>NC_141165.1:151207500-156600000 GCF_055505025.1 Bos grunniens
TCCTTGGCTCCGCAGGGCACAATTCAGAAGAGCATCAACAAGGTGCAGGGCAATGCTCTGTGTTGAGCTGAGAGATTTTTTCTAAGACTGGACTGTTCTGTAAGCCCTGAAGGTAATGCTGGATATAGATTGGTAAGAGGGCTCTTGGTCTCTTTCAGGCCTCGGTGCAGTATGTATCTGGCCCAACTGGGGTAAATGAGTACTCTGCAGAGCTGTAGAAAGTGGGCTACCTACCATCCTACTTGGACGAAGATGTTGTTCAGCTCTGTCCACAATGGACTCACTATCTCAGATAATTAGTACATTAAGGGGAAAATATCTTTTATCTTTCTGCTAACAAGTTCCCAGCTATGGTTTTTCTTCATTCTTCTCCACCCCCTTACACAAGCAATAGATCCCACTCCCAGCCACAAAATGTGCACGTGATCAAGGCAGACCTAGAGACTCATTCTCATGGAACTTTTCCTATCCAGAGTTGGCAAGAAAGACTTTCTGCATCCATTATGGAACGTGAGGAGAGGGAAAAGAACTGACTGCTCCCATGTGTGAAGTCTTATGTGGATAAATATCTTGTCTGGGAGAACAAAGCTGATACATGAAGGCAAAGGATTGGAAAACGGACAGAAAGTTTTGATGACATTAGAACCCCTGATGCTCAAGAAATTCAGTCTTTCCAAGGGTTGGTCACCCAATTCTTTTGAATGTGGGAGTGGATGGTCATCACTCAGTGGTCTCTGACTCTTTGAATGTGGGATCTACCCCTTTATCATGAAAATAACTCCATCTGATGGCTCAGTGGGTAAGAATCTGCCTGGAGTTCAGGAGATACAGAAGACATGTGTTGGATCCCTGGGTTGGGAAGATCCCCTAGGGGAGGAAATGGCAACCCACTTCAATATTCTTGCCTGAAAAATCCCATGGACAGAGGAGTCTGGTGGGTTACAGTCCATGGGGTCACAAAGAGTCGGATATGACTTAGTAATTAAATAATAACAACTCCATCAAGCATCCATTTTCCCCCTAAGTTGCCCCCTACTCGTAATAATAACAAACTGTCTAAAACATCAGCCAAGGCCAGTGAGAAATTTTTTAAGCTAAGTGTTCATCAGAAAAAAGGAAATCCCAAATACATATTCTTTTCCATCAGCATGTTGAGTTTCCATTGTTGTTGCTGTTTAGTCACTAAGCTGTGTCTGACTCTTTTGTGAGCCCATGAACTATAGCTTGCCAGGCTCTTCTGTCCATAGGATTTTCCAGGCAAGAGTACTGGAGTGGGTTGTGATTTCCTCCTTCAGGGGACCTTCTTGACTCAGGGATCAAACCCACATCTCCTGCATACCTATCTTGAAAATGCATGCACAAAAAGAAAAATTGCAGACCTCAAGGAGAGAGCTTTAATTAGACAACAGAGTATGACTCATTTTTCAACTCTGATTAAAAGGAAAACAATAAAAGCAGAACACAAAGCTTTCCTCAGTAACTGTTCAGTTCAGTCGCTCAGTCCTGTCTGACTCTTTTCGACCCCGTGAACCGCAGCATGCCAGGCCTCCCTGTCCATCACCAACTCCCGGGCTCCACCCAAACCCATGTCCATTGAGTTGGTGATGCTAACCAGTCATCTCATCTTCTGTCGTCCCCTTCTCCTCCCGCCTTCAATCTTCCCCAGCATCAGGGTCTTTTCCAATAAATCAGCTCTTCGCATGAGGTGGCCAAAGTACAGGAGTTTCAGCTTCAGCATCAGTCCTTCCAATGAACACCCAGGACTGATCTCCTTTAGGATGGACTGGTTGGATCTCCTTGCGGTCCAAGGGACTCTCAAGAGTCTTTTCCAATACGACAATTCAAAAGCATCAATTCTTCAGTGCTCAGCTTTCTTCACAGTCCAGTCTCACATCCATACATGACCACTGGAGAAACCATAGCCTTGACTAGACAGACCATTGTTGGCAAAGTAATGTCTCTACTTTTTAATATGCTGTCTAGGTTGGTCATAACTTTCCTTCCAATGAGTAAATGTCTTTTAATTTCATGTCTGAACTCACCATCTGCAGTGATTTTGGAGCCCAGAAAAATAAAGTCAGCCATTGTTTCCATTGTTTGCCCATCTATTTGCCATGAAGTGATGGGACCAGATGCCATGATCTTAGTTCTCTGAATGTTGAGCTTTAAGCCAACTTCTCTCTCCTCTTTCACTTTCATCAAGAGGCTCTTTAGTTCTTCTTCACTTTTTGCCATAAGGGTGGTATCATCTACATATCTAAGGTTATTGATATTTCTCCCAGAAATCTTGATTCCAGCTTGTGCTTCCTCCAGCCCAGCATTTCTCATGATGTACTCTGCATATAAGTTAAATAAGCAGTGTGACAATATACAGCCTTGACATACTCCTTTTCTTATTTGGAACCAGTCCGTTGTTCCAAGTCCAGTTCTCACTGTTGCTTCCTGACCTGCATATAGGTTTCTCAAGAGACAGGTCAGGTGGTTTGCTATTCCCATCTCTTTCAAAATTTTCCATCATTTATTGTGATCCACTCAGTCAAAGGCATAAAGCAGAAATAGATGTTTTTTAGTAACTGTAGTATCATTTGAATGGAATGAATATAGAATCTGAATCTAATTAAAAAGTCACCCAATGATAGTATCAGGATATTGAGGTTAATGTGTTTAGTATTGCAGGATATTAAGACAAATTACTTTTAGTTTATTTGTTAGTCTTTCTCTACAAAAGAAATTACATATTTAACATTATCGATTGGTACTAATGAATTCTCAGTATATGAATGGCTACTAGTTTGAGAACTTCCTCATGCTATCATTCTAGCATGTAAATCCCATTTTGTATGTGTTAAAATAAAGGCATCTGAGGGAATTTCATTATACACTAAGGCCATCAAAAATAATAATAGCTAAGAATACTATAGTATTTACTATATACTAGGTAGTACTCTAAGTTTTCCACGTATATAGTTTCACTTTATTCTTATAACAGTCTTAAAAATGCTTATTATCCCCATTTTACAGATTAGCAAACTGAGGAACTGAAGTAGAAGGAGCTGAACTTGGCCAAGTGTCTGCTTAGAGGAAGAGTAAGTCAGAGGAAAAAGGAAGTGTTTAGATAAAAGGTGTCTGACTCCAGAGTCTGTGTTTCTAACTGATTTACCTCTCAAAGGCAGGATCAAAGGTCATGGAATAGACCGTTTTAGCTGCTTTTCCAGAGTTCTGTTTTCCCTGTTTTGTCTTTCTCTAAGTTCCTAGATTTTGGGAGGGTATGCAGTCCGTGAACTTTCTGGGGAACTCAGCTAATTCATGCTATGGGAGAGAAGCCTGGGTGGTGAAATCCAGTTCGCACACACTATCCTCCCAGCCACAGCCATTCGTTCCAGAATGGTCCTCTGATCTAAGAGTCACAGCTGTTCTAGGGGCAAATCGTAGCCCTGCTGTCAGAATGCTAGAGCAGACAGACCCTCACTCTTGCAATCACAAGTGATGTAATAAACAGCTACGAAGCTGGAACTGCTGCAGCCACTGTGCAATCATGAGGAAACTGGTCTAGCATGAAGCTGATGATGTGGAAGGCAGAGAAAAGGGACTTAAGTCACCACATCCTTCATGGCCTCATTGAGCCATGATCAAACTGACCATGAAGTCTGACCTCCCATGAGCTTCTAGTGTTGTGCAAGCCATTAAATCCCCTTTAGGAGTTAAAGCTAGCTTGAGCAGAACAAAATATAGTCTATTTCACCTGCCTTTTACCTTAGAAGGACTAAGAAGAAATGTAGTGTTCTTCTAGAGGATAAAGCAACTCCACTAGAGCAAGTAAGAATTAGACACTGTATAAAGCCACATAGGGACTTCCCTGACAGTCCAGTGGTTAAGGCTTCACCTTCCAATGCAGAGGGTGCTGGTTCGATTCCTGGATGGGCAACTAAGATCACATGTGCCTCATGGCCAGTAAACCAAAACAAATTCAATACAGGACGTTAAAAATGGTCCACGTTAAAAAAAAAAAACAAAACAACAACAACTTAGAAAAAGCAACATTCATTCAGATCAGTAGCATGGTCAGTAATACATGCTTTTGCTTTTTAAATGTTTGTTAATGTAGGTTTGAGATGGCAAATACATAAGGTACCAACCTTGCCCATCCTGACATTCATAGCAGACATTGCTGATAAACCACCATAGGCTTCTGCTGAGCCAGCATTCCTTCTTGACATTGTGCTTGAGGTAAACACCATCAGGAGATCAGAGTTCGTAAAGGAAATGCGTGATCACTGATCTAGGTAATCATTGAGCTTTAGTACAACATAAACTTGGCAATTTTGTGAAAGCACTTCCCTGTAAATCAGCATTGGTTCATAGGAACACTGTTATAACTGGGAGTTACATTGTTATCTGAGGGAGCAAACTTGCTATAAATCACAGAATAATGGGAAATGTGACATAAAAACACAACCTTTATAATAATTTAAAATAAATGATAAAATTGTACTCTGAAGCCTATTTAAAGAACCTACACTTATTGTATACATTTATTTTGTGAGGCATCCCACTATACTATGAATAATACTTTCAGCTTATAAAATTATAATTCTGTTGTCTCATACATTTTACACAAAATGAACCCATAAGATTATATAAATATTACTTTAATTTTTAATTGACACTGATATTTTCATTTAGATAGGCCTTTTTCCTGGGATTAGGTGGCCATCAAACAGCTAACTAATCAGTCAGCTAATAATAAACCAAGTACCAAATTAAATTTCAGAGCTTTCAATAGAAGGACCCTATAGAGGGTAGACAGATTCAGAATCATTCCGCTAGTATTACAGATTAGTACATTTATCCTAATGGTCATGAGATGTTTTCCCATTGAAAATAGTTTTTTAAATATAATTTCTTTTGACTCTTTCTTGTCTCATAAATTATGGAAGTAGCTATTCTGCATCATTCAAATATCAATCTTAAGGGGTTTCATATATGTAGACAAATCACTATTTAAAAGTCTTTTAACAATTTATCCTCAGAGCCATACCAAGAGCCTCCATTAAGTAACTATAGCTGTTCAGCATTAATTCATACTTGGGTAGCTACCTAGGTCTGGGTACTATTTTGGGCACTAGGGACATGTAACAGCAAACAAAATACACATACTCCCTTCCCATATGGGACTTACTTTAATATTTGATCAATTGAACAAAAGTTAATAACAATAAAGGTTTATAATTAATGTCTGTGCAGGCTTAGTTATTTATTCATGTCCAACTTCTTATGACTGTACTGTAGCCCACCAGACTCCTCTGTCCATGGGATTTTTCAGGCAAGGATACTGGAGTGGGTTGCCATTTTCCTCCTCTGGGGGATCTTCTCGACCCAGGGATCAAACCCACGTCTCCTGTAACCTGCTAAGCCATTGGGGAAGCCCATTATAATTAATATCTGGCCATACTCCATTTGGAGCTTTTGAAGATTTCAGAAAAAAACTATTTTCTGTTACTGTTGGACATGACCACTGATGTATTAAGATGTATTTTGATATTGACAATCATCTAGGTAGTTTTCACCTTTTCTCATTGACTGGCTTCCTCATCTCCTTTTCCATGTCACTAGATTAAGATACACAGCCCAGTTCTCATAGCCTTCCTGCTCCTGAGGTCATTTCAGCAGGGTTTGAAGACAGCAGACCAATACAAGTCTACAGTCTCAACAGTTCTTCAAGACATGCACTGAGGCTTCTTTTAACCGCTCTTGTTAGTGATCTGGTGACTAACCATGTTTATAGACATCCCGTGACAGATGAAGTATTCTGAGAGCCTGCCAGCAGAGTGTCACTTCCCAGAAGCAGCTGTAGGGTGTGAGAGATACATACCTGTGTGTACAGTTTTCCATGGGCAGCACAACTTTGATCTGATGATCATATCCTGCTAAGGTGATGGATCCAAAGGGCTAAGAGAGGAAGCTATCTCAAAGGGAGACCTGAAGCTTGAATGCTACATTCTTCCTCTTGCAAATGTTTCAGTTCAGTTCAGTTCAGTTGTGTCCAACTCTTTGGGACCCCATGGACTGCAGCACTCCAGACTTCCCTGTCCATCACCAACTCTTGTAGCTTGCTCAAACTCATGTCCATCGAGTCAGTAATGCCATCCAACCATCTTATCCTCTGTCGTCCCCTTCTCCTCCTGCCCTCAATCTTTCCCAGCATCAGGGTCTTTTCCAATGAGTCAGTTCTTCACATCAGGTGGCCAAAGTATTGGAGTTTCAGCTTCAGCATCAGTCCTTCCAATGAGTATTCAGGACTGATTTCCTTTAGGATGGACTGGTGGAATCTCCTTGCAGTCCAAGGGACTCTCAATAGTCCTCTCCAACACCACAATTCAAAAGCATCAATGCTTTGGCATTCAGCTTTCTTTATAGTCCAAATCTCACATCCATACATGACTACTGGAAAAGCCATAGCCTTGACTAGATGGACCTTCATTGGCAAAGTAATGTCTCTGCTTTTTAATATGCTATCTAGATTGGTCATAGCTTTTCTTCCAAGGAGCAATCATCTTTTAATTTCATGGCTGCAGTCACCATCTGCAGTGATCTTGGAGCCCAAGAAAATAGTCTCTCACTGTTTCTATTGTTTGCCCATCTATTTTCCATGAAGTGATGGGACCAGATGCCATGATCTTAGTTTTCTGAATGTTGAGTTTTAAGCCAACTTTTCACTCTCCTCTTTAATTCTCATCAAGAGGATCTTTAGTTCTTCTTCACTTTCTGCCATGAGGGTGGTGTCATCTGTATATCTGAAGTTATTGATAATTTCTCCCATCAATCTTGATTCCAGCTAGTGCTTCATCCAGCCTGGCATTTCGCATTGCGTACTCTGCATATAAGTTAAATAAGCAGGGTGACAATATACAGCCTTGCCGTACTCCTTTCCTGATTTGGAACCAGCCTGTAGCTCCATGTCCAGTTCTAACTGTTGCTTGAATGCTACATTCTTCCTCTTGCAAAGGTTTATGGGGGTTAAATTGCTGCTACCTCTGTCTTGTTCAGGTAATAATAGCTCTTTCACATAGCTGACCAAGTGACCTGCATAATTAATCTTGATGATATTCTTTTTCTAAGGTAGAGGACCTGTTCTATGGTGATATTTCCTTAGCCTCATTTTTTAAAAAATATTTTTTAAATTTGAGTACTCCATGAGAAAAGTAGCCAGGAGTTAATGAATGCATCCTTGCCTCCCTCTCTCTCTTTCAACTGAATTCATGAGTTAGCTATTCTCACCTTTCTGTCCCTGAGATTTAGTTTCACACAGACTTTTTTGTACTCAGAAGACTGATAGAGATTGTACCTTTGTTTAAGGAACAGAGAAAAATGCATAGTATATGTAAAAGCAGAATTATTATGATTAGTGTGTATCACACTCTGGGTAGCTGTTCACCGATACCACTTCCTTTTTCATTTCACCAATCTCAGCACACTGAGACTACATGAGTCCTTTCCCTGCTTCCTTTCTAATTAGGTGTGATCATTCGACTGAGTTCTAGAAAAATGTAGTGTGTTGAAAGTGATGTACAGAACTTCTATCCTTGACTTTAATTAAAGTTTTTCCAACCCATGATCCACCAACTTAATGAAACATGGCAATAGTGGGAGACACATGATAGAAGGAACCAGGATCTGGAAGTCACATTTGGAGGAGAGGTAGATGGCACTTAGGATCATCTGCTTTGGACCTCTGGGAGATAGGAAAGAAGGGACTTTATTGTAACAGTAATCTTAACTAAAAGTTAGTACCTATGTCTGTGCTAAGTCGCTTCAGTCATGTCCGACTCTGTGACCCTGTGGACTATAGCCAGCAATGATTCTTTGTCCATGGGCTTCTCCAGAGAAGAATACTAGAGTAGGTTGCCATGCTCTTTTCCAGGGGACCTTTCTGACCCAGGGATCAAGCCTGTGTCTCTCACGTCTCCTGCACTGGCAGGCAGGTTCTTTATAATCAGGTTCTTCATAATCAGTGCCACTGATTATGATCACAATCTAAAGAACAAAGGTAGAGGCAATGGGTTGACTTTCAAGTGGAGATGTTTACTTTTAAAAATTGATAATGACAACAAAACACAGCAATAAAGCAGACAATTGGAGAGCTAGCATGTTGATACATAATTATACACAACAAAACAACTCATTTGCTATTACATGAGATCGTCAGATCCTTCCAAGGGCCAGATCCATCCACTCTTTTTTATCTCATGGATTTGGAATAAGTGAGAACTCTGTCACTTTTATTAGTTTCTCAGGCCGAGTCTGGAGTATTGGCACAACAATGTGTCCAGGTTGAGCTGTGGACTCCTGGTGGCTTTGTGGCTGGGGCCTCCTTATTGGCAGGCTTAGCCCATTTCCATGGTGATAAGCTCTGGGTACACCTGAGGTCTCCTCACTGGGGACTCAGTGAGGGACAGGGTGATTTTACAAAAGGAGTGTGTGTAAGTCCTAGGATGAGGAGAAGAAAGGGTCACTGAGCATTCAGAACTGGTTTCTTCCCCCCTAGATTTGATGCTATTGGAGAAGGAAATGGCAACCCACTCCAGTGTTCTCGCATGGAGAATCCCAGGGACAGGGGAGCCTGGTGGGCTGCCGTCTATGGGGTCACACAGAATCGAACACGACTGAGGGACTTAGCAGCTCAGCAGCAGATTTGATGCTACCATACTGGGAATGACGGATGAGAAAAGGAAGACAGTAGAACACAGATTCCCATTATCACAGAAATTTCCAGAATGAAGGAAGGAAGTTTGTTTTCAAGTTGCAGTGATTGACAAGAATTTGTGAGGCCCTGCAGGAAGCCAGAGATGGATTGGTTCCACCCTCCAACTCTCATGACGCTGACTCTCAGACGCAAGCCCAGAACCTATTAGTGAGATCCAACGATCCCCTCCCACGCTGAATGGCTGGAAATGAACTGAAATCTGACAAGAGCTGAAAGGCGAGTGGGCATGCCTCGGGCTCACAGGCATAACATACAGTTTCTGAATAGACATAGAGAGTGGCAGCCTCGAGAATGGAATTTGCCACTGTGACCAGCCTTTGTGGGAGATTATTCTCCCACCAATCTGAGTCGCTGTATATATTAGAGTAATTACCAGGACATGCAAAGAAGGAACCTGTTAACAGCAGATGGGTTGTTTTTCTATTAGCAGATGAATAGGAGCCACATAAAGCAAGGCCAATTTCCTTTTGAAGTTCTAGCAGCATTCAGTGCCAGTGTTCCTCATTCATGCTTTGGCCCCTTCCGGGAGCACTAAAGGGAATTGTATGCTTGTAATACATAGCACTTATCCATAATTCCTTTTGAAAATATGTCTTTCTGATTTTCAGCTTTCAAAGCTAGCAAGCACATCCAGTGGTCTCTGCCATCCATGGTTTAGTTTGTAATTTTCCTCAGCCCACCATTCTCTCACCCCTGTGAGATGTTGGATGAGTAAGAACAAGAATGTGGGATAGTGATGTGCTTGAAATCTTGAGAGAAAGTCAAGGCTCCTGCAAGTTCAAGGAGCCTAAGGTGCCCTTTGGAACTCTTAGTATTTGCTAAAGATAATTGTCTCCATTGTGTTCCTATTTTTTTTCTTCCTCTCATACCATCTTTTCCTCAACCCCAATTTTCTTAGTTATCCTAATTTATCAAATGTAATTTTTTCCTCATTAAACACTTTCTTTTCAATGCACTCTCCGGAAACATAATGGAAAGTGGAAAGAAGCACTAAGAAAAGATACAATTCATTGTATCTAATATTTAAAAGCCACAATTTTGTTACAGGTAAGAGTGTCATCAAACATAATTAGCTAATTGAATTCCCATTTTCCTTATTTAAAGTCAGTTGATCTTGTTTTGTGAGGCATGTCAGTTTTGGGGAACACTAGTATCTTACTCGGAGAAGGCAATGGCACCCCACTCCAGTACTCTTGCCTGGAAAATCCCATGGACGGAGGAGCCTGGTGGGCTGCAGTCCATGGAGTCACGAAGAGTCGGACACGACTGAGAGACTTCACTTTCACCTTTCACTTTCATGCATTGGAGAAGGAAATGGCAACCCACTCCAGTGTTCTTGCCTGGAGAATCCCATGGACGGAGGAGCCTGGTGGGCTGCAGTCCATGGGGTCACAAAGAGTCGGACATGACTGAAGCAACTAGGCAGCAGGAGCAGTATCTTACTCCTCCTTAATTCATGTTTTCTTCTTACGCTTATTGAATCCAAGAGTGAGAAACACATGAAGTTAGACATCTCAGGAATTTAACACAAGATCGGTGTCATAGCAGGAAAGCTTCGAGAGCAAGTGAAAGAAGAAAGAGAAGTGGCAACAGCTGATTCAAAATTCTGTTGCGATGCTTGGTTTCAACCCACCGGCTTGAAGTCTTCATTAAATATCTATTATCTTTCCTGCACAAGGACACCCCTATTACCAGAGTTATAGTCTTCGGCAATAGCAAAGGTGATATGGCAGAGGGCTTATTCTGGGAATGGGAACACAACAGGCCCCCAAAGTAATAACATTTCTTATTACAAGGGAAGATGTCTTTAACCAACCCTTCATTTCCCTCCTGAGACTGACAGGCAATTTCGACTGTTTATTTTTGCTGAGCTCCGATGAATGACTCTATTTCATTCAGTTTCACAATAATTTGGTGGTGCACACTGCTTGCTGGCACTGAGTGGAAGTGTAAGTGAAGGGCATCATTAGAGGCATTCCCGAGCAATCTTGGTGAAATTAGCTTCTTTGGAAACTAAATCAAGCCTTAGTTTCAAGGAGGGGAAAGCTGAACAAGTGGAGAGTAATGCAAAATTGACTGAATTATCCTTAGCTTTCAAGGTATTAGGCAAGGTCAGAAAACTGAGTTTAAATTCTGTTTTCACTCATGTGTGCACCCTGTCCATAATGACTAGCTAATGAGCATATTTGTGGTAAAGAATCCGCCTGCCAATCCAGGAGATGCAAGAAGTGTGGGTTTGATCTTCAGATTGGGAAGATCTCCTGGAGAAGGGAATGGCTACCCGCTCCAGTATTCTTGCCTGGGGAATCCCATGGACAGAGGAGCCTGGTGGGCTACAGTTCATGGGGTCACCAAAAGTCAGGCAGAACTGAGCGTTCATGCACACACGCAATGAATGTACTGATATGTACACCATGTTTGTTTACTTTTAGAAAGCACATTTTCATTAAATTGTACAATCGTGGGTGCACGAATACATTGCTAGCTGGTGACTTGCTTTATTCTCTTTACGTGAACTATAAGTATATTTTATTTTATTTTTTTAAAAACTTTTTTTGGAAAAAAAATAAAAAAAAATTTTTGTTGGAGTACAGTTGATTTATAAGGTTGTTAGTTTCAGGAGTACAGCTAAGTAAATCAGCTATACATATACGTATATCCACTCTTCTTTAGATTTCCTTCCCATTTAGGTCACTACAGAGCGCTGAGTAGAGTTCCTCATGCAGTATAATAGGTCTTCATTAGTTATCTATTTTATGCATTAGTTAGTTAGCATTAATGCAGGTCGTTCAGTCATGTCCAACTCTTCATGACCCCATGGACTGGGACCCACCAGGCTCCTCTGTCCAAGGGATTCACCAGGCAAGAATACAGGAGTGGGTTGCAATTTCCTTCTCCAATTTTAGTCCCAGTTCACCCCTCTCCTTCCTCTTATACCCAGTAACCATTTGCTTTCTATATCTGTAGCTCTATAAATACTGCTGCTTTGTAGATAAGTTCATCTATACCCCCTGTTTTAGATTCCACACATAAGCAATATCATATAATATTTGTCTTTATCTTTGTGTGACTTATCACTCAGTATGATAATCTCTAGGTTCATCCATGTTGCTGCAAATGGCATTATTTTATTTCTTATTATGGTTGAGTAATATTCCATATATATATATATATACACATATATATATATATATATATATATACATACACCACATCTGGAAAAGGCAATGGCACCCTACTCCAGTATTCTTGCCTGGAAAATCCCATGGATGGAGGAGCCTGGTAGGCTGCAGTCCATGGGGTCACGAAGAGTCAGACATGACTGAGCGACTTCACTTTCACTTTTCATTTTCATGAATTGGAGAAGGAAACGGCAACCCACTCCAGTGTTCTTGCCTGGAGAATCCCAGGGACAGCAGAGCCTGGTGGGCTGCCATCTATGGGGTCACACAGAGTCGGACACAACTGAAGTGACTTAGCATACACCACATCTTCTTTATCCATTCCTCTTTTGATGGACATTTAGGTTGCTTTCATGTCTTTGCTACTCCAAAATATACAAACAACTTGCATAGCTCAATATAAAGCAAACAAAAGAGCAAACAACCTAATCAAAAAATGAACAGAAGACTTAAATATATATTTCTTCAAAGAAGATATTCAGGTGGCCAATAGGCATATGAAAAGATGCTCAGCATTGCTAACTATTAGAGAAATGCAAGTCAACAGTGCAATGAGGTACCACTTTACACTGGTCAGAATGGCCATCATCAAAATGTCTACAAATAAGAAGTGCCAGATGCTTGGGGCTAGTGCACTGGGACGACCCAGAGGGATGGTATGGGGAGGGAGGAGGGAGGAGGGTTCAGGATGGGGAACACATGTATACCTGTGGCGGATTCATTTTGATACTGGGCAAAACTAATACAATTATGTAAAGTTTAAAAATAAAATAAAATAAAAAAAAAAAAGAAGTGCCAGAGAGGGTATGGAGAAAAGGGAACTCTCCTACATTGTTGGTGTGTATGTAAACTGGTGCAGCCAATATGAAGAACACTATGGAGTTTCCTTTAAAAAAAGTAAAAATAGAATTACCATATGATCCAGCAATCCCACTGCTAGGCATATATGCAGAAAAAGAAGAAAACTAATTTGAAAAAATACATGCATCCCAATGTTCGATTACTCTTTAATTTTTTACTTCTCCCAATAGAGTTATAATGAGACTCCCAAGTTATAATGAGACTTTTCCTGTCTTGTTAACTGTTATGACCCCAGTTTCTGGAATAATATCTGATAACATAGTAGAATTCTTCATTTATTCAGGTGCTCAAGGAATGAATAAGGGAGAGGCATAGTGCAGTAGTTGGAAATTTAAAATAATGTTTAACAAATTCCCAGCCCAATAACTCTAACTCTGTCTTTCATCCTCTCATTCAAGACAACAAAGCAGAACATAGGTGAATAAAATAGAATTTTATTCTAAGATAGCAATGAAAGAATATCCTTGAATCCTTTGATTTCAAGCTTTAATTTTTAAGTTTCATTGGTAATGGTTTTCCTCTAATAGTGATAAGAGTGTGTTCTAACATCTGTCTTAAAAGGCCCACAGTGTGAATGCAATTGTGAGCAGATCAGAGTGACAAACTTGCATTCTCTTTCTCTCTGAACAATTTAATTCCTTTTGGATTTTTGCAAAGAAAACAGTCAACATCTAGCATCCACCACCAGCTCATTTGTGAAGCCACTAATAAATACACAGATGGGTGAATACGTGGATTCTCAGACACGCTTGGCCAGGCTAGGTCAGAGAGGAAAGGATGCTGTCAGTTGGTGCCCTTGAGTCTCACTGAAGAGTCTGCCCACATCAGTGTGCAGACATTTCCAAAGGCAAGAAATTGGCAGTGTGGTTGGGTTCAGGCGTTTGCCATCTTCTTTAAGCATTTCATTCTCAGTGACTGAGGACTTGGGCATAATGAGTAGGGTTTTTAAATTCTCAGAGGGGGGAAAAAAATTACACTTAGGAAGGGAAAGTATTCTAGGTGGAGGAGATGTCCCAGTCTTTTTTGTGAATTTGTGTCAGTAAAGTGAATGCAGTGCTCTGATCATCTAGGGCAGCCTGATTCGGGGTTTCTTGAGTCAGCTCTTTCAGAAGCATACTGCCATTTCTTTTCTCACATGCCTGACAATCCATGTAGAAGCCAGCATGATTGAAACATGTGCTCTCAAGATTTGGTGATGATAAGCATGGTGGAATTGCTGCGGTCACCTACCTGAAGCAGGATAAGTATTAACCTAAGTGGCTCAGAGGGTAAAGCATCTGCCCACAATGCTGGAGACCTGGGTTCTATCCCTGGTTTGGGAAGATCCCCTGGAAAAGGAAAAGGCAACCCACTCTGGTACTCTTGCCTGGAAAATCCCATGGACGGAGAAGCCTGGTAAGCTACCGTCCATAGGGTCACAAAGAGTCGGACACAGCTAAGCGGCTTCACTTTCAAGTATGATGGTTGGATGGCATCACCGACTCGACGGACATAGGT
The DNA here is from genome assembly GCF_055505025.1 of Bos grunniens. NCBI lineage: Eukaryota > Metazoa > Chordata > Mammalia > Artiodactyla > Bovidae > Bos > Bos grunniens. The sequence continues at coordinate 151,221,805 of NC_141165.1, forward strand.
TTGGATGATCTCTGGGAGTTGGTGATGGACAGGGAAGCCTGGCGTGCTGCAGTTCACGGGGTCGCCAAGAGTCGGACACAGCTGAGTGACTGAACTGAACTGAACTGAAGAGTAATTTGGATTGTGGTACTACTAAAAAGTTTGAAGTACAAAAGTGAAAGTTAGCCACACAGTCATGTCTGACTCTTTGCAGTCCCATGGACTGCAGCCTGCCCGGCTCCTCTGTCCATGAAATTCTCTAGGCAAGAGTACTGGAGTGGGTTGCTATTTCCTTCTCCAAGGGAACTTCTCGACCCGGGGCTGGGACCCGAGGATCAAACCTAAGTCTCTAGCATTGTAGGCAGATTCTTTACCAACTGAGCCACCAGGGAACCCCAAGTATTAATTCTAGCCATAAGAAGGCACTTTACTCAAGCAGTGTGTTGATTCATATCTCTTTACCATTAGATTGTAAATTAAATTACTGCCCAAATTGGTGACGACTGAGTGACTGAACTGAACTGAACTGAACCTAGCTGAGAAGCATCAGAGACCACGGAGGTTCAGAATTGTTGAGAAAATTTACTTATTATGACAGAGGGTGACAATACACTCTTGTATCTTGTTGAGGAGTCAGGTTTCATACATATTTTTGTATCAATATACAAAATTAAACTTCTAAATCTAGTAGAGCTGAGTGTAATGGACATTGGGATAAACAAGGGTGTGCAACATTAAGCAAATACAGACAATGTCTGAAAGAGTTATGTCTAAAGAATAGGACAAGCAATGTAATCTGTAAATTAATATATCTTATTTATTGCAAAGCAGTAATTCCTTCCCAGAGCACAAGGCTCATGATTCAATATAGGTTTTTCTTATTTGATTTGATCTCTTCACAAGATACTATACTATAGTGCAAACCAGATTCATGATCAATCCCTCTTCCAAATGAATCGATGGAGACCCAGAGAAGTGAACTGAATGCCTACCCAACCCGTAGTGAACACTGAGGCCACAGGTTGACCTAAGATCTGATATGTAAATGGGTGACATCTCAGGAAATGATGCTTACATGTTTCCACCTGGTGTGTATGATGTGCTTTTTAAATAAACAGACCTAATTAACATGAAAAAAAAAAAGTGGTTAGCACATATCCCTTTGTCATGGAGAAAATTCATGAATTAACCTTAAGAAAGGTGCTCACTACAAATGGGGGAAATCTTTTGGTTCCTGATTAAAGAGTAACAATTCCAAGGACCAGATTGTTTTGCTAAGTGTTATTTTTCTCTACTTTGTTTTCCGTTCTGGGTAGCACACTGATTTCAGGTTTCTTTATTTGTTCATTTCCTTAAATAAGGAGAAGGGTTGTTTCCCCCATTGCTGCAGCAGTTTGCTGTCCCTTTGGGATAAAGGAAATATAGGTTGATGTCATCCTTGTTTTTTCATTATTTACTGCATATAATATTTTTAGATAACTTAGATGCCCTGCCTCTAGTTCTAATTTTGGGATGCAGGGTGGGGTAGAACACACATAAGGATGTGACATGTCTTACTGGGCTCCCACAAGCCAGGAGTACACAGAGGCAGCTGGACTGTTTATAACCTAATTGGCAGTGCTGTAGATCATAGGATGCCCAAAGTTCACCAGGAGGAGATAAAGATGTCAGAGAGGACCCCTGAAGAGATACATCAAAATCTTCTCCCTTCTGCCTCTCTCGATAACGATTCCAACTGCGTATTGTGGGTTGTGGGTTGTTATGGTGACAGGCACGGGGTATAACCTGGGAGGCAAAGAAAGAAAATAATTTGGCCAGGAAATCATCTCTAAAATCTTTGCCTGTGAGATAGGTTTAAAATACTGGCTTGCTTGCAGATTGTACAGCTAAGCAGCAGAATGTAGAATGTGTGTGGACATTTTTAAGTTAATAAAGCTTTCCATCTTTTTTGTTATATATATATATATATATAGGCAGTAGTGCACAGAGCCTAAGAATGTAAACTCTGACGTTAGAATGCCTTGTTTCAAAACTAGTCTCCACTGTGTTACCACTTATGCAATCTTGGTCTTAGTTACTTTAACTCTCTGAATCTTTACCATGGGGATGACGATAACATCCATTTTATTAATATAAGCATGTTTTGAGGATTAAGCATGTTAAACACTGAAAATAATGAAAGTGAAAGTGTTAGTTCCTCAGTAGTGTCAGACTCTTTGCAACCCCATGGACTGTAGCCATTTCCTTCTCCAGGGGATCTTCCCAACCCAGGAATCAAACCTGGGTCTCCTGCATTGCAGGCAGACTCTTTACCATCTGAGCCACCATGGAAGCCCTATGATAACAATGCCCTGCCCATTATAAATGATCAACCTATGTGGCTAGCCTGTGTGTGTGTTCAGTTGTTCAGTCGTATCCAAGTCTTTGTCACCCCTTGGACTGTAGCCCACCAGGCTGCTCTGTCCATGGAATTTCCCAGGCAAGAATATTGGAGTGGAGTACCATCTCCTCCTCCAGAGGATCTTCCTGACCCTGGGATTGAACTCGCATCTCTGGTATCTCTGCAATGGAGGCAGATTCTTTACTGATGAGCCAGTGTGGCTTTCTATGGCTGTCATAATTGTTCCGTATTTTCACAGGGGGTAGTATAGTTGAACAACACCAGTCTGAACTGTGCAGGTTCACTTATACCTGGATTTTTTTTCAATAAATATACAGGCAGGTTTCAATATTTCTAGATTCAACCAACCACAGAAGACAAACTTAATACATGATCTGTGGTTTATTAAAGCTGCCTGTGTGGAATCTGCCCATTAGGAGGGTCATTTATGGTACTTGAGCATCCAGGGATTATGATATCGATGCTGGATCCTGGAACCAGTCCGATGTCGGGATGACTGTACAGCATACGGGTGACATGAAGGCTACGCAATCAACTGCCTGGATTTCAGTTCTTGTTGAATCCCTTCCTAGCTGTGTGACTTTGAGCAAATCTCTTAACCTCTCTAAACCTAACTTCCTCATCTGTAGAGTGGAGGGGTTTGTAGTGGATACTTCATATGATAGTTTTAGAATAAAGGAGGAAACTCCTGTAAAATAATAGTGCCTCTTGGAATATAAGTGAGCTGTTTTTTATTTAAAGAAGTTAAGACTAGTGAGGTGATACCAGGAATGGGGTGGTATAGTTGTACCAGCCATAACACTATGGTATAATATGATTCAGGGTTCTGCTTGTCATATCAGAATAAGAGTTTCCACTGACTAAAGAAATTAAATCCATGAATTTTCTCTTAACAACCTGCAAAGCTTCCTGGATAAAATCTGAAACTGGCCCACCTACACAGAGGACAGAGGAAACCAAGAGGCACATCATTGCAGATTGGTAGGCAGCAAGTTTAATAAGCAAGGGAAATGATAGAGGAGGCTTGTCTTGGGCAGCTGCTACACAAGTAGATCTCTGCATTCACCTATCAGGATCTTAAAAGTTTATTTTATTGTTCAGTCACTCAGTTGTGTTCGACTCTTTGCGATGGATTGCAGCATGTCAGGCTTCCCTGTCCTTCTTCATCTCCTGGAGCTTGCTCAAATTCATGTCCAACCATCAGAAGTGCCATCCAACCATCTCATCTTCTGTCATCCCCTTCTCATCCCACCTTCAATCTTTCCCAACATCGGGGTCTTTTCCAATGAGTCAGTTCTTCGCATCAGGTGGCCAAAGTACTGGAGCTTCAGCTTCAACATCAGTCCTTCTAATGAATATTCAGAATTGATTTCCTTGATCTCCTTGCAGTCCAAGGGACTTTCAAGAGTCTACTCCAACACCACAGTCAGAAAACATCAGTTCTTCAGAGCACTCAGCTTGCTTTGTGGTCCAACTCTCACATCCATACATGACTACTGGAAAAGCCATAGTTTTGCCTACATAGATAAAAGTTTGACTATCAGATACAAGTTTATCCAGAGGACTTAACTGGATAAACTTAACTGGATTCAGGCACGTATACAATCCAGATGGTCTCTGTGATGCTCTGCTCTCTCAAGGCCATGTCCTTGGAATGGCTCCCCCTGTGGTGATAGTGGGTAGAACATACATCCCAAGGACCGGGAGAGGGTGAGGAGCCTCTCATTTGCCCACGTACTGCTCAAGGGTCAAGCATGCATCATGTCCTCCTGATTGTCTCTTCCAACAACTCTTCAAAACTATTATGAAAACAGAACATATGGAAGGAGTGTGTTTATAGAAAGAATGTCCTTATCTTCGATCATAAGCAACATTGAATGATTACAATGATTGCTGCTATGAGCACCCAACTATTATTGCCCAATATTTATAGAATAAGAAGTACAGATGTATTTTTTAAAGTGAAATACCTCTTAACTCACATGCATGCATGTGTCCTCAATCGTCTCCGACTCTTTTCAACCCCATGGACTGTAGATCACCAGGTTCCTCTGTCCGTGAGATTTTCCAGGCAAGAATACTGGTGCGAGTTGCCATTGCCTTCTCCACGGGATCTTCCCAGCTCGGGGATCAAAGCCATGCCTCCTAAGTCTCCTGCATTGGCAGGCAAATTCTTTACCAGCTGAGCCACCAGGGAATTCCCACCAAATTGAACATAGCTTGAAATTTTAAGACTCCATGTTTATCAACCTAATAATACTGAATTGTCATATGTCTACTATATTATTAATTGTATTATTATTCTTAACTATTTGCTGTCTCCTAATAGGTAGAGCACACTTTCTTACCTTAATTATTTGGGCTTTGGTCCTAGGTCTTTTTTTGACCAATGGAAGGTAGATGAAAGTGATGATATACTGATTGTGAACAGATGCATTAAGGAGCATCTCAGATTCTTGCCACTCTCTTGAGTTTTTGCATTCCACTAAGCCAGTAGCAGGGTCTAGAGAGTGTCTGCTCATTCAAGAAGTCATATGCAGTCCAATGAAGCCCAGAAGAATCTGGCAAAAATCACAGCAGGTGGCAAGCATCGTGAAAAATGAACAATAAATTAAAATTCTGTTTTTTATAAGTCACTGGGATTTGAGAAGGCTTCCCTGGTGGCTCAAATAGTAAAGAATCTGCCTTCAATGTAGGAGACCTGGGTTCGATCCCTGAGTGGGGAAGATCCCCTGAAGAAGGAAATGAAAGTTGTTTGTTGTGGCAGCAAAAACTGAAGACTAGAGAACCATTTATAGAGGACTTACTATGTGCCCACTGCTTGGGTAAGCATTAAACATATTTTCTTATTTTATTCTCTCCCTATTTCTATGAACTGAGCTTTATTATTCCTATTCAGCAGATGAAAAACAGAGTAAAAAAATGTTGAATAATTTGCTATAGAAGAAATTAAGGACCACATTGAGATTCAACTCAACACTGTCTAACCCCAGCGACCAGAATTATAGGCAACATAGTGGCTGTATCCTAAAGACAAAAATTATCTGGGTTGGATTTATAGGTGAAATATATCCAAATCCCAGACTTTCCATATGGCTAAACCTTGAAGTCCTCCTGGAGAGGGAAAGGGTAACCCACTCCAGTATTCTTACCTGGAGAATCCCATGGACAGAGGAGCCTGGTGGGCTGCAGTCCATGGGGGTCGCACAGAGTCTGACATGACTGAAGCGGCTTAGCACACAGCACAAGAATTCTTAGTATATTTTTAAAAAATGAGAAACAATACACACAGTATTTTCTGACCAGACCCAAAAGTAAATAATAAGTATTAAATAACAATGAAAAATTTCTAGGACCAAAACTTTTATGACACTGGATTTACTTAGGTGACTCAGACACAACCCAAACCACAGTGGATCATATTCAAATGATTTAAATTCTCATGGAGAAAAGAGGCCAGAGTTTTATTCTAACTCTTCTAGACTCTCAGCACAGTCTCCACAGCCCTTTCTACATAAATTCTAGTCTTAAGAAAAGGCCCCCAGGCCTCTTTGACTTTTTCCCCCTAGTTGACCTTTGAGGATTCTCTCCATGTGAAGAATGAATAATTCAGAATTAGAAACTCTACAACATGGGCCTTACTTTCCTTAGCTTCCCAACTTGGTCGTATCCTCATTATGAGAAAAGCCATTCCAAAAGGCAAACAGCTTTTCATAATTGTTATTTAATGAATATTGCTCACTCCTGGGATTTCTTTCTCAGGGTGTATTTGTAATTCAAAGGTCATCATAATACCACTGGCATACACAAGGATTCTGAGAGATTTGTTCCTCCTGCTTGAAATTCAGATACAGTGGCACAGTAGATTAGTCCAGGAAACTCTTCTGTGGTGTGGGTCACCGTTAAGATGAATCTGACTTCCTCTTTAGGCCTTCACCAATCACTCAGAAAACTGACCTAGGAATATGGACTCTGACCGGGAGTTTTTGCTCACCAGCCTGGCATAAGGAGGGCATCAAAACATGGAGAGGTTCCATGCTCTGCCAAGGTCATTATCCCTCCCCTTAACTGGCCCTAATGTCTCCTATATGGGTTTCTCTTTGAGATAATTTAAGCTGGAAAAGTTGGCCCCAGAGAATAATTTAGGCCTCATGTGTGTATATATTTGCAGGATTTATATGGCAAGCCACCCTTAAGTTAGTAATGGCAGTCTCATTTCAAGATATTATAGACTGAAATAATATTCCACAAGAATGTTGTTCTTCAAATAGGCATGGGTGATGATTATTTATTAGTTTAAAATGCATCCCTTCTTCCCATCTCACCAAACACCACTTCCATTTCGAATGAGCTTGAAGCTCTAATACACTGCAGTTTATGCATGAGGACTGGCTGCTTAGAACCACTTATGGCTTGAGCTAGAGGGGAGACAAATATTCTCTAAAATTCACAGTATTTATGGTAAATACTTGTTTACTTCAAAAATAGAGCAGAATTAAAAAATCAAAAAGGACAAGTTCTAGGGTGGCCAGGATGGTTTGTGTTTGTATAGATGTGTGTGAGACAGGAATTTTTCTTTTTTCTTCTCTCTGCTTTTATTTTATAGTGTGATATTTGGAGTTCGCTGTTGGGGTTATTTCCAATCAAATTGCATTCAGCCTCGGAACAATGGATAGATTGGCAGCATGGACAATAGGCCACAGTTCTCCAGGTTTAAATGGAAGATATAAAACTAATGTCTGTAAGGCCAACATTTCTTCTTCCTCCCCCAGAAAAATATCTGATGGTAATTTTGAGAATAGAGTCTTGAAGGAAGCAGCCAATAGTACTTGAAATAAAAGCTCAGAGAAGAATGAAAACTTTTGAATGCAGAAAGCAAGTTCAAGGGCTCAATTTCCTTATGAGATCCCCCAACACCAATGGCAAGGAGCACGCTCCAACAACGCCCTCCTGCCCCCACTGCTCTTTGCCCCCATCAAGTAGTCAACTGCTGATCTTTGTTCAATAATAGCTTACACGCTGAGGCTCAGGTGAGCCTGAAACAGAGTCCAATCCCTTAAACAAACAAACAAACAAAAATTAGATATACAAGACTTTGAAACATGATACAGCCAAAGAACGTTGTCTTTTTCTGGAACTTTCTTTAAATTTCAAAACAAACACAAGCTGCCGTACAGAGTGCTCACCACATGATAGATGGTGACCTGCAGTTTTAAACACATTATCCCAGATACAGAGAAGAACACCAGTGACGTAGTAACCAATGGCACACGTGGGCAGGGCACTGTGGGGCTAACTTTTAGTATGTGGTATATTCTCGAAAAAGTTGCCTAAGCTTCCTGTTGCCATTTTGCCCTCCTGTTCTCATGTCCAATCCACTAAGATTTTTACCCCCATCATTTCACTCTAATTCCTTTTATCAAGGCCATCAGTGACATCTGTCATACTAATTCCAATGGTCATTTTTCAGTACGTACCTTTATTAACCTGTCAGTAGCACTTGATGTACTATTTTTCGTAATGATGATGAAAAGTGGAATGTAAGCCAGAGAAAAGACATTTTCTGGGAAATTCAATTTAAAATTGCTTATCTGAAGAATATAGAAAAGATATACTGGCACAGATAGATGGTGGAATGGAGGTAAAAGAAGACGTGATATGTACTTATTTGATTCACTTTGCAGAAATTAACATAACAGTGCAAAACAACTGTACTCCAATAAAAATTAATTTAAAAAAGAAGGTATAACACAGCATGGGCATGAGATGTTGAGAAATTCTTTTAGAGTTAGTTGTCTATTTGAAGATAACAAAAAAGATAAGCTGGCAAAAATAGATGGTGGAATAGAGGTAAATAAGATATGACATGGGCATGCGATGCTATGTGGCTAAGTAAGAGCTTCACGCATATCATTGTAACATAGCAATGAGTATTGTTCTTAAGTTCATGTATCCCATTCATGATCACAGAAAACTAATCAAACTGATCACATGGATCATAGCCTTATCTAACTCAATAAAACTATGAGCCACACTGTGTAGGGCCACCCAAGACAGACGGGTCATGGTGGAAAGTTCTGGCAAAATGTGGTCCCCTGGAGAAGGGAATGGCAAACCACCCCAGTATTCTTGCCTTGGGAATCTCATGAACAGTATGAAAATGCAGAAAGATACGACACTGAAAGATGAACTCCCCAGCTCAGTAGGTGCCCAATATGTTACTGGATAAGAGTGGAGAAATAACTCCAGAAGGAATGAAGAGACTGAGCAAAAGCAGAAATAGCACTCAGTCGTGGATGTGCCTAGTGATGACAGTAAAATCTGATGCTGTAAAAACAGTATTACATAGGAACCTAGAATGTTAGGTCCATAAATCAAAGTAAGTTGGAAGTGGTCACACAGGAGATGGTAAGTCTGAACATCAACATTTCAGGAATCAGTGAACCAAAATGGACCAGAATGAGCGAATTTAACTCAGATGACCATCATATCTATGAGCAAGAATCCATTAGAAGAAATGGAGTAGCCCTCATAGTCAACAAAAGAGTCTGAAATGAAGTACTTGGGTGCATTCTCAAAAATGACAGAATGATCTCTGTTCATTTCTTAGGGAATCCATTCAATACTACAGTAATCAAAGTCTATGTCCCAACAATTAACACTGAAGAAGCTGAACAGTTCTATGAGAACTATAAGACCTTCTAGAACAAACAGGAAAAAGAGATGTCCTTTTCATCATAGCAGACTGGAATGCAAAAGTAGGAAATCAAGAAATACCTGGAGTTACATGCAAGTTTAGCCTTGGTGTACATAATGAATCAAGGCAAAAGCTAACAGAGTTTTGTCAAGAGAAGGCACTGGTCATAGCAAACACTCTCTTCCAACAACATAAGAGAAAATTCTACATGTGGACATCACCAGATGGTCAACACCAAAATCACATTGATTATATTCTTTGCAAAAGATGGAGAATCTCTATACAGTCAGCAAAAACAAGACTGGGAACTGACTGTGGCTCAGATCATGAACTCCTTATTGCCAAATTCAGACTTAAGTTGAAGAAAGTAGGAAAAACATCTAGGCCATTCAGTTGTGACCTAAATCAAATCCCTTTCAATTATACAGTGGAAGTGACAAATAGATCCAAGGGATTAGATCTGATAGACAGAATCCTGAAGAACTACAGATGGAGGTTCAGGACATTACACAGGACATGTGATCAAAACCATTCCCAAGAAAAAGAAATGCAAAAAAGCAAAATGGGTGTCTGAGGAGACCTTACAAATAGCTGTGAAAATAAGAGAAGTGAAAAGCAAAGGCCAAAAGGAAAGATATACCCATCTGAATGCAGAATTCCAAAGAATAGCAAGGAGAGATAAGAAAGCCTTCCTCAGTGACCAGTGCAAAGAAATAGAGAAAAACAATAGAATGGGAAAGAATAGAGATCTCTTCAAGAAAATTAGAGATACCAAGGGAACATTTCATACAAAGATGGGCTCAATAAAGGACTGAAATGGTATAGACCTAACAGAAGCAGAAGATATTAAGAAGAGGTGGCAAGAATACACAGAAGAACGGTACAAAAAAGATCTTCACAACCCAGATAATCATAATGGTATGATCACTCACCTAGAGCCAGACATCCTGGAATGTGACATCAAGTGGGCCTTAGGAAGCCTCACTACGAACAAAGCTAGTGGGGGTGATGGAATTCCAGGTGAGCTATTTCAAATCGTGGAAGATGATGCTGTGAAAGTGCTACACTCAATATGCAAGCAAATTTGGAAAACTCAGCAGTGGCCACAGGACTGGAAAAGGTCAGTTTCCATTCCAATCCCAAAGAAAGGCAATGCCAAAGAATGTCCTAACTACCGCACAATTGCGCTCATCTCACATGCTAGTAAAGTAATGCTCACAATTCTCCAGGCCAGGCTTCAGCAATACATGAACTATGAACTTCCAGATGTTCAAGCTGGTTTTAGAAAAGGCAGAGGAACCAGAGATCACATTACTAACATTCACTGGATCATCGAAAAAGCAAGAGAGTGCCTGAAAAATATCTATTTCTGCTTTATTGACTATGCCAAAGCCTTTGTGTGGATCACAATAACCTGTGGAAAATTTTTAAAGAGATGGGAATACAAGACCATCTTACCTGCCTCCTGAGAAATCTGTGTGCAAGTCAAGAAGCAACAGTTAGAACTGGACATGGAGCAATGGACTGGTTCCAAATTGGGAAAGGAGTACATTAGGCTGTATATGGTTGCTCTGCTTATGTAACTTATATGCAGAGTACATCATGTGAAATGCTGGGCTAGATGAAGCACAAGCTGGAATCCAGATTGCCAAGAGAAATACCAATTACCTCAGATATGCAGATGACACCAACCTTATGACAGGAAGTGAAGAGGAAGTAAAGAGTCTCCTGATGAATGAGAAAGAGGAGAGTGAAAAAGCTGGTTTAAAACTCAACATTCAAAAACGAAGATCATAGCATCCATTCCTATCACTTCATGGCAAATACATGTGGAAACAATGGAAACAGTGACAGACTATTTTTGGGGGTTCCAAAATCACTGCAGATGGTGACTGTAGCCAAGAAATTAAAAGATGCTTGTTCCTTGGAAGAAAAGTTATGACCACCTGGACAGTATGTTAAAAAGCAGAGACATTACTTTGCCAACAAAGGTCCATCTAGTCTAAGCTATGGCTTTTCCAGTAGTCATGTATGGATGTGAGAGTTGAATCATAAAGAAAGCTGAGTGCCAAAAAACTGATGCTTTTTAACTGTGATATTGGAGAAGACTCTTGAGAGTCCCTTGGACAGTGAGGAGATCCAACCAGTCCATCCTAAAGGAAATCAGTCCTGAATATTCATTGGAAAGACTGATGTCAAAGCTGAAACTCCAGTCCTTTGGCCATTCACATGAAGAACTGACTCACTGGAAAAGACTGTGATGCTGGGAAAGATTGAGGGCAGGAGGAGAAGGGGATGACAGAGGATGAGATGGTTGGATGGCATCACCGACTCAGTGGACATGAATTTGAGCAAGCTCCAGGAGTTGGTGATAGACAGGGAGGCCTGGCATGCTGTGGTCCATGGGGTCACAAAGAGTCAAACACAACTGAGCAGCTGAACTGAACCACATAACATTTGTAACCATCAGCTGGGCCATTTATGTGGGACACTCTGATAAACATCTTGTAAGACTGAGACAGGTGAAAATGTTAAAGAATGATGGCTCCTCTGCTGTACCAGACAATGTGCTATAATTTCTAAGTTTTCCATATGTGCTCATCAATCCTTACAATGGACCTCCCTGGTGGCTCTGTCTGTAAAGAATCCAGGAGACCCAGATTCGACCCTGTGTGGGGAAGATCCCCTAGAGAAGGAAATGGTCACACATGGCTATATTATTGCCTGGGAAACCCCATGAACAGAGGAACCTGGAGAACTACAGCCCATAGGGTCACAAGAGTTGAACATGACTTAGCAACTAAACCACCACTAATTCTGATAATAACACTGCAAGTTTTATATACTATTATGCTTCCTATTTTACAAATGAGGGAATTGTGCATAAGTAATTTTCTCTAGGTCTTACAGCTAGTTAGTGTATAGCTGGGTGAAAGGTACATCCTTTAATATTAATATTCTTGTTGTGCATGTACATATTTATTAATACAAGTAAAATACATGTATTGGTGCTTTCTTATTACGGTAATAGAGTTGGAAAATTAAAAAAAATGAATCTATCTTAAAAACTTGAGCCTATGATCTGGAGCAGAGATCAGGAAATTGTTTCTAAAATAGCCGCATGGTAAATGTATTGTTTGTAAGCTATACAGGGTCTATTCTGAATACAGCTCTGCTAAGGCAGGTCATTAGACAACATGTAAACAATTAGGCATGGCTGTATTTCAATAAAACTTTATTCACAAAAACTGATGATGAACACAATCTGACCCATGTAGTTTCCTGACCTCTGAATATTCTGTTTAATGAAAGTAATCCAAAGTTCTTTCATGACCATGGCAGAGATTGCTACTTGATTCCAGGACACTTGCTCTTATGTTCTTCTTTGAAAATAAAACCAGTACTTTCTTTAGCTGGACATATGGCCATCCAGAATAAAAGTTACCCCCATCCCCCACCACCTGCAACAAACTGTGATCATGTGACAAAGTCTAGCCAATGAGAAGTAAGCAAATGTGGTATGTACATCTTTTAGGAAATATTGGCAAAAGGAGAGACTCTCCAGTTTCTTATGGGCTGGATTTTGTATGAAATATCTGGAGTTCCAGCAGCTATTTTAGAACAAGAGATCACTTTTGGAATGAAACAGTTATGATGGAGCAGAGCAGAAAGAATAAACTTCAGTTCTTTAAGCCATAGGGTACCAAGGCTTTATATATCTAGACTTTTTTTTATATGAAAGAGAAGTAAGCCTCTATCTTGATTAACTTCTTATTTGGGTTTCCAATCACAAGATAGAGGCTTATCTCTCAGCCTAATCTAGCCCTTCCTGGGGCAATGGTCACAAATCTTTCTTATCTATATCAAGAAGATGAACTTGTTCCACGTTACCAGGGAAATGACAGGATGGGAATGTTAGGTGACATAAGAAACGTGAACTGAGCCAGAAGTCATAAAACCTAGCTTTGCCAGTTACTGTGTGATTCTGGGCAAGATACTTTAACATTGCTGCCAGTTTCCTCATTTGTAAAATAGAATTGGCTATACCTAATTCACATGGGTGTTGTGAGGCTAAAATGAAATAAAAAGTGTGAAGGATACAGGGTAATATTTATCCAATATTTGTAGAATAAGTAAATGTGTATGTGTATAATTTGTGTTAAAATAGAAATAACATACTAAGAAGAGCAAGGATAAACACTAATATAATTAGTATGTTACTTTAGCAGTGAGATTAAAGCTAGCGTTAGGGGAAATTTGATCTTTATACATATATGTATTTATTTCAATAAGCATATTTATAAATTAAAATAGAATATAAATGTAATATATTTTATAAACTCTGCTGCTGCTGCTAAGTCGCTTCAGTTGTGTTCGACTCTGTGCAACCCCATAGAGGGCAGCCCACCAGGCTCCCCTGTCCCTGGGATTCTCCAGGCAAGAACACTGGAGTGGGTTGCCATTTCCTTCTCCAGTGCATGAAAGTGAAAAGTGAAAGTCAAGTCGCTCAGTCGTGTCTGACTCTTAGCAACCCCATGGACTGCAGCCTACCAGGCTCCTCCATCCATGGGATTTTCCAGGTGAGAGTACTGGAGTGGGGTGCCATTGCCTTCTCCATTATAAATACTATATAAATATAATAAATATCAATATATACAGCAGGTAAAAATGGGATTCATCTTTGTTGAAACTGAATATGACAAACTGCAAAATCCATCAGTTCTGCAAATTTATTACTATTATTTACAGAGTAGAAAAAAGGGAGTAGAAGGAGGAAAGTGTGAAAGTGTTAGGAATTGACCAAGAAGTATTTTTTCAAACAAGGCTGACCTGAATATATGCCAACCATGCTGCATGACTCACTGTTTCTTGAATGTGCTAGATATCTTTTACCTCTCTGTACACTGATCTGTGTTGTTCTTTCTAACATGTATGCCATTTCCTGCTTAGTAAACTTTTGCTCATCTTTAAACTCAAATACTTTTCCCTTTCTAAAATCTCTTACAGCTCTCCCAAGCAGAATATATATTTTTTCTGTAGTTCTTCTGTAGTTTATAGTTACATGCTATAAACGTGTTTGTGTAAACATTTCATAACTATTTATTGACATGTTTTTGTTCCAAAGTATAAGAAAATGTCTAAGACATCTTCTGTTTATCATCCATTCACTGGAAAGATTTTGGTAGCATGTTTCCCATACATCATGAACTGTTTACTTTCAGAAATTACAGTAGTGCACAAGTATGCAAACACCCTTTGATCATGAAACATATTTCACTGGTGGAAACAAAAAACCTCAAAAGTTAAAGGTATAGGATGTCAGCTGGTGATACGATAAAAAGCATGGTTAGTGGATGGTAAATGAGCAAGGAGATGCTTTTCAGGTAGAATGTTCAGAGAAGGATTCTCTGACAGATGTCACTTGTCACATGCATGAAGAATTCAATAAGGAAAGGGGTGCGCTTTTCATGTGAGCAGAGACCCTGAGGCAGAAGCGTACTATTCATGCTAAAAGACTGCAAGTAAGCCTGTGGGCATGGAGCAAAGCAAATGCGCAGAGAAGTAATTGCACATTGATTTTCAGAAGAAGAGGGGCAAGATTATGTGATTAAGGGTATGGTAAAGCTTTGATCTTTACTTTTAGGTTAGTGAGAAGACTGTTTAGGATTGTGAGAAGGTAAATGACAACCAATTTACTTAACAAGATCTCACTGCCTTCTCTGTGGAGAACATATTAAATGTGTAAGGAGGTCAGAAGCACAATTCAGTTCCGTTCAGTTGCTCAGTCACGTCCAACTCTTTGCAACCCCATGGACTGCAACATGCCAGGCCTCCCTATCTATCACCAATTCCCGGAGTTTACTCAGACTCATGTCTATTGAGTCGGTGATTCCATTCAACTATCTCATCCTCTGTTTTCCCCTTCTCCTCCTGCCTTCAATCTTTCCCAGCATCAGGTCTGTTCACATGAGTCAGTTCTTCACATCAGGTGGCCAAAGTATTGGAGTTTCAGCTTTAGCATCAGTCCTTCCAATGAATATTCAGGACTGATTTCCTTTAGGATGGACTGGTTGGATCTCCTTGCAGTCCAAGGGACTCTAAAGAGTCTTCTCCAACATCACAGTTCAAAAGCATACATTCTTCAGAGCTCAGGGAATAGCTCCCTTGAGGGATCAGGAAATAGCTCAGGTGATGGACTGTGAAGAAGGCTGAGCACCGAAGAATTGATGCTTTTGAACTGTGGTGTTGGAGAAGACTCTTGAGAGTCCCTTGGACTGCAAGGAGATCCAACCAGTCCATTCTGAAGGAGATCAGCCCTGGGATTTCTTTGGAAGGAATGATGCTAAAGCTGAAACTCCAGTACTTTGGCCACCTCATGCAAAGAGTTGACTCATTGGAAAAGACTCTGATGCTGGGAGGAATTGGGGGCAGGAGGAGAAAGGGACGACAGAGGATGAGATGGCTGGATGGCATCACTGACTCGATGGACGTGAGTCTGGGTGAACTCCGGGAGTTAGTGATGGACAGGGAGGCCTGGCGTGCTGCGATTCATGGGGTTGCAAAGAGTCGGACACGACTGAGTGACTGAACTGAACTGAACTGATGGTAGCTTGGGTGAGGATGATAGAGATGGTAAGAAGTGGTTTGATTATGGATATATTTTGAAGTCAACTGGAAACTAGTATCTCCAATTACAGAACAAATATTTAATATATATTTGTGGAAAGAGAGAATTATTGAAATCAATGACTGAATATTAGAACTAGAGAATGTTATCATTCAAATGATTATAAAGAGATAATTCAGTTTCAGTCCTCAAATATAAAGTCATCAGAGAAGCAAAAATAATACTGTGTTTCTTGGGTCTTTGTGAAAAAGTAAGAAGTCTGTAAAACTTCAAAGTTTATAGCTACAAAAGCAATCTCTAAATGTTTGAACAGTAAATTATGATATTGAAAGCACTGCTAGGGTGATTAAAAAGTCAGTGTGTTAAGAAAGCAAAAGCATTTTTACTTCATACAACCCAAAACATAGCTTAGATTAATAAGAAATGATTGAAAAATGCTTACAAAATCTCTGATATCTGTGGTTTTGAAGAGAAAAAATATTCTTGTATTTGCATAATGTTCTAGATGACATACTATATCTTTGGATATTATATAGATATATTAACATTATGCAGAATGATGTTTACTGACTTTCTGGTTAAAAAGGATAATGCAGCTAAGTTTAATTGTGATGATACATTTTGCTAGTGAGATTTTAAATTTTCATGAATCATTTTGAAAGATCACATAAAAGAAAAATATAAAAGCTGTAAGAATGATCAGAATCTCACTTTATTCTTGGAGAAAAAAGTGTTGGGCTAAAGAAAAAAAAAAACTGTAAGAAATGGGTTTGAGTTATCTAAATTACTTCCAATATTATCCTTTATATCATTTTAAAGTTTGGAATGCACATGCAGTCATATCCTGAATCATGATTGTTTAAATTTGAAACCAGAATTGCTCTGATACATTTTGATTGAACACTATTTTGGGGAATGATCATCTCCTTCTGCACTCAAACCTGCATGATATTAATAGGAATTCCACTCCCTCCAAGTAATTTTAATAAGAGAATTGTATCCTCCTCACTGCCTTCACAATCATTCCTCTACAAGGGAAGCCAGTGGCATCAGATAGACTGAGAGAAGTGTGATATACATGGATGGAATATTCTTACACCTGGCCTGCGGTCTTCTCTCTTCCTTATGAGTCTGTACGTTGGTCACTAATGTGGAAAGGTTTGGGTTGTAGGAAGCCCGTCTGGCCATTTGTCTAAGCCATGACCTCTATTCAAACATCATTGTTACTATCTGATACTTGTACTATCTTTCAGGGTTTCCCAGATGGAAAAGTGATAAAGAACCTGAATGCCAATGCAGGAGATGTAAGGAACATAGATTCAATCCCTGGGTCAGGAAGATCCACTGGAAGAGAGCATGGCAACCCACTCCAGTACTCTTGCCTGGAGAATCCCATGGTCAGAGGAACCTGGCAGGCTATAGTCCATAGGGTTGCAGAGTCAGGCACAACTGAATTGACTTAGCACACACACAGTATCTTTTAACTGGCCCAGAACTCAAGGAGTGTAGTGGTTCATATCATGTGTCAAGATGGTTGGGCCATGGTATCCAGATATGTGGTCAAACATTATACTGATGTTTCTGTGAGAGTGTTCTTGGATGAGATTAACATTTAAATAGGTGGTCATTGAGTAAAACCGATTGCACTCTTTAATATGGGTGTACTTCATCCAATCAGTTGAAGGACTGAATAGAACAAAAGATTGATTTCTCCTAAGAAGAAATTCTGTAGTAGAAGTCTTTCATACTTAAACTGAAATACTGGCTCTTCCCTGGGTCTCTGACTTTAAACTGGGATCATAGCATCAACCTGTTGGTCCAAGTTGCAGATTTTGGATTTGTTAGCCTCTATAGTTGCTGAGTATCTTCCCTGGTGGCTCAGATGGTAAAGCGTCTGCCTACAATGCGGGAGACCTGGGTTTGATCCTTGGGTCCGGAAGATCCTCTGGAGAAAGAAATGGCAACCCACTCCAGTACCCTTGCCTGGAAAATCCCATGGACGGAGGAGTGTGGTAGACTACAGTCCATGGGGTTGGCTGAACCAATTCTTTAAAATTAAACACACACACACACACAAGTAGATACATAGATATAGACATAAATGTAAGATATCTCCTCTTGGTTTTGTTTCTCTGGAGAACATTCAATTAATAGAAGTATAATAGAAAAGTGAAGTGTTAGTCACTCAGTCGTGTCCAACTCTGCTGTTGTGTACAGTCTCTGCCCATAGACTGTACCCTACCAGGCTTCTCTGTCCATGGAATTCTCTGGGCAAGAACACTGGAGTGGGTTGCCATTTCTTCCTCTAGGGGATCTTCCCAACCCAGGGATCAAACCTGGTCTCCTGCATTGCAGGCAGATTGTTTATCATTTGAGCCAGCAGGGAAGCCATGATAGAAGGGAAGTGTAATCGGAGGACTTGAATAATTGTAGCTCATAACCCAACAGATATTGTTTTAAAATTATCAATGAAATAGTTGCTTATAACAAAGTAATTACTTCTGAAGTCTTCTACATGGTACTAACAGACTTGACAGTAGAGATATTCTTATTGACCCTCATGCCTTCATTTCAAGGGCAAATTAAGTAAATTTTGCCCCCAACCATTTTGTTGTTCTAAAGTGATTCAGCTAAATCATGGGGCTAAAGAATTACCCCTTTGATAAACCTTTGTGGTGTACAAACTCATCCCATACAGCTGAAACTAGCACAACATTGTTAATCCACTCTTGTTCAGTCGCTAAATCGTGTCCCACTCTTTGCGACCCCATGAAGTACGGCACACTTGTCTTCCCTGTCATTCACTGCCTCCCAAAGTTTGCTCAAACTCATGTCCATTGAATTAGTGATGCCATCCAACTAACTCATCCTCGGCCGCCCCCTTCTCTTCCTTCCCTCAATCTTTCCATCATCAGGATCTTTTCTAATGAATTGGCTCTTCGCATCAGGTGGTCAAGATATTGAAGCTTCAGCATCAGTCCCTCCACTGAATATTCAGGACTGATTTCCTTTAGGATTGGCTGGCTTGATGTCCTTGCTGTCCAAGGGGACTCTCAAGAGTCTTCACCAGCCCCACAATTTAAAAGCATCAATGCTTTGGTGCTCAGCCTTTTTTATGGTCCAACTCTTACATCTGTACCTAACTATTGGAAAAACTGTATGGAAAAACTATATGTCTTCCCTGGTGGCTCAGATGGTAAAGTGCCTGCTTGCAACCCTGGGTTCGATCCCTGGGTCGGGAAGATGCCCTGGAGAAGGAAATGCCAATCCACTCCAATACTGTTGCTTGGAAAATTCCATGGACAGAGGAGCCTGGTAGGCTACAGTCCATGGGGTTGCAAAGAGTTGGACACAACTGAGCGACTTCACTTTCTTTCTTTCACTCAGACCTTTGTAGGTAAAGTGATTTTAAAATCACTTTAAGCTTCTGTCTAGGTTTGTCATAGCTTTTCTTCTAAGGAGCAAGCATCTTTTAATTTCATGGCTGCAGTCACCATCTGCTGTGATTTTGGAGCCCCCCAAAATAAAATCTGTCACTGTTTCCACTTTCCTCCCATACTTGCCATGAAGTGATGGGACCAGATGTATGATCTTAGTTTGTTTTTTAACCGTGAAGTGAAGTGAAGTTGCTCAGTTGTGTCTGACTCTTTGCGACCCCATGGACTGTAGCCTGCCAGGCTCTTCCATCCATGGGATTTTCTAGGCAAGAATACTGGACTGGATTGCCATTTCCTTCCCCAGGGGATCTTCCCAACCCAGGGATCAAACCCAGATCTCTTGCATTGCAGGCAGACTCCTTACCCTCTGAGCCACCAGGCAAGTCAGTTTATAGAGTTGGGCTGCAGTCCATAGAGTTGTAAAGAGTTAGACATGACTGAAGCAACGTAGCACACACACACACACACACACACACACACACACACATATTGCTAAATTAAAATTACTATAAATAAGTCAATATGTTACTAGAAACTCTGACATTATTTGATACTTTATAAAAGGCAAGGGTAGTACAAAGTACTTTATATAATTTATTTATTATTATACCACCTCATAAGATAGAGTTTTACTATCGCCCCCATTCCATAGATGAGTATAGGTTTATGAGTGTTAAAAACTTGTCTGAGATCACACAATAGAGCTAGTATTCAAACTTAATCAGTCTTACTCCAGGGCAAGCATTGAAACCAGTTCCTTTTGCTGGAATCTAGTGTAAGAAATCTGGTTTCCAAAATTCCAGGATTTGTCACCATGAAGTTGACTGGTTGATCATAGTTGATCATGGTTGATCATGGTTGATCATGAAGTTGATTGGATGAAGTTGATAGGCCTAGATTGAACCCATTTCCAATGTGGCTTAATGTCATAAGGAAGAGCCAATTAAAGTAAACTCCATAGCTGTATAAGTTGCATAGAAACTTATATCCTAGGTGAAAAACGGCACAAGTTGGTAAACATCTCACCACATATTGCAGTGAACTTACTGAGACTGATAAAGGTACACATGGCTGTTCTAATCACTAATTTTAGAAAATAACCTGTTTCTAGACCTTCACGTGGTGGTATTTTCTCCATTTACTATTTTACTCAAATCCTTCTTGAAGTGTAGGCAAAGAATTTCAGCCAACTTGTGGCCTGTGTATAACACAGATCTTAATGAGATGCAATTATCTTATTTCATATATCTCTACTGATGGTGGTAAACTTCACAGTGTCAGACATTGTTAGAGTATTTTTTGTTTGTTTGTTTGTTTGGAACTTCAGCTTTATATCCTGCAGGAACTAAGCAGGAACTCAATCAACATTGGTTGAATGAATGTTTGGTGGTGACAAATACCTACATATTTTTCTATCTCTGTTAGCAAGCAGTGCCACTGAATGTCATTTCACTCATCCTGAATGATCGATTCTGCCACCCAAGCAGAAACACAGTGAGCTAATGAGATGAATTTAAGAAGCCTTTGAGGACTTCTCTGCCATGGAATGTCGCCTGATAGAACTCAATACCGCACACTGTCTGATATGAATTAGTCACTGACTCTTCACTCCTATATCATTATACTTTTCATTCTGCTGTGTCTGTACAGAGAGGATTGATTCACACATCATACCTTGTAACATTTATAATCAGAAAGACTGGAAACATTTCACAGAGAAGAAAAACATGTAAGAATATGCTTAGACTAACTACACTGACAATTGTTTCACCAATTCCCATCTAAGCAAGAGAAGTGCTGGAAGAAAGAAAAAGTGTGTTGCTTTTTGTCAAAATATTCATTGTTTAAAAAGTCGTTCCAAAATAGAAACACCTATTTTCAAAAAGCTTAAAAACTATGAATCAATTGTGAAATCTTACACCACATGGTCCAAAATAGGGTATTTTGCTGGCAATGATTGGAAAGCACTGGCTTGGAAAATTTACATATAGAATCATTCCAACCATGGAAATGCATGAATTAAAAACACTGCTCTGAATTAATTACAGCATGAGTGCACGTGAATGTATGTTTTGTTTAGTCTTTCCCATGGGAAATAAACCATGACTGTTGAATTAGAAACACACACACACACACCTGCTCACCAAAGTGAGGGAAAGCAGCTCAAATGAGAAATAAGAAAATGTAGACCCACTCTAACTCCTCTTTTAATGTCCTTTATGTTTATGCAAACAAATAATGATTTATTGAAGAACTACTGTGTGGTGTACATATTTCAGGGTACTGGGAACAGAGTGGTGAGTGAGACAGACACAGAGCTTGCTCCATGGAGCGGAGTGTCTCCCTTATAACAGCTTGTACATAACCTAGTATAGCTGTTTATAATTTATTCTCATCAAGTCCTAGAAAATGCTACAATCTTTCATATAATAATTACAGAGCAAATACACATCGAGCCAATCCAAAGAACTCAAAAAAATCTTAATACTGTAGGAATAATTTCACTCTTTAAAATTTAGATGTTAAGTTACATTTAGAAGCACTGAAAGGAGGATGATTATTTATGCTATTGTGTGACGTATGCAGTGATCATATAAATTTCAATAAGGATGCACATGTAAGAATTCAAGGTCCATAAATATTGCCACAGGTGCAGTGATATTAACTTGAAGCGAAATCACAGAAAATCATATCCATTTGGTTGGGAGGGGATGTGTTATAACACGAGCAGAAAAGGGAGTGCCCGGAACAGGTCTGTCTATCTGGGCTTAAAAAAAAAAAAAAAAAGAAAACAAGCAAAAACAAAACTCTCAAGGCTTCCCTGGTTGTCCAGTGGTTAAGACTGCAGTGCCAAGGCAGAGGGTGCAGGTCTGATCCCTGGTTGGGGAATTAAGATCCCACGTGCTGAACTCGTGGCCAACAGAGGAAATAAGCAACCAAAAAAACCCCATGTGTTTATGGTGAAAACCTGCTCCTTTAGGGTGTGGACTGTACTATTCTATTACCACAATATACCACAGAATATGAGCATATTGGATCCTGAAGTGGTTATCGATTTCACTGAAACACACACTCTTTGCCACAAGTAAATATTTTGTGCTTAACCTGTGTAAATGAGGAGAGAGAGATAAAGGCAGGAATGCTGACTGACTACTTGTCCTGCCTTGCTCTGGCTCCTTCGCTTCTCCAGTTTTTCCTCCCACCATTTCACCCTTCAGCTCCCTTGCCTTCTTTCAGTCCCCAAAAGCTTTTTACTCTCATCTACCGAAAGGCCCTTGCAATCATCATGCCCTCCTCCCCTTGCGGAAATGTTCTTTCTATTTTCCCACTATTTTTTTTTTCAACAAGGTAACTCCCAACCATCCTTCAGATCTCATATTATACACTATGTCTACTGGTACCCATTCCTTAACTGCAGTGATTATGGAGAATCTTCATTAAACACATGCAAAGCACCATGAACTTCTCCATGGCATTTATGACAGCCTTAATTTTAAACACATAAATGCGATGTTATGTATAAAATTAATTTTATGTACAATTTTATATATAATTTTATCTACATATTAATATAGGCTTCTCCTACTATACAGGGTTTACTACAGTTCGGTCAAATAGTGGGTTCTTAATTAATGTTTATTGAATAAATAAGTGAATAGGAAAGAGAGAGTGTTGGAATAAGTGAATTGCCTTATTATAAATTTAGAGGACAAAATAATTTTGTAGCTTTAATATTTTTAGAGCAATTATGTGATAATTTTTGCAACACTGAGTTACACAACTATATTAATTTTTTTAAGTATAATTGCTTTACAATGTTATCTTAGTTTCTGCTGTAAAGCAAAGTCAATCAGCTATATGTGTACACTTATTCCCTTTGTGTTAAGCCTCCCTGCACCACCAATCTCACCCCTCTAGGTCATCACAGAGCACTGAGTTGAGCTCCCTGTGCTATATATACAGCTTCCCACTAACTATCTATTACAAATAGGTAACTCAGCTGGTAAAGAATCCACCTGCAATGCAGGAGACCCCAGTTCGATTCCTGAGTTGGGAAGATCCCCTGGAGGAGGACATACCAACCCACTCCAGTATTCTTGCCTAGAGAATCCCCACGGACAGAGGAGCCTGGTGAGCTATAGTCCATGTAGTTGTAAAGAGTTGGACATGACTGAGCAACTAAGCACAGCACAGCACAGTGTGTATAAGTCAATGCTGCTCTCTCAGTTCACCCCATCCTCTCCTTCCCCAGTCCCCACCATGTCCCAAGTCCATTCACGACATCTGCACCTCTATTCTTGCCTTGCAAATGGATTCATCAGTACCATTTTTCTAGATTGCATATACATGCATTAATATACGATATCTGTTTTCCTCTTTCTGACTTACTTCACTCTATACTTCACTTCATGGGCAATAGATAGGGAAACAATGGAAACAGTGTCAGACTTTAATTTTTTGGGCTCCAAAATCACTGCAGATGGTGACTGCAGCTTACTCCTTGGAACAAAAGTTATGACCAACCTAGATAGCATATTGAAAAGCAGAGACATTACTTTGCCAACAAAGGTCCGTCTAGTCAAGGCTATGGTTTTTCCAGTGGCCATGTATGGATGTGAGAGTTGGACTGTGAAGAAAGCTGAGTGCCGAAGAATTGTTGCTTTTGAAATGCGGTGTTGAAGAAGACTCTTCAGAGTCCCTTGGACTGCAAGAAGATCCAGCCAGTCCATTCTGAAGGAGATCAGCCCTGGGATTTCTTTGAAAGAAATGATGCTGAGGCTGAAACTCCAGTACTTTGGCCACCTCATGTGAAGAGTTGACTCATTGGAAAAGACTCTGATGCTGGGAGAGATTGGGGTCAGGACGAGAAGGGGACGACGGAGGATGAGATGGCTGGATGGCATCACTGACTCAATGGATGTGAGTCTGAGTGAACTCTGGGAGTTGGTGATGGACAGGGAGGCCTGGAGTGCTGCGATTCATGGAGTCGCAAAGAGTCGGACACGACTGAGCAACTGAACTGAACTGAACTGATATGACGGACTCCAGGTTCACCCACATCACTACAAATGACCCAATTCATTTCTTCTTATGCCTCAATAGTATTTCACTGTGTATATGCACCACATCTGTATCCACTCATCTGTCAGTGGACATTTAGGTTGATTTCATGTCCTGGCTATTGTAAGTAGTGCTGCAGTGAACACTGGGGTTCACTGTGTGTGAATCGCTCAGTTGCGTCTGACTCTTTGTGACCCCATGGACTGTAGCCTGCCAGGATCCTTTGTCCATGGGATTCTCCAGGCAAGAATACTGGAGTGGGTTGCCATCTTCTTCTCCACATTTGTACCCTGTGTGTGTTAGTTGCTTAGTCGTATCTGACTCTTTGTGACCCCATGGACTGTAGCCTGCCACGATCCTCTGTCCATGGGATTCGCCAGGCAAGAATACTGGAGTGGGTTGCCATTTCCTTCTCCATATCTTTTTGAGTTATGGTTTGCTCAGAGTATATGCCTATTAGTGAGACTGCTGGGTCATATGGTAGCTCTATTTTTAGTTTTTTAAGAAATCTCCATACTGTTCTCCATGGTGGCTATATCAATTTATATTCCCACCAACAGTGCAAGAGGGTTCCTCTTTATCCATATTATCTCTAGCATTTATTATTTATATATTTTTTGAAGATGGCCATTCTAACCGATATGTGGTGATATCTCATTGTGGTTTGACTTGCATTTCTCAATTAGTGATATTGATCATATTTTCATGTGTTTGTTGGCCATCTGTATATCTTCTTCGGAGAAATGTCTATTTGGTTCTTCTGCCCATTTTTTATTGGATTTTTGTTTTTTTGATATTGAGCTGCATTAACTACTTGTATAAATTTTGGAGGTTTGTCAGCTGTTTCATTTGCAAATATTTCCTAACATTCTGAGGCTTGTCTTTGTGTCTTGTTAATGATTTCCTTTGCTATGCAAAAGCTTTTAAGTTTAATTAGGTCCCATTTATTTATTTTTGTTTTTATTTTCTTTACTCTAGGAGGTGGGTCTAAAAGGATCTTACTGGCATTAATGTAGTTGATACAAATTGATAACTATATTAATTTCTACCAACATCTAATCAGGTATTCAGGGGGAAATTTATAATTTTTGGAAATTACTTAACAGAAGTGATAATACTCTAAAAATTTTTTTCAGCATGATCTGTTACCACTGCTGAGGATAAATAAAAACAGCAATTGGAGAAATTATGGTAGATTTGCTTTTTACACCCCCATTTTGCCTTTACTCCTTGGTTAATCCCTGTGTTTTCTTGGCCCTTCACCTTCTACTTGACCTTATGATAGTTATTAAGACAGTGAGCTTGGGACTGTGACATATCTCAGTTTGGATGATGGCATCAGTATAGTCTACCCCACAACTTCTACTTCTCCCTTTCTGCATCCTAATAATGATAGGAATAAGTATCCTGCTTTACGAATCTTGTGAATGTTTAATGGGGTAATATATGTAGACTGCCTAGCAAGCTTTTGGCACTACTTAGAATTCAACAGAAAAGGTCAGTTTTCATACCAATCCCAAAGAAAGGCAATGCCAAAGAATGCTCTAACTACCATACAATTGCACTCATCTCACACGCTAATAAAGTAATGCTCAAAATTCACCAAGCCAGGCTTCAGCAATACATGAACCGTGAACTTCCAGATGTTCAAGCTGGTTTTAGAAAAGGCAGAGGAACCAGAGATCAAGTTGCCAACATCCATTGGATCATCAAAAAATCTAGAGAGTTCCAGAAAAACATCTATTTCTGTTTTATTGACTATGCCAAAGCCTTTGACTGTGTGGATCACAATAAACTGTGGAAAATTCTGAAAGAGATGGGAATACCAGACCACCTGACCTGCCTCTTGAGAAGTCTGTTTGCAGGTCAGGAAGCAACAGTTAGAACTGGACATGGAACAACAGACTGGTTCCAAATAAGAAAAGAAGTACGTCAAGGCTATATATTGTCACCCTGCTTATTTAACTTCTATGCAGAGTACATCATGAGAAACTCTGGGCTGGAAGAAGCACAAGCTGGAATCAAGATTGCTGGGAGAAGTATCAATAACCTCAGATATGCAGTTGACACTACTCTTATGGCAGAAAGTGAAGAGGAACTAAAAAGCCTCTTGATGAAAGTGAAAGAGGAGAGTGAAAAAGTTGGCTTAAGGCTCAACATTCAGGAAACTAAGATCATGGCTTCTGGTCCCATCACTTCATGGGAAATAGATGGGGAAACAGTGGAAACAGTGTCAGACTTTATTTTTTTGGGCTCCAAAATCATTGCAGATGATGACGGCAGCCATGAAATTAAAAGGCACTTACTCCTTGGAATGAAAGTTATCACCAACCTAGGTAGCATATTGAAATACAGAGACATTACTTTGCCAACAAAGGTCCATCTAGTCAAGGCTATGGTTTTTCCAGTGGTCATGTATGGATGTGAGAGTTGAGACTATAAAGAAAGCTGAGCACTGAAGAATTGATGCTTTTGAACTGTGGTGTTGGAGAAGACTCTTGAGAGTCCCTTGGACTGCAAGGAGATCCAACCAGTCCATTCTAAAGGAAATCAGTCCTGGGTGTTCATTGGAAGGACTGATGCTAAAGCTGAAGATCCAATACTTTGGCTACCTCATGCAAAGTGTTGATTCATTGGAAAAGACTCTGATGCTGGGAGGGATTAGGGGCAGGAGGAAAAGGGGACGACAGAGGATGAGATGGCTGGATAGCATCACCGACTCGATGGACATGAGTTTGAGTGAACTCTGGGAGTTGACAGGGAGACCTGGAGTGCTGTGATTCATGGGGTTGCAAAGAGTCGGACAGGACTGAGCAACTGAACTGAACTGAGAATTCAATAAGCAGCAGTGAGATTTTTTTTTGTGTTGTTATTATTTTATTTGTCTTAATTTCTGCTCCTCTCATCTTGATTACAGGTTTGGCTTTTCTGATTTCCAGTCTTCCTGTGGGCATACTGTTTCTATGTTCTTTCTGATCACATATGCCATGCATATTGGTATAATGCATGCTCAATATAATAGTCGTTTTTTCTTTGCCTCACTACTGTAGCTCTGGGCTTCCTAGGTGACTCAGTGGTAAAGAATCCACCTGCCAAGCAGGAGACATGGGTTCAGATCTCTGGGTCTGGAAGATCCCCTGAAGAAGGAAATGGCAACCTTCTGCAGTTTTCTTGTCTGGGAAATCCCACGGACAGAGGAGCTTGGTGGGCTACAGCCCATGGGCTCTCAAGAGAGCCAGACATGACTTAGCAACTAAACAACAACAAGCAACACAAACACTGTAGCTGTATTTTGTGTATCTGTTTGAGCTACCCTGCTGCCTTTCTGAAACGGTGTGAGCACTTGTCCGAACTACTGACCTACAGTACTTGAAGGCTCACTTTAGCACACCTGCTGATGGTTGGAGTCCCCTACCAGGACAAGTGAGAGGGCGAAAACACCAGACTTCTTTCGGGAGACACTAGCTGCGAGTAAAATCACGCTGTACCAGACCTTCTTCCTTTGTTTCCGGTCTTCTGTCTTTGTTTCCTATGTGCTTTCATACTGTTCTGATACTGTCTGTAAATCCAAACCTCTAATTCATCAAAACCTTGTTGAGAAGGCAATTATGTTTTGAGAGATCTCTAGGGCCACCAAATCCCATAATCAGAAAACTAGATGAGGGTAATGTGCACCTCCAAACAATTGATCATTTGATGAGAGTATTTTGGCATACAGAACAACCAGGGCAGAGAGGAATTTGGGAAGTCAGAGCCTCTTAGGAATTTTGAACCTAGATTTTATATTTCATAAATACGTTTAGTCCTGGACTCTTAAACACAGGTAATATTTCTTAGCCCTAGGGACAAGACATGAACCCTTAATAAGTCATATTTCAGAATAGCTTGAAGTAGGAAAATGATTATTTCCTTTCTTTTAACTTCTTGTTGCTTTGATAACATTTCCAAAAAGCTAAGTCGAGAGCTAGTGATTACTAATAATGTGGGTCCTGTCTGTTTTTATAATTCTGTCTCAATAATCTATTCCTCAACGAAGATACGTTTGTTTTTTTTCCCTCAAACCACACGAATGCTTGTTCCTACCCCACTTCATGGCAGCAGGCACACTTGCTTGAAGAATGCTGTACCAGAGGCTGATCCCCTTGAAAACAATAGCATGTTGACCCTTTCATAACCCTGGCAGGCTGCTGCCTGCTGCTCTATTATCATGAGCATTCATTTCAGGCAATCAACACATTGCCCTTTGCAGAGTAGAGAGTATCATTGCTTAGAAATAAAAGTAGGAAGTGGATATCAACCAGCGGGAAATTGAACTGAAGTATGGGAAAAGTTAAGAGAAAATTGCATTATGTCTTCATTTTTACTACAATGAAAGAACCAATCATGGGAAATAACCTTCTTTTGGGGCCAACTAGGAAAAGGTCACTGCAGATGGTGACTGCAGCCATGAAATTAAAAGACGCTTACTCCTTGGAAGGAAAGTTATGACCAACCTAGACAGCATATTGAAAAGCAGAGACATTACTTTGCCAACAAAGGTCCGTCTAGTCAAGGCTATGGTTTTTCCAGTGGTCATGTATGGATGCGAGAGTTGGACTGTGAAGAAAGCTGAGCGCCGAAGAATTGATACTTTTGAACTGTGGTATTGGAGAAGACTCTTGAGAGTCCCTTGGACTGCTAGGAGATCCAACCAGTCCATTCTGAAGGAGATCAGCCCTGGGATTTCTTTGGAAGGAATGATGCTAAAGCTGAAACTCCAGTACTTTGGCCACCTCATGCAAAGAGTTGACTCATTGGAAAAGACTCTGATGCTGGGAGGGATTGGGGGCAGGAGGAGAAGGGGACGACAGAGGATGAGATGGCTGGATGGCATCACTGACTCAATGGACGTGAGTCTGAGTGAACTCCGGGAGTTGGTGATGGACAGGGAGGCTTGGCATGCTGTGATTCATGGGGTCGCAAAGAGTCGGACACGACTGAGCAGCTGAACTGAACTGAGGAAAAGGATAGCTATGTAAAAATACTAAATGAGATTATTAATCTCTAGAAATGATGACATATGGACACAGAAGCATATCACCTGGTTTATTTGCAGATGTTCATTTCACGTGTTTTATATGTAGTCCAGCTTCTTTTCTTAACCAATTTAATCTGCTTTGTGAAAAATCCCTAGGTACAGTGGAACAGTTATGATAACTACAGCAAGACAAATATCACACAAAAAAGTCTCTGCTAGATTTAGATTAAAAATAAGATCTGCCCTAATTTGTCATGGTTTCATGTGAATCATACATTTATAAACATGAAAACTGATCAGATCAGATCAGTCGTGTCCTACTCTTTGCAACCCCATGAATCGCAGCACGCCAGGCCTCCCTGTCCATCACCAACTCCCAGAGTTCACTCAGAAAACTCATGAAAACCGATAAGTATATGTAAATAACCAAATAACACATACATACTTACACCTGTGTGTGAGTGTGAGTGTGTGTGTGTGAGTGGGTGTGTGGGTGCCCAGTCGCTAAGTCATATCTGACCCTTTGCGACCCCACAGACCGTAGCCCACCAGGCTTCTTTGTCCATGGGATTCTCCAGGCAAGAATACTGGAGTGATTTGCCATCTCCTCCTCCAGGGAATCTTCCCAACTCAGGGGTAGAACCTGAGTCTGCCTCATTGGCAGGCATATTCCTTATGACTGCACCACCTGGGAAGTCCCACGTGGACCTATATTTATATCTATGTCGATAACTATCTATTAATATAGAGATCTCTACACAGATGCTAGCTGCTGCTGCTGCTGCTGCTGCTGCCACTAAGTCGCCTCAGTTGTGTCCAACTCTGTGCGACCCCATAGACGGCAGCCCACCAGGCTCCCCTGTCCCTGGGATTCTCCAGGCAAGAACACTGGAGTGGGCCGCCATTTCCTTCTCCAATGCATGAAAGTGAAAAGTGAAAGTGAAGTCGCTCAGTCATGTCCGACTCTTAGTGACCTCATGGAATACAGCCTACCAGGTTCCTCTGTCCATGGGATTTTCCAGGCAAAAGTACTGGAGTGGGGTGCCATTGCCTTCTCCCACACAGATGCTAGCAGACATTCACTCACAAACCATATAATATGAGCAACCAGACAGATGTTGGGCTAAACTCCTAGTCATGTGTTCATACACTTTTCTTATGCTAAAAAGGCAATAATTTTATCGATAGTGTAGAAGACATGAAGTTAATTATCTTTGTCTGCCATTCACCTGAAAAAGAGTGATCACTGAGCGTATATGAAAGACGGAGATAGAAAAGAATGTGACCTTTATGTACTTTTGTTTCAAGGGTCCTAGAAAATTTTACTTTCAAAACTGCCTGTGGTTTTAGACAGAAATTTCCAACTCCTAACTTAAATACAAGATTCTTCATGGTCCAGCACCTGCTTTCTCTCTAGCCGTTTCGGCAAATGTGGACCATTTGCTCTAAGCGTAACCCGCAATCTTCAAAACTTGAAATGCTATTTCATTCTCCTCCCATATGTTTTTATGCATGGGATGCTCGTTCTCCAATTTTTTACATAACTGACTTGGAACTGTAATTCAAAATTAATCTCCCAATTTTAATATCCCTCATATGCCCATCTCTTGTGTTTTCTGGTATCTTTCTCCCTTACTAGAAGGATGGTTCCTAGAGTTCCTGGGGCTTGGTCTGCAATGACCTTGTAATTCTGTTCTCAGACTTGGCCCGGCCCATTGAAAAGGCCCAATAGGGGTTTGTGGAGTGAAGGGATAAATGAATTATTGACACTGAACTTTTGTCCTACTAGTTAGCAGTGCTCTCTAACATGGATGTATCCAAGGGATACATGCTGTCCAAGGGACTCTCAAGAGCCTTCTCCAACACAGCAGTTCCTTATAGTCCAACTCTCACATCCATACATGTCTGCTGGAAAAAACATAGCTTTGACTAGAGGGACCTTTGTTGGCAAAGTAATGTCTCCACTTTTTAATATGCTATCTAGGTTGGTCATAATTTTTCTTACAAGGAGCAAGCTTCTTTTAATTTCATGGCTGCAATCACCATCTGCAGTGATTCTGGAGCTCCCCAAAATAAAATCTGTCACTGTTTCCACTGTTTCCCCATCTATTTGCCATGAAGTGATGGGACCAGATGCCATGATCTTTGTTTTCTGAATGTTGAGCTTTAAGCCAACTTTTTCATTCTCCTCTTTCACTTTCATCAAGAGGCTCTTTAGTTCTTCTTCACTTTCTGCCGTAAGGGTGGTGTCATCTGCATATCTGAGGTTATTGATATTTCTTCTAGCAATCTTGAGTCCAGCTTGTGCTTCATCCAGTCCAGCATTTCGCATGATGTACTCTGCATATAAGTTAAATAAGCAGGGTGACAATATAAAGCCTTGACTTACTCTTTTTCCTATTTGGCACCAGTCTTTTGTTCCATGTCCAGTTCTAACTGTTGCTTCTTTACCTGCATATAGATTTCTCAGGAGGCAGATCAGGTGGTGTGGTACTCCCATCTCTTGAAGAATTTTCCAGTTTGTTGTGATCCACACAATCAAAGGTTTTGGCATAGTCAATAAAGCAGAAGTAGACATTTTTCTGGAACTCTCTCTTTTTTCTATGATCCAATGCATGTTGGCAATAGTCTGGCCTCAGGTCAAATAACAGGGAGGAAACACAGCCCCACCCATCAATAGAAAATTGGATTAACGATTTACTGAGCATGGCCCCACCCATCAGAACAAGACCTGGTTTCCCCCTCAGTCAGTCTATCCCATCAGGAAGCTTCCATAAGCCTCTTATCCTTCTCCACGAGAGGGCAGACAGATGGAAAACCACAATCACAGAAAACTAACCAATCTGATCACATGGACCACAGCCTTGTCTAACTCAATGAAACTATGAGCCATGCCATGTAGGGTTACCCAAAATGGACGGATCATGGTGGAGAGTTCTGACAAAATGTGGTCTCCTGGAGAAGGGAATGGCTAATCACTTCAATATTCTGGCTTTGAGAACCCCAGGAACAGTATGAAAAGGCAAAAAGATAAGATGCTGAAATTCAGTAGTAGCTGGAATAAAATGTACAATAGCTCAAACAGAAGTAACAATAACCCTATACAATAGCCTCTAATGAACTGAGTATGGTAAAACCCTAATATTCTATAATTTACTCCAACACATCTCATATTTCTGACCAAACTAAAATCTAACTTCCAAATTTCTAACTAGAAATGAAAATTTAAAAATTTCATAGAGGGAACAGGTTTGATTATATATACTCTTAGGCTCTGGAAAGAAAGACGGTTCAAAACTGGAAAAGTGAAATTTTGTCTTTATGCTCCTAAATCTCAATCAAGAAGAAAAGGGGAACTGCTTTAAAGTAACACGCATGTTTGTTAAAGACCCATTCAAAGAGCTCAGATATCAAGAGTTCATGTTAGGCATAACAGGAAAACAGGAACCACATGGTTCAAGGGTGAATACGGATTGCTAGAGGCCCACGGGTACCAAAAAGTCAAAGAGAACATCCAGCCACTAGAGGCTGTGGAAACTGAGTCAGACAGCCAAGAGCATAGTTCTGCGCTTCAGACTGTGGGGCGTCGTTGCCTCAGAAGAATGCAGTGATGGTGCGATGAAGGTGGGTCCCTCAATGGTCAGTTAGCCTCTCTCTCGTTTTTGTTAGGGAACTGAAATGCAATATGGGTTCAGATATTATAAGTGGACCCTCTCCCTTGACACACTCAGACACATCTCCACTGCTCACAGGGAGTTTTGACTTCCAGCTTAACTGGGTTAAATTAGAAATTGCAGAACTGCCAGAATCTTAGAGAAATCACACCAAATAATAAGATATACCAGATTGCTGTGTGTGTGCTCAGTCATGTCTGACTCTTTGAGACCCCATGGACTGTAACCCATCAGGCTCCTCTGTCCATGGGACTCTCCAGGCAAGAATACTGGAGTGGGTTGTCATTTCGTCCTCCAGGGATCTTCCTGATCCAGGGATCAAAGTCTCCTGCATATCCTGCATTGGCAGGTGGATTCTTTACCACTGAGCCACCTGGAAAGCCCATCAAAAGTGGGCTTAGCAGCAGCAGCAGTGCTAAGTTGCTTCAGTCATGTCCAACTCTTTGCAACGCTATGGACTGCATCCTGCCAGGCTCCTCTGTCCATGGGATGCTCCAGGCAAGAATACTGGAGTGAGTTTCTATGCCTTCTTCCAAGGGATCTTCCCAACCCAGGGATCAAGCCTGCATCTCTTAGGTCTCCTGCATTGGCAGGCAGGTTCTTCAGCACTAGTGCTAAATGGGAAGCCCCTTAGGGATTTGAGTCAACAGTAAATGAATCACCAGTGAGACGTTATGGAGACAAATGTGACGGTCCCAGTCCAGAATGTGGGAAGGGACAGTCCTACTCAACTTTATTTACTCAGACCATATCTAGAATAAAGTACTACTCTGTGGGTTCTGCACTTTAGGAACAATTTAAATTTGTAGGACAGGGTCCTGGCTTGGTGGTCCAGTGGTTAAGAATCTGCCTGCCAATGTGGGGGACATGGGTTCAATCCCTGGTCTGGGACGATTCCACATGTTGGGGGACAATTCAGCAGGTGTACCACAAATACTGTGGCCCGCATCCTCTGGGGCCTGCACATTGCGACATGAGGAGCCACGGCAATGAGGAGCTCCCACACTGCAACTGGAGAGTAGCCCCGACTCGCTGCATCCAGAGAAAGCCCACGCAACAGTGAAGATCCTGCACAACCAAAAATGAATAAATAAGGAATTTTTAAAAACTGTAGGGCGGGCAATCAGGATAGAACCAAGACAAAACTCAACAGCATATCTTATAAGGAATGATTGATGAAACAGAACATGTGGCGTGGAGAAAACTCATCTCTCTGATGGCAGGGCAGGTTACCTTTGGCCTCACTTACATGAAAAGTTTTCATATCAGTGAGATGTTAGACCATTCTTTACAGCCCTCCAAGCTTCAAATTAAGACACATTGGTGGAAACTTTAAGAAATCCCTTGATTTTATCAAGAAGATCTTAAATGATAGGCTTAATTTCCTTGGTAGTACACGGCAGACTTCCAAATATTGTGGAGTAA
Source organism: Bos grunniens (assembly GCF_055505025.1). Classification (NCBI taxonomy): domain Eukaryota; kingdom Metazoa; phylum Chordata; class Mammalia; order Artiodactyla; family Bovidae; genus Bos; species Bos grunniens. Next base: position 151,256,124 of record NC_141165.1, read on the forward strand.
GAACTGAAAACAGAAATGTTGAACCTCAGGAATCAATGTCCTTTTTCAGCTTTGAGCTTAGATAATTCAAGGATTTGAAGAAACATATCTGCATTCCCATCCTATTTCTTACTCTAAGTCACAGCTTAAAAGTAGAAAAGAAAGAAAAAAAAAAGAGAGAGAGAGAGACAGATTAGAGGACATACCAGCAATGCAAACATAACCTTTAGGTAAGGGGGTTAGAAGTCTCAAAGTGTTCAGAAATATTAATATTGCCAGTCAGATCCTTCTGAAAGAAACCACGCCTTGCAATTTCACCTTCCAGAAAGACATCAGAAGGGACCGTTTGAGTTTCATGTCTATAAATAGCCATTTCTTTCACGTAGGATTTTTTTCATATTACATCATCTCTGACTATCTTTGAAATAGAGATGATAAGCCACAGCCACTGCTATTTAACCAACTGGAATTCCTGAAATTCACTTTCTGTGGAGATCTCCACCATTGACTTGAGGAATTGTTACCTAACCAGTAGAAACTATCCTTTCGAAATAATCACTCACAGGATGGAGCAGGCTTGACAAGGGGCTAAGAGCCCCTTGCATGCCTGATACATGCATGATGATTTCATGCAGAGTAACTTCTGTGATTGTTTTGGCTCAGAATAATTTGTTTTACATTGTGTCTTAATGGCACTTTCTAGTATTCTCAAGCTGAAATATCAAGGTGATTCTTACAGTAGAATAAGAAAGCTCAAGGCTGAACCAAAAGCAAATGCATTATGGAAAAAGCAGCTCTCAAATACAACCACCCTGATAGCCACAATTTTATAAAATACACACACCAGCTGGAAAACACAAAGATGGGAGATTTGGCTTGGTAAACAAATAGGAAAAGGATATGGCTTAGCAAGTGGCTGATAATATTGGTTGGCTGAATTTAACTTTACATCTGGATGGTTTGGCATAGTTCAGCTAGCTAGCAAAAACATATCCATTATTTGGCTTCTCATTTTTTCAGTTACTTGCCTAAGCAAATGAGAAAGTTGATGGCAACTATGTTTAAATTTTTATTAAATTGTGTGATACACATGGCTACCATGAATTGGACAGTGACTTATATTTAACTTAATGATGATAGCAGTAGTAACTTTACACTGTCTGTTGAAAATCAATGCCTTTATTGAATTCAGCAAAAACCCAAACTAACTTGTTAGCTGATGGAATGTTTCCAAATGTGTTAAAGTGTGCATCAAAATTATATAAGCTTGCCTATTGCTCTTTCTGCTTTTGACAAACGCAGCAAATTTAGATTCTGTGGCAGACAGGAATTTTTTTTTTTAACACGTCATAATTAATTTCTGTCTGAGGCTGGCATGCTGCTTTTGATTTGAGGACAATATTTCTAATACCTTCTAATGACTGAAGTAGTTACTCTTTCAGTAATGATAATACACGTGAGCTACCATATTCTCTCTTTTCCCCAATCTCCTTTGAAATAGAATGGCTATAATAGAGTTAACAGGTCCACATATGGCCAGGACTCACAAAAGGGTAGAAATTATTCACAAATAAAGCAAAATAATCTATGATTTGATCTCTCTCCTCTCTGACAACACAGGTCTGTGTCCATGCTTCCATCCACACTCGAATTATGCCTCCATTATTGCGAGAAGCTAAATAAGACCTACACTGATTTATACAGTTTCAACAAGCCTCCTTTATCTTGCCCAATTACTTTATTTTATGGCCCTTTTATCTTAGAAGCTTTTCCTGGAAACAGTGGCAGATGGTTTCCTGGATTGGTTGCCTCATCCCAAATATCCAACTTTATATTTCTGCTACAGACGAGCAACACTCAACTCTGCATAAATACATTTGACTCATTCTCAGGCTCAACATTTTATTATTTCTGGGTGAACTGTTACAGGATGCATCTGGTCAATTCCTGTATTTTCTACATATTTTTCCTTAGCAAACACAACACTCTGATCTGCCAAAAACATGTAATGTGTTACAAAGCCAATTACAAATAACCTTGATAAATCCTTCGTTTTGAATTACCCAGGCCACTGTTTGCTTCCCAAAGTGACTATTCAAGAAATTACATATCTTTTGGTTTTGGTTGGTGGTCCAGAGAGGACATAACCGGAAATGTAATTTAGTTTACCTCCCTATTTCTGTTTATTGTAGGAGGTGATTTGTAAGGGTATTGAGAATGAAAAATAGAATATTTACTGCAAAGGGCTCTTATGTTCCTTTTGCTTAGGAACATAGAGTGAAGTTAGAACTGGTGAAATACAGCAAAGCCAAAAAAGGATTACAGTGCTAGATGTGGGTCAGTATACTTCAAATTCTGATAGCTTACTGAAATTTTAAAAGTTTTTGTCTCCATTTTTGGGAGGTCAACTTACAATGGTTAATTTCAGAAGATAGCTCTTGTATTCAGTGTATAGCAGAGAAGGACTTAGATTTTAAAATATATGTATTTTGGGACTTCCTTGGTGGTCCAGGAGTTAAGAATCTGCGTTGCAACACAGGGGATGCAGGTTCAATCCCTGGTAGGAAAACTAAGATTCCACATGCCTAGGTGAAGCTAAGCCTACACGCTCCAACAGGAGAGTCTGTGAACTGCAATGAAGATCCTGTGTTGTGCAGCTAAGGCCTGCCACAGCCAAATCAATAAACATGTAAATCAACATTTAAAAGATGAAAATTAAAAAAATATATATTTAATCATGATGTTGATGAAGGTCCGTCTAGTCAAAGCTATGGTCTTTCCAGGAGTCATGTATGGACGTTAGAGTTGGACTCTCACATAAAGAAAGCTGAGTGCTGAAAAATTGATGCTATTCCTCCCTCCTGGATTTTTCCATCTGCCCTTTCTGGTGAATTATCTCATGTTTCTATTTTTGAAGCTCCAAACATTTACATACTGTTCTGCCAAGCTACTTTCACAGGTTGATAGATCTCTGTTACTCTTAAAAGATTCAATGCTCATAACTAGCTTTGTGCTGGAGATGACTCTTGAGAGTCCCTTGGATTGCAAGGAGATCAAACCAGTCCCTCCTAAAGGAAATCAGTCCTAAATATTCACTAAAAGGACCGATGCAGAAGCTGAAACTCCAATACTTCGGCTGCCTGATGTGAAGAACTGACTCATTGGAAAAGACTCTGATGCTGGGAAAGATTGAAGGCAGGAGGAGAAGGAAATGACAGAGGATGAGATGGTTGGATGGCATCTCCAACTCGATGGACATGAGTTTGAGCAAGTTCTGGGAGATGGTGAAGGACAGGGAAGCCTGGCATGCTGTAGTCCATGGGGTCGCAAAGAGTCGGATGCAACTGAGTGACTGAACTGAGCTGATTTAAGCATGATAGAAGTCTATTCCAAAGTAAAATTTCATTCCTTCCTATCATTATAATGCACCTTCCCAGGGAGCACTGGTGGTAAAGAATCCGCCTGCCAATGCAAGAGACATAAACAGGCGTGGGCTTGATCCCTGGGTAGGGTAGATCCACTGGAGGAGGGCACAGCAATCCACTCCGGTATTCTTGCTTGGAGAATGCCATAGACAGAGGAGCCTGGTGGGCTACAGTCCGTGGGGTCACAAAGCACCAGACATGACTGAAGGGACACATGTCATTATAATTAAGAAAAAAAGGACAAAGATTAGGCAGTGATATTTCAAATCTGATGGGCAAGTCAACATCAACTTTTTATATCATTATTCTATTAAAGACTTTATCTTTGCTATGTACATTACTACCTTGTGGGCATCTTAACATTTTGGCATTAAACACAGCAAGGATGCTAATAATTTTTCGCTTTCAATGATGGACTCTCTCTTGTTTCACACTCAATTTAAGATCTACATAGATTTCTTGGATGGCCCTTAGGCTAAAGAACACATATTTTATATAATGGTTAATATTAGAACAATAGCACAGGGAGAAGGTGCAGCAAGAGAAATTTAAGAGAATGTTTCATGTATTTCTGACCTACATTCTAATTATGTGTTTACTTCCCTCTCTTCTCATCGGTATCACTGGTTCTTAAACTTGCTTGCTTCATGGATGACATATGCATGGTGGTGGTAGTTTAGTAGCTAAGTTGTGTCCAACTCTTTCAACCTCATGGACTGTAGCCCCCCAGGTTCCTCTGCTCATGGATTCTCCAGGCAAGAATACTGGAGTGGGTAGCCATTCACTTCTCCAGGGGATCTTCTCAGCCCAGGGATTGAACCAGCATCTCCAGCTCAACAGGGGGATTCTTTATCACTGAGCCAGCATGGTAAGGCTCAATAAATGCCCACAGAACATAAGAATAAATCCCTGAAAATTTTCTTCTGAGCATACTCACCTTGTCAAAGCATCCCATTTAAAGGATTTGTTGGATTGGCTCATGGGAGGGGAAACTTCAGCTCTCTAGGGGTCCTAGGTAATGACTATTGCAGCTCAAAATAGTGATAAACACTCAGAATCTGACTCAGGACTCCTGAGACCAATCTAATCCTGCTCATTGGAACTTGACCTTTTCAGGACATAATTATTTTGGCTTTGTTTTGGTTTTTAATTCCATTTTCTCAAAAATGTAGATCAGTAGTATATAATCCACATTGAAGATCAATTGGACATTTTAAAAAATATGAAACATTTAAAAGATGTTTGTTTTACTGGTATTTGATGCTTACCTAACATCAAACATTACAAACATAAAACATTGTCTATTCGTGTCAGTATTTTGAAATTTGTTGAAAGCAAAGGTTTTTTTTTTCACATGAAAAGCATTAGGCAGTTTTCTTATATATAAGAGTTGTAGCCCTGTGCTTTAAAGGATTTCTTTCTTTTCAATATTTATTTTCTGATTCTTTATTATCTTGGAACATTTAATAGAATGGATAATGTTAGCAACTGATAAACACATGCCATTTAAGATCCTCCAAATGCACCAAGGAATTGACACTTTCAAATCGTGGCACTGTAGAAGACTCTTGAGAGTCCCTTGAACTGCAAGGAGATCAAACCAGTCAATCCTAAAGGAAATAAACCCTGAATATTCACTAGAAGGACTGATGTTGAAGCTGAAGCTCCAATACTTTGGCCACCTGATGCTAAGAGGCAACTTATTGGAAAAGACCCTGATGCTGGGAAAGACTGAAGGCAGGAGGAGAGGGGGATGACAGAGGATGAGATGGTTGGGTGGCACCACTATTCAATGGACATGAACTTGGCCAAGCTCCGGGAGATAGCGAGGGACAGGGAGGCCAGGCGTGCTGCAGTCCTTGGGGTCACACTGAGCGACTGAGCAACAACAACAAGATGCCAGTATGCATTCTACATTTCTATTTTTAGAAGAATTTCTTATTTTAGAATTCTGGTTCCTTCTGAAAGCTTTAGAGGACAGCTGGGCAAGACAAAGTTTCATTTCTGTAGGAGGAGAACGTCCCAAGAGAAGAAAGATGGATTTTAATTTAGCAGGAATAGATCTACAAATTAATTCCTTTGTCAGGGTTCGGAAGGGTGACTAACTAAGGGAGAGAATTTGGAATCAGCTCCTCTTCCTTTAGAGGAAGCTCCACTCTGCTGCCGGTTTACATTTACAGGCTCACTCCTTCTAGAGAGAGGATTCTCCCTTTTGACTGATTCGGTCCCCACAGACTCCTGGCTGGCGGGCAGGACGGTGGTCCTGTCACGGCCAAGTTTTCACTCTGTGATAGTCAGTGCGCTGGGAGTAGAGCCGATACAGACAAATGTCATTTTTTTGACAGGAGAGTGACAGTGGGCGTTGAATTCACTCTCATTATGCTGTTCTGAAAGGCACAACGACTCAGGAGTAAATACTAGTGAGTCATTGGTCTTAAGTTGATGTTTGCTTTTATAGATATCTCTATCATTCCATTTTTTCCTTTGGCTTAATTGTGTTTTATTTCCTATAAATATGATTTATTTTTTTAAATGTGGAGGATCTCAAGCTTTAATTTGTTTTACCACTGAATATAATATATCCTTGCAGTTCTCAGACAGTTTAGCCAATGCTACCAAATATCTGACATCACCTATTACCTTAGAAGCACTAAAATTGGAAGATCAAAATTAAACATTCATCGGGGGTCTGCAGAGGGTGGTAAGGATATATCTCAGGCCTCAACTTTTGACTCGTGATTTGGCATATTCATGTATTTTTTTTTTAAAGAAATAATTTAAATTTGGATGCAGTAAAGGAAAAAGGTGGGCTTCCCTGGTGGCTCAGATGGTAAAGAATCCGCTTGGTGTTGCAAAGAGTCAGACATGACTGAGTGACTAAAGCAGAGCACAGCGCAAGGAAAATGGTGCTGAAGTGAAACTAAAAAAATGGTTGGACTTTAAGTACATGCTTTTTCAAAACAAATTAATAACTAAAAATCCCTCTAGATTTTAGAAAAATGTAATGAAAAGCATACAAGTTGGGATCATAATGGATTTTTAACTACAAATTTCAACTTCAGACGGCATGTCCTGCTGCTTTACAGAAGTCTCATTAACAACAGCAACTCTTGTCACTATCCAGAAAAAAGCATTGTGTTATTCTACGTATTCCTTCCTCCTGGATTTTGCCACCTGCCCTTTCTGGTGAATTATATCATGTTTACATTGTTGAAGTTCCAAACATTTACATACTGTTCTGCCAAGTTACTTTCACAATTTGGTAGATCTCTGCTACTCTTAAAAGATTCAATGCTTATAATTAGCTTTGTTACTACAAATTTTCTCTTCCCTGTGTCTTTATTTTGATATACCTATTCTTTGATTAGATAATACTCCAGCTTCCTTGGTGGCTCAGATGGTAAAGAATCTGCCTACAATTCAGGAGACTCAGATTCGATCCCTGGGTCAGAAAGATCCCCTGGAGAAGGGAATGGCAACCCACTCCAGTACTTTTGCCTGGAGAATTCCACGGACAGAGGAGCCTGGTGGGCTACAGTCATATGATATCATGTGATATTTGTCTGAGTTACTTCACTTGGTATTCATGTTGCTGCAAATGGTATTATTCCATTCTTTTTTATGACTGAGTGATATTCCATTGTACAGACATACCTCATGTTCTGTATTCATTCCTCTGTCTCTGGGGGTTGTTTCCGTATCTTGGCTATTGTAAATATTGCTGCAATGAACATTGGGGTGCATGAATCTTTTACAATTAGAGTTTTCTCCAAACATATGCCCACAAGTGGAATCCCTGGACCATATAGCAGCTCTAAATTTTCTGGAAAGTGCTGAGTTCTTGCATGCTCCAGAATACTTGTTGACACTTGATGGACAGAGCCGTGAATAACGGTCTTTCTCTTACTGTCAAAACTTTCAAGACTGCCCACTGTCTTCAGACTCAGGGTGTTAGTCAGGAAAAATCAAAGGACCCTCATTTTATTCCATCTTTATGTTCATGTAAGTATTTCTTTTTTATCTTTAAAGTTAAGTACCTTCACTAGAATATTTTTAAATTGTTCTAATTTTTTTTCCAGAAATTGGGTGCCTGCCTAGAATGATTGTTGCTTTATTTCAGGAGTTCTCTTTCCCTTATATTCCTGGATGTTTGCCCTCCTTTGTTTGTTAAGATCTCTTTCTCAGGAATAGAAACAGAGCAAGAGATATGCGGTATATCTTTTTCTGTCTTCTGTCTGTCACCATTTTTTTGTTCATTAAAAAGAAATCCCTGTTCTTTTCCATTTTGTTTTGAGAGATTTCTCAATCCTATTCACCACGTTTCTCTGGTTCTCATTCCTGTTAACCCTGTTTTGTTTACTTTACTGAGGCTATTTTTTTTTTTTCCTCTAAACATTCACGTTACTAAACATTCCTTTGTTAATGACATTTCATTAACATGCTGCCTTTCCTTACATTTTCTTATTTCTGATTTGTATGCTATCACCTCATCTTTACATCTTCCCATCATCCTGTCTGCAATTCATTCAAGAAAATGGAGCTATCTAATATCTGTTTTGGTTTCCTCTTGAACTACTGCGTTGCCAAAAATGTCACTCAGGTTTTCGGTAAGATAGTACAGAAAAGCCCAAATAAACTTTTTGGCCAACCTAATATTTGTTTTCACTTGCCTTTTGCTGATTTTCACTTTTCCCTTTTTGTTTCTCCACATTATGGACACCTGTGCTCCATGTTGGATCCTTTCACATTATTTTTTCTTTTTCCAAAGGGTTAGTAGTTTGCTGACGGAGAAGGCAATGGCACCCCACTCCAGTACTCTTGCCTGGAAAATCCCATGAATGGAGGAGCCTGATGGGCTGCAGTCCATGGGGTCGCTAGGAGTCGGACACAACTGAGCGACTTCACTTTCACTTTTCACTTTCATGCATTGGAGAAGGAAATGGCGACCCACTCCAGTGTTCTTGCCTGGAGAATCCCAGGGACAGGGGAGCCTGGTGGGCTGCCGTCTCTGGGGTCACACAGGGTTGGACAAGACTGAAGAGACTTGGCAGCAGCAGAAGCAGCAGCAGTAGCAGTAGTTTGCTGAAGAGTTTTGTGGGAAGGGGCGGCAAGATAGGAAGTGAGTGAGCAGACTGCAGTGTGCACACAGGTGAAACCCTGAAAACCCTGGCTGTAACCTTGTTATGTGCTTTGTCGTAGGAGAACCTCTCTGTTTTTGCCTTTCAAAAAGGTATTGCTTGGCATAAAGTCCTTAGATTGTCAAAGGACTTCACTTGTAATTTTGATGGTCTCTGTTTTCTTTGCCCTCCTTTGGTCTCCTTATCCCTGGGCTGTCTCCTCCCTCTTGGCTGAAATACCACGTGGAACGGATATCCTCACGCGCTTGTCTTCTGCTGCTCTGCAGAGCTGCACCCAGATTCACTGAGGATGTTCCCACTTTGTTTTTCTGTGACCTACCTTGTAGACTACATCAGGGCTTGACTTTTCAGGACAATGACACATTTTTTAGAGGGGGAATCCTTTTCCTGCTTACAGATGAGGGTGCTTTTCTTCCTGTAATCCTTCTTCATTTTGGTTCAGCTTGGATGATATTTGGCAAATATTCTTTATAATGACTTTCTTGTGTATTCTTGTTTCCTTTACAATTGAAATGTTTTCCCCACCAAGTCTCCATCTATATGTATGTAGGTATGCACATGTGTGTTTACTATTTTTTATTCTTTTTAAATAAAAATGTGGCCCAACAGTGTGATTTTTGTTTAATCAAAGGCCTACTTTCTGCTTAGCACACCTCCTTTTTGGTTTTACCGCTTCTTCTTCATTTTGTCTTTCTGGTTTTTGCCTTTCCCGTCTCCTTTAGTGAATCATCTTCCTCTTCTTCATGATGTCAGGGATTTCTAAGAGTATAATTCTCAGCCCTCTGCTCCCTCTTCACTATTATTGTCCTTTTCATTATTCTTGCCATCACTTCTCTCTTCTAGGATCTTCCTGTCTCCTGTCATCTCCATTTCTCCTCTATATTCTTTCTCAGCACTTCAGCTATGGTTTCTATGCAGAGTACTCCGAAATTTAAATTTCCAGGATGAATCTCTCTGAAGTTCAATGTCTGCACTGCAATGGCCGGTTGTCTTTTTAACCCCAACTCAAGCACACCCCACTCCAGTACTCTTGCCTGGAAAATCCCATGGATGGAGGAGCCTGGTAGGCTGCAGTCCATGGGGTCGCTAAGAGTCGGACACGACTGAGCGACTTCCCTTTCACTTTTCACTTTCATGCATTGGAGAAGGAAATGCAACCCACTCCAGTGTTCTTGCCTGGAGAATCCCAGGGACGGGTGAGCCTGGTGGCTGCCGTCTATGGGGTCACACAGAGTCGGACACGACTGAAGTGACTTAGCGTAGCATAGCAAGCATCTTAAAAAACAATTTATCATCTGATATTCTATATTTGCTCTTTAACTGGACTTTCATTTTTTCCATCAGTTTCATCTATGTAATTGGCTAACGAATTAAAGAGCATATATGAGCATATCTAACTGCATTGCCATGATTCCTACCAATTACTTGTTTCTTTCTTTGTTTGTTTACCCATTTCCCAGTATTCATCCTGCCTTCCTTTCTCTCTCTCTCAGACATAGAATTTACCATCGCCCTCAGGTCAGTTCAGTTCAGTGACTCAATCATGTCCGAATCTTTGAGACCTCATGAACTGCAGCATGCCAGGCCTCTGTGTCCATCACCAACTCCCAGAGTCCACCCAAACCCATGTCCAGTGAGTCGGTGATGCCATCCAGTCATCTCATCCTCTGTCGTCCCCTTCTTCTCCTGCCCTCAATCTTTCCCAGCATCAGGGTCTTTTCAAATGACTTTTCAAATGACTTTTCAAATGACTCTTTGTATCAGGTAGCCAAAGATTTGGAGTTGCAGCTTCAAAATCAGTCCTACCAATGAATGCCCAGGATTGACCTCCTTTAAAATGGACTGGTTGGATCTCCTTGTAGTCCAAAGGACTCTCAAGAGTCTTCTCCAATACCACAGTTCAAAAGCATCAATTCTTCAGTGCTCAGCTTTCTTTATAGTCCATCTCTCATGTCCATACATGACCACTGGAAAAACCATAGCCTTGACTAGACTGAGCTTTGTGGACAAAGTAATGTCTCTGCTTTTGAATATGCTATCTAGGTTGGTCATAACTTTCCTTCTAAGGAGTAAGTGTCTTTTAATTTCATGGCTGCAATCACCATCTGCACTGATTTTGGAGCCCCCCAAAATAAAGTCAGCCACTGTTTCCACTGTTTCCCCATCTATTTCCCATGAAGTGATGGGACCGGATGCCATGATCTTCGTTTTCTGAATGTTGAGCTTTAAGCCAACTTTTTCACTCTTTCTTTCACTTTCATCAAGAGGGTCTTTAGTTCCTCTTCACTTTCTGCCATAAGGGTGGTGTCATTTGCATATCTGAGGTTACTGATATTTCTCCCAGCAATCTTGATTCCAGCTTGTGCTTCTTCCAGCCCAGCATTTCTCATGATGTACTCTGCATAGAAGTTAAATAAGCAGGGTGACAATATACAGCCTTGATGTACTTCTTTTCCTATTTGGAACTGGTCTGTTGTTCCATGGCCAGTTCTGACTGTTGCTTCCTGACCTGCATATTGGTTTCTCAAGAGGCAGGTCAGGTGGTCTGGTATTCCCATCTCTTTCAGAATTTACCACAGTTTATTGTGATCCACACAGTCAAAGGCTTTGGCATAGTCAATAAAGCAGAAATAGATGTTTTCTGGAACTCTCTTGCTTTTTCCATGATCCAACAGATGTTGGCAATTTGATTTCTTATTCCTCTGCCTTTTCTAAAACCAGCTTGAACATCTGGAAATTCACGGTTCATGTACTTCTGAAGCCTGGCTTGGAGAATTTTGAGCGTTATTTTACTGGTGTGTGAGACGAGTGCCATTGTGCGGTAGTTTGAGCATTCTTTGGCATTGCCTTTCTTTGGGATTGGAATGAAAACTGACCTTTTCCAGTCCTGTGGCCACTGCTGAGTTTTCCAAATTTGCTTGCATATTGAGTGTAGTACTTTCACAGCATCATCTTTCAGGATTTGAAACAGCTCAGATTTCCATCACCTCCACTAGCTTTGTTTGTAGTGATGCTTCCTAAGGCCCACTTGACTTCACATTCCAAGTTGTCTGGCTCTAGGTGAGTGATCACACCATCGTGATTATTTTGGTCATGAAGATCTTTTCTGTACAGTTCTTCTGTGTATTCTTGCCACCTCTTCTTAATATCTTCTGCTTCTGTTAGGTCCCTACCATTTCTGTCCTTTATTGAGCCCATCTTTGCATGAATGTTCCCTTGGTATCTCGAATTTTCTTGAAGAGATCTCTAGTCTTTCCCATTCTGTTGTTTTCCTCTGTTTCTTTGCATTGATCACTGAGGAAGGCTTTCTTATCTCTCCTTGCTATTCTTTGGAACTCTGCATTCAAATGTGTATATCTATCCTTTTCTCTTTTGCTTTTCACTTCTGTTCTTTTCACAGCTATTTGTAAGGCCTCTTCAGACAGCCATTTTGCTTTTTTGCATTTCTTTTTCTTGGGGATGGTCTTGATTCCTGTCTCTTGTACAATGTCATGAAGGTCCATCCATAGTTCATCATGCACTCTGTCTGTCAAATCTAGTCCCTTAAATCTATTTCTCATTTCCCCTGTATAGTCATAAGGGATTTGATTTAGGTCATACCTGAATGGTCTAGTGGTTTTCTCCACTTTCTTCAATTTCAGTCTGAATTTGGCAATAAAGAGTTCATGATCTGAGCCACAGTCAGCTCCAAGTCTTGTTTTTTTTTACTGATTGTATAGAGTTTCCCCATCTTTGGCTGCAAAGAATATAATCAATCTGATTTCGGTGTTGACCATCTGGTGATGTCCATGTGTAGAGTGTTCTCTTGTGTTGTTGGAAGAGGGTGTTTTCTATGACCAGTGCGTTCTCTTGGCAAAACTCTATTAGTCTTTGCCCTGCTTCATTCCGTATTCCAAGGCCAAATTAGCCTGTTACTCCAGGTGTTTCTTGACTTCCTACTTTTGCATTCCAGTCCCCTATTATGAAAAGGACATCTTTTTGGGGTGTTAGTTCTAGAAGGTCTTGTAGGGTCATAGAACTGTTCAGCTTATTCACCATTACTGGTTGGGGCATAGACTTGGATTACCGTGATATTGAACAGTTTGCCTTGGAAATGAACAGAGATCATTCTGTCATTTTTGAGATTGCATCCAAGTACTGAATTTCAGACTCTTTTGTTGACTATGATGGCTACTCCATTTCTTCTCAGGGATTCCTGCCCACAGTAGTAAATGTAATGGTCATCTGAGTTAAATTCACCCATTCCAGTCCATTTTAGTTTCCTGATTCCTAGAATGTCGATGTTCACTCTTTCCATCTCCTGTTTGTCCACTTCCAATTTTCCTTGATTCATGGACCTAACATTCCAGGTTCCTATGCAATATTGCTCTTTACAACATCGGACTTTGCTTCTATCACCAGTCCCATCCACAACTGGGTGTTGTTTTGCTTTGGCTCCATCCCTTCATTCTTTCTGATGTTATTTCTCCACTGATCTCCAGTAGCATATTGGGCACCTACCGACCTGGGGAGTTCCTCTTTCAGTGTCCTGTCTTTTTGCCTTTTCATACTATTCATGAGGTTCTCTAGGCAAGAATACTGAAGTGGTTTGCCATTCCCTTCTCCAGTGGACCACATTCTGTCAGACCTCTCCAGCATGACCCGCCCATCTTGGGTGACCCCACAGGACATGGCTTAGTTTCATTGAGTTAGACAAGGCTGTGGTCCGTGTGATCAGATTGGCTAGTTGTCTGTGATTGTGGTTTCAGTCTGTCTGCCCTCTGATGCCCTCTCTCAGTGCCTACCGTCTTTCTTGATTTTCCTTTACCTTGGACGTGGGGTATCCCTTCATGGCTGCTCCAGCAAAGTGCAGCCTCTGATCCTGACCTTGGATATGGGGTAGCTCCTCCTGGCCACCACCCCTGACCATCACCCTACTTAGGCATAATTAGCTATTAGTGCATTAACATTTGCACAGTTACCCAGGGTTAAACTTGGATTTTCTCAGAGTTTCCCTTCTATCTTGATTCTCACAACCAATTAGACTCCAATATTTGTGGACTTTGCCTTGGCAATGGCCATCCTCTCTGTCTCCTCTTCCCATCCCGCTGTCCTCACCCTCAGACTGTAATGCCCTGTTTACTGGCTATCATTGTAGATTTGTTTTTGGACTCACTCTATATTCTTTTTTCTTCCCTTCCAACATGCAACACATGCTGCTGCCAAATTAGACGTGCTGAACTGGAACTACAATATCACTCCTCGGCAGTGTGACTTGCCCTCATTCCTGGAATGAACGGTTAATTTCTTGCTTTCTCTGTAATATGTTTCAACCTGTGTTTCCAGCCTCCGTGTGTACCACTTGACTGCCACGGCATAGTCCTCCACTTGTTAGGGTCCAAACCAGACACAAACTGTCATTTCTGTTTTTAAGTTTATATAGTTGTTTTATTTAGGAGTCCTGCTTTCCACTACCATGCTTACCAAACTCTCATGCATTTCCCTGTGACCTCTGTGCTCTTCCTTTCAACCCCTACCATCTTCTGCAAGGCTCTTTCTGACCTGGCTCTCTGCACACCGTTGATTATACTCCAGCCTGGTGGTCTTGCTTGGGTTCCTTTAACACGCTACGCTCTTCCTTTTTCACTCCTTAGTATAGCTAAAATGTTCTTTTCCTTCTCTTTAGAATGTGTATTTCCTTCTTAAGTGTTAGCTCCCATAAGTCTCTCTTTCCCCAACCTATTTAAATAGATTCTTCATAACTTCTTCACAAGCTAAAGAATTCTTTACCTTTGTCATTTCCCCCCAATTACTGACAACTCCATGAAGAACCCCAATCTGTTCTGTTAACCAATGTTTACATAACATATATAAATGATACATCTTTTATTAAGTAAATGAATGATTAAGTGATTAAGCATTTTGTTCAAAAATTCTCTTATCATGTTCTACTTGGTATTATACTTTCTAATACACCTGCCTTACTATTCTTAAAAGATTTTAGGTACTCAGAAGTGAAAAAAAAAACTTGATACCGTTCATCTTGGCATCCTGTAGCCCCTTGCATGGTGCCAAGCATTCATGAGATTAATAAATGTTTGCTGAATTAAATGGATTTGAATGAAACCTTCAGAACAGTATTATTGCCAGAATATCACAGATGGTAAATGGCAGTCTCCTTTGTTAATAGCTTCCAAGGTTGATGATAAGATAAAATCAGTCAAGCATCCATCATTCATCAATATGGGAAAAGCTCCTAAATATGAAATCCTCTTTTTAAAAGTCATTGTATTATTGTTGCCTCATTGCAACCCATTCCAGTACTCTTGCCTGGAAAATCCCATGGACAGAGGAGACTGGTAGGTTGCTGTCTATGTGGTCGCATAGAGTCGGACACGACTGAGCGACTTCACTTTCACTTTTCATTTTTCATGCATCGGAGAAGGAAATGGCAACCCACTCCAGTGTTCTTGCCAGGAGAATCCCAGGAAGGGCGGAGCCTGTTGGGCTGCCCTCTATGGGGTCGCACAGACTCGGACACGACTGAAGCGACTTAGCCGCAGCAGCAGCATTGTCACATTAAAATTGTGATTTATGTACCCATCCTTAGAGCATCAAGGATATCACTGTGGAAAAGATAGGTACTGGGTAATGGCAAGAGGAGAAAATGTTATTAACAACAGGCTATTTGCTTTTGGCAATATTCTTGACTCAAAACAACTCGTCTAATGAGGTTTTGCTCCTTTCTTCTTACTTAACTCCTTGACTTCAGTTTCTCGACCTACCTCTAATGAGAGAGTTAAATTCAAAGTGAGTACCAATGAGGGTTTTTAAAAGTGCATGTTGAGGAAGCGTCTCCAGTTTTCTGCAGGTGTTAATCACGGCAGGAGCCATCCTACAGGTGGAGAGAGTGGAGGTGCTCGCACTTCGGTCTCCATGACGTCTAGTGCCCTCTAGTGCCCGCAAGGGAGAACTGCTGACCCAAACAGGTCTTCCTCTTACCGTATAATTTGGGTGAAATGACAGAACAAAGGCTTCAACAGAGATTTTTTTTTTTTTTTTTTTTTTAGTGTGCAAAAATCTGTAAATCCTCAAAGAGTGCAATCTTGTGAAGTTCAAGTCTTATCTTTTTGGTTCTCTTTCAATCACCGATCTTCAGAAATATCACTATTTTTCTCACGTTATTAACTTTAACCAATAGGAAATGCTCAAGAACTATTTCAAATACTTAAATAAACTTTCGTTCATAACCAAAATAATCTCCTGTTTGTCATAAAGGTGAATATTCATGTGGATCTTAAGTAAGATTTCTTAATTCCTAGTATAAATATAATTCAATAGATGCAGCATTTTTCTTTAAGGATACAAATTAAGCAGGTTGTAGGGTTTCAGTGGACTCCGGGAGTTGGTGATGGACAGGGAGGCCTGGCATGCTGTGGTTCATGGGGTCGCAAAGAGTTGGACACGACTGAGCAACTGAACTGAACTGAACTGAGGCTTTTAAATCTCCATTTTTTAGATATGTGGCCATGCATGTTACTCATTTTAAAGTGTTCAAGGTTAAAGATAATGCTGATACTGGTTTTATGTCCTAATTGTGCATGCACGTGCATGCACACACACACACAAACACACACGCTAGACCCAATCTCTGGTGTCCTCCTTCATAACCACTGCTGTTCAAAGCAACAATAATATACACAGCAATGAGAACCACGACACACAAACAAATTAAACCCAGGAAAGGATAATGTGGTCACAGGCACCAGGAGGCTATTGATCAGCATAATTTTTGAGTACCTACTTTGTACTTGGGCTTCCCTGGTGGCTCAGCTGGTAAAGAATCAACCTGCAATGCGGGAGACCTGGGTTCGATCCCTGAGTTGGGAAGATGCCCTAGAGAAGGGAATGGCCACTCCAGTATTCTGGCCTGGAGAATTCCGTGGATTTTCCATGGGGTTGCAAAGAGTCAGACACGACTGAGCAACTTTCATTTTGTACTTATAACATGTGTTTTCATTCTCCATCCAGACTCTGACTGTCCTTCGATCTTACCACAAACCAACCACATCAATTCTCTTCATTAAGAACTGGAACTACTGTTCTCATTTTGTGTAAACTCATCAGCCATATCCTCAGCTCATTTTAAGTTGGAGATCACCAGTGCAAGAGGAGAAGTGATACATATTATATGGTGAGTAACCACAAAATTTGTGTAAAAGCCAGAGTATTCCTAAACAAAATGTATTCTTTTAATTGAGCGTGCTGTGCTGTGCTGTGCTGAGTTGCTTCCAGTCGTGCCCGACTCTGTGCGACCCTATGGACTATAGTCTGCCAGCCTTCTCTGTCCATGGGATTCTTCAGGCAAGAATACTGGAGTGGGTTGCCATGCTCTCCTCCAGGGGATCTTCCCGACCCAGAGATTGAACCTGGGTCTCCTGCACTGAAGGAGGATTCTTAACAGCCTGAGCCACCAAGGAAACCCTTAGTAGAGCATATCTGAATACAAACTTCAACTTATGATATCAGCACAAGCTAATTTTGAAGATGCCAATATACAGCTGTCAGTTTGTACAAACCTTCAGCTTATTTTAGAATCAATGAAAAGATGAGTCTATCATAATGATTCAACTACAGTGATTGTCTGAGACGAGAGGATAGCATTCCTTTTGCCAAGCAGCTTGCTTACAAACACAATAAGAGACAAAAGGTAAACAGATTAATAAATGTGAACAACACCCTCTTGGCAAAGCTGTTATGCCCTAGGATTCTGCTTTCAACTTGTTCTTTGCTTTTGCAAAGAACGTAGATAACATAGAGCTGGACTAACCTTAGTTTGAGTCCTAATTCTGCCTCTTGCCAGCTGTGTGATTATGCATTTGTGACCAAGCACATTAATTAATGTCCAAGGACACATTTCCTGTTCTGCAAAACAGGGACCTAGTAACTCATTTACTGAGCTTTGAACTCAACTAGAGAAATCATATGTACAAAATCATATGTACTAAAACCAGTTAGGCTTACTAGCCCACCCTACAACCTCAGCAAATTTAGCAGCCAGAGCATCTCCCAAAGCAGCATCTTTAGTGCTGACTGACCTCTCTCCTTTGTTCCCTCATTGCGGGATCTTTTTTTTTTTTGCCCCATGACGTGTGGTATTTTAGCCCTCTGGCCAGAGATCAAACCCATGCCCTATGTATTGGAAGTGTGGAGTCTTAACCCTGCACAACTAGAGAAGTCCTGAAGCATCAATTTTGATATCTTCATTTGGAGAAAATGTCCCATCTTCAAATTCACATGTTAAAAAGCAAACTTATTTTTGGTTTTCCTAAGTTTGCACTGATTCCTAATATCCTGGTTTCTCTAAAAGGCAGCATCATCGCCTTTTCTTACTTAGCCATCATAGTGATCTTTGACCCCTCTCCTTAACTTCCTACCTGCATGGAAAAGCTGCCAAGTCCTATCGCTGTTTCTCCTTCTGCAAACTTAATTAGATCTATTTCCTTCCATCCATCCCCATTGTCAGCATCCCAGTTGAGATTGGCTACCTCTTTTCTGAGCTCTTTTGATGCACCACCAACCGCTCTCACTGACTTCAGTCTCTGCTCCCATCATCTCATCTATACACTTTCTTTTGAAGGATTTTCTTTAATACCTCTTACCAGGTCAGTGCTTTACTCTCTCTTTTATCTTGCTCTGCATGGCGACACCTTGACCTTCAAAGTCTTCAAGAATCTGACTTTACTTAACTTAAATAGCCAATTCTCTCCCTAACACCACTTTTAACATGTTTATTCCATTAAAAAAAAAATGCAAATAGTCAGTCTCTGAACCGTTCCCACACCTCGGGCACCTCCACCCATTAAGACTTTAATCACTATGTTACTTCTACCAGGAAGGCCCTCTGCCTATTGCAATTCTACTCCTGCCCCAAAGCTTGAATTGAAAACCTCCTGCTCTCTGCAGACTTCCCTCATCCTGCCTCCTTTGGCTGAACCTCTTTTGCTCTTTAGCACTTCCATGTTAGTTCTCTATGAAAGTAAAAGTGTAAGTTGCTCAGGTGTGTCCGACTCTTTGTGACCCCATAGACTATACAGTCCATGGAATTCTCCAGGCCAGAATACTGGAGTGGGTAGCCTTTTCCTTCTCCAGGGGATCTTCCCAACCTAGGGATCAAACCTAGGTCTCCCACATTGCAGGCAGATTCTTTACCAGCTGAGCTCTCAGGGAAGCCCAAGAATACTGGAGTGGGTAGCCTATCCCTTCTCCAGAGGATCTTCCTGACCCAGGAATGAACCTGGGTCTCCTGCACTGCAGGCGGATTCTTTACCCACTGAGCCACCTGGGAAGCCCAAAATTAAATGAATGTAGTCCTCTGCACATACACTTAATCTCTCTTACTAGATTATTGGCTTCCTGAGAGCACAGTTCATTTCTTCGTCATAGGTGCCGAAAAGTCTCTAAAGAGACATCGTCTGAAAGTTGATGTGAATATGCAAGTCATTTAGGGAATTTTGCATATGTCAAAATGTTTCTCAGCTGATGAATGACTTACACAAAGCAAAGTGTTATGTCACTTTATTATGCTGTAGGATAATATTTTCTTCTGTCATCACAAGAACTGTTTCTTTAAAAAATCTTAGCACTTACATCAAATTATTGTATTTCAACTGTAGATTTGAGATTGTAGTAGGAATATATTTTTATTTTAGTGCTTCTTAATTTATATATCCTCTCTGATAAATATACCATATTTATCAATAAACTATTCTGAATGTCTAGATAATAACCTTCTTTGGTAACACAATTCATGCTGATCATATATCTTAAAGCCTCAAATCTGCATAAAATCAAACATATCTTCTCACTCTTAAAGTACTACTCTGTGCCATTCTAAAGGCAGTTAAAAAAAATTTTTTTTAATATAAAAGCCTTCTAGCCTCATTGAACAGTTTAAGTAAACCACTTTTTCTCATCCCTCCACTGGCAAAATATTTTACATTATCTTTAAAAACTCTAACAATTCAAAGGAAGTGACTATGAAATTGGTGTCATAATGAATCTTTCCTTCAAATAAGTAAAAAGCTCACTACTTCAAATAGGAAAAGCCTTAACATTTATACAGCAATTCAGAGTTTCTCAACCTCAGCACAACTGACATTTTAGTCTGAATAATGTTTATTGTGAGGGCTGTCCTGTGCATTGTAAGATGCTCAGCAGCGTCTACTCACCAGACTCTAGTAAGACCCCCTACTATGAAAACCACAAATGTCTCTTGACATTAATAGTCCGTGGAGGAAAATCACCTCTACCAGAGTATCACTGCCATAGTAGAAGTATTTAGTACTTCTCCTTATGGTGTTTTCATTAATTTATCTGTCCAATCCACTGTTTCAGAGAAAAAATAACCTCACCATGTTTTTTTCCTTAGTCGATTTTACAGAATTCATGGAAATGTCTGTTAGTCTTCAACTGTTAAGAGTACCAGGGGTACCTATATTCAGTGAGTATCCATTGAGTGACTCTATACTGTGTACTCTGCATTCTAGGCACCAGAGAAATGGATGTAATAAAATTAAGCAAAAATCTCTGAAACTCACATTCTAATGGAAGAAACAAGACAATAAACAAATGCATAAAATAAATGGCATATCACGGAGAAATGGTAGTAAGGCAAAAATTAAAGAAGCAAAGAAAGGAATCAAGGACCAGACAGTGTTGGGACTTCCCCAATGGTCCAGTGGTTAAGACTCCAACTTCCAGTGCAGCGGGTGTGGGTTCTACCCCTGCTCAGGGAACTAACCTGACTCAACTAACCTAATTTCACATGCTGCAGTGTACAGCCATAAATGAAAATAAATAAATAAAACTTGTTACCGAAAAAAGAGGAATAGGCAGTGCTGTGAGAGGAGTGGGTATCTGGAGGTGCGGTTGGGGTATAATTGTAAATAAAGTGGTCAGGGGCAGCCTCACTGGGAAGGTAGCTTCTGAGCAAAAACCTGGAGGAGGCGAGGAAGTGAGCCCTAGGACACTTGGCAGAATGGCTTTCCAGGGGGAGGGAACAAGTGCAGAGGCCCAGAAGAGAGAACGTGCTAGAAATGATGAGGTAACAGAAATCTTGGGATTGTTGGATCAGTCTGAGAGAGGGGAAGACAAGTGGGAAAATAGGAACATGCGTGGAAACCACATAAGACCTGTAGGTCATGGTCAAGGGTGAAAAAAAGACTGCCATGCTAGTGGGAAATATATAGTGGGAAATAAATAGTGGGAAAATGTTTTCTAATTATTTTCAATTGAATTAAGAATCTCGTTCACGATGGTTCAAGTACCCAAGGACAGATGTCAGTCTGGCCAGCCTTCTCCAGCAATGTCCACACTCCTGATCACACTATTCCCTCTTCTTAGGTCAAGTTTCAGGTGACTCAGTGGTAAAGAATCTGCCTGCTAATGCAGGAGGCACAGGACATGCGGGTTCGATTCCTGGGTCTGGAATGGAGGAGGAAATGGCAACCTGCTCCAGTATTCTTGCCTGGAAAATTCCATGGGCAGAGGAGCCTGGTGGGCTACAGTCCATGGGGTCGCAAATAGTGCTCACAACTGAGCACGCATGCACACAACAAACAGTATGGGGGTCAGTCCTTTAAGATTTTCTAACTAACTTGTTTCTTTAACTGATGCAAAAATGCATAGGAAGGTGTTAATGGTTTAATAATGCTTCACCCATGGGTATTTGCATCTTAGAGGAAAGCCTCTTGGAGAATTGACTTTTTAAATTGATTTTTGAAATAAAAAAAGTAAATTACTATCTTGAGAACTGAAGTCATTTAAATAGGGCAGGGAATGAACTATTTAAGGTATCTGGGCCTTTTTAACACTTGAACTTGAGCTCTGGATCTAAGGTCACAGACAGTCATCTTGAATTATCAACTAAAAGAATATTAATTGAAACCTCATTCTGTGCTACTCACACTCCTTAGGGCTGGAGAAGCGATGGTGAGACAGATTAATCCAGGTTTTCACCAAGCTGTTTTCTTAGAGAGTGAAACAGATATACAATAAGGCGGTAAGTTAAAAGAGTAACTGAAAGTGTTAGTTACTGGTAGGCACTATTGAGAGAATTAAAGTACAAAGATATACGAGCAGCCTGCCTACAACATTAGAAAAGCAGTTTAAAAAGCTTCTACCCAGAAGTGATATTTAAGTTAAGATCTGAATGAAGAGAAGGAACAGGAGAAAGAACTTTCTAGCAGAGGGAATAACAATAAGTTTGACATGAGAAAAAAAAAAAAAAAAGCCAGTGCTTCAGGACAAGTCAATTATGTAGTCAGTAAAGAAGTGGTTTGGAAAGTAGGCAGGGGCCAGAGGTCTTGGTAGGCTATAATAAAGTTTTTTTATTTTTCTCTCTGTAATGAGTACTTGAAGGAGGATTTTAAGAAGGGCAATTGGATGATCTAATTTGTATCCTTAAAACCTTAAAAGATTGTAGTTCATGGTTCACCTGGGGGAATAGGCACAGGAAAGAGACTGAGATCTGTACTAGACAATGGTGGGAGCAGAGGTAACAAGAAGTGGGTTGACTGGGGATACTTTTGGAGACAGAGTCAGCAGGGTTTTCTGGTGGATTATATGTGGGAGATAAAGAAATAGAGATGCAGGCTTAGCCAACAGACAGGTGGACACAGGGTGGAGCAGGGAATGGAGGGTGAGAGGAACTGATAGAGCAGCAGTGGCTTCTGTACACTACCATGTGCAAAGCAGATAGCCGGTGGGAAGCTGCTGCTGACACAGAGAGCTCAGCCCGGCGCTCAGCCATGACTCAGAGCGGTGGGCTGGGGCGGGGGAGAAGGTCTAAGAGGGGCCATGTATGTAAACATACAACTGATTCACGTTGTTGTACGGCAGAAACTGACACTACATTGTAATCATATTCCAACCAAAAATTTAAAAAACAGAGAGAATAGGAAAGAATCAAGAACAGTTCCTAAAGTTTTGGCTTGAGCAACTAGATAATTTGGTACACATTTAGTGAAGTGGAGGAAACCACTCTAGTATTCTTGCCTGGAGAATCCCATGGACAGGAGCCTAGTGGGTTTGAGTCCATGGGGTTGAAGAGTTGGACACAGCTGAAGAGACTTAGCACCCAGCATGCACAAGACTGACCATAATGATGCATTTTTAATAGACTGAGGATTAGTCTTTCTGAAAATCATTTTATTCTGAAATATTTGCATATTTCATCCTAAGTGCCAAACATTGTTCAAGCGCTGGTGTAGAAGTCCAGACATGATGCTTGCTTCTCTGGAGCTCACATTCTATTGAAGAAAGTTAGAAAGTCAAGTGGCTCATAATTTATTTTCATGTAGTGATAAACGCTGTGATGAAAATAGAGTAAAGCTTTGTAGAGTTCCTGAAGAGAGGGGAGTAGCTTATAGAAATCTCAGAACAGAGGACTTAAGAATGAGGGAGACTCATCTATGGAAGCTCCAAAGGGAGTGTTTGAGGCAGAGTGAAGACAAAGTTTAAGCATTGAGGTTGGAGCTAATTTGCGTTTGAGGAAATGCTCAATGTGGATGGATGGAGAGATAAAGGGGAGAGAATTGCTTAGTATTCTCAATGCAACTGAAGCTAGAGAGCTCAGTGGCGGATAAATGGTGTAGAACTTATGGTTTGAATTTTATCATTCAAAGTATAGCTGAAGTCATCAAAGGGGTTTAAGCCAGGGGATTATATGTATCTAATTTTGTTTCAGTTTCAGAAAACACCAGTGCTGGTATAGGCAAAGGATTATAAAGGGCGAGCCGCAATGTAGAAGCAGAAAGATTCATGAGCATGCTACTGCAGTGGACGAGGCAAAAAAAAGATGGTGGCTTGAAGTAGGGTGATAGAAATGAGCAAAGTGGTCAATGGCAGAGTGGGGACTCCCACGGTGGGCCTGAATTCAGAACTGCTTTTCAAGCTCAGCAATTCATCACAATTTGGCAATAATTCAGGAGTCAGTCCTCTAGAGGCATGCCGAGTCACCAGGAAATTTCTCTTAACAATAATACATAAATGTGACACGCTTGGCATTTGCATAGGGAGTTTACATCAGATCTATCTGGGAAGTAAAAATAGAAATGGTGAATAAAGAACAAATAGGAAAAACTTAAAGATTCAGGTGGGCATTTATAAAGTTTTTGTTGGATTTCTAGAAGAAACGTAAAGTCTTCCGTTGCTAAAAGACATCTATCCAAAAATAAATTATTTTTTTGCTATTAAAAGGGTATATTTTATATGGAAAATGGAAAGAATGTTCATGTAAAATGATTAAGTATTTCAATTATAAATTGACCAATAAATAACAATCCTACAATTATATATTGCAATGCATTTCTTTCCTTTGGACCTATCTTGGCCACTTGTGGATCTAAGATTTGAGTTACTGTGTCAGGACTTTAACCACAGCACCAAATTGTTTAGTGGACCTCATCATTTGTGACCTGTAAAGGTAATAATTTTTCAATTCTTAGAGAAAATATTCTGTTTCCCCTAAAGAGGCAGACAATGGAGTATGACCCCATTCCAACCTGGAAAGACAGTGTTCTTCAACAATGGCACCTTTTGGCCCTGATACTGTCCACGTGTTCTTCCTCTCCCACATTGGTTTTGCAGCAGCATCTCCCATGTCAGAGGCACCCAGTGTGTCCTGGAGCCTTTAATAGCAGCCCTCTGCAAATGTCCTTGTCAGCTCTGGTTCCTTTAGGAAGTGACTTCTCAAAGGTTCTTCCCATAGGGCCTCAGGTATTTCCAATTTCTTCTCCTTGCTAGAAAATTACCCAGGTTTCCCAGTGGCTGTTCAGTGCTAAATTATCCGAGCAGTTCACGGCATTGCCCTTCAGAACAGCTTTACAAAGTTCTGTTGAGCACCATACCAAGTCATACTTGCAGCTCCTCTCAGGGGCAGAGTCTGGCTCTTGGTTGGTACAAAACCTCTTTCTGCTTAAGGGAGATTCACTGCTATGGAAAAGCCTGCATATGGAAATTCCATCCTGCAGTATCAAACTCAAGCAACCAAGGGACCAAACCCACAACTTTTTCTTTGCATATCTCCCCACTTGGAATCAGGAGATGCTAATTACAGCTTTGCCTATCCAAAACTTGCTCAAGAGTGATGCAAACAAAACCCTAAAAGAGTCCAAGAATCATACTAGTTGGAGGAATATATTTCAAATCACTGGCAGTCCCACTTCTCTCTTCTAGCCTCAAAGGATAATAGTAAAATAGATAGACAGACAAATGGATAGAATGGAATATTACTGAGCCATATAAAATAATGAAATATTGCCATTTGCAGAAACATAGATGGACTTGGAGAATATTACACTTAGCATTTGTCAAAGAAAGACAAATGCTATATAATAGCCATTATATGTGCCATCTAAAAATAAAACAAATAAATCTATAAATAAAATTAAAAGGCAGATATAACACAGAAAAGAAACTTGTGGTTTTAAATAGGGCAAGAAGAAGGAGGGACAAATTAAGATTAGAGATTGGCAGATACAAACTACTATACAAGAAATAGACTTCCCTGGTGGCTCAGATGGTAAAGCGTGTGCCTACAATGTGGGAGACCCAGGTTCTATTCCTGGGCGGGGAAGATCTCCTGGAGAAGGAAATGGCAACCCACTCCAGTATTCTTGCCTGGAAAATCCCATGGACGGAGGAGCCTGGTAGGCTACAGTCCATGGAGTCGCAAAGAGTCTGACATGACTGAGCGACCTCACTTTCACTTTCATACAAGAAATAGATAAGCAACAAGGATTTACTGCATAGCACAAGAATTGTACCCAATATCGTATAATAGCTTATAATGAAACATAATTTGAAAAAGAAGAATCACTATGCCATATACTTGAAACTAACACAATCTTATAAATCAATTATTCATCAATAAAAACTAATGCAGAAGACTGCATTGGAAGTATTTGAATGTAGAATTCAAGTTCAGAGGGGATGCTCTTGGCTAGCTGACATCAAAGGCAGGGCCTGAAATGAAAAGGACGGTTTTGATTTCTCTGCACTGTTGTAGCATCGTCTGCGACTCCAGTTCTCTGATGACAGTGAACTATTTCCTCATCATGCCTTAGAGTTATGGAATTTCCATGATAT
Organism: Bos grunniens; assembly: GCF_055505025.1. Lineage (NCBI taxonomy): Eukaryota > Metazoa > Chordata > Mammalia > Artiodactyla > Bovidae > Bos > Bos grunniens. The sequence goes on from NC_141165.1 coordinate 151,281,796, forward strand.
TTGAAATTTGTCATTTTACAGATCAGAGTTTGAGTTCTGTCTCTGCTCTTTTCTAACTGGAAGCGCTCAGCCAGGTACTGTAACTTCAGAATATCTCAACTTGGTTTTATGTACTGTGAAAATAATGGCACCTAACCCATAGGGTTGTTGTGAGAAGTAAATGGAATACCACTGAGAAAGTACCCACTGTTCATTGCACCATGAGTATTCAATAGATAGCAGTGATTGCTATATGTTTCTCTTTGACACAAAGCAAGAAAATGTGATAAGGAAAGGAAAGTCACTTGATGTCTCATGAAGGCATGTTGTGAATCAAAGATTGAGTAAGAGTTTCTAGTATTTGCTTCAGGTGAAGGTTTGTGAAGAAACCAAGAGCACACAAGTGAGATCTGCTGGGGTCTAAAAGATCCTTCCAGTCAGCATAGGGACTCCAGAGGAAAATAAGAAGCTATTTACTCAAGTTCTTTGACTGCTGGAAACCTCCCAGCTGCATTTTGAGAGCATCAGGTGCATTTACAATCTGCTGCTGAGGCTGCCAACTGGGGGAAGCAACAGCACAATTGGATCTGGTTCTTGCTGTCTTTTGGCTCATGACAAGAGAGATGGAGAATGCCCACCTGCAGGGAGGACAGAGAGTCAAGGAGACAAAAAGTCCGACTCTTAGGAAACTCATATGCCCCTCTCAGCAGCCTGGCTCCTGCCCTTTCACCTGAGCTCCCCTCCTGAATGACTGAAACCACGAGGGACAAAGTATGTCCACAAACATGTCAAGGATACTGTCTGTTCACAGGTACCAGACAGTACCTGTGGCTTTCGGTATTAAAATTACTCTTTGAAAAAAACCTCTAATGTTTTGCGCTGTGCTGTGTGCTTAGTCCCTCAGTCATGCCTGACTCTTTGTGACCCCATGGATTGTAGCCTGCCAGGCTCCTCTGTCCATGGGATTCTCCAAGCAAGAATACTGGAGTGGGTTGCCATTTCCTCCTCCAGGGGATCTTCCCAACCCAGAGATAGAACCCAGATCTCCCGCATTGCAGGCAGATTCTTTACCTTCTGAGACACCAGGGATTGTTTTTATTGTAGAGTTTGTAGCTGAAACATGAGTGTGATCTGGAGGAGTAAGAGATATTGTACTTTAGACCCCTAAATATTTACACATTTCAGAATTTTAAAATTTTAGAATGAGAGAGGGAGTCTGAGAAATCATATAGACCTGCACTGTCCAATATGGTAGCCACTAGCCTCACATATTTCTTGAGCATTTTAAATGCAGCTAGTCCAGACTGAGTGCAGTATAAATGGAGGAATGGATTTTGAGCACAGTAGAGAAAGGAAAATATTGATTTTTAACGTAATTATATGTTGAAAATGACAATATTTTGGATATAATTGGTTAATAAAACTTATAAAATTTATTTCACCTATTCCTTTTTACTCCTTTCAACGTGGCTACCAGAAAACCTAAAATTACATATGTGACTTGCTTTGTGGTTCTTACCATGTTGAACAATGCTATCGTAGACTCGGGCTTCCCAGGTGGTGCTAGTGGTAAAGAACCCGCCTGCCAATACCAGAGACTTAAGAGACAATGGGTTGGATCCCTGGGTCAGGAAGATCCCCTGGAGGAGGGCACAACAACTCACTCCAGTATTTTTTCCTGGAGAATCCCCATGGACGGAGGAGTCTTGTGGACTATGGTCCATAGGGCTGCAAAGAATCAGACACGACTGAAGCAACTTAGTACACGCGCGCGGGCACACACACACACACACGCACACGTCCTAGACTCAAGCCCATGTTTTATGGATGAGGAAACTCAGGCCAGAGAAGTAACATCTGGAATCATATGGTATTTTACAAATGTTCTGCCTGCTAGATGACCACTCCATGCATGTTTAAACTTGTTGCATTCAATATTTTCATAATTATTTTAGGTTGTATATATTTATGTATTCAGTTGTACTTAAAATTGTTAAGAATGTAAAATGCCATTCACTCCCATCCGATAGCAAGTTACAAATTCAGACACTAGTATTAAAATTTATATTTTTGCTTTAACTTTTATTCATAATTTTGAACTCACTATTGATTTTTAATTGAGAATGTTATTGAGATCATTGCTGTTTTACATTCAGTTGAATATAAATAATGCAGAGCTCTCTTTTATGCTTTGTGTGGTTCTCTAAAATGGTAAAACTTTACAAAACTACTGTGTAACATCACAAGCAAGATATACCTATCTTATTCAGGTTTCCTTAGTTATGCTTGTATTCAATTTCATGTGTTCGTGTTAATTTTTTTTTTTTTTTACAATTTTATCACTTGTGCTAGTTGCGTATCCACTGTGACAGTCAAGATACTGAAAAGTTCCAATACCACAAAGATCCCTCCTACTATCCTTTTATAACCAAGCTCCTGCCACCTCCTTCCTTCCCAAACAGTGAAGTGAAGTGCAAGTCGTTCAGTCCTGTCCAACTCTTTGTGACCCCATGGACTATGTAGTCCATGGAATTCTCCAGGCCAGAATAATGGAATGGGTAGACATTCCCTTCTCCAGAGGATCTTCCCAACCCAGAGATCAAACCCAGGTCTCCCGAACTGCAGGTGGATTCTTTACCAGCTGAGCCACAGGGAAGCCCAAGAATACTGGAGTGGATAGCCTATCCCTTCTCCAGCAGATCTTCCCGACCCAGGAATGGAACTGGAGTCTCCTGCATTGCAGGCGGATTCTTCATTAACTGAGCTATCATGGAAGTCCTTCCAAACAGTAATTAGAGTAATTCCCCCCACCCTATTTTTCTCTGTCAAATTGTCTTAGCAATGCTAGGGCTTGTTCCTTCCCGCACATGGTTTAGAATACACTTGTCTATGTCTAAAAATAAAAGCAGTGCTGAAATTTTCACAGGAATTGCATTAAACCTATGGGTCAATAAAGGAGGAACTGACCAATTTATTATGATTTTGGGTCTTCCAATCCATGAGCCTATTATCTTCCCCCATCTGTTAGGTCCTCTTTGGTTTCTTTTGTCAGCGTTTTGTAATGGCCAGCATGCAAACCTTGTAAATGTTTTGCAGAAGTGTATACCTAAGTATTTCACTTCTTTGGAGCGACTGTAAATAGTATTATTTTTAATTTTAGTTCTGGATGTCCATTGTTTGTATATTGATATGTGATTGATATTTCCCTTTTGATATTTTCTCTTTTAACCTTACTTAGCTCATTAATTCTAGGAAGGCTGTTTTTTTTGTTTGTTTTTTTTGTTTTTGGTGGGGGGAAATATTTCTTTTGGGAAATTTCTTCAGTGACCGGAGTTCTATTTCTTCCTTTCCAATCTGAGTGCCCCTTATTTCTTTTATTTGCTGTATTGCAGTGGCAAGTATTTCCAGCCATATGTCAAACAACAATAATGAAAGTAGACCATTCTTCACTTGTTTTCAATAATAGAGGAAAGACATTTAGTCCTTTGTCAAGTAAGATGTCAGCTAAGAGATATCACTTTGCCAACAAAGGTCCATATATTCAAAGCTATGGTTTTTCCAGCAGTCATGTGTGGATGTGAGAGTTGGACCAGAAAGAAGGTGGAGCAACAGCAACAACAACAACAGGTTTCCTGTGCTTATTCTTTATCAAGTTAAAGTCATTTTTCTTTTTTCCTGACTTACTGAGAGTTATTATTATGAATGCCTGTTGGTTTTGTCAAATGAATTTTCTGCATCAATTGATCTGATTATATGCCTTTTCTTATTTTAGCCTGTTGTTATGGTGGTTTACATTGTTATTTTATTTTTTGTGAATATTGAACCAGCCTAGCACACTTGGAATAAATCCCACTTGATCACATTACATACTTCTTTTTACATATGGTTGGGTTTAGTTTGTTAATATTGTGTTGAGAATTTTTGTATCAAAGTCTTTGAGAGATATTACTGTATAGTTTTTGTTATTGTTTATTTTATTTTGTATTTTATGCTATCTTTGGTTTGCTGCCTGGGTAATACCAGCCTCATAATTATTTATTTTTATATGAAAAAAATTCTTCAGCATTTTTCTCTCCAAAATCTTGGTTTTTGGCTATTTTGTAACCCACATTTTATAGTAAAATCTTTTCTTTTTTAATTCTAGGCTTTTATGGAGATCGTCTAAAAAGCTTTCTGCTGCTGCTGCTGCTAAGTCACTTCAGTTGTGTCTGACTCTGTGCGACCCCATAGACAGCATCTCACCAGGCTCCCCCGTCCCTGGGATTCTCCAGGCAAGAACACTGGAGTGGGTTGCTGTTTCCTTCTCCAATGCATGAAAGTGAAAAGTGAAAGTGAAGTCGCTCAGTGTCCGACTTGTAGCGACCCCATGGATTGCAGCCTACCAGGCTTCTCCGTCCATGGGGTTTTCCAGGCAACAGTACTGGAGTGGGGTGCCATTGCCTTCTCGGAAAAAGCTTTCTAGCAGTGTTTAATTTATTTTCTAATTTATTGTTCATCATTGAGCAGTAAATACAATTTATTAGGTCCCTATGACCTAAAAAATTTGAAGATCAAAATCCAAGGTATCTAAAGATTGCCCAGCTTCCTGAAGTCTTCAGTCGTAAAAGGTGGGTAGTGTCACTCACCCTCAGCAACCTTCCTCGTTTACTCTAACAGCAGCTGGACGCCAAACACCTGCTTTGTACATGCGCTGTTTTTTTTTTTTTTTGGTTACTGTATGAAACAAAGAACTGATTGATGGAGAGGTGACAATAAGCAAACATTCAGGGAATGCCTTATACTTTTAATAAACCCCTTGCTTGTAAAGACAGATCAGTCAAATGCCTGCTAGCAGAGTGTTTATGTTTATGATACAACTATCCAGGGTCTGGAACTGAAGATTTATGAGCACAGAGTACAGCTGAGTACCCAGCAGGTAAATTTTTTATGACAGCATAGACCTTAACATTTGGTCTTCTGGCAGTATTCCAATGATGATGGACAACTACATAAAGATATATATTCCAGCGATGATGGACATTTTCTTTCCTTCTCTCTTTCCCCATCCCAAATCTATGTATTGAAAATTCTACACATATTGGTCCATAAAACTACTTTGATACTGTTTGTGTAATTATACCTTGAAAGTTTAATACCTGAACATCATATATAATGATTTCCATACATTAATTTACATATGCGTCAACTGGGGAGCTTGTATAAATACGTTGATTCTTGGGCTCAAGCACTAGAAATTTTGATTCAGTGAGTCTGCGAGGAAGGTCCAAAATCACACATCATGCTCCACTGCCCCCAACAGATGTTTTCTGTGTGCTTGCCCAGAATTGCCCAGACTTCTGGAAAATCAATTTGTGCTTTATGAGTTAAATAAACACATTCTATAAACTTATTGTAAATAAGAGAAGTTTCCTTTCTACTCTCCAGACTCCTAGATTCTGATCCCCAGGTCAACTGCTCTGAATGTTTAGCTATTTAATTTGGCAGTTACACATATTTCTGAATACATTTACACTACTAAGTCTTGTTGTTTTTTTTTTTCTTGACATTGCTTTTATGAAAGGAGGATATACTTAGAAACCACTGACATATTTTTTCTTATACCTCAGTGATTCTTCTGTTTTATCACAATTTCTTAAAAATGAGGAGTCAGTGTTTCCACTATTATACTTGTTTAAGTACTGCTCACAGCTGAGGTATGTGACAAAGAATTTCATTTATTGTACAGCTCTTTGTTTTTACTGCAGATCATAATTTTTTGTTTCATTTGTTTAGTTTTGTACAGATAGCAATGGCACAATCTTCCCCATCTCTCTCACAGAATTACACAATCTATTTCTGTAAGGTCAAGTACATGAAATAATCTATTGGTTCTATGTTTTTCCCTTGGAGATAGCAGGATTATATTCCTTCATCCTCCTGTTCCAATATGAATGAGCTGTTCTCTAGGTCTCCTGTGTCATAAAGACTCCCTTCAACATGATTTTAAAGACCTTCTTTGCCATTCTCTTTTATTTGGATCTACTCTCGTTTTTGTAAAGTTTATTCAACAGACGTTTCTAAGATGGTGCATCTAAGATATATTTTTGACGTCACATATTTGTGACAATGTCCTTATTTTGCTATAACACTTGACTGATAGCTAGGCTTAATGCAAACATCTGGATTAATACCATTTTCTGTTAAAATTTTAAAGCTAGTATTCCATTATTTTTTATTTTTCTTTGCCACAAGAAGTCTGATGTTATTTTGATTCCCAAACATTGCACACAGGAAATGTCTCTTGTATTATTATTATATTTGATAATTTCCTCCACTCTATTTTCTCCAAGTTTTTATTTTCTAAATTGATCTCCAAATCTTACCATTTTACTCCATTTTCTATTTATTAACCCTTTGGTTGACTTTCTGAAAGAATTCTTACCATTATATTTTAGTCCTATCACAATTTTGATAACCAAAAGTTATTTCTTATCCTTGTATTTTTAATTAAAAGCCTGTATTTACTTCATATATATAACCTATTCTTTCTGAAGATGTTAATAATGATATAGTTTGAATTTTTATCCTCCTCTTGCAATGTATTGCATTTGTTCCCCTCTCTTTTTTTTCTTTTTTGCTCATTTTGCTCTTTGTCTTTAATGCAGAATTTTCCATAAGTGTCTACTGATCTTACCTGCCTCCTGATAAGTCTTTATGCAAGTCAAGAAGCAACAGTTAGAACCAGACATGGAACAACAGACTGGCTCCAAATTGGGAAATGAGTATGTCAATGTTGTATATTGTCACCCTGCTTATTGAACTTCTGTGCAGAGTACATCATGTGAAATGCCAGGCTGAATCACAAGCTGGAATCAAGATTGCCAGGAGAAATATCAATAACCTCAGATATGCAGATGACATCACCCATGTGGCAGAAAGTGAAGAGGAACTGAAGAGCCTCTTGATGAAAGTGAAAGAGGAGAGTGAAAAAGCCAGCTTAAAACTCAACCTTCAAAAAATGAAGATCATGGCATCCGGTCCCATAACTTCATTGCAAATAAATGGAGAAACAATGGAAACAGTGAGAGACTTTATTTTTCAGGGCTCCAAAATCACTGCAGATGGTGACTGCAGCCCTGAAATTAAAAGGTGCTTGCTCTTTGGAAGAAAAGCCATAATAACCAACCTAGACAGCATATTAAAAAGCAGAGACATTACTTTGCCAACAAAAGTCCATCTTATCAAAGCTATTGTTTTTCTAGTAGTCTTGTATGGATGTGAACATTGGACTATAAAGAAAGCTGAGTGCTGAAGAATTGATGTTTTGAACTGTGGTGTTGGCAAAGACTCTTGAGAGTCCATTGGACTGCAAAAATATCTAACCAGTCCATCCTAAAGGAAATCAGTCCTGAATGTTCACTGGAAGGACTGATGCTGAAGCTGAAACTCCAATACTTTGGCCACCTGATGCGAAGAGCTGACTCATTTGAAAGCATCATTTCCTGATGCAGGGAAAGATTGAAGACGGGAGGAGAAGGGGATGACAGAGGATGAGATGGTAGGCTGGCATCACCGACTCAATGGACATGAGTTTGAGCAAGCTCTGGGAGTTGGTATTGTACAGGGAAGCCTGGCGGGGTGCAGTCCATGGGGTCGCAAAGAGTCAGACACGACTCAGTGACTGAACTGAACTATTGATGTTTTGACTATTATTCTTCAGCTCTGTTAGCCTGGGGCTTGGTGGACTTTATTGTAGGGCAGAACTTCTCAGCCCAAGGGGATTTTTTTTCCAAAGAGGACATCTAGCAATATCTGAAGACAATTTCATTTGTCATGGTTGGGTAGGAGTTGCTACTGGCAGCTGGTGTGTGGAAGCCAGCGATGCTGCTAAACATCTTACAGCACACAGGACAGCACCCACAATAGGGCATTATCTAGCTCCAGATGGCAACAATGCCACTTTTGAGTGAGTGAAAGTCTCTCACTTGTGTCCAAACTCTTTGCGACCCCATGGACTATACAGTCCATGTAATTCTCCAGGTCAGAATACTAGAGTGGATAGGCTTTTCCTTCTCCAGGAGATCTTCTCAACCCAAGGATCGAACCCAGGTCTCCCGCATTGCAGGTAGATTCTTTATCAGCTGAGCCACAGGAACCCTAATGTAGAGTGATGAGGAGGCAAGGTCCCAGGCATTCTGCCGAGTTCTCCAACATATTAGTGTGTATAGAATTTCATTTTCTTTGTGTCAGTTTTTTGAAGAAGAAATACCCAGACTCTTGCCTTCCCTAGCTGAGTATAATGCTGCTATAGTACAACATTCATAAAGCATATTCAGTTCAGTTCAGTCACTCAGGCAAGACTGTGCAGAACAGTATGAAAAGCATATTACTATTCTATTTAAAATTTTATGTGTGTGTGTATTAGTCGCTCAGTCATGTCTGACCCCAAGGACTGTAGTCTGCCAGGCTCCTCTGTCCATGGAATTCTTCAGGCAAGAATACTGAAGTGTTTTGCCATTTCCTTCTCCAGGGAATCTTCCCTACCCAGAGATGGAACCTGGGTTTCCTGCATTGCAGACAAATTCTTTAAGGTCTGAGCCACCAGGGAAGCCCCAAATTTTATATACTAGAATTCATTTCAAACATAACGGTTTATTGTACATTTCTCTTCTCCACCCGTCTCCCTTTCCACCTCTAAATAAAAACAACTACACTCTGGACCTCTATTCACCTACCATTCTGTATCTCCTAAAAATATTAATAAATTCATTAAATGTGACCTTTTTTTCTGAAAATACTTCATACTATTTTCCATAATAAATATGTAAAATTCAGTTTCAACTTGAAAGTTAATAATCAGGCATGTTAATTCTGTCTCGATGAACACAAATACATGCATCAGCACAATAAAGAAGAGCAGATTCCAGCAGAGACACTTATTTTGCAAACACTGAGAACCCAAAAAATCACATACATGAGAATACTGTTGGATAAATTATGGGGCATATGTGTAAAAATGTTGTTCAGCTATTAACAATAAGTTTTTAATGGATGATGTAGGAAATATATGTCATATTAAGTGAGAAATGCAACCTTATTTTGAAAGGTATTTTGAAATTATTTTCAAAATAATATTTTCAAAATAAGCTAGCTGGATGAATATCCTTTGATATTGATCTATTCCACTCTTACAAATTGAGGGGTGTGCCTCCTCAACATGCAAATATACATATATAAATACTCACCATTGAATGTGATGGATGGTCAAAGGGGGGAAACAGTCAAAATATGCATTATTTGACAACTGGTTACATAAAGCTCACAAGCTGTGGTATTTGCATGCAATGCTATACTCATTTAGAAGAACAAAGAAAATTAACATGTACTGAGAGGGAAGCACGTTCCATTTTATAAGTACTAGAGAGGTGCTTTTTTTTTTGTATTTTTAATTGCTTTTAATTTAATAGATTTTTTTTTTAAGAAGCTTATGAAATTGTACCTGGTTTTATTTAAATGCTGAGGTGGTGAGAATGGGAGTTAGGAGGAGACAAAATCTCTGCTTTTTTTTCTTTTGTCACTTAGTCATTTTTTATTTATTCCTCATTATACACTTGCAATTTTAAAAATGTTTTATTTTATTTTTTTAAACACTTTATTTTGTATTGGAGGTATAGCCCATTAACGATACTGTGATAGCTTCAGGTAAACAGTGGAGGCACTCAGCCATACACATACATGTATCCATTCTCCCCCAAACTCCCCTCCCATCCAGGCTGCCACGCAACACTGAGCAGAAAACTTCTAAGTTTCAATTTCATCTCTAAGGTAGTTTTCAGTGTTCACAACGAACATTCTTTCTTATTATTCGCAAGGAAAATCACAGCCAGAAAACTTGGCCATGACAGTGGTACACTAAGCTTGGGGGACTTATGGATCTAAAATCTGTGAGTGGAAACAAAATCAGTGGGAAGCACACTTTATAAAGACAGAATATATACAAATGACATGAAAGATTATGGCATATCATTACGAAAAATTCAAGTATTTTTATGGCACGTATAATTGAAATGACGTTCAAAGTACGATTCTTGAGAAAGGAAAGTTTGAGCTTAGTATTTGAAATCAGTTCTGACGTTTCTTATCACAAGAAGTCAAAGGGTATGTAGAGTGGAAAAAAATAAATTTCTTCAAACAAAGTACACTGGAATATCTACGTGCTCTTTCAAATTCTGTGTTCACTTGGCCCTTTCAATTGTCCAATTCATTCCATAGATGAGCTTCACATAGCTGTGTGAGCCCAGTGAACAGTAAATAGATTTGTATTTTGTTTTTATAATATTAATAAATGACCAACAGAGCATTTGCAAATAAAAAGTATGACATTGTTAGCATATGTTCAATTACCTTTTATAAAATAGTCCCAGTTTCTTGCTTCTGGTGAAAGGAGTGACTTTTAAATCTGTTAGAATTTAGAAGCATTGAGACCCCTTGCTTGCTTCTTTGTGTGCAGCTGCCTTGGTGAGTTAGAATAAAAGATCCTTGGGGACAAAAGCTATAAAGCTGTTTCTCAGAATGAAAGAAAAAGAAGCAATGCACTAAAGATGAAGAAGTGAGACATAAACTAAGCTTAAGAAAATAGGACAGAGTGAGGAAAAGTAAAGGGAAAAGGAATGAAACAGTGTCATTTGCAGAGATGTGGAGGGACTAGAGACTGACATAAGAGTGAAGTAAGTCAGAAAGAGAAAAACAAATATTGTATATTAAGACTAATATGTGGAATCTAGAAAAATGGTGCACATGACCTTATTTGCAAAGTAGAAACAAAGACATAAATATAGAGAACAAACTTACAGATCCCAAGGATGGGAAGGGGCGTGAGATGAACTGGGAGATTGGAATTGACATATACACAGTACTATGTATAAAATAGATGAGAACCTACTGTGTTGTACAGGGAATTCTACTCAGTGGTCGCTGGTGACCTAAATGCGAAGGAAATCCAAAGAGTGAACATATGCATACAGGTAACTGATTCACTTTGCTGCACAGCAGAAACTAGCGTAACATTATAAAGCAACTATACTCCAATAAAAATTAACAAAAATACAATAAAATGGTAAATATATTTTTAAAAAGGAAAAAAAGGAGAGAAAAGATGACAGCGTGTGGGCAGGGAACTGTGCGAAGAGAAAAAAGCTCTTGGTTTGGATATCATTTATCCCTTTAAAGGTGCTTCTGTAACATCAGTATCAACTATCAGGACTTCGAAAAACCTAGAGTAAATAATGAAGGGAAGAGAAAGATGCTTCAAGAAAACCAGGTGTGGGTAAAACAAATGCCTGCGAGACCCCTTTGCTTTTTGCCAGGTTTCCCACAGAGTTCCATTCAAAGTCAGACCTGAACAGACAGGTCTGACTTTGCTATTGGTTTGTGTAACGTTTATTCTACCATAAGCGCCTAAAAAAGTTAAAAACACCGTGGCACGAAGCGTAAATCTGTTTTAAACAAGACAGTCCAGGATATAGCTGTCATCGAAATCACCTTTAGAGGAAAAAACACTGAGGTGCATGTGGGGAAGAACTCGAGAAGCTGTAAGATATTTCGGAATCTTTTCTTCCTTGTTTTCAGAGCTCTTTCCAGACTCCTGAGCCCACTAAAGTTTCTCTACAAGCATATCTTTTTACTGATCTTTATTTTCCTTTATTTCCATTTTTATGGAGCATGTATTTCTACTCTAGTATTTGTCAAAGCAATCCTGGGGCGCCATCAGTTATGCTACTGGGCCCTACATATCAGGGTACGCCTAACGAGAAATGCCAGCCAATGTTCCCACTCTTATTTCTCTCTTTTATTCGTTTACTCTAGTTTTCAACATGTACATACTGAAGCACTAAGTGGTTTGATGGAAAACAAGCAGTTTGCTCTGGAATAATGGGGAGGTGATAGATGGGGGGCATGGTGGGGGGTGGGTGGAAAAGATTTGAGAGAGGGTAGAGGGAGAAGAATTTACTAGTAGTACAACACTTAATCCGAAAACTGAATCACAGTCCTGATTTTATTCCATGAGATCTGGGGGTTTCTTAAGAAAACTTTGTGTCTGATAGCAATCTGGGAATCAGTGGGTATCCTGACTTAGACCAGTCATAAATGTAGACCACTGCCAATGTTAAAAGTGGTAAAGAATTATACATGAACATATAAAAGCACATATACACATTTTTATGCTTATAAAAATAACTCATAGAAAAATATAAATACAAAAAACCCCCAAAAGCTGAAAAAAATTATAATCAAAACCCACTGCTGGTAATGACTACTGATTTAATTTGTGTGTGTTTTCGTACACTCTTTTTAAGTCATACCTCTCCACTCTGACCCCTGTAACTCAATATATTTTTTTAATCTCACGTTTCCAAATAGTGTAAAATACATTTTTACAGGCCCTTTAAAACTAGGGTTGCCAGATCTAGCAAATAGAAATACAAAATACCCAGATCCATTTAAATTTCAGATAAAGACTGAATAACTTTTTTTAAGTTGATAATGTTGCTGCTTCCTTTTTTCCATTAAGGTGTATTTGCTTCAGGCTTCCCAAGTGGCACTAGTGGTAAAGAATCTGTCTGCCAATGCAGGAGACTTAAGAGACGTGGGTTTGATCCCTGGGTTGGGAAGATCCTCTGGAGTAGGACGGGGCACTGCACTCCAGTATTCTTCCCTGAGAATCCCCATGGGCAGAGGAACCCGGCAGGCTCTACTCCCTAGCATCGCACAAACACTGAAGCAGCTTAGCATGCAGCAGATCTGCATTACAGCGCGGTGTTAGTTTCTGCTGCATCAGTTTCAATGAAGTGAATCAGCTATATGTATAGCTTAAGTGTGTTCTATGCAATGTTTGGGACGTATTTATGCTCAACAAATTATTCATTGTTCATCTGAAATTCAGATGCAACTGATCATCCTCATTTATCTGGAACAGCCTCATTTAAAACACATCATGACTATCATTTTAAAAGTTTTCAAAAGATTAGATTACACTGATACATCATAACTGAGGACTTCACCATTCCCTCTTTGGTGGAAATACATATTTCCAATCTTTTATTCTGCTAAGTGTTGCTGAATTTTATAATATTTCCCAAGAGAGATGCCTAGAAATGAAATTATTAAGCCTAAGGGCAAAATAAGCTTTTCAATTCATGATAGCCATTATCAAATTATACTTGCTTTCATCTTTCCTTTGCCAACTTTATAATTATTTTTAACAATCCTAGACAATTTAGAAGGTAAACAATAGTACAATTATTTTTACAGTAAAAAAGCTATAGTTAATATAATAATTTTAGGTTAAAAGAAACTGTCTCACTATTCACATTTTTTAAGAATAATTTCTTTTTAGCTACTCATGCCTGTGCTTCTTTTCTAATATATAACATTGTATTTAACAGACTGCTATACTCCTATTCAGAGCCTCTTTAGATTTCCCTTATCTCTTCCCTTATCTCTTATCATTTGCCAATTTCTGAAGAAAAGCTATGACAAACCTATACAGTGTATTAAAAAAAACAGAGTCATTACTTTGCTGACAAGGTCTGTAGAGTCAAAGCTATTATTTTTCCAGTGGTCATGTATGGATGTGAGAGGTGGACTATAAAGAAGGCTGAGTGCCCCAAAGAATTAATGCTTTCAAACTGGTGCTGGAGAAGACTCTTGAGAGTCCCTTGGACTACAAGGAGACCCAACCAGTCCATCCTAAAGGAGACCAGTCCTGAGTGTTCACTGGAAGGACTGACGCTGAAGTTGAAACTCCAATACTTTGGTCACCTGATGTGAAGAGCTGACTCATTGGAAAAGACCCTGATGCTGGGAAACATTGAAGGCTGGAGGAGAAGGGGATGACAGAGGATGAGGTGGTTGGATGGCATCAATGACTTGAGTTTGAGCGAGCTCCAGGAGATAGGGACAGAGGAGCCTGGCGTGCTGCAGTCCATGGTTTCGCAAAGAGGTGGACATGACTGAGCAACTGAACAACAACATAATGTAAATAGAATTACATTTATAGTATAAATCCAATCATATTTCTCTATGCTTTGAATGGGTCATTGACCTATTTCCTCTCATCCCATTAACAATGGGATTATGCTTAAGTGCCTGAAGACATATAAGATATTCAGCATCTGCTCATCTAGTTTTCCAGCTCACTTCCTATTCATCATGTGTGAGGTTTTACATACTTGGACTAGACACATTCAGTTTCCCAAGCACCCCAAGCAATGTGACATATCTGGGGCCTCTGCAAAAGCCTCTCCTTCTTCCAGGACTGCCCTGCATCTCCAGTCTGTCCTTCAGGGCTTGGCTCAATACTGGCCTTCTCTGTGACCTTTCTCTTACTCTCCTTGGGTGGAGCTGCCAGTTTACAACAACAAAAAGAATAAGTCCACCATTTTTAGAGCAATTACAAATTGTGAGGCACTCTGCAAAGCCTACTTTATCTGTCTTAATTCATTTCATTTCCTATTAATCAAGTAAATTAGGTAATATTATCTCTACTCACTTTACAAATGAGGAAACTGAGTCCTAGGGAGACTAAACAACTTCTGAATACAGCTTATAACTGGACCAGCCAGTTAGCGACTGAGTTTGTTTGTTTGTTTGTTTGTTTCTTTTTTTTTTTAAATTGGAGTACAGTTGATTTAGCTCAGTTGGTTAAGAATCTGCCTGCAATGCAGGAGACTTGGGTTTGACTCCTAGATCAGGAAGATCCCCTGGAGAAAGAAATGGCAACCCACTCCAGCATTCTTGCCTGGAGGAGGCCATGGACAGAGGAGCCTGGCAGGCTACAGCCCATGGGTCACAACAGTTGGAAACCACTGAGTGACTTTCACACAGTTGATTTACAATGCTGTGTTAGTTTCAGGTGTACAGCAAAGTGAATATATCATTATCCACTTATATCATCAGTTATATATCATTATAGGTCTTGGTTGGTCTTTTCATCTATTAATCGTGTAGAGTTCTGAAGATTATATAATACAAAGCATAGATGCTCTTAGTGTTTGGCACAAAGGAAATGGGATATGAGCTATTTCATGACTATTTATTCAGCATATTTGTAGTTGATCAGGAAGCCTTTTTTAAAACGGTGAAACATTTAGCAGGACAAATGTGCCAGAATATCTTTGGGAAATAGTGCTGTAATTAAGTATTGCCTGTGAGAAATTATTGGACCAATTTTGAAGGGTCTTGAATGTCAAGACAAGAGTTCAGACTTTATTTTACATAGAAAAGAAAGTTTCCAACTGATCAGGGGTATGTATATTGAAGCAGATTTAGGGCTGGTTGACTACACTCCATGGGGTTGCAAAGGGTCAGACACAACTGAGCGACTAAGCACATAGAATAAACTGAGTGGGAGAAAATTAAATAAGGGCAACAAATTAGCATGTAAGTACACATTTTTTATATGATGATAAGAGCCATAACAAGGGTGACAAGATTGAATGTGATGGATACCATAGAGCTACAGACAGAACTAGGAAATTGATTATACATGAGCTGTCTGCTTTCCATAATTGTAAAACACAAGAGATAGGCGGATTCATGATCATATTGTGGAATAAAAGCCTGCTATTTCAAAGTCTCAGGTAAGATTTTCAAAACACTATTTAAAGCAGTCATAGTGTTGACTTGGTAGTTTTCCTAACACAGTTAATGTGTAATAGTATCAGTTTTTGAAAGAAAAGTGTGTGTGAGTCTGCATGTGTATAGATACATGCATGCTCAGTCGTGTCCACCTCTTTGCGACCCCATGGACTGTAGCCCAGCGCGTTTCTCTGTTCATGGAATTTTCCAGACAAGAATACTGGAGCAAGTTGCCATTTCCTCCTCCAGAGGATCTTCCCAATCCAGGGATCAAACCCACGTCTTCTGCATCTCCTGCATTGACAGGTGGATTATTTACCACTGTCCACGTGTGTGTGTGTGTGTGTGTGTATACATATATATATACACACACACATAGTTGCCAATTCATTCTTCTTGTTAACTTCAAATTAATTAGCCTTGCAAAGGGTAGGTTTACTTTTACCTCTGCACTGCTCTATCAATACCTCTTTCTAATTATAGCCTGTGTTCCCCGGACATCTGAGGACCAAGTTACTGTTTAGTGCCTCTGTAACTAACTCAAGAAAACACTTTGAGTTCTGAGCTACCATTTCCACCAGATTTCCTCATAGAAATTATTACTGTCTATCCTCATTCAGTGATGCATTGACATTAATTATCACCACCCATTGTCTCCCAGGTGGTGCTAGTGGTAAAAACCCACCTGCCAATGCAGGAAACGTGGGTTGGATCCCAGGGGAGCCTGGCAGGCCACAGTCCATGGAGTTGTAAAGAGCTGGAAGTGACTGAGCAACTAAACTGCAATAACAACAGCATTGTCTCATTCTAGAATAGAAATGAGAGCTGGCTTTGATTCCAGCGTAGCCTTGACTTAACTCACGTTCTGCTGCTCTCAGTGGTGCCATTTTCTATCAGTTGTCACTCATGTTGGTGGATCCCAGATACCTTTGTGCTCAGCTGCAGGGCATCTCCTATGGGCTATAGCAACTACCATGATTTGCATTTTGTCTCATCAAGTGCTTCCTCTTAGAGTAGCTTCTGGAAACAGGGACCCCCAGAAGTTCCTCTTAATTCTCCTTTCCTCCTCCACCTCTGCTCCTTCTTTTTCCCTCTTCCTTCTCCTTCATGTCTCCTTGTGGTCTCTGACCTCCTTTTCCTTGTTGGTTCTTTTTTCCTTTTCTTCATTATTTTAAGTTACCATATACTTGGAGTCCATCATGATAAGAAACCATACTGAGCCCTTGTGTGCATTTATCTCAGATTAATTCGATCACAACCTTTTGAGACAGGAGTTAATATGTCCATTTTGGATATGAGAAGACAAATCCTCAGAAATAACCATTTTGATTTTGGAGCCTGCTTGGCTCTAAAGCTCACATATGATTCCTGAAGACAGTGGGAGCAACTCCCCATGTGGTGGGTTCCTTGCTGTGGCACACGATGGCCTCCTGGCGAGGTGCCCTGACAGTCCCTGCTGGAAAAGCTGGGACAACTGTCAGGACTCTGAGTCATCTGAAGAGCATGCAGCTGTCATGGACAGCCACTCCATGCAGACTCCCGCCCGTGCTGCCCCTGCTGCATGAAATGGTGAGCGGGTCCTTCAAGGGAACATCTGTCACCCTTGAGGGGTTTTGTCTTTTCCTTTTATCCGCATTAGTGAAAGTCCCTCAGTCACATCTGACTCTTCAAGTCCCTGAATTCTTCAGGCCAGAATACTGGAGTGGGTAGCTGTTCTCTTCTCCAGGGGATCTTCCCAACACAGGGATTGAACCCAGATCTCTCACACTGCACGGTCCCAAAAAGATGGAGGAAAAGTTGGAATTATATGTTGTTGCTCAGTCACTAAGTCATGTCTGACTCTTTGTGAGCCCATGGACTACATGCTATCTAACCATCTCATTCTTTGCTGCATTCTTCTCCTTTTGATATATATACATATATATATACATATATGTAGTTGTTGTTGTTGTTTAGCTACTAAATCATGTCCAACTCCTTGTGACCCCATGGACTGTAACCTACCAGGATCCTCTGTGCATGGGATTTCCCAGGCAAGAATACTGGAGTGGGTTACCATTTCCTTTCCTTTGCCAAAGGATCTTCATTGAAACTGTGTCTCCTGTATTGCAAGTGGGTTCTTTATGCACACACACATAATATAGATATATTACTATGGTTCTCCAGCAAAACAGAATCAATAGGATGTAAGTAGTGGTGGTGATGCTAAGTCATGTCCGACTCTAGCAACCCCATGGACAACCAGGATGTAAAAGATATATATAAGAAGAGATTTATTATAGGAATTGACTCACATGGTTATGGAGGCTGAGAAGTCCCGCAATCTGATCTCTGCAAGCTGGAGATTCATGAATGCTGATGATAGAATTTAGTGTGAATCATCAGGCTGAGAACCAGGGAGTCATTGGTATAAATCTCTAGGTCCAAAGTCCGAGAAACAGGAGCTCCAGTGTCCAAAGGCAGGAAAGGACCAACATCTCAGCTCAAGAGGAAAGTGAGAGGAATGCAACCTTTCTTCACCTTTTGACCTGATCAGGCCCCAATGGACTGGATGATGACACATTGGGAAGGGCGTGTCTTCTTTACTCAATCCACTACATCAAATGCTAATCTCTACCAGGAACATCCTCACAGAACACCAAGAAACAAAGTTTATCAACTATCTGGGTATCCTTTATCCCAGTCAAAATAATCATCAAATATAAAAACTATATATGATAAAAATATAAGATAAACTACATATGATAAAAATGATATGTATAAGATTGTATATATAGATATGAATAGGGTTTTATACATACGTGTGTGTGTGTGTGTGTGTGTGCATGTGCACTCAGTCGTGTCCAAGTCTTTGCAGCTCCATAGACTGTAGCCCGCCAGGCTCCTCTGTCCATGGAATTGTCCAGGCAAGAATACTGGAGTGGGTTGCCATTTCCTACTCCAGGGGAACTTCTGGCCCATGGATTGAACCTGAGTCTCTTACTTCTCCTGCATTGGCAGTGGGTTCTTTACCACTAGTGCCACCTGGGAAGCCCTACCAATTATATATATACATGATTTCACATTTGTGCTCTATCCGTCTATCTCCTGGCAGCTGTTCCTACCAGGTAATGGACGCTTTGGACAGCCATTTGAACCTAAAAATGTGCCTACTAATATCTACTTTATAGGACCATTGAGCTATCTCATAAAATACCTTACTGAAAGTACTCAGTGATACCTGGCATTCACTGAGTAATCAGTAGCTGGTAAAAATCTCTCCTTCCTTTCCACTTTTCCTTCCATCAAATATATTATTGCTTCACAAACTATAGCAATTTATTTGAATCTCATTGTCTCAAATTTTGAATGCTGTAATTATCTTGATTCCACAGATGCTTTGACTGTATCAGAATCTACCTCCTACCACGGTGAATTTTTCATCAATTTATTCTTTCTTTGCAAATTACATTCAGTATGCATGCTTTTCATTCTGCCTTTTCTATATTTGCTGGAATTCACATCTTATGATGCTTGCATTGCCCTGGGAAGGGTGATCAGTTGGAATCACACCAGTCTTATCCCAATGCTATTAAATCATGGAGTTGTGTTTCTTAAAGGCTAACATCTTCTTTGAAGTTCATTTTGAAATTAGAATTAGAATTTAATTCTTTAATTCTTTCTTTTTTTCTCTAAGAATCCATAACATTTTGGAAAATTCTTCATTTTTACCACATGCATAAATTGAATAACTAAAGTTTAATCATTTCTTTAGCTTTTGGAAAATAATTATGGTTCATCAAGCATGCTTCCTAGAGGAACCACTGAACCAAGAATACACCCTACATGATAAATTACAATCTACTTAATAACCTGCAAATTAAGAAGGGCTAGCTCAAAGGAATGTAAATAAACAGGCTCTGAACATAAAGCTTTCTTTAACACAAAATGAGACCTTCTCAAAAGATACACAGTAAAAGGTATACTTTCAAGTATATTTAGAATGAAAACTTACTAAAATATTCCTAAACTTTGTCTTTTAGAAATCTATATCTCCATATGCCATGACAAGCATCAATATTTATTTATGCATTTACAATAAAAGCAGTGTCTTTCTTCTCTGAAGCCTGAAGAAATAAATTGCTTTATAGCTCTTTCATATTTTATAAATTTAAAATTTCATTGAAGTGAGCTGAAGAATAGTACAGGGATGTCATCTTTTTGTGATGGAATTTTCATTCTTAATTAATCATTTTTACAAATTTATTGCAGAGGGGTCTTTTGAGGATTAATGAAAAAAATATTTCAAAGCATTTTTCTCATTAATTCTCAAAATCTTGGATAACAAGCTCTAGACAAAATGAGAAGGATTATATTACTATTATTCACAGTAAGAAACCTAGAGTATCAAGTAATTCCTTAACTACATTTTATAGGATGAAATATATAAATCACTAAAAGTTGAGTTATTAAGTCTAAATGGTTCCCAGTCCACAAAATCATATCTTGTGCTACATTGCAGACTGTGAATTAAATCTTTTCCCTCCTTCATAATTAATCATATTGGAAATATTTGGTGGCAGATGTATCTACTATTATTATTTTATGTTGTCAGTATTGCTTTGTACATCAAGATTTTATTCTTAACGTGATTATTGGAATATGCAGTATCCAATTCAACCTAAAGCCTGTTTTGTGGTTGTGTCCAAATTAGTAGAGAATCATTAAATCAAGCTTGTTAGTTGCTCAGCCGTGTCTGACTCTTTGCAACCCCATAGCCTGTAGCCTGCCAGGAGCCTCTGTCCATGGAATTCTCAGGCAAGAATACTGGAGTGGGTTGCCATTTCCTTCTCCACGGGATCTTCCTGACTCAGGGATCAAACCCAAGTCTCCTGCATTGCAGGCAGATTCTTTACTGTCTGAGCCACTGGGGAAGACCCACAAATCAAGCTTAAGAGCAGTTTAGCTGAACCCAAAACACTTTGTACCTAGTAAGTATGGGAAATAGAGAGATGAGAAAGTCACCTTTTGTACCATCCATGATCAAGTAAGAAAATCAAGCCTAGAAAGATATCTTGAACAAAAACACAATGAAAATGCAATTAAACAGTAGGAAAATGATTTTTAAAAATTAATTAATTTTTATTGGACCATAGTTGCTTTACAGTGTTGCATTAGTTCTTCTGTACAGCAAAGTGAATCAGCCACACATATACATATATCCCCTCTTCCTTGAATTTCCTTTCCATTTAGGTCACCACAGAGCCACTGAGTAGAGTTCCCTGTGCTACAGTCGGTTCTCACTATTATCTATTTTGTGCCCAGCAGTGTCTTCTATGTATAGCCTAATCTCACAATCCATCCCACCACCCCTTTCCCCCTTGGTACCCATATATTTGTTCTCTACATCTGTGTCTCTATTTCTACTCTGCAAATAAGTTCATTTATACCATTTTTATAGATTTCACATATATGCAAGGTGGGATGTAATGAGATTAATTCTGCCTGAGATATGTCCTGGGAAGTCTTTTTTGGAGAAAGCATTTGCAAGATATTAAGCATAGAGGGCACTTCTATGAGAAGATGTGGAAGCAAGTTTTTTAATCCTTGGAATAGTTGAAATCAGAGAGGTAGTGAAGTAAAACTTGGAAGGTAGAATTAGTAGGAGAATGGAAAAGAGGTTTGTCTAATAATTAATAAATGTCCTTGTTTGCTGGGATTGTTGGTAAGGGACAGCAGGCAAGAGAGGAGCTCTAGTCTCAACAAGGCAATGAACTTGAGAAGTGACTGGGAAGGTTTGCTCAGCAAGTATTTACTGGGAATATCATGAATGCTGGGAGATGAGGACAGGAAGATGAGATTACACTCCAGTGTGGATGGAGCCCTGATGAATGTGAGCATAGGGTACCATAGAAACATTCAGGAGGAGCTCCTCACCTGGACAGGGGCTGGAAAAAGCAGTCAAGGAGAAATGGAGAATGACCGAGAAAGGAACCAAGATAAGAGGCTTCAAAGATGAAGCAATGGAATTAAACCATTGAATGGTTGAAAGAGAATCAGACGAAAAGTTGGTTAAAAATCACTCTGAAGTTCCTGATTTGAAACAGGAGGGTCTAAGAATTCTAAGAAACATGGAAGAAGAAAGAGCTTTGAGTAGAGGACAGAGGTTCCTCTATGGACCTGTTGGGTTTGAAACATTTGAGGAAAACCTTTCTGAAGGTTTTCAAAACACAGTAGGAAATTGGCAGTCTGGAGTTCACAGGAGAAGCCAGGTACGGAAGCATCTATGTGGAACCATCAGCCTAGACAAAGGGCTGGAAATATGGTACCCAGCGGAGGCTGAAAGATAAAGCAAGCTGCCAAAGAAGAAGAAGAGCTAGTGAAAGCAATTAAGAAGGAGCTAGTTACACCAGCCATGTAATTATACAAGTCCTACTGAGGAAAGTTACCAACTGGCCTGGTGTTTGTTTGGATGGGCCAAAGCGTATCTGACAACTTTAAGAGAAAGGATTTTCTTTTAATTAGGTATGTTTAGGGTTGGCTTCAGAGTTTGATCATCTTCTTAAAAACTGACGACTGTAAGGTCAATTTACGGTTTCTGAGCTAGTGCTGATTTTCTTTCTTTTTTTTTTTTTTGGAAACTTTAAACTAGTAGAAGAATTAGTGGCCCCAATATTCCATCCAGAGACATTTTAAGGAAAATAGTAGCTCATTACAGAGTTATTTTATTCAAAAGAAACAGGATATTAAGAGCAGCCATTTTGCAACTGTCTTCATTTCTTTTAGATGCAAGTTATTATATAAATACAGTAACAACCTATTCACACAGCTTTACTTCTTTTATTTATTTTTGGAAAATAAATGCTTGCAATCAAACAGGAGATGAAGGAAACCTCAAATAAGCAATGTCAAAGGCCCATTAGCATTTAACCTCTTAGTATTTAGTGGTGAGAAGAGTTTACACGTACAGTTTTTACAATAAAGATTCTCTGAAGCTCTTTGTTCTTGTTGTTCAGTGACTCAGTCCTGTCTAACTCTTTGAGACCTCATGGACTGCAGCACACCAGGCCTTCCTGTCCTGTACTATCTCCTGGAGCTTGCTCAAACTCATGTCCATTGAGTCAGTGATGCCAGCCAACCATTTCGTCTTCTGTTGCCCCCTTCTCTTCCTGCCTTCAATCTTTCCCAGCATCAGGGCCTTTTCCAACAAGTCGGCCCTTAGCATCAGGTGGCCAAAGTACTGGAACTTCAGCTTCAGCATCAGTCCTTCCAGTGAATATTCAGGGTTGATTTCCTTTAGGATTGACTGGTTGACCTCCTTGCTGTATAAGGGCTTCTCAAGCATCTTCTCCAGCACCACATTTCAAAAGCATCAGTTTTGAAGCCCTTGGGGGCTGCCTCCATATAACAGTGGTGCCAGATTTTCAAAATACAATTTTGATAATAACCCAAATCAGGAAATAAAATTATTCAAACCTCACTGTATTTTAAACATAACACTACTTCACCTCTAATGCAATCAAATATTGTGTGAAATATAATTATAAATTTTATGCCTTTATCACTTATATCCTTTAAGCATTGACAAGAAGAAAATATTTTCTTCTTATTTGTTAGCAAAAAACTTTTTTAAAGAAGCCATTATTAGAAAAATCTTTACCAAGTCGTTTCATGTTACTTTAAATCAGAATGATTTTATTTCTCTGCCAAGGAAATGTAGCCAACTTCAGCTATGCATTAAGAATAATGGTCTAGCAAGATAGCAAGTTCCAATTTCCTATGATCAGAGAATCTTATTACTTTTATCCTCTCTCTGCCTTCCTGTTCACATAGGAAGTTAAAAGATGTTTTTGGTTTTTTTTTTTTTTTTTTTGGTTTGAATTTGCTTAGCTCTACATTCTCCTAAGTGGAAGGTGATGTTCTGGGGACTGGCCAAGCACTAACTTCATCTAAGAAATGTAATTCCAAAAACCAAGCTTATTTCCGGTTGCTGTTAAATTTTCCCATTTGTTGTTAAATGCGCAGATTGCAAAGTAGCATATTGTGCATGACAACTTTGCACAATGGTGGAGATCTGCAGATGGTGTGTCTTTTCAAATATGATAAATGCCCAATTTAATGCTGATTTGTGGCAATCAGGACACTGCTGCAGGCTCCTTGGGTGCAGGGATGTCTTAATAGTAGATCCAAAGGCAGCAGATGGGCTGCATGAACTTGTAACACAACACAGCTCATGCCACTCCCTCTAAATCTTAAAGCTCTCAAGCTCTTGCAAATGAGCAAATGGCAGTTCAGGAAGGTTAGGTGACAGGTCAAAGTTGTGGGGGTTGGTAGCATCCTGCGTCAGGGGCCACTGGGCAGCACTAATGTGATTTGTTTTGAAAATCACCCAGGTTGACAACTATCTCAAGACTGAATTTCTATAGACAAATCTAAGCCTGGATTTGCTTTATAACCCAGCAGAGATTCTGACACACTGTAAATATCAATGTGTTTAAAAAATGGATGTGGATTAAATGATTTAAAGTACTCTGAGCCATGCCTACCTTTTGCCAGTGTTCTCCCCTTTATAATGGCTTTGCTGTGTTTCTCCTCTTGTTGTGTGTGCTTGGTTGCTCAGTCCTGTCCGACTCTCTGCAACCCCATGGACTGTAGCCCGCCAGGCTCCTCTATCCAAGGGATTTTTCAGGCAAGAATACTGGAGTGGGTTGCCATTTTCCTCCTCCTTTTTTATAGTTACTAGGTTCCTGACCCAGGGATTGAACCCATATCTCCTGAGTCTCCTGCATTGACATGTGGATTCTTTGCCTGATGAGCCATCATCATTAATGCCCAATCTATTTGCCCTATCTGAGTACTAGATACCTTCCTTCTGATCCTGAAATGCTATGGGGGTGTATATTTATTTCCTCTTGATGAAAGTGAAAGAGAAGAGTGAAAAAGATTGCTTAGAACTCAACATTCAGAAAACTAAGATCATGGCATCTGGTCCCATCACTTCACAGCAAATAGATGGGGAAACAATGGAAACAGTGACAGACTTTGTTTTGGGGGCTCCAAAATCACTGCAGATGGTGACTGCAGCCATGAAATTAAAAGGTGCTTGCTCCTTGGAAGAACAGTTATGACCAACCTAGACAGTATATTAAAAAGCAGAGACATTATTTTGCTAACAAAGGTCTATCTTGTCAAAGCTATTGTTTTTCCAGTAGTCATGTATGGATGTGAAAGTTGGACTATAAAGAAAGCTGAATTGATGCTTTTGAGCTGTGGTGTTGGAGAAGACTCTTGAGAGTCCCTTGGACTGCACGGAGATCCACCCAGTCCATCCTAAAGGAAATAAGTCCTGAATATTTATTGGAAGGACAGATGCTGAAGCTGAAACTCCAATCCTTCGGCCCCCTGATGTGAAGAACTGACTCCTTTGAAAGCATCATTTCCTGATGCTAGGAAAGATTGAAGGAGGGAGGAGAACAGGATGACAGAGGATGAGATGGTTGGATGGCATCACTGACTCAGTGAACGCGAGTTTGAGTAAGCTCTGGGAGTTGGTGATGGACGGGGAGGCCTCGTGTGCTGCAGTCCACAGAGTTGCAAAGAGTTGGACACGACTGAGTGACTGAACTGAACTGAAGAGGGCAAAGTTAATTGTATTAAAAGTGGTATTTGAATTCAACCACAAGGCAGAGTTGGTAAAAGAAACTGAAAACCGGAATCTGAAGATTCTCAGTTTTCAAAGGAAGAATGAAGGAACACAGACTCTGGGGGGCTTGCTCCAGACCACACAGTGGTTGAGTGTCTTGTTCCACATGTGAGTTAACTTCATCTAAGGTATGCATCTGGGACTTTGTTGGAAATGTTTACACACAAAATCTTGTTTACAATTACCAGGATTCCTCATTAGGTAGACTAGAAACCAATGTTTAGAGAGGTTAAGGCACATGTAGAAGATTCCCTCATTAACAAGAGGTGAAACTGAAATAAAAATCAGGATTACCCGATTCCTGTCCCTTTCTCTTTCTTGTCTATCAAGACTCCTTTGGCTAGAGTGGGAACTTGATCTCTTAAATGAGTTGAACTCACTCCTTGATATAAAGTGTTTCCCTTATAATTTCTCATTCAGAAAAAAACCCTATACTCTTCAATTGGTGGTACATTTTGCATGTTATTTGCACCACCATTCACGCATTTAGTTCTTCCACTCATTATTGAGCCCTCATGATAAGTCACACACAACAGAGGGGATGGTGGGAATTCAAAAATTAATAAAACTTAGTTCCTGGTGTCATGTGATTCATAGAATAGAAAAGAGAACAGATGGTTGGGGTAAGGGTGTTCAGGGAAAGCCTTTAGAGATTAAAATGAACAATAGTAACAATATATAATGAAATAAGAAAGAGGGTCTAATAGCCACTTCTAGGTTATTTAGCAAGAGATGGGACATTTAGGTATTTTTACTGTTTGGAAAAGAGTGAAATTATCTTATGTATGATAAAGCTTTGACTGCCATACAAACTTGGTTTGAATTTCACTTTCTTGGTTTCATTTCTGTCCTTCACACTCAAATAATTCCACAGTTTCCTTTTGACTACAGTATTATCCCCAGGTACTTTTTGGGCTCTCAGATGGTAAAGAATCTGCCAGGAAGACCCCCTGGAGAAGGGAAGGGCAACCCACTCCAATATTCTTGTCTGGAGAATCCCATGGACAGAGGAGCCTGGTGGGCTATAGTCCATGGGGTCACAAAGAGTCAGACACGACTGAGCAAATAACGCTTTAACTTTCAGCCCACCCTTAATGTTTATCCCAGCATCCACTAACATCACAGCCTCCATTGGCTATTTTCTTGTCTGTTCATCACCCTTCCCCTCTGTCATTGAGGAAATGTTTTAATGTTAGAACTATTTTTTAATTGAGAAGGATGTAGAGTAGAGAAAGGTCACTGGGTAAGAATTGCTTGTGATGTCTCCTTTCCAATTCAATGCTCTCACAGTGACATTCTAATTTATAGTCTGAATCCTGAGAGGAGAAGCCCATGATGAGGAAGACTCCAAAAGAATGATGTGTCTCTATCATCACATCATCCCATCTATAAACTCTCTCCATAAATTAATGCTTAGACACACGCTTGTCCACCACAGGAATAAGTTTACTACAGGCTTTCCCATCCCTTACTCAAATTGTGAGGACATCTGACATGTCCTTATGACCACCAAAGCATCACTCAAGCCATGAAGGGCCCAAGTCAAACGCTTATTTTCATTGTCTGATCTGAATCAATTGCCCTTTCACTTCTATCCACAGAACAGGATGAAAATCTACAATTACTATTCGTAATGATATTTTGTAAATTGAAAGAGACCTTAACATTTTATTCAGGTCATATTAGCTTTGGCCTTATTCTTGTCTGTATCTCACAACATGTGCTTATATATTTTGTAAGTACACACTACTGGGTGCTGAGTGTTATTTTTAGGTTTAAATATAGAGAGATCAACACAAGATTCCCATTACGCGCAACTCCAGAAAACACAGACATTATCATAACACAGCACAGTGTGTTAAAAACAATGAAAAAATAAGCAGGGTGGTAGAATAGAGTATACATTTGATGATGAGGAGGAGAGGATATACAGAGTGGAAAGGTAAGTGTTTTCAGGAGATAGCATTTATATGATGAAGAGGCCAGCTATGCGAAGAGCCACCTACAAATCACTTTAGGCGATGGGATGGACTACAGACGGCCACAAATTGCCTCTCCTTTCTCTAGCTTTTGGGCTTCCCTCATAGCTCAGCTGGTAAAGAATCTGCCTGCAATGCAAGAGACCTGGGTTCAATCCCTGGGTTGGGAAGATCCCCTGGAGAAGGGAAAGGCTACCCACTCTAGTATTCTGGCCTGGAGAACTCCAAGGACGGTATAGTCCATGGGCTCACAAAGAGTCAGATATGACTGAGCAACTTTCACTTCACTTCACTTCTCTAGCTTTTAGTTTGGCCTATGATTTGCTTTGATTGGTAGAATCCGGTGGATGACCCCATGGGGCTTCTGAGGTTGGTCCATAGGAATCGGCAGCTTCCTTTTTCATGAGCTGGAACAGTCCCTCTCAGACCCAACTCGTATTCTTTGAGGAGTCCAAGCCACACAGAGTGACCAGAGTGAGGAGAACTGAGGTATTGTAGTTGACAGCCTCAGGTAAGCTCCCAGATGACAGCCAACACCAACCACCAGCCATGTGAATATGCCATTTTGGAGGTTCCAGCCCCTTTAAGCTGTCAGATGACTACAGTCCCAATAGTACTTTATGACGCAAAAGCACCCAGGTGAACTCATAAACACGTAGAGTCAGGGAGAGAATGAATACTTTTGTTCGCTTGTTTGTTTAAGCCTATTTGCTTGAGTACTGGGGTGATTTTCTAAGCAGTGACAATTGAAACATGTAGGTAAGGAAGCATGTGTAAAAATCTTATAAAGAGAGAGAGTTTATCAGATTCGCAGAACAAAATTGAGGCTCCTTGAGGACAGATAACTATCTTACATGCATATTCCCTGGAAAGTTATAGGTACTAGATTAACATGCAAGAGTAACTGAATGACTCAGTGTACATGAATTTGAGCAAACTCCAAGAGATGTTGAAGGTCAGGGAAGCCTGGCATGCTGCAGTCCATGGATGGATTTGCAGAGAGTTGGACACAACTTAGTGAATGAACAACAACAACAACAACAATCGAATGAACCTGAAAAATTTCTTCCCCTTTCTCTGCCAATAAAATTCTTATTTATTCTTTATAACTTAACTAAAAGTTGCCCTCTCCATGAAGTTATTTTCTATCTAATGCAATTTATATAGAGTTATTTCTTTTTCTTATCAATTTTTATACTGATGACATAATGACATAATTTGCTACACTTTTTTGATGTCTATATATTTTGTGTGTGCTATTTTTTTCTACTCAACTGGCTCCCAAGGTCCTTCAAGGCCAAGATCCGTTCTTACCCTCGGTCACTGTGTTCTTTTGACTCAGATGTGGTGCTGGGCTTATTAAATGACTACTTGTCTGTTGTTAGTAATTTAGGGCTTTCCTAGTGGCTCAGTGGTAACGAATCTGCCAGCCAATGCAGGAGATGCAAGACACATGGGTTGGCTCGCTGGGTTAGGAATATACCCTGGAGTAGTAAATGGCAACCCACTCCAGTATTCTTGCCTACAAGACAGAGGAAACTGGTGGGCTATAGTCCATGGGGTTGCAAAGAGTTGAACATGACTGAGCAGCTGAGTACATGAGGGACTCAGTTCAATACTAATTCAAAAATGTAATGCCCACACAGAAGCAATATTTAATATATATGAGTGGTAGCTTGATTCATTTAATGGTTTTCAAATATGGAGGAGGAGGGAAAAATATATTTGTATATTCTGAATGTGGTTCTACTTACCTTTCAGCAACCTTTTAAATTCACCTCATATAACTCCCAAGGTTCCATGAAGCAGTCTAAACTTCATAAATGAAATAGAAATCTAGTGAGTCAAGTAAAAATAATAGCTTCACATTCGACCTTTAGCAAGTAAAGAATTCTCAAGCAGATAAACTTGCAATGGTTTTACTTCATTAGGTTACTCAGCAATGCATTGACTAATGGTTGTTTCAGGAAAGAAAGTGATAACTAACAAAGCAGGGTTCTTAACACTAGCCTCCAAGGTCTCAGATTTACCACAAAGGCAAGTGGTGCACTTATTCTGCCAAGTGGAAAAAATAAAAATAAACCATGAAAACTGTTTTGACTGTCCAAATCCTGATCTTGTTTAGATACTCCCAAGATACCCAGGAAGGTATTAGCTTAAGCAGGTTTAACGTTATTAAGAAATCAGAGTGTAATCCTATGACATACCGAATGGAACTAGAAAGATTGGTTCACAATAATTTAAACATTTTTTAATATTTGTGTATTTATTCCTAAAGCACACTTTTCCCCCTTCCTCATTACAAGTAGGTTGATACAGACACGTTTCAAAGTCTCTCAACTTAGCCTAGCTATGTTCTGCGGTGAATGCTAAGGAAACCATGGAATAATTACAAAGGAAATATTTAAACCCAAGTCAATCAGAACAACCCCTACAGGCTTTCACAGCTTCCTTCAGGCCTGACTCTTCCTAAAACAAAGAATGCATTATGAAATCTATTGATAAGAAATCAGATTCCTATTGACTCCCAGATGCTCCTCCATTTCAGACAAGGAAGCACATTGTCTACTATTAAAAAGGAATTTTTCTTTGCAATATGCTTCTATCATCTGTCCATATCACTGCTTTATAAGCTGTTATGAATAAAACACATTATTTATAATAAAAGTTGAACAGACAGATGGGATGAATTTTCAAAAACATATTGTTTCAATCAAAGCCATATTCCAACTGTGATGTCATCTTCTAAACCTAAGAGTTTGTTCATTACAAGCCTGTTCTTTCCAGGACACCTTTTAAAATAAATCTTATGTTACTATCCTATTGTAAGAATTTTGGGATCAAGAAATTTCTACTTAAACCATTTAGCATTTCTCTTAGTTTGGTAGAGAGGCAGAATATCTCAGGTATATTTTTTTTCCATATTAGAGGGTAGTTTTCATCACCCTCCATCCCATCCTCCGCCCAAAATTCTTATTTTTGCAGTGAGAGAAGCAAGAGGGAAATTGATCATAGTCAAAGAGGGAATTACTTGGTGAATATTCTGATAATGACATAATAGATGAGAAAATGTGAGAGCAGGGCTCTTTTTTTTTTTTTTTTCAAATCTACCAAATAAACGTTGCAAACTCCTGAGCTCTGGGAGATGGTGATGGACAGGGAGGCCTGGCATGCTGCAATTCATCGGGTCACAGAGAGTTGGACATGACTGAACAACTGAACTGAACTGAACTGAGCTAAAGCTGAAACTCCAATACTTTGGCCACCTGATGCGAAGAGCCAACTCATTATAAAAGACCCTGATGCTGGGAAAGAATGAAGGCAGGAGGAGAAGCAGATGACAGAAGATGAGATGGTTGGATGGCATCACCGACTCAATGGACACGAGTTTGCGCAAGCTCTGGGAGTTGGTGATGGACTTGAAAGCCTGGCGTGCTGCAGTCCATGAGGTCGCAAAGAGTTAGACAGGACTGAGTGACTGAACTGAACTGAGCCAATCATTAGGGAGTTCTGAGCCATGTGCATTAGTAATAATAACTATGAACAGAACATATTAAATGTTAGGTAGTACGCAAGTATGGGGCTTCCCTGATGGCTCAGCAGGTAAAGAATCTGCCTACAATGCAGGAGACACAGGAAATGTAGATTCGATCCCTGGGTCAGGAATATCCCCTGGAGGAGGAAATAGCAACCTACTCCTGTATTCTTGCCTGGTAAATCCCATGAAGAGAAGCCTGGTGGGCTCCAGTCCACGGGGTTACAAGAGTCAGACATGACTTAGTGATTAAACCACCATGTATGCAAGTTATGAGATAAAAGATAAAAAACCTACTTCAAAAATACGTGTGTGTACCAAGTGCAGTTGTAGCTGGAGCAATTAGTTAAGGGAAGCAAAGTAAGTAATTATCCCCATCTTAAATATGAGACCACTGAGATTTAGAGATTAAGTCACTTGGTTGGTTAAACTAACACTTGCTTTTCACCATTAAACTACTTGCTTTTCACCATTACCCACTGCTACATCCATAAAGTTATGCTTACTGATTGCTGGAAGGGAAACTTTACTCAACACCTAGGTCTCGTCCACAGAACTATCCAGAAAAAGCCTCTAATCACAGGAAGACCCTGGTTCATTTGGCATCAATATTCCTCAAAACTGTTCCATAAAAAAGAGTAATATCGACTGAATAGTTCCATTATCATTTTCCATTCCTGGAAGAATCTCTCTCTTCCGGGTTTTGAGCATAGATTTACTTTCAGGGAACCCAACATCTATGTCAGAAATCCCTGTCAGGGCAACGGGCCTTGTGTGGTTTAAACAGAGGCTTCAGCTTTTTGTTCTGAGATTTTGCTACCTGGATTCCAACTAAACACAGGCATATTACATGTTTTTTCCCTACACCACAATACCAGTCAAGCTATAGTACTCCAGGTGGAACTCAGATGGGGTTATTTTTTTTTTTTCCTCTTACATTAAAAAAAAAAAAGCCTTTCTAGAGATCTGAAAAATCTTGTGATAAAGAATTGGAGTTGGGGGTGCAGACAGATAGAATTTAGTCCTGGATGAGATGCAATACCTGTTTTTCCATTTAGAGTTTTAGTGAAAAAGTACTTTGATGAAACTGGCTACAAAGGAGATGTTACTGAAACAGTAGGGTGAAAGCCACATTTTCGACTTGACATCAGGGAATACGTGAACATATGTAGGTACTGAGCTAGTCTGCTGTAAATGAACTCATATCAGTAACCTCTCTTTGACAGGGAGCAGTACTGTGCTATCTCATACTAAGCATTAAACTATAAGAAGTAAACGAATGGCCATAATCTATCAAGAGCATTCAAAGCCTTTATCGTTTTGAACACCACCAATTATCAAAATTTATAACTGATATAAACAAGAAAACCTGAATTAAACCTTTAAATTGCTACCTCTCCACTATTTGGTCTTCTTTATCTTTCCCATTAGAACCATTGTTAGTCTAGCCATCTTAACTAATTCAGAGGAAGCATCAGGAGAAGATCAATGTGTGAGTCCCCCATGGCCTACTTGATGTTAAAATGTTCCTTTTATGAAACACTCTTCCTATAGACTTACAGTGTGCTATTGCCACATTTTCAGACTGACCTGGTAACACTCAGTAAACAATGCAGTTTTTCCCTAATGAGAGGAGGCATATGCGTGCCAGACACAATTTTTTTTTATGTTAACTGCAACATGAGATTAGCTGAACAAAACTTTAATTCAAATAGGAAATGCTTACAAGTCATAATTAAATGTATTTTGCTTTTATCTAGAGATAAAAATAAAAGGTCCATTCTCTTTTTACCTCACCCCCTTCACCTCCTTCTTGGGTTGATTTTGTTCTGTGTGTTTGCACATATTTGCCATGGAAACCAATACTGGAACTTTGGGGGATATGATTCAGCTGAATACTTCAGTGTATTCATTGCAGAGCTTGGCAGTGGGAGTCCAGTAAGGAAAAGAAGCATTCCAACGTATTATAAAGATGGAGGAGTTGGGCAGACAATTTTTTTCTATTGAATGCAAAACACCTTAGAGGCTACAACTTGGTCCTAAAAATACATCCTTTTTGTACATTGCAACTTCAAGGGGAAATTCAAATACCTAAAATGTCTCCTTTTTTTGCTTCCATTTCCCATTTACAATGGGTCCTTTCTACCTTTTTTTCTGCCTTATCACATCCTCCCTTATCACCAGGTTAACAGACCTCTAAGCAAGGTTGACAGCCAAATATAGGAGTGTATGCATAAACATAAATCTTTATATGTGCGTGTATACTCAGAAACAGAAAGAACTGCGAGTTATGAGATAAATGATAACAAAGCCTATTTCAAAGATTGGTGTGTGTATCTGAACATAGGTGTAGCTGGAGCAGTTAATTAGGGGAAGGAAAACTTCAAATGAATGTTAAAGAGAAATACTTTATTACATTTATTTCAGGCTATGATTAAGGCAGGGTTCATTAAAATTCCTTGAGTATTTCTTCTCATTTACTGTTTTTCACCATAGGCATGTGAACTTATGCTAATTGTATAGTGGTTTTCCAGATATTGAGAAAGATTTTTCTGGCCCAATAGTCAAAAATACTTGGATTTTAAAATTGGACAACTTGGAAGGTTATATTAACTCTTTCATGACACTGAAAGAGTCAGAGAATAATGAGTTTTTAAATCACAGAGCCATTGCTTTCACTACATTTACTGTTTCTTCCAGAAAATTTCAGGTATTTTTCAATTTATTTCCCAAGAAATGAATTTCACTAATTTACTTCTGGGGAAGATTCTGGGCATTTGGAAGTTCTAATTTGGTAATCTAAGTTGTTCACATATCTATGACTCCCATATTCCATTTATTTTTAGGTATCTAGAACAGGTATTTAACTTCCTGAAGGATCTCATTCAAGTCTTCACTTTCATTAAGTATTCACCCAGGGAATTTAGATATTGATAAGTCAAGATATAAATAATCAAATAGGCATAGCTCTTTGGACCATACCCAGAGGGATCATTTAGGGCTGTGCTGTTGCTGTGCTTAGTCATTCAGTCGTGTCTGACTCTTCACAACCCCATGGACTATAGCCCACCAGGCTTCTCTGTCCATGGGGATTCTTCAGGCAAGAATCCTGGAGTGGGTTGCCATGCCCTCCTCCAGGGATGTTAGCCTATCAATAACAAAATACATAACCAACTATGGTTTAAAAACTAATTGGGGGTAATTTTTTTCATATAACAAGGAAATTAGAGGTAAAGGGTTGCTTGCCTGACCTCAACTGCTCACTAGTACCAGCCTGGGACCACATTCTTTCTATCATTCCCTCTTTCTTCCTCAACACGTTCACATTTTCTCTTATACTCCAGATATCACATTCATGTTTGTGGCAGGAAGTGGGGAGGGTATGGTGGAAGAAATTCCCAGAGAATATTTGCTTATGCCTCATTGTGCAGAATTATACGATATGCAAGACTGGGGACATGACTGTCTCTCTAGCGCTAGGTACAGTGCTTTGCTGGACAAAATCAGGCTTCTGTCTGCAGAAGAGGAGAGTAGGGCTGGGGTGGAAACTAGCACTGTGAGGTGAACTAGGGTGAAAACCAGCCCTTCAAGTGTAGAAGTGAGGTGCCTCAAAGAACAGGGGCATATCGATAAGGAACCTCCTCTCTTCGTCTTCACTTAATATCCCTTCCCTTTTTACAGTTGTATTACAGACTTGTCCTTTTATTTCCAAGAAAGTGTGGCCCAGCAGCTGAGAAATACCAAAAGTATTCTTCAGTCCACTCACAGGCCTGACAGCCGATGCGTGGCACTCAAGTCCTTTTATCTACACCTGCAACCACAATGAAGCAGGTCTCAGGCTGTAGATTTGTACTCACCAAAGACAACTACCATCTGGTCACCACCATGGTGGTGTGCTAGGTGAAAAGAGTGTATTTTCCAATATCATTTGAAAAACAGGTGGTTATCTCATCTTCCATCATAGAGGCTTCCCTTTTAACATGTGGTGACTTAAAATGAACCCATCATAATTTTTGTAACTCTATCCTGAGGTCTCACAAAAGTGTCCAGAATCAGCTAAAGTTTCTGCTTCTCAAAATAGCTCTGAGCAAATTGACTTCTCAAGGACAAAAATCTGTGCATGGATCTCTTAGCATGTGGCAACTCGACTTCTAAAATCTTCTTACCTGAATCAAATGTAGACTGACTCTTTAAAAATATATTAAAACTTTTGGACCATGCAACACAAAATAAATTTTAGATGATGACTAAACTGAATAAATATGCATGGATAAGGTCATAAAAAGTGGAAATGTTATGATACAAGGAGAGTGATTTTTTTCTTTGAAATATTTTAAGTCACTTCTATTTGTCCTTTGATGAAACAAGCTGATTTAAATTGGGGATAAGGTAACAGCACAAGCCATGGAAAATTAGAGAAAGCCTCTAAAATAGGGTATGATTCCCCTCATTTAGTAATAACTTAGATTATATATGTTACATAATTTTGTTGAATGAATACAAGATTTATAGAGCATAATGTCATCTGATAGCTTGCTGGAAATGATCTGTTATATAGCTTATATGCATTTTCAACTTAAAAAGGGTGGAAGAGATAGTTACACTTATTCTCTTAAATTATAGAGAGAATATTATATCTAAATTAAGTGTGAGTGTTTAGTTCTATTCTGATTAGGATAAATACAAAATCATAAGCAAAATCTTTCTTCTTCCATAGAAATTTCCTAATTCCTGAAACTTTTGCTTTTCTTTGTGTTCTTGTTTCCCCATCTCCTCCTCCTCTGCTTCCTTTTCCCCTATTCCAGCAAATGTCCTGCTATATAATAGATAGCCCAGTGGGCTATCAGATGACATTGAGCTCTGCATAGCTTATATTCATTCAATAAAATTATGTACCATACATGATCTAAATTATTACCAAATAAGGAGAATCATGCCCAATTTTAGGGGCCTTTTCTAATTTTCCATGGCTTGTGCTGTTAGTGTTTCCCCAATTTAAATTAGTTTTTTTCATCAAAGAACAATTAGAGGAGACTTAAAGACTAATTTACTTTATATTTTTGATTCCCTGGTTTTAGGCAGTTTCTCAATGCACTTACACAGAATTATCACCAAATAAAAGAAAAAAAAAAGATCAATGTTAAGTACATAATACATGTAAGTCATAGCCATAGAAAATAACAGTATATATTTTAAATAACTATGTCCTTTTTGGAGTTGTTTTTTTTTAACACCACCATGAGTCCTGTTTCACCTGGACCTCTTGGGCCAGAGTAATTCTGTCCTTGTTTAAATTCAATATTTGCTTTTGATAATTAGTCACATGACACCTCTTGTCTAAATTATATTTTAGTTTCTAATATCACAAATATTTTAATGTATTTC
This sequence comes from Bos grunniens, assembly GCF_055505025.1. Lineage (NCBI taxonomy): Eukaryota > Metazoa > Chordata > Mammalia > Artiodactyla > Bovidae > Bos > Bos grunniens. The sequence goes on from NC_141165.1 coordinate 151,317,974, forward strand.
TTATCTCTCTGATTAGACTGAAGACATCACAAAATATTTTTATTTTCCTCAGTGCCCGCCACATGAAATGCTCTCAATTGATTATAAATTGGTTTTCCCCAAAATTAGAAAGAAGACTTTTCTTATAAAAATGACAACCTTGTTTAGTGCATTTGGAAATTACCTAATACAGGAAATCACCATGTAAAGTAAGCCATTCTTTGACTCACTTCCTAAAGGATTTTTCCCATGAGCTTCCTTTAAAGCTTGAGTTTTACTTTCTGCTGAGATTTCAAGTTTTGGGGTTTTCTGCCTAGAGCTTACTGTGCATTCTCTTCATCAATACTCAGTCTCAAGGAATCAAGGAGCCAGCCAACAATTACTACCCCAACCCGTGGAAATCAGAACCATACATCCTGATGTCTGTGTAAGTGTAAGAACTGCTGTAGATCTGCATTTCATCCAGAAAATATAATAATACGTATTGTGTGATACCAGTATATTTGAAGTGAGATGTTTCGGAAATGCTTCTGAATTAAGATATCAGTATTCTAAGAGGAAGTAACCCTAGTTTTTCCAAACTGGCTTTAGTTGTCAGGTTCTCCAGCAACCTACAACTAAGATTCTAAGTGGCAGGCACACAAATAAAGGTCACCCCCCACCATACACATTCATGCACATATATACTCATAATCACTTATAAACACATAAAACTATAAGATGCCTTTGCCATATAAATGGTCATGAAAAGGTTGGAGATAAAGACAGCTCATTTATATAATCAAGGTTCAGAAAAAATAATACAAATGAAACTAGTTGGTCTACTATTTTATCCCAAGCTATAGCTCACACAACCGCAATCATCTGTAAAGTGCATTATCTGTATTGAGAAGCTATTCATTAGTATCTGATGACCTGAATATCTTAAACTGATCCACACAAATTTCTGATATAACATTTCACTTGACATTTAATTCTGAAATTAACTAAAAGTTCATGCCTCAGTGGACTGTGTAATAATTAATAAGTTCTGTCAGGATGAAACTAATCATTTTTAGATCATTTTGATAAAAATGATACCCCATCATTCTCTTCAATCATCACATTTGTGAAGCAAATGAAAATGCCAAGCACTTAAATCACTTATAAAAATGGAATGTCTCCAGTATGAATCTAAACACTCAGTATCACTAAGAGTCTTACACAAACATACATAAAATAATTTCATTTTGTGAGTCAAACATGGAAAGGGAATTGGTCTACACTCTGTGTAGGAAGCCAGCCAAGCACTTTATCAATATCCTTTAAAATTTTGATTTCATTCTATTATAATCATGGTGATAACCTATGTGGTCTTCACAATGCCTTCTACATCTAGAGAATGGTATGCTGAAAAATTCCACCCTCTCTCCTTTCTGGGATAAAGATTTGCTTTCAATGTTATCAATAGCTGAAGCGATGCTCATCTGTGACCATCTGTTCTTATTATAAAACAGTAGATTTTGGTATAATTTTCAAGCATTGAGCTTGTCTAAACACTGGAACACCTGTTTGATCTTCACGCTTCAGATGGGTGAGCGTGTGTGGGAGGTTAGACATGAGGAAATAAAGGTTTCACAACTTCTTTTGAAATGGAAAATATCAAATAAATGAATTATTTTTTTAATTTGATGATTATTCATCTACTGTTAGAAAAAATTATTGAACTAAGTGTTGAAAACTGGGATTCATATTGAAACATCTATAGTTAAATGTAGAAATGGGGAAAATATACAAATATATTTATGATTCTGTAGTGATAAAGAATCTGCCTGCCAATGCAAGAGATGCAAGAGATGTGGGTTCTACACCTGGGTCAGGAAGATCCCCTGAAATAGGAATTTCCCAGTATTCTTGCCTGGAAAATCCCACAGACAGAGGAGCCTGGATGGATACACTCTATGGGGTCACAAAGAGTGGCATAAAACTGAGGAAGTGAGCACGCAAACACACACATATATAGACTGTGTTATCAATTCCCGAGTAAGTACCTTATTCCCAGAGTAGTGTCAGCACATGGAGGTACTCACTATGCATGCTAAGTCCTACAGCCGTGTCCGACTCTGCAACCCTATGGACTGTAGCCTGCCAGGCTCTTCTGTCCATTCTTCTCCAAGCAAGATTACTAGAATGGACTACCATACCCTCCTCCAGGGAATCTTCCCAACCCAAGGATCAAACCCTCTTCTGCGGCTACTGAACTGCAGGCAGATATTTTTTACTACTGAGCCAGCAGGGAAGGCCAGATACTCACTATACACGTGCTTAATAAATAAAAGAGAAGGCACTGCTCAGAGCAAACACCCTCTTCCAACAACACAAGAGATGACTCTGCACGTGGACATCATAAGATGGTCAATACTGAAATCACACTGATTGTATTCTTTGCAGCCGAAGATGGAGAACCTCTATACAGTCAACAAAACCAAGACTGGGAGCCGACTGTGGCTCAAATCATGAACTCCTTATTGCCAAATTCAGACTTAAATTGAAGAATGTAGGGGAAACCACTAGAAAATTCAGGTACGACCTAAATCAAATCCCTTACAATTATACAGTGGAAGTCACAAATAGATTCAAGAGTGCCTGAAGAACTCTGGATGGAGGTTCGTGACATTGTACAAGAGGAAGTGATCAAAACCATCCCCAAGAAAAAGAAATGAAAAAAGGCAAAATGGTTGTGTGAGCAGGCCTTACAAATAGGTGAGAAAAGAAGGGAGGCAAAAAAGGCAAAGGAGAAAATGAAAGATATACCCATCTGAATGCAGAGTTCCAGAGAATAGCAAGGAGAGATAAGAAAGCCTTCCTGAGTGAACAACGCAAAGAAATAGAGGAAAATGACAGAATGGGAAAGACAAGAGATCTCTTCAAGAAAATTAGAGATGCCAAGGGAACATTTCATGCAAAGATGGGCTTGATAAAGGACAGAAATGGTATGGACCTAACAGAAGCAGAAGATGTTAAGAAGAGGTGACAAGAATACACAGAAGAACTATATAAAAAAGATCTTCATGACCCACATAACCACAATGGTGTGATCACTCACCTGGAGCCAGACCTCCTGGAACGCAAAGTCAAGTGGGCCTTAGGAAGTATCACAAAGAACAAAACTAGTGGGGGTGATGGAATTCCACCTGAGCTATTTTAAATCCTGAAGATGATGGTGTTAAAGTGCTGCACTCAGTAGTTCAGGCACTCAGTTGTGTCCAACTCTTTGCAATCCCATGAACCATAGCACGCCAGGCTTCTCTGTCCATCACCAACTCCTGGAGTCCACCCAAACCCATGTCCATTGAGTTGGTGATGCCATCCAACCATCTCATCCTCTGGTGTCCCCTCCTTCTGCTCTCCCCAATCCCTCCCAGCATCAGGGTCTTTTCAAATGAGTCAACTCTTCGCATCAGGTGGCCAAAGTATTGGAGTTTCAGCTTCAGCGTCAGTCCTTCCAATGAATATTTAGGACTGATTTCCTTTAGGATGGACTAGTTGGATCTCCTTGCACTCAATATGCCAGAAAATTTGGAAAATTCAGCAGTGGTCACAGGACTGGAAAAGGTCTGATTTCATTCCAGTTCCAAAGAAAGGCAATGACAAAGAAAGACAATGCCAATGAATGTTCAAACTACCACATAAACTGCACTCATTTCACATGCTAGTAAAGTATATGCTCAAAATTCTCCAAGTAAGGCTTCAACAGTATGTGAACTGAGAACTTCCTGATGTTCAAGCTGGATTTTGAAAAGGCAGAGGAACCAGAGATCAAATTACCAACATGCATTGGATCACAGAAAAAGCAAGAGAATTCCAGAAAAAACATCTACTTCTGCTTCACTGATTATGCTAAAGCCTTTGTGTGGATCACAACAAACTGTGGAAAATTCTTAAAGACATGAGAATATCAGACCATCTTATCTACCTGAGAAACCTGTATACAGGTCAAGAAACAACAGTTAAAACTGGAATGGAACAACAGGCTGGTTACATTATGGGAGAGGAGTATGTCAAGGCTGTATATTGTCACCCTGCATATTTAACTTCTATGCAGAGTACGTTTTGTGAAATGCCGAGCTGGTTGAACGAGAAGTTGGAATCAAGACTGCCTGGATAAATATCAGTAACCTCATATATGCAGATAACACCACACTTATGGCAGAAAATGAGAAAGAACTGAAGAGCCTCTTGACGAAAGTGAAAGAGGAGAGTGAAAAAGTTGGCTTAAAGCTCAACATTCAGAAAACCAAGATCGTGGAATCTGGTCCCATCATTTCATGGCAAATAGATGGGAAACGGTGGAAACAGTGACAGACTTTATTTTGGGGAGCTCCAAAATCACTCCAGATGGTGATTGCAATCATGTTATTAGAAGATGTTTGCTCCTTGGAAGAAAAGTTATAACCAGCCTAGACAGTGTATTAAAAAGCAGAGATATTACTTGGCCATGAAAGGTCTGTCTAACTAAAACTATGGCTTTTCCAGTAGTCATGTATGGATGTGAGAGTTGGACTATAAAGAAAGCTGAAAGCCAAATAATTGATGCTTTTGAACTGTGGTGTTGGAGAAGACTCTTGAGAGTCCCTTGGACAGCAAAGAGATCCAACCAGTCCATCCTAGAGGAAATCGGTCCTAAATATTCATTGGAAGGACTGATGCTGAAGCTGAAACTCCAATACTTTGGCCACCTGATGTGAAGAACTGACTTATTTGAAAAGACCCTGATGCTGGGAAAGACTGAAGGCGGGAGTAGAAGAGGATGACAGAGAATGAGACGGTTGGATGGCATCACTGACTCAATGGACATGAGTTTGAGTAAAGTCTGGGAGTTGGTGATGGACAGGGAGGCCTGGAGTGCTACAGTCCATGGGGTCCTCAAGAGTTGGACAAGAGTGAACTACAACAGCAACAATAATAAATAAAATTTGTTTAAATCTCATAAGGGAGTGACACTTTTGTTAATATTTTCCTTTTACAGAAGAGTAAGACTGAAGCTAAAGTCTATATATATTATTTATTTATTTTATTCTATTTTTTAACTTTACAATATTGTATTGGTTTTGCCATATATCAACATGAATCTGCCACAGGTATATACCTGAACCCACCTCCCTCCTCCCTCCCCGTACCATCCCTCTGGGTTGTCCCAGTGCACCAGCCCCAAGCATCCAGTATCATGCATCGAACCTGGACTGGCGACTCGTTTCATATATGATATTATACATGTTTCAATGCCATTCTCCCAAATCATCCCACCCTTTCCCTCTCCCACGGAGTCCAAAAGACTGTTCTATACATCAGTGTCTCTTTTGCTGTCTTGTACACAGGGTTATTGTTACAATCTTTCTAAATTCCAAATATATGCGTTAGTATACTGTATTGGTGTTTTTCTTTCTGGGTTACTTCACTCCGTATAATAGGCTCGTTTCATCCACCTCATTAGAACTGATTCAAATGAAGCTAAAGTATAATAATAGGTAGAGTTGAGACTCAGAGGGATTCCCTCAGACTCCTATTTACATAGTTTCCATTAGACAGTGTGGGAAACTTTGTTTCAGATGATTTCCTCTATTAGCAACATCTCAACAGATACAGAAAGAATTGAAATACCAAAGCCAGAGGGTATCAGTTTGGAAAAGCTAGCCCGAGGAAATGACTTTTAATGAGTTTTGAAAACAGAAGCAAGATTTTGGAGACACCAGGAGGTAAGGAAAGGAGGGAACATACAGTCTTGGAACAAGCATGTTTACTAGAGCAGTGTCACAATCAGGCAGGGCGAAGGGATGTTTCTATTTCTATGGAGGGAAGAATAATTGGTAGAGAGATTTGAAACCTACAATTACGAGCTTGGCGTTGGTACAAAGCAGAATTGGGAGAGTGATTGATGTGCTTAAAACATCAGTAGTGGGTGAGTACTGCTGTGGGGTGAAGGATGGATTGGCAAGCCTGGGAGGTCTGGCTGCCTGGAAGGCTGGCACAGCAGGACCCAGTCTGGATCAGTTGCTGATGGCACTTGATCGAGCCAAGACAGAGATGCTATCGAGACAGAATCCATGTGTTTCAGCCATGTCTCCAGGCGCCTCTTTGCCCTTCAAAAAGCTCTTATGAGTGATGAAGCACCTCATTTTGTCTTTTCCCTTAAAACAGTGTTTTTAGATTTCTCTTAGAATATCAAATTTGCATATGAACTGAAACAAAATATTTTGGGTTGTCACTGAAGTACCTCCAAATCAAACAAAAAAGAGTCTGGGGTGATTTGAAAACTAAAACTAAAACAATATGCTTGTTAGCTGTGTATGGAAATGGGAAGCTTATCTTGTCTGACTGTTCGTTTTTTATTTCAAAAAAGGGAAATTGAGACTTGGAGAGATGAAGTGATTGTATTCATTTATTCATTTAGCACAAGCTCTGGATTCCTATTCATCTTATATTTGAATTTGAGCTTTCCATTTATTTTCTGAGTCACTTTGGAAAAGTCATTTGACTTTCTCTGTTTCTTCCTCTGTAAGATAAAGATAAATATAGTGCAATGATCATTATAATTGGTATAAAACATAACTTTTCAAGGAACTATAGAGTGATGGTTAATGGTATATGCTCTGGAACTAGACTCCTTGGATTTAACCCTCACATAACCACTCACACACAGTGAGAACTCGGATCAGCTGCCTGGTCTCCCCAGGTCCCTTCTCTGTTAAATGGAATATGCCTGTCAATATTTGTGTGCATGTTCTTAGTCTCTCAGTCATATCTGACTCTTTGCAACCCATGGACTGTATCCCATGAGGCTCCTCTGTCCATGGGGTTTCTCCAGGCAAGAATACCAGAGTGGGTTGCCATGCTCTCCTCCAGGGAATCTTCCAAACCGAGGGATTGAACCTAGGTCTTGTGCATTGCAGGTGGATTCTTTACCGTCTGAGCCACCAGAAGCCTGCTATTTTATGCAATATTAAATGAGAAAAGATGGGCTTCCCAGGTGACACCAGTGGTAAAGAATGCACTTGTCAATGCAGAAGACATAAGAGACACAGGTTTGATCCCTGGGTTGGTAATATCCCCTGGAGGAGGGTATGGCAACCCACTCCAGTATTCTTACTTGGAGAATCCCACGGACAGAAGAGCCTGGTGGTCTACAGTCTATAGGGTTTCAAAGAGTAGGACACGACTGAAGCAACTGAGCACACACACAGATGAGAAAAGATATATGTGTGTATATGTATAGATGTATATAAAAGATAAATATATATATATAGTAATATTGTACACACAAACCAGTAAATCTTAAAGGCAATCAACCCTGAATATTCATTGGAAGGAATGATGCCTAGCCTCAAGGAAGGCTAAGCTCCAAATAACTGATGTTTTCAAAGTGTGGTGCTGAAGAAGATTCTTGAGAGTCACTTGGACTGCAAAGATATCAAACCAGTCAATCCTAAAGGAAATCAACCTGAATATTCCTTGGAAAGACTTATGCTGAAGCTGAAGCTCCAATACTTTGGCCACCTGATGTGAAGGGCTGACTCACTGGAAAAGACTCTGATGCTTGGAAAGATTGAGGGCAGGAGGAGAAGGGGATGACAGAAGATGTGATGGTTGGCTGGCATCACTGACTCAATGGACATGAGTTTGAGTGAGCTCCAGGAGATGGTGAAGAGAAGCCTGGCGAGCTGTAGTCCATGGGGTTGCAAACAGTCAGACATGACTTGATTCTGAACAACAACAACTATACACACACACACACACACACACACATGCATACACTTATACATTACCAGACTTCACCTCCAGCCAATAACACTGGGTAAATGTTAGCTATAGCTATGATTGTTATTGTCCTCATTCTCATCACCATTGGTTAATACCCACGGTGTTTTGGGTAGTGCGTCAGATGAAGTATAGAGAGGAATGAGAGACCCAGTTTCTTCTGTCTAGGAGCTCTAGAGGCTAGGGAGGTGACATAAAGTAACTAGAACTACAAGCCAGCGTGATAAGTGCCGCCACGGGGGTTCCCCTCTATCTTTCTTAGAGCTCAGAATGACCTGCGTGAATCAGGAGCAAGGGGCTGTAGGTGAGTCATTTGAATTTAAACTCACCAGATAAGTAGTTCTCAGTAGATCTTGGAGTGACATGAAGAAAGAGTTTGTATGTATTAAGAGCCTCAGGAGCAGAGAGCGGGTCAGCTAGATAGAAGGCATGTGTTTAAGCTTAGAGAAAATCCAAGTGGTAGTTTTGTACGGTTGGTGGTAGATTGAACATGAGGAATAGGGAGAGGTGAGGCTAAAACATTACACAATAGCTTGCTGGAAAAAGGCCTTGTTAAGAGCACTAAATTGTGTGCACTTTTTCTTGAAGGCATTGAAGTACAATGAGATGATTTTAAGCAAAAAAGTTCTTCTTGTCAAATATTGATGGATGCCTCCTGGTCCCACTTCTAACTATATGGATACTGCAATACCATTACCTGTTGACTTGACTGCTTTCATTTCTCCTACCAGGTGGTAACTTCCTTGAGGGCAGTCACCTGTCTTTAAATTCCCGGTATCTCTCATGATGCCTGGAAGAAGTGGGTATTTCATAAATATAGATGAATGAATAAACAAAAGGAGGAGACAACACAGAAATTCATCTGAGGCTCTTTTCCCCTTAATTCATGTGACTTGATAAGAATCTAATATTGCCAGTGGCAGGAGACACAGAAAGGGGGTGGATTCAAGAAACATTTAAGTAAGAACAATGACAAGTCTTGGAGTTAGAGATTTAATTGGAAGCAAGAAGAGCTTGTCTAGAATGACCTTTAGATTTAGAATTCGGTTAACTCAGTGGATGATGGTAATATTCACTGAGTGAACATCCAGGAGTAGGTTAGAAGCAGAAGATAAAGAATTTACATTCAGATGGATCAAATTTAAGGATCCTGTGGATCGAATGAAGGGATCTCTAGGAGGCAGGTGGGTGGAGCGATTTTGGTGTCTTTTAAGTCAGAACCCACTGCACCTTCCACTATGGAAAGCTTTAAAAAAAAGCCAAACCAACCAACTACTAACTAGAATGTCAGCTACCAGCTATTAGAATGTTAACACAATTTATATATATATTGACGTTTTAGTGGTTATAAAGTCAATTCTTGACCATTTGTCTGAAATGTTCATAAACCCATCTTTGTTTCGGGAAATGATACTCATCCATGAGGGCCCAGGTTGAACAGCAGCCCCTTCAAAAGAATTCTTGCCACACTCTTCCAGATGCAATGAACATACACTTAGCATTTCATATAACTCTGACTTTAGCACTTGTACCAAAGGATACTCAAGAATTTGTGTTCATCTTCCTTTATTACATGCAAGAGAGTGCCACGATTAATACTGTGGATTGTGGAATAAGATAAGGCTTGAAATCTGAACTTTGTCACTTAGCTGAGTGATCTGGTGGAAGCAGCTTGCCTTAGCCTAGCCTCAGGTTTTATCATATGTAAAATTCAATGGTAACAGATGAGCCTATTTGCAAAGCAAAGACAAGAGACACAGAGACAGAGAACAAATGTATGGACACCAAGAGGGAAAAACAGGGGTGGCATGAACTGAGAAATTGGGATTAACATATATACACAACCATGTATAAAATAGGTAACTAATGAGAACCTGGTGGCTCAGCAGGTAAAGGATACGCCTGCCATGCAGGAGACCCCGGTTCAATCCTGGGTCAGGAAGATCTCCTGGAGAAGGGATAAGCTACCCACTCCAGTATTCTTGGGCTTCCCTGGTGGCTCAGCTGGTAAAGAATCTGCCTGCCATGCGGGAGACTCTGGTTCAATTCCTGGGTCAGGAAGATCCCCTGGAGAAGGGATAAGTTACCCACTCCAGTATTCTTGGGCTTCCCTGATAGCTCGGCTGGTAAAGAATCTGCCTGCCATACAGGAGACCCCGGTTCCATTCCTGGGTAGGGAAGATCTTCTGGAGAAGGGATAAGCTACCCACTCCAGTATTCTAAGGCTTCCCTGGTGGCTCAGCTGGTAAAGGATCCGCCTGCAATGCAGAAGACCTGGGTTTGATCCTGGCTTGGGAAGATCCCTGGAGAAAGGAAAGGCTACCCACTCCACTATTCTGGCCTGGAGAAGTCCATGGACTGTATGGTCCAGGGGGTTAAAAAGAGTCAGACACAACTGAGGGACTTTCATGAATGAGAACCAACTGTACAGCACAGGGAATTCTACTTGATGCTCTGTGGTGACCTGGATGGGAAGGAAATTCCAAAAAGAGGGGATATATTTATACATATAACTGATTCATTTTGCTGTACAGCAGAAACTAACACATTTTAAAACACCTATCCTCCAATAAGTGTTTTTAAAAAAAATTCAAAGGGCAACACTTATGATGAAGATTTGTAACCCTCCACTGGCTTTTTCATCATGCTCAGTGTAGTATTCCCATCTCATCTCATTCCCTTTGCTCCAGCCACACCGACCTCCTCACTGTCCTGGGATGCCCTTTCCCAACTACCTGCAGCACAGTTATTTCCCTCACCTTATCAAACATTTTCACAAAAGCCATCCTCTGTCACACAGATAGAATAGAGGGAATTGCTGCTTAGTCTACTATGGAATCAGGCATGCAACCTGGCAAAGGGTGCAAGGAAATTCACTCCAAGGAAATTGTACCAGGGAGGAGAATTTTGTGTAAAATTTTGTCCTTTTACATTATCAGCTTTGATGTAGTTTTGACATTTGAAATGCAATTAAAAGTTCAATTCCTTCAGCGAGATCTTCCCTGGATCCCTTATGTAAAATTTCATTTTCACACTACAAGATTTCATATCTTCCTTCTCTGCTTTATTTTCTCCTCCTTAGCATTCATTACAGTCTAATATGCTAACTTATGTTTTATACCAAAAAGGAAAGAAAGCTTTTTGAGAATGGAAATTTTGGTCTGTCTTGTTCACTGTTTTATCTTTAGCACCTAGAAAAGTGTGTAGCACATAGTAGGCACTCAAAAAATATATTTGGAATGAGTGAATTACATATGTAGTAGTTTTGTATAGTACCTGGTCTGTACAAAGAGCTCATGAAGTGGTGGCTGTTATTGTTGTAAATTTTGGTAATATTTTACAAGATCTTCAGAAGTCACAAAATACACTGCATTCATTATCTTATTCTTCCAAGGTGAGCTTCCAAGGTGTCAGTAGTGGTAAAGAACCCATCTGCCAATGCAGTAGACATAAGAGATATGGGTTCAATCCCTGGGTTGAAAGCTCCCCTGGAGGAGGGCATGGCAATCCACTTCAGTATTCTTGCCTGGAGAACCCTAAGGGCAAAGTAGCTTGGTTGGCTACAGTCTATAGGGTCGAAAAGAGTCGGATACTACTAAAGTGACTTAGAGCAGGCACAGGTAGTTTGTGGATGAATGAATGAAAGAATCAACCAAAGGTTAATTACCTGGGTTACTATTGGTGACTTGGTGCTGCTTCCAAGGTGACACTCCAGATCTGGAGAGAAACTGGAAAGTAGAGTGGGCTCAGCAAGTCGGAGAAACTCCCACTCAAAAGTCCCCTGATTTCTGTGGTTGTTGTCCACTTACTGAGTCATGCCCAACTCTTTGCGACCCTATGGACTGTAGCATGACAGGCCTGCCTGTCCTTCACTGTCTCCTGGAATTTGCTCAAACTCATGTCCATCGAGTCAGTGATGCCATCTAACCACGTCATCTTCTGTTGTCCCCTTCTCCTCCTGCCTTCAATCTTTCCCAGCATCAGGGTCTTTTCCAATGAGTCAGCTCTTCACATAAAGTGGCCAAAGTATTGGAGCTTCAGCATCAGTCCTTCCAATGAATATTCAGGGTTGATTTCCAATTTCCTTGTGATTGAGTGGTTTAACCTCCTTGCAACCCAAGAGTCTTCTTCAGACCAAAATTCAAAAGCATCAGTTCTGAGTAGGTTATCATCAAGGAACATTTACCCTTCTCATAGCCTCTGAGTCTGTGGGTTTTGAAAACTGAGGCAAGAGGTAAAATATTTCACTTATTTAACTGTCTTTTAAAATTAAATTTCCTTCACAGTAACTCAGAAATGGATTTAAAACAATCAGATTGTACAACCCTTCTTTCTTTTACATAGACACATGCATGTGTGTGCACACACACAGGATTTAACCTGATAATTTAAAATTCTTTTTCATGCCTTTGTCTTAGTGATTTGTGGGAAGTGTGCAGATATTTACAAAGTGCTATTAATGATTTTAGAAAGTGGGAAGTTAGTCCGTCAAAACCAAGTTTAGTTAGTCTGGTGGCAGGTGGTACCAACAGGCATAATGAATTCCAAGTTTAAATTACAAAGAACTATTGATCCTGACAGTAAGGCATGCCTGAAAGTGAAATTGACATGGAATGAATCTGACATTGAAATACTATCTTAAAATCTGGAAAAGCATAATAGTGAATTCAATTATATAACAAAAGGGAATTGGAGAAAATGAATAAATTGGTGGTGATCTTTCCTTCAAACATGTATTTTTCTCTATAAGTCAAGTTCATACTGCACACAATCAGTTCTCCTGATTTCTTACTTCTTCACTTAGTTTCAGTAATAATTTAGCTTAATAATTAGAAAGTTTTGAATTCACGTTAAAGTCAGCACATTAAAAAAAAAAACAACCTACAGAAGTACTTTGAGTCCAATTTGCAAAAAAGAACTTTAATCCAGGACTTGAGGTGAATTAATGGGAGACCTTAAAAGCTCTGAGTGTGAATCCAGGTTCTGCAAGAAAGAACCATGAACCATAGGCAAATTATTTAACCTCTGATTTTAAGTTCTTTGGTTGTAAAGTATGAACACGATGATTCCTACTCCATTGTACCTGTTTTGAAGCACAAAAGAAAGGTATGTGATTGGGTCAGACATATAAAAAATAGATAAAATTCATTTTGACATATGTTTGAATAAAACTGTCATGGATCTTTTTTATGGGATCAAACAATTGTGTAAAGTCAAGAAGAGAAATGTTTGCAGTTAGATTTTATAGAAGAGGAAACATGCTCAGATGTGGTAAGTAACTTAGACACCTAACAGGGATTATAACTCATATCTTCTGATTCTTGGCCTACCGTTTCTCTTCATTCAGTCTCTCACTATATTCCAGTAAGCTATGAAGTGAAGATCAAAACTATCCTAATATAATTTTTTTACCCTTTTCTCTTCCAAAGGCCTAACAACACACTTAATAACCTATACATCATGTATTTTAGTAGTTCCTATGCGGTAAGCAGGTTTCTGCCAGCAGCAAATAGTAGAACAAAAGTATTTGCCCCATGAAGCTTATACAGTGGTAGAACTGATTCATTCAGTCAATGTACATGGATTCTGTTACATCCCAGATAGAGTCTAGGAACTAAAAATATAGAAATCCTTATAGTAATATTGTAGGTAAGGACATATATCAGGAAAGGGTGAGTGAAGACAGTACATAAAGAATTCTGCATGTTCAGGCATGGTAAAGGGCTTGGGGGTTAGATAAACTCTGATTAATCCAGGAAGTCTTACCAAGGATGCAGACAATGAACTTGGTCCTGGAGTATGAGATCATAATCCAGTTACCTGAAGTCAGTGTGGAAGATACCACCTGGAGGAGGTCTTCACCCCTGCTTTGAAAAGCAGTATGTTTGATTTAATATCTAGGAAATGGCATACCCCCTGAATTATTAAACCAAACCAGTTTCCAGAAATCGTTGGGTTTCTAAATGGAAAAGACATTCATTGTAATTTTATATAATATGCTTTTAGTGCATTCAGAAAGCATATTGGGAGATTTATGCATAACTGTTAGGGACTAAACCTTTGTGTCTCCCCAAAATTCATCTAAGGAAAGCTTCACTCCCATAATATAACCATAATATAACACACTTGGGCCATCTCTAAGGCTATTTCTGGTTGATCCACTTTAAAATGATTTACCAAATGGAAATAAGAATTAAATTTTGAAATCAATGGATAGATGCAATATTGCTCAAAATGTCCTAAAATTACTCCGAAGGACTAAGCATTAATAATATTTAAGTTTATGATTAAGTCTGAGGTAAATCATGGCTTTGTGTTAGCTCAACACAAAGATACTGATTATTTTTTTAAGACCTACTAGAATTCAGTTCTAAATATATAGTCCTGCAGCCCTAGGATTTTCTGATATTTTGTACAGTAATCCTTTCTAAGCCCAGCTATTACAACAGCTTTCTGTGCTTATACACGTTTTTCAGACTGGCTCAATTTATGTTTTTAATCTAGTCCTCAAACTTTTCAATGCATCTTGTCATTCTTGCCTGCCATCCTGACAAAATAGTATGCAGCTATCATTTGCAGAAATATAGTATCTATCAGAGTGGAAAAGCATATTGCTTTGTCTTTTTTGTCTGTCTGTTTGAGGGTGGGGTGTATGTTTTGGTTTCACTTGCAGCTAACATATTTATATACTATCAAGTGAGCAGGTAAGTCTAGGACATTGTTTTAATCTCTTAGGATAAAATCTGGCTAACAACCTCAGTGGATGATTACAGATGTGTCATACTCAGACATAATCAAGGGGACTATTTGGAGACACAGGTGACATATCCTACATGTTCCTTGTGCGGATCGCCCCCAGTGTGAGGCAGAACAAAGCAAACAACCCAGATTTGCTCAGGTGGACTGAGGCTAGAGAGGCGAGGCAGTGTAAGGAAGTCTAAGGAAGAACTGCCTTCCCTCATATCCAAATCACACATCTAATTAAATGCTTACCATGTTCTCAGTACAAAATATAGGATTCATTTACTTAGCAAATATTCCTTAACTATCTCCTACTATATATTAGCCATTCTGCTGGGTGCTGGGGTCACAAAGATTAACAGGACACATCCCATATCTAAGAGAGTTCACAGCATTGTAGACATTTTATTTTATTTTTTGGCTAAAAAAAGGGGGGAGAGGCTGAGGAGTCAAGTACCAATCTCAGTTTGGTTGTTTTTTAATTGAAATTGGAATTACTTTGAGCATATAAGTAAGTGAGGAAATACTGCTTGCAGAACCATCAAGAGCAGGTACCGAGACCCTGCTGCTGACTTTTCTGTTCCTAGTTTAACACAGTCCAACACAGAGTAATGAGCAGCTCAGTGGTCATGGAATGAACTGGTAGACTGATTGATCCACATGCGCCCTGCCTGGTCAGTGCTCATTGATCCATACTTCTCAAAACTACCACAGTCCACTTACATGGGCTTGACATTATTTTACATGCTCTATTCTCCTTTCATTGAGGGGACTCACCAACTGGATTGTACACATCTTGTGTGGGCACGTAGAAGGGCTCTTCTGCACTCCTGGAAACACCTTGCACACAGCACAGCCTTGAGAGACACTGTGTTGACTGCCCACATCTGGAGAAGTTGGTTTGAGCCAGGATGCTGATGTCCTGAACTCTGTTCTAACAGACTAACTCTTCTCATTTCAGGGCTTTGTTAGGGCTCCTACTTCTCAAGACACTTGTCTTGAAAGAGTGTCTGAAGATTCCTCCACTGCCCATAGCATTCATTTGGCCTGACTCTGGCTTAAAGGACGTGCAATAATTCCAGAGTTGCAGAGGGTCTCACTGGAGAGGCTGCAGTTAGCATTATCATTATCCGGCTGTTCCAGGTGCTCTCCCAGCATCCCAGCAGCCTCATCATCCCACGTGGGGTGAGACATATTCAGACTCAGAGGGTCAGAGTGCCATGGTTTTAACCAACTCATTTTAAACATGGATCAATTTAGAATATTATTTACTTATTGAACGGGACTAAATGTTGGCTCTTTCCTTACTTGATTAGGACAAAGTATTCGGAAATTCAAGCCTGAAATCATCTGTTACTACAGTTTCCATTCATGGATTAAAGAGCAAGTTAAATTACACTGTCCTCTCCCAGATTTACTAAGGATGAGAAGGGTTTGGTCCTCACATGGCTAGAAAATGAACAGATGAGAAAACAGTTCATGCAAAACGGTTTTCAAAACTAATTTTAAAGAAGTGTGCCTGTTCTTGTGTGGTAATGTGTGTGGGTATGTATTTTGTAGGGAGGTGGGGATTAAGGAAATCAGATTCTCTAAAAACAAAGTAATTTAGAGGAGTATCAACTGAAAGAAATCCAGATTAAAAAAAATTTTCATCAATGTTATGGAATATCATTGGAAAGATGTAAGAAAAGAGAAAATATTTTTAGCTGATCATATATATTTCCATTCTTTGCATGGTGCAATGTATTGCTAAGTGCCACACAATAGGACTTTGTTCTAATGAAATATAATTCTCAGATGGCTATGAGAAATTGCTGAGAAAGCTATATATTTTCCATAGAATACATGTTCCAATCAGGTTAAATGTTAAAAAACAACTTCAAAAAGTACTTACTATTAATAAGGTACCATATATGTAGCTTAATGTTTCAGAAAATTAATGCAACTTAATCAATATAATATTTTATTTCAAAAATTTGTTTTTGCCCATAAAGGGCAATATTTAATTTTTTAAAGGAGATTGGCACTCGCTATTGTGTCCATTGATTAAGTTATATTCAATTTCTTATTTACCTTTCTTTCATTTTGTTTTTAAACTTTACACCTGTAACATAGACCCCAGGCTATGGACTTGCAAGGTTTAAAAATGGATGTAGGTAATAGACAAGATGACAAAGATGATTTAAGAGGGGAAATAAAAGTGGTTAAAATGGTTCAGACAAAAGGTTTAAAATAATATTTCATATTTAGAGGAGGAAGCACAGCTTGAATCAAGATTTCCAGGAGAAATATCAGTAACCTCAGATATGCAGATGATACCACCCTTATGGCAGAAAGTGAAGAGGAACTAAAGAGCCTCTTGATGAAAGTGAAAGAGGAGAGTGATAAAGTTGGCTTAAAGCTTAACATTCAGAAAACTAAGATCATGGCATCCGGTCCCATCACTTCATGGTAAATAGATGGGGAAACAGTGGAAGCAGTGGCTGACTTTATTTTTCTGGGCTCCAAAATCACTGCAGATGGTGATTGCAGCCATGAAATTAAGACACTTACTCCTTGGAAAGAAAGTTATGACCAACCTAGACAGCATATTAAAAAGCAGAGACATTACTTTGCCAATACAGTTCCGTATAGTCAAGGCTATGGTTTTTCCAGTGGTCATGTATGGTTTTGAGAGTTGGACTATAAAGAAAGCTGAATGTAGAAGAATAGATGCTTTTGAACTGTGGTGTTGCAGAAGACATGAGAGTCCCTTGGACTGCAAGGAGATCCAACCAGTCCATTTCTAAAGGAGATCAGTCCTGGGTGTTCATTGGAAGGACTGATGTTGAAGCTGAAACTCCAATACTTTGGCCACCTGAAACTCCAGTACTTTGGCCACCTGATGCGAAGAGCTGACTCATTGGAAAAGACCCTTATGCTGGGAAATATTGAGGGCAGGAGGACAAGGGGACAACAGAGGATAAGATGGTTGGATGGCATCACCGACTCAATGGACATGGGTTTGGGTGGACTCCAGGAGTTGGTGATGGACAGGGAGGCCTGGGGTGCTGAGGTTCATGGGGTTGCAGAGAGTCAGACACGATTGAGCAACTGAACTGAACTGAGGGGAAATTATCCTTTACAAACGAATTTGTCTCTGGGTGTCATGTTTGATAGGCTTGTGTTCTGGAATTATCCAGAGGACATTCTGTCAGTTCTCTCCCAGGTACTCCATTTGAGAAGCTGTTATTTCTTTAGGACTGGCTAACCCCATGAAGTTACTGCAACATATTCAATGTTATATGATGTTTGTTGCAGTGAAAATTGGGCAGAGATAAGATTTGGTTGATTCCTGAAAAGTAACTTATTATAGACTGGAGAATCTTTTGCTTCTTCTTTAAAAAAGATTTGAGGATGAAAAAAAAAATAAATAAAAGCAAAGCAAATAGTATCTTGAATTTCTGCAAACCACACAACCTGCATGTCCCAATAATCTACTTGTGATAAGTTTGTAACATTGAAAGGTGATCATTTCTAGGATTTTTGTCTACTTTTACATATGAAGAATTCAATATAATTCACCTCAATGGAGGAATAAGAATCATAAAAATGTCATTGCTCTTAACTGTTATTTTTACCTTTTCTGGTTAGTTACATAAGCTTTCAAAACTCAAGTGTGTCCTACCCCAAAAAAGTATAAAGTAAAATTTCTAGATTTTATGACAGAATCCATATTCTAGATTATACAACAGTATTCAACTTATGACATAATAACTGGATACTTACCATGCTAAATGAAGTAACAGATACATGGCACAAATCATAATTCAAGGCAGACTTTTTCAATGTTTTTTATAATAATTACTTTTAGTAGTTCTGTGTATATATGTATGTATATATATAAATTTTATACTGCAAAGAAACAATTGAGAATTGAAATTCAGCTAATGCATTTTAAATCAGTTAAAAAATTATCATATATATATATTTTAATGTTTAAAATTCATTATGTAAAAAGAAATAATCAAATGCATCATAAATGGATGGCAATGAGAGCTAAGCCTGAAAAAGACAGGAAGATAAAAGAGAAGCTCTATCCCGATGGATACTACAGATGGCAGACTTCCACTCTGCCCGTAACTTGCTACTAAATAAAAGAACACAGATTCAAAAGAGAAGAGCAATCTGAAGTATAATAGTGGTATTTTTTTAATTGTTATTTTAATGCTAGAAGCTATGCCAATCCATTCTGTGCTATAAACCAATAAAATATAGTTATATCCAACACACTATACAATTATATTTAGCTTTTATTGTTGTTTTGGTGAAAACTGACTTCTATTCATTAAAAATTCACTTTCAGTTACATAGAATATTCATCTTATAAATTAAACAAGTTCAAGAAAATGATCCCTTTGGCCTCACTAAATATAATAATAGTTAACATTTACTGGGTACTTACAATACACCAGACACTCTTCTAAGGATTTAACATATATTAAAAGTATTAGCATTTGTTAATCAAGTTTATATAGGCCAAAAAAAAAAAAGACACATACACAGAATAGTTTATATGTCATGGGTTTATACAGATTTTGCTGACATAATTTTATTTAAATCAAACATAAACAAAATAATCATTTTTATTATTTCCCTGTTTCTTAAATAATTATGTTTCCTAGACACAAACCTGCCTTTCCACCATCTTTTATTTTCTGTTGTTTTATATTTCTTCTCGCAACCCTTTTCTTTCATCACCAGTTTCTTTCTGTCTCATCTTATATCATGTTGGCTGAATCTATCTTGGTGCAAATTTTTCCTGTTGTTCACGAGGCTAGCCAAATATCCAATATTACACGAAGGAAGCTAAACAGCAGAGAGTAGCTTTAGAAACATTTTTTCTACTCTTTCCACATAAGACACCCTAGAAATCAAAGTATATTCCTCAAATAATTCTCCAAACACGTTTTTAAAACCAAGTTACTTCACTAGTTCACAAAGTTGCCTATTAACATCTGTATTTAATGATATCTATTCAGTGTGATTCATTATAATATAAACTGTATTCATATCTTTCTAGGATGTTACAGCTAAAGGACAGAAAGAAAGAAAGTGAAGTTGCTCAGTCATGTCTGACTCTTTGCAACCCCATGGACTGTAGCCTGCCAGGCTCCTCCGTCCACGGGATTTTCCAAGCAAGAACACTAGAGTGGGTAGGCATTTCCTTCTCCAGAGACTCTTCCTGACCCGGGGAACAAACCCAGGTCTCCCACATTGCAGGTAGGCTCTTTTCCGTCTGAGCCACAAAATACTAGTATTATTTGCCCAATTATTTAATGGAGATAAACAGTTACAATTCAATGTTTCCATTGTTCAGGTTAATATAGAACTTTCAGTAATGAATCTGATTTCTCTGTTAACAGTGACACATTATTTCATTTGACTAATGGACATGTGGCCTATACTCATAAATTATTCAATGAAATGGCAAAACCTTAAGATTTTCCTCTACATAATGCATTAAGTAAATTGATATTTTTTCTAGATGCACAAATTATAAAAAAAAAAAAAAACCTTTCAATTTGGGGTAAAGAAAATATTTATAAAAATACTTTAAAAGCATTTAATTTTTAGAAATAAAATTTCATTAAGAAAACCTCATCTGAGTTTCTTTTGCACATCCATTTTCAGAGGACTGCTTCTTTAACAAATAATGCAATTTAAAAAGTAATTGTTTCTACTTGATATTTCAGTTCCATTGCCCAGTCATGTCCGCCTCTGCGACCCCATAGACTGCAGCATGCCAGGCTTCCTTATCTATCACCACCTCCCAGAGCTTGCTCAAACTCATGTCCATCTAGTCGGTGATGCTATCCAACCGTCTCATCCTCTGTCATCCCTTCTCCTCCTGTCTTCAATCTTTCTCAGCATCAGGGTCTTTTCCAATGAGTCAGCTCTTTGCATCAAGCGGCCAAATTATTGGAGCTTCAGCTTTATCATCAGTCCTTCCAATGAATATTCAGGACTGATTTCCTTTAGGATTGACCAGTTTGATCTCCTTGTTGTCCAAGGGACTCTCAGGAGTCTACTCCAACACCACAGTTCAAAAACATCAATTCTTCAGCACTCAGCTTTCTTTATGGTCCAACTCTCACATACATACTCTACTTGATAGACTGTCACCGATTTTTTGAACCAGACTTCTTAAAATGGCAAGTATAATATTTAGCAGTGATCTTTAAGGGTTGCAAAATATTTAAAGACTTCAAGATGAAATGAAATAATGTTATTAGCTGTTCATCTCATTTTTCTTTATTACTCCATAAAATATTTAATCAAATTATTGACTTTTCTGTGGGGTTTTATAATAGTTATTTTAATAGAAACATGAGTGAATTTTATGAGATTTCTATAGTTATTAATATATGATTACATTACTAAAATGTGTGTGCATTAAGTCTCTTAGTTGTGTCCAACTTTTTGTGACCGCAAGGACAGTAGCCTGCCAGGCTCCTCTGTCCATGGGATTCTCTAGGGAAGAATACTGGAGTGGGTTCCCAAGCCCTCCTTCAGAGGATCTTCCTGATGGAGGGATCAAACCCACATCTCTTACATCTCCTGCATAGTCAAGTGGGTTCTTTACCAGTAGTGCCACCTGGGAAGCCCTGTTTGTTGAAATCTAAACTAAGTAATAATGATTAGAATAAAATAAACTAAGAGTTACTTTGTTAAATTAAGAGTGGTCTAGTTCTTTAAGCCTAAAAATCCTGAGCAGTTGATAAGGTGCTCCAGAAATTGTTTCCTGAGAAATCATATGGGTTCACAATTCTATTAAGAAATCACTAGGGGACCAGGGAGATGCCAGCTGAATGGAGACTAACAATAGGCAGCTATGTTTAAATATCTTTATTGAAATAATTGGGGCTTATAGACCTTGTAGCATAACTTTTATCCTTCAAAAGATTCAGGCAGAATCATTTAAAAAACAACAAAAAAAGACATTTAATTTACAGGCACTTGGAGGAAATAATACTGTAAAGTAGCAGACTAAACAGTTGTCCAAAAAAGACTCCAAAGAATCATGGTGGCCTTCAACAAAACTTTTCAATAAAAGATAATTTTTCAAAAGCACTGTTTAAAAATACTTAGGGATTCTTGAGAATGAAGATAAGCTTTTGTGATATGTAATGATCTTAGTTTTCCTCCTTAGATTTGCCTAAATGTGGGCATCCTCACCATCTAGTCTCCTTCACATTTAAACCTAGGAAGTCCATCTCTCCACAGAGAGAAAAATTAACCTTCAGTTGACCTCTGTCATTCAGGGTGTCTGGAGTACAGAAACTACCAACTTGCAAACTTCCCTAAACCGAGAGAGAGAGAGATGGATGAAATTCTCCCCTCATCAGACAAAGTCATGGTGGACTTCTCCTTGACCTTGTAGTAGTGTATAAAACAGAAAACTGAACTGAGAATATAAGAAGTTGATGTCTAAATAGCTACCGGACTTAATACTGTGAAATATCCAGCTAAATGGGAATTATCTCTTTTGTGGATGTGTAAATGCCTGGCATATAGTAGTATGTCCTTTGCAACTAATTATTGCAATTATTGTATTATATCTGATACCCATTTTCACATGAAGCTTTTCATCTGGGTTAGTAATTTTATGTAGCTCTATTTATCCTGACAGTGTGTGGCTATAATCTGATAGAGAATATGGTTCTTCCCTTGCTTACTAAGAAAGCATGATTATAGAAGCCAGTCAATTTTCTTTTTACAAGAGTAATTTTGTTGGTTGGAGGTAGACTCTGTCGGAAATCTGTATTGGCAGAACACTAGAAGCCTCATACCACAAATACGGAAGGCTTTCACATTATTTCAATTATCATTCAGAAACCTTACAATGAAAAGTGAGTACTGGATAGTAATAATAATGGTAATGATAATAATAACAATAATAAATATACATCAAGCTCTCTATATGTCAAATATTGCTCTAAGGATTTGGAATATCGGAGAAGGCAATGGCACCCCACTCCAGTACTCTTGCCTGGAAAATCTCATGGATGGAGGAGCCTGGTAGGCTGTAGTCCATGGGGTCGCTGAGTCGGACACGACTGAGTGACTTCACTTTCACTTTTCACTTTCATGTATTGGAGAAGGCAATGGCAACCCACTCCAGTGTTTTTGCTTGGAGAATCCCAGGGATGGGGGAGCCTGGTGGGCTGCCGTCTATGGGGTCACACAGAGTCGGACACGACTGAAGCGACTTAGCTTAGCTTAATTCTGTTGAATTCTTCCAGTAATGCTTATGGAAGTTACTATGATTATTTCTGCTATATTCTAGAGCACCAAGAGACTGAATAACTTGCTGAGTTCACTGAGGTAGGAAGTACCAAAGCCAGGATTTAAAACAGACAATTAGACTTCAGGATCCATGTCATCAATCACTACTTATTTGTAAATATAGAGTCAAAGTGTTTATTAAATCAAAAGAATATACTATGTAGTTGATACCTAATATTCAAAACTATTACTGTGATGCTGGATAAGTAAACTGAGGAACAATTTCATATTTAAGTTTAAGACACTTGGTGACCCTCTGCAGTAAGGAGTCCTCAGGAAGATCCTGGACCAGGGAAAATTCCTATAAAAGTTATTATTAAGATAGCTAGGAAAATTTTGACAATATCATTATGTCAATGTTAAAATATATTTTTATAATTGTATTATGATTACTTGGATGAATATTCTTGATTTTTAATAAATAACATAAAAGTGTTTAAGATTTAAGGGACCTAGTTTATTCAGCTGCAGAGAGAGGGGGTAAATAATAAAATGAATGTAGCAAAAATGTTAACTATTGTTGAATCTGCTACTGCTGCTGCTAAGTCACTTCAGTCGTGTCCTACTCTGCGTGACCCCATAGACGGCAGCCCACCAGGCTCCCCCGTCCCTGGGATTCTCCAGACGAGAATACTTGAGTGGGTTGCCGTTTCCTTCTCCAATGCATGCATGCTAAGTCGCCTCAGTCATGTCCAACTCTGTGCGACCCTATGGACAGCAGCCCACCAGGCTTCTCCACCACAGGATTCTCCAGGCAAGAATATGGAGTGGGCTGCCATTTCCCTCCCCATTGGTGAACCTGAGTAAAAGGTATATGGCAGTTCACAGCAACATTTTTCCATAAAGTTACATGGTGTTGATTGAAAACCCCTGGATATGGAGAAGATGATTTATCCAGGATTTTAATATATTGCAGCATGTTTTTTTACAGTACAGACTAACAGAAAAAGTGTCCTGTGGGTTGGAATCTCGTTGAAAAACTATTAGCAAGAAGGAGAGGTCTTGATGATAGTGTCCTTGAAAAAGTGTGTAAAACGGATATTTCCTCAAAGTTTTGTTTCAGGCAATAACAAGTATAATAATAACCAGTTTGTCCACCTAAAATAGAGAATTTAAAACATATTTGCTTGTTTAGAATGCTTGATATAATTTCACTTAGCTCACAGCTCAAGTTCAAGAAATAACATTCTTTATTTGTATATAGTTACAGACATATGTGTTAAAGAAAATATCTTTATGCCAGAAAACAATCATACATGCAGTTTATTTTATGAAAGTGATTTTCCTGTTCTTTCAGCTCTGAATTCTGGTCCAAAGGACCTGTATTGCCCTGGCAGTTTGGCAAGAGCATCAACTTGAGAGAAGGACTTGGTTCAAGCCCTACTGCCGTCACCAAACTCCCTATGTGACTATGGAAACTGACTTCACTATTTGACTTTCTGTGACTTCATCTATGAATTGGAATAATGGAAATCTACCTTGCTGTGCTAGTGTCAAAATCAAAATGAGTAACTCTGGAAAGCATTTGACACATATTAAAGGCATACTTTTCTGTTTTCAAAAATTTATAAACACACACACACACACACATATATATAATGGTAAAGAACCTACTTGCTAACAAGGAAGACATAAAAAAGGGGTTCGATCCCTGAGAAGATCCCCTGGAGGAGGAAATGGAAACCCACTCCAGTATTCTTGCCTGGAGAATCCCATGGACAGAGGAACCTGGTGGGCTACATTCATAGAGTTGCAAAGAGTCAGACACGACTGAAGTGACTTAGCGCACGCGCGTGCGCACACACACAGATACACACACACATACACTGGTGGCCATTAGAAGAAGGAAGTGCTTTGACAGAGGGAGTATAGGGTGGACAAATTATACACATTTTCATAGTTTTGCAAGAACTAGCCTCTGTGTTAATAATTCTTAATAATATTTAAATTGAAGTACATTCTTCATGATTAAACATGATACAAGACTATTTATTTTTTGAGGTAATGGAATAAGATAGCAGTGTTCTTGTGGCAACTTAGGAAAGATGAACAGTGTAGGATGCAAACTATCATAGAAAATAATAGGTTTCTATTTATGAAACACTAGAATGCTTCCCTTTGGGCATTTGCTGGTGAAATTGTCCTGATTTTCAACTAAGGAATCACAGGACACAGTTAAATCTTTTGGTAAGCTGAATATCTTTCTCATGATTTTATTCTTTACTTCTCTGTTGTCTTTTCCAAAATACTTACATACATAGAACTTACAGGTGATAGCTGTCATTCAAAAAAGAAAATATATCTTTAGGACTCATAAATATTGACAGACACTATGGATTATACCCCCTTGACTTTTCTACATTTGTTTTTGCTAAAAGAACTAAAATTTTGTTCTGGCACAGCATATCCAGGCTCAGGAGATGAGTAATGCTCAATTTAAGACAGAATTTCTCAACCTTAGATACTGACATTTTAGATAAGTCTTTATTGTTGAGGGCTGTCCTGTGCAGCACAGGATATTTAGAATCACTAGATGCTAATAGCACCCAGCCCCCAGTTGTGACAACAAAAATGCCTTCACACATTGCCAAGTGTTCCCTGGGAGGCATGGGTGTGGGGTCCAAAATCACTCCCAGTGGAGAGTGGGGTTTAAGCCAATCATGGACGCTCCATTCTCACAGGAGAGGATTTACCCTAGGGGGCGCTATGTGAAGAGAAATTCTTTCTTGCTCCTTCTCTTTTTCTTTCCTGTTTAGTACAGAGTCATGTGAAAACTTAAGGTTGGGGTAATGTCATTCATCTTAATGATTTGAAGAAAGGTCAAGCTAATCTCAGGGCTTCCCTGGTGGCTTAGTGCTAAAGAATCTGCCTTCAATGCAGGAGACCTGGGTTCAATCCCTGGGTCGGGAAGATCCCCTGGAGAAGGGCATGTAAACTCACTCCAGTATTCTTGCCTGGAGAATTCCATGGACAGAGGAGCCTGGTCGGTCAAAGTCCATAGAGTCACAAAAAGTCAGATACAGCTGAAGCTACTTACCACGCACCTACAAACTAACCTCAGACTTTTCTGACAGAGGATGAGATGGTTGGATAGCATCACCGACTCAACGGATATGCGTTTGAGCAAACTCCTGGAGATGGTGAAGGACAAGGAAGCCTGGCATGCTGCAATGCATGGGGTCGCGAAGAGTCGGACATGACTGATGTCTCTGCCTTGTAACACAGTGTCAAGGGTTGTCAGAGTTACTCTTCCAAGGAGTAAGTGTCTTTTAATTTCATGGCTGCAGTCAGTGTCCACATTGATTTTGGAAACCAAGAAAAGGAAATCTGATGTCGTTTCCACATTTTCCCCGTCTATTTACCATGAAGGGATAGGACTGGATACCATGATGTTTGTTTTTTTTAATGTTGAGTTTTAAGCCAGCTTTTTCACTCTCCTCTTTCACCTTCATCAAGAGACTCCTTAGTTCCTCTTAACTTTCTACCATTAAAGTGGTGTATCTTTATATACCACTGTATATAAAGGGTATATATACCTCATCTGTATATCTGAGGTTGTTATTTCTACCAGCAATCTTGATTCCATTTTGTGATTCATCCAGCTCAGCATTTCACATGATGTACTCTGCATATAAGTTGATTCTTATATATTATGTGTGTGTCTTTATTCTCACCATGGAAGTCACATTACATAGAGGTAATGTATTGATTACTTGATAAAACTAAATTATTTCTTCATTCATCATTCATTGCAGAATTATTTACTGAATGCTCACTATGTAATGTGGCTTCCTTGGTGGCTCAGACAGTAAAGAATCTGCCTACAATGTAGGAGACCAAGGTTTAATCCCTGGGTCACAAAGATCCCCTGGAGGAGGGAATGGCTGCCCACTCCAGTATTCTTTCCTGGAGAATTCCACAGACAGAGGAGCCTGGTAGGCCACAGTCCATGAAGTCACAAAGAGTTGGACATTATTGAGCAGCTTACACACACAAACTTCATGGGAAATAGATGGGGAAACAGTGTCAGACTTTATTTTGGGGGGCTCCAAAATCACTGCAGATGGTGACTGCAGCCATGAAATTAAAAGATGCTTACTCCTTGGAAGGAAAGTTATGAGCAACCTAGATAGCATATTCAAAAGCAGAGACATTACTTTACCAAGAAAGGTCCATCTAGTCAAGGCCATGGTTTTTCCTGTGGTCATGTATGGATGTGAGAGTTGGACTGTGAAGAAAGCTGAGTGCCGAAGAGTTGATGCTTTTGAACTGTGGTGTTGGAGAAGACTCTTGAGAGTCCCTTGGACTGCAAGGAGATCCAACCAGTCCATTCTGAAGGAGAGCAGCCCTGGGATTTCTTTGGAAGGAATGATGCTAAAGCTGAAACTCCAGTACTTTGGCCACCTGATGCGAAGAGTTGACTCATTGGAAAAGACTCTGATTCTGGGAGGGATTGGGGGCAGGAGGAGAAGGGGACGACAGAGGATGAGATGGCTGGATGGCATCACTGACTTGATGGATGTGAGTCTCAGTGATCTCCTGGAGTTGGTGATGGACAGGGAGGCCTGGCATGCTGCGATTCATGGGGTCGCAAAGAGTCGGACACGACTGAGCTACTGAACTGAACTGACTGAACACACACACTGTGTAATGGGCAAGCATGTTTCATGTATAGTGGCCAGCTAGTCTAGGTTTAAAGATTAACTTCTCCTCTCACAAAAAGTGAACGTATTCCCTGGAGAGCAAGACAGCTAATTCAGATGCTAGTCCTACCCTAGTGTATGCTGCCAAAACACCCGAAGCACGTGCTGTAATTTTATACCTTGTTTGGTGTACATTAACAACAGCAGTGATATGAACAAATGCACCACCTAGGCTCTGGAGCTAGACCTACATACGTGTAGATCCTGGTTGTGTTCCCTATAGTTCAGTTGGGAAAGAATCCGCCTGCAATGCAGGAGATCCCAGTACAATTCCTGTGTCGGGAAGATCCGCTGGAGAAGGGATAGGCTATCTTCTCCAGTAATCTTGGGCTTCCCGTGTGGCTCAGCTGGTAAAGAATCTGCCTTCAGTGTGGAAGACCTGGGTTTGATCCCCAGGTTGGTAAGATCTCATGGAGAAGGGAAAGGCTGCCCACTCCAGTATTCTGGCCTGGAGAATTCCATGAACTGTATAGTCCATGGGGTCGCAAAGAGTCAGACATGACTGAGCGACTTACACTTTTGTTCCCTATAAACGAATTACTTAACCTTTCTGAACTGCAACAGCATCACCTCTGGCAGATGTGTGACAACTTGGTGATGCGATGTATCTAAACAGCACAAAATGAAGTCTTACTCAAGGTTCCTTTCCTCTTTTTCTGTGAATCCTGAAAATCATCTTTTATCTTTCTAGCACTTCTTACTGTTTTCTCGTAGAGAGAAAACATTCATTGAAAGTTCGTGATATACTCCTTAGATTTTCTAAAACTGAAAAATAACTTTGAGAGTTGTACACTACTGTCACATCTGTAAGAGGTCCTGGTGAACTACAAATTTAGTTAATGTTGGCTTTTGTATATTTCATATATTTGTCGTAGCAATTTTCTTACTATCAGCTATGCAGTCTCCTCTCTTTGAAACATTAAGATGAGTGCAGAAAAGAAAGTATATAGAAGTGGAGAAGCTTGACACTGACATTTCCACAAAAGTGTAGCAATCAGGAAAGAAAAAACTATGTTTCAGGGTATTAATATCCATAGTAATAGTGTTGTTGTAAGAATAAACAAGATTATAATGTAATGTATTACAATCCTAGGCACAGAATCAGCTCTAAGTAAATGGTAGCTTATTGGATTTACCATTAAAAGCTTAAAGTGAGAGTCAAATAAAAGCATGTTTCTGTAAAAAATAGATAGAGATATATAAAGATAGATAAATAAAGTTTAATCATCTTAATTAGTGCATTAGGTAACAGGTGTAACAGTCTGTTAATATCCTTACATTTGTTTTTAAAACAGAGGCTATGATCCCCTAAACTTCTATCCATGAACATTGAGAAAGGAGTAGGGGAAAGAATCTATAAGAAAAGAGACTATTTAATGAACGCAGTGGAATATAAGCACCAACTGTGTAGAGACAAAGGAACAAACAGCAATGTTTATAGTAATTCATCTTACTGTGACGGAATCATTTGTAAGAGCTCTGTTTGCTCTTCACAATAAGAAAGCCAAAGTCGATTAAGACTTCAAGCCTTAAATATCACTCGTTTAATAAAGTAAGCCAAGTATTCCTGGTTTGCAACCTTGGAAAATACACAGATAATTGCAGGCAGTGGAATAATAAAAGAAGGGGAACACATATTCACAGATATTGGTTTACTGATAACACCGGATTGAGTGCATGTTTGTGTGTGTGTATAAATTCTACAAAAGAAGCCAGCATTGTACGTTACCGTGTCAAGTCTTTCCACAAAAAGTAATGCTGTTTGTGCTTTTGCCTCCAAACCAACATGCATTTGATGTTTTATCGTTATCTTCAGCCTAATTAAGACTTTAGACTTTTTTTATTTTCATATATTATTTGGCATGTTGTTGTCTGCATACCTAAATACTTTGAAGATGAAGACTGAAGTTTATCTTAGGATATGAAAGAATGTTCCACTTAATGCTTTTGCTGTTTATTTTCCACAGAAACCAGAATATCCCGAAGCAGACCAAAATTAAAACGTGTTTTCATCCCAATTTGATAATATACTAGATTCTGGGACTGAACATGAGAAAACTGAATGGCCAAACACATCTAACTTATTGCTCAAGTTTGCACATCAGTATTCACCTTCTGTACTGCCATTTCCTATGCTGTTCAGGAGAACAAGATGCCAATCTCTGCTCCAGTGACATTTTAAAAATAATGGTGATTTATGCTGTGCTTTTATTTTTACTCAGGTGTTAGAAGAGCGAGTGTGAGAAATAGCACAGTCCACCACCATGACAATTTTCTGTGCAAAGCATTTTCACTTGAACATTCTCTTCTTCCATCTAAAACTCTTCAGCTGCTTCTGATTAAACTGAGAATAAAACCTATGCTCACATCTTTACTAAAGATAATGATCTCCAAGCATTTTTTTCTGACTTACCTCTAAAATAACTTAGAAACGCTAGGACCTACCCCTGCACATTTAAATCGGTATTTAAGATGTTTAATGAGTGTTAAATGGTCTCAAAATGTAATTTCTGATGCATTATATTTTATATATGTGCTTTATGTATTTCATCAAAGCACTGAAACTGAAGACTTTTATTTGCTTTTGGGAACATATCTGATATGCCACTATTTTTTAGCACTAGTTATTCCTGTCAAACTAATCAGCCAAAACATAATTGTGCTGTGCTTAGTCACGCAGTCATGTCCGATTCTTTGCGACCCCATGGACTGCAGCCCACCAGGTTCCTCTGTCCATGGGGATTCTCTAGGAAAGAATGCTGGAGTGGGTTGTCATGTCCTCCTCCAGGGGATCTTTCCAACCCAGGAATCGAACCCAGGTCTCCCGCATTGCAGGGGGATTCCTTGCCATCTGAGCGATCGAAAGCCCGAAACAGAATTAGTTTATGTTTAAAAGATATGATTTATTTAAAACATACACACCTGTGCACACACACGCATACACACACTCACATCTTAATATGTCTCCTCAACTGAGACGGCTTCTGAATTCTAATTCTAAAATAGAGAAAGATGGACTAATGAGGAGACGGATGGATAGATATAAGATGATGATAGATGACAATACATAGATGATAGATTAGAGAGAAAGAGAATACTCAGGTTGTTAGGACTATTTCCGTGGATAAAAGGAAGCCAAACCACCTTTGGTCTTTCTTGCTTTGCTCTCCAGGCTTCTTCCTCAGAAGCACTGTATTGGCTTATGCCCTGGGGCACGGCACCAAGGTGTGATTCAAGCTTCCTGGAAGGTGTGCTTTCCTTCTCTAAATGGGAAAAGGGCAATTATGGCAAAGGAGGGAAAGGAGAACTGGCAGAACACAGCTGCAATCTCAGTGGCATCAATCTTAGGAAAGAGTAAGTGAGAATCTAGGGACAGATTCCCTTTCATCTCTTGGTGGAGCCTGGACAGTCTTCTTGGACATGACGAGGCACACAGACGGTCACAGGACCACAGGCTAAGGAAGCAGGTACAGCATGAGCTGGTCCTTGTTGACCTCAGCCTGTCCCGGCCACACCAGCCTTTCTTCAGGTGTCCAAACATGCCAAGAGCTCTTCTCTGCACGTGCTGCCCTCTCACATAGAATTTTCTTTCCTTTACCCTCCCATCTGGCTCATCGTCTCCCACAGCATGCCAGTTTCACCTGAACATCCTTGGCTGTGTAACACCGTTATCAATATCTCTCCCGCATAACTCACTTGACCAGTCTCTGTGAATTTCCTTTGTTTCTTTGGTAACATTTAACTCTTCACATTTATGCTCTGTGTTTATTTCT
The DNA here is from genome assembly GCF_055505025.1 of Bos grunniens. NCBI lineage: Eukaryota > Metazoa > Chordata > Mammalia > Artiodactyla > Bovidae > Bos > Bos grunniens. The sequence goes on from NC_141165.1 coordinate 151,349,292, forward strand.
CCCTTGTCTCATCCACCAGCATCCTTGCAGGTGGGAATTGCTTCTATCGCTTTACCAATTGCTTTATCGCTATTTCTGGTTCAGTGTCTGGACATTGAAAGCTATATAGATCAATGAAAAGTCTTTGATACATGAAGAAATGTAAAAACCAGCTGAATTAACTCTTTGTTGGTTAAGAATATAAAATTATTCTTGTCCTGACATATTTTTAACTGCATTAGTCAAATTTTTACTGAGTTTGAAATATAGTCTGGAATTTTCTCAGGTAAATTTAAGTATATAAAAAAAACTGCATAAAGTTAGACATAAAATCTGGAGAAGGAAATGGAAACCCACTCTAAGACTCTTGCCTGGAAAATCCCATGGACGGAGGAGCCTGGAGGGCTGCAGTCCATGGGGTCACGAAGAGTTGGACACAACCAAGTGACTTCACTTTCACTTTTCACTCTCATGCATTGGAGAAGGATATGACAACCCATTCCAATGTCCTTGCCTGGAGAATCCCAGGGACAGAGGAGCCTGGTAGGCTGCCATCTCTGGGGCTGCACAGAGTCAGACACGACTAAAATGACTTAGCAGTAGCAGCAGACATAAAATCAGTCTTTAACTGCCATAAAAATTTTGCTATGCAAAACACCCAGATTTTATCCATTCAGAATACTGAGAATGGGGAAGTATTGAAAGAACAAGTATTTGATTACCAGAGAATAAAACAGAAGTAAAAGCTGAAAGGACTGATGATGATATAAGAGAAAATAAAAACTAATGATAAAACCTTGGCTAGAGGCAACTGAAAATCACTAGATGCTTAAGATCTACATATAGAAATATTAAAATGTCCTTGTCTTTTTAACATTTTAAGTGGAAATCTGAATAGTACACGATGCAACAGAAGTGAGATATTAGGGGAAAAAGAAGTCGACTTAAAAAATAATGAAATTGCTGATGTGATTGTAAAGAAACTCACCAATATGATGAAAGAGATTACAGAAGTACTTTCAGTCACAAAAGTTATTGAAATTAGAAACTAATTGATAATGGAAGAAATTTCTATAAACTTAGTTAATATATTATATCAGTTATAACAACCTTAAATACAGAGATTTTTATTTCTTGCATGCCTGTGTGCTAAGTCACTTCAGCCATTTCTGACTCTTTGAGACTCTATGGACTGGAGCCCATCAGGCTCCTCTGTTCATGGATTATTTCCTATGAAAATAGAAAGTGAGAGAAAGTATTTGATTATTTGAATTCAGGTCTTTTACCTATTTCAGATTTCTCATATTGATCCAAATAAAACTCTCTTCTTTCAATTTATAAAAATATTTTGGCTTACTCTGTTTACATTGTTCTATGGGTTGATTCATGTCTTCCTGAACTTTCTCTAAGTCAACATCCCTCTCTGAGACTCTGTAGCAGCCTGTTCCTGCCACAGAACAGAAGCCTGACATGTGTTTCCTGAACTTATGACTGATCAGTTCAGTTCAGTCACTCAGTTGTGTCCTACTCTTTGTGACTCCATGGACTGCAGCATGCCAGGCCTCCCTGTCCATCACCAACTCCTGGAGTTTACTCAAACTCATGTCCATTGAGTGAGTGGTGCCATCCAACCATTTCATCCTCTGTCATCCCCTTCTCCTCCCGCCTTCAATCTTTCCCAGCATCACGGTCTTTTCAAATGAGTCACCTCTTCACATCAGGTGGCCAAAGCATTGGAATTTCAGCTTCAACATCCATCCTTCCAATGAACATTCAGGACTGATATCCTTTAGGGTAGACTGCTTGGATCTTCTTGCAGTCCAAGGGACTCTCAAGAGTCTTCTCCAACACCATAGTTCAAAAGCATCAATTCTTCAGTGCTCAACTTTCTTTATAGTCCAACTCTCACATCCATACATGACTACTGGAAAAACCAAAGCCTTGACTAGATGGACCTTTGTTGGCAAAGTAATGTGTCTGCTTTTTAATATGCTGTCTAGGTTGGTCATAACTTTTCTCCCAAGGAGTAAGCATCTTTTAATATCATGGCTTCAATCACCATCTGCAGTGATTTGGGAGCCCCAAAAAATAAAGTCTGCTACTGTTTATGACTGATACAAGGAGTAAAATAAAAAAATAATTCACAGCTCAATAGCTTCTTGAATAATTATATAGGCAGCATCTATCTCTTGGATGATACTTGCTATCCTACAGCACCACGTCAGTAGAACTTCCAAACATCCAGTATTAAACCAAGATTAAAGTATTAAAGAATTGATGTTTTCTAATTGTGGTGTGGGAGAAGACTCTTGAGAGTCCCTTGGACAGCAAGGAAATCAAACCAGTCAATCCTAAAGGAAATCAACCTTGAATATTCACCAATAGAGCTGAAGCTGAAGCTCCAATACGTTGGCTACCTGATGCAAAGAGCTGACTCATTCATTGGAAAAGACCCTAATGCTGGGAAAGATTGAAGGTGGGAGGCGAAGGGGACGACAGAGGATAAGATGGTTGGATGGCATCACTGACTCGATGGACATGAGTTTGAGCATGCTCAGAGAGATGGTAAGGACAGGACGAGCTACAGTCCATGGGGTCACAAGGTCGGACATGACTCAGCGACTGAACAATGACCCACCTTCTCATTCAAAGTTACTTTATTTGCAAGTGGCTTCTCAACTTTCTCCCCTAAATTAGGTTTTATGAAAATGAAACACCTTCTAAAATGGAACTTACATTTCTGAACCATGAAGAACCTCTTTCTTTAGATTATCAAAAACAAGAAGAATGAACTTACAGTAAATAAAAAATGGAATCACTCTGACATGAATTTAATATCTATTTCAAATGAACCATATCTTTCATGATGTGCATTCACCATTTTTAGGCATAATATAATGAGGATTTTCTATAAACTTGTTGCCATAAGGTTGATTTAATGGAACAAAGTCAATATGTGTATGTGGGTGAATGTGCATATTTTTTTTTTTGAGCATCAGAAATTCATACTTTAACCCTTTAAGTGAATAACTTTCTGAAAATTTCCCACATGTGTAATTTCCTGCATGTGTTTTGTGACTACTTTTGAGGAATGTTGTCTATCACAAGATAAAAATTGCCCAAAAAGTTGGAAATCTTGTCTTTCTAGTAACTATGTGAAACTCAGTATATCAGCCAATCTCTTAAAGTTTTCTTATATCAGGAATGAGCAAAATGGTAGACAGTAGCTACCACCTATGGTTGATAAGTTTTGTGGACTGAATTTTGGTGACATTCCAAATTTCATATGTTGAAGCTCATAGCCCCAGTGAGACTCAGAGGTAGGGAGTCTACTGGGAGGTAGATTAGATTTAGATGAAATCATGAGGGTCAAGCTACCATGACAGGATTCATGGCTTTATAAGAAAAGGGGGAGACTAGAGGTCTCTCTATGTATCATGTGAGCATACAAGGAGACAGTCATCTGAAAACCAGGAAGTAGGCTCTCACTGAACACCAGCTCTTCTGGACCTTGCTGGACCCTGCTGGGACCTTGATCCTGGACCTCTTAGCCTCCAAACTGTGAGTAATAAGTGTTTATTGTTTAAGTCATCCAGTCTATGGTATTTTGTTATAGCAGCCTGAACTAACTAACACACCAAGAAGATGATACAAATTTTCTTCATTAACCACAAATACTTATGTATAAATAAAGTGGTGGTAACAGTAATGACAATTAACATTTTTAAGCATTAACCTTGTCCCTGACACGGTGCTAATCACTTTTCACATATGAACTCAGTTAACCTCAAAAGCCCAGTGAAGTATACTTAATCAATCCCATTTTGCAAAGAAAACTGAAGCGAAGAGGAGCCATACAATTTGCCCAACGTCCCACCCACAGTGAGATGTGAAGCTGAGATTTAGATGTAAAAAAATGTTAATAATCAGACACTTCTGTCACTTCATATTCACCAATGCATGTTACATCTCTTCTATTTAAGTTGAAAGTATTTGAAGGTAAAAACAAAGTCACATCTTTCTGACATCTTTCATAGCACATAATCATGCCAGGGAGGGGTGTCAATGTTTATTTACCAAACATATTTATTAAAGTGAACTTGTCCTGGAAACTGACTGAAATTAAGCAAATAAATGTCAGGAAGCAATGCATATATCATATTATTAAAATGACATTTCAAGGAAAACCTAGCCGGAATGGTTGTATATAAATAGAAAATGTCTGATACACATATTACATGGCAACTTTATTGTATCCTTATGGTTTCATTGTCCTATCCTAGCCCATTTGCATATGGCACTCTCATAGGATGTGGTGGAAGAGTATTTAATGGAGGTGTTCTTTATAAACACGTGGCAAGTTAAGAGAAAGGTATGTGATAGGAAGTTAACTCCTAGGGTTTATCAAGAGCTGTAGGTCATGACCAATCTACCAACCCTAGGACTGATGGGGAAAGGGAAGGGAACACTGAGATGCTCAGGCCTTTAGGAGAGAGACTCCCAAAATGAGCTGAGACGGGTGGAGGAGGGACTTAGGCACTGACGGTTCACAGAGAATCAGCGGGGAGGGAGTCTAGGAGACAAAATTTAAGTCACATGCTGTTCCTGTCTTTCCATCTGATGGTGCTTCCCATTAGCCAAAAGCAACAGTAAGTCAGAAGGCAAGAGAATCTTTGATACAACTCCTAAAGTTCAAAGGCGATCAGTGAATGATGAAGAGTGGATCTGGAGAAGCAAACAGCAATTATCCATCATAGCCTCTGGAGAAGATGGTCTCCGACTGCAGGAAATGTGGCCATTGATCTTGGAAGGTTAGCGTATAGGCACACAGGCTGTAATCCAGGCTTTCTTCAAGAAACAGTATGGCAGTCTATAATTAGGGGCAAATCTTACAGTATTCTACAAGGGCACGCTTAGCACACTCAGGATGTGCTATGCCTTCTTGAGCCTGGAAATACAAAATGTATATTCTGGGCCCTCTTTGCCTTAATTCCTCCCTGAGCAGAGGCAGCCAACCCTGTCTGAGCAGCGTATAGGAGAATCAAGAGTTTTCCAGAACACAGTGCTTGCTGTCTACCTGATTTCACTGTGTAGATTGAATTTAACAAACTTCTACTTGACTAATTCTCAAACTATATTCTTAAATGGCTTCTGCTCTGTTATTAAACGTAAGATGCGTAACCCTATATAGTGTTCTGCAAAGGTTCAGTGTGCTAAGACAGTCATACTTCAGCAGGACCAAAGTGCTAGGGCAGTACACTCACCAGGTGGCGCTAGTGGGAAAGAACATGCCTGCCAATGCAGGAGATGGAAGAGACGCAGGTTTGATCCCTAGGTGGGGAAGATCCCCTGGAGGAGGGCATGGCAACCCACTCCAGTATTCTTGCCTGGAGACTCCCCATGAACAAGAGGAGCCAGGCGGGCTACAGCCTATGGGGCCGCAAACAGCTAGACACAACTGAAGTGACGTGGCATGTAGGTACATGCATTAAATACTGAAGATCTCTCTGTGCCTCAGTTGGCTTAATTCATAAAAACATAAAAGCGAGAATCCTTCTTGGATCTAAAATTCTTTGATTCCTTGTGTTCTTTGACCAAAGATGGAGGTGGAGAATGGGATAAAAATATTACAGAGATAAGAGAATTCTCCCAGAGGCAGAATAAGATGAGAGTTAACAAAGATTTAGGCAAAGAGAAAGGGGTGTGTGTGTGTGTGTGTGTGTGTGTGTGTGTGTGTGTGTTTTCTTTTCTTATGAGTTTTGATGAGGCAGAAATTCCCTCCTCTATTCTTTTGTTCAGCATCCTTCTGGGGATGATCAGAGCATTCTACTTCATTTCTCTATGTCATTAAAGAGCAGATTTAAATTTTATCTTTGGGAGAGACAGCTATTGGTTATATAACTGGCTATGCATTGTAACTTTAACCTCATAATATTCTTATTTTTCCTACTACTGAAAAGGGTTACTGGAAAGGTATTATTGCACACACCCAGCCAAACAAAAAGCAGTGGTAAAAGAACTAAGTTGCACACTGCTTTCCAACCTTGCACTTCCCCATATGCTGTCCCCCTGCTCAGAATATTTTTTTCCTCATCAACACTTCTCATATAGATTTAAACTCTCTCTCTCTGTATACATATAACTATTTTCTTTTACTCTGGGGAAATTCTGGACCTTCTTACACCTTGTCAGTTTCTCCCATTAAATGATCTCATAAACCATGACCCTCTCCTTCATAATTTTTCCACTTTACAATTAAATATTTACTTCTGTGATCAGTGTATTTGTGTCCATATGCCTTTTCTACACTGCAAGCCCCGTGAAGATTGATCGTCTATTGTAGTCATTAATGTCTATACCCAGTGGTCTGCCTTGGAGAGTCACTGAGTCGGGGGAACAATGTAGATTGAGATGATCAGATGGTGTCACTGAATCTTTGGACATGAATTTGAGCAAACTCTGGGAGACAGTGAAGGACAGGGAAGCCTGGTGTGTTGCAGTCCATGGGGTTGCGGAGTTGGATACAACCTTAGCGACTGAACAACAGCCTTCTTATACACAATTTGGAAACTGACTGCAACGTCTGCTTGTGTTTCAGATGGACATATTCTCAGAAGTGGCACCACAGATGCTGGCCAAGAGAAGCGTTATCAAAAGCTAAGTCCCTGACTCATTGCAAAATATGACCATGGTATGTAGCCTCTGTTTATCACATCTGAGAATGTGTGCTTGAATGTTTTATTTATTTTTTTCTGAAATAAGATTTCCAAAGCATCTATAGGAAGCCTCTAGTAGAAATGTGTTCCTATCACCATTTTAGAACTGTTCAGCCTCAGTACTGTTGGTATTTCTGGGCTGGTTAGTTTTTGTTGTGGGGAGCTATTCTCTGTATTGTAGGATGTGAAGCAACATTCCTGATTTCTACCCACTAAATGCCAGTAACAGCTTCCCTCCCGCCAAGTTGAAGCAAGCAAAAATGTCTCCAGATATTGCCAAATACCTCCTGGGGAACACAAATCCTACCCAGGATTTTGAATATCACGGTTGTGGAGGAAAAACCTGAAAGATTCAAACAAATATATCCATGTGATGGAAAAGTGCTATTGAAATACTAGTATGTAGTTTTTCCAATACACTTCACAATCAAAAAGAATGGTTGGCATGTTAGTCCTCATTCCATGGCCCCCTAAGAGCATTATTCATTCAAATTACTGCCATTCTTAATGGTTTTATTTTGCAGATTCAAAAATATCTTAATCTGTACTCACTCCCTAGGGGTTTTCAAGTAAAAATTGAGTCTTTATAAATCAAATAAATCAAGAAATAATAGGCCAGCATAGGTCAGACTTCTCATATCTAAAATTTCACTCAGGTTCCCTACACTTTTAATTAAGACTGTTGGATTTGGTTTGGTTTCTCTGGACAGAAACTCACTTTAATACAGTTATGCAAATTAATATACAGGAAAAGCCTGCAAAATAGAATGAGGCAAAGTTCTAAGAGAAATGAGATTGTAGCAAATTGAGAATTTTAAATTAACTATTACTCACAACATGGTTTTGTATTTCTTCTGATACCCGATGCTTATTACCCTACAGTAGACTAGGATTAATTTTGAAAATAAGTGGATTTATTACCGTTTCTTTTGATGACACACTAAAATAGTCCTGCTGGGTGACACTATTGTTCTGTACATAAAAGCAGATGAAGGAAATGTGGGCAATTATACAAATATAGATGATGCTGGCAATAAATCCAACAATGTACACACAAAAGTTATTTTCCCTTGTTGAAAGTAAAGAAAGTGAAGTCGTTCAGTCATGCCCGACTCTGTGCGACCCCATGGATGCCTGCACCAAGCTTGCCTGCACCAAGCTCCTCCATCCATGGGATTTTCAAGGCAAGAGTACTGGAGTGGGTGCCATTGCCTTCTCCAGGGAATCTTCCCAACCCAGGGATCGAACCCAGGTCTCTCACATTGTAGATAGACGCTTTACCGTCTGAGCCACCAAACTGTTTCTCTGTTGACTTGACTTTGAGCGTGAAATCTGGCCTCAATTTCCACATCAAGAAAATGGTTATATTAGGTTATATATAACAAAATGATTATATTAGGAATAACTACCTTCTACTTTGGAGTAACAATAAAGATATGATATATAAACACATACTTCATATAATTTGTGTCCAAAAAATAATATTTAAATTTTAGGATGAATTGATAAAACCACTAACATGTTTTAATTTTGAAATAAGTTACTTATATATTTGTTTATTTCTTCAACACATGCCAAACATTGTGGGAAAAATAATTTCTGTGATTGAATAGCACCAATTTCACAATTATTATTTTATAAATGTTTATCTTTGGGTGAGTGCCAAAGAATAGATTTTCAAATTGAGGTGGGAGAAGACTCTTGCAAGTCCCTTGGACAGCAAGGAGATCAAACCAGTTAACCCTGAGAGAAATCAACTTTTCTTTATTGAAAGGACCATTGCTGAAGCTGAAGCTCCAATACTTTGGCCACCTGATGTGAAGAGCTAACTCACTGGAAAAGTGTCAGCTGATGCTGGTAAAGATTAAAGGCAAAAAGAGAAGAGGGTGGCAGAGGATGAGATGGTTGAATGGCATCATCAACTCGATGGACATGAGTTTGAGCAAACTCCAGGAGAGAGTGGAGGACAGAAGAGTCTGGTGTGCAGCAGTCCATGAGGCTGCAAAGAGTTGGACATGAGTTCCTGACTGAACAACAAGCATGCCCTTCTAGTGTTCTTCACATCAAAGCCTAATATACACTTAGGCTTTCATTATACAGAAATGGCTCTGTCTTTAACAATGTTGCATGGATCCTATGAATACCAGGGGAAGCAGTCTTAGAGGAAATATTAAAAATATGTATTAAGACCAACTCAAATACATTTATTTTCATTTTCAAGCCAACTTTCTTCATGCTTCCATGTTAAAAGTTATCTTTCCTTAAATTATTCTTTAAAATAGGTAGAAACAGCTCTTTTTTAAAAAAAGCCAACAAATAAATAACCTAAGGTGCAATCCTGTTACCTTTGTTGCTATATTCCTCACTCCTTTTTTACTTAATTGTAATTTTTGGGTCCTATGTGTGCATGCCCCTAAATGAATCTCCTTACTGAGCAGCTTTTGGGGATAATATGTAGAAAGGATTGAAAAAAAAATTTAATAAGAAAAAAATCTTAAATGTTAGGGTTTGATTCATAAGACCAGACTGCAGGATATAAAATGGTTTTCTCAAATTCACACTAGCCAGAAAGTGATCACTTTTTGGCTATTTCACCAGACTTTATGTGTCTCTGATTTGCAGGATTCTGTGCCATTTGGGTGTGTTTAGTTGTGTGTGTGAATGGGTCTTTCCATCTGTAATTTTACAACAGTTCCTTTCGACTGTGACCCCTGCTGTCTGCAGATTTATAAAATGTAATGCTATTTAAATGGTCATAAATGGATACACAATGTGACATTTTTTCTCTTTCAAAGGCCCTGAAGAAGTCACCCCATCCATTCCTGAATATTACTTTTCAGTAGAAATGCCAGTTTCTAGCTTTTCTCAGACAGCTGTAATGGGGAAAATTCTACTTCTGTCTAATTTTGTATGTATTGCATTCACATTAATATTTGATGGAGAGGAAACTAGATAATGATTGCAAAAATAAAACTTTGGCAATGATAAACAAGTGAAATAGAAGGAAGCTGCCATTAGTTCAATTTGTAGCTCACCTTGTCATTTCACAGAAGTGACAGGAATCTTTAGTTTTATCAAATTATTTTTCAGCTCAAAGTGTAGTAGTATGGGTTTAGAAATAAAATATGTCATGAGGTTTTAATGAGTGTTTCCTTTCTCCCAGAAAAAAAGGTGAGAAAGTTTTAAAATTTAAAGTTTTCTTCAAGATCCACAGAGAAAGATCAAAAACCTGAAACCAAAATCACACAATGTTTCAGGTTTTGCTGGCTTGTTTTTAAATTTGAAAATCATTGCAGTGCTTCAGCATATAGAATCTAATGAAATTTGGACAAATTTGACTTTTGGGACACAGACTGAAAAACAAGATTTGAAGTTGTTTCTCTTCACCCTTGTAGAAGCAATGGTCCTATATCATGAAATAGGCTTTTCTGGAAAAGATGATTAGAGTTATAAAGGAGTATTTGAAAGGTTCAGAGAAGAAATGAAACATGTAAACTTTATTCGTGACCAGTATATGCCAAGCAGATTCTAATTAAAACCAAAAATAGCAAAAAGCACAACAGATAAACAATTATAAAACAAAATCTAAGAAAACAAGATACTCCAAAAATTGGTAAATTATTTTCTGAACAGTAGATATGTATGTACGTATGTATGTATGTATGTATGTATATATATTGTCATGAAACAGTGACCTCATGAGACAAGTTTTATTCTGTGTTTGCTGTGAGAAAAATAAAAGGGGGCTAAGATCAACTGCTCTGAAACCCAAATCATCTTGATGGACAGATTATACTGAATATACTATTGGCTTATAGATGACCATATAGCAGATCAGTGTGTGTACAATTCCCATTCACCTGAAAAACACATTATTTACATTTGATGTCTCAAAGAGATTTATGTTTCCTTCCTTCCTTACTCCTATTTTTTTTCTTTTCATAACTCTGATCAGTGCTTGATGATGTTTGCAGCCTTGTCCTCCAGCACAGACAAATACATTGTAATTCCATGTGATAAACTCAGAAGGGTTTTCTGAATAAAACTTTGGTCCAGGTGTTTTGGTCTTAAGGAGGTATCTTGTTTAGGTTTCCTAATTTCATAGAAAGGTCTCATTCGTACCTTCTGGTTTGTATGATTCTGCTTTCCACCAGAAACACATACTTTGCCACAATCTGCTGCTCACCTTCCAATAAAGCTCAGACTCAAGGATCAATAGTAATGGATAATTGTGAAGTGATATGCGACTCCAGTGTTCTTGCCTGGAGAATCCCATGGACAGAGGAGCCTGGTGGGCTTCTGTCTATGGGGTCGCCCAGAGTCGGACACGACTGAAGCGACTTAGCAGCCGCAGCAGCATGCAGTCCATCCATTCCCCTGATATTACAAATTTCCGTCTTGGATCAAACCACACTACTTGAAATTTCCATTCCAGGATGTTTGACAGAATTATTTTTGTTATTATTTGGTATCTGGTCATAGAGCTATACTGAGCACTTTATAACAAACAAATGAATGGAATGCACTATTTCACCATGAAAATGGTATCAACAACATGACATCATTTCCCTTCATGAAGATCATAGGATATATTTCTTTCATATTTTGTAATGTAAAAACCTTTAATTTGTCTAAGCTACTGTACTCTGGGACTTTGTGATTTGTCCTGTTTCCCTTTTTACTTCAGCTACAAGAAAGCTCAGATAAAGCATTCTGGTCCAGTTTTGGCATCTTTTCAAGGACATTGCCCCTGCTTTGTTTTATTTCACCCTTACCTCCTCTTCATTATTGTATTTTTATCAGGTTATAATATATGCCTTTCTGTAAGCCTTTGAAATAATTTTGTAAGACAAGCTATAAATATGAGAATGAACAAATGAATAGGCAAACAATGGGAAATGTGAAAAAACATAAATTAAAACTTTATCCTCTGAAAGGAAAAGAAAAGGTCAAATGCTACTCTCAGAATCCAGAAGTCAATTTGAAAGATTACTTTATATGAAACAAAAGGCAGTGTAGACCTCAGGAATGGTACAGCAAATTTATTTTAATATCCTCTCCAGGAATTGTTTACTGAATTCGTTTTTTATAAGCATCACATTAATTACTCATTCCACCTCCCTTTCCGATATCTGATATAGAGCTGGGAAGATGAATCTCGAAGTTCCACACCATAGCTTGCCTTTGTGATTTTTCATGATATTTCAAAAAGTCAGCAATAGATACTACCCTAGACAGTCATCCCTTGTATGCTCATGCATTAAATCTAACCAAAGGCTAAGGTCACTTAAATTAAAGAAGCAAATCATACTGTTGGTACTTCGCTGGTGGCTCAGATGATAAAGAATTTGCCTGCAATGCAGGAGACCTGAGTTCAATCCTTGGGTCGGGAAGATCCCCTGGAGAAGGGAATGGCAACTCACTTCATTATTCATGCCTGGAAAATTCCATGGACAGAGAAGGCTTGTGGGCTACAGTCCATGGGGTCACAAAGAGGTGGACATGACTGAGCGACTAACACTTTCAGCTTTCATTAATGTTAGTAATAATGCTAATTATTCATTTGTAATTGTTCTTTCTAGTTTTTTTTTTTTTTGGAAGAGTCTTATCAGAAATGAAGACTCGCCTGTAACCCAAATAAATGTAAGACAAGTTGACCAGAAATGCTTGGATCACACAAAGTCGGGAAAAAAAAAATCTAAAGATATGTTAGATTTTTAACATATTTAAAATGTAGCAGCTTTTTGTTAAGATTTCTCTATTGATATTTTTCCCACATGTCAGAATTTCTCTGGATTTTACTCTTTCAGTAGTTATCACCACCTGGACTGTATTCTTCACCTCCATTTCTCTGGTCTACCTTCTCCTTTGATACACATCTCAAAACATAACTTCTCAGAGCATCCAGATTTAAAGACACCACACTGATAGTTCTATGACCCATGTATTCTGGAACTTCTATGTATTTTACTGGTTGATTACAATACTTCATTGATTTAAGTATAGATCTTTAACAAATCTCAAATGAGTTGAATGAGAAAAACAAAGTTGCAATAAAGTATCATTGAGATTCAGGCTGGGCTGCTTTTATTTCTGGGATCTCAATGCTCTCTTTTATTAAATGAGAAAGTTGGGTGTTACGGTCTTTGAAGTCTCTGCCTTAAGTACTATTATTTTAAATTTATTTATACATGTATGTATATGAATTTTATTTGTATATATGTCACATGAAAAATGTTTTTATATTTATATGCTTTTTATAGCCTGTTGAAAGGAACTTCTGGGTCTGATTTCCATTTACCTTTTGGCTATGCAGCAAAAGCAAAACATGTTGGCTATGTATCCTGGAAGAGGATGCTGCATGTATTAAACTGCTGCTGCTAAGTCGCTTCAGTCGTGTCCGACTCTGTGAGACCCCATAGACGGCAGCCCACCAGGCTCCCCCATCCCTGGGATTCTCCAGGCAAGAACACTGGAGTGGCTTGCCATTTCCTTCTCCAATGTGTGAAAGTGAAAAGTGAAAGTGAAGTCGCTCAGTCGTGTCCGACTCTTAGCGATCCCATGGATTGGAGCCTACCAGGCCCCTCTGTCCATAGGATTTTCCAGGCAAGAGTACTGGAGTGGGGGTGCCATTGCCTTCTCCGAAATATTAAACTAGTAATAACCAATTCTTTACAACATTTTGGGGTGTTTCCTACTAAATCATTTTCTTCCTTAAGATATTTATTTTGTACCTTAATATGGATTCTTTTCTGACAAATGATCCTAGATGTAGCAAAAGTATTATCAGCCCTATTGTGTTAATTGGGCCCTGTGCTCAATTGTGTCCAACTCTTTGCGACCCTGTGGCTGTAGCCTGCCAGGCTCCTCTGTCCATGGGAATTTTCAGGCAAGAATACTGGAATGGGTGCCATTTCCTACTGTAGGAAAGCTTCCTGACTCAGGTACCAAACCTGAGTCTCTTGTATCTCCTGAATTGGCAGGCGGATTCTTTGCCACTAGCACCACCTTGATGTCATTAAATCTTGATGTTCAATCTGACCAATAGGGATATTCCCATAGGTCACTGAACAGATGTTTCAAAAGCCCTTGTAGCCTAAGAAAATTTGTCATGGTCATGATCCCTATGCCCCCCCTCTCTACTTTTCTCTCTGTCTCCCACCACCACCAGTCATAAACAGGGTGTTTATCACCCTTGGGGCCTTCCTGGTAGCTCAGTTGGTAAAGAATCCCCTGAAATGCAAGAAACCCCGGTTCAGTTCCTGGGTTGGGATGTTCCCCTGGAGAAGGGATACATTACCCACTCCAGTATTCTTGGGTTTCCCTGGTGACTCAGATGGTAAAGAACTCACCTGCAATGCAGGAGACCTGGGTTCATCCTTGGTTGGGAAGATCTCTTGGAGGAGGGTATGCAACCCACTCCAGAATTCTTGCCTGGAGAATCCCCCAGAACAGAGGAGCCTGGCAGGCTACAGTCCATGGGGTCACAAAGAGTCAGACACGACTGAGCAACTAAGCAGAGCACAGCACATCACCATTACCCTTTCCAAGTTATTTTGAAAAGCAGTAATTAGCTTCATACATGATATTTCTCCAGGTCAAATAAACAAAGCATATAGAAAAACCTAAACTGGAATTTTAATATATATTTAGGCATTTATACACGACTGTATATATATTCGGAGAGGGCAATGGCACCCCACTCCAGTACTCTTGCCTGGAAAATCCCATGGACAGAGGATCCTAGTAGGCTCCAGTTCATGGGGTCGCTAAGAGTCGGACACGACTGAGCGACTTCACTTTCACTTTTCACTTTCATGCATTGGAGAAGGAAATGGCAACCCACTCCAGTGTTCTTGCCTGGAGAATCCCAGGGACAGAGAAGCCTAGCGGGCTGCCGTCTATGGGGTCGCACAGAGTCAGACACGACTGAAGCAACTTATAAGCGTATGTATATTATATATAGTAATATATATAATATATGTGGTAATGTGTGGGTATGTATATGCAATACATTAATATATACTAATTATATAATTATGATATAACACATACCATATAATAATTAGAGAGGCCTTAAAAACCTAGACTTTCTTTTGCAAAATGCAGAAAACTGAAATGTACAAAGTTTGCTTTTATTGTTGCTTCTTTTGTTATCTTAATTTTTGAAACAGCTATAAAATATAGTTTAAACATAGTTTTAAAAATAGTTTCAAATCATAGTTTAAACATATTTTAAAAAATCACCCTAGTGCTTAAAGCTTCAACATTAGAGTTCAGATAAATGTGTGGCACTCTAAGAATCCAGATCTGTTTCCCCTCTTTGCAGGATGGAAAGTTCGAGTTGAGACAGGCAGTCAGTAGAACCCCTGGGATCTGAGGTACACAGACCCACATACAGTTGTGTTCTCTGTGAGTACAATCTGCACGTTTTGCAGTTTGAGGTACATAAATGAGAATGGAGATGGAGACATTGTGTTCTTGAACAGAAAGGGCCTGAGATAATTGGGGCCTGGAGATAACTTGAGGCTGATTGCTGCTATGTGAACCATGGATTTCTCCTTAATGAGGTGCTGGGTAAACAGCCCACTTCAGAAACCAGACAGAGAACTGCTGCGTCTCAAAGGGTGAAAGTGAACCACGGTGGGCTCTCCGATTGCGGTTGTGGGCAGTGGATGCCTGGAGTTAGAGGTCAGTACCTGGGTTCAGAGAGAATCATCACATCACAGTGGATGTCTTGGACAAACAACAGCAAACTCATCTCCCTGAAGGACAGGGAGGGGTCTTTGGTCTATGCAGAGAAAAGGAAGAAAGGAGAGCTCTTGAAATTTACATTTTAAATTGAAAGTGAAACCTTGCTGTGGTCCTGGTGGATACAGGGGCTTGTGTGCCTAGTCAGGTTTAATTTCAGGGAAATGAACAAAGTCCCATTTCCACACATGTGATGCCGATGCCGTGGCTGTAAGTGCTAAGTACAAAGGTGTTGCATATCCTCCTGAGGTTTCTCAGTTCAGACCAATGACAATAAAGCAGAACCAACACTGTAGAGGGAACTGAGGGCGAGGCTGGGGTTAACCGTTGCACCCATGTCCTTTGTTTACCACCGGCTTCCTCAGCCAAGGAAATGGGCTTATTAAAAGTTAGGAGACGTGGCCAAGCTAGCAATCACCAGGACTGGAAACATTCTCATTTTGGTGAGCTTTGCACTCTGTCAAACTGCATGCAAAGGGACTGCTAGAATAATCTAGAAAGTACAGAATGATGACTTTAACCATTCATTTTTAAATTAGGCAAGGACAAGTAATAGGAATCTAAATTAAAAAAAAAAAATTTCACCTGTAACTCACCATATTCACAAAACAAATGGACTTTCTTTTTCCACCTTAATTCTTCGAGTTATCTATAAGCAAGGATGAAATGTAAACATTCCCAATCCAAGATATGTAAAATCATACACTACATCTTATGCAGTTTTCATTTTAAGGCCTACATTTTACCATAAGGTTTATTTACATTTAATAGATCCTTCTTTCTTGAGTTTCAACTATTCCTTTCTTAACCATTCCTTCCTGTTGATTTAGTCGATTTACAATCATTTATAAAGGTTCTTGCCAATTCGGTAAGCTTGTATAAAAACAGCCTTAGAGTTCAAATATATCCTGAATTAAAAGAAACACACACTGCCCAGAATTCAAAAGGTAAATGAATATTGTCCTTTAGACTCAAAAGATAGAGCTCTCTGACTAGTCTGTTTTTAGGAGATACAGTAACATCTTATACAATATAAACATAGGCAGGTCATCAGAATGCAGCTTCTGTTTATGATTCCCCGAAGTATGCAATCCAACAGTTTAGAGGTTTAAATTTTTTTAAAAAAGAAAAGCTTTAAAAGTCGTAATTGAGTCTTCACAATGAAAAAGAAAAACATTTGATTTTTGCCATCCTTTCCCCAATTTGAATTATAAAGTACTGGCCCTGGGAATTAAGTATTGATTTTTAAAGACATATTTAGACAGTTTTGCTAAGAAAAGGAACCATGCAAATGGTTTGCTATGAGAATTCATCCTAAGACATCCACACTTACAGCCTCTAGCAGAGTATGTCACAATGCTTGAATCAATATTCAAAGTTAAATTTTGTTTAATTAAGTATAAAAAGTACATACTTGCTGAAAACCTAGATGCTAATAGATTGAAACAGCTGATGCCTGATTCTCTATAAACCCATAGCAGAATTCTAAAGAGGACATACAAGCATCACATTTTATCAATAGCAATGTTTATATAAAGTTTATTTCCTTAATGAATTTTCTGATATTATATTCTGTTGTAGTTATTTTAATGATACTCTAGAAAACTATGTGGCATATTCTATGGAATTGACAATCGGTTTTCTATTTTCCTTGATGCAATTAGTTATAGACTTTTCTGTACTACAGAGTAGGTAGGAACAGTTATAGCAGAAGAGATCTTGATATGGGTTACGGGTTTTTTTTTTTTTAATAGACTTTACATATTTATTTTTTAGAACAGTTTTAGACTTACATTCAGAGAAATTCTCATATGCTCCACATCTAGTTTTTCCTATTATTCACAACTTTATATGTGTATAGTGCATTTAAAATTAATGAAACAGGGAGGAGGGTTCAGGATGGGGAACACATGTATACCTGTGGCGGATTCATTTCGATATTTGGCAAAACCAATACAATATTGTAAAGTTTAAAAATAAAATAAAATTTAAAAAAATAAGAAAAGTTAAAAAAAACAAAAAAAATAAAATGAATGAAACAGTATTGATACACTATTATTAAGTACAATAGTGTGCATTTTTATTCAAATGTCCTTCATTTTCACCTAATATCCTTTTTTCCTTCCAGAATCTCATTCAAAACATCCAATCACATTTATTTATCATGTCTCCTTAGACTTCTCATGGCTGTGACAATTTCTCAGATTTTGTTTATCATGACCTTGAAAGTGTTGGCAAGTATTGGCCACATATTTTGTAGAATGCCTTCTATTGCTATTGATCTGACATTTTTCTCATGTTTAGAGTGGGGATCTGAATTTTGGAGATGAAACCCAGATAAGAAAAGTGCCATTTGCCTTATCACATCAAAGGTACATACTATCAATATGATTTATGCATAGTAACACTGACCTTGATCACTTGGCTCATTTGTTTCAGAGATATGTCTCTTCTCCCCCATTTTTTAAATTTAATCATTTATTTATATCAGTATGAATTCAAGGTCATTTATTTTATACTTTGGTTTTAACCCACGTTTGGTTAGACGTGGTGAACTGGAGAGATTTAGGGTCACCAGACAGAGATGCTGAGAGGGAAGCAGAAAATCGTAATAACTTGGAGCTTTCAGAACATGACTGCCCTGGTGGCTCACGTGGTGAAGAGTCAGCCTGGAATGCAGGAGCCCCCGGTACAATACCTGGGTCCAGAAGATCCCCTGGAGGAGGAAATGGCAACCCACTCCAGTATTCTTGCCTGGAGAATTCCATGGACAGAGGAGCCTGGCAGGCTACAGTCCATGGGGTCTCAAAGAGTCAGACATGACTAAGTGACTGACACTTTATAACCCAATACTACTTTTAAAAAATGTTTGCTCAAATTATTCCATTTTTGACCTTGGGAGCCCAGTACTTGATACCTGTGAACCTTTAACACACTACCATCAGTGGGGTTTTTGGACCACTTCTTTCTCTGGTATTACAAGATACTCCATAATACTACATGATACTCGTGTATTTTTGTGTCAGTCCCAAAAGTGTCCACATCCACAAGGATGCCTGGGTGCCCGTTGTGTTCATCGCTCCTAGAGCGTCATTGTCTATTGTGAATACCAATCGGTTTATGAGTTGAGTTTTAATTGATCAAACACAGTACATGTTTCACCTTAATATAGTCTATAATCTTTGACTTGCTCAGTGAAACAAATAATGCATTTTAATATAGTTTTCATTTTGCATATTTAAGAAAAAAATAAGTGGTAGTGAACACCCAGTCTTGAAATTGATCACTGATGACAAGAGTAATAATTAATCACTAGATTTCTATTAAATAAAGATAAATTCTAGTATAAAGCATACATTGGTGAGTTCCTTTTGAAACATTTTTCAGTCAGAATTTTAGTGTTAATAGGCTTTTATCCATTATTTTATTTTGTGTTTTGCTTTTCCCCAATCAGCAGTTAACTAGTAATTTATCAAAAGATGTAAGATAGGCTAGTCTTTCAAAAGTATTCAGCCAACTAAGGTACCTAATAATATAGCAAAATAATTTAGAGGTTAAAAGAAAGTGCTTTTAATGCTGTATGGTATTTTTGTAAGATTGTTTTGTGGTTAATAGGAATTTACTCTTAATTTAGTCAATGTCATTGTTTCTTAAGTACATCTTGTAACTAATCTTATCTTGTATTTAATAAATATGTTAACATTACATTGTACAAAATTACATTTTAAAAACCCTTAAATTTTGAAAAAGAACAAAAAGAGAGTAAAATATCACTCAAGTCACACAGGGATTTTTATTTTTTAGTAGCTTACAAGTTACATAAATACAAAATAGCATATTTTTACCTCTTTACTATTTTCCCCTCAGGGTAAACCTGAGCTTTCCATTTGACTTGCAATTACTAATATTAGAATGTTAATGTAATTAGAATTTAGGTTTTTCCAGTTTGATATGACAACTTGATCTCAATAGAAAATCAAGATGAGAAATTTATTTAGTTCATGTAGCTGGTGTACATTCCTTTTTATTTAAATGTTTGCATTTCTCTATGAAAATTTATCACAAAAAATCAGATACACATTTAAAAAGTATATAGTTTGAGTTTAAATATAAAAAGAACTTTAACTTACTACAAATTATATTCTTAGAAAATATATTATAAAACTGATATATTTTTTCCATTTAAAACAATGCTAAAAAAGTAAGCCTAAAAAACGAAAACAGGAAAATGGCCCCATATCACATTTTAAGCTAATAAAAATGATATACCTTCAGAATAGGCTATGTGGTTTTTAAAAATGTTTTCTTCATAATACAGAACAATCTAAACATTTTAAATCTATTCTTATAGCTTTTTAAAAAGATATTCTGAAGTAAGGAGTGGGCAGAATTTGGGTAAGACTGAAGAAACAGCAGGATGTGTGCTCACATGAGTTTTGATGTATATATACTGACAGTTCAATGGTCTTAGTGTCCAGTGTTTCCTTAAATATGTTCTGGGTAGTATGAGTTCAGTAGGACCTTAATGGTTGTGATTTAAGTAAGGGTCTTCTGATGATTAAACTGTGGGAGATACCATATTAAACAACAACAACAAAACAGAATTCTTTGTGCAGAATTAGAAACAACCTTTAATATGTAAACCTGCCCTATGAATCTCTAAAGGAGAGCATTTCCCCATGCTTACTTAACCAGACAAATCAATTATTCTTCAGCACGAAACTCCTACCCTGTTCATTAACCAAAAGAAAGATCAGGCTGAGGAGGTACCTGCGTTAACCCTAACACAAGTCATACACTTCACATATGATATCACTTTTCTTCTTTGCAATGAATCCATGAGTTTGTTATTATTTATCCTTCTATAACTAACACAATACATTAGTAATTTTCTTGAGGCCAATTAGAAAAAGGCAGTTAGAAATATGACTTCCCTTCCACTTGTAGTTCTCCACCATTCTTTCTTTGAGCTGAAATAATTTCTGGAAAATTTTAGCATATAGATAAAATATGTTACATTTTCTATGGATAATTATCTGTGAAACAATAAAAGAGGATTAAGAGGCCATAGGATAACTCACCACCACTCGTATCTATCAATCAATCTCTCCTGAAAACCATTTCAATTGCTGGTACAGTCTCATTAAAAATAGTGTGTTGGCTAGATATTAGGCAACAAGGTTCCCCTCCAACTAGGTTATCTCCCTGAACCCCTTCTTACTGAGAAATTATGGGGAGTCCAATGATAATATCGGTTTTCCTTTTTGACAAATGTCTAAAGTATACTCAAATATAAATCACATTAACTTTGCTTTACGTAGTTATTGCTGAATAAGTAACAGCAACAGTTCATTTCTCTGATATTTTGACTTCAGCTTAAACTGTTGTGTAACTGACATACACAAGTCCATTTACAATACAGTATAATTTAACGCAAGGGACTTGAAACTTGAGATTGGAATATCTAGCTCCAAAGCCCAGCATTCCTACTAACTAGCACTGGAATTTAGGCAAAGTCACAAAGTCTTGGCCTTCTCAAAACTGGAGATTAAAAGCCATGTAGGAAAAGTACTGCAAGTCAGGTTTACACAGTATAAATATTAGACCTGTAAAATCCATTAGACCTGTAAAATCAATATTAAAGAAAAAGGTGATTTATGCAGATAATAAGGCAAAAGATCTGCTCATTTGCAGAAATACGTTCACATTATCCAGAGACTCCTTTTTTATCCTCTATCAGATAGCTTCTCCTCCAGATTTTTCTCCCAGGGTCAGTGGAGTTTTAAAGTCAGTGATGACATCAGCATGCTTTCTCAGGATGAAATCTACCTCAGGGCCAAATAGATCTTCCTAAACAGAGGCAGGGATTTCTGCTCCAGGTTTGGCAGCATGAATCCACTCTGTCTGTCCTCTGTGCATTTGAAGGCTTGGACTTATTCCATGTGGACTATGCCATGGATATAATAAACTGAAAGCAGAAGGTGAATGGAGAATTATTCTCTCCAAGAATAATGCTGCTGCTGCTAAGTCGCTTCAGTCGTGTCCGACTCTGTGCGACCCCATAGACGGCAGCCCACCAGGCTCCCCTGTCCCTGGGATTCTCCAGGCAAGAACACTGGAGTGGGTTGCCATTGCCTTCTCCAATGCATGAAAGTGAAAAGTGAAAGTGAAGTTGCTCAGTCATGTCTGACTCTTAGCGACCCCATGGATTGTAGCCTACCAGGCTCCTCCGTCCATGGGATTTTCCAGGCAAAAGTACTGGAGTGGGGTGCCATTGCCTTCTCCAAGAATAATATCTGACACTAAAACATTAAAAGTGTCTTCACTGAAGGCCTTATGAAAATTTTCCATGGTGACATAGATTGTAAACCATTAGAATATAAGAATCAAAGAGCCAGGTGCATTTTGTCCACTGTGGCATGCCCTGCATGTGTCTTGCTCACAGGGGTGTGTGCTTAGTTGCTTAGTTGTATCCGGCTCTTTGCGACCCCATGGACTGTAGCCTGCCAGGTTCCTCTGTCCGTGGAGATTCTCCTGGCAAGGATACTGGAGTGGGTTGCCATGCCCTCCTGCAGGGGATCTTCCCAACCCAGGGATCCAACCCAAGTCTCCCACATTGCAGGGGGATTCTTTACCATCTGACCTACAAGGGAAGCCCAGCTCATAGGTGAGGAAGCATGTAATAAATATTTGTCTGTTGAGTGAAGAATGAATATTAAAATGACAAATAATTCATTTTGTGATGGCAGAATAAAGTTGTGAGCTTTTGTACACTTCAGCAAAAATATGAATATGCAGTGTTACTTTGAACTTTGGGGATATTTATGATTAAATATTTAAAAAATAATGCTATAGTCAACTTGATGGTTGAAATAAAATACATTTGGATCTCTCTTAAGGAGATAAAAACATTTGAACAATAATATTGTCATGTAAATTTCCATTCTATTCACATATTCCACAGTATTTCTCTTTGTATACTATATTTAATTACATAATAGTAATACACTGTATTTCTATAGTGGTTTGTTTGCAAATAACAAAAAACAGTTTATTTGATCCTCCCCTGTGAAATAGGAAAAGTAGATATCATTACTACAAATTCACAGGTAAAGGGGTACGGGCTCAGAAATATTAAGTGTCAGAAACATATACCACACTACTTGTTAGGTCCCTGTTTAGAAAACAAATTTCAATGATAATAATTTTTAAAATGTTCAAAAGGACTCCCCCTGTAGCTCAGTGGTAAAGAATCTGCCTGCTGACGCAGGAGACATGAGTTTGATCCCTGGTCTGGGAAGATCAATGCTGAAGAGCAATTAATCCCGTGCAGCACAAGCTACTGAGCCTGTGCTCTGGCACCTAAGAGCCACAACCAGAGAAGCCACCGCAATGAGAAGCCGGCGCACCGCAACTAGAGAAAAGCCCACGCAGTGCTGAAGACCCAGCACAGCCAAAGAGAAATGAGCAAAAAGTAAAAATCCGTTTAACAAGTCTAAAAATTAAAAACAATTACAAAGCAACTAATAAATCCATAGACTGTTTATATCCCTTCCCTTATCTATTTTCTGTACTTTTACCAATGACATTGTGAGGTTGCAATTGCTTTAATTTGATTTTTTAGATGCAAACAAAAGCCTGTGAGAGAGAATGTCTTGCTGAGACACATTTCTAGTAAGTCTTAGAGGTGGAACCCAAGCCTGTGATGTCTGACAACAACCATGTGTCAGAAAGCCTGGTGGCCCAACTCTTAACTCTTAAATGCTAAGCTAACCACCACCTCTGTGATTGGGTATGCTGAGATGATACATTAAAATATACTATGCAAATATTTAATCCTGTTACTATTGTTATTAGAAATATGCTACATCTGTCCCAGAAATTACATATGCATATAGAATTGTTTTTCTTTTTCTTTTGTCCACTACTGGTGGTACCCACCATCTACTCAAGTCACCTAGACCCAGGTCTAACTATTGGTTATCTGGCTATGTAACAGAGATGTCTGTGTGATTAACTGGCTGTTGACAAACACTGGGGTGTGAGACAGAAAGACAGGAATAACCCCAGCGTGCTCTAGAGAACTCACTGCCTCCAGTCATTATTTCTCTTCCATGCTGGCTGTTGTAGAACCTCTGAAGTATAGTTAGGAGTAATGCTTAGGACCTCTTTGCCCTATAGAACCCCCTTTATATAAATTATGTTTCAAGATTGTAAACTTTTCAACAGACATCCACAATATGCATGAAAACCATGCATAATACACATAATCAAGACCTCTCTAATTCTTAGGATGCATGAATTTTCTGTTAAATTTTATCCCTTTCATTCACTTTTTTTCTCAATGGCTGAAGTTTAAGCAGACACTCTTGCAAGAAAAGTAGATGTGTAATTAATTCATCCAAGATTCAAGTGCTTCCTTACAGTGCAAAGTGCCAGACATCTATGTTTTACTTGGGGATATTTCCAGTTATTGGAACACTTGTAATACTAATGCAAGTTAATGATCAAGTGTCCCTTTTTGTTGATTGGTTGATTGGTGGGTTGGTTGGTTAGATGGTTAGTGGTTTGTTGAAAAGAGGAAGGAAAGATAAGAGGTGAAAAATAGTGTGTTTTCATTCTTCTCTTTCCTTTTCTCAACACACACAGTGGCTCAGTCCCCAACTCCTTTGATATTGCATACTCACTGTTGGACTTGACTGACATAAGAAACTCACTGTAGAGAGGCAGGTTTCCACTGAGCTAAAGCCAGTTTCCATGGTGCTGAAATGTGCGTTTAAAAGTAAGCATAGTCCTTAGGTGCCTACAGGTTGGTGTTCATGCCAAGCACAGGCCACAGAGGAGCCAGAAGAAGTAAGATGTTTGTCCTGCATATAAACAGCACCGTGCTAGCTATTTCACTTTATGCATTTTGGTTCCCATTTAGAAAAAGAAAATCTCATTATCGTGCAGCATATATTTTAAGGTTGGTGAATCACGTTGGGTTGTTTTAACTCTGAAAACTAATTTAAATGGATGAGTGTGATTGCTTGGAGCTTAGGTAAATAATCAGATCTGTGAATAGATATGTCCTAACATACTTTCACATCCCCTCCCGAAATTCCTTTAGATTTGGGTGATATAGGAAAGGAAAGTTCTTTCTTAAGATTATTGTACAGGAAGGGGAAACTGTTGGCTGGCATACCTTACTCTAGAGTGTCTAAATTTGTCTTTTTTAAGATATATAAAATATACCCAAAATACCAATTAAGTTAATGAACACTGGAAATTGTAACACACTCATTGTTTACGCTGTGTTTGTTCATAGGAGTGAACAATCTTAGAGTGTGTAGGGTTGATTGCATCCCCCTTCCCCCCAAAAAAATAAATAAAAGAGAAAAAAAAAGATTAAAAAATTTAAGGTTAAAACATAACTAAGGTGAAGAATATTTTAGCTATGAGTGGTACTTTTTGTAGAGGAATCTTTTGGGACTTCTTAAATGAACAGTCTAAATCATCCATTAAAATGTGCATTATCATAATTTAGAGAAAGATATCTGCGGTAAAAGTTAGTATTTGAGATCTTTTCTGTCCTTGAAAAACAGATCCCATGTGCCTAGAGAAAATGCATTTCAAAATAGTAAACTTCCATTTTTATTTTTTTAAAATTTTCAATTGGGATATTCAGTGACAGGAACTAGGTTCTGAATCTTTGAAAAGAGATGCGTTCATTGCAGGTCAGAATAGTTATTGAACAATTTCAGCCACTTTAGTGGCATTATGAAAGAGTGCCCTGGATGGTTCCATGCACGTTCGGTCAGTTCCTGGACAGGGTATAAGTTAGAAGTCCTCGGAGATGAAGACCTCAGTCTTCGTGCCTACAGTGAGAAACTGGAAAAGCTGGGAGCCCCGCGTGGTGTCAAGACTTCACCTGCGGCTCTCCGCCTTCACTGGGTCTTTAAGAAGCCCAGTAGGTTGGGGGAAGAGGACCAACTGAGAACTAAAGGAATAGAAATTGGTTTTAGTGTGCCAGGGAGAGCATTAAAGTAGTCAACGAGCTTTTTCAACCCAAAAAGCGGCTCAGAAATCGCTCTGTGCCTTCACAGACCAGACCTTGGTGGCGGGTGCTGTGTGTTTAGGTCCCTGAGTCCACACGCTAGCAAAGATCCCTCTCTCCCCTGTTACTACCCCACCCTCCTTAGGCGGCCCCCGGGGTCCCTATCCTCAGTCTTCCAGTCTCCTTTTATCCCACCTTGAGACGAAAGTCCAGAGTCTTCCAGCGACTTACCCTGACGGTTTGGATCGTGCTCAGTGGCACGCAGGTGGGGCAGACTGGGGAGAGGGTGGAAAACTTAGGGGCCGGCTCGCGGCGCTAACTCGACGGTCCTCCTGACTCCTTGAGCCCTCAGCCAGAAGTCAGACCCCAACTCTGCCCTACTCTAACGGAACCCTCCAGACTCCTCGAGCAAGAACCCAACTTAAGTAAGAAAACTTGAAGGATCGGGGTGAGCAGACGCAGGGAAGAACCCGCATCCCTGGTGGTCCCCAGTTCGACTCCTGAGATCTGGGCATCCCGCGGATACCCAGAGACTTGGTTGCCAGGACCCCCGGGGCGTGCATCTGGACAGCGCGATGCCTATCGAGGCGCAGAGGAGAAGCGCATCTCCCGGCCCAAACCGACCGCCTGCAGCCCCCTACACTCAGAGTAGCGAGCCGGTCCAGGCGAACCTGGATCGCTGGCTCTCTTGCCCGCGTTCCTGGAGCCCCGATTAAAAAAAAAAGAAACCCGCCAACTGTACTCGCGGGGAAGCCCGGCACTGGCCAGGAGGGAAGCGGTGACGCGGCTTCTTTCCCGGAGCCTCGGGTGGGCACTGACCTCCACCAGCCCCCAGCTCCTGCCCCCCGGACCGACGCGCGCTCCCTCGCCCCGGGACCCCGAGGCGCCCGCGCTGGCCGCGGGGAGCCACCGCGTCCCCAGAGCGGGCCTCCTGGAGCGCTCCCCCGCCCCGCGGGCTTCACTCACCGATCCGGAGTACTTGCGGGGCGGTCTGGGGGAGGACGGAGCCGAGGAAATAGAGAAGCGTCCAGCCAGCGTCCCTGGTCCTCAGCCTGGGCTGGGCGAGGAGTGTGCGGCGCTCCATCTTCCTGGCGTCTTAATTCATGCCGAGACCCAGCCGCCGCCGCTCGCCCTGGAGATGCTGCCCGCTGGGCTCGGGTCCCTGCCTCATCCTCCCTGGGATGCTAACGCGGTGATACCCAGCGCGCTCCCCTGGCGGAAAGAGCTTGAGGGAACCGGCGTGGGATGGCGGAGCCGGCGGGCGACGATGGGCTCGCTCTGGGCTTCTGGCTTCTGCCGCTAGCCCATCACCGTTCCTCGTCCTCCTCCTCCATGGGCCGCGGGTCTCGGAGAAGCCGCGCGCAACTGCTCCCGGAACCGAGAGACCAGCCGGGGAAAGTTGCTGCCCCAATTCGCCGGAATGTCTCCCTCATTCGTCCTCGGGTCAGATGAGAAAGTGGGGTGGCGGCAGGGATGGGGGGCAGGTGGAGAGTGCCACGAGACCAAGTGGGAGGTGGCGGGGGAGATGGAGAAAGAATACGGAGGAAGAAGGGGAGAGGGTACGGGGTGAGTTGGTGCAGGGGCTCTCAGTGAGCAGGAGGAGCTCCCGCAGGTTAACTGGGATCCGAGCCACGCTTTGGCTTCACGGTTCTCCCTGGCCGCCTCGCCTCGCTCGCCTCCCCTCGCTCGCCCCACCCTTTATTTACTGCCCGCCCCAATACACCCATCCAGACACCCCGACGCGCGCACACGCACGCACATTCTCCCTCGTCCTCAACTTTGCGCCGTAAGGCTGGAAAGTGTATTGAGGATTGCCTCCTGAAGGCAGAACATTTAACTTGATGGTCAGAGCAGAGCCAACCTCTGCTCTGGGCCGCGAGTGGCCGAGGAACCCTCCTTGGAAATGTCCCCGGGCGCCTGTGTGAGGGTCTCCGAGAGGAGATTCTTCCCCATCACTTGATGGAAAAGCGCCATCTCGGACGCCAGCATTTCGGGGAATAGAAGAGCTCTTATTTTAACTCTGGCAAAGAGGAAAGAAAGCAGGAGGAGGAAGAAGAGAAGGAGAAATGAAACCTCGGTACTCAAAGATTAAAGTGGCTTCTCTCCTATTCAGACCCCAGATAATCTCTTGTAAATTGCCTCTATTTACATATGCAGAACTGGGAAAGAGGCAGCTTCCAGCGCGGCTCCTTGTCTTGGTTTTCTTTTCGACTGGCACGTTTGAACGCTGGAAGAGAGGCTATTTTAGCTCTGCAGGTTTGAAGACTATTTCTCTGTGGAAGGACAAGGACGCTTCCCTGGGGAAATCATCAGCATTTGATCATTTTGGCTTAATTTCCTTTGAGCTTTGTGGGGGAATGTTCTACATAAATGTTGGCTAGCTTTGCATTAACATTCATAGACAATTTTTTTTTTCACTCAAAGTATGGATTTTGGAGAACTAACCTACACTGAGTTAATTCATCTGAAAAACATGTCCACAGTTTACAGACCTACAATAGGAAAGGATTACAAAAGAAACCTAACATAACTTCAGGTACTTTCATTCACTCTAACATGTAGTGCCAGGCACTACACACACACACACACACACACACACACACACACACACATATATAAAGAGAGAGAGAGAGAGACTATATATGTGTGTGTATGTGTTTGTGTGTGTAAAGTTGCTCAGTCGTGTCCAACTCTTTGCGACCCCATGGACTGTAGCCTGTCAGGTTCCTATGTCCATGGGATTTCCCAGGCAAGAATAATGGAATGGGTAGCCATTTCCTTCTCCAGGGAATCTTCAGACCCAGGGACAGAACCTGTGTCTCTTATGTCTCCTCTATTGGCAAGCGGGTTCTTTACCACTGCACCACCTGGGAAGCCCACGTGGGTCTTAGTCTCTGACTCTTTGCCACCCCGTGAACCAGAGTCCGCCAGTCTCCTCTGTCCATGGAGTTCTCCAGGCAAGAATACTGGAGTGGGTTGCCATTCCCTTCTCCAGGGGATCTTCCCAACCCAGGGACTGAACCCAGGTCTCCTGCATTGCAGGCGAATTCTTTACCATCTGAGCCACCAGGGAAACCCATAGATACAGATATATAGATATAGATTAGATATAGATATAGGGTTTCCCTGGTGGCTCAGTGGATAGAGTCTTCCTGCAATGCAGGAGAGGCATGTCCGATCCCTGGATTGGGAAGACCCCTGGAGAAGGAAATGACAACCCACTCCAATATTCTTGCCTGGAGAATCCCATGGACAGAGGAGCCCAGTGGACTATAGTCTATGGGGTCACAAAGAGTTGGACACGACTGTGTGACTAACACTTTCATTTTCATAGATATAGAGATAGAGATAGATTATACATATGGATATGTCTTTTTTCTACTGAAGACCCATACTGTCCATCCCCCAAGAGAGGTTATAGCCCTACTGCTAGAAGCTCGTCAGTTCCTACTTCAAATAGTGTGCCTGGTTCTGATACTTCTGTAACAGAGGTGATAGAACAGAACATATAGATAAGAACACACAGATAAGAAGATGGGTGGATCTGGATTTACAAATGCATTTTATGCATAGATCGATGAAACCAAGAAAAACCAGGAGCGTGTGAATCTTATCTTCAGAAATTTGAAGAGCTAAAAGAACTTAGTCAAAATATTAGGCAAAGAGAAAAATAAGAAAAATGAGAATATTGGATGGAGATTATAGAAGAGTAAATTTCACTTATTTAGGCGAGGAACATTTCTAAATCTGGAAAGTGTCAACAATGCTAAGACCTACTTCAGAAAAGAGACAAACTCCCTTTTGTTTATTCATTCACTAGTTTGTTCAATGCATATTTGAGTGCCTACTGTGTGGGAGACATCCAAGCCCTGGAGACACATTAGAAATATGGTTTCTGCCATAATGAAACTCATAGGTGATAAAGAAGTGTGATGAGTTTCACAAAATGGTACTCTGTGCATGACGAAAAGAGAAATATAACCTCTTGAGGAATTTGGGAAGAATTTGATAAGGAAATGATGCTTCAAAATTCCAATAATGGGTACTTTATAAATCCTTAACTAAGTATTTATATTTATTCTTAGTATCTATATTTATTCCTAATATTTATTTATATTTATAGAAATATAAAACCTGGTTGGGCTTCCCTAATGGCTCAGAAGGTAAAGAATCTGCCTGCAATGCAGGAGATCTGGGTTCAATCCCTGAGTTGTGAAGGTTCCCTGGAGGAGGGCATGGCAATTCACTCCAGTACTCTTGCCTGGAGAATCCCCACAGACAGAGGAGCCTGGCAGGCTACAGTGCATGGGGTCACAAAGAGTCTAACACAACTGAGCGACTAAGAACACACACACAAAGCTTATTAATGGATTTTTTAAAAAACCTAAAGATTTGTGTAAAGCAAGTTCAGTTGTCTATTTTTCTTGGTGCATATAGGGCTAGTAGATAATAAATACAAGCATGGCTAGATCTGGAGAATCCAAACTCTAGAATTAGGTCAGCTTTTGAACAAACTGTTTCAATCCTGGTTTTACCTAATTTTTTATCTGTAACCTTGGTTAGATTACTTTATGTCCCTATAATAGAGATTGCTGATGCTTACCTAGATCCATTTCTCTTTTTCCTGGGTGTGTTAAAGCCTATCCTTTTTCAATGAGGTGTAATGATGTATATTTAGCCAACAAAATGGGAGTAGAAGCAGTCTGTGCCATTTCTGGGTAGGAAGGAAAGCAATGAAAGGCTCTCACCCCTCCCTTGGGGACTGTCTTTTGCCACAGTAATTCCAAAAACCACAAGTTCTAGAGGCCAAGATGGAAGCAGCGGGGATCCCTGAGTCACCTTCTGGGAAGGACTTGCTTGAATAGTTGTCAGATTAGTAGCAAATTGATAACAAATCAGCGAAAACAAAAATTGTGCTATAGTCCATGAAAATTTTGAGATCTGTTTGTTATTACAGCAAAACTTCTTCTATACTGACGGATACACTCTCTCTAGGATTTGATATCTTCATCTGTAAATTGAAACGGATAACACGGTATGGAAATTGGAGGATTATAGGAACTACTGTATGCAAAGTATTTTCCAAGGATTTCATTACTCAATATATACTAGTTCAATTGTGGTAATTTGCTTTTTCGGTTAAATTAATCTGCACATACATTTCTAGTTTAAATATGCCTCAGATGGCAGAGACTAAGATATTTTGTCTGTTAGGAAATGACTCCATTAATAGTGTATATATTAGAGCTTCCCTAGTGGTACAGTGGCAAAGAATCTACCTGCTAATACAGGACACTCAAGAGACACGGTTTCGATCCCTGGGTCAGGAAAACCTCCTGGAGGAGGAAATGGCAACCCACTCTAGTATTTTTGCCTGGAAAATTCCATGAACAGAGGATCCTGGTGAGTTACAGTCTATGGGGTTGCAAAGAGTTGAACACAGCTGAGAGACTGAGCATATAATAGTCTATTAATAGTAATTTGGCCCAACGCTATTTAAAGACATTTCGTCACTTTTACCTGAATTACCTTTTGTCTCTAAGTTCTTTTTTGTTGGTAGAGATATTAGAAATATTGCATTTCCCAAAGTAGGCTTCTTAAAGAATACATGCACACTTTAAGTTGCTTTTCTGTATTATCTATAAAACCTGTAAAGCTTTAAATTGAAATTTATTTCCTTGTTAAAATGCTTTCCTCCACTGCTCATGTACACAGGCTCATGGTGTTAAGTTACTCATGAGTGATCAGCAGCTGCTGTTAATTTGTTTTGTGCTTTTTAGAAGCACTGTATTTTGTATATATATATGCGTCTAGTTATTTTTGCCCAAAATGACTGTTACTCACTCTTGATTCACAGTTTCATAAAGCTCCCATAAGAATAAAAATGTCCAATTGAATGCATTCAGTCTTTTCCCAGTTTCCCAAATCTTAAGCTTAAATTGATACACTGAGGTTAATAAGGAAGTAATGTACAGCCTTGTGCAGAGAACTGGTGACATTACTTAGATAATAATTCATTTAAGATTACTCGATTTTAATAACGTAATGAGACACAAGAAAACTAGCTTAGAATAAACTAAGGAACTCAAATGTTATAAATGTGTTTTCAAAGTTTTTAGTAGGCTTGAGTTTACTTATAATGTTACCCAGGGCATGAAAAGCAAAAAAAAAACCAAAAAAACAAATCAGGTGGCTTTGAAATCAAAATTCTTACTCCTTGACTACTTCTTTATGTTTAATTTTTTCCCTAGGTGATATCATATGTTTCTAAGGCATTAAATATCTTTAAGCAAGGATCTCAAATTTCATCTTTTGCTCAGATCTTGCCTCTGAACTCCAGATTCTCATAACCGATTCTAATTACTATTTTCCACTGAGTACACATGTCAGTCTCTTGATTCTGAGCCGTATTATTGCTCCCTCCCTAGCCCCCTTTCAAAGTTTCTCATTTCAATATGCGTACCACCTTCTGTCCAGGAATTAAAACTAAAAACTCAGAACGCCATGCTTACTTTCCCCTTACATGCAATATATTTTCATGTGCTTTTGGTTTTGTGCCTCAAACTTTCTTTAATCTGTTTATCTGCAGTTCCAATGCTATCATCTAGCCTGGAGTTTCTTAGCTTCAAAACTGTTGACATTTGGGGCCAGAAAATTATTTATTGAGGAGGCTGTCCCATGTCTTATAGGATGCTTAGCAACTTCCCTGGACTCTATCCACTAGATGTCAGTAGTACCCTCCTCCCAGGCTGTAACAGCCAAAAAATGTCTGCAGACATCCCCAAATGTCCTCTGAAGTACATATCACCCCTAGTTGAGAACCACTACACTCACCCAAATCACTGTGCTCTTCCATCTGGTCTATTATAATAAGTTCTTAATTGTTCCTCACCCCCGTTGCCTCTTTCTATCCATTCTGTTGACTGATCTAAACTTGCTTCTCTGATTGATTTCCTTCACAATGCCCTGCTCAGTTTCCTCATGGTCATTATCAATTCTTTAGATATCTGTTTACTTTATTAGAGACTCAATGATGGCTGACTGAAACCTCAGCATTTAGCGCAATGCTTAGCAATTAGTGGAACCTTGATAAATGCTCACTGAATGCATGAATGAATGAATGAATTCATAATGCACACAACCTACAATTGGTAAGTGTATATTTGTAGGACTAATCTGAATAATACACCAGATTTCTGTTTTGATTTCATTCAAAGCTCCTACATAGATGAGTTTCTATTTAAATGTCATACTCAGAACATTATTAATACTATAGTCCACTGTGTCTAGAAAATCTGGGGTATAATCTTAGATGTCAAATGTCAGGAAAATGCTGTACAGAGTAGGGATTTCTCTTCACATTTCATTTTTCAGCACCATGGCTACCATCCCACATGTATTAATATTTTTACTGTAATTTTCATGCCAACACTGGTCCATTTGCTAAAGCACTGCAGAAAGCAATTGTAGTAATCTTCGAAAGAAAAAAAAAGTCTTTACTTATTCATATCTTTATATCCTATTATTACAACCTGAGTGTGTAAAATAGAATTCCATCATGTGCAAAGTCTGAACCAAGTTGGTATGTAGCTCCCTCCACACATAAGTAAGGAGAGTAAAGAAGAAAAGAGCCCAATCAGGCAGTTGGGATGTCAGGAAACCTGGGTCCTCGCCCTGGTCTGATCACTTACCATGGCTCCCGGTTCCCAGTCAAGTCCCACCCTTTCCTGAGACCCAACCGTGACAGCAAGTGGATGGACTGATGTCTCAAAGCCAATGGGGACCAAGGTTCTCCACTTCTTCTAATTCTAAAAGCCATTTTTATAAAGGAGTGACCCTCAACTAATCTCTGTGTTCTTCTGGTTAAGCTTGTCCTTAAAATAATGAGTTTATTTTGTGATTTATTACATATTCCAGGCACCCTTCTTAGTGCTGTTACACGTATGAATGGATTTAATACTGAGAGCCACCTTGAGAGGTAAGTACTCTAAGTTCAGTTCAGTTCAGTCACTCAGTCATGTCCGACTCTTTGGGCCACCATGGACTGCAGCATGCCAGGCCTTCCTGTCCATCATCAACTCCCGGAGGTAACTCAAACTCATGTCCATTGAGTCGGTGATGCCATCCAACTATCTCATTCTCTGCCATCCCCTTCTCCTCCTGCCCTCGATCTTTCCCAGCATCAGGGTCTTTTCAAATGAGTCAGTTCTTCGCATCAGGTGGCCAAAGTTTTGGAGTTTCAGCTTCACCATCAGTCCTTCCAATGAACACCCAGGACTGATCTCCTTTAGAATGGACTGGTTGGATCTCCTTGCCATCCAAGGGACTCTCAAGAGTCTTCTCCAACACCCCAGTTCAAAAGCATCAATTCTTCAGCACTCAGCTTTCTTTATAATCCAACTCTCACAACTATACATGACTACTGGAAAAACTATAGCTTTAACTAGATGGACCTTTGTTGGCAGAGTATTGTCTCTGCTTTTTAATATGCTGTCTATATTGGTCATAACTTTTCTTCCAAGGAGCAAGTGTCTTTTAATTTCATGGCAGCAGTCACCATCTGCAGTGATTTTGGAGCCCCCAAAAATAAAGTCAGCCACTGTTTCCATTGTTTCCCCACCTATTTGCCATGAAGTGATGGGACCAGATGCCATGATCTTAGTTTTCTGAATGTTGAGGTTTAAACCAACTTTTTCACTCTTCTCTTTCACTTTCATCAAGAGGCTCTTTAGTTCTTCTTCACTTTCTGCCATAAGGGTGGTGTCATCTGCATATCTGAGGTTATTGATATTTCTCCCAGCAATCTTGATTCCAGCTTGTGCTTCTCCCAGCCCAGCATTTCTCATGATGTACCCTGCATATAAGTTAAATAAGCAGGGTGACATTATACAGCCTTGATGTACTCCTTTCCTGATTCAGAACCAGTTTGTTGTTCCACGTCCAGTTCTAACTATTGCTTCCTGACTTGCATTCAGTTTTCTCAGGAGGCAGATCAGGTGGTCTGGTATTACCATCTCTTTCAGAATTTTCCACAGTTTATTGTGAGCCACACAGTCAAAAGCTTTGGCATAGTCAATAAAGCAGAAATAGATGTTTTTCTGGAACTCTCTTATTTTTTTTGATGATCCAATGGATGTTGCCAATTTGATCTCTGGTTCCTCTGCCTTTTCTAAAGCCAGGTTGAACATCTGAAAGTTCACAGTTCATGTACTGTTGAAGCCTGACTTGGAGAATTTTGATCATTACTTTGCTAGTGTGTGAGATAAGTGCAATTGTGCAGTAGTTTGAACATTCTTTGGCATTGCCTTTCTTTGGGATTGGAATGAAAACTGACCTTTTCCAGTCCTGTGGCCACTGCTGAGTTTTCAAATTTGCTGGCATATTGAGTGAAGCACTTTCACAACATCATCTTTTAGAATTTGAAATAGCTCAACTGGAATTCCATCACCTCCACTAGCTTTGTTTGTAGTGGTGCTTCATAATACCAACTTGAGTTGGCCTTCCAGGATGTCTGGCTCTAGGTGAGTGATCACACCATCGTGATTGTCTGGGTTGTGAAGATCTTTTTTGTATAGTTTTTCTGTGTATTCTTGCCACCTCTTCTTAATATCTTCTGCTTCTGTTAGGTCCCTACCATTTCTGTCCTTAATCGAGCCCATCTTTGCATGAAGTGTTCCCTTGGTATCTCTAATTTTATTGAAGAGATCTCTAGTCTTTCCCATTCTGTTGTTTGCCTCTATTTTTTTGCATTAATCACTGAAGAAGGCTTTCTTATCTCTCCTGGCTATTCTTTGGAACCCTGCATTCAAATGGGTATATCTTTCCTTTCCTCCTTTGCCTTTTGTTTCTCTTCTTTTCACAGGTATTTGTAAAGCCTCCTCAGACAACCATTTTTTCCTTTCTGCATTTTTTTTTTCTTGGGGATGGTCTTGATCACTGCCTCCTGTACAATGTCACAAACCTCCATCCATAGTTCTTCAGGCCCTCTATCAGACCTAGTCCCTTGAATCTATTTCTCACTTCCACTCTATAACCATAAGGGATTTGATTTAGATCATACCTGAGTGGTCTAGTGGTTTTCCCTACTTTTGCACAAAGAGGTGAAGCAACAAGTCAGAAATCATACAAGTAAGTGACAGAGTCAGAATTTGAACTTAGTCTGATTCTAGAGTACTCACTTTTTTTTTTTTTTAATCTCAAATTCTTTAATTGAATAGAAGTAATTTTAACATGCAGTTTTGCTCCTCTATATTTTTTTTATAACATCAACACTATTTTAATTTCTATGGCCTGTTTTCCAAAACTTCTCAGCACTTTACCTCACATTTTTAATAATTGAGGTGAAATTACAAAACAAAATTTGCCACCTTACAAGGAATCATTCTGTTGCATTTAGTACATGAATTATATTGTGCAAACACTGGCTCATTCCAATGTGCCTGGCTCATCCTGAGTGATACAGAAGCACCAAGAGTGACTCAGAGAGACAGCTAAGGACTTGTGGCCTGCTGGAAAGACTCTGACTTTTCATCTGGATTATATAGGGAGTCACTGAATATTTTGAATAGAAGAATGACATAATCAGACTTATGTTTTCTTATCCTTTGTTTTGGAGATTATACTAAGTATTAGAGACAAAGTGAATAGATTTTCTTCTTGCTTTCATGGAACCTAGAGTCAAGCAAATAGTTCTACAATTAAATACAGAATTTCAAATTATGTTAATGATAATAAACGGACTTTTTAAAATGCAAAATGAACCCTAAGTTGGAGCGCAAAGATGAATTATCACAAAGTGACCACTGTCATGCAACCAACCACTCAGACCAGAAACAGAATGTTGTCAGAACCCCTTTGGTTTTTCTCAGCTACACCCTCTAAACATTGCCAATATTTTCACTTTCAACAGCAGATATTAATTTTGCCTGCTTTGAGACTTAATATAATTATAACACATATCCTTCTGTTCCTGGCTTGTGTCAAATGATAGCTAACATTACAGAGCCTTTACCACAGGTCAGGCACTCTCTTCTGTGGTTTATATTGGGTTGCCATGATCCTCTGAGATGGTCACTAATATTACTACACCCATTTTGCAGAAGAGAACATCAAGGCACAGAGACAGAATGCAGGTTCCATGAAGGAAAGCAGAAAGATATGTTAGATTTGAAAAGTGGAACTTGCTTTGGAAGTAGGAGCTTAGGAAAGAGTACTCTGAGAAAGTATCCTTTATGCCTTGACTGAAAGGGTAGTTGGGGCTTCCTGGGTAGCTCAGGTGGTAAAGAATCTGCCTGCAATGCAGGAGACCCTGGTTCAATTTCTGGGTCAGGAAGATCCCCTGAAGAAAGGATAGGCTTCCCACTCCAGTATTCTAGGGCTTCCCTGATGGCTCAGATGGTAAAGAAACTGCCTGCAGTGTGGGAGACCTGGGTTCAATTACTGGGTCAGGAAGATCCCCTGGAGAAGGACACAGCAACCCACTCCAGTATTCCTGCCTGAAGAATTTCCATGTGCAGAGCAGCTTGGAAGTCTACAGTCCATGGGGTCACAAAGAGTCGGACACAACTGAGTGACTAAGCACAGCGCAAAGGGTAGTTGGGAGTTCTTGAAGGGGGATGAAGAAGAAGATTCTCAGGCAGAGGAAGGTTCTGTTGTGGGAAGCTCCCTACTATGTAAATGCGATAGAGCTTGAGTGGCTGATGTCAGGTGGAGAGAAGGAATTGCCAGAGGAGCCTCATCCATGTCTCAGATGCCCAGATCCTCCAAGGTCCTTACCAAAGTTCCTGAAGATCTGAGAACTGATCTAAGGTGATGTGAGACTGGTGAGCCTGGCTCCATCTTTCCAACCTGTAGTCACTCGCTCACCCATCTATGTGCTTTGTAAGGCAGAGTCCTCACCTCTCAGACCACGAGAAGGTCAACATCTTCACGTCATATTTGCTTCTCATGTTCCTCCTCCATCAGCCACACGGCAGGGAACTCTCCTTCTCAGTTGGAGCCTGTCAAACTAGTCCCCTTCTGGTCCTCAATCGTGCCCAACTTTTTGTGTCAGGACATTTTTCCAAGCTGCTTTTAGCATCTTGAATGTTCCCTTCCTCACACTTTTCCTAATGAAGCATTATTCTTGCCTCCTATCTCATTACTCAGAAAGGCTTTCTTTGGATCCACAGTGAAAAATATGTCCACCCAATTTTACCCTTCCACAGTGTCCTGAACTTTTCTTTATCAACAGTTATTACTGATTTTAACTATTTGTTCATTTGTTGTGTATTTCTCTCTCCTTTTAGATTGCAAGCAGCAGGAAAGCAGGGTCTTTTCATTTGGGGTTGAGTCTCTGGATACATTCAGAGCCTTTCCCAACTCCTGATACATAGTTGCAGCTCAGTTTGTTGAGTTTCTTATTAATAATTAATTGCTGTTTATTTACTAAATAATATATTTGTAGGCTTATTGGGTTTGAAAGGGAGGAGTAAAATGGCATATATTGCACACCTACCTATGGGCTTCCAGGTGGTGCTAGTGGCAAAAAACCCACCTGCCAGTGTAGAAGATGTAGGTGTGATCCCTGAGTCCCGAAGATCCCCTGGAGGAGGATATAACAACCCACTCCAGATTCTTACCTGGAGAATCCCATGGACAGAGGAGTCTGGCGGGCTACAGTCCAAAGGATCACAAAGAGTTGGACACCACTGAAGCGATTTAGCATACACGTATACATACCTAATGTATTCAAAGTTTGCTTTTGTACATATTTTAATAATCATTATTTTCAGTAATCATATAAGCTCAAATTACTTCAGTTTTGTAATGATTAAATAAGTGAGCAGAAACCTTAAAGAACCTGTGTTAAAAAGCTAGTAATTGCCTTTAAAAAGCCCCAAACTGAATCTCACAGCCATTACAACCGTCTAATTTTTATTCAGCCCACCTTGCCTTATAGATTTCCAAAGTCAACCCCCTGATAACAATACATACTAAGCTTCTTCATATTCAAATTATGCAAATTAACCCAGGTTTCTAATTATTACATCTTGGTTTAATTTCTTTCCTCACAATCCCTTCTTGGAGCATCCTGTGTTTTTTAAACTATTATGTTTATTTATCAAAGAAATACATGCATATATAAACACACACATATAATACAGAAGTTAATACTAAATAAAAATGGAACGTAACACCGTCATTTCACTTTGCTCCCCCAGTGCTTCTTCTCCACCTCTTTCAGATATTGTGCCCAGCATTTACACATCCCATGTTTCTACATTGTTGTTCAGTCGCTTCTACATAATATACATAAATAGTTCTTGCTGGCTTCATGAGTTGGTGGTATTATCCATCATGCTGTCATGGTATATGAGATTTTTACTCTCCAACACCTTCATTCTCCTGGCTTCCCTTTCTCCTCTTAATAAACTGAGCTTTCAAGTGCAGTCACTATTCAGGGTTTATATTTGACTCCAGTGCACAGTGAAGTACAGTGCTGCCTGCCTGTGTGTGTGTGTGCTAAGTCCTGTCTGACTTTGTGATCCCACGGACTGTAGCCAGCTAGGCTCCTCTGTCCGTGGGCTTCTCCCAGGAAAGACTACTAGAGTGGCTTGCCATTTCCTCCTCCAGGGAATCTTCTTGACCCAGGGATCAAATCCAGGTCTCCTGTGTCTCCTGCATTGGCAGGCAGATTCTTTATCACTGAGCCACCAGAGTAGCCCCACTTATTATTACTAAAATCTATTAAACTCATGATTATGGTTTTCTATAAAGGAAGGATAAATATGAAAATCAGCCAAAGAAGAGAGTCTGAAAGGGTTTGAAATGCAGAGCTTCTGCTAGTCTCTCCTTATGGAGTTAGGACATGATACCCTCCTGGCATTGACTTGGGAAAACATGACGGAATACTGCCGACTAAGAAAGATCGCCCCAGCTCAAATACCCACAGTTGCTACTGTGGCTCCATTCCTAGTCTTGATTGACCACTTGATTTCCACATGATTTAACTCACGATCCAGAGCAAGTGGTACTTGTGACTCACATCTCACCCCTGTCCCAATCATATGGTTTCTGCTGTGGTTAGCTTCTAATTTAAGATTATCAAGTATGGCTAGTCTGTGCCCTAAAAGCAAAGACATTTCTATCAGGTGTGACATAGACTGCTTCCCAAAACCCAGTGTAAAGGTCAGATATTTTCTTTTGTGTGTGTGTGTGTCTGTGTATATGTGTGCACGCTCAGTTGTGTCCAACTTTTTGCAACTCCATGAACTATAGCCCGCCAGGCTCCTCTGTCCATGGGATACTCTAGGCAAGAATACTGGAGTGGGTTGCCATTTCCTCCTCCAAGGGATCTTCCCGACCCAAGGATTGAACCCTTCTGTCCTGCGTCTCCTGCCTTGGCAGGCAGATTCTTAACCACTGAGCCACTTGGGAAGCCCGATCTCTCCTTAGACAAGGCCCAAATTGTTACACCTTACATGTGGTCCTTGGTTTTCCCTCTTGTTTTGCTGGAACAAGTACTCAAGAAGCTCTCTTACATGTTAAAAAATAAAAAAGAGCATCATAAGTGATGCTAGTGATGTTTCTAGTCATTTTGCTCTTGAATTAATGCTGCTTTATTCGGGACAGGTGGCTGTCTACAAGAAGGTCAGTTTCTCTCCTGGAATACTACCTATACAGTCACCTGGAGATTCTCTTCCTTTTCTGTATATTTAACGGCTGATGCTTTTGGTTTTGCTTTAGCTTTGAATCCTATCTCTTTTGCTCCTCTTCCTCCTCCTTATTTCTTTCTCTATGTCTCCCTGTCTTTGTATCTCCATCTAACTCATTCTTTCCTCTTCGTTTCTCGCAACACATATTAGAGTGATTTCTTAAGCAAAAGTGTCTCAAAAAACTCTCTTTCTCTAGTTCAGTTTATTCAGATAGTGTACCTGTTGCTTGAGTACCTCTCTTTGTCAACTTGTGTAACCCTTTAGAACATTTTCTCAACTTTATGTTTTAATCCTTTGATGATTTTTTTTTCATTTATGCTATCATGTTTTTATTTTATGAGTTATTTTTTCCCTCTCAATGTTAAATATTTTGTTTTTGTTTCATAGCTGTAATGTCTGTTTTTAAGCCTTTGAGGATATTTTGGAAGGATTTTTCTCCCCTAAATACTCTCTGTTAGTTTTGTTGCAGGAAGGGGGACCCCTTTCAGAGCCTGAAACTGGGCTCTTGTCTTAACACTCGGAAATGAACTGTCTGAGGATGTACTGACAAAGCAAAAGATTTTATTGGGAAAGGGCACCCGGCTGGAGAGCAGTAGGGTGAGGGAACCCAGGAGAACTGCTCTGCCATGTGGCTCGCAGTCTCAGGTTTTATGGTGATGGGATTAGTTTCCGGGTTGTCTTTGGCCAGTCATTCTAATTCAGAGTCTTTCCTGGTGGGGCACGCATCGGTCAGCCAAGATGGATGCTAGCGAGAGGGATTCTGGGAAGTGGACGGACACGCAGTGTCTCTTTTAGACATTTCTCGAACTCTTCCGGTTGGTGGTGGCTTATTAGTTCCCTATTCCTTATCAGGATCTCCTGTCATAAAACAACTCATGCAAATGGTTACTATGGTGCCTGGCCAGGGTGGGCGGTTTCAATCAGTGTGCTTCCCCTAACAGTTTCAAGATGCCTTTTTTTGTGTGTTCTTTGGTCTCCAACTTTCATGGTGGGAACTTTCTCAAATATCCTACAACCTTTTGTTGTCTGTCCATGTTTAAGAAGAAAGGTCTGGAAGGCTGATTACAAGTACGGAGTAAAATTAGGCAGGATGTGTGGGCTCTTAGCTTTGCCAATGGCTCAGCAGGTAAAGAATCTCCCTGCAGTGCAGGAGACACAGGAGATGCAAGTTCTATCCCTGGGTTGGGAAAATCCCCTGGAGGAGGAAATGGCAACCTGCTCCAGTATTCTTCCTGGAGAATCACATGGACAGAGGATCCTGGAAGGCTACAGTCCAAAGGGTTACCAAGAGTAGGACATGACTGAGTGACTAAACACACACACACATCACACACACACACACACGTGGCAGTGACATGGGGGCACCTCTGATGTCAGTATTTTCAAAAGTACGTTTAAGAGTTTGCTACAACAAACTAGTCAATATAACAAAAATGAAGCAAACTTACAGATATAGAGAACAAACTAGTGGTTACCATAGGGAGGCAGAATGGAGGAGGGACTATATAATGATGGCAGAGTAAGAGGTAGAAACTATTAGGTATGAAATAAGCTACTAGGGTATATTCTACAACGTGTGGAATATAAACAATATTTTATAATAACTGTTGATGGAGTATAACCTTTAACAATTGCGAATCACTGTACTGTACACCTATAACTTGTGTGATGTTGTGCAGCAACTATATTTCCATAAGCAAACAAACAGAACCAAAATCCAACATTCAAAAAGAGGATAGTAAGTAGGTAATGTAAAATCATGGCAAAGAAATATCACAATGTTGGTTCCCTTTGGGGCAGGCAGAATGGGAATTCAATGATGTACATAATGTTTATTTCTCTCTAATAAATAAATTTGAAGGAAATTTTTTTTAAAAAGTTTTCTTCTGAGCTGATTACATTCCCAAGAGAAGATTCTCCTGCTGCTCTTCCCTGAGAGTCAAGGTCTTCACGTGTCTTGTGAATGAAAATAGCCACCAGCCTCAACTTCCACTTACACCTTTGTTGACTTCTTCCCCCAATTCAGACTGTTATTTCTGCCTTTCCTTAAGTCTGAATCCTCCTGTCCAGAAAGCCTCAGTTGTACCCTCTTCAGAGAAATGCCCCACTTTTATGTGGAGGTCATAAGGAGAGGAAGTTATCTAGTGGTGTGGATCTAACTCCTTCTTAAAGAGCTTTCCAGCAGTCCTTTCTCCGTCAGGTCACCACATCACCCCGGGCCTGGA
The DNA here is from genome assembly GCF_055505025.1 of Bos grunniens. Lineage (NCBI taxonomy): Eukaryota > Metazoa > Chordata > Mammalia > Artiodactyla > Bovidae > Bos > Bos grunniens. Next base: position 151,391,695 of record NC_141165.1, read on the forward strand.
GACCCTGCAGGCTGCTGGCTCTTAGCCAGGAGACTTTTCTACCTTGAAGCGCAGGTTGGCTCTTGCCTGTTAGCAGTGATGGTTTAATACTGAGTGTTGTCTAGATGGCCAGGTGAATTTCCGCTCCTCAAGGAGTGCATTTTCTCTGGGCCCTTGTACTGTAGTTTTAGTGAGCTTTCCGGAGGAAATGCGCTCAATCCTCCACCTTTACCCAAAGCACTTTGTAACTTTTGGTCCAAGTTGCAGTAGCAGGTGTTCTCCGTGCCCCACCCGTATGCTCTCAGCACTTACCTCTGCACGTGAATCTGGCTTCCTGAAAACAGCTGGGACTCTTCCTGAGGACTTTTTTTCTTTCTTTTCCCTCCTCCCTCCTCTACTTTCTCTCTCTCTCTCTTTTTTTTTCCCCACCTGGGGCACAGTTTCTTTATAATATTCTGTTAGCTTCCACTGTACAATGAAGTGGATCAGCTGTAGAGATACATACATTCCCTCCCTCTTGAACCTCCCTCCCTCCCTCCCCTCACCCCCATCCCACCCCTCTAGTCTTCACAGAGAACCGAGCTGAGCTCCCTGTGTGGTACAGCAAGTTCCCACTTGCTGTCTGTTTTACATAAGACAAGTGCGTCTACATCGAGCCTCACCTCCCATTCATTCTACCCCTTCTCCTACCCCCGGAACCTGTATCCAAATGTCTGTTCCCTACCTCTGTGTCTCTGTTCCTGCCCTGCACCTTCTCTTCTCCTCCTCCTTTGATTCGCTTCCTCTTGCTTCTTCTTTTTCACTGTGGGAATTGGGAGGTTAAATCTAGGCCTAGTATCTTGGAATCTGCCCCTTACCTGGGAGAACCCTGAACTGTGTTCTATACTTTCTCCCAGAGTTTCCCAAAGGAATTCTTTTCCAGTTGCCCGTGGAAATAACTTACTGGGTAATGCTTTTATCAGCTTTCTTCTCTTTTCCTGCCTCTTACTTTCACTCTCACTGGTCCTTCTTCGAATGAACTCCCAAATTCACTTATAATAATTGAATTCTCACCTCAGCCTGCTTCTGAGGGGACCTGGAAGTTTATTTCCCTAGTTATTTCTCCATATTTTTAATATACTTTACATATGTTGTTAGTTTTTAGCTAGCCCAGGCTTCCCTGATGGCTCAGATGGTAAAGAATCTGCCTGCAATTCTGGGTTGATTCCGCAGTTGACCTGGGTTTGATCCCTGGGTTGGGCAGACCCCCTGGAGAAGGGAAAGGCTACCCACTCTGGTATTGTTGCCTGGAGAATTCCATGGACAAGGAGGACCCTGGTGACTTCAGTCCATGGGGTCACAAAGAGTGGACACGACTGAGCAACTAACATGTATCCATGTACCCTGATATTTTTTAGCTAGCTCATACTCATTTGGTATTTATTGCTTTTCAAGCTTGGATGGTTAATCTTATCCTTACTGTGTTGGTCACAGCAATGTAGACCAGAGTTACAACAAACACATTTGATAGCCCTTTTCTTTATGGCAAGTGATTTCCTGCTTCAAGAAGGTGGCATACCTCCTCATTTAGGAAAGAGATGTGTTGTAAGACATCACTTGATTAAAATGTCCTGAGTTTGTCCATGGCCAGTCAATTTTAAAAGCATTCCCAACTCTAAGACTAATTGCTTTTGAATCATCTGTAGCACAACAGCAAGATGAGAGCAGGGTGATCACAAGTCACAAAAAGCCACTGGATCCTAAATGAGTAAGAACAGAAATGGCTTACTCTGTGCAGCTCCGATATTCGCAGCACGTGACGTGATCACTGAAAGCTCACGACAGAAGGGAAGAACAGATAAAAGCCCAGTTAGACAGATATTTATCCCAGGGCAAGGTAAACAATTTCTTCCCACCACAGTACAGATTATTGACCTGAAAAATTCACACAGGAAACCATGCCAGTGTATCAACTGATTTTATTTATTTTGTAAAATCCTCAAAGAGAAACTCCTCTGTAAAGTATTATTACGAAATACCTATGTTCTATAAAATTACTTAGACAAGCAACTGAAATTCCTAGAGTCATACCGATTTTTGTCATTGAATAGTTCTAGGATAAGCAATGAGAACATTTTAAATCACAGCTGTAGACAATATCAATGTTTTCACTCTTTCTACATTTCTTTCCCTCTGACAACCATAATACGCAACTTGAAGTATTGAAGGTCTTGGCTCTTCAGTGGCCACTTCATTGCTTTCCAGATTTCTCCTTTTTATTTTATTTTCAACATAAAACCACTCTTTCTGTTGTGTCCTCTACACAACTGCCACAGACATTTGGAACCATATGTTCCTGTCTGGTGCACACCATGAACAAGTGCAGAATGTCAAAAATATGGCTTACCGAAAATCCTCCATGACGTGTTGCTGCGCCCTAGACAGCAGTGAGATGGAAATCTACCCAGGAAGTTGGGGAAAGAGCTCACAGCGGCCTTTTCTCTTTTGGAGTCACCTTGATTCTTCTACCATCTCTGCTCCTGCCTGTTAAATCAGGGCAATGTCTCTTCAGAACCTGACATCAACGCTTCAGTGGTAAAAATCAAATGATTGATATGCGATGTAGACCCAGATACTTATGGTTTACCACTCTGCCCAGCCCTACACAAATGATATAAAATCTCAGCTGTACCAACACAACCATCAGCCATCATTAAAACAAATTTTCAAAGGAATTATGTTCTTGCTAGCTGGTACCAGAGGAAACCGAATCACTAAGCAGCTTCAGTATTTTTGTCCTACATCACAAAGCAGGTTTTGTCTTCCTATGCCTGACTTCGCCAACTGCATTGTGCCACTTCTAAATGTACAGTTTTATTTATTAATCTATTAATTTACCAGGGCTTGTTAATTCTTAACAAGACATGATGACTCTTCTGGGGAACTGAGGAGATGCATGATGATTCAAAAATGAACCCAGCATTTTAAGGTCATAAGCTACATTGTTAAATCAGCTTCATGCATTATTTTAAAGCAGAATCAAAACTAACAGGTTATTCTTTATATTTGTTCATGGCAATGCAATCTTGGTTTCCCTGTTCTCTCTCTGTCTCACTCCTGAAACCACATGCTGTGCTGTGCTTAGTTGCTCAGTCTTGTCTGACTCTTTGTGACCCCATGGACTGTAGCCCACCAGGCTCCTCTGCCCATGGGGATTCTCCAGGCAAGAATACTGGAGTGGGTTGCCATGCCCTCCTCCAGGGGATATTCTCAACTCAGGGATCAAACCCATGTCTCCTGCCTTTCAGGCAGATTCTTTATTGTCTGAACCACCAGGGAAGACCAAGAATACTGGAGTGGGTTGCCATGCCCTCCTCCAGGGGGTATTCTCAACTCAGGGATCAAACCCATGTCTCCTGCCTTTCAGGCAGATTCTTTATTGTCTGAACCACCAGGGAAGACCAAGAATACTGGAGTGGGTTGCCATGCCCTCCTCCAGGGGGTATTCTCAACTCAGGGATCAAACCCAGGTCTCCTGCCTTTCAGGCAGATTCTTTATTGTCTGAACCACCAGAGAAGACCAAGAATACTGGAGCGGGTAGCCTATCCCTTCTCCAGGGGGTCTTCCCCACCCAGGAATTAAAGCGGGGTCTCCTGTATTGCAGGCAGATTCTTTACCAGTGGAGCTACCAAGGATGCCTCCTGAAACCGCATAAAGTGAAGTCGCTCAATCGTGTCTGACTCTTCACGACCCCATGGACTGTAGCCTACTATGCACCTCCGTTCATGGGATTTTCCAGGCAAGAGTACTGGAGTGGGTTGCCTTCCTGCCTGTCTCATTCATGTTTGATTTTCAAGTCATATTTTTTCTACTTATATAAATGGTTGTGGTTGGCTTTAAGAAGATATAGCATGGAAATCCCTAAAAATAAAATGGCTGTTGTTCTGTTACCATTATTCTCCATTTTTCTGCATCTAAAGAAAAGAGGGAGAGAGAGAGAGAGACAGAGGGATCCAAGCATTCAGTAAAAGACAAATATTATATATAACAATGTGTGAATTTAGGCCATAAAAATACACAATGGAGATTTCTTATTTAGTAGCAGCAAGCTGTGGGCCCTGGAGAGTGCAATAATAAAACTGTCCAAAGTCACAAATACTGTATATAGTTAGTCATGGGTGGTGCCATTTGCTTCAAAATAGACTTTTATTTTGCCTTTCTTCCCCTTAACCACATTCAAAATTAGAGAGGAATGATGAGAACCAGCAGGAAGACAGGGGAAACAGCTAACAGAATCAGGAGAGTTTTCAAACAGCCAGCTAAATTCATTGCACATCTCAACCACAGAAATATTTCAGGTGACTCTGTTTTTGACAAAACGTGGGAACCACAGGATCCACAACACGTACAAGCAAAACTCAACAACTCTAATAATAGTTACAGAAGTGAAAACCAATTTGGATAAAATAAGACATTGACTCAAGTCCTCTGAGACAGGATTTTTGAAAACAAAGTTTACCAAAATCTCATTTTGCCTTCTGGGAATTGCCTTTCTCTCTACATCTTGACTTTTTTGCTGGATTTCCTTGTTAAGGGGAGAATTCTCTTGTACCATTTCTTCCCCATCTGACATCATGAAATGTGATATATACTTTTTCTTTTTTTTATCATAAGGTGACTAAAAGGCTCTTTCATGCTCTGGCTATTGACTGAGCATGTACTTCGTAGCCCACCTTCCCTGAGAATTACATGGATCACATTAGTGTGTGGTACAAGTGAATTCAGGAATCCATGGGGTTTACTGTCTCAGTACCTGTGTGTATGTGTGTGTGTCTGTGTGTGTGTGTGTCAGTCACTCATCATGTCTGACTCTTTGTGAACCCATAAACTATAGCCTGCCAGGATCTCTGTCTGTGAAATTCTAAAGGCAAGAATACTGGACTGGGTTGCTATGCCTTCCTCCAGGGAATCTTCCTGACCCAGAGTTTGAACTCAGGTCTCCTGCATTGCAGGCAGATTCTTTACTGTCTGAGCCACAAAGGAAGCCCTTCAATGCCTATATTTGCTCTAATAATATATCCAGAAGGTGGCAAATAAAAATACAACCTTAGCATCTAGCAGCACATTCTCTAAGAAAGGAAAAATCTGTATGAAATTAGTGTAAGTGTTCTCTTATATTATATAGGCCTCTTATACTACGGTTGAAGTCCATCAATTTAGGGGACTGCTTTGTGCTAACATTATTTTCAGAATGCATTGGATGGCTCTCCTCCATGGGTGCCAACTACCCATTTCTTTACTAAACTTAATATTTGAATCATGTTTGTGCCTCTTGTTTTTCTCAAGCTATGTGAAAAGTGAAAGTGTTAGTCATGTTAGTCATGTCCAGGTCTTTGCAACCCCATGGACTATATGTAGCCCACCAGGCTCCTCTGTCTATGGAGTTCTCCCAGCAAGAATACGGGAGTGGGTTGCCATTCCTTTCTCCAGGGCATCTTCTTGACCCAAGGAGCAAACCTGGATCTCCGGTATTACAGGCAGATTCTTTACCATCTGAGCCTCCAGGGAAACCTGTGCTTTGTTAATTTGGAAAATAATAAAATGAGCAAACAATTATTTTTCAAGAGCCAGGAAAAAGAGTGACCACACAGTTCTAGACATCAAGACTTGTGGAATACGGCCAGGAAAGCAGATTACAGAATGAAATACCTTTGTTCCATGCCTGTGTTGGGCACATCATGTCTGTTGACTGATTGGACCTCAGTCTTCTCTTGTTAAATGAAGCAGCTGAGGTCAGTGTTCTTTAAGGTCTTTTTGTTTCCAACTTTCTATCTAGAGTCTCTGGTTTCCTTGTCTTGCCAGTTTGCTCCTTCTACTCATCAGCTGCTACAAATCTGACATGATCAATTTTGCACAACAGTAAGTTCACCATGGTTGCAATGTGGGAAACAGCCTGAAAGGGAGAATGAGGTTGGGGAAGATACAAGTAAGAGACGAACGCAGTAATACCTGAGTAAATTGATGGGGGCATGATTTCATGATGTGGGGTAGACAGAGGTGAACGGAGTTAAAGGTATATATCCTATTAAGCTGCCTGGAAGCAGCTTTACTGATTGGATTTAGCAAGTGAAGAGAGAAGAGATGTCAAGGTAATACTCAGGCTTCTGGTTTAGGTAATCAGTTCAGCATGTGCACCCTTCACCTAGATGGGGAACACTGCAAGAGTATTAGCTTTGGGGAACAAAGATCCAGTTTTTTTGAATGTGGTAATTTGAAATCTCTTTGGGACATAGTTACCTGTCACTGTACACTTTAAGATTATAACCTTCACCCAATACATAGCTAAGGCCTGTCTCATAGCACATAGAAAAGAATTCAAATCCAAAAATAATTTCGAGGGACTTCCAAGGTGGTCCAGTGGTTAAGACTCTGTGCTGCCATTTCGAGGGGGCACAGGTTCAATTCCTGGTTGGGGATCTAAGATCCCACATGTTGCTTGGCATGGCCAAAAAAATTAAAACAAAAATGGTAATAATAAACAAAGATCTTGTACATTAAAAAACAACAAAAATAATTTTAATAATTTTAAAAAGCAATTTAGATTTCTATGGAGATTTCATTGGAAAGAGAGGGTAATGGAGTTATGTTGTATTTCACGTTTTAAAACTTCTTATTTTAATATACTTAACTTGTTAACTTGTTAGTAAACTTTAACAATAAAGTCTCCAGTTGTTGTTGTTCAGTCCCTAAGTCGTGTCTGACTCTTTGCAACATGGACTGGAGCACGCCAAGCCTCCATGTCTCTCACCATTTCCTGAAGTTTGCCCAAGTTCATGTCCATTGAATTGGTGATGCCATCCAGCCATCTCATTCTCTGATTTCCTCTTCTCCTTTCACCCTCAATCTTTCCCAGCATCAGGGTCTTTTCAAATGAGTCAGCTTTTTGCATCAGGTGGCCAAAGTATTGAAGCTTCAGCATCAGTCTGTCCAGTGAATAATAAGGGTTGATTTCTCTTAGGATTGACTAGTTTGATCATCTTTATTATGCCCCTTTCTCTGAATCTCAACTCTCCGTAACAATTCTACTCATGTTCTTTTCCTCTCTTAAAAAAAAATTCTCCCTTTTTCCTCTTAGTACCATCTTCCAAAATGCTAAAATTTTGCATTCTTCATTCAATTAGGCATGATGCACAGGAGCCAATCATGGTCTTGGTGTTTCAATGCATCTTGTCACATTTCTCAATTTTATTAGTAAGCACATCATATTTTCATTAATTATATATCAGTCTTTTCTATTCCTCTATTTGTTGTTGAGCCCCTGAGGGACATGGCTAATATATATATTTTTTTTTATGTGATTCTTCTCGGGTTAGGCTTATATTAGGTAGGAAAAACATATTTATTTAGTTAAAAATATATTTAGGCATTAGTTAATATTTTTAAACCATACTTTTTCCATGAAATATCCCTGAACTTCCCAAGTTGAAATAATATCTCCCATTCAGGTTCCCAAAATGCATTGATTTTACATCTGTTTTTTTAGTTCCACTTATCACATGCTATACCATATTAAGGTAATTTTGAACATATTGTATCTCTAAGATAGTAGCTGAAGTTTATTAGTCTTTGTATTACCAACATGCAAACTATGACCTAACTATATCAGGTGTTCAAAAAGTAGTTTTTAAGTGCACTTGAGAAGAGATAAATGAATGCATAATTGGAGTTTTAGGTGTTTGGCTATGTGCTGTCTATGATATCAATATTTTCTCTCTCTCTATATAAAACACATCAGAGCTACCCTGTTGTCTCAGCAATAAAGAATTCACCTGCCAATGCAGGAGACATGGGTTCAATCCCGGGGCCAGGAAGATCCTCTGGGAAGGGAAAGGGCAACCCACTCCAGTATTCTTGCCTGGAAAATCCCATGGAAAGAGGAGCCTGGCAGGCTACAGTACATGGGGTTGCAAAAGAGTCAGACATGACATAGACACCAAACAACAACAAAAATAAAACACATCTGATTCAGATCATTACTCTGTACTATGTTCACTCTGTGTTATTTTGCTTGAAAACAGGGAATGTTTCTTTTCATAGGTTTTATCCTTGAATTCCATTACATATTTTGTTAATGCTAACTGCTTAAAATATATCTATTGAATGAAACCATACAATCACAGTCCTATAAGCTATTCAGTCCATGATCACAGAAGGTCATCCTCAAATTTGAGAAATAAGCACCCATAAATAGTTGAGCTTAAGATAAGAAAGTCTTCCTAGGTGAGCAATGCAAAAAAAAAAAAAATAGAGGAAAACAATAGAATGGAAAAGAATAGAGATCTCTTCAAGAAAATTGGATATACCAAGGGAATATTTCATGCAAAGATGGGCTCAATAAAAGACAAAAATAGTATGGACCTAAGAGAAGCAGAAGATATCAAGAAGAGGTGGCAAGAATACACAGAAGAACTAAACAAAAAAGATCTTAATGACTCAGATAACCACAATGGTGTGATCAGTCACCTAGAGCCAGACATCCTGGAGTGCGAAGTCAAATGGGCCGTAGGAAGCATCACTACAAACAATGCTAGTGGAGGTGATGGAATTCCAGTTGAGCTATTTCAAACCCTAACAGATGATGCTGTGAAAGTGCTGCACTCAATATGCCAGCAAATTTGGAAAACTCAGCAGTGGCCATGGAACTGGGAAAAAAATCAGTTTTCATTCTAATCCCAAAGAAAAGCAATGCCAAAGAACGTTCAAAAGTGAAAATGAAAGTGAAGTCTGTCAGTCGTGTCCAACTCTTTGTGACTCTGTGGACTGTAGCCCACCAGGCTCCTCCGTCCATGGGATTCTCCAGGCAAGAATACTGGAATGGGTTGCCATTTCCTTCTCCAAGAATGTTCAAACTACCACACAATTGCATCCATCTCACACGCTAGCAAAGTAATGCTCAAAATTCTCCAATTAGGCTTCAACAGTATGTAAACTGAGAACTTCCAGATGTTTAAGCTGGATTTAGACAAGGCAGAGGAACCAGAGATCAAATTTCCAACATCTGTTGGATCACAGAAAAAGCAAGAGAATTCAAGAAAGACATCTACTTCTACTTCATTGACTATGATAAAGCCTTTGACTGTGTGGATCACAATAAACTGTAGAAAATTCTTAAAGAGATGGGAATATAAGACCACCTTACCTGCTTCCTGAGAAATCTGTATGCAGGTCAAGAAGCAACAGTTAAAACTGGACATGGAACAACAGACTTGTTCCAAATTGGGAAAGGAGTACGTCAAGGCAGTATATTGTCACTCTGCAAATTTAACTTTCATGCAGAGTACATCATGCAAAAGCCTGGGCTGGATGAAGCACAAGCTCAAATCCTTCAGATATACAGATAACACCACCCTTATGGCAGAAGGTGAAGAAGAACTAAAGAGCCTCTTGATGAAGGTGAAAGAGGAGAGTGAAAAAGCTGGCTTAAAACTCAAAAAAAAAAAAAAAAAAAACCTAAAATCATAGCATCTGGTCCCCTCACTTCATGGCAAATAGATGGGGAAACAATGGAAACAGTGAGAGACTTTATTTTCTTGGGCTCCAAAAGAAACTGCAGATGGTGACTGCAGCCATGAAATTAAAAGACATTTACTCCTTAGAAGAAAAGCTATGACCAACCTAGAGAGCATATTAAAAAGCAGAGACACTACTTTGCCAACAAAGGTCCATGAAGTCAAAGCTGTGGTTTTTCCAATAGTCAGGTATGGATGTGAGAATTGGACTATAAAGAAAGCTGAGTGCTGAAGAATTGATGCTTTTGAACTGTGGTGTTGAAGACTCTTGAGAGTCCCTTGGACTGCAAGGAGATCCAACCCATTCATCCTAAAGGAAATCAGTCCTGAATATTCATTGGAAGGACTGATACTAGAGCTTAAACCAACACTTTGGCCATTGGAAAAGACCCTGATGCTGGGAAAGATTAAAGGCAGGAGGAGAAGGGGACAACAGAGGATGTGATTGTTGGATGGCATCAATGACTCAATGGACGAGTTTGAGCAAGCTCCAGGAGTTGGTGATGGATAGAGAAGCCTGGTGTGCTGAAGTCGTGGGATTGCAGAGTTGGACACGACTGAGCAACTGAACTGAACTGAACTGAACTGAAGTAGTTGAACAAAGTTTGTAACATCTTTGAGGAATAAGGGAGAAAAGCTACTAGGAAAACCAGTGACGGTGCCTTGCTCTACAGGATGTTACTTATTCTCAAAAGCATGTTTAATTCCTGCCCTGCAACAGGTACTATTTTTCTAGTTTCCATGCAAATGCATTAATATATGATATTTATTTTTCTCTTTCTGATTTCACTTTCACTCTGTTTTAAAGTCTCTAGGTCATCTATGTCTCTTTAGAGAATAGACTTTTGGACACTGTGGGGAGAAGGGGAAGTAGGGAATAGGACAAATTGGGAGAGTAGCATTGACATATATGTGTCAATGCTATCCATCTATATACTATCATGCGTAAAATAGATAGCTAGTGGGAACCACAGAAAGCTCAGTTCAGTCCTCTGTCATGACCTAAATTGGTGGACTGCGGCAGTCAGACTCAAGACGAAGAGTGTGTATATATATATATATATATATATACACACACACATATATATACATTTAGCTGATATATGTATACATATACACTTCCTTGTATTACAGAAGCTAACACAACATTGTAAAGCGATTATGTATGCTAAGTTGTTTCAGTAGTGTCCGATTCTGTGTGATTCCATGGATAATAGACACCCCCCAGGCCTCTCTGTCCATGGGGATTCTCCATGCAAGATTACTGGAGTGGGTTGCCATGCTGTCCTCCAAAAGCAATTATACTTCAGTAAAAAAAAAAAGCAAAGAATGTGTCTAAGATTTTGGATCTGTTCACAAGGAATTTTCAAAAGATAAATACTTGGTTGCACTAACTTGTGTGTTTATTTTTTTTAGCAATATGTACATCTGACTTTTTTTCCTCATTGGGTTAAGTGCTGTAGCAAGTATACAAGTCTTATCTTACATAGCACCTGCAAGGAATTTTAAGCATTTTAACCTTTCATTAAAAAAAAAAAAAAAAAACACCTTACCAGCTTTAAAGTGTAAAACACCTCTGGAACATTATATGGAAATGGTTTAACTGTACCAAAACAAACCTTCTTCACAGAAAATGAGAAATTTTCCTTTAATTAGAATGACAGCAGGAATTTAGGAAGATAGAATTTAATGTAATTAAAATTGGAAAATCATTATTTAACAAGAATCATGCTACATTTCTTGAAAAAAATACAATGAGGATCTTTTAATTTCAGATGAGTCAATAATTTTATTTTTATGTCTCTCCTGAGTCTCTTCTAATTAAATGAGTATGGAAGATAAATTTGAGGAAGCGTTCTACACTTTCCTAGTCTCAACTGCAGTCATTTGCTTGAGCAGTGTTTTCACAACATTATGGTAAATTTTTTTAAAAAAAGAAAAATACTTGAAGAACATGTGAATACGGGGAAGACTATTGAAGAAGCAAGAGCTTCTTCAATATTGAAGAGCTTCTAGGAATGAGAAATTCATTCACTAAAGAATGAAAGACATAGCTGCACCAACTCATTATATACTTATTGCTGCTTATTCACTTATTGGCATTTTTAAATTATCAAATAAAGTTTATCATGAGCTTATCCTGAATTTACAAACTGTATTCACATGGTGTATTTAAAGTTACATGGTGTATTTTGCTATTGTATGTTAGCTTTTACAGCTTCAATTCTCCTAATCAAGCATGAATTTAAGGAGCTCAGATTACTAAGCAGAGAAAACGCTCATATAACAGTTGGTCTACTTTGTGTCAGGAAGGGGAAAATGCTATAAAATAAATGGTATTTTATCACATATTAAATGAGAAAAAACATTCTTGAGGAGAATGAATTAGTTGGATACAGTGTTAAGAAGGAAGTTTTAATTTGTTGCAGTAATTACACCTTGTGCTTCCCAGGTGGCACAGTGGTAAAAATCCTTCTGCCAGTGCAGGAGACTCGGGAGACGCAGGTTTGATCCCTGGATTGGGAGGATCTTCTGGAGGAGAAAATGGCAATCCACTTCAGTATTTACATCCTTTAGATACACCTGTTACCTCCACATTTATCTAATGCTAATGCTTACTCCTTGGAAGGAAATTTATGACCAACCTGGGCTCCAAAATCACTGCAGATGGTGACTGCAGCCATGAAATTAAAAGACGCTTACTCCTTGGAAGGAAAGTTATGGCCAACGTAGATAGCATATTCAAAAGCAGAGGCATTACTTTACCAACAAAGGTTCGTCTAGTCAAGGCTATGGTTTTTCCTGTGGTCATGTATGGATGTGAGAGTTGGACTGTGAAGAAGGCTGAGCGCCAAAGAATTGATGCTTTTGAACTGTGGTGTTGGAGAAGACTCTTGAGAGTCCCTTGGACTGCAAGGGACTGGTCCTAGGTGTTCATTGGAAGGACTGATGCTGAGGCTGAAACTCCAGTCCTTTGGCCACCTCATGCGAAGAGTTGACTCATTGAAAAAGACTATGATGCTGGGAGGGATTGGGGGCAGGAGGAGAAAGGGACAACAGAGGATGAGATGGCTGGATGGCATCACCAACTCAGTGTACATGAGTTTGGGTGAACTCTGGGAGTTGGTGATGGACAGGGAGGTCTGACATGCAATTCATGGGGTCACAAAGAGTCAGACATGACTGAGTGACTGAACTGAACTGGAGACAGCATATTAAAAAGCAGAGACATTACTTTGCCAGCAAAAGTCCATCTAGTCAAGGCTATGGTTTTTCCAGTGGTCATGTATGGATGTAAGAGTTGGACTATACAGAAAGCTGAGCACCGAAGATCTGATGCTTTTGAACTGTGGCGTTGGAGAAGACTCTTGAGAGTCCCTTGGACTGCAAGGAGATCCAACCAGTCAATCCTAAAGGAAATCAGTCCTGAATATTCATTGGAAGGACTGATGCTAAAGCTGAAACTCCAACAGTTTGGCCACCTCATGCGAAGAGCTGACTCATTGGAAAAGACCCTGATGCTGGGGAAGATTGAAGGCAGGAGGTGAAGGGGACAACAGAGGATGAGGTGGCTGGATGGCATCACTGACTTAATGGACATGAGTTTGAGTAATCCCCGGGAGTTGGTGATGGACAGGGAGGCCTGGCGTGCTGCAGTCCATGGGGTTGCAAAGAGTCAGACGTGACTGAGTGACTGAACTGAACTGAAATGAATGTATGTTAATAAGTAGGTAGAGCCAAGATTTAAGCCAAGTAATCCAACTAACTTGACCCTGTGTTCTTCAGCACTAGGCTCCACCACCCAAGAGAAACAATTTATCTCTCTGCTTCAGTTTCCTCATTTGTAAAACAGAGAACAGGGAGAGCTAGGTGGTATTTAAGGACTTAGTCATCTTGATAGCTTAGTCATCACATGTAGTAGTTATGCTGAGCTAACGCAGAGCTAAGGAAAACAGTTCTCTATATGGGGCTTCCCTGGTGGCTCAGATGGTAAAGAATCCACTTACAATGAAGGAGATTTGTATTACATCCCTGGATCAGAAAGATCTCCTGGAGAAGGGAATGGCTACCCATTCTAGTATTCTTGTCTGGAGAATTCCATGGACAGAGGAGCCTAGTGGGCTACAGCCCATGGGGTTGCAAAGAGTCGGACACAACTGAATGACTAATACTTTCACTTTTATGGAAAGGAATAATAAACATTGATTTACCAGAATGCTCAGTGGTCAGGATTGGTCTCGGTTTCCATTCTCACAGATTCTTATCCTGGGTCAAGGATTAGGATGTAAGAAGTTTGGGAGATGATTCCAGGTTGTACTAGTAGTAAAGTAGACTGATAAGAAGGAGATATGGATTGTTAATATGATGTATATTAGGAAGCAAGTTGCTTAATCTTTCAGAGGAACTCTCAGAAAATCATAAAACACAACTAGAGAGTTCTATTGCCAACAGGGTTGCTGCTGGGAGACTTATTTGTGTCCCCATGGACTTGCTTAACACAGAGGCTAGTTTGGCTTTGCCTGTAGATAGAATCCACTCAGGAGACCAGAGGAAATACCCAGACAAAGCAGTGTAGGAGCTCTGGCCATTCAAAGTTAGACCTGCTCACAGTGAAGAAGGGCAACTAGATATACTGGGAACATTTTCCACAAAAGTATGCTGACGTTTCCAGTGGTCATGTACGGATGTGAGAGTTGGACCATAAAAAAGGCAGAGGACTGAAGAATTGATTTTGCTGAATTGTGGTGCTGGAGAAGACTCTTGAGAGTCCCTTGGACTGCAAGGAGATCAAACCAGTCAATCCTAAAGGAAATCAGTCCTGAATATTCACTAGAAGGACTGATGCTGAAGCTGAAGCTCCAATGGGAAGCTGAAGCACCTGATGGGAAGAGCCGGCTCATTGGAAAAGACCCTGGAAAGATTGAAAGCAGAAGGGAAAGGGGGAAACAGAGGATGAGATGGTTAGGTAGCATCAATGGACATGAATTTGAGCAACTTCCAGGAGATCCTGGAGGACAGAATGGAAAGGCATGCTATGGTCCACAGAGTCACAGAGAGTCAGACAAGACTCAGTGACTAAACAACAACATGCTGATTAACTTAAATTTTAGATGAAGAGTTACCCCAAACATTTGTATATTTGATTTCAGGTTTGGTCTTCTTGGTACAGTTAATTTTATTTTCTGTAACAGTACAGTCGTTTTCCTTATTTTAGTAAATAGAGTGTAAAGGACACAATTAAACTTCTTTGAGTTTCTTGTCATCACTCATTGCCATTTTACCATGACAGAAGTTTGAGTGTTTTCATTCTAACTGAGAAAATGGTTTCACACAGTGTGGTGTCTTAGAGAAATACTTCTATGATGAGATCTCTGCAAATACAATGGAAGAATTTAGAAGCCCAAATGATGGCTGTTATCTTTTTCTGCCGGGGCTTGGAGAAATGCACTGATCACAACTGCAATTGTAACTCTTTGAGAGCAATGATTTCCAACCTTTTTTTGTTCTGTCCCAGAGCACCTAGGAACACCATAAATAACTCAGGGGGAAAACAACACATAAAAACAACTGCTAACAAAATCCAGAATCAATACAAATTTAATTTGATTTCCAAAATGTAGATATAGCAGGAAACACTTTTTAGGAAGCTGTTTGTCTAATGAAATAAAACCAAAATAATAGGTGTTATAATTTGCAAAGCTGGCTAGCAACTGCGTTATTGAGCCAAGAAAGAATGAAAAACATGGACACAGAAACTTCATAAGGGGAATATATATGTACTAATCAAAAATGGTATAGAACCAAAAAAGAAATCCACTGAGGGTGAAGGAGGAAACAGACAGAACAGGCTCCATCTTGAAAGCAGGACTCCTATCTTGGGCCTGACTGTGGACTTTGAGCTATCTTTCCAGAATCTATGGAAAGGACATCCCAACTGGAAAACCAGGCCTCCGGAAGGAAGAGCCCCAGGGCTCTCCATGGCCTAAAAGAATACCCTAATTATCTGTGTAACCAAATAGAATCATACATTCTATTATGCTTATTGGGGTATGACCACAGGCCTATTGATAATTGTCCGCTGTTAACCACCTAGGCGTAAGGCATATGAATCACGGGTTAACTTTGATTGTATCTTTCCTTTGTTCAGACTAGTTTCAAGGAATTTGGGGAGGTGGGTTTGAGCATGTACACTTAGGGTATTTAAGGTTTTCACAAAAACTGGTCAGAGTCCTTGGCTAAGAGGAGACTCTGCCTTGGGCCCGCAGGTGTAGTAAACGGCACTCCACGATCTGCATTGTCCTCCTGAGTGTGTTTCCCGGAATGAGTGGCTATAGCAAGGGGAGGGAGTAGAGGAATTATTACAGGCAAGAACTGGTTTTTTTCTGTGACCTCCAAATTTATTTCTCTAGAGAATCAATGTCATTGTTGTTCTTGCACCTCTCCACTTATTAATAAATTTGTTTTGTTTTATGAGGAGCTCTCTCTCCCATTTCTCTCTTTCCTTCCTAACCAGTAGGGGAAGAAGACAACCATTATTACTGAAGTTTCTCTCTCTTGCAGTCCTAAACATTTTCTATTGTTCTCAGAAGAGATGTTCTGGGAAATCCATAGACTTTGCTCTGTATTTCCAGCTTTGGTCCTTTCAATGAATTTATGAAATGATACCTAATTTACCTGCCATATTATTTTTCAGGATCCTTCCAGATGGTAACTAATTGAATCTTAAAGTTGGAGATAAAATTTTGGTTTGAAAATGCTTAAAGGATACGAAATATATTGATAAGGGATAGCATGGCATCTTTAATGCCAGTATTATTTTAACTTGAAATTGTTTCAATTTGTCTTTGCAGGCCTCTGTAGACTAAGTCATTTAAATTCCTAACGGAAAACAAATATTTCAGTTTATATTGGTAGCATCTCTTTGGAAGAGATAGCTACTGTTAACTGAAATCTTTTCTCACCTTCCTCTGTATGAAAGTTGTAACTAGAAATATGCCTGCCCAGGGAAAATTTATGTTTCATGGGCCCTCTTGAAACTAATTTAGTCATATGGGTCATATAGTCAAGTTCTTGCGAGTGGAATTTAAGCAGATGTGATGAGTTCTAATTCTAGTTCTAAAGGTTAAAAAATCGGGCATCCCTGTCTCTGCCCCTTGTAAGAAGCATAGCTTTGAACATTTAGATGAGGAAAATGCCTAAGAGCAAGAAAATTAAAAAAATTGAGAAAATCCTGGACCTTAAGTGACTGCATGGACCAAACCTTTCTGCTGATCTACAATGTTTACTGCTGGAAGTTATGTGAGTGAAAAATAAACTTGTTTTCTTTAACTCTGTATTTTAGGGCCACATTGTTATAACAGCTTTGTCTTCACACTAACTAAAGCATTCCTCAATCTGAAGGAATGTTTAACCCCTGCTGCTGCTGCTACTGCTAAGTCACTTCAGTCGTGTCCACCTCTGTGAGACCCCATAGACAGCAGCCCACCAGGCTTCGCCGTCCCTGGGATTCTCCAGGCAAGAACACTGGAGTGGGTTGCCATTCCCTGAAACCACACCAATTATCTCAAAAAGACCTGACTCTGCTCGTCAAAGGAGGTGAGCGAGCACACCGTTTGTCGGAGGCGCTCCATACATCAAACTTCTGCTGGCAGACACTTAAGAAAGTGGCCTGAGGGATTTTCCCTACCAAATGAAATGCATCACTGATTTGAAAGTAACAAGATGAGCTTTAAATCTCAAAAGCAAATGATAGTATTCCCATATTTTGTGTGCCTATGGATTCTCCTACAAATATTCTGGCAGAAAGAGTGGGAAATTAATATTATATAATATATATATATATATATATATATATGCTATGAAGTGAAAGTGAAAGTGTTAGTCTCTCAGTTGTGCCTGACTCTGCCACCCCATGGACTGTAACCCGCCAGGCTCCTCTGTTTATGGAATTCTCCAGGCAAGAATGCTGGAGTGGGTAGCCATTCCCTTCTCCAGGGGATCTTCCCAACCCAGGAATCGAACCCAGGTCTCCTGCTTTGCAGGTGGATTCTTTATTGTGTAAGCCACCAGGGATTGAATCTCATTTATGTTATTATGACCATATGATTTTGAAGTTATCAATCTAAGATAGGCTTGGCAAAGATGAGACAGTTTTGTGAGGATGAGGAGGATAACAACGGCAGATAAGGAAGAAAGGTATCAAGAAATAAATGAAGACAATATGAAGAGGAAAAAATGTGTTTGCAGGTATGATTACTTGCAAACTGAAGTGAAGTGAAGTCGCTCAGTCGTGTCCGACTCTTTGCCACCCCGTGAACTGTAGCCTACTACACTCCTCTGTCTATGGGATTTTCCAGGCAAGAGTACTGGAGTGGGTTGCCATTTCCTTCTCCAGAGGATCTTCCTGACCCAGGGATCGAACCCAGGTCTTCCGCACTGTAGGCAGATGCTTTACCATCTGAGCCACCAGGGAAGTCCACTTGCAAAGCAAAAGGAAAACAAAGAGAATGAAGATAAACAATTGCTTACCTGACTGGTGAGGATTTGCTTAAGCCATATAATTGCTTGAGGCTGGTAAAGGAGGCAATGGCTGGTGGCTGCAAGTCCTTGGGCTGGCATATCTCATCTCCAAGGAATGTCTTTTTGAATGGCTGTAGTCATAAAATTTGAATGCTTGTCAGATCCATTGTATTAGTTTCCTAGGTAACTGTAACAAATGACCTCAACCGAGGTGGCTTAAAACAATTGAAATTTATTGTGTCACAACTCTGGGCTTCCCAGGTGGCACTAATGACAAAGAATCTGTAGAATCCATCTGCTAATGCAGGAGATGCAGGAGCCACTATTTTGATCCCTGGTTTGGGGAGATACCCTGGAAGAGGAAATGGCAACCCACTCCAGTATTCTTGCCTGGAGAATCCCAAGGACAGAGGAGCCTGGCAGGCTATGGGTCATGGGGTCACAAAGAGACAGGACTTAGTGACACACACAGCTCTGGAGGTTGAAAATCTGAAATCAAGATGCTTGCAGGCATGGACACTTCAGATCTTCTAGGAGAGGGTCCTTCCTTGTCTCTTCCAGCTACTGGTAGTACCAAGTGAGATGTAAATCCTTGGCCTGTGGCAGCACAACTCCAATCCTTGGCTCTGACTTCACATGACCGTCTTCTCTTGATGTCAGTCTGCCTGTGTATCTTCACATGTGCTCATCTACTCTTCTTTGTAAGGCCATGTTCCCTCTGTGTCTCCTCCCTGTGTGTCTTTCCTTTTATGGGGACACCAGTCATATTGGATTAACTCATATTAAATCAATCAATTACATCTTCAATTAGCTAATTACATCTTCAATGACCCTATTTTCAAATACAGTCGCTATCTGAGGTACTGGAACTTACCCACATATCTTTTTACTGGAGACACAGTTTAACATATACACTCATAATGGAGACTGAAGTTTCCAAAATGGAAAATAATACTCTACTAAGGTTGGTTTATTTTTAGTTCTCCTTTTTCATATATTAAAGAACTAAAAATCTAACTTTATAGAACACTAAAAATAAGTTAAAATACATTACTAAGAGCTAGTCATTTTTTTCTTTTAGATAAAAGCAAAAATGGGCCAAAAATTCTAAAAGATTGTTTTCACTGTCAATTCAGTGAATTCTTTATGTTCAAGCTCTCTTCCTTTCTTAGAAATGGCACTGAAGACTGAGTGAACCCAGTGAAAAATGATATGGACCCTCTGCAATCAAATTGTATGTGGCAAATAAAAGAACATCAATGTACTTTCTAAAAATATTGTGTGTAAAGAATCATATCCATAGGATATAGACATTAAAGCTGCCAAGGCCACAATTAAAAATCCAACTGTAATATGTTAAACCTTTTATTTCTTAATGACTCCTTAACTGATTTCTAAATAAAGCAATCTAAAATATCTAATAAGTTTTTCCAACATTTACAAATATCAAAGGCTAATAGCAGCATATTGTTTCATCTTTTTGGCCTTCATGTATTCTATTTGACTTTTTTTTTTTTTTTAGTGCTTTAAATCTTTACAGGTGCTTTGAAATAAAAAGATCTTCCATTTATTCTCTGTTTCCCAAAACACCTTTATTTATGTGGGAACCAGTGAGAATTTGGGCAGACCTTCTTTTTCATGAAACTGGTGAGAGTTTTGACAATCTGGCTGCTAGCCTGAATTTTGTGGCACATCTGTAGTTATAAATATAGAATTTCAATTATGTAAATCACCTTGGCAATGTCTTTTTAAAAGTTAAAACAGAACACTGTAGTTTATCTCCTGTATACTTTAGTAATACTCTTATGATTTAGCTTCATGCTATCAAAATCAAATTAAAAGCTACATTACATACCAGCTTTTTAAAAATTATTTTTAGAGAGAGGTTTTTATAAAATCTTTGAGTCTTCAGATTTAAAAAAAAAGAAAAGAGACTACCTCATTGAGTTATAGGTTTAGGAAAAAAAGAAAGGAAAAAAATCCTTATCTCTATCTTGCTACTTTCTTTAATATTATAATGTAAGACCCAAACAATAGCATAAAAAATAAGATTAACTGTTTCACTGTGCTAAGTCACTTCAGTCACGTCTGACTCCCCCTGTGGACTGTAGCCCACCAGGTTCCTCTGTCCATGGGATTCTCCAGGCAAGAATATTGGAGTGGGTTGCCATGCCCTTCTCCAGGGGATCTTTATTGAACTGGAGTCTTTTATATCTCCTGCAATGGCAATTGGATTCTTTACCATTTAGTATCACTTGGGAAGCCCACAGCTTCAGTATAGAATCACAATTCATTATAAGCAATTTAAATTTTTTCTCTTTACAACTTATGTCAGCAATTACCAATGCATTATCTACTTGAGAACAGAGATAGGATTTCATTTCCTCCCACTTCTCTTTGAAATTACCTATGGGGAGGGGTGTCTTTCAAATCTGAATCCCCAGCAAAGATCCTGGCATATATTAGATTCCCATAAATGTGTAAATTAGACGCCGTGGAGAATAAATAGGAAATAAACAACCATTAAAGGCATTTTCATCGTAGTGAACCAAACACTGGCATCTCCCGAAATCAAGCTTGCTGGTGTTGCCCTATTGATCTTTGCCTTGTGTCATGGCTTTGTACTGCCAAGCTGCATGAGTCTTAGGGAGGATCTCTCTCTTTAAGGTCTCATAGGTTTTTTTTTTGCAAGAATTGAAGGTAAAGGGCATTCTTTACATTCAAAAATCTTTTAGAAATCATCAAGTTTTCTCTAAGGAAAACAGATTAAAGTATAGCGACCTCCTCTGGCAGGACAGATGGTTCTGAATCGGTCTGTGCTAGTAATATTAATATCTTCTTTTGTGATGTGGCCATGGGCACAGGACCCTAGTCCTTCCAGTTTTGTGTGGCTGCTGTTGTTGCTGTTTTTTTTTTTTTTTTCTTCTTTGTATTCCTTGACTTCAGCCTAATTCACATTCTGTCCACCCTGTTCTGTTGCTGCTTGAGTGCCTTGCCTTCCACTAGCTGATGACTCTTCTGTTACTTGACCCTGCAGAAACACTTTATTGCCTTTTTGCTACAAAGCAGGACAGGATAATATATCTCAGCCAAAATATCTCATTTCTCTCTGTGAATGTATCTGAAAATTCATGTTTCTATCAACAGTTGCTGAAACACCCACTTGAAGAAAACGCTGAAAATGTCCTTGCTGAGAACACACCGGTGGCTCCAACTGTGCCTTTCCTTTTACATGTATGTTTCACTGTGGAGTCTTCAAGGCCAAGAGAATTCAGACAGCCCAAATGCTTCCTAATGAGGTCAATGAGCTTCAAAACTCCTTGGATTACCCCTGAATTGTGACGATAACTGAATCAATCATTTGCCCCACAATAACTTCCACAACTTCAATTTAGATGCATAAAGCAGTGTTTTTAATGATAATAAAGTATTTTTAACACTGAGAAATTAGATAATCAGCATAGATATGTCATCTTTCACATACACAGTATACATTTTTCTCCTGAACCCTGATATCAAGAAGCCTTAATTCATGCCATAGAGCATAATGAAAACAAAAGGAGAAAGTATTATTTTATTAGTTTTAATGAATACATCATTTCCTTTAATTATGTTTTTTGAAGCATTTTTTTTGAAATGGTAAATGTACTTTTGATTTTATGTCATCAAGAAATAGGTTTAATTTGACATTTAAAGAAGTATTCAGATGATTTTGTTAATTATTATTCTTTTTTCCTTGAATTATAAAATTGTTTTAAATCAATTAATTGTCTCTCTTTCTTTGAAATGAAAATTTGTGATGCTCAAAACATTTCCAATTAGTTTGAAATGATTTCTTGGATCACAGTATAAAATTGTGTTTTCATAAATTCTCTGAAGGAAAATATTAAGCACTATAAAGAAAACTGAGCACCAAAGAATTGATGCTTTTGAACTGTGGTATTGGAGAAGACTCTTGAGAGTCCCTTGGACTGCAAGGAGATCCAACCAGTCTATCCTAAAGGAGATCAGTCCTGAATATTCATTGGAAGGAATGATGCTGAAGCTGAAACTCCAATACTTTGGCCACCTGATGCAAAGAACTGACTCATTGGAAAAGACCCTGATGCTGGGAAAGATTGAAGGCGGGAGGAGAAGGGGATGACAGAGGATGAGATGGTTGGATGGCATCACAGATGTGATGGACTTGAGTTTGAGTAGGCTCTGGGAGTTGGTAATGGACAGGGAGGCCTGGCGCACTGCAGTCCATGGGGTCGCAAAGAGTCGGACACGACTGAGAGACTGAACTGAACTAAAATGATCCCATTTAAAAAAAAAAATTACTTTTGATCAAAATTCAATTATGTCTGTTTTTAATTTAAAGTTAATTTTTATGAAATAGAGTTTGTTTTTAATTACTTTAGTGGCAGGTATTGAGAAAGAAATAATGCAATGAAATATTTTGAAAGTATAATTGTGGATATCCCCCATTCAAGAATAATGAAATCTTGGTACTAAACTGAAATTGCTCAATTTCCACTCTATGACATCTTCTAGCAGGTAATACACTTCCAGTGCCTAAAAATCTTGGCTTCAAATGAACGAATGGAGATATAGTTCTATGTCAACTTATTTTAATGAATAGTGTTTACATTTTTATCTTGTTATATCCTTTATGCAATTTTGACAATGATCAATAACTGAAAAATAAAGTAGCTCTAATGTATGACTTAATACCCTACAACAGGCCATCCCCATCAAGCATGAAGATCTTAACCAAAATCATTTCAGCACCTTAAGGCAGCATGTGGCCCCAAGAGGCCCAGTTCTCTGCAGTTTGAACTCTCCATCTCTGCCCAACATGGCACAAGTGCTCTGCCTCAGGCCTTTTCAGTCCTTGAGGTTGCCTATGGCCTGAAACAAGGTTAATAATCATTTGAGTGACACTTCATATAGTAGTTACCAAGCAGCAGACTCTGAACTGAATACTTCCCATAGGTGATCTTTCATTCTCCCAACAATCTGATAAAGTAGATGTCACCCCATTTTAGGAAAAATGAAAAAAAAAAGGTTTGGAAAACTAAAGTAATGGCCCTAAAATCATCCATCAAGTACGTGTGCATGCATATGTGCTAAGTTGCTTCAGTCATGTCCAACTCTTTGCAACCTATGGACTGTAGCCCGCCAAGCTCCTCTATCCATGGGATTCTCCAGGCAAGAACACTGGAGTGGGTTGCCATGTCCGCCTCTAGGGGATCTTCCAGAGCCAGAGATTGAATCCAGGTATCCTGTGTTTCCTGCATTGGCAGGCAGGATCTTTACCAATAGTGCCACCTGGGGGAAACATTCAGTTCAGTTCAGTTGCTCAGTTATGTCTGACTCTGTGACCCCATGGACTGTAGCACACCAGGCTTCCCCGTCCATCACCAACTCCCGGAGTTTACCCAAACCCATGTCCATCGAGCCGGGGATGCCATCCAACCATCTCATCCTCTGTCATCCATCCCCTTTTCTGCCTGTCTTCAATCTTTCCCAGCATCAGGATCTTTTCCAATGAGTCAGCTCTTTGCATCAGGTGGCCAAAGTATTGGAGCTTCAGGCCATTAATTGATCCCAGAACTGTTCTTAAAATATCTCATGTGAGTCCCAGCTTGACTTTGGAGAAATGAGCTGCTGTGGGCTTGCCACTGAATGGGAAATACTCAGTTGTCTCGATTCTGAGAAATGTGCTCCTGTCTTGTTTCTTCATCTTCCTCCAAGGTCCTGTCGTGTGTTGTCCTGGTTCTGACCTCCTGCACAGAACCAAGTGGCTTACATGTCCTGGATGCTTCCTCACTGCCTGCCCCTCAGGACATGTTGATGTCACTCTCTTGATGTCCGTGCTCTCCATTTACTTATAACTTTGTATCAGAACAACATATGAACACATGCTTTGTGGTACTATAGTTTATTTTCTGAACATGTATCACCTAAATACTACTTCCATATGACCCAAATAGACTTTTATCTAAGATTCATGACTCAGTCCTTCCCATCCAATCACCCTAATTGTCCAATTTATAAAGCTAAATGTTATCATAACTCATAAGGACAAGTCTAATTGACTGTTATGATTAATTTTCACATACAGTCATAAGTTGACTACTGAAAAATGTAATCAAAGCGTAGTGTGTGTGCTCGGTGGTGTGTGACTCTTTTGCAACCCCATGGCCTATAGCCCGCCAGGCTCCTCAGTCTATGGAATTTTCCAGGCAAGAATACTGGAGTGGGTTGCCATATTCTACCCCAGGAAATCTTCCCAAACCCAGGGATCAAACTCGCACCTCTTGCATCTCCTGCATTGGCTGGCAAATTCTTTAACACTAGTGTTACCTGGGAATATATAGAAAAGAAAAATAACAATTACTACCATTGTTCAAATCCTCTTCATACACTGTGTATGAGATGGAACTCACCTCCACTATTATTTCCCTAATAACCATCTTTTATCGATTACACAATTGACAAATAGTTATTGAGTCTTTTCCTCTTGTCATGGACTGTTCAGATGCCAGGGATATATAAGTGAAAAAAAGATAAAGATTCAGCCTTCAAATATTTAATATTTCACTTGAATATGGAATAAGAACTGAGGGCTGGCAACTATATAAGTGAGTAAGGAAATGAGCAAAATTATTGGATATATATATATATATATATATATATGTTCTATACAGAAAGTTAAAATGAAGAGTTGTTACAACGAATGATTATTTAGTTTGGCAGCTTGAAAAAACTCTTTCTGGAGAAGTCACATTTAAGCTGATTTCTGAATGACAAAAAGAAGCCAGGTGAACAAACATCATGGCATTCCACTGTGATACTGCAATTGGGTGCTTATCAAGAATATTAGTGAGTCAGTCGAAGAGGTCTGTGCAAGCATTTTAAACTTTATGTAAAATCAGTCAGTCGCTCAGTTGTGTCTGACTCTTTGTGACCCCATGGACTACAGCACACCAGGCTTCCCTGTCCATCACCAATTCCCGGAGCTTGCTCAAACTTGTGTCCACTGAGTCGGTAATACCATCCAGCCATCTCATCCTCTGTCATCCCCTTCTCCTCCTGCCTTCAGTCTTTCCCAGCATCAGAGTCTTTTCCAATGAGTCGGTTGTTCATATCAGGTAGACAGCTATTGTGTAAAATAGCTGTGAAAAAAAATTTTGCGGGAAATTCATGAAAGGTATTATCAAACCTACCTCCTTCCTGACTGTGATGACCCAGAGTTGATCTGCCAGACTTGGTGATGTTAAACAATAGATTACCCGTGTAAGATGATGTATGTAGCTGTTAATGAAATAATGTAATTAACAAATGCATTACAAAAAGAAAATGTGTACCTATTTATGATTTTTTAAAAAAATTCTTACTACTTAAGACTGCCTTTGTAGAAATGACCTTTAAGTTTTACTTGACAGAAACACTAATTTTCAGATTAGGTTCCTGTTATTATTCTTAATCCCACTACATTTCAGTGATACTTGCCTTATTCAGAGAGATCATGCAGGCTGTAAGTACGCAGACATGGACAATAAAATTATTTTACTAAAACATGTTCTAATTATCTTAAACTTATATAATTAAAATAGTATGTATGGCTTTCATTTTAAAACGGGGCCTTTTCTATTTAAGTTTGGTGATAATAATGTTTTACCATTTCTGTGGCAATAAAATTACAAAGAAAGTTTGCAACTTGTTGAATGCCTTATAATTAAAGAATCGCAACACTGGAAAACAACCTCTGCTTTTAGGTAAATGAATATTTCAAGCTTTTGATGTTTATTTTTCATCTTAAGGATTCCAAGGAAAGCTGACCTCAAAGTTTGGGTAGAAGAGAACTTTAATACTTTCTCATCTAAAAGATAGGAAGTAGTCTTTTCTGTTAAATCTCTTCTTATGGCCTTCTGGTGGGAATTTCAGGGAATTAAAGCACAAGTTGTCATTAAATAATTTGCAAAAGTTCAGGAATGATGAAAAAACTTGTTAGCTCTTGCTTCTCTAGGTACAAAAACATGTTTTACCATTTCCTCAGAATATGTTTTATGAAACGCTTATGGATTATTCTGTACACATGCCTTGCAAAGAGGATATGACATGAATTACATAATTAAACATCGTATAACTAAAGAAAGTAAAATAATACTAAGCAACCACTGACTTCCATTCTGCCATGACAGAGGGACTGCTGTGGACTTGCCCTCCAGCTATAAAATGACTAGAAAACTAGACAGATTATATGAAACAACCGTTTTCAGATATTCTTCAACAGGCAGCACAGGACTGTGGACCCCATGAAAAGAGTAACCAACTTGGTAAGCCATAGAATACCCCAACTTGCTGCCTGGAAGCATGTTTCGGTTGACAGAGCAAGGAGGGGAACTGGAACAAAACAAGAACTGGAAGTCAAGAGGACAGAGGTTAATGTGTAGGGAGCGGAAACAGCTGGAATTTGTCAAGAGAGGTACAGAGGGAGCTACACAGAAATAGCACCCCAGAAATCTGCATATGTTTCTCTCTGACTCTGCTACTGAATACTAACCCACACACACACAGAATGAATCATCATGAGACCAGACAAACAGCTCCCAGGAGTGGCAAATGGAATAAATTCTAGAGGTTTTATAGGACGAAGTGACGTGCGAGTCCTGACTAGCTAGAGCAGACCAGCTCTGTTAAATACCATGGTTATTTAGCAAAGGTCCCAGAAACATTGAGATAGTAGCACCTAGCCCTGGAATAGAGAGAAAACTAGCCCCACACTAACTAAAAACAAGTTTTAAAATGGTCGAGGTGAACTTCAAGTAATTTAACTGAGCCAAAACAGAATTCAAGATTCTTTTAAGGAAGAAAGAAAAATTCAGACATTCCACAGTTTACCAAATACAATATTGAGAATTAAATATAAAATTTAAAGAAAACAGAAAACTATAAATGTTAACCAAGAGAAAAATATTTCAGTTGCAGTTTTCTTAGAAATGACAGAGATGATTAGACTACTAGGTAAGAATAGGCAAACTGCCAAGAATTTAAAGGAAAACATGAACGCAATAAAGAGCAAAGTGAAACTGTTCTAAAAAACAGAGGAGGATCAAATAAAATTTCTAAAGGAGAAGGTTACCATATCTGAACTGAAAATTTGTTCTGGGTGGGATTAACAGCAGACTAGAGAGGGCAGAAGAAAAGATCAGTGAACTTTCAACCATATCAATAAAATCTGGGGAAAATGAAGCACACAGAGAGAGAAAAAAAAAGACTTAAAAAAAAGTTTAATAGAGTTTAAGTAATGTGATCTGTGAGATAATAACATACAGAAAAAAAAGTCAATGGAGTATAGTTTAAAAAAATATTTAAAGAAATAATAACCATGTTTTCTTTCTTTTTCTTCTCTTTTTCTTTAATCATAAACCACAGAACCAAGATCAATAAACCCAAGTAAATTAAAAGGCAAAGAAAATCATGCCAAGGAATATTAAGTCAAATTTATGTAAACAAGAAGTAAAGATACATTATAAAAGAAATACAAAGAGAAGAGAATTGTTACCTACAGGGAAATCCATTTAAGAATTAATACTGACATTTCATTAAAAATAATAAAAGTAATATGGATGAAATTTTAAAAATATTATTCTAAGCAAAAGAATCCAGACACAAAGAAACTATGGTATATTTCCATGTATTTGAAATTCTAGTAAAGGTAACAGATTAATGTTTGCCCCTGAGGTAGGACAATTGAAAATGAAGGTACACAAAGCAAATTCTTGAGGCAATGCTGATGTTCTGTTTCTTAGTTGTGAGCACGTGGTTGTATATACGTGTCAGAAAAATATCAAAGTATTCACTTAAAATGGGTCCATTTGATTGTACATAGATCATTCCTTAGTATATTGATTTCAAAACCAAAAGCAGAATGCTGCTGCTGCTGCTAAGTCGCTTCAGTCGTGTCTGACTCTGTGCAACCCCAAAGACAGCCGCCCACCAGGCCCCCCCGTCCCTGGGATTCTCCAGGCAAGAACACTGGAGTGGCTTGCCATTTCCTTCTCCAATGCATGAAAGTGAAAAGTGAAAGTGATGTCGCTCAGTCGTGTCTGAGTCTTCACGACCCCATGGACTGCAGCCTACCAGGCTCCTCCATCCATGGGATTTTCCAGGCAAGAGTACTGGAGTGGGGTGCCATCGCCTTCTCCAAAAGCAGAATAGAGATATTTTAAAAGGACCAGAGATTAGATGCAAACATGTGCTTGGCATGAGCAGACTACTGCAGTGGGTCACTAAATTTGCTTACAGTTCTTTTGGAATACAGAGTAAAAGAGAATACACAGGTTTATGTTGTTTTCTTTGACAACAGAAATCATGAAAATTCATCACTGAGATATAGTTGCTTCTTTCCCTTGTCCCTCAAGAAACTAACTAAGGGAAGGAAGGTGGTGGTTATCTAAAAGAAACTTTTGATAACACAGTGAATAATATTTTCCATTCCAGTTTTAGCAAAAACACAAATGCTGTTCAAATAATGCATGGACCAAATATCTTTATACAAAGTACAAAGCACTTTGCAACACTTCAGACAAAATGGCTCAGGAACATTTTGACTTCCATATATCCACTGTAATTCATTAATGGAGTTTATGGGATCTAGGAAAACGTTTAATTAATATGATCATTAGGCTAACTCTTGAATGTCTAACTTCTTAAGTGATTCTGTGAGAAAATCTATACAATAATCCATAATTAAACATTTTGAGAAGAGTTTTTAGTACTAAATTGTTTTTAGTACTATATTTTAGTAGTAAATTTAGTACCAACAATATTCTAAATCGTTGGCTGTAGAGAAAGGCTTACATGTTAAACACCACATATATATGGACAACTAAGCCTCATCCTGTGTAAACTTTAAAAAGTGAACTTATATCAATACTTTCACAAAACCAGAAAGCAGTCACCGTTTAACCAAATGAAGCTGGTAAAAGTAATTAGAACTGACTTTTCACTTCTGAAAAAGAAAAGGAAGCTTTGATTTTCTTCAGTGTCTTAAGCCATAATTGGTTAATATCCCAGTATTCTGTACCACATGACTGGAGCAGAAAATTATTTGTTTTTTAAACTCTTGACATCTCCATGTGCTCCCTAAAGCTTTGAATTTTATTGTCTTTTAAAAAAAGGGGGTTGAGTCTTTAGGTACATGCCAAGGTGGAGTAATTCCAAACAAGCCTGTCTTTCCCACAGATTACAGTAAAATCTCAGCATAAAAACACAGAAGTGGGGTACATAATGGAAAACATATCTTAATAAAGGGCTCTTTGGGTAATTTTTACAGGAAACATTCTAGAATACCTGTTTCCTAATTTCATGTTCTGTCACATTATTTTCCTTCTGAACAAGCAGCTCAGTGTGTTGTGGCTCTGATGACACCCAGGGTTTTAGGCTTCATCCTCTATCTGATTAGTATGCAGAGAATATACTCAAAGGAAAAAAAAAAACTAAATTGATTTTAAAAATAGCATTTTAAACATTCAAAACAACTTGAATGGCATTTGGCTGAAAAACAATTATCTAATGTATCTCACACCTAAATATTAATTATTTTTTATATTTGGCAATGTTAGTGTTTTCTAAATCTGTCAGTCTCTAGTAGAATATCAAGCTAAAATTGGACTTTTATTTATTATTATTATTATTTTAAAGGAACTCACTCCTTTGTTTCTTGAGTAGCTCATCAAAATGAAATTGAACTGCCTCAGGACATTTCTTTAATCATTAGAGAAAAATGCTCAGAACTCACTCAATCACTTCCCACACAATGCCTTAATATTGATTTCTAAGACTAATATTTTTGACATGACCTTGTGATTAATCAAGTCTTGACTAGAAATAGGCCACAATTTTTCAAGCTTCATTAGCCTCATTTTGATGTGTCCTGATACAGACAGACCTCAAAGATAGTGTGAGTTCGATTCCAGACCATGATAAAATGAATATCACAATAAAGCAAATCACACAAATTTTTAGTTTTCCAGTGCATGTAAAAGTTGTGTTTACACATTTAGCAGACTATGAAATGTGCAGTAGCATTGTGTCTAAAAAACCATAAACATGCCTTAATAATATAAAAAAATACTCTATTGCTATAATATGCTATCACCTGAATCTTCACTAATCAAAATCTTTGCTGATGGAGGGTATTGCCTCAGCACTGATGTCTGCTCTCTGATCAGCGTGATAGTTGCTGAAGGTTAGGGTGACTGTGGCCATTTCTTCAAATAAGACAGTGAAGCTTGCATCAATAACTCTTTGGTTCAGGAATGATTTCTCTGTAGCATCCAATGCTGTTTGATAGAATTTTACATACTGTAGAAGTTCTTTCAGAATTGGACTCAACCCTAACAAATCCTGCTGCTGTTTTATCAATTAAGTTTGTGTAATATTCTAAATCCTTTATTGTCTTTTAAGCAATTTATACCAGAAGTAGATTCCATCTCAAGAAATCACTTCCTTTGCTCATGAATAAGAAGTGACTCCTTATATTGAAGTATTATCATGAGATTGTAGCAATTCAGCCACGTCTTCGGGCTCCACTTCTAATTCTAGTTCTCTTACTATTTCTACCATATCACCAGTTACTTCCTCCACTGAAATCTTGAGCCTGTCAAAGTTATTCATGAGACTTGGAATCAGTTTCTTCCAAACTCTTGTAAATGCAGATATTTTGACCTCTTCCCATGAGCCACAAGTGTACTTGATGAAAACTAGAATGGTGAATCCTTTTCAGAAGCTTTTCAATTTACTTTGCCCAGATCCAACAGAGGAACTCTTACAAATGTATTTCTTAAAGAATAAGAACTCTTCTCAATACTCTGTAATGACCTCTATGGGAAAAAATGAAAGTGAAATTCACGCAGTTGTGTCCAACTCTTGGAGACTCCAAGGACTATACAGTCCATGGAATTCTCCAGGCTAGGATACTGGAGTGGGTAACTTTTCCCTTCTGCAGGGGATCTTCCTAACCCAGGGATCAATCCCAGGTCTCCTGCATTGCAGGTGGATTCTTTACCAGCTGAGCTTCAAAGGAAGCCCCAAAATACTGGAGTGGGTAGCCTATCCCTTCTCCAGCAGATCTTCCCAACCCAGGGATTGAACCTAGGTCTCCTTCATTGCAGGTGGATTCTTTACCAACTGAGCTATCAAAGCCCATACAGGAAAAGAATCTTACCAAAAAAAAGTTGATATATGTATATGTATAACTGATGCATTTTGCTGTATAGCAGAAACTAATGGGATATTATAAATCAACTATACTCTAATAAAGCCAACAACAAAAAATAGACTTGAAAATTGAAATTACTCCCTAACCCATGTTCTTTAGATTGGAAGTTGTGTTAGAAGGTATGAAAACAGCATTAATCTTGCTTTACATCTCCATCAGTGTTCTTAAGAGACTGAGAGCATTGTCAATGAACAGTAGTATTTTCAAAGGAATCTTTTTTCTGAACAGTAGATCTTAAAATATTCAATAAACTTTGATGTTAACAGATGTGCTGTCATCTAAGCTTTGTTGTTTCATTTACAGAGCATGGACAGAGTAGATTTAACATATTTTTAAGGATCCTAGGATTTTCAGAATGGTAAAAAGAATCTTGAGAGTTCCCTTGAACTGCAAGGAGATCAAACCAGTCAATCCTAAAGGAAATCAACCCTGAAGATCCATTGGCTGGACTGATGCTGAAGCTGAAGCTCCAATACTTTGGCCAACTGGAAAGAGCTAACTCACTGGAAAAGACCCTGATGCTGGGAAAGAGTGAAGGCAAAAGGAGAAGGGAGTGGCAGAGGATGAGATGATTCGATAGTATCACCAACTCAATGGGCATAAATTTGAGCAAACTCTGGGAGATAGTAGAGGACAGAGGAGTCTGGCGTGCTACAACCCGTGGAGTTGCAAAGTCAGACATGAATTAGTGACTGAACAACAATAAATGAGTGTTGACTTCTGCTTGAAGTCACCAGCTGCATTAGACCTAACAGATCCTAACAGCAGAGTCACCTTGTCTTTTTAAGCTTAAGTCAGCCATTGACTTCTCCTCTCCAGCTATGAAAGTTCTAGACGATGTCTTCTTTCCGTACAAGCCTGTATGATCTATATAAAAAAGTCTGTTGTTTAGTGTGGCCACCTTTATTCATGATCTCAGCTAGATCTTCTGGATAACTTACTGTATGTAGTGTCTGTGTCAGCCCTTGCTTCTTCATCTTGTACTGTCGGGGTTTGGAGACCACTTCTTTCCTTAAACCTCAGGAAGCAATCCCTGCTTAGCTTCAAACCTTTCTTCGAATGCTTCCTCACCTCTCTGTCTTCATAGAACTGAAGAGAATTTGTGCCTTGTTCTGAACTTGGCTTTGGCTTAAGGGAAGATTGCGGTTGGTTGGATCTACCCAGAGCACTAAAGCTTTATATATACGAGCAAAAAGCCTGTTTCACTTTTTTTACCATTTGTGTGTCCTCCAGAGTAGCACTTCTAATTTCCTTCAAGAACTTTTCCTTTACATTTACAGCTTGACTAACCATTTGGCACAAGAGGTCTAGCTTTCAGCCTGTCTTGGCTATCAGCATGCCTTCTTCACTAAACTTAATCATGTTTAGTGCTTGATATAAAGTAAAACATGTGTGATCCTTCCTGTCATGTCAGCACTTAGAGGTCATTGTAGCATTTTTATTGGTCTAATTTCAATATTGCTACATATTAAGGAATAAGGAGATTAAGGAGAGGGAGAGAGATGGTGAAATGGCCAGTCAGAGGAGTGGTTAGTACACACACAATATTTATCAGTGAAGTTTGTAGTTTATATGGGTGTGATTAGGGGTGTGGTTCAAGGTGCTCCCTCTGCTGCTAAGTCACTTCAGTCGTGTCCGACTCTGTGCGACCCCATAGACGGCAGCCCACCAGGCTCCCCCATCCCTGGGATTCTCCAGGCAAGAACACTGGAGTGGGTTCCCATTGCCTTCTCCAATGCATGAAAGTGAAAAGTGAAAGTGAAGTCGCTCAGTCGTGTCAGACCCTCAGTGACCCTATGGACTGCAGCCAACCAGGCTCCTCCGTCCATGGGATTTTCTAGGCAAGAGTACTGGAGTGGGGTGCCATTGCCTGCTCCCTCTGCGCTGTTGCAAAGTCACGTTAAAGATTACCGTTCACAGACCACTGTAACAAATATAGTAATAATGAAAAAGTTTAAACTATTGTGAGGATTACCAAAACGTGACAAGAAGACACAACTTGAGCAAACGCTTTTGGGAAAATGTAGCCATCAGATTTTCTTGAGGCAAGGTTGCCAAAAGCCTTCAATTTGTAACAACACAATACTTAGGAAGTACAATAAAGCAAAGTACAACAAAGTGAAACAGTGAAATTGTGCAGTTGGCCTCTTTGTGGGAGGCATCAAGTTTTAACACAACTCTCCCGTCTGTTTTGTCAGATTATACCAAGGAAGGTCAAAAGAAGATCTGCCATTTTTCTCTTTCATTTTAATTGTTTTCTTTCTGTTCAGAAGGCAAGGGAATGTTTCAAACTTACATCTTGAGAAGCTCATCAAAGGAATTGGTGACACTGCAATACATAGGCTTCAAAACACCACCAACAAAAAAAGTGGTTCATAAAAAGCCAAATGTTAGCTAGGCTTTGCATATGGCTCTAACGGTTTTTGCTTTTAATACAAGTAATGTGCCTTAGCGTGACTGTCTTTATAGTGACATGAAGGCGCCTTTCTCACGGAAAGAACTTGTTCCAAGGCAAGCAGCTAATTAGTTTTTGTGCAGCTACCAAAAGAGCAAAGGAGATTGAACAGTAACTTCACTTTCTTCCTCTGGAAGGGGTAACTTGCTTACTTGATGAGAATTGGAGATGAGTGGAGACTTTTACTTTGTCAGCTAAAATTAATTCATCCTGCTAAGGGAACGTATTTGGATGGTGTTTGGAATTGCTTTAAACAAATACAGGAAGACTGAAGCGCTTATGAGGAACTTTTGTCAGGGAGCAGTTGGCAATTTTATACTGATTCCTCTACTATTTTTTTTTCATCCTCTAGAAATCTCTTGTATTTACTTTGCTTGGCAAGATTGTGTGGTTGAAGTAATGTGCATTTTCTTTGCACGTACCTTGCTGGAGAGGTGGAGAAGGATAATGGAGCCGACAGGACAAATTAAACATGTAGGGTTATGATACTGCAATCCTACACAATAAAAATAGTTTCATCAAATGCATAAAACTCTTTCTTTAAATATACAGAGACATAACTATTTAATAAGGCTCTTCAAATGCAGAGGCTGAGATAATTTAAGCAAAGTAGCACTGGTTGCATAATTAATGTGACTATTCTGGCCTTGAAAGCAGTGTTTTTGTTATAAAAGCTCCTTTTCTTTCCCCAGTTTTTGGGATTTTTCCCACATTCAGTACAGTGTTTCACATTGAACTTGGGGTGAATGGATTCATCAGGATTGAAATAATTTCATCTGTAAGAGTGTTTATATTTTTAGGCAACCCATAAGAATGCCTGACGAGTAGTATAATGGATATTAAGTTAAAGTATATGACTCCCAGTTTAGTTCCTTATTTTTATTGGGGTCTGTAACCATATGGGCCATCAACTGAAGAATGAACACTTTCATAGCAAACAGATTGCTGTATGTACTGGATACAACAGAATTTTAAACAACAGTCCTAAGCTTTGTCCTTCAGCCAAGTAAGAACAAAAATGATTTGTTCTCTCACTGTGAATTTCCTTAATGATTTTGACTTCAGTAAATGACAAAATTGCTTTCCCTTTAAAAGAAGAGGAAGCCTTGAAAAGTCTGTAATGGACTTGACTATTGTACTGTTCTTACTGGATTGGAGAAGGCTAATATGTGGGAATGAGAAGG
Source organism: Bos grunniens (assembly GCF_055505025.1). Lineage (NCBI taxonomy): Eukaryota > Metazoa > Chordata > Mammalia > Artiodactyla > Bovidae > Bos > Bos grunniens. The sequence goes on from NC_141165.1 coordinate 151,426,658, forward strand.
ATCAAACTGCTCTTATATAATTGACTTATTTATGGAAGTACAGTTGATTTATAATATATTGTTAGTTTCAGGTATATATCATATCAATTTGGTTTTATAAATAAATAAATGTATTTTATTATATATATAAATTATTATATATAACAGTATATATGTATATTTTATATATATTATATATGTAAATTTTTCATCTTCTCTTCTCTTATAGGTTGTTACAAAATATGGAGCACAATATTGAGCATAGTCCCCTATGCTATGTTGTAGGTCTTTGCTGGTTATCAAGGATCAAGCCACTTTAAACCCTCACTGACGAACGTAGTGAGGTGGAAGGCAAGTTTAGAGTGTACCTCAAGCTCCCTCTTTTCGTCTCACACAAAGACATGAAGGTGATGCTGCGTGCCATTCTACTGTTCTGAGTAAACTGCCAAGTACCACGCAGGAGGCTTGAAAGAGTGTGGCCAACCAGCCAGTGTGCAAAGGACACACTCACAGCCACAGACTACTTTGTATCACTTCAATTAGACCCTTGTGTTGCTGGTGGATCAGTGAGGGTTCTAGAATTCCTATGTAGGGAGACTTCAAACCGGTTTGAGAAATGACTAGGAAAAGCGTTACTTTGAACTTGCATGATTTTTGTACTCTGAGTTTATTTAATTTGGAGGTGGAAATGGCAACCCACTCCAGTATTCTTGCCTGGAGAATCCCATGGACGGAGGAGCCTGGTGGGCTACAGTCCACGGGGTCACAAGGAATCGGACGCGACTGAGCGACTTCACTTTCTCTTTCACGTAGCGGCTCGAGTAGAGCGTGTGACAGGCTGTATCTGAGAGTCAGTTCACAGAACAAGAAGTTATTTGTTCAGGTGAGGGTGTTTGCTGGGCTCCCATGTGTTGGACTGCTGCTTCCAGGTTGCCCTCCTGGCTAGCCCCTGGCGATGTCATTGAGGTGAATATACCTTTTTTCTGTACCTCATAGTCAAAAGGTATGTTGAGCTAGTGCTCACATGACTCTAATTTCCATCTTTGTTCTCATATCACTAAATAATAAGCTATATGGCCATCTATGCTGTTCAATCCCTTTACAATATTTTAGTGCTTTTGGAAATACCACTGAGAGAGGGTCAATTTCCACCACTTTTATTTAACCAATGAGGAAACTGAAGTACCAGTGAAATTGTTTACCAAAAGAACTCACACCCAGAAGCTTGCAGCTGACCCTACTAAATTAAATTAATTCATTCTTGAGACAAAACTGTATATTACTTCAGAGGGATTTTTAAAAGAAGTAAATGTTTATCATTTATTTATAGACATGAAAAGCTTAAATTATTTTATAGAAACAATTCATCTTTATTACTCTCTGAATGCAGAGTTCCAAAGAATAGCAAGGAGAGATAAGAAAGCCTTCCTCAGCTATCAATGCAAAGAAATAGAGGAAAACAACAGAATGGGAAAGACTAGAGATCTCTTCAAGAAAATTAGAGACACCAAGGGAACATTTCCGGAGAAGGCAATGGCACCCCACTCCAGTACTTTTGCCTGGAAAATCCCATGGGCGGAGGAGCCTGGTGGGCTACAGTCCATGGGATCGCTAAGAGTCGGACACGACTGAGTGACTTCACTTTCACTTTTCACTTTCATGCATTGGAGAAGGAAATGGCAACCCACTCCAGTGTTCTCGCCTGGAGAATCCCAGGGACGGGGGAGCCTGGTGGGCTGCCGTCTATGGGGTCGCACAGAGTCGGACACAACTGAATCGACTTAGCAGCAGCAGCAGCAGGGAACAATTCATGCAAAGATGGACTCGATAAAGAACAGAAATGGTATGGACCTAACAGAAGCAGAAGATCTTAAGAAGAGGTGGCAAGAATACACAGAAGAACTGTACAAAAAGGATCTTCATGACCCAGATAATCACGATGGTGTGATCACTGACCTAGAGTCAGACATCCTGGAATGTGAAGTCAAGTGGGCCTTAGAAAGCATCACTACGAACAAAGCTTGTGGAGGTGATGGAATTCCAGTGGAGCTATTTCAAATCCTGAAACATGATGCTGTGAAAGTGCTGCACTCAATATGCCGGCAAATTTGGAAAACTCAGCAGTGGCCACAGGACTGGAAAAGGTCAGTGTTCATTCCAATCCCAAAGAAAGGCAATGCCAAAGAATGCTCAAACTATCGCACAATTGCACTCATCTCACACGCTAGTAAAGTAATGCTCAAAATTCTCCAAGCCAGGCTTCAGTTATGTGTGAACCGTGAACTTCCAGATGTTCAAGCTGGATTTAGAAAAGGCAGAGGAACCAGAGATCAAATTGCCAACATCCGCTGGATCATCAAAAAAGCAAGAGAGTTCCAGAAAAACATCTATTTCTGCTTTATTGACTATGCCAAAGCCTTTGACTGTGTGGATCACAATAAATTGTGGAAAATTCTGAAAGAGGTGGGAATACCAGACCACCTGACCTGCCTCTTGAGAAATTTGTATGCAGGTCAGGAAACAACAGTTAGAACTGGACATGGAACAACAGACTGGTTCCAAATAGGAAAAGGAGTTCATCAAGGCTGTATATTGTCACCCTGTTTATTTAACTTCTATGCAGAGTACATCATGAGAAATGCTGGACTGGAGGAAGCACAAGCTGGGATGAAGATTGCCGGGAGAAATATCAATAACCTCAGATATGCAGATGACACCAACCTTATGGCAGAAGGTGAAGAGGAACTCAAAAGCCTCTTGATGAAAGTGAAAGAGAAGAGTGAAAAAGTTGGCTTAAAGCTCAACATTCAGAAAACTAAGACCATGGCATCTGGTCCCATCATTTCATGGCAAATAGGTGGGGAAACAATGGAAACAGTGTCAGACTTTATTTTTGGGGGCTCCAAAATCACTGCAGATGGTGACTTCAGCCATGAAATTAAAAGACGTTTAGACCTTGGAAGGAAAGTTATGACCAACCTAGATAGCATATTGAAAAGCAGAGACATTACTTTGCCAACAAAGGTCCGTCTAGTCAAGGCTTTGGTTTTTCCAGTGGTCATGTATGGATGTGAGAGTTGGACTGTGAAGAAAGCTGAGCGCTGAAGAATTGATGCTTTTGAACTGTGGTATTGAAGAAAACTCTTGAGAGTCCCTTGGACTGCAAGGAGATCCAACCAGTCCATTCTAAAGGAGATCAGTCCTGGGTGTTCATTGGTAGGACTAATGCTGAGGCTGAAACTCCAATACTTTGGTCACCTCATGCAAAGAATTGACTCATTGGAAAAGACCCTGATGCTGGGAGGGATTAGGGACAGGAGGAGAAGGGAACGATAGAGGATGAGATGGCTGGATGGCATCACTGATTCAATGGACATGAGTTTGAGTGAACTCCAGGAGATGGTGATGGACAGGGAGGCCTGGCATGCTGCAATTCATGGGGTCTCATAGAGTCAGATATGACTGAGCAACTGAACTGAATGTGAACTTCAGGAGTTCCCCGTAGCTCAGATGTAAAGAATCTGCCTGCAATGCAGGAGACCTTGATTCAATCCCTGGATCAGGAAGATCCCCTGCAAAAGGAAATGGCAACCCATTCCAGTATTCTTGCTTGAGAATCCCATAGACAGAGGACCTATAGTCCATGGGCTATAGTCCATGGGATCACAAATAGTCAGACATGACTGAGCAACTAACATACATACAATATGAACCTCAGCTCTTATTAATGTAAATGGCTACAAGGGAACTTTACAGAGTCTAAAATATTTAAATGCCATTCAACAACATAGTAAAGTCTTGAATGTGAAAATTTATTTTTGCTATGAGGACATGTATGTTGGTAGCTGAACTTACTGTTAGGAAATTCTCATTAGGTTTTCTGCAAGGTAAGATTTCTTCTTTGACACTTTAATTTCTTAAAGGCTGAAGTTTAATATTACATTTGAGGGAAAGGTTTGTGAATTGGTGATTATCACTGAACCATAGCATCAGAATACTTATGTCTGCTTTGTATATTTCAATTACTTCAGTTTATAGTTGGAAGGTGGAGGAACTTATGCTATCATTACTGAGATGTTGCTAAAAAGGCTAGCTAATCAGTGCTATACATTAAAAGCAAACAGTGAACTCTCATCTATTAAAATATGTTTTTATCTGACTGTCACATTTTCTCCCTTTTATTTCAGTAATCCCCTTCTTCACATAGGAAATAGCAGGTGTAGCCTGTGGAGCACTTGTGATCTTTGGCAACAACATTATACTTGTAAAATGCCTTTAAGAGGGATATATTTCTTTTAGATTCTGACTGGGATTGGTGTTACTTATCTGGTTCATATAATCATATCTCACACTTGAGATTTATAAGCGTCGACTTCAACAATGAGTAATATCATAGGGATCATGTAGAAGTGTATCAGTGTTATGTGATCATTTCACACAGTTTTAATGGAGAAGCTCTCAATCTCAGTGCTTTTGAAGTTTTGGAACATATGAGTCTGTGTTGGGGTGTGGAGGCTGTCCTGTACACCAGACCTTAAAAACTAGTAACACCCATCCAGTTGTAACAATGAAAAATATCTCCAGACATTAATGAATGTTTCCTGGGGCTCAAAATCAATCCTGGAATGAAGAGTGCCATGGGACTGTGGATTCCAGAGAAGGTGTTTTGACCTTGATCCACCCTCTAGAAGGCAGAATTCTATAGGTATTGTGGGGCCCTCAGATGAAGTTGAGATTCCAAGGACAGAAAATCTCTTGCCGTGCTTCTGGAGTGGAACCTGGGGTGCCAGTAACTTCACAGAGAACCCTGACCCAACCTGGTTCTAGAGCAATAGACCAGAGATGCCTAGACACTGAGTCAAGGGTGGTTCAAACCAGCTGCAGGATCCCTGAGCAGTTTAGCAATCTTGAAATGACATTGTCTTGAGGTCTCAGAGTATGCAAGAGGATACTGAGAATGGGCAGTCGTGTGGGGTCAGGAGAAGATGGGTCTAGCAGGAATCTATGGGGATCTAGAGTGTCTTGGTAGAGGCCAAAGGCAGTAGATAATGGAGTTGAGACTAGTTCACATTCATTCTGCCCATACAGCCGATGCACTACAAAGGACTCCTAAACATAGATTAAATCTGGTACCCTAAAGTAAATGATTGTTAATTATCCTGAATTAGATGAGATTATATTTTAACTAACCCAGTGGAGTGGGGACTCCAGACATACAACATTAAATTGGGTTATAGCCAAAAGTCATACCTTTGCATAATTTATGATTTAAGGTTCATATCCACTGTTTGCTAATATGGTACCTGGAGATGCTGAGATAACTTCCCAGGATCAGTATAAATGTCTTCTTTCCCTGTGACCCTTTCCAGCAACTCAAATCAGTAGATTCTTTTTTTTTTCTTTTTGTATCTGCCTACTTTCAATCCCCTTCACAGGTCACAGCCTTGTTGTGGTGAAGGGGCTTGCATAACTCAATGAAGCTGTGAGTCTTGCTGTGCAGGGCCACCCAAGATGGATGGGTCTTAGTGAAGAGTTCTGACAAAATGTGGTCTACTGGAGGAGGAAATGGCCACCCACTCCAGTATTCTTGCCTGGAGAACTCCATGGACAGTATGAAAAGGAATAAAGATATGATACCAGAAGATGAGCCCCCCCCCACCCCAGTCCTGAATATTCATTGGAAGGACTGTTGCTGCAGCTGAAGCTCCAAAAATCTGGCCATCTGATGGGAAGAGCCAACTCATTGGAAAAGACCCTGACACCGGGAAAGATTGAGGATAAAAGGAGAAGAGGGTGGAAGAAGATGAGATGGCTAGATAGCATCACCGACTCAATGGATACGAATCTGAGCAAACTCCAGGAGATGGTGAGGGACAGAGGAGCCTGCTGTTGCAGTCTTTGGGGTCTCAAGGAGTCAGATAGGACTTAGCAGCTGAACAACAGCAACATGTTCTTTCAAAAGAATTGTTTAATCCTTGAGCCAATCAGGGTTTCAAAAGCCAAGGTTTTGGCTACTTCAATCTCTCATATCGTTTTTACAATATATAAATATTGCATTTTTGAGATAATATATATTATCCACGAGATAATACATCCTTAGTGGGGGAAAGGACAAAGAAATAGAAAGAAAAAAAACATCTAAGATTACATAATATATATGACATGCCACTCTTTGCCTTTATAAGCCTTTTAGCAGGGGATGGGACCTTTAGAAGGATGGGGCTCAAGGCATAAAACTTCCTCAAAACTCTAAGCACTACGCATTGGACCTAGGTCAGGCAGTCACTCCAGTAGAGGCAGAGTCTTAGAGCAGGGCTGAAAGATTTAGAAAATAAAAATAGAGCACCCAGTTAAGCTTGAATTTCAGATAAACACCACAAAATTTTTTGGTGTGACCAAGACTCAAGACATGTTTGAGACATACTTAGAAAAACATATTCTTTACCTAAATTTCAAACTTAACTGAATATTCTGTGTTTTATCTAGACTCAGAGACTGAGGTGCATTCAGAAGCATTGGGAAACTTGGTCTTTTGCTCAAAATAAATCAGAGCGCCTTTTCACTCTATGTCTTTTCTCTCCGTCTCTCTCTCTCTTTTTCTCCTTCTCTTCTTCCCTTCCTTTAACTTCTACAGGCTTCCAATATCAGATCCAGTGACCTATTAATTCCTTCTTTGCTTGGTTTATTATGGTATAGATAGTCTCATAGATTTTTCTACATTCTAGACCCTGCAGCAAGTGCAAGAGGTCACTTGAGGATGTATGTGGGTTTTAACTATAACTGCTATTACTAACAGAGAAGGTGATGGCACCCCACTCCAGTATTCTTACCTGGCAAATCCCATGGATGGAGGAGCCTGGTAAGCTGGAGTCCATGGGGTCCTGAAGAGTCAAACACGACTGAGCGACTTCCCTTTCACTTTTCACTTTCATGCATTGGAGAAGGAAATGGTGACCCACTCCAGTGTTCTTGCCTAGAGAATCCAAGGGACGGAGGAGCCTGGTGGGCTGCCATCTATGGGGTCACACAAAGTCAGACATGACTGAAGTGACTTAGCAGCAGCAGCAGCTATTACTAAAGTGAAGTTGCTCGATTGTGTCCAACTCTTTGCGACCCCTTGGACTGTAGCCTGCCAGGCTCCTCTGTTCTTGGGATTCTCCAGGCAAGGATACTGGAGTGGGTAGCCATTCCCTTCTGCAGGGGATCTTCCAGACCCAGGGATCAAACCCAGGTCTCCTGCACTTTAGGCAGATTCTTTACCTTCTGAGCCGCCAGAGAAGCCTGCTGCAAAAAGATAAATAGGCAAGAAATTCTCCCTTTCTTCTCTGTTTCTCTCTTTCTCTTTCTTGTCCTCTTTCCCTCCTCACAAAGACTTGAGAAAAGACAAGGCTGAACAGGCTATAATGACCAATATATTCTTAATATATTTTATTCACATTTTTGTAGAAAAGGTAGGGATCTCTAGTGGCTCAGATGGTAAAGAATCGTCCTGCAATGCAGGACACCCGGGTTTGATCCCTGGGTAGGGAAGATCCCCTGGAGAAGGGAATGGCAACCCACTCCAGTTTTCTTGCCTGGAGGATCCCAAAGACAGAGGAGCCTGGGGAACTGCAGTCTATGGGGTTGGAAAGAGTCAGACACAACTGAGTGACTAATACACACACACACACACACACACACACGCACAGTAGAAAAAGTGAACTCTAGGTATCTTCTCTGTGAGTTCAGTGATTTTAAAATAAGAATTCCACAGGGTTAAAACAAGGTGAATGGGATACAGAAACTCAATCAGGATAAGTGGTACTGTCTCTGTACCTTTGGGAGGAGGAATAAATAAGAGGGAAAAGCTAAAAATAAAAGATAAAAGATTAGACCCTGCCCTCTGCCCCACCTCATCTTCCCTGCATCAATTGGAGGGAAGAGACAGGATTGAAGTCTCTAGAAGTAGGTGGTTCCAGATGGAAGAAAAGCTGGGAGTAGGTAGCGTGGGCAAAGCAAATTTTCAGCAGGAAGAGAAGTGACATCTCTGTGGCTCCACAACTGCTATTCCTTGGTAGCATTTGTAGGAAGGGATACCAGTCTCCTGCCCATGCAGGAAATATGAGAGATGCAGGTTCTATCGCTGGGTCAGGAAGATCCCCTGGAGAAGGACATGGCAACTCACTCCAGTATTCTTGCCTGGGAAATCCTATGGACAGAGGCATCTGGTGGGCTACCGTCTATGGGATGGCAAACAAAATTGGACACTACTGAAATGACTTAGCATGCACACACACAAAGCACATGCATGTAAATTTGGAACTCTCAAAATGAGCTTAAATGCTAAGTCTGGGCAGAGCTGGGAAATAACAGAAGGATTAAAGTGAGAACTAATAAAAGACCAATATCCATATACTTAGGGTTAGTGCATACTGAGTTTGTTCTATCAGTACTTGAGGTACCTCATTATATAGACACAAAAAAGACTGTATTTCATTCCCATTTTTATTTCATAATATATTCTAGACTTTTCTTTTCTGTCAAATTTATATTCTAGACTCTTCTGTATTGGAACTTGCCCTCCCTTTTGCTATTTGTATCTCTTTTTACTCACTAGATGCACTTCCCATCTTTAAACTGTTTTACTTTTCTATTGAGTTCAAAAGAATAGAAAATACTTCAAGGGAAAAAAAAAATCTTCTTTTAATCACTTCAATTAAAAAAAAGGCACAATTACTAAATGCCAACTTCCCTGGCTATGTAAGATATTATCCTAGGCAGTAAGGCTTGAGGGGACTTAGAAAAGTTTTTCTAAAATGTAGTGAAAGTACAAAGAAAGAGTATCACCAGAGAGACTTATCTCTCTGTCTAACTTACAGTTTCAGTTAGCTGGCTAAATCACAGCCTTCTCTAGACTCTATGATGACTTCATCCCCACCACGAATGCTCATATTCAATTCTCCTTTACAAACTTTAAATTAACAGAAGTTCACATGGGCTAAAGTTAATGGAAGAAATTAAGTTAAAGTGGAAAAAAAAGGAAGGCGTTTTCTTAAGTGACAAAGAGGACAGCAGATTTGCAGATAGCATTCGGTGTTTCAGCCTCTATAGATTCTTGTTGGACCAATGCCAAAATAAAGACAGATCTTGGAGGGCTTCAAGTTATATCAGCTCTCCATGAAACAGGCCAAATTGCTTGCTTTGCACTTATGTCAGGAATGGAGATACAATTTTACAAAATGTATTAAGGGAGGCAGTTGAATTCTGGGGCAGAATACAAAAATTTCAAGTTTAATTGGAAGGTCAGAGAGAAGGAAAGAAACAAATAAACTCAAAACATACACTTACTGAGCTATACTGAGCCCCTTACAGATATCAGTTCATCTCAGGCTTTCATGAAGGTAACACAGAATACATTGGTTAAATTAATGAGAAAGATTGAGCAGTTGCATCGAACATCCATGAAAGACCAAAGCATAAAAAATCACACAAAACTGAGATTCTTGTAGCACAGCTGTAAATTGTTTTCAGTACCCACAAAGGAGGATGTGTAACAAGATGTCAGAAGAACCAGTTCAAGTAAGCAGAAATTCAATTAGGGAAGTAAAAGAATCAAAGATTCTCAGAGAAGCAGAAGAAACAAGAATGCATATAGCAGTGTTCAGTGAGGCCTCTCTTCTCATCAAAGCAATTGGTTTACTGTCCCCATAGAACTATATATCCATGCCCTCTGTAGAATACCTTGTTCACACAGTCAATCACTGAGCATCAGTCCTTGTCCATCGTTGCTTTAGATCTGTGAGCTGTTTCATTTTAAAATGAGTAGCAAATAAATAACAATAAAATGAAATGGCTAGTATGATCAGTATATTCTATCCCACCTGTTAAAAAAATATATCCATGAAGAACTTGCCTCACTTGCAAGCAATGCCACACACTAGGGTTGTAAATTAACCCATTGCCAGGATTTTACTACTGAATTAGTTACAAGGAATGGGAGTGAATGTAAAACACAAGAGTGGACCACACCCATTCTAATCTCCACCCCCTGCCCTCAATCTCTCTTTTGGATTAGAAAATCGGATAATAACCCATGTCTTTGTGGCTGCTAGTTCTGAGTGAATCAGAGTGTTTCTTCTGCTCTTTCACAGTACTGCCTTTCTTCATACATGGAGAAAGCATGTTCTGATAACTGGCTGAGCCAGAAATAAGGATTAAATATTGGGAGGGAAAGGGTGAATGAGAGAAGCTGAAAAGTAAAGGCTTGTTGGTGGGAGTGGGATAGAAAAAGTGTTAGCAACACAGCAGTCTGAAGACTGTAGTTTTACAAATGCATGTATTAGATACCATTTCAGCCAAAGGGATTCATATTAAACAAAAGCCTAGTAGACACTGGGAAATATGAATGCAGATTCACGTTCAAATAGAAAGTAGTGCAAACCACACAATCTGCTTATTGGCAAATGCTAATATAGATGCATCTCCCCTTTGCTTGATAGTTAGTGAAGATGTAAAGAGTTTGAAGTAAAATCATTGTAATTCTAAATTGAAGCCTAAGAAACAATACAGCAGAACAAGTGACAACATTTGAGCATTTAAAGAAGGACACATTTGACATCTTCAGTAAGATGCACTAAAATAGAGGTAAGATGAATCTACAGGCTTGTCATCGTGCTCTAAGATCAAAAACAGCAGTGGTTGAGAACCAAGCTCCTATAGTTAAGTGTTTCTTGCCAGACTTCCATGAAAGACAGGGATGTGGACAATAGCCTGAAGTTGGGCTCTAGAAAGTGCTCTGCTACCCGTGAGGACACTGAAAGAAAATCAGGCTTCTGTTGGCTGCACATACAGTTTTATTGGATATATTGGGCTTAAGGAAATCACGTATGCCACCATATAGCTGGAGGCCAAATAGGAAGTCAAACAGAGCCCAAAGAGAGGGAACACAAATTCCAAAATCTTTGGCTCAAGATAATCTCCAAGGCAAAGAAAATCCATCACCAAGAATAGATTTTCACCAACAAAATGAAGACTCAAAATATTAATTGACTCAAGAGAAAATTGATCTTTCGCAAACAGATTGAAGTAGATATTCAAGTAAATTAGTTTAGGATACACAATGAAGAAAAAATTGTGTTATAAGTGAATAAGAAAATATGAAGAAACATAGGTAAGTATGAATGAAACAAGTGCCAAAAAAAAGGAATGAATTTAAACTGTTGATGAAATAAAAGAGATTTATTGAATAACTGAAAACAATAAAAACACAAAGAATAGATTGAGAATTTCCAAGATGCACCAAGAGAAATTCCACAAAGACAGAAGGGAGGGAATGGCCAGAAGGGTAGACTTCAAAATAAAAAAAAAAGCAGTTTTGCTTATTTTTGAAAGGAAGAAACTGGAATCTTCAGATGTAATTACCACAATGAGTACTGAGCTGTAAAGAAAAATGCATTACCATGTTCATGGGCAAGAAGACTTTAAATAATAAAATACAGTCTTCCCAAACATATTTTTAGATTGAGTGGAATTCCAACCAAAATCCCAGCCAGTTTTCTCATAGAACTCAATAAGATGATTATCACACTTCTATGAGTGTTGAATTTTTACCATTAACTTGTTTACAGTATTTGCCAGTGGCCTCTTGTCTGTGTGATTCTATGTTAGAGTTGGCCAAGAGAGAAACTTGTGCAAAGTCACAGCCATTATTTTCTGAAGGTCATCATGGTTAGATACGGTCATAGGCAGACACAGAAGTTCTTACCATTCTCCTAGGCTTTGCCTCCAGCTTTTTTTCTTTTTTCTTTTTGCTAACTGGTAACCCTGGTACCCAGATGTGATTCCAGACCTGTTATCATATATTTAATATGACCCAAAGAGTTGACAGCTTCTTGTAGAATTTTCTGCAAGTTTTCCCTCTACATTCTAATTTTGGAAGCTAGACTTGCTTGGCTTCTAGACAAACAGACTGGAAATTTCTCTCATTCTTCACTTTCCCCTTAGTTATCTACTGGTGCTTAACTAGTTATTCCAAAAGAACACTTTCATTTTGCTCACATTGTGTGGGCAAGAATTCAGGAAGGAGTCAGCTATACAACTTTACTGTCATTTTCATGCTAGAGGACCCGCTTTTGAGTTGTTCTCACTTATTCACATATCTTGCGCCTTAGACATCTTGACTTCTTTCTTTATCCTCATGACAGCTCATCATCTAAGGATTCCTCATGGGAATGGGGGTCTGCTAGCATGACTATTTCATGACAGTCACTTTATACACAGCAGCCCAATTCTAAAACTCAGGAACCAGAAGCTACCAAGCTCTCCCAGTTCCTTCCACGCTTTCTCTTACAGGCATTTCCCCTGACACTGCCTTATGTGTTTAGTCCTGTCTCCATATCTGTTCCAAGGAGGTCTAGGACTAACGCAGACTATGCCGATAGATTAGACAAAATGGACATATTCCTTGAAATACACTAACAAAGCAGAAAGAAAACAGAGATGAGAACTTTAAAGGAATTTTAAAAGTTAAAATTTGTAGTTATGAACCTTCAACATAAAGACATGCAGTTTCCCTGGTGGTTCAGTAATTACGACTCCTCATTTCCAATGTGAGGATGTGTGATTGATCCCTGGTTGGAGAAATAAGATCCCTCATGGCATGTAGCCAAAAAAAGTATTTAAAAAAGAACAAAAAATAAGTTAAAAAAATTAAAAAGTGTAGACACAGATGGATTCACTGGTGGATTCTACCCAACATTGAAGTCATAGTAATACTGATTCACACATACGAGGAGAGACTGATTTCCAACTTACTTGATAAGGCCGCATTAACCATACAAAATCATACAAAACCAGACAAATTCCCAATGAACATATACATAAATGTTGTTAACAAATTTTTAGCAAATAGAATCTGGAAATAATACCTGTGATAATTAATTTTATGATTACATATACATCAACTTGACTGGGTCATGAGGTATCCAGATATTTGGTCAAACATTATTCTGGGTGTTTCTGTGAGGGTGTTTTTGAAAGAGATTAACCTTTATATTGGTCATTTGTTGGCCATCAAATTTAATGGTTCATTTTTATTCCTTCTATTAATAATTAAGAGCATAGTAAACTTTCAAAAATAAGGGAAAATGTAAGATACGAAGCTTCAAACATTGATCGTTTTCAGTAGAGATAAGTAATGTGAAAAAGGAAACATTTTTACTCACAATTTTGTTGTTGAAATAAGTGCTCATTTTCTCAATTTAGATATTCAATCTGATAAAAATAATAAATCACCTGTTCAAGGTACTGTTATTTTGACTCTTCTAGAATGCAGTGCTCTGGACACTTGGGAATTTAATTTCATGATTCTACTATCCTTTTAAATTAGTTGCTGAGATTGAACAACTTGCTTTTAAAACAATGTTTAGAGTATTATCCCATTTTATAATTATAATGTATCTCCCACTTTGACTCCTTAAAGAAAGCACAGCTTTAGAGAAGCATAACTGAAAGGCTATAAAGCTGAAATGCTGAGCTTCCCACATGGCCCTAGTGGTAAAGAACCCGCCTACCAATGCAGGACACACAAGCCACACAGGTTCGATCCCTGAGTCTAACAGGGAAGATCCTCTGGAATAGGAAATGGCACCCACTCCAATATTCTTGCTTGGAAAATCCCATGGGCAGAGGAGCCTGGTGGACTACAATTCATGGAGCTACAAAGAGTAGGACATGACTGAGCGCATGTGTAGCAGGCTGAATAGAGGTAATCAATTCAAAATAGAGGTAATCAAAATCAAAATCACCGCTGGGACCCATGTGCATATCATATACTTAGTTGCTCAATCATGTCTGACTCTTTGCGATCCAATAGACTGTGACCTGCCAGTCTCTTCCATCCATGGGGATTCTCCAAGTAAGAATATTGGAGTGGGTTACCTTGTCTTCCTCCAGAGGATCTTCCCAAACCAGGGATCAAACGTAGGTGTCCCACATTGCAGTTGATTCTTTACAGTCTGAGCCACCAGAGAAGCCCATTAAGACCCATATTAATGTTAATTTTGTGGTTGTTGACATCAGTGAAAATATTTGATGATAGGGAGATTTTTCAAATTAATAAATAAAAACCACTGAGTTTAATTGTCATCTATTCATCATTGCCCTGTTGTAGATAACCCAACTTTTTATTTTTTTTCCCATTAGTTCTAGAAATCACTCACATCTGACATGTTTTAGTAGCTAAAATAATTGCCAGAAGTTCCCCTCTCCTGAAATCATCATAGTTGTGAAACAGAGTGGCAGTGACCACTCTATCCTTTCAGTGGATAGTTGTCCAATTTGTATTTTTTCTTAGCTTACATGGAGTATGCGATGTACTCCTGAGTGGTAGAGTGGCTGTTTGGGTACTGGCAATATCCAGGGTGTTTTTATTTTTATTTTTTGTATCTTTGTCTTTCCATATAGCTGTAGTAGTCTTTTGTCAACTCTGTTTTTCATCACTGGACATAAAAGCTATGTTTCTAATTTCTCCCATTGGGTGTAAAAGTTTATGATGTATGCAACAATGTGATATCGATAAAGGATTTCATGTTTTACAAAGATAATTTGAGATCACTATTATACAAATGTCATACAATGCTTCAATTATTTTCTTTTATGATGTTTAAATACATAAATTTCATATTACATGGTTTCTGCCCAAGAAATTGTATGTATCTAAAACTAAAACAGCAACCAGCTCAGGTGTTTAGAGTAAGGATTTGTTAATTTTTCTCTCATGGCTATGACTTCCAAAAAGCTACCTGACATATATATCAATATCTTTGTTACTATCATTTTCTGTTCTTATTTGAATACAAGCAATTTAAACTGCTCAAATTTCAGTAACATATTCTTCTATGAAATAGTGCCTGTAATCTACTTCTACATCTTAAGAAAACATAAACCCATTGCGCCCTTTTGTCACTCTGAAGTTGTTCCTCTGCTACCTGTGAAGTTGAGTCTAAGTATTGTGAAATATTCAATTTAACATTGAATATTTATGAAACACACAAAATCCATATTTATGATGAGCATGTTCATTCAGATCAAAGGGAAGCTTTAGAAGAATTGATAACGAGGTGCAGTGATCACATTTGTCAGGGTCTGAAAGTCCAGTGGTAAGGTTGCTATTTGTATTTGAAGTTCAGCTCTCAGTCTAGTACCACAGAAAACTGAAATTTCTTTCGGAAACTATTACACAGTTTAATCTGATTTCTCCATATAATGTAGTTAACCTCAAGCCTATATCACGGTGGGGCAAATAGACTGTGGAAGCCACTCTCTTCTTCCAAAAAAACAACCAAGACACTACCTTCTAGGGGCAGGATCAGATATTTGAAATAAATGCTTAAAAAGTATTAGGACTCTAAACCAGTTCTTTGGCTTGCAATAGCGACTTATGTACATGTCCCAAGTCCTTGTTCAGTGTCGCCATTATTGGTAGCTGTAAATCAGTCATGGTGGGACCAGTGTACTCAGAAACATTATGAATCAGGGCTTTAAAACAACAACAACAACAACAAAACTAGTGGCAAAGAACCTGCCTGCCAATGCAGGATACATGAGACACGGGTTTGATTCCTGCATCAGGAAGATCCCCTGGAGGAGGGCATGGAGACCTACTCCATTACTCTTGTCTGGAGAATCCCATGGACACAGGAACCTGGTGGGCTACAGTTCTCAGGGTTGCAAATAGTCAGACACAACTAAAGTGACTTAGCATGCACGCATGTACATCACTGCCCTAATTCAAACTTGGGATGGTTGTCAAAATTGGACCATTCATGAAAAACACAGAGCATTTATAAATGATTAATTATACAGAGCAGGTACAATCAACTTTATAAAGAGAAATGGTGTATGATCACAGAGAATTATCTCTACTTTTAGGCATACCCTTGCCTATGTGGAGATTTAAGGAGTTGATTTTATAAAGCTTTGTATTCTTCAGAATAGTTAAATGCACTATACAGCATGATAGAGTTCAGTGATTTTCCAGTAGAATGGACCATATAATAGATTTCTGTAGTTAAAATTTAAAAACTTAGTACTAGCCAAAGAAACTTCTTATTAACACCCAGGGACTTATGGGGAGATGGGTAGTAATTTAGTTACAATTAACTGATTAAAAAAATTCAGATTTCCATGAGCATGCATTTTTCTCTAATGGAAAATTTTGAGCATTGTCTGGTTCACAGGAAAAACTTTTGCTTTATACTATCTATAGTACATGCTAGTCATATTCTGTTGCTTTTATTTTTTATATTTATTTTCTTCATTTATTTTTTAACTTTACAATATTGTATTGGTTTTGCCATATATCAACATGACTCTGCCACAGGTATACACGTGTTCCCCATCCTGAACCCTCCTCCCTCCTCCCTCCCTGTACCATCCCTCTGGGTCGTCCCAGTGCAACAGCCCCAAGCATCCAGTATCGTGCATCGAACCTGGACTGGTGACTCGTTTCATATATGACATTGTACATGTTTCAATGCCATTCTCCCAAATCATCCCACCCTCTCCCTCTCCCACAGAGTCCAAAAGACTGTTCTATACATCAGTGTCTCTTTTGCTGTCTCATATACAGGGTTATTGTTACCATATATATGTGTTAGTATACTGTATTGGTGTTTTTCTTTCTGGCTTACTTCACTCTGTATAATAGGCTCCAGTTTCATCCACCTCATTAGAACTGATTCAAATGTATTCTTTTTAATGGCTGAGTAATACTCCATTGTGTATAGGTACCACAGCTTTCTTATCCATTCATCTGCTGATGGACATCTAGGTTGCTTCCATGTCCTGGCTATTATAAACAGTGCTGCGACGAACATTTGGGTACATGTGTCTCTTTCAATTCTGGTTTCCTCAGTGTTACACACAGTGGGAATGCTGGGTCATAAGGCAGTTCTATTTCCAGTTTTTTAAGGAATCTCCACACTGTTCACCATAGTGGCTGTACTAGTTTGCATTCCCACCAACAGTGTAAGAGGGTTCCCTTTTCTCCACACCCTCTCGAGCATTTATTGCTTGTAGACTTTTGGATCACAGCCATTCTGATTGGCATGAAATGGTACCTCATAGTGGTTTTGATTTGCATTATTCTGATAATGAGTGATATTGAGCATCTTTTCATGTGTTTGTTAGCCATCTGTATGTCTTCTTTGAAGAATGTCTATTTAGTTCTTTGGTCCATTTTTTGATTGGGTTATTAATTTTTCTGGAATTGAGCTGTAGGAGTTGCTTGTATATTTTTGAGATTAGTTGTTTGTCAGTTGCTTCATTTGCTATTGTTTTCTCCCATTCTGAAGGCTGTCTTTTCACCTCGCTTATAGTTTCCTTTGATGTGCAGAACCTTTTAAGTTTAATTAGGTCCCATTTGTTTATTTTTGCTTTTATTTCCAATATTCTGGGAGATGGGTCATAGAGGATCCTGCTGCGATGTATGTCAGAGAGTGTTTTGCCTATGTTCTCCTCTAGGAATTCTATAGTTTCTGCTCTTACGTTTAGATCTTTAATCCATTTTGAGTTTATTTTTGTGTATGGTGTTAGAAAGTGTTCTAGTTTCATTCTTTTACAAGTGGCTGACCAGTTTTCCCAGCACCACTTGTTAAAGAGATTGTCTTTAATCCATTGTATATTCTTGCCTCCTTTGTCAAAGATAAGGTGTCCATAGGTGCATGGAATTATCTCTGGGCTTTCTATTTTGTTCCATAGATCTATATTTCTGTCTTTGTGCCAGTACCATACTGTCTTGATGACTGAGGCTTTGTAATAGAGCCTGAAGTCAGGCAGGTTGATTCCTCCAGTTCCATTCTTCTTTCTCAAGATTGCTTTGGCTATTCGAGGTTTTTTGTATTTTCATACAAACTGAAATTATTTGTTCTAGCTCTGTGAAGAATACCGTTGGTAGCTTGATAGGGATTGCATTGAATCTATAAATTGCTTTTGGTAGTATACTCATTTTCACTATATTGATTCTTCCAATCCATGAACAAGGTATATTTCTCCATCTATTAGTGTCCTCTTTGATTTCTTTCACCAGTGTTTTGTAGTTTTCTATATATAGGTCTTTAGTTTCTTCAGGTAGATATATTCCTAAGTATTTTATTCTTTCCGTTGCAATTGTAAATGGAATTGTTTCCTTAATTTCTCTATTTTCTCATTATTTGTGTATAGAAATGCAAGGGATTTCTGTGTGTTGATTTTATATCTTGCAACTTTGCTATATTCATTGATTAGTTCTAATAATTTTCTGGTGGAGTCTTTAGGGTTTTCTATGTAGAGGATCATGTCATCTGCAGTGAGAGTTTTACTTCTTATTTTCCAATTTGGATTCCTTTTATTTCTTTTTCTGCTCTGATTGCTGTGGCCAAAACTTCCAAAACTATGTTGAATAGTAATGGTGAAAGTGGGCACCCTTGTCTTGTTCCTGACTTTAGGGGAAATGCTTTCAATTTTTCACCATTGAGGATAATGTTTGCTGTGGGTTTGTCATATATAGCTTTTATTATGTTGAGGTATGTTCCTTCTATTCCTGCTTTCTGGAGAGTTTTTATCATAAATGGATGTTGAATTTTGTCAAAGGCTTTCTCTGCATCTATTGAGAGGGCAACGGAGGCCATTGCCCATCCCTTTGGAACGGCACTCACCCATCTCTCAAGACCGAATGACCCATGTTCAACTGCTGTTCACATGGAACCCTTCTCCACTTCGGCCTTCAAAGTCATCATTTGAATATTTGCTACTACCACCAAGATCTGCACCTGCGGCAGCTCCACCAGGGCCCGCGCCCTAGGCTTCAAGGCTCACCACAGGGACCCTTCTACTCGTCGCGGCATAGCGTCCGCGGGAGTTAGGGGGATGGGGGGAGGGGTGACCTCCTCCTTTCCTCCCAGCTCCCATCCCTCTCGCGCCTCTCCGACTGCCGGCGACGGCCAGGTAGGGGGCCGCTGCTCCAGCGCCATCCATTTTCAGGACTAGTTGATTCGGCAGGTGAGTTGTTACACACTCCTTAGCGGATTCCGACTTCCATGGCCACCGTCCTGCTTATTCTGTTGCTTTTAAAAATACAAAACCGCTCCAGAGCGATGTTCGCCAACAAGGCATTTAAAATCTTTTTATCTGAAAAACAGGCCTGTCATCATTGTCTGGCCACTCATATACTGCAATAATGTCACATGAACTGTACTTGGCTTCTTGCCCACTTTGAACACCATTTCCTTTATCTGCTAGTCCAAGAATTGACATTTTCTGTAAAGTGTCAGCTAGTGAAGGTGCTAAGCTGCATAAGTCCCATAACATGTTTGTGACACAAGTATTTTCCTGTTCTGCTTTTCTTTCCTTGTATCTTTGTCTGTGTGTGTTTCAACTTTCAGTGTCTTGGCTTTTCAGCAGGATTTGCCCAGGCCTTAGGCAAATCAACTCTCTTCTGCCAATTTTCACTCTCTCATATGTTGTTTCCCAACAATATCCTGTCAAACCTCCCATGAATTCTGTTCACTAATCCTACTCTCATTATCATAGATGCCAATATTATCCTCTCTTATAAACACTGTACCTCTCATATTTTTTCAAAGTCACATGTTAATTTTCTCTTTTGCTTTTAGAATTTCTTTCATGTCTGTTTTTATTTTAATTTTTCTAATTCTCTGCCACCGTCTCTTTTAGATGTTAGATACTTTAGATATTATAAAGTATCCTAGTTATCCTAATTTCTGTTACTGACTCATTCTTGTTTATTTCGTGGTGGTGCTGTTCAGTCTCTCAGTCATGTCTGACTCTTCACGACTCCATAGTCTGCAGCACGCCAGGCTTCACTGTCCTTCACAATCTCCTAGAACTTGCTCAAACTCATGTCCATTGAGTCAGTGATGCCATCCAACCATCTCATCCTCTGTTGTCCCCTTCTCCTCCCGCCCTCAATCTTTCCCAACATCAGGGTCTTTTCCAATGAGTCCTCTGTTTGCATCAGGTGGCCAAAGTTTTGGAGCTTCAGCATCAGCCCTTCCAATAAATATTCAGGATTGATTTCCTTTTGGATTGACTGGTGTGATCTCCTTGCAGTCCAAAGAATTCTCAAGGGTCTTATCCAACACCACAGCTTAAAAGCATCAATTCTTCAGTCTTCTTTGTGGTCCAACTTTCACATCCATACATGACTCCTGGAAAAACCATAGCTTTGACTAGATGGACATTTGTCAGCAAAGTAATGTCTCTGCTTTTCAATACACTGTCTAGGTTGGTCATAGCTTCTCTTTCAAGGAGCAAGTGTCTTTTAATATCATGGCTGCCGTCACCATCTGCAGTGATTTTGGAGCCCAAGAAAATAAAGTCAACCACTGTTTCCATTATTTCTCTATTTGCCATGAAGTGATGGGACCAGATGCCATGATCTTTGTTTTTTGAATGTTGAGTGTTAAGCCAACTTTTTCACTCTCATCTTTCACTTTCATCAAGAGGCTCTTTAGTTCCTCTTCACTTTCTGCCATAAGGATGGTGTCATCTGCATATCTGAGGTTATTGATATTTGTTCCAGCAATCTTGATTTCAGCTTGTGCTTCAATCAGCCTGGCATTTTGCATGATGTACTCTGCATATAAGTTAAATAAGCAGGGTGACAATATACAGCCTTGACATACTCCTTTCCCAGTTTGGGACCAGTCCTTTGTCCCATGTCTGGTTCTGACTGTTGCTTCTTAACCTGCATTCAGGTTACTCAAGAGGTAGATAAGGTTGCCTGGTATTCCCATCTGTTTAAGAATTTTCCACAGTTTGTTGTGATCCACACAAAGTCTTTAGCATAGTCAATGAAGCAGAAGTAGATGTTTTTCTGGAATTCTCTTGCTTTTTGTATGATCCAGTGGATGTTGGCAATTTGATGTGATTCCTCTGCTTTTTCTAAATCCAGCTTGAGCATCTGGAAGTTCTCAGTTCACATACTGTTGAAGTCTGACTTGGAGAATTTTGAACATTACTTTGCTAGAATGTAGAATGAGTGCAATTTTGCGGTAGTTTGAACATTCTTTGGCATTGCCTTTCTTTGGGATTGGAATGAACACTGACCTTTTCCAATCCTGTGGCCACTGCTGAATTTTCCAAATTTGCTGGCATATTGAGTGCAGCCCTATCACAGCATCATTTTCTAGAATTTGAAATAGCTCAGGTGGAATTCCATCACCTCCACTAGCTTTGTTCATAATGATGCTTCCTAAGGCCCTCTTGACTTACATCCAGGATGTCTGGCTCTAGGTGATATTGAAATGGAGCAGGACTCTATGATCCTTGCCCCCCACCGTTTCCTCTGCCTGCTTTTTGCCTGTGGAAAGCTTTAGCCAAAGAATAAGTTTAATCAAAGAAGTGAGGAATGCTGAAATGGAGGAAAACAGTCAAAGGAGACTAAATCATAATAATGTAGTCATCGAGCATAGTCAAGGACCTTTAATTCTTTCTCAAGGGTTATAGATAATATTCTAAGCCATATCCTGTAAGCCATCTTATAGATACCAAAACACCAGGTGGAAAAGTTGACTACATGATGACCAGACTGTACCCAGGACATGAGCTGCCACAATTCTAAGAATTGGTCACAAAGAAATGGGAAGAAGTACACCTTGGAACTGAAGATTAACTATACCTAAGACAACCAAGATGATGCTAGTCAGACCACTGATGATCAATTTGAAGATGACTGTTAGAGATGATGGTGCTGTTTCTTCATGTTGCCTCCCGCCCCCTGCTGACTCAGCCTATAAATGCTCTCACCCACTGCTTGTTGGGGAGGGGAGGGAGTCAGCCTTTGGACATAAGTCCACAACCCTCCCCGCCAGTTGCCAACATCTGAAATAAAGCAAACTTTCCTTTCCACCAATCTGGCCTATTTACTGGCTTTTGAGTGGTGAGCAGCTGGATGCCCCCCATGCATACCTTTCGGTAACAATTACACACCATTGTGGTTATCTGGGTCATTATGATCTTTTTTGTATAGTTCTCTGTATTCTTGCCACCTCTTCTTGCTATCTTCTGCTTCTCTTAGGTCCACACTGTTTCTGTCCTTTATTGTGCCCTCTTTGAATGAAATATTCCAGTGGTAGATCTGATTTTTTTTTTTTAAAGAGATCTCACTTCTTGTAAGAGTCAATCTTGTTTTCTCTACCTTTATCCAGTTGTGTATTTTTGTTTACTCCATTCATACCACATACAGTGTATTTTCTGACAGCTATATAATAGTTCATTCAAAATAAAAGTAAGAGAAATTTCCAGTAAAAACTTCATTTATTGTCAATGCTTTGCACCTGATAACTTTTATCATTTACACTTTTCTATTTGTGCAAAGAAAACACACAAACAACCCTATTTAAATGCTTCCCTCTTTATCCTAAAGCATTAACTTTTTGTCTATGGGCATGCAGAACTTTGATAAATATTTAGAAAATGATAAAATTAAATCTACAAATGGAAATCTACTATTCAATACTCATGTTTCTCTTTGAAGATATTTTCCTGGAAGGACTTTGACATTTATTTTAAGGCGAAACTATTATTTTTAAAAAATGAAGACCATTTAACAAAGAAGAGAAAATGAAAACAATTATTTCCCTACATTAAGAAATAAAAAAACAAATTTTCTAAATGTGAATAGTCAGTATATGTTTAAAATTCCCCACATTATTCTAGATATATTGACATGGATTACAATAATATTATGCAATATTCTCATAATTGAAAAATTGTAAAAAGGTAAAAAACAATTTTCATTTACATATTTTTTCATTTTTTACTAATTATATGTATATGTGCCTTTAAGACGATTTATTTAGTAGATGTTTTCCTTCAATTTAATGCATTTTTACTGAATAGATCAAATTGGTTTTACTTCATAGACATTACTTTCAGTTAATTCCAGCAAATTCAAGACCATTTTTTAATGAAATGCTTTCAAGTAAGAATCCATTATGTTATCACAGTGCCCTTTGAGCTTATTTTAAAGTTTGTGAAAAGTAGCCATGTTACCATTTCTTTCCTTTTCAAGTCTTTGAGGAAGCATTTAATCTGACGTATTTTGAGAAGTAATAATCAGAACATAAAGTGTTGAAGAATTGCCTGCTTTTCAACACAGCATTTTATTGGTCTGGATAAAAATTGGATTTTAAGCTTAGGAAATTAATATATAATTCTTTTATTAGAGTTCTATTTTTTGACAGAGTAGTTGATGTGAAATCTTTGTTAAACATGTTTGCATGGTAAATCTCCAAGTGGCACATCTTTTGAAAATAAATTCTAATTTGGAAACCCAAATTCTCTTTTCTCTAGTAACTAAATAAAAGTGTATATTTCAAGTTTTCTTAACTGTTTTTATGTAAAGGAACTCTTCTGGATATTATAAAGGCCATATGTTATAAAATGTCTACTTCAAAGAAGATTAACAGATTATGTAATGCATAGGTCTAAATCACATTGATTTTAATTATTTTAGCTTAATAAAGGTTTCCAATTTTAATATTTTAATATTTCCTATTAAAATTAAATATTAACTTATAGTCACTTGTTTTTCTATTATAGTCAAACTATTTTAAAATAAACTGTATGAAATAATTTCCTTAAATAATTTAATTTGTTTCAATCTCTTCTGTTAAGCAACTTTATCCAAAGTAATTTCCTAAGTCCCTTCTGAATAAAGTTGTCTACTTAGGCTTATTTTGGATTTATAGAAAATTGCAGATGGAAACAAATTTAAAAAAAGAAGATTAAAAGATTAAACTGGGGAAGGTCTGGAATGAGGGGAGGATCAAGATATGATAATGGTAGTAATACTGTATGATATTAACATTGGGATTCAGGAATATGAGTTTTGAAGCTTATAGATCCTGCTTAACACAAGAGACTATTCAGACCTCAGAGGAGAGATACAAACCTTTCCTGTGGAGAAGCTTCTTAGTTTGATGAGGTCCCACTTGTTCATTTTTGCTTGTGTTGCCTTTGCTTTCAGTCAGATTAAAAGAAATCATCACCAAAGATAATGTCAAGGAGCTTACCACTAATGTTCCCTTCCAGGAGTTGTGTGTTTTCTGGTCTTATTTTCAAGTCTTCAATCCAGTTCGAGTAAATTTTTGTGTATGGTGTACGACGATAGTCTGATTTCATTCCTTTGCATGTATCTGTCCAGTTTCTCCAAAACCCTGTATTTAAAAGACTATCCTTTCGCTATTGTACATTGTTTGCTTCCTTGGTTGAAAATTAATTGACCATATATCAGTTCAATTCAGTTCAGTCGCTCAGTCATGTCCAACTCTTTGCAACCCCATGAACCACAGTATACCAGGCCTCCCTGTCCATCACCAGCTCCTGGAGTCCACCCAAACCCACGTCCATCAAGTCGGTGATGCCATCCAACCATCTCATCCTCTGTCATCCCCTTCTCCTCCTGCCCTCAATCTTTCCCAGCATCAGGGGCTTTTCCAATGAGTCAGCTCTTTGCATCAGGTGGCCAAAGTATTATATACATGGTCTTATTTCTGAGTTCTCTATTCTGTTGCATTGCTCTATGTGTCTGTTCTTATGCCAATACTGTACTGATTTACCATAGCTTTGTGATATAGTTTGAAATCAGGCAGAATGATGCCTCCAACTTTGTACTTCTTCCCTAAAAGTGTTTTTGGTCTGTTATGGTTTCATGCAATGTTCTCATTTTAAGAAAAAAAAAAAGAAAATGAAAGATAATTATTGTAACTAAGTATGATGATGGATGGTAACTAGACTTATTGTGATGATCATTTCATAGTGTATACAAGTATTGACTCATTATGTTGCATACTTGAAGCTAATACAATTTTTATGTCAATTATACTTCAATAATAAAATAAAAATACAAACCATTGACCATTATAAGGCAACATCAAATGAAACATATGTTGAGTAGTTTTCCTTAGAGATATCATTGAGATACTAAAGCACTTCTAGGTATTTTTCTCCATAAGTTTTACTAAAATACGGCTTTACCATTACCTAAGATAGACACTTTCCCTCGAAGAAGAGTGGACCTGATTATTAGTAATATCTTCAAGGTAAACTACATTCACTACGATCTAACCACATACCCTTTTCACACAGCACAATCAGAAACGTGAGCAGTAGAACATAATATTAGATCATCCATACCTAGCAGTTAACAAAGAGTGCCATCAAAATAAGTGTCTTTTTTTTCAGTGTAGAAAATCAAACAGGTATAAAGATACAAATGCAGCAAACATTCTATCCTACATAGACATAAAATAACTCATATTAATGTCATTTTAGGCTTCTCCTATACTCCCCAAAGTGCAGAATTAATCTGTAAATTAACACTAACACATGAGATTTTAATAGCACTAAAATGCTAGTTATATGTATTTAGGAAAGAAAAAATCCCTTAGTTTATTTTTACCTTTTTTGGTTGCTATTTATATTAAAAACATATAATATTGTTCTCAGAACACATTATCAAGATTTTAGACTGTTTCTCTGCTTATAAGAAGAATGTTTAAGTGTCTTGTTGTTTAGTTTCTAAGTAGTGTCTGACTCTTTGGCGCTCCCCTGGACTGTAGCCTGTCAGGCTCCTCTGTCCATGGGATTTCCCAGGCAAGAATACTGGGAATAGTGGGTTGCTGTTTTCATCTCCAGGAGACCTTCCTAATCCAGGGATCTACCCCACATGTCCTGCATTGCAGGTGGATTCTTTACCACTGAGCCACTTGGGAAGTCCAAATAGGTGTCTACCATGTTAATTATTAATTAACAATGGCTTGTTTAACATAATTTCTGAGTATTTAGCATATTCTCTTTGTTTTTTATTGCCAAACTGCCACAAGAGTTATTTGTACCTGAATTTGAATTTTTTAACCATCAACTTATTTGAAAACGTTTCTTTTTTAGTAACTTCTACTATTCCTAAATCTTAACAGCTCATCCAATACTTGAGATCTTAAATTCTCATTTCCTAAAATGGATAATTATGAATGTTCTCAATCTGATTGAAAGTAGGCATTCTTCATTTTCTTCTGTGATCTAAGTAAATTACTATGCATCATGGACCTAATTTTTATTGAATAGCCTTTGTCCAAATTTTGTGCTTTATTCATGTCATTTCCTATGCCTGGAAATGCTTCCATAGGTAATTCTGTTCCAATTACACATAGAAGAAAGGGCCAGCTTGAGTCACACTTAACTCTTATGTGTCTTTCCAAGTCTATTTTTTCATCCATAATGTGTGATAACTAATCTATATTATCAACACCGCCACCATATGTTGCTTTGTGGAATTAGTTAACTACTTTGTTGTCGGTTGGTCATCTTTTGATGTATTTATACAAGGAGTTACAAATCCAAATGTCTCTGGTGGTCAGGGCAATCAGTCGGTAAGTCAGCCCAGTGTGAGTGTAGAAGGTGTACCTTGTAGCAGTTAAAAACATCTGTTGTGACTTGCAGAATGGGCCTCCCCATTCAAGGAGGCAAGCCCTTTGTCAGTTCCAGCTAACTGGTTCTCTATAGAGATACAAGGCTCGTGTTGCCACATCTTTCTGTTATAAATAAATAAAGTTTAATTACTACATTGGAACATTGAATTTTTCTGTACTTTTTTTATTTTTAGATGTTGGCTCAAAATTTTGAAAAATATAGTGTGAATGTTATTTAGCCATGGATTAAAATGTATATGCAAACTCTTACTTATATCACTATTAAATCCACACATCCACACATTTAACAAGTATATTTCTATGCATCAGGCCCTATGCTAATCACTAGAAATAGTGGTGAATAAGGGAAGGCCCTTACTCTCAAAAGATTACAATCAAATTAGCACACATTGTAACATTTTACAGGCAGACATGTCCTGAATCATACTAAGTATTTTGATTGAATGATAGATCCTATGACCAATAATAAATATTTCCCATGCTACAATAAAAATAGAACAAGATATCAAAAGAAAAATTTCATATACACCAACAAAGATAAAAATAGTAAGAGCTGTCTACTTCTCACCACACATATACACATGTTGCACACATGGATCACATATGGATATGGGTGAAATAGATCAGACAGTACTATATTCTGACACTTCTGAATCTTCTACCATGCTCACTTACACCTAGGAATATATGTATATACATAGATATATATGTGTGTGTGTGTGTGCAAGTGTACATATGTGTGTGTACATATATATACGTGTGTGTGTATATACAGATATGTATATGTTGGCATTGTTGCTGCTTAGTCGTTAAGTTGTCTCCTATTCTTTTGTAACCCCATTGACTGTAGCCTGCCAGGCTCCTCTGTCCATGGGATTTCCCAAGCAAGAATACTGAAGTAGGCTGCCATTTCCTTCTCCAGAGGATTTTCTCAACCTAAAGGTTGAACTCATGTCTCTTGCATATGCAGGTAGATTCTTTACCACTGAGCCACCAGGGAAACCCCTATATGTGTGTGTGTATATATATATATATATATATATATATATATATATATATATATATGCATGTTCATATATGTGTGTGTATGGATACTGGGATTAAAAGCAATAATCTGTAGGAATATTATAGAACTCTCTCAGCTTAACACTGATTTCAACAAATAATATCTTTATGACAGTCATAGATAGTCTGTGATCTTTTTCAAACTCTCAGATACAGTGATAGCATTGAAACATGGTTGCTTCACTAAAGAGATAAAAAATAGTGTGCAATAAAAAGTAACCAATAATTCTAAATTCGGTTATATTTTTTTAAAAACAAAAGCAGAACCAGTCACCCACAGGGTATAGAAGTGACAAAATACTCCAAAGCTTTAAATCTCTGTTTCTCGACTTGTCTTTTATGAAAATAAGGCACATATTTATGACACATTTATAAACCTATGCTTCCACAAAGCTATGGAATCTATTTTAATATTGTTTTTTCTGTTTATTTATTTATTTATTCTCATTTTAAAATGTCCTACTGGTCTGTCATGTGAAGTAGCCAAAAGAAATGGAACAGCAAAAAGAATGGAAAATTATGAGAGTGGGAAAGAAAAAAAGAAACATGCAGTGTTTATCTCATACTGTAGAAGTTTCCTTTTTAAAAATGTTCTTCATCCTTGTCCTCCTTCTCATATTTGCTGTTGTCCTCCTCTTCTTCTTCTGTCCCAAATATGTTGTAAAAAACAAAACTGGGTTTATGCGGAAAAATACAGTGCATCTCTTACATTTAAGTTCTGGAAGCAAAATGGTTTGTGAGTTTGATTGACACAGAATATTTTTAAAAGCAGTCAATAGCCAAGCAGTTTCTTTCATAGGTAGTTATAAAATCGAAGGTAAAATGCAACAAATTATAAGGACTGTATTTAGTACAGAACAAATCATAAGAAGGGAAAAATTCTTCCCCTCCTTTGGAGCAGCTCCATGCAATTGGATTACAGCTAGAAGGTCAAAGTGTCCTCCCAGTGGACACAAATCAGTTCTGATATGAGGAACTGGAAACAGACAAGATTAAACTCTGATTACTTCTTTGAGGATGAGACGTCTTTAAATCAGAGTTGGCAAATCCTGCCACAAGTGCATCTGTCAGGGATCAAACTCCACTGACATTAGTGGTTCATTCGAAAATCCAAAATGCACTTCATTAAGCATTTTGCTTTAAAGTAATCATATAGACTTCCATTCACAGTGAGTGCATAAGGTTTTGAAGGGCTTTAATAATAAATTTTTAAAAATTTCTTTGATGTCTAGAAATTCTTGAAATAAAATCAATTAAAATTAATTGAAAGTGAAATTTACCAAAGGCAAATGTTCACACAAATCAATTAGTTCAGCCTTAATCCAAAAAGCCAAATCCACAAATTTCTAAATGGAGTCTAAACTTTGAAAATGAGTTTGCCTTTTGCTCTGTAGAATGAGTAATTTGGGACAGAAATGTAAAAATAGGATGTTGTAATTAGAATTAAAATTCCATAGGGTATTCGTATTTACTGAATTCATCTGGCATGTGACTTATAAATGTTCATCAAAAGTGAAATCGATGTGCATACACAAGATTTTCAAAAATCTTGAAGCAAAAATGATCACATGAAGAAGTTCAGGCTGAAAACAAATGGAAACCACCCACTACTCTGGTTTAGAGCATTCTGTAATAGAGGACACCCATTTCTGCTCCAGGAGGTCTGCTGGTGAAGGGAACCTTCTGGTGAAAAAATCTGCTAACTTGAGAAAATACAAGATTAGAAAAAGAGGAGGATGTGGTGGAGGACTGAAGAATAAGCATTTACATAGGCCTGGGGTTGCTCTGCAGTTCAAATTGTTAGAAACTATAGAAAGACGTGGGGCTTCCCGGGTGGCATGGAAGGAACCCACTGGCAAATGCAAGAGACATAAGAGATGGCGGGTTCTACCCCTGAGTCGGGAAGAGCCCCCTCGAGGAGGGTATGGCAACCCACTCCAGTATTCTTGCCTGGAAAATCCCATAGATGGAGGAGTCTGGCAGGCTAAAGTCCATAGGGTTGCCCAGTCAGACACGACTGAAGTGACTTAGCTGGGATTGCTAGATCATATCATAATTCTGTTCTTAGTTTTTAAAGGAAACTTCCTATTCTCC
Organism: Bos grunniens; assembly: GCF_055505025.1. Classification (NCBI taxonomy): domain Eukaryota; kingdom Metazoa; phylum Chordata; class Mammalia; order Artiodactyla; family Bovidae; genus Bos; species Bos grunniens. The sequence continues at coordinate 151,456,270 of NC_141165.1, forward strand.
ATAATTATTATACCAATTCACATCTCCACTGATAGTAGAAGAGGGTTTCTTTTTCTCCATACCCTCTCTAGCATTTATTGTTTGTAGCTTTTTTGATGATGGTCATTCTAGCTAGTATGAAGTGATACCTCATTGCAGTTTTGATTTCAGTTCAGCTCAGTCACTCAGTCATCTCTGACTCTGCAACCCCATGGACAGCAGCACACCAGACCTCCCTGCCCATCACCAACTCCCAGAGTTTACTCAAACTCATGTCCTTTGAGTCGATGATGCCATCCAACCATCTCATCCTCTCGTCCTCTTCACCTCCCGCCATCAATCTTTCCCAGCATCAGGATCTTTTCCAATGAGTCAGTTCTTCGCATGAGGTGGCCAAAGTATTGGAGTTTAAGCTTCAGCATCAGTCCTTCCAATGACTATTCAGGGCTGATTTCCTTTAGGATTGGCTGGCTGGATCTCCTTGCAGTTCAAGGGACTCCCAAGAGTCTTTTCCAACACCACAGTCCAAAAGCATCAATTCTTCCATGCTGTTTTGATTTGCATTTCTCTAATAATTAGTGATGTTGAACATCTTTTCATGTGCCTCTATGCCTCCTCTTTAGAATGCTCTAACCAGAGTAACGGGGGCCTCTTGAAATGAATATTATCATAACAATTATTTAAAAAAAAAAGAACCCAGGTGTTCAAGGCCACTGATAAAGAAGTTAACCCCTGACCATACGTTGTAGAGACAATCCCTCTAATTCTGTTGTTGTGTCTATTGATCGAAGTTCAGTTCAGTTCAGTCACTCAGTCATGTCCAACTCTTTGCGACCCCATGAACTGCAGCACACCAGGCCTCCTTGTCCATCAGCAACTCGCAGAGTTCATTCAAACTCACGTCCGTCGAGTCAGTGATGCCATCCAGCCATCTCATCCTCTGTCATCCCCTTCTCCTCCTGCCCCCAGTCCCTCCCAGCATCAGAGTCTTTTCCAATAAGTCAATTCTTTGCATGAAGTGGCCAAAGTACTAGAGTTTTAGCGTAGGCATCATTCCTTCCAAAGAACAACCAGGACTAATCTCCTTTAGAATGGACTGGCTGGATCTCTTTGCAGTCCAAGGGACTCTCAAGAGTCTTCTCCAACACCACAGTTCAAAAGCATCAATTTTTCGGCACTTGGCTTTCTTCACAGTCCAACACTCGCATCCATACATGACCACTGGAAAAACCATAGCCTTGACTAGACGGACCTTTGTTGGCCAAATAATGTCTCTGCTTTTCCACAGGCTATCTAGGTTGGTCATAACTTTTCTTCCAAGGAGTAAGCGGCTTTTAATTTCACGGCTGCAATCACTATCTGCAGTGATTTTGGAGCCCCACAAAATAAAGTCTGACACTGTTTCCACTGTTTCCCCATCTATTTCCCATGAAGTGATGGGACCAGATGCCATGATCTTCGTTTTCTGAATGTTGAGCTTTAAGCCAACTTTTTCACTCTCCTCTGTCACTTTCATCAAGAGGCTTTTAGTTCCTCTTCACTTTCTGCCATAAGGGTGGTATTATCTCCATATCTGAGGTTACTGATATTTCTCCCGGCAATCTTGATTCCAGCTTGTGCTCCTTCCAGCCCAGCGTTTCTCATGATGTACTCTGCATAGAAGTTAAATAAGCAGGGTGACAATATACAGCCTTGACGTACTCCATTTCCTATTTGGAACCAGTCTGCTGTTCCATGTCCAGTTCTAACTGTTGCTTCCTGACCTGCATATCAGTTTCTCAAGAGGCAGGTCAGGTGTTCTGGTATTCCCATCTCTTTCAGAATTTTCCACAATTTATTGTGATCCACACAGTCAAAGGCTTTGGCATAGTCAATAAAGCAGAAATAGATGTTTTTCTGGAACTCTCTTGCTTTTTCCATGATCCAGAGGATTTTGGTAATTTGATCTCTGGTTCCTCTGTCTTTTCTAAATCCAGCTTGAACATCTGGAAGTTCACGGTTCACATATTGCTGAAGCCTGGCTTGGAAAATTTTGAGCATTACTTTACTAGCATGTGAGTTGAGTGCAATTGTGTGGTAGTTTGAGCATTCTTTGGCATTGCCTTTCTTTGGGGTTGGAATGAAAACTGACATTTTCCAGTCCTGTGGCCACTGCTGAGTTTTCCAAATTTGCTGGCATATTAAGTGCAGCACTTTCACAACATCATCTTTCAGGATTTGAAATAGCTCCACTGGAATTCCATCACTTCCACTAGCTTTGTTCATAGTGATGCTTTCTAAGGCCCACTTGACTTCACATTTCAGGATGTCTGGCTCTACGTGAGTGATCACACCATCGTGATTATCTGGGTCTTGAAGATCTTTTTTGTACAGTTCTTCTGTGTATTCCTGCCACCTTTTCTTAATATCTTCTGCTTCTTTTAGGTCCATACCATTTCTGTCCTTTATCGAGCCCATCTTTACATGAAATGTTCCCTTGGTATCTCTAATTTTCTTGAAGAGATCTCTAGTCTTTCCCACTCTGTTATTTTCGTCTATTTCTTTGCATTGATCGCTGAGGAAGGCTTTATTATCTTTCCTTGCTATTCTTTGGAACTCTGCATTCAGATGTTTATATCTTTCCTTTACTCCTTTGCTTTCGGCTTCTCTTCTTTTCACAGCTATTTGTAAGGCCTCCCCAGATAGCCATTTAGCTTTTTTGCATTTCTTTTCCATGGGGATGGTCTTGATCCCTGTCTCCTGTACAATGTCACAAACCTCCGTCCATAGTTCATCAGGCACTCTATCAGATCTAGTCCCTTAAATCTATTTCTCACTTCCACTGTATAATCATAAGGGATTTGATTTAGGTCATACTTGAATGGTCTAGTGGTTTTCCCTACTTTCTTCAATTTAAGTCTGAATTTGGCAATAAGGAGTTCATGATCTCAGCCATAGTCAGCTCCTGGTCTTGTTTTTGCTGACTGTATAGAGCTTCTCCATCTTTGGCTGCAAAGAATAGAATCAATCTGATTTCGGTGTTAACCATCTGGTGATGTCCATGTGTAGAGTCTTCTCTTGTGTTGTTGGCAGAAGATGTTTGCTATTACCACTGTGTTCTCTTGGCAAAACTCTATTAGCCTTTGCCCTGCTTCATTCCGTATTCCAAGGTCAAATTTGCCTGTTACTCCAGGTGTTTCTTGATTTCCTACTTTTGCCTTCCAGTCTACTATAATGAAAAGGATATCTTTTTTGGGTGTTAGTTCTAAAAGGTGTTGTAGGTCTTCATAGAACCGTTCAACTTCAGCTTCTTCAGCGTTACTGGTTGGGGCATAGACTTGGATTACTGTGATATTGAATGGTTTGCCTTAGAAACGAACAGAGATCATTCTGTCGTTTTTGAGATTGCATCCAAGTACTGCATTTCAGACTCTTTTGTTGACCATGATGGCTACTACATTTCTTCTGAGGGATTCCTATCCACATTAGTAGATATAATGGTCATCTGAGTTAAATTGAAGTACTCCTTTGCAAACCTCTGCCTGCAGCCTATACAGTAGCTGTCAGTAGGTATCAGGAGTCACCAGTATTCTCTATGGCTAGCAATAAAGTTATAATTAATTGTAATTTTAGTTCTTAGCTCAGAAGAAAAGTATAAAGGTGTGAGTGACAATTCAGCAAATCCCAAGTGTTGAAATATGAGCACTGAGAACTTATTTCTTCTTAGAGTGAACTGTCAAATAATACTTCTCCTTCAGTAGGAAAGATGACACAAACAGAAGCCAGTGTAAACTCTTTACCTATGCTGATGTCCTTACTGGAGATTCAGTTTACTTTGGAAGAAAATGGCTTGCAAAAAATGACATCATAACTAAGTAGTAAGAAATATTTAAGAGCATATAAACCATTGTTAATATGTAGCTCACTAAACGATAGCTGTAACTGAAAACTTATCTATGTAACTCAAAGATAAAAAAATAAAAAATAGGTATTCAAAGTATGATTTTTCTCTCTTAAACTGATATTTGAAAACACCAACAACTTTTATAAATGATTTGAGTTATGATGGAAAATGTGGACCCTGAATTTTGAAATGACTCGATGGTTTACTAAGAACTGATTTTGGAAAAAAAGAGAAATACAACTCAAAAGCAGACAGCTTCAAATTCTTCAATTCCTTGACACATCAAAGTTACCGTCTTCTTTTTATACAGGAACATAACCTAAGATCTTAAGAATTTGTGGTCAGCAGGGGTGGGAAGATTTGCAACACTCTAGGTTTGTGAGACTTTATGACACTCAGATAAGGGAAATCTCAAAGCATTACCAACCAGGGTAGCAGGAAAGAAAAATATTCGTTTGCTAAAATTTTAGCTGTTTCTCTAGCTAGTAACTTACATGATGTGTAACTGCATCTATTGTGCAAACCACTTTCTTTTCTGCATCACCTAGTCTCCCTTCTAGTTTCCCATAATTTCAGAAAGAAAACAAACAATTTCCCTATTTCCCACAGATGCTTTGAGATCTCTCATTCATCCCTTCTGCACAGATGGAGATAAAATTCTCTGAAAAATAGCCAATATATATTGATGGATTGCATGTTATTTATGCTAATCAGGCAAAGAAATGTGTGTCAAGGGCCATTGAATCAACTGTGTGCATTCGCAGCTTCCATTTCACAAAGGCTTTTGATTTACATTGCTTATTTGGTTGTGTTATTTTTTCCTTCCAAATATGAGACACATAATTTCTGTGGCTCTGCCTCAGTGTATGTTCATGTACTGTCTTTGCCTTGCTCCACATAGATGTAGACTCTCTTGTATTGATGCTTAATCCATCTGTTAAACCTGAAATGCAGAAAGCTTATGACTGGTATAGATGCCTTGCTTCTCAACATCCTAAATGAAGGACCATAAATTAACCCACTCTCATTTTTTCTTTTGTAAATTATCTGTAGCAAGGGCAACAGTGTCCCAATACTTCATAAATTTCCCCTATAATAATGTAAATAGAGAATATATGCCTTAATTTAAACAGGGACAGCTGTTTACTAAGTCACTATGAGTCAGATGCTCATCTGTGTGTGTTTCAGTCCCTCAGTTGTGTACCAGACTGTTTGTGACTCCATGGACTGTAGTCTGCCAGCTTCCTCTGTCTGTGGGATGTTTACAGGCAAGAATACTGGAGTGGGTTACCATTTCCTTCCCCAGAGGATCTTTCTGATCCAAGGATTGAACCCACATTTCCTGTGTCTGCTGTATTGGCAGGTAGATTCTTTACCGCTGAGCCACCTGGTATTCTCATAGTTTATTTTAAAGAGGAATAATGCCAATAATTATCAATTTTACCGGAATTTGCTTTCCTAGCTGAGATCTGACCTAGAGGGCATGGGGGTGGAGGGTGGGGTGAGGATGCTGTATTTGGATAATTTGTAAGTATTGAGACAGATTGAATTTTGATAAACTTAAGAATAATTGATTGTTAGTTTCTATAAATTGCCACATTGAAGACAAGGAGACACCTTAAAGTTACTTCAGGACAGTATGGATTCTTGGCCAAAGATTATGAAGGTTGCAAATAATCCTTCTCTCTCCTCATCACAACAATGGTTTAAAGAAATTTTAGCAAGAAATATGAGATCAATCAGCTCGCTCCTTAGAGAAAAACTTCTAACATCTTTGATGCTAGGCATCTTGAGGTTATCTGCCCAGAACCACTGATGGATAAAACTTTTTTTTTTCCTTATAGCTCCTTACCATGTCTGACAGCAATATGTTAATTAAAATACTCAAAATTACATAGACCTCATTTAGCTATTTAGGAAGATACAAATAATTCAAAGCAAAGAACGGTTAACACTAATTGGTTTCTTTAATTGATCATAAAATATGCTCTGTTAAACTTTTTTATTCATTGGTCTTGGGGTGAAATTAAATCTGGAAACTTGATACCTAAGTGGAGAACTCACAATATTTATCCAATTCTTACTAAAAGTATCTTTACAATTAATCAAATATTTTGTTTGTTTCGGGCACCTGACTAGAATAAACACAAAAGTTCTATTTTCCATGGAAGAAAGTAAATTTGGATTTACCAAATATACAAGCAATAAACTTACTTGTAATGTATTTTATTATTTCCAGGACTTAGATACATCAAATAATAGCAATAATAATGATGCTGAGTGGGGAAACATGTGTGCAAATCTGTATCTGATAAGTGACTAATATGTAAACTATAAAAAGAACTCATACTAGGTGTGGAGAAAAGGGAACCCTCTTACAATGTTGGTGGGAATGCAAACTAGTAAAGCCATCATGGAGAACAGTGTGGAGATTCCTTAAAAAACTGGAAATAGAACTGCCTTATGACCCAGCATTCCCACTGCTGGGCATACACACTGAGGAAACCAGAAGGGAAAGAGACATGTGTACCCCAATGTTCATCGCAGCACTGTTTATAATAGCCAGGACATGGAAGCAACCTAGATGTCCATCAGCAGATGAATGGATAAGAAAGCAGTGGTACATATACACAATGGAGTATTACTCAGCCATTAAAAAGAATACATTTGAATCAGTTCTAATGAGGTGGATGAAACTGGAGCCTATTATACAGAGTGAGGTAAGCCAGAACGAAAAACACCATATATGCGTTAGTATACTAATGCATTATAGTATACTATAATGTTAGTATACTACTGTATACTACCGTTAGTATACTATAAAGTTAGTATACTATAACGTTATAGTTATATAACGTTATATATATAGGTATATAACTATAATGTTATATACTATAACATTAGTATACTATAATGTTAGTATACTAACACATTAGTATGGAATTTAGAAAGATGGTAACAATAACCCTGTATATGAGACAGCAAAAGAGACACTGATGTGTAGAACAGTCTTATGGACTCAGTGGGAGAGGGAGAGGGTGGGGTGATTTGGGAGAATGACATTGAAACATGTATAATATCATATATGAAATGAGTCGCCAGTCCAGGTTCGATGCACGATACTGGATGCTTGGGGCTGGTGCGCTGGGAAGACCCAGAGGGGTGGTATGGGGAGGGGGGAGGGAAGAGGGTTCAGGACGGGGAACACAGGTATACCTGTGGCGGATTCGTTTTTTTTTTTTAATTTAATTTTATTTTTAAACTTTAAAATATTGTGTTAGTTTTGCCAAATATCGAAATGAATCCACCACAGGTATACCTGTGTTCCCCATCCTGAACCCTCCTCCCTCCTCCTTCCCCATACCACTCCTCTGGGTCATCCCAGCGCACCAGCCCCAAGCATCTAGTATCGTGCATCGAACCTGGACTGGCGACTCGTTTCATACATGATATTATACATGTTTCAATGCCATTCTCCCAAATCATCCCACCCTCTCCCTCTCCAACAGAGTCCATAAGACTGTTCTATACATCAGTGTCTCTTTTGCTGTCTCATACACAGGGTTATTGTTACCATCTTTCTAAATTCCATATATATGCATTAGTATACTGTATTGGTGTGTTTCTTTCTGGCTTACTTCATTCTGTATAATAGGCTCCAGTTTCATCCACCTCATTAGAACTGATTCAAATGTATTCTTTTTAATGGCTGAGTAGTACTCCATTGTGTATATGTACCACAGCTTTCTTATCCATTCATCTGCTGATGGACATCTAGGTTGCTTCCATGTCCTGGCTATTATAAATAGTGCTGCGATGAACATTGGGGTACACATGTCTCTTTCCCTTCTGGTTTCCTCAGTGTGTATGCCCAGCAGTGGGATTGCTGGATCATAAGGCAGTTCTATTTCCAGTTTTTTAAGGAATCTCCACACTGTTCTCCATAGTGGCTGTACTAGTTTGCATTCCCACCAACATTGTAAGAGGGTTCCCTTTTCTCCACACCCTCTGGAGCATTTATTGCTTGTAGACTTTTGGATCGCAGCCATTCTGACTGGCATGAAATGGTACCTCATAGTGGTTTTGATTTGCATTTCTCTGATAATGAGTGATGCTGAGCATCTTTTCATGTGTTTGTTAGCCATCTGTATGTCTTCTTTGGAGAACTGTCTATTTAGTTCTTTGGCCCATTTTTTGATTGGGTCATTTATTTTTCTGGAGTTGAGCTGTAGGAGTTGCTTGTATATTTTTGAGATTAGTTGTTTGTCAGTTGCTTCACTTGCTATTATTTTCTCCCATTCTGAAGGCTGCCTTTTCACTTTGCTAATAGTTTCCTTGATGTGCAAAAGCTTTTAAGTTTAATTAGGTCCCATTTGTTTATTTTTGCTTTTATTTCCAATATTCTGGGAGGTGGGTCATAGAGGGTCCTGCTGTGATGTATGTCGGAGAGTGTTTTGCCTATGTTCTCCTCTAGCAGTTTTATAGTTTCTGGTCTTACATTTAGATCTTCAATCCATTTTGAGTTTGTTTTTGTGTATAGTGTTAGAAAGTGTTCTAGTTTCATTCTTTTACAAGTGGTTGACTAGTTTTCCCAGCACCACTTGTTAAAGAGATTGTCTTTAATCCATTGTATATTCTTGCCTCCTTTGTCAAAGATAAGGTGTCCATAGGTGCATGGATTTATCTCTGGGCTTTCTATTTTGTTCCATTGATCTATATTTCTGTCTTTGTGCCAGTACCATACTGCTTGATAACTGTGGCTTTGTAGTAGAGCCTGAAGTCAGGTAGGTTGATTTCTCCAGTTCCATTCTTCTTTCTCAAGACAGCTTTGGCTATTCGAGGTTTTTTGTATTTCCATACAAATTGTGAAATTATTTGTTCTAGCTTTGTGAAGAATACCGTTGGTAGCTTGATAGGGATTGCATTGAATCTATAAATTGCTTTTGGTAGTATATTCATTTTCACTATATTGATTCTTCCAATCCATGAACATGGCATATTTCTCCATCTATTAGTGTCCTCTTTGATTTCTTTCATCAGTGTTTTATAGTTTTCTATATATAGGTCTTTAGTTTCTTCAGGTAGATATATTCCTAAGTATTTTATTCTTTCCGTTGCAATGGTGAATGGAATTGTTTCCTTAATTTCTCTTTCAGTTTTCTCATTATTAGTGTATAGGAATGCAAGGGATTTCTGTGTGTTGATTTTATATCCTGCAACTTTACTATAATCATTGATTAGTTCTAGTAATTTTCTGGTGGAGTCTTTAGGGTTTCTATGTAGAGGATCATGTCATCTGCAAATAGTGAGAGTTTTACTTCTTCTTTTCCAATTTGGATTCCTTTTATTTCTTGTTCTGCTCTGATTGCTGTGGCCAGAACTTCCAAAACTATGTTGAATAGTAATGGTGAAAGTGGGCACCTTGTCTTGTTCCTGACTTTAGAGGAAATGCTTTCAATTTTTCACCATTGAGGATAATGTTTGCTGTGGGTTTGTCATATATAGCTTTTATTATGTTGAGGTATTTTCCTTCTATTCCTGCTTTCTGGAGAGTTTTTTATCATAAATGGGTGTGAATTTTGTCAAAGGCTTTCTCTGCATCTATTGAGATAATCAAATGTTTTTTATTTTTCAATTTGTTAATGTGGTGTATTACATTGATTGATTTGTGGATATTGAAGAATCCTTGCATCCCTGGGATAAAGCTCATCTGGTCATGGTGCATGATCTTTTTAATGTATTGTTGGATTCTGATTGCTAGAATTTTGTTAAGGATTTTTGCATCTATGTTCATCAGTGATATTGGCCTGTAGTTTTCTTTTTTTGTGGCATCTTTGTCAGGTTTTGGTATTAGGGTGATGGTGGCCTCATAGAATGAGTTTGGAAGTTTACCTTCCTCTGCAATTTTCTGGAAGAGTTTGAGCAGGATAGGTGTTAGCTCTTCTCTAAATTTTTGGTAGAATTCAGCTGTGAAGCCGTCTGGACCTGAACTTTTGTTTGCTGGAAGATTTTTGATTACAGTTTCAATTTCCGTGCTTGTGATGGGTCTGTTAAGATTTTCTATTTCTTCCTGGTCCAGTTTTGGAAAGTTGTACTTTTCTAAGAATTTGTCCGTTTCTTCCACGTTGTCCATTTTATTGGCATATAATTGTTGATAGTAGTCTCTTATGATCCTTTGTATTTCTGTGTTGTCTGTTGTGATCTCTCCATTTTCAATTCTAATTTTATTGATTTGATTCTTCTCCCTTTGTTTCTTGATGAGTCTGGCTAATGGTTTGTCAGTTTTATTTATCCTTTCAAAGAACCAGCTTTTGGCTTTGTTGATTTTTGCTATGGTCTCTTTTGTTTCTTTTGCATTTATTTCTGCCCTAATTTTTAAGATTTCTTTCCTTCTACTAACCCTGGGGTTCTTCATTTCTTCCTTTTCTAGTTGCTTTAGGTGTAGAGTTAGGTTTTATATTGGACTTTTTTCTTGTTTCTTGAGTTATGCCTGTATTGCTATGAACTTTCCCCTTAGGACTGCTTTTACAGTTTCCCACAGGTTTTGGGTTGTTGTGTTTTCATTTTCATTCATTTCTATGCAAATTTTGATTTCTTTTTTGATTTCTTCTGTGATTCGTTGGTTATTCAGCAGCGTGTTGTTCAACCTCCATATGTTGGAATTTTTAATAGTTTTTTTTTCCTGTAATTGAGATCTAATCTTACTGCATTGTGGTCAGAAAAGATGCTTGGAATGATTTCTATTTTTCTGAATTTACCAAGGCTAGAATTATGGCCCAGGATGTGATCTATCCTGGAGAAGGTTCCATGTGCACTTGAGAAAAAGGTTAAATTCATTGTTTTGGAATGAAATATCCTATAGATATCAATTAGGTCTAACTGGTCTATTGTATCATTTAAAGTTTGTGTTTCCTTGTTAATTTTCTGTTTAGTTGATCTATCCATAGGTGTGAGTGGGATATTAAAGTCTCCCACTATTATTGTGTTATTGTTAATTTCTCCTTTCATACTTGTTAGCATTTTTCTTACATATTGTGGTGCTCCCGTGTTGGGTGCATATATATTTATAATTGTTATATCTTCTTGGATTGATCCTTTGATCATTATGTAGTGACCATCTTTGTCTCTTTTCACAGCCTTTGTTTTAAAGTCTATTTTATCTGATATGAGTATTGCTACTCCTGCTTTCTTTTGGTCCCTATTTGCATGGAAAATCTTTTTCCAGCCCTTCACTTTCAGTCTGTATGTGTCCCCTGTTTTGAGGTGGGTCTCTTGTAGACAACATATGTAGGGGTCTTGTTTTTGTATCCATTCAGCCAGTCTTTGTCTTTTGGTTGGGGCATTCAACCCATTTACATTTGAGGTAATTACTGATAAGTATGATCCCGTTGCCATTTACTTTATTGTTTTGGGTTCGAATTTATACACCGTTTTTGTGTTTCCTGTCTAGAGAATATCCTTTAGTATTTGTTGGAGAGCTGGTTTGGTGGTGCTGAGTTCTCTCAGCTTTTGCTTGTCTGAGAAGCTTTTGATTTCTCCTTCATATTTGAATGAGATCCTTGCTGGGTACAGTAATCTGGGCTGTAGGTTATTTTCTTTCATCATTTTAAGTATGTCTTGCCATTCCCTCCTGGCTTGAAGAGTTTCTATTGAAAGATCAGCTGTTATCCTTATGGGAATTCCCTTGTGTGTTATTTGTTGTTTTTCCCTTGCTGCTTTTAATATTTGTTCTTTTTGTTTGATCTTTGTTAATTTGATTAATATGTGTCTTGGGGTGTTTCGCCTTGGGTTTATCCTGTTTGGAACTCTCTGGGTTTCTTGGACTTGGGTGATTATTTCCTTCCCCATTTTAGGGAAGTTTTCCACTATTATCTCCTCAAGTATTTTCTCATGGTCTTTCTTTTTGTCTTCTTCTTCTGGGACCCCTATGATTCGAATCTTGTAGCATTTAATGTTGTCCTGGAGGTCTCTGAGATTGTCCTCATTTCTTTTAATTCGTTTTTCTTTTATCCTCTCTGGTTCATTTATTCCTACCATTCTATCTTCTAATTCACTAATCCTATCTTCTGCCTCTGTTATTCTACTATTTGTTGCCTCCAGAGTGTTTTTTATTTCATTTATTGCATTATTCATTATATATTGACTCTTTTTTATTTCTTCTAGGTCCTTGTTAAACCTTTCTTGCATCTTCTCAGTCCTTGTCTCCAGGCTATTTATCTGTGATTCCATTTTGATTTCAAGATTTTGGATCAATTTCACTATCATTATTTGGAATTCTTTATCAGGTAGATTCCCTATCTCTTCCTCTTTTGTTTGGTTTGGTGGGCATTTATCCTGTTCCTTTATCTGCTGGGTATTCCTCTGTCGCTTCATCTTGTTTAAACTGCTGAGTTTGGGGTGTCCTCTCTGTATTCTGGCAGTTTGTGGAGTTCTCTTTATTGTGGTGTTTCCTCGCTGTGTGTGGGTTTGTACAGGTGGCTTGTCAAGGTTTCTTGGTTAGGGAAGCTTGTGTCGGTGTTCTGGTTGGTGGAGCTGTATTTCTTTTCTCTGGAGTGCAATGAAGTGTTCAGTAATGAGTTATGAGATGTCTATGGTTTTGGGGTGACTTTGGGTAGCCTGTATCTTGGAGCTCAGGGCTGTGTTCCTTTGTTGCTGGAGAATTTGCTTGGTATGTCTTGCCCTGGAACTTGTTGGCCCTTGTGTGGTGCTTGGTTTCAGTGTAGGTATGGAGACGTTTGATGAGCTCCTGTCAATTAATGTTCCTTGGAGTCAGGAGTTCCCTGGAGTCAGGATTTGGACTTAAGCCTCCTGCTTCCAGTTATTGGTCTTATTTTTACAGTAGTTTCAAAACTTTTCATTCTATACAGCACCATTGATAAAACATCTACATTAAAGATGAAAAGTTTCTCTACTGTGAGGGTCACCCAGAGAGGTTCACAGGGTTACATGGAGAAGAGAAGAGGGAGGAGGGAGTTAGAGGTAACCCGAATGAGATGAGGTGGAATCAATAGAGGAGAGAGTGGGCTAGCCAGTAATCACTTCCTTATGTGCACTCCACAACTGGACTGCTCAGAGATGTTTACGGAGTTATACAGCGAAGAGAAGAAGGAGGAAGGAGACAGATGTGGCCAGGAGGATAAAAGGGGGGAATGAAAAGGAGGGAGACAGATCCAGCCAGTAATCAGTTCCCTAAGTGTTCTACACCGTCTGGAACACACAGAAATTCACAGAGTTTGGTAGAGTAGAGAGGGGTTAGGGAGGAGACACAGGCGACCTGGTGGAGAAAAAGGAGAGTTCAAAGGGAGAGAGAGCAGTCAAGCCAGTAATCTCGCTCCCTAGTGAAAAATGAGTCCTGAAGATTGGGTTCTTAAAGGTACAAAATTGGTAACAAATACATAAAAGCAAAAATTAAAAATCTAGAGTAGAGTTTGGAATTTCAAAAATATGATGTTAAAGAAAAGAAGAAGGGAAAGAAAGAGAGAAAAATGAACAAACAAAAACAAACAAGGTCGGGGAAATTATAAAGAAAATATAGGTACAAAATTGATAATTAATACCAAAAAGCAAAAGTTAAAAATCTAGAGTTTGGAATTTCAAAAATACAATGTTAAAAAAAAGAAGAAGAAAAAGAGAGAAAACAAACAAACAAACAAACAAAAGCAAACAAAGTCACAAAAACGATAAAGAAAATACAGGTACAAAATTGATAACAAATACCAAAAAGCATAAATTAAAAATCTAGAGTAGAGTTTGGAATTTCAGATATACAATGTTATATAAAAGAAGAAGAGAAAGAAACAGAGCAAAAAAAAAAAAAAAAGTCACAGAAATTATAAAAAAAAAACTATAGGTACAAAATTGATAACAAATACCAAAAAGCTAAAATTAAAAATCTAGAGTAGAGTTTGGAATTTCAAAAATACAATGTTAAAGAAAAGAAAAAAAAAAAAAAAGGTCAAAAAAAATTATAAAAAAATATATATGAAGTTTGCTTTAAAAAAAGGGTCCTTTTTTTTTTGCAAAGTAATAGGTTATAAAAGTGAAAATTAAAGGAATAATAGAAGACTTAAAATTTTTTTAAAAAATTTTAAAAAAGGAAAGAAAGAATGATTGTAAAAATAGTAAAAATGTATCTAGGACTTTCTCTGGTTTTGTTGTGAGTATTGTGGGTTCAGTTCATTTTCGGCTAGTCCTTTGGTCCGACTTATATTTCTCAAGATCTATAGGCTCCTTCCTATGTAGCTGGTACTAACCACAGGGTTTTAATCTATTGCCTGTAGCTTCCAAGGCGGTTCCCTCTGTTATAGCTTCTTCTGTTTGCTGGTCTCTTCAGTGTCTGGTTTCCGCCCTGACACAAAGGGGACGGTGGAGGACACTTTTTTTTTTTTAGGCTCACTTGTTCAGTCGTGCTGTGGGGAGGGAGGGAGGGATGCTGCAAACAAGTAACAGTGGTGTGTGCTCGCAGTGCCTCAGCCACACTGGGTCTGCCCCCCCGCTCACGGCGCGTGTAGCCTCCCTGCCCACACTGCTCAGGCTCTAGGTTGCTCTGCCAGGAACCATCCGTGGCTGGCCCTGGGCTGCCTGCACCTCCCAGGTCCAAGCCGCTCAGGTTCAGGCACTCGGGTAGTCCTCAGAGGCCCAGACTCGGTTGGGCCTGCGTTTTGTGCCCTTCCCAGGTCCGAGCAGCTCAGGTGATGAGGTGTTTGGCGAATGCGATTGCTGCGACTTATCGCCTCCCCGCTGCTCGGTTATCTAGGTGTACAACCGGTGCACCTTCTCAGGCAGATGTTGACCATCCAGACCCCCAAGAAGTTTTAGTTAGCAAAGAAGCCTGCTTACAGTTTTATAGATAATGTCTCTCTGGGGCTGCGATTGCCCCCTTCCAGCTCTGGCTGCCTGTCACCGGAGGGGGATGGTCTGCAGCCAGCTATCTCTGTTCAGTCCTTTGTTCCGTGCACGGGCCTGGCGATGTCTTAGGTTAGGGCTGGCTTTTCTCGTGGTAGATATCCCACAGTCTGGTTTGCTAGCCCAAATTATTTCGCTCAGATAGCGCTCAGGGCATTCAGGCCAGATCTTTACTCTAAGCGATGCAGCCCACACCTCGCCTCCCTGCTTAACCCCCACTTGCTAGTGGCATGTGCAGGCGTCTGCGCTGCTTCTCCGCTGGGGGAGTTACTGTAGGGCTCATAATCTGCGGGTTTAAATTGTTTATTTATTTTTCCTCCCTGTTATGTTGCCCTCTGTGCTTCCAAGGCTCGGCACAGATTCGGCAGTGAGAAGGTTTCCTGGTGTTTGGAAACTTCTCTCTTTTTAAGACTCCCTTCCCGGGACAGAACTCCGTCCCTCCCTCTTTTGTCTCTTTTTTTGTCTTTTATATTTTTTCCTACCTCCTTTCGAAGACTTGGGTTGCTTTTCTGGGTGCCTGATGTCCTCTGCCGGTATTCAGAAGTTGTTTTGTGAAATTTACTTGGCGTTTAAATGTTCTTTTGATGAATTTGTGGGGGAGAAAGTGTTCTCCCCGTCCTACTCCTCCGCCATCTTTGGATTCATTTTGATATATGGCAAAACGAATACAATATTGTAAAGTTAAAAAATAAAATAAAATTTTTAAAAAATGGGCAGAATATCCTAATAAGCAATTTTCCAAAGAAGAAATAGAGATGCCTAACAGTTATTTAAAAACATGATCTACATCATTAATCATGAGAGAAATACAAATAAAAATAACAGTGATGCTATACCTGTTAGAATATTATCAAAAAGACTTGAAATAGCAAGTGTCCATGAGGAGAAAAGGGAACCCTGTACACTTTTGGTAGGAATATATACACTATGGAAAACAGTATGAAGGTTCCTCAAAAAGTTAAGAACAGAACTATCATAGGATCTAGCAATTCTATTTCTAGGTATTTATCCAAAGAAAATATAAACTATAATTTGCGCCCTTGTTTGTTGCAGAGTCGTTTACAATAGTCAAGATATGAGTGAGATCTTGCCAGTTATAATAGCATAGATAAATATTTAGGGCTTTATGCTAAGTGAAATATTAGACAAAGAAAGATGAATATCATATGATCTTTCTTATATGTGGAACTGGTCTTCCCTGGTGGCTCATTAGTAAAGAATCCATCTGCCAATGCAGGAGACACAGGTTTGATCCCTGGATCAGAAATATACCTTAGAGAAGAAAATGGCAATCCACTCTAGTATCCTTGCCTGGGAAATCCCATGGACAGAGGAGCCTGGTGGGATACAGTCTGCAGCTGCTGCTGTTGCTAAGTCACTTCAGTCATGTCCGACTCTGTGCAACCCTATAGATGGCAGCCCACCAGGCTCCACCATCCCTGGGATTCTCCAGGCAAGAATACTGGAGTGGGTTGCCATTTCCTTCTCCAGGGATATAGTCTATGAGGTCACAAAAGAATCAGACGTGACTTAGCTAGAGACTAAACAACAACAATATATGCAACTACATATATATATGTATATTGTCACCCGTCATATCCATGGGGAATTGATTATTGACTCCAGAATCCTCTGGGTATACAAAATCCATGGACATTCAAGTTCCATAGTAGGCAGTCTGTATCCATCAGTTCTGCATCTATTAACTCAGCCAAATTCAGATGAAACTTTTAATCCACAGTTGAATGAATCAGAAGATGAAACACATGTGAATGTTGAGGCTTGACTATATATTTATTGAAAAAAATGTCTGAGTATAAGTGGATCAGACCAGCACAGAAATTCAACCTCATGTTTTCCTGGATTCATTGTAAACAAACCAAACCAAATTTATAGATACAGAGAACTGATTGGTAGTTGCAAGAACTGGAGGGAGTGATGGGAGAAAAAACAAACTGCTTTTGTTTCTTAGTTTAAATAAATATATAATAAAAAACAAATGTCTATTCCATTTAAGCATTGATTGAAACAGTCACGAGGCAACCCAGATTCAGGGGAGGGGAGACAGAGTTCCTCTTAATGAGGTAAGTGTAAATAAATTATGACATTCTAAGGCTCTATGCTGAATCCAGAGGGAAGGGCAGGAATGAACTCTCTAAACATATGCAAAATCACGTCTATATGAGAAATTTCATGAAGGAAATATGCCTAGCTTTCATTAATTTCTCAAAGATGCAATTTAAAAAAAAATAGCATCTCCCTGAGGATTTCAAAATTATAGAGTCCATGGAATTCTCTAGGCCAGAATACTGGAGTGGGTAGCCTTTCCCTTCTCCAGGGGATCTTCCCAATCCAGGGGTCAAACCCTGGTCTCCCGCACTGTAAATGGATTCCTTACCAGCTGAGCCATAAGGGAAGCCCAGTATTAATTTAAGATAAGCTAGGATCAAGTAAAGATATGTGGTGAAATCCCTAAAACAATTATTTTCTTAAAAATACTGTAGTTGCTGTTCAGTTGCCAAGTTGTGTCTGAATCTGTGACCCCATGGACTGCAGCATGCCAGGCTTTCCTGCTCCTCACATGTCCAGGAGTTCACCCAAGTTCGTGTCCATTGAGTCAGTGATGCGATCCAACCATCTCATACTCTGTTGCCCTCTTCTTCTGCCTTCAGTCTTTCCCAGCATCAGGGTCTTTTCTAACGAGTCAGCTCCTCATATCAGGCGGCCAAAGTACTGAAGTTTCAGCTTCAGCCTCAGTCCTTCCAATGAGTATTCAGGGTTGGTTACCTTTAAGATTGACTGGTTTGACTTCCCTGGTATCCAAGTGACTCACAAGAGCCTCCTCCAGCATCATAATTCAAAAGCATCGTATGTATGATGAAAAACCGAAGGGATGAATAATCAATGGGATAAATAGAAAAATAGCAATTTGGTAGACTTCAACTAACCATATCAATAATTACATTAAACACAAATGGACTAAACAACTAATTAAAAGACAGAGATTATTGAACTGGATTAAAAAAAAAAAAGACTCAAATTTGTATCCTAGGCTGTCTGTGATCTGGGATAGGCAGTTTAGTGATATTTTTTGACTTTCAGTTTCTTATCTGCAAAAAGGGAAACCAAAAATGTCTCACAGCATATGGTAAAGTGGGATAAAATAGGTAACCGATAAATTTGTTGAATGAATGTAAACATGGGAACATAGCTATTATGTATATAAAAATTAAAGTGGACATCTTGGTGAGGTTTTTTTTTTTTCCCTTGCAGACAGACAGCTTTTAACCCCAAGAGATGTATCCAGGGAGATTTTAGCAATGACAGATGGAAAATAAACAAAAGAGAAAAAGGCCTTTCTGTAATGGCTGCAAGTCTTGATGCTGGACTTGGTGGAGAAGAGATCAGTTTCTCAGCAAGCGTCAAAGAGGACAATAAAAATCTCCTGCTGTGGCATTCATAGGCACAGGCATATGTGGAGTCAGACTCTATTCAGGGAAAGCAGTGCTTCCAGCAGGGCACATATTTGTGATGCAGAAGAAGAGAAGTTGACACAGTAGACTTCAACTACAAGGTTCAGTATTTATTATTGGAGGTAACCGTGCTTATTTAACCCACCACTTGCTACTTGGACAGACAAATTCCATAGACAGATGACAAAAAGCTAACTTGAAATGCTCAAAAAACTTGAATAGTATCTTTAAGCAAACATTCTTTTTTAGACAGACCATTATACCTATAATTATTAACTTAAAAATGTGGAAAAATAGTCTTTGTTTTTCAATTACTGAATTTTTGGCAATTGATAGCAATAATTTTAGCAAGCTTTTTCTTTAAGTATTTGTCCTCCATAAACTCTAAACTATGAGGAAATATCTTTTTAAACTATTCTTATAGAAACTGGTAAAACCCAGAAATCAGATCAATGATAAAAAATGTATTTTGATACCTCAGTTGTTTTTATTCTACTTTCTTCTTTTCTTAAAAGATTTAAGATTAAAATTTAAGATTAAAGATTTTTAAATTCTTCATATGTTTAGTGATATTTATCTAAAAGATGATGCATTGTGAATGATACTTTATTATCACTTTTGAGTTTTTTTTTTCATCTTGTAAAACTTTTAAATAACAAATTTGATATTCTACTTCTAATATACCCTCCTATGGTGTGAAAATTTTCCTATGGGGCTTTTAAGATTCACAATGTAAATAACAAAAAATAATTTTGGCACATTAAAGAGACAAAGAATCTTTAAAGTTTATTTTGCTTAACATTATGAATAGTAGTATAATAAACAAGTTTATAAGACTAGAATATACATTTATACTTAATTTCTATTCTGTTTCATATTAGCATTTTTCATATATATATTTATATTTGATATATTTTAAATATAGTCATATATATTTGTTATATTTGTTTCCAGTAGTCATGTATGGATGTGAGAGTTGGACCAGAAAGAAAGCTGAGCACCAAAGAACTGGTGCTTATAAACTGTCATGTTGGAGAAGGCTCTTAAGAGTCCATTGGACTGAAAGGAGACCAAACCAGTCAAAATTAAAGGAAATCAGTCTTGAATATTTATTTGAAGAACTGATGCTGAAGCTGCAGCTCCAATACTTTGGGCACCTGATGGGAAGAACTGACTCATTGGAAAAGACTCTGATGCTGGCAAAGATTGAAGACAGGAGGAGAAGGGGACAGAAGGGGAAGAAGATGAGGTGGTTGGATGGGATCACCAACTTGATGGACATGAGTTTGAGCAAGCTCCAGGAGTTGATGATGGACAAGGAATCTTGGCGTGCTGCAGTCCATGGGGTCACAAAGAGTCGGACATGACTGAATGACTGAATTGACATGACTGAGCAACTGAACTATTATATTTGTTAACAATATAGTATTCTTAAAATAACTTAGCTAATGTATTATTTAGCTACATATTTTCTCTTATTTTTGCAATGATTATTTTATTTCCATATTTAATTATTTGAATATTCTTCATTCACTATTATTATTATTCATTTAAACAGCTGTATTCACAAAATTCATACATTTTCCTCATGCAATAATAAGTGATCATTGTATATTATGACATTTATTTTTTAATTGAAGGATCATTGATTTACAGAATTTTATTGTTTTCTGTCAAACATCAACAAGAATCAGCCATAGGTACACCCATGTCCCCTCTCTCCTGAATCTTCCTCCATCTCTTTCCCCCTCCTACCCCTCTAGATTGTCACAGAGCCCCTATTTGAATTCCCTGAGTCATACAGCAAGTCCCACTGGCTATCTGTTTTACATATGGTATTGTAAGTTTCCATGTTACTCTCTCCATATATCTCACTCCCTCCCTCCCCCACTCCCCCGTGTCCATAGGTCTGTTCTCTATGTCGGTTTCTCCATCCAGTCATTCAGTCGTGTCCGACTTTTTGCGATCCCATGGATTGCAGCACGCCAGGCTTCCCTGTCCATCACCAACTCCCAGAGCTTGCTCAAAGTCATGTCCATCGAGTCAGTGATGCCATCCAACCATCTTATCCTCTGTCGTCCCCTTCTCTTCCTGCCTTCAATCTTTCCCAGCATCATTGTCTTTTCCAATGAGTCAGTTCCTCACATTAGCTGGCCAAAATATTGAAGCTTCAGCTTCAGCCTCAGTCCTTCCAGTGAATATACAGGAATGATTTCCTTTAGGATTGACTGATTTGATCTATTCATCAGTACCATCTTTCTAGATTCCATATATATGTGTTAGTATACAATATTTATATTACTCTTCTAACTGACTTCACTCTGTATAATAGGCTCGAGGTTCATCCACCACATTAGAACTGTGAAAGTCATATTTTTCAATACAAAAACAAGTAATGAGATATTTAGTCTAGGCTATCTAAAATGCTACTAAACTTTGCATGAGATTTGTCAACTATTACTAGTAAATTTATGTTGTTTTTGAGTAAATATAACATAAAATACACACTTTATGGCAAAACAGAAAAAAAATTAAACATAAAAAATTATTTTCTTCCCTTAGACCTCCTCCCTGCCACTGTGCATTGTGTATCTACATACTGCATCAGCTAGACCTCCCTCATCAACAGAAATACATGCTCAGCAATAAAAAGCAACATTCTCCTTGCATCAACAAGATGAAACCTCAGACAATAATATTTTTCTTGATCTCATGACCTGTGCACTAGTACCTCAGTACCTCACGGGGTCACATAACCCACCACAATGACACTTAGATATGAATTATGGAAACTGTCAATAACATATCATTTGATGTATAGCCTTATGTCTCAAAAAACTTACAGTAACCATGCCTTGACTTCTAACAGGTGGCACGGTTCTCAGATTTTTGATATGGTTTTCCCAGATTGTAATTCTCAAATTTTCCTCAAAGAAAACTTATTTCTTTCTTAGATTGATTCATTTTTATCTACATTACTTATGCTTTTTTTTCTGATATAGAT
Source organism: Bos grunniens (assembly GCF_055505025.1). Lineage (NCBI taxonomy): Eukaryota > Metazoa > Chordata > Mammalia > Artiodactyla > Bovidae > Bos > Bos grunniens. The sequence continues at coordinate 151,477,514 of NC_141165.1, forward strand.
ATGGTGATCACATATGCTATGCACACATGCTAAGTTGCTTCAATCATATCTGACTCTTTGCAACCCTATAGACTGTAGCCCTCCAGGCTTTTCTGTCCATGAGATTCTCTAGGCAAGAATGCTGGAGTGGGTTGCCATGTCCTCCTCCAGAGAATCTTACTGACCAAGGGATTAAACCCATGTTTCTTACTTCTGGTGCATTGGCAAGTGGGTTCTTGCCCACTCCAGGATTCTTGGGTTCCCTTGTGGCTCAGCTGGTAAAGAATCTGCCTGCCATGCGGGACACCTGGATTTGATCCCTGGGCTGGGAAGATCCCCTGGAAAAGGGAAAGGTTACCCACTCCAGTATTCTGGCCTGGAGAATTCCATGGACTGCATAGTCCATGGGGTTGCAAAGAGTCGGACATGACTCAGTGACTTTCACTTTCACTTCACCTATATGCTGTAATGAATCATTAACCTTGCAAAGGTCAGCTAGGTAGCCCAGAAACAGCATTGAAAAACACATCCAGATCTTCACACTTCTGAAGACTGGGACTGAAACTGAAGATGAAGAGCAGAATCTGGCCAAATCTGTGACTGAATTCCAGTTCTGTGCATCTCTAATATAAAATATATTAACAAAGGAAAGCAGTGCTGAAAAATGTACTTTGAATGAGTTGTATTCAAAAACTTTCAACTCAACCTAGGAACTAAAGCATGTGCTCTGATACTGGAATTTTTGCAAAATTGGTAACTCCTGGGTCAAGACTAATCCAAATCTAGTATATCTCAGGGTATACTAGGCCTGTGTACCACTATCTCAACTGTCTGTACCAGTAAGGTTTTTTGCCTTACTGAAAGTTTGAATTAGATCTTCTGCTACTTGTATAACCAGAAGAATCAAAATAGAAGGGAAGATATTGCAAATGTAAAGCTTTGTAGTAATAAAAATAATATAGAAAACAGAGCCTCTAATTAAAGCCAAATTTGTTCTTTAACGAGAGACTTTTATTTATAAAGTTATAGGGACATATGAGAGAAAGTAAAGTTAAATGGACAAGCTAGCCTAGTAGTAGCTTTTTCTTAGAAGCTGGGAAATGGTGAGGGCAAATTCTAGACTACTGATTGACTAATTGAAATGCAGATTTAAAAAAAAAGAATTTAAATTAGGTTGGGCTTCCCAGATGGATCAGTGGGTAAAGAAACCGCCTACAATGTAGGAGATCCAAGTTTGATGCCTGAGTCAGGGAGATCCTGTGGAGGAGGAAATGGCAACCCACTCCAGTATTCTTGCCTGGAGAATCCCATGGACAGAGGAGCCTAGTGGGCTACAGTCCAAAGGGTCACAAAGAATTGGACATAACTGAGTGACTAAGCACGCACAATGATTTTATAATGTGTGAGTGGGGTTAAGAGAAATTATCAAAGAATGGTAAAATTTCCAATTTTACTAGCAGGATTGAGAAACCACCATTACCTTAGGATCAGAAGGTAGGAGTTCCTGTAGAACTTAGTGAAACATACAGGCTAAAAGAGTCTGATGGGAGTTGAAGTTTTAGTTAGAGGAATGTAGGTGGTAAGAATCTAAAGAGGGGTTTAGGCGTATAGGTATGTGAAGCTGTACAGCTAAATTGCTAGTTCCTACTAGCCAGGTCCAATCAGCATGGCCAATATGATGGATTACAGTGATGTCCAGTGGAAGAGAAAGGCAATAAAGTTGCCTGAACACTAGACTGTAACAGAAGTCTGGGGAATTGCTAAAGCCTTAGATAGGATTGTGAAGAATTATTGCTAGAAGAAAGCAAACTGATCCAAGGATTTTTAACTAGCCAAATCATCATTCACCAGCTCAGTAGGCTCCTATCAAATGGTAGAGGGTATGTTTATTTTCCTTTTCAACAAGACTACATCTGGAACATCAGCTGCATTGGAATCATCACCAGATAAAGCTTGCATTCCATCTTATTCTGTAGGATTATGCCTAGGCCAAATATAAAAGTTGAATAAATATGTCCAGAGAATCACCGTTCCTGGACACTTCAGGTCCTTTATGGTGGCCTTAATCTTGACAATCTCTCTTTTAGTGCAGTATTGCTTTTAGTTAGCTCTCTTGGTAGATAGAGGCAGTTCTAGTGGCTTCCACTTGGCCTTCCTCATCTTAACAGACCTCACAACTTAGATCAAGATATCATTGTAGGCATTTGGCCAGTTGCTGAGTATGTCAATTCTAACCAGGTGTTCCAGAGTTGGGAAATACCAACTGGGTTGAGTTTTAGGATCCATTTGGCCTACTGAAAGGTATAATTAAACCTGAACTTCATCATCAGTTCACTTCCATGCATTTCCATTCTGATTGGTAGACCACAAAGATATAGATCTCCGGGAAATAGTTGGTTCGGAGTCAGTGACCAGTAGTTATCCAAAAGTTAGCTATTTTCTCTTCCCCTATTCATAGTGACTCTGATAAACATCTGCAGTTCTCTTTATAGAATGTTAACAGGAAGACCCACAGAACAATATTTTGGTAATATAGCAGGGTCATTCCTTAGGATAACCTAGTTTTTCCTTCATTTAAGGAACTCTGGAACTATGAACTAATTCAAGATGGGGAAATGTTTGAAGGCCTATCAGTCTCTACTGTAGTGATTTAAATCAATCTTCTGTTTCTCGGACCTACTTTCCCCTTACACAAATCAAATAAATTTTTATAAACTGACCACCTAATTCCTTCTGGACACAGTGACGAATGAACTAACATCAGTATTCTGTGTAAGTCAAAGCATTCTGATTACTGATTTTTCTCTGCTGTTCAATACAAAAACCAGGAACACTTTGGCCCTAGCAATTGACTGTCAACAGTTGACCCCTAGTCCAAGATACGTTATCCCCATTTAATTTAGAAAGCTTAGTTTGATGGCAGCAATTTACACTCTCATTCCTGGCTAGCAGAGAATAATCACTACAGACCTCTTCAAAGAGGCTGCTGCTCCCTCACCAAGTTTTTTCAAAGCTAGCAAATTATTTTCCTGAAATATATTACTTTCTGGAATCTCCTGCAGAACTCCTTTAGAGGCAAAGTGAGCAGATATTATAATAAACCAACTTTAGCATTTTGGTTTTCCTAAGCTTATGGTACCCTATGACCCTTGAAATTTCTTTCCTAGGTACAATCCAAGAGAAATGGAAACATACATTCACACAGATACTTGTACACAAATGTTTACAGCATTATTTATAATAGCTAATAAATTGTGTGTATGTGACACGACTGATCTGATCTGATGTGATGTGTACTCAGTCATGTTCAACTCTTTGCGACACCATGGACAGTAGCCTGCCAGGCTCCTCTGTCCATGGGATTCTCCAAGGAAGAATACTGGAGTGGGTTGCCATTTCCTCCACCAGGGGATATTCCTGACCCAGGGATCGAACCTGTGTCTCTTGCATTGGCAGGTGGAAATCATTATACTAACTGAAAGAAGTCAATCAAGAAGGATTACACATCCTATGATTCCATTTAGATGAAATGTCCAGAATAGGTTAATCTATAAAGATAGAAAATAGATTTCTGGCTGACTAGTAGTGGGAGTGAGGGAAAGAGGAATGGAGGAATTGGAAGGATGATAACTGAGGGGGCAAGTGAAAGTGAAAGTCGCTCAGTTGTGTCCGAGGATGCTCAGTTTGTGACCCCATGGACGATATAGTCCATGGGATTCTCCAGGCCAGAATACTGGAGTGGGTAGCCTTTCCTTCTCTAGGTGATCTTCCCAACCCAGGGATTGAACCCAGGTCTCCTGTATTGCAGGCAGATTCTTTACCAGCTGAGCCACCAGGAAAGTCCAACTAAGGGCTAAGGGCTTCTTTTGTAGTCATGAAAATATTCTACCATTGATTGTAGCATTGGTTGCTCAACTCTGGGAATATACTAAAAATCACTGAAGTACACTTTGAGTGAATTATAGGTATGTGAACTATATCTTAATTAAACTGTTAAGCAAAACAGATGGTGAGAGTGGGTCAAAGGAAGATTTTTGCTGGAAGGAAACTACCTCATGGGAGGGAGGAAAAGATTGCGTCCGCTGACAAAAGAAGGTCAATTAACAAAATTGGGGGTTAAGTTCCTCAACCTCATCAGAAATTACCTACATGTCTCCATTTCCTTTTTTTAAGGTTCGACTTCCTCCCAATCAATGCCTTAAGTTTAATATAAAAGATACTGTGATACTTTGAAAAAACTTTATTTCTTAAGTCTTCAAAAATCTTGGCCTTGCAGCTTCAGGAAATAGGGATTTCTTTTAAGAATAATCATAGAAGTTTTATGGTTTATGATTTGACCTTAATCTAGGCAATTAAAGGCCTGTGTTCATCATTTTCTTTTTCTTAGTGTTCAGGATATTTAAAAGCAACCAACCAAATCCACATTCTTTATACTTTTTAGTTTCCTATAATATTCTATGTCAGCCGTTACTTGGTCTTGCATAGTCTTGCCTTCTAAAGGCTCTTGGTCCTATGTGACTGTTGATGATAATTTAAGTGTTGTTTGCCACTGTACACCTTGGACTAAGAGTTTACTATTTACCATGGAAATAAAATTATCAAGGCCTTTGTATCTATGTTGTTCAATCACTAAGTCATGTCTGACTGTGACCACATGGACTGTAGCACACCAGGCTTCCTTCACTACCTCCTTGAGTTTGCTCCAGTTCATGTCCATTGAGCCAATGATGCCATTCAACCATCTCATCCTTTGATGCCTACTTCTCCTGCCTTCAGTCTTCCTCAGTATTAGGGCCTTTACCAATGAATCAGCTCTTTGCAATAGGTGGTCAAATTATTGGAGTTTCAGCATCAGTCCTTCCAAGGGATATTCAAGATTGATTTCCTTCAGGATGGACTGGTTTGCTCTCCTTGCTGCCCAAGTGACTCTCAAAAGTCTTCTCCAGCACCAAGTTTAAAACCATCAGTTCTTCAGTGCTCAGCCTTCTTGATGGTCCAACTCTCACATCTGTACATGATTGCCAGGAAAACCATAGCTTTGACTATCCTTTTTGACTAGGACTTTTCTCATCTAGGAAGATGAGGAAACCAATTCCAGAATCTCATCTTTAAAGTTTTATGCTCTTGGAACCACTTCTGGGACCAATCACTCTGTTAGAATTCAAGGAGGAACTCAGAGCCATTATTAGTGTTGTAGGATAGAGATTTATTAGATGAATTACTCTCCCACAATTGTGAGCAGAGTCAGTACAAGTGAAATTTCATAAGGGGAATTTGATAATTCAGATAATATCAGATAAAAGCCACCAGCCTTTCCTTCTGAAGCTCCGATGGGAGACAAGTTAGAAGGGATGATAAAACACCAAGAATGCACAGTGACCAAAGCGGAATGGCCCAAGCTGAGTTCATGCAGTGGATTATGGAAAGTTGTTGCTTCTGTGTCATAGCAAAAAAATTTCATAACCATCCTGAGGATACAGTTATTCAGTTTGAAGACAGTAGTTGGGATAAATATCTGAAAATATTACATAGCAGAGGGAAAATAAAAGAAATTGGAGAAGGTAGTTCCAAGATTATCCAAGTTGACTTTATTTTTTTTTTTAATTTTTATTTATTTGTTTTTGTCTGCACTGGGTCTTCATTGCTGCATACAGGTTTTCTCCAGTTGTGGTCAGCAGGGGCTACTCATCCTTGTGGTGTCCAGGCTTCTCATTTTGATGACTTATCTTGATGTGGAGGTTTTAGGGCACATGGATATCCGTAGTTGAGGCATGTCATCTCAGAAGTTGTGGCTTCCAGTCTCTAGAGCACAGTCTCAATAGTTTTGGTGCATGGATTTAGTTGCTCCACTGCATGTGTGATCTTCCCAGACCAGGGGTTCAACCCATTTTCCCCTGCATTGGCAGGCAAATTCCTATCCACTGTGCCATCAGAGAAGTCCCCCAAGTTGACTTTAATATAATTCAGCCCATTATCATCCTGAGGCATGGGCCACAGTCATCTCTAGAGGAGGGGGCTAGGCAGGTAATGAGAAGAAAGAAACAGAGACGAGCAGACTTTTTGGTTTCACTTTCACCAATCACACTAGGCCAGTTGTTCAAAATCCAGCACCTCTGCAGTCTTTGGTTCCTATCACCAAATCTTGAACATTTGTTATATTTGTTGAACACTTGAATTTATATTTGGTTTTCTCATGTCTCCTATAGATAAGATCTATAAGAGGCCCTCAACATATATTATATATATATATATATTTATATATATATATGTTAGTTGTATGAATACATTCATGACTGAATAAATAAAGATTTGGTTTGCAAAATCCTCTTACCGCTTTTTAGCTTCACGCTCATGTTGTTTTTGAATCCTGTACTGATAATAGGCACTTGTCCTGGAGGTAAGGGACTCAGGGACCCTGTGGCTGATGCGCAATGAAAGAAGAAAGAAAGAGAGTCAAGCATTTCGTGATTGAGGTGGAGATTCAGCAGACCATACAGATTAAAGATAGTGCTTTCATCCAAGTGGAAACATCATAACCTTCCTTATTAAAGAAAAACATGCTGTCTTCTGAGCTATTGTAAAGAAAGGGTCACCAGAGCCATGGTTGTGTCTACTGGAGGAGAAAATGAAGGAGCGGACGATCTGTAAATTAACCTCATTTCTTTCTTTCTTTCTTTTTCTTTTTTTTTTGTGAAGTACCTTTGAAGAAACCTCATGTTCTGAAAACCATTTCCCTACAATCAGGGGCTCCAATGGGTAAGTCTGAAATGCCCAAATATGGACTGTTTCCCAGGTTGCTCAGTAGTAAAGAGTTTGCCTACCACTGTAGGAGACACAGGAAATGTGGATTCAATCCCTGGGTCAGGAAGATATACTGGAGAAAGAAATGGCAACCCACTCCAGTATGCTTGCATGGGAAATCCCATGGACAGAGGAGCTACCTTTTTAGGGGTCGGAAAAGGTCAGACATGAATGAGCATGCACACATCTTCCCTTCTTCTGCCCAAACTCACAAAATAGGGACAGGATCCAAGTTTCTGTAGATACTGAACATGTAATTAATACGAGAAGTTCCATTTAAGAAAACTAATACAGTATTATAAGGAAAATTAAATTCTTTCTTAGAATAATACTATCAACAAATTACAAATTAAAAAAAAAATAGTACATACGTACGTGTGTGTGCTCAGTTGTGTCTGACTCTTTGCAATCCCATGGACTATAGCCCATCCATCTCCTCTGTCCATGTGATTTCCCAGCTAAGAATACTGGAGTGGGTGCCATTGGCTTCTCCAGGGGTTCTTCCCAACCCAGGGACTGAACCCAGGTCTCCTGTGTTTTCCTGCATTGGAGGTGGAGTCTTAACCACTTGAACCATCCAGAAAGCTGCCAAAGATACAACAAATCCCTCTCTCAAAACTAATACAATTATGTAAAGTTTAAAAATAAAATTAAATTTAAAAAAATGATATCTTTTATTAATTAACCTCCAATTCACCCATTTAATATTTTTTCCTATATAATTTGGCTGCTTAACCTTTTAATTTTTCCTTTGTCTGACAATTATCTTAGCATACAATTTTCTATTGAAAAAATAGAAAGAGAATTCTGTCTTTTGCATGATTGATTGAAATTTGTATTACTGATGATTTAGACCACTTTCTTTCTTTCTGCAATTTGTTATTGGTAGCAGATTTAAATGTTCTGAAATTTTGACATGTTTTCAGAAGGCCCTGTCAAAGCCCTATTCATATTTTCTTCTTATACTAGCTGTATAATTTCAGGGTGCTGTACATGTTCTTGTACAGTGACTGGTATTTTGAATTGATGACATACACAAAACAGTTTCCATCAAAGTCCTCATTGCAGTGCCACTATATTGTCAATATTTCGTGTCAAATCAGTCTTCATTAATTGACTTATCAAGCAATTTAGGAGCTACTCATTACTTTCATTTAAAACTTTTAGTTATCTTAATTATGTCTTTGATATAATCTGAACATTTTTTTGCTCAGTTTTTTCATTATATCAATGCAATTTATATTAATTACATCTTAGCTTTTCCACTTCATATTTAATTCACTTTTTTTCTATCTTCCCCAAAGCCTAAACACATTTAAAAAAGACAAAAGAAGACACTCTTCTTATGCAACCAAATTGTCCAAATATCTCACTTATTTTATCAAAAAATTCAAAAATAACTTTTCAAGTATAAATAATATATTTAGGCTTTATTAACTTTTGAATAAAATCTTGCATCTTGGTTTTTCAAGCTTATTTCAAGTATCCAAAACATATTGTAGGGTCCTTTAAGTTTTGCAGCATTGTCATAAAGAGTAGGCCATATTACATGTGACTCTTTAAATTTTGAAAAGCTGGCAAGGATTTTAAAGTACCACCGGCAAAACCTGTAGCAAAAACACACAAAGTTTACAAAATAGTGAAATAGCCAAGAATTTCAAGCACCGTGGAGACAGGTCTTTTCCAAAGATTAAATGTGATAAACACTTAAAAGTTGTTCAATGATTATAACTGTCCAGAGCTGGTTTCATTTTGTTGAATAACATCACAGATACATGGTCTTTGGTTATTAAAAAAGTTTAAATTACTTAACAGAATATTCTGCTATAACAGAAACACATAAAAATTACCAATAATCTTTGTTTATACCACCTACTGTGGAGTCTACCACAATGCCATGATAATTGATGTCTGATTTATTTTATCTGCTCCTTCATTTTGTGTGTGTGTGTGTGTGCTCATCACTCAGTCGTGTCTGACTCTTTGTGACCTCATGGACTGTGACATGCCAGGCTCCTCTGTCCATGGGATTTCTCAGGCAAGAAATACTGGAGTGGGCTGTCATTTCCTCCTCCAGAGGATCTTCCTGAGTCAGGGATTGAACCCATGCCTGCTGCATTGCAGGCAGATTCTTTATCTGTTGAGCCATTAGGGAAGTCTCATTATTTAATTTTGTGGAGACCTCCAGTTATTTTGATTAATTCTTGTGGGCAAATGAGTTGTCCCATTTTGTCCACTTTTATATTTTCCCAAGTGCTTGTGCAAAGATCAATCAATTCAGCAATTAATTTGAAGTTATTCATGAAGTTTACATTATCAGTGGCACCCCACTCCAGTACTCTTGCCTGGAAAATCTCATGGATGGAGGAGCCTGATAGACTGCAGTCCATGGGGTCGCAAAGAGTCGAGTTGGACACGACTGAGCGACTTCACTTTCACTTTTCACTTTCATGCACTGGAGAAGGAAATGGCAACCCACTCCAGTGTTCTTGCCTGGAGAACCCCAGGGATGGGGGAGCCTGGTGGGCTGCCGTGTCTCTGGGGTCGCACAGAGTTGGACACGACTGAAGTGACTTAGCAGCAGCAGCAGCAAGGTTGTAAAACTTCATAGCAATCACTAAAGGGCAAATCTCTTTCACTTAAAAATGCAGTAGTTGCACAGCCTCAAATAAGGACAATACTGTTCTTCCTGTGATTAAGACATTGTCTTGGTGTAGTTTTACTTATTTACATGAAATCCAAGTAAACACTTACTTAATCTTTGGAAGTTGTGTTGAGAGCTTTTACCCATTCATCCAGAGAATCTGAGTTGTTTTAGCATTGGTCTTCGTAAAAGTAGTTTCCAAATAAAATAATACATGCCACCTCCAGTCTTGTATTCAGATAACCAGGATTATAACAGGCTGTGCACTTTTAATTTTCTAAATTTTTTATTTGAAAAGGAGCTCTTTTGATCATTATAAGTTCTGTTTGATTTATGGAAAATATTATTGACATCTAGATTTTGAAAATAATCTGATTTCCTTTAAACAGTGTTGAATGAAAGTTTTTCTCCTTGTAACAGGGCACAATGCAGATCATAGTACTAATCTATTGAAGTCAGTAGATTCATCAAAAAGAAGGGAGTTTTTCCCCTCTTGAATGATCTGTTGATGTTCATACCAATTGACATAACAATTTTATCTTTCTTTCTAGTTTGTTTCCTGTTGATGGTGTCTTGATTCAATTAGATACATTAAATATTCTAAACTACAATTCAACTCTTAGTATGAATAAAACATGCTCATTTCTGTTCAAATAAGAAAAACAAAATGTGGTACATTTGTAATTGTATTAATACATATTTGCCAACAAAGGTCCATCTAGTCAAAGCTATGGTTTTTCCAGTAGTCATGTATGGATGTGAGAGTTGGACTATAAAGAAAGCTGAGCATTGAAGAATTTGATCCTTTTGAACTGTGGTGTTGGAGAAGACTCTTGAGAGTCCCTTGGATTGCAAGGAGATCCAACCAGTCCATCCTAAAGGAACTCAGTCCTGAATATTCATTGGAAAGACTGATGTTGAAGCTGAAACTTCAATGTTTTGACCACGTGATTCAAAGAACTGACTCATTTGTAAAGACCCTGATGCTGGGAAAGATTGAAGGTGGGAGGAGTAGGGGATGACAGAGGAAATGGTTGGATGGCATTACTGACTCAATGGACATGAGTTTGAGTAAACTCTGGGAGTTGGTGGTGATGGACAGGGAGGCTTGGTGTGCTGTAGTACATGGGGTCTCAAAGAGTCGGACATGACTGAGTGACTGAACTGAATTGAACTAATACATGTTACCATGCTTGTTGAGAATAATACTGATAGGAGAGAACTATTTTGACTAACTGCCAATGAGAAACAAATTCTAAACTTACAGTCTTATATTAACTTGTTTGGTGTGAAACAATTGTCCACAGACTGCCTTCTAGCTCTGTGCATTTCAAAACCTTGTTTTTCCTGTGCTTATCCATATACTACAAGGGGCGTATACCATAGAACATAATAGTATCATGAAATAACTTGTCGTCTGATCTTCCTGAAGGGATGCTAGGAGAATCAGTGCAGTGGGTGGATGGAACATTTGCAGAAACCATTTCTTCACTAAGTTCACTAACAATAACATAATGGTTCATGCATGTGACTGTAATCCACAAAAATATATCCTACTAACACACACGAAATGTATTCTCAAAGGAATGCCCCTTTGCAGGCTAACCATGAAAACATTAATTGCTATTCCAGTGTCACTAAACACAAAGGGGAAGCATGCGTTGGAATGGAGAAATTTAGCAAACTTGAGGGACTGTAGTTGATATGCTTTACTTTTGCAAATTACACAAAGACCTGTGACCAAGAAGTACATGGTGAGGGCTTCTCCCAGGGCCTGACTGGGTTTAGTGTAAGTGAAGGGTCCTGAAGTTTAAGTTTCTTTGGCTTCATGATATATCATATATATAAATTTTAACCTTTGCTGAAAATTCTTTCATCTTTTAGCTTTTAACTTTCATCTGAATAATAGGATAGATACTGTCTCATGAGACAATGTGGACCAATTCTAATCAGAAAGATCAGAGGGGACTTTAATGACAACAGTTGCAGGAATAATGCTCTGGTCAGAAGACTTTTTGAGGTTAAAACAAAGTGTCACTCCTTTCATGACACCAACTCCTACAGCCAACTTTTCACCACATTATAAGCAAGGGTGTGGGTCCTGGGCCACTTTTGCCCCAAGGAAGAGCATAACTTTTTGTCACTGTTTTGTTTTATTCTTTTTGAAGTTTATGGTATCAAATTTTTTATTTAAATAACACTTGGAATTTATTTTCATGTGTGGCCTGATTTTAATTGAGAAATATAACATACACAGGTACACAGATATAGTGGCAGCTACGCAATGCTGCAGGAGTGGCCGAGTGGAGCTTACACCACATCTAAGGAGTGGCTGCCCCATGCCCAAGGTCAGTGACGGGACCAAGAGGAGCTACCCCATATCCAAGGTCAGGAACAGCGGCTGAGCTTTGCTGGAGCAGCCGTGAAGAGATACCGCACGTCCAAGGTAAGAGAAAACCAAGTAAGGTGGTAGGCACTCAGAGAGGGCATCAGAGGGCAGACAGACTGAAACCACAGTCACAGACAACTAGCCAATCTGATCACACAGACTACAGCCTTGTCTAACTCAATGAAACTAAGCCATGCCCTGTGGGGCCACCCAAGACAGACGGGTCATGGTGGAGAGGTCTGACAGAATGTGGTCCACTGAGAAGGGAATGGCAAACCACTTCAGCAATCTTGCCTTGAGAACCCCATGAACAGTACGAAAAGGCAAAAAGATAGGACACTGAAAAATGAACTCTCCAGGTCGGTAGGTGCCCAATATGCTACAAGAGATCAGTGGAGAAATAACTCCAGAAAGAATAAAGGGACACAGCCAAAGCAAAAACAACACCCAGCTGTGGATGTGACTGGTGATAGAAGCAAGGTCTGATGCTCTAAAGAGCAATATTGCCTAGGAACCTGGAATGTTAGGTCCATGAATCAAGGAAAATTGGACGTGGCCAAACAGGAGATGGCAAGAGTGAACATTGACATTCTAGGAATCAGCAAACTAAGATGAACTGAAATGGGTGAATTTAACTCAGATGACCATTATATGTACTATTGTGGGTGGGAATCCCTCAGAAGAAATGGAGTAGCCATCATGGTCAACAAAAGAGTCTGAAATGCAGTACTTGGATGCAATCTCAAAAATGACAGAATGATCTCTGTTTGTTTCCAAGGCAAACCATTCAATGTCACAGTAATCCAAGTCTAGGCCCCAACCAGTAATGCTGAAGAGGCTGAGTCGAATGGTTCTATGAAGACCTACAAGACCTTTTAGAACTAACACTCAAAAAAGATGTCCTTTTCATTATAGGGGACTGGAATGCAAAAGTAGGAAATCAAGAAATATCTGGAGTAACAGGCAAATATGGCCTTGGAGTACAGAATGAAGCAGGGCAAAGGTTAATAGTTCTGCCAAGAGAATGCACTGGTCATAGTAAACACCCCCTTCCAACAACACAGGAGAAGACTCTATACATGGACATCACCAGATGGTCAATAACAAAATCAGATTGATTCTAGTCTTTGCAGCCAAAATGGAGAAGCTCTACACAGTCAGCAAAAACAAGACTGGGAACTAACTGTGGCTCAGATAATGAACTCTTTATTCCCAAATTCAGACAAATTGAAGAAAGTGGGGAAAACCACTTGACCATTCAGGTATGACCTATATCAAATTCCTTATGATTATACAGTGGAAGTGAGAAATAGATTTAAGGGACTAGATCTGATAGACAGAGTGCCTGATGAACTATGGATGGAGGTTCGTGACATTGTACAGGAGATAGGGATCAAGACCATCCCCAAGAAAAAGAAATGCAAAAAGGCAAAATGGCTGTCTGAGGAAGCCTTACAAATAGCTTTGAAAAGAAGAGAAGCCAAAAGCAAAGGAGAAAAGGAAAGATATACCCATTTGAATGCAGAGTTCCAAAGAATAGCCAGGAGAGATAAGAAAGCCTTCCTCAACAATCAATGCAAGAAATAGAGGAAAACAATAGAGTGGGCAAGACTAGAGATCTCTTCAAGAAAATTAGAGATACCAAGGGAACATTTCATGCAAAGATGGGCTTGATAAAGGACAGAAATGGTATGGATCTAACAGAAGCAGAAGATATTAAGAGGTGGCAAGAATACACAGAAGAACTATACAAAAAAGATCTTCATGACCCAGATAATCACGATGGTGTGATCACTGACCTAGAGCCAGACATCCTGGAATGTGAAGTCAAGTGGGCCTTAGGAAATATCACTATGAACAAAGCTAGTGGAGGTGATGAATTCCAGTTGAGCTATTTCAAATCCTAAAAGATGATGCTGTGAAAGTGCTGCAATCAATATATCAGCAAATTTGAAAAACAGTGGCCATGGCCACAGGACTGGAAAAGGTCAGTTTTCATTCCAATCCCAAAGAAAGCCAATGCCAAAGAATGCTCAAACTACCACACTATTGCGCTCATCTCACATGCTAGTTAAGTAATGCTCAAAATTCTCCAAGCTAGGCTTCAGCAATATGTGAACCATGAACTTCCAGATGTTCAAGCTGGTTTTAGAAAAGGCAGAGGAACCAGAGATCAAATTGCCAACATGCACTGGATCATTGAAAAAACAGGAGGGTTCCAGAAAAACATCTATTTCTGCTTTATTGACTATGCCAAAGCCTTTGACTGTGTGGATCACAATAAACTGTGGAAAATTCTGAAAGAGATGGGAATACCAGACCTCCGGACCTGCCTCTTGAGAAACCTGTATGCAAGTCAGGAAGTAACAGTTAGAACTGGACATGGAACAACAGACTGGTTCCAAATAGGAAAAGGTGTACATCAAGGCTGTATATTGTCACCCTGCTTATTTAATTTATATGCAGAGTACATCATGAGAAATGCTGAGCTGGAGGAAGCACAAGCTGGAATCAACATTACCGGGAGAAGTATCAATAACCTCAGATATGCAGATGACACCACCTTTATGGCAGAAAGTGAAGAAGAACTAAAGAGCCTCTTGATGAAAGTGAAAGAGGAGACTGAAAAAGTTGGCTTAAAGCTCAACATTCAGAAAACTAGGATCATGGCATCTCGTCCCATTCTTCATGGCAATAGATGGGGAAACATTGGAAACAGTGTCAGACTTTATTTTTTGGGGCTTCAAAATCACTGCAGATGGTGATTGCAACCATGAAATTAAAAGATGTTTACTCCTTGGAAGGAAAGTTATGACCAACCTAGACAGCATATTAAAAGGCAGAGATATTACTTTGTCAACAAAGGTCCATCTAGTCAAGGCTATGGTTTTTCCAGTATGTATGACTGGTTTTCCATCCAGTCATGTATGGATGTGAGAGTTGCACTGTGAAGAAAGCTGAGCACTGAAGAATTGATGCTTTTGAACTGTGGTGTTGGAGAAGACTCTTGAGAGTCCCTTGGACTGCAAGGAGATCCAACCAGTCCATCCTAAAGATCAGTTCTGGGAGTTCGTTGAAAGGACTGATGTTGAAGCTGAAACTCCAATATTTTGGCCACCTGATGCAAAGAGCTGTCTCATATGAAAAGACCCTGATGTTGGGAAAGATTGAAGGCAGGAGAATGGGACAGCAGAGGATGAGATGGTTTGATGGCATCATCGACTCAATGGACATGAGTTTGGGTAAACTCTGGGAGTTGGTGATGGACAGGGAGGCCTGGTGTGCTGCGGTTCATGGGGTCGCAAAGAGTCGGACACAACTGAGTGACTGAACTGAACTGAACACAGATCAAACTGTATAGTAAAATAAAATATACTCTCACCATCCACTTTCAGAAAAAGAACATTCTAATTCCTTGTGTATCTCAACCTTTTGACATTTCCTTGTTTGTATTAGAATTTCCTGTGTGAATATGAATTCCTGAATAATACTTTGGCTTTTTTGAGAAAGAACATGTTTTAAATGAACAGATTTATGGCTCTTCACAGTCAGTGCTTTGAAACTGGGAGATGGGAGAATATGAAAAAAAAAAAAAAAAGCAGAATTCTGGAAAAAAGAGAACAAATGCTTCTATGTTTTCTTTGTTTACCTACTCGGTTTATGTATATTTCCCTTTGCCCATTTCTTTTGAATGCCAGACTCTTCTGGGGTAAGGCAGAATTCCAAATACCAGGTCACAGAGACAGGGTATAGACCAGTAGTGAATCGAAGCCTCTTGCTTCAATTGTAAGAGCTGACATAGCCTCACCGAACCAGCTGGTAATTTCTACCAGTAATGTGATTCCTTGGCACTAAGATTTAATTCTTCTAGAGCATTCTCACTGAAGCACTTCCAAAAGCAGAGGAGAGAGACTGATACTGTGCATAAAATAGATAACTATCAAGAACCTCACTGTACAGCTTAGGGATTGATATTCACTGCTCTGTGGGGATCTAAATGGGAAGGAAGTCCAAGAAAGAGGAGATCTATGTATACGCATGGTGGTGTCATTTTGCTCTATAGTAGAAACTAATATAATTACAATTAAAGCAACTAAACACCAATAAAAATTAATTTTAAAAATCCCATGCAGACACTCCATGCCTAGCAGCTGTTAAGGACTGGGACCTTTGTGTAAAGCAGGTCCACTCCAAATATGATTCTTCTTGTAGATCTAAATTTTACATTATATTGAATAACTTTTATATTGAAAATGTTTGCTTGCATATCTGCATCTAATATTATTGCAGTCCTGTGTTCAGCCGCTTCAGTCATGTCCGACTCTTTGCGACCCCATGTGCTGTGTAGCCCTCCAGACTCCTCTGTCCACAGGATTCTCCAGGCAAGAATACTGGAGTGCGATGCCTTGCCTTCCTCCAGGGGATCTTCTTGTCCCAGGGATTGAACTCGAGTCTCCTGAGTTTCCTGCACTGCAGGCAGATTCTTTACCACTGTGTCACCGGGGAAGTTATTAAATATTATTGTTTATAATAACCATTATTAGAAACAATATCTAATATTATTAAACAATAATATCTAATATTATTAAGTATTAGATTTAATATTATTATTTCTCCATCTCCAACTAAACATGGGAAAGGATCTTGATCAGGGGTTGTGAGAGGCATACCAAGTACCCAAACCAGTCCCTGGGTCAGAGCTGGCATTTTGCTGAGGAAATACAATGTTCAAGTAAAGTTCATGCTCCAGAGAGATGGATTATGTTTACTCTGCGGACTGGCAGACCTATGATTCTAACCCCATATATCTGTGCAAGCTTAGTGAAGCTAAGTCATGTCCTTAGAAGGCATCAATTAAAATATTTTTTTTCTGTTTCTAGTGAGATAAGATTTTAATACAGATTAACCTAAGCTAGCTGTCAACTAGCAGGACCTTGAGGGCATATGACACAGAGAAGCTATTAATCTGGAGGTCAGGAATGTGAGAAGGGAGTATCTGTATTACTGGGACCCAAAGTGGGGACCGAGGTACTAAAACAAATTAGAGTGATCTCCCATTTGCTTGTCTAAACGTTTCAGGCAATGTTTCTTCTTTGGTACCATTACAGCATTTTTCTCAACTCATAATTTTATTTTGGAGGCTGGGGAGATTATCTGCTTGAATCCACCCATATCTTTGAAGCTAAAACTGGAAATTCTGACTGACATCTGAACAAAGTTCCACAGTTGATTTGCCTTTTTCTTTTTTTATTTTTCCGGGAAGCAAAGCCCAGTTGAGAAATTCTACACTGCAGACCTTGTCCTTTCTCCATGATGTGTTAACTATTTTGACTCCATCTTCAGGAGTTTATTCTGTGATTTGTCCCTAATATTTTCAATGTTATGAGTCCATGAAAACCTTAAATATCTGCTTCAAAATAAAGCCAAGTCACCCAGTTTCACAAATTTTAAACTGTGGTTCTGAATGACACTAATTCTTAAACAGTTAGTTTCTAGATTCAGGGATGCTGTACCCAAAGGACTTTTCCTCTTAACTGAAGATCAAATGCCATCATGGTCTGACCTCAACATGCATAAGAATTTCTGCTATTTGTCCAAATGGTGAGCAGTGCAGGCACCTGGAATCTCCTATACTATTAGTTAAATTTTATCCACATATAAGCATTGTATTTCAAATCTCATGTGTTTCTGAGAGATGACAACTACATTTCTTTATGTTCCAACTTGATTATCAGTTTGCTGATTTTAAGGTTAAACATATCAGTAATTTTAAAGAGGGCTAATTTGTCCAATCTGGAGAAATGCTAATAATCAAATTGGTATACCTTTTTGTACCACAAATGACATTTCGAAACAGTTTCCAGCTTTTAATTATGGTGAGCTTGCATTTCAAAAAACTAATTAAGGTTCCTTATTGTTTCATTTGTAACCAAAAATTTTACCCCAAGGCTACCTAGGAAGAAAAGACAAAGACAGAGAGCAGCATGTTTTTTTCTTTTTTAAGTTTTCGATTCCTTTTTTCTTTCTCTGTTTGCCAGAAAAGGTTATATGTTCAGAATGGAGTGGGGTGGGCTGGGCTAGGGGTAGTACAAAACCACTCCTTGAATTCTTGGCACCCCAACATGATTTAGTTGTGGTATGATAATTCCCAATAGATTTCTTTGGTAAATGAGTGAACTATAAGAAAGAATACTCATTCATGCATTCATTCATTCATTCAAGAAAAGTTTGTTGAATGCTAACCAGAGATTAGGCAATGTTCTATGCACTGGGAGTAGTAGCAATGCACAAGTGAAGTCTTTGCCTTTCTGGGACCTACAAAATTGTGGAGGAGATAGAAAATATATATGTAGATAAATGCCTAGAAAGCATATCAGATGTTGAAACTATACATATAGATAAATGTGTAGAGAAAATATATATGAAGCCTACTTATTATCACACAATTCCAAAATTGTGAGATGAAAGTAATTCATCACTTGCTCAGAAATTAATGCCTTTTATGGAGGAGGCCTGAGAAGGTAAGAGGCCTCTAGCCCTACACTATAGAAATAGAATGTGAGCCCTGAACCCGAGATACATATGGGATATTAAGTTTCCCAGCAGTCACATCAAAAAAATAAGAACAGGTGGAATTAATTTCAAGACTGTTGCTGTTCAGCAGCTAAGTCATGTCTGATTCTTTGAGACCCCGTGGGCTGTAGCACACCTGGCCTCCATGTCCTTCACTGTCTCCAGAGTTTGCTCAAACTCAAGTCCATTGAGTTGGTGGTGACATCCCACCATCTCATTCTCTGTCAACCCCTTCTCCTGCTCTCAATTTTTCCCAGTGGAAGGATCTTTTCCAATGAGTCAGCTCTT
This sequence comes from Bos grunniens, assembly GCF_055505025.1. Lineage (NCBI taxonomy): Eukaryota > Metazoa > Chordata > Mammalia > Artiodactyla > Bovidae > Bos > Bos grunniens. The sequence goes on from NC_141165.1 coordinate 151,496,188, forward strand.
TGCATAGGTGGCCAAAGTATTGGAGCTTCAGTTTCAGCATCAGTCTAATTTTAAGATTAGATTTTATTCAACCCAATATATCCAAAATATCACTTAAGTTGACCTAATAAAATGTATTAAGTATTTTACATTCTGTTTTAGTACTGTCTTCAAAGTCATGAATATATGCTTCACTTTATAACACATCTCATTTTATGTTAATTACAATTCAAATACTCAGCTACCATGTGCATTTACTGACTGCTATACTACACAGCACAGGTCACTCTCTTTAGACTGTCGATTCTGGTTGTCAGAACCTATTTCTAGTTAGTCTATATATTTTCTCTGTACTATGGACTGTTGTCTAGACTTGCTATTTATTATTAACTCACTGCACATTTAATATGTATTTATTGAGCAACTACTATCTGTTGGGTGTGGTTTTAGATGCTAGGATTTTGTAATGAATAAAAAGAACAAAAATCCCTGCCTTAGTGGCTTCTATATTCTAATGGGTATTACTATCTAGGACAACCTCCAGTCCCAGATTATGTTTAAGAGTGTTAGTCCTTCTCAGCTAGTATATTACATCGTTTTCAGAAAGTGAACCTAAGATGCATATTCTTACTAAAACTGGAACCTCACTTTGCAGTGTTAGTGGTAAAGAATTTCCTGCCAATGCAGGAGATGCAAGAGATGCAGGTTCAATCTCCTGGAGGAGGAAATGGCAACCCATACCAGTATTCTTGTCTGGAAAACTCTACAGACAGAGAAGCCTGGCTGGCTACAGTCAGTGGGGCTGCTAAGAGCTGGTCATGACTGAGAAACTGAGCACATACATAAAAACCCAGTACATATCATCCCCATTCCATATTAAACTGAAGCAGAAGTGCAGCTTCTATAAGGGATGTTGAGTGAAAAAGAGTGGCAGGAAGGTTGAAAAAAGTGACTCCCAGGGCCCCAAACTTTTGGTGTCATTCTTTTAGTGAACGGTATTTTCACTGCAAGGAGATCCAACCAGTCCATTCTAAAGGAGATCAGCCCTGGGATTTCTTTGGAAGGAATGGTTTAATTTTCTTCCCCACTCTCTGTCACCTTTGCTATCTTTGGCAGTCAAACAAACAAACAAAGGAAAAAATTCAGAACTACTCGACTAGCAGTAACCCACTAATGTAACCATTAGTAACCCACAAATGGAGGGAAAACACATGCATTCAAAAATGTTTTTTTCAATCTGCTTTTGTTTATTTGAAAGGAGTCCTTCTTGAATAAAAAGTGAGCTAATATCACTTGCATACAACCTATTAGCCAGGGCTTGTTCTATTTCTCGTGATTCTCAACTTTGGGTGAACTTAGGAATCACCTGATTGTATTTGAAAAATTCTGAAACTATTTTAAAATGTAAGATCTTTTATTATTTACAATATGACAAGGTTAACAGATCAGAATATAACCAACATTGAAAAGATAATTTTTATACTCACAGATCCTAAGAGATGCCCTCTCGGCATGCCATGTCATGGGAAGGACATGTCGGGAAGCAGCAGTGTTGGCAAGAGGAAGAGAGAGGGAAAAATTCGGGTGAGAATCTTTATGGCAGTTCCTTTATCATGGTTGTTTATTGCGGAAAAGAATGGGTGAGGCAGGGTAAGCAGGCTTGGCACTGGCTAGTTTGAAAAATTTCAGTGTGCTCTAGGACACAGGGGCGCTTCCTAGTTGGTTCTGAGTGATTAGGACAGGTGGCCCATGGTTGACCTCTATCTAGTAATTAGCCAGTCCTGGGAGGAGCAGTCCTTCCAGAGTTATCAAATCCTCAAGACATCAAAGCATGAGGGTATAGAACGTAAAATGCATGGTAACAAGAATGTCATAGTTAACTCCAGAGAAATGAAATCATCATGCCTGGAGTGGGGTCCAGGCATCAGTATTTTAAAAGCTACCCAGGTTTTTTTAATGTTCAGAAAAGGCTGAATGTGACTGCTTCAGGCATTTGCTATATTATTTGGCATTGAATGCTCTAGCTTTTTCTGATTCTTTCCTGGGAAGTATATCTAAGAACCTTCCTCCTTGGTACGAACCTCAGTGTCAGTTGATTTTCTTCTTTCATTTGAGAGTCATCTTCCCAATTTCTGAAAAGTCCTTCAAGTACAATCAGATATCACTTCAAAATAGGCTTGAGTGTTGCTCTCATAACACTGGATGTCAGTGATCTGTTCATTTTGATATGGTATTTGATTATGATGCAAACCTCTTGGGAAACTGGAGAGACAGCCCTGAAATTAGTTACAAAATCCGCTGACTTTCTGAAACCATTTAGAGCCTGGATACTCAAAGTATGGCCAGGAGATTGGCAACATCAGCATTCTTTGGACACCCATTGCTGTTATTACTGTTGTTCAGTCTCTAAGTCATGTCTAACTCTTTGGTGACCCCTTGGGCTGCAGCCCATCAGGCTCCTCTGTCCATGGGACTTTTCAGGTAAGAATACTGGAGTGTGTTGGCATTTCCTTCTCCAGGGGATCTTCCCAACCCAGGGATTGAACCCATGTCTCCTGCATTAGCTTGCAGATTCTTTACTGTGGAGCCATCAGGGAAACCTGGACATTCATTCAGTTCAGTTCAGTTGCTCAGTCATGTCTGACTCTTTGCAACCCCATGAACCACAGCACTCCAGGCCTCCCTGTCCATCACCAACTCCCGGAGTCCGCCCAAATCCATGTCCATTGAGCTGGTGATGCCATACAAACATCTCATCCTCTGTCGTCCCCTTCTCCTCCTGCTCTCAATCTTTACCAGCATCAGGGTCTACAAACGGGTATTCTCAGGCAATGCCTTGCTGCTGCTGCTGCTGCTGCTAAGTCACTTCAGTCGTGTCCGACTCTGTGCGACCCCATACACGGCAATGCCTTAGACCCATCAAATTAGATTCTGCATTTCAATAAGGTCCCTAGGTGACTAGTGTGCGCATTAAAGTTAGAGAGGCCCAAGTTTAGTGTCAATTAGGGAAAGGGTGTCACAGACTTAATTGGACATATTCAGTGTCCATACTTATTTCAAGTGGTCCCTCCATTTCCATGTGTTTCTGCTTAGACAAGCCAGAGGCTGTGGCACACACCTTGCAGACCTCCAACGGTGTTTCTGCTAAAGAGTTTCCATTCTGAAGCAACTAACAAAAGGGATTTTTTTTTCCTTAAAGAGCAAAGGAGGTCAAAACATCTCAGCGTGAGCTTACCAGTGAGTAAGTGCTCTTTATATTAGTCTACAGGTCTGTTCTAATTCATTCCCGAAGGCTTCTTTGATGAAATTTTTCCCCCCACTTCTATTTTCCCTTTTGTCCAGATTTTGCAACCAAATATACTTCTCACTGAAAGGTTGGCAATTATAGCTCTCTTTCCTTTCATATGGGCCTGAAATTCAGCAAGGCTCATCTTTACCTTGCTTCCAGGCAGAGCTTCTCCCATTTATCAGCCCCTCAATTTTAGAGCTAATATCTTCTTTTTATTTTCTTGGCAATCATTTACATGAATTTGTGAAATACAGAAAAGCATTAGAAATAGAGTTGCAATTCCATATCCCAAATAACAAAATATAAGATCATTTCTAAGACTGTTTTCTCCTTCTCATTGTGCTTCACTTCTTAGAAAGATTACTTAGCCTCTTCCTGAATTAATACTTCTTTTCTAACTCTAAAACTATCCAGGGAAAAAGTGTGATGAGTCAGATTTGTCTTCGTTGGAGTGGAGGGAGGGAAGAAACAAAATTCTAAATTCCAACTGTCAGTCCTTGCCCACATCCCACAGGGTGATATAGCGGTCCTTGTTTCAGTAATTTTGATTTCTTTTTTTTTCTTTTTTTCTGACCATCATGCTAATGTGTTCCAAGTTCTCTGGTTTTAGACTCTGGGCATTCATTTTAGGTGTGTGGAGAAGGTGAGCCAGGCTTCACCATGCTTCACACTCTATTCCAACATCCTGGCAAGAGTGTTTGAGTAATGGTAGGCATATGACTTAAGCAGAGCCAATCAGAGATCCCCCTTGGGGCTGTAATTCTTTCCCCATTGAGGATTCCAAGAGGAGATTTGCAACGGTGATAGCTCTTACCTTGTGAAGAGGGTCTATTGGCAACATGAAGGAAGAACTGAGTGTGTTGTACCGTGCCTACTAAATCACTTCAGTTATGTCCGACTCTTGGAGAAGGTGATGGCACCCCACTCCAGTACTCTTGCCTGGAAAACCCCATGGACGGAGGAGCCTGGTGGGCTGCAGTCCATGGGGTGGTGAAGAGTTGGACACGACTGAGCGACTTCACTTTCACTTTTCACTTTCATGCATTGGAGAAGGAAATGGCAACCCACTTCAGTGTTCTTGCCTGGAGAGTCCCAGGGACGGGGGAGCCTGGTGGGCTGCCGTCTATGGGGTCACACAGAGTCAGACATCACTGAAGTGACTTAGCAGCATGTCCGACTCTGTGCAACCCAATGGACTATAGCCCACCACGCTCCTCTGTCTATAAGATTCTCTAGGCAAGAATACTGGAGTGGGTTGCCATGCCCTCCTCCAGAAGGTCTTCCCGACCCAGGGATCAAACCTGCTCCTCTTATGTCTCCTTCATTGTCAGGTAGGTTTTTTGCTACTATTGTCACCTGGGAAGAATCACATAATTGGGAACAAAATCAAGCAGAGATGAAAGAATGCTGAGAATCCCTGAGACATACAGGCCTACAGCTCCCACTGTCTGGCATTTTCCTCTCAGATGTGGGATCTCAATAATTCTTAATAAATTCAATAATGAATCTCAATAGTTCAGTCTTTTGCTTAAGCTGACTTGAGTGGGACTTTATTACTTGCCTTTGAAAGAGCCCCAACCAATCCTAATGTATTTACCATTTGGGCTTCCCTCGTAGCTCAATCCGTAAAGAATCTGCCTGCAATTCAGGAGACCTGGGTTCAATTCCTGGGTTGGGAGGATCCCCTGGAGAAGGAAATGGCAACCCACTCCAGTATTCTTGCCTGGAGAATCCCATGGACAGAGGAGTCTGGCGGGCTACAGTCCTTGAGGTCACAAGAGTTGGACACAATTCAATGACTAAACCATTCTATTGGTTTCCCCTTTGCCAAAAGCTTAGCATGTGTCTAGTGGTTTAGACTTAAATTCACAGGCAAGTACTCAAGGCATTCCCATGTTAGGCAAAATGTGAAAACTGTTATTGGACCAGGTCAGGAAATGAGCTCTTTTGTGATGAAAACACAGATTTAATTGTAGACTCTCAACAAGCTGCCTGCAACCTAACAGAGCCGTGAAATTGCCATAGTGAAATCCTGCAAAGGGGCTAATGGCCCTATTAAAACTCAACTAACTCTGCTGCCAAACTGTCTGGATTCAGATCCTTTCCCCACTAGCACATGGTGGCTTCTGCATGACTAATTGTCTGTTTCTTTATCTGTATATGAAATGATAGTTTACTTATGAGGATTAAGCAAATATTTTGTAAAGCATTAAGGACAGGGCTCCGTGCAAAGTAAGCATAATATAACATTTGCAAAAACAACTGGGTGGACCATTTTTCCCCAGCCTGAATGTCACCAACTATTGGAGAAGATAAAACACCCTGTCCTAAGTGTTAGTCACTCAGTTGTGTCTGACTCTTTGAGACCCCCATAGATTGTAACCCACCGGGCTCCTCTGTCCATGGGGATTCTCCAGGCAAGAATACTGGAGTGGGTTGCCGTTCCCTTCTCCATGGGATCTTCCCAACCCAGGGATGGAATCTGAGTCTCCTGCACTGCAGGCGGATTCTTTACTGACTGAGTCACCATAAAGAACCCCTGATAATCCCAGCCTTAGTGTTTCTTAAAAGCCATCAGGTGGAAATGACCTTGAAGGATGGAGGGATCAGAAGAAATTATAGTCTCTAGGTAATGCCAGTGAATTCTCAATAGATGGAATGCCATAGCTATTTCTAGTCTTCCTCTGAACACGGACAATACTTCAGAATTCCTTTGTGGGTAAAGAAAGATAATCTGAACATATAGCGAGAAATACAATTTAAAAAGAAAAAAAGCAATTTCAATGTTCTTTTCCGAAATGTTCTTTCTAAATCCATCTAGAAAATACAAACAATCCTCATATACATATGCCAAGGACGCAGCTGGCACATGGACAATATGAGAGCCTAACAGTGACTTGTCCATCTTGTTTAAATTATTAACTTCACTAGAGCCCAACCCCATGTTCCACAGTAGGTAGAAATTTTGACCTTCTTAAGAGATTCAGCCCAAATTCTAAGTGAGATTAAATGACAGAGGAAATTTTCTATTAAGTATTAAAACAGTCTATTTTCTTTCTGAGTTACTATGAGTATACTGCTGCTGCTGCTAAGTCGCTTCAGTCATGTCTGACTCTGTGGGACCCTGTGGACTGCAGCCCACCAGGCTCCCCCATCCCTGGGATTCTCCAGGCAAGAACACTGGAGTGGGTTGTCATTTCCTTCTCCAATGCATGAAAGTGAAAAGTGAAAGTGAAGTTGCTCAGTCGTGTCTGACTTAGCAACCCCATGGACTGCAGCCTGCCAGGCTCCTCTGTCCATAGGGTTTTCCAGGCAAGAGTACTGGAGTGGGGTGCCATTGCCTTCTCTGATGAGTATACTAGCTCACTGCTTACTCATTGCTGTTCAAAGTTATGCCAGCTGAAAGCAGCGCCCCCTGAAAGTGAAAGTATTAGTTGCTCAGTCATGTCCAACTCTTTGCAACCCCATGCACTGTAGCCCCCCAGGCTCCTCTGTCCATGGAATTCTCCTGGCAAGAATGCTGGAGTGGGTTGCTTTGCCCTTCTCCAGGGGATCTTCCCAACCCAGGAACTGAACCCAGGTCTTCTTCATTGCAGGCAGATTCTTTACCATCTGAGCCACCCGCGAGGCCCAACATCACCTGGGAGCCTGTTAATCATGTCAATCCCTGCACCTCCATACTAAGATGACCATTGTATTGGTTTGCTCAGGCCTATCCTAGTTTTCAAAGTAAAAGTCATGCATCCTGGAAACTTCTATTGTCCTGGGCAAACCAGCTTTCTGGTCATCTTATCCTAGACTTAGTGAATCTGAGCCTCTAGTGCTGGACCTAAAGTTCTCCAGGTCATTTTCACATGTACTGAAGTTTGACAAATACTACTTTAGGTTATCTCCTCAACCCACAGAAGAGTGATCCTTTGTGGACACAGCAGTCACCTAATTTCTCTCAGTGCTCTATTTTCTAGTTTTAGGCAGCTTGTCTATCTGAAAAGATTAACTAAATCCCACTCACCAGCATCTGCTGTGCATCTAAAAACTCTGCCTTCCTCTGCAGAGCCTGTACAATGGTCCAGCCCCCAGCCCCGACACTGCATTTTAGATCCACCGTCTGCATTGTTTAAGAAAGTGAATATATTTACTGCATGCTGGCAGGGCTGGATGCCAGGCCATCTCTCCATTCTTTCATGAGTTCACCCTCATTGTTCTCATAGTCACTTAGAGGAACATCCATTCTGGTAGAACTGGATACCTTTCCTTTGGCTTTCTTGATATCTCTGCATTTTTATTAATGAATTGTGGATGCGTCCCATGGTTCAGTAACTTCCCACACAGTTTCTCAACTATCCTCTTTGCCTCGAATGTGTGACTTCAGGTTTATTACTTATCCCTTGCTCTGGGCTCTCCCCAGTGTTGAATCAAGCCAAGCCCTGGCAGTCTTCAGCAAATAATGGTGGTTTTTTTTGTCATACTGACAGTGTCACCCTCCACATAAAATTGTGCACTGAGCCATAATTGACTTTGTCACCTACCAGCTTACCTTCTTTCCTTCCTGAGAATGTTCTCACCCCAGTCTCCATCGCTGTCACTTGTTCTGTGTTGTCTTTCTTAACTGATCATCAAGGAATTCAGGCTAAGGTTCTAACTGATAGATGAGGTGTTCCTTCAGAGTAAAAGCTGTGATGCTTCTTCTTCCAACTCAAATGGAAAACAACATGGAAATCTCAAGAAAAGTGGCAGTTATTGAGGGATTAGTGAGTCAGTGTATTGTTGGTAGATATCAACTCTGTACTCCTCTCAGGATGGCCCTGAGCCTGTTGGCTCTGACTGCAGAAAAGCAATGCCCAAGAACTTTACTCAGAGAAAAAACTCTGATCAAACACTCTCCTGTGATAACCTGGATATTGGCTCTCAAAAATGTCCATGTAATTCAGTTAAAGATCTTGAGATAGGGAGATTATTCTGAATTATTCAGGGGGTTCCTAGATGTAATCACAAATGTCTGTATAAAATGGAGGTTGTGATGACCTAGATGGGTAGAATGGAGGACTGGGGTGGAAGGGAAGCTCAGGAGAGAAGGGATATATGTATATACATGGCTCATTCATGATATTGTACAGCAGAAACTAACATTGTAAAGCAATTATATTCCAATAAAAAATAATTAATTAAAAAAGGGGAGGCAGGGGGAGATTTGGGAGCAGATTAAAAAGGCAATTGGATACTGAAGCAAGATGCTCTATTGATGTTTTTGAAGATGGTGGAAAGACCACAAGCTATGGTATGAAAGAGATGCAATTCTAGATGCTGGAAAAGACAAAGAAATAGACTTTGCCCTAGGGCCTACAGAGAAAATAACCTTAATTTTGGCCTAGTAAAACCAATGTATGTAAGTAAAGTTTATATAGTTGTATGTACTAATAACTAAAAGATAATAGATTGTATTATTTTTGGTCACTGAGTTTGTGGTATTGGGTTCAGGTTTTTCTTTAAGATTTTTATGTTTGTTTTTTACCATAACATCTTGTGGAAAAAACCCAAAAGAATTTTTTGGGAAACCCAATAATTTTTATGTCAGCAACAGGAAACTACTACACTCACCAACTACATAGCCTGATGCTCAGATGTCAAAAGAGAATGACCTTGCAGCGTTGCTTCTTTTGCTTCCCCAGTAAGGCTGGCCAGGACACTTTCTCCTATGATAATGCTACAGTAGCACCTGCTGAACAACCACCTGAGACTCAGCTCTCCGTATCCGAGAAGCAGAAACTTCCTGATATTCAGCAGTGTCTTGAGCCTCTGATTTTTTCTCTCTTAAGTTCCATGCAAAATAGAAAAATAGATTTTACTCTTAGCTTCAGCTCCTTGTCTCTTTGGCCAGACATTCTGCTTTAACTCTTGGTCACGTGCCCTCAGGCCCCGTATACCCACATTACTGGCCACTGTTAATTTGTGACAATTGGCTGCAGCTTCCACTCTGGGAATAAATCTTGAATCTAGTACTAAGTCTTTTTCTTCTTTATGACAATGTTCTCAATTTAATCCAAATCTAGAAAGCTCTGTCTTATACCATTGTCCTGGTAGATTTTTTTTTAACTTTCTGTTCATTTATTTACTTATTCACATATTCATACTATTTACGAGACACTAACAAAGGTCTGTCTAGTCAAGGCTATGGTTTTTCCAGCGGTCATGTATGGATGTGAGTGTTGGACTGTGAAGAAAGCTGAGCACCGAAGAATTGATGCTTTTGAGCTGTGGTGTTGGAGAAGACTCTTGAGAGTCCCTTGGACTGCAAGGAGATCCAACCAGTCCGTTCTAAAGGAGATCAGTCCTGGGTATTGATTAGAAGGGCTGATGCTAAAGCTGAAACTCCAGTACTTTGGCCACCTCATGTGAAGAGTTGACTCATTGGAAAAGACTCTGTTGCTGGGAGGGATTGGGGGCAGGAGGACAAGGGGACGACAGATGATGAGATGGCTGGATGGCATCACCAACTCGATGGACGTGAGTCTGAGTCAACTCTGGGAGTTGGTGATGGGCGTGCTGCAATTCATGGGGTCGCAAAGAGTCGGACACGACTGAGCGAGTGAACTGAACTGAACTGACTGAATGGAAATCAGCCCTGAATAGTCATTGGAAGGACTGATACTGAAGCTGAAGCTCCAATACTTCGGCCACTTGATGGCAAGAACCAACTCATTGGAAAAGACCCTGATGCTGGGAAAGATTGAGGGCAGGAGAAGGGGACGACAGAGGATGAGGTGGTTGGATGGCATCAGCTACTCAATGGACATGAGTTTGAACAAATTCCAGGAGATAGTAAAAGATATGGAAACCTGGTGTGCTGTAGTCTATGGGGTCACAAAGAATCAGAAAACTTAGTGGCTGAACAACAACAAAGAAACAAAAATGACTAATATGTGCTCCCTGACCTATGTCCTGGTAGATTTGAAAAAGAAAGAGATTTGGGAATCATAATCTGGATTTGCATCTGGATTCTGCCAGAGTAGCATTCTGTTGCAGGATACTAAACAAGTTTTACTTCTTTGAATTGCAGATTTTTTCTTTTTTAAAATAGTTTGCCTGCAAGCAAAGGATAAAAAGGCTGACTCCTTGGAGGAATGTAAGGACTGACTTCCAGAGCTAATACACCCTGTATTTGTCAGGGTCCTCCAGAGAAACAAAGCTGATAGATGTGCCTGTATACACCCAGACTTGCATAGATGTGAGTATACCTAAACATATATACATATATACACATATATATGAGGTTTATTATACACCATGAAAGCGAAAGTCGCTTTCGTGTCCAACTCTTTGCGACCCCATGGAATATGTAGTCCATGGAAGTCTCCAGGCCAGAATACTGAAGTGGGTAGCCTTTACCTTCTCCAGGGGATCTTCCCAACCCAGGGATCAAACCCAGATCTCCTGCATTACAGACGGATTCTTTACCAGCTGAGCCACCAAGGAAGCCCATTATACACAATAGGTCACATTATTATGGAAGCTAGAAATTCCACAGTCTTCAATCTGCAAACTGGAGAACCAAGAACGCTAGTGGTGTGAATTGCAGTCTGAGTGCAGGAGAACGCCAATGTCCCAGCTTGAAAACAGAGAGTGAATTCTCCCTCGTTTTTCCTTTTATTTTTTTCTATGCAGGCCTTTAAGGGATTGGATGAGGCCCACCCAAATTGGGGGTGGCAATCTGCTTTGCTTATTCTATCCATTTAAATGCTAATCTCATCCATAAATGCCCTCACAGAGACATTGATGATCATGTGTGACCAAATACCTGAGTGCCTTCTGTCCCAGTCAAGTTGACATATAAAGTTAACCATCACACACACAAATCATCTGATAACCAGGGCTCAGCAAATACCAGTTCTCTGGCTTAACAGCCTTACTCGAACTCAGTCAGTAAGAGGGAAGGAAAGAAGGAAGGAGGGAAGTGTTGGAAGGAGGGAGGAAAGAAAGAAGGGAGGGAAGGAGGAAAGGAGGAAAATTAAAGAAAACAGTGAAAACTCACCTAAACTTCCTTAAAAGACTAGGCATTGGGTACCAGGTAAAGAAGTGAAAACAAAAACAGGTCCTTGGTGGATATATGTCATGACACATTTATCAAAGCCAGTAGAATGTACAATATCAAGAGTGACCCCTAATGTAAACAATGGGCTTGGGTGATAATGACATGCCAGTGTAGGTGCATCAGTTGTAATAAACGTCCCTCTGTGTGTGTGTGTGTGTGTGTATAGGGGTGTTGATAGTGGGGAGAGTGTTGGGGGAGGAGAAGGGAGCATATTATAAATCTCTGTGCTTGCTGCTCACTGTGAACCTATAATTACCTTCAAGAAATAAAGTCTATACAAAACCATAAGCAATAAACATCAAATAAAAATACAATGCTCCTAAGTAGAAGAAATGGATTTCAAGGTAACGAGTGTCTTTTATGGCTAGTGGGGGTAAATAGCATCGTAGAAGCTGAAGAACTTTTTGTCTCCTAGTGTCTTTTCCTGCAGCAATGTTTGTCCCTTTACAATTTCTTAAAATATGGTTTTTGTTTGTTTGTTTGCTGAAAACCAGCAGCATACAACTACCAAGGTCACTGAAGGGCTCATGATTAAGATAATTTTTCAACTCAGGCTATATTGCTTCAGCCCCTGACCTGGCATATTTGCTCTGCCCTAAAGTGAAAATTGCTCAGTCATTTTTGACTCTTTGCGACGCCATGGACTATACAATCCTTGGATTTTTCCAGGCCAGAATACTGGAGTGTGCAGCCTTTCCCTTCTCCAGGGGATCTTTTCAACCCAGGGATGGAACCCAGGTCTCCCTCACTGCAGGCCGAATCTTTACCATTGAGCCACCAGGGAGTAATCTGCTCTGCCCTAAGGACATTGTTAAACAGGTTTCGGCTTCCCTGGTGGCTCACATAGTAAAGAATCCACCTGCAATGCAGGAGATTCAGGTTCGACCCCTGTGTTGGGAAGATTCCCTGGAGGAGGGAATGGCTACCCACTCCAGTATTCTTCCCTGGAGAAATTCCATGGACAGAACACTCCCATGGGGTCCCAAAAAGTGGAGCACCACTGAATGACTAACACTTTCCCTTCACTTTCAGGAACATTGTTTGATCTGTTTAGTATGTTTAAAAAAATTGCAGAAACTTAAAGTTTCACTTTCTTAAGAAAATTAATAAAATGTCCTTTCTTATTAATATTCAACCACAAGGAGATGATGTATATATGCAGAGATCATATTTCCTCATACTATTAGGGAAAATAAAAGGTCTAAAGGAGAGTTTTTAATATTGAACTCACCTCAAAAACCTCCTTTTCAAGCAGACAATTTAGTTGTTAAGGGCCAGAGAGTAAATACTTTAGGTTTAATGGGCCATATTATCTCTGTCACAGCTATTGAACTCTGCTGCTATTGTAGCACAAAAGCTGTCATAGACAAAACATAAATAAACGATCGTGTCTGTCCTGCATGTGGCAGTAATCCTCTGTTTACAAGAACAGATATATGGACCAGATTTGGTCCAGGGACCACAGTCTGCATACCTTTGATTAGTGCTCTGTGGTGACCTAAATGGGAAGGAAATCCAAAACAGAGAGGATAAATGGATCAGTTCAGTTCAGTCGCTCAATCACGTCCTACTCTTTGCGACCCAATGGACTACAGCATGCCAGGCTTCCCTGTCCATCACCAACTCCCAGAGCTTACTTAAACTCATGTCCATTGAGCTGGTGATGCCATCCAACCATCTCATCCTCTGTCATCTCCTTCTCCTTCTGCCTTCAATCTTTCCCAGTATCAGCATCTTTTCTAATGAGTCAGTTCTTTGCATCAGGTGGCCAAAGTATTGGAGTTTCAGCTTCAACCTTAGTCCTTCCAATGAATATTCAGGACTGATTTCTCTTAGGATGGACTGGTTTGATACATAGAGTTAATTTACTTTGCTGTACAGTAGAAACTAAAACAACGTTGTAAAGCAACTATACTCCAATAAAAGTTAATTTTAGAAAGGTAAATCCTTATACCACCCATGTCACACACTTTGCAACTTCATCAAAGCAAACAAATATGCAAGAAACACCTCATAACCTGAACATCCCCGTTACTTTGCAGTCCCTAGAAATACCCAAATGCTTCTTCAAGGCCCCGTATCTTCTTGGCATCATGGTAGATGTTCAAATCAAGGGAGTTCAACAACAGTCCTTAATTTCCAGCTATACACAGAACTGTGCAGAATGTTTTTTCACTCCCTCTTTTTTCCAGTAGGTGCCATCACTGCCAATAATGGTCATTTGAGTGACAACATCTCTCTTCCTAAATTTTCTTCAGACCCTCTCAGCAGCCCTCAAATGCTGTCTCAGTCATTTTTTAAAGACTTTTTTTTTATGTAGACAGTTTTTAAAGTCTTTATTGGATTTGTTACAATATCGCTTCTGTTCTATGCTTCAGTTTGGCCAGGAGGCATGTCAGATCTTAGCTCCCTGACCAGGGATCGAACCAGCAGCCCTACACTGGGAGAAGGCTAAGTCTTAACCACTGGATGACCAGGGAAGTCCCTCAGTCTTTTTAGATAGAGGCTTACTATCTAAGAAAGTAAATTGTAAAAGCTTTTCAGAATGCTTTCGTTTCTCTATAGAGAATGTAGCTCTCTGTTTTTGTGCTATACATGGTGTTTTATAAATAACAGAATAAAAACGGTCCAAAAATTAAACAAGAAAAAAACAATGTGTGATGAGGACAGATAACATCGTCTATAAGATGATCCTATATAGATCTTATATTTTGGAACTTTCCTAGTTGAAACTAGTGAGGGGAATGCTGACACTACATCTCAGCTACTAGAAGGATAAACATCCTTAAGTATTTGAGAAATTGCATTAGAGCAGCCCCTTCCTCATTTTTTATCCTCAAAGGAGAGCACAGATTGTGTTAGTCAACCAGGTTGTTGGTATGTAGTCAAGCATCTCTCATACCTGCTGTAAGCAAAATGAGGCGGGGGAAGCCCTCTTTCTCCTCGCTTGTCAGCAGGCACTCAGATCTCTTGATAAAATTTTAATCTACCTGTTTCTGATACACCCTACTGGCATCCTTATCCCGTCCCTTTAAAATCAATTCTAAGACCAAGACCACATGATGAATTTGTCAGGATAGTTAGAATAGAAAATATGAGAGGTGTCAGAACAATTTATTTCACTTGGAAAAACAACATGTTAAAATGAACAAAATTCAAAATCTGTTATGTCCAGGAGAGCTTTTGGTGACTTTCCAAGATTGGATGAGTTTGGAATAATTGACAAATGGAACCTGTTTTCCCATGGAGTGCAGTAGCATGGCTGATTTAATAAATCTCCAGACTGAAATGTATTTTCATAAACAGCTTCCTAATTCAATTCAGCATTTTAATGTCTTGTTGCTTGCTTTGATTTGAGATTTGAAACATCTAAATCTTTTTCAAGTGTTTCACAAAAATAACCTTCCCTTGTGTAAGTCACTCTAAGCTTCATTAATTAACTCTCCTGTGGTCAAAAGGCAAATAGAATCGACTGCTGGCAATTCTTACCCACGGACCAGAAGGTACCAATTATCTTGGGTTAACCAATCAAAAGATTGGATGAAGGATGACAGGATGAAGGATACAAAGTGATGGAAGCTGGACAAAAAATACCATTTAGTGGACTAACTAGTGAAACTGATGAATGTTTCTTCCTTTTCTTCTGATGGTAGATAAGCATAATTCAGAATCCTCTTCCTGCACCTACTCACCTGCTTCCAAATATGATTTGGAAACAAGGTACTAGCTGATTTCCATCTCCATTTGTCTTGCATACATAACACTTGTAATTCTGCCACCCTCTGATCCTTACAAGACTGAGGAAGTCTACTCGAGATGACATAGAAAGGAATTCTACTGTGAAACAAAATTAAATTTAAAGAAAAGCAACCGAGGCTCTCCTCAATAGAATTTATAGGACAAAGCTAATATAGGGCAAATTAACTTTTTCTTAAAAGTTAGTATTTTCTATTTTGACAGGGATAATGTAATTTACAGGTAGCTTGGTTTTCAATTTTCCAAATACTGCGAACAGTCTTAATTTTTGTTATCCATGTGCTTCCCTCTCAACATGCTGCGGCATGCTTTCTTGATTTATATAGAAAAGTTCGTCTTCATTCTTTGAATGATAATAGAAGATCAGCTTAGAGGAGTCATGCCCACCAGAGGCAGAGATAGAGTCTTTTCTTGCTGGAAGGTAAAGAAGAGGAAGGAAGGTTAGGATCCTATTATAAATGTTTGTTGATGTAAAATGATCCCTTCTCCTTCCTTCCCTTTATCTTTCTGCCTCTCTCCTTTTTTCCCTTCCTCCACATGTCTCTTCTTTTATTTATCCCTCTGTATTTCAGTACAAGCCATTGCATGGAAATATGTGCAAGAGACATCTGCACAGGCGGAAGTTGCAGCCGTGTGCTGGCCGTGTCAGGTGTGGCCTGGAGGGCATCTCTGCAGTTAGAGTGCAGAATATGAGTCACTGCAGTGGAGAAGCAGCCTGGGTACAAGGAAGAGTATATCTATGGAAAGGCGAGGACAAGAATGGCTTTGGTGCAGAGTGGGGTGCACAGTCAAAGAAATCTGTGGACGGCAGGTGCACAGAGGGGTCACGATCGCTCAGTCATGGTCAATTCAGCTCAACTGTGATGAGGAGGACATCTGAGCGGAGGGCATTGCAGATTGCCATGGTTAGCATTCGCAGAGGAGGATGAGGCAGCCAGAGACAGAAGCTTGGACACAGGCAGCAAAACCTCACAGGGTGAGGAGGGGTACCAATGCTTAGATCACGGCAAAGACCCTTAAGCTATGCAACTGGTGTTGGTCCAAAGAGAGGTGTCAGAACCTGAACAAAAGCTACAGGGCATCTTTGGTGGGCTGAGGGCATGACCAATTGCTGGTAAAATGGTTACATACAAACATGATTGAAGCAGAAAATTGGTATTTTAAGGTTGATGGGAGCCAGTTCCTCACAACTGAGAGAAGTGGATTTAAATACATGAAAAGAAGGACAATTAGAATGAATCCTTTGTAGCTAATTCAGGAATGGAGTTACCAGTGTTAACTCATGGTTTTTAATAATACAGAAATAAATAGTGATTGTAAATTGTGCTCATTTTTTTGAGATGTCTTTTTAGTTTTGAGTTGTAAGAGTTCTTCATATATACTAGATGAAGTCTCTTATTCAGTTATATCATGTGCAGATATTTCCTCCCAATTCTGTGAGATTGTCTTCTCTTTCTTGGTTATGTCCTTTGAAGCACGGTGTTTTTTCTTTTTTTTAAATTTTGATGAATTCTTTTTTTATACTGATGTATATTTGATTTATTATATTACTTTCGGGTGTACAACATTGTCATACACAATTTTATAGATTATACTTCATTTAAAGTTAATATGAAATATTGGCTATTTTCCTATGTGAAAGTGAATTTGCTCAGTCCTGTCCAACTCTTTGCACTGTGCCGTATATCCTGAGAGCTTATTTATTTTGTACATAGTAGCTTGCATCTCTTAATCCCCTACTCCTAATTGTGATGAATTCTTACTTACCTGTGTCCCTTGGGGTTTTGTGTTAAATCTGAGAAACTACTGCCTGGTTCAAGATCACAAAAATTTGCTCCTTTCCTTCTTTAAGAGCTTTGTAGTCTTAACTCTTATTCAGAGTTCTATAATAATTTTTTAGATAATTTTTGAGATGGTGTGAGGTAGGGAGCCAACTTTCTTCTTGTGTTTAGAAACATTTTTAACACTAGCAAATTACAGAGAAGATTGGTTACAGTGGGAAGAAGGTGGGAAGGAAGACTTAGACCCCACCCCCAATCATCGATGGTGCACAATAAGAGATGGATAAATGGCTGTGGGTGGGCGTACTGGAGAGATAGTACAGCAAGCACTGCCAGCACAGGAAGGGGCAAGAACCCTCCGTCTCCCAAGCTGTCTGGGGTTGGGTCATGCTTTTTTCAATATGCTGTGCTAACCTCTGCCTTATATGTGGAGTGCTTAACCATTCATGTTTATTGTTAATTCTGATTAAAAGGGGTTTACATCTGTCATATCACTGTTTGACTTCTATATATTTAAACTATTTTATATTTCTTTATTTCTCCATGATTTCTTTCTTTGTGTTAAGGAAATGTTTTCTGGAGTTCATTTAAAGTTTTGTTTAAAAAATTTTACTATACTTTTGATATAATATATGATATCAAATATAATTTTATATATCTTTCATATTTTTAATATATAGTATTATATATCTTTGGGCTTCCCAGGTGGTACGAATAGTAAAGGACTGCCCTGCCAATGCAAGTTAGACATAAGAGACACGGGTTTGATCCCTGGGTCAGGAAGATCCCCTGGAGGAGCACACAGCAACCCATTCTAGTATCATGCCTGGAGAATCCCATGGACAGAGGAGCCTGGCAGGCTGCAGTCCAAAGGGTCATGCAGATTTGGACACGACTGAAGCGACTCAGCACACACACAGACACACACACACATTATATATCTTATATTTTTAAAGATTCCCCTGGGATTACTGGAATTTTACACACACACACACACACACACACACACACATTTATATTGACTTTTCTATTTACCCATATAGTTACTTTTACCAGTGCTATTTATTTATTTTTTTTCATGTGAACTGAAGTTAGTATGCCTTTATTTCAGTCTGAAAGATTTTCAATATTCCTTGCAGGAAATGTCTTCTAGCAACAAATTATCAGTTTTTATTTTTCTAGGAATATCTTACCATCTCCTTAATTTTTGAAAGATGGTGTGATTGGATGTGGTTGACAGATTTTTTTTCTTTCAACGTTTCCAATGTCACTTTTGTGTTGGTTATTTTTTTTTAATTAAAGGTAGTACTTTAAAAAATATATTTATTTATTTGACTGCACTGGGTCTTAGTTGCGGCATGCAGGCTCCTTGTGTGGTGCACAGGCGTCTCTCTAGTTGTGGCGTCCAGGCTCCAGAGTGCGTGGGCTTTGTAGTTTGAAGCATGCAGGCTCTGTAGTTGCGGACGTGGGCTCAGTAGTTTCAGTGGTGTGCAGGTTCAGTTCCCCCACAGCACGTGGGATCCCAGCTTTCTGACCAGGGATAGAATCCGCTACTCCTGCACTTGGGGACAGACTCCCAAACCCTGGACCGCCAGGGAAGCTCCTCCTGGTATTTCCAGGACGCCGTCTTTTTTCAGTCTGGCTATGATGTGTTTAGGTGTGGCTCAGAGTTTATCCACAGCTGGGGTTTGTCGCACTTCTTGAAAGTTTAGATTAATGTTTTTCATCACATATGGGAAGATTTTTGCCATTATATCTTTAAATATTTTTTTTTTGCCCCTTTTTTCTCTCTTTTCTCTTCCTCTGAGATTTCCATCATGCATATTTTGGTTCACTTGATGATATCCTATGGGTCTCTAAGGATCTTTTTCTTTATTCCTTTTCTTTTACTCTCTCGGCAATTTATATTGACTTATCTTCTGATTCTTTCTTCTGTCAGTCCAAATATGCTATTGAGCCCCTCTAGTGAATTTTCCATTTGACTTATTTTACTTTGCAACTCAAGAATTTCTATTTGGTTTCTTTTCATACTTATGCCTTTTTTGATACTCTCTTTTTTGTAAATGTATAATGTAATCATACTTTCCTGTATTTCTTTAATTTTTTTCTTAGTGCTTTGAACATATACTATCTGACTAAAAGACTTCAATAATTCCAAAATCTGGAAGTCCAGGACAGTTTCTATCGACTGCCTTTTTTAAATCTATGGATGGATTATACTTTCTAGTTTCTTTTTATAAAAGTTTATTGAGTTCATTTGTTACAATATTGCTTCTGTTTTGCCTTTTTGTTTTCTGGCTGAGAGGCATCTCAGCTCTCTGACTAGGATTCAAATCCTACCCCTTTGTATTGGAAGGCAAAGTTTTAACCACTGGACCACCAGATAAGTCCCTGTTCTTTCTATTTTCTATCTACGTCTTATAATTTTTTGCTGATGTTGTTGGAAGTTGGACACTTTTAATATCAAATGGTAATCCTGGAAAACAATTACCCTTCTTACCCAAGGTTTGCTCTTGTTGTTAATTTGTTTAGTCCTTTGCCAGGTGGTGGAGTGGTAAAGAATCCGCCTGCCAATGCAGAGGACACAAGAGACATGGGTTCAATCCCTGGGTCAAAAAGATTCCCCAGAGGAGGAAATGGCAACCTGCTCTAGTATTCTTGCCTGGAGAATCCCATGGACAGAAGAACCTGGCAGGCTACAGACCATGGGATCACAAAGTCAGAGAGGACTGAACACCATGCCTTCTTGGACTAATTCTGCAAAATCTGTGCGCCTTGTCACATGCAGCCACTGAAGACCGCTCAGCATGGTGGTCAGTTAATGACTGGATTGAGAGTGCCTAAAGTCTTTGAATCAACATATTCTCCATCATTTGCTGAAACACTAGTGTGCTTAAAACACTGTGTGTGTTTTGAACACATTGTCAGATCTTCTGTTTTATCTGCCCTAATTCTCATCCTCACTTCCTATTTGGGTAGTACCTCCAAGTCTGCCCAAGGTGAGCAATTAGGGCCTTCTCAGGTTATTCTTGGGCATACATGCAACTCTGCATATGTGAATGGACTTCTAGACTTCCAATAATATGCAGAAACTTTTTGAAATCCCCTATGGACACCTCACACCCCCAAATTTCCTTTGAAGTATTTTGTCTAGCCTCTGGTTTAACCAATTGACATCACTGCATTAAGCTGCTGCGATGTTTAATAATTGCTGCTGGGTTTTTTTTTTTTTTTTGACAAATGCCCTCAAACAGGATTTTTATCACTAAAGGTCTGAGTCAGGTCAAATAAAGACAAGGTGTATCTATGAATGATAACTTTACAGGAAGCTTCCACATTGTGTTAATTCTGAGGATGTATTTTGCGGGGCATATTCAAGCCCATTCTACTCCCTTTCTGGTCATTGCTAAGCTGTTATTTTTCATAGCCAGCATGGTAGTAAGGCTTTTGATTTTCCACAATATGGAGGGGTAGGAATAGAACAAGTAAAAGTCCCACAAAGCTCACTTTCATTTATGACTTGTAGCTGTTTTTTCTGAGTAAACCTCCTGATATCATTGCAAACATTTGGTAGCTCAGCTGGTAAAGAATCCACCTGCAATGCAGGAGACCCCGGTTCAGTTCCTGAGTCCGGAAGATCTGCTGAAGAAGGGATAGGTTACCCACTCCAGAAGTCTTGGGCTTCACTGGTGGCTCAGACAGTAACGAATCTACCTGCAATTCAGGAGACCTGGGTTCGATCCCTGGGTTGGGGAATGGCTACCCACTCTAGTATTCTTGCTTGGAGAGTTCCATGGACAGAGGAGCCTGGCAGGCTACAATCCATGGGGTTGCAAAGAGTTGGATATGACTGGGTGACTCACTTTTCAAAAGTTTTTAAAAGGTTGATTTGGATTATTTGGGGCAATGTTCTTGTTTTTATACAGTAGGTTTTCAGTAGTTTCTACTCTACTCTTCTAAAGGTATCTTCTCTACAATATTTATGCAACTTTCCCGTTAGTTTCAAAATAAAGAAAGAAATATTAATTTAGCAATTTACCCTTTATCTCACCTTTAGTTCCTTGCATTTTCCTCCTCTTTAGACACATTCAGCCCACTTAGTTGCTTAACCACTGTTACTTTATTAACCCAGGTTCAGTGGTGCCTGGAACCTATTTATACTTTAACAATGACATCCAGGAAAGCTTTAGTTCCTTATTTTTTCCATTATCCATTAAACTTATGTAGCTCAGTTGGTAAAAAATCCACCTGCAATTCAGGAAACCTGAGTTTGATTCCCGGGTTGGGAAGATCCGCTGGAGAAGGGATAGGCTACCCACTCCAGTATTCTTGGGCTTCCCTTGTGGCTCATCTGGTAAATAAATCTGCCTTCAATGCGGGTAGACCTGAGTTTGATCCCTGGGTTGGGAAGATCCCTGGAGAAAGCAAAGGCTACCCACTCCAGTATCCTGGCCTGGAGAATTCCATGGACTACTGTATAAGTCCATGGGGCTGCAAAGAGTTGGACATGACTGACTGACTTTCACTATTAAACTTATACTAGACAATTTGTCTTTCCTACAATACCCACTAGTGTATTTCCCATGATTTTATTGGGAATAGACACGGCATTGTCTTTTAAAGTCACATTTTTGTCCTCTTCATTAGCAGTTGCATTTTTAATGTGAACCACATTTCAGAGAGGCACTCTACAATTCACACTGCAAAGAGAGCTTCCTCATTTTTCCACTTCAACAGAAATGCCCATCACCACTAATTTACAAAAGGAAATACTACCCAGGAATATTTATTATTGACACAAGTTAATAAGGGTAAACTGGTAATTTCTGAACAGACAAGGGTTTATGTAACATCAGAATCTTGAAAAGTACAAAGAGTGGATTATTGTTTTTATTATGTACTTGGATGCTTTTTTGTACCTTATTCTTTAAATGTCCATTACAGATGTTGCAAACATTTGTGTTATTTTTCAACAGTTGCCTAAAAGAAGTGCCCCCTCATCTCCTCTGGCCTTTGTCTTTTTTATCTGTCTCAGCTTTCTTTATTTTCTTACATGATACTTATTTCCAAACGCTAATTGTCATGGTCCAATTTGAATCCCTGCAGTGCTGCCTTGCTCCACAAGAGGGCACCCACATGGCTTTCTTTTTCTGGTTTTCTGTTTCCTCACTTGTTTACCACATTGCACTATAGGACAGATTAATCCCCCAGTCCTTTACTGAAACCAGATGATACATACACACGTGCAAGTAAAATTAAGTTCTTATGAAAGGCGAAAATTTACTTGTTCTAGAAATAGGAAAATAGATGTCCCAATAAGACATCCATGACAATTTCACTTGCTTTCCCAGTAGACATGATTCCTGAAAAGAGGGTGAGGCACATGGGGCATCCTTATATAATCTTCACTGATGAAATATCACTGATATGTGATCTTTTCCAAACTAAATAAAAGAAAGCCTCTTTCTTTCTCCCCTGTTCCTTTCTTTTTTGAAGTAAAATTGACAGAATAAATCCACATGTAAATATCTGAGGTGATACAAAGAGATCATGAAAAACAATACCTGAGTTTTGTCAGAGTACCAGGTGAGAAGCTGTTAAGGAAATACTTGCTTTGATTTTTTTTGCCATTTTGCATATTTTGCAAATATTTGCCATTAGGATGCTAGAAATATAAAGAAATGAGCTCATCACTATTTTCATATTTTAAATCACATCTTACTGCTACCATGGGAGAGTATTTGAGTAAATCCATCCAAAGATGATCAAAGGTGTCTTTTTCTGAAGGCTGGGCTGGTGAGAGGAGTAGAAGTGAAGTGACGAGATGAGCAGTGACTGGGTGATGCGTGTGCTATTCCGTCATCCCAGAAACTCTGTGCATTATTCTGACTTTATCGAAATTTTCCTGGACTACCTTGTAAGTGATCAAGCGACACCAGATGTCTTTAGAAAGGACTTTGCCTGAGTTGAAAGTTGAAGATAATCAGGATTGACTATAAGAAGAAAAATGCTTCTTTTGAGGGAATATTCCAGAAGACAAGGGAACTATGGGCATCAAAGCACAGCGTTACTTTCATAGCTTTTATGTTCCGCCCAATGAACTATATGTTACAATGTCAATTACTTTTGCTGAATTTTGAAACAAATCTAATAGGGCTAGAATCAACAAGTATTTGTTAACTCTATAACCACCAGGGGGCAAAGGGCAGTATCATAATCTCAGCATGACAATCATACAAAGCAAATGCAACTTTTACATTTTGTTTATTAGATATTGTGCTGGCTATTCTATTATATTCTCTTTTACCCTTTTATATTCTGCCTTTACTTTCAGTAATACCCACTGGATAGCAATTTCTAAAACAACTGTTTTAATTACTAACATTCGTAGTTCTCAAATAATCATCTACTATTTTAATGTAAGATGATTACTTTTTCAAATAGAGACAATTATAAAAAATAAAATTATTTATGCATGAATGAACTAGAAATCACTACAATCTGATAGATTGCTTTGGAAATTTAATCTTCATTAATTTAAGAAAAGAAACTCAGTATCCCCTTTGTTGTTGTTGCTCTTTAGTTGAGTTGAGTCAGACTCTTTGCTACTCCTTAGGTTAATGAAATCGACACTTTTATTAACTTAAAAGTCTTTGTATCAATCTCTAAATAGGAAAAAATAAGAAACACATGAGAGTGAAATGAATAATTTTTGACAAAATTTCTTTAAAATGTAGGAGAAAATGATAAAAGACTACATATTTTCTTTATTATTCATTTTATTACTTAGCATCCCAAAGTTTCACATCTGTTATTTGTTGGTTATCTGTGCTTCCCATGTGAGTTTTCATAGCTGGATCTGGGGGAGTGGTTTAGTCATTCAGTTGTGTCCAATTCCTGTGACTTCACAGACTGCACCCTGCCAGGCTCCTCTGTCCATGGGATTCTTCAGGCAAGAGTACTGGAGTGGGTTGCCATTTCCTTCAGGGGAGTAGAGAGAACCAAAGTGGTCACCTTAGTAGCTGATCACCCTACTACTGTAGGTTACTGAATTCTATACATTAAGTCAAAACATGGAGGCTGATTATGAAGTCTGCAGATACTGCACCTCCAGCTATTTGAAAAAAAAATGTTATCGATCTCATTTAGCATGCAATATCACCCTGAATCACTTCATAGTGTGGTACTTGGCTTATAAATCTCAGAAGCATTGCTTTAAAATTTCTGTATCTTTGGAAGCATTTCTTAATAATAACCAGGCTATCCTGGTGGCTCAGATGGTAAAGAATCTGTCTGCAATGCTGGAGACCCAGGTTCAATCCCTGGGTTGGAAAGATCCCCTGGAAGAGGCAATAGAGACCCACTCCAGTACTCTTGCCTGGAAAATCCCATGGATGGAGGAGCCTGGTAGGCTGCAGCCCTTGGGGTTGCTAGGAGTCGGACACGACTGAGCGACTTCACTTTCACGCATTGGAGAAGGAAATGGCAACCCACTCCAGTGTTCTTGCCTGGAGAATCCCAGGGACAGGGGAGCCTGGTGGGCTGCCGCCTATGGGGTCGCACAGAGTCGG
Organism: Bos grunniens; assembly: GCF_055505025.1. Taxonomy (NCBI): domain Eukaryota; kingdom Metazoa; phylum Chordata; class Mammalia; order Artiodactyla; family Bovidae; genus Bos; species Bos grunniens. The sequence continues at coordinate 151,520,653 of NC_141165.1, forward strand.
ACACGACTGAAGTGACTTAGCAGCAGCAGCAGCCAGTATTCTTGCCTGGGAAAGCCCATGGACAGAGGAGCCTGGTTGGCTACAGTCCATGGGGTCACAAAGAGTCAGACATGACTGAGCGACTAACACTTAATACAGTAATCATTTCTGAAATTAATCAATGAAAGGGCAAAATAACCCAAGGACATCTATGTCATGCACGTGCACTCATGTGTGTTCACCCATGTGTGTATTGAAAATAAGTAGAGTTTAGTCACTACTATTCCATGATTATGTTTTTTTTCTCTTTTCTTTTTAATACTCTATGTCTTCCCCTCAATTGAATGGACAACACTGAAGGAAAAGCAAAGATTTGATAGCATCTCTGTGCCTTCGAGGTCCACCATAACTTGAGAGAACAAGTTACTCTCTGAGGTTAAGTTTACTTACCACGTGATGTCAGTGTTGCACTATAAGAGCACAATTAAGGGGGTGGGGGGGGGGTTGCAAGGGTTGTGGGAATAAATCTACTGAGGAAAAAGGGTTAATTTGAACGTTGAAGGTTATTATTTGTAGATAAGCCATCGCAATCTGAAATAAGTCTTCATGGAGGCTGACACAGCTCTTCTTTTGTAGGGAGTCAACCATCATATCCAACTACCATCTCATTCAAATTCAAAACATGACACCCATCAAACACAGCTGATTTTTTGTTCTTTTCAAATAGAAGAAGCCACATTAAGATGCTTGCTAATCTTAGATATCTAAAATATCTTCCATCACTTTGAATGAAAACATATGCATATTCTATTTCCAGGTGAATAAAATGCAATTTAGCCGTGCATAATCAACTGAACCCTGCCCCTCTATTTAATTTCTAAGTTGTTTATGTTTACAGGAAGCCATTCTCTTCAAGGACAAATTTAATAAGGATAGTGTAGGAGGTTATAGGCAAGTGGCATGTGAAATGAAAAATGTGAAATGATTTCAATTTTGATACCTACTTAGCCAGGCCTGTGATTATAAAAGTTACAAGAAGGCAGTCTCCTCACAAATCAAACAGAGCCATAGATGTTTGTTTTCCAGTCCTCTAGATGTGCCTTTTTACTAAGAAGAATGCATACTGCAGATTTGCTTATCATATAGTTAAGTAGCTACTCTTCCTCATCAATGCAAAATCCACCACTGGGAAAATATATTGCTATATACTTGAAAGAATGAATAGCTTTAGATCTGTTACCTGCACTGGCTTGGAGGATGCACTGTGTACACGTTATTCCAGTGGCGTCAAGGTTGAAGCTTGACAGAGCTTGAGGAATTTTGTTTTGCTTCTGTTTATTTTTTATTGGGAGATAATTACTTTGGCCACCTGATACAAAGATTGGACTCATTGGAAAGGACCCTGTTGCTGGGAGAGATTGAGGGCAGGAGGAGGAGGGGATGACAGAGGATGAGATGGTTGGATGGCATCACTGACTCCATGGACATGAGTTTGAGCAAACTCTGGGAGAGAGTGAAGGACTGGGAAGCCTGGTGTGCCGCAGTCCATGGGGTCGCAAAGAGTCGCACACAGACTGAGACAACAGCAATTGCTTTACCGTGTTGCATTAGTTTCTGTTGTACAACAATGTGAATCATGCAGTACACATATATCCCCTTCCTCTTGAACCTCCCTCCCACCCCCCTTTCTCACCCCTCTAGGTCATCAGAGAGCACCGAGCTGAGCTCCCTGTGTTTTATCACTGCTTCCCACTAGCTCTCTGTTTTCAACCCTGTAGTACATACATTTCAGAGCTACTGTCTCAATTCATCCACCCTCTCCCTCCCCGCTGTGTTCACAAGTCTGTTCCCTAAGTCTGCATCTCTTCCTGCCCTGCAAATAGGTCCATCAGTATCATTTTCCCAGATTTCATCTATATCCATTGATATATGATATTTGAGGAATATTATCTTTTAACATTAAAAATTGGTCTAGATCTTATGTACACTTAACAAGAACTCCAGAAAGTCCTGAGAAACTGCAGAAATTATACCACAGATATAGGCATATCCTTTACTCACCAAAGACTCAAATACAGTCAATGTCAATGTAACCCATAATTATAAAGTGTAGGAAAACAGTCTTTCCATAACATTTCATTTTTTACTTCTTGGAAATCAAATTACAGACGTGTGCATTCAATAATGAATTACTTTGGTAGATTGCTTTCTTGTTTGACATACCATTTAGAGTTTCTTAGGGTGACAGCTTAACTGTTTTGAAATATTATTTTTATTGCTGTCTCGTTCAGCTCTCTAAGCTATCAAAATATGTCCTTCTCACCCACCTCTGCTCTGTTATACTAGAATATTAGTCCCCAGGGGAACATCAATAAATTCTTTCTCCAGAATAGCAGGTATTTAAAGGCTTAACCATGAAGCCATGAAAACCTATGCTGGCAAATCCACAACGGTAAGATCCTATACTTGAAGGAAGGCCCCATACCTAAGGTCCCACCCACACCAATAAATAGCTAGATAAAACAGAGAGATGATAGATAATCTATATACAGATATACATAGATAGACCATAGATATATAGATAAAGTCGCTTAGTCATGTCCAACTCTTGGCAACTCCATGGACTGTACCCTGCCAGGCTCCTCTGTCCATGGAATTCTCCAGGCCAGAATACTGGAGTGGGTAGCCGTTCCTTTCTCCAGGAATGGATCTTCCCAATCCAGGGATCAAACCCAAGTCTCCCACATTGGAGGCAGATTCTTTACCGTCTGAGCCACCAGAGAAGCCCAGAGAGTTAGGAATTAGAACCCACAGAACCAAGACTTTTTAAAGATTTGACTCTGCTGTCCATGGAATTCTCCAGGCAAGAATACTGGAGTGGGTAGCCATTTCCTTCACCAGGAGATCTTTCTGACCCAAAGATCAAACTCAGGTCTCCTGCATTTCAGGTGTATTATTTACCATCTGAGGCACCAGAGAAGCTCCCAACTTTCCTTAGTTGCCTGCCAAATACTTCTTAGAGGAATGACTCAAAAGAAATTCATAGGCTCAGGGTAGTGGAGAGAAAAGTGAAAAAACACAGTCGAAGTTAGTGCTCTCAGACGTCACACACACAGATCCATGGGAATCATGTGAAAATTCAGGTTCTGATTGAGTTGGTTTGGGCAGGGAGGCCTGGGGTTTTGCAATTCTAAGTTCCCAGCTGTGGTTGTTGCTGGGGGTCCATGGACAACACCGAGCAGCTACGACCTAAGGCAACGAGTTTTAAAAGGGGGTCAGAGGACAGGAGAAGTCCTGGCCACCTCCTTATCATGTGCTCATGCTAAGTCGCTTCGGTCATGTCCGACTCTGTGCAACCCTATGGACTGTAGCCCACCAGGCCTTCTGTTCATGGGATTCTCCAGGCAAGAATACTTGAGTGGGTTGCCATTTCCTACTCCAGGGACCCCCTTATCACTGGAGAATAAGTAAAAATGCAGACTCATAGGCCCCATGCTTCATGACCCAAGTGAGCAGAGCTTGATGAATCTGCATTTTTAAAATGTTCCCCAGGAGACTCTGCCAGGACCCTAGGTTTGAAGCCTGAATAAGATGAGATTTTCTCCAATGTGTGGCTGGCAAATGAAGTAGTAGCTCATCCATCGATATTATAATGGCATCAGTTAACTCTTGAAAAACAGGGTGAGAGAGAATTGGGCTATTTCAGATTTGTCACTGTCCGTGATGACAGATTAAGGATTGTCATCTTCCTTTGAGATTAAAGATTGCAGAACATGGTCTCAATGGGGAAGAGATTCTATGAACTATCATAAAGAGAAACTGTCTCTGATAAGCTGAAACTTTTCATTCAAAAATAAATAGCCTGAATTGACCCTAGTCTATTCCAGTACTTTATGCTCATGTTCTCATTAAATCCTCACATCATCCTGAGAGGTAATATTATATTCATTTTACAGTTAAGGAACAGAATGAAAGGGCCATTAAGTCAATTACATAAAGTCATAAAGCTAAGGAGAAGGAGAATTGGGATATGACTCAGGTTTTTCCAACAGTAATCTTAAGTTTGGAACATCAGATTCGTGCTTGCTTTAGGATATTTTGGAGAGGATGGCAAAAATTCTAATTCAATATTTTTGAAATTTTGCAAATTTCCCTTGTGAATTATATTTGGCTCCACAATGATAATGGCAAAAATCCCTAGAATAGTTCACATGCTGATGTAAATGCAAGCATTTGGATATATAATGATTAAAGAGAAATACCCACTGAGCTGTCTCAAGTCATTAGTGATGGGGGTGATGATAGTCGAGGTGAGAAATCATGTGGTTGTTGAATATCTTCACGCTTTTCCTTCCTGCTACACAAGTCATGGAACTTTGCATTGTGGAAGCATCATAGGAAGACCAGTTTGCATAGAGCGGTCATGGTGATACAGAGGGAATTTAAAAGTATTATCTTCTGACATCAACACCTGAATTTGCAAGTCTTTGGAGGGGTACATTAAGGAGACAGAAAAGGCAATGGCACCCCAGTCCAGTACTCTTGCCTGGAAAATCCCATGGATAGAAGAGCCTAGTGGGCTGCAGTCCATAGGGTCGCACAGAGTCAGACACGACTGAAGTGACTTAGCAGCAGCAGCAACACTAAGGAGAATAACCCTCTAAGTAAATAAAGAAAAAAGAGCTTGGTTCACAGTGATCTTTGAATACTAATATGCATATTGATTAATATTTTTTTGCAACACTCAGTATGAATCTCAGTATAAATTAAGGATGCCTTGGAACACAGAAATTGATCCCACTGGCTAAAGGCTCATCCAATCACCCAGTGAACCTCATGGTTCTTTGATGTGAGATAAGAGGGAAAAGAATCTTTGTTCTTATTCAGTAAGTGTGCGTGCATGTATGCTCAGTTCTGTATGACTCTTTAGGACCCTATGGACTGTAGCCCACCAGGCCCCTTGTCCATGGAATTTCCCAGGCAAGAATGCTGGAGTGGGTTGCCATTTCCTCCTCCTGGGCATCTTTCTGAGCCAAGGATGGAACCCACATCTCCTATGTCTCCTGGATTGCAGGTGGATTCTTTACCTGCTGAGCCATTGGTGAAGCGAGAGCTACATATAATAACAATAACCGAGAACCAAGGTCATATTTTTCTTTTTCTATCCCAGTTCATTCTTCCCACTACACACCTAATTAAAGTGCATAGTTTAGTGGTGGAGTGTGCTGATTTTGGAGCCAGATTAGCTAATTTTGAATCCCAGCTCTACCCCTCCCTAGCTGTGTGACCCAGAACAATATAAATTAGTCTCAGCTTCATTTGTAAAATACAATTAAGGGCAGTAGGTTGAATTAAGTTGTTGTGAGGCTCAAATGAGTCAGTATCTGTAAAGTGCTTGTAACAGTGCCTGTATGGAGTACTTAAATGCTAGACATTATGAGAACAACCTATGTGGAGATGCTAGGCTCCGTGGAGATGCTGTATGAGGTACTTAAATATTAGACATCATGAGAACAACCTATGTGGAGATGCTAGGCTCCTATTTAAAGATTGTCCCTATACTACAGGAAATTTATAACTTTGAAAAATAGCATATTCCCTGTATAGCATTCATATCATAGTCTGACAACCTGAATACATGTATTTTTTTTGAGGGGAGGCGAATGAATATTTAGAATATATTGAGTTGGCCAAAATGTCCATTTGGGTTTTTATTATTATTTTTTTAAGATAACAGTAGCTCAGTAGGTAAAGAATCTGCCTGCAATGAAGGAGACCCGGGTTTGATTCCAGGATTGGGAAGATCCCCTGGAGAAGGAAATGACAACCCACTCCAGAATTTTTGCCTGGAGGATCCCATGTGACAGAAGAGCCTGGCAGGCTAGGTCACAAGAGTCAGACAGCTTAGTGACTAAACCACCACCACCACCAATAGTAATAAGTAAATATGTTTATTTTAGAGCAAAGAGTTAAATATACAGTTATTTGGTAAGAAGCGATCTTCAAGAGCAGAAACAGGGTATTAACAGCGGATGAGGGACACATTCAGAATTATGATTCTGTAAAGCTTTGCATTCTATTCAATCATTAACAATATAATTTAACAGAGAAGTGAGTGGCTCAACATCGATATTATTGGTCCTTGTCTGAGCTAATATATCTTCTGGCCCACTTTATTTATCATAGGCACTTTTTTCCCCCTATAACTCTGGTCTGCCTAGAAGGCTAGTGCTATGGTTGTCTCCCCAGGATCACCCTGAATAGAATTTAAGTCCCTGTGATGCTGACTCCTCTCTATTGGTCTTTAATGCTCAACTACCTTGCTCAACTGTGACCACATTGCATAAGCATATTTCCTTCACTTCTACATGCTTAATAAGACTTGTTGTTTACTCACTAAGTTGTGTCTGACTCTTTGCAACCCCATGGACTGTAGTCTACCAGGCTCCTCGGTCCATGGATTCCCCAGGCAAGAATACTGGAATGGATTGCCATTTCCTTCTCTGGGGGATCTTCCTAACCCAGGGATTGAACCTGGATTTCCTGCATTGTAAGTAGATTCTTTTACCATTGAGTCACCAGGGAAGCCCTTCTCATCTTTGGAGTCTCAATATTCTCCTTGGATGATAAGAATGCAGTTTCCTGTCCATTTCAAGGACTTGTTACAGAGATCAATTACCTACCATTTTTGCAAATGTCTTTGAAGATTAAGTTATTTTTCAAATTAAATAGTGTTATTACGCATCCTAGAAATACTCTGCTAAAGCATCCAGACTCACAATGACCATTTATAAAACAGTCAAACCTCAAATACACACAGATTTTCCCATTCCAATCTCTGTACACAGTTATCTCCAAGATGAAATTCTTTGATTTACAAATATGGCCTGCAAAAATAGGGGAAAATGCCCACTTGAAAAGTTATTTGAATTTAACCAGCATTATGGTAATTTAGTATAAAGCACTGGGCTCTGATGTTTAGCCTAAAATGGAGAATAATACTGTAATCTGATCCTTAAGAAGTTTAAGGCCTAATTTGTGAGATTAGATATCAGAAGTGTACATGTCCACAAGAGAAATGTTAAAGCAGTGGTATTCAAGCACATTCTTCCACAGATTATTTCTTAAATGAATCTTAAGAGGAAATCCAATATGTAAAAAATATGTACTTGTAGTGGTTCTGATTGGAGCAGTAGAGCCTGAAACTCTGATTCCCCGTGTGCCAATGCCCCCCATTTTTAAAAATTCCAAACAGCACAGTTTGAAAACTACTGATTTCATTAGCCATTCAAGACACTACCAGTAAAACGTAGTGGTCTTGTAGGTTTCAGCAAGTACTGTTGCTTGCTTTCCAACATCCATTCTCCCATCTTCAACCCTTCTAACAGTTCTACGTTTCCATTCCCTCCTCTTCCAGGTAATCATGGCCTCAAGAGAGAACGCCCTGCTTCTAGACCCAAAAGGGGACTTCTGATTGGTCCATGGATCCTCAGACTGTCTCCAGACTCCATTATAGCTTCAAAGACTGAGGACCCCAAAGAGCATTTAGGATTATATATCTATCAGCATTTAATATATTAGAAGGTAAGCCTGGAAAATATTCATTAAATATATACATTAAATATTTGTTAAAATATCAAAATAAGGCTATTAATATTCATTAGCATAAATAACATATGAACAATTGCTACATTTTCTAAAATCAAAGCAGTTCATTTAAAAAGTGGCACTGTTTTATACTTACAACCTCCTTTAATAGCTCTCTTAATAGGGGATAGCTAGACTCTCCCACCTGCCTTGCATTCAGTTTGTTGTATTATGTCATTTTGCTTGAAGACTGAAAAAACTACCTATGCTATTAGATTGTTGGAAATATGAGATTATTTCAATAGCCTTTTTATAAAATTGTGGATATTCTTCTTTGATAGAACCAAAACTTAACAAGTGATCACTTCTTAACAATAGTGTTGTGAAATCTGAAAACATATTTCTGAAACTTTTGGTCCTGGTTACATTAAAATTCTTCAGTTTTATATGCAGAATAATGCATATAATTTATATGCACTAATATATATAATAATGAGTCTTTTATTCATACATAGTTTTACAACAATAATCACTGGTCATTTAGAAAATGTTGGTTCAGTGTCATGCATATCTTCCAAATTTTATGTTTCATTTTACAAGAACAAAAGATCACATTTATTAACAACATTATCAACCTCATCAGAAACATCTTTAGTATTAGGAAACTGTACAGCTCCTGGTAACAGAAAATAGTACACTCAAATCCCAATTTTTTCTTAGAAGCTAATATTTTATCATTGGCTACAATTAGTGTCAGTGGCTTTCCTTGACATCACTGACACTTTTTTTTTCTTTCAAAATAATATCTGCAAATGCTCATGTCTAGTAACCACAATGTATCCATCGGGTTTCATTCAAGAAAAAATGGTAGTCTATGAAAATAGTGGGCTTCCCAGATGGCTCAGTGTAAAGAATCCACCTGCAATACAGGTGACATAGGTTCGATACCATGGGTGCGAAGATCCCCTGGAGAAGGAAATGGCAACTCACTCCATTATTCTTGCCTGGGAAATCCCACAGACAGAGCAGCCTGGCAGGCTACAGTCCACGGAGTCACAAAAGAGTGGGACATGACTTAGCAACTAAACAACAACAATAGAAATAGTTGCTGATTCAGCGTATGACTCAAACAATTGAATAAGAACTTTTCCTAAATGTATTGTGGCCCACAATAGAAGTTTTGTTGTTGTTGTTTACATTTTCCATTTCCCCACAAAAAATAGTAAGAAATCTGTACAAGTCAAAAATTTTTATTGAGATATAGTTGATGTACCAAAATTTGCTATTTGCTATGTTAATAATTTTTACTGCTTCATCAAGGAGAGTCTTAAATGAAACAAGCTCTCAAATTATTTCCATCATTCAATTTTTGCAAGTATATGATAGTGAAGAATGCAGTAATTTTTAATCTGATGCCACTGCTCAGCTGGTGCTAAGTCAGCAACTGTTTTACCCATCATTGCCTTTGCAATGTGCAAAGCACAAATTTCAACACACAAAAAAGCAAATAACCCTGCGTTATTTTTATGACACTAGTTTTGGTTTTGCCAATTTTTATTGTTGTTATTCAGTCACTAAGTCACGTCCAACTCTTTGTGGTCACTTGAACTGCAGCATGCCAGGCTTCCCTGTCCTTCACAATTTCCTGCAGTTTGCTCCATGTCCATTGGGTTGGTGGTACCATCCAACCATTTCATCCTCTGTCACCCCCTTCTCCTCCTGCCTTCAATCTTTCCCAGCATCAGGGTGTTTTCCAGTGAGTCAGTTCTTCGTATCAGGTGGCCAAAGTATTGGAGCTTCAGCTTTGGCATCAGTCCTTCCAGTGAATATTCACAGTTGATTTCCTCTAGGATTGACTGGTTTTGCCAATACCTGAAATAAGTTAAGGGACAGCCAGGAGTCTGTAGATCATACATTATGGACTACTAATCTAACCTAGCCATATCTTAGTTATAGGACAATGATTGGTATTCAACTCTGGCCAGTGAGCTATAAAGGATGTATGCTTGGAGTTTCTTTGAAATGGTCTCTTGGCTCATATAAAGACATATAGGCATAGGTAGCCCTCTTCTTCCTGCAGATTTTGTCATGTCTGTGTGTGGTATCTTGAACTGCAGTAGCCACCTAACTACGGGGTAAACTAGACTGTGGAGAGGTCATCACAGAGAGAATGGCAGGACTTAACAATGCAGAAAGAACCTTAATCCTTGATGGTGTGTGAAGCCGCCAGAATGACTAACCCCAAAGTCATTCTGCCTCTGAACATCTTGTTTTGGAATTTAGTACATTTCCGTTTCGGTTTTCTTATTATTTGCCATCAAAACCATCCCAACTGGTACCAAGATACCTTTTATCACTTTGAGCTGGGGTTACACTATAGTGAAAGAGGCTTAATTCTCTAACTAGCAAAAAAAAAATCAGGATTTATGTAATTTATTATGTAAGGAAAGAAATAAGTGATAAGCTACAACATTTTGAAGTTTAAAAATGGAGCTTATTTGAGCAGATGGTACTCTTTACAATACTCAGTTGGCTAGAGTTTCTTTAGAGGGCACCATGTTCTCTCTTCTGAATGAATTAAATATGTCATAAGAGCAAGATAAAGATTATAAACCTATAAACTTAGGTTTCACTGACCTAAGTCAGAGTTATTTAAGTGCTACCTTCCTAAACACACTACTCTTTTTCTATGAAGGAGTTAACTCATAAAGTAGTGCAATCATTTCCCATGGTACTTTTTTTGTCATATATTAAAATTGGAAGGGGCCCAGTAGAAGTGTGAAAAAAACAAGTAAGTGAATGCTAAAATATGTTTTAGGTGAAAATAACATTTGAGCAAAAATATTGTAGATCACAAGTCCAAACTGCCTGCCACTATTCAGTTATTTATTTTAAATATTTATCTAAAAATATCTGAGATGTAAAACTATACCCCAAATTATAAAACAAGCAAATGATGACATTTCAAATCATCATTTTAGTATTGATGCTATCCTTCAAGAAAAGAAGAGTGATCAGCAAGCCAGGCCACTGAATTGATAAGCCTCCTTCCCATGTGTGTCTTCTTTTTATTTTTAGAAACCAGAATTACTACATGGAAATGAGACAAAAAATGCTTTTACAGTAATATTCAAGTTCATCATTAAAGCTTACCTCATTAGATGTCGTCACTGATTACTTAAAGATTTAATGTCTGAACATGCTTTGTAGCTGTGTGTGCATGTGCCCAGTCACTCAGTCCTGTCCAGCTCATTGTGAATGTATGGATTTTTGCCCATCAGGCTCCTCTGTCTGTGGGATTTTCCAGGAAATCCTGGAGAGAATTGCCATTTTCTCCTCCAGGGGATCTTCCCAAACCAGAGATCAAACCTGCATCTCTTGAGTCTCTGCATTGGCAGGTGAATTCTTTACCACTAGCACCACCTGGAAAATGCCACTTTATAATTACAGCATTCTAAAGTGGTTTTGATTTTATTTTATTGTCTATGTATCATTTAAATATAATATACAGAATGGCCACGTTCCATGACCTTAATCACCGAATTACGGAATTATATGGCTGTTAAAAACCAGCTTATATTGGGACTTTTTTGGTGGTCCAGTGGCTAAGATTCCGTGCTCCCAAAGTAGGGGTCATGGGTTTGATCCCTGCTCAAGGAGCTAGATCCCACATGAGTCACGTAAAGATCCCACACACCCCAGCTAAAGATGTCTTATGGGGCAATAAAGATCAAAGATTTCACATTCCACAATTAAGACCAGCTACAGCCAAATAAATATTTTGTTTAAAGATTGTTTCCCTTAAAAAATAACATATTAATTATGTTAAAAACTAGACTAAATAAAGTTATTTATATTAAAATTATGGTGGCATAGTGATAAAGAATTTGTCTGCCAATGCAGGAGATGCAAGAGACATGGATTCTACCCCTGGGTTTGGAAGGTCCCCGGGAATAGGAAATGGCAACCCACTCTGGTATTCTTGCCTGGAGAATCCCAGGGACGGAGGAGCCTGGTGGGCTACAGTCCATGGGTTTGCACAGAGTTGGATGTGACTGAGCACACAAGCACATGTTAAAATTATATTAAGAGAATGCATTCAGTATATATGCAAACTCTAAAGACATCCAAACGTAATGTGGTATTTTCTATACCTTCTTTCCTTCTAATGTAGATTTCTATTAGAATTCAACCCAATATTGGGTTGGCCAAAAAAAATGTACACACGTATTTAAAGCCTGTGTTCTCCCACATCTAAGTACTTCAGCCAGAAGGCCCCTGTAGCATATCTGCATGTCCTTCAAAGCCAATTTGAATTCCACTTTTGTCAGAAAGTTTCATCTCAGCTGTCCTGAGGGGGGCATAGATCTCTCTTTCCCATAATAATATGGCACTTTGTTTATCTTTCGAACTTACAGTCTTTCTTGAAACTGAATTGTTTATGAGTATCTTCTCCCATGATGAAGTATAAGAGGTCAGGGACCATGTATAATTTATCTGGACAAACCCCTAAATGCTATAATAATCTTTTGCATATGATATCCATGAACAAGGGTTTGTTGAAATAAACTGAATTGAATTTGGAGTATTTTAAAATTTGAGGTAATCTTACATTCAAACCGAAGATCAAGGAAGATAATTTCAGAAGTTTATGGTTTCTTTTGCACTATATTGAGTAACGCATTCTCAAAATCACTTGTCAAAAGACAGAGGTCAAAATAAATTTGGAGATTCTATTTCTTAGTTTCTAGTTGCACTCTAATGAAAGTAAGTGAAATTTTATTTTCCCTAATTTTCCTCAGGCTGTTCATTCCTTAATAGTACCTCAATATTTTGTTAACTATTGAACCACTGTTGGGGACATCACCTGGGAGCTTGTTAGAAATGCAGAATGTCAGGTCAAATCAAGACCACCAGGATCAGAATCTGCATTCGTTTTTTTGTTTTTGTTTTTTTTTTAAGTGTATTTTAAAAGAAAATCCAGTAATTTTTGTACACATTAAATTTGAGAAGCAAATTTGATAATCTTAGAGATAATCATATAATCTCTATGAAAATCTCCTCCCTTACCCACCCACTCCGCCACCCCATCCATCACCCCCACCCCACATACACAAGTCCTAGTTGCCTTTTGAGGCAATTTCTGGTTTCTAGAACAGTAATAGAAATGGGAAACAATTTTTGTTTCCATTTGTATTAGACGAGCTTCACTTAGGTATGGACTGGAGGGTTCTTTTATGTAATTAAAACTTGTCCTTTATCTTCAGTGTTATGATTACTTACTTCAAATTCAAGGCTAAGTATAAAGTTAAGTGAAACATCCTATCTGTGAAGCAAGAATAATCTAGATGTTTAAAGTTATGTAATACATTTGGGCTTTTCATCCTTTAAAAATCATTTATATTTTTCTAGGCTTCATGCCTGATTTCCTTTGCTTCAGTCAGGTAAGTGGTGATGCTTTCTTCTACCTCAGCTGTAATTAACAAACAGGCAAACCTTCCCACATTTTGTAATATTATGAGAAATAGAGCATTCACCAACTACCAGCTGTGTATCAGAAATCCACCTTAAAATTATTCTCCTAATCAATTAGATTTCATTATTTCCATTTTACAGATGAAAAAAGTTATATGTTTCTTGGGGGTGGGTTGGATGCTCTCCTTAAGATCACTTCTGGTGTCATTTTTTGACTTCAAAATTTATGATTTATCAAGCACATTCATACATCCAATAATGCCAATTTGTTGATCCTTTCATATTTTCCTGCTCTAGGATTACAAATTAAGAGTAAGTAAAACAGACATAGATTTTGCCCTCAAAAACCTGCATTATACTAGGAGAGCTGAAAAATACTGATGTTATCGAAAATAAGGTATTACCAAAAAACCTGAACAAACAGTTTGGCCAACCCAATAGTAAAAGCTTTTAGTGAATTCATAAAAACAGTGTTTGTGTAAAACATTTTGAAGGGAAGTTTCAAGATATAATGAAAGTGTGCTACATGAGAATCTAAATTAGTCTGAAAAGCAGAACAAGGCTTTCCTGAACTATCTTCTGAGTTGAACTCTGAAAATGAATAATTATTAACCAGGCAAGAATGTAGAGGAAGATGAGCATGTGTAAATTCCTGGGAAAGATTGGTCCACCCCCACACTAGAAAGCCAGTTTTAAGTTCTGGGATTTGATTCAGAGTTTGTGGATGAAAATTTCAGCTTCACCAAGTGCACGCTTTAAGATTTCTCTGATTTCTAGATTTATTGCAATGGGAATAGAACCATAATAATAATAACAAAGCAACAACAACAAATCAGGAATAATAATATCTACTGCAAAGTGCCTGGCATAAAACAGATACTCTAGATACATTCATTAAATAAATGGATTATTATTATGAGGATAATAATAATAATTATTTTTATAAGGTGGTAAATGAGGGAAAACCATAATCATTCATTTATCCCTTCATTTATTTGTCCTTCATTCATCAAAAAATTCATTCTTTTTGTGTGTCCAGTAATAAAACATTGAACAAAGAATCTTTATTATATAAATGCACATTATTTTTACTAATAAATAACACTGATAAGGATTCCATAAATATTATTGAATCATGATTTTCAATGCTCACATGTTTTTTTAAATAGCTTATCATTTGGGAAAAAATTTAAGTAACCATTTCAAAGTGTATAGCCTCAGTTCAGGTCAGTTCAGTTCAGTTCAGTCACTCAGTTGTGTCCGACTCTTTGCGACCCCATGAATCGCAGCACCAGGCCTCCCTGTCCGTCACCATCTCCCGGAGTTCACGCAAACTCACGTCCATCGGGTTGGTGATGTCATCCAGCCATCTCATCCTCTGTCGTCCCCTTCTCCTCCTGCCCCCAATCCCTCCCAGCATCAGAGACTTTTCCAATGAGTCAGCTCTTCACATGAGGTGGCCAAAATACTGGAGTTTCAACTTTAGCATCATTCCTTCCAAAGAAATCCCAGGGCTGATCTCCTTCAGAATGGACTGGTTGGATCTCCTTGCAGTCCAAGGGACTCTCAAGAGTCTTCTCCAACACCACAGTTCAAAAGCATCAATTCTTCGGTGCTCAGCTTTCTTCACAGTCCAACTCTCACATCCATACATGACCACTGGGAAAATCATAGCCTTGACTAGACAGACCTTCGTTGGCAAAGTAATGTCTCTGCTTTTCAATATGCTATGTAAGTTGGTCATAACTTTTCTTCCAAGGACTAAGTGTCTTTCAATTTCATGGCTGCAATCACCATCTGCAGTGATTTGGGAACCCAAAAAATAAAGTCTGACACTGTTTTCACTGTTTCCCCATCTATTTGCTATGAAGTGATGGGACCAGATGCCATGATCTTCGTTTTCTGAATGTTGAGCTTTAAGCCAACTTTTTCACTCTCCTCTGTGACTTTCATCAAGAGGCTTTTAGTTCCTCTTCACTTTCTGCCATAACGGTGGTGTCATCTGCATATCTGAGGTTACTGATATTTCTCCCGGCAATCTTGATTCCAACTTGTGCTTCTTTCAGCCCAACATTTCTCATGATGTACTCTGCATAGAAGTTAAATAAGCAGGGTGACAACATACAGCCTTGATGAACTCTTTTTCCTATTTGGAACCAGTCTGTTGTTCCATGTCCAGTTCTAACTGTTGCTTCCTGACTTGCATATAGGTTTCTCAAGAGGCAGGTCAGGTGGTCTGGTATTCCCATCTCTTTCAGAATTTTCCACAGTTTATTGTGATCCACACAGTCAAAGGCTTTGGCATAGTCAATAAAGCAGAAATAGATGTTTTTCTGGAACTCTCTTGCTTTTTCCATGATCCAGCAGATGTTGGCAATTTGATCTCTGGTTCCTCTGCCTTTTCTAAAACCAGCTTGAACATCAGGAAGTTCACGGTTCACGTATTGCTGAAGCCTGGCTTGGGGAATTTTGAGCATTACTTAACTAGCGTGTGAGATGAGTGCAATTGTGTGGTAGTTTGAGCATTCTTTGGCATTGCCTTTCTTTGGTGTTGGTATTAAAACTGACCTTTTCCAGTCCTGTGGCCACTGCTGAGTTTTCCAAATTTGCTGGCATATTGAGTGCAGCACTTTCACAGCTTCATCTTTCAGGATTTGAAATAGCTCTACTGGAATTCCATCACCTTCACTAGCTTTGTTCGTAGTGATGCTTTCTAAGGCCCACTTGACTTCATATTCCAGGATGTCTGGCTCTAGGTCAGTGATCACACCATCGTGATTATCTGGGTCATGAAGATCTTTTTTGTACAGTTCTTCTGTGTATTCTTGCCACTTCTTCTTGATATCTTCTGCTTCTGTTAGGTCCATACCATTTCTGTCCTTTATCAAGCCCATCTTTGCATGAAATGTTCCCTTGGTATCTCTAATTTTCTTGAAGAGATCTCTAGTCCTTCCCATTCTGTCATTTTCCTCTATTTCTTTGCATTGATAGCTGAGGAAGGCTTTCTTATCTCTTCTTGCTATTCTTTGGAACTCTGCATTCAGATGCTTATATCTTTCCTTTTCTCCTTTGATTTTTGCTTCTCTTCTTTTCGCAGCTATTTGTAAGGCCTCCCCAGACAGCCATTTAGCTTTTTTGCATTTCTTTTCCATGGGGATGGTCTTGATCCCTGTCTCCCATACGATGTCACAAACCTCATTCCATTGTTCAACAGGCACTCTATCTATTAGATCTAGGCCCTTAAATCTATTTCTCACTTCCACTGTATAATCATAAGGGATTTGATTTAGGTCATACCTGAATGGTATAGTGGTTTTCCCTACTTTCTTCAATTTAAGTCTGAATTTGGCAATAAGGAGTTCATGATCTCAGCCATAGTCAGCTCCTGGTCTTGTTTTTGCTGACTGTATAAAGCTTCTCCATCTTTGACTGCAAAGAATAGAATCAATCTGATTTCGGTGTTGACCATCTGGTGATGTCCATGTGTAGAGTCTTCTCTTGTGTTGTTGGAAGAAGGTGTTTGCTATGACCAGTGCATTTTCTTGGCAAAACTCTGTTAGTATTTGCCCTGCTTTATTCCGTATTCCAAGGCCAAATTTGACTGTTACTCCAGGTGTTTCTTGACTTCCTACTTTTGCATTCCAGTCCCCTATAATGAAAAGGACATCTTTTTTGCGTGTTAGTTCTAGAAGGTCTTGTAGGTCTTCATAGAACCATTCAACTTCAGCTTCTTCAGCGTTCCTGGTTGGAGCATAGACTTGGATTACTGTGATATTGAATGGTTTGCCTTGGAAACAAACAGAGGTCATTCTGTTGTTTTTGAGATTGCATCCAAGTACCCCATTTCAGACTCTTTTGTTGACCATGATGGCTACTCCATTCCTTCTGAGGGATTCCTGCCCACAGTAGTACATATAATGGTCATCTGAGTTAAATTCACCCATTCCAGTCCATTTCAGTTCTCTGATTCCTAGAATGTCGAGGTTCACTCTTGCCATCTCTTGTTTGACCACTTCCAATTTGCCTTGATTCATGGACCTGACATTCCAGGTTCCTATACAATTTTGCTCTTTACAGCATTGGACCTTGCTTCTATGACCAGTCACATCCACAGCTGGGTATTGTTTTTACTTTGGCTGCATCCCTTCATTCTTTCTGGAGTTATTTCTCCACTGATCTCCAGTAGCATATTGGGCACCTACTGACCTGGGAAGTTCCTCTTTCAGTATCCTATCATTTTGCCTTTTCATACTGTTCATGGGGTTCTCAAAGCAAGAATACTGAAGTGGTTTGCCATTCCCTTCTCCAGTGGACCACATTCTGTCAGACGTCTCCACCATGACCTGCCTGTCTTGGGTTGCCCCATGGGCACGGCTTAGTTTCATTGAGTTAGACAAGACTGTGGTCCTAGTATGATTAGATTGACTAGTTTTCTGTGAGTATGGTTTCAGTGTGTCTGCCCTCTGATGCCCTCTTGCAACGCCTACAGTCTTACTTGGGTTTCTCTTACCTTGGGCGTGAGGTATCTCTTCACGGCTGCTCCAGCAAAGCGCAGCCATTGCTCCTTACCTTGGACAAGGGGTATCTCCTCATCGCCGCCCTTCCTGACTCTCAACATGAGATAGCTCTTCTAGGCCTTCCTGCAAATCTGGTTCTCAAATTACATACCAGTCCTCAAGAAGTTTGATTATTTAGTAGTTCTGTTTTTCCACATAAGAGCTTTGTGTTAATCCTGGATTTTTGAGTTCTCCAAATAATTTTAAACAAATGTCAATTCATTAAGCTAAAATAATTTGAGAAAACCTAAGGAGTGAACTATGCCAGATTCAAGTTTTTAAATCAGGAGCCTACGTTCCTACTCCTATTTTTTCAGAGAATGCCAGAAGGTGCTTCAGAACAATTTGTTGCAGTAGAGGCTTCTATTTTTTTCCTCAACTATAATCAGAAAAATTTCTAACTATTACAAATTATCAAGCAAGCAGCTATTAATCTAAGTCATAAACATGTAGTACTAATTGACATTCTCTTCTATGGTTTGTATAAATGGAACATATATATATAGGATTGCTTTCAATTGGCAGCATTTCTACCTAACAGTTAAACTTACTGACTCAAACTCTATTTTCCTTGGATCAATGGATTAAACACCATTGTAAATCTCCAGCAATTGCAACAGGTCTTAAGCAAAATTTTAAGCTTATTTCTATGCATTTCAAATAAAGCATATCCCATTTCTTTCCAAACATTAAAAAAAAAGAAGGAAAAAAACACTACTGGATATGATTTTGCAACTTTTTAAAATCATAGTTTATAAAGATGTTTAAATATTTTAATGGAAAATCTGAAGTGAGGCAGAGAATGAGTTTTTGATATTATAGCTCCCATATTAAGTATATTCCTTTTAATAAAATGACAACTGAAAATATAATTTTCTATAATTGTATCATTTTACTTAGGTAAATCAAAATCAGTTAATTTACTTTGGTTTATATTTCCTATAACATTTAGTGCTTGAAATGTAAAAATAAACAAGTGAATTTTTCTGATATTTATTCACTTAGCTATAAAATGAGAATATGTCCAAAACCATTTACCAGAAGATCAATAATAAAGATCTTATATTAACCCATTTTTGTCAAAATTGCAACAGTGAAATAGAATAACAATATGAAAAAAAAAAACATTGCTTATAACATGAATACATTAATACACTGCCTTATGTAACATTCATTGATTCAAATTGAGCCAGGCAAAATTCATGGGAAAAAATGGATATAAATCACAGATTTATATTCTCCTATGATTCTCATATAATTCTCCTATAATTCCATATCCATTCTCCTGTATCCTGTTTTTGCTCCATAAACCAAAACCCATAACATGTAATATGTAATATAAGCTAAAGTTTCACATTCAGAGTTAAAAAATTCTAAAAATCTTGGGCATTAAAATCTGCGGCATCCACTTTATTGGCTGGGATAACCAACAAGAGCTTTTAGGAAGAGGTGACACTTGAAATCTACCTTTAGTTGAATGTTGAAAATGCTGGGTGGCCAAGGAGAATGAACTTTGAAGGAGGACTGTGAGAAAACCACGGAGGAAGAAAATTCATCTTTTAAAGTCCAAATAGATTGGGCAGGTAGTTAAAAGTACCATATTACTTTAGTTCAGACAGCTGCTGATTACACCAGCCCTCATTTATATTAAAGTAAGTATTTTAATCTAACTTTATATTGTACCAATAATTTGCACAATTATTTCCTATCTCAATAAGGAAGAACTGTCAATTATAACATTTCATGTCATTAATTATATGATGCCTCTTAATTTCAAATTTGCAATATGGAAAATATATAAACAAGAAATGATGAAATATATAAACAAAAAAATCATATTCTTCACATTGCCATTAAAATATTTAACTTGCTTTTTTTGTCTTTAATTAAGCATTTAGTTGAGAGTTGTCAACTTACATAAAGTTAAATGGCTATGCAGGCAGTTATTCATATAGTTTCTGCCAAAAACCTAGCTGGAGTCAGATATAACCTAACTTTATCAAACAGCAGGCAAGAACAAAATGTTAACATTACTGTGTGCTTGGGAAATGATGAGGGGATAAAAGCTATCAGCTCAACTCACTGGTGTGATGCTTATATCATAGTGTAAGAGGTCTTTTTGCACCTCTGCTGAATTTCAACAGTTCCATTCACTGGGCAGTAAGCACTTCAGTGCATGGCCAAAACGCTGACAGAAAGCCAGCTTTTCTTTTCTCAATTACTCAACTTCCCTCTATCTCCTCAGAAAGTAACAACCTTGAGAGACTAAAAATTTTTACTGTAAATGCACATTTCCAATTAAAACTTTCTCTCCCCATGACTCTGACATGTTTTTCTGTTTTCTCCATAAATTAGTGAACTTGTGGGCTTAACTTTTACATAATAGCTCCAAGGTCTTACCTCATGTCATTTTGTCTGACAGTTTGGGGTGGGGAGGGAAAAGCAATTTTATTACTTTTCTATCAAAATAAAAACACAAAACCATCATTACATTTCTGAAAATAATAAGGATTGCACAGGTTGTAAAGCAGCCGCTGAGAGTTAAATAGCCTGTAGGTAGTTATTATTTTGCATTGTCAAGGCTATGGTTTTCCAGTAGTCATGTATGGATGTGAGACTTGGACTATAAAGAAAGCTGAGTGCCAAAGATTGATGCTTTTGAACGGTGGTGTTGGAAAAGACTTTTGAGAGTCCCTTGGACTGCAAGGAGATCCAACCAGTCCATCCTAAAGGAGATCAGTCCTGAATATTCACTGGAAGGCCTGATGCTGAAGCTGAAATGCCAATACTTTGGCCACCTGATGCAAAGAACTGACTCATTTGAAAAGACCCTGATGCTGGGAAAGATTGAAGGTGGGAGGAGAAGGGGACAACAGAGGATGAGATGGTTGGATGGCATCACCGATTCAATGGACATGAGTTTGAGTAAACTCCAGGAGTTGGTGATGGACAGGGAGGCCTGGTGTGCTGTGGTCCATGGGGTGGCAAAGAGTCAGATACGACTGAGAGACTGAACTGAACTGAATTAATGTTGCTTTGTTTCACATCAACCACAAATTCATTTTAAAGTGATATAGTAGATGAGGTTTCTTTTTTCTCCTGTGGGAAATGACAACCATGCTCTTTCTAAATAGATACAAATGAAAAAAGTGCAGCTAATGGAAAATTAACAGCTTACAAATTATAAATAGATTCATGTATTAATTAGTTTCTATCCAAGATATGCATACAGCCATGTAAATAAATATGCATATTGAAACTAGGAAATTATGAGAGGCAATGCCATCAGCACATGTAACTCTGTTTCAAGAATTAGGAAATGCAGGTTAACTCCCAATTCACTGATGCTATGGGTGTTTGAAGCTGAATCAACATAAAAGGATATTGAATACCTACCAGATTGATCTACATAACATCAACAGAACAATGTGTTCTCTTTTTCATTGACACTTTCAGAGATCAAAAAAGTCCTGTGCCACAGATGTGTGTATATGCTCAGTCACTCAGTCGTGTCTGATCTAGGCCATCCCAAGGGCTGTAGCCCACCTGGCTTCTCTGTCCATGGAATTTTCCAAGCAAGAATATTGGAACAGCTTGCCATTTCTTACTCCGGGGGTACTTTCCAACCCAGGGGTCGAAACTGACTGTGTCTCCTGCATTGGCAAGCAGATTCTTCACCACTGTGCCACCTTGGAAGCCCCAGATACAATTCTCTAATTTGCGCTTAAACTCATAAAATATCCTGTCATCAAAATATAATGTGAAATGGTTTATGCACTTTACATATTTGTCTTCTTTTTCTTTATGGATCATGAAGCTTTATATATGTCTCAAGATTTTAAATCAAATATGTGTATCTGATTTAGTCAATTTGTAAGGAAAATGTCAAATGCGATGGTCTATATATCATTCTAGTAGAAGATAATTTTGTTAATTTTTAAGATAACAAGTGAAAGAGATTCATTGCTCCTATTTTCAGTCTATAAATAATCCCTGTTTTTTTGGTCAATAGTATCACCCACATAGACTATCAATTCTTTGAATAAACTATTAAATGCATCAACTTCATTTCCATGGATTTTCATTGCCCTAGTGTGTTACGATATAAAAATGTTAATGAAGCATGAAGTTGCCAAATAGCAAGTTCAAGGATATACTAATTTGGATGTGTTTGGATGCATGCAATAAAAGAAAGCATTCAACTCAAAGTATCTCATATGGTTAAGAAAATCTATTACGGCACATCTAAGTTGTCAAAAGAGGCTAACTCCCAGGTGAGTGAATTTAGTGGCTCAATACCTTAACCAAAGATCCAATTTTTCCAGTCCTTATACTCTGCCGTATTTCCTGGATTGACTTTATTTTTCAGGCAGTCCTCCTTTTGATTTCACCTGCAGTCCCATATGAAGACCTGACAAATTCCATGAAAAGAGGGATATTGTTTTATCCACTGTTTCAATTATTGGCGTTGAGGAGAGGCAAGGTCATCTTTCCCAGAAGCCTCCACATTCTTCTGTCTTTATTGACTCGACATGTTCCTATGCTCATGCTTAGACTGAGCACAGTACTGAAAAGCAAGAGATTCATAGCCTGCCAAAGAAGCACACGGCCATGTGGAAGATGGTGGATGGCAGAATAAAATGGACACTCTTTAAAGAAGAAAGAGGGGGCTGAATATTTTCTGGGTGGGCACAGCATTTAATAAGAATCAGAGAAAGAAAGCAGGGGATATGTTTCAAACAGTACAAGTTGACAATTTGATTTTAAAAGAATGCATGTATTCATCCAACATGCTTTTTGAACCAAAATTTGGTGGCTCCTTACTAACTTGACTATGATTCCAGACTTCAATCATCCCTACTATACTTCATTCTATACTGCATGCATGCATGCTAAGTTTCTTTCCTGGTGGCTTAACTGGTAAAGAATTCACCTGCAATGTAGAAGACCTGGGTTTGATCCCTGGGTTTGGGAAGATCCCCTGGAGAAGGGAAAGGCTACCCACTGCAGTGTTCTGGCCTGGAGAATTCCGTGGACTGTATAGTTCATGGGGTCGCAAAGAGTCGGACATGACTGAGTGACTTTCACTTTCACTTCTTGCTAAGTTGCTTCAGTTGTGTCTGACTCTGCAACCCCATAGACTGTAGCCCAACAGGCTCCTCTGTCCATGGGATTCTCCAGGCAAGAATACTGGAGTGGGTTTCCATTCCCTCCTCCAGAGGATCTTCCGGACCCAGGGATTGAACCTGGGTCAGGTCGTGTCTCTTACATCTCCTGCATTGGCAAACAGGTTCTTTACCATTAGCTCCACCTGGGAATTTATTATTTTAGTTCCTTTAATATATGTCTTGCCTTACCAAGTTGATCTTGAGCCCCTTGTGCTAAGGGCTTTATCTCCCTTCTCATCTATTTCCTGACTCTCACTCTTACCCACCCCTCTTTGTTTATATTTCTTACTGGCCACTTGTTTACCTTGATACCTTAAAATATGGATGAACATTAAATCCCTGTATGCCCTTGTTAAAGGATGCTGCTGCTGCTGCTAAGTCGCTTCAGTCATGTCCGACTCTGTGCGACCCCATAGCCGGCAGCTCACCAGGCTCTCCCGTCCCTGGGATTCTCCAGGCAAGAACACTGGAGTGGGTTGCCATTTCCTTCTCCAATGCATGAAAGTGAAAAGTGAAAGTGAAGTCGCTCAGTCATGTCCAACCCTTAGTGACCCCATGGACTGCAGCCTACCAGGCTCCTCCATCCATGGGATTTTCCAGGCAAGAGTACTGGAGTGGGGTGCCATTGGATGGGAGTAAATTATTTCATATGTCTTCTCTGAGCTTAGCACAAGGCCAAGTTCATTGTACATAGGTGCTCAAAGAAATGCTTATTGAAGAGTGCATACACAAAAGAGGCCAGTTAGTGGTGCTATGGTACTCATTTGTTGTTGTTCAGGCATATCTGACTCTTTTGTGACCCCCTGGACTGTAGCCCACCAGGCTACTCTGTCCATGGGATTTCTCAGGCAAAAATATTGGAGTGGGTTGCCATTTCCTTCTCCAGGGAATCTTCCTGGACCAGGGATTGAACCTGAGTCTCTCATTGGCAGACAGATTCTTTACAGCTGAACCACTACAGGAATAAAAAAAGTTTCTTCTTCAGTAAGCCCACATTTGAATGTTTTATAGTCTAAGCATTATCATGAAAAGCATCTTTATTTAAAGTAAAACAGACTCTTTACTACAAAATATACCATGCTGATGCTTTAGTTATGCTAGTTTACAGCGGTCTTCATAGAATATCTGTTTCTGTCACTGTTTAGTCTTTCTGTCAAAAAACATATTAAATAATAAAATAGTCATCTGTATAATATAGCTTGGGTTAAACTACCTGATCCCTTAATCTGAAAATCCAAAATACTTGTTCTTGATTTTTAGAAGGTAAGGCGCTTCACTTATCCTGAAAGTATTAATCAGCAAAACATAGAATAAAAAAAATCAATGTCAGGTTGAATGTGAAGTATGAAAAATTGAGCTTTTTCTGTAAGAGAAATAGTATACTTGGCTAGAGAAACCAGCATTTCTCATAAAGCTATCTAGCAGCAGACTCCAATGTAGTAAGATATGTGACTTGGGTTTGCTGTCAAATCCTGTAAGTTGAGGCTGTTGGGCAGCGTTATCCTTGTTGGCAGATATTGTCATCTTGGTGTTTGAACACCAAGGACAATGACATTTCTTAGAGACAACTCTATTCCTCTGCTCCATCTCTTAGAATCTGCTCATTCTCAGATCTTTTACATTAATATGTGTCTTTCAATATGTGATCCTTTCAAATAATATCAGGATATAGAGATTGAGCACACAACAGCTTGAGTGAACATTTCCATGTAAATGAAATTGATAAATGAACAGTACTAACAGACTATATCTTCAGATTGGGTGCCTATGCCTTCACAGTGAGACTCGTGATTTTAAAAACGAGCAACACTATTTAAGCACTGCTTTTGCTGCTGCTGCTGCTGCTGCTAAGTCGCTTCAGTCGTGTCCGACTCTGTGCGACCCCATAGATGGCAGCCCACTAGGTTCCCCCGTCCCTGGGATTCTCCAGGCAAGAACACTGGAGTGGGTTGCCATTTCCTTCTCCAATGCATGAAAGTGAAAACTGAAAGTGAAGTCACTCAGTCGTGTCCGACTCCTAGTGACACCATGGACTGCAGCCCACCAGGCCCCTCCATCCATGGGATTTTCCAGGCAAGAGTACTGGAGTGGGGTGCCATTGCCTTCTCCTATTTAAGCACTATGCTTCTCTAGACTGATCCTCTCCTCATCTCACTCCCCGATTCTGACACAATGGCAGGATAGATAAAACACTCAGAAAATTTAGCTTGTGTATCTTGGACCAGAAGATACAGAATTCTTCCATATCTACAAGAAATCAGAATGTCAGAAAGCCTTAAGGCCTGATATTTAAGATCTATAAAAAGCCCCCCTTGAAAAAGAATAGAACAAGATGGTTTCTGAATAATTTTTATAGGATATCTTTTTCTACATGTGGTTTATCAATATACTATCTTTGTTTTCCAAAGGGAGCAAAAGATTTAGTTCAGTTCAGTTCAGTCACTCAGTTGTGTCCGACTCTTTGTGACCCGACAGACCGCAGCACGCCAGGCTTCCCTGTCCATCAATATCTCCCAGAGCTTGCTCAAACTCATGTCCATCGATTTGGTGATACCATCCAACCATCTCATCCTCTGTCATTCCCTTCTCCTCCTGTCTTCAATCTTTCCCAGCATCAGGGTCTGGGAAAAGCAAAAAAAATGCCCATATGTAAATTATGAAATTGCCATTCTTCAAAGCCTAAAATTCCAGAAAATATTTTATACCAGTTCATGGTTGGGAAATAAAAAGTATTGCTCAGATTTAAACTTGAATAAACTTATTATAAAGCACAGACATTCATTCATCTAGGGTTAATATTTAAGACTATTTTGCTATTGTTCATTAAGACATAGGTCAACCCAAGCCAAAAAAAAAAAAAAAGGAAAAAAACGAATCTTACATTAACTACTACTCAAATAATCTGAAATATTATGACTTTTGAAAATTATATTAAAATAGATATATTTGAATAATTAACTTTTAATTGAAAAATTTGTACAAGTATAGAGATATTCTTATATTAACTTTAGTTCTGTGAAATCAATTTTGATAATATTTTGTTTAATTTTGTATAAAGGGAAAATAATTCATATCTCAATGAGCTCTAGAAGCATAAATAGAATAGTGTATGAAAGTGAAAGTGAAGTTGGTCAGCAGTGTCTCACTCTTTGCCACCCCATGGACTGTAGCCTACCAGGTTCCTCCATCCACGGAATTTTCAAGGCAAGAGTACTGGAGTGGAATGCCATTTCCTTCTCCAAGGTATCTTCCCGAGCCAGGGATCAAACCCGGCTGTCCCGCATTGCAGGCAAACGCTTTACTGTCTGAGCCACCAGGGAAGCAAAAAAATATTCCAGGCCAGAATACTGGAGTGGGTAGCCTTTCCCTTCTCCAGGGGATCTCCCCAACTCAGGGATCGAATCCAGGTCTGGTGCATTGCAGGTAGATTCTTTACCAGCTGAGCCATAAGGGAAGCCCAAGAATACTGGAGTGGGTAGCCTATCCCTTCTCCAGGGGATCTTCCAGACCCAGGAATCGAGCCAGGGTCTTCTTTACCAACTGAGCTATGAGGGAAACCTGAGTAGTATATGGGAAGCTCTTAAATGCTTCCTGGCGCTAGTGGTAAGGAATCCACCTGTTCATGCAGAAGACATAAGAGACTCGGGTTCAATCCTTGGCTGGAGAATCCTATGGACAGAGGAGCCTGGTGGGCTGCAGCACTTAGGGTCACACAGAATCTATAGGACCGAAGCGACATAGCATGAACACACACTGATCTTTCTATACTGACATCTAAATCCTTCCACAACTGAGCTCCATATGAGCCAGCCAAACTTACCGTCCATCTTTATGTGTAATATATTTTTCCTTAAGCCACCTTTTCACAATATTTTTATGTTTGTTCTTCCGCTCTTTTATGGTAGAAAATGTAGTTTTTTGATCCAGCTGGGTCCTCATGTGAGTCCTGGTTCTGTCCTTAGCTAGCTGTGACATTTTTGAGCCTCAGGTGCTTCATCTTAGCAAGCACAGCACAGCAATACACAGTTCATGGGACTTTCCTGGTGGCTCAGATGGTAAAGAATCCACCTGCAATGCAAAAAAACCTGGCTTCGGTACCTAGGTTGGGAAGATCCCCTGGAAAAGAAAATGGCAACCCACTCCAGTATTCTTGCCTAGGATTCCCAATGGACAGAGGAGTCTGGTGGGCTACGGTCCATGGGGTCAAAAAGAGTCAAATATAATTGAGTGACTTTCAGTTTCACTTTTTCATACAGTTCACACTCAAAAAGTTGCTTCAAAATATTTTTCTGGTTACTCCTTGGTGGTAGGCCAAATAATGGCCTCTACAGAGTTCCACAACCTGATTTCTGGAACCTACGAATGTCACTTTCTATGGCAAAAGACTTTGCAGATGTGATTAAGTTAAGGTTCTTGTGATAAAGGGATTATCTGGGCGGGCCCAGTGCCATATTTGTCCTTTTAAGAGGGAGGCAAAACTCAGCAGTGGCCACAGGATTGGAAAAAGTCAGTTTTCATTCCAATCTCAAAGAAGGGCAATGTTAAAGAATGTTCAAACTACCATACAATTGAGCTTATTTCACATGCAAGCAAAGTCCTGTTCAAAATCCTGCTGGCGTCAGCAATACATGAACCAAGAAGTTCCAGATGCACAAGGCAGACAAACCAGAGATCAAATTGCCAAGATTCAGATGACAGAGAAAGGGAATTCCAGAAAGACATCTACTTCTGCTTCATTGACTATGCTAAAGCCTCTGACTATGTGGATTATACAAGCTGTGGAAAATTCTTAAAGAAATGGGAACACCAGACCACCTTACCTGTCTCCTGAGAAACATTCATGGGGGTCAAGAAGCAACAGTTAGAACCTCACATGGAACAACTGACTGGTTCAAAATTGGGAAAGAAGTACAACAAGGCTGTATATTGTCACCCTATTTATTTAACCTATATGTAGAGTATATCATGTGAAATGCTGGGCTGGATGAATCACAAGCTGGAGTCAAGATTCCTAGGAGAAATACTAACAGTCTCAAATATGCAGATGATACCACTCCAATGGGCACAATAAAGGACAGAAATGGTATGGACCTAACAGAAGCAGAAGATATTAAGAGGAGGTAGCAAGAATACACAGAAGAACTATACAAAAAAGAACTTAATGACCCAGATAACCACGATGGTGTGATCACTCACCTAGAGCCAGATATCCTGGAATGTGAAGTCAAGTGGGCCTTAGGAAGGATTACAATGAGCAAAGCTAGTGGAGGTGATGGAATTCCAGTTGAGCTATTTCAAACCCTAAAAGATGATGCTGTGAAAGTGCTGCACTCAATATGCCAGCAAATTTGGAAAACTCAGCAGTGGCCACAGGACTGAAAAAGGTCAGTTTTCATTCCAATCCCAAAGAAAGGCAATACCAAAGAATGCTCAAACTACCACACAATTGCACTCATCTCACATGCTAGCAAAGCTATGCTCAAAATTCTCCAAGCAAGGCTTCAACAGTACATAAACCAAGAACTTACATATGTTCAAGCTCGATTTAGAAAAAGCAGAGGAACCAGAGATCAAATTGCCAACATCTGCTTGATCTTCAAAAAAGTAAGAGAGTTTCAGAAAAACAACTACTTCTGCTTTATTGACTATGCCAAAGCATTTGACTGTGTGGATCTCAACAAACTGTGGAAAAAACTTAAAAAGATGGGAATACCAGACCACCTGACCTGCCTCTTGAGAAATCTGTATGCAGGTTAGGAAGCAACAGTTAGAAATGGATATGGAACAACAGACTGGTTCCAAATCAGGAAAGGTGTACAGCAAGTCTTTATACTGTCACCTTGTTTATTTAACTTAGATGCAGAGTTCATCATGCAAAATGCCAGGCTAGCTGAAGCACAAGCTGGAATAAAGATTGCCAGGAAAAATATCAATAACCTCAAATACACAGATGACACCACCCTTATGCAGAAAGCAAAGAGGAACTGAAGAGCCT
Source organism: Bos grunniens (assembly GCF_055505025.1). Taxonomy (NCBI): domain Eukaryota; kingdom Metazoa; phylum Chordata; class Mammalia; order Artiodactyla; family Bovidae; genus Bos; species Bos grunniens. The sequence continues at coordinate 151,549,413 of NC_141165.1, forward strand.
CTTGGTGAAAGTTCAGTTGAGTTCAGTTCAGTTGCTCAGTCATGTCCAGCTCTTTGGGACCCCATGAACCACAGCATGCCAGACCTCCCTGTCCATCACCAACTCCTGGAGTCCACCCAAACTCATGTCCATTGAGTCGGTGATGCCATCCAACCATCTCATCCTCTGTCATCCCCTTCTACTCCTGCCCTCAATCTTTCCCAGCATCAGGGTCTTTTCAAATGAGTCAGTTCTCCACATCAGGCCAAAGTATTGGAGTTTCAGCTTCAACATCAGTCCTTCCAATGAACACCCAGGACTGATCTCCTTTAGGATGGACTGGTTGGATCTCCTTGCAGTCCAAGGGACTCTCAAGAGTCTTCTCCAACACCACAGTTCAAAAGCATCAATTCTTCTGCACTCAGCTTTCTTTATAGTCCAACTCTCACATCCATACATGACTACTTGAAAAACCATAGCCTTGACTAGACGGACCTTTGTTGGCAAAGTAATGTCTCTGCTTTTTAATATGCTGTCTAGGTTGGTCATAACTTTCCTTCCAAGGAGTAAGTGTCTTTTAATTTCATGACTGCAGTCACCATCTGCAGTGATTTTAGAGCCCAGAAAAATAAAGTCAGCCACTGCTTCCACTGTTTCCCCATCCATTTGCCATGAAGTGATGGGACCAGATGCATGATCTTAGTTTTCTGGATGTTGAGCTTTAAGCCGACTTTTTCACTCTCCTCTTTCACTTTCATCAAGAGGCTCTTTAGGTCTTCTTCACTTTCTGCCATAAGCGTGGTGTCATCTGCATATCTTAGTTTATTGATTTTTCTCCCGGCAATCTTGATTCCAGCTTGTGCTTCCTCCAGTCTAGCATTTCTCATGATGTACTCTGCATATACGTTAAATAAGTAGGGTGACAATATACAGCCTTAACGTACTCCTTTTCCTATTTGGAACCAGTCTGTTGTTCCATCTCCAGTTCTAATTATTGCTTCCTGACCTGCATACAGATTTCTCAAGAGGCAGGTCATGTGGTCTGGTATTCCCATCTCTTTCAGAATTTTCCACAGTTTATTATGATCCACACAGTCAGAGGAGAGTGAAAAAGCTGGCTTAAAACTCAATATTCATAAAACAAAGATCATGGCATCTGGTCCCATCACTTCATGGCAATATATGGGGAAACAATGGAAACAGTAACAGACTTTATTTTGGGGGGGCTCCAAAATCACTGCAGATGGTGACTGTAGCTGTGAAATCAAAAGACCCTTTTTTCTTGGAAGAATAGCTATGGCCAACCTAGACAGCATATTAAAAAGCAGAGACATTACCTTGCCAACAAAGGTCCATCTAGTCAAAGCTGTTTTTTTCTGTAATCATATATGGATGTGAGAGTTGGACCATAAAGAAAGTTGAATACCAAAGAATTGATGCTTTTGAACTGTGGTGTGGAAAAGACTCTTGAGAGTCCCTTGGACTGCAAATATATCAAAGCAGTCAGTCCTAAAGAGATCAACCTTGAATATTCATGGAAGGACTGATTCTAAACCTGAAGTTCCAATAATATGACCAGCTGATGGTAAGTACTGACTCATTGGAAAAGACCCTGATTCTGAGACAGGTTGAAGGCAAAAGAAGAGAGTGGCAGAGGATGAGATGGTTGGAGACATCACCAATTAAGCAGACGTGAATTTGAGCAAACTCCAGGAAATAGTGAAGACAGGGAAGCCTGACATGTTGTAGTCCATGGGGTCACAAATCGTCGGACATTAATTAGCAACTGGACAACAACACCAAGAGGATCAGAGTTTGAAAGAAGTCACTGTGATGACAGAGCAGAGGCACACAGAGCCAGAGAGAAAAGATGGTCATGAAAACGGAGTGAAGGGACCATGAGCCAAAAGATGCAGGCAGCTTGTAGAAACTGAGAAAGGCCAGAAAATAGCTTCTCTCTGAGACCTCCTTGCCTGCACTTTGATTTTAGCTCTGTGAGACACAACTTTGGATTTATGACTCCCAGCACTGTAAGAAATAAATCGGTGTGGCTTTCAGCCATTAAGTTGTGACAATTTGTTACAAAACAGCATTAGGAAGCTAATATACTCTTTTGGTCAATATTTTTTAAATTCCTATGACAGTTTTTCAGTTCTTCAGTAATAAGTATCTCTCGGCCAGTGAGTCTATTTTCACAAGCCTTGTCAGAAAATGGAAGAAGCTTTATTCCATGGCTTTTTCAAAGCAAAAAAAAAGAAAGTGGGGGAAGGAAGGAAAGAAGGAAGGAAGGAAGACAGAAAGAAGGAAAAGAAGGAACAAGAAAGTATAGGAGGGAAAGACAGACAGGGTAAGAGCTATAATAAAAGCATAACATAAACTGACGTTTCAAGGGGAAAAAACAAACTTTCTTGCTACTAGTAAGAGAGATGAATTTCTTTACATATAGCTATTTCAGTGTTAAGTATGCTGCTGCTTCTAAGTCGCTTCAGTCGTGTCCAAATTTGTGTGACCCCATAGACGGCAGCCCACCAGGCTCCCGTATCCTTGGGATTCTCCAGGCAAGAATACTGGAGTGGGTTGCCATTTCCTTTTCCAATGCATGAAAGTGAAAAGTATTAAGTATAATCACGTCTTAAATTGTAAAAATGATATCCAGCATTGCTTTAGGAAAAGAATGAGAAAAAATAAAACACCTGTGATCTTGTTCAGATATCTGAGAAGAAAGATGATGGCGAGAATGACTCAGTCATTTCCAAAAAATAACATGCATTCTTCTAGAAAGTATATGGAATACCTATTTTTGTTTGCCAGAGGGGACTCTACCAGTACCAAATGTCGGGTATTCTTATATTTTTTGTTCTGGGGGGAATAATCCGTCTCAGTCTCAAGGTGGGAACTGAGGGGGTTTTGGGAAATACTCCCAGAAATAAATACTTCAAAATATCAAAAAAAACCAATGGCTCGCTATTGCTTTGCTTCACCAACCTGGGGCCAGGACAAGTAGTTCTGCATTTTCTCCACCAGGAGGCAGCCTTCAGAGACTTCTCTGGCATGCAGAAATCAGACTGCTCAGACTTTTGAGTTGTAACCTACTTCATTCCTCAAGAAAAAATCATGTCTGTCATCTCCTTGCAGATTGATTTCATTTTGCATTTGATTTTTCTTTTCATTGATTCCCCTTTTGGCATCCAGTCCCATCACTTCATGGCAAATAGATGGGGAAAAAGTAGAAACAGTGACAGATTTTTATTTTCTTGTGCTCCAAAATCACTGAGAACAGCGACTGCTGCCATGAAACTAAGACACTTGCTCCTTGGAAGAAAAACTACGAGCATATTAAAAGATAGGGACATCGTTTCACTGACAAAGGTCTATACAGTGAAAACTATTATTTTTCCAGTAGTCATGTATGGATGTGAGAGTCGGACCATAGAGAAGAAGGAGTGCCAAAGAATGGACGCTTTTGAACTGTGGTGCTGGAGAAGATTCTTGAGAGTTCCATGGGCAGCAAGGAGATGAAATGAATTAATCCTAAAGGAAATCAACCCTGAAAATAAATTGGAAGAACTGATGCTGAAGTTGAAGCTCCACTATTTGGCTACCTGATGGGAAGAGCTGACTCACTGGGAAAAAACCCTGATGCTGGGAAAGACTGAGGGCAGGAGGAGAAGGGGGCAACAGAGGATAAGACGGTTGGATGGCATCACTGACTCAATGGACATGAGTTTGAACAAACTCCAAGAGATAGTGAAGGACAGGGAAGCCTGGTGTGCTGCAGTCCTTGGGGTTGAAAAGAGCTGGGCATGACAGTGACTGAACAACAAGAGATACATCTTTTCATGGAGTTGCTTTGTCTTCTCTTCCTAATCCCCAGGGATAACTTTACACAGGCTCTTTACGTATTTTTCATACTTTGGAGAACTTTCAGTGTGTTTGGCTACTAAATTTAAAGAAAATGAAAGCTGTCTCATTCCAGTGTCTTTGTGTCTGTATCTATCGTTGCTCTCCTGTACAAGTTAACTATTGCTGGGTAACAAACTCAATTTCAGTGACTTAAAACCAAAAGCATTTGTCATTGCTTAGGAGGCTACAGGTCAGTTGGATAGTTCTTCTGACCTCAGCCAGGCTCAAGCACACATCTGTGGTCAGCTGTCAGTGGACACTAGGTGGTTCTGCTACCCTTAGCTGGACTGGCTCACATGCTGCAGAATCAGCTGGCTGCAGACAGATTTAGGACAACTGGGATCTCTTCCACATGATCTTTCAGTCTATCAACCTAGCCTAGATCCCCCCAGCCCCCAATGCCAGTGCAGAGTTGCAAAAGAAAAAGGGTGGATACACATAAGGCCACTGAAGTTCAGCTCTGCCTTGGCATATCATTATTTTCACTGCATTCTATTGGCCAAAAAAAGTCATTAGATCAGCCTGAGGCAGGGGAAATACATTCCACATCTTAAAGGGAACACTGCAAAAGGCATCTGAGAGAGAAAGCACTGAGGATAATTTAAAAATTAAACCAACATCTTTTGTGGAAATGCTAGCCCTTGGCCTGTTATTGCTTTAGTAAAGAAGATTTTCCTAAATTTTCTAGCTTTAAGCACTGAATTTGGTTCAATGACTTTCATAATATAAATCTTTGAAAAAAAATGGTCCGTATCTTCATTCTTCCTGTTCAGATCTTCTGCAATTGAATCAACTGCCTTCATATACATAAAATGTTAAATAAAAGAGACCTGATATGTGATTCTACTTGTCAGAATATACCTTTGCTTCTGCAATGACTTTTACTTAAAGTAGATTCATAAATGAAAGCTAACATACAGAACCTTTGGTTCTTTTTCAGACTAGCAAAAAAGCACACTCTATGCTTGGTATCAACAAGCTTTCTACCAATACTACTTATTACTGTTATTACTATTATTATTTATTTTGCCTGTGGTCACTTCTGGATGGGAAAATTTCATTACCTTATGTATATAGCAAGTAACAAAGCTGCTTCAGTTAAAAAAGAAAGGAAGCTTTGCAAGAAGAATCGTGAATGATTTTTTTTTTTTTCTTTGTTTCCTTCCCATTCAGGGAATAGAGAGGTTATTTAGCACCTAGAATCTCCTCTTATGGAACTCAGCAATTTCTTCCTGTTTCACGATGAATTTACCATTGGTTTTTGGTTTTGAGAATTTGTTTGCTTGAAATAGTGTGGATTTTCTTCTCAGAGATCTCAGGCATTCATTTTTCATTTGAAAATTCAAAATATTTAAATTAAAGCATCAGACTGGGTGTGTGGGTCACCAGTTTCACCCCCAACCTCCATAGGTTTTCTGTAACTGGTGTAATTTTTCACATAAACAATTTCTAAAGGAGCAAGCAATCTTACCAACTTTTACAATTCATTTCTCTGGAAGTAAGTCATTAGTCTCTCAGGAGAAGAATCTGCTCCTTTCAATGTGGCCTCATATAGACTGCAGAGTGAGGACTTCTCATGTAAAAATAAAATAAAAATCTCACCCAGGGGACATACACATACCTTATAAACCCTTGGTGTTTTCCCTTTTCCATATTTTCCTTAGGTACTTTTAGTTACTAAAATCTTGTTTTCAAATATTTATGCAAATAAACTGCTGGAAAAGACTTCATTTAATTACAATGCACTCTCATTAATAGCTTGGAAAGAACCTCTGGTCCCTCTGGGCTTTTCTTTGGTGTTGATTAATTACGGATACACTAGAAAGAAATATTCAGCTTAACCAATGGGGATATTTTTGATTAAGACTCCTAATCTTACAAAACCTCACTTCTGAATTCCCCTTGAGTGGTAAAGGGTCACTTGCTCCTTTAGGAGGCAAAATCGTGTACCCTGGTGGCTAAACAATAAAAAGCATCTAAAATGCATGTTAGAGATCCTTGCGTCTCCCCCCTCAACTCATTCCCCAAAACCTTAATTTCTCAAGAGACAAGTCCTGAATGTATTCTCAGCAGTCACACACATCTATCTTGAATCTAGGCTTTCTTTTCTATCTTAGAGAAGCAAGTCCAAACAATCCCATTTCTCTTTGGTTGAGCTACCACTTAATAATACTCAAAGAACATTGTCACCACTGGGTCTGACTTACTGTTCCACTATAGTCTGCTCTTTCTCATCATAATTATAGCTAACCATTTTGAGATCTTACTGTATGCCAGAGAGAAAAGTTGAATTGGATCTTTGAGTACTTTGAATACTCAAAGGCCTTGCTTTAGGGTGAGATGTTGAGAAATTAGTTCCAGGTAGAGGGCAACCACTTCCTCATAGCTTCCTTATTCCTGCCAAACAGGTCTTTTGATTTCTCTCTGTAATAGTTATTTATTGTTATGGTTACTTTTGTCTTATTGCTAGGAGATGTAAAATCTATGCAGTCTGCATTTCTGCAAGTGGTGCTGGGAGGTGTAGAATATTAGCTCTTTAAGATACAGACTTTCTGTTAATTCTTTTCAAATTCCTTGGTCCAGACCTTTCCAACGACGTTGCCAAGCAGGCTGGCTGCTTCCTTCACTGAAGCTCCTTCGCAGGCACGTCAGGCTGAAACAATGTGCTTTACTAATGTCATCTCATTCACCTTCCTTCAAGTGGAGTTTTTACTTTCTTCTGATGTCTCCATGGACCTCCCAGCCAACATGTATTTCCTTTGCAATTGTGTACTTGTTACTGGCAGGGAAATCTCTTGCAGGGCCCAAGAGTACATTCTTGTCTAATACTCAGAAATGAATTGTCTGAGGAAACACACATGCTGATAAAGCAAGAGCCTTAATTGGAAAGGTGAGCTTGAGCAGAGAGGAGCAGTGTAAGGGAACCCAGGAGGACTGCTCTGCCATGTGGCTCATAGTCTTAGGGCTTATGGTGGTAGGGTTGTCAACTACAAAACAGTCACAACCTGAATGGAGAGTTATTTTATTTGGTGGGAATGTTTAGGACTCTGAGCCTGGGAAAGAGCACTTGAGTAGCTCTGAGAAAACTGCTCTAAGACGGCAGGAGGCGAAGTTGGGCTATATACAAGTTTGCAACAGAGGAGTAGACCATCTGAACAACAATGATCAGGTGTCAAGTTAAGGAATTTAGTATTCTATGCACGGGAAGATGCAAGCCTCTGGGCTCACTGAATTCCTTCCTTTCATATGTACTTCAGCTGTCTGGGGCCAACCTGTTTCCTTCTTCACCTTTTTTCCTGCATTCCCCAACTCCTCAACAGTTACTGTGGGTGGAGGGAGGGGAAACATCCACTGGATCACATTTCAGAAGCGCTCTTTCTCATTTGGAGGCCAGAAATCGATAATGGCTGTTTCTCGTTTATTGATATGGCAAGAGATATTTTCCTTTCACAGGGCTAACCTTTCGGGTTGTCTCTGGCTAACTGTCTTGCTCATGTCCATGTTTGGTCTGATTCAAGGTCCTTCCTGCTGTGTGCATCTCGTAGTCAAGGTGTATTTCAGTGCAAAGATTTCTGGGAGGTTTGCAGGCCATTTTATAGGCTAAAGCATATCCTCCTTCCTTTTGGCCTCTCCCAAATTCTTGAATGCTTCCAGCTGGAGGCAAATTGCAACTTCCCTGTTCCTTATTCGGACCTCCTATTATGAAATAACTCCTGCAAGTAGTTATTATCATGCCTGGCTAGGGTGGGTGATTTTAGTTGATGGCCCCCTAACACATTTTTACCTTTTAATTCTATTTTCTGGGGCTTCCCATATAGTGATAGCAGTAAAGAGCATGCCTGCCAATGCAGGAGATGTAAGAGACCTGGGTTCGATCCCTGGTTGGGGAAGATCTCCTAGAGGAGAACACGGCAACCCACTCCAGTCTTCTTGCCTGGAGAATCCCATGGACTGAGGATCCTGGTGGGCTACAGTGCATAGGGTCACAAAGAGTCAAATGCTACTGAACTGCCTTAGCATGCACACATCTATTTTCTGAAAATTTAAAAGGATCCTGAGAGAATGGGGGAATATGGTTGCTCAACATGGCAAATAAAAATGCAAGACACTCAGTTATATTTTGATTTCAGATAACTTTTTCTCTTTTAGTGTAAGTATGCCCTAGGCAGTTTTGGGGATATACTTATATTGGAATAATTTGTTTATCTGAAATTAAAATGGAACCAGATAGCTTATAGCTTATCTGACAATCTTAAAGGGGAGGGTGTCTCACATGCAGGCTGCTATCTTTAAGCACAATATTCTCCTAGATCTATGATGCTTCCTTTCACATTTCTAGTGATCCCAACGACCAAGAACCTATAAAGTGGACTCCAGGTAATTTTCAACTTCCTCATAACCTCTTCATTTCTGTGGTTGCTCTGCAGTTATATGCCTTATCACTTTATTGGAATAAAATATAACATGTGGTTACTTTAAGTGACCTTTCTTCAGCCTTTTTCTGAGACAGTAATAACCTCCAAGCTAAAATCCACACACTCATGGAACCATATTTCTTAATGTTTACACAGAATCCCTTTTGAAGTTCAGGCTCAGTAGAAACAATTCTTTCATAGGTCAGGCAATTTTATCAGAAAGTTAAAACAGGAATATTGTATCTTGTTTCCTTATCTTAATTAATCTGGATTGTTTTCATTTACCTCAAGCATGTTACTTCACCAGAGCAAATAGGAAGAGAGCATACATTTACACATGCAGATGAAAAGGCTTTGACTCAATTGACAACTAGCTATATTAACCAATTACTGCCAGAAAGAAATAAAAGGAAATGAGTATTCCAGAAATAATTTCATCATCTTGGGTAGATGTTCCATATCATTTATCACCTTACATACCTAACTGCTTGCAACGCAGGAGACCTGATTTCCATCTCTGGGTTGGGAAGATCCCCTGGAGAAGGGAATGGCTACCCACTCCAGTATTCTTGCCTGGAGAATTCCACAGACAGAAGAGCTTGGCAGTCCATGGGGTCAGAAAGAGTTGGACATGACTGAGCAATAGCATTTTCACTAAACAAGAAATGAATGCTTTTATTTACTTTTCCATTAATTGTGCAAACCTTTTATTTTGGAGGAACACTTTAAATTTACATCACTTTTATTTGATAGACTTGGTTGTTAATATGTTGTATGTGTTGCTTTTTAATGATCTAAGATAACTATTTGGTTACACTGACTTTACAGTTTTTCTGGAATCAAGTTATTGCCACAGGCACTGTGGTGCTGAAAGTTGAAAGATCTTGATCGGTCATTGGTTTGTTTGCTAAGAGTAAAGCCCAGATTAGTTCTGAATGACAATAGGTCCTGTTTGCAAGTCTTTCCTGGGATCCCTTTGAGTGAAAACAGGGCGACTTCTGTTTAAGAGTCTGTCAGCAGCAGATCCCTCACTGCTCAGAAGATTTCCACATGGCTATCTACATTTCAGATTCCCATAGAGTAAGAGACCTAGAACTTGTCACTACTTAACACTTTGCCAAACCTCAGACCAGGGAAATACTGTGAATGGACAAATACCAAGCAGATAGGCCATCCATCCCCTTTGCTCCACGTTCAATCTGCATAGAAGCTAGAACAGTAAGATCCAGAAATTTACCTGGGCCAATTTTTTGTCATGGAAATAACTCCCAAATTATTTTGCAAATCATAGTTGTATTTATGGCCAGGATATCGCTAGGAGCTGTACACTCCATTACTCAATGTCTTCCTTTTACAAAGACCAGATATTTTTCTTGGCTCCTAATACCAAGATTAACTGTGTTTCTCTTTGGAAATCCATTTCTTTAAATCTTCTGAATACTGTGATGCTGATGATGTGTTTACATCTTTTCAATAATTGCTAGAAAGCTCAAAACAAAATTTGCAAATGATGAGCAAAATTTGGGGCTTTCTCGATGGTTCAAGTGGTAAGTCTCCTACAATCCAGGAGATGCAAGAGACATTACTTTGATTCCTGGATCGGGAAAATCCCTGGAGGAGGAAATGGCAACCCACTCCAGTATTCTTGCCTGGAAAGTCCCATAGACAGAGGAGCCTGGTAAGCTACAGACCAAAGAGTTGTGAAGAGTTGGATATGACTGAGCACACAAGCATGAGCAAAATTTAGCTCAGAGCTAAAAATCATTTTTAGTCTTAGGTACAGAACCCAAGGCATACTTTATTTATTTTGCACTAATCTCTTCTAAGGTTTTATTTTACTCAATTTTCTTTTTATTCTAATTTTCTCATCTATTTTCTTCAAAAACTTCATCTATTTGGTGTAATTTTAGTTTTACAGCAAAATTATACAGGAAAGTATAGAACTTTCACATGTATCTGATTACCAGAGTGATACATTTGTCACAATTAATAAGCCCTTATTAGGGTTCATTCAATTAAAAGACGCTTACTCCTTGGAAGGAAAGTTATGACCAACCTAGACAGCATATTAAAAAGCAGAGACATTACTTTGCCAACAAAGGTCCATCTAGTCAAGGCTATGGTTTTTCCAGTAGTCATGTGTGGATGTGAGAGTTGGACTATAAAGAAAGCTGAGCGCCTGAAGAATTGATGCTTTTGAACTGTGGTGTTGGAGAAGACTGTTGAGAGTCGCTTGGACAGCAAGGAGATCCAACCAGTTTATCCTAAAGGAGATCAGTCCTGAATGTTCATTGGAAGGACTGATGCTGAAGCTGAAACTCCAATACTTTGGCCACTTGATGCAAAGAGCTGACTCATTTGAAAAGACCCTGATGCTGGGAAAGATTGAGAGCAGGAGGAGAAGGGGACGACAGAGGATGAGATGGTTGGATGGCATCACTGACTCGATGGACATGAGTTTGGGTAAACTCCGGGAGTTGGTGATGGACAGGGAGGCCTGGCGTACTGCAGTTCATGGGGTGGCAAAGAGTCAGACACAACTGAGTGACTGAACTGAGGGTTCGTTCTAGGTGGTATACATTTTGTGGGTTTAGACAATGTATCTATCATTAGAGTATCATACAATGTATTTTCCCTAAAAATTCTTTGAATTCTGCCTGTTCATCCCTCTACAACCACTGATCTATTTCCCCATAATTTTGCTTTTATCAGAATCACTTAGTTAGAACCATAGCCTTTTCACATTGTCTTCTTCCACTTAGTAATATGTATTTAAGGTGTCTTCATGGCTTGATAGCTTTAGAACCAAATGAACAATATCCCATTGTCTGGAGGTACCATGGTTTATTTATCTGTTTACCTCCTGAAGGACACCTTAGTTGCTTCCACGTTTTGACAATTGTGAATAAAGCTGCTATAAACACTTGTGTGTAGGTTTTTGTGCAGGTATAAATTTTCAGCTTCTTTGGGAAAATATCAAGGGCATGACTGCTGGATTGTATGAGTGTATTTAGTATTGTATGAAATTGCTAAGCTATCTTCCAAATAATAACATTTCCTATATGTTTCCATAGATTTTTTATATATCCCTGAAGGATGTTAAACTTTTAAAAAATATATCTATTTTAATATCTATGTACTGTGCTAAAAATGGTTTTAACCAGAAATATGTATTAAAACTTTGCCTCTGTGGGTTTAAAAAATACATTATGAGTTCTGCTGCATCTAAGGATATGGAAAACTTGTTGAGAACATCATTCTCAACCTGGCAATGAGAAAAAGTTGGATAATCAACTAAATTATAACTGTTTTTCTTTTTCTTTTTTTAGTTCATCAGAGAGCTGATGCTTTACCAAAGAGGAAAAGGTAGTCTTTATGGAAACGAATACGAAGAAATCAGCTAAAACTTCAGTAAATTCCTAAAGGTCAAGTATGAGCCTACGTTTCCTTTGGAATAGCTGGGAGTCCCAGACACAAAGGGAGTGTGTGTCCACTTCCAAACTCTTCTCAAGGACTTCCACCAAGTACTCAGGTTTGGAACAAAGAGAGAGAATCCCCTCAATGGCACAAGCATGCAAGTCATAATTAGTGGGCACTGGAAGACAGGTATGGAACACTGTTCACTTCTCTAGAACCTTCTGTCATACATGAGAAATAGAATATTTCTAATCATATCAGTGAATAAAAGATATCACTATCATTAGCAGTTGTAGCCCTCCAGTATGAGCTGGTGAGCCCTGAGCAAACTCAGAAAGGAAAAGAATGCCATCTAGCAGTTACCAGCCTGCAGCTGCTCCCTAAACTGAGCAAACCCTGAGAAAACTCAGGATGTGAAAATACAATACACTGCCCCCAGATAGCTGAGATGTATCAAAGGAAGATGTCAATGGGCCCAGACTCTTGCATCTACCCATATGTAGAAAAATATAAATTCCTTAACTTGAGATATCTGATTTTCTTTAATTAGCAATAGGCTTTTGACATTCAGACAACCTGTCCTTTGTTACAACGTTCTGTATAACCTGACTCCCCCACTCAGGCTCCTCGAAGCTGTTATTTCTGGGTTACATGAGATGTTGTCCCCTGGGCTTGAAGTCCTAAAAATTCCTGCTAAATAAAACGTAACTCTTAACTTTTAGGTTGTACATATCTGTTTTTTTTTTAAGTCACCATAAGAAAGGATATGAAACACTTCTATCTCCTGAACTTAAACAAAGATCCATTACATCTGTGCAGGGGGTAGAAGTAAAAACCCTTATAGGATCTGGATCCCATAAGAATACAAAGCTGAGTTCTGCTCCCTCTAGAAAGCAACAGGAAAGTGTTTCTTGCCTCCAGTCTACTGTAGATACAAGAAAGAATTTTGCAAGCCTGGGGAAGGGAAGCAAGAACTCTGAGAAAGACCCATACCCAAGGCCCAGGTATACATATTAGACTAAGAAAGTCAAGAATTCTTGTTTCCACCACAAGGCTTGCACCAGATGACAAGCAATAGTCCATAATCTATCACTGAGGAAGGGGCAAGAATGTAGGGAGGGGCAAGCATACCAGGACCACTAAAAGCCAAGTGGGTAGATGAACACTAGGAAAACCCTCTTGCCCACCGGGGCCCAATTGAAGCAGAAGGTAACAGCAATTCACTGCAAACAGACTGAAATCTGTGAGCAACGATAGCAGCACAAGTCCCAAACCCTGTGCAAATTGTTAATAGACTGACTGAAACTTCCCCCCTCATACACACACACACACACACACACACACACAACCTCTGTGAAAGAAAAGACACACATTTCTCCAAGAATAAATACTATTTGCCTCCATTTTTACTGACATTCTACACATAGAATTTGGTGTACTCAATAAATGATTAGAATACAAAAAGGGAGGTAAAAAGTCAGGGTCAGAGATATTGGAACTGTTGGACAGGGACTTTAATTATGGCTAATATATAAAGGCATCTAGTAGAAAAGGGCTTCCCTGGTAGCTCAGACAGTAAAGAATCCACCTGCAATGTCGGAGACCTGGGTTCGATCCCTGGGTTGGGAAGATCCCCTGGAAGAGGACATGGCAACCCACTCCAGTGTTCTTGCCTGGGGAACCCCCATGGACAGAGGAGCCTGGCGGGCTACAATCCATGGGGTCGCAAAGAGTCGGACATGACTGAGCGACTAAGCACAGTACAAAAATGCATAAGCACTTAGAAAATTTACCATAGAGATGAGAGTCACAATACAGTGCTAGAAACATACTACAAAATACCCAAGGTGAAGGAATCCTCTGATGGGTTCTTTAGACTTCTGGATACTACTAAGACAAAAGTAAGTGAATCTGAAGATAGATCAATTGAAATTAACCAGATTGAACTATAATGAGAAAACATAAAGCATAAACAATAACAAAACAAAATAGAGCTCCCCACAACTGTAGTGCAACATCATAGGGTCTGTGGATGGATGGATGGCAGTCATTCCAAATTCAAGAAACACCACAAAGCAGAGATCCATGAATTTTAAAGAAATCTTTAAATACTAAGCAAATCAAACCTAGCTGCATCGTACCTAAACAGGTGAAAAACGAAATCAAAGAAGCATCAGATATAAAGAAACAGCATGTATAGACAGAGATAAATTAATTCAACCTTGTTTTCCGACACCGTATGCAGTAGTTTCCTAGGGCTGCCTTAACAAATGACCACAACTGGAGTAGATGAAAACGAAAGGCGTCAGCAGGACCCTGGTCTCTGCTTCGGAATTCTCTAGGGAAAGAGGCTTGTCTGCAACTTCCGGTGGGTGCTACAGTCCTTGGCATTCCTTGACTTGGAGAAGCTTCACTCCAATTTCTGCAGCTACCTGTTTCTTCCTCTATGTTTCTGTGTCTCCAAGCCTCCCTCTTTTTATAAAGACACCAGTCATTGTGTTAGCGGTTACACCAATCCAGTGTAGTCTCACCTTAAATTAGTTACATTTGTCAAAACCTTATTTTCAAGTAAAGTTTCCTGGATACATTTACAAGTATCCAGATTTAGGATTTTCACATATCTTTTGACGGGCATAATTTAATTCTCAACATATGTCCAAGAAAATGTAATTAAAATGAATGTGTAATCAATCTTTAGATATTGGGAAAATTTATCTGCTGAAGCCCTAAATTTTGATTAATTGGTTATGTAAGTATCCTGTGAATATTTAGCAGGATGCAATTTTACTGTATAAAAAGTAAGTTCTTTGTTTAATACATTGTCAGGATAGCTTTTCATTAAACCAGATGGAACTAAACAAAAAGTGTATTCCAAACTTCTTGAGCCTAAACTATATGGGGTTTATTATCCTCAAACTTACATTCCTCAGAAGATGTTGGTGTACATACAGAATTAAGAACTACTATACCAGGTGAACTTCCCTCATAGCGCAGTTGGTAAAGAATCAACTTGCAATGCAGGAGACCTGGGTTCAATCTCTGGGTTGGGAAGATCCCCTGGAGAAGGGAAAGGCTACCCACTCCAGTATTCTGGCCTTTAGAATTCCATGGACTGTGTAGTCTATGGGGTTGCAAAGAATTGGACACGACTGAATGACTTTCACTTTCACTTTCATACCAGGCCATGGGTCTACAAAAAGGCAAGGACCTAATTTGGCATTCCTGAAGTCTGACATTGAACCTACTAGTTATATGCAAATGAATCAATGAAGGAAGGAAAGACTTGAGGGTAAAAAAAAGTCACCCATTGTTGTTAATTTGAATATGTTATTGAAATCAATTTTAAAAAGGAGGCAACAAGCCCCAAATGACGTCAATTTTGCTACACCCTTTGTCAACACACTGAGACTTAATGCCTAACCTAATGGTGATTTGAACTTCCCCAGCAATGGAGCATTTAACCAGCTAACTTGGAATTACCTGGTAAGCACTACTGAGGTAATTCATTTGAGAGACTCATTTCCTACCCCTTAGAAGGGAGACCTTACTTAAAATATTGCACCCATTGCTAATGCATCCACTTCCTTTTGCACCTTTTTCCTAGCTTGAAAACCCTTTTGCTTTTCTATAGCTCTGCAGATCGCCTTTCTCATTGCTAGATGGGATGTTTCCTGATTCATGAATGTTTTAATAAAGCCAGTATACTATTTAAATTTATTCACCTGAATTTTTGTTGTTTAACACAATTTATCTTAATCTTTCAGTTCAGTTCCTTGCATCAGGTGGCCAAAGTGTTGGAGCTTCAGCCTCATCATCAATCCTTCAAATGAATACTTAGGACTGGTTTTCTTTAGAATTAACTGGTTTGATCTCCTTGCAATATAAGGGACTCTTAAGAAACTTCTCCAGCATCACAGTTCAAAAGCATCTGTTCTTCAGTGCTCAACTTTCTTCATGGTCCAACTCTCACATCCATACATGACTACTGGAAAAACCATAGCTTTGACTAGACAGACATATGTTGGCAAAGTAATGTCTCTGCTTTTTAATATGCTGTCTAAGTGTGTCATAGCTTTTTTTCTAAGGAGCAAGTGTCTTTTAATTTCATCATCTGCAGTGATTTTGGAGCCCAAGAAAATAAAGTCTCTCACTGTTTCCCCATCTATTTGCCATGAAGTGATGGGACTGGATGCCATGATCTTCGTTTTTTGAATGTTGAGTTTTAAGCCAGCTTTTTCACTCTCTTCTTTCACTTTCATCAAGAGACTCTTCAGTACTACTCTTTGCTTTTTGCCATAATGGTGGTGTCATCTGCATATCTGAGATTATTGATATTTCTCCTGTCAGTCTTGATTCCTGCTTGTATTTCATCCAGCTCATCATTTAGCATTATGTACTCTGCATATCAATTAAATAAACAGGGTGACAATATACAGCCTTGACATACTCCTTCCCCATTTTGGAACCAGTTCGTTGTTCCATGTCTGACTCTAACTGTTGCTTCTTGTCCTCAATACAGATCTCTCAGGAGGCAGGCAAGGTGGTCTGGTATTCCCATCTCTTGAAGAATTTTCCACAGTCTGTTGTGATCCCCAGAGTCAAAGTCTTCAGTGTAATCAATAAAGCAGAAGTAGATATTTTTCTGGAACTCTCTTGCTTTTCTCTATTATCCAACAGATGTTGGCAATTTGACCTCTGGTTTCTCTGCCTTTTCTAAGCCAGCTTGAACATATGAAAGTTCTCAGTTCACATACTGTTGAAGCCTCGCTTTGGAGAATTTTGAACATGACTTTGCTAACATGTGAGATGAGAGCAATTGTATTGTAGTTTGAACATTTTTTTGGCATTGCCTTGCGTTGGGACTGGAATGAAAACATCTTTTCCAGTGCTTTGGCCACTGCAGAGTTTTCCAAATTTGCTGGCTTATTGAATACAGCACTTTCACATCTTGTAGGATTTGAAATAACTCAACTGGAGTCCCATCACCTCCACTAACTTTATTTATAGTGATGCTTCCTAAGGCCCACTTGACTTTGACTCCAGCATGTCTAACTCGGGATGAGTGAGCTAATACATGATTGTGGTTATCTGGGTCATGAAGATCTTTTTTGTACAGTTTTTCTGTGTATTCTTGCCACCTCTTCTTAATATCTTATGCTTCTGTTAGGTCCATACCGTTTCTGTTCTTTATTGTGCCCATCTTTGCATGAAATGTTCCCTTGGTATCTCTAATTTTCTTGACTACTTCTATTCTATTTTCTAGATTTAACACAATCTATATTAATCCTTAGACTGCTATTTTGTTTCAGGACTGAACCATATTTTGAAGTCTACATATTCAGTTCTGATGACTATTCTTTTTTGATGTGCTGTTGAAAAGCAGTGTGTTTGTTTATATGTGTCTATTAGCTGTGTACACATTCAAAATGAGCTGTAAATACGTAAGGAATTTATTGTCTAATGGATCCTTGTTTCTGGACTCATGTACAGTTAGTGTGATATATGAAAAATAGTCTTAATGAAGAATCTTTCTTTTCCAGGCCCTGTAGTTGTATGTAAAGCTGTGGCCCAAGGTGAGAGTGTCTTCTCTTTAATGTGGTCTTCTGTCCCAGAGGCAATTTTTGCTTCTGTTACTCCAGGTGATATTGAAATACACTCAGTGATGTTTTATTCATGAGAGTAGATCTTGTGAATATAGCTCTCAATACACCAGAGGGACAAAAATATCGCTACAATTGCACCTAATCTGTAGTTATGTAACAAATTGACACACAAATTAAATTTTCACCACTAATGCCTGCCTTAACTCCATAATCATACGCCGGTTAGAAATTCTGATAACATAATTAGTTTAACTCACATTTACTCATCAAAGATTACTGAACATTGGAAGATATCAGGACCTCTTAATATCTGTCACACCCAAGGAAGCTTTTAAGGTTCAATTCACAGCTATCTATTATTTTAAATTGAATTAGATTTAATGAATTTCCAGATACTCCTTTCTTCCCCCTTGAGAACTGATTTATCTCACGATGGACGTGTCTTCGTTTCCTATACTTTTCCTTCATGTTCTATGATAAGTCATCCTTGTGTTGAAAACCTTTCTGTTTTCCATATGATTGATCTTTTGGGTGGTGGGGGAGTCCTTGTTAAAATGGTGGTTGGAAAAATCACATCCTTTCATCTTGGGTTTCATCTTCTGAAAGAAAGAATTGAGCTATTTACCAGTTGTTGTGAACTATTCAGGCTTCCTCTGGGGGAAAAAACAGTCACTTTCAAAGCTCTGAGGGGTATTAAAAAAAATGCTCCAAGGCTCAAGAAAGTAAATAAAAGGCAATGTAGCCTCTCAAAGACTGTTCTGGAGGCTGGAGATAAAGTTTTAGTTGCTGTGAGAATCACTGAAACAAAAACCTGTGGAAAATACAGACAAAATTGGGAAGAAATCTGTTTAGTTAGCCTAAGTATAGTAATACCACTCATGACCCTCACGAAGCAATAGATTGAAAGGAATTATGTGCGATTTCTTTCTAAACTCTGTGAGCTTGCAAGTTAAAAATAGAATTTACTGATTATTGAACTAGATTTATTAATAAAGACAGACTTGCTTTTTAATCTCTGTTTATAGGTTCTGACTTTTACAGCAGGCTTCTCTACCTTATCTGTTGGATTCTGAACTTGCTATTTAAAATCTATCCTGTATGCTAACATAAAAAATGCAAAAATTAAAAAAAAATACAGGATACTATTTTCATAACATTCTGTGGTACACAAGCCCCGAGAAGACCTCTAATGTTCTGCTGGGAGACACACCCTGTGCAGACTTTTCTCACACTGTAGTGTGTATTCTGTGTGTTCAGGAGTAGATAGCAGAGATGGTAGTATGACACTTAAAAGTCCTTTTTTGCTTCCCTCTTTTTCTCCCCTCTTGTGCGTTCCTTCTTTCATTCATTCTTCCTTCCTTCTTTCTTTGTTCCTTCCCGTCTCTCTTCCAGGTGTGCCACTACATTCTTATGCTATTGTTTCTACCTGAAATATAATTGGTAACATCATCTTAACTGCTTTTCAAATCCTTACTGTGACACTCAAGACCTTTCAAGTATGGACTATTAGCTACCAGTTTTCAATTTAATCTCCCAGTGAAACTAAACCACTTCAGATTTAGTTACATGTCTCACAAATAAGATTGCCAGATATAATAAACGAAAGTATAGGAAACCCAGTTAAATGTGAATTTCACATAAACAACAAAAATTGCTTCTTAAATATATCTCATGCGATATATGGAATATATTTAAGTATTAGCTTTTGTTAGAAATATAAATTTAACTGAGAATTCTGTATTTTATCTGGAAACCCTACCAATGCTTATATTTCCCCTTTAACTTTCATATATCTCTCCACCTCTATATTAAAATCTTACATATCTTACCACTCAAGGCCAAGCTCAAGTGCCACTTTCATTCTGAACAGTTTAGTAGTTGTCCTGGAATAAATCAAAGCTTTCTCATATCTCAATTTTTGTGAAATCTGTGTATTCTGAACTTAGAAATAAGAGAATAAAAATCAACACACATTAATTTGGTTGGCTGTGAATTATCACCTGAATTATTGAATACAAGTCCCAATAAAAAATGGCCCGTAGTATAGTGACAGTGTCATCTCTATTACCCTGGTGAAATATTTGATTAACTGGCAAACCCCTCACTATTTCCCTGTGGTATGGATTCCTTCATACTTAGCTATTGTTCAACAAGAGTTAGCTTCATTTTTTTCCCCTCCAACATGTTTGTTGTAATCACATAAATTAATTAAACAAACAATAGTGAGAACTGTTATTTCTATGAAAGCTAAAATATGTGTTTCAAATACTTTCATAAAAGCAAGTTGTTAGAAAGTACTATTAAATTGGATATAGAATTCAAAACAAAAATTGTAAAACATTGAAAAAGCAATGAAAAGATACTGAATAATATTATATTCAGAAGATTTTAACTATATTTAAATTTTGAATGCATTTTAAAGGAGTCCACAGTAGAAACTCTAGGTGACATGTTATTACCATGGTTTATGTTAGAAAAAAGAATGAAATTCCAGTTAGTACAACCATGTGAAGTGAAATGAACTAAAAGTCGTTCAGTCTTGTCTGATTCTTTACGATCTCATGGGCTGTAGCCTGTCAGACTCTTCTGTCCATAGAATTCTCTAGGCAAGAATACAGGAGTGGGTAGCTGTTCCCTTTTCCAGGGGATCTTCTCAACCTAAGGATCCAACCCAAGTCTCCTGCATTTCAGGCGGATTCTTTACCATCTGAGCCACCAGGGAAGCCCAAGTGTGTACAACCATACTCACCCACACAAAAAGTGTCCTGGCCGTAAGGCAGAGGGTGGATGAAGGAATATATCTTTTAAAGTTTGGCTCAAAAATTAAATACTTGCAATAGATAAGTATTAATCAATGCTATCATTTTAATCAGTGTTTTACTTTACTTTTTTAATTGAAGTATACTTGACATAGAACACTACATTGTTTCAGGTATACAACATAATGATTTGACATTTGTATACACTGCAATGGCACCACTGACTCAGGGGCACCACTGACTCAATGGACATGAGTTTGAGCAAGCTCTGGGAGATGGTGAAGTACAGGGAATCCTGGAGTGCTACAGTCCATAGGGTCACAAAGGGTCAGACACGACTGAGCAACTGAACAACAACAACAAATACACTGCAATGTGATCCCCACAATATTCGTTACCATCTGTAAAATACAGAATTACAGCTTTTGTTCTTGTGATGAGAACTGTGAAGATTTAAATTCTTAGCAACATTTATATTTAGAATAAAAAATTATTGATTATAATCACCATGCTGTACATTACATTTCCATGACTTTTTATAAACTGGAAGTTTGTATCCCTTGATTCCCTTCACCCATTTCACCAAAAACCCTGCAACCACCAATCTATTTCCTCTATCAATGAGTTTTGTTTTGTATAATTTGTTTTGTTCTTTAGATTCCACATATAAGAGGTATAATATGGCATTTGTATTTTTCTGTGTGATTTATTTCACTAAGCATAATGCACTCCAAGTTCACCCATGTTGTTGAAAATGAAAAAAATATATATATCTTTTATTCTTTACAACTGAGTAGTATTCCATTGTATTTAAATACCACATCTTTATCCATTCATCACTTAATGGACACTTAGGTTGCTTCCATAGAGTCTCTCAGTCGTGTCCAGCTCTTTGTGACCCCATGGCAGTCCATGGAATTCTCCAGGTCAGAATCCTGGAGTGGATAGCCTATCCCTTCTCCAGGGGATCTTCTGGACCCAGGAATTGAACTGCATTGCAGGCAGATCCTTTACCAACTGAGCTATCAGGGAAGCCAACAGGGGTACATATGTCTTTTCAAATAAATTGTTTTGTTTTCTTTGGATAAATACTTAGAAGCAGAATTGCTGTTTGATAAGTTAGTTTCATTTCTAATTTTTTGAGGAACCTCCATACTGTTTTCTATAGTGGCTAGGACAAAGTACAAGGAGTACAACAAGGCTGTATATTGTCACCTGCTCATTTAACTGATATATGCAGAGTACCTCAAGCAAAACGGTGGGCTGGATGAAGCACATGTTGGAATCAAGATTTCCGGGAGATATGCAGATGCTGCCACCCTAATGGCAGAAAGGAAAGAGGACCGAAGGAGCCTCTTGATGAGGGAGAAAGAGGAGAGTGAAAAAAACTGGCTTAAAATTCAACATTCAAAAAACGAAAATCATGGCATCCAGTCCCATCACTTCCTGGCAAAAAGAAGTCGATGCATGGTACTGGATGCTTGGGGCTGGTGCACTGGGACGACCCAGAGGGAGGGTAGGGGAGGGAGGAGGGAGGAGGGTTCAGGATGGGAAACACGGGTATACCTGTGGCAGAGTCATGTTGATATATGGCAAAACCAATACAATATTGTAAAGTTTAAAAATAAAATCAAATTAGAATCAGATTATAATTTATACCACACACACACAAAAAGTGAAAACGATGACAGATTTTGTTTTCTTGGGCTCCAAAATCACTGTGGATGGTGACTGCAGCCTTTAAATGAAAAGATACTGTCTCTTCAGAAGGAAAGCTATGATAAACCTTGACAGCATATTAAAAAGCCAACTCATTGGAAAAGACCCTGATGCTGGGGAAGAGTGAGGACAGGAGGAAGAGATGGTGGCAGAGGATGAAATGGTTATATAGCATTACTGATTCAGTGAACGTGAATTTGAGCAAACTTCAGGAGATAGTGAAGGACAG
This sequence comes from Bos grunniens, assembly GCF_055505025.1. NCBI lineage: Eukaryota > Metazoa > Chordata > Mammalia > Artiodactyla > Bovidae > Bos > Bos grunniens. Next base: position 151,571,437 of record NC_141165.1, read on the forward strand.
GGAAGGATATAGTCCATGGGCTCACGTAAAGTGGGACATGACAGTGACTGAGCAACAACAAATGTACATATATATATATGTAAGTTATAAAGTTAAATCTATTTAATAACACTAATCTATTTAATGACACTAATAACATTAATAATAGATTATTATTATCAATAATCTATATAATAGATTATTATTATCTATTATGACAGTCATTCACAAAATACTTTGAAATAAAGAGTGTGTATGTATCACTAACAATAATGTCAACCAGCCTACCACCTAGATTTTCTTCTAGGAGTTTTATGATTTCTGGTCTTTCATTCAAGTTTTTAATCCATTTCAAGTTAATTTTTGTGTATTGTATAGTCAGTTTCATTCTTTTGCATGTGGCTGTCAAATTTTCTGAACACCATTTGTTGAAGAAACTGTCTTTCCTCATTGTATATTTTTAACTCCTAACCATCTTATGTGGGCTTTTTATCCTTTGTTGTAGATGAGCTATTAAGCTAGTTTTCAAGTCTTTTTCTCAGGAAATTCTTCTGTATATGGCTATAGATTTGTTGTGTCCTTGGGTACAGGTTGATCCAAGGTTTTTCTGCACTACTATTTGAACTGCCTCCTTTAATTTAGGCTTCCCTGATAGCTCAGTTTTGATTTTTATTTGACTTCAGTTCAGTTCAGTTCAGTCGCTCATTCTTGTCCGACTCTTTGCAATCCCATAAATTGCAGCACGCCAGGCCTCCCTGTCCATCACCAAATCCCAGAGTTCACTCAAACAAATGTCCATAGAGTCGATGATGCCATCCAGATATCTCATCCTCTGTCGTACCCTTCTCCTCCTGCCCCCAATCCCTCCCAGCATTAGAGTCTTTTCCAATGAGTCAACTCTTCACATGAGGTGGCCAAAGTACTGGAGTTTCAGCTTTAGCATCATTCCTTCCAAAGAAATCCCAGGGCTGATCTCCTTCAGAATGGACTGGTTGGATCTCCTTGCAGTCCAAGGGACTCTCAAGAGTCTTCTCCAACACCACAGTTCAAAAGCATCAATTCTTCGGCGCTCAGCTTTCTTCACAGTCCAACTCTCACATCCATACATGACCACTGGAAAAACCATAGCCTTGACTAGACAGACCTTTGTTGGCAAAGTAACGTCTCTGCTTTTCAATATGCTATCTAGGTTGCTCATAACTTTTCTTCCAAGGAGTAAGCATCTTTTGATTTCATGGCTGCAGTCACTATCTGCAGTGATTTTAGAGCTGCCCAAAAATAAAGTCTGACACAGTTTCCACTGTTTCCCCATCTCTTTCCCACGAAGTGGTGGGACCAGATGCCATGATCTTCATTTTCTGAATGTTGAGCTTTAAGCCAACTTTTTCACTCTCCACTCTCATTCTCATCAAGAGGCTTTTTAGTTCCTCTTCACTTTCTGCCATAAGGGTGGTGTCATCTGCATATCTGAGGTTACTGATATTTCTCCCAGCAATCTTGATTCCAGCTTGTGCTTCTTCCAGCCCAGCGTTTCTCATGATGTACTCTACATATAAGTTAAATAAGCAGGGTGACAATATACAGTCTTGATGTACTCCTTTCCCTATTTGGAACCAGTCTGTTGTTCCATGTCCAGTTCTAGGTGTTGCCTCCTGACCTGCATATAGGTTTCTCAAGAGGCAGGTCAGGTGGTCTGGTATTCCCATCTCTTTCAGAATTTTCCACAGTTTATTGTGATCCACACAGTCAAAGGCTTTGGCATAGTCAATAAAGCAGAAATAGATGTTTTTCTGGAACTCTCTTGCTTTTTCCGTGATCCAATGGATGCTGGCAATTTGATCTCCAGTTCCTCTGCCTTTTCTAAAACCAGCAACATCTGGAAGTTCACAGTTCATGTATTGCTGAAGCCTGGCTTGGAAAATTTTGAGCATTACTTAACTAGCGTGTGAGATGAGTACAATTGTGTGGTAGTTTGAGCATTCTTTGGCATTGCCTTTCTTTGGGATTGCAATGAAAACTGACCTTTTCCAGTTCTGTGGCCACTGCTGAGTTTTCCAAATTTGCTAGCATATTGTGTGCAGCACTTTCACAGCATCATCTTTCAGGATTTGGAATAGCTCAACTGGAATTCTATCACCTCCACTAGCTTTGTTCGTAGGGATGCTTTCTAAGGCCCACTTGACTTCACATTCCAGGATGTCTAGCTCTAGGTGAGTGATCATACCATGATGATTATCTTGATCGTGAAGATCGTTTTTGTACAGTTCTTCTGTGTATTCTTGCCACCTCTTCTTAATATCTTCTGCTTCTGTTAGGTCCATACAATTTCTGTCCTTTATTGAGCCCATCTTTGCATGAAATGTCCTCTTGATATCTCTAATTTTCTTTAAGAGATCTCTAATCTTTCCCATTCTGTTGTTTTCCTCTATTTCTTTGCATTGATCGCTGAGGAAGGTTTTCTTATCTCTTCTTGCTATTCTTTGGAACTCTGCATTCAGATGCTTATATCTTTCCTTTTCTCCTTTGATTTTGCTTCTCTTCTTTTCACAGCTATTTGTAAGGCCTCCCCAGACAGCCATTTTACTTTTTTTGCATTTGTTTTCCATGGGGATGGTCTTGATCCCTGTCTCCTGTACAATGTCACGAACCTCCGTCCATAATTCATCAGGCACTCTGTCTCTCATATCTAGTCACTTAAATCTATTTCTCACTTCCACTGCATAATCATAAGGGATTTGATTTAGGTCATACTTGAATGGTCTAGTGGTTTTCCATATTTTCTTCAATTTAAGTCTCAATTTGGCTATAAGGAGTTCATGATCTGAGCCACAGTCAGCTCTGGTCTTGTTTTTGCTGACTGTATAGAGCTTCTCCATCTTTGGCTGCAAAGAATATAATCAATCTGATTTCAGTGTTGACCATCTGGTGATGCCCATGTGTAGAGTCTTCTCTTGTGTTGTTGGAAGAGGGTTTTGCTATGACCAGTGCGTTCTCTTGGCAGAACTCTATTAGTCTTTCCCCTGCTTCATTCCATATTCCAAGGCCAAATTTGCCTGTTACTCCAGGTGTTTCTTGACTTCCTACTTTTGCATTCCAGTCCCCTATAATGAAAAGGACATTTTTTTTGGATGTTAGTTCTAAAAGGTCTGTAGGTGACTGGGAGGAGCTACCCAATGCCCGAGGCCAGGGGCAGAAGCCGAAAGGAGCAACCCCACATCCAAGGAGCGGTGGCTGCACGGGTGTAGGAGGGTCTAGAGGAGCTACTCCACGTTCAAGGTCAGGAGGGGCGGTGGTGAGGAGATACCCCTCATCCAAGGTAAGGAGCAGTGGCTGCACTTTGCTGGAACAGCCTTGAAGAGATACCGCATGTCCAAGGTAAGAGAAACCCAAGTAAGACGGTAGGTGTTGCAAGAGGGCATCAGAGGACAGACACACTGAAACCATAATCACTGAAAACTAGTCAATCTAATCACACTAGGACCACAGCCTTGTCTAACTCAATGAAACTAAGCCATGCCCTGTGGGGCCACCCAAGATGGGAGGGTCATGGTGGAGAGGTCTGACAGAATGTGGTCCACTGGAGAAGGGAATGGCAAACCACTTCAGTATTCTTGCCTTGAGAACCCCATAAACAGTATGAAAAGGCAAAATGATAGGACACTGAAAGAGGAACTCCCCAGGTCAGTAGGTGCCCAATATACCACTGGAGATCAGTGGAGAAATAACTCCAGAAAGAATGAAGGGATGCAGCCAAAGCAAAAACAGTACCCAGCTGTGGATGTGACTGGTGATAGAAGCAAGGTCTAATTCTGTAAAGAGCAATATTGCATAGGAACCTGGAATGTCAGGTCCATGAATCAAGGCAAATTGGAAGTGGTCAAACAGGAGATGGCAAGAGTGAATGTCGACATTCTAGGAATCAGCGAACTAAAATGGACTGGAATGGGTGAATTTAACTCAGATGACCATTATATGTATTACTGTGGGCAGGAATCCCTTAGAAGAAATGGAGTAGCCATCATGGTCAACAAGAGAGTCCAAAAAGCAGTACTTGGATGCAATTTATTTGACTTACTTCCTAACTTATTTACCAAGATAGATTGTGTTTAAGCAGTTGTTGCAGAATTTTAGTTTCACTGTGTCTGAAAGATATCTCACACTCAATCTGTCTTTCTAATGTCTATCACATGTTTTCCTTTATTTTTGTTGTATGCATTTTAGTACATGAGTATTGGTTTCAGTGGGCTTCCCAGGTGATTCTAGGATCAGGATCCCAGAATCCTCCTATTATTCAGGAGATGTGACTGGATTCTAGCCTTAGATCAGGAAGATCCCCTGGAATAGGAAATGGCCAGTCCATTATTCTTGCCTGGAAAATCCCATGAACAGAGGAGCCTGGTGGGCTATAGTCCCTGGGGTTGCCAAAGAATCAGACATGACTTAGCCACAAAACAACAACAAAATTGGTTTCACTGGTTCTCATAACTCTTTGAGAGAAATTAGCCACCAGTTCCTTTGAAAAAGAAAACAATTTTGCAACTTGACAATCTATCTTAAATAATTGTTTTCTGACAAATTCAGCACTCTGAACGCTCAGTGTTAGAAACACGAACCTTGGCAATCCTGCTGTGCAGCTGTCTTTTATAGTAATACTCATAGTACCTTCTGATGTATAATTAGCTATGCACACACTTTTCTCCCTTACTGTTTTGTGCAGTGCTTAAGGGCAGAGATTTATGTCTTCCGCATAGTTTTGTGAAATTCCTGGTGCATAGGGAGTTGTATATTTAATGTATTTGAATTAAATGCAGCTGATAAACTTCTTAGTGTTTAAATCTAGTACTTAAGGCAGGAGATACCCTGCACTTGAGCATAAACAAACTGTCACAGCTTGGGTACTGAAGGAAAACTTTAGGGAAAAGACACTTCTCATTGGCATGCTGTAAAGAGTTTCTTCCTCTTTCCTCAGCATGCTGTCCTATTAAAATGAGCCATTTTTCCCTTTGGACTCATGGACCAGGAAAGCAACATATTTAATTGTAAGGCAGTGATGACTGACCTTAACCATCTTGGCCCTGAAGGTGTCTCTTTTCTCTGCAGAAGAACACATGTGATTCTAAGATAGAAATGAAAGCAAATGCAAGAGGTAGAATTTTAGGTTCTGTCTTTTATCTTCCAATCAGGTGTTTTTGTTCCAAATAGAGAAATGACTTTTTGGTCAAAATTTATGTACATAAACTTGGTGTAAAATATGGGATTTCTTGGTGACTAAGACGGCAAAAAATCTGCCTGCGATGTGGGAAACCTGGGTTCAATCCCTGGATTGGAAAGACCACCTGGAGGAGGGCATGACAATCCACTCCAGTATTCTTGCCTAGAGAACCCCCATGGATGGAGGAGCCTGGTGGGCTACAATCCATGGGGTCGCAAAGAGTTTTCTATGAGTGTGTGGCTAAGCACAGTGTAAAACATACAAGCAGGAGCACATATTAATATTAGAATATAGAATATTCTAATAGTTTTGCATAGTGTCTGTTAATTCCGATCCCAAAACTCCCTCTGTTCTCCACTCTTTTGTCTTGTCATTTGGTTTGAGACTTAACACAAGGAAAAAAATTACCCTAACCTTTACACCATTTTCCTCTAGGAGCAGTATTTCAGATAGCATCTTTTAAGTTCAAGATCTTAAATCTACTTCTATATCCTCTCTCGTATTTAATATAATGTCTTCATCATTCTTATCTCTATTTTCCCACTCATATTCTGCATATTTTCTACCTCTATAGTCAATCTTAAAGCCTATCTCCTTTTAGGCATAGTAAATCATTTTGTATTTTTATGGTTCAACTTCTGATTTAATTTATTTTAAGTGTTCCTACTTTTTGCTTCATTTTTCTCTATGGTCAAATGGGGAATATTGGACTTATCTCAGCTCCTTTTGAACATTTAATGGCTTTTCCCCCCACTCATTGCCTTGTATTTCAGCTACAACTGAAATTTGAATTACTTATCCTATTCTATCTTAGTAAAAGTTAATCCTGATTTTGCCCAGCATTTATGGAGTTTAAAGCTCCACAACAAAAATAAAACTTGACATGCACATACTCAGGCATTTTTACTGAACCAACTTTTGCTTTGTGATGTCTGGATGGTTAAAAGATAAAGTTTTAAGAATCTTTCATTGTAGATTTCTGTCAGTATTTCTTTAATTAAAACATACATCTAATTTGTTCGGAAGATTTCTGGGTCCTGGAAGAAAGGATTATGATTTAGTAGGTAAGTCTGAGATGAAATCTAGAAACAGATGCTCTTTAATCAATATCCCAGGTCATTTTGTTGAATATATGCATTGACAAACACTAATTATACAGAACCTATGACAAAAATTCTATAATGAAAATCTGGTACTTTCAATGAATATTAATCAAAATATTCTACAACACCTTCTGTTTTATATAAATTTTTAAAGAGCCTCTGAAATCTTGGACAATATTATTCATATGATCATTTGTATATCATATAAACATATATTGTCTTCAGTGCAAGAGTCTTTGTTGCTATAGCAGGCAAACAAAGGAAGCAAAAATCTGTGCTCTCATGAAGCTCTGGTGGAAGAGCATAAACAAAGTAAATTACTGAAATATATAAAATATTAGCTAGTGGTAAACCCAAAGGAAAACAAATCCGGGAAGAATCAGGGTGTAGAGGTCAAAATTCTAGATCAGAAGGTTAGGGAAGACTCCCTTCCTGGGAAAGTGACTTTACTGCAAACCCTTAAAGACCTTTAAAGACGTTTTCTTGGGCTCCAAAATCACTGTGGACTGCAGCCATGAAATTAAAAGACACTTGCTCCTTGGAAGAAAAGCAATGACAAACCTAGACAGCATATTAAAAAGCAGAGACATTACTTTTCTGACAATGTAATGGTTTTTGTAGTCAAAGCTATGGTTTTTCCAGTAGTCTTGCATGGATATGAGAGCTGGACCATAAAAAGGACTGAGCGCTAAAGAATTGATGCTTTTGAACTGTGGTGCTGGGAGAAGATTCTTGAGAGTCCCTTGGACCGCAAGGAGATCAAACTAGTCCATCTTAAAGAAAATCAACTTGGAATATTCATTGGAAGGACTGATGTTAAAGCTGAAGCTCCAATACTTTGGCCACTGATGCAAAGAGCTAATTCACTGGAAAAGACCCTGGGGCTGGAAAAGGTGGAAGGCAGCATGACAGAGGATGAGATGGTTGGATGGCTTCACCGACTCAATGAACATGAGTTTATGCAAACTCTGAAAGATGGTGAAGGACAGGGAAGTCTCATGTGCTACAGTCCATGGAGTCTCAAAGGGTTGGACATGACTGAGAGGACTGAACAGCAACAACTGAAAGAGGTGCACTAACTTTTACAACGCTCAGTTCAATTCAGTTCAGTTCAGTCGCTCAGTCGTGTCCGACTCTTTGTGACCCCATGGACTGCAGCATGCCACGCCTCCCTGTCCATCACCAACTTCTGGAGTTTACTTAAACTCATGTTTACAATGCTAGAGTGATGTTTAACATACTTGAGAAAAAAATGTGACCTGGGCTTGCCCTGTCTCTCTTCCTGGGAGATGCTATCTCCAACCTCAGCTTCCATGTCACTCTCATCCTTTCTGTGACCTTATGCCTGCTCCAGAACTGAGTTTCTACATTTCAATTCATTTCTTTGACTATAAGGAAAAAAATTCTAATGAGGCTATCATCAGATAGTTTACAATATGAGTGGGAAACCAAGTCTATAGAGCAAGACTAAGACCAAGAACCAGAGCATCAGAGATCACTTGACTATCTCACTCTTCCTCCTGTAAAAATAAACATAATTGAATTATTTCCCAGTTTGTTTGACACTCATCTCTATATCCATTCTAACAAGAGCCATCTGAAAACACTCAAGTCACACCCTTACTCTTTGGCCATGCTGGAGTACAAGGAAGCACTTGGTAGAAGGAATAGCTAAAGCTCTTGTATAGGCAGAAACTCTAGATTTAGAGATCTATACAGAAAATACACAATACAGGAGAGGTAATACCCATTATAGTCATAATTTCTTTCATCTCTTCAGGCTCTGCAGCAATATATATGAGCATTTTGTTTAATCTCATTAGACACATTCTTTCTACTAGTGTGTTACATAAACTTTCTGTGCTAACACATTGATGAATATAATGAGTGATACATCAAATGACAACCCTTACAATGAATCCCACTGAGAGAAACAACTTACAGTGTGAAATACAGTTCCTCCTTCAGGATTTCTTTAGCTGTCTAGCTGGGCTAGAATTCTACAATTGGACAAATGCCAACTTATGTGATTGACATCTAGGGAACAGAAGCTATTGAAAGGGAAGGGGCAAGAAAACTGGGACCAGTTGTCTATTAAAAAAATTGGAAAAAATAAATTAATATGAATTTTCAAACTGTGTGTCTTATCTTCTTTTTTTGGAACTTACTACAAAATTTCATTTTATTTTACTCTGTGCATTTTGTTTCTCATAACAGATTTCTGATCTCAATGACCTCTCCTTTCTCTACAGTCAACTTTTTGCAAAACCTGTTCTGATTCCCCCGGGAGCTTTTGCAGTAGTGGCATTTGCAGTTGGTGGAAACAGTATTTCTAAAAATTTCTGTCTCTGCTGGAAAATAAGACATATGCATTGACATTTCCAATTTGAGCACAATAGCTCTTCTTTAATTCTGTATTGTAAATACCACTTCTGTATTTAATTTTCTTTGATTTTTCCTGGTTCATTCATTTCAATAATTCTCTCCTCTACAGAACTATCTTATTTTTATTTTTGGTATGTTTATTCTGGTATTTTTTCACAGACCCAGTTTTATGATTATATGTTATTTAATTTACATGCAGGAAAAAAATGAGTTATTATACAATGGATTTGCTTTAGTGTCATAGACATATATTTTAAAATGCAAACATTCTGGGGAAAGGAAAATATATTTTGATTTGGTGGCCCTAGTGGTAAAGTATTGCCTACCAATGTAGGAGACATGAGACATGGGTTCAATCTCTGGGTCGGGAAGATCCCTTGGAGGAGGGCATGGCAAGCCTCTCCGGTATTCTCACCTGGAAAATCCCAAGGACAGAGGGAGCCTGGAGGGATATAGTCCATACGCTCACAAAGAGCTGAACATGACTAAAGCGACTTAGCATGCATGCACAAGCTCATAATCAAAGTACTCCCTGTACTCAAACAAATGATTGATGTAAATACTGAAATAAAAAGATGAGAATAAATATGAATTATCTAATTTTAGTTTCCCATCTGAACACTTTGTTTGAAATTGATGCCCATGGTTGCTGAGTATGCATAGAGGTATTGGGAATTCTGTGAGTACTAACTTATTGACTTTAGAGATTTTGGAGGAAGATTTCCTATTCCTAAATATTTGTGTCCTCATTCTCTCTGGGAACCAAGAGTTGTGAGATTCTGACTCTCCTCTGAAGCAGTGTGGGCCACAGAATAATCTCCTATTGATTTGTTAGAGAACAGATACATGAGTCCTACTCACAATATAATAAAATCTAAATCTTAGTTTCTACACTAAAAAAAAAAAAAGAAATCTCAGATGAATCTTAAGTTATCTAGAGTTTGAGAAGTACTTATAGTCTACCTTTCCTTATAGCTGATACCATTTGATCTCCGAATTCAGAAATTTTTCTTGTCTCTAGAACACATCCTGAAAGTAATTAAAAACAATCAACACAAAATGAGAAAATGATAGTCTCCTCAGTAAATGGTGTTGGGAAAACTGCATATACACATGCAAAAAGGGGAAACTGCATCCCTATCTTATGCCACTCACAATAATTAACTTGAAATAAATTAAAGACTTAGTTTTAAGACCTAAAATCATAAAACTCCTAGAAGAAAGCATAGGGAAAAATGCTTTTTGTTCTTGATCTTGAAAATAAATTTTAGGATATGATTCCAAAAGCATAGACAACAAAAATAAAAATAAATAGTTGGTATTACATTAAACTAGAAAGCTTCTGCACAGAAAAGGAAATCATCAAGAAAATGAAAATGGACTAAAAGGAAATATTTGCAAATAATATATTTGATAAGGAGTTACTGTGTAAAATATATAAAGAACTCACATAACTCAATAGAAGATGCTGCTGCTGCTGCATCGCTTCAGTCGTGTCCGACTCTGTGCGACCCCATAGATGGCAGCCCACCAGGCTCCCCCATCCCTGGGATTCTCCAGGCAAGAACACTGGATAGATCCACTTAAAAATAGGCAGAATATCTGAATAGACATTTTTTCCAGGGAATATATATAAATGGCCAATAGACACTTGAGAAGATGCTCAACATCAGTAATCATCAGAGACATGAAAATCAAAACCAATGAGATACACCTCACAGCTGTTAGAATATCTATTTTCAAAAGGACAAGAATTAACAAGTGTTGGTGAGAATATGGAGAAAAGGGAGAAATAATGGGAGGTGATGAATGTGTTAATGAACTTGATTTTGGTAATTTTACAATGTTATATATATATATATATATATATATATATATATATATAAATTTTCCACTTAGAAATATACAATTTTATTTATCAATTATTCCTCAATAGCTGAAAAAATATATATATCAAGAGGGAATAAATAGTCAACACATTGAATAATCTAGGATTCAGCATCAAACTCCTCATGTTTTTCTTTCTTGTCCTTTTTTCTCAGTGTCTGGCAAGTTTTATATCTGCCAAATAACCTTGCCCCTAGAGAGTTAGAGACCTACACATAGATACTATTTTTGGTTTTCTACCCATGTTCAGGTTGACTTTATTGGTTTGAGAGCCTTCAAGTCATGGCTTAAGTGGCCATGGATCACAGGAGGCATGATTCAATCTCTAAGGCTGAGTTTCACCCTTGGGTTTCCAGCTGCTCATATCACTAAATCAGCTTTGTCCTGCTACCTTGCATTGCTGGTTGGTTTCTAGGGTAAGCTCCCTACTAGCCAGTAAGGAAATCTAGATAAGGCATCTTATTTATGAATTCTGGCATTTGCAGAGCTTATGAACTTCTTGACTTCCAATAAGCACATCATAAATACTTGTTGCACCAAAAAGAATGAAATCATTTCTGTGCCAGAGAATGATCACAGTACAAAACCTGATTCTTGCTGTATATTTCACCATTTAATTCTAATTTTTGCTCTTTGATCATAACATATTGAAGCAAAAAAGAGAGCCAGGAACATTCTGTTCTCTGACTAAATAATGTTTATTTTAAAATTTCAGAGAATTCAGTTAGCCTACTTTCTCTAGACTTAATGAAAGTTTGTGATTCAAAGTAAACTAATTATTGCTGAAGTCTAGTTTTCATTTTGAATGAAAGAAAATATGACTTTAAAAAATCTTATTTAAGCCTCTAGCATAACAATAATAATCATTTTCTTTTCATTGATTAGGCTAGAGCTCTCTGTCATCTTTTGTCAGTGAGTAATGGCAACCCACTCCAGTACTCTTGCCTGGAAAATCCAATGGACAGGGGAGCCTGGTAGGCTACGGACCATGGGGTCTCAAAGAGTCGGACACGACTGAGCGACTTCACTTTCACTTTTCACTGTCATGCATTGGAGAAGGAAATGGCAACCCACTCCAGTGTTCTTGCCTGGAGAATCCCAGGGACGGGGGAGCCTGGTGAGCTGCCGTCTGTGGGGTCGCACAGAGTCGGACATGACTGAAGCGACTTAGCAGCAGCAAGCCCCAGCTGGGCACAAAAAGTTTGATAAGAGTAATGTGCTAGTGGCTTTGAAAACAAATATTTATTTGCTTTTTATTGAACTTTTGTGAGCCCATGCAAGTCCATTATCTTCAAAATTCTGGATCTGGCTATAGCTTAAAAATGTTATATGCAAATTATATAAGAAGAATTGAAGTCATTGCTGTATATTTTTCTTTTGTGAAATATATGTGTACATACCCCATGTATCATCAAAATAAGATCTTGCAAGACAGTATAAATAAACTTAAGTAATAGAAAGCATTCAACTGCTAAACTGCATTAGTTTGTTCTCCTTTTAAAATTGCTTTACCAAATTATCTGCTATCTTACTAAGATAATAATTAAGTCTGCTAGAATTTTAAGTGAAAATTTCTGAATTAGTGGGTTTTTGGAGGGAAATTTGACAAAATGTAACAGCACAAGTATACACACTCTTACAAGTGCTCATCTATAGATTTATCCTAAAATATGCTAAAATGTGGGAAATGTTTAGATAAATATGTTTATTGCAGATTTTTTAAATGACTTCACACTTGAAAAAATTGAAAATTCAACAGTTGAACAAGATTACCGCTTGACTTACGGATTGTGGTTACTCTTGAATATTTTTATTTGTATACCTTTTTTTTATTTTTGAAAATAGTTTCTATGATAATTGATAATTGACAAAAAGACAATTGTATGGTTATTTGAAAAAATAAAGTGAATTAACAGTTTACTTAAGACTGTTTCACTAGTTTTCTAGTTATGGTTCCACTGAGTAAGAAAACTGTCTATAAATTACTCTTTTGAGTGTTGGGCCTTAACCAAGCTATTCATCCTGTTAACAACAGCAGATTCAAGGAAAGAATAATCAAACCAACAAAGGTTTTCTGAAGCTTATATCCCACACTAAGATCTAGGAAATATTAATACATCAGAAATTCCCACTCTTATCAGAAGCTACTACCTCCAAGCTTAGTTACCTACAAGTTATCTTTCTACTGCATGAAAAATCTCTCTCTTTCTCTCTTTCTCACACACACACACACATACATACTTAAGTTGATACATTTTCATATACTTGTAGAGTGATGGTGACCCGTTTAATCCATATTCTTTCTGAAAGGATAATGTGTAGCACAGAGAAATATACTTAGTTATCACAATATTCCATGAAAGGGAATAATTTACTTCCTCTTGCAAATAATTGGTGCTAAGATGGATCAGATCAAACATTGTCTATGTCTACATCTATATCCATGTCTGTTTTTCTATCTGTCTATCTATCCATAATAGTTCTTAAAAGCTCTTTTTAACTGGACATTTTATCACAACAGGTCCTGTTTAAATTCAGAAACTATATCCCACCAGAATTATGCGTGCAATCTGAATATTTATTGGTATGTTTCCTTCAAAGTTAGTATCTTATAAAATAGGAAATAAGAACAGTATTTGTTTTCACTGTGTGTGTGCTGTGTGTGTGTTCAGTAGTGTCCAATGTTTTGTGACCCCCATGGATTGTAGCCTGTGAGGCTTTTCATTCCATGGTATTCTCCAGGAAAGAATACTAAAGCAGATTGCCATTTCCTACTCCCAGGGATCTTCCCGACCCAGGGATTGGACCTGCATCTCCTGTGTATCCTGCATTGCAGGCAGATTCTTTACTACTGTATCACACTAAACCTATTAAATGGTCTTCTCAAAAGTACCCCTCTGCTTGAATGCTTCTTCCCTCACCTGCATGAGGCTGTCTGCTGCTGCTCACTGGTCACTTCATTTTGTTCAAATGTTATTACTTGTAGTGATGTGTGTCCTCAAAAAGACCCAGTAAGGAGACAGACTGGAGGGAGACACTTCCTCTATACCCTGTAACACATTATGAAGATATGCATGTTTCTTAATTTCCCTAATAATTAACTAAAGAGCTTCCCTGGTGGCTCAGACAGTAAAGTGTCTGCCTGCAATGCGGGAGACCCGGGTTCGATTCCTGGGTCAGGAAGATCACCTGGAGAAGGAAATGGCAATCCACTCCAGCACTCTTGCCTGGAAAATCCCATGGACGGAGGAGCCTGATAGGCTACAGTCCATGGGGTCGCAAAGAGTCAGACACGACTGAGCGACTTCACGATGACGAAAGTGTTTCTAAGGACAAGAATGTCTTCTAGTGTCCTCTGCCCCCAATAGTTACATACTAGCTTTAGATATCACTTCCCTTGCTCTCCAATTAAAACTTTTCTCATCAAAATGTCCTCTATTTCAAGGCCACCCCTACCAATATCTCCACCAACCTCCCTCAATCTTTTTCCATTGGAAGAAGCTTTTGGCCTAGACAACTGACCAAAATTATTGGCTCTGGAACCTGTATTTTGAATCTTTTATTTAGCTCACACTATGTTTTTTTTTTTTATATATTTATTTTCATTTATTTATTTGGCAGAAGTTCCAGTACTTTGGCCACCTGATGCAAAGAACCAACTCATTGGAAAAAAGACCTTAATACTGGGAAAGACTGAAGGCAAAAGGAGAAGAGGGAACAGAGAATGAGATGGTTAGATACCATCACCAACTCAGTGGACATGAATTTGAGCAAACTCTGGGAGACAATGAAGGACAGGGGAGCCTGGCATGCTGCAGTCCTTGGGGCTGCAAAGAGTAGGATAGGACTTAGCGACTGAACAACAGCAACAATAATTATTTATTTGGCAGTGTAGGGTCTTAGTTGCAATGTGCACGATCTTTTTCTTTTTTTCTTTTTTGGTTGTGCCATGTGAACTCTGAATTGAAACATCCAGGCTCTTAATTATAGCATGTGAGATCTAGGTCACTGACCAGGGATCGAACCTGAGACCCCTGCATTGGGAATGCAGAGTCTTAGCTACTGGACCACCAGAAAAGGCCCAGACACCATTTTTTTAAAAGAAGAAGCTGACATTTCACTATAAAAGAAATTTAAATAAAAATCCATATTTCTTATTCTTCAAGTAAATCCAGAATCTCTGATAACAGTTCATTAGAGTTGCGTAGGAGCTGGGTCCTGTAGATAGAACAGATGATTTACTTGTTACTACATGGTCCCTATAGCATCTAGGGGACTTCTCCAGTGGCTCAGTGGTAAGGAATCTGTCGTAATTCAGAAGACACAAGAGATGTAGGTGTCTGGAAGATCTCAGTGTCGGGAAGATCCCCTGGAGGAGGGCATGGTAACCCACTCCAGTATTCTTGCCTGGAGAATCCCATGACAGAGGAGCCTGGCGGGTTACAGTCCATAGGGTGGCAAAGAATTGGACACGACTGAAGCAACTGAGCACACACATAGGCATCTGAGTGTGAGACCTTTGCCCAAGACTCTTCTCCCTCTTTATCTGCATTAAAGTTGGAATCATTGATTTTGTTCCCTTGGGCTTCAGACCTGGTTGGGGGTGGGGAGAGGGTGGTGTCATAGTGAATTTTCATTTATGATGCAAATCCAATAAATGTTGAAGGGAAAAGTAGGAATAGAAGAGAACCAGTTCTCCCCAAGTGAGCGAAGCTATTAAAATACAAACATACACATACACACACACATACCCCCTAAAGGATACAATTGAATTTTATGAAAAACGGTGCACACAAGAGCCTAAATAACAAAAGAAGGCCGTAAGACCCATTATTCTGTTATTTCTTTTTTTCTCTTTTACCTTGGCATCTCCTGAAATAATAAAGGATCTATGTGTCCACTTCATCTGAGCTTCCTTTATATTCCCAAGGTCTTTTCAATCTCCCTCTGAGACATGGGAGTGCACCACAGGGGGATAAATCTTCAGTTACTTCTAGTCCTTTAATATATACAATATGTAAAAGCACATTTTTATATGACACAAGATAAAGAATAAAACAAAAGTAAAAGGACGGATTCAGATATGAGGTCTCATTTCTTCTCATTATTAAATTGGTAAAAAAAAAAAGGCTTACATTTACCTTCCTTTTTTTTGGCTTTTGTAAGTGCATCACCCTATTCTTTCCTGAGGTTGATCTATGCTGGGATGTTAGTTTTCCATGCAAGTTCTCAATAAATATTTGCTCTTTGTTCTCAGTCTGTGTTTATACCATTATTCACACTTCCCTTTATCTCCAAGACTTTTATATTGTTGTTAAGGAGTTTTTTTTTTTCCCCCCTCCAACAGCCTTGACAAAATGATAGCTTTTTGAATTCATTATTTGTGTGAGAGAACTTCAATTCAGCATCCTACAAATCTGAGAGTTCATCTATGTGTGTCTAACATTCTTGGTTTTCTCTCCGTTCTGCACCCTGATTGGAAAGCATGCTCTACACTTGTTAGCAAAGAAGTAGAGTCTTGGTTGAGATAATGCAGAGAGAAGAACATGGAGATTGTAGTTGCATTGAAAACCCTCAGTTAACCTCATGAATAACCATTTCATGCTCACTGTCAAGGGAGATACAAAAGAATCAGTCTTTCCAATTGGATGCTTTCAGACTCTTTGTTTTTATCAGGAATTATATTATCTACCTAAAATATTTTTCTGAACCCAGACAAGGAAATTTATGCCTTTGTACTTGATGCTTTGACCTTCAGGCCCTTACAAACTCAAAGAAAATTTTCAGAAAAATATTAAAAATGGGAAACTGGTGATTAGGGCTTCATTGACATGAAGACCAAGTTTCATAGGATCTCATAAAGAGGACACTCTAATGGTATTAAGACCTTAATTCTCCTTAAAATATGAGGACAAAGGTACTAGAATTTTTAAAAGTGATGATAGGGGACAAAATATGTTTCCTGATTTAGGAGATGATTGGAATTTAAGAGATATGGAATCTAGCTCATAGCAATGCAACAGCCTAGAAGCTAGAAGCCCAGAAAGCAGAAACATTCAAGGCTCCAGTGACTTTAACAAATGAGTCAGAGATGGACTTTGAAACTGTGTGGTAATAGCAAAGACTGTGATAGATTCAACCTGGAGTGAGAAAATACGGCAGCCGGGAGGACATTTGGGAGCACACAAAAGTCCTTTGAAACAACGTGGGACAGGCAAGAATTGATTGGGTCTGAACCCTTCATGAGTGTGGGAAGGACAGGGAGGAAAAGTACACAAAAGGAGGGAGCAATGGTTTTGTGATTTTGTCTTGGTGGTATTTTTCAAGTTGGTTTAGATTAGCAAAACACAGTGTTTTATATGAGCTAGTGGTGATTTAGTTGCTAAGTTGTATCCAACTCTTGCCACCCTGTGGACTGTAGCCCACCAGGCTCCTCTGTCCATGGAATTTTCCCAGCAAGAATACTGGAGTGGGTTGCCATTTCCTTCTCCATTATATGAGCTACCATAAGAAAATAATAGCAATGTTTACTCTCAGGATATCTAAAATGTCCCAATGCTGTACACTTTGTGGAAATAGTTGCAATAATATTAATATCTGAATTTCATTAATGTGGAGTGCCTCTCCAACTGTTTCAAGATTTAATTTCTTTTCTCAGAGCTTCCATCATTCCACTCTTACATTTTCTTCTTATAAGCCAGACCAAGAAGAAACTTTCTGGGAATAATCTATGGGAACCCCTATGCTTGTTCCTCTATGAGTAAATTGTTCAGCCAGGTGACAAGTGTCAAGCTGATCAGTGGGTACCAGTTCCACATGCCAGGAGAAGACTCCAGCTACATGGGAGAAGGCAAGATCATCACAATGCCAGCTACCAGAATAGGAAGTACCAGCATCTCTGCTTACTGTGTCTTGATATCAGAGTTGCCAAGAAAAAACAGCAGTCAAGTACTGGATGAACAATGTTTTGACTCACATGGAGAAGAGACAGCAAGGTCAGCTCTAATAGAGTACAGGTTCATAGCCAGAAGGCTCCCCTAAGCAGGTTCCCCAGGCAACTGATGCAGCATGATTTGTTTATGAGGACTCTTCTTGTGACACGTCAGAAAGACACCAGTTCCTCTCCACTGGAGTCTGAAATACTGATCGTTGAGGATGCATGAAGACCACTGATGCACATGCTTATGCAACAGAGGAAGACTCAGTTAGCCTGAAACAGGAAAGACATTCCCACACAAGGTGATAAGCCCTGTACAGGCTATGTGTACTCTTTATCTTTTGGTAAGGAAATTTCAGACTCAAGGCCCATTCTCACATAGACAAGTGAGGATCAAAAGAATGCACAGGAAACTACCTTTCCAAACATTATACCATTTCTATGATTCCACTAAGCCAAGAATTTATCTGCAGACAACTACCCAGAGCATTCAGACTGTCAAAGTTGTGATAAGCTATGGTAGGACAAAGGGAATGGTCTACTGTTCAACTCCGTTCTAAATGTTCTTACCTAGACTCTAGAAAGAAGCAATTTTGGAAATGTGTGTTTCATTTACTTTGCCAAAACAAATCCTCTAGTTGTATCCAATATGTTTGTTTGTTTTTGAAGAAGAGGTCAGGGCAAGAGTCTTGGGTTAGATTGAAGATAGAAAACCACCATGTTCTTCTTTCCATTTACTTTTCTAGGGTACATAAACATAACATGCTTTATAATTTCCAAGCAAGAAGAACAACATCATCATAAAAAAATGAAAACAAAAACAAAGCCTCCACAATTTCCTACAACACACACATTAATTACAGAAAACCAAATCACAACAGCAATAAAAATGAAACAGAGGCCTTCTCCATGAAAGCTTGGAAAACTCTTAAGGCAGGAGGGGAGTCTTAATTTTCTCAAATCCAAAGCAGACTTTGTTTGTTAGTGTTTGCAACCCCATGAACTGTAGTGCACCAGGCTCCTCTGTCCATGGGATTTCCCAAGCAAGGATACTGGAGTGGGTTGTCATGCCCTTCTCTAGGGGATTTTCCCTACCCCGGGATTGAACCTGGGTCTCCTGCATTGCAAGCAGATTCTTTACCACCTAAGTCACCAGGGAGATTTTGCTGAGGCTCCATCAAGCCCACCTTAGCTACCTAAAGTAGGTCACTCTGAGTTCTCTCATCCTGCTTATAAACCGAATTTGTAAACTTAGTCCTCTCTGTCTGGTTTCCTTAATCTTGATTCTCTTTCTGCTTCTCTTATTCCACCAGAACGGTATTCTTTTGTTCAAAATTTCTTTTTTCATTAGTTTCTATGTGTTATTCTCTCAGCACATGGACTTGAGAACAACTTTAATATGTGGACTCCCATATTCAGAAAGGATTTGAGGTTATGAGTAATGGAAACAATCCAAGATTTTGGGGGTGAAAAGAGAAAGCTGGGGGAAAGCTTGATCCTGTTGGGCAACACGAAGTTTATGCAGAAGGAAAAGAATAGATTACCAGGTATTCTGTTTATGATGAGCTTAATCTGCAATAGTAGTACTTCAGGAGAACAGAACTTTGGGCAGAGAAAGTAGTCAGCAAAATCCTTAAGCTGTCTGAGCAAAGCAGCCCTTCAGAGTACAAGATAACTGGAGGTGGGAGGATGAAGATGATTCTTAGGGCAGCAGGTCTGGGAATCAATGGGTGAGTCAGGACAGAAAATGGCTTTGGGTCATCAGAGGGAATTTGTTTTTTACTCTGGGTGAAAATGAGAACCACTGCAAGATTTTAAGCAAAAGAACGGCATGACTTATATCAATTGTTTCAGTCAGAAGAGGACGTAAGGTCACAGCAACTGACAAAGGTTGGTGGCTCTGGCGGCTCCTGCAGAATAATACAGTTCAGAAGAGGGTGATCAGATCAGGTCCTGCATTTGATGAGGCTTCTGACGGTGGATGCAAAACAACATTTGTTCCAACAAATTATAATACAAGAGCTTCCTACCCCATATGGTTACACAGTGTATTCAAGATTTGTCTGAAGAGATGCTAGAGATTGTCTGACCCTCATTCACCTGTCTTTCACTTGCCACCAACAATACCAGGGTGGAAATGACCACTGCTTCCAAAATCTATACATATCAGAGACACCCCCCTCAAGGGAAAATTGAGATAAAAGAGCTTGATTTGGGGTGGCTAAAATGTGACAGATGCTCACCAAGAAAGGCAAGCTCATTGGTCTTACAATTTGAACTGGCTTTTACCCTGGAAAATGCTTTATAACTATCAAAAATGTTGTTAATTATGTTTTTAAAAATATTAATCCAATCTTCTGTATTTAGCATAGAAGAATTTATCCTACACTTATCTATATAAACTGAATAAGGTTTGCATGACTATTATTAAACTGAGGGAAATCTTAAAATAAGCACTTCTATAGCTTTAACACTTCCCATGTTTTTATATAGTCTTCATATCAACTGCGTTGATGGTTCTGCAATTTCAATAATAGATAAGTCACAATTTGCTTATGATCCCTGCCTTAGCCCATAGTCACTCTATTAGACATTTAGGTTATTTTTGTTTTGTTGATCAACATAGGTAATTCTTTTCCTCCTTGGGGTTATTTTTAAGATAAATACCCAAGAGGAAAACTGCATTAAATGTTACAAGTATGTTAACATATCTTGATTGGTATTAGCACTTTCTAAATTTAGTCAGTATTTTTAAGGTTTTTTCCAGTGAAAGTGAAAGGGACTCAGTTGTGTCTGACTCTTTGTGACCCCATGGACTATACAGTCCATGGAATTCTCTAGACCAGAATACTGGAGTGTGTAGCCTTTCCCTTCTCCAGGGGATCTTCACAACCCAGGGATTGAAACCAGGTCTCCTGCATTGCAGGCGGATTCTTTACCAGCTGAGCCACCAGGGAAAAGTAAAAGTAGAAAGTCAAGTCACTTAGTCGTGTCTGTGACTCCATGGTATACAGCCTGCCAGGTTCCTTGGGCCATGGGATTTCCCAGGCAAGAATACTGGAGTGGGTTTCCATTTCCTTTTCCAGGGGATCTTCCCAACCCAGGGATCAAACCTGGGCCTCCCACATTGCCGGCAGACTCTTTACTGAGCTACTAGTAGATAGATAGATAGATAGATATCTACCAGGGAAGCCCAAGAATACTGGAATAGGTAGCCTACCCCTTCTCCAGGGGATCTTCCTGACCCAGGAATCCAGCTGAGGTCTCCTGCTTTGCAGACAGATTCTTTACCAGCTGAGCTACATGCAGTGCAAATATAAGATGGTAGAAACTTCAACTAAGGAACTCGAGGTAATGTAATTTTTATTTAAACAGAGAAACTGATTGCCCTAGTCTCTATGGAGAGATCAAAAAGCCCCCCTCACACACACTTTAAACTATAAAGACAAGCTATATGAATCTGATAGATGGTGTAACTGTATGATAATCTTAACAGAAATCTGGTCTTGGAGCTCATACACAGTAACATGTTAGCACTTCATTATACATTATTGACTTTCACTCATATTTGCTAAAACAAACATTCAAGAACCATCTGCAACTGGATAAAGTGCTCATTTTGCATGTTAGGAAAACTATAAAAAATGACTGCATGAAATTAAGGCAACATCTGAGCTCCTGGGGTTGCTTATCACATTTAAAGTTGACAGTATGGGTCTCAGGAGGCAGCAGAGAGCTTATGGATAAACACAGCAGGTAGTAAAAGAACTTAAATGCCCAAAATCGCTTTACCATAGTAAAGAGATAGAGAGGTAATGATGAAACTAAAGACATAGCACTTAAGACCTTACTTCTTCAAAGCAATTTCCTTTTAAAATGTTAAAAATAATTACTTTAAATAATTAACTGGCAGAGTGGTCTGTAAACTATTCAACTGCTAAAATTATTTTGAATGTCCCTCTGAGTGCACGTGTGCTCAGTCATGCCCGACTCTCTTGAGACCTCATGGACTGTAACCCACCAGGCACCTCTGTCCATGGGGTTATCCCAGCAAAAATACTGGAGTGGGTTGCCATTCCCTCCTCCTCAGAATCTTCCCGAACCAGGGATGGAACCCAAGTCTCCTGTGGCTCCTGCGTTGGCAGGTGGATTTTTCTTTTTTTTAACCCAATGAGCCACCTGGAAAATACCCAAGTGTCCCTCTGTACACTCACGATTTTTGGGTGAAGCAGAGAGAATTCTAAATAAGTTTGCCTAGGCTTAATGTCCCTTTTAAGCATCAGGGTTTACTTTTCTGATGGAGTTACAAGAGCTCATGAGATCCCTGAAGCAGGGTCTATGTCATATGAACTTTTTTGTTTTTAATTAACCAGCTCTTACATATTTAACGAGTCCGTCCTTTACCCGGTCATCTGTAGTACGACATTGGTTGTAAATCAAGTATTCATATGTGTCTGTTTCTACAAACACCATTGTCACACTGTCTTTATTATTTTGAGTCTCTAAACATTGATATCTGGTTGAGAAAATTGTCTAACTTTGCTTTCCTTTCTTGAGAATTTTTAACATCTTTACTAAGATATAATTTATATACTGTACAATCAAAAAAGTCAAAGTCAATAATTTCACCCATTTAAATTATACAAATAAATGGTTTGAGTTGGTGATGGACAGGGAAGCCTGGTATGCTATGATTCATGGGGTCGCAAAGAGTCGGACACGACTAAGCGACTGATATAAACTGAACTGAAAGTCACACATGCATCCCACCATCACCATCCTCATCTCTTTTTAATTTTTCAAGATTTCTTTTGACGATTTTAAGTTCTCTTTTTTTATTTGTTACAATTTGGCCACATGGCGTATGGAATCTTGAGGTCCCCAACCAAGGATTGAACCTGCACCCCCTGCAGTGGAGGTAAAGTCTTAACCACTGGACCGCCAGGGAAGTCCCCATCACCATCTTTATTTTAAGACATTTTCATCATCTCACCAAGACTCCCCATACCCTTTAGATGTCACCTCCTTACCGTCACATTTTCCCCCTGGTTCTAAGTGACAGCTAACCAATCTAACCTCTGTTTCTTTAGATTTATCCATTCTGGACTTTCACATGAATGTGATCATATAATGTGTGGCCTTCTGTGACTGGCTTCTTCAGTTATTATGCTTTGAAGGTTTATTCATGTTGTAGTATATGTTAGTATACTCCCTTTTATAGTAAAATAACATTCTGTTGTATGAATATGGGGCTTCCCAGGTGGTAAAGACTCTGCCTGCTAATGCAGGAGACATACCTGTATACCATATTTTTTAATCCATTCATTAGCTGAGTGACATTTGGGCTGTTTCTTTCTTTTGGGTATTATAAACAACGTTGCTGTAAACATCTGTGTACAAGCTTTTCTGTGAATATATGGTTTCATATCTTTTGGGTCTATACCTAGGAGAGGAATATCTCAGTCTTACAGTAGCTCAACATTTAATCATTTGAGGAACTGCCAGATTGTTTCCATTTTCATTTCTCACCAGCAGTATATAAAGTTTCACATTTTTTTGCATTCTCACTAACACTTGTCATTATGTTTTTTTTTTTTTTTTAATTCTAGACATTCTATTTTGTTTGAAGTGGTATCTTGAGGTTGGTTTTGATTTGCATTTCCCTAATAAATAATGATGTTAATCATGAATTATCATTAGAACATCAGAAGGGACAAGTGTAAAAAGAACAGAGTGAGGTAAGTCAGAAAGAGAAAGACAAATATCACATATTAATGCATATATATGGAATCTAGAAAGATAGTACCAATAATCCTACTTGCAGGGCAGCAAAGGAGACACAGACATAAAGAACACACTTTTGGAAAGAGTGGGGGAGAAAGAGGGTAGGGTGATTTGAGAGAATGGCTTTGAAATATATACATTACCATATGTAAAATATATACCCAGTGAGAGTTTGATGTATGATGCAGGGAAAGCAAAGCCCAAGCTTTGTGACGACCTAGAGGGATAGGGTGGGGAGGCAAGTGGGAGAAGGGTTCGGGAGGGAGGGGCCACGCATATACCCATGGCTGGTTCATGTTGATATATGGCAAAAACCACTGCAGTATTGCAATTATCCTCCAATTAAAAACATACATTTTAAAACAGAATTGAAAATGGAAAACAATAAAGATTGTCAGATTGGATAAAATCAGCAGGTAGAAGATGATCCTGATTTTGTAAATAATAATCAAAACAAGCAATGTTTTTTTCAATAACCAAAAAACTATAGCTTTCTTTTTAACACTGAAAAATTTCCACTATACATTACATATGGTATTTCCTGTTTTAATCATTATGGTAGAGAAAATATTATAGTTTAGTTATATTATTAATGTATGTTAGTCTTCTTTCTCAAAACTGCAATTTTTAGCATTTGTCTTACATACTGTGGTGCTCCCGTGTTGGGTGCATATATATTTATAATTGTTATATCTTCTTCTTGGATTGATCCTTTGATCATTATGTAGTGACCTTCTTTGTCTCTTTTCACAGCCTTTGTTTTAAAGTCTATTTTATCTGATATGAGTATTGCTACTCCTGCTTTCTTTTGGTCCCTATTTGCATGGAAAATCTTTTTCCAGCCCTTCACTTTCAGCCTGTATGTGTCCCCTGTTTTGAGGTGGGTCTCTTGTAAACAACATATGTAGGGGTCTTGTTTTTGTATCCATTCAGCCAGTCTTTGTCTTTTGGTTGGGGCATTCAACCCATTTACGTTTAAGGTAATTACTGATAAGTATGATCCCGTTGCCATTTACTTTATTGTTTTGGGTTCGAGTTTATACACTGTTTTTGTGTTTCCTGTCTAGAGAATATCCTTTAGTATTTGTTGGAGAGCTGGTTTGGTGGTGCAGAATTCTCTCAGCTTTTGCTTGTCTGAAAAGCTTTTGATTTCTCCTTCATACTTGAATGAGATCCTTGCTGGGTACAATAATCTGGGCTGTAGGTTATTAGAAATTAACAATAACACAATAATAGTGGGAGACTTTAATACCCCACTTACACCTATGGATAGATCAACTAAACAGAAAATTAACAAGGAAACACAAACTTTAAACGATACAATAGACCAGTTAGACCTAATTGATATCTATAGGACATTTCATCCCAAAACAATGAGTTTCACCTTTTTCTCAAGCGCACATGGAACTTTCTCCAGGATAGATCACATCCTGGGCCATAAAGCTAGCCTTGGTAAATCCAAAAAAATAGAAATCATCCCAAGCATTTTTTCTGACCACAATGCAGTAAGATTAGATCTCAATTACAGGAGAAAAACTATTAAAAATTCCAACATATGGAGGCTGAACAACACGCTGCTGAATAACCAACAAATCACAGAAGAAATCAAAAAAGAAATCAAAATTTGCATAGAAACGAATGAAAATGAAAACACAACCCAAAACCTGTGGGACACGGTAAAAGCAGTCCTAAGGGGAAAGTTCATAGCAATACAGGCATACCTCAAGAAACAAGAAAAAACTCAAATAAATAACCTAACTCTACACCTAAAGCAACTAGAAAAGGAAGAAATGAAGAACCCCAGGGTTAGTAGAAGGAAAGAAATCTTAAAAATTAGGGCAGAAATAAATGCAAAAGAAACAAAAGAGACCATAGCAAAAATCAACAAAACCAAAAGCTGGTTCTTTGAAAGGATAAATAAAATTGACAAACCATTAGCCAGACTCATCAAGAAACAAAGGGAGAAAAATCAAATCAACAAAATTAGAAACAAAAATGGAGAGATCACAACAGACAATACAGAAATACAAAGGATCATAAGAGACTACTATCAACAATTATATGCCAATAAAATGGACAATGTGGAAGAAATGGACAAATTCTTAGAAAAGTACAACTTTCCAAAACTCGACCAGGAAGAAACAGAAAATCTTAACAGACCCATCACAAGCATGGAAATTGAAACTGTAATCAAAAATCTTCCAGCAAACAAAAGCCCCGGTCCAGACGGCTTCACAGCTGAATTCTACCAAAAATTTAGAGAAGAGCTGACACCTATCCTGCTCAAACTCTTCCCAAAAATTGCAGAGGAAGGTAAACTTCCAAACTCATTCTATGAGGCCACCATCACCCTAATACCAAAACCTGACAAAGATCCCACAAAAAAAGAAAACTACAGGCCAATATCACTGATGAACATAGATGCAAAAATCCTTAACAAAATTCTAGCAATCAGAATCCAACAACACATTAAAAAGATCATACACCATGATCAAGTGGGCTTTATCCCAGGGATGCAAGGATTCTTGAATATCCGCAAATCAATCAATGTAATACACCACATTAACAAATTGAAAAATAAAAACCATATGATTATCTCAATAGATGCAGAGAAAGCCTTTGACAAAATTCAACATCCATTTATGATAAAAACTCTCCAGAAAGCAGGAATAGAAGGAACATACCTCAACATAATAAAAGCTATATATGACAAACCCACAGCAAACATTATCCTCAATGGTGAAAAATTGAAAGCATTTCCTCTAAAGTCAGGAACAAGACAAGGGTGCCCACTTTCACCATTACTATTCAACATAGTTTTGGAAGTTCTGGCCACAGCAATCAGAGCAGAAAAAGAAATAAAAGGAATCCAAACTGGAAAAGAAGAAGTAAAACTCTCACCATTTGCAGATGACATGATCCTCTACATAGAAAACCCTAAAGATTCCACCAGAAAATTACTAGAAATAATCAATGACTATAGTAAAGTTGCAGGATATAAAATCAACACACAGAAATCCCTTGCATTCCTATACACTAATAATGAGAAAACAGAGAGAGAAATTAAGGAAACAATTCCATTCACCATTGCAACGGAAAGAATAAAATGCTTAGGAATACATCTACCTAAAGAAACTAAAGACCTATATATAGAAAACTATAAAACACTGGTGAAAGAAATCAAAGAGGACACTAACAGATGGAGAAATATACCATGTTCATGGATTGGAAGAATCAATATAGTGAAAATGAGTATACTACCCAAAGCAATTTATAGATTCAATGCAATCCCTATCAAGCTACCAACAGTATTCTTCACAGAGCTAGAACAAATAATTTCACAATATGTATGGAAAAACAAAAAACCTCGAATAGCCAAAGCGATCTTGAGAAAGAAGAATGGAACTGGAGGAATCAACCTACCTGACTTCAGGCTCTACTACAAAGCCACAGTTATCAAGCAGTATGGTACTGGCACAAAGACAGAAATATAGATCAATGGAATAAAATACAAAGCCCAGAGATAAATCCACGCACATATGCACACCTTATCTTTGACAAAGGAGGCAAGAATATACAATGGATTAAAGACAATCTCTTTAACAAGTGGTGCTGGGAAATCTGGTCAACCACTTGTAAAAGAATGAAACTAGACCACTTTCTAACACCATACACAAAAATAAACTCAAAATGAATTAAAGATCTAAACGTAAGACCAGAAACTATAAAACTCCTAGAGGAGAACATAGGCAAAACACTCTCTGACATACATCACAGCAGGATCCTCTATGACCCACCTCCCGGAATATTGGAAATAAAAGCAAAAATAAACAAATGGGACCTAATTAACCTTAAAAGCTTCTGCACATCAAAGGAAACTATTAGCAAGGTGAAAAGACAGCCTTCAGAATGGGAGAAAATAATAGCAAATGAAGCAACTGACAAACAACTAATCTCAAAAATATACAAGCAACTCCTACAGCTCAACTCCAGAAAAATAAACGACCCAATCAAAAAATGGGCCAAAGATCTAAATAGACATTTCTCCAAAGAAGACATACAGATGGCTAACAAACACATGAAAAGATGCTCAACATCACTCATTATCAGAGAAATGCAAATCAAAACCACTATGACGTACCATTTCATGCCAGTCAGAATGGCTGTGATCCAAAAGTCTACAAGTAATAAATCCTGGAGAGGGTGTGGAGAAAAGGGAACCCTGTTACACTGTTGGTGGGAATGCAAACTAGTACAGCCACTATGGAGAACAGTGTGGAGATTCCTTAAAAAACTGGAAATAGAACTGCCTATGATCCAGCAATCCCACTGCTGGGCATACACACTGAGGAAACCAGAAGGGAAAGAGACACGTGTACCCCAATGTTCATCGCAGCACTGTTTATAATAGCCAGGACATGGAAGCAACCTAGATGTCCATCAGCAGATGAATGGATAAGAAAGCAGTGGTACTTATACACAATGGAGTATTACTCAGCCATTAAAAAGAATACATTTGAATCAGTTCTAATGAGGTGGATGAAACTGGAGCCTATTATACAGAGTGAAGTAAGCCAGAAGGAAAAACATAAATACAGTATACTAACGCATGTATATGGAATTTAGAAATATGGTAACAATAACTCTGTATACAAGACAGCAAAAGAGACACTGATGTATAGAACAGTCTTATGGACTCTGTGGGAGAGGGAGAGGGTGGGATGATTTGGGAGAATGACATTGAAACATGTAAAATATCATGTAAGAAACGAGTTGCCAGTCCAGGTTCGATGCACGATACTGGATGCTTGGGGCTGGTGCACTGGGACGACCCAGAGGGATGGTATGGGGAGGGAGGAGGGAGGAGGGTTCAGGATGGGGAACACATGTATACCTGTGGTGGATTCATTTTGATATTTGGCAAAACTAATACAATTATGTAAAGTTTAAAAATAAAATAAAATTTAAAAAAATTAAAAAATAAAATAAAAAAATAAAATTCCAAAAAAAAAAGAGAGAAAAAAAAAACTGCAATTTTTAAAACTTTTTTAAACATCTTAACAAATTCATTAATTAAAAAAAAGGAAAAAAATGCTCTTTGGTCTTGTTCTAATTTATATAAAAACTAATAGTTTTAATAAATTCATGACATATATAATTTATTTAATCTCTTATCATTAGATAAGTGCAGCTGAACAATCTTTGTGATTTGGGGAGTTTGATGATGCTCCTGATGCAATTGCAGAGGTGAACAAAATGCTCTATATTCCCAGTATCACTGGAACTTAAAATAGTTGACATTTTATAAAGCACTTAGCTGCCTGAGGAGAACCCATAAAGATTCTCCCTGAGGTACCAACATTAGATAATCAGACTATGAACGAGAATCAGTGTATGATTCAAACTGGATTGATCATTTTAGTGCGGCAGGTGCATTCCAATTTAAACCTGAATTTCCCCAGAGAAATTGCCCATTTCTCAACAATATTCTTTATTACAGTTAGCAATATAGATAACTTTTGCCTGATTTGTCAGATGATTACACGTGTAACTTTATTTTTCCTTCTCTTTTTCTCTGCTCTTTCCTTTCTTCTGCTTTTAGTTAGCTGGTGATTGTTTTTTCTTAATCCTCATGAAGATTCAAGATTCAGCCTGGGATCAAGCATTATTTTTACTTTAACAATAGGAATAAATAAATGAATAAATAAATATAAATATGTTTGTTTTAAATACATAAGGAATTGACAGGGATATACAATGAAAATAAGATAGAAACAAGTACAAACCTGAAGTCAGCATAGGACTTGAGAAGACCAAATTTGATTTTTTTTTCCTAAACAGGGACTAAGGGACTATTCAGATTTTACATTTTACTAGGAGAAGCATCTGGGATAGTTTGTATTTGCAAGGCATTGTTATCAATATGTGTAAGTATATGTGAAAAGATCTTTCTATTGCATTGGTTATTGTGAGGACTGAGCAAAATAATGAATCTATTTCAAAGCTTCTGAAACTCTTAGAAGCATGCCTAATATATAGAAAAATGCTTGGAGTTAGCTATTATGATTTTATTATTTTTATGTTAGAGTGAGTGGGCAATATATATCTTGCTTGTCCACTTTGAGAACTCTGAGGTGAAAATTTTACCCACATTAATTCCTAGCCAGACTCTTTTTGTGTAGGTCCCAGGAACATGAAGTTAATTCTTGACCTCTGAATGTAAATGCATCAGAGGAAATGCTATCGGTTTGCTGGGGCTGGCATAAAAAATACCACAGACTGGGTAGCTTAAACAACAGAACTTTATTTTTTTACAGTTGTAGAACCTAGAAGTCTGAGATCAAGTTGTCGAACCTAGAAGTCTGAGATCAAGTTGTCAGCAGCTTTACTTTCTTCTTGGGCTCTTCTTCTTGGCTTGTGGATGGCTGCCTTTTCTGTCTATTTTCATATGATCTTCCCTCTGATTGTGTCTGTGCCCTAATTTCCAGTCATAATGAATTAGGGCCTTCTGATAATAATTTCATTTTCCATGAATTACCTCTTTAAAAATCCTCTCTCCAAATACAGTCACATTCTGAAGTTATGACTTCAACATACGAATTTTGAAGGGGACACAATTCAACTCATGATGGTTTCTCTGGTGACTCAGTGGGTAAAGAGTCTGTCTGCAGTGCGGGAAAGCCGTGTTTGATCCCTGGCTCGGGAAGATCCCCTGGAGAAGGAAATGGCAACCCACTACAGTATTCTCACCTGGAGAGTTCCATGGACAGAGGAGCCTGGTGGCCTACAGTCCATGGGGTCACAAAGAGTTGGACGTGACTGAGTGAAAACACTTTCACTTTCAATTCAGCTCATAACAGGCTCCAAGATGCCAAGTCCCTACAGGTGAGTGTGCTATGTCTGGAATAGAATGAACTGAGATGGTGCAGCCATAATATGGCCCAAAGAGCCCTATGGGGAAGTCAGTTAGTTTGACAGCAGGAGGCCAATCTCCACAGAAGACCCCAGGGAGCTTTGGGGACATACCCAATGCACTATGTACAGCTGTCAATGGCAAAGGTCTTCACAAGGCCCACTTCAGCAAGAATAATCATCAGAGAACTGCCTTCCAATATCTGGATGAGCCATAGATATCTACCCATTATAGACTCATTAATGACAAATATAGGGACCCCAAAGCCTATAATATTTTCAAACTGTGCACAATTTACCAATTTTCTTAAGCTTTAAGGCAGCAAATTTCAAAACAAAGGGTGAAATTCACAAATTTTGTTAAAAAGTGAGATGGAATACAAAACCCGACAATGATTTGCTTTTATTAAGTACTATTAAGTTTTATTAAGTACTTAGGTAAAAGCTGATGAGCTGGATTTAATACGTGGTCTTTTAATCAGATGTTCTACTATTTTTCTTAAACACTACTAAATTTCTTAAAAATTCGTACGGCTTGGGAAATGTGTTGCTGAGGACATACGTATACTGGCAGCTTCCACCGCTGTACCCTGCAACCGGTAGCAAGGTCACAGGTCTTTAATTCATGGCGCCTTACGAAAGTAGAACACAAACCACGTGGGCAAACAGAGCCTATGAAAGCCCTCAGATATTCACAGTGTATTGTGTATCTGCGCCCTTGTGAATCCCTCCTACTATTCCTACAGGAGGAACTGCCCGAACTTTGACTCTGTTTCAAATAACTATGAGGTCTGTTTACCTTCGTATTATGTGGGCTCGCACTGCAGTACAAGTGCCACTTTTCATACTAAAAGAGAATGATTATATTTTGAATCGCACTGAAAAAAAACTGTGTTCATTGGATAACACTACACACTGATTTTTCCAAAAATCTGTCTTCATCATAAATGGATTGCCTAGCTATTCCTTATGCTGTGTTAATTGGATAAAAGCCAGAGGAACAGCATTTTTCAAATTCTTTACATTGTTCAAACTTGTGTGTGTGTATGTTTCTTAGAAAAACAATATTGCTTATCCTATTGTTTGGAATTCTCTGATATGGGAAGAAAACGTCAAACTTTATTTCTGGCTAGGTATTTATGATCAATTTTATGCTGTGAGAGGAAAATTCCAAATGCCTTTGGCACCAAGGATAGCACTGAACAACATAACTTCTGATATTCTTTCCTTTAAGCATTCACATCTGTGTTTGTATACTTCCAGGGTTATGACTGATTATCTGCTCTTGTGATAATAAGATAAATTCTATTTTGCATAGCTCTTTCAGTAAGTATTTATTAAGTAATATAGTTATTTTCCAAACTGTGCTAGCTAGCAATAGAAGTATATGAAATAATTATAGCCTTTATATACCTGACTTTTTTGAAGTTATACAAAATTTAATACAAGCTGAAATGTCTAAATTAGTGGGTAAATAATGAGAAATATTGCTTTGACTGGAGTTTTCTAAAACACTTTGGTGAAAATGTAAGACTTGAGATAAGTAAGGGCTTATAAATAAAGATTAAAAACACTATCAAAGCCTTAACAACTAGGATGCATATGAGTCATAGTCTTGTGGAGACAAGCTAGCTAGTCCAGAGTGTGGTCAGAAGGTGGAGAATGGTTTGCTGCTGTGGCTAAGTCACTTTAGTCGTGTCTGACTCTGTGTGACCCCATAGACGGCAGCCCACTAGGCTCCCCCGTCCCTGGGATTCTCCAGGCAAGAACACTGGAGTGGGTTGCCATTTCCTTCTCCAACGCCTGAAAGTGAACAGTGAAAGTCAAGTCGCTCAGTCGTGTCCGACTCTGAGACCCCATGGACTGCAGCCTACCAGGCTCCTCTGTCCATGGGATTTTCCAGGCAAGAATACTGGAGTGGGGTGCCATTGCCTTCTCTGGGAGAATGGTTTAGATATAAGTAAAATGGAGTGAAAATAAACCATGAAGTTTGATGTTGAGTGTGGGACTATAGACCTTGATATGATAGGTAATGGCATTGTTGAAAAAGACAACATCATAGCAAAAACAGGGCTTTCTGAAAATCAAATTGGTGATGATGTGCAAGACAACGTGACTTTAGGAACATTAAAATTGAGAGATCTTGTAATTTTCTATATGTGCGTTCATTAGAATTGGGAGTAAGCTGAAGCAGGGAAAATGTGAAAAAAAGAGTCAATGGTTGAGATGTCATGAATGCATAAGACGTGGTGGTGGCTTAGATAATAGAAGTGAAAGACGACAGCTGAGTCTAGCACAGCTCCCATATCTTGTGCCTGCAGTACTGTGTTTTCAGGAACTGAAGTGGGTAAACTACGGAAGGGACTGCAAACAGGGAATGACCATGAAGTTAGCATCTGGCCTAAGGATAAACAAGTGAGGGATAGGTGAGGGGGGTATTATGAAGGTGACTATAATTACAAATCAGAATGAGGTTAGGATGGTGAAACTGATTTGAGAGAAGACCTCAAGGTAAAAACTTAAATGTCTAAGTGAGTAAATTCTCTAAGGTTATATATAGAGAAAAATGAAGGGAAATCAATGAATAATGCCCACTGTTAGGAGATAGACACATCAAAGGGGGACTGTCAGAAAAGTAAGAGAGGTTTCAAAATAACACCGTGGAAATTAAAGTAGGAGGGAGTTGCAGGAAGGAGCATTGGGTTAAAAACATTGCCCTTTTACATATACCCTGAGAAAACTATAATTCAAAAAGACATGTATCCCAATGTTCATTGCATCACTATTTACAGTAGCCAGAACAGGGAAGCTTCCTAAATGTCCATGAACAGATTGAAGGATAAAGAAGGTGCAGTACACATACAGAATATTCAGTTCAGTTCAGTTCAGTCACTCAGTCGTGTCCCACTCTTTGTGACCCCATAAATCACAGCACACCAGGCCTCCCTGTCCATCACCAACTCCCGGAGTTCACCCAAACTCATGTCCATTGAGTCAGTGATGCTATCCAGCCATCTCATCCTCTGTCGTCCCCTTTTCCTCCTGCCCCCAATCTCTTCCAGCATCAGAGTCTTTTCCAATGAGTCAACTCTTCACATGAGGTGGCCAAAGTATTGGAGTTTCAGCTTCAGCATCAGTCCTTCCAATGAACACCCAGGACTGATCTCCTTTAGGATGGACTGGTTGGATCTCCTTGCAGTCCAAGGGACTCTCAAGAGTCTTCTCCAACACCACAGTTCAAAAGCATCAATTCTTCGGTGCTCAGCTTTCTTCACAGTCCAACTCTCACATCATACATGACCACTGGAAAAACCATAGCCTTGACTAGACAGACCTTTGTTGGCAAAGTAGTATCTCTGCTTTTCAATATACTATCTAGGTTGGTCATAACTTTCCTTCCAAGGAGTAAGCATCTTTTAATTTGCCAGCCATAAAAAGGAATAAAACTGGGTTATTTGTAGTGATGTGGATGAACCAGAGTCTGTCATACAGAGTGAAGTCAGAAGGAGAAAAACATCATATATTAACATGCATATGTAGAATCTAAAAAAAAAAGTGATATGGATGAATCCTTTTGTAGGAATAGAGAGGCAGACATAGAGAAGAGACTCGTGGGCCTGGGGGTGGAGAGAGTGGGATGAGCTGAGCGAGCAGAATTAACATACAGGCACTACCATGTGTAAAATAGATGAATAGTGGGAAGCAGCTTATACACAGGGGCTCACCCTGGTGCTCTGTGATGACTGAGAGGGGTGGAATGGGGCAGGGTAGGAGGGAGGCTCAGGCGGGAGGGGGTATATGTATATTTATAGCTGATTCACATAGTTGTACAGCACAACATTGTAAAGCAATTAGTTCAATTCAGACAGTCATTCATGTCCGACTCTGCGACCTCATGGCTGCAGCACACCATGCCTTCCTGTCCATCACCAACTCCCAGAGCTTGTTCAAACTCATGTTCATCAAGTCGGTGATGCCATCCAACCGTCTCATCCTCTGCCATCCCCTTCTCCTGCCTTCAATCTTTCCCAGCACCACGGTCTTTTCCAATGAGTCAGTTTTTTGCATTTGGTGGCCAGAGTATTGGAGTTTCAGCTTCAGCATCAGTCTTTCCAGTGAATATTCAGAGACTGACATCTTTCAGGATTGACTTGTTTGATCTCCTTGCAGTCCAAGAGACTCTCAAGAGTCTTCTCCAACACCACAGTTCAAAAGCATCAATTCTTCAGTGCTCAGCTGTCTTTATAGTCCAACTCTCACATCCATACCTGACTCTCAAAAAAACCATTTGACTATACAAACCTTTGTCAGCAAAGTAATGTCTCTGCTTTTTAACATGCTGTCTAGGTTGGTCATAGCTTTTCTTCCAAGGAACAAGTTTCTTTTAATTTCATGGCTGCAGTCACCATCTGCAATGATTTTGGAGTCCAAGAAAATAAAGTCTACCACTGTTTCTATTGTGTCCCCATCTATTTGCCATGAAGTGATGGGACCAGATGCCATAATCTTAGTTTTTTGAATAATGAGTTTTAAACTAGCTTTTTCACTCTCCTCTTTCACTTTCATCAAGAGGCTCTTCAGTTCCTCTTCACTTTCTGCCATAAGGGTGGTGCCATCTGTACATCTGAGGTTATTGATATTTCTCGTAACAAACTTGATTCCAGCCAGTGCAATTATACTCCAGTTAAAAATAAACTTCTAAAAAAGTATCAGCCTTTTAAATTTAAAGTCATAAAGAAAGAAGAGGAAGAAAAGTCTCTCGAGACAAGGGGTTAAAACTACTGCTCTTTACTAGAGATATTTAGTTTAACCTCAGGAACAGAATCTTAACTGCAGTATGAAAGGGAATAAACAAGATGAGGAGTTAGTGGGCAGAGACAGCATCTTTGAAGATTTGTGTTAAAGACATGGTGTCAATAACTAGAAGAGGCGGAGGATAAAGAGTGCATTTTTCTTGTCAAATGAGGGGGTTTCTCTAAGTGTTTGTAAGGGAAAGATCCAATATGGAAGGATCTCTGAGAAATTTGAAGGAATTAAACCACATGTGGAGGAATAAGATGTCTGTCTTCCCCTTTGTTGGAATTAACTGCTTTATCTGGATCTTTTGGTGTTTTTTCTTGCTCTTCCAAAGTCTTTCATGATCAGTTATTGCCTTTGAGGTCTGTATTCCCGAGCACCCCTCTGCACTGGCCCCTTGTCTGACCCTGCAAATGTTCTCTGGTCTCTCCACCCATGAGATATTTTCTCTTATGTTTGCTATACTTCTCAGATGCAGACTCTCAGTATTCCTCTTCAAAAACAAACTTTGAAATATTAATATAAAATCCCCCCTTTTATCATACTACATCTTCTTTCTTATTCACACCCTTTCTGCCCCATGTCTCCAAAGACACATCTCCTGTCAAGATTATTGATACCTTTTTGGGACTACCCGGGTGATCCAGGGGCCAAGACTCTGTGTTCCCTGGTCAGGGAGCCCAGGTTTGATCCCCGGTCAGGGAACTAGATCTCACATGTCACAACTAAAGATCCTGCATGCCACAATAAAGACCCAGTGAAGCCAAATAAATAAATATTTTAAAAAATATTCTTTTTATCAAATCAAATTTCTGACATCTTTCCCTCCTTTTAAAAAAAAAAATTGAAATATAGTTGATTTACAATGTTGTGCTAATGTCAGGTGTCTAGTTCAGTTCAGCTCAGTTCAGTTGCTTAGTCCTGTGTGACTGTTTGTGACCCCATGGACTATATCATACCAGGCTTCCCTGACCTTCACCATCTCCTGGAGCTTACACAAACTTATATCCATCAAGTCAGTGATACCATCCAACCATCTCATCCTCTGTCGTCGCCTTCGCCTCCCACCTTCAATCTTTCCCAACATCAGGGTCTGTTCCAACAAGTCAGTTCTTCACATCAGGTGGCCAAAGTATTGGAGTTTCAGTCCTTCCAATGAACATTCAGGACTAATCTCCTTTAGGATGAACTGGTTGGATCTCCTTGCTGTCCAAAGGACTCTCAAGAGTCTTCTCCAACACCACAGTTCAAAAGCATCAATTCTTCAGTGCTCAGCTTTCTTAATAGTACAACTCTCACATCGATACCCGACTATGGGAAAAACATAGCTTTGACTAGATGGACCTTTGTCGGCAAAGTAATATCCCTGCTTTTTAATATACTGTCTAGGTTGGTCATAGCTTTTCTTCCAAGGAGTAAGTTTCTTTTAATTTCATGGCTGCAGTCCATCTGCAGTGATTTTAGAGCCCCCCAAAATAAAGTCTATCACTGTTTCCACTGTCTCCCCATCTATTTGCCATGAAGTGATGGGACCAGATGCCATGATCTTCGTTTTATGAATGTTGAGCTTTAAGCCAACTTTTTCACTCTCCTCTTTCACTTTCATCAAGAGGCTCTTTAGTTCTTCTTTGCTTTCTGACATATGGGTGGTGTCATCTGCATATCTGAGGATATTGATATTCCTCCCGGCAATCTTGATTCCAGCTTCTGCTTCACCTGGCCAGCATTTCTCACAATGTACTCTGCATATAAGTTAAATAAGCCGCGTGACAATATACAGCCATGATGTACTCCTTTGCCTATTTGGAACCAGTCTGTTGTTCCATGTCCAGTTCTAACTCTTGCTTCCTGACCTGCATACAGGTTTCTCAGGAGGCAGGTCAGGTGGTCTGGTATTCTCATCTCTTGAAGAATTTTCCACAGTTTGTTGTGATCCACACAGTCATAGTCTTTGGCATAGTCAATAAGGCAGAAATAGATGTTTTTCTGGAACTCTCTTGCTTTTTCAATGATCCAGCAGATGTTGGTAATTTGATCTCTGGTTCCTCTGTCTTTTCTAAAACAAGCTTGAACATCTGAAAGTTCACATTTCACGTCCTATTGAAAATCCCTGAGTACCAGATATTATCTCACTTAACCCTTAGGCTAGTAGTATGAATGATTAAACCAGGTTGGTATTAATCCAGGGTCTCCTTACAGTTAGTTTAATTAATTTCATGTCCTTCATGGTGGATCCCTGCTGATTTCTCCAGAAACATCTCTAATGACTTCATCTTTAGCCAAATAGAATCTCTTGCCTTTCTCTGAATGTGCCCTGTCTTGTGAGCATGCTCTGTGTTATGCCTGGATCTCATTCTCCATTCCTTCTCATCCTGTTGTCTTGTTTAATTCTCACTGACATCTCAGATCTTAATTTGGATGTTTCTTAGTCCAAGGAGGTATCACTGATCACACAACTAATTCCAACGTGGTTGACAATTCTGTATGCTTCCGTACTAAACTCATGGCATTGGTAACACTTAATTGTAACCTTCTGTCTATTCCAAAAGAAGTTCTCTGAGGGCATTACTTGTATTGTTTACCACTGTGTCTGTGAAAACAGAGACCAGCACACAATAAGTGTTTGGTGACTTCTCTTTGAATGCTTGAAGGAATGAATGGCTTAGATGCAGATTTATGTCAATATAAAGATCAGTGAAACAGTTCAGGTCAGAATGCTCTTCATGAAAATATGAGATAAGAGCATCTACTTAGAATGAAAGTTCAATCATGGGAAAATATAAACAGATGGGAGGAAAAATAAAGATGTGCAGTAGTCTTAAAGATCATCAAGAAGGAATAGGATTGCTGAGAATAGTAAGGGAATCACATTAAAATTGGATAGGAAAGACCAAACAACAATTTCATATCTCTCTAGAAGTGTTTGTGCTGCAACAACAACAACAAAAAGCTTAGAAGTTGGTTGGGAGAAACCTAAGCTTGAAAATTGATCTTGTTTTGGGTGATTTGTGTGTATGTATGTTTGTGTGTATATTTGTGTGTGTGGGGGGGGTGGGGGGGTGTGTTGGTGCTTGTGTGATGGAGTCTAGGATGAAGATGAAGGTCATTGTGAGGTCAGCACTTATATAACCAAAACTAGATGTTGGGCTGAAAGAGATACATTATTCTGAAACAAAGAAGGTCATTTATGTAAAAAGGATGTTTGAAGTGAAGAGGTTTGATGAAGGTACAGGAGGTGGAATGGAAGAATTTGGGAGAAGATGAGCAAAGCATCAGTAAAAGAAAGTATTAAATTGAGGGTCTTCCCTGATGGTTCAGTGGCTAAGACTTTGCGTCAATGCAGGAGGCCCAGGCTACATCCCAGGTCAGGGAACTAGATCCCACAAACACAACTAAAAGATCCTGCATGGCCCAACTAAGACCAGCACAGTCAAATACATACAAATTTTAAAATAATAACAATTTTT
Organism: Bos grunniens; assembly: GCF_055505025.1. Classification (NCBI taxonomy): domain Eukaryota; kingdom Metazoa; phylum Chordata; class Mammalia; order Artiodactyla; family Bovidae; genus Bos; species Bos grunniens. The sequence continues at coordinate 151,609,900 of NC_141165.1, forward strand.
AAAATTACTAAATTCAATATAGACAAGTTGATGTCATTCCCTGTAATGATAGGAATCTATTTTTCACAAATACATGCATTTATCAAAATCAGAACTGATCCCATGGTATGGTAATAAAAAATAAAAGTCATCACTATGATGGTTGGAATTTTTTTGAAGGAAAAACTATAAAGGCTGAGGAGTCCCTTTATATGTTCCCTTTTTTTAAAATTTCAATCAATGTAGAAAAGTAACACTGGGATACTTGCTTTCCCCATGGCAACTAATTATCCAACTAATGCACTTATTTGTGGATCGATCAATCATTCTCCAAGTACTTATTGATCCCCTATTGTGTGCCCAACATGATGCTAAGTGCTGGGGGTAAACAAGAAAAATATAATGAACGATCTCGACCCTGTCAGTCGGCAGTGTGTTTGTACATTCTTTCATCTGTCTTGATTTCAACATCATTTCACTCTCTTGTTTTAGTAGTGATGTGAGTGACAGAATACCTTTCATTGATAATGCCTGGCTATTTAGTTGTTTTTTCTAGAATGCTTGATGATCCTTAAGGCTACTTTGGCCTTAATTTTTTTTTTTCTCTTGTTAACATTCCATTTTTCTGTGGCCAAACCCTGATTGTGAACATATGTTCTTATCTCCATGTGTGTGTGCTTAGTCGCTCAGTCATGTCCAACTCTTTGCAACCCCATGGTTTGTAGCCTGTCAGGCTCCTCTGTCCTTGGGATTCTCCAGATAAGAATACTGGAGTGGGTTGCCAGGCCCTCCTCCAGGGGGTCTTCCCAACCCAGGGATCGAATCCAGGTCTCCCACACTGAAGGCAGATTCTTTATCGTCTGAGGCACCAGGGAAGCCCTCTTACCTTCATAAGCACATTAATTATTGTTGCTTTTAGGTAACCAACTCTTTAATCATTTTTTAAAAGAAAATAAGATGCTAATTTGGTATATTTTGTAGGTGATAGCAAGATTTTTGGGAATTCTCAGTATCCCTCATGCAATTCTATAAAATATGCTGCTTCTGACAAGATTTTTTTGAAGAAAAATCTTATATGTCTTGTTTATTAAATTTACATTTTGATCTATTCTAGTAGCTGTTGTTCGGGCTTCCCAGGTGGCTGAGTGGTAAAGAATTTGCTTGCCATTGTAGGAGATACAGGAGACATGGGTTCAATTCCTGAGTTGGGAAGATGCCTTGGAGGAGGAAATGGCAACCCACTCCAGTATTCTTGCCTGGAGAATCTCATGGACAGAGGAGCTTGGTGGGCTACAATCCATGAAGTCACAAAGAGTCAGATTATGACTGAGCACGAAGATGATGACCACTCTTATTTATTTAATATTTCAAGTAATAAAATCTTTTTAGTCTTCTTAACTAAGAAGTTCTTTTTTTCCTTCTGAAAATTCTACAAATAAATTATCACTATTTACTATAGACTACTCCTTAAATAATGATTTACTTGCTCTTCCTCCTTAAATACAGATATTATGCTCAGAGATTTAGAAATATTTTCCCTCATATCTTAGCTGAATTTTTCTATTTTTAATGTAGCACAGCTTTAAATTAAATAAATTTTAATGACTTTTAATGGAATTTGTAATTTAAAAATTTGTACCTCAGGACCATGACAGTGATACAGGGCCTTTACTTATGAATTGAGATTTTTATCGTAATCCAGCCTAAGAAGTACAACTTCCTTTTAACCACTCCTGAAGTTAACATGGAAATACTTCATTTGCATCACAAACAGATCAATTCCACAAAACTCAGAAGGGAAATGGCAGATACATTTGCTGCAATACACTGATAGTGAATCATCTAACCAGTGGTGTGGCTAATGCATGAAAGAATGAAAATAAAACCTATTACTTCTGTGATAGCTTGACTTAAAATCTAAGAGATAATATATTGCCTATGTTTTCTCAAATGTCTTTTTTGGATTTCTGTAGATAGTTCTAGGAATCTTTTGAAACACTAAGATGAATTGCCTAAACAGCCAAAATCTCTGTCTGGGAAAAGGAAAGTGAAATCGCTCAGTCGTGTCTGACTCTTTGCGACCCCATGGACTGTAGCCTACCAGGCTCCTCTGTCCATGGGATTTTCCAGGCAATAGTACTAGAGTGAATTCCCATTTCCTTTTCCAGGGGATGGAGAAGGAAATGGCAACCCACTCCAGTATTCTTGCCTGGAGAATCCCATGGACAGAGGAGCCTAGTAGGCTACAGTCCACAGGGTCACAAAGAGTTGGCACGACTGAGCGACTTCACTTTCACTTTCTCCAGGGGATCTCCCAGACCCAGGGATGGAACCCGGGTCTCCCACATTGCAGACAGACACTTTACCATCTAAGCCACCAGGAAAGTCCTCTGTTGCCTAAAGAGCCAAAATCTCTGTCTGGGAGATATTTACAAATTCATCTTGTGTAGAAAGGGCTGTGTGAACCTTGATCAGTGTTAGTGGTCTCTGAAAAATTGTCTGGGAATATGCTTCTATTTGTCTAGTATTTATTTAGCATTTGGAAGAATTCTAACAGTAAAAACTCCTAGGTTCTAAGCTTACATCTTCTCTTTCCTTGAATATTCTGTTTTCAAGCTTAGATAAAAAGGCTAACTCTTATAGCCATTAGTGAACAACACAATAGAAAAATTATTGCTGATTCCACTCAAAATTTTGCAACATGCAAATTGATCACCACAGGAGCATTCAAAATGACAACATTCACTGGCTTACTCTCTGCAGGACCTGCCCAAATGGGGCTTTCTTTTACAAACTGAAGCTGTGTGATCCTATACTTTAAAGAGTTCCTCCCAGTCCTTTATGAGGCAGGAAATTTATGCTGAATATTTAATAGAAATATCACATGAAATTGCAGTTAAGAATGTAAGCATAGAGATAGTACAATGGGTACACTCATGAAGTCTGGGAGATGCAAATATTTTTATTTCGTTCAATGGCACATACATGCTATAGTTGTTTGATGTGCTTTCAACACTTTACTCTTCTTTGCTTGGTAATGAGGTAGTATATATTTAGCATTGCACAGCCCAGAAAATTAAAATGCTGAATAAGCTTTGTAGATTTATATGCTCTGCCCCACAGAACAGCCTAACAAATTAGAGATTATAAATCAATTTAGTTATCCCAAGTTGGAGACTTTTTAAAAAAGCACTTATTTATCTAATAAATTTTTCTCTGTACATTTGAATCCTTTGCTTTTGATTTATGAAGTTTTTTGGTTGCTACTGTTTTTCAGGAAATGTATGGAGTTATTAACAGAAAGTAAATGTTTATTTGGATCCAATTTTTTTTTTCCCTTCTTAGGACACCGGAAATTCAGTATAAGTGTTTGTTTTTAATGAACAAACTTTACTTATCAACCTGTCAATCAAACAATCTTCCAACAGAAGAAAAATGCTAATTTAACCATCATCTTTGACATATGAAAATTTTGTACAACTTTACTTTCCAATAACACAAACACCAGAAATTAAGAATCTGCGTCTAAAATGAGGCTTTAGAAATCCTAAAATAGTTATATATGATACAAATATATGGAAGAGTTTCTGTCAGTGGGTACAAGATTTTGTTTTCAGTTTAATATTTTTTTCTGGTAAGTAATATATCAGAATTTTTGCATCTCATAGGGTATTTGAGGTGACCAAGTATAGTCTGTTAGACATATTTGCTGTGCTACCTAAATCTTTATAAAAGGTAGATCATTTCACTTCTCATTTTCAGAAACAAATCCTGAATATCAACCCCATGAATGAATTTCCTAATTAGAATTTGTGGTTTTGTGGGTGTGGAGCAAACTACCTCATATTACCAGAGTCACTTCCAGGCTTATGCAATAATGGCAGATAATTGTCTTCTGTTTTGCTGTAGATGTTAAACTCTTAGAGTTGAATTTTGCAAATTATTAATGTCTACAAAATCAGCTTATCAGGGCACAATTAGATTTAAAAGGAGGCAAGAATATACAATGGATTAAAGACAATCTCTTTAATAAGTGGTGCTGGGAAAACTGGTCAACCACTTGTAAAAGAATGAAACTAGAGCACTTTCTAACACCATACACAAAAATAAACTCAAAATGGATTAAAGATCTAAATGTAAGACCAGAAACTATGAAACTCCTAGAGGAGAACATAGGCAAAACACTCTCTGACATACATCACAGCAGGATCCTCTATGACCCACCTCCCGGAATATTGGAAATAAAAGCAAAAATAAACAAATGGGACCTAATTAAACATAAAAGCTTCTGCACAACAAAGGAAACTATAAGCAACGTGAAAAGACAGCCTTCAGAATGGGAGAAAATAATAGCAAATGAAGCAACTGACAACTAATCTCAAAAATATACAAGCAACTCCTACAGCTCAACTCCAGAAAAATAAATGACCCAATCAAAAAATGGGCCAAAGAACTAAATAGACATTTCTCCAAAGAAGACATACAGATGGCTAACAAACATATGAAAAGATGCTCAACATCACTCATTATCAGAGAAATGCAAATCAAAACCACTATGAGGTACCATTTCACACCAGTCAGAATGGCTGCGATCCAAAAGTCTACAAGCAATAAATGCTGGAGAGTTGGTGGAGAAAAGGGAACCCTCTTACACTGTTGGTGGGAATGCAAACTAGTACAACCACTATGGAGAACAGTGTGGAGATTCCTTAAAAAACTGGAAATAGAACTGCCTTATGACCCAGCATTCCCACTGCTGGGCATACACACTGAGGAACCCAGAATTGAAAGAGACACGTGTACCCCGATGTTCATCGCAGCACTGTTTATAATAGCCAGGACATGGAAGCAACCTAGATGTCCATCAGCAGATGAATGGATAAGAAAGCAGTGGTACATATACACAATGGAGTATTACTCAGCCATTAAAAAGAATACATTTGAATCAGTTCTAATGAGGTGGATGAAACTGGAGCCTATTATACAGAGTGAAGTAAGCCAGAAAGAAAAACACTAATGCATATATATGGAATTTAGAAAGATGGTAACAATAACCATGTATATGAGACAGCAAAAGAGACACTGATGTACAGAACAGTCTTTTGGACTCTGTGGGAGAGGGAGAGGGTGGGATGATTTGGAAGAATGGCATTGAAATATGTATAATACCATATATGAAATGAGTCGCCAGTCCAGGTTTGATGCACTATACTGGATGCTTGGGGCTGGTGCACTGGGACGACCCAGAGGGATGGTATGGGGAGGGAGGACGGAGGAGGGTTCAGGATGGGGAACACATGTATACCTGTGGCAGATTCATTTTGATATATGGCAAAACCAATACAATATTGTAAAGTTAAATAAAATAAAATTTTAAAAAATAAAATTAAGATGTAGACTAGAATAGTATAGAATAGATTATACATTGCAAGTAGGAATAATAGTGTGTTTTTTGAAACTTTTAGTTACACTGTATGTTTTTATGGGTTCTAGTTGCAGAGTAATTTGTATATAAATGTGTAACATACATATACATACACATTATATATTGCATATATAACTCATCATTATGCTGTACATAAAATATGGTTAGATGTGTATATGTATCTTTCTTTTTAACTGTGAATAAAAATAAAAATTAATTCAAAATTTAAAGGTATGTCTTTTTTAATATGACTATCTAACTGAATCAGTTGCACATTTTATTAGTTGAGCTAAATTGTGAACTCTTTTTTTTTTAAATCATCAACTATAGCACCAATTAAAGGGTGGATCCTTTCACATTTTTATCTTTTATCAGTACTGGTAACTTTTTGAGATAATACTTAATAATTGAGTCCCTGTTACAAATTAAGAAATTAAAAACAGAAACATAACTAGAACTTAGGACACTCTAAAATACACACTGATGTCAGTATTTTGCACATTTGAGTTTCCAGATTTTTAAGAGATGTAATTTTTTTATTCTGCAACATGTGCTTTCAATTATCTTGTCGCTGCTGCTGCTGCTGCTAAGTTGCTTCAGTCGTGTCAAACTCTGTGCGCCCCCATAAACGGCCACCCACCGGGCTCTGCAGTCCCTGGGATTCTCCAGGCAAGAACACTGGAGTGGGTTGCCATTTCTTCCTCCAATGCATGAAAGTGAAAGTGAAGTCGCTCAGTTCTGTCTGACTCTTAGCAACCCTATGGACTGTAGCCTACCAGGCTCCTCCGTCCATGGGATTTTCTTCAGTTCAGTTCAGTTCTGTTCAGTCACTCAGTCGTGTCCGACTCTTTGCGACCCCATGAATCACAGCACGCCAGGCCTCCCTGTCCATCACCATCTCCCAGAGTTCACTCAAACTTCACGTCCATTGAGTCGGTGATGCTATCCAGCCATCTCATCCTCTGTCGTCCCCTTCTCCTCCTGCCCCCAATCCCTCCCAGCATCAGGATCTTTTCCAATGAGTAAACTCTTCACATGAGGTGGCCTAAGTACTGCAGTTTCAGCTTTAGCATCATTCCTTCCAAAGAACACCCAGGGCTGATCTCCTTTAGAATGGACTGGTTGCATCTCCTTCCAGTCCAAGGGACTCTCAAGAGTCTTTTCCAACACCACAGTTCAAAAGCATCAATTCTTTGGCACTCAGCTTTCTTCACAATCCAACTCTCACATCCATACATGACCACAGGAAAAACCATAGCCTTGACTAGACGGACCTTTGTTGGCAAAGTAATGTCTCTGCTTTTTAACATACTATCTAGGTTGGTCATAACTTTTCTTCCAAGGAGTAAGCGTCTTTTAATTTCATGGCTGCAGTCACCATCTGCAGTGATTTTGGAGCCCCAAAAAATAAAGTTTGACACTGTTTCCACTGTTTCCCCATCTATTTCCCATGAAGTGATGGGACCAGATGCCATGATCTTCATTTTCTGAATGTTGAGCTTGAAGCCAACTTTTTCACTCTCCTCTTTCACTTTCATCAAGAGGCTTTTTAGTTCCTCTTCACTTTCTGCCATAAGGGTGGTGTCATCTGCATATCTGAGGTTATTGATATTTCTCTCAGAAATCTTGATTGCAGCTTGTGTTTCTTCCAGCCCAGCATTTCTCATGATGTATTCTGCATAGAAGTTAAATAAACAGGGTGACAACATACAGCTTTTACGTACTCCTTATCCTATTTGGAACCAGTCTGTTGTTCCATGTCCAGTTCTAACTGTTGCTTCCTGGCCTGCATATAGGTTTCTCAAGAGGCAGGTCAGGTGGTCTGGTATTCCCATCTCTTTCAGAATTTTCCACAGTTTATTGTGATCCACACAGTCAAAGGCTTTGGCATAGTCAATAAAGCAGAAATAGATGTTTTTCTGGAACTCTCTTGCTTTTTCGATGATCCAGCAGATGTTGGCAATTTGATCTCTGGTTCCTCTGCCTTTTCCAAATCCAGCTTGAACATCTTGAAGTTCATAGTTTATGTATTGCTGAAGCCTGGCTTGGAGAATTTTGAGATTTTCTTAGATCTATTTAAATATAACAAATGTCTCAGAGACCTAAGATATATCAGTTACAGTTGTAATTTGCATTCATTTCTGGATGATCTGACAGCTTCAGATAGATACAGATCTTGAGTCACTGGAATTTACAGTAAGACTAGATATTTAACTAGAAAATAAATTAATTCTGTATATTTATATTTTTAATGTATTACATGAGTTATTCAATACAGTTTTACCTGGAGATGTGTGTGTCTTAATTGCCTTTTAAAATAGTAAACATGTTTCTTTTGCTCTCTGGCCCTAGAATATAGTTATCACATTTTCTTTTTGTAATCCAAAAGACTTGTATAGCCAACATATTTTCTTAGATTATTTTATTTTGTTTTCTTTTGAATTTTTTATTTTGTATTGGGGTATAGCCAATTAATAATGTTGTGATAGTTTCAGGTGAACAGAGAAGGAACTCAGCAGATATACATTTATGTAAAAGGTGTTATTTCTCATAACTGAGCACTATGGTTGGTGGGCTTTGGCGAATTGGGATAAATCCATCAAGTTTTCTTTACTATAGCAGTTCTTTGGGATTTTAATTTGCTAATGAATACTTACAATCACCAAATATTGAATTGTGAATGTAACATGAACTTCCCAAACTTAATCACAAAATTATTTTAAAATATTACTTCTTTGGAATATTGTTTATTGGGACACATTTTGGGAAATGCTTAACTGAATCATGTCAATTGATGTTAAGCTATAAGAGACAAGGCCTTATAAAGTAAGTTTGGAAGATCTTATTATGTGCAACAGTGTTTCCTAGAAATTATACTAAATTCTAATTTTTTTTCTTAACAAACATTTTTAAATGGGAGCACTTGGTATTAAGGCAGCTCAAGATTCGAGTTAAATGTACATCTACCGGTCTACTTTCTTAGGGAATTCATTTTAGTAAATTTAGAAGCAGTAAACATCTCTGTGTTTATTTGCTTTTCTTACAATCAATAATGTTAACAATGCATTGCTATTTGTATTTTATGGGTCTCTCATGTGGCCCTAGTGGTAGAGAATCCATCTGCCAATGCAGGAGACATAAGAGACACGGGTTTGATCCCTGGGTCTGGAAGATCCCCTGGAGAAGGAAATGGCAACCACTCCTGTATTCTTGCCTGGAGAATCCCATTAGCAGAGGAGCCTGGTGGGCTACAGTCCATAGGGTCACAGTCAGACACGACTGAAATGACTTGGTATGCATGCATTTGTATTTTAAAACTAATGTGTATGGAACTATGTCCATGTTGTCTTCTCTGGTCTATGTTCCAATATGCTTCACACGAGGCTTCTGTATGAGCTAGCTTGATCTTAGTTCTGTTTGTATATAAAGCTTCCAGAGCTATCTTTATCCCTGGAGATACTTAGTGACTCAGCCATCTGTTTTTCAGAAAGATTCTTTTCCTGATAAACCTCTCTCCCTAGTCACTTGCCATGAATGCAGGAGAACTGGTAAGGGAATGTAGGTCATGTAGAACATACTCATTAGACTTTTCCCCATAGAAGAGCCCTTTTTTTGGATGAAGTTCATACGGACCCCCTACTTTTGCCTTGGAGTGAATTCACTGCTTTGCAGGCCACTCTGCTGCTTATCACCTGGCAAAGTGGCAGGACACACCCTCTAGACATGCCTGAATATGTCTGCTCACTAGGAAAAATAGAGTTCATTACTAAGGTAGCTCTTATTTCTACTCTTTCTATGTCTATAGTGATGTTGATATACATGCTTTGGATAACTGTCACATTAGAGCCTAACAAGATATCTTTAAGACAGGGTGTTCATTTTCATTTTTTAAATGAGCTGAACAAGCCACACAGGGGTTAAATCATTTCCCCATAATTCAGTTCAGTTGCTCAGTTGCTTCCAACTCTTTGTGACCCCATGGACTGCAGCACACCAGGCTGCCCTGTCCATCACCAACTCCCGGAGTTTACTCAAACTCATGCCCATTGAGTCGGTGATGCCATCCAACCATCTCATCCTCTGTCATCCTCTTCTCCTCCCCTCTTCAATCATTCCCAGCATCAGGGTCTTTCCACGAGTCAGTTCTTAGCCACTGACCACTTAAGTGGCCAAAGTATTGGGGTTTCAGCTTCAACATCAGTCCTTCCAATGAATATTCAGGACAGATGGCCCTGAGGGTAGATGTAACTAATTGACGGTCAGAATTAACAATCAATTCCTCATTTTGAGGATATCCTAACCCCATCAAGAAGGCTTATTTGGTTTCTGTTTAGAACAGAGTTTTATTATCACATTTACAAAAATCTATTTGGCAAGGTCGCAGGATGGTTCTCTACAGGTCTACTTTATTAACCAGAAAATAAAACAGGAGACAAAAATTTGGCTAAACACTGTTTGTTGTAGGCCTGCCAAAGGAACAGAGTGGCCGCTGTGGAGAAAGGCAAGATTGGACACCTAAAGTCTAACTTACCAAAGGTGGAGGAGGTGAAATACAGATCTGAAGGAGAAGGAAATAAGAAGGCTTGGCATATGGGGAGGGATCGTGTTATATGAGTCACTGAGTAAAACCCAGGAAGGGAGAGGTTAGTTAAAGAGAAGGGAAATGAATCAGTTCCATACTGCAGAGGCAAGGATTAAAGGATAAAGTTGGAAAATCAGAAGAGGAAACCGTAGATTAGATTCAGGTCGACTTTTGATAAGGCCTTGAATTTATTTTTCTGAAAACGTAGAGTTCACTTACATTTACAAAAATGTCAAATTAATCAAACAAATCATTCTGCTGTTGTTAGTGTCTTTCACGCAATGCGTTTACTTGACATATATTTTGAGGTCACTTACTGAGATAGGTGCTAGACCAAACAACACAGAAAAAAATGAAGATTTTCCTTTAGACTGTTTAAAGTTGAAAGAAACAAGAATCTATGTATAAGTAGATAACCTCACCTCATAACTCTGGAACAAGAAAGGATGTATTTGTCATTGATCATAAATGTTTGATTCACAAAAAGAATCAACAATGCAGAAATATTCTGACAGGTTCTGGCTTATGAGTAACAAACAAAATTTTTTGAAAAAGAAGTCTAGGTAACAACTCAATCTGGCTGGATTAATCAATCCAGGAAGACTTGCAGGTGTGGGAGTAATTTTTTCTTGATCTTCAAATGAAAATTATGTTTCCAGAGAGTAAATAATAGTGTTTAAATATATACACATTGGCTGCAAGTAAAAGAAGGGAAGGAGATATACCATAAAATACTAATCATAAGAAACCTGAAGTGGCTATATTAAGATCTAGCAAAGTGATCTTAAAGACAGTACCAGAAACAGAGTCATTCATAATGATAAAATGGTCCACTCATCAAGAAGGCATCAAAGCCCATAATATATAGGCACATATGAGGAGAGTTTCAGAATAAATGAAGCAAAATCTGGCAAATATATTACAAATAAATCCATAAATAAAGTTAGAGATTTTAGCATTCCCCTTTCAGTCACTGATAGCACAAATTTACTATAAAAACAGTATGGGTATCGCAGATTTGGGTAATATCATCAGTCAACTTGATCTAATTAAATATTTAAACTTTCTTTTATATAACAGAATACACATGTGAAAAATGTGCAGTCTTCTCAAGAGCAAGAAAACATTCACCAGTATAGCACATGCGCTGGGTCACAGGTGCTCAGCCGCTCAGTCACCTGAATCTTTGCGGCTCCACGGACTGTAGTTCACCAGGTTCCTTTGTCCCGGGGGGAATTTTCCAGCAGCGTGATAAAATTTCCTCACTCACTGTCTTCCTTGCTCAGAGGCCTTGTGGATGTCTTAGGCAGCAAGACATCTTTACTTTTTCTCAACCAGCAAGTGATCCACATGGATCAACATGAGAGGGGATGAGCATGTAGCCCTTAAGAATCCCACCTTAGCCTTCCACACTCTCAATTTTAGCTCTTCTCCATCGCATCTTGAACTGGATGTCCTTTCTTTGCAAAGTGGTATTTCTTTCACCATGATGTATCCCTTCCTATATGACCATGATGCATCCCTTGCTATATGTCTACCCTCTCCTCAAGACATAATTTAAAATTTCACTTAATTTACTATCTAAAATCTTTCTAATCCACTTCTACCTGCTCTGAACTTTGTAAGCACAGACTACATATTATTATTTAACTCTTTTTTAAAAACCTCTTTAATACATTTATATCTTGTCTCCGCAATTGTATTAAAATCTCTGTGAGAGCAAGTGTCACACTTTATACTTCTTTGGAAATATCGCCTAACTAATTTCTCAATAACTACTTGCCAAGTAGGTATAATGAGTGAAAGTGGAATGGTACTTTTCTTTGTTTCATAGCTTTAACTTTCTTGTACACACATATCTTAAAGATGTTTCACATGCGCCTCTATATTTTACAAAGACAAATGTTCTAGCAAAATATGAATTGCTATTTCAGATGAACTTTGCTCTACTGTAAATATTCAATAAACAAAGGTTGAGCAGCGAATTGGAACAAGGGAGACAAGATTTTGAAATGATGTTTCAAATTTACTTTCAAAATAAGCATCACAATGTTTTAAATGAAAGAGTCCTTGATATGGATTCTAACACACAAACTTTAGGATTATGATAATTCTAGATGGTCATTGCCTAAGGGAAAGAACAATTGAATGATTATGAGTTAGGAGTTGTGCGTTTTTACATTATTAGTTAATAAGGAATTGTGAGAATTGTATCATTGCATTGCTTTGAGATTTCAATTCTTCACATTTAAAATGAGTAGTTACACTAAATGTCATGGGAGGTACCTTCTAGGTTTAATCTTTTTCTATCTTGTGTAGTTTACATTAGAGCCTCACTGCTTGAAGCTGTCATGAAACAATAGCAGTGCTGTCACTTGGGAGCTTGTTGGAAATACAGAGTCTCACTTCAGACCTTAGCCCAGACCATAGATTCACATTAAAGTTTAGAAAGCATCATTCTAAAGTGGGCTTCCATGGTGGCTCAGTTGGTAAAGAATCTGCCTGCACTGCAATGCATGAGACCCTCGTCTGATCCCTGGGAAGATACCCTGGAGAAGGAAATGGCAACCTTACTCCAGTATTCTTGCCTGAGAAATTCCAGGGACAGAGAAGCCTGGCAGGCTACCATCCATGGGGTCACAAGAATCAGACAAGATTTAGCTACTAAATCGTCACGGGAGTGTGTATGTTAAATTATACCCTAAATACGTTGCATATTTTTCTTTAAAGTTTAAAAAACTAGTCATGAACATGAACAACCTGTTATTTTCCCCCTCTGAAAGCTGCATGTTAGAAGAGGTGACTATTCATTGTGCATACAATCAACCTCTTGAATTTTCATTGTATACGTAAGAAAGCATGGTCTTCCGCTCTTCCAAGCATCCGTCTTCACTTGTCTGTTTCTGTTCTATGAATTTGAGGGGAGTTTGCTCTTGAGAGGACAAAAGCAATACAGACTTTGGGAATGATAATATTTTATGTATTTGTCTCATGGTTGTAGTCTCTATTTTCCCTGTACATCCCAACTGAATAATAAACTAAATTATATTGGCATGTCTTTCTGAAATGAGTAAAATATTTGATTTAATTAGTTTTTCCTGTTTCATTGCTTGACATTAGCTATAATTAATGCGTAAAACTGGATGTTACCATTCTGAGTTTCTTAATAAACCACAGCCTTGGAATTCATCCTTTTTTCTTTCCCTCTAAGATAGGAGGCTTTGTTAGTTACTTACTGTTTTTTGTGATTTACATCATGTTATGTTAATTCTCTCCCTGTATGACATTTTTCTGTTCAATCAATTTCTTATAGAATGTATTATATGACATTAAAAATAAATCATTCAATTAAACATTTATTCATTTCACTGTTAAAATGGATTTCCTTTCATGAACTGCTTATTTCATTGATCAACTGAAACAATAGACTGATCGATGGAATGTTTTGACATTATATTGACATAAGCTTTGTAGTTAATTTCTCCTTTACTAATTTCACAAGCTAAACTGAGAAAAGGGGCTTCAATCTGCCTATATTCCCATATTAAACAATCCTCTTGCTTGTTAAGTTGTTGACATTTTTATTACTCTTCAATTTACACTACTTTGTTCTTATATATTTAACACTACTACTAAGATCTTCCTTTTCAACAAATCCCTCTTCCATCAGTTCAAGTGCAAATGAATTAGTTACAAGGCATAGTGTGCTGTGAAAGAAAGCTATCACAACCCGAGTAGCTATCACAACCTGATAGAAACCTATCTAAACCTGAGTTTAGAAAGTAAGACAAATTAGATTTATAAGGCTACTCAACAGTATGCCTTCTCAGGGGAAGATCTCTAAGGTCAGTGGACCACTGTCCTCAATTAATCCACATATGTAACACATCTCTCATTTTGGAGTGTTTTTCTCTCTCTTTTTTCCCTGATCAGTTTTGTTCAGTTCAGTCGCTCAGTCGTGTCGACTCTTTGCAACCCCATGGACTGCAGCAGGCCAGGCTTCCCTGTCTATCACCAACTCCCGAAGCTTGCTTTCTCCCTGATACCTAGAAAGAAACTTGCAGTTTTTCCATTCCATCACACACAGCAAGCCAAAGACTCATTTTTGCTACCCAGACCAAGCCCACCATTATACACATTAAAATGCTATCCCTCAATCATTATGTGTTATCTCCATTTGGACTTTGGAGATAAAATCTCACTGATGAGAAGGATCCAAGCACAGTCTCTGAGTGATTATCCATTTCTGTATGCATAAGAAATAACTACAATGAATGGATCTTGTCTCCACTTTATAAACCAGCTTACAGATAGACATAGATATAAATCTGATTTATGAACAAAAATAAAAATTTTAGTGTCCAAACTTACTTAACGGGGGACTTCCCTGGTGGCTCAGATGGTAAAGAATTGTCCTGCAATGCGAGAAACCCAGGTTCAATCCCTGGGTTGGGAAGATTCCCTGGAGACAGAAATGACAACCCACTCCACTATTCTGGCCTGGAGATTTCCATGGACAGAAGAGCCTAATGAGTTACAGTCCATGGAGTCGCAGAGTATGACACAACTGAGTAACATTTTTACTTTAATAGGGATTCAGGGACAGAAATCTCATAATTTGGGTTAATAGCATCATCTTTTTCCTTTGTTAAAAGTTAAAAAGCGTAACATTAATTACAGAGATCAGAGTTTCAAATCCCAAAAAATGCTGCTAAGCTGAGTAGCATTTGGAAATTGACAGATGAGATGATTCTATCAACAATTGTCTTCAGTCAGGCCCATCTGTGGGTCTCCTATTCTTATCCTAATTTAGATTTGTATTGTCAGCTAGCTAATTTAGATTTGTATTGTCAGCTAGCTAATTTAGATTTGTATTGTCAGCTAGCAACAGATTATCCCATTGCGAACTTGTCACATATTCCAAGGTGGCTCCACTCAAATACAAAATAACCATTACTAATATCAAATAGTGGCCTATATAACTTCTAGAAATAGCCATTTTATGCTTTAAATACTGTATTTGAGATATATAGATATGTCCTAAGGTAGTATTGGGGAGATACTGTTTTTCTGATATTTTTAAAATATATGTAAATTTTTAAAATATCCTAATCAAATATTGAGCTATTTTTTAAAGGAAAGTAAAGATTTAGAGGAAGACTGAAAAGTGTAGGAAATGTTTTATTTTCTACATTTTTTTTTTTACCAGATGGACATTTTAGTGAAATAATTCTTGATCAAAACACTGATGTTAAAATATAATATTTCATTTTCATTTTTCTTAGAAATCAAAGATTAGTGTTGAATGGAAAATATATTATGCAGTATAACAAGTAAGCACCCTGCAGAATGCTTTCTGCTATCGGAATGGGTAATCTTGATGTTCTGTTAACGACTCTCCCCGTCCACACCTTCTCAAATGCCACAGGTTCTCCGTTTCAGTAGCTCTCACTCAGTTCCACATTCGTGCTCTCTGTGTAGACATTCCTCACGTATCACCATCACTTGAACTGCTTTCATTTCATACCTTGTACTACAAATGCTTTCATAACAATGTCTCATTTTCAATTCATTCTCTTTCCTCTCTTGAACCAGATCTTCATTTTCATTATGATTTTCAATTCTTTCATAAATATATTTTCTTTCCATCTCATAAGTCCCACCTGGCTTTACTTCTTTATATCCTGAACTTCACAATCATTACAACAATGATTTTAGTAAGGATTTAGCATTTACCATCTCCTTAGCCTGCTATGATACCTTAATAAATATATGCACAGTCTTGAGTACATTCTTCCTTTACCTACACTGGCTATCAAACATTGATATAAGAAAAAAAAAGTAAATAAAGAAGTCATAAAAATCAACTAGCAATACCAAACGTCTGATTTTTTTAAAGGCAAGACTTTTAATTTTTTCAGCAGTTCTATTGAATCTCTATGATAATTAACTGAGTTATTATTTTAAAAAGATAGAATAGACATTATTTTGCTTCAGAAATAATCTCAAAACATTATTGGCTTAAAATAATTCATGCAATATATTTCATGTTAATTCATGTGGGTGGGGGTGTGACTTTATTGACCAGACTGACAGAGTCTCTGGCCTTTAATGCTGCTTTCTTTCATGGTAAGACTCTAGGATTCTATCTGTATGTCAGGAAAGGTGATATAGAACTATCAGTCAGAAGGAGAACTTAAAAACTAGGTATCTTCTACAATATTCTGATGCTTCTCACTCTCCGCACAATGTAGGACTCATTTTCATTTTTCTTACTCTCAGTGGAAAGCTGTTCCCACTTTAGCTGGTAAACTGATGCTAAACAACACATGTCATCCAGTTGCTTTCCATTCCACATTCCTTTGGCATATTCACTCATCCTTTCTTCTCCTCTGATTGCCAGCATCAGCTCAATTGCAAAGAAGTTTAGAAATAGGGGCATTCATGGTCGATGGAAAAGAATGTTTACTAGGACAGCAGGACTAACCCAGCCTGTGGCTCAGCTGGCCAAGAATCTGCCTGCAATGCAGGAGACCAGGGTTCCATCCCTGCTTTGGGAAGATCCCCCTGGAGGAGGAAATGAAAACCCACTCCAGTATTCTTGCCTGGAGAATTCCATGGAGAGAAGAGCCTGGCAGGCTACAGTCCATGGGGTCACAAGAGTTGGACACGACTTAATGACTAAAGCACCACCATGAATCAAAAACTATGAAAATTAGTACAGTGTAATATTATTATGTTAGGTCACTAATAAAACCATTTTGGTAAGATGTACAAGCTACAGTCTACAGTAGGAGTAAATGTCAGGGACTAGGCCATCCTATTAAAATAACTGAAAACAAGGACATAAGAAGAGTAGGGACTATAATGGTGCCTTCATAACAGTAAAGAATGGCCCAGAAATTGTGTCAAAATTTGTTATGAATTCTTGGATTGGCTCTGCTAATACCCACTTCAATCTTTTACAAAGTGTAGAAGATAAAAGAACAAATTCGCGAATGCCATTGCAGCGATATGGATGGACCTAAAGATTGTCATACTAGTGAGATACATCAGATAGAGAAAGACAAATATCATATGATATCATTTATATGTGGAATGTAAAAAAGTGGTATAAGTGAGCTTATTTACAAAACAGAAGCAGAATTATAGTTGTAGGAAACAAACTTATGGCTACAGTTACCAAGGGTGAAAGGTGGGCAGGGAAGGAGACCAGGACTGACATTCACACACTATTATGTGCAAAATAGGTAACTAGTAAGTGTTAACTGCTCAGTCGTGTCCAATTCTTTGCAGCCCCATTGACAGTCTCCTCTGTCCATGGGCTTCTCCAGGCAAGAATCCTGGAGTGAGTTGCCATTCCCTTCTCCGAGGGATGTTCCCCAACCAGGGATCAAACCCAAGTTGCATTGCAGATGGATTCTTTACTGTCTGAGCCATCAGGGAAGCCTAATAACCTACCATAAAACACAGGGAACTTTACTCAATACTCTGTAATGACTTATACAGGAAAATAATCTAAAAAAGAGTAGGAAAAGAGTGGAGCTATGTGTGTGTATATATATATACACACACACACATATAACTGATTTGCTGTGTTGTATAGCAGAAACTAACATGACATTGTAAATCAACTCCACATCAATTAAAAAAAAAAACAAAACCTTCCTTTACATATACATATGGGTTTGGGATCTGACTTATTTATATTTTTCATGTGTACTCCCATGAAACTTATATGAGAAACAGATCATCGAGGCAGATATGCCGAGATATATCCAATTTGTAGACTCAGATCATGACAACGATGGCATATTTAGCCACTTTTTTGAAGAACAATAGCTCTGCCAGCCATGGAACACATGCATAAGTGTGTGCTCAGTCACATCAGTCCTGAATGATTCTTTGTGATCTTATAGACTGTAGCTGGTCAGGTTCCTTTGTCTATGGGATTCTCCAGGCAAGAATACTAGAACAGGCTGGTGGCTCAGATGGTAAAGAATCTGCCTACATGCTGAAGACCCGGGTTCAATCCCCAAGTCAAGAGGATCCCCTGGAGGAGGAAATGGCAACCCACTCCAATATTCTGCCCAGGGAATCCCATGAAGAGAGGAGTCTGGCAGGCTACAGTCTGAGTGAAGTCGTTCAGTCATGTCTGACTCTTTGCGACCCCGTGGACTGTAGCCCACCAGGCTCCTCTGTCCATGGATTCTCCAGGCAAGAGTACTGAAGTGGATTGCCATTTCCTTTTCCAGGGTATGGTCTATGAGGTTGCAAAGAGCTGGACATGACTGAGTGACTGCACTTTCACTTTCTTTCAGTTTTCCTTCTCCAGGGGATCTCTGTAATTATGACATTTCTCCCATTTTGGGGTTGGGGCATGGGTCTTGATTATGCCATGTCTCCGTCTCTCCTGTTTCATTTAGCTCCTTTTTTGTATCTTTAGCTGTGGAAAATCTTTTCTGCTAGTCTTCAGGTCCTTCTTATATACAGTTGTTCTGTAAGAAGCAATTCTGCGGTACCCACAGGAGCGGGTGAGTTCAGGGTCTTCCCACACTGCCACCTTGGCCACTCATCTGTCTCAGATCTCAAGAGATGAAAATAAGTTTCATAAACTTAAACAGAGATGACTGTTTTGGAGCTGCTATTTTTAAAGTGGTCCTTTTTTTTCCCTCCCCCTAAAGCAGTTCAACTTATCTCCTGATATCTGGTAAATTTATTTTCTCTATTCCAATAAACAGGGAATAACTGAAGTTATTTGCTTTCACTTGGAAAGGAGAGTAAAATGTCTTTGGTACCTTACTTTGGAAGTACGTCAAATTTCTGGATTTTTCCAATTTATTCCTTAAGAAAATTTTCTGTGCTTCCACAGGGTACCCACCAGTCTACTATATTTACAACATCAGATGATTTGATCTGATGAGCAGGGAAAACTTGCTTTATCACATGGTCTGAGTAATCATACAGTTTCTAGATGTGGTAACCTTATGGCCTTTAAGACCAAGTGGATCAGATGCTATGTAAGGATAATGAAAGCTTGAGATGAGAGTAAGAGTGAAAAATCTTAGAGTTGGATATAAAGCCATTCTGTTTTCAGAAACTAATTTTTCTCTCTTTGAGGTAGCTCTCGGAGACTGCACATATGGGTTCAGTGGGACCTGAGATGCCCAATACCAAGTGGTTAGCACCACCAATTCATGAAATAAGATATTTAAGCAGCCTCCCACCATTAAGCAAAAATAATAAAACAGAAAGAGGTTCAAGTGATGCTTGAGAGCACAAGTAATGTTAAGTTGCTAGAAGACGCCTCTTTCTTGTGCGCCTTCTTCTGCAGCATCAGCATGATCCCCTCAGCCTGCATTATGACCTCATTGAGAATTCCCTATGACCAATTGATCAAAGAAGAAAAAAAGAAATTGAGCTGATTTGTAAGTATGCTATTTATTCATTAATTTAAACAAACAAATATCAATTGAGTCTGTTTTTTTCTTAGGTCATATTCTAGACTCTGAGATACAACAGAAAGTCATACAGTTACTGCATCTAGTAACTGCACAATTACTCAAGCAAGTTTTTTCTGCTCATCAGATCAAATCAGCTGATGTCATCAATATAGTAGACTGGCGGGTGCCCTGTGGAAGCATAGAAAATTTTCTTAAGAAATAAATTGGACAAAGCCAGAAATTTGATGCACTTCCGAAGTAAGGTCCTGAAGATACTACTGACTCAGGAAATGCAAATATTCCTCACTATTCAAACTCATTATAGATGGTGGGATGGGTGAGTGGTGGGAGGAGATCCAAGAGGGATGGAGTAGAGGTATACATATAGCTGATTCATTTCATTGTACAGTAGAAACTAACACAACATTGTAAAGCAACTATAACCTAATAATATTATATATATAATACATTTTATATATAGATTATATATATTTATCTATATATCCTATGTTTCCAAACTCTCCTTTACTGAATTCAAGAATTACCCTTATATGATCTTTTGTAAATTTTTCAGGCTATGTTCTCACCAGTCTTATTATTCATTAGACAAAGCACAGTAATCTGTGCTATTCCTACCCACATTCATTAATTAAATATATTTGACATTGAGAGATATTTGTGTATAATATATTGCTGTTGTTTAGTCACTAAGTCATGTCTGACTCTACTGTGACCCCATGGACACCAGTCTCCTCTGTGGGATTTTTCTTGCTAGTATCCCAGGCAAGGATACTGGCATGGGTTGCCATTTCCATCTCCAGGGGATCTTCCTGACCCAGGGACTGAACCAGCATCTCCTCCTTGGCAGGTAGATTCTTTACCACTGAGCCACCAGGAAAGCCCAATATGTTAACCTTTGATAAATGCTTTGGTGGTAAATAAAGCAGAGTAGGAGAGAAGCAATTTCCAGAGTTGGGATGGGTATTTTACATAATAGAAGGTGACACTTGAGAATTTGATATTTGAATAAAGAAACTGACAGAGTGATCTAGAAAGATATCTGGGTAGAGTGGGAGAAGTCGGGAAGCAGCATTCCAGACTGAGTGAACATCAAGTAGCAAGTTCTTGAGTCGAGCAAGATTCCTGTGTTCTAGGACAACAAGGGTGTTGATATAGTTCTAATGATGTAATGGAAGAAAATTGCCAGTGGGTGATGTCAGAGGTTTGAGGGCATTGGGATTACAAAAGACATGAGAACCCACTATAAAAATGGAAAGGAAGATTATCAAAGGGTTTAGGAGAGAGAAGCAGTATTTATTTACTTTACTTAAGCAACCTTGGGCTTCCCTGGTGGCTCAGATGGTAAAGCATTTGCCTGCAATGCAGGAGACCTGAGTTTGATCCCTGGGTTGGGAAGATTCCCTGGAGAAGGAAATGGCAACTCACTCCAGTATTCTCGCCTGGAAAATCCCATGGTCAGAGGAGCCTGATAGGTTATAGTCCATGGGGTCGCAAAGAGTTGAACGCGACTAAGGGATTTCACTTTCTTTCTTTAAGCAACCTTATATGCCAGACATTATCCTAAACATTTTACAAGTATCAAGTAATATATTCTTCATGGAAACTTTAAGGTTTAGCACATTTTTATTTCTATTTTACAGATAAACAAACAGAAACCAGAGAGATTAAGTAATCCATGCAAGCTTACTTGGTGGGTAAGTAGCAGATCCCATCATGTCTGTCTTCAGAGTCCAGGATGTTGGCCATGACTGTAGGTTGCCTCTCTGCATGAACTTAGATTTTGGTTAGGTTATTCTGACTGCTGAGTCGAGAATTATTTATAGAGGAACAATAATGAAAACAAGAAGACCAGTTAAAAGGCTATTGTTAAAATCTAAGCAAGAGAAAAGATTTATATGGATAAGGTGTTAGTGGTAAGGGAGAGGCATGGTGTCCAGATTCAGGGTACATTTTAAAAGTGGAACTGACAGAATTATAAAGTGTGAGATGGATTCAGCAATCATTCCAAGGTTTTTGGGCTAAATGATCAAAAGAATAGAACCATCATATGCTGAAATGAGGAAAACTGGGAGAGGAGTGGAAGGAAACACCCATAAGAAAGAATGAAGGCCATCTTCATCTCTTCAATGTTGGAAATGTTAAATGTAAGATGTGTGTGTATGTGTGCGTGTGTGTGTGTGAATGTTCATTTGCTCAATCATGTCTGAGTCTTTGTGACCCCATGGACTGTTGCCCATCAGACTCTTCTGTTCATGGGATTTTCCAGGCAAGAATACTGGAGTCACCTGGGAAGATTAATGAAAAATATTTATTGAATGTTCAATAGAAGACAATTATATATGTGAGTATGAAGTTCAGGGGAGAGGTCTGGCTGGAAATTTAGATGTCACTTTTTAGAACATAGATGGTGTTGAAAGCTATAAACATGGAAGAGAAAACTTTAGGAATTATTATTAAAAGAAATGAAAAGTTCAAGAATCCCAGTATTTGGAAGATAAGCAGGCGAAGAGAACATTTTGTCTCCCATTAGAAAAAGGGGCTAAGACGGTAAAGCGTCTGTCTACAAGGCAGGAGACCCGCGTTTGATCCCTGTGTCGGGAATATGCTCTGGAGAAGGAAATGGCAACCCACTCCAGTACTCTTGCCTGGAAAATCCCATGGATGGAGGAGCATGGTAGGCTACAGACCATGGGGATGCAAAGAGTTGGACACGACTGAGCGACTTCACTTTCACTTTCTTTTCAGAAAAGGGGACTGGGGCTTAGATAAGAAGGTACAACCCTGAAGGTTAGAGGAAAGCTAAGACAGAGTGGAGCCTGGAAAGTTAAATGAAGGAATGATTAGAGTAAATGCGAGAGAGTACTGAGGTTTCTTGGCTGAAAAAAGCAGACTCAAAACACAAGAAATACTGCAACATAGTCAATAAAGACTTTTAAAATGGTTCATATTAGGAACAAAATCTCAAAAAAAAAAAAAAATGAAAGCCTGCTTAGAGTGAGTATAAGGGGAATAATGTCTAATTATCTTGAAGAGATCTCTAGTCTTTCCCATTCTATTATTTTCCTCTATTTCTTTGCATTGATCTATGAGGAAGGCTTTCTTATCTCTCCTTGCTATTCTTTGGAACTCTGTATTCAAATGAGTATATATTTCCTTTTCTCCTTTGCCTTCACTTTGCTTCTTTTCACAGCTATTTGTAAGGCCTCCTCAGACAGCCATTTTGCTTTTTTACATTTCTTTTTCTTGGGGATGGTCTTGATTCCTGTCTCCTGTACAATGTCACAAACCTCCGTCCATAGTTCGTCAGGCACTCTATCAGATCTAGTCCCTTAAATCTATTTCTCACTTCCACCGTCATAAGGGATTTGATTTAGGTCATACCTGAATGGTCTAGTGGTTTTCCCCACTTTCTTCAATTTCAGTCTGAATTTGGCAATAAGGAGTTCTTCATCTGAGTTACAATCAGTCCCAGTCTTGTTTTTGCTGACTGTATAGAGCTTCTCCATCTTTGGCTGCAAAGACTATATCAATCTGATTTCGGTGTTGACCATCGGTGATGTCCACGTATAGAGCCTTCTCTTGAGTTGTTGGAAGAGGGTGTTTACTATGACTAGTGTGTTCTCTTGGCAAAACTCTATTTTCCTTTGCCTTGCTTCATTCTGTACTCCAAGGCCAAATTTGCCTGTTATTCCAGGTATTTCTTGACTTCCTACTTTTGCATTCCAGTCCCCTATAATGAAAAGGACATCTTTTTTGGGTATTAGTTCTAGAAGGTCTTGTAGGTCTTCATAGAACTGTTCAGCTTCTTCGGTGTTACTGGTCAGGGCATAGACTTGGATTACCATGATATTGAATGGTTTGCCTTGGAAACGAACAGAGATCATTCTGTCATTTTTGAGATTGCATCCAAGTACTGCATTCCGGACTCTTTTGTTGGCCATGATGGCTACTCCATTTCCTCTGAGGGATTCCTGCCCACAGTAGTACATATAACGGTCATCTGAGTTAAATTCACCCATTCCAGTCCATTTTAGTTCTCTGATTCCTAGAATGTCGAGGTTCACTCTTGCCATCTCTTGTTTGACCACTTCCAATTTGCCTTGATTCATGGACCTGACATTCCAGGTTCCTATGCAATATTGCTCTTTACAGCATCGGACCTTGCTTCTATCACCAGTCCCATCCACAACTGGGTGTTGTTTTTGCTTTGGCTGCATCCCTTCATTCTTTCTGGATTTATTTCTCCACTGATCTCCAGTAGCATATTGGGCACCTATAGACCTGGGGGAGTTCATCTTTCAGTGTCCTACTTTTTGCCTTTTCATACTGTTCATGGGGTTCTCAAGGCAAGAATACTGAAGTGGTTTGCCATTCCCTTCTCCAGTGGACCACATTCTGTCAATAAAGGACAGAAATGGTAGGGACCTAAGAGAAGCAGAAGATATTAAGAAGAGGTGGCAAGAACAGACAGAAGAACTATACAAAAAAGATTGTCATGATCCAGATAATCATGGTGTAATCGCTCACCTAGAGCCAGACATCCTGGAATGTGAAGTCAAGTGGGCCTTAGAAGCATCACTATGAACAAAGCTAGTGGAGGTGATGGAATTCCAGTGGAGCTATTTCAAATCCTGAAAGATGATGCTGTGAAAGTGCTGCACACAGTATGCCAGCAAATTTGGAAAACTCAGCAGTGGCCACAGGACTGGAAAAAGTCAGTTTTCATTCCAATCCCAAAGAAAGGCAATGCCAAAGAATGCTCAAACTACTGCACAATTGCACTCATCTCACATGCTAGTAAAGTAATGCTCAAAATTCTCCAAGCCAAGCTTCAGCAATACATGAACTGTGAACTTCCAGATGTTCAAGTTGGTTTTAGAAAAAGCAGAGGAACCAGAGATCAAATTGCCAACATCCACTGGATCATCGAAAAATCAAGAGAGTTCCAAAAAACATCTATTTCTGCTTTAATGACTATGCCAAAGCCTTTGACTGTGTGGATCACAATAAACTGTGGAAAATTCTGAAAGAGATGGGAATACTAGACCACCTCACCTGCCTCCTGAGAAATCTGTATGCAGGTCAGGAAGCAACAGTTAGAACTGGACATGGAACAACCGACTGGTTCCAAATAGGAAAAGGAGTACATCAAGGCTGTATATTGTCACCCTGCTTATTTAACTTATATGCAGAGTACATCATGAGAAACGCTGGTCAGGAGGAAGCACAAGCTGGAATCAAGATTGCTGGGAGAAATATCAATAACCTCAGATATGCAGATGACACCACCATTATGGCAGAAAGTGAAGAAGAACTAAAGAGCCTCTTATAAAAGTGAAAGAGGAAAGTGGAAAAGTTGGCTTAAAGCTCCACATTCAGAAAACTAAGATCATGGCATCTGGTCACATCATTCATTCATTTAATTTCAGTCGCTCAGTTGTGTCTGACTTTTTGTCATCCCATGAACCACAGCACACCATGCCTCCCTGTCCATCACCAACTCCCAGAGTCCACCCAAACCCATGTCCATTGTGTTGGTGATACCATCCAACCATCTCATCCTCTGTCATCCCCTTCTCCTCCTGCCCTCAATCTTTCCCAGCATCACGGTCTTTTCAAATGAGTCAGCTCTCTGTATCAGGTGGCCAAAGTATTGGAATTTCAGCTTCAGCATCAGTCCCTCCAATGAACACTTAGAATTGATCTCCTTTAGGATGGACTGCTGGGGACCAGCCCCAGCTGATCCAGGGTATTCGAAGGAGAGACGGCCTAGGCGACTATTTATATGCTAATTAGAGATATAAAGAATAATAGAATGAGGATAGCTCAGTAGGAAAATTCAGTGGAGAAAAGAGGCTGAGTAGCTTGGTTTACGCGGGAGACCAATAAAACTTCAAGACAAGAAGTTTGCACCACTTACATAGGCCGCAGGCGCCGTCTCGAATAGCGGAAGGTGCCTCACCCTAGACACCTTCTCGAGTGGGTCTTAGAAGCCCAGGCATAATTAGTAAGCATGGTGGGTTCCGCGCTCCAGATGGAGACTCAGCTGGAAGTTAAAGGGAAGAATGACATGGGGAGACCAAGCGTTGGTGAGCAAGGCCCGTAGCTTTATTTTCAACAGGGGCTTATATACCCTAAGTTACACATAGAGGATAATAGGGGATGCAAAGTCAGCAGTCTTTGATTCTTATCAAAAACCAGGGTTTCTTTCCTGCAAATTTATCGTATACAAATGGTTTAGGTGATTTACATCATCTTCTGGCCAGAAGGCCTACTAACATTTTATGACTCTTGACAAGGACTTATCAACAAAGACTTATTTTCTCTAAAAGTAATTATTTTAAGGTTTGGCGCCATCTTCCAAAGATAAAATTGCATTCCTATAGGGCGGATGTGTAATGGGCTTACAACAAAGGAAAGAATTTATTACCTTAAGGGTCTAAAGTTACTAACACCAAGGCCACTACTTATTTTTTCTACATACCCACTATTAATTAATACACATTCAAGGATACAATTCAGGGGATGTGAAAACTTGGCAACAAGCATTGACTCATCAATGAAATCCTTTACTAGTTTATTCTGACAGTTTTTAACTCTCTGAGAGGCTCTAAGCTATTTGAATATCTTAAGCTTCCCGTGCCTCTGGAGACTAGGAGACTGTAAACAATCGTATGCATAGCTGCAGGAGTCCGGGTAAACTTGTCAGGCGAGTTAGAGAGCCATCTGAGGGGTTTGGATTTAAACACTCCTAATTGCCCAGGAACTTTATTAATTGGAGCTGTAAGTTAACTCTTTGACAGAGAGAGCGAGATGGTGGTAGGGGACAGCCCCCAGTAAAGTCAGAGGTGAGAGCACAAAGCAATAAAGTAGGCAGACTCTGGTTTTTTGGGGGAAAATGCTCGAGAATATCCGGGCGGACTCCTGAGGCTCGATCCCGCCTTTGCGTATGCCGAGCCTCCTTCCTCATGACCTTTGTCACAAGCGGAATGTCTCTCGCCGGCTCCCGGCAATGGACTGGTTGGATTTTCTTGCAGTCCAAGGGACTCTCAAGAGTCTTCTCCAACACCACCTGGCAAATAGATGGGGAAACAGTGGAAATAGTGGCTGACTTTATATTTCTGGGCTCCAAAATCACTGCAGATGGTGATTTCAGCCATGAAATTAAAAAACAATTACTCTTTGGAAGGAAAGTTATGACCAACCTAGATAGCATATTAAAAAGCAGAGACATCAGTTTGTCAACAAAGTTATATCTAGTCAAGGCTATGGTTTTTCCAGTGGTCATGTATGGATGTGACAGTTGGACTATAAAGAAAGCTGAGAGCTGAAGAATAGATGCTTTTTAACTGTGATGTTGGAGAAGACTCTTGAGAGTTCCTTGGACTGCAAGGAGATCCAACCAGTCCATCCTAAAGGAAATCAGCCCTGAATATTCATTGGAAGGACTGATGTTGAAACTGAAACTCTAGTAGTTTGGCCACCTGATGCGGAGAGCTGATTCATTTGAAAAGACCCTGATGCTGGGAAAGATTGAGGGCAGGAGGAGAAGGGGATGACAGAGAATGAGATGGTTGGATGGCATTACCGACTCAATGGACATGGATTTGAGTGGATTCTGGGGGTTGGTGATGGACAGGGAGGCCTGGTGTGCTGTGGTTCATGGGATCACAAAGAGTTGGACATGACTGAGTGACTGAATTGAACTGAACTGAAGGGGAATGATATGAATGGAATTGGAGATAGCAGGTATTTTCAGATATTTGCAGAAAAATGAAAGGAAGCTGGAATGTGATATCAGAAGAGAGCTCTTTTTTACATGCTTATACATTTATGTCAATGATTCAACCAAGAAAGTAAAAATTGATAATTTAAGAGAAGCAGAAGAACATTTCTTGAGCCACCTAATTAAGCACGATTGAGTGAGATGTAGAATCCAAATACAGGGCTCTTAGATGAAAAAATAAGCAATTTATCACAAATACAAAGGAAGACAGAGTATATACACCCATGCATGGGTAGATGTTAACTGTAATCTGGAAAGCTTATGTATTGTTTCTCCATTATCTTGATTTTTTTTTTACTTATGGGGTAAGGGTTTCTGTAGGAGTGAAGATGGAATAGGAGATGGTAGTGATTAGCTTCATAATTTAGTTCACAGATTACATGAACAAGATGGGGCTGTGACATAACTAAAGTGAAATAAATATCACCAAGATAGGAAGGTAGTGAGTCTCTGAATCTCATGTTGTTATGGTAGGACAAGTGCCTTGTGCATTATCTTAGGAGAAAACATGCTGGTTTTGGCTGGAGTAAAAGGTTCACATGAGGAAGTCTTAGAGAAATCAAATTGGAAACCAGGTAAGCAGAGGCCAGATACCAGGAGCTTAAGGTCATTTGACAAGTAATTTGCTCTTTATCTTGCTGTCCAGAAGGAAATTAGGAAGATTTTAAGTCAGGGGATGACATCATTAGATTTTTATTTTTAAAAGAAAAGATTAACCTCTCTATTGTATCTATCTTTATCTATTGCGGATAAGGCATTTTAAAAAGAGGCTAGAAATAAAATTAATTGAAGTAATTATGCAACAGTGCATGCAATGAATTTGAAAGACTAAGAGAATGGTAGCAGAGGTAGAGACAGAAACAGCTTCAAGATATATTGAGGATGAGAATATGGCAAGGATTATTGACTGATTGGAGTTGAGATTAAGGAAAGGTGAGGTCTCAAGGAAGTCCTTGAACGTCTGTCTTTTGTGCCTCAGTGGAAGGTGGTGTCATTCAAGTTAAGAGATGGATGGTATGGGGAGGGAGGACGGAGGAGGGTTCAGGATGGGGAACACATGTATACCTGTGGCGGATTCATTTTGATATTTGGCAAAACTAATACAATTATGTAAAGTTTAAAAATAAAATAAAATCAAAGTAAAAAAAAAAAAGAGATACTGTGAGAAGAGCAGGTTGGAGGATGCCAATTATTTCTGGTATATATAAGTACCGCTGACAGTGCATAAATGATGTATAGATGGATATGTCTTGTAGACCCTCCACTTGTGGATCTGAAGCTCTGGAAAATAGTCTAGGTGATGAAAGAAATACAAATATTTAGTTCATCGGTGCATTTCAAATAACTGAGGTAGATGAAATGCCTGAGAAAGAAGGTAGAATGGAAGTAGAAGAGGAAAAAATCTTGGTGAGCATAACATGAAGAAGCTGTTAGAAGGGAAGAAGCCAATATAAAATGGCCAGGAAATGATGGTGAGAAAGAAAAAAGTAAAAACCAAGAGCCATTTCAGAAGAGGATTATTGTTCATGAGTGTCAGATACAGCCTGGCAAAGGCGTTAAATAAGCACTGAAAAGTGTTCTTTGGATTCAGTCACCCTACCGTTAGTAGTTCCCTGGCACGGTGGGGGGGTGGGACCGAAAGTCAGTTTGTAGTTAAGTAGCACAGTGAATGGGGCAGGCAGGAGGATAAAGACCAATGATAAATGTAGAATAACCTTGACTGTGAAGAGAAGAAAAATGTGCTGAGAAAAAATTTAAGAAAAAAATTTAAATAATGAAATAGAGTTGAGTGTATGTCTATGCTCACGGAGAAAAGAGACCGAGAAATGAAAGATCCATAATGAGAGAGGAATAATTGATATATAAAACCTGGACAAAGTTGAAAGAAGATAAGATCTATAATGTGTATAGAGATTAGTTACAAACAAGAGAAGTGATTCTCTTTATTTGAGATAAGAACTGAGGGGATTGTGTGTGTGTGTGTGTGTGTGTGTGCGTTAGTCACTCAGTCATGTCCAACTCTCTGTGTCCTAATGGACTGTAGCCCATCAGGCTCCTCTGTCCTTGGAATTCTCCAAGCAAGAATACTCTAGTGCGTTGCCATTTCCTTCTCCAGGAGATCTTCCCAACACAGGAATCAAACCCATGTTTCCCTCATTGCAGGCAGACTCTTTACTGACTGAGCCACAATAAATGTATATATATATATATATATATATATAGAAAAGACTCTAGGTATAGGGAGAAAGTTGATAATTCTGAAAAAAAGAATAATTGAGGTATAGAAGAAGAAGGCAGTAAAACCAGTCTAATGGTTTGGAAGTCAAGGGAGAAGTACAGAACATGGATGAGGGAAGAGTCAAAAGTCAGTGTAGTCAAGAAGAAATATCTATACAAATATGTTTTCCACATGCATGTCATAATTCTCCTCTTTGCCCACATTCTGACATTTTTCTGGTGACTTCAATATAATTGTGATTAAACTATCAACATCTGTCCCCTTAAAGCTTTGACTTCTTTTTTCCCAGTAATGCTGACGTTCTCTCAATCTGATCTAATCTGTATCTCGTTTGTCTTTGTAACCTCAGGCAAGCTCATCACATGGCATGAGTGAGCCCTCAGTATAAATGGACAAATGAAGAAAACAGTCGGTGAATGAATGGGATTAAAAAGCCAGGATGGAATAAAACAATGTTGAAATTTATGAATGAAGTCCCTCACTTTGTTGTTAGAGGGTAGGCCCAAGAATTTTAAAATGGTTTTCTACATAGCTGTATGCTTGTACTGAGCACTTGCTAATACCTTTTAAAAATTAAATTGTATTCTTGTATTCTTGTTTAAGGCTTTGGAAAATACCCTGATGCTGGGAAAAATTGAAGGCAGGAGGAGAAGGGGACAACAAAGAATGAGATCGTTGGATGGCATCACCAACTCGATGGACATAAGTTTGAACAAGCTCCAGGAGTTGGTGATGGACAGGAAAGCCTGGTGTGCTATAGTCCATGGGGTTGCAAATAGTTGGATAAGATTAAGCTACTGAACTGAACTGATTAAGCATGTATGAAAAGCAGTTAACCTAAGTGGCAATCTTTCATTATTTTTAAAGTGTCATTTTCAGGGTTTTAATAGAAATTAATTTTTTGGTCTGTTTTATGAATGTATAAATTTAACATATATACGTATATAACACATTTCACAACAGCCTTTGACTCACTCCTAATAATATAAATGAGATATTTTCCTTAAAATATGAACAACTGTATACATAGGTGGAAAACTGTGACAAATGCCAGTTGGTGTCACAGAGATGATCTGAGTTGTAAAAAATATCCAGTGAATAAGTTCTCCCAGAATGTTTAAAAGCATCTGGCTGAGAAAGTCCTAGGTCTCTGGCATCATGCCCTCTACACAAAGTCAGTTACTGTATCTATTAAGCCATCTGCATTCATTTCCCAGGTAAACCAGGAAACCAGAATTGCCTGAGGGAAGTCTTGAGTCATATACAACAGGAAGTTTGAACTGTAGCCACACATGCAATTAAGATGTTCCGGTAGAGCTATGACTCTTGGTTCAGGCAAATTCCACTGGCTTAAGCACTCAGTAGGAGGAATACACCAAATACTTCACGCTTTAACTCATAGACTCAATATTGTCTTAATTTACATTTTAATATTTTATCAAGTTTTCATCAAATTTTATAGCATTTTCATCAAAAATAGTTCATGTTTTAGCTCATAAATTCTTAACAATGTGATGTTAAAAGACAGGGATAAAAATAAAGGAAAGCTGTTAGTGTTTTACAGCTATTATCTTCATGAAATTTGAATTCTAAAGGGAATAATTGTATCTGTGTTTACTACAATTGTTCCGTATTTACCTAGATCTAAATAGAATCAAATTTAGAATATAAATAAAGATATGCTTACATTTAGTAGCTCAATTAGCATAATGTCTTAGATAATCTCCACTCTGAAGAATTACATGAAAAATAGTAAAATCATGGTAAAGTTAAAAGATAGTAGAGATTACAGACGATCTCTAATGCAACACTTCATCTGCATGAGTTAAGGTGCCCTTCATAGAGCGTGGAGCACTGTGGAGCACCTGGTCTGGTCCCATTGAGGTGTCTCTTGGACCTTCTTCGTGAATTTCTCCAGCAGGGGATGTGATTGGCATTCCCCACCATGGCAGATACGGTCATGATTTGGGACAGTATTTCTTAAGTATCAAATCATTCTATCATATTGATTTTGCCACGCTTGTTAAAAGCTACTTAGGTCACTAAAAGAGAGTGACATTGAGTACCTCTTGATAAAGAGAATGATATCCCACTAAAGTAGGTGAAACTTCAAAATGTATTATTCAGCAGAAGTATCTCACTAATTTATGGAGAGAAAATAAATATTCACTTTTTCAATCATAGCAAGTGAAAGTGAAGTCACTCAGTCGTGTCCGACTCTTTGCGACCCCGTGGACTGTAGCCCACCGGGCTCCTCAGTCCATGGGATTCTCCAGGTAAGAATACTGGAGTGGGTTGCCATTTCCTTCTCCAGGGGATCTTCCCCACCCAGGGATCGAATCCAAGTCTCCTGCATTGCAGGCAGATGCTTTAACCTCTGAGCCAGCAGGGTTTGTCAATCATGGGTAAGTCCAATACAGTTGTCTATAAATTTCATAACTATGTAAAATTAGATAATAACAACAACAAATAACATGGAAAGGTAAAAAAATAAAAGATTATTGTGGTCTGAAATATGGATTGCTTTTGACTGTTACATGCATTTCCTAACTCCTAATTTTCTGTTCCTTGTTCTTCAATTATAGGAAGGATACCTGAATCAAGGCCAGTCATCACAATTCTTTCCCCATTTTTCCAGGACATAGTTATTGGTTCAGGGTGGACATTTGAACCAAGCCAGACAAATCCATTCAGCAGTACTGATCCACAGCTTCAAGTGGTAGGGGTCCTCCCTCTGGAACTACAGGACTAGCCATATGAGAAGTTGCCACCATGTTGAGAACACTTGTACTGGGCATATACCCAAGAGAAGACCATAATTCCAAAAGATACAGGCATCCCAAAGTTCGTAGCAGCTCTATTTACAATAGCCAGTATATGGAAGCAACCTAAATGTCCTTTAGCAGAGGAATGGATAAGGATGTGGTACTTACATACAATGAAATATTGCTCTTTCTTTAGGTCTATCAGCTCCCTCAGAAACTCTCTCAACTACAGGACATAATGCAATAGAAGCAAGGCTTGAAAAGCCGATGTGGTAGAGTACTTACACACCTTCATCTATTTGAATAATGCCATCAGCTGATTAACACAAGAATGTTGTCTAAACAAAGATTCTTCTGATGTATGCATCACTAGTCCACTTAATCAATTATATTAAAATATCTATTGTTGATCAGTGACAGAATCTAGGGCCTATGAGGCAAACCTTTGATCACTGACATGCTATTTCAGGCCCTCATGGAGTCCAGTAAAGAGTGAGTGAACGTCTATATACTCTTCTTTAGTGGCTTGGAACTCACAATCTCAAAAGGCAGAATATTTTAGTGTTTTTAGTTATGTGAAAAATGTCTTACTCATATTGAGCTGAAAGTGTTGCTCTGTGACTTGACGCTAACTCTATTCCTGGTATCAACATAGAGCTGTTTGAGTTCTATTACAGAGTCTACTTCTTATGGCACATACGATTTTGAAATTTTTGGAAATAGCTCTCATATTTCTTCAAATTTTCTCTTCTCTAAGACAAACATGCTCAGTTATTCTACACATGTCTCAGATACAGAGGTCCTGGGACCAGATGTCAGGTATCACATTTAGGTAAAATCCTCCATAGATAATGGAATTATTCATTTTCAATTCCTAATTCTAGAGGTACTAAATAATGTATATCTTTGAGTATATAAAAACAACTTAAACAAAAATAGCTTATATTTTGTGATTATAAAATTTAGACTCACTGGAGAAAGCTTGCCAAACTGCGAAAATCATCCAGGAAAAGACTTACCATTGAAAGCAGTAATGCTGGTTCAGTAGTTAAGACTGTGTTCTAACAGGGTAAGTATTTGATCCCTGGTGGGGGAACTAACAGAGAAGGCAATGGCACCCCACTCCAGTACTCTTGCCTGGAAAATCCCATGGACGGAGGAGCCTGGTAGGCTGCAGTCCATGGGGTCTCTAAGAGTCGGATACGACTGAGCGACTTCACTTTCACTTTTCAATTTCATGCATTGGAGAAGGAAATGGCAACCCACTTCAGTGTTCTTGCCTGGAGAATCCCAGGGACAGGGGAGCCTGGTGGGCTGCCGTCTATGGGGTCGCACAGAGTTGGACTAGACGGAAGCGACTTAGCAGCAGCAGGGGGAACTAAGATCCAATATGCCACATGGCTTGGCCAAGAAAAAAACCTTTTTATAAAGTGTATATTTCTTCTGTGATTTGAACAATAAAAGTACATCCCTCCCTACAAAGCTGTAGCTTTATAATTTGTAAACTGACAAATAACTAATAGTTAAAAATAAAGTACATGAAAGTAACTCTTTTCACCAAAAAAGATAAATGTTTCTACCCATTAACTACATTTGTAATATTTTTATAGTGATAATGCCCTGAGAAGAACAAAACCATTTTACTTTTGGAATGCAAAAATATTTAAAAGTCAGCAATGAAAAAGCTGAATCTTTTTTTTTTTTTTTTCAAGATGGTTTTCCTATTTATTTTTTTTAAAAAGTCCAGAATGGATAAAAAAAAAGCTGAATCTTTAAAACAATTATTTTCTGAGTTTGGGTTTTATTATTCTTAGTCTAAAGCTATTTTGTTGATCATCTTAAATACGGGTTATTGTTGTTCAATTGCTAAATCCTGTCTGCCTCTTTCCGACCCCATGGACTGCAGCCTGCCAGGCTCCTCCGTCCTTCACTATCTCCCAGAGATTGCTCAGACTCATGTCCATTGAGTCGGGGATGCCATGCAACCATCTCATCCTCTGTCGTCCTGTCCTCCTCCCGCCTTCGATCTTTCTCAGAATCAGGGTCTTTTCCAATGAGTCAGCTCTTCACTTCAAGTGGCCAAAGTATTGGAGTTTCAGCTTCAGCATCAGTCCTTCCAATGAATATTCAGGGTTGATTTCCTTTAGAATTGACTGGTTTGATCTCTTTGCTGTCCACCATTTCTGGATCCCTGAGTTGTTACAGGTATGTTCTCTGCTTGGCATCTAACAATGAGTCATCATCTCCTTTTATCTCCACTTTATATAACAGAACCAAGGCCATTGACCATAAACATACAGCCAGCTCCCTACACTGCAGCATCCAAAGGGCAGAGGACTTGGGTTTCCTGAGGCTGATCCTCAAGCAGGACTTGTCTCCTTTCTCACTTCACATGATTGACAGTATATAGCCTCAAACTTGATCAGACTTTGGAATCAAAAAAATGGATCTTAAACTTTTCATACATCTATTCAAAATAATTTTTCATCTTTATACCTATAGAGGCATTTTAACTTGTCATTTTTATATTCAAATTAAAATACAGTTTAATTATCTGTGATATCATGATTCCTAGCAGTACTAAAGTGAGTGGTATGCAACTTACATGTCCTGGATCTCTGTGGTCTGGTATCCACAGAGAAAGAAGCAAGCAGGAGCATGTGCCCATTACAGTTTATTAAGTCAATCAATAAATTTGCTAAGCACCACACTGGGCTTTTAGAAGCAGAGGAGGGAAAAAGATAGATTCCTAATCCTCAATGAACTTGCACTTTAGAAAATCAGCCAAGACTATGAAGCAAATAACCAAAACCCATTCGTATACCAGATAGTGGAAAGAAGGATACAGACAGTGTCAGGATCGAGAGAAATGAGAGGAGGCTGCTAGAGAAGCAATGATCTGGAAGACATTTCTGATCAGGTGGAGAGACCTAAAGTGGAAAGTATGAGTCTGCCTTTTAATGAGGCATGAATGGGCATTCCAGGCAGAGAGAACCACCAAGCTAAAAATGAGAAAACATTCTGTGTGCTTCAGTTCAGTTCAGTTCAGTCGCTCAGTTATGTCCGACTCTTTGTGACCCTATGAATCTCAGCACCAGGCCTCCCTGTCCATCACCAACTCCTGGAGTTCACTCAGACTCATGTCCATTGAGTCAGTGATGCCATCCAGCCATCTCATCCTCTGTCATCCCCTTCTCCTCCTGTCCCCAATCCCTCCAAGCATCAGAGTCTTTTCCAATGAGTCAACTCTTCGCATGAGGTGGCCAAAGTACTGCAGTTTCAGCTTTCGCATCCTTCCTTCCAAAGAATACCCAGGGCTGATCTCCTTCAGAATGAACTGGTTGGATCTCCTTGCAGTCCAAGGGACTCTCAAAAGTCTTCTGTGTGCTTAAAAGCAAAAGGAAAATAGCTATGTGTAATGAACTAAGAGGAGAACTAGGCAGGTGGGATTGGAGAAGTAACCAAGGAAAAAATCAGTGGGCAAACATAGATCAGAAAAAGTGAAAGTCCTTTGCAGTCCTTTACATAGTTAGTTGCTCAGTCAGGTCCGACTCTTTGAGACCCCATGGACTGCAGCCCGCTAGGCTCCTTTGTCCATGGGATTTTCCAGGCAAGAATACAGGAATGGATTGCCATTTCCTCCTCCAGGGTATCCTCCTGACCCAGGGATTGAACCTGTGTCTCCTATGTGCTGCATTGAAGGCAGATACTTTATCTACTGAGCTGGACTGACACAATTAAAATTTTTTCAATTAAAAATTGGAAAAGAATTCTCTTCTGCCTATACTAAGAAAAGCAGGAGCCAAAGTGAAAACTGTAAGGTTAGTGCTCAATACAATGAGTTCATTTATATCATTCAGGAATATAATAGACAAAATTTTTAACTCATCTGAG
The DNA here is from genome assembly GCF_055505025.1 of Bos grunniens. Lineage (NCBI taxonomy): Eukaryota > Metazoa > Chordata > Mammalia > Artiodactyla > Bovidae > Bos > Bos grunniens. The sequence goes on from NC_141165.1 coordinate 151,646,034, forward strand.
AAAGTCCAGAAAGACCCTGAGGGATGAAGTAAGGAGAGGTAGAGATGGCAGAGGGATGAGTATATGTAAAGGACTGGAAGCATGAAATGTTGAGGCAAATTTCAAGAATTGAAAGTAAATGAACGTGACCTTAAGTTTGAAGTGTGTTTCAGAACACTGATTGGTCACATTGTAAAAGTAAGTAAGAGTGAACTCAAAAGAGCCCTGGATGCCAGACTTTAGAACTGGAGATTTATTCTGTGAAGGATGGAAAACCAGTGAATAGCCCAAAGTAGAGACATAATCAGATTTCAGTCTTGGAAAAGAGGTGTGCTTAAAATGAAGATAGTAAATTCCAAAGGATCAAGACTATTTAAAAAAAAAAAAAAAAAGTAAAGAAAAAATAAAAAAGAGGAATTATTTGCAAAGTGTTTTATTCATTCAGTTAAAAAGAGGGTGAAGATTTGGCTTCAAAGAATAGGAGACAGGTTCCAGCATTATTCAGGAGGAAGCATGGATGGGAATATTAACTCTATTAGAAGGTGAACTCAATAAAATCTCTGAAGATTTTGACTATTGTATTCACTGGCATTATCTCCAGGGTCTAGAAAAGTACCTGGCACCTAAAAAAAGGTTAATGAAATATTTGTTGAATGAATGTATGGATGGATTAATTAGTGACCAATTAGGGAGACCAAATTTTTGTTTATTAAGCATGTATTAATCACTAATCATAATATAGATATAAATAGAAATATATGTATCTATATATTCATTTCTTTCTCTCTGCATCTCCCTCTCTCTCTCCTTTTCCAACTATCCACTCATTCATCTATGATTTTATCACCTTTTCTTTGTGTCATTTTACTTACCTGCTGCTGCTGCTAAGTCACTTCAGTCGTGTCCGACTCTATGCGTCCCCATAGACGGCCGCCCACCAGGCTCCCCATCCCTGGGATTCTCCAGGCAAGAACATTGGAGAGGGTTACTTACCTAATTGTAGTAAAAGTTATTATTTTAACCTCAAGCTGTTTCTCACTTACAGAAACTGAAAATAGTGGAAAGAAGAAATCTTTGTAACTGCAAAGTGAAAACTAAAACTGAGAAAAGGAGTTTAACTTTTTCTGTACAGGAAAATTCACAAGAAATGAGAAGAGATTCTGAGAATTAAAAAATTCTACTAATCATTTGAGGAGTAGGATGGAGATGAATGTAGAAAATTAGAGGCAGAAAAGTGACTGGTGACAGAGGGTTCAAGTGACTGAAGAGCTTCTAAAATTAGGGATAGCTAGCATCAACTGGCACTGCACTCCAGTACTCTTGCCTGGAAAATCCCATGGATGGAAGAGCCTGGAAGGCTGCAGTCCATGGGGTCGCTGAGGGTCGGACACGACTGAGCGACTTCACTTTCACTTTTCACTTTCATGCATTGGAGAAGGAAATGGCAACCCACTCCAGTGTTCTTGCCTGGAGAATCCCATGGACGGGGGAGCCTGGTGGGCTGCCGTCTATGGGGTTGCACAGAGTCGGACATCACTGAAGTGACTTAGCAGCAGCATCAATTAATTTTTAAGATTGGTTTTTCTTTGCATTTTTGTTACCCAAACCTTCCCTATCAAGCATCTGGAGGTGAGAGATTAAGAAAAATGAATTATTATTCACATCTGAGATAGCCTGGGTAGGGAGAAGAAAATCAACTACAAAGCTAAGATATAACAGGTTGCTGTTGTTTTTGTTTAGTTGCTAAATTATGTCCAACTCTTTTGTGACCCCATGAACTGTAGCCCACCAGATTCCTCTGTCCATGGGATTTCCCAGGCAAGAATATTGGAGTAGATTGCCATTTTCTTCTCCAGGGGATCTTCCTGACCCAGGGATCAAATCCATGTCTCCTGCATTGGTAGGCAGATTCTTTACCACTGACTGAGCCACAGGGGAAGCCCTGTGATGAGCTTTCCTTCCCTTGAAAAAATAATTTGCTAGGAATTTATTTCCAAATATAGTTAGTTCTCACAAGATAAATTAATTTCTGTTAGTATTTAAGTTACATATCTTAGTTGTTCCTTTAGGTAAATAAATATATCTTGCAGTAACACATGATGCTGTGTATTCGTATATATGTCTGATGAGTGTCAGTGTTGAGTTTAAGGGCTTGATGAGATAAACGAAGGAAATTTCTTTCTCTAGTAGTTTCCAATGGCTCTTAGTCAATAAAAACACAGGATTTATACTGGCTGCCAAAATGCAGGCACAGTCACAGCTCTGTGGTAGGCGAGCTCCAATTAGCCAAAATTTGAGGATCAGTCCTGTTTAGGCATAATCCAGGGGTAATTGCCATGGTTCCCTTCCCAAAGTCATGCACGTTTAAACCACTCCTCTAAATCAGACTCCTGTTTAAGCTGTAATAACTCCAAATGAAATGATGCAATAGCAGTCTTTATGGACAGACACAAAACCATTCAAAGTTGCTCTACTAGTTGCCATGAGTGGTTTTTGAAGCTGTTTGAAGTGTACTTTTGCATTTGAGATGTCATGGAAAACACACAAGCAGGGAATTCCTTGACAGTCATGATTAGGACTCCACACTTCCACTGCAAGTGTTTCCATCTCTGACCAGGGAATTAAGACCCACATGCCATGGGGCATGGCCAGAACAAAACAAATAAGCAAACAAACAAGAGGAAAACACAAAAGGAAATCCAACAGTAGCAAGGGGAAGCAATAAAAAGGCTAGTTCAAAGGAACTCCTAAAATTCAGATCATTAATTAGACTAACACCTTTGACAACACCAACAAGACCTACACTCTTTGCTTACAGGTCATTACAGTGTGAGGGAGAACACAGGCTTGCCTTTCCTATGGCTTTCTCAAACTCTAAGCTATATGGAAAAGATGATTCCAGGGTGTATATAAGACAGAAGATCCTGAACTCCATGGTAGATCATCTGATTAAGTACATCGTATATAGGAGTGCAGGAATATGCATTTTTAACAAGTGTCTTCAGTTTTTCAGATACAGTCATTTTAACAAAATATTGGCAGATCGTGAGATTTCAGAAACTTATGTGTGTGTTAGTCACTCAGTCGTGTCCAACTCTTTGCAGCCGCATGGACCGTAACCCGACAGGTTTCTCTGTCCATGGGATTCTCCAGGCACAAATACTGGAGTGCATTGCCATTCCCTTCTCCAGGTGATTCTCTCGACCCAGGGATCGAACCCAGATCTCCTGCACTGAGGGTGGTTTCCTTACTGTTTGAGTCACCAGGGATGCCTGAAACTTAGACAGTAGATTTATTCCATCTCTTTCCTCATTAGCTCACTAATGCTTGAAATCCCTGTAAGCGCAGACATATCCTATCAATCCACATCAGTGATGGACATCTGTCTGGTAGTTTTAAGATCTAATGTGATTTAAACGTCTTTCAGTATTCTGTCCTAAACCCATGTTGTAGGGATTGGGGAGGTAAGAAGGCTGTAGGTGTTAGGGTTCTCAAGAGAAACAGAACCACACTCTCTCTCATATGTATTTATTATAAAAAAAATTTTTAAAACGGTTCACACAATTACGGAAGTTAAGTCTTTGGATACTGCTCTCTGGAAGTAAGAGAGCTGGGAGAGTCCGTGATGTAATTCCATACATGTCCTCCAAAGGCCTGAGAACCAGGAATGCAGATGCTGTGAATTCTAGTGTAAAAGCAGAAGACCTATGTCCCAGATCATTAGTCAAGCAGGAGAAAAAAAAAAAAAGAAGAAGAAGAAGAAGGGAGAGACAGATAGACACATTCTTCCTACCTCCACTTTTGGTTGTAATCCAGACCTCAGTGGATTGAATGCCACCCACCTACTTTGGGGAGGTGAGAGCTATTGTACTTTACTAAACCCACCAACTAAAATGCTAATCTCATCTGAAAACACCCAGGCAAATACACTCAAAAATAATGTTTAGCCAAATATTTGGGCATTCTGTGATGCAGCAGGTTTACACAAAAAAATTAATCATCAGGCTGCCTTTGTTAACAACTGGCACTGAAATCCCTCCAAACATAATGCCTAGAATGCAAGATGTGAGAACATTCATTTTCATAGAATTTACAGAATGTGGTTTTTTTTTTAATGTCATCAGTGAAGTGGAGTTTCCTTGTGTTCCTTAGTACTTGACACTTTAATCAGGCCATCAAAATATATAGGCAAACATTTACTTTATTAAAAAATACTCTTCATGAAAGCTACACTTTTATTATTGACAGATTTTTGTTTTGTATTGCTCTGTTTTTCACTGTAGGATATGTTTGAGACCTAACAGGTCTGAGCACTCCTTGAAAGAAGATGGTGACTGCTGGTCACTATTCTTTCTTTTGTTTTTAGACTGTCTCATGACATCTAACCCACTTCCTGGAGTAGTGCTTGTTAATGTATTAGCTAACTACCAATCAATGTATTGGTTTTGATCAGCTTGCTAATTAATGAGGCAGATAGGCATAGAGTCCATTAAAATGACATAGAGGAAACTTTCTGTGAACAATTGTAGCAATATGACTCAGTGGGGGAAATTCTTTTGACAAATTATAAACAATAAACTCTCCATTCTAGATTTCAAGGTCTTCCATACTCTGAACACTTAACTCTCCCAAAATATCTCAAATCGATCCGGTTATATATGCCTGTGTTATAATGCATGTTTCCCCGGATATCTCTAGGGTGTTTCCATATTTGCAGCTCCACTTTGACATGTTTTCAAAGCTTCTTTCACTTATTTCTCACCGTTGGGGATCCTGTTCTTCCCCAAGGTCTGTCTCAATTACTGTTCTTTCTAGGAGCCTTCTCTGCTTATATATAATTAATCCATATTATCTCACTCCTCTTCATTTCCAGAGCATTTTATTTTTCAAATTGCAGTTATCACAGATTGCATTGCATTTCTTTGTTCCTTTGATTTACCTTGTTTATGTTTTGTTGACATGACTTCTCTATAGTATAGGAGACCTTATAGTCTACTGGATCTAATGAAAAATGTTTATTGTACACACTACTGAAATGACAAAATAAGTAATTTAAATTTGATCTGATTATTCATGGATTAGTAAATTTTGTTCAAGTTTCTTAATGTCCTTGGTCATGGGTGTGCTTATCCAGAAACTAAAGATGGCAGCACTTAAACTATTTGGTGAAAAACTTAGGTAAGATTGTTGATGTAAGGCACTTGTATACCTTTAAAAAATTTTCCAGGATATGCTTATAGATGCAAAGAAATAAGAAAGGTGGAAAACAAAACATATTATGTTGCTAATACAGATAGTCATATTAAAGGAATGGATGAAATAAAGTGAGTTTTCAAGTATCATTTGCCCCAAATTTTATGAGGCAGAAGTTTGAGCTGGGCTCACCCAGGAGAGGTCTTTTCTGTCCCACATGGTTTACTGGGGCTTGCTCTTATTTCAGGGACCTCAGTTGGGATTGCTTGAATTACTGGGATGGACTTCTCTCTCTACCTGGTGTGTCATCTTCTATCAGGGTGGTTTGAACTAATGACATGGTAGGAGCATTCCAAAAGAGCAAGACTAAAAGCTGAAAGACTGATAAGGTCTAGATGCCAGACTCGCTTAACGTCATTTCCTTTGCACTCTTTTGGTGAAAACAAGTCATGAGACCATCGCCCATTCCAGAACTGGGAAAGCAGACTTCATTCCTTAATAAAAGGAACTGCAAAAGACTGATGGCCATTTGCAATCCACCAAAACAGAGATGGAGGAGAGGGATATGGAGAAGGCATGATTAAAGAAGCCACAGAAAGTGTGCTCTAGGTTTGGAGCAAACATATCTAGGATTATTGACATATGAGACAGGGAAAAACTGGTTGTATGTACGCTAAGTAGTAATTCATAGTTACAAACAAAGAAAGCTGAGGAAAGAAAAGAAAAGAAGGGATGACTGACAGCAAACAGTAAAGGTTACAATTAGACATTTAAATGATTTTGAACTCTAATGAAGGAAGTGACATGATAATGGTTATGGCTGGTTAGGTGTGATGTGAGAATCTGTGTTTCTGTACGTAGGAAATATGGAACTGAGGTATTCGCCAGATGAGAAGAGGGGCAAAAGGACTTAGTTTACTGAGAAGTAAGTAGCAATTGAATTGGCATTAATGAGTGTAAATGGGAAGGGATAGGGTTTTAAAATACAAAATGCAAGAATCAGGACCATAGCAGGAGGCACTTGAGAGATGCTAAGTGAAGAAGTAAAGGCACTCAGTTGTGTCCGACTCTTTTCGACCACGTGGACTGTAGCCCAAGATGCTCCTCCATCCATGGGACTTTCCAAGCATAAGTACTGGAGTGGGTTGCCATTTCCTTCTCCAGGGGATCTTCCCGACCCAGGGATCGAACCCAGGTCTCCCACATTGTAGGCAGACGCTGAGATCTTAGGTGACCATAAAATGTATCATCCAAACTGGGAGTTTTGAGAGGAAAAGAGGGTCCTATTAATTATTATTCTGGGACCACAGGAGTTAAGCCAGAATGTAGCAGCCATCAATGTTTTAAGGAACCAAATAAACTGTGAGACTTACGAAGGTTAAAAAAAAAGAGGAAACATGAAGCTTAGGAAAACATAATGAATGTTATGTTTGCCTAATTTTAAGGCCAACAGGACAGACAAGCAAATTACTTTGTAGGCAGAGAAAGCAAGTAAAGAGCTTAAGACTTGGACTGATGGGAGATAATAACAATAATTATGCATTATATTTACATAATGCTTTATGATTAAAAAGCTTTCACAGGCACCACCCGAGTTTCTCCTCTTAGTAGCTCTTTCAGGTAGAGAGGGTGGTTTTTATTCTCCCTGTGTGGGGAGATGGCAAGAAAACGCCCACATGGGAGAAAGCATACTCTTTCAAGATGCCTGGATGCGGGGGTTGGGGGTGGTCAGTGACCTGGTTATGTCCTTGGAAAGGCTATAGAACTGCTTTGAGCATCAGTTATTTTTTAACTTGCAAAGAAAAATAAGAAAAATTATATGTGTGCTTGTGCTTTTAGCCTACTTAGAAGCACATAGTACATGTCTAAAAGTATGTATTCACTGTCTACATTTTGTAGATGAGAAAACTGAAGGTCAGTTTGAAATAGAAGAGCTCTATTATAAACTCAGGTCTTCTGGTCCAATGTTCTTTTACTAAGCCATTTGCCATTTACTGGAAGTTGAAAGATCAAGAATGAGTGAGTTTTCAAGAAAGGAGATGTATATATGATCTAGAGAAGGAATACAAGAGCAGTATTTCTTTTTTTTTTTTTTAAGAGCAATATTTCTTAAAAAAAAAAAAAGCCTTAAAGAGAAGAGTTGTCAGCAATAGTTTTAAGAAAAATTGAGTCAGAAAAAAATAGGAAAAAAGTGAGATAATTGATACAAATGTTTGTTAGTCTTCAGGTAACCACTGTTTTCAGAAGTCAAAATAGAAGGTATTTCAAGGGGCACAAACTGCAATAGGAATGGAAGCTCAATGCTCAAACAGGTCTGAGGTCAAGTTGAGGGTGGAAGAGAAGGAGTAGGAAGTGGGACCAGAGAAGGTGAGTGGAAAGTTGAGAGGCAGGTCTTTCCAGGGAGCAGCAGGTTTAAGTCTAGAGACTTAACTAGTCTTAACTACTCAACTAGAATTAGCTACTGATGGAAGGTAGGGTGGCCTCGAGTCAGCCCTCACTGAAGAGGTTGAGGAGGAGTTAAATAGAGAGGCTCACTTGTCTTGGCCTTAATTCCTTTCATGATCCTTTTCAACCTTACAGTCATATGATAACCAAGTCATTGTCAGCTCTGAGAGAGGATGGAAAAGGGCTCTGTAAAGAGTAATGGTGCCTCCAAGGCTTCTGAGAGTCTTCATACAGATTTAGTACCAGCTCCAAGAAGTATCTCCCTCCTGATGAAGCCCAGTGTTCCTTTGTTGCTCCTTCTGTACCCACTGAAATTTTCCCTCCACTTCCAATCATCATGGAAGGGATGAGATGGGTGAATGGCATCAGTGAAGTGGGAAAACCCCTGGTGGTACCAAACTCCTGATGGCACCCCATCAGGACTGGGAAGCCTGATGTGATGCAGTCCATGGGGTTGCAGAGTTGGACTCAAGAACTGAAGCATAATAACAACCAGTCACCATAGCCTTTCATCCCTACTCCTGCCCTTATTTTTGTTTTACTATTTTCTAGTTGTGTCCTGTCATCATTATCAGCTGTCTTTTATACTTTCAGATCTCCTTTATTATATCCTATCACTTTTTTTTTTCTCAGAATCTATTTGACAAATTCATTTCTGCCAACTTCACGGCCAGAATTAATCTTGTTATTCAGAGTGTCTGGGAGTTTTTGTTCAACTGATGAAAGCATTCTTTAGCCCACAGGGAGACCAATCATGATAAAATGTCTGATACATCTTTATTGTGGTAAAAGTTTTAGTCATTTTGCTATAGCCAGGTCCATATTTTGATTGGCTTCTTACTGAATCTTTTATTAGTTATTTCCACCAGAAAATTCTGAGATTTACTAAATCAGTCTAAATTCAGACTTTTGCCCATCTGAAAGATATTTTCTTGGCATCCTAATTTGTCAGCAGTAATTCCTTAAATTTAATGGGCAGTCCATTAAATAAATATTTTCTTGGAAATTATCCTGCTAAGAGTACTAAGAACACAAAACTCCTTTAGACTCACTTAGGAATTGAACTTATGATTGCCCCTCAATAAGGTTCTTTATATTGCGATTTGCTTATTTTCCTCTTTCGCCATTTATTCATTCTTTCAGCAAACATTTGCTATCTCTTGTGTCAAGTGTTTTGCCATGCAGATATTCATAAAAACTGAACTTAATTGCTTTTTCAAACCCTCATGCAATGAAAACTTAATCTTATTCAATGAGGGTCCCTCCTTTTCCCAGGGTTGTATCCAAGCTCATGTGAAGCCAAGTCATTGATCTGATCCTTACTACCATTGTTTGTTCATCTTGGGTTCTGTTGAGATTCCATGATTTTCAATTGTTGTGCCTCTCAGGTCCAGCCAGGGAAAACGAAATCATTCTAAATATTCAGATTAGTAGAATTTAATAGAGGAACTTGGTTAGGTAGATTATGGGGAGATTTAAGAAACCAAGGAGAGGACCATGGAGGCTTCCAGACACTAATAACAGCAGAAAATTGGGAGCTTCCCTGGTGGCTCAGATGGTAAAAACATCTGCTTGCAATGCAGGAGACAGGGGTTCAATCCCTGGGTGGGGAAGATCCCCTGGAGAAGGAAATGGCAACCCACTCCAGTACTCTTGCCAGGAAAATTCCATGGATGGAGGAGCCTCATAGGCTACAGTCCATGGGGTTGCAAAGAGTCGGACACGACTGGGCGACTTCACCTTCACTTTACTTTCCTGAAGACGAGAGAATTAAAAGCGCTGATCACTGGACCTAAGAGATGAGCATCACTTGGCAGAAGCTGGACCTATGGTGTGGCCCATTCTAGCAAAGCTGGGAAGAAGATATAGTCAATGCTGGAGGCATCTGACCCAACAAAGAGTAAAGGGGTGGAGCTCTACTGCCCTCCAGTCTTTAATCTGGGGTTACTATTGGCCAAGTCTAGTGAGCAGCAGCTGAACATGGAGCTCATTCCCAGATATGAATAATTTTTTTTTGTATACCTCTCTTCTGTAAAAGAAATTGTTTTGTTATAAGCTTCAAGTTAACACATTTTTATTATTTATCCTTTAATAAACACAATATTCTTTATAAGTCATTACTCTGAAGAAATTCCAGTAAGTTCATCAAAGGTTACAGTCACTGGAGGTAGATAGTGTATATACAGTTTCTGCCTCCAATTTCTGTAGCATAGACACCATCAAGAGATAGAAATAGAACTTGAGTTAATTTTGTTATTTTACAACGACTGGGAGTTTTTATTTGTGTTAAAGAAATTAAAGCAATAAAACCAAGTAAACAGAGAGATGATTTGAAAAACAAGCTTTACTGAATGTAGGAGAAAACTCTCTCTTGAAACAAATACATATACCCATGTGTCCAGGCTCACTATAGATAGGTTTTCTACCTATCTACCGACTTATCTCTCATCTATCTGTCATCCATGGTAACTACATGATTTTCAAGAAATTAGACCAACATATTTTTTCTCTCTTTGAGCAGGAGTTCTTTACCATTGGCATTGTTTAGAAAGACTATCATGTAAAGACAATAAAAAGACCAGATTTCTATGTGTGTGTTTGTGTTTGTGTGCTGAGTCATGTCTGACTCTCTGCGACCCCATGGACTGTAGCTCACCAGGCTCCTCTGTTCATGAATTTCTCCAGGCAAGAATAATGGAGTGGGTTGCCATTTCCTACTACAGGGGATCTTCCCAACCCAGGGATCAAACCCTTGTCTCCTACATTGGCAGGTGGGTTCTTTATCAGCTGAGCCACTGGGGAAGCTCCAAGATCAGATTTCTAGGTGGTTTTATTATTGATCTTAAATCCTCTACAGATACAACTACCCCTTACTGCCTACACCTGGTGAGGACTGCAGCCGCCACCCACTCTTGGCACAGCACTGCATAGCCTGGGGGGACCAGCCTCCTTAGGACACAGAGCAGAGCAGAGCAAGGGTAAGGAATGGATCTGAAGACAAACAGGCCGTGGATGGCCTGCCCTTGTCCATCATGTGTGTTGCTGATGTGGTCTCACTTCATCCCAACAGCAAGGACTTTTGAAAGCTCTGTTCCATTCTCAGGAGAGTAGGAAATGGTCTTCTGTTCCCTCTGAGTTCTAGCTGTGGAAAATTTGTCAAGATTACCGCTTGGCATGCCAGACGAAACACATTACAGAGGTGTCTCTTATCTCCCAGCACTATGAGGGTGTGAAGAAAATTCTCAACATCCTTGTCTCCGCCTTGGTCAGGACACAGATCATTTCTGTCCTTAAATCCTCAAGCCCGTTTGGTAACCTGTCCTTTCTCTGTGTCTCAGTCACTAAGAACTGAACCAGGGCGGTATATAGGCTTCTCCCCAGGGACACACTGAAATCTAGACCATCTTAACTATTCTTTTTTATTTTACCTTCATCCACAGAAATCATTGTATAATCTTAAGATTCAGAAAAAAACCTGATTCTGACTGAGCCATTTTATTCCTTGCCCACAGTCTCCTCAGAATGTAGGCTTTTTAGACTAAAATTCAAGGACTGGTCTTTAAATTTCTGAGTTCTAATGTTTCGTCTCTTCCTTATGGAAGGAGAAGCTCCATGTTAGTTAAAAATCTCAAATTACTATCCTGATGTATACAGTTTCTTGGTCATTCCTCAAATATTTATTAAGTCTCTACTTAGTATGGCTGACTTCTTGATTTCTCAGTGTTGGTATAAGTCATACAACCTTGTCATTTTCAGTTCTCTTAGTTAAAGTATATGAATAATGATTTCTGCACTGTCTACATTATGGGGTAGCTGTGGAGAGCAACTGAGCCTAACAAAATACTTTTAAATGTATCAAGATCTTTCTGCAAATGAAAAGAATTATTAGTGTGCATTTAATTAAGTTTGTATCCTGCCAAGCGTTCATCTTTTAAAACATTTTAACCACGTGTGGCTGGATAAGATTATATTTCACCCCTCTCTCTGATCCTCATTCCAGAAGGAAATTAGCAATGCATTTCACTGGCTCAGTGGGGTAGGTAGTAAAACTGAAAGCAAAATCGCCTAGAAAATTTTCCTTTATTTATGCATTTTCACTTCAGAAAGCCTAAGTATCTATGAAGTTGCATAAAATTTTTGACAGTGGAGAAGGAAATTTGTGGATGTGATATTTTTAAAAAAGATCTTGTGGGAGTAGGCACAATTTGCTTCACAATTTGTCTACTGCGTGTAGACAGCTGGTAACCAGTCAAGAGGTCAGGTTTCCACCATGACTCTGGAAATTGGTATCATAGATCATCTGGACCCTGGCTGCAATGGTAGTTTAAAGTTCTTCTGGCCATTCTAATATGCAGTGAAGGTTGAAATCTACTATCCAAGTGGCCAAGAATAAGGGAGTCTCAAGAAAAGACTGCCAAGCATAACAGAGAGTTGACTGAGCAGAGAGCCTAAAGAGACCTTGAGGGCAAATATTAATACAGTAGACATCTTCTCATTAACCTTTATGGAGTTATGGTCATAGACCGATCCCCTGATTCCCACCACCCAGCCACTGCTTATTCCTGCAGAAAGACTCCAAGAATTGTGTACGATGTGTAAGAATGCTCAAAAAGTTGAATTTAAATCAGATTTTAGAAAATGAAGATGCATTTCTTCCACATAGGGGTTTGTGGTATGAGATTTGCATCCATAATGCACCTTGAAATTCATTGAAAATTATTTTTTTGGTGTAGTAGGGTAAAGATTTCAGCAAAGAGAAGGAGGAAGCAGAACTATCATGTCTTTTTTTTTCCAAAAGTACACTTTGATTAATGAAAGAGCAAAGAAAATAATCCTTAGTCCTTAAAATTTTGCCCCATATTCCATAGTTAATATCGTCTCTAGTAATTTTATGATTCTACCTAGAGTTACACAATTTTACTCTTTAGTCTCTGACTAGCAGGAAAACATGCCTCATTTAGATTCTGGGACCCATCCTGCAAAGCTAATTACTTCTTCTGGTGAGCCAAAGGGTAAGACAAATGATTCTATGACAACCCTTAAGCATATATCTTGCTTGTCTTGATGTCTTATTTATTTGCCTGTGTAAGATAAATGACTCCTTTCAACATGCCCAGTGTTTTGGCCTTTCTCAATTAAGCCTGAAAAATACAACAATCTTAGGAAAAATAAATCTAAATTATTGTTTTTCTTATTTTTATTGCTATGATTTGAAGACATTTACATTGCTTTGGACTATAGCATTAATGTATTACTAATTTTTAAAATACAGTTTTATATTACCAAGGGTTTGACTTATCAAAATATTGCTGGTGGTTTGTAGAATGGAATGAGGGTTTGACATTAGCATCTAGCCTTGAGTTATCTATGATTTAATGTTTCAGAGTTATTAGATGATCTTTTGAGGATAGAATTTCATTTTCAAACTGACCTCCCCCCCCACACACACAGGCAAATAGACCAAAATCATTGAAAATATGTAACTATTTTACTTTATTATTTTATTATAATAAACATGAACATAAAATAAATATTTGGCAAATGTCTCTTCAATGAAATTATGTATTGTATATGAAATACATTTTTATTATAAAATAAACACAATATTTGAAAAGTGAAAATTGAATAGATAAACATTAATTGATTCATAAGATATTGAAGGAGCATCCCATAGGAGTAGTCTTGCCCCACAAACTCTGTTTTGCCCCATAGACTTTTATCTAGCCATCTCTCCCCTACAATATTGGCATGTTCAATACATAAGAAGTGAAGAATTGAGAAACAAATGCATACAATTTGAGTAAAACAAAATGCTTTATAGATATTTATTTGAGAATAAAAAAAGGATACTTATTTTGGCCTAACTGCCTGAATCATGACCTTGAGTCCTCATTCTACTTAGCATGTATAGACCTGTGCAACGACTAAAGAATAAAAGAAGGAACAGAAACCATTCCCTTCAACACCTAGACCTTAATTCATTAATCGGGGCTGTATTTACTTTTGATGGGAATTGAGTGTTCACAGTCTTCTATTGTTGTATCTTATCAAGACAGATAATTCTGTTTGCTTGTAGGTACACATCATAAGTTTTGAAAGCATATTATTTTTCATTTATAAATTGTTTTTCTTTGTATATATAATTCTAAGCAAGTTTAACTATATACATTAGAGGCTTTAAAATCATCTTCTTAAATATCTTAGCAGAAATCAAAGCTCCCTTTCCCTAAAACTGTTTAATTGCTAATGCATTTGAGTTTCCTAAAGGATTAACAAATCTTTTCATTGAACTAGTATTTCCATATTTTGATAAATTCAATTAAAAGCATTATTTGATGTCTATTGTTTTTCAGCTAATTGTTTAAAAAAGAAAGAAGCCATCATTTTGGTTGTCATCATGTTAGTAAATATGTTTTATTGCTATGGCATATCAATAGCAATAGAATTCAGACCTTTTAATAGATAATATATGATAGTGAAAAAAGAGTAATTTATCAGTAGATTACACAAATTGGACTGAAGATTGAGTCTAGAATAGTAAATGCATTTAATACACATGAGGTTAGAGGGTCCGAAGTAAGTCATTTCTCTTCCTGCCACAGGTGACTACAATCTACATGCCCTTTAAACTTCTCATCTCAATTTAACAGCAGTCATAAAGCAAATTCTCCTGCCTGGCATACTTACAGTTTCTGGCAAGCGTCTATAAAACACATGGATCATAATCCACAGTTCGAGCTGAAAGCAGGTGTTAGACGTAACTGGTGGAAGTCCTACTGAGCACTGCCACTGGCCGTGGTGGATTACGTGCGTGTGGCACACGACGCCCAGGGGCTAAATATCTGTGCCTTGGCCTGTTTCGGTTGCAACAGCAGAACCCACAGAGCAGAACCCCTCCGATGATGAGGACAGCGGTAGTGGCCCAGCCGACGAAGAGTGAAGCTCCCAGTTCTCGTTTCTGACCCACGTGGACCGCTGGGTTGTAGAAATCCCTGATGATGTTATTGGCCATCCAGCACACCGGAATCAGAACGAAGATGCCGGTCAGGATAAAGAGGACTCCGGAAATTCCCACGAGGTATGCTTTTGCCCTCCGGTTAGAGCCTGTGCACTGAATCTTCTTCATGCCACAGATACCAACAAGCAGAGCAATCACAGATAAGGCTACAGCCACACACATGAGGGCCCGGGCTGCCTCTAGGGCAGGAGGGAGGGCCAGCAAAGAATCATAGACCTTGCACTGCAACTTATCCTTGGCTTGTCGGACGCAGTTCATCCAGAGGCCTTCCCAGACCCTTTCGAAGACAATAATGTTGCTGCCAATAAAAGCCGATACTCTCCACTGAGGCAGAAGAGTTGTGGTAAGGGTCCCGATCATGCCGAAGAACCCAAGAACCAGTCCAGCGATTTGCAGTGGATAAAATGCCATCACCTTTGTTCTGAAGACTGATCCAATCTGCAACGGGAGCTGCTCACCATTCAGAGCAGAGAGGACCCTATGAGTCTACGGCAGGCTCTGGTGATGTTCTATGGCTGTTACTGGGCATAACAGTTTAGTCCAAATCCAGAGCAGTGACTGAACTTCACTGGAAGTACCTGTTGTAAATGCATGCTGCCTGTCTACATACACACATTTCTGTATGGATTATTTAGTAGTCATATGGAATTGTTTCCCAGCCAATAAGAAGTAGCCAGAGGTGTGTCGAGAAATACTGCATTCAGTGTTCATATTTCTCATGTTATTGTTGTCTAAGCAATGTTGTAATTAAGTGTCAAAGCCACCATTGTGGACTACTAATTACAGAGCTGAAAACTTCCTGTTTGAAAATTACTCTAATGTTTAAGTATAAATATATGTGTTAAGCCACAACTGAAGACAATACCAAAACCTTGCCACTTCTTTGGAGAGCATTTGAAAAACACATTGGATTTTAGATAATGTATTATTCTCTGTTAATCTAAGCCAACTTTCCTTAACATGGTTAAAGAATTCTGGTATTAAAAGGCTTTTGGAATCAAATAAATGTTTAGGTATTATTTTCTACATTTCTGCTGAAGTCATCAGTATTCTAAAAAAAGAGGCATGCTAAGCAAAACCTTCAGATTTCATGCTTTTTTATTTCTAAGATCCATAAAGCAAGGAGAAGCACTTATTATTGAACTTACTGGTAATTATTATATGTTGAATAATACCTTTCTCTCTAGTGAAATCATGTTTATAAATGCTTATTAGCTATTTCTTCAACAGCAGCTTGGAATATATCACATTTATCAAAGCCAAAAGTATATATTCCATTTTTATGGCACCGTATGAAAGTGGCCTTTTGGATTAGCTGTACAATTACTTAAATCCAGATAATAAAAAGCTTTTTAGAGTTGGAAGACAGTTTCAAAGTCATCAGGCTTAAGTTTCCCGTTTTCTAGATGTGGAGTGTGAGGTTTCCGGAGCACTTGGCTAGACTAGCTTTGTAGTGACTGATCCAAGCTTCCCAGATCCCCTGGAGAAGGGAATGGCAACCCACTCCAGTATTCTTGCCTGAGAAATTCCATGGACAGAGGAGCCTAGCGGGCTACAGTCCATGGGGTTGCAAAGAGTTGGACACGATTTAGCAACTAAGTAAAAACAACAGCAACAACAGTGGATCCAGGACTTGTCTCTGATTTATGACATATACCTCCTGTTTCTAGTATGACTCAAAAAGAGGAGGATAGGAGTGCTTTTTAAAAACTTTCATATGAATGGGACTAAACCTGACTTTCATGCTATCCCCTTGATAGTTTTTCAAATTTTGAAAGCACGTAAAATTCAGTTGAGACTGTGTGAAAATCCAAGACTCAAGTTGTCATTCTTGATAGCCACATTCCTGCCATTGCTCAGACATGGGGTGGCATGTAGGCTTAATATGAGAAGCATAAGGATTTTGCTGAATCAAATTCTGAATAGGCTACCACCTTGTTCAAATTTTTTCAGTAGTCCTCTATTGCCCCCAGTATAAAAATTCAAATCCCTTAGCATAATGCAAAAGACCCATCCTTGGCCCCTGACCATTTTAACACTTATCTTCTGAACATGACTTCATCCCATGTCTTCACATTCTACTGCAAGGAATCCATTTCAAGGATGAAAACTACTTGAAAGCAAGCACACGGAGCATATTCTAGGTAAGAGGCATTACCGCTTCCAATTACCGCTTCCATTACCACTTTCAGTCAACAATAGGCTAAGAGATAATGGGTGGTCCAATACTACCCAGGTTTTAAAAACCTATTGATTTAATTAGAATATGTGAAAACAAGTTTCCAAAAAGGGTTGTCTATCTATCTGTCTACCTATCTATACATCCATCTATCATCTTCCTATCTTATTTGATGTTTTGTTGCTTTCTTACTACCATCTTAGACCAAAGGAGCATTTCCTCTCTAAGAAATGTGAGTCATTGAGGAAACAGATGACTTCTGTATGGTTCACAGTTCCTAACACCAGCTCAGGATGAAGGGTTTTCTCGGCTCTTTGTTTGATGTTGCTGAGACACAAGTTTAACCATTCCCACCCTGAAGGGATTTGCCAACACTATTCTGACTTATTACTTCTATTTCCTCTTCCTCATTCTGCCTCATTTTTACTCCTATCTTTATTTTGTCCTGGAAGTTTCCAACTTCCAGTTTGATTTTTCATCAGATAGAATCTGTCTGTATTACAGATAAACACAAGAAAGAGCACGTTTACTTAGAATATGGAGGCGCATCTTAAGTTTAAGTATAATCTGAGAAACATAAATAATGCAAGAGCTTCAGCTTCCTTTTGCTTCTCATAGCCAATTGTCAACACCATCATGACTTTTAAAGGGAGATATTGTTTGCCTGTCCAACATTTCTGTGAATCTTATTCCCTCCCTCTTCCTCAGGGGCCCTTGGTCCATTGACACCCCATCTCTTTATAGCACCTATGGCTTCTCCATCTCTTTGTGTTGGCCTTTGGAATAGAAACATACTCAATTATCTTTCATATTAAAATTCTATTCTGCCCGATCTATAGCCCCTGGTATGTATTCATATATATCTTTTCTATCCACCTTCACATTTTCCACTTGCAAGAAATGTAACAGAATTTTGGGACATCTACACTATTGTATTCAAAGATTACTTTCATATTCTTACTTAATTGTCCTGTCTGTAAAGATCAAAATAAACCATCATCTTCTAGTTGATGTGGTAAACAACACATGCCTTGGAGAGAGGTTTGTTTCAGTCTTGGCTTGATGCCTTGGCCATCAAATATTGGCCTGTTTTGAACTTCTCAAAACGGTCTGTTCTAAAAAAGGAAGATAATAATGATATCAACCTCATAGGGCTTCTTTGAAGATTGTTTCATGGAATATGTGCAAAGGACCTGACTTTGAGGAAGTCCCCAGGAAAGGCTTGCTGCACTGTTTGTCTCTTTTGCCTTTGTTATATTATCCTGCTTACTTCTTCTCTACTTGCTCATCCTTGGTCTTTTCATTCTATTAGTGCCGTGACCCAGGTCTGTTTGGTCTGGTTGTTCCAGGATTCCATATATAGCTTAATACCCTTCTCTCCTAGAACATGCTGTCTGGGGAGTTTCACCCAGGGCCATAACTTTTACTATATCTTGTCAGGTTACAAGTTTCTAATCTTCTGTCTTCAACCCAGGCCTCTCTCTGCTTATTATCCTGGGTTTTTATTTTGTTTTGCTTCTCTCAGCCCCTCAGTCAGTAGGAAACTCTGGAGCTCCTATGCCCTTCCAACTGCTGAGAGTGCTCACCTACATCCATCTTTGGGTATTTCCTAAAAACAACCATCTCACTGAAATCACTCTACATTCATGAGAGTGTTAGTTGCTCATTTGTGTCTGACGCTTTGCGACCCATGGACTGCAGCCCGCCAGGCTCTTCTGTCTATGGGATTCTCCAGGCAAGAATACCAGAGTGGGCTGCCATTCCCTTCTCCAGGGGATCTTCCTGATCCAGGGATTGAACCCAGGTCTCCTGCACTGCAGGCAGATTCTTTACCATCTGAGCCACCAGGAAAGTGGACATTCATTCATGGGGACAGTCTATATCTAACGATTGACTGATCAATATAGGACTGTACAGGCTAGCCCACTATCCCCAAGTAGGGGTTACCTCTAAGGGGCCCTCCTAGTTCCAGTGCTTACTGTGGAGTTAGCTTAGGCCTTCACTGAGTCTGTACTACAACTTGACTTTTTATTTCCAATTCTCTTCCTTTTCTTCTTTCCCTCAGATAGGAACACTCTATAGTAAACCCAATATGCCCCAATCTCCACCAATAGAGTCCGCTTCTCAAGGAGCCCAATCACTCTGATCGACAACTTATTGTAATTTATTAAAGATGTTTCTTATTCTAACATCACTATGCCTTAGTTTGCCTTTCAGCATTCTTACTTGAATCATCTTATCAATAATAATATCTTATCTTGTCTCCTTTCCTCTGATATTACTCCACTGACGACCATAAAGACTTCGCTGAAACAAATTCTGAACATGCCACCACCTTGATTAAATCTTTTCTTCTCTTTCTCTGTTGCCCTCAAGATAAAATCCAAATCCCTTAGCACAATGCAAAAGACCCATCCATGGCTTGGCCTCTGCCCAATTTTAACATTTATCTTCTGAACATGTCTTCATCCCATGTCTTCACAGACCTTACATTTCAGTGAGAGTAGTAAATATTTTTTTAAAAATTGCATGCACAAAAACATGCAGGTCCAAATTGAGATAGAGCTAGAGATAAAAATATAGGGTATATAAGTGTATAGAAAACATAGGGTATAAAGGGAGTGCAAACAGATGAGATCTTAATTTGAATTACAGGGTGAAAAAAAGGCTCTCTGACAAGGGGGTATTTAAGCTATAATCTGAAGCTTGAGGAAAAATTAGGCAGATCATCAGATAAAGAGTGAGGTAAGGAGGATTCTGGTCATGGGAGACTGGCTGGGTGAAGGCACTGAAGCCAAAGAGAGCTTGGGGCTAATGTGGGTGGAAGACCTTGTGCAAGAGGGAGGTGAGAACTGCTGAAGGGCACATGAGGCTGAAATACAGGCAGCATCCAGATACACAGGGCCATGTGAACCATTTAATGATCTTCTGCCGAGATCAATGCAAAATCAGTTAAAGATTTTAAGCATCAAGTTGACGTGATCAAAACTGTACTAACAAAATATAATAAGGGCCTACTTTATAGCTCAGAGAACTCTATTCAACTCTCTGTGATAACCTATATGGAAAAATAATCTAAAAATGAGTGACTATCTATATTGGTTTCCCAGGTGGCACTAGTGGTAAAAAATCTGGCTGCCAATGCAGAAGACATAAGAGATTCAGTTTCAATCCCTGGGTCAGGAAGAGCCCCTGGAGGAGGGCATGACAACCCATTCCAGGATTCTTGCTGGAGAATCCCACAGAGAGGATCCTGGTGGGCTTTGGTCCATAGAGTCAGACACAACTAAAGCGACTTAGCATGCATGCATGGACATACGTCTTTGTATAACTGATTCACTTTGTTGTACACCTGAAACTCATCCAACATTGTAAAGCAACTATACGCCAATAGATTTTTTTTTTAGAAAAGCTTCTATTTGGTGGGAAGAGATTAGAAAAGTATCCAATTGAACATTAAGAAACCGGTTGCAGGGTTACTGCAATACTCCAAATGTGAGAAGATGCAAGTTAGGGTAGAGTAGCTGCAATGTAGAGGACTGAGTAGATTTGCTATATATAGCAGTTATAACTGACAAGGGTGAGTGCCAGATTAAGGTGGGGGAATGTGTCAGAGAGGATAGTCATATCATTGGTATGAGCGCCATTGTACACAAGGATTCACGTACTGAGGTGAGAGACACTCAGGGATGGCCAACCTTTCAGAAACAGATCAAGAGTTAAGTTTCAGGTGTGAACCCTGTGAGCCATCCCAGTAAAGAATGCAGAAAATCAGATTCTGAGGAATGCATAGGAATGGTCTGGATTGTACACAGAAGAATCCACACCCTCCATCCTGTCCACAAAATCATCTATGATTAGAACACAAGCAGTGAGAGGAATCTGACAGACTGCTGACATACTCTCTCTTCACATCCTCCTGGGCCTTGTTCTGAGGCCTTAAAGAATCTAATTGAGGCTGAGGAAGTTTTTCAAAAATGTGTCTGAGTTTTACCTGCAGCATCAGCTTCCAGTGAATAGTGGTGGAGGTAGAACATCAGAATGGAAGAATGAGGATTCACGAAGTATCCTCATCTTGCCTGATTTTTCTCCCCTCCCAAGAGTTCCACATCTCAAAATATTCAGATATTCTGCTAACTTATTGCGTTCTATTTTGAAAGACATTCTCCTGTCTTTCTTCATGTCCAGTTCAAGTTTTAACAAGTATAAATGAGTGGAAAAATTTTAATTGAATGCCTGTTGGATTGATTTGAGCTCTATGTAAGTAAATGTGTGAATACACATGGAGGAGAAGGGGATGACAGAGGATGAGATGCTTGGATGGCATCACTGACTCAATGGACATGAGTTTGAGCAAGCTCTAGGAGACGGTGAGGGACAGGGAGTCCAGTGTGCTGCAATCTCTGGGGTCACAAAGAGTCAGACAGGACTCAACAACAATATATAGAAAATTTTACTTTATTATTGATTTTCATATATGCTATCCCCTCACCCTTGTTCATACATACACATTGCCCACTTGAGAATTATTCATTCTTCTTTAAATTTTGATCCAGATTTTGTCTAAGAGAAACTTCTGAATTATCAGAGTATGAATGGATGCTCAGTCGTATAGTCCTCTTTGCAAACCCATGGAGCCCACCAGGCTCCTCTGTCCATGGGATTTCCCAGGCAAAAGTCCTGGAGTGGGTTGTGACTTCTTCCTCCAGGGGATCTTCCAAAACCAGAAACTGAACCCTCCTCATCTCCTGCAACTTCTGAATTGGAGAAAGGTTCTTTACCACTGTGCCACCTGGGAAGCTCCTTATCAGAGTGTATTAGACTCCAATCCCATCCCTTCATTTCTGCCTTTTTTTTTTTTTTTTTGCATTTAACGCATAATAATATGCATTTTCCTCCATAACATTTTTCATTTGTTCTAAACAGATATACATTTCTGTTTATGTTTACTCAAGCCTGTTTCCCATCTAGAGTATAGATTCTATGAAAACAGAGACCATCTACTTTATTAACTGCTATAGTCACACAGCATAGCAGAGAGGCTGACCCAGAGTAGGACCATAGTAGTCTGCCCAGGAAATATTGTTTGAGCTAATGATGAATTAATTATTAGTACAATGCTTCATTTAGTTAGGCTATTCTTTAATTTAAGGATTAGCATTTAATTATATCTTCTTAAATTATAAGTTCATAGTTTGAATACTTTTCTACAGAGTTAAAGACTGGATTTATGTAAGGAAATACACTACATAACAGTTTAAATATCTCATGTGTTAATAAAACATTTTCTATTCCAGGAATGAATTTGGGGGTCATCTAAAATCCAACTAATTAGGCTTACTATCACCACCTGGTCCATCAAATTTATCCTATTACCTTCCATTATTACTCAAATTCAACTGTTTTAAGGCTACTTTCAAGGCTACTTACATGGCAGTATTTAAAATGGACTTTTCTGTGAAATCAATCAGGGAAATTTGAATTCGCTCCAATGCAAACCTGTGTTAAATGTATGTGTTTTTGCTTTTGTGTACAAAGTTGAGTATATGCTACAAAAATCCCTGAATTTATCTTCCTTCCCTCCCTTTTCTTTCTCTTCTTTCTTTTTTCAGTCTCATAGAGCTGCAGAAATAATTAAGAAGACTTGTTAAAAAGGAAAACAAAACAAGAAGTCTTGTGATTAATGAAAAACAAATGGAATTTTTGAGACGGGGTACAACAAGAATAGGAAATAGGAGGTAAAAATGACATGAAGTTTGTCATAACATATGTGCCACATTTCCTAAGCACTGGCCTTGGATTTGTATCTGAGCCTTCTAGCGTTAAGGCAAAGTGTCCAGACCATATAAACGAAATTATTTCTTCAGGAGTTGGATCACTCGTCTTGCTTCTGACAAGAGGGAAAAAAAATCTCTTTTACTGTGGAATAGAATGAACAACATCCTTGCAGTGAATATAGCAGACAAATTGGCCCAGGTGTGCTTCTTTTATGGGAATCTAAATAAGATGGCCCAGGTGTTCCGGTCTTAGAGCAATAGTTCTCAGCCCTGACTTCACATTAGAATTGCCTGGAGGAGCTTTGAGACAATACCCATGAAACAGGGCCCCACCCCAGATCCATTAAACCAGAATTCTAGGACTCAGGCCCTAGCATCAGTATTTTTGTTTTTGTTATTTTTCTTTATAGTTGCATCACTATTTTCAAAGCACCCTCTGTGACACTACTATGCAGTCAGATCAGGAACCCTGCTTAAAAGCCTCTATTCTGGTGGTTCTCAGTTTTGGTTTTTAATTCCAATCATATTTATTAACCATATCAAATCCCATATTAAATCAAAACAGCTCAAGATGGGATCCAGGAATCAGTATTTTGGGTGCGGGGGGTGCAGTGGGGGGGCATGCCACGCAGCATGTGGGATCTTAGTTCTTGGATCAGGGATCAAAAGCTCGCCCCCGGCAATGGAGGCATGGAGTTTTAACCACTGATGACCAGGGAAGTCTCCAGACATCAGTATTTTTAAGTATCTTAGGTGATTTTAGTATGCAGCTAAGATAGAGGAAATCAGTCCTGAATATTCATTGGAAAGACTGATGCTGAAGCTGAAACTCCAATACTTTGGCCACGTGATGCGAAGAACTGACTTATTGAAAAAGACTCTGATGCCGGGAAAGATTGAAGGCGGGAGGCGAAGGGGACAACAGAACATGAGATGGTTGGATAGCATCACCAACTCGATGGACATGAGTTTGAGCAAGTTCTGGGTGTTGGTGGTGGACAGGGAAGCCTGGCATGCTGCCATCCATGGGGTCGCAGAGAGTCAGACAAGACTGCGAGACTGAACAGAACTGAACTGAACTGAAGACAGAGTCACTGATCTGTATGAATGGATGGATTGTATATCCTTAAAGTAATTTCACATCAATATTATTTCTTTCAGTAGAGCTGTTGAGACTTGACAGTGACTTTGGGGTTATGCTCCTTGACAAGAACCTACAGGGTAAAGATTTTACATTGCTGGGTAAACTGAGTCTTATGTGAATAGGTGGTGAACAGCTTTGAAATAAAAATGATGAATGTATTGCTCTTATCTCTCTGCAATTAGGCAATGTTATTTCTTAAAAAGCAGAGTAAGGACATGATATTTACCAGTTGTAGTTGAAACTTCCTCAACTGGAGTATTAGCACAGTGTTTCTAATTGTAAATTATGTTCAATACCTTTGAAAAACAAGTTAGAATTTTTACATTATAATACTATATTACTTCACTTATGTTCAGACATAAAATGTGGAATAAACTTTAATGCTTACAGTCCTTACAAAAGCCACAAAACCAAAATAAAGTTAATTACAAACAAGACTGCACAACTGATAAAATTTAAATTATCATTAGTTTGATATAGTATATAATATTAAAATTTGAAACTAAATCCTGGATATTAGGAGAAGGCGATGGCACCCCACTCCAGTACTCTTGCCTGGAAAATCCCATGGACAGAGGAGCCTGGTGGGCTGCAGTCCATGGGGTCGCTAAGAGTCGGACAGGACTGAGCGACTTCACTTTCACTTTTCACTTTCATGCATTGGAGAAGGAAATGGCAACCCACTCCAGTGTTCTTGCCTAGAGAATCCCAGGGATGGGGGAGCCTGGTGGGCTGCCGTCTATGGGGTCACACAGAGTCGGACACGACTGAAGTGACTTAGCAGTAGCAGCCAAAAGATACACTTTCATAATTTGTCCTCCACTTGTCACTTTTTTTTAATTTGTTGGATTTTGAATGTGATACATCATTATTTGAAGCATTCATTTATCATTGTCATTTATTTTTCATTATAACAATAAAATTATTCTTAGTGTGATCCACTATTATGATGAGCCAAAATATTTGAAAGCATTTCTCTTAAGTAAAATATGGCAAATTAAAAGGTACTGTTCATTATTGCATATTTATATCTATATTAAACAATGAACTGTTGCAAAATTCAGATCTGTTTATTATGTTTGATCCAAATATGAGAAAAATCAGCAAGTTCTTCCTTTCATTTGATGTTGCCTAAGTGTCTCTGCATGTCGTAAAGTTCAATAACCCACTTTTTGATTGTGAACTCTACATATGCACAGTGTACCATGATCACATTTGACCTTTATTTTGAAAATGATTCCAGTGTAAAATGTCATTTTCATGGAGGCAAGTCAATGTCTCTATTAGTTGATTTAGAAAACTGAAGCCTAATGTTGAATTTCTTTACAATGAAAAATTATCACTGCAGAAGATCAGTTCAGTTTAGTCACTCAGTCATGTCTGACTCTTTGCGAACCCATGGACTGCGGCACGCCAGGCCTCCCTGTCCATCACCAACTCCAGGAGTTTACTCAGACTCGTGTCCATTGAGTCAGTGATGCCATCCAACCATCTCATCCTCTGTCATCCCCTTCTCCTCCCGCCTTCAATCTTTCCCAGCATCAGGGTCTTTTCAAGTGAGTCAGCTCTTGACATCAGGTGGCCAAAGTATTGGAGTTTCAGCTTCAACATCAGTCCTTCCAATGAACACCCAGGACTGATCTCCTTTAGAATGGACTGGTTGGATCTCCTTGCAGTCCAAGGGACTCTCAAGAGTCTTCTCCAACACCACAGTTCAAAAGCATCAATTCTTCAGCGCTCAGCTTTCTTTATAGTCCAACTCTCACATCCATACATGACTACTGGAAAAACCATAGCCTTGACTAGACGGACCTTTGTTGGCAAAGTAATGTCTCTGCTTTTTAACATACTATCTAGGTTGGTCATAGCTTTTCTTCCAAGAAGGAAGTGTCTTTTAATTTCACGGCTGCAGTCACCATCTGCAGTGATTTTGGAGCCCAGAAAAATAAAGTCTGACACTGTTTCCACTGTTTCCCCATCTATTTCCCATCGAGTGATGGGACCAGATGCCACGATCTTCGTTTTCTGAATGTTGAGCTTTAAGCCAACTTTTTCACTCTCCTCTTTCACTTTCATCAAGAGGCTTTTTAGTTTTTCTTCACTTTCTGCCATAAGGGTGGTGTCATCTGGATATCTGAGATTATTGATATTTCTCCCAGAAATCTTGATTCCAGCTCGTGCTTCCTCCAGCCTAGCGTTTGTCATGATGTACTCTGCATATAAGCTAAATAAGCATGGTGACAATATACAGGCTTGACGTACTCCTTTTCCTATTTGGAACCAGTCTGTTGTTCCATGTCCAGTTCTGACTGTTGCTTCCTGACCTGCATACAGATTTCTCAAGAGGCAGGTCAGGTGGTCTGGCATTCCCACCTCTTTAAGAGTTTTCCACAGTTTGTGGTGATCCACACAGTCAAAGGCTTTGGCATAGTCAATAAAGCAGAGATAGATGTTTTTCTGGAACTCTCTTGCTTTTTTGATGATCCAGCAGATATTGGCAATTTGATCTCTGGTTCCTCTGCCTTTTCTAAAATCAGCTTGAACATCTGGAAGTTCACAGTTCACATACTTTTGAAGCATGGCTTGGAGAATTTTGAGCATTACTTTACTAGTGTATGAGATGAGTGCAATTGTGTGGTAATGAAAGGTTATTGTTGAATCAAGCAAAGACACCGGGATTCTTGGCCCCCCGAGGAGAAGAATTCAATCCGGGGCCAGAGACGAGGCTTGATCGCTCAAAGCTTTTGTGTAATAAAGTTTTATTAAAGTATAAAGGAGATAGAGAAAGCTTCTGACATAGGTATCAGAGTGGGGCAGAAAGAGTACCCCCTGCTAGTCTTCAGCAGGATGTTATATAGTCACTAGCAGTCTGTTAATGAAAGAAAGGAATGTCTTAAAACTCAGAATGGCACCAGGCCCCTCACCCATAAGATGCATTTTAGGATAATCTTGGCACCAAATGGTTTATCCTGGGCCATAAAATGATTAACTTGAATCTTGAAGAAGGGCAGACCACCATACAAATAGTTTTATTTACATAGATTAGGGGAACAACATCTGAGTATAACATACTGGTTTGTCAAGTAGGTTCTGAGCCAAGAGGCAAACCAACTTGAAGACCTAGTCTGGGGTAAATGCATAGTACATTAGCATAGCTTAAAACAAACATTTCCATAAGAAAAAGGCATTGGTTATCTCTAGGTTTGAGAATAGTTAACTTCAGGTGAAACCAGGTGTCAGTATGGCAACACAGTATTTTAAGAGAAACCTCCTTTTAAATTTGTATAGAGAAGGAAAAAATATCCCTAGTTTGTTTCCTCCTGCCTCTTAAGAGAGATAAAGATGTCTGACACTTGCAGGCTATTTCCTCCCTTTGGAGACCCCTGGCCTTCCTGCCTGTTACCCTCTCAGTAGTTTGAGCATTCTTTGGCATTGCCTTTCTTCGGGATTGGAATGAAAACTGACGTTTTCCAGTCCTTCTCCAGATATGCAAAAGATCATAGCTATATAAATAGTAAAACTAGTTCAACCAGTAACTGTATTATGCAGACCAAATATTCTTACTTGAAAGTATGAACAAGCCAACCTGGAAGAATTCAGATGCACATTAAGCCCATTACATGTTCAGTATTTCCACTTTAGATAATCACAGGGGTCAATCATAATTGCAGCTGTCATGCAGATAATCCAACATAATTGAAAACACTCACTGAGCAGATGTGTCTCCAGATATACTGGATACGCTCATGTTTCTATGGACATCAGTTTAAACAATATCAAAGTGCCTTTCTAACCCTTGGTTTACCCTTGGATATAAATGGGTTAAATGACATGTTAACATAAATTGGTTAACATTAAATATAGTAAACAAGTTTTTCATACACTAATTTTATAATGAAAATTTAATAAAATGTATCCAATCAATAATTAATTTTATGACTTTTTTGAGATAAGCTTAACAAATGTGACAGTCCATTTTGTCATATTATATATATGTATGTATATATATTAAGAATAGATTTAAATAAAAAAAAATAAAGAAGTTAGTATAGGGAGTTTCTATACTTCACACCCAGTTTCATCTATCACTAATAATCATTCATCAGTATGGGATATTGGTTGCAATTAATAAAAATACTGATGCATTCTTATCAACTGAAGTTCATAGTTTATTCAGATTTCCGAGTTTTTAACGGATATTTTTTCTCTGTTCCAAGAGTCTATCCATGATACCACACTATCTTTGGTTATAAAGTTTCCTTAGACCCCTTTTGTCTATGACAGTTCCTCAGACTGTCCTTGGATTAAATGACCATAAAAGTTGAAGAGTACTATTCATTGTGTAGGATGACGTTCCATTGGAATTTACCTCATATTTTTCTCATGATTAGATTGTGATTATGGCTTTAGGAGGTCAGAAACAAAGTGCCAGTCTCATCACATCATATCAGATATACAAGCTCTGGAGAACAGTATGGATGTTCCTTAAATAAAACTGCCATAAGACGGAGCAGTCTTAGGCATACACCTGGACAAATTTCAGTTCAGTTCAGTCGCTCAATCGTGTCTGACTCTTTGTGACCCCATGGACCACAACACACCAGGCCTCCCTGTCCATCACCAACTTCCAGAGCTTGCTCAAACTCATGTCCATGAAGTTGGTGATGCCATCCAACCATCTCATCCTCTTTTGTCCCCTTCTCCTGCCTTCACCCCAGCATTAGGGTCTTTTCCAATGAGCATGGCCCCTTCCATCAGAATAAGACCCAGTTTCCCCCACAGTCATTCTCTCCCATCAGGAATCTTCCATCAGCCTCTTATCCTTATGTGGACCAAATGAACACCACAATCACAGAAAACTAATCAAACTGATCACTTGGGGCACAACCTTGTCTAACTCAATGAAACTATGAGACATGCCCTGTAGGGCCGCCCAAGATGGACGGGTCATGGTGGAGAGTTCTGGCGAAACGTGGTCCACTGGAGAAGAGAATGGCAAACCACTTCAGTATTCTTGCCTTGAGAACCCCATGAAAAAGAAAAGAACACCTGGAGAAAACCATAATTCAAAAAGACAGATGCATCCCAAAGTTCACTGCAGCAATTTTAAATAGACAAGATACGTTAGCAACCAAAACGTCCATTGACACAGGAATGGACAAAGAAGAAGTGGTACATATTATACAATGGAATATTCAGTTCAGTTCAGTTCAGTTCAGTCGCTCAGTCATGTCCGACTCTTCGCGACCCCATGAATCGCAGCACACCAGGCCTCCCTGTCCATCACCAACTCCCGGAGTTCACTCAGACTCATGTCCATCCAGTCAGTGATGCCATCAGCCATCTCATCCTCTGTCGTCCCCTTTTTCTCCTGCCCCCAATCCCTCCCAGCATCAGAGTCTTTTCCAATGAGTCAACACTTCGCATGAGGTGGCCAAAGTACTGGAGTTTCAGCTTTAGCATCATTCTCTCCAAAGAAATCCGAGGGCTGATCTCCTTCAGAATGGACTGGTTGGATCTCCTTGCAGTCCAAGGGACTCTCAAGAGTCTTCTCCAACACCACAATTCAAAAGCATCAATTCTTCAGCACTCAGCCTTCTTCACAGTCCAACTCTCACATCCATACATGACCACTGGAAAAACCATAGCCTTGACTAGATGAACCTTTGTTGGAAAAGTAATGTCTCTGCTTTTGAATATGCTATCTAGGTTGGTCATAACTTTTCTTCCAAGGAGTAAGCGTCTTTTAATTTCATGGCTGCAGTCACCATCTGCAGTGATTTTGGAGCCCAGAAAAATAAAGTCTGACACTGTTTCCACTGTTTCCCCATCTATTTCCCATGAAGTGATGGGACCGGATGCCATGATCTTTGTTTTCTGAATGTTGAGCTATAAGCCAACTTTTTCACTCTCCACTTTCACTTTCATCAAGAGGCTTTTGAGTTCATCTTCACTTTCTGCCATACATAAGGGTGGTGTCACCTGCATATCTGAGGTTATTGATATTTCTCCCGGGAATCTTGATTCCAACTTGTGTTTCTTCCAGTCCAGCGTTTCTCATGATGTACTGTGCATAGAAGTTAAACAAGCAGGGTGACAATATACAGGCTTGACGTACTCCTTTTCCTATTTGGAACCAGTCTGTTGTTCCATCTCCAGTTCTAACTGTTGCTTCCTGACCAGCATACAGATTTCTCAAGAGGCAGGTCAGGTGGTCTGGTATTCCCATCTCTTTAAGGATTTTCCACAGTTTATTGTGATCCACACAGTCAAAGGCTTTGGCATAGTCAATAAAGCAGAAATAGATGCTTTTCTGGAACTCTCTTGCTTTTTTGATGATCCAGCAGATGTTGGCAATTTGGTCTCTGGTTCCTCTGCCTTTTCTAAAACCAGCTTGAACATCAGGAAGTTCACGGTTGCTGAAGCCTGGCTTGGAGAATTTTGAGCATTACTTTACTAGCATGTGAGATGCGTGCAATTGTGCGGTAATTTGAGCATTCTTTGGCATTGCCTTTCTTTGGGATTGGAATGAAAACTGACCTTTTCCAGTCCTGTGGCCACTGCTGAGTTTTCCAAATTTGCTGGCATATTGAGTGCAGCACTTTCACAGCATCATCTTCCAGGATTTGAAATAGCTCAACTGGAAATCCATCACCTCCACTAGCTTTGTTCGTAGTGATGCTTTCTAAGGCCCACTTGACTTCACATTCCAGGATGTCTGGCTCTAAATGAGTGATCATATCATCGTGATTATCTGGGTCATGAAAATCTTTTTTGTACAGTTCTTCTGTGTATTCTTGCCACCTCTTCTTAATATCTTCTGCTTCTGTTAGGTCCATACCATTTCTGTCCTTTATTGAGCCCATCTTTGCATGAAATGTTCCCTTGATATCTCTAATTTTCTTGAAGAGATCTCCAGTCTTTTTCATTCTGTTGTTTTCTTCTATTTCTTTACACTGATTGCTGAGGAAGGCTTTCTTATCCTCTTCTTGCTATTCTTTGGAACTCTGCATTCAGATGCCTATATCTTTCCTTTTCTCCTTTGCTTTTTGCTTCTCTTCTTTTCACAGCTATTTGTAAGGCCTCCCCAAGACAGCCATTTTGCTTTTTTGGATTTCTTTTTCATGGGGATGGTCTTGATCTGTCCCCTGTACAATGGAATATTATTCAGCCATTAAAAAAGAACAAATAATACCATTTGCAACAACATGGGATGGACCTAGAGACTGTTAAGTTGAGTGAAATAAGCCAGACAGAGAAAGACAAATATCATACGGTATCATTTATATGTGGACTCTAAAAATGGTACAATGAACTTATTTACAGAATAGAAATAGACTTGCAGATGTAGAAAAACTTATGGTTACTGGGGGAAGTAGGGATGAGTGGGGAGGGGGATAAATTAGGAGACTGGGACTGACATGTACACATTATTATATATAAAATAGATTACTAATAAGGACCTACTGTGTAACACAGGGAGCTTTTACTCAATACCCCATAAAGATTTATATGGGAAACAAAATTAAAAAGAGTTGCTGTTGTTTAGTCAATAAGCTGTGTCTGATTCTTTTGTGAACCCATGAACTGTAGCCTGCCAAGCTACTCTGTCCAAAGGATTTTTTATGCAAGAATACTGGAGTGGGTTGCCATTTCCTTCTCTAGTATGTATGTATATGTATAACTGATTCATTTTGCTGTGTAGAAGAAAGTGACACAACATTATAAATCAAATGAAATTAAAAGACGCTTACTCCTTGGAAGGAAAGTTATGAACAACATAGATAGCATATTCTAAAGCAGAGACATTACTTTGCCAACAAAGGTTCGTCTAGTCAAGGCTATGGTTATTCCTGTGGTCATGTATGGATGTGAGAGTTGGACTGTGAAGAAAGCTGGGTGCCGAAGAATTGATATTTTTGAACTGTGGTGTTGGAGAAGACTCTTGAGAGTGCCTTGGACTGCAAGGAAATGCAACCAGTCCATTCTGAAGGAGATCAGCCCTGGGATTTCTTTGGAGAGAATGATGCTAAAGCTGAAACTCCAGTACTTTGGCCACCTCATGCGAAGTGTTGACTCATTGGAAAAGACTCTGATGCTGGCAGGGATTGGGGGCAAGAGGAGAAGGGGACGACAGAGGATGAGATGCCTGATGGCATCACTGACTCAATGGACGTGAGTCTGAGTGAACTCCGGGAGTTGGTGATGGACAGGGAGGCCTGGCGTGCTGCAATTCATGGGGTCCCAAAGAGTTGGACACAACTGAGGGACTGATCTGATCTGATACTCCAATAAAAAGTTTTTTTTAAAAATAGAAAATGAATGAATAACATTGTTTCAATTAATTACATGCTAAAAATTCTTCCCCTTTCATTAAATACTTTTCTTTGAAGTAATTGTTACAGTTGAACGTCAGCCTATTATATAACTCTATATTACTTTAAGGACTAATGGTAAATTATAGAAAGCACCAGGTATAATGTCTAGTATACAGTAGGAACTCAAGAAACAATACATTAAAATAAATTGATAAATTAAAAATTTTATTTAACCAATCTGGCAGAAACTAAAGAGGAACTAAAAAGCTTCTTGATGAAAGTGAAAGAGGAGAGTGAAAAAGTTGGCTTAAAACTCGACATTCAGAAAACTAAGATCATGGCTTCTGATCCTATCACTTCATGGGAAATAGATGGGGAAACAGTGGAAACAGTGTCAGACTTTGTTTTGGGGCGTTCCAAAATCACTGCAGATGGTGACTACAGCCATGAAATTAAAAGACGCTTACTCCTTGGAAGGAAAGTTATGACCAACCTAGATAGCATGTTCAAAAGCAGAGACATTACTTTGCCAACAAAGGTCCATCTAGTCAAGGCTATGGTTTTTCCAGTGGTCATGTATGGATGCGAGAGATGGACTGTGAAGAACGCTGAGCGCCAAAGAATTGATGCTTTTGAACTATGGTGTTGGAAAAGACTCTTGAGAGTCCCTTGGACTGCAAGGAGATGCAACCAGTCCATTCTGAAGGAGATCAGCCCTGGGATTTCTTTGGAAGGAATGATGCTAAAGCTGAAACTCCAGTACTTTGGCCACCTCATGTGAAGAGTTGACTCACTGGAAAAGACTCTGATGCTGGGAGGGATTGGGGGCAAGAGGAGAAGGGGACGACAGAGGATGAGATGGCTGGATGGCATCACTGACTTGATGGACGTGAGTTTGAGATGGGAAATGGTGATGGACAGGGAGGCCTGGCGCGCTGCGATTCATGGGGTCGCAAAGAGTCAGACATGACTGAGCGACTGAACTGAACTGAACTAGTTTGTTTTGACTTTTTAAATTTCCTCTTGAGCATTTCTGGCTATTTTATTAGATTTTAATCGGGTCATATAATACAAATACTGTACAGATTTTTAGCTTATGTTTTATATTACTGTTCACCAGCAGCACTTGAAAGTACCTATTACTGTATTTCTTTACCATTACTGGGTTATCATAACAAGAAGATCCATTTAACAGGTGAAGTACTGTGTCTTAATTTCTTTGATTACTGGTGAGATTAAACTACTATACCGTTGACCCTTGAAAACCATTGGTTTGAATTGCATTAATCACTTATAGGTGAATTTTTTTCCCTAATAGTAACTAATACAGTACTGCACATTTGCAGTTTTTTGTTTGAATCCATGGATGCAGAACCATGAATATGGAGGTCCAAATATACATTATGCATAGTTGAAAATCTATGTGGAAGATTGGTGTCTTTTACCCCTCCACTGTTCCTTGACCAACTATGTTTCATGCCTTTTTAGCATTTAAAAAATTCTTAGTAAGTATTCATTTTATTTTACCATTTTTGCTTTTGATGTACTTGCTATAAATATCATTTATGGCACCTTTATAAATTAGAAACAATATTAAATCTACATTCTTGTAAATTGTTTTGTTTGTTGTCTGCCTTTTCATTTTAATTATTCTTTGTTTTGATGGACACCGTTCATATAATCCTGGAGAAGTAAATGGCAAGCTACTCTAGTAATCTTTCCAGGAAAGCCCCATGGACAGAAGAGCCTGGTGTGCTACAGTCCATGGGATTCCAGAGCGTTGGACATGCCTGAATGACTAACACTTTCATTTTCACTTTTCTTCATATAATACTGATGTACCAAAGTCACATAAGTTAATATTTTCCATTATGCTTTTATTGAATCCCTCAGTATACTTGTCTATAAACTATTCCAGTGTTCAAGAAGATTCTTATTTCTATAAGAAAATTTTAATGCTTCAATTATTAAATTAATATATGGTGTGAGATGAGAAATTCACTCTTTACCTTTTTTATATCTTTAGCCAGTTAAATCTATACCTTTGATTAAATAAACCATTTTTTTCTCCTTTTTTTTTTTTTGATAACATGCTGCCTTTCTTTGTCATAGACTGTATTAATGAGAATAATGGTCTCCCAACGATGTCTACATCCTAATACTTGGAACTGTAATAAGTTTGGCTACATTAAAAAGAAGAAGTAAGCTTGTAGATGAACTTAGTTGATTGCAGATAACTTTAAGAGAGGGGGATTATCCTGTATCTCAAGAATAGGTTCAAGACAATCAAGAAGGTCTTCAAATGTAGGAAGCAGAGAAAAAAAAAAGCCAGAGAGACCATAGTAATGTGAAGAACAGACAGATGCTGGTTTTCAAGATGGAGAACAGTGGTCATAAGCTAAGGAGTAAAGCCGCCGCCTCTGCCACCAAGTCGCTTCAGTCGTGTCCGACTCTGTGCGACCCCACGGACTGCAGCCTACCAGGCTTCTCTGTCCATGGGATTCTCCAGGCAAGAACACTGGAGTGGGTTGCCATTTCCTTCTCCAAAGCAGTAAAGCCAGCCTCTCAAAATTGGGGAAAACAAAGCAAAAGATTCCCCCCAGAGCCTCCAGAAAGGCCTTAGCCCTGTCAACCTTGATGTTAGTCCACTGGGACCCACGTTGGACCTCTGACTTTCAGAACTGTGAGATAGTAGACTTGTGATGTTTAAACCTCTGTGTTTGTGGTAATGTGTTAGAGCAGCAATCGGAACTGAATACACATGTATATCACTACATTTTTCTTAAAGCACCCAGCACCCTGGATCTCTACATTTCATCTGCATGCTCACTCTTGGTGACCATATCCAGACTGTGGCTTTAAAATTATCTCCAAATTTATATCTCCCAGTGGTTGTCACTTCCCTGAACTCTGGACTCATCTGTCTAACAGCCTATCAGTTCGCTACCTTGGGGTCCAACAGACATCTCAAACATAACTTGTCCATACCCAAACTTTCGATTACTTAAACTTTCCCTGTCTCAGTAAATGCAACTTCTGCAGCCCAGTATCTCAAACCCCAAAAGTTGAAGGTATCTTTAAAATAACCTCTTTTTTTTCTCACATTCAACATATGATTCATCAGCAATTCATAATGTTCTACCTTCAAATTTCAAGTCTATTTCTCACCTCCTCCACCACAAATGTCATAGTTCAATACTTTAAACAACTAAAGTTGCTTTCTAATTAGTCTTACTGCTGTCATTTTGTCTGTTACTACTAAACTAAGAATGAGATTCAGTATCTCTATCATATTTGGTACCTAGTTAGTTTTTTTATTTAATCTTCCACTTCTCTGGCCCCCAAACCCTCCAAGCTCTACCTTCAGATATATGCGGGAATCCCTATCTGTTTTTTAAAAGGTCTTTGCTTAAATGTTATTAACATTTATTGAAAGAAGACTTCTCTGTTCAGAGGCCACCCTACCTAAATTGGAAATCCTCCATGACTGTCACACTACTCTCATTTATGTTTTTAAGTCACTTATCACCTCAGTTGATGATAGATAGGGAAACCTGGCATGCTGCAGTCCATGGGGTTGCAGAGTCAGACACAACTGAGCGAATGAACCGAGCTGATCACTATCAGATTTTGGCCAGTACTTTTGCCTCCTGATGTGAACAGCCAACTCATTGGAAAAGACCCAGATCCTGGGAAAGATTGAAGGCAAAAGAAGAGGGTGGTAGAGGATGAGATGGTTGGATAGCATCACATTCAATAGACATGATCTTGGGCAAACTCCAGGAGATAGTGAGGGACAGGGGGGCCTGGCGTGCTACAGTCCATTGAGTCACCAAGAATCAAACACAACTTAGCGACTGAACAACAGCATCACTATCAGACATTATGTAAGAAATCTATGAGTTGATTTATAAATTTTTTTCTACCTGTTCTAAGCTTCCCAGGTGGCTCAGTGGTAAAGAATATGCCTGCCAAGCAAGAGACAAGGGTTCCATCCTTAGTTCAGGAAGACCCCCTAGAGAAGGAAATGGTAGCCCACTCCAGTATTCTTGCCTGGGAAATCCCATGGATAGAGGAGGCTAGCGGGGTACAGTCCATGGGGTCGAGTAAGTGTCAGACATGACTTAGTGACTAAAGAACAACAACAAGGTGAAATCTGAGAAAACAAGGATATATTCTGTTTTCTAACTAATATATCCCCAATATTTAGATCATTCCAAGACCACAGTATAGGTTCAGCAAATATTTTTTAATTGATTGAAAGCACACTTGAATTGCTTCTGAAGTTTCTATTCTGCCTCATGAATCTCTAGAGTTTAATGTGTTACAGATCTATATGTATTCTTTGTTTTCATTTGTCATTGGGCTGGATTTTGGCTTTTTTCCAGATGAACTTTAAAGTAGTTTTGTGAAATTAACAACAAAAAAGACCATACTGTATTCTGAAAGGATTTATGTAAATGGTATTAGTACTTGAGAAATGGCCAACAGTTTCCATTATTAAAGCTTCTTATCAGTTTCCTAATTTACAGCTCAGTAATTATTTTATGTATATAGTTTACATTATTTAATGTATATAGTTTACATTTGGGGTGTTCTTATTTTGTTAATTTTATTTTCTGTTGCTATTATGATTTGGGTATTTTATCCATTATAATTTTAAACTATAAAATGAGAAGACTCTTAATTTTCTGCACCTGTTTTGCTACCAGACCAGTTCTTGTATTGTCTGCTTAGTTCTAATGGTTATCTGCACTTTACAGATGAGGAAATGAAGCAACTAGAAACATGCTAAAGAATGTTCAGCATCCACACTCAAGTTCTGACGCATTTCAGTTCAAATTCTCTGTTTCAAAGATGCCTGTCCCACGTAGTATGCTTCTGGCCTTTGGAGACCATGTCATTTCATAATCACTCTGTCCCCTCTGCATAAAGTTTGTTATAAAATGATGGCTCTCAATCAGAGGTTATGTTTCCCCACGGGACATTTGACAGTATCTGCATACATTTTTGATCACACTGGGAAAAGTCTGCCGACAGCCAGTGAGTAGAGGCCAGGACAGGCCCCCATCCCAGAGAATCATAGTTAATACTTGAGTAAGCACTCAGATATGTCACACAGATATGTACTGTTATTAACTGTGTAATCCATGCATTACTTATCATCATTAGGACCCAAAACAAGGTTGACGTTGTCTCCATTCCATCTTTCAGAAAAGAATCTGGAGCATGACACACTCAGGTTAACAGGTAAAGCCAGGGTTCAACCTCAGGCAGCGAAACCTCAGAACCACACCTGAGTGCTATATGCCAGCTTTAGTTTGTTGCATTTCATTAAATTCAAGGCAAGGGCTTCTTCACACTTAACATACAAATTTACCTTACAAAAGCAAATTAAAATTCATTAAAATAGACATTTAGTATTAGTTTAATTGCATAGAGACGGAAAATTGTCAGTCTCTTCTATAGTTAATTTGAGAGTTAATGTTTCACTGTGAAAGATGAGAATATAAACCCAAGACTCTATCCCATCCAAGTTCAGTGCTTGCTCCTGAATGTTTTTATGGGACTCATAAAAGCTGACGGTGGGGATGCTTGGAGATTTATGTAATACTGCACAACTATATAATAAGAGAATTCATATTTTGTATTATTGTTCAGTGGTTAAGAAGAAAGGGCAGACACACCTTGCTCTAGCAGCAAAAATCCACAGGAAGACAGGATTCATCAACACTCTTTATAATGTCACAAGACAGAGAAATTTTAATAAGGGGACCGACAAGTGTGCCATGGCCTGAGAACAAAGCCTTCATAGCCATTATCTAGTCTTACAGCATTCCCAGGAGAGAGAGCAAACGCCTGCTATGTCCGCAGGTGCTAAGTGAGAATGCACAGCAGCTCAGTGGCTTGGACAAAGGCTTGCTGTAAATCAACAACAGAAACATATCTCTAGTTGCCTCTGCTTTTCAGCACTCTTCTTTGAACTAGGGATTCTTTTGTGGCAATATTTGTAGAATGCTTTGCAATTCTAACTCATATTTTCAAGAGTTTTATTATGCGAGTACTATGCTTCTGCAATGGCTCAAACTAAATATACATAATGAATAAATAAATATGCATCAATTTGTCCAGCATTCTTTAAATGCCCTGCCTTCAAGGAGCTTACCAACTATTCAAAGAAACATGAATAGTGGTGCATATTTAAAGGATCAATTGATTGGTAGTAATTAGAAAAAAAAATGTGGATTTATGTAATGTATACTACAATACCTCTTCAACCTTGGAATTGATGAGAATTTATTCATCACAACAACCCAGTGAGATGGCTACCAATTTTATTTAAGTTTATTTAAGTGAGAAGAGTGAAACACGGGGAAGTGAGATGGGCTGCCCAGGGACACAGCAGGTATCTGAGATTAAAAACCCAGGCAAGAAGATTACAGAGCACACAGTCTTGATCCCTGTAGTGTATGCACAAACTTTCAGTTCAGTTCAGTTCAGTTGCTCAGTCATGTCCAACTCTTTGCGACCCCATGGACTGCAGCACACCAGGCCTCCCTGTCCATCACCAACTCCCAGAGTTTACTCAAACTCATGTCCATTAAGTCAGTGGTGCCATCCAATTATCTCATCCTATGTCATCCCCTTCTCCTCTGGCCTTCAATCTTTCCCAGCATCAGGGTCTTTTCAAATAAGTCAGCTTTTTGCATCAGGTGGCCAAAGCATTGGAGTTTCAGTTTCAACATCAATCCTTCCAATGAACACCCAGGACTGATCTCCTTTAGGACTGACTGGTTGAATCTCCTTGCAGTCCAAGGGACTCTCAAAAGTCTTTTGAACTCTCACGGTTCAAAAGCATCAATTCTTCGGGGCTCAGCTTTCTTTATAGACCAACTCTCACATCCATACATGACCACTGGAAAAACGATAGCCTTGACTACACAGACCTTTGTTGGCAAAGTAATGTCTCTGCTTTTGAATATGCTGTCTAGGTTGGTCATAACTTTCCTTCCAAGGAGTAAGCGTCTTTTAATTTCATGGATGCAGTCACCATCTGTACTGTAAAGTACAAACTTAAAAGGTTGTCAAGTGTTAGAGAAATGAAAGAATAAGTTTCACAGGAATCACTAGGAAACACTCATGAAGATATATTGTTCAAAATGACCCTTTAAAATAGGTAAATATGCCTCAATCAGTGGTCCTGAAAAGAATACCAGTTTAGAAATATTTTGATAATATGTTTTTGCAGAAGTGGAATTTGGTTGCCACAGTGATTGGAAACTTCACTAGCATTTAATAGGTAGAGGTCTGCTAGTCACCTTGTACAAACAACACTTAAAAGACAGTCCTTTACAAAGATCTGTTACTCTGCATTTCATGCAACTTTCCAAATGATCTTTTGGATAGCAACTGAAAACCCTAGGTATGTTTATGAACAAAAAGTCTACTCTATTTTGCATTTAAACTCAAAGCAGTTTTAAATGCACAGTAAAAATCCAGGAATTCAGTAAATAAAAGGAAGGCTAACTTTTGTTTTGTCTGGAACTTATACTAAAAGTTATTCATCATCTTTTAAAAAATCATAGCATTCAAGGCAATCAATCATGGAATTTGGGTCACAAATCTAACATCTGTATCAATCTGTCTATAACTCTTAAATTGTTAGTGAGTCTACAGATAAACATTTTTCATATAAAAGCCAGGATCTGATTTCTTTTTCTTTTGGTGCAAATGTTCCTATTTGAGTACATAATGAAATATGTGTTGTATTAAATAAATTATTCTCATTTAAAATTTCTCTTATGTTATAGTAGGACATGATATTTCCAAATAACTATTTTATATCTTATGTGACTTTCATTCCACAATATTCCATGGGGTGTTACCAAATATTTCATATTAACAGGAGTTTCAGATCTGATAGAATGGGGATGCCTTAATTTAGATAAATAGATGAAAAAAGGGCATAGACTAGGACAGTTTCTTTGGTTCATTGATTCATTATTTCAACATATTTTCTGAGCACCTAATATGTGTCAGGCCACTCTACTCTGCATTAGTCATGGAAGAATGAACAAGAAGGGTAAAGCCCCGCCATCACAGACTTTACTTTATAACGAAAGAAAAAAAATCTACTACTCAGAAATAATTCAAGATAAGGACTCTAACGGCAGAAAGTAAAGAGAGGCTAAAGAGCCTCTTGATGAAGATGAAAGAGGAGAGTGAAAAAGGTGGTTTAACACTCAACATTCAAAAAGCTAAGATCATGACATCTGGTCCCATCATTTCATGGCAAATAGAAGGGGAAAAAAGTGGAATCAGTGATAGATTTTATTTTCTTGGGCTCCAAAATCACTGTGGACAGTGACTGCAGCCATGAAATTAAAAAAATAAATAAATAACGTACTCTAGACAGCATATTAAAAAGCAGAGACCTCACTTTGCTGACAAAGGTCCATGTAGTCAAAGCTATGGTTTTTCTAGTAGTCATGCATAGATGTGAGAACCGGATTATAAAGAAGACTGAGCGCTAAAGAACTGATGCTTTCAAATTGTGGTGCTGGAGAAGATTCTTAAGAGTCCCTTGGACTGCAAGGAGATCGAGCCAGTCAATCTTAAAGGAAATCAACCCTGAATATTTATTGGAAGGACTGATGCTGAAGCTGAAGCTCCAATACTTTGGCCACCTGATGCTAAGAGTTGTCATTGGAAAAGACTCTGATGCTAAGAGTTGTCATTGGAAAAGACTTTGATGCTGGGAAAGGCTGAAGGCAAAAGGAGAAGAGAGCAGCAGTTAGACAGCATGACCAACTCAATGGACACGAATTTGAGTTAACTCTGGGAGACAGTGGAGGACAGAGGACCCTGGCGTGCTGAAGTCCATGGGGTTGCAAAGAGTCGGGCATGACTTAGCCACTGAACAACAATAATAAGGACTGCATGCCATTTCAATACCAAGAGGGAAAATTGCTTAACAGAATCAACCAAGTCTTATTTAATTCTTTAGGGGATTGTACTTATGTTCTACTTGGCATTTATTATTGGCTGGTACTGAAATTTTGTGAAGTCACATACTAAATTATGAATATTTTCCTGTGGAGAAGCAAATAATTCCTGGACACTAAAAAATAATAATTGTCCGTATGTTTTCTTTCTCATAGGACACTAAAGAGGTTTGTTTTTCACTTAGCAAGCTTATTTCAGTATATCTCTCCTTAAATGCTTCTGCAACCAGCCCTCCTAACCTAGTGATTCTCATTAATGAATAAGTACACCTTTGAAACACATTCATTTCTGTGTTGATGTAAGAGTGATATTTTTAACTTATTGAAGTTTTATTTTTACACATTTTAGTAAGAATCATATAATAAAAGAATGAAGTTAGGATAAATATCAGAGGGCCTAAAAAGTAGAGAGTTTAGATATTTTGAGATAGAAAAATGAGTCCAATTATAAGTTTGGGTTTTTTTAAACAGTTATTTACATCACAAGACAGAGATTAAAATGAATCATAAAATCTGAGAAATATGTTTTATATTTTTATTCAGTTTAACTCAATGGTTATTTAATTTCAATTAGAGAATCTTCTTGTGCTGTTAAGCATAGGCTGGCTATCAATTTAGCACTGGATTGATATTCAGCACTTTCTGTTGATAGATAGATAAATAAGGCCAATTATAAAGTTGTTTTTTTTTTTTTTAATCAGGTTATTTACTTCACAAGATAGGGATTAAAATGAATCATAAGAGCTGAGAAATATGTTTTTATATTTTTATTCAATTTGACTCAATGGTTATTTACTTTCAATTAGAGAATCTTCTTGTGCTCTTAAGCATAGGCTATCAATTTAGCACTTCAGTGATATTCAGCACTTTCTGTTGATACTGGAGGCTAGTACGCTATAATTTTCTCATAAAAAATCTAAGATTCTTGAAAGAAAAAAATGTTATTTAATACATATGATGTTTTTGAGAAAATAAAGGAGACATTTTGAGAGCAAGAATTTAGCAGGAATTTAATTTTTTAAGATTTGCTTTTATGTAGATCATTTTTAAATTCTTTACTGAATGTGTCACAATGTTGCTTCTGTTTATGTTTTGGGTTTTGGGCCATGAGGCGTGTGGGATCCTTACTCTCTAATCAGAGATCTAACCCACACCCCCCACACTGGAAAGTGAAATCTCAAGTGCTGGACTACCTAGGAAGTCCACCACAGAAATTTAATTTTGAACTCATATCTCCAAAAATTTGAGGTTATTGGGAAAAGAATATAAACTAAAAATATATATGATGAAATAAAATGTAGACTCAAAAATAATGGAAATTTTAATAAAATAAAAATAACTGCAAATGGATTTTGCTAAAGATAAAAAAGAATTAGATCTTTATAAATT
The DNA here is from genome assembly GCF_055505025.1 of Bos grunniens. Taxonomy (NCBI): domain Eukaryota; kingdom Metazoa; phylum Chordata; class Mammalia; order Artiodactyla; family Bovidae; genus Bos; species Bos grunniens. The sequence goes on from NC_141165.1 coordinate 151,688,481, forward strand.
TTAAAAATTATTCATGTGCAGCAAAGAAAAAGAGTTGGAGAATGCAAAAGGAATTTTGAGCATTGTGGAAGAAAGAGAAGTTCAAAGTGAGTTTAACTGGACTTACATTTGAATGGAGATAACATATAAAATGAAGACCAAGATCAGAGATAATAGGTGAGAATTTTCCAGAAAGTCAGATTCTGAAATCAGAATTTCCAAACTACAGACTTAGAAAGCACTTTTAATTCCAAGCTGATAAATAAAGATGATTTATTAGATGTATTGTGGTAAGTTGCAGAATACCAATGACAAAAATGAACAATTTTACTATCAGTTGAGAAAAAAATGACACCTTACAAGGAAAAAATAATTAATGTGATAGATATTTTTTGTTTTCAGCTTTTTATTTTTCCACTTTATTTAAATACGACTGACAAAATTTTAACTATATAAGGTGCATACTATGATGTTTTTAAATATGTATATATTATGAAATAATGTCACAATCAAGCTAATTAGCATATCCAGCAGCTCACCTATCAGGTTTTTTGTTTTTGGTGTTTGTATTGAGAATACTTGATATCTAGTCTCTCATCAATTTTAAATATAAAATTCATTATTCTTAACTATACTTGACATGATATATAGCTAGAATGTATTCATCTTATAATGTGTTCTTTTTGACCAATATCTCCCCATTTCCCAGTTTCCTGCACATCTTCTTGGTAATCACCATTCTGTTCTCTTTCCCTATGAGTTCAACATTTTTAGATTCCAAATGTAAGTAAGATCCCGCAATATTGGTGTTTCTGAATCTCATTTATTTCACTTAGCATGATATGCTCCAGGTTGTCTTAAGTGGCAGAATTTCTTTCTTTAAGACTGAATAATATTTTATAATATATTATGTCATATATATTATACTTATATAATATATATAAAATGGTATGTACTACATCACATTTTCTTTATCAGTTCATCTACTGACACATGGGTTATTTCCATATCTTGATTATTGCAAATAATGCTGCAATGAACATGGGAGGGCAAATATTTTTTGAAGATAATGACTTTATTTCCTCTGGATACATACCCGAAAGTGGGATTGCTAGGTCATAAGGCAGTTCTGTTTTTAATATTTTTGTGGAACTTCCATACTGTTTTCATAGTGAGTGCACAGATTTCACTTGCACCAATAAAGTACAAGTGCTCCCTTTTCTTCATATCCACACCAACACTTTTTTCTGTCTTTTTGATAATAACCATCCTAACAAGCGTGAGATGAAATCTCATTGTGGTTTTCATTTGCGCTTCCCTGATGATTAGTGATGTTGAGCAATTTCTCAGGAGAGAAATACCTTCCCTAGTCAGCTTGGCTTGGGAATCTGTTCTTGTTCAGTCACTCAGTTGTGTCCAACTCTTTGCGACAGAATGGACTGCAGCACTCCAGGCTTCCTGTCCTTCACATCTCCTGGAATTTGCTCAAACTCATGTCCATTGAGTCAGTGATGCCATCCAACCATCTGGTCCTCTGTTGTCCCCTTCTCCTCCTGCCTTCAATCTTTCCCAGCATCAGGGTCTTTTCTAATGAGTCAGATCTTTGCATCAGGCAGCCAAAGTATTGGAGCTTTGGCTTCAGCATCAATACTTCCAATGAATATTCAGGGCTGATTTCCTTTAGGATTGACTGGTTTTATTTTCTAGCTGTCCAAGGGACTCTCAAGAGTTTTGTCCAACACCACATTTCAAAACATCCATTCTTCGGCACTCAAACTTCTTTATGGTTCAACTCTCACATCCATACATGACTACTGGAAAAATCATAACTTTGACTATATGGACCAAAATCAGATTGATTGTATTCTTTGCAGCCAAAGATGGAGAAGCTCTATACAGTCACAAAAAGAAGACCAGCAGTTGACTGTGGCTCACATTCAGATAAGATCAGATCAGATCAGTCGCTCAGTCATGTCTGACTCTTTGAGACACCATGAATCGCAGCACGCCAGGTCTCCCTGTCCATCACCAACTCCCGGAGTTCACTCAGACTCACGTCCATCGAGTCAGTGATGCCATCCAGCCACCTCATCCTCTGTCGTCCCTTTCTCCTCCTGCCCCCAATCCCTCCCAGCATCAGAGTCTTTTCCAATGAGTCAACTCTTCGCATGAGGTGGCCAAAGTACTGGAGTTTCAGCTTTAGCATCATTCCTTCCAAAGAAATCCCAGGGCTGATCTCCTTCAGAATGGACTGGTCCGATCTCCTTGCAGTCCAAGGGACTCTCAAGAGTCTTCTCCAACACCACAGTTCAAAGGCATCAATTCTTCAGCACTCAGCCTTCTTCACAGTCCAACTCTCACATCCATACATGACCACAGGAAAAACCATAGCCTTGACTAGACGAACCTTTGTTGGCAAAGTAATGTCTCTGCTTTTGAATATGCTATCTAGGTTGCTCATAACTTTCCTTCCAAGGAGTAAGCATCTTTTAATTTCATGGCTGCAGTCACCATCTGCAGTGATTTTGGAGCCCAGAAAAATAAAGTCTGACACTGTTTCCCCACCTATTTCCCATGAAGTGATGGGACCGGATGCCATGATCTTTGTTTTCTGAATGTTGAGCTTTAAGCCAACTTTTTCACTCTCCACTTTCACTTTCATCAAGAGGTTTTTGAGTTCCTTTTCACTTTCTGCCATGAGGGTGGTGTCATCTGCATATCTGAGGTTATTGATATTTCTCCCGGCAATCTTGATTGCAGCTTGTGTTTCTTCCAGCCCAGCATTTCTCATGATGTACTCTGCATATAAGTTAAATAAACAGGGTGACAATATACAGCCTTGACATATTCCTTTTCCTATTTGGAACCAGTCTGTTGTTCCATGTCCAGTTCTAGCTGTTGCTTCCTGACCTACATACAGATTTCTCAAGAGGCAGATCAGGTGGTCTGGTATTCCCATCTCTTTCAGAATTGTCCACAGTTTATTGTGATCCATACAGTCAAAGGCTTTGGCATAGTCAATAAAGCAGAAATAGATGCTTTTCTGGAACTCTCTTGCTTTTTCCATGATCCAGCGAATGTTGGCAATTTGATCTCTGGTTCCTCTGCCTTTTCTAAAACCAGCTTGAACATCAGGAAGTTCACAGTTCACATATTGCTGAAGCCTGGCTTGGAGAATTTTGAGCATTAGTTTACTAGCGTGTGAGATGAGTACAATTGTGTGGTATTTTGAGCATTCTTTGGTATTGCCTTTCTTTGGGATTGGAATGAAAACTTACCTTTTCCAGTCCTGTGGCCACTGCTGAGTTTTCCAAATTTGCTGGCATATTGAGTGCAGCACTTTCACAGCATCATCTTTCAGGATTTGGAATAGCTCAACTGGAATTCTGTCACCTCCACTAGCTTTGTTCATAGTGATGCTTCTAAGGCCCACTTGACTTCACATTCTAGGATGTCTGACTCTAGGTCAGTGATCACACCATCGTGATTATCTGGGTCGTGAAGATCTTTTTTGTACAGTTCTTCTGTGTATTCTTGCCATCTCTTCTTAATATCTTCTGCTTCTGTTAGGTCCATACCATTTCTGTCCTTTATTGAGCCCATCTTTGCATGAAATGTTCCTTTTGTATCTCTGATTTTCTTGAAGAGATCTCTAGTCTTTCCCATTCTGTTGTTTTCCTCTATTTCTTTGCATTGATTGCTGAAGAAGGCTTTCTTATCTCTTCTTGCTATTCTTTGGAACTCTGCATTATGAACTCTTTATTGCCAAATTCAGACTGAAATTGAAGGACGTAGGGGAAACCACTAGGCCATTCAGGTATAACCTAAATCAAACCCCTTACGATTATACAGTGGAAGTGACAAATAGATTCAAGGGATCAGATCTGATAGACAGAGTACCTGAAGAAATATGGATGGAGGTTTCTAACATTGTACAGGAGGTGGTGATCAAAACCATCCCCAAGAAAAAGAAATGCAAAAAGGCAAAATGGTTGTCTGAGAAGGACTTACAAATCGCTGAGAAAAGAAGAGAAGTGAAAGGCAAAGGAGAAAAGGAAAGATATACCCATCTGAATGCAGAGTTCCAAAAAATAGCAAGGAGAGATAAGAAAGACTTCCTAAGTGAACAATGCAAAGAAATAGAGGACAACAAGAGAATGCGAAAGACTACAGATCTCTTCAAGGGAATTAGAGATACCAAGGGAACATTTCATGCAAAGATGGACTCAGCAAAGGTCAGAAATGATATGGACCTAACAGAAGTGGAAGATATTAAGAAGAGGTGGCAAGAATACACAGAAGAACTGTACAAAAGAGATCTAAAGGGAATCAAGGGCTCACTCAGACCTTTTCTCTGCATGCATCTGCTCCACATCTCCTGTTCCCTTTTGAGGGGCAATTCTCAAAATGTGTAACTTTTCCTGCTCCTACAAAGCCAGGCCAGGTATTGAAAGCCTCCAGTTTATTTTTTCTAGGACAGTACCCTGAAATGCTCAAGTCTGTGTGCCTTCTCCCAGTTCCACAGAGCTGGACATGCTTTATGCGTGTGCTCCCAAACTTCCTGCAAATGATTGCACTCACTTCTGTGGGGACTTGTGCAGGGAACCAATGACTTAAGGGTAGATGAGGCTTGTCGAGGATTTGGGGATTGGAGGAGGTCTGCAGGTGATACAACTCAAGCAGAATGGAGTCCGTGAAGCAGTGAGTAGAATCTGTGCCCTTTGATGAGCTCTGAGCCCTGGTTACTGTGCCCCCCATGTCTTCCAGCCACTCAGCCATGCCAGTCACCCCAGTATACCAGGTAGCTGCTGCTGCTGCTAAGTCGCTTCAGTCGTGTCTGACTCTGTGCGACCCCATAGACAGCAGCCCACCAGGCCCCGCCGTCCCTGGGATTCTCCACGCAAGAACACTGGAGTGGGTTGCCATTTCCTCCTCCAATGCATGAAAGTGAAAACTGAAAGTGAAGGCGCTCAGTCGTGTCCGACTCTTAGCAACCTCATGGACTGCAGCCTACCAGGCTCCTCCATCCATGGGATTTTCCAGGCAAGAGTACTGGAGTGGTGAGATAGAAATGGACAGACAGTATTCCTCATGGCTGAAGAAGCCAGGCATTCACTCATCACACCCACTTTCCCTGGAAGAGAAATCCCCTGATCAAGAGCTTTTCTCTTGATACTGAGATGTACTCTTTGCTGTGAGGGTCAGGAGGGCAAATTGAAACTGTTCTTACTGTCCTGAGTGTGTGTATTCAGTGTACTGGAGCTTTTCACCTAGACTCCTGAAAAAGGTTCTTATCCATTGATGGCTGTCAAAATCAATGTTTTGTGGGGAGGATGATAGAAAATTCCTATTTGCCATCTTGCTGATCGGACAGATACTTCTTCAATAGCAACAATAAACTGGAAGACAGTGCAATCATATCTTAAAATTGAGAGAGACTTTGCATCTAAGGGCAAACCTTATTATCCAACTTAAATTTAAAACACAATAAGCTCAAAAAGAATATAGTGAATTGCATTTATTTTGAAATTAACATCATGTAAAGTGTGATGAGTGGTTTAATGGAAATCTAATGCATTATTTGTTCATTCCTCTGTTATACCTAAGATATTATTAAATAATGTTCCCAAAAGATTATGCCTAAATTTACCAGTCATAGAAATTATATCTGTAGTCATCTCTTAGTGAAAGTAGTTTATTCTTAAGGCATTTCAAGTTTTGCCCTATTAAAACAATAGATGAGCATTATTCTGGCAGGGAAGTCTGTATTATGCCTAGAAAATAGCAGATAGCAACATAAATCAGCTGTAGACGCTTTCATATAAAAAATTTTCATATAATAATTAGATATATGTGATAATTTAGGAAATGTACAGTATTGCATAGAAACTTACACATGTAAAGCCTAAGAGAATTTCTGATTACAAAAGATTTCACCTTACTCAATATTCTATTTTTTTCAGTAAACATTTTTTATTGAGGTATAGTTAATTTACAACATTCTGTTAGCTTTAGAACAATAAAGTGATTCAGTTACACACATACAAACACACACACATATTCTTTTTCAGATGCTTAGTATTTTAGATATGAATTTCATGATAAGCAAAAAATTGCTATTGTTCTTTTTGCTGTGCTTAATGTGTGTGACCCAGAGAAAAACCTTCAAAATCCAATCAAGTGGTGACCTCTAGAGTGTATCATTTTTTTTAAAGAATATCCAAAGACAGTAGGCATAATTTTTTTTTTTCAGTGCAGTTTTTAGCTGACGGTAAATTTACCACTCAGTGATTTGGGTAGAAAATGTGTAAACACTGTGCTTATTTTTTATATTAATCATTGCTCTTTCTCAAATGATGTGAAGGGTTATAAAATAAGCTATTTAGGTTCCCTAAGCACTTTTGATGGAGAAGGCAATGGCACCCCACTCCAGTACTCTTGCCTGGAAAATCCCATGGATGGAGGAGCCTGGTGGGCTGCAATCCATGGGGTCGCTAAGAGTCGGACATGACTGAGCGACTTCACTTTCACTTTTCACTTTCATGCATTGGAGAAGGAAATGGCAACCCACTCTAGTGTTCTCGCCTGGAGAATCTCAGGGACGGGGGAGCCTGGTGGGCTGCCGTCTATGGGATCGCACAGAGTCGGACACGACTGAGGTGACTTAACAAGCACTTACGAGCTGGGTGTGTGTAAGAGGTTCCACTGAACCATGTTCTGCTTTACATCAGGTGGGCTCCTGGTGTTTCATAATTGTTTGTAAATAGAAGTGCTAACTGCTTATGCAGTTGCTCAGATGCAGAGCCCATGAATTCAGGACACTCACACTTTACGTTTTCCTTATGATTAAATATCCAGGAATTAAAGAGCATTTAAAAAATAAATGAACATGCAGTATTCCCTGGTGCATTGTTGAGTTGTGTTAGTTATTCAGTTGTGCCCTACTCTTTGCGACCCCATAGACTGTAGCCAACCTGGCTGCTCTGTCCATGGAATTCTCCAAGCAAGAATTCTGGATGGGTTGCCATTTCCTCCTCCAGGAGATCTTCTTAACCCAGGAATTGAATCTGGGTCTCCTGTACTGCAGGCAGATTCTTTACCATCTGAACTAAATCAGAAATCCTGGGTGCATATCATATGAATTTCAGAAACCAGATTATGAAGTGATTTTTGGCTGTGAATAGATGAGTCCAAAGTGAAAAATAATTAGAGACTGAAGGGCTTCTGAATTTTAAAAAGTTTTTCCCCAAAGTCCTTAAGCATTATTGTATTTAATAAATTTAAGTACGATGTACATAATAGTGATCAATAATTGATCTCCCTAACATTGAAAGTTAAATGTTTTTGTTGTTTGTTTTTTATAAAATTACAATAATATGTATATCCTGATAAAACATTAGCTAATAAATTTAAGAAGAAATGAAGAAGAAATAATAATATTATGATTAAAAAATTTTAAGTTGGTTTCTTGAGATTTCAAGGATAACCGTATGTTGCTTTCCTTCATTACTATACAACCACTTATTCCAGACTTACTTTGGTGACTATCGTCATCTTGATGTTCCATAGACAGGTTCTCTGGACACATGTCCTCCCCTCCCCTTACTACAACCTTGACTCACCACAATAGATTTGAAAAGGAAAAAAAGAAAAAAAATGGGTAAAATTTAGATGAAAACAAGTTGGACAAAATATATGTACATCCCTTTTTTCCTCCATCCAATATGCTACCATGGGCATTTTTATGTCATTACACATCAATGTTCACCTAATCATGTTTATTGTTGTTACTCAGTGTCTAGGTCGTGTCCAACTCTGTGACCCCATGGACTACAGCCCGCCAGGCTCCTCTGTCCATGGGGTTTCCCAAGCAAGAATACTGGAGTGGGTTGCCATTTCCATCTCCCATTATATTCATAATGCTGCTATATTCCATTGTAAGAATGAGCATAAATATAACTGAAACATAGTTTATGCAATCCACTGATCAAACGACTTTTTTTAGGCTTATAGCAAAAGATAAAGGAAGGCATTTTGTAAACTGTCTCTATGAAGAAAATTATATTTGCTAGCAATTACACTTGGTTTCATATAGCACATATTCTATTAATGTTGCTTAAACAAGTAAGATGTTTATTTTTCTCTCTTAAAAAGGGTAGAGTTTGGCAGCTCAGGTCTGGCACAGCTACTCTGATAATTCTTGGAGAATAAAGACTCTGTCCAGCTTTCCCTTCACAGCGATCCAGCATACGGCTTTTGTTCTCAAAGTCTCAGAACAGCTGGGTGACCTCCAGGCAAAGGGGCAAAATGTGCAAAGGAGCAAAGACTCAAGCTCCTGAGTCTGTCTGCCTCCATCAGAAGAAAACAGAACTTTTTCTGAAGCCTGACCTGGGTGGCTCCCACTTAGTCTCACTAGCCAGATATAGGTCCCATGGCAAAACTAGGTCAAGGAAGTGTTGAGAGAGGCATATTTTTAACAAAGCAGATTTCTACTCCAAAAAAAATTCCCTCTCTTAGCAAACAAGGAAAAATAGATTCCGGGCATGTAACTCTTGGTGTCCATCACAGAAGTATATGCATAACAGTTACATCTTATTCACTGGTTGATTAAGTGACCAGTGATGTCTTAGATCTGACCTACAGGGAAAGTTGCATGTCTCTAAACAAAATTACTGTTGCACATAACTTATAGCCTAGGTCCATCCATTTGTCAAATCTTTTAAATTAGAATTCTATAAACATTTCCCATATGTAATAGGAAAGGAGAGTGGAGAGAAATTCATCTATTTCTTATTCCTTTCACAACAGGCAGGCAACATTCTGCTCAAGATTTCTTAGCAAAATAATTAATTCAATTGTCTTTGTGCTAAAAAGATGAAGGCTTAATGTGTGATAATCATGAAAATTTCCATAATATATCATAAAACAGCTGAGGTTACCATCTCACTTTGCTGAGAAAGAAGTCAATTCCAGGTCACATTTCATTTTTACTATATATATATATATGTGTGTGTGTGTGTGTGTGTGTGCGCGGATATATGTATATAGTATAAATACATTTGAGTACCATGAAAGTGAGTGGTTGAGATGGAGTGAAAAACGAGACCATTGGAAACACAGGAGATATATATACATATACATGCACATATACAAAGTCGCACATATACTTATATGAAAAAGTGAAAGTTAGTCGCATAGTCATGTCTGACTCTTTGTGATCCCATGGACTGTAGCCTGCCCAGCTCCTATGTCCATGGAGTTCTCCAGGCAAGAATACTGAATTGGGTTGCCATTTCCTTCTCTGGATCCCAATCAAGGGATCGAACCTAGGTCTCCTGCATTGCAGATTCTTTACCAACTGAACCACTAGGGAAGCCCAGCTTTCATCATATCCCCACATCCTCCCTCATTTTTTTTTTTTCCTTTTGGATGTGGTGCTTGTGTGCTAAGTCATTTCAGTCGTGTCTGACTCTTTGTGAAACTATGGACCATAGCTCACCAGGCTCCTCTGTTCACGGGATTCTCCAGGCAGGAATACTGGAGTGGCTTGCACGCCCTCCTCCAGGGGATCTTTCCAAACCAGGGACTGAACCATTGTCTCTTGTGTCTCTTGCACTGGCTGATGTGTTCTTTACCACTCATGCCACCTGTTTGAATGTGTTACAATATTGCTTCTGTTTCATGTTTCAGGTTTTTGGAGGGAGGCATTTGGGATCTTACCTCCCTGACCAGGGATTGAACCTGGACCCCCGGCATTGGAAGGTGAAGTCTCAACCACTGGATCACCAGGGAAGTGCTCCAACCTCACTTTCTAACCCCAGTTTTCTGTTTTACCTCTAGCGAAAATTCAGATTTGTTTAAATCCAACTCTCCTGAGACTCTGTAGTAAATCTAGGAGGCTAAATATGACTGATGAAAAAAATTAAAACAGACAATCCACGGCCACAAACCTCAAGTAGCTTCTGATTTCTTCCCTGAAATCATACTACTCTTCTCTAGTCTGTTAGTTGCTCACATTCCTAAAGGATTGTTGTCTACTTTTCTTCAACTTCTCTACCCACTTCTCTAATTTTAGCTGATGGCATTGATTTTTACTGCAGTGAAAAAAAAAAAACAATAGGGGAAATTCTTCTGCCACTGAATCTCTCAACTGATTGCAACTGACTTTTATACTATTAATGAAACCCTATGTCCGTCCCCTGCATATCAGATACTAGTTGATATCTCAAAGATACAGACTGAAAGCCATTCCTCTAGAGGTTGGTCATCTCCTTCCTGCAGAATTATCTCCCCCTCTCGACTGCATCATTCTCAATAGCACTGTTAGTTTCCTGTTGCTGCTGTTACAAATCACAACACATTTAGTAGCTTAAAAGACTACTAATTTGTTATCTCACAGTGTTGAGGACCAGAATTCCAAAATAAATTTGCAGAGTTGTATATCTTCTAGAGGCTCTAGGGAAGAATTTATTTTCTACTCTACCTTCTAGAGGCTATCAGCATGCTTGGCTCATGACTCTTTTTGTATCTTCAAGTGCGTAAGTACATAAATACACATAGCTTTCTGGCATCTCATCTCTCTGTCTCTCTGTCTGTGTCTCTCTTTTCCACTTTCATAATTTCTCTTTCTCTAGCCCTTATGCATCCCTGTTACCCTTAAATGGGCTTCATTAATTGCATTTGGTCTGTCTGGATAATAATTACATTGTGTGTGCTTAGTCGCTCAGTCTTTCTGACTCTTTGTGGCCCCATGGACTGTAGCTCACCAAGCTCCTTTTCATGGGATTCTCCAGGCAAGAATACTGGAGTGGGTAGTCATTCCCTTCTCCAGGAGATCATCCCTACTCAGGGATCAAACATGAGTCTCCTGCACTGCAGGCAGATTCTTTACCATCTGAGCCACCAGAGAAGCCAAAATTTCACAATAATAATTACATTGGTTCCACCTGCATGCTAGGAGATCATCTCTCCTGCATTACAATTATCCTTAATCAGATCTGCAGAATCTTTTTTTTTTCTTTCCATGTAAAGTGACATATTTGAAAGGGGTCTTGGAGATTAGGACTTAGACGTTTTAGATGGGCCATTATTCTGCCAACCATAAATATTCAAACCTATTGCAATATAGATTTGAATGTAACTCCTTCCCCAGTGGCTCAGATGGTGAAGAATCTGCCTGCAATGCAGGAGACCCAGGTTCAACCCTGGGTTGGAAAGATTCCCTGAAGGAGGAAATGGCAACCCACTGAAGTATTCTTGCCTGGGAAAGCCCATAGCCAGAAGAGCCTGGAAGGCTACAGTCCATGGAATTGCAGAGTTGGACACGACTGAGTGACTTAATGCACACATTGCAGTATAAGCAAATTAAACACACACTCACACACACACACAACTTTCTCCCTGACCTTACAATCCCTTTGTAGCGCCATTTCTCACCTGTTTCATCAACTAAAAATTGATGAGAGAGTTTCCTCTTTTTGCTACCTTTAATGTATTTCATTCCATTATCTTCAAATATTTTATTTTATTCTTCACAATTCCGAAAAAAAAATGTATTCTAAAAGCCATTGATGATGCCTACATTGTTAAATTCCATCATCGATTCTTGGTTCGCATGCTGCTTAAACTGATCAGATTTGTCCCAACTGACAACTTCCTTCTTCTTGCAGTGCTTTCTTAGTGTAAGAGGTGCCATGCTCTCTGTTGCTTCTTATCCTTTCTCTCTGGTCAATTTTAGTCATCCTCCTTTGTGAGATTTTCCTTATTCCCCCAATCTCTAAACACCGCAGTGTCCCAGAGTGACCAAAGGCTGGATCTAATTCCTATAAGCATGCTGGAAGCACCCATACTTCTTATTCTCAGTCTGGTGCTCTGCTCAATTTCCCCTGAAAACCTTACATGCATCTCAAGCTCAGCACAACTACAATCACATGACCAGTTGCTGCAAACAGCCATCCAAAACATGCTTATCCCCTTCTCAAGGGCAGCTCTCCTTCCGAGTTCACCAATCCAAAAGCTTTGCTTTATATCATGTTCTTTTATTTCAGCTTTCACACTCCATTTATCAATACCTGTATCAATTTTGCCTTCAAACATATCCAGAGACAAAGGGCTTTTCCCCACCTCGGCCATTATTTCCTGGATGTCATCTTCTGTCTGCATCTCAGCAATCTGCTCTTCCAGCTTCTACCCTTGTGCCCTGTACCTACAACAGTCAGGTCGAGCCTTTGAAAACAAAGTCAGACCCTGTCGTTCCTCTGCCTAGTGCTCCAGAGACACCTCTTCTTACTCTGAGAGATCATGACCTCTCTGAACTCACACCAGCCACACTCTCCTTTGTCTCTAGTGCCAAGGGATGGTGAAAATGTGAATTAGTCAAACTGCACAACCGTTTCCCTCCCGAGTTGCCTCACTCTCCCCTCTGTATGGGTATACCTCTTTTTGGATACCCACATGGCTCAGACCCACACTTTGTTTAGGTCTTTGCTCAACAAGCCCTGACTGACCGCTCTACATAAAATAAACCCTTTTCCCCACAGCTACCCATATTCCTTGATTCTGATTTTTTTGTAATGTGTAGTTTTTCCCATTTAGTGATGCTACGGGTTTTTTTATTTTTAATTTGACTGTGCCAGGTCTTGATACAGCATCCACGATCTTTAGTTGTGGCAGATAAACTCTTCTTTGCAGCATATGGGATCTAGTTCCCTGACCAGGGAGAGAACCCAAGCCCCCTGCATTGGGACCATGGAGTCTTAGCCACTGGACCACCAGGGGAGTTCCAATTCTGATTTATTTTTATGAATGGGTTTTCTCCTAGTTTGTCGTACTGTCTATGTGGAAATGGGCTTCCCTGGTGGCTCAGATGGTAAAGAAGAGACCCAGTTTCAATCCCTGGTTTGGGAAGATACCCTGGAAGAGGGCATGGCAACCCACTCCAGTACTCTTGCCTGGAGAGTCCCCATGGACAGAGGAGCCTGGCGGGCTACAGTCCATGGGTTCACACAGAGTCGGACACGACTGAATGACAAAGCACATACATTATTTCATATGTGGAAATAAACGAGGACCAACCAAAAGAGAACAATGAAATCTGATTATCAGAGCTTGCTATAGCAATAAAGTCAGTCACTGCCATTTGTGCTTTTCTGCAGAGTCAGAGGTGGGCAGAGGAGAAAAAAAGTTTATAGCTGAAAAGGGAGGTCTTCAGGTATGCCTGGAGGGGAGGTTGTTGGCCAGGGGAAGCAGGAGGCAGGCTAGCTGGAAGTGGGACATCTGATGTGATTGGTTATGGGTACATATATGGTTTTCTCTGGTTTTCTTAAATTGGAAGCAGGGATAAACATTAAAGAAGCTGTCAGTTATTAATCATGTCCTGATCATTTGGGGCCATTTGTTAAAGAAATTATTGTTGAGTTTCCAGGACAGGTACTAGAGATCGCAGTTTGACTTCTTCAAGTCTGACTTATAGTAGGCTGGCTTTCTCAACTACTTATTGTAGATAAAAGAGTTGCTTTCCTAGGCAGGTTGCTGTAGGTTGTGGGTCAGAGTTCCACTTTTATATAGTTTGGCCATTATCATCTGTATATTCAGCTTCTCATATATTTTCCTCTATAGATGTCCACTGTCTGCTTCTCTCCACTAAAATGTAACTTTTTAAAATGTCACTTTGGGGCAGAGACAATGTCAGGTGATTTATTATGTGAGGGACCAGGGTTGATGTTTATAAATTTCCTAATTCCCAGTGTCCTACACCTAGTACATGCACAAGAAATATTTGCTGAATGAATAAATAAAAATGGGGCAGACATGATCTTACCTGTCTTTCCATGAAAGGTTAAATGAAGGATAAGTCACTTCAGGGAGAAAGAGACTGAATTATTTAAAGTAATCTCAGAAGCCAAGATTCAGCAAACACTTTCTCCTCTATTTTGTTTATATAGACACATTATATCTTGCTTGTAAATGACTTGGAAGTGACCCTTAAAACTAGAGTATGGAAAAAGGATTTTTGTTTTTTGTTTTAATCTATGCAGTATGAGTCATATTATATAACTGTTACCCTTAATAGCTAGAAATAGGCTTATACTGTTTTTCCCCTTCTGTGGCTCACTTTTGAAAGACAAAGGCATAGGAAATAGAATTGTGACGAACTCTAAATATAAACCACAAAAATGAATTGTTTCAAAGTCTGTCTTGACCACTAGCACATTTTGAGGGCTTCCCTGTTGACTCAGAGGGTAAAGAATTCAGATGCAATGCAGGAGACATAGGAAACACAGGTTTGATCCCTAGGTAGTGAAGGTCCCCTGGAGAAGGAAATGAAACCCGCTTTAACATTGTTGCCTGAAAAATCCCATGGACAGAGGAGCCTGGAGGCCTACAGTCCAAAGAGTCACAGACAGTCGGACACGACTGACTAAGCACACACACAACACATTTTGACATATTCATCTTTTCAATTTACAACAGAAACTGGAGCGCTCCCTGGTGTTTGGGTGGCATTACTACTCTTCCTTCAGTTTATTTATCAAAAAGCTGTTTCTAAGTTTTGGCTCAGATGATAAATAATCTGCCTGCAACACAGGAAAGCTGGGTTTGCTCCCTGGTTGGCAAGATCCCCTGGAGAAGGGAATGGTAACCCACTCCAGTCTTCTCGCCTGGAGAATTCCATAGACAGAGGAGCCTGGCAGGCTACAGTCCATGGGGTTGCAAAGAGTTGGACACGAATGAGCGACTAACACTTTCACTTTTAAGCTTCCATGAAGTGTATATATAAATAAAATCTATGGAAGATGGTATGGAGATTCCTTAAAAATTAGGATAAAATCACGATATGACTCAGCAATCCTACTCCTAGGCATATACCCTGAGGAAACCAAAACTGAAAAAGACACATGTATCCCATTTTTCTTTGCAGCACTGCTTACAATAGCTAGAACATGGAAGCAACCTAGATATCCATCGACAGATGAAGGGATAAAGAAGTTGTGGTACATATACACAATGGAATATTACTCAGCCATAAAAAGGAACATATCTAAGTCAGTTCTATTGAGGTGGATGAAACTAGAGCCTATTATACAGAGTGAAGTAAGTCAGAAAGAGAAAGATAAATATTGTATTATAACCCACATATACAGAATCTAGAAAAATGGTACTGAAGAATTTATTTGCAGGGCAGCAATGGAGAAACAGACATAGAGAACAGATTTATGGACATGGGGAGAGGGGAGGAGAGGGTGAGATGTATGGAAAGAGTAACAGGGAAACTTATATTACCATATGTAAAATAGATAGCCAACGGGAATTTGCTGTATGGCTCAGGAAACTGAAACAGGGGCTCTGTATCAACTTAGAGGGGTGGGATGGGAAGGGAAAGGGGAGGAAGTTTCAAAAGGTAGGAGATATATGTATCAGATAAGATTAGTTGCTCAATCGTGTCCAACTCTTTGCGACCCCATGAATCGCAGCACGCCAGGCCTCCCTGTCCATCACCAACTCCCAGAGTTCATCCAGACTCACATCCATTGAGTCAGTGATGCCATCCAGCCATCTCATCCTCTGTCATCCACTTCTCCTTTTGCCCTCAATCCCTCCCAGCATCAGAGTCTTTTCCAATGAGTCAACTCTTCACATGAGGTGGCCAAAGTACTGGAGTTTCAGCTTTAGCATCATTCCTTCCAAAGAAATCCCAGGGCTGATCTCCTTCAGAATGGACTGGTTGGATCTCCTTGCAGTCCAAGGGACTCTCAAGAGTCTTTTCCAACCACAGTTCAAAAGCATCAATTCTTTGGCGCTCAGCTTTCTTCACAGTCCATCTCTCGCATCCATACATGACCACTGGAAAAACCATAGCCTTGACTAGACGGACCTTTGTTGGCAAAGAAATGTCTCTGCTTTTGAATATGCTATCTAGGTTGGTTATAACTTTCCTTCCAAGGAGTAAGCGTCTTTTAATTTCATGGCTGCAGTTACCATCTGTAGTGATTTTGGAGCCCAGAAAAATAAGTCTGACACTGTTTCCACTGTTTCCCCATCTATTTCCCATGAAGTGATGGGACCGGATGCCATGATCTTCATTTTCTGAATGTTGAGCTTTAAGCCAACTTTTTCACTCTCCTCTTTCACTTTCATCAAGAGGCTTTTGAGTTCCTCTTCACTTTCTGCCATAAGGGTAGTGTCATCTGCATATCTGAGGTTATTGATATTTCTCCCGGCAATCTTGATTCCAGCTTGTGTTTCTTTCAGCCCAGCGTTTCTCATGATGTACTCTGCATATAAGTTAAATAAGCAGGGTGACAATATACAGCCTTGACAAACTCCTTTTCCTATTTGGAACCAGTCTGTTGTTCCATGTCCAGTTCTAACTGTTGCTTCCTGACCTGCATACAAATTTCTCAAGAGGCAGATCAGGTGGTCTGATATAGATATATAGATAGATATATGTATACCTATGGCTAATTCATGTTGAGATTTGACAGAAAACAGCAAAATTCTGTAAAGCAATTACCCTTCAATTAAAAAAAAATTAATACATTAAAAAAATAAAATAAAATCTCCTGGATCTGAGTAGGAGAGAGATTTTGATGTCGAATCTTTGACACAATACTGAATGCTGAGTTTAATCAGTTGGTTTTTGACCATTATGATCTGGGGGCACCATTGTTCTACTAATTCCGATCTGAGCTCAAAATTCCAAATGTTTCCCCAAAATCTTACCCTGTCTTCATCCAAAATACCTGAACAGCTATGTGTAGTCTTTAAGCAGTGTGGAGGCACCCACTTTCCTTTCTTTGGAAAAGGGCTATATATAACTCAAAATTATTGGAAACACCTGCATTCTTCTGGCCTTGGTTAAGTGCTTCACAGGCATCATTATATTGAATCTTCCCAACTATTTTATGAGTTCTATTATTATTGTAATTTTGCAAATGATAAAACTGACTTTTGAAGAGGCTGAACTCTCCCAGGTTTTTACAACTGATGTGTTACAGAGGTGAAATTTGCACCTTTACAAAGATCTGTATAACTCAATGACCTAGATAGCTTAACCAGTAGACAAGATGGTCTCATTCTTAACATGTTTTATATTTATTTGTCCAGACTCTTGCCTTTGTTTATAAATAAAGCAACCATTCCCCAACACCAACATAAATGTGGATTACTCACTTTCTAAGAATGATCCGGTGGTCCTTGTAATTGGAACTAAAGTTCTAACACTAAAGGACATGTCTGGTGTGAAGGAAAATTAAGAACTGCATCAGTTATTTAGAATTGATGCTTTCAGATTGTGGTGCTGGAAAAGACTTTTGAAAGTCCCTTGGACAGTAAGGAGATCAAATCAGTCAATCCTAAGTAAAATCAACCCTGCATATTCATTGGAAGGACTGATGCTGAAGCTGAAGCTCCAATACTTTGGACAGCAAATGCTAAGGGTCGACTCATTGTAAAAGACCCTGATGCTGGGAAAGATTGAAGGCAGGAGGAGAAAGGGATGACAGAGGATGAGATGGTTGGATGGCATCATTGACACAATGAATGTGAGTTTGAGCAAACTCTGGGAGACAGTGAAGGACAGGGAAGCCTGGTGTGCTACGGTCTATGGGGTTGCAAAGAGTCAGACATAACTTAGCAAGTGAACAACTCTCCTGTCTGACTCTGCAACCCCATGGACTGTAGCTTGCCAGGCTCCTCTGTCCGTGGAATTCTCCAGGCAAGAATACTGGAGTGGGTAGCCATTCCCTCCTCCAGGGGATCTTCCGAACCCAGGGATCAAACCCAGGTCTCCCACATTGTAGGCAGATTCTTTACCATCTGAGCCACCAGAAAAGCCCAACTGAACAACAACAAGTAATAAGGGCTAAGAACCCTGCAGTTTCAGTCTATACTCTCTTCATCATCCATTGCCTTATTTAGTTTTTTCTCATATGCTTCAAAACAGTGCTCTTTTGAGCACCATAGACTTCAGGCAATAAAGTGCCTGAAAAATTAATGAAATAGAAGATATTTTAATTTTAGAAAGCCCTTTAAGATAATCCTGGGCTCCTTAAAAGCTGTGATTTAGAATGCCAGAGATAGATAGCAGGTCTTCATTTATCATTTGTTGAATGAATGAAAGCTTTCATACACGAAAGCAATCCATCCAGGGTAATTCCTAGAAAAAGGGAATTTCAGGAGATTGATATTAAGATTGGGGAAAAGAAAACAAAGGGGTGCAGCAAAGCCAGGACTTAGGAAAATGTAGAGTATTAGAAGGATCGCTCATTTTTAACTAGATTACAGATGCTTGGAGAGGAAGCTTCACCACTATTTAGGATTCCCTAAATTGTGACTGTTTCTCATAATGCTGTGCTCTCACGCTATACTTTTGCTCTCCTTCTAAACAGTAATAGGTATTATTTTTCTTCCAGTATGAATGCAGAACTCCTGTTGAGATTCTCTCTCTCATCCTAATAACCAGACAAGCTAGATAAGTTGCAAAGCCACCATTTATTATTTTTCAACCCAATGATCATATGAAATATTGAGTCTACTTCTACAGAAGCAGATACTATCTTATATTAGAAATTTGCCAAACTGTTTTGCCAACAGAAACCCATCTCTGCTCTATATTTTCTCACTTGCATATGAGGTCCAATTCTGCTGAAATTCTGAACTCCATGAATGCATCAAGCGATTCTGTTTACTGGGAACAAACAACAATGTTCACATCTAGAGTTAAAGCCCTTTAATTTGCTTCCTGTGAAGTAGTGTAGCTTGAGAAACAACAATAGAATGACAAGCAGAAAGAAGAAAACCCTCGGAGGTAGAACATGTTTTGCTAAAATTTTAAAGAATGTTGGCACTGCTTTAGTTCCTGAAGTGAATCAACACATTAATTTGTTTCTACATATGCATTACGTTAACCAAAAATCAGTTTTTCCTGTTTCCACTATATAATTACTAAGTGGATATTTAAAAGGGTATTAGTTTGAGGTACCAAAAGTATCAATGTGTCTAGAATACAAACCAGCTCCATCTGACAAAGGAATGGAAATGATTCCAGGGTATCCGTCACTAGTAAGCAGCCCAGCCCAGAGCGGTGGAAAGGGCTTGGACTCCATTTTGGGGATTTTATTTTTGTGTGTTGCCCTTCCACTTATTATCCCTGATGATCTGGAACGTGTCTTTAATTTATTTATTTTTTGATGTGGCCCATTTTTAAAGTCTTTATTAATTTTGCTACAACATTGTTTCTGTTTTATGTTTTGATTTTTTTTGTTTGTTTGTTTCCTTTTTGGCCATGAGGCATGTGGAATCTTAGCTTCTTCCTTGCCAGGGATCCAAGTCACCTTCGGGCCCCTCCCCCACCCTCGTGCCTTGAAAGGTGAAGTCTCAACCACTAGACCACCAAGGAAGTCCCTAACCTTTCTAAATATCATTTTCCTCAGGGGAAAGAGCTTCCTTTCAATGTTTAAGTGACGATTGTGGGTGACTTTGCCAACTCCAAGCCCGGTGTGCCACCTCATTAAAAGATTAGCTGCTGCAGCTAAGTCACTTCAGTCGTGTCCGACTCTGTGCAATCCCATAGACGGAAGCCCACCAGGCTCTGCCGTCCCTGGGATTCTCCAGGCAAGAACACTGGAGTGGGTTGCCATTTCCTTCTCCAATGCGTGAAAGTGAAAGGGAAGTCGCTCAGTCGTGTCCGACTCTTAGCTACCGGGTGCTTTTTAATACGTTCATATTTCCCTTTCAGAATCCTGGCTATATTTGAAAAGATTGACAATTTAAAATTAAACACCAAAATGAGAATATTTCTTATCTCTTTGAGGTAGGATTTTGGATGACTTACATGTTTTGTACATGGTTTAAATTTTAAATGAAAAGCAGCACATACGATTTTATATTATACACACACACATATGTGGTATATATATATGTATATATATGTAATTTCACACGTGTATAATTTCATACATACACACACTATATATATATGTATATATATAAATATATATATACACACACACTATATATATATATATATATATATATATATATATACACATACATATATATAGGACTTCCCTCGTGGCTCAGATGGTAAAGTATCTGCCTACAAAGCGGGAGACCTGGGTTCTATCCCTGGGTCAGGAAGATCCCCTGGAGAAGTGTTCTTGCCTGGAAAATCCCATGGACAGAGTAGTCTGTTATGCTACAGTACATGGGGTCACAGAGTCGGACACAACTTCATATATATATGTATATAATCAGAAATACAACCAATTAACAAATCGATTTCAATTATGAAGCAATAAAAATAAAAAATATTTGGGCCATAGTTTCAAGGCGCTTCAACACAGAATTTTGGTCTGGGCTAATCCAAGGTTTATTTTCAAATGGTTCCCCCTCACCATCCCTTATTATTAATGAATGTATTATGTTGTATGCTTGAGACCAAGGTCATGTAAACTGTGGTGACAGACCAGCTCCATTCCATCCACTGTGATTCAGAGAAACTTCACAGTAACCCCAGGGTTTTTGGATGTCCGGGAGTTGGTGATGGACAGGGAGGCCTGGCATGCTGCGATTCACGGGGTCACAAAGAGGCGGACACGACTGAGCGACTGAAATGAACTGAACTGAACTGAAAGATGTAGCAGGCACAAATGGATGCTTCAAGGCAGTTTCTCAGTTCATCAAGTTTTCTAAAGATTTACTATAAGAGACTATTGCTTGTATAATATGTTTTCAATAAACACTCATTGCTTTCTGCATCTACTGCTTATGTGTTAAACCTTTATGCTCAAAAGCTAGCAATTTCTTCTATCATTTACAGACTTGGATCTTATGTCAGTGTTCTCCAGATACCTGAAAACCTTCTCCAGGTCTCTGTGGAAGAGAAATATAAGGGATCATTATCTGTTGTCAGAGATACATGTATCCTAATCTATGTAGCATGCCACAGCAGTAGATATGTATGTAAGTCTTGGTGAATCAAGTGTACATTTGATCTTGGGTGAGGTATCTGGATTATCACAGTGAAAAGTCATACATGAGAGCAAAGGGCATAGACAGATTCTGTTTCCAAGATAGCATTAGTGATCTTCTGTTTAGGAGAATTGGCAAAAACAAAGTGAGATCCTTATTTCTGAACCTGATACCTTCTCAGCAAATTCAGACTTTTTAGAGACTGAATTCTAATATATAGTCCATCTCATAAATTTTCTTTTTAGCAGTGAGGAAACAGATTCAGGAATTAGTTACACAAATTGCTCAAAGCTATGCAGCTAGCTGGAGAAAACATTGGAATCCTGGCTTCTTCAATGAGGTTCTGGCCTTCTGCATTGGACCTAATAGATTTTTGGTAGAAGGCCTTTTGATTTAGTCTTGATTTATCAAAGCCCTCTCCATCTGAATAATGTTATCTGTGTTCTAAGTCAAAACTGCTTTTATGCCACAGTTGATTTGAAATTTACAAGAATAGATGAGACCAAGATTGACCTTGAATATACTTGTGAGTTTCTAAAATAAAGAGAGAAAGAAAGACAACTGTGGGAAAAAAAGAAGAGAGAAAGGAAGAAAGTTAGTGTTGATCTGAGTCTCCTCATTATTATTATATTTTCTTCTTTGCATTTGTGCAATGAATTGGGTCAAGCACTCTGGAAGTATTTCCATTAAGAAGTCAGTAGAATATGAAGTGTTATTTTGAAGACAAGTATCCACAGACTTGATGAAACCACTGGCATTTACATCAGTTAGCGATAATCTACTTTTAAAAGATCCAGGATCAATGAAGCCGAATAAATTGCCCAGAACCAGACAGTGAGATATGTATGCATTTACTGCTTGATAAATAATGCATCAGCAAACTACAGAGAATGGATTATTTAACAAATGGAACTAAAAAATTAGCTACTTGGGAAATTAAAAGTTTTTATTTGCTTGTTACCATGTTAAAGTAAAAAAGTGAATTCTTTCTATGGAATAATATAGCTTAAAAGCCTAATAATGAAACAAATCAAAGTCAGTGGGCAAAATGAATTTTTTTTTAAAAACTACATTGTGTTGTTATTTAATGGTAGAAATCAAACATAGAACTTATGTTTGTTTAATCAATTTAAGCTTTTTTTCTTCACTTAGGTATTTCCAAAATCCTTTAACTAAACTTAAAATATGAAGCTTTTTTCAAGCTAACTCAACCTCTTCACTTATGATTATTGTTTTCCCCATTTCTTCCCATATTTTATTTTCATCAGAATTTAATGATCTTGTCTCGGATCTTTCCTCCACATTCCTGTTTTGATTTTTCTGCTAAGTCAACCATCTTCTGTTTTTTAGTATCCTTCCATCCTTAAAATATACTCATTTGCATTTACTGATTTTTTTTTCACTATGAAAATGTTTGCTCATTAAACACTGGAAGCACAGAAAAATGTTTTAAAGAAAACGATAATCACACATAGGTTTATATTTGAAACATTTTCTTTCTCTCCAGCCATTTCCTTTCACATGGGTGTTGGCTCATGTGTTTGTGTGTGAAAGAAGAGAGAAAGAAGCTACTAATCAGGGTTATAGTGAGTATGGAATTCTTTACCTGTTTTTATTCTATTTTCATAACAATATTTAGGTCATTAAGGATTCCTTAGCAGCAGGAAAACATGCAACTGAAAGAACAGATGCACGATCATTTATTTAACCTTTCTCTGGGGGACTCTTAGAATGCTTCCAAATTTTCACCATTATGAGTAGTTCTCAGATGAAAGCAAATTTACAAAACATTTGGATACGTCTCTGATTATTATCAAGCATAAATTTCTAGATTATATCTTGGCCTGTATTGGGGAAATATAATTAAAAACAAAAATCAAAAATCTTCCAACCCAGAAAACCTGTCTGCAAGAGTCACAGAGGAAAAAGAAAAGAATTTCATTATTGAAAAAAAACATTAAACCAGAATGTGACGTGTATTAGAGGCAATCTGCTAAAAGATTGCAAAGACAGGAAGAAATCTGACCTTTCTATAGAGTTGCAAAGATACCACCCAATGCATACCTATTTTCAGGGTAAATATTTAAGGATTCTTCAAGTAAAAGGACTTGACAATGCCTTTGTCACACATACTCAAGTTACTCAAGTCGCTTACTCAGTCCTGTCCGACTCTTTGCGACCCCATGGACTGTAGCCCACCAGGCTCCTCTGTCCATGGGATTCTCCAGGCAAGAATATTGGAGTGGGTTGCAATTTAAATTAACCTGGTAATGAGGGTGACCATCTATGGTGGCTAATTTGGTTTATCCAGAAGAGAAACAAAATGCTTGTATCTTTATGGCAGGAAGTTGTTTTGTAACTTGGGGCAAGATATCCAGTGAAGTTAGGCTCTTATTACTCATAGAAACTGGAAGATAGTGATGTTTACATTTCAAGGAGAAGGCGGCACAGGTACTAGAGAAAGATATTCTTGGCTCATAGAGCTGATAGAGAACTATCCAATTTTGAAAAGTATTTATATACATTCCAACAGAGGAGAAGACACAAGTTTTTTTTTTTTTTTCCCCTAAAATAAATGCTCTAAGATAAAGGAGAGAAGGGAAATCTCTTCCTTTATTTTCAGTGGGGAAAATTAAAGCCCTTATATCTAATTTGCATTTTTCCTTGCACCTGCTTTTATTTGTCAGAAAATTAAAATTCTCTTTTTTAATTTCACTTTAAATAAAACACACCTCTTTTAAACTATGCCTTTGTTCCAAGAAATAAGTCCATTTGAAAGAAACATTTCTCTTTAAGTTCTTTAAATTCCATTTTGTACCTAGAGTAGATTAAAGATGGCCCCAGATTATTTCTTGCTCTTTCCAGGAGAAGTGGAGTTTATTTTTCCTTTTATGACTGTGGAATATCTTTAACCAATTGCAAATGGTGGAAAGGACACCAGGCCTCCTAAAAGTATAGGTGTTTTTTCCCATGGTTTCTTAGAGCCCTCAGCCACTAGGCTAGATGTCTGATTACCTTGTTGGAAAGACATTCCTAAGAGCCCTAAGACCACATGTATAGGTAGAGGAGCCCATCTGAATCAGGACGTTTAGATATCAATGCCAATCAAAGGCAAGGAGCTGAGCTATTGTTGACTCTAGACCCCAGCTATTGAGTGCCACCTGATTTCTTAACCCATGAAGTCATGATATATAAAATGGCTGTTAAGTCAGCAAGTTTTTGAATACTTTGTTACACAATAAGAAAGAACGGATACTTTGGCCATCTGATGTGAAGAGGTAACTCACTGGAAAAGACCCTGATGTTGGGAATGATTGAGGGCAGGAGGAGAAGAGGATGACAGAGGATGAGATGGTTGGATGGCATCACCGACTCAATGAACATGAGTTTGAGCAAACTCCAGGAGATAGTGAAGGACAAGGAAGCCTGGTGTACTGCAGTCCACGGGGTTTCAAAGAGTTAGACACGACTTAGCAACTGAACAACAATAAAGAATCAGATTCTGGGCTGAATGCAGAATCTTTTTCTCTCTTCATTCTTCTTTGGTAAAAGGAAAAGCACTGTATTTACTATTAGATCATAGCTGGGCTGTAAGTATAGTCTTCCTCCTTTGGCTCACAGGGTTTTTCAGCTATAAAGCTAGAGGGCAGTTTTATTTCTGAAGTGTTTCAACAGCTTAGCATAAAATAAATAACAGTTCCTTCTTCAGAGAAGATCTCTGTGCAGCTATGAAGAAATATTCAATATCTACCTATCAGTTCAGTTCAGTTGCTCAGTCGTGTCTGACTCTGCGACCCCATGATTCGCTATCTCTAATTAAAAAAAAAAAAAATGAGTGAACACTGGCCCAACTCAGAAAAACAGAGAGAAGATTATTCATTTATGATGCTTGCACAACTACATTCTTTACTAGATTGCAGACAAGAAACCAAGAAAAAATATTCAACCTTGAGTTTCATTCCTTCCCACAGCCTCTCTCACACAGCAGTTACAAAATGCAGGGGTAACCCATGGAAGAAGCAACTCTGAGCAAAATAGTTAATGATTTTAAAAGCTAGTAACTAAGAAGGAGGGTGGGATATTAGGAGAAAAAAACAAGAAAGAATGGGGTACATAGAGGAACTGTTTTTGGCTTGTTTATTTTATTGTGTTTTGCTGCCTCTATTAATACAGTTTATATTTAAAAAAAATAAAAGTCAGTTTTTTAACCCATTAGTAGGAAAGATGTATGCATTCTTTCCTGAACCAGGAAAATGCTCAACTCTGGATTTTTTTGTTGTTGTTGTCTTTTTATAAAAGTTTCTTTCTGTTTCCAATATTTTCATATAAATTTATCGGCATTTGAATTTGGGCAGGAGTCAGAAAAAGGGGCAGACAGTGGCTTTACAATAGGGAGCAGAGAGAGCATTTACAATTGAGGGTAACTTGAGTGATGCAAGGGAAGTCCATGAACCTCTTTGTCTGTCAAAGACTGTTTCCCTCCCAGAATGGAGAGGAAGGGCCAGTCAGTGTACATCTGTCTCACAGCTGGGTGGAGCTGACGCTGAGTTGGGGCTGGCACAGGGAAGGTGAAGGCCTGCAGCCGGGGTGGTGGCCAGGATAAACAGCGTCAAGGATTCAACCACACCTGATGATAAAAGATGAGAAGGGCATTGCAGATGATCGAGTCGAGGAAAGATTCCTGGATGCCAAAGTCATGACATGGAATCTGGACAAGTATGGATCCCGAGACAGAAGATGAAAAGAAGCAAGAAGCTGGAGGCTAGATTTTTAAATGTTTTCTTTTTGTTTGGTTTTGTTTTGCTTCCCATGCTGAAGATGTTGAATATACCTGCAGAACTGGAAAGGAAGAAGTTTGGAACTTGAGGATCAACCTTGAGGTATCTGTAGTGGTTCCTGGACACTGATGCTGAGAAGAGTTCCAGAAAATGGCAGCCTGACCCCTTCAAACCCTTCTGACCATTCTTGTCCAATAAATTCCTTCTGTCTATTGCAAGAGTCATGGCCGACCAAGGTTCTTCTCCTTTCCAATTTCCCCTCCTTGAAGTCTCTTTAAAGATTCATCATTTTAGTCTTTCCTCCAGATTAGCCATATTAGAGAGACAGCTGCTGGATCCTGGGCTAGCCACAAAATGCCTTTCTTTGTCATTAATGCCAATGTAGTTTTGGTTTGAAATAGACGTACTGGGTTACAGTCTTTTATGGTCTTTCATTATCTTTACTTGTTAATCCACCATCATCTAGCTTCAAGGTTTGCCAGAAGTAGTATGCTCTTCTTGTCTTGGCTGCTAAGTCATTTCTTATGATTGGTGAAAACTACATACATTCTTTTTGAGCTTGGAATTTAAGAACTTAACTACATTTTTTCATTTTTCCATTCTCTCAGGACCTCAATGAGTACTTTTTATCTGTATGTTTGAGTCTTTTTTTTTGTTTAACATCAACTTTTTTTTTTTTTTTAAGCGATGTCCCTTGCTTTCATCTGTTTTTTCTCCCTTACTCTAAATTTGCCTTTGGGTCCTTTAATTTGTTCTCCAAGTTCTTTACACTTTCCCTTCTGAGTTACATTTTTTTCCATGTTTGATCTGTTTGGAGCTTGATCTTCCAAACCTCCAGTTTTTCCCGTAGCAGTGACCTCCCTCAAGGCTCCGCCATTCCCTTCAGACATTTTTAATACCAAAGTTATATGTTATTTTAGGAACGAGAAGCTGTGTAATCCCATGCTTCAGTCTGCCTTAGGCTCAAACAGACATCTGTTTGTTTATGTAAAGCATCCTTGCATTTTCCCAGGAGATCTCTTCCTCAAAGGTCCCCTGCCAGTTGCGGGGACTCAGTTTGCAATTCCTTTTTTCTGATTGTTGAGTGACGCTTAGTGTCCTCTTAAGTAACTCCAGGATCTCTTTTCTCGTGGAACTTAAGTTGTAATTAGCAATAGCTCACCCTAGGGTGATAGGGATTTTCACTGTTGGCTGGGGATCTAACGACCTGAAAGTGCTGTCTCTCTCCTGGGGCCCAAGGACATGCCTCTGTGTATCCCAGCTCTTGCTTTCTCCCTCTGTCTATCTGTCTCTCTTTATCCCCACTCTCAGTGAGAGTGCTCTCCAAGGCCCAGGGACAACGAGGGACCTCACCTCTACATAAGTCTTCCAAAGTTTTGCTGCCCTGACATTGCTACCTTTGAGACTACGTGCACGCATGTGTGCACGCTAAGTCACTCAGTCGTGTTTGACTCTGCGACCCCATGGATGGCAGCCCACCAGGCTCCTCTGTCCATGGGATTCTCAGGGCAAGGATACTGGAGTCGGTTGCCATTTCCTCCTCCAGGGGATCTTCCCGACCCAGGGATCGAACCTGGGTCTCTTCTGTCTCCTGCATTGGTAGGTGGGATCTTGACCACTAGCACCATCTGGGAAGCCCATAAGTGTACAAATGCCACCTGCCCTCCAGGAGTATTTCTGAAGTAATTAAGGTCCCATTTCCCTCCCTACCATTCTCTCGTCCAGCACAGGTCTTCAGGCCCAAGCTCTGGCGTCTGCATCAGGAATCCATTGCCTTTCCTGACTCTCAGAATTGAACACAGCACCTCTCTTTCCTCCTGGAATCTGGCCGAGCCTGAAGCTTCCCAGAAAGCAGTTCTCTTTCTGCCTGTTGGTTGGGTCAATCCAGCTGCCACTTGGCTCCGCTTGCTGGGATTCTGTTCCAACAGCTCTGGGAGGCCTTCTCAGGACAAGGAAGGAGGCCTGGTGAATTTAAGATGTGATGTTTACAGTGGGAGTCTAAAACATTGTATATTTCCCAAGGGGAAAGGTAATGGATGTCAGGAACTGAGAAGTAGTAAGTTACTTAGAAGTTGGGAGGGAGAAGAGACGAGCTTAGGGGTAAGACTGATGATGAGGGTGAGAGGGTTCTGTGACCGGTGAGTCACTGGATGGCTTGGAGTTGGGGCAATGAGATGACATTTATTGTGCAGGAAGCTAACTCTGGCAGAGATGTCTTTGGACAGTATTATAGTAGCAAGAGTACAGGTTCTTGAATTAGGGGATTATATATATACATCTTTGAGGCTCAGTGTTCTCCTGATTTAATCTGTAATTCATCCATAATTTACAGCATTCTTAGAGGTTTGATGGGTAAAGAAAGAAAAGATCAAGCACCTGGTATGTGAGTGCTCAGTCGTGTCTGACTCTGCAGCCCCATGGACTGTAGCCCGCCAGGCTCCTCTGTCCATAGGATTCTCCAGGCAAGAATACTGGAGTGGGTTGTCATTCCCTTCTCCAGGGGAATCTGCCAAGCACGGGGATGGACGTGGCATCTCCAGCATCAGCAGGCAGATGCCTTACCACTAGTGTCACCTGGTGGGCCTGTACTAGAGACTACATTTCTTACTTTTGTCTTTTCTTGTTAGAAGACAAACTCTTTGAGAACAAAAACTGTGTCTTGGCCATAAGCAAACACCTAACACTTAAGGTAGGCTTCCCTGGTGGCTCAGAGGGTAAAGAATCTGCCTGCAATGCAGGAGACCTGGGTTTGATTCCTGGATTGGGAAGATCTCCTGGAGAAGGGAACGGCTACCCACTCCAGTATTCTTGCCTAGAAAATCCCATGGACAGAGGAGCCTAGTGGCCTATAGTCCATGGGATCACAAAGAGCTGGACACAACTGAGCGACTAAACACACACATAACACTTAAAGTAATGTACCTTAATTGTAGTTTATGCAGTGTAGGAGGGGGTCATTTTGGAAACAGAGTCAACAGAAGTGGTTCATGGTGGGGGCAGCAGGTGTTACAATATGAAAGAGAAAATAGTCCAGCTGTAAAATGAGAGCATAAAACTATATCCCTTACTTCACTGTGATTTGTTTTGTACATCATATGGTTTCTCCATAAAACTACATTATGAAACCTCCTGCACATAATTTGCCACCAGCCAAAGCACTTCCTAATCCCAGTGCCACTCTTTCAGGATACTGAAAAGACATTTGGCATTGGAATTATTCTAGTTTCTGGACGTCTGTTTTATAACTGTTAGCATACTGGTTATACACTGATGTCATTGTATGATAAAAGTTTGCTGTTAAGATTATAAGATAGATTTTCCTTCTTATCTCTCATTATCTGCTAAGGTATTTGGATTTACCTTATGGGCAACTAAGCAGTCTTACAGATATTATGGGCAGGCCGTGATGGTGTCTGATTTACTTTTTTTTTTTTTTAATTGGAGTATAGTTGCTTTACAATGTAGTTTCTGCTGTACAGCAAAGTGAATCAGCAATATAGGAACACATATCCCCTTCTGGATTTCCCTCCCATTTAGGTCACCACAGAGCCCTGAGTAGAATTTCCTGAGCGATACAGCAGGTTCTCATTAGGTTATCTATTTTATACATAGCAGTGGATATATGTCAATCCCAATCTCCCAATCATCCCATCCCTCCCCTGTGTTTTAGAAAGAACCGAACTGGGAATGTGGAGTGTGCCTGGAGCAAGGAGATCTTGAAGGTGGTAACAGAAGTCTAGAAGGTAGGAAAGAGAGGAGGTGTTAGTAAAGTGGAAAGTTGGAGAAAGGTTTCAGAGATACTCAACAGGTGAGTATCAAAAGGTTTTACTCAAGGAAAGCCAGTAGTGTTGTAATTCTGTTTAAGGGGAGAAACACGTAAATAATAAACTGAGTTGCGCCATTTGGGAGAGTTTTCTAACTGAAAATAATGTTTGATTAAAGGCTGATATTTAGAAGATTGGGTATATTTTTTCCTTTTTCTTCAAGATACTCAGTTTTTCTTTATTTCTGTTCTCATGAATGTTTTGACCTAAGAGGGCAAAATTGCCCAGGATAGGTTAGTATTTAGTTATTGGAAAATCACCAGTCTCAGAAAAAACACTAAAAGTTTTCCCAACTAACAGTAAACAAGTTATTTTCACATACAAAAATCAGTTCATAAACTAGACATTGCTGAAGTAAATCTACCTGCACTGAAAAAAAAGTATATGAACTATGAAATCAGACTGACACTTATTGATTAACCAATGAACTGTTCTGAGGGGTCCTCATCTGTAAATTAAACTAATTATATCAGTCTTATAAGCGATTTAGTGATATAATTCATTTAAAACAGTAGAGGTCTTAGTTTATAATGCATGTCCCTAAAACATTATGCCCTATTATTAATTAATGCTATTTCTCAGAGGCAGGGATATATCTCCCTATGGAAAGTTTGTACATAAATAGCTATTACATACGTAATAATACATGCAGGAAATAGATTTTTGGAACCTATAGTATTATCTTAAAAAATTACAAATATATTATCAACATCTAATACTAGTGTGTAAATCCAATCATTGTAAGTATATCATATTAAATGATATATAATAATCTGTATTCTCAAAAATTAATGCTGAATCTATCTTTATCTTTAAAATGTGATTTTGAAATCCTTTTTTAACTGCAAAGCTGAAAATATCAGGTTTTTTAAAACTCTTTACATTATTAAAATATTTAAAAACTGAAGAAAAATGAAAGATATCAAATTAATATAAAAAGCACAATTTATTAATACAAAGGACATAAAGCAGATACACATAGTTTATTAAGCTAGAAAAATGTATATACAAACTTTCAAATCAGATTAACAGTTCAATAAAATCTGGGGGAAACACAAAGATATAGTATACCTGTGCCTTAGTAAAACTGAACAAAATTGGAACAAAGAAAGATTCACCTTTGAAAACTGAAATGACAATTCTGACTTAAATATCCACATATAAGATGTAGTTCACAGAGGACAATTTGGTTTCATTTTTTGGTAATCAAATAAAGGTATATAATTTTTCTCTTCTGTTATTTATATTAATGAAAGTCCAAAGTCTCTATACAAATAGTTATTAAAATATATATATATATATATATATATATATGATTTCTTGTCAAAATGTATCCTTCTCCAACCACAAAAACTTGAGGAAAAAAATCTTCACTTTCCTGAAGTCTTTAATATTTCTTAGACTATAGCTTTATCTTTCTTCTTAGTATAGCTCTGGAAAAGCAGTTTGAATGCAAAGCCCCTTGACAAAATATCTGCCTTTTAAAAGATGACCATTTAATATACAAGAAAAGGAAGGCCTCTGGGGAATGAGGAAAAAGGAATTTGGATTTCTAACTCCTAGGCTGAAAAATGAGATATCAAAAAGCCATTTAGTTCCCTTTACCCTGCTGATTAAAGCTTTCATTTTAACCTTCATTATAAATTAAGTGCATTCATCACTAAGCTGTTTTTAAACAATTAATATTAACCTTCTTCAATCTTACCCCTGGTTCCCCTGAAAAGCAATAGCTGAATTCTATTTATTCAGTGTAATGAATCAGTGTTTCATTTAAAATAGGACTATATAAGCCTGTCTCTACCTATGTGACACAGAAATGTTACACTCATCTATATACATAACGCTCTGTCATAGAGAAATCACAGTTGTAAAATAATTGTCTCCAACAATGTCATTTTGAAGTAACTAATAAAAGGAGATAAAACATGAACCATTTTAGAAAACAAATTACTGTTCTTTCTAGAATAATCAAAGCAATGTGTACAATTTCTCATGCAGCTGAAATTGATTATAGAATCATAAAGAGCTGATGTAATCAGTCCCTGTGATTAATACCAGGCAGTTAAGAACAGCCAATCAATGTTCTTTTGGGTCTCAGTTTTGGGAAGAGTGGACATCTATGTCATCTGGGTGGCTTTCTAGGTAGTTTAAAAAGAGTCATAACTACACGTACTGACTTTTGGAGTACACACTCGGCGACTTCTTTTCGGCGTGATAGCTTTTCTGGGTTGTTCGGTGGGACGGTATGGAGTATCTGTAGCTACTGCTCTTTTCATGGCAACAGGAAACGCAACAGAACAGCGCCCCTCCAACAATCAGCACCAGGGCCGTGGTCCAGCCTATGTAGAGGGCTTCTCCCAGCTCCCGTTTCTGGGCAATATCCACTATTGGGTTGTAGAAGTCTCTGATGATGGAATTGGCAACCCAGCTCACGGGGATGAGCACCACGAGGCCAGTGATGATGAAAATCACTCCAGCGGTCAGCAGAATGTGACCTTTCACCTTGTCGTCGTCCCCGGCGCATCTGGTACACTTCATGCCGAGGACGGCCGTCAGGAAAGCCAGGAAGGCCAGCACCGAGGCGGCACACATCAGTCCTCTGGCTGCCTGTAGGTCCGGAGAGAGAGCCAGCAGCGAGTCGTAGATTTTGCACTGCATTCTGATGTTAGCATGCCTCATGCAACTCATCCATAGTCCTTCCCAGAGGTTTTCAAAGACCACAATATTGCTTTCAATGAAGGCAGACACTCTCCACTGAGGCATGACCGTGACAGCCACTGTGCCCACCATGCCCACACCACCGAGCACCAATCCGGCGATTTGCAGGGCGTAGGTAGCCATTCTCCTCCAGGTTGGGTTTTATCCGACCAGGCGCCTGAGCTGGTAAGGCTGCTCTGAAGCCAGGTTCTCTGCGCCCCGAGGGAGAGCAGTTTTCCCGTAGTAATGAACTCAAAACTCAGTGTTTTTTTCAAATAAGAGCTGCTCGTCTGCTTCTAACTAGATTAAATCCAGTATTGGCTGGCCGAGATGCCCCCAGCTACTGACTGTGGCGGGTAAAGTTACAAATCAGGTGGGGCAACTTTCTCAGCCAGTAAGAGGGGGGTGGTAACTCAGGTGTGTCTAAGCCCACAAGAAATACTTGGAACGACTGGACCAGCACATAAACATTCTTTGTACTTCTCAGTTGTCCAAGAAGACAGCAGTATGTTTACCTGGAGGCACAATTAAGAATGTTTGCACAATCATCAAGAAATGTACCAGTCCCTTGAGATGTGAAAGTTGTACCTTGAACTGGCAATTCTGAAACTTTGAGTAAGGGCTGCTGTGGCCAAAACATAAGTTGCAATCTTTGCCTGAGAATTTGCTAGGATTGTCAGAATGCCAAAGTGAAAGGAGACTGGGGGATTGATAGATTGCTCATACCTGAGAAACCACATTCTTTGGGACACATATGATCCAAGTGGTTGATTTAATTTGTCAGCGACTTCAAAGCAAGCTTGACTGGGGTGAAATCAGGGAACGGATCATGCCAAGGGACAAAATAAGGCTAAAGTAATTAAATACATAGTCTTGTCCTCCTCCATGGCACCAAACACATATTGTTTTCTTTTGAGCTAGGGAAACCACTCACTGGTATATATCTGATAATCTTAATTTATAAGGAAAAAAAATACAAAAACAAGAGAAAAAAATCCATGTGACTTTCTTCTGGTTTCTTTTTCTGGATTCTTATGTAGCAAGTACTCACAATAGTAATTAAATGATGGATTGATGGATTGACTTACAGGTTGCTATCTCATTCTGCAGCTTTATCTTTTCTATCTTCCTAGACCTAAGCAACTAGAATTCTGCAACTGGTGCAAGTTTTAGGTCTATACAAATGGCTGATACTCCTAAATAAAAATTTATAGACAAAGTGACTATATTCAGCAAATCAACTAAATTTGTCAGTTACATGTCTTTAATACCGTGTCTGCAAGAGGAGCGGGATGTGCCTTGTGCTGTCGTATTCGACTGTTTCCTTACAGTAGGAGGTAGAATCCCATAAATGTAATACATTTTTGGACTTTTTCTTCTTAAAATAATAATGATGACAGCAATGGAATTAAAATAAACATTCGTGTTGATTTGGGAAAACTTCACCAGCGGTTTTCTTCTAAAGAATACCTTGAATACACTGTCCTGTCTTTCCAAAGTTCAAACTTTAGTTTCCTTTCATTTTTGCATTTAAAAAAGATCCTTTATTTACACTTTTACTTCTGTGGTTCCTTGTACTAGCTTAACTCAGGGTATGGAAGGGTGTGTTTCCTGCTCACTTGTTAAACTTTGAAAATTTAATGGGCCAAAAAATCTGAGTGGTTCATAGAGATATAGAGATTTAAAAAAAACAGTACTTTTAAGGAGGAGGAGAAGTTGCCAAAGTAAACTGTCTTATTAAAAAAATAATGTCTAGTAGGCCAAGCTGTTATTATTTTATTAGAATGAACCTGTTGAAATTAATAAAAAATTAAAAATTCATATTTACAGTAATTTTCTTCATGTGTTGGGCTCATTTAAAAATGAACTTAGAGCATACCCCTCTTTCTGACAAAAAGTATAGCATTTTCTCTTTCAGACTTGTATCAGTTGCACATTTGTAGTCAAGGGGGAATTAAGTTAAACTTGGAAAGATAATCTGCAATCCATTAAAAAAGAGTTGAAATCAAAACAGTAGATTATTATTTTTATTATTATTATTATCATCTTGGTTTGCCAACTTGGGCAAAGGGAAGGACGACACAATTGGAAAGTGATAAAAATATGACATAACTGGTTGAGATAATAACAAACTAAAATTAAAAAGTATATACATATATATATATATATATATTTGAACTTGAGCAAACTCTGGGAGATAGTGGAGGACAGGGAAGCCTGGTGTGCTGCAGTCCATGGGGTCACAAAGAGTCGGACATGACTTAGCGACTGAACAACAGCATAGACACATATGTATATGTGTCTATATATAGTTATATTTGTAGGAAGACAAATCAAAATTTCTTTTCTAAATTTGTGTGTGATATATATTTTTAGCAGCTCTGTTGAAATATTGCAGAATATCCACATAAAATAGGAAAACTTGAGACAGAAATAGAGACCCATTGTACTTGAGAGCCTTGACCTTTATAGGAACTGCCTCCCAGCTATGGATTGATGTACCTGTTGGCTTTGTTCACTATCAAATCTCTCTTCCCTGAAGCATTCAGCTTTACCAAGACCTTATTTCACATAAAAATATTTTCTTCATTCCAAAAATATTTAGTACTTCACTCCTGAGATTTTCTTAGCCAAAAGATTAGGATCAAAAAGAGAAATCAGCCTTGGGTTAGCAACAGAATAATTACAGAGTTAGCTGTCCTGTCAGGAACTAGCCCAGGGCATTTAGCAAGGTTTCTTAAGTTAACCCAATGATATTCTGAAATAACTATGTCCCAAAGGTCCAAGAAAATGAGAAAGATAGGGAAGAATGTCTAGGGACAAGTTTTCTAGGGACAGAAATCTCCAAATCCAGAGCTTAAAATGTCAAGTTCCGGGCTTCTCTGGTGGCTCAGTGGTGAAGGATCTGGCTGCCATTGCAGGAGACATGGGTTTGATCCCTGGTCTGGGGAGATCCCACTTGTTGCAGAACAACTAAGCTCTTGCACCATAATTATTGAGTCTGTGCTCTAGAGCCCCCAAGCTGCAAATACAGAGCCCACATAACAACCACTGAAGCCTACACACCCTACAGCTGGTGCCCCGCAACAAGAGAAGCCACAGCAATGAGAAGCCGCAAGAGAGTAGCTCCCGCTTGCCACAACCAGAGAAAAGCCTGAGCAACAGAGACCCAACACAGCCAGACATAATAAATAATACAATTTTTTAAAAGTCAGGTTCATTGTTTATATTTTCTATAATATCGTATTCTTGAGAAGATTAACTTGCCTGAGAAATTCAGAGAGCAGTAACGGTGAGAGCATTAGCAGATTAATAGCATTTTTTTTAAACTGCTTTTTAATTCAGAGCAACAGAGCCACCTACTCAGGTTATTCTATCATTTCTATTTCCATTTCTATGGAAGAACTAAAATATTACTTAGAACCTACAAAGACTAGCATGTTCATGTTGACCCTCTGTGTTCCCTTGCCCTCTGGAAATCTCCCTTTTGTCTACATTATCAGAAACTTGATTTAAGTTTGGCAATTAAATTTGCCAAATTAAATTTAGTCCTGACAACTACATAACACATGCAAATGCTGCTGCTTTATAAATAATGACACAAAATGTCACTGTCACTTTGCTCTTGCTTTTATTATCCTTATTGTTCCAGCAATTAATCCCTAACCAACAACTCTTTAGTCTGGAATTCCTATTAATTTTCACCACAGCTTGTAGTAATCTTTGTTTCTGCCTATCAAGCTGTTGCCAATTTCTATTGTTTTCTGGATTTGCTTTTGTATTTATTTTTTTTTCTTCTGTTGTGTTGCGAGTTTTCAATCTGTGTTTATTTTAAATTATTTTTCATTGTTAATTAACTGCACTTGGCTGGCCATCTTGTCCTGAGGAAAAAAGTGTACACATCAATAGGCCTCTTTGTTTGTGGTTCCCAAATTAATCTTGGACACTGCCACATGTTCTAGAACTATCATCCTATTTGTCCTTAACAATATTCTCTGTTCTCGAAGTTCCATTAGCAGTTCTCTTGTATTTGCCACCTCTCTGTTCTGCTTATAAATGAACTCCTGTATATATGTGTCACATCTTCTTTATCCATTAATCTGTCAGTGGACACCTAGGTTGCTTCCTTATCCAGGTTATTGTGCATAGTTTGAAGTTTAAGTAGGTCCCATTTGTTTATTTTCATTTTTACTTTTACTACTTTAGGAGGTGGGCCAAAAAAGATCTCGCTGTGATTTGTCACAGAGTGTTTTTCTTATGTTTTCCTCTAAATGTTTTATAACTTCCGGGTTTACATTTAGGTCTCTTATCAATTTTGAGTTTATTTTTGTGTATGGTGTTGGGCAGTGTTCTAATTTCATTATTTTACACTGCTGCTGCTGCTAAGTTGCTTCAGTCGTATCCGACTCTGTGCGACCCCAGAGACGGCAGCCCACCAGGCTCCTCCGTCCCTGGGATTCTCCAGGCAAGAACACTGGAGTGGGTTGCCATTTCCTTCTCCAAGGCATGAAAGTGAAAAGTGAAGTCGCTCAGTCGTGTCCAACTCTAGCGACTCCATGGACTGCAGCCCACCAGGCTCCTCTGTCCATGGGATTTTCCAGGCACAAGTACTGGAGTGGGGTGCCATTATTTTACACTACCATGTGTAAAATGGGTAGCTAGTGGAAAGCTGCTGTATAGCAGAGAGAGCTCAGCCTGGCTCTCCTTGATGACTTGGTGGGATGGGGGTGGGGGGCCTGTGGGAGGGAGACTAAGGAGGGAGGTGATATATGTATACATGGAGTTGATGCAACACTGTAAAGCAATTATGTGTGCTAAGTCGCTTCAGCTGTGTCCGGCTCTTTGTGGCCCTATGGCCCGCATCTCCCGTCTCCTGCATTGGCAGGTGGGTCCTTTACTACTAGTAACATTTTATATTTCAATTAAAAAAATAGTAAACAAATGCATTAAAAATACATTTTTTAAAAAATGAACTGTTTTCTGTATAATAATCGCCATGTTTTAGTTCAGACTGCTTTAACAGAATACAATAGACCAGGTGGCTCAAACAACAGAAATTAACTTTTCACAGTTCTGGAGTCTTGGGACGTCTGAAATCAGGGTGCCAGGTGGTGGAGTTCTGGTGAGAGCCCTCTCTGTGGTTTGCCGACCTCCATCTTCTTGCTGTGCTTCCCTGGCCACTCAATAGTAAGGAATCCGCTTGCTGATGGAAGAGACATGGGTTCAAATCCTGGGTTGGGAAGATCCCCTGGAGGAGGAAATGGCTACCCATCCCAATATTCTAGCCTGGAGAATCCTATGGACAGAGGATTATGGTGGGCTACAGTCCAGGGAATCACAAAGAGTCACGATGACTTAGCGACTCAACAACAACAATTTTCTTGCTGTACCCTCACAGGGTAGAGAGTGAGAGAACTCTATATGCCTTCCTTTTTTATAAGGACATTAATATCTTGAGGGCCCTACTCTCATGACCACATCTAAACCTAATTACCTAAAACTATTACCTAAGGTCCCACCCCTAAATTTCTCCTAATTTTCATTGCAGTTTTTAAAAATTAAAATCTGAGTTTCTGTGAATTCTGACATTTCGGGGGAGATAGGTCCATGTGCTTTATTGAGTGTAGTGTGTGTGATAACCCCACTAAAGGGCAAGAAATCCACTGAGATCTTTTTTTAAGATAATTAAGCTATACACTGTGGGAAACTTGCCTCTAAATTATTGACAAATTATGGACAAATTGACAGGAACCATCCCACTTCTTATTCTCTCTCTCTCTCTTTTTTTTTAGTAAATCTTTTATTTTTGTTTTACTTATTGTTTGTTTGTTTGGCCAAGACATGGGGCATGTGGAATTTTAGTTTTCCAACCAAAGATCAAATCTCTGCCTGGCTCAGATGGTAAAGAATCTGCCCACAAGGCGGGAGATCTGGGTTCGATCCAAGATCCCATGGAGAAGGAAATGGCAACCCACTCCAGTGTTCTTGCTTGGAAAACCCCATAGAAAGAGGAGCCAGGTGGGCTACAGCCCATGGGATCAGTGCAAAGAGACAGACATGACTGAGTGACTAACATTTTCACTTTCACTTCACTGCATTGGAAGTGCAGATTCCTAATCAAGAGACCACCAGGGAAGTTCCAACCATCCTACTTCTAATGATTTGTGATATTTTTTTTTAAAAGCTGAAGTTTATCAGTAATGATAATAGCTACAAAGTATTAAAGGGTCCCAATATCACAGGTTACTTATATGCACTACATCTCACATTTAAAATGTCCCTATGAAGTAAGGCTTATTAGCTCCATTTTATAATTCAATAAATTCAGGAGAGACTGTGCCTTTTCTAAGTGCATACAACTTTGGTTTGCCAAATCTGCAGATATAGAACCTAGATTCAGACCTAAATTCCACGTTGTGTCCTGTCTTGCCTACAATCTCTTGAAGGAAACTAGAGAAAGGGAATCTCTTATATGAACACATACGATCAAAGTTAAGGAAAAAACAAAATTTGTCCAACACATTTTTTTTTCCCCTTGTAGCACATTATTGAAAACTATGCATGGGAGAAATATCAATAACCTCAGATAGACAGATGACACCACCCTTATGGCAGAAAGTGAAGAGGAACTAAAGAGCCTCTTGATGAAAGTGAAAGAGGAGAGTGAAAAAGTTGGCTTAAAGCTCAACATTCAGAAAACGAAGATCATGGTATCCGGTCCCATCACTTCATGGGAAATAGATGGGGAAACAGTGGAAACAGTGGCAGATTTTATTTTGGGGGCTCCAAAATCACTGCAGATGGTGATTGCAGCCATAAAATTAAAAGATGCTTACTCCTTGGAAGGAAAGTTATGCCCAACCTAGACAGCATATTAAAAAGCAGAGACATTACTTTGCCAACAAAGGTCCTTCTAGTCAAGGCTATGGTTTTTCCAGTGGTCATGTATGGATGTGAGAGTTGGACTGTGAAGAAAGCTGAGCGCTGAAGAATTGATGCTTTTGAACTGTGGTATTGGAGAAGACTCTTGAGAGTCCCTTGGACTGCAAGGAGATCCAACCAGTCCATCCTAAAGGAGATCAGTCCTGGGTGTTCATTGGAAGGACTGATGCTGAAGCTGAAACTCCAATACTTTGGCCACCTGATGTGAAGAGTTGACTCATTGGAAAAGACCCTGATGCTGGGAGGGATTGGGGGCAGGAGGAGAAGGGGATGACAGAGGATGAGATGGCTGGATGGCATCACTGACTCGATGGACATGAGTTTGGGTAAACTCTGGGAGTTAACGATGGACAGGGAGGCCTGGCGTGCTGCGATTCATGGGGTCGCAAAGAGTCGGACACGACTGAGCGACTGAACTGAACTGAATGCATGGCCAAACTTTGTGATTTATTTATTTATTTTTTTAATCAAATATCTGATTCCTTGATATTTGAAATGTATTTTAATACTCTATTCAGAGAAGTTTCTCCTGGGGAAATCACACCACAATTATATCTTATTTAAAGTTTCAGAGAGTCCCCCACTCAGAAATCATTATTTGGCACTCCTTTCTTATCTGTTTCTCATTGTCATCTCCATCTCAATAGTTTCTTAGTCACAGACTAGGTCATGGTACTTAATGATCTAATCAATGCTGGACACGTATTTGGCCAAAGGGGAATTAAACAACTTTGGTGCAATGAAGCGAACCACTTCATATCAGTGCTCTCAGCTTACTGTAATCCAAGAAAACTTTGTTTTGCATTTTACAGAATTTATTAGTGATCAACAGAGTAACGATACGAGAATTACTTCTATTTGTCCACTGAAATTGTTCTTTTCAGTGGCTCAAGAGCAACTGTTTTATCTTTGACATAAAGCCAAAATGAAAAACATTTGTAAGTTGCATAAAACAGTGTTTTACATGGTTATTTGTGAAACTGCTTGAAAAACTATTTTCTTAATCTTTTCATTTCATATCGTAATATTTTTCTACTAAAATATAAAGAATGATGTGCACCTTTGAATGATAAAAGCAAAGGGTCCTTGATAAAATTTAGAAACAAACTCATCATTTCCCTTAATCATCAATTTTCTGGTCAGGTGGAGATATTAATTGGGAGCAGGAATTGTAACATTCAATAATGAATAAGGCCAAAAAAGAGTATTTCTCAAAATTTAATTTTGGATCTACATCTATTCACACTGAGTTTAACTCAGGTTAATTACAAAGAGGAAGGAAAAAGAAAAAGACATGTAAGATAATATCTTCAATATGATTCCATACTGTTATGCTAATCATAAGAACTATTCAATAAATATTAAATTATATTAATAAGTAAGCCTATTGCACAACACAATGTATTAATTAATTAGATGATTTGATCCTTTCAACTACATTATTAGAACAATACTCATCATACTGGGCTTTGCAATGCAGGAGATGAGGATTCAATTCCAGGGTCAGGAAGATCCCCTGGAGAAGGAAATGCAACCCACTCCAGTATTCTTGCCTGGGAAGTCCCATGGACAAAGGAGCCTCTCAAGGTACAGTCCATAGGGTCATGAAGAGTCAGACACCAGACATGAGTGACTTATCGACCGAGCAGGACAACATATGATGTATAGAACAGTCTATGGACTCTATGGGAGAGGGAGAGGGTGGGAAGATTTGGGAGAATGGCATTGAAACATGTAAAATATCATATATGAAACGAGATGCCAGTCCAGGTTCGATGCACGATACTGGATGCTTGGGGCTAGTGCACTGGGACGACCCAGAGGGATGGTATGGGGAGGGAGGAGGGAGGAGGGTTCAGGATGGGGAACACATGTATACCTGTGGCGGATTCATTTTGATATTTGGCAAAACTAATACAATTATGTAAAGTTTAAAAATAAAATAAAATTAAAAAAAAAAAAGAATCAGTTTTACTAAGAAAGCTCCAAGTATGGAGTTTAAATAAATGAACCACCCAAAGTCCTACAACTAACTGGTAATAAGTCCAGTGGAGGAATTCCAGTCTGCCAGACATCTGAGGTCATACTCTTGATCCACTCACTATTCCTTATGGACCTGGGTCCAAATCTGACTCGTGGCTTGCAACATATTACAGTTTATCTCTCACTGTACTCTGAAAAAAATGTTCTGCACATAGTAGGTTTTCAATAGCATTTTGAACAGGACAAAGAGAAATAAGGCCTCTCCATTCCCTATGGCAAAAGCCATTGAGAACCGTAAGATGAAAATGTATGACTGAAAAGACCACACACTTGGAAACCACACGTCCTTATGAGGAAACAGTGAATAGGGCAGTTCGAAAAATGAGTTTCTCTTGTAAAGTTGGAATTAACAGGATAGGGAAAAGTAATTAACTGGGCAAATAGAGCTAAGCCATGTTACTGATTAATTTACAAAACAATTAACTTTCCACTTAAAATTCAAATTAAGATTCTGTCTGCCTTAGGCCACCAGTGTTTGCAAATTTTAATAGGGTTAGACATGAAGTGCTTTACTTAAAACCAACTTCAGACCACAATGGGTAAGAATATTATTGGAACAAACAGTGCGTGTCTTTCTTGGTTTTCAGTTATTTTTCAAAAAAAGAAAATATTGTAATATATTATAACATGTCAGACTTCCTAATGTCTTTTTTAATGAGAATATGAGGAAAATTAAAAGCTGTACAATTTCTTTCTCAAATATTGCATATAGAGTTTTTAAGTTTTACAGTACTTTCAAAATGATGACCATGAAATATCTTCTGGAGATTTCCAGCCACCTAACAAGTATATTATGTCCAGGCACCATGATAGACTCTAGAGATCAAGAAATAAATCGTAGTCTCTGGTCTTTATGATTTTATATTTGCAGAGCACCGAAGCGGCAGTAGGAAAGAAACCCTGCTGGGTCAAGTACATTTTCATAATAAACCAAGTCTTTAAAAATAATAATAACATGTGTTTATGATTATACAGCTTTAAAAATGGCCAAATTTGTCTGTTCCAGAATGATAAACAAAAGCCCAGCCCTGAGTACTTTCGGTATATGTCCACTTCAGGGAGTTGCAAGAACACTACCAAATATTGCTTTGAGGACCTTTTGATAG
Organism: Bos grunniens; assembly: GCF_055505025.1. Classification (NCBI taxonomy): domain Eukaryota; kingdom Metazoa; phylum Chordata; class Mammalia; order Artiodactyla; family Bovidae; genus Bos; species Bos grunniens. The sequence continues at coordinate 151,730,823 of NC_141165.1, forward strand.
AGTGGCTACAGGTTTTTCTATTCTGATGGCATTATTGAAACATGGCACTCTCTGGTCTCCCCAGCAGCAGGAGCCCTGCACTGCTCTATGGTCCAAATATTCAGCCAGCACTCAGATCCTGAAAGACACGGGACGATTGGGTGCTGAATGGAGTCCGAATCAGGAGTTTGGTGCTGACCTGGTCAGTAGGTCTCACTTTGCTCATGGTGTGATTCATTCTACAGGTGATTCAAACCATTCTTTGGACTCTGAAAAGGCACAGCTTTAAATGCACAAGCAGGTAAGGAGGAGAGCCTGTCTGCACTCTTTTTTTTTTTCTAATTTTATTTTATTTTTAAACTTGACATAATTGTATTAGTTTTGCCAAATATCAAAATGAATCCACCACAGGTATACATGTGTTCCCCATCCTGAACCCTCCTCCCTCCTCCCTCCCCATACCATCCCTCTGGGCCATCCCAGTGCACCAGCCCCAAGCATCCAGCATCGTGCATCGAACCTGGACTGGCAACTCGTTTCCTACATGATATTTTACATGTTTCATTGCCATTCTCCCAAATCTTCCCACCCTCTCCCTCTCCCACAGAGTCCGTAAGACTGTTCTATACATTAGTGTCTCTTTTGCTGTCTCGTATACAGAGTTATTGTTACCATCTTTCTAAATTCCATATATATGGGTTAGTATACTGTATTTATGTCTTTCCTTCTGGCTTACTTCACTCTGTATAATAGGCTCCAGTTTCATCCACCTCATTAGAACTGATTCAAATGTATTCTTTTTAATGGCTGAGTAATACTCCATTGTGTATATGTACCACTGCTTTCTTATCCATTCACCTGCTGATGGACATCTAGGTTGCTTCCATGTCCTGGCTATTATAAACAGTGCTGCGATGAACATTGGGGTACACGTGTCTCTTTCCCTTCTGGTTTCCTCCGTGTGTATGCCCAGCAGTGTGATTGCTGGATCATAAGGCAGTTCTATTTCCAGTTTTTTAAGGAATCTCCACACTGTTCTCCATAGTGGCTGTACTAGTTTGCATTCCCACCAACAGTGTAAGAGGGTTCCCTTTTCTCCACACCCTCTCCAGCATTTATTATTTGTAGACTTTTGGATCACAGCCATTCTGACTGGTGTGAAATGGTACCTCATAGTGGTTTTGATTTGCATTTCTCTGATAATGAGTGATGTTGAGCATCTTTTCATGTGTTTGTTAGCCATCTGTATGTCTTCTTTGGAGAAATGTCTATTTAGTTCTTTGGCCCATTTTTTTATTGGGTCGTTTATTTTTCTGGAGTTGAGCTGTAGGAGTTGCTTGTATATTTTTGAGATTAGTTGTTTGTCGGTTGCTTCATTTGCTATTATTTTCTCCCGTTCTGAAGGCTGTCTTTTCACCTTGCTAATAGTTTCCTTTGATGTGCAGAAGCTTTTCCGGTTAATTAGGTCCCATTTGTTTATTTTTGCTTTTATTTCCAATATTCTGGGAGGTGGGTCATAGAGGATCCTGCTGTGATGTATGTCGGAGAGTGTTTTGCCTATGTTCTCCTCTAGGAGTTTTATAGTTTCTGGTCTTACGTTTAGATCTTTAATCCATTTTCTTTGAAAAGCAGTTCCCAGGCATTTGGGGACTTCAAAGGAAATGAAACAACCCATGGAAAGCACCTCTAGGAGACTATGTAGAAGCAAATCAACTGCCCCAGGCAGTTGCACAACTTCCTGGCTTATTCACCCTCCTATTTCTTGTTCTTCTTTTCCTTTCTCTCAGACCCTTGTTCCTCTGGGATCTTCTTTAGGATCCCTGCTCCTGGGACTTGAACGTGACTATGGAACTGGGCCATGGAAGGCTCTCTCAGGCACGGTTTCATCTGTCCCTGTCTCTCACACTCCTGAACATTCCATTTCTTTCCTTTGTTGCTCAACTGGTTGGTCCTGCCCTGCCAGGCTTCCCTCCAGGTCAAGAGCTTTGAACAGGGATGCAGTCTTTGTACACAGGAGCAGGATGGAATGAATATTAGACTCAGAGTAGGTCTGAGTGATCCTCTCCACAACTCATTCTATAGCTGAGGGAAGGAAAAATGCATGAAGTCAGGAGCTATCTCTGTTTTACCCACCCTTGTAGCAAAATATTGCATAAGCCTGGCACGTGCAAAGTGCCCTATATTTATTTGATATTACACAGATAGTACCGAAATCTCTATGCCCAGTTTTGGATGTCTCCTTGGTGACTCTAGGTAACTAGGACACTGTCTCCAAGAAAACTACTTATTGGTTATGCATGCATTTGTTTATTTTTCTTATTGCTCTCCCCCTCTAACAGAATATAAATGCTGTGGGCAAAGTTACTTTGTCTTGTCCACTGATCTTATATCCAATCACTAGATACTATCTGGTTCATAGTAAGAGCTCAGGAAATATTTGAGATAGAAGAATAAATAAATGAATAGTATTTCAGAAGACATTCTAAGCACACAGAATTTTGTTAATACCCTCCATGTAAGTTGCATCACTTTGTCAGGCATTTTCTGGTCAATACCTAAGCAGAGAAGAATCTAAAATACCATTCAGGGGACTTCCCTGGTGGTCCGGTGGTTAAGATTCTGTGCTCCCAATGCGGGGGTCCTGAGGTCTATCTCTGGTCAGGGAACTAAGTCTCACATGCCACAACTAAAGATCCCAAAGGCGGCAATGAAGACCCAGTGCAGTCAAAAATAAAGAAATAAATATCAAAAATAAAACATTAAATAACAATAAAATATCACTTAGGCTTTGGTTCTATCAGCCTTTCACTGCACAGTTAGCCACAACCTTTAAGAGGTAAAAATAACATCCCAGTGGGCTCATGTATTTTGCTTCAGCTTTCGTCAAGTTTAAGTATTCTCAGCAAACAGACTTTCATTTTCTTATTTGTTCTCCCTTTCTTCTCCCTTCTCAGTACACAGATCCCCATTTTTGGTACTGCCTGTAATTATTAATCAAATACTCTTTCAATTATCTTGGCAAATATTGGTAAACTGAGAATCTAGGTTACCACTTTTGTTAAATATATAATTTTAATTTACTGGGGAATTACTAATTATAATTACTTTTCTCTAAATATACTAAAAATAAAGAAGAATGATAATAAAGAATGCTAGGAAATTAATGAAAGATAATGTATTTACATATATATATATAACTTTGAAAATAACTTGTATGTATCTCTCATGCATTTTCTCAATGGAAAAATAAAATTTATTTTCTTCCCTGCTATTTTGGAGTTGTGCTGATTTCTCTGGGAAATTTACTTTTTTTTGCCCATGTTCAAACTGGAATTCTTACAAGTCAATGATGTTGGACACGACTTAGGAACTGAACAACAACAATGATTGCAGGAAGGGGTTTCATTTAGAAGGAACATTAGTCTATGGCAGTAGTCATCTCAACTGCATCAGCCTGCCTTTATCCATTTGCCTGTGATTACTCTGAACTCAGAAAAGGAAGGGAAAGAATTTCCACCACAAATGAGTGAATGATAAGCCCATGAGTGAGCTATTTGTAGGGTATAGTTCAGGCTAAGGCAGAAAAAGGAGAGACGACCTCAACAGAAGTATGTTACTTTTATTCAGGCAGGGAGGGGCAACAGTCGGCCTAACGACCAGGCTGAGTGCAGACAGGGATCAGGGAGGCTCCACATTTATAAGGAGGTTTGTGAAAGCAATAAGGAAAAGGTTAATCAGGCAGGATGTTTTGGGTATTCTTTACTTGAGATGGCATTTGTAGCTGGGCAGGGGGTCATAAGTCTTCCGGGCAGGTGTAGGGGGTAGAAGGTTTCTGGACAGGGGGTGATAAGTCCCAGATAGATGCAACAGGCCTGGAGCAACAGGGCAGGACCTAAACTTCTGTTTTGTTTTCTCCGAAATTAGATGATTCAGCGAGGGCCTTTGAAACTGTTTTCTTTCCTAGGCTAAAAAGACTCCTTCACTATTACTGGGGACTTACTTGGTTTCCAATGAACATACTAGCAACTATAAAACTTGAAGCAGTGATTTTATTTAAAAATAATTAGCATGAGCATGGATTGCTGTTCGTGTGTGTGTTTCCCTTACCTTTCAATCAACATTTGTCTCAAATTTTATACTGTTTTGAACAACTATTTTTAGAATTAGAAAAAGCTTATTTAAGTGTGCTTTTAGTATCTCAAATCGTGGACAGTGTCTCTCCTGGAGACAGTAACACAGATGCGTGTATATGTGTATGGGTGAAGTCATGAATGGCTTTCAAATTCTGTAGACTCTATGTTGGTTGAATTTTGTGCATGAGAATGTGTGTGTGTTAGTCGCTCAGTCTGACTCTTTGTGACCCCATGGACTATAGCTAACCAAGCTCCTCTGTCCATAGAATTCTTCAGGCAAGAATACTAGAGTGGGTAAGCAACCATTTCCTTCTCCAGTGGATTTTCCCCACCCAGGGACTGAACCTGGGTCTGCTGCATTGCTGGCAGATTCTTTACCACCTGAGCCACCAGGGAAGCCTGTACAAGAGACTCTGAGGATATAATATAAAAAATAAAGTACAATTCTTCATGTCACATTTATGTAAATGTAAATATGGTTCTTATGGTTCTCTTGCGATTCAGATTCCATTTAAATAACCACTATTGATCTTCTAGCACATGCTAGAAACAGTCCAAATGCTATTGTAATTGAATTAGGCTAGTTTTTAATTTGGAGATGAAAAATCCCCTTTGGGATAGATTCTGACAATGAAGGAAAAGAAATCCCTGGGGGGCACAAGTTTCACAAAGGGAGAGACTTTCTCTTTACAGAGCAATTCACAGCTGACTTTGAGGGTGTAATGGGAACACCTATAGTACAGTAGAATAGAATTACAGTGAATAGACTCACAGTGAATAGACTAATAGTGAATAGATTTATTCTTACAGTGAATTGAACAGAAAAATAAGGCAGCAGTCCATCTGGATTCAGACACCCCCCTCCCCAGCTCTGTTCTTACAGACAATTGTTTCACTTTACAACCTAAAACACTTCACTCATCTACATATTTGTCATATTCTGGTGTTACCAAGTCCAAGCTAGCTCTGCTTATCACGGAACAGGACAATGAATCTAAAAGATGAAGTGTTGAGGTAAGGAATACAGCTTTACTGAACTGGTAGTCTCAAAATAACCATCTTATCAGGGTAGGTCTAGATGCCAAGTTCTTTTATAGAACAGAGTTGAGGGATGGGGTGGGTAAGGGGAGAGGAAGTGAGGAAACCAAATAAAAGACCATTAATCTTGCAAATATCTCCAAGTGCGGCAAGCCTCTGGCAGGGGATGTGTTAATTTCTTCCTTTCTGCCATCCCTAGATGGACAGGGTCCTGAACAAAGGCACTTTAAGTTTAACAGTCTGCAGAGGGGGTAGGGTTCTTTGAGGTAGACCATTATGTATGATTACATAAACAAAAAGCAATGAAAAGCAAGTCAAAGAAAGAATTCCAACATGGAATCAGAATTGGCTCCTCCCTGCAACAGCCATACTTAACCACCCTTGACTCTAGACTTGAAATCCCAATTACAATGATTCCTTTGTGTCAGGCATTGGTGACTATGAACAACAGAAAAGCAATCAACACAGTTCAATTCTGGAAAAACTCTCAAGTCCCCTTTCCATCTAAAGAGAAAATGTCCTGCCATAGACAGTCATAGTAATTAATAGCTTGACCCAAATGTCATTTTAAGTCCTTCATTTGTGAATCTCTTTATTAATTTTCAAATGTTGATTGCCCAAAGAGTACAGGATGGATGCTGTTCTAAGCAATGAAAATTGACTAGGGAGAAGGCACAGTCTCTGCCTCAAGGAGCTAATGGGCTAACTGGGAAAGAACTTGTGCAGCCAAGTATGCTTCCCATTAAGAACCACCCTTTCTGTGGATTGTAAAATCATAGGATTTATGACATGCTGTCCCAAACACAAATGCCTACAGGGACAAGGGTGTGGACCCAAAAAATGAAGCAAATTGGGACAGGTAAGGACACAGCAGCCTCCCCTGAAACAACGAGAGCTGCCAAAATCCAGCTGATGTTTGCCATGAGGGAGAGAGCACCTTTGTGCTATTAGAACTTTACATCCTTAACAAGAAGACAGAAAACTGGGTCTTTTCATCAAATTCCTCAACTTTTAACATTGCCCACAGTATGATTAGGGGCTTCCCCAGTGGCTCAGCAGTAAAGGACATGCCTGCAATGCAGGAGACTTGGAGGAGATGCAGGTTCTTTCTATCTCTGGGTTGGGAAGATACCCTGGACTAGGAAATGGCAACCTGCTCCAGTATCCTTGCCTGGAAAATTCCATGGACAGAGGAGACTTGCCAGCTACAGTTCATGGGTACACAGAGTCAGACATGACTGAGTGGCTAAACAGCAGTGTGATTGCTGAACAAAACATGTGGAACAAATTTGGCACAAGTTTCATCAGTTTCTAACCACATGTCAAGACCCGTGACCTCTGGGTATCAATTGCCATCAAGTAAGCTAACAATGGCACCCCACTCCAGTACTCTTGCCTGGAAAATCCCAGGGATGGGGGAGCCTGGTGGGCTGCAGTCCATGGGATCACTAAGAGTCGGACGTGACTGGGCGACTTCACTTTGACTTTTCACTTTCATGCATTGGAGAAGGAAATGGCAACCCACTCCAGTGTTCTTGCCTGGAGAATCCCAGGGATAGGGGAGCCTGGTGGGCTGCAGTCTATGGGGTCGCACAGAGTCGGACACGACTGAAGCGACTTAGCAGCAGCAGCAAGCTAACCCCAGGGGCTTCCCTGGTAGCTCAGTGGTAAAGAATCTGGTGCCTGCCAATGAGGGAGACATAGGTTTGATGCCTGCCCCAGGAAGATCCCACAGGTTGTGGAGCGACTACGCCGGTGTGTCACAAGATTGGAACCTATGCTCTGGAGCCTGGGAGCTGCAAGTACTAAAGCCCACGTGTTCTGGAGCCCGGTGCTCTGAAACAAGAGAAGCCTGCCCACTGCAGCTAGAGAGCAGCCCCTACTCTCTGCAACTAGAAAACAGCACTCACAGCAACAAAGACCCAGCACAGCTCAAAATAAAGAAAAAAAAAAAGCTAAGCCCACTCATGTGTCAATTTCTTTGTCAATACCAGGAGCGCAGAAGCTGCTGGTTACCTCTGTGGAATGCTTTAAGAGTTAATGACCCAGTGGAGGACTTAGATCTCCTTAGATAAAGGCATTGTACAAATAAACATTGTGATCACTGACGTAATGTTTCACGCTAAAGAGCTGCACTGGTAGGTCCCAAACTATGGTAATTTAGTTCTGTATATGACATAAACAGTTGAGGAGAAATTAGTTAGAACCATTTAATATTCACATCTAGATTTTTTTCCTTAAATAACACACTTGTATTTTCCCTCTCTCTCTCTCTCTTTTTTTTTTGGTTAACGACCTAGAGCATTTGAAAGCCTCCCAAGAAAAATATAAACCTGCTTTCAAAATGAGTCTTTGTCTTAAACAGTAGCCTCAGTAATTTTCAAACTGCTCATAATATTTGTTCCCATGTTAAAGAAACTGTGGGAGCTTGAAGTGCAGTTAAAGTATTAGAAAAGGAGACTGGCTGGTACATGCCCAAATTCCCTTAAGGAACACGAGGCGCCAAGCTTTTCCATTCCCCAAATGGCACTGGTTAGCCTGTGAAGGAAAACCCTGATATTTCCTTTGCTCCACAATTCCTGAAACAAATAGGAAAATATAGCAAACCTGCTTCTATAGATCCACTATTTCCCTAACAGGAATTCTGTTAGGATAACCTTGTTGGTCAAACAAAACCTGTATTCATCTGTTGGATGTATTGCATGCTTTCCTTGTTTCTCTTGCTCTCCCAGTGCCTGGGGAACATCACGTGTTGATTAGCGTCATAGCTTGAGACATACTCATTCCTCAGATTCACCTTCATTATGCTCCTTTGAACATTGCACAACAACCCACAACAGAGACATATTCCAAAGAGATCCAGACCGGCCAGTGTTCAGTGGGAAAACATCAGCACCTGTAGGATGAATAATGTAATCTAATCAGGTTCATCATTCAGTGATTTTTTAAAAAGTGTTCTCTCAATTATTATGTATGAGAGCAATACATTTATCTAGATCCCCTTTCCACTCAAAACTGTTGATGGACAGGTTTGGGTAAAAGCTATCTAATTTGCATGTATGGCTCCAAAGGGTTGCCGAAGCCTCTGCTTTGGTTAAACAATTGTGTTCATCACACAAGTTGTACTATAAGTAAATAGAAGATGTTGGCTCTTGAGCTAGATAAACACAGGTTTCTTAAGCAATTCAGTTAAGAGCAGTGTGTAGCTTTGCTTCCCAATATGCACCAACTTGAGAAATAAAGGCTTTTGCTTAAGCTCAAGAAATACTGAGCCTGGGAAGATATTGGTCATATAACAACATATATACTATACGCTTATTGTCACCCTTTGATAAAATAATATTAGATACTAATCACTCATTCAAAAACAGAAAGCTCAGCTCAGCTAGAGAAAGAAAGCAAGCAGGCAAGAAAGAAAGAAAAGAAAAGAGGGAAAAGCAACAGAAAAAAGACAAGCTAACTCTTCTAGCGTCATGTAATTTAAGATACAAAAGAACCAGTGTTGGAAAAGATTTTAAAACTATTTTCTAAAGTTGCCATCAATGTGTGAAAATTTGTTGTTGTTCTTCAGTTGCTTAGTCATGTTCAAGTCTATGTGACCCCATGGACTGCAGCACACCAGGCCTCCCTGTTCCTCACCAGCTCCCGGAGTTTACTCAAACTCATGTCCATTGAGTCAGTGATGCCATCCAACCATCTCCCCTTCTCCTCCTGCCTTCAACCTTTCCCAGCATCAAGATCTTTTCTAATGAGTCAGCTCTTTGCATCAGGTGGCCAAAGTATTGGAGCTTCAGTCCCAGCATCAGTCCTTCCAATGAATATTCAGGGTTGGTTTCCTTTAGGATTGACTGGTTTGATCTCCTTGCAGTCCAAGAGACTCTCAAGAGTCTTCTCCAACATCACAGTTCAAAAGCATCAATTCTTCAACACTCAGCCTTCTTTATAGTCCAACTCTCACATCCATACATGACTACTGGGAAAACCATATCTTTGACTAGATGAACTTTGGCAGCAAAGTAATGTCTCTGGTTTTTAATATGCTGTCAAAGTTGGTCATAGCTTTTATTCCAAGGAGCAAGTGTCTTTTAATTTCATGGCTACAGACACCATCTGCAGTGATTTTGGAGTCCAAGAAAATAAAAAATAAAATCTGTCAGTGTTTCCATTTTTTCCCCATCTATTTGCCTTGAAGTGATGGGACCAGATGCCATGACCTTAGTTTTTTGAATGCTCAGTTTTAAGCCAGTTTTTTCACTCTGTTCTTTCACCTCTTTCTTCTTCACTGTCTGCCATAAGGGTGGTGTCATCAGAATATCTGAGGTTATTGATATTTCTCCCTGCAATCTTGATTCCAGTTTGTGCTCCATCCAGCCCAGCATTTCACATAATGTACTCTGCATAGAAGTTCAATAAGTAGGGGATAATATACAGCCTTGATATACTCATTTCCCAATCTGGAACCAGTCTGTTGTCCCATGTCCGATTTTAACTGTTGCTTCTTGACCTGCACACAGGTTTCTCAGGTGGCAGGTGAGGTGTTCTGGCATTCCCATCCCTTGAAGAATTTTCCACAGTTTGTTGTGATCCACACAAAGGCTTTAGTATAGTCAATGAAGCAGTCAGTCTATTCAGTCACTCAGTGAGGACTCTTTGTGACCCCATGGACTGCAGCGGGCCAGGCTTCCCTGTCCATCACCAACTCCTGCTACAGTGAAACAGAAGTAGAGGTTTTGCTGAAATTCTCTTGCTTTTTCTATGATCCAACAAACACTGGCAATTTGATCTCTGGTTCCTTCTGCCTTGTTAAAATTCAGCTTGAACATCTGGAAGTTCTCGGTTCACATACTATTGAAGCCTGGCTTGGAGAATTTTGAGCACTACTTTGCTAGTCTATGAAATGAGTGCAATTGTGTTGTGTGGTAGTTTGAACATTCTTTGGAATTGTCTCTCTTTGGCATTGGAATGAAATTTGAACAAGATATAATATAAAGAAATATTTTCTTTTTTATATATGATATTGTATAATATGATAAGATTGCTATATACAATAATGGGCTTAGGATATGATATATTGAAAATAACATTATTCTCATAGGACCAATTTATTTCACAGTTCTCATACAGTCATGATGACTATAAATGAGCAGTACAAACTAACACATGAAAGGGTGCATTGGGATTCAACAGACTGAGTTTCACGGGCTCATCCTTGACTTAGTAATGTTGGAAAAGTAATATAGGCTTACATTTTCATTCCCCAAACACAGACCTAACAAGTTTTTAGGTACTGAGTCATAAATTCATTATAACACTGGCATTCTATCATCATTCTTAAAAAAAGACTCAAGGAGATTATTAAATTGCATGACAATTAATATTTAAATTTATGTCTCCTCTGTAAAATTGCACCTTGGATAACAGCTTTATTTGTATCTATTACTGTTGATGTAAAGTTTATTAGTCTTAGCTCTACAGAAAAAGGCTCTTGCCCATTGAAAAATGGTGATATCTTCTTGGATTCCAAGAAGATTTCCTTTATAAAGTCTACTGTTATCTTGCCCATTAATGTATCTTTGGGTATCCATTTACTTCTCCAGGGATCTTCCTGATACAGAGATTGAACCTGGGTCTCCTGCAATGCAGGCAGATTCTTCACTGTCTGAGCCACCAGGAAAGCCCATTAATGTATCTAAATGATATGAAATGAAAACTGAGGTGCTATGGTCTTCTCTCTAGTACTGAAATAAACAAAGAAAGGACTATGCATATATGAGACTGAGTAGCAAATGTGTTTTGTCTAGTCAACCAACAAGAGTAAGGAATATAGGGGTTCTAAAATATAGCATTTATCACTAATGAAACATATGATTTGCAAGGTATTTTAAAAGGAATATAGTACTAATCTTTGTGCCGTACCTCCAATATAGATGTCATTTTTTTTATTTTCCAGCTTAAGGAACTGAAGTCCACAGAGATTAAAAACAATACCTGACAGATTTGGGACACCAGTTGAGTCTTCTTTTCTCCAAAGTCCACAGTTTCCACTCTACAATGCTTGTTTTTCAGTCCTTGTGCATTATATTTAAAAAAGCAGCCTACGTGGATTTTTTATTAAAGAAATAAAATACATCCAACTAAATCACTATCTAAGGATGAAGAATGAAATAATAAAATTACTTTCAATAAGTGTTTAAAAAGCTCTAAAATGCGTTTGTCTTAGAGTTTTAGATTATGGTCAGATTTGGGAGAAAAAAAATTTTTTAAATCTGTTGGTGGAGTAAAATACTAAAATGATATACACATTGAGAGCAAGGATAAGAAAATGAGAGACTCTCAGAATGGGGATCAAAAAAATATAGATAAGAGGGAGGAAGTGAGACGGAGGTACAGGGAAAAGAACAGGGACGCAGACATAGACAGGAGGAAAACACGTATGGAGTTGACCTGACATCTGCCAGCCTTGCTCTGCTTGCCTCTGTATACTGAAGAGGTTGGAGAGCAAAAAATTATATTTTGCATACTCCTTTTCAGGTAATTCTGGACATTACTTAGACTCTAAAAATTAGACAAACTTGTGTGAAACTTGTTTGGGCTCTGAGTTATACAAGAAGAGAATGAATAGTTGCAGCATATTCACCTTGTTGGCATTGATACTGACATAGGAACTTTACTTCTGGAGTCAGAGACTGTGGTGGTGACTGGCTAACATGGAAAGAAGCTTCCTGATGTTTTCTTAAGTTTTATATCATGGCAAGAGCAGCTCCTCCCTTGGTGGCTCAGATTTGCTTTGTGGTTTTGGGGATCATTCCTAAGGTCCTAGGTCAAAGCCTGTGTGTTCACTCATTCAAACAATTCTATGAATGTCTATTTGAAAATACTACTCTCTAGATTTTAACTAGAGGGGATTTGTGAGTGCCAATTGGGAATCTTGATTAATGCAGAAGGACTTGAGATGGGCGAGATCAAAGGAGAGGGATCCCTTAGTTTTTTACTTTTCTTTCTTTAATTAATTTTTATTGAAGTATAGTTGCTTTACAGTGTTGTGCTATGTTCTCCTATACACAAAGTGAATCAGTTATACACACACACATGCACACACACACACACACACATATATATCCACTCTTTTTTGGATTTCCTTCCCATTTAGGTCACCACAGAGCCCTAAGTAGAGTCCTGTCTGCTACAGTCCTGTGTGATACAGTAGGTTCTCATTATCTGTCTTATACATAGCAGTGCATATATGTCAGTCCCAATTTCCCAATTCACTCTCCTCCCTACTTCCTGAAACAGCCCTTTATTTTCAACCTGAGTGTTGTTGAACAGGACTTTGAGCTTGTTTTCCACTCAGTTTTGAAATGTTGATGAATTCATCTCTGTTCACAGGACTCTTTAATCTTTTAGCTTTCAGTGGGTCCACATTAAAGATGATAGTGCTCATATCCTATTTGTGGAAAAATTCAATAGAATCCATCAATGAGATGGATATCTTAGTTGTGTAAAATCAGGTTAGCGTGCCAATGGTTCCTGATTCCTGGTGGACATTTAAACATCTTTGCTGTTGCTGCTGCTGCTAAGTCGCTTCAGTCGTGTCCAACTCTGTGTGACCCCAGAGACGGCAGCCCACCAGACTTCCCCTCCCCTGGGGTTCTCCAGGCAAGAACACTGGAGTGGGTTGCCATTTCCTTCTCCATTAAACATCTTTACTAGCTTTTAATTTGCTTTTAAAGATCATTACAGAATCAACTCGTGGTTTTACTGGGAATAGAGTATCAGGAAGGGGCATGGTTGAGAAGAGCATGCCAATTTACATGCAGAGTCAGTTAAGATACTTGGGAAAGAGCTATGTGCAATCAGGGCAGAAACAATAGGTCGAGGAAAGAAGAGTGACTTTCACCAATCTGTCAAGAAATGGAAATATTCAAGAGGAAATTGGTCCATATTAAATGACTGGACAAGATGAAAATGGCATGTGAGATATATGCCAAGTAAAAGCTATAGGTCCCTTTCAAGAAAAATAAAGTGAAGATAGACACTGAGATCAAGAACTGAGCAGAGCTGCTCTCTCCAAGTGAGACAGAAAAGGAGGATTTTGAGCAAATATTCATACAGAAACTCATCTCAAGTTAATGTCAGCATGTTCTTCCTTCAAGCATTGTACTTAAACAAAATTAGTATTTGCATGTCCCAAGTCACAGGTTTCCTAGAAGAAGCAATAATTTCAGGCTCTTAGTTACTTGGAAGGGAATCGAAGCAGAGTCTCACATGGAAAAATCAAGATCATGCTGAAGCTACCCACATTTCATTGTATCTATAGCTTGATAATGGCTTCTGATGTGGGAGAGGATTTACCTCTGGGACAGTTAAACAGTAATAGAGCAAGAGCAAAATTCCACCCTTGGACTGATACAGAGAGTTTCCATAAAAGTCAATAGGCCTTGGAAAGGGGGTTAATATGTCACAGAATTTGGCTTTATGGATTTTATGGTACGTAAATACATTTAATTGGAGGGAAAGACTGCTGGTGGGGGAAGGGTAAGGAATGAGGAAGGGAACATACCGTTTACTGAAGGGCACACCTCTCAGCTTAGGATGTCTCATGACTATGTGGCTTTTTCCAAAGCTATTATCTTGTGCACAATCTTAATTAATGTTATCCTTGTGTAAACCAGGCAGCATTATGCATGGTGTGATGTGACACAAACATTTAACCCACTTTTCCCAAGAAGATAATCAATCGTGTGATGTTTAAATTGCTATCTCTCTGTGCAAGATGATGTGGTTCTCACTTCTAAGCAGGAAGAAGACTTTTCCCAGCAAAGGGACTTCAACCATCACAGTCCCTTTCTCCTTAATGGGAAGCAGATGTGTACTGATGTCTGCAGAGAATCTCAAATGGTAGATCCAGTTAAGAACATCATGTACAATGATGCAAGAGTAGATCCGGTTAACATCATGTTGCACCATGGGCAAGGGGAAAGTTGTTCAGAGATATAGAAGGTAGAATGATTTCACCTTCATCTCTCAGTTAATAAAGACTTCAAGAAACAGATAAGCCATGACCAGAATTTAACAGTAAGGATCCAAAGGATAGTGGTAGACACCCCTAAGTGATTAAGTGAAGCAAGAACAATGTAAGATTCGGACAAGGGAAGGTTTGCTTCATTACACAGGCTATGGATTTTTGCTAGATCCTTAGAAAGAAGAAGAGGCTTCCCTGATAGCTCAGTTGGTAAAGAATCTGCCTGCAATGCAGGAGACCCTGGTTTGATTCCTGGGTTGGGAGATCCAATGGAGAAGGGATAGGCTACGCACTCCAGTTTGCTTGGGCTTCCCTAGAGGCTCAGCTGGTAAAGAATCCACCTGCAATGCGGGAGCCCTGGGTTTGATCTCTGGGTTGCGGACATCCCCTGGAGAAGGGAATGGCTACCCACTCCAGTATTCTGGCCTGGAGAATTCCATGGACTATATAGTCCATGGAGTTGTAAAGAATTGGACATGAGTATGCAAACTTCACTTTCACTAGAAAGAAGGAACAGCAGAAGAATTTTGTGTTCCTCTAGGTCTCCTTTATGGAGCTATATTCTATATAAATGGTTTATTTATTGCAGCAGGAATACTGTGAACCACCATCCGAGTGGGGTAGGCAATAGAGTTCAGGCTCTATGCCATCACGGGCTTGAACCTTGCCCATCTCTTTGCTGCAAGTACTCTTTGTTTGTTGAGTTATCTCTATTTGCTTCCGAGAAAATAAATGACTTCCTTGGTTGCTCAGATGGTAAAATGTCTGCCTAAAATGAAGGAGACCCAGGTTCAACCCCTGGGTTGGGATGATCTCTTGGAGAAGGAAATGGCAATCCGCTCCAGTATCTTGCCTGGAAAACCCCATGGACGGAGGATTATGGTAGGCTACGGTCCATGGGGTCGCAGAGAGTCAGACACGACTGAGTAACTTCACTTTTCCTTTTTCTAAAATACTATACCTTTAGACTGGAAATGTACTATTTCATAATTCCATCATTGTAATTGAAATACACGTTTCTATAGCTTGTTAAATCTGGTGGCTCAAGTTTCTCTTTGGAATCTCCATTCTTCTTTGACTGTGGGAGTAACATTTAATTATCTGTATGAGGAAGGGCATTTTATTATCTTAGTCTTTGAAAAAAATATGATTTGTTACCTAAAAATAGATGTCATTTTACTATTATACTATTATGACTGTTTATTGTCAACAGCCAGTGTTTATTAGGACTTATGGCTCAGATGGTAAAGAATCTGCCTGCAATACAGGAGACCCGGCTTCACTCCCTGGGTTGGGAAGATCCCCTGGAGAAGGGAATGGCAATCCACTCCAGTATTCTGGCCTGGAGAATTCCATGGACAGAGGAGCCTGGCAGGCTACAGTTTTTTGGTGTGCTGGTCACTATAGGCCATTGGGTTCATTATCACAGCCAATCAACATACCTCCAGTTGGTATTTTTTGTTATTATCCACATTTGCATATGAGGAAATTAGTGAATTTAAGCAATTGTCTTGTGTCTACACAGCTTATAAGAGGTGCACATGGATTCGAATCTAGCAAATCACCCCTTTTGTGGCCTACATTGTTCTTCCAGAGGAAGCAGTATCTTACAAGTAATTCAGAGTCACTCTTGTTTAATAAATGACTAGTATCCTGACTACAACTTTCCAAATTAACAGATAGATATATAGATGTCATTTCATATAGATCTGTTTTAGGCTTAAAGAGGAACATAAATATCCCATTTCATCCTCATAACATCTGTAAGGTAGATATAGTAAGTTTTTCATCTAATGCTAATGAAGGGAGAATTGAAAATGAAAACGTATAATTCACTTAAAATCACAGCTGATAATTGGCAAAGCTTGTATCTTCTAATTTTAGAATATTTTTTCCAACCCACATGGTTCATCCAAAGTATAATCAGCCCATCAAATTATGTTTACCTGCCTTAATCCCAAAATGTTAACCTCAAAAGAGATTTTTAAATCAGGAAACACTAAAATAATTAACTAGTATTTATAAACTAGTGAGACTAACCACCTGTGGGAAAGAATTTGAGGCATTTGTCTTAAACACGGAGATGATTGTGTCATTTGCTATCAATTTGGCCCTTGCAATGACAGGGACATTTAAAAAACAGAATGTTTCAAAAGTTTATTCAAGTCATAAAGAAGATTGATCTGTCTACATTCCATCACATTTGTCAAGAGAGATTATGACCTGACTTTTGCAAATCAGGGTCACTGATAAAATGGAGGAAGAAATAAATATGAAAAATCTTTATGTTTATGCCATCAAACATTAAAAGTTCATGGCTTTACCTTTCAAAACAATCTTGTGCATATGGCTAGGAGTACACAATGGTATACTTGAGATTAAGGTGGGAAGGAGCAGAAAAGGATACATGTGTACTGGGGAATGACAAGAAATATCATCCTGAATTGTCAGCTTTCTCAGAGACTTGGGATCAACCAAAATAAATTACTTAACTAGTGATTTTAAATGCCAATTAATATATTGCAACAAAGGATGACATGATAGTAAAAAATCTTCCATTAATTAAAACAGATTAACACATGAGATTTCTAAGATATCTTATGAATACAATTGAGGGTTTGCCTATGAGTACATCTTCAGTCTTTCAAAGGCATGTTTTCTATGTTATCATTAGAGAAGTTGAGAAGCACTGATTTAGGGGGGGAGAGGGGAAAGTTTAAAGTAGAATATTGTGCTTTGTATGTATATGTCTGTGTGTGTTTCCTAAGAAGTCACTGGAGCAGGGCATGAAAATTGCAGGAAGATTTAATAAGTTTCTCAGATAGGAATCTTTAGATGTCGCCGTGCCCTGAGACCAATGTTTGCAGGACTCCCTGTAAATTCTAGCTGTTTTGCCTTTTTAGCTAATACAAGAATCTGAAGACACTGAATTTAAACCTTGAAGGAAAAACAGAATGCGCACCACTGATTTATGTCTCTAGTTCCAGTTTTCAGAACCCAACTAGTTAGAGCAGATGGCAAATAGAGGCTTCACTCATTTCACACAGCTCAACTTCCAGAAGCTTGGAGTTATGGCTTTTGAGAAAGGGCACAATTATCTTGTGGACCCAAAGCATCAACTTCAGAAAAGATTCACAGTCTCTAGCGCATGCATATCTAAGAGCATGTCTGAATTATGCAGAATCGTGCCACTGTATCTCTTAAGAAACTGAACAGAGAGCCAATTTTGACCAACAAGATGACAAAGCACCTTAGAACATTTGGGATATGTAAATAAAGTACACAATTCTCCTGAAACTTAAGACAAAGCTCTCTCTCCAGGTAGCTGCCTAAGAGTGTGAACTAAGAATGTTATCCACCATATCAGTAAACAAAGGATGTCACTGCCATCAAGCTACCACATAATAGCTGCCCTGACAGTGAGCCCAGAGGGAACTCAGGATAGAAAGAAAGAATGGCCGCCATCTAGGAGTCAATTGCTACATGCACCCTAACAGTGTACCAGGGGAGTCTCTCAGGATGAGAAAGCACAGGATGCTTGCCCCAGATAGTCTAGATGCACACCAAAGGAACGATTTCAATGAGCCCAGACTCTTGTATCTGCCCATACATAGAAAAACACTAATTTCTGGTGGCTCAGTCAGTTGAGAATCTACGTGCCATGCAGGAGACCCAGGTTCGATCTCTGGGTCAAGAAGATCCCCTGGAGAAGGAAATGGCAACACCAGTATTCTTGCCTGGAGAATTCCATGGACAGAGGAGCCTGGAGGGCTACAGTCCATGGGCTCACAAAGAATCAGACAGGACTGAGTGATTAACACTACAGTTCACTTCATGAATTTGAGATGTCTGGTTTTCTCTTATTAACAGTAATCTTTTAAAGTTCTGACTCCCTAGTTTTGTGTCAAATATTCCCATATATCCTAGCTTCCTCGCTCTTCCTCTTTGGTGCAGTCTTTCTGAATTATCTGAGATGCTTCATCCTGGGCATAAGTCCTCAGATATTTGTCCATTGATTAAAACATAATTCTCAATATTTAGGCTGTGCATTTTTTTCAGTCGACAAGAGCACACTGACTTATCTGAAATAGCTTATGAGAACAATGAGAATCTCGGCCAAGGTGCACGCCTCAGCTAAAGTGATCTAGACCCACCTCAAAGGGCTCCAAACTGACTCCAATGAGTACGAATAGTATCTTTGACTTGATCAGTAATAAACTATGAGAAAAGAAGACTTACAAGTTTTTAATATGAATGAAGATGACTGTGTTTGTTTTGAGGCTGACCATACTTTTAGGCTTCCCTGATGGCTCAGCAGGTAAAGAATCCACCTACAATACAAGAGACACAGGAGATGCAGGTTCCCTGGGTTGGGAAGATACCCTAGAGGAGGAAAATGGCAACACACTCCAGTATTCTTGCCTGAAAAATCCTATGGACAGAAGATCCTGGCAGGCTACAGTCTATGGGATCCCAAAGAGTCAGACATGACTGATGCATACACACATACTTTTAATTTTAAAAATCTCTGCTTGGCCAAATAAAAAGATAGTCATGTGACATATACAAACAAGATTTTCGATCATGAGACCCACTGGTCTTAAAGTAGCTACTTTTTATTTCATATCCTGATGCTATTTCTGCCAAGAATATAAAAACTAAATTATGAAGCCCTTATTGTATGGCAAATATTTTCCAAAAAACACTTTTCAACTAATTATCACATCTATATTGAGAGGTAAATAGTATAATTATCACTTGAAAAGTAAGAAAACTGGGACCAAGGTCAAGTAGCCTAAGTTAAAACCGCAGGAAAGAGGTGATTTCAATAGATTTTTGACTCCTAACTCAGGGTCAACTTTTTGACCTCATTGAAATGAAACTCAAATCTATGGTACTTAAAATATGAACTCAGGGACAAATGTCCTTCATTTGCAGTCCAGCTTCACTTTGTTCCACCTAAATCGCAATAGTTGTATTTAGGATGTAATTTTTTACACGTACTATATTAATAAATGCACTTGGCTATAAAAATTATTATATGAACTATGTATAGAAAATATATACATAAACTATATATATAAAATACATAGTTTATGCATTACTTCGGAGAAGACAATGGCACCCCACTCCAGTACTCTTGCCTGGAAAATCCCATGGACAGAGGAGCCTGGTAGGCTGCAGTCCATGGGGTCTGAGCGACTTCACTTTGACTTTTCACTTTCATGCACTGGAGAAGGAAATGGCAACCCACTCCAGTGTTCTTGCCTGGAGAGTCCCAGGGACAGGGGAGCCTGGTGGGCTGCCGACTCTGGGGTCGCACAGAGTCAGACACGGCTGAAGCGACTTAGCAGCAGCAGCAGCAGCATGCATTACTTTATGTAGATTCTAGGGGGTTGAATAACCTCACATGCAAATGCCTAGCAGCTAACTGTTGGTGCATAAGGATTCTTTCAAATGAGGGGTAAAGGAGATGCTGCTATGAAGATATTTTCATAAATGATTGCATACTATTTGAGAGCACTAATGCTTATTTTCTGTGCTCCCAATTAAGCTCAATTTATCAAAGCTCCCCTAACTACAAAGATAAATACTGAAACTAACTTTGTTAATTATAACTAGCTGATTTAAAAAAATTTTAGCCTACATGCATATGCATACATATTTTTATTTAATATATAAAAATTCTGTACCAAGGAATCATCTATCTTATTGCACCTAATAAAATAGTAATAATAAATGTATATAGACAGAAGGAAGATGTCTTAGTTCTGAATTTTAAGATTACATATTAAACATGTGTTAAGAAAATTGCTTCAGAGAAAATATAATGATGGTTAAATATTCATAGTCTCTTCCTATTCACTATAATTCCTTTCATTTTTTTTTCATGTAATTAAGTAGTGATGCTTGCTCTGCTTAATTATTACAAAGCCTTTTCTAAGTGGAAGCACTTACTTTTAAGCCACATAAAGAAGAGGTATTTTCATGCTCACTATGTATTATGTAGCAAATCATTAAATGTATTTTATTTCTCACCCTATTTTTTGTTCAGAACAGTAATTTATTTTTCAAACCATAACATAAAAGATGACTTTGAAGGAAAGAAAACTTAGGAAATTGTTATAAAAATTAACATATGTGGTTGGTTTAATTAAGTAGAATCATCAAATTTGTTATAGAATGCCATCATGTCAATGGGAGACAGCTTCAGTGTTTAAATGCTTAGTAGGTATCCTACTAAGAGTTTATTCATTTGCTTTATTCTCTTAACTGCTACCTGCAGAGAAGACAAATTGATATTTTCATTTAAAGTGATTCTAGGGTCACTGATTGGCACAAATGTGCAAATTCAGTTTTTAACACATTCATTGCCTTGACCCTGCTGCTGCTGCTGCTGCTAAGTCGCTTCAGTCTGTCTGACTCCGTGTGACCCCATAGACGGCAGCCCACCAGGCTCCTCCATCCCTGGGATTCTCTAGGCAGGAATACTGGAGTGGGTTGCCATTTCCTTCTCCAATGCATGAAAGTGAAAAGTGACCCTGCTAGATCCTTCCATATATGGAAAAATATACATATTGGTGGTGCGTTAGTTGCTAAGTCATGTCCGACTCTTGCAACCCCAGGGACTGTAGCCCATCAGGCTCCTCTGTCCATGGGATTCTCCTAAAAAGAATACTGTAGTGGGTTGCCATTTCCTTCTCCAGGGCATCTTCCTGACCCAGGAACTGAACCCAGATCTCCTATATTGCAGACAGATTCTTTATTGACTGAGCTACAAGGGAAGCCCATATACATATTACTTTATGTATATAATTTTAAAGGAAAACAAGTAGACATAGCAAATTATAATACTTAATTACTATTTTTAGTTTGCTAAACTTGTCCTCAACAAGTAGACTATTGCATCCAATAGAATTATAGGCTTAACATTTATGGCCTTTTGTTCTTTTAGGAAAAATTAAAACATATGTAAATAAATAAGGGCTGTCCTGGTGGCTCAGTGGTAGAGAACCTGCCTGCCAATACAAGAGATGTGGATTCAATCCCTGAGTCAGGAAGATCCCCTGGAGAAGGAAATGGCCACCCCTACTACAGTACTCTTGCCTGGGAAATCCCATGGACAGAGGAGCCTGGCGGGCTATAGTCCATGGGGTCAGCAAAGAGTCGGACATGACTTAGTGACTAAACAAGAGCAGATAAATAAACACATTTACTTACTTACTTACTGAACTTATACTTGCTCAGAAGATTGCTATTTGCTGGCCTATTTAAAAATATGTACTTCTTTGGATGATCCCAAACATTTGTTAGTAAGTAACTCTACAGATTTGGGATGGAAACTATGTGTTGTTCATGGTGGCACTTTTTCTTCCTCCACCCATAGAATCTGTTGCCAAAATGATTTTACTTACTGATTTGGCCTTAGAATTCTTTTCAAAAGAATTCTCTGGGCAGCAGTCCTTTTGTGCTCTAAATAGTAATTGTCATCACTGATCTAAATTGCACAAAGTTAAAATGGCTGAGATTTGTCTTTCGGTTAGCAAAGCCAACCACAGGATAAGTTCGAGGAAGTATCTGACCGTCGTGCTTGTTGGTAGGGAAAATTTGCAGACTGTGAAGCATGAAGCCAAATGGGGACTTAATTGGGGTTGCCCAAGAGTTTTAGAGGTTAACCATGAAATGCATATTGAATTACATTTAATGAAGAAAAAAGTCAATTTACTCTTTAATCTGAACACTGCCCTCAGCATCCTCAACATGGCCATCCCTCCAAGTCATGGATTCCAGTATTTCTGGTTACAATTGTTTATCTTAAAACGCCTGTTCTTGTTTTAGCATACCGATCACTTTGCATTCATGAATTATCAAAACTATTGCAAAGGAATAGCTTTCAGTTACCTCTGGTTATTTGGATGATTGTTATCTTTCAGTTCAGATCATTCAGTTGTGTCCGACTCTTTGTTACCCCTCGGACGGCAGCTCAGCAGGCCTCCCTGTGGACCACCAACTTCTGGAGCTGTTCAAAGTCATGTCCATCGAGTCGCTAAAGCAAACTAACCATCTCATCCTCTGTTACCCTCTTCTCCTCCTGACTTCAGTCTTTCCCAGCATCAGGGTCTTTTCCAATGAGTCAGTTCTTCGAATCAGGTGGCCAAAGTATTGGTGCTTCAGCTTCAGCATCAGTCCTTCCAATGAGTATTCAGGGCTGATTTCCTTTAGGATTGACTAGTTTGATCTCCTTGCAGTCCAAGGGACTCTCAAGAGCCTTCTCCAACACCACAGTTCAAAAGCATCAATTCTTTGGTGTTCAGCTTTCTTTGGAGAAGGGCATGGCAACTGACTCCAGTGTTCTTGCCTGGAGAATCCCCTGGACAGAAGAGCCTGGTGGGCTACAGTCCATGGGGTCGCAAAGAGTCAGACACGACTGAAGAGATTTGGCATGCACACACACACAGCTTTCTTTATAGTCCAATGCACATCCATACATGACTACTGGAAAAACCATAGCTTTGACTATACAGATCTTTGTCAGTAAAGTAATGTCTTTGCTTCTTAATATGCTGTCTAACCGAGCAGACAGCCCACAAACTGGAGAACAATCACACCAAAGAAGTTCTCACACTGTTGTGAAAGTTCTAGGGCCCACACCAGATTTCCCAACCTGGGATCCAGCAAAGGGACTGAGAGCCCCCATGGAATTTTGGTTTTGAAAGCCAGTGTGTTTTGTTATCTTTAACCTGTGCCTGGAGAAGGAAATGGCAACCCACTCCAGTATTCTTGCCTGGAAAATCCCATGGACAAAGGAGCCTGGTGGGCTACAGTTCATGGCGTCGCAAGAGTTGGACACGACTTAGCAACTAAACCACCACCACCAACCTATCTGTACTTTGACCTATTTTGTCATATTTGTATTTTAGAAGATATTGGGCTTAGTGAACAGGGAATCACAACTCTCACCTCCCATGGTTAAAGGAAACATCTGTTTGCAGGAAGTTCTCTCTTTAAGCACAGGGCAGGGACTGGCCCATGCAGACTAAACCAATCTGAAAGATCTGACTCTTCTGGTCACCTGAATGCAGAGCTCACCTGGCCTCGCTTCATTTGCTGTATATAAGCATACTGTGTGTGTGTGTTCAGTTGTGTTCCGTTCTCTGCCACCCCATGGACTATATCCCACTAGGCTCCTCTGTCGATGGGATTTTTCAGGCAAGAAAACTGGAGTGGGTTGCCATTTCCTCCTCCGGGGACTCTCCCAGACCCAGAGATGGAACTTATGTCTCCTGCATCGGCAGGCAGATTCTTTATCACTGAGCCACCTGGGAATCATGTAAGTATACTAAAGCCAAATACAGAAGAAAGCAAGAACATCGATCCACTTTTAATTAATAGTTGCTGAAAATTAAGGTAACCAAGTTATGCTACTATCAGCTTGTTTCCAGAGCCCACTGTATTAAAAAAAAAAAATCTTTAAAATAAATTACCCTCTGAAGTTGTGTAAGAAGTACAGGAAAGTAGGGCAGATAGAGTCTAAAAATGATTCTCACTTACAACCTAGGACTATTTTACTTGGTTTCTCGTAATATTTACACACTTTTCAAAATTAAAAAATAAAGTCAGAGAAAGACAAATATCATATGATACCACTTATATGTAGAATCCAAGATTGATACACATGCACTTATTCACAAAGCAGGAACAGATTCACAGACACAGAAAACAAACTTATGGTTACCAACGGGGAGAGGTGGCTGAGAGGGGAGAGGGATAAATTAGTAGTTTAGGATTAACATATACACATATATAATGTATACATTGTATACATATAATAACTTATTATATAAAATATATAACAAACAAGGACCTACTGTATAGCACAGAGAACTCTACTCAATATCTTGTCATGACCTATAATGGAAAAAAAAATCTGAAAAAGAAGATATATGTATATGCATAACTCAGTCACTTTGCGGTATACCTGAAACTAGCTGAACATTGCAAACCAACTATATGCCAGTATACATTACACGTTAAAAACAATAGAAAATAAACATTCGGTTTTGCTCCTTGCTAAAACACTCCACATTGAAGAAATAGGAGTATGCCGACATCAGTGCATGAGCTAGGGATCTTTGTTTTTCCTACTTGTCAACACTGGAGGCCCCTACAGAAATCTCTTTTTCTTTTTCTTTTTTTTTCCTTTTTTAAGCCAGGTACTTAATTATGTCCTCTTAATTATTTATCCTTGTCAATTCGTATGAAAGCAGCATAGCTGCCGGGATTTTTCCTTGATTTGAGAGCATGACTAAGTAGAGTCAATTCTGGAGTCTTCAGCCTGCTGAATGGCCTTTTGCATCCTGACACCTCATTACTGTCAAACAGCCGTTTCTGACCTGGACTGTGATTCTGGGGCATTGAATCAACCAGCTTTGCTCCGGAGGAACAAACAAACAAGGTTACTGAAAAACCAGTCAGCCTTCAGGTCCTTTGTATGTGTGTTCATCTGAACACATGCCAGGGCAGAGGCCAAGGTTTATAACTGGACGCTGTGGAAAGAGCAGATAACTTGCAAAATAACTCTGAGCTCCTGCCTTATGTTCCTCATTTAAGAAAATCCTATTGAGTTCCAGTTCTGTCTGGATTGAGTGCTGGCGGCACAAGGTGACCTGCAGGGAACACATGAGCATCCACTTAGCGTCTCGGGTGGGATTATTTTATTTCTTTTATTCTCCATCATCTACACCTATGATGCAATGGGACGCCCTGGTTCAGAGTAGATCTGAGTTATACTGACATTTTAATGTCCAGGAGTGGGAAAATTGCCTTTTAAATTTATTAGGACAGGAGTTGTGCTTTAAATATTAAAAATGTTTTCCTGAAAGTGGAGACTTGAATTTACCTTTGAGAGTAGACTTCTCTTTGTTTTGGAAGTTGGGAGGAGGCAATAAAACTTTAATGGAAATTTAAATTAGATTAAAATAAGGATTCTATTGTGAAATTGAGATTCCAGAAACAGAGCAGTGAAACGGCTCGGCATAATAATGTAGAAAGTTATCTTTTTAGTGCGTGAGGTTGTGTTTTCCAGTATTGTGTTTCCTCTGTGGAAAACTGTTTTGTTTGTGTCTAACTTCGAATTCCAGTGTGAGAGTTGGATCATAAAGAAGGCTGATCACCAAAGAATTGGTGCTTTCAAATTGTGGTGCTGGATAAAACCCTTGAGAATCCCCTGGACTGTAAGGAGATCAAACCAGTCAATCCTAAAGGAAATTAACTCTGAATATTTACTGGAAGGACTGATGCTGAAGCTGGACTCCAATAGTTTGGCCACCTGATGCAAAGAACTGACTCTTTGGAAAAGACCTGATGCTGGGAAAGACTGAAGGCAAAAGAAAAAGGGGATGGCAGAGGATGAGATGGTTGGGTGGCATCCCTGACTCATTGGACATAAACTAGAGCAAATTGCAGGATATAGTGAAGGACAGGGGAGCCTGGTATGCTATAGTCTATGGGGTCTCAGAGTCGGACATGACTTTACAAATGAACAACAACTACTTTGAATAGAAGAGGAATGCTCAGGGGAGCTCCTGCTGGGAAGGAGAGCAGGGAGATTCCTGGAGGGTGGGGCAAGTGGGCTCTTGGAGCTGTCATTTAGTTTATTGCTTTGAAATTCCTATGTGATATTCAAACACACGCATACTCTGTTCTTAATTGTTCAGAAGGTTGTCAAGATATAGAACATGTCTGTACTTAAGGAGTGTGTCTGTGTGCACAAGTGTATGTGTACTATGGACTTGCTTCTGTTTGAAGGCCATTGACTAGAGTTTATGGAGGTATCATTAAAAAAAGCTGAATGCCATTCTGAACCTACTCACACACAGAGAGATATTTGGTACACACTAGAATTTCTAGGGTCTGGTAGGACTTCCAGATCATTAAAATATAGGCTTGAAAGAGCTTTCTGATTGCCTAAAGCTTTATGAAGCCTTAAAAAGTAGAAAGTAAGTTTTGGAGGAAAGAACATAGTGACACAGAAATGATGCTCTTCTTTCAAATCCTAATTGTTAAGTCTGATTCGGGTTGTGATGGACTAGCTTGCAGCAGAAGAATCTTCCTACTAAAAACAGCTTAATCAGCTGGATTAAGAAAAAAAAAATCTGTTTAAAGGCGTCTGAGAGCTACCGAGGCAGCCAGGACTTAATCGACTAATATTCCTGGAAGAAGACGTTTTCATTAGTGTGAGCCATATATTCTATATCATGTTTCCATCAAGACATTTGTCAGTTCATAAAAGGGGTGGAAAGAAAGGCTGAGAAGTACTAGCTCTAGCTGAATATTGAGTAAAGCATTTGGTAGTCTTTAGAATTGGAGGATCCAAGTGGTATTCAGGGCTACAAAATGCCCAGTGATTGGGTACCCAAGATCCTGGAGGAGAACAAAGCACAGAGAATGAGCCCAATAGCAGACTGCTCGTCATGCAGTGGTTCAGGCCAAGAAACGGAAAAATTTAGCAAAACATATGTTCCAAAGGGGCTGAAAAGCTATGCAAGATCCTCACAGTTCTCCATAGTGAGTAGCTAAAAGTTGAATTTCAACGTGGATAGTTCCTGGTGAACAAGTCAGGCTTTCCATTGGTGCCCCAGAAGGATTACAGTCTGGAATTGAGACGGGACATATGCATATGTCCTTAGAAAGACTGCAACCCACCCTAAAATCAGATAGAACTGAGTACTAATGTTATCTAGTCTCCATCTACCTGCCTCCTGTTCCTGCTTAGTCTCTAAGTTGTGTCCGACTCTTTGTGACCCCATGGACTGTAGCCCTCCAGACTCCTCTGTATATGGGATTCTCCAGGCAAGAATACTGGAGTGGATTCTCATTTCCTCCTCCAGGGGATCGTCTCAACTCAGGTTTCAAACCCAGGTCTCCTGCACCTCCTGTATTGCCAGGTGGATTCTTTACCACTGAGCCACCTGGGAAGTCTATCTACCTGCCCATCAGAAACTATAAGGAGTCATCTAGAGAAAATAGCATCAACGCAAGGCCTCTGCAAAGTCTTATATTTAACTGCAATTAGCACATGTTCAAGGGATATAACAAAAAAATAGAGAGATAGAGAAATAATAGAAACATTTATAGGTAATCAAGATAGTGCTATGAAAGCTGGACCATCATATTGCAGAAGTGTAGTAGCCATTCTCTCATATGAATGTAGGTGCAAAGATGTTAAAACAAATGTTAACAGATTAAATATTGCAATGCTTTAAATGGATAATACATCATAGAAAAAATGTGCATATTCTAGAAAGATAAATATTGTTTAACATTAAAAATATAACCCCCTGAATTATCCATATGCAGAAAAAAGGAAGTAGCCCACGATGTTCTCAGCAGACTAATAGCATGCCATTACTGTCACCATTCATTTGTATACAGACAAACAAAGGCTTTACCAAATGGCTAATATACATAAAGAAAAAGCTACTCAACCTTGTTAGTGTGCACAGAAATGAAAAGTGAAAACTACACGCATATACCACCTCATGCATACACAGAAGGATGGCTAAAATTAAAAGGAGAAAATCGAGTATTGCTGAGCATGTAATGTGGAGAAGTAGAGCTTTCATATACTGTCTGGCAAGTATAAATTAACATTCTGCAAAAGCATAAGGCAGTTTCTACTACAGTATGCATGACACCTCAGAAATTCTACTCCTAAGAGTATACCACGCAGACACATAGACATATACGTACCTAACGATTTGTACACTGATGTTCATAACAGCATTATTTGCCACAGTCAAAAAAATTAAAACAATCTAAATGCCCAACTTGCCAACATCTGCTGGATCATGGAAAAAGCAAGAGAGTTCCAGAAAAACATCTATTTCTGCTTTATTGACTATGCCAAAGCCTTTGACTGTGTGGATCACAATAAACTGTGGAAAATTCTTCAAGAAATGGGAATACCAGACCACCTGACCTGCCTCTTGAGAAATCTGTATGCAGGTCAGGAAGCAACAGTTAGAACTGGACATGGAACAACAGACTGGTTCCAAATAGGAAAAGGAGTACATCAAGGCTGTATATTGTCACCCTGCTTATTTAACTTATATGCACAGTACATCATGAGAAATGCTGGACTGGAAGAAATACAAGCTGGAATCAAGATTGCCGGGAGAAAAATCAATAAACTAAGATATGCAGATGACACCACCCTTATGGCAGAAAGTGAAGAGGAACTAAAAGTTTCTTGATGAAAGTGAAAGTGGAGAGTGAAAAAGTTGGCTTAAAGCTCAACATTCAGGAAACGAAGATCATGGCATCCAGTCCCATCACTTCATGGGAAATAGATGGGAAAACAGTGGAAACAGTGTCAGACTTTATTTTTTTGAGCTCCAAAATCACTGCAGATGGTGACTGCAGCCGTGAAATTAAAAGACGCTTACTCCTTGGAAGGAAAGTTATGACCAACCTAGATAGCATATTCAAAAGCAGAGACATTACTTTGCCAACAAAGGTCTGTCTAGTCAAGGCTATGGTTTTTCCTGTGGTCATGTATGGATGTGAGAGTTGGACTGTGAAGAAGGCTGAGCGCCAAAGAATTGATGCTTTTGAATTGCAGTGTTGGAGAAGACTCTTGAGAGTCCCTTGGACTGCAAGGAGATCCAACCAGTCCATTCTGAAGGAGACCAGCTCTGGGATTTCTTTGGAGGGAATGATGCTGAAGCTGAAACTCCAGTACTTTGGCCACCTCATGCGAAGAGTTGACTCGTTGGAAAAGACTCTGATGCTGAGAGGGATTGGGGGAAGGAGGAGAAGGGGACTACAGAGGATGAGATGGCTGGATGGCATCACTGACTCGATAGACGTGAGTCTGGGTGAACTCCGGGAGTTAGTGATGGATAGGGAGACCTGGCGTGCCTCGATTCATGGGGTCACAAAGAGTCGGACATGACTGAGTGACTGAACTGAACTGAAATGCCCAACTACTAGAAACACAAATAAAATCATTGCACAATAAATGGTATACTATTCAGCAATGAAAAAAAAAATCATGCCATACGAATGAAGGTTACAAATAGCATTTTGAGCAAAAAAAAAAATAGATATTGAACAACACATACTTTATACAAAGCTCAAAAATAGTGAAAGTAATTAATGGAAAAAGTCAAGGCTGTGTTGCCTTTGAGAAAGGGAGTTGGTTAGTGACTAGAGGAATTTCTGGGTTGCTAACAGTGTGTCCTTTGTTGATACAAGTGCTGCTTACACAAGTGTGTTCACTTCTAGAAGATTCATCCATCTGCAATGGTAAGATTTTTCTCTTGTCTCTTTTGGGATAGTGCTTTACTAGACTTTTACTAAAAAGAAATTAAAGCCACAATGTGGTGAGTGCTGTAATGCCTTCCTTGAGGTGGGCAGTCATTACACTCCGTGAAATGGAAACCTGCGCATGGAACACCGGCATGCTGGGACACGCGGGATGAACTCTATGCTGGTGTGTCTGGGAGACACTCAGCTAATGCCTTCGATGGGACTGTGGTGATAAATAGGCATTTTTCAGGCTCAAAGAGAAAAACATGGTAAATGAAAAAGGAAAAGCATACACTGAGAAGTTTTCCAAAGCTAAAAACTCTGAAAATGTAGCAACTTTCTGCAAATGCTGAATTAATTGCTAAACTTTTGCAACTTGAAGTCCTTTAATCCATTTGACCAGACTATGAAAGAGAGATGGAGAGACAAGATTTGCTCTTCATGAGGCTGATTACCCATTTCCTCCCCCCTGCTGCCTACCTATTAGGCATGTGGCTACTCATTAGCCCCAGCGAGAGGGCTCGGGAAAGGAAAGGGGGAAAAGTCAAATTGGTTAATTAGGCAGCCCTGGCCAGAGGTTTAGTAGGAGGAGGTTGAAAACTAATAGCTAAAATGAGTCAGTTAGACATAATGAAACTCTAGGTGTTGGGTTCCTCATGACTCTATGGAGAAATGAGAATTCACTTTAATTTACTTTTTAATAGTGTCCCATCTGATGCAAGATCTTTTATACTCAATGCACCAAGTAAAAGTTTTAATGTATAGAAGTTGCTCAGGAAAATAGCCCTCATTGAATCTTTCAGTATGGATTCCCTGAACAAATACAAAACATGAAATCAGAAACAACTCTAAGAAGTCCATTTTTTTAAGAACCAACTCTAGGCTGTTACAAAGAGGCAAGGGAAAAATGACAGGTGCTTTTAGAGACGTATGTAGCAAATGACATTATATACTTTTTAAACTAAATGTTCCTGATTTTTATTTTCTAATTACAGGACATATAACAGTTCTAAAAATAACTATATCTTTAGAATTGTGTACTGGATCATTCAACTTCAAGCAATGCTTTCAGAATAGAGAAACTTTCTTTATATTGGAATATGATTCAAGGCTATCCTAAAATATATTTACTGCATTTGAAAGCAGTTACTGGCAAGTGACTTACTTAGCACTGAAAAGGTTCATTTTAACATGTCTTCAGAAAACAACCATATGATTAAACAGTGTACTTCCCATGCCAACTTGGTCTGCTAAATCATCTTCAGCAATACACTTTTCAGTGATCATACAGGGCCTCTGACGTCTTGGAACCCACATATGAATAGGCAAAACATGGTGAAACTGTTAAACGGCAATAGTCCAATGAGACACAGTTGGGAAATACTCACAATGGAGAGGTGACAGACGAGGTATGAGAGGGTTTATGAGTGGAGAAAGTAACCTCAGAGAAAACAGACCATTTATGAGAAGCCACTCATTTCTGGAATCTAACAATACCTGTAAAAAACCTACAGGAAAAAGTCACATTGTGGTTGACACATGTGCAAAGCACATACAATAATAGTGTCCATACAAATTTATGAAGTAGTAAATTGTCACAGCAATATGGTGTCTAGGTATGGTTGATGGAGACTCTGTACTTCAAAGTCAGAGGTTTAAGCAACTTAGACCGGAGTCTGAAATCTCATTTGTCTCTGAAACTAGGAAGTTACTGGTTAACTTTGGTGTGGTACCAGTGGGTTTCCAAGTGTTCTGTATAGCTTGTCAACAAACAAATGGCAATGAAATGTGAAATGATGAGATGCTTAATTATTTCTTTCAAGCTGGATTTTCTGGTATGGGATACATGGTTAATGAATCCTGCTGTTATCTAGTCACGACTTCCAGGTATGGAGTTATTTGATCTAACAGATGAATCACTGCAAGGATTTCTGTCTTAGCAGTAAGAACAGAGTCAAACTGGAAGAACAAATGATCTCTATCTCATCTATAATTACTCCAGCAGCACTGTGCTTCCCAGATTATTTTCTTATTGAAATACAGACAGAAAAGGTATAGGTTTAGTTGACCCGCTCTCAAGCTGCACCTAGCTGCATTTGTCAAGGTTCTCCAGTGAAATAATCAGTAGTAGATAGAATAGATAGAACCTATATATACTTGTATTTCCAGTAGTCATGTACAGTTGTGAGAGTTGGACCATAAAGAAGGCAGAGTGCCAAAGAACTGATGCTTTTGAACTGTGGTGCTGCAGAAGACTCTTGAGAGTCCCCTGGACAGCAAGAAGATCAAACCAGTAAATCCTCAAGGAAATCAGTCCTGAATATTCATTAATGTTGAAGCTGAAACTCCAATACTTTGGCCACCTGATACGAAGATCTGACTCATTGGAAAAGTCTCTGATGCTGGGAATGATTGAAGGCAGAAGGAGAAGACAGTGACAAAGGATGAGGTGGTTGGATGGTGTCACCGACTCAATAGACATGAACTTGGGCACACTCTGGGAGATAGTGAGGGACAGGGAAGCCTGGCATGCTGCAGTCCATGGGGTTGCAAAGAGTCAGACATGACTTGGCACCTGAACAGCAATAACAACTATATATATATATATATATACACACACACACACACACACACACACACACACACACATAGAGAGAGAGAGATTTCTTTTGAAGAATTGGTGGCTTACATAATTTTGGAGATTGGCAAATCCAAAATCTACAGAACAGGCTGGCACCCTGGAGACCCTGGAAGGGTTGATGTCGCAGGTCAAGTCTGAAAAGTCTGGATGAAAAATTCCTTCTTACTCAGGGTGACTAGGTCCTTCTTCTCTTAAGGCTTGCAAACTGATTGTGTGAAGCTCATCCACATTACAGAGAGTAACCTGCTTACACAAAGTCTACTGACTAAATCGTTGATCTCATCTAAAAAGTACGTTCACGGGGACATTTAGACTGATGTTTGACCAGATAATTGATACCATGGCCTAGCCAAGTTGACACATAAAATTAAACATCACACTAGCATTTATACTTCTCAGTAAAAGGGATCTGATTTAGTCAGATATCACTTTCTAATGGGGCTTCCTAGGTGGTTCAGTGATAAAGAATCTGTATGCCAATGTAAGAGACACAGGTTCGATCTTTGGGTCAGGATGATCCCTTAGAGAAGGAAATGGCAACCCCTTCCAGTATTCTTGCCTGGAAAACCTCATGAATGGAGAAGGCTGGCGGGCTACAGTTTGTGGGTTCACAAAGCATCAGACACAACTGAGTGACTGAGCATACAGCACATGCTTTCTAAAATGGAGCACTGCACTGGGAAGAGTTTTGTCCCGATTTTTCCCAGCTCAGGCGTTACAGTCTGTTGGCATCTTTCAGAGTATATATTACTTACCTTTGATTCTTGCACTGAATACTGTTCCCTTTGACTGTGGGCAAAGAATTAGGTGTGGTTTTACTCAATGCTCATGAATCATGACAAATCATACACGGAGAGTTGCTGAAGGCTGCTTTTCCTAGAAATGCTCTGAGTAACACAGGCATGTAGATTTCTAACAATTTCTCTTCACCATACATCCAAAGTCTGTGTGTTGATTTATATTAGCAATGCATATGCTCTAAAGAGAAATCTGAAATCTTATCACTCCCTTTTAAATGTCCTTGTTTCTCTACTAGGTATGATTGACATTTCACATTGTTTTAATTTTCATTTATTTGAAATCCAGGGGAGGAAAACAATCTTCTCAAGTTTTTATCCTTTCCTCCTTGAGCAAATTTTTTACTCATATGATTTATCTATTCATCTGTTGAAATCTGTTTTCCTTATACATTTGAGTAAGCTTTTCATATAGTGAAGATATTAACCTCTATGCCTTCAGCATATTGAATATAAGCATTCCAGATTTAAACATTTTCCTTTTATTTTAATAATATTTATTTTAATCACATGGAAATATAAAATTGCCTACTTCAAATCTATGAATTTTTCTTGAATGATTTCTTCTATTCTTTCAAAACTGACTCCATTACTATATAATAAATATTCTCTTTTACTTTGGGTTACCATGATTATACTGTTAAAAAATTAAGTTTTAAGGCCATCTATGGTCTGTTTTAGAGAATGTTAAAACCCTTCACTATAGTCTATTTTAGAGAATGGCATCTAGTATGGATCTGGTTTTTTTTCTCCAATTACTTCAAGGCAGTTCACTAAATACATTTTTATTCTTATATTTTTGTAAAAATTGTATTTAAATTATTTAAAATAAAATATATGCATATGCATGTACAAATATATCTGTGTGTTTGTGTGTGTATCTATCAATATACATCTCTGCATATATAGATAGATATCTACCATAATATAGCTATATCTATTTAACTGTCTGTTGAGAAAAATAGAGAAGTAAAAATATTTCTAGTTGTTCACTCAATGCCAATTTTCAAGGTGTATGTCAAGGTTGGAAGTATGCCAACTTCTAAACTGACACAAATCTTATTTTATTCTGGGAAACAATATGCTTAGTTATAGTTATCTCCCCATACTCCCTTGCAATATGAATAGATATGTCACCAAGTTCTGGCCAACAACATATAAACAGAAGTCAAGGGACAGGGAACAGGGAGCCATAATTTAAAAGGGACGACACTTGGCTTGCATCTCTCTTCAGCTGTTTAACCTCCTCCTTTTCTGCTTCATCCTGTACAGATTGGTACCTGCAGATAGACAATCACTTTGCCTAGAGGGCTAGGAAAGCCACACATTGCAGTTGGTGGAGCAGAAAGCTGGAAGAACCTGAGTTTTAACGGCATCTTGAGGCAGCGGCACCAACTCTGGCTTGCCTACCTCTCCTACATCCTTGATATGTGAGGCGCCGTTGGTTCACTGTGACGTCATTTTTCGGCTATCTGTAGCTGAACGCAGGCCTAATGAAGGCACTTAGTTCTGTGTAGGATTTATAGGGTTTTCTCTTTGCTGAAAATAGCAAATTAAGCATGCTTCTAAAACTTGATCAGTTTTTTTTTTTAATACC
Source organism: Bos grunniens (assembly GCF_055505025.1). Taxonomy (NCBI): domain Eukaryota; kingdom Metazoa; phylum Chordata; class Mammalia; order Artiodactyla; family Bovidae; genus Bos; species Bos grunniens. The sequence goes on from NC_141165.1 coordinate 151,765,342, forward strand.
ATAAAATACTATAATCTTTTATAGAGATGATTTAGTTTTGAATATAAAGGGGATTAAATAAAACCATGCATAATTTAAAACTTTATCTAGAAAATTTATTGACCCAAATGGGCCTGTAATATGATTAAACCAGGGCCTGGACACAAACAGTTCATGTGCTGGTGGGTTGAACAAGCATGTGTTAGTAATTAGGATGCCCTCTGAGAAGTGTAGAAGATGTTAAGTTTCCAAAGTTCAACCCAAGCTCTTTTCAAAGTCTGTTTTCCTGTATTTCTTCTTTCATATAGGGTGGACCATTAAGTCATCCAAGATTCATATTTCAGAGTCTTCTTTCTTCCTTTCGTTCACCATCAACCCAATTCCTAGGCTGCTTTGATTTGTGTCGCTCTCCGTTTATAACACCAGAATTTATGTGCAGCAAATGGTTTATTGCATTTCCCTATTAGCTGTTTGCCTACCGTTGACTTGTCCTTCTCTACTCCTTTCTATTTTTGTGCCTGCTACCAGAATCATCTTTCCAAAAGTTTTTGACTATGTTATTTTTCAGCTTAAGAATATTTTTTAAGTTTCACATCATCTATCAGACAGAGCCTAACTCTTTAACATGGCTGGTCAGACCCATCACCCAATCTGTATACCTACCATACAAGTTGCAGCCGCCAAGAATAAATGAGAGCTTTATAAAAATGTTGTGTCCTTTCTGGTCCTCCCCTATGGCATGGGAAGCCTTGTCTTCCCTTCTGTTTGAACTATAACTTCCCAACTATTCAAAGATAATATACTTTCTGAAAGCTTTTCTTATCGTCCCTGTTTTGCCTTCTCCTGACTCACAGGAATTTCTTCCTTTTCCCCTCTTTCCCTCTCTCTCCTTTCCTCTTTCCCCCTCTAGCAACTCCCTTCCTCCTCCTCTTCCTTTCTTTCTTCTTGCTTCTCTCTCTCTGCCCCCCATCCCATTTTTCCTTGCCTACACATTTCCTTTCTTTCTTTTCACTCTCATTTCTTTAATTCCTTCATTCACCATACTGTAATACTGGTTAATATATTTGTACTTCCAAAAATCAGAGACATCACATTGCCCACAAACATTCATATAATCAAAGCTACGGTTTTTTCAGTACTCATCTACAGATGTGAGAGTTGGACCATAAAGAAGGTTGAACAGCAAAAATTTGTTGCTTTTGAACTGTGGTGCTGGAGAAGACTCTTGAGAGTTTCTTGGACAGCAAGATCAAACCAGTCAATGCTGGAGAAAATTAACCCTGAGTATTCATTGGAAGGACTGATGCTGAAACTGAAGCTCAAATACTTTGGACATCTGATGCAAAGAGCTGACTTATTGGAAAAGACTCTGATGCTGGGAAAGACTGACGGCAGGAAGAGAAGGGGGCTACCCAGGATGAGGTGGTTGGATGGTATCACTGACTCAATGCACATTAGTTTGAGCAGGCTCTGGGAGATAGTGAAGGACAGGGAAGCCTGGCATGGGGCAGTTCATGTGGTCACAAAAATTCAGACATGACTTAGTGACTGAACAACAACATTTCCAAAAAGTGTGAATTCCCTGTAGCAGAAACTCTGTTACAAGTGTGTTTTTCTACTGCAGAAGATAGGATTTAATTTCATAACAGATGGATCTACTGTTAAAACTCTCTTAAATCTTTCATAAATTTATTATTATAATTAAGAATAGCAATAGCTAATAGCTATAGTAGCATCATTATGTGACAAGCTTTATGTATAAGTAAACATCTAATAGGCATTCATTTGCGTGTTTACTACTTGGACAGTGATATGTATTTATAAATATGTAATGTACATGGTAATTCACATTACCTAGTAGAACATTCAAAAATGGATCTTTTCCTTTAATTTTTATCATTATTTTGCTGAAGTCTGAGTGTTGAATCTGTGTAAATTAAATACATATATGTCATAACTCAATTGTATTCTATTTCCCTTATTGTTGAAAATATGATTAAAATTTACCTTCAGTGAGTTATTTTTTTCACTTTTATTCTGAAAGTGAGTTTAGTGCATGAAATTAGTAGTACATCTAATAAAACTATTTAGGCCTCATCAATATTTCCCTACTAGGTCCCCCCTGCAATGGCTCAAAACCAGATCTATATCTCCACATTCTGATCATCTGAAAATGGTGCCCTTTTAAATCTCTGGGATGTGCTGTGCTTAGTCGCTAAGTTGTGTCTGACTCTTTGTGACTCCATGGACTGTAGCCCGCCAGGCTCCTCTGTCCATAGGGATTCTCTAGGCAAGCATACTGGAGTAGGTAGCATATCCTTTCTCCAGGGAATCTTCCTGACCCAGGAATGAAACCAGGGTCTCTTGAGTTGCAGGCAGATTCTTTACCAACTGAGGTAAGAAGGAAGCCTTTTAATCTCTAGGTAGTCACAACAGGGCAGAAAGTCCTTTTTAATTATCACCTCCCTCAACCCCACTATGAAGCTTCACACTGGCCTTGATCAAGCAACAGATTTTTTTCTACTCTCAGGATCCTGGATCTCACTTTTGGAAACAAAAACGCTGACTGATGAGCTGTTTCCAGGGCTGTCCAGCTCAAACCCAGAAGGCTAATAACTGCCCCCTGGTGGTAAAATTTATGTGCCTTTCGAAAAGCAAAGGCTTGGCTACCTTCCTAGGGAAGGTGAAAACATATTTTTCATTTCTTTCTAGGGAGACTATGGTCACAAAAGCAAAGTATAATGCAATTTCTCAGTAGGTCACCATGATATTTTAACCTCTCTTTACTCTCTCTGCTTTATATTTCAACTTTTAATTCTGGCTCGGTTACTCTGATTACCTGCTGAAACAGCTCTGGGATCAAGACACTCGGCTAGGGCAGGTTTAGTAACCGGTATATTTGGGGAAAGGACAGACTTTGAGGGGTTAGTGTTTGATTTCAAAATCTCAAGGACAAAATTTCAGTTTAGGAAGGTGAAAAATTCAGGAGGTAGATGACAGTGAGAGTTGCATAACAGTGTAAATGTACTTATTGCCACTGAATGGTACAGTTAAATATGGTTAAATAGCATGATTCATATTATGTGACTTTTACTGAAATTTAAAAAAGCATATACACACGCAGACAAACATGTCAAATAGATTGGGCACCAAATTCTAAGATCGATTTTTTTTTCATTTTTTTCCTGAATCACAAACTCCTAAGTGATATGGAATTTTAATAAGTTTGGGCAAAAAGTTACTTCAGTGTTCCCAGTAAAGCCTTTGATCATGTGGATCACAAGAAACTGGAAAATTCTTAAAGAGCTGGGAATACCAGATCACCTTACTTGCCTCCTAAGAGACCTATAATGCAGGTCAAGAAGCAACATTTAGAACTGGACATGGAACAACAGACTGGTTCAAAATTGGGAAAGGAGTGCATTTTATATTCAAAGCTGTATATTGTCACCTTCCTTATTCAACTTCTATACAGAGTACATTGTGTGAAATGACGGGCTGGTTGGAATCAAGATTGCTGGGAGAAGTATTAACAACCTCAGATACACAGGTGATATCATTCTAATGGGAGAAAGTGAAGAGGAACTAAAGAGCCTCTTGATGGGGGTGATAGAGGAGAGTGGAAAAGCTGGCTTAAAACTCAACATTCAGAAAACTAAGATCATGGCATCCAGTCCTATCACTTCATGGCTAATAAATGGGGAAAAAGTGAAAACAGTGGCAGACTTTATTTTCCTGGTCTCCAAAATCACTGTGGATGGTAACTGCAGCAACTGAATTGAAAGACTTTTGTTCCTTGGAAGAAAGCTATGACAAACCTAGACAGCATATTAAAAAACAAAGACATCACTTTGCCAACAAAGGTCCATATAGTCAAAGCTATGGTTTTTCCAGTAGTCATGTACAGATATGAGAACTGGAACATAAAAAAGGCTGAGCACTGAAGAATTGATGCTTTTGAACTGTGGTGCTGGAGAAGACTTTTAAAAATCCCTTGGACAGTGGAGAGATCAAACCAGTCGATTCTAAAGAAAATCAACCCTGAATATTCATTGGAAGGACTGATAGTGAAGCTGAAAGTGAAAGTCGCTTAGTCCTGTTCAGACTCGTCTTTTCGACCCTATGGACTACACAGTCTTTCATGCATTTTTATTATCCTTATTTTTACTACCAATTTTCAATTCAAGAGGAATAAAATCTTTTCAAGTGAAAATGAGGAAATATATATTGAAGAATACTAATTAAAATTTAAGTTCTATACACAAAATGCTTATATACAATTATAACCATACTGCATAAGAAGGGAGATCTTTATTTCATTGTCTCCTTTGGGTACATTATTTGCTCCAGAACTCTCTCCTACATAGTGGAAAATCATCCCCCAGGTATTATTTTTCACATATGGCTATTTACTATTTTTAATTTTTATTGGAGAATGTTTGTGTGTGCGCGCTCAGCCATTTCAGTCTTGTCTGACTCTTTGCCACCCCATTGACTGTAGCCTATTGGGCTCTTCTGTTCATGGGACGCTCCAGACAAGAATACTAGAGTGGGTTGCCCTGTCCTCCTCCAGGGGATCTTCCTGACCTGGGGATCAAATTCGAATCTGCCTGAGTGTCCAGAATGGCAGGCAGATTCTTTACCCCCTGAGCCACCTGGGAAGCCCTTATTGTAGTATAGGTGATTTATAATGTGTTAGTTTCTGCCGTACAGAAAAGTGAATCTGTTTCACATATACACTCTTATTTCTAAGTTATACCAAAGCAGTTGGAGAAGGCAATGGCACTCCACTCCAATACTCTTGCCTGGAGAATCCCATGGACGCAGGAGCCTGGAAGGCTGCAGTCCATGGGGCCGCTGAGGGTCGGACAACGATCGAGCGACTTCAGTTTCACTTTTCACTTTCATGCATTGGAGAAGGAAATGGCAACCCACTCCAGTGTTTTGCCTGGAGAATCCCAGGGACGGGGGAGCCTGGTGGGCTGCCGTCTATGGGGTCGCACAGAGTCGGACACGACTGAAGTGACTGACTTAGCAGTAGCAGCAGCAACCAAAGCAGTGGCTCAATGTATTTGCAAGTGGCTCAGGCAGTAAAGAATCTGCCTTCAATGCAACAGACCCAAGTTCGATCCCTGGGTTGAGAAGATCCCCCGGAGAAGGGAAAGGCAACCCACTCCAGTATTCTTGCCTGGAGGATCCCACGAACAGAGAATCCTGGCAGGCCGTAGGCCATGGGGTCACAGAGTCAGACATGATTGAGCGACTAACACGTTCACTTTTTTTCACGTTAAAATAGGTACTGCTGCTCCTGCTGCTGCGTCGCTTCAGTCGTGTCCGACTCTGTGCAACCCCATAGACGGCAGCCCAGCAGGCTCCCCCATCCCTGGGATTCTCCAGGCAAGAACACTGGAGTGGGTTACCATTTCCTTCTCCAATGCATGAAAGTGAAAAGTGAAAGTGAAGTCGCTCAGCCGTGTCCGACTCTTCGAGACCCCATGGACTGCAGCCTACCAGGCTCCTCCATCCATGGGATTCTCCAGGCAAGAGGACTGGAGTGGGGTGCCATTGCCTTCTGGAAAATAGGTACTGAGTATCAGCAAAGACTGTTTCACTTCTGTTTGAGCTCTCCTTGGTCCACAGTCAGTATTCTTGGAGCTGTTTGAAGAGACTTTCTCCATTGTTGGTAGAGATGTTTTCTCTTTTGAGAAATCTTAGGGCTATGCCAAACATCGTTTGGTGCTCATAAACTCAACAGTAGCTAAGGTTTCTTCCTTCAACACTGGGACATCTTTTGCTATGGGCTCCCAGGCATAAAACAAAGTTATATTTTGTTATAACGAAGTAATCCCTTTAAGGTCTTTTTTTTTTTTTTTTCTGGTTCTCATTTCTTACAAGAAACTTCTTGTGTGCTTTAAAAAAAGTTTCTCTTCATATTTAGAAGAAATCATTCAGAGTTCTGTGTCTACACCTCATAAAAAAAAATCTCTCTCCTCTGCAACTTCATTCTAATAAAAACTTCCAAATAAAACCATAACTCTAGAGATATTGTTTGATTAAACATAATAATTTATATTCTCAATAAGCAAAGAACTTTATATTTTCACTATGAACTACTAATAAAGTATTAGAAACTGGTTTTGTGTTTGTATAGCTAAAGTTCCCATTCTGGTGATTTACAGAATACAAAGACACAGACTGCCCTTAGGGTGTATTACAGCGTCTGTGTCTGAGAATAAAAAATTGATTCATTTCTCTCCTCTCTCTCTACCCTTTCCCAACCCCACCCTATGTAAGAATCTGATTAGAACATCTCATTGGGTACAACATTAATTCAGAACACATTCCTACGGATTTTGTGTGTTGTCTTCACTACTGACAGAGTAGCAATAGCATCTTAACTTTGCCTTAGTTTATAACTCCTGCTGGTGGAAGGCATGAGATCAGAGAATTCTTCACTGGAATGAACCTTGTAGCTCGAAGAACACTGAATCAGAACGTGTCTTGTAGAGTATTGAACTCTAAATTTAGATATAAGTGAAAGTGAGGGGAAAGAAATGAGGTGACAGAAACAGGCCCCACAGCAAGGTGATAATAAGTAGATAATTCCATCCCAAGAGTCAGGCTCAAGCAGAGAGGAGAGAGGTATCAGTTCAGTTCAGTTCAGTTGCTCAGTCATGTCCAACACTTTGCGACCCCATGAACCACAGCACACCAGGCCTCCCTGTCCATCACCAACTCCTGGAGTCCACCCAAGCCCATGTTCATTGAGTCGGTGATGCCATCCAACCCTCTTATCCTCTGTCGTCCCCTTCTCCTCCTGCCCTCAGTCTTTCCTAGCATCAGGGTCTTTTCAAATAAGTCAGCTCTTTGCATCAGGTGACCAAAATATTGGAGTGTCAGCTTCAACATCAGTCCTACCAATGAACACCCAGGACTGATCTCCTTTAGGATGGACTGGTTGGATCTCATTGCAGTCCAAGGGACTCTCAAGAGTCTTCTCCAACACCACAGTTCAAAAACATCAGTTCTTCGGCACTCAGCTTTCTTCATAGTCCAACTCTGACATCCATACATGACCACTGGAAAAACCATAACCTTAAATAGATGGAACTGAGAATAAAAAGAAAGAAAGAAAGAAAGAAAAAAGCTATACTATAAACTGACTTACTCAAGAAGAGGTCTAATATGGTGGTTTTATATAGTTATGGTTTTATATAGTTTATATAGTTGCTAAATCGTTACCAACTCTTGCAACCCCGTGGATTGCAGCCCACCAAGATCCTCTGTCCATATGGGATTCTCCAGGCAAGAATAATGGAGTGGATTGCCATTTCCTTCTTCAGAGGATCTCCCCACTCCAGGGATTGAACCCAGGTCTCCCTCATTGCAGGCAGATAGTTACCAACTGAGCTATGAAGGAATCCCAATATATACTACTATATACAAAATACATAAACCAGTAAGCAATAAGGTCCTAATGTATAGCATAGGGAATTATAGTCCATATCTTATAATAACCAATAATGGGAAAAATCTACCAAAGAGTATCCAACTATCTGTCTGTGTATCTATCTACTGAATCACTCTGCTGCACACCTGAAACATAGGAAATCAACTATAGTTAAAACAACAACAAAAAAAATAGGTCTAAGAGATGGACTTTGAACAAAGAAGTATAAAGACTGAATCACAAACACATACTGTTCAGGTTGTTGACATAAGTACCTACTTGCTCATTTAGTCATACAAACTTAAGTTTAAAAAAGGTCTTAAAAGTTATACCCTTTACCCTCTTGTCATTCAGTGGTTGGTTGTTCTCTATGACATAAAAAGAATATATTCAACCACGGTTTTGAATCACTCTGTGAAACATACATTTGGTCAAATATATAAAAGTCACCCACCTCCTTATCTTCTATCTTTTGGTGGAGTTTTGATTTTCAGATGACCTCTTCCTGGTTAATTGTAGATGTCTCCTATACATGCATATAAATACAGAAACCAATCAAAGATGCTAGAAAGGAGGATTGCTGCTAAGTTGCTCCTAAGTCACATCAGTCGTGTCCGACTCTGTGTGACCCCATAGATGGCAGCCCACCAGGCTCCCCCATCCCTCGGATTCTCCAGGCAAGAACACTGGAGTGGGTTGCCATTTCCTTCTCCAATACATGAAAGTGAAAAGTGAAAGTGAAGTCGCTCAGTCATGTCCGACTCTTAGGGACCCCATGGACTGGAGCCCACCAGGCTCCTCCACCTATGGGATTTTCCAGGCAAGAGTACTGGAGTGGGGTGCCGCTGCCTTCTCCGAGAAAGGAGGATAGGGCATATATTTAGCAAGGGTATAAATTTTTATAGGAAACTGGCAAGTTTCCATTTATTTTCTGTAGTTGTCATCTTCATAAGATTTAGATGTATCAATAATATTTATGTGGTATCTACTTGTAAGTTGTCTTAAATCATAAATACAGACATTTTATGTAGAACTATGCATTAACTGTCCATCAACTTCAAGGACATAAATAATTATTTGTTTTAGCTTTGAGAAGCTAACATTGAAAAATATGTCTCTATCCTCTGATATAATTGGAGATTTTATGTCTCAAAATACTAAAACAATATGTAGTACATTGACTGGCTTCCTAGTCTTTTTCCCTCCTAAGCTCAAGTTCTTTCTTAATTAGCTAATACTTAGCAACAACTTGACACATTATTTAGAGAGCTGTGCCTAACTTTCCTGCTTCATTGGTTTATTAATAGCTTTGAGTGCAGGGCTGGGAAAAAGAGCTGTGTGAACAATGAATTACATGTTACCACTTTATTGGGATAGGAGCAAAAATGGGGAACATTTTTGAAATTTTAAGTATTCAAATGATTGCAAATAAATGTGAAATATATATAAGTGATTTAAAGTCATCTTCTTAAAACCAAGAATCTTGCTTGCCTGAAAGCAAGTGTTTCCAGGTTCATGTCATCTGAGTAAAGCAGATTTTTGACACAGCAGTAAGCAAACTATTCTGAAATCTGTCCAAACATGTAATTGAATCATACTTGCTCAAGCATAAATTTCTTTTTCACCATTAGTTAAACAATCAAATATAGAAATTGATAGCAGATTTCTGACATAAAGAGCTTAGATAGATCTAGGATTTGTGGAAAGAGATATAAAAGTATGTGGTTAATTTATTTGATTTATAGGTAGTATTCAAAAGTAAGCTTGCTGCTGCTTAGGGAAGACATAGAGAAGAGGTGGAAGGAACATTGATATTCTTGGCTATACTGCGGACTTGGGAAAACAATATTACTGTTTTAAAGCAATTGAGGCTATTCCATTCTTCAATATTCCTTATCAACGGCAACTGTCATGGGTGAATGAATACTGGTCTTCCTATTGCTTTGGTATCTTTCCCTGATCATATCTCTAAACATTAATTATATCTCCAGTAGAACCCAATGGAAGAGCTCCCCTATCCTAAATCACTCAAGTCCTCAACTGTACTGTATATCTGAGGTATATATGAAGGCAACGTAAATGAAAAATAATAATAAAATCAGTTAAACTCCAAGCCCACATTTAGAATCCTTATGGCCTAGATTGCTGGTTGAAGCCCAGAGGCTATGAGAACTCCTCTGACCTGGGTCAGCCTAACTTAAACAGCCCAGAGAATAAGGTCACTCAATTCTTCTTAGGTTCCTTTTCTCTAAGCTTCATTCTATCCTTGGCCTATAAAACTTCATCACACAAATACTGAAAATAATATGATACTAAGCAATCACTTTCAGTCTCTTCATTAATGGAGGGTTGCCTGGTGTGCTGCAGTTCATGGGACTGCAAAGAGTCAGACACAGCTTATGACAGAATAATTCTACATTAAATAAAACATGTCGGCATACAGAATTAATTTATGGTAGTTCTAGTATTGGCATAAGCAGATATTTACTAAGTATTTATTTGTTTGTTTTAATTTTAGTTACCTAAGTTTTCTAACTTGGATGAACTTTTTTTTTCTCTTTTTCACTCTAGTACTTAATCAGCAAGTTCTTTTACCACAGCATGTATCATTTTCTTTTATGAAATAATTTGTACAAGTGTCTTAATCTTTCTAATTCTAACTTAGACTACTTAAATATGGCCCATACTGATTTAATTATATGTGGTGTGAAACCTTTCGATGTGCTCTGTAATGTTTTTCAATCTGTAATACTTTTAAATAGTGCAAATTCAAAAACAAATGAAAATTTAATCTTTAATGAAATGTTCTTACTTTTATATTTGTTACTTAGCCTTTCTAGTTCAAGATTAAATTTGATGATACCTGTCAAAATTCATTAACAAGTATTTTTGAAGGTGCCAAATATGGATATTGGTTGCTATGAAAATTAAAGAAGTAAAAAAAGATAATCCCTAATCTCAAGGTTGTTTTAGTAGTGATGGGGATAGAGGTGCCTGCAAAGAGCTAGACAGAAAGGCTCATGATATAAAGTGTAAAATAAAAACCCAGGCAAAAGTAGGTACTGATTTTTAAATGCTTATGCTGCTTTGGACATTCAATTATTAACTCTTAAAACAACTCTTCAAGGTCGGTATTATTAACCATGTCTTACTTTAAACAAAAGCAAAAACACAAGAAAACACCTAAAGAGTAGAGAGTTTAGGGAACATGCTGAAACACATCAGTAACAGGACCAGTATTTTGACCTGGGTATTTCTCATGTCAGCACCTCCATAACCACCCATTGTCTTTTTGATAAGGGAACATAGAGAAAGTATTTATTCTTTTTGTCTTTGGACAGACATGTCTAACAGATGGTATTTAAAAGATGCCATTGAAATAACTTAGAATGAGGACAAGTAGAAAGGAAAAACCATGCTGAAAAAGCTCCAAGAACACACGGAGAGGAGAAATGTGACAATAAAAGGTATGTCTTCATGATGTTATAATCTGTTTTCTATTTTAGTCCAAATTCTAGACACATTATAAAAACTTTCAGGGACTTTCTAAATGGTGATATTTAGAGAAAAGACAGTGTATTCCATTTTCTTTCTTTCTTTGCCTTTTTATAATGTTTCATGGAGTTCTCACAGCAAGAATGTAAAAATGAAAGTCACTCAATCGTGTCTGACTCTCTGTGACCCCATGGACTCTATAGTCCATGGAATTCTCCAGCCAGAATATTGGAGTGGGTAGCCTTTCCCTTCTCCAGGGGATATTCCCAATGCAGGGATTGAACCCAGGTCTCCCGCATTGCAGGCGGATTCTTTACCAGCTGAGCCACAAGAGAAGCCCAAGAATACTGGAGAGGGTAGCCTATCCCTTCTCCAGGGGATCTTCCTGACCCAGGAATTGAACTGGGGTCTCCTGCATTGCAGGCAGATTCTTTAACAACTGAGCTATGCGGGAAGCCCACAGCAAGGATACTGGAGTGGTGTTCCATTTGCTCCTCCAGTGGGCCATGTTTGTCAGAACTCTCCACAGTGACCCACCCATCTTGATTCATTGAGTTAAGCAAGCCCTTTTGCCATGACAAAGCAATGACCCATGAAGGTGAAAAAAAATGATGCTTTTGAATTGTGGTGCTGGAGAAGACTCTTGAAAGTCCCCTGGACACTAAAGAGATAAAACTAGTCAATTCTAAAGGAAATCAACCCTGAATACTCATTGGAAAGACTGATGCTGAAGTTCCTGAAGCTCCAATACTTTGGCCACCTGATGCTAACTTTGGAAAAGACCCTGATGCTTGCAAAGATTGAAGAAGAAGGAGAAGAGGGCAATAAAGGATGAGATGATTGGAGAGCATCACTAATTCAATGGACATGAACTTGGGTAAACTCTTGGAGATAGTAAGGGACAGGGAGGCCTGACCTGCTGCAGTCCATAGGGTCACAAAGAGTCAAACATGACTTAGCAACTGCACAACAGCAGCAATGATAATAGTGCATTCAATAAGATTCTTAGAAAGGACCATGAAGCAAGGCAAAGGACGCAAGGATTCCAGAAATTTTCATACCCAAAATAAGCAGTTTTCTCTGCTTTGCAGAGAAGAATAAAACACATATATCAATTGGGTCAGGTTGCTCCTAGAAAGCCGAGATCCCATCCTAATAATCATTTTACCTCCATAGACTCTGTCCAAGGTAGACCTTTAACATATATATTTTGAAAGATGTTCAAACCCCAGGAATAGTCATTTCTCTCTGGTTTTGTGTGTGTGTGTGTGTGTGTGTGTGTGTATTTTAAAAAGGCCTGCATGTCTGTCTGACAAAATATTTGAGGGAAGGTTAACATTTTGGAGGTCTTCAAATCACAAAAGTTTGACTTTTTGTCTATATTGAATTAACAGAATGACCATAATAGTTTTCTTACTATCCACTATGACCAGCTGGATGTCAAAGTTTCCTATCAGTAAATCAACATACAGAATAAATAAATAGCTCTTTGTAGCTATAGTTGTCCTTCTCATTAGAAATAGGTAACTGAGGCCTTTTAAACTTGGCAAATTAGTGTTGTCCCATATACTTTAACTGCTTAAGTAAAGTTAGGTGTCTCCTGGCTCTGCTTTGAATGTTCTGTCTTAGACATTGAGCGTAGGCAGAGGAGTAAAGACACGATAGAAGGTCCCCTGCATACGAACCTTCAGGTTGTGAATTTTCAAAGATGCAAATGTTCAATCACATACGTTAGTTTACATGTACAGTGTATGTTCTCACATGCATGCATCCTTACAAGTGGTTGTGCTTTTGTGTACTTTGCTGTATAGTGCTGTATAGAGTCCAGTAGTATAGCATCTTTATTTCAAGCCCAGGATGTCTTGAAGCAAGTATAAAAGCAATGGTGATGTAGCTGGTACTGCTAAGAAGCACCAGCTGTGTATTGTACTATGGTACTTTTCAAGGGTCTGTACTGTAAGACTAAAAATTTTTTCTTTATCCTTTGTGATGGTTTTTTTATGTATTATTTGTGTGAAAAGTATTATAAACCTATTACAGTACGGTACTATATAGCCAATTGTGTTAGCTGGGTATCTAGGCTAACTTTGTTAGACTTGTGAACAAATTGGACTTACGAACATGCTCTTGGAAGAGAACTTGTTTGTATATAAGGGACTTGCTATCAGTTAGTTCAGTTGCTCAGTCGTATCCAACCCTTGCGAACCTATGGACTGTTGCACGCCAGGCCTCCCTGTCCATCACCAACTCCTGGAGATTACTCAAACTCATGTCCATTGAGTCGGTGATGCCATCCAACCTCTCATCCTCTATCGTCCCCTTCTCCTCCTGCCTTCAATCTTTCCCAGCATCAGGGTCTATTCCAATGAGTCAGTTCTTCACATCAGGTGGCCAAAGTATTGGAGTTTCAGCTTCAGCATCAGTTCTTCCAGTGAATATTCAGGACTGCTATATTAGTCATTAAATGATCCCAGAGAGTTCAGGCAGTGAAGGTCTAGGCTAGCCATAATATAGAAAGTATTTTGAGTGTTAAATATTGGGTCAGATACCTCCATGAGGCATTATCCACTTTAGGACAGGGTATGTGGTAGTCTATCTGCTCTGCTTACTGTACATGCTTAGTAAAGACAGAGGGAAGGAAAGTTGGGTGGGGGCATGAATTAAATTTTGAATGATGGGTTTTTCTTCAGAAAGATTGCATGACATTTCTACATAGATTTAGCTCTGATTAACATGATTCACAACTTCTTTAAGGCTTTATTTAATACTTTATAATAAAGGTACTGGAATTTCTATTCACAATTTGAAGATTTAGGTGACAATATTTTTATTTGAAAGATTACAACCCTAGGGTCTTGGGCAGAATGTGACTTATTTACACAATCAGTGGAAATTTGCATGGCTCAAGGAAAGTTCTTAATGAAATCCACTCCCTCATCAGCTAAATGTCTAAAAGAAGAATTAACAGGTCCACTTAAACTCAATTTCATAGACAGGCAGAAGTTTTATTTAGAATTATTCCTTAAAATGTTTTTACTATATAAATAATTAAGGAAGGCATTTGCATTGAAATAAATTCATGTATAGGTTTTCTAGGTGGTGCAGTGGTAAAGAATCCACCTGCCAACGCAGGAGACATAGGAGATGTGGATTCGATCTCTGAATCTCTGGAAGATCTCATGGGATAGAAAATGTCAACCCATTCCAGTATTCTTGCCTGGAACATTACATGGACAGAGGAGCTGGTGGGCTACAGTCCAAGGGGTCGCAAAAAGTCAGATACAACGGAGCAACTGAGCAGACTCAAGACACAGACATATATTAGTAAAGACAGATAAATAAATACCTCAAACTTCCCATCTCTCACTACACATTCTCTTCAAATCCATCACTTCTCAGAGGTAAACACTATTCTGATTTTCTGTGTATCTTTCCAGGACTTTTCCTATGCATGTTCAAATAATTATGAATAGTTAAAAATTTTTGAATACTTGACTTTTTCTTCTGTATGTTTTCTTTTTGCACATATTATGTGTATCCTCTATTCTCTTCTACAACTTTTTTTTTTAATTAACCATATCTCCTGAAGATCATTCCTCGTCAATATGCACAGACCTCACACATTCTCATCACAGAGGCCTGTTATTATATAGTATGGCTGTATTATAAACTAATTAGCTTATCTCTTTATTCTTATATGGACCAGAGAGTTGACAACATATATTTTTCTAGTTCATGTTATATTATTATCATCGATCTGTGCAAAACCCTCTCTAGCTGAGTTTGCAGTGTCTTCTTTCTATCCTGATTTCTGAGATGCACTGGGCTAGTGTTGCTGGATCTTTTCTGTCACGGGGCAGGTGATGATCCTTTTAGGACATTTAGAAATAAGAAAAGTTCAGACATAAATCAGTGTCTCCTGACCTTTCCCTCTCTCTATTTTGGCACCAAAAATTCTGCTCTAACTTGTCATTTTCCTACACATACACAGAACCATCTTCTCAATTCCCAGGTGTTTTTCCAAGTTTCTACATGACTTTCTCAGTGGCGTCCTCAGGCTGTGCTTTTCCCAGTTACATCCCGCTGATTGGCTTTGAGAGAGTTCACATCATGTATTAGTTATTTGTCATCTCTCATCTTGCTGTCTTAATTCCACTATCAGTGATAAATTAGCTGACATTAGTCTTAAAAGCACTGTTGAATGAAAAGTCTTAAACATATATTCTGTAAAAAAGTTCACATATTCATCAGTTGTAATAATAACCACAATAGTAACAATAATTGCCAACTGTAAGTGGATATTTTATGTCTGCAATATTTGTAAACTCTTTAAGATGTGTATTGACTCATTAAGCCTTTTCAACCACTCAGTGGAGTGGATGTGATTGTAATCCCTATTTTATAGATAAAGGAATTGACCACTAAAAGGTAAACATATTATTATCCACAGCCATATGGTGGAAGAAATGCAATCCAAGAGATTGTGCTTTAATTTCTACTCCAAACTACAGCAAGATGTGGAAGCACTGATCCAAAGGGTCTACATTTTCTAAATTTTAACAGCTAATGTCAAGTTGCCCTTAAAATGGCTCTCTATAAATTTAGCTCTCAGCAAAACCTAATGATAAGTGGTACTTTTAGATTTTATTTTTGTCTATCCAATTTGGGGGAAAAAAAAAACCCTCAAGATTTAAAATTTGTGTTTCAGCTAGCAAATCTCCAGCTACATGTGTGTATACATACATATATATATATATATATATATATATATATATATAACTCAGACATATATATATGTCTGAGTTATTGAGTGTTGGACTTGAAAGAGAATATAGAGATATACTCTAGCCTCTTACTTTTTATTAATGAGAAGCCTGAGTGTCTGAGAGGTTATATGACTTCCATCAATTCCCACTGAGAATTTGTTACAAGGTTTGAGGGAGCGCAGATATTCTGTCTCTCTTTTTTATGCTATTTCTGCTAATCCACACTGCCTACCATAACAACCTCCCTTGGTAATCACATTTACAGCATCCTATGTTAATTACCATATAGCTGTACCAAGACACCGCACTGGGCTTCCAATATTTCCCTAAAGCACAAAGAAGACACCTGGAAGGCAGATTCTAGGATAATAGTACTGTTTTCTAACATTTAGTACAGTCTTCATAAAGAATAGAACACTAAGAGAATGGTGAATGAAGGACAACCCTGTACAGAGAATAAACTCACGGGTTTCTGGCTACCCCCTAATATGTTTACATTTGTTTTAGCTACAGATTCCATGATTACAAAATCAGCCATAGATAATCCACAGCATTAACAATAGAAACGCAGGTTCAATCCCTGGGTAGGGAAGATTTCCCTGGAGTAGGAAATGGCAGCCTGCTCCAATATTCTTGCCTGGAAAATTCCCTGGATAGAGGAGCCTGATGGGCTGCAGTCCATGGTATCACAAATAGTTGGAATGACTGAGCATATGTATGTAAAGAAGTGACAATAGAGAAGACTCATAGAATTGGGCTTCCCAGGTGGCACTAGTGGTAAAGAATCCCCCTGCCAATGCAGGAAATTCAGGAGATGTGGTTTCGATCCCAGGATTGGGAAGATCCCCTGGAGTAGGAAATGGCAACCCACGCCAGTATTCTTGTCTAGAGAATCCCATGGATAGAGGAGCCTGGCAGGCTACAGTCCATGGACTCACAAAGAATTGGACATGACTGAACACACACACACACACACACACACACACACACACACACTAGAATTGTGGAGCTGAAATGGATCTCAGAATTTATTCAGGGTTAGGCTGCTAATAACTACATAGGACAGATGAGTGAAGTCTAGAGATGTCAAATGACTTGTCAAAAGTAACACTGCTGGTTAGTATCAGACCATGTTTTGAACTTGAACTATAAATTTCACTAAATTCCACTAAAGTTAATCCCTTTCACCTACTCAACACATGTTTTTTTAAGGTATTAATATCATTCATTGCTAAACACTGACCTAGGTACTGATGGTCATGAAGCCCCTAACTCATTCAGATATGGTCAGTGTCTCCACAGAATTGATTGTCTAGTAGGGTAATGACTTACACTCAGTTCCTGGTGCTTAGTTTCATGTTGCAGAGGTTTCATTAAAGTCACACTCTTGGCCTTCCTTTGCTTATCAGGTAGGTAGAGGGAGATTTTCTGGTCTGACTGGTATGTTTGAATAGGAATTGGGCATACCGCTTTCAGTACCTTCTCTCCTTCCTATCAGGGGACTTCTGTTCTGCCTTGCTTCTCTCCTAAATGTAATGAAACCACCAGTTCAACACTGCTTATTTCTGGAATGAATATCAGGAATGCCACTTACATTCATATAGAAGCCCCCTTCTCCAAGGATAATTATTTAAATAGTGTAAGTGGTGGTTTTCTCTCATTTGCTGACCCTTTTTTCCTACTTTTCTATTGGTTCAGAAGTTGCTGAGGGACAAGGTTGCTATATTTTGAATCACCATAAAGCCAAGCAAGAGATACCCTTGGCTCAAATGGTAAAGAATCCGCCTGCAATGCAGGAGACATGGGTTTGATCCCTGGGTTGGGAAGATCCCCTGGAGGAGGGCATGGCAACCCACTCCAGTATTCTTGCCTGGAGAATCCCCATGGACAGAGGAGCCTGGCAGGCTGCAGTCCATGGGGGTCACAAAGAATTGGACAAGACTGAATGATTAACACAAAGCCAAATAAATATATTCAGATCAGTTGTCATGACAGCAAAAATCTGAGGCTTTGTCAAAACACATACATGTGCTCATTTACTCGGTCATGTCCTACTTTTTGTGACCCTATGGACTGTAGCCCCCCAGGCTCTTCTGTCCATGGAATTTTCCCAGCAAGAAGACTGGAGTGGGTTGCCACTTCCTACTCCAAGGTAGCAGTAGGGATTGAATCC
Organism: Bos grunniens; assembly: GCF_055505025.1. NCBI lineage: Eukaryota > Metazoa > Chordata > Mammalia > Artiodactyla > Bovidae > Bos > Bos grunniens. The sequence continues at coordinate 151,783,205 of NC_141165.1, forward strand.
AAGTCTCTTACATCTCCCGCACTGACATGTGAATTCTTTACCACTAACACCACCTGGTTCAGAAAATATGGAAGTTGCATTCATAACTAAATTTAGATCATTTGATTGCTGCCTGTGATTTATTTGCTTGTTTTTAAAAACAGATCAGTCTTGCTTTAAACTAGTATTATGAGTCATTAGAAAGGGCTTTTTTTTTTTTTTTTAAATAATATGTGTCTATCCTGAAGGGCCTCTCAGGTGACCCTAATGGTAAAGAATCTGCCTGCCAATGCAGGAGACGTAAGAGACCCGATTTTCATACCTATGTAGGGAACGTTCCCTGGAGTAGGAAATGGCAATCCAGTCTAGTACTCTTGCCTGAAATAGCCCCATGGATAGACAATCCTGGCAGGCTACAGTCCATATGGTCACAAAGAGTCGGACATGACCAAAGTGACTTAGCATGCATACGCGTCTATCCTGAAACTCACCCGAGAGATTCTTGCTGACATATGGTGGTGATCCATAGCATAAGACTTAGCAGCAGAGTTAAATCAAAGACCTAAAGTGTTTTGTTCTTTAGAAAGGAAACCAAATCTTTCATCAGACATTCACTATTACATTTCCTTATGATCTTATTGATGAAACCTAAAATGACAAATATGCAGCATAGACACAGAGTTCACATAGACAAGCATAGTGTCAATCTGTGATGGTTACTATGGTCTTATATCTTAGTTATTGTTTTTCAGATAAAACCAAAAAAAATAGCTTTATTGAGCTATACTTGACAAAAATTTTACATATTTAAGAAAGGCTAGTGGCTCAGAGGTTAAAGCATTTGCTTGCAATGCGGGAGACCTAGGTTCGATCCCTGGGTTGGGATGATCCCCTGGAGAAGGAACTGGCAAACCACTCCAGTATTCTTGCCTGGAAAATCCCATGGACGGAGGAGCCTGATGGTCTACAGTCCATGGGGTTGCAAAGAGTCGGACATGACTGAGCGACTTTACTCACTCACTTTGCATATTTAAGACACACAACTTTTTCATTGGAATAGAGTTGCTTTATAAAGTTGTATTAGTTCCTGCTGTATAATGAGTGAATCAGCTATATGTATACATATGTACCCTCCCTCTTGGACCTCCCTCCTACTCCCCAGCCCTGCTGCCTCTCCAGGCCATCACAGAGCACTGAACTGAGCTTCCTGTGCTTTAGAGCAGCTTCCACTAGCTATCTATCTGACACATGGTAGTGTATATATGTCAGTGCTACTCTGCCAATTCGTCCTACCTTCCCCTGTGTTCACCTGTCCACTCTCTAAGTCTGCATCTCGATTCCTGCCCTGAAAATAGATTCATGTTCACTGTTTTTCTAGATTCCATAGATATTTATTAACATACAATATTTGTTTTTCTCCTTCTGAATTGCTTCACTTGTTTGACAGACTCTAGGTCCAACCACATCTCTGAAAATGACCCTATTTTGTTCCTTTTCATGGCTGAGTAATATTCCATTATATATGTGTGTGTGTGTGTATACCATTTGTCTCAATTTTATTTATTTTAATATAAATTTATTTATTTTAATTGGAGGCTAATTACTTTACAATATTATATTGGTTTTGCCATACATTGACATGAATCTGCCACGGGTGTACATGTGTTCCCCATCCTGAACACCCCTCCCACCTCCCTTCCCATCCCATCACTCTGGGTCATCCCAGTGTGACAGCCCCAAACACCCTGTCTCATGCGTCCAACTTGGACTGGCAATTCGTTTCACATATGATAATATATATGTTTCAATGCCATTCTCCCACATCATCCCACCCTCGCCCTCTCCCATAGAGTCCAAAAGACTATTCTAAACCTGAACAGGATGGGGAGCACATGTATACCTGTGATGGATTCATTTTGATATTTGGCAAAGCTAATACAATTATGTAAAGTTTAAAAATAAAATAAAATTAAAAACAAAAAACAACAACAACAAAAAAAGACTATTCTATACATCTGTGTCTCTTTTGCTGTCTCACATATAGGATTATCATTACCATCTTTCTAAATTCCATATATATGTGTTAGTATACTGTATTGGTGTTTTTCTTTCTGCCTTACTTCACTCTGTATAATAGGCTCCAGTTTCATCCATCTCATTAGAACTGATTCGAATGTATTCTTTTTAATGGCTGAGTAATACTCCATTGTGTATATGTACCATAGCTTTCTTATCCATTCATCTGCTGATGGACATCTAGGTTGCTTCCATGTCCTGGCTATTATAAACAGTGCTGTGATGAACATTGGGGTACGTATGTCTCTTTCAATTCTGGTTTCCTCAATGTGTATGCCCAGCAGTGGGATTGCTGGGTCGTATGGCAGTTCTATTTCCAGTTTTTTAAGGAATCTCCACACTGTTTACCATAGTGGCTGTACTAGTTTGCATTCCCACCAACAGTGTAAGAGGGTTCCCTTTTCTCCGCACCCTCTCCAGCATTTATTACTTGTAGACTTTTGGACAGCAGCCATTCTGACTGGCATGAAATGGTACCTCATTGTGTTTTTTATTTGCATTTCTCTGATAATGAGTGGTGTTGAGCATATTTTCATGTGTTTGTTAGCCACCTGTATGTCTTCTTTGGAGAAATGTCTATTTAGTTCTTTGGCCCATTTTTTGATTGGGTCATTTATTTTTCTGGAATTGAGCTGCAGGAGTTGCTTATATATTTTTGAGATTAATTCTTTGTCAGTTGCTTTATTTGCTATTATTTTCTCCCATTCTGAAGGCTGACTTTTCACCTTGGTTATAGTTTCCTTTGTTGTGCAAAATCTTTAAGTTTAATTAGGTCCCATTTGTTTATTTTTGTTATTTCCAATATTCTGGGAGATGGGTCATAGAGGATCCTGCTGTGATGTATGTCAGAGAGTATTTTGCCTATATTTTCCTCTAGGAGTTTTATAGTTTCTGGTCTTACATTTAGTTCTTTAATCCATTTTGAGTTTGTTTTTTTGTGTATGGTGTTAGAAAGTGTTTTAGTTTCATTCTTTTACAAGTGGTTGACCAGTTTTCCCAGCACCACTTGTTAAAGAGATTGTCTTTTCCCCATTGTATATTCTTGCCTCCTTTGTCAAAGATAAGGTGTCCATAGGTGCATGGATTTATCTCTGGGCTTTCTATTTTGTTCCATTGATCTATATTTCTGTCTTTGTGCCAGTACCATACTGTCTTGATGACTGTGGCTTTGTAGTAGAGCCTGAAGTCAGGCAGGTTGATGCCTCCAGTTTCACTCTTCTTTCTCAAGATTGCTTTGGCTATTTTTTGCATTTCCATACAAATTGTGAAGTTATTTATTCTATCTTTCTGAAAAATACTATTGGTAGCTTGATATGGATTGTATTGAATCTATAGATTGCTTTGGGTAGTATACTCATTTTCACTATATCGATTCTTCTAATCCATGAACACGGTATATTTCTCCATCTATTAGTGTCTTCTTTGATTTCTTTCACCAGTGTTTTATAGTTTTCTATATATAGGTCTTTTCTTTCTTTAGGTAGATATATTCCTAAGTATTTTATTCTTTTCATTGCAATGGTGAATGGAATTGTTTCGTTAATTTCTCTTTCTGTTTTCTCATTGTTAGTGTATAGGAATGCAAGGGATTTCTGTGTGTTGATTTTATATTCTGCAACGTTATTATATTCATTGATTAGCTCTAGCAATTTTCTGGTGGAATCTTTAGGGTTTTCTATGTAGAGGATCATGTCATCTGCAAATAGTGAGAGTTTTATTCTTCTTTTCCAATCTGGATTCCTTTTATTTCTTTTTCTGCTCTGATTGCTGTGGCCAAAACTTCCAAAACTATGTTGAATAGTAGTGGTGAGAGTGGGCACCCTTGTCTTGTTTCTGATTTTAGGGGAAATGCTTTCAAATTTTCTCCATTGAGGATAATGTTTGCTGTGGGTTTGTCATATATAGCTTTTATTATGTTGAGGTATGTTCCTTCTATTCCTGCTTTCTGGAGAGTTTTTATCATAAATGGATGTTGAATTTTGTCAAAGGCTTTCTCTGCATCTATTGAGATATTCATATGGTTTTTATCTTTCAATTTGTTAATGTGGTGTATTACATTGATTGATTTGTGGATATTGAAGAATCCTTGCATCCCTGGGATAAAGCCCACTTGGCTATGATATATGATCTTTTTAATATATTGTTGGATTCTGTTTGCTAGAATTTTGTTAAGGATTTTTGCATCTATGTTCATCAGTGATATTGGCCTGTAGTTTTCTTTTTTGTGGCATCTTTGTCAGGTTTTGGTATTAGGGTGATGGTGGCCTCATAGAATGAGTTTGGAAGTTTACCTTCCTCTGCAATTTTCTGGAAGAGTTTGAGTAGGATAGGTGTTAGCTCTTCTCTAAATTTTTGGTAGAATTCAGCTGTGAAGCCATCTGGACCTGGGCTTTTGTTTGCTGGAAGATTTCTGATTACAGTTTCAATTTCCGTGCTTGTGATTGGTCTGTTCTTCCTAGTTCGGTTTTGGAAAGTTGTACTTTTCTAAGAATTTGTCCATTTCTTCCAAGTTGTCCATTTTATTGGCATATAATTGCTGATAGTAACCTCTTATGATCCTTTGTATTTCTGTGTTGTCTGTTGTGATCTCTCCATTTTCATTTCTAATTTTATTGATTTGATTCTTCTCCCTTTGTTTCTTGATGAGTCTGGCTAATGGTTTGTCAATTTTATTTAACTTCTCAACAACCAGCTTTTGGCTTCGTTGATTTTTGTTATGGTCTCTTTTGTTCCTTTTGCACTTAATTCTGCCCTAATTTTTAAGATTTCTTTCCTTCTACTAACCCTGGGGTTCTTCATTTCTTTCTTTTCTAGTTGCTTTAGGTGTAGAGTTAGGTGATTTATTTGACTTTTTTCTTGTTTCTTGAGGTATGCCTGTATTGCTATGAACTTTTCCCTTAGGATTGCTTTTACAGTGTCCCATAGGTTTTGGGTTGTTGTGTTTTCATTTTCATTTGTTTCTATGCATATTTTGATCTCTTCTGTGATTTGTTTGTTATTCAGCACCATGTTGTTCAGCCTCCATATTTTGGAATTTTTAATAATTTTTCTCCTGTAATTGAGATCTAATCTTACTGCATTGTGGTCAGAAAAGATGCTTGGAATGATTTCAATTTTTTTTTTTTATTTACCAAGGCTAGATTTGTGGCCCAGGATGTGATCTATCCTAGAGTAGGTTCTGTGTGCGCTTGAGAAAAAGGTGAAATTCATTGTTTTGGGGTGAAATGTTCTATAGATATCAGTTGGTATCAATATCAACTGGTCTATTGTATCATTTAAGGTTTGTGTTTTCATGTTAATTTTCTGTTTAGTTGATCTATCCATAGGTGTGAGTGGGGTATTAAAGTCTCCCACTATTATTGTGTTATTGTTAATTTCCCCTTTCATACTTGTTAGCATTTGTCTTACATATTGCGGTACTCCTATGTTGGGTGCACATATATTTATAACTGTTATATCTTCCTCTTGGATTGATCCTTTGATCATTATGTAGTGTCTTTCTTTGTTTCTTTTCACAGCCTTTATTTTAAAGTCTGTTTTATCTTGAGTATTGCTACTCCTGCTTTCTTTTGGTCTCTATTTGCATGGAATATCTTTTTCCAGCTCTTCACTTTCAGTCTGTATGTGTCCCTTGTTTCGAGGTGGGTCTCTTGTAGACAACATATTTAGGGGTCTTGTTTTTGTATCCACTCAGCCAGTCTTTGTCTTTTGGTTGGGGCATTCAACTCATTTACATTTAAGGTAATTATTGATAAGTATGATTTTGTTGCCATTTACTTTGTTGTTTTGGGTTTGAGTTTATACACCCTTTCTGTGTTTCTTGTCTAGAGAAGATCCTTAAGCATTTGTTGGAGAGCTGGTTTGGTAGTGCTGAATTCTCTCAGCTTTTGCTTGTCTGTAAAGCTTTTGATTTCTCCTTCATATTTGAATGAGATCCTTGCTGGGTACAGTAATCTGGGCTGTAGCTTATTTTCTTTCATCACTTTAAGTATGTCCTGCCATTCCCTCCTGGCTTGAAGAGTTGATCTATTGAAAGATCTATTGAAAGATCAGCTGTTATCCTTATAGGAATATCCTTATAGGAATCCCCTTGTCTGTTATTTGTTATTTTTCCCCTCCTTGCTGCTTTTAATATTTGTTCTTTGTGTTTGATCTTTGTTAATTTGATTAATATGTGTCTTGGGGTGTTTCACCTTGGGTTTATCCTGTTTGGGACTCTCTGGGTTTCTTGAACTTGGGTGACTATTTCCTTCCCCATTTCAGGGAAGTTTTCAACTATTATCTCCTCAAGTATTTTCTCATGGTCTTTCTTTTTGTCTTCTTCTTCTGGATTCCTATGATTTGAATGTTGGGGCATTTAATGTTGTCCCAGAGGTCTCTGAGGTTGTCCTCATTTCTTTTAATTCTTTTTTCTTTTTTTCTCTCTGTTTCATTTATTTCTACCATTCTATCTTCTACCTTACTTATCCTATCTTCTGCCTCCATTATTTTACTGTTGGTTCCCTCCAGAGTGTTTTTGACCTCAGTTATTGCATTATTCATTATATATTGACTCTTTTCTAATTTCGTCTAGGTCCTTGTCAAATCTTTCTTGCATCTTCTCAATCCTTGTCTCCATGCTGTTTATCTGTAACTTCATTTTGTTTTCAAGATTTTGGATCATTTTCAATATCATTATTTGGAATTCTTTATCAAGTAGATTCCCTTTTGTTTGGTTTGGTGGGCATTTATCCTGTTCCTTTACCAGTTGAGTATTTCTCTGTCTTTTAATCTTGTTTATATTGCTGCATTTGGGGTGGCCTTTCTGTATTCTGGCAGTTTGTGGTTCCTCTTTATTGTGGAGGTTCCTTGCTGTGGGTGGGGTTGGATGGGTGGCTTGTCAAGCTTTTCTGGTTAGGGAAGCTTTTGTCGGTGTTCTGGTGGGTGGAGCTGGATTTCTTCTCAAGAGTGCAATGAAGTGTCCAGTAGTGAGTTTTGAGATGTCAGTGGGTTTGCTGTGACTTTGGGCAGCCTGTATATTGAAGCTCAGGGCTATGTACCTGTGTTGCTGGAGAATTTGCATGGTATGTCTTGCTCTGGAACTTGATGGCCCTTGGGTGGTGCTTGGTTTCAGTATAGGTATGGAGGTTTTTGATGAGCTCCTATCGATTAATGTTCCCTGGAGTCAGGAGTTCTCTGGTGTTCTCAGGATTTGGACTTAAGCCTCCTGCCTCTGGTTTTCAGTCTTATTCTTACAGTAGCCTCAAGACATCTCCATCTCCTTTCAAAGACAATGGGCTGACTTTCTGGGTGCCTGATGTTCTCTGCCAGCATTCAGAAGTTGTTTTGTGGAATTTGCTCAGCGTTCAAACGTTCTTTCAATGAATTTGTTGGCGAGAAAGTGATCTCCCCTTCCTATTCCTCTGCCATCTTAGGACTGCCCCTTGTCTCAATTTTGAATCTACCATTCTATACTTTGCTTTGGAATGCTCTACCTGAGAATCTATCTGAAAGCCACGTTTCTCCTCTGTCAACTGTTCCCTATTAAGTTCTGTAGATATTGGCTCTAGAGGGCAATTGGAAGTCTGGAGAAGGAAGGAGCCTACTTCTTCCTCATTTGGTTTTTTGTTTCTGTTAACATCACCCTGGCAAAGGCAATTGATCCCAGGCCCCCCACTGAAACCCACCTCCACGTTCCTCCAGAGAGCAAAGTATGACTGAGCAGCAGTACCCATCTGCTGGTCACCTACTCAGAGGTCTGGTTCCCAGCTCCACAGGACCCTCCAAGCTCCACCAGAGGACCAGTGCCCCGTTCAGAGGTCTGAGTCTCCCTCACCTGGAGTTACAAGGCTCTAACAACCATGGCTTCTCTTTGTTCCTCAATCCTATGTCGGGAGCTGCTTCTTGCTCTTACTAACCCTGTCAGCTTGGCTCATCTTTTTGCTTTATTCTGTCCTCTAATATTTGTTTAATCACTTCTCTATATTGAACTGATGTGGTTTCTGTTTTTCTGCATGGACCCCAAGTGGCTGTCAAAATGTCAGTCACATTTTATGCATTCCATAAAAGCTAGATTCCCAAAAGGACAGTCTCCAACAATTCTGGGTCCACAGTTGGAAGAGGACAACAGATTCAATACCTAGATGTAAGATCTAGAACATGTCAGCATTCCCTTCCATGGGACAAGTTAACTCTGTGAACAGAGTGGTACTCAGTAACACTTCTAGAAAGAAAATACTTGAAAAAAAAAAAAAAAAAAAACAACTTGACAAGCATATCCAGCACACAGTGTCTTTATCTCCAATTAGAGCCAGGGAAAAAAGCAGAGACTGCAGTAATATGACCTGGTTGTTGAGACATTAGCTTAAGGCAACCATGCATTCTTAAAAATTTGCTTTTCAGATACATTATTTTACAACTAATGCTGCCTACAAGAAAGAATAAATCTAGATATAGAGAGAAAAACACCCTGCAATCAGCCCTCCATATTTGTGTGGATTCCATACCTATGGATTCAATCAGCAGAGGATTGAAAATATTTTTTTAAAAATCTAGAAAGTTCCAAAAAACAAAACTTGAATTTGTTTCACTCCAGCAACTGAGAGCTATTTATGTAGCATTTATATTCTCTATACAACTAATTTAATAGAATTTACATTTCAGTGGTAAATTATATATAGACTATGTTAAGCCACTCAGTCCTGTTTGACTTTATGTGACCCCATGAACTATAGCCACCAGGTTCCTCTGTCCATGGGATTTCCCAGGCAAGAATACTGGAGTGGGTTGCCATTTCCTATTCCAGGGGAATCTTCCAGACCCAGGGATTGAACCTATGTCTCTTGTGTCTCCTGCACTGACAGACAGGTTCTTTACCACTAGTGCCACCTGGGAAGCTGGATTATATATAGTAGATTATCATAAGTAATCTAGAGATGACTTAAAGTATACAGGAAGATGTGCATAGATTATATGCAAATACTGTATCATTTTATGATAAGGGACTTCAGCATTTTTGAATTTTGATTTTCACAGGGGTCCTGGAACCATTCCCCTGAGCATACTGAAGCCCTCAGTATCCTCAGGGGAAGGGCCTTATACTTTGTCCTGCTTTACAATGAAATATCATGGCTTAGAGTGATTGTAGCAACCAAAAGTCATGTTGGAGTTTTAGAGCCTAAGTAAAAATTCTTCATGTCACTTTTTAGCCTATATAAGATTATACTATTTGAAGGTAATCTACTCCTGGGGTCTTCCTTCACTATCTTCCCATATCTGCTCCTACAATCAGACTATATTCTGGTTCCTGGTTAAAATAAATGTTTTATCTTTGGAATTCCTTGAATTTCTAAGTAAGATGATTGCATCAATCAGCACATCTACCTTTTCTTTGTAGTTTCCTTTTATTTTTTGCTTTTAAAGGTAAACAGATGATATCGCTGGATCTTTCACATGAAGGAAGAATGTATGCATTAGGAGTTCCTTTCACCAATATTTGGAAAGAGTCCAGATCCCAGCCCAGCTGAACCAGAGTAAATATGCTGCTTGAAAAAATATATCAGATTTCTGCTACTTTACTGTGTTAAAAGGTTAATAAGTTATAGAGATTAAGTGGTCAACATTAGCAGGTACCTTATTATTACATTATTAAAATATTAATGCTTTCGGTTGTGAAATATGATCCATCAGACACCAGAGGCTGGTGTCTAGTGGAAAGTTTAACAGGCTAGCCTGAGGGCAAGGCAGGTTTTACTAGTGTACTTAGGTATACACGTTTTACAAGAAGGGTGGAGTCTCTGAGTTCAAACAACTGCAGTTTGCAGTTTCTTCTCAGAAAATTAACTCAGAGGAAATTCACATCTCTTATGGGATCTCTTTTTTTTTCCCTTCCCTTCAAACATAAACTGGCATTAGCCAAAATGCAGTGTCTTGAGGAAGTATATAAGTTAGGTACAAATCTTTTATTACTAACTCTTGGCAATTTAATAATTAGGGTGTACCAGAATTAAGTGCATCTCTCCTGATTAAATGGCTTAGTTGCCACATGTAATTAACATCTGCTTGTATCATTAGATGCCTTTGGCTGGGCTTGGGTGGCTCCTGATAAGCTCTTTGGGAGAGGAACATAGGGAAGGAAGGCATAGTCAAACACCATAAAAGAATTTTAACACAGGTTATATCTACAATGTTAGAATCCCTCTATTTTAGTGGTGTAAAGGCTCATTAAATTCAACCTCTTCATTTCACTGGTAGAGAAACTAGGGCCCAGAGAGAATATATGTTGATGTTAGTCATACAACTGTATGGTGGCAAAATCAAGACTACAGAGTTACCTTCTGACTCCACGCTGAGTCCCCTTGTATGATTGTGTACTTCTTCTCTAGTCCCTAACTATCTGTCTACACTCGCTGCAGTGACAGGCCACCCTGTAATTACTTCCCACCAACACTCATGCTTTTCCAGAGGTCCCCAAGTAACCATCCAAATGGTCTTTAGTATTTACTTGTTGTTAACTTTTATTTTATATTACAGTATAGTCAATCAACAATGTTTTGTTAATTTCAGGTGTGCAGTAAAGTGATTCAGATATGCACATATATGTAATTTATTCTTTTTCGAATTATTTTCCCACTTAGGTCATTACAGAATACTGAGAAGAGCTTTCTGTGCTATAGAGTATGTCCTTGTTGATTATCTATTTTAAATATAGTAGTGTGAACTTTTAGTTTTTATACAGGGGAGTTGAAAGATTACTGTCTTGAAAAATTCATTGGTTTTGCATTTAAAGACATGGACATAAATGGTTTGGCTGGAATTGCTTTTTGGTTTCACGTTCTCTTACAGGATTGCTAACTTGTTAGAGGCCTCCAAGGAATCAAACACAGGGAGAAACCTCCAAGTGATCAGACAGAGATATGTATGGCAAAGCCAATACAATATTGTAAAGTAATTAGCCTCCAATTAAAATAAATATTTAAAAATAAATAAAAATAAAATAAACACAATGTCTCTAAGTCCTTAGTCACTCAGTTGTGTCTGTCTCTTTGCGACACCATGGACTGGAGCCCGCCAAACTCCTCTCTGTCTATAGGATTCTCCAGGCAAGAATACTAGAGTGGGTTGTCATTCCCTTCTCGAGTGTATCTTCCCAGGGATTGAACCTGTGTCTCCTGCACTGCAGGCAGAGTTTTTACTGGCTGAGCCACCAGGGAAGTCTTGTCCATTAACACTCCCTCCTATTTGAGCAGTGATCATGAAATCCATGATCTTAGCATCTTATTTGAGAACATGTTATACTGCCATTTCTAACATTTCTTAGGAGGAAATAATGCCAAATATATACACCTTTTCAAGTATAGAATAAATTTACTAAACAGATGTTGATTGCATGAAATGTTTTGCAACCCCTGGAAGCAAGAGCTTTTCAGCACTTGGCATTCTGGAGCTGAGGTCTGCTTGTGCTCTTGATAAAATATGGATTGTACTGGAATCAAAAGAATGAAATTGCATCCAATATTTAGATTAGAGAAGAAGGATTTGGTTTGGTTTTGTGTCTGGTACAACTGTCATCACTAAAAATTCTAGATCACCTAAAATACTTGTTTCAGTGTGTGTATCCTAGAAGTACTCCTCCCAGGAATTGTGCATCTGAGATTCCCTTCCATGATTTACCTGTGGGTAAGGCCCTACCTTCATGGTGACTTCACATTCAGGTTTTTAGTTTTTCAGATTAGTGAGTTCATGCTTCTCAAGGAATAAAGAGAGATAGCTTCCTCAAAAGACACCAAAATTATTTCAATCAAATGGACCTGTCAGACCAGGCCAGTGGGATACTTGTGCTTTTACATTATGTTTTTATTTATAACAGCACTAGAATTTACCTGAAATCAGTAAGAAATGTAGATGTTCTATGCCTCAGGCTGTATCTCTGTTACAAGAAAAAAGGAAAAGAGTGTTCTAGCTAAATTCTTTGGAGCAACAGTTTTCTAAGTTATGGAGATGCCATACTTACTTGATTATTATAACTAAGTGTTAAGCAGATAATTAAGGCAGAAGTGCTAAATGTGTACTTTCAAAAGCACTAGAACTATGACTTCTGGATATATACACAAGTTTAAGAACTATGATAAAAAAGAAATAAATGTATATGTATATACACATGACAAGCATACACATTATTATAAATCATTCATAAAGTCTGCATAGTTATTGCTTTTAATTAGTTCTAGAATAATTGTCAAAGAAATCATTGGCTTCAGCAAAAATCAAACTTTATTTGGGACCCAGATTTATAAGTTTGCAGGAGATGGATTTCTGGGAGTCAGATGTGGCCCACCATGGTAAAGAGGCTCAGGAAAGGAAGAAATTGATTAGTTTCCCATTTGAGGACCTTTATCTTTTATGGGGAACCCAATTGTTCTCATTATAGGGGTACAAAGGAGTATTTTGGAAAGGATTAAACTGGCTTCTCAGGTGGCACAGTGGTAAAGAACCCACCTGCCGATGCAGGAAATGGGGGTTGGATCCCTGTGTCAACAAGATCCCCTGGAGTAGGAGATGGCAACCCACTCCAGTATTCATGCCTGGAAAAGGTGGGCTACAATCCAGGGGGTCACAAAGAGTCAGACATGACCGAGCATGCATGCACACCTGGATCCACTTCCTTTTTCTTTCTTTTCATATCCTTTCTCTTTCCTTCTTTTCCCACCTTCCCCCTACTACTTCTCTCCACCTTTCTCCCTCCCTCTCTCTTCTCCACCCCTCCCACCTAACCTCCCCTCCCCTCCCTCACCCTCTTCTCTCATTGTTAATGGCAGTCGCATATGTTATGTGTTCCATGTAGGAAACTAAGAGTTTTACCAACTCAAGTATTTTTCTTCAAAAAAAAGTTGTTTATTCTCATCTCACAGTATGATTTCTCTCAAATGTATACAAGATCAGGAGTATCAATTTAAGTTCTATATGATTCTATCCAAAGATATGACTTCTGTCTTGGATCAAATTTTTTTAACTATTGTTCTTCTGTAGGTATAGCACGATTCAATTCATTCCCATACACTACGTCACTCTGTATTACAGAGCATAAATTCTATACAGAAAGAAAAGCCTGTGGTGTTGGTGAAACACAAACATCTCTTTGCTTCTTTACAGGGTAGCATTGCCATCGTTTGTGTGCACTATCCCTGGGCACCGTATGAGGGCGTTTTATACACTCTGTCTCTTAATTCTCAGAAAGTCCCTCACTGTATCGAGCCTCAGAGGATTAAGGGACAATTTAAGTAGGTGGCAGATTCAGGATTAAAATTCAAGTTCTTCTGTAAGTCACTCAACTACTACACTCATGATACGTAAATCGTGATGCCGCACAGAACAAAAAGCATTTAGTATCTCTCTTTGAGACTGTGGGCTAAAAAAATACTCCTCAAATTGACTCAAGTTTCAGATGGCGGTCAGTTCTTATAGTACAAAGAAGAGGTACAATGCCTTACCCAATCCAAGACAAAAGAGTTCAAAAAACCCTGTTGCTTATTAGAGATGATTGAGAAAAGATGCACACTGATAAGAAAGAGTGTATTCTGTGGTAGTATAATTTGTAACCCTCCATTCTCAGATGAGAAATTGTTCTATAAAAGTAATGATGATGACAATTATTTTTTATCATAATTACTTTTTAAAAAAAGGATTCTGGACTTAAACTCATTATTCATTCTTCCTTAAAAGAATAATTCTGGATTTTAGGGTATTCTTTAAATAAAGAAACTTTAACATCCTTCTTTTAGATAACAGGATATAAATGTAAATTTGGAGGCCATATATAATTTTTTAATTAAGAGAATTTCTTGGTGTTTTTGAATAATATTCCCTTTAAATATACGAGGGCCTGGAATAAGGGCAGTCAACAACAGCATCATCCAGAGTTTTCAGGACTCCAGACTGCAAGGCATAGAACACAAAGGGAAGGTCTGAGTGTCTGTGTTCTTTTGATCTGTCAGTGACCTGACTATAGATCCACAGCTCCGTGATTACTGAGTCTCAGCTGCCAATCACATGTAAATAACAGACAAGAAGAACAAGCACAGGAGTGCAGAGAGCAGCTGAAGAAATCACTTCATTAGCTCTGAGACAAGTCTGATCAAGGATTCACTTTCCTTCTGATTCACCTCTGAAGTGAATCTCAGAACTATGATTTCAGCAGTCACGGGGGCAGGTAGAAATTTTAGCACGGAGCGTACGATGTTGGTAGTTATGAATAATTATAGAGCTACATGGTTTTGAAATAGTCTTGTGATATTGGGAATGACAACATCGTTAATTGAACTGTCAAGTGAGCCTGCTATTCTTCAAGGGCCTCCTGGTAGACAAGATCCATTTTCCTATGAATCAAGGACAGCACACCAAATGTATACTGAAACTCTGGTAGAAGTATCTTGCAGAACTCAAAGAAAAAGACACAATTAAGAAACTCAATGGGACAAAGGTTTAAAAATCTATTAAATAGGGAGATTTCTTTCTTATCCATTAGAAACTATGATACATAAAAGAAGGATTCTAAAATAGATTGGCTAATGATTCTAGTGTTAAGACAGCAGATAGAAACAAACATGAAGATCATATAGTTATATTCAGTTCTTTAATAGCATACCAATAGTGGTAGCTTTATCAACTCATTAAAATTTTATTATAAATTGTCATCTAAAACATAAATTTTTAAGAATATGAATTAAAACAGAAATTTTAATTACCCTTTAAGTAGATTGTATTAAGGAATTTTTAGGATACAGTTTTGTTAGATTTATAGACTTTCAAATAGCAGATGTATATGTGAATTTGTTGTATTTCTTTCTCTGCTATATACATAGAAGATAAGCAAAGTGTAAAAAAAATATTTGAATTAAAATTTTTGCAGCTGTAGAAATTATTATTTTAAATCTATAAATAATTTTTAAATAAAAAATAAATGGTCTCCTTTTATTTGAGAAGTAAAAAGTGTTGCTCAGCTACACAGGGAAAGAAGTGATTCATTTGTATATTTTTAAGTGCAAATATAAAAAGACCTCTGCTGGGTTCTATAAATTAGTTGCCATTGGAGTTATGGACAAAGAGTGTAACTTATTAAGCATACTTTGTGGCTAACTGAAATTAAACAGGACAAACATACATGAATATCTATATTCTATCAACTTCTAGAAGGCAATGTGCTACAGAGGGCTGATGTCTATTTCACTTTGCTCTTCAACCTTTCTATTAATAGGAGCAGGAAAAAGGTTGTTAATTATACACTCTACAAAGTCAGAGGGTGGGGCCAATTTAATTTCTCAATTGTTGTTGGTTAGTTGCTAAGTTTGCAACCCCATAGACTGTAGCCACCAAGCTCCTCTGTCCATGGGATTTCCCAGACAAGAATACTGGAATGGGTTGCCATTTCTTTCTTTAGGGGACCTTCCTGATCCAGGGCTGGAATAAGCGTCTCCTGCATGACAGGTGGATTCTTCACTGCTGAGCCATCTGGGAAGCCTTATTTCTCAGTACTGTGATTTTATTTTGATTTTAATTTTTTAAATTACTTAGGAAATCAAATCAGAATTGTTTAGTCTAAAAATCACTTGGAGAATTACCAGCTCCCATACCTAAAAACTCCTGAGAAATCTGTGTGCAGGTCAAGAAGCAACAGTTAGAACCGCACATAGAACAACAGACTGGTTCCAAATTGGGAAAGGAATATGTCAAGGCTGTATATTGTCACCCTGCTTATTTAACTTCTATGCAGAGTACATCATGCAAAATGCTGGGCTGGATGAAGTGACTGAACTGAACTGAACAGATTCTTAAAACTCCTGTAAAGCTAGCACAACCTAGGTTGTGTTTTCCTAGCATTTTTATTCTAGTCAAAAGTGTGTGTGTGTATATATATATATATATATGCATATATATATATATGTATATATATGCATATATATTATTGATAACATGGAGAGATGTTTATTAACATGTGTGGTTATACATAAAATATGTCACACTTTATGTGAGCCTATAAAGCAAAAAAGTACAGAGATTTCTGATATGCCCCAAAACTCCACACAAACACCCATGTTTTATTTTTAATGTCTTTATGATATCTCCTATAACAGAAGCTTTTAATTTTGGCATAGTCATATTTATAATTTTTTTATTTTACAAGTATTTTTTTTAATGAAGAAAGTCTTTCTTATCTAACATGCTGAATCCCTTGTCCTATATTTTCTCCCATTTTTTTTTCTCATGGAGGAGCTTATGTCCACTTTTCTTGGGTCAAAGTAAGCTAGACCATTTTTCAAATTTCTCTCTTACTTCCATCCTTTTTTCCTCCTTCATCGCACTCTCATATCTTAGTCTTCTCACCATTCAAACGTATATTTAATTTATTTCTCTCACAAGTATGCTTTCATTCTTCCAGTTAGAATCCTTCCTCTGACTTATTTTGTATTGTTTTTAAAATGGTTGAGACAGTATTATGTTTGTTTCCATGTATGACTTCTATGAATAATTCCTGAGAACAGATCTATAAATCTTGATATCCCCAAAGAGTCTCATTTAATGCTTCAAAGAATAGGTTTTCTATTAATGTTTGTAAAGAGAAAGTATGTGTTTAGTTTAGACAATGAATACTCAGCTGGGACACAGCAATTATTTTCAAATACTCAAGCACTTGTCCTATGTTAAAGGCTGTCCATGGTTATGGATAGTTTCTAAGGACAATTGGATTTTTCTCAATATAAAGAAGAAATTTTCAACAGATAGAATTCTCTGAAAATAGAATGAACTCACAAAGGAGTGACTTAATTGTCTCCCAAACATATTCACTCAGGAGTGATACATTAATATTCTTTCTACACATGGTAGGCCTCCTGAAAGAATAAATAAAATGATATCCCTATTTGTATGCTTCATGAGTTTTCATTTTAGTCACTGACCTTTCATATTGGTGATCCCTACCCCATATTTCCACTCTCCAGTTACACCCATCTACAGGAGCCATTTTACTTGTTTTTAAAAATGATTTGCTTTCTACATACAAAAAACTCAGGATAAATTTTTATCACTCAATTTTTATTTTCAATTTTTACAAGTTTTACAAGTTTTAGAAGTTAAATCACTTCTCAGAGTTCAAGATTAAATGTATCCCAAAGTCAAATCTCGTCAACATGATTAAATAAATATGCATATTTTCAGGGAAATATACAAATATTTAATATTTTATGTAGTTTTATTAAAACTGATTTATTTTGAAATTTCTCCATAAATTTCCCCATGTAACTATCAATCACAGACACTTTAAGAGAAGAACCACTTAATATATTTAAAATAGAACAATATAAGACAAATAAAAGTCTTGGATATTTATAGTCCATCTTCTTTATATTTTTAATTAGGCTAGAAAATAAATAGCAGGAAACTAGTGCTTCAAAAATATCATGCATATTGCCCAGAACACTGATAAAACCTTAGCGAATATGAAATAAAGCAAAATGAAAATCATTATTTCCTAATAGAAACTTGTTGCCTAACTACGTACCAGAATTTTTTGGCAATCAGAAAGCAATAAATCAACAGGGGGGAATTTTAGCCGAGTCATGAACATAGATTCATGAAGCATCTGTAGAATATATTGTCATTTTTCCAACAAGCAATGTTTGTGTTTCTGCTACCTCTGAGGTTCTCTCCTAGCATTGAGAACAAAAGCTGACTGTCAGTCAATCCTATGTATTCTGGCTTCTTTGGAAGGGAAGATTTGCTGAAGGTCTTCTGATTTTGAAGTCTAGTTGGACATTGCTGCTTGCACATTCTTATATTCAGGCAGTAGGAGGAAGGATGAAATAGCTCAACTCTGAATGTTTACAGTGATGTTGTTTAGTTGCTAAATCTTGTCCGATTCTTTTGATGATTCTGTAGCCCACCAGACTCCTCTGTCCATGAGATTTTCCAGGCAGGAATACTGTAATGGGTTGCCATTTCCTTCTCCAGGGAATCTTCCCAACTCAGGGATCAAACTCACATCTCCTGCATTGGCAGGCGGGATCTTTACCAGCAAGCCACTTGGGAAGCCCTAAGATGATGTTACCTTATAGCTTATTAGAAAGATGCTAGTTAAGCAAGCAGCAAAACTACTGATAGAAAAACAAAACGATCTTGAAAGAAAGTGCTGGAATGGCCAGTCAGATCAAGGAGACTCCACTGCATCAGGAAAGGTCACAGATAGTCGCATTGGCAGAGAAGTGACAGTGACTGCCCAAATAAGAAAGCTGTACTGGCCTGTATTTCATATGGAATCTCTTCAGTGTGGCCATCATATTCAATCTCAGAAACAATAATACTACCTTCAGGATCAACCTTCAACACAAAGGGCATTAAGAGAGTGACAGAAAAACAGCTATTGGTGATACTGGCTGTGGTGAAAAAGTCCTAGAGTTATATTTGAGGTTAACAGAACATGATTCTTAAGACACATGAAGTAATTCAGCAGAATATTAGAGAGGGTGGCACCTGCACCTTGAAACAATTTCTAGCAGCTACAATTGCAAATTGATCGGTAGTAATTCAGAGGCCTGTAACCACCATATAAATACCTCAGAGGAGGGAAGGAACTCGGTATAGAGCTTAGAGACCGGAAGTTTCTTGCAGAATAGCTCAGTGGAGGGCATCTCCTGTGCCAATCGTATGGACGTTGGCAATTTCTTACTAAATAGTTTTGGCGTTGGCAGCTGTTGGTGATATATCGTGATGGTGAGAGGCCACTGGGTATGAAGCCAAGATCTTGGTAGCTTTTGTACCCAAAACTGCCCAGTCTGTAGTGGCTTAGGGGCTGGAAACTCTTGGATAAGCGGTTAAGTTGCCCAAAGCATTTAAAGCCATTGCCGAGGGTCTGGCAAGCTTTGGATGTACATTGGCTGGGGGTGCAGCCATCAGATACATACCCCTTGGTCTGAGGGCACGGATTGCAGCTGGGGCTGGGTCCGACGTTGGTTGTTTCACGGGCACTGCAGATCTGGCCCCCTGTTGGAGAGTTGCAGGGCACAGACGAGTTTGATCGGTCACAAGTTGTGGTACAGGTCTTGGGCTCAGAACTGGGAGAGTCACAGCTCGGTGCTTCCCCACATGTTTCTTGGCAGTTATCCAGGAGCCAGAGATTCCCGTGGTAGCTGCTGGGTAGGCTGAGCCCAAACGTAGGACTTACATCGCTGGAGCAAAGAGCAACAGAAGCAGTCACTGGGAAATAACAGTGAGTTCTGTAAGATATGCCACTACAGTTCCCAGGATAGCCTAGAAAAGCCATGGAGCCTGAGTGTATGTTCAGCGGTGGCCGTGAAGGCATGGCGAGACTGTGGCTTGACGCCTTTTTATATCTTCCCTGGGGACTGTCTGCATCCTCCCCAGACTCTCTTCCTTCTCGCTGCCTGGGACAATAACACCGCAACATTTCATTAGTGTGCTGTTTAGTGACAGCTGCTGATGTCTTCACACTCATATTAAAGCAAGTTTATTTGGATTCTTCAAAGTTGTCTATAATCACCACGTTGACCATCGCTCATCACTCATCATATGCAGACCATAACTTTTGTGAACAGTGATTTCAGTGTTAACAAGTAAGCTCTCATCTGTCAACCAGTGGTAAACAAGAGATCATGTGTCTATGGGCTTTTGCAACATGGTTATTAAGGGGTTAATGAAGATACAAGTGAAGCAAAGAACCTGGACTTTTCCACTCTTTTGGCAACTGCAAAATACTGCCAGGACTTGACCCCATACTCTAAAAGAAGCTGAATGCCTTGATTGTCTCCACATTGTTGCTCGAAAGAGAGCATGAGGCATTGAACTATTAAGAGAGGACTTTCTCCCCCTAAATTAGTGTTATATTCTTAACTATGCCAGGCCATGTACTGGTGGCAACATCTCATCCATTTGGAGAAGTCCGTCTGTAAGATTCACAGCAATCTCACTGAGACTTAGTGACTAACACAGGGCCAAAAATGAACTTGTTCCCAGGGGTCAGCGGTTGCTAAGTAACCAAGACTTCTGGAAGAAGTCTTTCTTAAAGAGTTTCTATAATATGTAATATCAAAGAATGCCAGTTTCTCAAAATTGTACCTGCCTAATTGACTAAAATTGTATATCCCATTGTCTCTCTTGTAAAACCCCGTTGCTGTCAGATGTATAATATTTCTTTACATTTCTGCCCAAGTAAGTTTTACTTATTTTTGATTTTCTTTTCTTTTCATATAGAGTTTATTCCTCTGTTGAAGAATATAGTTATTTTTGGTCTAGAACCACAAAAGGAAATGGCTATGCTTAATTTTGTTTTAAATGACCTATATAGTTCTTATAGGCACTGTACGTATTAAATAACACTTTTCACTTCTTATGGTGAAGGCTGAAGAAAAATTTTTGTAAGAGTTTAATTTAAAGAACTGGCACTTTGTTCTTAAAAATACAAGCTATAATTCACACTTATAGCCTTCACTGAATTGGAAACGGCAATGCATTTATTAACTGTAATAAGTTCAGACAAAAGATAAGACCAGCTTCTTCAGGTATGATAAGCTATAGGGTTAGTTTTTAAAAGACACTGTCCTCACAGTGGTTTAAAATCAGCTAGATTTTTCAAATGTACATCAACTTAAAGTTACAGATATTCTTCACACTTTTTTAAATTTTGAATATTCTCATAGTTCCTCTCAGCATTTATTCAATAAGGTGATGGATTTTATTCTATGGGTAACTCTTTATTCAACATATTTTACTGTTTGTACTGTCTTTGGGTGAAAGGGTGAGGATCAGGAAGCCACATTTTCAGCAAATTGTTCATCTATAGAATATCCTGGGGTTTTGCACAGAAATTTTCAGCCCTGAGACAGGCAAATAGGAACTAAAATATACAAGGAGCTTGATGGCCTCCAGCACTTGATGTAAGGGCTGGAGAGGGTGTGGAGAAAAAGGAACCCTCTGCGCTGTCGGTGGGAGTGTAAATTAGTGCAGTCACTATGGAGAACAGTCTTGAGTTTCCTTATGAAACTAAAAATAGAAATACCACATGATCTAGCAGTCTCATGCCTGGACATATATCTGAGGAACTATTATTTCAAAAAGATACATTCACCTCAAAGTTCATAGCAACAATATTGACAAAAACTAAGACGTGGAAGCAACCTAAATGTCCATTAAGGGATGAATGGATAAAGAAGATGTAGTGTATAAATATACAATGGAATATTGCTCAGCCATAAAAAAGAATGAAACAGTGTCATTTGCAGAACATGGATGAATCTAGAGGTTTTCAGAGAAAGACAATTGTCATATGACATGGCTTATATGTGAATCTAAAAATGATACAAATGAACTTATTTACAAAACAGAAACAGACTTAGACACAGAAAACAAATGCATGGTTACCAAAAGGAAAAGGCAGGGGAGGGATCAATTAGGAGTTTGGGATTAACATATACACACTACTATATACAGGTTTCTGTGGTGGCTCAGATGGTAAAGAATCTGCCTGCAATACAGGAGACCTCAGTTCAGTCCCTGGGTCAGGAAGATCCCCTGGAGAAGGGAATGGCTACCCACTTCAGTTCTCTTGTTTGGAGAATTCCATGGATAGAGGAGTCTGGCAGGCTATAGTCCATGGCGTCCCAAAGAGTCAGAAATGCCTGGGTGACTAAACAATAATCAACAAGGACATACTGGATAGCACAGGGATATACAACATCCTGTACCAACCTATATATAATGGAAAAGAATCTGAAAAGGAAAATGAGAAAAAATAAAGGCTTGGAAAAAAGTACACAAGGCAGTCATTGGTGAACTTTCCACTAAACCACTTGTTCCAAGTAATATACAGGAGAGTTCAGAGGTTGGTGGAAGTTTATTTCTGCATCCCTTCATCATACCACGATTATCTTTAGTCTTTTTTTAGGCTTCCTTGAAGCAAATTTGAGAGAAAATAAACAAACAAACAAAACCCAGAATAACTCCATCTGCTGTAAAGCCCACATACTCCCTTTCCGTCTTTGCATTACATGGCAGAATATTTTAAATTAATATCACACTCTAGTGTGAGTCCAACAATTAAATAATGTAGAACATCAGTTAGCATAATTAATGTTCACAGCATGAGGATTTATAACATATTTAAATTTATTTTGGTACAATCATATTCTAAACAGTCGAATACTGAGGTTTGCAAAGGCAGTTAGCCCAACTTCTCTCATCGGCTTTTATGTTTTACCTTCTTACTCACTCATGGCACACTCATAGGCGACCATCACTCGCTTTTCACCCACCGCATCTGTAGACACTGCCTCTACAGAACTGTCTTCTGCTCTCAATTCCATTTTAGCAAGAAACCAAGTAGTCAGGCAGTGATGGTTTTCAGTAATAAGGACCGTTGTTGTTTGGGTGACATTATCCTCTGAAGGCTTCACTTGTGGCTCAGCTGGTAGAGAATCCACCTGCAATGTGGGAGACCTGGGTTCAATCCCTGGGTTGAGAAGATCCCCTGAAGGGAACAGCTACTCTTTCCTCTGAAGGCTTTGGAGAACATATGCATTTCTCCATTTTCATTTAATTACTAAATACCCTTTCCTTCCATTATAAGAATAATCCTGTTCTATTTGTAGTATTTTCTATATTACAAAATAGAATAATCCTGTCCTATATAATATAATCCTGTCCACTATATAATAATCCTGTCCTATTTGTAATATTTTCTGTGTGTAGAAAACCTACCCTTGCCTCCCCACCATGGGCCAATGTGGGAGACATACTCCCTGGGTCAGGAAGACCTCCTGGAGAAGGAAATGGCAACCCACTCCAGAATTCTTTCCTGGAAAATCCCATGGATAGAGAGGCCTGGCAGCCTACAGTTCATGGGGTTGCAAAGAGTCAGACACAACTGAGCACACACACAGACACACACACACATCCTGCCACCCAAAGTCCACTTCCTAATCAGCAGAACCCGTGAATGGTATGGCAAAAGGGGTTTTGAAGATGTGATTAAGTGTCTTGAAATGGATTATCTGGGTGAGCCTGAGATGATCACAGAATTCCTTCTAAAAAAGAGGTAGTAGATGAAAAAGAGAGAAGAAAGTGATGACAGAAGCAGAGGCTGGAGTGATGCTGCTGTAAGTGAGGAAATGACAGCAAACTCAAGAAGGTAAAAGAGTCAGAGAACGGATTCCTTTTCACAGACTCTAGGAGAAATTGGTCCTGCTGATGCCTTGACTTTAGTTTGGTGAAACTGATTTTGAACTTCTGGCCTCCAGAACTTTAAGAGAATATTATGTCAGGAAAACACAGGTATAATACATAGTCTTTATGTAGTGTGAGGAGTTTATGCTCTGTATCCATGGCAAGGTTAAGATGCAAAAAATGAACTTTCTACCACCAGATAATTCAGAGAAATCCCCACGCCTTCTGAAAAAGAATAAACATACTCCCTTTATCTAATGAGGCAGCAAATTTTTTACAACTCATTAAAAAAGAGTAATGCAACTGTTTCTCAATTTTTCCAAAGGTTAGAAATCCTTTAGGGTAAACACAGAATATCAGAGAAAGCTAAAATTTCCAGTAAATGGCCCTTAAAGAAAATAATGGAGGTCACCTTCAAGCCTTTTAGGTCATGATGAAATTTTATCTCCCTTTTTGCAAAATATGTATATAAGTGTGTCCTAATTTCACTTTCCAGAGCATTGTTAAATGATTCAACAATGATCCTGTGATCTGAAAAGCAAAATGTATACAAATCTATACTTACATAGCAATTAAGCTATATATATTGAGTCAAAATGATTCTTAAATTTAGCAGTGGTAAAATAAAATGGTGTAACCCAGCTACATTTATGTTGTTGGCTTCATAAATCATTAGTGGTTTCCAAAAACTGAAGGGCAGATGTACAAAATAAAAAATTTAGGAGACATTTAAAGGAAGATGGGCTTTCCCAATGGCTCAATGGTAAAGAACCTGTCTGAAATGAAGGAACTGCAGGAGACCTGGGTTCCATCTCTGTGTTGGGAAGATACCCTGGAGAAGGAAATGGCAATCCACTCCAGTATTCTTGCCTGGAGAATCCCATGGACAAAAGAGTCTAGCAAGCTACAGTCCATAGGGTCACAACGAGTCACACATAACTGAAATGACTGAGCACACACACATGCACACATGCTTAAAGGAAAATAAACTATTTTTTTTTTTAGCTTTCAAGGTCCTTGAAATATATTTAGCATATGAGACATGGAAAAAGGGATGGGGGACAGACTACAACCAAGGGTCCAATGTGTGATACAGATAGCTATATTTTCTTTCCAGTTTTTAATTGAGGTACAGTAGATTTACAATATCATGTTAGTTTCAGGTGTACAGCAAAGTGATTCAGTTATACACACATATACATATATACTATTTTTCAGATTCTTTTCCACTATAGGTTATTACAAGATACTGAATATAGTTCCTGGACTATGCAGTAAAAGCTTGTTGCTTATTTTATATATAGTAATGTGTATTTGTTAATCCCACACTCCTAATTTATCTCTCCTCTCCACCTTTCCCCTTTGGTAACCATTTATTTTGTTTTCTGTGTCTGTTTGTCTGCTTCTGTAAGTCCATGTTTATTATTTTGTAGATTCCACATATAAGTGGTGTCATGTGACATTTGTCTTTCTCTGACTTACTTTACTTAGGGTGATAGTCTCTAGGTACATCCCTGTTGCTGCAAATGGATATTTCATTCTTTTTATGACAAATATTCAACTGGACTTCCCAGGTGGCGCAGTGGTTAAGAATCCACCTGCCAATGCAGGACACGTGGGCAGGAGACTTGGGTTTGGTCCCTGAACCAGGAATGGGTTCATTACCTGGAGAAGGTAATGGCAACCCATTCCAGTACTCTTGCTTGGAAGATTTCATGGACAGAGGAGCCTGGCAGACTACAGTTCATGGGTCACAAAGAGTTGGACATGACTCAGCGTGCGCACACACACACACACACACACACATCATGCATTGACGGTTGACAAGAACTGGAGAGATGTGAACTAATGGGGAAAGACCCAGTTGCTCACAGGGCCTGCGGCCACAGCTAAGTGGCGGAAGAGTAGTGTGAAGTTTTATAGGTTGTGGGCTCACAGCTGGATGGTTGGTAGCTGGAAAGTTTGTCACATGTCTCTGGGGAGTTGTCCGGAAGCCAGGTTTTGTTTCGGCTGGGCAAGTGAAGAGCATCACCACAGTTTACACCAGTTAAGTAGAGAGCAGTGGATGAGGTGACAGGAACATGGCAATAACTCCCAAGCGAACAGGAGTCATTGTTTCCAGAACAGTGGTCGTTGGATGACATAGTAGAATGTGAAGCAAAAATTTCAGATAAGCAGCAGAGAACAGCTTGTCTCTGTTGATGTAAGTATATAAGACCAGATTGCTTATATACTTTGGTGGATATATATCACGATTCTTCTCCTCACCATATTTTATATCACTTTTCATAATAATATCTCATTAGTTCATTTTGCTGACTATGGAAACAACTTCCATAAAATAAGTCCAGTTTGCATCTTCTAAATATCTGCTGTCCTAATTTCTCTCCTGTTTATCAGGCTTAAGAATGTAAGATGTAATCACCTGTGTATTTCATCTGCTTTGCTTCTGTTCCTTCCCTTTAATAATGCATGGTTAGATGGAGTCCATCTGAACGGATGTTTATTCTAGTCATTATCCACAAAGAACATCCTGGTTAGGAAGGCATAGTCTTCATCATTGATGAAGAGACTTAGTGTTACAAGCCTGATGTACTGAACTAGTTCCCAAATAGCACATTTATTGGATTTGCCAGATGCAAAAACTCATACTTATTCTCCATTTTTTACTACTTATCTGAGAGTCTAATTGGGTTATGCTGTTCTCTGTGTATTTGTCCTGACAGTCAATTTTATGCAAGCATCTTAGAGTGCATTTTAAAGAGCTCTACCCTGACCATGTGATGTTTTTTCATTACTTTAAAGTTGGTTTTCAAAGACTTGAGGAGATGTATGTAATATTTCTACACGGTAACATTGATGATATACCTGCTTTTACTAGTAAAAAGGCATTCATTTCTATTGGTGGCATTCAACTAAAAGGATAAACATTAAAGGCCATCAGACTGTGCATCAGCATCCCAGAATTGATGGATGTCTTCACCTGAGATAATTTACTAAGACACTTCGATCTTCATGCAATTAAAGTGAGCAAGGATTAAGAAAATGTTTAACATCACAGGAAGAAAGATATCTGAAAAGTTCTTACTTGGGACATCACAGAATAAGTGATCTCTGTACCTTATTTTGGATTCTCCCCCCACAATAAGAGCTAATCTTTACAGACATCCATTTCCTGAAGTTAGTGTTTTAACAGATCAGATATATGACTTTTCAAGCTCTTTCACAGATGGTCAAAATGACGCTGGGAATGAATAGAGGAGACTAAAGTTTCCATGAAGTCACTTAGTATCTGAGAGTGCCATTGGTGATTCTTTTGGTGGAAGTTTCCCCATTTTGCAGCAGTCCCAGTTTCTTATATAACCTTCCGAGTAAGAGTGGGAGATCTTATACCCCCATGCAGGCATGCACAGAGAGAAGGGAGTGAGGTAGGAGGGTGGGTACTGCAATTACACATGATTTTTAAAAAAAATTATTTTTTAACATCATAAAAAGCATGACATTTTGTGCAGGTGGAATGTAAGTTTTCTCTTCTGAATTTTTTGTTTCAGGTAGTGGAAGAAAAAATAGTTGACATCACACATGGGGCATTTTCAAAGCCAATGTATTGCATTCCTTCTCAAAGAAAGCTTCAGATCACATTGGTGTCAGGCATGCTAATAGTAGGAAAAAATGGAAGAGATTGGAATCATCAAAGGTTGAAAATCTGAGAATTTTCTTGACAATTTTCTCATTTCCTCCAAGAGTATTAAACCCTCCAGATAAATAAAAATCTCCCAAACTCCTACATGCTTCCAAAAAAAAAAATTCCTTCCCTTCCCTTGATTAGCCTCAACTGAAATAATTTTTTGTTTATGCCACACTAAAATTCCTCATGATCTAGGTCAAGATTCTCTTCACTTCTTTGGTTCTTTGTAAAGTTCAAAAATAAGTGATAACCAACTATTCTATAAAATCTCTTCTTTTATGAAATGGCAACCCACTCCAGTATTCTTGACTGGAGAATCCCAGGGACAGAGGAGCCTGGTGGGCTGCCATCTGTGGGATCGCACAGAGTTGGACACAACTGAGGCAACTTAGCAGGAGCAGTAGCAGCATGTTACATATGACTTTGAAAAAGAAAATAAAATATTTTGGTTTTGCCCACAGTGAAAGTAGGTTTGGTTTTTATAGAACTGCTAATAAATGTATCTGATAACTGGAATGCCACAGAGGCTACAGTTATCGAGCTAAATATAATCTGGCCATTAATAATCAGTAGTTAAACTGTGAGTTAGAGGCAGAATATATAACTGAGAGAAATCTGGAATCATCAATGATTTATCATATCTTTATGTCAAACACAGGAGAGGCTAAATACACATACCTAGCTAACATGTGTCCTAGTTCACTATTTTTAATTCCATCTGTAATTCTTCCCAATGCAGAAACTTTGAGTTCATTATATCTCCACATAGTTTCCTGCCTCAATAGCCCAAGATAAAAACAAAACAAACAAAAAAAACTTTTGAAAAGTTGTATCTTTTTGTTAGAAATGGTTGCTTGTGGGTATGATAAAATTAACACAATATAAAGAATCTCTTGATGAAGGTAAAAGTTGAGAATGAAAAAGCTGGCTTAAAACTCAGTACTCAAAAATCTAAGATCATGGCATCTGGCCCCATCACTTCATAGCTAATAGATAGGGAAAAAGTGAAAACAGTGGCAGAGTTTATTTTCATGGGCTCCAAAATCACTGTGGACAGTGATTGCAGCCATGAAAAAAAAAAAAAAAAAAAGCTTGCTCCTTGGAAACAAAGCTATGACAAACATAGACAGCATATTAAAAAGCAGGGGCATCACTTTGCTGACAAATGTCCGTCTAGTCAAAGCTATGGTTTTTCCAGTAGTCATATACAGATGTGAGAGTTGGATCATAAAGAAGGCTAAGTGACAAAAAACTGATGCTTTCGTGATGTGGTACTGGAGAAGACTCTTGAGACTCTTGAAATCATAGAAAAGGTAGCTCCTGGATTGACAGCCATTTGTCAGCTAATTCAGAGGTTGACACCCAAAGGACTGGTAACTTGAAAGACGGCAACTCGAGGTTGTCTACAGCATACTGGCTGGCAGGAACTGGAAATATGGGACTTGATAGAAAGAAAGAGATTTCCTTGAGGGATCTGAACACATCAGAAAAATTCTGACAACATTCAGAAGGGACGCAGGCACTGTTCTCACAACTGGTTGGAAGGCAGCTCATGGTGTCACCACAGGGCTCATGGCAGTGGCCATGGAGTGTATTGCTGCCTAGGCTCCTAGTAGGATCAGTTCGGTTCAGTCACTCAGTCGTGTCCAACTCTTTGTGACCACATGGACTGCAGCATGCCAGGTCTCCCTGTCCATCATCAACTCTCGGAGTTTACTCAAACTCACGTCCATTGAATAGGTGATGCCATCCAACCACCTCATCCTCTGTTGTCCCTTTCTCCTCCTGCCTTCAGTCTTTCCCAGCATCAAGGTCTTTTCCAATGAGTCAGTTCTTCACATCAGGTAGCCAAAGTATTAGAGTTTCAGCTTCAGTATCAGTCCTTCCAAAGAATATTCAGGACATATTTCCTTTAAGACTGACTGGTTGGATGTCCTTGCTATCCAAGAGACTCTCAAGAGTCTTCTCCAACACGACAGTTCAAAAGCATCAATTCTTCAGTGCTCAGCTTTCTTTATAGTCCAAGTCTCACATCCATAGATGACTACTGGAAAAACCATAGCTTTGACTAGATGGAACTTTGTTGACAGAGTGATGTCTCTGTTTTTTAATATGCTGCCTAGGGTGGTCATAGCTTTTCTTCCAAGGAGCAAGCATCTTTTAATTTCATGGCTGCAGTCACCATCTGCACTGATTTGGAGCCCAAGAAAGTAAAGTCTCTCACTGTTTACATTGTTTCCCCATCTATTTCCCATGAAGTGATGGGACCAGATGCCATGATTTTAGTTTTCTGAATGTTGAGCTTCACACCAAATTTTTCACTCTCCTCTTTCACTTTCATCAAGAGGCTCTTTAGTTCTTCTTCACTTTCTGCCATAAGGGTGGTGTCATCTGCATATCTGAGATTATTTGCAATCTTGATTTCAGCTTGTGCTTCATCTAGCCTGGCAACTAGCATAATGTACTCCGCATATAAATTAAATAAGTAGGGTGACAATATACAGCCTTGACATACTCCTTTTCCGATTTGGAACCAGTCTATTGTTCCATGTACAGTTCTAACTATTGCTTCTTGACTTGCGTACAGATGTCTCAGGAGGCAGATCAGGTGGTCTGGTATTCTCATCTCTTGAATAATTGTCCAGAGTTTGTGGTGATCCACACAGTCAAAGGATTTGGTGTGGTCAATAAAGCAGAAATAGATGTTTTTATGCAACTCTCTTGCTTTTTTGATGATACAGCAGATGTTGGCATTTTGTTCTCTTGTTCCTCTGCCTTTTCTAAAACCAGCTTGAATATCTGGAAGTTCATGGTTCACATATTGCTGAAGCCTGCCTTGGAGAATTTCAAGCATTACTTTGCTAGCGTGTGAGATGAGTGCAATTGTATGGTTGTTCAAACATTCTTTGGCGCTGCCTTTCTTTGGGACTGGAATGAAAACTGACCTTTTTCAGTCCTGTGGCCACTGCTGAGTTTTCCAAGTTTGCTGGCCTATTGAGTGCATCACTTTCACAGCATCATCTTTTAGGATTTGAAATAGCTCAACTGGAATTCCATCACCTCCACTAACTTTGTTCATAGTGATGCTTCCTAAGACCCACCTGACTTTGGACTCTAGGATGTGGTTCTAGGTGAGTGATCACACCATTGTGGTTATCTGGGTCATGAATATCTATTTGTATAGTTCTTCTTTTTATTCTTGCCACATCTTAATATCTTCTGCTTCTGTTTGGTCCATATCATTTCTGTATTTAATGTGCCCATCTTTGCATGAAATATTCCCTTGGTATCTCTGATTTTCTTGAAAAGATCTCTAGTCTTTCCCATTCTACTATTTTCTTGTATTTCTTTGCACTGATCATTGAAGAAGGCTTTCTTATCTCTCCTTGCTATTCTTTGGAACTCAGCATTCAAATAGGTATGCCTTTCCTTTTCTCCTTTGCCTGTAGCTTCTCTCCTGTTCTTAGCTGTTTGTAAGGCCTCCTCAGACAACCATTTTGCCTTTTGCACGTTTCTTTTTCTTGGTGATGATCTTGATCACAGCCTCTTGTACAATGTCACAAACCTCTGTTCATAGTTCTTCAGGCACTTTGTTTATCAGATTTCATTCCTTGAGTCTATTTGTCACTTCCACTGTATAATCATAAGGGATTTGATTTAGGCCATACCTGAATAGTCTAGTGGTTTTCCCTACTGTCTTCAACTTAAGTTTGAATCTGGCAATAAGTAGTTCATGAATTGAGCCACAGTCACCTCCTGGTCTTGTTTTTGCTGACTCTATAGAGCTTCTCCATCTTTGGCTGCAAAGAATACAATCAATATTTGATTTTGTTATCGACCATCTGGTGATGTCCATGTGTAGGATCTTCTCTTGTGTTGGAAGAGGGTGTTTGCTATGACCAGTGCATTCTCTTGGCAAAACTCTGTTAGCCTTGACCTGCTTCATTCTGTACTCCAAGGCAAAATTTGCCTGTTAGTCTAGGTATTTATTGACTCCCTACTTTTGCATTCCAGTCCCCTATAATGAAAGGACATCTTTTTTGGGTGTTAGTTCTAGAAGGTTTTGTAGGTCTTCAAAGAACAGTTCAACTTCAGCTTCTCAGCATTACTAGTCAGGGCATAGACTTGGATTACTGTGATATTGAATGGTTTGCCTTGGGAACGAACAAAGATCATTCTGTCGTTTTTGAGATTGCATCCAAGTACTGCATTTTGGACTCTTCTGTTGACTATGATGGCTACTCCATTTATTCTAAGGGATTCTTGCCCACAGTAGTAGATATAATGGTCATCTGAGTTAGATTCACCCATTCCAGTCCATTTTAGTTCACTGATTCCTGAAATTTTGATTCTATCTCCTGTTTGACTGCTTCCAATTTGCCTTGATTCATGGACCTGACATTCCAGGTTCCTATGCAATATTGCTCTTTACAGCATCGGATTTTACCTTCATCACAATCACAACTGGGTGTTGTTTTTGCTTTGGCTCTGTCTCGTTCTTTCTGAAGTTATTTCACCACTGATCTCCCATAGCATTTTAGGCACCTACTGACCTAGGGAGTTCATCTTTCATGGTCATATCTTTTTGCCTTTTATGCTGTTCATCCTTTTCATGCTGTTCTTCTCAAGGCAAGAATACTGAAGTGGTTTGCCATTCCCTTCTCCAGTGGACCACATTTTATCAGAACTCTCCACCATGACCCATCCATATTCTGTGGCCCTACATGGCATGGCTCATAGTTTCATTGAGTTAGACAAGGCTGTGGTCCATGTGATCAGTTTGGTTAGTTTTCTGTGATTGTAGTTTTCATTCTGTCTGCCCTCTGATGGAGAAGGATAAGAGACTTATGGGAGCTTCCTGATGGGAGAGACTGACTGAGGGGGAAGCTAGATCTTGTTTTGATGGGTGGGGCCATGGTCAGTAAATCTTTAATCCAATTTTCTGTTGATGGGCAGGGCTGTGTTCCCTCCTTGTTGTTTGACCTGACCTAACAATTGTGGAGGTAATGAAGATAATGGTGACCTCCTTCAAAAGGTCCCGTGCATGCACTGCTGCACTCAGTGCCCCCGACCCTGCAGCAGGCCACCATCGACCCTCACCTCCACCAGAGACTCCTGGACACTGACTATTAGGATAGCAGGGGGCATTTCCACAACTCACCTTAGTAGAGCAGAAAGCACAGGGTGAGGTGACAGGAACGTGGCAGGAGTCCCCAGGGGGAGTGAGAGCTGTAGTTTTTGGAGCAGCAATTATTGTGAGACATAGTAGAGCTAGAAGGTCAGGCCTTGCTTAAATTGCAAAGAGCACGTTGCTGAAGTGATTGTTTGCTGGACCTACTGCTTATCTATCTTGCTTGCTGGATGTTTGCTCTTTTAACGTCCATCCTCCTGCTCATTCTTCAGAACCATTTCTATGGAATCTCATTGGAGTATTTTTAATGCCTGCCGAGCAGTCCTCCACCAACTTATAAGATATATGTTAACTCTATCACACCCTTCAGAGAACTATCATTCCAACATCAATCTTGTCTTCTTTCCCAGTCTTTCTCAGAGTACAGGAATATAGAAGCAGTTGTGTGTCTTTATTTGCTCATGCATCTTGACAGTTCCTTGAAACTATTGTTGAAACCTCACAAATAGAGCCACAAATAAATAATAGAGAAAAATCATTTATGGCCACTTTTTCTATAAAATGAAAAAATATATATCTTATATACATATATACCTAATAGCTTAATAATGTATTTTAGAAGTGATACATGTTGAAAAGTCTTAATTTGGGAATTGAAACTTACTTTGCATTCTTTCTAGACAAAACCTACATTCAAAATCTGATTCATTTTTCTGGGAAACTTGGCATGAATATCATATTCAGGTGTTTCTTTCCCAGTGAAGAATGGTGATGTGGAAAACTTTGACTGTCTCTGCGAAGATCCACACTCAGAGTCTATACATCACTGGTCTTGCATTATTATAAGACTGAAGGTGTTAGCACACCAATTTTTATGATTGCTATATATAAAAAAAAGAGGTAATCTATCTTCTTGGATGTTTAAGTGAATCTTAACATGTTAGTGTACGTACAGAGTGTTTATGTTTATAATTCAGTTAGTGTGCAAATGCTGACTTATCGTGGTGAAGCTGAAACTCCAATACTTTGGCCATGTGATGTGAGGAGTCTACTCACTGGAAAAGATCCTGATGTTGGGGAAGATTGAGGGCAGGAGGAGAAGCGGGCAACAGAGGATGAGATGGTTGGATAGCATCACCAACTCAATGGGCATGAGTTTGAGCAAATTCTGGGAGATGGTAAAGAATAGAGAAGCCTGGTGTGCTGCAGTCCACGAGGTTGCAAAGAGTTGGACATGACTTAGCAACTGAACAACAATCTTTGATACACTATATTTGCAAGTTCCTGTGTAGACAAAATGTCACAAGTAACAAATAAAGCAGAAATATTACCTTTATCTTGGAGCCAAATAAAAATAAAATAAAACAGAAATCATGATTCATAATCTACTCAGCTGCCTTCTAAAATGGATTTATGTCAATTGGTTCTTTTGAGCGCATTGATTGGCATAGATGTGAAAGTTTGGGAATAACATCTGGAAGGGGTGGAATTTATTTTCATTGGGGATTAAGATTTTGTAGTTAGAATCAATTCAGGTAAGAGTGGAATGGGGAAACTAGAGCAGAGGAGCTGATATGGGAAAGGGTTAGGATGTATATAGTGTTAAATGACCCACCATTTGACCAATCTTCCCAGTAATCTAATTGACTTATTTCTTTTGGAAAGTAGTGAAGGGCTGCATAGAGTTTCTATTAATAGGTGAATGACTAGTGAACTGATGACAGCAGGAGCAGTAAAAAGACTATAATACACAGGGAACTGGAGAAACAGCAGGATGATATATGGTTTTCATAAGCTATGGAAATGTCGCGTGTTAGTTTCTCAGTCATGTCCGACTCTTTGTGACCTCATGAAGTGCCAGACCTCCATCCATGGGATTCTCCAGGCAAGAATACTGGAGTGGGTTGCCATTGCCTTCTCTAGGGGATCTTCCAGACCCAGGGATCGAACCTCGGTCTCCTACATTGCAGGCAGATTCTTTACTGTTTGAGCCACCAGGAAATGTCAAGGATTCGCGTCACTTACAGCCTCATGTGAGAGAGAACAAAAGTCAGTATATTATTATGGCTGTATCTGAATCTCATGTTATGAATTTGTAAACATAAGAGAGATGCCAATAAATCTCCCTGTTCATTTTATTCAGTATTTTTTCTGTGTGTTTCACTCTGGACAGTTTCTGTTGCAATGTTTTGAAATATATTAATGGTTTCTTTGGCAATGTCTAATCTGGTAATGTGTTTTCTACATCAAGCAATGTAGTTTTCATCTCTGTTTTTTTTTTGTATCTTTCATTTGTCTATCTAATAAGATCAATCTTTCCTCTAACTTCTGAAATGTATGAAATACAGGGATGCTGGTGAGCTGACCACAGGGCTCTTGGCAGTAGTCCAGGAGCCAGGTTGGCATCTATGGATTATGCAAAGGGCACGTTCACAGATCACTCTTCTAGAACAGAGAACAATACAAAAGGAGAAGGGAGCAGAGCTGACTCTCAAAAGAGTAGGGACTATCATTTCCAGAGCAGTAGTTGTTGAAACACATGAAGTTAATGAGTTTTAGAAAAGTAGTAGGAACTTTCTCAAATGTGATTGTCCTCTTCTAAGTAAATTTTCTACATACCTACCCCTACTGCTTTCCAGTTATGACCAACCTAGGAAGGATCTAAAAAGCAGAGACATTACTTTGCCAACAAAGGTCCGTCTAGCAAGGCTATGGTTTTTCCAGTAGTCATATATGGATGTGAGAGTCAGACTATAAAGAAAGCTGAGCACCAATGAATTGATGCTTTTCAACTATGGTGCTGGAGAAGATTCTTGAGATTCCCTTGGACAGCAAGGAGATCCACCCAGTCAATTCTAAAGGAAATCAGTCCTGGATATTCATTGGAAGGACTGATGCTAAAGCTGAAACTCCAATACTTTGGCCACGTGATGCGAAGAGCTGACTCATTTGAAAGACCCTGATGCTGAGAAAGATTGAAGGTGGGAGGAGGAGGGGACGACAGAGGATGAGGTGGTTGGATGGCATCACTGACTCAATGGACATGAGTTTGAGTGAAGTCCGGAAGTTGGTGATGGACGGGGAAGCCTGGCGTGCTGCAGTCCATGGGGTCGCAAAGAGTCGGACACAACTGAGCCACTGAACTGAACTGAATTGAACTGCTTCCCAACAGTTCCATACAAATACTCATTTCTTGTTTTGCTCAGATTTTTCACCTGACAGTATATTTTTCTTTTGAACATTTTTATTTTGCACTGGTTAACAATGCTGTGATGGTCTCAGGTGAACAGTGAAGGGACTCAGCCATCCTTGTACATGTCTCCCATTTCCCTCAAACCCTGTCCTGTCCAGACTGCCACATGACATGGACCAGAGACAGCATTTTATTAATAATTGTTCAGATGCCAGTGGAAACACCCTTTAATCTTCTCATAAAAATTTACTCGTATTTTTCAAACATTCCTGTCCCAGATATTACCCTAATTCTGATTACTTCTAGAAAACTGGGAGAGTCATAAATCACTGACATGGAATTCCTTCTCCAGGATATTGTACAAGAAGGGAGGGAGAACAAAATAAGAGTTCTTATCCTTAGGTTGTGGGTGCAAACACCAAAGAATGGGCTAGTGGCTCCCAAAGCAAGAATGTCTTCTTATCCTTGAAGTTCTCACAAGTCTGGTTGTCAGCAAAATGAGAAAAATGTATGCTATGTGGTGGAATTTTATAAATTAAACTTTCCAAAAGAAACTGTAACACTTATTCTAAAATGATACACAGGTTACATTGTTGTCATTTAGTCACTAGGTCGTGCATGACTCTTTACAGCTGTAGTCCCCAGGCTCCTCTGTCCATGAGATTTCCCAGGCAAGAATACTGGAGTGGGTTGCCATTTCCTTCTCCAAGGGATCTTCTTGACCCAGGGATCAAACCCAACTCACCTGTGTCTCCTGCATTGGCAAGTGTGTTCTTTACTGCTAAGCCACCAAGGAAGTCCATGCAGATTATATCCACATATAAATTCTTCCATTAAAAAATTTAGCATGTAAAATTCAAATTGATTGGATAATTCACTGCCTGATGTAAGGTGGTTTCAAAACCTAAAAGATATTGCTAATATTTTCATAGATCTCCATGACAGCGAGTGAATTCAAAAAGATTTGTTTGGCGGATGTTCATCTTCCTACTTTATCCCTGCTAGTGTATTATTTCATAAAAACATTCTAACCTACTCACATCTCAATATATTTTAAAAGCGTTTGCTACATGTTTCCAAATTCACACTTCTAATACAATTAGTGAATATCTGATTCACCAAAACCTCTGTACCATTGAAATTGCTACCATTATTTACTTTTGCCAATTGGATATGAAAATAATGCTTGATTATTAATCTAATATGCATTTTAAATGACTGGTAAGGTTTCTATTTTGGTATATTTTAATTAATTGTTCAGCTTTCCAGTTTTTGGATCTTGACTGTTAATTTTACTATCATCTTTTAAGCATATTTCATAAGATGAGGCAGTATACTAAGAACCCAGAAAACAATAAGCCTCTAGAAAGGAGAGTTTAGATTGTCCCTTTATTGCCAAACAAAACTTTGCTTTGAAAAATATGGTGAAAGGGAAAAAATAATGCAGATTTCCAGACCTATCAC
The DNA here is from genome assembly GCF_055505025.1 of Bos grunniens. Lineage (NCBI taxonomy): Eukaryota > Metazoa > Chordata > Mammalia > Artiodactyla > Bovidae > Bos > Bos grunniens. The sequence goes on from NC_141165.1 coordinate 151,819,940, forward strand.
TTAGAGGATGATATTAAGAGACCTGTAATTGGACTCAAGAACCTGATTTATTTTGCAGATGTCTCTACAAAGCCTGGTTAGGGATCCATTGGGTATCCCTCAATTAGGTATCCACCAATTTTCAAAGTCACTGATTAGCTGTGCCTAGTAAAATAAAAACAATCTCATGGCATTCTAAAAGCTCTTAAGATAGACATTTTTCTCCATTGACAAGAGTTCATTGCCAGCAAAAGCTTGCATGCAACTTTCTGCAAATTTTTTCTTTTACAGAAAATACCTTCTCACCACCAAACACATACCAAATTGCTTTGATATTGGGTGGATAGGTTCAGAGTAAGAGGTCAGATTAAAGCCTTATTAGAGTTCTGTTTCCAGATGCCAAAGCATTCACCTGGTAAATAAACTTCCCATTTAGATGTAGAAGATTCAGTACTATGGGTGCTCAGGCAAATAAATTGTGGTCTGTACCTAGAATAGTGCCCTTCATATAATAACTCAAAAAGAGTTATTGAATGCATGATATTGAATGAATGCATTTTGAGATGCAATTATAAGCAAAGATGAAGTTGAGGAAGCAGTGACAGATTTTATTTTCTTTGGCTTCAAAATCACTGAGGATGGTGACTGCAGTCATGAAATTAAATGACACTTGGTCCTTGGAAGAAAAGCTGTTACAAAACTAGATAGCAAATAAAAAAGCAGAGACATCACTTTGCTGACAAAGGTCCATATAATCAAAGCTATGGTTTTTCCAGTAGTCATGTACAGATGTGAGAGATGGACCATAAAGAAGGCTGAGTGCTGAAGAACTGATGTTTATGAATTGTGCTGGAGAAGCCTCTTGAGAGTCCCTTGGACTCACAGGAGATCAAACTAGTCAATCCTAAAGGAAATCAACCCTGAATATACACTGGAAGGACTGATGCTGAAGCTGAAGCTCCAATACTTTGGCCACCTGATGCGAAGAGCCTACTCATTGGAAAGACTCTGATGCTAGGCAAGATTGGAGGCAAAAGGAGAAGGGAGCAGCAGAGGATGTGATGGTTGGATGGCATCACTGACTCAGTGGACATGAATTTGAGCAAACTCCAGGAGATAGTGAAGGACAGGGTAGCCTGGCGTGCTGTTGTCCATGGGGTCACAAAGAGTTGGAAGCAACTTAGCGACTGAACAACAGCAACATGAAGTTTTATTTCACCAGCATAGTTTCAGATTCTATACCTGAGCAACATTTTTTCCCCCTTTCAAGCCTTCCCTATCTTTGTCTTTTTTCTTTTCCACCCTCTCCCCACACCACTAGAAAGGAAACAGAAGTGCTTGTGTGCTGCATTGCTTTATCCTGATAATAAATAGCGTAATAGAGAATGGGTTTTTCTACAAGAAACAGGATGTCAAGTATTCTTTAAAATATAGCAGTCTTTTCACCCTGCTGTCGAGAAAGTTCTATAATCAATTTATAAATTTGTATTACAGGTATATCTTGCAGGCCATGATCACCTCCAGAGATGCAGCTCTTGTTGAAATGACAATACTAGATATTTATCAGCTAGTAAGAATTCCCACAAAGAAAATGGAAAATACACTTCTATTTTAATGAAGAATGAGGGCTCATCAATTCAGCTACTCTTTGCACAAACAAGAATAGGCAATGTGTTATGTGTGGGCCACGTAATATTTCCTTGTGTGGTCTTTCCTTTCTACTGTGTAGTTATATCTGACTATGGTCTGTTTATTTTGGTAACCAGAGATGGTTTGTACCCATATATGGAATTAAAAAGAATGGAAAAGTGTAGAGGCTTCAAAATATTTTTTGTATCCTCTCAATTTGCCTTTGAAACCATTGACCTTAAGTGCCCAGAAAAAAAACAAATCGTTCCTCTGAAAGTTCTATGCTGGCTGCCTTATTAAGTAAACTCAATTTCTTTGGATCATAGAAAAAAATATTTTGACACTTTCAATAAAGTTCTGGTTTAAATTCAGAAGGAAACCTAGTCTATGGTCAATTCTGCTCATTTAAATATGTTCTGTAGTACAATCCTTATAATTCTTCCATTCATGCTAAACAATGGCCAAAAGATGCAAATGTTTCAGGAATAAAATATATTATTTTGAGTTTATTCCCTCCCACCCTAGAGAATAGTAATGTATCTGGACTTTAGATAAGAAAATAAGGCAATTGTAGAGGAAATACAAATAAAACACCTGTGATCCAGTGCTCACTATGAGTTAGGAAACTTTACAAATTCATGTCTAAAATCAGCTGATTAGAGTCAAAGAAATGTTTAAAACATGATTACCAAGACTTGTGCATATGAAAGTATGAGGCCCCATAATGCCATGATTTAATTTTCTATTGGTTTAAATTTCATGTGGGCCTATTTCCTAGGATCATTTGAATGTAACAGTTTCTGTTCAAAAAATGTGTTACATTTTTCTAAATAATTTGGTTTACATGTTGTGATAGAGCTGATCAGCATGGCTGTAATTAAGAAAACAAAACATCATTTGTTCGATATTGCACAAGTAAAGCTTTAAAAACTTGACAGTATTGTAAGTTCTGTAATAAGGCATTAAATAATAATATTGTGTTTCCTATTAAGTTCTCATTTACATGAATTTACATGGGTCTTTAAGAAATTTTCTTGACATGAAGCAAGACTCTATAGTCCTTGCCACATCACTCCTCCCACACACAATGTTTACTGCCTGATTTTTGTTTGTGGAAAACTTTATGCAAAGAATAAGTTTAATCAGAGAAGTGAGAAATACAGAAGCAAAGGAAAACAGTCAAAGAAGACTAAATAATAATAATGTAGTCACTAGGCATAGTTGGTGCTGGGTAGGGAGGCCAGGCATGCTGCAGTCCACAGGGTCGCAAAGAGTCAGCCATGACTGAGCGACTGAACTAACTAACTAAGCTAGTCAAAGACCTTTAGTTCTTACTCAAGGGCTGTAGATAATATTCTGAGCCATATCCTGTAAGCTGTCTTATAGATACTAAAACACTAGGTGGAAAAGTTAACTACATGATGACCAGATTGTACCCGGCACCTGTGCTTTGCTTTCTGTGCTGTCACTTCAGTCGTGTCCAGCTCTCTGTGACCCAATGGACTGTAGCCTGCCAGGCTCCTCTGTCCATGGGATTTCCCAGGCAAGAGTACTGGACTGGGTTGCCATGCCCTTCTCCAGGGCATCTTCCTGACCTAGGGATGGAACCAGAGTCTCCTTCATTGCAGACAGATTCTGTGCCTCTGAGCCACCCAGGAAACCCAGGACATGAGCTGCCACAATTCTGAAAATTGGCCACAAAGAAAATGGGAACCAGTGGGCCCTGGAACTGAAGATTAACTGTACCTAAAGCAACCAAGATGACGCTGGTCAGACCACTGACGACCAGTGGGAAGATGACTGTGCTATTTCTGCATGTAGCCCCACTCCCGCACTCTGTCTATAAAAACTCCCACCTCCCGCTTGTCAGGGATGGAGGGACAGTTGGCCTTTGTACAGATGTCCTTACCCTCCCCGTCAGGCAGCTGGCATTTGAAATAAAGCCAGCTTTCCTTTCCACCAATCTGGCCTGTCTACTGGCTATGAGCAGCAGACCACACACATAACCTTTTGGGAACATTCTGAGTAGGATTACATTTTTGAGGATCACAGAGTTTAATGATCCAATGATTAGATTTGCTGTCATTGTTGTTGTTGTTGTTGTTTAGTCGATAAGTTGTGTCTGACTCTTGCAACCCCATCGACTGTAGCCCGTCAGGCTCCTCTGTCCATGGGAATTCTCAGGCAAGAATACAGGAGTAGGTTGCCATTTCCGCCTCCAGGGGATCTTCCTGACTCATGGGTCAAACTTGGGTCTCCTGCTTGGCAGCTGAATTTTTCACCCCTGAGCCACCTGGCAAGCCCAATTAGATTAAATTACTATATAAGGTTTTTTTGGATTAGTTCTCTAATGTTGAAAAATTCCAGCTGATTGACTAATCTATATCATGATGGGAAAGTGAAACTCACTCAGACGTGTCCAACTCCTTGCAACCCCATGGAATACACAGTCCATGGAGTTCTCTAGGCCAGAATACTACTGGAGTGGGTCATCTTTACCAACTGAGCTATGAGTAGTGTATGCGAAGCTCTTAAATGCCCTTGGAAGAGCTCCTGTAAGTTCATCCTACAGCCTCTCACTAGCAGCTTTTTTTGTTTTGTTTTGTTTTCACATGTGACACATTATGTGCATTCCTCGTGGGCAGTAAACTGCCTTCTCACGACATCCTGGAGGTCCAGATGTCACATAAAGGGCACTCGCCCATTTGGAAAAATTCACTATTTTCCACAATATAAAAGTATTACTGTATGCATAGGACATAGAAGCTTTCCCTAATCCATAGGATTATTCCTAATGAATCGCACTTTAAAAGAGCATTGCTAGACACCTCAGAGGACAAATACCCTCACGTATTTTGTAAGTAGATGTTTAGTTTTCATTTTTAAATATTTCTAAGCTCAAGCTACTAATAGATAAGTAGGAGATCAAGCAACCTGCTTTCCTTTCAATGTACAACCCAAACATTGAGAATCTATATGAGTGCAAATTCAGTGCCTCAGTCGTGTCCAACTCTGCAGCCCCATGAACTGTAGCCCGTAAGGCTCCTTTGTCCATGGAATTCTCCAGGCAAGAGTACTGAAGTGGGTTGCCATTTCCTTCTCCAGGGGATCTTCCTGGCCCAGGGATCAACCCTGCATCTTCTGTGTCTCCTACTTTGGCAGTTGGATTTACCTGTGAAGCTTGAGAATCTATTTTGCTGTTGTTCAATTAATGTTAAGTCTTTTCTACCCTGTGGACTGCAGCTCACCAGCTTCCCTGTCCCTCACTATCTCCCAGAGTTCAACCAAGTTCATGTCCGTTGAATTGGTGATGCCATCCAACCACCTCAACCTCTGCTGCCCTCTTCTCCTTTGGCCATTAATCTTTCCCAACATCAGGGTCTTTTCCAATGAGTTGGCTCTTCGTATCAGGTGGCCTAAGTGTTGGGAGTTTCAGCTTCATCATTAGTATTCAGGGTTGATTTCCCAATCTATATACACAACAAAAAATATAAAAAAGATCATGGTGAACATATTATCGATAATGACATAAGAAATGACCAAAGAGTGCATTGAAATATGCTGAGCAATTTTCTATATAAAAATGTAATGCATACAGTAAAAAAAACAGCAGAACTATCCAAGTGATTTACAAGAATGAAAGTCCTTGAACCTTGAAAAATATAAAGCAAATATTTAAGTATTGTCATGGCAAATATATCAGAAAAGTTACAAAATTAAAAACATTTTCTTTTAAGTATTTGTTTTGAAATTTACAATTAGGGTTACTTTGACATCTCAAAATATATTTTTGTAATTTTTTAACCTTCAAAAAATGAGCAAAATGTTTGTTAAGATATTGGTTAAGTAGCTTTCTACTGAAGGTCAATAACCACAATAGTCACATTTGGAAGATAATGAACATTGTGAGGAAAAAATCACTACATTTCCTTACTTGGCTACGAACAGCACTTCCTTATCTAGTACTATGATCTCAGATTTGCTACGCTTCTTGTTTTTATTGGTTCGAGAGTTATGTGTATGTGTATGTGAAGTTGCTTCAGTAGTGTCTGACTCTTTATAACCCTATGGACTTAACCTCCTAGGCTCCTCTGTCCATGGCAAGAATCTTGGAGTGGGTTGCCATATGCCCTCATTATATATTTTTCTGTCACAAAATAGCTCCAAAGGAGTAATCTGAAAATTTAAGATCTTCTGTTCTATGCTTATCCAACTGATGAAATAAATGCATGAATGGAAGTAATGGATGATGTTAAAGCATCTAGAGGAGAATATGGTTGCTTGTCCCTGCACAGCTGCTGACATGTCATAAACAACTTCTTCCCAGACTTCCTACTTCTCTTCCTCAGAAGTACGTACCTTACAAAATTTTAAGTCAAACCTAGAGCTACACAAATAAAACATTAGATTAATGACTGACTAACAAATACTAAAATTTATGGCTACAAGTTATTTTTAAAGATCATCTTCCAGGATATGAAAGCAATCTAAATGTCCATCAACAGACGAATGGATAAACATGTGGTACATATATATAAAATGGAATATTACTTGGTCGTAAAAAAGAATGAGATAATGCCATGTGCAGCAACATGGATGGACCTAGAGATAGCCACACTGACTGAAGTCAAACAGAGGACAGATGTGTGATATCACTTGTATGTGGAATCAAAACAAATGGTACAAATAAACTTATTACAAAATAAGTTCACACATGTAGGGTCACAAAATAGGATCACAGATGTAGAAACGAAACTTACAGTTACTGGTGGAGGGGGTAAAAATTGGGATTGACATATATACATACTTTATATGAAATAGATAATGAATAAGGACCTATTGTATAACACAGGGAATACTACTCAATCTCTTTAGTGATCTATATCAGAAAATAATCTGAAATAAAAGACTGGATATATGTATATGTATGACAAGTTCACTTTTCTGTACAGCAGAAGCCAACACATTTTAAATCAGCTCTACTCCAGTAAAATTAATTTAAAAAATAATCTTGTGAGAGTATCATTCTTTCTTATGTAATATAAGCCACTTTGAATCTTACTGTCTCGACAAGATGCTATGACTCATGATAAGTATAGGGGAGATATGCATCTCGAGTTGGACACCCATCTGGCTATATTTACTCTGTTCTTGGAAAATGACCAATGCTTGCTAAATACATTTTAAATGTACCTGAGATATTCGATGACCCTGTTGTTGGCAAGAGTGTCTGATACATTAAATATATTGGTCAATTCTGACACTGCTCTCAGCTCACTCAACCCTCCAGTCACACCAGTCTCCTCTTGTTCTGAAAACTCTCCAGGTTTGTGCCTTTGATCTTGTTCTCTCTGCCTAAAACACCTGCTTCAGTTTGTCACAGGATGCTCTCCCTCTAATCTTTCTAGTTCCAGTTTGCAGGTCATTCTTTAAATGACAAGATGCCTCTGACCTTGTTGAAAGCAGCTATCATCTCCTCCTGTATGCTTTTCACTCCCTTTATATTACCTTACACACTCTAATAGCATTGCATCTTTATCAGTGTTTACTCTTTATTTTCTATTATTCCCCCAGATAACGTGTACCTCCGTAAAGGAACGGATAATATCTGTCTTGTATATCACCATGTCTTCATCCCTCTTTACAGAAATTGACACATAATGGAGGTGCTGGCTCCATTGCTAAGTCTTATACAACTCTTGTGACCTCATGGACTGTAGCCCACCAGGCTCCTCTGTCCATGTGATTTCCCAGGCAGGAATACAGGAGTGGATTGCATGCCTTCCTCCAGGGGATCTTCCCAAGCCAGGGATCGAATGTATATCTTCTACACTGCAGGCAGATTCTTTGCTGCTTAGAAACCAGGGAAGGCCCCTTGACACATAATAGAGAATCCTAATTATTTACTGAATGATTATGCACACTAAAATAACTACAAATTATGAAGATATATTAATCAAATGATACACTAAAATATTTATTTGGTTGTAAATCTGAAACAGGTTTTTTTTTAAATTTAAATTGATTTTTTTCAATAATTTCAAGAAATCCACAAAATAAAAACAAAGCAAGAGACTGGTTTAATAATTTAAATGATGAAGGGGACAAATATTAAGTAGTCCTGCTACTGTAAACATTTCTTTTAGATTAATTAAGACTAAGGAAAATTAAAGAGCTTTTTTCTCCAATATTCATCCTTTCTTTATGAGCAGCTGAGCTTCTAACATATACAATTTCCTTTTCCCTAAAAAAAAAACTTTTAACATTTCTTGTGGAGGTGGTCTTTTGGCAATGGATTCCCCAGGTTTTGTCTGAGAAAATCTTTATTCTTCTTCACTCACAAGTGAAGGATAATTTTACTGTATAGAAGATTCTTGGTTTGTGGGATTGTTTTGTTTTGTTTTCTTTCAACATTTTAAATATTCCAGTCCACTCTCTTCTTGGCTGTATGATTTCTGATAGCTCTGTATTTCTTTTCCTATTTCCTATATAGATAATGTTCTTATGTTCTTTTTCATCTGTTTTTTTTTCCCCCAAGATTTCACATTGTCTTTGTTTTCCTGAAGTTTGAATATGACATGAGCAAGTATAATGCTTGTTTTGTTTTGGCTTAGTTTTTAATCCTATTTGGTGTTCTCCAAACTTTCTAAATCAGTGATTTGATGTTGTCATTAAATTTGAAAGTTCTTAGTCATTATTGCTTCAGTTATTTCTTCTACTCCTTTTTTTTCTTCTTTATTCCAATTACAAATATATCATTGTTCCGTCACTAAGTCTTGTCCGACTCTTTGCAACCCCGTGGACTGCAGCACACCAGGTCTCCCTGTCCCTGACCATCTCCTGGAGTTCACCCAAGTCCATATCCCTTGAATCAGTGATGCAATTCACCCATCTTATCCTCTGCTGCCCTCTACTCCTTTTGCCTTCAGTCTTTCCCAACATCAGGGTCTTTTCCAAGGAGCTGGTTCTTCATATCAGGTGGCCAAGGTATTGGAGGTTCAGCTTCAGCCTCAGTCTTTCCAGTGAATATTCAGGGTTGATTGTCCTTGTGTTTTGACATTTCCCCTCAGTTCTTAGATGCTCTGCTCTGTGTCCTACTTTTTTCCCATTTGTTTTCCCTCTTTGCATTTCAGTTTGGGAAGTTTCTATTGATCTATATTCACACTCATTGATTCTTTCTTGGCCATATCTTGTCTACTAATGAGATAATCAGAGGCATTCTTCATTTCTGTTATAATAGTTTTGATTTCTAGTATTTTTATTCTTTCTTCAAATTTCTATTTCTGTGTTAACATTAGCCATTTCTTTTATGTTGTCTACCTTAATTAGATTAAAACTCTGAATCTAATTATCAGAGGTATTTTTAATTTCCTATCTGATGATTCTAATATCTACATCACATCTGAATCTGACTTTGATGCTTATTTGTTCTCTAGAGACCATTTTTTTTTTTAATATCATTTTCCAATGTACCTCATAACTTTGTTGAAAGTCAGATGTGTATAGAATGATAAGAACTGAAGTGAACAGACCCTCAGGGTGAGATTTGCAGCTAATTTGGCTAAGACCTGGGCTATTGTTTGACATTTGCTGCACTGTAGTTCTGGGCTTCCCAGATGGCTCTGTAGATAAAGAATTGACCTGCAGTGCAGGAGACCCAGGAGGCACAGCTTTGATCCTGGGTTGGGAAGATCCCATGGAGAAGGGCGTGGCAACTGACTCCCAGTGTTCTTGCTTGGAGAATTCCATTTGACAGAGGTGCCTGGTAGGCGTAGTTACAGGTATCAAAGCCTTCAGGTTTCTCTAGTATCTTTTTTTTTTCACCCCCTCTTTTTGGCTTTGGGCTGTCTTATGACCTCCTCCTTAGAGAGAAGCTGCACCATGCACCTCTTCCAACTATGATCCACTGTTATTAAGCTGGAGCCCCATGGGTATGTTGGTGAAGTGTAGGAGAGAAGAAGCTTTCTATAGCCTTATAATTAAATCCCAACCTTTTAGTGGACCAGTGACCCTAAGCTTCTCATTCACAAGTGTTTCTAGTTTCTGAGTCTCTTCTCCACCACTTAGGTTAAATAGGAAAGCTAGTGGATGGCTAGAGAGCGAGAAGTATTCTTTCTTCAGGTTGGATGAGGCTCTAGTGAAGTTCCCCTCCACCCCCTCCAACTCCTTGGAGAATGGGGATTTATAATGGAAGAGGTGGCTTTATGTGTGTTTCACTAGGACTAAGCCTCCCCTTCTCCTGGCATGGCTGTGAGGAAAACTTCTTAGTTCTTCGTCAGGAGAACCTGGTGGGGTTCCTGGAGGTAAAAGTGATGAAGTGTGAGGCATTCTTAAATCTGAGGTTTGCAGGAGGTTCACATCCTCATGCTACTTCACACTCAACCCCAAGGAAGTCTGCAGAATTCTTGAGTTTCTACAAGAGTATGGTTTCACGCAAGCAGTATTTAGGTATGATTCTCTAGACTCACTAGATTCTCTTCCTCCAAATTTTGAGGGGACAGTTTGCCTGCAAATTCAGCTCTCTGATGGTTTCAGGAAAATGCACCAATTTTCAAGTTGTCCAACTTTTTATTGTTTTAGACCAAAGTAGTGATTTCTAATCTCTTTACATGTTGAAGCTGAAAATGAAAGTCCATGCTTTCCTTCAGAGTCACTCCCAGCGGCTTCACCTTCTCCAGTTTCTAGACAATGTAACTAAGAAAAATTATATCTCTGTGGAGAAGAAATAAATACTCTTTATATCGAGGAGTGATTTTTCAGAATTAGCCTTTGAGTAAAGACTCAGATTCCAAAATCTCAGCTCAAAATATCTGAACAATCTGTTAGACTAACCCCGAATGTTTTTCCTTTATGCTTGCTGCTTTAGGGTCTAACCTGGTTGTTATTCAAGTTTAAATGTTTCATTGTCTCTAGTCTATCTTAGGCAAGATAAAGAACAAGATGATTCTGTTTGATTCTGAACTCCAGGGATAATTCTTCATGACTGGTTACAATGGAGTCCCAACATGCTTTCTTGATTAGAGTTCATTAAAGAAGGGCAATATGTATTATCTGAGTTCATGGTTTGACAGAAGGTAGGCAGAGTTCTGATAGCCAGCTTGAACAAAACTATGTCCACAGGGTTAATCAAAATCAGCAGATCAGATCAGATCAGTTGCTCAGTCGTGTCTGACTCTTTGCGACCCCATGAATCACAGCACGCTAGGCCTCCCTGTCCATCACCAACTCCCGGAGTTCACCCAGACTCATGTCCATCGAGTCAGTGATGCCATCCAGCCATCTTATCCTCTGTCGTCCCCTTCTCCTCCTGCCCCCAATCCCTCCCAGCATCAGAGTCTTTTCCAATGAGTCAACTCTTCGCATGATGTGGCCAAAGTACTGGAGTTTCAGCTTCAGCATCATTCCTTCCAAAGAAATCCCAGGGCTGATCTCCTTCAGAACGGACTTGTTGGATCTCCTTGCAGTCCAAGGGACTCTCAAGAGTCTTCTCCAACACCACAGTTCAAAAGCGTCAATTCTTTGGCACTCAGCTTTCTTCACAGTCCAACTCTCACATCCATACATGACCACAGGAAAAACCATAGCAATTGGTGCTTATATATTAATAATTAAAAAAAAATAAAGACCTCATTTATCGTCCATTTATTTAAGCCACAGGAAATATACCTATGAAGCTGCTGCTACTAAGTCACCTCAGTTGTGTCCGACTCTGTGCGACCCCATAGACGGCAGGCCACCAGGCTCCCCTGTCCCTGGGATTCTCCAGGCAAGAACACTGGAGTAGGTTGCCATTTCCTTCTCCAATGTATGAAAGTGAAAGGTAAAGTGAAGTACTGGAGTGAGCTAGAAGTCAGTAAATAACAACTAATAGGTGGCTCAATGGTAAAGAATCTGCCTGCAACACAGGAGATATGGGTTCCATCACTGGGTTCAGACCCTCGGTTGGGAGGATCCCCTGGAGGAGGAAATGGCAATTCACTCCAGTATTCTTGCCTGGAAAATCCCATGGACAGAAGAGCCTGGAAGGACTACACTCCATGGGTCACAAAAGATTTGCACACAACTTCAGTTCAGTTCAATTCAGTCACTCAGTCGTGTCCGACTCTTTGTGACCCATGGACTGCATCACAACAGGACTCCCTGTCCATCACCAACTCCCAGAGTTTACTCACATTCATGTCGATTGAGTCCGTGATGCCATCCAACCATCTCATCCTCTGTTGTCCCCTTCTTCTCCTGCCATCATTCTTTCCAAGCATCAGAGTCTTTTCAAATGAGTCAGCTCTTTGCATCAGGTGGCTGAAGGACTGGAGCTTCAGCTTCAACATCAGTCCTTCCAATGAACACTCAGGACTGATCTCCTTTAGGATGGACTGGTTGGATCTCCTTGCAGTTCAAGGGACTCTCAAGAGTCTTCTCCAACACCACAGTTCAAAAGCATCAAATCTTCAGTGCTCAGCTTTCTGTATAGTCCAACTCTCACATCCATACATGACCACTGGAAAAACCATAGTTTTGACTAGACGGACCTTTGTTGGCAAAGTAATGTCTCTGCTTTTTAATATGCTGTCTAGGTTGGTCATAACTTTTCTTCCAAGGAGCAAGTGCCTTTTAATTTCATGGCTGCAATCACTATCTGCAGTGATTTTGGACCCCCCCAAAATTAAGTCAGCCACTATTTCCACTGTTTCCCCATCTATTTGCTATGAAGTGATGGAGCCAGATGCCATGATCTTCGTTTTCTGAATGTTGAGCTTTAAGCCAACTTTTTCACTCTCTACTTTCACTTTCATCAAGAGGTTCTTTAGTTCTTCTTCACTTTCTGCCATAAGGGTGGTATCATCTGCCTATCTGAGGTTATTGATACTTCTCCACTCAATCTTGATTCCAGCTTGTGCTTCCTCCAGCCCAGCATTTCTTATGATGTACTCTGCATATAAGTTAAATAAGTAGGGTGACAATATACAGCCTTGACGAACTCCTTTTCCTATTTGGAACCAGTCTGTTGTTCCATGTCCAGTTCTAACTGTTGCTGCCTGACCTGCATATAGGTTTCTCCAGAGGCAGGTCAGGTGGTCTGGTATTCCCATCTCTTTCAGAATTTTCCACAGTTTATTGTGATCCACACAGTCAAAGGCTTTGGCATAGTCAATAAAGCAGAAATAGATGTTTTTCTGGAACTCTCTTGCTTTTTTGATGATCCAGCAGATGTTGGCAATTTGATCTCTGGTTCCTCTGCCTTTTCTAAAACCAGCTTGAACATCTGGAAGTTCATGGTTCATGTATTGCTGAAGCTTGGCTTGGAGAACTTTGAGCATTACTTTGTTATCGTGTGAGATGAGTGCAATTGTGTGGTAGTTTGAGCATTCTTTGGCATTGCCTTTCTTTGGGATTGGAATGAAAACTGACCTTTTCCAGTCCCGTGGCCACTGCTGAGTTTTCTAAATTTGCTGGCATATTGAGTGCAGCACTTTCACAGCATCATCTTTCAGGATTTGAAATAGCTCAACTGGAATTCCATCACCTCCACTAGCTTTGTTTGTAGTGACTAGAGATCTCTTCAAGAAAATTAGAGAAACCAAGGGAACATTTTATGCAAAGATGGGCTAAATAAAGGTCAGAAATTGTATGGACCTAACAGAAGCAGAAGATATTAAGAAGAGGTGGCAAGAATACACAGAAGAACTGTACAAAAAAGATCTTCACGATCCAGATAATCACAATGGTGTGATCACTCACCTAGAGCCAGACATCCTGGAATGTGAAGTCAAGTGGACCTTAGGAAGCATCACTAAAGACACAACTTAGTGACTAAATAATAAGAGCAACAATATATTGATATGGAATTAATTGGCTAAAGTAAACACATTTTTGAACTATAATCACAATGTAGTTCACTAAAGAAACAAATTTTGAGACAATTTGGAAATAAATCTCAGATTAGTAACTTATAATCTGTACGATCTTGGCTAAATTAGGAACAATTATTACTATCTTACTAGATATTAAGGTAATTAAATTAATTAAATAAGAAAAAGAACCACAACTGGCAACAGAAAATTATCACATGTGGATTAATGTATAGCTATCAGCAGGTCCTGTCTAGTCATGGAATATTGGATATTAAATTTCCCTTAATTTCCAGCTCTTAGAATTGTGAACTATGAGGAGATGAGAAATGAATATTTGTCTTCAGACACACAGAATAAAACTCCAAATGAAAAAAACATATAATATATAGAATTTCTCATTAGTACTATCCTAAATTGAATACTTCTTTCCCTCGATTTCATTACCATCTGATCTAAAACATAATTTGCTGCTACTGCTGCTAAGTCACTTCAGTCGTGTCTGACTCTGTGCGATCCCATAGATGGCAGCCCACTAGGCTCCTCTGTCCCCGGGATTCTCCAGGCAAGAATACTGGAGTGGTTGCCATTTCCTTCTCCAAAAACAGAATTTACTTAAACTCAAATCAACTAAATTTTATGGAGATCTTAGCCATATATTAGACTTCCTTCGTAGCTCAGTTGGTAAAGAATCTGCCTACAATGCAGGAGACTGGGTTCAATTCCTGGGTTGGGAAGATCCCCTGGAGAAGGAAACGGCAACCCACTGTAGTATTCTTGCCTGAAGAATCCCTTGGACAGAGGAGCCTGGCAGGCTACTGTCCATGGGGTCATAAGAGTGAGACCTAGCTTAGCGACTAAACCACTAACCATATATTAACCAAAATGAAACTTCAAAGAGCTTCTGGAGAAGAGCTCAGAAATACAAATAAAACAATGAAAAATTAAGCATGACATTGATGGAATAATAGACAAGTGGTGAATAGAACAGAACAAAGAGTTTAGATATTAGCACACCCATATATAGGTACTTGATTTATGTCCTAAGGGCACTGAACTGTAGTAGGAAATGAAGCAAGTTTGGGGGAGATGGGGCTGGATCAAATGGAATTTGACCCTCAGGACATGCACACAAACACACACATACACATACGTCATTTTACACTGAGAGCATATTTAAATGTTGGAGGGAAAGCATTTTTATAAAGTTACCATATAGTTGCTGTTGTTGTTTAGTCACTAAGTTGTGTTCAACTCTTTGCAACCCCATGAACAGTAGTCTGCCAGGTTCCTTTGTCCATGGGTTTTCCCAGGCAAGAATACTGAAGTAGGCTGCCATTTCCTTCTTCAGGGGATCTTCCCAACCCAGGGATCAAACCCGCATGCCCTCCTTGGTAGGCATATACTTGACTACTGAACCATGGACAGAGAAGCCTGGCAGGCTGTAGTCCTTGGGGTCACAAAGGGCTGAACAAGACTGAGAGACTGAGCATTGATGTGCACACCTTTTTGAAGCACCAGCCCCCCCGCCCCGCCCCCGCCAACAACAACAACAAAACTATCCACAGACAAAAGATTGATAAATTGAACTAACTGTAAGTAAGTAAACTGTTTCAGTCTAAAGACACAATTAAGTGAAAAGGTAAGCAGTGATATGGAAGAATATATTTAAAAGCAAACAAACAAAAATATGTATATTCAACAAGACTCAATATCTATACTATGCAATGAACTATTCTTATACTAAAAGCAGAAATATCAAATAAAACCATGAGCTAAGGACCTCACTGTCTACTTTGTGCATGCATGTGCACACACACACACACACACACACATGCACACACACACAGGCACACAAAGGATATTCAAATGGCCAAGAGAGATTTTAAAATTTTCTCAACCTGATAAGTCATCAGGGAAATTCAAACTAAAACCAATATTTGTTATAACTACATACTTACTAGAATGGCTAAACTTAAAAGAACTAACAATTATAAATATTGATGAGGATGTAAAGCAACTGGAATCCTTATGCTTTTGAGAGAAGAAATCAATATTAGTATAACCACAGGGCATAACTTTGTCATGGTATAAAATAAAGCTGAACAGGTACATTTCATATAATTTGTCAGCTTTACTCCTAAATATATTACCCAATAGAAATACCTCCATTTGTATATCAAAAGATATGTGCAAGAATAAAAGAGTATTTCATACATTATTTCTAGCAGATCCAAACTGGAAACGACTCTTCTGATCAGCAACGGCAGAAGGCATAAATGCGTTTTGATGTTTTAGCATCGTGAATATTATACAAGAGGAAAATAAACAGACTACTGGCATGTTTAACGGCATGGAAAAATCACACAAGCACAATCTTTAATAAAAGAAGCTAGAGACAAATGGGTAGATATTATATAATTTCATTTTTAATGTCAAAAACAGGCAAAACTAATATATGGGTTAGAAATAAGAACAAAGGCTATATCTGTAGAGTAATAATCTGTGTATAAATTCATTTGTATGTCTCATTTTGTTAACAGAAGTTCATGTGCCCTATGTAAAGTGAGGACAAACTTACTAAAACATTGGAGTTTAGAGCAAAGAAAGATTTGCCACAAGCCAAGAAAGGAGACGTGGTGGCTCATGCCCTAAAATACCTTGAGCTCATCCCACCCAAGGGTTTTGGCAAAGCTTTTTTAAGAGCCAGGTGAGGGAAAAGGGTCCCAGTGTCTGTGATCAGCCTGTGCACAACTGTCTGATGGTGAGATAGCTGGGTGATGTCACAGGGGTTAACATGAGCAGCCCTGAGGAGGCTTGGGCTATGTGGTCCTCAAGTAGTCAACATCTTCCACTTGTTGGAGAGGGGAGCTATTTTACATCTGTAAAACAACTCAGGAAATGTGCATCAAATCCTATTATCTAGGTACTTCAGAGAGGAGGTAAGGCAGAGGATATGGGGCAAGGCCTGTTCTGGGAAGACCCCTAGGGTCCTGCTCCATTACAAGTTCAACTAAAATCTCATTAAAATTATTTTAAAATTTACTCCAACAAGATCAGCAATAGAAATATGTCTGAGATAAAAGACAGGCTAAGTCAAGCTGTGATTTATTCATTAGAATATGGAGGGCCTGGGAACATCTTCAAAGCATAAAGGTCCAGATGTCACAGACTCAAAATATCTAGAAGAGTCAGGCAAGCAAGGCCACGTAAGAACTAGAATGGAATTGGAAACAGCAGTATGAACACAGTGATAAGAGGAAGCACCATTCAGCTTGCACAGCAGAAAGTCCATAGGAGAGATGAGTTCTGATAACCAGAGGCATATACCTTCTCTAAAGGGATCAGCCACTAGTTAGTACCTAGAGATCACTGTCTTCTTGCTTGTCATTGATGAAGCTTCTAGCTATTACAGTTCTTCAAAAAGGTGAATATTCATGCCTTTACACTTTAGTTTTTAGTCAACTTATGTATTTATAGTTTCACCGACCTATTAAATTTATATTTCTGATTGCTGATAAAGCAATACTTTTACTATTTATTCATTTATGACTATGTTCTGTGGCATGTGGATCTTAGTTCTGTTGACTTAAAAAATGCACAACATGAGAGCTGCGAGTTAAGTTTTATTAGGGGCAAAATGAGGACTGCACCCGGAAGGCGGTACCTCCCATAGCTCTGAGAAACTGCTCCAAAGAGGCAGGGGCAAAGGTCAGTATATATGCAATTTTGGTGAAGAGGGAATACATACAATGGCGTACATATTTTTCAGAAGATTTCTACTAGTCTCATGAAGATTTCTGTTAGTCATGAGGAACAGTCATCGCCATGAAGGATTTTAGTGCTCTTCTAGATACGGGGAGATATAAAAATTGGGCTCATAAAATCAGCTCCTGAAAATATCAAGCTATGTGAAGTCCTATCGGGCCAGTTCTCTCCCCCACCCCTCCAAGAAGAGAGTGCCTCACCCCTTCTCTCCACCCTGGACTCCTTCCACCGGAGTACTGAAGGTCAGCAGCTGCAACAGCACGTGAGCTAATCCTTGTAGTGGTAGATGGCAAGTGGCATCACCTACTCAATGGACATGAGTTTGAGCAAACTCCAGGAGATACTGAAGGACAGGGAAGCCTGGCATGCTGCAGTTCATGGGGTTGCGAAGAGTCAGACACAACTTAGCGACTGAACAACAACATGGCAAGTGCCAATCTGTAGTTGCCAGTTGTGGTTTGTGATTTGTGTTGCCAGTTGTGGTTTGATTGCTAATCAGGGATCAAACCAGCGCCCTCTGCACTGGAAGCACAGTCTTAACCACCGTACCTCCAAGGAAGTCCCTTATTTTATTTTTTGAAATATGTATCTCTACATATTTTATGTTGAATGAAGAAAAAACCTGTACCTTTAATATGGGTATGTCCCGTAGTATATGACTTCTGGTAAGTACTGAGATAGTCCAAAGTTGTCTTATTCACCTCTGATTCAAAATTTAGCTGAATAAAGCAACAGTTTAATAGAGTTGGAGTGTGTTTTTAAAAATGTGTATGAGTCTTCAAAGTGGATAGATTAGAAGTTCATCCTGGTCTTGTTGATAACATACATAAAAAGGGTTGAGGCTTTAAAAAAAAAACAACAAAAAACCAGCATGTTGAGGAGCTGTGTATATGTCAGAATCATCGGACCTTAAAATTTGCAGGATTGAGAAGAAAAGTGAAGCCAAAGAAGTGGGAAGGAGAGAGTCAATGATAAAAAAAAAAAGAAGAAGAAGAAGCAACAAACAAATGTAATGATAAGAAGTTTGTATTTTCGTTTTATAGGAATCAGTCGTAAGAAGCCATCAAAGGCTTAAGCAAGAGTGAAATTAATTCAGTTTTCGATTAGAAAGCATGTTCTGGTCAAGGCATATTCATTGGAAGAGAAATATAGGGAGATCATTCCTAGTTTTGTCTTTTCAAAATAACTTCCACTAAAGGTTTTTGGGTCTCTTAAGGATGTAGGATCAGAGAGATCTAGAAAGCAGTTTGAGGAATAAACCATCAAGCTAGTCCACTACTGTGAGGTAAAATCACATAGTTGAGTGTACCAAGTCCTAGCCACTTCTCTCACAGGCAGTTGAGGTTAGTCACACATGTGTTAAAGACAAACTGAAGCACCAGGTTCTTAGTTCTGACTTAAATGCATTTATTATAATCCAAACCGAATAAATTCTTCCCACACCCAATCAACACTGAAGAGCATTGCAAACCATAATTTTATGCTAAGGAGAGATGAAAAAAAGATGAAAATGGGAAAGGAACAGCTTTCATTGGATCAGGCACAGGAAAAATCAAGAAAAAGCAGTCACTACTAGGAAAAGAGCAGAAGAGCGTGGAGTTCGAATTTTCATCTTGGATCTTCAGCGTGAGTATTGGCCTGGAATAAAGAAGCTACAGGCTTCCTTAGGTAGAGCAAGACGGACGGTAAGGACTGAACACATAAGGCAGAGTTTGGCATCCACTGAAGACAGGGCGCAGAGGTCTGAGGCCGCTGGACACAATGCTGATGGGATGAAAACCACAGGGCAAAGAACCCGAGGGGCGATATCCACAAGGCAGAAGGCTCGAGGGTCGCGAGCAGCTGGACACATAGGTCAGCGGTCTATAAGACACTGAGAGGCAGGATCCAGAGGGGTAAGAAGAAGCTGGAGGAAAACTGGTTCCGTGGCAGGGTCTTGGCACATAGCAACCAGAAGAAGGGTAGCTGGAAGTTTCACAGCTGCTGGGCTCGCAGTTGGCTGGCTGGCAGCTGGTAGGTTCACTGCAGGTCTCCTGGCCATTGCTCAGGATCCAGGTTCGGTCCTGACAGCTACTGGGCAAGCAGAGAGCATCTCCGATGCTCACACTCGGAATGTAGAGGCCGACGGAGGAGGCGACAGGAATGTGACAGGGACTCCTGAGAGACCCCAAGGTGTAGTTTCCAGAGCAGTAGTTGTGGCAAGACATGGCGAGGTTTCAGGAGCAGGTTGTCGTCTGTTGCAAAGAAGTGAGTGTCTCAGGTTTCTCCTTCGTCTTGCTGTCTTATATACCCCGAAAGAAGGCGGTGATTCTGCCCAGACTCTTCTGCGTTGTGTGACGCCGCATCACAACTCTTCATTAGAGTCCAGGAAGTGATGCTTCCACCTCCCATAAAACTGGATGTTCCTTGCAAGGCTTTCCATTGATTAAGGATATCTATAAAGCAGCGTGACTGGATTTTAATATTATCTGTGCTCCTTAAATTACTCAACCAAGACAGATATCTTGAAGGTCGTTCTCCTTATTTCAATTATAACCGCCACTCCATAAGAGAACAAAGCTAGTGGAGCTGATGGAATTCCAGTTGAGCTATTTCAAATCCTGAAAGATGATGCTTTGAAAGTGCTGCACTCAATATGCCAGGAAATTTGAAAAGCTCAGCAGTGGCCACACAACTGGAAAAGGTCAGTTTTTATTCCAATCCCAAAGAAAAGCAATGCCAAAGAATGCTCAAACTACCACATAATTGCACTCATCTCACAGGCTAACAAAGTAATGCTTAAAATTCTCCAAGCAAGGCTTCAGCAATACATGAACTGTGAACTTCCAGATGTTCAAGCTAGTTTTAGAAAAGGCAGAGGGACCAGAGATCAAATTGTAAACATCTGCTGGCATCATCGAAAAGAGCAAGAGAGTTCCAGAAAAACATCTATTTCTGCTTTATTGGCTATGCCAAAGCCTTTGACTGTGTGGAACACAATAAACTGTGGAAAATTCTTAAATAGATGGGAATACCAGACCACCTGACCTGCCTCTTGAGAAATCTGTATGCAGGTCAGGAAGCAACAGTTAGAACTGGACATGGAACAACAGACTGGTTCCAAATAGGAAAAAGAGTACGTCAAGGCTGTATATTATCACCCTACTTATTTAACTTATATGCAGAGTACATCATGAGAAATGGTGGGCTGGAGGAAGCACAAGCTGGAATCAAGATTGCCAGGAGAAACATCAATAACCTCAGAAATGCAGATGACATCACCCTTATGGCAGAAAGCAAAGAACAACTAAAGAGCCTCTTGATGAAAATGAAACAGAAGAGTGAAAAAGTTGGCTTTAAGCTCAACATTCGAAAACTAAGATCATGGCATCCGGTCCCATAACTTCATAGCAAATAGATGGGGAAACAGTGGCTGACTTTATTTTTCTGGGCTTCAAAATCACTGCAGATCATGATTGCAGCCATGAAATTAAAAGACACTTTCTCCTTGGAAGGAAAGCTATGACCAACCTAGATAGCATGTTAAAAAGCAGAGACATTACTTTGCCAACAAAAGTCCGTCTAGTCAAGGCTATGGTTTTTCCAGTGGTCATGTATGGATGTGAGTTGGACCATAAAGAAAGCTGAATGCAGAAGAATTGATGCTTTTGAACTGTGGTGTTGGAGAAGACTCTTGAGAGTCCCTCGGACTGCAAGGAGATCCAACCAGTCCATCCTAAAGGAGATCAATCCTGGGTGTTCATTGGAAGGACTGCTGTTGAAGCTGAAACGCCAATACTTTGGCCAACTGATGTGAAGAGCTTACTCATTGGAAAAGACCCTGATGCTGGGAAAGATTGAGGGCAGGAGGAGAAGGGGATGACAGCGAATGAGATGGTTGGATGGCATCACTGACTCAGTGGACATGAGTTTGGGTGGACTCTGGGAATTGGTGATGGATAAGGAGGCCTGGCGTGCTGCGGTTTATGGGGTCACAAAGAATCAGACAGGACTGAGCAACTGAACCGAACTGAACTGAACTCCATAAACATTCTTAGAATTCCTCTCTTGGAATTCTTGTTCTGAAAAGTTGTAGTGAACTTCTTTGAAACATTGGCGAATTATCTCTCTTTGAGGGGGAATTCTATGCTTTTTGAAAATTGCCAAAAGTAAAGAACGCAACTAGGTTGTGAATGAATGAAAAATCCTACATGATTTGGGGTAGAGAGTGTTTAAAAGTAGTATAAGATAGGAAATAGCAATGTGAAAAAAAATTGTCCTTTGCTTTATTTCAGCACTCTGGCGGAAAGTGACTCCCCACTGAAAAATCTTTATTTTAAAAAGTCATGCTCATTTGATTCGTTTTGATAAATAAGTAAACTGAGGCAAGTTGAAAGTTTGATTTATGTGTATTCTTAATACAAAGAAGGAAATTGGGCTCAGTTTTAATTATGGTTCTTACTGAGAACAGAAGGAAATAAGCAAAATCTCTTTTAAAAAGTCAGCCAATATGACAATTTTCATAGTTTTTATAGGTTTATCATGCCCTGGTTAGTCATATTCCAACTGAAAACTAATATACTTGGTTAAAAAAATTAGACACAATGATTTGTATATAGATGGATTTGGTTTTGCTTTTGACACTGATTCTGATATCAGTATCCAAAGAGGAGCTTTTAAATTGCTGTACAAGGGCAATAGCATCAGAATTAATGCAGAGTTTTTCTAAGTACAAATACTTCAAAGGTTATTTTGGGATATATTTTCTGGTAAAAAATTGTTTCAAAAGATGCAGGATTCTGCTGAATCTCAACCATCTCACTGAATTTTTCATTTACCAGCATATCTAGTGGCTCGAAGGGCTATTTTAACAGAAATTTTAATTATCTACTGGATTTAATTTTCAATTATCTTTACCTAAAAATTCAGTGTAAATCACAGCACTTTCTCCTATTTTTATGTTCAATGGCTAGGCTTATTAATTCTCCCTCTATCCTGGAGTAGAATCTGTGAAATATAAGGTTGGTTTCTCTGTGAGCCCATATAGGGTTATTTTACTACCAGGGATAGAAATATGAGGTCTTTTCTCGTGGCTCAGATGGTAAAGAATCTGCTTGCAATGCAGGAGATCTGGGTTCAATCCCCAGGTTGGAAAGATCCCCTGGAGGAGGGAATGGCTCCCCATGCCAGTATTCTTGCCTACAGAAATCCATGGACAGAGGAGCCTGGCAGGCTACAGTCCATGGGATCACAGAGTCTGACAGGACTGAGTGACTAATACACAAAGGAATATGAAAAGAAATTGTATAGTCTCTGAGGTCCTATGCAAACTAGAAATAATCACAAATTTTTAGGATAGAGCACATTACCCTTTGATGATTTGTACTGGATGTGTTTGAGTCCACTCCTGCCCCCAGCCACCCAATCCAACACACACCCTTCCAGCTTCAGTCACTCGATGTTGTTTGTACACATCACAAGAGTCCTCTTGTGAAATCCTGGATGCATCAGCTGAGTGGCATTAGTAATAGGTACAGCCATGCTTAACTGAATGCTTATCAATTTTATAGGTCGATGCTCTATATAGCAGCTCTTCTTTTTTATAAGTACTAGCCCAGCATTTGCATGAATATGTCTGTATGTGTGCGTATGCGTTGTTTCTGGTGTATGCATCCATGAATGTTTTCCAAGAAGAGAAGGGTTGTGGAATAACAGGAAACTGGCACTCATCTAGCGTCTATTCTGGGCGACACCTTGAAGCGTGCATACCACAGGTGAATTGTCAATTGATCCTCACAGGTCTTTACAGTACATTTGAAAATCTCATGTATTCATGTGAGGAAACCTGAGACATAGAAAGTTACCATAAATAATATGAAGAGAAACATCTGAACAAAGGGTCAAATGTTTTAATATTTGTTTTGTGGTCCTTGACCCCTAAAATGTTTTTTTTTTTAATTTCCCATTATCGAATATGACTGTATGTAGAGATACATTGATACCATCGTTCACTAACTGTGTGACTCTGGACAATTTGCACACTCTGATTCCCAGTTGCTATCAATATCCTTTCTTGAAATAATGGAAATATTAATAATATCTATTTTCAGTTTCATTTTAGGATATGCTGATATGTAAGAAACAGTTAAGTATAAATTGCAAAGCACTCTACTAGAAAAATTAATTTTCTCACTTTGGAATTCTTGTGTGTGTGTATTCAGTCATTCAGTCATGTCCAGCTCTTTGCAACTCCATGGACTGTAGCCCACCAGGCTCCTCTGTCCGTGGGATTTTCCAGGCAAGAATACTGAACACTTGCCATTTCCTACTCCAGGAAGTCTTCCTGACCCAGGGATCGAACCCACTCTCTAGCATCTCTTGCATTGGCAGGTGGTTTCTTAACCCATTCCAAAGAGTGCCACCTTGGGTTTAATTCCTTTAGAACACCTCCACAAGACTCTCATTTTTTCTACTGTGGGTCATGATACTGCAGAAATATTCATGGAATTCAAAAATTAGAGTGCCTTAAATGTAAGTTGTCCCCTAATAACAAATCTTAAACTGGTGGTATTTGAAAGTGACGCTCTTACCATAAAATAAGAGCTCATGTGAGCATAACAACAGGTATCTCATTATCAGTCTCCCATAAATATGATTCAGACTCTTCTTCTGATGCAAGAGCCCAGGGAGGGACTGGATATTCTGTGTGTTCCTCCAGTTTTACCCACTTTGTTTCTTTTTCTTCAATGAACTAGGGATCCCTACCTCTCCTAGTCTAGGAGAGGCAACACCCAATTTCTCTCTTCCTTAGACACAAAGACTCTTCGGAGCACTGCAACAATAAAGCTATGCCAATAAATGACAACATCACATTTATTCATTCAGCAAATATTTATTGAATATCTTGTATGTGCAAAACATGACAGATGCTGACAATTATGTCAAGATACCATTGATTTTTGCTCCTAGACATCCGATCTTGTAGATGGATACAAGATGAGATGGATACACAGTCCATGCTGGTGTTTGCTAAGTGCTCTAAAATGTTTACAGAGAAGGGCAAATGTTGTTTGTAGGCCTTACCTGAAGTTGGCTTTTGATATCAATTTTGAGGGATGAGACGAAATGGCAGGGGCCTGGGGAAAGATGGAGACACTTCAGGGTGTGGCAAAAGGTATAAAGACAGAAAAAAACGATGACAATATTTTCAGCAGGAGATTCTTAGGGGCAAGGTGTAGTAAGAAAACTTGGATTCACACGCTTCATCTAATTCAATCGTCAAGGAAGTAGCTAAGACTTTGTTCTATAGGGAAAGTCATCTAGTAACTGATTTCAAGACAAGACTGCTGTTATTGGAGATTAAAATAATGTGATGTTTGGAATGTGCCTCAAATTAGTCCATAGGGAAAGGGTGGTGAGGGGTGGAGATAGATGAAGCTATATTGGCATTCATAACACTGATGATTATTGAAGCTGGGTGATCAATATATGGGACTTCACTATCCCTCTGCTTTTATGTGTGATCAAATTTTTACAATAAATATCTTCAACCATGCTATTGAAAAAAAAGAGACTGCTGTGATGAAATCGTAAGAGGGAAAGCCTATTGTAATGCTCTTCTCTGTTGATCCACCGAAATTGTTGTTTTACCCATTTACTTTTTCTGTTATCACTGCCATCACTCAAGTTGGGTTTTGTTCCCTGTTGGTGAATACGTGCATTTCTTACTGACTCCTCTCTCTACCCTCTTCGCTTCAGTTTAAATTCTACATTTAAATTAACAGCCTTAAAATTAATTTCTTCATATGATTCACTTACTCAAAAATGTCAGTGACTCTCTTTTGCCTGCAGAGAATTGTCCAAACACTTGACTCACTCTCTCCTACTTCTCAGTATCAATTCTGCCTATTCTCTTCATGTCTCTAATTACTCCATGTTTCACATCATCTCATTCTTCCTTTGGAATAATTCTTTACTTTTTTTCATCATTTAGAACTCAGATAAATTAAAAGATTAAATTAAAAAGACAAATTAAATTAAAAGATCCTGTCTTTGTAAACACTTTCCTACCAACCAAAGACTCTCAGTCTTAAATTTGTATAATTTTCATCACCTAATTCACACACACACACATACAGATTCCTTTGCATTCTAAAACATTGTTTTATTTTCTGCATATATATTGCAGAACCCTTACAAGCTACTATTTACTGAGCTTTTATTAAATACCAGGCCTGATTTTACATGCATTAACTGATTTAATCCTCACTACATCTCATTCAAGTAGGTGCAATTGTTAGTCTCAATAGGCGTGAAGAAACTTGGCTGATCCTTAACAAATATTTCTGACTGACGTTATAGCATTTACAAAATATTACCAGATTTTCTCTATCAATTAAATAGCAAACTTTACCTAAGTAAGAATCTCCTTTCTACCCTTTTCTCACTGTCTCCCCTTTTTTAATTAGGGAAGGTCAACTTTCAAGGAACATAAAAGAACATGAAGACAGAGAGATTCAGATGGATGGAACACCCTTTTGCCAAGCTTTTTTTTTTCTCCTTCCCATCCTAATATTCTTGAATAGTATTCATCTTAACATGGTATAGAGAAGATAACCTGTTAATTGTCTGGAGTCAGTACATTGCGATCTGCCACATAGTAAGGTGTCCTAACTTTAGCACCCCCTGTTGGGCACCTTGTGTAAAATCACTAAATTATAATCAATTGAAAGAAGTGATGTAGTTTCCCTGGAGTAGGAAATGGCGACTCACTGCAGTATTCTTGCCTGGAAAATTCCATGGACAGAGGAGCCTGGCAGGCAACAGTCCATGGGGTCACAAAGAATTGGATATGACTGAGCATGCACGAACGAACAGATATAGAGTTTGGGGTAACTGATAAAGTCGTCAGACTGTAATCTACTTTCAGCTGAATTTTTACTAAAATATTCTTGAAGTGGAAGCTATGGTTTATACATGATTTGCACAAAATCTGCTATACTCATTCCTACTTTATTCATAGACAACAACTTTCCCTCAATGGTGTTAGAAAATTGTTAACACCCTTTCATACCTGTATTAAAGAGAGTGCAGGTGGAGGTTCCCCTTTCACAATTCATGCTTAAGTTATGCTGTGTCCCTTTCACCTTAATAGCGACTATTTACCGAGCCCTTCTTGGGGCTTCCCTGGTAGCTCAGTTGGTAAAGAATCTGCCCGCAATGCAGAAGACCCCAGTTTGGTTCCCGGTTCAGGAAGATCCACTGGAGAAGGGATAGGCTACCCGCTCCAGTATTCTGGTACTGGAGAATTCCATGGACTGTATAGTACATAGGGTTGCAAAGAGTCGGACACCTGAGAAACTTTCACTTTCACTATTACATTCCTTACATGGTTCTATGCGTTTTACATGTATTAACTGATTTAATCCTCACAGTGTCTCTATTCAAATGTTTTAGTTATTCTCTTTGTCAATATATTTTATCAACTTTATTGATATAATTCATGTGCAGTAAACCGGTCATATTTAAAAAGTGCGGTTTGATAAGTTTGACCTTTGTTTACACCAAAATCAAGATTGTCCCCCCAAAATCTCCTCGTGTCCCACGTATTCTTCCCTCCCATTTCTCTCCCCCTCACTCCACCCCTACCCCATCCCCAGGCAGCCATTTATCTTCCTTCTACCTTTGGATTACTTTGTATGTTCTAACATTTTATTACATGAAATAAAATGGTATACATATGTTCTGTTTTTTTCTTTATTTTACTAAGTATACTTGCTTTGAGATTCACCCATGAGGTAGTTTGTTCCTTGTATTGCTGTGTAGTGTTCCCTGACCTGGATATAATACAGCAAGATTATTCACTCATGTATTGATGGACAATTGTGTTGTATACAATTTTTGGAAACTACAAACACAAATATGCTATAAACATTTGGGTGTGAGTTCTTAAAGGGACATATGTGCTTAGTTCTCTTGGGTAGATATTTAGAAATGGAAGGAGGTAATCATATGATAGTCAATGTTTAAGTTTTAATGAACTGTCCAACTATTTTCCAAGTGACTGTTATATTCCCACTAGTAGTGTATAAGAATTCAAGGTGCTTGTTTTTTTCTCCCTAACATTTGCTATAGGCATACTTGTAAATTTTTTATTTATTCTATTAAGTATATATAGTAATATTTCATTGTGTTTTAATCTGCTAGTAACTGATGATTCTGAGAATAAGCATTGCTTATTTTCCATCTGTATATTTTCTTTAGTGAAGAAATTGCTCCATGGTTTGTCCATTTTTCTCTTGGCTTATTTGCTTTCTTATTGTTGAGTTTGGCATGTTCTTCAAATCATTTAAAGACAATTTCTTTCTTAGATGTAGAATTTACAAATATTCCCTACCAGTCTGTAGCTTGTCTTTTTATTTCTGTAATAATGATTTTTTGAAGAACTTATATTTTTAATTTTGATGAAGTTCAATTTATTAATTTTTAATTTATGGATTGTGTTTTTGATTCTGTATTTAAGAAATCTTTGCTTAAAATCAAGTCTTAAAATATTTTCCCTTGTTTTTTCCATCTGTTTCTTTGAAATCTAATTTCCGTGCTGGCCAATATTTTAAGCTCTTATCTTAAAGACCATACATGATTACTTCTCTAGCCAATGCACTACCCAGTCTGGGCCCTTGTTCTAAACTCACGCAGGCTTGACATTGCTGTCCATGCTCTCTGTTTTGAAACATTGTTTTGCTTCTATTTCAGCAACCCTCTAATCTCATGATTCTCTTTCTATCCCATGGAATACTTGTTTTTTTCTTTGTATCTACTTCCCTTTTCAAAAAAACTAAGATCATGGCATCTGGTCCCATCACTTCATGCCAAATAGATGGCAAAACAATGTAAACAGTGACACTTTATTTTTGGGGGGCTCCAAAATCACTGCAGATGGTGACTACAGCCAGGAAATTAAAAGATGCTTGCTCCTTGGAAGAAAGCTATGACCAAACTAGACAGCATATTAAAAAGCAGAGACATTACTTTGCCAACAAAGGTCCATCTAGTCAAAGCTATGGTTTTTCCAGTAGTCATGTATGGATGTGAGAGTTGGACTACAAAGAAAGCTGAGCACTGAAGAATTGATCTCCTATCATACTGATCATTTCATACTTTACATTTTATTATTTTATATCTTATATTTATAACTCTATATTAAAAACAGTATAGTCTATTTGTGTTTGCATTGCTAAATATGCCCAATGTGCTGTTTTTGCACATATTTATTTTAAAAAAAAGGATGAAAATGTTTTAGTGAATTTTTTCTCTATTCCGTTCATACATTTTATTATCTCTTCAGTTCAGTTCAGTCACTCAGTCGTGTCTGACTCTTTGCGACCCCATGAATCGCAGCACTCCAGGCCTCTCTGTCCATAACCAACTCCCGGAGTTCACCCAAACTCAAGTCCATCAAGTTGGTGATGCCATCCAGCCATCTCATCCTCTGTCGTCCCCTTCTCCTCCTGACCCCAATCCCTCTCAGCATCAGAGTCTTTTCCAATGAGTCAACTCTTCGCATGAGGTGGCCAAAGTATGGAGTTTTAGCTTCAGCATCATTCCTTCCAAAGAAATCCCAGGGCTGATCTCCTTCAGAATGGACTGGTTGGATCTCCTTGCAGTCCAAGGAACTCTCAGGAGTCTTCTCCAACACCACAGTTCAAAAGTGTCAATTGTTCGGTGTTTAGCTTTCTTCACAGTCCAACTCTCACATCCATACGTGACCACTGGAAAAACCATAGCCTTGACTAGACAGACCTTTGTTGGCAAAGTAATGTCTCTGCTTTTGAATATGCTATCTGGGTTGGTCATAACTTTCCTTCCAAGGAGTAAGCGTCTTTTAATTTCATGGCTGCAATCACCATCTGCAGTGATTTTGGAGCCCCCAAAATATTATCTCTTACTTTATTTCAAATATTTCTATTTTTATTGAAGTATAGTTGATTTACAATATTGAGTTGTTTTCTGGTGTATGGCAAAGTGATTCAATTAAATATATATATTCTTCTTCACTTATGGGACCTCCCTGGTGGTTCAGATGTTATGTATTAAATAATATATAATAAGCATACCTATGTGTATGTGTGCTTAGTCGCTCAGTTGTGTTCAACTCTTTGTGACCCCATGGACTGCAGCCTACCAGGATCCTCTGTCCATGGGGTTTCTCCAGGCAGGAATACTGGAGTGGGTTGCCATGCCCTCCTCCAGGGGATCTTCCCAACCCAGGGACTGAACCCTGGTGTCCCACATTGCAGGCAGATTCTTTATCGTCTTATTAATATATATTAAATATATGATTAACACATATATTCACACTTTCAGAGTCCTTTCCTTTATAAGATTATATCAGATTGAAGACTTACATGTAGATCAATGTGTCTGATGGCAAATGGCTGTTGAGAATATTTACCAAGGATTGGCAGAATTTGTCTTACGTCATGGTTTCTGATATTTTCTAATCTATCAAGGATATAGATATATATTTGTATGTGGATATATATCTTTAACCCTTTTGGCCATTAGTTTTATAAATTAGAACCAACTGTTGCTTTTGGCTCTTTGAGAGCTTTTCACAGTGAAAGCAGATTTACTCTAAACCTCTTAGAAAAAAATAGGTATAGGTCTGTCATAGTGCTTGTCTTGGGTTTTCTTGTATAATGCACTTTAAAGGCAGGGGTACACAGTTCACCTCTAGGTCACAGGAGCCCCTTGTTCAGCTATTGCCTTGCATAGGATAAGTATCTCTCCTGGTTTCTTTTTACCGCAGACTCTCTAGACATACAAGAACTCTAGAAGAAGAATTTACAAGCAAAAATGTCATTTTAGAGTGCAAAGGTTTTCTAGTTTTTTTTTTTTTTTTCTTTCTTTCTAATGGAACATGAGATCAAAATAGCAATGCTATGACTGTCAGCAACTCAGCAGTCTCACTAAAATCAATAGGTGCTTTCTGGGATTTGGGCTCTAGCAAACCTTTATCCTGCCAGAGAGAATAGCACTCAGGGACCAGTGAAGACTCTGAGTTCCCGGTAACATTTTTTTTCCTCCGAAGCATTATAACACTTCATAAAAGATAGAGAATCCTCACTTCCTCAGTTGAAAGACTGACATTTAAGTGATTCAATTCTTTATCCTGGTGATTATAATAGTCTATTCCCAGGTTCTGATAGAATAGATTCATGCCTTTTTTTTTTTTTCTCCAAGCTTAAGAGTCTGTTTGTTTTTCCCCTAGTATTGTTCTCAAAATATTTTAAAATCTTTCATCTTTTTCCTTGACTATACCTCTAGAGATGGCCTTATTTTATAAATTCAGTTAATCTGTGATGAAATACTCTGCTGCTGCTGCTGCTAAGTCGCTTCAGTCGTGTCCGACTCTGTGCGACCCCATGGCCTGCAGCCTACCAGGCTTCTCTGAAAACCTGATAATTGGTTACTGTAAATAGTAACCGTGTGTTACTATTCATAACAGTTAACATTAGTAACAGTTACTAATTGTAACTGTATGTTTATATTTTTCCATGTTGGGAGTAGGAAAGGGAGAGATGTCCCGTTTTCATTTATCACCAGTTCTTTTCCAGAGAAATGACGGTTCATTCTGAAAAAGATGGAGGAAATTTTCCTATCTAAAATACTTGTGGACTGGATCATGTAGCAAATGGTGCTTTACTAAAGGTCTTAAAATCAGTAGGTTCCTTGAAAGTGATATAAAACATCACTGAGATGATGGAAGACCTAATTTTATGATGAATAAAGCAGTACTGTTTGTAATTACCATCCATTACCTGGCATTTCAACATTAGGCTTGAGCGTGAGTGAACTGACTTCAGGTTTTAGTGATCATGCAAAAAATTTTTCAAAGAATGAAGAAACCGAAAGAAAGAGAGGATAATGTGACCTTATGGGTGGAGCCTTTTGGATCCGTTCAGGGTACTTTTGTTCTTTCAAGTGTTAGAGACCTACACTTCCCCATTTCGGCAAGTCCAGAGGAGATTTCCCCTTAATTGGGAAGAGCTGCACATTTAGAAGTGCTGGTAGCTTTGGGACCCCTTTCAGCTACCAGATTCTGTGACTGATGCTTATGCTGACTCAAGACTTTGTCAAAGAAAATCTCTACCCATTTAATGCTGCTTGGAGACCTTTTAATATTAATCTTACTGAAACACCGAGTAAGATATATTGAATGGATTTGGTTGTAATCTCTGTGGGTCAGATTAATCAGAGTAGCCAATGGAGTGGCATTCTCACAGGAAAATTCATTAGAAGCAGTGCAGTTTAGACAAGTGTTGGATATTGGGGGGTAAAAAGTCCCCATAGGTCTCTTGCATTTCTGCATGTCTTTAAAGCAGTCACAGGTCCCCTCTGTTCTGAATTAACTTTGCAAGCATATCTGTATAGCAAACAGCATAGGAAAATAGATACAGTGTTTCTCTTTGGGGCAAATGACAGGCATGCTTTCTGTCCATTCTCATGTCCATGATTCAGGCTTCTGAGCTGAAGATTCCTCTTCTATAAAACAACTCACTATGTATGCAGATATCATCTGCCCATCTTACTAGTGGCCTTTGCAATTGAGGCTCAGGAAATTACTGCAAATGCTAACACTCTGGCTTCTGCTTTTGCCATGCATAATAAGATCTTTGTCTCTGATCCAAGTGTCCCATGTCTTCTGCCAGCTTCCATGAAGCTGTGACAGGCTATCTTGTTAGCTTGCAAATAGGGTAAAATATTGAACCTTTTATGGTTCTTATTAGGTCTTCCCTGTATCTCAAACAGTAAAGAATCTGCCTGCAATGCAGGAGACCTGGGTTCAATCCTTGGGCCAGGAGGATCCCCTGGAGAAGAGAATGGCAATCCACCCTACTCTTGCCTGGAGCAGCCCATGGACAGAGGAGCCTGGAGGGCTGCAGTCCATGGGGTGGCAAACAGTCGGACACGACTGAGCGACTGACTCCACTTCTACACGGTTCTCATTGCTGTTTCTGACCAGTCTCTCCTTTGTAGTTGGAACTCTATTCATTTCAGCAAGCCTGTAATAAAACAAATTTTAATAGAAGTGCAACAATCATAGTAATATTGAAATAATGATGACAAATTTATGCAGCACTTAGTGGAAATCAGTCAAAGTTATTAGATGAAGTAAACAGCTGCTATATGGAAAACATATCTTAAAAGCTTAAAGGACATTAAAAATCAGACAAATTAAAAGAACAAGTGACTACCTTGGTGGTGCAGTGGGTGGGAATCTGCATGCCAATGCAGAGAGCACGGGTTCGATCTCTGGTCTGGGAAGATTCCACATGCCCTGGGCAACTAAGCCCATGCACCCAAACTACTGAGCCCACGAGCCACAACTACTGCAGGGCATGTACTTAGAGTCTGTGCTCACTAACAAGAGCAACCACTGCTATGAGAAGCACTTGTACCACAGTGAAGAGCTCACCACAGCTAGGGAAAGCCTGGGTAAAGCAATGAAGACCCAGCATAGCCAAAATAAGTTAAAATACATAACAATAATAAAATCAGAAGAACCGTAAACCACGACTTAGTTAATAGTCTTAAGCTTAAATAGTAAAGCAGCAGTTGGGTAAGGCAAATTCTTCTTTAAAACAATGTAACCATATAACATGTCTTTTAAAAGACTGCCCGCCTCTCTCAACTAGACTAGACAGTACTGTGTAGGTCCTTTACTTAGGAATTCTCAACAATAAGGTATAAGATACTGATTTGGAGTTGGAGTGTGTATGCTCAGTAGTAGCCAACTTCTTTTGTGACTGTATGGACTGTAGCCCACCAGGTTCCTCTGTCCACGAGATTTCCCAAGCAAGAATACTGGAGTGGGTTGCCATTTCCTCCTCCAGGGGATCGTTCCGACCCAGGGATTGAACCCACATCTCCTGCATTAGCAGGTTGATTCTTTACTACTGAGCCACCAGGGAAGCCTTGTAAGATACGGAACTCAGGGGTAAAAGCTGATGAACAATGTAGCTCATTTGTTATCGAGAAAAGGCTCTCCACTAGGGGTCAGCACTGCTGAACCTCAGTCACAGGTACACCTTAAGTTACAGCCCAAAGGATGAATGTCCGTGAGACCTGTGTATGTAGCTCTGTGCTATCCATGTAGCACAAAGCTTTAGGTGCAGGTTTCTGGATAGCAGGGACTAAAGACTTCAGAAAAAAAAAGCAACTGATGATTGTATGACAGGCTCTGCCATATGGTATGGACATACCACCGTCCGAGAAGCACAGGGGGTGGTTTCACAGGCGCTGGGTACAGGCATGCTGGTTGGTAGCTCCAGTTTCTCATCAATCCTTTAACAGCTGAGTTCTGCCATGACTGCAACTGGCTCAGCAGAGGCCTACAAGGACTTTGTGGGGCTCCTGAGCACAAAAGTTTTTCTGTTTCCTCCATTTCTTGCTTACAGGCTTCATTCGGCGTCCAAGATCTTCGCTGAGTTCCAACAAGCAGATTCAAACTGTTGTTAATTAGAGAAGGCGGGGGGAATGCAGAGACAAGGGAAGAATAGTCAAAAGAAACAACAGTGTGGCCTTGGGCCCGGATCTTGGTTCCCCCTAAACGGATACACATAACAGAATCTTTGAGCTATTTGGCAGATACTGAAACCCCTACCAGATGGGGGAAGTTAATGGTATGCTGCTCATAAGCTCATAATCCCCTGGAGGAGACAGCCAACTGGTTGGAACCAGGCAGTTGGTGATGCTGACTCCGACTTACTTCACCACCAACCAATCAGAATGTCCACAAGCTGATCAACCGTCTTTGAACCATACTGTAAAACTTCTCACTACCCGCTCCAGGTTGGGACACACAGCTTGGAGGGCATTAGCCCACAGTGTCTGCCTTTGCCTGGCAAAGCAATAAAGTTGTTATTTTCTACCTCACCCAAAACTCTGTGTCCAAGATTTAATTTGGTGTTGGGGTACAGAGGCTGGATTCAGCTTCAACACCGATGAGAATCACATAGAGGACGAGTTATTAGAGGAGATGGTGGAACCCCTGAGCTGAGCAAGTCTCGAAGGACAAGATGACCTTAATGTGGATTCTAAGCCAAACACTCACATTTAGTGATCCTTCCCTCTTGTGCTACTGTTCTTAGTCACTCAGTCATGTCCGATTCTTTGTGACCCCATAGACTGTAGCCTGCCAGGCTCCTCTGTCCATGGGGATTCTCCAGGCAAGAATACTGGAATGGGTTGCCATGCTCTCCTCCAGGGGATCTTCCGAACCCACAGATTGAACCCAGGTCTCCTACACTGCAGGTGGATTCTTTCCCATCTGAACCACCAGGGAGTTCCTCTAGTGCTTCAGCTAGAAGTTTTTAAGTGTTGATTATTGGTAACCAGTGCAGACTTTATCCTGACTCTCTGTTTCAAAAATGTTGATAAACACAGGTATTTAGAATTCAGGAAAAATGGCTAATTACAACCATGGAAAAGTATGCACTGAGTCTCTAAAACAAAGAAACTACAGTCTTATTTACAATTCAGCAAATTATGCATCTAGAGAAGCAATATTCCAACCTTCATGAAAAGATACTTGAAATTCTGAGGAGAGATTAATGTTTATTACATCTGCCATATTAACTTAAGGTAGGCCACATTATAAAGGTTTTTACACGATTTAGCAACTGAAAAACTACAAAATAAAAGTTTTTTTTTATGTGTTATGTGTCCCCTGGAAGAGGGCATGGCAACCCATTCCAGTATCCTTGCCTGGAGAATTTCATGGGCAGAGGAACCTCTGGGCTACAGTCCATAGAGTCAAAGAGTCAGACACGACTGAAGCGACTTAGCACACAGCATATGTGTTACGTGTGGCCTTTAACGTACTTATACGGGTCATTAAAATTAGTGTGTTTAGTATATTTAAACACTTTTAATGAGCTTCTTACAAGGGATACTTTGGATTATGTCCAATGGAACACCAGAATGAGAGTCACTACGCTTGAGTTCTAGCCGTGACTCTGTGTAAATCACATAACCTCAGCAAGTGTATTTACTAACTGCCTGATTAATGAAATTCACTAAACATCTCTTAAACACTTAGAAATAATTATGATTCTATGGAAATGTAACTGTGATAGCAATGAGGGAGCATAAGAAGATCCACAGTAAGGAGGATGAATAGGCAAGTGGTCCTTACCAGGAATATTTAAGACATCAATATTTCACTCAGCTACCTGATGGAGGCATGGCAGACACTTAACCTTGATGGAACACCTTTAACACATAACAGAGTTTCAGATGGTATTTGTCCTCCAGAGTGGCTCAGTGGGCCAGAGTAGAGCATATTGTTTTTAGATTGCCTGACATTCCATGTGTAGCCTGAGGGCCCCAGAGCTACAGCTTTCCATTAGAAGCCCCTCCAGGACCACCTCAAAGTCAATGCTTTGATTGCCACAGTCATTCCCTGCAAGAAATTAAACCAGACTCCTAGAGACCAAGCCACCATCAACCACAGCCTCTGGGAAATAGGAGAGAGCAGGCCCACTTTAAACTAATACAGACTTGAAAAATGAAAGAACTATACCTATGCCTAGTTCTGTTTCCCGAGAAATATTTCCAAAAAATATCTCACTTGGTAGTAGTGGGGATATTCTGAGTTTAATCTGATAAGTACACCTGTGATCATGATAAAACTTTACTGTGATTTACTATAAACCCAATCATTAAATAAATACAGTATAGCACTTGTGAATATCAATATAGCTAAAATTTAAAATGTGGTTCTTTCACTGACTCCTGCAGCTTAATTTAATAAAAAAATAAAATCTAGAGGAAGATACTTTGTTCTTGAGAATTTCAACATGCATTATTACATCAGTTTCCTGCTACACAGTGTCAGAGTGAATGTAGTTCATTCCAAGGGGGAAAAAAAAACAGTAGTTAATAACCCTACTGTAAAGGTTGACAGGGTTTATGGTGGAAGAGGGCTTTTAAATCCAAGTGTTACACTCTGCACACTCAATTTAAATAAGCAACATGCTACAGTCCATGAAGTAACAGTGACAAGGCAGTGAACTGCTAAGGGAGGCGCTCTTCTTAGCCTTTTATTTAATTTGCAGTCTTCTTTCTCTCGTTATCTTTGTCAATTAGTCGTTACTGAATCTCTGCACAGGCATTCGTCCAGGACTTGAAGCAATGCCGTACTGGGTGATGGAAGAATAGTAACGGGCCGTTTTCAGTATTTACTTTTGAGGTTTCTTTGCTCTTGTGTCTGGCTGCATTCACACTGGTTTGCCTCTTGCCTCTGAGGAATAATTATTCTCTTTGAATGTCATTAATGAGTTTGTTTTTACAGAGCCAGAGAAAACTGTACAAAAAGTCAGCAAATGATTTAGTACTATGGAACCACAAAAAGGCATTTTTTAATTCAAAATGTAATTTAATTACAAATGTTTAGTCTATTTGTACCTATCTGCCTATGGGGTAGCTCACTTCATAGCAAAGCTGTAGCTCAATACAACCAGTAGTGATGAGTTATCAATTGTCTTATGAAGTATAGAGCTTTTTCTTTGTGTTGGTTGTTCTTTCTCAGCTATTTTTTTAAAGAACTTTTTCTTTTGTATTGGGATATAGCCAATTAGACTAATGGAGAAGGAAATGGCAACCCACGCCAGTACTCTTGCCTGGAGAATCCCAGGAACGGGTGGCCTGGTGGGCTGCCGTCTATAGGGTCACACAGAGTTGGACACAACTGAAGTGACTTAGCAGCAGAAGCAGCAATTAGACTAACAATGTTTTAATAGTCTCAGGTGGACAGCAAAAAGACTCAGCCATACATATACATATATCCATTCTCCTCCAAAATCCCCTCCATCCAGGCTGCCACATAACATACAGCAGAGCTCTGTGTGCTATACAGTAGGTCCTTGTCGATTATCCATTTTTAATACCACAGTGTGTACACGTCCCTCTGAAACTCCCCAATTCTCCATTCCCCCCAATCCTTTCCCCTGCACCTGCCCCCCCAGCAATCATAAGTTTGTTCTCTAAGCCTGTGAGTCTATTTTTTCAATCAATTATCATTCTTTCCATTTGGGTCCTAGAGAAAGAATATGGAAGCTCCTGACACAAAAGAATTTCAAGTGGAGGGAGTAATAGGAATTCTCTGAAGGTAGAAATGGGAAGCAGAACTACAGAAGAATATTCTGGCTTCAGGAAAGGTGTCAGTGACTGGGATGCAACAGAACACAAAATTACTGTCTCATATCCTGTTAGATTCTTCAAATTGCTCAACATTTTCAAAAGGATAATTATTTAACTAAAAAGTGGTAGGAACTATTGATTATGAAAAACGAACTTGCTAACATCATTCAGACAACTGAGCTTATGTTGTCGAAAATATAGTTTGGACTCCGTACCATCCAAATACTTTCCCTGACACCTAGGTTATGTTGATTTCACATGATTTGGAGCTATTCTTCTTTTCTCAGATGTTAAAAAATCTATAAAATTTTATAAACTCCAATGAAATATACTTAATTTATTTCTAACATTTATTCCTGGGTCATAAATAAATAAACCATCCAATCAATTATACTAAATTCTCTGACTGTAGCCTCTATAGACTCATAGCAAAGTAATATACTAGACCAAGTATTTTCAATCAAATTATTTGTACAAACCTTTCATATGACACAGAAATTTTCCCCACATTTGAGCCGATCTAGAGATAAAAAGCCTAATATTAATATAATCAGGTTGTTAGAACTTATACTTCAAACTCCAAAGTCCAATTCACTGGATTAAAATGCTGGCCACACATTTACTCTCTGTATCATCTTGGACAACCTACTTCATTTGTCTGGATTTTCATCCTCACTTAAAAAAGGAACTTAATGAATCATACTTCCCCAACTGGACAGTTTGAGTTTGCAGTGATGAAGTATACGTGCACAGTGTTTGTTAAATCATTCAGTTCAGTTCAGTCGCTCTGTCGTGTCCAACTCTTTGCGACCCCATGGACTGCAGCACACTAGTCCTCCCTATCGGTCACCAACTCCCAGAGTCTACACAAACTCATGTCCATTGAGTCGGTGATGCCATCCAACCATCTCATCGTCCGTCGTCCCCTTCTCCTCCTGCCCTCAATCATTCCCAGCATCAGGGTTTTTTCAAACGAGTAAGTTCTTTGCGTCAGGTGGCCAGTGTATTGGAGTTTCAGCTTCAACATCAGTCCTTCCAATGAACACTCAGAACTCATCTCCTTTAGGATGGACTGGTTGGATCTCCTTGCAGTCCAAGGGACTCTCAAGAGTCTTATCCAATACTACAGTTCAAAAGCATCAAATCTTTGGCGCTCAGTTTTCTGTATAGTCCAACTCTCACATCCATTCATGACTACTGGAAAAACCATAGCCTTGACTGAACCGACCTTTGTTGGCAAAGTAATGTCTCTGCTTTTGAACATGCTATCTAGGTTGGTCATAACTTTCCTTCCAAGGAGTAAGCGTCTTTTAATTTCATGGCTTCAGTCACCATCTGCAGTGATTTTGGAGCCCCCAAAAATAAAGTCTGCCAATGTTTCCACTGTTTCCTCATCTATTTGCTATGAAGTGATGGAGCCAGATGCCATGATCTTGGTTTTCTGAATGTTGAGCTTTAAGCCAACTTTTTAACTCTCCTCTTTCACTTTCATTAAGAGCCTCTTTAGTTCTTCTTTGCGTTCTGCCATAAGGGTGGTGTCATCTGCAGATCTGAGGTTATTGATATTTCTCCCGGCAATCTTGATTCCAGCTTGTGCTTCCTCCAGCCCAGTATTTCTCAAGATGTACTCTGGATATAAGTTAAATAAGCAGAGTGACAATATACAGCCTTAATGTACGCCTTTTCCTATTTGGAACCAGTCTGTTGTTCCATGTCCAGTTCTAACTGTTGCTTCCTGACCTGCATACAGATTTCTCAAGAGGCAGGTCGGGTGATCTGGTATTCCCATCTCTTTCAGAATTTTCCAGTTTATTGTGATCCACGCTCTCAAAGGCTTTGGCATAGTCAATAAAGCTGAAGTAGATGTTTTTCTGGAACTCTCTTGCTTTTTCTATGATCCAGTAGATGTTGGCAATTTGATCTCTGGTTCCTCTGCCTTTTCTACAACCAGCTTGAACATCTGGAAGTCACAGTTCATTAGGATCAAATTAATAAGAGATATTTTATGCCTCTTGGTGTAGGCATAGACAAGGAAATGTCCTTTAAATTCTCTAAGCATCTGCCCTCAATGCAGGAGACCCTGTTTCAGTTCCTGGGTCTAGAATATCCCCTTGAGAAGGGATAAGCTACCCACTCCAGTATTCTTGGTCTTTCCTGGTGGCTTAGATGGTGAAGAATCCACATGCAATGCGGGAGACCTGAGTTCAATCTCTGGATTGGGAATATCCCCTGGAGAAGTGCATGGCAACCTACTCTAGTATTCTTGCCTGGTAGGCTACAATCCATGGAGTTGCAAAAAGTTGGACAAGACTGAGTGACTAAGCACCGCACAGCACAGCTTCTAGGAAGAAAAAAAAAAAAAAAAAAACATGCTGTTAAGCTACCTACATTTTGAAAAAGGTAGGGTAAGTGACGTCAATACACAAATTCTAACAAAGGCTTTCTGTTCAGGCAAGAAGGAATTCCTTGAACTATGAAGAATGTTCTGTAGCATGTACCCACTGAATCATTTCTACAGTTTTTAAGAATACTACACAGACTGAGTCATGTTCCATACTACCTATGTCCATTGTGCTATCATGAATAGCTTTTCTTGATCACTAACCTAAAATTTAAATTCAGTACAGAGAAATCATGAAAATGTGGCTTAGATCCAAGAAGCAAATATCATGTAAAGTACCTGATGGTTTCTTGCATATTTTGACACAAACATTCCAAGGAGCCTTTAGTAGGCATGACACCATTTAGCTGTCACAATTATCCAATGAATTAGGTATTATCTGCATTTTACAATGAAGGAGGGAAAGTTATGACCAATCTCAACAGCATATTGAACAGCAGAGACATTACTTTGTCAACAAAGGTCCGTCTTGTCAAGGCTATGGTTTTTCCAGTGGTCATGTATGGATGTGAGAGTTGGACTATAAAGAAAGCTAGGCACTGAAGAATGGATGTTTTTGATCTGTGGTGTTGGAGAAGACTCTTGAGAGTCCCTTGAACTGCAAGGAGATCCAACCAGTCCATCCTAAAGGAGATCAGTCCTGAATATTCATTGGAAGGACTGATGCTGAAGCTGAAACTCCAATACTTTGGCCACCTGATGCAAAGAGCTGACTCATTTGAAAAGAGTCAGGGATAAACTTTCCTGATGCTGGGAAAGATTGAGGGCAAGAGGAGAAGGGGACAGTAGAGGATGAGATGGTTGGATGGCATCACTGACCCAATGGACATGGGTTTGGGTGGACTCCAGGAGTTGGTGGTGGACAGCGAGGCCTGGTGTGCTGTGGTTCATGGGGTCGCAAAGAGTTGGACACGACTGAGCAACTGAACTGAACTGAACAATGAAGGAACTGAATCTCAGAAATATTAACTTGTCCCAGGCACATAGTTAGGAAATGGCAGAATTTGTATTTGAACAAGTGACAGTATTACTCACTTTAGTCATGTTCCACTCTTTGTGACCACATGGACTATAGCCCACAAAGCTCCTCTGTCCATGAGATTTTGCAGGCAAGAATACTGGAGTGGGTAGCCATTCCCTTCTCCAGGGGATCTTTTTAACCCAGGGATTGAACCCAGGTCTCCTACATTGAAGGCAGATTCTTTACTATCTGAGCCACCATTTGAACTAGGTCTAGTGATAATCCAAGGCCAATTCCCACTACACTAAACTGAATATGGAGCATCTCTTCACATCCACACCAGGCTCCATTCCAGTACCAAGAGTCTGTAGCCCCTGAGTTCACAGAGTTTCTTTCTAGAAAGAGTTCCAATGTGCTTCGTACAGGGGTAGATTATATACTGGCTCCTTCTTCAGCTAACTTCTCCTTAGGAGAGTTATCATGCTCATCCCAGAAAGAATGTGTGGCCCAGAGTAGTTGAACCCTTCCCTATTTGAGTTACATTAGTGACAGTCTGCTCTACCGAGTTTCATTTATGTCCATATGATTGGCTGTGACTGGAATCCCTCGAAGCTACCATGAGGAAGAGGTCTCCTTATTGCTGTCAACACTGTTGCTGCCATCGCTGCTTCAGACAGAAGCTTTATGTCAATGTTTTTTTTTTGCAACAGGAATACTCTGATGTGATCTCCATGTGCTCTGTTGCTATTAACAGAATCAAAGTGTTCATTCAGCTTCTTTCAGACCTGCATCAGCTACCTCTCAGCTGTGCGGCTTTACAGAAGCACCCGTGTAAGTGGTGGTTTATGGATTTTAAATCTTCCTCTTTGGGATGACCTCTGGGTAACCTATTCACAGAGCTGACAGGTAAATCAACACTAGTTCTGTCAGAGAGATACTTGTCAGACATACTTGCCAGCCCACTTCAACAAAGGGCAACACTTGGTTTTTAAGCTTGTCTGTTAGTGTAAGATACAGCTTGTGTCTTTCCAGATACAAAACAGGTTAATTTCTCAGTTTTGGATGAATAGCTTTCCTAATATGTCATAGGTTTCCGACTTTATCTACACATCCCTGCCTTCACCCTTCATATTGAGTCTCTGAGCTGGGGAATCATGTTGCTAAATTTTACTGAACATTTTCTATACACAAGGTCATGTGCTGATCACTTTCAAACTACTAACTTATTAGGTCTCACAATGGTCATACCATTATCCTCTCGGTTTTGGAGATGAATAAGTTGAAGTGGAGAATGGTTGAAAAACTTGCACATAGCACACAGCTGGGATTCACACATCCTTCACCAACACGGCTAAGGAAATCTGATTTCAGAATCCACCCTCGTAACCACTACTTTATGTTGCCCTGAAAATGAGAGATCCATTAAGACCACATCCACAGCTTCTTAATAGCCAAGCTGTTCTGAACAAAGTTAGTGAGTCTTTACATATTTGAACCCTGTGGTTTCATCATCTTCATATTTAGCATGCACCTCCGCTTTGACTGATGGTTGGCTACCACCAATGTGCTCTCCTACTCTGATCCATACTATACATTGCGGTGCTGGAGAAGACTCTTGAGAGTCCCTTAGGCAGCAAAAAGATCAAATCAGTCAATCCTAAATGAAATCAACCCTGAATATTCATTGGAAGGACTGATGCTGAACTGAAGATTTGATACCTCAGCCACCTGATGACAAGAATTGAGTCATTGAAAACAATCCTGATTTTAGGAAAGATTGAGGGTAGGAGGCTAAAGGGGCGGCAGAGGATAAGATGGGTGGATGGCATCACTGACATGAATGGACATGAATCTGAGAAAACTCTGGGAGATAGTGAAAAACAGGGAAGCTTGTCAAGCTGCAGTTCATGGTGTCTGCACACAAAGAATCAGGTGCGACTAAGCAACTGAACAACAAAATCTGCTATACAAACAATGGTAAGGGATCATGCTCTCTTTTATGCTTCCAAATACTGAGTTGGCTTCCAGAAACTTTGTTTGTATTTTTCTATAACATCTTCCAGAAAAACCTGAGTGAAGTTTTTGGCCAACTTTTGGCCAACTATTTACACTTTTAATCCAATTGGGTGGAACGCGGGGGTAATTATAACCTAAAACCCATAAAAATGTGAAATAAAAATAATAGTAACAATTGCTTGTGATATAAAGTAAATTTATTTACTACAAAGAATATTTTCCCAAATCACACACCCCAAAACACTTAAATAGTGAAAAGAGGAACCAGAATAGCAGAACTGTAGTGAATATGCTCAACCTGAACTTATCATATTCAAATGTCTCTGACTAGTCCATGGTTATGAAGTTTATAGAGGTGAAATTCAAAACTGTCTTGCACCTGTCAAACAATAGGTTCAAGGTAATAGTTAACTAAAAGAATGCTGTATTACAGTAAATAGAATAATGATGGACAGTGAGGAGACACAGATTTGACTTGTGGTTTGATGTTATTAACTATATGAGCAACCTCTGGTACAGTTGAAGCCAGCAGAGTTCACAGGACTAAATGGGTTTCAAGGCATCTTTAAACTCTAGTACTATATGTATTTCTGATATTAGTAGCCCATTACCTTTCTCTATTAAAGCATGTTATAACAAGCCAGATTCAATGATTAGTGTTTCCACTGATAATAATCAGTAGTCAAAGTGTAATGTGGAGTTTTTAAGCATTCATGTTAGTCCCTGGTAGCAATTCTTATTGCTCTATAACAAATAGTGTCCTAGTGACCTAAAATAGTTAGCATACTTTCCTATCCGCTTACCAACAGTATCTTTAGTCGCTCAGTTTTGTCCAACTCTTTTGCAACTCCATGGACTATAGCCTGCCAGGTCCCTCTGTCCATGGGATTTCCAGGCAAAAATACTGGAGTGAGTTGCCGTTTTCTTCTCCACGGGGTCTTCCTGACCCAGGAATCAAACCCGAGGCTGCTGCCATGTCTCCTCCACTGCTGGCAGGTTCTTTACCACTGAACCACTGGAGAAGCCTAGCTTACCACCAGAAATGCTCAAAAAAGAAAAAAAAAGTAAAAAATTTTCTCTTTGGAGACAGTACAGGATAGTTCATTCACTCACAAACACAGGCAGAAATAGTTTGTGTTTAGAGAAAGAAAAGATCCTATTTTTCAGGACTCAATTTATGAAACTTAAAATCTGAGTCTCTCTACACATTCTGCAGATTCTTCACTCACTATGCAATTACAAACCACCAGTAACACAGCAAGTTGGCTCATAAGTGTTAGAAGAAGTTTCCAGGAGCTGTGACCCTGGTGTGACATAGACCAAAGAACTGCAGGAACTGGATTCAAGGCTTTGAGCTTGGCACTGGCTACAGTCACATTCCAGAGTCTGGCAACTCTTAGACACACAAGTCTTGGGTGCACATGACTTTGCCATGTTGCTCACAGGTTGGCAACTCTGGACTACAGAACACATTTGCTGGCTACTTCCTGACTGGCAAGGCTGAGAAACACACTCCAACACTGCCAAGGAACTTCTTGACTGGCATGCTGTGTTTTCACAGGGCCTGGAATTAGAACAAGTTGTTTGGACGACTCTGGAAAGACAGACGTTTTGCACACAGCTCTCCTCTGTGTGTAATTCCCGTTCACCTTCGGGTACTATGCAGCTGGTGGTTTCCCTGCAGGTTTCTGGAAAGCTGTCCAGGAGCCAGGTCCTGCTGTAGCAACTGCTGGGTAAAA
This sequence comes from Bos grunniens, assembly GCF_055505025.1. Taxonomy (NCBI): domain Eukaryota; kingdom Metazoa; phylum Chordata; class Mammalia; order Artiodactyla; family Bovidae; genus Bos; species Bos grunniens. Next base: position 151,864,469 of record NC_141165.1, read on the forward strand.
AGAATCCATCTTCAAAGTTTATAACATTCGATTCATGTATGATGGCAGAGAGAGGTGGGACATTGTAGAAGTTCTTGAGTGAGTGGATAGGTCTCTGGGTCATATTGTGAAAATCCTTGATTGAGTTGGTCCCAGGGACCCAACATGCTGGTCTGAAGATCCAGTTCATTACTGAGGAGGTTATATACTCTGAAAACTGGGTGTTGGCTTCTTTTCATGACTCTTGCTACTTCATTGCTTAAGCTTATTAGAAGGATAGTATCTCATTAACACTTTACTTACTTATATATGAGGACGATGTTTTATTAGCAAAGAAGCCGGTCCACTTTGAAACTTCATGTTAGCTTTCATGTTAGCCCCAAAGCTGACTCATCTGGGTGGGGCTTGTCAAATATGAGTCCCAACAGGTCACGAAGCTAACATTTTTTTTTTCCCCCTTAGTCACCATGCCTCTCTATATTGGTAAATGGACTATAAGTAATATATGTAGAAATAGCCAACTGAATAATGATTAATATTCAGCACTGGCATTTTGAGAAATGGCACCTAAGAAGAACTTGATAATATAATCAAAACATTTTTCAGTAAGAGGCTGATTTGATTGAAATTGCCCTCATTCTCCTTTGAACTCTTCACCCAAAGTACTGAATCTGACCATTGCTCTATAAACATCTTTCCCTTTGTCTGACATTTCATTCCCTTCATCTTACTGAAAGTGAAATTTAAATGTTAACTCTTTTTAAAGCTTTCCTCTGATTTTCCTGGTCAGATGTTATTACTTATTCCTCTGAATTAGCAATGGATTCTGACACTTTCGTTGTTTTGATTATATTTTACACCAAGTAGTATATTTATTTATCTTTGTGCTTGATAATCTGCCTTGGTAAGAAACTTGTTTCAAGTATGATTTACTTTTTACTTTTTTTTTTTAACTCAGTGTTTCGTTTTTGATGAAAGAATGATCAGCTCCTACATTTATCATGCTATTATGCTGTACTTAGGGTAGTTTCATACTCATAGCCCGAGACCTAGCAACACGATTTCTCTAACACATTCTGTAATTTATTTAGTTCAGCTTATGACAGTGGAATGACAGAAGTATATTTTTAGACCAGCACTCGGGTCTACCTCTCTTGGTCTGAAGCAAACCAAGAACACTCAGGAACTTTGAACAACCCTTATACAAGCTCCTCTTTAATATGTGATGGACCAAGGATATTATATACTTAAAAGGATACCTCTGAGTGTCCACATTCAGCTTGACAGGTTGTACACTCAATTTGTGTATAATGTTTTTGTAATACTGGCAAATTATTTATAATTTTGCATGAGCACTTTTTTGAGATGAAAGATCGCATTATGCCCTCCTCATGAACCCTACAACAAACCATTTAATGTTTATGCACATTTGTATTCATCATCACACAAAAGCTTCTCTTCTTCAAAGCAGTAAGTGGATTCTCATTGCTCTTAAAAATGAGACCCATTCTCCTACAACACCATCTAAGACCTGGTTACTGCCTAATTTTTTTTTTTTTCCTCCAAATCTCATCACTTTCCTCTGCCCAAAATGCTCCCAAGTCTTTACCTAGTTCCTTGAGCATGCCAAGCCTTTCCTTGCTTCCGTATTTTGCACATGCAGTTATCTGCTTCATTCCTTCACTGCCCTCTCCCTTTCCATATACAGCTCCCTTCCTCATTTTTTGTGTCTCAACTTAAATGCTCCTCTTCTTTCCTTCATTTTCCAGTTGAAAAAAAATCACATTCTCAGAGAATCATTTTTTCCCCTTTACTTATCTCAGCTTATAATGATTTTGTTTCTTCATTATGTCTTTGTCATTAGACTCTAAGTTCCATAAAGGCAAGAAGTACATATCTTTCTCACTACTATATCCTTAACTCTAAACACCGTGCCTGGCTGGTACATAATAAGAGCTCCATCAATGTGTTTTGAAACATTAATGAGTAGAAGTTGCTAAGTAAAAATTCACTCAAATTATAGCTAAAAGTCTTAAGGTATACAGTTCTGAAACCAGAACATACCCAAGAACTGGCAAGGGCACAGGGGTTATAAAAAAGAAATAATAACAACCATGCCTACCTGAAAGGTAAATAAGTAAAGTCAGTGAAATAAGAAGAAAATCATTAAGGAAGGCTCTTATTAGCTGAATCAATTATTTTAGAATAACATTTGATTGCCCGTAGAAACAACACAGGCAAATGTTTTTGAAAGCTTTTACCAAGCAAAACGGCAGTACTTTTCCACTGTCAGCAGAGTCCTTTGCCAAATTCTGAGGGGCAGAGACAGGACACCATCCTGGCCAACATTCACACAATTGTCTCCAGCAGTTGACCTCTTTATTAACCTCACAATGTGTAGTAAATTAGGGCATACCCGTCCAGTTCCAAATCTCCACATGAAGACAGTGTCCGTGGTGAGTAGGTCTGTCATTTGTGAAGAAGGCTGCTCCGTGAGTGCTTTTCTCTTTGGGATGAGGCATTAACTTGAACATTCTGTGTAATTAAGTGTTGAATTAACAGGTGTTCCAGTATACAGTTTTGATTTTAACTGGTGCTGAGTTTATAGAGGGAGTGGCCTGGCATATTTTAACGTAATGACGTAGGTTAGGACAACTAGTCACCTTGGAATCATTTTCATTCAACTCACTGACAACTAAGCATTAGTACTGTAGGCACTTGAAACTGATAATTATGTAGTCTATTTCCTAGAATTCTTGAGAAATAAGTAGAATAATTACCTGATGGCTTATGGTGACTGGATTCTTTGCTACTAAAGGGTTGAACAGCAATTTACTGGTCTTGAAGTCTACACGACTGCAGATGCAGTGGCACCTCCTACCCACCAGAGGGTGGAATATCAACATCTGCAGTGGCTTGCTAAGTCACTTTAGTCGTGTCCAACTCTGCAACTCTGTGAACTGTAGCCTGTCAGGTTCCTCTGTCCATGGAATTTTCCAGGCAAGAATACAGGAGTGGGTTGCCGTTTCCTACTGAGATCATATATAATATGAAACCAGATTGCCTGCCACATTTTGAGTGATAAATGAGTGAAAGTATTTCTAATCAAATTAAAGACCATCATTCAGACCAAGATGTTGCTCTATGACAACATAAGTCTGGGGTTGCTACCATACTATAAAGTAAAATAAAAGTCTTTTTTGTGTTTTTGAGATTATGTTGTTTATGGCTGTAAAGGTCACACATTCTGAGATCATTTTAAGGGTTGGATTGTGTTTATCATTTTCATTAAATGTCTAGCCATTCTGTCTCCATCTCTCAAGAACTTAGCACATGGTTGCTGTAAGGTTGAGTACAAAAAAATATTGTTTTTTATATTGTTTTTATATTGATTATGTTGCTACATCAGACTTCTAATCACTGGTACAGCTGTATCAAGGTAAACAAAAATTACAAATGAAAGTCACCCTTCTGCATTTAGAAAAGGCAGAGGAACCAGAGATCAAATTGCCAACATCTGCTGGATCATAGAAAAAGCAACAGAATTCCAGCAAAAAATCTGCTTCTGTTTCATTGACTACATTAAAGCTTTTGACTGTGTGGATCACAACAAACTGTGGGAAATTCTTAAAGAGATGGGAATAATAGAATACCTTACCTGCCTCCTGAGAAATCTGTGTGCAGGTCAAGAAGCAACATTTAGAACCAGACATGGAACAACAGACTGGTTCCAAATTGGGAGAGGAGAACATCAAGGCTGCATATTGTCACCCTGCTTATTTAACTTATATGCAGAGTACATCATGCAAAATGCCAGGTTGGATGAAGCACAAGCTGGAATCAAGATTGCCAGGAGAAACAACAATAACCTCAGCTATGCAGATGACACCACCCTTATGGTAGAAAGTGAAAAGGAACTAAAGAGCATCTTGATTACAGTGAAGGAAGAGAGTGAAAACTTAGCTTAAAACTTAAGATTCAAAAAGTAAAGAACTTGGCACCTGGTCCCATCACTTCGTGGCAAATAGATGGGGAAAAAGTGGAAACAATGAAAGACTTTATTTTCTTGGCCTCCAAAATCACTGTGGACAGTGACTGCAGCCATGAAATTAAGATGTTTGCTCCCTGGAAGAAAAGCTATGACAAACATAGACAGCCTTATTAAAAAGCAGAGGCATTACTTTGCCAACAAAGATCTGTATAGTCAAAGCTGTGATTTTTCCAGTAGTCATGTATGGATATGAGAGTTGGACTGTAAAGAAGGCTGAGTGCCAAAGAATTGATGCTTTCAAACTGTGGTGCTGAAGGCTCTTGAGAGTCCCTTAGACTGCAAGGAGATCAAACCACTCAATTCTAAAGGAAATCAACCCTGAATATTCATTGGAGGGACTGATGCTGAAGCTGAAGCTCCAATACTTTGGCGACCTGATTCTAAGAGCTGACTCATTGAAAAAGACCCTGATGTCAGGAAAGATTGAAGGCAGGAGGAGATGGAAATGACAGAGGATGAGATAGTTGTATGGCATTATTCACTCAGTGGACATAGTTTGAGCAGACTCCGAGAGATATTGAAGAACAGGGAAACCTGGTATGCTGCAGCTCAAGGGGTTACAAAGACTCAGGCACAACGTAGCCAACAAACACAAGATGCCATGCATGTAGGTGGAAATACACAACTATAAATTAGTTCAGTTCAGTTCAGTTCAGTCACTCAGTTGTGTCCGACTCTTTGTGACCCCATGAATCACAGCACACCAGGCCCCCCTGTCCATCACCAACTCCCAGAGTTCCCTCAGACTCATGTCCATTGAGTCAGTGATGCCATCCAGCCATCTCATCCTCTGTCGTCCCCTTCTCCTCCTGCCCCCAATCTCTCCCAGCACCAGAGTCTTTTCCAATGAGTCAGCTCTTCGCATGAGGTGGCCAAAGTACTGGAGTTTCAGCTTCAGCATCATTGCCTCAAAAGAAATCCCAGGGCTGATCTCCTTCAGAATGGACTGGTTGGATCTCCTTGATCCAAGGGACTCGCAAGAGTCTTCTCCAACACCACAGTTCAAAAGCATCAATTTTTTGGCACTCAGCCTTCTTCACAGTCCAACTCTCACATCCATAGATGACCACAGGAAAAACCATAGCCTTGACTAGATGGCAAAGTACTTTGTTGGCAAAGTAATGTCTCTGTTTTTGAATATGCTATCTAGGTTGGTCATAACTTTTCTTCCAAGGAGTAAGCGTCTTTTAATTTCATGGCTGCAGTCACCATCTGCAGTGATTTTGGAGCCCCCAAAAATAAAGTCTGACACTGTTTCCATTGTTTCCCCATCTATTTGCCATGAAGTGATGGGACCGGATGCCATGATCTTCGTTTTCTGAATGTTGAGCTTTAAGCCAACTTTTTCACTCCCCACTTTCACTTTCATCAAGAGGCTTTTGAGTTCCTCTTCACTTTCTGCCATAAGGGTGATGTCATCTGCATATCTGAGGTTATTGATACTTCTCCCGGCAATCTTGATTCCAGCCTGTGTTTCTTCCAGTCCAGCGTTTCTCATGATGTACTCTGCATGTAAGTTAAATAAGCAGGGTGACAATATACAGCCTTGACGTACTCCTTTTCCTATTTGGAACCAGTCTGTTGTTTCATGTCCAGTTCTAACTGTTGCTTCCTGACCTGCATACATTTTCTCAAGAGGCAGGTCGGGTGGTCTGGTATTCCCATCTCTTTCAGAATTTTCCACAGTTTATTGTGATCCACACAGTCAAAGGCTTTGGCATAGTCAATAAAGCAGAAATAGATGTTTTTCTGGAACTCTCTTGCTTTTCCCATGATCCAGCGGATGTTGGCAATTTGATCTCTGGTTCCTCTGCCTTTTCTAAAACCAGCTTGAACATCAGGAAGTTCACGGTTCACGTATTGCTTAAGCCTGGCTTGGAGAATTTTGAGCATTACTTTACTAGCGTGTGAGATGAGTGCAATTGTGCGGTAGTTTGATCATTCTTTGGCACTGCCTTTCTTTGGGATTGGAATGAAAACTGACCTTTTCCAGTCCTGTGGCCACTGCTGAGTTTTCCAACTTTGCTGGCATATTGAGTGCAGCACTTTCACAGCTTTCACTTTTCACTTCACATCTTTCAGGATTTGAAAGAGCTCAACTGGAATTCCATCACCTCCACTAGCTTTGTTCCAAGCCTGGCTTGGAGAATTTTGAGCATTTCTTTACTAGCTTGTGAGATGAGTGCAATTGTGCGGTAGTTTGAGCATTCTTTGGCATTGCCTTTCTTTGGGATTGGAATGAAAACTGACCTTTTCCAGTCCTGTGGCCACTGCTGAGTTTTCCAAATTTGCTTGCATATCAAGTGCAGCACTTTCAAAGCTTTCACTTTTCACTTTCACATCTTTCAGGATTTGAAAGAGCTCAACTGGAATTCCATCACCTCCACTAGCTTTGTTCGTAGTGATGCTTTCTAAGGCCCACTTGACTTCACATTCCAGGATGCCTGGCTCTAGATGAGTGATTACACCATCGTGATTCTCTGGGTCATGAAGATCTTTTTTGTACAGTTCTTCTGTGTATTCTTGCTACCTCTTCTTAATATCTTATGCTTCTGTTAGGTCCATACCATTTCTGTCCTTTATCGAGCCCATCTTTGCATGAATTGTTCCCTTGGTACATCCCTCTAATTTTCTTGAAGAGATCTCTAGTCTTTCCCATTCTGTTGTTTTCCTCTATTTCTTTGCATTGATCGCTGAGGAAGGCTTTCTTATCTCTTCTTGCTATTCTTTGGAACTCTGCATTCAGATGCTTATATCTTTCCTTTTCTCCTTTGCTTTTTGCTTCTCTTCTTTTCACAGCTGTTTGTAAGGCCTCCCTAGACAGCCATTTTGCTTTTTTGCATTCCTTTCCCATGGGGATGGTCTTGATCCCTGTCTCCTGTGCAATGTCACGAACCTCATTCCATAGTTCATCAGGCACTCTATCTATCAGATCTAGGCCCTTAAATCTATTTCTCGCTTCCACTGTATAATCCTAAGGGATTTGATTTAGGTCATACCTGAATGGTCTAGTGGTTTTCCCTGCTTTCTTAAATTTCAGTCTGAATTTGGCAATAAGAAGTTCATGATCTGAGCCACAGTCAGCTCCTGGTCTTGTTTTTGTTGACTGTGTAGAGCTTCTCCATCTTTGGCTGCAAAGAATATAATCAATCTGATTTTGGTGTTGACTATCTGTGATGTCCATGTGTAGAGTCTTCTCTTGTGTTGTTGGAAGTGGGTGTTTGCTATGACCAGTGCATTCTCTTGGCAAAACTCTATTAGTCTTTGCCCTGCTTCATTCTGTATTCAAAGGCCAAATTTGCCTGTTACTCCAGGTGTTTCTTGACTTCCTACTTTTACATTCCAGTCCCCTATAATGAAAAGGATATCTTTTTTGGGATGTTAGTTCTAAAAGGTCTTGTAGGTCTTCATAGAATCATTCAACTTCAGCTTCTTCAGTGTTACTGGTTGGGGCATAGACTTGGATTACTGTGATATTGAATGGTTTGCCTTGGAAAGGAACAGAGATCATTCTGTGGTTTTTGAGATTGCATCCAAGTACTGCATTTTGGACTCTTTTGTTGACCATGATGGCTACTCCATTTCTTCTGAGGGATTCCTGCCCGCAGTATAGATATAATGGTCATCTGAGTTAAATTCACCCATTCCAGTCCATTTGAGTTCGCTGATTCCTAGAATGTCGACATTCACTCTTGCCATCTCCTGTTTGACCACTTCCAATTTGCCTTGATTCATGGACCTGACATTCCAGGTTCCTGTGCAATATTTCTCCTTACAGCATTGGACCTTGCTTCTATCATCAGTCACATCCACAGCTGGGTATTGTTTTGTTTTGGCTCCATCCCTTCATTCTTTCTGGAGTTATTTCTCCACTGATCTCCAGTAGCATATTGGGCACCTACTGACCTGGGGAGTATCCTATCATTTTACCTTTTCATACTGTTCATGGGGTTCTCAAGGCAAGAATACTGAAGTGGTTTGCCATTCCCTTCTCCAGTGGACCACATTCTGTCAGATCTCTCCACCATGACCCACCCATCTTGGGTTGTCCCACAGGCATGGCTTAGTTTCATTGAGTTAGACAAGACTGTGGTCCTAGTGTGATTATATTGACTAGTTTTCTGTGAGTATGGTTTCAGGGTGTCTGCCCTCTGATGCCCTCTTGCAACACCTACCATCTTACTTGGGTTTCTCTTACCTTGGGCGTGGGGTATCTCTTCACAGCTGCTGGAGCAGCAAAGTACAGCTGCTGCTCCTTACCTTTGACGAGAGGTATCTCCTCACCACCACCCTTCCTGACCTTCAACGTGGGATAGCTTCTCTAGGCCCTCTTGTGGCCCACTAAGTGTGGCGGTGGCTGCAACCGACGCAGTAGTGCGGCCAAGAGGAGCTACCCCACTTCCGAGGTCAGGGGCAGAAGCTGGGAGGACCCCATGCCCGAAGCGCAGCGGCCAAGAGGGGCTACCCTGCATCTGAGGTCAGGGGCAGTGGCGGAGAGTGCCAGGCTGCAACGGCGCAGGAACAGCAGAGAAGAGCTACCAAGTCCGAGGTCAGGGGCAGCAGCTGAGAGGAGCTACCCCGCGTCTGAGGTTGGGGCAGCGGCTGGGCGGAGCCACCCCATGCCCGAGACCAGGGGCAGCAGCTGGGAGGACCAACCCCATGTCCAAGGAGCAGTGGCTGCGCAGGCGCAAGAGGGCCTAGAGAAGCTATAAATTAGTAGTTCTGTTATATTTGAGATAACAAAAACCTCAGATATGCAGATGACACCACCTTTAGGGCAGAAAGTGAAGAAAAACTAAAGAGCCTTTTGATGAAAGTGAAAGAGGAGAGTGAAAAAGTTGGCTTGAAGCTCAACATTCAGAAAACTAAGATCATGGCATTCGGTCTCATCACTTCATAGCAAATAGATGGAGAAACAGTGGAAATAGTGGCTGACTTTATTTTTGAGGTCTCCAAAATCACTGTAAATGGTGATTTCAGCCATGAAATTAAAAGACACTTACTCCTTGGAAGAAAAGTTATGACCAACATAGACAGTGTATTAAAAAGCAGAGACATTACTTTGTCAACAAAGGTCCATCTAGTCAAGGCTATGGTTTTTCCAGTAGTCATGTATGGATGTGAGAGCCGGACTATAAAGAAAGCTGAGCACCAAAGAATTGATGCTTTTGAACTGTGGTGATGGAGAAGACTCTTGACAGTCCCTTGGACAGCAAGGAGATCCAACCAGTCCATCCTAAAGGAGATCAGTGCTGGGTGTTCATTGGAAGGACTGATGTTGAAGCTGAAACTTGATGCGAAGAGCTGACTCATTTGAAAAGATCCTGATTCTGGGAGGGATTGGGGGCAGGAGGAGAAGGGGACGACAGAGGTTGAGATGGTTGGATGGCATCACCGACTCAATGGACGTGAGTTTGGGTAAACTCTAGGAGTTGGTGGTGAACAGTGGGGCCTGGGGTGCTGCGGTTCATGGGGTGGCAAAGCGTCGGACATGACTGAGCAACTGAACTGAACTGGACTGCAAGTAAATAAAAAGTTTGCTTCTCTGGACAGAAACAGATGAAGAAAGAAATAAAGTGTTAGTTGCTCAGTCATGGCCGACTCTTTGTGACCTCTTGGACTGCAGCTCAACAAGCTCCTCTGTCCATGGGATTGGAGTGGGTTGCCATTTCCTTCTCCAGGGGATCTTTCCCACCATGGGATCAAACCCGGGTCTCCTGCACTACAGGCAGATTCTTTACTGACTGAGTCAGGGCTTCCCTTGTATGCATGAATCCACCTCAGAAGAGTGTGTTAAGGAGAATGATCTGCTTCCTTTAGATATTGTTATTGTTGAGTTGCTAAGCTGTGCCCAGCTCCTTTAGATATCACTTTCTGCAAACTAAGTCAAGTACCATGTAAACCTCCTCAGGCAATGAAATGGACATGGTAAAATTTTAGGCTCTGGAATATTCAAAATTATGACACGAATATGGGACTTCCCTCGTGGCTCAGACGGTAAAGTATCTGCCTACAGTGTGGGAGACCTGGGTTCGATCCCTGGGTCAGGAATATCCTCTGGAGAAGGAAATGGCAACCCACTCCAGTACTCTTGCCTGGAAAATTCCATGGACAGAGGAGCATCGTAGGCTGCAGTCCATGAGGTTGCTAGGTGTCAGACATGACTGGGCGACTTCACTTTCACTTTTCACTTTCATGCATTGGAGAAGGCAATGGCACCCTACTCCAGTACCCTTGCCTGGAAAATCCCATGGATGGAGGAGCCTGGTAGGCAGCAGTCCATGGGGTCACTAAGAGTTGGACATGACTGAGCGACTTCACTTTCACTTTTCACTTTCATGCGTTGGAGAAGGAACTGGCAACCCACTACAATGTTCTTGCCTGGAGAATCCCAGAGATGGGGGAGCCTGGTGGCAGGCCGTCTATGGGGTCACACAGAGTCGGACATTACTGAAGTGACTTAGCAGCAGCAGCAGCAAACATAATATTGATCCTATGTGCAATATGGAAATAATCTTTCACCAACACTCTCTGTTTCTAATGATAAATAGATTCTCTTAGAATATGATCATAAAAGGATTCACACATAACAGGCTTTCTTCTCTGAAACTATTTCTAAATAGTTTTGCTTCCTGGAATAATTCTTAGCCATTCACAATTCAATTACATCAGATTTTGATTCAAAGAGCTAGAAAGAGAACAAATTTAAAAAAGAGAAAAGTTAGATGATTACACAGTGTCTATGAAAACTTTAATGAGGAGTAATTAAAAAAAAAAAAAAGAATGAACCAGAGTGTCTTAAGTGTATAAATGTTAACTTTCATATTTTCCACCCCTTTGTTCATTATGTCTTGGATGTGAAAGTGTTACAGTTTATTACAGTAATTATGCAATTGCTTTTGTTCCTATCCTCAGATGTTCTTCCTCTGGCCTTCCTCTGAGGTTAGCATACGGTGAAGTTATTTTTCTGCCTTTGTGCAATCCAAAAATGTGAATTTGCTTTTGAGTTCTTCCAGTTATCCTTTGGGTAATGAATTCATGGTAATATGCCATTGAGATGGTGCTAAATCATTTCTGATGATAATGATGAACAAAGTATTGAAGACTTTGATAACGAGTAACTTACCTAAATAGAGTTTAACTAGCAGTCGCTGAGGGTCAGACATGACTGCGTGACTTCACTTTCACTTTTCACTTTCATGCATTGGAGAAGGAAATGGCAACCTACTCCAGTGTTCTTGCCTGGAGAATCCCAGGGATGGGGGAGCCTGGTGGGCTGCCATCTATGGGGTCACACAGAGTCGGACATAACTGAAGTGACTTAGCAGCAGCAGCAGCAAAAATGAATACATGCTTGTTGTCACTGACATAATATATTCTTCAGACTGTCACCCTCATCTCATTAGTTCATTCATTAAATTAACTTTTACTGAGTCTTTACTACTTACAAAATTTTGTTAGACCAAATCCTATTGTATATATTGAAAATATAAGTGTAAGTACTAAACAAAATAATAGTTAAAATGAAATATTAAAACTAGTGACTTTGTAATTAGCAAAATATAAGCATGTATAATGCTAGCAACTCTATTGATTTTGTAGTCTATTTAAAAGAAATGAGAGAAGAGATAGCGTTTTCATGGGTTTTGAAGGTTAAGAGAGATGTAGCATTGATTTTAGAAATATTAGACCATGTAGGCACTCAGATCTGTACCATGTGTTCCCGGAAATGTGAGTAGTTGGCATCGATGGAGTATATGTTGGTGGAGTGTATGTTTATGGAGTGTGATGAGAAGAGAAAATGGGAGAGTGCAGAGTGGGTTGCAAATGGTCTTTAATATTATATTAAGGAGTCTTTATAGCCAGTAAAGAATCCACCTGCAATGCAGGAGACCTGGGTTCGATCCCTGGGTTGGGAAGATCCCTTGGAGAAGGGAATGGCTACCACTCCAATATTCTTGCCTGGAAAATACCCTGGACAGTATGTAACCTGGTGGGCTTCAGTCCATGGGGTCATGAAGAGTCAGGCACGACTCAGGGACTAATACTTTCCCCTTCACTTTTTTTAATTTTTTCATTGAGAAGGAGATCGTTTTAGGTTTTAAAGGACTGTCTCATTTAGGAAAACTTTAGTTACAAGCAGCTGAAATTGTAATTCAGCATGGCTTATATAATAACATGTATTAGCTCACGACCAAAGTCCAAAAGTAAGATGGTCCAGGCTCTGTTCCTCAGCATTCCTGTTGGTTTTACCCTCTTTCACACAATGGTTTAGTTCTCAGGCCATATGCAAGATGGATGCAGCTTTCCACATATGATGTGATAAAATGGAGACATGCTGTCTTCAAAAAACTCCGTAAGAAGATTTTAACCAAAAACATCTCTTAAGATTACTCCCTGTTTCTCATTGGCTTAAGTCAGACCACATGCTCCATTCTGAACCATTTCGTTTCAGTAGGAACTGGGATTGCCAGATTCAGTCCTGAAACCTGGGCCATAGCTATGTTAATATAAAAGAATAGGTGGATAAAACAGGATACACAAGCAAAATTCAGTTCTTGTGGGAAGAAGAGAGGAGAGGAAAACAGCTACGAGGCCAATGAACAATATGTTACCCACATCCATCTAGATATCAATATTTTATTCCCAATTAGGTATTTCAAATATAGATGTATGCATTTCATGAAACAAGAAAACTTAGTAAAGTTTCTGTTATCATATCCAAATATAAGCCCAAGATATCAAGTCCTCCCTCTCAGCTAGTATTTCCTACTCATGATGCTGCCATGTTTCCAGAAGTTGTCAGGAGATTTCTGTGAAACAGCTGGCCTTATACTGACCAAATAGAAGAGAGAATGAAGTCTGAGCATCAACATGACTCAGAAATTCTAATCTTTTTATTGCAATAAGATGAATCTGTGGTTAATTTCATCCATACTTAAGATATTTGTTTCATTACCTGGGTTACTGCTGTCAGTTAATATCATGACCTCAGAATTTCATTAGAGCTTACATAAGGCCACCTGATGCGAAGAGCTGACTCATTGGAAAAGACTCTGATGCTGGGAAAGATTGAGGGCAGGAGGAGAAGGGGATGACAGAGGATGAGATGGTTGGATGGCATCACTGACTCAATGGACATGGGTTTGGGTAAACTCCGGGAGTTGATGATGGACAGGGAGGCTTGGTGTGCTGTGGATCATGGGGTTGCAAAGAGTCGGACACAACTGAGTGACTGAACTGAACTGAACTGAAGTCTATAAAAGTAGTAAAGAACCCTCCTGCCAATACAGGGGACATGAGAGACTCAGGTTCAATCCCTGCTTCTGGAAGATCCCCTGTAAGAGGACATAGCTACCCACTCCAGCATTCTTGCCTGGAGAATTCCATGGACAAAGAAACCTGGCAGACTACTGTTCATGGGGTCAGAAAGAGTTTGACACGACTGAATTGACCTAGAATGCAAATCTGTAAAAGGGTCCTATAAAAGTATTTTGACAGTTCTTTAAAACAGCCAAGCTAGTACTTGCTGAAGCATCACTGCTTTCTCCTGAACTTTTCTGCTTGACTCAGACCTATGACTAGTTTAACCAAAGTTAAGGTGTCCTGATAAGGTGGTCACAAGAGAGCTTAGGATAATCTCCTGCCCACGCTCTGAGTCCACTTGCTCCAAATTCCAAGGAACCAACTCTGTATTAGCAGGTAATTCTGCCAACCAGGGTGTCTGCTCCATAAATTAAATACTTCTTTTTAGTCAAACGACAGGAGGTTTGTAATTCCCAACAGACAGCCTCTTAAAAAAATTGAATGGTAAGATTTATGAACTGATATCAGCTTAAATAAGTTTACTTGAAAGGAAAAGAGACCTCTTGTTCTATTTTTAACTAGAGAAGTGAGGGAGGAAATAGGAGAAAACAGAATGTGTACTCTCTGAGATGAATCATTTTAATATTAATAGGATTTAACAAAATAATCCCTCATCTAGGTAGTAGAATATAGACTCTGGCCAGATATTAATAATAGCCAAGATTCACTTTGAAGGATATAACTGTGAAGTCACAGTCTAGAACCCTTAAGAAGCTGAACAGTAGTAGAAGCCAGATATAGAAGGTTGATTGATCACAAGAAGTTTGGCAGCTCCCAGAAGCCACGTACATTGGGTTGTAGAATTGGGATCTGTGGCTCAGGGAAGGGAAGCCACAGACTCCGTTAAGCAAGGGTCTGAAGCCATGGGATCCAAAGCCCAGTGAGTAGCAGATTCTACATTCATAGCCCAAGCAGTAGCCTCTGCTGAACCTGTGGCTCAGGGATCCAGTGTGAATTGACTGGCAAGGACTGCAGAGCGTGGAGGTCCTTGGGTGGTAGAAAGGCATCTTACACCAGATGGGTTCATAGTGCATCTCCTGACTGTTGAGAGAAGAGTCCAGCTGGCAGGAGCTGGGAAAGCAGAAGTCAGTGCTGTAGACCAGGTTGCTAAGGAAGGAGGAGTCACAGGAGGAGCCTGGTAGCACAGATGGTCCCCAAGGGAGCAGGAAGAAAAATTTCCAGAACAGCAGTTGTAGAAGTGATGTGATTTCAGCTGAATTACTGTGAAAAGATGCTCTGATATCCTTGGCTTCTCCCAGGCATGTTTATATATAAATAAATATCTTCTTGGGAGGAGAAGGGGACAACAGAGGATGAAATGGTGGAATGGCATCACCAACTCAATGGACATGAGTTTGAGCAAGCTCCAGGAGTTGGTGATGGACACGGAAGCTTGACGTGCTACAATCCATGGGGTCACAGAGTTGGACATGACTGAGTGACTGAACGGAACTGAACTGATATATCTTCACTCCGTTGGGTGTGATGCAGACCCTCCTCCTCCTCCTCCTTGTACAAGTCTTGTCATGAAAATGGCTAATTAACCTAGGCTATAATTATCACTGAACACATGTATGTTTTCTTAATTGCAGTTCAGTTATTCTTGTTTATAGAAGCCACTCTGCTTCTCTCTCTTTTCTTTCTTTCTCCAGAAATAAGTTGCTGTTTGCCTTCAAAGACGTTGTTTGTGATGCATACAGACAGTGCCCTCGCTGCCCCTGAGCTTGACTGTGGGGATTTTGTGCCTGAGAGTGTAAATGATTACTCCTAACAGTCGTCCGCAGTTATCTCTCGGCTATTTATATATGCTTTATGGAGCCCTTACTATGTGTAAAACACGGCAGATTGTGGGATCATCTAATCCTGGCAACAACCTTAGGAGATGGTCACCAGTTTAATAACCCAGATGTGACTGCCTCCAAAGCCACCAGGAACAGCAATGTTGTGCTGACAACTCCAGAAGCATAGCCTTTCAGCTCCAGGGATCCATAAACAATGAATGCCCATGCTCAGTTGTTCAGTCATGTCCATTTCTTTGCAACCTCATGGACTGTAGCCCACCAGGCTCCTCTGTCCATGGGATTTTCCAGTCAAGGATACTGGAGTAGGTTGCCATTTCCTCCTCCAGGGAATCTTCCTGACTCAGTGATCGAATCTGTGTGTCTCCTGGAATACTCACATGAAGAAGTCATTTCACTGTGATAATACTTGCATTTTATCTGATGTGCCTGCCTGTATATTCTTACCTCAGTTCAGTTCAGTTCAGTCACTCAGTCATGTCCAACTCTTTGCGACCCCATGAATTGCAGCAAGCCAGGCCTCCCTGTCCATCACCAACTCCCGGAGTTCACTCAGACTCACATCCATCGAGTCAGTGATGCCATCCAGCCATCTCATCCTCTGCCGTTCCGTTCTCCTCCTGGCCCCAATCCCTCCCAGCATCAGAGTCTTTTCCAATGAGTCAACTCTTCGCATGAGGTGGCCAAAGTACTGGAGTTTCAGCTTTAGCATCATTCCTTCCAAAGAAATCCCAGGGCTGATCTCCTTCAGAATGGACTGGTTGGATGTCCTTGCAGTCCAAGGGACTCTCAAGAGTATTCTCCAACACCACAGTTCAAAAGCATCAATTCTTCAGTGCTCAGCCTTCTTCACAGTCCAACTCTCCCATCCATACATGACCACAGGAAAAACTATAGCCTTGACTAGACGGACCTTTGTTGGCAAAGTAATGTTTCTGCTTTTGAATATGCTATCTAGGTTCGTCATAACTTTCCTTCCAAGGAGTAAGTGTCTTTTAATTTCATGGCTGCAGTCACCATCTGCAGTGATTTTGGAGCTTACCTATTTTATTAGAAACCAAATACAGCCACCAAAAAAAAAAAAAAAGTTTCTTAATTATTTTAGTTATTTTTTTCAGCATTCAAAGTTACCATGGAGATGGTTATTTCAAACTATTCTTCTATTTGTCTTCTCATTTACCTTATCATCATTAAATAATTCATGCTTGATCCTGTATGGAATTATTGAATTCTTTTTCCACTTGAGGCAGAGATTCTTTGGCAGTCATGTAGACTATCACTGAGAATAATTGCTAAAAACTGATATACCGTGAGTGAGTTGACTACCAATGAAATACATTTGCAAAAGCTTGAATTTTAATAGTGTTCTAACCTTTGCCAACTCAGTCGGGAGTGAGAAATGAGACACCTTAGACAGTGATTCATTTCACTCCCTGCTGAGCTTCCCTTTGTCTCAGCCTTCTAGAAATATAAAGAAGCAAAACATTACCTCCGTTTTAAGTAGTTAAAATTATCCTATCACTATAAAAATCAATGGTAGAAAGAAAGTCTTGGAATTAGAGAAATCTTTTTTTTTTTCCATTTATTGTATATCCACCTCCTGTCTTAAAGCATCTTCTAGAAATTGGAAAACAAAAAAGCCATTTATGTAATTTGATCTTTTATATTTGTTTCCCAATGATTGTTTTCTCTAGCCTCCTCTAGTATTTGCTTATATGGCACCAGTGGAATTGTTTGCCCTTTGTTTTATTTACAAATTTCTGCCAAATGTCTTGCTCACTTCCTCAAATCTTTCTCATTCCTCAAACCTGAAATCAAATTCCTCATATTTGAGAGGTGTTCGTCTCAACTGTTTAAAATTCTTCTACAATAAGGCTCTTAGTATCTTACCAATTATCAATTTGGGTGATCAAACATACATAAACACACACACACATGCACACACACACACACACAACATGGAGGAGTTAAAAGAGATGTCTTTTGAGATGAATCATGCAGACTAAGATTTCAGTCACTTGAACTTGCTGAACAGGCACATGTTTTGTAAGAGTGGAATACCCTGAAGTTCCTCAGGATCTGCAAAGGGTTTAATTTTCTTTGAACCAGCATCTGGCACACTGTGGGTGCTCTAAATAATTTACAAAATGAAGGAATATATCAAGTCCTTAACTTTTTATTTTCACAGGATGGCTCAGTGGTAGAGGATCCCCCTGCAATGCAGGAGATGCACATTTGAACTCTGGATTGGGAAGATTCCCTGGAGAAGGAAATGGCAACCCACTCCAGTAATCTTGCCTGGGAAACTCCAAGGACAGAGAAGCCTGGTGGGCTACAATCCTTAGGGTCAGAAAAAGTCAGACACAACTTAGTGACTAAACCACTCTGCATAAATCCTTGTATGACAGTGATTGCTTATCTTTTAGAAGTTAACTTTAATATAACATTGAGTGAATATAAACATTTCTTTCATAATTAAATATAATCCCCAAGTTAATAATAACCAGTTTAGTACTTGAGGTGACCCTAGATCTCTGTCCCTCACCTCCAACCCAAGAAAAGTTGACTTTGTGGCCTTGATCAGTAACTATTCCTTTCTCTCTCCAAAAGCTTCTCTGTCCAACCCATTCTAATCGTTCTGTTTTCTCAGACTTCACATATAGTCAACCTCTTCAATTAAAAAATCTTAGTGTCATTTCTTTCATGATTATATAGCTTTTCTGTTTTTGAGGACCAAATTCTCTATAAAGATTTGTGTGATCAGTTTGTCAACTATCTAAATTCTTACGGCCTTTTCAATAAACATACTGTTTTTCTCTGGTTTAACATTCTCCTGAAATTTCACTAGCGTGGTCAGCAGTGGCCTTTATGCTACTAAATGTGGACAGTTTTAGGATGATCTTATGCAAATGTAATTAAAGGACGCTTACTCCTTGGAAGGAAAGTTATGACCAACCTAGATAGCATATTAAAAAGCAGAGACATTACTTTGTCAACAAAGGTCCATCTAGTCAAGGCTATGGTTTTTCCTGTGGTCATGTATGGATGGGAGAGTTGGACTGTGAAGAAAGCTGAGCACTGAAGAATTGATGCTTTTGAACTGTGGTGTTGGAGAAGACTCTTGAGAGTCCCTTGGACTGCAAGGAGATCCAACCAGTCCATTCTAAAGGAGATCAGTCCTGGGTGTTCTTTGGAAAGAATGATGCTAAAGCTGAAACTCCAGTACTTTGGCCACCTCATGCGAAGAGTTGACTCATTGGAGAAGACTCTGATGCTGGGAGGGATTGGGGCCAGGAGGAGAAGGGGACAACAGAGGATGAGATGGCTGGATGGCATCACCGACTCAGTGGATGTGAGATTGAGTGAACTCCGGGAGTTGGTGATGGACAGGGAGGCCTGGCGTGCTGCAATTCATGGGGTTGCAGAGAGTCGGACATGACTGAGCAACTGAACTGAACTGAACTGAAATGATGTAAATATTTAACTACATTCAACCTAGGTAACTGTGTCCCTGATCTTGAAATATGTTCGTCTACGTACTTCTGCCGCAGCACACTCCTGATTTTCTATCTAACTTTCCCCTAGTTCAATTTGTCCTTAGTTTGGTTTCCTGTATATAATGTTTCTTGAGGCTTGGCACTGATCTCATCGCTGGTTCTATCTGTGGGGAAGACACTTTGCCATTATGCCTTAAAATACTATCCATAGTCTACATCAAATGTATATTTCCAGCACAAATATCTTTTTAATTCAAATTCTAGACCCAGATATCCAGTCACTAGTCATTTCCACTTGGAGATTTAATAAGACTGTCAAAATTGTATGTGTATAAAGTTGAACTTTTTCTCTTCCCTAGGGAAGAATAAAAAATACTTTTTCTCATCTGAGTAAGCAGCATTTTGAACCACATAGTAGTTAAACTCAGAAACCGTGGAATCCTCTTAATATATGTGTCTTCTCTAAATACTACCCATTCTGTCTTCCAAGTTTATCATAAATTTCCCCAGTCATCTTACTGTCTTCTTTCTAATCTAGAGCTTCTCAACCTTGTCATCACTGACATCTTGAACTGGATCTCATTTTGTTGTGGGGAGTATCCTGTTCATTTAGGAGGTATTTGGCAGTGTCCTTGGTTCTAGCCACTAGATGTCTATTGTGCGCATGCGCGCGCGCACACACGCACGCACACACACACACACACACACACACACACACACTATAACAGTTAACAATGTCTCCAAAAATTGCTTGAGGGCTAAGCAGTTCTGGTGCAGAACCATTATTCTAGAGCAAGGAAATCTCCTCTCTTGGTGGAACTACTGAAAGATTCTGAGGCAGGAGATAAATGGACTCCAGACTGACCAGTTTCTCACCTGTGGAAAGAAATTCCATAATAGAAATTCCTGCCCAAAGAAGAGATGAAAGACCACATAGTCCTCA
The DNA here is from genome assembly GCF_055505025.1 of Bos grunniens. Lineage (NCBI taxonomy): Eukaryota > Metazoa > Chordata > Mammalia > Artiodactyla > Bovidae > Bos > Bos grunniens. The sequence continues at coordinate 151,884,104 of NC_141165.1, forward strand.
TTCTCAGGGAGAAGGAGACTTTTTCAACTACAAATGCACAGAAGGGCTCCTTGGAGATCTAAAGAGTGGTGGGCCTCACCTCATAGTAAGTGATGGAAACTAACTATTGGCCTCTTTGCTAGAATCCACCATGGCTCAGAGATGCATGTGCACACACAGGAGACCTTAAGATAAAGCAAATATGGATTCAGAACCAGGCAAAGCAAGATGACTGGTCAAAGGGAGCCCAGAAGAAATGCCCCACATTGGTGTTTCAAACTACCATGAGGGTGCGATCTTCTGAGTCAGCCCATGTGTCTATCTACATGTACTCTCTTTCTTAATAAATAGTTGTTTCACTATTTCCCATCTCTATGTGGAAATTCATTTCAACACAGCTGGCAGGCCAGGGCCTTGTCACTGGTCACTGATCCCTGGTCCCTGGTGGTTTAGCGGCTAGGATTCAGCGTTCCCCCCGCCTTGATCTTGACTTCTGTCTCTGGCCGGAAACCAAAGCTGTGCTTCAAGCTGTTACAAGCCAAGGTCACCTGAGATCAGCTCAACGTGGCTTATTTTATTTTCAAAAAGAAAATGTCTCCTCCAATCTTTTCTTTCTATCCCTGTCTGATCAATCTTCTGAAACAAAAAAACTGGCCCTATCACTGTCCCAATGAAAGCTTTCCCATTGCTTTCTAACACATGTCCAATAAAACACACATCCTCTACTTGACTTGCAAGGTTGCCTTAACCTGTCTCTGCCCCTGTCTCTAACCTCATCTTCACACCTTACTCCTCCTCTCTTCCAAACACACTGTCTCTGCCCTGCAATTAACACAGCTCAAGTTTTTCCCTACTGGGACTTGCTCTTTCCTCTACCTTGAATATTCTTTCTTCATCTGGATAATTAAGATAATTAAGCCTTTCCTCACTACTTAACCACTTTATCCCAGGATAAATTAGGTTCCCCTGTTATGATCACTATCATCCCTATAATTAATTTTATTATTTTTATAATAGTTATTTTTAAATATATTTTTATATATTTATTTTGTACATTGTCCTCTAAGCTAGAGCAGTGTAACCTTAATGAACCATCCTGTGAGAGTCTGTTACCGGCTGCCGTGAGATAAATAATGTGTATCAAGTAAATTAGTGCATTAGTTCCTTCATGAAGAACTCTGGCATAATTAAAAGTATCAGCTTAACTAAATTATAGGCTTGGTAACACCATTGATTCACCTGGTCTATAACCCACTCTTTTATTCTTTACTTCTACTTTCTATTGGAGTATAGCCAATTAACAATGTTGTGATAGTTTTGGGTTAACAGCAAGGGACTCAGCCAGGCATACAGAAATTGAAAGTGAAAGTCGCTCAGTCTTGTCCGACTTTTTGTCACCCCATGGACTATACAGTCCATGGAATTCTCCAGGCCAGAATACTGGAGTGGGATCCCTTCTCCAGGGGATCTTCCCAATCCAGGGATTGAATCCAGGTCTCCCACATTGCAGGCTGTTTCTTTACCAGCTGAGTCACAAGGGAAGCCCCAAAATACTGGACTGCATAGGCTTTCCCTTCTCCAGCAGATCTTCCTGACCCAGGAATCGAACTGGGGTTTCCTGCATTGCAGGTGGATTCTTTATCAGCTTATAAAAGTATCCATTCTCTCCGAAATTCCCCTCCCATCCAAGCTGCCACATAACTTTGAGCAGAGTTCCATATGCTATACAGTAGTTCCTTGTTGGTTATCCATTTTAAATATAATAAAGTGTATGCATCCATCCCCAACTCCCTAACAATCCTTTCCCCCATCCTTCCCCACTGGGATCCATAAATTCATTCTCTACATCTGTGAGTACGACCCACTGTTAGTGGCACATCTCTGACTGTTATCTCTTGGGAGAGACAATAACTACATTCTTTCTTGTTCAACAGTGAATACTCAGCTTAAGAACAATCAAAGTTACATAGTTGTTTCCCCATAAATATTTACTTAGTGGATAAATTAGGACTTCCCAGGTGGTTCAGTGGTAAACAATCTGTCTGCCAATGCAGGAGATACAACAGATGCAGCTTCAATCCCTGGGTTGGGAAGATCCCTTGGAGAAGGGAATGGTTACCCACTCCAGCATTCTTGCCTGGAAAACCCCATGGACAGAATAGCCTGAAGAACTTCATTCCATGGGGTCGAAAAGAGTCGGACACAACTAAGCATGAACACAATGGATATATCAGGGACTTGATGGTTTTATCATCACCCATCTTTTGTCTGTCTCTCTAAATCCATAATTTTGCTTGATCCTCATATCCCCTTGGGTGATTCACAAAACAGGAAACCCAAAGAAGCTCAACTGCTCTCTTAAGCCTTCTAAACTAGACCAGCTTCTAATTCCTTTGCACACTACTGTAGTTATTGTGTACCCTCTAAGCAGGGTCTGGGAGACATGTATGACCTTCCTTTTCCTCATTTCCTATGTCTTGATAAGCATACCTTGCTATTTTTAAATCTGAAAAATGATAAAACCTTTGTTTTTCTATTTTGCCATAATTCAGCCATTTTATCTGTTATTGCAGGTGGTCCCCAGAGTCTCTGGTCTTGCCTATGTCCTATCTGTTGTTGCAGGCAGATTCTTTACCATCCGAGAGACTAGTGAGGTCCATGTCCTATACATTTATCAGAATGCTTTTTCTAAAGTCTATATTGGCCTTTTCAAACTCAAATTCAATTTCTGAAGTCTTTGATCCGAGTCATCCTATGATTTGACCCCCAATTATCTCATACTTGGTATCTCCATGCCCTAATTTGAATCTTCAAAAGATACCAGATTGCTTCCATGCAGCTTAAGGTTGAAAGCAAAAAAGTTAGGTGAGAAGGTCTTATTTCAAGCTCAGCATCCACAGTGAGTATCAGAAGAGAAGAGATGAAAGGTGAGGCTGGAGACAGACAGGAACTAGATGACAAGCGGCTCCTGGACATTCTTCAAAGGTCCAAAATACTCTGAAAATCAAAAACTTCCCTTAAAACTAATTTGGTGGTGACAAAAGGCATTATCTATTCTCTGGATGGAATGATGTGATCAAATGAATGGTATTTGTGCATCTTCTTTTTCTTTCTCTTCTTAGTGTAGATATATTGTGCCTCAGGAATAGATCAATATGTTTGATTATAGGGTGCTTTCACAATATTACATACAGTTTATGCATTCTATTATCATTCTAAAATCTGAAAAACTGGATTTCAAAAATCTTCCGTCCCCCTTGGCTTAGACAAGAGAATGGAGACCTGTAACAATGAGAAGCCACAGATAGGTTATAAATATGGACATAACTAGATTAAATTTGCCTCCTAAGGAAATGACTCTGGCGGCAGTGTGATGGATTGAAGGGTCACATAGGAGTTAGAGTGGGTCCCCAGGTTCAGACCCTGACAGTGTGATTCAATAGCCTGTATTCTTAACTACAGTGAGTGGCTGTCTTCCATAAAAATGATTATTAAAACTCAGAAATATGTGTAAAATGAGAAGGGAATCTCAGATGGAACCCTGAGAAAAACTTACATTTAAAGAATTGGCAAAGTTTAAAGGCAGCCCACAAAAGACTGAGAAGGAATAGCCAGTAAAGTTTAAAGAAAACTGGGAGTTTAACAAAGTCATTATTAATGCATTGTAAATAAACAAAAGCAATCAAAAGTATCCAGCATTAGAGGGCGGTCAAGTTAGATGGTCCTCCTAGATCTTAAGCATCTCATTATCACATATTATATATCTATATCTGTATCTATATTATTTATTTTGGGGGGTTGTAATTTAATTTGGAAATGACCACCATTTAAATAGTGCCCAGTGCTATTTCAGATGTTAAAAAACTTGCTAAATATAGATTAGCTATTTTTTTAAGCAATAGATGCTAAAAAACCCATTTGTTAAACTAAACCATCTTGTACAACTTTCTTAATATACTAGCATGGCATTTGAACCTAAAGAGATTCATTTCAAGTCGATTCAGCAAGCACATATTAGAGGACAAGGCGTGTCCTGGATGGTGAGGATGCTGCTGCTAAGTCGCTTCAGTCGTGTCCAACTCTGTGCGACACCACAGACGGCAGCCCACCAGGCTCCCCCATCCCTGGGATTCTCCAGGCACGAACACAGGAGTGGGTTGCCGTTTCCTTCTCCAATGCATGAATGTGAAAAGTGAAAGTGCAGTCGTTCAGTCGTGTCTGACTCTTAGCGACCCCTTGGACAGCAGCTCACCAGACTCCTCCGTCCATGGGATTTTCCAGGCAAGAGTGCTGGAGTGGGGTGCCATTGCCTTCTCCGATGGTGAGGATGAGGAGGGAACTAGGAAAGGGCCTTATCCAAAGGATCCATGCCTTATGGGAGCAACCTAGATGTCCACTGATGACAGAGGAATGGATGAAGAAGTGGTACATATATACACTGAAATATTCAGTTCAGTTCAGTTCAGTTCAGTCGCTCAGTCATGTCCGAGTCTTTTCGACCCCATGAACTGCAGCACTCCAGGCCTTCCTGTCCATCACCAACTCCTGGAGTTCACTCAAACTCAGGTCCATCAAGTCTGTGATGCCATCCAGCCATCTCATCCTCTGTTGTCCCCTTTTCCTCCTGCCCCCAATCTGGAATATTACCCAGCCATAAAAAATAATAAAATAGTGTCATTTGCAACATGAATAGAACTAGAGATTATCATACTGAGTGATGTAAGTCAGAGAATGAGAAATATTGTATGACATCACTTCTCTATGGAATCTAAAAAGAAATGATAAATGAACTTATTTACAAAACTGAAACAGACTCACAGTCTTAGAGAATGAACTTGTGGTTGCAGGAAAGGATGAGGGGAAGGGACAGTTAAGGAGTTTGGGATCAACATGCTCACACTGCTATATTTAAAGTGCATAACCAATAAGATCCTAGGGAACTCTGCTCAATGTTGTGTGGCAACCTGGATGGGAGGGGAGTTTGGGGAAGGATGGATACATGTATATGTATGGCTGAGTTCCTTTGCTGTCCACCTGAGATCACAACATTGTTATCAGCTATACTCCAATAGAAAATAAAAGGTTTTTTTTAAAAAGTTAAAACTCTAGAAAATGAGAAGTATATCAAGAGAAGATAAGTGACTTTAGAATATGTTCAGTTCAGTTCGGTTGCTCAGTTGTGTCTGACTCTTTGCTACCCCATGAATTGCAGCACGCCAGGCTTCCCTGTCCATCACCAACTCCCGGAGTTCACTCAGACTCACGTCCATCAAGTCAGTGATGCTATCCAGCCGTCTCATCCTCTGTCGTCCCCTTCTCCTCCTGCCCCCAATCCCTCCCAGCATCAGAATCTTTTCCAATGAGTCAATTCTTCGCATGAGGTGGCCAGTGTACTGGAGTTTCAGCTTTAGCATCATTCCTTCCAAAGAAATCCCAGGGCTGATCTCCTTTAGAATGGGCTGGTTGGATGTCCTTGCAGTCCAAGGGACTCTCAAGAGTCTTCTCCAACACCACAGGCAATTAAATCCAATAACTTTTGTTCTTCCTTCAGATACCTCAGCAACTACACAAAGCTGAATAAAATCATATGCCCTTTTATTTACATAATGTGAACTATTTTGAATTTTATGTTTTACACAGGAAATAATAATTCTCTGATTAGAAGTTTTCTTAGACTAGAATATTTTACTACTTCTGCAGAAGGATTATGCTAGCTCTGATTTTATGGGTTGCTTTTTACAAAATCAATAACCAAAGTTATCCATATACTATTCATCTTATTAAAATATGCAACCCCAGGAAGCCAAGAACTCTTTAAAAATTCAAGGAAATATGATTGTATTTGGAATTCCTTAAAAGATTAGTTTATTCAAGAGCAACATTTCTATCACATTGCAGGATAGCAAGAATATATGAAATAACCTTCTGATTTCTTTTATGAATTGTTGTTCAATCTCTCTGGTATGTCCAACACTTTGCGAACCTGCGGATGGCAGCACAGCAGGCCTCCCTGTCCTTTGCCATCTCCTGGAGTTTGCTCGAACTCATGTCCATTGAATCAGTGATCCTATCCAACCGCCTCATTCTCTGTCGCCCCCTTCTCCTCCTACTCTCAACATTTCCCAGCATCAGGATCTTTTCCAATGAGTCGGCTCTTCACATCATGTGGCCAAACTATTGGAGCTTCATTTTTTTTAATATACAGGATATAAAACTCAAAGATAGTTTCCCAATTTTGACTACTCTGATTCTGTAATGATGACAGAACATCTATATCTGAGAGAAAAAAAAAGTAGTTAGTAGTCAGTCAATTCCTAAAGTGGGGGTTATAGTAAATGAAAAAAATAGAAAATAGTATTTCATGTAGGCACGAAGAGGCATTAAACTGCTCTATAGAATTCAGGCCTCTAGGCTGGTCTCTATTAAGTTGGCAGGATACTTTAATAAGAAAGTAGTTTTCATAATAGAACCTGGGAAGATAATTCAGATTTTGGGAATTAGAGGATGAATTTAAAAATTGGAAGCCATTTAATTCATATTATTTGGAAAAAAGATGATTTCTGGTTGCTGATAGGCTTCTAGCATGTCTTTTGAGAGTCATTAGAAGTAAAGTGAAGTGAAAGTTGCTCAGTCATGACCGAGTCTTTGTGACCCCATGAACTTTAGATTGCCAGGCTCCTCTGTCCATGGAATTCTCCAGGCCAGAATACTGGGGTATCTTCCTTCTCCAGGAGATCTTCCCAACCCAGGGATCAAACCCAGGCCTCCTACATTGCAGGTGGATTCTTTACTGACTGAGCCCCCAGAGAGTCATTAGACAGAAACGCATCTTGGAAGAGACTGGGAGAACAGAGGTCAGTGGGGGAGAAGTGGCTGAGATAAGAGGCACCACAGGACAAGAGTGGGTAGACCAGGAAGTCTTTAAGAAAGCCGGAGAAGTAGTTTCCAGTCTAGCTGCTATAACATGTTATCACTATATCTACTTCATTTGTTAACAGTATCAGTGAAAGGGAAAGTTGCTCTATTGTGTCTGACTCTTTGTGACCCCTTGACATTCTCCAGGCCAGAAAACTGGAATAGGTAGCCTTTCCTTTCCCCGAGGGATCATCCCAACCGAGGGATCAAACCCAGGTGTCCTGCATTTGCAGGCGAATTCTTTACCAGCTGAGCCCCAAGGGAAGCCCAACAGCATCAGAGAAGATCTAAATATCCCTGCTGGCCTAGAAGGCTTATGTGCACTGCACCTGTGGGAGAGATGTTCTTGACAGCCAATCTCAATGTCTTTGTACACTACAAGTTGTATAAGAACATCTCCTTAGGAATACATTGATGGTCCAGTGGTAAAGAATCCACCAATAAATTCAAGGGACACGGGTTTGATCCCTGGTCTGGGAAGATTCCACATGCCATGGAGCAACTAAGCCTGAGCACCATGACTACTGAAGCTTGTATGCCCTAGAGCAGATCTGAGCAACTAGAGGACCTATGGCAATGAGAAGCCTGCCCCTGCAACTAGGCAACCAGAGAGTAATCCACTGTTGGCCTCAACTAGAGAAAGCCCTGGCATAGTGACAAAACCCAGCCCAGTCAAAAATTATCTATAAATAAGTTTTAAAAATTAAAAGAAGACAATCTCTTTAATGTGTTGTCTAATTACAATCAGATAGATTAGCAGCATGGTTAATAGGCTTACTTGTATTTTACAGTCGAAGACAGTTTATAGTTTATATGGCCTTGGATTTAAGGCATCATTGTATGCTCAGAACAGTTGGTCATCATCCCTGGTTTAATTTGTGACTCAGAGGGTCATTTGAAGGATGTTGAGATATGGCTCTTTTCTTTCCTCCCTGCATTCAGCATTATATTTTACTGCAATTCTTTTCTCAGCCATCCCTGATGTGGTTTGCCATATTATAAAGTGTGTATTTATGCTTAGTAACAACTGATATGTATGATATAAATGGTGCATAAAAGACAATGATATCATTGCCTGATCATGATACTCTGTAAGAATCAAATCAGCTTTATGGAAAAATAATTTTGCTCGGCTCTCTTTTTACCAGCTGGATGAATATGGAATGCCTCATATAAGTGGACTTAAATTATATTAGCTAAGAAGATGGAGATGTTAGCCCAGATACTTTTAAAAAGTAATCTACTATCAAATTTATAGCGTGTAAATTTTTAATGGCCCCTTAGAGGCTATGTTTATAAGCAGTAAAGCAAATACCAAATTATTTTCTTCCAGCACATTGAAAATTGCTGAACAGATAAAAAGTTCCAAAGCAATGTTACAGATAATCACATTTCTATTGTGTGGGACAGTGGGCATTACATCTAAAGACTCTTGATTAACCTAACTATAGTAATGTGGTGGCTTGAAGGGTAGACAGACGCTCGTGAAGACCAAAAGTTCAACACACAGAGATAAGACTGCCCAGAAAAACCACAGCATAAAAGAAACATTAAATAAATACATAAATATATCTATATACTTGTGTACATAAGAAAATGCCAAATTAGGTTACTCCCAGGGTAAAAAATTATAAAGAAAATGGATTAAAACATCTTTATTTGCATGTTTGTGAGGTTGAGAGGGAACAGAGTATACTATTGTCTACGTTACTGTGTATTTAAAATGTTTACAGATTGAGAGTATAAATATTTGGCTTTAGGTCAAATGAAAGAGTTTGATGTTTATGGCTTACATTAGTTAGGTCATAGTTTGCTTTATTGACTATGCCAAAGCCTTCGACTGTGTGGATCACAACAAACTGGAAAATTCTTCAAGCGATGGGAATACCAGACCATCTTACCTGTCTCCTGAGAAATCTGTGTGTAGATCAAGAAACAACAGTTAGAACTGGACATGGAACAACGGATTGGTTCCAAATTGGGAAATGAGTATGAAAAGGGTGTTTATTGTCACACTGCTTATTTAACTTATATGCAGAGTACATTATGCTAAATGCCGGACTGGGCAAAGCACAAGCTGGAATCAAGACTGCTGGGAGAAATATCAATAACCTCAGATATGCTGATGATACCACCCTGAAGGCAGAAAGTGAAGAGGAACTAAACAGCCTCTTGATGAAGGTGAAAGAGGAGAGTGAAAAAGCTGGTTTAAAACTCAGCAGATGGAGAAACAATGGAAACAGTGACAGATTTATTTTCTTGGGCTCCAAAATCACTGCAGATGGTGATGTCAGCCATGAAATTAAAAGACACTTGCTCCTTGCAGGAAAAGTTATGACAAACCTAAACAGAATATTAAAAAGCAGAGACATTACTTTGCCGACAAAGTTCCATCTAGTCAAACTTATGGTTTTTCCAGTTGTCATGTATGGATATGAGAGTTGGACCATAAAGAAGGCCGAGCACAGAAGAAATGATGTTTTTGAACTGTGATGTTGGAGAAGACTCTTGAGAGTCCCTTGGACTGCAAGGAGATCCAACCAGTCAATCCTAAAGGAAATCAGTCCTGAATATTCTGAATATTGGAGCTGAAGCTCCAATACTTTGCCCACCTTATGCAAAGAAACAACTCCTTAGAAAACACTCTAATGCTGGGAAAGATTGAAGGTGGGAGGAGAATGGGATGACAGAGGATGAGATGGTTGGATGGTATCACTGACTCAATGGACATGAGTTTGAGTAAGCTCCAGGAGTTTGTGATGGACAGAGAAGCCTGGTGTGCTGCAGTTCATGTGGTCGCAAGGAGTCAGAAATGACTGAGCGACTGAACTGAACTGAATAGTTAGGTCAAGGAATCCATAGGCATCAAAATTTTTTGGATATAAGTCACATGCATCTAGCCTAGTAATAGTTAACCTTTATAGAATGATTTCTGTATTCAAGGAACACTTCTAGTTACTTCACATATCACTTTCTTCTTATCGTGATATAAATATTATTATCTCCCTTTTACATTTAAGGAAATTTAATTTTTGAGACGTTCTGCAAATAGCCATTAAGTATTAGAATTAGAGGTTTTAAATATACAGGGTTTCTTCTTAAATGTAGTTTAAAGTTTAAATGAGTTCATTCTCACAGCAGACAAACTAATGTCCAAGTGAAAAAAAAAAAAATCTAAATGCTTACACAGTCTAAGGACACATGCTGAAACATGAAAATTCAGAAATTCTCTAGGTGGAGAAACCAAAGTGGGGACCCAGAATGAAGCGCCCTAAAGATCAAGTGATCTCATTATCTGGAGGGTGGCATGGGAGCTCAGGCCCAGCTGTCTCACAGAACATTCCTGACTCTTTCGTCTTATTGGGCTTGACCCTGACAACTCTGTACCTAATATCAGATAGCTCTCCAAGTTCCATTTGCATTTTTGGAAGAAGGAGTCACTGCTGATAATCTAATTATGACTAAAGACACTCACCGTTCAGGATCCATGTGCCTAATAACAGACAGGAATTCTTAGGACAGCATCAGTTCTTCATGGTTTTAGCAGCTTGGAGACAATGGACCTTCATTCTCTACTCATATCAGCAAGATTTCAAAGTTTAAGAAACAAAGATAATAACTTATGGTACACATTTGTTTCAAATTTTAAGACCATTAGTAAGCAGTTTTCTGTTTGGCATTCCCAAAAGAATCATGATACTGGCATAACTGATACTGTTACTCCCAGAATAGAATCTGGTAGGTTAAAGGGTGCCAGGTGGAACTTTGTTTCCCTAGCCATGTTTTCTGACTTTTTGGTGTCTTTCATCACTCCAGTACTTTGGCCACCTCATGTGAAGAGTTGACTCATTGGAAAAGACTCTGATGCTGGGAGGGATTGGGGGCAGGAGGAGAAGGGGATGACAGAGGACGAGATGGCTGGATGGCATCACTGACTTGATGGACGTGAGTCTGAGTGAACTCCGGGAGTTGGTGATGGACAGGGAGGCTTGGCGTGCTGCGATTCATGGGGTCGCAAAGAGTCGGACACAACTGAGCGACTGAACTGAACTGAACTGAACTGATAGTGATTTATATAGAATTATGCAACGTAGTGTCTCATCAGGTGAGAATGCTTTTAAGGAAGGTTTGCACATTTTTAGGCTGTTTTTCTCTCAGACAATATAGCAATCAGTGAGTATTTAGGCAAAAAAGATATTAAACTAGTTACAAGTAAACTTTGGAATGCACATTTATTTTTCTTCATATTTGAGAAAGCAGTAGTTGCTTTGCTTATGCTTGAAATAGTGATGCTCTTTGAATATATTTTTAATCTCAGTAATGCAGACCAAAGCCTACTGTATACTGCTTCTTGCTAAAAGAGAGTCATATGTTGACACTAATTGCCAAACGTATGATAATCACACCATATATCAAGGAAATGGGTTTAGAAGACAAAGATGACTGAGACACAATATCTTTCTTAAAACTGAAACCTAAAGCCTCCTATTCTAATTATCTAATTCTCATAGTTGGTCCTCATCATAGCTCAATGAATTAACTAGTATTGTTTTCACTTTGCAGAATAAAGCATATTGATATGTTAAACAATGTGTACAAATTATTTTAATAAAACACTTTATAAAAGCAAAAGGTTAGATAAAATCTCTCTGCCTTCAAATATTTCATTACCCATATCTTCTGTTTGTTAGGGTTCCCAGGTGGCTCAGTGTAAGAGACACAAGTTCAATCCGTGAGTTGGGAAGATCTCCTGGAGAAGGAAATGGCAACCCACTCCAATATTCTTGCCTGGATCCCATAGATGGAGGAGCCTGCTGGGTTACAGTCCGTGTACATGACTTAGTGTACATGTACATGACCCAGTGACTAAAGTCACATAGTGACTGGTGTACATGTACATGACTTGGTGACTAGTACACAACTTAGTGACTTGTACATGGACACATACAAGTCCATGTACATGAGTTAGTGACTAAAATCACCACCACCAGCACTCTCTGGTTTGTTAAGCCACAATAGCTAACAATAAGCTAACAAATGCTGAGAACCAAATGTGTGACATAGATGTGTCGAATTTTTATTACTCAGCTCTTTAGCACTTAAGAACCCCTCTAAAATAGGATTAAAATGGAAAAGAGGATGATACTATCCCAGGCAAAGTGCTAACCCACACACCAAAAGGTACTGGGTAGGAAAGGGAAAAGCAAGTCATTTTAGAATTCACATCACATACTTGTCTAGAATTTGAAAGTGAAAAACTTGCTGAGTAGAATTCCATCTTGTGACTTCAGTAAAGACAGGCTTGCTGTACAAAGCATTCCTTCCCATGTGTTGACAATCGATTAAGAGAACATTTCCACATCACTCTCCCAGAATGAAGTCTGCAGCTCCTGAGGATGTACTAAATGTGGTTTGACTGTTTGTTTTTCCTGAGTTACCTTGTACAATAATAGACCGTGAAAAATCACCCTAAAATTTTTGAAGCAAAAGCATTTTTCAAATTTGGTTTATAAGCTGGAGAAAATGAACAATCAATGACACCATTTCACCTTGCAATATCATCGGACACAGGAAGTGTAGTCCCTTGGAATCAATTTTATAGTCAAGACATTAACCTCCATGGTCATTTGCTCAGCAGGAAGAGTAAACTGTTAAAAACACAGAATCAGCTGCTATTCACTTCTTTTTATGATTATAAGTGTAATAACAGCTTCCTCTTCAATTACCTGACTGGAGTTATTTTGCTGGTAAAGTACCAAAAAGGGTGTATATCAAAAGCAAATTTAGTTATTATCCCTTTGCAGAAATTCCCTGAAATAAGAGCAATAACTCATTCCTTCCCTAGTGGTTCAGATGGTAAGGAATCCACCTGCAATGCAAGAGACCCTGGTTTGATCCCTGGGTGAGGAATACCTGGAGAAGGAAATGGCTACCCACTCCAGTATTCTTGCCTGGAGAATCCCATGTTCAGAGGAGCCTGGCGGGCTACAGTCCACGCAGTCTCAAAGAGTTGGACGCAACTGAATGACAGCATGCACAGGTTTTGATTAAAATTAATTTTGACTAAAATATTATCTGGACCTAAAAACTTAGAAAAACTCATGTTGGGTCTCTTTCATCTCTACCATGGAGAAGAGAGGGACAGAAACAATAATTATCCCCTCTTCATCTGGAAATTCAGATATTCTTGCCCATATGAGTTTGAGCAGACTCCTCTGGCCATGGGATTCTTTAGTCAAGAATACTGGAGTGAGTTGCCATGCCCTCCTCCAGGGGTTTTCCTGACCCAGGGATCAAACACGGATCTCCTGCTTTGCAGGCAGATTCTTTATCACTGAGCCATCAGGGAAGCCCATATGTGTATAGTTCTATGTAATTGTATTTTATGTCTGTGTGCTTAGGGGCTCAGTCATGTCCAACTCTTTGTGACCCCATGGACTGTAGCCCACCAGGCTCCTCTGTCTGTGGGGATTCTCCAGGCAAAAATACTGGAGTGGGTTGCCATGCCCTCCTCCAGGGGATCTTCCCAATCTAGAGATTAAACCCAGGTCTCCCGCATTGCAGGCAGATTCTTTACCATCTGATCCATCGGGAAAACCCGTATCTTTATGTCAAGGTCTTCCATACCCATAGCCACAATGCAGGTGAAGAAGTGTTTCATCAATGGTTAACTTTTCAACGTTAGAAAAATTAGCATTTGTAATGAATCAGATATATGGGCCATCATTTTGCTTTTTTATTTTTATTTTTTTCTTTTTATCTTTTTTTTTACTTTACAATATTGTATTGGTTTTGCCATACATCAACATGTATCTGCCACGGGTGTACACGTGTTCCCCATCCTGAACTCCCCCCCGCCTCCAACTCCTTCCCCATACCATCCCTCCGGGTCATCCCAGTGCACCAGCCCCAAGCCTCCTGTATCCTGCATTGAACCTGGACTGGCGATTCATTTCTTATATGATATTATACATGTTTTAATGCCATTCTCCCAAATCACCTCCCTCCACAGAGTCCAAAAGACTGTTCTATACATCTGTGTATATTTAAGTATGTTCAATTTAATTACATCTGAGTTTTTTTAAATTTATTTTTAATTGAAGTATAATTGCTGTACAATGTCTTCTTGGTTTTTGCTATACATCAACATGAACCAGCTTAGGTGTACATATGCCCCCTCCCTCTTAAACTTCCCTCCCAACCCAACCCCCATTGCACCCCTTTAAATTGTCACAGAGCACCAGTTTGAGCTCCTTGTGTCACAGAGCAGATTCCCACTGGCTGTCTGTTTTACATGGGTTAATATATATGTTTCCATGCTACTCTCTCAATTCGTCCCTCCCTCTCCTTCCCCCAGTGGGTCCCCAAGTCTGTTCTCTATGTCTGGGTCTCCTTTGCTGCCTTGCAAATAGGTTCATCAGTATCATCTTTCTAGATTCCATATATATGGGTTAATATATGATATTTGTTTTTCTCTTTCTGACTAGCTTAACTCTGTATAATAGGTTCTAGGTTTATCCATTTCATTAGAACTAACTCAAATGTGTTCATTTTTATGGCTGAGTCATATTCCATTGTATGTATGCACCACAATTGCTTTACCCATTTATCTGTTGATGGATATCTAGGTTTCTTCCATGTCTTAGCTATGGTAAATTGTAATAATGCTGTAATGAACATTGGGGTACATGTATCTTTTTAAGTTTTCTCAGGGTATATGGCCAATAGTGGGACTGTTGGGTCATATGTTAGTTTTATTCCTAGTTTTCAAAAGAACCTCCATACTATTCTTCAGAGTGTTATATTAATTTACATTCCCACCAACAGTGCAAGAGGGTTTCCTTTTCTCAACACTCTCGAGCATTTATTGTTTGTAGATTTGTTGAAGATGGCCGTTCTGACCCGAATGAGTTGATGCCTCATTGTAGTCTTGATTTGCATTTCTCTAATAATGAGCAATGTTCAACATCTTTTCATGTTTTTTATTAGCCATCAGGCAAATTTGGTCTTGGAATACTGAATGAAGCAGGGCAAAGACTAATAGAGTTTTGTCAAGAAAATGCACTGGTCATAACAAACACCCTCTTCCAACAACACAAGAGAAGACCCTACACATGGACATCACCAGATGGTCAACACCAAAATCAGATTGATTATATTCTTTGCAGACAAAGATGCAGAACCTCTATACAGTCAGCAAAAACAAGACCAGGAGCTGACTGTGGCTCACACCATGAACTCCTTATTGCCAAATTCAGACTTAAATTGAAGAAAGTAGGGAAAACCACTAGACCATTCAAGTATGACCTAAATCAAATCCCTTATGATTATACAGTGGAAGTGAGAAATAGATTTAAGGGCTTAGATCTGATAGATAAAGTGCCTGATGAACTATGGAATGAGGTTCATGACATTGTACAGGAGACAGGGATCAAGACCATTCCCATAGAAAAGAAATGCAAAAAAGCAAAATGGCTGTCTGGGGAGGCCTTACAAATAGCTGTGAAAAGAAGAGAAGTGAAAAGCAAAGGAGAAAAGGAAAGATATAAACATCTGAATGCAGAGTTCCAAAGAATAGCAAGAAGAGATAAGAAAGCCTTCTTCAGCAATCAATGCAAAGAAATAGAGGAAAACAACAGAATGGGAAAGACTAGGGATCTCTTCAAGAAAATCAGACATACCAAAGGAACATTTCATGCAAAGATGAGCTTGATAAAGGACAGAAATGGTATGGACCTAAAAGAAGCAGAAGATAAGAAGAGATGGCAAGAATACACAGAAGAACTGTACAAAAAAGATCTTCACGACCCAGATAATCACGATGGTGTGATCACTGACCTAGAGCCAGACATCCTGGAATGTGAAGTCAAGTGGGCCTTAGAAAGCATCACTACGAACAAAGCTAGTGGAGGTGATGGAATTCCAGTTGAGCTATTCCAAATCGTGAAAGATGATGCTGTGAAAGTGCTGCACTCAATATGCCAGCAAATTTGGAAGACTTAGCAGTGGCCACAGGACTGGAAAAGGTCAGTTTTCATTCCAATCCCAAAGAAAGGCAATGCCAAAGAATGCTCAAAATACTACACACTATTGCACTCATCTCACACGCTAGTAAAGTAATGCTCAAAATTCTCCAAGCCAGGCTTAAGCAATATGTGAACCGTGAACTTCCTGATGTTCAAGCTGGTTTTAGAAAAGGCAGAGGAACCAGAGATCAAATTGCCAACATCCGCTGGATCATGGGAAAAGCAAGAGAGTTCCAGAAAAACATCTATTTCTGCTTTATTGACTATGCCAAAGCCTTTGACTGTGTGGATCACAATAAACTGTGGAAAATTCTGAAAGAGATGGGAATACCAGACCACCTGACCTGCCTCTTGAGAAAATGTATGCAGGTCAGGAAGCAACAGTTAGAACTGGACATGAAACAACAGACTGGTTCCAAATAGGAAAAGGAGTACGTCAAGGCTGTATATTGTCACCCTGCTTATTTAACTTACATGCAGAGTACATCATGAGAAACGCTGGACTGGAAGAAACACAAGCTGGAATCAAGATTGCCGGGAGAAGTATCAATAACCTCAGATATGCAGATGACACCACCCTTACGGTAGAAAGTGAAGAGGAACTCAAAAGCCTCTTGATGAAAATGAAAGTGGAGAGTGAAAAAGTTGGCTTAAAGCTCAACATTCAGAAAACGAAGATCATGGCATCCAGTCCCACCACTTCATGGGAAATAGATGGGGAAACAGTGGAAACAGTGTCAGACTTTATTTTTTGGGGCTCCAAAATCACTACAGATGGTGACTGCAGCCATGAAATTAAAAGACGCTTACTCCTTGGAAGGAAGGTTATGACCAACCTAGATAGCATATTCAAAAGCAGAGACATTACTTTGCTAACAAAGGTTTGTCTAGTCAAGGCTATGGCTTTTCCTGTGGTGTTGTATGGATGTGAGAGTTGGACTGTGAAGAAGGCTGAGCACTGAAGAATTGATGCTTTTGAACTGTGGTGTTGGAGAAGACTCTTGAGAGTCCCTTGGACTGCAAGGAGATCCAACCAGGCCATTCTGAAGGAGATCAGCCCTGGGATTTCTTTGGAAGGAATGATGCTAAAGCTGAAACTCCAGTACTTTGGCCACCTCATGCGAAGAGTTGACTCATTGGAAAAGACTCTGATGCGGGGAGGGATTGGGGGCAGGAGGAGAAGGGGACAACAGAGGATGAAATGGCTGGATGGCATCACTGACTTGATGGACGTGAGTCTGAGGGAACTCTGGGAGTTGGTGATAGACAGGGAGGCCTGGTGTGCTGCAATTCATGGGGTCACAAAGAGTCAGACATGACTGAGCGACTGATCTGATCTGATCTGATGTCTTCTTTGGAGAAATGTATATTTAGGTCTTCTACCCACTTTTTGATTGGAGTTGTTTGTATTTTTTCTGGTATTGAGTTTAATGAGCTGTTTGAATATTTTGGAGATTAATCTTTTGGGTCAATTTTTTCATTTACTATTATTTTCTCCCATTCTGAGTGTTGTCTTTTTACCTTGTTTATAGTTTCCTTTGCTGTGTAAAAGCTTTTAAGTTTAATTAGGTCTTACTAGTTTATTTTTTATTTTATTCCCATTACTTAGAAGGTGGGTCATAAAGGATCTTGCTGTGATTTAATGTCAAAGACATTTCTCCTCTAACAGTTTTTGGCTTCCTCTAACAGAGTTTCTGGTCTTACATTTACATCCTTAATCTATTTTGAGTTTATCTTTGTGTCCAGTGTTAGGAAGTGTTCTAATTTCAACCTTTTACACATAGTTGTCCAGTTTTCCCAGCACCATTTACTGAAGAGACAAATCTGAGGTTTTTAAAGAAAAGTCAAGTTCATAGTAGACTTCCCCAGTGGCTCTGTGTTAAAGAATCTGCTTGCAATGCAGGAGGCACAGGCTCATTCCTTGGGTTGGGAAGATCTCCTGGGGAAGGGTATGGCAACCCACTCCAGTATTCTTGCCTGGAGATTCCCATGGGCAGAAGAGCCTTGCACGCAACAGTCCCTAGGGTCACAAAGAGTAGGACACGACTGAAGTGACTTAGCATGCACGCAAAGGTCATAGTAGTGGTATAGCAATTGAGGTGACATGAAGAATGGAGCAGAGAAGGAAGAAAGACGAAGTCAAAATATTGTACCAAATGTAATAATCTTTTCCTTCAGATTACAAGCAGATGCAGTGACCCTAGAAAAGCATACACTGATAAAACAGACCAGATCCTTCTATGATACTGTGTAATTTTTTTCTTCTTAGTTTCCACATTAAAGAAAAAATGGTGCTCGCACAGTTGTAGATCATGTATTGCTGTTTTACAATGAACATTACTGACCCCACATTCTGCTGTCAGAAAAAATTTCCTAGACTTTGAAATAAGGGGCATTGGAATGAGTAATTCTGTAGCTTATCTAGTTCACTCTTCAGGGTATCTCCACTTGTCATTGCTTTTCTTCTCTTATATAATTCTATACATTGTAGAAAATTGATAATAACGCAAATGGTTCTGGTTCATTGAAGTAAAAATGATTTCTGTCTGCTGGAGTTCCATTGACTTTTCCCTCTGTGTACAGTGAAAGCTTTGCATCTCTCTTTGTAAATTCATTTCATAGGCTCTGATAGCCTATGTAAGTGTGTTCTTCAAGTTCTCCTTTAAGCCAGTTGTGACTTCTTATCAGTGATCCCCTTATTCATTAATGAGCTAAATAAAATACTCAGTATGTTTTGTTTTATTTGCATGAAGATCATAACTCTACTTTTTTAAAAAAAGTCTCTCTTAACACTATTATGTTTTATATTGTATAATATTTTAAAACATTTTCCTTCTGTTTTTCCCTTCCCAGTCCACAGAGAAAAAATTATACTATTACAGGAGGAATTAACAGCCTATCTTTCACATGCTGCTATTAACCTAGTATTATTACTAAATAATATATGGATAGGTCAGTAATGGGCTTCCCAGGTGGCTCAGTGAATAAAGAATACTCCTACAGTACAAGAGATGAAGAGATGTGGATTCAGTCCCTGAGTGAGGGAGATCGCCTGGAGGAGGGCATGGCAACTCGTTCCAGTACTGTTGCCTGGGAAATCCCATGGACAGAGGAGCCTGACGGGTTGCAATCACTGGGGTCGTAAAGAGTCGGACACAAATGAAGCAACTGGGCACACACGTGCAGGTCAGTGTTGTTGGAATCTTAGGGATCACAAATCATCAAGGACCATCTCATCTAACATGTAAGAAAGATACTCAAAGAAGTTGTGATGTGTATAAAATCAAAATCTTGCTAGTGGGAGAATCACAAATAGAACTTAACTCTTAACATATGGTTTTACTTTATTTTCCTTTTGATGACATTAAAAAAAAAAAGTGAAAATTAAGAGATTTCAGAACTCTAATCTACCTGTGTGGTGGTTTAGTCACTAAGTCTTGTCCTACCCTTGTGACCCTATGGACAGTAGTCTTCCAGGCTCCTCTGTCCATGGGATTGTCCAAGCAAGAATATTGCAGTGGGTTGCCATTTCCTTCTTCAGGGAATTGTCTCAAGCCAGGAATCAAACCCGGGTCTCCTGCATTGCAGATTCTTTACCAAATGAGCTATGAGGGAAGCCCCAAATCTACCCATAGTAATCCTATATATGACCACAGTCTTATAAGTTGAAAATTTAATGTATATTTCACAGGAAAATGAATATTTTGTAAAATCCAGAGCATTCAAAAGACATACCAGAACATACACATTAATGACAATGTTAGTGCCAGTGAGTTAAATCTCCACAATCTTGCTTTTCTCTATCATTTTCTACTTGCTGTAAGGATCTCCTTTGTTGCAAAAAATAAGCCTTAAAATAAAACATCACTAATATTTAATAATTTTCAAATTAATTAATCAAATGGTAGAGTTAATGGACAAAGATGACTTTTCTCTAGGTAGATGCTGCTTGTCCTATTATAGGGGATGTCTTAGAATAAGTACAGTTGACCCAGGGAAAAGGCCACAGTCCAGTAAGAGACTGTTCATATTTGATGATAGAAGCTCATGTAGTCTTTTCAGAAAAAAATGAGATCATGCAGCAGCTTGTTACCTTCTTTATCTCTTCCTTTGTAACTCTGTTAATGGATAAATACGTGTATATATAACTGATTCTGCTTGCTGTACAGCAGACACTAACACAACATTGTAAATCAACTATACTCCAATAAAAATTAACTTAAAAGGGAAAGTAGGTTGGGTGGTAGAAAGAGAGCCCACAACCCACAGGGGTAACTATTGCGTCCCTAGACACAATATCATCAGCTTGGTAGGGACTGTAAATGGCAGCGCTGCTTAAGTGGCATGCTTGTGACATTCAACACAGGGCATGATTGGAGATTAGAGTTATTTGCAAATCAGGGCCAGGGCTAGGGTGGGGCAAATGGAGAGCTTGGGGTACAACACGGAAGGAGGCCATTGTTTGCACAACCCTGAAGCGAGCGTACCCATAAGAATGAGATGCTTCTGTCAACCAGATTGATGAGATGGGAAAAAACATAGCAAGACACTACGAGATCAGAAGATCCTAAGGGGACAGGAGGGGAAATCCCCAGAGCAGCCACACGTAAGCCATGGTGAGAGCTAAGATTTCCTGCTGTGCAGCCATGCCAAGTATTTTAAGCTTGAACAGTAACTCACATTCTCTTGGAGTGCAGTTCCTCTCAAATTATAGCCTGCATCCCCAAACTCTGCCCTGCACATGTTAGCATTTTATTAGACTGCTAATTGCCACTGAATGAGTCCCCAGTCACATAAATAAGCACATTGATTTTGCAACCCAAGGAAAATACGAGCCCCTCAATCACTTCTGCATATTAAATGTGAAGGTTTATTACTGACATCTCATTACCCCAGACCCAAAGTTCAGGTCTTTTTAAGCATCAGAGTTGCTTCTGTCTCTATTCCTGGACCAGTAGGGTTAGGCAATCACACTTTTAATTATTATGTAATCTCTTACTTTTCACTGCCCCCATTTAACACACCAATTAAAAAAAAATCTTGCAGGTTTCCTCCCTAAACCTCACATTATATTCTTTCAAGCAATCGTGTCATTGCTTATGCAGTTGGTTCTTCCTTAAGATCTCTTCACACTCACCCTTCCCACCAAAATAATGGGAGACAATCTGTCTCTCTCACGAGATGTGAACTAACTCTTGGAAAGCAAAGGTCATAGTCTTCTTTAAGTTCTCTAGTGCATTTTTCATTGGAGAACTCTAGAACAAAGTTAAAGCTCAAAACATATTTAGTGAGCTGAATTCAGAACAAAGACCTGATGTCAGTGTATCAAAGAGCATTAGAGGTGGGATAGTTGTGAATGAGAAGAGTGACCTGGAAAGGCGTGTGTCCCATGTCACTCTGAGCTTTTTTGCAGCCACTGATAGATTGCACTCTTACACACTCTGTCACATCATCCATGCAAGTCACCCACCCAATGTTACCTGGACCTAGAGGGGAGATATCACTGGATATCTCTTTCTTCCACCTTGGGCTGTTCTGAGTTTTAAACAATTCTCTCTGCTCATCACTGTTCTGTGGGCTTGGTGACTTCCTTTGCTTGAGGTTAAGTTCAGTTCAGTTACTCACTTATGTCTGACTCTTTGCAACCCCATGAACTGCAGCATGCCAGGCTTCCATGTCCATCACAAATGCCTGGAGCTTGCTCAAAATCATGTCCATCGAATCACTGATACCATCCAACCATCTCATCTTCTGTCGTCCCCTTCACCTCCCACCTTCAATCTTGCCCAGCATCAGGATTTTTTCCAATGAGACAGTTTTTCACATAAGGTGGCCAAAATATTGGAGCTTCAGTTTCAGCATCAGTTCTTCCAATGAATATTCAGGACTGATTTCCTTTAGGATTGATTGGTTGGATCTCCTTGCAGTCCAAGGGACTCTCAAGAGTCTTCTCCAACACCGCAGTTCAAAAGCGTCAGAATGGCTGCAATCCAAAAGTCTACAAATAATAAATGCTGGAGAGGGTGTGGAGAAAAGGGAACCCTCTTACACTGTTGGTGGGAATGCAAACTAGTACAGCCACTATGGAGAACAGTGTGGAGATTCCTTAAAAAATTGGAAATAGAACTGCCTTATGATCCAGCAATCCCACTGCTGGGCATACACACTGAGGAAAACAGAAGGGAAAGAGACATGTGTACCCCAATGTTCATCGCAGCACTGTTTATAATAGCCAGGACATGGAAGCAACCTAGATGTCCATCAGCAGATGAATGGATAAGAAAGCTGTGGTACATATACACAATGGAGTATTACTCAGCCATTAAAAAGAATACATTTGAATCAGTTCTAATGAGGTGGATGAAACTGGAGCCTATTATACAGAGTAAAGTAAGCCAGAAGGAAAAACATAAATATAGTATACTAATGCATATATATGGAATTTAGAAAGATGGTAACAATAACCCGGTGTATGAGACAGCAAAAGAGACACTGATGTATAGAACAGTCTTATGGACTCTGTGGGAGAGGGAGAGGGTGGGAAGATTTGGGAGAATGACATTGAAACATGTAAAATATCATGTAAGAAACGAGTTGCCAGTCCAGGTTCGATGCACGATACTGGATGCTTGGCTAGTGCACTGGGACGACCCAGAGGGATGGTATGGGGAGGGAGGAGGGAGGAAGGTTCAGGATGGGGAACACATGTATACCTGTGGCGGATTCATTTTGATATTTGGCAAAACTAATACAATATTGTAAAGTTTAAAAATAAAATAAAATTAAAAAATAAATAAATCAAGAAAAAACAAACAAACAAACAAACAAAAAACAAAAGCATCAGTTCTTTGGCACTCAGGTTTCTTTATGGTCCAACTCTCATATCCATACATGACTACTGGTAAAACCATAGCTTTGACTAGATGGACCTTTGTTGGCAAAGGAATGTCTCTGCTTTTTAATATGCTATGTAGGTTGGTCATAGCTTTTCTTCCAAAGAGCAAGCATCTTTTAATTTCATGGGTGCAGTCATCATCTGCAGTGATTTTGGAGACCAAAATAAATAAATAAATTCTGTCACTGTTTTCATTGTCTCTCCATCTATTTGCCATGAAGTGATGGGACCAGATGCCATGATCTTAGTTTTTTGAATGTTGAGTTTTAAGTGAACATTTGCACGCTCCTTTTGCACTTTCATCAAGAAGCTCTTCAGTTCTTCTTCACTTTCTGCCATAAGGGTGGTGTCATCTGCAGATCTGAGGTTATTGGCGGTTATTGATATCTCTCCTGGCAATCTTGACTCCAGCTTGTGCTTCATACAGCCAGACATTTCGAATGATGTACTCTGCATATAAGTTAAATAAGCAGGGTGACAATATACAGCCTTGATGTAATCCTTTCCCTATTTGGAACCAATCTGTTGTTCCATGTCTGGTTCTAACTGTTGATTCCTGACATGCATACAGATTTCTCAGGAGGCAGGTCATCTCTTCAAGAATTTTCCAGTTTGTTGTGATACACAGTGAAAGGGTTTGACATAGTCAATAAAGCAGAAATAGATGGTTTTCTGGAATTATCTTGCTTTTTCTATGATCCAATGGATGTTGGCAATTTGATAGCTGGTTCCTCTGGCATTTCAAAAATCCAGCTTGAACATCTGGAAGTTCATGGTTCACATACTGCTGAAGCTTGGCTTGGAGAATTTTGAGCATTACTCTACTAGCCTGTGAGGTGAGTGCAATTGTGTGGTAGTTTGAACATTCTTTTACATTGCATTTCTTTGGGATTGGAATGAAAACTGACCTTTTCCAGTCCTGGCCACTACTGAGTTTTCAAATTTGCTGGCATATTGACTTCAGCACTTTAACATCTTTTAGGATTTGCAATAGCTCAAGAGGAATTCCATCACCTCCACCAGCTTTGTTTGTAGTGATTCTTCCTAAGGCCCACTTGACTTTGCATTCCAGGATGTCTGGCTCTAGGTGAGTGATCACACCATTATGATTATCCGGGTCGTGAAGTTCTCTTTTTATGATTCTTCTGTATATTCTTGCCACCTCTTCTTAATATCTTATGCTTCTCTTAGGTCCATACCATTTGTCTTTTATTGTGCCCATCTTTGCATGAAATGTTCCCTTAGTATCTCTAATTTTCTTTAAGAGATCTCTAGTCTTTCCTGTTCAATTGTTTTCCTCTATTTCTTTGCACTGATCATGAGGAAGGCTTTCTTATCTCTCTGTGCTGTTCTTTGGAACTCTGCACTTAATGGGTATGTCTTTCCTTTACTTCTTTGCCTTTAGCTTCTCTTCTTTTCTCAGCTATTTGTAAGACCTCCTCAGACAACCATTTTGCTTTTTTGTATTTCTTTTTCTTGGGGATGGTCTTGATCACAACCTCCTGTATAAGGTCATGAACCTCCATCTATAGTTCTTCAAGCACTCTATTAGATCTAATCTCTTGATCTATTTGTCACTATAAACATAAGAGATTTGATTTAGGTCATACCTGAATGGTTTAGTGGTTTTCCCTACTTTCTTTAATTTGAGTCTGAATTTGACAATAAGGAGTTCATGATCTGAGCCACAATCAGCTCCCGGTCTTGTTTTTGCTGACTCTATAGAGCTTGTCCATCTTTGGCTGCAAAGAATGTAATCAATCTGATTTCAGTATTGACCATTTGGTGATGTCCATGTGTAGAGTCTTCTCTTGTGTTGTTGGAAGAGGGTTTTTGCTATGACCAGTGCATTCTCTTGGAAAACTCTGTTAGCCTTTGATCTCCTTCATTTTGTACTCCATGGCCAAATTTGCCTGTTACTCCAGGTATCTCATGACTTCTTACTTTTGCAGTCCCCTATGATGAAAAGGACACTTTTTGGGGGGTGTTAGTTCTAGAAGGCCTTATAGGTCTTCACAGAAAAGTTCAACTTCAGGTTCTTCTGTGATACTGGTTGTGGCATAGATTTTGATTACTGTGATATTAAATGGCTTGCCTTGGAAATGGACAGACATCATTCTGCCATGTTTGAGATTCCACCCAAATACTGCATTTTAGACAGTTTTGTTGACTATGAGGGTTACTCCATTTCTTCTAAGGAATTCTTGTCCACAGTAGTAGATATAATGGTCATCTGAATTAAATTCTCCCATTCCAGTCCATTTTAGTTCACTGATTCCTAAAATGTCAACATTCACTCTTGCCATCTCCTGTTTGACCACTTCCAATTTACACTGATTCACGGACCTAACATTCCAGGTTCCTATGCAGTATTGTTCTTTATAGGATGAGACCTTACTCCCATCACCAGTCAAATCCACAACTGGCCGTTGTTTGCTTTGGCTCTTTCTCTTCATTCTTTCTGGAGTTTTTCCTCCGCTCTTCTCCAGTAGCATATTGGGCACCTGCCAACATGGGAGTTCATCGTTCAGTGTCCTATCTTTTTGCCTTTTCATACTGTTTATGTGATTCTCATGATTGAGGTTAGAAGCTTCTAGTTCAGTTAGGTTTGTTGAATGTGTTCCTACAGCCTTCTCATGAGCCACATGACTGTTATCCCTTTGAATTTGTTTCCCAGTGGTGTCTTTAGTCCACGTTACTCATTCCACATTACTTGAAGAAGAATTCTTTCTCAATGCCAGTGCCAAAAATTCAGACTCACAGGATCTTTTTGTCTTATTAATAAAACATTTAAATTCCTGTTTATACAAAAGTCAATGAATAACTCTGCACCTAGATGACACATTACTATTAATTATAACTCTTTGGATGTGAGTAACAGAAATCTCATTTTATTTTAATTAGTTTAAACCAAAATAAGACTTTATTGGCCAATATAATCAAAGTGCATAAAAGACAAGTAAATCTGACTTAAAGGATGCTGGGAACAGATGCTCCTGAATCAGCAGAAACTTTTGTGTCCCACTTCTCTGTGTGTGTTTTTGTTTTTAATTTTCTGTCTCTTGAGAAGATTTCCCTGAACAGATGACATGGTTCCTGCATTCCTTTGGTTAGCCATGATTATTTCCAGTATAGGAGAAAAGAGGCCCTCTTTTCCCAGATTCACTTAGAAAAAGTCTGAGGAAGAAGGAAGACAAATTAATAAACACTCATAGCACATGATTGGAGCAAATGGTAATGATAGTTATTTTCCCACTCATGAAGAGTTATTACTAAATGTGTTATGAAAAAGTTTTAACTGAATTCTTACCCTACATTTAGCTCTGAGACAAACAACTTGCTCAAATTAAAATACACTCAAAGTGTGCCCTGTCTCAGATCTGAGTAGACCTCCCTCCTTCTCTCTTTCACACAAACACACCTAATAATCCATTTCCTGTATATTTAAAGACAACCATAATGGCAACCCACTCCAGTAATCTTGCCTGGAGAATCCCATGGACAGAGGAGCCTGGGGGGCTACAGTCCATGGGGTCGCAAAGAGTCAGACACAACTGAAGCGACTTAGCACGCACGCACACAATGTCCTTCAACCCATGGTACTTTATCTTTTCTCTTTTTCAAACCAGTGTATCAGATTTATACAAATATTTGATATATTTTTATAAATATTTCATCACTATAAGTGACATCTTCTGGACAGACTCTAAACCAGTTCTGATTTGAAAATGTAAAATCAAAATCAAATATGCATGTCAGCACAAAGTGTCCTCCTTGAAAGCACAATGAGAATACTGACTCCACTCTGAGCACATTCTCAACTGAAAAAAAATAAAAATCCCTACCAGACTTGATGGTGGAAGACATGCACACTTATTAGCCCTTAGGCAGTGGAATACACAACGAGTTTCCCATATAGCAGGTCTGATAGCATTTCCTGGGGAAATACAAATCCATTCCTAGGGAAAAGGCTTTGAGGGTCTGGAGCCCCAAAGATAGATTATAAATCAAACTTAAAACCAAAACAGAACAATGAAAACATCAGATGCAGGAGTGAATGAGTTTATTAGGTGAAGCAAAGCTGAATTTCCATGCATTTTGTAAGAAAAGTTTATGTAATTCTGAATCAATTGTTTCAACAAAATTACAGATTGAACTCAATATTTTGGTTATTAATCTCACTGAAAGGATTAGTCAGTCAGTGAGTGTTTGACACTAGAGAAACGACGAGATGCTGATGGTGAGAGGGGTTAGCTAACATTTCTGAAAGAGCCTATGATAGCTGTAAGTAGAGACTGAAACATTTTGCTCAGAAGTTCTGGAAATTCAACAAGTTGATCTACAGAAGTTTGATCTACAGATTGGCCTATAGCAAGAAGACTGGCAGCTCCTAGAAGCCAAGTAGGTTGGGTGGTAGAACCTGGATCCACACCTCAGGGAAGGGAAGCCATAAATTCCATAACCCAGCGGTCTGAAGACTCTGGATCCACAGCCCACTGAGGCGGAACTTCTGGATCCACAGCCCAGAGAGTAGCAGCTTCTAGATCCATAACCCAGGGAGCAGCCTCTAATAGACCCACATCCAAGAGAACCAGAATAAGTTATCTGGAAGGGACTGCAGAGCCTGGAGGTCGTTGGGCGGTAGCAGGATGTCTGACAGGGCTTGAACACCACACTGGTGGGCTGGCAGATCCTAGGAAAGCAGAGGTCAGTCCTGTAGACCAGGTTGCCGGGGAAGAAGGAGCCACAGGAGGAGCCTGGGTAGCGCAGGTGGACTCCGAGGGAGCGGGAGGAGAAGTTTCCAGAACAGCATTTGTAGGACATGTTGACAGGAGATGTGAGATCAGCTGAGTTACACGGAGGGCACTCTCTGAGCTTCAGTGTCATGACCTGGACTTCGAGTGTGTATATATACTCTTAGACCTGGATGTGTCACTGTGAAGAAAGATGGTTCCTCCTCCTTGCTCCCTGTTTCATACAAGCATACCTCCCTAAGTTATTGCTTAAATGTATCACGTCTTCACATACTTAATTATGCTTTAATAATGCTGATATACTTAGAAATTACTCAGTTTCTTTCTCCTGGAAATTGATGAGACTTGACTTCCAAAATTATCAGTCATCACATCTCCAAATAGCCCCTCCCACTTCTTATCCACGTGTGCAGTTATGTGCTGTTCCTACCAGGTAAACTTACATACATTTTCCTTCACTTCCAGTAGGTTATTTGTTCAAAATCGTTTCATGTCTTCTTCAAAAACATATGATAAGGATTTCTCCAAATACTAACTATATTCAATGGTCTTACCAATCTATCAGTTGGAACTTTTTTCTATTTCTAATTCATATAATTTTTTAAGAATATGAAAAATAATGTGTTTACATACACATATATGTATAACTGAATCACTTTTTCTGTCCACTTGAAATTAGCAGAACATTTTAAATTATGCTTCAGTAAAAATCCATGTAATTCTTGATATCCATTAATTTGGCTTAAACCAATCCATTGGCAAAATTTTCATTCTACCTTTTCTGTGATACCCTTGACTTTCTTACATTTGAGTTCATGATCAGAATTAAGGGATATAGACAGCCATCCTTGGTGTTCAGGCCAATAAACTGCTTTGAAAAGAATGGAAGCTTAAAACATTTCCTTAGATGATATTCTTTTAAGAAACAATAAATATAACTCTTTGAGAGAGACTTTGAATAAAGTATGTGCTAGACTTGAATATCTTCATGTACTGTCTGATACATCTGTCTTGTAGTAAAGTTCCAGGGAACGTTAACATTTTCTGCAACAACTAACTTGAAGTATTAGAGCTACATGAGTCTTTACCATCCTCTGATCAATCTACACATAAAAAAAAATTGTCCTAGAGAGGTTTAATAACTTTCCTTTAATAACTCAGTGCCTGAAAAAAAAAAAAACATTAAAGTTTGGACCTTGATCTCTGTATACTTAGTCAAGATTCAAACACTGCAAAGATAAAAGAAAATTCAACTTTAACCTGTCTCATAAATAAATCTACTAAGCTTACTTACACTAAGATATAAATACCTGATAATGCCTTATTTACTTCTCCTAAGAATATTTGCACTGAATAGTGTCCAAGAGTAGAATTCCATGCATCCTTCGTCTTTATACATTTAAAGTATATTTGACTTTCTAGCCCAAGAAAGAGAAAAAAATCCTGTGCAATCTATATTTAGATTAATGGGTAGAAAAAGAAGAAGAAAAAGGACTTTTTAAAATCTGGCATGTTCCCATTTGTCTTCTTTTGAATCTAACATTTTATTTGATTGAACTAAGGGAAATGGCATTCACAGCTGTCATTGAAAAGAAAGCTCCCTAACTACCTGAAAATTAAGTTGCTTTATTCCAAAGCACGCTGCTTCAGAGCACTTAGTTACTTTGTTTTATGATTATCTCTCCCATGCAGAAGCCAAAGTGTGGCATGCATCACATGAAGTGCCCTTGTGCAATACTTAAACCATCACTCTGATTCACAGAAGTAAAATAAGCTATGCTTTATGAATGGATACCTATTAAATTTGTTAAAGATGTATGTGTCACTCTCAACACATGGGATTCCTTATTGTGCCAGCCTTTAACTCTTTGGGATGGATAATGTTTATCTATTTCTAATAATAGTTGACTTCTGCTTTAAAAAAAAAGATGTTCTAATATGCATATGTTATTGCTTTTCCAGGCCAGCTCTCTGTGTTTGGGAATTAAAATGAAAATGACTCAGGAATAAGTCAATTCCAATTAACATCCCCTCAACCCACTCCTAATAGGTTAACACTTTTCATTAGAGTTATTTGTGTACATTATACAAGTGCTAATTATTAACTCATAAATGCTAATAAATGTGTCCCTCTGAAAGTCAGAAAAGGCAAAACAAACTAGAGTAGCTTTAATAGTTCAGAAGTACATCCTGGAACTAATAAAATACTCTGGGCGCTTTGTATGCACAGGCAAATGTTTAAGAGAAGAAAAAAATCACTCTCTGGATAAATCAGAGGGAAAATGCAATATTGGAAAACTTGTTTTTGAGAAATAGAGGAATACCAACATTACGTAGAATAGAACACATTTTAGAGTACCCACTAGTCATAAGTAGCTTATGCTCTGAATGACTTAAATAGTGATGGTTTTCCTAAGTATTAAAAATGACAGTCTCTTTTACAATGTGTTTTCAGACCTTTTTTAATATCTTTCCTCTACTAGCAGTAGTGGAAAGAATGAAAATCCATGTGCTCCATCCTATACCTTTCCCCTTCCTGTTCACTTTTTCTCTGCATCCTCAAAACTGCCTTTTCTAGACCTAAAGGATCTTTGCACTGCCCCTTCTCCAAAGGCTCTTCTTAACAACTAAGATGTTTTAAAAATTTTTATAAAGTTTTTATTTCTTTGTTTCCAATTTTTATTCATCTTATTTCTTTTTTTTTTTTTTTAATAATTTTTTTGGTCATGTCAGGAGGCATATGGGATCTTATTCCCCCGACCAGGGGTGGAACCCTGGCCCCCTGCAGTCGAAAAGTGGAGTCTTAACCACTGGACCACCAGGGAAATCCCTTCACTAACAGCTTATTTTCCAAACTTTCTTACCAGAGGGTGAGCCGCCTGTTAAGTACTATTGCTAGGTATGGGCTGAAAGACCATTTCTAGGTAAAGAACTTGAGATAAACCACTTGCTTTTCCAGAGGGCATTCTGCTTCATTGTTGGAATTCTCCTTAGTACTAGTACTCCTCTTGTACGACTTTGGCTTTTTCCTGCTTCAGATTGACCCAGTTTACATCTTCAGAACTGCATCATCCGTAACTTTTAATTGAAGTGAAAAGGCCAGGGTAGCTGACTTCTAAAGGGTTCTGCTTACAGACCTCTCTGATTTTTTACACTTGGATTTACCCATCGAAAAATAACAAAACATCTTTAAAAAAATTAAGTAATGCTAATATAACTTCCCTCTTTCAGAGGTTCATTCAAATCAAGTTTTATCACCTATCTTTATTAAAAAAATTTTTTAAGAGAACAAGCATCTTTTGAATCTTATTAAGCTTGATGGCTTCAAAATAGAATACATGCTCCAGTTGAACAGAAACCCCAGTTGACTTACCACCATCACTTTTTACGGACATGCATGGCCACAGTTCTACCTCACTTCCCCTTGGTGCCACATTGAGCAGTGTGTGACTAACAGGGCAGAAGGTGGTGATAGGTTTCACCTTGTATTTGAAGGGAAGATCAACCCCTTAGTGCTGGATGGATCATTTAACTGGTACAGGCAAGTGGAGGTGTTACCAAAACTTAGTTTTCAGATCTCCATCTTGAAAAATTTTAAAGATGGATATAATCTGCAAAAAAATTCTTGAGGGGCCAGAAAAGGAATCCAGTTTCATATTCAACTCCATGTTGTTCTGTTGTTGTTTTTGATTGTTTTTGCTTGAATTCAGCACTGTGGGCAAAACAAAAGCAGAGCACAGCAGCTGGAAGCCTCCACCTATAGCACAGCAGGGTGGAAACTCAGGCCGGGTTTCTACATAGCAACCTTGATCATTTCTTCTTCAATAAATTTTGATCTTTTCTCTTGAGGCCTCCAACTCACTGGCGGAGTCTCACCCATGTTATGAAAGGTAATCTGCTTTACTCAAAACCTACTGATTTATACATTATACATTTATACATTATACAGAAACATCTGGGTTGGTGTTTGGCAAACAACTGGACATCATATCCTAGCCAAGTGGAAACACTAAGGTTAACCATTACAGATGGTTATTAAGGCATTCAACAATACTTGCAAATCAAGTGTTATCAGGCATCAAAGTGTTAGCAAACAATGCTTTCATTAGAAAAATGCAGTTATTGTCTCTGTACTATATTCTTTTTGTTAATTTAGTATTTGTTTGTTTTAGCAACATTGATAATATGGAACCTGTGGAAGTCTCAGTATCTTTTAGTCATCTGGATCAAGTCATATTTAAAGTTTCAAGATTTAAAACTTCAACTGCACTTGAAAAAAAAATTAGATTTTTGATACAAATGTTTTACAAAGATAAAGCACCATCTGGGAAAGACAACCATCTTGTTTACACATATAAGAAAATGCTTCAAAATATTCACGAATACGTACTGCTAATGGCATCTCTGCCTCAATGGACATGAGTTTGAGCAAGCTCTGGGAGTTGGTGATGGACAGGGAAGCCTGCTGTGCTGCAGTCCATAGCGTCTCAAAGAGTTGGACATGACTGAGTGACCCAACTGAACTGAAATGTGAACTAAATCTACATATACTCTAAGTCATCATAATAATGAAGCTTGTATATTTTCCAAAAATCACAAATTAATTTCCCATAGCTTAGAAATATTTATTTGAATAGTTTTTAAAACTCCTGACTTTGAAACATGAGACTATAAGTCTTTCTCATATAGGAAGACACATTTGTTAGGATGTATTAGTACTTCCCTGGTGGCTCAGATGGTAAAGCGTCTGCCTACAATGCGGGAGACCTGGATTTAATCCCTGGGTCGGGAAGACCCCCTGGAGAAGGAAATGGCAACCCACTGCAGTATTCTTGCCTGGAAAATCCCATGGATGGAGGAACCTGGTAGGCAGTCCATGCGGTCCCAAAGAGTTGGACACAACTGAGCGACTTCACTTTCACTTAAAGTTGTAAACTTTATTTGCCGATTCCTGTAGGATGTGAATTTTCAGTCACCATACTTTTGATTATTAACATTTTAACTATGACATCACTGAAATAATTATGCTTAAGTCCTATAAGCAGTGGGAAAGCCCTGGAGAGTTCTTTGAAACTAGAAATATACAGGAAAGCATTTTTTGGTTCTTAAATTAA
Source organism: Bos grunniens (assembly GCF_055505025.1). NCBI lineage: Eukaryota > Metazoa > Chordata > Mammalia > Artiodactyla > Bovidae > Bos > Bos grunniens. The sequence goes on from NC_141165.1 coordinate 151,916,787, forward strand.
AAGGCAGGTAAAATAGATTTGATAGTCTAATTAACTTTTTAACACAATGCAGAATCTTAATTTTCTCTCTTAATGAAATAACACTAGCGAATAATGGCTTTCTAGCAGGTAGTCCATGGGGTCGCAAGTGAATAATACTTAATAAGCATTTTATACAGGTCAGACACTGTTCTAAGCTATTCGCCTAGTGAATAAGGAATCTTATTTAGCACACAGATGAACAGAGACTATACACCACCACAGCTTTATCTGAGCCTACACTCTTAACTGTGTACTGTCTCAGTAACAAGGAAGATAGATAAGGGAGGTGGGGAAGGTCAGGAAAAAAGTTTTGAGGCAAATTAAAAAGTGAAGAAATATTAGAAGGACATAGTCAAAAATATAAGAATAATTTGCTGATGACTCCGATGGTAAAGAATCTACCTGCAATGCAGGAGACCCTGCATTCGGTCTCCTGGGTCAGAAAGATCCTCTGGAGAAGGAAAACAGCAACCCACTCCAGTGTTCTTGCCTGAAGAATTCCGCTGACAGAAGAGCCTGGTGCCCTACAGTTCATGGGGTCGCAAAGAGCCGGACACTACTGAGTGACTAACACTTTCACTTTCAGGTTTGGGGAATGCTCAGGGTCTATTTTTGGTTCCTGTTATCCATTCTGTTGAAAATAAATTTTAATTACACTGTAGTCTGTGTATGATTGAACCAAACCAGAAAAACCACCACCTAAGATCTGCTACAACTTCATGCCACCCTAGGCTTCGATGACACCAAAAATGTTCTATATTCCTTAAAAGAAAAAACAAAATCTTCCATCTGATTCTCTAATCTTTTACAGATTCTCGAATCTTTCCTGAATATCTTCCTTTTCTTGTGATTCAAATAAACTCCATCGAGTTGAACTTCAGAACCACCTCAAATAATGGTACTCATGAAATCTTTCTAGCTCTTTTCTGACAAGATCTCCTTAGTTCAAATATATTCATCAGCTTCACATGTTTTTTTGTGTTGAACCTGAAAATTATTTTAATTTCTAATTTACATGACATAGATTATGAGCATGCAAAAGTTATAAAAGAGATAAGTTCAGGACTACTAATAATCAGAAGCAAGCTCACAGAGGAGAACGTATAGAAACAAATACTAAGATGTTCAAAAAAATTAATCCAAAAAGTATTTCTGGGTAAAAAGAGATAAAAAAAAAAAGAAGGGATATGGATTAGCATAGAGATTAGATGGAAAGAAAAGAAAGTAGAAGATTCAAAGTGTAGTAAACAAACAAATCAACAAAAAAAGAAACCACTTGCCAGCAATTTTACATTTACAAAGTAATTTAATTCTCCTAAGAAATATATGCCATTATCACTCACATTTTCCAGGTATAGAAGCAGATACAAACAAAATTTAGCAAATTATATAAGGCTGCATCTTATAAGTAAAAGAATTAAGCTTTAAATTCAGGTTTATTTTATTCCAAATTCTATTCTTTTCACTTATCATTAATTTACTCATTCACTCTGTTTCATTTCCTTTCATGAGTTTCTTACTCTGAATAAGTATTTCATAAGCTTTGAGAAAGCTTTGGTATATAGATACATAAACAATAGAGCCAATGAGTAAAGTCTGAACTTACTCATTGGCTCTATTTACTCATTCTCCAGGCAGGAAATGGCAACCCACTCCAGTACTCTCACCTGGAAAATCCCATGGACAGAGGAGCCTGGTAGGCTGCAGCCCATGGGGTCGCGAAGAGTCGGACACGACTGTCTTCCCTTTCACTTTTCACTTTCATGCATTGGAGAAGGAAATGGCAATCCACTCCAGTGTTCTTGCCTGGAGAATCCCAGGGACGGGGGTGCCTGGTGGGCTGCCATCTATGGGGTCGCACAGAGTCAGACACGACTGAAGCGACTTAGCAGCCAGGCAAGATTACTGGTAGCCATTCCCTTCTCCAGCAGATCTTCCCAATCCAGGGATGGAACCCATGTCTCCTGCAGTGCAGGCAAGTTCTTTACCTTATGAGCCACCAGGAAAGCCCCAAATCTGAATTATTAGTACCAAACATCCCCACATTCTCCCAAATTCTGGCTCTGTTAGGAGCCTGAAATATATTTCTGGATGACTTAGGTTGAATTTGGATTCTGCTTCTTTGAGATAACACTTAGGTATCAAATGGAACAGCAAGTGCAAAAGAAAGATCTTTCCTCAGCATATTCCTTAAGTTGTCCTCATTGCTTTACCTCACCAGGGATGAGGAAAAGCTAATTATTTGGGGGACTTGTAAAAAATATCTTGCTTCGGGCTCCAAGTTTGGATAGAGACCAAGAGAGGAAAACAGAGAGAAAAGACAGACAATTAAAATCCAACTATAACAATGATTTCAATATCTGGGGCACCTGGCTTGTGAATTCTCTAGAAACTCTAGGCCTTGTAGCTACAGGGTATTCAAAGAGGAAGCAGGATCACTGTATGTTAATGCCAAATAAAACTAACGACACACAGAACCCACTGAAATATCTAATAGAAGCCTAATCCTCACTTTTATGCTAATTTAAGCAAATTACCATAAAGCAGGTAGGAATTTTTCTATTCTTTTATTACATCTTAGAAAGAGATGATTCAGAAAGTGGGTAAAATAAATTGTGTTCTGAGAAAGGGAGAGCAAGAAATGGGAGATAAGGTAGGAGGGAAAATTGTGTGTGTGGGGTGGGAGAGTAGGAGAGAGAGTATTTCATAAAAATTAATTTGCAGATTTCTAGTTGCTTAGCTTGGATTATTGGTGAATTAAAAAGCTCCGGTTAGTGATAAAAGGTGGATTTTGAAGGTCTAATATCTTGGAAATTGATAAGCAGCTCCTGAGCTAGCAGAACTGGAATTTTCTTAGTAATAAAGTTTTAAGAAATTAGTTCTTCAAGATCTTGAAAATGTGTCATGCTGACTTGTAGACCTCTGAACACGCACTCAGCAGTGGCCACTGGATTGGAAAAGGTCAGTTTTCATTCCAGTCCTTAAAAAGACAATGTCAAAAAATGCTTAAACTACCGCACAATTGTACTCATCTCACACACTAGTTAAGTAATGCTCAAAATGCTCAAAATTGACTTGCCTCTTGAGAAATTTGTATGCAGGTCAGGAAGCAGCAGTTAGAACTCGACATGGAATAACAGAGTGGTTCCAAATCAGGAAAGGAGTACATCAAGGCTGTATATTGTCACCTTGCTTATTTAACTTATATGCAGAGTTCAGTTCAGTTTAGTTCAGTCGCTCAGTAGTGTCTGACTTTTTGTGACCCCATGGACCCCAAGAATGCCAGGCCTCCCTTTCCATCAGAGTATGTATGCAGAGGACATCATGAGAAATGCTGGGCTGGATGAAGCACAAGTGGGAATCAAGATTTCTGGGAGAAATATCAAAACCTTAGATATGCAGATGACATCACCCTTATGGCAGAAAGCGAAGAACAACTAAGGAGCCTCTTGATGAAAGTGAAAGAGGAGAGTTTAAAAGCTGGCTTAAAACTCAACATTCAGAAAACCAAGATCATGGCATCTGGTCCCATCACTTCATGGCAAATAGATGGGGAAACAATGGAAACAGTGATAGACTTTGTTTTTGGGGGGCTCTAAAATCACTGCAGATGGTGACTACAGCCATGAAATTAAAAGACACTTGCTCCTTGGGAGAAAAGTTATGACCAACCTAGACAGTATATTAAAAAGCAGAGACATTAGTTTCCTAACAAACGAACATCTAGTCAAAGCTATGGTTTTTCCAGTAGTCATGTATGGATGCGAGAGTTGGACTGTATAGAAGGCTGAGCACAGAAGAACTGATGCTTTTGAACAGTTCGAGAAGACTCTTGAGAGTCCCTTGGACTGCAAGGAGATCCAACCAGTCAATCCTAAAGGAAGTCAGTGCTGTATAGTCATTGGAAGGACTGATGTTGAAGCTTAAACTCCAATATTTTGGCCACCTGATTTGAAGAGCTGACTCATTTGAAAAGACCCTGATGCTGAGAAAGATTGAAGGCAGGAGAAGGAGACGACAGAGGATGAGATGGTTGGATGGCATCACCGACTCAATGGACATGAGTTAGAATAAAGTCCGGTAGCTGGTGATGGACAGGGAGGCCTGGTATGCTGCATTCCATGGGGTTGCAAAGAGTTGGGCACGACTGTATGACTGAACTGAACACACACTCATTGGGAATAAGGTGAACTGACCTCTCCTGGAGAAACAGTCGGACTGTCAAGGAAGCCCTGCCCATCCCTAGAAGTGACAAAGGTCCCATATCCACAGCCCAGAGACTATAAACCACAAAGTCTATAGTCGCAAGCTTATGGTCTCATCTTCTGGATAGACCAACAAAGAAAGATACTCATAGGTGGGCACAGGATAGCTGGAAGGTTCCCTGTGGACAGAAGAAGCTGGGCAGACACTGGGCACAGAAAGTTTACTGTAGTCTCTCAGTTTCTGGAAAGGCGGGACCCCCCTGCTTTGATAGTAATTCTCTCCCTATAACTTGATTCACATCTGTAAAGACCCTGTCTTCCAACAAGGTCCTATTATGAGGTGTCAGAATTTATGACTTCACACTATGAATGTTGGGGGGACAGGGTACAATTCAACCCATAACAAGAGACAAGCAGTCATTAAAAGTAGAAAAAGAGGCACTTTACAAAGTTGATCAGATATAGTTAAACTTTCTTGGGGTTTAATGAAAAATTCGAGTGAATTTCTCCCAAAGAACTTTATAGACCTTTACTCCTGGGTACAGTATATGAAGAAAACATTCTGGTCAAGTCCTCTCTGCTCAGTTCAGTTGCTCAGTGTGTCTGACTCTTTGTGATCCCATGGACTGCAGCACACCAGGCTTCCCTGTCCATTACAAACTCCCAAAATTTGTTCAAATTCATGTCCATCAAGTCTGTGATGCCATCCAACCATCTCATCCACTGTTGTTCCTTTCTCCTCCTGCCTTCAATCTTTCCCAGAATCAGGGTCTTTTCCAATGAGACAGTTCTTTGCATCAGGTGGCCAAAATATTGGAGCTTCAGCTTTAGAATTGAATATTCAGGACTGATTTCCTTTAGGATTCTCACTAATCAGTTATCTAATTAAAATGAAATTAATCTGCACAGACATGGCTGAATATGTTTTATTCATTTATTAGGAAACATGGATCATTTCCCATTTACAGAATGAAAGTTGCTACTTTCATGGTCAATAATCCATTAATCACCATGCAGCACAGCAAAGCTCCCTACCACTGCCCACTCTCCACCATCTTGTGTTGACAAAATGCTATGGTCATTTATTTCTGTTTCCTAAGGACAAGGCAGCAGCACAATGTCAGTTTATGAAGCAATAATCACATATCTTCAATTCTCAGCAAGTAAAAATTATAATGTCTATACTAAGAGGTCTGGTATCTCTCTTTTTAATAAAAATCCATTATGAAACAGAAACTGTGAAAAGAACATTATGTTTCACATCTAGATACTTCTAATCTGATAGATTAAGACATGATGACAAGGGATTAATTTCCAAAATATATAAACAGGTTAATATGAAAAAAAGCTCAATCAAAATATGGGCAGAAGACCTAAGTAGACATATCTCCATAAAAGACACACAGATGGCCAACAGTCACGTGAAAGAATGCTCAATATCATTAATTATTAGAGAAATGCAGGTCAAAACTATAATGAGGTATCACATCAGAACGCCTAACATCAGAGAGTCTACAGATAAATACTGGAGGGAGTGTGGAGAAAAAGGAACCTTTCTACATTGTTGGTGGGAATGTAAATTTGTCCAGCCAACATGGAGAACAGCATGGAGGTTCCTGAAATACTAAAAATAGAGTTCCCTTATGATCCAGTGATCGCATTCCTGGACATATATCTGGAGAAAACTCTAATTTGAAAAAATACATGCACCCCCATGTTCATAGCAGCATAGCAGCACTATTTACAGTGGCCAAGACATAAAAATAGTTTAAATGTCCCCTGACAGGTGAATGGATAAAGAAGATGATGTAGCTTATATATACAATGGAATATTACTCGTCCATAAAAAAGAATTGAAGCAATGCCATTTGCAGGGTCATGAATAGGCCTATAGATTATCATACTAAATGGAGTATATCAGAAAGATAAAGACAAATATCATATAATTTATATGTTAAATCTAAAAAAAGATAATACAAATGAGCTTATTTACAAAACACAAATAGATACACACACACATGGAAAATAAACTTATGGCTGCCAAAGGGGAAAGAGGAAGAGGGATAAATTGGAAGTTTGGACTTAACATATACATGCGTACATGCTAAATTGCTTCAGTCACATCTGACTCTTTGCAACTCTATGGACAGTAACCCATCAGGTTACTGAACCCTCTGTCTACGGGTTTCTCCAAGCAAAAATATTGGAATGGATTGCTATGTCTTCCTCCAGGGGAACTTCCAAACACAGGAATCAAACCTGCACCTCTTATGTCTCCTGCATTGGCAGGTGGGTTCTTTACCACTAGAGCCACCTGGGAAGCCCAATATATACATGCTACTGAATATAAAATAGATGAACAAAAATACCTGCTGAGTAGCATGGGGAACTGTATTTAGTATCAAGATACTAAATCCGAAACAGAATATATATGAAAGTGAAAGTCGCTCGGTCATGTCCGACTCTTTGCCACCCCATGGACTATACAGTCCATGGAATTCTCTAGGCCAGAATACTGCAATGGTAGCCTTTCCCTTCTTCAGGCGATCTTCCCAACCCAGGGGTCAAACCCAGGTCTCCTGTATTGCAAGCAGATTCTTTACCAGTTGAGCACAAAGGAAACCCATGTGTGTGTGTGTGTGTGTGTGTATAACTTAATGACTTTACTGTACACCTGAAAGTAACACACCTTTGTAAATTAACTATACTTCAATTTTAAAAAGTGATTGAAATGGAAAAAATCATGATGTTCAGACCTGAAGCTTCCTAAAGCATTCTGCAAGAAGCAGACCAATGTTTTGAAAAACAGATATGCACAGTTATGAACTCAGGTTTTCAGGGCCACAGTTGTAAGTTATCTTGAAATTGCCTGCCTTTGGAAATACTCTATTAAAAAGATGTTATTACACTGAGATTTCAGCATTTAAAATGAGTGCTGGAAATTCTTCATTAATTATTTCTATTCTAAAATTAATAAAATAGCAATAAAGCTAATTAAACATCAAGCTTTTTAAGAGAAATGAGCAGACATGCTTAACTACTCCTGAAAATAAACACATAACATGGTTCTATTCAACCAATGAAATTAATAGATTTCCATGAGAGTATTTGTTGTTGCTGTTGTTCAGTCACCAAGTTGTGTCCGACTCTGTGACTCCATGGACTACAGCACCACAGATTTCCCTGTTCTCCACTATCTCCTGGAGTTTGCTCAAACTCCATTGAGTCAGTGACATCAAACAGCCATATCATCCTCTCTTGTCCCCATCTCTTCTTGCCCTCAATGTTTTCCAGCACCAGGGTCTTTTCCAATGAGTCAGCCCTTCACATCAGGTGGCCACAGTATTGGAGTTTCAGCGTCAGAGTTGAATATTCAGGGTTGATTTCCTTTAGGTTGAATGTTCAGGGTTGATTTCCTTTAGGTTGAATATTCAGGATTGATTTTCGGAAATGATTGGATATCTTTGCTGAGAGTATTACCAATTTAGAAAGCTAAACCAAGATGAATAGCAAATGAAAAACAAGTATGGGGAAAAAAGAGAGAATGAAAAGAAGGAGAAAGTAAGAGATGGATGGTGATGAGAAAAAAAAAAGGGGGAAATAAGAGAAAAAGAATAAAAGAAGCAAAACAGCCTGTGAGTGAAACACTAACTTACTAAGAAGTCATTTATACTGGGTTTTGAACCACTGATTAGTACTGTAAAGGTTTAAAATAGTGCTTTCTACATGGGATTGCAATTGCAGTGGATATTCAGGATTGATTTCCTTTATAATTGAATCGTTTAATCTCCTTGCTGTCCAAGGGACTCTAAAGAAGTCTCCTTCAGCACCACAGTTCAAAAGCATCACTTCTTCAGCACTCAGCCTTCTTTATGGTCCACCTCTCACATCCATACATGACCACTGGAAAAACCAGATATTTGATTATATGGACACTTGTTGGCACTGCTTTCTCTGTTTTTTAACACGCTGTCTAGGTTTGTCATAGCTTTCCTTCCAAGGAGCAAGTTTCTTTTAATTTCATGGCTGCAGTCATGGTCTGAAGTGATTTTGGAGCCCAAGAAAATAAAGTCTGTCACTGTTTCCACTTTTTCCCCTTCTATTTGCCATGAAGTCATGGGACCAGAAGTCATGATCTTCATTTTTTGAATGTTGAGTTTTAAGCCAAGTTTTTTCACTCTCTCCTCTTTTACCCTCATCAAGAGGCTCTTTAGTTCTTCTTCACTTTCTGCCATCACAGTGTTATCATCTGCTTATCTGAGGCTGTTGATATTTCTCCTGGCAATCTTGATTCCAGCTTGTGAATCATCCAGTCCATCATGTTGCATGATATACTCCACATAGAAGTTAAATAAATAGGGAGCTAAATAAGTAGTTAAACGCATAAGTGTTTATGTACTTCTTTCCTAATTGTGAACCAGCTGGTTGTGCCATGTTTGGTTCTGTGCTTCTTGACTTGCATACAGATTTCTCTGGAGACAGATATGGTAGTCTGCTATTTCCATCTCCTTAAGAATTTGCCACAGTTTGTTTTGATCCACATAGTCAAAGGTTTTAGCATAGTCAATGAAGCAGAAGTAGATGGGATATAACTCAGTCATAAAAATAATGAAATGATGCCATTTGCAGCAAGATGAGTAGACCTAGAGATTATTACACTAAGTGAAGTAGGTTGGAGAAAGACAAATATTACATGATATCACTTATATGTGGAATCTAAGAAATAATACAAATAACTTATTTACAAAACATACTAAATTTATGGCTATCAAAGCCCCTTTTGGAGGGATAGAATGGGAATTTGGTATTAACTGATACACACTACTATATATAAAACAAATAAACAACAAGGGCCTACTCTACAGAACAGGTAAGTATATTCAGTGTCTTGTAATAACCTATAATGGAAAAGAATCTGAAAAAAAATATACATGTAACTTTGCTATACACCTGAAACTAACACAACATTGTAAATTAACTATATTCCAATAATTTAAAAAAAGAAATATTCAGAGTGACCAAGCATACTGTATTTCCATAATACCTTATATGTTTGTTTGTTTTATTTAAATTTCATGTTTTTTGAAATACTCAAATCTTGGTATTAGGATAAGTTTAGAAGTCAGTATAAAAAAAGATACCAAGAAAGGATGGAGGAACCTGTGCTTAATTCTAGGAATAAACAGGCTAAACTATGCTTTGTGCTATGCTTAGTTGCTCAGTCATGTCCAACTCTTTGCAACCCCATAGAATATACCCTGCCAGGCTCCTCTGTCCAAGGGTTTCTCCAGGCAAGAATACTGGAGAGGGTTGCTATGCTCTCCTTCAGGGCATCTTTCCAACCTAGGAATCGAACCCAGGTCTTCCACATTGGAGGCAAATTCTTTACCATCTGAGCCACCAGGGAAGCCTGAACTATGCCTTCCAGCCCTTTAACTACTTTTATCAAAACCTCAGTCTACTTTGTCTAGGACAGAACTCTCTGGGCACCAGCAATGTTGCCAGAACAAAATTTTTGCATCATAGAATTTGAGCACTGAAATGGGAAAATGAGTAAACTGAATTAAGCAGTTTACACTGCAAATTGAGCAAGAAAACAAAAAGAAAGACACTAAATTAGAGATTTCTCTGTAGTCAGAGCTCTCTCCAGTTGCCTCCAACAGACATTGGGGTACCATGAGGGTGCTCAGTCATGTCCAACTCTTTGTAACTCCATGGACTGTAGCCCTCTGGGCTCCTCTGTCCATGGAATTTTCCAGGCAAGAATACTGGAGCCGGTTGCCATTTCCTACTCCAGGGAATCTTCCCAACCCAGGGATTGAACCTCTATTTTGGTCTCTGCTATGTCCACTGCTATACTTAACCAACCTGTCACTGAAAGACCAGTCCACTCCAGAGAAAATAGGGCTGCATTCTTGTCTAGGGATCTGTCTAGTTAGAAGGGTGAACTGTCTAGGAAACAAAAAATCTCAAGTAATCCTCTACTTCTAAACCTTGAAAATCCAGAAACACCTTGGAGTAAACTCTTACTCTTCAGTATCCTTTTCTCTCGTCTCTTCTCTGTGTATTCTCTATCCATATTCTCCGTAACCTGCCTAACCCATCTCTGCAGATGAAGAGGGTTCATGAACAGAAAGCTAATTCAATCCTATGTTTCCTTCCAGAGGTTAGATGAATAAAGACAGTAAATATGGAGCTGCCTTCTGTATGCCACTTGTCATGCCTTCAATCAGTAAAGACTTTGGGAAGAAAGAAATGAGGCAGGAGATGGTGATGCCTCTGATCAGGAAGAGTCCAATGTCCTCAAAGTGGTAGGAGAGGAAACTTACTCAACCACACATCTTCCAGCATTTTCTCTTTTTGCTGTCTCACTACTTTCCAAGCCAAAGACTTGGCACCAACTGGATAAATCCAAGCCCCTAGGTCTTATAATACCCATAAATTCTGAGTTGAAAAGCTTCCAAATCTGTTAGTAGGTATTGTCAACCTTCACTTGGCTACCCAATCAAAGAAAAAACAAAAAGTAGCTAGTAATTGTACAATCTTTTTATGCTTTATTTCATTTAAGATATCTGCCATCTGAATTCTCTTTTCAGTTAGTCGACATGGATTTATGGAGTACTTACTATATGCCATGGACCATTTCAGTTTCACTCATATACTCAATATGCCAATCATCTGATTTTTAACTAAAACCTCCTTTTTATTCTGCCTCCCAAATGTAGCTGTCTGTCAAAACTGCTGCTTTCTCCTGTATTTGTAATGAGTCATTACTAGTCACCATGAGGCCATCTGTGCCAAGTCAATGAGAAGTGACATGCAGTTTTTGTTTAATCCCTAAGATGCTGCATTCTGCAGGAAGGATAGTCGTGCTACTAAATCCATCTTCAGCATTCCTAAACAACAGCGTATGTAACAGCTATTATATTTCTGCAGTAGCAAGAAGGGATACAGCGTATTATTAGCAGGAACTGTCCGTTACAATAGAATTATGATGTTATAAACAGAAAATAGATTTCCTTTTTTCTCTTTTTAATATTTTGCTTGACGTTCTTGGAAATGCAATTCTTGTACAAAAGTGGTTACACTTGTCAGGCATGTGGCGTGATTTCACCCAGCAATAAGCATCTCCTACGGGCAGCTGGCTAGATGTTAAACCTTTAATTTAACAATGTTGGTGCATCACAGTCACAAGTGGAGTGGCCGGGAAAAGAGTTCAATCACTCGAGATTTTAAAAAATTATTTAGTTTCAGGTTGGTTTGTTGTGTATTCAGCATTAAGATTTAAGTCTTTCCCCAGTATATAAAATTCTGCTGATGTATAAAGTCAAAGGATCACAAACATAAGTGAGGTAGTCTAATTGACTTGTGATCTGTTCCATGACTGATGTTTTATATTCCAGCCCAAGAGCACAGATACACGATATTTTCCTATAAAACACAGAAGAATATCCTTCTAGCACACAAGAGAGTTTGTTTTCACGAATTGTCTTTTTTCATTTTCATTTTATAATAGAGTACGGTTGATTTATAATGTGTTAGTTTCAGGTGTACAGCAAAGTGATTCAGTTATACTATATATGTATTTATTTTTCAAATTCTTTTCCCATTTAGGTTATTACAGATTGTTGACTAGATTGTCTTATGCTATAAAGCTGCTCTTTGTTGGTTATCTGTTTTACATACAGCTGTGTGTACATATCAATCCCAAATTCCTAATCTACCCCTCTCTCCCACCTTTCCACCCTCCACCCTCCCCACAACCAATGCTCATACTCAGTAGCTCAGTCATGTCCGACTCTTTGTGACTCCATGGACTGTAGCCCGCCAAGCTCCTCTGTCTGTGGAATTTTCCAGGCAAGTATATTGGAGTGGGTTGCCATTTCCTACTACATCCTCCACCCCCCACCGCCCACAATTGTTTTCTAAGGCCTTGAGTCTGCTTCTGTTTTGAGTTTATTTGTATAATTCTTTTAGTCTCTGAGTCATCCCTCATTCTCCTATTTATAATAGTATTAACAGGATAAAAGCTGTGCTGGCTCTATGATTAATGGTAACTGAAATTAGCTGAGTGTTCAGAGATTTGGGGAACTAGTGGACACATACTCCATATGAATGGAGCAGCTTGTGTTCAGCTCCAGCCAATGGCAAGAGAGGGAGCCAAGTATAACCAGATCTTCAGAAATTTTGAAAGTCATAAATCCACATTCCATGTGATTCTCTTGATTTCTAAATATTGACAACTAATTTGAAATTTAATTAAAAAAACCTGTGGAGACCTGCGCTTGTGCAGTAAACACATTTATGTGGGTTTGTTTATGAAAACTTTGAAACTAGAATACTTGACTAGCATCTGTTTCAAAATAGAATAGACATTTTCAGAAAACTAAAAGTTTAGACAACTTATCACTAGCCTTCCAGCTATAAAATATATAATTAATAGCTATACAAAGTCAAAACCAAAATAATCCTGTGTGTTCAGTGGCTCAGTTGTGTCCCAGTCTGTGACCTGATGAACTGTAGACCACCAGGCTCCTTTATCCATGGGATTTCCCAGGCAAGAATACTGGAGTGGGTTGCCATTTCCTTCTCCAGAGGAATCTTGCCCACTTAGGGATCAAAACAGCATCTCCTGCATTGGCAGGAGAATTCTTTACCACTAAGCCACCAGGGAAGCCCTAGCATATGGCAAAAAGATATGAGAAGGAATGAAGAGTAAACCAAAAATATTCCCCAGTGGCTCAGCGGTAAAGGATCTATCTGCAGTGCAGGAGACCCAAGTTCAGTCCCTGTGTTGGGAAGATCCCCTGGAGGAGGAAACAGCAACCTACTCCAGTATTCTTGCCTGGGAAATCCCAATCCATGGACTCTCAAGAGTGAGACTTGACTGAGCAACTAAACAAAAACAACAAATACATAATCAAATATTGCTTATAGCAACATAGGGAAATACATACAATATGAGTAGAATATGAGTAAACATACACAAAATGAAATAGTGAAATCATAACACATGAATTGGGATAAGGATAAATGGGTTTCCCACAATTGTACAAAAAACAGTAAAAGTATTAATTAGCAAATCAACAATTGCCCATGGTCCCTAAGGTAGTACTATCCCATAGAACTTTTCTTGATGCTGAAATATTTTTTACTAGCAATTTCCAATATTAGGTATCCATTAGTCACATATTATCTGTTGTGCACTTGAAATGTGGTGAATATAACTGAGGAACTGAAATTTGAGCTTGAAATACATGACTAGAGGCTGCTCTAATGGATGGTGTGCCTTTAGTGTAACATTTGAAAGACTAATACTGTGTATCATCCTGGAAGTCTGACAGGATGACTATCAAGAAATATCTTGCTTAATATATTAAGGAAAAAAAAATGTCATATAGCAAACTTTGAGACTAATAAAGTAGCCTTAGTATTGTTTTTGTTTGTTTGTCTGTTTTCCTGGATATATCTTTTAATTTTCCCTTTTTTGTCTCCTTATAATTAAGAAAATCTAGTTTATGTAGAAAACAAATTTCATTTTCAGTTCAGTTTTATATATGGACTATTTTGTCACATGATATTTAATTATATATGCAGTCAGATTTCTACCTATGTATTTACTCTTTTGTTGTTATTTGGTCCATCTTTAAATTTCTTTATGTTGCCTTTCATGCTTTTAGGGCATAATAAAATGGTTTAATGCCATAATTTTATTCTTTTGTTATTTTTTCCAAACTTTTAATTTTAAGCAGTATCTTAGATTTTAATGATCATTCTTAAATTTATTACTGTGTACTCCCACTTATAGATTAAGAATTTTGTTAGAATTGTGCACAATGTGTATTTACACATAATTCACTCTTATTTAGTCTTCTTTAATGCTCCTGCATGCAATTCCAAATTTCCTTTTGCGATTATTATCTTTTTAATTTGTTCATTTTGGGTTTACCTGATACGGAAAACTGTAAAAAGAACCTATTTGGTTATTTTACAGTAGAAAAATAATCTTAAAGAAATAGAATCAATAAAAAGTATGTTTTACAGTGAAAAAGAAAATTGTATGAAAGAACCTGAAAGTAAAAATGTTCATAAAGTATTGCTTGATTGGAGTTGTTCTAGAAGAGAAAGATCTCTAGAAAATTGTAAATACAGAAGACAAGAGGGACAACCCACAAACTGTAATGCTATTGAACTTTTAAATTTTCCCTTTCCAAAGAATTTGAGAACCAAATGTATATAAAAATAATTTTATGCAAGGAAATAAATTTAGAGAAAGAAGCTTATTGATGGCAAATAGAGTGTCTTTATACCACTGACAAAGAAAGACTATTAATATTTACTTCATCTTAATCCCTGCCCTTAGAGCTAAGCATCCCCAGCTGATATACAGTCAAATGCACAAAGAATCTCAAACCATTGAGAAGAGTAGGGGATTTCCTGGTAGTGACGACATTAAAGGCAGGTAGTCATAGAATTTCTGACTTAGGAAAACGTCATCAGCTTAGTCCTTTAACAACATGCTGAATTCACCCATGAATATGAGATTAAAGGAAATTTTCATCAGCAATTACAGAAAATATTATTGAATTACACATTTGGAGATGAAAGATTACAAGCCTGAGAAAGGTGACTGTGTAGAATGCCACACCCATAGCTGAGAGTATAAAAACACCCCAGTCTGGGAGGTGACATTAATCCTCAAAATCTTCTCCTAGTCACTCACCTGAACTCACATCACCTGTGAAGATGTCCTACAACTGCTGCTCTGGAAACTTCTTCTCCCGCTCCCTCCAGGACCACCTGGGCTACTCAGGCTCCTCCTGTGGCTCCTCCCTCCCTAGGTCTACAGGACTGACCTCTGCTCTCCCAGCTCCTGCCAGCTGGGCTCCTCTCTCTACAGTCAGGAGACCTGCTGTGAGCCAATCAGGACCCAGACTGTGGTGTCCAGTCCCTGCCAGACGTCCTGCTACCACCTGAGGACCTCCACGTTCTCCAGTCCCTGCCAGACGACTTTCCCTGGGTCTCTGGGCTTCAGGTCCAGCAGCTGCAGCTCCCTGAGCTCTGGATCCAGAAGCTGCTACTCAGTGGGCTGTGGATCCCGTGGCTTCAGACAGCTGGGTTATGGAATCTGTGGCTTCCCTTCCCTGAGCAGTGGATCTGGATTCTGCCGGCCAACCTTCTTTGCCTCCAGGAGTTGCCACTCTTCCTGTTACAGGCCAACCTGTGGATCTGGCTTCTAGTGATCAGCTTGTGAAGAGTTCAGATGTTTTCAGCAATGTGTCCAATCTCTGAACAGAGCTTCTATCATCTTCATGATCTTCAGGAAGATTAACGGCTCATCACATTTTTTCCAGTCATAAAATACTGACCAAAAATTGTCTGCTATGCATACTTAATGATCAATTTTATTGATTGATTTACTGAACGCATTAATGGAGTTAGTAAAATGAATGCAATATATTACTAGATCAATTAATGAAATTTATGTTAAGAAACAAATGAATTAATGTTAATTAATTAATGGAATCCTTGTTCATGTATTCACAAAATACATAAAAGCCTAATGTAATAGGCTTACATTTACATAAATGTAGGCTTCCAATTACATAAATGTAATAAACTCTTTCAATCTGCCTTCTAAATATGCTGTTAATTTTATTGTTAGTTTTAACTGGTTAAATTTTGGGTTTTTTTCCTTTTGCTTTTTTTGTGGAGGGATATTTAGGTTCAAATTTACTATACCTTTGAAGGCCAACTTTGGAAACCCAATATTGATAGATTTGAACGAATTTATTGTGAGCTTTGAGGTTACCCTGTGGCTCAGTGGTTAAAGAATATGCCTACAATGCAGGAGATGCGGGTTCTATCCTTGGGTTGGGAGGATCCCCTGGAGGAAGCCACAGCAACCCACTCCAGTTTTCTTGCTGGGAGAAGCCCATGGACAGAGAAGCCTGGAGGGCTAGATCCCATGGGGTCCCTAAGAGTCGTACATGACTGAAGCAACTGAGCACGCACATCGTGGGCTTTAAATATTTTCCTTCAAAACTTCTGCTTTCTGGAATCCTTATATTGCATACATAGACTTCCTATGCATAAAATCTCAGGAGTGGCATAAAACACATTTTCTTCAAAAGATGTGGGGCATTGACGTTTGTTGATTGAAGGAGGAAACAAGGAACTTAGAAAATACAACCAAGTTGGGGAAGTTTTTAGATTATATGGGAAGTTTGTACATTAGCTTAAAGAGCTTTCTTTGATTCAATCCATGTTGGGTGACAAAGAAAACCTTATTCCTTCATCTCACTGAAACTGTTATGTGTAATTGATTTCTTCACAGGTGCAAGGAGGAAGTCAATTACCTTTGGTAAGAATTAATTAGGTTCATGAGATGTAGAGTCTCACCTTCTTGTATCCAAAATCCAACTAAACATGGCTGGAAAAACACAAGCCTTTCATTTTAGAAGTTATTGCTTCATTCATATCTTATCATATATTTACACACTTCTTGACTTTACATTGCCATTCTGGTATTTTATAGGTTAAATGCTTCAGAAAACAACATGAAGTTAAAATAGATAACATGTTGATACGATCTAAAGCTAATAACAAAAAGACAGTATCTTTATACAGAGATAAAGAGAAATGTTCAATAAATTTTCCCTTTCATTGTTTTTCAGACCACTATAAGGATCATGAGAAACACATTTTATGGACTACTAATTTTACACATAAGGAAATGAAGACTCAAAGCAGATCAAGGATTCATTGTAGGTCCCAGTCTTACAATGAAATCACGATTCAAGATTTTATGACAAATGACTAACTTAAGAAGTGAGGACACAAGCAATTTGGGACAGAATAAGGAGAACTTTGAGAAGATGAAATAAAATGAACAAAGCAGAGAGGTACAAATGCACTTGTGTTTAGGGAATTATTGAAAATCAAGTTACAGTTTGTATGGACTAGTAATGGAAAATCAGGCTACAGATATGTAATAGGTCTGTTTCACTTCATTGTTTTGGACATGTTGAATTTTGGATCACATTAGTCTTAGTATTCATCTCATCTTATTTATACTGTTGAAATAGCTTTCTGCTAGGTCATTTTCATTCTATTTTCTATACCTGTTTAAACATTCTCAAATACTTTAAAAAATAAAGCTTTTGCCAAATATTACGTAAAGTAGTATATCACTATATTTCCTCATTTTATATAAATATGTTCCTATTAATATATAACACAATATAAAAATATAAAATATATAATAAACAGTTAAACTCTTAAATTCCATACTGCAAATAGAGTAGCAGAGTTTCTGGTAGAATTTTTTGGGTTCTGGAGCAATGAGGCTCCCCAAGTAAATACCCCTCTGGCCTATATGCACAGCTTCCTTTAGGCCAGGAGAAGGATTCTCTAAGTTGAGTTTCAGATGCAAGCAAACCCACTGGTTGGGTCAAACAGTTTGGCAAACCACAATGGTGTTGGTGGCATCTGTGGTACTTGAAAGAAATAAAGGAAACCTGCAACATGACGTTCATGGCAACCTCAATGGAAAAATCACAACATAGGCAAATAAAATTGTAGATTTTAAAATCTGTAGTGCAACATATCTTTGGAAAATCAAATTCTTTAATACTTGAGCATGGTAGAGGTACAAAACGTGACCATGGACCAAGTGATCATGAGTCGTAGCTGTCCATCACAAGCTGCGTTCTGATGAAAATTCCAAATCATCAAGTCGGTGGACTCAGTAGCAATCCATGGTAAGATGGAAATAGCTTGGAACTTCCCTGGCGGTCCAGTGGTTAAAACTTCACTTTGCAATGCAGGGGGTGCGGGTTGAATCCCTGGTTGTGGCACTAAGATCTTACATGTCTTGTGGTCAAAAAACTAAAACGCAGAAGAGAAGCAATACTGTAACAAATTCAATAAAGCCTTTAAAACTGGTCCACATCAAAAAATCTTTTAAACAAAAAGTAGGTTATTCAGAAATAAGCACTAGGAAAACAAGAAAGCAGGCCCAGACCACCTGTTATAACCAGCGTTGCACAACCACTCCTTTCTCAGGTCACACGTGTGGTCACATTGGGTGCCTCAAAGGACCAGCTGAAGGAGGAAGGGAACAATCCCAGTGACGCTTGCAGATGGGTTGACCCCTTGCATGGTTACCTTAAAGACCGTGATGAGAAAAAAAACATTTCCTCTATGGGTAGAATTGTAGGTCTAAATCTGGTTATCCACTCGTGTAAAAGAGAGAAGTGGCCCCAGTTGGTAATACAACTAGATTCCTAGACAGCAGTAATTGACCTGGCCAGCTAGTAAGAGAGCTGGAAGGAAAACTATTAGAACAATGAGACAGTAAAGTCTGGCATACAGACTTGTGGATGGATGTACACCAGTGGGTCCAAAGTGTGATGATCTTTATTATTTCTTTTCAGTGCCTACCAGAATGTATCCATCATGGAAGAGGAACTGAAAAATCAAGTTGAAAAAATGACTTTCAGTTGATGCCAGCTTGCCTTTGCCAGAAGTCCTAACAATGCTGGCAAGGTGAGCATGTGAATAAGTGACCACAAGAGACTGTAGATGGGTCCAACAGCATAAACTCCCACTTACACATCTGATACCATCAATGCCACAGCAAAGGTCCAATCTGTCAGCAACAGAGGGCAAGGCTGAACTCCCAGTGTGGCACATTCCTCAAGGAAACCAACTGGTCACTAGGTTGCAATTAAACACGGCCCCCTTCTGTCGTGAAAGGACCAGTGGTTCATCCTCAAACATGTGCCTACCTATTCAGAGTAAGCCTCTGTTTTTTCGTGCTTATCTCAGCAGCACCATTATTCAGGAGCTGATGAAAAAATTGATCCACCAGCATGGAATCCCTCACAATGCAGGGTCCAATCAGGAAATCCACTTCATAGTACAGGCAGCAAGAACTGAGGTCCATTAATATATATGAAAACCCACCGGACCCTGAAGCTCTCTGCCTTATGGTGCATTAAATAGTCCCACTGCCAGCAAAAACTGAAGTTTGCTTGGAGCAGGCAAGCAATGCCCTCAAACACTGGGTTCCAAATATCTAGTTGTTATCATCATCAATGACCCATTAAAGTGCTTTGTGCTTCCTATTTTTGCAACTGGAATTTCCAAAGATAGAAGCATGGTTCCCAAAGACAAACTTACTAAAGGACACATCAATCAAGGGTTTCACTAAAGTACAAATATGGTTGCTGGCTGAGCACTTTGGGTTGCTTGTTTCAGGCAAAAAAAAAGAAAGAAAAGAATTAATATCTAATCTAAGGGTAGATAATCCTGATTAATAGAAAGTGGTAGGGTTACTGTGGGGATGATGCCCTGCAGGAGGAAATGGCAACCCACTCCAGTATTCTTGCCTGGAAAATCTCCATGGACAGAGAAGCCTGGAGGGCTATAGTCCATAGGGTCACAAAGAATCAGACACAACTGAAGCAACAGAGCACGCAGGGTTATTGCTGCACAGTGAGGGTAGGAGGGAATATGTGTGGAGCTCAGTGGACCTACTTGGATGGCGCTTGAAATTTCCTGTCCAATTGTGGATATAATTTGTCCTATACAGTAACTCTGGCAAGAAAAGGATATGGCTATCAGAGTTCATGCCAAGTGTATGCAACTCTTTGCAACCCCATG
Source organism: Bos grunniens (assembly GCF_055505025.1). NCBI lineage: Eukaryota > Metazoa > Chordata > Mammalia > Artiodactyla > Bovidae > Bos > Bos grunniens. The sequence goes on from NC_141165.1 coordinate 151,936,682, forward strand.
GGCAGTAAGTAGCCCTCCAGGCTCCTTTGTCCATGGAATTCTCCAGGCAAGAATACTGGAGTGGGTTAGCATTGCATTCTCATACCTCTTGGGAATAAAGGCAGGGACGATACCACCCAGAAATCCACTGAGACCAATACAAGTGGTAACTGAGGGCAAGGCAAAGTTACAGTGGGTTGTGCGGGAGGGAGATAATGAATACCCACGGCAGCTCTAGGATCAAATATGGAGAGAGTCTGTTTCATCAGGCTGAGTCACTCTTGTACATTTCCCTCGGAAGGAAAGCCGACCAGAGCCACGGAGAATCTCTCTCCTGATAGGTTGACTTTCAAGGTGCAAATGGTGGACCCTGACAGGGACAGATATGCATTGAAACTCACATCACATCTCTTCTAAAAAGGAATAGCTATCCAGCTGTGACAAGTGAGGTTATCGGACAGCCTGTCTCTGCTGGCTTCATTCAGATCTGTCTCAGATTTCAAGCCATGGTCAGGTTTTTCTCATAGCAGCCCTTTGTCATTACTGAACAGGTGGTCAAATGGCTTTTTTTTCTTTTGCAAACTCTTGGTCTCCCATTCCTGTCTTATTGCCTGCTTCCTAGAGAATCCAACTAGCACATATTCCCTCTATTCTTTCTTGAAGTTTAATGTTTCCTTTTAAAATTATTTCCTTCAGTCTAAAAAATTTCTGTGTTTATTTCAATGTACATTTATCTGAGATAATTAACTCATTGGAAATTAGGACTCAGCTATTGTTCTGTTCAAAGGAAAAAATAAAATGGAGAACAGGAGTGACAAAAGAAAAAGGTATTTTTGAAAGAAATTATAGAAAAGAATTGGGAGGAGCTAAGATGGCAGAGGAGTAGGACGGGGAGAACACTTTCTCCCCCACAAATTCATCAAAAGAACATTTAAACGCCGAGTAAATTCCACAAAACAACTTCTGAATGCCAGCAGAGGATATCAGGCACCCAGAAAAGCAACCCAAGTCTTCGAAAGGAGGTAGGGAAAAATATAAAAGACAAAAAAAGGGACAAAAGAGGGAGGGATGGAGTTCCGTCCCGGGAAGGGAGTCTTAAAAAGAGAGAAGTTTCCAAACACCAGGAAACCTTCTCCCTGCCAAATCTGTGCCGAGCCTTGGAAGCACAGAGGGCAACATAACAGGGAGGAAAAATCAATAATTAAAACCCACACATTGCAAGCCCTACGGTAACTCCCCCAGCGGGGAAGCAGCACAGACGCCTGCATACACCATTAGCAAGCGGGGGCTGGGCAGGGAGGCGTGGCGCCGGCTGCATCGCAAGGATCTGGCCTGAATACCCTGAGCACTATCTGAGCGAAATAATTTGGGCTGGCAAACCAGACTGTGGGATATCTACCACGCGAAAAGCCAGCCCTAACCTATGACACCGCCAGGCCCGCGCACGGAACAAAGAACTGAACAGAGATAGCCGGCGGCAGACCATCCCCCTCCGGTGATAGGCAGCCAGAGCCGGAAGGGGGCAATCGCAGCCCCAGAGAGACATTATCTATGAAACTGTAAGCAGGCTTCTTTGCTAACTAAAACTTCTTGGGGGTCTGGACGGTCAACATCTGCCTGAGAAGGTGTGCCGGTGCGCAACTAGATAACCGAGCGGCGGGGAGGCGATAAATCGCAGCAATCGCGCGCGCAAAACACCTCATCACCTGAGCTGCTCGGATCTGGGAAGGGCACAAAACGCAGGCCCAACCGAGAGTCTGTGCCTCTGAGGACTACCCGAGTGCCTGAACCTGAGCGGCTTGGACCTGGGAAGTACAGGCAGCCCAGGGCCAGCCACGGATGGTTCACGGCGGAGCAACCTAGAGCCTGAGCAGCGTGGGCAGAGAGGCTACACGCGCTGTGAACAGGGGGCAGACCCAGTGTGGCTGAGGCACTGCGCGCACACGCCAGTGTTATTTGTTTGCAGCATCCCTCCCTACCTCCCCTCAGTGCGACTGAACAAGTGAGCCTATAAAAAAAAAAAAAAAAAAATTAAGTCCTCTATCATTCCTTTAATTTCCACTTTTATAACCGATTACTTTGCAAAAAAAAAAAAAAAGAAGACCCTATTTTTTTTTGAAGCAAACTTCATATATATAATTTTTTTAAATAATTTTTTGACCTTTTTTTTTCTTTTTCCTTCTTTTCTTTAACATTGAATTTTTGAAATTCCAAACTCTACTCTAGATTTTTAATTTTTGGTATTAGTTATCAATTTTGTACCTATATTTTCTTTATAATTTTTGCGACCTTATTTGTTTTTGTTTGTTCGTTTTTTCTCTTTCTTTTCCTTCTTCTTTTCTTTAACATCGTACTTTTGAAATTCCAAATTCTACTCTAGATTTTAAATTTTTGTTTTTATGTATTTGTTACCAATTTTGTACCTTAAGAACCCAATCTTCAGTACCCATTTTTCACTAGGGAGCGAGATTACTGGCTTAACTGCTCTCTCTCCCTTTGGACTCTCCTTTTTCTCCACTAGGTCGCCTGTGTCTCCTCCCTAACCCCTCTCTACTATACCCAACTCTGTGAATTTCTGTGTGTTCCAGACGGTGGAGAACACTTAGGGAACTGATTACTGGCTGGATCTGTCTCCCTCCTTTTCATTCCCCCCATTTATCCTCCTGGCCACCTCTGCCACCTTCTTCCTTCTTCTCTTCTCTGTATAACTCTGTGAACAACTCTGAGCAGTCAAGTTGTGGAGTGCACATAAGGAAGAGATTACTGAATAGCCCACTCTCTCCTCTATTGATTCCACCTCATCTCATTTGGGTCACCTCTAACTCTCTCCTCACTCTTCTCTTATCCATATAACGCTGTAAACCTCTCTGGGCGAAACAAGTTTCAGGGCAAGACATACCAAGCAAATTCTCCAGCAGCAAGGAACACAGCCCTGAGCTCCAAGATACGGGCAGCCCAAAGTCACCCCAAAACCATAGACATCCCATAATGCATTACTGGACATTTTATTGCACTCCAGAGAGAAGAAATACAGCTCCACTCACCAGAACACTGACACAAGCTTCCCTAACCAAGAAACCTTGACAAGCCACCTGTACAAACCCACCCAGAGCAAGGAAATGCCACAATAAATAGAACTCCACAAACTGCCAGAATACAGAAAGGACACCCCAAACTCAGCAATTTAAACAAGATGAAGAGACAGAGGAATACCCAGCAGATAAAGGAACAGGATAAATGCCCACCAAACCAAACAAAAGAGGAAGAAATAGGGAATCTACCTGATAAAGAATTCTGAATAATGATAGTGAAATTGATCCAAAATCTTGAAATCAAAATGGAATCACAGATAAATAGCTTGGAGACAAAGATTGAGAAGATGCAAGAAAGGTTTAACAAGGACCTAGAAGAAATAAAAGACAGTCAATATAAAATGAATAATGCAATAAATGAAATTAAAAACACTCTGGAGGCAACAAATAGTAGAATAACAGAGGCAGAAGATAGGATTAGTGAATTAGAAGATAGAATGGTAGAAATAAATGAATCAGAGAGGATAAAAGAAAAAGGAATTAAAAGAAATGAGGACAATCTCAGAGACCTCCAGGACAATATTAAACGCTACAACATTCGAATCATAGGGGTCCCAGAAGAAGAAGACAAAAAGAAAGACCATGAGAAAATACTTGAGGAGATAATAGTGGAAAACTTCCCTAAAATGGGGAAGGAAATAATCACCCAAGTCCAAGAAACCCAGAGAGTCCCAAACAGGATAAACCCAAGGCGAAACACCCCAAGACACATATTAATCAAATTAACAAAGATCAAACACAAAGAACAAATATTAAAAGCAGCAAGGGAAAAACAACAAATAACACACAAGGGAATTCCCATTAGGATAACAGCTGATCTTTCAATAGAAACTCTTCAAGCCAGGAGGGAATGGCAAGACATACTTAAAGTGATGAAAGAAAATAACCTACAGCCCAGATTATTGTACCCAGCAAGGATCTCATTCAAATATGAAGGAGAAATCAAAAGCTTCTCAGACAAGCAAAAGCTGAGAGAATTCAGCACCACCAAACCAGCTCTCCAACAAATACTAAAGGATTTTCTCTAGACAGAAAACACAAAAACAGTGTATAAACTCGAACCCAAAACAATAAAGTAAATGGCAACGGGATCATACTTATCAGTAATTACCTTAAATGTAAATGGGTTGAATGCCCCAACCAAAAGACAAAGACTGGCTGAATGGATACAAAAACAAGACCCCTACATATGTTGTCTACAAGAGACCCACCTCAAAACAGGGGACACATACAGACTGAAAGTGAAGGGCTGGAAAAAGATTTTTCATGCAAATAGGGACCAAAAGAAAGCAGGAGTAGCAATACTTATATCAGATAAAAGAGACTTTAAAACAAAGGCTGTGAAAAGAGACAAAGATGGTCACTACATAATGATCAAAGGATCAATCCAAGAAGAAGATATAAAAATTATAAATATATATGCACCCAACACGGGAGCGCTGCAATATGTAAGATAAATGCTTACAAGTATGAAAGGAGAAATTAACAATAACACAATAATAGTGGGAGACTTTAATACCCCACTCACATCTATGGATAGATCAACTAAACAGAAAATTAACAAGGAAACACAAACGTTAAATGATACAATAGACCAGTTAGACCTAATTGATATCTATAGGACATTTCATCCCAAAACAGTGAATTTCACCTTTTTCTCAAGCACACATGGAACCTTCTCCAGGATAGATCACATCCTGGGCCATAAAGCTAGCCTTGATAAATTCAAAAAAATAGAAATCATTCCAAGCATCTTTTCTGACCACAATGCAGTAAGATTAGATCTCAATTACAGGAGAAAAACTATTAAAAATTCCAACATATGGAGGATGAACAACACCCTGTTGAATAACCAACAAATCACAGAAGAAATCAAAAAAGAAATCAAAATTTACATAGAAACTAATGAAAATGAAAACACAACAACTCAAAACCTATGGGACACTTTAAAAACAGTCCTAAGGGGAAAGTTCATAGCAATACAGGCACACCTCAAGAAACAAGAAAAAACTCAAATAAATAACCTAACCCTACACCTAAAGCAACTAGAAAAGGAAGAAATGAAGAACCCCAGGGTTAGTAGAAGGAAAGAAATCCTAAAAATTAGGACAGAAATAAATGCAAAAGAAACAAAAGAGACCATAGCAAAAATCAACAAAGCCAAAAGCTGGTTCTTTGAAAGGATAAATAAAATTGACAAACCATTAGCCAGACTCATCAAGAAACAAAGGGAGAAAAATCAAATCAATAAAATTAGAAATGAAAATGGAGAGATCACAACAGACAACACAGGAATACAAAGGATCATAAGAGACTACTATCAACAATTATATGCCAATAAAATGGACAACGAGGAAGAAATGGACAAATTCTTAGAAAAGTACAACTTTCCAAAACTGGACCAGGAAGAAATAGAAAATCTTAACAGACCCATCACAAGCACGGAAATTGAAACTGTAATCAAAAATCTTCCAGCAAACAAAAGCCCAGGTCCAGATGGCTTCACAGCTGAATTCTACCAAAAATTTAGAGAAGAGCTAACACCTATCCTACTCAAACTCTTCCAGAAAATTGCAGAGGAAGGTAAACTTCCAAACTCATTCTATGAGGCCACCATCACCCTAATACCAAAACCTGACAAAGATCCCACAAAAAAAGAAAACTACAGGCCAATATCACTGATGAACATAGACGCAAAAATCCTTAACAAAATTCTAGCAATCAGAATCCAACAACACATTAAAAAGATCATACACCATGACCAAGTGGGCTTTATCCCAGGGATACAAATATTCTTCAATATCCGCAAATCAATCAATGTTATACACCACATTAACAAATGGAAAAACAAAAACCATATGATTATCTCAATAGATGCAGAGAAAGCCTTTGACAAAATTCAACATCCATTTATGATAAGAACTCTCCAGAAAGCAGGAATAGAAGGAACATACCTCAACATAATAAAAGCTATATATGACAAATCCACAGCAAACATTATCCTCAATGGTGAAAAATTGAAAGCATTTCCTCTAAAGTCAGGAACAAGACAAGGGTGCCCACTTTCACCATTACTATTCAACATAGTTTTGGAAGTTTTGGCCACAGCAATCAGAGCAGAAAAAGAAATAAAAGGAATCCGAATTGGAAAAGAAGAAGTAAAACTCTCACTGTTTGCAGATGACATGATCCTTTACATAGAAAACCCTAAAGACTCCACCAGAAAATTACTAGAACTAATCAATGATTATAGTAAAGTTGCAGGATATAAAATCAACACACAGAAATCCCTTGCATTCCTATACACTAATAATGAGAAAACTGAAAGAGAAATTAAGGAAACAATTCCATTCACCATTGCAACGGAAAGAATAAAATACTTAGGAATATATTTACCTAAAGAAACCAAAGACCTATATATAGAAAACTATAAAACACTGGTCAAAGAAATCAAAGAGGACACTAATAGATGGAGAAATATACCATGTTCATGGATTGGAAGAATCAATATAGTGAAAATGAGTATACTACCCAAAGCAATTTATAGATTCAATGCAATCCCTATCAAGCTACCAACGGTATTCTTCACAGAGCTAGAACAAATAATTTCACAATTTGTATGGAAATACAAAAAACCTCGAATAGCCAAAGCGATCTTGAGAAAGAAGAATGGAACTGGAAGAATCAACCTGCCTGACTTCAGGCTCTACTACAAAGCCACAGTTATCAAGACAGTATGGTACTGGCACAAAGACAGAAATATTGATCAATGGAACAAAATAGAAAGCCCAGAGATAAATCCACGCACATATGGACACCTTATCTTTGACAAAGGAGGCAAGAATATACAATGGATTAAAGACAACCTCTTTAACAAGTGGTGCTGGGAAAACTGGTCAACCACTTGTAAAAGAATGAAACTAGACCACTTTCTAACACCATACACAAAAATAAACTCAAAATGGATTAAAGATCTCAATGTAAGACCAGAAACTATAAAACTCCTAGAGGAGAACATAGGCAAAACACTCTCTGACATACATCACAGCAGGATCCTCTATGACCCACCTCCCAGAATATTGGAAATAAAAGCAAAAATAAACAAATGGGACCTAATTAAACTTAAAAGCTTCTGCACAACAAAGGAAACTATTAGCAAGGTGAAGAGGCAGCCTTCAGAATGGGAGAAAATAATAGCAAATGAAGCAACTGACAAACAACTAATCTCAAAAATATACAAGCAACTCCTACAGCTCAACTCCAGAAAAATAAATAACCCAATCAAAAAATGGGCCAAAGAACTAAATAGACATTTCTCCAAAGAAGACATACAGATGGCTAACAAACACATGAAAAGATGCTCAACATCACTCATTATCAGAGAAATGCAAATCAAAACCACTATGAGGTACCATTTCACGCCAGTCAGAATGGCTGCAATCCATAAGTCTACGAGCAATAAATGCTGGAGAGGGTGTGGAGAGAAGGGAACCCTCTTACACTGTTGGTGGGAATGCAAACTAGTACAGCCACTATGGAGAACAGTGTGGAGATTCCTTAAAAAACTGGAAATAGAACTGCCTTATGATCCAGCAATCCCACTGCTGGGCATACACACTGAGGAAACCAGAAGAGAAAGAGACACGTGTACCCCAATGTTCATCGCAGCACTGTTTATAATAGCCAGGACATGGAAGCAACCTAGATGCCCATCAGCAGATGAATGGATAGGAAAGCAGTGGTACATATACACAATGGAGTATTACTCAGCCATTAAAAAGAATACATTTGAATCAGTTCTAATGAGATGGATGAAACTGGAGCCTATTATACAGAGTGAAGTAAGCCAGAAGGAAAAACACCAATACAGTATACTAACGCATATATATGGAATTTAGAAAGATGGAAACAATAACCCTGTGTACGAGACAGCAAAAGAGACACCGATGTTTAGATCAGTCTTATGGACTCTGTGGGAGAGGGAGAGGGTGGGGAGATTTGGGAAAATAGCATTGAAACATGTATAATATCATGTATGAAACGAGTCGCCAGTCCAGGTTCGATGCACGGTACTGGATGCTTGGGGCTGGTGCACTGGGATGACCCAGAGGGAGGGTAGGGGAGGGAGGAGGGTGGAGGGTTCAGGATGGGGAACGCGGGTATACCTGTGGTGGATTCATTTAGATATTTGGCAAAACTAATACAATATTGTAAAGTCTAAAAATAAAATAAAATTAAAAAAAAAAAAGAAAAGAACTGACTTTGAAAGTACACAAAAAACAAGTCTGAGGGGAGAAAAGCCTCAGTTGTTCTAGGATGCAGATCTCAGATTCTTTTTAAATTTTTATGATGTTAATAAGAGTATATGAAAATACAGTAAGTTTCCTACAGATGAACAAGTTCAGTTCCAAGAATGTGTTTGTAAGTCCAAGAAAGCTAGCCTAGGTACCCAAAGAACACAGTTGGCTATACAGTACTGAACTATAATAAGTTTATAATACTTTGTACACAAATAATTGGAGAAGGAAATGGCAACCCACTCCAGTATTCTTGCCTGGAGAATCCCAGGGATAGAGGAGCTTGGACTGCCATCTGTGGGGTCACACAGAGTTGGACATGACTGATGTGACTTTAGCAGCAGCAGCACACAAATAATACATAAAAAACAAATATTTTAACCTTACGGTACAGTACCTTGAAAAGTACAGTGGTACAGTACAGCAGCTGGCATACAGGGGTTGGCATCGAGTGAATAGGCAACAGTTACTTACTAGAGGAGAGAGAGGAGGTGGGAGATGGGAGACCTGAATGATCATCAGCAATAGGAGATGGAGGGAAAGCTGTACTAATGCCAGACACTGATGGAATGTGTGTTTGCATCTTTGAAAGTTTGCAGCTTGAAAGTTCATGTTTAAGGGGCTTACTGTACATAAACTATATTTGTTTTCTCTATTTTTCTACTGTATTTATTTTTCTTAATGGCATTTAGATCCATAGTCTCAAGGTAAGTAGAAGAGACACCTGACTTCCCTCTCTGCATCCCTTTTCCCAGTTTCTCACACTACCGTCATTATCCCCACTCCCTCTCCACATGCCCCATGTCAATTTCTCTTGTGACTCCATCCCAGTTCAGTCTTCTGAAGTCACTTTGTCTTTAAATGTTTGCCTACTTCCTTTCTGTTTCTAGTCACTTCTTATTATGTGTCATTTTTCTTCCCTCCGTTGGATGTGAGCAGCACTGTATAATAATGTGTGACAGATGGAAAATAAATTTGAAGCATGTGAATCAGTAGTGACAAGGGAAATCAATCATTAGAAGCATCCTTATAAGAAGCAAAGCTATGCCACTGATCACTTGGAACCCTAGACAAGGGGCAAAAAAATTGCAGAGCAAAGCAGAAATAGATGTACATGTCATCACAGGCAGGGAACAACAAATAGTGGGGATGGGGGGTGCTTTCCTGGCCTTAATAGAATGAAGATAACTGACAAATTGTGCTACAGTTTCTGTATAGGAATAGTCATTAGCTTTGTGATATAATAAATCATGGCAGTAGTCATCATTCTCCAGTAGTCATGTATGGATGTGAGAGGTGGACTATAAAGAAAGCTGAGCGCCGAAGAATTGACACTTTTGAACTGTAGTGTTGGAGGAGACTCTTGAGAGTCCCTTGGACTGCAAGGAGATCCAACCAGTCCATTCTAAAGGACATCACTCCTGAATATTCATTGGAAGGACTGATGTTGAAGCTGAAACTCCAATACTTTGGCCACCTGATGAGAAGAACTGACTCGTTTGAAAAGACCTTGATGCTGGGAAAGATTGAAGGCAGGAGAAGGGGACGACAAAGGATGAGATGGTTGGATGACATCACTGACTCGATGGACATGGGTTTGGGTGGACTCCAGGAGTTGGTGATGGACAGGGAGGCCTGGTGTGCTGCAGTCCATGGGGTTGCAAAGAGCCAGACATGTTTGAGCAACTGAACTGAACTAAATGGAAATCATGGCATCCATAAATACAATAGATAGGAAGCTAGTAATTTACATGTAGAGCAACACACTTATTAATGAATTACACACATGCAGAAAGTGAAAGTGAAGTCGCTTAGTCATGTCCGACTCTTTGCGACCCCATGGACTGTAGCCGACCAGGCTCCTCCGTCCATGGGATTCTCCAGGCAAGAATACTGGAGTGGGTTGCCATTTTCTTCTCCAGGCGATCTTCCTGACCCAGGGATCAAACCCAGGTCTCCCGCATAGCAGGCAGAGGCTTTAACCTCTGAGCCACCACACACATGCAGAAGAGGGGTGCAAATGGGAGAGGATTGCACTAGTCCTGTGCCATTCCAACTGACAAGAAGCATATAATTACCTAGTGCACAAGATGACCTTAGACCTCAGAATATTTTCAGTGCAATTCTGCTGAAATCACATCTCCCAGCAGGATGTCTTATAACTGCTCCTCTGCAAACTTCTTCTCAAACTCCCTTGGGGTCTATCAATGCTACCTAGGCTCCTCCTGATAGCTTACCATGAACAGTGTCAGATTCTTGATCTCCAAAGAAGATTTAGCTTTGAGTTGATCACTAAAGAGCTTTTGTGTAGCAAAGTTTTATTAAAGTATGAAAAGGGACAGTGAAAGCTTCTGACATAGACATCAGAAGGGGGATGGAGAGTGCTGCCCTCGCTAGTGTTAGCAAGGGGGTTATATACTTTTTAAATTAGCTATTGCAATAAATCAAAAGAATGCTTTAAGGTTGTAAAAACTTTACTAGACCCACTCCCACAATTTACATTTCAAGGTAACAGGATTAGAATTTAGCAATAGAAAGATTCTACCAGACCCACTCCCATAATTTACATTCTAAGGTATCAGGATAACCAGAAGGTTTTCAGGAAGGAGAAACTGTCCTCAAGCAGGATACATTGTTGTTATATATTCCCTAGTAAGTGAAAGAGGAGAGTGAAAATGTTGGCTTAAAATTCAACATTCAGAAAACTAAGATCATGGCATCTGGTCCCATCACTTCTTGGCAAATAGATGGGGAAACAATGGAAACAGTGGCAGATTTTATTTTGGGGGGATTTGGCAGATTTTTATTTTTATTTTCAGTGACCAAAATCACTAAAGATGGTGACTGCAGCCATGAAATTAAAAGATGCTTACTCCTTGAAAGAAAAGTTATGACCAACCTAGACAGCATATTAAAAAGCAGAGACATTAAAAAGCCAACAAAGGTCCATCTAGTCAAGGTTTTTCCAGTAGTCATGACTGGTGTGAGAGTTGGACTATAAAGAAAGCTGAGCACCGAAGAATTGATGCTTTTGACTGTGGTGTTGGAGAAGACTCTTGAGAATCCCTTGGACTTCAAGAAGATCCAACCAGTCCATCCTAAAGGATATCAGTCCTGAATATTCATTGGAAGGACTGATGTTTAAGCTGAAACTCCCAATACTTTGGCTACCTGATGTGAAGAGCTGACTCATTGGAAAAGACCTTGATGCTGGGAAAGATTGAGGGCAAGAGGAGAAGGGGAGAGCAGAGGATGAGATGGTTAGATGGCATCACCAACTCAATGGACGTTTGAGTAAACCCCAGGAGTTGGTGATGGACAGGGAGGCCTGGTGTGCTGCAGTCCATGGGGTCACAAAGAGTCAGACACAACTGAGTAACCGAACTGAATTGAACTGAACTGAATCCCTAGCACAGAGTTTAAACTGAGTTGTTTGTTGTGTAATCATAATTTCTGGGCTTAAAGAAAAAAACCATTATATGTGACTAAGACTAAGGAATGTAGAGGGAAAAAAAAGTTTGTCCTTTCCTCCTCCTTGAGAATTCCAGACCCCTATCTCTTCTTCGAAAGCCCCAGACCCCTCATTCCTCCTCAGGGACCCTGGACTTCTTATCAACCTGCCTAGGAATTGACTCTCTCACTCTTGTGTCTCCTCCTTCCCCAGCCACCTGGTCTACAGCACTGACCTCTGCTCTCCCAGCTCCTGCCAGCTGGGCTACTCTCTCTACAGCCAGGAGACCTGCTGTGAGCCCATCAGGACCCTGGGTCTCTGGGGTTTAGGTCCCTGAGCTCTGAGTCCAGAGCTGCTACTTACTGGACTGTGGATCCCATGGCTTCAGAGCCCTGATTTATGGAGTCTGGGACTTCCCTACCTTGGGCTTTGTACCCAGTTTCTGCCATCCAACCTACTCGTCTTCTAGGAGCCTCTAGATATTTTGTAAAAAACCTACCTATCCACCTGCCTTCTACTGATCAATTTGTTGAGTTCCAGTACTTTCTAAGTCAATTCATCAAAATGCCTGCTCAGAGTTCCATCATGCTCATTATTTCCATTGGCACATATCTTCTTATTCCTTGGTCACCAGTTCCTTACTCAATCTCTTTCCGTCAAATGCAGGCTAACAGACTGATTCCTGAATCCTATGAATTTAAAGACATAATCCCCCAAATAAGTATAACATCAGCATTACTAATGGAATTTATGTTAATTTACTTTCTGCCCCAAATGGATACAAAGTTAAAGGATTATAACCCAGTAAACTAATTCATCCTGGCATTGAAATATTTTGTGTTATTGCTTATACATTTTGACCAGAGTTTGTGCTGATTCAATTTATCAGCTAAGCAAAAGCTCACCATGCTTGTGGAGGACATTCTGGAAGCCTAAAATGTTGTAGGGTATTCCCTGGTGGCTTAGTGGTAAGGATTTTGCCTGGCAATGCAGGAGTCAGAGGAGACTCGAGTTTGATCCCTGGGTCAGGAAGATTCTCTGCAGAAGGAAATGGCAACGCACTCCAATATCCTTGCCTGGGAAATCCCATGGACAAAGGAGTCTGGCAGGCTTTAGTCCATGAGGTTGCCAAAGTGTTGAAAGTGACTTAGTGACTAAACAACAACAACAAAAAATGTTGTAGATTTGATCTAATTTCTTTGAACAATGGATATTTTTCTCATTCAGACTATAGTTACTAAATATTCATGTTGTGAAGTTTTGGAGCTTTATTGAATAAAACTCTCAGAATCAGGATAAATTTTGATTCTATCAAAGAATATGAGTCTTATCTATACGGACAGAGGGAATGTAATTGTGAAGCTGACAGATTCAAGGGGAATTTCATGAATAGATTTACATTGTTAGATTTATATGGCTAGTATAATAAATAAAAGAAAAACTAGAGAAAAGACCAATTTAAAAATCCACATGAACACTGAATACATTCTGAGTTTACCAAATATTTGTTAAAATTGACCAGATTCATACTTCTAATGGTGAGTTTCTAATGTCATTCACTTTTTCATATGTATGAGAAGATATAGACAATGATTTTAGTGGGAAGGATACAGCTTCAGAATCACAGATAGAGCCTGTGATTCCACATCAGTGCTTTCTTAAAGCCCAAATGAAATTTAGATGAAAACAAAAGCCTTTATATCAGCCAATTTGACTATTTCATTCTGACCTCAATATAAAGTTGGAGACACTACTTGTTTATTTATTTATTTATTTTGGTAACATGCTCAATGTTTACAGGCCGAGTATTTAATGAAACCTTAAGAGACCAAGATAAATAGATTTTTGAGTAATGAAAGTGGATTACACAGGAGATGTGGCTTTAATCCCTGGGTAGGGGAGATCCTGTGGAGGAGGAAATGGCAACCCACTCCAGTATTCTTGCCTGGAAAATCTCATTGACATAGGAGCCTTGTGGGCTACAGTCCATGGGGTCACAAAGAATCAGAAATGACTTAGCAGGAGCACACAAACACAAAAAGATATTATCCCTAAATAGTGCTTTAACCAATGTTCAAAGAATAACCTACTCAATGTATGTTTAGGTCCTTGAATAGATTTGTGACAAAGATATATATTTAAAATTCAAGCTATTTTAAAAAAGAAGCAATGGATACCTAAAGCAGATCAGGGAATTCCCAAGTCATTACAAAAAAAATTGTCTCTCCAGATATTGTCAAATAATCCCTAGTGGACTAAAGGGAAAATATCTTCTGATTGAGAATCATTTATCTAAACTAATTCTCAGAGAAAAGAGGAGATAAAAAATAGAGAACAGAATTTAAGAAGATATGGATCATAGTGAAAAGATTTAGCATATTTGGGTTTGAAGTCCTAAAAATAGAAAAGAGAGAGAATGGAGGAGGAAATATATTCAGGGATAAAATGCTATGAATTTTCTAAAACAAATTCAAATAAGTGTTGCCAACTGAAGTTTGGAAAAATACAGAGAATACACCTACACACACCTAAATCAGTGACAAGAGAAACATTTCTAAGTTACGTGGGGAAGAAAGCTGATTACTTCAGAAAATAACAATAGGACTGAAATATAAATTATTTTAAGAGAAAATTGAAATATTAAAAAGTATGACAAAATGAAGATTTCATATTTGAATACTAGGGACAGAAAATATGTGCTTCAAAACTAAAGAGAATTGCAGACCACAAAAGACTGAGAAAATGTCTCACCAGCAGACTGACTGAATGCATAGGCTGAGTTGACTATTAGTGAAGAAGGAAAATACATTTGCTTGCCAATGAAAGAAAATATGACATTAAGATATGGGTTGATTTGTTTTCCCATTCTTAAGATTCTTCTTAGTTATGGTAGCCTGACCAGTGACTACTTACCATTTTGTGGGATACAAAATGACTCTTAGTCTCCACTGGGTAAATATATATAACAGAAATATTCTCTAGAACTGAACATAGAACAACAGACTAGTTTAAAATTGGGAAAGGAGTCTATCAAGCCTGTATATTGTCACCCTGCTTATTTAACTTATATGCAGAGTGGAGTGAGTGAAAGTCCCTCACTTGCGTCAGACTCTTTGTGACCCACATAGCCTAGACAGTCCACGGAATTCTCCAGGCAAGAATACTGGAGTGGGTAGCCTTTCCCTTCCCCAAAGGATTTTCCCAACCCAGGGATTGAACCCAGGTTTCCTGCAGTGCAGGCAGATTCTTTACCAGCTGAGCCACAAGAGAAGCCCTATATTCACAGTACATCATGCAAAATGCCAGGCTGGATGAAGCACAAGCTGGAATCAAGATTTCCAGAAGAAACATCAACAGCCTCAGATATGCATATGATACCACTCTAATGGCAGAAAGCAAAGAGGAACTAAAGAGCCTCTTGATGAGGGTGAAAGAGGAGAGTGAAAAAGCTGGCTTAAAACTCAGCATTCAAAAAATGAAGATGATGGCATCAGGTCCTATCATCAGGTCCTATTATGGCAAATAGATGGGTAAAAATTGGAAACAGTCATATTTCATATTCTTGGGCTCCAAAATCACTGTGGACAATGACTGTACCTATGAAATTAAAAGACACTTTCTCCTTGGAAGAAAATCTGTGACGAACCTAGGCAACATATTAAAAAGCAGAGACATCACTTTGCCAACAAAGGTCCATATAGTCAAAGCTATGGTTTTTCCAGTAGTCATGTATGGATGTGAGAGTTGAACCATGTAGAATGCTGAGCTTTGAAGAATTGATGCTTTTGAATTGTGATGCTAGAGAAGACTTGAGAGTCCCTAAGACTTCAAGGAGTTCAAACCAGCCAATTCAAAGGAAATTAACCCTGAGTATTCATTGGAAGGACTAATGCTGAAGTTGAAGCTCCAATAATTTGGCCACCTGATGCAAAGAACCGACTCATTGGAAAAGACCTTGATGCTGGAAAAGATTGAGGGCAGGTGGAGAAGGGGACGACAGAGGACGAGATGGTTGGATGGCATCAGTGACTTGATGGACATGAGTCTGAGAAAACTCCAGAAAATAGTGAAGGACAGAGAAGCCTGGAATGCTGCTGTCCATGGAATTGCAAGGAGTTGGACATGACTCAGTGACTGAACCACAATAACAATTTTCTAGATAATAAGTGTGCAAGACACCATCTGGTGGCATCAATCTTGATACTCCAAGTCATGATACCTGCATGCTTATTAAGATGATTAATCAAAGTTGAATACTCTAGATGGCTAGTAAGTTAAGTGAAAGTCACTCAGTTCTGTTCGACTATTTGTGACCCCATGGACTACACAGCCCATGGAATTCTCCAGGCCAGAATACTGGAGTGGGTAGCCATTCTTTTCTCCAGGGGGTCTTCCCAACTCAGGGATCGAACCTGGGTCTCCAGCATTGCAGGGAGATTATTTATCAGCTGAGACACCAGGGAGTTTTTGTCTTTTAAATAATTAAATGGAAAAAATTGGATCTATACAATATAATGGCTCCATAAACCACAGATTTGAAAAAAATATATAGAAATCAGATATGAAAACAATTTTTAGAGACTGTTATTTCCATAGTTTGGAGCCAACATTTTAATTTAAAATTCCCCAATATTTTAAAATATGGATAAATAAATTTCCTTTAGAAAAAAAAAAAAGCTATCTTCAGAAACATAATTTGTACCAATATAACACATGATCTCCATTTAGTAACCGTCTGAGAGTTAGTAGTTTCATTAAAATATTTGCTGCTACTGCTAAGTCGCTTCAGTCAGGTCCGACTCTGTGCAACCCCATAGACGGCAGCCCACCAGGCTCCCCCGTCCCTGGGATTCTCCAGGCAAGAACACTGGAGTGGGTTGCCATTTCCTTCTCCAATGCATGAACGTGAAAAGTGAAAGTGAAGTCGCTCAGTCGTGTCCGACTCCTAGCGACCCCATGGACTGCAGCCCACCAAGCCCTTCCGTCCATGGGATCTTCCAGGTAAGCCTCCAAAATATTTGCTACTTATATCTTAATATTAAGGAATGACTAGAGAGGAGAAAACGCAGGGAACTACTGGACTTATGGATTAGTGGAGTAAAAGATACTCTTACAGAAGTAATAGTTCCTAAGGAAAATGCACTTACTTTAAGGTTTTGCTTGAGAATGACCTTGCTCTTCATTCATCAACTCTGAATTTGTTCCATCAAGGCTACTTTGGGGAAAAAAAGAGAAAGTTTAGCAATAAAAAAAAAGGAAAATATAGATGCACAAGATATTACTAAGCGGAAAATTTTCCCTGCTTGGTTGGCAAGAAAGAATGAGATTGAAATTCTAATTTGGGATATCTGAAAATAAAAGATGTGCAAAAGAGTTATTTACATTTGGAACAGTTATTTCCTCACTTTGCTCTCTCTTGTAGGAGTCTTGTATAATGTTTCTTTTTCAATTTGAATGCTACTCTTGTTATTAATTTTGAAGAACCAACTTTGGACCTGGTTATATTCTATGCAAAGAATTTTTTACTCTTATATTGATTTCTACCTTTAATTTGTTTCCTCTTTTTGTTTTCTCTTGTCTTGATTTGTTATTCCTTATTCTAACTTCTTGATCTTCAGCCTTTTTTCTTTTCAAACATACCCATTTAGTGTATAAAATACCCTCAAAGAACTGAATTAGCCAAAACCTGTTAAGTTTTAGTGTTTTATCTTCAATAGCATTCTGATCAAGGAATTTTCTGTTGTCCATATTGATATATTTTCTTTGAATCATGGATTACACAATGTCTCGAATTGTCATTTGCCCCCAAAATCCAAATGCTAACTTCCAATTCTGAACACAGTGGTTATCAGAGATGGAAATTTTTTAATAGGATTAGTGCCCTTGAAAGAAGAAACCCCAGATAACTCTCGGTCCTTCTATTATTGAGGTTACAGTGAAAAGATAGCAATCAAGGAAAGGGTCTCATCAGACATTCAGACATCTCATGGTGCCTTGAACTTGAACTTCTTAGCCTCCAGAACATAAGACATCAATGTTTTGATAAAGCATCCTTTCCATGATAATCTGTCATAGCGGCTGAAAAGAACCAAGACAGATTATTTACAAGTGTATTTCACTGCCTTATAATTATTTCCTCGATGACAAGAGCATTACTAAGAGTTATTATAATCATGTGAGTTGGTGGAGGTTTGTTTTATGATTGAAGTATTTTCAGTTAAACTCCCTGTGCACTTCAAATGATTGTGCTCGTTGAACTTGAGTGCAATGCCTCCACCGTTTGATCAGTTCTTTTAACTGTGTTGGTCAAGTGTTCTACCCTAACTAGCTTTTGTCTTCCTTTTTCATATCCTTAAGCATTGAGTGTGATATCCATGGAGGACTCACACCTTTTTAAAAATTATGATCATTCCTCTTTATCATTAGTGAAGTTTCTATGACTGAGATTAATAAATTAACAGCTCCCTTTTGTTTTTTTAGGTAATTCATATCATTTCTTTCAAAATTTCTGTATGCTTTTATTTTTATTGATTACTCTTGAAAGCAGAATATTGTGGTACTCTTTTAAAATTGAATCTGAATCTTTGTATTAGACTCCTTTTCCTTTTATGTGTCATACAGATATATAGATAAAGATATGTCTAAATATACTCATATGTGTATATGCATATATGGGGCTTCCCAGGGGGCAAAGTGTAAAGAATATACCTGCCAATGCAGGAGATATAGGAGACACAGGTTCTATCCCTGGGTTGGGAAGATCCCCTGGAGTAGGAAATGGCTGGGCTTCCCTGGTGGCTCAATAGATAAAGAATCCTCCTGCAATGCAGGAGACCTGGGTTCAATTCCTGGGTTGGGAAGATCCCCTGGAGGAGGGCATGGCAACCCACTCCAGTATTCTTGCCTGGAGAATCATCAAGGACAGAGGGGCCTGGTGGGCTACAGTCCACGTGGTTGTAAAGAATCAGACATGACTGAGTGACTAAGGACAGGCAATGGCAACCTATTCCAGTATTCATGCCTAGAAAAATTCCATGGACCCAGGAACCTGGAGGATTGCAGTCCATGTGGT
Organism: Bos grunniens; assembly: GCF_055505025.1. Lineage (NCBI taxonomy): Eukaryota > Metazoa > Chordata > Mammalia > Artiodactyla > Bovidae > Bos > Bos grunniens. Next base: position 151,955,573 of record NC_141165.1, read on the forward strand.
CACAAAGAATCTGACAGGACTGAGTGACTGAGCATGCACATATGTATATATACACATATAAAAATGTATATCTAAAAATTTGGAATTTTTTTATTATTTAGTCTTTTAGATTATTTTTTTTCCCTTTTTGATTAGCAAAACTTTTAACATTATCAGTTCCCATTTTTAATGTAATATCTGTGGTGTTTTACTGATTTTAGACTTTTTTTTAGAAATTTCAATGTACATTCCTGATTTACTTCTCATCAATATAAATTATTTTACTATTTCTACAATAATTCTAAAACCTTGGAAAACCTTAAATCCAATTGTTCTCTTTTTTGGTATTGTTGTCCTCATGCATTTTAATACTACATATATTTTAAAACCAAGAATCTTTTCAATTAATGATTTATGAATTTTTACTTAAATGTAATCTGTGTTCACGTTTTTTCTCCCATTTCCATGTTACTCTCTGGGAATATTTTCTTTGTACCTACTTGAAGAAAGTCCTTTACTGTTTGTGTGTGTGTTAGTTGCTTCAATCATTCTGACTCTTTGCGATCCCATGAACTGCAGCCCACCAGGCTCCTCTGTCCATGGAATTTGCCAGGCAAGAATACTGGAATGGGTTGTGCATTCCTTCTCCAGGGGATCTTCCCAATCCTGGGATTGAACCTGGGTATCCCACATTGCACGCAGTTTCTTTACCATCTGAGCCACCAAGGAAGCCCAGCAAGTGGAAGTGGAAGTGTTAGTCGCATCCAATTCTTTCTGACACCTTGGACTGTAGCCAGCTAAGTTCCTCTGTCCATGGGATTCTCCAGGCAAGAATACTGGAGTGCGTAGCCATTCCCTTCTCCAGGGGCTCTCCCCAATCCAGGGATGCAACCCAGGTCTCCTGCATTGTAGGTGGATTCTTTACAGTCTGAGTCACCAGAGAAACTTTGTACCTTTAGTGTTAGGTTTTTCTCTTTTTTTTTTCTTTTTTGGCTACGTGGTATATTGCATCTTAGTTCTCTGACCATGTATCAGCCTGTGACCTTACAGTGGAAGCGTGGTGTCTCAACCACTGGACTGCCAGGGAAGCCCCCTTTAGTGCTTTTAGAGAGATAACACAAAAGATACATGCAGGTATCCTGCACTAAAGAAATAACCTTAAGAAAGTGGTCTAAGGAAGAAAGAGGACGTTTAACAGGGAGGAAATGTAGTCACCTACATGATGGGGCTGCAGTGTCTAACTGGCACTTTTCTAGAAGAGCAACATATCTGGTTGTACTGTAAATGTGGATAACAAGAAGGCAAAATATATCTCAAAATTCATAAAGTTAATCCATTTGAAACTCTCTTGATTTGAATAATATTTATTCAGCAAATCATAGGTTTGAAATCAGGTAGAGGAGAAACCTGAATGTGTCATTCTGTCCTTTGTTATTTACTGAGACTCACCTCAACAGAGGGCTTCAGATAGTAAAGAATTCACAGGAAACCCAAATTCTGTCCCTGGGTTGGAAGATCCCATGGAGAAGGGAGTGGCAACCCACCCCAGTCTTCTTGCCTGGAGCAGGCCATGGATAGAAGAGCCTGGTGGGCTACAGTCCATGGGGTCACAAAAAGTTGGACATGACCAAGTGACTAACACACACACACACATACACCTCAGTAGAGTCATTACCCGAGTTTCCTCTGAGAGGCTTAGATTGGTCTCCATTTGTGACTGTTCCTATTGATTGGTCTTGTGTCTTCCAAACGCTCATCTAGGGTTCCCTCTGTTCCTGTTACTCCGTCAGTCAATTTTAACAGGGTTGGGGCTTTTGCATTGGCTGTGAGGTCTCTACATTAATTTTAATACTTGGAAATTAATCTTGGAGGAAATAAATGAATGTCACAAGCAGGTTCAATGTTTAGAAGGCTGTTTTGAAAGCCAAAGCTATGCCTCTGACCAAATAAAAATGAAAGATGGTACCATTTCAATCTTCACCCTTAGAAGGACTGCATATTTCAGCAAAACCAGACTCAAATACACATGCAGCATATACCAGGAAGAAATGAAGGAACATTCCTGACCGCAATGGGGTGGTCATGAATACAAAAGGGACACACTTTTGTGACATGAGTAGTTTACTGGGTTTGTGTTATAATGAAAATTATTACAGCACACATAAGTACTGGAGAAGGAAATGGCACCCCACTCCAGTATCTTTGCCTGGGGAATCCCATGGACAGAGGAGCCTGGTGGGCTACAGTCCATGGGGTCGCAAAGAGTTGGACATGACTGAGCGACTTCACTTTCACTTTTTTCACGCATAAGTACAATGTGTAGGAAACTAGCCAGCTGAACTTACAGAAATGATGACTGAGCGAACATCATGCAAATGAGGGAGTAGAAATGTGTAAATGATGACCTTGTAATTGTTAATACCTATTGCTAATAAATGCCACAGTCCAGGAGGTAGAAATTGTCCTTGCATCTCCTGTCAATGTGTCCTATAACTGCTGCTCTGGAACCTTCTCCTCCTGCTCCTGAGGGACCACCTGCATTACTCAGGCTCCTCCTTCCCTAGCAACTTAGTCTACAGCGCTGAGCTCTGCTCTCCCAGCTCCTGCCAGCTGGTCTCATCTCTCTACAGTCAGGAGATCTGCTGTGAGCCCATCAGGACCCAGACATCTCATATGATGTCCAGTCCCTGCCAGACATCCTGCTACCACCCAAGGACCTCCACATTCTTCAGTCCCTGCTGGACAACTCACCCAGGGTCTCTGGGCTTTAGGTCCAGCAAGGACTGCTCCCTGAACCCTGGATCCAAAAGCTGCTACTTACTGGGTTGTAGATCCAGTGGCTTCAGACCCCTGGGTTATGGAGTCTGGGGTTCCCCTATCTTGGGCTATGGATCAAGATCCTGCCACTCAATCTATCTTGATTTTTGGCTAATCTGTGGATCTGGCTTCTAGACATTAAATTATAGAATATATAGACATTTTTGAAAAATGTCAACTCTAAAATCTCATAAGAAACAACCCTTTTTGTGGTCCCAAAGATTTGTTCACCCATCTGTAGACCACCCAGCCTCATTTAGAAATTGGTTCTTGCACAATGTAAAAGTCTAGTCAAAGCTATGGTTTTTCCAGTGGTCATGTATGGATATGAGAGTTGGACTGTGAAGGAAGCTTAGTGCCAAAAAATTGATGCTTTTGAACTGTGGTGTTGGAGAAGATTCTTGAGAGTCCCTTGGACTGCAAGGAGATCCAACCAGTCAGTTCTGAAGGAGATCAGCCCTGGGATTTCTTTGGAAGGAATGATGCTAAAGCTGAAACTCCAGTACTTTGGCCACCTCATGCGAAGAGTTGACTCATTGGAAAAGACTCTGATGCTGGGAGGGATTGGGGGCAGGAGGAGAAGGGGATGACAGAGGATGAGATGGCTGGATGGCATTACTGACTCGATGGACGTGAGTCTGAGTGAACTCCAGTAGTTGGTGATGGACAGGGAGGCCTGGCATGCTGCGATTCATGGGGTCGCAAAGAGTTGGACGTGACTGAGCAACAGAACTGAACTGAAATGAACTGATAATGTAAAAGTAAGTAATAAACCTAAACTTTAAATCATATAGCTGCACTGGTGATGGAAATCACCCAATTATTAAATATACTTCATAATTCAACATTATTTAATTATCTTAAGCAAATAAACAGAGGAGCCTGGTGGGCTACAGTCCACAGGGTCACAAAGAGTCAGACACGACTGAGCAACTAACATACATATAAATAAACACACTTATTCTGGTATCCATATATGGCATTGTTATCATTATTATTAGTTAATTATTGACCAGGAGTTTCTTTTACTGTTTATTGGATTTATAAATGTAAAAGATTAATTTGTTTTATAATACAAACTTTGGGATAATAAAGATTGAAGAATTTGAGATAAAAAAATTTGTTATTTAGATTTCTTTTAACCTTTTAATATGAATTGGTATGAATAAGCATCTCAAAAGTTATGTGCTGTGTGCTAAGTCACTTTAGTCATGTCTGATTCTTTGTGACCCTATTGACTACAGCCTGCCAGGCTCCTCCTCTGGCCATGGGATTCTCCAGGCAGGAATACTGGAGTGGGTTGACATTCCTTCGTCCAGGGAATCTTCCTGACTCAGGGATGGAACCCATGTCTCTTCTGTCTCCTGCTCTGGCGAGTGGATTCTTTACCACTAGCACCACCAGGGAAGTCCCTCAAAAGCTATAAAAGCCTCATTATTTAAATCACATGAGGTCTTAGATCTCTCTTTACAGGAAAAGAAAAGAACAAAAGTTAGTGGATATATATGGTATGCAGAGAGAAAGAATAAAATTTAGATATACTGCTAGATTTGTACATAAAACAAAAATATACATCTAACTTGTGGCAGTATATTTTCAGAAAATACTAAATATAAATCTAAAGTAACTTCCATTAAGTTCATCCAAAGTTGGCTGGTAAAAGTGATCGGATTCGTGAATCTTGGTGAGTACTTTTCCATGAAATTCATTTCTTTACAGCATGTAAGAAGGAAGCCAATTATTCTTCTTGTGAAGAATTTTGATTCAGGATGTGTGGGCTTTTATCTCTATGCTTTCCAATGGCTCAAACTATATATGGCTGAGAATCATCACAACCTTTATGTCAGCAAAAATGGATGTTCTTTACTTTTTTATAGTCATGTGCTAATCTTTTTAACAAGACACAGATTCCAGCAAACGATACACAGTCAGACAGTTTGAAAAGGAGGCAAATCTAATAATAAAGGAGCATTATCTTTGTGTTGAGGTAAATAAATGTTCAAAGAGACTTTCAAGTCATTATTTCTTCAGAATTTTAAATAGTACTCAGAGGAAGGTAAATTTTTTGTGATACTTTTTTTTCCCTAAGCATGAGGCAATGGAAGTTCAAAGGGAGTCAAAATCTGGCCAAACATCCCAGTCTTACAGAGAAACTGTTGTTCACAATTTTCCTAAAAGAGGGAGGCTGTTATGAAAAGCTAAAACAGAAGTAGTATAGAATTGAATTAGAGAAAATTTGGAAAAATAAAATTACATGGATGAAGCACAGAGATAGAAATTGTCTGGTATATTGCAGGAACATTTGGGCAATTAATTTGCAGTGGGGTTATTAATTAATTTGGTAAATAGGTTTGGACAACATTTCTAATGGCTTCATGTTAGTCCATCATTTTGAAGTTTGCATTTTGAAAGACATTAATCCTAGTTTTCCTTTCCATCTAGTCAATTTACTGAAACAGATTTTTGGTGATAATCTTCACTAGAATTCTCGTCTATTCTAAACAACTTTGCATGCATTGTAAAATAAATATTTTTACTAACCACCTTTGTATTTAATATGTAGAAGTGTAACATGATGAAGGGCTTCCCTGGTGGCTCAGCAGGTAAAGAATCTGCCTGCAATGCAGGAGACCCCGGTTTAATCCCTAGGTCAGGAAAATCCACGGAAGACGTGAATGGCAACCCACTCCAGTAATCTTGCCTGGAGAATCCCATAGTAGCTCAAAAGGTTGCTCTGTCCATGGGATTCTTTACACACAAGGGGAACCCTTTACCAAATAAAACTTTTGTCATCATCAGATTGGGTACTTGAAATTAGACAAGTTCGGTCACGTTCAGGGTGATTTGGCCATAGACAGAGTTGCATTGATTTTGATGATATGATGTTAGCAATCTTACAACAGCTTGGTTCATCCAAAGTAAATTCCTCTACAGATAGATCCATTAAGAGCCTCAAATTACCTATAGTAATTGATTAAAAATGATCAGTGCTACAAAAGGGCTAGAAAAGAACAAACCAAGAGGCAACACAGAGTACAAAAAAGTCTACAGTTCAGTTCAGTCACTCAGTCATGTCCAACTCTTTGCAACCTCATGGACTGCAGCATGCCAGGCCTCCCTGTCCATCACCAACTCCTGGAGTTTACCCAAACTCATGTCCGTTGAGTTGGTGATGCCATCCAACCATCTCATCCTGTCATCCCCTTCTCCTCCTGCCCTCAATCTTTCCTAGCATCAGGGTCTTTTCAAATGAGTCAGTTCTTCACATCAGGTGGCCAAAGTATTGAAGTTTCAGCTTCAGCATCAGTCCTTCCAATGAACACCCAGGACTGATCTCCTTTAGGATGGACTGGTTGAATCTCCTTGCAGTCCAAGGAACTCTCAAGAGTCTTCTCCAACACCGCAGTTCAAAAGCATCAATTTTTCTGCATTCAGCTTTCTTTATAGTCCATTTCTCACATCCATACACGACTACTTGAAAAACCATAGCCTTGACTAGATGGACCTTTGTTGACAAAGTAATGTCTCTGTTTTTTATATGCTGTCTAAGTTGGTCATAACTTTCCTTCCAAGGAGTAAGTGTCTTAATTTCATGGCTGAAATCACCATCTGCAGTGATTTTGGAGCCCCCCAAAATAAAGCCTGACACTGTTTCCACTGTTTCCCCATTTATTTTCCATAAAGTGAAAAACAAGTCTACAAGAGGGCCAGATAATGGACATATTAGAAATATACACACAAATAATTGTGGCTATTTTTCTTGAGACATTAATGATAAATTTAAGAATTTTGACAGAATATGAGAATGTATAAAAATGAAAATTTGAAAACTGTAAAACAGTAAAATAATGTGCAAAACTCAAATGAATTCAAAGGTAAACTAAGGCATTCTGAAACTATTGGCCAGTATATCTCCCATCTGAAATAAAATATAATAATGGCTCAGATCAGGGAGTGGCAGTGTATCTGGTCTAAGTGTAGGCAAACTAGAGGTTCCATCAACCACATTTAAATTGAAGACAGTGTCTACCTAATTTAATTTTTTGAGGAAGCTTATTGATAAGCCCTTTACCTTTCTAACATGAAGAAAAAAGGGCTTGCAATCTCTGGAAAACATTATATCAAAATATTTTTGTACATGTATTTGTATGTATATATGCACTCATTTCACATGCTAGCAAGGTGATGCTCAAAATCCTTCAAGTTAGGCTTCAACAGTATGTGAACTGAGAACTACCTGATTTTCAAGCTGGATTTGGAAAAGACAGAGGAACCAGAGATCAAATTGCCAGCATCTGTTGGACTGTAGGAAAAGCAAGAGAATTCCAGAAAAATATGTACTTCTGCCTCATTGATTACACTAAAGCCTTTGACTGTGTGGATCACAACAAACTGGAAAATTCTTAAAGAGATGGGAATACCAGACCACCTGATCTGCCTCCTGAGAAACCTGTATGAAGGTCAAGAAGCAACAGTTAGAACCAGATGTGGAACAATGAACTGGTTCCAAATTTGGAAAGGAGTACATCAAAGCTGTATACTGTCACCATGCTTATTTAACTAGCATGCAGAGTACATCACAAGAAATGTTGGGCTGGGTGAAGCACAAGCTGAAATTAAGATTGCCTGGAGAAATATCAATAACCTCATATATGCAGATGATACCATTCTAATGGGAGAAAGCAGAGAGGAACTAAAGAGCCCCTTGATGAAGGTGAGAGTGAAAAAGCTAGTTGAAAACTCAACATTCAAAAAACTAAGACCATGGCATCTGATCCCACCATTTCATGGCAAATAAATGGGGAAAAAATGGAAACAGTGGCAGACTTTATTTCCTTGGGCTCCAAAATTACTGTGGATGGTGACTGCAGCCATGAAATTAAAAGACATTTGCTCAATGGAAGAAATGCTATGACAAACCTAGACAGCATATTAAAAAAGAGAGACATCATTTTGCTGATAAAGGTCCATATAGTCAAAGTTATGGTTTTTTCAGTAGTCATGTACAGATGTGAGAACTGGGTCAAAGAACTGGTGTTGGAGAAAACTCTTGAGAGTCCCTTTGAGAGCAATGAGATCAAACCAGTGAATCCTAAAGGATGTCAACCCTGAATATTCATTGAAAAGACTGGTGATAAAACTGAAGCTCAGTACTCTGGCCACCTGATGTGAAGAGCTGACTCCTTATAAACGACCCTGATGTTGGGAAATACTGAGGGCAGGAGGAGAAGGGGGTGACAGAGGATGAGATGGTTGGATGGAATCATCAACTCAATGGATATGAGTTTGAACAAACTCTGGGAGATAGTGAAGGACACTGAAGCCTGGGATGCTATAGTCCATGGGTCACAAGTAGTCAGACAGAACTGAGCAGCTGAGCAACAATGTATCAGTCATGTGATTTTATAACCATAATGTATGAAAGCAATCATATGTATATAAAAAGACAAATATTTACCAAATACACTACTCTTTTATATACAATGTCTGTAATGCAATAAAATATTACCAAAAATATCAAAATGTTATTCCTCCCCCCCAACAAAAGAATAACAATCAATAGGAACAAATTCACCTTAAACACACATATTATAATTAGTTGGCATAGACTGAAATGATAGTGATGGACAGGTGAGTTATTTAAGAAAAATGTGGATATAATTGATAAATATATGAGAAATTTTAAGAGATATGGACATAAAAAGCCTAACAGATATTCTCAAACAGCAAGTTAAGGGTTTAAAATTTTCAAAAGTCAACCTAGGATTTTACTTCAGTTCAAGATATCCCTCAAAAATAAAGGAGAAATGAAAACATTTTTAAAAAACTTTTATTCTCAAAAATAAAATAATTAATTAGACTGTGGCTTGGAGAAGCAAATGGCAACCCACTCCAGTGTTCTTGCCTGGAGAATCCCAGGGACAGGGGAGCTTGGTGGGCTGCCGTCTGTGGGGTCACACAGAGTCAGACACAACTGAAGTGACTTAGCAGCAACTTAGCAGACCTTGGCTAATTTGATCAACAGTTTCTAGAAGTGGGTGCAGTTGAAAAATGCTATAAACTATGGACAACACTTGTATCAAATAATTGTGTCCATATCTAAGGAATGCAGAGTCACAGACTAAATATTGCAAATCAATATTTCTATAGTAAAGAGCACATGTATTTTGAAGTCATCCAGTTCTATGATATTGACAAATAATTCAGCTTTTTTCCTTAAGAAAATAATCTTCTCCTGGAAGCCTACTGTGTACAGCAATAATCAGTACAAGATTGGAGCTGGGTTGACCAGGATCCAAATGTCTGGGAAGTGTCCTTTACCATTCACTGTAATACAAATGTATAATTAGAGATGAAAATAAACTGGGGGAAAATGAAGCTAAAAGCCTCTTTGATTGGTGCACAGGATATGAACTAGGATTCTGCAGGTTTCAAAAACAAATTGATTAATTTTTCACCTTGTTCAAGTGCAGTTCTGCTCCTTATTCATTATTTGATTACTCAAGTTTGACAAGAGGGCTATTTTGAAGAAGTGTTTGTAAAACAGATACAATGAGGAAGGCTAAGATATTTACCTCAATTGCTGGAGAAAGTTTAAAAAAATAGCTGCTTTAGAATATAGAAAAATGAGTAGCTTTTTAAATAATTATGTAAATTCTATGAAGCTGTTGGTCACTTCTTTATTCACATGACGTTTCTTTTTAAAAAATGAAATAATTGATTTTGTTGATTTTCTCAAAATCTAAATTTTGACCTTGGTTTTCCCTGTTTTGTGTTTGACTTCTATTTCATTGATTTCTGTTCTTGTCATTGTAATTTCTATCTTAAATTTACTTTTGGCTTAAATTGCTATTTTGCCTAACTTCCTCAGTATAAAGTACTAAAGCTTCAAGTTTTCTTGAATTGTGAAAGTGTTAGTTGCTCAGTCATGTCTGACTCTTTGCAACATTATGGACTGTAGCTTGCCAGGCTCCTCTGTCCATGGAATTCTCTAGGCAAGAATACTGGAGTGAGTAGCTATTCCCTTCTCCAGGGGATCTTCTCCACCCAGGAATCAAACCCAGGTCTCTTGCATTGCAGGCAGATTCTCTACCATCTGAGCCAAGCCCCAGGTACAAGAATATGAACTATCACATATGGATTAAAATCTAAAATTTTCCTTCTACACAGCTATATCTTTAAAATTTTACTGGGTTGTACCATCATTATCATGCATTTTAAAATATTTTCAATTCCCATTGTGGTTTTTTCTTTGATGGTTAAATTGTTATGAATAGTATTAATTAGTTTACAGTCACATGAGGTTTTTATTTAAATTTTTGTAGTGTACTTTTATCATATATCAACTGATTTTTAAACTTTTAAAAATTTATTGCCAGCAGTAAGTTGAACAAAAGCCCAAATTTAAAGTCTAATGCCAGCATTTGCGATAGAATTTTCTCCTCCAAATGAAATTCACATGAATTAAATCTAATAAACCCCTTAATCCAAAAATAATGTGGTGGTTTGTTATCTGTTGCTTTTCTAATTTTGTTCTCTTGTATATTTGAACAATTAAAATGAGAGATCAATATTCCCTCGTGAATGGGCTTTGAAATTCTAAGTGTGTCCAAGTCCTTAACTAATATCTTCAGAATTTTAAGTGTGTTAATGTGGTAATTTCCTGGAAGTTCATAGTTTGAAGTCATAACTTTCTCTAGCTATTAATCTCAGAAGCAGAGGAGAGCTGAATTCACTCATGAGCAATTTACTATATGTCTATTTCTGCAGAAGTACAAAATTAAGGAAGTAAGGAAATAATTTAGTTCACATTAAAAAAAAGTAAATAAAGGACTAGTTTAAATTTGTAAGCTTGAAAATAGAATGTCTTTGATGCTGTGAAAGTGTTGCACTCAATATGCCATCAAATTTGGAAGACTCAGCAGTGGCCACACGACTGGAAAAGGTCAGTTTTCATTCCAATCCCAAAGAAAGGCAATGCCAAAGAATGCTCAAACTACCACACAATTGCACTCATCTCACACTCTAGTAAAGTAATGCTCAAAAATCTCCAAGCCAGGCTTCAGCAATATGTGAACCATGAACTTCCTGATGTTCAAGCTGGTTTTGGAAAAGGCAGAGGAACCAGAGATCAAATTGCCAACATCCGCTGGATCATGGAAAAAGCAAGAGAGTTCCAGAAAAACGTCTATTTCTGCTTTATTGACTATGCCAAAGCCTTTGACTGTGTGGATCACAATCAACTGTGGAAAATTCTGAAAGTGATGGGAATACCAGAACACCTGATCTGCCTCTTGAGAAATTTGTATGCAGGTCAGGAAGCAACAGTTAGAACTGGACATGGAACAACAGATTGGTTCCAAATAGGAAAAGGAGTTCGTGAAGGCTGTATATTGTCACCCTGTTTATTTAACTTATATGCAGAGTACATCATGAGAAACGCTGGGCTGGAAGAAGCACAAGCTGGAATCAAGATTGCCGGGAGAAATATCAATAACCTCAGATATGCAGATGACACCACCCTTATGGCAGAAAGTGAAGAGGAACTCAAAAGCCTCTTGATGAAAGTGAAAGTGGAGAGTGAAAAAGTTGGCTTAAAGCTCAACATTCAGAAAACGAAGATCATGGCATCCGGTCCCACCACTTCATGGGAAATAGATGGGGAAACAGTGGAAACAGTATCAGACTTTATTTTTCTGGGCTCCAAAATCACTACAGATGGTGACTGCAGCCATGAAATTAAAAGATGCTTACTCCTTGGAAGGAAAGTTATGACCAACCTAAATAGCATATTCAAAAGCAGAGACATTACTTTGCCAACAAAGTTCGTATAGTCAAGGCTATGGTTTTTCCTGTGGTCATGTATGGATGTGAGAGTTGGACTGTGAAGAAGGCTGAGTGCTGAAGAATTGATGCTTTTGAACTGTAGTGTTGGAGAAGACTCTTGAGAGTCCCTTGGACTGCAAGGACATCCAACCAGTCCATTCTGAAGGAGATCAGCCCTGGGATTTCTTTGGAAGGAATGGTGCTAAAGCTGAAACTCCAGTATTTTGGCCACCTCATGCGAAGAGTTGACTCATTGGAAAAGACTCTGATGCTGGGAGGGATTGGGGGCAGGAGGAGAAGGGGATGACAGAGGATGAGATGGCTGGATGGCATCACTGACTCGATGGAAGTGAGTCTGAGTGAACTCCAGTAGTTGGTGATGGACAGGGAGGCCTGGCGTGCTGGGATTCATGGGATTGCAAAGAGTTGGACATGACTGAACGACTGATCTGATCTGATGAGCTTTCAATAACTAAAATTGATTTACCCCATTTTGGTTGACAAAAATTTCTGAATTTATCATTTCAACAACCAGTTTCTTGTGTAAATTTATGATGTATATGTAAGGAGGTTATCACTCAACCTAGGTACATACATGTGTGCTAAGTCGCTTCAATCGTTTCTGACTATCTGGAGCCCTATGGACTATAGCCGGCCAGGCTCCTCTGTCCATGTGACTCTCCAGGAAAGGATACTGGAGTGGGTTGCCATGCCCTCCTCCAGGGGATCTTCCTGAGTCAGAGACTGAACTCATGTCTTTTATGTCTACCATATTGGCAGGTATGTTCTTTATCACTAGCCCCACCAAAACAGATATACAGGCAGCTCTGGAAGGGTTTAGGTTCAGAAGGGACGGGTTTCATCTTGATGCCTTCCCAAGTCTCAAACTCAAAGCAGCTGAAAATGAGCTTCTAGAGCTGCCCATATGTCTGTTTTGGTTGCACCTCACCATGAAATTTGATTTTTTTATAGTTACTTTCTATGCTTTTATAAATATATAAAAATACAACTTGTAAATGAGCCAAATGTAAAAATAAGTGCTTATCTTTGCCCAGAGCCAAGGAATCTAAAGAAACTTCCCATGCCTTATTTCATTATACCTTCAAACGGGTCTGTGAGGAATTCACTCATTACATTTAAGGTCCTTTTAGCATAAGAGAAAAGAGAGGCTCAAAGAGAATCAGACTTGCCAAAGATGACATTTCTTTAAGGACATGAAAATGCTCTACTCTCTTCCTAAGGTGGATTAAATATAAGACACAAATCACTGTATAGATCCACAAGTAGATCTTATTGTATAGATTTAAAACTTGAGAACTAGAATTATTTGTTTCTAGATCTCAAAGAAAAGTTCATGTTAAGGCCAACAACAGAACACCTGACTCCTAAGCTTCATTTTAATGCATTTTCAGTTCTGCCACGTGATCTCATTCTCTCTCCTGATATTCAGCCATCTCTCTCTGTTCTTCTCTTCCCCATTATCATCACCATTATTACTGCTATCAGAATGCTTGGGAGATTTTCAGGGTTCTTAAACTGTTACTGGGAAATCTAAAGGGAAAAAAATAATGAAAGAAAACAGAAAATTTAATTTGGCATCTGCTGACAGAAACTGAAATAGTAATGTCATGTTGCTCCCCTGTGAACACAGTCTTATTTTGTCTATAGCATCCATAATTTTTGAAAATGTAATAATTCAAGTTATCCCCACATGCAATTCCCCTCTTTGGCTTAGGGCAGTCTCTGATGATTAGAAATCAGCTGCATATTTCAGATGTGAAAGTGTTTCTCTGACCACTAGAAATTCTCTAGTTAAAAAGCAAGCTTCCTTAAAAAAAAACAATCAGGGATATATTCAACAATAATTATATAGCAATAAAGTGATATAATAGGGCTTCCCTGGTGGCTCAGATGGTAAAGAATATGCCTGCAATGTGAGAGACCTGGGTTCAATCCCTGGGTGGGGAAGATCCCTGGAGGAGGGCATGGCAACCCACTCCAGTATTCTTGCCTGGAGAATTTCAAGGACAGAAGAGCCTGATGGGCTACAGTCCATGGGGTTGCAAAGAGTTAGACACGACTGAGCTACTGACAGTGATGTACTAACACACAACTAGAAATTACAGTGTTGGAAAGAGTACATTTGTAATATCACAACTGGTGCTGAAGTTAAGTATACTACTGCTTTATATCCTTAAAGATGTAAGAAGCAAAGTGTAAAAATTGTATCATTATTTCTCCAGAAATTGGTGCAGTCCCATACAAAGGCTGCTCTAGAAACAGCCAGTTCCTATCCCCAAAACCAAGCAGTACCCTGGGGGGTTCTGGGCACAGAAGTCTTTCTGTGTCCCCTTCCTTGAGTTCCAGAGGGCATGTTCAAACATTTGCTAGTCAGGGAAGGGAGGGGGAATGCAGAGACAGGGGAGGAGAAGCCAAGAAACAAGAGTGCAGCCTTGGGGCAAAGTCCTGCTCTGTGAATCCCCTCCTTGAGGGATACGTAAAACGATATCTTTGAACTCTTTTGCAGAGTTAAAAACCTCATCAAATGGAAGATGTCACCTACTTGATGAAGCACTCTTCATTTCAGAGAGGGTTTGTCTCATCATCACCTGATGCCAGATGATCTCTGGACTGAAGGAATGAGGGATATGCAGGCACCCTGAACCTTTTCAGCCACCCTGCTCCTTGACTACAAAACGCCTCGCAACCCTCCCCCGCCTGCAGTCGGACACACAGTCTTGAGGGCATTAGATGGCTGTGGCCCTCTTTGCCTGGCAAAGCAATAAAGCTATTTTCTTTCTACTTCACCCAAAACTCCGTCTGAGATTGAAAGCAGTGTTGGGCTACAAAGGCCAGACTCAAATCTTTTTTAACATTCTGAATTTATCAGGATCAAGGTAAGGGGCTCTGTCCAAGCAACAGTGATTCTGGGTCTTCAGTTCCCTGCAAAAGCAGCCTTCTCTCTACCAGATTCCCATTATCTCTCTTGTAGATCCTGCCCCTACTAAGCTGATTTCCTCCTGCTGTATTCCTTGTCCAAATGTTATACTCAGCAGCTCTGTGAAATTTGAATTCAGAAGTTCTGTTCCCAAGCTCCTGCTGCCTAAGCTACTTTATTTCCAGGAATTGCCAGTCATCTTTTTACCAGCCAGCATGTGGTTCTTACTTCTAGGGATTAATTTATTCAGTTTCCGAGGAAACTCATCATGAGTCATTTCCATGCAATTGATTTCACCAATTTCTATTTATTTACTCTTGTCACTTTAGTGATTATAGATAACAGCTTTGTTCTCTCCCAACCTTAATTCCCATATTTTTTTTATTAGTCATGCTTCAGTAGTACCCTGTCAAACATCTTGTCAGCACCTGTGAGTCCACAAAATAATATTCTTTCAACTCTATTCTTATAGAATACTTGATGAACAAATTGTGTGATAAACGAATGTTTTATTACATTCTTTTTCAGGGAGAACACATTCATTCATATTATTCTCTATGTTAAGAAAAGTTTAAAATTAATTTTTAAATGGGTTTCCATTTCTCTGAACTTACCAACTATCAAGGCTAATCAAATAATGATTTAATTGCAATGGTAATTAAAGCTGTAAATGAACATCTTATATAAGTACATTTAACAACAAGATCTTAATAACAATCTGAGATGTCAGATATGTGAACAAAGCTTCCAAGAGAAAGTATTTTATAAGCTCAGTCTGGAGAATAAGTAAAAATAGTTTTATTCAGATGGAGACTGGAGCCACAGTACCCAATTAGATAACTGTACCAATTTGAACAGAAATAACAAAACCTTAATTAATGAAGTCAGTATACCTACACATACCCATCATATATTGCTACCTCTGTCTCTCATTTCTGCATAAATTTCTCCTTTTACTGCAAACCAACTGAACTTCTGTTCTCCCCTGAACACAATTGTGTATTTTTACCGTCTATTTGGTCGTTTCACTTCAGGTTCATCTATTTTCCTTTATCTGTTCTCATGGCTCTTTGTTTTTGATATTTAAGACAATTCCAACTTTTAGATTCATTTAAATGCCCTTTCCTTTATAATTATTCTATCACCAAATAAAAATTTTCTTTTCATCTTTTGAAATTGGAGCTAAAATGAATTACTGTGAAATTTAAAGAGTGAGGCAATAAAGATAATATGGTACAGTGAGTATGGCAGTTTAAAATTAGAAGACATTTAGTTAGCAAAATGCTATATGCAAAGGTCCCATTTCCTAATCTGAAGAGTTTGAAAACGGAGATTTCAGGCTTATGAGGATAAGAGAGCAGGCATTTTGTTGCAAATGCCTCCTAAGTGAACTGCTGCTGCTGCTAAGTCCCTTCAGTCATGTCCGACCCTGTGTGACCCCAGAGATGACAGCCCATCAGGCTCCCCCGTCCCTGGGATTCTCCAGGCAAAAACACTGTAGTGAGTTGCCATTTCCTTCTCCAATGCATGAAAGTGAAAAGTGAAAGTGAAGTCGCTCAGTCGTGTCCGACTCTTAGAGACCCCATGGACTGAAGCCTACCAGGCTCCTCCGTCCATGGGATTTTCCAGGCAAGAGTACTGGAGTGGGGTGCCATCGCCTTCTCCACCTAAGTGAACTAGGTAAGTACTATTAGTCAGCTTTCATTCATTAGTCCTCTGCTCAGATACAAGTTGGTACTATAAACCCCAGACTTTTAAAAGCAAAAAGATACATATTTATTAACTGCTGTTAACAGAGAAGGTAGGACACTACTCAAGCATATAAACACACACACATTCAGCTACAGTAACATATTCCCACATTTCTAGTCATCCTTGTACTATATGTCTTAGCCAGAGCAGTAAGGCAAGAAAAACAAATAAAGGGCATAAAATATCACCAAGAGAATAAGAAAGTTGTCTTTATTCACAGGCGGAATGATTGTCTACACAAAACATCCTAAGGAATGTATGAAATTACTATAGAAAACTATTTTATTTCTATATATAAAACCAACATTACTTGAACAATTAAGTCTAAAATATGTTTTAAAAACAAAATATGTAATCTAGAAGTACATTTCATGATTCCAGATTCCCATATTAATACTTATAAAATATTTCAGAAAGAAATTAAATAAAACTCAAATAGAGATACATATCATGGGTTGAAAGCTTTCATTACATCTTAATGTATATTGATAGATTCAATACATTCTGGACAAAAATGCTGGGAGGCATTTTATAGAATCTGAAAGATTGACTGTGAAATTTATATGGGAGAGTAAGAATAGACAAAACAACTTTCAAAAAGAAAATTAAATTTGAAAGACTTTTATTATATCATTTCAGGACCTAATATAAGGATACATCAATGTATTTTGGTACTGAGAAAATTATAGGTGATTATTCAGCAGTTCTCCTGGGTTCCCTTACCCTACTGCTCTCCACCCGGGTATCCTTTCCCAATAAAATCTCTTGCTATGTCAGCACATGTGTCTCCTCGGACAATTCAGTTCTGAGTGTTAGACAAGAGCCCCGTTTCGGGCCCTGGAAGGGGTCCGCCTTCCTGCAACAAATGGCGACTCCAGCGGGGACTCCTCTTCACTGAGACTGACATCCTGACCACTCGGGGTACTCAGGGGCCAGCTTGCCTGCCAATGGAGCAGACCCAGTGGCCGCAACTGGGACCCTTTTGTCCCTGGTCTCCTCCTGACATGGACAACTGGCCAGAGTGCCCCGACCGGTAAGGAAGAAGAGACTTTATTGACCTCTCTCCTCTTCCCCTCTCTTTTCTCTCTTTAACCCTTCCTATCCTTCCCTGTTTTTCTAGTCCTCTGGTCCTGGACGCAGGAATCTGGTTGAAGGGCCCTCAGCCTGAGCTGAGGATTGGAGACTAATCACCTCCTCTTGGCAGAGAACTCGAATTCTGGTTCTGGACTGGTCTGATTTCTGGTAGGGCCGAGTTCCAGTCCTCCCTTCTCTGGAGGCCCAGGGAAAAGTCCCATAACGCCTGGGTATCTGTAGGTGGCAGGAGACATCTGTAAGGCCACCCGTTTTGCCCTGCCTCTCCCGTCTCCTCCCCCTTCTTCTTTCAACCTGGCTTCCTTTCCTCCCTTGAAATCTTTGATGTTAGTACTTGGATCTGAAGTTCTGTGTCTCTACAGGAGGTTTTCTGAGAGACTGTATTCTTGTATTTAAGGGCTTCCCTGGTGGTGCAGAGGTTAAAGAGTCTGCCTGCAATGTGGGAGACCAGGGTTCGATCCCTGGATCGGGAAGATCCCCTGGAGAAGGAAATGGCAACCCACTCCAGTATTCTTGCCTGGAGAATCCCATGGACAGAGGAGCTTGGTGGGCTACAGTCCACGGATCGCAAAAGAGTCAGACACGACTGAGCGACTTCACTTTCACTTTCATTCAGTGGAACAGAATAGAGATCTGAAATAGACTCACATGTATATTATCAATTTCTTTTTACAAAATGTCAAATAATTCAAATGTGGAAAATGAATTTTCAACTAATGGCATTAAAATCACGGATGTATTAAAGTGATTTTTTAAAAAGAGGTGAAAATGTGTTGTGCAACAATATTATACTTCTACTAAAAACAATTAAACAGTTCTTGTTGCTTTTAGAAGTAAGCGATCCAGAATTAGACACCTAAGACCTAGAGAAAATAGCTCCTAAATCTTTCTGGCCTAATTTCAAGTCATTCTTCCCTTTTCCCTCAATGACCAGACAAAATGGCTTTCCATCTTATAGTGCACATATCAAGTCTTTGGTGCTAAAACACTTGTTCTCCATGTCCCACGTATCTAGTCCCTACTTTTTTTTTTTTATCTTTTTTCTCCCTACTTATTCTTTAGACCCATTTCAAATGCTCTTTCTCTGGGAATTCTTTCTTTACTTATAAGATATATGTTGCTCAACATATGTTACTGTAGCATCAAGGACTTATTCACAGCTCATTATTTATATAACATCCACTTTCTCTGTTAGACTTTCATTCTACTTAGAACAAGTAGCATATATTTCTCACTCTGTTTTTCATTTTTCATTATGGAATAATACACAAAATAATTTTATTAAAGAAATATATTCAACGGTATATTTCCATAGCACAGATTTTGGCTCACGGTAAAGCTTTAATGAAAATATTGTGAAAAATAGTAATACTGGCCAAATGTTTGGCTATGTGTTCTGAGGTGTGACTAATTTAAAAAAGGGGCACAAAGGGTTTGGGGAGGATACAGTTATTCATTGTAATCACTAACGAGGTAAAAACTATTAAGAAATGGAAATTGTTGAAATCGGATGCCTAAAAATGACTCATGAGAAAATTTCCTGGGAAAATGGATATATTTATTCTCAGAAATCAGGACTGGAAACAAGTCGGTAGACAGATAATCAGCAGTTTCTGGAACTTTAGTTGTGTGGGCAGCAGCTCGGGACACAAAACTCTGGGTTCACATTTCCACGGTGTTAGGCATCTCAGAAGCATGCAGCAGGAGGAATCAGGAAGCTAGAATCCAGGTAAGTGCCAGCTGATCTGCTCTTAGTTGTATAGAGTAGGATTAAGTTAGTGAAATCTGAATGAACACTATACTATTCACTATCCTAAAATTAATTGATGAAATATAGATAGAATAAAATCTGTATTCCAGGAAATTAATAATGCCAGAGATTTGGAACAGAGGAATGGTAGTTTCCCGAATGGTAATGGCAAAATATCAGCTCAGGAGTTATGTGTTTTCTGTTGTAAAATAATACAGTTTTCTTATTTTGACTATCAACCTGAAATGGGATACTATATTTAACTTCAGGTGTAATTGTAATATTATAAATTCATTGTCTCCACCACTGAATTTCAGTGATTGTTTGTGATCTCATCATATCACTATTTATACTCAATCTTCAAGTTATTTTTATAAATTTACTTACTAATTTTGATAAGGAGAATAATGGCCCCTTAAATGTATTCATATATCTTGTGAATATGGTATGTTGTATAGCAAGAGTAATGAAAGTAGTAATGGAATTAAAGTTGCTAATCAGTTGATACTAAACAGAGAGATCATCAGGTGAGCCCAATGTGTTTATAAACATTCTTGAAAATGGAAGAGAAAGGCGAAGAGTAGACCAGAGTCATATCAATACAAGGAGGATTTTACCCACCATTGCTGACTTTGGAGGAAGTAGGGCATAGGCTAAAGAATTTGGGTGGCCTTTGGTTCCAAATAGGAAAAGGAGTAGGTCAAGGCTGTATATTGTCACCCTGCTTATTTAACTTATATGCAGAGTACATCATGAGAAACGCTGGGCTGGAAGAAGCACAAGCTGGAATCAAGATTGCTGGGAGAAATATCAATAACCTCAGATATGCAGATGACACCACCCTTATGGCAGAAAGTGAAGAGGAACTAAAGAACCTCTTGATGAAAGTGAAAGTGGAGAGTGAAAAAGTTGGCTTCAAGCTCAACACTCAGAAAACGAAGATCATGGCATCTGGTCCCATCACTTCATGGGAAATAGATAGAGAAACAGTGGAAACTGTCAGACTTTATTTTTCTGGGCTCCAAAATCACTGCAGATGGTGACTACAGCCATGAAATTAAAAGATGATTATTCCTTGGAAGAAAAGTTATGACCAACCTAGATAGCATATTCAAAAGCAGAGACATTACTTTGCCAACAAAGGTCCGTCTAGTCAAGGCTATGGTTTTTCCAGTGGTCATGTATGGATGTGAGAGTTGGACTGTGAAGAAAGCTGAGCCCTGAAGAATTGATGCTTTTGAGCTGTAGTGTTGGAGAAGACTCTTGAAAGTCCCTTGGACTGCAAAGAGATGCAACCAGTCCATTCTGAAGGAGATCAGCCCTGGATGTTCTTTGGAAGGAATGATGCTAAGGCTGAAACTCCAGTACTTTGGCCATCTCATGCGAAGGGTTGACTCATTGGAAAAGACTCTGATGCTGGGAGGGATTGGGGGCAGGAGAAGAAGGGGATGACAGAGGATGAGATGGCTGGATGGTATCACTGACTCGATGGACGTGAGTCTGAGTGAACTCCGGGAGTTGGTCATGGACAGGGAGGCCTAGCGTGCTGGGATTCATGGGGTCACAAGGAGTCAGACACGATTGAGCAACTGAACTGAACTGAACTGAACTAGAAAACAAACAAACAAAAAGAAGACAAGTAAATAGGCTTTCCCCTAGATCCTCTGGGAAGAAATGAGGCCCTGTTAGTACAATGATTTTAGTTGAGTGAGATATCTCATTCAACTAAATTTAATTTCCTAATTTGCATCTAATTTCTTAATTTCAGGGATGTTTGAAAATCTTACAAAGAATAGGAAAATATTTATTTTTTCTATATAGAACGCTACTTGTTCTGCATAAAGATTAAATTTTCAGTTATCATTGTACTGTCTCTGTTACTACTTTACTTTTCTATAACACTTGCATATAAGATAGAAGAATAACACTTAAAAAAAGAATATTCAATTTTATTTCAATATACAATTGAAACATTCATTTTTTATGATATTAGAGCTTTCTTGAGAACAGTTAGATTCTGTTTCTCTGTTGCTTAAGAAACCCAGGTGCAACCTCACACCTGCTGAGCCTAGTTCCTTCTCATCTAAGTTTGTTGCCTGTCTTTTTTTACAAAGGGTGATAACTTGAGCAGATTGAAAACAGTAATTGGGGTACA
Organism: Bos grunniens; assembly: GCF_055505025.1. NCBI lineage: Eukaryota > Metazoa > Chordata > Mammalia > Artiodactyla > Bovidae > Bos > Bos grunniens. The sequence goes on from NC_141165.1 coordinate 151,976,882, forward strand.
GGGATATAGTCAATTGAAAAAAAAAAGAGAGAGAAAAATTCCTGCAAGGTGATTATCTAAAGCTCAGAGTTGTCCTTTTCTCTAAAAATGTACAGCCACACACTAGTCTTCCATTCTGATACTCTTCATGCCCAGGTCTCATCACAGAAGCCTAAATTTTATTCCTGCATTCTTAAAACCGCTCTTGTACATAATGCCTTTCAAGATGTATGGTCTGTGTTTACCATGTGGATAAAGATATTCAAATCTCTTGAGATTTTTTTTTAGAGTAAGGCTGTATGTAGAAGCTGTGGGCATCCAGGGAAAATTCTTGGTTAAAGAAAGAAAAACATCTGGAGTAGGAGATGGCAAGCGACTCTGCTGGACATGATTGAGTGACTGAACAGTAACAAAAACCAGTATTCTTGTCTGTAAAATTCCATGGACAATGGAGACTGGTGGGCTACAGTTCATGGGGTCGAAAAGAGTTGGACATGACTGCTGCTGCTGCTGCTAAGTCACTTCAGTCGTGTTGGACTCTGTGCGACCCCATAGACAGCAGCCTACCAGGCTCCTCCGCCCATGAGATTTTCCAGGCAAGAGTACTGGAGTGGGGTGCCATTGCCTTCTCCGGGACATGACTGAGCACAGCCAAAATTAGTGCATAGCCCCCTAAATCTGAGCTTTCCAAAGCCCATTAACAGAAACAATGACAATACAAATCTTAGTTGACACATTGCTAATAAATAACAACATTCACAGCATATTTGGATGGCAGAATAAAGAGTTTATTAAAATCAAATTATTTGACTTTCCATCTATCTTTGGGAGATGTGCAAAACCATAAATTCTATCTACCATTCAATTTGAATTTCTCATTAACTTTGTACGTTGACAGAGTTAATTTATCACCCCAAGTCTGAGGGTTAGAGAGGTAAAGAATTGCCAGTGATCAGGAAATATTAGAATACTTTTCAATGGAGCAGATTAGGATAACAGATAATTAGGGTACAGAATCTAAATTTCTCAAATGAATTTGGCTCTTCTACAAGTTAATCAGTAGAAGCCAGATATACAGGTTGGTCAGTAGCAAGATTAATGGAAACTTCTGCAGGGAAAATTAATTGGGTGCCAGAATCTGGATCCACAGCCCAGGGAAGGGAAGCCACAGACTCCATAGCCCAGGGGTCTGAGGACACAGGATCCACAGCCCACTGAGTAGCACCTTCTGGATCCAGAGCTCAAGGAGCTGCAGCTGCTGGACTTACAGCTCAGAGACCCACAGTGAGTTGTCTGGCAGGGAATGGAGAAGGTGGAGGTCCTCCGACGGTAGCAGGATGTCTGGCAGGGACGAGACACCACACGGAACGTCTGAGTCCTGATGGGCTCACAGCAGGTCTCTTTACTGTAGAGAGAGGAGCCCAGCTGGCAGGAACTGCGAGGGCAGAGGTCAGTCCTGTAGACCAGGTTGCTGGGGAAGGAGGAGCCACAGGAGGAGCCTGAGTAGCTCAGGCGGCCCCCAAGGGAGCAGGAGGAGAAGGTTCTGGAACAACAGTTGTAGGACATGTTGACAGGAGATGTGAGTTCAGCTGAGCTACAGTGAGAAGATTCTGAGTTTGAATGTAACTTTCTAGACAGATGTGCTTATATATACTCTCAGCAATAGGTGTGGTAACCTACAGGGTCATTTTTTCCATATTTGTGTTCCCTTGTTTACATGCGTGTAACTTAGCAATCTTCTCTATAATTGTAGTTGGAGTGGTTCTCCCCATATTGTATTTATGGATGCTATAATTTTGGTGTTATAGCCAAGGCCAATGAACTACACCTATGTTAGAAATGCTATGACTGTTTTACACTAATGCTTATTCCATCATAGTCAAGAAAGCCTTTCCATTTCCTCTTGCCATAATCTTTGGGTGTTTTGCTTCTGCCAATGAAGAGAAAATGCTTTTCTCAAATGGCAGTTACATAAGATAAAATTATTTTTCTTGTCAATGGATCAGAGGTGTAACTTTGGCTTGAACAAAGAACCTACTAAATACTGGCTTTACTTGTTCCCATGTCTTCTCAGAGGATGAGATGGTTGGATGGAATCACCGACTCAATGGACATGAGTCTGGGTAAACTCCAGGTGTTGGTGATGGACAGGGATGCCTGCCGTGCTGTGGTCCATGGGGTCACAAAGATTCGGACGTGACCGAGTGACTGAACTGAACTGAACTGATATCTTCTTATCCTCCATTACTGTTATTCAATTACATTCTGTTACGCACGTGTCTCAGATACAATGGAGAGGAAAAATTATCAGCCAGGACATTTTTTTGAACACCATTGATGGCTAGAACCAGAAAGAAACCTGCACAACTATTTGGAGACATGGTGACAGTGAGGGAGAGAACTAAGACAGAGTCACAAGGAAGGCCAGTTTGGACCCTTATGAAAAGCATCAAAGAGCTAAGAAATATTGAGATGAGGGAAGGAAGCAATTGAGTTTCAGATTCAGTGGACCTGATATGAGACCTGTAGTCTTAACAGATTGTCATCTGTACATGTAGAAGCCCTAAGAATTTCCTTCTCAGATCTTCATCTACAGGAGGCTTGATTGACCAGGGACACCCCTGCCCCAACTCCATGCTATGGTCCAAAATCTAACACTGCATTGGTAGAAAAGCCTCTCTTTCCATGGGGCTGCTCCCAGACAATGACTGAGCACAGGAGAGAGATTAGAAGGCCTCCTTCTTAGGACACATGAGATCCTTTGCTGGCCAACAATTGAGGATCTCCAATGGTCTTGAGAAACTGTCCACAATCTGTGGCTGCCTGGGACATGTCTTTCTATCTTCTTCACTCTGATGAGACTCTCATGGAAGTCTGACAAGTCTCCTAGCCTTCTGCCCTTCTTCCCCAACACTCTTCTCTCACAGCCATATCCCCATAAGTCTTTGTACCTTTAATTCCATCTTGGGGTCATTTCTGCTAAAGCCCATCTTTTAGTCACCTCAACCTTAGGCCAGTTCTACTCATTTCTTGAGTACCATTTCACACAACAGATGATGCATCAACTTTGATAAATCCTAAACTATTGTTTAGATATGTTAGATAGTATCATTGACTTAATGGACACGAATCTGAGCAAACTCCAGGAGATAGTGGAGGACAGAGAAGCTTGGCATGCTGCAATCCATGGGGCACAAAGAGTCAGTCAGACACGACTTAGTGACTGAAGAACAACAACAACAAAACTATTATCTCTTCAAATACTGTTTCCATCCCATTTTTATCTCCTTTTTTCCTGAGATCCAATTATAAGCAAAATACACTATACATTATATATATATATATGCCTCTCACAGTCTTTTCTCTATATTCGGTCTTTTTGTCTTTTTTACACTTTAGTTTGGGATTTCCTCCTATTCCATCTTCTAATTCACTAACTGTCTATTCATTTCAGTCACTTAGTCGTGTCTGACTCTTTGCGACCCCATGGACTGCAGCATGCCAGGCCTCCCTGTCTATCACCAACTCCTAGAAGTTGCTCAAACTCATGTCCATCGAGTCGGTAATACCATCCAGCCATTATCATCCTCTGTTGTATCCTTTTCCTCCTGCCTTCAGTCTTTCCCAATGAATCCATCAGGGTCTTTTCCAATGAATCAGTTCTTTGCATTAGGTGGCCCAAGTATTGGAGCTTCCGCTTCAGCATCAGTCCTTCCAAAGAATACTCAGGATTGATTTCCTTTAGGATGAACAGGTTTGATCTCCATGCAATCCAAGGGACTCTCAACAGTCTTCTCCAACACCACAGTTCAAAAGCATCATCTATTAGTCAATGTTTGATCTATTGATAAAAGATATCACTAGTTTTTCCAAATCAGTTATTTTATAAATTTCTAAACTTTAAGTTAGATTCTGTTGTCTAGTTTTCATTTTCTGCCCCAAATCCTCAAATTATCTTCAATTCTGAAACACAGCTCTTCCCTGATAGCAATATTTTCCTGTTTCCTACTACTAAATTCATAACAAAAGTAGTTTAATGTCTGATTTTCCCAAGACTATTATATGGATTATGGATTTCAGATTGTATTTTCTGCTGTTATATTTTGTTCCAGTTTTATTTTGTTATATTCAGTATTTTAATGTTATTATTTTTGGTAAGTTTATAATAGCTTTATTAAAAAATAAAATAAAATATTGCTATCAACAATAACATTACATTTCCTTGAGTCTGGAGTATAGTTTAACTAGTTTTATTTTAACACTGAATATTTTGTGAATGAACTTTGAAAGTAGCTGTAACTATTTATACACTCAGAATATGATAAAACTTAGTAAACTTTGTTTTTAACCTTTGACTCTATAAAGAGAAGCTATATATATATATATATATATATATATATATATATTTGGAAAACAGAAAAGAGAGAAAATCTAGGTTAAATACATTAAAAGGAGGAAGGAAAAATGGTAGGGTGAGAACAGAAAGAGGAGAAAAATAGAGAGATTTATACACCCTGCAGAAGAAAAGAGAAGTGGAAAAAAATCTTCACATATAGGCAGGAAACTGCAGCTCTGCAAATGCCAGGAAGTCAAAGCCTGTGCAGAGAAAAACTAGAGATATTCTAAGACGATAGAAATCCTGCATTGCTGTTCAGTTGCTAAGTCGTTTCCGACTCTTTGCGACCCCATGGACTGGAGCATGCCAGGCTCTTCTGTCCTTCACTGTCTCCTGGAGTTTGCTCAAACTCATGTCCATTGAGTCAATGATGCCATCCAACCATCTCATCCTCTGTCGTCCCCTTCTCCTCCCACCTTCAATCTTTCCCAGCATCAGGGTCTTTTCCAGTGAGTCGGCCTTCGCATCAGGTTGCAAAAGATTGGAGCTGCAGCTTCAGCAGATGATAAAAGGAACAGCATATCAAGATTCATAAAATACACTAATTTTGATATTTTTAATAATAAAGACATTAGGGAATAAGTAATCATTTGAGTGCAATAGAAAAAAAAATTTCCTAAGCCTTCTCTGTGTTTTACTTTCAATTGTTTCCTTCTCTCACCATACCAGTGTTTCCGTCTTAACTAAACAGACGTGGGCCAGATTGATCTCTCCTGGATACAATTTCAGCTGAGCCTCTTTTTTGGTCATCTTATCTTTACATACACAGAAGCTGTCCTTATGCCATTTCTCTCTCAGTCTCTTATTTTATTTATTTTTCATCTCCATTGGATTAGAGACATACTGTATAACTGTGATCCTTGGTGTATTTTCTATTGCTGCCATAACAGATTACTGCTGAGTGATTTTGGAGAATGGGAGTAAATGGTGACAAAGTGGATCATTTCAGGAAAGCTTTGAAACTGTGCCTCTGATCTATCGTACCAGAGGAAAATCCATCTTATTCCACACTCTTAGGAGGAAAACAGTCACCAGTAAAAACATGTAGATGTAGATACATAGGAGGCGGGTTAGCGTAAATCAGAAAAAAGCTTTCCTGGTCATGACGCTTCCCTGGCCATGATGGGATGTGCATTAGTAAGAAACAGTCATAGCATTTCTGACATAGCAGTAGTTCATTGGCTTTGGCTATAACAACAGAATTACAGCATCCATAAAAACAAATGCGAGAAACCATTCACCTGCAACTGTAATTACCGAGAAGACTACTGAATTACACATATGCAAAAGAGGAAATCTCATGTAGGAACCATGATCCCTTGGTGTGCCACACCCCTTGCTGGAAGTGTACAAATGCTACAGTGCAGGAGAGACATTCAAACTCAGAATCTTCTCACTGTAACTCAACTGAACTCACATCTCCTGTCAACATGTCCTACAATCTCTGCTCTGGAAACTTCTCTTCTTGCTCCCTTGGGAGCTACCAGCACTACCCAGGTTCCTTCTTTCCCAGCAACCTGGTCTACAGGACTGACCTCTGCTCTCCCAGCTCCTGCCAGCTGGGCTCCTCTCTCTACAGTCAGGAGACCTGCTGTGAGCCAATCAGGACCCAGACTGTGGTGTCCCGTCCCTGCCAGACATCCTGCTACCGCCTGAGGACCTCCACGTTCTCCAGTCCCTGCCAGACGACTTTCCCTGGGTCTCTGGGCTTCAGGTCCAGCAGCTGCAGCTCCCTGAGCTCTGGATCCAGAAGCTGCTACTCAGTGGGCTGTGGATCCCGTGGCTTCAGATGGCTGGGTTACGGAATCTGTGGCTTCCCTTCCCTGAGCTGTGGATCTGGATTCTGCCGGCCAACCTACTTTTCCTCCCGTAGCTGCCAATCATCCTGTTACAGACCAACCTGTGGATCTGGCTTCTATCGTTCAATTTGTTGAAGGTCTAAATCCTTTTGCATATTGAGATCAAAGTCTCTCTCAATATACCCATTGTTTTCCTTCTCACACTTACCACCAATCTTTTATTCTTAAATCATCAGTTTCTTGCATCATCAACTTTTGAGGGACTCTAAACTTAATGAATAACCCAATATGAAGTCCTAATACCTGTACTGTTGGATTTTCATGGAAAAGCATTTGAAAATGAAAATTTTAATCTAATAAATTTACATCATCTGACATTGAAATGTATTGCTTGTCTCATTATTTGCCTATAGTTTAATCAGTATTCGGGAATTTTAAATAAAGATCAATGTGCCTCTGAAACTGGATGTGAAAACACACATTTTGAAAGATTTTAGCAAATTTCTATTGTCATTGCATATGTTTCCTAGTGGGAGTAATTATTTCCTGGAGGTCCATATTTTATTTGCCTCAATATCAGTGATATTTGCCTGAGGATGGAAGCATGGATTTCTGCTAATAATGGAAAACAGAGAAATTGGTGTATAACTAGAAATGCAGGCAACAAAAATATAGTATAATTTATAAGATGATATAATATGTAGAAGACATACTGAAAGTCTAGTATCTGAATGTAGATTTTCAGCTAAGAGAAAAAATAAGCCTTTAAACAACTCCAAGGGTAGATGCTTTGTTCTCTATTGGTTGGCATAAATGCCGTAATCCTTCCCTGAGTCTGGTCCCAGTGCATGATCCTTTCTGAGCCGTACCTATGAACATTCATAAAGAGATTCACAATGATTTTAACTGGGGAGCAACTGGGTTAAGCAGTGAGTGCTAATTCTTTTCAGTCATATCTCACTCTTTGCAACCCATGGATTGTATCCTGCCAGACTCCTCTGTCCATGGGATTTTCCAGGCAAGAATACTGAAGTGGGTTGCCATTTCTTTCTCCAGGGGATCTTCCTGACCCAGGGATCAAACAAGTGTCTCTTATGTCCTCTTCACTGGCAGGCAGATTCTTTACCACTAGTGCCATCTGGGAAGCCCGCTGGGTTAAGGAGATGTGGGATAACCTTCTGAGGCTTCCTCAAGGCTCAACCTGAGTTACTAACAGCAACACACATGGAGCAGTGTTGAATAAATATCTGTATCCTCTAGTCTTAGGCTGTATCCTTTGCTCCTAGTATGTGTTCCCCCCTGTATCCTTTTCCCAACTGTAAAGCAGAGCTGAAGTCAAAACCTTGAGTACAGACTGTGTATTTGTCACAAGACACCAGGCAACTAGGACTTCCCAGCTGGTGCTAGTGATAAAGAACCTGCCTGCCAGTGCAGGAGACATAAGAGATACGTGTTGGATACTAGTTAGGAAGATCCCCTGGAGGAGGGCATGGCAACCCACTCAGTGTTCTTGCCTCGAGAATCCCACAGAGGAACCTGGTGAGCTACAGTTCATTAGATTGTACAGTCGAACACAACTGAAGCAACTTAGCATGCATGCATGCATAGCATGCATCAGGCAAATAGTGTGGGAGACCATGGAAGGTGAAAGAATCAAAGAGAAAAAATCTTACAAAGGATTATGTTTTTTTGTTGCTGACTTTATGATGGACAGTGAGGACTTAGTCTTTCAAGATCTTTTAAGGAACATATGGAATGGTTTTGGAATTGTCCACCTCTGGATCTGATCAACAGTGAGAATCATTTATCCATCAACTTGTGCTTCCCATTGCTGGAATGTTGCCTGGCTGTGTATTAATTTTTGGAACCTCATTAAACATGTGAGAGGATTCAGTGTGTTCCTTTTGTTTTTCTGGCTGTGATCTCTGAGAACCCAAGTAGAGAGTGAAAGAAATGTTGTTTATGCAGGAGGGGAGATACTGTCAATGCAAAGAGGGTTGAAACTTGCATGCAATTGTTTCAGGCACCATAGCTGTGTCTGGGATCACAGTTGAAAGTTGAATATATAACAGAGGGTACAAGGAGTACCTGATACACAACTTGCATTTAATGCTCAAACATCCTCATGAGGAAGACAAATATTCTGTGCTATATACCTTTCCAGACACGAGAGAAAGAAAAGTCAAAAAGAATTAGAAATTTGCCCAAATTTGTTCATCAAAGATCTAGTAGAATCCCATCTCTTGAATCAACCTATTCTTGTTCTTTCCGGAGCTTTTTTTTTTTTTTCACCTACTCTTTCAACCAAGAGCTTTGAGTATACCTCCTACTACGGAGATTGCTTTATCTGAATAGACTTCAGCTCCTTTGGATCTAGTTTCATTAGCCTCATGAGTAGTATTCACAATAAAGAGAAAAACAAAAAATAAACATAGAGTTTAGGAAAAGAACGCTAAGGAAAAATGAGCTAATTTCTCTTAAAAAGATTTGCATTAACCATAATACTTAATAATAGACCGAGAGAAATACATGATTATCCCTCAGGAAGATACTGCTAGAAATCCTGAGTGCAATGACAAACCCGCTATTATTCACTTTAATTATCATTATTAATGTCACATTAAAATGTTCCCTTCCTCAATAACTACCACTATGAACAAGAACAGTGAAAAACAAAACAAACACACACACACAAACTTCTCTTTCACAGTCACACATGCATAATTTTAATATCAGCAACCCCAAAATTGAAGATGAGCTTACTGTTAATATTTTTTTAAATAAGAGATAAAGGTGATTTCTATATAACTTGACAGATTTCTTCTCCCCCTCTGAATTCCCCAACATAAACACTGTCACTCCTAGAAGCTTTTCTCTGAAAATTAGAAAAAAGTAAAATTGCGAAACCATGACATCTCACTAATCTGTAAACTGCATTCCACTTTGGTGAGTCAAGACTGAAGGAGCAAGGAGTCAATCAGGATAGAACCATGGGGAAGTCCTTGAGAAGGGAAAAGTCGTGTAATTGGATGTAAAAGTAACATAGAACATGGAATAAAGACCTCAAATCAAGCATGAAAGAATGTACCCCCCGCTGTGTGTGCTTTGTTATACAAAGTAACATGCTAATGACATAAAAATCAATAACAAAAAAGGCACCAGGAAAATAAAAATACAACAGAGGTGGAAGAGGTGATTGATGAGGTAAGGAAAAGCATGCCCAAAGAACTTACTCTGGGTATACATAAAAAATGCTTTAAAACTACAGCTTCTGCTTTGAATAGCAGAATATTACAGCATGTTTGAATCCAATTATGGGTTATATATTTACAGCAATTACAACAGTGTTTTTTCTTCATGGGAATCTTACCTGATTATTTTTACCATGATGTGGTCCTTCAGCAAAATTTTTGTTTTTATTGTTACTGAGACAACCAGTCATTTTATCTTTGATTTGAACTTTTTAAATAATTTTGCATTAGAGCTGCCTGAGTATTATGAACTTTCATTAGTCCACTTTACATGGACTCTTTGGACTGGATGAAGAAATCAAATCACTATTGGAATTAAATTCATTTTTGATTTGAAGTATTTAACAATATTGTCACAATACTGGCTTCATTAATCCTCAGTGAAGCTTTTCTTTTGTTAATGGAAGAGCACATCATCAACTACTGCTTCATCTGTGCTTTTGTTGTTTAGTGTGTGTGTGTGTGTGTGCGTGTGCACACGTGTGCATCTGTTAGTGATAGATAATCATCTTTGGAAGTAATCTTTTTAAAACTTCTGTCATTTGGAATAGACACTGATGCTTCTCCAGTAAAATTGTCTCTTTGACTTTTTATCTGGTGATACTTCTGACCCCCATGGTGGAGAGTAAATGTCAAGAAATTGTTGTACGAGTCATATTCACCATCAACTTCCTTTAAGAATAGAAACTAAGTTCTCACACCTTTAAATTAAAATATGAACTTTTAGCTTCATTGCTCCTAATAAGATATTCTTTTGCAAAGTCTAAAAAATAAAAAAAATTCTCCCAAACAATAAAATAAATAGTTGTAGATTTAAGCAGTACAATATGTGGCCAAACCACTGCAGCAAGAGCATTTAGATTAATCTTTATATGCTGTGTGCTTCTGCACGCAGTCATGTCTGACTCTTTGCGACCTCATGGATGGTGGCCTGTGGATTTTTTTCAGGCAAGAATACTGGAGTGGGTGGCCATTCCCTTCTTCAGGGGATCTTCCCATCTCAGTGGTCTAACCCGAGTCTCTTGGCCTCCCACATTGGCAGATGGATGCTTTACTGCACCATCTGTGAAGCAAGTAAATGCCATGTACCACCCTCAGTTTTATGCACATATTTTATGTACACCAATCACTACAGATGGTGACTGCAGCCATGAAATTAAAAGATGCTTACTCCTTGGAAGGAAAGTTATGACCAACCTAGATAGCATATTCAAAAGCAGAGACATTACTTTGCCAACAAAGGTCAGCCTAGTCAAGGCTATGGTTTTTCCTGTGGTCATGTATGGATGTGAGAGTTGGACTGTGAAGAAGGCTGAGTGCCGAAGAATTGATGCTTTTGAACTGTGGTGTTGGAGAAGATTCTTGAGAGTCCCTTGGACTGCAAGGACATCCAACCAGTCCATTCTGAAGATCAGCCCTGGGATTTCTTTGGAAGGAATGATGCTAAAGCTGAAACTCCAGTACTTTGGCCACCTCATGCGAAGAGTTGACTCATTGGAAAAGACTCTGATGCTGGGAGGGATTGGGGGCAGGAGGAGAAGGGGACGACAGAGGATGAGATGGCTGGATGGCATCACTGACTCGATGGACGTGAGTCTGAGTGAACTCCGGGAGTTGGTGATGGACAGGGAGGCCTGGCGTGCTGCGATTCATGGGGTCGCAAAGAGTCGGACACTACTGAGTGACTAATCTGATCTGAATCAGTAATCCTAAATTTCCCACTATCTCCACCTACTGGTAGCTTGGTGTCTATTATGGCATCTTGCAGGATGTGAAAACAGCCATAGCAGTACTGGCGAGGTTAGAACAACAAATGAACCTCCGCCAAGATTTGAGCACGTGAACCGTCCTACCTCTGTATTTAAGTGTAGTGTGTTTTCCATATTAGTGATAGATATGGAATAAAAGGAGCAATTCTATTTTTTTCAGGCAGAGCAAAGAATAGGATATGGCTTGTCTTCAGATTTAACACTGGTTAAAGTAAAAACTGTTTACCCTGTATGCATCTTATAAGGACTCCACTAGATGAAACCATAGCAAAAGCAAAGTGGAAGTTTCCTAAACCAGTCATCACTTATGTTAACTCAATTATCCATTACATATAAAAAGTGAGAAATCTAAGACAATTACCAAGTGGGACTGGATGCTGAGACAAACAGAATAAACCAAGACATATGGTTACCCTGTGGGTGAGAATCTAGGTCATCTGTACCTTTTAGTAATATTGTCCTTGACTTAACTGATAAAAGTTTGGAGCATAACTGCTGATTCAGGTGTAATCAGCTTCCTAAACATTTAGTTAACTCTTGTAACATGAGAATATTTGCATTGTTTTTGAGTTTCATTTTCCTTTTTTTTGTTTTTTCTCTAAGTAAATGTTATCAACAGAACAACTTAAAAAGTGGTTGCAAACCAACTGTATTGATGATTGTACCAAAAATGCTGGGCTTACTTCTTATAAGTATTGGGGTGTATTAGATGTTTTCAATTATAAATCAATTAGACATTTCATTTGCTTTCTTATGAAAGCAGTAAATCTGGGGCAACTGAAATTCTCACCAAATCTAACTCACTAACTTCTTATTGAATATATTATTTTAGAATCTATCTATGAGTAATCTTCCTTCCAAAATTATGTGATGTAGTCAATTTAATATACCTATTTATAATTATATAAAAATATTCAAGTTTCTAACCCCCTACAAAACCAAAGGTCACCGTTACTTTTCTGTAGTCTTAAAATCTAGTCTTAAAAATGTAATTTCAGATTTTACCATATTAACAGAATGTATTTACTCCTTCTGTATAAACAGAAGGGTAAACATGAAAGATGAAATAATTTCTTCCAAACCTAAAGGACACTGAACAATTTTACTTTTTAAATTGAGAAAATTTAAATTATGAGTACAAGATGCAGAAAAATACAGCCAGATATTTAGAATTAGATTTGAAGACACGTCCTAAGTTGCTTCAGTTGTGTCCAGCTCTTTGTGACCCTATGAACTGTAGCCTGCCAGGCTCATCTGTCCATGGGATTCTCCAGGCAAGAATACTGGAGTGGGTTGCCACGCCCTCCTCCATTGAAGAAACAAAGCAAACAAAATGACAAAACCAATATGTGGATGTCATATACCATACTTTATTTAAACTTACACCATTTTTTCTACTAGTAAAATTTGAAATACATGCAGTTGGGGAAATAACCAGGAAATAAATGTGCTTCAGTATCGCATGTCTATATAGCTACAAGGGAGTAGTTATGGCACCTTTCTTCAATGAATACATTTTCAGTTACTGGTATTCAAATTATTCCTAATCCAGAGCAGGTAACAGTAGAAGTCAAATTTATAAGCTAAAGGTAAAACAAGAGGTCAACAGATAGTGTAGATCTCAATATAGTAAGTATTGCATTACAATTCTAGATGTAGTAGGTATTGTATTCAAGTATGACATTAGTAGAAGCCAGATCCACAGGTCGGTTGGAAAGAAAGAGACCGGCTACTCCTAGAAGAGAAGAAGGTCGGACGGTAAAAGCTGGATCTACAACTTAGGGATGAGAAAATGTTGGGGCTGTGACCCACGGATTGGAAACCACTGGATCCAAAGCCCAGAGATGGGAAAACATGACCAATAGATTGAAAGTTACTGGAACCGAAGCCCAGAGACCCAGAGCAAGACGTCTGGCAGGGACTGAAGAACGTGCAGGTCCTCGGGCGGTAGCAGGACGTCTGGCAGGGACTGGACACCACAGTCTGGGTTCTGATGGGCTCACAGCAGGTCTCCTGACTGTAGAGAGAGGAGTCCAGCTGGCAGGAGCTTGGAGAGCAGAGGTCAGTCCTGTAGACCAGGTTGCTGGGGAAGGAGGAGCCACAGGAGGAGCCTGAGTAGCGCAGGTGGTCCCGGAGGGAGCGGGAGGAGAAGTTTCCAGAGCAGCAGTTGTAGGACATCTTCACAGGTGATGTGAGTTACGATGGGAAGGTTCTGAGTCTGAATGTCACTTCTTGGACAGGGGCATTTATATATCCTTATCATCGGCTGTGTCATCCTCGTGGCTCATAAAAACAAGCTACCATCATCTTTTTAACTGAATCCAAAAGATCAGCATAGTTATACACATGGAGTGTCTGTGGTTTTATAGCTGAAGAGTATAATCATGTTTGTGCCTTGAAATTCAAGTAGTAGTATGGAATCTTCAAAGCTCTTAGTCATCCTTTTCTACCAAAGTCACCAAGCAAAGCACTCAGAAAACTTTGGAGGCAGTGACTGGGCTGATGGAAGCTGGTTTAATTAAAAATAATTGAATCCCCTTTCACAATCTGTCTCAAAATTGTTGTCATCTGGAGAGCAAAGTTGCTAACTGATCTACTCAAAATCGTTTTTTAAATGAGAACATACATGGATTGTTACCAGGAAGTGGCAGGTTTACCTAATGGGTAATGCCATAAGGAAGTGGCAATGGTAACACACAAGACATATGATGATTTTTTTTTAATTGAACCCCAATGTTAATGGTTTTCATGAAATATTAAATGAGAGTTCCCCTTATTTCTGACACTCCTGCTTAAAACTGTATGCAAACTAGCAAGAGTCCGTCTTAGCTATTCACTCTTTTGTGTGCATGTGTGTGTTTACTGCGAGTGTGTGACTGCTAAGACGCTTCAATCGTGTCCGAATCTTTGCGACTCTGTGACTGTAGTCCACGGGATCCTCCAGGCAAAAGTACTGGAGTGGATGGTCATGCCTTCCTCCAGGGGATCTTCCTGACACAGGAATTGAACCCTGGGTCAGGCATCTCATATACTGGCAGGCAGGTTCTTTTCCACTAGCACCACTTGGGAAGCCTGCGTGTTTATGGTGGAATGAGTTAAATATTATAAATACCTTTATATTGTTTTGGAAAGTTAGAGGTTATTCATCTGAGATACTTTTAGAGACATCAAAAATAAGAACAAAACACGTGACAAAAATGCCCAATGTATTTCTCTCTCTACTCAGAGGCAATGTTTTCCACCAAAAGGACTCCCTAGAATCTGGAAAATGCCTTTGTTTTAAAGAAATTTTATAAGGAATTTGCCCTGAAGTATTTGACCAATGTAGCCATCTTAGGGAGATTCTTCCTCTGCCTCTGAAAGTAACATACATGACTTTGACTTAAACTGTTCTTAGGTGTTTCTGACAAGTCTTACACAATTTCTAAAGTCATTTTTTGTTGTTATTCTATGACTTGTATTCCTCCTCTGTGTAGTAGGGTAGTGAAGATTGACACCTTGAAGAAGAGAGATTGAGAAGCTTTATCTTCCTGTGGCTTCTGTGCTATTTGATTTGTTCATATCACAGAAAAAAAATTTCTACTTTTTAACAAAAGTACTTGTGTGCAAAAAATTCCATTTCATTGAGAAAAGAATGTTCAGTATTACTTGATATCTTATCTCATAGCATATTCTTCTATAGAAATATCTTATATGAGTGGATGATATTGAAGCAAGCAAATTCAGTCTAGCTGAATGAAATATTTATATGGATGTTTTGACGTTATAAACAAAACAGGAAGGTTTGGAATCTACTACAAAGCAATTTTCTATTCATAATTAAGAAGCCTGATAAATAAGAACTGTTTATTTTAGAAACAGAGCACAAATTATGTTGCCTACCAAATATATGGAATATGACTGAAGACCAATTTGTGTACTGAAAACAGTCAAAGTCATAAAGTTTACCATTTAGAAGGGAGTTTAGCAATTATCTCCAGTGCTCTGCCACGTTGGAATCCCATTTACAATATCTTATCAGATGGATATCTAATAAGTGCCCCCAAGACGGAAATCTCAATTACCTGCAAAAGAACCTTGTTTTAGATTTTTAGTTGAATCTTTCCTAAAAACTTCCACTTAGTAATTTCAAATCTTCATAGAATGAGTCTCAGCTCATTTCTACTGGATGATATATCAGTTTTTGAAGATGGGTGTCTTAAGAGATTTGCCCATCACCACAGGTTATTCTGAGCTATTCTCTGTACACATGTGCTGCTGTATTTACAGTTAAGTAATGATGAACTTTATGGGAGAGTCTAGAAAAAATACTTATACTAGTTCTCTATGCAGAATATGTAAACAAAAAATATATAATTATATATATATATGTATATATATATATGATTTAATATGTGTACCACATCAGAGGTAAATTCAAAAGGATTCATTCTCTTTTTTATATTATCATATATTTTGGAACTCTCTGCCCTCATTTCAATCTACAAAAATCATTTGTAATTATGAATTTTTCTAACTTGATCTTTTTTTGAAGTTTACAGGTAGTAGGCATTTTCCTTACTTTTTTACCTTCTTTAGTAAAAATCCTATCCTATGAGAGAAAAATAAGGGACTAAAGGTTCATCTTTTTTAATGTATAGAGCTTATTATTTTGTTCTCATTGACATCAACACCACTAAAAAATGACTTAAACTTTATGCAGAGATTTTTTTGAAAATTAAATTTATTGACGTGATCTCTCAAGAAGCAAGTCAACTTCAGAATAAGGATTTCTTAAGCATTTTTACAATGGAAACTTCAAAGCACTGCTGAAAATATGGGTCCCTTATTCTTAAAAACTCACACATAGAAGAGCAGCTTGGGTACTTATGCTATAAGAAAACTAGAACATAAATGTGTTAGATGCTCATTTAACATTTGTACCAATTAAGGATCATAAGTGGGTTATTTCTTCTATAAGGTACAGAAGATTTGGGATGTAAAACAGATATTGATTTTTTTCCCTCTCTATTCCTAAACTTGGAACAAAATGAATATTCCCTCCTGACTACAAAGTACTTTTTAGAGCTTTAAACACAACAAAGTTCTCACTGTGTTACCCATTCAATACACTATGTTGAAGGATAAGATGAATAAAACCCCAATCTTACAGGTACAATTATGGTGCAATCAGAGTCACCTACCCAAGCTAGATGAATGGGAAATAACATTTTTGCTTCATGAACAACTGCTTTGAAAATCAATGAAATTCTTTCATTTAAAAGTCTGTAATCATAAAAAAGGTCTTTGAAGGTTAGTGCATTTCATTTTTACTGGAGCCTAATTAAGGGTTCTTATTAAAATGAACGCATGCTATTACACCCATTGCTAGAGTATTTAAGTATCCGGTGTAGAAGGCAACATTCACAGTCACAAACTTCCCTTTCCAACTCAGCTGAACTCAGAACTCCCAACAGCATGTCTTTCAACTGCAGCATGGGAAACTCCTCCTGTTCCCTTGGAGGTTACTTGGGGGTCCCAGTTTCCACCTGTGATTCTTTCTACCCCAGCAATGTTGTCTACTCCCCCAGCACTTTCCACCTGGGCTCCACTCTCTACGGTGGCTGTCAGGAGAACGTCTTTAGGCCCATCAGCTTCCAGACACCCTGTGCTGTCACCAGATCTTTCCAGACATCCTGCTCCCATCCACAGAATTTCATCTTCCGCAGTCCCTGCCAGACAATTTACACTGGATCTCTAGGGTTTGGAAATATTGGCCTTGGGTCTTTTGGTTGTGGAAATACTGGCTTCCAGTCTCTGGGCTCTGGATCCAACTTCTGCTCCCCAACTTTCGTTTCCTCCAGGAGTTGCTGGTCATCTTGTTACTAAACAGCCTTTAGCTCACGCTTTTGTGAATCAACTTTCTGAATGACTCCAGTCACCTCAAGGTTATATCTATGCTTTATGAAGTTTTAACCCTTGGCATCTCCAATATCTTTGATAACTGACCATCTTCATCACCAGGGCTTACTATCACAGTCCTTCTGGAAGTATACAATTCACTGTGGACAAAGTAATCTTGACTTTGTAATCAGGCGTATGAGATATGTCTTGAATTTTCTTCGTTCCTGATCCAATGCTCAGAATCATTTCTGTTGCTGTCTTACTCAGAGTCTTGTTTTACTACTTTTCTCCTAAGACTCTTTCACGTGTATTTCAAATAGATATGGCGTTTAAAATAAACTTATTTCTTTAGAATGAACTACAACATTCCATTTTTTAATTCATATGGTACATTTAGTGAATGCATCCAGTACCTTCAACTGTGTTCACTAGCTAAACATTTTGTTTTGTTAATATTTTGCTGCGTAGAAAAAGGAAGTTTAGAGAATCTAAATATATGGCACATTTTATGTCTTAAGAGATTTATATCCTCTCCTAGGTACTTTTTTTTTCATCTAATTACTTTAGAAAATTTCATTTTTAGGTAGGCATTTGTTGAAAAATATTTATTGAGTTCTGATTATAGTCCAGGCATTCATGCTGAATGAAGACGTACATTCCCTCCCTTCACAGAATTCACACACACACAAGTTTAACTCACTGTTATTTAGCAAGTGCAATAATGTCGATAAAACCATGTTTCAATGGGAACACAAAGAATAGGACGTTCAGAAAGGGTGAGAATATCACGGAAAACTGATTAGTGACAATAAGATTACTAGTTCATGTAAAAAATAAACCATGCTCATGTAATGTGTTAGTTGCAGTCCTTTGAGAGATAGCTGTAGTCTAGGACTTGACATGACAGATATTTGTTGAACAAAATACCTCCCAGTGAAAATGGGGAGGCAGCTGGAGGGTTCTGGGAGAGCATTCAGACAGCAATGCTGGTCTGAACTCAGTGGAGGGAAGATGCAAGGAAGGAAGCTTGGGTTAGAAGAACCTTCTTCAGGCCAGTTCTAAATTTTGATGAGTCACCTCAAGTCATAGACACAGCCCTGCCTGCATATCCTTGCCAAGTTCAGTCACTGGCCAAGAACAGGTCACAGCATGACTTTGGCATAATTGTGGGGCTACACTCAGAGACTAGCAGCTGGGACTGTAAGTCAGTTATGCTCCCTATAGTGGGAGCTACATTTCCATAGCTTCCATGTTCAGAAATTCATCCTGATTTCAAGTAAGCCAAAATAATGACCAATAGCAAAATAATAAATGAAAACAGACTTTTCCACGAATTACATTCAGTATACTTTATTTCATGTCCATTGATCCAAAAAAAGAAAAGACTGATTACTGTATTAGATCCTGTATAGGATGCAATGAGTGAAAGTCAAACCCTGCAATGGAATGTGAGGGAAGAATTGAGAATTATTGGAGGGCTATGCTTGATTTAGAAAAAGTAGAGGAACCAGAGATCAAATTGCCAACATCCACTGGATCATAGAAAAAGCAAGAGAATTTCAGAAAATCATCCACTTCTGCTTCATCACCAACTCAATGGACATAAGCTTGACCAAGATCTGGGAGTTAGTGATGGACAGGAAAGACTGACATGCCCACAGTCCGTGGGGTCGCAAAGAAACGGACATGACTGAGTGACTGAACTGAAAGCCTTTTACTGTGTGGATCACAACAAACTGTGGAAAATTCTTAAAAAGATGGGAATACCAGACCACCTTACCCACCTCCGTAGAAACCTGTATGCAGGCCGAGAAACAACAGATAGACCAGACATGGAGCAACAGACTGGTTCCAAATTGGGAAAGGAATATTTCAAGTCTGTATATTGTCATCCTGCTTGTTTAAATTCTATAAAGAGTACATCATGTGAAATACTAGGCTGGATGAAGTACAAGCTGGAATATAGATTGCCAGGAGAAACATCAATAACCTTATGATGGTTATTGATGAAATAATATTACCCTTATCGCAGAAAGTGAAGAGGAACTAAAAAGCCTCTTGATGAAAGTGAAAGAGGAGAGTGAAAAAGCTGACTTAAAACTCAACATTTAGAAAATGAAGATCATGACATCTGGTCCCATCACTTCACAGCAAAAAGATGGGGAAACAATGAACAGTGACAGACTATTTTCTTGGACTCCAGAATCACTGCAGATGGTGACTGCAGCCATGAAATTAAAAGACGCTTACTCCTTGAAAGAAAAGCTATGACAAACCTAGGCAGCATATTCAAAAGCAGAGACATTACTTTGCCAACAAAGGTTCATATAGTCAAAGCTATATGGGTTTTTCCAGTAGTCATATATGGATGTGAGAGTTGGACTATAAAGAAGGCTAAACATTGAAGAATTGATGCTTTTTAACTGTGGTGTTGGAGAAGACTCTTGACAGTCCTTTGGACTGCAAGGAGATCAAACCAGTCAATCCTAAAGGAAATCAGTCCTGAATGTTCATTGGAAGGACTGATGCTGAGGCTGAAGCTCCATCACTTTGGCCCCCCAATGAGAAGAGCTGACTCAGAAAAGACTGATGCTGGGAAAGATTGAAGGTGGTGGGGGAAGGGCACGAGATGATTGGTTGGCATCACTGACCCCATGGACATGAGTTTGAGAAAACTCTGGGAGATGGGGAAGGACAGGGAAGCCTGGGGTGCTGCAGTCCATGGGGTCACAAGGAGTTAGAGACAACTGAGGACTGAAGAACAAATGTTTGATTTGAAGTGCAACTAAATGTACTAAACAGACAGGACTTATTAGGGCGTATTTAGGACATTCCCTCATTTTTCTCCTGTTATAGAACTTTACACTTGACCCAAGGGCCCTAACTTCCCTAAATTTCTGAACAATATCATGGACAGATGTATGATCACATTAAAAAATATTTTGATGTCATACATATAGATTTAATCCATAAATTAGAAGTCTACAGCTATATTATATCTCCTCCTTTTGCTCTCTATTCAAGCCTCTCATGGGTCACCAATGACTTGAAATGGCCTGACCACTTTATTTATCTCTTTGCTCTTCCTTGTCTTCCATCACTGTGCTGCTCCTGGCTTCTGTTTAAGCTAAAGGGAAAGGATAGGTGGAAAGGAAATGACAGCTGAGGCCATTTGTGTTAATCTGCTTTAGACCACCTGGGTCAACATGACCTAGTTAATTCAGGAAAATTTTTCTGGGAAAAATGTTAGATTAAAACCAATAAATCATTTCACTGTATGTTTCAGTAAACTACTGTAATATTTGATACAGTAGTCTGCAGACCTGAAAAACAGCCCCCCCTAATTAAGCAAGACGCTTCCATGGTAACTCAGACAGTAAAGAATCTGCCTGCAATATAGGAGACTCTGGTTTGATCCCTGGGTTAGGAATATCTCCTGCAGAAGGGAATGGCTAGCCACTCCAATATTCTTGCCTGCAGAATTTCATGGACAGAGGAGCCTGGTGGGTTACAGTCCATAGGTTTGCAAATTATGCAACAGTCAGCTTTTATCAAGAGACTGGTGTCAGTAGCTTCTCTTTGCCATGCCCATCAGTTCTATGCTATCTACTAATAAACTTGCCCAGTCCCAATCAATTCTGTACCTTGAAACCATCTGAGCCCACGATCTCACTTCTAACACCTGTCTTTGGAGTCATGTATGGGTTGTGAGAATTGGAGTATAAAGAAAGCTGAGCACTGAAGAATTGATACTTTTGAACTGTGGTGTTGGAGAAGACTCTTGAGAGTCCCTTGGACAGAAAGGAGATCCAATCAGTCCATCCTAAAGGATATCAGTCCTGATTATTCACTGGAAGGACTGATGCTGAAGCTGAAACTCCAATACTTTGGCCACCTGATGTGAAGAGCTGACTCATTTGAAAAGACCCTGATGCTGGGAAAGATTGAGGGCAGGAGGAGAAGGGGATGACAGAGGTTGAGATGGTTGGTTGGCGTCACCTACTCAGCAGACATGAGTTTGGGTAAACTCCGGGAGTTGGAGATGGACAGGGAGGCCTGGTGTGCTGCAGTCCATGGGATCGCAAAGAGTCGGACACGACTGAGTGACTGAACTGAACTGAATGTGGAGACAGACACAGCTGAATGTCTCGGTGCAATGGTGTTCCCCTTTGCTGAAGGAAGTTCTGACACTTCACTTTGCTTAGTTAACAGATTGTCTGGTAGTATTCTGAGATGTCCAAGAGGGACATAAAAAGTCTTTTCGCTCAGCTCGCACTAAGTGCTACCTGTCGTTTGTCTTTGCTGTTGAGGATCCTCCCTCATCACCCATGTCCGAATACTAGCTCTTTTCTGGAGGAGACCATGGTATGTTTTCCAGAAATCCCTTTCTTAACTCTCTGCCAGCCTCTGTCGGATCCTCTGCACTAAACCATTCCCCTGATAGCACACACTTCTATAACGTCTCCTTAGATCATCCCCCTCAATTCTACCAGCTCTGCACCCCACCCAGCTTTCCTCTGCTAGCATCCATTTGTTCTGCAGATGATGCTCTTAGCCTGGAGCGAACACATACACTTACCACACTATTCATGGAAACAGAGCCGGGCAGAAGGCTTCAGATGGGCAGAAAATATTTTTCTCTAAAGGTCTTAATTGATTGAATGAGCCCTGCTCACATTATTGAGAGCAAACTCCTTTACTTAAAGTCAACTGACTATAAACAACAAATTCATCTTTAGAAGGCCTTTACAAGAACAGCTAGACTATAGTATTTGACCAAACAAATGGGCTCCATAGCCTAGCCAAGCTGACACATAACAAAACCACCAAAGTCTCCATTTTCTAGAAAAGCTGGGCTGACAGTTTTTATTTCATAAAAATATAGTTGAAATTACTGCACAAAACTTAAGGCAATAGTAAATTAGAATTTTGCTTATAAGTAATCTTCCTCTCAGTTTATAAAATTATTCTCATATTTTTAAATGATCATTTTCTCAGATTCTTATGTCCATTTTTTAAGAGAGATTTCAAGCATAACTTCATGATCATTCAATAGAAGAACTAAGACTCTTAATAAAATGTCCACGTGTATTCATGAAAATAATTTTTCTCTGTTTATGAGCTGTTTAGCCTCTTCAGTGTATTTTTGTTAAGAACACAGCTCTGACCCAGCTGTGCACAAGACTTGCTCAGGCAAAGGGCAATATTCAGAGAATTTATTTCCCAGAGCATTTTTAATCTATTTGCCCAACTTATATCAGTCATCATATTTCTTGTGTTTTCTCAATCCATTTGCCTTTTCTGTGCCCCCATTTTTGTCATGTCCTTCGTTGGTCATTTTCTACTTTTCTGCTTTGTTTCTTGCACTTGACAAAAGTATTCACCCTCCTCACTTTCCAAAATTTTGGCACTAGTAACACCTAGGACGGATACGATTTTGTTAGGATAGGGCTGTCGTGTCCACTGTGTGGTGTTTAACAGCATCCCTGGGCTCTTCCCACTAAATGTCAGTGCTGTTCCTCTCCACCCTCATTGTGACAATCAAGTATGTCTTCAGATATTACCAAACGTCCTCTGGAAGTGAGCTTATTCTGCGTTTAGAACCATGGATTTAGACGATGTCCCGAGTGAGTTGTTTGGGAGAGTTCTTGACAGTGAACACTAGACCTACCCACATTTCAGATAGGGCTTTGACAGTAAAAATGCAATAGTATATCATTTCATGCATTAATGAGGTGTTGTAAATGATATTATCCAGTAAATATATTTATAGTTCATAAATAATGTTGAGTACTTACTTAACAAATATTATTGCACAATCGCACATAAATACAGTAGCTGTAATTATGTTTACAACCATCACCAGTGTAATAACCTGTTCAACTGTAATTAGAGAAAAGAAAATGGTATTTTTGTGACACGCTTCTCAGCTCTAGAATGGCTAGGTTGTCTGCTAGGATCACACCTATTCTGATCATCCTAGACCAAGAAGTAACAGTAAGATGTAGGTTATCTTCTCACTCTATTTCAAATAGTCAAGACCAATTGAGACCAATTGCTGGTTTATAGACTTCTGCAGTACCTCTTGGACATTCTGACCATTTTCTTCAATTTGTCTGACTCATTCAGTACACTCCACAAAAGAGACATCAACCCTTTCTGTATGTGCCAGCAGTGATGAAGTGGATCTCAAACTACATTTATTCATTTTGAGTTTTTGAAGGTTACATGACAGTTTCAAAAGTATCTCAAAATCTCAATTTAATTCATCATATGGGTACTTTACTATGAACTTCTTCAGCTGTATCTACCAAATATTTCATGTTACAAGCATACACTCAAAGAGATTCATATTTCAAATACAAGAAAACAAGTTCATTTAAACAAATATTTATTTGTTCCTGCTATATACCAGAGTTTATGCTAGGTCCTGGAGAATGCAAGTTTAAGTAATTGTGTAATGGAACTGATACACAGTTATAAACCATGTTATAAACCAACTATAATTTTAGTTAGACTGATATAATCTCACAAGACAAGACATGAAGATTGGAAGACCTTTCCCAGAAAAAGTAAACATCAAGTTAGAATCTAGAAGACAGTACATTTGAACAGGCAGAGGAAGGTCACAAGAAAGGAAATGGGACAAGTGAAATATGCAGTTTGTAGGGAGATACTCCCTTGCCCTTTGTGTGTGGGAAAAAGCTTGAGCTTGAACTAGAAAGGTTATTTGGCCATGGATATTATGGTCACAAATTTACATTATATTATATAGGAAACTAGAGGTCAATAGACATTTCTGAGTAATCATTTTAGAATTTCATCCTGTCACCTAAATTTAGCATGCATTTTGAGGGGCAGATTTTTAAATGAGAACTTTCATTTTATTGTTTTAGTCAATACTTGTTTTGTGATATATTTGCAGTTCACTTTTTTTCCTCTCATATTTTATCACTCTGGCCAGAAAGGTATTAGAAATATTTTGTAGTTTGTGGGCTATCTCCTTCTTTTCAACTCCTGCCAACTTTCTGGAAAGGAACCCCCCAAGACAAGGCTTATACCTTCTATGTAATTTGTTACTTTCAGAATATCAAATGTTAGCAGTTGATTCACTCTTCTTTCAAGGGAGCACAGCACTTTAGGTATAAATTGTTTATTAAATGTGGAAAATTATCTTGATATCTTCTGTTACTCAGAAGTTGTCTTGAACAAAAAATACTTGATCAAAAAAAATGTGTTTCTGACACATATCACATTATGTTGTGCACTGGTGTGCTTTCTGATGGACATAGGAAAATGTTGGAGGCAGCGTAATCCTCTCAAAGGGGCTGAACATTCTATCTCAGAAGCAGTGCATATTTCTTATTAATGACAATTTTAAGCACACTTCTGTGTAAAGGGATAAAAGATGTTTTGAACAATGTCCATTAATACCAAATTATATTGTTAGGTTTTTACTGCTGGCTGAAAAAAAGATCACAACATTAAAAAAAAAAATTCATTGTAGACAAAAGTAAAAACTGGTGATCGCAATTACAATCATTAATCCACTCACTTTTATGTTACTTTTAAACACAGTAGACTCAATTTTATGGGTTTTCCTCTTTTATTTCATCATTTATTATTTGTTTATTTTTGGTTGTGCCGGGTCTTCTTTGCTATGCACAGGCTTTCTCTAGTTGCAGCAAATGGGTTGCTCTCTACTTGCGGTACAGGGGCTTCTCGAGGCAGGGTTGCAGATCATGAGCTCTGGGGCACAAGGGCTTCAGTAGTTGGGGCACACTGGCTTAGTTGCTCCATGGCATGTGGAATCTTCCTGGATCAGGGATCAAGTCCATGTCCCCTGGATTGACAGGTGGACTCCCAACCACTGGACCACCAGGGAATTCTTAGGACTTTTCTCTTTAATAATACATGCTACAACTATATACTCTTACAATCCATAAAAAACACAAAGTTGGGTT
This sequence comes from Bos grunniens, assembly GCF_055505025.1. Taxonomy (NCBI): domain Eukaryota; kingdom Metazoa; phylum Chordata; class Mammalia; order Artiodactyla; family Bovidae; genus Bos; species Bos grunniens. The sequence goes on from NC_141165.1 coordinate 152,001,923, forward strand.
GGGTATTAGTTCAGTTTTCTGTTTGTTTGCTTTGCCTTGTTTTAAAATAGCATACAGAGATGTTTATTTGTCCAAGATCATACAGCTAGTTAGTGGTGTACTGTAAACTCAGTTTTACTTTTAAAATTCTTTTTAACATATCACCCTATGCAAGAAGTAAAAATGGATTAATTGGAAAAGAACACATCCTGATGATGGTGAACCATTACAATCTTCTGGGTAATTTGCTGTTGGTCAGTTGCTCAGTTGTGTCCAACTGCTTGTGACCCCGTGGACTGCAGCATGCCAAGTTTCCCTGACTTGCATCATCTCCCTGAGTTTGCTCAAAATCATGGCATTGAGTTGATGATGCCATCCAACCATCTCATCCTCTGGGTAATAATGTATCTATTTTCCTTATTAATATCTTCTAAGCATTTGACATCAAGGAAATATTGAGCATTAAGTTTTCAAAAGCCTGGAAAAAATGTCATATTTAGTTATTAAGAATTGTATTTCAAATTAACATAATATTGTAAATTGACTATACGTCAATAAAATTTTTAAAAATAAAGATAAAAAAAAAAGAATCTATGCTCTTAACAAATTACATGTCTTCATATTTATTTTACAAAGCCCAGTAAAAGTTAAAATGATTGCTGAATAATGCTCTGAATAATTATAGCCAAACTTATGATGAATATCAAAGAATATTTTTTGAGCAAGTAGAGTACAAATTGAGGAATGATGATATGAAAGAAATAGTGTGGAGAATTGGATGGTATTGCTTGCAAAGAGAAGTTCTACGTAAATCATGACCCTTCCACACAAAGAAAGAATGTTCATGCAGAAGACCCTAGCAAAGAGCAGGCTTTCTTACATGTGATATAATGCATTCTCATTAAACCCATTTGGGTACCACATTCTCATAACAACCAAATCAGAGATTTCCGATTATTATGCGATTGACTTAGGCCATGGCTTTCACATAATATAGAAGGAAAACAAAAAACACCAACAAGAAAATTGAAATTAGGAAACATTTTCATTTTACTCTTTTATATATCATGCACAGAATATTTTGCTGCCTATTGAAACAGAGAAATGTAAGTATGTAATGATAAATTCTAAATTGCTTAAGCTCACAGTACCAGGCTCCTTTGAAGCAGTGGTCAAATTCATTCTAGCCACTTAAAAATCATGAAATAGACCAGTTTTGAACAAATTAAATTATGAGGAATTAAGATTTATTTAGTTTGTGCATTGTTCAACCTCAACCCCCAAAGATGGCTTATATTGCAATGACTACCCATAACTATTCATTATCTGTCTCTGTTTTTCATTCTATTGCATATGCAACCATTGAGTGTATGCAACTATTTTCTATTTACATATAAAATGAGCTCTATTAAGAATAAAATGCTCTCATTTTTAAAAAGTGTTTCCTGAAAGTGATAACACTAAGTTAGAGAGAGAAAAAGAGATTGGTTTTACTGAGAAATTGAGATCTTTTATATCCTCTGGGCTGTTATAGCAGGTTGACACATCTCTTAGTTTCCACATCTTCTTCTTGAGAAATCTTCCTAATTTTTTTTCCTTTTAAACTTAGTTGTCAGGGATGATTTTTTTTTTTTTTTATTCCTGAGATACAAGCTGGTTAACCTTGGTGACTTACCTTCTAGCCTCAATTTTGTCATTTTAACACTTGGATTAAAATCACATATTTGGCAGGATTAGTCTAGGAACTAAAGGAGACATTATATTAAAAACACTTATTATCTAGTGGAAGGTGGTGACAACATCAGGTCTTTCTTGCTACTATTTTTATTAGTTTTAATTTACACATCCTAAAACAGGGAAATTTCTTCAGTCAATACTTAACACTGAATGGCATTTCTTATCCTCAAACAATTTATATAGCAGTCTTAAAAATTAGCAGAAAGAAAAACAATCCCCACGTGTATTTAAGTGTATTAGAAATAAATGACTCCATCTAGCAGAAGAAGATTATTGTGCTGCAAGAGTAAAATGGACAGGAATAGGAATTTTACTATTTATCTTTCTATGGTGGGGGGTTGGGGGAGGTGGGGAGGAAGGAAGGGATGGGAGGAATTGGGAGATTGGAATTGGCAATATACACGCTACCATATGTAAAATAGGTAGCTGGTGGGGACCTGCTGTATTTTGTGACCCACCACTAACATAGAACTCACAAACTGAAAAATTTTGCTAAGATTTTCCACGTTAGATTTATTGAAGCAACTAATTAGGTGAAAGAGGAGAGTGAAAAAGTTGGCTTAAAACTCAACATGCAGAAAATGAAGATCATGGCATCTGGTCCCATCACTTCATGGGAAATAGATAGGGAAACAGTGGAAACAGTGTCAGACTTTATTTTTGGGGGCTCCAAAATCACTGCAGATGGTGACTGCGCCATGAAATTAAAAGACACTTACTCCTTGGAAGAAAAGTTATGACCAACCTAGACAGCATATTCAAAAGCAGAGACATTGCTTTGCCAACAAAGGTCCATTTAATCAAGGCTATGGTTTTTCCAGTGGTCACGTATGGATGTGAGAGTTGGACTGTGAAGAAGGCTGAGTGCCGAAGAATTGATGCTTTTGAACTGTGGTGTTGGAGAAGACTCTTGAGAGTCCCTTGGACTGCAAGGAGATCCAACCAGTCCATTCTGAAGGAGATCAGCCCTGGGATTTCTTTGGAAGGAATGATGCTAAAGCTCCAGTACTTTGGCCACCTCCTGCAAAGAGCTGACTCATTGGAAAAGACTCTGTTGCTGGGAGGGATTGGGGGCAGGAGGAGAAGGGGACGACAGAGGATGAGATGGCTGGATGGCATCACTGACTCAATGGACGTGAGTCTCAGTGAACTCCGGAAGTTGGTGATGGACAGGGAGGCCTGACGTGCTGCGATTCATGGGGTTGCAAAGAGTCAGTCACAACTGAGTGACTGAACTGAACTGAACTGATAGAATCTATTTCTCTTTCTTTTTCTCTCTCTGTGTATGTGTGTATTTCTCTCAAAAACCAAAATTTTGGAAAAAAGATGTGTGAGATAACTCTGAACATCTCTTTCCCATCCCATTCCATCTCATTCTATCCTATTATTTCTCACTAGAAGAAGTACTGTTCACCATCAATAAATAGATTATGTGACCCACTAATGCTACAGAACTCACATACTGAAAACTTTTGCTAAGGAGATTTTCCACATGGGATTTATTGAAGCAGCTAATTCCATGTCTTCTTACTTGACCTTATCACAAACATTTTCTTCTATTTTATGTAACAGCGCACTATCTCTCTCCCAGTAAGTGAAACAAAATTCCTATTAGAGAATTGTTCTACCGTGGGTCACTAGATGTTTGCAAAAGAAATCTTAGATTTCTAGATACTTTTTATCAGATAAAATAACAAACTTTAGATGGAAAGATAATTTAGGATAAAATCAGAGTTGTTATTCTAAAAGGGATAAGTAATAATTAGAAAGCATGTTGAGGCAAATTTAAATCAATTAAAAATATCTCATATATGTCTCTGCTTATATCATAATCAAAAAGAATACTAACAAGTATGTGTTCAAGTTTGAATTCTTTCAAGTTAAACTCTTAACAAAGTTTAATGTTCCTTAATGTTCATATCATGTTTTACAGTTTATATGGCACTTTAATACACATACACTACATTATAAACATCACATAATGTATTACAAAAGATTTAGGTACTTGCTTCTTTTACAAAGATATTGCATTACAGTGCACTCCTGATGGAGAATTATGTGTGTGCACATGTGTGCTCAGTCTCTCAGCCATGTCTAACTCTTTTTGATGCCATGGTCTGAGCCCATCAGACTTCCCTGTCCACTGAATTTTCAAGGCAAGAATACTGGATCAGGTTGCCATTTCCTACTCCAGGGGGATCTTCCCCACCTAGGGATCAAACCCTATAATCTGCTTAGATGGTAGAACCCACTTCTATAATCCCACTATCTAGTATTAAATTATTTGTCAAGAGTGAGACAGAGAGAAAGATTTGACTGGATATACAGGAGCCGAGCCAATGGCATTGTAGAAAGAATTGTGGCAGCCATCATGGATTTGGGAATTGTCTTGAAAGGCACAAGGGAAAAATAGATAAAGTGGCTTGGATAGGAAGACTGAAAGAAAGAAGCTACAGGGAGCCCCAAGGACCTAACTGAAGTTTCTAGAATGATAGATGATAGCGGTTCTGATGTGTTTGTTTTTAGGGAGTGGTCTGAGAAAATGTTTCACCCAGTATTCTAACCTTTGTGCCTTGGTAATGGACATAATGTCTACACATGATTTCGAATGAATCCATCACCTTACTGAAACTGCAGATAGAACTATGTCACATATGTTAATATTTAGTTGAATCTCCTGGGAGTTAGTGGTGAGGGAGACTTCCTTATATGTAATAAATCTTGTAAAATACTTCATTTTCAGATTTTTTTTTCTCTTTTTAAAGTAATCATTTCACATAATTTTAGCCATTAATTCTCAAAACACTGAATTAGAGTATTTGCCAAGACCAAGCATCTCAGGAAACCTGAGCTAGGACAACTAAAATGTAGGCCTTTAAAAATAGTCTAATGATACAGTTTTCTCAGATGAAAAAATATAATTTAATCTAATTGCCACCCACCTTGTTGGAAACCTTTCAAAAATATCACATATCTTCAAAGGAAATGTGGGAAACCAAAAGAATTAAAAACTGACACCTCTAGTCATTAAGATAATTAGAATTCAATCAAGGAAACATATATGCAAGCAAAAGCCTAGAACAAGTGAGTCAGAGAGGATTTCTCATCAAACATTCAAACAGTTAGCATCTTTTGACCCATTATATGTCAGACACGTGCTGTGTGTAGAGTGTTGAACAAGACTGGAATGATTCCTTATCTCAGAGAGCTTACATTCCACTGACATTACCAGGTCTTCAGTTCAATTCAGTTCAGTCTCTCAGACATGTCCAACTCTTTGCAACCCCATGAACCGCAGCATGCCAGGCCTCCCTGTCTGTCACCAACTCCTGGAGTCCACCCAAACCCATGTCCATTGAGTCAGTGATGCCATCCAACCATCTCATCCTCTGTTGTCCCCTTCTCCTCTTGTCCTCAATCTTTCCCAGCATTAAGGTCTTTTCAAATGAGTCAGCTCCTCGCATCAAGTGGCCAAAATATTGGAGTTTCAGCTTCAGCATCAGTCCTTCCAATGAATATTCAGGACTGATCTTCCTTAGGATCAGGACTGGTTGGATCTCCTTGCAGTCCAAGGGACTGTCAAGAGTCTTCTCCAACACCACAGTTCAAAAGCATCAATTCTTCAGTGCTCAGCTTTCTTTAAAGTCCAACTCTCATATCCATACATGACTACTGGAAAAACCATAGCCTTGACTAGACGGAACTTTGTTGACAAAGTAATGTCTCTGCTTTTTAATATGCTGTCTAGGTTGGTCATAACTTTCCTTCCAAGGAGTAAGCGTCTTTTAATTTCATGGCTGCAATCACCATCTGATTGCAGTGATTGCACCTGATTGCACCAATCATCTGAAGTGATTTTGGAGCCCAGAAAAATAAAGTCTGACACTGTTTCCCCATCTATTTCCCATGAAGTGATGGGACCAGATGCCATGATCTTAGTTTTCTGAATGTTGAGCTTTAAGCCACTTTTTCCACTCTCCTTTTCCACTTTCATCAAGAGGCTCTTTAGTTCTTCTTCACTTTCTGCCATAAGGGTGGTGTCATCTGCATATCTGAAGTTATTGATATTTCTCCCGGAAATCTTGAGTCCAGCTTGTGCTTCCTCCAGCCCAGCATTTCTCATGATGTACTCTGCATAGAAGTTAAATAAGCAGGGTGACAATATGCAGCCTTGACATACTCCTTTTCCTATTTGGAACCAGTCTGTTGTTCCATGTCCAGTTCTGACTGTTGCTTCCTGACCTGCATACAGATTTTTCAAGAGGCAGGTCAGGTGGTCTGGTATTCCCATCTCTTTCAGAATTTTCCACAGTTTATTGTGATCCACACAGTCAAAGGCTTTGGCATAGTCAATAAAGCAGAAATAGATGTTTTTCTGGAACTCTCTTGCTTTTTCGATGGTCCAGTGGATGTTGGCAATTTGATCTCTGGTTCCTGTGCCTTTTCTAAAACCAGCTTGAACATCTGGAGGTTCATGGTTCATATATTGTTGAAGCCTTGCTTAGAGAATTTTAAGCATTACTTAACTAGCTTGTGAGATGAGTGCAATTGTGCGGTAATTCTGAGCATTCTTTGGCATTGCCTTTCTTTGGGATTGGAATGAAAACCAACCTTTTCCAGTACTGTGGCCACTGCTGAGTTTTCCAAATTTGCTGACATATTGAGTGCAGCACTTTCACAGAATCATTTTTCACGTCTATTCAATAGATTAATAATAATCCAAGGTTTCATGCCAATGGTGATTTTAACATCTAGACTGACTCAGCACAATTACACTCAAACCCATCAATCTGTAACAAATGAAACATATAAAGACATATCAAGAGGACACAGAATAAGTGAACAAGAGGTGGTGAAATCTGATTGCCGCAACCCCATCCCCACTTTTCAACTCTATGACTCATATCTACAAATAAACTTTATATTAGCTGTCTCTTCTTTTTCTTTTTTTTCTTTGCCTGCTCACTCTTTATTGGCCACCACTGGTTTTTCTCTGCTAAAATGCTAGGTTACTGGTCATCAGTGCCCAGCTAGTGATCAAATTCAGTGTTTTCTTCTCATTCTTATACGTGCCTTTCTAAACTGTCTCATGGGACCAGTTTTCTAACTTTCTTTAAACTCTCTTCTTTGAATCATTTATTTGATTCTGCCTCACTTGGATCTCTCAGTATCCACCTAACCATAAATTCTCCATTGTCATGTCCTTCTTTTCAGTCCTCAAAATGTACTCATTTTGCAAAATGGAGTACCATGCTTTTTTTTTTTTTTAATACCCTATGACTCCTCCCAGGATAGCTGCATCTTCTTTCATGCTTTTCACTATCAATTTTACATGTAGTTTAAAAATTTGCATTCAAAATCTTAACTAGTTTCAAAGAAAAGTCTTGCATGTCAACTAATTCCTAGGTATCTCTTGCCATGTTTGTTAACCATCAATATCTCAAAAGCAGCTTGTGAAATTTGGACTCATTCTTATACCTTCTTATTTCTACTAAGATAAGCCCTTTACTTCTGTAACCAAGACTCAAAATCTTCAGGTTGGTTTGGTTTTTATCCTTCTCTTAATCTTCATTTACAACAAATTAGATTAGGCTGTTCTTTTAAAATGGTCTCAATAGCTACCATTTGTTTCTATTTCTTTGCTTCTCTCTTACATAGACTTTTGCAAGCTCTTTTCAGGCAATATTGCAATGACTTTCCTCTGTCTGATTACTTCCTATATAAATCTAGTCTCTGTGTTGCATACAACTAAATTTAATTGATAAAACAGAATATCCTTCTTAAATCAGTTCATATAACATCATCCTTCTCCTTAAAGCTGTTCAGTGATTGGCCAACAACAAGAATAAAGATTTACTGAGAACTATTTGCTGGCATATATGATACATACTTCACTTCAGAATTCAAAAACAGTGGGTCAAATTGGCCCTGCTTTGTCTATTCAATCAATGAATAATTCAGTTATCATTCATTTGTTCAGTAAGTAGTTATAAAGAATCTCTGAAGGCCAAGGGTTCTTTCAAATTTTATTCAAATGACATACATCAATTGCCCCAGTGTTCTTTTTTTTTTTTTAATTGAACAGGTTTTCAAAATTTTTAAAGGAAGAGATCGAAAGATATATTGGTACTCTGATTATTTTTGAAATCTTGTAAGTCTTAGCCTGACTCCTAAAGGACAATCTACTAAAACTGTCAAAATATTTCCTTTTGGGGATAGGGAGTGATCTCTGAGCGAGGCAGCAAGATGGATGCAGGATTCTTCTGTGGAACAAGTGCAGAACAGGATAATTGGTTCAGCAACAAACAGAAGAAGCTACTGAAGCAGCTGAAATTAGCAGAATGCCTAGGAAAAAAAGGTGGACATGAGCAAAGCAATTTTGGAGGTTATAAAGCCTTGTATAACAAAACAAGTAATGGAAATCCTAGGGTTTGAAGATGATGTTGTGATTGAGTTTATATTCAATCAGCTGGAAGTGAAGAATCCAGATTCAAAAATGATGCAAATCAACCTGACCAGGTTTTTGAATGGAAAAAATGCTAGGGAATTTACGGGAGAACTGTGGCCCCTACTGTTAAATGCACAAGAAAACATCACTGGAATCCCTTCTGCTCTCCTAGAACTGAAGAAGGAAGAGATACAACAGAGACAGATTGAACAAGAAAAGTTGGCATCTATGAAAAAGCAAGATGAAGACAAGGATAAGAGGGATAAAGAAGAAAAATAAAGCAGAAGAGAAAAAAGGGAGCCATCTCAAAGCCCAAGAAGACGCAAATCCAGTTCTCCTTCCCCTCGAAGACGATCTTTCCCTGTCAGGGGAGAGAGAAAGCACAGTCATTCTCCATCTCCCTGTCACAGAACCAAAAGCCAGAGTCCTGCTCCAGAGAAGAAGGAAAAAACTCCAGAGCTCCCAGAGCCATCAGTGAAAGTAAAAGAACCTTCACTACAAGAGGCCACTTCTACTAGTGACATTCTGAAAGTTTCCAAGACTGAACCAGTACTAGAGCCTAAAGAACCTTCTCCAGAGAAAAACTCCAAAAAGGAAAAGGAAAAGACCCGGCCAAGATATCGGTCATGTTCCAAGTCAAGATCCCAGACACGTTCTCGCTCTCCTTCTCATACTAGACCAAGAAGGCACCATAGATCTCGGTCAAGATCATACTCACCTAAAAGACAGCCAAGCCCAAGAAGAAGGCCATCTCCTCTAAGAAGAACCCCACCGAGACGCATGCCTCCTCCACCAAGGCATAGAAGGAGTAGATCTCCAGTGAGACGAAGAAGGCATTCATCGGCATCCTTGTCTGGGAGTAGTTCATCATCTTCTTCGTCTAGTTCCCAGTCACCACCAAAGAAGCCTCCGAAGAGGACATCTAGCCCTCCTCGAAAAACTCGTAGGTTATCTCCTTCAGCAAGTCCTCTGACGCGAAGGCATAGGCCATCACCTCCAGCTATTCCGCCGCCAAAAACTCGTCATTCCCGAACACCCCAGCAGTCAAACCATACAAGGAGAAGTAGTGTTTCTGTCTCTCCAGGGAGAACTTCAGGTAAAGTGACAAAACATAAAGGTACTAAGAAAAGAGAATCCCCTTCACCAGCACCGAAGCCTCGGAAAGTAGAGTTATCTGAATCAGAAGAAGATAAAGGTGGCAAAATGGCTGCAGCAGATTCTGTGCTGCAGAGACGCCAATATAGACGACAGAACCAGCAGTCTTCATCTGATTCTGGCTCCTCCTCTTCCTCAGAAGATGAACGACCCAAAAGGTCCCTTGTGAAGAATGGTGAGGTAGGCAGGCGACGGAGACATTCCCCTTCCTGGAGTGCCTCTCCATCACCTCGAAAGCGCCAGAAAGAGGCTTCCCCTCATGGTAGACGGAGGAGAAGTCCCTCCCCACCTCCCTCCAGAAGGCGACGTTCTCCTTCTCCTGCTCCTCCACCTCGTCGACACAGGTCTTCCACACCACCACCACGTCGAAGGACTCCGTCTCCTCCTCCATGTCGTCGTTCACCTTCCCCAAGAAGATACTTTCCTCCAATACAGAGGAGATACTCTCCTTCTCCACCTCCAAAGAGAAGAACGGCCTCCCCCTCCTAAACGAAGGGCATCACCATCTCCAACACCAAAGCGACGGGTTTCCCATTCACCACCTCCCAAACAAGGAAGCTCCCCATTCACCAAGAGACGTTCGCCTTCATTGTCATCAAAGCATAAGAAAGGGTCTTCCCCGAGTTGATCTGCCCGTGAGGCCCAGTCACCACAGCCAAAAAAACAGTATTCACCCTCACCATGGCCTCGCGCTCCTCAGACCTCAAGTCCTCCACCTGTTCAAAGAGGAGCACCATTGTCACCCCAAAGAAGGCAGTCCCCATCTCCAAGTTCTAGGCCCATTAGGAGAGTCTCCAGGACTCCGGAACCCAAAAAGATAAAAAGCTGCCTCACCAAGCCTTCAGTCGGTAAGGAGGGTCTCATCTTCCCAATCTGTCTCGGGATCTCCTGAGCCAGCAGCTAAAAAGCCCCCAGCACCTCCGTCACCTGTCTAGTCTCAGTCACCCTCCACCAACTAGTCACCAGCGGTGCCGGTTAAAAAGGCTAAAAGCCCAATACCAAGCCCATCACTGGCAAGGAATTCAGACCCAGAAGGAAGTGGAAAGACAAAGAGAAAAAGAAGGACGAGAAACACAAAAAGGATAAGAAGCACAGAAGCACAAAAAAAAACACAAGAATGAGAAGGCTGCAGCTGCTGCTGCTGCAGCTGCTATAACCCCTGCAGCTGTAGCTGCTCCCACAACCACATCAGCACAGGAAGAACCAGAGACAGAGCCAGAGCCTAAGAAGGAGACTGAAAGTGAGGCTGAAGATAACCTTGATGACTTAGAAAAGCACCTGCGTGAAAAGGCCCTGAGATCATTGCGGAAGGCTCAAGTGTCCCCACAGTCCTAGGTGGAAATGTTTGTTACGATGTTAATTTTATTTGGTTTGTATGCAATTCAATTTCAAAATTGCTAAAATGTGTTTGAGCTTTAGACTATAACATTTGTTGTAATAATTGCTAGGTTGAAGTTCACCATGTAAAAAAAAGGGCATGGATTTACATTGCAAAAGGTGTCCACAGTGTATTAGGGACATTCTTTCATTGACAGCTGACATAAATTCGTTTAGAGTGAAGTATTTTAAGCCAAAAAAGAAAAATGCCCTTTTTAAATATTGTTGGCATTCTTATGGTTCCTTTAAATACCCCTGGCTATTCCCAGAGGTTTTTCTTTCTACTTTTTCTTTCCTTTTCCCTTTTTCTCATTTGAGTCTTAGCACCCATTTAAGTTATGATGCTTTCAACCTTGATGGTTTGCAAGCTTGCCCAGAAATAAGACCACTGTTGAACTACCACAAAAGTATAAATGACTATTTTAATGCCACAATCTTTCCTGTTGCCTGTGGAGTCTCTGCTGAAATGAATCAGGATTCGAGCTCTAAGATGAGACAGAAAGTGAAAGCACGTTGTTTGCCAGGACACTGTGGGTTTATATAGATGTGTAACAAGTTGATTTGGAACACTGGAATTTCATTCTTTTCTCTTTTTTTGTAAAGGCTATTAATTAGCCCCAGGAAGGATCCTTCAGTTACATAAAATTTTGCTTTATGAAATGTCATGGCTCCATTCATAATTTTGTCTTGCTCCAGTCGGAATATACAACTTTCAGAGCTCTTGTATTTGGAAAGCTGGAAGGGCCCAGACTTTGAAATAGTGTCTTGTTTTCACTGTTTTTGCTTTGTTTTTGTTTTGTTTTGTTTTGTTTTTTTAACTAAAGCTATATAAAGCTTGTGGATTAAACAGAATAAATTTCTAAATTAAAAAAAAATATATTTCCTTTTATCTTGGGATATGGTCGTGCAGTTCACCACTTTCTTTCAATCTGAGAATTAACATGATTAGAAGTTGTTAATGTATTTGCACTGTTTTTGTCATAAGGTAAAATGTAAAAAGTGGTGAAATAATATTTCTTGAACTCTAGTCTCTAGCAAAGTGAAAAAAATATCGAGGTCTCTATGTTTTTAAAAATATGAAAGAAAGAACATATTTCTTTGTGAAAGACTATTTCTACATACTGAATACACTAACCATACTGGCCAACTGTGTTCATGAAAAATAAAAACAGAACCTAAGATACTATTTGAAATATGATGTACTGAATCCTTATGTGAGACTCTCTTGTGCTCATTTATATAAACTGCCTGTCTCTTGTTGCTAATTAAATATGAGGTCTCACCTTTGCACAAGATAACTTACTTAATTTTCACAACTCTGTGTGGTTGGCACTAGAAATCAGGGAAAACAAATAACATGCTAAACAACACCCAGCTAATAATTTTTGAAGCTGGTAACCCTAGCTCAGTCTGAATCCAAACTCATCTTTTCAGTATAGTTCTTTCACATAATAATCTATGATTTGGTTCCAACCTTCTTTTTCTAATTTGTTTCTTTCCACACTCCAAATTATTTATCAATTTCCTCTCATCCAATACTTGTATATGCATTTGCTTTTGTTTGAGGTATTGCTCTATTGTTTTCACATTTTGGAATGCTCGACTGCTTTTATGTGTGTTCTTACACATAGAAGAATGTGTAAGAAGTCTTCAGAAGTGTTCCTCTACTCTATGAGATTGCTACTTATAACAATCATTTTATGCCCTGTGGGGCCACCCAAGATGGGCAGGTCATGGTGGAGAGGTCTGACAGAACGTGGTCCACTGGAGAAGGGAATGGCAAACCACTTCAGTATTCTTGCCTTGAGAACCCCATGAACAGTATGAAAAGGCAAAATGGTAGGATACTGAAAGAGGAACTCCCCAAGTCAGTAGGTGCCCAATATGCTACTGGAGATCAGTGGGGAAATAACTCCATAAAGAATGAAGGGATGGAGCCAAAGCAAAAACAATACCCGGTTGTGGATGTGACTGGTGATAGAAGCAAAGTCTGATGCTATAAAGAGCAATATTACATAGGAACCTGGAATGTCAGGTCTACGGATCAAGGCAAATTGGAAGTGGTCAAACAGGAGATGGCAAGAGTGAATGTCGACATTCTAGGAATCAGCAAACTCAAATGGACTGGAATGGGTGAATTTAACTCAGATGATCATTGTATCTACTACTGTAGGCAGGAATCCCTTAGAAGAAATGGATTAGCCATCATGGTCAACAAAAGAGTCTGAAATGCAGTACTTGGATGCAGTCTCAGAAATGACAGAATGATCTCTGTTTCTTTCCAAAGCAAACCATTCAATATCACAGTAATGCAAGTCTGTGCCCCAACCAGTAAAGCTGAAGAAGCTGAAGTTGAACGGTTCTATGAAGACCTACAAGACCTTTTAGAACTAACACCCAAAAAAGATGTCCTTTTCATTATAGGGGACTGGAATGCAAAAGTAGGAAGTCAAGAAACACCAAGAGTAACAGGCAAATTTGGCCTTGGAGTATGGAATGAAGCAGGGCAAAGGCTAATATAATTTTGCCAAGAGAACACACTGGTCATAGCAAACACCCTCTTCCAACAACATAAGAGAATATTCTACACATGGACATCAGTAGATGGTCAACACTGAAATCTCATTGATTATATTCTTTGCAGCCAAAGATGGAGAAGCTCTATACAGTCAGCAAAAATAAGACCGGAAGCTGACTGTGGCTCAGATCATGAGCTTCTTATTGCCAAATTCAGACTTAAATTGAATAAAGTAGGGAAAACCACTAGACTATTCAGGTTTGACCTAAATCAAATCCCTTATGATTATACAGTGGAAGTGAGAAATAGATTTAAGGGACTAGATCTGATAGATGGAGTGCCTGATGAACTATGGAATGAGGTTTGTGACTTTCTATAGGAGACAGGGATCAAGACCATCCTCATGGAAAAGAAATGCAAAAGTGCAAAATGGCTGTCTGGGGAGGCCTTGCAAATAGCTTTGAAAAGAAGATAAGTGAAAAGCAAAGGAGAAAAGGAAAGATATAAGCATCTGAATGCAGAGTTCCAAAGAATAGCAAGAAGAGATAAGAAAGCCTTCTTCAGTGATCAATACAAAGAAATAGAGGAAAACAACAGAATGGGAAAGACTAGAGATCTCTTCAAGAAAATTAGAGATACCAAGGGAACATTTCATGCAAAGATGGGCTCGATAAAGGACAGAAATGGTATGGACCTAACAGAAGCAGAAGATATTAAGAAGAGGTGGCAAGAATACACAGAAGAACTGTACAAAAAAGATCTTCATGACCCAGATAATCACGATGATGTGATCACTGACCTAGAGCCAGATATCCTAGAATGTGAAGTCAAGTGGGCCTTAAAAAGCATCACTACAAACAAAGCTAGTGGAGGTGATGGAATTCCAGTTGAGCTCTTTCAAATCCTGAAAGATGATGCTGTGAAAGTGCTGCACTCAATATGCCAGCTAATTTAGAAAACTCAGCAGTGGCCACAGGACTGGAAAAGGTCAGTTTTCATTCCAATCCCAAAGAAAGGTAATGCCAAAAAATGCTCAAACTACTGCACAATTGCACTCATCTCACACGCTAGTAAAGTAATGCTCAAAATTCTCCAAGCCAGGCTTCACCAATACGTGAACCGTGAACTTTCAGATGTTCAAGCTGGTTTTAGAAAAGGCAGAGGAACCAGAGTTCAAATTGCCAACATACACTGGATCATGGAAAAAGCAAGAGAGTTCCAGAAAAGCATCTATTTCTGCTTTATTGACTATGCCAAAGCCTTTGACTGTGTGGATCACAATAAACTGTGGAAAATCCTTAAAGAGATGGGAATACCAGACCACCTGACTTGCCTCTTGAGAAACCTATATGCAGGTCAGGAAGCAATAGTTAGAACTGGACATGAAACAACAGACTGGTTCCAAATAGGAAAAGGAGTACGTCAAGGCTGTATATTGTCACCCTGCTTATTTAACTTCTATGCAGAGTACATCATGAGAAACGCTGGGTTGGAAGAAGCACAAGCTGGAATCAAGATTGCCAGGAGCAATATCAATAACCTCAGATATGCAGATGACACCACCCTTATGGCAGAAAGTGAGGAGGAACTAAAATGCCTCTTGATGAAAGTGAAAGAGGACAGTGAAAAAGTTGGCTTAAAAGTCAACATTCAGAAAACTAAGATCATGGCATCTGGTCCCATCACTTCATGGCAAATAGATGGAGAAACAGTGGAAACAGTGCCAGACTTTATTTTTCTGGGCTCCAAAATCACTGCAGATGGTGACTGCAGCCATGAAATTAAAAGATGCTTACTCCTTGGAAGAAAAGTTATGACCAACCTAGATAGCATATTGAAAAGCAGAGACATTGCTTTGCCAACAAAGGTCCGTCTAGTCAAGGCTATGGTTTTTCCAATGGTCATTGTATGGATGTGAGAGTTGGACTATGAAGAAGGCTGAGCGCCGAAGAATTGATGCTTTTGAACTGTGGTGTTGGAGAAGACTCTTGAGAGTCCCTTGGACTGCAAGGAGATCCAACTAGTCCATTCTAAAGGAGATCAGCCCTGGGTGTTCTGTGGAAGGACTGATGCTAAAGCTGAAACTCCAGTACTTTGGCCACCTCCTGTGAAGAGCTGACTCATTGGAAAAGACTCTGATGCCGGAGGGATTGGGGACAGGAGGAGAATGGGACGACAGAGTATGAGATGACTGGATGGCATCACTGACTCGATGGACGTGAGTCTGAGTGAACTCCGGGAGATGGTAATGGACAGGGAGGCCTGGCGTGCTGCGATTCATGGGGTTGTAAAGAGTTGGACATGACTGAGCGACTGAACTGAACTGATTTGAGTACATACTTTGTTAAAAATCTAATACAGCATCCAGCTCGGGTTTTTTTTTTTTTTTTTTTTATATAATAGAACTTCCATTCTTATTTACTGCTTTGGACTTAATGTAATTAGAGAAGGCTACCTCGACAAAACATGTTTTATATAATAGTCCCTTCAGTATTGCTCCTCTTTCTAATTTTGTGGCCATTAACAAATATGGGAATACTATGATAAGGTAATCATTTTACTTGTAATCATCTACTTCTTTAAGAGATAGTGGATGCTGTTCTGACGGGGTAAAATATTGACATCACAGTAGGAGTGCATGCTTAGCTTGTAGCAGATGTTCTAAAACATGTGATTTCTTGCATGAGTAAATAAATATTGGAACTTACACATAAGCATTACTAGTTTAGCATCAATGGTGGGGTCAAAAGTGTTTGTACTTTTTTTTTTTCGATTTTCTCAACTTTTCACTGAAGGCATTGGGATACACTTACAGTGATGACTTTCTGAAAGACTCAACCATTGGCTTTTCCTTATGAAAGCCATGTTGCTAAGCAACACATGTGCATTGGTATATTTCTTTACAAAACCGTCTATCATGAGAGACGTCCAGGGCTTTTTCACTTGTAATTACGAGTCCCTTGAGAAATAAACCACAACACAGCCACTAAGCTTTGCTTTGTAGTTTGCATTGGATTTAATAGGAGATGAGTATTCCACTTGACCCCTGAATGTAGAGGTGATTGCCAGCAGAGACATTTTCAGAGTGAAATAGAACACGATTTACGACATGCCTCAGAAACCACATCAGCTGCTGTTCTCCATTATGTTGCTTAATTCTGATCCCTATAAGGCATTTGCCTTACAAAGGCTGTGCCTTGCAAGGCACGTAGAAAATCATGTTTTCTATTATTGATACACAGCCTCTGTTTTCTTCAGGTTGAAGTATTAAAAATCAACTGGCTGAGAAAGCTCAGTTTTTACCTTCAATTTTACATTTGCCACATGTCCTGGAAGTATAATAAGGACGTACATGTGTGTGAGTGTGTGTGTGTGTGTGTGTAGAGAGAGAGAGAGAAATCTCCTTTTTTATGTTGACAAAGGCAAAATGTCTCCAGTAGTATCTTCTGTACACCAAGGATTATGTTATATAGTTTCAAAAATCTATACTCTTTATTAACTGAAAATAAAGGATTTTTGGTAATGAGCTTTTTGAGAAGCATTAGACAGTAGTAAAGGATTCTTTCTAAGTGTCAAGTAGTACTGCTTTGGCATCAATTTTAATGAGAATTGTTCTAAGTAAGGTCTAAAAGATCCCCAGCAAATTAGCAATGGACTGCAACCATCCAAAGCATGTAAATCATGGAAAACTAGGTTGTTCTCATCCTATTTGCAAAAGTTTCTACCTCAACAAAAACCTCAAGCTTCACAGAACAAAGAATTTAAGCTTTAAATACGGAAAGTTTGAAGAGTTTTATTCCAATCTTAAAATGGTTCCTGTTGGTTTCTAAATGACACAATAATAACTCCCAGCCAACTTCAGCTCTTAGAGCTCCAAGATGAAATTAGAAGAGACCAAAAGTAGTCTTGAAAGATAACCAAATGATCAGTAAGACAACAAGGAAGACAGAGTGAATGAGAGAGTTCTCAAAATAAATTTAGAAATTTCCTAAATGGTAAACAATGGTGACTCGCCCCCTGGTGGACAGACGTTCCCCTGAAGCTATTTTGTCACAAAAAGGTGTGTTATGTGCATCATGGATTACTAGAGGTTCTTGAATCTTGAGAATATCAAATAGATTCTCTCCACACTCACAGAAACAGAAGATATTAAGAAGAGGTGGCAAGAATACACAGAAGAACTATATACAAAAAGAAGAACTTCATGACCAAGATAATCATGATAGTGTGATCACTCACCTAGAACCAGACATGCTGGAATGTGAAGTCAAGTGGGCTTTAGGAAGCATCACTATGAACAAAGCTAGTGGAGATGAAGGAATTCCAGTTGAGCTGTTTCAAATTCTCAAAGATGATGCTGTGAAAGTGCTGCACTCAATATGCCAGCTAATTTGGAAAACTCAGCAGTGGCCACAGGACTGGAAAAGGTCAGTTTTCATTCATATCCCAAAGAAAGGCAGTGCCAACGAATGTTCAAACCACCACACAATTGCACTCATCTCACATGCTAGCAAAGTAATGCTCAAAATTCTCCAAGCCAGGCTTAAACAGAACATGAACCATGAACTTCCAGATGTTCAAATTGGATTTAGAAAAGGCAGAGGAACCAGAGATCAAATTACAAACATCCGCTGGATCATCAAAAAAGCAAAAGAGTTTCAGAAAAACGTCTACTTCTGCTTTATTGACTATTCAAACCCTTTGACTGTGAGGATCACAACAAACTGTGGAAAATTCTGAAAGAGATAGGAATACCAGACCACCAGACCTGCATCCTGAGAAATCTGTATGCAGGTCAGGAAGCAACAGTTAGAACTGGACATGGAACAGCAGACTGGTTCCAAATAGGGAAAGGAGTACTTCAAGGCTGTAAATTGTCATCCTGCTTAGTACATCATGCAAAATGTCAGGCTGGATGAAGCACAAGCTTGGATCAAGATTGCTGGAAGAAATATCAATAACCTCAGATATGCAGATGACACTACCCTTAGACAGAAAGTGAAGAAGAACTAAAGAGCCTCTTGATGAAAGTGAAAGAGGAGAGTGAACTGCTACTGCTACTGCTAAGTCACTTCAGTCGTGTCCGACTCTGTGCGACCCCATAGACGGCAGCCCACCAGGCTTCCCCGTCCCTGGGAGTCTCCAGGCAAGAACACTGGAGTGGGTTGCCATTTCCTTCTCCAATGCATGAAAGTGAAAAGTGAAAGTGAAGTCGCTCAGTCGTGTCCTACTCTAGCGACCCCGTGGACTGCAGCCTACCAGGCTCCTCCGTCCATGAGATTTTCTAGACAAAAGTACTGGAGTGGGGTGCCATTGCCTTCTCCAAGAAGAGTGAAAAAGTTGGCTGAAAAGTCAACATTCAGAAAACTAAGATCTTGGCATCTGGTCCCATCACTTCATGGCAGATAGATGGGGAAACAGTGGAAACGGTGACAGATTTTATTTTGGGGGGCTCCAAAATCACTGCAGATGGTGACTGCAGCCATGAAATTAAAAGACACTTGCTCCTTGAAAGAAAAACTATGACCAACCTAGACTGTATATTAAAAAGCAGAGATATTACTTTGCCAACAAAGGTCCATCTAGTCAAAGCTATGGCTTTTCCAGTAGTCATGTATGGATGTGAGAGTTGGACTGTAAGGAAAGCTGAGTGCTGAAGAATTGATGCTTTTGAACTGTGGTGTTGGAGAAAACTTTTGAGAGTCCCTTGGATAGCAAAGAGATCCAACCAATCCATCCTAAAGGAAACCAGTCCTGAATATTCATTGGAAGCTGAAACTCCAATACTTCGGCCACCTGATGAGAAGAGCTAACTCATTAGAAAAGAGCCTGATGCTGGGAAAGATTGAAGGCAGGAGGAGAAGGGGATGACAGAGGATGAGATGGTTGGATGGCCTTACCATCCATGAGTTTGAGCAAGCTCTGGGATTGGTGAAGGACAGGGAAGGCTGTCGTGCTGCAGTACATGGAGTTGCAAGTAATTGGACACGACTGAACAACTGAACTGAAATGAACCAGACTCACAACTTTCTTTTCAAATATTATTTTATTATTAGCGCCATTTATTTAAATTCATTTATGTGACCTCTGCTGTTCAAACCATCTTCCCTCTAGTAATAATCCAACCACTCTTAGCACAGAGAATCTAGACTTTATGTTAGGCACCATTGTATTCATGTGTTCAGTCACTCAGTAATGTCTTTGTGACCTCATGAACTGTAACCTGCCAGGCTGTTCTGTCCATGGAATTCTCCAGGTAACTCTTCTGTTCATGGGATTTTCCAGGCATGAGTACTGGCATAGGTTACCATTTCCTTCTCCAGAGGAATCTTCCTGACCCTGGGATTGAACTCGCATCTCTTGTGACTCCTAGCAGGTGAATTCTTTACCAAGAGTGGCCACCTCTGAAGCTCATAAAGCAACATTGTACCTTAGAGAAATGTTCTATAAAGGGAGGATTTCTTCTTCCTTTTTTTTTTTTTTGGAGGGGGGGTGGGTGTTCCTTCTAGATTATCCTTTGAAATTTTCTTCTTCCAAATACCTAGGCTGTCTATCATGAAATTTCTTGTTGTCCTTGGGAGAATTTTGGCAAAATTTACCTTCCTTAAAAGTTATCTGATAGAATTTTAAGCATTGTATATCCCATGGTGAAAGAGAAAGGATTAGAGGAGATGAGGTAAGATTAGCATGTTGCTTATATGACTGTTCTTCCTTAGCTCATATTCCGGTAGACTTAGGCCCACTGTTGCAATTCTGAGCCTTATGAAGTTTTCTCTAATAAAGTAAATTTTCTGTCCATCCTCAACTCAAAATTATAGGTCCTGTTTGATAGTTATACACAAAGTATCATTAATGTCTATTTCAACTGATGTAAAATATGATATATTTTACTATATATCTATATATGCTATAGAAAACTATTCACAGTTGGTTTATACTAGAGTTTCCTTAATTTTTCCTGAGTGTGTGCCAATGAAAAACTCATGATCTAAACGAAACTCATTTTTCCTGTTTTTTTCTTGTTTCTAGATTTCTTGAGTCTTACCAATTAATGCTCAATTTATGTTAGCCAGCAAAGACAAAGAAGTCAATCTCCCATCTCTTGCAATTCACAATTTATCCTAAATATCAGAACTGATACCTTCTCTCTGGGAACAGCAAGGTGTTGAATACAGAACAAACATGGATTGTGAATCCAGATTCGAATCTTGACTTTACCACCCACTAGGTGTTTGGTATTGGACAGCAGGTGACACAGAGGTAAAGAATCCACCTGCCGATGCAGAAGATGTAATTTGATCCCTGGGTTGGGAAGATCTCTTGGAGAAGGAAACGGCAACCCACTCCAGTATTCTTGCCTGGAAAATCCAATGAAAATAGGAGCCTGGTGGGCTACAGTCCAAGGGGTGGCAAAGAGCCAAACATAACTTGGAGACAAAATAACAGCATTATCTCACAGTTTTGTGGGGTTTTTTGCCTTTTTTTTTTTTTTTTTTTTTTTCAGTGAGAACACTTGAAATTTACTTTCTTGGCAATTTTAGGTTTACAATATAATCTTATTAACCATACTCTTCATGCTATATATTAGGTCTCCAGAACTTACGCATTTTGTAACTGAACATTTATACTCTTTGACCAATTTCTCCAGCCCACAGCCCCTGGAATTCCCATTCTATTATCTGTTACTAAAAATCTGACTTTTTTTAGATTCTACATATAAATAATATCACACAGTATTTGTCTTTCTGTTTCTGGCTTGTTTCACTTAGTCAAATGTTCTCCAGGTTTATCCATGTTGCTGTAAGTTATTTAAATGGTGAATTTTTTTAATTAAATTCAAATTAATTGATCCCAGGTGATTAAATTTGAGGCCAGCTAGAGTAAATAATTGCTAGGCACTATAACTCAAACTCATCAAAAAGCATATGTTCACTTGTTTTATTTTTAGAAATAAAAATCAATTCATAAAGGGTAAGGAAATGTCTTGAAAATAAAAATCAGTTAACCCAAGTTATTTCAAGTCATGAATTTAAATATTCATTAGATTCTTCAGTAAACATTAAAGAACAGGTATCTTTTATGACTTTTACTTTAGGTAAAGCTGAAAACATATATTTGGCTTGAAAGTTGTACCACTTTCCTCATAGATTTTATAGACTACTTATTAGATAATCAGGGCTTCCCTAGTGGCTCAGACAGTAAAGCGTCTGTCTGCAACTCAGGAGACCTGGGTTCGATCCCTGGGTTGGGAAGATCCCCTGGAGAAGGAAATGGTAGCCCACTCCAGTACTCTTGCCTGGAAAATCCCATGGATTGCGGAGCCGGATAGGCTACAGTCCATGGGGTCGCAAAGAGTCGGACATGACAGAGTGATTTCACTCACTTTATTAGATAATCAGGCAACTAATAGAGACAATGAATGAATCGACATTCCATGAAATTCTGTTAAGATAAAATAAAAAAACATAAAAAGCACATGTATCTGTAATAATTCTTAGTTGTAATAACAATTCTTAGCCATCTGTCTTAAATCAAAAGATGGTATATAAATATATATTAAAGGTATTTGGTTTTATTTTCAAATAAAAATTTAACATGCAAAAAGAACACTTAATGTCTAGTAATAGTAAAAACAGGATCATAGAATATTAAAATAATTTGGTTATAAGATGAGTACAACATTCTTATTTTACAGTGAATTATGAAAGGAATATAAAACATGTGAGTGTGACATATGATGCTTAAACTATGCTACTCTGAAATAAAGGTGAAAAATATGAACTCTGCAGATATAATCACAGTGGTTTCCCTGGTGGCACAAATGGTAAAGAATCTGCCTGCAATGCAGGGACCCAGGTTCAATCCCTGGATGGGGAAGATTCCCTCCAGAAGAGAACAAACTTCTCACTCAAGTATTCTTGCCTGGAGAATTCCATGGACAGAGGAACCTAGCGAGCTACAGTCTATGAGGTTGTAATGAGTTAGACACAACTGAGTGACTAACATACACAAAGTCACTATAGACTATTTATTGGTGTTTCTAAAAGTAAATAAAAGATATAATTCTGTTAAGAGTTAAAAAAATATTACAACAGCTACACCACTTAAATTGGTTTTGAAAAACCCTTGTGTCTACCTAGTCATCATAATAAGGTGTCTATAAGAACAACATAGATTATTACTAAAAATAAGATATCATTGTTCATTTGGAAGGCCTAGTCAACACCAAAGAAGAAGGATATTCAGGAATCATTACTCTTTTTAAGGTAATAACAACTATATACAAACTGAAAATACAAAAAGATATAGAATATGACTCACAGAGTCACTGTGAAAGATATAAATTGAAAATTGGGATCAATGTCAAGCAAATGTTAAAAAATTACTGCACAAACACAACCTGAGGTTAAATGAGCTGTAGGTAAAACTGAGTTTCTCAACTGAAGAATTAATGCAATTAGTGGGTGAAATAGATTGTATAGGATGCCATAATCTTGATGTTCTTTGCTGTTAAATCTTTATTGTGATTAGGTGGCCATTTATTCTTATGTCTTCTGTTGTATATATAGATTTTATTTTTACTCAGAGCCTGAATTGCAAAGTCAAACATGACTAAGTAACTGAACAACAACAGAGCCTGAATATTTAATGCATCAAAATACCTAAGAAAAATAAAAATAAATGACTGAATATTGTTCCACATGTTGCAAAATTGACTTTTTTGATTATTTGCTTGGTTTGACTGGTTTTAATTGCTATTGATTCCTTTTTTCACCAGCATACCACGCTGCTCCTGATACTAACTATACATTTGCTTTTTTTTTTTTTTTTGGTTTTGAATGTTATGTGCTTCTATGTTTCCTACCACTCAGAATAAAAACTGAATAAATAAAAGACTGCTCATAGCAACAAAAAGCCCTCATTAGAAGGAACATAACTGAAAATAACCCTCTCAAGACATAACTTGCCAGAAGAATAATGTCCTTTGAATACCATCGCCACACTTCTCCTTAGTAGTGAGTACCTTATGAGTTAATTTCTTTAATCCTTTAGAAACTTGATATATCTGAGGTAGAAATTAAGCAGCTCAAAAGATTGCAATGTGATTTGCAAGATATTAAAGTTGAGGTTTAGTCTACAACAATTAAATACTTATTACTTGCTGAAATTGTTTGGGGGAAAAATGTCATGCTTTAAAAATTCTGATCTACAAATGTGATGGCACAAAGATAATCTTATATCAATAAATCCAAAATGTTAGCATCTTGTTAATGGGTGTTGAATTGATTACTGGGAACATGAACTTTCCATGACCTGACAGAGGCCAGAATAATTTACCTTGTCATCCAAAGTTCTCATCTCCACAGTCAAAATGAACATGAACTTTCCATGACCTGACAGAGGCCAGAATAATTTACCTTGTCATCCAAAGTTCTCATCTCCACAGTCAAAATGAGAGCGGTGACTAAAACCACCAAGGTCACAGCACCCATTGCAAAGCTTCTGGGGAGGCCTGGATTTTGCCAGTCACCCCAGCTCAGTCTCTATAACAGGGATGAATCCAGGTGAGGAGTAAAAGTCCAGTTACTTGAGCTTCATTGTTCATCTCAGTACAGGGACTGCAAATCCTCAGAAGTGGGACTAGTAAAACCTTTAGTCTTTACATCTCAAATGGCATCTGAGCCTCCCAGTCCCTTTAACATTCCCTGGATTCCAGCAAGGCAGGGACTCCCCCTGAGGCAGGAGATAGATAGGCTTCAGTCGCACACTTAAAACTCTCCTCCTGTTTGCATTTCCTGAGACAGGAGATAGGGGGGCTGCAAGTTAGGCTGCAAGTTAGACAGAGAGGGCCAAACTCTGTTTGAGCAAAAGATCAAGAGGTCACATATTTCCCCTCCTTGGGGCAAGGGAGACACTTCCTACAAGCGCAGGAAGTCTCCTCCAGAGTCAGAAAGGAGGGGGTACCACTCAGTAGTTGATGATGACAAGGCCCTCCCATGCGCCTCTGGGCTGGAATGGATTTTGGAAGAGAACTGCACCTGCGTGTTGGCGAGTATCCTAGGGCAGGTCAAGCATGGGAAAGCAAACATATATTTGGCCAAAAGCAAATAAAGGCCCAAAAGAACTGTCCTGCTTCTTTACTGAGTCCCTCCTCATTCAGGGGGACGCCCGCACCCTTTCTCTCCACGTGTGTATCTCTGCCTTGCCTCTGTCTTAAATAAGCAAACTGCTTCTCTGTGTGCTCTCCCATTTGTGCTGTGTCTCTAATAATACACTTTGTACCTGATTTGACAGATTTGCCTCCTTGAGAAATGCATTTTTCAATAGTGGCAAAGGCCAGGGGAATTTTGTTTCCAGCCCCCAGCCCCTGGTGGATGGTGGCTAGGATTCCTAGTTTTTATCTCGGTTACCCAGGTCCAGTCCCTTTGCTGGGAACTAAGATCTCACTTCAAGCCCCAGCTCACTGCTGCCTCTCCAAGATCACTACATGTTAACACGTTTTAAGTCAGTATCCCTTTAATCAACGTCGTGCCTATTAGAGGTAATTTTTCCATTCTCAAAGCTTTGGCTTTTATATGACCCTGGTTAGATTCCCATAAACTGATTCTATGACATGAGGTAATACCCTGACTGTATTTCAAAAGGTTGTTTTGGTTCACTAATTATATATGATTGCTTCTGACATCCTCTGTAAGAAGATATTTTATATAAATGTCACATCCACCATTATTCAAAACCAGGCTCTATTAAAGTGCTAAAACCACTTCAACTGAGTCCCTGGAACAGACATATCTCACAGTTTGGTAATAATAATAGTAAAAACAGTATCTATTCATATTATCATGTTCAGAAACTTTACATGTATCCATTCATTTAATAAAATCACCCTGTGAGGTGGATACTGTTGTTACTCCCATTGCACTGACGGCTCAGAGCACTTAAGTGATAACATGCCTAAAGACACCACAACTGCTAACTGCACAGATTGAATTTGAACTTAGGTGCCAACAAAAGTCCATCTAGTCAAGGCTATGGTTTTTCCAGTGGTCATGTATGGATGTGAGAGTTGGATGGTGAAGAAGGCTGAGCACCGAAGAATTGATGCTTTTGAATTATGGTGTTGGAAAAGACTCTTGAGAATCCCTTGGACTGCAAGGAGATCCAACCAGTCCATCCTAAAGGAGATCAGTCCTGGGTGTTCAGTGGAAGGACTGATGCTAAAGCTGAAGCTTCAGTACTTTGGCCACCTCATGCAAAGAGTTTACTCAATGGAAAAGACTCTGATGCTGGGAAGGATTGGGGGCAGGAGGAGAAGGGGACGACAGAGGATGAGATGGCTGGATGGCATCACTGACTCGATGGACATGAGTTTGGGTAAACTCCGGGAGTTGGTGATGGACAGGGAGGCCTGGTGTGCTGCGGTTCATGTGGTCGCAAAGAGTTGGACACGACTGAGCGACTGAACTGAACTGAACTGAAGAGACTCAAGAGCCTGTTTGTTTTTCACTTGCCTCAATTGCTGATTAAGAGAACCCTCCAGAAGGGGCAGAAGACAGCCACTCCTGGATGGTGTTTCTCCAACGCACTTAGAACAAGGGAAAGCCTAGAGCATAACTTTTGTACAGGTGATTAATCTTGGTGACTTCTCTTCCATTTCCTTTTAGTCACTGTCTCTCATCCCTGTCACATCTGTTCTTAGACTCTCCCTCACTATGTGCTGTCTCCTGGGTTTGCAAACTGAAAAAAAAAAAAGCACAATCTAAAAGTTGAGAACTATGTTTTATTTGGAGGACATTCCGAAGGCTTCCATCCAGGGAGGCAACCTCTCAGAGAGCCCTGAGGAACTGCTCTGAAGCAATAAGGGAGGAGTGAGGATATACAGGAGGTTTTGCAACAAAGACTAGGCAGTCAGAACATCAAAAGATTACTGTGAGTTAAAGAAAATCTAGACATCTCAAGTTACTAAATTGAGCACTTCTCTATATAGGGGAAGGCTGCATCTGCACTTTAGCTATCCAGGGTTAGTTTCCTATTCTTTCCCATCCTGAGTCCCCTTGGGCTGTACCAGTGAGAATGGCTACAGAACCTGAAGGCTTGGCAATGGGCAGCCCATGTGTCTCCATCCTGAGTTCCCTTCCGGCAGCTGCAATGTCCTTTGTTTACTGACCTGGCAGGGAATGTTTTCATTCCTAGGTTCCATGGTTTTTGCTGCATCACTCCAGAAATCTGCTCTCTTGCCACCTTATCTCTTGCTCCAGATTTATCTCTTTGTTTTCTTCTTTTCTTTATTTTCCCAACATTTTTGTGTCTGGTGTTTCAGGGACAGGTGGGAAATAACGTACAGTCTGCCCTCCTCTCAAGCCCTGGGGAGTAAATGAACGGTTCTAACCATTGATTTCATGTCCTAACCCTAAGGACTAAGTGGTGATTTGACTTGGTTTAGGGAAATTTTCATCACCTATAGAAAATTGGAAGAATTGTTAAGAGAAGCAATAGTATATACAGATTCTTTGCGACCCTATAGACTGCAACCCGCTAGGCTCTTCTGTCTGTGAGATTCTCCAGGCAAGACTACTGGAGTAGGATTGTAACAAGAAGGGTTAATTTTGAATTTATGTTGAATCTGCTTCTGTGATTTTAACCCTTATCTTGCCAGTTTGTAGGCATACATAATGGTCTGCCTCAGAGAGTTCACCTGACCCTGTTCATCTGTGAAGGACTGTGACATTCTTGAATTCTCTGTATGGAAAATGGCTCAGCATCCGGTGCCTCCTCATTTGGGGAGGCCGGAATCATAGATAAATGTGACATCTTTGTTGATATGACAGGAAATGTTGCATTTAATACCACCAATGAAATGACTGTAAGAAGTGAAACTAACATATATCCTACCTGAGGATTGTCATTCTAGGAGATTTCCTCACCTCCCCCCATCTCTGATCCATAAAAGATCTAACATCCAGGTCCCTAAAAATTGATTATTTTGAGATGCTAGCCTGCTGTCTTCTCAGTCAGCCAGCTCCTGAATATAGTCCCTTCCTAGTTCCAAAACTTCATCTCAGATTCATTGGCTTATCTTGCAGTGAGCAGAGCAAACTTGGACTCCGTAACAAGTTGCCATACCCTCCGCCCAGGGATTGAACCCACGTCTCTTATGTCTCCTGCCTTGGCAAGCAGGTTCTTTACCACTAGCACCACTTGGGAAACCTTCGTAGAAAAACTGGAAGAATTATTAAAAGAAGCAATAGTATATGTAGATATAGATGATATAAATACAGTGTGTATATGTGTATGTTTACATGTGTTTATTTTAAGGAATTGATTCACATGACTGTGGGGCTGATAAATCCAAAATGGAAGTAAAGGTTGGCAAGCTGTAAATTCAGGTAAAGTTTGGTGCTGCAGTCTTAATGGATTCCTTCTTTGGGATATCTTAATTTCTGCATTTAAGGCTTCCAATGGATTGGCTTAAATCCACCCATATTATCCAGGTAATCTCTTTTATTTAAAGTGGACTCATTGTGAATGTTAACTATGTCTTCAAAATACTCTCACAGCATAGTGTAAACCCTTGGTAGTTGTTTTGTTTTGCTTTTTTCTCTTTGTAAACCAAGGGCCTGACTTAAGCTTTGATCACCCAGGCAGCCACTTCAAAGGGACATCCACTTCAAAGAGACTATCTGGAACAAACACAGTGCCAGCTACATGATTAGATAAAGAGTCAAGGCAATATTGTTTTGGAGCTCTTGGTTGATTTCAGTGACTGGCCATTGGAGCCACTTGTTTTTTCTCTTCTTGCACTTTGAATCTACACTCTTACATACTAACTTCTCCAAAAAAAGCTAAGACCAAGTAACACTTACCCTCAGTCCCACTAAAAGCAGAACCCCAAATATATGCACTCCCTCTCCCTTGCTATATGACCCCAGGTATGTTGTATAATTTCCAGGTCCTGTAAGTAATAAACCTTTGCCCCTAAATTTCGTGGCAGTTCTTGCTGACAGTGTCTCACGATTATCAATACCACAGGGTTGGTCCAACCATGTCAGCCCAACAGTAATGGATAAGGCAGTATTATAAGACTGTTGCTGCAGCAATGACATGGTTGTTATTCCAACCATCTCTGCATCCCTGGATCCTGGGCAAGTTGTTAAACTATCTCCCAGTTTACCAACTTTTTCTTTGAGTAACCCATATTCTCAGTAAATGTATTTGTTTTCAAATGATTTCCATCTCTTTTGATCAAGAACTATGTCGTATATATCCTATTTCTCCTTACATCTTTACTTCTGAAAGAAAAGTACATGATGAAGACAGTGATAATCTGAAGTTATGTGAAGACTTGACAATCTTTCTTTGAACCTCTTCCTTGCCTAGTAAATAGTGCTGTCCTAAGATCTCTGAACAGAACCTTAGGGTAGTCTGGTGGACAGAAGGAATAACTGGTGGCAAGAACGTGAGTTTGTGCCTTTTCATTGTACAAATGACTGTTGGAATGGAAGTTCTAATAAATTATTGTGCTCACATTGTGCATTCACTGTCTACCTAGGAAGCAATGCATTGTTTTATAAGGGCTGTTTAAACCTTTTTAGCAAATTATTTCAGTTATCATTTTAGCATAAAAATATAGCATAAAGAAAATTCAACTTATAATAAGCCCATATGAAGTTTAAGAATCATCTCGTATTACTGCCTTAATAAGCATCTAGCATTATAGCAACAAATGAAAAAGAAAGTAAATATTTCTCTAATGATCGTGTAATGAATTTCAATGTAGCTATACTGAAGGTGAGTAAATACAGACTTCAGTGAAGGAGTTCAATGAAAGAGCAGCAGAGAAAGATAAGCAAACATCACCTTATAAAATAATGGTTATTGTGAAAAAATTAAAGCATGTGAAAAGAATATAGTTGAGCACATATTTTAGTTTTTATATGCTAGGCATTAGAAGATGATACTTTTATTGAATTAAATAGAGGAAAAAGATATGCACTAATAAAATTATTAAAGTAATAATTATACTTATAGATAACAAATATTGTTTACTCTGGCCATTCTTTGTAATTTACATACATTAGCTCACTTAATACAATATTACAAAGAAAACAATGAAATAATCTTCAATTTTCAGATAACAAAAATGAGACTCAAAGTAAAATATATTCTCAAGGTCATAGAGTTAATCAGCATTGACATTATAACCCAAGCAGTGATGTCAAACTTTGGGTTTCTAACCAATAAGATAAATGTAGGAGAATGGCATCTTAAGATGGAATGGAGTGAAAGTTGATTTAAGAAGACTCTTAATAGAGAATATTGTGGTGAATTGATGAAAACATGTCAAATAAAGAATAAGAATTGGTGATGAAGAAGATGAAATCTCTTTTGGAAAGATTTAGATGGCGGAATTAAATATAAAGCAATGAATGAGGAGGGGAGACAAACTGAAAATTGTTTTCATGACTGGCTCAGTCTTGGAGTGTTAGGTAGATAGAAATATCAGAATAAAGGGTCTGGTTCCTCTCAGTTGGAAACCAGTAATTATATTTGTTAAATTAAAAAAAAAAAAAAAAACTTATTCAGACTTGGAAAATTGACCAGATATAATGAATTTTTATTCTATACACACAAAAGATAAAATATTTACTAAAATGCTCTTTCATATTAATGGAGCATTTTTCATTGATTAAAGAGTTTTTATATTGACTTTAATCAATAGATTCCCTGTGACCAATTTGAACTGTAAAGAGATGTGATTATGATTTTATATTTCCAAAATCCTTTTCAGTAGAGATAAGAAATTTTGTACTTTGGTAACCACGTTTCAAGAAATTATTCTCCTTTTACTTCTATTCTCTAACAATTATCCTGGATCCTAAATTATACAATCTTTATTTACTAGCATACAAGGATAAAACTAACAGTATTATACCTTCTTCAAAATTAAGACCTTATATTTAATCTAGAGTTTTCTCCTCTACTTTCCTTCTGGAAAGTTCCATGGACAGAGGATCCTGGCAGGCTACAGTCCATGGGGTCACAAAGAATGGCCACAAATGGGCACACACACACATACATGCCAAATTTTTGTTTTCAGGCAATTTCGAACTAGTCTTTCCTAAGATATCAACTAGACCTTTCAAAGATGTTGATAATGTTATTTGTTCAAAATATTTTTCAACTTGCAAAATCCTCTGAAATTTTATAAGGACTTGTACAACCTGGAAAACTCAATCATCTAAATGCATGGCACAGTTGGAAAAATGGACAGAGAATAAGGATATACTTCTTGGAAACTTTTGACCAGGTATTCAGAGTTTCTCAGGTTATCCCAGAGAGGTTGTTACTAACACCCAAAGCTGGTCCCATACCTGAAAAAGCCCTAAGTAAATGTGCCCATACATTGGAACTTGAGAAAGTTTCTTGAAACTCAAGAAACATGTTTTATGGGACTATAACCGTATTGCTAAGCTTTTGCTGAGATTTGTAAGCAACATTTGAATAGTGTATTTTTGTCAGGTTTGTTCTCGGACATTATCCTAGTATCTAAGTAAAGCATAGCAACAGTATTGTTTAAAGAATTGTACGACTGTGATGTTAAAAGGAGGAACATCTATATCATACCTGAATAATTTGTTGGCTATCCTAGGAAATATTTGAAGGTTGATGTGAGTTCCAGCAGGCTTTCTGGCTACAGAACAGCATTACCCCAATGTAAGACTTTAATCTCTTACTTAATCTTTACTTAATATTTAATCTACTACTCTAACCTAACTTTATTCCATTTTTATTCTGTATTCAGATAATCAGCTGATTGAAAATATTTTTATTTCTAATGAATCATTTAGAAATACAAATAAATTACATAACATTAAAGATTTCACACTCTTCTTGTGTGATTTAGTCAGAGCATATGACCAGGATTAAGAGATTTTTTTTTTTTTTTTAAGTGTTAGGCTGTCTCTACTTTATACATGGAAAAAATATGGGATATAACTAAAAATCTTCAATAACAATAAATGCTAATTGTGTTTTCAAAAAAGAAAACAAATAACAATTGCATGCATATTTTATAAATGCTCATTAGCTGTTAAAAGAAAAAAGCAAAAATCGTTAGAAAATTATGGAACAATTCCACCCCCCACCCCACCACAAGCACAAGAAAAAAAGTCATGTTGGAAATTTCTCTGGTGAGTTACTATTTTTCTGTCTAATCAGTGGATCAAAAGCAGATTCAGATTATATTTGTTTTAATTTTTAACACATGACCTAAGTTTCTATTCATGTTGATAGGTGAAAGAGTAAAAAATGTTCTCACATTTTTCCTAGAAGTCTTTTGTTATACATTCAAAACATTTACTTTCATCTCACAGATAGATCAATGAAATTTTAGCGCAGAATTATGATAATATTGATTACACTAAGAATGTCACAATAATAATAATTATATTGATTACTGCTTGTCATCCTCATGTATACTGTCCCCAGAGAGATTAACCAAATGAAAAGGGAATAGAAATTCTTCTCTTCTGCATCAAATTATTAATATATATATAGTCTGATTCTTCTACAGAGTAACTTACCTTTATTTCTCCTGCTGAGCCCACTATGGTGCTACATACAACCCCTAGACAATGCTGACTGAAAGAACAGATGGTGAATTTTTGATCTGCTATGTTTTGTTTTGTTTTTATTTAGGCTTGAATTTTAACATTGCTCATTGCTTAGTTACACTCAAAAGCAGATAAACAAGAAATTGGTAAGTACAATTCTCTGTATGAGAAGAGTAAAAACATTAAAGAAACACAGGTATTGATTTATGAGAACAATCTTCATAAAATAAGTTGTCATAATTCAGCTCTAATAACTATCACCAAAACTTTTAAAATGGTCTATCTGAGAACTTTCAGGGAGAAAATACTTGCAGAGCGAACACTGCATAGTCATCACGGAAATCAGGACAGCAGGGTTCTCTCCCAATTTTGTCACTAATTTTTAAGGGAAAATCATTTGTTCCAAGATACTTGCCTGCAAAATCATGCTATAAATCCTTCAACATAGGCTTCAACAGTATATGAACCAGAAATTTCCAGATATACAAACTGGATTTAGGAAAGGCAGAGGAACCAGAGATCAAATTGCCAACATCCTCTGGATCATAGAAAAAGCAAGAGAATTCCTGAAAAACATCTGTCTCATTGACTATGCTAAAGCCTTTCACCGTGTGGATCACAACAACCCGTGGAAAACTCTTAAGGAGATGGGAATACCCGATCACCTTATCTGCCTCCTGAGAAACTTTTATGCAGGTCAAGAAACAATAGTTAGAACTGGACCTGGAAAAATGGACTGGTTAAAAATTGGAAATGGAGTACATCAAGGCTATATACTGTCACCCTGCTAATTTAACTTATATGCAGAGTACATCATGTGAAATGCCAGACTGGATGACTCACAAGCTGGAATCAAGATTGCCTAGAGAAATTTCAATAACCAAAAATATGCAGATGATACCACACAAATGGCAAGTGAAGAGGAACTAAAGAGCCTCTTGATGAAGGTAAAAGAAAAGAGTGAAAAAGCTGGCTTAAAACTCTACATTCAAAAAACTAAGATCATAGCATCCAGTCCCATCACTTCATGGGAAACAAATGGGGAAAAAGTGGAAGCAGTGACATTGTATTTTCTTGATCTCCAAAATCTCGGCTTATGGTGACTGCAGCCATGAAATAAAAAGACTCCTTGAAAGAAAAGCTGTGACAAACCTAATTATGACAAACAGCACATTAAAAAGCAGAGATATCACTTTGCCGACAAAGGTCTGTATAATAAAACCCATGGTTTTTCCAGTAGTCATGTACAGATATGAAAGTTGGACTACAAGTAAAGGCTGAGAACAGAGGACTTGATGATTTGAACTGTGGTGTTGGAGAAGACTTTTGAGAGTCCCTTGGACTGCAAGGAATCAAACCAATTAATCCTAAAGGAAATCAACCCTGAATATTCAGAAGAACTGATGCTGAAGCTGAAACTCCAATAATTTGGCCATCTGAAGTGAAGAGCTGACTCATTGGAAAAGACCCTGATGTTGGGAAAGATTGAGGGCAAGAGGAGAAGGCAGAGACAGAGGATGAGATGGTTGGATGGTATCACCAAATCAATGGACATGATTTTGAGCAAAATCAGAGAGATAGTGAAGGACAGGGAAGCCTGGTGTGCTGTAGTCCATGGTGTCCCAAAGAGTCAGACAAGACTTGGCAACTGAACAAGCACAATTACCTTGCCTACAAGATTATGAAGCAGCATTGTAGAGTTTTAACATTGCATTCAGGTCTCTATGATTTCACTTTTTGTTCTTTTATAAAATTACTGTTGTTTAATCACTGAGTTCTGTCTGTCTCTTGTGACCTCAAGGACTGTAATCAGCTAACTCCTCTGTCCATGGGATTTCCAAGGTAAGAATATTGGAGTGGGTTGCCATTTCCTTCTTCAGGGGATCTTCCTGTCCCAGGGATTGAACTCAGGTCTCCTGCATTGGCAGATGGTTCCTCTACTGCTGAACTATGAAGGAAGCTCTTTTCAAAATTATATTTGCCCAATTTATGCCAAATATTATTTGGGTCATATCATTTTCTGAAGATATAATTCAATTTTATGAAAACAGTTTAGAAACTCTGGTATTCTACTTATTCTGTTCCTCAATTCTTTTATTTCAATAAAATGATTACTTTTGAAGGGAGAATGTTTTACTGAAATTCATCTTTATATAATTTTTAAAAAATCCTTCAATGATAATCTTGTTCAGTAGAAGATAAACAATGTTTTGCTCCTTGGTAATATTTCTGTGCATTTATTCTTCTTAATGAATTACAATATTTCAGTGTAGCGATGACTATGCAAATGAAAGACTTTGTTCCCATAGGAGGGTAAGTGAGATGAGTGAGCTGAATGAGCAAATTTCACATTTTTATTATACAGATTGTCAAAGACTTTTAGGTCATTTAAGTCAGTGTTATTTTACATGTATAACCAAGTAGATGAAAGCAGAAGATTATGAACGAAAGAAGACATTATAAAATATAATTAAAAGATACACGGAAAAATAGAACTTACTTTCCCTAAAAATTTAGAAATATGGATTTTAAGATTTAGGAAATGCAAGTTTGGTCTGACTACAGTTTTAATTAAATACGGATAACTAGCAACTATAAATGGGTACATCTAACATGACTTGTTTTTATAAAAAAATTAAAGGACTTAATCCTTGTGTTTATAACTGTCAAAGAGCAAAATTACATATAGGTAAAGGCAATGGCACCCCACTCCAGTCCTCTTGCCTGGAAAATCCCATGGACGGAGGGGCCTGATGGGCTGCAGTCCATGGGGTCGATAGGAGTCGGACACAACTGAGCGACTTCACTTTCACTTTTCACTTTCCTGCACTGGAGAAGGAAATGGCAACCCACTCCAGTGTTCTTGCCTGGAGAATCCCAGGGATGGGGGAGCCTGGTGGGCTGCCGTCTATGGGGTCGCACAGAGTCGGACACAACTGAAGCGACTTAGCAGTATGTTACACATAACTGAGTTAAATGAACCACAAAGAGCCATATTTTTTATTTCCAATTAGAACATTTATTGGTCACCAACATAAGTCATCTGATAGTGCCCAAGCAAACAAATGCCAGGAGACATGTGACGGACATGCTTATAAATAATAATTTCTCTGAAATTCTTAAGTTTTTCATGCTAAATAGGCCTAGGGTTGTCTCAATTCATTGACTGAATAATGTTATGTCAAATCCACTCATGGAAGCGGATGTTGGGTTACTAGAGCCAGAGTTTAGTAGAAGCTGGAGAAACCACATCTTCTAAAGAACAGTGGACGGTGACAGCAGCCAGAGCCAAAGCTTCCGAAACCAGAGCCACATCTGTAGCCTCCAAAGCCAGAGCCAAAGCCCAGCGAGCGGAAGCTGCCGCATCCACAGCCACGGCCAAAGCCCAGGCCGCCAAAGCCTCCGCAGCCGTAGCCCAGGCCGCCGTAGTGGTTGCTGTAATGGCTCATGGTGTCGGGGTGGGGAGTCCGGTTTGCTGATCGAGACCAGGTCCTGAGTGTGGGTGTCAGCTCGTGCGGAGGGATGCTTATATACCCTGGTCAGAACACATGGTGATACATGAGGCCATTTCTTTGTATCATTGTATACTTGAGGCAAATTGCTAATCTGTTTGCTGACACAAGGAGAGGCACACACGCTCATTAAATTGTTTGAGATTGCATAACTGCCTGGTTAAAATGTTCTTGAACTCATTACATTCTTTTTTAATGAGAGAAGAAAATATCTTTAAAGTCACAAAATAAAAATTCCCTGAATAGAATTCATTACTAAGCACATTGCATCATTCATATTGGGCAGTATTTTCTTATTGAATATTATCTCATTTCTCATTTTCATATCATTCTTTGGATTCTTGTGTATTAATTCCTCCTAGATTTAGATACATTGATCATAGATTTAGATAGATACATAGATACATAGATTTAGATACATTTGATCAAGATTAAATTTTTTAAATCTATAAAATTCTTTAAAGAAATATCAAATTTATTTCCATTTATACATTATGTACATAAAGAAATTATATAATATACATGTATATGATATATATACACACAAGAGTATACTATTTGATTTTATGTAACAACTTACAAAACATTTTTTTGGTTTATCAACATAAAATTTATTTCAGGAACTGACAGACTAACAAAAGGAATGAATTCACTTTCATAATCAGTTTGAAAACCATGAAAAAATATTTTCTTTACATTGTTATCCACTTTTCCAAACTGGACAATACCCTAATATCTTAAGATGAAGGTGAATTTGTCTCTATGCTTTACAGTTACCATTTTTCTTCTCTTATGTACACTTCTTCATTATCCGTATGTTACTCTCTTATTCAGCATTTCTTTAAATCTCATTCTACAGTCATTCCTAATACATGCTTGCACCACCTAGAATTTTGCTTTTACCTCTTTCCCAATCAATATTTTATCCCTCTATTCATGACTCTAGTTTTATCATATTATTTTTGCCTTTAAAATTTCTCTAACAGTTCTGACTGTCCAAGTCCCTTATTTTCTTTCTCTCAGGCAATCAGTGATTTTTTTTTCATAAATTGCTTACTTATTAACTCTTTAGATATAATAAAAAGATTTAGATGCTTTTAAAAATTATACAATATTTCTAACACAGCTTCTTAAAATCCTGATGCCTTGAATATTGCCAAAAATGAATGTAGTGATGAAATGACTGAGACAGGAACAGGTATTTGATGCAGTTGGCCAGTCTTCTGGTTTTTCTTGGTTCACTCCGTGAAGATAGTAAATCTAACCTATGTTCAAGTTCCTCTGAATGTGACCATATCTTGGACTTGAGTCTTTAACAACATGTTTACCTTCTATTACTTAATCATGTTACAGAGTTGTTTTGTTTTGTTTTGTTATTGGTGCTTTGTTTTGATTTGTCTTGAGGTTTATAAATGACATTTTCATTGAGATATAGTTGACAAGTATTATTGTATTGGTTTCAGGTGTACAGTGTAGTGATTCAATATTTGTACACATTGCAAATTGATCACCTCAGTAAGTCTAATTAAATCCATACCACACATTTGCAATTTTTTTCCTGTGATAAAAACTATTAAGTTTTACTCCCTTAATAATTTCCAAGTGTACAATATGGTGTTACTAACCATATCCCCTCTGCTGTACCTTAGATGCCCAAGATACATATTTTATAACTTGAAGTTTGTAACTTCTGAGCACTTTCCCCCATTTTGCCCAAGCCTCTGCACCTGTCTCTGGCAACCACCAATATGCTCTATCTGTGAGTTCAAATTTTTGTTTTTTTAACCCTACATAAATATGAGATCATATAATATTTGTCTCTTTTTTTGTCCTTTTTCAATTAGCATAATACTTTCAAAGTCCGTCTATGTTGTTGCCAGTAGAAAAATGTCTTTCTTTTTATGGCTGAATATTACTTCATTTTACACATAACACATTTTCCTTGATTTTTCCATCAATTGTCTCTTAAGTTAATTCCATACCCAGGCTATTCTTAATAACATACTCATGATCAGACGCTTCAGTCATGTCTGACTCTTTGTGACGTTATGGACCATACCTCACCAGGCTCCTCTGTCTGTGGGATTCTCTAGGCAAGAACATTGGGGTGAACTGCCATGCCCTCCTCCAGGGAATCTTCCCAACCCAGGGATTGAACCCAAGTCTCCTACGTCTCCTGCATTGACAGGCAGGTTCTTTACCATAGTGCCAACTGGGGAGCCATAAATAAAATATGTGCTGTGCTTAGTCACTCAGTTGTGTCCGACTCTTTGTGATCCATGGACTGTAGGACTACCAGGCTTCTCTGTCCATGGGAATTCTCCAGGAAAGAATACTGAAGTGGGTTGCCATGCCCTCTTCCAAGGGGATCTTCTGAACCCAAGGATCCAATCCAGATCTGCAATCCAGCATTGCAGTTGGATTTTTTACTGTTTGAACCACCAGGGAAGCCCAAGAATACTGGAATGGGTAGCCTATCCCTTCTCCAGAGGATCTTCCCGGTCAAGAAATTGAACTGGGGTCTTCTGCATTGCAGGAGGATTTTTTACCAGCTGAGTTCTCAGGGAAGCCCCAAGTAATGTATATGGGGTTGCAAATATATTTTCTTTTTTTCTTTGTTTTGCAAAACCACAGGACTTGTGGGATCTCAGTTTCCTGACAAGGAATTGAGCCTGATACCTGGTAATGAAAGCCCAGAATCTTAACCACTAGGCCACTAGGAAACTCCACTCAAATTCAGTTAGTGTCTTAATGATGTTTTTGATAATATATTTTCCCAACCAGATTTATTTACGGTTTTTCCAAACAAAAAACTTGCCAAATTAATAAAATAATAAATTCTGCAGGCCACAACTTGTAATAACTACCTAAGAAGAATTATTAACTCAAATGGCTTTCAGCTTTTAAAGGAATATTTAACTCAAAATACAATCAATGCTACTGTTAAATCCTCCTTTCTCTTTTAACAAACTTTATTCTACCTTAATTTTTTTATTCTGAAAAAGAAAGTAGTTGTCAAAGACTATTTTTTTTCTCATGAGTAATTTTGAAGTCAAATAATGACAAAGAAATCTAAGTTTAAGCATCCCATAAATAATTAAGCAAATCTGCTAGACTGATTGTGATAAGGGCTAATTTATGTTCTTATTGTCAATGAAAATAGCTATGTTCATGTGATATAAAAAACAATAGATTTTACAATTTTTTAAAAAGCTGAAAGATGAAATATAGCATTAATTTATTTTGTATTTTCAAAGAAAATAGTAATATATAAATACATAATTAAGAACAAAAAATGTGAATGAATACTATAAGATATATGAATCAGGTATTTTTTATATATTTTATTCTGGGTAAAATAATAGAACAATAGTAATATCCTTTGGATATTAATTATCTTTGAAAACTGAGAAATGTATATTTCTTTTGAAAGTCCTTTGCAGAGTGCCTTTTGTGGTTAATTCAATGGATTCTAAGACTTGGGCAATTCTTTGTTAATCTTTTTAGGAACTGCTACAAGAAGATAATGAGTTGATTGGATCAACAGTGCTCGGATCCTGTTTTGACATGCTAAATGATGAAAATATATTTTTCCATTAGCCAAATTGTAGCTTTTATTTGGAAGCCAAGGGCATTTCTGATGGCTCAGTGGTAAAGAATCCACCTGACAATGAAGAAGACAGAGGTTTGATCCCTGGGTTGGGAAGATCCCCTGATGAAGGAAATGGCAATTCACTACAGTATTATTGTCTGGAAAATCTCATGGACAGTTGAGCTTGGCAGGCTACAGTTCATAGGGTCACTAAAGAGTTGGACACAAACAGGGGAGCCCGAATTAGTGACTAAACAGCAACAACAAAGGGCACTTCTACCGTGAACTCAAAATGTGTTCCACAGACGAAACTGATTGAATTGTAAAGTAGAA
This sequence comes from Bos grunniens, assembly GCF_055505025.1. NCBI lineage: Eukaryota > Metazoa > Chordata > Mammalia > Artiodactyla > Bovidae > Bos > Bos grunniens. The sequence goes on from NC_141165.1 coordinate 152,041,188, forward strand.
TGTAATAAAACATGATAATGCATTTTTTTTGGAAATGTCATACACAATCCTTCTCTATCTAATGACACTGATGATTTTAGTTTTAGCCGTATAGAGCAAGTTCCTAAACTTGGAACTATTACCTGATTGCATGCGTGCTGCTCAGTCGCTTCACTCCTGTCCAACTCTTTTGGACCCATAGACCATAGCCTGACAGGCTCCTCTCTTCATGGGATTTTTCTGGCAAGAATACTGGAGTGGGTTGCCAGGCCCTTCTCTAGGGGATCTTCCAGACCCAGAAAACAAACCTCTGTCTCCTGCGTTAGCAGGCAACTCATTACCACTGAGCTATTCAGGAAGCCCTTTTAAAAATTATATTTGCCAATTTATACCAAATATTACTGGGTTTATATCATTATCCGAAGATATCATTCAGTTTTAGGGAAGTAATTGAGAAAATCTGGTATTTTACCTAGTCTATTTCTCATTAAATGATCATTTTTGAAGTGAAAATATTTTACTGAAATTCCTCTCTATATAATTTTTTAAGTATTATCAAATTGTAATTTTGATCAGTTGAAGATTAACAATGTTTTACTCCTTGATAAATGTTCTGTTCACTTATTGTCCTTCTTGTTGTTCAATTGTGAAGTTGTGTCTGACTTTGTGCAACCCCATGAACTGCAACACGCCAGGCTTCCTTGTCCTTCACTATCTCCCGGAGTTTGCTCAAACTCTTGTCCTTCAAGTTGGTGATGCCACCCAACCATCTCATCTTCTGTTACCCACTTCTTTTCCTACCCTCAATCTTTCCCAGCATCAGGGTCTTTTCCAGTGAATTCTTACTGGATTACAAATACTTCAGTGTAGTAATGATGATACAGATGAAGGACTGTGTTTCCATAAGAGGGTGAGATGAGTGAGTTGAGTGACCAAAGTTCATGTTTTTATTGTGCAGTTAATGACTTTTAGATCATTTAAGTCAGTCTTACGTTACATGCATAACAGACTAGATGAAAGTAGAAGATTGTGAAGAAAGGAAGATAACATAAAATTCAAACAGTCACAGGAAAACAGAATTTACTTTCTCTAAAAATTTAAAAATATGGATTTTAAGTATTCTGAAATGCAAGCATTCTCTGATATAGTTTTAATAATATGGCTGACTACCAGTTATGAATAGCTATATCTAAGATGACTTATTTTCATAAAAAATTAACAGAGATAATCCTTATATTTATAATTGACTAACAGCAAAATTATATATAAGTATGTACACATAACTGAGTTAAATGAACCACAAAGAGCCATATTTTTTATTTCCAATTAGATCATTTATTGGTCATCAGCATAAGTCATCTGCTAGTGTCCAAGCTAACAAATGCCAGGAGACATGCTTCTAAATAATAAATTTTCTGAAATTCTTAGGTTTTTCATGCTAAATAGGCCTAGGGCAATTTCAGTTCATCGACTGAATAATGTTATGTCAAATCCACTCATGGAAGCGGATGTTGGGTTACTAGAGCCAGAGTTTAGTAAAAGCTGGAGAAACCACATCTTCTAAAGAACAGTGGACGGTGACAGCAGCCAGACCCAAAGCTTCCGAAACCAGAGCCACATCTGTAGCCTCCGAAGCCCGAGCCGAAGCCCAGCGAGCGGAAGCTGCCGCATCCACAGCCACGGCCAAAGCCCAGGCCGCCAAAGCCTCCGTAGCCGTAGCCCAGGCCGCCGTAGTGGTTGCTGTAATGGCTCATGGTGTCAGGGGTGGGGAGTCCGGTTTGCTGTTCAAGACCAGGTCCTGAGTGTGGATGTCAGCTCGTGCAGAGAGATGCTTATATACCCTGGTCACAACACGTGGTGATACATGAGGCCATTTCTTTGTATCATTCAAAAGTATGAATTTACTTGAGGCAAATTGCTAATCTGTTTGCTGACAAAAGGAGAGGCACACACACTCATTAAATTGTTTGAGATTGCATAACTGCCTGGTTAAAATGTTCTTGAACTCATTACATTCTTTTTTAATGAGAGAAGAAAATATCTTCAAAGTCACAAAATAAAAATTCCCTAAACAGAAGTCTTCGTTTACTAAGCACACTGCGTCATTCATACTTGATGGTGTTTCCTCCTTGAACATTTTTTTCATTTTCAAAGCATTCTTTGGATTGTCGTGTATTAATTCCACCTAGATTTAAATACAATGATCAAAATTAAGATTTTTAAATCTATAAAATTCTCTAAAGAAATATCAAATTTATTTCCCATTTGTATATACATATATAGATTATATATAATATGCACACATATAATATATATATATATATATACACACACACACACACACACATACAGAAGAAAACTACTTTGATTTTATCGAACAGCTGGCAAAACATCTTTGGTTTATCAACATAATAAAATTTATTTCAGGAACTGAGGGACTATCTAATGGAACAAGCTCACTTTTTATAATCAGTCTGAAAACTATGAAAAAATATTCTCTTTATATCATTATGTACTTTCCCAAAATAGACAATACCCAAAATATCTAAAAATATAGATGATTTTTTTTGAGAAAAAACAATCTTTTTAATAAGTGATGGTGGAGAAAATTTCATTCTTGTTGAAGACTGAAATTAGTACAATTCTGTAGTACAATACACAAAAATAGACACAAAATGGGGTTAAGACCTAAATTTAATACTAGATACTATAAAGCTTTTAGTTTTCATTGATCTTTGGTATTGATGTATTCACCTATATTTTATTTATTTCTGCTCTGATTATTTCGAATTTCTTTCCTTCACATAACTTTGAGTTTTTTTGTTCTTTCTCTAGTTGCTTTAAGTATAAAGTTAGTTTGTTTATTTGAGATTCTTCTGTTTCCTGAGGTAAGATTTTCTGTCTGAATAATCTCTGCACTGATAAAAGAAGGATTTTAAAGTCCCCCATTTTCATTGTCTAACTGACTTGATTTCTTTTTATGGCCATGCTCCTATCTTGCTGCTGCTGCTGCTGCTGCTGCTAAGTTGCTTCAGTCATGTCTGTGTGACTCCATAGACGGCAGCCCACCAGACTCCCGGTCCCTGGGATCCTCCAGGCAAGAACACTGGAGTGGGTTGCCATTTCCTTCTCCAGTGCATGAAAGTGAAAAGTGAAAGTGAAGTCGCTCAGTTGTGTCTGACTCGTAGCGACCCCATGGACTGCAGCCTACCAGGCTCCTCTGTCCATGGGATTTTCCAGGCAAGAGTTCTGGAGTGGGGTGCCATTGCCTTCTCCGGCTCCCATCTTGAGTGCATATAAATTTACAACTGTCATATCTTCTTGGATCCATCCATTCATCGTGATGCAGTGGGCTTCTCTGTCTCTTGTGACAGTTTGTATTTTAGTGTCTGACGTGAGCACTGCTGCTCCAGCATTCTTTTGATATCCATTTGCATAAAATATTTTTTGCCATCCTTTCACTTTCAATTTGTATGTGCTCCTAGATCTGAAGCAGTTCTCTTGTAGACAGCGTATATATGAATTTGTATTTGTATCCATTCGGCCAGTCTATGTTTTTTGTTTGGAACATTTAATCCATCTACATTTAAGGTAATTATCAATCTGTATGTTATTATTGCCATTTTGCTAATTACTTTGGATTTACTTTTGTTAGGGCAGGGTATATTTTCTATGAAGAGTCAGCTGTCTACTATATTGTGCAATATCCCGGGTAACATTAACCTCTGCATCTTGTACTACTACGTTCTTTATAAACAGTGCTTCCTATTTCAGAATAACATTAGCATTTAGTTCAGTTCAGTTCAGTCGCTCAGTCGTGTCAGACTCTTTGCGACCCTGTGAATCGCAGCACTCCAGGCCTCCCTGTCCATCACCAACTCCCGGAATTCACCCAAACTCATGTGCATCGAGTCGGTGATGCCATCCAGCCATCTCATCCTCTGTCGTCCCCTTCTCCTCCTGACCCCAATCCCTCCCAGCATCAGGGTCTTTTCCAATGAGTCAACTCTTCGCATGAGGTGGCCAAAGTATTGGAGTTTCAGCTTCAGCATCAGTCCTTCCAGGACTGATTCCTTTAGGATGGACTGGTTGGATCTCTGTACATATTAAAAAAAAAAAAAAAAAACAACCTGGCTTAAAACTCAACATGCAAAGAAGTAAGATCATGGCATCAGGTCCCATCACTTCATGGCAAATAGATGAGTACAAAATGTAAACAGTAATAGACTTTATTTTCTTGGGCTCCAAAATCACTGAGGACAGTGATTGCAGCCACAAAATTAAGAGATTTCTCCTTGGAAGAAAAGCTATGACAATCCTAGACAGCATATTAAAAAGCAGAGAAATCATTTTGCCTACTAAGGTCTGTCTAGTCAAAGCTATGGTTTTCTCAGTAGTCATGTATGGATGTGAGAGTTGGACCATAAAGAAGGCTGAGCACTGAAGAACTGATGCTTTCCAATTGTAACGCTGAGGAAGACTCTTGAGAGCCCCTTGGTCAGCAAGGAGATCAAACCAGTCAATCCTAGAGGAAACTAACCCTGAATATTCATTGGAAGGACTGATGCTGAAGTTGAAGCTCCAGTACTTTGGCCACCTGATGTGAAGAACTGACTCATGAAAAGACCCTGATGCTGGGAGAGATTGAAGGCAGGAGGAGAAGGGAATCCCAGAAGGTGAGATGGTTGAATGGCATCACTGACTCAGTGGACATGAGTTTGAACCACTCCAGGAAGGTAGTGAAGGACAGGGAAGCCTGGCATGCTGCACTCCATAGCGTCACAAAGAGTCAGAGATGACTGAGTGATTGAACAACAACAATTGTGCATATAACACACCTTCCTCACTTTTCACTGTTGTGTTACATGTGGAAATAACGCACCTGACAACAACTTTAAGATATTAACAGCAACCAAAATATTACCCGTGTTGGTCAATCCAGGCATTCTATTTACCATAAAATAGGTTTTGAAAATTTTACAGACCACATTTATCCACTGTTTGGAAAAGACTGGCCCACCACCAATCACTCTGATTCTGTGTTAGAATCAGCAATAGCCAGAGCATCAAAATCCACTAACAGATAACCTTGATCACAGTGAATACTGTAAGCCCTAACATGAGGGCAGCAAGAGTCACCTCCTGACCCATCTTTTAAGCTACCATTCTACCTAACATTTCTAGTTTCACAATTTGGAAGCAAATTGAGTACATGGCCATGAAATCCAAGCATTTGCCATCTATCAGTGCAATTATAATGTCATAGATTCCCTCTTCCTGAGGAACTAGCAGGGTGCTGAGGAGAACCAATGGAGCCCCAGCTGAACTGGGCACAGACATGAGAAATTAAGGCAGGAAAATAGACTTCACAAGAGAATCTGCAAAAAGAACTGATCATCAGTCTAACCCAGCAAATGCAGTAGTTCCACAGAAGTGGCAGAAGGCTAAAACCAGGCAAAGAACTGAAACCTTCAGGGACAGAAATACACCAGAGTTCAGAGGATTTCCTTCTGACTGTCTGACTTGTTGCCAAGACTGTGGTAAATAAGTCTATGGTCTGTGAAAATCTGAAAAAAAAATTAGTACAAAGGTGACAGGTGGACGCACAAAGAAGAGAAAGGGACTATTTGTAATTCTCATAAAAAGAATGATCTGGTGGTTTGGTGATCCAGTGGTTAAGACTCTGCCTTGCAATGCATACCAGTTAGATCCCTGGTATGGGAAGATTCCATATGCCACAGAGCAACTAAGCCCTGTGAGAAGCAACTAATGAGTCCAATTACCGCAATTACCGAAGCTTGTGGTGCCTAGAGCCTGGGAACTGCAACAAGAGAATCCACTGCAATGAGAATCCTGTGCACTGCAATGAAGAGTAGACCCTGCTTACAGCAACTAGAGAAAGCCACATGCAGCTGCGAAGACCCACTGCAACCAAAAACTTAAGCAAATAAATACACAAATAGATAAACATTAAAAAAAAAAAAAATACTGGACCTGGAGAAAATCCTTGGTATGAGTTTATTGAGTGAATGACTGAAAAGAAAATTAGGGGTTCTGGTGATGTGTGGATACAGCAGTTTTGTATTCTGGTGAAGTTGGTGAAAGTAGTAAATAATAATAGGAATACTACCAGGCAGAAGGATATGGCAGTGCTGCAGGAGCCTTGGGTGGCCTCAGATAGCCAATCCCCCACCGTCCCTGCTGCCTGGCCTCTGTCATGGCCCTGCCCCTTCTTGAGTGGAGACTAGGACCCAGTGTGGAAAGCCCTTCATCCTGAGAAACAAGGCACAGTGGAAAAGCGGCCTCGCCCCCACCCATCACGCACCACCGGGTGCTAAACCATTTGTAGATGACCTACTTCTGGGTTGGGGTTTCCATCTTAGCAGAGCAGCTCCGTCACTGTTGTTCTTGTTGTTTAGTCTCTCAGTCATGTCCAACTCTTTGCAAACTCATGAACAGCAGCACACCAGACTTTCCTGTCCTTCGCCGTCTCCCAGAGCTTGCTCAAACTCATGTCCATTGAGTCGATGAAGCCATCCAACCATCTCATCCTCTGTCATCCCCTTCTCCTCCTGCTTTCAACCTTTCCCAACATCAGGGTCTTTTCCAGTGAGTAGGCTCTGGGCATCAGGTGGCCAAAGTATTGGAGCTTGAGCTTCAGCATCAGTCCTTTAGGTGAATATTCAGTGTTGATTTCCTTTACAATTGACTGGTTTGATCTCCTTGGTATCTCTGGTTGCCCAGATGGTAAAGTATCTGCCTGCAATGCAGGAGACCCTGGTTCGATCCATGGGTCAGGATGATCCTCTGGAGAAGGGCATGGCAATCCACTCAAGTATTCTTGCCTAGAGAATTCCATGGAGAGAGGAGCCTGGCAGGCCACAGTCCATGGGATCACAAAGAGTTGGACAGGACTGAGCAACTAACACTTCCCAAAAGTAATAATAATCCTTACATGAGAAAGAGCCTTAAGACTGACTGATGGGTTGGGACTGATGTCTATGAGGTCAGAAGCTGTGGACATAGCAGAAGAAACCAACTGGGAAATGGTGCAGGGGAGCATGTAGACCCTGACTGAGAAGGGGTCTGTGCTGAACGTCACTGGAGCAAATAGAATTGAAGGAGGTGAGGTCTTTATGTACAGCAAAGCACCAGATGGGAATTATATTTGACTCACAGTCCAAAAGGGTTAAATCTCAGACCCTAAGAGGGAAGAACAAAATGCAGATAATCTTGATTCTATACTTTACAGTTACCATTTTTCTTCTCTTCTCTACTCTTCTTCATTACCCATATATTGCTGTCGTATTCTACCTCTCTTTAAATCTGATTCTGCACTCATTCCCACCACATGCTTTGACGATCTAAATCATTTGTTCTTATCTATTTTTACAATTAATATTTTACCCCTCTATTTGGGTCTCTAGTTCTACCATAATATTTTTGCTTTTAAATTTTCTTTATTCTGTGTGTCCCAGCCCCTTATTTTCTATTAGGTAATTAGCAAATTTTTTTTTCACAATATATTACTTATTCATTAAGATTTTATATTAAAAAAAGATTTATATACTTTAAAAATTATGAAGAAACCAACACATTGTAATTTTTTAAATTAAATAAAAAATAGAAAAAATTATATTTTTAACAGAGCTTCTTAAAATCCCAATGCCTTGAATATTTCCAGAACTGAATATGCAGTGATGAAATTACTGAGACAAGAATAGATATATGAAGTTGGTGGCTAGTCATCTGCTCTTTCTTGGTTCACTCTGTAAACATGGTAAACCCTGCCCACGTTCAAGTTCCTCTGAATATGACCATATCTTGCACTTGCATCTTTAAGAACATGTTCACTTTCCATGGTTTAAACATGTTACTGAAAATTTTGCTTTGTTTTGCTACTGTTGCGTTGTTTTGATTTGCCTTGAGGTTTATAAATAATGTTTCTATTGAGATATAATTGACATATATTATTATATTAGTTTCAGGTATAAAGCATATTGATTCAGTATTTGCATATATTGCAAAATGATCATCATAATAAGTCTAATTAAATCTACTGTCACACACTTACAATTTTTTCCTGTGATAAAACTATTAACTCTTACTCTATTGATAACTTTCAAATGTACAGTGTAGTGTTTTTAACCATATTCCCTATTATATCCCTATGATATTTATTTTATAACTGGAAGTTTATAACTTTCGACCATTTTCACCCCTTTTTCTCAACCTTCAGTCCCTGTCTCTGGCAACCACCAATCTATTCTATCTGTGAGTTCAGATTTTTGTTTTTTTAATCCAGTGTATAAGTGAGATCACACAATATTTGTCTTTCTTTGTCTCATATCACTTAACATAATGCCTAGAAAGTCCTTCTATGTTGTTGCAAGTAGAAATTTTCTTTCTTTTTATTGCTGAATAATATTTCACACATTTTCTTTGTCCATTTTTCAATTAATTGTCTCTTAGGTTGATTCCAAACCTGGGCTATTGTAAATAGTGCTGCAATGAACATGGAGGGTGCAATGTGCTTTTCCTTTTTTCTTTCTTTCTTTTAGCCCTGCCATATGGCTTGTACCAAGTTGTGGAAAATTCTTAAAGAGCAGGAAATACTAGACCACCTTGCCTGCCTCCTGCAAAACCTGTATGAAGGTCAAGAAGCAAGAGTTAGAACCTGTCATGGAACAGCAAACTGGTTCCAAATTGGGAAAGGAACACAAGCTGGAATCAAGATGCTGGGAGAAATATCAATAAACTCAGATATGCAGATTTCACTACCTTTATGGCAGAAAGCAAAGAGGAAATAAAGAGCCTTTTGATGAAGCTGAGAGAGGAGAGTGAAAAAGCTGGCTTAAAACTCAACGTTTACAAAATGAAGATCATGGCATGTGGTCCCATCACTTCATGGCAAATAGATGGGGAAACAATGGAAACAGTGAGAGGCTTTATTTTCTTGGGCTCCAAAATCACTGCAGATCATGACTGCAGCCATGAAATTAAAAGATGCTTGCTCCTTGGAAGAAAAGCTATTGCAAACTTGTTGCTGTGATGCTTAGCCGTTCAGTCATTTTCGACTCCTTGCGACCACATGGACTGTAGCCCCCAGGCTCCTCTGTCCATAGGGATTTTCCAGGCAAGAATATTGGAAGAGTTTCCATGCCCTTCTCCAGGGGACCTTCCCAACCCAGGGATCAAACCTAGGTCTCCCACATTGCAGGCAGATTCTTTATCATGTGAGTGACCAGGGAAACCCATGATAAACCTAGACAGCATATTAAAAAGTACAGACCTTGCTTTGCCAACAAAGGTCCATATAGTCAAAGCTATGGTTTTTCTAGTAGTCATGTATGGATGTGAGAGTTGGACCATAAAGAAGGCTGAGCATTGACGAATTGATGTTTTTGAACTGTGGTGCTGGAGAAGACTCTTGAAAGGCCCTTGGACTGCAAGGAGATCAAACCAGTCGATCTTCAAGGAAATCAGTCCTAAATATTTATTGGAAGGACTAATGCTGATGCTGGGAAAGATTGAAGGTAGGAAGAGAAGGGGATGACAGAAGATGAGGTGGTTGGATGGCATCACTGACTTAATGGACATGAGTTTGAGCAGGCTACCAGAGATGGTGATGGACAGGGAAGCCTGGCATGCTGCAGCCCATGGGGTCACAAAGAGTCAGAGTGAACTGAGCAACTGAACAACAACAAATATGGCTTATGGGATCTCAGTTCCCTGACCAGGAATTGAACCTGCTTCATGGCAGTGAAAGTCCAGAATCCTAACCAGTGAAAGTCCAGAATCAGGGAACTCCCGGCAAATTTCTCTCTGAGTTAGTGTTTTAATAACACTTTTGATAATACTTTTACCTAACTGTATCTGTTTACTGTCATTCCAAACAAAAATATTTGTTAAATTAATAAAAAAAATGTTGGGCATGCCACAACTTGTAATGATTCCCTAAGATAAATTATTTATTCAAATGGCCTTTGGCATTTGAAGGAATATTTAACTCAAAGTACCAATTATTCCTATTGTTAAATCCTGTTTTCTCCTTTATCAAATTTATTTTATTTTTATTATTTTTTAGAAAAAAACAAATAGATGACAAAAACTATAGCTTTTTAGAGGAGTAATTTTGAAGTCAAATGATGACAAATAAATCTAACAAGTTTAAGAATCATTCCATGAATGAGTAAGTAATCTGCTTAATTAAGTGTAACGAGGGCTAATTTTTGTTCTTATTTCCAATGAATATAGCTATGTTCACATGAGATAAAATTCAGTAGATTTTACAAACTTTTTGAAAACTGAATAACAAAATATGACATGATTTGTTTGTGTATTTTCAAAGAAAATACTATGTAAATATGTAATTAGAACAAAAAGTTTTGAAACAATGCTGTGAAATATTTGAACAGGTTATTTTTTATTGATTTCATTCTAGGTTAAATAATAGAACAATGTTAATATCCTTTGGATATTAATTATCTTTGGATGCTGAGAAATATATATTTCTTTTGAGAGAAAGAAATGTTTTAAAAATATGGATATATTATTTTACATATATTTTAAAAATATGGATGACTACCAGTTATAAATAGGTATATCTAAGACGACTTATTTTCATAAAAAATTAACAGAGATAATCCTTATATTTATAATTGACTATTAGAAAAATTACACATTAGGTATGTACACATAGCTGAGTTAAATGAACCATAAAGAACCATGTTTTTCATTTTCAATTTTATCATTTATTGATCGTCAGCATAAGTCATCTGGTAGTGCCCAAGCTAACAAATGCCAGGAGACATGAGACAGACATACTTCTAAATAATAAATTCTCTGAAATTCTTAAGTTTTATATGCTATGTAAGCCTAGGGTAATCTCAATTCATCAACTGAATAACGTTATGTCAAATCCACTCATGGAAGCGGATGTTGGGTTACTAGAGTCAGCGTTTAGTAGAAGCTGGAGAAACCACATCTTCTAAAGAACAGTGGACGGTGACAGCAGCCAGACCCAAAGCTTCCGAAACCAGAGCCACATCCGTAGCCTCCGAAGCCTGAGCCGAAGCCCAGCGAGCGGAAGCTGCTGCATCCACAGCCACGGCCAAAGCCCAGGCCGCCAAAGCCTCCGTAGCCGTAGCCCAGGCCACCGTAGTGGTTGCTGTAATGGCACATGGTGTCAGGGGTGAGGAGTCCGGTTTGCTGTTCAAGATCAGGTCCTGAGTGTGGGTGTCAGCACTTGAGGAGGGATGCTTATATACCCTGGTCACAACACGTGGTAAAACACATGGTCATTCCCTTGCATCATTTGAAATTATGCATTTACCGGAGGCAAATTGTTAATCAGTTTGTTGACACAAGGAGAGGCACACACTCATTAAATTGCTTGAGGTTGCATAACTGCCTGACTATAGGGTCTTTGAACTCATTGCATTCTTTTTTAATGAGAGAAGAAAATGTCTTCAAAGTCACAGAATAAAAATTCCCTGAATAGAATAGAATTCTTCATTACTAAGCATATTGCATCAGTCTTATTTGATGGTGTTTTTGCATTGAACATTTTCTCATTTTCCTATCATTCTTTGTTTGTTGTGTATTAATTACACTTGGATTTAAATACAATGATGAAAATTAAAAAAATTAAATCTATAAAATTCTTTAAAATAATATCAAATTTATTTTCCACTTGTGTATATTTAGATTATACATAATATTCATATATAATATATATATACACACATACAAGAAAACTATTCTGATTTTATGTAACAGCTTACATAGCTTCCTTTTGATTTATCAACATAAAATGTATTTTAGGAACTGAAGGACTATCCAAGGGAACTAACTCACTTTCATGAGCAGTCTGAAAACCATGAAAAAATATTCTCTTAACATCGTTATCCACTTTTCCAAAATGCACAATATCCAAATATTTTAAAATATAGATGATTTTGCCTCTATGCTTTACACTTATCCTTTCTCTTCTTAACTCGTTTTCATAATCCACATATTACTCTCTTATTCAACTTCTGTTTAAATCTCATGCTACACTCATTTCCAATACATGCTCATGCCATCTAGGTCTTTTATTCTTATTTATTTTTTCCAATCATTATTTTATCTTTCTATTTGTCTCTAGTTTTATCATAAATTTCTACTTTTAAATTTTCTTTACCAATTCTGTGTGTCCTATCCCCTTATTTTCTCTCAGGTAATCAGCAAATAATTTTTCATAATGTATTCCTTATTCATTAAGATTAGATTTAAAAATTTTATATGCTTTTAAAAATTATGGCAAAAACCAACACAACATTGTGAAAAATTTTGTATATTTAAATTAAAACAGCTGAAAAAATATATATACAATACTTTTAACAGAGCTTCTTAAAATCCTGATGCCTTGAATAACTCCAAAAATGAAGATACAGTGATGGAATGGCTGAGATAGGAACGGGTATATGAAGTAGTTGGCCAGTCTTCTGTTGTTTCTTCGTTCACTCTGTAAAGATGGCAAACCCAGCCCACATACAAACGCCTCTGAATGTGACCATATCTTGATCTTGGGTCTTTAACATGTTTGCTTTCTATGAGTTAACCATGTTACTGAGGATTTTGTTTTGTTTTGTTACTCTTGCTTTGTTTTGATTTGTCTTGAGGTTTATAAGTGACATTTTTATTGGGACATGGTTGACATACATTATTATATTAGTTTCAAGTGTACAACATAATGATTCAAAATTTGTATATGTTGTAAATGATTACCATAATAAATCTAGTTAAGTCAATCACCACACAGATGCAATTTTTTCCTGTGATAAAAACTATTAGATATACTCTCTTAATAATTTTCAAATGTGCAATATGGTATTATTAACCATATTCCCTATGCTGTACATTAAATCCCATGATATTTATTTTATAACTGGAAGCTTATAGCTTTTGACCACTTTCATACATTTTGCCGAACCCTTAGCCCCTGTAGCTGGCAGCCACCAATCTATTCTATCTGTGAGTCCAGAGTTTTGTTTTTTAAATGCCACATACACTGAGATTATACAGTATTTGTCTTTGTCTTATTTCAGTCAGCATAATGCCTTCGAAGCCTTCGAATGTTGTTGCCAGTAGAAAGATTTCTTTCTTTTATAGGTGAACGATATTTCATTTTATAAATAACACATTTTCTTTGTCTATTTTCCCATCAATTGTCTCTTAGATTAATTCTATACCTAGACTAAAGTAAATAATGCTGCAGTGAAACTGGGAATGCAAATTTTTTTTTTTTTTCCTTTTCTTTCTCTTTTTACCTTGCCACATGGCTTGTGGGATCTCAGTTCTATGACCAGGAATTGAACCTGGGCCATGGTAGTGAAACTCCAGAATCCTAACCACTAGGCAAAAGAGAACTCTGCACAAATACCTTTTTGAATTCGTGTTTCAATTACATTTCAATAACATTTTTGATTATATAGTTTCCTAACTGGATTTGTTTTATGTCTTTCCAAACTAAAAACCTTGTTAAATTAATACAATAATAAATTCTGCATGTCACAGCTTGTAATGATTCCCTAAGATGAATTATTGACTCAAATGACTTTAAGTTTTAAAGGAATATTTAACTCAAAGCAATAATTAATCCTACTGTTAAATCCTGTTTTCTCCTTTATCAAACTTTATTCTATCTTTATTTTTGATTCTAAAAAATACTTGGCAAAATCTATACTTTTCTCAATGAGTTATTTTGAAGTCAAATGATGACAAATCTAACAAGTTTAAGAATCCCATGAATGACTAAGTAAATGGGTTATATTGGGTGTGAAGTGTGAAAGTTTCTCAGTCGTGTCTGACTCTTTGTGACCCCATGGACTACAGAGTCCATGGAATTCTCCAGGCCAGAATACTGGAGTGGGTAGTCTTTCCCTTCTCCAGGGGATCTTCATAACCCAGGGATTGAACCCAGGTCTCTTGCATTGCAGGTAGATTCTTTACCAGCTGAACCACAAGGGATGTCCATATTGAGTGTGATGAGGGCTAATTTTTGTTCTTATTTCAATGAAAATAGCTATGCTCACACGAGATAAAAGCCAATAGAACTTACAGTTTTTAAAAAAGCTGAATGATGAAATATGCCATGATTTACTTGAGCATTTTCAAAGAAAATAACAATATGTAGATATATAATTAAGATAAAAAATTAGAAAACAAATCTGTGAAATATACGGACTAGGTATTTTTTATTGATTTAATTGTGGGTTAAATAAGGGAACAATGACAATATCTTTTGGATATTCATTAATTTGAACACTGAGAAATGCAAACTTCTTTTGAGGATTTTCTTGGCTTTTTGTTTGCTTTGTTTTTGATTTTTGTTTTGGTTAATTCAATGGACTCAAAGACTCGGGCAATTCTTTGTTAGTCTTTTTGAGAACTATCTACAAGAAGGCAAGGAGTTGATTGTGAAATTCAGGTCCTGTTTTGCCATGCTAAATGATGAAGACATATTCTTCCAGTGACTAAAATATAGCTTTTATTCGGAAGCTAAGGGCAATTATGGTGGCTCAGTGGTAAAAAAATCCTCCTGCTATTACAGGAGACATGGATTCAATCCCTGAGTCAGGAAGATCCCCTAAAGAAGGAAATTGTAACCCTCTCCAGTATTCTTGCCTGGAAAATCCCATGGAAAGAGGAGCCTGGTGGGCTACATTTCATGGGTTCACAGAAGCATCTGACTTGGATGGGGGAGCCCGAATTAGCAACTAAACAACAACAACAAAAGGCATTCCTACCATTAATTCAAATGTGTTTCTTAGATAAAATTAATTCAATCATGAAAAGTGGGAGGTAATAAAATATAATAATATATCTGACTATAAGTATCATACACAATATTTCTAATGACATTGATGGCAGTTTTCATTTTTAGCCCTATAGGGCATGTCCATAGTTAGAACCAGACATGGAAGAGCAGACTGGTTCCAAATTGGGAAAGGAATATGTTAAAGCTGTATGTTGTCATCCTGCTTATTTAACTTCCATGCAGAGTACATCATGGAAAATACTGGGCTGGATGAAGCACAAGCTGGAATCAACATTATCAGGAGAAATAGCAATAATCTCATGCAGATGAAAACCACTTACAGCAGAAAGTCAAGAAGAAATAAAGAGACTCTGGATAAAAGTCAAAGAGGAGAGTGAAAATATTGGCTTAAAACTCAACATTTAGAAAACTAAGATCATGGCATCTGGTCCAGTCACTTCATGGCAAATAGATGGGGAAACAATGGAAACAGTGACAGACTTTATTTTCTTGGGCTCCAAAATCACTACAGATTGTAACCACAGCCTTGAAATTAAAAAAAAAAAAATGCTTGCTCCTTGAAAGAAAAGCTATGATAAGCTTAGACAGCATGTTAAAAAGTACAGACAGTACTTTGCCAACAAAGGTCCAAATAGCCAAAGCTATGGTTTTCCAATAGTCATATATGAATGTAGGAGTTCGACAATAAAGAAGGCTGAGCAACAGAGAATTTATGTTTTCAAACTTCAAAGTTTGGAGAAGACTCTTCAGAGTTCCTTGGACTGCAAGGAGATCAAACCAGTCAATCCTAAAGGAAATCAATCCTGAATATTCTTTGAAAGGACTGATGCTAGACTCTTTGCTACCCTGTGGACTGTAGCCCACCAGGCTCCTCCGTCCATGGGATTCTCCAGGCAAGAATACTGGAGTAGGTTGCCATTTCCTTCTCCAGGGTATCTTCCCAACCCAGGGATTGAACCCGGGTCTCCTGCATTGCAGGCAGACGCTTTAACTGCTGAGCTACCAGGGAAGCCCTGAAGCTCCAGTAGTTTGGCCAACTAATGAGAAGAGCTAACTCATTAGAAAAGACCCTGATGCTGAGAAAGATTGAAGGCAGGAGGAGAAATGTTTGACAGAGGATGAGATGGTTGAATGGCATCACTGACTCAATGAACCTGAGTTTGAGCAAGCTCCTGTAAAGGGTGAAGGACAGGGAAGCCTAGTGTGCTGCAGTCCGTGGGGTCACAAAGAGTCAGACATGACTGAGGGACTAAACAACAGTAGGGCTTGTCCATATACTAGGAACTATTACCTGATTGCATGGGTGCATATTCAGTTGCTTCAGTCATATCTGACTCTTTGTGAACCCATGGACCAGAGCCAGCCAGGCTCATCTCTCCATGGGATTTTCCCAAAAAGAATATTGAAGTGAGTTGCTCACCTCTAGGGGATCTTCCTGACCCAAGCATCTAACCCACATCTTGTACCTTGGCAAGTAATTCATTACCACTGAGCCACCCAGAAAGCCCTTTTTAAATTATACTTGCCCAATTTATACCAAATATTATTTGGTTTATATCATTATCTGAAGATATCATTAAGTTTTAGGAAAACAATTTAGAAAATCTGGAATTTTAACTGTTCCCCATTTCTTATATTGCAATGAATTGATTGTTTTTGAAAGAATAATGTTTTATTTACATTCTTCTTTATATGATTTTTTTAAACTTATCAGATGGAAATTTTGATCAGTTGTAGAATTTTTGCTCCTTGATAATATTTCTATGTATTTAGTGTTTTTGTTTTCATTGTTGCTCAGTCACTAAATCATGTCTGACTTTTTGTGCCCCATGAACTGAAGTAGGCCAGGCTTCCCTGTCCTTCTCTATCTCCCAGAGTTTCCTCAAACTCATATCCATTGAACTGGTGATGCCATCCAATCACCTTATTCTCTGCTGCCACCTTCTCCTGCTCTCATGTTTCCCAGCATCAGTGTTTTTTCCAGTGAGTTCTTACTGAATTACAAACACTTCAGTGTAGTGATGATGATGTAGGTGATTTAAAAGGTAAGTGAGATGAGTGAGTTGAGTGGCCAAGGTTCATATTTTTACTATCCAGTTTTTTTAATGACTTTTAGGTCATTTTACTCACTTATCTTACATGCATAACAAACTAGATGAAAGCAGAAGATGATGAATATAGGACAATATTATGACACACATTATAATTAATAGATTCACAGAAAAACAGCTTATTTTTCCTAAAAATTTAGAAATGTGGATTTTAAGATTTATGAAATGCAAGTATGCTCTGACTACAGTTTTAATAATACTACCAACTATAAAAAGGTATATCTAACATGACCTGTTTTATAAAAATATTAAAGGAGATAATCCTTGTATTTCTAATTTACAAATAGAAAAATTACATACAGGTATATACACACATCAACATTCAGAAAGCGAAGATCATGGCATCTGGTCCCACCACTTCATGAGAAATAGATGGGGAAACAGTGGAAACAGTGTCAGACTTTATTTTTCTGGGCTCCAAAATCACTACAGATGGTGACTGCAGCCATGAAATTAAAAGACGCTTACTCCTTGGAAGGAAAGTTATGACCAACCTAGATAGCATATTCAAAAGCAGAGACATTGCTTTGCCAACAAAGGTCCATCTAGTCAAGGCTATGGTTTTTCCTGTGGTCACGTATGGATGTGAGAGTTGGACTGTGAAGAAGGCTGAGTGCTGAAGAATTGATGCTTTTGACCTGTGGTGTTGGAGAAGACTCTTGAGAGTCCCTTGGACTGCAAGGAGATCCAACCAGTCCATTCTGAAGGAGATCAGCCCTGGGATTTCTTTGGAGGGAATGATGCTAAAGCTGAAACTCCAGTACTTTGGCCACCTCATGCGAAGAGTTGACTCATTGGAAAAGACTCTGATGCTGGGAGGGATTGGGGGCAAGAGGAGAAGGGGACGACAGAGGATGAGATGGCTGGATGGCATCACTGACTTGATGGACATGAGTCTGAGTGAACTCCAGGAGTTGGTGATGGACAGGGAGGCCTGGCGTGCTGCGATTCATAGGGTTGCAAAGAGTGGGATACGACTGAGTGACTGATCTGATCTGATATACACATACCGAGTAAAATGAAACCCAAAGAGCCATAGTTTGTATTTTCAATTAGATAATTTATTGGTCATTAACATCAGTCATTTCTCAGGGCCCAAGCTAACAAATTCCAGGAAACATGAGACAGAGATGCTTATAACTAATAAATAAGTAATAAATTCTCTGAAATTCTTAAGGTTTGGGTGTATATAGGCCTAGGGAAATTTCAGTTCTTCGACTGAATAATGTTGTTTCAAATCCACTCATGGAAGCAGATGTTGGGTTACTAGAGCCAGAGTTTAGTAGAAGCTGGAGAAACCACATCTTCTAAAGAACAATGGACGGTGACAGCAGCCAGAGCCAAAGCTTCCGAAACCAGAGCCACATCCGTAGCCTCCAAAGCCAGAGCCAAAGCCCAGCGAGCGGAAGCTGCCGCATCCACAGCTACGGCCAAAGCCCAGGCCGCCAAAGCCTCCGTAGCCGTAGCCCAGGCCTCCGTAGTGGTTGCTGTAATGGCACATGGTGTCAGGGGTGGGGAGTCCGGTTTGCTGATCAAGACCAGGTCCTGAGTGTGGGTGTCAGCTCGTGCAGAGGGATGCTTATATACCCTGGTCACAACACGTGGTGAAACACGTGGTCATTCCTTTGTTTCATTGCAAATTAGGCATTTACCTGAAGCAAATTATTAACCTGCTAACACAAGGAGAGACACACATTAAATTTCTTGAGGTTGCATAACTGCCTGACTAAAAGGTCCTTGAACTCATTACATTCTTTTTTAATTAAAGAAAAAATATTTGTCGTCAAAGTCACGAATTTGTGTTGGCACAGTCACAAAGTAAAAATTTCCTGAACAGAATTTTTCATTACTAAGCATATTGCATCATTCATATTTGACAATGTTTTCTCATAACATTTTTTTCTCATTTCTCCTTTTCCTAGAATTCTTTGGTTTCTCATGTATTAATTCCACCTGGATTTAAATACAATGATCCTTTGGCAAAACTAATACAATTATGTAAAGTTTAAAAATAAAATAAAATTTAAAAAAAAATTAATAAATACAATGATCTAAATTTAAAATTTAAATATGTAAAATTTTTCAAATAAATGTCAAATTTATTTCACATTTGCATGTATATAATATATACATATAATATACATATATAATATATATGCATACACACACAAGAAAGCTATTTTGATTTTACAGATGATGTACAAAACACCTTTTTTGTTATAAATATAGTAAAATTTATCTCAGGAATGGAAAGGAGCTTTCCAAGGGAAAATACTTTCATAACCAGTTGAAAACCATTATAAAATATTGCCTCATATGATAATCCTCTTTTTCAGAATGGACAATACCCAAAATATGGTGTAAAAGTGCAGATGATCTTGGCTCTATGCTTTACAGTTACTATCTCTCTTCTCTTGTCTTCTTCATGATCCATGTATCCTTCTTCTGGAAAACCTCTCTTTAAATCCCACTCAGTATTCATCCCGAGGCATGCTAGCATCAGCTAGGTCTTTTGTTTTTATCCGCTTGTTCCAATCAGTATTTTTTCTTTCTACTCATGTTTCTAATTTTATCATAATATTTTTGATCTTAAATTTTCTTTAGCAATTCTGTTTGTCTCAGTCCCTTATCTTCTCTCAGGCAATAGGCAAATATTTTTTTCCTAATACATTACCTGCTCATTAAAGTTTAGCCTTAAAATAAAGTTTGTCTTCCCTTAAAATCATACAGCTTTTTCAACAGAGCATCTCAAAATCTTGATCTCTTGAAAATCTCCAAAAATGAATATGCAGTGATGAAATGACTGAGACAGGAGAAAGGTATTGGAAGCTGTTGGCTAGTCTTGCTGTTCCTTGGCTCACTCTGTGAAGAGAGCAGACCCAACCCATGTTTAAGCTCCTCTGGATCTAATCATATCTTGGACTTGGGTCTTTAACACCATTTCACTTTCCATGATTTAAATTACTACTGAGGCTTTTGATGTTTTGTTACTGTGGCTTTGTCTTGAGGCTTATAAATATCATTTTTACTGAAATATAAATGACATATTTTATATTCATTTCAGATGTACAACATAATGATTCAGTATTTGCACACATTGCAAAGCGATCACCACAAAAAATCTAGTTAAATTCATCACCACACAGGAGTTAAATTTTTTCCTGTGTTAGAAGCTATTAAGATTTGCTGTCTTAATAACTTTCAAATGTACAATATAGTATCCCATGACATCTATTTTGTAACTGGAAGTTGTAATTTCTGACCACTTTTACCTATTTTGCCCATCCTTCACTCTTGCCTCTGCCAACCAACAACCTGTTCTCTGTATATATGAGCTCAGATTTTTGTTTCTGTTTTTTAGTTCCACACACAAGTGAAATCATATGATATCTGTCTTTCTTTTTCTTACCTATTTCACTTGGTGTAATACCTTCGAAATCCATCTATGTTCTTACAAGTAGAAAGATTTCTTTTTAAGACTGTGTAATATTTGGCAAAACTAATACAATTATGTAAAGTTTAAAAATAAAATAAAATTAAAAAAAAAGACTGTAATGTTACACTTTGTGTGTGTATATATATATATATATATATATATATATAAAATTCATTTTCTTTATTTTTATTGTCTCTTAGGTTGATGCCATATCTGGGCTATTTTAAATAATGTTTCAGTGAACAAGAGGGTGCAAAACATTTCTTTTTTTCATTTTTGCCCTGCTGCGTGGCTTGTGGGATATCAATTTCATAACCAGAGATTGAATCTGGCCAAGGCAGTAAAAGTTCACAATCCTAACCCCTAAGAAACCAGGGAACAATCCACGAATATCTTTTGAGTTATCATTTTTACAACATTCTTAATAATGAATTTACCCTACTGGATTTGTTTATTGTTTTTCCAAGCAAAAATATTTGGTGAAGTAATGAAAAAAATTATTTCATATGTCACAACTTGTGATAATTCTTTAAGGTGACTTACAGACTGAAATGACTTTCAGGTTTTAAAGGAATATTTAACTCAAAGGACTAATCAATCTTACTGTTAATTCCTGTTTTCTCCTTAATCAAGTTTTATTTTTATTCTGAAAAAGAAAATAGTTGGCCAAAATTATATTTTTCACATTTAGTCATTTTGAAGTCAAATGATGATGAAAAATTTAACAAAGTTAAGAATCCCGTGAATGATTTAGTAAATCTACTAGGTTGAGTGTGATGGGAGCTAATTTATGTTATCTTCAGAGAAAATAGCTATGGTCACATGAAGTAAAATCCAGTAGATTCTACAATTTTTTTAAAACATGCTAAAAATGAAATATGGCATGATTTATTTGTGTAATTTCAAAGACAATAATAATATGAAAATATAAAATTAAAAATCAAGGTAAATTAGAAGTGGTCAAGAAGACATGGCAAGAGTGAACATTGACATTTTAGGAATCAGTGACCTAAAATAGACCAGAATGGGCAAATTTAAGAGGCCCATTATATCTACTTCTAGGGGAAAGAATCCCTTAGAAGAGGTGGAATGCTCCTCATAGTAGCAAAAGAGTCCAAATGCTGTACTTGGGTGCAATCTCAAAAATGACAGAATAATCTCTGTTCATTTCCAAGGCAAACCATTCAATAGCTCAGTAACCCATCTATGCCCCAACCACTATACCAAAGAAGCTGGAGTTGAATGGTTCCATGAAAATCTACCAGACCTTCTAGAATTAACATCAAAAAAAATGTGTCCTTTTCATGATAGGGGACTGGAATGCAAAAGAAGGAAGTCAAGAGATAACTCGAGTAACAGGCAAGTTTGGCCTTAGAGTACAAAATGAAGCAGGACAAAGGCTAATAGAGTTTTGCCAAGAGAACACATTGGTCATAGCAAACACCCTCTTCCAACAACACAAGAGACGAATCTACACACGTACATCACCAGACAGTCAATACCAAAGTCAGATGAATATATTAATTGCAGTCAAACCTGGAGACGGTCTATACAGTTAGCAAAAACAAGACTGGGAGCTGACTGTGGCTCAGATCAGGAACACCTTATTGCCAAGTTCAGATTTGAATTGAAGAAAGTAGGGAATCAAATCCTTTATGATTCTACAGTAGAAGTGTCAAATAGATTCTAGGGATTAAATCTGATAGAGTGCCTAAAGAACTATGGATGAAGGTTCATGACATTGTACAGGAGGTGGTGATCAAAAGCATCCCCAAGAAAAAGAAATGCAAAAAGGCAAAATGGTTGCCTGAGGAGGCCTTACAAAGAGCTGAGAAAAGAAGAAAAGCTAAAGGCAAAGGAAGAAAGGAAGATATACCCATCTGAAGGTGAAGTTCCAAATAATATCAAGGACAGATAAGAAAGCTTTCCTAAGTGAACAATGCAAAGAAATAGGGGAAAACACAGAATGAGAAAGAATGGAGCTGTCTTGAAGAAAATTAGGGATACCAAGGGAACATTTCATGGAAAGATGGGCACAGTAATGCATAGAAAGAGCAAGGACCTAACAGAATCAGAAGGGATTAAGAAGAGGTGGAAAGAATACACAAAATACTATTAAAAAAAAAAATCTTATTGAACCAGATAACCACAATGGTGTGGTCACTCACCTAGAGCCAGCTATCTTAGACTGTAAAGTCAAGCGGGCCTTAAGAAGCATCACTAAGAACAAAGCTATCAGAGGTGATGGAATCCCAGCTGAGCTATTTCAAATCCAAAAGATGATGTTGTGGAAGTCTTGCACTCAATATGACCAGCAAATTTGGAACACTCAGCAGAGTCCACAGGACTGGAAAAGGTCAGTTTTCATTCCAATTACAAAGAAAGGCAATGACAAAGAATGTTCAAACTACTGCACAATTGCATTCATCTCACATGCTTGCAAATTAATTCTCAAAATTCTCCAAGCCAGCCTCAAGAGTACATGAACCGAGAACTTCCAGATGTTCAAGTTGGATTTAGAAAATACAGAGGATCCAGAGATCAAACTGCCAAGAATCACTGAATCATAGTAAAAGCAAGAGAATTCCAGAAAAAATAAACTACTTCTGTTTCATTGAATGTGCTAAAGCTTTGACTGTGTGGATCACAACACTGTGAGAATTCTTAAAGAGGTGAGAATATCAAACCCCCTTATCTGCCTCCTGAGAAACCTGTATGCAGATCGAGAAGCAACTGTTAAAACTTCACTTGGAACAATGGACTGGTTCAAAATTGGGAAAGGAGTACTTCAAGGCTATATATTGTCACCCTGCTTATTTAGCTTCTATACAGATTGATTATATTCTTTGCAGCCAAAGATGGAGAAGCTCTATACAGTCAGCAAAAACAAGACTGGGAGCTGACTGTGGCTCAGATCAGAAACTTCTTATTGTCAAATTCAGACTGAAATTGACGAAAGTGGAGAAAACCACTAAACCATTCAGGTATGACCTAAAGCAAATCCCTTATGACTATACAGTGGAAGTGAGAGATAGGTTTAAGGGACTAGATCTGATAGACAGAGTATCTGATGAACTATGGACAGAGGTTTGTGATATTGTACAGGAGACAGGAATCAAGACATTTCCCAAGAAAAAGAAATGCAAAAAAGCCAAATGGCTGTCTGGGGAGGCCTTAAAAATAACTGTGAAAAGAAAGGAAGCAAAAAGCAAAAAGGAAAAGGAAAGATATACCCATTTGATGCAGAGTTCCAAAGAATAGCAAGGAGAGATAAGAAAGCCTTCCTCAGGGATCAATGCAAAGAAATAGAGGAAAACAACAGAATGGGAAAGACTAGAGATCTCTTCAAGAAAATTAGAGATACCAAGGGAACATTTCATGCAAAGGTGGGCTCATTAAAGGACAGAAATGCTATGGACCTAACCTTCAGCTTTCTTTATAGTCGAACTCTAACATCCATACATGACCACTGGAAAAACCATAGCCTTGAATAGATGGACCTTTGTTGACAAAGTAATGTCAACTATAAAGAAGCAGAAGATATTAAGAAGAGGTGGCAAGAATACACAGAAGAACTGTACAAAAAAGATCTTCAGGACCCAGATAATCATGATGGTGTGATCACTCTCCTAGAGCCAGACATCCTGGAATGTGAAGTCAAGTGGGCCTTAGAAAGCATCACTACAAACAAAGCTAGTGGAGGTGATGGAATTCCAGTTGAGCTATTTCAAATCCTGAAGATGATGCTGTGAAAGTGCTGCACTCAATATGCCAGCAAATTTGGAAAACTCAGCAGTGGCCACAGGACTGGAAAAGGTCAGTTTTCATTCCAATCCCAAAGAAAGGCAATGCCAAAGAATGCCCAAACTACTGCACAACTGGCACTCATCTCACATGCTAATAGAGTGATGCTTAAAATTCTCCAAGCCAGGCTTCAGCAATACATGAGCTGTGAACTTCCAGATGTTCAAGTTGGTTTTAGAAAAGGCAGAGGAACCAGAGATCAAATTGCCAACATCCACTGGATCATGGAGAAAGCAAGAGAGTTCCAAAAAAACATCTATTTCTGCTTTATTGACTATGCCAAAGCATTTAACTGTGTGGATCACAATCAACTGTGGAAAATTCTGAAAGAGAGGGGAATACCAGACCCCCTGACCTGCCTCATGAGACACCTGTATGTGGGTCAGGAAACAACAGTTAGAACTGGACATGGAACAACAGACTGGTTCCAAATAGGAAAAGGAGTAGATCAAGGCTGTATATTGTCACCCTGCTTATTTAACTTATATGCAGAGTACATCATGAGAAATGCTGGGCTGGAAGAAGCACAAGCTGGGATAAAGATTGCTGGGAGAAATATCAGTAACCTCAGATATGCAGATGACACCACCTTTATGGCAGAAAGTGAAGAACTAAAGAGCCTCCTGATGAAAGTGAAAGAGGAGAGTGAAAAAGTTGGCTTAAAGCTCAACATTAAGAAAACCAAGATCATGACATCTGGTTCCATCACTTCATGGCAAATAGATGGGGAAACAGCGGAAACAGTGGCAGACTTTATTTTTTGGGGCTCCAAAATCACTGCAGATGGTGACTACAGCCATGAAATTAAAAGATGCTTACTCCTTGGAAGGAAAGTTATGACCAACCTGGACAACATATTAAAAAGCAGAGACATTACTTTGTCAACAAAGGTTCATCTAGTCAAGGCTATGGTTTTTCCAGTGGTCATGTATGGGTGTTAGAGTCGGACTATAAAGAAAGCTGAGTGCAGAAGAATTGATGCTTTTGAACTGTGGTGTTGGAGAAGACTCTTGAGAGTCCCTTGGACTGCAAGGAGATCCAACCAGTCCATCCTAAATGAGATCAGTCCTGGGTGTTCATTGGAAAGACTGATGCTGAAGCTGAAGCTCCAATATTTTGGCCACCTGATATGAAGAGCTGACTCATTGGAAAAGATCCTGATGCTGGGAGGAATTGGAGGCAGGAGGAGAAGGGGACAACAGAGGATGAGATAGTTGGATGGCATCACAGATTCAATGGACATGCGTTTGAGTGAACTCCGGGAGTTGGTTATGGACAGGGAGGCCTGGCGTGCTACAGTTCATGGGGTCACAAAGAATCGGACACGACTGAGTTACTCAACTAACTGAACTGATCAGAGTACATCATGTGAAATGCTGGGCTGGATGAAGCACAAACTGGAATCAAGATTGTCAGGGGAAATATCAATAACTTCAGATATACAGATGACACCACTCTTATGGCAGAAAGCAAAAAGGAACTAAAGAGCCTTTTTGATGAAAGTGAAAGAGGATAGTGAAAAAGCTGGCTTAAAACTCAACATTCAAAAAACGAAGATCATGGCATCTTCATGGCATCCCATCACTTCATGGCCAATAGATGGGAAACAATGGAAACAGTGACAGACATTATTTTTTGCGCTCCCAAATCACTGAAGATGGTGACAGCAGCCATGAAATTAAAAGATGCTTGTTCCTTGGAAGAAAAGCTATGTCAAACCTAGACAGCATATTAAAAAGTACAGACATTACTTTGCTGACAACGGTCCATATAGTCAAAGCTGTGGTTTCTCCAGTAGTCATATATGGATGTGGGAGTTGGACCGTAAAGAAGGTTGAGCACCAAAGAATTCATGTTTTCAAACTGTGGTGCTGGAGAAGACCCTTGAGAGTCCCTTTGACTTCAAGGAGATCAAACCAGTCAATCCTAAAGGAAATCAGTTCTGAATAGTCTTTGGAAGGACTGATGCTGAAGCTGAAGCTCCAATACTTTGGCCACCTGATGCAAAGAACTGATTCATTAGGAAAGGACCCTGATGCTGGGAAAGACTGAAGGCAAGAGAAGTGTTCAACAGAGAATGAGATGGTTGAATGGCATCACTGACTCAATGGACATGAGTTTGAGCAAGCTCTGGTAAAGGGTGAAGGACAGGAAAGCCTGGTGTACTGCAGTCCATGGGGTCTCAAAGAGACTGACATGACTGAGGGACTGAACAACAGCATTAGGGCTTGTCCATATACTAGGAACTATCATCTGATTGCAAGTGCGCATATTCAGTCAGTTCAGTCATGTCTGACTCTTTGTGACCCCATGGACCATAGCCCACCAAACTCCTCTCTCCATAGGGTTTTCCCGATAAGAATATTGCCAATAAGAATATTGAGTTGCCCACCTCTAGGGCATTTTCCTGACCCAAGCATTTAACCCACGTCTCCTGCCTTGGCAAGTAATTCGTTACCACTGAGCCACCCATAAAGCCCTTTTTAAAACTATATTTGCTCAACTTATAACAAGTATTATTTATTTTATATCATCTTCTGAAGACATCACTGAGTTTTAGGAAAACAATTTAGAAAATCTGGTAGTTTACTTATTCCTTGTTTCTTATATTGCAATGAAATGATTGTTTTGAAAGAATGATCTTTTATTTAAATTCCTCTTTAAATGATTTTTAAAAAAATTATCAAATGAAAATTTTGATTGCTTGTAGATAAACAATTTTTTCTCCTTGATAACATTACTGTGCATTTAGTGTTTTTGTTTTTGTTGTTGTACAGTCACTAAATAATGTCCGTCTCTTTGTGACTCCATTAACTGAATGAAGTAGGACAGTCTTCCCTGTCTTCCTGTATCTCCCAAAGTCTCTTCAAACTCATATCCATTGAACTGGTGATGCCATCCAACCACCTTATTCTCTGCTGCCACCTTCTCCTCCTGTCCTCATCTTTCCCAGCATCCGTGTTTTTCCCAATGAGTGCTTACTGAATTACAAACACTTCAGTGCAGTAATGATGATGCAGATGATATAAGAGGGTGAGATGAGTGAGTTGAGTGACCAAAATTCGTATCTTTATTATCCAGTTTTTTGACTTTTAGATCATTTTACTCCCTTATCTTACATGCATAACAAACTAGATGAAAGCAGAAGATGATGAATATAGGACAACATTATGACACACATTATAATTAATACATTCACAGAAAAACAGAGCTTATTTTTCCTAAAAATTTAGAAATGTGGATTTTAAGATTTGTGAAACGCCAAGTATGCTCTGACTACAGTTTTAATAATACTGATGACTACCAACTATAAAAAGATATATCTAACACGACCTGTTTTATAAAAATATTAAAGGAGATAATCCTTGTATTTCTAATTGACAAACAGAAAAATTACATACAGGTATATACACATACTGAGTTAAATGAAACCCAAAGAGCCATAGTTTGTATTTCCAATTAGATAATTTATTGGTCATCAACATCAGTCATTTCTTAGGGCCCAAGCTAACAAATTCCAGGAAACATGAGACAGAGATGCTTATAACTAATAAATAAATAATAAATTCTCTTTAATTCTTAAGGTTTGGGTGTATACAGGCCTAGGGAAATTTCAGTTTAAACAACTGAATAACATTGTTTCAAATCCACTCATGGTAGCAGATGTTGGGTTATTACAGCCAGAGTTTAGTAGAAGCTGGAGAAACCACATCTTCTAAAGAATAGTGGACGGTGACAGCAGCCAGACCCAAAGCTTCCGAAACCAGAGCCACATCCGTAGCCTCCGAAGCCCGAGCCAAAGCCCAGCGAGCGGAAGCTGCTGCATCCACAGCCACGGCCAAAGCCCAGGCCGCCAAAGCCTCCGTAGCCGTAGCCCAGGCCTCCATAGTGGTTGCTGTAATGGCACATGGTGTCAGGGGTGGGGAGTCCGGTTTGCTGTTCAAGACCAGGTCCTGAGTATGGATGTCAGCATGTGCGGAAGGATCTTACATACTCTGGTCACAACACATGGTGATACATGACGCCATTCCTTTGTACCATTCCAAACTGTGCATTTAAGGGAGGCCAATTGTTAATGTTTGCTGACACAGGGAGAGGCACACACTCATTATATTGCTTGACCTTGCATAACTGCCTGACCAAAAGTTCCTTGAACTCATTCCATTCTTTTTTAATTAAAGAAAAAAAAATTTGTCATCAAAGTCACAAATTTGTGTTGGCATAGTCACAAAGTAAAAATTTCCTGAATAGAATTCTTCATTCTATTCTAAGCATATTGCATCATTCATATTTGATAGTGTTTTCTCATAAGTTTTTTTCTCATTTCTCATTTTCATAGCATTCTTTGGATTGTTGTGTATTAATTCCACCTAGATTTAAATACAATGATCAAAATTTTAAAATTTAAATCTATAAAAGTCTTCAAATAATTGTCAGTTTTATTGCCCATTTGCATATCTATAATATATATATAATATACTAATTCAATATGTACAGATATGTAAATATATATAATATATATACATATACACACAAAGAAGCTATTTTGTTTTTACATATGACATACAAAGCATCCTTTTGGTTTATAAATTTAATAAAATTTATCTCAGGAGTGGCAAGGAACTTTCCAAGGGAAAATACTCACTTTCATAACCAGTCTGAAAACCATTATAAAATATTGCCTCACACCATAACCCTCTTTTCCAGAAGGGACAATAACCAAAATATGGCCTATAAGTGCAGATGATCCTGGCTCTATGCCTTTTCAGTTACTATCTTGCTTCTCTTCTCTTCTTCATTATTCGTGTATCCTTCTTCTGGGAAACCTCTCTTTAAATCCCACTCAGCATTCATTCCCAGGCATGCTAGCATCAGCTATGTCTTTTGTTTTTATCCACTTGTTCCAATTAGTATTTTATCCTTCTACTCATGTCTTTACTTTTGTCATAATATTTTTGATCTTAAATTTTCTTTAGCAATTCTGTTTGTCTCAGTCCCTTATTTTCTCTCAGGCAATAGGCAAATTTTTTTTTCGTAATCCATTACCTACTCATTAAAGTTTAGCCTTAAAATAAAGTTTGTCTTCCCTTAAAATCATACAGTTTTTTTAACAGAGCATCTCAAAATCTTGATCTCTTGAAAATCTCCAAAAATGAATGTGCAGTGATGAAATGACTGAGACAGGAGAAAGGTATTAGAAGCTGTTGGCCAGTCTTCTGCTGTTCCTTGGCTCACTCTGTGAAGAGAGCAGACCCAACCCATGTTTAAGCTCCTCTGGATCTAATCATATCTTGGACTTGGGTCTTTAATACCATATCACTTTCCACGATTTAAATTATTACTGAGGATTTTGTTATGTTTTTTTACTGTGGCTTCGTTTTAAGGCTTATAAATAGTATTTTTATTGAGTTATAAATGACATATATTATATTAGTTTCAGATATACAACACAATGATTTAGTATTTGCATACCTTGCAAAGTGATCGCTATAGTAAGTCTAGTTAAATACATCACCACACAGGAGTTAAATTTTTTCCTGTGTTAAAAACTATTCAATTTGTTGTCTTAGTAACTTTCAAATATACAATATAGTATCCGATGACATCTATTTTGTAACTGGAAGTTTGTAACTTCTGACTAGTTTCATCTATTTTGCCCACCCCTCACTCCTGCTCTGCCAACCAACAACCTGTTCTGTGTATCTATGAACTTTTTGTTTTGTTTTTTAATTCCACACATATAAGTGAAATCATACGATATATTTCTTTCTGTGTCTTACTTATTTCACTTAGTGTAACGCCTTCAAAGTCCATCTATGTTCTTACAAGTAGAACAATTTAAGACTGTGTAATGTTACACTTTATATATATATAAAACACATTTTCTTTATCCATTTATTTTTATTGTCTCTTAGGTTGATGCCATATCTGGGCTATTGTAAATAATGCTTCAGTGAACAAGAGGGTGCAAACTGTTCTTTTTTAAATTTTTGCCCTCCTGCGTGGGTTGTGGGATATTAGTTTTACAATCAGAGATTAAATCTGGCCAAGGCAGTAAAAGTTCACAATCCTAATCCCTAAGAAACCAGGGAACTCCCCATGAATATCTTTTGAGTTACCATTTTTATAACATTCTTAATAATGCATTTACTCTACTGGATTTGTTTATTGTTTTACCAAGCAAAAATGTTTGTTGAATTAATGAAAAAATAAATTTTATATTGCACAACTTGTGATAATCCTTTAGGGTGAATTATGAACTGAAATGATTTTCAGGTTTTAAAGGTATATTTAACTCAAAGGACTTGTTAATCTTACTGTTAAATCCTGTTTTCTCCTTTATCAAGCTTTATTTTTATTCTGAAAAAGAAAATAGTTGGCAAAAGTTATATTTTTCACAATGAGTCATTTTGAAATTAAATGATAAAAAAAAATCTAACAAAGCTAAGCATCCCATGAATGATTTAGTAAATCTATTGGTTGAATGTAATGGGTGCTAATTTATGTTATTTCCAGTGAAAAAAACTGTGCTCACGTGAGATAAAATGCAATACATTCTACAATTTTTTACAAAATGCTCAAAAATGAAATATGGCATGATTTATTTGTGTAATTACAAGACAATAATAATATAAAAACATAAAATTAAAAATCAAGGTAAATTGGAAGTGGTCAAGAGGAGATGGCAAGAGTGGACAATCGACATTTTAGGAATCAGCAAACTCAAATGGACCAGAATGGGCAAATTTAATTCAGATGTCCAGTATATCTACTACTAGGGGAAAGAATCCCTTAGAAGAAGTGGAATAGCCCTCATGGTAACAAAAGAGTCCAAAACGTTGTACTTGGATGCAATCTCAAAAAAGACAGAATAATCTCTGTTCATTTCCAAGGCAAACCATTCAGTATCACAGTAACCCAAGTCTATGCC
This sequence comes from Bos grunniens, assembly GCF_055505025.1. Lineage (NCBI taxonomy): Eukaryota > Metazoa > Chordata > Mammalia > Artiodactyla > Bovidae > Bos > Bos grunniens. The sequence goes on from NC_141165.1 coordinate 152,072,273, forward strand.
CCAACCACCAATTCCGAAGAAGCTGAAGTTGAATGGTTCCATGAAAACCTAGAAGACCTTCTAGAACTAACACCAAAAGAAGATGTCCTTTCATCATAGGGGACTGGAATACAAAAGAAGGAAGTCAAGAGATAACTCAAGTAACAGGCAAATATGGTCTTAGAGTACAAAATGAACCAGGACAAAGGCTAGTAGAATTTTGCCAAAGAACACATTGACCATAACAAACACCCTCTTCCAACAACACAAGAGACAAATCTACACATGTACATCACCAGACGGTCAATATTGAAGTCAGATGATTATATTCTTTGCAGCCAAAGATGGAGAAGCTCTATACAGTCAGCAAAAACAAGACTGGGAGCTGACTGTGGCTCAGATCAGGAACACCTTATTGCCAAGTTCAGATTTAAATTGAAGAAAGTAGGGAATCAAATCCCTTATGATTATACAGCAGAAGTGACAAATAGATTTCAAGGGATTAAATCTGATAAACAAATTGCCTAAAGAACTATGGACGGAGGTTCATGACATTTTAGAGGCGGTGGTAATCAAAAGCATCCCCAAGAAAAAGAAATGCAAAAAGGCAAGAGGGTTGCCTGAGGAGGCCTTACAAATAGCTGAGAAAAGAGAAACTAAAGGCAAAGTAAGAAAGGAAGATATACCCATCTGAAGGTGAAGTTCCAAAGAATATCAAGGACAGATAAGAAAGCTTTCCTAAGTGAACAATGCAAAGAAATAGAGGAAAACAATAGAGTGGGAAAGACTAGAGATCTCTTGAAGAAAATTAGAGATTTAAAGTGACTATTTCATGGAAGAATGGGCACAATAAAGAACAGAAACAGGATGGATCTAACAGAATCAGAAGAGATTAAGAAAAGGTAGAAAGAATACATGAAAGAACTATACAAAAAAGATCTTAATGAACCAAATAACCATGATGGTGTGGTCACTCACATAGAGTCAGCCATCTTGGAGTGCAAAGTCAAGTGAGCCTTAGGAAGAATCACTACAAACAAAGCTATTGGAGGTAATGGAATTTCAGCTGAGCTATTTCAAATCCTAAAAGACGATGCTATGAAAGTACTGCACTCAATATATCAGCAAGTTTGGAAAACTCAGCAGCAGCCACAGGACTGGCAAAGGTCAATTTTCATTCCATCACAAAGAAAGGCAATGCCAAAGAATATTCAAACTACTGCACAATTGTACTCATCTCACATGCTAGCAAATTAATTCACAAAATTCTCCGAGCCAGACTTCAATGATACGTAAACCGAGAACTTCCAGTTGTTCAAGCTGGATTTAGAAAATACAGAGGATCCAGATTTCAAATTGCCAAGAATCAATGAACCATAGAAAAAGCAAGAGCATTCCAGAAAAAAATCTACTTCTGCTTCAGTGACTGCACTAAAGCTTTTGACTGTGTGGATCACAACAAACTGTGGAAAATTCTTCAAGAGATGAGAATACAAAACCACCTTTCCTGCCTCCTGAGAAACCCATATGCAGATCAAGAAGCAACAGTTAAAACTTCACTTGAAACAATGGTCTGGTTGAAAATTGAGAAAGGAGTACTTCAAGGTTGTATGTTGTCACCCTGCTTATTTAGCTTTTTTACAGAGTACATCACGTGAAATGCTGGGCTAGATGAGGCACAAGCCAGAATCAAGATTTCTGGGATAAATATCAATAACCTCATATATGCAGATGACACCACTTTTATGACAGAAACCAAAGAGGACTTAAAGAGCCTTTTGAGGAAAGTGAAAGAGGATAGTGAAAAAGCTGTCTTAAAGCTCAACATTCAAAAAACTAAAAATATGGCATCCAGTCCCATCACTTCATGGAAAATAGATGGGAAAACAATGGAAACAGTGACAGACTTTATTTTCTTGGGCTCCAAAATCACTGCAGATGGTGACTGCAGCCCTGAAATTAAAGGATACCTGCTCCTTGGAAGGAAAGCTATGATCAACCTAGACTGCATATTAAAAAGCAGAGATGTTACTTTCCAAGCAAAGGTCCATACAGTCAAAGCTATGGTTTAACAGGATTCCCTGTCGTTCTCTATCTCCACAGTTCCCTCAAACACATATCCATTGAGCTGGTGATGCCAGACAATCACCTTATTCTCTGCTGCCACCTTCTCCTCCTGCCCACATCTTTTTTTCTCCAACGAGTTCTTACTAAATTACAAATACTTTAGTGTAGTAATGATGATGCAGGTGATATGAGGGTGAAATGATGAGTTGACTGGACAAAGTTCATATTTTTCCTCTCCAATTACTTGATGACTTTTAAATCATTTTACTCAGTCTTCTCTTACATGCTTAAACTAGATGAAAGCAAAGGATGATGATGAATACAGGACACATTATAACACTAATTATATTTAATAGATTCACAGAAAAACAGAGCTTATTTTTTCTAAAAATTTAGAAATATGGATTTTAAGATTTGTGAAATGGAAGTGGGCTCTGACCACAGTTTTAATAAAATGGAACGCTACCCACAGTTATATCTAACAAGATCTGTTTTTATAAAACTATTTAAGGAGAAAATTCTTATATTTATAATGGACAAATGGAAAAATTACATACAGGTATGTATATGTACTAAATTAAATGACCCTGAAGATCCATATTTTGCATTTCCAATTAATTAATTTATTGGTCATCAACATCAGTCATCCATCAGTGCCCAAGCTAACAAATGCCAGAAAACATGAGATAGACATGCTTATAACAAATACATAAATAATAAATTCTCTGAAATTCTTAAAGGATGGGTGTATACAGGCCTAGGAAAATTTCAGTTCTTCAACTGCATAACATTGTTTCAAATCCATTCTTGGCAGCAGGTGTTGGGTTACTAGAGCCAGCGATTAGTAAAAGCTGGAGAAACCACATCTTCTAAAGAACAGTGGACTGTAACAGCAGCCAGAGCCAAAGCTTCTGAAACCAGAGCCACATCCCTAGCCTCCAAAGCCAGAGCCAAAGCCGAAGCCAGAGCCAAAGCCGAAGCCCCGCGTGCGGAAGCTGCCGAATCCACAGCCACGGCCAAAGCCCAGGCCGCCAAAGCCTCTATGGCCGTAGCCCAGGCCGCCGTAGTGGTTGCTGTAATGGCTCATGGTGTCAGGGGTGGGGAGTCCGGTTTGCTGATCGAGACCAGGTCCTGAGTGTGGGTGTCAGCTCGTGCGGAGGGATGCTTATATACGCTGGTCACAACACGTGGTAAAACACACGGTCATTCCCTTGTATCATTTGAAATTATGCATTTACCGGAGGCAAATTGTTAATCAGTTCGTTGACACAAGGAGAGGCACACACTCATTAAATTGCTTGAGGTCGCATAACTGCCTGACTAAAAGGTCCTTGAACTCATTGCATTCTTTTTTAATTAGAGAAAAAGAAAATTGGTGTCAAAGTCACAAATTTGTGTCATCAAAGTCACAAAGTAAAAATTTCCTGAATAGAATTCTTCCTCACTAAGCATATGGCATCACTCATATTTGACAGAATTTTCTCATAAAATAATCCCTCATTTCTCATTTTCATAGCATTCTTTGGATTGTTGTGTATTAATTCCACTTAGATTTAAGTACAATGATCAACATTTTTAAATTTAAATCTACAAAATATATAAAATTCTTCAAATAAATGTCAAATGTATTTCCTATTTGCATATCCATAATATATACATCTAATATACAAATATTATGTGTACATAGAGCATACATATATATAATATATATGCATACACACACAAGAAAACTGTTTTGATTTGGCATATGGCATACAAAGCATCCTTTTTGTTTATAAATATAGTAAAATTGCTCCCAGAAGTGGCAAGGAACTTTCCAAGGGAAAAAACTCAGTTGCATAACCAGTCTGAAAACCACTATAAAATATTGCCTCACATGATAATCTTCTTTTTCAGAATGGACAATACCCAAATATGGTCTAAAATGCAGATGATCGTGACTCTATGCTTTATAGTTACTATCTTTCTTCTCTATTATTCTTTACGATCCACGTATCCTTCTTCTCTGAAACCTCTCTTTAAATCTCACTCACCATTCATTCCCAGTCAGTGGAAGTGATGGAATTCCAGCTGAGTTATCTTAAATCCTAAAAGATGGTGCTGTTAAAGTGCTGCACTCAGTATGCCAGCTGCTGCTGCTGCTGCTAAGTCACTTCAGTCATGTCCGACTCTGTGCAACCCAGAGATGGCCAGCAGGTTTGGAAAACTCAGCAATGGCCACAGGACAGGAAAAGGTCAGTTTTTATTCCAGTCCCAAAGAAAGAAAATGCCAAAGAATGTTCAAACTACTACACAATTGCATTTATCTCACATCCTAGCAAATTAATGCTCAAAATTCTCCAAGCCAGACTTCAACAATACATTAACCAAGAACTTCCAGATGTTCCAGCTGGATTCAGAAATTACAGAGAAACCAGAAATCAAATTGCTAAGAATTGTTGAATCATCGAAAAAGCAAGAGCATTCCAGAAAAATATCTACATCTGCTTCATTTACTGTGCTAAAACCTTTGACTGTGTCGGTCAGGTCAGTTCAATCACTCAGTTGTGTCAAACTCTTTGTGACCCCGTTGGCTGCAGCATGCCCAGTCCTTCCTGTCCATCACCAATTCCCAGAGGAGTTTACACAAACTCATGTCCACTGAGTCAGTGATGCCATCCAACTGTATCACAACAAACGGTGCAAAATTTTTATTGAGATGAGAATATCAAACCACCCTACCTACCTCCTGAGAAACTTGTATGCAGGGCAAGAAGCAACAGTTAAAACCGCACTTGGAACCATGGACCGGTTCAAAATTGGGAAAGGAGTGTATCAATGCTGTATATTGTCACCCTGCTAATTTAGCTTTTATACAGAGTACATCATGTGAAATGCTGGGCTGGATGAAGCACAAGCTGGAGTCAAGATTGCTGGGAGAAATATCAATAACCTCAGATATGCAGATGACACCAGCTTTATGGCAGAAAACAAAGAGGAACTAAAGAGCCTTTTGATGAAAGTGAAAGAGGACAGTGAAAAAGCTGACTTAAAACTCAACATTTATGAAACTAAAACCATGGCATCTGGTCCCATCACTTCATGACAAATAGATTGGAAAACAATGGAAAGAGTGAGTCTATATTTTCTTGGGCTCCAAAATCACTGAAGATGGTGACTGCAGCCATGAAATTAAAAGATATCTGCTCCTTGGAAGAAAAGCTAGACAGCATATTAAACCAACCTAGACAGCATATTAAAAATCAGCGACATTACTTTCCCGACAAAGTCCATATAGTCAAAGTTACGGTTTTTCCAGCAGTCATGTATGGATGCGTGAGTTGTACCATAAAGAAGGCTGAGAGCTGAAGAATTGATGCTATTGTACTGTGGTAGTGGAGAAGACTCTTACGATTCCCTTGGACTGCAAGGCAATCAAACCTAAATGAAATCAGTCCTGAGTAATCATTGAAATGACTGATGTTGAAGCTGAAGTTCCAATACTGTGGCCATGTGATGCAAAGAACTGATTCCTTAGAAAAGACCTTGATGCTGGGAAAGATTGAAGGAAGGAAGAGAAGTGTTTGACAGAGGATGAGATGGTTGAATGGTATCACCGACTCAATGGACATGAGTTTGAGCAAGCTCCAGGAAAGGGTGAAGGACAGGGAAGCCTGATGTGCTGCAGTCCATGGGGTCAGAAAGTGTCAGACATGACTGAGGGACTAAACAGCAACAGCAGGGCTTGTCCATATACTAGGAACCATTACCTGATTGCATGCGTGCAGACTTGGTCGCTTCAGTCATCTCTGACATCTGTGTGACCCCATGGACCGTAACCGACCAGCCATAGCTCTCCAAGGCATTTTCCCAACAAGAATATTATAGTGAGTTGCCCACCTCAAGGGGATCTTCCTGACCCAAGCATCTAACCCACATCTCGTGCCTTGGCAAGTAATTCACTAGCACAGAGCCACCCAGAAAGCCCTTTTTAAAAATATATTTGCCCAATTTATACCAAATACTCTTTGGTTTATATCATTACTTGAAGATAACATGAAGTTTTAGGAAAACAATTTAGAAAATCTGGAATTTTACCTACTCCTCATTTCTTATATTGCAATGAAATGATTGTTTTTGAAAGAACAATTTTTTATTTGCATTCCTCTTTATATAACTTTTAAAAAAATTATCAAATGGAAATTTTGATCAGTTCTAGATAAACAACTTTTTGCTCCTTGATAATATTTCTGTGGGTTTCGTGTTTTTGTTTGTGTTCCCGTTGTCACTAAATCGTGTCCGTTTCTTTGTGACCCCATGAACTGAAGTAGGCCAGGATTCCCTGTCCTTCTCTATCTCCACAGTTTCCTCAAACTCATGTCCACTGAGCTGGTGATGCCAGACAATCACCATGTTCTCTGCTGCCACCTTCTCCTCCTGCCCTCATCTTTCCTAGCATCAGGGATTTTTCCAATGAATTCTTACTGAATTACAAATACTTCAATGCAGTAATGATGATGAAGATGATTTAAGAGCGTGAGATGAGTAAGTTGAGTGGCCAAAGTTCATATTTTTACTATCCAGTTTCTTAATGACTTTTAGACCATTTTACGCAGGCTTATCTTACATACGTAACACACTAGATGACAGCAGAAAATGATGAATATAGGACAATATTATAATACTTTATAATTAATAGATTCACTGAAAAACAGAGCTTATCCTTCCTAAAAATTTAGAAATATGGGTTTTAAGATTTGTGAAATGCAAGTATGCTCTGACTACAGGTTTAATAAAACAGAACACTGCTGCTGCTGCCGCTTAGTTGCTTCAGTCGTGTCCAACTCTGTGTGACCCCATAGACGGCAGCCCACCAGGCTCCTCTGTCCCTGGGATTCTCCAGGCAAGAACACTGGAGTGGGTTGCCATTTCCTTCTCCAATGCATGAAAGTGCAAAGCGAAAGTGAAGTTGCTCAGTCGTGTCCGACTCTTCGAGACCCCATGGACTGCAGCCTACCAAGGCTCCTCTGTCCATGGGATTTTCCAGGCAAGAGTACTGGAGTGGGGTGCCGTTGCCTTCTCCGAAACAGAACACTACCAACTATCAATAGGGGTATATATATAACATGTCCTGTTTTATAAAAATATTAAAGGAGAAAATTCTTGTATTTATGATTGACAAATAAGAAAATTATACACAGGTATGTATACATACTGAGTTAAATGAACCCCAAAGATCCATATTTTGTATTTCCAATTAGATAATTTATTGGTTGTCAACATCAGTCATCCTTCAGTGCCCAAGCTGACAAATGCCAGGAAACATGAGATAGACATGCTTATAACTAATACATAAATAATAAATTCTCTGAAATTCTTAAAGGATGGGTGTATACAGGCCTAGGAAAATTTCAGTTCTTCAACTGAATAACATTGTTTCAATCCATTCTTGGCAGCAGGTGTTGGGTTACTAGAGCCAGCGATTAGTAACAGCTGGAGAAACCACATCTTCTAAAGAACAGTGGACTGTAACAGCAGCCAGAGCCAAAGCTTCTGAAACCAGAGCCACATCCCTAGCCTCCGAAGCCAGAGCCAAAGCCGAAGCCAGAGCCAAAGCCGAAGCCAGAGCCAAAGCCAAAGCCCCGCGTGCGGAAGCTGCCGAATCCACAGCCACGGCCAAAGCCCAGGCCGCCAAAGCCTCCGTGGCCGTAGCCCAGGCCGCCGTAGTGGTTGCTGTAATGGCTCATGGTGTCAGGGGTGGGGAGTCCGGTTTGCTGATCGAGACCAGGTCCTGAGTGTGGGTGTCAGCTCGTGCAGAGGGATGCTTATATACACTGGTCACAACACGTGGTAAAACACACGGTCATTCCCTTGTATCATTTGAAATTATGCATTTACTGGAGGCAAATTGTTAATCAGTTCGTTGACACAAGGAGAGGCACACACTCATTAAATTGCTTGAGGTCGCATAACTGCCTGACTAAAAGGTCCTTGAACTCATTGCATTCTTTTTTAGTTAGCGAACAAGAAAATTGTTGTCAAAGTCACAAATTTGTGTCATCAAAGTCACAAAGTAAAAATTTCCTGAATAGAATTCTTCCTTACTAAGCATATGGCATCACTCATATTTGACAGAATTTTCTCATAAAATAGTCCCTCATTTCTCATTTTCATAGCATTCTTTGGATTGTTGTGTATTAATTCCACTTAGATTTAAGTACAATGATCAACATTTTTAAATTTAAATCTACAAAATATATAAAATTCTTCAAATAAATGTCAAATGTGTTTCTTATTTGCATATCCATAATATATATATTTAATATACAAATATTATGTGTACATAGAGCATACATATGTATAATATATATGCATACGCACACAAGAAAACTATTTTGATTTGGCATATGGCATACAAAGCATCCTTTTTGTTTATAAATAAAGTAAAATTGCTCTCAGAAGTGGCAAGGAACTTTCCAAGGGAAAAAACTCAGTTGCATAACCAGTCTGAAAACCACTATAAAATATTGCCTCCCATGATAATCTTCTTTTTCAGAATGGACAATACCCAAATATGGTCTAAAATGCCGATGATCGTGACTCTATGCTTTATAGTTACTATCTTTCTTCTCTATTATTCTTTACGATCCACGTATCCTTCTTCTCTGAAACCTCTCTTTAAATCTCACTCACCATTCATTCCCAGTCAGTGGAAGTGATGGAATTCCAGCTGAGCTATTTTAAATCCTAAAAGATGGTGCTGTTAAAGTGCTGCACTCAGTATGCCAGCTGCTGCTGCTGCTGCTAAGTCACTTCAGTCATGTCCGACTCTGTGCAACCCAGAGATGGCCAGCAGATTTGGAAAACTCAGCAATGGCCACAGGACAGGAAAAGGTCAGTTTTTATTCCAGTCCCAAAGAAAGAAAATGCCAAAGAATGTTCAAACTACTACACAATTGCACTTATCTCACATCCTAGCAAATTAATGCTCAAAATTCTCCAAGCCAGACTTCAACTATACATTAACCAAGAACTTCCAGATGTTCAAGCTGGATTCAGAAATTACAGAGGAACCAGAAATCAAATTGCTAAGAATTGTTGAATCATCGAAAAAGCAAGAGCATTCCAGAAAAATATCTACATCTGCTTCATTTACTGCCCTAAAACCTTTGACTGTGTCGGTCAGGTCAGTTCAATCACTCAGTTGTGTCAAACTCTTTGTGACCCCGTTGGCTGCAGCATGCCCAGTCCTTCCTGTCCATCACCAATTCCCAGAGGAGTTTACACAAACTCATGTCCACTGAGTCAGTGATGCCATCCAACTGTATCACAACAAACGGTGCAAAATTTTTATTGAGATGAGAATATCAAACCACCCTACCTACCTCCTGAGAAACTTGTATGCAGGGCAAGAAGCAACAGTTAAAACCGCACTTGGAACCATGGACCGGTTCAAAATTGGGAAAGGAGTGTATCAATGCTGTATATTGTCACCCTGCTAATTTAGCTTTTATGCAGAGTACATCATGTGAAATGCTGGGCTGGATGAAGCACAAGCTGGAGTCAAGATTGCTGGGAGAAATATCAATAACCTCAGATATGCAGATGACACCAGCTTTATGGCAGAAAACAAAGAGGAACTAAAGAGCCTTTTGATGAAAGTGAAAGAGGACAGTGAAAAAGCTGACTTAAAACTCAACATTTATGAAACTAAAACCATGGCATCTGGTCCCATCACTTCATGACAAATAGATTGGAAAACAATGGAAAGAGTGAGTCTATATTTTCTTGGGCTCCAAAATCACTGAAGATGGTGACTGCAGCCATGAAATTAAAAGACATCTGCTCCTTGGAAGAAAAGCTAGACAGCATATTAAACCAACCTAGACAGCATATTAAAAATCAGCGACATTACTTTCCCGACAAAGTCCATATAGTCAAAGTTTCGGTTTTTCCAGCAGTCATGTATGGATGCGTGAGTTGTACCATAAAGAAGGCTGAGAGCTGAAGAATTGATGCTTTTGTACTGTGGTAGTGGAGAAGACTCTTACGATTCCCTTGGACTGCAAGGCAATCAAACCTAAATGAAATCAGTCCTGAATAATCATTGAAATGACTGATGTTGGAGCTGAAGTTCCAATACTGTGGCCATGTGATGCAAAGAACTGATTCCTTAGAAAAGACCTTGATGCTGGGAAAGATTGAAGGAAGGAAGAGAAGTGTTTGACAGAGGATGAGATGGTTGAATGGCATCACCGACTCAATGGACATGAGTTTGAGCAAGCTCCAGGAAAGGGTGAAGGACAGGGAAGCCTGATGTGCTGCAGTCCATGGGGTCAGAAAGTGTCAGACATGACTGAGGGACTAAACAGCAACAGCAGGGCTTGTCCATATACTAGGAACCATTACCTGATTGCATGCGTGCAGACTTGGTCGCTTCAGTCATCTCTGACATCCTTGTGACCCCATGGACCATAACCGACCAGGCATAGCTGTCCAAGGCATTTTCCCAACAAGAATATTATAGTGAGTTGCCCACCTCAAGGGGATCTTCCTGACCCAAGCATCTAACCCACATCTCGTGCCTTGGCAAGTAATTCACTAGCACAGAGCCACCCAGAAAGCCCTTTTTAAAAATATATTTGCCCAATTTATACCAAATACTCTTTGGTTTATATCATTACTTGAAGATAACATGAAGTTTTAGGAAAACAATTTAGAAAATCTGGAATTTTACCTACTCCTCATTTCTTATATTGCAATGAAATGATTGTTTTTGAAAGAACAATTTTTTATTTGCATTCCTCTTTATATAACTTTTAAAAAAATTATCAAATGGAAATTTTGATCAGTTCTAGATAAACAACTTTTTGCTCCTTGATAATATTTCTGTGGGTTTCGTGTTTTTGTTTGTGTTCCCGTTGTCACTAAATCGTGTCCGTTTCTTTGTGACCCCATGAACTGAAGTAGGCCAGGATTCCCTGTCCTTCTCTATCTCCACAGTTTCCTCAAACTCATGTCCACTGAGCTGGTGACGCCAGACAATCACCATGTTCTCTGCTGCCACCTTCTCCTCCTGCCCTCATCTTTCCTAGCATCAGGGATTTTTCCAATGAATTCTTACTGAATTACAAATACTTCAATGCAGTAATGATGATGAAGATGATTTAAGAGCGTGAGATGAGTAAGTTGAGTGGCCAAAGTTCATATTTTTACTATCCAGTTTCTTAATGACTTTTAGACCATTTTACGCAGGCTTATCTTACATACGTAACACACTAGATGACAGCAGAAAATGATGAATATAGGACAATATTATAATACTTTATAATTAATAGATTCACTGAAAAACAGAGCTTATCCTTCCTAAAAATTTAGAAATATGGGTTTTAAGATTTGTGAAATGCAAGTATGCTCTGACTACAGGTTTAATAAAACAGAACACTGCTGCTGCTGCCGCTTAGTTGCTTCAGTCGTGTCCAACTCTGTGTGACCCCATAGACGGCAGCCCACCAGGCTCCTCTGTCCCTGGGATTCTCCAGGCAAGAACACTGGAGTGGGTTGCCATTTCCTTCTCCAATGCATGAAAGTGCAAAGCGAAAGTGAAGTTGCTCAGTCGTGTCCGACTCTTCGAGACCCCATGGACTGCAGCCTACCAAGGCTCCTCTGTCCATGGGATTTTCCAGGCAAGAGTACTGGAGTGGGGTGCCGTTGCCTTCTCCGAAACAGAACACTACCAACTATCAATAGGGGTATATATATAACATGTCCTGTTTTATAAAAATATTAAAGGAGAAAATTCTTGTATTTATGATTGACAAATAAGAAAATTATACACAGGTATGTATACATACTGAGTTAAATGAACCCCAAAGATCCATATTTTGTATTTCCAATTAGATAATTTATTGGTTGTCAACATCAGTCATCCTTCAGTGCCCAAGCTGACAAATGCCAGGAAACATGAGATAGACATGCTTATAACTAATACATAAATAATAAATTCTCTGAAATTCTTAAAGGATGGGTGTATACAGGCCTAGGAAAATTTCAGTTCTTCAACTGAATAACATTGTTTCAATCCATTCTTGGCAGCAGGTGTTGGGTTACTAGAGCCAGCGATTAGTAACAGCTGGAGAAACCACATCTTCTAAAGAACAGTGGACTGTAACAGCAGCCAGAGCCAAAGCTTCTGAAACCAGAGCCACATCCCTAGCCTCCGAAGCCAGAGCCAAAGCCGAAGCCAGAGCCAAAGCCGAAGCCAGAGCCAAAGCCAAAGCCCCGCGTGCGGAAGCTGCCGAATCCACAGCCACGGCCAAAGCCCAGGCCGCCAAAGCCTCCGTGGCCGTAGCCCAGGCCGCCGAAGTGGTTGCTGTAATGGCTCATGGTGTCAGGGGTGGGGAGTCCGGTTTGCTGATCGAGACCAGGTCCTGAGTGTGGGTGTCAGCTCGTGCAGAGGGATGCTTATATACACTGGTCACAACACGTGGTAAAACACACGGTCATTCCCTTGTATCATTTGAAATTATGCATTTACTGGAGGCAAATTGTTAATCAGTTCGTTGACACAAGGAGAGGCACACACTCATTAAATTGCTTGAGGTCGCATAACTGCCTGACTAAAAGGTCTTTGAACTCATTGCATTCTTTTTTAGTTAGAAAAAAAAAATTTGTGGTCAAAATCACAAATTTAGTCGGCACAGTCACAAAGTAAAAATTTCCTGAATAGAATTCTTCATTACTAAGCATATTGCATCATTCATATTTGATAGTGTTTTCACATAAATTTTTTTCTCATTTCTCATTTTCATAGCACTCTTTGGATAATCATGTATTAATTCCATCTAGATTTAAATACAATGATCAAAATTTTTAAATTTGAATGTATAAAGTTCTTCAAATAACTTATTTCCCATTTGCATGTATATAATATATAACTATAATAAACAAAATCAAAATGTACATATAATGTAAATATATATAATATATATGTATACACAGATGAAAAATATTTTGATTTTACATATGGCATACAAAGCATCCTTTCCGTTTATAAATATAGTAAAATTTATCTCAGGAGTGGCATGGATCTTTCTAAGGGAAAAAATTAACTTTCATAACTGTGAAAACCATTTCACAGTCTGAAAACCATTATAAAATATTTCCTCACACCATATCCCTCTTTTCCAGAATGGACAATACCCAAAATATGGTCTACAAGTGCAGATGATCCTGGCTCTATACTTTACCGTCATTGTCTTTCTTCTCTTCTCTTCATCGTGATCCATTTGTCATTCTTCCATGAAATCTCTCTTTAAATCTCACTCAGCATTCATTCCCAGCCACCCTAGCATCAGCTAGGTCTTTTGCTCTTATCCACTTGCATTTTTATTGAGATATGAATGGCATATTATCGTTGTTTCAGACGTACAATGTAATGATTCAGTATTTGCATACGTTACAAAGAGATAATCATAATAAGTCTAGTTAAATTCATCACCACACAGGAGTTACATTTTTTCCTGTGTTAAAAACTATTAGGACTTGCTGTCTTAATAACTTTCAAATGTACAATAGTATCCCCATGACATCTGTTTTGTAACTGGAAGTTTGTAACTTCTGACCACTTTCACCTATTTTACCCACCCCTCACTCCTGCCTCTGCCAACCAGCAATCTGTTCTCTGTATCTATGAGCTCAGATTTTTGTTTTTGCTTTTGTTTTTTAATTCCACACATAAGTGAAATCATATGATATTTGTCTTTCTTTGTCTTACCTATTTCAATTCACATAATGCCTTCAAAGTCCATCTATGTTGTTACAAGTAGAACGTTTTTTTATGACTGTGTAATGTTTCTCTTTATATGTATATAACAGTTTCTTTATCCATTCATTTTTCCATTTTTATTTTAGGTTGATGCCGTATTTGGCTATTGTAAAAATGATGCTTCACTGTACAAGAAGGTGTAAGTGTATATATATATTGGGCCTGCTCTGTGGCTTGTGGGTTACCAGTTTTGCAACCAGAGATTGAATCTGGCCATGGCAGTAAAAGTTCAAAATCCTAACCCCTAATAAACTAGGGAACTTTTCATGAATATCTTTTGAGTTATTGTTTTTATAACATTTTTGATAATGCATTTTCCTAATTGGATTTGTTTATTGTTTTCCAAGCAAAAATGTTTGATGAATTAATGAAAAAGTAAATTTTATATGGCAAAACTTTTGATAATTCTTTAAGGTGAATTGTGGACTGAAATGACTTTCAGGTTTTAAAGGAATATTTAACTCAAAGGACTAATTAATCTTACTGTCAAATCCTGTTTTCTCCTTTATCAGCTTTATTTTTTATTTTTATTCTGAAAAAGAAAATAATTGGCAAAAATTATATTTTTCTCAATGAGTCATTTTGAAGTCAAATGATGACAAATAATCTAACAAAGTTAAGAATCCCATGAATGATTCAGTATACACTAGGTTGAGTGTGATGGGGGCTAGTTTATGTTACTTCCAGTGAAAATAGCTATGGTCACATAAGATAAAATCCAATAGATTTTACAAAATTTTTAAAATGCTCAAAAATGAGCATTTTAAAATCTGGCATGATTTATTTGTGTAATTTCAAAGAGAATAATAATATGTAAATATATAATTAAAAATCGTGGTAAATTGGAAGTGGTCAAGAGAGATGGCAAGAGTACACATTGACGTTTTAGAAATCAGTGACCTAAAGTGGACCAAAATGGGCAATTTAACTCAGATGGCCATTATGTCTACTACTAGTGACAGGAACTCATTAGAAGGAATGGAATAGTCCTCATAGTAACAACAGAGTCCACAATGCTGTACTGGGGTGTAATCTCAAAAACAACAGAATAATCTCTGTTCATTTCCAAGGCAAACCATTCAATATCACAGTAACCCAAGTCTATTTTGCATAGGAAACTGGAATGCTAGGTCCATGAATCACGGCAAATTTGAAGTGGTCAAACAGGAGATGGCAAGAGTGAACATTGACATTCTAGGAATCAGAGAACTAAAATGGACCGGAATGGGTGAATTTAACTCAGATGACCACTATATCTACTACTCTGGACAGGAATGCCTTAGAAGAAATGGAGTAGCCATCATGGTCAACAAAAGAGTCCAAAATGCAGTACTTGGATGCAATCTCAAAAACAACAGAATGATCTCTGTTCGTTTCCAAGGCAAACCATTCAATATCACAGTAATCCAAGCCTATGCCCCAACCAGTAATGCTGAAGAAGCTGAACTTGAAAGGTTCTATGAAGACCTACAAGACCTTTTAGAACTAAAACCCCAAAAAGATGTCCTTTTCATTATAGGGGGCTGGGATGCAAAAGTAGGAAGCCAAGAAATACTTGGGGTAACAGGCAAATTTGGCATTGGAGTATGGAATGAAGCAGGGCAAAGGCTAATAGAGTTTTGCCAAGAAAATGCACTGGTCATAGCAAACACCCTCTTCCAACAACACAAGAGAAGACTCTACACATGGACATCACCAGACGGTCAACACCGAAATCAGATTGATTATATTCTTTGCAGACAAAGATGGAGAAGCTCTATACAGTCAGCAAAAACAAGACTGGGAGCTGACTGTGGCTCAGATCATGAACTCCTTGTTGCCAAATTCAGACTTAATTGAAGAAAGTAGGGGAACCACTAGACCACTCAGGTATTACCTAAAGCAAATCCCTTATGACTATATAGTAGAAGTGAGAAATAGATTTAAGGGACTAGATTTGATAGAGTGCCTGATCAACTATGGACAGAGGTTAGTGACATTGTACAGGAGACAGGGATCAAAACCATCCCCAAGAAAAAGAAATGCAAAAAAGCAAAATGGCTGTCTGAGGAGGCCTTACAAATAGTTGTGAAAAGAAGAGAAGTGACAAGTAAAGGAGGAAAGGAAAGATATAAACATCTGAATGCAGAGTTCCAAAGAATAGCAAAGAGAGATAAGAAAGCCTTCCTTAGCGATCCATGCAAAAAAATAGAGGAAAACAACAGAATGGGAAAGACTAGAGATCTCTTCAAAAAATTTGAGATATCAAGGGAACATTCCATGCAAAGATGGGGCTCGATAAAGGTGGCAAGAATACACAGAAGAACTGTACAAAAAAGATCTTCATGACCCAGATTATCATGATGGTGTGATCACTAACCTAGAGCCAGACATCCTGGAATGAAAAGTCAAGTGGGCCTTAGAAAGCATCACTACAAACAAAGCTAGTGGAGGTGATGGAATTCCAGTTGAGTTCTTTCAAATCCTGAAAGATGATGCTGTGAAAGTGCTACACTCAATATGCCAGCAAATTTGGAAAACTCACCAGTGGCCACAAGACTGGAAAAGGTCAGTTTTCATTCCAATACAAAAGAAAGGTAATGCCAAAGAATGCACAAACTACCGCACAATTGCACTCATCTCACACGCTAGTAAAGTAATGCTCAAAATTCTCTAGGCCGGGCTTCAGCAATATGTGAACCGTGAACTTCATGATGTTCAAGCTGGTTTTAGAAAAGGCAGAGGAACCAGAGATCAAATTGCCAACATACACTGGATCATGGAAAAAGCAAGAGAGTTCCAGAAAAACATCTATTTCTGCTTTATTGACTATGCCAAAGCCTTTGACTGTGTAGATCACAATCAACTGTGGAAAATTCTGAAAGAGATGGGAATACCAGATCACCTGACTTGCCTCTTGAGAAACCTATATGCAGGTCAGGAAGCAACAGTTAGAACTGGACACGAAACAACAGACTGGTTCCAAATAGGAAAAGGAGTAGATCAAGGCTGTATATTGTCACCCTGCTTATTTAACTTATATGCAGAGTACATCATGAGAAACACTGGGTTGGAAGAAGCACAAGCTGGAATCAAGATTGCTGGGAGAAATATCAATAACCTCAGGTATGCAGATGACACCACCCTTATGGCAGAAAGTAAAGAGGTACTAAAGAGCCTCTTGATGAAGGTGAAAGCGGAGAGTGAAAAAGTTGGATTAAAGCTCAACATTCAGAAAATGAAGATCATGGCATCTGGTCCCATCACTTCATGAGAAATAGATGGGGAAACAATGGAAACAGTGTCAGACTTTATTTTTTAGTCTCCAAAATCACTGGAGATGGTGACTACAGCCATGAAATTAAAAAACGCTTACTCCTTTGAAGAAAAGTTATGACCAACCTAGATAGCATATTCAAAAGCAGAGACATTACTTTGCCATCAAAGGTCCGTCTAGTCAAGACTATGATTTTTCCAGTAGTCATGTATGGATGTGAGAGTTGGACTGTGAAGAAAGCTGAGTGCCGAAGAATTGATGCCTTTGAACTGTGATGTTGGAGAAGACTCTTGAGAGTCCCTTGGACTGCAAGGAGATCCAACCAGTTCATTCTGAAGGACATCAGTCCTGGGTGTTCATTGGATGGCTTGATGCTAAAGCTGAAACATCAATACTTTGGCCACCTCATGTAAAGAGTTGATTCATTGGTAAAGACCCTGATGCTGGGATGGATTTGGGGGCAGGAGGAGAAGGGGATGACAGAGGGCTAGATGGCTGGATGGCATCACTGACTCGATGGATGTGAGTTTGAGTGAACTCCAGGAGTTGGTGATGGACAGGGAGGCCTGGCGTGCTGCGATTCATGGGGTCACAAAGAGTAGGACACGACTGAGGAACTGAACTGAACTGAACTGAACTGAATCCAAGTCCATGCCCTTAGGGGAAGCACTCTGACTGAAACCACCCACCTAGCCAGGCGTCATAGACACCATTTCATGAGTTGTTTTATGACAGGAGGTCCTGGTAAGGAACTGGGAACTAATAAATCACCCCCAACTGGAAGAGTTCAGGAAAGGTCAAAAGGAGACACCACATGTTCGACCACCTCCCAGAATCCTTCTCTCTGGCATCCATCTTGGCTGAACATGATGCAGCACCACTTGCACCACCAGAAAGTACTCTGAGTCAGAATGATTGGCTAAAGACAACCGGGAAATTACTCCCATCACCATAAAACCAGGTGCAGAGCAGTTCTCCTGGGTTCTCTTACCTTACTGCTCTCCACCCAGTGCCCTTTCCCAATAAAATCTCTTGCTTTGTCAGCACATGTGTCTCCTCAGACAATTCATTTCTGAGTGTCAGACAAGAGCCTAGTTTCAGGCCCTGGAAGGGGTCCCCATTCCTGCAATAAGTGGCGACTCTGGCAGGGACTCTGCTGCGATTGACATGCTGACCACTCAGGGTACTCAGGGACCAGCTTGCCCACCAAAGGACCAGACCCAGTGGCTGCAACTGGGACCCTTTCGACCCTGGTCTCCTCCTGACCCAGACAATTGGCCGGAATGCCCCAACTGGGTAAGGAACAATGGACTTTATTGACCTCCCTTCCCCTTCCCTCTCTCTTTCCTCTCCGTAACCCTTCCCATCCTTCCCCTTTTTTCTTGTCCCCTGGTCCTGGATGCAGGAATCTGGTAGAAGGGCCTCAACATGAGCTGAGGATTGGAGGCTGATCACCTCGTTTTGGCAGAGAACTCGAATTCTGGTTCTGTTCTGGTCTGGTTTCTGGTAGGGCTGAGTTCCAGCCCTCCCTTCTCTGGAGGCCCAAGGTAAAGTCCCATAATGCCTGGGTATCTGCAGGTGACAGGCGATGTATGTAAGGCCACTCCTTTTGCCCCCCTCTCCTGCCTCCTCCCCCTTCTTCTTTCAACCTGGTTTCCTTTCTTCTCTTTAAAATCTTTGAAGATCTGGGATATTTTCATTTACTATGTTAATACTTGGATCTGAAGTTTTGTGTCTTTATAAGAGGTTTTCAGAGACTGTATACTTGTATTTAAGGGAGTATCTGATAAGAACTGCCAGGTATATGTGTGTATTTTATTTTATTTTTTAAATTTATTTTAATTTTTTATTTTTTTAATATAAATTTATTTATTTTAATTGGAAGCTAATTACTTTACAATATTGTATTGGTTTTGCCATACATCCACATGAATCTGCCATGGGTATACACGTGTTCCCCATCCTGAAACCCCCTTCCATCTCCCTCTCTGTACCATCCCTCTGGGTCATCCCAGTGCACCAGCCCTGAGCATCCTGTATCCTGCATCGAACCTGGACTGGCGATTCATTTCTTATATGATATTATACGTGTTTCAATGCCATTCTCTCAAATCATCCCACCCTCACCCACAGAGTCCAAAAGACTGTTCTATACATCTGTGTCTCTTTTGCTGTCTCGTACACAGGGTTGTTGTTACCATCTTTCTAAATTCCATATATATGCATTAGTATACTGTATTGGTGTTTTTCTTTCTGCCTTACTTCACTCTGTATAATAGGCTCCAGTTTCATCCACCTCATTAGAACTGATTCAAATGTATTCTTTTTAATGGCTGAGTAATACTCCGTTGTGTATATGTACCACAGCTTTCTTATCCATTCATCTGCTGATGGACACCTAGGTTGCTTCCATGTCCTGGCTATTATAAACAGTGCTGCGATGAACATTGGGGTACATGTGTCTCTTTCAATTCTGGTTTCCTCGCTGTGTATGCCCAGTAGTGGGATTGCTGGGTCATAAGGCAGTTCTATTTCCAATTTTTTAAGGAATCTCCACACTGTTCTCCATAGTGGTTGTCCTAGTTTGCATTCCCACCAACAGTGTAAGAGGGTTCCCTTTTCTCCACACCCTCTCCATCATTTATTGCTTGTAGATTTTTGGATCACAGCCATTCTGACTGGCGTGACATGATACCTCATTGTGGTTTTGATTTGCATTTCTCTGATAATGACTGATGTTGAGCATCTTTTCATGTGTTTGTTAGCCATCTATATGTCTTCTTTGGAGAAATGTCTATTTAGTTCTTTGGCCCATTTTTTGATTGGGTCATTTATTTTTCTGGAATTGAGCTGTAGGAGTTGCTTGTATATTTTTGAGATTAGTTGTTTGTCAGTTGCTTCATTTGCTATTATTTTCTCCCATTCTGAATGCTGTCTTTTCATCTTGCTTATAGTTTCCTTTGTTGTGCAGAAGCTTTTAAGTTTAATTAGGTCCCATTTGTTTATTTTTGCTTTTATTTCCAATATTCTGGGAGGTGGGTCATAGAGGATCTTGCTGTGATGTATGTCGGAGAGTGTTTTGCCTATGTTCTCCTCTAGGAGTTTTATAGTTTCTGGTCTTACATTGAGATCGTTAATCCATTTTGAGTTTATTTTTGTGTATGGTGTTAGAAAGTGTTCTAGTTTCATTCTTTTACAAGTGGTTGACTTCAGTTTTCACTGAAGTGACTTAACATCAGCAGCAGCAGCAGACCTTGTGATGTACGCCCATTGTGGCGTATCAACAAGCTAAATGATACACCCATCAACATTGACTAAATCTGACCAAATGTTCTAAACCCTTTTAATTGATTTTTTTTGACAAAACTTCCTAAATTGAATTCTTCTGAAGTTCCTTTGACCTCTAGCTAACTTTGGGGTGCTTCAGAGGACCCTTGAAACATCCCAAAGAGAGATATTAAAATAATTGTGCTTATTTGGTTGGTTAAATTACATGAAAAATATTATCAAAAGAGTAATAAATCCTCTCATGTATAATGTATGGTATAATTACTAATATAGATATCCTAGAAATTATATGGAGTTTGTAACATTCTGATATATCCTGGTATTCTAATCAAAAACCTGATGACTTCACAAAAGTTAACAAAGGACTGAATGAACCAGCGAATATGCTTATAACTTTTATGGTTTCTATCTGAAAAATTATGGGTTTAAATCTTGTGTTTTCCTGGAGTAGGGAAAACTTTCCTCTCAAACTAATTATGACAATAATTTGATAAAATTATACATTAGAAACAAAACAATTATATTTTCTTTCTGTCTGACTCCTCCAGAAATTGGAAACTCTTAGGTTTCCAGTAAGTTTATCATGTGAATTAGGAAGGTTATCTCATAACAGGTACAAAAATATCAAGGAATTTTTGAGACCTTAAAAATGGAAAAATTCACTTAAATTTGTTAGGTGAAATCTGTGATAAGCCTTTGGTGTGAGTTTCTGAGCCCTATTTTATTTTAAAAGTTCAGTCTGAGACTCTATAAATGTTTCAGCAAAATAAAAAGTCTATGATCAATTATGATTATATATATCATCAGGCCAAAATTAGTAATAGCAGGCCTATTTTGCAAACAAACTAGCCTTAATTTGGTTATATTTGATAAAAATGAAGGTAATTTTAGGGGGAAAAATGTTTCAATAAAGGTTAAATCCCAGTTTGTTAATGGAGTTCTGCATCTAGTAAGACTCAATTCTTGGATAGTTCTTTGCTGTTATGAGCTATTAATGTAAAATTTAATTGAATTCTTAAAGAACACACTGTTTGTTTCTGAAGCTTATCTCAGTAATTTATCTTTGGATGAAGATCAGTCTCCTCATGACCTGCAACCAGGACTGGAAAAAGACATAATTTAAGGGACTATCTCCAACCTGGATGGAAGGACTCTTTTTTCAGGTACTCTTAACTAGCTCATGCACAATGAAACTGAAGGGAAATTGACTTAGATTAATTCCAACTTCCAAAGGCCTCTACACTGGACTGGTCTATAGACAAGATAGCTGACCTGATCTCACCTTAAAATGATGCTCAAACAGAGGAGAAACTACCCTAAACCAGGATGAGAAGACGATGACATCAGAGGTAGACAGCTTGCCCAAGATGCTAGGCCTGATTTATATGATCATTTAAAATGTTTTCTTGACTTCTTAGACCTTTGCATATAAATCAAATGTTTTTCTATCATAGGCCTGATCCTATGCTAGTTTTAGAAATCAATGCAGTTGTTGGGTCTGTGGCCAATTGCTTGTGTCTAGTTCAGGGTTACCTGGGTAAATTTCTCTACTACAAGACTCTAACCTGTTGGCCCTGAGAAAATTTACTTAAAAAAAAATTATAGTCATATTCAGGTCCTTATTGACATTACTAGATGGGATCTCTTCACCTGGCCAATTAATAATGCCTGCTCTGACTTGGCCATAAATTTGAGCTTTCTTCTATTACTCAAGCTCAATCAGAGCAACAGGCAAAGTTTCAGCAAAGGGAAAAATCTCCTACAATTATGGGATGGACTTATATAGATAACACCAGGCTATGGTAATTTAGGTTTAAAGTCTCCTCTATGTTGGAAACAATTAAATCATACTAAGGATAATCAGTCTAGTAATGCTAGAAAACTGGGCTATGTGCCTATAGACAGTGCCAATATATAATTTCCCTGAAAGATAAAGATTCGTACAGAGTAGACTAAGTCAGATGACCCGGGATATACTGGCCTACATCTAATGGAATCTCTTAAGTCTTACTTATGACTTTACTAATACTGCTGGCTATGTTATTTGTATTTCACCTGCTTTACAAAATTGCTGTTTCTTACACTGCCAAATGTGTGACTGAGGCCTCTGATAAAATAATGTATAGTTCTATGTGAGATAGATGATGGTAACAGTGTAACTCTAGATATGGGAAAAAGCAACAAGAGGGAATGTTTTATGGGACCCAGAGGTTAGTAAGACAGGTGGTCCAGAGAATTTTGGATACTATTTTATAGGCTAGTCCAGTAACAGCACATTGGGTGTCCTGTCAACAAAATCTTTGCCAAACCTGAGAATGGACTTTCTCAACACCATGGGATAAAATGGTCATGAAATGTCCCCCTTGAAATCATGGTCAAGTTTATGAGCAAAAAGGGGCGCTGCCAGCTGAAAACTGACACTTGCCATCTACGTCTACATAGATTAAATCATGGCCACTGCAACAGCTGACCTTCAACTCCCCCAAAAGGAGTTCAGGGTGAAAATCAGGAATGAAGCACTCTGTGCTCTGAGAAAAACTGGCAGAACAGGCCTTCGGATAGTTAGATCTTTTCAGGAGAAGATTTTATGAGTCCCAATTCTTGCATCTTCTCATACCTAGAGAAACACTGACATCATTAATGGTGACATCTGCTTTGGCCAATACAGAAAATTTTACAATTAAAAGTCAAAATAGAGTAGCTATGGTTCAGACATCCTGGGAAATAACTAGATGATACGATGTGTGTAATTTCAGACTAGACCTTGTATTGCTAAACACTTGAGTTTTCTGTGTCATGTTAGGCTTTGATGCCACCATTCTCAAAACAATGTCTGCTGGAAGCTAGTAACTGCAACCTTAACTTTTTATAAAACTAGGCAACTGGCTATCTGGCTACAAGTCTCCCCCAAGTGCCAGGTCCAGCCTGGGTTTCAGGTCTATTCTTCTAAGAAGAAATGAGATTTATTTTGTCTATTACACGTGTACATCCGTGGCAGATTCATATTGATGTATGGAAAAACCAATACAATATTGTAAAGTCATTAGCCTACAATTAAAATAAATAAATTTATATTAAAAATAAATAAATAAATAAAATAAAATTCCAGCTATCATTCCTCCAACTACTTCTAATTGGGTCTGTTACACCAAAATGGCAGACTAAGGGGTTGAGATTTTAATCATACAAGGCTCAGATTTAGGACTTGGAACTCAGGAATACTTTCAATTCAGTGTCTATTCTCCAAGCTGAGGCAGTCCTATGCCCTATTTTGACAGGAAGTTAGGACAGTCATAGTTGCCTAATTCTCTAAATTAAAACTGAGCAGGACTCTGTGGGGCTCTGGAGTAGAGATCTGTTCTGTGTTCTCCATTTCTTGTCTATAAAATATAGTCTTCATTCAGCCTCCTTGACCTTCCCTGAGTTCCAAAGAGTGGATTCAAACAATTGCTAATCAGGGAAGGGAGGGGATACAGAAACAGAGGAGGAGCAATCAAATGGTGGTACAGACTTGAGACAGGGTCCTGGTTCCTACTCAAAGAAATATACATAATGATGTCTTTGAGTTCTACAGAACTGGTGCCCCCACCCAGGTGGAGGAAGGTAACTTCAGAATGAGCACAAGATTCCTGGAGCGCAGTTATTTTGCATCACCACCAACCAATCAAAGTCACAAAACCTGCAGCCCTCACCCCAAATGTTGCCTTCTGTTTCCAGGGACCAGAGATGACCATCTTGTTAGGTCTCCTGTTTGGCCCCTGTCTATTTCATCTCTGAGAGGAGCCAATAGTTTCAAACTAAATTGCTGTTATTACAAGGGTGATTGCTGGTTTCAGGCAAAAACATACCTCAACTTAGATCAGGTAGAGAAAGACTTCTGCTCTGCCAGGCAGGCCTACACCCTTGCACAGCAGGAAGAAGTTACAGAAGAAAGAGACCTTCACCCAAATTCCCAAGAAGTATCTTGAGTATGAAGTCTCTCAGGGGGGAGTTGTTAGGGGAAGCACACTGACTGAAACTGCCCACCCTGGCCAGGCCCTTTAGTAACCATTCAACATGAGTTGTTTTATGACAGGAGATCCTGGTAAGGAATATGAAACTAATAAGCCACCACCAACCAGGAGAGTTCGAGAAAGGTCAAAAGGAGACACCACTTGTCCGACCACCTCCCAGAATCCTTCTCACTGGCATGCATCTTGGCTGAACGAGATACACCACCACTTGCACCAACAGGAAGGACTCTGAGTCAGAATGCTTGGCTAAAGAAAACCTGGAAACTAATCCCATCACCATCAAACCCTAGACTGCAAAGCCACAGGGAAGAGCAGTTCTCCTGGGTTCCCTTGCCCTACTGCTCTCCACCCGGGTGCCCTTTCCCAATAAAATCATTTGCTTTGTCAGCACATGTGTCTCCTTGGACAATTCATTTCTGAGTGTTAGACAATAACTCAGTTTTGGGCCCTGAAAGGGGTCCCCATTCCTGCAACACAACCACTAATTCTGAAGAAGCTGAAGTTGAATGGTTCCATGAAAACCTACAAGATCTTCTAGAACTAACACCAAAAGAAGATGTCCATTTCATCATAGAGGACTGGAATGCAAAAGAAGGAAGTCAAGAGACAACTTGAGTAACAGGCAAGTTTGGCCTTGGAATACAAAATGAAGCAGGAAAAGGGCTAACAGAGTTTTGCAAAAATAACACATTGGTCGTAGCAAACACCCTCTTCTAGCAACACAAGAGACGTCTCTACACATGTACATCACCAGATGGTCAATACCAAAGTCAGATTGGTTATGTTCTTTGCAGCCAAAGATGGAGAAGCTCTATACTGTCAGAAGAAAAAACACTGGGAGCTGACTGTGGCTCAGATCATGAACACCTTATTGACAAGTTCAGATTTAAATTGAAGAAACTAGAGAATCAAATCCCTTATGATTATACAGTAGAAGTGACAAATAGATTCAAGGGATTAAATCTGATAAACAGAGTGATTGAAGAACTATGGATGTAGGTTCATGACATTGTACAGGAAGTGGTGATCAAAAGTATCACCAAGAAAAAGAAATGCAAAAAGGCAAGAGGGTTGCCTGAGGAGGTCTTACAAATAGCTGAGAAAAGAAGAGAAGCTAAAGGAAAAGGAAGAAAGGAAGATATACCCATCTGAATGCAGAGTTCCAAAGAACAGCAAGGAGAGATAAGAAAGCTTTCCTAAGTGAGCAATGCAAAGAAATAGAGGAAAACAATAGAATGGGAAAGACTAGAGATCTCTTGAAGAAAATTAGAGACACCAAGGTAACATTTCATGCAAAGGTGGGCACAATAAAAATAGAAACAGCATGGACCTAACAGAAGCAGAAGAGATTAAGAAGAGGTGGAAAGAATACACAGAAGAAGTATACAAAAAAGCTCTTGATGAACCAAATAATCATGATGCTGTGGTCACTCACCTAGACCCAGCCATCTCAGAGTGCAAAGTCAAGAGGGCCTTAGGAAGCATCACTAAGAACAAAGTTATAGGAGGTGATGGAATTCCAGCTGAGCTATTTCAAATCCTAGAAGATGATGCTATTAAAGTGTTGCACTCAATACGCCAGCAAATTTGGAAAACTTAGCAGAAGCCACTGGACTGGAAAAGATCAGTTTTCATTCCAATCACAAAGAAAGGCCAAAGAATGTTCAAACTACTGCACAACTGCATTCATCTCACATCCTTGCCGAGGTCCAGCCCCGGTGGATCCAGGGAATTCGAAGCGGGGGCGGCGTTGGCGAGGATCAGGAAACAACTGCTTAATTAAACTTTAATTAAGGATATAAAGAGTAATGGAATAAGGATAGCTCAGTTAGGAAATTCAGTGGAGAAAAGAGGCTGAATAATTCAGCCAGAAGGTAAGAGAAAGAACGACATGGTGAGACCAAGTTTCGGTGAACAAGGCCCGCACTTTATTTTCCAAAGTAGTTTTTATACCTCAAGTTATGCATAAAGGATAATGGGGGAAGGGGTAGAGTCATGCAGCAAGCCAGGCTTTCTTCCTGAAAACTTATCATATGCAAAAGCTTAGGTGATTTGCATCATCTTCTGGCCCGGAGGCCTGTTAACATTTTAAGACCCTTTCTTCAGAAAACTTATTTTTCTCTAAAGGTGATAAGTCAAGCGCCACCCTCCAAAAGCATTAGATAAAGTTGCATTCCTACAGAGCAAAGGTGTGGTGGGCTATAATAAGAAAAAGAATTAACTCAAGGGTCCCAGGTTACAAACATTAAAGCTACTATTTACACCAATTATATTAATCAATACACTGCCAGGGACACAGCAGGTAAGGGATATGGAGACCTAGCAGCAAACATTGGCCCAACAAGTGAAAATCCCTTCACCAATACAATTTCTAATCAATCTTTTAACTACTCAAAGGGATCTGTGTTTAGACAGTTTAGAACATCTCCTGCCTCTCACAGTTGGGAGGCTCTGAACAATCGCATGTGGCCGGAAAAACCTATTCAGGCAGGCTAGAGGATTTCCAAAGGAGTTTGTAGGTTAAACACTACATAATAATTCACACCCAGGAATTATTAACTGGAACTGTAAGTTAACTCTTTTTTCAGAGATGTAGTGGGGGACAGCCCCCCGTAAAGTCAGAGGTGTAGGTGAAAGCACAAAGCAGAAAGTAGGCAGACTCTGGTTTTGGGGGTAGATGCTCTAGAATTTCCAGGGGGACTCCTGAAGCTCAATCCCGCCTTTGCATATGCCAAGCCTCCTTCCTCATGACCTTTGTCATGGGCGGAGTTCCTCACGCTGGCTACCGGCAGTGATAGAATTCTAGTTGAGCTATTCCAGATCCTGAAAGATGATGCTGTGGAAAGTGCTGCACTCAATATGCAATATGCAATATGCACTCAATATGCAATATGCCGGCTCCCGGCACATCCTAGCAAATTAATGCTCAAAATTCTCCAAGCCAGGCTTCAACAGTACATGAACTGAGAACTTCCAGATGTGCAAGCTGGTTTTAAAAAATCAGAGGAACCAGAGATCAAATTGCCAAGAATTGTTGGATCATAGAAAAAGCAAGAGAATTCCCGAAAAACATCTGCTTCAGTGACTGTGCTGAAGCCTTTGACTGTGTGGATCACAACAAACTGGATAATTCTTCAAGAGATGAGAATACCAAACCACCTTACCTGCCTCCTGAGAAACCTGTATGCAGGTCAAGAAGCAACAGTTAAAACTGCACTTGGAACAAAGGACTGGTTCAAAATTGGGAAAAGAGTACTTTTAGGCTGTATATTGTCACCCTGCTTATTTAGCTTCTATACAGAGTCAGTTCAGTCAGTCAGTTCAGTCGCTCAGTCGTGTCTGACTCTTTGTGACCCCATGAATCGCAGCATGACAGACCTCCCTGTCCATCACCAACTCCCGGAGTTCACCCAAACTCATGTCCATCGAGCTGGTCATCTCATCCTCTGTCATCCCCTTCTCTTCCTGCCCCCAATCCCTCCCAGCATCAGGGTTTTCCAATGAATCAACTCTTTGCATGAGGTGGCCAAAGTATTGGAGTTTCAGCTTCAGCATCAGTCCTTCCAAAGAAATCCCAGGGTTGATCTCCTTCAGAATGGACTGGTTGGATCTCCTTGCTGTCCAAGGGACTCTCAAGAGTCTTCTCCAACACCACAGTTCAAAAGCATCAATTCTTCAGTGCTCAGCTTTCTTCACAGTCCAACTCTCATATTCATACATGACCACTGGAAAAACCACAGCCTTGACTAGTCGGACCTTTGTTGACAAAGTAATGTCTCTGCTCTTTTAATATGCTGTCTAGGTTGGTCATAACTTTTCTTTCAAGGAGTAAGCGTCTTTTAATTTCATGGCTGCAATCACCATCTGCAGTGATTTTGGAGCCCCAGAAAATAAAGTCTGACACTGTTTCCACTGTTTCCCCATCTATTTGCCATGAAGTAATGGGACCAGATGCCATGATCTTAGTTTTCTGAATGTTGAGCTTTAAGCCAACTTTTTCACTCTCCTCTTTCACTTTCATCAAGTGGCTTTTTAGAGTACATCATATTAAATGTTGGGCTGGATGAGGCACAAGCTGGAATCAAGATTGCTGGGAGAAATATCAATAACCTCATGTATGCAAATGACACTATTTTTATGGGAGAAAGCAAAGAGGAACTAAAAAGCTTCTTGATGAAAGTGAAAAAGGAGAGTGAAAAAGCTGGCTTAAAGCTCAGCATTCAGAATACTAAGATCATGGTATCCAGTCCCATCACTTATGGGCAAATAGATCGGGAGACAATGGAAACAATGAGAGACTTGATTTTCTTGGGCTCCAAAATAGCTGAAAATGTTGACTGCAGCCATGAAATTAAGACACCTACCTCTTGGAAGGAAAGCTATGACCAACCTAGACTGCATATCAAAAAGCAGAGACATTACTTTCCTGACAAATGTCCATATAGTCAAAGCTATGGTTTCTCTAGTAGTCATGTATGGATGTATGAGTTATACGATAAAGAACGCTGAGAGCTGAAGAACTGATGCTTTTGAACTGTGGTGCTGGAAAAGACACTTGAGATTCTCTTGGACAGCAAGGAGATCAAGCCAGTCAATCCTAAAGGAAATCAGCCCTGAATAATCATTGAAGTGACTGATGTTGAAGCTGAAGCTCCAATACTTTGGCCACCTGATGCAAAGAACTGATTCATTATAAAAGACCCTGGTGCTGGGAAAGACTGAAGACCAGAAAAGGGGAAGACAAAGAATGAGATAATTGGATGGCATCACTGACTCAATGAACATGAGTTTGAGCAAGCTTAATAAATGGTGAAGGACAGGGAAGCCTGCCGTGCTGCAGTCCATGGGATTGCAAAGAGTTGGACACGACTGAGGGAATGAACAAGAACAATAATATTAAGAACAAAAAATTGTGAAACAATGCTGTGAAATATATGAACGAGGTATTTTTATTGATTTCATTCTGTGTTAAATAATAGAACAATGACAATATCCTGTGGATATTAATTATCTTTGAAAACTGAGAAATGTACATTTCTTTTGAGTGTTTTTTTTTTTTTTTGAAGTGTGGTTTTGTTAATTCAATGGACTCTAAGATTGAGCCGGCTTCCCTGATAGTTCAGTTGGTGAGGAATCCACCTGCAGCAGAGGAGACCCCAGTTGCCTTCCTGAGTCGGGAAGATCTGCTGGAGAAGGGATAGGCTACCCACTCCAGTACTCTTGGGCTTCCCTTGTGGCTCAGCTGGTAGTGAATCTGCCTGCAATATGGGAGACCTGGGTTCGATCCCTGGATTGGGAACATCTCCTGGAGAAGGGAAAGGCTACCCACTCTAGTATTCTGCCTGGAGAATTCCATGGACTGTATACGGGTTGCAAAGAGTTGGACATGACTGAGTGACTTTCACTAATACCAAGATAGAGTAATTCTCTGTTAATGTTTTTGGGAACTGTCTACAAGAAGACAATGAGTTGATTGTGAAGCTCAGATCTTGTTTTGATGAGCTAAATGATGAAAATATATTCTTCCATTGCCAAATTGTAGCTTTTATTTGGAAGCCAAAGGCACTTCTGGTGGCTCAGCAGTAAAAAAAATCTGTGTGCTAATTCAGCAGATACAGGTTTGATCTCTTGGTAAGGAAGTTCCCCTGGAGAAGGAAACAGCAACCCACTCCAGTATTCTTGGCAGGAAAATCCTCCTTTTCCTCCTGGAAGAGGAGCCTGTTGGGCAACATACAGTTCATGGAGCTGCAAAAGATTCAGGCGTGAATCGCTGACTAAACAGCAACAACGGGCATGTCCACCATGAATTCAAAATGTGATTCTTAGACAAAATTAATGGAATCATAAAGTAGGATGTAACAAATTAGGATAGTATATTTTGCTAAGAGTGTCATACACAATGCTTTTCTATATAATGATATTGATGGGTGTTTTATTTTTAGCCCTATAGGGCATGTTCATAGACTAGGAACTATTACCTGATCAAGTGAGCTATAAGCTAAGCTAAGTCACTTCAGTCATGTCTGACTCTGTGCGACCCCATAGACAGCAGCCCACCAGGCTCCCCTGTCCCTGGGATTCTCCAGGCAAGAACACTGGATTGGGTTGCCATTTCCTTCTCCAATGCATGAAAGTCAAAAGTGAAAGTGAAGTTGCTCAGTTGTATCTGACTCTTAGAGACCCCATGGACTGCAGCCTACCAGGCTCCACCATCCATGGGATTTTCCAGACAAGAGTACTGGAGTGGAGTGCCATTGCCTTCTCCAAAGTGTGCTATAAGGGAGTCATTAATGTATAATACCTCACCTGTTCTGTATATTGAAACTCTGTAATATTCAGACTGGATTGACTGAAAGGATAGATGATAACTCACGCCTGAGCAAGTTTCTTTATATGTAGATGGTCTGTACCTTTCAAATGAAGACTCTCATCTTCTATAGACAAAGGTATATACATACATATATAAATATAAATATAATAGATATGCATATAAATATAGGCAAAATATAGGGCTTCCCCAGTGGCTCAGCAGTAAAGAATCCACCTGCAATACAGGAGCTGCAGGAGCTGCAGTTTCAATCCCTGGGTTTGGAAGATGCCCTGGAGGAGGGCATGGTGACCCACTCCAATATTCTTGCCTGGGGAATCCCATGAACAGAGGACGTTGGCAGGCTACAGTCCATGGAGTCACAAACAGTCGGACACAACTGAAGCGACTTAGCATGCAAGCACACACGTAGGTAAAATCTAGCTAAAGCTAGCACTGAAATTGCATTTCAGTTTTTTATAGATTCTACAATAATAAAATATAAAAATGGTAATTCTGTCTGAGAAAATCTTCTTTCACATCCCCCATAAATTCAGCTAAGTTCAGGGAAGCTAAGCAAAACTTTCAAGATGCTCTGCTTACCTGCATGGATTGGGGGAAATACACTGAAGAAGGAAACATTCAGATCTTGGCCTTAGTCCTGATGCTACCACTAGAGATGATATAACTCTTTAGAAACCAATTGCTTCACTGACATTTTTTTTTTTTTGAAGCTGCAAGATGAGCGGCAAAGCACTACTGATATTTAATGTTTGTTTATGAGATTGCTGTCTGACTGAATCAAATATATTTGATCAATTTAAACAGAAATCCCTTCATAGATACAGAGAACAGATTGGTGGCTGACAGAGAGAAGGAGGTGGGAAAAATGGGATGGGAAAAATGGGTGAAGGAGGTCAAAAGCTACAAACTTTTAGTTACAAACTAAGTAAATCATTGTACATCATGATGATTATGGTTAATAATCACACTATATTACATATTTGAAAGTTGCTAAGAGAATAATGTTAAAAGTTCTCATAGGAAAAATATGAGACCATGTGGTGATGGATGCTAACTAGACTTATTGTGATGTATATTTTGCAATGTATATAGATACTGTAGCTTGGTTGGTAAAGAATCCGCCTGCAATGCAGGGGACCCCGGTTTGATTCCTGGGTCTGGAAGATCCACTTGGAGAAGGGATAGGTTACGCACTCCAGTATACTTGGGCTTCCCTTGAAGTTCAGCTGATAAAGAATCTGCCTGCAATGTGGGAAACCTGGGTTCGATCCTTGGGTTGGGAAGATCCTGTGGAGAAAGGAAAGGCTACCCAATCCAGTATTCTGGCCTAGAGAATTCCATGGACTATATAGTCCATGGGGTCACAAAGAGTCAGACACGACTGAGCAATTTTCACTTTCACTTCACTCTCACAAATTATGTTGTACACCTGAAACCAATATAATGTTATATGCCAAGTATACCACAATGAAAAAAAAAAATCCTAAGTTTATGTTATTACCTAATTTGATTTCAGACAAAAATTGGTATTTGTTTACATATTTTTCTTATTTCGTCAATAAAATGTTCCCTTCTGCCCAGTTTTAAAACGAGAAATTCAGATTTAACCGAAATTAAGATTTATAGCAAAGCTCTTTGAATTTATCTGTGCTTGTCATCAGGGTCAGCTAAAAAATAAATTAGTTCACAATTACATCATGTTGTTTCTTTTTCTTGTTAGGTTGAAAAAATGGTCAATATAATGAAAGTAGAAAAGAAAAATATCATATCAAGTCATGAAGATTCAGTAATAATATAGGAAAGCTAACAGAAACATCTCATTTAAAATATTTTTTAGTTAAATGATGTCTTATGAAAAATATTACCATAATTCTTATTTACTTATAGATCAGGTGCTTGATGAAAATATCAAATAAGATAATTATGCAGAACAGAGTGATATAAAAGGTAGATTAAATTTTTGGATAGGTGGTTTACTTTCCTAATTAGCCTAGTGATGGTTTAATCTACTACCATTTGTTTGCACTTACAATAAGCCAAATATTAATAAATTTTGAGTAAATGGAAAGATTTTTTATACATTTGGACTAAATTGAGAAATGTGAGCTAAATTACATAAAACATTTTTTGTTAAATAAATTTAAAACTATGTTTAATCAATATTGCCTTTTGTTGACTTAAATCTGAATACTGTCTAAATAAAAGCAAGAGATAGAAAAATATTGAATCACTAATTGAAAAACCTGTTCATTTTAGTCTAGAATTAGTCCTTTTGTCAATCTTTCTATCTGTGCAGATAACTTGTGAGTAAAAAATGATTCTAAACTAAAGCAATACCATCCTTTACTGACAGTTGAGTAGGATGAAAACTTCATAACTTTCATATAATTGACTTTCATGAACAAAACAAAAACCAAATTTTATTTTCAAATTTAATGTTTTATTTGAAATCGAACAGATAATTCAATCAGTTTCAAAAGCAAAGTTAGAGGATTCTAAGCTTATGATGGAGATATAGAAGTATATTGAAAAAGTGTGCAAAATTCTAAGAAGTTAGATGTTTCTGTGCAAGTAACTCTAGAATGATCTTTCTTGTCCTACTACTG
This sequence comes from Bos grunniens, assembly GCF_055505025.1. Taxonomy (NCBI): domain Eukaryota; kingdom Metazoa; phylum Chordata; class Mammalia; order Artiodactyla; family Bovidae; genus Bos; species Bos grunniens. Next base: position 152,105,619 of record NC_141165.1, read on the forward strand.
AGATCAGATTTGGAAAGTCCCTATAACTTCAGATGTTGGAGTGGGATATCAGTAGAAGCTGGAGAATCCATATCTTCCAAAGAAGGACGGGCAGTGATTGTAGCCAGAGCCAAAGCTTCCGAAACCAGAGCCACATCCGTAGCCTCCGAAGCCCGAGCCAAAGCCCAGCCTGCGGAAGCTGCCGCATCCACAGCCATGGCCAAAGCCCAGGCCGCCAAAGCCTCCGTAGCCGTAGCCCAGGCCGCCGTAGTGGTTGCTGTAATGGCTCATGGTGTCAGGGGTGGCGAGTTTGGTTTGCTGTTCAAAGCAAGAACCTGCGTGTGGATGTCAGCACGTGTAGAAGGATGCTTATATACCCTGGTCAGAGCATGTGATAAATCACATGTATGCCCTCGTATCAGTCATGTTTTCATTATACATACTTGGCAGGCAACATACTTGGCACAACTCATTAATTCATTGCTCCCTAACACAGGGAGAAGGCCTTACACTCATTAAAATATTTAACATCACTTTGATGCCTAGTAATGTGTCCCTTAAAAGTCAGGGCATCACTTTATCTTAAAAGTTATTGCATCACTTTATCAAATCATCACTTGGCACGCTTTAAATACATACAATTATTTTTGTCAATTATACATCAAAAAAAGCAGGTGAAAAAAGTTATTGCATCATTTTGTAAGAAGGAATGCTATACCTTCAAAGTCTAGACACATCAGACCCCAAATAACACTCTTCATTGTCAGGCATACCAATCATGTTTGATCGTGCTGTGTTTTTCAATTAAATATTTCTCCATCTGGTTTTTTTTTTTCCCCCTTAGATACTTCACTTGCAAATTAAACCAAAGGAACTAGGTAAAATTTAAAGACTATAATCCATCATATCCTTTTAAATCATTTTTCCTCTGTTCCAATACTAAATTATTTCTTTCAAAAATAAAACAAATATTTGAGAGCCATAAAGAATTAACTTGACTTTTGCAAACACAAGTAAGGACCTCTAGAAAAATAAATCTATTTTTTAATTTAGTTTTAGAATGTTGACAATCACAACTGACACACATATTCTTTTTCACGCTACTTTAAAAATTAAAAAAATATTTTGCTTTTTATAATTGATGAGTCAATACTAATGTATAATTATTAATTAAAATCCATAGGTTACTCTTCATTCTTTGTGCTATACACTTGCATGTGCTTTGACAATCATAGAATAAAACTGTTCAGAAACTGATGGCAAAACAGTAATCAGAACTTTATTTCAGAAGTTCTGCTTTAAAAGCAGATTAAAAGTTATCTTCTCAAATCCTCACCCTCTTCTCTAGCCTGTCATCCATCCAAGTTGCCTCCAAAGGGCATGTTACATCTCCCTCCTTGTCTTTACATTCACCATCTCCTCCTGTTTACTCACCCACATATCTATCTTATACAATACCCTTTTTTAATTAATAAATTTTATTTGAAGAACAGTTTGAAGTTTACAGACTAATTGAGCAGGAAATATAGAATTCCTATATAACCCCTCATACACACAATTTCCCCCATTATTGAACACCTTGAATCATATGATATATTGATTATAATTAATGAACCAATAATGACACATTACTAATTAAAATCTATGGATTAGCATTCACTCTGTGTTGTCCTGTCCTGTGGGTTGTGACAAATGCATGTCACTGAACTCTATTACAATATCATGCAGAATAATTTCTCTGTTCTAAAAATCTCCTGTGCTCCAATTATTCTTCCCTCCTTCTTCAGAACTCTGGGAAACACTAACTTTTGACTGTCTTCATAGTTTTTTCTTTTCAAGATTGTCGGACAGTATTTAGCCTTTTCACATTGACTTCTTTCACTTAGCAATAAGCCTTTATGAGTCCTCCATATCCTTCCATGGCTTGATACCTCATTTCTTTCTATTGCTGAAAAATATTCCGTTGCCTGGATGTACCACAGATGATTTATCCATTCACCCTTTGAAGGACACCTTGATTACTTCCAAAGTTTGACAAATAGGAATAAAACTTGAATAAACATCTACGTTCAGGTTTTTGTGTGGATATAAGTTTTCAAGTCATTTGGGTAAACACCAGGGAACGTGCTTGTTGAGTCTTTTTCATAAGATCATCTTTAGCTTTGTGAAAAACTGCCAGACTCTCTTGCAAAATTGCTATACCATTTTTCATTTCCATTAGCAATGAATAATAGCTTCTGTTGTTCCACAGTCAAGCCAGCATTTGCGGTTTTCAGTGTTTTAAAATTTAATCATTCTAACAGATATTTGGGCTTCCCTTGTGGCTCAGCTGGTAAAGAATTCACCTGCAATGCAGGAGACCTGTGTTTGATCCCTGGGTTGGGAAGATACCTTGGAGACAGGAACAGTTACCCACTCCAGTATTCTGGCCTGGAGAATTCTGTGGAGGGTATAGTCCATGGGGTCGCAAAGAGTTAGACACAACTGAGCGACTTACACTTTCACTTCACTTTCAACAGATATGTTGTAATCTCTTTTAAAATATCAACTATCAATATCATGCCTCAGTTCTGCAGTTAGCCATTAGGCTAAGTGGCTAGGTAAAATTGTGATGTATGTAAAATTTCTTTTTGACACCTATCAATTTTCACTCAATCATAGTTTATTAGTTAATTCCTTCCTCTTCCTTCTTCTTGTATCATTTTTGTTATAATTCAGTCACTAAGTCATGTCCAACTCTTTGAGACCCCATGGAATGTAGCACATCAGCTCCACTGTCTTTCATTATCTTCTGGAGTTTGCTCAAATTCAAGTCCACTGAGTTGCTGATGATAACTAAACATCTCATCCTCTGCTGCCCCTTTCTCATTTTGCCTTCAATCTTTCCCAGCATTAAGAGTCTTTTCCAGTGAGTCTGCTCTTCACATCAGGTGGCCAAAGTATTAGAGCTTCAGCATCAGTCCTTCCAATGCATATTCAAGGTTGATTTCCTTCAGGACTGATTGTTTTGATCCCCAAGGGACTCTCAGGAATCTCCGCAATTCAAAAGCATAATTCTTTTGTGCTCAGTCTTCTTTATGGTCCCACTCTCACATCCGTACATGACTACTAGAAAACCATAGCTCTGACTTACTAGTATGCAAAATGAGAACAACTGTACTATATATAGTTTGAGCATTCTTTGGCATTGTCCTTCTTTGGGTTGGAATGAAAACTGAACTTTTCCAGTCCCGTGGAAATAGTTTCATCTGTACCATTTTTCTAGATGTCATATGTATGTGTTAATAAATGATGCTTGTTTTTCTCGTTCTGCTTATCTCAGTTTATATGACAGACACTGGTTCCCTCCATTCTCTAGATATGATACTACATATTTTATACTGAAATTTAGACATAATGTATACTTCATTATTAGGGCTTCCCTGGTAGCTCAGCTGGTAAAGAAATCTGCCTGCAATGCAGGAGAGCCTGGTTTGATTCCTGGGTTTGGAAGATCCCCTGGAGAAGGGAACGACTACCCACTCCAAAATGTTCTAGCCTGAAGAATTCTGGGTTGCAAAGTGTTGGATACAACTAAGCAACTTTCACTTTTCATGCTTCATTATTATGCTTAAAAAAGAACCAATGCAAGTGAAATGATGATTATATATTTCTCTAAATTAAGAAAGACATTTGAGGTTATTTCTCCCTTACACTTTTGGGAACTTCCCTAGTGGCTCAGTCAGTAAAGAGCCGCTTGCAATACGGAAGACCTGGGTTCGATCTCTGGGTTGGGAACATCCCCTGGAGAAGGAAATGGCAACCTGCTCCAGTATTCTTGCCTGAGAAATCCTACGGACAGAGGAGACTGGTGGACCACAGTCCATGGGGTCTCAAGAGGCAGACACAACTTGGTGACTAAACCACTACCACCACCACCTCCTTTACTGTTCAGATGCTGTCACAGAGCTACCCATGACTGTCAGAACTGTGATGCTTACTTTTAAATACCTTAGAATTCATTCATCCTTTCAACTCTTATTTTTCATTTTCTTATTATATGGTTGTTATTAAGAGAAGCAACTAATTTCAGTTGGGGAAATGTATCATTTGAAAATTACATATAAGACTAAAAGAATAGAATCTGAACACTGCATTTGAGGTTATATAATGTTCACAAGAACTTAAGGACTGGAGCCTAATGCTAAACCATAACTAAACCCTACTACTCACCCACTAAAAGGAACTAAATAGACACTATTTTGGTAGGTTTTGCAGTCCCCCAGCCAGCTTCCCTTGTAGCTCAGTCGGTAAAGAATCTGCCTGTAATGCAGAAGACCTGGGTTTGATTCCTGAGTTTGTACGATCCTCTGGAGAAGGAAATGGCAAGCCACTTGAGTATGCTTGCCTGGAGAATCCCATGGACAGAGGACCTTGGCAGGCTATGGACCATGGGTTAGCAAGAGCTAGTCATGACTTAGTGACTAAATCACCACCACAAGTCGGCTTCACAATTCTACCATTATGTTATTACCTTGGTTTAGTTGAATTTGGTAACTCAAAAGATATTCAGTTTCTTTTCACTACCTACATATATAACAGTTTGGGGAGGGGGGGATGATGATATTTTATTATATGATTTTTCACAGGCAAATAATACTTATTTGTAGTACTAGCAAGAAATAACCCACTTTTTGAATGTCAGCATTATGAGACCCTCGTTAGACTGCACAAGGGCTTCCCAGGTGGCCATAGTGGTAAAGAATCCATCTGCCAGTGCACGAAATGGAAGAGACGCATGTTTGATCCCTGGGCCAGGAAGATCCCCTGGAGGAGGAAATGGCAACTCACTTCAGTATTCTTGCCTGGAGATTCCCACGGACAGAGAAGCCTGGCGGGCTGTGGTCCACGAGGTCGCAAAGAGTCAGACACAACTGAAGCAACTTAGCATAGTACACAGAATGTACAAGGTTTCAGATCAACCATAACCTCAATACAGGTTATTTCACAAGTAATGGCGGTGACTTTTAAATTTCCTTGGTGAATTACAAAATATTTCAATGTTCTGATAACACTGAAGAAAAATGTCATGTCACACCATGGCATACCATGAGGAAAACATGGTAGAGATTCACCAAAAGAAGTTCATTTTTCAGCATATATTTGGAGATAGGTTTTATTCTATCATCATGTTTTCTTATTACTGAAATGGTTAAATAAATATTAATTTTGAACAAAACAGAAAAGCATTTATTCTTCATGGTACTTCATTCCAGAATGGAAAACATGTAAAGCTGATATTTCAGTGCTAGATTTAAATGCCAATGTTCTCTAACTAAAAGCATTGAGTAAGATGTGGTTTCATGTTGAAAGAAAAAGTTACTTCAGCTGAGTGTTGTGGTTTGCAAGTATGTATTTAGACATATGAGTGAGTGTAGAAGCTCCTATTGCCTTAACTCTTCATTGAGTAGCTTCTTTTTTTTTTTTTTCATTTTTAGTGAAAATTACTCAGTTATGTTGACTCTTTGCAAACGCATGGACTGTATAGTCTATGGACTTTTCCAGGCCAGAATACTGGAGTGGGTAGCCTTTTCCTTCTCCAGGGGATCTTCCCAACCCAGGGATCAAACCTAGGTCTCTCACATTGCAGTCAGATTCTTTACCCAGCTGAGCCACAAGGGAAGCCCAAAAATAATGGAGTGGGTAGCCTATACCTTCTCCAGCAGACCATCCCAACCCAGGAATTGAACCAGGGTCTCCTGCATTGCAGGCGGATTCTTTACCAACTGAGCTATGAGGGAAGCCCTTTTCATTGTTGATTGGGTGCAATTACAAATAATCACTTTGATCTTCCGAGTTAAATTAAAAAATAAAACCTATGTATGCTGTTTCAGGAAAAATTTATTGCAAAATGCTTAGAGGAATTCTCACAGTTATGAAAGCACAAATCAGAGACAACAAAAGACATGATGTAGACAATTATGAAGTGATAAAATATCCCTAAAATCTGAGACACTAAATATTATTTTTGATCTTGGCCTTAATCTTAGATACTAAATAATATTTTTTATCTTGGCTTGGCCCCAGGTATCTTGTTTAATATAGTTATTGTAGTCAGATAATTCGTTTATGGGCTCAAATGTTGGGCTCCTGGGAAAGGATTTCAGTAGTAGCTAGAGAATCCATATCTTCCAAAGAAGGATGGGTAGAGATTGTAGCCATATCCAAAGCTTCCATAGCCAGGGCCAAGTCCATAGGCTCCAAAGTCAGAGCCGTAGCCCAGCCTACGGAAGCTGCCACATCCACGGCCAAAGCCCAGGCCGCCAAAGCCTCCGTAGCCATGGCCCAGGCCTCTATAGTGGTTGCTGCAATGGCACACGGTGTCAGGGGTGGTGAGTTGGTTTGCTGTTCAAAGCAAGAACGTGGATGTCAGCACGTGTAGAGGGATGCTTATTGACAATGGTCAGCTGCTGCTGCTGGTCAGAGCATGTGATAAATCATGTGTCATTGTCTCTATCACCTGCACAGCCTTCCTATGAGGCATTTCTCATGTTACCTGAAATGTTATAATTCAGTAATTTGCTGTCTCCAGACACACAGAGGGACCCTCATTAAAACATTTGAGCTTACTTTTGCTTTCTATTTATAACATCCTTGAGCCTGTTGTTTTGATCATATGGGAAAAAAATGACTGATTCTTCAAAATTTGTAAGTTTCAAACTCTGAATTGAATCACTTATTATTGTGCATATTACATCATTTACAATTGATGGCATTTCTTTTATAATTAAACATTTGCTCTATTCTGTCATCTCCTGAATGAATAACTCCATCTCCAATGAAATTCACAGATACTTGTTCAGGCTACAGATGTTAAATCTATGTTTTTTTAGAATGCAAGCCTATGTACTGGGTTGAGGACTGAAGGAAATGCTTCTATCCAGAATATATGAAAAAGTTAATTAAAAAAAAACAAGGCATGTTGATTTTGTTTTTTAGCATTTAAATCATAATAACCTTTATAATTTTGACTTTACACACCCATTTCAGAACATTTTGGTTACAAAACATGGAACAATTTTAATTTCAGAAATTGAGAGCACAAAATCCATCTCAAAGGCTGGCGTATCAGAAAAGCAGTTAAATTTCCATTTCCAATCCTAAAACCTTCCTCCATAATTTTTTCTGTTCAAAGTCCTACTAAAGTTGTAGATTGCGTCTGCATCTACAATTTTTCACAAGCCAGCCAATTCCTCCTTTTTTTGTCCTTCTTTAATTATCCATGAGTGGTTTCTATTTTCAATCTCACTTTAGCTTTCATTCTCCTTCTTTTGCTCCCAGTACCTACAAAGAACAACCAGGTAAAATTTTTAAGTTGAAAATAGATCCCTTCCAAAGTCTGTTCTTTACATCTGTGTTTCTTTTGCTGCCTTGCATATAGAATTGTCGTTACTGTCTTTCTAAATTCCATATATGTGCATTAATATACTGCATTGGTGTCTCTCTTTCTGACTTACTTCACGCTGTATAATAGGCAGATATAAAGAACAGACTTTTGGATTATGTGGGAGAAGGAGAAGGTGGAATGATTTGAAAGAATAACATTGAAACATGTATATTACCATATGTAAAATAGATGATCAGTGCAGGTTTGATACATGAAGCACAGCACTCAAAGCCACTGTTCTGGGACAACTCAGAGGGATGGGGTGGGGAGGAAGGTGGGAGGGGGGTTCAGGATGCGGGGGACACATGTGCAGTTCAGTTCAGTTCAGTCACTCACTTGTGTCCAACTCTTTGCAACCACATGTACTGTAGCCCACCAGGCTCTTCTGTCCATGGGATTTTCCAGGCAAGAATATTGGGAAAAAAAAAAAGAATATTGGAGTGGGTTGCCATTTCCTTCTCCATAACCACTCTATGAATCTATTAATTGTTCATTAAGGTCTTATATATTAAAATATACAAAAACTCCTAGGGTCTTCTGAATGTTAAAATAGTATCTTAAAATTGAAAACATCTTCAAACTTTTGCAAAGGAAAACAGAATGATACAAAGCTGAAATGATACAAACCAAGAAATATATGTGAAGACATTCAGCTTGGACTTCATGGAGTTCCCCTGCTAAGTTCATCGAGTTAGTCAGTGAGGTCCAAGGTTGACCCTACACCTGCCCAATCTCCATGCAGCACTTGCCTCTTGACTTGGGTCAGTAAAAACTTATTTAACTGACATCATCTTGAACATGTAATTGAGCTTTTGTAATATTTCCAAGTATTTTATCAAAGATGAATTTCTTCAAATGGATGTTTTTTATTCTAAGCAGCAGAGTAGGAAATTAAAAAATGTTTATAGAATTCATAAATGAAGTGTAAGTAAATTACAGTTGCTATCATGGCTACCATATTCTGTGCAGTTCTTTCTACACTCTAGCAAACTAGCTGTTTAAAGTCACAATAAGGCTCAGTATGTCATAATTCACATATCATATCTCTTTTATCCAAACACTGTTCTGTTACATCTCATTCTGAATTACAAACAATTGATAAGCTCGAATTTTATTTTCAATGAATCCGTTTGAAGACATAGAATCACAAACAATTCAGATAGAATTAAGGATATCACATTTTTCTAATGTAACTCAAACCATATCATGTAAGAGTGATCAATGTCCAGTCTTGTTTGTTTGGAATAAAAAGGATGCATCTTCCTGAGACAGAAAATGGAAAACTTCAACAGTCAAATAAACATCAAAACAGTTCCAAGGAAAAACATGTGAGTTTTGCACAGAACCAATTAGTGATCATTGGCAGCAAAATATCAACCCTAAAATATTATAGACTATATAGGACAAATACTTGGTTTTTTTCTAAGTGAAAAAGCTAATCAAAATAAAAATATCCATTGGACAAAGAGGGATACATATTTCTTTAGAGAAGTATTGGTTTTATGCTTAGTTGTTAGATTCTAAACACCAATAAATTGAATGATGATTTTTTTCTTCATTTCACATTTGGGAAGACTCCTTTGAAATATTTGTCAATTCTATGATAAAGGATGAAGAAGAATAAAACGTTTTCATTAGGGATATGTAATAGTCTTTACCTATATATAATAGAAACTTTTGTTATACATTCCAAAGTTTTTCCTTAAAATTCATACACAGGTCAGTAACATATGAAAATGTAGTTTACAAAAATATTTTATTATACTAGCAGTACAACACATGCAGGGCTTCCCTGGTGGTGCTGATGGTGAAGTAAGAGATGTGTGTTCAATCCCTGGGTTGGGAAGATCCCCTGGAGGAGGAAATGGCAACCCACTCCAGTGTTCTTGCCTGGAGAATCCTATGGAGGAGCCTGGTGGTCTACAGTCCATAGGGTCACAAAGAATTGGATATGACTGAAGTGACTTAGTACCCACCACACATGCATTTTTCTTATTCCAATTTTTAACAAGTCTTTTTTTTTTTTTCTTTGCAACTTTCCAACACAATCTTTAGGCTGTGAAGATACTGACCTGTGTGTGAATGCAGTAGCTTCAAATGAAATTTAGTTATATGTGTCAAAGTCCCTTTAATGGAATGACCAAACTTTATCTAGCATAATTGTTGGGGGCCAGCGTGAGGCACTCCGCCCATGGCAAAGGTCATGAGGAAGGAGGCTTGACATACGCAAAGGCGGGATCGAGCCTCAGGAGTCCCCCTGGAAATCCTTGAGCATCTACCCCCATAACCAGAACCTGCCTACTTTACTACTTTGTGCTCTCACCTACACCTCTGACTTTACAGGGGCTGTCCCCCACCACCTCCTTTGGAGAAGGAGTTAACTTAGAGCTCCAGTTAATAATAATTCCTGGGCGTGACAGGAGTGTTTCAACTTACAAACTCCTCTGAAGCTTCTCTAGCCTGCCTGACAGGCTTGTCCGGCCACATGTGATTGCTCACAGCCTCCCAACCGTGAGAGGCACGAGATGCTTTAAACCTTCTAAAAACAGGTTCTTTGGAGAAGTTAGAAAATTATTAGTATAAGTATAGTGGGCTGATTAGAAATTGTATTGGTGAAGAGTTTTTCATTTGTTGAGCCAATGTTTACTGCTAAGTTTCCACATCCCCTGCCCTTATACACATTAATCAATATAGAGAAGAAATAAGTATTAACCTTTGATATAAATCACATTAGACCTTAGGCCAAGTAAATTCTTTCCTTAACTAAAACCCACTACACCCTCACCCCATAGGAATGTAACTTTATTTGAGTGACGTCTGTTTTAAGAATAATCACCCCTGGAGAAATAAGTGTTGACTGACCTCTGTCACAAGAAGAGGGTCATAAATTGTCAGCAGGCCCCCCTGGCCAGAAGATGATGTAACACCCCTAAGACCTCTGTATACATTTATGTGAAGCACCTGACTTTAATAAAAGTCAGGACTGCTGTCCCCACATGACTTTCGTATAACATCTCAGTGTATAAAAACAGACTCTGAAAAATAAAGAATGGGGATCAGTTCCTCGAAATACTGGTCTCCCCATGTCTCTCTCCCTCTCAAACTCTGGCTGAGTCTCCATCTGGAGCGCGGAACCCACCAAGCTTACTAATTTTGCCTGGGCTTCTAAGATCCAACTGGGGAGGCCTCAGTGTCTCCTCTCCTTCGGGAGAACAGAAGGACGCCTGCGGCCTACGTAAGTGGTGCAAGCTTCTTGTCTTGAAGTTTTATTGGTCTCCCACGTAAACCAAGCTACTCAGCCTCTTTTCTCTGCTGAATTTTCCTACTGAGCTATCCTCATTCTATTACTCTTTACATCTCTAATTAATGTCTAATTGAAGCTATTGTATCCTGATCCTCACCGAAGCCATCTCCCCTTCGAATACCCTGGATCAGCTGGGGCTGGACCCCGGCACATAATCTCTTTTATGAAAGGACAACAAGTGACCAGAACTGGCCATTTTATTTTTCTAACCTTGATGCAATTCAAAGAAATTCAAATCGAATAAAAAGTCATGATCTTGAGAACTGAGCTTTAACATTATTCATTCTTCATTTGCCTCAAAGTAAAACTAAGTTATAAATTGAGAAGCAGGAGATTATATACAATATAATAAAACTGTAACAACAAAAATAAAAGAAAACAAAATAAGGGGTAGTTAATCTAACAGAGAGAAATAATCCCCATAAATTTAGCTATAAAAGCATAGCTGTTCATGAAAATATGATGAGAACTTTCCAGATGGTATTCAAATTTTAAAATATATAAGGAAAAAGAATCAGCATAATGGAGTAGAACCCCAGGATTCAGGTGAACTACTTCTGATCTTGGCTCTGACACTTGTGCTTGTAGGTTGCTGTTTAGTCACTCAGTCATATCCTAATCTTTGCGACCCCATGGACTGCACCATGCCAGGCTCCCCTCACCATCTCCTGGAGCTTGCTCAAACTCATGTTCATTGAGTTGGTGTTGTGATCTAACCATCTCGTCCTCTGTTGTCCCATCCTCCTCCTTCCTTAAATCTTTCACAGCATCAGGGTCTTTTCTAAGGAGTCAGTTTTTCACATCACATGGCCAAAACATTGAAGCTTCAGTATCAGTCCTTCCAGTGAATATTCAGGGTTGATTTCCTTTAGGATTGACTGGTTTGATCTCTTTGCAGTACAAGGGATTCTCAATGGTCTTCTCTAACACCACAGTTCAAAAGCATCAAGCTTTGATGCTTGGAAAGATTGAAGGCAGAAGAGAAGGGGACGACAAAGCAGCTCTCAGCCTTCTTTATGTTTCAACTCTCACATCCATACATGACTACTGAAAAAATCATACCTTTGACTATATGGGCCTCTGTAGGCAAAGTGAAGTTTGTGATTTTTAACATGCTTTCTAGATTTCTCATAGCTTTCCTTCCAAGGAGAAAACATCTCTGAGTTCAGTTCAGTTCAGTCACTGATTCATGTCTGACTCTTTGTGACCCTGTAGACTGCAGCACACCAGGCCTCCCTGCCCATCACCAACTTCTGGAACCTGCTCAAACTCATGTCCATTGAGTCCCAGGGATGCAATCCAACCATTTCATTCTCTGTCGTCCCCTTCTCTTCCTGCCTTCAATCTTTCCCAGCATCAAGGTTTTTCAAATGAGTCAGTTATTCACATCAGGTGGCCAAAGTATTGGAATTTCAGCTTCTGCATCAGTCCTTTCAATGAATATTCTGGACTGATTTCCATTAGGATGGACTGGCTGGGTTCCTTGAAGGTTGAAGGACTCTCAAGAGTCTTCAACATCACAGTTCAAAAGCATCAATTCTTCGGTGCTCAGCTTCCTTTATAGTGCAACTCTCACATCCATACATGACTACTGGAAAAACCATAGCTTTGACTATATGAATCTTTCTTGTCAAAGTAACGTCTCTGCTTTTTAATATGCTGTCTAGGTTGGTCATAGCTTTTCTTCCAAGGAGCAAGCATCTTTTAATTTCATGGCTGCAATCACCATCTGCAGTGATTTTGAAGCCCCCCAAAATAAAGTCTGTCACTGTTTCTATTGTTTCCCTATCTATTTGCCATGAAGTGATGGGACCAGATGCCATGATCTTAGTTTTCTGAATGTTGAGTTTAAGCCAACTTTTTCACTATCCTCTTTCACTTTCATCAAGAGGCTCTTTAGTTCTTCACTTTCTGCAGGGTGGTGTCATCTGCGTATCTGAGGTTACTGATATTTCTCCCAGAAATCTTGATTCCAGATTGTGCTTCAGCCAGTCCAAGGTTTCCCATGATGTACTTTGCATATAAGTTAAATAAGCAGGGTGACAATATAGTCTTGATGTACCCCTTTCCTGATTTGGAACCAGTCTGTTGTTCCATGTCCAGTTCTAACTGTTGCTTCCTGACCTACATACAGATTTCTCAAGAGACAGGTCAGGTGGTCTGGTATTCCCATCTCTTTCAGAATTTTCCAGTTTGTTGTGGTGCACACAGTCAAAAAAGCAGAAGTAGATGTTTTTTATGAAACTCTCTTGCTTATTCAATGATCCAAAGGATGTTGGCAATTTGATCTCTGGTCCCTCTGCCTTTTCTAATACCAGCTTGAACATCTGGAAGTTCATGGCTCATGTACTGTTGAAGCCTGGCTTGGAGAATTTTGAGCATTACTTTACTTGCATGTGTGATGAGTGCAATTGTGTGGTAGTTTGAGCATTCTTTGACATCGTCTTTCTTTGGGATTGGAATGATAACTGACCTTTTCCAGTCCTGTAGCCCCTGCTGAGTTTTCCAAATTTGCTGGCATATTGAGTGCAGCACTTTCACAGCATCATCTTTTAGGAATTGAAATAGCTCATCTGGAATTCCATCACCTCCACTAGCTTTGTTCATAGTGATGCTTCCTAAGGACCACTTGACTTAGCATCCCAGGATGTCTGGCTCTAGGTGAGTGATCACACCATCATAATTATCTGGGTCATGAAGATCTGTTTTGTACAGTTCTGTAAATTCTTGCCACCTCTTCTTAATATCTTCTGCTTCTGTTAGGTCCATACAATTTCTGTCCTTTATTGTGCCCATCTTTGCATGAAATGTTCCCTTAGTATCTCTAATTTTCTTGAAGAGATCTCTAGTCTTTCCCATTCTACTGTTTTCCTCTATTTCTTTGCATTTATCACTGAGGAAGACTTTCTCATCTCTCCTTACTATTCTTTGGAACTCTTTATTCAAATGGGTATATCTTTCCTTTTCTCCTTTGCCTTTCACTTCTCTTCTTTTCTCAGATATTTGTAAGGCCTCCTCAGACAACCTTTTTGCATTTTTGCATTTATTTTTCTTGGGAATGCCTCTTTCTTCTGCCTCCTGTATAATGCCATGAACCTCTGTCCATAGTTCTTCAGGCACTCTGTCTATCGGATCTAATCCCTTGAGTCTATTTGTCACTTCCACTATATAATTGCAAAGGATATGATTTAGGTCATACCTGGATGGCCCAGTGGTTTTCCCTACTTTCTTCAATATAAGTCTGGATTTGACAATGAGTAGTTCATGATCTGAGCCACAGTCAGCTCCCAGTGTTGTTTTTGCTGACTGTATAGAGCTTCTCCATCTTTGGCTGCAAAGAATACAATCAGTCTGATTTTGGTATTGACTCTCTGGTCATGTCCATGTGTAGAGTCTTCTCTTGTGTTGTTGGGAGTGGGAGTTTGCTATGACCAGTGTGTTCTCTTGGCAAAACTCTGTTAGCCTTTGCCTTGCTTCATTTTGTACTGCAAGGCCAAAAATGCCTGTTACTCCAGGTATGTCTTGACTTCCTACTTTTGCATTCCAGTCCCCTATAATGAAAAGGACATCTTTCTTTGGTGTTAGTTCTAGTAAGTCTTGTAGGTCTCATAGAACCATTCAGTTTCTTCAGCATTACTGGTCAGGGCATAGACTTGGATTACCGTAATATTGAACAGTTTGCCTTGGAAAAGAACAGAGATCCTTCTGCCGTTTTTGAGATTGCATCCAAGTACTGCATTTCAGACTCTTTTGTTGACTATGATGGCTACTCCATTTCTTCTAAGGGATTCTTGCCCACACTAGTAGATATAATAACCATCTGAGTTAAATTCACCCATTCCAGTCCATTTTATTTCACTGATTCTTAAAATATCGATGTTCACTCTTGCCATCTCCTGTTTGAACACCTCTAATTTGCCTTGATTCATGGATCTAACATTCCAGGTTCCTATGCAATATTGCTCTTTACAGCATTGGACTTTATTTCCATCACCAGTCACATCCACAACTGGGTGTTGTTTTTGCTTGGCTTCATCTTTTCATTCTTTCTGGAGTTTTTCTCCATTCTTCTCCAGGAGCATATGGAGCACCTACTGACCTGGGGAGTTCATCTTTCAGTGTCCTATCTTTCAGTGTCCAGTGTAGCATCTCTAGGCAAATCATTTAACCATTTACAGTTCCCCTACTTGTTCTATAGGGAGCAATACTATGCAACAGTAATGCTAGGTCCAGGACCTACTTACATTGTTGTCCTTGGGTTATTAGATTTCATCGACTAAAATAACAACAAACTTTGCTTATACCATCACCTGAATATGAAATTCAAATTTGAAATGGCAATATATTTATATTGCATGGTGTATATATTCAATCATATGAAACACCAACAATCAAATGCTTGCTTTTCCTTTTGTGTTAAGTGATGGAAATTCCACTTTAAAAAAGCAAACTCTTTTCTTCATTCTCATCAAATAAAGCCACGGAATAATAAATTTGTTATAACTAGATGTTTACATTCCATTTACAGCTGCAAAGGTCTTTAATGCCATGATTTTGAGAATGATATTAAAGAAGAATATCATTACATGCCACTGAAGAACAGTAACAAAAAACTTGACCTAATGTATTTTAATACTACACATATTTTAACTAGCTTGTGATACTTTTAGTAATTTTATAAAATTACTATTTTAATAGTGATATCAAATGAAATAACAGGAAATAGAGAAAATAATATATAAGGAAATTAATTTAAAAGTAGTTTTCTTTCATAGATGCTTGGCGTTTATCACTGTTCTTACCACAGGTCAAATTTTGAAAGAAGGGATGTATTTTATATATTTTGAACTGCATTGATAAATAAAATTGCATAAAATATAAAAATAATTTTTATTTGTTACCATGGATATGTTACTCAAAATTGTCAAAGTTGAATTTTTTATTGTTGTTGAAATAAACTCTAAGTATTATCTGATTAAAATCAAGGAAATAAAAATTCAACAGTTGCATCTGGGTAATTATTTTTCATTTCAATTCATATTTATTTCTCTTTTTTAAATGTTTCTGTTCATGAAATAAATATTTAATAAATAAGAAAGTATATTAAAATAATCATTTACAGTTGACCAGTGTTTACACCTAATTGAGATTAAATAAATTAAACCAAAACTGTATTTGCTGTTTCAAGTTAAGAGATTTAAAGAAATTGAGGAGAACTGATGAAGTCAGAATTTTGTAATTATAAATGTACTAAAGGGGGTTCCCTAGTGGCTCAGTAGTAAAGAATCCTCCTGTCAATGAAGGAGACCCAGGTTCAATCCCTGGGTTGGGAAAATACCCTGGAGAACAAAATGGCAATCCACTCCAGTATTCTTGCCTGGAAAATTATGTGGACAGAGGAGCCTGGTGGTTTACAGTCCATGGGATTGCAAAGAGTCAGACATGACTTAGCAAGTAAACAACAACAGCAAAAATGTACTAAAATACTTAGGTACTAATTTTTTGGAACAAGTGGACCCAGCATAATCTTGTCCCAGTGGTTGAAATCAAGTGAAGCAAGTCAACTTATGGAGCCAGATTTTAGATTGACAAAGAATAATTTTAATGGAAGTTAGAGAAAGTCCCATGGATGGAGGAGCCTGGTAGGCTGCAGTCCATGGGGTCGCTAGGAGTCGGACACGACTGAATGATTTCACTTTCACTTTTCACTTTCATACATTGGAGAAGGAAATGGCAACCCACTCCAGTGTTCCCGCCTGGAGAATCCCAGGGACAGGGGAGCCTAGTGGGCTGTTGTTTATGGGGTCGCACAGAGTCAGACATGACTGAAGTGACTTAGCAGCAGCAGCAGAGAATCCATATCCTCTGTAGTCCAATGGACAACAGCAGCTGTATCTATACCTTCCATGCCAGAGCCAAACCCATAGCCTCCATGGCCATAGCCATAGCTCAGTCTGTGGAAGCTACCACATCCTCGAGCATAGCCATAGCCCAGGCCTCCATAGAAATTGCCATAGAAGCTCATGGTGTGGGAGCTAAAGTCTTGGTTTGCTACTGAATGTGTGTTTCCTGAGTATGGATCTAAAGACCCATTCTAAAGTTTTTATACCCTAAGTTACTGACATGGTAAATCATTTTCATTCTTCAGAAGATATTTTATGAAACAAATAGTTTTGGCTATTTGCTTTGTTTAATTCTCATGGAGTCTGAGAAGTCTCTACAGTCTCTACAGTCCAGTCAACTGGCTGACACCATGAAGATAATACTCCTTAGCTGTGAGTGCTCTCTGTCTTTATTTTTCCATAATAGTGACTATATCTTCTCATCTGAGGTAATCAAGTCTCTCACTAATTGTACTTCTAAATCCATGTCTCATTTAACATTATAATCACTTCAGTTCAGTTCCATTCAGTCGCTCAGTCGTGTCCCACTCTTTACGACCCCATGAATCGCAGCATGCCAGGCCTCTCTGTCCATCACCAACTCCTGGAATTCATTAAAACTCAGGTCCATCAAGTCGGTGATGCCATCCAGCCATCTCATCCTCTGTTGTCCCCTTTTCCTCCTGCCCCCAATCCCTTCCCGCATCAGAGTCTTTTCCAATGAGTCAACTCTTCGCATGAGGTGGCCAAAGTACTGCAGTTTCAGCTTTGCATCATTCCTTCCAAAGAACACCCAGGGCTGATCTCCTTCAGAATGGACTGGTTGGATCTCCTTGCAGTCCAAGGGACTCTCAAGAGTCTTCTCCAACACCACAGTTCAAAAGCATCAATTCTTTGGTGCTCAGCTTTTTTCACAGTCCAACTCTCACATCCATACATGACCACTGGATAATCACTTAGATGTCAAATATCTAAAAATAATGAAATACAGACAAGTTTTACTGATTGTGTGTAGTTTGAAACCACCATAGGATCAATCTTGTTTAAAGTGTCCAATGTAGACTTTTTCTTAATTTTTAGCAGACAATATCAAAACCTTGATGCCTTCTTAAAAAAGGCATTTCCAAGCCTGAGAAGAGCTAGAAAGAAGAGAGAGAAAATAAAACAAATAAATGTTTCCTGCCCCTATATTTATATTTAGTCAAAATTGGTGGTGACCCATTAAATGAATCTTGACACTCCTTTTGCAATGATTTCCTCAAAACTTTCAAGGGGGGCATTCTGCAAATTTAAAACTAGTTTCTGAAATTCAGGATTATGATACCATGCTGAAAATAAATGGCTCTATTGATCTTTTGCAGAAAGTAGAGGAACAAAATTGTAAACAATGTAAGTCTACAATAGTGATTTCTTTCAGAGATTTATAATGGATGTATTTAATATTACAAATATTTAAAAAAATTTGGACACATTTTTAAAATTTATCACCATCAAAGATTGAAGAAATTAAATAACTGTTAGGAATTTATACATGATGTCATTGGGATTTTTGATATTCCACTGTCTGATACCCATGTGTTTCATTTTTGAGAACGTGCTACTTAATGACTAGAAACATATTTGAAGTTCTTTGAAGAGAGATTACAACAGGGCTTCAAGTTAATTCAGCTCAGTTCAGTCACTCAGTCGTGTCCAACTCTTTGTGACCCCATGAACCACAGCACGCCAGGCCTCCCTGTCCATCACCAACTCCTGGAGTTCACGCAAACTCATGTCCATTGAGTCAGTGATACCATCCAACCATCTCATCCTCTGTCATCCCCTTCTCCTCCTGCCCTCAATCTTTCCCAGCATCAGGGTCTTTTCAAATGAGTCAGCTCTTTGCATTAGGTGGCCAAAGTACTGGAGTTTCAGCTTCAGCATCAGTCCTTCCAATGAATATCCAGGACTGATCTCCTTTAGGATGGACTGGTTGGATCTCCTTGCAGTCCAAGGGACTCTCAAGAGTCTTCTCCAACACCACAGTTCAAAAGCATCAATTCTTCAGCACTCCGATTTCTTCATAGTCCAACTCTCACATCCATACATGACTACTGGAAAAACCATAGCCTTGACTAGATGGGCCTTTGTTGACATTGCTTTTCAATATGCTGTCTAGGTTGGTCATAATTATGGTGCCTTAAAGAGTCACAAAATACTTCATGGCAGTGTTTTATTCTGAAACTTCAATTTTGGATTTTATTAAACAAGGTCAATATTACAATTACCACTCCCCACCCCCCCAAAAAAAAATTACTTTGCAGTCCAGTGATTAGGACTCGTGCTTCCACTACAGAGGACATGGGGGACACAGGATCCATCCCTGGTGGGGGAAATAAAATCCCGCATGTTATGCAGTGCAACCTATATATAGCTTTGTTTAATCTCTGAGTCTTGTCGACTTTTTTGCAACCCCATAGACTGTACCTTCTCAACCTAGGGATCAAACCTGCATCTCCTTCATTGGCTGGCAAGTTGTTTACCACTGAGCCCCCAGGGAAGCCATATATATATACATATATATATATATATATATATATATATTCTATGTATATCAATCAGTTGATCAAAACATTAGTATTAGTACTGGCTCTACCTCAGACAGGAATAATACATAGAAAACAAATTAACCTGACTTTCTAAAAGTTTTCTTAATACCAAATGAGATAGAAATCAAGTGCTCTGTACTCATTTCTAAACTGCACACTGCATGGACGAAGTCAACAAATTCTTCAAAATAAAACAGTTACTAAAACTGACCCAAAAGAAAATAATGACCTGTAAGATTATCTCTCTTAAGAAAATAGAATTTGTAGGAAAAAAATTAGACTTCTCACAAAGAAAACTGCAGGTCTACCTTGCTTTAATGATTAATGTCAACAACTATTTAAATAATTCTGATTAGTGAAAGAAGTGATACTAATTTTGCACTATTTCATAAAATTAACCCAAATGTAATTATATACAAATATATAGCACAATTATATGTGAAAGTTGGAAAACAAAATGGAAAAATACCTTTCAAAAAACAAAATCTATAAATTCACTATGAAATTATGTATTAAAAATTAGAAAATAAATGCATAAATGCCATTTACAATATTATCAGAAAACATAAAATAATTTCAAGGAGACATGCAAGATCTAGCCCTTGATAGTTACAAATTAATAAAAATATATGTATATATATGTATATATATGTACATATATATGGAATACATCAAAGCTATATATTTTATGTGTTCTAATAATATACAAAATTATCAGAACACACAAAATATATTGTAAATTAGATGTTTTTGTTTGTTTTGTTTTAGACAGAAAACACTGACTATAAAAAAACATTGTGCAATGAACTTCATTAACAGCAAGTCACAGACTGGAAGAAATAAAGCATAGACATAGATGATATAGATATAGATTAGACGAAGAAATTAGAGATCGAGATGAATATATTCATCAAAAGTAAAGATATCCTACAACTCATAAGCCCAAAGATAAAGCATCACCAAAAACCTGGGCACAGTGAAACAAAGATATACAAATGTCCAAAAAGCAAATGAAGTGTTTGACATCGTTAGCTATCTGAGTTATCAGGAAAATGTAAATTAAAACCATAATTATATACTGATCCACTAGAAGCACTAAAATGAAAGGAACAGTTATAGTTTTTGCACTCAATGGATTATGATTTATATTAACTATGATTTACATGAAATCTCCTATCAGAGTAATTTTTTATGTTTCTAACTGATTTTTTACTCTCAATTCATTTCCCAGTGTAATTTCTCAATTTGATTCCCAAGAGTTTGAGTCTAAGGTCTGGGTGCAGAGTCCCATATTTCAAAAGACACTGTTAGCATGCTTTTAAAAGGTGCATTCATGCATGTTCAGTTGTGTCCCACTTTTTGTGACCCCAAGGACTATAGTCCACTAGGAAGATGAAAATAGCAAAAATTTGGGGAAAGAAAATCAGTCAAAATTTCTGATAATGAGCAGATCAGTAGTCCTCAGCCTATAAATAACTCATGAGTCAGATAGTCAAAAGGCAACAGGGTGTGTTGATAGGATAGATACACTCTGATTCAGTGATTCATTTTAAAGCTCTCACATAGCTCCGTGATAGCAATTTCCCTTCGGTGATTCAGATTTTTTTTTTTTTTTTTGAATGCATGCATGCATGTTCAGTCATGTCTGACTCTTTGAGATAGCATGGACTGTAGCCCACCAGGCTCCTCTCTCCATGGAACTTTTCAGGCAAGAATACTGCAGTGGGTTGCCATTGCCTTCATCAGGGGATTGAACCTGCATCTCCTGTGTCTCCTGAACTCACATCTGTTGCATCTCCTTCATTGGCAGGCAGATTCTTTACCACTGTGCCACCTGGTAAGACCCCACGTGATTCAAAATACTATGGACATACTCAGAGGCTAAGTGACCAAAGAAACTAACATCAGGACTTTATAAGCAGGATCTCATTCTAGGGATATTAGCACCAAAAATCATTGCCATAAACTGGAATTCATATGGATATAAATTTTGATTAAGAACTTAAAAAGCCATATTTGCTG
The DNA here is from genome assembly GCF_055505025.1 of Bos grunniens. NCBI lineage: Eukaryota > Metazoa > Chordata > Mammalia > Artiodactyla > Bovidae > Bos > Bos grunniens. Next base: position 152,126,820 of record NC_141165.1, read on the forward strand.
TCTAATAAGTATTTTCAGTGATGACTGATGAGACCACTTAGGTCTGGAAATCTGGATTCTGACTCATAAATACAGAATAGAGAAGAAAAATAACAAACCAGGAAAGATCAGCCATTTCTCCCTCTCAAACTTAATCTGTGCTATTTGTATTTCACTGATTTAATAATTGGTATAAATGAGGCCTTCAGGAAATGAAAGAGTTGCCCTCATTTCAAACACCATAAAACAAAGCAAATTTATTAAGATAAATAACTAAAGTTAAGACCATATTGTGATGCTATCCTAAACACATGAATTGACAAATGATTATAGAGATGTCTCCCAGTGTAAAAATACACTAAAGAAATTTCAGATGAAAAATCATTCTCTTGAGAGTGCAAGGAGAAATAACTCTTGTGGCAAAATATCCACTATTTATAAAATAAGTCCAAATTGCTATTGAACAGCTGTACATATACAGACAGCTCTTAAATCTTATGCCAACAAGTTTGTAAGCTGGCAACTCATCCTTTCTGCTTGTTACAATCTGGAAGAAGAACTGAAAGGATGAAACACTTGAAAAGTTCAATTTTGTTGTTGGTTCATTCTCCCAAGGATCTTTGGTCCTAAGTAGAAACTAGAGGTCCAGCATTTTCCATAACTGACTGGCAGCACTCACATCCACAACCACCATAATCAAAGTCATATCCATACGCTGTTCTCAAAAGCTACCACATCCACAGTCATTAGCAACATCCCCGGCCAAAGAAGCCAGAGCCCAGTGCCATCTATCACATTGTGTAGAGTTGCAATTTGATGTTGAAAGACATTTAAACGTCTTCAGTGGTGTGACATGTCTAAGGCACTGTAAGTATATTTATACCAAAGTCATAACATACATGAAAAAAATCTCAGTAGTTAAGTCATGCATCTGTTAAAACTAGGTTTATTTTGATAGCTTAATCAATATTTCCCAATTAGTGCTATTAGGTTTTATTTCTGTTTGCCACTTATTCTTCTTCAGTACAGATTTTATACTTCTCATGTCTTCAAGGACTTCATGATATTATGCTTCTGAATGTGCGCTCAGTCGCTCAGTTGAGTCCAATTTTTGCAACCTCATGGACTGTAGGCCACCAGGCTCCTCTGTCCGTGAAATTTTCCAAGCAAGAATACTGGAGTGGATTGTCATTTTCTTCTCTAGAGTATCAAGGAATCGAATTCACGTCTCTTGTGCCTCCTGCATTGGCAGGTAAATTCTTTACCACTGCACCAGCTGGGAAGTCCTATGCTTTTAAATAATAGTGCATATTTTTTTCTGGTGAAATATCTTCAGCATGTTTTAAAAAGACGATGACAAAAATACCATGCTGATGGTGTCTTGAATTTGTTTTGTGGAGGGTTTGTAGTCACCACATGAATGATATTATCATTTTGCTTTTAGGAAAAAAAAATCTATAGCTCCATTTAAACCTTTATTTTAAGCTCCATCTCTACTTCTCTTCTGTCATTGATTGTAACATGTTATGTTGCAGATATTTGATGGCAGGTCCCTGGTGGCTCAGACGGTAAATTGTCTGCCTGCAATACAGGAGACCCGGGTTCTATCTCTGGGTTGGGAAGATCCCCTGGAGAAGGAAATGGCAGCCCACTCCAGTATTCTTGCCTGGAAAATCCCATGGATGGCGGAGCCTGGTAGGCAACTGTCCATGGGGTTCCAGATTCGTACACGACTGAACGACTTCACTTTCAACCTCCACTAGTTATCAGTAAGTGCAAGATAAGATCTGCTAGAGTCTATATTGGATTGATGCTTTTATCCATTGGATGCTTAGCACATAAAGTCTGTGTTTAATAAATGTTTTTGAGTGAAAAAATGTACTTTCATTTGATTCAGTTATATACTCAAATCTCCATCATCACGACAGTGTATTTGGCGCTCTAAAGACAATAACGTTCTGCTTTTTTACCCAGAAGTTGATTAATGCTCACTTTGGAAAAGTCCAACTTTCTTTGAAATTCCAAGAAAACAGATCTTCATTTAAACTTAAGAGTATCTCTCTTCTTTCTTACTCTTTAAACCTCAAACTAATTTACTAGAGAGAAAAAAAAAATCCCTGAAAGAATTTTCCTTAATATGTTAAGTGAAAGTATTAGTCATTCAGTCGTGTCTGACTCTTTGCAACCCCATAGACTGTAGCCCACCAGGCTCCTCTGTACATGGAATTCTCCAGGCAAGAATACTGGAGTGAGTTGCCATTCCTTCTCTAGGGGATCTTGCTGAACCAGATATCAAACTCAGGTCTTCCGTATTGTGAACAGATTCTTTACCATCTGAGCTACAAGGGAAGCCCTTAAATCTGCTAAGAATTCACCAAAAAATGGAATATCTTTAGTGATACAATTTTCCCATTTACCATTATTTTACAAAAAAAGAGGCATCATCTGATTTTGTAAGAGGGTAATAAGTATCATTATAACTTCTATTATGAAGATCTGAAATGCTTAAAATTCTTAATTTATAGCTTTTAAAAAAAGAAGTACCAGTAAACAAAATGCAAATATTCCTTGGAATATCTCAATTCAGTTGCTTGAAAGGCTTATGGCCAAGGAAGCAATCTTGGAAAAAGATCCCACTCCAGAAAGGAAATTTACTTTTCTGATTAGACACTTTCTTTACTTTTAATCAGTTGGTAGGGGATGGGGGGTGGTGAGGAGATGAGAATTTATGGCTTTGTAACAAGCTTTATCAGAAAATACCATTTTGATATTTGGCAAAACTAATACAATATTGTAAAGTTTAAAAATAAAATAAAATTTAAAAAAATAAAATAAAATGGAAATAAAAAAAAGAAAATAAATATAAAAATGGAAGCAATAACTGTATATGAATAACTGAATGAATTCAGAGACGGACCTCAGTTTTGCCAGTGAAATCCATTATTTCTCTGTTGATGCCATTGGCACTGCCAGTTGCTATCCCTATTTCTTGTGGAATATTCCCCCAGAGTCATGAAGGCTTCTTATAAAATCCAAAAAGAATATGTTTGAAAATTGTTCAGGCTAAAGGATCTAGAAGTTGACCTTTCTATTTCTGAAGTCCCAAAACATCAATCGATTTTTTCAGTGCAAATCAGATCTGCTTATCTTAGGGCCAGAGCAAAAACCAAGACTTCCACAAGGTGAACAAAGTCGTAGACCAGGCAGTGGAAGCTCTCATAACCACAGCCAGAACCCGTGTCCAGGCCATTATTGTCAAAGCCCAGGCCTCTGTCACGGTTTAGAGTGACAAGGCTTGTGGGCCTGGTTGAAATTCCTCTGTGTGATAATACCCACAGAAAGAAGCTTCTATGCCCTCTCAGAGGTAGATGTGGCAAACCATGCTGCTTTATTTCAAGAGACTCAGCTATACATATTCTTTGTTTGTGTTTGATTTTCTGCAGTTTGAAGGTGATATATATGCTTAGGTGTAGGGGTTTTGCTGATTATTAATTTTGCCTTTTAAAATTTTTCTTTGGTATTCTCAAAATTATCTCGATCAATAATTTGGTGTGTGAATAATGTCGGGAATTTCAGCCATCATTGCTTCAAATATTTTTTCTCTATTTTATTATTCCTTCTCTTAAATTGTTGCAGTTATGTACATATTACACATTTAATATTGCCCCACAGTTCTTGGATGTTTTCTTATTTTTTCTCTTTACATTTCTTTTTCTCTGGTTGATACAGATCTATCTTCAAGTTCAAAGGCATTCTTTGTTTCTGTTGCTGTCTTCTATTTCTAGCATTTCTTTTTGTTTCTATTTTGCAGTTTCCATCTCTGCTTCCATTTCTCATCCAGTTTTGCCATTGGAGTACTTAACACATTTACTATTACATGTAGAAATTTCATGTTTATTCATCTACATCATATTTAAGCCTAGTCCAGATTATTGTTTTCTTCAAACGTTGTTCTTTCTTGTCTGTAGCTATGCCTTGAATGTTTTTGTTGAAAGTCAATGATGATGTTGTTGTTGCCGTTGTTTAGTCACTAAGTTGTGTCCCACTCTTTTGTGACATCAAGACTGTCACTGCAGCCCACCAGGCTCTGCTGTCCATGGGATTTTCCAGGCAAAAACACTGGAATAGGTTGCCATTTCCTCCTCCAAGGGAGCTTCCTGACCCAGGGGTTTAACCCGCTTTGCCTGCCTTGGTAGGTGCATTCTTTACCACTACGCCACGAGGCTTCCTTCATAGCTCACTTGGTAAAGAATATGCCTGCATTGCAGGAGACCTGGGTTGAGGAGACCCCCTGGAGGAGGGCATAGCAACCCACCCCAGTATCCTTACCTGGAGAATCCCCATGGAGAGAGGAGCCTGGGGGGCTACAGTCTATGGGGTCACAAAGAGTCAGACAGGACTAAGTAACTTTCACTGAAGCCACCAGGAAAGCCTCCAGTCGTGAAGTATTAGTTAGTAAAAACTGAATTGATATAAACAGGATTTTAGTTTAAGGAGTTATGTTTACCTTGCTATGGATTTGGCTTTTTAAATGTTTCCTGTAGTTACAGGTGCCAGCAGTTTCAAGGCTTCAAATTCCTCCAGCATTCTTTTCTGTTTTCAACCCTCTAGACCTTGGTTTTCCTAATAAGCCCCTCCTCAGAGAGAATCTGTGTACCACATGTCTTTCAATTTGAACACACTTCAATTTGTTACACTAAAGCCCTTCAGTGTAATAGTTTGGTGATAAAATGTGGGGAAGGGGACCATTCTACAGCCTTCTGATTAAATATCAAATTTTTACAGGGACTGGTCTTAACGTTATGAACTTAAATTTTTCTACAGGTTCTACATGTATATGGCTTCCCTTCCACTTCTCCCTACTCTCTTCCTTGACTGCTGCATTCATCATCTGTTTCCTTGGAGCCCTTATATATTCTCCTTACTCTACTTTGCTGCTGCTGCTGCTAAATCCCTTCAGTTGTGTCCGACTCTGTGCGACCCCATAGACAGCAGCCCACCAGGCTCCGCTGTCGCTGGGATTCTCAAGGCAAGAACACTGGAGTGGGTTGCCATTTCCTTCTCCGTGCTCTACTCTAGGTAAAACCAAAAGTCTGGAGGAAGCTGGAGTTGTACGAATTTCCTTCTCTTATCTGGGGTAGTTTCAGAATTAAACTCTGCCAAAGTTTTTAATTTTGAACTGTTTTTCTCTCTCTTGAAGGTTAGACCATTTTGATCCAGAAGACTCTGGGCGTATTTTACTCCGGTGACTCTTCCCTCCCCCTTCCAGAATCAAAAAGGGATCCTTCTTGTTTTCACAGTGGAAACTCAATGGAGTTCTTAAAGGGAAACCCAAAAATGGTATGAGGACTTCCTCATACTATCCCCCCAATAGTTTCTCACTTATGCTTGTCTATACTTAGCTTCTAGAAATTCACCAAACATTATCACTGAAGTGTTCCCATCAGTGTATGACTGCAGCAGCTTCTGCTCCAGGTAAGCAGATTTTGGTAGCTGACTTTCTCAATGTACATGTCTTTTTAGTTGTGGGTGATAGTTTTCCCAGTGACTTTATCTATCTGAAGAATCTAAGAAAATTCATTGAGTCTCAGTTTGTCCAAAGTCCTCCAAGCTCTTTACTTGCCAGAACTGAAACTGGAAGTCCTGTATGTATATCACCTTTTAATATATGCATAGGATATTTTTCAAGCAGGTCACTTGAGGGTCATATGACTATCTAGTGGGATCAAATTTTATCTGAATAATGGATTAGGGCCTAGCATTTTAAAATAATGAAACTGAAGAAGTGTGATGATGCTCTTTTCATGAATGTAGAAAACTACAAATATTATTCATTGCCTGTTTGCAAATTAATAATTTTGGCGGGGGGGGGGGGTCTAAGTTAGCCATCTCGGTATTTATTTTATTCACTAATAATGGATATCTTGCTTTTTCACATATTCTTTTGAAACCAAGTTTACCATTCTGTTGGTTCCCTGCTAATATATGAAATAAAAATTTTATGCAATCTTACTGTTTTTTTAATTATGATTTTTAAACTTTGTAGAATCTATGCTTTCATGGTGTCAGACTATAAAAGACTTTCTGATATGATCCAAAAAATTACTAATTTTATGGTTTGCTTATTGAATTTGTATTGCTCATGGCTGGGCACCATTTCTCATGCTAATTAGCACATCTTGTTTCTTTCAACCTTCTTACTTGCCAAGGATGAAATATATCTTTCAATACTTAACTTGGGACTCACATCTTTTTAATGAAGATATAGTCTTTCATTTGAAGCATAGTCAATTTGCAATATTGTGATAGTTTCAAGTAAACAGCACAGTGATTCAGTTTTATTAAAAAAAAATGAAGAATTTTCACCCAACTTTAAGGTTAAAAAGTATTACATATAAAATAACTACTATGCTATGTATTTTTCTCTCCTCAAAGTTGCACAATATTTACTCCTTCTTGAAATAATGAATTTTTGCTTGCTCATTTTAAATCTCCCTGTAGTTACCATTTTCTTTAGAATGCAGTAGAAAAAGAGCAATGTGTCTACTAAATTGAATGGAATATAAAAATGACAGAAATACAGTCATGTCTCAACATATTTCATTCCAAATGGGGAGATAAATGAAGAATAAAATTAACTTTACTGGGTATTAGCATGTATATGTTTAATGATGGAAGTATAGGTAAAATATACTCAAGAGTAGAGTAGCACATAGGTTATAATAAAAAAAAAAAAAATACTTGGAGTTAATTGAAGGAATAGAATTTGACCAGTGTTTTGAGAAGTATAGACACAGAATAAGAAAAATCTTTTAAAAGAAAGAAAACAGTAAACAGTAATGAAGAAATACTAAGACACTCAAGGAAGTTTATACTTTAGACAAAATATATTTTCCCAGTAAACTTTATTTATTTAGATCTGGCAGTTCTGCTGCTGCTGCTAAGTCACTTCAGTCGTGTCCGACTCTGTGCAACCCCATAGACAGTAGCCCACCAGGCTCCCCCGTCCCTGGGATTCTCCAGGCAAGAACACTGGAGTGGGTTGCCGTTGCCTTCTCCACTGGCAGTTCTAGAGAACAATAATAAAAAATATATAAAATAGCAAAAAATTTAAAAAACATTTAATGATATTATAGTTCAAAAAATTATATGTAAGATCTTTGCCTGGAAGAATTAATAAAAAGGGAGCATTTTTTTTTTTTTTGCTTTATAAGCTAAGGACATTTTTTTTTATTAGTAATCAACAGAGAATGTGCATTGGAGAGGCCTTTTTAAGAATAGTTGGACAATGATGTGATAGAACATTTTCCTGATCGGGCAAGGGTGTATGAGGCATGAGATCCTGCTTATTTGTACTAGCACTTATCCAAAAGCACACATTCTTCATCATTAGGCTGCCTGTGACAAAGATTCTTTTCTTCATGAAACTATTTCCAGATTCTTCTGAGCTCCCTTCTAAACAGAGCCTCAGCCTTAATCTGTAAGAAGAGCAGCTCTCAGCCTTCCAACAAAGTCTGCCTGAGAAAACTCAGTGCTGCTAAAAGAAGGTGGTTTGTTCCAATCAGAAGCTGACCATAAGCCTCAGACCACTCTTTACTTGGAAGCACTTACTTTAAAAAGTTGTGGTTGTTGGGACTTCCTGGTGGTCCAGTGGTTAAAACTTTGCCTTCCAACACAGGAGATACAGGTTCGATTCCTACTCAGGGGGCTAAGATCCCCCATGCCTTGTGGCCAAAAAACAAAAACATAAACAACGGAAGAAATACTGTAACAAATTTAACAAAGACAATTAAAAATGGCCCACTTCAAAAAAATCTTAAGGAAAAAAAAAAAAAAAAAGGTTGTAAATCCCTTCTCTATCCCTTTTAGAGACAGGAATCTAAACCTATGACTCTCTCCTCAAAGACACGGGAGTCCTCTCTCTGAAATGTAAACCTTCAAGCTTTTGTATTGTCTCCAGTCCCTAGAGGAGGATAAGGGACTAACTTAGACTGAGTGCCCTGCAAAACGACTTCTTACCCTGAAGATTTGAAAAGTTGTTTTTCCTTCAGATAGGCACCAATGAACAAACCCAGATGGCCTAGTCACATTGGCCAATTCTGTGTTCCTCCTTTTTGTAATTTTCCACTGCTCTGACTCTGCTCAAGACCAGTTTGCTCCTCCTTCCTATGCCCTCATTCTCACTCTGAAACACCCTGTTGTTTCTGCATAGATTGGAATTCAGCTCAGTTCTGTGAAGCTCTTTCCCCTACCCGAATGGTACTGAATAAAATCTTTCTTACTACATCTAATTAGTGCCCAGCTTTGTTTTTCTGTTTTATTTTCTTTTGGTTTGGTCTTTGTTTTGTCACTGGATACCAAATATTAATAACTAGCTACACACCAAAGAAGACAAGTCAGATATGAGACGTGATTCAGAAGACCATGCAAATAAACACATGACTGTGTATACCTTCTAAGGTCTTAGGAGATCAGCAAGTTCTCCTGATTACTCAACTGGATGCAGAGTTCCAGAGAATAGCAAAGAGAGATAAAAAGGACTTCTTAAATAAGCAATGCAAAGAAATAGAGGAAAATAAGAGAATGGAAAAGACTAGAAATATCTTCTAAAAAATGGGAAATATCAAGGGAACGTTTCATGCAAAGATGGGCACAATAAAGGACAGAAAGTGTAAGGACCTAACAGAAGCAGAAAATATTAAGAAGAGGCGGCAAGAATATACAGAAAAACTATACTAGAAAGATCTTAATGACCCATATAACCACATTGGTGTGATCATTCACCTAGAGCCACACATCCTGGAGTGTGAAGGCAAGTGGGCCTTAGGTAGCATTATTATGAACAAAGCTAGTGGAAGTGATCAAATTCCAGTTGAGTTGTTTCAAATCTTAAAAGATGATGCTGTTAAATGTTGTACTCAATATGTCAGCAAATTTGGAAAACTTAGCAGTGGCCACAGGACTTAAAAAGGTCAGTTTTCATTCCAATCCCAAAGAAAGGCAAAGCCAAAAATGTTCAAGCTACCATACAGTCTCACTCATTTCACATACTGGTAAGTTTATGCTCAAAATTCCTCAAGTTAGGTTCAGGAGTATGTGAACCAAGAACTTCCAGATGTACAAGTTGGGTTTAAAAGAGGCAGAGAAACCAGAGATCAAGTTGCCATCATTCATTGGATCATATAGAAAGCAAATTAATTTCAGAAAAAAAAATCTGCTTCAATGACTACACTAAATAAATACCTGATTAAAAACAATATCAATTGGTTATAACTTTATTATTAAAGGTAGCTCTAAACATGATTGAAGTCAATTTTTCCTTTGAGTTTATTTGACCCAATCTTTATATTGAAAAACAGGTTTTACATTAAAAGCTAATGACTACACTTATTTCTACATTTCAAATGTCATCCTGATATCCCTCCCATCAGGTAGTTCATTCATGTCATTGTCTGAGAATTTGAATTTCTCAAATGATATTTTCCTTCACTCTGTCTAAAATAGAGTTTCCATAATGTGCCAAATATCATGTTTCCTTTCTTTTTTAAATTCAATAAACTAGCATGCAAATTATAAAATTACCATGCATAATTATATAATTTTAAAACAGGAGTTATAATTTATTCAGAGAAAACAACAAATATTTGCCCATCCTTCTGTTTCCTTTTTCTGTGAAACAATATTCTAACTTCCAGCATATTGTGTTGGTCAAATTCTATTCGACTACATTCAAGTCCAACTTTCTTTTCACTGCTACCCCTCAAGAAGCATCCATCATGTATAGAAGAATTATCCAATTGTTTCTAAAGCTGCAATTCATATCTGTATTCAAAGCTTGTTCTTACACCTTTCAGCTAATCATTCCTACACTTCCTACTCCAATGGAATATATTCTCCTTATGGTCTTTCAATATTCCAGACCACAGTCATCTATTGAATTACTCTCCTTTTGTATCACTGATTCCCTATCATATACAAGGTAATTTAGTATACTTTTAGACAAGAGGATGATAAGTGAGAAAAAAATAAATGATGACTTCATGGTCCTAGAAAGCTTACCCTTCCTTGCATTAGAGTCCCAAGAGGTGTAAGCATGCGTGCATGTGTGTGTGTGTGTTTCTACATGTGTCTGTGTTGTACGCAGGTACAAACCTAAGTATATAGAAGCACAAAATTAGAGGAAGTTAAAATTACTTGAGAAGTTTTTTCAGAGAAAGAAAATCTATACTGGGCTGGATTGTGCTATAAAAGAAGCTTCGGAAAAGGTTTAATTCAGGCTGCCTCACAAATAATTTATAAGAATTTAATAGGGAAGGGAAGAGGGGATGTCCTCAAGAGGCAAAGATTTAACCAGTACTGAAAGACTAAGCAAGAACTGCACGTAGGCAAGATAGAAAATTTCCGCAAAGAGTAACTGAAGATCAAGAAGCATGCTGTTGCTAGATCCATAAGGATCTTTGCATATTCCCTGTTGCTTATGAATAGTCAAATACTCTAAGGTTTTATGCAAGGTACTACCGCAACAAAATGACTTTCTAGGAATAATTATTTGATGCCAAGATGAATTGCTTGTAAAGACCAGAAAATTTTGCATATTTGTGGTCTTTTATATTTCTATATGAATCATAAAAGTGCTTTTTTTTTGTAAAAACAACATTGATTTTTGATAAGGATTGTATTTAATCTGTAGATCACTTTGGGTAGTATGGATATATTAAAATATTATATTTTTCCAATCCATTAATGCAACTTATCAACGCATTTGTTTGTTTCTCCTTTAATTTTTTTCATCCATGTTTTGTAGATTTGAGTATATAAGTCTTTTACCTTCTTGGCTAAGTTTATTTTAAAATATATTTTTTACTTTAAAACCCATTTCTTTGTATTTCAATCACAAAACTGCATTCCTAGAGGTCTTCAAATATACCTAATTAGGGAACACTTACTTATCAAGTTGAAACATTCCATATCCTATATTCCATGTAATTATCCAATATCAGTTACTGAGCTTTAGTTTTTCTTTAATTTTAAATTTAAGAAAATTTTAATTTAATGTGTTCATTTACATGTTCAGAATGCATAGTCTACTGTGGCATTTATTATGCATTTGATCCGCTAGCATGAGGTAGTCTTAACCTTTTTGTCAGGTAAACTGTTTTCTCCTCTGATTATTTAGCTTGATGTGATCTATGTATCCAGGTTCTTTAAGTCATGAAATTTTTTTTTTCCCATGATAGAACTTTTAATTGTGGCAAAGTGTTTCTATACTTTTGCATGGAAAAGTGCAGACTTGGATAGTATAATGAACTCATAGATGAATGTCATTCATCAATAACTGTAATCAATTCATTGTCAATTATCTTTTATTGATACATATACTAACACCTTGATTTTATAATTTTGAAAAAAATCCAGATATCATCTCATTTTAGCTAAAGGTGTACGTATGTGTGTGTGTGGGTCTGTGTATGAAATGGAAACATACAGAACATAAGGATATATTAAAATAATGGAAGCAATTATAGTTGCATTTTTATCTTTCTTCTTACTTACTGGTAAAACAAGCTTTCATTGACTGGATCACATTTTAGATTCTACTGCAATGCTACATAAATGCTTGCTACTGAATTGGTTGGAAAACTTCAATTCTTTATGGAATCAGTGAGTATCATTCCTATGATCATGCATAACTTCTCTAAGTTATCAAAAAGAATCATTACTGACACATTAAATTTATGTCTTGAAATCATTGCTGAATTACTTGTGAGAATAGATTATAATATATGACAAAAAAAGTGGCTCACAAATTGAGTGAATGGTAGGTCTGGAGCAATATTGACTGAGATAGAAGGATAAGAAGAGAGAACTGAAGTCAAACATGAAACAGAGGATCATAGCCCCTCTCATGATTTGAAGGCAAAAGACTGAGAACAAGATCTGGGAAGTAATTCCTGTCAAATTTTATAAAAGGTGAAAGTAGAATTAATTGAGTGGACTTCCCTGGTAACTCAGCTGGGAAAGAATCCTCCTGCAGTGCAGGAGACCCTGGTTTGATTCCTGAGTCAGGAAGATACCCCAAAGAATAAATAGGCTACCTAGTCCAGTATTCATTGGCTTCCTTGGTGGCTCACAGTAAAGAATCCACCTGCAGTGCCGGAGACCTGGGTTCAATCCCTGGGTTGCAAAGATCCTCTGGAGGAGGGCATGGCAACCAAGTCCAGTGATCTTGCCTAGAGAATCCTCATGGACAGAGGAGCCTGGTGGGTTAGAGTCCGTGGGGTCGCATAGAGTTGGACACTGATGAGTGACTAAGCACACAGCACACACAGCATTAATTGAACATCTGAAAAACCGGCAGTGGTGTGTGTTATTCAATATACCACAATGCCTTTGACCTCTAAGAAAACACTACATCAAAGTGCCCTGAAGACAGAGCAATTGCTTCTATTTGCCTGTTTTTCGCACCATTTAGTAATTCAACAAAATCTGATGTCACCAAGAAGGGGATCCGATACCTTACAGCACTGAAGATTCATTATACACACTGAAGTTTTATTTTATTGAAAATAAAACATGGGTCTTTGAATTTCCTGGTGGCTCAGACGGAAAGGGTCTGTCTGCAATGCAGGAGATCTGGGTTCGACCCCTGGGTCAGGAAGATCCCCTGGAGAAGGAAATGGCAGCCCACTCCAGTACTCTTGCCGGGAAAATCCCATGGATGGAGGAGACTGGTAGGCTACAGTCCATGGGGTCGCAAAAAGTCAGACATGACTGGGCGACATCACTTTCACTTTCTTTGAATTTCATAGAGAAAAAGTATATCCATTGGAATTCACAGTGTCTGAAACAATTTGGCTCTGTAGGATTTCCAATCAAATGGAAACATGAACCAAGCAAAACCTGTATCACAGGAGCCTTTATAATCCTGTGGAAGGAATTATAATCTTAAAGCATCAGTGACTGTAATGAATTAAGGAACATGGTAGGAAGGAAATAATTCCATTTGGAAAAAATTTTGATATAAAAACATTATTAAGATATTACAACACTTGAAACTCAATATGCCAAAATGAATGAAAAGAAATACACCAAAGTTTTTATGCTTATGAAGAATGTTTATTATAGATTTAAGGGCTTAGATCTGATACATAGAGTGCCTGATGAACTATGGAATGAGGTTCGTGACATTGTACAGAACAGGGATCAAGACCATCCCCATGAAAAAGAAATGCAAAAAAGCAAAATGGCTGCCTGGGGAGGCCTTACAAATAGCTGTGAAAAGAAGAGAAGCGAAAAGCAAGGGAGAAAGAGAAAGATACAAACAGCTAAATGCGGAGTTCCAAAGAATAGCAAGAAGAGATAAGAAAGCCTTTAGGGATCAATGCAAAGAAATAGAGGAAAACAACAGAACGGGAAAGACTAGAGATCTCTTCAAGAAAATCAGAGATACCAAGGGAATATTTCATGCAAAGATGGGCTTGATATAGGACAGAAATGATATGGACCTAACAGAAGCAGAAGATATCAAGAAGAGGTGGCAAGAATACACAGAAGAACTGTACAAAAAAGAGCTTCATGACCCAGATAATCACGATGGTGTGATCACTGACCAAGAGCCAGACATCCTGGAATGTGAAGTCAAGTGGGCCTTAGAAAGCATCACTACGAACAAAGCTAGTGGAGGTGATGGAATTCCCGTTGAGCTATTCCAAATCCTGAAAGATGATGCTGTGAAAGTGCTGCACTCAATATGCCAGCAAATTTGGAAAATTCAGCAGTGGCCACAGGACTGGAAAAGGTCAGTTTTCACTCCAATCCCAAAGAAAGGCAATGCCAAAGAATGCTCAAACTACCGCACAATTGTACTCATCTCACACGCTAGTAAAGTAATCCTCAAAATTCTCCAAGCCAGGCTTCAGCAATATGTGAACCGTGAACTTCCAGGTGTTCAAGCTGGTTTTAGAAAAGGCAGAGGAACCAGAGATCAAATTGCCAACATCCGCTGGATCATGGAAAAAGCAAGAGAGTTCCAGAAAAACATCTATTTCTGCTTTCTTGACTATGCCAAAGCCTTTGACTGTGTGGATCACAATAAACTGTGGAAAATTCTTCAAGAGATGGGAATACCAGACCCCCTGATCTGCCTCTTTAGAAATTTGTATGCAGGTCAGGAAACAACAGTTAGAACTGGACATGGAACAACAGACTGGTTCCAAATAGGAAAAGGAGTACGTCAAGGCTGTATATTGTCACCCTGTTTATTTAACTTCTATGCAGAGTACATCATGAGAAACGCTGGACTGGAAGAAACACAAGCTGGAATCAAGATTGCTGGGAGAAATATCAATAACCTCAGATATAGATGATACCACCCTTATGGCAAAAAGTGAAGAGGAACTAAAAAGCCTCTTGATGAAGGTGAAAGTGGAGACTGAAAAAGTTGGCTTAAAGCTCAACATTCAGAAAATGAAGATCATGGCATCCGGTCCCATCACTTCATGGGAAATAGATGGGGAAACAGTGGAAACAGTGTCAGACTTTATTTTTCTGTGATCCAAAATCACTTCAGATGGTGACTGCAGCCATGAAATTAAAAGACACTTACTCCTTGGAAGGAAAGTTATGACCAACCTAGATAGCGTATTGAAAAGCAGAGACATTACTTTGCCAACAAAGGTTCGTCTAGTCAAGGCTATGGTTTTTCCTGTGGTCATGTATGGATGCGAGAGTTGGACTGTGAAGAAGGCTGAGTGCCGAAGAATTGATGCTTTTGAACTGTGGTGTTGGAGAAGACTTTTGAGAGTCCCTTGGGCTTGAAAGGGATCCAACCAGTCCATTCTGAAGGAGATCAGCCCTGGGATTTCTTTGGAAGGACTGATGCTGAAGCTGAAACTCCAGTACTTTGGCCACCTCATGCGAAGAGTTGACTCATTGGAAAAGACTGATGCTGGGAGGGATTGGGGGCAAGAGGAGAAGGGGATGACAGAGGATGAGATGGCTGGATGGCATCACCGACTCGATGGATGTGAGTCTGAGTGAACTCCGGGAGTTGGTGATGGACAGGGAGGCCTGGCGTGCTGTGATTCATGGGGTCGCAGAGTCGGACATGACTGAGTGACTGATCTGATCTGATGCCAATATTAGCACAGAATAAATTAGGAAAGAAGCTATATGTCAGGAATATTCCCTGAATGAGAATGTCTGATTTGAGTGATCAAACTCTGGTCCAGATTCATACGTCTCCATTGACTCAAGGTGTTAGTCTGTGTTGCAATAACTTCTTCAATGGTTTCTCAAAAATTTCAGTGCTCATTTTGAAGCAAGCAATATAATTAATCTACTTTAAAAGTATTAAGAAAATAGTGGGTGAGTAACTGGATAGCATTTTTAGAAAAATTCAGAGGATGAATATCTTCCATATAAAGAAGGATAGGAGTAGCCACAGCCGTAACCTCCATAGCCTCCAAGGCCATAACTGGAGCCGTAGCCATAGCCCAGGCCTCCGAAACCACCGAGCCCATAGCCAAGGCCACCATAGCAGTTGCCGTAGTAGTAGCTCATTGTGTCAGGGCTTGAGGATTTGGATGGATGTTGAAGGTGACTCTCCTGAGAATGAATATCACTAGTTACACCCGGACTTTTATACTCCCTCCATGTGGGTGTGATAAACCACAACACATAAGTGTTATTCTCTTTGAAAACCTGTGTTCGGTGAAAAACAAAACTATTAAGCCATACCTTTCTTTATGAAGGATAATTCTAGAGATGCACAATTATGTTTTTCCTTTTAATTAAATGCTCATTCTTCAGAGACAAGCTGTGGGTTAATCATTATTTTCATGTTTTCAAAGCTTGTGTTTTTGCATATTTCTACACTTTACGTCATAATGATCAGGGTCCCTGATTTTAGACAACTTTTGACTGTAGTCAATGGTATCTCCATTTTGTTTCAGACATGTTCTCTTCAATGATGATTTTCTTTATTATTTATGATGAAAAAATGGGTTAAAATATTAAATAATTCATAAATGATTAAGAACACTTATTTTTAGAAAGGAGGTATGCACAAGTAGTGACTTTCCTTTTTTGTTGCATACTTGTATGATAACCTTTACTTTGGCCACCTCATGCGAAGAGTTGACTCATTGGAAAAGACTCTGATGCTGGGAGGGATTGGGGGCAGGAGGAGAAGGGGACGACAGAGGATGAGATGGCTGGATGGCATCACTGACTCGATGGATGTGAGTCTGAGTAAACTCCGGGAGTTGGTGATGGACAGGGAGGCCTGGCATGCTGCGATTCATGGGGTCGCAAAGAGTCAGACATGACTGAGAAACTGATCTGATCTGATCTGATGATAACTTTTTGTGCTATGCTAAGTTGCTTTAGTCGTGTTTGACTTTGAGACCCTATGGGCTAGAGCCCTCTAGGCTCCTCCGTCCATGAGGCTTTCCAGTCAAGCATACTGGAGTGGGTTGCCAAGTCCTCCTCCAGAGGATCTTCCCAACTCAGGGATAAAACCCACATCTCTTACATCTCCAGCATTGGCAGACGCGTTCTTTACTGTTGGTGCTACTTAAGCACTTTCATGCCTAAAAAGATAATTTTCAAGTTGTGTTATAATTTAAGCCTACTTTCTCAAATTTCTTGTTACTACAACTGACAATAAACCTCCAGTCTACCTAGATGAGCCCTCTCAGATTGTCTCTTGACACTTCAATTGCCTTTTTCACTTTAAGCTTGTTTTTCTTTCTTTATTTTTTGTATTATAGTTGCTTTACGATGTTGTGTTAGTTTCTGAAGTTCAGCGAGCTGAGCCAGCCACATGTATACATATATCCCCCCACGCCAAGCTTTTTATCAGACATCCTTTCTCATTCTAAAGTAACTCCCTTTCCTCATAGCTTCCTTCAACACTTCTAGTTCACAAACACCTACAAACACAAATCTATTCTTTTACCTTGACACTGCCTTTTATAAATTTCCATTTTTCAACTGGTTACTGGAACTGCTTTATAAGCACTTCATGGGCATGACCTGACACCTGAAACACAATATGTCATAAAAGGAAAAAAAATACATATTTGTTGATTCTTAAATTTTTTTCCTAAAATGCCAATTCATATTGTATGAACTTTCCATAAATAGAGAAGTATTTATATTAAGGCATACTTTGCATTTCAAATTGAAAAGAGAATCACAACTAAATATATTCAGTAAAATCATGTTTGATTTTATTATGAGAAAGAAGGGCCTCCTAGGTAGCTTAATGGTGAAGAATCCATCTGCAATGCAGCAGATATGGGTTCAATCCCTGAATCAGGAAGATCCCCTGGAGAAGGAACTGGCAACCCAGTCCAGTATTCTTGCCTGGGAAATTCAAATGATAGAGGAACCTGGGGAGCTTCTGTGCATGGGGTCCCAAAGAGTCAGACATGACTTAGTGACTAAACAAATGACTAAACAATGACAAAAATGAGAAAGAAACAATAATAAGCATTTGGACAGGGAGGTGATAGATGATAATTTAAATATATAAATGACAGCTCAATGAACTTTAAATCTCACAACTTAATTGTACTTGCAATCATTTATGTGCTTGTCTCTTTATGTTGTATGTACGTGTGTTCAGTCCCACAGTCATGTCCAACTCTTTGGGACCCCATGGACTGTAGTATGTCAGGCTCCTCTCTCCATGGAGTTTTCCTGGCAAGGATATGGAGTGGATTGCCAATCCGTCCTCCGTGGGATCTTCCCAATCCATGGATCAAACCTGCATCTGTGTATCTCCTGTATTGACAAGTAGATTCTTTACCACCAGCACCACCTGGGAAAAACCAGGTCGCACATATGTGTGTGTGTGTTCTTCAATGAAGTGAATGAAGCACTGTGTGCTTTTCCTTACAAATACCATAAAGAGGTGTATGGAGGAATAAAATGATGGATAGTTACACTGATTTAAGGGTATTTAAAGTAATTAACTATTAAGGTGGCTGCAATGTACTCTTGCCTGGAAAATCCCATGGACGGAGAAGCCTGGTAGGCTGCAGTCCATGGGATCGCGAAGAGTTAGACACAAGTGAGCGACTTCACTTTGCCTTTTCACTTCCATGCATTGGAGAAGGAAATGGCAACCCACTCCTGTGTTCTTGCCTGGAGAATCCCTGGGACAGGGGAGCCTGGTGGGCTGCCATCTATGGGGTCGCACAGAGTCGGACACGACTGAAGTGACTTAGCAGCAGCAGCAGCAGCAATGTCATGCAAGTAAGAATTTTGTAGAAATGTACAATGAGTTACATCTAAGAGGATGCATGCAAGAATTCTACAAAGTAAGAAGAGAGAAGGCGGTTCCAACAAGGAAAATGGTCTTAGCTTATGATCAGATACACTGGTAAGCAAAGGCAAAGTGTGTCCTCAGTGAGCAAAACATTGTGGCTGGAGAGCAGAGTCTAAATAAAAAATAATTGATGGTTGGAAAGCATACTAAGTTACGTGCAGGGAAGACCATACATTATATCCTATAATCTTGTTCAGGGCTAAAATTCTGAAAGAGATAGGAATACCAGACCACCTGACCTGCCTCTTGAGAAGCCTGTATGCAGGTCAGGAAGCAACAGTTAGAACTGGACTTGGAACAACAGACTGGTTCCAAATAGGAAAAGGAGTAGGTCAAGGCTGTATATTGTCACCCTGCTTATTTAACTTATATGCAGAGTACATCAAGAGAAATGCTAGGCTGGAAGAAGCACAAGCTGGAATCAAGATTGCCAGGAGAAATATCAATAACCTCAGATATGCAGATGACACCGCCTTATGGCAGAAAGTGAAGAGGAACTAAAAAGCCTCTTGAGGAAAGTGAAAGTGGAGAGTGAAAAAGTTGGCTTAAAGCTCAACATTCAGAAAATGAAGATCATGGCATCTGGTCCCATCACTTCATGGCAAATAGATGGGGAAACAATGGAAACAGTGGCTGACTGTGTTTTTTTGGGCTTCAAAATCACTGCAGATGGTGATTGCAGCCATGACATTAAAAGACACTCCTTTGAAGGAAAGTTATGACCAACCTAGATAGCATATTCAAAAGCAGAGACATTTCTTTGCCAACAAAGGTTCGTCTAGTCAAGGCTATGGTTTTTCCTGTGGTCGTGTATGGATGTGAAAGTTGGACTGTGAAGAAAGCTGAACGCCAAAGAATTGATGCTTTTGAACTGTGGTGTTGGAGAAGACTCTTGAGAGTCCCTTGGACTGCAAGGAGATCCAACCAGTCCATTCTAAAGAAGATCAGTCCTGGGTGTTCATTGAAAGGACTGATGCTAAAGCTGAAACTCCAGTACTTTGGCCACCTCATGCGAAGAGTTGACTCATTGGAACAGACCATGATGCTGGGAGGGATTGGGGCAGGAGGAGAAGGGGTTGACAGAGGATAAGATGGCTGAATGGCATCACCAACTCGATGGACATGAGTCTGAGTGAACTCTGGGATTTGGTGATGGCCTGGCGTGCTGCGATTCATGGGGTTGCAAAGAGTCGGACATGACTAACGACTGAACTGAATTGACTAGGCTCAGAGAGTGATGTTTTAGGAATATATAATTTCTCTGAAATATAGATTGTATGATGAATTCTTGAAAGCAAAAGGACTACTTGAGAAGCTTTCACAATATCCTATCATAGTATGAAACAAGCAAAAGGGACAAGAAAGTATGAGCATAACATATATTCTTAAAAAACAGCCATATTAATGCTGTTTAGATTTAGATGTTTAGAGACAAAGGGCTTCCTTGGTGGCTCAGACTGTAAAGTGTCTGTCTTAATGTAGGAGACCCAGGTTTGATCCCTGGGTTGGGAAGATCCCCTGGAGAAGGAAATGGCAACCCACTCCAATAGTCTTGCCTGGAAAGTCCCATAGACAGAGGACCCTGGTGGTCTACAGTCCATGGGGTTGCAAAGAGGCAGACACAACTGAGCGACTTCACTTCAGAGACAAATATGAAACTTACAAGCCACAATTATTATCGTTCCTTATTTAAATATAATGTGCTGCCCCTTTTAAGTTAACCTTATCAAAAATTAAACAAATAATTCTTTCTTAATTTTTGTATCAGGTTCTAAGATTTCTCAATATCTTTATCTAAACTACATGGTTTAAATAATTAGGAATTAAATCCATTTCCTTGGAATTTTAGTCAGTCAACAACCAATTGGAGGGGAAATATATTTTGTAAATACTATCCAAGAATGAGAACACAGCAAGGTAACCTAATGGTAATGATAAAAGGAAAACTCTAAAAAAATAAATATTTTGGTGCTAAAACCAAATTTGGAAAGTCACTTTGACTCCTTTACTCTGAATTTGAGATGCAATTATCGGCTGTGCACAAAGTATATTTTGAGGTGTTTCTTTGAAATTACAAATAATTTATAAGTAAAATTATGCAAAAGTATAATTAGATGAAAACATCCATCATTCCATTATGTCAACAAGGTATTTTCATTTGGCAAGCAAAGTGTCTGTGTAGACGCAAATATTCTGAGATCAAAACTTCTTTTCTTTTATTCATATGTGTAGCTACTTCTCTGTTCATAATATGATGAGCAGCAACTGTATTCAGGTCTCCAGTCCTGGAAACTTGAACTCAACTTGCAGTCTTCTTTTTTTAATCAGCCCCCATATGATGTGTGCATGACATCTTGAAATATAGTTCCTCAAACTTCTTTCCTTTCTATGCCAAAACCTATATATGGGATAGTGTTTGAGTTGGGACTTCTTTGAAATTGTGCCAAGATCACAAGACTTTATCTGGATTCCAAATGCTTTCTTTTAAACATTTTTTTCTGACAGTAATTTTTTAAATTTGTGGCAATACAAAATAAAATTATTTTAATTATTTAAAGGTGTTCATATATGTTATTCACTTTAATAACCCAGCAAAGACCCTAAAGCTCCAATTCCTTCTTTATCCTATGGGAAATACTTTTCTTATCTTTCTTTGTGACAATGCACATGCTGTTTTCTTCTTCAACTCTACTTTTCTCTAATTTGCTTAAATACCATTTAGTCTTCTCATAAAATTTGTTTCTGAAGTTATTTGTTATTGTTGTTCAGTTGTTAAGTTGTGTCTGATTCTTTGTGACCCCATGGACTATAGCACTTCATGCTTCTCCATCTTTTCCTGTACCCCAGAATTTGCTCAGATTCATGTCCATTGAGTCAGTGATGCTATCCAACTATCTCATCCAACTATCTCACCCTTTTCTCCTCCTGCCCTCAATCTTTCCCAGTATCAGGGTCTTTTCCAATGAATTGACTCTTCGCATCAGGTGGCCAAAGTATTGAAACTTCAGCATCAGTCCTTCCAATGAATATTCAGGGTTGGTTTCCTTTAGGATAGACTGATTTAATCTCCTTGCTATCTAAGGGATTCTCGAGAGTCCTCTCCTTAACCACAGTTTGAAAGCATCAATTCTTTGGCACTAAGCCTTCTGAAATTATGGTGATGGACAAAAATTTAAATACATAAGTATAGTAATACAATATAGACAATTCCCACCAGTCATTCATTTACTTTTTTTTTTCTTTTTGTTTCTTTCATTTACTTCAGTGAATTATCAAGTCAAGGTCAATTGTATTTCAAACTGAGCCTCACATGCTTCTTTCACTGATGCATCATTTTGAGTTGCCTTGCTTTGGGGGTCCATAAATATTTCAACATATGCCTCTTTAAAACAAAGTATTGGGTGTGTGATTTTTAAATTATTATTTATTTCCTGGAATTTAAGCCCCATTAATTAAAACTTCCTGTTAGGTTGAATTTAATGCTGTGTAAGTGACAGCTAATGATGGAATTGAAGATTCCTACTTCTAGCTTGAATCAATGAAACTCATCCTCCAAATCATTCCTCCAGTCACTAAATCATAAAAAGTCAGCACAACCATTAGTTTATGCACATGTTACTGAAATATACTAATATGACTCACTGGAGAGCTGAGAAAACGTGTGCAACTTATCTAATTAAATGAGAGTTATATTGGGAATCATACTATGTTTAAAATTTAAAGAGTAGGGATATCAAGACCATAATTATGAGAATACAAGATAAAAATTAATAACTCAGTCTTAGGTTTGGAGGAAGCCCCCCTACGCACACACACATAAACAGCTACAGTAAAATTCTGCTCAAGATTTAAATGAGGAGCAAATTCCACTACTCAACCTGAGTTAGACAAATTATAGAAACATTGATTCAAGTCTCAATTATTTTTAATTTATAAAAAAATGTAGTGTAAAACTTGAAAATTTAGTTACATATTAAAGTGTTAAAATAAAGTCTGAACATAGACAAAGAAAACCCCAGACTCTGGGTTTTGTTGTTGTTATTTGTTTAATTTATTTACAATTGGAGGGTGCTTTCTTTACAATGTTGCACTGGTTTCTGCCACACAACATGAATCGGCCATAAGTACACATATATCCCCTCCCTCTTGAACATCCCTCCCAGGACATCACGGAGCACCTCTGAGCTCCCTGTGTTACACAGCAACTCCCCACTGGCTATTACTTTACGCGTAGTAGTGCATATAGTCCAGCTGAAGCTTCTGGAGTGGACAGTGTGTATATGTTTGGGTACAAGGGATGAGAGGGGGAGAAAACTTAAACAATGTGTACCACTGTCGTTGTGTTCTGAGGCCGTACCTGGTGGTTGACATATTGAACAAAGTCTGAGCAAAAAGCATGGGCAACTCTTCCTTACAAAGCTCATACAAGTAGCAGCTTTTAAAGAGTATATATGCTCAAAAATACTATTTTCCTGGTATACTGAGGATAAAGTATTTAGTGTATTAAACTAGTAACTTTGTAAAGAAAGTGCTATTCTGAAGAACTAGGTTGTGTCTAAGTATTTTGCTTCTGTAGAATGTCAAATCAAAAAGGGAATAATGTCTGGGCAAGTTATCACATGAGGTATAGAAGTTACTGGGCTTCCCTTGTGGCTCTGCTGGTAAAGAATCTGTCTGCAATGCAAGAGACCTGGGTTCGATCCCTGGGTTGGAAAATCCCCTGGAGAAGGGAAAGGCTGCCCACTCCAGTATTCTGGCCTGGAGAATTCCATGGACTGTATAATCGATTGGGTTGCAAAGAGTCAGACATGACTGAGCAACTTTCACTTTTACATAGAAGTTATTGTCTAAAAGTTAATAAGATCATTTCTAAGGAACTAAATGGAGCTTCCCTGGTGGCTCAGTGGTAAAGAATTCATCTGCAAGGCAGGAAAGGCAAGAGACATGCATTCAACCCCTGAGTCAAAAGATCCCCTGCAAAAGGCAATGGCAATGCACTCCAGCATTCTTGCCCAGGAAATCTCATGAACACAGGAGCCTGGTGTGTCCATGAGGTCACAAGAGTCAGACACAACTTAGCAACTAAACAACCACCATAGCCAATGAAGTGTAAATAACTGTGGAGAAAATGTCCCAACCCAGTATATTAATCAAATGGGCCACGCTGATGTATAAAAAGTACATTTACATTGACAAAAATAATGAAACAAGGTTCTGAATGTTCATAAATTTTATTGGAAAATACCCCCAGAAGAATCACAGAAGGGATAAAGAAAGACGCTTCATGTCAGTAGCATAGCAGGAGTGAAGATAAGCAGTCTAGGTGATGAATTCTGGATCAGGGAAACAGACTGCTATAGAGGACAGTGACTTCAGTAAAATCCGGAGGACAAGTATCTTCCATAGAAAGAGGGACGGAAGTAGCCACAGCCATAACCTCCATAGCCTCCAAGGCCATAACTGGAGCCGTAGCCATAGCCCAGGCCTCTGAAACCACCGAGGCCGTAGCCAAGGCCACCACAGTAGTTGCCGTAGTAGTAGCTCATTGTGTCAGGGCTTGAGGATTTGGATGGATGTCGAAGGTGACTCTCCTCAGAATGAATACCACCAGCTGCACCTGGACTTTTATACTCCTTCATTGTGGGTGTGGTAAACCACAACACACAAGTGTCATTATCTTTGAAAATCCACCTTTGTTGAAAAACAGTACTATTAACTCATAGCTTTCTTATGAAGGAGGAATACCAAAGATGCATGAAATGTTTTATTTTTTCTTTGAAAACATTTTAATTTTTATTTTCCTTTCATATCAATTACTTATACTCCTACAGTTAAAATATAAGGTCCTTTGCAATAGATAGATTGTTTCTGATTTCCTGAGATCTTTGTCCTTACCAGACAATATCTTCTTCATGTTTTCTTATATACAATTTCCATCTGCTTTAAATATCACACTTTCTGTCTCTTCTTCTCTTTGGCTTTTAATAAACCAGGGTATCAAGTATTAAATAACCATGAATGATTGAAACGAATCCAAAAATTAAAGACTGCTTATTTAGAAAAAAAAAAGAAAATATATTCATCTTCTTTGTTTCCATTTTCTGTGTTACTACATTTCAATCCCTCTAATTTGTAAAGACAAACTCCATAGACAAGTATTTGTGTCACAATGCAAATAATAGTATTGTGTTAGTTTCCTAGGACTGCTGTGAAATGGTACCACACATTTCTTTGGGTAATTGTTTCCCGTTTCACTTAAAATAAGAGAAATTTATGTGATCACAGTTCTAAAAGCTAGAAGTCTAAAATCAAGATATTTATAGGGTTATGCTCCCTATAAATTTATATGCTCTGAGGAAAAAGTATTCTTTGGCTCTCCCTAGCTTCTGGTGGTTCTTGGTAAGTCTTAGCATTTCTTGTCTTGTTGATCCATCATTCCAGTCTTTGTTTCAGTCATCAGTGGCCTTCCTCTCTCCTTATGTGTGCATGCACGCATGTGTGCTTCTAAATCTCTGTCTTCTAATAAGGACATCAACAATTGGATCTAAGGCCCATCCTAACCCAATGTAATCTCATCATAACTAGGTTACTTCTGTGAAGACCCTCTTTCTAAACAAGCTCCCATTCACAGGTACCCAGGTTACACTTCACGATTTCTTTTTAGGAGACATAATTCAACTTGTTAGCACTGACTTTTTGATGAAACATACATTGAGGGCAAAAGGAGAGGAGAGCGGCAGAGGATGAGATGGTTGGATGGCATCATTGATTCAATGGACATGAACTTGGGCAAACTCTGGGAGACAGTGAGAAACAGGCAACCCAGGTATGCTGTAGTCCATAGGGTTGCGAAGAGTCAGACATGATTTAACGACCAAACAGCAACAACAACGTCTTGTGTCAGATTGCATTTTGAAAATTTAGCTAAACTGAGAAAAGTTTTCAAGAAATCTCCTGCCTATATAGTTCTAGGTTGAAAAGTGAAAGTGGAAGTCACTCAGTCATGTCCGACTCTTTGTGACCCCATGGACTATGTAGTCCATGGAATTCTCCAGGCAGGAGTACCGGAGTGGGTAGCCTTTCCCTTCTCCAGGGGATCTTCCCAGCCCAGGGATCAAACCCAGGTTTCTCGTATTGCAGGAAGATTCTTCACCAGCTGAACCACAAGGGAAGCTCAAGTTCTAGGTTAGCTAGGGCTGAAAGGAACATTTTGCGTGAGATTTGGAAGGCAGGAAATGAAACAAATCTTAATTTCTCTGCCCTGACTTTTGTGAGACAGGGAAACTACAGGGAGGTTGAGTGAGAGGAATGCCTTTCTTCTCGGACTCTGGGACAAGGCTATGGTAGCCCATTCTCCTTGAATCAAGACCTTCCCAGTTACAGTCAGGGCCCTGGGTGTCTCTGGGTGTCTCTGGGTGTCTTTCACAAGGGTCTTCCACTCCCCACTGCCAGAGCAAATAAGGGCTCTTTCCCAGATTTTCACAGTGAGAACCTGGTAGATTTCTTATGGATAAAGCCCGTAAAAGTGTGGGTCCCTCTAAGACCAAAGCCCCTTCTAGTTTCTCCCTCTTACACAAATCCATACTCAGCGTCTAGTAATTTGTCACAATTACAATTTGAGTACTTGTAAGAGTTTATGACTTCAGAGGCTTCCATTAGTAAGCAGATCACTATTGTGACTATGGATTCTCCCATTTCTTCAGATTTTAGGGTGGTTTGTCCTGCAAACTCAGTTTTCTACTGGATTCTAGGATAGTCATTGATTTTTAGTTGGTGCAGCTTTTTTCTTGTTGGAAACACCAGACTGACAATTTTCAAGCTCTGACCATGTCAGACCAAAACAAAAATTCTTAATTTTTTATTTAATAGAAAATAGAACAATTATGTAGAGAACAGAAGCCTTCAAAGTTTAGATTGCACACAGAAAGGATTACAAGTGAAATGAGGATTCATTCAAACGATGAATTTTATTGAATAGCTTGAATATGAAACTTATTTCACTGTGCTTTGAAAAAAGTAGATAATTAAAGGGAAAAATATAAAATGGCCACTCATGGACTTAGAAAACCTTCCCTTCAGCTGTGGTCTCAAAATGTGTGTGTCTGGGGTGTCTATGGCTTTCTGAGTATTGTAGCCTAGGAGTAGGGGTGGGGTGGAACAACAGATTGAGCCACATGAGGGAGTATAGAGAAGGCAAAATAAAAGGTCAGTTCAGTTCAGTTCAGTTGCTTAGTCGTGTCTGACTCTGCGACCCCATGAATTGCAGCACACCAGGCCTTCCTGTCCATCACCAACTCCTGGAGTTCACTTAAACTCACGTCCATCAAGTTGGTGATGCCATCCAGCCATCTCATTCTCTGTCATCCCCTTCTCCTCCTGCCCCCAATCCCTCCCAGCATCAGGGCGTTTTCCAGTGAGTGAACTCTTGCATGAGGTGGTCAAAGTACAGGAGTTTCAGCCTCAGCATCAGTCCTTCCAGTGAACACCCAGGACTGGTCCTTATTTCAGAAACAGTGCAGAAGAGCTTCAGATTTCCTGGGATAGCTTCATTCATCAAAGAATTATGGAGAAGGTGGGGCACACTGGATGTGAAGAATGCATAAAACTCAATAAAACATTAAAGGGAAAGACAAACTATAAGGATGCAATGACTTTAGCTAAAGCTCTGAGTCAAGATTCAACCACATGTAAGCTAGACATGTACATGTAGATCAGTGTAGCAAGAGCAGAGTTTATATATAAGCTAAGTATATTTGGGAAGTACACAGATTACAGCAAAATGGTCTAGACAGAGAAAGATAAATATTGTATGATCTTACTTACATGCAGAATCTAAAAGAGTAGAAGTTGTAAAGAGAGAGTAGAGTGATGGTTTCTAGGGACTGGATGCTGCTGCTGCTAAGTTGCTTCAGTCGTGTCTGACTCTGCGTGACCCCATAGACGGCAGCCCACCAAGCTCTGCCGTCCCTGAGATTCTCCAGGCAAGAGTACTGGAGTGGGTTGCCATTGCCTTCTCCTCTAGGGACTGGGAGCTGGAGCAAATAGGGAAATGTTGTTCAAAGGCTACCCACTTCCACTTATAAGATGAATAAATTCTGGGATTTAATGCTATAGTTAATGGCTATAGTTAATAATACTGTCACATACTTGAGAGTTGCTATAAGAGTAAATCTTAAATGGCCTCACACACACAAAACAATGACAATTATATGAGGTGGTGGAAGCGTTAAACTAACCCTATTGTGGTAATCATTTCACAGTATATATATGCATTCCATCACCTTGTTGTATGTTGTATTCGTTAAGTGTGTGCATTGTATGCTGATCATATGTCAATAAATCTGGAAACAATTCAAGTAAAATGAAAAGTTAAAAGTTTGTTGTTTATGGAGTAACCCTCTAATTTTTGGCCAAGGAAGTACTATAAAGAAGTGAAATTGCAAAAATACTTGGTTTTTGGTTCAAGTTGGGCAGTGTAGGGAGATCTGGAGAGTAAGGAGATGACTTAGACAATAGCCCACTAACCATAGTGTAATCAAACACTATAAGAGCTGGACTTAGGGTTCTAGTAACAGGGATGGCCAAAGTGGCAAAGGATGGATATAAGATAGAAATAATATTAAGTTGCTTCAGTCGTGTCCCACTCTGTGCAAACCTATGCACTGTAGCCCACCAGGCTCCTCTGTCCATGGGATTCTCCAGGTAAGAATACAGGAGAGGGTTACCATGCCCTCTTCCAGGCGATCTTCCTGACCCACGGATGGAGTCCATGTCTCTATGGTTTCTGCTTTGGAAGGCAGGTTCTTTACCACTAGCACCACCAGATGAATATAAAGTATATGATATTAAAGGAACAGTACTCATATGGGTCACTGAATAAAAATAGAAACATTACCAAGCTACAATTTTCGATTCTTTATATCATCTTATTTTAAGTGAATATAAGCTGATAGAAATTGATTTCCTGTCAAAAGTAAAAATCATTATGACCAGTGCTTGCTTTTTAATAAATGATTGAAATACTTCATATATCTGTTTAGTGCATATTTGAGATAAAAGCTTTGGAGAGTAATACAAAATCAAAAATAATGTTTTTGAAAAATATCTCAAGTAGAAGTCAACAAAAGGCAACTTTAGAGCTTCAGTTATTTAGAGATACATTAATATTTTACCTTAAGTCAGTTTTTGGAAGGTTACCATGAATCCAGTTAACGATATTCTCAAATTTTGAAGGGACATTTTGAGATGTTTGCTAGTGAACAAAATGATTGCTAAGTAATAATTACAAACCATAAAGCAAATTATATTTTCCTACATCACATTTTTACCTTTGATATTTGAGTAGTGTAATTAGCATATTTGATAGTAGCATCAGATCATTCCTCAGAATAGCAAAATTATATTAACTAATAATCATGAAATAGTTATCATGACCAGAAACAAAGCACATGATGAAAATATTGTTTTATTAAAATATATATATATAAATTATAAAAATTATTGTCTATTAACTAAGTGAATTTAAACAAAGATAAAATACATGTAAAATATTTGCTTTTAGCAAATGAAAATAATATATTGTGTGGTCTTGCAAAGTTTCATTGTTTTGAATTTATGACACCACACACACACACACACACACACACACACACACACTACTCTAACTGGGCTATGTTACTACAGACTCTCTTTCTTCCTCCTATCCTCCCCCTTTCTTCCTTGTTTCCTTCTTTTCTTCCTTTTTCTCTTCTCTCTCTTTTCTTTATTATTGGAGAAGCAATATGTCTGCTTATCTGTGGGTTTTCTAAATTTAGTTTTTCTTTGCTATCTTTTCCTCAAAGTCTACAAAATATGGAAAAGTCAAATCTTTTTGTCAGTCAGTTAAAGCTCTCTGTAAGCTGTATTCTTTTTAACAAGTCAATATTTCTCCTCAAATGACAATTACTCCATAACCTCAAGAATACTATATTCTCTTCTTTGTGCCCATGATAATGTCATTCTCTTCTCATCTGACATTCCTTTACCTAACTAGTTAAAATGTTTTTAATTAAGATGAAACACAGTCTTCTTTGTTATAAATTTGCTTATATTGATTCATCTTTCCCTGTTCTTTAAATCTTGTGCTTTATTTCCCATGCCACACAGTGAAATATTTAGTTATGGCCATAAAATATAAATATAGTATGGCAAAGAGAATAATTATATAAATAACCTATCTTCATATATTATCACCTTGTGACCTATCATATTTCCTCTATACCTCTGCCCTTTTTCTTGCTATCAGCTTTGTAATTTTTAAACAACTCCCAGTAATCATATCATTTTATCTCTAAATATCATCATGTGAATCTCTAAATAATAGGGACTTTTAAAAAGCACAGTCATTTTGAGAATTTTTTTTTTATTTTTGAACTTAAATATCAGATTTTTCAGGTAAAATTACATGCTAAGTTTATTGAGATTGATTGAAAAGTAAAATCTTTAATCAAAATTCCTATGATTCAGCATACTAAGCATTCATTCCTTATTTCATAAGAACATGAGAAGAAATAAGAATAAACTTTACCCTAGGATGATTTTTCTCTTAAGCACAGTGTTGGAAGTATCTGTGAGATTCATTGCAGACTTATGAAGGCCCATGGGATTCACCCAGTTTGCTGAGAGTTATATTAGTAAACCTATTTATGCAGGACTCAAAGGTGAAGGCTAATATACAAGGAAACAAAAACTCCCACAAAAATCAATCATCCATCTCTGGAATAGAATTCTGATCAAGGTGTAAATGAAAAACCAAGACAAATACTGAACTGAAATTGGAAAAAGAACTAGGAACATTAATTCAGAGTCAAGTTCTAAGTTCTAAGTGAGTTTAAAGTGAGAGTCTATTTCAAATGTTGATTTGTATGTGCTATAATCCTGAGCTAACCAAAAATCTTAACTGTGGTGAATTCTTAGGTTTTTCTCTCTTTCATAGAGCTTCCACATTTATTGATAAATTATACAAGAAGGACACTGAAACAAAAAGATTTGGAATAGTGAGCTACAAATCAAGGACACTGCTTTCGTTATGAGCTCAGAAAAATAAGAATACCTTCTGGGTAAGTATAACACACAAAAAGAACTTCCTACAGGGCTGAAAGTCTCCTAACTTTTCATTAAATGAAAGAATAGATGTTCCATCAAATTTCACATATTTACATATTGTTGATGAAGGAGATCTCTTCATAAGTATTCAGAATGTCTGGATATATTTGGTTGTATAGGAGTCCATATTTTAAAAAATAGAAGCATTAATTTAGCAAAATAAATCATCTACATGAGTTATACTTTAGTTGTAAGTAAGGATTATTTCTAAGGAAGCATGAATACAAAGTAAACATGTTCCATAGGAAAATATGTTTCAATGCAATAATACTCCTAAATTTTAGAAAAAAATAAGTACTTAGAGTTTTGAAATGATTGAAGGAGATAAAGCTTGATATTTAATGTTCACCAAAAAAAGTATTTATTCAAAAGCAAGTTCAGAAATATCACAGAATGAAAAGGAGGACAAAATAGATCATTTTGCAGAGCATTTGACTACATATTGGTAGAGCATTCAAATCATCCATTAGAGATATGGACATCTGCCAATCGGAAAAGTTGCAAGTGCATGGTGGTAACATCTTTGAAGTATTAGAGAATGAAAATTGGATAAACATTGAGTCCCCAAATAATGATCAGGTCTTTCAAAAGAGTCTAGTTGATGAATATCTTCCATAGAAAGTGGGGCGGAAGTAGCCAAAGCCATAACCACCATAACATCCAAGGCCGTAGCTGGAACCAAAGCCATAGCCCAGGCCACCCAAACCACCAAGGCCACAGTCAAGGCTGCCATAGTAGTTGCCGTAGTAGTAGCGCATTGTGTCAGAGGCTGAAGGTTTGGTTGGATGTTGAAGGTGAGTTTCCTGAGAATGTAGATCACTAACTGCATGCAGACTTTTATATCCCCTCCGTAAGGGTGTGCGGTAAGCCACAAAACACAAATGCCATTCTCTTTGAAAATGTATCCTTGGTGAAAAATGGTACTATTAGGTCATGGTTTTCTTATTAAACATAGTTCTAAAGATTCATGAAGACATTTTTCCTTTGAACATACTTTAATTTTCATAACTCAAGATTAATATTTGCTTTAATTATGTTCATCTTCAAAGCTGATTTTTTCATGCATTTCTACATTAAAATTAAATGCTCAGGCTTTCTTTCATGAAACAGATAATTCCTGACATTTTTCTGGAATTTTTAATACTGATAAATGGTATTTATTTTTTCTGTCTTAGATTTTGTTTTTATCTTTCCCAAATACCTTTTTCTTTAATTATTCAGTAATTAAATTAGAAATTTGTTAAATTTAATTATGAAAAATAAAGCCCAGGTTTGTTATCAATTAGATAACAAAGACATCATCTATTTAGAAAAATTTGGACAATTTATAACTACCCTCTTTTCGGCATATTCTATGTCACCAACTTTTAACCATCTCTGCACTTGCAAATACCAAATTCTATAAGAGAACTGACCTGTCCTCACACAAAACAGCATGATTTTCTTCTCTTCCCTTACAAAAAAAAAAAAAATCCTCCTGACCACCTGTGATATACCAATGTTTCCTGTAACTGGGAGTTGGCATCTTTGTTATATATTTTTTCTCACAAGTACTTATTCTCTCGGGGGGAAAAAAAAAAAAAACTGACTCTTGTCCCTGTGCCATTTTCACCCATACTAGCTCAGAATCCCACTATTTTATTTATTTTACTATTATTTTTTAATTTATTTATTTTAAGTGGAGGCTAATTACTTTACAATATTGTGGTGCTTTTTATCATACCTTGACTTGATCAGCCACAGGTGTACAGGTGTCCCCCCAACTTGAACCCCCCTCCCAACTTCCTCCCCACCCCAACCTTCTGGGTTGTCCCAGAACACCAGCTTTGAGTGCCCTGCTTCATGCACGGAAATTGCACTGTCGTCTATTTTACATATGGGAATATGCATGTTTCAATCCACTGACTTACTACTCAGTTCAGTTCAATCGCTCAGTCGTGTCCGACTCTTTGCGACCCCATGAATCGCAGCACGCCAGGCCTCCCTGTCCATCACCAACTCCCAGAGTTCACTCAGACTCACGTCCATCGAGTCAGTGATGCCATCCAGCCATCTCATCCTCTGTCGTTCCCTTCTCCTCCTGCCCCCAATCCCTCCCAGCATCAGAGTCTTTTCCAATGAGTCAACTCTTCGCATGAGGTGGCCAAAGTACTGGAGTTTCAGCTTTAGCATCATTCCTTCCAAAGAAATCCCAGGGTTGATCTCCTTCAGAATGGACTGGTTGGATCTATTAGCATGGTATTTCTTCTCCCTTTCACACTGCCACCTAGTGGTCAGATTTCTTTATTATTATTTTCCTTTTCATTTCTTTTCCTTTTTCACCCACTGCAGTGTCAACATCTGTTTGTTGAGAAGCAAACACTGTAATGGAGTCAAGAAGGACATCAAGGAGGAACATCAGTGAAAGGAAAAGAAAGTAAGTAGGACTAAGCAGGGGAGTCATGAAACCATAACGCAGACCCTACAAATTCTCCGCTGCCCAGGAGGAACACTTCAGCAAAGATTGCTTTCAGAGGAGACCCACGTTAAGCAGAAATGCTGTGCCTAGTGATTGATTGCCAGCTGACCTATGAATAGAGCATCTCTAGCTCAAGGATTGAGGTAGAACCTGACCACACTAACGTCTTGTTCTCTGGGTAGTGACTCCTACTGGAGGAAAGATTTGAGAGGTTGATCTCCATGTTTGGAGTTTAACAGTATTTCATAATATAAGGCATTGAAAGATTGTTTTAAGTAATAAAAATGCTGTGGTAAGTAAACACTTTGGCCCCAAATCTAGTTTTGGATAGTCCTTATTAACCCCAAGTTTAAAAACTTTTGTTCTTATGTAAACACAGTCCTGTTCTTACCATTCCTTCCCTCAAAAATGCATACAATATGAAGAGAAAAAGTCCCTTTACGTAATGTTTGAGATATGCCAAAATCTGTGTTCCCACTAAGAAGTTAACACTGACCCTCAAGTTTCACTTTACATTATTACACATTCTCTTTATCCACATGAAATGTACTTGTTGATGTTGTTACCATTGTATATTTTACCTGTGAACTAAGATGAAAATATCCTTCAGTAATGTCATTTTATGCTGAAATAGTTGCTTTACAGTTTATTGAAAAGCTAAGGCTTTGGTTAAAAACAGTGAGAGAGAACTGTCTTAACTTTCCTAATTACCTGGAATCATGAAAAGCAAATAGCAAAAACTGTGACTTTAATAACCATTTTCTGGTTATCTTTGAGCCCAGTGGCAGAAGTGTATGTAAGACATCACTTGAGTATCACCAAGTCCTGTATGGTTCAACCAGTTGAATGAGGCATCCATGAATGTTTGTTCTTGTGATAGTAGGAATATTCGGAGGTGAAAACAGGGGTATGAGGAAGGTGGTAGTGGAGTCAGGAGGCAATAACCAATCTCAGGATTGATTGCAGAAGGCCAAAGACAGGGATTAGAATTCCCGGCAAGGGTTAAAGGAGGAACAGAGTCAGGAGCCATCCAAAGCAAGAGCATTCATTCCAAACCCATGTCTATAAATGAGAAAAAAGAAAAATCAAATATCAGAAAGTAAACTGATATAAATTGCAGTGCTGAAATAACCAAGGAAGAGAGAGCACAGGGAAGTCTCAGCCTTCCTCCTCTTTCATAAAAGAAGATGCTATGAGACTCTAACGACTTTGACTTCCATAGGCACAGTGGCATTTAGGCACTCTAAAGAGAGGGAAAGATGCAGAAGTTGCTTTTTTCTTACACAACTAAGGAAAATAACAATACCTGTGGGATACATGCACAACAATGGAAACAGTGAGAGACTTTATTTTTGGGGGCTCCAAAATCACTGCAGATGGTGACTGCAGCCTTGAAATTAAACAGTGCTTGCTCCTTGGAAGAAAAGCTATGACCAACCTAGACAGCATATTAAAAAGCAGAGACATTACTTTACCAACAAAGGTCCATTTACTCAAAGCTATGGTTTTTCCGGTAGTCATGTATGGATGTGAGAGTTGAAGAAGAAAGAAACCTGAGTGCTGAAGAATTGATGCTTTTGAATTGGAGAAGGCTCTTGAGAGTCCCTTGGATGGTAAGGAGATCAAACCAGTCTATCCTAAAGGAAATCAATCCAGAATATTCATTGGAAGGACTGATGCTGAAGCTGAAACTCCAATTCTTTGGCCACCTGATGTGAAGAACTGACTCATTGGAAAAGACCCTGATGCTGAGAAAGGTTGAAGATGGGAGGTGAAGGGGATGACAGAGGATAAGATGGTTGGATGGCATCACCGACACAATGGACATGAGTTTGAGTAAACTCCGGGATTTAGTAATGGACAGGGAGGCCTGACACGCTGCAGTCCATGGGGTCGCAAAGAGTTGGATATGACTGAGCGACTGAACTGAAGTGACATGCACAAAAAACACATAAAAATAACAAAGAATTTTGTTTTCTTCTTACATACTGGAGATTAAAAAAAAAAAAAAAAACGATATTGTACCTAATTCAGAATGGATATCACCAGTTGTAAAGAAAGAGCGAAAGAATAAGAAAGAAAGTAAAAGAGAGAGAAAGGAAGGGAGGAAGGGAACAAGGAAGGAAAAGGAAAAAGTCTTCCTTAAAAAAA
Source organism: Bos grunniens (assembly GCF_055505025.1). Lineage (NCBI taxonomy): Eukaryota > Metazoa > Chordata > Mammalia > Artiodactyla > Bovidae > Bos > Bos grunniens. The sequence goes on from NC_141165.1 coordinate 152,161,889, forward strand.
GAGGAAGAAGCCTGACTTTAGCCTTTGCTGGTTTCTGTGATGTCAGTATTCTGATCAAGGTCTCTTTCCAGTCAACCAAAGTCAAGCCACTAAACATGAAGTTGAAGAGCGATGCTCAACATCACTCTTGTGAGCCAGTATGAGACAGCTCCATCCCACCAACAAAAGTTGCATATACTGGAGATTTTGAATGTATTTATAATTACGAATGTCTAAGTTATTTAGTGCCACTGAGTGTTATATAATAACGGAAGGATTTTCTGGTTAAAATTCATGGCAAATAAACAATTATGGTCTTAAAAGTTCTGACTTTTATATCTAAGGAAACATTGACATGAATTAAGGACTTTTATTCTTTCACAGAGAAAAATATATGTGTGTGTATGTCTGTATGTGTCTGTGTGAGTGTGTATATATATATATGAGTGTATATATATATACACTCACATATATATGTGTGAGTGTATGTATATATAATTATGTCTATAATTATATATACACAGATATATAATTATAGACATATATAATTTAATCTATATAATCTTTTAAAAAAAACTCACCCATTTTTCAAAAATTTATTTTTGAAACATAAAATTCAAGTGTTTATCCATTAAAGCTGCCTATCGTAGAATACCATATACTGGATGACTTATAAACAACAGATATTTCTCACAGTTCTAGAGACTAGAAATCCAAGATCAAGTTTCCAGAAGATCTAGTGTCTGGTAAAGATCCATTTCATCGTTCATGGACCGTTGTCTTCTCATGCCCTCACGTGGCAGAAGGAGTGAGGGAGCTCTCTGGGATCTCTTTTATGAGAGCACTAATCTCATTCGTGAAAGCTCTTCCCTCATGACCTAATCACCTCCCAAAGAACCTGCCTCCAAATGCTATCACGCTGGGGATTGTATTTCAATATAGGAATTCCCAGGGGATATAAATATTCAGGTTCTGGCAGTGCATTAGAATAGATGAAAAGAAAGGAAGTCAAGTATCATAAGTTCATGGAAAATTTATTAAAATGTTATCTCCAGAAATGTCACAGAAAGTATAAGGAAGGTGGTGGCATGTAATGTATGTATGTTTATGTATATTCTATATGTGTGCATATTCTATATATGGCAATATCCAGTCTGAGTAGCAAAACTCTTATCAGAGAGATAAGTCCCTAATGAAATTAATATTCCCTTTACATGGTGATATCTTCTTGGTGGCCTAAGGGAAGCTCTCAAGAATGTCATTGGTCATGTTTGTGTCTTATTTGTGTTCAGTTGCTCAGTGGTGTCTGACTCTTTGTGGTCCCATAGATTATAACCCACCAAGCTCCTCTCTCTATTGAATTTTCCAGGCAAGAATATTAATGTGGGTTTCCATTTCCTTCTCCAACGGATCTTCTTTATCCAAAGATTGAATGACATCTCTTGCATCTCCTATATTGGTTGGCAGATTCTTTACCACCAGCACCATGTGGGAAGACTTCAAGAATGTCACTGGTCATGTTGGAAGACCAAAAAAGAAACATATCACAGAAAATACTGTAATAACCTGAGTTCTGAAATGTTGGTCATCTTTTTCAGTAGAACCTTGAGAACCAATATCTTCAATGGAAAAGAAAGCAAGATTTTAGATTTCCATAGCCAAATTTATTAGGTAATATGCCCCAAAATATCCCCAAAGGAATCAAGAAGGAAGTTCAGTTCAGTAACACAGCTGGAACAATGGTACCCAACCTGGGTTATGAGATTATGGATCAAGGAAACAAATCTTCTCAGATTCAGAGGATTAACCTACATTTTGATGTCTTCTTTAGCAGCAACTCAGGAAAAGCTCTTGAAGATGTCACTAATGATAGTGAAAGAAGGAACAGAATTACTTGATAACAATAATATTAAAGCTGTGAATTTTCACACACTGGACTGTGTTCTCAGAAGAATCTAGATGACAAGTATCTCCCATAGAAAGAGGGACGGAAGTAGCCACAGCCATAACCACCATAGCCTCCAAGACCATAGGTGGAGCCATAGCCATAGCCCAGGCCACCAAAGCCACCAAGACCATAGCCAAGGCCACCATAGATGCCGTAGTAGTAGCTCATTGTGTCAGGGCTTGAGGATTTGGTTGGATGTCAAAAGTGACTCTCCTTAGAATGGATATTACCAGCTGCATCAGACTTTTATACTCCTTCATTGTGGGTGTGGTCCCCTCCATGGATATTTTGCATTCCTGTTTATTTTCACAACTGTGCAAAACAGCCCAATTATATCTTTGCCTTTTGATTTTAAAAGTTTTGGTGCTACTGATGCATGATTTCATTTACATATTTGCTTCATCTGCACTTCTTGCAGCTGGAGTCTTTTAATAAAAGGTAATTACTATCAAGTCTTTAAAGCCTATGACTGTGCTTAACATTACCTAACTAGATGACTGGGTACAATCTACCCTCTTCTTGCATCATATCTAAGTTTTCTAGTTTTTGACTCTTATTTTCTTCCTTTCAAAAGAGCCAGAGCTCTCCTTCTAGACTAAATATGTATATTTTTCTGTTTACTTCTTGAAATGAGTTTTAAAGTGTTAGAACACATTGGTTGAGTGCCCAGTATATGGAGCCCCACAAGTCTTTCATTCAAATCTTGGTTCTATCCATCAGACATTGTGTAGACTTGCATTTCCCAATCTCTTAAAAATGTCAATTTTCACATATGTGCAAAGAGAATAATAATTCCCATCTCTGGTTTTGACCTTTGCAGCAAAGTTCCCTAAAGATAGAGCAACAATCTTTGTGTGTTTTACTTCTCTCTCAGCTCACCAAAGTAATTATGTGAAAGGCATGTAGAATTGTGGAAGATTCCCTTCTTATGTACCTTTGAAGATGCTTAAAGGTGCACAGGTTGAGGCAATAAAGAAAAGAAGATATGTAAGAGTTCTTATCTGTAAAATGAAAGGGCATTACCTCTTTCATTTTGGGAAAAATCTATACTCAATTAGTTCTGAAATATTTGAATCATGGTAAAATTATATTAGCTCAAGAAGGAAAAATATCTTGGGGACTTCTCTGGTGGTTCAGTGGCTGAGACCTCCCCTTCCAATGCAGGAAATTTGATCACTGGTCAGTGAGCTAAGATTCCATATGTCTGATAGCCTCATGGCCAGAAACAACAAATGATATTGTAACAAATTCAATAAAGACTTTAAAAATGGTCCACATCAAAAAAGTAAAAAAGAAGTAACAACATCTTATAAGAAAGCTTTATTTAAGTCTTTTATAAGGAATCACGCCAGGCTTCCCAAGTGGCGCTTGTGGTAAAGAACAAGCCTGCCAATACAGGAGATGCAGGAAATATGGGTTTGATCTGTGAGTAGGGAAGATACCATGGAGGAGGAAATAGCAACCCACTCCAGTATCTTCCCTTGGAAATTTCCATGGACAGTGGAGCTTGATGGGCTACAGTCCACACAGTTGCACAGAATCAAATATGACTGAGCAACCAAGTGCAAGCACAAGGAATCATTACTAAGAAATATAATTCAAAATGAAGCATATAGTTTATTTGCCAGTACAAATACTGGCAAAACTTAAGTGAAAAAATTCCACTTAGAGGAATAAATAAACCAACTTTTCTATGTCAATAAAGCAATTTTATTGGAAACATGCACAGATATTTTTCTCTACAGAATAAGAAATTCAGAACAGTGTTGATAATGTGGCAGTGATAGAAGTTTTCACTGGGGGTGAAATTTTAAAGAGAAGTAAGCCCTCCTATTTCAGCCTGGTCCTGTGTGTGTAGTGTGGCTGCTGCATTAGTGGTCCACACTAGGCTATCAGGAGAGCAATTGCAATAAAGGGGTCAAGATGAATACATTATTTTGATGACACTGAAGAAGCAGAAGAAGAAAGGGAGTACAATAATAAAGACCCAAAGGACTGAGAGATCAATACATTTAGAATGCAATGTAAAGAAATTATCCCATAGAAAGAAAGTAGTTAGTGGCCATAGCCTAAATCATTCAAATCTACCTATTTCAAACTCAAGCCACCAATATATCAAGTGCCATCATAACCTAGCCTGGCATAGTTGTTACTGTGGTAGCTCACAGAGGCTAGAGAACAGTTTTAACAATGAAAGTACACCTTAAAAGTTCAGACTTCAAAGGACACTACCTACAGTTCAGTTGCTCTGCAAAGTCCAACTCTTTGCAACCCCATGAATTGCAGCACGCCAGGCCTCCCTGTCCATCACCAACTGCCCAAGTTTACCCAAACCCATGTCCATTGAGTCGATGATGCCATCCAACCATTTCATCCTCTGTCGTCCCCTTCTCCTCCTTCCTTCAATCTTTCCCAGCATCATGGTCTTTTCAAATGAGACAGCTCTTTGTATCAGATGGCCAAAGTATTGGAGTTCCAGCTCCAACATTAGTCCTTCCAATGAACACCCAGGACTGATCTCCTTTAGGATGGACTGGTTGGATCTCCTTGCAGTCCAAGGGACTCTCAAGAGTCTTCTCCAACACCACAGTTCAAAAGCATCAATTCTTTGACACTCAGCTTTCTTCACAGTCCAACTCTCACATCCATACATGACCACAGGAAAAAGCATAGCCTTGACTAGTTGGACCTTTGTTGACAAAGTAATGTCTCTGCTCTTTAATATGTTGTCTAGGTTGGTCATAACTTTCCTTCCAAGGAGTAAGCGTCTTTTAATTTCATGGCTGCAGTCACCATCTGCAGTGATTTTGGAGCCCCCCAAAATAAAGTCTGCCACTGTTTCCACTGTTTCCCCATCTATTTCCCATGAAGTGATGGGACCAGATGCCATGATCTTAGTTTTATGAATGTTGAGCTTTAAGCAAACTTTTTCACTCTCCTCTTTCTCTTTCATCAAGAGACTCTTTAGTTCTTCTTCACTTTCTGCCATAAGGGTGGTGTCATCTGCATATCTGAGGTTACTGATACTTCTCCCAGCAATCTTGATTCCAGCTTGTGCTTCTTCCAGCCCAGCGTTTCTCATGATGTACTCTGCATATAAATTAAATAAGCAGGATGACAATATATAGCCTTGACATACTCCTTTTCCTATTTGGAACCAGTCTGTTGTTCCATGTCCAGTTCTAACTGTTGCTTCCTGACCTGCATACAGATTTCTCAAGAGGCAGGTCAGGGGGTCTGGTATTCCCATCTCTTTCAGAATTTTCCACAGTTGATTGTGATCCACACAGTCAAAGGCTTTGGCATAGTCAATAAAGCAGAAATAGATGTTTTTCTGGAACTCTCTTGTTTTTTCCATGATCCAGCGGATGTTGGCAATTTGATCTCTGGTTCCATACTGGCTTGGAGAATTTTGAGCATGTCTATATTTCATCATTGAGAAGAGTAACCAACATTACCCAGTTGTTTTTATTAATTTCCCAAGAAAAATATATAAATCTAACTACTTTATGACTTTACGTTTGGTTTAAATTTTATTACAGCTTATTTTGATGCTTTTTCTAATTTCATAATCAGTCCCAGATTTTTTCTAACTCCTGCTACTGCTGTACCCTTCCTAATTGACCTTGAGAAAGTACTTACTTTATTTCTGTTTTCTTATCTCTATGTTCCTAATATATTTTTTCTGAAAGACTAAATCTTTAATAATTTAATTAAATAAAATGAATACTCATGGCCAATAATTAGAAGTTATGGGGAATGCAATATGTATATGAATTTTCTCTAGTTGTATGCAGCATCAATTAGTTTGACCTTACTTGATAACAATTATTTCCTAAAAAGCTTCAAAAACTATGGAGAGATAGTGAGGGCAGGACTCTTCATAAAAGGATAAGACAAGTGAAAAATCTGCATTAGTCAAAGTGGCTAAAATAACAAATTACATAACAGTGTTTTTTTTACAGTTAGTACCAGAGTTTGCTGTTCTGTGCAATTTATAGAAGAGAAATTATGGAGATCTAAGTCATAGTAGTGAAAGTCAGGGGAAGTAGCTGAACTCAAGTTTTAAGACATTTTCCAAGTCCCATACCTAAAATTAGAGTACCTGTCAAGGATGTGAGGAGCACAAGCTTTCTTTCAAGAAAGTGCCTCAGTTAAATTATTATAAGAACAATTTCTAAAGAATTTTCCCTAAGAAAATTAATCCTAGAGGAAAAATAAGTATAAAATATATGCTTATACATTGCAAAATTTACATAAAACATGTTCCCATTAATATGTGGACAAGACACTAAAATTTTCAATGGCAATAAATAAACTTATAAGAAATATGACCAGGACTATTATCATAAATAAGGAAGTTAGTACCATGTTAATCAGCCACAATTAGGAAAAAAATCAGTCCTTTATGTAGAAGCTAGTTTCAAGGTAAGTGGTTTTTACTTTTTGTGGCCAAAGATGGGCTCCAAATAATAAGTTAAAATTTTTGTTGTTTTTTTTTTCAGTTGCTAAGTCATGTCTGACTCTTTGTAACCTCATACTGTAGCATGTCAGGCTCCCCTGTCCTTCACTATCTCCCAGAGTTTGCTCAAACTCATGTCCACTGAGACAGTGATGCTATCTAACCATCTCGTCTGGTAGAAAAAATAATTTTGTGCTAATTATATAAAAGATTTGGTCTTCTTAATATAAGTTTTTTAGTAGAATAGAAGGGACAAATATCTTTCATAGGAAAAAGGACAGTGGAAGCTGAAGCCATATCCGTGATGGCCATTAATCCACAGTTAGGGGCAAAGACAGGGACAGGGCTCAGGCTACTGTATTAGATTTATAATGCCACCACCAGCACAGTTTTTCGTATTCTCTTATGAGTGGGAGTAGCCAATCCCATATCCAGAAATTCTGTTTAATTGGAATAAGGTCAAAGCATCAATATTTTAAAAACTCCCAGAAGATTCTAGAATATAATGAGTTAAGAACTAACAACTCAGTGATATGAGAGATCCCAACTGGATTCCATCAGTTTTCCAGTAAATATTTAGAGTTCTCTTTATGTCAGTTTTCTATGTTCAGAGGCAAAGCTTAAAATAAAAAATAAAATGCCTGACCTCATTAGGATTACATTCCAGGGAGATGGCAATAAATACACGATTTAATAAAGATATGTGTTTGAAGAAATGAATTACATACAGAGAGGATATGCCACTAACGTAAAATAATCAAGAAAAGTCAGTTTGGATAGATATTTGAACACAAGGATGAAGTAAAAGAGATACATTTGTTAAGTGTTTAAGCCAAAGAACAAGCTGTGTGTATGTTCTAAGTCGCTTCAGTCATGTCTGACTCTGTGATCCTATGGACCATAGCCCATCAGGTTCTTCTGTCCAAGGAATTCTCCAGGCAAGAATACTGGAGTAGGTTGTCATGCCCTTCTCCAGGGGATCTTCCCCATCCAGGGGAAGATCTTGCCTCTCTTACGTCTCATTTGGCAGGCAAGTTCTTTACCACTAGTACCACCTGGGAAGCCCCAAAGGAAATTCTCATCTAAACGTTCTAAGGTGGGAATTATTTTGCATGATGAAGTAGTGAGAAAGCTACTGTGACTATATTAGGCTATCAGCTAAGCTAACAGTAAAGGAAAGGATGTTGAGAGATGAATTCAGAAAGTTAGGCAGTGGTGAGATTATGGAGGCAGGGCCTTCTGGGACTTGTTCTCAGCCTTTTGGCTAAGATCAAGCATAGTATGGGAGCTTTCCAGATAGTACTGGGATAAAGAATCCACCTCCCAATGCAGGAGATGCAAGAGGCATAAACTCAATCCCTGGATCGGGAAGATTCCCTGGAGTTGAAAACCGATTCAGTATTCTTGCCTGAAAACTTCTATGGACAGAGGAGCCTAGCAGGCTACAGTCCATAGAGTCACAAAGAGTCAGACACAGTAGAGCACAGCACAATGATTTTTAATGGAATTTTAGATGTAATGGAGGATTTTCCCTCGTGGCTCACACAGTAAATAAATTGCCTGGAATGTCAGAGATGGGGTTCAATTCCTGGGTCAGGAAGATCCCCTGGAGCAGGGAATGGCTGCCCAAAGCTATTGAAAATGTTTAAGACAAGAAGGTGATCTGATTCACATCTTGCTACTGTTTGATGCATGAATTGTAGGTGCTCAAGAATGGAACCTGAGAGTCCAAGGTTGTTGCAGTAATTTAGGCAAGAAAAAGTAGCAGATTCTAACAAGGACTTGCTGCTGGATAGGACACAGAAGATAGATATAAGGAAACAAAGGATAAAATCTTGGTTTTAGGCTTAGGAAGTTTGTTGAATGCCTTTGGCATTATATTTAAAAGGAAGCCTAAATGGAGGGCAGAATGTGAAAACATCAAGAGTTATGATGTACTGTAACCCAGTGTTCATTGCAGCACTATTTACAGTAGCCAGGACGTGGAAGCAACCAAAGTGTCCAATGACAAATGAGTGGATAAAGATGTGGTCACATTCCGTATACATGTCTGGAATATGTATAATATTCCGTACAATGCAGTGGAATATTACTGTGTCATAAAAAGGAATGAAATTGTGTCATTTGTAGAGATATGGATGAACCTAGAGTCTGTCACACAGAGTGAAGTCAGGAAAACAAATATCAGATATTAACACACATATGTGGAATCTAGAAAAATGCTACAGATGAACCCATTTGCAGAGCAGAAATAGAAATGCAGACATAGAGAATGGACTTGTGGACACAGCAGGGCAAAGAGAGGTGGGACAAATTGGAAGGTAGGTTTGATGTGTATACACTACAACGTGTAAAATAGACAGCTATCGGGAAACTTCTGCATAGCACATGGAGCTTAGCTCGGTGCTCTGATGACCTAGGTGGGTGATGTTGCTGGTGGTGGTGGGGGGTGGTCAGAGGTCCAAGAGGGAGAGGATATATGTATGCATATAGCTGATTCCTTCTCTTGTACAGCAGAAACTAACACGACGTGGTAAAGCAATTATACTCCAAATTAAAAAATGTTATGATGTGCATATATGAGATGTCTATTTAAAATGTTGAACAGATAGTAGGATATGCCACATTGAACTGGAGGGAAGAGGTTAGGAGACAATTATTAAAATGATGTTTACAACATGATATTGCGTGCGGTAATTGGAGAGAAAGTAGATGAATAAGAGTTCAGCCCTGGGGACTTCTGGCACGTAAAGTAGGAAACAGAAAAAGAATCCAACAAAGGAGCCTGAGATAAGGTGAATAATGCAGTAGGAGGTAAATATGGGGAGTGTGGTGATCAGGAGATAAATGAAGATCTTTCAACAAAGAGCAATGAGTAAGTTTATTGTATATGGTGTTGAAGAATGGTTGAAAAATAAGAGGCTTAATTAGAGTAGAGGGGCTGGCATCCATTGCACAAGCGGAAGGGCAGCTTTAGACAGGTCAGGGTTGTAGTATGTGGAAGGTAGATTATTAAAAAATGAGTGGGGTAGACAGAATTATAAAGACATACCATCAGTGTTTTTTATCTCTTGATTGTTTAATTGAAGATAAATCTAGGGACTTCTGTGAAAGGACTTTGCAGACATAAGTGAAAATGAAGTCGCTCAGTAGTTTCCAATTCTTTGCGACCCCATGGACTGTAGCCTACCAGGCTCCTCTGTCCACGGAATTTTCCAGGTAAGAATACTGGAGTGGGTTGCCATATCCTTCTCCAGGGGATCTGCCTGACCCACGGATTGAACCCGGGTCTTCTGCATTGCAGGCAGATATTTTACCATCTGAGCCACCAGGGGAAGCCCCTGCAGACATAATGTGAGAGACCTGTGTTTGATCCCTGGGTCAGGAAGATCCCCTGGAGAAGGAAATGGCAATCCATTCCAGTATTCTTGCCTGGAGAATTGCATGGACAGAGGAGCCTAGTGGGCTATAGTCCATGGGGTCACAAAGAGTTGATACAACTGAGCGACAAAGCACAGCAAATGACTGAGTAAAGTCATCTCTCTCATATTTAAGAGGATATTTAAACATGTTTTTAAAGCATTCTATTAGTTTTCATTCTATTTAGCCTTCAAAGCAAACCTGTGGCTATGGTGCAAAATGATAGTTATATATTCAAAGAGGACTTTATACATTTAAATGTTTAAAATAGGTTTTATGACATCAAGTAGAACCACTATCTGGCTAAATATTTTTAAATCTCGTATGACGTCTATATTACTTTATTTATATTAAATAAATCACATAAAATCTACTCATAGAAAATAATGCAAAATCATGAAACCTCTTTATAAAACTGGTGAAAATGTATCACTATTCTAATTTCCTTTAATGGTCAATTAGCAGTTTCTAGAGCATAATTTCATATTGTCAATTTTTTTCAAACGTAGAAAATGGATATGCAAATGATAAAGCATGCAAACCAAGAGATTTTGAGTAAAAGAAAAAATGAAAATTATTTAAAAAACAAGTTTGCAAAACAGAGGATCCATGCATGACATTCACATTTATTCAGTTCAGTTCAGTTCAGTCACTCAGTCGTGTCCGACTCTTTGCGACCCCATGAATCGCAGCATGCCAGGCCTCCCTGTCCATCACCAACTCCCAAAGTTCACTCAGACTCACGTCCATCGAGTCAGTGATGCCATCCAGCCATCTCATCCTCTGTCATCCCCTTCTCCTCCTGCTCCCAATCCCTCCCAGCATCAGAGTCTTTTCCAATGAGTAAATTCTTCGCATGAGGTGGCCAAAGTACTGGAGTTTCAGCTTTAGCATCATTCCTTCCAAAGAAATCCCAGAGCTGATCTCCTTTAGAATGGACTGGTTGGATCTCCTTGCAGTCCAAGGGACTCTCAAGAGTCTTCTCCAACACCACAGTTCAAAAGCATCAATTCTTCGGCGCCCAGCTTTCTTCACAGTCCAACTCTCACATCCATACATGACCACTGGAAAAACCATAGCCTTGACTAGACGGACCTTTGTTGGCAAAGTAATGTCTCTGATTTTCAATATGCTATCTAGGTTGGTCATAACTTTTCTTCCAAGGAGTAAGAGTCTTTTAATTTCATGGCTGCAGTCACCATCTGCAGTGATTTTGGAGCCCCCCAAAATAAAGTCTGCCACTGTTTCCACTGTTTCCCCATCTATTTCCCATGAAGTGATGGGACCAGATGCCATGATCTTCGTTTTCTGAATGTTGAGCTTTAGGTCAACTTTTTCACTCTCCACTTTCACCTTCATCAAGAGGCTTTGTAGTTCCTCTTCACTTTCTGCCATAAGGGTGGCGTCATCTGCATATCTGAGGTTATTGATATTTCTCCCAGCAATCTTGATTCCAATTAGAGATACCAAGGGAACTTTTCCTGTAAAGATGGGCTCGGTAAAGGACAGAAATGGTATGGACCTAACAGAAGCAGAAGATATTAAGGAGAGGTGGCAAGAATACACAGAAGAACTGTACAAAAAAGATCTTCACGACCCATGATCACGATGGTGTGATCACTGACCTAGAGCCAGATATCCTGGGATGTGAAGTCAAGTGGGCCTTAGAAAGAAAGCATCACTATGAACAAAGCTAGTGGAGGTGATGGAATTCCAGTTGAGCTAGTTCAAATCCTGAAAGATGATGCTGTGAAAGTGCTGCACTCAACATGCCAGCAAATTTGGAAAACTCAGCAGTGGCCACAGGACTGGTAAAGGTCAGTTTTTATTCCAATCCCAAAGAAAGGCAATGCCAAAGAATGCTCAAACTACCGCACAACCGTGAACTTCCAGATGTTCAAGCTGGTTTTAGAAAAGGCAGAGGAACCAGAGATCAAATTGCCAACATCCGCTGGATCATCGAAAAAGCAAGGGAGTTCCAGAAAAACATCTATTTCTGCCTTATTGACTATGCCAAAGCCTTTGACTGTGTGGATCACAATAAACTGTGGGAAATTCTGAAGGAGATGGGAATACCAGACCACCTGACCTGCCTCTTGAGAAATCTGTATGCAGGTCAGGAAGCAACAGTTAGAACTGGACATGGAACAACAGACTGGTTCCAAATAGGAAAAGGAGTACGTCAAGGCTGTATATTGTCACATTTATTAGGCAGAGTCAAATAGCCGTAATAATGGGAACATTTATGAAATTGTTTATTCCTTTGCCTTTAGCTTTCTCAAATGAACAGTAAAAGAATTTAAAAGATGTTTTAAATTTCTCAAGTTCTTTTTTCATTAATATTAAGAAACTCTAAAAGTTTGATACCTAAAATGGGAAATTTGTGGGAAGAATGGCTCTAATTGTTATACTAATGAAATTGTTAAGCATATTAACAATCTAGAACACCAAGGACCTTGTGTGGAAGTAGAAGCAGGAGTGTGTTTTAATCTAATACTAGGCAGGATGATTCTGTAATGATCCTTCAACTAATCACACTTATTGCTGTTTAGTTGTTTAATCATGTCTGATTCTTTTGTGACCCCATGGACTATAGCCCACTAGGCTCTTCTCTCCAAGGGATTTCCCAGGCAAGAATATTGAAGTGGGTTACCATATCCTTCCCCCAGGGGATCTTCCCATCCCAGGATCAAACACGTGTCTCCTGCATTGGCTTGTATCTAGCAGGAAAATTTTAAAACATTAGAGTAGATCAGGTATGTAGAGACAAATCTATTTTACTAGAATTATTACCATCTTTCTTCCTACCCCTTAAGTCCTGAAAAGACTAACATATTTTTAATTATATAAATTTTTCTAAGAGATCAAAGAATGGGACAACTAAAAAGAAGCATTGTAATTATTTATTCCAATTTAAAAGTTTTGCTAATCTTATAAGTGGGATCCATGTGTGAGAGCACAGGAAAATATCTTGTTCAAAAGCCCAAGACATGCATTTATCTGATTGTTTCATGCTGAAATTTAGAGTAAATTGAGAAATTCTTTTGGAAATTGAAAAAGTATAATTTTGATGGGACATAATATATATTTTGTTAATTCTGTAAATAGTCATTTGGAGAAAACCTGACATAAATTTTTGGGAAGAGGAGGTTTGTCTGAGGTGAGAAGAAAGACGTGGAATAAAGTATGTGAAAAGCATTAGTTGCTCAGTTGTGTCTGACTCTTCATGACCCCATGGACTATAGCCCACCAGGCTCCCCTGTCCATGGGATTTTCCAGACAAGAATAGTGGAGTGTTTAGCCATTCCCTTCCCGGGGATTCAATCCCAATCCAGGGATTAAACCAGATTCTTTACCATCTGAGCCATCAGGGAAGCCCTGGGGAAGAGCATATATAACTCACAAAGGCTGAAATCTCTTTGGCAATAAAAATTTGGGGAATGATATTGATTTGCATAATTAATTTGAGCAGCTTGTGAAAAATCACAAACTGGTTCTCTGAAATCAATTATAAGCTGCCTTGGGCTAATACCTCTGCTTTTGTTGATGAGACTGTTTGGCTATACATGTTTATGAGAAGCTATAAATTAAACCTCAAGCTCTCTAATGGGCAGTTATAAATGACTGTCTAATTGTCAGTTTAAACACAATGCATTCTAAATCAAAGTCATCATTTTCTCTTCTTAAATCTCTTTCAGTTATAGGAAGAGTTGCACAGAATAGTGGAAAGAATTTGAAAACAAAAACCAAAAGTCTTATGTTGAATTTGTTGTTATTGTTGTTCAGTAGCTAAGTCATATCTGACTCTTTGCAACATTATGGACTGCAGCACACCAGGCTTCCCTATTCTTCACTATCTTCCAGAAAGTGAAGTCGCTTAGTCGTGTCTGACTCTTTGAGACCCCATGGACTGTAGGGGGTCACATGGGACCCCATGCCCACCAGGCTCCTGCGTCCATGGGATTCTCCAGGCAAGAATACTGGAGTGGGTTGCCATTTCCTTCTCCATGGGATCTTCCTGACCCAGGGATTGAACTCAGGTCTCCCACATTTCAGGCAGATGCTTTAACCTCTGAGCCACCAGGGAAGCACGTCTATCTTCCAGAGCTTACTCAAATTCACACCCATTGACTTGGCGATGCTATCTAACCGTCTTATCCTCTGCCACCCCCTTCTCCTTTTGCCTTCAATGTTAAACATAGAGTATTGATCAGTTCAGTTCAGTTCAGTTGCTCAGTCGTGTCCGACTCTGCAACCCCATGAATTGCAGCACTCCAGGCCTCCCTGTCCATCAAGAACTCCCGGAGTTCACTCAAACTCATGTCCATCGAGTCTGTGATGCCACTATTCTTGGTTAAAATTTGCCTCCCCAAAGACATATTCAAGATGTAACCTCCTCCTTCATGCCTGTGGATGTGACTTTATTTGAAAATTGGTTCTCTTGCAGATTTAATCAAGTTGACACAAAGTCAAAATCATTAGAAAGTGAAAGTGTCCGATTCTTTGTGACCCCCATGGACTGTAGCCTACCAGGCTCCTCTGTTCATGGGATTTTCCAGGCAAGGGTACTGGAGTGGGGTTGCCATTTCCTTCTCCAGGGGATCATCCCAACCCAGGGATCGAACCCAGATCTCCTGCACTGCAGGCAGATGCTTTACCATCTGAGCCACCAGGGAAACAAGATGATTAGAGTGGGCCCTAATTAAATATGATTGTTCAATTTGACTGATGTCTGTATCCGAAGGGGAACTTTGGACACAGAGACAGACATTCAAAAAAGATGTAAAAACCCAGAGGGAGAATACCACGTGCAAGGAGAGATTGGAGTTGCTCATCTGCAGACAAGGAGTGCTGATGGTCGCCAGCACACCCCTGGGAGCTGGGATGAGGCCAGGAAGGATGCTCCTGCTGGTCTCAGAGGGAGTGTGGTCTTGCTCACACCTTGATTTTGGACTTCTAATTTCCTGAAGTGTGAAACAATACATTTCTCTTGTTTTAAGACACCCAATTGGTGGCACATTTGTACAGCAGCCCTAGGAAATTAATACAATCTCCTACTGTGTCTTATGCACCATAATATACTGATTTGTTTACATGCATATGTGTGCAGTAGAGGGTAAATTTATTTTAAAGTTTTTTTTAAAAAATAAAAGTTATCATCCAATTTAATTAAATATGTATCAGTGAAGGAAGGGGCTTCCTTACTTACTAGTACCAGCAAGGTGCTAATGGTAAAAAAATAACCTACCTGCAAATGCAAGAGAGGTAAGAGATATAAGAGACGTGGCTTTGATCCCTGGGTTGGGAAGATCCCCTTTAGGAGGGCAACACACTTCAGTATTCTTGCCTTGGAAATCCCATGGACAGAGGAGCCTGGCAGGCTACAGTCCATGGGGTCACAAAGAGTCAGACATGACTGAGTGACTCTGGCACACATATTAATGAAGTAAAGAAATTTGCCTTATATCATATGCAATTTGCCTTAATCTGTCAAAGTCTGAAAGGTCCATCTAGTCACAGCTATGGTTTTTCCAGTAGTCATGTATGGATGTGAGAGTTGGACTATAAAGAAAGCTGAGTGCAAAAGAATTGATGCTTTTAAACTGTGATGCTGGAGAAGACTCTTGAGAGTCCCTTGGACTGCAAGGAAATCCAACCAGTCCATCCTAAATGAAATCAGTCCTGAATGTTCATTGGAAGGACTGATGCTGAAACTGAAGCTACAATACTTTGGCCACCTGATGTGAAGAACCGACTCATTGGAAAAGACCCTGATGCTGGGAAAGACTGAAGGCAGGAGAAGTAGGGGATGACAGAGGATGAGATGGTTGGATGGCATCACCGACTCGATGGACACGAGTTTTAGCAAGCTCAGAGCGTTGGTGATGGACAGGGAAGTCTGGTTTGCTGCAGTCCATGGGGTTGCAAAGAGTTGGACACTACTAAGCAACTGAACTGAACTGATCTGATACAATTAGTCAGTAAGAGAGAGAGAATATTATCTCAGTCTCTTTGCTCACAAACTCATATTTTCCCCAGTATTCTAACTACTTTTTAGAGTTTTTTAGACTTTCCATACTTTTAAAAAGAAACTTTTTATACTTTATTTCCTATGTTGTAGTACTATGAATATTAAAAGGTAAAAAATAAAACAGTTTTCAAAATATCTCACAAATAGGTCAAATTTTTAATTACCTCCTCTCTTTCTCACTATTCAGTTCTTTAATGCAGCAGCTATTTATTGAGCTAGGCACAGTTCTAGAAGCCTGTTGATTCCACGTCCAGAGCAGTTTAAACTCAAAATCCCTTTCAAAGGGCTTCCCTTTAGTCTTTGGTTTTCCTTTAGTTCAATAATCCTTCAACTAACTCTATATAAATAGTCCTATAAATAAAGACCAATAACCTCTCTCATTATTATCCAATTATGATTTATGATAAAGAAAAAATAAACAGTCACATATTATAAAGTGTCTGGGAAAATCTGTCAAATCAGTATTCTGCCTTCCTGCTGAACTCTGAGTTACTTCGGGTGGCCAGAGTAGCATCTGAATTTTGTTTGAATAGAAAGAACTGAAAGAAGAACAAACAGTAGGGTTGCATTATGATCTAAAATCCCAAAGCATCAGTATTTTTTTCTTTTTCAATGGAAGCCAAAGAATTGACGTTCTTCATAGCACAAGGGGTGGCAGTAGCTACGAGTGGGTTGCCATTTCCTTCTCCGACTATCTTCCACACTCAGGGAACAAACCTACGTATCCTGCACTGCAGGTGGATTCTTCACACTGAGCCACAAGGAGAGATAGATATATATATATATATATATATATATATATATACACACACACACACACAATATATTTACATCATGCATATAATATACATATTTACATCAAAGGTGTGTTTCCCAGGTATGAATTTTATTATCTGCCCAGAGACTTCTACATACCACAGAAAAGGATGTGACAACAAAACAGACTTGCATAATCCTCATTCCATGGCCTCAATGACATGATAGAAAATCTCATTAATCTTTGTTGTTACTGTTTTAATTTTTATTTTATATTAGAGTATAGTTAACTTACAACGTTGTGTTAGTTTTAGGTGTACAGCAAAGTGATTCCTATATATAAATATGTATATCAGAGAAGGCAATGGCACCCCACTCCAGTACTCTTGCCTGGAGAATCCCAGGGACGGGGCATCCTGGTGGGTTGCAGTCTATGGGGTCGCACAGAGTCGGACACGACTGAAGTGACTTAGCAATAGCATATATATGTTTGTGTATATATATATATCTCCATTCGTTTTTCAGATTCCTTTCCCATATAGGTTATTACAGAATATTTAGTAAAGTTCCCTGTGGTATACAGTAGGTCCTTGTCAAGTATTGATTTTATATACAGTAATGTGTATATGTTAATCCCAAACTCCTAATTTATCCCTCTTCTCCACCTTTCCCTTTTGGTAACCGTAAGCTTGTTTTCAAAGTCTGTGAGTCTATTTCCATTCTGTAAGTAACAGAAAATTTCATTGCTCTTTTGTCTTCTTAATTTAGGACTACTGTCACAGATTCCCGTGAAATGCTATGTGTCTTTATTGACAATGAATGTGGCATCATCAAAGACTACACATGAGACGACGGCCCTCTGTGAAAGTATCTAGCCAGGTATAACATCTCATGGCTATTCAAAATAATGGGTACATCCTTCATTGGATGAAGTCAATATCATGGAAAATTCCCCTTTTTAAGACTGAAAAAAATGTGGATGATGCTTGTTCAAAATCCCCAAAATGCCACTTTTCCACTTCACTGTGCTCCATCAAGATTTTGAACAGTTTGCTTTTTCCATACTAAAATTGAGTTGCTTAAACACTTGACCATAATCAACTTACTCCTTTTCTTTTTATAAAAGAAATAGTGGTATTATTTTTCACAGCACACTTAACAGTAGTTTCCCAAAGGACTGACAGTGAACTTAGCATTAAATGTCCATTTAACTTATTTGATTGATTGGAATCATGTGAGAATTCAGCATAGATTCTTTTTTGGCACTTGATCTTGACTTTCCAAAATCATCAGCAAATAAAACATGATGAAAACAACTGTTCTAACTCAAGATTCTTATTTAGATTCTTTACGAAAATGTAACTTTGTCTGTTTACCTTTGTGTACTATTTGTTTGGGACTTTTCAAATTTGTTTGTGTCAAAGAAAATACAAACCAGTGGGAAAACAATCAACATTATTAGGATAATTAGATTTTCTCTGGTAGCTGTCAACTTATTGGACCACAATTTCAAGATTCAGTTTATAATACATCATCAACAAGACAAGGATTTTAATTATTTAGTGGCTATCAATTATTAGTACTAGAAAGATAACACAAAACAAGTTTCATTGCTAATGAGCCAACAGGAATCATTTTTACATTCAAAGCACAAACTGTGAATTTAAATTATGCATCAATTATTTCATAAATGAAATGAATGTTCTTTGTTCCTTAAATGGTAGACGTGTCAATATTATAAAGCTTCATCTATCTAAGACATGTGTAAGTAAGCTTTCAGAACTATAAACGTTTGATCCTTTACTGTGAAATGCCCTAAAATGACACAAATTATATCTCTTCCTTCAGGAACTATCAGACACAGGACTAACCAATGTGAAACATGCATGATAAAGAGCAAATTTCTTTGACCTACTGGGAAATATAGATTTCAGACTTTTCATTGTTAAAAGCAGCAAAATTTCATTTGACAGAAATACTTAGCATGAATTTTTTAAACATTCTGTATTTTTCTGAAGAAGCTAAACCAAAAAACCTGTTGCAAATTAATCTATTCATGAAAATTAGTAATTTTAAAACATCTTCACATGCATATCTTCCTTTGTTCCTATCAATGACTCTCTCATTTTTGCTGAGAAATATCATTTTCTTCATTTTATAAATTTACTTTGCTTTTGGAAGTAGAATTTTACAACTTTATAATTTATGAAAGTCTAAGGTTTTCTAAAATTTATATAAGCAAATAAAGAGATTTAGTGTGATTCATATGACTTCACCCCTAATTCAAATTATCTGAAGGAAATATATAAAAAGTCAACTTTTAAGAATCAAAATATTATAGTTAAGGATACAGTTTGGTTTCTAAAGAGGATTTGGAAATCAATTTTCAATCCTTTGACCATTTTTCAGCAAGTACTTTAGCTCTGTTTTTGAAGGCTTTATTAGGTAACTTATTTGGATCACAAAATTCTATTATTATTGATTTTTTAAATTTTAATAAATATTCATTAAGCACCTCTCTGAATTTGCTATTATATTAGCATAAGGGGGATTCATACAGACCTTGTCATCAAAGCCTGTCCTATAACACAAATATTAATTTTCCAGGCCACCAATCCACAATTAATATGAAGGACACTAACAAAAATATTCCATATTTCTCTAATCCAGCAAGCAATAACAGGACAACTCATTTTAGATCCAAATTAACTATCTTAATAAAACAGGGACAATTATATTTCACAACAATTTGAAGCACTCAACTATTAAAAAACAGCATACATTTTTTCAGCACTTGAAGGTTAAGAGAAAGTTTATTTTATTAAAGGTTATTTCCTTATTGTATTTGAAAGAAAACAATCAGCAGTAACATGAAGACTATTTGAAGAATGAGAAATTAGTTTGCACTTTTATTTTCAATTTTATTTTAGCCAAAAAGCAAATAAATAAGTAAGGCTAAATGATTTGCAAGTTCACCTAGAACCCAGTTTCCCCAATAAGCATGTGTAAGGAGATCCAACCAGACTCCCTAAAGGAAATCAATCCTGAATATTCATTGGAAGGACTGATGCTGAAGCTGAAACTCCAACACTTTGGCCACCTGATGCGAAGAACTGACTCATTGGAAAAGACTCTGATGCTGGGAAAGATTGAGGGCAGGAGGAGAAGGGGATGACAGAGGATAAGATGGCTGGATGGCATCACCAACTCGATGGACATGCGTTTGAGCAAGCTCCGGGAGTTGGTGATGGACAGGGAAGCCTGGTGTGCTGCAGTCCATGGGGTCGCAAAGAGTCGGACACGACTGTGTGACTCAACTGAATTGAACTGATGTTAGAATTAAGTATGAAATCAGATCCTCCAAAAGCTCAGCAAAAAACCCTCTTATGGGAAAAGGCAGTTGAACAAGAAACCATAATATAAACTGAATAGTGCTACTTTCATCTTTACTAAGAACTTGTTTGAAATACACATAAGAACTATCCAGACATAAGGAGAAATTTCAGTGTGTTATTTCATCTTTAAATGGAATTGTCATATAAGAGCTTCCCAGATCTTCTACCATTTTTACCAAGTCCTTGTACTAATTTACAGAAAACGTGATTTTGAGAGTGCAAAGCATCTGAAAGCTACCACAAAACATTGTTCATTGGGAAGAGAGTGGGGGTAGAAAGTGATATCAAGTTTTACAATAAGAAATTAAAGAGACCTCAGATGCCTCGTGAAACAGTGATTTTCCAAGAAAGTTTTGACTAATAGAAAGTTTGAGAATCAAACAAACCTACTAAAAACAAATTATCTAAGAGTACACCTGAGGAAACTGAATTGGCATACGCACTCCAGAAGTTTTCTATTCAAACATTCCCCAGGTTTACTTTTGAGAAAAAAAACTTTTTGAGAAGTAAAACCCTCCTTCTATAGGTAGGAAAATAAGAAAGCCAATTAAATAATTAATTTGTCAAGGAAGAAGGGTAGATTCATATACATATATTAGCATATATATGAAATGCAAAATGTGTTTATTTTAATATATAAAATGTACCTGATTATATAAAGAACACTCAGTTCAGTTCAGTTGAGTCACTCAGTCGTGTCCGACTCTTTGCAACCCCCATGAACTGCAGCACACCAGGCCTCCCTGTCCATCACCAACTCCCGCAGCTTGCTTAAACTCATGTCCATCTAGTTGATGATGTCATTCAAACAACTCATCCTCTGTTGTCCCATTCTGCTCCTCCTTCTATGTTTCCAAGCATCGGGGTCTTTTCCAAGGTGTCAGTTCTTTGCATCAGGTGACTAAAGTATGGGAGTTTCAGTTTCAACATCAGTCCTTCCTATGAATATTCAGGACTGATCTTTAGAATGGACTGATTGGATCTCCTTGCAGTCCAAGGGATTCTCAAGAGTCTTCTCCAACACCACAGCTCAAAAAATCCATTCTTTAGCATTCAGATTTCTTTATAGTCCAACTCCCACATCTATACATGATTACTGGAAAAATCATAGCATTGACTGATGGACCTTTGTTGGCAAAGTAATGTCTCTTATTTTTAATATGCTGTCTAGGTTGCTCATAGATTTTCTTCCAAGGAGCAAGCATCTTTTAATTTCATGGCTGCAGTCACCATCTGCAGTGATTTTGAAGGCCCAAAAAATAGTCTCTCACTGTTTCCATTGTTTCCCCATCTATTTGCCATGAAGTGATAGGACCAGGTGCCATGATCTTTGTTATTTGAATGTTGAGTTATAAGCCAACTTTTTCACTCTCCTCTTAGACTTTCATCAAGAGACTCTTTAGTTCTTCACTTTCTGCCATAAGTGTGATGTCATCTGCATATCTGAGGTTACTGATATGTCTTCTGGCGATCTTGATTCCAGCTTGTGCTTCATCCAGTGAAGCATTTCTCATGACGTACTCTGCATAAAAGTGAAATAAACATGCTGACAATATACAGCCTGGATGAACTCCTTTCCCAATTTGGTACCAGTCTGCTGTTCCATGTCCAGTTCTAACTGTTGCTCTTGACCTGCATACAGATTGCTCAGGAGGAAGGTCAGGTGGTCTGGTATTCCCATGTCTTGAAGATTTTTCCATATTTGCTGTGATCTGCACAGTCAAAGGCTTCAGCCTAATCAATAAAGTGGAAGTAGATGTTTTTCTGGTATTTTCCTGCTTTCTCAATGTCCAAAGGCTGTTGGCAATTTGATCTCTGGTTCCTCTGCCTTTTATAAATCCAACTTGAACATCTGAAAGTCCATGTTTCACATACTGTTGAAGCCTGGCTTGAAGGATTTTGAGCATTACTTTACTAGCATGTGAGATGAGTTCAGTTGTGTGGTAGTTTGAGCATTCTTTGACATTGCCTTTCTTTGGGATTGGAATTAAAACTGACTTTTTCCTGTCTTGTGGCCACTGCTGAGTTTTCCAAATTTGCTGGCATATTGACTGCAGCACTTTTACAGCATCATCTTTCAGGATTTGAAGTAGCTCAACTGGAATTCCATCCCCTCCACTAGCTTTGTTCATAGTAATGCTTCCTAAGGCCCACTTTACTTCACATTCCAGGGTGTCTGGCTCTAGGTCAGTGATCACACCATTGTGATTATCTGGGTCGTGAAGATCTTTTTTATACAGTTCTTCTGTGTATTCTTGCAACCGCTTCTTAATATCTTCTGCTTCTGTTAGGTCCATACCATTTCTGTCCTTTATGGAGTCCATCTTTGCATGAAATGTTCCCTTGGTATCTCTAATTTTCTTGAAGAGATATCTAGTTTTTCCCATTCTATTGTTTTCTTCTATTTCTTTGCATTGATCGTTGAGGAAGGCTTTCTTATCTCTCCTTGCTGTTCTTTGGAGCTCTGCATTCAAATGAGTATATCTTTCCTTTTCTCCTTTGCTTTTGGCTTCTCTTCTTTGCACAGCTATTTGTAAGGCCTGCTCAGACAGCCATTTTACTTTTTGTTATTTCTTTTTCTTAGGGATGGTCTTGCTCCCTGTCTCCTGTAGAATGTCACAAACCTCCGTCCATAGTTCATCAGGCACTCTATCTATCAGATCTAGTCCCTTAAATCTGTTTCTCACTTCCACTGTATAATCATAAGGGATCTGATTTAGGTCATCCCTGAATGATCTAGTGGTTTCCCTATTTTCTTCAATTTAAGTCTGAATTTGGCAATAAGGAGTTCATGATCAGAACCACAGTCAGCTCCCAGTCTTGTTTTTGCTGACTGTATAGATCTTCTCCATCGTTGGCTGCAAAGAATATAATCAATCTGATTTCAGTGTTGACCATCTAGTGATGTCCATGTGTAGAGTCTTCTCTTGTGTTTTTGGAAGAGGGTGTTTTCTATGACCAGTGCATTCTAGTTAAATGTCCTAGTTAAAATGGTCTAAATCTGCTTAATAGCCTCTGTATTTGAATGCTAAGTTGCTTCAATCATATCTGACTCTTTTCGACTCTATGGATTGTGGCCCACCAGGCTCCTCTGTCTATGGGGATTCTCCAGGCAAGAATACTGGAGTGGGTGGCCATTTCCTTCACCAGGGGTCTTCCCAATCCGGGAACCAAACTCGCATCTCTTATGTCTCCTACACTGACAGGCAGGCTCTTTACCACTAGTGCTACCTGGGCAGAGCTTCCAGTGGCTCTGTAATTACATAACCTCAGATTGCTTTTCTTTTTAATTTGTATTCCACTGCTTTTCTACTAACTTTGGCAAAACCCAAGTAATTTTATCCATGATGATCAGAGCATGGTTACAAACTTATTAGTCAAATGATTTCCAGATAGTCAAATGGAAAACAAAAACAACCACCAAAAAAAAAAACCCCTTCATTTTCTATTTTGGTTTTTGTTATTTGGTTTGTTTGAACTTTCCTTGGCATTTGCCCTCCTAACCAAGGCCAATTTATCAGAGAAAAAGACCTAATCTGAAATTTATTCCCACTCTTGTCCACTTCAATCTCCCTGCCTAGACTAAGAGTAGGAAAATACAGAGTCTTCACAGGTCAGAACTTCAATTAAACTTTTGGGTAACTGTATGGCCAATGAAGACAGTACGGGGTGTATTCTAAAGAAATATTATGTTAGCTTTGAGACACAAGTCCACTGAAATACTGAGTTTTAATTATAAGATTATAGAATGATTCCTTTGCCCTAAACCTTATTATCACACCATTGAGGGTCCAGTATAATAGTAGATTACAGCAGAAAGAGCTACAAGATAGAGACTCTTTCTGAAGGGCATTTAGAAATTCCAAAGCCAAGAGGAAACCAACCTACCTGCCCTTATCTGCTCCCACCTACAACAAATATCTAACTCAGTCCAACCCCTAATCAGATTAATACAAATTATCACACTAAAGACCTCTTGCCTCAATTCTCAGTACCCAATAAATATATCTGACTTTCAAAAACAAAAAACTACAAGGCATGCTAAAAGGCAAGAAGAAACACACTCAGAGAAAATCAATCATTAAAATGAGTCAGATATAATAAAGATATTGGAGTTAATAGGCTGAGAATTTAACAATCTATAGATATGATATTATGCTTTTTCCATTTATTCTATTAATATATTGACTTCTATTCATGATTTTCTAATGGTAAGGTTTTCTTGCATTCTTCAAATAAAGCTTGGTTGTGATATATTCTCTATTCTGTCTCTTAGTAGGTTAAAATTTTCTTATATATTCTTAAGAACATGTGCTAATGAGAAATACTGGCCTGTACTCCCTGATAATGATAATATATTTTTATTTGGAAATATTGTTGATTTCAAAATTCATAGCAGTATTCCCTCTTTCCTTATTCTCTGGAACAATGTTTAGAATTCACCAGTGGAATTATCTGGCCTTAAATTGGTATTTTGGGGAGATTTTTAATCATAGCTTTAATTTCTATATGAGAAAACTATTCATATTTTTTCCTCTTGGGTCAAGTTTTATAAATTTAACTTATTACTATAATATATAAGTTCAAGATAAATGATTTTGCTTTTATTTTATAAAGTATTTTGAATATACCCAAAAGAAGGAAGAATAAATACTTCAAAAAACTTTATAGATTTAACTATTGTTAATGTTTTGATATAATTTTTTCATGTTTATTTTCTCAAGAATGCTAAAATAATTTACTTCAAGCTAGTTTATCCCTATTTTCTTTGAAATTAATGTGAGAATTTTCAAGAAAAAATGAATTTAAAAAATAAACTAAAATGTGATTGTCATCACAGGGTCTCTTCAACCTTTAGACATAGAATTCCTTTGTATGGCTGGTGAAGAAAAACATGCATATTGACTATAATGAGGAAGATTAGCTTGATAAAGGAGAAGAAAAGGAAAAGAATGAGAAGAAAGTGGTAAGGGAAAGAAGAAAAGAAAATGAAGGAAAAAAAAGATAATTATGAAGCAAAATATATTGGTGAATTTCTTAGCTATAAGAAGAAAATGTTGCCATGGTTGATGATTGAACTAATGCAAATTAATGTGATTAAAAAATTAAAATTTAAGACATGTTTATGTGACTTCCTTGGTCACAAGTGACTGAGACTCTGAGATCCCAATGCAGGCGGCCCAGGTTCAATTCCTGGTCAGGAATGAGATCCTACAACTAAGAGTTCCCACACCACAGCTAAAGAACCCACTTTCCACAAGGAAGATCAAAGATCCTATGTGCTGCAACTATGACCTGGTGCAAGCAAATAAATAAATATTAAAACAAAACACATTTACTATGTCAGAAAAAGTTTGTTGTTACATGGTAGATGCTGAAAGGCAAAGACTTGCAAGATTAGGATGACTCTTCATCTTATAGAGCAGAAGAATCCCTCAGAACATCACTAATCAAACACCAACATCTAGTTCATCAAGTTTTCTTCACATTAATGTCAAAAGCCAGGAAGTCCAAATAACAGGCTCATCATCAAGACAGGATAAATGAAGCATGCAAGCAATGGAAAAAGGTTTTCTAGATGAATCAGAGTCTCACAGAAGGCCAAGTCCACGAATTGTAAATCTTCAAATGCTTATTCAGTAGAAGCCAGAAGACCAGCATCTTCTGTAGTAACATGGGCGGTAGCAGCCACATCCGTAGCCTCCATAACCACAGCCGTAGCCCAGCCTGTGGAAGCCGCCACATCCATAGCCATAGCCACAGCCCAGGCCTCCAAAGCCTCTGTAGCCGTAACCCAGGCCTTTGCAGGAGGTGCCATAGTAACTCATGGTATCAAGATGGTGTTTGACTTGCTGCTGCAGATCTGCTTTGTGACTGTGACTACATAGGAGCATTTATATAATACATGCTGGTGGGTGTAGAAAGCCACACCTCTAAATATCACCCACTAGAGCACACTATTTGAAAACTGTGTCAACTATCTTGCTTCCTAACTTGAAACCATGCTTTCCACTTATTTGTGCCACTCCTTATTTAAAAGCTATGTGACACATTTTATTTTCTGCTTTATTTGAATTCCTAGTGAAAATTATTTCACTGCTAATAAGATACTATTGTGTTTATATCTGCTTACTTGTTTGGGTTTCTGAGTTTCAAACTCCATAAACAAACGTCTATAGTCTTCAACGTTTCAGTCTTCAAACTGCATCACACGAGACTGCATTTACCCTGTAATTGTCCCCTTCCTTTTGCCATTCCAAGACTGTTGACTCCTTTCTAAGCCATGGGTATTATTTTTCTTCTCCCAAGAATTCTCATAAATTGAACCATAATTTTTCCCTGAAATACTGGCTCAATGAAAAACGACAATCAACTGACATATGTCTTAAAACAAAGCTTTTAAAGTCAGCTGAGAACCACATTTAGCAGTGCAATGCTATTTAATTTTTAAAAGAGCTACAGATTGACGTCAAAAGAATTTCTCAAGCATTATGTTTCATACAGAGTAAATGTGCTTCGTAGATACCACTGAAAATTGCTTAAGAAGAGTTCCTCCTAAGTTGCTATATAGGACAGGGATCCCAACTCTGTGCTCTGTGATGACCTAGAAGGGTGGAATTGGGCTGGGAGGAAGGCAGGCTCAAGAGGGAGGGGATATGTGTACACATACGGTTGATTCACTTCATTGTACAGCAGAAACTAACACAACCCTGTAAAGCAATTATCCTCCAATTAAAAAAATAAAAAAGCAAGCAATAAAAAAAGAGTTCCTTTTAATCATTATAAGTGGCTCCCTACCCACAACAATATTCTTATTCCAGATACTAAATTCCATATTATCATACATTTCATATTATCATAAGATAATATGATATCTTATGATATCATATTGATATCATTTATTTGTGTCTTTTATTACTTCTTTTAACCAATGAGAAAACTGAACCTCAGATGAACAGAATTATGCAGCAATGATCTTTAGTAATAGTTGAGGGCTAAAATCTTAGTTCGTCAGGTAAATTTGAAATTTCCACGTTACATGTTAAGGAGTTTTACTCTCCCATAGTGTGCAGCTGCCTTATATTTTTGTTTATTCCCACTATCATTAGAAATAAATGCTGCTGCTGCTAAGTCAATTCAGTCCTGTCCGACTCCTAGCGACCACATGGACTGCAGCCTACCAGGCTCCGCAATCCACGGGATTTTCCAGGCAAGGGTACTGGAGTAGGTTGCCATTGCCTTCTCCGCAAGAAATAAATGCAAGTGACCTAAAACCAGTTAGCCTTGTATATTCAACTATATAGTCCCACTTTCTTAAAAAGCACAAAATAACTGAGTATTTAAAAAGAGTATTGATTATTTTTGAACTTCATTTATACTAATTATGCTAGTTTCCCTACCAGTTAATTAAGAATACAATGTGATTAGGTACTCTGTATTAGATGCCATGTATATATAGATAGATAGATGGCGCTTTGCAAACTACAAATTGAAGAGAATTATTAGTGATAAAGAATTGCTCTGTTTTAATCAACTTTAGTTAGAAGAATTTCAATACTACTAGTCATTTTGCCTTATCTTCAATAACAGAGGTTCTCATAAGATTTAATGCAGGGATTACATTCTATGTTCTGCTTTGACTCCTTAAAGAGAAGCAAAGCTCCAGCCATAAGTTTTGCTTGTACATGAAACAGCAAGTTATCTGCCACCTCTTCTCATTCTCAGCCAACACTACCTCCTACCTAGAACAGCAAGGACCAGACTCCCCACTCACTCTATGACACTTGCTTTTCTTCTTGTAGAAAGACACTCTTTTCAGTCCTTTATTTTTCTGAGATACTACTGCACATATATCTTGAGATTTTGGCAAATACCAATGTTCAGGACTCCTTTTATTTGTTAGAACAATTCTTTATTTTCTCTTTAATCTACATATATATTTGTACTATATTCAACTAAAAGTCAGTCTTATTTTGTGATTTTGAAACAGCTGTGAAAAAAGCAAACACACTATAATGGGTAAAGAGAAAATCCAATTCCCCTAAAAATATCTTTCAACTCAACAGACTCTGGACATCAGCCAATTTGTCAAGGTAAAACTACATAAGCTTTCCTGTTCCCATCATTGTACCTCCAATAACCTCAAAGTATGTACAGGAACTTACAGAGAATTTAAAAACTGCCAAGAACATTTCTTTGGCTATTAAGAAAAAGGACTATTTTGGGATAGTTCTCCATGAAGAGTACACATGTAAATGATACAGTGATGGGGAAATAACCATATAGGACACTTCCAGGCCTCCCTGTCTATCACCAACTCCTGGAGCTTACTCAAACCCATGTCCATCGAGTTGGTGATGCCATCCAACCATCTCATCCTCTGTTATTCCCTTCTCCTCCTGCCCTCAATCCCTCCCAGCATCAGGGTCTTTTCAAATGAGTCAGCTCTTCACATCAGGTGGCCAAAGTATTGGAGTTTCAGCTTCAGCATCAGTCCTTCCAATGAACACCCAGGACTGATCTCCTTGAGGATGGACTGGTTGAATCTCCTTTCAGTCCAAGGGACTCTCAAGAGTCTTTTCCAACACCACAGTTCAAAAGCATCAATTCTTCGGAGTTCAGCTTTCTTTATAGTCCAACTCTCACATCCATACATGACTCCTGGAAAAACCATAGTCTTGACTAGATGGACCTTTGTTGGCAAAGTAATGTCTATGCTTTTTAATATGCTGTCTAGGTTGGTCATAACTTTCCTTCTGAGGAGTAAGCATCTTTTAGTATACAAGTAACATATAACAAAATATTTTCTGTGAAAAAATTAAAAAAAAAATAGTTCTATTTGGAGGTCTGGGTAGTGGTCTTGCCAGTGGTATAATCTGAAAGATAATCATGGGGTATTGACTTGTTGGAAGATTGAGTCACTGTCCTTTAGCTAAACATCTACAGAGCACTGTGTGATTCCAAATTTGTGTTTCTACTTCTCGCTTCCCTCAAGAACATCTTGCTCTTTCGTTGGTATTTCTTGGTATTTTCAAATGATTTGACATAAACACAATGATTTGTTTCTGTTAATCAGAAACTTCTCCTACTGCTTCATCTTTCTGCCCTTGAAAATTGTGTTTTCTTTTCTATCTATGTTTTCTATTTTAATGTGATATTTTTAAGAGTTTTTGTTATTTTCCTTCTTTATTGATCTTTCTCTTCAAAATGTCAGTGGGGCTTATACTAAAAACACACTTCTCTCTTTCGTTTCTTATTGCATCTCATGAAATTGTAAATTGTTCCTCTAGGAACATTCACTAAATACCCAATATGGTTCAGACACAGGTTATACCTTTTGCATACATCAGTAAATAAGTTATCCTCACTCTCTGCTTCAAATAATACCAGTAGTGTAACTTTCCAATTGTTACCTATTTGGTTATTCCTTTTCCCTTCATATAATCCGCAGTATTTTAGGAACGTCTATGTCTAAGAATAGATTAATATGATGAGGGGATTCATGTCTTAGCACTGACTGAAAAAATTATTTCTCACATACATACACACTATATTTAAAGAAAAAAATTTATATTAATAAGCACAAGTAGTGAAACATATTGGGCTTGCCAGGTGGCTCAGTGGTGAAGAATCTATCTTCAAATGCAGAAGACACAAGTTTGATCCCTGGTCCTGGAAGATCCCCTGGAGAGGCAAATAGAAACCCACTCCAGTATTCTTCCCTGGGGAATCCTTAGGACAGAGGAGTCTGGTGGGCTGCATTCCATGGGGTCTCAAAAGGGTCAGACGTGGCTTAGTGACTAAACAAAGCAAAAACAAGTGAAATATATTAAGAAATCAGTTACTTAGGATTTATCTGCAGCCGAGAAAAAAAAAAGTCATCACCTTGAAAAACTCTGAGGATTATATGATGAATGTGTTGCCTCTCATCTAAACTGAATGCTTAGCTCTGCCCATAAAGCTGCCTTTATTGGACCTTTCCCCCATGAGCACAGTAACACCCAGCATCTGTCTTTCTTTCAGAACAACTTCTCACTCTCCTCTTCTCTTCCTCTGGTCCATCCCCACTTGATTTCACTGAGAAAACTGCCACCATCAGGCAGTAACTCTGGCACCTCTTCACCTTCTTTCTCATCCGCACACTTACTCGCTTTGAAAATTATTTCAAATTCAATATGTGAAAAATTTTTATAAATAAAGACAAAAAATAGCAGTCATCTCCCCTTTCACCCACCATGTGCTTAATTTCCCCCACCCTTTCCTTAGTGGTTTTATCTTAGCACACAGCTTCAAAAATCACCAGCTATCTAAGCCAGAAACTGGATTTATACCTAAGTCAAGCTTCTTTTTCTGCGTCCTCCAAATTCAAGTTATTTTCATTCTTTCATTCAATAAATAATAGAGAACATTTACCTACTTACTTTGGCAAAACAGCAGTTAAAAAGAAAAACAAATCCCCCAACCCCAGCGGTCTAATGTTTAAATGGGGGAGATAGACCATGAACAAATACAGACTTCACTGAGTCATTCATCAAATATTTACTGAATGGCTACTTTGTGCTCAATAATTTTTTTTTAGGCACTGTGGTATTTCACTGTGGTTAACAAAGCTGACAAAAGCTCTGTATTCCTGAAGGTTACATTCTATTGGGGAAGAGGGCAAATGACTAATCAATCAGGCTGTCAATCAAAATGGTATACTTCATAGTGACATAAGAACAAAACACAAAGCAGAGGGGAAGATTGGCAATGGGCAGCGACCAACAGGGAACTTGAAAGTGTAGACAGATAGGTAGGGAAGGCCCACCCTAAATCAGTCTTCTAAGTGAAGACTGGAAAAGTGATGGATTTCCCTGGTGGTCCAGTGGTTAAGACTTCATCTTCCAAAGTGAGGGTTGCTAGTTCGATCCCTGATCAGGGGGCTAAGATCCCACATGCCTCATGGCTAAAAAGCCAAACCAAAACAAAACAAAGGAACAGAAACAATATTGTCACAAATTCAGCAAAGATTTTTTTTCTTTTTAAATGGTCCACATCAGAAAAAAAAAAAAAGAAAAACACTTCAAAAAAAAAAAAAAGGACTATAACGATGAGAACGTGAGGCATGTAGCTACCTGGAGGAAGAGTGTAGCAGGCAGATGAAGCTAAAAGCACCCTTAAGAGCTCTGTTTAAGAAATCCGTTTATACAAACACCTAAAGAGATCATAGCAAGGGCTTTGCGCTTGCTATGAATCAGGCAGGAAGTGGCTGTTCAGGGTTGTATGAGAAGGTCTCTTGATTAGGCAGCATGTGAAGATGGACCCATCCCTCTTCCTGGTGTACCCACCCTGCACTGCTCCAGCTCCACCAATATAATGGATCTTACACCTGTGATTAGGGGCTTCCCAGGTGGCTCAGTGGTAAAGTATCCACCTTCCAATGCAGGCGACCCAGGAGACGCAGGGTTGATCCCTGGGTTGGGAAAATCCTCTGGAGGTGGAAATGGCACCCCACTCCAGTAATCTTGTCCAGAAAACCCCACAGACAGAGGAGCCTGGCAGGATATAGTCTATGGGGTCACAGAGAGTCAGACACAACTGAGCGACCAACACTCTCACTTTTGATGTTCAAACTACCTGCCCAGTCAGATCAGATCAGATCAGTCACTCAGTCATGTCCGACTCTTTGCGACCCCATGAATCTCAGCATGCCAGGCCTCCCTGTCCATCACCAACACCCGGAGTTCACTCAGACTCATGTCCATCGAGTCAGTGATGCCATCCAGCCATCTCATCCTCTGTCGTCCCCTTCTTCTCTTGCCCCCGATCCCTCCCAGCATCAGAGTCTTTTCCAATGAGTCAACTCTTTGCATGAGGTGGCCAAAGTACTGGAGTTTCAGCTTTAGCATCATTCCTTCCAAAGAAATCCCAGAGCTGATCTCCTTCAGAATGGACTGGTTGGATCTCCTTGCAGTCCAAGGGACTCTCAAGAGTCTTCTCCAACACCACAGTTCAAAAGTATCAATTCTTCGGCTCTCAGCCTTCATGACAGTCCAACTCTCACATCCATACATGACCACAGGAAAAACCATAGCCTTGACTAGATGAACCTTTGTTGGCAAAGTAATGTCTCTGCTTTTGAATATGCTATCTAGGTTGGCCATAACTTTCCTTCCAAGGAGTAAGCGTCTTTTAATTTCATGACTGCAGTCACCATCTGCAGTGATTTTGGAGCCCAGAAATATAAAGTCTGACACTGTTTCCACTGTTTCCCCATCTATTTCTAATGAAGTGATGGGACTGGATGCCATGATCTTCATTTTCTGAATGTTGAGCATTAAGCCAACTTTTTCACTCTCCACTTTCACTTTCATCAAGAGGCTTTTGAGTTCCTCTTCACTTTCTGCCATAAGGGTGGTGTCATCTGCATATCTGAGGTGATTGATATTTCTCCTGGCAATCTTGATTCCAGCTTGTGTTTCTTCCAGCCCAGCATTTCTCATGATGTACTCTGCATATAAGTTAAGTAAGCAGGGTGACAATATGCAGCCTTGATGTACTCCTTTTCCTATTTGGAACCAGTCTGTTGTTCCATGTCCAGTTCTAACTGTTGCTTTCTGACCTGCATACAGATTTCTCAAGAGGCAGGTAAGGTGGTCTGGTATTCCCATCTCTTGAAGAATTTTCCACAGTTTATTGTGATCCACACAGTCAAAGGCTTTGGCATAGTCAATAAAGCAGAAATAGAAGGTTTTCTGGAACTCTCTTGCTTTTTCCATGATCCAGCAGATGTTGGCAATTTGATCTCTGATTCCTCTGCCTTTTCTAAAACCAGCTTGAACATCAGAAAGTTCACGGTTCACATATTGCTGAAGCCTGGCTTGGAGAATTTTGAGCATTACTTTACTAGCGTGTGAGATGAGTGCAATTGTGTGGTAGTTTGAGCATTCTTTGGCATTGCCTTTCTTTGGGGATGGAATGAAAACTGACCTTTTCCAGTCCTGTGGCCACTGCTGAGTTTTCCAAATTTTGCTGGCATATTGAGTTCAGCACTTTCACAGCATCATCTTTCAGGATTTGGAATAGCTCAACTGGAATTCTATCACCTCCACTAGCTTTATTCATAGTGATGCTTTCTAAGGCCCATTTGACTTCACATTCCAGGATGTCTGGCTCTAGGTCAGTGATCACACCATCGTGATTATCTGGGTCGTGAAGATCTTTTTTGTACAGTTCTTCTGTGTATTCTTGCCATCTCTTCTTAATATCTTCTGCTTCTGTTAGGTCCATACCATTTCTGTCCTTTATCGAGCCCATCTTTGCATGAAATGTTCCTTTTGTATCTCTGATTTTCTTGAAGAGATCTCTAGTCTTTCCCATTCTGTTGTTTTCCTCTATTTCTTTGCAGTAGTCACTGCCCAGTAGTCACTCACTATTTAGGGACTGAGCATGCACCCCTGTGATTAGGCTATTTCATATGACAAGGTTAGTTTATCTGGCCTTGAGAGGCCTTATTTTAAATTTTTTTTATTTTAATAGGAGACTAATTACTTTACAAATTGACATGAATCAGCCATGGGTGCACATGTGTTCCCCATCTTGAACCTCCCCCCCTACCTCCCTAGTGCACCAGCCCTGAGCATATGACAAGGTTAAGAAATGGAGATCATCTGGATGGGCCTAATCTAATCACAAGAGCCCTATAAAAGTAGGATTGGCTCTAGAGGAATAAGTCATAGGCTCAGAGCATGAAAAGGATTTGACATGTCTTTGTTGGCTTGAAGATGGAGGGGGCCATGTGGTAAGGCATATAAGTGACATCTAGTTATTGAGAGTAGCCCCCAGCTGACAGTCAGTATGGAAATGCAGCTCAATCATACAAACATAGTAACTAGTTGACACTAATATGAGCTTGGGAGCAGATTCTTCTCCAGATCCCCCAGAGAAGAACTCAGCCCAGCCAATGTCCTATTTTACCTATAGGATCCCTGAGCAGAGAACTTAGTGACACCTTGACTGACTTCTGATCCACAAAAATGAGAATAAAGAAATAGTGCTGTTTTAACTTAATATGTTTATGCTGGTTTGTTAAGCAGCCATAGAGAACTAAATATAGTAACTTTAACATTTTTATCCTGAAAGCTCTTCACACTCAAATAACTAAAATTAAATCATAGCTATAGTCCTAAACATCATCATATAAGTTTTGTCACACACAAACTCAGAAGGGATTCAAGAAGAATTGAGACAATAATATAGTAAATTTGGAATATTATGTATATTATTGTAAATCTCAAAAGTAAATGTATTAGAAGTTGAGTTTTATGATGTTTTAGCATGGGTACAAATCAGTGATCAATGTAAAGTAATAGAGGAAAATAGTAGAACAGGAAAGACTAGAGATCTCTTCAAGAAAATTAGAGATACAAATGGAATATTTTATGCAAAGATTGGCACAATAAAGGACAGAAATGGTATGGACCTAACAGAAGCAGAAGATATTAAAAACAGGTGGCAAGAATACACAGAAGAACTACACAAAAAACATCATCATGACCCAGATAACCACAATGGTGTGATCACTCACCCAGAGCCAGACAACCTGGAAAGCAAAATCAAGTGGGTCTTAGGAAGCAGCAGTATGAACAAAGCTAGTGGAGGTGATGGAATTCCAGTCGAGCTCTTTCAAATCCTAAGAGATGATGCTGCACTCAATATGCCAGCAAATTTGGAAAATTCCGTAGTGGCCATGGGACTGGAAAAGGTCAGTTTTCATTCTAATCGCAAAGAAAGGCAACGCTAAACATTGTTCAAACTACCACAGAATTGCACTCATTTCACACACTAACAAAGTAATGCTCAAAATCCTCCAAGCCAGGCTTCAATGGTATGTGAACTGAGAATTTCCAGACGTTCAAACTGGATTTAGAAAAGGCAGGGGAGTCAGAGATCTAATTGCCAACATCCATCAGATCATCAAAAGGCAAGAAAATACCATAAAAATATCTACTTTCACTTTATTGATTACACCAAATCCTTTGATTATGTGGGTCACAACAAACTATGGAAAATTCTTAAAGAGATGGGAATACCAGACCAACTAACCTGCCTCCTGAGAAATCCGTATGCAGATCAAGAAGCAACAGTTACAACTGGACATGGAACAACAGACTGGTTCCAAATTGGGAAAGGAGTACGTCAAGGCTGTATATTGTCATCCTGCTTATTTAACTTATATGCAGAATACATCATGAAAATGTTGGATTGGATGAAGCACAAGCTGAAATCAAGAATGCTGGGAGAAATATCAATAACCTAAGATAAACAGATGACACCACCCTTATGGCAGAAAGTGAAGAGAACTAAGGAGCCTATTGATGAAAGTGAAAGAGTAGAGTGAAAAAGCTGGCTTAAAACTGAACATTCAAAAAATGAAGATCATGACATCTGGCCCCATCACGTCCTGGCAAATAGATGGGGAAACAATGAAAACAGTGAGAGACTTTATTTTGGGGGGCTCCAAAATCACTGCACATGGTGACTGCAGCCATGAAATTAAAAGATACTTGCTCCTCGGAAGAAATGATACGTCAACCTAGACAGCATATTGAAAAGCAGAGCCATTACTTTGCACACAAAGGTCCATCTAGTCAAGCCTATGGTTTTTCCATTAGTCATGTATGGATGTGAGAGTTAGACTATAAAGAAAAATGAGCACCAAAGAACTGATGCTTTTAAACTGTGGTGTTGGAGAAGACTCTTGAGAGTCCCTTGGACTGCAAGGAGATCTAACCAGTCCATCATAAAGGAAATCAGTGCTGAATGTTCATTGGAAGGACTGATGCTGATGCTGAAACTCCAATACTTTGGCCACCTGATGCAAAGAACTGACTCATTTGAAAAGACCCTGATGTTGGGAAAGATTGAGGGCAGGAGGAGAAGGGGATGACAGAGGAGGAAATGGTTGAATGGCATCACCAACTCGATGGACATGAGTTTGAGCAAGCTGCAGGAGTTGGTGATGGACAGGGAAGTCTAGCATGCTGCAGTCCATGGGGTTGCAAAGAGTTGGACACGACTGAGTGACTGAACTTCAGTACTGCCTTAATGCCACATTCCTTCTGTCAAATTTCAAAAAGAATACTGTTCCTTATCCAAAGAAAGTTTTCTTCTCTGCATGTATCAGTAAACCAAAGTTAAACAATTTAGATTTTAGTTCTGGTTATGTCACTTCATGTGGCATTGGTTATTATGCTGAAGCTTATTTTGAAAACTACGATCAAAATGACAATGTAATTCAAAAAGCTGTTGTCAATATTAATGAAGAAAACACATAAGTGAACTGAAGAGAATACAACATCCTTTACTAAATAAAAATATCCTTAAAGTAGCATTTCAATTAAGGAGAATCCAGTGAAAGCCTAAAGCAGTATATTTCTGATTAAAATCTATGACCCTCAAAATAACACCTTTCTGATACAATTGATTCTAGAATTTTAATCTTCTTTAGACATTTAATGGTACAAACCAGGTCACTGATTCTGCTAAGTTTTCTCTCTTCCATTTCATATTCCCTCTTGTAGCCATTCCTAGATAACATATAGCATTATATTTGATGATAGTTATCACCTATGACATTGGAAGAACTTCCCAGATGATCTAACTCCACCTTCCAATTTCTAGTTCCTAAATGAATGTCTACCGGAAATGTTGAATAAGTACATGTCTACTGGAGAAACCTTCATCTAGATATTGGTTATGGGGAAACAAGCTGTCAAAAGTAATTAGACTAACACAAATTGCCGGGAGCCAGCATATTGCATATTGAGTGCATATTGCATATTGAGTGCAGCACTTTCCACAGCATCATCTTTCAGGATCTGGAATAGCTCAACTAGAATTCTATCACTGTCAGGAGCCAGCGTGAGGAGCTCCACCCATGACAAAGGTCATGAGGAAGGAGGCTCGGCATATGCAAAGGCAGGATCAAGCCTCAGGAGTCTCCCTGGAAATTCTCGAGCATCTACCCCCAAAACTAGAGTCTGCATACTTTCTGCTTTGTGCTTTCACCTAAACCTCTGACTTTGCAGGGGGCTGTCCCCCACTACCTCTCTCTGAAAAAAGAGTTAGCTTACAGCTCCAGTTAATAATTCCTGGGTGTGACAGTGTTTCAACCTACAAACTCCTTTTGAAGTCCTCTAGCCTGCCTGAATAGGTTTTTCCAGCCACATGTGATTGCTCAGAGCCTCCCAACTGTGAGAGGCATGAGATGTTCTAAACTGTTTAAATACAGATTCCTTTGAGCAGTTAAAAGATTGATTAGAAATTGTATTGGTGAAGGGATTTTCACTTGTTGGGCCAATGTTTGCTGCTAAGTTTCCATATCCCTTACCTGCTGTGTCCCTGGCAGTGTATTGATTAATATAATTGGTATAAGTAGTAGCTTTAATGTTTGTAACCTGGGACCCTTGAGTTAATTCTTTCTTGTTATAGCCCACCACACCTTTGCTCTGTAGGAATGCAACTTTATCTAATGCTTTTGGAGGGTGGCTACTGACCATCACCTTTAGAGAAAAATAAGTTTTCTGAAGAAAGGGTCTTAAAATGTTAACAGGCCTCCAGGCCAGAAGATGATGCAAATCACCTAAGCTTTTGCATATGATAAGTTTGCAGGAAGAAAGCCTGGCTTGCTGCATGACTCTACCCCTTCCCCCATTATCCTCTATGCATAACTTAAGGTATAAAAACTACTTTGGAAAATAAAGTGCGGGCCTTGTTCACCGAAACTTGGTCTCCCCATGTCATTCTTTCTCTCACCTTCTGGCTGAATTATTCAGCCTCTTTTCTTCACTGAATTTTCCTCCTGAGCTATCCTTATTCTATTACTCTTTATATCCTTAATTAACATTTAATTAAGCAGTTCTTTCCTGATTCTCGCCGACACCGTCCCCGCTTCGAGTTCCCTGGATCCACCGGGGCTGGACCCCGGCAACAAATGCTATGCACCAACACAGTCTAAATCCTCTCTTCTTGTTTATTTCCTTAATACTAATATGAGGCAATATCATTTTGGGGGTACTTTTACTGACAACACAACTTTATTAAATGTTCCACCTGTGGGATCCAATCACTCCCAAATATATAAATCTTTCTTAAAACTTAACACAGAGAATTTTAATTATATAATTATTATCAGAATTTCCACCTGACCTGTAAATTCATAAAGATCCCAGGAACCTACTTTATGTCTTTCTGCCTCTGGTACTTAGTACAGATTGAGCACATAGTGATGATGATGACTCTTGAGTGGATAGTTGAATAAATGCATGATTACATCTGTCTTGGGAGTTGCTAGTATGGCATCACCAAGTATATAGTAAAACCTTTTAAGGTGAATGCTCTTGTTGACACAATTAGCAGACTTTCTTCTTAGATGTCCAAGTCTAGCTCTTCTAAAAATGTTTTGAATTGTAGACAAATGTATAAATATTTTATACAGTTCACATAAATTAATATACAAGTAGGTTGATTTATGTTGTGGTTATGATTGAATGCAGTTGTCTTTCAAGAGATGTCATTCATTCAAAAATATCTTAAAAGAACTTTCTTTCTGACAACTGAAAAGGAAACTGCTTCAGATAGAGTTTCATCCAATCTCCATTTTTGCAGTTTTCTTATCACTGAAGCAGGTTGAATAAAAGATGAAGGCACAATCTGGAGACACAAAGAATAGGTAAACTCAACAGCAAAGAACAAGTCAGGCAGTTCTAGAAGTCTAGGAGCAGAAATGATGCTTAATACACACAAATACACCACACAGTGGAACTCTGGCTCTACAAACCAAATTACATAAGTGTAATAGGAGAACAGGGGGCAACAGAGGATGAGGTGGGTGGATGGCATCATGGACTCAATAGACATGAGTTTGAGCAACTCAAGGAGATGGTGAAGGACAGGGAAGCCTGGAACACTGCAGTCCATGGGATCAAGGGAGAGTTGGACACAACTTAGCAACTAAACAAGAACACATTTGTCTGATTATCAAGGGAGTAAACCCCAGCTAAGACATTTTAAGGGGCAAAATTCTACAGTATGACAGGTGTCTCTTTGGGCACTCCATATAAAAATTTGCTGAGTTATGTATTCAATAACAGTTTAGAGCAATGGGTACCTGACAGCAAGGGTGATAACTTAGCTTACCAATTGCTATGTGATTCTGAAGGTTGTTTGCACTTCTTCAGTTATTGGTTAGGGGCTTCCCAGGTGGCCCAGTGGTAAAGAATCCACCCACCAATGCAGAAGCCCCAAGAGATGTGGTTTCAATCCCTGGGTCAAGAGAGTAGGAAATGGCAACTCACTCCAGTATTTTTGCCTGGAAAATGCCACAGATAGAGAAGTCTGGCAGGCTATAGCCCACGGGGTCACAAAGAGTCAGACACCACTGAGCACACATGCTTCTAACTATTTAAATGAAGCCAAAAACAACAGCCTCAGTAGACAAAATCTATTAAGAACAAAGATATCAACCATACAACAGAGTTGGGTCCTGCTTGGAAACAGTCAAAGACAGCAGGGCATTGAGTACCATCCTGGCAAAGATGTGATGACGTTGCATAATGGTCCCACTGTGAAGATACAAGGCTGGTGAAGAGCAGCAGCAGCAGCTGTGCTGATATACGTTTAACAAAATGTGAAAAGAATTGCTGGACAGACCCTCTACCTTCGTGGTCACACAGAATTGCAGGCACAGCACCACCATCGGAGCTTTCACAATGACACACACACATACATACTGCCAACAGACAGACGGATAAATCCATTGTCAATGCCCATATATACGGACATTCTATGTGTGAGGGACAGACAACCAGGACACATTTAAATACCAGACAAAGCAAATTTAATGAAAATACATTTTCACAGATCTCACATGGACAATTCAGAATGAGAGCTCTGCCAAAATATATGTCCAAAAGGAGAATTGTTACCCAAACTCAAAATCCATCCACCCTTCCACTCTGGTCCAAATTAGAATGGCAAGTTCAGATGATTTTTATCCCATCAGTCCTGGTAAGCTGAAATCTGAAGATCTATCAAAGTGACCTGGGATTGGCTCATCATAATTTCATCAGAGAGAAGCACCAATGGGTGAAGTGTCCAGACAGCAGAATCTAGAGGAGGAAAATTGGCCGATGGGTCTCAGTCACGTGGAAGGTTGAGTGCAGGGTTTCTCAGTAGAAGCTACAGGGCCAGTATCTTCCATAGTAACACGGGCGGTAGCAGCCATATCCATAGCCACCATAGCCAGCACCGTAGCCGCAGCCCAGGCCTCGGAGGAAGCCATAGCCACAGCCGTAGCTGCAGCCCAGACCACCAAGGCCATAGCCCAGGCCACCATAGTACTTGCTGTAGTAGCAGCTCATCTTGTCAAGTGTTAAGATGTAGAAGAGAAGAAAGCCTTTGCTTGCAGAATATGAACTGCCCTGCGCCCTTGAGGCCTTTTATACTCCCGTGTAGTAGGTGTGGCAAACAAAGCCATTGTGCCTTGCATGTTAACAGCTAATTTCCATGAAAACATCATTAACATTGTGTTTATTTAGAGGAGAGGCACTCACACCCATTAATGCTGGAATTCCTTTACTGCTGCCTCTTAAATTCCTGACGGTATATCATATACTTTCAGTAACAAAAAAAAAAAAAAAAATTACCATCCATAACCAAGCTTCATGAGTTTGCATAACTTGAGGGCCATATATATTATTTAATCCTGCTTTGAAATAAGAGTGTCATTCCTCTGCAGATGTGAAGCACAGATTCATAGAAACTCCAGGCCTCAATGAGATCATATCATTTAATCATCAACATTTTCTTTACCTTAGCTTTTGCAGACAAACCAAACATCTAGATAAATACTGCTTTTGCTTTGTTTTAATGTTTTGACAGAATTGATATGATATTCAATTGCAAATAGTGTTTTTTGCCAACTCTGGACAAGACCCTGATGCTGAGAAAGATTGAGGGCAAAGAGAGAAGAAAACGACAGCGTCATCGACTCAATGGACATGAACTTGAGCAGACTCTGGAAGATAGTGGAGGACAGGGAAGCCTGACATGCTGCAGTCCATGCAGTTGCAAAGTCAGGCATGACTTAGGGACTGACAACGCTGACAACATTACAAATATTGACAACAAGAACAATATTTTTAGGCTAATTTATTGTATGTTTTTATGTGCTTATATGTTATTAA
Organism: Bos grunniens; assembly: GCF_055505025.1. NCBI lineage: Eukaryota > Metazoa > Chordata > Mammalia > Artiodactyla > Bovidae > Bos > Bos grunniens. The sequence goes on from NC_141165.1 coordinate 152,203,107, forward strand.
CTTTTATATGCATCAACATTTCTTAATCCTGAGATATCTTAAATATATTTTCTAGTTCAAACTTTCTAGTTAAAACCCAACTAACTTGGGTGTGTGTACAACACCTGTGTGTATCATAATGTAACACATGCATTATTTGAGGTATATAGAATAAAATATTTATATTGAAAAGTGTATTTTAGTACACATGCATGCATACTCAGTTGCTTTAACTGTGTCCAACTCTTTGTGGCCCTATGGATTGTAGCCCACCAGGCTCCTCTGTCCATGGGATTTCCCAGGCAAGAATACTGGAGTGGGTTCCATGCTCTCCTCAAGGGGATCTTCCCAACCCAGAGAGCGAACCCTCATGTCCTGTGGCTTCTGCATTGCAGGCAGAGTCTTTACCATTGAGCCACCTGGGAAACCCATATTTTAGCATACTAATATCTAAAATGGAGCTTGCCAGATGGCGCTGGTGGTAAAGAACCCGCCTGCCATGGAGAGACACGGGTTCAATCCCCAGGTTAGGAAGATCCTTTGGAAAAGGAAAAAGCAGCCCAGTCCAGTGTTCTTGTGCAGAAAATGCCATTAACAGAGGAGCCTGGTGAGCTGCAGTCCACAGGGTCACAAAGAGTTGGTCATGACTGAAGTTCACTTTGCTGTTGTTGTTTGGTTGCTAAGTTGTGTCAGACTCTTTTGCAACCCTGTGGACTGTAGCCCCCCAAGCTCCTCTGTCCATGGAATTTTCCAGGCAAGAATATTGGAGTGGGTTTCCATTTCCTTCTCCAGGATATCTTCTTGACCCAAGGATCAAACCTGCAGCTCCTGTATTGGCAGGTAGATTCTTTACCAATGAACCACCAGGAAGAACTAGAATTATTACTGATGAGACAAGTCCTATGTTTGGAACAATAAAGTGATAATACCTTAGATAATATCACAAAATTCTGTAGGTTATGCATACATTTTACAATGTACCAAACCATTAAAAATTGTGAATATTATTGTCACTAAAAAAAGTATATGAACACAGCATTTTAAATATAGTTGCAAGAAATGTATAGACTGTCAGTAACCAACTCAAGGCACATAAAATTAATAAAACCTAGTTAAATGACTTCATAGACTACACATCTTGTAGCCCAGTATGAGACAGTCAAAATTTTAAATTAGTGAGATACTAAAGAATTTCTTTATCAAAAAGCATCAAATTTACTATTTCCAATTTTCCTTCACCAAGAGACAAAATGATAATAGTAATTCTACATATTTAAGAGTCAAGTTTTGTAGTTATATAATTACTTAGAGAAAGAGCTAAAGAAATTAACCATTTGAAAGCCAAAACCATGATTATTAAAGGAACTTCATCTCATTTTTTGACAAGATTCATGCTGGAGTCTTATAGGGACGGAGGAGCCTGGTGGGCTGCTGTCTCTGGGGTCACACAGAATCAGACACGACTGAAGCGACTTAGCAGCAGCAGCTAATCAGTAATAGAAGTATTGACTAGTTTCCCAAGCATACGGTATAAAGCTAACCTACCAGGGTCAAAGTGCTCACTTTGATATGATTTGACAGGGACTATCAAAGCTTTATTTAGGTTCTCCAGTATGTCCTAGTTACACTGAGGGATACAAGTATTCTTCAAGTCAAAGGAGATATTAATATGGGGCTTCACATAATTCTAGTAACATTGGGATGATTAAATACACTGTATAATGAATTTATTAAGTTATCTTAATCTTACATCATTAAACATTTAGTTTATATAACTCCCTATGTTCTGATACTTGACCCAAAACACAATCTTTTGATTATGTTCAGTCTTATCATTCCTTAGAAGAAAAGAGTAAGCTGATTATATTGGGTTTAAGTCCTTTGGCCATGAATACAGTGATATCTCAGGGGAAATTAAACAATTGGCTTCTCATTATGATTTCATTCCCCATATAAAATAGAAATGATGAGGAGATGAAATGGGCTAGGGGTATGTCCATTTCCCTGCAACCATAATTTGTCTTTGTAAATTAATAAAATGATCAAATTATAATTTAGATTTCCATGTAGGCTAACTAGGAAGAGAATTCTCAAATCAAGCATACACAATTATTACATTTCCTGCAAGAATTATTTCTTTTCCTATCTTAATGAGTTGGCTTTATGTTGTATAGATGATCCACTTGAACTTAATGTTCATTGGCCCTTGAGGAATGGATTTGTTCTCAGTGTACTGACTGAACCAAACCATCTAACTGAGCCTGTAAGTAGAAGAGCTAGATTTTGGAGAGGGATAAAAATATCAGAGCAATTAATGTTTTTCTAGGAGACTTCCGGTGATTTGACTTTATTCCGTGGATGATTTCATGGACTTCTCTCTGTCCTCTGTGAGGTAAGCAGAATCAATTAAATAATGAAATTACTTTTATCAACATATTCCTGGGACTAAATTTTATATTTCCTGTGCTCCAGTAAAAATATTTACTCAGCCCATTATTTTGAAAGTGTATTTCAATAGGTAGAAATTTTTAGGACTGAAGCCTGGAAGGCAGTATCTCAAGCAGCCCTGAGAGAACTGCTCCAAGGAGAGGGGAAGATCCAGGTTATACAGAAGTTTTGTCACAAAAAGTATGTAGTTTGAACTTCAAAAAATTATTGTTAATTAAAGAAAACCAGATATCCCAATTAAGGAATCTATGCACATTTTTATGTATGGGAAGATGCAAGAGTCTGGGCTTACTGACAATTCCTTTCATTTATATCTCAGCTATCCTAAAACTAACTCTTAGATCAGAAAATGAAGAACTAAAGAGCCTTTTGATGAAAGTGAATGAAAACAGTGAGAGACTTAATTTTGGGGCCTCCAAAATCAATGCAGATGGTGACTGCAGCCATGAAATTAAAAGATGCTTGCTCCTCAGAAGAAATGCTATGTCAACCTAGACAGCATATTGAAAAGCAGAGCCATTACTTTGCAGACAAAGGTCCATCTAGCCCAGCCTATGGTTTTTCCAGGAGTCATGTATGGATGTGAGAGTTGTAGTATAAAGAAAACTGAGCACCAAAGAATTGATGCTTTTAAACTGTGGTGTTGGAGAAGACTCTTGAGAGTCCCTTGGACTGCAAGATCTAACCAGTCCATCATAAAGGAAATCAGTGCTGAATGTTCATTGGAAGGACTGATGCTGATGCTGAAACTCCAATACTTTGGCCACCTGATGAAAAGAACTGACTCATTTGAAAAGACCCTGATGTTGGGAAAGATTGAGGGCAGGAGGAGAAGGGGATGACAGAGGAGGAAATGGTTGGATGGCATCACCGACTCGATGGACATGAGTTTGAGGAAGCTGCAGGAGTTGGTGATGGACTGGAAATCTGGCATGCTGCAGTCCATGGGGTTGCAAAGAGTAGGACACGACTGAGTGACTGAACTTCAGTACTTCCTTAATGCCACATTCCATCTGTCTAATTTCAAAAAGAACAGTTTCTTATCCAAAGGAAGTTTTCTTCTCTGCAGGTATCAGTAAACCAAAGTTAAACAGTTTAGTTCTGGTTATATCACTTCATGTGGTATTGGTTATTATGCTAAAGTTTATTTTGAAAACTACGATCAAAATGACAATGTAATTCAAAAAGCTGTTGTCAATATTTATGAAGAAAACACACAAAAAAGTGAATTGAAGAGAATACAACATCCTTTACTAAATAAAAATATCCTTAAAGTAATATTTCAATTAAGGGAATCCAGTGAAATCCTAAAGCAGTATATTTCTGATTAAAATCTATGACCATCAAAATAACACCTTTCTGATACAATTGGTTCTAGAATTTTAATCTTCTTTAGACATTTAATGGTACAAACCAGGTCACTGATTCTGCTAAGTTTTCTCTCTTCCATTTCATATTCCCTCTTGTAGCCATTCCTAGATAACATATACCATTATTTTTGATGATAGTTATCACCTCTGACATTGGAAGAACTTCCCAGATGATCTAACTCCACCTTCCAATTTCTAGTTCCTAAATGAATGTCTACTGGAAATGTTGAATAAGTACATGTCTACTGGAGAAACCTTCATCTAGATATTGGTTATGGGGAAACAAGCTGTCAAAAGTAATTAGGCTAACACAAATGCTATGCGCCAACACAGTCTAAATCCTCTTTCCTTGTTTATTTCCTAAATCCTAATATCAGGCAATATCATTTTGGGGGTACTTTTACTGACAACACAGCTTGATTAAATGCCCCACCTATGGGATCCAATCACTCCCAAATATATAAATCTTTCTTAAAACTTAACACAGAGAATTGTAATTATATATTTATTATCAGAATTTCCACCTGACCTGTAAATTCATAAAGATCCCAGGAACCTACTTTATGTCTTTCTGCCTCTGGTACTTAGTACAGATTGAGCACATAGTGATGATGATGTCTCTTGAGTGGATAACTGAATAAATGCATGATTACATCTGTCTTGGGAGTTGCCAATATGGCATCACCAAGTGTATAGTAAACATTTTAAGGTGAATACTCTTGTTGATACAATAAGCAGACTTTTTTCTTAGATGTTCAAGTCTAGCTCTTCTAAAAATGTTTTTAATTGTAGACTAATATGTAATTATTTTATACAGTTCATAGAAATTTGGTGGCCCCTTCAACTTGTACTGTATGTGATATGCTGTGTCTTATGTCTAATATTTGTCACCAGTGCCTGTTCCTACTGTTTTATGAGTCGGCAGCTGAGGGCAGGAATTATCAACAGTTTTTCTTAAGCAGAGATACTGATTTATGTCATGACCAACCCATGTTCTTGAAAGAAATTAAATGTAGCATTTTCAGGGTTTTCCTAATTTTCTCTGGATCTCCTGTTCCCTGTCTTTGATTGGTTTGGCTTACAGAATCCAAAGCTAAGGATGCTACTGTCATAAATTAATATAGAAGTAGGTTTATTTATGTTGTGGTTATAGATTGAATGCAGTTATCTTTCAAGAGATGTCATTCATTCAAAAATATCTTAAAAGAACTTTCTTTCTGACAACTGAAATGGAAACTGCTTCACAGTGATAATAGAGTTCCATCCAATCTCCATTTTTGCAGTTTTCTTATCATTGAAGCAGGTTCAATAAAAGGTGAAGGCCCAATCTGAAGACACAAGGAATAGGTAAACTCAACAGCCAAGAACAAATCAGGCAGTTCTGGAAGTCTAGGAGCAGAAATGATGCTTAATAAACATACATACACCACACAGTGGAATTCTGGCTCTAAAAACCAGATCAAATAAGTGTAATAGGTGGACAGGGGGCAACAGAGGATGAAGTGGGTGATGGCATCATGGACTCAATAGACATGAGTTTGAGCAAACTCAAGGAGATAGTGAAGGGCAGGGAAGCCTGGAGCACTGCAGTCCATGGGATCATCGCACAGTCGGACACAACTTAGCAACTAAACAAGAACACATTTGTCTGATTATCAAGGGAGTAAACCCCAGCTAAGACATTTTAAGGGGCAAAATTCAACAGTATGACGGGTGTCTCTTTGGGCACTCCATATAAGAACTTGCTGAGTCATGTATCCAATAACAGTTTAGAGCAATGGGTACCTGACAGCAAGGGTGAGAGCTTACCAATTGCTATGTGATTCTGAAGGTTGTTTGCACTTCTTCAGTTATTGGTTAGGGGTTTCGCAGGTGCCCCAGTGGTAGAGAATCCACCTACCAATGAAGAAGCCCCAAGAGATGTGGTTTCAATCTCCAGGTCGAGAGTAGGAAATGACTACTCACTCCAGTATTTTTGCCTGGAAAATGCCACAGATAGAGAAGCCTGGCAGGCTACAGTCCATGAGGTCACGAAGAGTCAGACACCACTGAGCACACATGCTTCTAACTACTTAAATGAAGCCAAAAACAACAGCCTCAGTAGAAGAAATCCGTTAAGAACACAGATTCCAACCATACAACAGAGGTGGGTGCTGCTTGGAAACAGTCAAAGACAGCAGGGCATTGAGTACCATCCTGGCAAAGATGTGGTAACATTGCATAATGATCCCATGTGAAGCTATGAGGCTGGTGAAGAGCAGCAGCAGCAGCTGTGCTGATATACTTTTAAGAAAATGTGAAAAGAATTGTGGACAGTCCCTAACCTTCGTGGTCACACAGAATTGCAGGCACAGCACCACCATCGGAGCTTTCACAATGACACACACACATACACACTGCCAACAGACAGACGGATAAATTCGTGCTCAATGCCCGTATATATGGACATCCTATGTGTAAGGGACAGACAACCAGGACACGTTTAAATACCAGACAAAGCAAGTTTAATGAAAATACATTTCCACGGATCTCACATGGACAATTCAGAGTGAGCTCTGCCAAAATATATGTCCAAAAGGAGAACTGTTACCCAAACTGTAAATCCATCCACCCCTCCACCCTGGTCCAAATGAGAATGGCAAGTTCAGATGATTTTTATCCCATCAGTCCTGCTAAGCTGAAATCTGAAGATCTATCAAAGTGACCTGGGATTGGCTCATCATAATTTCATCAGAGAGAAGCACCAATGGGTGAAGTGTCCAGACAGCAGAATCTAGAGGAGGAAAATTGGCCGATGGGTCTCAGTCACGTGGAAGGTTGAGTGCAGGGTTTCTCAGTAGAAGCTACAGGGCCAGTATCTTCCATAGTAACACGGGCGGTAGCAGCCATATCCATAGCCACCATAGCCAGCACCGTAGCCGCAGCCCAGACCTCGGAGGAAGCCATAGCCACAGCCGTAGCTGCAGCCCAGACCACCAAGGCCATAGCCCAGGCCACCATAGTACTTGCTGTAGTAGCAGCTCATCTTGTCAAGTGTTAAGATGTAGAAGAGAAGAAAGCCTTTGCTTGCAGAATATGAACTGCCCTGCGCCCTTGAGGCCTTTTATACACCCGTGTAGTAGGTGTGGCAAACAAAAGCCATTGTGCCTTGCATTTTAGCAGCTAATTTCCATGAAAACATCATTAACATTGTGCTTATTTAGAGGAGAGCCACTCACACCCATTAATGCTGGAATTCCTTTACTGCTGCCTCTTAAATTCCTGACTGTATATCATATACATTCAGTAATAAAAAAAAAAAAAATTACCATCTGTAACCAAGCTTCATGAGTTTGTATAACTTGAGGGCCATATATATTATTTAATCCTGCTTTGAAATAAGAGTGTCATTCCTCTGTAGATGTAAAGCACAGATTCATAGAAACTCCAGGCCTCAATGAGATCATATCATTTAATCTTCAACATTTTCTTTACCTTAGCTTTTGCAGAGAAACCAAACATCTAGATAAATACTGCTTTTGCTTTGTTTTAGTGTTTTGACACAATTGATATTGATATTTGATTGCAAATAATGTTTTTATCCAACTCTTCGGAAAAGACCCTGATGCTAAGAAAGATTGAGGGCAAAGGGAGAAGAAAACGACAGTGTCATCGAATCAATGGACATGAACTTGAGCAGACTCTGGAAGATAGAGGAGGACAGGAAAGCCTGACATGCTGCAGTCCATGCAGTTGCAAAGACTCAGACATGAATTTGTGACTGACAACACGACATAGTGACTGACAAATATTGAAAACAACAATATTTTTAGGCTAATATATTGTATAGTTTCATGTGGTTATATGGTATTAAGTTATATGTGCATCAACATTTCTTAATCATGAGATATCTCAAACATATTTTCTAAAAAACTAAGTATGTATATAACTTGGGTGTGTGTACAACACCTGTGTGTGTCATAATGTAACACATGCATTATTTGAGGTATATAGAATAAAATATTTATATTGAAAAGTGTATTTTAGTACGCATGCATGCATACTCAATTGCTTTACTTGTGTCCAACTCTTTGTGGCCCTATGGATTGTAGCCCACCAGGCTCCTCTGTCCATGGGATTTCCCAGGCAAGAATACTGGAGTGGGTTCCATGCTCTCTTCAAGGGGATCTTCCCAACCCAGAGAACGAACCCTCATGTCCTGTGGCTTCTGCATTGCAGGCAGAGTCTTTACCATTGAGCCACCTGGGAAACCCATATTTTAGCATACTAATATCTAAAATGGAGCTTGCCAGATGGCGCTAGTGGTAAAGAACCTGCCTGCCATGGAGCAGACCTAAGAGACACGGGTTCAACCCCCAGGTTAGGAAGATCCCCTGGAAAAGGAAAAAGCAGCCCACTCCAGTGTTCTTGCCTAGAAAATTTCATTAACAGAGGAGCCTGGTGAGCTGCAGTCCACAGGATCACAAAGAGTCAGTCATGACTGAAGTACACTTTGCTGTTCTTATTTGGTTGCTAAGTTGTGTCTGACTCTTTTGCAGCCCTGTGGACTGTAGCCCCCCAAGCTCCTCTGTCCATGGAGTTTTCCAGGCAAGAATATTGGAGTGGGTTTCCATTTCCTTCTCCAGGTTATCTTCTTGACCCAGGGATCAAACCTGCATCTCCTGTATTGGCAGGCAAATTCTTTACCAATGAACCACCAGGAAGAACTAGAATTATTACTGATGGACAGGGAGGCCTGGCATGCTGAGATTCATGGGGTCGCAAAGAGTCGGACACGACTGAGCGACTGATCTGATCTGATCTGATCAAAGCTTTATTGAGGATCTCCAGTATGTCATAGTTACAGTGAGGGATACAAGTATTCTTCAAGTCAAAGGAGATATTAATATGCAGCTTCACATAATTCCAGTAACATTGGGATTATTAAATACACTGTATAATGAATTTATTTAGTTATCTTAGTCTTACATTATTAAACTTTTAGTTTATGTAACTCCCTATGCTCTGATTCTTGACCCAGAACACAATCTTTTGATTATGTTCAGTCTTACCATTCCTTACAAGAAAAGAGTAAGCTGATTATATTGGGTTAAAGTCCTTTGGCCATGGAGACAGCTATATCTCAGGGTCAATTAACAAATTGGCTTCTCATTATGATTTCATTCCCCATATAAAATAGAAATGATGGGGAGATGAAATGGGCTAAGGGTATATCCATTTCCTTGCAACAGTAATTTATCTTTGTAAATTAATAAAATGATCAGATTATAATTTAGATTTCCATGTAGGCTAACTAGGAAGAGGATTCTCAAATCAAGCACACTCATTTATTACATTTCCTGCAAGAATTATTTCTTTTCCTATCTTAATGAGTTGGCTTTATGTTGTATAGATGATCCACTTGAAATTAATGTTCATTGGCCCCTGAGGAATCGATTTGTTCTCAGTGTACTGACTGAACCAAACCATCTAACTGAGCCTGTAAGCAGAAGAGCTAGATTTTGAAGAGGGATAAAAATATCAGATTCTATGGACTTCTCTCTGTCCTCTGTGAGGTAAGCAGAATCAATTAAATAATGAAATTACTTTTATCAACATATACCTGGGACTAAACTTTATATTTACTGTGCTCCAGTAAACATATTTACTCAGCCCATTATTCTGAAAGTATGTTTTAATAGGCAGAAATTTTTAGGACTTAAGCCTGGAAGGCAGTATCTCAAGCAGCCCTGAGAGAACTGCTCCAAGGAGAGGGGAAGATCCAGGTTATACAGAAGTTCTGTCACAAAATGTATGTACTTTGAATTTCAAAAAATTATTGTTAATTAAAGAAAACTGGATATCCCAAATTAAGGATTCTAGCACATTTCTATGTATGGGAAGATGCAAGAGTCTGGGCTCACTGAAATAATTCCTTTCATTTATATCTCAGCTACCCTAACACTAACCCTTAGGTCAGAAAGTGAAGAAGAACTAAAGAGCCACTTGATGAAAGTGAAAGAGTAGAGTGAAAAAGCTGGCTTAACACTCAACATTCAAACAATGAAGATCATGACATCTGGCCCCATCAAGTCATGGCAAATAGATGGGGAAACAATGAAAACAGTGAGAGACTTTATTTTGGGGGGCTCCAAAATCACTGCACATGGTGACTGCAGCCATGAAATTAAAAGATGCTTGCTCCTCAGAAGAAAAGCTATGTCAACCTAGACAGCATATTGAGAAGCAGAGCCATTACTTTGCAGACAAAGGTCCATCTAGTCCAACCTATGGTTTTTCCAGGAGTCATGTATGGATGTGAGAGATGGACTATAAAGAAAACTGAGCGCCAAAGAATTAATGTTTTTAAACTGTGGTGTTGGAGAAGACTCTAGAGAGTCCCTTGGACTGCAAGGACATCCAACCAGTCCATCATAAAGGAAATCAGTACTGAATGTTCACTGAGAGGACTGATGCTGAAGCTGTTTCCCATACTTTGGTCACCTGATGCGAAGACCTGACTTATTTGAAAAGACCCTGATGTTGGGAAAGATTGAGGGCAGGAGGAGAAGGGAATGACAGACTGGCATGCTGCAGTCCATGGGGTTGCAAAGAGTTGGACACGACTGAATGACTGAACTTCAGTACTTCCTTAATGCCACATTCCATCTGTCAAATTTCAAAAAGAACACTGTTCCTTATCCAAAGGAAGTTTTCTTCTCTTTATGCATCAGTAAACCAAAGTTAAACAATTTAGTTCTGGTTATGTAACTTATGTGGCATTGGTTATTATGCTGAAGTTTATTTTGAAACTACAATCAAAATGACAATGTAATTCAAATAGCTGTGGTCAATATTAATGAAGAAAACACACAAGAAAGTGAGCTGAAGAGAATACATCTTTTACTAAATAAAAATATCCTTAAAGTAATATTTCAATTAAGGAGAATCCAGTGAAAGCCTAAAGCAGTATATTTCTCATTAAAATCTATGACCATCAAAATAACACCTTTCTGATACAATTGGTTCTAGAATTTTAATCTTCTTTAGACATTTAATGGTACAAACCAGGTCACTGATTCTGCTAAGTTTTCTCTCTTCCATTTCATATTCCCACTTGTAGCCTTTCCTAGATAACATATACCATTATTTTTGATGATAGTTATCACCTCTGACATTGGAAGAACTTCCCAGATGATCTAACTCCACCTTCCAATTTCTAGTTCCTAAATGAATGTCTACCGGAAATGTTGAATAAGTACATGTCTACTGGAGAAACCTTCATCTAGATATTGGTTATGGGGAAACAAGCTGTCAAAAGTAATTAGGCTAACACAAATGCTATGCCCCAACACAGTCTAAATCATCTCTTCTTGTTTATTTCCTAAATCCTAATATCAGGCAATATCATTTTGGGGGTACTTTTACTGACAACACAGCTTGATTAAATGCCCCACCTATGGGATCCAATCACTCCCAAATATATAAATCTTTCTTAAAACTTAACATAGAATTGTAATTATACATTTATTATCAGAATTTCCACCTGACCTGTAAACTCATAAAGATCCCAGGAACCTACTTTATGTCTTTCTGCCTCTGGTACTTAGCACAGATTGAGCACATAGTGATGATGATGACTCTTGAGTGGATAATTGAATAAATGCATGATTACATCTGTCTTGGGAGTTGCCAGTATGGCATCACCAAGTGTATAGTAAAACCTTTTAAGGTGAACGCTCTTGTTGACACAATTAGCAGATTTTTTTCTTAGATGTCCAAGGCTAGCTCTTCTAAAAATGTTTTTAATTGTAGACAAATGTATAATTATTTTATACAGTTGATACAAATTTTGGTGGCCCCTTCAACTTGTACTGTATGTGATGTGCTGTGTCTTATGTCTAATATTTGTCACCAGTGCCTGTTCCTACTGTTTTATGAGTTGGTAGCTGAAGGCAGGCATTATCAACAGTTTTTCTTAAGCAGAGATACTGATTTATGTCATGACTAACCCATGTTCTTGAAAGAAATTAAAGGTAGCATTTTCAGGGTTTTCCTAATTTTCTCTGGATCTCCTGTTCCCTGTCTTTGGTTCGTTTGGTTTATAGAATCCAAAGCTAAGGATGCTACTATCATGAATTAATATACAAGTAGGTTTATTTATGTTGTGGTTATAGACTGAATGCAGTAGTCTTTCAAGAGATGTCATTCATTCAAAAATATCTTAAAAGAACTTTCTTTCTGACAACTGAAAAGGAAACTGCTTCAGAGTGATAATAGAGTTTCATTCAATCCCCATTTTTGCATTTTCTTATCATTGAAGCAGGTTAAATAAAAGGTGAAGGCACAATCTGGAGACACAAAGAATAGGTAAAGTCAACAGCCAAGAACAAGTCAGGCAGTTCTGGAAGTCTAGGAGCAGAAATGATGCTTAATACACACACATACACCATATAGTAGAACTCTGGCTCTACAAACCAGATTACATAGTGTAATAGGAGAAGAGGGGGCAACAGAGGATGAGGTGGGTGGATGGCATCATGGACTCAATAGACATGAGTTTGAGCAAACTCAAGGAGATAGTGAAGGGCAGGGAAGCCTGGAGCACTGCAGTCCATGGGATCATCGCACAGTCGGACACAACTTAGCAACTAAACAAGAACACATTTGTCTGATTATCAAGGGAGTAAACCCCAGCTAAGACATTTTAAGGGGCAAAATTCTACAGTATGATGGGTGTCTCTTTGGGCTCTCCATATAAGAACTTGCTGAGTCATGTATCCAATAACAGTTTAGAGCAATGGGTACCTGACAGCAAGGGTGATAACTTAGCTTACCAATTGCTATGTGATTCTGAAGGTTGTTTGCACTTCTTCAGTTATTGGTTAGGGGCTTCCCAGGTGGCCCAGTGGTAAAGAATCCACCCACCAATGCAGAAGCCCCAAGAGATGTGGTTTCAATCCCTGGGTTGTGAGAGTAGGAAATGGCAACTTACTCCAGTATTTTTGCCTGGAAAATGCCACAGATAGAGAAGCCTGGCAGGCTATAGTCCATGGGGTCACGAAGAGTCAGACACCACTGAGCACACATGCTTCTAACTACTTAAATGAAGCCAAAAACAACAGCCTCAGTAGAAGAAATCCATTAAGAACACAGATTCCAACCATACAACAGAGTTGGGTCCTGCATGGAAACAGTCAAAGACAGCAGGGTGTTGAGTACCATCCTGGGAAAGATGTGGTAACATTGCATAATGGTCCCACTGTGAAGATACGAGGCTGGTGAAGAGCAGCAGCAGCAGCTGTGCTGATATACTTTTAACAAAATGTGAAGAGAATTGCTGGACAGACCCTCTACCTTCGTGGTCACACAGAATTGCAGGCACAGCACCACCACCAGAGCTTTCACAGTAAGCAAACACACATACACACTGCCAACACACAGATGGGTAAATTCGTGCTCGATGTATATATGGACATCCTATTTATGAAGGCCAGACAACGAGGACACGTTTAAATACCAGACAAAGCAAGTTTAATGAAAATACATTTCCACAGATCTCACATGGACAATTCAGAGTGAGAGCTCTGCCAAAATATATGTCCAAAAGGAGAACTGTTACCCAAACTGTAAATCCATCCACCCTTCCACTCTGGTCCAAATGAGAATGGCAAGTTCAGATGATTTTTATCCCATCAGTCCTGCTAAGCTGAAATCTGAAGATCTATCAAAGTGACCTGGGATTGGCTCATCATAATTTCATCAGAGAGAAGCACCAATGGGTGAAGTGTCCAGACAGCAGAATCTAGAAGAGGAAAATTGGCCGATGGGTCTCAGTCACGTGGAAGGTTGAGTGCAGGGTTTCTCAGTAGAAGCTACAGGGCCAGTATCTTCCATAGTAACACGGGCGGTAGCAGCCATATCCATAGCCACCATAGCCAGCACCGTAGCCGCAGCCCAGGCCTCGGAGGAAGCCATAGCCACAGCCGTAGCTGCAGCCCAGACCACCAAGGCCATAGCCCAGGCCACCATAGTACTTGCTGTAGTAGCAGCTCATCTTGTCAAGTGTTAAGATGTAGAAGAGAAGAAAGCCTTTGCTTGCAGAATATGAACTGCCCGGCTCCCTTGAGGCCTTTTATACTCCCGTGTAGTAGGTGTGGCAAACAAAAGCCATTGTGCCTTGCATTTTAGCAGCTAATTTCCATGAAAACATCATTAACATTGTGTTTATTTAGAGGAGAGGCACTCACACCCATTAATGCTGGAATTCCTTTACTGCTGCCTCTTAAATTCCTGATGGTATATCATATATTTTCAGTAATTAAAAAAAAAAAAAAATGTACTGTCTGTAACCAAGCTTCATGAGTTTGCATAACTTGAGGACCATATATATTATTTAATCCTGCTTTGAAATAAAAGTGTCATTCCTCTGCAGATGTGAAGCACAGATTCATAGAAACTCCAGGCCTCAATGAGATCATATCATTTAATCTTCAACATGTTCTTTACCTTAGCTTTTGCAGAGAAACCAAACATCTAGATAAATACTGCTTTTGCTTTGTTTTAGTATTTTGACACAATTGACATTGATTGCAAATAATGTTTTTATCCAACTCTTTGGAAAAGACCCTGATGCTGAGAATAATTCAGGGCAAAGGGAGAAGAAAACTACAGCGTCATCGAATCATTGGACATGAACTTGAGCAGACTCTTGAAGATAGAGGAACATAGGAAAGCCTGATGTGCTGCAGTCCATGCAGTTGCAAAGACTCAGACATGAATTTGTGACTGACAACACTGACAACATGACAGAGTGACTGACAAATATTGAAAACAACAATATTTTTAGGCTAATATATTGTATAGTTTTATGTGGTTATATGGTATTAACTTTTATGTGCATCAACATTTCTTAATCATGAGATATCTCAAATATATTTTCTAGTAAAAACTAAATATGTATATAACTTGGGTGTGTGTACAACACCTGTGTGTGTCATAATGTAACACATGCATTATTGAGGTATATGGATTAAAATATTTATATTGAAAAGTGTATTTTAGTACGCATGCATGCATACTCAATTGTTTTACTTGTGTCCAACTCTTTGTGGCCCTATGGATTGTAGCCCACCAGGCTCCTCTGTCCATGGGATTTCCCAGGCAAGAATACTGGAGTGGGTTCCATGCTCTCCTCAAGGGGATCTTCCCAACCCAGAGAGTGAACCCTCATGTCCTGTGGCTTCTGCATTGCAGGCAGAGTCTTTACCATTGAGCCACCTGGGAAACCCATATTTTAGCATACTAATATCTATAGCTTGCCAGATGGCGCTAGTGGTAAAGAACCTGCCTGCCATGGAGCAGACCTAAGAGACACGGGTTCAACCCCCAGGTTAGGAAGATCCCCTGGAAAAGGAAAAAGCAGCCCACTCCAGTGTTCTTGCCTAGAAAATTTCATTAACAGAGGAGCCTGGTGAGCTGCAGTCCACAGGGTCACAAAGAGTCAGTCATGACTGAAGTACACTTTGCTGTTCTTATTTGGTTGCTAAGTTGTGTCTGACTCTTTTGCAGCCCTGTGGACTGTAGCCCACCAAGCTCCTCTGTCCATGGAATTTTCCAGGCAAGAATATTGGAGTGGGTTTCCTTCTCCAGGATATCTTCTTGACCCAGGGATCGAACCTGCATCTCCTGTATTGGCTGGCAGATTCTTTATGAATGAACCACCAGGAAGAACTAGAATTATTACTGATGAGAGAAGTACTATGTTTGGAACAATAAAATGATAATACCTTAGATAATATCACAAAATTCTGTAGATTATACATACATTCTACAATGTACCAAATCATTAAATTTGTGAATATTATTGTCACCAAAAAAAGTATATGAACACAGCATTTTAAATATAGTTGCAAGAAATGTATAGACTGTCAGTAACCAACTCAAGGCACATAAAATTAATAAAACCTAGTTAAATGACTTTATAGAATACACATCTTGTAGCCTAGTGTGAGACAGTCAAAATCTAAATTATTAAGATACTAAAGAATTTCTTTATCAAAAAGCATCAAATTTACTATTTCCAATTTCCTTTCACCCATAGACAAAATGATGATAGTAATTCTATGTATTTAAGAGTCAAGTTTTGTAGTTATATAATTACTTAGAGGAAGAGCTAAAGAAATTAACCATTTGAAAACCAAAATCATGATTATTAAAGGAACTTCATCTCATTTTTTGACAAGATTGATGCTGGAGTCTTATAGGGACGGAGGGGCCTGGTGGGCTGCTGTCTCTGGGGTCACACAGAATCAGATACGACTGAAGCGACTTAGCAGCAGTAACTAATCAGTAACGGAAGTATTGACTAGTTTCCCAAGCATACGGTATAAAGCTAACCTACCAGGGTCAAAGTGCTCACTTTGATATGATTTGACAGGGACTATCAAAGCTTTACTGAGGTTCTCCAGTATGTCCTAGTTACACTGAGGGATACAAGTATTCTTCAAGTCAAAGGAGATATTAATGTGGGGCTTCTAATAATTCTAGTAACATTGGGATGATTAAATACACTGTATAATGAATTTATTTAGTTATCTTAGTCTTACATCATTAAACATTTAGTTTATGTAACTCCCTATGCTCTGATTCTTGACCCAGAACACAATCTTTTGATTATGTTCAGTCTTACCATTCCTTACAAGAAAAGAGTAAGCTGATGATATTGGGTTTAGGTCCTTTGGCCATGAACACAGTGATATCTCAGGAAAAATTAAACAATTGGCTTCTCATTATGACTTCATTCCCCATATAAAATAGAAATGATGAGGAGATGAAATGGGCTAGGGGTATGTCCATTTCCCTGCAACAGTAATTTGTCTTTGTAAATTAATAAAATGATCAAATTATAATTTAGATTTCCATGTAGGCTAACTAGGAAGAGAATTCTCAAATCAAGCACACTCAATTATTGCATTTCCTGCAAGAATTATTTCTTTTCCTATCTTAATGAGTTGGCTTTATGTTGTATAGATGATCCACTTGAACTTAATGTTCCTTGGCCCCTGAGGAATGGATTTGTTCTCAGTGTACCGACTGAACCATCTAAATAAGCCTGTAAGTAGAAGAGCTAGATTTTGGAGAGGGATAAAAATATCAGAGCAGTTAATAGTTTTCTAGGAGACTTCTGGTGATTTGACTTTTTTCAGTGGATGATTCCATGGATTTCTTTCTGTCCTCTGTGAGCTAAGCAGAATCAATTAAATAATGAAATTACTTTTATCAACATATACCTGGGACTAAACTTTATACTTACTGTGCTCCAGTAAACATATTTACTCAGCCCTTTATTCTGAAAGTGTATTTTAATAGGTAGAAATTTTTACGACTCAAGCCTGGAAGGCAGTATCTCAAGCCGCCCTGAGAGAACTGCTCCAAGGAGAGGGGAAGATCCAGGTTATACAGAAGTTTTGTCACAAAAAGTATGTAGTTTGAACTCCAAAAAATTATTGTCAATTAAAGAAAACCGGATATCCCAAATTAAGGATTCTAGCACATTTCTATATATGGGAAGATGCAAGAGTCTGGGCTCACTGAAATAATTCCTTTCATTTATATCTCAGCTACCCTAACACTAACCCTTAGGTCAGAAAGTGAAGAAGAACTAAAGAGCCACTTGATGAAAGTGAAAGAGTAGAGTGAAAAAGCTGGCTTAACACTCAACATTCAAACAATGATGATCATGAAATCTGGCCCCATCACGTCATGGCAAATAGATGGGGAAACAATGAAAACAGTGAGAGACTTTATTTTGGGGGGTTCCAAAATCACTGCAGATGGTGAGTGCAACCATGAAATTAAAAGATGCTTGCTCCTCAGAAGAAATGCTATGTCAACCTAGACAGCATATTGAGAAGCAGAGCCATTACTTGGCAGACAAAGGTCCATCTAGTCCAGCCTATGGTTTATCCAGGAGTCATGTATGAATGTGAGACTTGGACTATAAAGAAAACTGAGCACCAAAGAATTGATGCTTTTAAACTGTGGTGTTGGAGAAGACTCTTGAGAGTCCCTTGGACTGTAAGGAGATCCAACCAGTCCAACATAAAGGATCTCAGTGCTGAATGTTCATTTAAGGACTGATGCTGATGCTGAAACTCCAATACTTTGGCCACCTGATGCAAAGAACTGACTCATTTGAAAGGACCCTGATGTTGGGAAAGATTGAGGACAGGAGGAGAAGGGGATGACAGAGGAAGAAATGGTTGGATGGCATCACCGACTCGATGGGCATGAGTTTGAGCAAGCTGCAGAAGTTGGTGATGGACAGGGAAGCCTGGCATGCTGCAGTCCATGGGGTTGCAAAGAGTTGGACATGAATGAGTGACTGAACTTCAGTACTTTAATGCCACATTCCATCTGTCAAATTTCAAAAAGAACACTGTTCCTTATCCAAAGGACGTTTTCTTCTCTGCAGGTATCAGTAAACCAAAGTTAAACAGTTTAGTTCTGGTTATGTCACTTAATGTGGCATTGGTTATTATGCAGAAGTTTATTTTGAAAACTATGATCAAGATGACAATGTAATTCAAAAAGCTGTTGTCAATATTTATGAAGAAAACACACAAGAAAGTGAATTGAAGAGAATACAACATCCTTTACTAAATAAAAATATCCTTAAAGTAGCATTTCAATTAAGGAGAATCCAGTGAAAGCCTAAAGCAGTATATTTCTGATTAAAATCTATGACCCTCAAAATAACACCTTTCTGATACAATTGATTCTAGAATTTTAATCTTCTTTAGACATTTAATGGTACAAACCAGGTCACTGATTCTGCTAAGTTTTCTCTCTTCCATTTCATATTCCCTCTTGTAGCCATTCCTAGATAACATATACCGTTATTTTTGATGATAGTTACCACCTATGACATTGGAAGAACTTCCCAGATGATCTAACTCCACCTTCCAATTTCTAGTTCCTAAATGAATGTCTACCAGAAATGTTGAATAAGTACATGTCTACTGGACAAACCTTCATCTAGATATAGGTTATGGGGAAACAAGCTGTCAAAAGTAATTAGGCTAACACAAATGCTATGCCCCAACACAGTCTAAATCCTTTTTCCTTGTTTATTTCCTTAATACTAATATCAGGCAATATCATTTTGGGGGTACTTTTACTGACAACACAGCTTGATTAAATGCTCCACCTATGGGATCCAATCATTCCCAAATATATCAATCTTTCTTAAAACTTAACACAGAGAATTGTAATTATACATTTATTATCAGAATTTCCACCTGACCTGTAAACTCATAAAGATTCCAGGAACCTACTTGATGTCTTTCTACCTCTGGTACTTAGTACAGATTGAGCACATAGTGATGATGATGACTCTTGAGGGGATAGTTGAATAAATGCATGATTACATCTGTCTTGGGAGTTGCCAGTGTGGCATCACCAAGTGTATAGTAAAACCTTTTAAGGTGAACGCTCTTGTTGACACAATTAGCAGACTTTTTTCTTAGATGTCCAAGGCTAGCTCTTCTAAAAATGTTTTTAATTGTAGACGAATGTATAATTATTTTATACAGTTAATACAAACTTTGTGGCCCCTTCAACTTGTACTGTATGTGATGTGCTGTGTCTTATGTCTAATATTTGTCACCAGTGCCTGTTCCTACTATTTTATGAGTTGGCAGCTGAAGGCAGGCATTATCAACAGTTTTTCTTAAGCAGAGATACTGATTTATGTCATGACCAACCCATGTTCTTGAAAGAAATTAAATATAGCATTTTCAGGGTTTTCCTAATTTTCTCTGGATCTCCAGTTCCCTGTCTTTGGTTCGTTTGGTTTACAGAATCCAAAGCTAAGGATGCTACTATCATAAATTAATATAGAAGTAGGTTTATTTATGTTGTGGTTATAGATTGAATGCAGTAGTCTTTCAAGAGATGTCATTCATTCAAAAATATCTTAAAAGAACTTTCTTTCTGACAACTGAAAAGGAAACTGCTTCAGAGTGATAATAGTGTTTGATCCAATCCCCATTTTTGCAGTTTT
The DNA here is from genome assembly GCF_055505025.1 of Bos grunniens. NCBI lineage: Eukaryota > Metazoa > Chordata > Mammalia > Artiodactyla > Bovidae > Bos > Bos grunniens. The sequence goes on from NC_141165.1 coordinate 152,222,949, forward strand.
CTTATCGTTGAAGCAGGTTAAATAAAAGGTGAAGGCACAATCTGGAGACACAAAGAATAGGTAAAGTCAACAGCAAAGAACATGTCAGGCACTTCTGGAAGTCTAGGAGCAGAAATGATGCTTAATACACACACATACACCACACAGTAGAACTCTGGCTCTACAAACGAGATTACATAGTGTAATAGGAGGACAGGGGGCAACAGAGGATGAGGTGGGTGGATGGCATCATGGACTCAATAGACATGAGTTTGAGCACACTCAAGGAGATAGTGAAGGGCAGGGAAGCCTGGAGCACTGCAGTCCATGGGATCATCGCACAGTCGGACACAACTTAGCAACTAAATGAGAACCCATTTGTCTGATTATCAAGGGAGTAAACCCCAGCTAAGACATTTTAAGGGGCAAAATTCTACAGTATGACGGGTGTCTCTTTGGGCTCTCCATATAAGAACTTGCTGAGTCATGTATCCAATAACAGTTTAGAGCAATGGGTACCTGACAGCAAGGGTGATAACTTAGCTTACCAATTGCTATGTGATTCTGAAGGTTGTTTGCACTTCTTCAGTTATTGGTTAGGGGCTTCCCAGGTGCCCCAGTGGTAAAGAATCCACCTACCAATGAAGAAGCCCCAAGAGATGTGGTTTGAATCCCTGGGTCGGGAGAGTAGGAAATGGCAACTCATCCAGTATTTTTGCCTGGAAAATGCCATAGATAGAGAAGCCTGGCAGGCTATAGTCCATGGGGTCACGAAGAGTCAGACACCACTGAGCACACATGCTTCTAACTACTTAAATGAAGCCAAAAACAACAGCCTCAGTAGAAGAAATCCATTAAGAACACAGATTCCAACCATACAACAGAGTTGGGTCCTGCATGGAAACAGTCAAAGACAGCAGGGTGTTGAGTACCATCCTGGGAAAGATGTGGTAACATTGCATAATGATCCCATGTGAAGATACGAGGCTGGTGAAGAGTAGCAGCAGCAGCTGTGCTGATATACTTTTAACAAAATGTGAAGAGAATTGCTGGACAGACCCTCTACCTTCGTGGTCACACAGAATTGCAGGCACAGCACCACCACCGGAGCTTTCACAGTGAGCACACACACATACACACTGCCAACACACAGACGGGTAAATTCGTGCTCGATGCCCGTATATATGGACATCCTATTTATGAAGGACAGACAACCAGGACAGGTTTAAATACCAGACAAAACAAGTTTAATGAAAATACATTTCCACGGATCTCACATGGACAATTCAGAGTGAGAGCTCTGCCAAAATATATGTCCAAAAGGAGAACTGTTACCCAAACTGTAAATCCACCCACCCCTCCACCCTGGTCCAAATGAGAATGGCAAGTTCAGATGATTTTTATCCCATCAGTCCTGCTAAGCTGAAATCTGAAGATCTATCAAAGTGACCTGGGATTGGCTCATCATAATTTCATCAGAGAGAAGCACCAATGGGTGAAGTGTCCAGACAGCAGAATCTAGAAGACGAAAATTGGCCGATGGGTCTCAGTCACGTGGAAGGTTGAGTGCAGGGTTTCTCAGTAGAAGCTACAGGGCCAGTATCTTCCATAGTAACACGGGCGGTAGCAGCCATATCCATAGCCACCATAGCCAGCACCGTAGCCGCAGCCCAGACCTCGGAGGAAGCCATAGCCACAGCCGTAGCTGCAGCCCAGACCACCAAGGCCATAGCCCAGGCCACCATAGTACTTGCTGTAGTAGCAGCTCATCTTGTCAAGTGTTAAGATGTAGAAGAGAAGAAAGCCTTTGCTTGCAGAATATGAACTGCCCTGCGCCCTTGAGGCCTTTTATACTCCCGTGTAGTAGGTGTGGCAAACAAAAGCCATTGTGCCTTGCATTTTAGCAGCTAATTTCCATGAAAACATCATTAACATTGTGTTTATTTAGAGGAGAGGCACTCACACCCATTAATGCTGGAATTCCTTTACTGCTGCCTCTTAAATTCCTGACGGTATATCCTATATTTTCAGTAATTAAAAAAAAAAAAATGTACTGTCTGTAACCAAGCTTCATGAGTTTGCATAACTTGAGGACCATATATATTATTTAATCCTGCTTTGAAATAAAAGTGTCATTCCTCTGCAGATGTGAAGCACAGATTCATAGAAACTCCAGGCCTCAATGAGATCATATCATTTAATCTTCAACATGTTCTTTACCTTAGCTTTTGCAGAGAAACCAAACACCTAGATAAATACTGCTTTTGCTTTGTTTTAGTATTTTGACACAATTGATATTGATTGCAAATAATGTTTTTATTCAACTCTTTGGAAAAGACTCTGATGCTGAGAAAGATTGAGGGCAAAGGGAGAAGAAAACGACAGTGTCATCGAATCAATGGACATGAACTTGAGCAGACTCGTGAAGATAGAGGACAGGAAAGCCTGACATGCTGCAGTCCATGCAGTTGCAAAGACTCAGACATGAATTTGTGACTGACAACATGACAGAGTGACTGACAAATATTGAAAACAACAATATTTTTAGGCTAATATATTGTATAGTTTTATGTGGTTATATGGTATTAACTTTTATGTGCATCAACATTTCTTAATCATGAGATATCTCAAATATATTTTCTAGTAAAAACTAAATATGTATATAACTTGGGTGTGTGTACAACACCTGTGTGTGTCATAATGTAACACATGCATTATTTGAGGTATATAGAATAAAATATTTATATTGAAAAGTGTATTTTAGTACGCATGCATGCATACTCAATTGCTTTACTTGTGTCCAACTCTTTGTGGCCCTATGGATAATAGCCCACCAGGCTCCTCTGTCCATGGGATTTCCCAGGCAAGAATACTGGAGTGGGTTCCATGCTCTCTTCAAGGGGATCTTCCCAACCCAGAGAACGAACCCTCATGTCCTGTGGCTTCTGCATTGCAGGCAGAGTCTTTACCATTGAGCCACCTGGGAAACCCATATTTTAGCATACTAATATCTAAAATGGAGCTTGCCAGATGGCGCTAGTGGTAAAGAACCCGCCTGCCATGGAGCAGACCTAAGAGACACGGGTTCAACCCCCAGGTTAGGAGGATCCCCTGGAAAAGGAAAAAGCAACCCACTCCAGTGTTCTTGCCCAGAAAATGCCATTAACAGAGGAGCCTGGTGAGCTGCAGTCCACAGGGTCACAAAGAGTCGGTCATGACTGAAGTACATTTTGCTGTTGTTGTTTGGTTGCTAACTTGTGTCCGACTCTTTTGTAACCCTGTGGACTGTAGCCCACCAAGCTCCTCTGTCCATGGAAAATTCCAGGCAAGAATATTGAAGTAGGTTTCCTTCTCCAGGATATCTTCTTGACCCAGGGATCGAATCTGCATCTCCTGTATTGGCTGGCAGATTCTTATGAATGAACCACCAGGAAGAACTAGAATTATTACTGATGAGAGAAGTACTATGTTTGGAACAATAAAATGATAATACCTTAGATAATATCACAAAATTCTGTAGGTTATACATACATTCTATAATGTACCAAACCATTAAAAATTGTGAATATTATTGTCACCAAAAAAAGTATATGAACACAGCATTTTAAATATAGTTGCAAGAAATGTATAGACTGTCAGTAACCAACTCAAGGCACATAAAATTAATGAAACCTAGTTAAATGACTATAGACTACACATCTTTAGCCTAGTGTGAGACAGTCAAAATTCTAAATTATTAAGATACTAAAGAATTTCTTTATCAAATGGCATCAAATTTACTATTTCCAATTTCCCTTCACCCATAGACAAAATTATGATAGTAATTCTACATATTTAAGAGTCAAGTTTTGTAGTTGTGTAATTACTTAGAGGAAGAGCTAAAGAAATTAACCATTTGAAAACCAAAATCATGATTATTAAAGGAATTTCATCTCATTTTTTGACAAGATTGATGCTGGAGTCTTATAGGGACGGAGGGGCCTGGTGGGCTGCTGTCTCTGGGGTCACACAGAATCAGATACAACTGAAGCGACTTAGCAGCAGTAACTAATCAGTAACGGAAGTATTGACTAATTTCCCAAACATAGGGTATAAAGCTAACCTACCAGGATCAAAGTGCTCACTTTGATATGATTTGACAGGGACTATCAAAGCTTTACTGAGGTTCTCCAGTATGTCCTAGTTACACTGAGGGATACAAGTATTCTTCAAGTCAAAGGAGATATTAATGTGGGGCTTCTAATAATTCTAGTAACATTGGGATGATTAAATACACTGTATAATGAATTTATTTAGTTATCTTAGTCTTACATCATTAAACATTTAGTTTATGTAACTCCCTATGCTCTGATTCTTGACCCAGAACACAATCTTTTGATTATGTTCAGTCTTACCATTCCTTACAAGAAAAGAGTAAGCTGATGATATTGGGTTTAGGTCCTTTGGCCATGAACACAGTGATATCTCAGGAAAAATTAAACAATTGGCTTCTCATTATGACTTCATTCCCCATATAAAATAGAAATGATGAGGAGATGAAATGGGCTAGGGTTATGTCCATTTCCCTGCAACAGTAATTTGTCTTTGTAAATTAATAAAATGATCAAATTATAATTTAGATTTCCATGTAGGCTAACTAGGAAGAGAATTCTCAAATCAAGCACACTCAATTATTGCATTTCCTGCAAGAATTATTTCTTTTCCTATCTTAATGAGTTGGCTTTATGTTGTATAGATGATCCACTTGAACTTAATGTTCCTTGGCCCCTGAGGAATGGATTTGTTCTCAGTGTACCGACTGAAGCATCTAAATAAGCCTGTAAGTAGAAGAGCTAGATTTTGGAGAGGGATAAAAATATCAGAGCAATTAATAGTTTTCTAGGAGACTTCTGGTGATTTGACTTTTTTCAGTGGATGATTCCATGGACTTCTTTCTGTCCTCTGTGAGCTAAGCAGAATCAATTAAATAATGAAATTACTTTTATCAACATATACCTGGGACTAAACTTTATACTTACTGTGCTCCAGTAAACATATTTACTCAGCCCTTTATTCTGAAAGTGTATTTTAATAGGTAGAAATTTTTACGACTCAAGCCTGGAAGGCAGTATCTCAAGCCGCCCTGAGAGAACTGCTCCAAGGAGAGGGGAAGATCCAGGTTATACAGAAGTTTTGTCACAAAAAGTATGTAGTATAAACTCCAAAAAATTATTGTCAATTAAAGAAAACCGGATATCCCAAATTAAGGATTCTAGCACATTTCTATATATGGGAAGATGCAAGAGTCTGGGCTCACTGAAATAATTCCTTTCATTTATATCTCAGCTACCCTAACACTAACCCTTAGGTCAGAAAGTGAAGAAGAACTAAAGAGCCACTTGATGAAAGTGAAAGAGTAGAGTGAAAAAGCTGGCTTAACACTCAACATTCAAACAATGATGATCATGAAATCTGGCCCCATCACGTCATGGCAAATAGATGGGGAAACAATGAAAACAGTGAGAGACTTTATTTTGGGGGGTTCCAAAATCACTGCAGATGGTGAGTGCAACCATGAAATTAAAAGATGCTTGCTCCTCAGAAGAAATGCTATGTCAACCTAGACAGCATATTGAGAAGCAGAGCCATTACTTGGCAGACAAAGGTCCATCTAGTCCAGCCTATGGTTTATCCAGGAGTCATGTATGAATGTGAGAGTTGGACTATAAAGAAAACTGAGCACCAAAGAATTGATGCTTTTAAACTGTGGTGTTGGAGAAGACTCTTGAGAGTCCCTTGGACTGCAAGGAGATCCAACCAGTCCATCATAAAGGATCTCAGTGCTGAATGTTCATTTAAGGACTGATGCTGATGCTGAAACTCCAATACTTTGGCCACCTGATGCAAAGAACTGACTCATTTGAAAAGACCCTGATGTTGGGAAAGATTGAGGACAGGAGAAGGGGATGACAGAGGAAGAAATGGTTGGATGGCATCACCGACTCGATGGGCATGAGTTTGAGCAAGCTGCAGAAGTTGGCGATGGACAGGGAAGCCTGGCATGCTGCAGTCCATGGGGTTGCAAAGAGTTGGACACGACTGAGTGACTCAACTTCAGTACTTTCTTAATGCCACATTCTATCTGTCAAATTTCAAAAAGAACACTGTTCCTTATCCAAAGAAAGTTTTCTTCTCTGCAGGTATCAGTAAACCAAAGTTAAACAGTTTAGTTCTGGTTATGTCACTTAATGTGGCATTGGTTATTATGCTGAAGTTTATTTTGAAAACTATGATCAAAATGACAATGTAATTCAAAAAGCTGTTGTCAATATTTATGAAGAAAACACACAAGAAAGTGAATTGAAGAGAATACAACATCTTTTACTAAATAAAAATATCCTTAAAGTAATATTTCAATTAAGGAGAATCCAGTGAAAGCCTAAAGCAGTATATTTCTGATTAAAATCTATGACCCTCAAAATAACACCTTTCTGATACAATTGATTCTAGAATTTTAATCTTCTTTAGACATTTAATGGTACAAACCAGGTCACTGATTCTGCTAAGTTTTCTCTCTTCCATTTCATATTCCCACTTGTAGCCATTCCTAGATAACATATACCATTATTTTTGATGATAGTTACCACCTATGACATTGGAAGAACTTCCCAGATGATCTAACTCCACCTTCCAATTTCTAGTTCCTAAATGAATGTCTACCGGAAATGTTGAATAAGTACATGTCTACTGGAGAAACCTTCATCTAGATATTGGTTATGGGGAAACAAGCTGTCAAAAATAATTAGGCTAACACAAATGCTATGCGCCAACACAGTCTAAATCCTCTTTCCTTGTTTATTTCCTTAATACTAATATCAGGCAATATCATTTTGGGGGTACTTTTACTGACAACACAGCTTGATTAAATGCTCCACCTATGGGATCCAATCACTCCCAAATATATCAATCTTTTTTAAAACTTAACACAGAGAATTGTAATTATACATTTATTATCAGAATTTCCACCTGACCTGTAAACTCATAAAGATTCCAGGAACCTACTTGATGTCTTTCTACCTCTGGTACTTAGTACAGATTGAGCACATAGTGATAACGATGACTCTTGAGTGGATAGTTGAATAAATGCATGATTACATCTGTCTTGGGAGTTGCCAGTGTGGCATCACCAAGTGTATAGTAAAACCTTTTAAGGTGAACGCTCTTGTTGACACAATTAGCAGACTTTTTTCTTAGATGTCCAAGGCTAGCTCTTCTAAAAATGTTTTTAATTGTAGACGAATGTATAATTATTTTATACAGTTGATACAAACTTTGGTGGCCCCTTCAACTTGTACTGTATGTGATGTGCTGTGTCTTATGTCTAATATTTGTCACCAGTGCCTGTTCCTACTATTTTATGAGTTGGCAGCTGAAGGCAGGCATTATCAACAGTTTTTCTTAAGCAGAGATACTGATTTATGTCATGACCAACCCATGTTCTTGAAAGAAATTAAATATAGCATTTTCAGGGTTTTCCTAATTTTCTCTGGATCTCCAGTTCCCTGTCTTTGGTTCGTTTGGTTTACAGAATCCAAAGCTAAGGATGCTACTATCATAAATTAATATAGAAGTAGGTTTATTTATGTTGTGGTTATAGATTGAATGCAGTAGTCTTTCAAGAGATGTCATTCATTCAAAAATATCTTAAAAGAACTTTCTTTCTGACAACTGAAAAGGAAACTGCTTCAGAGTGATAATAGTGTTTGATCCAATCCCCATTTTTGCAGTTTTCTTATCGTTGAAGCAGGTTAAATAAAAGGTGAAGGCACAATCTGGAGACACAAAGAATAGGTAAAGTCAACAGCAAAGAACATGTCAGGCACTTCTGGAAGTCTAGGAGCAGAAATGATGCTTAATACACACACATACACCACACAGTAGAACTCTGGCTCTACAAACGAGATTACATAGTGTAATAGGAGGACAGGGGGCAACAGAGGATGAGGTGGGTGGATGGCATCATGGACTCAATAGACATGAGTTTGAGCACACTCAAGGAGATAGTGAAGGGCAGGGAAGCCTGGAGCACTGCAGTCCATGGGATCATCGCACAGTCGGACACAACTTAGCAACTAAATGAGAACCCATTTGTCTGATTATCAAGGGAGTAAACCCCAGCTAAGACATTTTAAGGGGCAAAATTCTACAGTATGACGGGTGTCTCTTTGGGCTCTCCATATAAGAACTTGCTGAGTCATGTATCCAATAACAGTTTAGAGCAATGGGTACCTGACAGCAAGGGTGATAACTTAGCTTACCAATTGCTATGTGATTCTGAAGGTTGTTTGCACTTCTTCAGTTATTGGTTAGGGGCTTCCCAGGTGCCCCAGTGGTAAAGAATCCACCTACCAATGAAGAAGCCCCAAGAGATGTGGTTTGAATCCCTGGGTCGGGAGAGTAGGAAATGGCAACTCATCCAGTATTTTTGCCTGGAAAATGCCATAGATAGAGAAGCCTGGCAGGCTATAGTCCATGGGGTCACGAAGAGTCAGACACCACTGAGCACACATGCTTCTAACTACTTAAATGAAGCCAAAAACAACAGCCTCAGTAGAAGAAATCCATTAAGAACACAGATTCCAACCATACAACAGAGTTGGGTCCTGCATGGAAACAGTCAAAGACAGCAGGGTGTTGAGTACCATCCTGGGAAAGATGTGGTAACATTGCATAATGATCCCATGTGAAGATACGAGGCTGGTGAAGAGTAGCAGCAGCAGCTGTGCTGATATACTTTTAACAAAATGTGAAGAGAATTGCTGGACAGACCCTCTACCTTCGTGGTCACACAGAATTGCAGGCACAGCACCACCACCGGAGCTTTCACAGTGAGCACACACACATACACACTGCCAACACACAGACGGGTAAATTCGTGCTCGATGCCCGTATATATGGACATCCTATTTATGAAGGACAGACAACCAGGACAGGTTTAAATACCAGACAAAACAAGTTTAATGAAAATACATTTCCACGGATCTCACATGGACAATTCAGAGTGAGAGCTCTGCCAAAATATATGTCCAAAAGGAGAACTGTTACCCAAACTGTAAATCCACCCACCCCTCCACCCTGGTCCAAATGAGAATGGCAAGTTCAGATGATTTTTATCCCATCAGTCCTGCTAAGCTGAAATCTGAAGATCTATCAAAGTGACCTGGGATTGGCTCATCATAATTTCATCAGAGAGAAGCACCAATGGGTGAAGTGTCCAGACAGCAGAATCTAGAAGACGAAAATTGGCCGATGGGTCTCAGTCACGTGGAAGGTTGAGTGCAGGGTTTCTCAGTAGAAGCTACAGGGCCAGTATCTTCCATAGTAACACGGGCGGTAGCAGCCATATCCATAGCCACCATAGCCAGCACCGTAGCCGCAGCCCAGACCTCGGAGGAAGCCATAGCCACAGCCGTAGCTGCAGCCCAGACCACCAAGGCCATAGCCCAGGCCACCATAGTACTTGCTGTAGTAGCAGCTCATCTTGTCAAGTGTTAAGATGTAGAAGAGAAGAAAGCCTTTGCTTGCAGAATATGAACTACCCGGCTCCCTTGAGGCCTTTTATACTCCCGTGTAGTAGGTGTGGCAAACAAAAGCCATTGTGCCTTGCATTTTAGCAGCTAATTTCCATGAAAACATCATTAACATTGTGTTTATTTAGAGGAGAGGCACTCACACCCATTAATGCTGGAATTCCTTTACTGCTGCCTCTTAAATTCCTGACGGTATATCCTATATTTTCAGTAATTAAAAAAAAAAAAATGTACTGTCTGTAACCAAGCTTCATGAGTTTGCATAACTTGAGGACCATATATATTATTTAATCCTGCTTTGAAATAAAAGTGTCATTCCTCTGCAGATGTGAAGCACAGATTCATAGAAACTCCAGGCCTCAATGAGATCATATCATTTAATCTTCAACATGTTCTTTACCTTAGCTTTTGCAGAGAAACCAAACACCTAGATAAATACTGCTTTTGCTTTGTTTTAGTATTTTGACACAATTGATATTGATTGCAAATAATGTTTTTATTCAACTCTTTGGAAAAGACTCTGATGCTGAGAAAGATTGAGGGCAAAGGGAGAAGAAAACGACAGTGTCATCGAATCAATGGACATGAACTTGAGCAGACTCGTGAAGATAGAGGACAGGAAAGCCTGACATGCTGCAGTCCATGCAGTTGCAAAGACTCAGACATGAATTTGTGACTGACAACATGACAGAGTGACTGACAAATATTGAAAACAACAATATTTTTAGGCTAATATATTGTATAGTTTTATGTGGTTATATGGTATTAACTTTTATGTGCATCAACATTTCTTAATCATGAGATATCTCAAATATATTTTCTAGTAAAAACTAAATATGTATATAACTTGGGTGTGTGTACAACACCTGTGTGTGTCATAATGTAACACATGCATTATTTGAGGTATATAGAATAAAATATTTATATTGAAAAGTGTATTTTAGTACGCATGCATGCATACTCAATTGCTTTACTTGTGTCCAACTCTTTGTGGCCCTATGGATAATAGCCCACCAGGCTCCTCTGTCCATGGGATTTCCCAGGCAAGAATACTGGAGTGGGTTCCATGCTCTCTTCAAGGGGATCTTCCCAACCCAGAGAACGAACCCTCATGTCCTGTGGCTTCTGCATTGCAGGCAGAGTCTTTACCATTGAGCCACCTGGGAAACCCATATTTTAGCATACTAATATCTAAAATGGAGCTTGCCAGATGGCGCTAGTGGTAAAGAACCCGCCTGCCATGGAGCAGACCTAAGAGACACGGGTTCAACCCCCAGGTTAGGAGGATCCCCTGGAAAAGGAAAAAGCAACCCACTCCAGTGTTCTTGCCCAGAAAATGCCATTAACAGAGGAGCCTGGTGAGCTGCAGTCCACAGGGTCACAAAGAGTCGGTCATGACTGAAGTACATTTTGCTGTTGTTGTTTGGTTGCTAACTTGTGTCCGACTCTTTTGTAACCCTGTGGACTGTAGCCCACCAAGCTCCTCTGTCCATGGAAAATTCCAGGCAAGAATATTGAAGTAGGTTTCCTTCTCCAGGATATCTTCTTGACCCAGGGATCGAATCTGCATCTCCTGTATTGGCTGGCAGATTCTTATGAATGAACCACCAGGAAGAACTAGAATTATTACTGATGAGAGAAGTACTATGTTTGGAACAATAAAATGATAATACCTTAGATAATATCACAAAATTCTGTAGGTTATACATACATTCTATAATGTACCAAACCATTAAAAATTGTGAATATTATTGTCACCAAAAAAAGTATATGAACACAGCATTTTAAATATAGTTGCAAGAAATGTATAGACTGTCAGTAACCAACTCAAGGCACATAAAATTAATGAAACCTAGTTAAATGACTATAGACTACACATCTTTAGCCTAGTGTGAGACAGTCAAAATTCTAAATTATTAAGATACTAAAGAATTTCTTTATCAAATGGCATCAAATTTACTATTTCCAATTTCCCTTCACCCATAGACAAAATTATGATAGTAATTCTACATATTTAAGAGTCAAGTTTTGTAGTTGTGTAATTACTTAGAGGAAGAGCTAAAGAAATTAACCATTTGAAAACCAAAATCATGATTATTAAAGGAATTTCATCTCATTTTTTGACAAGATTGATGCTGGAGTCTTATAGGGACGGAGGGGCCTGGTGGGCTGCTGTCTCTGGGGTCACACAGAATCAGATACAACTGAAGCGACTTAGCAGCAGTAACTAATCAGTAACGGAAGTATTGACTAATTTCCCAAACATAGGGTATAAAGCTAACCTACCAGGATCAAAGTGCTCACTTTGATATGATTTGACAGGGACTATCAAAGCTTTACTGAGGTTCTCCAGTATGTCCTAGTTACACTGAGGGATACAAGTATTCTTCAAGTCAAAGGAGATATTAATGTGGGGCTTCTAATAATTCTAGTAACATTGGGATGATTAAATACACTGTATAATGAATTTATTTAGTTATCTTAGTCTTACATCATTAAACATTTAGTTTATGTAACTCCCTATGCTCTGATTCTTGACCCAGAACACAATCTTTTGATTATGTTCAGTCTTACCATTCCTTACAAGAAAAGAGTAAGCTGATGATATTGGGTTTAGGTCCTTTGGCCATGAACACAGTGATATCTCAGGAAAAATTAAACAATTGGCTTCTCATTATGACTTCATTCCCCATATAAAATAGAAATGATGAGGAGATGAAATGGGCTAGGGTTATGTCCATTTCCCTGCAACAGTAATTTGTCTTTGTAAATTAATAAAATGATCAAATTATAATTTAGATTTCCATGTAGGCTAACTAGGAAGAGAATTCTCAAATCAAGCACACTCAATTATTGCATTTCCTGCAAGAATTATTTCTTTTCCTATCTTAATGAGTTGGCTTTATGTTGTATAGATGATCCACTTGAACTTAATGTTCCTTGGCCCCTGAGGAATGGATTTGTTCTCAGTGTACCGACTGAAGCATCTAAATAAGCCTGTAAGTAGAAGAGCTAGATTTTGGAGAGGGATAAAAATATCAGAGCAATTAATAGTTTTCTAGGAGACTTCTGGTGATTTGACTTTTTTCAGTGGATGATTCCATGGACTTCTTTCTGTCCTCTGTGAGCTAAGCAGAATCAATTAAATAATGAAATTACTTTTATCAACATATACCTGGGACTAAACTTTATACTTACTGTGCTCCAGTAAACATATTTACTCAGCCCTTTATTCTGAAAGTGTATTTTAATAGGTAGAAATTTTTACGACTCAAGCCTGGAAGGCAGTATCTCAAGCCGCCCTGAGAGAACTGCTCCAAGGAGAGGGGAAGATCCAGGTTATACAGAAGTTTTGTCACAAAAAGTATGTAGTTTGAACTCCAAAAAATTATTGTCAATTAAAGAAAACCGGATATCCCAAATTAAGGATTCTAGCACATTTCTATGTATGGGAAGATGCAAGACTCTGGGCTCACTGAAATAATTCCTTTCATTTATATCTCAGCTACCCTAACACTAACCCTTAGGTCAGAAAGTGAAGAAGAACTAAAGAGCCACTTGATGAAAGTGAAAGAGTAGAGTGAAAAAGCTGGCTTAGCACTCAACATTCAAACAATGATGATCATGAAATCTGGCCCCATCACGTCATGGCAAATAGATGGGGAAACAATGAAAACAGTGAGAGACTTTATTTTGGGGGGTTCCAAAATCACTGCAGATGGTGAGTGCAACCATGAAATTAAAAGATGCTTGCTCCTCAGAAGAAATGCTATGTCAGCCTAGACAGCATATTGAGAAGCAGAGCCATTACTTGGCAGACAAAGGTCCATCTAGTCCAGCCTATGGTTTATCCAGGAGTCATGTATGAATGTGAGACTTGGACTATAAAGAAAACTGAGCACCAAAGAATTGATGCTTTTAAACTGTGGTGTTGGAGAAGACTCTTGAGAGTCCCTTGGACTGTAAGGAGATCCAACCAGTCCAACATAAAGGATGTCAGTGCTGAATGTTCATTTAAGGACTGATGCTGATGCTGAAATTCCAATACTTTGGCCACCTGATGCAAAGAACTGACTCATTTGAAAGGACCCTGATGTTGGGAAAGATTGAGGACAGGAGGAGAAGGGGATGACAGAGGAAGAAATGGTTGGATGGCATCACCGACTCGATGGGCATGAGTTTGAGCAAGCTGCAGAAGTTGGTGATGGACAGGGAAGCCTGGCATGCTGCAGTCCATGGGGTTGCAAAGAGTTGGACATGAATGAGTGACTGAACTTCAGTACTTTAATGCCACATTCCATCTGTCAAATTTCAAAAAGAACACTGTTCCTTATCCAAAGGACGTTTTCTTCTCTGCAGGTATCAGTAAACCAAAGTTAAACAGTTTAGTTCTGGTTATGTCACTTAATGTGGCATTGGTTATTATGCAGAAGTTTATTTTGAAAACTATGATCAAAATGACAATGTAATTCAAAAAGCTGTTGTCAATATTTATGAAGAAAACACACAAGAAAGTGAATTGAAGAGAATACAACATCCTTTACTAAATAAAAATATCCTTAAAGTAGCATTTCAATTAAGGAGAATCCAGTGAAAGCCTAAAGCAGTATATTTCTCATTAAAATCTATGACCCTCAAAATAACACCTTTCTGATACAATTGATTCTAGAATTTTAATCTTCTTTAGACATTTAATGGTACAAACCAGGTCACTGATTCTGCTAAGTTTTCTCTCTTCCATATCATATTCCCACTTGTAGCCATTCCTAGATAACATATACCGTTATTTTTGATGATAGTTATCACCTATGACATTGGAAGAACTTCCCAGATGATCTAACTCCACCTTCCAATTTCTAGTTCCTAAATGAATGTCTACCAGAAATGTTGAATAAGTACATGTCTACTGGAGAAACCTTCATCTAGATATAGGTTATGGGGAAACAAGCTGTCAAAAGTAATTAGGCTAACACAAATGCTATGCGCCAACACAGTCTAAATCCTCTTTCCTTGTTTATTTCCTAAATCCTAATATCAGGCAATATCATTTTGGGGGTACTTTTACTGACAACACAGCTTGATTAAATGCTCCACCTATGGGATCCAATCACTCCCAAATATATAAATCTTTCTTAAAACTTAACACAGAGAATTGTAATTATATATTTATTATCAGAATTTCCACCTGACCTGTAAACTCATAAAGATTCCAGGAACCTACTTGATGTCTTTCTACCTCTGGTACTTAGTACAGATTGAGCACATAGTGATGATGATGACTCTTGAGGGGATAGTTGAATAAATGCATGATTACATCTGTCTTGGGAGTTGCCAGTATGGCATCACCAAGTGTATAGTAAAACCTTTTAAGGTGAATGCTCTTGTTGACACAATTAGCAGACTTTTTTCTTAGATGTCCAAGGCTAGCTCTTCTAAAAATGTTTTTAATTGTAGACGAATGTATAATTATTTTATACAGTTGATACAAACTTTGGTGGCCCCTTCAACTTGTACTGTATGTGATGTGCTGTGTCTTATGTCTAATATTTGTCACCAGTGCCTGTTCCTACTATTTTATGAGTTGGCAGCTGAAGGCAGGCATTATCAACAGTTTTTCTTAAGCAGAGATACTGATTTATGTCATGACCAACCCATGTTCTTGAAAGAAATTAAATATAGCATTTTCAGGGTTTTCCTAATTTTCTCTGGATCTCCTGTTCCCTGTCTTTGGTTCGTTTGGTTTATAGAATCCAAAGCTAAGGATGCTGCTATCATAAATTAATATACAAGTAGGTTTATTTATGTTGTGGTTATAGACTGAATGCAGTAGTCTTTCAAGAGATGTCATTCATTCAAAAATATCTTAAAAGAACTTTCTTTCTGACAACTGAAAAGGAAACTGCTTCAGAGTGATAATAGTGTTTGATCCAATCTCCATTTTTTCAGTTTTCTTATTACTGAAGCAGGTTAAATAAAAGGTGAAGGCAAAATCTGGAGACACAAAGAATAGGTAAAGTCAACAGCCAAGAACAAGTCAGGCAGTTTTGGAAGTCTAGGAGCAGAAATGATGCTTAATACACACACATACATCACACAGTAGAACTCTGGCTCTACAAACCAGATTACATAAGTGTAATAGGAGGATGGGGGGTAACAGAAGATGAGGTGGGTGGATGGCATCATGGACTCAATAGATATGAGTTTGAGCAAACTCAAGGAGATAGTGAAGGGCAGGGAAGCCTGGAGCACTGCAGTCCATGGGATCATCGCACAGTCGGACACAACTTAGCAACTAAACGAGAACACATTTGTCGGATTATCATGGGAGTAAACCCCAGCTAAGACATTTTAAGGGGCAAAATTCTACAGTATGATGGGGGTCTCTTTGGGCACTCCATATAAGAACTTGCTGAGTCATGTATCCAATAACAGTTTAGAGCAATGGGTACCTGACAGCAAGGGTGATAACTTAGCTTACCAATTGCTATGTGATTCTGAAGGTTGCTTGCATTTCTTCAGTTATGGTTTAGGGGCTTCCCAGGTGGCCCAGTGGTAAAGAATCGACCAACCAATGCAGAAGCCCCAAGAGATGTGGTTTCAATCCCTGGGTTGGGAGAGTAGGAAATGGCAACTCACTCCAGTATTTTTGCCTGGAAAATGCCACAGATAGAGAAGTCTGGCAGGCTATAGTCCATGGGGTCACGAAGAGTCAGACACCACTGAGCAGACATGCTTCTAACTTTTTAAATGAAGCCAAAAACAACAGCCTCAGTAGAAGAAATTCATTAAGAACAGAGATATCAACCATACAACAGAGGTGGGTCCTGCTTGGAAACAGTCAGACAGCAGGGTGTTGAGTACCATCCTGGCAAAGATGTGGTAACATTGCATAATGGTCCCATTGTGAAAATTCGAGGCTGGTGAAGAGCAGCAGCAGCTGTGCTGATATACTTTTAACAAAATGTGAAAAGAATTGCTGGACAGACCCTCTACCTTCGTGGTCACACAGAATTGCAGGCACAGCACCACCACCGGAGCTTTCACAGTGAGCACACACACATACACACTGCCAACACACAGACGGATAAATTCGTGCTCAATGCCTGTATATATGGACATCCTATTTATGAAGGACAGACAACCAGGACACGTTTAAATACCAGACAAAGCAAATTTAATGAAAATATCTTTCCACGGATCTCACATGGACAATTCAGAGTGAGCTCTGCCAAAAAATATGTCCAAAAGGAGAACTGTTACCCAAACTGTAAATCCATCCACCCCTCCACCCTGGTCCAAATGAGAATGGCAAGTTCAGATGATTTTTATCCCATCAGTCCTGCTAAGCTGAAATCTGAAGATCTATCAAAGTGACCTGGGATTGGCTCATCATAATTTCATCAGAGAGAAGCACCAATGGGTGAAGTGTCCAGACAGCAGAATCTAGAAGAGGAAAATTGGCCGATGGGTCTCAGTAACGTGGAAGGTTGAGTGCAGGGTTTCTCAGTAGAAGCTACAGGGCCAGTATCTTCCATAGTAACACGGGCGGTAGCAGCCATATCCATAGCCACCATAGCCAGCACCGTAGCCGCAGCCCAGACCTCGGAGGAAGCCATAGCCACAGCCGTAGCTGCAGCCCAGACCACCAAGGCCATAGCCCAGGCCACCATAGTACTTGCTGTAGTAGCAGCTCATCTTGTCAAGTGTTAAGATGTAGAAGAGAAGAAAGCCTTTGCTTGCAGAATATGAACTGCCCTGCTCCCTTGAGGCCTTTTATACACCCGTGTAGTAGGTGTGGCAAACAAAAGCCATTGTGCCTTGCATTTTAGCAGCTAATTTCCATGAAAACATCATTAATGTTGTGCTTATTTAGAGGAGAGGCACTCACACCCATTAATGCTGGAATTCCTTTACTGCTGCCTCTTAAATTCCTGACGGTATATCATATATTTTCAGCAATTAAAAAAAAAATTTACTGCCTTTAACCAAACTTCATGAGTTTGCATAACTTGAGGGCCATATATATTATTTAATCCTGCTTTGAAATAAGAGTGTCATTCCTCTGCAGATGTAAAGCACAGATTCATAGAACTTCAGGCCTCAATGAGATCATATCATTTAATCATCAACATTTTCTTTACCTTAGCTTTTGCAGAGAAACCAAACATCTAGATAAATATTGCTTTTGCTTTGTTTTAGTGTTTTGACACAATTGATATTGATATTCGATTGCAAATATGTTTTTATCCAACTCCTTGGACAAGACCCTGATGCTGAGAAAGATTGAGGGCAAAGGGAGAAGAAAACTACAATGTCATCAACTCAATGACATGAACTTGAGCAGACTCTGGAAGATAGAGGACTGGAAAGCCTGACGTGCTGCAGTCCATGCAGTTGCAAAGACTCAGACATGGATTTGTGACTGACAACATTGACAACATGACATAGTGACTTAGGCTAATTTATTGTATAGTTTTTGTGCTTATATGGTATTAACTTTTATGTGCATCAACATTTCTTAATCATGAGATATCTCAAATATATTTTCTAGTAAAAACTAAGTATTTTTATAACTTGGGTGTGTGTACAACACCTGTGTGTGTCATAATGTAACACATGCATTATTGAGGTATATAGAATAAAATATTTATATTGAAAAGTGTATTTTAGTACATGTGCATGCATACTCAGTTGCTTTAATTGTGTCCAACTCTTTGTGGCCCTATGGATTGTAGCCCACCAGGCTCCTCTCTCCATGGGATTTCCCAGGCAAGAATACTGGAGTGGGTTCCATGCTCTCCTCAAGGGGATCTTCCCAACCCAGAGAACGAACCCTCATGTCCTGTGGCTTCTGCATTGCAGGCAGAGTCTTTACCATTGAGCCACCTGGGAAACCCATATTTTAGCATACTAATATCTAAAATGGAGCTTGCCAGATGGCACTAGTGGTAAAGAACCTACCTGCCATGGAGCAGACCTAAGAGACACGGGTTCAACCCCCAGGTTAGGAAGATCCCCTGGAAAAGGAAAAGGCAGCCCAGTCCAGTGTTCTTGCCCAGAAAATTCCATTAACAGAGGAGCCTGGTGAGCTGCAGTCCACAGGGTCACAAAGAGTCGGTCATGACTGAAGTACACTTTGCTGTTGTTGTTTGGTTGCTAACTTGTGTCCGACTCTTTTGCAACCCTGTGGACTGTAGCCCACCAAGCTCCTCTGTCCATGGAATTTTCCAGGCAAGAATATTGGAGTGGGTTTCCATTTCCTTCTCCAGGATATCTTCTTGACCCAGGGATCAAAGCTGTATCTCCTGTATTGGGAGGCAGATTCTTTACCAATGAACCACCAGGAAGAACTAGAATTATTACTGATGAGACAAATACTATGTTTGGAACAATAAAGTGATAATACCTTAGATAATAATACAAAATTCTGTAGATTATACATACATTCTATAATGTACCAAACCATTAAATTTGTGAATATTATTGTCACCAAAAAAGTATATGAACACAGCATTTTAAATATAGTTGCAAGAAATGTATAGACTGTCAGTAACTAACTCAAGGCACATAAAATTAATAAAACCTAGTTAAATGACTTCATAGACTACACATCTTGTAGCCTAGTGTGAGACAGTCAAATTTATAAATTATTGAGATACTAAAGAATTTCTTTATCAAAAAGCATCAATTTTACTATTTCCAATTTCCCTTCACCATTAGACAAAATGATGATAGTTATTCTACATATTTTAAGAGTCAAGTTTTGTAGTTATGTAATTACTTAGAGAAAGAGCTAAAGAAATTAACCATTTGAAAGCCAAAATCATGACTATTAATAGAATTTCATCTCATTTTTTGACAAGACTCATGCTGGAGTCTTATAGAGACTGGGGAGCCTGGTGGGCTGCTGTCTCTGGGGTCACACAGAGTCAGACATGACTGAAGCCACTTAGCAGCAGCAGCAGCAGCTAATCAGTAACAGAAGTATTGACTAGTTTCCCAAGCATGTGGTATAAAGCTAACCTACCAGGGTCAAAGTACTCACTTTGCTACAATTTGACAGGGACTATCAAAGCTTTGCCAACAAAGGTTAGTCTAGTCAAGGCTATGGTTTTTCCTGTGGTCATGTATGGATGTGAGAGTTGGACTGTGAAGAAGGCTGAGCGCCGAAGAATTGACACTTTTGAACTGTGGTGTTGGAGAAGACTCTAGAGGGTCCCTTGGACTGCAAGGAGATCCAGCCAGTCCATTCTGAAGTTCAGCCCTGGGATTTCTTTGGAAGGAATGATGCTAAAGCTGAAACTCCAGTACTTTGGCCACCTCATGAGAAGAGTTGACTCATTGGAAAAGACTCTGATGCTGGGAGGGATTGAGGGCAGGAGGAGAAGGGGACGACAGAGGATGAGATGGCTGAATGGCATCACTGACTCGATGGACGTGAGTCTCAGTGAATTCCGGGAGTTGGTGATGGA
This sequence comes from Bos grunniens, assembly GCF_055505025.1. Classification (NCBI taxonomy): domain Eukaryota; kingdom Metazoa; phylum Chordata; class Mammalia; order Artiodactyla; family Bovidae; genus Bos; species Bos grunniens. The sequence goes on from NC_141165.1 coordinate 152,242,969, forward strand.
CAGAGAGGCCTGGGGTGCTGAGATTCATGGGGTCACAAAGAGTCAGACACAACTGAGCGACTGATCTGATCTGATCTGATCAAAGCTTTATTGAGGTTCTCCAGTATGTCATAGTTACAGTGAGGGATACAAGTATTCTTAAAGTCAAAGGAGATATTAATATGCAGCTTCACATAATTCTAGTAACATTGGGATGATTAAATACACTTTATAATGAATTTATTAAGTTATCTTAGTCTTACATCATTAAACATTTAGTTTATATAATTCCCTATGTTCTGATTCTTGACCCAGAACACAATCTTTTGATTATGTTCAGTCTTACCATTCCTTAGAAGAAAAGAGTAAGCTGATTATATTGGGTTTAAGTCCTTTGGCCATGGAGACAGTGATATCTCAGGGTCAGTTAACAAATTGGCTTCTCATTATGATTTCATTCCCCATATAAAATAGAAATGATGGGGAGATGAAATGGGCTAGGGGTATGTCCATTTCCCTGCAACAGTAATTTATCTTTGTAAACTAATAAAATGATCAGATTACAATTTAAATTTCCATGTAGGCTAACTATGAAGAGAATTCTCAAATCAAGCACACTCAATTATTACATTTCCTGCAAGAATTATTTCTTTTCCTATCTTAATGAGTTGGCTTTATGTTGTATAGATGATCCACTTGAACTTAATATTCACTGGCCCTTGAGGAATGGATTTGTTCTCAGTGTACTGACTGAACCAAACCATCTAACTGAGCCTGTAAGTAGAAGAGCTAGATTTTGGAGAGGGATAAAAATATCAGAGCAATTAATGTTTTTCTAGGAGACTTCCGATGATTTGAGTTTTTTCCATGGTTGATTCCATGGACTTCTCTCTGTCCTCTGTGAGGTAAGCAGAATCAATTACATAATGAAATTACTTTTATCAACATATTCCTGGGACTAAACTTTATATTTACTGTGCTCCAGTAAACGTATTTACTTAGTGCATTATTCTGAAAGTGCGTTTTAATAGGTAGAAATTTTTAGGACTTAAGCCTGGAAGGCAGTATCTCAAGTAGCCCTGAGAGAACTGCTCCAAGGAGAGGGGAAGATCCAGGTTATACAGAAATTTTGTAACATAAAGTATGTAGTTTGAACTTCAAAATAATTATTGTTAATTAAAGAAAACCAGATATCTCAAGTTAAGGAATCTAGCACATTTCTATGTATGGGAAGATGCAAGAGTCTGGGCTCACTGAAATAATTCCTTTCATTTATATCTCAGCTACCCTAACACTAACCCTTAGGTCAGAAAGTGAAGAAGAACTAAAGAGCCTCTCGGGATGGGGAACACATGTATACCTGTGGCGGATTCATTTTGATATTTGGCAAAACTAATACAAGTATGTAAAGTTTAAAAATAAAATAAAATTTAAAAATTAAAAAAAAAAAGAAAATGAAGGAGTAGAGTGAAAAAGCTGGCTTAAAGCTCAACATTCAGAAAACTAAGAGCATGGCACCCGGTCCCATCACTTCATGACAAATAGATGGGGAAACAATGAAAACAGTGACAGACTTTATTTTTCTGGGCTCCAAAATCACTGCAGATAGCGACTGCAGCCATGAAATTAACAGATGCTTAGTCCTTGGAAGGAAAGTTATGACCAACCTAGACAGCATATTAAAAAGCAGAGACTTTCTCAGCAAAGGTCCGTCTACTCAAGGCTATGGTTTTTCCAGTGGTCATGTATGAATGTGAGAGTTGGACTATAAAGAAAGCTGAGGACCAAAGAATTGATGCTTTTGAACTGTGGTGTTGGAAAAGACTCTTGAGAGTCCCCTGGACTGCAATGAGATCCAACCAGTCCATCCTAGAGGAGATCAGTCCTGACTGTTCATTGGAAGGAATGATGCTGAAGCTGAAACTCCAATACTTTGGCCACCTGATGTGAAGATCTGACTCATTGGAAAAGATGCTGATGCTGGGAAAGATTGATGGCAGTAGGAGAAGGGAATGACAGAGGATAAGATGGTTGGATGGCATCACCAACTCAATGGACATGGATTTGGGCGGACTACGGGAGTTGGTGGTGGACAGAGAGGCCTGGTGTACTGTGGTTCATGGGGTCACAAAGAGTCAGACACAACTGAGTGACAAACTGAACTGAACCCAGGGCCAGCATCCTGTATTTTTCACATCCTGAGCTCCCATGGGGCTAGCTCACCTTGGGAGTGGCTGCAATCTGATGGCTGCCAAATTGTAGGTATTCTTCTCCTGCCTGAGTGCCCTTAGGGTTCACCGGGTCATATCGGAGGGCTGCAATCATTGATGAAAGTGACATCCTTGTTTGCTGATACAGTATGAAATATTGCATTTCTCAGTTTCCTCCTCTTGGTATGGAATTTGACCAATTTTTTACACAGTCCATTTTTAATTCAGTTATTAAGCAATATCCTGGGCTACCCTAAACAGATGAGCAAGAAGGCATATATGATCTGTTACTGCAATGGTCCTTGTGCATACCTCAGTCCTGTAGTTCACTGCCTCAGCTTCTATGGCAACTACAGATTGTTTCCGCTCCTATTAGTACAGGCTTCTCCTTTGATGTATAGTAGGCTAAATAGTATATTTTGTTTTACAATTGATGTCTTCATTTAATTCATAAAGATCATTTTGTCTCTCTTTACCATTTTTTAATCCCATAAACTATCCATCGGGACTACCAAGGCTTTTACTTTAAATGTTTGAAATTTCTGCTTTATACTCTACTGCTTTTTAGGTCAATTTTATACTGCAACCAAGACAATCTCTCCCAAGTCAGTATCCTAGCAGCCTAAGATGGTTCTCATATAAACAATAAAAGTAAAACACAAACTGAATTGAAATCATGAGTGCAGTTATTAATTTTGAGTTTTATGTAGATCTTTCCTCTCAGAGCTAAAAATAGATTGATCCAAAGTCTACAGCACTGTAATATTATGACTTCAATCCTCATATTCTTAAATAAAGGGAAAGAACCCTATAATAGACAAGAGTGACTTTCATAAATTTCTGCTGTTAACACAGCTAATTGTTAAACAACGTGTCTTTCTACTCAACCAAAATATAGAATTCCTGAATCCTGGTATTCCTCCAGGAACTTCACCTAGAATCAGTGGGATAAAATAGCTTTCTGAACTTAGAGAAACAAAATTTATACAGGATCCTTCAGTATTTTGCTCATGTATTTTATGTAGAATTCTCTAACAGATATACCAGGATAAATTCAAAGTAAGCGGACTTAAAACATCTGGACTATGACATTTTTTCTGACCACAAGAGGATTAAATAACTGATGCATTCTTTGTATTGCTCATGGGGTTCTCATGGCAAGAATACTGGGGTGGTTTGCCGTTCTTTCCTCCAGTGGACCACGTTTTGTTAGGAAATCCTAGTGTACTGCAGTCCATGGGGTTGCAAAGAGTCAGAGACAACCAAGCGACTGAACAACAAAATGTTCTTTGTGGTTATGCCATCTGCCATTATTGAGGATTCAGATAAGAATCAGTTTTCTGAAGTTCATTCTCACAATGGTGGAAAAAATGAAACCTGGCTTCAAGGAGTTTGCATTCTCATGGGACACTCTCTTTACTCTGGTTACCACTCACTTCACTGTACAGTATACTATGAACACTCATGGAGTATGTTTTCTCAGATCTGAAGGTCAGACACAATATCAGTGGAGAAGCAGATTTACTTTTATCCTATGGATGTGAAATCATATAATTAATTTCTAGGCAGCTACCAAGAATATACAGCTAAAGTCATGGACCATTCCTAGAAAGCTAATCAACCCACAGACTTCAAAATGTATACAACACATGTAATAAGCATAAGATTTCAGCCTAAGGATAAGATTGCAAAACAACAATAAGAGTGCATGCACAGATATTTTTATCATGGTTGTATTATAATAAAAAATAAAAATGGGAAACAATCTAAATATAAAACAAAAGAGAAATACTGCTCTAATTTAAAAATATATATTTATAAGGCATTTTAATGCCATGGGAAATCTCTGGTGGTAAAATGCTTATTAACTAAAGCAGTATTTAAAAAATCACTATATGAATTCAAAGATCTAAATATCATAAGCAAAAAGAATGAGACAAGGGTTAATAATCCTACCTCACAGGATTGTTACGAGAAGAAAATTATTGAGAGAAAGGAAATTAATACAGAAGTTCTTACTGCACAAACACTCATTGTATTGGCTTCTATTATTTTGAAAAATGTAAGGGAATGCATTTTAAGAATTTAAGAAATCAGCAAATTAAAATGGACTCTAATGGGTGAATTTAACTCAGATGACCATTATATCTATTACTGTGGGCAAGAATCCCATAGAAGAAATGGAGTAGCATTTATAGTCAACAAAAGAGTTGAAAATGCAGTAGTTGGATGCAATCTCAAAAATGACAGAATGATCTCTGTTCATTTCCAAGGCAAACCATTCAATATCACAGTAATCCAAGTCTATGCCCTGACCAATAATGCTGAAGTTCTATGAAGACCTACAAGACCTTCTAAAACTTACACCCAAAAGAGATCTCCTTTTCATTATAGGGGACTGGAATGCAAAAGTAGGAAGTCAAGAGATAATCTGGAGTAACAGGCAAATTTGGCCTTGGAGTACAAAATGAAGCAGGTCAAAGGTTAACAGATTTTGCCAAGAGAATGCACAGGTCATAACAAACACCCTCTTCCAACAACACAAGAGAAGATTCTGCACATGGACATCACCAGATGGTCAATACCAAAATCAGATTGATTATATTCTTTGCAGCCAATGATGGAGAAGCTCTATACAGTCAACAAAAACAAGACCAGGAGCTGACTGTAGCTCGGATCATGAACTCCTCTATTGCCAAATTCAGACTTAAAGTGAAGAAAGTAGGGAAAACCACTAGACCATTTCAGTATGACCTAAATCAAATCCCTTACAGTTATACAGTGGAATTCAGAAATAGATTCAAAGGATTACATTTGATAGACAGACTGCCTGATGAACTATGGGCGGAGGTTCATGACATTGTACAGGAGACAGTGATCAAGACCATCCCCAAGAAAAAGAAATGGAAAAAGGCAAAATAGTTGCCTGAGGAGGCCTTACATATAGCTGTGAAAAGAAGAGAAGTGAAAGGCAAAGGCAAAAAGGAAAGATATACCCATTTGAATGCAGAGTTCCAAAGAATAGTGAGGAGAGATAAGAAAGCCTTACTCAGCTATCACTGCAAAGAAATAGAGGAAAACAATATTATGGGAAAGACTAGAGATCTCATCAAGAAAATTAGAGATACCAAGTGGACATTTCATGCAAAGATGGCCACAATAAAGGACAGTAATGGTATGGACCTAACAGAAGCAGAGATATTAAGAAGAGGTGGCAAGAATACACAGAAGAACTATACAAAAAGTATTTTCATGACCCAGATAATTATGATGGTGTGATGACTTGCCTGGAATGCAAAGTCAAGTGGGCCTTAAGAAGCATCATTATGAACAAAGCTAGTGGAGATGATGGAATTCCAGTTGAGCTATTTCAACTCCTGGAAGATGATGCTGTGGAAGTCCTGCACTGGACATACCAGAAAATTTGGAAAACTCAGCAGTGGCCACAGGACTGGAAAAGTCAGTTTTCACTCCAATTTCAAAGAAAGGCAATGCCAAAGAATGCTCAAACTACTGCACGCTAGCAAAGTGATGCTCAAACTTCTCTAAGCCAGGCTTCAACAGTACATGAACATCAACTTCCATATGTTCAACCTGAATTTAGAAAAGGCAGAGGAAACAGATCAAATTGCCAACATCTGTTGGATCATCGAAAAGCAAGAGAGTTCCAGAAAAACATCTACCTCTTCTTTATTGACTATTCCAAAGCCTTTGACTGTGTAGATAAAAACAAACTGTGGAAAATTCTTCAAGAGATAGGAATACCAGACCTGCCTCCTGAGAAATGTGCATGCAGGTCAAGAAGAAACAGTTAGAACTGGACATGGAACAACATACTGGTTCCAAATTGGGAAAGGAGTACATCAATGCTGTATATTGTCACACTGCTTATTTCACTTATATGCAGATTACATTATGTGAAATGCTGGGCTGGATGAAGAACAAGCTGGAATCAAGATTGCCAGGAGATGTATCAATAACCACAGATATGCAGATGACACCACCCTTAAGGCAGAAAGCAAAGAAGAACTAAGGAACCTCTTGATGAAAGTGGAAGAGGAGAGTGAAAACGTTGGCTTAAAACTCAACATTCAGAAAACTAAGATCATGGCATCTGCATCACTTCATAGCAAATAGATGGGGAAACAGTGGAAACAGAGACAGACTTTATTTGGGGGGGCTCCAAAATCATTGCAGATGGTGACTGCAACCATGAAATTAAAAGACACTTGCTCCTTGGAAGAAAAGTTATGACCAACCTATATGGCATATTAAAAAGCAAGACATTTCTTGGCCAACAAATGTCCATCTAATGAAAACTATGGTTTTTCCATTATTTATGTATGGATGTGAGAGTTGGAGTATAAAGAAAGCTGAACACTGAAGAATTGATGCTTTTGAACTGTGGTGTTGGAGAAGACTCTTGAGAGTCCCTTGGACTGCAAGGAGATCCAATCAGTCTACCCTAAAGGAAATCGGTCTTGAATATTCATTGGAAGGACTGATGGTGAAGCTGAAACTCCAATACTTTGGCCACCTGATATGAAGAAGTGACTCGTTTGAAAAGACCCTGATGCTGGGAAAGATTGAGGGCAGGAGGAGAAGGGGACGACAGAGGATGAGATGGTTGGATGGCATCACCGACTCAACAGACATAAGTTTGTATAAATTCTGGGAGTTCGTGATGGACAGGGAGGCCTGGCGTGTGGTGGTTCATGGGGACACAAAGAGTTGGACATGACTAAGAGAATAAACTTAACTGAACTAAAGGGAATGCTTCTCTTAAAACATACAAAACATACATATCATCAGTAAGTTTGGTGCATATAAAAAGCATTCACCTAAAAGTCTTAATTGACGGAAGAAGAAAAAGATATTCCCTTATCAGAGTAAAAGTAATATTCTCCCAGATAATTCTCGCAGCTGGATGCATGCACAGCATGAGAGGATGTTATTTAAGCAACTGACATATGAAGAGTTCAGATGGGATATTTGCTTAGAGAACTAATTAGTTACCAAGGAGGAGGGAAATGGGGGAGGAACAAGAAAAGGGTAGGTGGATTAAAAGGTAAAAACAACTGTGTATAAGACAAATAAGCTAACACCATATATTGCACAGCATAGGGAATACAACTGATATTTTATAGCTTTAAATGGAGTATAATCTATAAAACTACTGAATCACTATGTTGTACACTTTAATACATTTGATTGGCCAAAAAGTTCATTCAAGTTTTTCCATAACATGAACTTTTTGACCAACCCAATAGTATTTACTGTAAATCAACCATGTTTCAAAAAACTTCACTAAGCAGATCAAGAACACAAGACCGTCCCAGGGTTCTGAGCTACCAGGATATTTAAATGTGAGCAGACCAATGAATTGTAGTACACCAATGAAGATGTCAATAGTCTTCCAATGATAACTGAGGTTAGCCCTCCAACATGAAATAACACAAAATTAGTAAACTGTGGTAGCTTTAAATCCATTCATTCTCACATTTAATCATTCCACAGATATACATTGCTCGTGAACTATAGAGTCTTGCATGAGGTTTGGGGGATAATTTTATGGAAAACAAATCAGGGGTCCCTGTCCTCAAGGATCATTTCAGCATTTTTCTAGCTGAGAACAAATACAAATAGACTAGATGATGATGAATTCTATGACGGTAAAAGGTGTACAGAAGGGGCTTAGAGCATGCAGCCAGGAAGTTGAAGTTTTCAGTAAAGTAGATAGGGAAGCCTCACAGAGAAGAAAATTTTGAGACAACTGTCAGAGAATATGAGGAAGCAAAATGTGCCAATGTTTGACAGAAGAGCTCTCCAGTTAGAAGGCACAGCAAGCACTGAGACACTGATGCGGTCTGGAATACAGAGGAGTACCATGGGGAGAAGGGTATTGGGAGGTAAAAAAAAAAAAAAATGGAGGTGTTTTTAGGGGCCTCTGGAGGAATCTGGCTTTACCCTGAATGAGACAATAGATAGCAGGCAACCAAGGAGTATATGATCTTACACGATTTACACCTTTTATCGTCAGTTTCTGTCTCATAAAATAGCACAGCACTAGGTGGCGCTGGTGCTAAAGAACCTGTCTTCCAATGAAGGAGGCGTAAGAGATGCGGGTTTGATGCCTGGGTTGAGAAGATCCCCTGGAGGAGGGCATGGCAATCTACTCCAGTACTCTTGCCTGGAGAATCCCACGGACAGAGGTGCCTGGAGGGCTGTGATCCATAGGCTCATAAAGAGTTGGACATGATTGAGGCAGCTTAGCAGCCGTAGTAGCAGCAAGAAATGTTGAAATGGTTTCAACTTTCTGTGCTTGAGCTACCAAGAACTTAATACATTGTCTGTCTGTGTTTACATATCTTGTCTTCACAGTGAGCTATCTTAGAAGGGGCACCACTCCAATGCAATAATATTTTACATATCTAAACACAGTCAAGATCTTTATGAAATATGTTTCATAACAGAAAATACATTCTGCTTGTAGTTTGCAGAAAACAAACATCTGGAACCAAGATGTAAGTCATTACTTTGGAGTGTCAAGCTAGTATTAATAATAAATGTTAATAAACCTTGGGCACTTACTCTATTCTAGGTACTACACTTAGTCTTTTATATACAAATGTCATTTAATCCTCAAATCTCTGAGGTGGGATGCGTATTGAGCTTTCCACATTTTATGAAAGATGAGGTTGATGGCTGAACAGTAAATTTTTCCAAATTGCATAAACAGATAAGTGTTAGAGTTGGGAGAGGAATCTAGTTGGTCTGGATCTAGATTTTCATTCTCCATCACTCCATTCTATCACTTACGAGGATAGAGAGAAATAAATCCAATAAAGAAGCATTGACTTTGACAATAATGACAAACATTATACATCCCTTACTCCTCTCTGTTGATGCATCTGGGTAAATCAGTAAATTCTATAAAAGAAATAGGAGAAATTAGGGAAAAAATTGTGGATGACTTATATGCCCTGCTAAGATGCTGAAGCAAATGTCCCATCAGGAAATCTTTCTTGTTCACATAGCAGAGCATATGCGTTGTGTCTCTCCCTGCTGCTGCCTGCCCAAGCTACTAAGTCTGTCCCTGCATATGTAACCCTGGGCCTATTGCACCTTCTGTTACTGCTATATTTACCTCCCACCTTCCACGTTCTGATTTGGGGGTTTGTGGCATGTGGGATCTATTTCCCGGAACCAGGAATCAAACTCTCGCCCCCTGTATTGGAGTCTCAACCATTCCCTAGACCATCAGTGAAGTCCCCGGATGAACTCTTGGCATGCTCTGTGCTAAGTTGCTTCAGTCGTGTCCGATTCTTTGTTACCCCATGGACTATAGCCCACTAGGCTCCTCTATCCATGAGATACTTCAGACAAGAATACTGGAGTGGGTTGCCATGCTCTCCTCCAGGGGAATCTTCCTGATCTAGGGATTGACCTCGCATCTCTTACATCTCCTGCTTTGGCAGACAGATTCTTTACCACTAGCACCACTTGGGGAACTATTGAATGAACTTGAAATGAATAAAGTTCTAAGTAATTTATTATACTTTTATGTTTTTGGTATGTTATGTTATATAAGAAGAATGAAAATCTGAAAATGATAATAATAAAAATCTCAAAAATAACTATAAATATCATGCTTGGACTGTGTTGCCTCAAGTCATGCTCCCTGCCACTCACTGCAAGGTTATGAGTTCACACTGCTTAATTAATTCATTCAAAAATTACTTATTGAGCTCCTATTTTGTGTGAAGTCTCTCAGTCGTGTCCAACTCTTTGCGACCCCATGGACTGTAGCCTACCAGGCTCCTCTGTCCATGGGATTTTCCAGGCAGGAATACTGGAGTGGGTTGCCATTTCTCCAGGAGATCTTCCCAACCCGGGGATAGAACCCAGGTCTCCCACATTGCAGGAGGATTCTTTAACCAGCTGAACCACAAGGGAAGCCCCCTATTTTGTATAAGACACTGGTATTTTAGAATCAGTGATACAGTGGGAAAAAAATAAAGACACCATTTTCATGGATCTTATGTACCCTGCTCTATGAAACAATTTGAAAAGCTATGAGTGAGGTGTAAGATGGGCTTTAGAAAGAACTCTGTAGGAAAGAAGAAGAAATATATGTGAAAAGGCAGACAAGAGGCTATTACAATAGTCCAAATGCTGAAAATCCATTAATCTTCAATTCCATAGCAATTCCAATATTAAAAGTATGATCATTTCATATTAAACCTCTCTTGCTCTATCATTCTCTCTGAAGTCTGGTCAATTCACGTTGAATATCTTCCTGTTATTTTAGCTCATGATATTGTTTATTTATCTCCTGTTACTTCCTCCTAAAACCCCTGTCACTCTTTGCCTTACTTGTTTACATTCACTAATACGTACACACACAGAACCTGTCTTCATCTTAACGTTCTTCCCAGTCAACCTTCAGATGTCACTCCTTCCAGAAAGAGTTAGGCCTTCCCATAATATATGATCACAGGATATCTTACTATTCTCAGATTAAGAAATATCAAACTGTGTTATAACTGTCAAATGGATTGTACATACGAGAGAATAGAGACCATCTCCATCTTTTATATCTTCATCTCTGTGATACTGGCTGATAACTTATACCTAGTAAGCAACCATTCCATACGTACTTGTGTCACTAAACCAAACTGGTGTAGAAACACCGACAATATGATTTGTCATGAAAACACAAGTTAAAAAAAAACACTAATGCAAAATGATTGTAATGAAAAAATATAAATAAAGCCATCTTTGTAAGATCATTTAATAGTTATTTTCAAAGAGAGGACTTTTAACACACAGATAATTTTAATTGGGAATGTGTGGAATTGCTAAAATAGTACAATTTCAAAAGGAAAAAAGTAAACACTTGGAGATACTTCTTGTTCAATCCAGATCCTGTGGATTGTGTCCCAAAGTAATTCAACTATAGCCCTGGATTGCTTATTTTTTGGTAACTGATGGGATGATGAACACTGGAAAAAGAGCTAGCACTTCTCAAAAGGTGAACCTGAAAGGTTGTTGTTGAATCATGCGAATACACTAGGATTCTTGGCCCCCGGAGGAGAAGAATTCAATCCGGGGCCAGAGACAAGGCTTGATTGCTCAGAGCTTTTGTGTAATAAAGTTTTATTAAAGTATAAAGGAGATAGAGAAAGCTTCTGACATAGGCATCAGAAGGGGCCAGAAAGAGTACCCCCCTGCTAGTCTTCAGCTGGATGTTATATAGTCACTAACAGTCTGTTAATGAAAGAAAGGAATGTCTTAAAATTCAGAATGGCACCAGGCCCCTCACCCATAAGATGTATTTTGGGATAATCCTGGCACCAAATGGTTTATCCTGGGCCATAAAATGATTAATTTGAATCTTGAAGAAGGGCAGACCACCATACAAATAGTTTCATTTACATAGATTAGGGGAACAATATCCATACTGGTTTGTCAAGTAGGTTCTGGGCCAAGAGGCGGAACCGACTTGGAGACAGAGTTTGGGGTAAAGGCATAGTACATTAGCATAGCTTAAGACAAACATTTCCATAAGAAAAAGGCATTGGTTATCTCTAGGCTGAAGAATAGCTAACTTCAGGCGAAACCAGGTGTCATTAAGGCAACACAGTATTTTAAGAGAAACCTCCCTTTAAATTTGCATAGAGAAGGAAAAAATATTGCTAGTTTGTTTCCTCCTGCTGCTTAAGAGAGATAAAAATGTCTGACACTTGCAGGCTATTTCCTCCATTTGGAGACCCCTGGCCTTCCTGCCTGTTACCCTCTCAAACCCAATAGCTGAGTGGGTCCAACGGTTCCTCAGTAGCATCTGAAGCGTGGACATCTGCCACCACAAGAAGGATGACAGAGATCGTAGCCATGCCACTCAGAGCACAGCTGTAAATCACCGTAGACAGCCAAGCCAGCCAGCGCCGTACGTATAGCCCAAGCCATCGTAATAGTAACCTAATAGAACATGGTGTCAGGAGTGGAGGGCTAATTTTAAGAACAGAGTTATTCCCCTGAGTTTGAGTATCATCTGCACATGACCTTTTATATGCTCAGTAGTGGTTGCAGCAAAGCACAGAGATGCCTAGTCTCCTCATGGTAAGGCCTGAATAACTCAACATTTCTAAAGTCTTCTTTCCTGCTTTAAACAACTCAGCATGGCACGTTATAACATCCTGACATCTTAAAATGGCACCTTTCCATTGTATTTATTTGCTTATATTCTTGTCTCATATAAGAAACTATGAGCTACTTCAGGGCAAGATCTTATACCACTCATCCTTCTACCCCATTGTCTCACAGATGGTTTGACACAAACAGATACTTAAATGTTTGCTGATTGAATTAATAGATGGATGTATGGAGGAGTAAACAATTTGCATAAATTGTTAATTTCTCAGAATAGTTTTGGGCAAAGATAATTTACACTGGATAACCCCAGTTTGATCCCAGGGTCTGGAAGAAGGAAGAAGGGCATGGCAACCCACTGCAGTATTCTTATCCAGAGAATTCCATGGACTGAGAAGCCTGGTGGGCTATAGTTCATGGGGGTCACAAAGAGTCAGGCACGACTGAGCGACTAACACTTTTACTTTCAACTCATACTAACAAGTTTCTACAGTAAAAGTCTCCCAGTCCAACCATGCTTACAATGAAATTATTTTCCTTGATTAAAAGTCATAGTCACTTAGATTCCAAATTTTAATCCATCACCAACTTGCACACCATCACATGTAACCTGCTAACCCCATTTTGAGCACTTTGTTAATAATATTTGAGATAGAATCAGTTCACAGTTTAGAGCACATGTTTTATTGGAAGTTCAAGGGAAGACATTCAAGGGATAATCTGACAGCTTTGTTGTCTTAGGACAAAAATTGTTCCACAATCAATTCATTAATCTCCCCTCTTATACATTTTAATAGGTATTGACTAGTTGGCCTGAATTCTACCTATGTGAACTAATCTTTCCAGAAGGTTAAGGATTGATCAAAGACCTAAATGGCCAATACCTTTACACAGTAGTCATATCTTGTTAGGCATCCAGTAACGCTGACAATGTCATGTCAGTCAAAGGCATCTTTGTTATTGCTGTATTTTATGGTAATATTTCATGTGGATAATAACATGTTTAGATAAAAGCATTACCTCATGCTCCCAGATCTTGTTCTAGGAGGAAAGTAAGAAGCAGGTATTTGTGCAGCAACATCTGAACAGCTTAGACACTTCAGTAAGTGTTAAGTATAATTATAGAAAAATAACCAGAGAAATAATGTTCAATGGGTTTTTTTTATAAAAATGAAGCAACTTTTTAAAAGTAAAAGCCATATTTTTTCACTATTTTAAAGTGACTAATAATTGACAAAAAAAGAAATGTCCAGGATCAATGTAAATATGATTATCATCACATATTTGTTCAATCTTTTCACTCTAGTCTATTTTCTGTTAGCTTCTTAAAGAAATATTCCTTCTGATTCTAACATGCTGGTCAGAACACAGATTTCACTTCAACCTAGTTACTATATTTACATCACCAAATTTTACTAAGTATAGTTCTGTTCTACAAAGAACTTTCCCTCCAGAGGCATCCACACTATGAGGCTTTGCTTGAATTTATCACTGAGCACTTTCAGCCTGCCATTGTCTTCTGCAGCCTCAATGACAAGGCAGCTCATTCTGGCAAAAAAAAAAAAAAAAAGAGAAAAACAGTCTTTCGTTTTAAGAAGTAGGACATATGAGACATCAGACATACATTTGCATTATGTTGTTTGTAAATATAGACTCTGTAGTGTAGCTTTTTTTACACTCCATGAAACTCTAGCTCTGTGATATTCTCCCACTGATGATGCATCAATATCAAATTCAAACTTATTTATCAATTAGAAGTGGTGCAGAAGTGATGCTAGTGGAGCTGACATCTCACTATTCAGCTGGGTTTGAACTTATTAACAACCTTTATCAACATCCAGAATTCTACGGAAACTAAAATTTTGGGGCAGTAGTGTAGTGCTTCCCAGGTGGCACTAGTGGTAAATAACCCACCTGCCAATGCAGGAGACGTAAGAGACGTGGGATTGACCCCTAGGTAGGGAAGATCCTCTGAAGAAGGAAATGCCAATCCACTCCAGTATTCTTGCCTGGAGAATCCCATGGACAGAGGAGCCTGGTGGGCTGCAGTCCATGGGATCGCAAAGAGTCAGACACAACTGAAGTGATGTAGCACACACAGTTTGTATTTTATCTCATTCAGTTCAGTTCTGTTCAGCCGCTTAGTCGTGTCTGACTCTTTGCAACCCCATGAATTGCAGCTCGCCAGGCCTCCATGTCCATCACCAACTCCCAGAGTTCACCCAAACTCACGTCCATCGAGTTGGTGATGCCATCCAGCCATCTCATCCTCTGTCGTCCCTTTCTTGTTCTGTCCCCAATCCCTGTCAGCATCAGAGATTTTTCCAATGAGTCAACTCTTCCCATGAGGTGGCCAAAGTATTGGAGTTTCAGCTTTAGCATCAGTCCTTCCAAAGAACACCCAGGACTGATCTCCTTTAGGATGGACTGGTTGGACCTCCTTGCAGTCCAAGGGACTCTCAAGAGTCTTCTCCAACACCACAGTTCAAAAGCATCAATTCTCCGGCGCTCAGCTATCTTCACAGTCCAACTTTCACGTCCATACGTGACCAATGGAAAAACCATGGCCTTGACTAGACGGACCTTTGTTGGCAAAGTAATGTCACTGCTTTTGAATATGCTATCTAGGTTGGTCATAACTTTGCTTCCAAGGAGTAAGCATCTTTTAATTTCATGGCTGCAGTCACCATCTGCAGTGATTTTGGAGCCCAGAAAAATAAAGTCTGACACTGTTTCCCCATCTCTTTCCCATGAAGTGATGGGACCAGAAGCCATGATCTTCGTTTTCTGAATTTTGAGCTTTAAGCCAATTTTTTCACTCTCCATTTTCACCTTCATCAAGAGGCTTTTTAGTTACTCTTAACTTTCTGCCATAAGGGTGGTGTCATCTGCATATCTGAGGTTATTGATATTTCTCCCAGAAATCTTGATTCCAGCTTGTCCTTCTTCCAGCTCAGCGTTTCTCATGATGTACTCTGCATAGAAGTTAAATAAGCAGGGTGACGATATACAGCCTTGACGTACTCCTTTTCCTATTTGGAACCAATCTGTTGTTCCATGTCCAGTTCTAACTGTTGCTTCCTGACTTGCATATAGATCTTACCTCATTAGAATGGCAAAAATCCAAAGAGACAAAAGTGAAAGTGAAGTCGCTCACTTGTGTCCGACTCTGAGACCCCATGGACTGTAGCCTACCAGGCTCCTCATTCCATGGAATTTTCCAGGCAAAAGTACTGGAGTGGGTTGACATTTCTTTCTCCAGGGGATCTTCCCAACCCAGGGATCAAACCCGGTTCTCCCACATCGCAGGCAGCCGCTTTACTGTCTGAGCCACGAGGGAAGCCCAGGCACACTAAAAATCAGTCTTAGATAAGGGAATGCCACTCTAAGTGTGGACAAAAAAGCAAGCAGGCCAGATAGAAAACCATGAGACATATCCCATTTTTTTTTTTAATCTTCTTAGAGTTGAAGAACAATAGCCAAAAGAATGTGAAGTAGAAAGTGTGAATTATAGCCATGGAGAAGCTCAATATTAAATTATATGACAGAGCTACATTCTGGCAGAAAAAGATCCAAAGGTCAAAGATCAGGGTCAGGGGTGGAGGGTGGGTGGAAATGGAGCTACCATTTTGGACAACTGGTTTTGCTATGACTAAATGAGGTTTAAAGTTTATCATGATTAGGGATGAGAAAATGTGAAAATCTGAAAGTGAGAAAGTGCTAGTTGTTCAGTGGTGTCCGACTCTCTGTGACCCCATAGACTGTAGCCCACCAGTCTCCTCTGTCCATGGCATCCTCCAGGCAAGAATACTGGAATGGATTGTGATCCCCTTCTCCAGAGGATCTTCCTAACCCAGGAACTGAACCCGGGCCTCCTGCATTGCATTGCAGATTCTTTACTATCTGAGCCAGATAGGGAAGGCCAGTGTCAATTACTGCAGTACCATGCAGAACTTGCTTTTCAGCAATGCACATTCTGTGGAAAACAACCATTGTCCATGCATTGGTTTTTAGCTGCATCATCATCATCAGTAGCACCATCACCCTCATTATATACCCGTATAGACATACCTATGTGTATAACTTTTTCTGTTTTCTTTGCATTTATGCAAGAGACAGATCTCAGTTATAGAAACTTTGCTGATGATTAGAAATAAGCAAGGCAAAACAAGACATTTAAAGAATTCGTAACCACTGTACATATTTCTTGAACAATTGTGTTGTTTGTATATCTATGCCGCTTTATATGCTACTTCCTCTGCCTGGAAACACTTCTTACCTTGTTTCTGTCTGGATCCCTCATCATTGTCATGGAACACTCAGTCCATGTGTCCTTATCTCTGGGTAATTTTCCTTATCATCAGCTGGTATCTGTCTTTTATGCTCCCATGATGCCCCTGTGGCCAACTCTCTTGGAACTTCTATGTATAATGTAGACCCAACTGTCTACTTCACCAGGCTCCAAGCTCCTTCAAGGCAGGAATTAGGTCTTATTTCTCTTTTTATGATAGGTGTCCAGTTTATACAACGTATGTGAATTAATGATCTAATAAATCCTATAGAGGTAGACCTAAAATAAATAGCCACAAAATAAATATTAAGTCCTATAGTAAAGAAAGTTCAGGGTTCTTTGGATGATAAGTACAGAGATAATCTAGGTCTGCCTGACATGACTAAGTAGGTTGTGTGGGAGGTAGACAAGGAAACTCAGATGATGCACTGTTCAAGTTGAAAGTTAACATTTGATTTAGATACAGGCTGGCAGACAGATGGAAGAGGCATTATCACAGATGGCATGAGTTATCCACAGATAAGAAGGTGTAAGAATGCATGTCACGATCAGCAAAGTATAAGAAGGAAACGCAAGATAAAATGGCTATTGGTATATGAGAGAATAGCTGGAAATGGCATTAGATGCTAATGTACATGAAAGAATTTCATATCCTTCTCATGAGATTAGATTTTGTGTTTTTAGTGATGGAGCCAAAGACCAAGGATGGATTTCCAGCTCCCTTATGGGTAGCCTGATAAGAAGCACCATGAAAGCAAGATAATCAAATTGGGAAAAAGCATCTAATGGAAACCAAGGAAAGAGGTGGTCATCAGCGCCAAATGCTGCAAAACAGAGAGGACAAACACGAGACACGTCAAGGATACTGGGTATTTAATAGGTTGTTGGTAACTCAAGTAACGGTGGGAGACAAAGTTTAGTGAAAGTAGGGACAGATTAGAGTGGATTGAAGACAGAATGAGAAGCACCAGGGAAAACCATTTAAAAATCTAAGATGTCAAAGAAATTGAGAAAAAGCCAGTCAAGGCTGATCTGGTGTTGAGACAGGCTTTTTAATTTCACAAGACTTGAGCATGTTTTGAGACTAAAAGGAAGGTGTCAGTGGAAAAAAAGAAGCTGAAAATATAGTAGACAGAAGGGATAATTTATCAAGCTAGGTGTTGAGGGAGATGGCATTAAAATCAAAGTGGAAGAATGATTTTTTGGACAGGAGGGAGGACATGGTTTCCCTGGAGACCTAGATAAAAGGCTAAAAGACAGGTGCAAATGTAGGTAAGTGTGTGGGAAGGGAGTTGATAGAACTTCCCCCTGATAGATTATCCTTTCTCCATGAAATAAAGCCCAAGCGTTACAGACAGAAGAGGGAAGAGGCAGAAGTAAGGTCTGAATAAGAGGTTTTTGTGATACTTGTGAACGGTTGGCACTGATGCGGTGAAAGTAAGAAATAAAGAGACCTGAGAACAACCGAGAGGATTATCAAGCAGCACTGAGGACTCAGCCAAAATGAGGATGCTGAAAATTCATGATGGCACCACTCCATACATTCTGGGATTTTCTCCAGCAGCTGTTCCGAGCCCGTGTTTGGAATACAGGAGATTGGAATTAATGCAGATGAGAGTTCACAGGGTAGAGGGCTAGAAGGAGAAAAGAGCTTGCTGAAAAGAGTGTGATGGATAAAATATACAATAAAGACAGGAGTCTATATCATTTATTGTCCAAACTAGTACCCTTGAATGTAAAAGGTGGCATTATTAATAATCATTCCAGGACAGTGGATATAAACCAAAGAATATATAGGAAAGTAAGGGAATAACATAATAGGTTTTTTAAAAGGGAGGTGTTTAAGGAAAAAATGATTTTGTTTGTGTTCTTAAAATGGCACAGCTGTAATAGACCTGTGAGGACCTGGGAGAATAAGAAATGTAAAGATACTGCATTTCATTTTTAGAAAAGGAGCATCTTCTAATCTTAACATGTGTAGATCTGGGAGTTGTTTGCTGAAGTAGAACAGAGATGATGGAGGACCAAGGAATTTTGAGTCAGAAATGCTTAAATTAGTTGTCTACATAATTCAATATTCTAAATATAAGACTATAGTTTAGTACTCGCTGTCATAGTCTTTGAAGCTTTTGAATAGAGATTATGATGGTGGTATAATAACAGATATCAGAAAGTATGGAGAGTTGTTGGATCAAAAGATTGAGGAATCAGGGGCCTGGAAGGGAAGTCTGATGGTGTCCAGTAAAAGAAAAGTTGTCTTTGTTTCCTGCCAGGAGGCCAATCCAGAGATGCCAGCTTTGACCATCTGCTAAGTACAGAAAGCACGAAGGCAAACAGCCAAGCAAGATGTCTCTAACCTCTCCCTTACACTTGATTCGGTAGGGGAGCCAAAAAAAAAAAAAAATACCAAAACCTGAAATAGCTAGTAAACAACTAAAAAGGCTAGCTTTAAAAGTAGAAAATACAATCCTTATCTTCTATCTCCCTTTTCTACCCTAGGCTGCTAATCTGTTACTAAGCTGTTTCGTCTAAATCATTGTTTCTACATTTGCCCTTGGTTTTTTGCTTACCTGTAAAATGAAAAAGATATTCAAATACACATTATAGGGTTATATAAGACAGTAAATAAGTTTACATATGTTAATCACTTAGAGATATATACAATACTTTGGTAGGTGATAGCATTCATCATCACCACTATCATCATCGTATCATCATCATGTCATTAGAAGCTGAGAGCAGAGTCTCTGAAAGTCCTTCTCACTAACCTAAAATTTTGCATCTGCTACTCACATTGGGAAGTGTGTTTGAATACCAAAAGTCAGTGTAGAAAGGTCTAGAAGATAAGGTGGAAGCAGGAAAATAAATTATCAGGAGGAGGCAGAGAAGAGACTGAGGAGCAGTGGAGGCTAAGAGGACTGAGACGTGTGCTCTACAAGTGGACACGAATGAAGCTCCTGTGTAAACAAATGCCTCACCACTGTGCAAGGCCATTTAGAGGAAACTTTCACCAGATCAGCATTAATGAGAGCCCAGAAAGTTGCAGTGTGGTGAACTATATTCTTATTCTCTCTCTTCTGTAAAGGATTATATATTTCCAATTCCAAAACTCAACATTCAGAAAACTAAGATCATGGCATCTGGTCCCATTACTTCATGGCAAATAGATGGGCAAACAGTGGAAACAGTGATGGACTTTATTTTGGGGGGCTCCAAAATCACTGCAGATGGTGACTGCAGCCATGAAATTAAAAGACCCTTACTCCTTGGAAGAAAAGTTATGACCAACCTAGATAGCATATTGAAAAGCAGAGACATTACTTTGTCAACAAATGTCCATCTAGTCAAAGCTATGGTTTTTCCAGTAGTCATGTATGGATGTGAGAGTTGGGCTATAAAGAAAGCTGAGCACCGAAGAATTGATGCTTTTGAACTGTGGTGTTGGAGAAGACTCTTGAGAGTCTCTTGGACTGCAAGGAGATCCAACCAGTCCATCCTAAAGGAGATCAGTCCTGGGTGTTCATTGGAAGGACTGATGCTGAAGCTGAAACTCCAGTACTCTGGCCACCTGATGCAAAGAGCTGACTCATTTGAAAAGACCCTGATGCTGGGAAAGATTGAAGGCAGGAGAAGGGGATGACAGAGGATGAGTTGGTTGGATGGCATCACTGACTCAATGGACACGAATCTGAGTAAACTCCGGGAGTTGGTGATGGACAGGGAGGTCTGGCATGCTGCAGGCCATGGGACTGCAAAGAAATGGACATGACTGAGCGACTGAACTGAACTGAACTGAATTCCACTGACGCCGGATTTGCTGCATGATGCATTTGGTCAAGGACTATGTGTGTATTACATTGCTTTAGTTATGTCCACGGAGAAGGCAATGGCACCCCACTCCAGTACTCTTGCCTGGAAAATCTCATGGGCAGAGGAGCCTGGTAGGCTGCAGTCCATGGGGTCGCGAAGAGTCGGACACAACTGAGTGACTTCACTTTCACTTTCCACTTTCATGCATTGGAGAAGGAAATGGCAACCCACTCCAGTGTTCTTGCCTGGAGAATCCCAGGGATGGGGGAGCCTGGTGGACTGCTGTCTATGGGGTTGCACAAAGTCGGACATGACTGAAACGACTTAGCAGCAGCAGCAGCAGTCATGTCCAACTCTTTGCCACCCCATGGACTCTAGCCTGCCTGGCTCCTTTGTCCATGGGATTCTCCAGGCAAGAATACTGGAGTGGATTGCCATGCTCTCCTCCAGGGAATCTTTCCTATTGAGGGATCAAAATTGTGTTACTTATATCTCCTGGGCTGGCAGGCAGTTATGAGACCTTGTGATTTACATCATATATGAACACTCTATTTCAGAGAAATGACAAGTTTTGCCAGTGATTCTGTTTTTCTTTCCTGTTTCCAACAAAAATGTTCTCAAGAGGTGTCCTTGCTTCTGCTTAGATTCCTGAATGAGAAAACATGAGCAAGTGGACTCAAAGCTGTTGACCCAAACCTGGAAAGGGAGAGAAATTATGATTTGTTTTTGTAATGTGCTGTGATGTTGAAATTTTCACCTTGGCAAAGCTGACTACTAATGGAAACTGTTACAAGAAATAGCATGTTAGTCTGTAAAAAGAAGAAACTGCGTGATTGGATTCAGCTGTAGGTTGTGGGCAAAAGGGAAAGTTATCAGTGGAGGATGAAAACATGAGACCTGTGCTGTGTAGTGTGAAATATTATTGTTTGCAATAATTTGGAAGACAGAAAATAAATTTGTGTCTTCAGAGGAAAAGGTCGTGGAGCAGAATGGATTACGGGTCTGTTTTTCAGATTAATCAACTTTTTTCCAGTGTTTCAGAAATACAAGGAAAATAGTCAATAACAATTTTCTAGAAATGTCATGAATAATTAAGAATTAAATTAGAAAAAAATATCATTAACTTCATGTTTGCCATAACAAATAAAATTCCTTATTTTCTATACTACTATTTCTTATGAAATGGGGGTGGGGAGAGAATATATGGACCATGTACATTTTAGTATCTAAACATTTTTTGAACTTAAAATTCCTGAGGAAAATAAATATAAGAAAGTAAATACATGAGTGAAAGCTGACATTTGTTTTGCTGAATTCAGATCATATCAACTGAGAAACTGGTATAGAATCAGTAGGAATGGCCTCACTGAGGTGAGACCATGGTTCTTCCTGGTATGTGTTTTAATTTTAACTCTAATAAACAATTAAGGCTGATTTAGGACTACTTTGTCTTAAATGATATACTTTAGAATAAGTAAAATAGTATAGCTTTATTTTAGAAAAATGGAAAACAAGCAAGAAAGAAAGCCTTTACAAATTGACATCAACTTAACAATATTCAATACTGGTAGTATGATGTTTATCTTTCATATATTAAAAAAATATTATTTAACAAATTTGAATTATTTAAAATCTTTGAAAATTATGACACAGCTTTTTTATTGGACCACCTATTTGGTATTATTTACATGGTAATTACTGATAGAATCAATCTTTTCTAAATTATCATGTTAGTGATGGTATAGAATTTCCAAACTATTTCATGTTTGGAATATGAAGTACATGTTTCATGTATTTTCATGTTTTTAAATCAATTCTGTATTGTGGAACATCATTATGTCTCAGGCCATAAGGAATATCCCTCTGGGAATAAAGATACTGTCATCATACTGGGCCATGTTTTTCTGCTTCATTTAAACAGATGTGACAATTTTCTGTTGTTGATTACCCTGCTACCTCAAGATGTGTTTGTCCTTCTCCCAGAAGATAGAAGACTAGAAGAAGACAATGTAACACCTGCAGACTAACTTTCTTTTTCTATTAGAGAATTTTTTAAATGCCTCTTCGAATACCAAATGAAACAAGAGTGGTGAAATTGGATGTCAACAAGGGCAGGCAGCATCTGTTCTAAGAGAAGGTAATGTGAAGGGTCTTACAAATGCCGTTTTTTTTTTTTTTTTTAGGATAATCACTCACTAAACTTACAGAGAGTCAGCTGCACAGGAGGAAAGTTTTTCCATTGAGAGACTAACTAGTGAAAGATACAGCCTGTTCCTAGACACATTTGGAAGAGCCAATCTTCATACGGGATTCTGGGTATAAAGATCAAACTAGCTAAATATTGATGATAAATACTGTAGTAAAGAAAAAAAACTTTGACTTTCCCCCTCTTATTCTAGGAATCACATCTCATAACCATTGAAGAAAGCAATCATTATATTACATGTCAAGAAATGTCAAAGATTGCCTGATTTTTCTGTACAAAAATTAAATGATATATACATTATTATTATTCAACTTGCTTTTTCACTTAAAATGTAATGTGATTGTTTTTTTTTTTTTAATAGAAATCTATCTCATCATTTTCAAATGTACATAGAAGAGAAACTTTTTCTTCCGCCCGTGTCAGACTAACTAGTATTGGGTTTGCCTTCCTATTATATTAAACTGAACAAAATATCTGAAACAACCGGTTTCAGAGAGTGTGCACTGTACAAGAAATAGTTCAGGATCACAGTGCCTTAAGAAAAGGAAATGAACTATTTAAGCCCTACTTTAGCTTTTTGCCTATTAAAAAAAAAAAATCTCTCAGGCCAACAGTTCAGGGATGAGAACTCCAGGACATCATGAGGTTAATATTGGTGCTGAGTTAAGAAAGATCAAATTTCAAAGTTGAGTGAGAATAATAAAGAAAGGTGAGCCATGCAGAGAAAGAATTTAGATATTTTCATAGGGTGCTCTTGTGTCTGCTTTATTGAACCCCTAGACATGCAAGCATATAGTGAAATTCCTTGA
This sequence comes from Bos grunniens, assembly GCF_055505025.1. NCBI lineage: Eukaryota > Metazoa > Chordata > Mammalia > Artiodactyla > Bovidae > Bos > Bos grunniens. The sequence goes on from NC_141165.1 coordinate 152,266,426, forward strand.
AGAGGGGCTAAGAACAACTATACATCTGTAGCTAAATAATCCCCAGAGATACTACAAGGCTGGGAGATACATGAGTTCCAAAGTAGCCTCTAAAAGGAAAATGCTTTAGTAGTTGGGTAAACTAGCACTGAAGACTCTATTAAGTCCATGAAGTAATGAAAAAAATCAAGGGATATACAAGTAACTTAATTGCCTACCAAAACCAATGTCCATACTATGTAAAGAAAGGCAACAAAAAGCACATTCACAGCAACATATCCTTAATATTTTATGGTGTGTATTTTAAAAATTACTAGACAAGGAAAGAAGCAGAAAAACAATGTGATTAGGAAACAAGTCAAAAAAAAACAAAACTAAGAAATCACAGAGATAATGGAATGAGCATAAGATCTTAAAGAGATGTCCAAATGTGATCAAGAACATAAAGAAATACATAAAGACAATAACTGAAAAATAAAAAATGGAAAATCAGCATCTCAAAAATATAATGTGTGAGATTTAAAAAGTCAATGGATGGTGTTAAAAATCAAATTTAACCAAGAAAATAAGAAGAAAACTCAGTACTAAGAGAAAATATTTACAAAATACACACCTGATACACCAAATATCCTTTGCCTCGCCTGACTCCTGCTCCAGCACCCCCTGCAGTGGCTGTACTATCTGGCCTCCACACACTTTCTCGCATGTGTAGCTTGAGAATGGCTCTTTTTTGGCCAGCGGTTATGCCTCTCACCTCCAGACCGGGTGGTATCCTATCAGTGTTGAGATGTGAGATGGTGAAACATCTCCCAGTACCTATGGATGTATACCTGCAAGTACAGAAGTGTTAATGCCCCCTGGATCAAATCTAAATTAGATTTGATCACATCTCATAAAACAGATTCATTCAATTTGTAAGTTACATCTGTTTTCTTACAATTGTCTTGAATAGCTGGAGTGAAACCTTGGACAGAACTACTGAAAAAATTATTGCCTCTGAGAATCATGAGCTTTTAGAAAATGAGAATTGGTGTGGTAATAAGGCCCCGGAGTCTGCGTTGGGTGCTTAACCCATTTTTGGTGGGGTATAAATGTTCAGGGCAGGGAATGATATCCAGATTTAGAATCCTCCACCTGCTTCTCTAGAGAATTACTGAATCCACACCTCTAGACACCATGTGTTCCAAACTACTTCAGAAATACATGTGGTAGCTTTGGCCATGGCAAACTGTTCTGGATATGGCTGTATCATGGTCTGTGGACACATGTCTGGTTGTGGTTCTGCCTACTGTGGGTAAGGGTCATTTCTACAGGGATGTTTCTTGCAACTAGAATATAACTGCAATGTATCTTTTCTTCTAAAGTCATCATTCCAAAGTCACTTTGGTTTCAATGTTTCATAGTCACACCAGATCCCACCAAATTGAGACCAATAAGAGCCACTGGGAAATTGATTGTCCTGAAATTCCTGTCTGTAACTGAGGGGCCTGAGTTACTCCATAATGTTCCTGAAAGACTGAAGATCTCAATTTGGTCATGATTCAAATATAAATCCACTACTTTCTTAGTCTGTGTTTCTGTATTGGGATTATTTTCCAAATAAACATATTTTATTGACCCTAAATAAGTTGTGTATCTTTTATGTCAGAAATTCTGCTGCTGCTGCTGCTGCTGCTGCTGCTAAGCTGCTTCAGTCGTGTCCGACTTTATATGACCCCATAGACAGCAGCCCACCAGTCTCCCCCGTCCCTGGGATTCTCCAGGCAAGAACACTGGAGTGAGTTGCCATTTCCTTCTCCAATGCATGAAAGTGAAAAATCAAAGCGAAGTCGCTCAGTCGTGTCCGACTCTTCGTGACCACATGGACTGCAACCTACCAGGCTCCTCCACCCATGGGATTTGCCAGGCAAGAGTACCGGAGTGGGGTGCCATTACCTTCTCGGGTCAGAAATGCTACTGACTCTATTTTTGTATTCTATTTCTGTGCTTTCCTCAGAGATTAGCAGCGATACTTCTCATTTGTCTATTTCAATTGTGTGTGTATCCCTGGCTTCCACTCTGATTGGTCAGTACCCATGACATATTGAAAGCTGCGTATCTGGAATTTCATCCCCAAAACAATGGCTCGTTATTGGCTGAAACTTGTGGTATTAATTCAGTCTTTTTAAACGTTTGTTGGAAGCATTTGTTGTCATGATCCTAGGTCTATCCATTTCTTTCTTTCTGTATTAATCATCACTCAGATACTCCTCAACACATGCACACATGTACACACAACAGACAAATGTCTTAGAAAAAATTCTTGGGAAAATAGTACTGACAAAAAATGTAAGTTGGAAGAAGAGAAGCAGAGGTCTCAATATTTTGTTGTTGCCATTGTTTAATGACTGTCATGGCTGACTGTTTGTGATCCCATGGACTACAGTACAATAGGCTTCCCTGTCCTTCACTGCCTCCCAGAGTTTGCTCAAATTAATGTCCATTGAGTTGATAATTCTATCTAACCATCTCATCCTCTGTTGTCCTCTTCTCCTTTTGTTTTCAGTCTTTCCCACCATCAGGATCTTTTCCAATGAGTTGTCTTTTCATACCAGGTAGCCAAAGTGTTGGAGCTTCAGCTTCAGCCTCAGTCTCAATATTCAGGAATATAAATAACTTGGAGACTGGCTAACTGATCCTGAATATAGATGATGCCATAGGTAATTTTGAAAAATAGAAAAGCATCAGAGAGGTTGTGAAGGTAAAACCTATATGACCTTAGACATCAATTAGCAAAGGAGAATAAACATCTAGTTGCCATTCCTTTCTCCAGGGGATCTTCCTGACCCAGTGATTGAAGCTGGTTCTCTGCATTGTGGGAGATTATTTACCATCTAAGCCACCAGGGGAGTCAAAACATGTAGAGGAGATAATTTCTAAAGTATTTATTTTTTTCCTTAACATTTAGAATTGTGGGGCCAGAGAAGGCAATGGCACCCCACTCCAGTACTCTTGCCTGGAAAATCCATGGACGGAGGAGCCTGGTAGGCTGCAGTCCATGGGGTCGCGAAGAGTCAGACAGGACTGAGTGACTTCACCTTGACTTTTCACTTTCATGCACTGGAGAAGGAAATGGCAACCCACTCCAGTGTTCTTACCTGGAGAATCCCAGGGAAGGGGGAGCCTGGTGGGCTGCCATCTATAGTGTCGCACAGAGTCAGACATGACTAAAGTGACTTAGCAGCAGCAGCAGCAGAATTGTGGGGAATCAGAGTAGTATACACAATTGCATATTTGAAAGACTTGTATTGCAAAATTAGTAAGACTGGGGTCTCAAATGTGTTCTGTGTCTTTCTAAAGACACTAAACGAGTTTGGGGAGAGGATGATGATGACATAAAGCATTCTCAACATAAGAGCTCTTTCAAATATGTGACACCATCCGAAACAAGCATGAATCCCTTATTCAGTGCTCTATCATTGGGTATATCTAAATCCAGGAAGGATCACCCACTGCTAGAATTATGTGGCGGGGGTGGGGGGAAGTGGGAAATTACAAACTCAAGGACAGGGATGAAATTAACTGATCTTACGTATCCAATCCCATTCCACCCTGTTCTAGGAGACTACAAGTTGGAAATGAATTTGAGTTTTGGAGTCTGAGTAAAAATGGTGATGTTGATACCAGGAAAATACAAAACTGAAAATGTGTATGTTGCTATATCTGGGAGGAGAGGCCAGTTACAATATGCTTTGGCTTTAGAAATCCAATCTTCATATGGTTTATAGAAAGGCCATAAGAACTGGATCAAGATTCAACCACCCAGCATCTTTTCATGTGTTTGTTAGCCATCTGTATGTCTTCTTTGTGGAGAAAAGGGAACCCTCTTACACTGTTGGTGGGAATGCAAACTAGTACAGCCACTATGGAGAACAGTGTGGAGATTCCTTAAAAAATTGGAAATAGAACTGCCTTATGATTCAGCAATACACTGCTGGGTATACACACTGAGGAAACCAGAAGGGAAAGAGACACGTGTACCCCAATGTTCATCGCAGCACTGTTTATAATAGCCAGGACATGGAAGCAACCTAGATGTCCATCAGCAGATGAATGGATAAGAAAGCAGTGGTACATATACACAATGGAGTATTACTCAGCCATTAAAAAGAATACATTTGAATCAGTTCTAATGAGGTGGATGAAACTGGAGCCTATTATACAGAGTGAAGTAAGCCAGAAAGAAAAACATGAGTACCATATACTAACACATATATATGGAATTTAGAAAGATGCTAACAATAACCCTGTATACGAGGCAGCAAAAGAGACACTGATGTATGGAACAGTCTTATGGACTCTGTGGCAGAGGGAGAGGGTGGGAAGATTTGGGAGAATGGCATTGAAACATGTATAATATCATGTATGAAACGAGTCGCCAGTCCAGGTTCGATGCACTATACTGGATGCTTGGGGCTAGTGCACTGGGATGACCCAGAGGGAGGGTATGGGGAGGGAGGAGGGAGGAGGGTTCAGGATGGGGAACACATGTATACCTGTGGCGGATTCATTTTGATATTTGGCAAAACTAATACAATTTGTAAAGTTTAAAAATAAAATTAAAAAAAAAAGATTCGACCACCCATGGCTAAGTTGATTTATTATTCCTAGAATCCCTTGAAACTTGAAAGAAATTTCAGTCTTGAGAAGAAGAGTAAAAGGAGATAGATGAAGAGAATGATTGTTATTCTTGAAGGAATGGAATCATTTCCTAAGAATTAGATAATTAGTCATCTCATTCATCAAACACTTAACTTTTAATAGAAGATATTTCATTATATACTCAGAACAGAGAACTTGAAGGACCTCTTGGTTTTAACCGTTAAGAATAAAGTTACCATTAACCACTCTGTGCAAGGGTTTTTTGGTGGACTTTCCAGTTCCTGTGGGTTGATACCAAGGAGTGCAGTTGCTGGACCACATACTATTTTGCTTTACAAAGCGTGAGAAAGACAAAAAATTTGCAAGCTACCAAGATCAAAATATTACTATAACTTTTATACATAAAGTTGTTTGGGAAATAGAAAGGAAGAAGAGAGGCCAGAACTAAGAGGAAGTAAAAGAAGAATCAGTAGAAAGAATCTTTCTGGAAAAAGACAAACTTGTAGCTGAAATAGGAAGCATGAATAGGAGTAGATCAATTACAGAAAAGGAGAAATAACTTTTAAGGCAGGAGAGGAGAATTATATTTCAGAAAATGTCCAAATACTAGAATCTTATTGCAGTACTTATCATCTATCCTGGAGAAACTATAATTACTGGTTGGGCTTAAGGAATAAATTCACAGATATGACTAGGGAGTATTCTAAGATGATCCCCAATGCCATACACCCTTGTCAGATCCCCTTCCCTTCAGTGTGAGAAGGACCTGTAACTTGCCTCTAACCTTGGCAAAGGTGATGGGATGTCACTCCTGTGATTATAATTATATTTGAGTCCTGCACAGAAAATTTAATATAGATAAATCTGAATTTCAGATTTAAAAAGTGACTTCTATTTTCTTCATGCAAAATCTGGCCCTATTTGCAAATCTAGAAACACTGGTTAATTTATACAAAAAAGATATTTTGAATTATCACAGAATTTGTTTGTTAATTGGCTATACTGCAATACACAATAAAGAATTAAAAAAAAGAAAAAGAAAAGATATTTTGCAGATGTCCTGGCTGATACCTTGTCTGTAATATTGTGAGATGTTGAAATAAGATCCCAGTTAGGCTGTGCTTAGACTTCTGATCCACTATGACCCTGCAGTCCTAAATGGGTGTTGTTCTGAGCTAATTTTGTGGTAATAATTTACAACGGGCTTCCCCTACTGTTCTCTAATATATCTGAAAAGAGGTGTAGTTGACTTGATGACCAGAAGTTGTACCCGCATCGAAGCAGAGACTAGGAGACTCCAAGGATAGGTCACTTTGGAGTGAAGGTGAGAGGATCAGAGGCACTGGAAGCCAGGCTTGATGGGAGGGGCATGTGAACAGAACACTGAGAGACATTTTATTCAGAACCCTAAATGACATGGAAAATAATGAGAAACTCTGAAACATGGGTGCGCTTTATAGCAGGGTAATTTCAAAATGAAATGGGTTGTCATAAAAAAAACAATAAGCCCCTTATGACAGCAACTGTTCACGTCTTCGATGATTAGATAGGGGCACTTTATGTAGCATAACAAAGAACAAATATTTGATCTTCGTAATGTATTCGCTGTGGTCTTTTAGTAAATTTCCTAACCTCCTGTTACTAATATCCCAATTTCTTTTGTGCATATCCATTGGGATCAAATAGATTAAAAATGTCTGAAGGAAATTTTTGATTTACAAAATATACAACTGCTATTGTAAAGGATATTATTTTTTGTTGATGCTCTGGTTTGAACTAAATGACAACATAGGCATAAAATTTTATTGAGGAATGGTTCTAGGGGTAATATATTATCAAAATATTATATTCATGGGTATTTGAATTCATAGGAACTCTGCAACAAAAATGTTAAGGACTTTCTCTATAGAGCAGCATTGTATTCCAAAGAAATTCCCTATAAGTAAACTAGTAAAAGTAATTAGTCAAATTGGCTGTAATAGATGCATTCAGAACATAAAATCTCCTACCTTTCCCAGAGCCTTGCTGCTTAAAATATGTTTTTCTAATCATGTGTTCAGATGATTGGATCACTGATGGAAACTTTCCTTATTGATTTATACTTGGCTTTTATCTTAACAATAATCAGACACTATTTGATATGAAGCAGATGCATAGCTATGAATTTGATATGAAGCACATGCCTAGCTATGATATGACAAGTCCTAAGATTGTCAATTGAGAGCAGTGATTTGCACATATTAAATATTAAATAAATATTTATTGCCTAAATGACAAAATTGATGGTGTACTCTGGCCCTCTTCAACAGTATATAAAGATTTCAGGGTAGTAGGTGACATTTACATTTCAGAAACATCCTTCTGTATCTTATTTGAAACTTTACCTTATGCTACATGTGTTTCAACTATTATGGAAACTCCTATGCTGACGGTGGATATGGTTTCAGCTAAGGGCATGGGTATGAAAAAATAATAGCTATTGCTTCTTTAAATTTTATTTTTTAAATATGATTAATAAATTATAATTAAGAATATCAAAAGAGACACTGATGTATAGAACAGTCTTATGAACTCTGTTGCAGAGGGAGAGGGTGGGAAGATTTGGGAGAATGGCATTGAAACATGTATAATATCATGTATGAAACGAGTTGCCAGTCCAGGTTCGATGCACTATACTGGATGCTTGGGGCTGGTGCATTGTGACAACCCAGAGGGATGGTATGGGGAGGGAGGAGGGAGGAGGGTTCAGGATGGGGAAACACATGTATACCTGTGGCGGATTCATTTCAATATTTGGCAAAACTAATACAATACTGTAAAGTTTAAAAATAAAATAAAAGTTAAAAATTAAAAATAAAAATGAATAAAATTAAAAAAAAGAATATTAATAAACAGACTAAAGATGAGAAGTCACCACAAGAAACTTCGTTGAGAGGCACGTAAGATTGTTGTGCCCTCTGCCAGGGGATCTTCCCCACCCAGGGATCAAACCCATGTCTCTTATGTCTCTGCATTGGCAGGTGGGTTTTTTACTGCCTGAGAAGACCCAAATTTTTAATATCAGCTGTAAAAAAAAAAAAAAGTGAGAGTAACAAATTATCACAGATTATTTTTCTCCTAATTGTTGGAAAATCCCACCAATCAATGCAGTTATGATTCACAGCAGTCAATGATTAGATTTTGTCAAATTTAGACACACAATAGCAATATTTGTATAACATTTCAAGAGTGAAAATTCCATTTCTTTTATGGAAAAATTTGCATTGATATGATCAAAATATATTTACTAATAATGCCTCTTTAAGAAGGACACTAACATTTTGCCATAATAATGTATTTAAATATTTTGTTAATAAAAGCATAACTACATGACACATAGACAGAAAGTAAAACATTTTAAATGAATAAAACATTGTTTCATTTATCAATTTGAATATATTAAAATCATGTTCCCTTGTTTGAATTTCTTATCAAGGCAGATGATATCAGAAAAAGAAAAATTTTGTGTCCTCATATTTATTCAAATATTATTACCTCTGATAATAAGTTGAGAGCTTATTAAAATGCAGACAAACCCCTAGATCATCTTTATGCTTTACTTTAATCTTCACTTTATTCTATAATGTCATCACTATTACATAAGTAGGACATCACTGTTTGGACTGAAATAAGGGTTAGAACTATGTTATGGAAGGGTGCAAAATTTTAGGAGGTCAAGAACAAAAAAGAATTATTTGTGATCAACTGTAAGTCAAATGAAACAATTGAAAATGCTCCCTGTTTATGTAATATCTGGTTATAGAATGTTAAAGTGAAGACTTGTTATGAAAGATAGTTTTGTAAGTGTGACTATACCATCTTATTAAAAGACTTCAGTTGGTTACAGCAAACCTCCATAATACCTTAAGGCATTATGTTCCAGTCTTGAAACAACACACTAACTATATTAGTCATAAAATTAGCCCACCCACACCTCAGGCATAAAAAGGCTGTCTGCAAAGGGAAATGTCCAGACTAAAGGAATGTACCCTCCTTGCTTACCCAAAGCGGAACAAGCAACACCATGACTGGCTACTACAGAAACTACTGTGGGGGCCGCGGGTACGGCAGCCGTGGCTATGGAGGCCTGGCTGGTGTCTATGGCTCTCGCTACGTCTGTGGCTCGGGCTATGGCCCTGGATTTGGCTACTCCTATTGAGGTTGCAATGGAAGACGCTCATCCTGTATACCTGGATGTCAGGATTCACCAGTTCTGAACACTTCATGTTCTGTGCCTTTCCCCTGGGTCATGATAACCCAGTATCATGGAAGTTTAGTGACGCCTGTCGCTAATCTCCCATCTAATCTATACATTCCCTGAATTTACTTCATTAAATGAGATACAGTGAAATTCACCCAAATTCAGAATTCTTTCCTGTTGCTATCTGTTAATCTAACGGGTCTAATGTGTCATTTAGCACCACTGTTACTTAATCAATGTTTTGTGTAAATGATCTGTCCATTGATGTAAGTGGGATATTATAGTCCCATATTTTTATTGTATTATTGTCAGTTTTCCCTTTATGCCTTTTAATATTTAGTGTATGCATTTAGCTGCTCCTATACTTGTTGCATACATGGTAAGCAATGGTATATCCTCTTATATCAATTATATTATCATGAAACAATGGCCCCTTTTTGTCTTGTCTCATGTGAGTATTTTTACTCCAGTCTTTTGTTTCCATTTGCATGAGATACATTTTTCCACCCCTCACTTTCAGTTTCTGTGTCTTTAGCTCTGAAGTGATTCTCTTGTAAGCAGCATGTAGGCGGGTCTTGAGGTTTTTTGTTTGTATGGTTTTATCTATTCAGCCATCCTATGTCTTTAATTGGAACATTTAATCCATTGATATTTAAAATTATTATTAATAAGTATGTACTTATTGTCATTTTGCTACTTGTTCTCTAGTTTTTTGTAACTCTTCTCTGTACTTTTCTTCTATAAATTTCTTCCCTTATAGTTTACAATTTTCATTAGAGATATATTTGTGTTCTCTTATGTCTAGTTTTTGTGTGTATATTGTAGGTTTTTGATTTGTGGTTACCATGGGATTCATATATGTTGACCTATAACTATATGTACTTGTTTGAAACTGGTAGTCATTTAATTCAAACACATTTTAAAGCTCTACATTTTTGCTTACTCTCCTCCCCCATATGTTGTGTTTCCATCATATTTTATATCTTCATGTTTATCTGTTAACTGTTTATTGTTTTTATAGCCTATTTTACAAATTTTTGTATTTTAATCTTTGTTGTAGCTTATTTAACTGTTTGATCCATATCCTTACTATATACTTGCCTTTACTAGAGAGAATTTTCTTTTCCTACATATTCTTACTTCTCATTGTAACCTTTTCTTTTCCATTTAGAGCTGACCTTTTAATGTTTGTTTTAGGGTTAGTTTGTTAATAGTATCGATGAACTCTTAGATTTTGCTTGTCTGAGAAGTTCTTTACCTCTCCTTTAATTCTGAATAATAATCTTGCTGGGTAGAGTGGGCTAGGTTGTAAGTTTTTCCTTCCATCACTTTTAATACGTCATGACACTCAGTTCTGGTCTACTAAGTTTCTGCAGAAAAAAATCAGAAACTGACAGCTTGCAGCCATATCAGGTCTCCCTTGTATATCACACTTTGTTTTTGCCTTGCCATCTTTAGAATCCCCTCTTTATCTTTAACTTTTGCCATTTAATTACAATATGTTCATGTGGATCCCTTTGAGTTCATTTTGTTTGGGACTCTGTGCCTCCTGTGCCTGGATATCTGTTTCTTCATGTTTGAGTATTTTTCAGTCATAATTTCATCTAATTAATTTGATCCCCCTTTTCTTTCTCTTTTCCTTCTGGGATCCATATTATGCATATATTAGTATGCTTGATTTATTGCTTTAATTTTTAATTTGTTTTCTTGTTTTCTGTTTTGACTAGGTTATTCCCCCTTTTCTGTCTTCCAGATCATTTATGTGTTCTTCTGTATCATTTAGTCTGCTGTGATTTCTTTCTACTGTGTTTCTCATTTCAGTTATTGTAATCATCAGCTCTCACTGGTTCTTTTTCATATTTTACAGTTCCTCATTAAAGTTATCACTGTTTTCATGCATCATTTTCCCTATTTCAGGTTCTATTCTCATTACTAATACTTTAAAATGTATCTATGAATCACTTATCTCTGTTTCATTAGTGACCTGTCTTCTGTTGTTGTTGTTGTTTCATTTGAAACAAATTGCTCAGGGTCCTCTGTTCTACCATCTTGATCTCCTCCTTGAGATATGCATGATTTTAGTCTACCCCAAGTCACTGCCTGATTATGAAACACAACAGATCTCTTTCCAGAATCAAATTGTTTTCTGATTTTGCTTTACTCTCTCTGACTCTATGGAATTATGTGAAATAATTATCCCTCAAAGCCTTGAAGGTGTGTCTACACAAAGATAAGGATGTGTCGTTTTACAGTTTGTGTGTGCCCAGGGACTTTGGTGGGAGAGCTGGATATGAAGTGAGTACAGCTCATGTCTTTCCCCAATGTGTGCAGCAGTTATTATCTTAATCAGAGGTGGGGCTAGAGATGAAGGGGCTAGAGGCAGGGCCAGGGGCAAGCAGAGGCTTCTTCTATATGCAATGTCCTACCCCACCCTATGGGGGCAGGATCTGGTTCCAAAGCCCCGAGGGTCAGATCTGAGCTGAGTTCCTCTAAGTGCCACCCCAGCACTGGTATACATTTGCTCAAAAAGAGAACAAAACTGGAATAAGAGGGGCCAGAGCAGACCCCTAGGATGGGCAGGAGCCCACTTTGTGGTGGACCTAGCATACAAGTCAGAGTTCTGATCTACCACCTTGAGAGTGCCAACAATGTCTACTCCCATCCTGTTCAGATGCAGTATTGGGTCCAAGCCAGCTCTGTCCCCTTCAATGGCACGCTCTTCTCAGCAGTGGCAGCCTTCACCCTAGTGGGGAACTGCCAGCAGAGCAAAGGGGACTGGATCAGGCACTTTGTGTGGGCTGGAGAGCACCCTGCAGTGGTCATGGGAAACCAGTCACAGTCCTAGGCACTCTCAATCTTGTTTCATGAGTAAGCAAGAGTATGCACCATCTTCACAAGCAGAGACCAGTTTCCTCACAACCTCACTGCCAGTCCACTGGCCTTCAAAACAGCCAAATGAATGCATTTTCCAGGTATCAAACACCAGTGCTGGGTGCCCAGTGTGTGGTTCAAATTGGTTGGTCCTCAGGGAGAATCTATGAAGCTGTAGTAACCACTCTACTTCTGTGTTCCCTCAAGAGACACAGGTCCTGAACTAATTGCTTTGTTCCCTCACCTACCTAAGCACTGTGGGTCACTCTTTACAGCCTTAATCGTATAAGATTCTTTCTGCCAATCTCCAGTTGATTCCACTGAGAATTGTTCACATGTAGGTCTGCTCTTGGTATGTTCCCAGGAAGATTCAGGGTCCTCTGTTCTACCATCTTGATCTCCTTCTTGAGGTATACATGATTTTAGTCTACCCAAGCCAATGCCTGATTATGGAACACAACAGATCTCTTTCCAAAACGCAAACAGATTGACTGACCCTTTCAAAGTTTCAGTGAAACAGACCATAAATTCTGTATTTTCTTGTGAAAAAATGAGAATGACAGAAAGCCATTCTCAGAGAAAAAAATGTACAGCTTCAATATATGAGTTCAAGTACATGTTCTCAGTGAAGAAAAGAAAAAGCAGTAATATAAAATTAGAACAAAAAATTACATCTGTCTAGAGACACATTCAAATAGTAAGCATCAATAAAGAATAAGATACTAAAATAGTATCATTGAGTGGTAAGAAGAGGGGTACTACTTTCCCAAATCTTTAACCAAACTAGATATACCAAAGATATGGCTTTGGTTAGATCAACGTAGTTAACAATAGTCCTCGGATATCCTTCACTTCAGTCACTCAGTTGCATCCAACTCTTTGCAGTTCCATAGACTGCAGCCAGCCAGGCTTCCCTGTCCATCACCAACTCCCAGAGCTTTCTCAGACTCATATCCTGTGAGTCAATGATGCCATCCAAACATCTCATCCTCTGTCACTCCCTTCACCTCTTGCCTTCGATCTTTCCTGTTATCAGTGTCTTTTCCAATGAGTCAGTTCTTTGCATCAGGCTACCAAAGTATTGGAGCTTCAGCTTCAGCATCAGTCCTTTCAATGAATATTCAGGACTGATTTCCTTTAGAATTGACTGGTTTGATCTCCTTGCTGTCCAAGGGACTCTCAAGAGTCTTCTCCAACACCACAGGTCAAAAGCATCAGTTCTTCAGGGCTCAACTTTCTTTATAGTCCAACTCTCACACCCATACATGACTACTGGAAAAACCATAGCTTTGACTAGAAGGACCTTTGTTGGCAAAGTAATGTATCTACTTTTCAATATGCTATCTAGGTTGGTCATAGTTTTTCTTCCAAGGAGCAAGCGTCTTTTAATTTCATGGCTGCAGTCACCATCTGCAGTGATTTTGGAGCCCCCCAAAATAATATATAACTATACACAGAAGCATAATAATGTGAAAAATTGGTTACCTCTCATGAATAATGAATTTAGACATTTTCCCAAAGGGAAATGGTTAAGGTTGTTTTCATTCAATTATGTAAGAGTAATAAAAGATCAAATGAGCATTTTTTTTAATTGTTAGAAGCTCAGGCAATTCAATCAACAAAGGTCTGATGTTGCATGGTAGTTTAAGATTCAGTAGTAACTGTTTACAGAGAAGGCAATGGCACCCCACTCCAGTACTCTTGCCTGGAAAATCCCATGGATGGAGGAGCCTGGTAGGCTGTATTCCATGGGGTCGCTAAGAGATGGACATGACTGAGCGAATTCCCTTTCACTTTTCACTTTCATGCATTGGAGAAGGAAAAGGCAACCCACTCCAGTGTTCTTGCCTGGAGAATCCCAGGGACGGGGGAGCCTGGTGGGTTGCCGTCTATGGGGTCGCACGGGGTCATTCAGAGTCCGACACGACTGAAGTGACTTAACAGCAGCAGCAGTAACTGTTTAAACAGACAAGAACATATTTATTATAATTAACGCAGGAGGTAAACACGGGCCTCATAAGATCATGCCCTGAATAGATGAGCAGTCTAGAATTTCTCAGAAGCCAGAAGACTAGTATCTTCCACAGCAGCATGGAGGGTAGCATGTATATGCACAGCTACTGTAGCACATCCATATTCACATCCCAGGTTGCCATGACCAGAGCCCAGGTCTCCATAGTAGTTGCTGCAGTAGTTCATGATGTGAGGAGAAGAAGGCTCAGTTGAAGAGCAGATTCTGTTTCAAGAGTTTTAAATTTATAATCTGCATAGCATCATGTATACCAACTAAGTGGTATGAGGGGCAACCCCAGCCACTGTTGCACTCACATTCCAAACTAACTGGCATTAAAACTATCTCAAGGATTCCTCATAACCAGAGTATCCAAAACAAGACATCTATGCTCTGCGTCAGGATGCATGAATGAAATCATACTCTAATGAGAGGTTCTTCTCCTAATTCAGTGGCTTGTTTATTTCTGATTCTAAATTTAACTGTGTAACTAACTACCATGAGATCATATAACTCATGCATAGCATACCTGTTGAAAACATTGTTGTTTTTCAGTCATTAAGTCATGTCCGACTCTTTGCGGCCCCATGGACTGAAGCACACCAGACTTCCCTGTACTTTAGTATTTCCGAGAGGTTGCTCAAACTCGTGCCTATTGATTCAGTGATGCCATCCAACCATCTCATCCTCTGTTACCCTCTTCTTCTCCTGCCCTCAGTCTTTCCCAGCATTAGGGTCTTTTCCAGTGAGTCAGTTCTTTGCATCAGGTGGCCAAAGTATTAGAGCTTCAGCTTCAGCATCAGCCCTTCCAATGAATATTCAGGGTATATTTCCTTTAAGATGGACTGGTTTGATCTCCCTGTTGTCCAAGGGATTCTCCAGAGGAAAACCTTAGTTTCTTTTTAATAATATCCTCTTTCTGTCTGCCCATGCACAGTCTTAGAAGTATAAGGATGGTTTTAAAAGGGAAGAGAAGGGTGGAGAGTTTGTGGGAGGAAAGACATGGTGTCAGAATTCACTTGTTTAACATTGAATAACAATGATAAGTGTTTTATCATTTTTTGAAGAACAGTGTTACACACTGCACTTTGGTTTATACTTCACATAGACATGTATCTATAATTTTACAATGGACACAAAACGAGCATAGGGAAGCTAAAGGTAAACCCTATTAACTATAGATTATACAGAAAGGAAGGAGCACTTATCCTATCAGAAAAATCTGAGTTTAAAAAATGACTCCCAAAGCTTTCACTGATTTACTGACTAGTGTGCTCCCCAATATGTCGCACTGAAAACGGCACACTTCTTCCAGAATTCTTGCCAAAAATGGTGACCTCAGCCGAGGTATGAGAATACTTCAGACAAACCCAATTTGTGAAATATTCACAAAATATCTGACTCTTCATGGAATTTCCAAGGAAATCAAAAGGAATTGTTACTAATAGGAGAAGACTAAAAATATACACAGCAGAAAATGAGAACTGGGACCCAGGACAACAAAAGATACCAATAGACAATAACAGTAAAGCAAAAATCCATACTAATAGTATTATACAAAGTTAATTTCTTTAATTTGATGAATGTTTTATGATTATGAAAGATGTTAACACGAAGAGACACTGAGTAACCATTATATGTGAATTTTTTGTATGCTTTTGGCAACATTCACTAAATCTAAATGCATTATTTTAGTACATGAAGTTCAAAATAAAAAGTACTCTTCCATTTCATTAATTTGATCATTTATGACTTCTTCATATATCAATCATTACTAAGAACTATTAAGAACTATATTAAGTGTATACTGGGCACTGCTACAGCACTGGGGTTAGAGCAGTGAACTTGGAAGGCAAGGTTGTGGAGTTTATATTCTAGATTAATCCAGGTTAGGAAATTCAAGACAGGCAAATAGTAAAAAAGTGATTGAGACAATTTCTGATAACAGTGAGTATATATAAATATTTCATCAAGGTGGATTAAGGGCAATTACAAGAGTTATTGGTGAGGGATTCCTTTAAACTAGGTACTCAGATAATATCTCTCTGAGAGAACCAAGAGAGAAGGTAAGCTACTCCTTCTGTAAGTCAAAGAGCTCCGGGGCAGAGAGTTTATGGTAGAAACGAGCTAGCTCCATCTGGAGAGCTGAAAAGCCACTAAGATCTGTGGATTGTAATGAAGATGAAGGACATTAGTAGATGAGAACAGGGCAATGATCGTGGTTGTGATACATTGGATTAGGGTTGCTAGATTTTCTGTGCCAGAGACAGCAAATGAAGATGCAAGTCAACCGTTAAACTTGAATGTCAGATAAACAAATAATTTAAGCATAAGAGTTCCCCTTGCGATGTTTGGGAAACTCAATTTTCTGTATTTCACATCTGCATTTTAATATTCTGAAATTGAAATGTAACTGCATGTCTAGCATTTACTCTAGCATTCTTGATGTGGGAAGACATTGAAAGAATACTTTAAAGGAGGTTCATGACTTGATTTGTGCCATACATGCTTTGAGATATAGAAAAATAAGTAAATAAAACAGGCTAGGTAGTATAGAGAATCATGAATGTATATATGTCTTGTTAAATTTCTAATGATATTAATCTATGAAGATATCAGTGTTAATTTGCAGATATATAGAATAATATTGGAGATATATATGAAAAAATATATATGAAATAATAGATTGAAAATGAAATTAAAATTGATTGGAGAAAAAAAGGAATTCTAAATGCAACCAACTAAACTTTAGGTGGAGTTTAGGTAGAGACCAAGGAGATCCAACAAGTCCATCCTAAAGGAGATCAGTCCTGTGTGTTCATTGGAAGGACTGACACTAAAGCTGAAACTCCAATACTTTGGCCACCTGATGCGAAGAGTTGACTCATTGGAAAAGACCCTGATGCTGGGAGGGATTGGGGCAGGAGGAGAAAGGGACGACAGAGGATGAGATGGCTGGATGGCATCACCGACTCAATGGACATGAGTCTGAGTGAACTCCGGGAGTTGGTAATGGACAGGGAGGCCTGGCGTCCTGTAATTCATGGGGTCACAGAGAGTCGGACACGACTGAGTGACTGAACTGAACTGAACTGAAGGACTATACATGGGACAAACACGTCACTGGGCACTCCAACATTTGAGGACAAAGTCTGAGTAGATTAAAGATAGGATACTTCTTCAAATTATTTTCCCATTTGGGTTATTAGAGAACACTGAGATGAGTTCTCTGTGCTATACAGTAGGCCCATGTTGGTTAAAAAGAATACATACATGTATATGTATAACTGAATCACTTTGCTGTATACCTGAAACTAACACAACATTATTAATCAACTATACTCTATTATAAAATAAAAAGTTAATAAAAAGAGGATACTGAGAAGAAGAAGTTGCTGAGGCTAGAAATGAACCAAAGGTGTGTATACAGGGTGAGGCTAAATGTTGGAACATTTTAGGGTTGAAAAGAGAGGCTGGAAAAAAAAAAAAAAAAGAAAAGAGAGGCTGGTGGACCTAAATGTATTCAGAGGCTGAGTTAAATAATAACTTGACCTGTGGATTTGACAAGCCTGAGGTCCTGAAGTCTTGATCTCTGCATCTCAGTAGAGTAGCTGAGGCCAAAGACCAGAAAAGATGACTGAAAAGGTAAAGAAATATTAAAATGGAAATACACTTGTGATTTTCTTTTTAATGAAGCAGAATATAACAATGGGGCTTACTTGAAGGATATGCAGAGTGAAATAAAGCTTGTTTTATTTTTAATTTCAGAATATATTTGAGAATTGAGTATACTCAAAATGACACACCAGAAAAGAATAGGCAAAAAAGAGTGATGTTGTACAAAGCTCTTACTGCTATGATCAGAGAGAACAATTTAGTTCTTCACGAGAAAGAAATTCACTCCTTGAAGTAAATATCAGGAGAAAAAACTTAGTAAATGTTGTAATTTGGAACTTGTTTTGCACACACACCCAAAATGTATTCTCATCCTTTTTAATCAAATACAAAAAACAAGTTAATTATAGGTTTTATTTTTATTTTTGATTAACTGGAAAATTCACACATCAAAATTAGGCAATGTTCTAAGACTTAAATATTCTTGAAGAAGAATAATCATCATGTTGTTTCAACTAGTTTTTACTAAAAACATTGTTTGATTGACTCTGAACTATGGAAGCTGAACCTACTATTATTTTCTGTATAAGAAATTTGTATATGATGTAGTGAAGAAGTCCTCTGCTTATAATATCTCGATCCAGTGATAGCAAACTGAATGTCACAATAGCATGTTTACTTTACAAAACTTCATCTAACATGAAACACACATAGAAAGTACATTCAAAAATACATAATGACTGAACAGATGACTGTGTTGGTCTGATCATTAGCAAGAAAACATTTTTCTATTTCATTAATATATGATTTTATTTTGACTTGTTTCAAATAGCTATGATGTTAAATGAATCAGGCGATTTGAAAAATCTGTATCGATACTCTAATACTCTGCAGAGAGAGTTGATTAAAATGTATAGGATGTCCAACTTCTCAAACCACCTTCATTGCAATGCAAACCAGCCCCAAATTCCACTCTCTAAACCCTGTCTAAATCTAGGTAAAATGAAAGTGAAGTCACTCAGTTGTGTCCGACTCTTTGCGACCCCATGGACTGTAGCCTACCAGGCTTCTCCATCCATGGGATTTTCCAGGCAAGAATACTGGAGTGGGTTGTCATTTCCTTCTCCAGGGGATCTTCCCGACTCAGGGATTGAACCCAAGTCTCCTGCATTGTAGGCAGACACTTTACAGTCTGAGCCACCAGGGAAGTCCAGAACCTAGGTAAAGAGACATATAAAAATATTTTGAATAACAATTATCATAGAATATAAGAAATCCAGTGAATGTATAAATAATGCTGCTTTCCCACATGCATTTTGCTAAAGGTGCAGAAATACAGTTTTAAACTATAATACCACTCCTACTTTGGCTACCCAAAATGTTGAGTTGTCTCACTGATTTGAATGAAGATAGGGGGCTTCCCAGGTGGCTCAGTGGTAGAAGAATCCACCTGCCAATGCAGGAGACATGGAAGATATGGATTAAATCCCTGAATTGGGAAGATCTCCTGGAATAGGAAATGACAACCTACTCCAGTGTTCTTGCCTGAAAAATCCCTGGACAGAGAAGCCTATTGGGTCCACGTGGTCACCAAGAGTTGAACATGACTGAACACACACACACACACAGTTGAAATTCAAGCGTTATGCAAGAGAGCTCAGCAGGTTACAGAGCTTACTGAGCGAATGTTTTGAGAAAGAAGCTGTTTTTATCTAATTATCATTATTATCACAAAACATGGTGCTAATGGTAGAGAGGTCTGACAGAATGTCGTCCACTGGAGAAGGGAATGGCAAACCACTTCAGTATTCTTGCCTTGAGAACTCCATGAACAGTATGAAAAGGCAAAATGACAGGATACTGAAAAAGAAACTCCCCAGGTCAGTAGGTGCCCAATATGCTACTGGAGATCAGTGGAGAAATAACTCCAGGAAGAATGAAGGGATGGAGCCAAAGCAAAAAGAATTCCCAGCTGTGGATGTGACTGGTGATAGAAGCAAGGTCTGATGCTGTAAAAGCATCCCTTCCTTTCCAGCAAAGGAACCTGGAATGTCAGGTCACTGAAACAAAGAAAATTGGAAGTGGTCAAACAAGAGATGGCAAGAGTGAACGTCAACATTCTAGGAATCAGCAAACTAAAATGGACTGGAATGGACTGGAATGGGTGAATTTAACTCAGATGACCATTATATCTACTACTGCGGGCAGGAATCCCTCAGAAGAAACGGAGTAGCCATCATGGTCAACAAAAGAGTCCAAAATGCAGTACTTGGATGCAATCTCAAAAACCACAGAATGATCTCTGCTCATTTCCAAGGACACCATTCAATATCACAGTAATCCAAGTCTATGCCCCAACCAGTAATGCTGAAGAAGCTGTAGTTGAACAGTTCTATGAAGACCTACAAGACCTTTTAGAACTAACACCCCCAAAAGATGTCCTTTTCATTATAGGGGACTGGAATGCAAAATCACCTGGAGTAACATGCAAATTTGGCCTTGGGATATGGAATGAAGCAGGGCAAAGACTAATAGAGTTTTGCCAAGAAAATGCACTGGTCATAGCAAACACTCTCTTCCAACAACAACACAAGAGAAGACTCTACACATGGACATCACCAGATGGTCAACACCAAAATCAGATTGATTATATTCTTTGCAGCCAATGATGGAGAAACTCTATACAGTCAACAGAAACAAGACCAGGAGCTGACTGTGGCTCAGATCATGAACTCCTTATTGCCAAATTCAGACTTAAATTGAAGAAAGTAGGGAAAACCACTAGACCATTCAGGTATGACCTAAATCAAATCCCTTATGATTATACAGTGGAAGTGAAATAGATTTAAGGGACTAGATCTGATAGATAGAGTGCCTGATGAACTATGGAATGAGGTTCGTGACATTGTACTGGAAACAGGGATCAAGACCATTCCCATGGAAAAGAAATGCAAAAAAGCAAAATGGCTGTCTGGGGAGGCCTTACAAATAGCTGTGAAAAGAAGAGAAGCAAAAAGCAAAGGAGAAAAGGAAAGATATAAGCATCTGAATGCAGAGTTCCAAAGAATAGCAGGAAGAGATAAGAAACCCTTCCTAAGCGATCAATACAAAGAAGTAGAGGAAAACAACAGAATGGGAAAGACTAGAGATCTCTTCAAGAAAATTAGAGATACCAAGGGAACATTTCGTGCAAAGATGGGCTCGATAAAGGACAGAAAAGGTATGGACGTAATAGAAGCAGAAAATATTAAGAAGAGGTGGCAAGAATACACAGAAGAACTGTACAAAAAAGATCTTCACGACCCAGATAATCATGAAGGTGTGATCACTCACCTAGAGCCAGACATCCTGGAATGTGAAGTCAAGTGGGCCTTAGAAAGCATCACTACGAACAAAGCTAGTGGAGGTGATGGAATTCCCGTTGAGCTATTTCAAATCCTGAAAAATGATGCTGTGAAAGTGCAGCACTCAATATGCCAGCAAATTTGGAAAACTGAGCAATGGCCACAGGACTGGAAAAGGTCAGTTTTCATTCCAATCCCAAAGAAAGGCAATGCCAAAGAATGCTCAAACTACCACACAATTGCACTCGTCTCACATGCTAGTAAAGTCATGCTCAAAATTCTCCAAGCCAGGCTTCAGTAATACGTGAACCGTGAACTTCCTGATGTTCAACCTGCTTTTAGAAAAGGCAGAGGAACCAGAGATCAAATTTCCAATATCCGTTGGATCATTGAAAAGCAAGAGAATTCCAGAAAACCATCTATTTCTGCTTTATTGACTATGCCAAAGCTTTTGACTGTGTGGATCACAATAAACTGTGGAAAATTCTGAAAAAGATGGGAGTACCAGACCACCTGACCTGCCTTTTGAGAAATTTGTATGCAGGTCAGGAAGCAACAGTTAGAACTGGACATGGAACTACAGACTGGTTCCAAATAGGAAAAGGAGTACGTCAAGGCTGTATATTGTCACGCTGCTTATTTAACCTATATGCAGAGTACATCATGAGAAATGCTGGGCTGGAAGGAGCACAAGCTGGAATCAAGAGAAATATTGGAGAAATTGGAGAAATATCAATAACCTCAGATATGCAGATGACACCACCCTTATGGCAGAAAGTGAAGAGGAACTCAAAAGCCTCTTGATGAAAGTGACAGTGGAGAGTGAAAAAGTTGGCTTAAAGCTCAACATTCAGAAAATGAAGATCATGGCATCAGGTCCCATTACTTCATGGGAAATAGATGGGGAAACAGTGGAAACAGGTTCAGACTTTATTTTGGGGGGCTCCAAAATCACTGCAGATGTTGACTGCAGCTATGAAATCAAAAGACACTCCTTGGAAGAAAAGTTATGACCAACCTAGATAGCATATTGAAAAGCAGAGACGTTACTTTGCCAACAAAGGTCCGTCTAGTCAAGGCTATGGTTTTTCCAGTGGTCACCTATGGATGTAAGAGTTGGACTGTGAAGAAAGCTGAGCGCCGAAGAATTGATGTTTTTGGACTGTGGTGTTGGAGAAGACTCTTGAGAGTCCCTTGGACTGCAAGGAGATCCAACCAGTCCATTCTGAAGGAGATCAACCCTGGGATTTCTTTGGAAGGAATGATGCTAAAGCTGAAACTCCAGTGCTTTGGCCACCTCATGGGAAGAGTTGACTCATTGGAAAAGACTCTGATGCTGGGAGGGATTGGGGGCAGGAGGAGAAGGGGACAACAGAGGATGAAATGGCTGGATGGCATCACCGACTCTATGGACATGAGTTTGAGTGAACCCTGGGAGTTGGTAATGGACATGGAGGCCTGGTGTGCTGTGATTCATGGGGTCGCAAAGAGTCAGACACGACTGAATGACTAAACTGAACTGAACTGAATCCTATTGGATACTTATATAGAATATTAACTAATCACTGTATAGACAATTAGGAAATACAGAAATTGGATTCCAGAAAATGACTTCTATTTCACATCCTTCAGTGGAAGCTGAACATAAATGAAAGCTAGATCATTGATATAAGTAAGAAAGTAGAAGACATTTTGTTCAGAACTGATTGCCTTGAAATTTTATTTCAAGTATGTTTATTAAAATGACTGTCAATATTATGTCATGAAAGACAATATTGCTTAAATATATAAAGACATTAAATATCTTAAGAAAGTGATAATTTTGATGATGGAAGAATAAAAATGTATGAAACAATAGAAATATTATTCTTTGTGAAAGGTTATAAAATAATAAAATTATTTGAAAAGTCCTAACAAAGTCTTTTTTCTTGACATGAAGGATGGTTCTAGAAGCTTAAAATGAACACATATTATACTTTGGGGCAGGACAGTGTAGGTATGAGTGTATGTCTCCTCTCATCCAAACGCTCAATTAAATAAGAGGAATCCAAACTGGGATGTCAACACAACAAGCCTGCTGAATTTCCCTGTTGTTTCATGATATGGTTGTGAGCAACAAACTAATTAGAGTGGTCATAAAGTTAGCCAATGGCATGAAGGTGTGGTGGGTCACACCCACACTGAGGGCATATAAAAGGCCCTCTGCAGGGAGAAATGTCCACACTCAAGTGATACTTCTACTCTCCTTCTCCACCCGAGAACAACCTCAACCACCCACACCATGTGTGGCTACTACGGAAACTACTATGGTGGCCTTGGCTGTGGAAGCTACGGCTATGGAGGCCTGGGCTGTGGCTACGGCTCCTGCTATGGCACTGGCTTCCGCAGGCTGGGCTGTGGCTATGGCTCCTGCTACGGCTCTGGCTTCCGCAGGCTGGGCTGTGGCTATGGCTGTGGCTACGGCTATGGCTCCCGCTCTCTCTGTGGCTGTGGCTATGGATGTGGCTATGGCTCTGGCTTTGGCTGCTACTATTGAAGACGCCACAGAAGACTCTCATCCTCTACACCTGGACACCAGGATTCACCAGTTCTGAAGCCCTCATGTTCTGTGTCTTTCCCCTGGATGATGATTAGGCTGCATCATGGAAGTTTAATGTGGTCTATTGTGGACCTACCATCTAACCTATACATTTCCCAGAACTCACCTCATTAAGTGGATAAAGTGAAATTTTCCTGTGAACTCAAGACTTCTTCTTTCATTAGACTGATGATATCATAGTAACTACCTTGATGCTTTCATCCTGGAGCTTGTTTGTTTGTTGATCTAATAAAAGTAATCAATCCAAAGAGCAATCCTAGTTTTTAGGTCAGTTATTTGACATTCAGTATTACCTACAGACTTATCTTGGGCTGAATTCCATTCTGTGTGGTTGTGTAACTGGGGGTGCAAAACACTGACTTTTGGTGGGAGGCATTTGTAAGCTGACTGTTAGAGGCCACTCTCAGCTTCAGGAGGCTGCCTGTAGTTCCTTACACATTTGCTTGTCTTTTCAAAGCCCAAAATGGAGGGAAAACACTCCAGTTAGGCACTATGGTGGTGGTGGTTTAGTCACTAAATCCTGTCCAACTCTTCCAACCGCATGAACCCTCCATCAATGGGATTCTCTAGACAAAAATACTGGACTGTGTTGCCATTTCCTTCTCCAGGGGATCTTCCTGACTCAGGAGTTGAACCCAGGTCTCCTGCACTGCAGGCAGATTCTTTACCAGCTGAACTATGAGTAAAGCCCAAGATGGGCACTATAATCACATATAATTTTATATAACATAATCACATAAACAATCAAATGTTTCATCAATTTTTCTGTATAATATTAGTTAGAAGTAATTCACATATCTTGTCTATACTCAGGAGGAGGGCATCATACCAGGCCATTGACATCAAGAGGAAGAAATCAGAATGGCATCTTAATTGTTTACCTACCACCGATATCAATGCTATGCATCCTTTCTATTGGGAATCAAGCACTTTCCCTGCCATACTCTGGAACAATTTATAGAACATCAAATCATTTTATCTCTGAAAATTTGGTAGAATTTCCATGTATAATTATCTCGATCTGGAGCATTTTGTAGGGTATTTCTATAATGATTTTTTTCTGTTTCTCCCTAGGAAATCAGTCTCTTTATAACTCCTCAATGTAAATGTATCAGTTCTAGTCATCTATATTCCCCTAAGAAATTATTCATTGCATCCGGGGTTCAAATTTATATCCACAAAGATCTGCAAAGTAGATTCATAACATTTTTTAAACTTATTTATGTGTTTATTTTTCATTATTTCTAATTTTGTATAGACTTATTCTTTTTATTTTTGTTTCTTTTTTTTCTTTTTGTTTTTTCCCCTCTGATCAAATTAGCAAATGATTTGTAAATGCCAATCTTTTCAAATAGTAATATTTGAGTCGTATTAAAAGCCAATTGCTTTTTATCTGTTTTCTACTTCATTAATTTCTGCTTAGCTGTTTATTACCTCCTTCTTTGCACTTCCTTTGGTTTACTTAATTGTTTTTATTTAAGGCTCCCTTAACCAAGATAAGTGACTTCCCTGGTGGCTCAGATGGTAAAGCATCTGCCTACAATGTGGGAGACCTGGGTTCAATCCCTGGGTCAGGAAGATCTCCTAGAGAAGGAAATGGCAACCCACTCCAGTATTCTTGCCTGGAGAATGCCATGGATGGAGAAGCCTGGTAGGCTACAGTCCACAGGGTCGCAAAGAGTCAGACACACCTGAGCGACTTCACTCACAACCAGGGTATTAATTATTTATGCTATTTCTTTCATCTTTCACTGACACAAGTAGTTAGTGTTGTAAATTTTTCTCCAATTAGTGCGTGCATATTTTTCATCAATTTTCTTAATTACTATTTCCATTACCATTATTTATTTTGAAATTCTGTGATCTCAGATTATATTCACTCTTTTATCTGAGAGACGTTTAATCAAAGCTTTACTCACTAGGTGAACAGGATTTTCTGTCCCTTGTTTTTGTTGACAACCTCTGCTGCTGCTGCTGCTAAGTCACTCCAGTCGTGTCCGACTCTGTGCAACCCCATAGACTGCAGCCCACCTAACACCTCTAGCTTCATAGCAAAAAAATTTAAAAATGTTTTCTACAGCATCTCTATATTAAAAATGGACAAATTATTTTCCTTTTAATCAATTTTTATATATTTCTGTGGAAACTTGAGAAGAAGGTTTTTCTCTACTGTAAGTATATAGATGAACATATATCCATAAAATCTACCTTATAAATTAAATTGTAGGTGCTCTCTCATTTCACTTATTTTTTTCTACTAGATACGCTTGTTCTGAGAGTGGTATATTAAAGCTTTTCATTACTGATATGTTTCTATCTACATCTCCTAGATAGATAGATAGGTAGGTAGATAGATAGATATGAATTCTGTGTTCTGGTACAATTAATAAAATACCTGTGGGTATAGCGTATCCTTTTTTAGGCATTGCTTTGGAGAATATATTTGAGGAAAGCTCCTAGACTACTATCTTTTTCTTAAGTTAACAATAAAACTGCTGTTTAAATATTTAATGAAATTTACCATTGAAGTCATCAAAACCTGGAGTTTATTTTGTGGAAAGCTGTTTTGAATAATGTATTCATTTTCTGTATTAGATAAAATACTGTTCAGATTTACTGATTAATTTTGATAATTTTTTAATTAAAAGAAACTTTCTATTTCATCCATGTTGTAGAATTTATTGGCATAACATCCTTTGTACTTATTCACTTATTATTTTTAGAGTCTGTCAGATTTTAAAGGTGTTGATTCCATCATTCTTCAGATTAGTAATTTGTATTATCTCTCCTATATTCTTGATCAGTTTGTCCAGAGTTTATCAGTTTGGCCTACCAAACTTGTGTACTATTTTCTTTATGGCATGTCCTTTTTCTGTTGAATTGTTTCTACTTGTGTTTATTTTTCCTTCATCCTTTATAGTTAATTTTGTATTACTTTCTAGCTGTTTAAATAAGCTTAGAACATTGATTTTAAATATTCTTTTTCATAATATAATATTTTAAAACTATAAATTTCCCCTCTAATCACTTCTTCATTGGTAAGCCATACATTTGGTACATTGCATTTCTTTATTAACCAATTTGAAATGTTTTCCAGTCTTCCATATGATTTCTTTTTTATTAATATACTTTTTGAAGGGAGTTTTTCTGAATCCCATAAGACTTTGCCCGAGGTACCTAGGTACCCAAGACTCTCCTATCCCGTCCAGGAGTCATCTCGGTAGTGAGGGGGGTAGGTGGGCAATCCCACTATGCCACTGCTCCACCAAGAGAAACACAGAGCCTAAGGCAGTGAAGTTCTTTCTGCTCTTTCAAATATCAGGAGCCAGTGGGGCAACCAGTGGTCAAGATAAACCAAAGGCATTAAACTAACACTGCAGCAATTCTGAACTTTATGAATCATAGCTCACAGAACCCATGTGCTAAACCTGAACAAGGTCACTGCCAACTTCAAACAAGAGAGAGAGAGAGAGATTTAAACAGAACCGAGATGCTCCAACAAACTTTCTCTCATACCATCATACCAAGGATCAACAAAATGAAAACTCGAATATAAAAAGATAGTTAACTGACCCTAACACTAAGTTAATCGAATTATCTGACAGATTTTAGAGTAGCCATCATAAAGATGTTTCAATAATTAAATTCTCTTGAAACAAACACAGACAAATGCACATATATATGTGCACATGTATACATATATATAATGCAAACAGCTACCATTAGAAAGCTGGAGTACATACACCAATATCAGACTAACTAGACTTTAAAACAAAGAATTTTAATTGTGGTAAAGATGGACCCTTTTTATGATAAATAGGGCAATCTATCAAGAAGATACAACAATTTAAAATTCATATGTACCTAACAGCAGAGCTCCAAAATTCATAAATCAAGAATGGACAGAACTGAAAGAGACTGCACTAAAAGTAGATGGTTGTTCTAATATCCCATTTTGAATATTAGATAAAATAACTATATAGAAGATCATAATATAAATGGTGAAGAAAATTATAAACCAACTAGACCTATCAAAAGAATACCCAACTACACAGATTTCTTTCAAGTACACATATATAATATTCTCCAAGCTAGACCATGTGTGTGTGTGTGTTAGTCACTCAGTCATGTCCAACTCTGCAACTCCATGGACTGTAGCCTACCAGGCTCCTCTGTCCATGGAATTCTCCATGAAAGAATACTGCACTGGGTTGCATTTCCTCCTCCAGGGATCTCCCTGACTCAAGGATTGAAGCCAAGTTTCCTGCATTGCAGGCAGATCCTTTACTGTCTGAGCCACCAGGGAAGCCCCAAGATAGACCATGTGTAAGGCCAAAAAGAGCCCATAAGTTTTAAAAAATAAAATCACGTGCAGTTCCATGCATAACCTGTTTTCAACTGATGAAGGAAGGCATACCCACACAATTCTTCCCTCTAAATGCTTCCAAAAAATATGCATTTGGGACAATTTAAGATTTTAGCAGTCTCATACTTTGATCCCCTATTCAGAAAGTAACTGTGAACAGGCAGTTATACATATGTCATTTAAGCTACTTTAAATTCTAACATTAGTTACTAAAAAACATATTTAGAACTCACTAATTTATATTTTATCATTGTTGATATTATTATTTATATCTAATAAATGAAGTGAATTAACTAAAGTTTCCGTAACAGGTTTGCTGAATATTACCCAGACTACCAGGATCGAGGATACACTTTTCAGCCTGTATTCTTAATCTGGCCTATGTTTGAATGGTTTCAGCCTACCAAAGCTACTGCTTTGTTATGAAAAAATAACAGGTCTCTTCCCAAAAGACATGCAGAGGCTGGTCCTTTGAAAATTTCACTGAAACAGATCTCAAATTCTATATTTTACTGTGACAATGTAAAATGAATGAAATAAAGCCCTTTGTGCAGATATAATGCATAAGATGAGTTCAGGCATATAGTTGTCAATGAGAAAAATACTAGTAATAATACAAAATTGAGAGGAAAAATTACATCTCCCAAAAGGTATCTTAAAATACTACCAAGAACGAAATTCTTAAGAATTAGCGTGAAGTGGTGAAAATAGAGCTATCACTTTGCCTATATCTTTAGTGAAATTTTAGTTGATCAAAGACTTTGATGATATCAAAGTACATAATAGAAGCCCTTGGATATGCTCATGAAAACATATATTAGAAAAGCAGTGGTTGAATATAACCATCCATGCACCAAAATTGTCTACTGTAGATAGTGAAAGTGTCAACAATCTCATATATTCATATGCTCACATACAATCTGAAGAAAGCTAGATTAAAGAATATAAGGTGTGAAAACAGAGTATCTTTAATGAAAAATGGATTTAGATATATTTTACCAAAAACAATTGCTCAAAAATTGTTCATATTCAATCATCCAATACTAACATGGATTACATGAATACCTATAAATTTTTGGATTCAGGCCATTTAATCACAAAAGGTCTAATGTTGTATGGTAGTCTAAGACTCAGTAGTCATTGTGTGAATATCCCTCCTTGTTATAAATAATGCAGGAAGTACACACTGTGCCTTTATAAGACCATGTTTTGAATAGACAAGCAATTTAGAATTTCTCAGAAGAAGCCAGGGAAACCAGTATCTTCCATAGCAGTATGGACGATAGCAGGTATATACACAGCCACCATCGCCACATCCATAGCCACATCCCAGGCCACCGTAACCAGAGCCTAGGCTACCACCGTAGTTGTTGCAGAAGCTCATGATGTGAGGAGAAGCCTCAGTTGAAGAACAGATTCTGTTTCAAGAGTTTTAAGTTGACAGTCTGCACAGCACATTATATACCAACTAAGTGGTATGTGGGGCAACCACAGTCACTGTTGCACTCATATTCCAGACTAAATGGCATTAAAACCATCTCAAGAATTCTTCAAAACCAGTATATCCAAAACAAGACAACTGTGCTGTGTGTCAAGATGCCTATCATGAAATCATATGCTTTTAACAAAATATTTTTTTCTAATTTAATGGCTTGTTTATTTCAGGTTTCAAGTTCTAACTATGTTGCTAGACATCATGAGACCATGTAACCAACACAGATTCTACATGCTAAAAATTAGTTTCATTTAATAATACCCTCCTTCTGTCTGCATACATGCAGTCTTGGGAAGAAAAGTATGGCTTCACAGTGGTAAGAACAATGGAAAAGTTGTGGAGGAGACTTGGTAAAAGACATACAGAAGATGTAGATAAGATAAGATAAGTTCATTTATAAATCCTTGAATGATTAATATATTTTATTACTTTTTGTGGAGCAATATTATTCACTTTGATTTATACTTCATATGAAAAAGGCCATGGTAGAGTCCCTGAAGTTTGAAGCCGTGAACCATAATTATATAGAAATAGAAATACTTATTCTATCACTACTTTGAGATCAAAAAATTATTCCAGAGACTTTCAAAAGTTTACTGATATTATGAAACTCCTCCTACGACCCAATATAATACTCAATCTCTTCTGGTATCTTGGCTAAAATATATAACTTCAACTTTGTTATGAGAAAACAGACAAACTCAAATTGAGGAATAAACTACAAGACATTTGGCTCTTTGAATCTGCCAGTTTCATAAAAGAAAGACTGAAAAGCTCTCACCAATTGGAGGAGATGAAAGAAATAGATGACCAAAAGCCATGTACGAACTGGGACTGGATCCTGGAGCAGAAAAAGGACAATAATGGTAAAAATGTGAAATTCAAGTAAAATGTGTAGATTACTTAAGAATATTGTACCAGGTTAATTTCCTAATTTTGTACTTGGTTATTAAAGATATTACCATGGGTATAACTGGCTAAAGGGTATATGTTTGCTACTTTTGATAACTAAAATTATTTCAAAATAGAAAAGTAACAAAGAATTTTTAAATCTGGGAATTTAATTCCCAGATTATATTGATTTGGAAATTTGTTAATTCTTTTGTACATAAAGCTCTTGAGGATCAATTGTTTGTTAGGGATTGTTGTGAGCACAATGGGTGGTGCAATGAACAGGACAGACAAGATGCATTCGTTGTGGATCTTACACTCTGGACTGAGCATCAGCAGAAAACAGAGGCAGATATTTGAAAGCAAATTCTTAAGGTGAATGAGATGATTTCTGATAGGGTTAAGTCTATTTAAAGAATGAGTCAAGGCAAGGGGTAAGGTAAATCTAAGGACTTAGGTGAGAGATTTTTTCAGATTAGATGGTCAGTTCAGTTCAGTTCAGTTGCTCAGTCATGTCTGACTCTGTGGCCCCATGGACTGCAGCATGTCAGGCCTTCCTGTCCATCACCAACTCCCGGAGTTTACTCAAACTCATGTTCATTGAATCGGCAAAGCCATCCAACCATCTCATCCTCTGTCGTCTCCGTCTCCCCCTCCCTTCAATCTTTCCCAGCATCAGGGTCTTTTCAAATAAGTCAACTCTTCCCATCAGGTGGCCAAAGTATTGGAGTTTCAGCATTATCATCAGTCCTTCCAATGAATATTCAAGATTGATTTCCCTTTAGGATGGACTGGTTGGATCTCCTTGCAATCTAAGGGACTCTCAAGAGTCTTCTCCAACACCACAGTTCAAAAGCATCAGTTCTTCAGTGCTCAGCTTTCTTTATAGTCCAACTCTCACATCCATACATGACTACTGGAAAAACCAGTCAGGGAAATCCTATTTGAAAGATTCAAGGAAAGAGAAGATTCTAGCCTTTTGCTATTATTCCAGAGGATCAGTGACCCAAAGGCAGAGGTTTTAAGTTGGAAACAAGCTTGGTACATCTGAACAGAAGAAAGGTTATTAACTTATGTGTACTGTATGGAGAAGAGTGTTTCAAGATGCACCCATAGGTGCACTCGAGACTAAGACAGGGCAGATCGTAAGGGCTGTGCTTTCTGTGGTTTGGGTTTACAGACACAGCAAATACAACACTGGACACCCAGATACATTTGATTATCAGATAAATGATTTTTTGTACATACATATGCTGTACAATACTTGGGAAATTCAATATTCTGAGATTTAATAATTTAAAATTCAAATTTAAATGGTGCCTGGTATAGCCTAGCAACCTTAATGCAGAAAGACATGAATGGATAAACTATTGGGAGAGGTCTAACCTGACTTAGGTCTTACATGCTTTAAAATGCAGCAAAAAAACAAAAGAGCTTTGAGTGTATGAGGAAACAGGAACTCATTTTCACTCTGTTAATTTATGATGACCATTAACAGTCAAAGGAGATGTCAAGGGATCATTTGAATATATATCAGAACTGAAAATGTCAATTGAGATTAATTGGCTAACGTAACATTTCCAGTTATGCATTCAAAGAGAATTTAAATAGAAACCATAAGAGCAGCAAACGGCTAACTGGGCACCTTCACATCTGACAAAAAAATAGTCTGAAAAAGTAAAAAGAGAAAGGATATGGAAAAGGAGCAATTGGGTATACTGCAATTGAACCAAATGTGAGTGGTAGGGTGTAAGTAAGGGTTGGAGAGTATTTTAGGAATGAAAAGGGAAGTTGGTGAACCTGAATGGTACTCAAAGACAGTAAAAAGAAGTGGACCAAGGAAAAAATGGATAAAGAGAATAGAAAACAACCATAGAAATATTGATTTATGTGAAATTTTGCCAAGAAGTAGAACAAAATGGGATATCAGCAGGAAAAGACTGAGGAGAGAAAGAGGGCTTTTTATCTGTTTTTGATTTTGAGATGTACTTAAGAACATAATGTAGTTCAGAAAATCACACCAGAAAAAAAAAATTTTTTAAGAGGAATCCCATAGAGTACAATGCTCTCTGTTGTGACTAGAGAGAAAGGAACTCAGTGCTATTAAAGAAACAAATTAAATCCAGGAATTAAACTCTATGAAGAAACAACACAGTAAATGTTGTTATTGGGGACATTATTTTGTTCAAAATAACAATGTCTTTTGTAACTACTTTAACAAATACCTCCCTTTTAAAAAAGTTAATTGTATTTTTAAAAAATTGAGAGGCAGTTTTAGTCATACCAATTTCAGATTATGTTTTAAGAACTTAGATAACCTAGAGGAAGACTGGTCATCATTCTATTTCAATGAGTTTTTCCTGGAAACTTATTTTGTTATCTCTTGATTGACTCTGCATTGTCATAGTTGAGGTTACATTATTCATTTGTACAAGAAATTTGAAAATGATAAAGATGTCTTGTAATCCCAATATCTCAACCCAGCAAAGGGTGAAGAAAAGTCACAATACTATGTCTATTTTACAAAAGTGAACCTACCAAATACACACATGGGAACAACATTCAAAAACACACATTGAATGAATGATAATTGTGTTTGGTTAGACTCTTAGTATAAAAACACTTCGTTTTACTAAGAAGCATTTTCTGACTCATTAAATGTACTTCTCAAGAATAAGAATTTTTAAAAAAATATCATGGTTTTATTCTTTTCATCTCCAGAGGAGATTTTACTAAAATACAGTGTGTGTCCAACATCATACTCTCTCTCCTTGCCTAAATTTATGAGAGGATTATAAAAATAATATTTTGACTCAAAATATCATTAGAATAATAGAAATCCACTGACAGATTACACATAGATGATGGATCATGTTACCTTCCAATGTGCATCCTTTTAAGGATACAAAGTACAGTTTAACTATAATAAGAAACTTTTCTCACTTTTATTGTGCCTCCCAATGGGAGGAATTGTCAAACTAATTTTAATTAAGTGAACAACAATACTAGGAATATGCAAGAGAACTCAGTATGACTGGTTCAAAACAAATTTAATAATTGAACATGTTGATGGCACCCCACTCCAGTACCCTTGCCTGGAAAATCCCATGGACAGAGGAGCCTGGTGGGCTGCAGTCCATGGGGTCGCTAGAGTCGGACACGACTAAGTGACTTCACTTTCATTTTTCACTTTCCTGCATTGGAGAAGGAAATGGCAACGCACTCCAGTGTTCTTGCCTGGAGAATCCCAGGGACGGGGGAGCCTGGTGCTCTGCCATCTCTGGGTCGCACAGAGTCGGACATGACTGAAGCGACTTAGCAGCAGCAGTAGCAGCATGTTGATAAGGGACTTGGTTTAGCACATTAATAAACATAAATGTATGTTAGTCTATTGGATATTTTCTTAGAATATAAATCTAATATTAATGAACAAACTAATTTGTATAACTGTATATTCAATTAGGAAAACAAGTGGAGAAATCAGATTTCAAGAAATAACTCCTATTTTGCAGTCCTTCAATAGAAATTGAGAGTAAATGTGAATTAGTCATTGGTATAGACAGAAAAATATAATACATTTTTCTCAGACTTGATTTACTGAAATTTTAACTGGTTGTATTATGATCAACATCATGGGAATAAAAGATACATTATGGTTTCAATATAGGAAAGAAATTGAATCCCTGAAGAAGATAATTTGGATCACGAAGATAAGAATCTTTGAGTAAAAAGGAGTTGTTAGTCTTATGAAAATTTTTTTAAAGTTTGGTGAAATAAACTGAGGTCAAGAGCAAATAAGATTAAGACCAACAAATATCTTTCTCAGTATACTGAAGGTGCGAGGTGGTTAAAATAAAACATGTGATCTGGGACAGGACTGTGTAGGTGTGAGTCTGCAACTCCTCTCATTCAACTCCTTAATTGGATAAGAGGAATCCAAACTGGGATGTCAACACAGCAAGCCTACTGAATTTCCCTGTTGTTTCATGCTATGGTTGTGAACAACAAACTAATTAGATCAGTCATAACGCTAGCCAATGGCATGAAGGTGGGGTGGGTCACACCCACACTCAGGGCATATAAAAGGCCCTCTGCAGGGAGAAATGTCCACACTCAAGTGACACTTCTACTCTCCTTCTCCACCCAAGAACAACCTCAACCACCAACACCATGTGTGGCTACTACGGAAACTACTATGGCGGCCTCGGCTGTGGAAGCTACGGCTATGGAGGCCTGGGCTGTGGCTATGGCTCCTGCTACGGCTCTGGCTTCCGCAGGCTGGGCTGTGGCTATGGCTCCTGCTATGGCTCTGGCTTCCGCAGGCTGGGCTGTGGCTATGGCTGTGGCTACGGCTATGGCTCCCGCTCTCTCTGTGGCTGTGGCTATGGATGTGGCTATGGCTCTGGCTTTGGCTACTACTGTTGAGGACGCCATGGAAGACTCTCATCCTCTACCCCCGGACACCAGGATTCACCAGTTCTGAATGAACCACATATATTCTTCATCTTGCTAAAGACTTGCCTTCTGGTGCCCTCTGCATCTGATACACCAACCCTTCCCTTTCTGCATTTCATGTCAAAAGAGTGGAAGAATGTGAAATTCATTTGAGAACTCTAGTTATGATCTCTCATTAGAATGATACCATCACAGAAACTCTCTTTTGACTTCCATGCAGAAGACTTTTCTCTAATTTCCTAATAAACCTGATCAATATGGAATCATAAACGTGTTTCTTTTTTTTTTTTTTCATTTTAAATGCATTATTTGTCATTTGGGGCTTCCCTGGCTGGATCAGTGGTTAAGAACTCACCTGCCAATACAGGAGACATAGGTTCAATCCTTGGATCAGGAAGATCCCCTGGAGAAAGAAATGGCAATGCACTCCAGTATTCTTGCCTGGGAAATCCCATGGACAGAGGAGCTTAGTGGGCTACAGTTCAGAGAATCATAAAAAGAGTCAGACACAACTTAGCAACTAAGCAATACAAAACAATTTGTCTTTTTGGTTTTCTTTTTTTCCTTTTTTGAATTAAAATAATTTTCTTCTTTAGAGAATAGCATATTTTAGTATTTCTACTTCAATTGCTCTACCAAATCTTTGATGTGTAACATAAGAAAGTAGAGGTCTTAAAGCCCTCA
Source organism: Bos grunniens (assembly GCF_055505025.1). NCBI lineage: Eukaryota > Metazoa > Chordata > Mammalia > Artiodactyla > Bovidae > Bos > Bos grunniens. The sequence goes on from NC_141165.1 coordinate 152,301,617, forward strand.
GTGTTCTCCTCTGGAAGAAATTGATATTTGCCAATGTAGGTAAGCATTGCCTGGAAACAGTGTGTATTCCAAGCGAATTATTCCAAAATCTTCATCTATGTGGAGTCCTTTAGAAAATACAATGCTGATATAGTTATCAAACTCTAATTTCAGTTTTAGGTATATTTAAACAAAAAGTGTTTCCTATGCTCATCCAGCAAGAAGTAAAGAAATTTTAACCTACCCTGCCTTCACCAAACTTTTAAATGCCTTGAGCTATAGTTTTTTGTTTGTTTTTTTTAAGTGACACCTTTTCTAACATCCATTGTGAATTTCAGTTTACAGCCATTTAATAGCATCTGATACTCATTATCTGACATATATTAATATATTTTATTTATCCCCTCTTTGTTACCCAAAGTTTGCACACTTTTTGCATTCTGTTATTTAAAAATTTTTTCCACTTTTTCTACCCTCTATGCTCAGGTTCACACTTTCAGGCAGGAAATTTAGGCATTGAAAAATGAATCACTGCAGATTTTAGTACTCCAAGAATAATATTTTTCTAGATATAAATTCATTTCTCCCAGAATTTAATTTAAAAAAAATTAAATTCCTCAGTTAAGTATAGGAAGTAATATTATGAGTACCTAAAACTGTCCATCTAGATTGATTTGGAAGTTTTTAATATTTTGCTAGTCTTGTTTCCACTGTCTGTCTTTCTCTTTCTTCCTCTATCTCTCTTTCTCTGTGTCTCCCTACACACACACATTTGCGTGGTCAAACACCCAAACATTATTCCTGAAACATCTGAAAATATGTTGCAAACTTCATGACACTTTATTCTTAAATGAATATGGTAAGATATGTGCTAAGTCGCTGCAGTTGTGACCGACTCTGCAACCCACAGACTGCAGCCTGCCAGGCTCATCTGTCCATGGAATTTGCCAGGCAAGAAAACTGGAGTGGGTTGCCATTTCCTTCTCCAAAGGTAAGATATGGCTCCCCATATAACCAAAATTCCATTATCACAAAAAGAAATATAGTTCTGATACAATTCTATTATCTAATTCTTAGTCTTCCTGACCCAGGGATCAAACCAGAGTCTCTGGCATCTTCTTCATTGGCAGGTGGGTTCTTTACCATTAGCACCACATGGGAAGCGCATATAATTCATAATCTAGGTTTAATTTTTTCAATTTTTGTAGCTTTATTTTTGATACAGAATCCAGTTTGTACAAATCATCATACTTTGCAATTTATGGTCTGTTGTAATCTAACATTTCATAAAAACTAGAGCATTTCCACAGGCTTTCATGATTTCATGCTGTTATACACGAATACATTTTTTAACATTCTGAGACAATCATTCACTAATGGTTAGATGGCATCACCGACTCAATGGAGATGAATTTGAGTAAACTCCGAGAGTGGTGATGGACTGGGAGGTCTGTCTTGCTGTGGTCCATTGGGTTGTGAAGAGGCAGACACGACTGAGTGACTGAACTGAGACTATGTCACAATCAGTTTTTCTAGGATTGTATCAATTATAATAATCATATATTTATTAAACCAGTATTTCCAAGACTAAATTTAAGATCATTCAGTTCAGTTCAGTTCAGTCGCTCAGTCGTGTCCAACTCTTCGCGACCCCATAAATCACAGCGCACCAGGCCTCCCTGTCCATCACCAACTCCCGGAGTTCACTCAGACTCATGTCCATCGAGTCAGTGATGCTATCCAGCCATCTCATCCTCTGTCGTCCCCTTCTCCTCCTGCCCCCAATCCCTCCCAGCATCAGAGTCTTTTCCAATAAGTCAACTCTTCTCATGAGGTGGCCAAAGTACTGGAGTTTCAGCTTCAGCATCATTCCCTCCAAAGAAATTCCAGGGCTGATCTCCTTCAGAATGGACTGGTTGGATCTCCTTGCAGTCCAAGGGACTCTCAAGAATCTTCTCCAACACCACAGTTCAAAAGCATCAATTCTTCAGCACTCAGCCTTCTTCACAGTCCAACTCTCACATCCATACATGACCACAGGAAAAACCATAGCCTTGACTAGACGGACCTTTGTTGGCAAAGTAATGTCTCTGCTTTTCAATATGCTATCTAGGTCGAACATAACTTTCCTTCCAAGGAGTAAGCATCTTTTAATTTCATGGCTGCAGTCACCATCTGCAGTGATTTTGGAGCCCAAAAAAGTAAAGTCTGACACTGTTTCCACTGTTTCCCCATCTATTTCCCATGAAGTAATGGGACCCGATGCCATGATCTTCGTTTTCTGAATGTTGAGCTTTAAGCCAACTTTTTCACCCTCCACTGTCACTTTCATCAAGAGGCTTTTGAGTTCCTCTTCACTTTCTGCCATAAGGGTGATGTCATCTGCATATCTGAGGTTATTAATATTTCTCCTGGCAATCTTGATTCCAGCTTGTGTTTCTTCCAGTCCAGCGTTTCTCATGATGTACTCTGCATATAAGATAAACAAGCGGGGTGATAATACACAGCCTTGACATACTGCATTTCCTATTTGGAACCAGTCTGTTGTTCCATGTCCACTTCTAACTGTTGCTTCCTGACCTGCATACAAATTTCTCAAGAGGCAGATAAGGTGGTCTGGTATTCCCATCTCTTGAAGAATTTTCCACAGTTTATTGTGATCCACACAGTCAAAGGCTTTGGCATAGTCAATAAAGCAGAAATAGATGGTTTCCTGGAACTCTCTTGCTTTTTCGATGATCCAGCAGATGTTGGCAATTTGATCTCTGGTTCCTCTGCCTTTTCTAAAACCAGCTTGAACATCAGGAAGTTCACGGTTCACATACTGCTGAAGCCTAGCTTGGAGAATTTTAGGCATTACTTTACTAGCATGTGAGATGAGTGCAATTGTGTGGTAGTTTGAGCATTCTTTGGCATTGCCTTTCTTTGGGATTGGAATGAAAACTGACCTTTTCCAGTCCTGTGGCCACTGCTGTTTTCCAAATTTGCTGGCATATTGAGTGCAGCATTTTCACAGCATCATCTTTCAGGATTTGAAATAGCTCAACTGGAATTCCATCACCTCCACTAGCTTTGTTCATAGTGATGCTTTCTAAGACACACTTGACTTCACATTCCAGGATGTCTGACTCTAGATGAGTGATCAAACCATGGTGACTATCTGGCTTGTGAAGATCTTTTTTGTACAGTTCTTCTGTGTATTCTTGCCACCTCTTCTTAATATCTTCTGCTTCTATTAGGTCTATACCATTTCTGTCCTTTATCGAGCCCATCTTTGCATGAAACGTCCCCTTGGTATCTCTAATTTTCTTGAAGAGATCTAGCCTTTCCTATTCTGTTGTTTTCCTCTATTTCTTTGCATTGATCGCTGAGGAAGGCTTTTTTATCTCTTCTTGCTATTCTTTGGAACTCTGCATTCAGATGCTTATATCTTCCCTTTTCTCCTTTGCTTTTCACTTCTCTTCTTTTTACAGCTATTTGTAAGGCCTCCCCAGACAGCCATTTTGCTTTTTTGCATTTCTTTTCCATGGGGATGGTCTTGATCCCTGTCTCCTCTACAATGTCATGAACCTCATTCCATAGTTCATCAGGCACTCTATCTATCAGATCTAGGCCCTTAAATCTATTTCACTTCCACTGTATAATCATAAGGGATTTGATTTAGGTAATACCTGAATGGTCTAGTGGTTTTCCCTACTTTCTTCAATTTCAGTCTGAATTTGGCAATAAGGAGTTCATGATCTGAGCCACAGTCAGCTCCTGGTCTTGTTTTTGTTGACTGTATAGAATTTCTCCATCTTAGGCTGCAAAGAATATAATCAATCTGATTTTGGTGTTGACCATCTGGTGATGTCCATGTGTAGAGTCTTCTCTTGTGTTGTTGGAAGAGGGTGTTTGCTATGACCAGTGCATTTTCTTGGCAAAACTCTATTAGTCTTTGCCCTGCTTCATTCCATATTCCAAAGCCAAATTTGCCTGTTACTCCAGGTGTTTCTTGACTTCCTACTTTTGCATTCCAGTCCCCTATAATGAAAAGGACATCTTTTTTGGGTGTTAGTTCTAAAAGGTCTTGTAGGTCTTCATAGAACTGTTCAACTACAGCTTCTTCAGCATTACTGGTTGGGGCATAGACTTGGATTACTGTGATATTGAATGGTTTGCCTTGGAAACGAGCAGAGATCATTCTGTCGTTTCTGAGATTGCATCCAAGTACTGCATTTTGGACTCTTTTGTTGACCATGATGGCTGCTCCATATCTTCTGAGGGATTCCTGCCTGCAGTAGTAGATATAATGGTCATCTGAGTTAAATTCACCCATTCCAGTCCATTTCAGTTCGCTAATTCCTAGAATGTCAACATTCACTCTTGCTATCTCTTGACCACTTCCAATTTGCCTTGATTCATGGACCTGACATTCCAGGTTCCTATGCAATATTGCGCTTTACAGCATCGGACCTTGCTTCTATCACCAGTCACATCCACAGCTGGGTATTGTTTTTGCTTTGGCTCCATCCCTTCATTCTTTCTGGAGTTATTTCTCCACCCATCTCCAGTAGCATATTGGGCCCCTATTGACCTGGGGAGTTCCTCTTTCAGTATCGTATCATTTTGCCTTTTCATACTGTTCATGGGGTTCTCAAGGCAAGAATACTGAAGTGGTTTGCCATTCCCTTCTCCAGTGGACCACATTCTGTCAGATCTCTCCACCATGACCCGCCCGTCTTGGGTTGCCCCACGGGCATGACTTAGTTTCATTGAGTTTGACAAGGCTGTGGTCTTAGTGTGATTAGATTGACTAGTTTTCTGTGAGTATGGTGTCAGTGTGTCTGCCCTCTGATGCCCTCTTGCAACACCTACCATCTTACTTGGGTTTCTCTTACTTTGGGCATGGGGTATCTCTTCATGGCTGCTCCAGCAAAGCGCAGCCGCTGCTCCTTACATTGGATGAGGGATATCTCTTCACAGCTACCCTTCCTGACCTTCAACATGGGATAGCTCCTCTAGGCCCTTCTGCACCCACGCAGCCACTGCTCCTTGGACATGGGGTTGGTCCTCCAGGCCGCTGCCCCTGGCCTCAGGTGTAGGGTAGTTCCTCCCGGCAGGCCACCGCCCCTGACCTCATTCACAGGGTATCTCCTCTCAGCCACCGCCCCTGACCTCGGATGTGGGGTAGCTCCTCTCGGCCGTTCCTGCGCCATCGCAGCCTGGCACTCTCGGCCACTGGCCCTCACCTCGGATGTGGGGTAACTCCTCTCGGCCATGCTTAGTGCACTGGTCACAGCCTTACACATGCCAAAAATTAAGCTTATAGTTCAATCAAGTATTGAGTGTGTATAATGTAGAATGACCTCAGCTAATAAACAACCTTCAAAAGAGATCATGCCCGCTTCCAGGCACCAATGATTGATCAGAGTAGGGGTATAATAACATGCCTTATTCAACCCCAGTAACTGTTGGGACACCCCCTCTCCACAGTCCCACAGATAGTTTCCTGAGGTTTCCACTGAGTGCCATGTCAACTCAACTTTCCCCTCTATCAAAATCTGCTTTTTTCTCTTTCTTGTCACAATATTCACTCAAGAATAGATTGCTCCAATAAAGCTATTACAGAAAAATAATCTACTTAAGATCATGTAGTGCATTCAGTTATCATGCTGTCTAGTATTTTCCATAATCTTAAATTTTTTGTAGATTATGGGAATTTTTTTCTTTTATTCTTCAGTTTAGCTTTAAAGTTTCCTCATGATGAGAACAAGATTATGAATTCTGTCAAAATAATGAATAGGTTTGCCTTTTATTAAATCTATTTTTAGGCACTTGTTGATTTGCTTCATTACTTACAGTAACTTTGCAACTTGATCAGTTGTAAATATTAGATTCTTCTGCTCAAAAGTTACTTTTATTATTTTTTTTTTTTGCAATTAAGAAGTATTTTGGTAGAGATGTTTTGTGACTGTATAAACATTCCATTCATATGCCAAAGTTTACCACATCTTATCATTTATTTTCCTTTCTTGTCTAATTATTTATTATGATGGATTGTAAACGTTGATTTTTCTGATTTTCGTTGTATTTTTTCAAATGCATTAACTAGCATACTACTGAAAGCAAGTTTTTCTTTCTACTCTATTGTTCATTTACATGGGTCTAAATTCATAGATTTCTATTATAAATAATCCATTATTATTATAATAGGGATAGCAATTCCCAGACTGTCTCATCAATTAAAAAGTACATATAATTACATTGCATTAAGATTTAGGTTGTACCTATAATATTGTGCAAATGATGCAACTTCTTTGAACCTGGCATTCTTGCATAAAAATTACAAACTATTCTAGGATTTTTGTGAGCACTAAGTGTGTTAAAACATGTAAAGCACTTAGATCATGCTTGGAATTTAATAAATGCTTTGTATGTGCTATCATTTACTATTGAATGCACTGTTTATTTTCTCTTTTTTTTTCCTGTGTCTTTGATTATCTAAGAATATTCTGTTTATCTCACCTGCTGTTATTTATAGAATTCTACATCAAAACTTTGAATAACTTTTTAATTATTGTGTTAAAGTAATACTAACTAAAGTTGTTAGTTATTTACCATAGAGCAGTCACTGTGCAAAGTACCTTATGTGCATTATCTCACATTATTCTCAGAACAACTGTAAGATGTGGTAAAACTCTCCATTTTACAGCATTCAAAAAGGAAAGATATAAAGTAACTTACTCAAGTGGTAGGTCTCATAACTAAACTTTTTTCCTCTTTGTATATAAATATAAAATATTCTTTTCTGGCCTAGATATTTTCCCCAGAAAAGGCAAAGGAGCACTCATCATTTCCTTTTATTTTTGAGGGTAAATCCAGGGCATAAACTTGAAACCATAGGAAAAAAAATTATAATTTAAACACATAATTTTTTAAATTTTATTTTATTTTTAAACTTTACAATATTGTATTAGTTTTGCCAAACATCAAAATGAATCCACCACAGGTATACCCGTGCTTCCCATCCTGAACCCTCCTCCTTCCTCCCTCCCCATACCCTCCCTCTGGGTTGTCCCAGTGCACCAGCCCCAAGTATCTAGTATTGTGCATCGAACCTGGACTGGTGATTCATTTCATACATGATATTATACATGTTTCAATGCCATTCTCCCAAATCTCTTCACCCTCTCCCTCTCCCACAGAGTCCATAAGGCTGATCTATACATCAGTGTCTCTTTTGCTGTCTCGTACACAATCTTTAGAAAGATTGTTACCATCTTTCTAAATTCCATATATATGTAAACACATAATTTTTAAAATGTACAAAATATTGATATAAAAGAGAAAGAAAAGTCCAGTTTTTTTCAGGCTTAGTGTTCCAGAATTTCAAACTATTTTCTGGTAGTCTACAGTTTCATGAAGTTCAGTGATAACATTTGGCTTTTAGCAATAAGCAATCTCTCACATGAAAATGAGATAAATCCTTAAAGAAAAATAATGGATTGGGAGAGGAATTAATATTAATAGAAGAAGAAGTTCAAGGTCAAGGTGCAATACTATGATCTGTTGAATATCAATAAAAAAGAAGACAGAATTATTGTTTTTCTGTAGCAGGTCAGAGTTTGTCAATTAAAATGGTATTTACTGCCATAAAGATTAGTTATAAAGGGCAATTTAAAGAAATCATGAGTAAGGATTTGAGGATGAGATAATTGAGTCTGTTAATGACCTACTAACTGGCTCAGATGTGGAGAAACAAAGCATATCTCCTCAATGCTTGTGAAGTCATCCCTAAAACCTATAGTCAACAGATTACTCATACTGGTCCTGAAAAATTAGCCAATAGCATGAATGTTTATGGTGGATCACACACACAATGAGGGCATATAAAAAGCCCTCTGCAGGGAGAAATATCCACACTCAAACGACACCTATACTCTCCTCCACCCAAGAACAATCTCAACAACCAACACCATGTGTGGCTACTACGGAAACTACTATGGCGGCCTCGGCTGTGGAAGCTACGGCTATGGAGGCCTGGGCTGTGGCTATGGCTCCTGCTACGGCTCTGGCTTCCGCAGGCTGGGCTGTAGCTATGGCTGTGGCTATGGCTGTGGCTACGGCTATGGCTCCCGCTCTCTCTGTGGCTGTGGCTATGGATGTGGCTCTGGTTATGGCTCTGGCTTTGGCTACTACTATTGAGGATGCCATGGAAGACTCTCACTCTCCAATTCACCAGTTCTGGACCCCAGAAGTTCTCTGCCTCACTCTCAGATGGTGCTCATTGTACACAGGGACTTCTGATATGATTTGCTAAAGGCCTGAATGCCACCTGATATCTGGAAGAACATGAAATTCACCTTATGAACTCATTTTCCTCTTCACATTGAGATGATTTTGGTATAGATTCATTTTCATAATTTGATCTTAAATTTGCTTCTATTTTCCTAGTAAATTTTGAACTAATAAATGGGGAAAAGAAAACTTTTTTCATTTTTGTCTATTTATTATGAACAATAATAATTATGAACAACCAACAACTTTTGGTTGTTATCAGGGTAAAAATTATTTTTCTTTGGGGAATATTTTCCTCAATATTTATTTATTTTTGCTGTACTAATTTATAGATTTGTAACTTCAGAAAAGTCTGTGATGCTAACAATGAGAAACCAGAGTAATTAAGGAAATAATTCCATTCACCATTGTGATAAAAAGAATAAAATACTTAGGAATAAATTCACCTAAAGAAACAAAAGACTTGTAAATAGAAAACTATAAAATACTGATGAAAGAAATCAAAGATGACACAAATAGATGGAGAAATATACTATTATGGATTGGAAGAATCAATATAGTGAAAATGAGTATACTACCCAAAGCAATCTGTAGATTCAATGCAATCCCTATCAAGCTACAAATGGCATTTTTCACAGAAGTATAACAAATAATTTCACAATTTGTATGGAAATATGAAAGACCTAAAATAACCAAAACAATCTTGAGAAAGAAGAATGGAACTGGAGAAATCAACCTGCCTGACTTCAGACTATATTACAAAGCTACAGTCATCAAGACAGTATGGTACAGACATGAAGACAGAAATATAGATCAATGGAACAAAATAGAAAGCCCAGAGATAAATCAACACACCTATAGACACCTTATCTTTGACAAAGGAGGCAAGAATATGCAATACAGAAAACACAATCTCTTTAACAAGTGGTGCTGGGAAAACTGGTCAACCACCTGTAAGAGAATGAAACTAGAACACTTTCTAACACCATACACAAAAATAAACTCAAAATGGATTAAAGATCTAAATGTAAGACAAGAAACTATAACACTCCTAGAGGAAAACATAGGCAAAGCACTCTCTGACATAAATGACAGCAGGATCCTCTATGACCCACCTTCCAGAGTAGTGGAAATAAAAACAAAAATAAACAAAGGGGACCTAATTAAACTTAAAAGCTTTTGCACAATGAAGGAAACTATAAGCAAGGTGAACAGACAGCCTTTGGAATGGGAGAAAATAATAGCAAACAAAGCAACTGACAAAGAATTAATCTCAAAAATATACAAGCAACTCCTGCAGCTCAATTCCAGAAAAATAAATGACCCAATAAAAAAATAAGCCAAAGAACTAAACAGACATTTCTCCAAAGAAGACATACAGATAGTGAAAAAAACACACAAAAAGATGTTCAACATCACTCATTATCAGAGAAATCCAAATCAAAACCACAATGAGGTACCATCTCACACTGGTCAGAATGGCTGCTATCAAAAAGTCTACAAACAATAAATGCTGGAGAGGGTGTGGAGAAAAGGGAACCCTCTTACACTGTTGGTAGGAATGCAAACTAGTACAGCAACTATGGAGAACAGTGTGGAGACTCCTTAAAAAACTGGAAATAGAACTGCCTTACAACCCAGCAATCCCACTGCTGAATACACACATACCCAGGAAGCCAGAATTGAAAGAGATACATGTACCCCAGGGTTCATTGCAGCACTGTTTACAATAGCCAAGACATGGAAGCAACCTAGATGTCCACCAACAGACGAATGGATAAGAAAGCTTTAGTACATATACACAATGGAATAGTATTCATCTATTAAAAAGAATGCATTTGAATCAGTTCTAATGAGGTGGATGAAACTGGAGCCTATTATACAGAGTGAAGTAAGTCAGGAAGAAAAGCACCAATACATTATATTAATGCATAAATATGTAATTTAGAAAGATGGTAACAATGACCATATATGTGAGGCAGCAAAACAGATACAGATATAAAGAACACTTTTGGACTCTGTGGGAGAAGGCAAGGATAGCATTGAAACATGCATATAACCATATGTGAAATAGATCACTAGTCCAAACTCAAATATTGAGCTCATGAAACAGGGCGCTCAAAGCCGGTGCACTGGGACAACTCTGAGGGATAGGATGGGGAGGGAGGTGGGAGGGGGGTTCAGGATAGGGACACATGTACGCCCATGGCTGATTCATGTCAATGTATGGCAAAAACCACTGCAATATTGTAAAGTAATTAACCTCCAATTAAAATTAATTAATTAATTTTTAATATATATATAAAAGAAAAGTCTGTGATGACCTAGAGGAGTGAGATGGGGAGGGGGGTTTGGATGGAAGCTCAAGATGATAGAGATATATGTATACTTATGGCTGATTCACACTGCTGTACAGCAGAAACCAACATAACATTGTAAAACAATTATCCTCCAATTAAAAATAACTTGAAATGAATGTGAATTTTGTAAATCTCAGTTTCTTGTCTGGTAAGAAGACTTTTTTTTCCTTATTATGAATTTAGCTGTTCATATTTTTTTGCTTTATAGATGGATATAGTCTTTCAATTGGTACTTCAGGCTGCCTCCAGTCTCAAGAGAAATCTGGCATGTTGGGCTGAAGTTGACATTCCCCTATATGACCAGAGAGCTGAGAGTGCTCAAGAATTTTCATTTATAAGGCTTAGATAGGATATATGAGGGCTTCCTTGGTAGCTCAGCTGGTAAAGAATCCATCTGCAATGCAGGAGACACAGGTTCAATTCTTGGGTCAGGAAGATCCCCTGCAGAAGGATTAGGCTACCCACTCCAGTACTCTTGGGCTTTCCTGGTGGCTCAGACAGAAGAATCTACCTGCAATGCGGGAGACCTGGTTTCTATCACTAGGTTGGGAAGAGGAAATGACAACCCACTCCAGTGCTTTTGCCTGGAGAATTCCCATGGACAGCAGAACCAGGCAGGCTACAGTCCATGGGGTCACAAAGAGTCAGACAGGACTGAGTGACTAAGCATAGCACAGCACAGCATATATAAGATGATGTATTTCAGGTGCTTGCCAACCCACAATGCAAGAAATCCTATACTAATTCTCTCCAGTGGAACCCAAATGGAGTCCCAGTCATCACTTAGCTGCTAAAATCAAAGATTTTATCAACCATTTAGATGAGGAAAGGAAAATTGTACTTAGGAATGGAAAGGAAGGTAACATGGTTCAGGTTACCCAATTGCCCTATTCAAATGATTTAGAATCTGCCACAGATACGGGTTCAGGCCAATATTTCAACAAGTTTATTGACACTAATTTTTATGAGTTCATCACATATAGAAAATATTGCAACCTTGTTGTTCACTCATTCAGTCTTGTCCAACTCTTTGCAACTCTATGGACTGCAGCACACCAGGCCTCTCTGTCCCTCACCATCTCCCAAAATTTGCCCATGTTCATGTCCATTGCATCAGTGATGCCATCCAGCCATCTCATCCTTTGAGCCCTCTTCTCTTTCTGCCCTCAATCTTTCCCAGAGACAGGGACTTTTCCAACGAGTCAGTTGTTTGCATCAGATGACAAAAATACTGGCGTTTCAGCTTCAGCATCAGTCCTTCCAATGGTATTCAGGGTTGATTTCCCTTAAGATTGATTGGCTTGATCTCCTTGCTGTCCAAGGGACTCTCAAGAGTTTTCTCCAGCACCATAGTTTGAAGGCATCATAGCTGAAAGTACATAATCCTACTGTCAGGCTTCATGTTTCTTTGTCTTTATATATATAACAAGTCCAATCACGAATTTGGAACAGAAATTGTATAAATCTTTGGGACTAATCTATTACTAAAAGAAAACAACCACAACATAAATAACAAAATTCAGAGAATGTCAACATAATATTCAAATATCCAGGATACTATACAAAATCATATTAACATACAAAGTACTGGCCATTGTGATTAGTTCTCAAAGGAAACAACCACTGAGAGATGCTGTGGTGTATAGACTAAAACAGTCCCCAATTTTTATCACCTACTGGCATTCACATCCTTGCATTTTCCTCTGCCCTTGAATATAACAAACTCATGATGTGCTTCTAACCAATAGAGCACAGAAAAAAGAATAGAAGTTCTCCCATGATTAGGTCATGTAGATCATGGTTGTTGTTGTTCAGTGGCTAAGTCATGTCCAATTCTTTGTGATGCTATGGACTGAAGCCAGCCAGGCTTCCTTGTCTTTCACTATCTCCCAGAGCTTTCTCAAACTCATGTCCATTGAGTTGGTGATGCCATCCAACCATCTCATCCTCTATTACCCTCTTCTCATCCTGCCCTCAGTTTTTCCCAGCATCAGGGTTTTTTTCCAATAAATCAGCTCTTTGTATAGGTGGCCAAACTATTGGCACTTCAGCTTCAGTATAAGAGTCTTCTCTAACATCACAGTTTGAAAGCATTAATTCTTGGGCACTCAGCCTTCTTTATGGTAAAACTTGCACATTCGTACATGACTACTGGAAAAACCACAGGTTTGACTAAGGACATTTGTTGGCAAAGTGATGTCTCTGCTTTTTAATACACTCTCTGCATTTGTCACACTTTTCTTCCAAGGAGCAAGCATCTTTCATGACTGCAGTCACTGTCTCCAGTAATTTTGGAGGACAAGAAAATAAAATCTGTGACTGTTTCCAATTTTTTACCATCTACTAGCCATAAAGTGATGGGTTGGATGTCATGATCTTAGTTTTTTAAATGCTGAGTTTTAAACCAGATGGTGTAGGTCATAATGTCCACTTTTTTTTTTTTTTTTTTTTTGCATACTTCATTCTTTGAAGGTGTTGATTATGCAAACAGTTACATTGTGAACTCCCAATTAAATGACCCATTTGAGAAGGAATTGAAAGCAGCCTCTAGTCAGCAGCCAGCAAGGAACAACAGGCAACCCTCAGCCCAACAATCTGCAAGTAACTGAGCCATCGTAACAAACATGTGGGATTAGAAATGAATCTTCCCCAGGCAATCCTTCAGATGATACCACAGATCCTGCTGGCATTGATTGCAACTTCTTGAAAAATTCTTAATAGAGGACTCAGCTAAGTTGTGTCTAGAGTAGAGACCAAGAGAAAATATGTAATCATAACATGTGGTTGTTAAGCTGTTAAGTTTTTGTTGATAACATTCTATAACCATTATAGGAACCAACTCCAAAATTATTGAGTTAGGACATTTAAGCCACTATTATCACCATAATCCATTGCCACTGCTACTGCTACGTCACCTCAGTCGTGTCCGACTCTGTGCGACCCCATAGATGGCAGCCCACCAGGCTCCCCCATCCCTGGGATTCTCCAGGCAAGAACACTGGAGTGGGTTGCCATTTCCTTCTCCAATGCATGAAAGTGAAAAGTGAAAGTGAAGTCGCTCAGTCGTGTCCAACTCTTTGTGACCCCATGGATTGTAGCCCACCAGGCTCTTCCATCCATGGGATTTCCCAGGCAAGAGTACTGGAGTGGGGTGCCATTGCCTTCTCCACATAATCCATTAGGTAAAGATAAACACTCCTGAACTAAATGGGAGAAAATTGTATCAGCAGAGAAACAGAAATGTAGAAAGTAACAAATGGCAATTTTGTAAACAAAAAGCACAATATCTGAATTTTAAAATAATATTGAATTAGTGTAACTGTGGAATTGAGATGTCAGAGGAGTCAGACAACTTGATGATAAATGAATAGAAATTGTTGAATTTGAAGAGCTAAGTAAATATAATTTTAAATATAAATGAAGTCTCAGAAATGTGTGGAATGTACCAAAAATTCTAATATTTATGGCATTGGAATCTCAAATGGAGGGAGAAAGTATTTTGGTGCAGAAATCATATTTGAAAAATAATGGTTGAAAATTTCCCAGATTTGATAAAAAGTCATAAATTTATAGTAAAGAAGCTATAACTCTCAGTCAGAATAAACTCAAAGGGAGTTATCTCCAAATACATCATAATCAAGCTTCTATTAACAAATAAAAAGGGAAAATTCTTAAAAGAAACTGAAGATAAACCACATATTACTTATAGAGAATAATGGTTCAAATTACTGTTGGATTTCTCATCTGACATAATGAAGTCCAGAAGACAGTGGAAAACATGCCTAAAAGTGCTTATAAAAAAGAATCCAACATTCTATCCCCAATAATATCTTTCAGCAATGAAGGTGAAATAATAACTTTTTCAGATGAAGAAAAACTGAGAAGTTGTGTCCAGGAGAAATTTTCTAAACAAAGGAAATATTTTCAGGTTAAAGGAAAATAATAGCAAACATACTTGGTAATTCAGAAATAAAGGGAAGACATAAAAATCAGCAAACATTTGTGTGAATAAAATAATTATTTTTCTCCTCTTAAATTCTTTAAAGTATATATGATTGCTGAAAGCAAAAACTTTTGTTTTTGTAATAATGAATGAAGAGGCTTGAAGGTAGGTCAATATAATACACATCAGTGTAACAAGAAGAGACAATGGTAAAGGGAATTACAAACTTTTAAGACTAATGCTTTTTAGTTTAAGTAGCAAAATATTAGCTCTGAGAATACTGTCAAAGATTAGTTATATAAGCTATAATCCCTATCAGTTCAGTTCAGTTCAGTTCAGTTGCTCAGTCGTGTCCGACTCTTTGCGACCCCATGAATCGGAGCACGCCAGGCCTCCCTATCCATCACCAACTCCCAGAGTTCACTCAAACTCATGTCCATCGAGTCAGTGATGCCATCCAGCCATCTCATCCTCTGTCATCCCCTTCTCCTCCTGCCCCTAATCCCTCCCAGCATCAGGGTCTTTTCCAATGAGTCAACTCATTGTCCACCTCATGTCCACTTCACATGAGGTGGACAAAGTATTGGAGTTTCAGCTTTAGCATCAGTCCTTCCAATGAACACCTGGCCTGATCTCCTTTAGAATGGACTAGTTGGATCTCCTTGCAGTCCAAGGGACTCTCAAGAGTCTTCTCCAGCACCACAGTTCAAAAGCATCAATTTTTCAGCGCTCAGTTTTCCTCACAGTCCAACTCTCACCATACTAACCTCTAAAACTTACAAAGGTATACCAAACAGTAAAGAATCTGCCTGCAATTCAAGAGACCTGGGTTCAATCCCTGGGTTGGAATATCCCCTGGATAAGGGAATGGCCATGCACTCCAGTGTTCTTGCTTGGAGAATTCCATGACAGAGGAGCCTAGAATATGGGCTTGCAAAGAGTGGACACAATTGAGCAATTAACTTTCATTTTAAGCCAAAAAGGCACTAGATAAATTAAAATCTGATATTAAATATATTCAAAGAATACAAAATAAGATAGAGAAATGGAAACTGAGAACTAGAAACCAGATGTAGTTAATTAAATGATAGAACTAATGCCAGTCATGTCAACAATTAAATTACATGTAAATATGTAAATATACAAACAAAAGACAGATCATCAAACTGACAAAACCAGATCCAGCCATATATTGTGTATAAGAAATCATTTCAAATTTTTGTGTGTGTGTCTTTGTGTGTGTTTAAGGGAGATTTTCTGAGAATATTAAAAATATTTTGAACTAAATAAAAATGAAAATCAGATCAGTCGCTCAGTCGTGTCCCACTCTTTGCGACCCCATGAATCGCAGCACGCCAGGACTCCCTGTCCATCACTAACTCTCGGAGTTCACTCAGACTCACGTCCATCAAGTCAGTGATGCCATCCAGCCATTTCATCCTCCGTCGTCCCCTTCTCCTCCTGCCCCCAATTCCTCCCAGCATCAGAGTCTTTTCCAATGAGTCAACTCTTCGCATGAGCTGACCCAAGTACTGGAGTTTCAGCTTTAACATCATACCTTCCAAAGAAATCCCAGGGCTGATCTCCTTCAGAATGGACTGGTTGGATCTCCTTGCAGTCCAAGGGACTCTCAAGAGTCTTCTCCAATACCACAGTTCAAAAGCATCAATTCTTCAGCACTCAAAAATGAAAATAGACAGTGTCAAAATTTGTTAAATGCGAATAAAGTAGTGTTTACAGAGAAATTTATAGCAACCAATTTTACAATGAAAAAAGAAGAAAGCTCTAAACTAGCAATTTAGGCTTCCTCTAAAACAATTACTAAAGAAGCACCAATAAAGAAAGGAAGGAAATAATACAGATGATAACTGGATCAATATATTTTGAAATAAGAAATAGAGAAAATAGATGAAACTAAAAACTGATTCCATGAAAAGTTCAATTAAATTGATAAACCTCTAGCAGGTCTTAAAAAGAAAAAAAAAAGAGAGAGAAGACATTTTAGCAACAGTAAGAACTAAATGCTCTGAAGGAGTATCACTAAAGACTTTACAATAACCAAGATAAGAAACAAACAAACAAACAAAAAACAATATCATGCTCATACATTTAATAACTTAGATAAAATGGATCTATTCCTTAAAAGACAGAACATTCCAAAGCTAGCTCAAAAGGAAATAGATTATCTAAATGGCCACATACCTAATGGAAAAATATGTTTTCTTGTTAAAATCATTCTAATAAAGAAAACTCCTGGTTTAAGTAATTTCATCTGTAAACCCATCAAACGCATAAGGAAGAAATAATACCAACCTTTTGGACTCTCTCCAGAAAAAAGAAGAGAGAATTAAAAAAAAAAAAAAAGGAGTGAACAGGTCTTCACTCACTCTATAAAATCAGTGTTACCCTGATACTAAATCTGAGAATTAGATTTCAGCAGAGTTCTCATCAATCCCTAACTGATAAGGCGGCTCACTGCATCTATGCTGCTCGTACAAATAATACAGTCATTTGCTGAACTTGTCTTTTCCTTCTAGGAGTCTGGAATTTTGCAGGCACCTCTTTGACATTATACAGGAGGCAGTTATCAAGACTATCCCCAAGAAAAAGAAATGCAAAAAGGCAAAATGGTTGTCTGAGAAGGCCTTACAAATAGCTATGAAAAGAAGAGAGGCAAAAGGCAAAAGAGAAAAGGAAAGATAAACTCATCTGAATAGAGTCCCAAAGAATAGCAAGGAGAGATAAGAAAACCTTCCTCAGTGATCAATGCAAAGAAATAGAGGAAAACAATAGAATGGAAGAGACTAGAGATCTCTTCAAGAAAATTAGAGCTACCAAGGGAACATTTCACGCAAAAATGGGCACAATATGGTATGTGTTAGGTATGGACCTGGCAAAAGAAGAAGAGGTGGCAAGAATACACAGAAGAACTGTACAAAGAAGATCTTCAAGACCCAGATAATCATGATGGTGTGATCACTCACCTAGAGCCAGACATCCTGGAATGTGAAGTCGAGTGGGCCTTAGGAAACATCACTATGAACAAAGCTAGTGGAGGTGATGGAATTCCAGTTGAGCTATTTCAAATCCTAAAGATGATCCTGTGAAGGTGCTGCACTCAATATGCCAGCAAATTTGGAAAACTCAGCAGTGGCCACAGGACTGGAAAAGGTCAGTTTTCATTCCAATCCCAAAGAAAGACAATGCCAAAGAATGCTCAAACTACCGCACAATTGCACTCATCTCACATGCCTGTAAATGCTAAAATTCTCCAAGCCAGGCTTCTGAACACTACCCGAACCATGAAATTCCAGATGTTCAAGCTGGATTTAGAAAAGGCAGAGGAACCAGATATCAAATTGCCAACATCCTTTGGATCATCAAATAAGCAAGAGAGTTCCAGAAAAACATCTACTTCTGCTTTTTTTGACTGTGTGCATCACAACAAACTGGAAAATTCTGAAAGAGATGGGAATACCAGACCACCTGACCTGCCTCCTCAGAAATCTGTATGCAGGTCAAGAAGCAATAGTTAGAACAGGGCATGAAACAACAGACTGATTCCAAATCAGGAAAGAGGTACGTCAAGACTGTATATTGTCACCCAGCTTATTTAACTTATATGCAGAGTACATCATGAAAAATGCTGGACTGGATGAAGCACAAGCTAGAACCAAGATTTCCACGAAAAATATTAATAACCTTAGATACGCAGATGACACCACCCTTATGGCAGAAAATTAAGAAGAACTAAAGAGCTTCTTGATGAAAGGGAAAGAGGAGAGTGAAAAAGTTGGCTTAAAACTCAACATTCAGAAAACTAAGATCATGGCATCTGGCCCCATCACTCCATGGCAAATCCATGGGGAAACAATGACAGATTTTAATTTGGGGGGCTCCAAAATCTCTGCAGATGGTTACCACAGCTGTGAAATTAAAAGATGCTTGCTCCTTGGAAGAAAGAAGTCGCTCAGTCGTGTCTGACTCTTTGCGACCCCATGGACTGTAGCCTACCAGGCTTCTCCATCCATGGAATTTTCCAGGCAAGAATACTGGAGTGGGTTGCTATTTCCTTCTCCAGGAGATCTTCCAACCCAGGAATCAAACCCAGGTTTCCTGCATTGCAGGCAGACGCTTTACCCTCTGAGCCACTAGGGAATAATGGTATGACCAACCTAGACAGCATTATAAAAACTCAGAGACTTTACTTTGCCAACAAAGGTCCATCTAGTCAAAGCTATGGTTTTTCCAGTATTCATGTATGGATGTGAGAGTTGGATTATAAAGACAGCTGAGTGCTCAAGAATTGATGCTTTTGAACTGTGGTATTAGAGAAGAGTCTCGAGAGTCCCTTGGACAGCAAGGAAATCCAATCAGTCCATCGTATAGAAAATCAGTCCTGAATACTCATTGGAAGGACAGATGCTAAAGCTGAAACTGCAATACTTTCGCCACCTGATGCAAAGAGCTGACTCATTTGAAAAGATGCTGGGAAAGATTGAAGGCTGGAGGAGAAGGGGACAACAGAGGATGAGATGGTTGGATGGCATCACCAACTCAACGGACATGAGTTTGAGTAAACTCCAGGAGTTGAGAATGAACAGGGAGGCCTGTTGTGCTGCAGTCCATGGGGTCACAATGAGTCGGATATAACTGAGATAGTGAACTGAACTTTTGATATATGCCCAGTTAAAAACTTGGGCAAAAATGTCATATATAGAATGGTTTATTTCTCTTGTTAGGATAAGGCTAATTTCTGTATGGATCCTCATGGATAAGAAGAGCACACAAATTAACACACAGGTTAAGCACTCAAATACCTCCTGAATATTCCTGGATCTCTTTCCTATGTGATCCAGCTGTGTACCCTTACTACTTTGCTATAATAAATCTTGCCCATGGGCACAATTATATGCTTAATCTCATGAGCCCTTCTAGCAAATCTCCATAATGCAAGTGGCCTTGGGGACCCCCAAAACTCTGTGATCTTCTAGAAAAGATTAAAGTATAGGAATTTAGAACCAGCAGTTACTTACAGGGTTTAGAAGTGTGGGAAAGGATTGATTGCAAAGGAATTTTTAAAAAGCATGAGGGATTTTATGGGGAGAGTGATGGCACTGTTTTATCCGTTTGTGGTTGCGGTGGTTGTACCACAAATCCATGCATTTTTCAAAATTACAGAGCTCAAGAGTGAATCACAGAACCAAATGAGCAAATTTCTGTTGTGTAATTGAAAAATAAAGCATAGAAAGAAAATTTGGGAAGACGTGAAACTTTGTAGTTGATGGTTTGCCAAGCTAAAATATGCAGAATATTTACTATATGCTAAGCCATGAAATTAAAAGACGCTTACTCCTTGGAAGGAAAGTTTATGACCAACCTAGATAGCATATTGGAAAGCTGAGATATTACTTTGCCAACAAAGGTCCATCTAGTCAAGGCTATGGTTTTTCCAGTGGTCATGTATGGATGTGAGAGTTGGACTGTGAAGAAAGCTGAGCACCGAAAAATTGATGCTTTTGAACTGTGGTGTTGAAGAAGACTCTTGAGAGTCTTGAGACTCAAGGGACTCTTGAGAGTCCCTTGGACTGCAAGGAGATCCAACCAGTCCATCCTAAAGGAGATCATTCATGGGTATTCATTGGAAGGACTGATGCTGAAACTCCAATACTTTGGCCACCTCATGCGAAGAGTTGACTCATTTGAAAAGACCCTGATAGAACTGTACAAAAAAGATCTTCACAACCCAGATAATCACGATGGTGTGATCACTCACCTAGAGCCAGACATCCTGGAGTGTGAAGCCAAGTGGGCCTTAGAAAGCATCACTACAAACAAAGCTAGTGGAGGTGATGGAATTCCAGTTGAGCTATTTCAAATCCTGAAAGATGATGCTGTGAAGGTGCTGCACTCAATATGCAAGCAAATTTGGAAAACTGAGCAGTGGCCATAGGACTGGAAAAGGTCAGTTTTCATTCCAATCTCAAAGAAAGGCAATGCCAAAGAATGCTCAAACTACCACACAATTGCATTCATCTCACACGCTAGTAAAGTAATGCTCAAAATTCTCCAAGCCAGGCTTCAGCAATATGTGAACCGTGAACCTCCTGATGTTCAAGCTGGTTTTAGAAAAGGCAGAGGAACCAGAGATCAAATTGCCAA
Organism: Bos grunniens; assembly: GCF_055505025.1. Taxonomy (NCBI): domain Eukaryota; kingdom Metazoa; phylum Chordata; class Mammalia; order Artiodactyla; family Bovidae; genus Bos; species Bos grunniens. The sequence goes on from NC_141165.1 coordinate 152,322,341, forward strand.
CATCCACTGGATCATAGAAAAAGCAAGAGCGTTCCAGAAAAACATCTATTTCTGCTTTATTGACTATTCCAAAGCCTTTGACTGTGTGGATCACAATAAACTGTGGAAAATTCTTCAAGAGATGGGAATACCAGACCACCTGACCTGCCTCTTGAGAAATATGTATGCAGGTCAGGAAGCAACAGTTAGAACTGGACATGGAACAACAGACTGGTTCCAAATAGGAAAAGGAGTTCGTCAAGGCTGTATATTGTCACCCTGTTTATTTAACTTATATGCAGAGTATATCATGAGAAACGCTGGACTGGAAGAAACACAAGCTGGAATCAAGATTGCCAGGAGAAATATCAATCACCTCAGATATGCAGATGACATCACCCTTATGGCAGAAAGTGAAGAGGAACTCAAGAGCCTCTTGATGAAAGTGAAAGTGGAGAGTGAAAAAGTTGGCTTAAAGCTCAACATTCAGAAAACGAAGATCATGGCATCCGGTCCCATCACTTCATGGGGAATAGATGGGGAAACAGTGGAAACAGTGTCAGACTTTATTTTTCTGGGCTCCAAAATCACTACATATGGTGACTGCAGCCATGAAATTAAAAGACGCTTACTCCTTGGAAGGAAAATTATGACCAACCTAGATAGCATATTCAAAAGCAGAGACATTACTTTGCCAACAAACGTTCATCTAGTCAAGGCTATGGTTTTTCCTGTGGTCATGTATGGATGTGAGAGTTGGACTGTGAAGAAGGCTGAGCACCGAAGAATTGATGCTTTTGAACTGTGATGTTGGAGAAGACTCTTGAGAGTCCCTTGGACTGCAAGGAGATCCAACCAGTCCATTCTGAAGGAGATCAGCCCTGAGATTTCTTTGGAAGGACTGATGCTAAAGCTGAAACTCCAGTACTTTGGCCAGCTCATGCGAAGAGTTGACTTATTGGAAAAGACTCTGATGCTGGGAGGGATTGGGGGCAGGAGGAGAAAGGGACAATGGAGGATAAGATGGCTGGATGGCATCACTGACTCGATGGACGTGAGTCTGAGTGAACTCCGGGAGTTGGTGATGGACAGGGAGGCCTGGCATGCTGTGATTCATGGGGTTGCAAAGAGTTGGACATGACTGAGCGACTGAACTGACCTGAACTGAACTGAAGCAAAAATTAAACAGATTGACATTATCTTATTTAGTCTGAAAATTCCCAGCAGAAAAACATGATCCCCTCTTTAACAAAGGAGGAAATTTGCAGCATTAAAATAATTTTCAAAAATCACAAACCTAGAACCGGCAGAGCAGCTGAGGTTGAAATATCAAGAGACTGTATGTCATAAACAGGTAACATAACATTTTTTTGAATCAAGATAGTTAATAATTGCAAAATTTTTTAAAAATTCTATTATATGTAATAAGTGGAAAGAAAACCAAGATTTTTATTTCAAAATAACCAGATTTATTGAAAACAGTTTAAAGCAGAATACATGAAAATGATCAATGTAGCCCAAAGAGTGTTTCACTCTGGTAAATGGAAATAAGCAATTCACACTGAAATGTGTATCCACATGAAATAGGTGGATATCACACTCTCTCACTTTTCATGAGGCAAAGCATGGGAATAAATGACTGTGGGTTTTAGATCCAGATGATAGTAACCAGATTGCAGGTAATCGGCAAATCACATCAGGAGTCTTAGACAGAAGGTTTATCTCAACCTACAGTGGGCATTTAGTATTAGAGCCTGAATGTGTTCTTGCTTACAAATTAATCCTTGACCTATTTGATCTCAGAACCAATTGTAGCCCTTCCTAAGCTCTGCCTATGCCATGGGGAGTTGATCCTTGTGGGCTTTTGTTGTCAAGCTCCCATATTCACTGCCTTCTGAGTGGATGTGGCCCATCTGAGGTGAGAAATTGGAGGACAGGAGGAAGCCAGGATGTTTCTTCACTCTCTCTGCCTCCAGCTCCTACTTTCAGGCCCACTTTGCTTCCAGCTTCTAGAGGGAAACCTTGGACCCCTGAACTCCAGCAATGCCATCTCCTCTCTTCATCCCATCATTACTTTTGTCATTTATATGAGGGCTTCAGGTACAGTGGCTCAGCTGGTAAAGAATCTGCCTGCAATGCAGGACACCTGGGTTCAGTTCCTGGGCTGGGGAGATCCCCTGGAGAAGGAAAGACTACTGAGTCCAGTATTCTGTCCTGGAGAATTCCATGGACTGTATAGTTCATGGGATCGCAAACAGTTGGACATGACTGAATGAATTTCACTTTCACTTTTTTGTTTATAGAAGATTGAATTAATAACACAGTTCTTGGTATATGATATTCACTGATCAATGTCTTATCTTGTGTTTTTCAATAATAATTTAAAACAGTTAAACAATTATTATTTAAATAATAATAATTTAAAATACTAATTTACATAATTTAATTTAATAATTATTTAAAATAACAATTTTAAAAAATTATCCTCTTTTATTTCCATATCCATTTTTCATTTGCTTCCTCTCAAAAACCCACCATTCCAATGCATTTAAGGCTCCTTTTTGTTTGTATTCTTGCAAAATATGAATTGATTTATGAGTAGGTGGCTCAGTGGTACAGAATCCACCTACCAAGGCAGGAGACGCAAGAGATGTGGGTTGGCTTCCTGGGTCAGGAAGATCCCCTGGAGAAGGAAATGGCAACCCACTCCAGTATTCTTGCCTGGAAAATCCTGTGGACAGAGGAGCTTGGTGGGCTACAGTCCATGGGGTTGCAAAGAGTTGGACATGACTGAGCACAGCACAGCACAGTGTAGTGACACAGAATGTGGGATTCATGTCTGGTGAATCATGATGTTATATGCGTCTAAGTTAAAAGGTGTCCTCAATAAGAGTAGCTGGGACATCAATAGCCATATCCACAGAGAGAGTGGGAGCCATAGCCACAGATTAGGCCACCAAAGCAACAAATTCCACTGCCATGGCCCCTGTAGCAGTTTCTGTAGGAGACACACATGGTGTTGGTTGTTAAGATTGCCCTGCAGTAGAGAAGGATGTGGAAGTGTTCTTTTATTGTAAACAACGCCCCTGCAGAAGGCCTTTTATATGCCATTAAGGTGGATGGGAACCACCACACGTATCATGCCATTGGCTTACTTTATGACTAATCTAACTAGTCTCATGTTTCTCAACCATAAGATAAAGCCTCAGAGGTATTAAGGAAGCTTGTTTTATTCAGCTACTGGGACTCTTCTGAAACAATTTAGTGCCAATAATAGAGGAGATGGCTGTACATATAAATTCCTCCATTACACTACGTCTTTTTCTTAACTTCAATAAACATGCATCATTTCAAGTAGTAGCATTTGTAGGAGGCCAATTTTGACTCTCTCTTGGCACAAAATAAAATCTATATTCTTCTCCTTATCTTTCTATAACCAAAAGTATTCATTTTTAACCAATGAGTTTTGCTTCTATTTTGCTTCAAAACAATTTTTCCTCTTTAGGACTTTAGTTGTTTCTTCTATGAAAGAATACAGCATAGAAAATCCCAACTGTCACTCATCTCTGTAATGCAGTTAACAAAGAGCCAGCTTATTAAATTTTTCTATAAAAAGGTTGAGCCAACAGTATCTCTTGGATTTTTACATTAACAAATTATTTTTTTAATTTTTATATACCTAATTCTTTTTCATATCACTAAAAATGGTTTTTCCTATGAATTCAAATTTGTGTTCAGACCCCACCCAAAAGAATGGTAATATGGTAATGGATTCCATTTTATTGAAACTTCTTTCAATTGTCATTTTCAATATATACCACTTTTTAAACTTTTAAGAAATTTATGAACTGCTGCCAATTTCACAAGGTAAGATTTTTTCTTTTCTTTTTTTTTTTGGTAATCTCTTTCTAGTCAACAGAAAGATTTGGTCAAATTTGGAGATACACAATAATCAGCTAATATTCTGACTAACTGAATTTTTTTTCTTCAGATATTTGATTTTATCAATGTCTTAGACATTGATAAAAGTTCATTTGTAAAGACACACAATGTTAAATAGATAATATATTTTTATCAAGTCCATGGAACTTAAATAATCATTGAAATATCATTTTATGTAATTTTTTTCATTATGATAATTCAGACTACTAGGAGGCATAGCAAAGCCAAGAAAATCTTGCTATTGTCCAAAAACAATAGGATATGATGTCTTTGGGAGGATGCAGGAATAATGTGTGATTATGAACACATCTTGGAGAAGGCAATGGCAACCCACTCCAGTACTCTTGCCTGGAAAATCCCATGGGCGGAGGAGCCTGGTGGGCTGCAGACCATGGGGTCGCAAAGAGTCAGACACGACTGAGTGACTTCACTTTGACTTTTCACTTTTATGCATTGGAGAAGGAAATGGCAACCCACTCCAGTGTTTTTGCCTGGAGGATCCCAAGGATAGGGGGGCCTGGTTGGCGGCCGTCTATGGGGTCGCACAGAGTCGGACATGACTGAAGTGACTTAGCAGCAGTAGCAGCAGCATGGACACATCTGTAATCAATGACCAAGGTATTGACATTTCTTTCCTAATCTGTGTTCCAAGATGATTATTACAAATCTCTTCATATGATTTACAAGCATAAAGGAATTGATTACGCAGAAATAAAGAGATTTCAGGACAGGAAACCACGTGCATTTGAGCTAATCTTCCTCTGGAATTCAGAACACAATATTTTTGTAATTCATTCAACTTATCTGCTTTGGTAAGTAATTTAAATTAATTAAAAAATAGAATTTTAATATAATACAGCAATGTTTTCCCAAAATAATAAGGTCAAATGCAATTATTTATTCATTTACCATGCATTTTAAAATGTATTTTCTCTTTATTTTTACTGATAAGTGTATATCTATAAACTAAACCCCTCTTTTTGGTTAATATTGAAGTCTGGTAGATAATAACTTAGGAAATCATAATGGTATCAGATAATTTAAATTTTTCTCTACATAAAATGTCAGTTGCTTCAAATTATCATCCCTAGATTCCATCAACTGGTTATCATACATTTGAGGATTATGTTTTAATGACCACTTGTTAAAATAATGTGAAAGCCATTTGACTTTGAGAGGTAAGTCTTACATATTGCATAAATTCATGGAACAGAAGGGGATATGACTAAATAATAATTAACAAAGTAATCATTCAGCAGATAGTTTAGTAATTGGTTAAAATGATTGTGGGAGATACTGTCTGCCATATAACCCAATGTTCCCAATATAAACAGTTACGAAACAGTTCTCTTAGAATTTGTTTTCAGAAATTATTCATCTCTTCGGAGGAACTGATGTTTGCCTTTCTGGTCAGACAATGAGTGCATTATGTGTCATAGCATTCCTCTTAATTAATAAACAATATTTTTAGAGTAGTTTTAAGTTTGCAGCAAAAGTTAGCAGATGGGACAGAGAATCCCCATGAATTCAGCTTCTACATACACACAGCACTTTCCCCTCTGTCAATATCTGACACCATAGTAGTGTTCTTGTTATGAACTAAACCTACACTAACACATTAATATCACTTGAAGTTCGTGGTTTAAATCAGGGTCCATACTTTATGTTATAATTCTATGGGTTTTGACAAATGTATAATGGCATGCATCCATCATTTTAGTTACATGTAGAATACTTTTACCAACCAAGCTAAATATTTATAAAATCCACTGTCTCTTGAGATGTAGGAGTATAAATCACCAAATTGTTACTTAATATTAAATAAAAGTTCCAAAATTTAAGAATAAAGTATGATGTTAGAAAGTGTTCTAGTTTCATTCTTTTACAAGTGGTTGACCAGTTTTCCCAGCACCACTTGCTAAAGAGATTGTCTTTTCTCCATTGTATATTCTTGCCTCCTTTGTCAAAGATAAAGTGTCCATAGGTGCATGGATTTATCTCTGGGCTTTCTATTTTGTTCCATTGATCTATATTTCTGTCTTTGTGCCAGTACCATACTGTCCTGATGACTGTGGCTTTGTAGTAGAGCCTGAAGTCAGGCAGGTTGATTCCTCCAGTTCCATTCTTCTTTCTCAAGATTGCTTTGGCTATTCGAAGTTTTTTGTATATGCATACAAATTATGAAGTTATTTGTTCTAGCTCTGTGAAAAATACCGTTGGTAGCTTGATAAGGATTGTATTGAATCTATAGATTGCTTTGAGTAGTACACTCATTTTCACTATATTGATTCTTTCGATCCATGAACATGGTATATTTCTCCATCTATTAGTGTTTTATAGTTTTCTATATAGGGAGAAGGCAATGGCAACCCACTCCAGTATTCTTGCCTGGAAAATCCCATGGACCGAGGGGCCTGGTGGGCTGCAGTCCATGGAGTCGCTAGGAGTCGGACATGACTGAGCGACTTCACTTTATTTTTTCACTTTCATGCATTGGAGAAGGAAATGGCAACCCACTCCACTGTTCTTGCCTGGAGAATCCCAGGGACTAGGGAGCCTGGTGGGCTGCCGTCTATGGGGTCACACAGAGTCGGACATGACTGAAGCAACTTAGCAGCAGCAGCAGCATATATAAGGTCTTTAGTTTCTTTAGGTAGATATATTCCTAAGTATTTAATTCTTTTCGTTGCAATGGTAAATGGAATTGTTTCCTTAATTTCTCTTTCTATTTTCTCATTATTAGTGTACAGGAATGCAAGGGATTTCTGTGTGTTGATTTTATATTCTGCAACTTTACTATATTCATTGATTAGCTCTAGTAATTTTCTGGTGGAGACTTTAGGGTTTTCTATGTAGAGGATCATGTCATCTGCAAGCAGTGAGAGTTTTATTTCTTCTTTTCCAATTTTTATTCCTTTTATTTCTTTTTCTGCTCTGATTGCTGTGGCCAAAACTTCCAAAACTATGTTCAATAGTAGTGGTGAAAGTGGGCACCCTCTTCTTGTTCCTGACTTTAGGGGAAATACTTTCAATTTTTCACCATTTAGGATAATGTTTGCTGTGGGTTTGTCATATATAGCTTTTATTATGTTGAGGTATGTTCCTTCTATTCCTGCTTTCTGGAGAGTTTTTGTCATAAATGGGTGTTGAATTTTGTCAAAGGCTTTCTCTGCATCTATTGAGATAATCATGTGGCTTTTATTTTTCAATTTGTTAATGTGATGTATTACATTGATTTGCAGATATTGAAGAATCCTTGCATCCCTGGGATAAAGCCCACTTGGTTATGATGTATGATCTTTTTAATGTGTTGTTGGATTCTGATTTATAGAATTTTGTTAAGGATTTTTGCATCTATGTTCATCAGTGATATTGGCCTGTAGTTTTCTTTTTTGTGTGTCATCAATGTCAGGTTTTGGTATTAGGATGATGGTGGCCTCATAGAATGAGTTTGGAAGTTTACCTCCCTCTTTAACTTTCTGGAAGAGTTTGAGTAGGATAGGTGTTAGCTCTTCTCTAAATTTTTCTTAGAATTCAGCTGTGAAGCTGTCTGGATCTGGGCTTTTGTTTGCTGGAAGATTTCTGATTACAGTTTCAATTGTTTGTGATGGGTCTGTTAAGATTTTCTATTTCTTCCTGGTACAGTTTTGGAAAGTTGTACTTTTCTAAGAATTTGTCCATTTCTTCCACGTTGTCCATTTTATTGGCATATAATTGCTGATAGTAGTCTCTTATGATCCTTTGTATTTCTGTGTTGTCTGTTGTAATCTCTCCATTTTCATTTCTAATTTTATGGATTTGATTTTTCTCCCTTTGTTTCTTGATGAGTCTGGCTAACGGTTTGTCAATTTTATTTATCCTTTCAAAGAACCAGCTTTTGGCTTTGTTGATTTTTGCTATGGTCTCTTTTGTTTCTTTTGCATTTATTTCTGCCCTAATTTTTAAGACTTATTTCCTTCTACTAACCCTGGGGTTCTTCATTTCTTCCTTTTCTAGTTGCTTTAGGTGTAGAGTTAGGCTATTTATTTGACTTTTTTCTTGTTTCTTGAGGTATGCCACCTCCCAAAATATTGGAAATAAAAGCAAAAATAAACAAATGGGACCTAATTAAACTTAAAAGCTTCTGCACAACAAAGGAAACTATAAACAAGGTGAAAAGACAGCCTTCAGAATGGGAGAAAATAATAACAAATGAAGCAACTGACAAACAACTAACCTCAAAAATATACAAGCAACTCCTGCAGCTTAATTTCAGAAAAATAAATGACCCAATCAAAAAATGGGCCAAAGAACTAAATAGACATTTCTCCAAAGAAGACATACAGATGGCTAACAAACACATGAAAAGATGCTCAACATCACTCATTATCAGAGAAATGCAAATCAAAACCACTATGAGGTACCATTTCACGCCAGTCAGAATGGCTGTGATCCAAAAGTCCACAAGCAATAAATGCTGGAAATGGTGTGCAGAAAAGGGAACCCTCTTACACTGTTGGTGGGAATGCAAACTAGTACAGCCACTATGGAGAACAGTGTGGAGATTCCTTAAAAAAACTGGAAATAGAACTGCCTTATGACCCAGCAATCCCACTGCTGGACATACACACCAAGGAAACCAGAATTGAAAGAGACACATGTACCCCAATGTTCATCGCAGCACTGTTTATAATAGCCAGGACATGGAAACAACCTAGATGTCCATCGGCACATGAATGGATAAGAAAGCTGTGATACATATACACAATGGAGTATTACTCAGCCATTAAAAAGAACACATTGAATCAGTTCTAATGAGGTGGATGAAACTGAAGCCTATTATACAGAGTGAAGTAAGCCAGAAACAAAAACACCAATACAGTATACTAACGCATATATATGGAATTTAGAAAGATGGTAACAATAACCTGGTATGCAAGACAGCAAAAGAGACACAGATGTATAGAACAGTCTTTTGTACTCTGTGGGAGAGGGAGAGGGTGGGATAATTTGGGAGAATGGCATTGAAACATGTGTAATATCATATATGAAACAGATCGCCAGTCCAGGTTCAATGCATGATACTGGATGCTTGGGGCTGGTGCACTTGGACGACCCAGAGGGATGATACAGAGAGGGAGGTGGGAGGGGGTTAAGGATGGGGAACACGTGTATATCTGTGTGGATTCATGTTGACGTATGGCAAAACCAATACAATATTGTAAAGTAATTAACCTCCAATTAAAATAAATAAATTTATATTTTAAAAATCCAGAAATAAAGATTTATAGAATTAAAAAAAAGAATAAAGTAAATAAGAAAGGCAAATTCTCATACAGGCATACTTAAAGAGAAAAAAAAAATGCTCTGTTGAGGGATTTTATCTTCCCAGATACATTATTCCATTCTTGGGAGGTCAACAATTTCAAACTGTGAACCTGTCAACATGAAGTGAGGCATATCCCTTACCTTAAACTAAATAGAGTAGTTGAACTCACTCATGTCCAGGATTTAGAAATCTCATTTCAAAACAAAAGATATGGTGCTAGAAAGAAAGTGTTCTAGTTTCATTCTTTTACAAGTGGTTGACCAGATTTCCCAGCACCACTTGTTAAAGAGATTGTCTTTAATCCATTGTATATTCTTGCCTCCTTTGTCAAAGATAAGGTGTCCATATGTGCGTGGATTTATCTCTGTGCTTTCTATTTTGTTCCATGGGTTAAAGATCTCAAAGTAAGACCAGAAACTATAAAACTCCTAGAGGACAACATAGGCAAAACACTCTCTGACATACATCACAGCAGGATCCTCTATGACCCACCTCCCAGAATATTGGAAATAAAAACAAAAGTAAACAAATGGGACCTAATTAACCTTAAAAGCTTTTGCACATCAAAGGAAACTATTAGCAAGGTGAAAAGACAGCCTTCAGAATGGGAGAAAATAATAGCAAATGAAGCAACTAACAAACAACTAATCTCAAAAATATACAAGCAACTCCTACAGCTCAACTCCAGAAAAATAAATGACCCAATCAAAAAATGGGCCAAAGAACTAAATAGACATTTCTACAAAGAAGACATACAGATGGCTAACAAACACATGAAAAGATGCTCAACATCACTCATTATCAGAGAAATGCAAATCAAAACCACTATGAGGTACCATTTCACGCCAGTCAGAATGGCTGTGATCCAAAAGTCTACAAGCAATAAATGCTGGAAACGGTGTGCAGAAAAGGGAACCCTCTTACACTGTTGGTGGGAATGCAAACTAGTATAGCCACTATGGAGAACAGTGTGGAGATTCCTTAAAAAACTGGAAATAGAACTGCCTTATGATCCAGCAATCCCACTGCTGGGCATACACACTGAGGAAACCAGAAGGGAAAGAGACACGTGTACCCAATGTTCATCGCAGCACTGTTTATAATAGCCAGGACATGGAAACAACCTAGATGTCCATCAGCAGATGAATGGATAAGAAAGCAGTGGTACATATACACAATGGAGTATTACTCAGCCATTAAAAAGAATACATTTGAATCAGTTCTAATGAGGTGGATGAAACTGGAGCCTATTATAAAGAGTGAAGTAAGCCAGAAAGAAAAACACCAACACAGTATACTAACGCATATATATGGAATTTAGAAAGATGGTAACAATAACCCTGTGTACGAGACAGCAAAAGAGACACTGATGTATAGAACAGTCTTATGGACTCTGTGGGAGCAGGAGTGGGTGGGAAGATTTGGGAGAATGGCATTGAAACATGTAAAATATCATGTATGAAACGGGTTGCCAGTCCAGGTTCAATGCATGATACTGGATGCTTGGGGCTAGGGCACTGGGACGACCCAGAGGGATGGTATGGGGAGGGAGGAGGGAGGAGGGTTCAGGATGGGGACCAGATGTATACCTGTGGCGGATTCATTTTGATGTTTGGCAAAACTAATACAATTTTGTAAAGGTTAAAAATAAACACACACACACACACACACACACACACACACACACACACACAAAAACAAACAAAAGATAATTGAAAACTTCCCAAACATATGAATCACAAAAATTACTGGAAAGGGAAATAATTACAATTAAAACTGTGAAGCCACACAAAAACCAAGACAAGAAATAACTCAGGACAAAAAAGAACATAGAAATGGTATGAAATAGCTCCAAACAAAAATGTGTCATGAGTTTCTGAAATGGTGTCTTTTTTAAAAAAATAAAATTTTAAAATATAGTAAGGTTTGTTAAAGTTAGGAGGAAGCAGGCCAGGGTAGATTTGACTTTGTTTACTTCCTGAACTGAACAAGCATAAGAAACACTTCTTGAGGAAATGTGCTAGAATCAAAGATTAGAAGCAGTAATTATGCATTGATGATCACATCATCCAAAAAAACTTCACAGAGATTAAAGTTTGGTATAAAAGTACTTGGAATATATAGTATTTCCAGGCAATGCTTAGCTAAACTGGCAAATATTACTTTATTGCAATAACCTGATATAATATATACAATGATTGCTTAACTAGAACAGAAAACTGACATCTATAAAATTGACATTGATGTCAGAATTGAAGGATTTGGTAGAGCAACTGAAGTAGAAATAGAAAAGAAAAAAAAAAAAGATATTCCTAAACAAGAAATATATCTTTATAATTCAATCAGGGAAAAACCAAAACTGTGAATATCACACTTTAAATGAAAAGAAACCAAGGTTTATTTTTCCAGATTAAACAAGTTTATTAGGAAAAGAGAGAAATGGCTTCAGCATGAAAATATAAAGGCAGAATCTGTGACCACTATTATAATAAGGGATCATATGGGAATTCTCAGGATGAATTTCAATTCCTCTTCTTAAGAATTAAATACAGAAAGGGAAGCATGGGTGTATCAGATGGAGGGCATTAAAAGGCACGTCTTCAGCAAGGTTTTGTATACGCGGTGTTCAGAATTGGTGAATCCTGGTGTCCAGGTGTAGAGGATGAGAGTCTTCCGTGGCATCCTCAATAGTAGCAGCCAAAGCCAGAGCCATAGCCAGAGCCGTATCCATAGCCACAGCCACAGAGAGAGCGGGAGCCATAGCCATAGCCACAGCCATAGCCACAGCCCAGCCTGCGGAAGCCAGAGCCATAGCAGGAGCCATAGCCACAGCCCAGGCCTCCATAGCCGTAGCTTCCACAGCCGAGGCCGCCATAGTAGTTTCCGTAGTAGCCACACATGGTGTTGGTGGTTGAGGTTGTTCTCGGGTAGAGAAGGAGAGTAGAAGTGTCACTTGAGTGTGGACATTTCTCCCTGCAGAGGGCCTTTTATATGCCCTGAGTGTGGGTGTGACCCACCCCAGCTTCATGCCATTGGTTAACTTTATGACTGGTCTAATTAGTTTGTTTTTGCTCAACCATGAGATAAAGTCTCACAGTAATTTAGGAAGCTTGTTTTGTTGGCCTGTTTGGGCTCCTCTAATCCAACTGAGGACTTGAAAGAAAGAAGACACCTACCTTGCCTGCCGCAAATTATATGTTCATTTAACCTCCTCCAACCTTCCTTTATGTTAAAAAAGATTATATTGCTAAGACTCAGTCTTATTTGCTCTTGGTTCCGGTTAGTTTCACTGATTTTTTAAATATTTCATAAACATCACACTCCTTTTGACTCATGTATTTAACTTTCTTCTCTTGATTCAAATTAATTACCTTCATCAGATATTCAGTTCTTTTTCTATATTGGAACCATAATGTATATTTCAACCCCAGGATGTTGATATTAACCCAGCCAATTAAAACTTCCGAAAAACCAAGTCAGACCAAAATGGCATTATGCTTTTCTACTTACGCCAATGAGCCTAATTCTCACTTACATTCAATTTTTACAAACTAAGTTATTTCTTGGAATCCAATTTCTGCAATTTTTCTTATCAGTAACAAATTAGATTCTGTATAAATATTTGAGTTATATTCTAAGTAACTGTAAAATAGACTAAACAACATATGTATACCAGTGTATTAGACACAGGTCTGTTCCTTCATCAAGATATCTGATCATTATTCTCTTTGTAACCAGTCGCACTGAGTTCTCTTGTATAGCCCTAGTATCACTGCCATCTTAATTCAAGTTAGTGTGATTCTCCACCTCATTGGGAGGCACAAGAAAAGTGTAAATAGTTTTACATCACAGTTAAAATGTAAAATGTGCCTTCTTTAAGAGAAGGCACGTGAGGAGGTGTCATGATCCACCCATCCATGTGAAATCTATCAGTAGATTTTTACTTTTCTAATGGTATTTCTGAGTCAAAACAGTTTTACATATATTCTCAAAACTTTAGAAAGGGACAGAGAATGCATGATTTGAACACACCCTTAATTTCAGCCAGTTCTCCTCTAGAAATCACAAGAATGAAGCCATAAGATTTCAAAATCTTTTCAATACTTCTATCTTGAGTATATCTGATGAGTCAAAAATTGCTTTTTAGTGAAACAGAATGCTTTCATACTAAAGATCTGATCAAACACATTCATCTAATCAGAACATAAACATATGCTTCTGAGTGTCCTTTCCATGTGTGTGTTTGGTAGGGTCATTTTTGTAAAATAGACAGAATATTATTACTTTTTTTCACCATTTGCTGGGTGAAGATATTAGACTTACAAAACATCTTTACTATATCATTTTCAAATTTCCCATAGAGGAATAAAAGTAACATCAACTATATTACAATGCAGAACCAATCAAGTGATAAATTAAAATAAGTTTCCAGGAAAAAACTAATTTAAATAGCCTAATGATCGTTCTTCCTCTAGGCTATCAAAGTTCTTAGAACATCACCTGAAATTGGTATGACTAAATTGCCTCACTCAAAAAAAAAAAAAAAGGCTATAATTAACTGCTTTTATTTTTTCTTGAATGGGGAGGAGCATTTGATTAAAATAGTCATAAAAGATATTATTATTTTAATAGCAACATTTAATAGGTAACAGTGGTTAATGGATTTAAATGTCAGGGACTCTACCGTGACATTTGATCATTTACAAAATGATAGATGCAGATATATGTAAGTATAAATTAAAGTGAATAATATTGCTTCACAACTTTAATAGGACATATTAGGTACTCAAGGATTTTAGAATTAAACCCTACCATTGGCTTCCCTGGTGGCTCAGATGGTAAAGAACCTGCCTGAAGTGCAGGAGGCCCATGTTTAATCCCTGGATTGGGAAGATCCCCTGGAGAAAAATGGCTACCCACTCCGGTATCCTTGCCTGGAGAATTTCATAGACAGAGGAGCCCGGCAGGCTGCAGTCCATGGGGTTGCAAAGCATCAGACACGATGAGCTATTGACACAACAGTGTCTTCTCTATGTCTTCTCCTTACCTTCTCCACAAACTTTCCTTAGTCTCCTACCATTTTGAAGCCACAATTTTATTCCCAAGACTGCATATATGCAGATAAAATTGAAAGTATTGTTAAAATAAGATTTTCAACAGGTGGAATCTATATGGATTATATGATCACATGCTGATAGTAACAGTTTAAATTTGCAATCTGGAATCAATAAGCCATCAAATTAGGAGAAGAATCTCTCATTTAAGGCACTTGATTTACTGATAGGTGTCGTGACACAGAGCAGAGTTGTTTTGGCTTGAATATATTGGTTATGAGGAATATTTGAGATAGTCTCAATGCCATTTAGTTTGAAGATGAGTCCAACAATGCCTGTGCTTTGCCCCACATACCACTTAATTGGTATTGGTTTGCCGTGCCCTCTTCTACGGAATCTCCCCTACCCAGGGATCAAGCCCACCTCTCTTATGTCTCCTGCATTGGCAGGCAGGTTCTTTACCACTAACACCACTTGGGAAGCCCATAAGGCATTGCAACAAATTTTAAACATAAAACTCTTGAAACTGAATCTGCTCTTCAATTAAGCCTTCTTCTCTTCACATCATGAGCTTCTATAGCAACTACTGTGGTGGCTGTGGCAGCCTGGGGTGTGGCTATGGATGTGGCTACAGTGGCTGTGGATACACCTGCTACCATCTATGATGCTATGGAGGATACTGGTCTTCTGGATTCTTCTGAGAAATTCTAGGCTTCTCATCTGTTCAAGATATTCTATTATGAATAGAGGCATCATAACACGTCCAGCATGAATTATATTAAGGATGTGTTTGTCTATAAAACAGTGACAACCACATCTAAGTAACCATGTAACATCAGACCTTTTTTGATTGAATTGCCAGTTTCCAATAATTTAAAAAATATTCATTTGTTCTATGTTATTATAATATGTATGTATTCTAAGTTGCATCAGTCATATCTGACTCTTTGCAACTCTATAGATTGTAGCTGACCAGGCTCCTTTGTCCATAGTTCTCTCCAGGCAAAGATAGTGGAGTCAGTTGTCACACCCTCCTCCAGGGGAATCTTCCTAACCCAGGGATTGAACCAGTGTCTTTTATATCTCCTGCATTGTCATATGGGGTCTTTACCACTAGCACCACCTGGGAAGCCCATTATTATACGGTTGAATACAAACAATCGTGTGTGTGTGTGGTGGTTGCTCAGCCATGTCCAACTTTTGCAACCCCATGAACTGTACTTGTCTGACTTTTCTGTCTGAGATTCCATTTTCATTTAGAAAAATATCTAAATTGATTTTTCATTAAAGATATTCTATTTTTCACATCTACAATATTTTCATGCATATTTATTGATGTGGATTTCCTGTGATTGTGTGTATGTGTGTGTGTTTGCATGTTGTGTGTGAGATATCTTTCACTATTTTTAGTTGAAAATATATATATGTGGATTAAAAGCTACATCCAACCAGTGCTTTTCTACTATGAGTTTCTGTGAGCATATTCAGAGGCTACTGTTATCTACCTTGATTACCCCAGAACTTTATCTTCAGAACATCCAAACTTTGGTTAAAGATACTGGCAAAGTAGTATCTCTCTTCTTACCACTTCATGTTATTTCTTTAGTATCTCTTTCTTTCCTTTTTAAAAATAATTTTCTTTATTTGTTTTTGACTGTTGCTGGGTCTTTGTTGCTGCACTGGCTACTCTCTAGTTGTGGCAAGTGGGGGCTAGTATTCCCTGCATTGATAAATTCGCAGTAATAATAGTGATCATTGTTGAGGTCCTTTAATGGACCAGAACCTGGTGGTCCGGAGTTGACGATAAGAAAGTAAAGAGAGAGAAAGAGGCTGATATTCCTTGGTTTACACAGAAAACCAATAAAGCCCCTGGTACGGGGCTTGCACTGCTCATGAAGGCACCAGGCGCCCTCTTTAGGGGGTGAAGGCACAGTGCGCCTTCACCAGAGGGTCTTAGAAGCCCGGACAAGAAAATGAGCTCAGTGGAGACGCTGCACTCCAGAGAATTAGCCAGAGAGAAAGAGAGAGAGAGAGAGAGAGAAGGGGACCCAAGCTCTGATGGAGCAAAAGTGTTTTATTCAACATGATGTGAGTATATATACTGTCTTACAAGGTAGCTATTTTCAGCAAAGATAAAAACCAAAAGTCCAGATTACAAATTATCAAGGAAAACATACGGTGATCCATATCAAAGAGAGAGGGTTGTAAATAATCACTTTTACCATATGGTTCATAAAAAGGAAGAGAGGGTCGTAAACAGTTACTTATCACCATATGGGAAAACTAACGAAGAAAATGCATGCATCCCTAAGCCCCCCGGGAGGAGTTTGCTACTCCGCTTAATTCCTGAATATTCAGGGACAGAGGATTCATGACAGATCCTAAATAGCACACAGGAAGCCTCCTGTTAAATGCTTCCTGACAAACATGGCGGTCTTCCTTAGTCTCATTGCAGTGGCTTCTCTTGTTGCGGAGCACAGTCTATAGGGCAGTAGTTGCAGCACGTGGACTCAGTAGTTGCAGTTCCTGGGCTCTAGAGCACAGGCTCTACAGTTGTGGCACACGGACCTAGCTGCTCTGTGGTACATGGGATCCTCCCAGACCAGGGATTGAACCTATTTCTCTTGCACTGGCAGGCAGAGTCTTTACCACTGAGCCACCAGGGAAGCCCTCCTTCTTTCTTTATATTTGGTACTTGAATATGCCTCTAGGAAGATCTCATTTTTCTTCTAAAGTTTATATTATTGCTAGTTCTTTTCCTCACTGAAATCATGTACTTGAACTCATCCTGTTCAGGTTAGCACGTGGATGTTGTGAGCTATGATTCATAACACTCAGAGTTATTGCAAAGTTATTTTGGTCTGTTTAGTTTATGTTGTGTGACCGGTGGTTCCATTGGTCCCTGCCACTGCTGCCTGAAAGTACAGAAAGAATTCCACCAGTCCATGTACTGTGTGTCTTTTGGCAGAGTAGTAGCATAGTGAGATTTATTTTCAACTCCAGTGATTTTCTCCAAAGCAATAACCTAACAAGAGGTATATTACCCATCTGAGTATTCTACTTATGTGCTAAAAACAGAAACCATCTTTAACAAAAATGCATATATATTGGTCTAGCTATCTATCAAGGAGAGATAAAGACTTAGATAGATTCACAATAATAACAATGAACAACTTTAACTCATCACTCTCAGACAGACAGATAAAATAGTTAAAAAAAAAAAAAAAAACTGACTGAAAAGAAAGAAGACCTAAAAATGTAATTAACAAGGTAGCTTCTATGGATGTATATTCATCTATATACTGATGGAAAATAAAGCTTCTTCTCAAGCTTCCACAGAATATACCAAAAATTGATTGTAAAGAAAAAGTACGTTTTAAATATAAAAATACTACAGAAAACATTTTCTGACTGCTATGCAGAGAGAAATTTGCAATGCTGTTTATACTTGGAGAGTAAATTGTTGATTAAAAAACTCTCAGGCAGAATAAAAATATAATCTGAGATTATGGAATTTCAAAATAAAAAATGATAATGATAATAGTACCTAACAGAATCTGCAAGAAAATTTCAAGTAGTAATTAGAAAAAAATCCATAGTACTAAACACTATGGAAAAAGTGTACTATAAAGTGTTTCATAGTACTGAACACTATGAAGAAAAAAGCATATGCGAAATAACAATAAAAGGATTAAACAAGGAGTTTCAAAAATAATATGCATATTTATGCATGTAAATTTAAAAACTTAGATACAATGGATAATTTCCAAGGGGGATACAAAATACCCAACTTGTAACCTTCAGAAATTATAAAGAAATTGAGTATCATGGAAGAAACCAACAAAAAAATAAGCATTATGTAAATACTACACAAATTATAACCTACCTAGACAGCATTTAAAAAGCGTAAACATTACTTTGCAACAAAGGTCCGTGTAGTTAAAGCTATGGTTTTTCCAGTAGTCATGTATGGATGGGAGAGTTGGACTATAAACACAGCTGAGCACCGAAGAATTGATGCTTTTGAACTGTGGTGTTGGAGAAGACTCTTGAGAGTCCCTTGGACAGCAAGGAGATCCAGCCAGTCCATCCTAAAGGAGATCAGTCCTGGGTGTTCATTGGGAAGACTAATGCTGAAGCTGAAACGCCAATACTTTGCCCACCTGATGCAAAGAACTGACTCATTAGGAAAGACTCTGATGCTGGGAAAGATTGAAGGCAGGAGGAGAAGGGGAAGACAGAGGATGAGATGGTTAGATGGCATCACCGACTCAGTGAACATGAGTTTGAGTAAACTCCAGGAGTTGGCAATGAACAGGGAGGTTTGGCATGCTGCAGTTCATGGGGTCACAAAGAGTTGGACATGACTGAGCAACTGAACCGACTGACACAAATTATTCCAGATCAGATAATTATTTGGGGGAAATTCTACCAGATCTTCAGAGATAAAATAACTTTATGTTCTATAAATTATTTGACAGCACTGAAAATGAAGGAAACTTACATTGATATCAGTGACAGACAGACTATTAAGTTTCTTCCATGATTTGTACCTTTTGATATCAATGCCTTAGTCATGCCCTCCTCTTGAGAATGGACAGGACTTGTTATTTACTTCTAACAATGAAATATAACAAAGAAGTTAATAAAATGCATGTGATCGTGTGTATGTATTTCTGATACATAAAATTGTATGGCATTGTAGAACCCATCTTGCTAGAGTAACTTTCTCACCTTTCCAAGCCTTGAGAAGGCACACGGCCATATTTGGAACTAATATGGCAAGGAGGTGGCTCAGACAGTGAAGACTGTGCCTGAAATGCAGGAGATCTGGGTTCAGTCCCTGAGTTGGGAAGATCCCCTGGAGGAGGGTATGGCAATCCACTCCAGTATTCTTGCCTGGAGAATCCCCATGGACAGAGGATCCTGCTGGGCTATAGTCCATGGGGTCATAAAGAGTCAGACATGACTGAGTGACTAAGCACAAAACACAGCACACATGGCAAGGAACTACAGCCAGCCTCCTGGAGCTGAGGCTGGCCTCCAACAGTCAGCCAGCGAAGGCCTCCCACCAACAGTCAGTGTTGAGCCCTCAGTTGTACAAACACAAAGAACAGAATTCTGCCAAAAAGTGTCTGTAAGTAATATTTCATATCAAATAACTGACATAAAAACCAGTATTGCTATTTGCATCAAACAAGTTTATTAGGTTAAAACAAAGACAGCATGGAAGGCATCAAGTCAGTTACTATGGAATCATCATCTTGATGAAAATAGAACTCTGAGGTCAAGGTGGACTTCACTTTATGTCACTTAATGATGTAAATTCAAAGAATGTAGGTTAGAAGGTAGGCTAGGAATAATCCACACTAAACTTCCATGATGCAGCCTAATCATCATCCAGGGGAAAAACACAGAACATGAGGGCTTCAGAACTGGTGAATCCTGGTGTCCAGGTGTAGAGGATGAGAGTCTTCCGTGGCGTCCTCAATAGTAGCAGCCAAAACCAGAGCCATAGCCGCATCCATAGCCACAGCCACAGAGAGAGCGGGAGCCACAGCCGTAGCCACAGCCATAGCCACAGCCCAGCCTGCGGAAGCCAGAGCCATAGCAGGAGCCATAGCCACAGCCCAGCCTGCGGAAGCCAGAGCCGTAGCAGGAGCCATAGCCACAGCCCAGCCTGCGGAAGCCAGAGCCGTAGCAGGAGCCGTAGCCACAGCCCAGGCCTCCATAGCCGTAGCTTCCGCAGCCGAGGCCGCCATAGTAGTTTCCGTAGTAGCCACACATGGTGTTGGTGGTTGAGGTTGTTCTTGGGTGGAGAAGGAGAGTAGAAGTGTCACTTGAGTGTGGACATTTCTCCCTGCAGAGGGCCTTTTATATGCCCTGAGTGTGGGTGTGACCCACCACACCTTCATGCCATTGGCTAACTTTATGACCACTCTAATTAGTTTGTTGTTCACAACCAAAGATGAAACCTCAGAGAAATTCAGCAGGATTGCTGTGTTGACATCTTAGTTTGGATTCCTCTTATTTAATTGAGCATTTGGATGAGAGGAGACATACACTCACACCTACACAGTCCTGTCCCAGATTACATGTTCATTTTAACTTCTTAGAACCATTCTTTAGACCATAAAAAGAAGATATGTTAGTTATTGGACCCCATTAGGGTTGTTATTTTGTAACACTTCATACCAAAAAAATTCCTGTGAATCTTAAATTGTGTTCTAAATTGTTGGGTTTTTTTTCAGTAATTCAGTGTCTTTTCTAAGCAAACCCATAATGGATCTTTCATGTCCACAAAGTTGATTATTTTACTTATAAAAATGTCAAAGGAATCAGTTCTGAAAAAAATGTCATCTTCTTTCCTATGTATTGATGAGTATAAATTTTATTTATGTTCAATTTCTAGTGAAGAACATGAGAATAGAAGTAATTTTCTGAAACCCAAAATCTACATTTTCCTTTCCCCCCTAAGTAATTACTTAATATTTTAAGTAACTTTACAACCTTAATGTGTGCATTAACAATAAGAGAACTGTTCCTTTCTCAATCAGTTAGTCAGTTCAGTCAGTTCAGTTGCTCAGTCATGTCTGACTCTCTGTGATCCCATGGACTGTAGCACTCCACGCCTCACTATCCAGCACCAACTCCCAGAGTTTATTCAAACTCATGTCCATTGAGTCGGTGATGCCATCCAATTGTCTCATCCTCAATTTTTCCCTTCTCCTCCCACCTTCAATCTTTCCCAGTATCATGGTCTTTTCAAATGAGTCAATTCTTTGCATAAGGTGGCCAAAGTATTGGAGTTTCAGCCTCAATACATCAAATCAAAAGCTTTGTAACCTGCTATACTGAGGTCTCTTGCATAGCCCTTGAATTACAACTTATCTTCGTTCAAATCTTTGTGATAACACATCCTTTTGGATAGCCAAAGAAAAATGATAGTAGGGTTATAGACAAAAAGTGTATTTCTGTGTCTTTAAGAAAATCCTTGTGGGAAAGCAGCTTTATTTGTACATCACAAGAATTTCTGATATACAGTGATAATTCTTCTTCAAAATATCATTTTTGTATGGTAAATAGATGGGGAAACAGTGGCAACAATGTCAGACTTTATTTTTCTGGGCTCCAAAATCACTGCAGATGGTAACTGCAGCCATGAAATTAAAAGACACTCCTTGGAAGGAAAGTTATGACCAACCTAGATAGCATATTCAAAAGCAGAGACATTACTTTGCCAACAAAGGTTCGTCTAGTCAAGGCTATGGTTTTTCCTGTGGTCACGTATGGATGTGAGAGTTGGACTGTGAAGAAGGCTGAGCACCGAAGAATTGATGCTTTTGAACTGTGGTGTTGGAGAAGACTCTTGAGAGTCCCTTAGACTGCAAGGAGATTCAACCAGTCCATTCTGAAGGAGATCAGCCCTGGGATTTCTTTGAAAGGAATGATGCTAAAGCTGAAACTCCAGTACTTTGGCCAGCACATGAGAAGAGTTGACTCATTGGAAAAGACTCTAATGCTGGGAGGGATTGGGGGAAAGAGGAGAAGGGGACGACAGAGGATGAGATGGCTGGATGGCATCACTGACTCGATGGACGTGAGTCTGAGTGAACTCCGGGAGTTGGTGATGGACAGGGAGGCCTGGTGTGCTGTGATTCATGGGGTCGCAAATAGTCGGACATGACTGAGCGACTGATCTGATCTGATCTGATTAGGTAACCATGGGCAAGAATATGACTACAATGACTTGGGTTGGATCCCTGGGCCAGTAAGATGCCCTGGAGAAGGAAATGGCAACCCGCTCCAGTATTCTTGCCTGGGCAATCCCATGGACAGAGAAGCCTGTTGGGCACAGTTCATGGGCTGCAATGAGTCAGATACAACTGTGACTAACTTTTCAGGCAGCCTTAGATAGGAATTAGACAGTAAAATTTGATGCTGGTTTACATTGCAGTGAAGATAGTTTAAGAATTTAGACATCCTGTGCACTTTAATCAACTCTCTTTGGGGATCATCACAACATGGACATAGATTTTGTTAAGTTACCTGATTCATCTAACATCATAGCTATGCAAATGGGTCAAGAGAACATAGCGTCTTAATGAAACTCAAAAGTATTTCCATGCTGGAGGTCAGATCTTTAGAGCATCCAACTTTTCCTCCATCATGCGTTTTTGAATCCATTTTACATGTGTGTTTCTTGTTAGGTGCATATTTTAAAGTAAATATGCTATTGTGATATTTAATTCACTATCTACTGGACTGAGATATTGTAAGCAGAGGACATCTTCAATTTCTTGTATAGAAACTAGCAATAACTTCAACACCCACAGTGAAAAATCAGTCAGACAATAAGTTAAGTTTTTAGTAAAAACTAGTTGAAATAACAGAACAATTAGTCTTCAAGGATATTTAAGTCCTTAGAACAGTGACTAATTTTGGTAAGCCATAATTATATCAGTTAATTTTTTAAAAACACTACAACTAACCTGTAGTTTTGTGTTTTTGATTTTAAAATACAGAATACACTACTTTTTAGACAACACAATATTCCTAATTACAACATCTACTAGATTTTTTTCTTATATTATTTATTTTCAGGAATTAATTTGTTCTCCCTAGTTGAGTTGCCCTCTCTGATCATATCAGTGTGAGCTTTGCACAGCATCACTCTTTTCTCCCATTCTTCTCTGGTGTGTTGTTCTGAATATACTCAATTCTCAAATATATTCCAAAAAATAAAGCAAGTCTTATTTCACCTTTCATACCCTTCAAAGTAATCTCTGTTGCCATATTCTGCTTCACAGCAAAATGTCATATGTGTACTTCCATGGAGGCATTTTAGTATGTCTTTAGCACTTCAATCATATTTTTTGGCCTTTGGCCTCCACTACTCTACTAAAATGCTCCTGCAGAAATCATCAAGACTTCCCTGGTGGCCCAGTAGTTAAGACTCAAAGCTTCCACTGTGGCGGGTATGGGCTCCATCTCTGGTAGGGAAATTTAGATCCCATATGCCATGTGGCATGGCCAAATGTAAAATAAGCAAACAAATACTGCTGAGTCTTGTCAAATCCAGAGGTCAAGTGTTCATTTTCCCCAGCTTCTGAGTACAGTTAGATCCACCAACCTCTTTTTTTATTCTTAAAAACGCCAACCTTTAGCTTCACCCTATGCACACAGCTTTGGTTCATTTCCCACCTCAGCAGCTGCTTCTTCTCAGTGTCCTCTCTTCAATCTCCTCAGATTTTGTCCTCAAATTTTAGAGTTCCCAAAGATGTGTTCACCTCACTCATATAGTCACTAGTCTTTACCTAAACTCTGCTTGATTGGAGCACTTTGGATGCATTCTTTTGTTCAATCAATTTCAATTCCATTTTCAGTCTTATTACTTCATATATAATTTTCATATATATTTCCAACGTTATTCTATATATCTTCAAATTAACACCCATATTTTCATAGATGAATAGTGATTAGAAATTTAAGACAAATTGCATTCATGATTCTCTATACTCCCTAGTCTAATTTATTTTCCATCTCATAGCACGCATGGCACAAATTAGATCTAACTTTCCTTTACTGAAATCTTGTAAGTTTTCCACATTGGGATTGCTAGAGTAGATACCAGACATGCAATTAGATTTCAATTTCAAAATATTGATTTTCAAATCAAAATTCAGAAGATTGGATTTCCCAAAAATTGCAAGAGGGATACTTAAACTAAAAATAATGTATTTATATGACATTCAGATTTAACTGATTTGCTTGCACTTTTATGCTACACCTGGATACATCTTGGGAAACATAGCTGACATAATCCAACATGTCCAAGCTATGACCACATCCATCAGTTCATCTGGTAACCCCTTTCCTGTCCACTAAATATTCACACTTCTTTGAGTGTCTTTTCAGTCCTTCAAACAGACATACTTTGTTTTCACTTCAGGTTTTCTGCCCTCCAGTTCTAAGTAACAGCCAGAATGACTTTGCATTCTCTCTTCTCCTAGAGAAGTTTTTTCTGACTACTCAGCTTGAATCATTCCTTACAAATAAGTCTTTAAATTCCCCATAACTGACAATGGCTTAGTGTTTACATAAACCCATCACTATCAGAAATTAACTCATTCTTTTTTCATATCTTTGTCTGTCTTGAATTTCCTGATCTGGATTAATCTAGATTATATACACCATAAAAATGACTTTATCTGGTATGTTCACTGCTCCATCCTTAATAGTGTTCAATATATGACTGATTCTTAACAAAGTTTGATGCATGAAAGAAGTCATAAATGATCAAATCAAGGAAACAGAAAGAGTACTTTTATATTGCCGGGAGCCACCACGGGAGATCCCGCCCATGACAAAGGTCATGCGAAGAAGACCTGACAGGCAAAGGCGGATCAGGACTCGAGGGATTTCCTGGGCCTGCTCGAGCATCTACCCCGAAACCAAAATCTGTCTGTCTACTGTCTACTATATTATGCCTTTCAACCACTCTTCTGATATTAGCAGGGGGCTATCCCCGACCACCTTTCTCTGGAGAAAATCAACTTAGGGCTCTAAGTTGATAAGTCTCCTGGGCATGAAAGGAATATTTCTATTCTAACCCCTCTGTTGGCATTCTGGCTTGCTTGACAGGTTTTTCCTTACTCTTAAAACTAACGCACATGATTGTTCACAACTTCCCAACCATGAAAGGCATGAGAAGCCTAAACATTCTAAAAGTCCTAATGCGCATAGAACCCTTTAAGGGGTGAAAAATTATTAGAATAGTACTGGTAAAGGGCTGCATTATTGGGCCAATGCTTGCTGCCAAGTTCCCATATCCCTTATCCATTTGCACCTGGGAGTGCATTAGTTAATGTAGTTGGAATGTAAGAAAAACAAGTAGTAGCCTTGGTATTAACCACATCAGACCTTTGAGCTAATAAGTTCTTTCTTTGTTGTGACCCACTGCACCTTTGCTCCATGAGAATGTAACTCTGTTTAGTACTTTCTGAGGCTGACACAGATTAGAAATATAAAGAAAAAACACTTCAATGAAAACAAGTTTTCTGGTTGATCAACCTTTATCAAAATAGGGTCATAAAATGTCAACAGACCTCCAGGCCAGAAGATAATGTACATAACACAAAGACCCTTATAAATGAAAAGGTATGCAGAAAACATCCTGGTCCCGATGAAGGTCAAACTGATGTAATGTTGAGCTGACTCTGCATGACTTTGTATCTTTCACTTCTGGAAATGTGTAATTCAGAGTATAAAAGCCCCTTTTGAAAGTAAAACTGCGGATCCCACTTCACCAGAGCTCTGGTCTCTGTGTGTGTGTGTCTCTCTCTCTCTATCTCTATCTCTCTCTTCTTTTTTCATGCTGACTCCCTGGAACACAGAGGCTCTCTGAGTTCACTTTTTTGCCCAGGCTTCTAAGACCCAATCAAGAAGGTGCTCTGTGTCTTCACCCCATCGAGAGGGCGCCTGAGGCCTCCGTGAATAGAACAAGTCCCGTGTCAGGGGCTTTATTGGCTTTCTGTGTAAACCAAGGAATATCAGCCTCTTTCTCTCTTCTCTATTCTTTTTCCTTTATTTTCTTATCGTTCAACCCCAGACCATCAGGTCCCAGTCCATTATAAGACCCGTGTCATCTCTCTCGCCGACACCATCCATCCTGAGGGTACCCTTGGATCCTGCTGGGGCTAGACCCTGGCATTATATTCCTTTTGAACTTCATATACTGAAATAATTTTAGATTATAAAAAGTTACTTAAACATACAAAAAAATTGCCATATATCCATTTCTCAACGTCCCCTATAACTTTTATAACCATAGTGCAATTATCAAGCCAAATAAATTAATTTTGTACAAAAATTTCTTCCATCAACATCTTTTTTTTTTTTTTTTTCTTTTTCGGTTCCAAGATCCACTTCACATTGTCTTTGCTCCCATATATTTTCAGTCTTTTCCAGTTAGTGAGAGTTACTCCATCTTTCCTTGAGTTTCCTGTCCTTTACAATTTTAAACTGTTGGATATTTAGTAGTTCTTTTCAGTTGCTCTGCTGCTGCTGCTGCTAAGTCGCTTCACAGTTGCTCAGTAATGTCCAAATTGGTGATACCATGGACTGCAGCCCATGAGGCCTCCCTGTCTATCACCAACTCCCAAGCTTGCTCAAAGTCATGTCCATTGAATCAGTGATGCCATCCAACCATCTCATTCTCTGTTGTCCCCTGCTCCTCCTGCCTCCAGTCTTTCTCAGAATCAGGGTCTTTTCAAATGTCAGTACTTTGCATCAGGTGGCCAAAGTATTGGAGCTTCAGTTTCAGCATCATTCCTTCCAATGAATATTCAGGACTGATCTCCTTTAGGATGGACTTGTTTGATCTCCTTCCTGCCCAAGGGACTCCCAAGAGTCTTCTCCAACATCACAGTTCAAAAGCATCAATTCTTCGGCACTCAGCTTTCTTCACAGTCCAACTCTCACATCCATACATGACTACTGGAAAAACCATACCCTTGACTAGACAGACCTTTTTTGGCAAAGTAATGTCTCTGCTTTTTAATATGCTGTCTAGGTTGGCCATAGCTTTTCTTCCAAGGAGCAAGTGCCTTTTAATTTCATGGCTGCAGTCACTGTTTGCAGTGATTTTGAAGCCCAAGAAAATAAATTTTCTCACTGTTTCCACTGTTTCCCCATCTATTTGCCATGAAGGGATGGGACCAGATGCCATGATTTTAGTTTTATGAACATTGAGTTTTCAGCCAACTTTTTCACTCTTCTCTTTCATCAGGAGGCCCTTTAGCTCTTCTTCACTTTCTGCCAAGAGTGCCATATTTAGTAGAATATTTCCCAATTTGGGTTTGTCTGAAGCTTCCTCATACCTAGTGAGGTTATACATTTCAGCAGAATACTGAAAGTGATGTGCCTTTTTCAGTATGGTATATCAGGAGACAAATCATATCCATAAATCTTTGAGAGTTTCTGGGATCATTTTTAAACTCTAATTTCTAATGGAATAAGTACTCTAATCCTTCCCTGTATCTCCAGGATAAATGAGGTTAACCTTCATGGTCTTGTCTTGGTTTTGTGTCATGTATAAAATTATTGATACCCATTTCTGACAAGTATAAACCAAAGTGCTGTATATAACATTGCTTCTCAATAAAAGTTATAATACAGTTATTCAATGTTGTACAAGTGAACTCTGTCACCCCAGCATCTGTCCCACAAAAATCCCATCCTTCTCTTCTACTTCAAAGCCACCCTTTTGTTTCCAGTTCTACATATATGCAGGTAGGTTTTAATTTAGTTTTTAAATTAAAATAAACTTTTCAACAAGCTGAATCTTCATGGGTTAAATGAGCTCATAGAGCTAGTAACTGAGTTTAAATTTGGAATCTAGATTAAACATCAAGCCACATTCCCCCGCCCACCCCCAACAAAGGCATATGATATATTGATAGGCATCATGACACACACTACAGATGTCTTGGCTTGGATACGTTGGTTATGAGGAATTCTTGAGATAGTTTTAATGCCACTTTAGCTTGAAATGTGAGTCCAGCAATGCCTGTGGTTTATCACATGTGGCACTCATTTGGTAAATAAGGTAGTGTGCAGATTATAAACTTAAAACTCGTGAAACTGAATCTTCTCTTCAGCTGAATCTTCTCCTCACACCATGATCTTCTACAGCAACTATTATGGTGATTTGGGTTATGGCTTTGGTGACCTGAGATGTAGCTATGAATATGGCTGTGGTAGCTGTAGACATATCTGTTATCATCCATGCTGCTATGGAAGATACTGCTCTTCTGGTCTCTTCTGAGAAATTCTATATTGCTCATCTTTTCGGGATGTTCTCTTATGAGGATCCATGTATACCTCCCGCATTTTTTTATAATAAGGATGTCCGTATCTGTTAAAAAATGAGTACCAAATCTAAGCTACTATGCAACATTAGAATTTTCTATTGAATTGCCAGTTTCCAACAATTTGTAACAATATTCATCTGATCTATCTTATTACTATATGATTAAATACGAATTTGTTGTTGTTCACTCACAAAGGTCTGACTCATTGAGACCCATGGACTATAGGAAGCCAGGCTTCTCTGTCCTTCACTATGTCCCAGAGCTTGCTCAAACTCATATACTTAGAGTCAGCGATGCCATTCAACCATCTCATCCTCTGTCACCCCCTTCTCCTACCCTCAACCTTTTACAGCATCAGAGTCTTTTCTATGAGTCAGCCCTTCGCATCAGGTGGCCAAAAGACTGGAGCTTCAGCTTCAGCATCAGTCCTTCCAATGAATATTCAGGGTTAATTTCCTTTATATTTTACTGGTTTGATCTCCTTGCAGTCCAAGAGACTCTCAAGAGTTTTCTCCAGCACCGCAATTTCAAAAGCACCAATTTTTCAGCACTCAGTCTTCTTTATGGTCCAGCACTCACATCGATATGTGACTACTGGAAAAGTCCTAGCTTTAACTATAAGGGCCTTTGTTGGCAAAGTGATGTCTCTGCTTTTTAATATGCTGTCTAGGTTTGTCAGTTTTTCTTCTAAGGAGTTTGTGTCTTTTAACTTTGTGGCTACCGGCACCATCAGCAGTGATTTTGGAGCCCAAGAACATAAAATCTGTCACTGCTTTCACTTTTTATCTATTTGCCATGAAGGGATGGGACCAGATTCCATGATCTCAGTTTTTTGAATGTTGAGTTTTAAGCCAGCTTTTTCACTTTCCTATTTCACCCTCATCAAGAGACTCTTTAGTTTCTCTTTCCTTTCTGCCAGGTAGTATCATCTGCATCTGAGGTTGTTGACATTTCTTCCAGCATCTTGATTCCAGTTTGTGTTTCTTCTAGCCTTGCATTTTGCATGATATACTTTGCCTATAAGTTAAACAAGCAGGATGACAATATACAACTTTGATGTACTCCTTCCCCAATTTTCAACCAGTCCATTGTTCCATGTCCAATTCTATCTGTTGCTTCCTGACCTGTATATAGGTTTTTCAGAAGATCAATCTTAACCACTTCCCTTTGGGAAAATGTCTAAAATGATTTTTTTGTTCAAATTTCTCTGTTTTCCCTACCTACAATACTTTGATATATATTATTTATGTAGATTTCTTTGATTGTGTGTGTGTTTTGTGTGAGGTGTTTGGCCCTTGCACTATCTATAGTATGAGAT
Source organism: Bos grunniens (assembly GCF_055505025.1). NCBI lineage: Eukaryota > Metazoa > Chordata > Mammalia > Artiodactyla > Bovidae > Bos > Bos grunniens. The sequence continues at coordinate 152,351,816 of NC_141165.1, forward strand.
AATTTTTTTTAATTAAAAGCATCTTGATTCTACTTAAATCTTTTTTATAAAAAAAAGGATAGCTACTCTGTTTCAGTTAGCTCAAAGTTCTTGTGGAGTATGATTAATAATTTTCAGAGTTTTTACAGCTATGTTTGCAATCTCTTTGGCTCATCTTGTGTCACTGGCTGTCTCTCTGATCCCTGACATTGCTGCCTGAAAGTGCAGAAGGAATTTCATCAGCCAAGTCTCTGTCTTTTGGTGGAGCAGGAGGATAGCAATATTCCCCATATATCTTCCTCACTGTCAGGATGTGTTTGCAGAGGACAGGAGAGCATCAGGTACACGAGGACAGAACCTTCTTTAATTTGGAAATGATTCCCTTTAAATAACTAGATGTATGGCTTACCACTGAATAAGCTATTTCAAATATTTATGTAAAAGAAGAGGACATTTAAAACATCAGTGTTCCAAACCTCTTTAAAAAGCAAATAGTAAGGGAAATTTTAAATATAAATACTTTTAAGTATAATGTAAGGAGAATAAAGGAAAAATGAAGACACAGGCACAATTAATTCAATATAAAATGGATAAACTATAAAGAAAACCAGTAATTCCTCAAGCTGGTAGTTTGAACAGATATGTCAAAGTGATGAATTCTAGATTTTGATCAAGAATATAAGAGAGAGAATACAAATTATGAGTGTGAAGAATGAAAGAATGAACATTTTTTAAGATCCCACAGTCTCCAAACAAAATGGATAACATGAAACATGTTAGTCAATAATTCCACAACACAGTTGAAATGGAAAAATTTCCTTTAAACACTCCAATTACCAAAACCAACTCCAGTAAATCTGAGTCAGTCAGTTCAATTGTTCAGTTGTTCAGTTGTGTCCGAATCTTTGCAACCCCATGGAATGCAGCAAGCCAGGCCTTCCTGTCCATCACGAACTCCCAAAGCTTGCTCAAATTCATGTCCATAGAGTCAGAGGTGCCATTAAACCATCTCATCCTCTGTCGTGCCCTTCTCCTCCTGCCTTCAATCTTTCCCAGCACCAGGGACTTTTCCAATGAGTCAGTTCTTTGCATCAGGTGGCCAAGAGTATTGGAGTTTCAGCTTCAACATCAGTTCTTCCAATGAATAATCAGGACTGATTTCCTCTAGGATTGACTTGTTTGATTTCCTTGAAGTCCAAGGGACTCTCAATAGTATTCTCCAAGTCCACAGTCCAAGTCTTCTCCAAGACCACAGTTCAAAAGCGTAATTCTTTGCTGCTCATCTTTCTTTATAGTTCAACTCTCTCATCCATACATCAGTTCAGTTCAGTTCAGTCACTCAATCATGTCCGACTCTTTGCAACCCCATGGACAGCATGCCAGGCTGTCCCTGACCATCACCAACTCCTGAAGGCTACTCAAACTCAAAGTCTATTGAGTTGGTGATGCCATCCAACCTCTAATCCTCTGTTGTCCCCATCTCCTCCCATCTTCAATCTTTCCTGGCATCAGGGTCTTTTCAAGTGAGTCAGCTCTTCACATCAGGTGGCCAAAGTATTGGAGTTTCAACATTAACATCAGTCCTTCCAGTGAACACCCAGGACTGATCTTCTTTAGGATGGACTGGTTGGATCTCCTTGATACCCAAGGGACTCTCAAGAGTCTTTTCCAACACCACAGTTCAAAAGCATCAATTCTTCAGCACTCGGCTTTCTTTACATTCCAACTCTCACATCCATACATGACTACTGGAAAAAACAAAGCTTTGACTAGACTGACCTTTGTTGACAAAGTAATGTCTCTGTTTTTTAATATGCTGTCTAGGTAGGTCATAACTTTTCTTCCAAGGAGCAAATGTCTTTTAATTTCATGGCTGCTTTCACCATCTGCAGTGATTTTGGAGTCCAAGAAAATTAAGTTTGTCACTGTTTCCATTGTTTCTCCATCTATTTGCCATGGAGTGATGGGACCAGATGCTATGATCTTAGTTTTTTGAATGTCAAGTTTTCAGCCAGGTTTTTCACTCTCCTCTTTCACTTTTATCAAGAGGCTCTTAAGTTCCTCTTTGTTTTCTGCCATAGGAGTGGTGTCACCTGCATTTCTGAAGTTATTGATATTTCTCCTGGCAATCTTGATTCCAGCTTGTGCTTCATCCAGCCCAGTGTTTCTCATGATGTACTCTGCATATGAGTTAAATAAGCAGGGTGACAATAAACAGCCTTGATGTACTTCTTTCCCAATTTGGAACCAGTCTGTTGATGTCTAGTTCTAATTGTTGCTTCTTGGCCTGCATACAGATTTGAGTAGCACTTTATCTAATAAAGAAAATGAATGCATAGTTAAAAATAAATTTCCCCTAAATAAACTCTAGTAATAGATGTTTCAGAGGTAAATTCTATTAAATATTTATACAGCATATTTATGGGTACCTTAAGAAAATTACAGAGACTGGGAACTTGACTTCAAATATTTTTATCTAAAAGCACTAGTAAGCAAGAGATATTTTTAACTTATTAATATTTTATTTAATACGTGAAAAACACAAAAACTATCTTTATGAAGAATCATTTATATTTATCTATCTAACTATATCTAGGAGAAGTAGATAAAAACACACTAATAATGGATGACTTTCCTCAGAACAAGACAGATAAAATAGAAATAATAACTAAAGCCTAAACAATATAATCAATTAGATAAAACTTATAATACATTGGTCTTTGCATCCCCATAATATAAAATGAACCTTCTTTCCAACACCCACAAAACAAACACTATAATTGATCATATATTTAATATTATGTTACACAGAATTAGCATCTTTTGTAGAGTAGAAATACAAGCAAGAATACTTCCTTACGTCATGCAACAAAACTCATAATTACTGGGGAAAGGAAAGAATAGAAAATCCCTTTAAAAATAAAATCAAGCAATAGGGAAAACAATGAGTTCTTTACAACCTAGAAAATAAAAAGTCTTCTATTAGGAAACTTTGGGGGTAAAAGATGAAATACAAATGAAATTATAGATTTTTAAATAACTAATGAAAATTATCCATAATAGTCTTTTAGAGATATTTAAAGCAGTGTTTAAAGAAAAATTCATAGCACCAAACACCTTTATCACTAAAAATAAAAGAAAAATCAATATTTCAGTCAGAACACTTCATAAAGGAGAAATAAGAAAACCAGAAAAGGAAAAAAATAGATCAAAAAACAGAAAGTAATAAAAGTGACTTAAATAACCAGCCAAAATGCTGTTATTGGAAAGAATTAACAGAATTATAAACTACTTGCTAACTTGAAGAAAAAAGAGAGAAATCACATATAAAATAAATAACAAAAGAAAAATGAACATTAAAATGGAAGAAATTTGAAACATCATATGAAACTACATTTCAGAAATTTATAAATCTTAAAACCAAGGTGAAATAGATAATTTCTTAGCAAAATACAAATTACCAAAATGGACACTATTAGTTTTAGAGATCAAAAACAACCAATTTCCTTGGAAGGATAAAAGGATATTATTAACAAAATGGCCTACATAAAAGCTTAGTCCCAGATGAAGTCTCACAATTCTATCAAATTTTCAAGCACAAGAAAATCCTAATACTGTATGAATTGTTAAAGTGCACTGAAAATGAACAGCTTTCTAATTTCTTATATGAAATATGTGTAGCATTGAGTCTGTGGTAGGTAGCTTGCCCCTTTGATTTCTACCTTTTGATGTAAATATTTTTGTGTGATCCTCTCTCTGTGAGTATGAGACCTGTGACTTACTTGTACCCAGTAAAATATGGCAAGTGTATATTATTATGTGTGATTATGTTACACAAGACATCTCTGGCTGGAGTCTCTCTCCCTCCTTGCTGGCTTTGAGTAAACAAGCATCCCGTGTTTGGGAATTTACTTGGGAAGGGAATATGGGCAGTCTTTTGTGGCTTAGAGTAGCTTCTAGAAGACATTCTGCAAGGGGCTCTGGTCAACAGCCAGCAAGAAAATAAGTCTTTCATTTCTACAGCTAAAAGCGACTGCCAACAACAATGTGAACTTAGAAGTAGATCCTACTCCAGCTAAGCCAGCATCTTTAATTAGGACATTATGAGATGTTGAAGCTTTTCAGCCCATATCTGAAACAGTGTTTTTATCTTAATATTATAGTCCCCCATGCCTGCCAAATAGTTTCACAATTTATCGCTAGCTTGAGATGCAATTCATTATTATTCTTAACGTTATATCCCTCATACTTTTAAAATGGACAGAAGTGATATTTGGCTTTGTGATAAGAGTTTTCCAACATAACTTACTTTATTCCCTCAGAAGCAGAGGAGGAAACTGAAGTCTACAGAAAGTAAGTTACTTTCCTAAGACAACTGATATTTGAACTGATAAAGAAACTAACCTAAGAATAATAAGAGAAAAATAGCTCCCCAAGAAAGTAATTGTTGACTTTCTTAAAAACTGAAACACAAACACTATCAGAAATACTGAAAATCAAATAATTGGCGTAGAGACAAGAGTTTCTGTTTAGATTGAACAAGTTTATTAGGTCAACAGAGAAGCAAGCTCCAGCGTGAATGTCAAGGTAAATTCTTGACACCATCGTCCTAACGAAAGCAGAAGTATGAGGTCGCATGTGAATTTCACCATCTCCCACTTAATGGAGTAAATTCAGGGAATTTGTAGGTTAGATGGTCGGGCAATGACAGACCGTACTAGATTTCCATGATACAAGATAATCATCATCCAGGGAAAGACACAGAATATATAGGGTTCAGAACTGGTGAATCTTGATGTCCAGGAGCAGAGGAGGAGGCTCTTCCATGTCGTCCTCAATCAGTTCAGTTCAGTTCAGTTCAGTCGCTCAGTCGTGTCTGACTCTTTGCGACCCCATGAATCACAGCACTCCAGGCCTCCCTGTCCATCAACAACTCCGGGAGTTCACTCAGACTCACGTCCATTGAGTCAGTGATGCCATCCAGCCATCTCATCCTCTGTCGTCCCCTTTTCCTCCTGCCCCCAATCTCTCCCAGCATTAGAGTCTTTTCCAATGAGTCAACTCTTCTCATGTGCTGGCCAAAGTACTGGAGTTTCAGCTTTAGCATCATTCCTTCCAAAGAAATCCCAGGGCTGATCTCCTTCAGAATGGACTGGTTGGATCTCCTTGCAGTCCAAGGGACTCTCAACAGTCTTCTCCAACACCACAGTTCAAAAGCATCAATTCTTCAGCGCTCAGCCTTCTTCACAGTCCAACTCTCACATTCATACATGACCACAGGAAAAACTATAACCTTGACTAGACGGACCTTTGTTGACAAAGTAATGTCTCTGCTTTTCAATATGTTATCTAATTTGGTCATAACTTTCCTTCCAAGTAGTAAGCGTCTTTTAATTTCATGACTACAGTCACCATCTGCAGTGATTTTGGAGCCCCCCAAAATAAAGTCTGACACTGTTTCCACTGTTTCCCCATCTATTTCCCATGAAGTGATGGGACCGGATGCCATGATCTTTGTTTTCTGAATGTTGAGCTTTAAGCCAACTTTTTCACTCTCCTCTTTCACTTTCATCTAGAGGCTTTTGAGTTCCTCTTCACTTTCTGCCATAAGGGTGGTGTCATCTGTGTATCTGAGGTTATTGATATTTCTCCCTGCAATCTTGATTCCAGCTTGTGCTTCTTCCAGCCCAGCGTTTCTCATGATGTATTCTGCATATAAGTTAAATAAGCAAGGTGACAATATACAACCTTGATATACTCCTTTTCCTATTTGGAACCAGTCTGTTGTTCCATGTCCAGTTCTAACTGTTGCTTCCTGACCTGTGTACAGATTTCTCAAGAGGCAAGTCAGGTGGTCTGGTATTCCCATCTCTTTCAGAATTTCCCACAGTTTATTGTGATCCACACAGTCAAAGGCTTTGGCATAGTCAATAAAGCAGAAGTAGATGTTTTTCTGGAACTCTCTTGCTTTTTCCATGATCCAGTGGGTGTTAGCAATGTGATCTCTGGTTCATCTGCCTTTGCTAAAACCAGCTTGACATCAGGAAGTTCATGGTTCACATATTGCTTAAGCCTGGCTTGGAGAATTTTGAACATTATTTTACTAGCATGTGAGATGAGTGCAATTGTGTGGTAGTTTGAGCATTCTTTGGCATTGCCTTTCTTTGGGATTGGAATGAAAACTGACCTTTTCCAGTCCTGTGGCCACTGCCGAGTTTTCCAAATTTGCTGACATATTGAGTGCAGCACTTTCACAGCATCATCTTTCAGGATTTGAAATAGTTCAACTGGAATTCCATCACCTCCACTAGCTTTGTTCATAGTCATACTTTCTAAGGCCCACTTGACTTCACATTCTGGGATGTCTGGCTCTACATGAGTGATCACACCATCATGATTATCTGGGTCGTGAAGATCTTTTTTGTACAGTTCTTTTGTGTATTCTTGCCACCTCTTCTTGATATCTTCTGCTTCTGTTAGGTCCATACCATTTCTGTCCTTTATCGAGCTCATCTTTGTATGAAATGTTCCATTGGTATCTCTAATTTTCTTGAAGAGATCTCTAGTCTTTCCCATTTTGTTGTTTTCCTCTATTTTCTTTGCACTGATTGCTGAAGAAGGCTTTCTTATCTCTTCTTGCTATTCTTTGGAACTCTGCATTCAGATGCTTATATCTTTCCTTTTCTCCTTTGCTTTTCACTTCTCTTCTTTTTACAGCTATTTGTAAGGCCTCCCCAGACAGCCATTTTGCTTTTTTGCATATCTTTTCCATGGGGATGGTCTTGATCCCTGTATCCTGTACAGTGTCACGAACCTCATTCCATAGTTCATCAGGCACTCTATATATCAGATTTAGGCCCTTAAATCTATTTTTCACTTCCACTGTATAATCATAAGGGTTTTGATTTAGGTCATACCTGAATGGTCTAGTGGTTTTCCCTACTTTCTTCAATTTCAGTCTGAATTTGGCAATAAGGACTTCATGATCTGAGCCACAGTCAGCTCCTGGTCTTGTTTTTGTTGACTGTATAGAGCTTCTCCATCTTAGGCTGCAAAGAATATGATCAATCTGATTTCGGTGTTGACCATCTGGTGGTGTCCATGTGTAGAGTCTTCTCTTGTGTTGTTGGAAGAGGGCGTTTGCTATGACCAGTGCATTTTCTTGGCAAAACTCTATTAGTCTTTGCCCTGCTTCATTCCGTATTCCAAGGCCAAATTTGCCTGTTACTCTAGGTTTTCTTGACTTCCTACTTTTGCATTCCAGTCCCCTGTAATGAAAAGGACATCTTTTTTGGGTGTTAGTTCTAAAAGGTCTTGTAGGTCTTCATAGAATCGTTCAACTTCAGCTTCTTCGGTGTTACTGGTTGGGGCATAGACTTGGATTACTGTGATATTGAATGGTTTGCCTTGGAAACGAAGAGAGATCATTCTGTCATTTTTGAGATTGCATCCAAGTACTGCATTTCGGATTCTTTTGTTGACCATGATGGCTGCTCCATATCTTCTGAAGGATTCCTGCCTGCAGTAGTAGATACAATGGTCATCTGAGTTAAATTCACCCATTCCAGTCCATTTTAGTTCGCTGATTCCTAGAATGTCGACATTCACTCTTGCCATCTCTTGTTTGACTACTTCCAATTTACCTTGATTCATGGACCTGACATTCCAAGTTCCTATGCAATATTGCTCTTTACAGCATCAGACCTTGTTTCTATCACCAGTCACATCCACAGCTGGGTATTGTTTTTGCTTTGGCTCCATCCCTTCATTCTTTCTGGGGTTATTTCTCCACTGATCTCCAGTAACATATTGGGTACCTACTGACCTGGGGAGTTCCTCTTTCAGTATCCTATCACTTTGCCTTTTCATACTGTTCATGGGGTTCTCAAGGCAAGAATACTGAAGTGGTTTGCCATTCCCTTCTCCAGTGGACCACATTCTGTCAGATCTCTCCACCATGACCTGCCCGTCTTAGGTTACCTCACGGGCATGGCTTAGTTTCATTGAGTTAGATAAGGCTGTGGTCCTAGTGTGAACCAAACTAGTCAATCAAAACAGGATTGACTAGTTTTCTGTGAGTATGGTTTCAGTGTGTCTGCCCTCTGATGCCCTCTTGCAACACCTACCATCTTACTTGGGTTTCTCTTACTTTGGGCATGGGGTATCTTTTCATGGCTGCTCCAGCAAAACACAGCCATTGCTCCTTACCTTGGACGAGGGGTATCTCCTTACCACCACCCTTCCTGACCTTCAACATGGGATAGATCCTCTAGGCCCTCTTGAGCCTGCGCAGCCACCACTCCTAAATAGTAGTAGCCAAAGCCAGAGCCATAGCCAGAGAATCCATTGCCACAGCCAAGGCCTCCATAGCTACAGCTCCATAACCACAGCCCCCATAGAAGTTTTCATAGTAATCACACATGGTATTAGTGTTGAGGCTTTCCGTGGGCAAAGAAGGAGCATAGGAGATCAATCTGGACAATTTCCCTGTAGAGGGCTTTTTCTATATACTTAGTGTGGACGGGAAGCACTATGCAAGTCATAATGTTATTGGCTAATTTGCAGGACCAGTCTGAGTAATTTGCTGATTCCTGGCTTTTAGTCATGGCCTCAGGGGGCTTGAGGATCTTTGCTAATGTTTAGTCACACCTGAAGCATCTGTGAGCCATTAGTAAGAAACAACTGTCTCATATTCAAAGCTCTATTCGTATAAGATCTTCAAATTATCCATTTCTAACCAATATTTATGGCAAGAAATAGCATTTGAGTAAATATTCTAACCTTTCCCAATCAATGATTATATATTCTTTTGATGGCATTCAAAACATCTTGATAATATAACTTAACCTTGAGCTTTTCTATCTGCTGCTCCAAACTTTTTTTTCCTTTAGAAATTCTCCTTAGGATCATGTAAGAGATGGCTTACTATGAAAAAGCCAAAAGGTATCACTCAGTTTCATGAGACGATTGACAAAAACCCAATACTGTAGTTATGGTAGTTTGAAATTCTGGGTCACCAGGTCTGAGAAAACTGGACTTCTGTTTCTCACTTACATTAATATTTCTTCTTATGATTCTATATTTTAAATTCTATATTTTAAGTATTTTCCATAGTTTTAAAGTCATATCTTAAATCTATTGCCAGAAAACAAAAATTACTAGATTTCTCTTATACAGTTGCATTTTCATGAAAGGGTTTTCTTCAAATTTCAACATATTTGTAATATTTGTGTTTTGATTCAAAGGTGAATATAGATGTTTTATTTTATTTAAAACAATGATACTGGCAGAGGTACCTTTCATGATGCTAGTAGACTAGGAGTTCTTAGTAAAATTGCTTGGACTATGAGAAACATATTAATTATGACATATATATTTTTGTATGCAATGAATAATCTGAGCTGAGTGATTAAGTAAAGTTCAGTTCAGTCACTCAGTCATGTCCAACTCTTTGTGATGCCATGGGTTAAGGAAAAAAGCCGTATAAACTTGTGTTCTTAGAAAGATGACTTCATAGATGTCAGGAGAGCCTAATAGACAAAACTAAAACTTTTGGAATCAGCTCTCCAGGTTGAAATATTATTTCCATCACTTGTAGCTGGGTGACCTGGAGAAAGAAATGGCAACCCACTCTGGTAGTCTTGCCTAGAAAATGACATGGACAGAGGAATCTGGCAGGCTACATTCATGGGTCCGCAAAGACCCACAGACATGACTGAGCAACTAACATAGTTGAGTGACCACTGTAACTGTGGCCTCTGTTATACATTTGCAAATTGGATGGTAAGCAATATCTACCCCACACAACAATTTTGAAAATCAACTTAGCTGATATATATCAAGCATTCAGAACAGTGTCTGGCACAGGCTAACACTGGCTACCACTTATTTCATCTGATAATGGTATTCATAGATATTTTGTTGAGTTGATAAAGAGAACTCAACTAGAGTTAAGTCCTCCTTTTGGCATTGTGTCATTGAAGCTGAAGGGATGGGAAACCATATATTAAGACTATGCATCTAAAAGTGGAAATCGCACTATGAATGAGCAAGTCCCATGAGTTACTCAACAAACATTTCACAGGCAAGTAGAGAATGCAGCAGATGGTACCTACCTATGTGGATCTGAGTACAGACGCACTGATTTCTGCCAAGGTCCAGCCCCGGCTGATCCAGGGTATTCGAAGGGGAGACGGAGTCGATGACTATTTACATATTTATCAAAGATATAAAGAGTAATAGAATGAGGATAGCTCAGTAGGAAAATTCAGTGGAGAAAAGAGGCTGAGTAGCTTGGTTTACGCGGGAGACCAATAAAACTTCAAGACAAGAAGTTTGCACCACTTACGTAGGCCGCAGGCACCCTCTCAAATAGCGGAAGGTGCCCCACCCTAGACACCTTCTCGAGTGAGTCTTAGAAGCCCAGGCATAATTAGTAAGCATGGTGGGTTCCGCGCTCCAGATGGAGACTTCAGCCAGAAGTTAAAGGGAAGAATGACATGGGGAGACCAAGCGTTGGTGAGCAAGGCCCGTAGCTTTATTTTTAACAGGGGCTTATATACCCTAAGTTACACATAGAGGATAATAGGGGATGCAAAGTCAGCAGTTTTTGATTCTTATCAAAAACCAGGGTTTCTTTCCTGCAAATGTATCATATACAAATGGTTTAGGTGATTTACATCATCTTCTGGCCAGAAGGCCTATTAACATTTTATGACTCTTGACAAGGACTTATCAACAAAGACTTATTTTCTCTAAGAGTAATTATTTTAAGGTTTGACACCGTCTTCCGAAGATAAAATTGCATTCCTATAGGGTGGATGTGTAATGGGTTTACAACAAAGGAAAGAATTTTTTACCTTAAGGGTCTAAAGTTAATAACACCAAGGCCACTACTTATTTTTTCTACATACCAACTATATGAATTAATACACATTCAAGGATACAATTCAGGGGATGTAAAAACTTGGCAACAAGCATTGGCTCATCAATGAAATCCTTTACTAGTTTATTCTGACAGTTTCTAACTCTCTGAGAGGTTCTAAGCTATTTGAATATCTTAATCTTCCCGTGTCTCTCTCGAGGCTGGGAGACTATAAACAATCGTATGCATAGCTGTAGGAGTCCGGGTAAACTTGTCAGGCGAGTTAGAGAGCCATCTGAGGGGTTTGGATTTAAACACTCCTAATTGCCCAGGAACTTTATTAATTGGAGCTGTAAGTTAACTCTTTGACAGAGAGAGCGAGATGGTGGTGGGGGACAGCCCCCAGTAAAGTCAGAGGTGAGAGCACAAAGCAATAAAGTAGGCAGACTCTGGTTTTTTGGGGGGTAGATGCTCGAGAATATCTGGGGGGACTCCTGAGGCTCGATCCCGCCTTTGCGTATGCCGAGCCTCCTTCCTCATGACCTTTGTCACGAGTGGAATGCCTCACCGGCTCCTGGCAGATTTCCCTAGCACAACAAAAGATCTTTCTGGCCGTAGAGCTCCAAAGATGTAACTCTAAAAGGTAGGTAACTGACTGATCAGAAGAATTTTTTGGTTATGGCCATGGAAAGTGGCAATTTCCACTCTACCATCCACAGATATTAGCATGAGACAGATTAAGACACTTCCTTTCAATTAATAACATACCATTGAACATTGAAGTTCACCTCAGAAGGTGCAGAAGGAATGGCAAAACTTTTAACAAAATTGAGTTTAATCCTAACAACTAGAATGTCATTGAATTTTGTTGAGTTTACTTGGAAGAACCGAGAATAAATGTTTTGAAATCTAGTATAAATAGCGGGCTTCCCCGATCGTTCAGCAGGTAAAAAATTGCTTGTAATGCAGGAGACACAGGAGATGCAGATTCAGTCCCTGGTTCAGGAAGATTCCCTGGAGGAGAAAATGACAACACACTCCAGTATTTTTGCCTGGAAAATCCTATGAACAGAGGAGCCTGGCAGGCTATAGTACAAAGGGTCGCAGAGTCAGACACAACTGAACATGAGCACAGCTAATGGATAAACGTTGAGTCAAAATAGAATTTGGTAAAATATGAGAAATGAAATATATTTGTACACTTGCAAAGTTGTATTCTGCAAAAAATGTTATCTGAATTATGCATTAAAAATAAAATGTATATTTTTCTACAAAGAAATACTGTGCAATATTATACACCTCATACTTAAGTAAATAAAGTGACTCTTAGCACTTCTGTGCTTACCCGGTGGCTCAGCTGGTAAAGAAACCACCTGCAATGTGGAAGACCTGCGTTTGATCCCTGGGTTGGGAAGATCCTCTGGAGAAGGGAACTGGTTACTCACTCCAGTATTCTGGTCTGGAGAATTCCATGGCCTGTACAGTCCATGATGTCGCAAAGAGTTGGACATGACTGAGCAACTTTAATTTTGTCTTTAGTACTTCTATTTCTTCAAAACTAAAGAAAATGACTTCCTCTACTGCAGTGGGTAGGTGAACTTGAAAGTACTAATAACCTCAAAACAATTTTAATCGATTTCAGTTTGCATAGTTTTTGTGATTTCATAGAATTTCACGGCAAAATTTAAATTTGAGCCCTTAAGGAAAAAGGGCTTTCAAATCAAGTTAAATATTTGTCATTCAAAGCATATGATTTGATTGTGCAAATGTTGTTGACACAACAGCAGTGTAAACTTGCCTGTGAAGGCTTCACTATGTCTAATGAAATAAAAGATTTATGAGACCTTTGTTGTTGGTGTTGTTTGTGGTTAATGCACAATAATCTGTATTGAAGACAGCAATACCTGTGATTTGCCACACCTACTATTAAGGAAGTATAGAAGATGATGTGAAGATGGTGATGTTAAAACTCAGGAAACCATCTACCTTTTCTACAACGGCACTGTCTATTCCTGCCACCATGATCTACTATGGCAACAACTACGGGGCTATGAATATGATAGGCTTAGCTGTGGCTATCAAGGATATGGTGACTATGGATATGACTGCTGTTGCCCCTATTACTATGGAAAATATTGGTCATAAACATTCTACTGAAAAACTCTAGAGCCACTGAACCCACTATATTTGTCCTCTTGTGAAATAGAGATTCTGCTGTTGGGCTTACTCATCTCATCCTGTCTCTTCAAAAAGCAACAATCTAAATTGAAATCTAAACCATCATGAAAATAATTCAGATCTCATCTTTCCCTGGTTCCATTGTGCAAGATCATAAAGATTTTTTTTCTTAAATGCAATGAAAAGTTTCCTTTTGTTCTCTAAGTATATCTTTTAATAAGTTTAATGTCTTTGCAAATATGATACACTTTCACATCATTGCATATGGATGATTGTAACAAAAAAACTTGTATTTACTATCCCAAGGGATTGACTGACCCAAAGCTTACCTCCACCCTTTATTTCCTAGCTTTTGTCTCTCTGCATATTTCTCATGCTGTTTAAACCTGAATTTCCATGGGACATAGTTAATTTCTTCCTCATCAATAAATTCAACTTCCTTTTAACTCACAAACAAAATGGCTCAAAACACACGTGAAGTCTGGTAGCTGCATGGGGTTGTCTGTCCATTTCCCTAGAACACAGAGGAACATTTTAAGTGGTGCTTCTGTGAGTTTTCCAGGTGTCTGTTTTCTATTTGCTGGTATACTCTTAGTTGCTTGATGTCATTCATATAGAATTTGTGTCAAGCTTGAAATTGAATATATAAGTCCTGAGGCAGCCCTAAGAACCTGGATGTCCTTTTAATAAATGTATTTATCATAAAGCTTCAATACTTTGGCCACCTGATGTGAAGAGCTGAATCACTGGAAAAGACCCTGATACCGGGAAAGATTTTGGGCAGGAGGCAAAAGGGGTAACAGAGGATGAGATGGCTGGATGGCATCGCCAAGTCAATGGACATGAGTTTGAGCAAACTTCTTGAGATAGTGAAGGACAAAGAAGCCTGGCATACTGCAGTCCATGGGGTCACATAGAGCCAGACACGACTGAGCCACTGAGCAAGTTTCAGTTCAGTTCAGTTCAGTCACTCAGTCGTATCCGACTCTTTGTGACCCCAAGAACCATAGTACGCCAGGCCTCCCTGTCCATCACCAACTCCCAGAGTCCACCCAAACACATGCCCATTGAGTCAATGATGCCATCCAACCATCTCATCCTTTGTTGTCCACTTCTCCTCCTTCCCTCAATCCCTCCCAGCATCAGAGTCTTTGCAATGAGTCAGCTCTTCGCATCAGGTGGCCAAAGTATTGGAGTTTCAGCTTCAACATCAGTCCCCCCAATGAACACCCAGGACTGATTTCCTTTACGATGGACTGGTTGGATCTCCTTGCAGTCCAAGGGACTCTCAAGAGTCTTCTCCAACACCACAGTTCAAAAGCATCAATTCTTCAGTGCTCAGCCTTCTTCACAGTCCAACTCTCACATCCATACATGATGACTGGAAAAACCATAGCCTTGACTAGACAGAATTTTGTTGGCAAAGTAATAGCTCTGCTTTTTAATATGCTGTTAGGTTGGTCATAACTTTCCTTCCAAGGAGCAAGTGTCTTTTAACTTCATGGCTGCAATCACCATCTGCAGGAATTTTGGAGCCCAGAAAAAAAAAGTCAGCCACGTTTTCCACTGTTTCCCATCTATTTGCCATGAAGTGATGGGACTGGATGCCATGATCTTCGTTTTCTGAATGTTGAGCTTTAAGCCAACTTTTTCACTCTTTTCTTTCATTTTCATCAAGAGACTCTTTAGTTCTTCTTCACTTTCTGCCATAAGTGTTGCATCACCTGCATATCTGACGTTATTGATATTTCTCCCAGCAATCTTGATTCCAGCTTGTGCTTCTTCCAGCCCAGCGTTTCTCATGATGTACTCTGCATAGAAGTTAAATAAGCAGGGTGACAGTATACAGCCTTGACGTATTCCTTTTCCTACTTGGAACCAGTCTGTTGTTTCATGTTCAGTTCTAACTGTTGCTTCCTACCTGCATACAGGTTTCTCAAGAAGCAGATCAGGCGATCTGGTATTTCCATCTCTTTCAGAATTTTCCACAGTTCATTGTGATCCTCACAGTCAAAGGCTTTGGCATAGTCAATAAAGCAGAAATAGATGTTTTTCTGGAACGCTCTTGCTTTTTTGATGATCCAGCGGATGATGGCAATTTGATCTCTGGTTCCTCTGCCTTTTCTAAAACCAGCTTGAACATCTGGAAGTTCAAGGTTCACATATTGCTGAAGTCTGGCTTGGAGAATTTTGAGCATTACTTTATTAGCATGTGAGATGAGTGCAATTGTGTGGTAGTTTGAGCATTCTTTGGCATTGCCTTTCTTTGGGATTGGAATGAAAACTGACCTTTTCCAGTCCTGTGGCCACTGCTGAGTTTTCCAAATTTGCTGGCATATTGAGTGCAGCACTTTCATAGCATCATCTTTTAGAATTTGAAATAGCTCAACTGGAATTCTATCGCCTCCACTAGCTTTGTTCATGGTGATGCTTCCTAAGGCCCACTTGACTTCACATTCCAGGATGTCCAGCTCTAGGTGAGTGGGAGTGATCATACCTTTGTGATTATCTGGTTCATGAAGATCTTTTTTGTACAGTTCTGTGAATTCTTGCCACCTTTTCTTAATATCTTCTGCTTCTGTTAGGTCCATATCATTTGTCCTTTATTGACCCCCATCTTTGCATGAAATGTTCCCTTGGTATCTCTAATTTTCTTGAAGAGATCTCTAGTCTTTCCCATTCTATTGTTTTCCTCTATTTCTTTGCATTGAGCAAGTTTATCATAGACCATTTTGATTATGAAGTCCATTTCATGTGTTCAGCCATTCATTCATTCATTCAATACTGAGCTCCTAAAGTACACCAAACATGTTGCTGTGTTGGGAGAGAGCATTTTGTAAAAGATTATTTGAAATAATCATTGTGACACTACTAAGTTTTATTTGGGTATCAGTTCAGTTCAGCCGCTCAGTAGTGTCTGACTCTTTGCCACCCCATGAATCGCAACACGCCAGGCCTCCCTGTCCATCACCAACTCCCAGAGTTCACCCAAACTCATGTGCATCGATTCAGTGATGCCATCCAGCCATCTCATCCTCTGTCGTCGCCTTCTCCTCCTGCCCCCAATCTCTCCCAGCATCAGGGTCTTTTCCAATGAGTCAACTCTTCGCATGAGGTACTGGAGTTTCAGCCTCAGCATCAGTCCTTCCAATGAACACCCAGCACTCATCTCCTTTACGATGGACTGGTTGGATCTCCTTGCAGTCCAAGGGACTCTCAAGAGTCTTCTTCAAAACCACAGTTCAAAAGCATCAGTTTTTTCGGCACTCAGCTTTCTTCACAATCCAACTCTCACATCCATACATGACAACTGGAAAAACCATAGCCTTGACTAGATGGACCTTTGTTGGCAAAGTAATGTCTCTGCTTTTTAGTATGCTATATAGGTTGGTCATAACTTTCCTTCCAAGGAGTAAGCATCTTTTAATTTATTTGGGTATAGCATTTATAAAATCCTGACATCCATGTAATATTAAAGTATTGAATGTAGAATATTCTAATTCATTTTAAAGTTTTTGCTAAATGAAGAGTTTTAATGGGTTTTGACCCCATTTGTAAAAAAAAAAAAAAAAAAAAAAAAAACTTCTCAATTAATTTGTATAAACATGCTACTGAAATTAAAGAGAGTATTAATTTATTAGCTAAATTTCAAAAACAAATTGCATAACTAGATAGTGGAATTAAAAAGATGGTAACAATAACTCTGTATGCAAGAGAGCAAAAGAGACACAGATGTATAGAACAGTCTTTTGGACTCTGTGGGAGAGGGAGAGGGTGGGATGATTTGGGAGAATGGCATTGAAACATGTATAATATCATATAAGAAATGAATCGCCAGTCTAGGTTCGATGTAGGATACAGGATGCTTGGGGCTGGTGCACTGGGATGACCCAGAGGGAGTGTACAGGGAGGGAGGTGGGAGGGGGGTTCAGGAAGGGGAACACGTGTACACCTGTGGCGGATTCATGTTGATGTATGGCAAAAACAATACAATATTGTAAAGTAAAAAATAATAATAATAATAAAGAAATGATAAATGGTTTAAAAATTATTAAAAAGTAAAAATGATTTGGTTGATGTAACATATTTTCCAACCTTTAAAATAAATTGAATTTGAAAATAAATTTCAAATTTATGTTTTCACAAAATTTTAAACAAATTTTCCTAATGTCCTATACCACGATCTGTATAATATAAATTCTTTCTCTTATAAATAATTCTGTATGTTTTGTACTTAATGAGTATTTAGTGGTAATTAATACATTTAAACATTTGGAGATAAATTGTTATATTTAAATTTGAGATTCAACCTCAAAATATTGGGTGGTATGGTTTTCTTGCATGTGTGCTCAATTGCTTCAATAATGTCTGACTCTTTACAACGCTATGGAGTGTAGCCCCAGTCCATGGGATTCTCCAGGCAAGGGTACTAGAGTGAGTTGCCATGCCCTCCTTCAGGGGATCTTCTCTACCCAGGAATGAAACTCATGTCTCCTGCATTACAGGTGAATTATTTACTGCTGAGCCACCGGGGAAGTCCCATGGTTTTCTTACCTAAAAGTTTAAAGAATTCCTGCTCTAGACCAGGAATTCTCAAAGTGTGATCTTTTGACCCCTGTGGGAACTGAAGACCCTCTCAAGGGTCCATAAGACTCAAACTATTTTCACATGTTTATTTACTTTTTTAATCTAATAAATTCATGAATATACAGTGACATTTTCCAGATACATGTTATAACATATGCTACCACAACTGATTAAATACAGAGTCAAATATGAGATACCCATGCCACACATTTCTTCTGCCATTATTTCAAGAAATCTTTTCTGGAAAAACTCAAGGACAACTTTAAAACCAAGCTGAGGATTTGGGAACCTAAAAGGTGAAATGTGGGGGGAAACTCAGCATTAATACTTGGATTTCTTTTTTAAAAAATGATTAATTGCATAATATAATGGTGTACTCACATGAAATGAATCAAGTCATGGTTATAATTAAATAAAACTCTCAAGATAAAAAATGATATATGATTTTATATTAGCATTTGAATGTAGTAAATATTTTATTTACTGACTAGTTTAATGACAGTAATGAGTAGAAAATATTATTTAGTCTGAAGAGTCATTTGCCTGAAAGAATTACATAATTTAAAAGATAATTTAATTCAGGTACCTCCTCACTTTATCACTTCACTGCTCAAATAGGCATTCTCTGGGTTCCTTGATTGCATATGAAAAAAATTATTAAAATTGAGCCAAAGGGCTTAACATTGACAACATTTCAAAGAACTTGAGTATGGACTTTAAAACTGAGTAAGAAAATCTCCAAAATACAAAAGGAATCTCTAAAATTAAGGACATGTGACAGGATTATTGGATCCCAGGATAAAGTTTATAATATTTGCTGTAAGGCCCTCTCCCTACTTTTTCAAACAAGTGTTTCAGGAAGTTTTGTTTTTATTTTTATTTTTTTTTAAATATGGAATGATTCATGAATGTACATGTCATCTTTATACAGAAGCCATGGTAATCTCTGTGTCATTTCATTTTTTTTGTGTGTGTATATATGCTGCTGAAGTTTTGAAGTTTTATTATTATGAAGCTTTACTATTCAAGTTTGTCTGAAATATACTATAGAAAGTATATAAAATTCTATGTGCAGATGGTGACACTCAAATTGAGGGAAATAACTCCCCGCTATACAACTGAAACTTTCATCTCTGATACCAGGCACTGTTATAGCAATCGTTAAGGTGGTCTGGGGTGTGGCTCTGGTCCTGGCCATAGGTGGAGGCCATACCATGGCTGCTGCTGCCTGTGTTGCTAGAGCAGATCCTGACCCTGTGGATTCTACTGGTATATCCAGAGCAACACAGTCTGCTGGACTCCTTCATTGGGATTCCTCACTCTGCTTCCATGGTTAATCACAGGAATGTGTGTGTGTGCTTAGTCGCTAAGTCATATCTGACTCTTTGTGACCCTATGGACTGTAGCCAGCCAGGCTCCTCTGTCCATTGGATTTCCTGGGCAAGAATACTGGAGTGGGTTGCCATTTTTTTCTCCAGGGAACCTTCCCAGTCCAGAGAATGAACCCATGTCTCCTGTGTCTCTTGCATTGTGGCAGATTCTTTACTCACCGAGTCATTGTGAAGCCAATCACAAGAATAATTCTATCCTTTTTAGGAGCTATGACAGGCTTATCCAAGGTTAACCTGGAAAACATGAAGTTCAAATCTGATATACTTCTCAGCTGATGAAAATAGCCAGGTATGTGTTAAAAATTATAGATGTCTTATCTTTGACACCAATATATTTGTTTTCTAATGTTGATCAATATTTTTCATATGCAACAATTTTAAGTTAATTTTTAATGAACTTATTCAGCATTATTTTGCTATGTTTACATTAATGTGCATGTCTCTGTGGGAAACTGCATTTGGATATTCCCTTTGTTTGCTTTTTTTTTCTGAGACAATCATTTTCTAAAAGAGTATGGCTATGACCATCAGTTCCTTATAACAACATGAGTATAAAAACTGTGTTTATAGGAAGCACTATTATTCATATGTAAACACATTAAATGCCATGTCACACAATAATAGCCCTATTTTCTATGACATATGTAGGAAATATCTATCTTTGGCTTGTTTTTCAAAAATTTTGCAGTTAAGTTGTATCTTCAGGTTTGTGCCTTAGGGTCTGTGTAAATGGTTTACTCTGCCTCTCCTATTTCTTGCTCTTCCTTTGAATTTAACAGATAAAGAATACAATGCATACCTTCATCTTTGCTGGGTCTGTTCACATTTTAGTAATGAGATCTACCAGAAAAAGCCCCTGGCTCCCTTCTTGGTAAACAATGTTTCAGCAGGCCAGATCACCACCTTTCATTTGCATTAGGAATATTCATGTTGTTATTTCCCTTCCAATTTGAATAAAACAAAATGACTTTTCTGAATTATCCTAGCTTTCTTCCCCAGGCAAGTGATGAAAAGAAATCTCCATTAATAAGACATTAGTGAGGAGCAGAACATCTGAATATTCCCAGGCATCATCCAGACAGTATTCTCAGATATCAACACATATGGCTAGAAGCACTCCAGATATTTCAAAAAATTTATTATTCCTTGCAGAACTTTCGACAGTATAACACTTTACATTATAAGAAGTCCTATTTCATTGTCTCAACAACTGATTTAAAGAATTCTCCTCCAATTTTTCCTGTAGAATGGTGGATTTTTCTCAAAGGACCTTGCATAACTGACACATGATCAAGTAATGAATAATAAAAAAGATATTATTCACAAATAAGGGATTGAAATCCTGTAGCTAGATGAGTGGCTGGTACATAGTAAGTGCTTAATAAATATTTTGAACAAATAAATTAAGGACACTGAATAATGTCATAAACCGTCTCCCTGGAATTTCATATTTTACTTTAACAGACGATGAGAAAGTAGGAATATAAACCATCTCCAGAGTCTTGTGCAAATAATGTTATTTCACCCAGAAAGTATCGATTGTCTCATTGTGTGCTCTCAGTAGTGTACTCAGAATGGAACACAGCTTTATAAGAGGAAAAGAGACTTTCTCAGTCCTCACTCAACTGTGCTATGGCTGCAAAGAGATTGAAGATAAGAATTATATGACTCTGAATATACAGGTAGGGTAGATCAAAACTACTTTTTAATCTATAATGGACTAGATGTACAAATTCACCTATGTAAATCTACGCTACTTTTCAAAAGGTTCTATTTGCATTTCATCTTGGAGCTAGGTTTCCGTCGACTAGATCACTGTGTCTTCCCCATTCAGCCTTTGCAAGCCAACCTCTTTTGCTTCTCCATCTAGTTTCTAGGCAAAGTCAGCAAGAATGAATGCCTCCAACACTGAATTTAAGTGTTCATTTTAAAGTCTAACCTGACTCATGGCCTCCGCTAAGACAGAACCTGTTTTTTCACAAGTGAAAAGTATTTTTTATCTCCATCACACACTCTCCTTATAGTTGCCTTCAGGACAGAATTCCATACGTGCACAAATAATTATGTGTTCCCCATGTTGATACCCAGCAGCCTTGGGAGGACACCTCACTCCAAACCCCCAGGACAACTGTGAGAGCAATAGAACACTGAGGAAGACAGAGCAGTGTGGGGGAAGATGGATGGAGGCATCCTCAGACCTCTACTTAGGCTGATGAAAGAGGAACCCTACTTTGGAACAAATTTGACACACTGTGATAGAGAAAAGCAAAAAAATCCTGCCCAGTCTCTGCAGAAAGATCAATCTTAATAGTTTTACTGAGGTGTAATTGATATGCAGAAAAACTGCATATGCTTAAAGGACTGGGTACCCTTTGATGAATTTTGACATATGACTAAACCTGTGACACTGTCATCACAGTCAAGGTGATAAACATATCCGTCAGCTCCAAAAGATTCCTCCTGCCCTTTCCTTTCTCTTATTGCTATTGAGGTAGGTACACTCAACATGAGATCTATATTTTTAACAAACTTCTGAGCATACAAGACAGTATTGCTAACTACAGGCGCAATGCAGTGTAGCAGATCTCTGGAAGTTACTCATCTTGTATAACTGAAACTTTATACATTTTGGGTAGCAACTCCTCGTTTCTCCCTCCCTCCCCAGCCCTTGACTACCTCCATTCCACTCTATTTTATGAGCTGATTATGAGATGCCTCATATAAGTCACAGTCCTTCTGTGACTGACTTGTTTCACTTAGCAATTAAATGTCCTCCAGATTCAACCATGTTGTCACAAAGGCAGAATTTACTTCTTTTTTAATGTGTGTGTATTCTTAGGCATTCAGTCATGTCTGACTCTGTGATCCTTTGGACTGTAGCCTCCTAGGCTCCTCTGTCCATGGGATTTTTCAGGCAAGAATACTGGGGTGGGTTGCCATTTCCTTCTCCAGAGGATCTTCCTGATCCAAGGATCAAACCCATGTCTCCTGTGGTCCTGCATGGCAAATGGATTCTTTACCCACTGAGCCATCAGGGAAGCCCTTATTTTTCAGGGCTGACTAATATTCCACTGTATATCTATACTGCATTGTCTTAATACACTCATCCATCAATAGACATTTGGATTTCTTCTGTGGCATTACTATTGTTAATAATGCTTCTTTAAACGTGGAAGTGCAGATATCTTTTCCAGATCCTAATTTCAATTCTTTTGACTATATACCTGGTTATATGCCCAAAAGTGGGATTGTTGGATTATATATTAGTTCCATTTTTATGTTTTTGAACAACTGTCATACTACAACATTTTATATTACCAAAAACAGTATATGAAGCTTCCAATATCTCCACATTTTTTGGTTCTAGTGGTAAAGAATCTGCCTGCTGATCCAGGAGATGTAAGAGACATGGGTTTGATCCCTGGGTAGGGAAGATCCCCGCGAGGAGGACATGACAACCCACTCTAGTATTCTTACCTGGCGAATCCCATGGACAGAGGAGATTGGAGGGCTACAGTCCATAGAGTTGCAAAGAGTCGGACATGACTGAAGCAGCACACAAGAAGAGCAAATACATAAGCCAATGTTTTATTCTATAAAAAGGTTGTACATTTTCCTAAAATAACAAAAAGAAGCATAATTTCAGATAAAAGTACAGGTGCTTTTATAGTGGCATTTAAATATCCATTATGAAACATTGAAGGAATATTTCCCTTGGGGAGAGAAATTATATAAAAAATACATAAGCATTTTGGCAGAATTCTTACTTTAGTTAAATTATCTGCCCGTGCACTTATAAACCCACCTGAAGAGTCAGCATTCTGTAGAAATTCCATAAAACCAGGTCTAGGAATTTTCACTATCTTGCTTTGATGTAGTTTTGAAAACATACTAAAGATTTATTACTGGAGTCTTATGACTTTAGTTTAAGAAGCCTAACCTGAAAGAAAAATAAAATCTAGCCTATGAGAGTCTCTTTGATAAAATCAAATGAGCTTAAGAAAGTTTTCTTATGCAAATTACATATTTGGGGCTTTTGGGGGAATTAGTGGTAAAGAATCTGCTTGCCATTGCAGGAGTTGTTAAGAGACTCGAGTTTGATCCTTAAGTCAGAAAGATCTCAAGGAGGAGGGCATGGCAACCCACTCCTGTATTCATATTTGGAGAATCCTATGGACAGAGGAGCCTTGCAGGCTATGGACATAGAGTAGCAAAGAGTCAGACACAGCTGAAGCGACTTAGCACACACACATATTATGTAAATTGGCATGAATTACCAGCTCAGCATCTTCCTATGATTTGCCCATCACTGCTGCTGCTGCTAAGTCGCGTCAGTCGTGTCCGACTCTGTGCGACCCCATAGACGTCTGGCAGCCCACCAGGTTCCCCTGTCCCTGAGATTTTTCAGGCAAGAACACTGGAGTGGGTTGCCATTTCCTTCTCCAGTGCATGAAAGTGAAAAGTGAAAGTAAAGTCGCTCAGTCATGTCCGACTCTCAGCAACCCCACAGACTGCAGCCTACCAGGCTCCTCCATCCATGGGATTTTCCAGGCAAGAGTACTGGAGTGGGGTGCAGGCCCTGGGAAAAGTGATATTCAGACTGAGGACACTTGTTCCTTGATTTTCCATTAAACCTTCGATTTCTGACACCTTGTGCCTCTACAGCAACTACTTTGGTGGCCTAGGCTGTGGCTACGGCTACGGCTAAGGCAGGTGTGGCTTTGACAGGTGTCACCCAACTTGCTGAGGCAGATACTGGTCCTATTGATTTTACTGAGAAGCTTCTAGAGACATTCCAGGACTCCTGTGTTCCCTGACTCCACTTTCTGAGTTCTTCTTAGGAAATAGATATTATTTCATTTCCAGGCTATTAGGAAGGAAAGAATCCTTGAAATTTTACTGTATCATCTCAGTTGACTAATCATCTGAAATATCTTGTATTATCAAACAAAATATTTCTCCTGTTACTGTATTACAATTATTACTCTGAGTATGAGAAGAGACTCACTTCAGTCACTCAGTCGTGTCCAAATCTTTGGGATCCCATGAACTGCAGTATGCCAGGCCTCCCTGTCCATCATCAACACCCAGAGTCCACCCAAAACCATGTTCATTGTGTCGGTGATGCCATCCAACCATCTCATCCTCTGTCGTCCCCTTCTTCTCCTACCTTCAATCTTTCCAGGCATCAGGGTCTTTTCAAATGAGTCAGCTCTTTGCATCAGGTGACCAAAGTATTGCAGTTTCAGCTTCAACTTCAGTCCCTCCAATGAACACTCAGGACTGATCTCCTTTAGGATGGACTGGTTGGATCTCCTTGCAGTCCAAGGGACTCTTAAGAGTCTTCTCCAACACCACAGCTCAAAGGCATCAATTTGGCTCTCAGCTTTCTTTATAGTCCAACTCTCACATCCATATATGACTACCAGAAAAACCATAGGCTTGACTAGATGGACCTTTGTTGGCAAAGTAATGTCTCTGCTTTTTAATATGCTAGGTTTAATATGTCTAGGTTGGTCATAGCTCACGGTCATGGTCATGGTCATGGTCAATTTCATGGCTGCAATCACCATCTACAGGGATTTTGGAGCCCAGAAAAATAAAGTCAGCCGCTGTTTCCACTGTTTTCCCGTCTATTTGCCATGAAGTGATGGAACTGGATGCCATGATCTTAGTTTTCTGAATGTTGAGCTTTAAGCCAACTTTTTCACTCTCTTCTTTCACTTTCATCAAGAGGCTCTTTAGTTCTTCCTCATTTTCTGCCATAAGGGTGGTGTCATCTGCATATCTGAGGTTATTGATATTTCTCCCAGCAATCTTGATTCCAGCTTGTGCTTCCTTCAGCCCAGTGTTTCTCATGATGTACTCTGCATAGAAGTTAAATAATCAGGGTGACAATATACAGCCTTGACTTACTCCTTTTCCTATTTGAAACCAGTCTGCTGTTCCATGTCCAGTTCTAACTGTTGCTTCCTGACCTGTATACAGGTTTCTCAAGAAGCAGGTCTGGTGGTCTGGTATTCCCATCTCTTGAAGAATTTTCTACAGTTTATTGTGATCCTCACAGTCAAAGGCTTTGGCATAGTCAATAAAGCAGAAATAGATGCTTTTCTGGAACTCTTTTGCTTTTTCCATGATCCAGCATATGTTGGTAATTTGATCTCTAGTTCCTATGCCTTTTCTAAAACCAGCTTGAGCATCTGCAAGTTCATGGTTCATGTATTGCTGAAGCATGGCTTGGAGAATTTTGAGCATTACTTTACTAGCGTGTGAGATGAGTGCAATTGTGCAGTAGTTTGATCATTCTTTGGCATTGCCTTTCTTTGGCATTGGAATGAAAACTGACCTTTTCCAGTCTGTGGTCACTGTTGAGTTTTCCAAATTTGCTGGCATATTGAGTGCAGCACTTTCACAGCATCATCTTTTAGAATTTGAAATAGCTCAACTGGAATTCCATTGCCTCCACTAGCTTTGTTCATAGTGATGCTTTCTAAGGCCCACTTGACTTCACATTCCAGGATGTCTGGCTCTTAGTGACTGGGAGTGATCACACCTTCATGATTATCTAGATCGTGAAGATCTTTTTTGTACAGTGCTTCTGTGTATTCTTGCCACCTCTTCACTCATTGGAAAAGACTCTGAGTCTGGGCAAGATCGAAGGCAAAAGGAGAAGAGGGTGGCAGAGGATGAGATGGTTAGATAGCATCACCAACTCAATGGACATGAAGCTGAGCAAACTCCAGGAGCCCGTGGTGTTGGCCCAGATGGTAAAGAATCTGCCTGCAATGCAGGAGACCCAGGTTTCATCCCTGGGTCAGGAATATCCCCTGGAAAAGGAAATGGTAACCCACTCCAATATTCTTGCCTGGAGAATTCCGTGAACAGAGGAACCTAGTGGGCTACAGCCCATGCAGTCGGAAAAGAACTGGATACAACTGAGTGACTAATACTTTCACTTTCACCTTCCAGGAGATAGTGAAGGACAGGGAAGCCTGGAGTGCAGTCCATGGGATCACAAAGAGTTTGACACGACTTAGCAACTGAACAACAAACACAAAAATCCTTCATGCAGGAAAAAAAAAAAATTCCATCTTCAATAAAATCTTCTGTATTGACAACATTGCATGTTTACATGACTTTTTTTATATCTGTTGCATGCACAAGTGTAAGAGTGTTATTGTGACAAAAACATTGTCTTCCTCCATATGTTAAGAAGTTGAAACCTAAGAATAAGTTATTTCTAAATGAAACTTGCTTTTAATAAAACTGTACTCACTGCAACCATTTACACATTATCATATTAAAACAATAGCCCACAAGCTAAGATTTGAAATAATGTGTAAACTCCACAACAGTGCTCTTATACCCTGTCACCATATTCTGTGTACTCATGTGTTTGGCCATTTCCTTCTTTTATATATTTGGATATTTAGGACTATACTTCTTGGTGGTATGCTTGGACTTTCCACTTCACATTCTTTAAATTATCCTCTATGTCCCATCTCTGAGTGAGAGTAGCACAGAGTAGGTCTGCACATTATTTTTGTCAATGAGAATCTCTAGAAAGTACCACCCCATTACCACATCAGCACAGCAGGCATTAGAAATTAAATCACTGCTTTTGCAGAACAGTAGTTTTGAATTTTATATTTTCAAATTCTATGTTGAAGCTATTAAACTTATTTTTATACTGAATGCAACCTTCCTTCAGACTCTATCAGGAAACAAAATCAGAATAATATAATTTCAACATTAGTCTGTTGAAGACTCATTTTGACTTGACATTTTGTTTTGTTTAAACTTTCATTTAAAATTATAAACTTTTCCTCAAATTACTGGTAAGGGCAAAGCCATTTTAACAATATGAAATATCAATATGTTGTGTGATGCAGATATTATTAAGACTAATATAGAATTGCAAAATTAAATTTATTCTAAAAACTGGGTCATAAGATTCAATAAGAACATTTATGGTTTGCCATAAAGTACTAGAAGTCAGGTCTCACTTTCTCAGTATGAAAAATGTTTTAATTCATGTATCCTCTAGTATAATGGAGTGTTCTCAAATGGCTTTCTAAAAATATTACAGTGATGATGTTATGAAAGAAAAATCAAATAATAGTAAGAACACACAGCACCACTGATGACATTTACATGGCTCCAGCACCAAAGGTAGTGCCTGGCAGTTATAAGAAATCAAGTTCTTTTCATTTCTGGATTTTTTTAATGAATAAACAGAAAATAAATGAATCAATGAATAAGGCTGACAATTCTTTGTTAATCCTTTATGTGACTTTGAAGTTGTTTTAAAATTGAGAGTTTAATTTTAAAATAAAGAGCATGTGAAAAAAACATGGCTATTCAAATTTATATATATTTATCTTTCTCCAGAGCCTCAACACTCAAATAATTCTATTTCATCCAATTGGTATCATTCATATCCTTCCCAGGGAAACCTCGGAGGGAAAGGTGAATTCAGTAGCTGTGGGAGAGAAAAGGGTTTGTACTCCACCATCTTACCTTACCTTCCAAAGGCCATGAAAACCTGGAAGACATGTGCAAAATATCAAATCACTCTCTGATGATTCTGATGAAAGAATTGCATTATGTGTTTAAAATTGTCTAATAGAATAAGCTAAAATTACTTTTTATACCTAGATTGAAAACGTCATCAGCTATCTCATATGTTCTCGATACCCTTCTTAAGTGATACTGTGAAAGCACCGTTGCTTCAGTAGATTTCAGCCACAAATACTACCTCTCCTTTTTAGTTCACATTAAGATATAACCAGGGGCTTCCCAGGTGGCTGGTAAAGAATCTCCCTGCTAATACAGGAGATACAAGAGATGCAAGCTTGATCTCTGGGTTAGGAAGATCTCCTGGAGGAGGATATGACAATCTACTCCAGTATTCTTGTCTGAAGAATCCCATGACAGGGGATCCTGGTGGGTTGCAGTTCATGGGGTCACAAAGAGTCAGATATGACTAAGTGACTGAACATGCACAGATATAACCAACGTTGGCAAGAAAAACAAAACCCAGCTGAGTTATAAAAAGTAAATATTCAATTAAACATGAAAACTTGGAGCATACTCTCCTATAAACAAGAAATATTTCTCTGTATGCAGCAAGAACATCCAGTGGATTCCTAAGCATAACAACTATCTTATGATACAAAAGGGCCCTCTGATACTGATAAGTTAACCTATACATGCATCTTTCAGAGACAACCCAGAAAAGTAAGAGGAAACCCTAGGAACCTCACAGTGATGAAGAAGAAGATTAAAGAGAAAACAACTCCACCAGCATCATTAAACTGAGACTTTCTAATTTTCCACGTCTATTTCAATAAGATTTAATCATACTGTGCAGATGAATGCATAAAATGCCATCTATTTCTACTAATAAATAGATTAAAAGCTTTCTGGATGTCAAACCATGATAAATTAATGAAAAAATAATATATAATATAAAATAAATGCTAATGTCATAGGTAAACATCAACTGCATGAAATATGATCAAACATACATTGAATAAAATCATATTGAAAGAACGGGTGTATTAATAGTAGGAGAGAAATGTATTTGTAGTTAGTCAATTAGTCAATGCCATTAGTCAATGAAAAACATTTTGGTGTGAAAAATCCTTTGCTGTAACTGAAAACAGTTCTTAAATTTTATAGACATATAACTTCAATAACTTTCCATTTCCAACTGTCTACTGCATATCTGATTATGTACTGGAAGTTAATATTCTTCAAATGGAAATAGGGAGGAAAACCACAGTAAGGTCTTATATGTTTCATGGAGTTATATAGAGCCTTATCCACGATATTAAATATATATTTTATGTAGGTCACATCCAGTAGTCATGCACAGATGTGAGTTGAACCATAACAAAGCCTGAGTGCTGAAGAATTGATGCTTTCAAACTGTGGTGCTGGAGAAGACTCTTGAGAGTCCCTTGGACTGCAAAGAGATCAAACCAATCAAACTTAAAGGAAACCAACCCTGAATATTCATTGGAAGGACTGATA
The DNA here is from genome assembly GCF_055505025.1 of Bos grunniens. Lineage (NCBI taxonomy): Eukaryota > Metazoa > Chordata > Mammalia > Artiodactyla > Bovidae > Bos > Bos grunniens. The sequence goes on from NC_141165.1 coordinate 152,380,853, forward strand.
ACAAAGCTGAAACTCCACAATTTTGACCACCTAATGTGAAGAGCCAACTCACTGGAAAAGACCCTGATGCTGGGAAAGATGGAAGGCAAAAGGAGAAGGGGACAAAAGGATGAGATGGTTAGATAGCATCACTGACTCAGTGAACATGAATTTGAGCAAACTGCAGCGACTAAGCCACAGCACACCAGGAGATAGTGAAGGACAAGGAAACCTGGAGTCCTTGGGATCTCAAAGAGACAAACATGACTTAAGGACTGAACACCAAATGTAGGTCACATAGAATGGATGAAAGTGTTCAAAATAGAATAGAATCTTCCCTTGATACAAGTGACTAGATCTCAAGAACCCAGGCACTGTTATCAAGAATTCATGGCTTGGGGAACTTACGTCACATAATGAAAGAAATAGAGATTCATGAGAAGCTCTATTGTAAATTAACCTGAAATATGAGGTCAACATTGTCTGTGGTTAATCCCATCTATTACTGATTTTGTATAAAACATCTTTTGCAGATGGTGACATTCAAAGTCAGGAAATTCATTTTCTGCTCCTCAGTGAAACCTTCCACTAATAACAACCATCTTAGCAGCAACTACTATGGCAGTCTGGGCTACAGGTACAATAGGCTGAAATGGAATGATAAAACTTTAAAAATAATTTAAGAATTTCTAGCAATAATGAATCTAGGTAACTATCAGTTCAGTTCAGTCCAGTTCAGTAGCTCAGTCCTGTCCGACTATTTGCAACCCCATGAATTGCAGCACACCAGGCCTCCCTGTCCATCACCAACTCCCGGAATTCACTCAAATTCACGTACACGAGTCGGTGATGCCATACAGCCATCTCATCCTCTGTCATCCCCTTCTCCTCCTGCCCCCAATCCCTCCCAGCATCAGGGTCTTTTCCAATAAGTCAACTCTTCACATGAGGTGGCCAAAGTATTGGAGTTTGAGCCTCAGCATCAGTCCTTCCAATAAACACCCAGGACTAGTCTCCTTTAGGATGGACTGGCTGGATCTCCTTGCAGTCCAGGGGACTCTCAAGAGTCTTCTCCAACACCACAATTCAAAAGCATCAATTCTTCAGTGCTCAGCCTTCTTCACAGTCCAACTCTCACATCCATACATGACCACAGGAAAAACCATAGCCTTGACTAGACGAAACTTTTTTGGCAAAGTAATGTCTCTGCTTTTTAATATTCTGTCTAGGTTGGTCATAACTTTCCTTCCAAGGAGCAAGCATCTTTTAATTTCATTGCTGCAATCACCATCCACAGTGATTTTGGAGCCTAGAACAATAAAGTCAGCCACTATTTCCACTGTTTCGCCATCTCCATTCTTCACTTCAGTGTAAGTCCTTGAGTAGGTCTGAGTGAGTTTACTATTTTGTATGCAACTTATATTTTATTTATGAACCTATTCTCTATCCATCAGTTCTAATATCTCACATGGACTATAACCACTTTATTTTATAGTTACTATTTTATTAGTTTATAATATATTTTATATTCATGTTTTATAACTATATATAAATGGTTTACAACCTTTAAAAATTATGAATCATTATATTATATACTTGCAAGTTATATATTATATACCTATAAGTTATGCAATATAATAGTTGAACAACACTTCAATTTAAAAAATTAAAAATAAAAGATCCTGTACCATGCAGTTGGTAACATTCAATCTGAGGAACAGATTCCCTCTTCTTGACTGAACCTTTCATTTCTGTCACCAAGAGTCATAATGGCAACCTCTATGGTGCTCTATCTCTGCTTACGGGCCATTCATACTACAGCACAGTATTTTTGTCCTATGAGTTGTATTTAGGTCCTTCCTGAGTAGCTTGATCCACTGCATTCCTCTTGTGTTCTGTAACTCAACCTCCTGTCACATCAGACAGCTTCACTTCTGACTACTGGGGAAAAAGTAACACAGATTCAACATGCACCATTTTGATTAACCAAAACCAAAAGAGTGTCTTTAAATTTATAGAAAAATATTATTTTTATCTTGTATGTGCATGTGTGTTAGTCACTCAGTTGTACCCAACTCTTTGCGACCCCAAGGACTGTAAGCTCCTCTGTCCATGGGATTCTCTAGTCAAGAATACTAGAATGATTAGCCATTCTCTTCTCCAGGAGAACTTTCTAACCCAGGGATCAAACTCTGGTATCCTACATTGGCAGGCAGTCTTTACCATCTGAGCCACTAGGGAAGTCCTACTTTTATCTTGTATTAAAATTATTTTTTCATCAATATTATATTTGTATTAATTTCCACTCCATCACTTCCCCCTTTTTAAATGTATATGTGTGTGCAGCATGGTGTCTCAGTGGGTAAAAGAATCTACCTGCAATGTAGGAGACACAAGAGACATGGGTTTGATTCCTGGGTCAGGGAGATCCCCTGGGGAAGAGCATGGCAACCCACTCCAGTATTCTTACCTGGAGAATTCCATGGACAGACGAGCCTCAAGGGCTACAGTCCATAGAGTTGCAAAGAGTCAGGCACGATTGAAGCAATGAGTCCAAGTGTGAGCATGAGTCCAAGTATGTGAAAGAGAGGAAAAGAGACAGAGAAGAATAGAGACATGGGAGAAAAACAGGGAAAAGAGCCAAAGGACAAACACTGACCTGGGATGTCTCCTAAGGTTTTGATGTCCTGGAAAACTCAAAGATCTGAGCATCAGTTCTTTTTATCTAAGGCCACGTGTATCCAGGCTTCATGTGATTCAGCAGCCACTGCTTTATCTGATGTTGCTACTGATTTACATTCATATGCTAAATTTTAAATGAAACTTTTGCTCACCAAAATAATCCTTTTTCCTATCACCACATTTAAAACCCTTGCCTTTGTCTATTTCTTTATACCTTAGTTTTGGCTGAATTGCAGTAAACTGTTTTCCGAAAAGAAATAACTTGCTCTTCTCACCTCACATGCTTCTATTTATCCTCTACATGTCATTCACAAAATAGTTCACAAAGCACCCTGTGTCTGATGGCTACTGACTCATTGCCTGAAGGTTGATGTTCAAATTCTTCAGGAAGCATCTGCCCATGGTTCACCATCTCAGCTGGACAGTCTTCAATGCACTGAATAACTGCCTCTCTCTTATACTGCTGCTCCACAGTTTTGTGGTTCCACAGTTTCCCTTTGAAATACCAAAAATGAATGTGCCCACTTATTCTGTTGTTTTTTTTGTTTGTTTGTTTTCTTAAGAAGACTAATGACATTGGGAAATGATTAAAAAAAAAAAAAACACAAACAAAAATAAGATTTTATGAAATACGTCAGACAAGCAAAAGATGATTTTGATTAAATAGACTTTTCTTTACATTTTTTTAAGAAATTAATATATTTTACCCCAAAACTGTTTAGGCATCATTATATATGAAAAGTAAATACTATCATTGCAATTTTAATTGACTAACATAGATGTCAAGCATCATTTTGAAACCTGAAAATCAGTCATAATTATTTGAAGAAATGTGAAATGTTTCAATAATGTCAGAGATACATTTGACCCATTGAAGAAAATAATGATCATTTTTCAATTTCAAAAGAAAAAAGCCATTTTTTTCTTTTTTCTGAAAGTGTGGCTAACATCCTTCTGCCGTTTCTAGCATTTCATGGATGGGAAAGCAAGTGACAAAAGGAGACACTGGAACAGTTGCTGTTGTTCAGTCACTAAGTCATGTCTTTCTCTGTGACACTGTGGATTGCAGCATGACAGATTCCTGGGTCGTCCACTATCTCCTAGAGTTTGCATAAATTCATTTCTGAGTCAGTGATTCTATCTAACCATCTCACCCTCTTGTGCCCTCTTCTCCTTTTGTTGGTCAAACTTTCCCATCATCAGAGTCTTTTCCAGTGAGTTAACTCTTCATATCAGGTGGCCAAAGTATTGGAGCTTCAGTTTCAGCAACAGTCCTTCCAATGAACATTCAGGATTGACATCCTCTAGGATTAACTGTTTTGTTCTCTTTGGAGTTAAGACACTCCGAAGAGCTTCTCCAGCACCACAGTTGCAAAGCATCAGTAATATAATGTCTTAAAAATGGTCGACACATAGTTGTTAACAAATAATAACAGCTGAGTGGTTGAAAAGGCTGAAAATCTATTTCCCTCAGAGGTTCCATATAATTTAAATTAGAAAGAACTTTCCATTAACCTGCAGCTAAACAGAGGTAGATAAACACTTACCAAAATATCAGGAATCTCATTTTAGGTTAGTCTTTGTTTGGGTTAAGCCAGTCAGATTTTTCCTAATAGCCTAGGGCCAAAAAAAAAAAAAAAATCCCTATGGTGAAATATTAATACAATATCATTCTGAATACTCTAAAATTTTTTATCAAATGTTGAGTTCATGGAATGCTATCAGTTCAGTTCAGTCTCTCAGTCGTGTCCGACTCTTTGCGACTCCATGAATCACAGCACGCCAGGCCTCCCTGTGCATCACCAACTCCCGGAGTCCACAGAAACTCATGTCCATCGAATCAGTGATGCCATCCAGCCATCTCATCCTCTGTCGTCCCCTTCTCCTCCTGCCCCCAATCCCTCCCAGCATCAGAGTCTTTTCCAATGAGTCAACTCTTCCCATGAGGTGGCCAAAGTATTGGAGTTTCAGCTTCAGCATCAGTCCTTCAAATGAACATCCAGGACTGATCTCCTTTAGAATGGACTGGTTGGATCTCCTTGCAGTCTAAGGGACTCTCAAGAGTCTTCTCCAACACCACAGTTCAAAAGCATCAATTCTTCGGCACTCAGCTTTCTTCACAGTCCAACTCTCACATTCATACATGACCACTGGAAAAACCAGACTTGACTAGATGGACCTTTGTTGGCAAAGTAATGTCTCTGCTTTTGAATATGCTATCTAGGTTGGTCATAGCTTTCCTTCCAAGGAGGAACTGTCTTTTAATTTCATGGCTGCAATCACCATCTGCAGGGATTTTGGAGCCCCCAAAATAAAGTCTGACACTGTTTCCACTGTTTCCCTATCTATTTCCCAGGAAGTGATGGGACCAGATGCCATGATCTTTGTTTTCTGAATGTTGAGTTTTAAGCCAACTTTTTCACTCTCGTCTTTCACTGTCATCAAGAGGCTTTTGAGTTCCTCTTCACTTTCTGTCATAAGGGTGGTGTCATCTGCATATCTGAGGTTATTGGTATTTCTCCCGGCAATCTTGATTCCAGCTTGTGCTTCTTCCAGTCCAGCGTTTCCAATGATGTACTCTGCATATAAGTTAAATAAGCAGGGTGACAATATACAGTCTTGACATACTGTGAAATGCTATAAGACAACACAAAAGAGTCAGCCAACAGCATAAGGAAATCAGAAGGGAAGCCATAATTTGGGCTTTGAAATAAGAAATTCAAAAACTGTCATAATTAATTCATACAAGAAACAACATAAAATTTCAAAATTTGTGGTACATTGAACAAAGTTACCAAAGAATCCATTTTAAATACTAGATCTTAAAGAAAAAAAAAGCAAATGCATGCTCTTAAGAACTCAATAGACTAGCTACTGGAAATCTGAGTTAGTAAACTAAAAGAGAGTTGATGAAACCTATTCAACTAAATTAAAGACAGAAAACTTGTGATATTAAATACAGAAGAGTGTATAAAGGACATGTCAAACCTCACAGAACAGTAAAACTTTCATGTAACTGATATTTGGCAGAAGAGGAAAAGATAAAGCAGAAGCCATTTTTTAAAAGAAAGCAATGCATAACTTTACAAAACCAATGAACAATACCACTTCACATATTCTAAAAGCTCTGCACTACCAAGAGGGAAAAATACAATTAAAATCATAAAATAAAAATCACACAATAAAATCACATAACCCAAGAGCTGAAAGTTAAACACAAAGCCAAAATCAGCATAGTTAGAGAAATAGACATATTACCCATAAAATGTATCAGTAATTAAAGAATCCTCATCAGAAACAAAGGAAGTGAGGATATTTTAAGAAAGGGTGGATTACAAATAACTATTTATAATTTCATGCAGTCAAAAGTATCTTACAAAAAAATAAAAATAGAAGTCTCTTAACCAATAAATAGTAAGACAGTTTATTTTTATCAAGTATTAATTGCAAAAAGCAAAACAGTTGTTTAGGCAGAAAGGAAAAGATCCAAACAAAAACATAGACACAAACAAAAGTAAAACTAATAGAAAAATAAATACTGATTGTGCACAAATAATAATAATGATTTCTTTCGAGATTTAAATATATAGAAAATGAGATTCATGACAAGTATACTATAAAAAACTACATATAAAAATAATTGACTCTAAAGCCCTAGACTTGTTGTTGTTCAGTTGTTCAGTCATGTCCGACTCCTGGAGACCCCATGGACTGCAGCACGCCAGGCTTCCCTGTCCTTCACCATCTCCCAGAGCTTGCTCAGACTCATGTCCATTGAGTCAGTGATAGCATCAAACCATCTCACCCTCTGTCATCCCCTTCTCCTCCTGCCTTCAATCTTTCCCAGCATCAAGGTCTTTTCTAATGAGTCAGCTCTTAGCATCAGTTGGCCAAAGATTGGAGCTTCAGCGTCAGCCCTTCCAATGAATATTCAGGATTGATTTCCTTTAGGATTGACTGGTTTGATCTCCTTGCAGTCCAAGGGACTCTCAAGAGTCTTATATTTCAAAAGAAAGTTAATATGTCAATAAAGCTGAAAAAGAAGAAAAATGCAAAGTGCATTGAGAAGCAGCAAAAAAACTGCAGGTAAAAAGATGGAAATTTGGAAAATTATTTGGTGGGCTCTTTCATAACACAGAAATTCCAATTATAGGCATAAATCAAAAAAGTATGCTTATTTTGATAGATAAATTGAGTTCAGTTCAGTCGCTCAGTCATGTCCAACTCCTTGCGACCCCATGAATTGCAGCACGCCAGGCCTACCTGTCCATCATCATCTCCCAGAGTTCACTCAGACTCACGTCCATTGAGTCGGTGATGCCATCCAGCCATCTCATCCTCTGTCGTCCCCTTTTCCTCCCACCCCCCAACCCCTCCCAACATCAGAGTTTTTTCCAATGAGTCAACTGTTTGCATGAGCTGGCCAAAGTACAGGAGTTTCCGATTTAGCATCATTCCTTCCAAAGAACACCCAGGGCTGATCTCCTTTAGAATGGACTGGTTGGATCTCCTTGCAGTCCAAGGGATTCTCAAGAGTCTTCTTCAACACCACAGTTCAAAAGCATCAATTCTTCGGCACTCAGCTTTCTTCACAGTCCAACTCTCACATCCATACATGACCACTGGAAAAACCATAGCCTTGACTAGACGAACCTTTGTTGGCAAAGTAACGTTTCTGCTTTTCAACATGCTATCTAGGTTGGTCATAACCTTTCTTCCAAGGAGTAAGCATCTTTTAATTTCATGGATGCGATCACTATCTGCAGTGATTTTGGAGCCCCCAAAAATAAAGTCTGACACTGTTTCCACTGTTTCCCCATCTATTTCCCAGGAAGTGATGGGACCAGATGCCATGATCTTTGTTTTCTGAATGTTGAGCTTTAAGCCAACTTTTTCACTCTCCACTTTCACTTTCATCAAGAGGCTTTTTAGTTCCTCTTCACTTTCTGCCATAACAGTGGTGTCATCTGCATATCTGAGGTTATTGATATTTCTCCCAGCAATCTTGATTCCTGCTTGTGCTTCCTTCAGCCCATCATTTCTCATGATGTACTCTGCATAGAAGTTAAATAAGCAGGGTGAAAATTTACAGCCTTGATGTACTCCTTTTCCTATTTGGAACCAGTCTGTTGTTCCATGTCCAGTTCTAACTGTTGCTTCCTGACCTGCATATAGGTTTCTCAAGAGGCAGGTCAGGTGTTCTGGTATTCCCATCTCTTTCAGAATTTTCCACAGTTTATTGTGATCCACACAGTGAAAGGCTTTGGCATAGTCAATAAAGCAGAAATAGATGTTTTTCTGGAATGCTCTTGCTTTTTCCATGATCCAGTGGATGTTGGCAATTTGATCTCTGGTTCCTCTGCCTTTTCTAAAACCAGCTTGAACATCTGGAAGTTCATGGTTCACGTATTGCTGAAGCCTGGCTTGGAGAATTTTGAGTGTTACTTTACTAGCGTGTGAGATGAGTGCAATTGTGTGGTAGTTTGAGCATTCTTTGGCATTGCCTTTCTTTGGGATTGGAATGAAAACTGAAGGCCAGGCAAATCTTTTCTGTAAAGAGTGTGTGTGTGCATACTAAGTTGCTTCAGTAGTGCCTGACTCTCTGTGGCCCACCAGGCTCCTCTGTTCATGAAATTCTCCAGGCAAGAATACTGGAGTGGGTTGCTTTCCCCTCCAGAGGATCTTTCCCACTCAGGGATTGAACCCGAGTCTCTCTCATCTCCTGCTTTGGCAGGCAGGTTCTTTACCACTAGTACCACTCAAAAATATTTCAGATTTTGTGGGCTATTTGATCTATATCTCCATTATTCAACTCTGCCACTGCAGCAAGAAAACAGCCACAGACCCGACATAAACGAATGGATATGGATACTTTCCAATAAAACATTACCAAAGCAGATGGTGATCAGACTTTGTGGATCCATGGGTTAGATTATTATTTAGCAGAACGTGTTCTTTCCCCTCTCACATCTGAGGTTATCTGCCAATATCACTCAGTCTGGCTTTACGATGAACAAAATGTATTTTCCTGACCCTTGCCATTGGGTTTAACCATGCTATTTACATTGGCAGTGTGCTGTCATAGGCATGCCTTGAACATAGGCATACGAACACATGGCTGAACTTTCTTCATGCTCTACCTTTTTCCCTGGGGAAGATGTCCCGAGAATCTGTGAGTCCAAGGAGAATGAAGAAGGAATGCAGAAGCCTTGAAATCAACACACAATTTGAGCCAAATCCACATGATGTTGGCCAAATCCCAGCCAATCTACAAACACAGTATGTTTGTATGTTTAGTCACTAAGTCATGTGTGATTCTTTTGTGACCCCATGGACTGTAGCTCACCTGGCTCCTCTGTCCATGGGGCTTCCCAGCAAGAGTACTGGAATGGGTTGCCAGTTCCTTCTCCAGGGGATCTTCTTGACCCAGAAATCAAAATCATGTCTCTTGCATTGGCAGGCAGATTCTTTACTACTGAGCCACTAGGGAAACCGTAAAAACACACTAATAAGACATAAATGTCAATGTTATATGATTCTAAGATTTGAGGGATTTTTTAAAGCAAATTATCACAGCAATAATTAGCAAGTCTTAGACTCATGCATAAATGTACCAAGAGACGTGTACAAGATTGTCTGTAGCAGCACTGTTTGTAAAAAGTTGTTAAAAATTCAAAACAATATAAATGAACATCAAGAGTAGAGATAAAGGAATTGTGGTATATTTGCACATTGACATTTTATACAGCAGAGAGAATTAACACAGAAACAAAATGTATGCATAAAGAAAAAAGATTATGTGAATCAAAAGCAGTCAGATTGAAAGTCTTATTTGTGTGATTCCATTTGCATAAGTTTCAAAAATTGGCAAAATGAATTCATGGTTTTAGATATCAGGAATGGTTACACTTAGGGGCTGGTACTGAATGAAAAGGGGTATAAGGACAGTCATTGGAGATATTAGTGTTGTATGATTTTTAACTGCTGATTAAACAGCTATGCTTTCAATATTCATTGAGTTCTACCCTTATGATTTATGTTATGAATCTGGATGTTATAAAATATACATGATTAGAGGTTTTCTTATTAAAGAGCATAAAATGAGTTGTCAGTCCATGGAAAATAGCAGTATTTTGTAGAAAACATCATCTAGTAGACAAGCCACAGTTTCCTCTGAGAACAGATGGAGAACTTAACAGAATTCTGGCATCATACAATTTCCCTTTCAAGGTGCCCCCTCACCCCTTAAAGACAATATAAAATTTCAGATTGTATAATGTATAATTATATATAATTATAATATAAAATAATTGTATTATTTAAATATTGTAAATTATAATAAATGTTAGATATTTTAGTAAATATAAACATTTCAAGAAATCCACATTTGGGTAGAACAAATATTGAAATAAAACAGCTTACAGGAATGCTTGTGTGTGGCATCTCAAGTAATTTGGTAATATTTATCAACTGACCAAACCTAGAGTGAGAAAAGGCTTTGAAATAAGCAAATCTTCTTTTTTAAAAAAAGAACAGACTACTACTTGGTATAGATTTACAGAAAAATTTAGCAGAAGGTAAGAGAGTTCCCATTTATACCCTTATATACCTACCTTCAGCATATGGTGCTATTAATGTATTGCATCAGTGTAATACATTTGTTAGAATTGGGGAGCCAATATTGATACACAATTATTAACTAAAGACTGTAGTGTACTAGGGTACATTGTGTTGTACATTCTGTGAGTTTTGACAAGTGTATAATAATATGTATTCACCATTACTGTATTATGTAATAGCTTCACTGTCCTAAAAATCCCAGTGCTCTACCTATTCATCTGTCTTTCGTTACCCTCACCACTGGCAATCACTGATCTATTTATTAGCTCCATAGTTTTGCCTTTTTCAGAATGCCATATAGTTGACTCATGCAGTACATGGTCTGTACAGATTGTCTTCGTAATATGCATTTAATGTTCCCCTATGTCCTCTCATGGCTTGATATCTCATTTCATTTTATTGCTGAATAATATCCACTGTATGGATGTGATAATATCCATTGTATGGATGTAGTAAAATTTGTTTATCCGTTCACCTATTAAAGGGCTTCTTGGTTGTTTATGTGTCTTACCATTGTAATTAAAGCCACTGTAAACATCCATGTGCAGGTTTTTGAGTGGACATATGTTTTAAAACCCTTTGAGTAAATACCAAGGAATATAATTGCTAGGTTGCATGACACGAGTATGTTTAGTTTTACAAGAAAACGCCAAACTGTCTTCCAAAGTAGCTGTACCATTTTGCAGTCCCACCAGCAATGAATGAGACTTCCTGGTGCTTCACATTCCTGCCAGAATTTGGCGGCGTCAGTATTTTGGATTTTGCCCATTATAATAGGTGTGTAGTAGTTGTATTAATAATTCTAACATTGTAGCAAAGTAAATTTGGTTATGAAGCCTCCTTCATTTCACCTTATGAACCAAAAGGCTCCTAAAGTTATATAGTGAGAATTTATGTGAAATATGTGATAAACACTGCTTCTGGTTTTCCCCACCCAATACTGAAGGTGTGTAAAAGGTCCTATGCACATGGCCACGTTCAACCCAAGGCATCACTTCCGTGTTTTCTCAACTGACCCACCTGCTCCTGACACTATGAGCTTCTGAAGCAATTACCACAGTGGCCTGGGTTACGGCAATGGCCACCTGGGCTGTGGCTCTGACTGTGGCTTTGGAGGGTCTGGATACAGCTGCTGCCATCCATCTTGCTATGGAAGATTCTGGTTCTGTGGCTTCTACTGAGGAGCATCTATTGCTATTCAAATGATTGGACTCCTCCTCTTGTGATTCACCGAGTCTCTTCCAGGGATCTTCATATTGGTTTCTAGTCTCTCTTCAGATAAAGGCCAATCAATCTTAGCCTAAAGTAATGGTAGGCTGGGTAGAGTCTGGGCTCAGTTTGTCATGTTTCACCTTGGTTGATTAAAATCGTCTCGACTATGTTATGACTTGCAGAAGTTTTTTAAGCTATGTTTACATTTTACATCTATGTACATTTTAATTCATGAGTAGAGAAATTCAGGGCATCCCTGGTGGCTCAGATGGTAAAGAATCTGCCTGCAATGCAGGAGACCTGGGCTCAATCCCTAGGTTGGTAAGATCCCCTGGAGAAGGGAATGGCAACCCACTCCAGTCTTCTTGCCTGAAAAATCCCTTGGACAGAGGAACCTGGTGGGCTACAGTCCATGGAGTCACAAAGAATCGGACACGACTGAGCAACTTTTGCTATCACTAGAGAAATTTAACTTCATTTAAAAATCAGCATCTTCATTGCCACTATTGCTTTATTTTCATTTACTTTTCTTCATCCCCATTAGTTTTAGGTGATTAGGACTGAAGACACTGTGTTATTTGTATTCCCAAAATGATGAATAGTCAAATGATATGATCATCATTTTTCTTAGGTAACAATAATGTAGTTGTGCACATTCTTGGGTATCTACAGCCACTACTATTATCAATATCTTGATTACACTGAAACTTTATCATCATAAGCTGAAATAGTAGCTAATAATTATCTTAATTATTTAATAATATTTTTTCCAATGGTAATCAAATTTTCCCTGATGCTGTTCTGTATCTCTGTTGTTAGCGTTTTCCTGACACTGCATTTTTGGATTGACAATTCAATGCTGTGCTTCTGTGTGAACTGATTTGTTTTTCCCACTTCAAATATTACTCCACTAAGTCTGCCTTTCCCACAAATCCAACATTAGAAGTAATTCTATTTGATGAGATTTCAGTAAAATACAGCCTTTAAATGAAATTCATTTTTTAAGTTTGAATTTCATAATATTTCAAAATTTCACATAAAATAAGAATATATCAAAATGATTTCAGTCCTTTTTTTCTGAAAAGATGAATAGCAGCAGTCTCTCTGTCTCATCAAATCAACAATGAGATGGTTCAGTTCAGTTCAGTCACTCAGTCGTGTCCGACTCTTTGTGACCCCATGGACTGCAGCACACCAGGCCTCCCTGTCCATCACCAACTCCAGGAGTTTACTCAGACTCATATCCATTGAGTTGGTGATATCATCCAACCATCTTAACCTCTGTCATCCCCTTCTCCTGCCTTCAATATTTCCCAGCATCAGGGTCTCTTCAAATGAATTAGTTCTTTGCATCAGGTGGCCCAAGTATTGGAGTTTCAGCTTCAGTATTAGCCTTTTCAATGAATATTCAGGACTAATCTCCTTTAGGATTGACTGGTTAGATACATGCACCTATAAAAACACATTGAATGTAGTATTAACAGGGTCCAGTGGATAACTGGTCTTATAATCCATGGAATTTTCAAGGCCAGAATACTGGAGTGGGCAGCCCTTCCCTTCTCCAGGGGATCTTCCCAACCCAGGGATCAAACCCAGGTCTCCCACATTGCAGATGGATTCTTTACCAGCTGACCCACAAGGGAAGCCCAAGAATACTAGAGTGAGTAACCTATCCCTTCTCCAGCACATCTTCCTGACCCAGGGATCAAACTGGCGTCTCCTGCATTGCATGTGGATTCTTTACCAAATGAGCTATGAGGGGAGCCCTTACAATCCCCACTTGAAGGCAATAAGGCTGCTTGATTGGGGACCCTATTTTCACCAGAAGGCGTTATCAAGCAGACATGAGTATTAAACTTTTACTCTACCCACTAGCAACAAGAAGCAGTGTGAGTTAGCATTTCACTTTTACCAGGGTGGTTTCAGTGAGTCCAAAAGGAAGTGAAACAGACATGTACACCCAGCCCTTGCTACCTCACTAGTGAACTGCTTGCTTTAAAAAAAGAGAGAATTGAAATAGTATCCAAGTCTTATAATATCAAAAATATTCAGACTACAAAGTCATGCATCACACTAGTAATCAGAAAAAAAAATTACAGTCTGAGTGGGAAAAGGCAAACAAAAGAACATCAGGATCAATATAGATATTTGAATTATCTGAGAAAGATTTTAATGCAACCATTATAAAATTGCTTTAGGAAGTAATTATAAGATATCTTGAAACAAATGAAAAAGTAGAAAATCTTAGGAAACAAACATTTTTAAAAGAATCAAAAGAAAATTTTAGAACTGAAAAAATACAATCACCAAAATAAAAATAAGCACTGAGTTTAATAGTAGAGTGGAGATGACAGATGAGAGAATCAGTGAACTTGAGAACAGGCCAATAGAATTTACTCAACAGGGAGAAAAGAGACCAAATAAACTATTCAAAACAGAGCATTGTGGACTTGCTCTCATAAGGAAGTTAAATTCTACCCCTAGTGAATTAAATAATATAAAGAAAAGATATATAAGTAACAAATTGCTTGGTTGAATTGATAAACTCACCTAGACACAAAAATGATAAAAACCTAAATGTTAATGGGAAATTCTATCTATATGAATTTATAGAACAAAAAGTCTACCTGTGAATAAATAGGCACACTCTCCATCATAAGCAAGCATTAGCAAAGTATAATACAGAAGAAATGTTTGCATTAAATTTTTTAATCAAAAAAGATAATTATCAATTTTGGGCTTCATTAAATTTTCCCATTCAAAAATATGTACTCATGCATAAAGTATTTAAAATTCTACATTATCTATTTCACAGTTAGATAAAAATAAACACCCCCAAATATATGATAGAAGAACTTTTCATGAAAATTAATCACAAGCTCTAAACAAAAACAGAATGAGTAAGAGCTTTCTAAATACACTAAGAATTGTTTATTAAAGGCCCCTGATTTGGCTGTGGGAATCCTGACATAATTGTAAATTATTCTCCTTTATGAAAAATTCTCTTTCCAGCAAAGAGTAGATTCAAAAATTTTTAAAAGCAAATTTGTAGGAAACAAGGTCTGAACTTGCTGTGGCTTACCCTGTCTTCTACTATATGGTAATATACAAAAGCCTGTTTGCACATGGTGAAAATTTTGAACTCAGAAAACTGATTCTTACCTTAACTAAAACTACCATTCACCAGAATGAGCCACTACAGCAACCCAGCTGGTGGCCCGGACTGTGGCTTTGATGCCCTGGGTTCTGGATTAGGCTCTGGCTTCGTGTTGTTGTTGTTCAGCCTCTTCATCATGTCCAACTCTTTGCGACCCCATGAACTGCAGCATGCCAGGCTTCCCAGTCCTTCACCATCGCCAAGAGCTTGCTCAAACTCATGTCCATTGAGTTGGTGATACCATCCAACCATCTTGTCCTCTGTTGTCCCCTTCTCCTCCCACCTTCAATCTTTCCCAGTATCAAATGGCCAAAGTATTGAAGCTTCAGTTTCAGTATCAGTCCTTCCAATGAGTATTCAGAGTTGATTTCCTTTAGAATTGACTGGTTTGATCTCCTTGCTGTCCAATGAACTCTCAAGAATCTTCTCCAACACCACACTTCAAAAGCATCAATCCTTTGACACTCGCCCTTCTTTATGGTCCAACACTCACATCCATACATGACTACTGGAAAAAACCATAGCTTTGACTAGATGGACCTTTGTAGGCAAAGTAAAAGTAAAGCTTTTTAATAGGCTGTCTAGGTTTGTTATAGCTTTTCTTCTAAGGAGCAAGTGTCTTTTAATTTCATGGCTGCAGTCACTGTTTCCAGTGATTTTGGAGCCCAGGAAAATGCAGTCTGTCACTGTTTCCATTGTTTCTCTGTCTATTTACAATTAAGTAAACCAGTCCATTCTGAAGGAGATCAGCCCTGGGATTTCTTTGGAAGGAATGATGCTAAAGCTGAAACTCTAGTACTTTGGCCACCTCGTGCGAAGAGTTGACTCACTGGAAAAGACTCTGATGCTGGGAGGGATTGGGGGCAGGAGAAGGGGACGACAGAGGATGAGATAGCTGGATGGCATTACTGACTCAATGGACTTGCATCTGGGTGAACTCCAGGAGTTGGTGATGGACAGGGAGGCCTGGAGTGCTGCGATTCATGGGGTCAGACACAACTAAGCAACTGAACTGAACTGAACTGAATGAGACCTGATGCCATGATCTTCTTTTTTTGAATGTTGAGTTTTAAGCCAGCTTTTTCACTCTCCTCTTTCCCCTTTATCAAGGAACTTTTTAGTTCCTCTTCACTTGCTGCCATAAGGTGGTGTCACCAGCATATCTGTGGTTATTGATATTTCTCCTGGCAATCTTGGGAGAAGGAAATGGCAACCCACTCCAGTATTCTTGCCTAGAGAATCCCATGGACAAAGGAGCCTGGTGGGCTGCTGTCCATAGGATCACACAGAGTCAGACACGACTGAAGCGACTTAGCATGCGTGCATGCTGGCAATCTTGTTTCCAGCTTTGCTTCATTCAGCCCAGCATTTAGCATAATGTCCTCTTCATAAAAGTTGAATAAGCAGAACGACAATATACAGCCTTGACGCAACCTCTTTCCCAATTTTGAACCAGTCTGTTGTTCCGTGTCAGGCTGTGGCGATGTGGGTATAAATACAACTGCTGCCACCTACCTCACTGTAGCAGGTACTGGACTTGAGATTCCAGTGAAAAACTCCTATGACCACTCACACTATTGATCTCCTCCATCTATGCTTTTTTTTTTTTTTTTTTCCCCTCTACTTTTTCACTGCAGCTGCTAAGTCACTTCAGTCGTGTCCGACTCTGTGCGACCCCATAGACTGCAGCCCACCAGGCTCTGCCGTCCCTGGGATTCTCCAGGCAAAAACACTGGAGTGGGTCGACATTTCCTTCTCCAATGCATGAAAGTGAAAAGTGAAAGGGAAATCGCTCAGTCAGGTCCGACTCTTCAAGACCCACGGACTGCAGCCTACCAGGCTCCTCCATCCATGGGATTTTACAGGCCAGAGTATTGGAGTGGGTTTCCATTGATCTCCTATTCCCTCTTTCAAAAATGGAAACTGCATCCTAGGCTACTTGAAAAAAAAAAATAAAACAAAACCCTCAACAAAATTATATAGTCTTGATCTAATATGTTTCTACTAAGTTGACCCAAATCCTTTGGAATATCTCAGTTTATAGTAACTCTAAACTTTGATATCATGTTGTCATTACACTTCATGTGTTTACTATAATATCTCTATGTCATTTTCAATAAATCCTGTATCTGATGGTAAACAGTACTGTTTTTAATTTATTCTCATTTATTTCTATCTTATGTGTGGATACCATGTGTGTTCAATTGTGAGTATAAGAAAGAGAGGAAGAAAGAATAAAAAGCAGGAAGGGAGGAATGGAGGGACAAAGGAGGAGGGAGGGAGGGAAACATAGAGGGACAGAAGTCATTACATAGATTTTCTCCTACAGGGATTATGTCTAAGAGATATGAGCAGTCTGCTGTTCTTTCTTTCTGAACCCATAAAAACCTGTGCATTCTAAGTTCCTATAAATCTGTGTAATCAAGTGGCCTGAAGCCTCTGTATGTATAATCCACAACCTACCAAGCTAAAGTCTGAGCTTCGTATTTTGTGTTATTATTTTCCCAGTGCAGCTAAATAACTTGATTCTCATGGGGACATTCTGTTACCCTCTTTTTTACTGTCTCTTTTTGGCACCAAGCAGACTACACCTGTATGCTGATGTTACTTGTCTTTTCTACCTACATTTTTGGCTTTTCTTCTTTAGGTCATCAGTTGAAGTGTCCAGATCACATTCACTTAACTACTTCCTGTCCAGATGTGATTTACTAACCAAGGGTCAATTTTATTATAAACAGTGTTGCTTTTTATGTTGTTGACAGTTATCACTTTATCAGGTTACCAGGAGAATAAAACCAGCTGATTAAACATAATTGTGATGTATCCAGGAAAAGGGGTTTGTACCTTATTTTTCCTTTACACCTCAGTAGTTCACAAAGAGTTAAATTAGTATCTCACACACAAAAAAAGAATAACTAAAAACAATCAATAGTATATAAAAAGTTGTTCAGCTATAGGTGTCAGGAAAGTAAAAAGTGAATTCAGTGTACACCTGCCAGAACAGCTAAAAGGAAAAGATAGGTACTATGACCTGTCGGTAAAACTTTGGACCATCAGCTTGTAGAATTATCAAAAGACAAAACTACTTTGGAAAGCTCTTTAATAGATTATTTACAAAAACTGAACAATTTCATACTTTATAAAAGTGCAATTCCAATAATAAATGGAGAAATATATCAAATTTAATGACAGAAAACTCAAATTTTGTGATGTGAATTCTTGCTAAATGCTAGAGATTTTTAAATTAGTTGCTTTGGGGAAGGTCAAAGTTGGCTTGGTCACTCCATAAATTATATAGAAAGACAAAGGACAAGAAGAGCTAAGAAAATGTTTTAGAAGGGTAAAATTACAAGAATTAAAAGGTCACACTACTTCTAGAGATTAACTGAATGGACAAGAGGAATCCTGGGTCCAGAGAGGAAAGTTAGATCTCATGCCTGTACTTGAATATCAACTGAGTCTTCATCAATATGTAAATTTTGGACAGAGGATTTTGACAACTGTGTGACATACAAAGTCATAAAGTTGTACATCCACCCAAGAGATTTAATTCATAAATAAGCAAATGGCAAATTACATAGTTCATTGCTAAACTCACCCAGACTAAGGCAGGAATATTGAATAAAAGCAGTTTAAGGTGAAAGAAGAGATGCCATTAAAGCAACAAAAGAACTTACAAGCAGCCATTCTTTTGAATAATCACTGAAATCTCATATCTAGGGGAAACTGTTACTTGCTCCTTGAAAAACAGACAATTTGACAGTGTTTTTAAACATTTCATTAATGTCTCCATGAATCCACATACCAACATAGGATATTCACAAATTCTAACCACACATTTTATTGTAAGATGCAAAATTTAACACAAAAATAATAATTATTAAGGGTATGCAAAAAATGAGCTTCCCACACAAATTTGTCATAGACCTGAAACTAACAAAAACATTGTAAGTAGGGCACTGCAAATATAGCTAGACTGCTTGCTAAAATCACCTACTTTGTGAGCATTCTGACATAACATCAAAGAATTTTTAGGAGGGTTTATTTCTGCCTAGTAAACTATAGAATCTGAAAATTTAAAAACAAATTATAGTTTGAAGTTGAGGAACCTGATTCCTCCAGCTCCTATTTTCTCTTTCAAGATTATTTCAAGAGTAATCTTGAGAGTCTCAGGTTATTGATATTTCTCCTGGCAATCTTGATTCTAGCTTGTGTTTCTTCCAGTCCAGCATTTCTCATGATGTACTCTGGGGAGAGGGTGGGGAGATGTGGGAGAATGGCATTGAAACATGTATAATATCATGTATGAAACGAGTTGCCAGTCCAGGTTTGATGCACGGTACTGGATGCTTGGGGCTGGTGCACTGGGACGACCCAGAGGGAGGGTAGGGGAGGGAGGAGGGAGGAGGGTTTAGGATGGGGAACGTGGGTATACCTGTGGCAGATTCATTTCGATATTTGGCAAAACTAATACAATATTGTAAATTAAAAAAAAAAAAAAAAAGAGTCACTTAAAAAAAGAAAAAAAAAAAAGAAGTTAAATAAGCAGGGTGACAATATACAGCCTTGACGAACTCCTTTTCCTATTTGGAACCAGTCTGTTGTTCCATGTCCAGTTCTAACTGTTGCTTCCTGACCTGCATACAAATTTCTCAAGAGGCAGATCAGGTGGTCTGGTATTCCCATCTCTTTCAGAATTTTCCACAGTTTATTGTGATCCACACAGTCAAAGGCTTTGGCATAGTCAATAAAGCAGAAATAGATGTTTTTCTGGAACTCTCTTGCTTTTTCTATGATCCAGCGGATGTTGACAATTTGATCTCTGGTTCCTCTGCCTTTTCTAAAACCAGCTTGAACATCAGGAAGTTCACGGTTCACAACAACCCAGCAATCCCACTGCTGGGCATACACCCCAGAATTGAAAGAGACACATGTGCCCCAATGTTTGTTACAGCACTGTTTACCATAGCTAGGACATGGAAACAGACTGGTTCCAAATTGGGAAAGGGGTATGTCAAGGCTGTATTGTGTCACCGTGCTTATTTAACTTATATGCAGAGTATGTCATGCAAAATGCTGGACTGGATGAAGCACAAGCTGAAATCATTATTCCAGCTAGGAGAAATATCAATAACCTCACATATGCAGATATGCCATCATACTTATGGCAGAAAGTAAAGAAGAAGAGCCTCTTGATGAAAGTGAAAGAGGAGAGTGAAAATGTTGGCTTAAAACTCAACATTCAGAAAACTAAGATAATGGCATCACTTCCTGGCAAATAGATGGGGAAATAATGGAAACAGTGACAGACTTTATTTTCTTGGGCTCCAATATCACTGCAGATGGTGACTGAAGCCATGAAATTAAAAGACTCTTGGTCCTCTGAAGAACAGTTATGACCAACCTAGAAAGTATATTAAAAAACAGAGACATTACTTTGCCAACAAAGGTCTGTCTAGTCAAAGCTATGGTTTTTCCAGCTGTCATGTATGGATGTGAGCTCTGGACTATAAAGAAACCTGAGAGCTGAAGAATTGATGCACTTGAACTGTGGTGTTGGAGAAGACTCTTGAGAGTCCCTTGGACTGCAAGGAGATCCAACCAGTCCATCCTAAACGAAATCAGTCTTTGGAAGGACTGATGCTGAAGCTGAAACTCCAATACTTTGGCCACCTGATGTGAAGAACAGACTCATTTGAAAAGGCCCTGATGTTAGGAAAGATTGAAGATGGGAGGAGAAGGAGACGACAGAGGATGAGATGCTGAATGTCATCACCGACTCAATGGACATGAGTTTGAGTAGCTTCCTGGAGTGGGTGATGAACAGGAAAATCTGGCACGCTGCAGTCCATGGGGCTGCAGGGTCAGACACAACTGAGCGACTGAACTGAACTGAACTGGAAGCAACCAGTTCTTGACAGAAGTGACGTCTGTCAGCAGACACATGGATAAGGAAGTTGTGACACATATACACAATGGAATATTACTCAGCTACATGCATTTGAGTCAGTTCTAATGAGGTGGATGAACCTAGAGCCTGTTATACAGAGTGAAGTAAGTCAGAAAGGGAAA
This sequence comes from Bos grunniens, assembly GCF_055505025.1. Lineage (NCBI taxonomy): Eukaryota > Metazoa > Chordata > Mammalia > Artiodactyla > Bovidae > Bos > Bos grunniens. The sequence goes on from NC_141165.1 coordinate 152,401,575, forward strand.
CACAAATGCTGTATATTAATGCATGTATATGGAATTTAGAAAGATGGTAATGATAGTCTTACACGTAGGGCAGTGAAAGAGACACAGATGTAAAGAACAGACTTTTGGACTCTGTGGGAGAAGGCGAGGGTGGGATGATTTGAGAGAATAGCACTGAAGCATGTATGTTTCCATATGTAAAATAGATGTCTAGGGCAGGTTTGATGCACGAAGTGGGGCACCCAAAGTCATTGCTCTGGGGTGACCCAGAGGGATAGGGTTGGGAGGGAGGTGGGAAGGAGTTCAGGATAGGGGGAAACACATACCTGTGATTGATTCATGTTGAAGTATGGCAAAAACCATCACAATATTGTAAAGTAATTATCCTCCAATTAAAAATAATTAATTATTTTTTTAAAAAAAGAAACTGGCTTGAGTCTTAGGGATTCTACTCTACCGAGTGTCTCCTTTTTCTCAACATCCATTGATGGATCTATGCTAATTTCACACTGAAGGAAGAAAAAAATCAGATTTTTTTCTTGTCTTATAGATGGTTCTGACAATATCTTGGCACACCTAAAAGTGGGTGGCTGCAGTACAATATCCCTAATCAGCCATGGCCCTAGAGAACAGTGGTGAAAGAAAATTCACAGTTGTTTCCTACCTCCTGAGAAACAATAACACCCAGATTTAACTTAAGTCTATGTACAGGACATGCTATGTACAGAGACAATATCCTTTTAGAAAAAATAAATATTCATGCAGCCTATCAAATTTGAGCCTCAAAGAGGTCTACTCTGTGTTCCTATGAACTTGGAATCAAATTAGACTATTAATACTCTTCCTGTATATGAAGAATGTGTACATTCTGGTGCAGGTAGAGATAATCAACTAGACAACCATTTTAAAAACAGAAAAAGCAAAAAAATTGCACAGGCAACAAAGTGGCATTACTCTCAAAAGAATAGAGCAACACTAATCCCACAGAGAAAAATGTGATTGAAGTGGGTGTTAGGTTGTACAGGAAAAAAAATAGTATTTGCTTCTAAGATTTATATAGATAAAATCACAGCTGTGTTGATTAGATTTTAAATCTGCATATGAAATTAAGGTTATTATTAGCAAAATCATTGCAGGAAGAAGGCATTTGCCTCCTCCATATGTGTCATAGGGCACGGTCACAAAGGTTAAATTTAGCATCAGAGTGAGCAAGGTCAATGAATTCAGCATTTTTAAAATTTAAGGCATATCAACAGTTTGGGAGGATCTTAACATACCAAGAAAACAATCTCCACTTAATGAGTATGAAGATTTCTTTTTCATCTGAAGAAATGTGATTAATAAGATATTCAAATACAAGTTGGTCTATATGATGAGGATGTCAGAAGTGCCTGCGATTTGCCACATCTACACTTAGACTGCATAAAAGATTATGAGTGTTTAATGTTCTCAGGTCAGGTCAGTTCAGTTCAGTTGCTCAGTAATGTCCAACTCTTTGTGACCCCATGGACTGCAGTGCACCAGGCCTCCCTGTCCATCACCAAATCCCAGAGGCTACTCAAACTCAACGTCCATTGAGTCAGTGATGCCATCCAACTATCTCATCCTCTGTCGTCCCCTTCTCCTCCTGTCCCCAATCCCTCCCAGCATCAGAGTCTTTTCTAATGAATCAACTCTTCGCATGAGGTGGCCAAAGTATTGGAGTTTCAGCTTCAGCATCAGTCCTTTCATGAATATTCAGAACTGATTTCCTTTAGGATGGATTGGTTGGCTCTCCTTGCAATCTAAGGGACTCTCAAGAGTCTTTTCCAACACCATAGTTCAAAAGCATCAATTGTTCAGTGCTCAGCTTTCTTTATAGTCCAACTCTCACATCCATACATGACTACTGGAAAAACCAAAGCTTTGACTAGACAGACCTTCGTTGGCAAAGTAATGTCTCTGCTTTTTAATATGCTGTCTAGATTGGTCATAACTTTTCTTCCAAGGAACAAGCTTCTTTTAATTTCATGGCTGCAGTCACTATCTGCAGTGATTTTGGAGCCCAAGAAAATAAAGTCTGACACTGTTTCCACTGTTTCTCCATCTATTTCCCATCAAGTGGTGGGACCAGATGCCATGATTTTAGTTTTCTGAATGTTGAGTTTTAAGCCAACTTTTTCACTCTCCTCTCACTTTCATCAAGAGGCTCTTTAGTTCCTCTTCACTTTCTGCCATGAGGGTGGTGTCATCTGCATATCTGGGGTTATTGATATTTCTCTTGGCAATCTTTATTCCAGCTTGTGCTTCATCCAGTCCAGCATTTCACATGATGTACACTGCATATAAGTTAAATAAGCAAGGTAACAAAATACAGCCTTGACGTACTCCTTTCCTGATTTGCCGAGTTTTCCAGATTTGCTTCCATAGTGATTGCATCACATTCACAGCATCATCTTTAGGATTTGAAATAGCTCAACTGGAATTCCATCACCTCCACTAGCTTTGTTCATAGTGATGCTTCCTAAGGCCCACTCAACTTTGCACTTCAGGATGTCTGGCTCTAGGTGAGTGATCATACCATCATGATTATCTGAGTCATGAAGATCTTTTTTGTATAGTTTTTTTTGTGTATTCTTGCCACCTCTTCTTAATATCTTCTGCTGTTCTGACTCAGTAAAATTACTCTTAAATTTTAAGAGTCTCTTAGGCTAAAAATTTAGATTCTGACATAGTATGTTACTACTAAGTCAAATATTGTAGAGGACTGGGCTATGACTATGGCTGTGGTCACAGTTAGGCCTGTGGTTTTGTGCCTTGAGAATCTTGAGATGTTGCTACAGATGTGGCTTAAGAGGTACAGATTTGACTGTTGACACCAATATTGGCACACTTGATATTTGTCCCATGGCATCAGCTGAGTACTGTCTGCTACTGAATCCATTCTCTTGTGAGATGGCAATTCTCCTCTACAGAGTCTTTTCATTGCATCCCTTCTACTCTTTTGACTAAAAATTATCCAAACTAACTCTAGGCAATCAGAATAGATTATTAAATCGAGAGTACATCCCCATCAGTGTCTTAGAATGACTATATTTTTCTCTTTTAGTGTTTTTTTTTCTTGATAATATACCAAGTAAATTATAATTTTGGCATGTTTCACATGTAGGCAACTCTAAGTTCATTTTTTTTCATTACTCTGGCATGGCCAGTGCTGTTAGTGGCTTTTCCTTTAAGAAATTTATTATTCACTTGTTCAAAAATACTCATTAATTGCTACGTAAGTCTTCCTACTAAGTCTTTGTGTTGTAAATGTGAAAATATGTGTTAATGTGGAAAATAAATATGTAAACAAACTTAACAGATGATGTACTGGTCAAGTGGAAACACAATGGGAAAGGCTCATGTCTAGGTTCAAAAAAGAGAAGTGCTAAAGCAAAAGGTGGGACCAAATATAATCTCACTAAAGATTACATTGAAATCAATTCTTGATGGAAGAGAAATACAATAGAGAGGCGATAAGTATGCCAGGCAAGAGGAACAGAATATGTTCAGGCATAGAGAAAGCATTGGATTAAAGTTATAAATTGTGTACTCCTAGAAAGTACACACGGAGAAGGCAATGGCACCCCACTCCAGTGCTTTGCCTGGAAAATCCCATGGACGGAGGAGCCTGGTGGGCTGCAGTCCATGGGGTCGCTAAGAGTCGGACACGACTGAGCGACTTCACTTTCACTTTTCACTTTCATGCATTGAGAAGGAAATGGCAACCCACTCCAGTGTTCTTGCCTGGAGAATCCCAGGGATGGGGGAGCCTGGTGGGCTGCCGTCTATGGCAGAGTCGGACATGACTGAAGTGACTTAGCAGCAGCAGAAAGTACACAGAGCAAAGCAAATGGGTAAAATGCAGGCAGTTAAGATAAACCAGAACATCAAGGTCATATATATCTTATTATGGGTCACTGTACTCTGCCAAGTCACTTCAGTCACGTCCTACACTTTGTGACTCTATGGACCATAGCCCTCCAGGCTGTTCTGTCCATAGAATTCTCCAGGCAAGAATACTGGAGTGGGTTGCCATTTCCTTCTCCAACAGGTACACTACAAACTGTTTTAAAAAGCTATGATCTTTTCCATGAAATTTATGTTTAATAAAAATCATTATGTTTTATAAAATCATTATGTTTATAAAATGTTTATAAAATGCATTATGTTTTATAAAAATCATTTATAAAAATCATTATCGCAGCTTATTGAAATAATGTTGGCCATGTTGTATGACCACAGACCAATAGACCATTCAAGAAGCTATTCAAGTAGCTGATGTGAGGTCTTCATGTAAGAAAGCAGCAACTAAAATTTGCAAGAGGACCTAGATCGAATATATATTTAGGTGATAGAATTTAAAAGGCTGGTTTATATGTTGGGGGGGTGAAGGGTCATAAAGAATTAAAAGGACCACATAAGGACTCCAGATTTGAGGTCAAGCAACTGATGGACTGTGGAGCTAATAGCCAATGTCATATGAGACTGGGAGCATTTGAAAATCAGAGAGGAGACCTGAAAAACTCATTGAGTTGGGATCAATTTTTGCTAAGTTATTTAGTGGTAGTTTCTTATGAAAATCTGGAACTCAAGAAAGAACTGGGTTTGAGATTTCAAATAACTGGATAAAAGTTGTAGCAACTTCACAAAAGCAGTATTCCAACTATTTAGAAGTGAGCAGAGGAAAAAGGGTTTGCAATTGAGGTAAGGAGCAGACAAAAGGCAAAAGGTGAAAATCAGAAGAGAGGTCAATCAGGGAAATCCAGGGCATATAAAACTTTCTAGGAGGGAACTATTAACAATTGCATTTTCACTCAAGCATTTATCCTTCCACCAAGCATTTCTAGAGTAATAACACAAATGTTGGTGGCCTCCTGGTGGCTCCGATGGTAAAGTATCTGCCTACAATGCAGGAGACCAGAGTTCGATCCCTGAGTCGGGAAGACCCCCTGGAGAAGAGAATGAAAACCCACTCCAGTATTCTTGTCTGGAGAATTCCATGGACAGAGGAGCCTGGTGGGCTACAGTCCATGTGGTGCCAAGAGTCGGACATGATTGAAGAACTAACACTTTCACCTTCACAGCACAAATGTTGAAACTAAACTAGATGCTGGCAAATGGTTAATGGGCATGTTCTCTGCCCTTACAGAAGTTACAGAATTGAAGGGATTATAGAGCATCATAAAGGCAATTATTGTAAAATAACCAACACTTTAGGCATCTCTTAGAGGGGAGTCTCTCCAGGCCCCAATGTCTGGGGAACTGACCCAAACTTCATCCACATGATAATCAAAGTAACAGCCATTTTCAATTGATTTTTAATTGAAGTATAATCACATTATAATGTTCTGTTAGTTTCTGCTGCACAACAAGGTGAATCAGCTCCCTCTTCAGCCTCGCTCCCATTCCATCCCCCCAACACACTCCTCTAGGTCATCATGGAGCACCTGGCTGAGCTCTCTGTGTTACATGGCAGCTTCCCACTAACTATCTATTTTATACGTGGGGTAGTGTATATATGTCAAAGCTAGTCTCTCAGTCCATCCCACTGTCTCCTTTCCTGTGTCCACAAGTCCAGTCTGTTCTCAACATCTGCATCTCTATTCCTGCCCTGCAAATAGGTTCATTCGTACCATTTTTCTATATTCCAAGTATATGAGTTAATATACGAAGCAGCCATTTTAAATGTGATTCCCTCATTCTAGTCAAGGTTAATGGGTCCAGATCTGGCCACTTGAAGAAGTTGAACCGGAAAATTGCCAGGATTTATGAACAGAAGCCTGTATTTTTTTTCCACTGGATGAAGCTCTAAGGGCTAACACTTGGCAACTATTAGCAGCTCTCCTTTACTCTTTGTTGAGTGCCCATTAACAGTTCATTATAAGACACCTACTTAAGTAATGAGCTGAATAATCCTTTATATGTTCGGCTCAGAGACAATCCATGGAAAATCTATTTTTACTTTCCTAGGTTGTCTGTTTTAGTAGGTGATATTCCATCAAATCTATGAGGTTCACCATCCTAACAATACCAGGTGAGTAAACTTAAAAATCATTATTCTCTTGATCTACACGTTGACCTCAAATGCTATTCTTTTTTTTTTTTTTTATTGGAATGTAATTGCTTTACAACGTTGTGCTAGTTGCTGCTGTACAACGAAGTGAATCAGCTATATGTATACACATATCCCCTCCCTCCTGGCCCTCCCACACCTCTAGGTCATCACAGAGCACTGAGCTCAGGTCCCTGTGCTATACAGCACCTTCCCACTAGATATGTATTTATACATGGCAGTTTATATATGTCACAGGTAATTCATGATTTGCTTATATACCTCAGAGGTACAAAAGTCTGTCTCAGCTGGCTTTGCATAGACGTGGACAAAAGTGTCATAATTGAGATATCATGCAAAATCTCTAAGTCTCAAAGAGTTAATTGTGATAGGACATTAATATCTTCTGATAGCTTGAAAATATAGCATCATCAGTTGTCAGAAGGGATATTCTCATTACAGTTGTGATTGTGATGACAGATTGGAAAATATCTATAAAGAAATTATAAAACACGGAGCAAAATTTCTGACCTGATGGCAATGGCCAGAGTTAGACCTTTGTTCCTGTTTAGTCACTAAGTTGCCTCTGACTCTTTTGCAACCCCATGGACTCTAGCCCACCAGGCTCCTCTGTACATGGGGTTTTCCAGACAAGAATACTGGAGGGGGGTGTCATTTCCTTCTTGGAGATCTTCTGGACCCAGGGATCAAATCTGTGTCTCCTATGTCTCTGGCATTGGCAGGAGGATTCTTTACCACTGAGCCCCCAGGGAAGCCCTAGTTAGATCTTAACTAGGTTGAGATGAAATATAATAATTACCACAACACTGAATTCTTCCCAGTCCCTCTTAGGAGTCTCAAAATCCTAAATACTTGTGGAATTTAAGTAATTTTTCATTCCTGAACAGAGAGATTTTACTCCAATTCCCTGTTTGGACCAAAGGGCACTGTAGAAAGATGAGCAGATCTATAGGTCTAAAAAGATCAGTGTCCCACAACTTAAAACATTTAAGTATTTATCTAAATGTGTGTGTATATATATATATATATAGCAATACATATCTATATATGAAACACATATACGTGTATACATATGTGTATATTGAAATACAAATAGAGGGGGAAATATACTAGATAATTTAGCATATGATTATCTAGGAGTGGGGAGCTGATGCATAGTATTGGGAGAATGAGTAAGGATGGAAGAAGGTAAGGGGTTAACCATAAGGTAAAAAATAAGCGTAGAGACTATACTGAAAAAAAATCCCAAAATGAAAAATACACTGTTTGTATGCTTGTATTTCTGTTTGTGGAGGTAATAGGCAAAGACATTACAGCTGTGGATTTATGGTGTATCCATAATAAATGACAGTAAAAAAAGACAGGAGCTCATAGGCGTAGCACAATTCCTTTTTTTTGAAACCACAAACTTCAAACGCCCATGTGTGCCTAAGTATGGGTAGAGACTACATTGCCTCTGTCTGTATCAGGAAAGAAAGAGTAATGGAAAGTCCCCTGAAGGGGATATTGTGTGTGTGCAGTAAAATCAGAGATCATTAACTTGATCCTCTACATATTTGCATTGCTTCTCTCATTATTACAGGAATATGTTATCTTGTAAATGAAGATAACATCAAATGAAGAAAATGTTTAAAAAATGAAAGGATGTTTTAGATAATAGGAAACCAAATCTTGGATGCATAGAATTAGAAGCTTTGGAGAGTTGGCTTTATTTAACTTTTGTTTGATTTGCAAATGATTTGTTAGCATTTCTTGTAGAAGATTTTAACATTTCTTTACAAACAGTTGGCATTCTATTTTTAATTTATTTAGCTTATTTACATGTCCTGAAGAGAAAAGACTACTTGTTCACAGCTCTCCAAATAAGTGTTAGCATGTAGCAGTCATAAAATCTAAACAAATGAGATAGTGTGAAATGTAGACAGGGTACACATAAATTTTTAACAGATGTGATACATTTTAACCCCTGGAGAGATTTTTTGCCTTTATAATCAACTAGTTCCACCATGCCATAATAGAATATAATGAGACTCAAGACTACTTTAGGAGACACAACGCAATAATTTGAATTTATATGCAGCTACCCAGAAACAAAATGGGTTGAATGAGATGTTATGTAAAGCCCTCCGAGGAGTCACCTGATATTATTAGTCAGGTTAAATGGTAGTTTTCTTTACTGACTAAAATTGTTTCATGTTTGTATTTCTATAAATCTGATATAGAAAAGAAGGAAGAATGCATGAGAAAACTCTGGACAGCAAGTGGGAGAAATAAACTCTTAACGATCTTTAGTGTATTTTAATATGTTAAAAAGCTGAGGCATCACTTATGGTGTGACAAAAGTCTATATAGTGAAATCTATGATTTTTCCAGTAGTCGTGTATGGATATAAGAATTGGACCATAAAGGCCAAGTGTCAAAGAATGGACGCTTTTGAATGTGGTGCTGGAGAATGTGGTGACCCAAGGACAAAAGAGCAGATAAAACCAAGGAGGTTCTTGGAATTCAGGAAGGGAAAAAACAGACCCTTATCATCCTTCCCTCCCCTGTGTTGTAACTATTAACAGAATTCAGGTCATCCTGAGCAGTATAACCTGTCGCTCCTCCTACCCCATAGGGAGAAAATATTTGCCTTACTGTTCTGTTCCCACCCAATATATGTGCCTCATCCAATCAGAAATGACCTACAAGACCCTTATCCCACTCCTTGTACCCTGGGTATAAAAGAGGACTAACGACCCCTGTTTAATGGCGGTTCTCCCTTGGGCTGGCCTGCTGTTCTAACAGCATCTCCCACTGTAATAAACTTTATTTCCCTTGCATTCTGTCTCATGTCTGGAAATTCTTTTCCAGCCCACCCACGGACCACAACAGAGAAGACTCCTGAGAGTCCCTTGGACTGCAAAATCAAACCAGTCAATCAGAAAGGAAATCAGTCCTGAATATTCACTGGAAGGACATACTAAAGCTGAAGATCCAATATTTTGGCCACCTGATGAGAAGAGTCGACTCACTGGAAAAGACCCTGATGCTGGGAAAGATTGAAAGCAACAGGAGAAGGGAGCAGCAGTGGATAAAATGATTAGATGGCATTACCTACTCAAAGGACATGAATCTGAGCAAACTCTGGGAGATAGTGAAGGATAGGGAAACCTGGCATAGTTCAGTACATGGAGTTGCCAAGAGTCAGACATACTTAGAAACTGAAAAACAGCAACAGCATCCTTCCATGGTATTCCTTGGATAGAGAGAGGATTGAGATGCACCATCTCAACAATCTTTGAAAACAGCATATGCTTCTAAGTGCAGCTAGGCGCTTTGCTGTGAAGTCTTTACAGACAACATTTTATACAATATTTTTATCATGAAAAATTGTTGGAGGGAACTACTTAAAGAGAATTCTGGCTTCTATAATAATTAATATCATGTATTCAATTTAAAAAATATTCTGGACTTAAGATAGCAATATTTCTCATAGTATGTGGGCTTCCCAGATGATGCTAGTGGTAAAGAACTTGCCTGCAGGTTCAAACCCTGGGTCAGGAAGATCCCCTGGAGAAGGGAATGACTACTCACTCCAGTATTCTTGCCTGAAGAATTTCATAGACAGAGAAGCCTCATGGGCTATAGTCCATAGCGTTGCAAAGAGTCAGACACGACTAAAGCGACTTAGCATGCACACATTAGAAAATCAAACACTCATCCATCTAGGGGGCAAATATCCATTGAATATGGTCTGCATACATGGTCTCAGTACTTACATGGTCCCCGTGCATAGTCTTGGTACCTGCAATTATTCCTATTGCTGCCTTCTGCCTTTACTCTTGCCGTGTTTAGTTCCTATTAATATAGGCATAAACTATTGCATTAGTTGATGTAAAAGAAACATTAATAATAGTGTTAGGGGTAACAATGTGATTATGATAAAGTAAGAAAATAAGTAAGAAATATTCTTAGTTTTTAGATATGCACATTAAAATTTTTTAAATTATAATATATCATATGTGTGATCTATTTGAAAATATTTAATCAAATTATGATTAATACATCAAAACATTAATAATTATTGAGATTAAGTAATGAATAAAAATGTTCATCCTCTTATTTTCCTGTCAATTAAATGTTTTTTAATGAAAAGTTTACAAAATGCATAGCAAGAGCAGAGAATGTTCATGAATGAGACAAATGAAATGAGCAATAACCCATGAGTGAGAATGTTTAAGACCTGTCTTGGGACCATAAAATTTTTACAGAAGCTAAGAATAGGGGAAAAAGAGTTAATGAGAGCTAAATTGGAAAATATATATTGAAGTGTTATTATTGAAGGCCTTAGTTACTAAATATTGTACTGCCAAACATACAGTGGGAGTATGTGAAGCATAATGAAATTTTTGAGCAAGGCAATGATAAAAGCGGTGAGATTCATTTGTTGATTGGTTGGTTGGTTTGGTGTGATTCTTTTAGAAATATTAAATAGCTTAAGTGTTTGTGGAATGCATCAAGGAATAAGGAAATGCAAAGTAGGAGACTAATTAAGGGATTGCTCTGAGAGCTCAATATGCTTTTGTGGAAGCAAAGGCTGTGAGAATATGAATCACAAGAAGAATGGAAAGACCTAGACGATAAATTAACAGGACTCAGGTGTGAGAGGAAGTAGGGGTAGCAAACAGAAAATGACCAAAAATAATTCTGAGATTTCAAGACATTAGCCATATGATAAGGTCAGTTGTTTGTGGCGAGGTGTGATGCTATATATAAATGCTTCTGACTTTAGGCAATGGAATGTGAATTTCCTGTTGAAATGGTGTTGACTATCAGCCATTTTGTTTTCAAAAACTCTGATAAGCAGTTTATTCCACTTCTACTTAATCAAATATTATGTCAGTAAGTAGGATTCAATTCCCTTACAGTCTAACATCTTATCATCTAGATAAAATTGAAAAATGCATAATAAACTATAGAAATTATTTTAATTTGCATATGATTGGCCAAAAACACAATAAATCCTTCTTGGGATAATCATAATTTGTTTCTGGGATTTCAAGTTTATGTGAATGGTCTGTGTTATTGTTGGTTTTCAATATTATAACATTATAGTTCCTTGATTAATTCATTCATTTTTTAAAATATGTTTTTACATCATGTCTGACCCAGTACCAGGATATAGATCAGAAATATGAATAGGACATGATACTGCCGTATGTCCCTCAGAAACATGTATATATAAAAATGATTGCAAATGTGTATGTTAAGTGGCAAAAGACTGGTTTTCACAGGGAGTGCCAATAAAGAAAATCAACCTTTCTTGGGATTGTCATGATAGACTTTACAGGGACCAGGCTCTCTAAAGATTATTAGAATGTCACTTCACAAATAAGGGTATTAAGAATTTTCTAGCTAATTTGTACTCACTAATTTTGTGTTTGTAGCACATGTGACAACTCGATAGTTCATTTAATAGACATGACAAGGTCAAAACATATCCCCAGTTAAGATTATCATAAAGATTTTCTATAAATTAAAATTTGTCAACATGTCTGGGATGGATACACAGTGCATAGTGTTCTGGGACACATTTGTGGAGAACACATTCCATCTATAAAGACAAATGAGTTACCAGGACATAAAGGAAATAAAACAAATAATAATAAAGGAAAAACTTCATAGGAATCTATAGGAAATGGAGTTATCCAAAGTATTCTGTGAAGATAGAAATGTCTCCCCAGAAGAAGTAATGAATAAAATAGACAGATGTGGATTGCAACCTAGGTACCTAGGCAAAGGGAAAAAATAGAATAAGAAAGAGAGACAGATGCATTTGAGCCAAAAAGAAAAACCCGCTGATGGTATGAAACAGAATATTATGGACTAAATGTGTGTGCCCCTCAAGTTCATGTTGGTATCCTATTCACAAATGAGATGGTGGAGTCTTTAGGGGGTGGTTGGGTCATAAAGATGAAGCCTTCATGAGTAGGATTAGTGCCCATATAAAAATGACCTCAGAGAGCTCTCCCACCCGTTCTACCATGAAAGGACACAGCAAGAAGATGGCCATCTGCGAAGCAAGAAGGCGGTCCTCACCAAACACTAAATTTGCTGGCCTCTGGACTTTCAGCCTCCAGAACTGTGAGAAAGAAATACTTGTTGTTCAAACCACCAGCCCTGGTACTTTTGTTACAGCTTCACAAATGGACTCAGACATAAACTAATACCAAAAGTCAACGTGCAGGCTGTAACAAATATCTAACAATATGGAGGTGGCTTTGGACTTGGGTTTTGAGATGCATGCTAGAAAATCCTGCATTGTTATAAATGGATTATTGTAAACAATTCTGATAAGAACTCAGAATGAAAAGAAGACAGTTGTAGAGAGAGTTTCTGTCTTCTTAGATAAAACAAGTACTCATGAACAGAATGTTGATAGAAGTATGGATGGTAGACACCATTTCAATGAGGTCTCAGACAGGAAAAAGGAACATGTTATGGGAAACTGACCCATATAGACCCATAGTGCAAAGGGTCAGGATAAAGCTAGTTCCATTCTAGTTCAAGCAAGCCAGAATGCTCCTGCCCAGTGTATCAGGGGCCCCTGCCAAGAACTGAAATCGGGCTGCACCTGGCAGACCCAGGGCAGAGCCACCCAGAGAGAGAATAGCCTGGGAGAGCACCAGAGGTGGGGCCACCATACTATTTAGTTCAGAGGGCAGAGCACTGAGCCAGAAACAATTATTCTTGAGTCTTCAGGTTTAATGTTGTTTGCCCTGTTAGGTTTTGTATTTACTTGGGGCCTGTTCCCCTTATGTCTTTCTTATTTCTTTCTTTTGGAATAGGAATATCTATCCTGTGCCTGTTCCACCACAGTATTTTGGAACTAAACATAATTCTCTTGGCTTCACTGATTCACAGCTAGGATTTGCCTCAATATGAATCTTACCTTTCATATCAGTCATATCTGATTTCAATGATATTAAGATAAGAACTTGAACTTTAGACTTTCAAAGCTGAAATGAATTAAGAAAACCTTTGCATTCATGTCACTTGACTTAAAAAAAGAATGCCAAGACCTTCTGGGAAATAATAGGCTTTTCAACAAATGGTATTGAAGCAACTGCAAAAGGATGAGGTTGGAACCTGTCTCATATCTCTCACCTTATCAAGAATTAACTCAAAATGGATCAAAGATCTAATGTTAGAGCTAACAGTATATATATTTCTTAGAGGAAAACATAGGCAAAAATCTTCATGACCTTGGATTCTTCTATCATTTCTTAGATACAACACCAAAAGCACAAGCCACAAAATAAACTAAATAAATTGGATTTCATCAAAATTAAAAGCTTTTTTGCTTTGAAAGACAACATCAAGAGAGTGAAAAGAGAAACTAGGATGGGAGATTATATTTGCAATTCTAATAGCCCATAAAGAACTTGTAATCAGAATACTTTAAGATCTGTTACAACTCAACAGTTCAGTTCAGTTCAGTCGCTCAGTCGTGTCTGACTTTTTGCGACCCTATGAATTGCAGCACGCCAGGCCTCTCTGTCCATTACCAACTCTCGGAGTTCACTCAGACTCACGTCCATTGAGTCAGTGATGCCATCCAGCCATTTCATCCTCTGTCATCCCCTTCTCCTCCTGCCCCAAATCCCTCCCAGCATCAGAGTCTTTTCCAACGAGTCAACTCTTCACATGAGGTGGCCAAAGTACTGGAGTTTCAGCTTTAGCATCATACCTTCCAAAGAAATCCCAGGGCTGATCTCCTTCAGAATGGACTGGTTGGATCTCCTTGCAGTCCAAGGGACTCTCAAGAGTCTTCTCCAACACCACAGTTCAAAAGCATCAATTCTTCGGTGCTCAGCCTTCTTCACAGTCCAACTCTCACATCCATACCTGACCACAGGAAAAACCATAGCCTTGACTAGACGGACCTTTGTTGGCAAAGTAATGTCTCTGCTTTTGAATATGCTATCTAGGTTGGTCATAACTTTCCTTCCAAGGAGTAAGCGTCTTTTAATTTCATGGCTGCAGTCACCATCTGCAGTGATTTTGGAGCCCCCCAAAATAAAGTCTGACACTGTTTCCACTGTTTCCCCATCTATTTCCCAGGAAGTGATGGGATCAGATACCATGATCTTCGTTTTCTGAACGTTGAGCTTTCAGCCACCTTTTCACTCTCCACTTTCACTTTCATCAAGAGGCTTTTTAGTTCCTCTTCACTTTCTACCATAAGGGTGGTGTCATCTGCGTATCTGAGGTTATTGATATTTCTCCCAGCAGTCTTGATTCAAGCTTGTGCTTCTTCCAGCCCAGTGTTTCTCATGATGTACTCTGCATAGAAGTTAAATAAGTGGGGTGACAATATATAACCTTGACGTACTCCTTTTCCTATTTGGAACCACTCTGTTGTTCCATGTCCAGTTCTAACTATTGCTTCCTGACCTGCATATAGGTTTCTCAAGAGGCAGGTCAGGTGGTCTGGTATTCCCATCTCTTTCAGAATTTTCCACAGTTTATTGTGATCCACACAGTCAAAGGCTTTGGCATAGTCAATAAAGCAGAAATAGATGTTTTTCTGGAACTCTCTTGCTTTTTCGTTGATCCAGCGGATGTTGGCAATTTGATCTCTAGTTCCTCTGCCTTTTCTAAAACCAGCTTGAACATCTGGAAGTTCACGGTTCACGTTTTGCTGAAGCCTGGCTTGGAGAACCCACAATTAAAAAGTGTACAGCACTTCTGAATGATAGTTAGTCAAAGAAAACATACAACTCACTAATAAGCATGTGAAATGATGCTCAACATCATTAGCTATTAAGGAAATGAGTATTAAAAACATGTTAGTTTCATGTTCTATATGCTGGGAAATTAGTGAACATCCAAGCCAATGGTAGCTAGGATAAGGATCACTGTGCTGGTTTTTTAAGGATTCATTTCTTTGAGTACCTGCTCTTAATCATTCATCATGCCTTTTCAAAATACCATGTCTTATGTTTTAAATTTATTCACATCAGTCCTCATTAAACCAACCAATGCTTCATATCACTTCTGACACACTAGTGATAAAGATGCATTCTCAAGCACCTCCTTAGTTTTCAGACAGCATCGATTCATAAGACCTCCAGAGCTCTTTATTACTCTGATTTCCATTATCTTGGACCATGTGACTCTGAGCAATGCTGGAATGCAAAGGTGATCACTCTGCTCAAAAAGCTTTTAAAAATTGCCTGCTACAGGTTCTTCAGGGAAACCTCTCTGTCTACTGCTGTGGTTAGGGAGGCTTTCTGAAGATTAGAATGGTGTTTTCCCCAGGAGAGAGATTACCTACCAGCAGAATTCTTGCTCAAAAATACATTTCCTGTCATTCAACCTTTTCTGATTGGTTCTTATAATGACAACAGCAACAAAACTTTGTTATTACTTTCTTGTTACATGATTGAATATTTTCCATGCTGAGAAATTGTTTTTCATACACTTATCCATGATCCATGTAAGCAATAATGAAAATCCACATAAACTCTGATACAGCCTGTCATCTTGAAGATTCATAAGTGCTATGTTTCACAGCCTGATGTTGGCAACTATGCATTTTGACTGCAGAGAGCTTAATACACACATAAATGTGTATCTAGTTTCTACATGCCCTAATCCCTGAGTATTTCTCATGGATCTTAGGTTAAATCACTTTGTTTTTATTTCAACTTTAAGCTTCTTTCAGAGACTATGTATTCCCAACATCTTAGCTTAGAAATGCTAGATATTGTATTCTCTTCTTTTTTTTTTTTTCCTGTACATTTAAAAATGTAACACCTCTGAATTCTATTGTGTGGAGCTAGAATCATTATTTTTGAGGATAGTATTTCAACATAAATGAAACCAACAATCTCAGCTGAAGAACATCACAATACATCTGAGATGAGTGTTTTCATTGATGTCATGAGAGAGTATTAAGGAGCAGTGTAAGAAAAACTGCATTTGCTCATCATTCTGCTGCCATAAAGAGATCACAGCTGCTTTGAGTATAAAGGAAATAGCAGCCATATTCCTGTGTTTAGCTAAATTTCCTAGCTTGGAAGAGGAATATGTTTAGTTTATATATGAATCTCTAGATTCCTATATAGGTTATAGATTTTTTTATATTGAGTTAAAGGATAAACAGTGATTTCTAAAGCCATGTTTCTTTTCTAATTGTTCAAGAAATTCTAACTTTGCACAAGGATTCCAAGAGCAACTTAACATTTTTCACTCATATGTGCCAAAATTAGCTATCATCTTGACACTACTTAGTATATGGAATTAGAAATTGAAGTCCTGGAATTTCCTACAGCCACTCTTGGTAGCATATCAAGATCCTAAATGTTGACTACTCTTCACTGACTTCCTACACCATCCTCATCTCTGAAGACTCTATGCTGCAGCTATTTTGGAAACCATTGATACTTTGGACCCATGGTGGTAGATGCTATGGCTTTGGAGGCTTAGGGTGTGACTACTGTTGGGACTTTGGAGGCCTGAGACAAGTCAATTAGTGTGATTAGAATGGGTATTAATAAAGCTGCTGTCATCCATTGTGCTATGAAAAAACAAGTCTTATGGCTTCTTCTGAAAACCTTGATCATTTAAATAATTCCCCAGAGATTCATCAGCTCAGTTTCAAAGGAAAAGAAATCCTCTTCTTTTCACCTGCAGTCTATAATTTATATTTCCTCTCTATTGCTGAAAAACCACCACTGCTGGCCCCTATCAACCCAGGAGGCAGCCTCCAGCCATCACAGGGACCACTTGAATTGCAAATGTCAGCATTCTAATTGCAGCTTCTCTCATCAAACTTATTTTTAACTCTGATATCAACCCTTCCTCCTGTATGTGTACATTTCGCTTTTTCAGTAAACAATGTTCAATCTTCCCTAGCAAACAGTGCTTGTTACTTGCGTTTATTTAATTTAATAGATCTCTTATGCTATATAGGTACATCATTTTTAAGCCAAGACAAATTTCGCTTCACTGCAGCTGCAGATAATTTTTGCTCCTGAGTATATATGTGATGAAATTGATCCCCTTAACATGTTGTAGCTTCTTTCAGAAGAAATAATGAAATCTGATTTCTTACTAACTTCTGTTTTCTTCATGAAAAAAAAATGTGTTTTCTTCCCACTCTTACCTCCAAACAGATTATACATATAAGATGCACAGATTTCATTGTGGTCAGAGAAGATGCTTGGAATGATTTCTATGTTTTTGAATTTACCAAGGCTAGATTTATGGCCCAGGATGTGATCTATCCTAGAGAAGCATGTATAATATCATGTATGAAACGAGTTGCCAGTCCAGGTTCGATACACGATACTGGATGCTTGGGGCCGGTGCACTGGGACGACCCAGAGGGAGGGTATGGGGAGGGAGGAGGGAGGAGGGTTCAGGATGGGGAACACATGTATACCTGTGATGGATTCATTTTGATATTTGGCAAAACTAATACAATTTTGTAAAGTTTAAAAGCAAAATAAAATTAAAAAAAATTAAAAACAAAAAATAAAATACAATAAAACATTTTCAAATTAAAAAAAATAAAAAGATGCACAGATTTTAAAAGTCATAGATTGTTGACAGGAAAAAGAGTCCTATACTAGGTTCTCAGGATTGCCATAGCAAAGTACCATGAATTAGATGGATTTAAACACAAATTTATTCTCCTACAGTTCTGGAGATCAGAAGTTCAGAATCAAGATATCCACAGATACATGCTTGCTGAAGACTCTAGAGGAGAATCTGTTCTATGCCTTTCTCCTCATTTCTGGTATCACCAGCAATCCTTGGCATCCCTTGACTTGTAGAGCACTCCAATCTTTGCCTCCATAGACACATGATTTCTTCCTGTGTGTTTTTGTGTCTCTTCTTTTCTTATATGGATGTCAGTTATATTGGGTTAATATTCACCCTAATTGATCATGACCTTATTTTAACTTGATTATATCTGCAAAGTTCTAGTTCCAATATCGACTTTAAAAATATTCACAATCTAAAAGTTGAGGGTTATGTTTTATTTGGTGGTAATTTTTAAGACTTCAAGCCTAGAAGCCTGAACCTCAAGTAACCCTGAGAGAACTGCTCCCAGAAAGAGAGCAGGGAGCTTGGATTTATAGCAGTTTTGCAACATAGGACAGGTAGTTGGGAACATCAAAAGATTAATTTTGATTTAAAAAAAAGTCCCAAATTAAGGAATTTAGTACTTAACAATGCATGCAAGAATCTGGGCTCACCAAAATCATTATTTAGATATGCATTTCATCTATCTGGGGCCAGTTTCCTGTGTTTTCATATTCTGGGTTTCCCGAGGGCTTACCATAGGGAGAGGCTACAGTCTGATGGCTACTAGATGGCAGGTATTCTTTCCTGCATGTGTATCCTCAGGGCTCACTGGCTCACAGTGGAGGGCTGCAGTCGCTGATGACTGTGACATCCTTTGTTTACTGATGTGGTAGGAAATATTTCACTTATCACCAAGTAAGGTCACATTCCAGAGAAGGCAAAGGCACCCCACTCCAGTGCTCTTGCCTGGAAAATCCCATGGACGGAGGAGCCTGGAAGGCTGCAGTCCATGGCGTCGCTGAGGGTCAGACACGACTGAGTGACTTCACTTTCACTTTTCACTTTCATGCATTGGAGAAGGAAATGGCAACCCACTCCAGTGTTCTTGCCTCGAGAATCCCAGGGACGGGGGATCCTGGTGGGCTGCGTCTATGGGGTCGCACAGAGTCAGACATGACTGAAGTGATTTAGCAGCAGTAGCAGCAGCAAGATCACATTCAGGTTATTAGGGACTACGTGTTGATCATATATTTTGGGGGACTGCAATTCACTCACAAGTCCCAAATTCAGAATTTATCCAAATATTCAATTCCTAATGGACTAAAGAATGTGGTCTCTCCTCTTATACATGACCCTATGGAAGTTTAGAGACTTTTTGTTCTATGGACCATGAATAAACACAGATCTTAAGGTATTAGGAAAGAGGAGCATGCCATATTTGTTTTCAAAAGTGACAGTGCTAGGAAGTCAAGGTCAACTGATAGGAAAACCAAATGTCTATTACCTTGTGAAGGACACACAGGTCAGTTTAGCCAACTGCTTAAGAGCTTGGTCTTTATAATCAGACAGACCTATCCTTGAGTCCCAACTCCTTTGTTTAGTTATCTGTGTGACTTTGGGGAAGTACTTGGTATTTCTAAATTTCCATTTCTTTGTTGGAAAGATGATGAGGCTCTGGAATCCTCATGGAGTTATTTTGAGAAATAAATAGATTATTATACGTTAACTGTTTAGTACAGTAGCTGACACATAAAAGTGCTTAGTAAAGTCAAGTGAATGTATATTTACATTCCCATTTAGTAACAGATATGCAAAGGAGAAGTCTATTATTCAAAGTGCACAGAGAAATTTTAAATAATCCAGAAAAGTATATTTCAAATTATAATATTTCTTATATATATATGTTAGAATCTTCTGTTTTATCTTGGCTGTATGTATCCAAGTAAAGTAACAACTTCCTTCTGCAGTATTCTAAAAAGCAGACTTAGAGTCTCTTTAAATGCAATGTGAACTCCTATGACTGAATGCTCAGTATCCCTGAAAATAATGAAGATATATTAATTGGTCATTGGAAAGGATTATTTAGGTGAAGTTAATGAAGATGGTGAAATCAGAAATTTCTTCATAATTAAATAATTGTCATATGACAAGCCTAAATGACTCCTATCACTTCAAACAATCTGTACCCACTGTAATAGAACTTCACAGGAACATGACTATTCAATATCAATATGCATAATTTGACTTCCTTTCCACCTAAGTTTATGAGCCATTTAATCTATTCTAGTGTGCAAGGAAGAGCTTGGAAAACAATTTGCAAACTTCCTTCACACCTGAAACTACTTGAAGAGAAAAAACTACAGTACCTAACGGCAGATCCAAGTCAACCCAAACCAATATTGGCAGTCCATCAAGCACTACAGCAGTGCATAGAAGCAGTACTAATCCCAGATGCAGGAGCCTGTGATGCTTTCCCAGGAGAGGTGACACAGGAGTTAACTCTTAAATGATGAGCAGGAGTTAACCAGGTAGGAATGGGAAAGGAATACAGCATGGCAGCAGAGGGAGGAGCATAAACAAAAACCTAGAACTTTTTATTTATTCAGGAAACCATAAAATAGAGAATAGTAAGGAGAAGTGAAAGATGACACTAGAAGATTAAAAATCAGATCAAGAATTTTTTTTGTAATACTAGGGATTTAGCAGTCTATTATGAGGGCTATTAAGTCATTCTCACTACAGAGCAGAAAATAATTTATTGGGGCTGGGTTTGAGGCTGGGAGACTACTTAGGTTACCATGGCAATAATCCATGCCAAAGAAGATTAAGACATGAGTTTAGATAGTGGAAGTGGAGATGGAGAAAAGTTGATGAGTTTAAGAGAGACAAATTAAGCAGAATACATAGGGTTTGGCAGAAAAGTAAGAAAAGGGAAAAAAAAAACCTGAGGATTCATTGCCAAGTTTATGGATTAGGCATATGGCTAAAAAATGTTCCCTTTCACTGTGATGAGAAACACAGATGAAGGTCAAGTTTTTAGAAGAAGAAATTTGGAGCCCATTGACTTTGAGGCCATCTAGATGGAGATAGTATAAACAAACAAACAACAACAAAAAAAACAGTGAATGAAAGAAAGAAAGAGATGGGGAAAGGAAGAAAGGGAAGAGAAGATTAAAGAAAGATATTGATTTGGGAATCATCAAAATACAGGTATTATTTGATGCCATGGGCAAGGATAAGATTACCCAGAGAGATTATTTAAAGTGATTGGAGGCCAAGCACAGAATAATGGGAAATAATTATATATAATGAGAAACATAAAAAGGGAGAAAGAGGAGGGATAGTCAGACATAATCATGTGACCAAAAAAATAGAGGATAGAATTTCCAAATACAATATTAGCAAAATGGCCCAAAGAGTCAATAATATAAGGTCAAGAAATATCCACTAAATGTTGTCACAAAGAAATGATGTTAATATCAGAGTGAGAAGTTTGGGCAGACTAATGCAAACAGCTTGTCTGCTCTACTCTTTTTTTTTTTTAAACAAGAAAGTTGTTTTAAAAAAGGAAGAGATGAAAAAAAAAGAAGAAAAATGGAAGAGATGGTACATGACAGAAGAAGAAGTTGGCATGTGTATGTTTGTTTTGATTTTCAAGTCTGGGCTTGTTAAAATTACATGAGAAAGGGTGAGGAAGAGAATTGGGTTTTGAGAGAGAAAATTTCCTATAAAACAAGAGAAGTTGGGATCCAGAGACTGAACAGAAAATGGAAGTCAATTCTTCCACTGAGACAGGGGGAAAAAAAAAAAAAGCCAAGAAGGAGCTAACATCTAAAAAGCTGAGAAAATTCTCCTTTAGCAAATTTTCCCTCTTTCTGTGAATTTTAAAGGAAGGCCATGCTCCAAATTAACTGTGTGTTATGTTAGACGGATGTGGTGTGTTAGATGTGGTATGTTAGAAAGAATGATGTCTCAAGATAATAAATATTTGAAATAGATATGATTTGTGTTTCCTGGAAAGCAGACTCTGAGACACAATGTGGGGTTCAGGACGTTTATTCAGGCATGGTCTTATGATCAATTCCTGGAATGAAAGGAGGAAAAAGCAGGATTGGACAGAGGCAGGAACTGAATTGCATGCAGGATATACAGTCTCAGTTCCTTCGATGGGGAGCTCTGGCACTGAAATGGCCCATCAACTATCCTCGATTGGACTGAATGGATGACCTTTATACCACCTACTTTGATCAGTCATGAAATGCAATCACCTTTGGGAAAGTGTGGCATGAAACAAGCTGGCTCTGCTCACTGCATGACAGGCCAGTAAGTTCGGAGATGGGATGTAGAGGCAAAGAATATGACTATTCAGAAAGCTGGCAGACAAGGAAGACGGCAGACTGTCTCAACATAACCATCTTATCAGGTCTGGATGCCAAGTTCTTTTATAGAACACAGAGGGGATGCATGAGGAAGTAAATTTAAAAGGCCATTAACCTTGCAAATATCTCCTAGAATGGCCAACCTCAGGGAGGGGATGTGTTAACATTTAGGCAGAGGGGCAGGATTGCCCGAGGCAGGACATCATATATAGATAGCATATTTTCAGTGAACAAAAACAAAGGTTAAAATAAAAGAAACAAAAAGTAAAAGAAGCAAAGGTTAAAGAAAAACAGATTCTTCCCTGTAACATTATGCAACTGGGGCATTCCCTAAAGGGTCTGATAGCTAAGATCAACTACCAATAGGACTTGTTTCATACATGATATTTTACATGTTTCAATGCCATTCTCCCAAATCTTCTCACCCTCTGGCTTCTCTTCTTTTTACAGCTATTTGTAAGGCCTCCCCAGATAGCCATTTTGCTTTTTTGCATTTCTTTTCCATGGGGATGGTCTTGATCCCTGTCTCCTGTACAATGTCATGAACCTCCGTCCATAGTTCATCAGGCACTCTGTCTATTAGATCTAGTCCCTTAAATCTATTTCTCACTTCCGCTGTATAATCATAAGGAATTTGATTTATGTCATACCTGAATGGTCTATTGGTTTTCCCTACTGTCTTCAATTTAAGTCTGAATTTGCTAATAAGGAGTTCATGATCTGAGCCACAGTCAGCTCCTGGTCTTGTTTTTGTTGACTGTATAGAGTTTCTCCATCTTTGGCTGCAAAGAATATAATCAATCTGATTTCGGTGTTGACCATCTGGTGATGTCTTCTCTTGTGTTATGTCTGTTAGCAAGATGCTAATCAGATGAAAGAGATACCTCAAGGATGAGGGAGTCTCCCCAAGCCCTTCTCCCACAATAGTCATTTTTGAGACAGAATGGTACAGGGTATGTCATCCTAGGTAGAAGTTACTAGGCAGTTAGTGTAGAGCTTTGAGTCTTGTTTTCAATAAACATCCCATTCCATTGTCCTGAATTCTGGGAATATGTCTTTAGTCTGATAAATTATCAGCACTCAGATCGAGGGAAGGGCAGTAATTAAATTCTGTTCCATATGCTTGAGGGAAAAACAACTGGTGATCATTAATGTTAAATCCATGCATCTGGTAAAATGGCCAGAGGGCATGAAAAAGGATGGTGACTTAATCCAAGGATCCAGAGAAGCCATAAAGATGTTAAATATCTTGACCTTTAAATTGATTCGTTAGAAATAATGTTGTTTAAAGAAGGATATAATAACTTCTATAAGTCCCAATGAGAGAGTCATATCCTAGGCAGGTTGATAGGGAGTCTAGGGGTCCCCAAGGAGAGACGGGTCTGGAATTCTCAAGGAGGAAGAAAGGACAAACTTTTTTCTTTCTCCACATTCCTTAGGATTATATAACAATAATGTATCCTGCCTAAGGACAGTCTTTGGATTAAACCTTCTGTTATCTTAAAATGTAAATTATGGGAGTAGACCTGGTCTTTACAAGGATGTATCTTGCCTGAGGACAGTATTATCTTAAAATGTAAATTATGGGAGTAGGTCTGATGAGGTCTTTACAACTTCCAGACATTCTTTGGATTATATAACTTCATTGTTAACACTAGCAAGCGGGTACTCTTTCTGCCCCCTTCTGATGCCTATGTCAGAAGCTTTCTCTGTCTCCTTTATACTTTAATAAAACTTTATTACACAAAAGCTCTGAGCGATCAAGCCTGGCCCCGTATTGAATTCTTCTCCTCCAGGGGCCAAGAATCCTGGTGTCTTCACGTGATTCAACAACAACTTTTCACCACGTTGGGGGAACTCTTTACCCTCTCTCAGTGTCTATGCTGAGAGTTTTGTACTTTCCTCTTCTCTAATAAATCCTACTCACTTACTGCCATTCATGGATTCCATTCTTCTGGGCTCCATGGACAAGATCTCAGGTTCCCTTCTCACCCGAGCCTTAGAACAATTGACATGAATACTGGTTTGTTGAGCCATTAACAGCCCAAGTGTTGGGAAAAGGAAAAAGAAAAAAAAAATACCATGAGGCAGAACTGATTTGAAGAAAGGCAGATTCCTAAGCAAATACATAGTTTTATTAACATAGCTTAAGAAAAACATTTCCATAAGAAAAATTACACTGGTTAGCTCAAGGTTTGAGAATAGTTAAGTTCAGGTGGAACCAGGCATTCTCAACAGAAAAGGGAAAAATGTCTGCCACTTGCAGTTTAATTCCTCCTGCTGCTTGGGGACCTCTGGCCTCCCTACAGAGGCTGTTAACACTTTCAGTACTAACACCTTTGGGTATTTCCGCCCTTTGAGCATAGGATGGACTTGGTAGCTTTCTTCTAATGTATAGAACATCAGCTCAGTTCAGTTGCTCAGTCGTGTCCAACTCTTTGTGACCCTATGAATCGCAGCACACCAGGCCTCCCTGTCCATCACCAACTCCCAGAGTTCACTCAGACTCATGTCCATCGAGTCAGTGATGCCATTCAGCCATCTCATACTCTGTGGTCAGAGCAATGTAATGGGATGTAACTTCTAAGATTTAATTATTAAAATCTGAAACTGTCACATTACTGCCATTATCCTTGACTCTTTTCATGGCCATATATCTTGATGGTCACATTGCAAGGAACCATGGCTTAAGGTCTGTTGACTACAAATTAGCATTTGCCAAGAGCATTTGTCAGTGACTGAAAGGAACAATCAGTTCAGTTCAGTCACTCAGTCGTGTCCGATTCTTTGCAACCCCACGATTCTTGCAACCCCTGTACGCCAGGCCTCCCTGTCCATCACCAACTCCCGGAGTTCACACAAACTCATGTCTTTTGAGTTGGTGATGTCATCCAACCATCTCATCCTCTGACGTCTCCTTCTCCTCCTGCCCTCAATCTTTCCCAGCATCAGGGTCTTTTCCAATGAGTCAGCTCTTCGCATCAGGTGGCCAAAGTATTGGAGTTTCAGCTTCAACATCAGTCCTTCCAATGAATATTCAGGACTAATTTCCTTTAGGATGGACTGGTTGGATCTCCTTGTAGTTCAAGGGACTCTCAAGGGTCTTCTCCAATACCACAGTTCAAAAGCATCAATTCTTCAGTGCTCAGCTTTCTTTATAGTCCAACTCTCATACCCATACATGACCACTGGAAAAACAATAGCCTTGACTAGATGGACCTTTGTTGGCAAAGTAATGTCTCTGCTTTTCAATATGCTGTCTAGGTTGGTCACAACTTTCCTTCCAAGGAGTAAGCGTCTTTTAATTTCATGGTACAATCACCATCTGCAGTGATTTTGGAGCCCAGAAAAATAAAGTCAGCCACTGTGTCCACTATTTCCCCATCTATTTGCCATGCGGTGATGGGGCCAGATGCCATGATCTTAGTTTTCTGAATGTTGAGCTTTAAGCCAACATTTTCACTCTCCTCTTTCACCTTCATCAAGAGGCTCTTAACAAGGGCCTTTGCCATCTCCCTCTGAGAAGATTGAACCCTGTGCTTCTGTAGCTGCCAACAAGACCTTCAGCACTGCCCGGGGGGATTCAGGGTGGACACTGACACACTCTGTGCTCCAGGGAATCTGGTGGAACAGGCCTTTCAATAGTTAGATATTTCCAGGAACTGATTTCATGATCCCAATCCTTGCATCTCTTCATTTCTAGATAAGAACTAAATCCCTTCATGGTAATAGCAGTTTCTCACAGAAAACCTTTTGTAAAGTAAGCCCTTGATTGCACTGAACTCTCCCTTCACCAAAATCTTATATAGTGACCTTCCCCACTGCTTCTTTGGAGCAGTCTCTCAGAGCTATCTGAGGTGCTGTTTCCCAGGCTGCAGTCCTCATTTTTCCCCAAATAGAATTTAACTCACAACTCTCTCATTCTGCATCTTTTTAGTTGTCAGTTAGGAACCTATGCACATAGTCCAATATCTCTTGAGGAATTTTTTTCCCAGTGGGTGAACATGGAGAGGGTCCTTCCCCAGCTGAGCCTTCATTTGGGACTATAGTTTCAGTCAGCCTCTAGTTAAAGATTTATAAGCCCTGAAGCAGAGACCCAGTTAAACCATGCCACTCTTCCTGACCCCAGACACGATGGGATAATAAATCTGTGTGGTTTGGGGTTGTTAAACTTGGGGATAATTTGTTACACAGAAATAGATAAATAATGTATCTTGATTCACAATCTATGGTGTCCAGAGTAGAATCTCAGTTGAACAAAGAATAAGCTATTTGAATTAAAATGCCATCTTTTCAGAAGGTCATATATTTATCTTCAAAAGTGATTGTCATGCAAGAACAGTTACTTTGCTCTGGCTAGGTTTAAGTACTTTATGAAATTGCACTGCCTTAGAATAATGGTGGATAAGCCCCATCTCTGAGAAAACTGAGTTCAAATCTAACCCACTACTTCCTAGGTTCTTAACCTTTTTGTCCCTCATTTCCTTCATCTGGATAAGGACAGCACCTATTGTAAGATGTTTATTAGGATTTGATTACTCAGTCCATGAAGCCTTTCTAAAATTCTGCTTTGTATATATCAAGAGTTCAGCAAGTGATTTCAAGGTTTATGTAGAAACATCTAATTTTATTCAGTACAGGCACCACAAGTTGCTTGTCATCACTAGAGAGTTTCCCAATTTATTTCCACCTAATATGCAAAGGCTTCTTTTCCTGAACATACTACAAAATGAGAGAGGAGCACATCATCCCAGTCATATTTAATATTAATGATTAATTGCCTACATTTAGTATTCATGACCTTAATAGAACTCTCTGCTAGTTCAGCAGCAACAAACATTTACTGAGATCCTGCTGTGCACAAAGAATCACTCCAAAGGCTCAAATAAATTCATAGAAGAGCCTGTCTTTTCAAAAATGTAAGCAAAAAATAACTTTGACTTGGATGAAATTTCATTAATCTAGTACAATGATTTTTCAAACCTGGATGGATGTTCATTAGAAACATCTGGGAAGCTTAAAATATGTCCAGATCAGTGCCAAAGCCCTGTTCACAGAGAATCTAATTCAACTGGATTGAGCCTAAAATTTAATGCTTTTTAAAATCTCTTTGGGGGATTATGATGTACAAGCAGGGTTAAAAATCACTGATTTAGCACAAAGCATCTGGTTAAAATATTAAGATTTATAGAGGCTTATTTCAGGTGACATGGGGAGTTTTTATTAAAGTCAGGACTAAAATTCAGAGCTTCGGATTCTGGGTGATTGTTCAATGATCAGGGGGCTTCAAGCTTCTCTGCATTTATCCACACATTCGATATTCATTTACTAAGCATTTCGCAGAGGCAAGAAATGGGGACACCACAACTTAGACTCACACAGTGATTTTTATTCAAGACTAAAATTTTCTGGAGGAGATAGATAATAAAAAAATAAGTGGAAATAACAAAATAAATGCTGCAAAGGAATGATTGCAACCTTGAAAGCACGTTAAAGGCAGAGTAGCAAATTCATTGGCATGTATGATGGGAGACCTGGCTGAGATTGGAGGGGAAGAGCTTTCTTTTGGGAAGCGATTTTCAATCTAGGGATTTTATTATATGTGACTGGATTCAGAGATAGGCTTTTAAAATTTTTACCTTCGAGGTAATTCTTTTCTTCCTCTATCCCTCCACAAAAAGATCAACCTCAGTGATATTTGCAAAAAGATATTCCTTAAAAGATTACTTACATGATGAATATCATGATAATAGCAACAAAAATTATTATTTTTCAAGCACTTGACCAAGTGCTTTGCACGCGTCATTTCATTTGATCATGGCAGTAAAAAATCAATACCGCAAATCTCTTCTTATGGCAGCTCTATCCAAAACACCATGGACCAAATAAGAATAGTAAGAAAAGTTGGTCTTCCCTCAGCACATTGTCCTCTCTGGCATATCTTCCAGTCATTAGAATGAGGCAATGATTCACTGAGAGCTCAACCTAGATAACACCTTAAAAGAATTCTATCTGCACACTCTCATTTCACAGATGGCATTTGCAAGGAGCTGGGCCCTCCTGTCACAGAGTCTGATCAGCAACTTGCATGATTTCCACTCGCATGGTTGATCTTGCTATCTAAGCAAAGCATCTGAGAAGCATATCAGAGAGATAGCAAGCTATGAGTGGCATTACTGTAGAAATTTAAAATGATGAGCAAATACCAAGTGGTGAAGCAGCAGTGAATCATATTTCAAGAAACTGCAGCCTGAAGCAAGGACCCAGAGTAACAGCTAACTAATGCAGAGAGATACTTTGCCAACAAAGGTCTGTCTAGTCAAGGCTGTGGTTTTTCCTGTGGTCATGTATGGATGTGAGAGTTGGACTGTGAAGAAAGCTGAGCGCTGAAGAATTGATGCTTTTGAACTGTGGTGTTGGAGAAGACTCTTGAGAGTCCCTTGGACTGCAAGGAGATCCAAACAGTCCATCCTAAAGGAGACCAGTCCTAGGTCTAATGCTGAGGCTGAAACTCCAATACTTTGGCCACCTCTTGCGAAGAGTTGACTCATTGGAAAAGACCCTGATGCTGGGAGGGATTGGGGGCAGGAGGAGAAGGGGATGACAGAGGATGAGATGGCTGGATGGCATCACCAACTCGATGCCCATGAGTTTGTGTGAACTCCGGGAGTTGGTGATGGACAGGGAGGCCTGGCGTGCTGTAATTCATGGGGTCGCAAAGAGCTGGACACGACTGAGCGGCTGAACTGAACTCAATGCCACCTTAAGAACTCACACCTTTGGGTTAGACAATTAGACCAAATGGTGATAAACTGGAGCTGATTATTTAGTTAAAGCTATTCAGAATGAACAACTTTGCTTAGATCTATCAGGTTCACGACAGTTGATTTTCCTTGACTGTAACAGTCTGTCTCCAAATCACAGAGGATATATCTGAGATGATCTATTTTTGGTAGGTGTAAATGGGTCCTGAATTAGGAATCAGTCTAGAGAGGAGCAAGGGGCACTGATATTAATTTACATAAAGGTAATCTAGAATCAACTTCCCTGGTGGTTCAGTTGGTAAAGAATCCACCTGCAATGCAGGAGACCCAGGTTTGATTCCTGGGTTAAGAAGACACCCTGGAGAAGCAAATGGCAACCCACTCCAGTATTCTTGCCTGGAAAATCCTATGGTCAGAAGAGCCTGGCAGGCTACAGTCCATAGGATTGGATGCTACTTAGCAATTAAACCACCACTACAATCTAGAATAATAATACACTATCTAAAATAGTGTGTTTGTGAGGGTTTCCGCTCCCATTTTAGGCTCTATAAAAATGACCACATGGATTTGTGTTTTCTCACATGTATTTATAGTTCTGAATAGCAGAATGTTAGATCACAATAGGTTTTATTTAACAGATTCTATTGCACTGTGTAAATATAAAATCATGGAAACAATATAAGAAATAATATAATACCATGGAAATAACTTGAAATGGAAGAAGTGATGAAAGACTTCACAAATAAATTGGAGTCTAAACTAGACTTCTCACTTGAGAAAAGAAAAAAGATAAGTTGGGGCTATGGGAAAATGGGGGAAATAGGAAGAAACAAAGGAAGATGAAGGGAAAAAATATTCAGAGGATTGGCTGATATTCAACAGCCTGGCTGGTGTGCAGAACTACAGGAATAGAAAAGAATGATAGTGTATGATGGGGGAATGAAAAACTAGAGTGGTACTGGAACCTAAATTGTTAAGTGAATATCACGATGGTCCACATACTTGTGGGAGTGTTCCGTACTTGTTTTATGAAGCCCTGGCCCCAAGATAAAGCCAAACCAGTATCATTCTTTGGAAATGTTTCCTTGCCCTAAATAAGTGGAGTCTCTACAAGGCTGAGGGCCTGGAGGGGCAGAAATAAGCAGAAGGAGCTCTAATGGGGAGTGAGAGATACAGCACTGGGGTGAGGAGCAGCAATGGAGTGAGGAAGCAACTCATTCTTACCCCTGTCAGCAGGTAACAGGAGATCCTAATGAGGTCAATTGTGAGGTTCTGGTTGTAGTTCAGTTATGATAAGTCACAGAGCCATAGGTGCAACTGACGGAGTATTGAATTCAGGTATCCAGCTTATCTTCAATGAGACTCTGTGACTATTAAAGTTCCAAAGGTGCTCAGCGTCTTGGATGTCCATATTCACTTCAGGGACTCATATAGGAAGGATGTAAAGAATGTAATCATAAGCAGAAAAGATATGCTTGACATGGGTAAATGTGTCTGGTGCAAAATGGATTTTTTATCCTAGCAAATATAACTGTAGAAGAAAACGAGGGTTGTCAGATAAATATCAACTGATGATAAATACAATGATGAAAAATAAACACTTTTGCCCCAGATTCCTCCTTTTAAAGCACAGTGTGTTTGTTTGCTTGGCAGTTTTCCTGCCACTTGAGTTTATAATAGTACTCTGCCGTTTTCCTCTGAAATTATGAGATCCATAAAATTGAGTCATCATTCTAGTCTCCTAGGATATTTGTTCAAGAACCACAGGACACTAAAGGTTTCAACTACAAAGTATGTAGTTCAGAGCAAGCTAGCTCATTTCATGGGAGGCAGACAGGTTTCCTACAGAATGGTTTTAGTATCCCCAGGCCAGTTTGGCCTGTAAGAGAGTCTAGCTAAATTTTGGACATTTTAACCAATTAAAAAGTAAAGGGACTGCCCAAAAGCCAGTGTCCTGCACTCATCTCTCAAGTATGATGTAACAGGGTCTTTTTCTGCCCTCTTTGGTCTTCAATGCAAAGTTTCTCATTTGAAAGCTTAATGTTCTATGCTCAAAACAATGTGAGATCAAAAAGGTTGAAATCCTCTGATATTCTCTGCTTACCAATGATAAAACTTTGATTACCTATGTTTGATCTTTATAAAGAACTTGTACGGTCGGTCATCTTAGTATTACCACCAGGAAGATGCTTTTACTTCTCAGGGATTAAAATGAATTTAAGAGCCTCTATTTGCCCATGTCCTTAACCTCTTCAGTGACCTCTATTTTAAACATAGAATGAAGTAATATATTATATTCCTAAAACTAGGAATACAGAGGTAAATTAATTCTTATAAGAAAATAAGGGCTTCCAGGCAAGATGGCAGAGTAGAAGGAAGCATGCTCATTTCCTCCTGTGACAGCACCAATATTGCAACTAGCTGTTGAACAACCATCAACAGGAGGATGCTGGAACCCACCAAAAAAGGACACCCTAAGTCCAAAGACAAAGAATAAATGGTATTATTCACTTTATATCATGTACCATGATTGGTCAACAGAAAATTTAAAAATTCCATATCACTAGAGCTATCATTTAACAGAAAAACCTGTAATCACTTTTTAAAATCCAGACACATACCAGAATTATCTTGAATTTTTTAAAAAAATACCAACACCCAGGTAGTGCAAAAAGAAAAAGATAGTAAGAGGATGCCAGGGAAAAGATTAGGAAGTACAAAGCTACCAACTGCTGAGTGCCTTCTCCTATTTGAGATATTTACTCATGATCATTTGGGAGTTTTCTACTGGGACAACCACACAACACTGCATCCCTCACTCCAAATTTTTCACTACTTAAAATATAAAGGATAGGATGAATCATTTTCCAACCAACTTTGACCCAAAACAAGCTAGGTTAAGTGGAGACTTGTACAAATGAAGATGCAAAAATTCAATTTTCCACTAAATCACAAAAATGAAATAGACCTAAAAGACATTAAGATTTTAGGCCAAAATTTAGATTTTTCACTGAAACCCAAGTCCAGGATTCACGGATTCCATCACCAACTCTGAGAATATAAATGTGTTGAGAAGGGAAAGAAAAAGATATTTGTAGAGAAATTTTCTAGAGATTTTGGTTGACATACTGTGAATTCTCTTCCCTAAGTCACAAAGGAAGAGAGATTTATCCCCACTTTACCTCACAGTGATGAGGCGATAACTAGGAAAGCTTCAGGACAGTTTTCTACAGGTGGTAGACAGAAAAAGCTGGTCCTGGTAGATACTTGAGAAAATGAAAGCATCCTGAGGAAGCAGGTTGGAGGTAGATGTTTAGGGATCTACCTGCACCCTTAGAATTTTTTTTTAAGAAAAGGATTTGTGTTCTACATAATCCAGATAATGGCTACATGAAAAGAGCCTTTCTTGGCTCATCTGTCTAGCTGGGTCAGGGAAAGACATGATAAGAAGTTGTAGATGGATTTTAAACTCCTGAAGGCTGAGGGAGGTATAACAAGTCATCACCACAACATTAATAATTTTTCCTGAGTCAAGGAATTTCAAGAGAACATTCCCAGACAATGGCCATCTCTGAAGAGCCATGAATTTACATTAGGAAAAGTCAAGCCCATAGAATAGGTAGAGATTTGAAGGTGGCAGAATTCAAGCATATCATTTTCTATGCTATTATTGCTTTTAAAATATGAAGCCCATTTTTAGTTAATACCTTGGATTTAATGTTTAACTGATAATTTAAGACACTGCAAATACTCGTATTACATTTTTCCAGGTGGGACAATTTATCTGACAGTCTTCATCTATGGGCAGAGGAAATTTACCTATACTAAATATATCTTAAATAAACAAGAGACAAAACTGAAGTTGCATTTTTCTCTCTTCTTTATAATTTATGTATTTATTTTTGGTTGTGCCTGGTGTTCTTTGTTGTGCCAGCTTTGTTCTAGTTGTGGCTGTGGGTTTCTCATTATGGTGACTTCTCTTGTTGCAGAGCATGGGCTCAAGGGCTCATGTGCTTTAGCATTTGTGGTATGTGGGCTCTAGAGCACAGGCTCAGTCATTGTGATCCACGGGTTTAGTTGCCTTGAGGCATGTGGGATCTTCCCAGACCAGGAATTAACCCCTTGTCCCCTGTGTTGGCAGGCAGATTCTTTACCACTGTGCCAGAGAAGCCTTGCATTTTTCATGTTGCCGTGAGTTTTGCTTATTGGTATCCTGGGTTTGCACATGTAGATTTTTGCAGGTACTCACTTTCTAATTGATAAGTGGAAAAATTGAACTAAGTTTTGAAAATTTTAAAGGCAACACGCTGTGTGCTGTGCTGTGATGAGTTTTGCGACCCACTGGACTGTAGCCCGCCAGACTCCTCTGTCCATGGGATTCTCCAGGCAAGAAAGCTGGAGTGGGTTGAAAGGCAACATGCTCTGACATAATTGGTACTACCCACTTCATACTCAATAACTTTGACTTTCAGAAATATCTGTCTTTATCTAGGAATGTTTCTATTGAGAAAAGATACAGCTTCAAAGGTGATACTCTCGGAGTCCTGAGGAAGAAGAGAGAAAATAGTTGTAGTATATTGCAGATCTATTTGTCTCTCATCCCTGTACTAATGACTCTTTTCTGTATAATATTTTTTAGCATCCTCCAAGTCTGATTCAACTATGTTATTTGCTTTAGCTAATAAAATGAGGTAGAGGAATAATGTGCAAGTTCTGAGCCAAAGCTCAAGAGCTCACGTGTTTTTCTGTTTGCTTTCTGGTGCTTCTACCTTTACAGAGGGATCATGCTTATGCTAGTCTACCAGGGAATGAGAGATGTGAAAGCAGAGCTGTATCTTTCAGTCGTTTCCAGACAGGGCCAATCTAGACAAGTCAGCAGACTTCCAGCTCCTAGACGTGTGATCAGACCCAGTCCATATCAGCATAATCCCCTGTCCCACACTCAGATGACCCCAGGCAGTGAGTTATAAGCATATATTGTTTCTTGCCACTGAATCCTTGGATTATCTATCACACAGC
This sequence comes from Bos grunniens, assembly GCF_055505025.1. Classification (NCBI taxonomy): domain Eukaryota; kingdom Metazoa; phylum Chordata; class Mammalia; order Artiodactyla; family Bovidae; genus Bos; species Bos grunniens. The sequence goes on from NC_141165.1 coordinate 152,435,396, forward strand.
ACTATTATGACAATAGGCAGGTGACATATCTATGTAGTCAGTCAAACAAAAGAATCCACTCCAGGGGTCACAGCCACATGGCTCTACTGCCTAAAACATATGATATTCTGTACATAGACCCAGAGTCCTTTTCATTTAAACAATAACTAATATAAGAACATCATATCATTAGTTACTTGGTGTTTGAAAGTGAAATTTGCTCAGCCGTGTTCAACTCTTTGCTACTCAATGGACTGTCCATGGAATTCTCCAGGCCAGAATAGTGGAGTGGGTAGCCGTTCCCTTCTCCAGGGGATCTTCCCAACCCAGGGATCAAACCCAGGTCTCCCACATTGCAGGTAGATTCTTTACCAGCTGAGCCACAAGGGAAGCCCAAGAATACTGGAGTGGGTCGCCTATCCCTTCTCCAGCAGATCTTCCTGACTCAGGAATTGAACTGGGGTCTCCTGCATTGTGAGTGGATTCTTCACCAACAGAGCTATCAGGGATATGTTGCTAAATTTGATATTAAACTACCACACCATATGCTGAATCCCAGGCACAGATTCCCAGGTGGCAGAGTGGTAAAGAATCCACCTGCCAATGCAGGAGACACAAGAGCCATGGGTTGAATCCCTGGGTTGGGAAGATCTCCTGGAGTAGGAAATGGCAACCCACTTTGGTACACTTACCTGGAAAATTTCATGGATAGAGGAACCTGGCAGGCTACAGTCCGTGATGTGTCAAGGAGTCAGACACAACTGAGTGACTGAGAGCACAAGGCACAGATCCCAGCTGGGGTCTTGGTGAAGAGCTACAGAACGAGATGACACAAACACTGTGAGATACTGAGTTATCACCATGCTTTTCATCAAAAATATAAAACAGTCTATGGCAGAAATGTCATGCTTGCAAAGGCAAATATACCATGAAGAAAATAATAGGAATGCCCCAAGGCTTTTCATTTGAATGAGTTTTTCCCAAAGACCAATAGATTAACATAACTTTGGGACTTCCCTGATAGCTCAGTTGGTTAAGAATCCACCTGCAATGCAGGAGACCCTAGTGGTTCAATTCCTGGATTGGGAAGATCCTCTGGAGAAAGGATAGGCTACCCACTCCAGTATTCATAGGCTTCCCTCGTGGCTCAGCTGGTAAAGAATCTGCCAGCAATGAGCGAGATCTGGGTTCAGTCCCTGGGTTGGGAAGATCCCCTGGAGAAGGGAAAGGCCACCCACTCCAGTATTCTGGCCAGGAGAATTCCATGGACTGCATAGTCCATGGGGTCTGAAGAGTCAGACACAACTGAGTGACTTTCACTTTCAATGTAACTTTATTTATTTTTAATTTTCCTTCAATTTTAAAATATGAATGTGACAGCCAGGATCTCAAATGGTCCTCAGTGGTGCTCACCTTCTAGCATTCATGTTTCTGTATAATCTTCTTCCACCTGAATACAGACAATCTATATAGCCAATAAGACATTGAGAAAATGATGGAATATGACCTTTGAGACTGTAATAAAAGACATTGTGGCTTCTACTTTGCTTTGTCTTGGGCGCCAGCAGTCACATCATGAGTACATCCAAGTAACCCTGTGGAGAAGTCCAGGTGGCCAGAACCATTCAAGTCTGCTCCCCAATCCCTGACCCACAAGAAAGGATCTGAAATAATACTTATTTTTATTTAGGCCACTAAAATTTGGTTTAATTTGTTGGATCTCTTTTGTGAAACCCTCATACAATGAGATCTTTTCTAAACTTTTTTTTTTCCTACAGTGGCCCCTAAACTGTATAAGCACCAGGGCTCACAGACTTGGCTCTTACCCACAAACCTTTGCATGGTTATCTCACCCCAAAAGATTTTCAAGCAGCCAAATTTTGATGTATGGAAATTTCTAGTGCTTGGCATGATACACCACTCTTCCAGATTACTAAGTAAAAAATAGGCAAATGAACAACAACAACAAAAAAAAAAAGGCAAAGGACTTTGAAACTCATTCTTTCAACAGATCTGGGGCAGAGAGATCTCTGACCCAGATCTCTCTTGCCTGAGACTAACTTGGTCTGGTCCATTCAGAAACCATATAGAAACCTTCGTAAGCTTTGCTGTTTGTTGTTGGTTTCTTGTTTGTTTGTTTTAATTTTTCAACAGTAGAGTTACCACGGCCTTACATATGTGATGCCTAAACTGAGTTTATAAAAGTAAATAAATTTCAGTGTGTTTTTTAATACTAACTTTCTCTCGTTAATGCATCTTTTAAATATTTAGAATGGGAAGAAGAAATTGCATAACCATGAAAAGAAAAGCAATCAATAGTCCAGAGATTAATAAAGAAGCAAAGAGAAGCAAAAAGTAGCAAGATAGAAAGAATAATAAAATTATTATTTTTTATGTTAATCATGTCATGAATTTCTGAACTTTTAGAAAATTGGGTTATCCAGAGAAAAGTGTGTGTGTGTTTAGGTGTACATAGAAAGAGAGAGAGAGAATACAATAATGCATTTATAAATAAAAGTGTGTGTGTGTGTGTGTGTGTGTGTGTGTGTGTGTGTGTGTGTGTATTGGCTACATGAATCAGGGAAAAGCTATGAGCTGGGAATATAAAATGTAAATCATCAAGATTTTTGAATGTTAAGTTTTAAGCCAGCTTTTTCACTCATGAGTTTGAGCAAACTCCAGGAGATAGTGAAGGACAGGTGGAAGCCTGGCCTGCTGCAGTCCATGGGGTCCCAAAGAGCTGGACACAATTTAGTAACTGAACAACAACAATTGAGATTTTAAAGATGGTATTAAAAATTATGGAACCAAATAACTTTTCAACATGATAGATAGATAAGCACATAGAGATTGGAGAAGCCAAGAGTTCTGAGGATTGAGACAAGAGAATCCTATTATTAAGAAGTAGGGGAAAGGTGGAGATATGAGAAAGGATGGGCTTTCTTTGTGGTAAAGACTCTGCCTGCAATGTGGGAGACCTGGGTTCGATATCTGGGTTGGGACGATCCCCTGGAGAAGGGAAAGGCTACCCACTTCTGTATTCTGGCATGGAGAATTCCATGGACTGTACAGTCCCTGAGGTCGCAAAGAGTCAGATATGACTGAGCGACTTTCGCTTTCACTTTCATGAGAAGGGACACAGAAAGATGGTCCAGGGTAGTAGGAGGAAGATAAGAAAGTATGAAGTCTTAAGAAAGACATTTGAAGAGGAAGAAATGATAAACTAATACATGCTGGTATGGGTCCAGTGAGTTGATAGTGGAGAACTGGTTTTTATTTAGCAAGAAGGTATCACATATGAACCATACAGGAGCAGTCTGAGCAGGATACTGGAGGCAAAAAGCTGACCCCAAGGTGTTTAAGTCTTTTCTGTACCATCCTCCAGAAATCAATCCATTAATCCATTCTGCAGTAGTTCCTGAGCAGAAGCTAATAATATTTGCTGTGGAGTTTATAATTTGTCATTTAGGTAGTCCTAATGGTTTTTCCTGTGGTCATGTATGGATGTGAGAGTTGGACTGTGAAGAAGGCTGAGCGCTGAAGAATTGATGCTTTTGAACTGTGGTGTTGGAGAAGACTCTTGAGAGTCCCTTGGACTGCAAGGAGATCCAACCAGTCCATTCTGAAGGAGATCAGCCCTGGGATTTCTTTGGAAGGAATGATGCTAAAGCTGAAACTCCAGTACTTTGGCCACCTCATGCGAAGAGTTGACTCATTGAAAAAGACTCTGATGCTGGGAGGGATTGGGGGCAAGAGGAGAAGGGGACAACAGAGGCTGAGATGGCTGGATGGCATCACTGACTCGATGGACGTGAGTCTGAGTGAACTCCGGGAGTTGGTGATGGACAGGGAGGCCTGGCGTGCTGCGATTCATGGGGTCGCAAAGAGTCAGACACGACTGAGCGACTGATCTGATCTGAATGGCAACCCACTCCAGTGTTCTTGCCTGGAAAGTCCCAGGGATGGGGGAGCCTGGTGGGCTGCCGTCTGTGGGGTCTCACAGAGTTGGACACGACTGAAGTGACTTAGCAGCAGCAGCAGCAAGAGAGCTAAGTGGCTCTTTTTGACTTAAAGTTCATGTTTTCTTCATGATTTTCCAGATGTTTGATTTATTTTCTACCCACTACTAGCCTGAGGATCATTAGACTATCTGCTTCACTCTACAAACACAGCTGTATGAATGTGAACACTGATGGGTGATTCACCCTAGTGGAGGCATTGTTTAGCAGCCCTTCTTTATCCTGTCTTAGATGCCCATCCATAGTGAACAAGACAGTGAGAGCATAGTTATATTTATCTCAGGCAGAGCAGAGTCAGAAGACGATGTTTTGGAATAACTCCACAGAATTTTTAAAAATCCTCATTACTTCACGACATACCCTAAAATGTATGGAGTCAGGAACAATGGCAAAACGGACAAGCCTACAAGTTCTTTCTAATTTTTCCTTCTGGCAGGGTGATGGTTATTTATCAGTGTTGTCACCTCCTGTCTTAAGACTTAAGATGAAAACCATTTATGAACTGTTTAATCTCATCTTTTCCATAAAGGATTTCAAGACTGTTAAAAAAATTATCTGTATGGGAGAATGGATTATAAAAATAATCTGGATCAGATAAAATGTCAAATTTAAGGCAATACTAGGAGTAATATTTCACTATGGATATGCAGGCTGCCAGGAATTAGAGATATTATAGACTCCTAAATTTTTTTTTCAGGATTCCTGAAGTCTAGCTATAAAAGGGCATGAGTTTCCAGGGGCATCCTATTGTTACTTAAGGCAAACCAAAGAGATGGTAGAGTAGGCATCAAATTGTCAGTCTTGAGGAGACTAATCAAGGTTCAAATCTGAATAAACAGTTACCACACCTCCAAATGGAATTAACACTTTTTCCTTAAAAGAAAATCCTGGAACCTGAAATAAATATTCATGGTCCAGAAATACTTTATCGATCATAGACAAAGTTATTTTTATTGTTCTTTTTAAACAGCTAATATCTAATGTCAATAAGTAGAAAATAATGTATGTAATGTATATGTCAGTTATAAAGCATAATAATAAAAAGAGCATCCATGAACATTCTACTCACCACATGACTAAAACATTAACCATACCATCAAATCAGCTTATGTGGTCATATCTGATCCAATATCCCTAAACTCCACAGAAGGTGACAGTTTTTACTGTTTCCATGCATGAAAAAGCATAAGTTGAAATCACTGCTTTGGAAAACAAGTTTGAATTTTTTCATAAAGTTAAATCCGAGCATATTTTAGAAGACTTTTCATTTTCACCCCCAGATATATACCCAGATACAGCTGGATCCTTCAGTTCACCATTATTGGCCCTTCAGCATTTACTTCCTCAAAACTTCTATATATAATTTTCATTAACTTAATTAAGAATAATATTTCATAAGGGTCTCAAAAAGTATTAGCATGTAAATATCTTCAATATAAAAAGTGGTCTTTGATCTTTGAGCTTCTACCTTATTAACCACCCTTGAGGGAAACTCAATGATGCTGATTGGAGGCTGGGAGAGCTTGACAGGAGCAGTGAAAGTAGGTGGAAAAGAAGGATTCTCAGAAAAGATTAGTCTATGTAAACAAGAGCTGGAATGATGAAAGAGGAGAATCACTGTAGGAGGGGGTGACAATTCCAAAAGGACTGAGGCAAATGACAAACTCCAGGCCTATTGGGGACTGTTGCTGTGGACTATGAATTCAACTCCGCACAAACAGTGAATGCTCAAATTTTGTTAATTATTTTTTGCTTTGGTTGTTTTGACTATGACTCTTGGACTCTTAGGCTTCCCTTCTGACCTGGTTGGTAAAGAATCTGCTTGCAATGCGGGAGACCTGGGTTTGATCCCTGGGTTGGAAAGATACCCTGGAGAAGGGAAAGGTTACCCATTTCAGTATTCTAGCCTAGAGAGTTCCATGTACTATAGAGTCAATGGGGTAACAAAGAATCGGACACGACTGAGCTACTTCCACTTGGACTATTAAAGATACCAGATCACTTGGGTTCAAGATCCTTAAAAGTTACATACATATAACTCTTAATTTGCTTCTTTTGAGTTGACAATTTTTTATTTTACATCACAATGTCATGTTTTCCATATCAACACAAAGAGCTGCAACATTATTTTAAATGACTATAAATTATTGAAAGGTTACTCATGCACCATAGCATTTGCCACCACTCCTACATTGGTAAAACTTAAAATGAGTTAATAATATCTATCCGGTGTTTGAGGTTTAGCAGAATACATATTTTTACACTTTATTGGTAAAAATTTGATATACCATTTTACTTTTAGAGGAAAAACTGGAAATCTCTATCATATACGCACCTTTCAATAATATGTACAAGGAAATATACTATTGCATTATTTGTAAATAGTGGTTGTGAATAGACAATTTTATGCTGAATAATTATCTTCTTACACTTTCAGTTCAGTTCAGTTCAGTCACTCAGCCATGTCTGACTCTTTGCAACCAATGGACTGCAGCACAACAGGCTTCCTTATCCGTCTCCAACTCCTGGAATTTACTCAAATTCATGTCCATCGAGTTGGTGATGCCATCCAGCCATCTCATCCTCTGTCGTCCCCTTCTCCTCCTGCCCCCAATCCCTCCCAGCATCAGAGTCTTTCCAATGAGTCAACTGTTTGCAAGAGGTGGCCAAAGTATTGGAGTTTCAGCTTTAGTGTCAGTCCTTCCAATGAATATTCAGGACTGATCTCCTTCAGAATGGACTGGTTGGATCTCCTTGCAGTCCAAGGGACTCTCAAGAGTCTTCTCCAATACCACACTTCAAAAGCATCAATTCTTTGGCACTCAGCTTTCTTCACAGTTCAACTCTCACATCCATACATGACCACAGGAAAAACCATAGCCTTGACTAGACTGACCTTTGTTAGCAAAGTAATGTCTCTGCTTTTGAATATGCTATCTAGGTTGGTCATAACTTTCCTTCCAAGGAGCAAGCGTCCTTGATTTCATGGCTGCAGTCACCATCTGTAGTGATTTTGGAGCCAAAAAAAATAAAGTCAGCCACTGTTTCCACTGTTTCCCCATCTATTTGCCATGAAGTGATGGGACCAGATACCATGATCTTAGTTTTCTGAATGTTGAGATTTAAGCCACCTTTTTCACTCTCCTGTTTCACTTTCAACAAGAGGCTTTTTAGTTCCTCTTCACTTTCTGCCATGAGGGTGGTGTCATCTTCATATCTGAGGTTATTGATATTTCTCCCGGCAATCTTGATTCAGCTTGTGCTTCTTCCAGCCCAGCCTTTCTCATGATGTACTCTGCATAGAAGTTAAATAAGCAGATGACAATATACAGCCTTGACGTACTCCTTTTCCTATTTGGAACCAGTCTGTTGTTCCATGTCCAGTTCTAACTGTTGCTTCCTGACCTGCTTATAGGTTTCTCAAGAGGCAGATTAGGTGGTGTGGTATTCCCATCTCTTTCAGAATTTTCCACAGTTTACTGTGATCCACACAGTCAAAGGCTTTGGAATAGTCAATAAAGTAGAAATAGATGTTTTTCTGGAACTCTCTTGCTTTTTCAATGATCTAGCGGATGTTGACAATTTGATCTCTGGTTTCTCTGCCTTTTCTAAAACCAGCTTGAACATCTGGAAGTTCATGGTTCACATATTGCTGAAGCCTGGCTTGGAGAATTTTGAGCATTACTTTACTTGCATGTGAGATGAGTACAGTTGTGTGGTAGTTTGAGCATTTTTTGGCATTGCCTTTCTTTGCAATTGGAATGAAATCTGACCTTTTCCATTCCTGTGTCCACTGCTAAGTTTCCCAAATTTGCTGGCATAGTGAGTGCAGCACTTTCACAGCATCATCTTTTAGGATTTTAAGTAGCTCAACTGAAATCCCATCACCTCCACTAGCTTTGTTCATAAAGGCCCACTTGACTTCACATTCCAGGATGTCTGGCTCTCGGTGAGTGATCACACCATCGTGATTAACTTGTTCTTGAAGATCTTTCTTGTACAGTTCTTCTGTGTATTCTTGACACCTCTTCTTAATATCTTCTGCTTCTGTTAGGTCCATACCATTTCTGTCCTTTATCGAGCCCATCTTTGCATGAAATGTTCCCTGGTATCTCTAATTTTCTTGAAGAGATCTCTAGTCTCTCCCATTCTGCTGTTTTCCTCTATTTCTTTGCATTGATCGCTGAGGAAGGCTTTGTTATGTCTCCTTGTTATTCTTTGGAATTCTGCATTCGGATGTTTATATCTTTCCTTTTCCCCTTTGCTTTTCATTTCTCTTCTCTCCACAGCTATTTTTAAGGCCGCCTCAGACAGCCATTTTGCTTTTTTGCATTTCTTTTTCTTGGGGATGGTCTTGATCCCTGTCTCCTGTACAATGTCACGAACCTCACTACATAGTTCATCAGGTACTCTATCTATCAGATCTAGGTCCTTAAATCTATTTCTCACTTCCACTGTATAATCATAAGGGATTTGATTTAGGTCATACCTGAATGGTCTAGTGGTTTTCCCTACTTTCTTCAATTTAAGTCTAAATTTGGCAATAAGGAGTTTATGATCTGAGCCACAGTTAGCTCCCGGTCTTGTTTTTGCTGACTGTACAGAGCTTCTCCATCTTAGGCTGCAAAGAATATAATCAATCTGATTTTGGTGTCGACCATCTGGTGATGTCCGTGTGTAGAGTGTTCTCTTGTGTTGTTGGAAGAGGGTGTTTGCTATGACCAGTGTGTTTTGTTGGCAAAATTCTATTAGCCTTGCTTCATTCCGTACTCCAAGGCCAAATCTGCCTGTTACTCCAGGTGTTTCTTGACTTCCTACTTTTGCATTCCAGTCCCCTATAATGAAAAGGACATCTTTTTTGGGTGTTAGTTCTAAAAGGTCTTGCAGTTCTTCATAAAACCGTTCAACTTCAGCTTCTTCAGTGTTATTGGTTGGGGCATAGACTTGGATTACCATGATATTGAATGGTTTGCCTTGGAAACGAACAGAGATCATTCTGTCATTTTTGAGATTGCATCCAAGTACTGCATTTCAGACTGTTTTGTTGACCGTGATGGTTACTCCATTTCTTCTAAGGGATTCCTGCCCACAGTAATCTTACACTCTAGTTGCTTCTTTTTCTGGAGATATATATATATATATATATATATATATATATGAAGCAATACCATATGTTTCATTCCTGTGATCCAAAGGGTCAAGGACAACATCTGTTCCATTTCTACCCTGGAGCACTAAGTTCCACCCATCAGCTCAGGAGGTGGCTTAATTAATTTCAAAAATAATTATAATGAAGAGGAGCACCCCTCCTTTACCGGATAGTGATTCCATCTCCTTAACTGCACAAAGAATGAATTGATGATGACTCAGACTTTTTCTGAAATGATGCCTAACTGCAACTTAAAATACAAAAATGAAAGATACAAGCAATGTTTCCTATGGAGTAAATGCCCCTCCAATTATTCAACCTTTAAAAGTCCTTGAGTCTTTGTTGTAAATATTAGTTACTTTGTTGTATATTTCTTTCATATGGAAAGTGAAATCATTTAGTTACAAAAGTTAACAATGTATTTCTTTTCATGAATTTTGAAATGTCTACTCATGTTTTTCCTTTATAGATGTCATTTTTATACATCTTCAAAATCTTCTGAGATTGACCTACATTTCTCTCTCCAACTCTGGTAAATCCTCTTTCCATGTGAGCGCACTGGAGTCCCCTTTTGTTCTTTCATTGTGCTCTTTTTAGATACCTTTGTATATTTTTATCTAACTGTGTTTCATATAGATTGTATGGATAGTTTTATCTGATAAAAACCTCAAGCCTTTTGAGCTGAACGCATCAATGACAAAGTTGACTGGACTTGGTCTAGTTGAGTTTTGATTCTTTTACCTGCTGGATCAATGAGCTCCCACTAGATAAACAAGAGGCATGTATAGATAGATTAAAATATATATATAAGTGGTGCCTTTAAGCGGGACAAACATTCTCTCAGATGAAAGGAGTAAAAGTTTTAATTGTGATGTATATCAACCAAACAGAATTCAATTCTGCAGCACACCCAAAGTAGTCTATTTTGCCTATCATTCATTTATTTCACTCACCCATTTAGCAAATACAGGCATTTACTGTCATGTTCTTGACTCTGTGTCCATATGAAGTGAATCATGTTATTTGAGAAAGAGACATAAACATACAAAAGGAGAGGGGAAGGGAAGATAGAAGAAGGAAGAGGGGAGAAAAGAGAAGGTGAAGAAAGAAGAGAGGAGAGGAGAATACCAGGAGGTTAGTTAAAATAATAGGTCTGTAGACAGGGTACTTGGAGAAGGAAATGGCAACCCACTCCAGTGTTCTTGCCTGGAGAATCCCAGGGACAGGGGAGCCTGGTGGGCTGCCGTCTATGGGGTCTCACAGAGTCGGACACAACTGAAGTGACTTAGCAGCAGCAGCAGACAGGGTACTGTGGAAGCGTAGCAGTGAAAAATAGGATACATTTACACCATGAAATAAAATTGATGAAGTGGACTTCTTCAGGTAAAGAATTGGGAGCAATAAACATCGTTAAAAGATAACGTGGCTGTTTAAATGTGTGGTTTCTCCATTTATTTTTTAAGAAGATATTTGACAGAGTGATCAATTGGTGACATGGGCTCAGGTATGACCTACAGTGTGTTGAAACAGCAGAGCACAAAAGGCCAGAGAGGCTGAGAAGAATCCAGTCTAGTCCATTATCCGGAACACATGGAGCCAGCCGATTGAGCCTCCCAGGAAGTGTGTACCACTCCTGTGAAGGGAGTCCCCTTGCCAGCCAGCTCAGATCACTGACTGGCTCTTACCTTCATTATTTAACTTAAAAAACAATCTTCATGCTAATACCCCACAGCATCAGGGAGGGAAAACTGTGTGCAGTGGCAGAGAAAACGTGCAAGGCAAGAAAACAGACTGGAGATTTGTTTGAGTTGATCTTTTTGTAAAGTATCTTCCCCTCACTGAGTACAGATAGTCACATATGAAAAAAAAAAAAAAAATAGAGCATGGAATAAGGACATTTTGTTTTGTTGTTAAAATCTATGTTTCTTAAAAATGGATACAGAAAATCAAGGATTTTAATGTTTTAATATTGTTGAGGGAAGCATAATAGGAGGGGAAAAAAAATAAAAGGGAAACAGAGAGAGTAATTTCATCTAATGCCCTTAAAAGGGAAAAGGATGGGCCTCTGTGGGTACCTTGAGCAGCAGGATCCTGGGTGACACTCCAGGATAACAACCAAGAAGTTGACAAAGTCTCAAAGAAGACAGCAGAATTTTGTTAAATTCCCAGATTCAGCAAACATGTCTGCACTGCATCCTAGATAATTTAGCCAATGGATTTCTACAGAATGTACACAGTGAGGATGGCATTCATCCTCATTGGATGATTGGCACAGATAATCAACAATAGCAATTCATAGCTTCTGACATTATTTTTAGAGGAGGAGGAGTAAACCATAATAAATTCATGGATGGAATTTCCTGTTAGCTCATAAAGTGGGAATTTGGTTTCAGCATTTACCTGATACAAAATAAATATTAAACATATATTTCAGAGGCACTTTAGTTGTTAGGAAGCTAATTCAGAGCTATAAAATATGTGAGGCCAAACTTCACAGAATAGTTTGTATTTATCCTTTTGGTTGGATTCTCACAGAGGCATCTTGAGTTTGCAACTGCATATAAGGCCCTGTGTGTCTGTTCTTTGAAGTAAAAAGCTTTTGCTTTAGTGTCCCAGGCCTTTCCTGTGTCTCAAAATCCTGACTCAAGAGTTAATGATTGGAAAATGTGAAGATGTAGAAACAAATACTTCTTGGGCAGGAAAACTAGTAAAAACGTAGACTATAAACCAGTCAATTAGCAGAATCATTGAATTCCTAGGTCCCTGAAGGATTATCAAGTTGATTTTATGTGAAGCAAACACTCACCAGATGAAAACTGCCGACTGTGAGCACACAGACCCCAGGCCAGCTGAAATCAGAAACCCGGCGATTCTCAAAGCTTAGCCTTGCGTACAAGCTGATTAAGTACTCTGCAGCCCCTCCTTCACACCACCTTTTAAAACCCCTCCCTGAAAGCCATCTGGGAGCTCACATCCTTGGAGCCTGAGCTGCCGAGTCTCCTTGCCTGGCCATGTGCAGTGAACATTGTACTTTCCTTCAACCCGGTGCAAGTACACAGGTTTTGGACTCTTCTGTATGCAGGTGAACGGTTACCCAACGTGTTTTAATAACTGAGTCACTTTGCTGGATACCGGAAACATTGTAAATCAACTATGTTTCAATTTAAAAACAATAAAATAAAAAAATAAATATGGCAATTCCCTATCACTAACCAACTGACAAACTTTGGGAAGAGCATTCGAGTTCTCATATCCAAGAAGATTTGGGAGGAATGACATTTAAGACCATCTCAAAGTTTCTTCTAAGAAATTTGTTTTATCTGTATTAACACCTTTTGAGAATTCGAAGACTACTATCATACCTCTTTTTGTTAGATCATTTCTGCTGTGGAGTGCCTTATACCTTACAAAAGCCTCAGGATATTTGAATTAGTTCCATGTGGTTGTATCTCTAGCAAAAAATCCTCTGGCAGAAAAATGCCCTTAAACTAAATCAGCCTGGCCTCAGAAAAAACAGGTTAATTAAAGTTGTCTGTTTGCTTCAGTTGTTTGATTTCCATTCACACTTAGCTTACGTACTTAAAACCTGAGGCCTGGTTCTGTCTGGGGTCATCTTTTATCTGTATTTTGGAATGACTTTCACAGGCCCTGGAAAATAAGGAACATGCTGTCTGTTTGAACAAGATGACATGGGTCCAAAATGCACCAAAGAGTCAGGCAGCTGTGGCTCACTCATATGGAGGGGGAAGGGGAAAGGGGGTTCAACTGAAATGTATCAAGGAGAAAGATTCAGGACCCAGAATATATGTCCCTGTGCCGATTTTGTGGTGTTTTCTCTGATGAAATATCTAACTAGGGAGTACATTTTAGGGGAAGAAAGAGATAGGTACTCTTTTCCCTAAAATAAAAACACAGAGGAGGAAAATTAAGATAATAGTCAACAGACGCTGAGCCTATTTACCATTTTCTTTCTTATTCACCATGATTCCAGGAATGTTTCCCTGTTATCTTATTAAATGAACATTCATAACCAAGTGGTTTATTCTAGTATTTCATATACAATATTATTTATACATTATTCTTATATCAAATATAAATGCAATGAAATTTATATATAAATAAATAAAATGTGTTCTAATATTTAATATAGAAATAAATAAATATGTGTGTGTGTGTGCTCAGAAACTCAGTCATGTCCAACTCTTTGAAACCACATGGACTGTAGCCTGCCAGGAGTATAAATTCTACTGTCCATGAAATTTCCCAAGAATTTTGGGGTAGGTTGCCATTTCCTGCTCCATGGGATCTTCTTAACCTAGAGATCAAACCTATCTCTTTTGTTTCTCCATATGGGAAGGTGGATTTTTTATAAATAAATATATTATCCTATAAATATTCTGAATATATTATTCTAAAATATTCTAATTTTATATACCAGTTCAGTTCAATTCAGTTGCTTAGTTGTGTCCAACTCTTTGCAACCCCATGGACTGCAGCATACCAGGCTTCCCTGTCCATCACCAACACCTGGAGCTTCCTCAAACTCATGTCCATTGAGTCGGTGATGCCGTCCAACCATCTCATCCTCTGTCATCCCCTTCTCCTTCTGTCTTCAATCTTTCCCAGCATCAGGGTCTTTTCCAAGGAGTCAGTTCTTCTCAGCAGGTGGCCAAAGTATTGGAGTTTCAGCTTCAGCATCAGTCCTTCCAATGAATATTCACCACTGATTTCCTTTAGGATGAACTGGTTGGATCTCCTTGCAATCCAAGGGATTCTCAAGAGTCTTTTCCAACACCAAAGTACACTAAGAAATTTATAATATTTAATATCTAAATATCTATTTTAGACAAGTTTATTCTAATATCTAACATATAACTGGAAGGACTGATGCTGAAGTTGAAACTCCAGTATGTTGGCCACCTGATGGGAAGAACTGACTCATTGGAAAAGACAGTGATGCCGGAAAATATTGAAGGCAGGAGGAGAAGGGGACAACAGAGGATGAGATGGTTGGATGGCATCACCGACTTGATAGACGTGAGTTTGAATAAGCTCTGGGAGTTGGTGATGGACAGGGAAGCCTGGCGGGCTGCAGTCCTTGGGGTTTCAAAGAGTCAGACACAACTGAGGGATGGAACTGACTGAATATATAAATATCATGAAATGTAGCTTTACATGTGATAATCTAAAGCATTTATGTTGTATATTATTTCTTACTATATAATTCGGAAGAAAACATAGAATTTTAATAGAAAATTTGTGGGTTTTATTAATAGAAAATAAACTATTCATGATTTGTATTGTTTTGTTTTGATTAGACTCAATATATAAGAGAAAAAATAGTTGTAAACCTTGAATTGAAAAATGGTGAGTGTGTGTGTTAAATAAATATCCCCTTAATTTATCTCATATTTACTTCTACTTCCACTGGAAAATACCATTTCCTACATGAAAAGAACAATGTGTATGATTCATGAAAGAGAAATATTTTATCACAGTGTTTAACAGCTTTATAACTGAAACTACAGTATTGATAAAAGAGAAACTAGCAATTGTGTTCTGTCCTTTATTGTGCTCCTCTTTGCATGAAATGTTCCCTTGGTATTTCCAATTTTCTTGACGAGATCCCTAGTCTTTCCCATTCTATTGTTTTCCTCTATTTCTTGGCCTTGATCGCTGAGGAAGGCTTTCTTATCTCTCCTTGCTATTCTTTGGAACTCTGCATTCAGATGGGTGTATCTTTCCTTTTATCCTTTGCCTTTAGCTTTTCTTCTTTTCTAAGCTATTTGTAAGGCCTTGTCAGACAACCATTTTTTTTCTTTTTGCATTTCTCTTTCTTGGGGATGGTCTTGATCACTACCTCCTATACAATGTCATGAACCTCCATCCATAGGGCACTCTGCCTATCAGATCTAATCCCTTGAATCTATTTATCACTTCCACTGTATAATCATAAGGGATTTGATTTAAGTCATACCTGAATGGTCTAGTGGTTTCCCATATATTCTTCAATTTAGTCTGAATTTGGCAATAAGAAGTTCATGATCTGAGCCACAGTCAGCTCCCAGACTTGTTTTGCGGATTGTATAGAGTTTCTCCATCTTTGACTGTAAAGAACGTAAACAATCTGATTTCGGTGTTGACCATCAGGTGATGTCCATGTGTAGAAACTTCTCTTGTGTTGTTAAAAGAGGGTGTTTGCTATGACCAGTGTGTTCTCTTGGCAAAACTCTGTTAGTCTTTGCCCTGCTTCATTTTATACTACAAGGGCAAATTTGCCTATTACTCCAGGTATTTCTTGATTTCCTACTTTTGCATTCCAGCCTCCTATGATGAAAAGAACATCTTTTTGGGGTATTAGTTCCAGAAGGTCTTGTAAGTCTTCATCAGATCAGATCAGATCAGTCACTCAGTCGTGTCCCACTCTTTGCGACCCCATGAATCGCAGCACGCCAGGCCTCCCTGTCCATCACCAACTCCCAGAGTTCACTCAGACTCACGTCCATCGAGTCAGTGATGCCATCCAGCCATCTCAGCCTCTGTTGTCCCCTTCTCCTCTTGCCCCCAATCCCTCCCAGCATCAGAGTCTTTTCCAATGAATCAACTCTTCACATGAGGTGGCCAAAGTACTGGAGTTTCAGCTTTAGCATCATTCCTTCAAAAGAAATCTCAGAGCTGATCTCCTTCAGAATGGACTGGTTGGATCTTCTTGCAGTCCAAGGGACTCTCAGGAGTCTTCTCCAACACCACAGTTCAAAAGCATCAATTCTTCGGTGCTCAGCCTTCTTCACAGTCCAACTCTCACATCTATACATGACCACAGGAAAAACCATGGCCTTGACTAGACGAACCTTTGTTGGCAAAGTAATATCTCTACTTTTGAATATGCTATCTAGGTTGGTCATAACTTTCCTTCCAAGGAGTAAGCATCTTTTAATTTCATGGCTGTAGTGATTTTAATTTCACCATCTGTAGTGATTTTGGAGCCCAGAAAAATAAACTCTGACACTGTTTCCACTGTTTCCCCATCTATTTCCTATGAAGTGATGGGACCGGATGCCATGATCTTCGTTTTCTGAATGTTGAGCTTTAAGCCAACTTTTTCACTCTCCACTTTCACTTTCATCAAGAGGCTTTTGAGTTCCTCTTCACTTTCTGCCATAAGGGTGGTGTCATCTGCATATCTGAGGTTATTGATATTTCTTCCAGCAATATTGATTCCCGTTTGTGTTTCTTCCAGTCCAGCGTTTCTCATGATGTACTCTGCATATAAGTTAAACAAACAGGGTGACAATATACAGCCTTGATGAACTCCTTTTCCTATTTGGAAACAGTCTGTTGTTCCATGTCCAGTTCTAACTGTTGCTTCCTGACCTGCATACAAATTTCTCAAGACTCAGATCAAGTGGTCTGGTATTCCCATCTCTTTCAGAATTTTCCACAGCTTATTGTGATCCACACAGTCAGAGGCTTTGGCATAGTCAATAAAGCAGAAATAGATGTTTTTCTGGAACTCTCTTGCTTTTTTGATGACCCAGCGGATGTTGGCAATTTGATCTCTGGTTCCTATGCCTTTTCTAAAACCAGCTTGAACATCAGGAAGTTCACGGTTCACATACTGGTGAAGCCTGGCTTGGAGAATTTTGAGCATTACTTTACTAGCATGTGAGATGAGTGTAATTGTGTGGTAGTTGGAGCATTCTTTGGCATTGCCTTTCTTTGTGGTCGGAATGAAAACTAACCTTTTCCAGTCTTGTGGCCACTGCTGAGTTTTCCAAATTTGCTGGCATAGTGAGTGCAGCACTTTCACAGCATCATCTTAGAATTTTAAGTAGCTCAACTGAAATTCCATCACTTCCACTAGCTTTTTTCATAGTGATGCTTTCTAAGGCCCACTTGACTCCACATTCCAGGATGTCTGGCTCTAGGTCAGTGATCACACCATTGTGATTATCTGGGTCGTGAAGATCTTTTTTGTACAGTTCTTCTGTGTATTCTAAGGTTCATCTTGTCAAGGCTATGGTTTTTCCTGTGGTCATGTATGGATGTGAGAGTTGGACTGTGAAGAAGACTGAGCACTGAAGAATTGATGCTTTTGAACTCTGGTGTTGGAGAAGACTCTTGAGAGTCCCTTGGACTGCAAGGAGATCCAACCAGTCCATTCTGAAGGAGATCAGCCCTGAGATTTCTTTGGAAGGAATGATGCTAAAGCTGAAACTCCAGTACTTTGGCCACCTCATGCGAAGAGTTGACTCATTGCAAAAGACTCTGATGCTGGGAAGGATTGGGGGCGGGAGGAGAAGGGGACGACAGAGGATGAGATGGCTGGATGGCATCACTGACTCGATAGACGTGAGTCTGAGTGAACTCCAGGAGTTGGTGATGGACAGGGAGGCCTGGCATGCTGCGATTCATGGGGTCGCAAAGAGTCGGACACGACTGAGCGACTGATCTGATCTGTGTATTCTTGCCATCTCTTCTTAATATCTTCTGCTTCTGTTAGGTCCATACCATTTCTGTCTTTATCAAGCCCATCTTTGCATGAAATGTTCCTTTCGTGTCTCTGATTTTCTTGAAGAGATCCCTAGTCTTTCCCATTCTGTTGTTTTCCTCTATTTCTTTGCATTGATCGCTGAAGAAGGCTTTCTTATCTCTTCTTGCTATTCTTTGGAACTCTGCATTCAGATGTTTATATCTTTCCTCTTCTCCTTTGCTTTTTGCTTCTCTTCTTTTCACAGCTATTTGTAAGGCCTCCCCAGACAGCCATTTTGCTTTTTTGCATTTCTTTTCTATGGGAATGGTCTTGATCCCTGTCTCCTGTACAATGTCACGTCAATTTCAACTTCTTCAGCATTACTGGTTGGGGCATAGACTTGGATTACTGTGATATTTAATGGTTTGCCTTGGAAACAAACAGAGATCATTCTGTCATTTTTGAGATTGCACACAAGTACTGCATTCTGGACTCCTTTATTGACTATGAGGGACGTGCCATTTCTTCAAAGGGATTCTTGCTCACAGTAGTAGATACAATAGTCATCTCAGTTAGATTTATCCATTCCAGTCCATTTTAGTTCACTGATTCCTGAAGTGCCGATGTTCACTCTTGCCATCTCCTGTTTGACCACTTCCAATTTACCTTGATTCATGGACCTAACATTCCAGGTACCTATGCAATATTGCTCTTTACAGCATGAGACTTTAATTCCATCACCAGTCACATTCACAAATGGGTGTTGTTTTTGCTTTGGCTCTGTCTCGCCATTCATTCTGGAGTTATGTCTCCACTCTTCTCCAGTAGCATAGATACTAAGAAGAGGTGGCAAGAATACATAGAAGAACTAATTAAAAATATCTTCATGATGTAGACAACCATGACAGTGTGATTACTCACCTAGAGCCAGACATCCTGGAATGTGAAGTCAAGTGGCCCTGAGGAAGCATCACTAGGAACAAAGCTAGTGGAGGTGATGGAATTCCAGTTGAACTATTTCAAATCTTAAAAGATGATGCTGTGAAAGTGATGCACTCACTATGCCAGTAAATCTGGAAAACTCAGCAGTGGCCACAAGACTGGAGAAGGTCAATTTTCATTCCAATCCCAAAGAAAGGCAATGCCAAAGGATGCTCAAACTACTGCACAATTGCACTCATCTCACATGCTAGCAAAGTAATGCTCAAAATTCTCCAAGCCAGGCTTCAACAGTATGTGAACCGTGAACTTCCAGATGTTCAAGCTGGATTTAGAAAAGGCAGAGGAACCAGAGATCAAATGGCCAGCATCTGTTGGATCATCAAAAAAGCAAGAGAGTTCCAGAAAAGTATCTACTTCTGCTTTATTGATTACACCAAAGCCTTTGACTGCATGCTGCTGCTGCTGCTAAGTCGCTTCAGTTGTGTCCAACTCTGTGCGAACCCATAGACAGCCTCCTACCAGGCTCCTCTGTCCCTGGGATTCTCCAGGCAAGAACATTGGAGTGGGTTGCCATTTCCTTCTCCAATGCATGAAAGTGAAAAGTGAAAGTGAAGTCACTCAGTCCTGTCCGACTCTTAGTGACCTCATGGACTGCAGCCTACCAGGCTCCTCTGACCATAGGATTTTCCAGGCAAGAGTACTGGAGCGGGGTGCCATTGCCTTCTCTGCTTTGACTATATAGATCACAACAAACAGTGGAAAATTCTTAAAGAGATGAGAATACCAGACCAACTTACCTGCCTCCTGAGAAATCTGTATGCAGGTCAAGAAGCAACAGTTAGAACTGAACATGGAGCAACAGACTGGTTCCAAATTGCGAAAAGAATACATTAGGGCTGTATACTCTCACCCTTCTTATTTAACTTCTATGCAGAGTACATCATGGAAAATGCTGGGCTAGATGAAGCACAAGCTGGAATCAAAATTGCTGGGAGAAATATGAATAACCTCAGATATGCAGATGACACCACCTTTATGGCAGAAAACGAAGAGGAACTAAAGAGCCTCCTGATCAAAGTGAAAGAGGAGAATGAAAAAGCTGGTAAAACTCACCTCAAAAAATGAAGATCATGGCAATTAGTCCCATCACTCCATTGCAAATAGATGGAGAAACAATGGAAACAGTGAGAGACTTCATTTTCTTGGGCTCCAAAATCACTGCAGATAGTTACCACAGCCATGACATTAGAAGACACTTGCTCCTTGAAAGAAAAGCTATGACCAACCTAGATAGAATATTAAAAAACAGAGAATTTGCTGACAATGGTCATTCTAGTCAAAGCTGTGGTTTTCCAGTAGTCATGTATGGATGTGAGAGTTGGACTGTTAAAGAAAGCTGAGTGCCAAAGAATTGATACTTTTGAAACGTGGTGTTGGAGAAGACTCTTAAAGAGTCCCTTGGACTGCAAGGAGATCCAACCAGTCAGTCCTAGAAGAAATCAGTCCTGAATATTTATTGGAAAGACTGATGTTGAAGCTGAAGCTCTAGTATTTTGGCCACCTAATGTGAAGAACTGACTCATTGGAAAAGACCCTGATGCTGGGAAGGATTGAAGACAGAAGGAGAAGGTGATGACAGAGGATGAGATGGTTGGATGGCATCACCGACTTGAAGGACATGAGTTTGAGCTAGCTCTGGGAGTGGTGATGGACAGGGAAACCTGGCGTGTTGTAGTCCATGGGGTTGCAAAGAGTCGGACATGACTGAGTGACTGAACTGAGCAAATTAATTACCGTTTGTAACATTATAATTTCTATTTAAAATAGAAAATTTTATCATTGTTGACCTCTGTTTTCAAAGCATGGATGTTCTAATTTTTAGATGGTGAGTCTATAGATCAAAATTTATTTTATATTTAATCACTAGTGAATATGAATATCAAAGGCCAGGAGTGACCGATACCCTTAAATTAAGTCCATTTATAAAAGGAGGCAAGAACCTTGCCTACATTTTTTGTTGAGAGTAAAGATGAATTGCCATAGTTTAAAGTTTTGAATGACTGGTGTTTCTGATCTTTCATTTATACATAATCTCAAATGGTAACAAATTGCTTCATTTCTATAGAAACCATTTTCCCAAAGCACTTTACCATTATGTTGGATTTTAATTTGAAAACACTAGGGCAAAATAGCCAATAAATACAGTAATTATAATAAAAAATCACTCCAGAAGTATAACAATATTCCCCAGGAGGTCACATTGCTTTGTAGTTGAGATTCTGAAGTTATTATTTTCTCATCTATGAAGTTCACAGGTGGAATTCACGAGAGGCTAAGTGACTTTATGATCATTATAGGTTGAGAACGTGTAGTAACTTTGTAATGTAAGATGATGCTATACTTCTGCTCTTATATACAATAAATATGCATATTATTTCTGTTTTATTTTGTGAATAAAACCAAAATAAATCTAAATAATTTCTAAATATTAAAATTTTAAACCCCTTAACTCTATAGATGCTTCCAAGTACCTGGATATTTTGCACTATGGACCAGGAAATGTCTAGAGTCTATGTTGCTATAACAATTCTCCTGCACTCTATCAAGTCCACTGAAAGTATGCAACCAGAAAATAGAAATAATAGTACAATCTGATAACTTAAATTAGAGGATTCTATCTCTCAAAAGTAGGCAAAGATTGAGTATTAAATCGGATAGAAAACAACATACACAAGGAGACATTTTGCAAAAATAAAAACAAAATCCTGTTCTTTATTCAATATCTACTATAAGTTGGAAGGCTTCTCTGATGGCGCAGTGGTAAAAAATCTGCCTGCAATGTGGGAGGTCTGGGTTCAATCCCGGGTTGGGAAGATCCCCTAGAGGAAGGCATGGCAACCCACGCCAATTTTCTTGCCTGGAGAATCACCATGGACAGAGGAGCCTGGTGAGCAACAGTCCATGGGGTCACAAAGAGGCAGACACGACTAAGTGACTAATCGATTTTTCCAAAGTCGATTTTTACACCCCTCCAGAAATGTGTGACATCTTGTTGCTCTCACATCTGTTCCCTTGCTTCTATCGTTAGCCTTTCTAATTTTAACCATTCTAGTGATATATGTGGCAGTTAATTTTTTGTTTTTTACTTACATTTCCTAAGGATGAAGGATGTTGAAAATCTTTTCAGTGCCTTTTGTACATCAGTAAATCTTTTTGAAGTGTGTGTTTGGTCTTTCCCCATTTTTCATTCATCTATCTCTTAATAATTGACTTGTATCTGCAATATCTTTTGTCAGTTATATGTAAAAGTATATTCCTCCCTGTCTATGAATCTCTTTTCATTTTTTAATAGTGCTTGTTGAAGAGGAATAATTTTTATCTTTGAAGCTCAGCTCATCAAAATTTTGTACACGTATGCTTTTTGCTTTATAGTAAATCTTATCTCTTTAAGTCTACCTCAAAGGAAAGTGTTCCTTCCAGAAATTTTAGGGTTTCAGCTTTCACATATAAGTCTGCAACCCAGTTTGAAGTAAGCTTTGTATATATTACGCTATGCTGATAAATGTGTTTCCCTCTAGGAATTTTATAGACTGGTGTTGAAATTTAGGTCTGCAATCCAACTCAAATGCATCTGTACATGGTGTGAGGTCTAGATCAGTGTTTATGTTCCATTTCTCCACTTGAATATTCATTTATTCCAATATTAGTAATGACATTCAAGAACTTTTCATAGCAAAACTGTAAGAAAGCTAAAAATTGAGCTTGCCTAGCTAATTTGTGATAACCATTTTTGAGTTATACCTAGTTATCATGTAATGCATTCACAATTTACATGTTATTAAGTGCATCATATTAAATTTGTTAAAGATTTTCTTTTATTATCATTTGAAACTTTCCAACATAAATACAATCTCTAGTCTGTGCTGTTTCCATAGGTGGCTAATCTGCAAGAAACATCTGTGCTGATGGATTTCTAAGATTTTGCCAAGTCTTAATTTGCATACTCAAAACCATTGTTTGATGTCATCTACAATGATTTGTCACACTTCATCAGTTACTATGAATTGCACAACTACAGTTTCGTCTCTGAGACCATATTCCCTTTTGTCATTTGAAAATTTCTCACTGCTTCTATCTCTTTCTCTTCTTTGCTTTTGTTCATCCTAAACTACTGTTTCACACTAAAGATGTGGGCATTCAAGTTCTTTTCTTCATTTCTGTGTATTTAGAAATACATTCAATGAATTTATAAATCTCTATTCATTACTGAAGATGCATCAGATACTGACAACTAACTCAAATTTTTATTAGACTATAAAGGATAAAGAGAAAAAGAAGTATTGGGACTTCCCTGGTGGTCCTGTGATTTAAGACTCCATGCTCCCAGTGCAGAGTCTGGGTTCAGTCCCTGGTTGGGGACTTAAAAGTCTCACATGCTGCACAACACAGTCAAAGTAAACAGATAAAAATAAAAGACACCAACTTCTAAAAAAACTAAATTTTTGACAATTGAATGGCATTGAAACACATATAATATCATACATGAAACGAGTCGCCAGTCCAGGTTCGATGCACGATACTGGATGTATCGTGCACTGGGATGACCCAGAGGGATGGTACGGGGAGGGAGGAGGGAGGAGGGTTCAGGATGGGGAACCCATGTATACCTGTGGCGGATTCATTTTGATATATGGCAAAACCAATACAATATTGTAAAGTTAAAAGATTAAATTAAATTAAAAAAAAAAAAAGAATATCTGGATTTCTCTGGTGATCCAATGATTAAGAATCCATCTGACAATGCAGAGGACACAGGTTCAATCCCTGATCTGGGAAGATTCCATATGCTGCAGGGCAACTAAGCTTGTGAGCCACAACTACTGAACCTAGCATGTCTAGAGCCCATGCCTGACAACAAGAGAAGCCATCGCAATGAGGAGCCCACACTGCAACCAGACAGCAGCCCCTGCTTGCTGCAACTAGAGGAAGCTCATGCATAGCAAGAAGACCCAGGGTAGCCAGAAATGAATAAATAAAAGAACCAATGTCTAAGAACCTGTGGCTCAACTAATCCAGTCGCCTGGCTTCCCAGAATGGTCAGAAAGCATAAAGCAGGTGTTGACTCTTACACACAGAGAGAATTTTCATATTCTTCAAAATTGCAAAATCATCAGTCACATGTTCAATCACTACAATGATATCACATCACGTCCAGGAATAAAAGACCTTTTGAAGACCAGTGAGATTTTTGCCAGGCAAGGAGTTATCTTTCCTTGAGTGGAGGGCTGTCGGGGTTAAGGGTGCTTAAAACACATGGGTTTTTAAAGAATTAAATAAGAGACAAAGGATGCTCAAAGATGATGCTCTAGAATCAACACTCAAAGGGTCCTCTAGAACCAAACAGCGGTTAGCCATATTATGCAAAATAGCCATCACCATCACAGTGGGAGCCATATCCACAGTAATACCAACAACCATCAATCAGTTCAGTTCAGTCACTCAGTAGTGTCCGACTCTTTGTGACCCCAAGGACTGCAGCATGCCAGGCCTCCCTGTCCATCACCAACTCCCAGAGCTTGCTCAAACTCATGTCCATCGAGTCAGTGATGCCATCCAACCGTCTCATCCTCTGTTGTCCCCTTCTCCCACCTTCAATTTTTCCCAACATCAGGGTCTTTTCCAAGGGGTCAGTCCTTCACATCAGGTGGCCAAAGTATTGGAGTTTCAGCTTCATCATCAGTCCTTCCAATGAATATTCAGGACTGACTTCCTTTAGGATTAACTGGTTGGATTTCCCTGCAGTTCAAGGGACTCTCGAGAATCTTCTCCAACACCACAGATCAAAAGCATCAATTCTTCAGTGCTCAGCTTTATTTATGGTCCGACTCTCACATCCATACACGACTAGGAAAAACCATAGCTTTGACTGGACAGACATTTGTTGGCAAAGTGATGTCTCCAGCAGAAGCCGTATCCACATCCCCCACCCACATTTCTGCAGTAATTGAATCAGACAGCATCAGGAAATGAGGAGGCAGCCAGGCTTTAAAGGAAAGTTACCTGATTTCAGTATCACGGATTGCTTTGGGCTCTTTCTATATCTTGATAATCAGACATCTACAGAGTAGCTATCACACTTTGCTTCTTGCTTCCACAAAAAGTTATATTTTAAAAAAGCTTATTGTTGTTTTCATTTATGTCATAAGAAGTCTTCTTATTTTATGGACCTTTTTCAGTTTCCCCAAATCAATCACAAACTTTCACAAATAACTTGTGTATTCCATACACACATTCCCAGTGAGTTACAAATATATATTCTACAGGTGTCATGTCATACAATAGCACACTGCCTTTCTCTTCAATAATCTATAATTATATCTTGTACTAAAGTTGGAACTAGGTTAAGTTCCTTGATATATCTCCTAAACCAATAGTTGGCCTCTTGCCTCTTCATTATTCATTCCCTACTCTCAGTTGAGTTAAAGCCAATTTAGTTTGAAAATAATGTGTTAGATTTTCAGTCTTCAAGGTTAAGCCTTCACACACTCATGCTCTCTCCCACCTCCCTCCTCCTTTTTCAACTTAGCATTCCTCTGCTCCAGCACATTTTCAATATTTATCCTTCCTTTGTATGGCTTTTACCTCATTTCTATATCCCTATATTTCAAAAGACCTTTACAACACCTCTAGTTTTCAGATTCTATGATTTAAAAATTGTCATTGACTTCTCTCTAAAGTGAAATATGAAAATGCATACTGGCCCAGCATGCTTCCTAAGTCAAGTAAATATTATTTCTCTAGAAGTCAGAGGGAGAATTTTCTCAAGTGGCCGTTTATTCTTATCCCCCATGTAGGTCATAAAATTCATTCCTTGAACCCTAGTCTCAGTACTTCTCCACTAACTCCCCAGTGCTTCCCTTCCCCTAATAATACAACCTCATATCCCATGGATGGCATACTTTTCCCTTTTGTGTCTGTTTGTGTGACCACCACTTCCAAGAGCATTTCAACTACTTGATACAAATGGGAAAATCAACCCCCCTAAAAATGCACATTTTATTTCTAATAAAAAGTATCCAATGTCAACCCAAGCAATCTGTACTAATCAGACAAGAGGCAGAGTGGCAAAGACAACAGAGAGCTCTCAAGACTTTTTTTTCCCCTTTAGGGAGGAATATGCTTTTATAAACAATTTAAATATAGAACCCCCCCAAAAAAATTGGTGAATTCACATTAAAAAAATAAGAAAATAGGAATACTCCTTTTTTTCTTCTCTCATTATTCAGCTTCTCTATGATTATGCAGTGGAAGTGAGAGATAGATTTAAGGGCCTAGATCTGATAGATAGAGTGCCTGATGAACTATGGAATGAGGTTCATGACATTGTACAGGAGACAGGGGTCAAGACCATTCCCATGGAAAAGAAATGCAAAAAAGAAAAATGGCTGTCTGGGGAGGCCTTACAAATAGCTGTGGAAAGAAGAGAAGCAAAAAGTAAAGGAGAAAAGGAAAGATATAAGCATCTGAATGCAGAGTTCCAAAGAATAGCAAGAAGGATAAGAAAGCCTTCTTCAATGATCAGTGCAAAGAAATAGAGGAAAACAACAGAATGGCAAAGACTAGGGATCTCTTCAAGAAAATCAGAGATACCAAAGGAACATTTCATGCAAAGATGGGCTCGATAAAGGACAGAACTGGTATGGACCTAACAGAAGCAGAAGATATTAAGAAGAGATGGCAAGAATACACAGAAGAACTGTACAAAAAAGATCTTCATGACCCAGATAATTACAATGGTGTGATCACTCACCTAGAGCCAGACATCCTGGAATGTGAAGTCAAGTGGGCCTTAGAAAGCATCACTGTGAACAAAGCTAGTGGAGGTGATGGAATGCCAGTTGAGCTATTTCAAATCCTGAAAGATGATGCTGTGAAAGTGCTGCACTCAATATGCCAGCAAATTTGGAAAACTCAGCAGAGGCCACAGGACTGGAAAGGTCAGTTATCATTCCAATCCTGAAGAAAGGCAATGCCAAAGAATGCTCAAACTACTGCACAATTGCACTCATCTCACACGCTAGTAAAGTAATGCTCAAAATTCTCCAAGCCAGGCTTCAGCAGTATGTGAACCGTGAACTTCCTGATGTTCAAGCTGATTTTAGAAAAGGCAGAGGAACCAGAGATCAAATTGCCAACATCTGCTGGATCATGGAAAAAGCAAGAGAGTTCCAGAAAAACATCTATTTCTGCTTTATTGACTATGCCAAAGTCTTTGACTGTGTGGATCACAATAAACTGCAGAAAATTCTGAAAGAGATGGGAATACCAGAACACCTGATCTGCCTCTTGAGAAATATGTATGCAGGTCAGGAAGCAACAGTTAGAACTGAACATGGAACAACAGACTGGTTCCAAATAGGAAAAGGAGTTCGTCAAGGCTGGATATTGTCACCCTGTTTATTTAACTTATATGCAGAGTACATCATGAGAAACGCTGGACTGGAAGAAACACAAGCTGGAATCAAGATTGCTGGGAGAAATATCAATAACCTCAGATATGCAGATGCCATCACCCTTATGGCAGAAAGTAAAGAGGAACTCAAAAGCCTCTTGATGAAAGTGAAAGTGGAGAGTGAAAAAGTTGGCTTAAATCTCAACATTCAGAAAACGAAGATCATGGCATCCGGTCCCATCACTTCATGGAAATTGATGGGGAAACAGTGGAAACAGTGTCAGAGTTTATTTTTCTGGGCTCCAAAATCACTGCAGATGATGACTGCAGCCATGAAATTAAAAGACACTTACTCCTTGGAAGGAAAGTTATGACCAACCTAGGTAGCATAGTCAAAAGCAGAGACATTACTTTGCCAACAAAGGTTCATCTAATCAAGGCTATGGTTTTTCCTGTGGTCATGTATGGATGTGAGAGTTTGACTGTGAAGAAGGCTGAGAGCCAAAGAATTGATGCTTTTGAACTGTGGTGTTGGAGAAGACTCTTGAGAGTCCCTTGGACTGCAAGGAGATCCAACCCATCCATTCTGAAGGAGATCAGCCCTGGGATTTCTTTGGAAGGAATGATGCTAAAGCTGAAACTCCAGTACTTTGGCCACCTCATGAGAAGTGTTGACTCATTGGAAAAGGCTCTGATGCTGGGAGGGATTGGGGGCAGGAGGAGAAGGGGATGACAGAGGATGAGATGGCTGGATGGCTTCACTGACTCGATAGACCTGAGTCTGAGTGAACTCCGGGAGTTGGTGATGGACAGGGAGGCCTGGTGTGCTGCGATTCATGGGGTCACAAAGAGTCGGACATGACTGAGCAACTGACCTCATCTGATCTTATGCAACCCTTAGCCTGTTTAGAGTAAAAAGATTTCTTCTTTGCTGCCAACAACTGTCTAACAGAAAATTGTTTCTTAAACCTTATCTGGAATAGGCACACACTGAGTTTCAGAAGTACCCCTTGGTATCTAAGGATTACCAGATAAAAATACAGGGCACTCATTTTGCATTACAGTATGCTCAGTCGCTAAGTCATGCCCAACTCTTTGTGACCCCAGGCACTGTAGCCCACCAGGCTCCTTCTGTCCAAGGAATTTCCCAGGCAAGAATACTAGAGTGGGTTGCCATTTCTTTTTCCAGGGGATCTTCCTGACCCAGGGATCAAACCCACAGCTCTTGCCTTGTCATGCAGGTTCTTTACCACTGAGCCACTAGGGAAGCAGACAGCAGCAAATAATTTTTCTAGTATAAGTGTGTCCCATGCAGCATTTGGGACATACTTATTTTAAAATATCATTCACTGTTACTAAAATTAAGCTTAACTAGTTGTCCCGTTTTTCTGTGTTAAATAACCACCCCATATATATGTAAATGGGACTTCCCTGGTGGCTCAGTGGTAAAGAATTTGCCTGCAATGCAGGAGATTTGAGTCCAATCCTGAGTTAGGAAGATTCCCTGGAGAAGGAAATGGCAACCCACTCCAGTATTCTTTCCTGGGAAATTCCATGGACAGAGGAGCCTGATGGGCTACAATCCACAGGGTTGCAAATGAGTAGAACATGATTTAGTGACTAAACAATAACACAACAATATGGGTAAGCAAATATGAGACATCATTAATAAAGACGCCCATATTGTTTACATATGTAAGCCTGAAGAAGCTAGAATTAAACCTTCAGCTGCTATTATTTATTGCTAGTTATAACAATATTTTATACTTTCAATAATGAGAGATCAACTAAAACAAAATAATCTCATTACTCCGCAGCATCTTCCCATGGTCTTTGTAATGGGACAGGCACTCTCATGCCACCTCTTAGACTGAAATCGCAGGCTCATGACATTTGCCTGTTCTGAAGTTATGGGTTATGAAGCATTTACATGGCATCTACAGACCATTTTACAAAGCATCATGCTACAGAGTCATTTTGACCATTTCATAAGAGCCACACTTAGATTATTGCTGTATATTCCAGCCCACATAAAATAATCCAATGTCTAATGGTAACATCAGAGAAGGCGATGGTACTCCACTCCAGTACTCTTGCCTGGAAAATCCCATGGACGGAGGAGCCTGATGGGCTGCAGTCAATGGGG
The DNA here is from genome assembly GCF_055505025.1 of Bos grunniens. Taxonomy (NCBI): domain Eukaryota; kingdom Metazoa; phylum Chordata; class Mammalia; order Artiodactyla; family Bovidae; genus Bos; species Bos grunniens. The sequence goes on from NC_141165.1 coordinate 152,464,556, forward strand.
TTGCAAAGAAGGAGCCTGATGGGCTGCAGTCAATGGGGTTGCGAAGAGTCGGACACAACTGGGCGACTTCACTTTCACTTTTCACTTTCATGCAATGGAGAAGGAAATGGCAACCCACTCCAGTATTCTTGCCTGGAGAATCCCAGGGACAGGGGAGTCTGGTGGGCTGCCATCTATGGGGTTGCACAGGGTCAGACATGACTGAAGTGACTTAGCAGCAGCAGCAGCAATGGTAACATGCCATGCTTTTGAAAATATCTACTTTAGGAAAAAGGCAAATATGAACATGAAATTACTTGTGATTTTAAAAGATAAGCCAGTGGTTATATTAATAGGCTGCTGCTGCAGCTGCTGCTAAGTTGCTTCAGTCATGTCAGACTCTGTGTGACCCCATGGATGACAGCCCACCAGGCTCCTCTGTCCACAAGATTCTCTAGGCTAGAATACTGGAGTCAGTTGCCATTTCCTTCTCCAATATTAATTGGCTATATCTGTCAAACACATGAGAGAGAGAATGCAATATTAGCCCCTCTAGCTCCATATGACCCTATGACTTTAAAAGAAAGGAAAATTAACAAGAATTATTGTTTCAGAAAAGTTAAGTCACAAAGAAATATACGTACACACATACACAGTTTTTTAAAAATCTACTAGCAAAAGTAACAAAATTTCAGTACTAATTGTCTCTGGTTAATGTCATTACACTTTATTTTAATTTCTTTAAATCTTTTGTAGCTTATAAATGTAAAACAGTAATATAATATTACCTTTCAAATCAGAAAAATACATGATATGAAAAATCTGGTTTCTAAAGTTTTTTTTTCCTTAAATCTAATATAAGGCATATTAATGCAAGTGATAAACTCTTTTAACATATTCTAATAATTAACATTTCCCTGCTACTTCTTCACTTTATAATCACTTCAGGCACATAATAATATAAGAGAAATAATATCTCTGTTAAGAGAAAAAGTGTCTGTGTTAATATCTAGCACTTTCTGCTAGGTTGCTGTATTCGTTTGCCAGGGCTGTCATAACAAAGCAGCACAGACTGGGTGGCTTAAAACAACCAAAACTGATTGTATCACAGTTCTGGAAGCTTGAAGTTCAACATCAAGATGTTGGCAGTGAGTTTCCTCTAAAGGCTGTGAGGGAGAGTCTGTTCCAGGTCTCTCTCCCAGCTCAATGCAGCTTCTAACTGTGTCTTGGCTTGTAAATCCTGTTCTTGCATTTTCACACCATCTTCCCTCTGTGAGTCTTTGTGTCTGTCTAAATTTTCCCTTTTTCTAAAAACACAGTTCTATAGGATGAGGGTCCACCTTAGTAACCTCACCTTAGCTTGATTATCTACAGAAGTCTCATCTCCTAATAAGGTCACATTTATAGGTACCAAGGGTTAGGACTCAACATTTTAGGAGAGACACAATTCAACCCATAATACTCACACAATCAGTCATGATTTTAAAAGCAGTCATTTTTCTGATAAGAGTAAAAAACATGCCAAAATTTAGCTACTACAGACTAAAGAGGGATGTGTCACCTCATTTACCAAGTTGGGGAGTCCACAATGTTTGTAGTACATTAGGAATTGTTATTTTTCTCCACCTACTTTCAAATGTCATAGTCTCCAGCTCTCAAAATTATTTGAATGCAGCACTTTGATGGAGAGTTTGATATCAGCAGGGTCTCCTAAAAACTCAGTTAGAGAAGTAGTTGTTGTTTAGTTGCCAACTCATGTCTATCTCTTTGTGACCCAATGGACTATAACTCACCAGGCTCCTCTGTCCATGGGATGCCCCAGGCAAGAATACTGGAGTGGGTTGCCATTTCCTCCTCCACGGGATCTTTCCAATCCAGGGATCAAACACACGTCTCCTGCATTGGCAGACAGATTCTTTACCACTGAGCCACCAGGGAAGCTCTATATAGAAGTAGTTTGGCTTCCAAATGATGGGTGATCCCTGTGTTAATGGAAGGAAGAAGTTCTGGAGAGTGATGATGGGACAGCTCTTCTCTGTAAAGTTCTGGTCATTAATCACAACAGCTCACTTAAGTCTGGAAAAACGTAGTTGTTGAAACCTAATTCCTGGTTTTATTTCATCACCTAACTGCTAAAGTTTTCTCTAGCTGGAGTCTCAGTACACTGTTGGTGGGAATGCACAATGGTACCACTGCTATGGGAAACAGCATGGAGTTTTTCCCCAAAACTGAAAATAGAGCTACCACGAGATCCAGCAATTTCACTACTGTGATTTTACCCACATGAATTGAATTCAGAATCTGGAAACTATATCTCCATTCTCATATTCATTGTAGCATTATGCACAGTAGCCAAGATGTGGAAACAACCTAAAAGTCCATAGACTGTTGTTTAGTCTCTAGGTCGTGTCCTACTCTTTGTGACCCCACCGACTAGCCCATCAGGCTCCGCAATCCCTGGGATTCTCCAGGCAAGAATACTGGAGTGGGTTGCCATTTCCTTTTCCAAAATGTCCACAGATAGCTGAATGGATAAGTAAAATGCAGTATAGGCACACAATGGAGTATTACTCAGCCTTAAGAAAGGAGACACTGCCCTTTGTGACCACATGGATGAACATGGAGAACATTATACTGCATGAAATAAGGCAGTCGCAGGATACATACTGCATAATCCCGCTCATATGAGGTATCTAAAGTAGTTAAGCTCACTGAAACAGACTAGAATGGTGGTAAAGAGGGATGAGGATTTGAGGGAGGGGAAGTGGGGAGTTGCACTTCAACAAACATGAACTTTTGATAATGCAAAATGAGTAAGTTCTAGAAGTCTGTTGTACAATACTATATCTATAGTTAATGGTACTCGATTGCGCACTTTAAAATTTAAGAGGGTAGATCTCAGGTTGTGTTCTTAGCACAATAATAAAATATAATATTATTGTATTTCCATTAATTTCTTCCCTTATGTCTGTCAGTATTTGTATTACATATCTGGATGCCTCTATATCCTAAAGGAAATCAGTCCTGAGTGTTCACTGGAAGGACTGATGCTGAAGCTGAAGCTCCAAAAGTTTGGCCACCTGATGTGAAGAGCTGACTCACTGGAAAATACCCTGACTCTGGGAAAGATTGGAGACAGGAGGAGAAGGGGACAACAGAGGATGAGATGGTTGGATGGCATCACTGACTGGATGGACATGAGTTTGAGCAAGCTCTGGGAGTTGGTGGTAGACAGGGAAGCCTGGTGTGCTGCAGTCCATGGGGTCACAAAGAGTCGGGCATGACTGAGTGACTGAACTGAACTGAATTGATATACCAGATGGCTCAGTGCTAAAGAATCTGCCTGTCAATGCAGGGTAAACAGGTTTGAACTTCGGGTTTAAAGGATCCCCTGGAGGAGAAAATCAATGCACTCCAGTATTCTTGCTGAGAAATCTCAAGGACAGAGGAGCCTGGGCTACAGTCCATGGGGTCCCCATGGGTCTTTAGTCCCAACTTAGTGACTAAAGAGCAGCAGCAGCACACTTCTGCTAGGTGTATGTATGTTGACAAGTGCAAAATTCTCTTCTTGTTTTGATTCTTTTATCCTTATATAGTGCCCTTCTTTATCTTTATTTATGGCCTTTGTTTTAAAGTCTGTTTTGTGTGAGATGAGTATTGTGACCTCTGCTTTCTTGTTGTTTCCATTTACATGAAATGTCTTTTTCCATCCCCTCACTTTCAATCTATGCATTTCCTTTGCTCTAAGGTGGGTCTCCTGTAGACAGCATATTGTAGGTGCTTGGTTGTTTATCCAGTCTGCCACTCTATGTTTGGATTGGAGTATATAGCCCATTGACATTTAAAGTAGTTATTGATAAATAGGTATGACCTTCCTTATGACTTGTCTGGTGAAGAATCTGCCTGCAGTGCAAGAGACACAAGATATGCAAGTTCGATCCCTGGGTTGGGAAGATCCCCTGGAGAGAAATGGCAACCCACTTCAGGATTCTTGCCTGAAAAATTCCATGGACCCTGAGCTACAGTCCAAAGGGTTACAAAGAATTAAGACATGACTGGGCAACTAAGCATGCAAATACAAGTATATATTGTCTCCTTAAACCTTGTTTTTCACTTGATTCTATTTCTTCTTTGTTCCTTTTTCTTTTTTCATGACAAAACCAAAAAATGATGATTTCCTTTTATTATGTGCTTGTTTTTGTTCTTTTCAGTATTTTTGAGTCTACTGTAAGTTTCTGATATGTGGTTATCCTGGTTTTCAACTATGTCAACCCCTTTATCTGCTTTCTTTAGACTGATAATCATATAGGCTCAAACATATTCTTTAAAAAAAAAGAATCTATATTTTCTTACTCTCCTCTCCCACATTTTATGATTTCAATGTCCTCTTTTACATCTTCATGTTTATTCTTTTGGTGTTCCTTGTGTTTATCATTGCTTACACAAGTAGAATTTTTTATCTGTCTACAGATGCATTTAAGTGATTTACTTTCCAGGTGTGATTCTTCTTTCCTGTATCTTCTTGTTTCTTTTCTATTAAAAAAAAAAAAAAAAAACTTTCAATATTTCTTTTAGGATAGGTTTCAGTTCAGTTCAGTTCAGTTCAGTCACTCAGTCATGTCCAACTCTTTGCAACCCCATGAATTGCAGCACGCCAGGCCTCCCTGTCCATCACCAACTCCTCCCAAACGCATGCCCATCAAGTCGGTATTGCCATCCAGCCATCTCATCCTCTGTTGTCCCCTTTTCCTCCTGCCCCCAATCCCTCCTAGCATCAGAGTCTTTTCCAATGAGTCAACTCTTCGCATGAGGTGGCCAAAGTACTAGAGTTTCAGCTTTAGCATCATTCCTTCCAAAGAACACCCAGGACTGATCTCCTTTAGAATGGACTGGTAGGATCTCCTTGCAGTCCAAGGGACTCTCAAGAGTTTCTCCAACACCACAGCTCAAAAGCATCAATTCTTCGGCACTCAGCTTTGTTCACAGTCCCACTCTCACATCCATAAATGACTACTTGAAAAACCATAGCCTTGACTAGATGGACCTTTGTTGGCAAAGTAATGTCTCTGCTTTTGAATAAGCTATCTAGGTTGGCCATAACTTTCCTTCCAAGGAGTAAGCATCTTTTAATTTCATGGTTGCAGTCACCATCTGCAGTGATTTTGGAGCCCAAAAAAATAAAGTCTGACACTGTTTCCACTTTGTCCCCATCTATTTCCCATGAAGTGATGGGACCAGATGCCATGATCTTCATTTTCTGAATGTTGAGCTTTAAGCCAACTTTTTCACTCTCCACTTTCACTTTCATCAAGAGGCTTTTGAGTTCCTCTTCAATTTCTGCCATAAGAGTGGTGTCATCTGCATATCTGAGGTTATTGATATTTCTCCTGGCAATCTTGAATCGAGCTTGTGCTTCTTCCAGCCCCATGTTTCTCATGATGTACTCTACGTATAAGTTAAATAAACAAGATGACAATATACAGCCTTGACGAACTCCTTTTCCTATTTGGAACCAGTCTGTTGTTCTATGTCCGGTTCTAACTGTTGCTTCCTGACCTGCATATAGGTTTCTTCAGAGGCAGGTCAGGTAGTCTGGTATTCCTATTTCTTTCAGAATTTTCCACAGTTTAGTATGGCTCTATTCTTTTGGTTTTGCTTATCTGAGAAATTCTTTATCTCTGCTTCTATTCTGAATGATAATCTTGCTTATAGTTGTATTCACAGCACATATTTTTGCCAGCAGTAAAAATCTAGTAGGTTGTCATGACAAAATAAAAGAGTGAATCCAGTTGTAATTCCAGCTAAGCATATGCTCCTTCCCTACTGCTCTTATAGATCAACATTTCCCAGAGAGAGTGGACCAAGGCCTGGGGTGTCACACATTTTCTTCAAAGGCTTTTGAATTTCAAAACTACAGAGTAATAAACTGCTACTTATTGACAACAGCAGGGATATTTGCTGGGGGCACTGAATTTAAAAAGTAATCCATATCTTATCTTCTCGTTTGTTTATTAATCAAAGACATATCAGGGTCATAAGTTATATTATTAGTGCAATAAGTTGATTTGATTAGAGTCAAAAGCAAAGAAACATGTAAAGTGCCCTCTCAATATAATGCCTTCCCTGGTAGCTCAGACTGTAAACAATCTGTCCGCAATGCAGGAGACACAGTTTTGATCCCTGGGTTGGGAAGATCCCCTGGAGAGGTGAATGGCTTCTACTCCAGTATTCTTGCCTGGGAAATTTCATGGACAGAGGAGCCTGTTGGGCTACAGCCCATGGGGTTGCAAAGAATCGGACACGACTGAGTGACTAACATTTTCTTTTCAACATAATCACATAGAAATATGTATAATTTTTTAAAATTTTTATATATTAAAAATCATTCATTGATCCCATTACTAACTTAGTAGAACTGTATAGATTCAAAACTTTGGGCTGGAAATCACAGATTCACCAATACAAAAGCTTTATTTTTAAAGTCAATACACAATAATCATAAATATCATTATTTCAAATTATGTTCTGACATCTAAAAGGTTTTCTGAATCCAAACCTAAAGAGACATAATTTAATTTTAAGTTTAAAATACTCAGTCTTTATCCATAAAAGCAGTCATCCTTTTCTGCACACCCTTATTGCATACAGAGTAATCGTCTATCTGTATGATTCTGTATCACTGAACTGTTTAACTGTCTTGATTGCTTTTGCATGACTGTTCTAGACAAGTGTCCCATCTACTTAGTTTTTCAATCTGTCTTTCTTCCTGTAAATACATCTTGTCTAATTCTTCAAATTCTTTCTCCATATTGATATCTACTTGAGGTTACCCAAATACCATCCTTTTATGATTTCTTAAGTATTCTTTTCTATTTCTATCCCATATGGCCATGTACTTTGTGAAAGAAAATTACGACGCTCCCTTGCCTCACAAATTCAATGATTTCAAACCAATGTGTGATGTGGGACATTTGTTTCTGATTTTTAATTAATTGTATCAGATTATGTCTATGTGCAACACACCCGTATTTTCTAGCAGCTGGTCTGTCTGGTGTTCCTTAATGTACTGTTCTGCTGCTGCTGCTGCTGCTAAGTCGCTTCAGTCGTGTCCGACTCCGTGTGACCCCATAGACGGCAGCCCACTAGGCCCCGCCGTCCCTGGGATTCTCCAGGCAACAACACTGGAGTGGGTTGCCATTTCCTCCTCCAATGCATGAAAGTGAAAAGTGAAAGTGAAGTCGCTCAGTCGTGTCCAATTCTTAGTGACCCCATGGACTACAGCCTACCAGGCTCCTCCGTCCATGGGATTTTCCAGGCAAGAGTACTGGAGTGGGGTGCCATTGCCTTCTCCCAATGTACTGTTCAGGCACAAGTGAATAAATCTCTTCTGCTCTTTTCAATGAAACCTAACATATAGAACGAAGCCTATATAAACAGTTTAATAACTTAAACTTGAAATGTTCCCTTGGTATTGCTAATTTTCTGGAAGAGATCTCTAGTCTTTTCTATTTTATTGTTTTCTTCTATTTCTTTGCAGTGATCCCTAACGAAGGCTTTCTTATCTCTCCTTGGTGTTCTTTGGAACTCTGCACTCAAATGCAGATTGCCAACATCTTTCAGATTGCCAACATCTGCTGGATCATTGAAAAAGCAAGAGAGTTCCAGAAAAACATCTATTTCTGCTTTATTGACTATGCCAAAGCCTTTGACTGTGTGCATCACAATAAACTGTGGAAAATTCTTCAAGAGATGGGAATACCAGACCACCTGACATGCCTCCTGAGAAATCTGTATGCAGGTCAAGAAGCAACAGTTAGAACTGGACATGGAACAACAAACTGGTTCCAAATCAGGAAAGAAGTACATCGAGGCTGTGTATTGACATCCTGCTTATTTAACTTATATGCAGAATACATCATGAGAAATGCTGGGCTGGATGAAGCACAAGCTAGAATCAAGATTGCCGGGAGGAATATCAATAACCTCAGATATGCAGATGACATTACCCTTATGGCAGAAAGCAAAGAACAACTAAAGAGCCTCTTGATGAAAGTGAAAGAAGAGAGTGAAAAAGTTGGCTTACAGCTCAACATTCAGAAAACTAAAATCATGGCATCCGGTCACATCATTCATTCATTTCATTTCAGTTGCTCAGTTGTGTCTCTTTGTGATCCCATGAATGGCAGCACACCAGGCCTCCCTGTCCATCACCAACTCCCGGAGTCCACCCAAACCCATGTCTATTGTGTTGGTGATGCCATCCAACACAAAGAATTAGCCAAAGTACCGGCCAAAGTACCAGAGTTTCAGCCTCAGCCTCAGTCCTTCCAGTGAATATTCAGGACTGGTTTCCTTTAGGATTGACTGATTGGATCTCCTTGCAGTCCAAGGGACTCTCAAGAGTCTTCTCCAACACCACAGTTCAAAAGCATCGATTCTTCAGTGCTCAGCTTTCTTCACAGTCCAACTCTTACATCCATACATGACCAAGGAAAAACCATAGCCTTGACTAGACAGACCTTTGTCAGCAAAGAAATGTCTCTGCTTTTTAATATGCTGTCAAGATTGGTCATAACTTTTCTTCCAAGGAGCAAGCATCTTTTAATTTCATGGCTGCAGTCCCCATCTGCAGTGATTTTCTGCCCAAGAAAATAACATCTGTCACTGTTTCCATTGTTTCCCCATCTATTTGCCATGAAGTGATGGGACCAGATGCCATGATCTTCGTTTTCTGAATGTTGAGTTTTAAGCCAACTTTTTCACTCTCCTCTTTCACTTTCATCAAGAGGCTCTTTAGTTGTTCTTCCTTTCTGCCATAAAAGAGGTGTCATCTGCATATCTGAGGTTATTGATATTTCTCCCAGCAATCTTGATTCCAGCTTGTGCTTCATCCAGTCCAGCCTTTCTCATGATGTACTCTGCATATAAGTTGAATAAACAGGGAGACAATATACAGCCTTGACATACTCCTTTCCCAATTTGGAACCAGTTTGTTGTTCTATGTCCAGTTCTAACTGTTGCTTCCTGACCTGCATATAGGTTTCTCAAGTGACAGGTCATGAGGTATGGTATTCCCTTTTCTTTCATACTTTCCCGCAGTTTTTTGTGATCCACACAGTCAAAGGCTTTGGCGTAGTCAATAAAGCAGAAATAGATATTTCTCTGGATAATGATCCAGCAGATATTGGCAATTTAATCTCTGGTTCCTCTGTCTTTTCTAAAACCAGCTTGAACATCTGGAAGTTCACGGTGCACATATTCCTGAACCCTGGCTTGGTGAATTTTGAGCATTACTTTACTAGCGTGTGAGATGAGTGCAAATGTAGTTTGACCATTCTTTGGCATTGCCTTTCTTTGGGATTAGAATGATAACTAATATTTTCCAGTTCTGTGGCCACTGCTGAGTTTTCCAAATTTGCTGGCATATTGAGTGCAGCACTTTTATAGAATCATCTTTTAGGATTTGAAATAGCTCAACAGGAATTCCATCACCTCCACTAGCTTTGTTCATAGTGATGCTTTCTAAGGCCCACTTGACTGCACATTGCTGTAGGTGAGTGATCACACCATCCTGATTATCTGGGTCATGAAGATTTTTTTGTACAGTTCTTCTGTATATTCTTGACACCTCTTCTTAATATCTTCTGCTTCTGTTAGGTCCATATCATTTCTGTCCTTTATCAAGCCCATCTTTACATGAAATGTTCCCTTGGTATCTCTAATTTTCTTGAAGAGATCTCTAGCCTTTCCCATTCTGTTGTTTTCCTCTATTTCTTTGCATTGATCACTGAGGAAGACTTTTTTATCTCTCCTTGCTATTCTTTGGAACTCTGCATTCACATGCTTATATCTTTCCTTTTCTCCTTTACTTTTTGCTTCTCTTCTTTCCACAGCTATTTTTAAGGCCTCCTCAGACAGCCATTTTTCTTTTTTGCATTTCTTTTCTATGGGGATGGTCTTGATCCCTGTCTCCTGTACAATGTCATGAACCTCATTCCACAGTTCATCAGGCACTCTATCTATCAGATCTAGGTCCTTATATCTATTTCTCACTTCCACTGTATAATCATAAGGGATTTGATTTAGGTCATACCTGAATGGTCTAGTGGTTTTCCCTACTTTCTTCAATTTAAGTCTGAATTTGGCAATAAGGACTTCATGATCTGAGCCACAGTCAGCTCCCGGTCTTGTTTTTGCTGACTGTATAGAGCTTCTCCATCTTTGGCTACAAAGAATATAATCAATCTGATTTTGGTGTTGACCATCTGGTGGTGTCCACGTGTAGAGTCTTCTCTTGTGTTGTTGGAAGAGGGTGTTTGCTATGACCATTGCCTTCTCTTGCAAAATTCTTTTAGCCTTTGCCCTGCTTTATTCTGTATTCCAAGGCCAAATTTGCCTGTTACTCCAGGTGTTTCTTGACTTCCTACTTTTGCATTCCAGTCCCCTATAATGAAAAGGACATCTTTTTTGGGTGTTAGTTCTAAAAGGTCTTGTAGGTCTTCATAGAACCATTCAACTTCAGCTTCTTCGGTGTTGTTGGTTAGGGCATAGGCTTGGATCACTATGATACTGAATGGTTTACCTTGGAAACGAACAGAGATCATTCTGTCATTTTTGAGATTGTATCCAAGTACTGCATTTTGGACTCTTTTGTTGACCATGATGGCTATTCCATGTCTTCTAAGGGATTCCTGCCCACAGTAGTAGATATAATAGTCATCTGAGTTAAATTCACCCATTCCAGCAAACAGTCAGACATGATGGGGTGACTGAACAACAAAATGCAATTCAAATTAGTCTTAGTCAAGCTGGCATGACAACGTGATAGACTGGATGACTTATAATCAACAGAAGTTTACTTCTCACAATTTGGGAGTCTGGAAGTCTGACATCATGGTGTCAGCATGGTCATATTCCAGTAAGAACCCTCTTCCCAGATGCAAATTGCCAAATTTTCATTGGGTCCTCACAAGGGTGCCAATTGGTGAGAGAGCCCCCTGGGGTCTCTTTTGAAAGAAAAAATAATCCCATTTGGGCTTCCTGAGTGGCCCAGTGGTAAACAATCTGCTTGCTATCTCACCCTGGTCAGAATAGCTGCTATCAAAAAGTCTACAAAGAATAAATGCTAGAGAGGGTGTGGAGAAAAGGGAACCCTCTTACACTGTTGGTGGGAATGCAAACTAGGACAACCACTATGGAGAACAGTGTGGAGATTCCTTAAAAAACTGGAAATAGAACTGCCATACGACCCAGCAATCCCACTGCTGGGCATACACACTGAGGAAACCAGAATTGAAAGAGACACGTGTACCCCAGTGTTCATCACAGCACTGTTTATAATAGCCAGGACATGGAAGCAACCTAGATGTCTATCAGCAGATGAATGGATAAGAAAGCAGTGGTACATATACACAATGGAATATTACTAAGCTATTAAAAAGAATACATTTGAGTCAGTTCTAATGAGGTGGGTGAAACTCGAGCCTATTATAGAGAATGAAGTAACACAGAAAGAAAAACACCAATACACTATATTAATGCTGCTACTGCTGCTAAGTCACTTCAGTCGTGTCTGACTCTGTGCGACCCCATATATGGCAGCCCACCAGGCTCCCCCATACCTGGGATTCTCCAGGCAAGAACATTGGAATGGGTTCCCATTTCCTTCTCCAATGCATGAAAGTGAAAAGTGAAAGTGAAGTCGCTCAGTCATGTCCAACTCTGTGACCCCATGGACTGCAGCCTTCCAGGCTCCTCTGTCCACGGGATTTTCCAGGCAAGAGTACTGGAGTGGGGTGCCATTGCCTTCTCCAGTATATTAATGCATATATATGTAATTTAGAGAGATGGTAACAATGACCCTATATGTGAGACAGCAAAAGAGACACAGATGTAAAGAAAGGACTTGAACTCTGTGGGAGAAGGCAAGTGTGGGATGATTTGAGGGATAACAGTGAAACATGTATATTGCCATATGTGAAATTGATTGCCAGTCCATGTTTGATGCATGAGACAGGGTGCTCAGGGCTGGTGCAGTGGGATGACCCTGAGGAATGGGATGGGGAGGCAAGCAGGAGCAGGGTTCAGAATGGGGGACACATGAACACCCATGGCTGATTCATGTCAATGTATGGCAAAAAAACACTACAATATTGTAAAGTAATTAGCCTCCAATTAAAATGAATTAATTAATTTACAAAAAAAAAAAAGAATCTGCCTGCTAATGCAGGAGACACAGGAAACTCAGATTTGATCCCTGGGTTGGAAAGGTCCCATAGAGAAGGAAATGGAACCTGCTCCAATATTCTCGCCTGGAAAATTCCACAGACGGAGGAGCTTGGCGGGCTATTATCTGTGGCATCTTAACAAGTTGGACATGATTGAGTGATTGAGTACACACACACCCAATTTCATCTATGAGGGTTCCACCTTCATGACCTAATTACCCTCAAAGGACCACCTCCTAATACCATCACATGAGGGGTTAGAATTTCAAGAAATGAATTTAACAGAACATACACATTCAACCCATTGCAAATGAATGTAGAGCAAAAGTGACTAAAAACTCTTCAAGAAAATCCTGGGCTGTGTGTCACTTACAGTGTGGTAAATATATAGATTAGGTGCATGCCTCATAATGTGAAATAAACCACTTTATGTAAGAATTTTTAACAATTTTATTATTAGCTGCCACTGGTCATCTCCCTTGTTGCCTCACACTCAACATGATTAAAGTGGAAGGGAAGGGAATTTCATAAACATCATTGGCCTCCTTGTGAGTGCCTTTCCCTTCAAACAGTAAAGCTTGATTTGTAATTTCATTATGCATTATAAAACTTCAATGAAAAGGTACAGAATCATGACTCTATAGAATTTAATGTTCAATCTGTCCTTTTTGGCCTTCATCACCTAGTAAAAATTTATGCTGTGTCCAGAGGTCTCCATAGCCTCTGCACCTCTCTGGACAGCAGTTATTTTATATGTCCAGTTATATGTCTTCAAGATATGCTCCATTCATACATTTACTTAGTTCTTCTCACATATTTTTCAAAAACCTAAAGGAATTACCATCAACACAAGCTAAATGGACTTTTCTCGTATTTATTTTTAACTGAAGGATAATTGCTTTACGATATTGGTTTGATTTTTGCCATACATCAACATGAATTAGCCACAGATATACATATGTCCCCTCCCTCCCTCTGGAACTTCCCTCCCACCTCCCACCTTTTCCCACCCTACTACATTGTTACAGAGTCCCAGTTTGAGTTCTGCTGAGTCACACTGCAAACTTCCATTGGCTATTTTAAATGCACTTCTTTAATTTAATAATGGTAAGTGCCCATAACCACATGCAAGAAAATGTAGTTTTGGCAGAACTATTTTTTAATCAATGTCTTTAAGGATGTTCTACCATGACTTCAGTTCAGTCAGTTCAGTTGTTCAGTCATGTCTGGCTCTTTGAAACCCCATGTATCACAGTGCACCAGGCTTACCTGTCCATCACCAACTCCCAGAACTTACTCAAACTCATGTCCATGGAGTCAGTGATGCCATCCAACCATCTCATCCTCTGTTGTCCCCCTCTTCTCCCACTTTCAATCTTTCCCAGCATCAGGGTCTTCTCAAATGAGTCAGTTCTTAGCATCAAGTGGCCAAAGTATTGGAGTTTCAGCTTCAACATCAGTCCTTCCAATGAACACCGAGGACTGATCTCCTTTAGGATGGACTGGTGGATCTCCTTGCAGTCCAAGGGACTCTCAAGAGTCTTCTCTAACACTGCAGTTTAAAACCATCAATTCTTTTGTGCTCAACTTTCTTATAGCCCAACTGTCATATCTGTGCATGACTAATGGAAAAACCATAGCTTTGACTAGAGGGACCTTTGTTGGCAAAATAATGTCTCAGCTTTTTAATATGCTGTCTAGGTTGGTCATAGCTTTTCTTCCAAGAAATGTCTTTTAATTTACCATGACTCAATTTGATTGAATACAAGTATTCACAGTTTGCAAATCACTTTCACATTCATTCTTTTTGTCTAGGGAATAGGACAAGTATCACAAGCCCATATCATAGAGAAACAAACTGAGATCTGTAGTTGCCAGATTTTACATGATGGCACTGGCAGCTATTGTAGCTAGGACTTGCACTCCTCATTCCAGGACCATCTGGTTGAACAATATGTGATTGATGTTTTAGGGGTCAAGAAATGTTCAAATATAATCCATTTCATATAATTCAATTTAATTGTACAATACATTCCCCATTTCAAATATAAATTAATTTTTATGCTATAAATAAAATCACCACCATTATCATGGCTCTCCTCTTTCTACTTCTTAATCATAGCTTAAAGCCAGTCCAAGTTTGTGTCAGTGTTTAATGTATTACAGCCACTATGATTGGGACTATAGGATTTCTCCCCTGGGGGCTAAGTATCATCCCTGAATATTCATTGGAAGGACTATTGTTGAAGCTGAAGCTCCAATACTTTGGCCACATGATGTGAAGAACTGACTCCTTGGAAATGACCCAGATGCTGGGAAAGATTGAAGGTGGGAGGAGAAGGGGATGATAGATGATGAAATGGTTGGACGGCATCACCGACTCAATGGACATGAGTTTGAATAGGCTCTGGGAGTTGGTAATGGACAGGGAAGCCTGGTGTGCTGCAGTCCATGGGGTCACAAAGAGTCAGACACGACTGAGTGACTGAACAGGACTGAAGTGGTAGCTAAGATGGTGTAGAATCTGCCTGCAATGTGGGAGCTGCTGCTGCTGCTGCTAAGTCGCTTCAGTCATGTCCGACTCTGTGCAACCCCATAGACGGCAGCCCACCAGGCTCCCCCATCCCTGGGATTCTCCAGGCAAGAACACTGGAGTGGGTTGCCATTTCCTTCTCCAATGCATGAAAGTGGAAAGGGAAAGTGAAGTCACTCAGTTGTGTCCAACTCTTAGCAACCCCATGGACTGCAGCCTACCAGGCTCCTCCGCCCATGGGATTTTCCAGGCAAGAGTACTGGAGTAGGGTGCCATTGCCAGGTTCAATCCCTGGGTTGGGAAGATTCCCTGGAGAAAAAATGGCAACCCACTCCAGTATTCTTGCCTGGAGAATTCCACGAAGAGACGAGCCTGGTGGGCTACAGTCCGTCGGGGTCACAGAGTCAGACACAACTGAGCAACTAACACACACACACATATAACTGTAACCATATGGTTTCAAGACACTGACACTTAGAAGGGCCCTGTGAGGCTTCTATGCACAAAGCCTTTCTGTGCCTCCCATCACTTATTTGATTATAGGAAATAGCCTTCTTTCAGCCTCCATGTCCTTCCCTGAAGTCCAAGGAGCAGATTCAAGCAGTTCTCAATTAGGGGAGGGAGGGGATGCAAGACCAAGAAAAACAATAGTGCAGCCTTGGGGCAAGGTCCTCAACAATATCCTTGAGCTATAGTGCAGATACTGAAAGCCCTTCCAGGTGGGAGAGTTAAAGTTTAACAATGGTATGCTGCCCACAAGTGTGTAGACCTCAGATCAGTTGGAACCAGAAAGTTGATGTTATTAACTCCCACTTACCTCAGCACCAGTCACTCAGAAGAATTAGCCCACAAGCTGATCACACCTTCTTTGAGCCTTCTATTATAAACTTCTCACTACCTTCTCAAAGGCAGGCAGTTTTGGGAGGCATTAGCCTGTGGTGTTCCTCTTTGGCTAGCAAAGAAATACAGCCACTCTTTCTCTTTCCTCCTAATTCTGTCTCTGTATTTCTATTCAGTACCAGTGTACAGAAGCCAAGATTTCAGCAACACTAGCAAGGCTTTAATAACCATGGTCCATGATATCACAGCTGCCAACAAGATTAAAGACGGTCTGGCAGTGGCACTATAGTCATGGTGCTGCCATGTTGCCAGGAACATTGTCCTGCTTTTCCTGGCACAGCCCATGCTGCGGGGGAACTTATCCCGGAGCTGCCTGTGAAGCTGGCAGGTGTGGTCTTCTGTATTCCCACACCCTACTTGTTTATATGAGATCTGACCGGCTAACTAAAGAATGCTATTGCATAATTTGTCAAGGGCTACCATAACAAATTGCCACAAATTGGTTGACTGAAGACAGTAGAAATTTATTCTCTGATAGTTCAAGGGACCAGAAGTTCAAAATCAACACCAGAAGTTCAAATCAAGACGTCAGCAGGACGAGCTGCTTCTTGGGGATTAAGTGCGAGAATTGCTTCATGCCTCATTCTTAGTTGCTGACAGTTGCTGGCAATCCATGCATTCCTTGGCTTAGAAATGCATCTATTTGTTCTCTGCCTCTGTCTTCACAGAGACATAAAATATACAGGCATTTTCCTTGTGTGTCTCTTATCATCTTACTCAAGTGTATCAGTTCAGTTCAGTCACTCAGTCATGTTCAACTCTTTGCAACACCATGGACTGCAGCACACCAGGCCTCCCTGTCCATCACCAACTCCCAGAGCTTACTCAAACTCATGTCCATCCAGTCGGTAATGCTGTCCAACCATCTCATCATCTGTCATCTCCTTCTCCTCCTGCCTTCAATCTTTCCCAACATCAGGGTCTTTTCCAATGAGTCAGCTCTTCGCATCAGGTGGCCAAAGTATTGGAGTTTCAGCTTTAGCATCAGTCCTCCCAGTGAATATTCAGGACTGATTTCCTTTACAATTGACTGGTTTGATCTCCTCACAGTTCAAGGAACTCTCAAGACTCTTCTCCAACACCACAGTTCAAAAGCGTCAATTCTTCAATGCTCAACTTTCTTTATGGTCCAACTCTTACATCCATACATGACCACTGGAAAAACCATAGCTTTGACTAGATGGACCTTTGTCGGAAAAGTAATGTGTCTGCTTTTTAATATGCTGTCTAGGTTTATCATAGCTTTTCTTTCAAGGAGCAAGCATCTTTTAATTTCATGGCTGCAATCACCATCTGCAGTGAGTTTGGAGCCCAAGAAAATAAACTCTGTCACTGTTTCCATTGTTTCCACACCTATTTGCCATGAAGTGATGGGACCAGATGCCATGATCTTTGTTTTATAAACATTGAATTTTAAGCCAGCTTTTTCACTCTCCTCTTTCATTTTAAGCAAGAGGCTCTTCAGTTCCTCTTCACTTTCCACCATAAGGCTGGTGTCGTCTGCATATCTGAGGTTATAGATATTTCTCCCAGCAATCTTGATTCCAGCTTGTGCTTCATCCAGCCCAGCATTTCTCATGATGTACTTCGCATATAAGTTAAATAAGCAGGTGACAGCCTTGTCATGCTCATTTCCCAATTTAGAGCCAGTCCATGGTTCTATGTCTGGTTCTAACTGTTGCTTCTTGGCATGCATATAGATTTCTCAGGATGCAGGTCAGGTGGTCTTTAAGAATTTCTTTAAGAATTTCCCACAGTTTGCTGTGATCCAAACATTCAAAGGCTTTAGTGTAGTCAGTGAAACAGAAGATATTTTTTCTGGAATCCTTCTATGATCCAGTGCATGTTGGCCTCTGTCCAGACTTCCTTCTTCATTCTTATAAGGACACATGCCATTGGATTTATTGGGGCCCAGCCTAGTCTGTATACCTCATCCTAATGATTATATCTACAAATACATTTTAAGTATGCTGCATTTTGAGGTTCTGGATGAACATGAACTTGGGGGGACACTCTTCAACCCAGTAGAACTACCAAATATGATTTGAAGGTGATGAAGAAGACATTGACGAGTTTGCTGAAGATCATATCCTAAGACATAAGAAAGACCAGGTTGCCCCCTATGATATTCAGAATGAAAATCACAGCTTCACCATTGAGGGCTGAGGTTGTCATTGACTCAGTGACTACTTCATGAAGCTCATTGCCTAGACTGAGAATTAATATGTCTACTGCAGCCATGTGTTTGACCTCATGGTCCACATGGCCCTATAATAGAGTAAAAGCCCTATATCACCAACCCAGCAAGGACACAAGAAAAAGAAAATTCCTCAGTTGCAGGGGAGTAATTCCCCCCAACTTGAACCCAAAACACTGAAAATCTCCCATCATCTATAACAAGGGTCCCCAACCTTCAGAATCTAATGCCTGATGATTTGGGGTGGAGCGGATATAATAATAATAGAAATAAAGTGCACAATAAATGCAATGCCTTTGAATCAGCCTGAAATCATGCCCCTCATCCCAGTCCATGGAAAAATCACCTTCCACAAAATGAATCTCTGGTGCCAAAAAGTTTGGGAATCACTGCCAGGATTCCCATCTCGGGTTCCTAAAGAAAGATAAGGGCTTAGGGATCTCCACCTTGCCAGTGGAAATCAATATTATCCTAAAATCTGCAGCTGCACTTAGGAGAAGGGAGGGGTGTGGGAAAGTGAAACTGAGAAATATGCATTCAATTTAATTAGCTTTTATTGAGAGCCTAAAAACAAAAGAGCATGACACTAGGCATTGCTGAAAATAAAGAGATGAATAAGACCCTGAAAGGGCCTTCAGAGAACCTCCAGCTTAGTGAGGAAGAAAAGTACCTATACAACCAAATCACAGAATGATTGGGTGAGTAAATGGAGATAGAAGGTGACACAGGAATAGAGAAAAAGGGAAAGAGAAATCATGTGAAACAGTCCTCAAAGTGAATTAAATCTTAAAGAGAAAAACAAATATCATACATTAACACATATTTATATGGAATCTAGGCTTGTCATAGCCTTCCTTCCAAGGAGTGAGCTAGAAAAATGGTACTGATGAACCTATTTGGAAGGCAGGAATAGAAATGCAGATGTCAAGAACAGACATGTAGACACAGGTGGGGAGGGAGAGGATGGAACAAACTGGGAGATGAGGATTGGCATATGTACTCTGCTGCTGGTGCCACTCAGTCTCTTATGTCATGCCCGATTCTTTATGACTCTATAGACTGTAGCCTGCCAGGCTCCTCCATCCATGGGATTCTCCAGGTAAGAATAGTGGAGTGGGTTGCCATGCCCTTCTCCAGGGATCGGACCTTCATCTCCTAGGTCTCTTGCATTGCAGGCGGATTCTTTACCCGCTGAGACACCTGGGAAGCCCCATATGTACTCTACCATATGGGAAATAGAGCAGGAAGCTGCTGTATAACACAGAAAGCTCAGCTCAGTGCTCTGTGATGACCTAGAGGGGTGGGATGGGAGAGTGGGAGGGAGGCTCCAGAGGGAGGGGATATGCATATACCTATAGCTGATTCACTGTTATAGCAGAAGCTAACTGCCTGGAAAATCCATGGATGGAGGAGCCTGGTAGGCTGCAGTCCATGGGGTCACTAAGAGTCAGACACGACTGAGCGACTTCACTTTCACTTTTCACTTTCATGCATTGGAGAAGGAAATGGCAACCCACTCCAGCGTTCTTGCCTGGAGAATTCCAGGGACGGGGGAGCCTGGTGGGCTACCATCTCTGGGGTCGCACAGAGTCGGACACGACTGAAGCAACTTAGCAGCAGCAGCAGCAACACAATATTGCAAAATGATTATACTCCCCACCCCACCCCCAAAAAAAGGAAAAGTAGGAAACAACTTCAATCATAGGTCCACTCAGGGCTTTTATCTTTGCTATGCTTCTACTTGCAACTTTAATTGCATAAGTCCATGTAACTCATTCCCTCACCCCTTAAGGTCTTGTTCAAATGTCACATCCTTATTTGTAACATCTACCTTCCCATATATGCCTTCCCTATCTAATTTTTCTTCATAATATTTATTATCATATAATCAATGGTGTTTTACTTATTTGTTTACTGTCTTTTCTTCTCACTGGAACATAGACTTTGTGAGGGCAGGTATGTTTTTCTTTTTTTTCCCCACCATGGGAACAAACTAGAGAAAAGAATCTGATATTCCAGGGTCAAATAATAAAGATACTTAAGTATCAAGGTAAAAGGCTTGGAATTCATTTTAAATGTAATGGAGAATAAGAGAAGCTTTTGAGCCAATGAATGACAGTGATCATTACTTCTGCACCAATTCATTTAGTCATATCCTATTTCTTTGAAAGCACTATTAAATTACTCTTGAGTTAAAATCTCTCCATGAGTATTATCCCTGATTGCAATAGATGTGTGGCAGTTTACATCAGCTGCATTCTCCATCTATGTTTCCAGGAACCCTGGGTCTGAGAGGTATTAAAAGGTATCCAAAGAAGCTTCCAAGATGAAAAGTATACTGTCAAATGTTGAAAAATAAAGTCACTTTCAGGAGATTCACAATTTACATTCATCCTTAAAATTTTCCTTAAGCACCCCTTGTATACCGAACACTATAATAGGAATACCAACTAGAATGTAAAGGTGCGTTTTTAAGTGTCCTCTGGAGAATCATCATGTAGAAAGAACCAGTCTGACATTAGTCAACAAATGAACATATCTGTGGTATAAAAATAACTTCAAGTTAAGAAATAACTTTTTAAGGTCTTTTGAAAGGTGCTATTTTAAAGTATATGTTAGAATATGAAAGTCTTATGAGTGTACATGCTTCCTAAGTAAATTATGGGTGTTTCTACATAGAAATCAAGAATAAACCATATTAAGTCAAATGGGTTATTTTCAAAATAGCTATGTGGGAGGCATTTTGCCTGAAATAAACTGAAACATTTCAAAATAAACTTTTGGTAGAAAATTGATTCAGTCCTAACAAGGTAGTCTCAATTCAGCTACAGAAGGGTATGTACTTGATCATGAGAGTTGAAAATTATTTTTGTAGATGCTGAGTGAGGATTGAGCTATAGGTTAACAATCAAAGAAAGCTTCTGAAACATGGCACTTTATTTGAATTATGGTGGGTTGTTTGGTGTTTTTTGTTTGTTTGTTTTTGCAAATAATCAGTATGGTGTCATTTTGTGCATTTGTTTGCATAATTGTCTTATGTTGCAAAATGTAAGATAAGGCATGTAAGGTTTTTAAAAATAGCAATCCTACTACTACTTTTATTTTTTGTTTGATTTTGCTCTGTTCATTCTACAGTTCCAGAAGCCATCTTATCTTGAGCAGACCCTTCAGAACCCTAGAACCATAATACATGCTTCTTCTGTGGAATTACTTTCTGTAATTATACTCACTTACGTATCTGTTCCTTTTTAGATTTTAAACTTTCATGTGATCATCAGGAATTGTAGCATCTATTCACCATTCCAAAAATGCTCAGTTGTTCTAGACATTATTTCCTTACTTGATAAAATTTCATCTTACTCTTTCATAAATTCCTTTCTACTTCACTTCCCAACTATCTTTGGTAATATATTATGTCATTACTTTCTGTTCTTTATTAGTAAAAATTCACCATGTTCAATCAAATGCAAAATTTACTGCCACTTAATTCATCTTTCCTATACTCTCTTTTTGTTTTTTTGGCACCAGTAGCCTCACATTAATCATAAACTATGACTTAGTACCACCCTAAATAAAATTTGAAACCTTTATACCCACAATATATGGTGGCTCAGTTGTAAAGAATCTGCCTGCAGTGCAGGAGATACAACACATACGGGTTGGATCCCTGGATCAGGAAGATCCCCTGGAGGAGGAAATGGTAACCCACTCCAGTATTCTTGCCTGGAAAATTATATGGACAGAGGAGCCTAGCAATCTATATTCTATGGGATGGCAAGAAGTCAGACACAACTAAGTATGCATGATTATTTCCAACCATCATTTTTAAAATGAAGCCCTCCTTAAAACCATTATAAACTCCCAAAATAGGTGATTATAAAATTTTATATTCTTCCTGCAGCACTTTTTCTAATTTTTACTAAATATACTATTGATCAAATAAGCCAATTTTTCTTTCTTGAATAAATGTTTTTTTCTCTATACCAGGAATATCACCAAATTTGGAAATTTTCATTTGTTTCCCCTTCTGAAAATTGCTTACATCCTATATTCTTTATCCTCCATGAAGTTTCTCCAATTTGGAAGAAACAAAGTGTGACTATTAACCTTCATCCATCAAAAAGAAAAAAAAAATAAGCTATTTATTATCCCACTAGATGCTTTGCAATTTATACTTATTAGATTTAATCTATCAGGTCTATAAAATAGCCACATAAAAATCTAATACTATTATAATATTAATGGAAATTCCTTTAGTTCAAAGTCAGTATTCATTTAATGTGTACTTTAAAATGCACCTATAATTTATAGTAGATTACATCATGTGTAAGAAATATTTAATAATTATAGATTTGTGTAAATAAATACATTTAATTTTGAAAGTGGGTGATTAGATTAACAATAAATCATATCTAATTTGTGTTTTTCCTTCGATCTCAATGGATGGGCTATTTTTTTTTTTCTTCACTCTAATCATTAGCTTTCCATAAGCATGCATCCTGCCTTGTTTTCTCATTTTAATTCTTCTGGAACTTTCTTCATTAGTCTCCTCAACTCCACTTTCTTCTCCTGCATATTTGTCTCTAGGAAATTGTCAATGTTTTCTTTTGCCAAGCCCAGAGACCTCTGCTCATTGGGGGGTTTCTCATCCTCTGCTGTGGTGTGCCATTCACCACAGTTGACCACCTTCTTCTGCAAACCCTTTTCAATAACTTCCTCATTTTCTCTGTACTGCTTTACTTCTCACGTGTTTCTTCATCGATTCCTCAGACTTTATCCTAATTCTAACCAAAGCAGCCTTCTAAGATTCAACTCTTTGACCTTGTACCCTCTTCCTCTAAATTTTCTCATTAAATTACAGTTTCTACTCCAAATGCAGTGCCTGACCTATTGAAGGCACTCAATTAAAACTCAAAAGAAAAATATCCATGAGTAAATATTGTATCTCATATTTGTAGCTTTAAATAACAAATTAATGTTGATGTTGTTGTTTAGTTGCTAAGTTGTATCCAACTCTTAACAACCCCACAGACTGCAGTATGCCAGGCTTCCCTGTACTTCACTATCTCCTAGGGTTTACTTAAATTCATTTCATGTCCATTGGGTAGGTGATGCCATCTAACCATCTCATCCTCTGCACCTGGCAAGCCATGGAATCATAAAGAGTTGGACACAACTGAGTAACTAATATTAATTACTCATTAATTAAATTAATATTAGTCACTTACAGATTGATAATCATGTAGTCTCCTCTTTCATGAACCTACAAATTTCAGCTAGACAGCTCTCTTCTTGAATGTGTTATCTTAACCTCCAATCCATGTATTTCCAGCAAAAATAAATTCTACTGAAAATAATCTTTCTCTCCATTAATGCATTACCTCTCCTGATGATTACTCAAGTTCAATATAAAAGAACCACTTTTACTCATTTATTTGTATCACTAACTCAAATAGTTTTCCATTGAGAATGTCACATTACATCCATTTCTTCTTACTCTCATGTTGCAACTAGCCAAATTCTGGACCTAATCTTGGCACTCTCGGATCCTCCACTGTACTATTGGCTCCAGGTACTCAGAGCATCTTATATTTTGACACTCCAATCTATTCTGCACATTGTTACCAAGTTTATATTTCTTTTCACTGATGTCTCCTGTTTAACACTTTGGATTTCATGTTCCACTAATTCTAAATCTTCTGCCTGGTTCACAGATCTTTTTAAATATTCTTTTTCACCAACCATTCTAAACCTGTTCACCACTCTAAGTCATGATAGTCATCACATTACTTATGAAATTCATACATATGCAAAACACCAACCATATTCCCTAGACCACTAATTTAATGCCCACTTTATCTCTGTCTCTGCCCTGAAGTAGTTCTCCCACTTTGAATTTTTCCTTCGTTTCTAACCTATTGGTCCAACTCTCTAAGCCCAGTTCAAGATTTCCCTTCTATGAGATAATTCTGTGATTACCAGAGTCCTCTGAATTCCTATCAGTCTTCTTATTTGTGTCACATAGCTCTTTCCTACTAAGTTTTGTTCATGAGATTTTAGTCTCCATTTTCCAAACAGGTTAGTTCTTCGGTGGCAGCAAACATGTCTAATCTGTCTCTATAGCATCCATCGCAGTAATAATCAAACACATATTAAGTGCTCAGTAAATCCCTCTTCATCCTGTTCTGAGTCCTGGTGGAAGCAAGATTTGCCACTAACTCTTTTTTGTTAAATTAATGTATTTATTTTAATTGGAGGATAATTACTTTACAATATTGTGATGGTTCTTGCCACACATCAACACGAATTGGCTACAGGTATTCATATGTCCCCCACATCCTGAGCCCCCCCTCCCACCTCCCACCTCTCTCCCTACCGATCCCTCTGGGTTGTCCAGAACACCAGCTTTGGGTGCCTTGCTTCATGCATGGAACTTGCACTGGTCATCTCTTTTATATATGGTAAGGTACATGTTTCAATGCTATTCTCTGAAAACATCCCAAAGAAGACATACAGATGGCTAATAAACACATGAAGAGATGTTCAACATCACTCATTATTAAAATGCAAATCCAAACCACAGGGAGGTGTCATTTCACACTGGTCAGAATGACCATAAAAGTCTATAAACAATAAATGCTGGAGAGAGTGTGGAGAAAAGGGAGCATCCATACACTGTTGGTGGGAATGCAAGCTGGTACAGCCACTATGGTAAACGCTGTGGAAATTCCTTTAAAAACTTGGAATAGAACTGCCATACAACCCAGCAATCCCATTGCTGAGCATACACATGGAGGAAACATAATTAAAACAGACACATGTACCTTAATGTTCATTGCAGAACTATTTACAATAGCTAAGACATGGAAGCAACCTAGATGTCCATCCATAGATGAATGGATTAGGAAGCTGTGGAACACATACACAAGGAAATATTACTCACCTGTAAAAAGGAATGTATTTGACTCAATTCTAATGAGGTGGATGAAACTGGAGCCTATTATACAGAGTGAAGTCAGAAAGAGAAAGACAAATACTGTATATTATCACATGTATATGGAATTTAGAAAGATGGTACTGATGATCCTACATGTAGGGCAGCAAAGGAGACACAGATATAAGGCCACTAGCTCTTAATTTGATATCATTTGTTTAACAACCATGGTTGCTGAAAATGTGAGCTATGAGCGAGCACCATCAGCATCACCAGGGAATTTGTTAAAAAGTAATATTTCAGACTGTACTCAATTCAGTTCAGTCGCTCAGTCGTGTCCAATTAACTCTTACACTGCTTTGATTAATGTCCACTGATGTAAGTCTTAATCTCAACAAAAAACACCCTCACAGAAGCACCCAGAATAATATTTGACCAAATATCTAGGCACTGTGGTCCAGAGGGCTTGATCAGTCACTCAGTAGTGTCGGACTCTTTGTCATTCCATGAACCACAGCATGCCAGGCCTCCCTGTCCATCACCAAGTCCCAGAGCTAACTCAAACTCATGTCCACTGAGTAGATGATGCCATCCAATCATCTCATCTTCTGTTGTCCCCTTCTCCTCCCACCTTTAATCTTTCTCAGCATCAGGGTCTTTACCAATGAGTCACTTCCTCATATCAGGTGTCCAAAGTATTGGAGTTTCAACTTCAGCATCAGTCCTTCCAATGAATATTCAGGACTGATTTCCTTTAGGATTGACTGGTTGGACCTCCTTGCAGTCCAAGGGACTCTCAAGAGTCTTCTCCAGCACCACAGTTCAAAAGCATCAATTCTTCAGCGCTCAGCTTTCTTTATAGTCCAACTCTTACATCCATAAATGACTACTGGGAAAAAACCATAGCTTTGTTGGCAAAGCAATGTGTCTGCTTTTTAATATGCTGTCTAGGTTGGTCATAACTTTTCTTCCAAGGAGGAAGCATCTTTTAATTCCATGGCTTCAGTCACCATCTGCAGTGATTTTGGAGCCTAAAAAATTAAAGCATGTCACTATTTCCACTATTTCCCCATCTATTAGCCATGAAGTGATGGAACCAGATGCCATGATCTTAGTTTTCTGAATGTTGAGCCAACTTTTCCCCTCTTCTCTTTCACTTTCATCAAGAGGCTTTTTAGTTCCTCTTGGCTTTCTACCATAAGGGTAGTGTCATTTGCATATCTGAGGTTATTGATATTTCTCCCGGCAATCTTGATTCCAGCTGTGCTTCATCCAGTCCATCCAGCATTTCTCATGATGTACTCTGCATAGAAGTTGCAGGGTGACAATATACAGCTTTGATGTACTCCTTTCCCATTTTGGAACCAGTCTGTTTTTCCATGTTCAGTTCTCACTTTTGCTTCTTGACCTGCATACAGATTTCTCAGGAGGCAAGTCAGGTGGTCTGGTATTCTCATCTCTTGAAGAATTTTCCACAGTTCGTTGTGATCCACAAAGTCAAAGACTTTGGCATAGTCAATAAAGAAGAAGTAGATATTTTTCTGGAACTCTCTCACTTTTTTGATGATCCAGTGTATGTTGGCAATTTGATCTCTGGTTCCTCTGCCTTCTCTAAATCCACCTTGAACATCTGGAAGTTCCCAGTTCATGTACTGTTGAAGCCTGCCTTGGAGAATTTTGACCATTACTTTGCTAGAGTGTGAGATGAGTGCAATTGTGCTGTAGTTTGAGCATTCTCTGGCATTGCCTTTCTTTGGGATTGGAATGAAAACTGACCTTTTCCAGTCCCAGACTGGACTCTACTCAAGACCTACTAAATCAGAAGCTCTATAGATGGGACCCAGAAATCTATTTTTCAAGCCCTCTTAGTGGTTATGATTCACACTATCATTTGAGAGCCACATCTATGGATCTATCATCTAGTCCTCAAGGCACTGCTTCTGGACAACTAGTGCTGGGCAATGCAAATGGTTCATTTACTGAGTTTTTACATTTCAAAGCATTCCTACCTGCCTAAAACAAGGCAAGTGGTGATCAGCAATGTCCTTTTGCTGATTCACAGACTTGGGATGATAATGGAAACACAGTCTGTTTGTGCAGTCATTTATCTAAATCTGAAAAGTTTTGCAGTGAAGGTTTATAATTCATATTTCTTTTAACTTTAGCATTGAAAGTGAAAGTCAGTCAGTCATGTCTGATTTTTTGCAACCCCATGGACTGTGGCACTCCAGGCTTCCGTGTCCTTCTCTATCTCCAGGATTTTACTCAAACTCATGTCCATTAAGTCAGTGATGCTATCTAGCCATTTCATCTTGTGTTGCCCTCTTCTTCTCCTTCCCTCAATCTTTTCCAGCATCAGGGTCTTTCCAATGAGTCAACTCTCCACCCGGGGTCTTTCCAGGTGGTGCTAGTGATTAAGTACCTGCCTGTCAATGCAGGAGACATAAGAGACACAGGTTTAATCCCTGAGTCAGGAAGATTTCCTGGAGAAGGAAATGGCAACCCACTCCAGTATTCTTGCTTGGAGAATCCTATGGACATAGGAACCTTGTGGGCTATAGTTCATGGGGTCACATAGAGTCAGACATAACTGAAGCAACTTAACACACAGCACACAGCTCTTCACATCAGGTGGCCAAAGTATTGGAGCTTTGGCTTCAGCATCAGTCTTTCCAAAGAATATTCAGGGTTCATTTTCTTTAGGATTGATTGGTTGTACCTCCTTGCAGTCCAAGGGACTCTCACAAGTCTTCTCCCACACCATAATTCAAAAGCATCAATTCTTTGGCATTCAGCCTTCTTTATGGTCCAACTCTCACATTCATACATGACTACTGGAAAAACCATAGCTTTGACTATATGGATATATATAGGATATGTATTCCTATAAAAGGAAATATGAAAGATTTATTTTAAGCATTTTGGCTGACATGATTTTGAGTACTGTCAAGAGTAAAATCTGCAAGGCAGGCTGGAGATACAGGGAAAAAATTTGATATTGCAGCCCGAATCCAAAGGCCATCTAGAGGCAGGATTTGCTTTTCTTCTAATGGACCTGGCTGGGTCTTTTCTCTTAAGATCTTCAACTGATTGGATGAAGCACACCCACATTATGGAAGGCAATCTGCTTTACTCTACTAATCTGAGTGTTAATCTCATCTCTAAAAATACCTTCACAGAAACATGGAAACTGGTGTTTGCCTGAACATCTGGACTTCACAGCCTAGCCAAACGGACACATAAAATTAACAATCACAGATGGTTAACAGCCTGAGTTCTCAACAGTTATTGTAATGTAATTCAGGCTCTCCACACATATTTAATAACAGAGATACTTTGAGTTTTAATCTCAAACAAAAAGAAAGTGTATATTTCCAGGTAGCAGTAAAAAAGAAAAAAGGTTTGACTGTTTTAAGGAAGTTCAAGTTCTTTTCAATTATTTGGTCTAATGCACATTTTTTCTTAACAGGTGTTGAGGTAATAGGGAACTTCTTTTCAATCATGGATGTGCACTACCTTTCCCGGGGAAGCTTTTATAAAATGCCATCAGTCCCACTCCAGAACAATTAAATTGGAATTTCAGGGATGGGGTCCGGGCAATGACATTTCATGAAAGCTCTTCCAAGTGAACCTGATGTGCAATCAGATTTGAGAATCACTGCTCTAAATAAGGACACCTACCTCAGCATGTCTTACAAATCCAGTCATCTGATGAATCTGATATTGCAGTCACTAAGAAAAATGATTCACTTGTTTAGATTCGTATCAGCAAAATATAAGCTTCCTTTATGATTGCTTCATATCTTACCTTAGAGTTTATTAATATTATAAACATTTTTATATTTGTGTCTACTAAATGAAGAATCCTAGTTTTTCCTTTGAAATTTAAACTTTTGATGTATTTTTTAAATATGTATATCATAGAAAAGACATACTTGTATTTGCAGTTTTGTTTTTTTGTCTTTATTTAGCTTTTCATCTGTAGTTTCTTTTATTTCCATCTCCTCGAATTGCCTTTGTTTTTATTATTATAGTTTGAATATTTTCTTAGTTTTCTGAACTTTTTACTCAGTATTTAATCTTTATTCTAATTTAGACATGTTTTAATTATTTAGCTAAATTATAATATGTGTATAAATGGTTTCAATGCTCATCATATTTGTCTTTGGAACAAAAACGTCCTATTTATAAATTATTTATTTGTATTCAACTCTCAATTGGCAAATATATACCTTCAAGAATTTGCTTTATTTGGCCACTGTCAAAGATACATTAATAATCTGCTTCCCAAATCTTCATATATTTGAAAATCATTTAATATTTTAAGTCTATAAACAGTATTAGAAAAGTGTTGGATTTTAAATCCTTGATATAGCAAGACTTTCTCTCAAAATACTGTAATCAGTCTTCTACTTTCCCTTGTTATCCCAGCAATGGAAGGGGTGTTACAGAACAGAATTATTGTTGTTCCCTTTAGGTGATATTTCTTCTGCCCAGTTCCATGTAGAAATCTTTGTTTACATGTAAAGTTTAATAATTCCAACAAGTTATGTTTTGTTACTGTTTTCTTTCATTTGGGTGGACATCTAGAGTTCTTGTTTTCAATAGTGAATATATTCACTATGAATTTATTTATAGTGAATTTATTCACTATGTCCACTATGGCTTTGAATACTTCTTTTTTTTAATGTTTTTTAAATTAATTAATTTATTTTAATTGGAGGACAATAAACAGTTTTGCCATACATCAACATGAATCAGCCACAGGTACACTTGTTTCCTCCCATCCTGAACCCTTTGTCCCTCATCCCTCCACACCTGATCCCTCTGGGTTGTCCCAGAGCACCAGCTTTGAGTGCCCTGCTTCATGCATTGAACTTCCTGCATATTTGTTTTACGTATGGTAACATACATGTTTCAATGCTATTCTCTCAAACCATCCCTCCCTTGCCTTCTCCCACAGAGTCAGAAAGTCTGTTCTTTACCTATGTGTCTTTACCTACAACCTTGCATGTAGGATTGTCGTTACTGTCTTTTTAAATTCCATATATATGTATTAATATGCAGTATCTGTGGTTCTTTTTCTGACTTACTTCATTCTGTATAATTTGCTCCAGTTTTATCCACTTCATTAGAACTGACTCAAATGCATTCCTTTTTATAGCTGAGTAATACTCCATTGCGTATATATACAACTTCCTTATCTATTCATCTCTCAATGGACATCTAGGTTGCTTCCATGTTCTACCTATTGTAAACAGTGCTGCATTGATTTCTTTAGAAATGCCACATAAGTTTATCTTGAAAAACACCATCTGAATACCATCTAATTGGATGGTTTTCATCTTTTGACCATTTTCCCCTCTGTGGCTTTTTTATTTTGGATTCTACATAATATTTTTTATGTTTAGCTTCTATCATGATGCAGTTTTCATCCACATTAGCTCTGTTGTTTAATTCCTTTTTTCTTTTAAGATCTTTTATATTATCTTCCCTCTTTTTCTTTCTTACTTCTGTCAGTACCTTTTCTGGTCTCAGTAGAGTGACATTTAGTCTGTGAGTTGATCTTTATATTTTTTAAAGCATTAAGCAGTACACACTTTTTTTTCTCTTCCTAGTATAAATCTTCATAAATGTTGTTTTGTGCCTATTTTCATTAACAAATCAATTGTCTTTGTTACTGGAAAATATTCACAACAGTTCCATACAATTTTATGCTTAGAAAGTTCATTCAAAGCCACACCCTTGGAACTTCTCTGGCAGTCCAGCGGTTAAAGACCAGTCTTACAATGCAGGATACTCAGATTTGAGCCCTAGTCAATCAGATTTTTAAATAGTTGGTCAAGGCAATTTGCAAGGCCTCTGAGGTCAACCATTTAAAATGATATTGCCACAGCAGTGTCATTCCATCACCACACCAAATCTTTAAAGCTATTATTCTTTATCACAAAACCCTGGAAAATTAAAAGCACAACAAATAGAAAGATCCACTCCTTAGTCCTTTGTAAAACCTACTGTGAGCAAGATGTGTGTGTCACCATTATAATGTGTCCAAAATTAAACAGAAACTTGGTTTTAAATGCTTGAGAATTGATGTTTAATTTGACCTAAAAACCAAATAACCAGTGCTTGGTTTACAAAAGATAGCCCAAATATTATAGACAATGAATTAGTTCTAACACTTATTTTAAAAAAACTTCCTAGGGCAAAGGAAACTTTATTAGAAGCCTTATTCTAATTTTCTGTTCCTAGAATATGCTCAAGATCACAAAAGCAGAAGCAGCAAATACAAGTGTTTTTTTTTCTGAATGTATGAATTTTTACTTTGTTTTCCAAAAGTGAAAAGTAAACTCTAAAAACTGAAATATTTTTGTTGAGAGGCAAGTACTTAACATCAAAATATTTAGCAGTAACTTGCAAACTTGTATTGAGAGGTAAAGCATTTAAACAGACCCAGAGAAGAAAAATTTCTCTTAGAAGATGATGTCAAATGGGATGTGCTGAGAGTCACAATCTAGGAGAAAGGCCAATGGCATCTTTTTAAATTTTTTGTTTTATACTGGAGTATAATTGATTAACAATGTTGTGTTAGTTTCAGGTGTACAGCAAAGCAATTCAGTTATACATATACCTGTATCCATTCTTTTTCAAATTATTTTCCCATTTAAGTTGTTACATAATACTGAGTAGCATTCCCTGTGAAGCTGATTTCCTTGAGCAGCTGTAATAGCTCTAGTCGGCTTGCTCCATGATTTCTTGTTTCATATATCTCAAAAAAATTCATTACTGACACGAACCCAGGATACAACCAACCACTTCTGTCCTGGACTAATACACTTGTCTCATGGATAGACTCCTCTTTTCATTGACTTCTATATTCTAATCCTTTTTCCACATAAGATAGGAAATTTTGGGTGTGATATTTGTGTTTATATTTAGAAATAAAGTAATAAATGGACATACCATGGAATAAAAATATGTCAAAGAATCAATATTTGGATTCAACCAAAAAAGGAACATAGTCTTATCCTACGTGTGCTCATCCAGCTTTCCAAGAGGTTGCAAATTCTGAAATCAATGATCTCTGACATAAAGAAACCAGACTTCTTAATAAAGACTTTTTATTAAGAAATTGACACTTTTGCTCCATATTCTTATACTCCAATTGTATATACCTCCTGCATTTGTGCAAACAACCACAGCACAGAAAGAAAAAAGATGTAAGAAGTTACATTTGAAAAATGATCAGAATGAGATCTTCTATCTTCAGTGATGTGATCGAACTATTCTCTCTCTATCAATTGCAAAGAGCTTCTTAGATGTTAAGGACTTCCCTGGTGGTCAGATGGTAAGGAGTCTGCCTGCAATGCAGGAGACCCAGATTTGATCCCTGGGTTGGGAAGATCCCCTGGAGAAGGAAATGGTAACCCACTCCAGTATTCTTGCCTGGAAAAGTTCCATGGATGGAGGAGCCTGGTGGGCTGTACTCCACAGGATCACAAAGAGTCAGACATGACTGAGCGACTTCACTTTCTTTTTCTTTTCTTAGAAGTTAAATCAGGTTCCTGACAGACAGTAGTAATTTGTTACTTTGGTGTGAAGTTAATGGTGGGAGCAAGAAGAGGTGGATTTCAACCAAAGTTGTACTTGGAGCGATCATTTCAAAGGCACAATATGACCTGCAATGATGATTAGCAGCAGGAAGAATAGCAAATTCTGTAGCAAAGTGATTGGTAACTGCAGCAGCCTGAGCCAAATCTGTGACTATAACCAGATCCTCAGCCATAGTGGGAGCCATAGCCACAGCTAGAGCCATACCCACAGCCATATCCACAGTGAGAGCCCTAGTACCCACCATGATTTCTGTAGTGCTTGTGACACATGGTGTCAGAGTAAAGGCTTCAGTTAAGGTGTAGGAGGATTTCTAAAGTCTGAACATCATCTTCTCTACCAGGACCTTTAGATACTTCCAAGAATGGATGGGTCATACCTCACATGGGCTCTCCTCTCTAATTGTGCAATGATTTGCCTAAAATGAGCTCATTCTGATTTTTTAAAAATTTCTTTAGTTTGACATTTTTTATTCCTACCCTAGGAATTTTCTCAAGCTTCTAAGCACCTAAACTTATACTGGCTTCCCAGGTAGCACAGTGGTAAAGAATCTGTGCCAATGCAGGAGGCACAGGAGACATGAGTTCAATCCTGGGTTGGGAAGATACGCTGGAGGAGGAAATGGCAACTTGCCCCATATTTTTTCCTGTGAAATCCCAGGGACAGAGGACCTTGGTGGGCTACAGTCGATGGGGTCACAAAGAGGCTAACACTTGGGCTTCCCTGGTGGCTCTGATGGTAAAGAATCTACCTACAGTGTGAGAGATCCAGGTTTGATCTCTGGGTTAGGAAGATCTCCTGAAGAAGGGGATGGCTACCCACTCCAGTATCCTTGGAACTTCCCTAGTGGTTCAGAATAAAAAATGCAAAGATATTGTTACAGTATCAAACTTCCTGGATGAGCCATTTACTAATCTTATGGCCATGGAAAATGTTCTCAAATTTATGAAACTCAGTTTTGGCAACTGGTTTTAGAAAAGGCAGAGGAACCAGAGATCAAATTGCCAACATCCGCTGGATCATGGAAAAAGCAAGAGAGTTCCAGAAAAACATCTATTTCTGCTTTATTGACTATGCCAAAGCCTTTGACTGTGTTCATCACAATAAACTGTGGAAAATTCTGAAAGAGATGGGAATACCAGACCACCTGATCTGCCTCTTGAGAAATCTGTATGCAGGTCAGGAAGCAAAAGTTAGAACTGGACATGGAGCAACAGACTGGCTCCAAATAGGAAAAAGAGTACGTCAAGGCTGTATATTGTCACCCTGCTTATTTAACTTATATGCAGAGTACATCATGAGAAACGCTGGACTGGAAGAAACACAAGCTGGAATCAAGATTGCCGGGAGAAATATCAACAACCTCAGATATACAGATGACACCACCCTTATGGCAGAAAGTGAAGAGGAACTCAAAAGCCTCTTGATGAAAGTGAAAGTGGAGAGTGAAAAAGTTGGCTTAAAGCTCAACATTCAGAAAACATTCAAGATCATGGCATCCGGTCCCACCACTTTATGGGAAATAGATGGGGAAACAGTGTCAGACTTTATTTTTCTGGGCTCCAAAATCACTGCAGATGGTGACTGCAGCCATGAAATTAAAAGACACTTACTCCTTGGAAGGAAAGTTATGATCAACCTAGATAGCATATTCAAAAGCAGAGACATTACTTGGCCAACAAAGGTCCATATGGTCAAGGCTATGGTTTTTCCTGTGGTCATGTATGGATATGAGAGTTGGACTGTGAAGAAGGCTGAGCGCCAAAGAGTTGATTCTTTTGAACTGTGGTGTTGGAGAAGACTCTTAAGAGTCCCTTGGACTGCAAGGAGATCCAACCCGTCCATTCTGAAGGAGATCAGCCCTGGGATTTCTTTGGAAGAAATGATGCTGAAGCTGAAACTCCAGTACTTTGGCCACCTCATGTGAAGAGTTGACTCATTGGAAAAGACTCTGATGCTGGGAGGGATTGGGGGCAAGAGGAGAAGGGGACAACAGAGGATGAGATGGCTGGATGGCATCACTGACTCGATGGACATGAGTCTCAGTGAACTCCAGGAGTTGGTGATGGACAGGGAGGCCTGGAGTGCTGCGATTCATAGGGTCGCAAAGACTCAGACACGACTGAGCGACTGATCTGATCTGATCTGAAATGGGAATAAAAATAGCTACATGTGCTTAAAAATTGGTCAAGACGTCTATGGGAATTATATGGCAAATACAAAGGTTGTAGCAGAGATCCTGATATATAGTGGAGACACAAAGAATTCTATTTCTTTCCCCCCTGTCTTTAATTCAAGTATAAGCATTCCCAAATAACTACAGCAATCAGTGAAGACCAAGTGAAGTTGCTCACTCGTGTCCAAATCTTTGTGACCCCACGGACTGTGGCCTACCAGGCTCCTCTATGCATAGAATTTTCCAGGCAAGAGTACTGGAGTGGGTTGCCATTTCCTTCTCCAGGGTATCATCCCAACCCAGGGATTGAACCCAGGTCTCCTGCATTGCAGGCAGATGCTTTACCATCTGGGCCACCAGGGAAGCCCTAACAAAAGCAATACATACTTTCAAATATCTGTATTTGAAAATGTACTGATATTATAGCAAAATTTTAATAATCACGTTAATGTTTCTGTTATTTTTTTTCATAATAATCTTTCAAAAGTGATCCAAGTCCCTCAAAAAATTAATTACCATACAATTGAACACACTGTACCTTGCCTGAAGCATCTTAAATCATATTTCTGTAAAAATACAGTATGAAGCAATACATCACAGGGCTAGACTTCATAGCATATTTTGAAGCTCAGTTATTATGAACATCTATTAAAACTATAAGTGCCTATCTTGAGAACAAGCTTATTTATTTAATAAAAATAGCCAAATATCTCATTTCAAGATTGTCACAGGTGTGTGTGTTTAGTTGCTTAGTTGTGTCTGACTCATTGTGACCCTATGGACTGTAGCCCAGGGTCCTCTGCCCATGGGGATTCTGCAGGGAAGAATACTGCAGTGGGTTACCATGCCCTACTTCAAGGGATCTTCCTAACCCAGGGGTAGAACACAAGTCTCCTGCATTGCAGGTGGATTCTTTACCATCTGAGCCACCAGGGAAGCCCACCAGGGACTGGGTATCCTATCCCTTCTCCAGAGGACCTTCCAGATCCAGGAATTGAACCAGGGTCTCCTGCATTGAAGGTGGATTCTTTATCAGCTGAGCTATCAGGGAATAGGATTTCTATGTAAAAGTAAAGTCAGTTTTTATTTGGAAGTGACCATATTGACTGCAGCCATGAAATTAAAAGACGCTTACTCCTTGGAAGGAAAGTTATGACCAACCTAGGTAGCATAGTCAAAAGCAGAGACATTACTTGGCCAACAAAGGTTCGTCTAGTCAAGGTTATGGTTTTTCCTGTAGTCATGTATGGATATGAGAGTTGGACTGTGAAGAAGGCTGAGTGCTGAAGAATCGATGCTTTTGAACTGTGGTGTTGGAGAAGACTCCTGAGAGTCCCTTGGACTGCAAGGAGATCCAACCCATCCATTCTGAAGGAGATCAGCCCTGGGATTTCTTTGGAAGGAATGATGCTGAAGCTGAAACTCCAGTATTTTGGCCACCTCATGTGAAGACTTGACTCATTGGAAAAGACTCTGATGCTGGGAGGGATTGGAGGCAAGAGGAGAAGGGGACGACAGAGGATGAGATGGCTGGATGGCATCACTGACTTGATGGACGTGAGTCTGAGTGAACTCTGGGAGTTGGTGATGGACAGGGAGGCCTGGCATGCTGGGATTCATGGGGTCACAAGGAGTCGGACACGACTGAGTGACTGATCTGATCTGATCTGATCTGACCGTATTGAAATTGACACAAATATAGAGATGAGTCAGGTGTGGTTATAAAGTGGTTCCTCCTGATTCAAGATATCATACTCCAAAAGTTCTATGAGAACCACACTGATAGCAGATATACTTTTCCCCTCTTTCCACTAGATGTCAATTCAACCTGAGCACAAATGTGATTTGACCCAACTCCCCAACCATCTAGTCAATTTTCTCTACTAGTAAAGAAAACTGAAAAAATTTCCATTTCAGATGTCTGTACTTGATCCTTAAAACCATTTGGTGAAACTAGTAGATTATAAATTATAAAGTCATTTAACAAAGGCTGGGGCTCAGAAGGGTTTGATTCCAAATCAAAATCACATTTCCAAGTTTTCTTGGTCTCACATACAGTGAGAATACTATAGTATTCTCCAGAGCTATGCAAATGACTTCTCCTTGAATATTTTCAGTGATGGAAACTCTCAACTTCTTGTTTTAAACAATCCCATTTTATCATGAAATCTCTTTTTGTTAGTGCTTCTATACAACCCAAATCTCTGGGAAGCCCCCGATAGGAGTTGCTAGGGTAACTTAAGATCTTTGTACACATAATAGTTCTTTTCCTGTCCTCTCTAGTTTATCCCCCATGAAATATCTAATGCGGTCTTTGGTTAATAAGAAATATTTCTATCTTGCTTCTTAAGGTGCAGGCTTCTGCCAGCACTACACTCTAGCTCTGCTAATATGTTTGCTGTTACCTCTCGGCAACCACAATGCCTTTTCTCTTCTGTAGGATAAGATATTCAAAACAGCATTTCCAATCATCCATGGCCATCTTCCAAACCTATAAAAAGTTGCTTCTCTCACCTCTCTCTTATTATTTTTAAGAACATTACCATTTTTTCAGTTATTCTGATTCTATACCTGGCAGACAGTGTTTAAACTAAAGGATCAACATTTTTTTAATTAAAGTAGGAAGAAGTGCTAAGGGTCAGATAGATCTATCTGGCTTCTGTGTGTTTTAATTTATTCATAATATTCAGATTAAGTAAAATGTAGTATAGTAATCAGACACTCTCAGACTTGGATAAACCTTTGTGACACCAAAATCCATTTTTGTCTATTAGGTTTAGAAAACTATCACATATTAAGAAATTCTTCTTGCTCAGTTGCTAAGTTGTGTCTGACTGTTTGCAACCTCATGGACTGCAGCATGCCAGGCTTCCCTGTCCTTCACTATCTTCTGGAGTTTGTTCAGACTCATATCCTTTGAGTTGGTGATGCCATTAAGAAATCAGTCTCCTTTAATTCCAAATATATTCATTAAATTGTGGCTCTTGGAACCAGAAGACCAATATTAATCTATCTTTTTCATAAGAATTATTTTTAAATGTAGACAATGATACCGTCAACACAAAATGCTATGGGGTTTGATCGTGTTAGCAGCTCAGTCGTGTCTGACTCTTTGCCACCCCATGGACCCTAGCCTGCCAGTCTCCTCTGTCCAGGCAAGAATACTGGAGCGGGTAGCCACTCCCTTCTCCAGGCGATCTTCCCAACTCAGGGATCAAACCTGGGTCTCCTGCATTGCAGGCAGATTCTTTACCACCTGAGCCATTAAGGAAGCTGTGAGATATACAGTACTAAGTATTCACTCTCTTAGCCTAGCTTCCTCCATCATTCCCTTCACTCTCTGAGCTATCTTTGCAAATTTCCAAGGGCAGATAATAGAACACGCCCCTCACCTATTCCAATATCCTCCAAACAAGGTAGCTTTCTTCCTTTCCTCCAGTGTCCAATATACACACAGAGAAATGATTTGAATCTGTGTTTTAGTGTTGATATGAAATGTGACAAAGAAGCAGAAAAGGAATGAAATCGCAAATGCAAAACAAAAATGGCTGGCTAGACCAATAAGTTTCTTGAAGTAAAATCCAAACAAATCTCAAGTCCTTATAACAAGAGCCTGTATAATCTGGCTTCTAGCTACCTCTCTAGCCTCAATTTGTTCTAGTTTCCTGTCACATGGACCTGTTTACAGTTCCTGACCCACCTGCCAAAGCAGGAGATGTGGGTTAAATCTCTGGGTCAGGAAGGTCCCTGGGGGGATCCTTAAGAAAAAGGCAACACCTACCAGTACTCTTGCCTGGAGAATTCCATGGACAGAGGACCCTGGTGGGCTACAGTCCATTAGGTCACGAAAGAATCAGACAAGACTAGCAACTACACAACAACAGCAAAGCATGTTAAATAGCTATCATCTTAAAGCCTTTATACTCGTCCTCTTCTCTGTCTGGATTTTTCCCCTCAATTCTGAGACCTACCAATTTACCCAATACAGACTTAGTTGTCACTTCCTCAGACACTTAACCTGATCTTCCTATCTGAAAGGACATTATGTGATTTTTTTTAATTAGACTTTACTTTTTTAAAATTTATTTTAATTAATTTATTTATTTTAATTGGAGGCTAATTAGTTTACAATATTGTGGTGACTTTTGCCATACATAGACTTTACTTTTTAGAGCGGTTTTACATTTGCAGCAAAAGTGAGCAGAAAGTGCAGAGATTTTTTTATAGATTCTGCCCCAACACACGCATAATTTCTTCCACTGGCAACATCCTCCACTAGGGGGGTACCTTTGTACTGTTTTCATATTCTTATCTGCCACCTTTATATCTTCTTTAATGTGGTGTCTGTAAAGGTCTTTGGCACACTTTTTACTCAGGTTGCTTGTTTTCTTATTTGTGAGTGTTAAAAGTTCTACATATATTTTGAATAACTGTCCTTTATCATAAACAACTTTTGCAAATATTTCCTCTCAGTTTTTGGTTTGTTGTCTCATTTACTTGGCATTGCCTCTCATACAGCAGAAGTTTTTAATATTTATGAAGTCCAACTCATCAATTTCTTCTTTCCTAGACAGTGTCTTTAGTTTTGTACTTAAAAAGCCAACACTGAATCCAACATTATGTAGATTTTCACCTATATTATCTTCTAAAATTTTATACTTTTACATTTTACATTAAGGTCTGTGTCCATTTTGATTTAACTTTTATGAAGAATGCAATGCTTGTTTCTAGATTATTTTTTTTTCTTTTTACAGTGAATGTCCAGATGTTTCTGCATCATTTATTGAAATGACTATCTTTTCTGAGTGATCTTCATCATGGATCGTAAAGAAAGCAAGGAAGTTTCAGAAAACATTTACTTCTGTGTTTTTTTTTTTAATATAAATTTATTTATTTTAATTGGAGGCTAATTACTTTACAATATTGTATTGGTTTTGCCATCCATTGACTTGAATCT
Organism: Bos grunniens; assembly: GCF_055505025.1. Taxonomy (NCBI): domain Eukaryota; kingdom Metazoa; phylum Chordata; class Mammalia; order Artiodactyla; family Bovidae; genus Bos; species Bos grunniens. The sequence continues at coordinate 152,504,070 of NC_141165.1, forward strand.
GCCATGGGTGTAAATGTGTTCTCCATCCTGAGCCCCTCTCTCACCTCCCTCCCCATCCCATCCCTCTGGGTCATTCCAGTGCACCAGCCCCAAGCATCCTGTATCTTGCATTCATTGACTATGCTAAAGCCTTTAACTGTGTAGATCACAACAAACTGAGGAAAATTCTTAAAGATGTGGAAATACCAGATCACCTTACCTGTCTCCTGAGAAATTGTATATGGGTCAAGTAGCAACATTGAGGACCAGACATGGAATAACTGACTGGTTCAAAATTGGGAAAGGAATAGACAAAGGCTGTATATTGTCACCCTGCTTATTTAAACTCTATGTAGATTACATCATGCAAAATACCTAACTGGATGAATCTCAAACTGAAATCAAGATTGCTGGGAGAAATATCAACAACCTCAGATTATGCAGATTATGCCATTCCCGTGGAAGAAAGTGAAGAGGAAATAAAAAGCCTTTTGATGAGAGTGAAAGAGGAGAGTGAAAAGGCTGACATGAAACTCAACATTAAAAAACTAAAATCCAATGACATCCTATCCCATCACTTCATGGCAAATAGAAGGGGAAAAGTAGAAGCAGTGATAGATTTTATTTGCTTGGGCTCCAAAATCGCTGTAGACAGCGACTGCAACCATGAAATTGAAAGATGTTTGCTCCTTGGAAGAAAGCTAAGACAAACCTAGACAGTATATTAAAAAGCAGAGACATTACTTTGCCAACAAAGATCCATGTAGTCAAAGCTATGGTTTTCCCCGTAGTACGTATAGATGTGAGAGTTGAACCATAAAGAAGGGAGTGCTATGCTTAGTTCCTCAATCATGTCCAACTCTTTGTGACCCCATGGACTGTAGCCTGCCAGGCTCCTCTATCCAGGATTCTTCAGGCAAGAATACTGGAGTGGGTTGCCCTGCCCTCCTCCAGGGAATCTTTCCAACCCAGGATTGAACTCTTGAGAGTCCCTAGGACAGCAAGGAGATCAAACCAGTCAATCCTAAAGGATAACCCTGAATATTCATTGGAAGGACTGACGCCTTGACAGTAATGAGTCTTCTTATCTGTGAACATGGAATAATATCTCTTGACTTTAGTTCTTCCTTGATTTCTTTCATCAGAGTTTGGTGGGTTCCTCATATAGATCTTATACAATTTCTTTTACATTTGTATTCAAGTATTCTATTTTGGTGGCTGCTATTGTAAGTGGTATTATGTTTTTAATTTCAAGTTGTATGTGTTCATTTTTGATATGTAAAAAATTAATTGACTTCTTTGTATTAGCTTTATATGCTACAACCTTGCTTTAATTTCTTTTTAACAGGAGATTGTTGGTCTTTTTCAAGTTTCTTATATAGGCAATCATGTTGCCCATGGAAAAGGCACTTTCATATCTTCCTTCCCTACCAATATGTATTTTATTTTATTGCCTTATTGTATCATCATAGTTCCAGTATGATGTTAAAAAAAGTAGTGAGAGAGGCCATTCTTCCCTTGCTCATGATCTTAGTGAGAATGCTTCTATGCTCTCCCATTAAGTAAGATGTTAGCTGTAGTTCTTTGTGGATTTTTTTTTTAATCAAGTTGATATTCTTTATTCTGGGTCAATGAAATTTTTATCATGAATGGGTGATGGATTTTGTCAGATGATTTTTCTTCATCTATTGAAAAAGTTCATGTGATTTAGGCTGTTGATGTGATGGATTGCATTAATTGATTTTTTAATGTTGAACCAAGACATGCATTACTGGACAAATCACTTTTGGTCATGGTGTATAGTTACTTTTATACATTATAGAATTCAATTTTTTAATATTCTGATGAAAAGTTTTGCACTCATGTTTGTTTAAGATACTGGTCTGTAGCTTTCCTTCTTTGTAATATCTTTGATTTTGGCATTAGGGTAACGTTGGCCTCACAGAATGAATTAGACAGTCTTCTGCTTTTATCTTCAGGAAGTGGTTATAGAAAATTAGTATAAATGTTTTATGGAATTTACCAGCGAACTCATCTGGGTCTGGTGCTTTTTGATTTGGAAAGTTATTAATTATTGATTCAGAATGGCATTGAAACATGTATAATATCATGTATGAAACGAGTCGCCAGTCCAGGTTCAATGCACAATACTGGATGCTTGGGGCTAGTGCACTGGGACGACCCAGAGGGAGGGTATAGGGAGGGAGGAGGGAGGAGGGTTCAGGATGGGGAACACAGGTATACCTGTGGTGGATTCATTCCGATATTTGGCAAAACTAATACAATATTGTAAAGTTTAAAAATAAAATAAAATTTAAAAAATAAAAAATAAATATAGTTCTATGAATATCACCTATTTCTTCTTGCATGGGTTTTGGTAGATCATATGGCTTTTTACACAAGTCAAGCTTATTAACAATTGTTAAAACTGTTTGTAGTTCTGTCTATTTATTCATTTTTATTTAGTTATTTAGATATCTAATTTTTTTAAAAAATTTTTTCTGTCTCCCCTATTAGAGCCCACCACAGAAATCAAAAATGATCTAGTTATATGCAGATATATGCTATATTTGGGGTTCCCAGATGACACTAGTGGTCAAGAACCCACCTGCCAATGCAGGAGACATCAGAGACAGCAGGTTAGTTCTCTGGGCCAGAAAGATCTCCTGGAGGAGGGCATGGCAACCCACTCTAGTATTCTTGCCTGGAAAATCCTATGAACAGAGGACCCTGGCATGCTACAGTCCTTAGGGTTGCAAAGAGTTGGACATGACTGAGTGAATTAGCACAGCACAGCACATGCTATGTTTTATGGATTGAAAAAGTCAATATTATTATGATGTCTATTCTCCCAAAATTGATCTTTAGATTCAATTTAACAGCAACTAAAACCTCAGCAGGATATATTTGTAGATACTGACAGCTGATTTTAACATGTAGGTGGAAAATGAATTAGAATAGCCAAAAATAATTTTGAAAAAGAAAGAAGTTGGAAGTCTACATTACCTAATATTGAGATTTACTACAACTGTGAAGTAAACAAACCCATGTGATATAGTGAAAGAATAAACACTAAATAAATATTGGATGAAGAAATGAATAATCCTAAGGCTAAGCTTGGGCTTCTCTGATGCCTCAGTGGTAAAGATCCCACCTGCCAACTCAGGAGATGCGGGTTCAGTTTCCTGGGTCAGGAAGATCCTCTGGAAAAGGAAATAGCAACTCATGCCAGTATTCTTGCCTATGAAATGCCATGAATCTGGAGAGCTACAGTCCATGGGATCACAAAGAGTCAGACAAGACTTAACAACTGAGCATGTACAGTTGGACTGAAGGCAACAAGTCAGACAAGGCTAAGCTAACACAGCGGTCTCCTAATGTTTTAGCAAGGCCACACATATTGATATCATTAATGATTCTGGCCCAAAAGTCACAATTACTTGCAGGAATAAGTGCAATTTGTTTCTTCCAACTATGGAGTATTTATGCTCACGGACAACACAAAACTATAGAATAGATAACCAAGAATTTACATTGTGGACATAATCAGAATCAAATCTTCTGTCTTCAGGTAACATAATGGAGGCATTCATAAAATTCCTCAATAAATTTTTAAAAGTAAACACAAGGGGTGTTCAACACTTACTTGAATATAGAGATAATAAAATAAAGAGCATCCTTTAGCTGCGGTGGGTTGGGGGGAGCATTTATCTTTGAATATGTCAGAGGCATAGAATATTCCAGGATGTTATTCTGTGTGCAAGAGGAATAGCATCTTCTGTAGAAAAAATGGTTGGTAGATATAGCAACCACAGACAGAACCACAGTCATAACTATAACTATAACATAGCTATAACCACAGCCAGAACCACAGTCAAAGCCACAGAAATATCTACAGCCATAACCCCCATACAGGTTCCCATAATAGTTGTAACACATGATGGCAGAGGGTGAGGTTTTAGTTGAGGTGCAGAAGAATGTTGCTAACATTTAAATGTCACCTCCTATCCTAGATCCTTTATCTACTGACTTACAGGAAGGACCAGAGCACACCATCAATTTTATGATTCAAGCAACAAATATTTATTTAATACCTAGTGTTTGCAAGTCATTCCTGTCCATTGATAATAAGAAGACTGTCTTTACAAAGCTATGGCACCTATCTTAAATAAATCCATTATTATAGAGTCTCCAGTTTTATTGGGGAACCATGTTTCCTTTTTTGTCATCCAGGCATTGACTTGAGTCAATTACAAATCTATATTATCTGAACACGTGATTCTGAAGATGTGTTTTATGCAATAAGACTAGCTATTAAGATGAGCTTGACTAATTACATTGACTAGCTTACTTGTAAGAAATTTCTTTGGCACACAATGCTGCTCTTTAGAGAAACTCCCCAAGCTTCTAGCTTCTAGCTTATAAAGTTCCTGTGAGCCCACATACTTGTGAGTATAGTACTCTGATGATTCATTTTTATCCCAAGAGCCATTTCTCAGTAAATTTTTATCAACTCTATATGTGGTCGTTTAATTCAAACCAGAACAACAAATGCAAATGCAAAAACTACCCTTTACAATAACATTGTTGGATGTTTTGTAATAAATCACAAATTTCTTTCAGACATTTTAATCTATTTGATCATAATAAAAGTGTGAAAGTGATAGGGAACTTTTAATAAGAAAACCAGGTACAAAGAGGTTTGGAAATTTACTCAAAGTCCACAGGTAATTCATTACCAAGATTGAGTATTTGTTCTTCTTTGTTATGATATAGTCATCATTTCTAATCACTGGAGGCTTGAGTATTTGCTGCAACAAGGAGCTTATTGCTTTTTTATGGTGATCTATCTCATTTCATTGTGAAATTACTCTTATAAAATATCCACATGCTTCAGAATCTTTCATTATTCCCAATGTCACTTCAAGTCCTAATTAAAATGTATTTCAATGTTTTGTTTACATGTCCTTCCTATCAAGTATGGTTGATAATACCTCTCTCCCTTTCACTTCTACTCCAAAGGGATCTATTCTTGGTATCGTCTACTATCTGATATGCAGATATGACATCCAGGTAATCAAGTCAACCACACCACTTACCAGATAGTTTAAAGAACAATAGGGAAGCCTGTTGTAAATTACTCCAGAGATAGTATCTTAGAAAAATACTCATCCATATCTTTGCATATAACTAGATCTTTTTTTTAAAATTTTATTTTATTTTTAAACTTTACAAAATTGTATTAGTTTTGCCAAGTATCAAAATGAATCCGTCACAGGTATACATGTGTTCCCCATCCTGAACCCTCCTCCCTCCTCCCTCCCCATACCATCCCTCTGGGTCATCCCAGTGCACTAGCCCCAAGCATCCAGTATCGTGCATCGAAGCTGGACTGGAAACTCGCTTCATACACGATATTATACATGTTTCAATGCCCTTCTCCCAAATCTTCCCACCCTCTCCTTCTCCAACAGAGTCCCTAGATCTTTTTTGATTTCTGTCGTGGGCTCTAGTAGGGGGGACAGACAAAATTTTTTTTTTAAATCAGATATCTAAATAACTTTAAAAATGAATAAATAAACAGAATTGCAAACAGTTTTAACAATTTTTTAAATCTAAAATTCAAATTTATCCATGATGTGTTTTATCTACCAACCCTAAACATAATTGCAAGAGTGATACCCCCATCATCTTTGCCAAGGTTAGAGGCAAGTTACAGATCTTTCTTCCTTCATGGAAGAGGAGGGGATCATACAAGAGGGTGTCATTGGGGGTCATCTTAGAATTCTCAGCACCCACCTTACTACTTAAGCCCACTAGTGAAAACATATCCTCCAGGATAGTTGATAGCTATTGCAATAAGGTTCTGACTTATGGACATATTCCGAAATAAATCTTTTATCTTTCCCTTGTTAAGAATGATATTTCTTTTCAACTGTAATCAACCAACTTCTATTCATTTTTAAAAGAAGTCTGTTTTCTTTTTAGAACTTCTGTCCATTTTTAAAAGAGGTCTGTTTCCTTTTCAGAAAGATTCCTGAATTTTCTCTCTACTTCCTCTTGGTCCTGACCTCACCTCTGATTTCTTCCTCTGATTTCCCACTGTAGTGTATAAATATAACAGTATTCTGATCTTTGTAACTTGTAGGGTTTTTTTGGTCTTTTCTATACTTTAGAAAGCAGGGGTGAAATATTTTAGCTCTCTGTTCTTAGCATATAGTGAAATGTCCTTTATGAGGAGCTCAGCAAGTGTTTGAATGAGAATACTCATTCATCTAATTCTTAAGAAGTAGTTCTATTTCTTTAAGAATGACAATCTATCCATCCATCTTCTGGTCTTACTCTTCTCAAGCCTGCAATCTCATTCAAGTTTCAAGGGATTTTAGAAGTACTGAAGTTATTTAACCATGGGTGGTTGAATCTTGACTTCAGTTCTTGTAGTCGTCTTATATCCTACATGAACATTGAATTTCTAAAGCCAAAATATAAACATACTTTAACTGGTCTCTCCTCTCAGACATATAACCACAAAAGTTGCCCATTCCTTATTTACCTGGTGTCAGCATTTTCATTTCCACAATTAGGGTTCATAGTCCAAATCCACTAATTTATTACTAACACAATGACAAACATTATTTCACTTTACTTGGTATCATGGTGTATGTTAGAGTATATGACTATGGAATATGTATATATGACATATATTCAAAACATCTAACAGAAGTGTGCCTAATTATTTGACAGAAAATTGAAATTATTGATTGAAGTTCTGCGATTTTCAAGATATTGACAATAAGGATAATCTCTAAGATTGAGTCATATAAAATTGCCATTTTTGTAGGTTACAGTGAAAGAGCCAGCTTATATTAAAGAAACTAAGGTCATGGCAGCCAGCCCCGTTACCTCATGGAAAATAGAGGGTGGAAAAGTGGCAGTCATGACAGTTTTCCTCTTCATGGTTCACTGTGGATGGTGACTGCAACCATGAAATCAGAAAACATTTGCTTCTTGGCAGGAAAGCTATGATAGACCCAGACAGTGTGTTGAAAAGCAGAGACATTACTCTGCCAACAAAGATCTTTATAGTCAAGGGTATGGTCTTTCCAGCAGTCATGTATGATTATGAAAGCTGACCATAAAGAAGGTGGAGCATCAAAGAACTGATGCTTTTGAACTGTGGCGTGGTAAAAGACTCCTGAGACAGCAAGACTCTTTGGATAGCAAGGAATTCAAACCAGTCAACCTTAAAGGGAATCAACCCTGAATACTCGTTGGAAGGACTGATGCTGAAGCTGAAATTCTAGTATTTTGTCAGCTGAAGCTCCAGTATTTTGGGGAGCTGACTCATTGGAAAAGATCCTGATGCTGGAAAAGATAGACAGCAGAAGGAGAGGAAGGCATCAGAGGATGGAATGGCTGGATGGCATCACCAATGCAAGGGACGTGAACTTGAGCAAACTTTGGGAGATGGTGAGGGACCGAGAGGCCTGGCATGCTGCTTTCCACGGGGTCACAAAGAGTTGAGCACGACTGGGCAAATGAACAACAAAGGTGATTAAATATTAACAATTTCATATTAAGCAACCTAATAATAAATATAATGACAAAAATGCACTGAGTTCTTACAGTGGTATAGCTTTGCATATTTTATTTAATCTAGTACTCTCAACAATCCTGATATAGGACTATTTGCCATTCTACCTTTGAATATACTGAGGCTCAGAGAAGCTAGGGAATGTGCCTGTGATCAATTACATAGTCAGTAACTGATAGAGCTCATTCTTGAGCATAAATAGTGTAACTCTGGAACATGGACTGAATTGCTGTCTATACAACCTTCTTATTTTAAGTATGATCACTTGTATGTCCTTGAAGAAATGATGTATTATTGCAAGGGAGTACAGTTAAAGACAATGTTTCCTGTGCCAAAGAACATAGATATCAACTCAAAATAAGCTTAAGATTTCTGAACACAGAACAATGTTGTAGCCAACACAGAACAATTTTGTCGGTTATAAAATTGCTAAAAGTCTATACCATCTTCTAGTACTTTAACATTTAAATTTCATGTTTAGAATTTTAATAAATATGGAGTTTCTATTGTGTATGGTGTGAAGCGGGCATTTATCTTTCCTGAAGAAGTTATCTCCTGAAGAAGATGAGAACTTTACTGGGAACACTCCTGAAGTCTTTTGCACTGACTACTGTGGTCTTACTGGTTCAGAATGATCCGCTGCCTACACCTTGATAACGTGGCCAGATTGTCTCACCTTTACTGGTGGCTTCTCTTCAGATCTACAGTCCTCTCTGGGTCAGCTTGCCGAGACCTCCTAAAATGACATGGTAGAGTAAAATATATTCTATGAAATGTGTATAGAATGTTTAATTCTCCTGGAGTCACATTTAAAAAAGATTAAAAGAAACAGGTAAATTAACTGTATAGCATATTTTATTTAAACTAATACATGCAAATATTATTTAATACCTAAGCGATATTTTACTGTAACTTTCATAATATTTTTACACTACATCCTTGAAACCTGGCTTGTACTTTACACTTAATAGCCCCTTTCATTTTGCACTTAGCAACATTCTCAAGTGCTCAATACAGATATATCTCTAGTGGCTATGATACTGGGCTGAGCAGCGTGAAAAAACTTCAAGACCCCTCTATAGCTGTTGATTATAACTTTTCCAGTAGTGATTACTTCTCTAGAAATAAGTTGGTAATTTATTGATTTCTTTTTCTAAATTTCTCTGCCTTGAATTCTATTTTCCTTCTTACATAACTGACCAATTTCAACTCATCTTTTATAGCTCTGCTCATATACCCTCTCCTTTGGAAGCAATTTATGACTCTTAGCTAACTTTCTCTTCTGACATTCTGGCTGATTTAGGCTTCCCCCTTGAGTTCTTCTTCAGTTGCCCCATAACACCTGCAAATATACCTGCTTTAATGTGAACCTATGATTTACTATTTTGTATCCAATGAACATTTTTAATTCTTAGAAGGAACAATGTGTTTTGCATCTCTGTACCCAATACCAAATGATAGTACATATCTGCAACATGAACCTTAAGGTTTTCTAACTGACTGAAAGAACAAATAATGGGTTTTACAATTTAGAACCTCTACAGTATGCAGTAGCTCACCAAAGAAAAGGATTTTGTGTTTCCTTTTAAAGGGGTATTAAAGTTTAAATCATTTCCTGACTACAGAAGGAACTCAGTCATGGCAATGGCCTTTCCTTTCTGCTATAACATGATTAGATATGTATGTGAGTTTGTGCTCAGTTGTGTCTGGCTCTTTGCAACCCCAAAGACTGTAGCCCACCAGTCCATGGAATTTTTCCAGGCAAGAATACTTGAGATGGTTGCCATTTCCTACTCCAGGGGTTTCTTCCCAAGCCAGGAATTGAACCTACATCTCTTGTGTCTTTTGCATTGGCAGGTGGATTCTTTACTACTAGTACCACCTGGGAAACCCCATATGATAATGTATGTGAAGCCAAATCTTCATTTTCCCAACATTCCTTAAACTCATACTACCCACACATACACAAATTTTCTCTAATTTTATTATCCCTGTATCTTCTAACATTATTGTTATTTTCTCATTTCACTCAAGCTAATAGCATCAAATTCTCTAAGAGTGACAGTCCTAATATTTCAGATGCCAAAGCTATATTAAGTGTTAGTTTGTGAAAACCTTTCTCTGGATATATACATTATTTCATACATGCCTAATAAAAGATAGACCCTTTTCTGGTTACATAAATTATTTTATACACACTTACTAAATTACATTCTTCTTTATTTCAGACATATCTTAGATGATAAGGAATATAAGGAAACAAGTTAGATTTTTCAAAGAGCTTTAAGTGTTGAAATCCTCTTCCTCTGCTTGTAAGACTAACCTTGGTGTAACCCAGAGCATAGTCCTATCCTCAGATCAGACTTAACAAATGTTGCAGCTGTGAAAACTGTACTGCACTTGAAAGAACCAGCTTTTTCATCACTTGGACAAATTACATCCTGAGTAACCTAACTCTGGAGCTGAATTTGACAACAGGTCAGTTTCCCTGTTGTGGGCCATTTTGTGGGGTCTCCTAGGTTCAAGGACCTCAACACCAGATTTTGTGTAATGATGCATGACATGCAGATGAGACAGCAACATCTTCATCTCTGCCAGTTGAAACTTGATTGCTACTGAATCTGCAGATTTATTGACTATGCCAAAGCCTTTTACTGTGTGGATCACAAAAATCTGTAGAAAATTCTTAAAGAAATGGGAATACCATACCACCTTACTGCCCTCTGAGAAATCTGTATGCAGGTTGAGAAGCAACAGTTAGGAACAGACTCATTGAAAATATGAGCCATGCCATGTAGGACCATCCAGGATAGATTGGTCATAGCAGAGAGTTCAGAAAAAACATGGTCCACTGGAGAAGAGAATGGCAAACCACTTCAGTATTCTTGTCTTGAGAACCCCATGAACAGTACAGAAAGGCAAAAAGACATGACATTGAAAGAAGATCTCCCCAGGTCAGTAGGGGCCCAACATGCTACTGGAGAAGAGTGGAGAAATAACTCCAGGAAGAATGAAGAGACAGAGCCAAAAAGAAAAGAACGCCCAGCTGTGGATGTGATTGGTGATGGAAGTAAAGATGGATGCTGTAAGGAACAATATTGTATAGGAACCTGGAATGTTAGGTTCATGACTCAAGGTAAATTGGAAGTGACTGAAATCAGTCCTGAGTGTTCATTGGAAGGACTGATGCTGAAGCTAGACTCCAACACTTTGGCCTCCTGATGCAAAGAGCTGACTCATTGGAAAAGACCCTGATTAGCTGGGAAAGATTGAAGGCAGGAGGAGAAGGGGGGTACAGACAATGAGATGGTTGGACAGCATCACCGACTCAATGGACATGAGTTTGAGCAAGCTCCAGGAGTTGGTGATGGACAGGAAAGCGTGGTATGCTGCAGTCCATGGGGTCGCAAAGAGTCAGACACAACTGAGTGACTGAACTGACTGAAACAGGAGATGGCAAGAGTGAACATCAACATTTTAGGAATCAGTGAACAAAAATGGACTGGAATGGGCTAATTTAATTCAGATGACCATTATACCTACTACTAGGGCCAAGAATCCCTTAGAAGAAATGGAGTAGCCCTCTTAAGTCAACAGAAGAGTCTGAAATGCAGTACTTGGGTAAACTCTCAAAAATGACAGAATGATCTCTGTTCATTTCCAAGGTCAACCATTCAGTATCACTGTAATCCAAGTCTGTATCCCAACCACTAATGCAGAAGAAGCTGAAATTGAATGGTTCTATCATGGCATCTGGTCCCATCACTTCATGGGAAATAGATGGGGAAACAGTGAAAACAGTGCCAGACTTTATTTTTGGGGGGCTCCAATAGTCGATTTACAATGTTGTGCTAGTTTCTGCACTACAGCAAAGTGAATCAGTTATATATATACCTATACCCACTCCTTTTACAGATTCTATTCTTATATAGGTCATTACAGAATATTGGGTAGAGTTCCCTGTGCTATACAGTACATTTTTATTAGTTATCTATTTTATATATAGTAGTGTAAATATGTCATTCTCAACCTCCCAGTTTATCCCCCCTTCCCCTCCCCATCCCTTGGTAACCATGCTTGTTTTCTACTTCCGTGACTCTATTTCTGTTTTATAAATAGATTCATTTGTACTATTATTTTTAGATTTCTTAGAAATCTAAAGAAAGCAGTATTATATATTTGTCTTTCACTGGCTGACTTACTTCACTCTGTATAAGAATTTTTAGGTCCACCTTGCCACTGCAAAAAAAAAAAATTATTTAAAATTAAAATTTATGTTTGGACCTAAAAAGTGCATACTTAAATAACATGTATTAAATGATAATCACAAAAATAAATGTATATAGCCAAGAGGGGAAAAATAAAAAGGGAAGTGAGATGAAGGGAATAGCATTTATTGAGTAAAATTCCTGACCAGAACACTAAAGAGGTATGAAACATAAGGAAAACAATTATGTAAAAATAGGTAGACCTCATTTTAGAAAGAAGAAATTTGCGTTTAGACAATTTAATCATATAATCAAATGTCTTTACAGTATATGTGGCTCTCCAATGTTTGACTACATGTTTGATTTGATTCATACATTTTTATGAAAGAATATTGAGTCCAAATTATCAGGGACTGTACTCAGAGTTGGTTATTCAAGGATGCACAGAATAGGAGTTGTCTTTACTGTTTTAAACCAGTATCCAGAGATCTGAGTAGAAAGGTATTAGAAATAATGCAATAAAGATAAAAGAGTTTTTCAATAATCCAGGGATACTGTGACCAGAGAATGTGTTGGCTTTGGCACTGTAAAGTAACGTTGTCTGTACCAGAGAATTTGTCAAGTAGAATTTATAGTTTTGAATTTCAATGCGGACAGAAAAGGTAAGAAACTGAAGGATAAGAAAAATGGAATGGGATTATATGTTTTTTATGTTTATGGTTAGGGATGAAACAGCAGAGTGTTCAGATTAGACCAGTGACCAATATCAGAAAAATCGGTAGAATGATTTCTCAACAGAAGGAAACATGTCTGATAATGAAACGTCTCAAAAATTGAAGTTGGCAGCCTTGTGAGAATCCCTGTTAAAGGCATTCAGTAAAGTACTTGATCACCACTTATTCCTTTGTTGTCAAATTCAAGTATATCCGGTGGAAAGAATGATCTTGACTTTATACTCCCTTCCAATTCAGATTTCATGGTTGTTGCAGTGAAAAATAATCTAAATTTTGGAGTCTGCCAGATTCTGAAAAAGTTGATTTAAATAAAACATAGAAACCAAGATAAGCAAAAAAAAAAGAAAAAGAAAAAATGCCCCCCTACCCCAACAAACAAAGCAACATGACTGAATGTTTGGTCATGAAAGGTTGAATGTTTGGTATAAAGTTACATTTCAATTAGTGAGGCAAGACATAGTTTTAATAAACTTTGACAAGTGCTTTGACATGTGTCTGCACATAAGAGCCAGGAGGTGCTGGGGGTGGTGGCTTAGTTGCTAGGTCGTGTCAGACTCTTTGCAACCCTTTGGACTGTATAGCCCGCCAGGCCCCTTCTGTTCTTGGGATTTTCCAAGCAAGAACACTGGAGGGGGTTGCCATTTCCTCCTCCAGGGGATCTTCCAGACCCAGGGATCAAACCTACATCTCTTACATTGCAGGCAGATTCTTTCCTGAGCCACTAGGGAAGCCCCAGGACCAAGAGGAGGATGATCCAGTTCAGACAATAACACAGAGGAAAGGCATCTCACAGGAGCTGATTACAGATCTGAATTTTGATGTACAAATAGATTTTTTTTTTTTTTTTTTAAACATAAGAGCTCCAGGATGGAGCCTCTGCTCCGGAATGGAGCTGCCTGAGAACCTAGGAGTTCGGTTTCCGATAGTCCAAAGCAATCTTCCTCAAATAGATTTTTTTTAAGCCAAGAAATTTGGTGGCAAGAAAAATATTAACAGCAGAAGAAATGATACTCATTTCCCTCTTTTACATGTCAAAAAGGTAAGTGTGTTAGGATTATTTAGAAGAAAGGAGACATATTATATTTCAAAGTCACAATGAACATTTTTGTAGAAGGTTGAGAACTTCTGATTAATGTACATATGAATAAGGATAAAAGTGAGTTTTGTGGTACTTGATGTCATGAATATACTAGGAACTGAAGATGGGCTTTTGCTGTAAGTATCAGAGTGACCCCACTTACCTTTAGCCTTTGAACTAAATGTGTAAGGAAGAGTAGTGATAGAAGAAGGCAAGAATGATTGAGGGAGGGGAATGGACTAACATCTCATAACACAAAACTCTGATAAGGCTTAATGTGAAAAAAAAAAAAAATGAGTTTCTGGTCTAACTGAGGACTTCTGATTCTTCAGCCAAATAAAGTTGGTTAAACTGTTAAAGTCTCCTCAATGGTGAGACTCAGGTAGCTACAAAAAAGAGAGAAAAAGAGGGCTGCCCCACGTGAACAGGACCTTCCATTGCCTGGTGCATGGAAGAAGAAAATACAAGAAGGAACACATGCAGCATACTGTCTCCACGCCTGTAAGTCTTCACTCTTTCTGGGAATGGAGTTCATTTTGAATTATCAGATACTGATCAGATTCTTAGGATTTGAGGAGAGTCGGACAAGGCAGGGGTAAGGAATGCAGAAAGGCTAGGAGAAAACGGACAGGAAATTGCAATGATTTAGGAAAGGAGACAGGAATATTCCTTTTCCTGTGGTCAGAAGCAGGTATTTTGGAAAAGGAGGCAAAATTGTCTGACATTCCCCAACAAGCTTGTTTTATAAGGTATCTGTTAAATGAGAGGAGATTTTGAAAATGATCAGCTTTGGGTCACACGATTCTACTAAGACAGTTTGTCCGCAGAACAAATTAAAGTGAAGCTCTTAAAATGAAACAGGAGTCTCCCAAATAATGAGCTATTTTAAGCAAACTTTAGTGATTGTCAGTGGTGACGTGACTGGCTCATAATGTTGCCTCCATATTTGTTGTCTATGTCAGGGAATGAATGGTATGCTCTGCCAATTACTGACAGTATATAAAGGTCCATGGGGAGGAGACACACACACTTCAGAAACAGCCTCTTGCAGTCCACCTGAATCCTCTTGCCTTGACAACATGTGTTGTAACTACTACGGCAACTCCTGTGGCTATGGCTGTGGAAAGAGCTACAGCTGTGGGTTCAGCCCCTATTATGGCTGTGGATATGGAAGTAGATACGGCTGTGGATACAGCTCAGGATATGGCTGTGGATATGGCTCAGGATACGGCTGTGGATATGGGACAGGATATGGCTGTGGATTTAGCCCCTATTACGGCTGTGGTTATGGAACCAGATACGGCTGTGGATACGGCTCTGGCTATAGCAGCTACTGGCCAGTTTGCTACAGAAGATGTTATTCTTGCTGGTAGAAGATCACCATTTAGCCTAGTCTGCTTCTGAAATGAGGAATCTAAAGATAATACTGCTTCGAGGATCTGTAACCCATGATTCGTACTTGCAAGAAATTGTATGTGTGACAGAGGCTTTGACCTCCAACTACCCATTTTTAGATTGACATCCTTGAAGTCTGAAGTTCAATGGTGATATCATCTGACTCTTCCAAATTTTAGCCTTTACTCCCTTAATCTCTGAGCCTCTGTTATGATTGTGTTAATGATCCTAACATTCTAAAGCTTGGATAACCCCTTTTTCTCAATAAAAATGGCTCATTGTTTCTAACAAATCTCTGTGAATTAGTCTTTCTTCAGGTGCTATGGCCTCTTTCAAAGACTGGGCTAACAGGGTGCTTGAACCTTGAGTTCTTTGATATAATACAAGCATTTCTTCTTGTATTTTCACCAAAAATAATACCTTCTCCATGTATTTCTTGTATCTCACATGCTCAGGCTCTCACATACACAAGCAAAAATCTCAAAGTATTTCAGAACCATGCTGAACCATGCAAATCTCACTGTGTCAAGAATGGAGCTGAAGGAGCAAGTGGAGGAGGAATGACATGCATTCAGGTGGACATGACAAAGTCCAGGTGCAGGACAGACAATCTGATTTTCTGCAGGAGTAATGGATTAGAAGAGATGCTTCCCAGACACTCTTGTGTTAGACACTTGAAAATAAAGCACTAAGAAAGGTATATTATTTGTAGATAAAGTTGGAGAAGCTCTATACATTCAGCAAAAACAAGACCAGGACCTGACTGTGGCTCAGATCATGAACTCCTTATTGCCAAATTCAAACTTCAATTGAAGAAAGTGTGGAAAACCACTAAACCATTCAGGTACGACCTAAATCAAATCCCTTACAAATATACAGTGAAAGTGAGAAATAGATTTAAAGGACTAGATCTGATGGACAGAGTGCCTGATGAACTATGAACGGACTTAGTGACATTGTACATGAGAAAGGAATCAAGACCATCCCCAAGAAACAGAAATGGAAAAAAGCAAAATGGCTGTCTGAAGAGGCCTTATGAATAGCTGTGAAACAGAAGTGAAAAGCAAAGGAGAAAAGGAAAGATATACCCATTTGAATGCAGAGTTCCAAAGAATAGCAAGGAGAGATAAGAAAGCCTTCCTCAGTGATCAACGCAAAAAATAGAAGGAAAAAATAGAACAGGAAAGACTAGAGATCTCTTCAAGAAAATTACATGTACCAAGGAAATATTTCATGCAACTTGGGCTCAGAAGAAGACAGAAATGGTATGGACCTAACAGAAGCAGAAGATATTAAGAAGAGGTGGCAAGAATACACAGAAGAACTGACAAAAAAGATGTTCATGACCCAGATAATCAGGATGGTGTGATCACTCACCTAGGGCCAGACATCCTGGAATGTGAAGTCAAGTGGGCCTTAGGAAGCATCGCTATGAACAAAGCTAGTGGAGGTAATGGAATTCCATTTGAACTCTTTCAAATCCTAAAAGATGATGCTGTTAAAGTGTTTCCCTCAATATGCCAGCAAATTTGGAAAACTCAGCAGTGGCCACAGGACTGGAAAAGGTTAGTTTTCATTGCAATCCTAAAGAAAGGCAATGCCAAAGAATGTTCAAACTACCGCACAACTGCACTCATCTCACATGCTCATAAAGTAATGCTCAAAATTCTCCAAGCCAGGCTTCAGCAATATGCAAACCGTGAACTTCAAGATGTTCAAGCTGGATTTAGAAAAGGCAGAGGAACCAGAGATCAAATTACCAACATCCGCTGGATCATCGAAAAAGCAAGAGAGTTCCAGAAAAACATGTACTCTTTATTGACTATGCCAAAGCCTTTGACTGTGTGGGTCACAATAAACTGTGGAAAATTCCGAAAGAGATGGGAATACCAGACCACCTGACCTGCCTCTTGAGAAACCTATATGCAGGTCAGGAAGCAACAGTTAGAACTGGGTACGTAACAACAGACTGGTTCCAAATAGGAAAAGGAGTACGTCAGGGATGTATATTGTCACCCTGCTTATTTAACTTATATGTAGAGTACATCATGAGAAACACTGGGCTAGAAGAAGCACAAGCTGGAATCAAGGTTGCTGGGAGAAATATCAGTAACCTCAGATATGCAGATGACACCACCCTTATGGCAGAAAGTGAAAAAGAACTAAAGAGCCTCTAGATGAAAGTGAAAGAGGAAAGTGAAAAAGTTGGCTTAAGGCTCAACATTCAGAAAACTAAGACCATGGCATCTGGTCTTGTCACTTCATGGCAAATAGATGGGGAAACAGTGGAAACAGTGTCAGACTTTATTTTTCTGGGCTCCAAAATCACTGCAGATGGTGATTGCAGCCATGAAATTATAAGACGCTTACATCTTGGAAGAAAGTTATGACCAACCTACAAAACATATTAAAAAGGAGACACAGAACTTTGCCAACAAAAGTCTTTCTCGTCAAGGCTATGGTTTTTCCAGTGGTCATGTATGGATGTGAAAGTTGGACTGTAAAGAAAGCTGAGTGCAGAATAATTGATGCTTTTGAACTGTGGTGTTGGAGAAGACTCTTGCGAGTCTCATGGATGGCAAAGAGATCCAACCAGTTCATTCTAAAGGAGATCAGACCTGGGTATTCATTGGAAGGACTGATTTTGAAGCTGAAACTCCAATACTTTGGCCAACTGATGTGAAGTGCTGACTCTTTTGAAAAGACCCTGATGCTGGGGAAATTGAGGGCAGGAGGAGAAGAGAGGATGGCAGAGGATGAGATGGTTGGATGGCATCACCAACTCAATGGACATGAGTTTGGGTAAGCTCCAGGAATTGGTGATGGACAGGGAGTCCTGGCGTTGAAGAGGCCTGGTTCATGGGGTTGTAAAGAGTTGGAAACAACTGAATGACTGAACTGAACTGAACTGAACCAAACCAGTTCATCTCTATTGCATGTTGTAAAATGTCTTTTTACACATTATCTCAATTCATTTTCACATCCTCTTAAAATAAATAGAGTGGGTCTTGACAAACAAGTGTTGGGAGAAAGATGCTGAGGCTCAGAGTGATTAAGTCACTATCTTGAAATCACACAGCAACTGAGTGTCAGAGCCAAGTTTTCATAGTCTTCTGCTAGTGAGCTCACTGCCATATGCTCCTCCTGGCCAGGCCCTTTCCTGCTTATGGAAGCAGTATGTGCTGTGCTCTCAATAATCTGAAGAGAAAAAGAAAAGTCTGAGTGTTCCTCTCTACATCTGCTTAGTGATTACACACCTCGACTGGTGGTAATAAATGCACAGAAAGACTTGTTGTCCCACTCCCTTATCTGACTGGCCAGTTCCTACTCAACCTCATGTCTAGTGCCCCATCTTCTCAGAACTCTTTCCTGACTCTCATAACACTAATAACCTTCCTTATTTTATAACTTTCATAACACTTGACTACAAAAACAAATACTTCATTTCTTCCTTAAATCCTACTATGTTACTCCTACATAAAATTATGAATTTACTGAGAACTAGGCTCATCGGATGGATAGAGGAGATATTCATACATAAATATAGATATCGGTTCAGTTCAGTTCAGTCACTCAGTTGTGTCCGACTCTTTGCAACCCCAAGGACTGCAGCACATGAGGCCTCCCTGTCCATCACCAACTCCCTGAGTTTGCCCAAATTCATGTCCACTGAGTCAGTGATGCCATCCAACCATCTCATCCTCTGTCATCCCCTTCTCCTCCTGCTTTCAATTTTCCACAGAATCAGGTTCTTTTCAAATGAGTCAGCTCTTTAATCAGGTGGCCAAAGTATTTGAGTTTTAGGTTCAACATCAGTCCTTCCACTGAACACCCAGGACTGATCTCCTTTAGGATGGACCGGATGGATCTCCTTGTAGACCAAGGGACTCTCAATAGTCTTCTCTAACACCACAGCTCAAAAGCATCAATTCTTCGGCACTCAGCTTTCTTCACAGTCCAACTCTCACATTCATACATGACTACTGGAAAAACCATAGCCTTGACTAGATGGACCTTTGTTGGCAAAGTACTGTGTCTCCTTTTTAAAATGCTGTCTAGGTTGGTCATAACTTTCATTCCAAGGAGTAAGTGTCTTTTAATTTCATGGCTGCAATCACCATCTACAGTGATTTTGGAGCCCTAAAAGATAAAGTCTGACACTGTTTCTACTGTTTCCCCATCTATTTGCCATGAAGTGATGAGACCGGATGCCATGATCTTAGTTTTCTGAATGTTGAGCTTTAAGGCAACTTTTTCACTCTCCACTTTCAATTTCGTCAAGAAGCTCTTTAGTTCTTCTTCACTTTCTGCCATAAGGGTGGTGTCATCTGCATATCTGAGGTTATTGATATTTCTCCAGGCGATCTTGATTCCAGCTTGTGCTTCTTCCAGCCCAGTGTTTCTCATGATATACTCTACATATAAGTTAAATAAACAGGGTGACAATATACAGCCTTGGCATACCCCTTTTTCCTATTTGGAACCAGTCTGTTGTTCCATGTCCACAGCATATTGAAACCAAGGATGCTACTAATACTCCAGGGCACAGACCAACATGTAATAACTAAAAGAAAAATAATCAAGAATGTCAGTAGTACTGAGAATAGAAACATTACAGTATACCTGTGTGTTTACAAATAAGTTTCTTCTCTCTATGGATGTCTAAATCCAAACCTACTCTTCCTTCTCACTCAAAGCTACACATCTGAAATTTCTATTGCCAATCATGTAGGGGGAAAAAAAGTGTAGCTTTTAAAAGTTTCAGTACAGTTCAGTTCAGTTCAGTTGCTCAGTCATGCCTGATTTTTGTGACCTCATGGACTGCAGCAAGCCAGGGTTCCCTGTCCATCACCAAGTAACAGACCTTCTTCAAACTCATGTCCATTGAGTCGGTGAGGCCATCCAACCATCTCATCCTCTGTTGTCCCCTTCTCCTCCTGCCTTCAATCTTTCCCAGCATCAGGGTCTTTTCAAATGAGTCAGTTCTTCACACCAGGTAGTTAAAGTACTGGAGCTTCAGCTTCAGCATCAGTCCTTCCAATGAATATTCAGGACTGATTTCCTTTACGATGGACTGGTTGGATCTCCTTGCAGTCCAAGGGACTCTCAAGAGTCTTCTTGAACAACACAGTTGAAAAGCATCAGTTCTTTGGCATTCAGTTCTTTTTATAATCCAACTCTCACATCCATACATGACTACTGGAAAAACCATAGCTTTGACTAGATGGACTTTTCTCAGCAAAGTCGTGTCTATGCTTTTTCATATGCTGTCTAGGTTGGTCACAGCTTTTCTTTCAGTGAGCAAGCATCTTTTGCTTTCATGGCTACAATCACCATCTGCAGTAATTTTGGAGCCCAGGAAAATGAAGTCTCTCACTGTTTCCATTGTCTCCACATCTATTTGCCATGAAATGATGGGACCAGTTTGCATGATCTTTGCTTTCTGAATGTTGAGTTTAAGCCAGCCATTTCATTCTCCTCTTTCACTTTCATCAAGAGGCTCTTCAGTTCCTCTTCACTTTCTGCCATAAAGGTGGTGTCATCTGCATATCTGAGATTATTTATATTTCTCCCACTAATCTTTCTTTTTTAAACTTTACAATATTGTATTAGTTTTGCCAAATATCGAAATGGATCCACCACAGGTATACATGTGTTCCCCATCCTGAACCCTCCTCCCTCCTCCCTCCTCCCTCCCCATACCATCCCTCTGGGTCGTCCCAGTGCACCAGCCCCAAGCATCGAGTATTGTGCATCGAACCTGGACTGGCAACTCGTTTCATACATGATATTATACATGTTTCAATGCCGTTCTCCCAAATCTTCCCACCCTCTCCCTCTCCAACAGAGTCCATAAGACTGTTCTATACATCAGTGTCTCTTTTGCTGTCTTGTACACAGGGTTATTGTTACCATCTTGATTCCAGCTTGTGTTTCATCCAGCCTCGCGTTTTGCATGATCTACTCTGCTTAGAAGATAAATAAGCAGGATGACAGTATAAAGCCTTGACTTACTGCTTTCCCAATTTGGAACCAGTTCATTGTTCCATGTCCAGTTCTACCTGCTGCTTCTTGACCTGCATACAGGTTTTTCCGGAGGCAGGCAAGGTGGTCTGGTATTCCCATCTCTTGAAACATTTTCCTCAGTTTATTGTGATCTGTGCAGTCAAAGGCTTTGGCAAAGACAATATAGCAGAAGTAGATGTTTTTCTGGAACTCTCTTGCTTGTTCTATTTCATTTTAGTTTTTTCAGTTGAATTTTCACTTATTTGCAACATAGGAACTTACAAAAGTAAACAATTTAATGTATTTATTACTCAATATCATTAAAACCCACCAAATTCCTATGAATATATTTTATAATATATATACAAACCTCTACACTAAAAACTGCAGAAAATTATTAAGAAAAACTGAAGAAGATCTAAGTAGCAATTAGACAGATTAGACCCATTAGCATAATGCAAATATATCAGTTCTCCCCATTTTGATCTATAAATTCAAAATCTCATTAGATTTTACAGTGCCAATTGACTGACTAGCACTGTCAATTGTTCCATTTTAAAGTTATTTTTGTTTATCTCACTTGCTTAGGTGTACCTTTCATAATCTTTCATAATCAAGCAGATTCCAATACTTATTACTTTTTACAATAAGAACCATGAAATCTTCTATTGCACACTCAAATTTCAACAACAGTGAGATGAGTGGTGATCCAGTACTTTATTGAATGCCTTCAGAAGGAACTTTCACCAAGCTTATGATTTCATTTCTGAGAGTTTTCAATATAAGGCATTTTTCCTTCAGCTGAGAAATCATTTCAAGTTTTTTTTTTCTTCTATTGATCACTGGTATAATCTTATGACTCTGCTATGTTGAATCACGAATGATAGGCATAAAGAAAATATATCCTCATTCCAATCACCATTATGCTTCAGTTTTCTTACCTTTTCAGTCCTCCTTGCTATTTGAAATTTTAAGTTTGCTTCACAAATTCTCTACAGTAGACACTTTGCTTTTCTTTGTGTGTGTGTGTGTGTTCAGATACATATAATGTTTATTTATTTATTTATTTTTAAATTATTATTTTTTTTTACTTTACAATATTGTATTGGTTTTGTCATACATCAACATGCATCAGCCACGGGTGTACCGGATGGGTGTTCCCCATCCTGAACCTTTTTCCCACCTCACTCCCCGTACCACCCCTCTGGGTCATCCCAGTGCACCAGCACCAAGCTTCCTGTATCCTGCATTGAACCTGGACTGGCAATTCGTTCCTTATAAGATGTTATACATGCTTCAATGCCATTCTTCCAAATCATCCCACTCTCCCTCTCCCAAAGAGTCCAAAAGACTGTTCTAGACATCTGTGTCTCTTTTGCTGTCTCGCATACAGGGTTGTCATTACCATTTTTCTAAATTCCATATAAATGCATTAGTATACTGTATTGGTGTTTTTCTTTCTGGCTTACTTCACTCTGTATAGTAGGTTCCAGTTTCATTCACCTCATTACAACTGATTCAAATGTATTCTTTTTAATGGCTGAGTAATACTCCATTGTGTATATGTACCACTGCTTTCTTATCCACTCATCTGCTGATGGATGTCTAGGTTGCTTCCATGTCCTGACTATTATAAACAGTGCTGTGATGAACAGCGGGGTACACATGTCTCTTTCAATTCTGGTTTCCTTGGTGGGTATGCCCAGCAGTGGGATTGCTGGGTCGTATGGCAGTTCTATTTCCAGTTTTTTAAGGAACCTCCACACTGTTCTCCATAGTGGCTGTACTAGTTTGCATTCCCACCAACAGTGTAAGAGGGTTCCCTTTTCTCCACACCCTCTCCAGCATTTATTGATTGTAGATTTTGGATCACAGCCATTCTGACTGGTGTGAAATGATACCTCATTGTGGTTTGATTTGCATTTCTCTGATAATGAATGATGTTGAGCATCTTTTCATGTGTTTGTTAGCCATCTGTATGTCTTCTTTGGAGAAATGTCTATTTAGTTCTTTGGCCCATTTTTTGATTGGGTCGTTTATTTTTCTGGGATTGAGCTGCAGGTGTTGCTTGTATATTTTTGAGATTAGTTGTTTGTCAGTTGCTTCATTTGCTATTATTTTCTCCCATTCTCAAGGCTGTCTTTTCACCTTGCTTTATAGTTTCCTTTGTTGTGCAGAAGCTTTTAATTTTAATTAGATTCCATTTGTTTATTTTTGCTTTTATTTCCAATATTCTGGGAGGTGGGTCATAGAGGATCTTGCTGTGATGTATGTCAGAGAGTGTTTTGTCTATGTTCTCCTCTAAGAGTTTTATAGTTTCTGGTCTTATGTTTAGATCTTTAATCCATTTTGAGTTTATTGTGTATGGTGTTAGAAAGTGTTCTAGTTTCATTCTTTTACAAGTGGTTGACCAGTTTTCCCAGCACCACTTGTTAAAGAGATGGTATTTTATCCATTGTATATCCTTGCCTCCTTTGTCAAACATAAGGTGCCCATGGGTGCATGGGTTTATCTCTGGGCTTTCTATTTTGTTCTATTGATCTATATTTCTGTCTTTGTGCCAGTACCATACTGTCTTGATGACTGTGGCTTTGTAGTAGAGCCTGAAGTCAGGCAGGTTGATTCCTCCAGTTCCATTCTTCTTTCTCAAGATAGCTTTGGCTATTCAAGGTTTTTGGTATTGCCATACAAATTGTTAAACTGTTTGTTCTAGCTCTGTGAAAAACACCGTTGGTAGCTTGATAGGGATTGCATTGAATCTATAAATTGCTTTAGGTAGTATGACACTTTGCTTTTCAATGCCGCTGCCAAAGCAGAATTTCTGGCCACAATTCCCCTGGTTTACTGAAAAGTCTTCCATCTTTATTGCATTATTTCTAAACCTTTTCACTCAAGCCTCTCCATACCTAATGATGCCTGAAGAACCACCTCTATTCTGTGCATCATGGAATAACCAGCTCTGGTTATAATACCTAGCACATAAGGTGGGTTCAATTAATATTACTCTAATAAAAAATTGATAGATTAAATCAAATTTCTGTTCAAATATTTGTGTGTCATTTACAAACTAATAGATATTTGGATTGGTTATCGCCATTTTGTCATTTCACTGAGCTGAATGTCTCAAGTGTTCTTTAACTAGTGAAAGTATGAAAAGTGTTAGTTGTCCAGATGTGTCCAACTCTTTGCAACCCCATGGACTGTAGCCCGCCAGGCTCTTCTATCCATGGGATACTTCAGGCAGGAATATTGGGTTGGATAGTCATTGCCTTCTGCAGGGGATCTTCCCAACCCAAGGACTGACCCCAGGTCTGTGCTGCAGGCAGATTCTTTACTGTCTGAGCTACCAAGGAAGCCCTCTTTAACTAAGGGAGTCACAACGTTTCAGATTTTGAAGGTATGTTAGGAGTTACTTTATGAAAACTCTTTTCTAGATGTGTGAATTATCTCATGCCTGCCTAACAAATCATATTGTTACAAAACTTCATAAATTTTCTCCCATTTACACTTGCTACTACCCTTTCTTTGCGATTCACATCAGCTCATTTGTCACAAGTTCAAAATACCTCCCTGAAGTAGCTCTTTAATACAACTTTTACTGTCTTTTGCATTTAGCTATTTTGTTCCCTCCACTCCAATTGTCAGTTTCAAATTATCTAAATTATTTATGCTGTTGGTTTTTCTATATGTACATGCTGGATTATAAACACTGAAAGCAAGAGGCTTGTCTTTAATTTACCTACATTGCCTTCACTGTCTAATTTGAGACCCTTTCAAAAATATTCAAAACTGTCAGTTAAGTGATTGAAATCAATTTCCTCAACCTCGGTATATGCAAATACATAGGCAATTACATCAAAACAGACATATGAGTATATTTCTATTATTACTTTTCTGTTGCTTAGTTCCTGACGCTCGTGTTCTTAATTCCTGTATCTAATGCTAATTCTCATGAACCTGGAGAGTGTCTCTTCCATTCCTTTAAGCTCTCAGGTCGTCTTTTGTCTACCTTGGACTTTGCATCAACTTCCTGAAGAAAGTGGCATTCTTCCTCCTCTTTGCCCTTTAGTTCCATCCTAGACACAGTGGGGTTTACAAAGCACAGTTCTGAAATACTGGGAGATTTGTGCTTGGGTATGTGAGTACTTGAGAACATAAGATACAAGAAACAGGTGGAGAAGACATTACTTCTGACACAGATATGAAAGAAATGTTTGCATTATATCAAAGAAGAGCTCAAACTTCATGCATCACGTTTGCCCAATTTTCAACTGAGTCTACAATGCCTGGAAAAAGACTAATTCCCAAGCAAGTATGCAGAGATTTGATAGAAACAATGAACCATTTTTATTGAGAACAAGTGATTTTGTTAGGATCATCAATACAGTCGTAACAGAGAATCAGAGAATAAAGAGTAACATTTGCAAAAGAGTCAGAGATACTACCAAGAAGATTCAGGGCTCAAAGACGCCAATCTAAAGTGGGTATTTACAGATCAAAGCTTCTGTCAGGCATGTGATTTCTTGCAAGTGGAAATCGTGGGTTATAAATCCTTGAATCGGCATTATCTTTAGATGCTTCATCTCAGAAACAAAAAGGGCTTAGTTAGTGCTGTTCTAGAAGCAAGAAGAATAACATCTCCTGTAGCAAACTGGCCAGTAGCTGCCATAGCCAGAGCCATATCCACAGCCATATCTGGTTCCGTAGCCACAGCCATAATAGGGGCCAAATCCACAGCCATATCCTGTCCCATATCCACAGCCGTATCCTGAGCCGTATCCACAGCCATATCTGGTTCCATATCCACAGCCATAATAGGGGCTGAACCCACAGCTGTAGCTCTTTCCACAGCCATAGCCACAGGAGTTGCCGTAGTAGTTACAACACATTTTGTCAAGGCAAGAGGGTTCAGGTAGACTGCAAGAGGCTGTTTCTGAAGTGTGTGTGTCTTCTCTTTCCCTTGGATCTTTATATACTGTCACTAATTGGCAGGACATACCATTCATTCCCTGACACAGGCAGCAAATATGGAAGCAACACTATGAGCCAGTCACTGTTGACCAATAATGCTTTGCTTAAAATAGCTTCTTATTTTGGACACTCATTTCATTTAAAGAGCATCATTTTCATTTTCCTCTGCCAAAGAATTTCTCACTAGAATCATGTGCCCAATAACAGATACCCATTTTCAAAACCTCTTATCATTTAGTATATATCTTATTTCAAAAGGCTTGGGAGGAAATGTTTAAAAAATTCACCTTAACTTTTTCTGTTTTATTTTCACATCTACCTCTGATCACTTGAAAACAAATATGTCTGTTCATTTTCTTGAATCATTGTAGCTTCTTGCCAGAGTTCTTCACCCAGATACCTACTGCCCAATACCAATTGGCATCTTGTTGTAGAACTCAAGGATGCTCCTAATTCTCCAGGGCACAGAACAACATGTGATAACCAAAAGAAAAATAATCCAGAATGTCAGTACTACTGAGAATAGAAATATTACAGTATAGCTGTGTGTTTGCAAATGCTTTTCTCTCTCTATGGATGTTTAAATCCAAACACACTCTTCCTTCTCACTCCAAACTAAACATCTAAACTTTCTAATGCAAAATGTAGCCAAAAAATATGTAGCTTTTCAAGTTTCAGTTCAGTTCCGTTCAATTCAGTTGCTCAGTCATGTCTTACTTTTTGCCACCTCATGGACTGCAGCAAGCCAGGGTACCTGTCCATCACCAACTCCCAGAGCTTGCTCAAACTCATGTCCATTGAGTTGGTGAGGCCATCCAACCATCTCATCCTCTGTTGTCCTGTTCTCCTCCTGCCTTCAATCTTTCACAGCCTCAGGGTCTTTTCCATTGAGTCAGTTCTTCACATCAGGTAGCCAAAGTATTGGAGCTTTAACTTTAGGATCAGTCCTTCCAATGAATATTCAGGACTGATTTCCTTTAGGATGGACTGGTCTGATCTTCTTGCAGTCCAAGGGACTCTCAATAGCCTTCTACACAGTTGAAAAGCATCAATTTTTGGCATTCAGTTTTCTTTATAGTCCAACTCTCACAGCCACACATGACTACTGGAAAAACCATAGCTTTAACTAGATGGACCTTTGTTGGCAAAGTAGTGTCTTTGCTTTTTAATATGCTGTCTAGGTTGGTCATAGATTTTCTTCCAAGGAGCAAGCGTCTTTTAATTTCATGGATGCAGTCACCATCTGCAGTGATTTTGGAGCCCAAGAAAATAAAGTCTCTCACTGTTTCCATTGTTTCCCCATTTATTTGCCATAAAGTGATGGGACCAGGTTCCATGATCTTAGTTTTTTAAATATTGAGTTTTAGGTGGAGTTTTCATTCTCCACTTTCACTTTCATCAAGAGGCTCTTCAGTTCCTCTTCACTTTCTGCCATAAGGGTGGTGTCATCTCATATATGAGGTTATTGATATTTCTCCCAGCAATCTGGATTCCAGCTTGTGCTTCATCTACCTGGCATTTTGCATGGTGTACTCTGCTTAGAAGTTAAATAAGCAGGGTAACAGTATACAGCCTTGACTTACTCCTTTCCCAATTTAGAGCCAGTTCATTGTTCCATGTCCAGTTCTAACTGTTGCTTCTTGACCTGGATACAGATTTCTCATGAGATGGCTAAGGAGGTCTGGTATTCCCATCTGTTTCAGAATTTTCCACAGTTTGTTGTAATCCACACAGTCAAAGGCTTTGGCATAGTCAATAAGGCAGAAGTAGATGTTTTTCTGGAACTCTCTTGCTTTTTCTGTATTAAAGTTGGGGGTGTGTTGTTTTTGCTTATCTCACTTGCTTAAGTGTACCACTATCTTTCATAATCAAGCAGATTTCAATACTTTATATTTTTTACAATAAGTATCATGAAGTCTTCTATTGTACACTCAAATTTCAACAGTGAAATGAGTGGTGATCCAGTACTTTATTGAATGCTTTCAGAGGGAACATTCATCAAGCTTCTGATCTCTTTGTGAAAATTTTCAGTGTTAGGCATTAATCCTTCAGCTGAGAAATCACTCAACCTTTTTTTTCTTCTGTTGATCACTGGTATAATCTTATGACTCTATGTTTAATAAGGAATGATAGGCATAAAGAAAAAATATCTTCATTCCAATCATCATTATGCTTCAGTTTTCTTAAATTTCCTGTCCTCCTTGCAATTTGAAATTATAAGTTTGTTTCACAAATTCTCTACAGTAGACACTTTGCTTTTCAATGCCGCTGCCAAAGCAGAATTTCTGGCCACAATTTCCCTGGGTTACTGAAAAGTCTTCCATCTTTATTGCATTATTTCTAAACCTTTTCACTCAAGCCTCTCCATACCTAATGATGCCTGCAGAACCACCTCTATTCTGTGCATCATGGAATAACCAGCTCTGGTTATAATACCTTGCACATAAGTTGGGCTCATTTAATATTTCTCTAATAAAAAATTGATAGATTAAGTCAAATTTCTGTTCAAATATTTGTGTGTCATTTACAAACTAATAGATATGTGGATTGATTATCACCATTTTGTCATTTCACTGAGCTGAATGTCTCAAGTGTTCTTTAACTAATGAAAGTATGAAAGTGTTAGTTGTCCAGATGTGTCCAACTCTTTGCAACCCCATGGACTGTAGCCCACCAGGCTCTTCTATCCATGGAATACTTCAGGCAGGAATACTGGGTTGGATAGTCATTGCCTTCTGCAGGGGATCTTCCCAACCCTAGGACTGAGCCCAGGTCTGTGATGCAGGCAGATTCTTTACTGTCTGAGCTACCAAGGAAGCCCTCTTTAACTAAGGGAGTCACAACGTTTCAGATTTTGAAGGTATGTTAAGAGTTACTTTGTGAAGACTCTTTACTGGATATGTAAACTATCTCATACATGCTTACTAAATCATATTCTTCCAAAACTTCTTGGACTTCTTTTCCCCCTTTACATTTGCTACTGTCCTTTTGAATCTTTCTTTGCAATTGGCATGAAATATCACAAGGTGAAAATACCTCCCTGAAATATCTCTTTAATGCTTCAATCCTTACTCTCTTTCCCACCAAACTGTTTTATTCCCACATCCCAACTGTCAGTTGAAATTATCTTAGTTATTTTTTATTTTCTTATTCTTCACCTACTAGAATGTAAACACTGTGAGAGTAGGAAATTTTTCTTTAATTTTTCTGCTTTGTCTTCAGTGTCTAAGATGAGACCATTTCAAAACTACTCAAAACTGTTTATCAGTTAAGTGATTGGAAACAATTTCAACATCAGTGTATACAAACAAATACATTTGCATTTCCATCAAAAGCAGATGATATGATAGAATGTTTGACTTTTACATGCATTCTTTTGTCTTATATGCTTGACACCTATCTCTGCTTCTTATTTCTCATATATGCTGGAAATTCCCCTTGCTTTCCATTATTCCTTTAAGTACCCAGGCCACCTCTAGTTTGTTTTGGAATGTGCATTAACTTCCTAAATAAAGTATCATTCCTCCTGTTTCACCTCCAGCTCCATCCCAGGCACAGAGAGATTTGCAAAGCGCAGTCCTGAAATACTGCTGCTAAGTTTCTTCAGTTTTGTCCAACTCTGTGTGACCCCATAGATGGCAGCCCACCAGGCTCCCCCATCCCTGGGATTCTCCAGGCAAGAACCCTGGAGTGGGTTGCCATTTCCTTCTCCAATGCATGAAAGTGAAAAGTGAAAGTGAAGTCGCTCAGTCGGGTCCGACCCTCAGCGACCCCATGGTCTGCAGCCTACCAGGCTCCTCCGTCAATGCGATTTTCCAGGCAAGAGTACTGGAGTGGGGTGCCATTGCCTTCTACTATTTGTGCTTATATATGAGTGCCTAAATATGTGAGAAACAAGAAATCGGTGGGAAAGACATTATTTCTGATGCAGGTATAAAAAGAAACGCTTATATCAAGAACTTCAAAGTTCAGCTTCACATTTGCTCAGTTTTCAACGGAGGGCATAACACCTCAAAACAAAAATTATGCACAAACAAGTACACAGAGATTTATTAGAAACAATGAACCATTTTTATTGATAACAAGGGACTTCTCCAACAGTACGGTATTTGGGTCATTACTACAGAGAGTCAGAGATTAAGGGACGAAAGGTTAACATTTGGAAAAAAGACAGATGATACCACCATGGAGCTTCAGGCCTCAAAGATGCCAATCTTAAAAACGGTAGGCAAAGGTCAAAGCTCTGTCTTGCATGTAATTTCCTGCATATAGAAATCATGACTTTTCAATCCTTGAATCAGCATTATCTTATGTGTGGTTTCAGATGTAAATGGTGTTTTAGGTGTTGACGTTCTAGCAGCAAGAAGAATAACATCTCCTGTAGCAGACGGGCCCGTAACTGTGGTAGCCAGAGTCATATTCACAGCCACAGCAGGAGCCGTATCCACAGCCATATCTGGTTCCACAACCACAGCCATAACGGGAGCTGTATCCACAGCCATAACGGGAGCTGTATCCACAGCCATAATAGGGGCTCAATCCACAGCCATATCCTGAACCATATCCACAGCCAGTCCCATATCCACAGCCATATCTGGTTCCATAACCACAGCCATAATAGGGGCTCAATCCACAGCTGTAGCTGTTTCCACAGCCATAGCCACAGGAGTTGCCGCAGTAGTTACAACACATGTTGTCAAGGGAAGAGGATTCAGGTGGACTGCAAGACGATGTTTCTGAAGTGCATGTGTTTTCTCCTTCCCATGGACCTTTATATACTGTCAGTAGTTGGCCTAGCAAACCATTCATTCCCTGACACAGACAACAAATATGGAAGCAACCATCATGTGCCGGTCGCTTTTGACAATCGATAATTTGCCTAAAGTAGCTAGTTATTTTGGAGATATTTAAAGAGCATCATTTTAATTTGCTCTGCCAGAGAATTTTTTCAGTAGAATCATGTGCCTCTAAACAGATACCCATTTCCAAAATTTCCTATCATTTAATATATATCTTATATTAAAAATGTGAGAAGCAATGTAGAAAAAATTTGCCCCTTTCTCTCTCTTCTTTCTTAAATCATTTGCCTCTGGCCATAAGAAAAGAATATTCCTACCCCTTTTCTTGAATCATTGCAGATTCATTTATAGAAGCCGAAGATGCTGATGATTCTGCATTCACAAAGAAGCCCCCAACAAGAAAAAATCTTGTCCAAACTGTCAATAGTGTTAAGAATAGAAATCCTGTTTTATAGCTACATATTTATAAATGATTCTCTATCTGTAGATGCCTAAATCCAAATGTACCCTGTTCTCTCATCTAAAGGAACACCGGACCTTTCCATCATCAAAGATGTGGTCAAATTTTTTTGTTTGTGGACTTTTCTTTGCATATCTTCTTGTATAGACTTTACGTTCATATCACCATTTTCAGAATCAGGCAGGTTCCAAATTTTTAAGTTTTTTTTTTTTTTTTATTCAACTATATTTGATTTACAATATTGTGTTAGTTTAGGGTGTAGAGCATAATGATTCAGTATTTTTGAATATTATACTCCATTATAAATTATTACAACATAATAAATAATTCACCATGCTATATAGTATATCTTTATTGCTCATCTATTTTATAAACAGTAGTTTGCATCTGCTAATCCAATGGCACTAATTGGTCCCTCCCCGTTGCTATCTCCTTTCATAACTAAAAGATTGTTTTCTATATCTTTGGGTCTCTTTCTGTCTTACATATGCATTCATTTTACAATTTTTAGAGTCTTCATATAACTGAAGTAATACAGTATTTGTCTTCCTTTATCTGCCTTATTCCTCTGCCTGAACATCTGTCACTAAGAGTATTCTCTAGATCTTTCCATTTTGCTGCAAATGGTAGTATCTCATTTTTATGTCTGAGTAATAATCCATGATGTGTTTATGTACACATATACATGTACACATATCTTCTTAAATGAGCTGAGAGATATTTGAATGCTTCCATATATGAGATATTATAAACAGTATTGCTAGGAACACTGGAGTGTATGTATCTTTTCAAGTTAGTGTTTTCACTTTTTCTGGATATGTACCCAGGACTAGAATTGCTGGATCATATGGCTGTCCTATTTTTAGGTTTTTATGGAACCTCCATACTGATTTCCATAGTGGTTGAACCAATAATTTTCATTGCCCAAGAGTGTTCAAGTGGTTCCTTTTCCCATATCCTCTAAAACTTCTGATATTTACTGATTGCTTTGGTGATAAGTATTCTGACAGATGTGAGTTGATATTGCATCATTGTTTTAATTTGCATTTTTCTGATAATTGGTAATATTGAGCATCTTTTCTTGTCCTGTTAGCCATCTGTGTGTTTTATGTGCCTTTTTATGCCAATACCATGCTATTTTGATTACTGTAGATTTACAAGATAGGCAGTTTGGGAGAGTTATGTCTCCAGCATTATCGTTTTTTTTCTGAAGAGTGCTTTGCCAATAAGTAGTCTTTTGTTGTTCTAGTTTTAAGATTATTTTTCTATACATTTTAAAACTATTTAAGGATTATTCTAGTTCTATGAATTTTAGGATTTTTTTGGTCTAGTTCTGTAAAAAATATCATGGGTACTGGATAGAAATTGCATTAAATCTGTAGATTTCTTTGGGTATTATGGCCATTTTAATAATATTAACTTTTCCAATACAAGGGAATGGGATATCTTTCCATTTTTGCATATAATTTTCAATTTTCTTTGTCAAAGTTTTATGGTTTTCAGAATATACTTCTTTCGCTTCCTTAAGTTGATTCCTAGGTATCATTTGTAGAACCAATAGGATTTCTTTTTACTTTCACTTCCTAATATTTCATAATTAGTGTATAGAAACATAACAGATTTCTCTATACTCATCCTGTAACATACAATCTACTGAATGAACTTATTAGCTCTAAGAGGTTTTTGGTGGAGACTTTCGAGTTCTCTGTACAAAGTACATCATCTGCAAGTAGTGACAGTGTTACCTCTTCTTTCCAATATGTTTTATTTCTTCTTGTTGCTGCAGCTAGAATGTCCAATTCTACTTTAAATAGAAGTGGTGAGAATGAGCATCCTTGTCTTATTCCTGAATTTAGCAGGAAAGATTTCACCTTTTCACCAATGAATATTATGTTGGCTGTGAATTGCTCATAAACAGTCTTTATTATATTCAGCTATTTCCCCCTAAACCACTTTGATGAGAGTTTTTAACTTGAATGGATGCTGATTTTTTTGAAACTATTTTTATGCATTTATTGAAGTGACCATGTATTTTTTGTCTTTCTTTTTGTTAACATAGGTGTACCACAGTGATTGATTGCATATGTTAATTGACTTTGTGACCCAGGATTAAATTCAACTTGATCACAGTGAATAATGCTTCTTTGTATTTTTTAATTTGGTTTGCTAACATTTTGTGGAGGGCTTTTTTTTTTTTTTTTGTAGTGTTTTTCTCTAGTTTGGCAGCAAGGTAATGGTGGTCTAGTATTGGGATAAATTAGGGCATGTTCCCTCATCTTCAGTTAGCTGAAATAGTTTGAGAAGGATAAATATAAGTTATTTTCCATATGTTTGGTAGAATTCCCCTGGAAATTTTTTTAACTACTGCTTTAATTTCATTTCTGGTGATCAGTATGTTCAAATTATTTGCTTCTTCTTAACTCAGTCTTGGTATGCTCTTTCTAGAAATTTGTGTTTCCTCCAGGTTATCCAATTTGTTAGTATATAACTGTTCACAGTATTTTCTTATGATTTTTTGTATGTCTGTGGTATCTCCTAGTCATAGGGATTGAAAGGTAGAAAAATATATACCCTGAGGAGGAAATCTATGAAGTGAAGTGAAGTGAAAGCTATTCAGTCGTGTTTGACTCTCTTTGACTAGAGCCTGCCAGGCTCCTCTGTCCATGGAATTCTGCAGGCAAGATTTCTGGAGTGCATAGCCATTCCATTCTCCAGGGGATCTTTCCAACCCAGCAATCAAACCCAGGTCTTTTATATCTTCTGCATTGCACGCAGATTCTTTACCATCTGAGCCACCAGAAAAGTCCATATATAGTCCTAATTATGGGAATCTTTAGAGCATATTTCACACTGTATAATAAGCCTTTGATCTTGACTCAAATGCCTTACTGCAAGATGATACTTAATTCAAATTATCAAAATAGACATAGTCCTAGAAATAAAATATATTTCTACTATGGAATAATCTTTTTACTTCTGTGGAGTTTCAAAAATACTAATATCAAATTTTTGCATAAACATGTTCCCAAGACATATGCTTTAAAAATAGAACATAAAGTTATTCTTTAGTTTCTGAACTTGAAAATGTGCATGATTCCATGTCCATTAAGTTGACATAATGTTGACACTGTATTTTGGGTAATAAATTACTATACAAAATCGCTTAGTCAGAGTGCAAAAAGGTCAATAGGAAGGTAATTTATATTCGGAGGGGTTTTGCTTCCTCATCATAAAAGCTTTTTTAATTAGGGTATACATATGTGGATACCATAGAATGACTTCTTTTACGTTACAAAGCTATTACATTAAATTCAGACTAAATCAGGATTACAGTACAAATAAATATGGGTATTTTAAAGCTATTACTAGACAAGAATTTAAAACTATGGAATAAGAAAAATAAGATTTCAAAAATTTGATTTTTATTGGAGTATAGTTGATTGACAATGTTGTGCTAGTTTCTGCAATACAGCAAAGTGAATCAGTTATATATATATATACCTATATCCATTCCTTTTTTAGATTCTATTCTTATATAGGTCATTACAGAATATTGGGCAGAGTTCCCTGTGCTATACAATAGATTTTTATTAGTTATCTATTTTATATATATTAGTGTAAATATGTCATTTTCAACCTCCCAGTTTATCCCCACTTCCCCTCCCCAACCCTTGGTAACCATGCTTGTTTTCTACTTCTGTGACTCTAATTCTGTTTTATAAATAGGTTCATTTGTACTATTATTTTTAGATTTCTTAGAAATCTAAAGAAAGCAGTATCATATATTTGTCATTCACTGTCTGCCTTACTTCACTCTGTATAAGAATTTCTAGGTCCACCTTGTCACTGCAAAATATATATATATATATATATATATATATATATATATTTAAAATTAAAATTTATGTTTGGATTCTAAAAAGTGCATACTTAAATAACATGTATTAAATGATAATCACAAAAATAAATATATATAGCCAAGAGGGGAAAAATAAAAAGGAAAGGGAGATAAAGTGAATAGCATTTATTGAGTAAAATTCCTGACCAGAACACTAAATAGATATGAAACATAAGGAAAACATTATGTAAAAATAGGTAGGCCTCATTTTAGAAAGAAGAAATTTGCATTTAGACAATTTAATCATATAATCAAATGTCTTTACAGTATATGTGGCTCTCCAATGTTTGACTACATGTTTGATTTGATTCATCCATTTTTATGGAAGAATATTGAGTCCAAATTATCAGGGATTGTACTCAGAGCTGGTTTTTCAAGGATGCACAGAATAGGAGTTGTCTTTACTGTTTTAAAATGGTATAAAGAGATCTGAATGGAAAGGTATTAGAAATAATGCAATAAAGATAAAAGAGTTTTTCAATAATCCAGGGATACTGTGACCAGAGAGTTGTTGGCTTTGGTACTGAAAAGTAAAGTGTCTGTACCAGAGAATTTGTCAAGTAGAATTTATAGTTTTGAATTTCAAGGCGGACAGAAAAGGTAAGAAACTGAAGGATAAGAAGAATGGAATGGGATCATATGTTCTTTATGTTTATGGTTAGGGATTAAACAGCAGAGTGTTCAGATTAGACCAGTGACCAATATCAGAAAAATCGGTAGAATGATTTCTCAACAGAAGGAAAAATGTCTGATAATGAAACTTCTCAAAAATTGAGGTTGGCAGCCTTGTGAAAATCCCTGTTAAAGGCATTCCATAAAGTACTCGATCACCACTTATTTCTTTGTTGTCGAAATTCAAGTATATCCAGTGGAAAGAATGATCTTGACTATCCTCCCTTCCAATTCAGATTTCATGGTTGTTACAGTGAAAAATAATCTAAATTTTGGAGTCTGCCAGATTCTAAAAAAGTTGATTTAAGTAAAACATAGAAACTAAGATAAGCAAAAAAAAAGAAAAAGAAAAAATGCCCCCTACCCCAACAAACAAAGCAACATGACTGAATGTTTGGTCATGAAAGGTTGAATGTTTGGTATAAAGTTACATTTCAATTAGTGAGGCAAGACATAGTTTTAATAAACTTTGGCAAGTGCTTTGACATGTGTCTGCACATAAGAACCAGGAGGTGCTGGCGGTGGTGGCTTAGTTGCTAGGTCATGTCAAACTCTTTGTAACCCCATGGACATATAGCCCGCCAGGCCCCTCTGTCCTTGGAATTTCCCAGGCAAGAACACTGGAGGGGGTTGCCATTTCCTCCTCCAGGGCATCTTCCAGACCCAGGGATCGAACCTACATCTCTTGCATTGCAAGCAGATTCTTTCCTGAGCCACTAGGGAAGCCCCAGGACCAAGAGGAGGATGATCCAGTTCAGACAATAACACGGAGGAAAGGCATCTCACAGGAGCTGATTACAGATCAGAGTTTTGATCTACAAATAGATTTTTTTTTAAGCCAAGAAATTTGGTGGCAAGAAAAATATTAACAGCAGAAGAAATGATACTCATTTCCCTCTTTTACATGTCAAAAAGGTAAGTGTGTTAGAGAGGATTATTTAGAAGAAAGGAGACATATTATATTTCAAAGTCACAATGAACATTTTTGTAGAAGGTTGAGAACTTCTGATTAATGTACATATGAATAAGGATAAAAGTGAGTTTTGTGGTACTTGATGTCATGAATGTATTAGGAGCTGAGATGGGCTTTTGCTGTAAGTATCAGAGTGACCCTACTTACCTTTAGCCTTTGAACTAAATGTGTAAGGAACAGTAGTGAGAAAGGGAGGAGCTAAGATGGCGGAGGAGTAGGACTGGGAGAACACTTTCTCCCCCACAAATTCATCAAAAGAACATTTAAACGCTGAGTAAATTCCAGAAAACAACTTCTGAATGCTGGAAGAGGACATCAGGCACCCAGAAAAGCAACCCAAGTCTTCGAAAGGAGGTAGGAAAAAATATAAAAGACAAAAAAAGAGACAAAAGAGGGAGGGACAGAGTTCCATCCCGGGAAGGGAGTCTTAAAAAGAGAGAAGTTTCCAAACACCAGGAAACCTTCTCACTGTCGAATCTGTGCTGAGCCTTGGAAGCACAGAGGGCAACACAACAGGGAGGAAAAATAAATAAACAATTAAAACCTGCAGATTGCAAGCCCTACAGTAACTCCCCCAGAGGAGAAGCAGCGCAGACGCCTGCACACGCCACTAGCAAGCAGGGGCTGGGCAGGGAGGCGCGGGGCTGGCTGCATCGCTTAGAGTAGGGATCTGGCCTGAATACCCCGAGCGCTATCTGAGCAAAATAATTTGGGCTAGCAAACCAGACTGTGGGATATCTACCACGTGAAAAGCCAGCCCTAACCTAAGACACCGCCAGGCCCCCGCACAGAACAAAGGACTGAACAGAGATAGCCGGTGGCAGACCATCCCCCTCCGATGACAGGCAGCCAGAGCCGGAAGGGGGCAATTGCAGCCCCAGAGAGACATTATCTATAAACTGTAAGCAGGCTTTTTTGCTAACTAAAACTTCTTGGGGGTCTGGACGGTCAACATCCACCTGAGAAGGTGCATGGGTTGTACACGTAGATAACCAAGCGGCGGGGAGGCGATAAGTCACAGCAATTGCGCTCGCCAAACACCTCATCACCTGAGCTGCTCGGACCTGGGAAGGGCACAAAACTCAGGCCCAACCAAGTCTGGGCCTCTGAGGACTACCTGAGTGCCTGAACCTGAGCGGCTTGGACCCGGCAGGTGCAAGCAGCCCAGGGCCGGCCACGGATGGTTCCTGGCGGAGCAACCTAGAGCCTGAGCAGTGTGGGCAGGGAGGCTACACGCGCCGTGAACGGGGGCAGACCCAGTGTGGCTGAGGCACTGCAAGCACATGCCAGTGTTATTTTGTTTGCAGCATCCCCCCCTCCCCACAGCGCAACTGAACAAGTGAGCCTAAAAAAAAACGTGTCCACCACTGTCCCCTTTGGGTCAGGGCGGAAACCAGATACTGAAGAAACCAGCAAACAGAAGAAGCTATAACAGAGGGAACCACCTTGGAAGCTACAGGCAATAGATTAAACCCTGTGGTTAGTACTGACTACATAGGAAGGGGCCTATAGATCTTGAGAAATGTAAGTTGGATGA
Organism: Bos grunniens; assembly: GCF_055505025.1. Classification (NCBI taxonomy): domain Eukaryota; kingdom Metazoa; phylum Chordata; class Mammalia; order Artiodactyla; family Bovidae; genus Bos; species Bos grunniens. The sequence goes on from NC_141165.1 coordinate 152,542,374, forward strand.
AGGAACTAGCCAAAAATGAACTGACCCCACAATACTCACAACAAAACCAGAGAAAGTCCTAGATATATTTTTACTATTTTTACTATCATTCTTTCTTTTTTTTTAATTAAAAAAATTTTTAAGTCCTCTATTATTCTTTTAATTTTCACTTTTATAACCTACTATTACTTTGCAAAAAAAAAAAAAAGACCCTATTTTTTTAAAGCAAACTTCATATATATATATTTTATAACTTCTGTGACCTTTTTTTTTTTCTTCTTCTTTTCTTTAACACTGTATTTTTGAAATTCCAAACTCTAATCTAGATTTTTAATTTTTGCTTTTATGTATTTGTTACCAATTTTGTACCTTTAAGAACCCAATCTTCAGTACCCATTTTTCACTAGGGAGCGAGATTACTGGCTTGACTGCTCTCTCTCCCTTTGAACTCTCCTTTTTCTTCTCACTGGGAAGCCTGTGTCTCCTCCCTAAACCCTCTCTACTCTACCCAACTCTGTGAATTTCTGTATGTTCCAGACGGTAGAGAACACTTAGGGAACTGATTACTGGCTGGATCTGTCTCCCTCCTTTTCATTCCCCCCTTTTATCCTCCTGGCCACCTCTGTCTCCTTCCTCCTTCTTCTCTTCTCTGTATAACTATGTGAACATATCTAAGCAGTCCAGTTGTGGAATGCACATAAGGAAGTGATTACTGGCTAGCCCACTCTCTCCTCTATTGATTCCACCTCATCTCATTTGGGTCACCTCTAACTCCCTCCTCCCTCTTCTCTTCTCCATGTAACGCTGTGAACCTCTCTGGGTGACCCTCACGGTGGAAAAACTTTTCATCTTTAATGTGGATGTTTTATCAATGGTGCTGTATAGAAGGAGAAGTTTTGAAACCACTGTAAAAATAAGACCAATAACTGGAAGCAGGAGGCTTAAGTCCAAACCCTGACACCATGGAACTCCTGACTCCAGGGATCATTAATTGACAGGAGCTCATCAAACGCCTCCATGCATACACTGAAACCAAGCACCACACAAGAGCCAACAAGTTCCAGGGCAAGACATACCAAGCAAATTCTCCAGCAACACAGGAACACAGCCCTGAGCTCCAAGATACAGGCTGCCCAAAGTCACCTCAAAACCATAGACAACTCATAACTCATTACTGGACACTTCATTGCACTCCAGAGAGAAGAAATTCAGCTCCACCCACCAGAACACCGACACAAGCTTCCCTAACCAAGAAACCTTGACAAGCCACCTGTACAAACCCACACACAGTGAGGAAATGCCACAATAAAGAGAACTCCACAAACTGCCAGAATACAGAAAGGACACCCCTAACTCAGCAATTTAAACAAGATGAAGAGACAGAGGAATACCCAGCAGACAAAGGAACAGGATAAATGCCCACCAAACCAAACAAAAGACAAAGAAATAAGGAATCTACCTGATAAAGAATTCTGAAAAACGATAGTGAAATTGATCCAAAATCTTGAAATCAAAATGGAATCACAGATAAATAGCCTGGAGACAAGGATTGAGAAGATGCAAGAAAGGTTTAACAAGGACCTAGAAGAAATAAAAAAGAGTCAATATATAATCAATAATGCAATAAATGAGATTAAAAACATTCTGGAGGCAACAAATAGTAGAATAACAGAGGCAGAAGATAGGATTAGTGAACTAGAAGATAGAATGGTAGAAACAAATCAGAGAGGAAAAAAGAAAAATGAATTTTAAAAAATGAGGACAATCTCAGAGATCTCCAGGACAATATTAAATGCTACAACATTCGAATCATAGGGGCCCCAGAAGAAGAAGACAAAAAGAAAGACCATGAGAAAATACTTGAGGAGATAATAGTTGAAAACTTCCCTAAAATGGGGAAGGAAATAATCACCCAAGTCCAAGAAACCCAGAGAGTCCCCAACAGGATAAACCCAAGGTGAAACACCCCAAGACACATATTAATCAAATTAACAAACATCAAACACAAAGAACAAATATTAAAAGCAGTAAGGGAAAAACAACACACAAGGGAATTCCTATAAGGATAACAGCTGATCTTTCAATAGAAACTCTTCAAGCCAGGAGGGAATGGCAAGACATACTTAAAATGATGAAAGAAAATAACCTACAGCCCAGATTATTCTACCCAGCAAGGATCTCATTCAAATATGAAGGAGAAATCAAAAGCTTTACAGACAAGCAAAAGCTGAGAGAATTCAGCACCACCAAACCAGGTCTCCAACAAATATTAAAGGATATTCTCTAGACAGGAAACACAAAAATGGTGTATAAATTCGAACCCAAAACAATAAAGTAAATGGCAATGGGATCATACTTATCAATAATTACCTTAAACATAAATGGGTGGAATACTTATCAATAATTACCTTAAATGTAAATAGGTGGAATGCCCCAACCAAAAGACAAAGACTGGCTGAATGGATACAAAAATAAGACCCCTACATATGCTGTCTACAAGAGACCCACCTCAAAACAGGGGACACATACAGACTGAAAGTGAAGGGCTGGAAAAAGATTTTCCATGCAAATAGGGACCAAAAGAAAGGAGGAGTAGCAATACTCATATCAGATAAAATAGACTAAAACAAAGGCTGTGAAAAGAGACAAAGAAGGTCACTACATAATGAACAAAGGATCAATCCAAGAAGAAGATATAACAATTATAAATTTATATGCACCCAACACGGGAGCACCGCAATATGTAAGACAAATGTTAATAAGTATGAAAGGAGAAATTAACAATAACACAATAATGGTGGGAGACTTTAATACCCCACTCACACCTATGGATAGATCAACTAAACAGAAAAGTAACAAGGAAACACAAACTTTAAATGATACAATAGACCAGTTAGATCTAATTGATATCTATAGGACATTTCACCCCAAAACAATGAATTTCACCTTTTTCTCAAGCGCACATGGAACCTTCTCGAGGATACATCACATCCTGGGCCATAAATCTAGCCTTGATAAATATAAAAAAATTGAAATCATTACAAGCATCTTTTCTGACCACAATGCAGTAAGATTAGATCTCAATTACAGGAGAAAAACGATTAAAAATTCCAACATATGGAGGCTGAACAACACGCTGCTGAATAACCAACAAATCACAGAAGAAATCAAAAAAGAAATCAAAATTTGCATAGACATGAATGAAAATGAAAACACAACAACCCAAAACCAGTGGGACACTGTAAAAGCAGTCCTAAGGGGAAAGTTCATAGCAATACAGGCATACCTCAAGAAACAAGAAAAAAGTCAAATAAATAACCTAACTCTACACCTAAAGCAACTAGAAAAGGAAGAAATGAAGAACCCCAGGGTTAGTAGAAGGAAAGAAATCTTAAAAATTAGGGCAGAAATAAATGCAAAAGAAACAAGAGAGACCATAGCAAAAATCAACAAAGCCAAAAGCTGGTTCTTTGAAAGGATAAATAAAATTGACAAACCATTAGCCAGACTCATCAAGAAACAAAGGGAGAAAAATCAAATTCATAAAATTAGAAATGAAAATGGAGAGATCACAACAGACAACAAAGAAATACAAAGGATCATAAGAGACTACTATCAGCAATTATATGCCAATAAAATGGACAACGTGGAAGAAATGGACAAATTCTTAGAAAAGTACAACTTTCCAAAGCTGGACCAGGAAGAAATAGAAAATCTTAACAGACCCATCACAAGCACGGAAATTGAAACTGTAATCAAAAATCTTCCAGCAAACAAAAGCCCAGGTCCAGGCGGCTTCACAGCTGAATTCTACCAAAAATTTAGAGAAGAGCTAACACCTATCCTACTCAAACTCTTCCAGAAAATTGCAGAGGAAGGTAAACTTCCAAACTCATTCTATGAGGCCACCATCACCCTAATACCAAAACCGGACAAAGATCCCACAAAAAAAGAAAACTACAGGCCAATATCACTGATGAACATAGATGCAAAAATCCTTAACAAAATTTTAGCAATCAGAATCCAACAACACATTATAAAGATCATACACCATGACCAAGTGGGCTTTATCTCAGGGATGCAAGGATTCTTCAATATCCGCAAATCAATCAATGTAATACACCACATTAACAAATTGAAAAATAAAACCATATGATTATCTCAATAGATGCAGAGAAAACCTTTGACAAAATTCAACATCCATTTATGATAAGAACTCTCCAGAAAGCAGGAAGAGAAGGAACATACCTCAACATAATAAAAGCTATATATGACAAACCCACAGCAGACATTATCCTCAATGGTGAAAAATTGAAAGCATTTCCTCTAAAGTCAGGAACAAGACAAGGGGGCCCACTTTCACCATTACTATTCAACATAGTTTTGGAAGTTTTGGTCACAGCAATCAGAGCAGAAAAAGAAATAAAAGGAATCCAAATTGGAAAAGAAGAAGTAAAACTCTCACTGTTTACAGATGACATGATGCTCTACATAGAAAACCCTAAAGACTCCACCAGAAAATTACTAGAACTAATCAACTTTACTAAGTTGCAGGATATAAAATCAACACACAGAAATCCCTTGCATTCCTATACACTAATAATGAGAAAACAGAAAGAGAAATTAAGGAAACAATTCCATTCACCATTGCGGAAAGAATAAAATACTTAGGAATATATCTACCTAAAGAAACTAAAGACCTATATATAGAAAACTATAAAACACTGGTGAAAGAATTCAAAGAGGACACTAATAGATGGAGAAATATACCATGTTCATGGATTGGAAGAATCAATATAGTGAAAATGAGTATACTACCCAAAGCAATTTATAGGTTAAATGCAATCCCTATCAAGCTACCAACAGTATTCTTCACAGAGCTAGAACAAATAATTTCACAATTTGTATGGAAATACAAAAAACCTCGAATAGCCAAAGCTATCTTGAGAAAGAAGAATGGAACTGGAGGAATCAACCTACCTGACTTCAGGCTCTACTACAAAGCCACAGTCATCAAGACAGTATGGTATTAGCACAAAGACAGAAATATTGATCAATGGAACAAAATAGAAAGCCCAGAGATAAATCCACGCACCTATGGACACCTTATCTTTGACAAAGGAGGCAAGAATATACAATGGATTAAGACAATCTCTTTAACAAGTGGTGCTGGGAAAACTAGTCAACCACTTGTAAAAGAATGAAACTAGAACACTTTCTAACACCATACACAACAATAAACTCAAGATGGATTAAAGATCTAAACATAAGAGCAGAAACGATAAAACTCCTAGAGGAGAACATAGGCAAAACACTCTCCAACATACATCACAGCAGGATCCTCTATGACCCACCTCCCAGAATATTGGAAATAAAAGCAAAAATAAACAAATTGGATCTAATTAAAATTAAAAGCTTCTGCACAACAAAGGAAACTATAAGCAAGGTGAAAAGACAGTCTTCAGAATGGGAGAAAATAATAGCAAATGAAGCAACTGGCAAACAACTAATCTCAAAAATATACAAGCAACTTCTACAGCTCAACTCCAGAAAAATAAATGACCCAATCAAAAAATGGGCCAAAGAACTAAATAGACATTTCTCCAAAGAAGACATACAGATGGGTAACAAACACATGAAAAGATGCTCAACATCACTCATTATCAGAGAAATACAAATCAAAACCACTATGAGGTACCATTTCACGCCAGTCAGAATGGCTGTGATCCAAAAGTCTACAAGCAATAAATGCTGGAGAGGATGTGGAGAAAAGGGAACCCTCTTACACTGTTGGTGGGAATGCAAACTAGTACAGCCACTATAGAGAACAGTGTGGAGATTCCTTAAAAAACTGGAAATAGAACTGCCTTATGATCCAGCAATCCCACTGCTGGGCATACATACTGAGGAAACCAGAATTGAAAGAGACACGTGTACCCCACTGTTCATCGCAGCACTGTTTATAATAGCCAGGACGTGGAAGCAACCTAGATGTCCATCAACAGATGAATGGATAAGAAAGTTGTGGTACATATACATAATGGAATATTACTCAACCATTAAAAAGAATACTTTTGAATCAGTTCTAATGAGGTGGATGAAACTGGAACCTATTATACAGAGTGAAGTATGCCAGAAAGAAAAACAGTACTACAGTATACTAATGCATATATATGGAATTTAGAAAGATGGTAACAATAACCCTGTGTACAAGACAGCAAAAGAGACACTGATGTATAGAACAGTCTTTTGGACTCTGTGGGAGAGGGAGAGGGTGGATGATTTGGGAGAATGGCATTGAAATACGTATAATATCATATATGGAACGAGTCGCCAGTCCAGGTTCGATGCATGATACTGGATGCTTGGGGCTGGTGCACTGGGACGACCCAGAGGGATGGTATGGGGAGGGAGGAGGCAGGAGGGTTCAGGATGGGGAACAGATGTATACATGTGGCGGATTCATTTTGATATTTGGCAAAACCAATACAATATTGTAAAGTTTAAAAATAAAATATAATTTTTAAAAATAAATAAATAACAAAAGCAAATAAATAAATAGATAAAGTGAAGCCTTGAAATTGCAATGTAAGCAGCAGCCAACGTGCCAGAGACTGGTGCTGACATATGCTAATTGTAATCCTTTAAAAATCTGCTCATTAAAACAAGATTTATTAGGCAACCTTGGCAAACCTGATTCCTTACTTCACATACCAAAGGGCAATGGAATTTGTTTAAATAAAATAGAATAATTCTGCCTTCTAACTAATTTTGATAGGTCCTGTGTTCCCATTTAATCTGAATCAGTGATGCATTACTATGATGTAACAGTTGCAAAGCATCTCCCAATAAAACAGAAAAAAATGTACAAAAAAAAAAAAAAAATAGGGAAGGGGTATGCATTCAGTGACCAGCTTGCTAGCTTCACCATATTTATCAAAGCAGAGGGCTTGTGGGCTCAAGATTTACAGCCTGTGACCTTTGGTAAGTCGGTTAAACCCTCGGTGTCTCAGTTTTCTTCTTTGTGAAAATGGACCTGGTATTTCTCATCACCCTGACTTATGGTGGGACCTAAAAATCCTGGGGAAACACCACCCCTGGTTTCCCTGAAGCTCTTCTCAGTAGTTGGTTCTCCATGCTCAATACCACTCTTTCTTCAGTGCCAAATAGCACTCCTCTGAGAAGCCTTTCAGCATCACTTATTCAGCTAAGCCTGGCTAGTGTCCCCAGGGAGAAAGAGGGGAAGAGGGAGGGATCAAGGAGGGAGACCTCAACAAGGGCAAAGTTAACTTGGGGAGGTCTTTAGATTTAAATTTATCTGAATGATATGTTTGCATCAAGTAAAGACCAAATAAAACCCCAGAAATCTGTATTAAAAAAAAAACAAAAAAAAGGAACAGTAGTGATAGAAAAAGGCAAGAATGATTGAGGGAGGGGAATGGACTAACATCTCATAACACGAAACTCTGATAAGGCTTTATGTGAAAAAATGAGTTTCTGGTCTAACTGAGGTCTTCTGATTCTTCAGCCAAATAAAGTTGGTTAAACTATCAAAGTCTCCTCAATGGTGAGACTCAGGTAGCTACAAAAAAGAGAGAAAAAGAGGGCTGCCCCACGTGAACAGGACCTTCCATTGCCTGGTGCATGGAAGAAGAAAATACAAGAAGGAACACATGCAGCATGCTGTCTCCATGCCTGTAAGTCTTCACTCTTTCCGGGAATGGAGTTCATTTTGAATTATGAGATACTGATCAGATTCTTAGGATTTGAGGAGAGTCGGACAAGGCAGGGGTAAGGAATGCAGAAAGGGTAGTGATTCAGGAAAGGAGACAGGAATATTCCTTTTCCTGTGGTCAGAAGCAGGTATTTTGGAAAACTGAGAGAGAAAAGGAGGCAAAATTGTCTGACATTCCCCAACAAGCTTGTTTTATAAGGTATCGGTTAAATGAGAGGAGATTTTGAAAATGATCAGCTTTGGGTCACACGATTCTACTAAGACAGTTTGTCAGCAGAACAAATTAAAGTGAAGCTCTTAAAATGAAACAGGAGTCTCCCAAATAATGAGCTATTTTAAGCAAACTCTAGTGATTGTCACCAGTGACGTGACTGGCTCATAATGTTGCCTCCATATTTGTTGTCTATGTCAGGGAATGAATGGTATGCTCTGCCAGTTACTGACAGTATATAAAGGTCCATGGGGAGGAGACACACACACTTCAAGAACAGCCTCCTGCAGTCCACCTGAATCCTCTTGCCTTGACAACATGTGTTGTAACTACTACGGCAACTCCTGTGGCTATGGCTGTGGAAAGAGCTATAGCTGTGGGTTCAGCCCCTATTATGGCTGTGGATATGGAAGTAGATATGGCTGTGGATATGGCTGTGGATACGGCTGTGGATATGGGACAGGATATGGCTGTGGATTTAGCCCCTATTATGGCTGTGGTTATGGAACCAGATATGGCTGTGGATATGGCTCTGGCTATGGCAGCTACTGGCCAGTTTGCTACAGGAGATGTTATTCTTGCTGCTAGAACATCACCCTCTTAGCCTAGTATGCTTTGAAAAGAGGAGTCTAAAGATAATACTGCTTCAAGAATCTGTAACCCATGATTTGTGCTTGCAAGAAATTGTATACATGACAGAGGTTTTGACCTCCAACTACCCATTTTTAGATTGACGTCCTTGAGGTCTGAAGATCAATGGTGATATCATCTGACTCTTCCAAATTTAGCCTTTACTCCTTAATCTCTGAGTCTCTGTTATGACTGTGTTAATGATCCTAACATTCTAAAGCTTGGATAACCCCTTATCCTCAATAAAAATGGCTCATTGCTTCTAACAAATCTCTGTGTACTGCTTATGAATTAGTCTTTCGTGAGGTGCTATGGCCTTTTTCAAAGACTGGGCTAAGAGGTTGCTTGAACCTTGAGTTCGTTGATATAATACAAGCATTTCTTCTTGTATTTGCACCAAAAATAATACCTTCTCCAACTATTTCTTGTATCTCACATGGTCACGCACTCACATACACAAGCACAAATCTCACAGTATTTCAGAACCATGCTGAACCATGCAAATCTCAATGTGTCGAGAATGGAGCTAGAGGAGACAGTGGAGGAGGAATGACACACATTCAGGTGGTCATGACAAAGTCCAGGTGCAGGAGAGACAATCTGATTTCCTGCAGAAGTACTGGAATAGAAGAGATGCTTCCCAGAAGCAATGAGAAATTGGAAGCAGAGTTGGGTGTTAGGCACTTGAAAATAAAGAACTAAGGAATGTATATTCTTTGCAGCCAAAGATGGAGAAGCTCTATACAATCAGCAAAAACAAGACCAGGACCTGACTGTGGCTCAGATCATGAACTCCTTATTGCCAAATTCAAACTTCAATTGAAGAAAGTGTGGAAAACCACTAAACCATTCAGGTATGACCTAAATCAAATCCCTTACAAATATACAGTGAAAGTGAGAAATAGATTTAAAGGACTAGATCTGATGGACAGAGTGCTTGATGAACTATGAACGGACTTAGTGACATTGTACATGAGAAAGGAATCAAGACCATCCCCAGGAAATAGAAATGCAAAAAAGTAAAATGGCTGTCTGAGGAGGCCTTACAAATAGCTGTGAAAAGAAGAGAAACAAAAAGCAAAGGAGAAAAGGAAAGATATACACATTTGAATGCAGAGTTCCAAAGAATAGCAAGGAGAGATAAGAAAGCCTTCTTCAGTGATCAACTCAAAAAATAGAGGAAAACAATAGAATGGGAAAGACTAGACATCTATTCAAGAAAATTAGATATACCAAGGGAATATTTCGTGCAATTTGGGCTCAATAAAGGACAGAAATGGTATGGACCTAACAAAAGCAGAAGATATTAAGAAGAGGTGGCAAGAATACACAGAAGAACTGACAAAAAAGATCTACATGACCCAGATAATCAGGATGGTGTGATCACTCACCTAGAGCCAGACATTCTGGAATGTGAAGTCAAGTGGGCCTTAGGAAGCATCGCTATGCACAAAGCTAGTGGAGGTAATGGAATTCCAGTTGAGCTAGTTCAAATCCTGAAAGATGATGCTGTGAAAGTGTTTCACTCAATATGCCAGCAAATTTGGAAAACTCAGTAGTGGCCACAGAACTGCATAATGTCAGTTTTCATTGAAATCCAAAAGAAAGGCAATGCCAAAGAATGTTCAAACTACCGCACAACTGCATTCATCTCACGATTAATAAAGTAATACTCAAAATTCTCCAAGCCAGTTTTCAGCAATATGCAAACCGTGAACTTTCAGATGTTCAAGCTGGATTTAGAAAAGGCAGAGGAACCAGAGATCCAATTGCCAACATCCACTGGATCCTCGAAAAAGCAAGAGAGTTCCAGAAAAAAATCTACTTCTGCTTTATTAACTATGCCAAATCCTTTGACTGTGTGGGTCACAATAAACTGTGGACAATTCTGAAAGAGAAGGGAATAACAGACCACCTGACCTGCCTCTTGAGAAACTTATATGCTGGTCAGGAAGCAACAGTTAGAACTATGTATGAAATAACAGACTGGTTCCAAATAGGAAGATGAGTACGTCAAGGCTGTATATTGTCACCCTGCTTATTTCACTTATATGTAGAGTACGTCATGAGAAACACTGGACTGGAAGAAGCACAAGCTGGAATCAAGATTGCCGGGAGGAATATCAATAACATCAGATATGCAGATGACACCACCCTTATGGCAGAAAGTGAAGAAGAACTAAAGAGCTTTTAGATGAAAGTGAAAGAGGAGAGTGAAAAAGTTGGCTTAAAGCTCAACATTCAGAAAACTAAGACCAGGCATCCAGTATCGTCACTTCATGACAAATAGATGGGGAAACAGTAGAAACAGTGGCAGAATTTTTTGGGGGGGCTCCAAAATCACTGCAGATGGTGATTGCAGCCATGAAATTATAAGGCGCTTATTTCTTGGAAGAAAGTTATGACCAACCTAGAAAACATATTAAAAAGGAGACACAGTACTTTGCCAACAAAAGTCTGTCTCATCAAGGCTATGGTTATTCCAGTGGTCATGTATGCATGTGAGAGTTGGACTGTGAAGAAAGCTGAGTGCAGAAGAATTGATGCTTTTAAACTGTGGTGTTGGAGAAGACTCTTGCGAGTCTCATGGATGGCAAGGAGATCCAACCAGTCCATCCTAAAGGAGATCAGTCCTGGATATTCATTTGAAGGACTGATTTTGAAGCTGAAACCCCAAGACTTTAGCCACCTGATGTGAAGAGGTGACTCATTTGAAAAGACCCTGATGCTGGGAAAATTGAGGGAAGGAGGAGAAGAGGATGGCAGAGGATGAGATGATTGGATGGCATCACCAACTCAATGGACATGATTTTGGGTAAGCTCCAGGAATTGGTGATGGACAGGGAGTCCTGGCGTTGAAGAGGCCTGGTTCATGGGGTTGTAAAGAGTTGGAAACACCTGAATGACTGAACTGAACTGAACCAAACCAGTTCATCTCTATTGCATGTTGTAAAATGTCTTTTTACACATTATCTCAATTCATTTTCACATCCTCTTAAAATAAATAGAGTGGGTCTTGACAAACAAGTGTTGGGAGAAAGAAGCTGAGGCTCAGAGTGATTAAGTCACTATCTTGAAATCACACAGCAACTGAGTGTCAGAGCCAAGTTTTCATAGTCTTCTGCTAGTGAGCTCACTGCCATATGCTCCTCCTGGCCAGGCCCTTTCCTGCTTATGGAAGCAGTATGCGCTGTGCTCTAAATAATCTGAAGAGAAAAAGAAAAGTCTGAGTGTTCCTCTCTACATCTGCTTAGTGATTACACACCTCCACTGGTGGTAATAAATGCACAGAAAGACTTGTTGTCCCACTCCCTTATCTGACTGGCCAGTTCCTACTCAAGCCTCATGTCTAGTGCCCCATCTTCTCAGAACTCTTTCCTGACTCTCACAGCACTAATAACTTTCCTTATTTTATAACTTTCATAACACATGGCTACAAAAACAATTACTTCATTTCTTCTTTAAATCCTACTATGTTACTCCTACATAAAATTATGAATTCACTGAGAACTAGGCTCATTGGATGGATAGAGGAGAGATTCATACATAAATACCTATATCAGTTCAGTTCAGTTCAGTCACTCAGTTGTGTCCGACTCTTTGCAACCCCAAGGACTGCAGTACATGAGGCCTCCCTGTCCATCACCAACTCCCTGAGTTTGCCCAAATTCATGTCCACTGAGTCAGTGATGCTATCCAACCAACTCATCCTCTGTCATCCCCTTCTCCTCCTGCTTTCAATTTTCCACAGAATCAGGTTCTTTTCAAATAAGTCAGTTCTTCATATCAGGTGGCCAAAGTATTATAGTTTCAGGTTCAACATCAGTCTTTCCACTGAACACCCAGGACTGACCTCCTTTAGGATGGACTGGTTGGATCTCCTTGCAGTCCAAGGGACTCTCAAGAGTCTTCTCCAACACCACAGTTGAAAAGCATCAATTCTTCGGCACTCAGCTTTCTTCACAGTCCAACTCTCACATCCATACATGACCACTGGAAAAACCATATCCTTGACTAGATGGACCTTTGTTAGCAAAGTACTGTGTCTCCTTTTTAATATGCTGTGTAGGTTGGTCATAACTTTCATTCCAAGGAGTAAGCGTCTTTTAATTTCATGGCTGCAATCACCATCTACAGTGATTTTGGAGCCCAAAAAAATAACGTCTGACACTGTTTTTACTGTTTCCCCATCTATTTGCCATGAAGTGATGAGACCGGATGCCGTGATCTTAGTTTTCTGAAGGTTGAGCTTTAAGCCAACTTTTTCACTCTCCTCTTTCACTTTCAACAAGAGGGTCTTTAGTTCTTCTTCACTCTGCCATAAGGGTGGTGTCATCTGCATATCTGAGGTTATTGATATTTCTCCAGGCAATCTTGATTCCAGCTTGTTCTTCCTCCGGCCCAGCGTTTCTCATGATGTACTCTGCATATAAGTTAAATAAGCAGGGTGACAGTATACAGCCTTGATGTGCCAGGAGCCGGCATATTGCATATTGAGTGCAGCGCTTTCCACAGCATCATCTCTCAGGATCTAGAATAGCTCAACTGGAATTCTATCACTGCCGGGAGCCAGTGTGAGGAATTCCGCCCATGACAAAGGTCATGAGGAAGGAGGCTCGGCATACGCAAAGGCGGGATCAAGCCTCAGGAGTCCCCCTGGAAATTCTTGAGCATCTACCCCCAAAACCAGATTCTGCCTACTTTCTGCTTTGCGCTTTCACCTATACCTCTGACTTTATGGGGGGCTGTCCCCCACTACCTCTCTCTCAAAAAAGAGTTAGCTTACAGCTCCAGTTAATAATTCCTGGGTGTGACAGTGTTTAACCTACAAACTCCTTTGGAAATCCTCTAGCCTGCATAAATAGGTTTTTCCAGCCACATGTGATTGTTCAGAGCCTCCCAACTGTGAGAGGCAGGAGATGTTCTAAACTGTCTAAACACAGATCCCTTTGAGTAGTTAAAAGATTGATTAGAAATTGTATTGGTGAAGGGTTTTTCACTTATTGGGCCAATGTTTGCTGCTAAGTCTCCATACTCCTTACCTACTGTGTCCTTGGCAGTGTATTGATTGATATAATGGGTGTATAGAAATGTAAGTAGTAGCCTCAATGTTTGTAACCTTGGACCCTTGAGTTAATTCTTTTCTTGATTGAGCCCACCTCACCTTTGCCCTATAGGAATGCAGCTTTGTCCAATGCTTTTTTGGGGGCTGGTGCCTGACTTTGGAATAATCACCTTTAGAGAAAGATAAGTTTCTTAAAATGTTAACAGGCCTCCTGGCCAGAAGATGATGTAATTCACCTGAACTTTTGCATAAGATAAGTTTGAAAGCCTGGCTTCGATTAGGACCAGGAACTGCTGTCCTTGCATGACTCCACCCCTTCCCCCATTATCCTCTATGCACAACTTAAGGTATAAAAACTACTTTGGAAAATAAAGTGCGGGCCTTGTTCACCGAAACTTGGTCTCCCCATGTCGCTCTCTCTCTCAAATTCTGGCTGAGTCTCCATCTGGAGCACAGAACCCGCCATGCTTGCTAATTATGCCTGGGCTTCTAGGATCCAACCGGGGAGGCCTCAGTGTCTCCTGTCCTTCGGGAGAATGGAAGGACGCCTGCGGCCTAGGTAAGTGGTGCTAAATTCTTGTCTTGAAGTTGTATTGGTCTCCCGCATAAACCAAGCTATTCAGCCCCTTTTCTCCACTGAATTTTCCTACTGAGCTATCCTTATCCTATTACTCTTTATATCTTTGATAAAATATTCAAATAAATAGGTCGCCGACACCGTCCCTGCTTCGAATACCCTGGATCAGCTGGGGCTTCGAATACCCTGGATCAGCCGGGGCTGGTCCCCGGCATTGATGTACTCCTTTTTCCTATTTGGAACCAGTCTGTTGTTCCATGTCTACAGCATGTAGAACCCAAGGATGCTACTAATACTCCAGGGCACAGACCAACATGTAATAACTAAAAGAAAAATAATCGAGAATGTCAGTAGTACTGAGAATAGAAACATTACAGTATACTTGTGTGTTTACAAACAAGTTTCTTCCAAACCTATTCTTGTTTCTCACTCGAAGCTACACATCTGAACTTTCTATTGCCAAACATGTAGGTGAAAAAAATGTGTGGCTTTTAAAAGTTTCAGTACAGTTCAGTTCAGTCGCTCAGTCATGCCCTATTCTTTGTGACCTCATGGACTGCAGCAAGCCAGGGTTCCCTGTCCATCACCAACTACCAGAGCTTCTTCAAACTCATGTCCATCGAGTCGGTGAGGCCATCCAACCATCTCATCCTCTGTTGTCCCCTTCTCCTCCTGCCTTCAATCTTTCCCAGCATCAGGGTCTTTTCAAATGAGTCAGTTCTTCACACCGGGTAGTCAAAGTACTGGAGCTTCAGCTTCAGCATCAGTCCTTCCGATGAATATTCAGGACTGATTTCCTTTTGGATGGATTGGTTGGATCTCCTTGCAGTCCAAGGGACTCTCAAGACTCTTTTTTTGAACAACACAGTTGAAAAGCATCAGTTCTTTGGCATTCGGTTCTTTTTATAATCCAACACTCACATCCATACATGACTACTGGAAAAACCATAACTTTGACTAGATGGACCCTTCTCAGCTAAGTCATGTCTCTTCTTTGTAATATGCTGTCTAGATTGGTCACAGCTTTTCTTCCAGTGAGCAAGCATCTTTTTCTTTCATGGCTGCAATCACCATCTGCAGTAATTTTGGAGCCCAGGAAAATGAAGTCTCTCCCTGTTTCCATTGTCTCCCCATCTATTTACCATGAAGTGATGGGACCAGATTGCATGATCTTTGTTTTCTGAATGTTGAGTTTTAAGCCAGCAATTTCATTCTCCTCTTTCACTTTCATCAAGAGGCTCTTCAGTTCCTCTTCACTTTCTGCCATATAGGTGGTATCATCTGCATATCTGAGATTATTTATATTTCTCCCACTAATCTTGATTCCAGCTTGTGCTTCATCCAGCTTGGTATTTTGCATGATGTACTCCGCTTAGAAAATGAATAAGCAGGATGACAGTATACAGCCTTGACTTACTGCTTTCCCAATTTGGACCAGTTCATTGTTCCATGTCCAGTTCTAACTGCTGCTTCTTGACCTGCATACAGGTTTTTCAGGAGACAGGAAATGTGGTCTGGTATTCCCATCTCTTGAAAGATTTTCCTCAGTTTATTGTGATCCGCACAGTTAAAGGCTTTGGCATAGTCAATAAAGCAGAAGTAGATGTTTTTCTGGAACTCTCTTGCTTATTCTATTTTATTTAATTTTTTTCAGTTGAATTTTCACTTATTTGCAACATAGGAACTTACAAAAGTAAAAAGTTTTAATGTATTTATTACTTGTAATATCATTAAAAACCACCAAATTCTTAGGAATATATTTTATAATTTATATATAAACCTCTACACTAAAAACTGCAGAAAATTATTAAGAAAAACTGAAGAAGATCTAAGTAACAATTAGACAGATTAGACCCATCAGCATATTGCAAATGTATCAGTTCTCCCCATTTTGATCTAAAAATTCAAAATCTCATTAGATTTTACAGTGCCAACTGACTGACTAGCACTGTCAATTGTTCCATTTTAAAGTTTGGTGGGGGGGGGTGTTATTTTTGTTTATCTCACTTGCTTAGTTGTACCTTTCATAATCTTTCATAATCAAGCAGATTCCAATACTTGTTATTTTTTACAATAAGAACCATGAAGTCTTCTACTGCACACTCAAATTTCAACAACAGTGAGATGAGTGGTGATCCAGTACTTTATTGAAGGCCTTCAGAAGAAACTTTCACCAAGCTTCTGATTTCATTTCTGAGAATTTTCAATATTAGGCATTTTTCCTTCAGCTGAGAAATCATTAAACCTTTTTTTTTTCTTCTATTGATTACGGGTATAATCTTATGATTCTACTATGTTGAATCATGAATGGTGGGCATAAAGAAAATATATCCTCATTCCAATCATCATTATGCTTTAGTTTTCTTACCTTTCCCATCCTCATTGCTATTTGAAATTTTAAGTTTGCTTCACAAATTCTCTACAGTAGGCATTTTGCGTTTCTTTTTTTTTTTTAATATATGTAATTTTTATTTATTTATTTATTTTTAAAAATTATTATTATTTTACTTTACAATATTGTATTGGTTTTCCCATACATCAATATGCATCCTCCACGGGTATACACGTGTTCCCAATCCTGAACCCCCCTCTCACCTCCCTCCCCGTACCATCCCTCTGGGTCATCCCAGGGCACCAGCCCCAAGCTTCCTGTATCCTGCATCAAACCTGTACTGGTGATTCGTTTCTTATATGATATTATACATTTCAATGCCATTCTCCCAAATCATCCCCCCCTCCCTCTCCCACAGAGTCCAAAAGACTGTTCTATACATCTGTGTCTCTTTTGCTGTCTCATATACAGGGTTATTGTTACCATCTTTCTAAATGCCATATATATGCATTAGTATACAGTACTCGTGTTTTTCTTTCTGGCTTACTTCACTCTGTATAATAGGCTCCAGTTTCATCTACCTCATTAGAACTGATTCAAATGAATTCTTTTTAATGGCTGAGTAATACTCCATTGTGTATATGTACCACTGCTTTCTTATCCATTCATCAGCTGATGGACATCTAGGTTGCTTTCACGTCCTGGCTATTATAAACAGTGCTGCAATAAACATTGGGGTACACGTGTCTCTTTCAATTCTGGTTTCCTTGGTGTGTATGCCCAGCAGTGGGATTGCTGGGTCATATGGCAGTTCTATTTCCAGTTTTTTAAGGAATCTCCACACTGTTCTCCATAGTGGCTGTACTAGTTTGCATTCCCACCAACAGTGTAAGAGGGTTCCCTTTTCTCCAGACCCTCTCCAGCCTTTATTGCTTGTAGACTTTTGGATCACAGCCATTCTGACTGGCGTGAAATGGTACCTCATAGTGGTTTTGATTTGTATTTCTCTGATAATGAGTGATGTTAAGCATCTTTTCATGTGTTTGTTAGCCATCTGTATGTCTTCTTTGGAGAAATGTCTATTTAGTTCTTTGGCCCATTTTTTGATTGGGTCGTTTATTTTTCTGGGATTGAGCTGCAGGAGTTGCTTGTATATTTTTGAGATTAGTTGTTTGTCCATTGCTTCATTTGCTATTATTTTCTCCCATTCTGAAGACTGTCTTTTCACCTTGCTTATAGTTTCCTTTGTTGTGCAGAAGCTTTTAATTTTAATTAGATCCCATTTGTTTATTTTTGCTTTTACTTCCAATATTCTGGGAGGTGGGTCATAGAGGATCCTGCTGTGATGTATGTCGGAGAGTGTTTTGCCTATGTTCTCCTCTAGGAGTTTTATAGTTTCTGGTCTTATGTTTAGAACTTTAACCCATCTTGAGTTTATTTTTGTGTATGGTGTTAGAAAGTGTTCTAGTTTCATTCTTTTACAAGTGGTTGACCAGTTTTCCCAGCACCACTTGTTAAAGAGATTGTCTTTTCTGTATTGTATATTCTTGCCTCCTTTGACAAAGATAAGGTGTCCATACATGCGTAGGTTTATCTCTGGGCTTTCTATTTTGTTCCATTGATCTATATTTCTATCTTTGTGCCAGTACCATACTGTCTTGATGACTGTGGCTTTGTAGTAGATTCTGAAGTCAGGTAGGTTGATTCCTCCAGTTCTGTTCTTCTTTCTCAAGATAGCTTTGGCTATTCGAGGTTTTTTGTATTTCCATACAAATTGTCAAATTATTTGTTCTAGCTCTGTGAAAAATACCGTTCGTAGCTTGATAGGGATTGCATTGAATCAATAGATTGCTTTGGGTAGTACAACACTTTGCTTTTCAATGCCGCTGCCAAAGCAGAATTTCTGGCCATAATTCCCCTGGTTTACTGAAAAGCCTTCCATCTTTATTGCATTATTTCTAAACCTTTTCACTCAAGCCTCTCCATACCTAATGATGCCTGCAGAACCACCTCTACTCTGTGCATCATGGAATAACCAGCTCTGGTTATAATACCTTGCACATAAGTTGGGCTCAATTAATATTTCTCTAATGAAAAATTGATAGATTAAGTCAATTTCTGTTCAAATATTTGTGTGTCATTTACAAAGTAATAGATATTTGGATTGATTATCACCATTTTGTCATTTCACTGAGCTGAATGTCTCAAGTGTTCTTTAACTAGTGAAAGTATGAAAGTGTTAGTTGTCCAGATGTGTCCAGCTCTTTGCAACCCCATGGACTGTAGCCCGCCAGGCTCTGCTATCCATGGAATACTTCATGCAAGAATATTGGGTTGGATAGTCATTGCCTTCTGCAGGGGATCTTCCCAACCCAAGGACTGACCCCAAATCTGAGCTGCAGGCAGATTCTTTACTGTCTTAACCACCAAGGAAGCCCTCTTTAACTAAGGGAGTCACAACGTTTCAGATTTTGAAGGTATGTTAAGAGTTACTTTGTGAAAACTCTTTTCTAGATGTGTGAATTATCTCACACATGCCTAACAAATCATATTGTTACAAAACTTTATAAAATTTTTTGCATTTACACTTGCTACTGCCCTTTCTTTGCGATTCACATCAGCTTATTTGTCACAAGTTCAAAATACCTCCCTGAAGTAGCTCTTTAATACAACTTTTACTCATTTAGCTATTTTATTCCGTCCACTCCAATTGTCAGTTTCAAATTATCTGAATTACTTATACTGTTGGTTTTTGTATACGCACATGCTAGAATATAACACTGAAAGCAAGAGGCTTGTCTTTAATTTACCTACATTGCCTTCACTGTCTAATTTGAGACCCTTTCAAAAATATTCAAAAGTCTCAGTTAAGTGATTGAAATCAATTTCCTCAACCTCAGTATATGCAAATACATAGGCAATTACATCAAAACAGACATATGACGGTATTTCTATTATTACTTTTCTGTTGCTTAGTTCCTGACGCTCGTGTTCTTAATTCCTGTATCTAATGCTAATTCTCATGAACCTGGAGAGTGTCTCTTCCATTCCTTTAAGCTCTCAGGTCGTCTTTTGTCTACCTTGGACTTTGCATCAACTTCCTGAAGAAAGTGGCATTCTTCCTCCTCTTTGCCCTTTAGTTCCATCCTAGACACAGTGGGATTTACAAAGCACAGTTCTGAAATACTGGGAGATTTGTGCTTGGGTATGTGAGTGCCTGAGAACATAAGATACAAGAAACAGGTGGAGAAGACATTATTTCTGACACAGATATGAAAGAAGTGTTTGCATTATATCAAAGAAGAGCTCAAACTTCATGCATCACGTTTGCCCAGTTTTCAACTGAGTCTACAATGCCTGGAAAAAGACTAATTCCCAAGCAAGTACGCAGAGATTTGATAGAAACAATGAACCATTTTTATTGAGAACAAGTGATTTTGTTAGGATCATCAATACAGTCGTAACAGAGAGTCAGAGAATAAAGACTAACATTTGCAAAAGAGTCAGAGATACTACCAAGAAGATTCAGGGCTCAAAGACACCAATCTAAAGTGGGTATTTACAGATCAAAGCCTCTGTCATGCATGTGATATCTTGCAAGTGGAAATCGTGGGTTATAAATCCTTGAATCGGCATTATCTTTAGATGCTTCATCTCAGAAGCAAAAAGGGCTTAGTTAGTGCTGTTCTAGAAGCAAGAAGAATAACATCTCCTGTAGCAAACTGGCCAGTAGCTGCCATAGCCAGAGCCATATCCACAGCCATATCTGGTTCCATAGCCACAGCCATAATAGGGGCCAAATCCACAGCCATATCCTGTCCCATATCCACAGCCGTATCCTGAGCCATATCCACAGCCGTATCTACTTCCATAACCACAGCCATAATAGGGGCTGAACCCACAGCTGTAGCTCTTTCCACAGCCATAGCCACAAGAGTTGCCGTAGTAGTTACAACACATGTTGTCAAGGCAAGAGGGTTCAGGTGGACTGCAAGGCGATGTTTCTGAAGTGTGTGTGTGTCTTCTCCTTCCCTTGGACCTTTATATACTGTCAGTAATTGGCAGGACATACCATTCATTCCCTGACACAGGCAGCAAATATGGAAGCAACATTATGAGCCAGTCACTGTTGACCAATAATGCTTTGCTTAAAATAGCTTCTTATTTTGGACACTCATTTCATTTAAAGAGCATCATTTTAATTTTCCTCTGCCAAAGAATTTCTCACTAGAATCATGTGCCCAAACACAGACACCCATTTTCAAAACCTCTTATCATTTAGTATATATCTTATTTTAAAAGGCTTGGGAGGAAATGTTTAAAAAAATTCCCCTTAATTTTTTCTTTTTTATTTTCACATCTACCTCTGATCACTTGAAAACAAATATGTCTGTTCATTTTCTTGAATCATTGTAACTTCTTGCCAGAGTTCTTCACCCAGATACCTACTGCCTGATACCAATTGGCATCTTATTGTAGAACTCAAGGATGCTCCTAATTCTCCAGGGCACAGAACAACATGTAATAACATGTAACCAAAAGAAAAATAATCTAGAATGTCAGTACTACTGAGAATAGAAATATTACACTATAGCTGTGTGGTTGCAAGTAAGTTTCTCTCTCTGTGGATGTCTAAATCCAAACATACTCTTCCTTCTCACTCTAAATTAAACATCTGGACTTTCTAATGCCAAAATGTAGCCAAAAAATGTGTAGCTTTTTAAGTTTCAGTTCAGTTCAGTCGCTCAGTCATGTCCTACTCTTTGCCAACTCAGGGACTGCAGCAAGCCAGGGTACCTGTCCATCACCAGCTCCCAGAGCTTACTCAAACTCATGTCCATTGAGTTGGTGACGCCATCCAACCATCTCATCCTCTGTTGTCCCATTCTCCTCCTGCCTTCGATCTTTCACAGCCTCAGGGTCTTTTCCAATGAGTCAGTTCTTCGCATCAGGTAGCCAAAGTACTGGAGCTTTAACTTCAGGATCAGTCCTTCCAATGAATATTCAGGACTGATTTCCTTTAGGATGGACTGGTCTGATCTCCTTGCAGTCCAAGGGACTCTCAATAGTCTTCTCCAACAACACAGTTCAAAAGCATCAATTCTTTGGCATTCAGTTTTCTTTATAGTCCAACTCTCACATCCATACATGACTACTGGAAAAACCATAGCTTTGAGTAGATGGACCTTTGTTTGCAAAGTAATTTCTTTGCTTTTTAATATGCTGTCTAGGTTTATCATAGTTTTTCTTCCAAGGAACAAGCGTCTTTTAATTTCATGGCTGCAGTCACCATCTGCAGTGATTTTGGAGCCCAAGAAAATAAAGTCTGTCACTTTTTCCATTGTTTCCCCTACTATTTGCCATGAAATGATGGGACCAGATGCCATGATCTTAGTTTTTTGAATGTTGACTTTTAAGTGGAGTTTTCATTCTCCACTTTCATTTTCATCAAGAGGCTCTTCAGTTCCTCTTTCACTTTCTGCCATAAGGGTGGTGTTATCTGCATATCTGAGGTTATTGGTATTTTGATATTTCTCCCAGCAATCTTGATTCCAGCTTGTGCTTCATCCAGCCTGGCATTTTGCATGGTGTTCTCTGCTTAGAAGTTAAATAAGCAGGATAACAGTATACAGCCTTGACTTACTCCTTTCCCAATTTAGAACCAGTTCATTGTTCCATGCCCTTTTCTAACTGTTGTTTCTTGACCTGGATACAGATTTCTCAGGATATGGCTAAGGAGGTCTGGTATTCCCATCTGTTTCATAATTTTCAACAGTTTTTTATGATCCATACAGTCCAAGGCTTTGGCATAGTCAATAAGGCAGAAGTAGATGTTTTCCTGGAACTCTCTTGCTTTTTCTATATTAAAGTTGGGGGAGTGTTGTTTTTGCTTATCTCACTTGCTTAAGTGTACCACTATCTTTCATAATCAAGCAGATTCCAATACTTGTTATTTTTTACAATAAGAACCATGAAGTCTTCTATTGTACACTCAAATTTCAACAGTGAGATGAGTGGTGATCCAGTACTTTATTGAATGCCTTCAGAAGGAACTTTCATCAAGCTTCTGATTTCATTTTCTGAGAATTTTCAGTATTAGGCATTAATCCTTCAGCTGAGAAATCATTCAACCGTTATTTTTTCTTCTATTGATCATGGGTATAATCTTATAACTCGGCTATGTTGAATCATGAATGATAGGCATAAAGAAAATATATCCTCATTCCAATTATCATTATACTTCAGTTTTCTTACCTTTCCTGTCCTCCTTGCAATTTGAAATTATAAGTTTGCTTCAAAAATTCTCTGTAGTAGACACTTTGCTTTTCAATGTCACTGCCAAAGCAGAATTTCTGGCCACAATTCCCCTGGGTTACTGAAAAGTCTTCCATCTTTATTGCATTATTTCTAAACCTTTTCACGCAAGCCTCTCCATACTTAATGATGCCTGCAGAACCACCTCTATTCTGTGCATCACGGAATAACCAGCTCTGGTTATAATACCTTGCACATAAGTTGGGCTCAATTAATATTACTCTAATAAAAAATTGATAGATTAAGTCAAATTTCTGTTCAAATACTTGTGTGTCATTTACAAACTTATAGATATTTGGATTGATTATCACCATTTTGTCATTTCACTGAGCTGAATGTCTCAAGTGTTCTTTAACTAGTGAAAGTATGAAAGTGTTAGTTGTCCAGATGTGTCCAACTCTTTGCAACCCCATGGACTGTAGCCCGCCAGGCTCTTCTATCCATGGAATACTTCAGGCAGGAATATTGGGTTGGATAGTCATTGCCTTCTGCAGGGGATCTTCCCAACCCAAGGACTGACCCCAGGTCTGTGCTGCACGCAGATTCTTTACTGTCTGAGCTACCAAGGAAGCCCTCTTTAACTAAGGGAGTCACAACGTTTCAGATTTTGAATGTATGTTAAGAGTTAGTTTGTGAAGACTCTTTACTGGTTATGTAAGCTATCTCATACATGCTTACTAAATCATATTCTTCTAAAACTTCATGGACTTCTTTTCCCCCTTTACATTTGCTACTGTCCTTTTGAATCTTTCTTTGCAATTTGCATGAGATATCGCAAGGTGAAAATACCTCCCCGAAATATCTCTTCAATGCTTCAATCCTTACTCTCTTTCCCACTAAATAGTTTTATTCTCACATCCCAACTATCAGTTTGAAATTATCTTAATTATTTTTTATTTTCTTATTCTTCACCTACTAGAATGTAAACACCGTGAGAGCAGGAAATTTTTCTTTAATTTTTCTACTTTGTCTTCAGTGTCTAAGATGAGACCCTTTCAAAACTACTCAAAACTATTTACCAACTAAGTGACTGGAAACAATTTCAACATCAGTGTATACAAACAAATACATTTGCATTTCCATCAAAAGCAGATGATATGATAGAATGTTTTGACTTTCATATGCATTCTTTAGTCTCATGTGTTGGATACCTATCTCTGCTTCTTATTTCTCATATATGCTGGAAAATTCCCCTTGCTTTCCATTATTCCTTTAAGTACTCAGGCCACCTCTTGTTTATTTTGGAATTTGCATTAACTTCCTGAATAAAGTATCATTCCTCTTCCTCTTTCACCTCCAGCTCCATCCCAGACACAGAGACATTTGCAAAGCACAGTCCTGAAATACTGAGATTTGTGCTTATATAAGTGAGCGCTTAAGTATGCGAAAAACAAGAAACAGGTGGGAAAGACATTATTTCTGATGCAGGTATAAATAGAAATGCTTATATCAAGAAGAACTTCAAAGTTCAGCTTCATATTTGCTCAGTTTTCAACAGAGGCCATAACACCTCAAAACAAAAATTATGCACAAGCAAATACACAGAGATTTGTTAGAAACAATGAACCATTTTTATTGATAACAAGGGACTTCCCCAAGAGTAGGGTATTCGGATCATTACTACAGAGAGTCAGAGATTAAGGGAGTAAAGGTTAACATTTAAAAAAAGACAGATGATACCACCATGGAGCTTCAGGCCTCAAAGGTGCCAATCTTAAAAACAGGTAGTCGAAGGTCAAAGCTCTGTCTTGAATGGAATTTCCTGCGTATAGAAATCATGACTTCAATCCTTGAGTCAGCATTGTCTTAGATGTGTGGTTTCAGACATAAATGGTGTTTTGGGTGGTGACGTTCTAGCAGCAAGAAGAATAACATCTCCTGTAGCAGACTGGCCTGTAACTGTGGTAGCCAGAGCCATATCCACAGCCATATCTGGTTCCATAACCACAGTCGTAATAGGGGCTCAATCCACAGCTATAGCTGTTTCCACAGCCATAGCCACAGGAGTTGCCGCAGTAGTTACAACACATGTTGTCGAGGGAAGCAGATGCAGGTGGACTGCAAGGCGATGTTTCTGAAGTGTGTGTGTCTTCTCCTTCCCATGGACCTTTATATACTATCAGTAAGTGGCAGAGCATACCACTCATTCCCTTACATAGACAACAAATATGGAAGCGATCACCACGTGCCGGTCACTTTTGACAATCGATAATTTGCCTAAAGTAGCCAGTTATTTTGGAGATATTTAAAGAGCATCATTTTAATTTGCTCTGCCAGAGAATTTTTTCAGTAGAATCATGTGCCTCTAAACAGATACCCATTTCCAAAATTTCCTATCATTTAATATATATCTTATATTAGAAATGCGAGGAGTAATGTAGAAAAATTTTGCCCCCTTTTTCTCTCTTCTTTCTTAAATCATTTGCCACTGGCCATAAGAAATGAATATTCCTACCTCCTTTCTTGCATCATTGCAAATTCATTTATAGAAGCCAAAGATGCTGATGAAACTACAAGGCACAAGAAGCCCCCAACAAGAAAAAAATCTTCTCCAAATTGTCAATAGTAGTAAGAAAAGAAATCTTAGTTTATAGCTACATATTTATAAATGATTCTCTATCTGTAGATGCCTAAATCCAAACATATCCTGTCCTCTCATCTAAAGGAACACCGGACCTTTCTATCATCAAAAATGTGGTCAAAATGTTTTTGTTTGTGGACTTTTTTTTTGCATATCTTACTTGTATAGATTGTACTTTCATATCACCATTTTCAGAATCAGGCAGGTTCCAAATTTTTAAGTTTTTTTTTTTTTTATTCAACTATATTTGATTTACAATATTGTGTTAGTTTAGGGTGTAGAGCATAATGATTTAGTATTTTTGAAGATTATACTCCATTAAAAATTATTATAACATAATAAATAATTCACCATGCTATATAGTACATCTTTATCGCTTATCTATTTTATAAACAGTAGTTTGCATCTGCTAATCCAGTGGCACTAATTGGTCCCTCTCCATTGCTATCTCCTTTCATAAGCAAAAGATTGTTTTCTATATCTTTGGGTCTCTTTCTGTCTTACATATGCATTCATTTTATAATTTTTAGAGTCTTCATATAACTGAAGTAATATAGTATTTGTCTTCCTCTATCTGCCTTATTCCTCTGCCTGAACATCTTTCACTAAGCATATTCTCTAGATCCATCCATTTTGTTGCAAATGGTAGTATCTCATTTTTATGTCTGAGTAATATTCCATGATGTGTTTATGTACACCATATCTTCTTAAATGAGCTGAGAGATGTTTGAATGCTTCCATATGTGAGATATTATAAACAGTATTGCTAGGAACACTGGAGTGTATGTATCTTTTCAAGTTAGTGTTTTCACTTTTTCTGGATATGTACCCAGGACTAGAATTGCTGGATCATATGGCTGTCCTATTTTTAGGTTTTTATGGAACCTCCATACTGATTTCCATAGTGGTTGAACCAATAATTTTCATTGCCCAAGAGTGTTCAAGTGGTTCCTTTTCCCATATCCTTTAAAACTTCTGATATTTACTGATTGCTTTGGTGATACATATTCTGACAGATGTGAGTTGATATTGCATTATTGTTTTAATTTGCATTTTTCTGATAATTGGTAATATTGAGCATCTTTTCTTGTCCTGTTAGCCATCTGTGTGTTCTATGTGCCTTTTTATGCCAATACCATGCTATTTTGATTACTGTAGATTTACAATATAGTCAGTTTGGGAGAGTTATATCTCCAGCATTATCGTTTTTTTTCTGAAGAGTGCTTTGCCAATAAGTAGTCTTTTGTTGTTCTAGTTTTAAGATTATTTTTCTGTAAATTTTATAACTATGTACGGATTATTCTAGTTCTATGAATTTTAGGATTTTTTGGTCTAGTTCTGTAAAAACCATCATGTGTACTGGATAGAAATTGCATTAAATCTGTAGATTTCTTTGGGTATTATGGCCATTTTAATAATATTAACTTTTCCAATATCCCAAGGGAATGGGATATCTTTCCATTTTTGCATGTAATTTTCAATTTTCTTTATCAAAGTTTTATGGTTTTCAGAATATACTTCTTTCGCTTCCTTAAGTTG
Source organism: Bos grunniens (assembly GCF_055505025.1). Taxonomy (NCBI): domain Eukaryota; kingdom Metazoa; phylum Chordata; class Mammalia; order Artiodactyla; family Bovidae; genus Bos; species Bos grunniens. Next base: position 152,569,338 of record NC_141165.1, read on the forward strand.
ATTCCCAGGTATCATTTGTAGAACCAATTAAATAGGATTTCTTTTTACTTTCACTTCCTAATATTTCATAATTAGTGTATAGAAACATAACAGATTTCTCTATACTCATCCTGTAACATACAATCTACTGAATGAACTTATTAGCTCTAAGAGTTTTTCGGTGGAGACTTTCGAGTTCTCTGTACAAAGTACATCATCTGCAAGTAGTGACAGTGTTACCTCTTCTTTCCAATATGTTTTATTTCTTCTTGTTACTGCAGCTAGAATGTCCAAATCTACTTTAAATAGAAGTGGTGAGAATGAGCATCTTTGTCTTATTCCTGAATTTAGCAGGAAAGATTTCACCTTTTCACCAATGAGTATTATATTGGCTGTGAATTTCTCATAAATAGTCTTAATATATTCAGTTATTTCCCCCTAAACCACTTTGATGAGAGTTTTTAACTTGAATGGATGCTGATTTTTTTTAAACTATTTTTATGCATTTATTGAAGTGACCATGTATTTTTTGTCTTTCTTTTTGTTAACATAGGTGTATCACAGTGATTGATTTGCATATGTTAAATTGTCTCTGTGACCTGGGATTAAATCCAACTTGATCACAGTGAATGACGCTTCTTTGTATTTTTTAATTTGGTTTGCTAACATTTTGTGGAGGGTTTTTTTTTTTTTTTTTTGGTAGTGTTTTTCTCTAGTTTGGTAGCAAGGTAATGGTGGTCTAGTATTGGGATAAATTAGGGTATGTTCCCTCATCTTCAGTTAGCTGGAATAGTTTGACAAGGATAAATAAGTTATTTTATATATGTTTGGTAGAATTCCCCTGGAAATTTTTTGAATTGCTGGTTTAATTTCATTTCTGGTGATCAGTGTGTTCAAATGATTTGCCTCTTCTTAACTCAGTCTTGGTATGCTCTGTGTTTCTAGGAATTTGTGTTTCTGCCAGGTTATCCAGTTTGTTAGTATATAACTGTTCACAGTATTTTCTTATGATTTTTTGTATGTCTGTGGTATCTCCTAGTCCTAGGGATTGGAAGGTAGAAAAATATATACCCTGAGGAGGAAATCTGTGAAGTGAAGTGAAGTGAAGTGAAAGCTATTCAGTCGTGTTTGACTCTCTGTGACTAGAGCCTGCCAGGCTCCTCTGTCCATGGAATTCTCCAGGCAAGAATACTGGAGTGCATAGCCATTCCATTCTCCAGGGGATCTTTCCAACCCAGCGATCAAACCCAGGTCTTTTATATCTTCTGCATTGCATGCAGATTCTTTACCATCTGAGCCACCAGAAAAGTCCATATATAGTCCTAATTATGGGAATCTTTAGAACATATTTCACATGGATATTTAAAACCTACTGTTTAATAAGCCTTTGATCTTGACTCAAAAGTCTTACTGCGAGATGATACTTAGTTCAAATTATCAAAATAGACATAGTCCTAGAAATAAAATATTTTTCTACTATGGACTGATCTTTTTACTCCTGTGGAGTTTCAAAACTACTGATATCAAATTTTTGCATAAACATGTTCCCAAGACATATGCTTTAAAAATAGAACATAAAGTTATTCTTTAGTTTCTGAACTTGAAAATACGCATGATTCCTTGTCCATTATGTTGACATAATGTTGACACTGTATTTTGGGTAATAAATTACTATACAAAATTGCCCAGTCAGAGTGCAAAAAGGTCAATAGATAGGTAATTTATATTCAGATGAGTTTTGCTTCCTCATCATAAAAGCTTTTTTAATTAGGGCATACATATGTGTATACCATAGAATGACTTCTTTTATGTTACGAAGCTATTACATTAAATTCAGACTAAATCAGGATTACAGCAAAAATTAATATGGCTATTTTAAAGCTATTACTAAACAAGAATTTAAAACTATAGAATAAGAAAAATGAGATTTCAAAAATTTAATTTTTATTGGAGTATAGTTGATTTACAATATTGTGCTAGATTCTGCTGTACAACAAAGTGAATCAGTTATATATATACCTATATCCACTCCTTTTTTTAGATTCTGTTCTTATATAGGTCATTACAGAATATTGGGCAGAATTCCCTGTGCTATACAGTAGATTTTTATTAGTTATCTATTTTATATATAGTAGTGTGAATATGTCACTCTCAACCTCCCAGTTTATCCCCCCTTCCCCACCCCACTCCTTGGTAACCATGCTTGTTTTCTACTTCTGTGACTCTATTTCTGTTTTATAAATAGGTTCATTTGTACTATTATTTTTAGATTTCTTAGAAATCTAAAAAAAGCAGTATCATATATTTGTCTTTCATTGTCTGATTTACTTCACTCTGTATAAGAATTTCTAGGTCCACCTTATCACTGCAAAAAAAAAAATTATTTAAAATTTTAATTTATGTTTGGATTCTAAAAAGTGCATACTTAAATAACATGTATTAAATGATAATCACAAAAATAAATGTATATAGCCAAGAGGGGAAAAAAAAAAGGAAAGTGAGATAAAGGGAATAGCATTTATTGAGTAAAATTCCTGACCAGAACACTAAATAGGTATGAAACATAAGGAAAACAAATATGTAAAAATAGGTAGACCTCATTTTAGAAAGAAGAAATTTGCATTTAGACAATTTAATCATATAATCAAATGTCTTTACAGTATATGTGGCTCTCCAATGTTTGACTATATGTTTGATTTGATTCATCCATTTTTATGGAAGAATATTGAGTCCAAATTATCAGGGACTGTACTTAGAGTTGGTTATTCAAGGACGCACAGAATAGGAGTTGTCTTTACTGTTTTAAACCAGTATCCAGAGATCTGAATGGAAAGGTATTAGAAATAATGCAATAAAGATAAAAGAGTTTTTCAATAATCCAGGGATACTGTGACCAGAGAGTGTGTTGGCTGTGGTACTGAAAAGTAAAGTGTCTGTACCAGAGAATTTGTCAGGTAGAATTTATAGTTTTTAATTTCAAGACAGACAGAAAAGGCAAGAAACTGAAGGATAAGAAAAATGGAATGAGAATATATTTTCTTTATGTTTATGGTTAGGGGTGAAACAGCAGAGTGTTCAAATTAGACCAGTGACCAATATCAGAAAAACCGGTAGAATGATTTCTCAACAGAAGGAAAAATGTCTGATAATGAAACGTCTCAAAAATTGAAGTTGGCAGCCTTGTGAAAATCCCTGTTAAAGGCATTCAATAAAGTACTCGATCACCACTTATTTCTTTGTTGTCGAAATTCAAGTATATCCAGTGGAAAGAATGATCTTGACTTTATACTCCCTTCCAATTCAGATTTCATGGTTGTTACAGTGAAAAATAATCTAAATTTTGGAGTCTGCCAGATTCTGAAAAAGTTGATTTAAATAAAACATAGAAACTAAGATAAGCAAAAAAAAAGAAAGGAAAAAATGTCCCGCTACCCCAACAAACAAAGCAACATGACTGAATGTTTGGTCATGAAAGGTTGAATGTTTGGTAGGAAGTTACATTTCAGTTAGTGAGGCAAGACATAGTTTTAATAAACTTTGACAAGTGCTTTGACATGTATCTGCACATAAGAGCCAGGAGGTGCTGGCGGTGGTGGCTTAGATGCTAGCTCATGTCAGACTCTTTGCAACCCCATGGACTGTATACCCCACTAGGCCCCTCTGTCCTTGGAATTTCCCAGGCAAGAACACTGGAGGGGGTTGCCATTTCCTCCTCCAGGGGATCTTCCAGACCCAGGGATCAAACCTACATCTCTTGCATTGCAGGCAGATTCTTTCCTGAGCCACTAGGGAAGCCCCAGGACCAAGAGGAGGATGATCCAGTTCAGACAATAAAACGGAGGAAAGGCATCTCACAGGAGCTGATTACAGATCTGAATTTTGATGTACAAATAGATTTTTTTTAAGCCAAGAAATTTGGTGGCAAGAAAAATATTAACAGCAGAAGAAATGATACTCATTTCCCTCTTTTACATGTCAAAAAGGTAAGTGTGTTAGAGAGGATTATTTAGAAGAAAGGAGACATATTATATTGTAAAGTCACAATGAACATTTTTGTAGAAGGTTGAGAACTTCTGATTAATGTACATATGAATAAGGATAAAATTGAGTTTTGTGGTACTTGATGTCATGAATGTATTAGGAGCTGAGATGGGCTTTTGCTGTAAGTATCAGAGTGACCCCACTTACCTTTAGCCTTTGAACTAAATGTGTAAGGAACAGTAGTGATATAACAAGGTAAGAATGATTGAGGGAGGGGAATAGACTAAGGCTTTATGTGAAAAAAATGAGATTCTGGTCTAACTGAGGACTTCTGATTCTTCAGCCAAATAAAGTTGGTTAAACTATCAAAGTCTCCTCAATGGTGAGACTCAGGTAGCTACAAAAAAGAGAGAAAAAGAGGGCTGCCCCACGTGAACAGGACCTTCCATTGCCTGGTGCATGGAAGAAGAAAATACAAGAAGGAACACATGCAGCATACTGTCTCCACGCCTGTAAGTCTTCACTCTTTCCGGGAATTGACTTCGTTTTGAATTATGAGATACTGATCAGATTCTTAGGATTTGAGGAGAGTCGGACAAGGCAGGGGTAAGGAATGCAGAAAGGGTAGTGATTCAGGAAAGGAGACAGGAATATTCCTTTTCCTGTGGTCAGAAGCAGGTATTTTGGAAAACTGAGAGAGAAAAGGAGGCAAAATTGTCTGACATTCCCCAACAAGCTTGTTTTATAAGGTATCGGTTAAATGAGAGGAGATTTTGAAAATGATCAGCTTTGGGTCTCACGATTCTACTAAGACAGTTTGTCAGCAGAACAAATTAAAGTGAAGCTCTTAAAATGAAACAGGAGTCTCTCAAATAATGAGCTATTTTAAGCAAACATTAGTGATTGTCAATAGTGACGTGACTGGCTCATAATGTTGCCTCCATATTTGTTGTCTATGTCAGGGAACGAATGGTATGCTCTGCCAATTACTGACAGTATATAAAGGTCCATGGGGAGGAGACACACACTTCAGAAACATCCTCTTACAGTCCACCTGAATCCTCTTGCCTTGACAACATGTGTTGTAACTACTACGGCAACTCCTGTGGCTATGGCTGTGGAAACAGCTACAGCTGTGGATTGAGCCCATATTATGGCTGCGGATATGGAAGTGGATACGGCTGTGGATACGGCTCAGGATATGGCTGTGGATACGGCTCAGGATACGGCTGTGGATATGGGACAGGATATGGCTGTGGATTTAGCCCCTATTATGGCTGTGGTTATGGAACCAGATATGGCTGTGGATATGGCTCTGGCTATGGCAGCTACTGGCCAGTTTGCTACAGGAGATGTTATTCTTGCTGCTAGAACATCACCCTCTTAGCCTACTCTGCTTCTGAAATGAGGAATCTAAAGATAATACTGCTTTGAGGATCTGTAACCCATGATTTGTACTTGCAAGAAATTTTATACGTAACAGAGGTTTTGACCTCCAACTACCCATTTTTAGATTGACGTCCTTGAGGTCTGAAGATCAATGGTGATATCATCTGACTCTTCCAAATTTAGCCTTTACTCCTTAATCCCTGAGTCTCTGTTATGACTGTGTTAATAATCCTAACATTCTAAAGCTTGGATAACCCCTTATCCTCAATAAAAATGGCTCATTGCTTCTAACAAATCTCTGTGTACTGCTTATGAATTAGTCTTTCATGAGGTGCTATGGCCTCTTTCAAAGACTGGGCTAAGAGGTGGCTTGAACCTTGAGTTCTTTGATATAATACAAGCATTTCTTCTTGTATTTGCACCAAAAATAATACCTTCTCCAACTATTTCTTGTATCTCACATGCTCAGGCACTCACATACAGAAGCACAAATCTCACAGTATTTCAGAACAGTCTGAACCGTGCAAATCTCACTGTGTCAAGAATGGAGCTGGAGGAGCAAGTGGAGGAGGAATGACACACATTCAGGTGGTCATGACAAAGTCCAGGTGCAGAAGAGACAATCTGATTTCCTGCAGGTGTAATGGAATTGAAGCGATGCTTCCCAGAAGCAATGAGAAATTGGAAGCAGAGTTGGGTGTTAGGCACTTGAAAATAAAGAACTAAGGAATGTATATTCTTTGCAGCCAAAGATGGAGAAGCTCTATACACTCAGCAAAAACAAGACCAGGACCTGACTGTGGCTCAGATCATGAACTCCTTATTGCCAAATTCAAACTTCAATTGAAGAAAGTAGGGAAAACCACTAAACCATTCAGGTATGACCTAAATCAAATCCCTTACAAATATACAGTGAAAGTGAGAAATAGATTTAAAGGACTAGATCTGATGGACAGAGTGCCTGATGAACTATGAACGGACTTAGTGACATTGTACATGAGAAAGGAATCAAGACCATCCCCAGGAAATAGAAATGCAAAAAAGTAAAATGGCTGTCTGAGGAGGCCTTACAAATAGCTGTGAAAAGAAGAGAAGCAAAAGGCAAAGGAGAAAAGGAAAGATATACACATTTGAATGCAGAGTTCCAAAGAATAGCAAGGAGAGATAAGAAAGCCTTCTTCAGTGATTAACTCAAAAAATAGAGGGAAGAAGAGAATGGGAAAGACTAGAGATCTACTCAAGAAAATTAGATATACCAAGGGAATATTTCCTGCAATTTGGGCTCAATAAAGGACAGAAATGGTATGGACCTAACAAAAGCAGAAGATACTAAGAAGAGGTGGCAAGAATACACAGAAGAACTGACAAAAAGATCTACATGATCCAGATAATCAGGATGGTGTGATCACTCACCAAGAGCCAAACACCCTGGAATGTGAAGTCAAGTCGGTCTTAGGAAGCATCGCTATGAACAAAACTAGAGGAAGAAGTAGAATTCCAGTTGAGCTATTTCAAATCCTGAAAGATGATGCTGTGAAAGTGTTTCCCTCAATATGCCAGCAAATTTGGAAAACTCAGCAGTGGCCACAGGACTGGAAAAAGTCAGTTTTCATTGCAATCCTAAAGAAAGGCTCAAACTCCAAAGAATGCTCAAACTACCGCACTACTGCATTCATCTCACATGCTAGTAAAGTAATACTCAAAATTCTCCAAGTCAAGTTTCAGCAAATGCAAACTGTGAACTTCCATATGTTCAAGCTGTATTTAGAAAAGGCAGCGGAACCAAAGATCAAATTGCCAACATCCACTGGATCATCGACAAAGCAAGAGAGTTCCAGAAAAGCATCTATTTCTCCTTTAATGACTATGCCAAAGCCTTTGATTGTGTGGATCACAATAAACTGTGGAAAATTCTGAAAGACATGGGAATACCAGACCACCTGACCTGACTCTTGAGAAACCTGTATGCAGATCAGAAAGCAACAGTTAGAACTGGACATGGAAAAACAGACTGGTTCCAAATAGGAAAAGGAGTACATCAGGGCTGTATATTGTCACCCTGATTATTTAACGTCTATGCAGAGTACATCATGAGAAACTGAGAGACCCCGGGCTGAAGGAAGCACAAGCTGGAATCAAGATTGCTGGGAGAAATATCAATAACCTCAGATATGCAGATGACACCACCCTTATGGCAGAAAGTGAAGAACTAAAGAGACTCTAGATGAAAATGAAAGAGGTGAGTGAAAAAGTTGGCTTAAAGATCAACATTCAGAAAACTAAGACCATGGCATCTGGTCTCATCACTTCATGGCAAATAGATGGGGAAAGAGTAGAAACAGTGGCAGACTTTATTTTTCAGGGCTCCAAAATCACTGCAGATGGTGATTGCAGCCATGAAATTATAAGACGTTTACTTCTTGGAAGAAAGTTATGACCAACCTAGACAGCATATTAAAAAGGAGACACAGTACTTTGCCAACAAAAGTCTGTCTCATCAAGGCTATGGTTTTTCCAGTGGTCATGTATGGATGTGAGAGTTGGATTGTGAAGAAAGCTGAGTGCCGAAGAATTGATGCTTTTAAACTGTGGTGTTGGAGAAGACTCTTGAGAGTCCCTTGGACTGCAAGGAGATCCAACCAGTCCATTCTGAAGGAGATCAATCCTGGGTATTAACTGGAAGGACTGATTTTGAAGCTGAAACTCCAGTACTTTGGCCACCTGATGTGAAGAGCTGACTCATTTGAAAAGACCCTGATGCTGGGAAAATTGAGGGTGGGAGGAGAAGAGGATGGCGGAGGATGAGATGGTTAGATGGCATCACCAACTCAATGGACATGAGTTTGGGTAAGCTCCAGGAATTGGTGATGGACAGGGAGGCCTGGTGTGGAAAAGGCCTGGTTCATGGGGTTGTAAAGAGTTGGAAACAACTGAATGACTGAACTGAACTGAACTGAATCAGTTCATCTCTATTGCATGTTGTAAAATGTCTTTTTACACATTATCTCAATTCATTTTCACATCCTCTAAAAATAGAGTGGCTACTTGACAAACAAGTATTGGGAGAAAGAAGCTGAGGCTCAGAGTGATTAAGTCACTATCTTGAAATCACACAACAAAGCAGTGTCAGAACCAAGTTTTCATAGTCTTCTGCTAGTGAGCTCAATGCCATATGCTCCTCCTGGCCAGACCCTCTCCTGCCTATGGAAGCAGTATGCGCTGTGCTCTAAATAATCTGAACAGAAAAAGAAAAGTCTGAGAGTTCCTCTCTACATCTGCTTAGTGATTACACACCTCCACTGGTGGTAATAAATGCACAGAAAGACTTGTCCCACTTCCTTATCTGACTGGCCAGTTCCTACTCAAGCCTCATGTCTAGTGCCCCATCTTCTCAGAACTCTTTCCTGACTCTCACAGCACTAATAACCTTCCATATTTTATAACTTTCATAACACATGGCTACAAAAACAATTACTTCATTTCTTCTTTAAATCCTACTATGTTACGCCTTTGACTCTGTGGATCACAATAAACTGTGGAAAATTCTGAAAGAGATGGGAATACCAGACTACCTGATCTGCCTCTTGAGAAATTTGCATGCAGGTCAGGAAGCAACAGTTAGAACTGGACATGGAACAACAGACTGGTTCCAAATAGGAAAAGGAACAAGACTATATATTGTCACCCTGTTTATTTAACTTATATGCAGAGTATATCATGAGAAACGCTGGACTGGAAGATACACAAACTGGAATCAAGATTGCCGGGAGAAATATCAATAACCTCAGATATGCAGATGACACCACCCTTATGGCAGAAAGTGAAGAGGAACACAAAGCCTCTTGATGAAAGTGAAAGTGGAGAGTGAAAAAGTTGGCTTAAAGCTCAACATTCAGAAAACGAAGATCATGGCATCCGGTCCCATCACTTCATGGGAAATAGATGGGGAAACAGTGGAAACAGTGTCAGAGTTTATTTTTCTGGGCTCCAAAATCACTACAGATGGTGACTGCAGCCATGAAATTAAAAGATGCTTACTCCTTGGAAGGAAAGTTATGACCAACCTAGATAGCATATTCAAAAGCAGAGACATTACTTTGCCAACAAAGGTTCGTCTAGTCAAGGCTATGGTTTTTCCTGTGGTCATGTATGGATGTGAGAGTTGGACTGTGAAGAAGGCTGAGCACCGAAGAATTGATGCTTTTGAACTGTGGTGTTGGAGAAGACTCCTGAGAGTCCCTTGGACTGTAAGAAGATCCAACCTGTCCATTCTGAAGGAGATCAACTCTGAGATTTCTTTGTAAGGAATGATGCTAAAGCTGAAACTCCAGTACTTTGGCCACCTCACGTGAAGAGTTGACTCATTGGAAAAGACTCTGATGCTGGGAGAGATTGGTGGCAAGAGGAGAAAGGGACAACAGAGGATGAGATGGCTGGATGGCATCACTGACTCAATGGACGTGAGTCTGAGTGAACTCTGGGAGTTGGTGATGGACAGGGAGGCCTGGCATGCTGCACTTCATGGGGTTGCAAAGAGTTGGACACGACTGAGCAACTGTACTGATCTGATCTGATCTGATGTTACTCCTGCATAAAATTATGAATTCACTGAGAACTAGGCCCATTGGATGGATATAGGGGAGATTCATACATAAATACATATATCAGTTCAGTTCAGTCACTCAGTTGTGTCCGACTGTTTGCAACCCCAAGGACTGCAGCACTTCAGGCCTCCCTGTCCATCACCAACTCCCTGAGTTTGCCCAAATTCATGTCCACTGAGTCAGTGATGCCATTAAACCATCTCATCCTCTGTCATCCCCTTCTCCTCCTGCTTTCAATTTCCCCAGAATCAGGTTTTTTTCAAATGAGTCAGCTCTTTGATCAGGTGGCCAAAGTATTGGAGTTTCAGCTTCAACATCAGTCCTTCCAATGAACACCCAGGACTGATCTCCTTTAGGATGGACTGGTTGAATCTCCTTGCAGTCCAAGGGACTCTCAAGAGTCTTCTCCAACACCACAGTTGAAAAGCATCAATTCTTCGGCACTCAGCTTTCTTTATAGTCCAACTCTTACATCCATACATGACTACTGGAAAAACCAAATCCTTGACTAGATGGACCTTTGTTAGCAAAGTAATGTGCCTCCTCTTTAATATGCTGTCTAGGTTGGTCATAACTTTCCTTCCAAGGAGTAAGCATCTTTTAATTTCATGCCTGCAATCACCATCTGCAGTGATTCTGGAGCCCATAAAAATAAAGTCTGTCACTGTTTCAACAGTTTCCCCATCTATTTCCTGTGAAGTGATGGGACAGGATGCCATGATCTTAGTTTTCTGAATGTTGATCTTTAAGCCAACTTTTTCAATCTCCTCTTTCCCTTTCATCAAGAGGCTCTTTAGTTCTTCTTCACTTTCTGCCATAAGGGTGGTGTCATCTGCGTATCTGAGGTTATTGATATTTCTCCCGGCAATTTTGATTCCAGCTTGTGCTTCTTCCAGCCCAGCGTTTCTCATGATGTAATTTGCATATAAGTTAAATAAACAGGGTGACAATATACAGCCTTGGCATACCCCTTTTCCTATTTGGAATCAGTCTGTTGTTCCATGTCTACAGTATCTAGAAACCAAGGATGCTACTAATTCTCCAGGGCACGGAGCAACATGTAATAACTAAAAGAAAAATAATCGAGAATGTCAGTAGTACTGAGAATAGAAACAGTACAGTATACCTGTGTGTTTACAAATAAGTTTCTTCTCTCTATGGATGTCTAAATCCAAACCTACTCTTCCTTTTCACTTGAAGCTACACATCTGAAATTTCTATTGCCAAACATGTAGGGGGAAAAAATGGGTGGCTTTTAAAAGTTTCAGTACAGTTCAATTCAGTTGCTCAGTCATGCCCGATTCTTTGTGACCTCATGGACTGCAGCAAGCCAGGGTTCCCTGTCCATCACCAACTACCAGAGCTTCTTCAAACTCATGTCCATCGAGTCGGTGAGGCCATCCAACCATCTCATCCTCTGTTATCTCCTTCTCCTCCTGCCTTCAATCTTTCCCAGCATCAGGGTCTTTTCAAATGAGTCAGTTCTTCACACCAGGTAGTCAAAGTACTGGAGCTTCAGCTTCAGCATCAGTCCTTCCAATGAATATTCAGGACTGATTTTCTTTAGGATGGACTGATTGGATCTCCTTGCAGTCCAAGGGACTCTCAAGAGTCTTCTTGAACAAAACAGTTCAAAAGCATCAATTCTTTGGCATTCAGTTCTTTTTATATTCCAACACTCACATCCATACATGACTACTGGAAAAACCACAGCTTTGATTAGACCTTTCTCAGCAAATCATGTTTCTTCTTTTAACAGCAGAGTTACAGCAAAGTTCATCACAGCTTTTCTTCCAGTGAGGAAGCATCTTTTTCTTTCATGGCTGCAATCACCATCTGCAGTAATTTTGGAGCCCGGGAAAATGAAGTCTCTCCCTGTTTCCATTGTCTCCCTATCTATTTGCCATGAAGTGATGGGACCAGATTGCATGATCTTTGTTTTCTGAATGTTGAGTTTTAAGCCAGCCATTTCATTCTCCTCTTTCAACTTTCATCAAGAGGCTCTTCAGTTCCTCTTCACTTTCTGCCATAAAGGTGGTGTCATCTACATATCTGAGATTATTTATATTTCTCCCACTAATCTTGATTCCAGCTTGTGCTTCACCCAGCCTGTATTTTGCATGATGTACTCTGCTTAGAAGATAAATAAGCAGGGTGACAGTAAACAGCCTTGACTTATTGCTTTCCCAATTTGGAACCAGTTCATTGTTTCATATCCAGTTCTTTATTTTATTTTTTTTATTTTTAACTTTACAATATTGTATTGGTTTTGCCATATATCAACATGAATCCACCACAGTTATACACGTGTTCCCCATGCTGAACCCTCATCCCTCCTCCCTCCCTGTACTATCCCTCTGGGTCATCCCAGTGCACCAGCCCCAAGCATCCAGTATCGTGCATCGAACCTGGACTGGTGACTCGTTTCATATACGATATTATACGTGTTTCAGTGCCATTCTCCCAAATCATCCCACCTTCACCCTTTCCCACAAAGTCCAAAAGACTGTTCTATACATCAGTGTCTCTTTTGCTGTCTTGTATACAGGATTATTGTTACCAACATTCTAAATTCCATGTATATGGGTTAGTATACTGTATTGATATTTTTCTTTCTGGTTTACTTCACTCTGTATAATAGGCTCCAGTTTCATCCACCTCATTAGAACTGATTCAAATGTATTCTTTTTAATGGCTGAGTCATACTCCATTGTGTATATGTACCACTGCTTTCTTATCCATTCATCTGCTGATGGACAACTAGGTTGCTTCCATGTCCTGGCTATTATAAACAGGGCTGTGATGAACAGCGGGGTACACGTGTCTCTTTCAATTCTGGTTTCCTCAGTGTGTATGCCCAACAGTGGGATTGCTGGATCATAAGGCAGTTCTATTTCCAGTTTTTTAAGGAATCTCCACACTGTTCTCCATAGTAGCTGTACTAGTTTGCATTCCCACCAACAGTGTAAGAGGATTCCCTTTTCTCCACACCCTCTCCAGCATTTATTGCTTGTAGACTTTTGGATCACAGCCATTCTGACTGGTGTGAAATGGTACCTCATAGTGGTTTTGATTTGCATTTCTCTGATAATGAGTGATGTTGAGCATCTTTTCATGTGTTTGTTAGCCATCTGTATGTCTTCTTTGGAGAAGTGTCTATTTAGTTCTTTGGCCCATTTTTTGATTGGGGCTTTCTATTTTGTTCCATTGATCTGTATTTCTGTCTTTGTGCCAGTACCATACTGTCTTGATGACTGTGGCTTTGTAGTAGAGCCTGAAGTCAGGCAGATTGATTCCTCCAGTTCCATTCTTCTTTCTCAAGATTGCCTTGGCTTTTTGAGGTTTTCTGTATTTCCATATGTTTTTGGGCTCCAAAATCACTGCAGATGGTAACTGCAGCCATGAAATTAAAAGATGCTTACTCTTTGAAAGGAAAGTTATGACCAACCTAGATAGTATACTGAAAAGCAGAGATATTACTTTGCCAACAAAGGTCTGTCTAGTCAAGGCTATGGTTTTTCCAGCGGTCATGTATGGATGTGAGAGTTGGACTGTGAAGAAGGCTGAGTGCCGAAGAATTGATGCTTTTGAACTGTGGTGTTGGAGAAGACTCTTAGGAATCCCTTGGACTGCAAGGAGATCCAACCAGTCCATTCTGAAGATCAGCCCTGGGATTTCTTTGGAGGGAATGATGCTAAAGCTCAAACTCCAGTATTTGGCCACCTCATGCGAAGAATTGACTCATTGGAAAAGACTCTGATGCTAGGAGGGATTGGGGGCAGGAGGAGAAGGGGACGACAGAGGATGAGATGGCTGAATGGTATCACTGACTCAACGGACGTGAGTCTGAGTGAACTCCGGGAGTTGGTGATGGACAGGGAGGACTGGCGTGCTGCCATTCATGGGGTTGCACAGAGTCGGACACGACTGAAGCGACTTAGCAGCAGCAGCAGCAGCAGGTCCTAGCAGCTCAGGTGTTGAGGTGTTTGGTGAGAGCGGTCGCTAAGACTTATTGCGTCCCCTGTCCCTGATGCTCGGTTTCCTGGGTGTACAACCGGCGCACCTTCTCAGGTGGATGTTGACCATCCAGAACCCCAAGAAGTCTTGTTAACAAGGAAGCCTGCTTGCAGTTTTGTAGATAATGTCTCTCTGGGGCGCGATTGCCCCCTTCCGGCTCTGGCTGCCTGTCACGGGAGGGGGATGGTCTGCAGCTGGCTATCTCTGTTCAGTCCTTTGTTCTGTGCACGGCCCTGCGGTGTCTTAGGTTAGGGATGGCTTTTCACATGGTAGTTATCCTGCAGTCTGGTTGGCTAGCCCAAGTTATTTCGCTCAGATAGTGCTCAGGGCATTCAGGCCCGATCCTTACTCTAACTGATGCAGCCCTTGCCTCCCCTACCCAGCCCCTGCTTGCTAGTGGTGGGTGCAGGCGTCTGTGCTGCTTCTCTCCTGGGGGAGTTACCGTTGGGCTCATAATCTGTGGGTTTTAATTATTTATTTATTTTTCCTCCCTGTTATGCTGCCCTCTGTGCTTCCAAGGCTCGGCACAGACTCAGCAGTGAGAGTGTTTCCTGGTGTTTGGAAACTTCTCTCTTTTTAAGACTCCCTTCCTGGGACAGAGCTCCGTCCCTCCCACTTTTGTCTCTTTTTTTGTCTTTTATATTTTTCCCTACCTACTTTCGAAGACAATGGGCTGCTTTTCTGGGTGCCTGATGTCCTCTGCCGGCATTCAGAAGTTGTTTTGTGGAATTTACTCAGCGTTTAAATGTTCTTTTGATGGATTTGTGTGGGAGAAAGTGGTCTCCCCGCCCTATTCCTCTGCCATCTTAGGTCCTCCTCCCATATCCAGTTCTAACTGCTACTTCTTGACCTGCATACAGGTTTCTCAGGAGGCAGGCAAGGTGGTCTGGTATTTCCATCTCTTGAAAGATTTTCCTCAGTTTATTGTGATCCGCACAGTCAAAGGCTTGGGTGTAGTCAATAAAGCAGAAGTAGATGTTTTTCTGGAACTCTCTTGCTTGTTCTATTTTATTTTTTTCAGTTGGATTTTCATTTATTTGCAACATAGGAACTTACAAAAGTGAAAAGTTTTAATGTATTTATTACTTGTAATATTGTTAAAAACCACCAAATTCCTAGGAATATATTTTATAAAATGTATATAAATCTCTACACTAAAAACTACAGAAAATTATTAAGAAAAACTGAAGAAGATCTAAGTAACAATTAGACAGATTAGATCCATTAGCATAGTGCAAATCTATCAGTTCTCTCCATTTTGATCAAATTTAAATTCAAAATCTCATTAGATTTTACAGTGCCAATTGACGGACTAGCACTGTCAATTGTTCCATTTTAAAGTTTGGTGGGAAGGGGTGTTATTTTTGTTTATCTCACTTGCTTAGGTGTACCTTTCATAATCTTTCATAATCAAGCAGATTCCAATACTTGTTATTTTTTACAATAAGAACCGTAAAATCGCTTATTGCACACTCAAATTTCAACAACAGTGAGATAAGTGGTAATCCAGTACTTTACTGAATGCCTTCAGAAGGAACTTTAATCAAGCTTCTGATTCCTTTTTCTGAGAATTTTCAATATTAGGCATTAATCCTTCAGCTGAAAAATCATTAAACCTTTTTTTTTTTTCTTCTACTGATCACTGGTATAATCTTATGACTCTGCTATGTTGAACCACGAATGGTGGGCATAAAGAAAATATATCCGCATTCCAATCATCATTATGCTTCAGTTTTCTTACCTTTCCTGTCCTCCTTGCAATTTGAAATTTTAAGTTTGCTTCAAAAAATTTTTCTACAGTAGACATTTTGCTTTTCAATGCTGCTGCCAAAGCAGAATTTCTGGCCACAATTCCCCTGGTTAACTGAAAAGTCTCCAACTTTATTGCATTATTTCTAAACCTTTTCACTCAAGCCTCTCCATACCTAATGATGCCTGCAGAACCACCTCTATTCTGTGCATCATGGAATAACCATCTCTGGTTATAATACCTTGCACATAAGTTGGGCTCAATTAATATTTCTCTAAAAAAAATTGATTTGATCAGATCAAATCAGTCACTCAGTCGTGTCCGAATGTTTGCGACCCCATGAATCGCCGCACGCCAGGCCTCCCTGTCCATCACCAACTCCCAGAGTTCACTCAGACTCACGTCCATCGAGTCAGTGATGCCATCCAGCCATCTCATCCTCTGTCGGCCCCTTCTCCTCCTGCCCCCATTCCCTCCTAGCATCAGAGTCTTTTCCAATGAGTAAATTCTTCGCATGAGGTGGCCAAAGTACTGGAGTTTCAGCTTTAGCACCATTCTTTCCAAAGAAATCCTAGGGTTGATCTCCTTCAGAATGGACCGGTAGGATCTCCTTGCAGTCCAAGGGATTCTCAAGAGTCTTCTCCAACACCACAGTTCAAAAGCATCAATTCTTCAGCGCTCAGCCTTCGTCACAGTCCAACTCTCATATCCATACACGACCACAGGAAAAACCATAGCCTTGACTAGACGAACCTTTGTTGGCAAAGTAATGTCTCTGCTTTTGAATATGCTATCTAGGTTGGTCATAACTTTCCTTCCAAGGAGTAAGCATCTTTTAATTTCATGGCTGCAGTCACCATCTGTAGTGATTTTGGAGCCCAGAAAAATAAAGTCTGACACTTTCCACTGTTTCCCCATCTATTTCCCATGAAGTGGTGGGACCAGATGCCGTGATCTTCGTTTTCTGAATGTTGAGCTTTAAGCCAACTTTTTTACTCTCCACTTTCACTTTCATCAAGAGTCTTTTGAGTTCCTCTTCACTTTCTGCCATAAGGGTGGTGTCATCTGCATATCTGAGGTTATTGATATTTCTCCTGGCAATCTTGATTCCAGTTTGTGTTTCTTTCAGTCCAGCGTTTCTCATGATGTACTCTGCATATAAGTTAAATAAACATATAAGTTAAATATACAGCCTTGACGAACTCCTTTTCCTATTTGGAAACAGTCCGTTATTTCATGTCCAGTTCTAACTGTTGCTTCCTGACCTGCATACAAATTAAGTCAAATTTCTGTTCAAATATTTGTGTGTCACTTACAAACTAACAGATATTTGGATTGATTATCACCATTTTGTCATTTCACTGAGCTGAATGTCTCAAGTGTTCTTTAACTAGTGAAAGTATGAAAGTGTTAGTTGTCCAGATGTGTCCAACTCTTTGCAACCCCATGGACTGTAGCCCGCCAGGCTCCTCTATCCATGGAATACTTCAGGAGGGAATATTGGGTTGGATACTCGTTTCCTTCTGCAGGGGATCTTCCCAACCCAAGGACTAACACCAGGTCTGTGCTGCAGGCAGATTCTTTACTGTCTGAGCTACTAAGGAAGCCCTCTTTAACTAAGGGAGTCACAACATTTCAGATTTTGAAGGTATGTTAAGAGTTACTTTGTGAAGACTCTTTACTGGATATATAAGCTATCTCATTCATGCTTACTAAATGATATTCTTCCAAAACTTCTTGGACTTCTTTTCCCCCTTTACATTTGCTACTGTCCTTTTGAATCTTTCTTTGCAATTGGCATGAGATTCACAAGGTGAAAATACCTCCCTGAAATATCTCTTTAATGCTTCAATCCTTACTCTCTTTCCCACTAAACTGTTTTATTCCCACATCCCAACTGTCAGTTTGAAATTATCTTAATTCTTCTTTATTTTTTAATTCTTCACCTACTAGAATGTAAACACTGTGAGAGTAGGAAATTTTTCTTTAATTTTTCTACTTTGTCTTCAGTGTCTAAGATGAGACCCTTTCAAAACTACTCAAAACTATTTATCAACTAAGTGATTGGAAACAATTTCAGCATCAGTATATACAAACAAATACATTTGCATTTCCATCAAAAGCAGATGATATGATAGAATGTTTTGACTTTTACATGCCTTCTTTAGTCTCATGTACTTGACACCTATCTCTGCTTCTTATTTCTCATATATGCTGGAAAATTCCCCTTGCTTTCCATTATTCCTTTAAATACTCAGGCCACTTCTTGTTTATTTTGGAATTTGCATTAACTTCCTGAATAAAATATCATTCCTCTTCTTTCACCTCCAGCTCCATCCCAGACACAGAGACATTTGCAAAGCACAGTCCTGAATTATTGAGATTTGTGCTTATATATGTGAGTGCCTAAGTATATGAAAAACAGGAAACAGGTGGGAAAGACATTATTTCTGATGCAGGTATAAATAGAAATGCTTATATCAAGAAGGACTTCAAAGTTCAGCTTCACATTTGCTCAGTTTTCAACAGAGGCCATAACACCTCAAAACAAAAATTATGCACAAGCAAATATACAGAGATTTGTTAGAAACCATGAACCATTTTTATTGATAACAAGGGACTTCCCCGACAGTAGGGTATTTGAATCATTACTACAGAGAGTCAGAGATTAAGGGAGTAAAGGTTAACATTTAGAAAAAAGACAGATGATACCACCATGGAGCTTCAGGCCTCAGAGGTGCCAATCTTAAAAACGGGTAGTCGAAGGTCAAAGCTCTGTCTTGCATGGAATTTCCTGCATATAGAAATCATGACTTTTCAATCCTTGAATCAGCATTATCTTAGATGTGTGGTTTCAGACATAAATGGTGTTTTGGGTGGTGACGTTCTAGCAGCAAGAAGAATAACATCTCCTGTAGCAGACTGGCCCGTAACTGTCGTAGCCAGAGCCGTATCCACAGCCACAGCAAGAGCCATATCCACAGCCATATCTGGTTCCATAACCACAGCCATAATGGGAGCTGTATCCACAGCCATAATAGGGGCTCAATCCATGGCCATATCCTGAACCATAACCACAGCCAGTCCATATCCACAGCCATATCTGGTTCCATAACCACAGTCATAATAGGGGCTCAATCCACAGCTATAGCTGTTTCCACAGCCATAGCCATAGGAGTTGCCGCAGTAGTTACAACACATGTTGTTGAGGGAAGCAGATTCAGGTGGACTGCAAGGCGATGTTTCTGAAGTGTGTGTGTCTTCTCCTTCCCATGGACCTTTATATATTGTCAGTAGTTGGCAGAGCAAACCATTCATTCCCTGACATAAACAACAAATATGGAAGCGACCACCATGTGCTGGTCACTTTTGACAATCGATAATTTGCCTAAAGTAGCTAGTTATTTTGGAGATATTTAAAAAGCATCATTTTAATTTGCTCTGCCAGAGAATTTTTTCAGTAGAATCATGTGCCTCTAAACAGATACCCATTTCCAAAATTTCCTATCATTTAATATATATCTTATATTAGAAATGCGAGGAGTAATGTAGAAAAATTTTGCCCCCTTTTTCTCTCTTCTTTCTTAAATCATTTGCCACTGGCCATAAGAAATGAATATTCCTACCTCCTTTCTTGCATCATTGCAAATTCATTTATAGAAACCAAAGATGCTGATGAAACTGCAAGGCACAAGAAGCCCCCAACAAGAAAAAAATCTCCAAACTGTCAATAGTAGTAAGAAAAGAAATCTTAGTTTATAGCTACATATAAATGTTTCTGTATCTGTAGATGCCTAAATCCAAACATATCCTGTGTTCTCATCTAAAGGAACATCGGACCTTTCCATCATCAAAGATGTGGTCAAAATTTTTTTGTTTGTGGACTTTTTTTTTGCATATCTTGCTTTTATAGAATTTACTTTCATTCACCATTTTCAGAATCAGGCAGGCTCCAAATTTTGAAGTTTTCTTTTTTACTCAGCTATAGTTGATTTACAATATGTGTTAGTTTTGGGTGCAGAGCATAATCATTCAATGTTTTTGAAGATTATATTCCATTAAATATTATTACAACATAATAAAGAATTCACCATGCTATATAGTATATCTTTATTGCTCATCTGCTTTATAAACAGTAGTTTGCATCTGCTAATCCAGTGGCACTAATTGGTCCCTCCCCTTCTCTCTCTCCTTTGGTAACCAAAAGATTGTTTTCTATATCTTTGGGTCTCTTCTGTCTTGCATGTGCTTTCATTTTTCAATTTTTAGTGTTTTCACATAAGTGAAGTAATACAGTATTTGTCTTCCTCTGTCTGACTTATTCCTCTTCTTTCACTAAGCATAATATTCTCTAGATCCATTCATTTTGCCGCAAATGGTAGTATCTCATTTTTATGTCTGAGTAATGGTGATTGCAGCCATGAAATTAAAAGACTCTTCCTCCTTGGAAGGAAAGTTTTGACCAACCTAGATAGTATATTGAAAAGCAGAGATATTACTTTGCCAGTAAAGGTCCGTCTAGTCAAGGCTATGGTTTTTCCAGTGGTTATGTACGGATGTGAGAGTTGGACTGTGAAGAAAGCTGAGTGCCGAAGAATTGATGCTTTTCAACTGTGGTGTTGGAGAAGACTCTTGAGAGTCCCTTGGACTGCAAGGAGATCCAACCAGTCCATCCTAAAGCAGATCAGTCCTGGGTGTTCATTGGAAGGACTGATACTGAAGCTGAAACTCCAGTACTTTGGCCACCTCATGTGAAGAGTTGACTCATTGGAAAAGACTCTGATGCTGGAAGGACTGGGGGCAGGAGGAAAAGGGGACAACAAAGGATGAGATGGCTGGATGGCATCACTGACTCGATGGACATGAGTTTGGGCAAACTCCGGGAGTTGGTGATGGACAGGGAGGCCTGGCATGTGATTCATGAGGTCGCAAAGAGTCAGACACGACTGAGTGACTGAACTGTACTGAAATGAACTGAATATTCCATTGTGTGTATATGTACACCATATCTTTTTAATTGATTCATATTTCTAGGGACCTTTGAGTTGCTTCCCTATGTGAGATATTATAACAGTATTGCTATGAACATTGGAGCATATGTATCTTTTCAAATTAGTGTTTTCACTTTTTCTGAATATGTACCCAGGAGTAGAATTGCTGGCTTATATGGTTGTCCTATTTTTAGGTTTCTATGGAACCTCCATACTGATTTCCATAGTGGTTGCACCAATAATTTACATTCCACTTGAACCAAGAGTGTTCAAGTGGTTCCTTTCCCCATATCCTCTAAAACTTTTGATATTTATAAAATATATAAATATTTTGGTGATAGCTACTCTGACGTAAGTTGATATTGCATTACTGTTTTGATTTGCATTTTTCTGATTATTGGTAATATTGAGCATCTTTTCTTGTCCTGTTAGCCACCTGTATGTCTTCTTTGGAAAATAGCTATTCAGGTCTTTTGCCCATTTTTTGATTGGGTCTTTCAACTTTTCTATTTTAAGCTGTTTACATAATTTAAATATTAATACCTTGTCAGTCACATCATTTGCAAATATTTTCTCCCATTCTGCAGAGAATGGGTACCTTTTTACCTTATCAACTGCTTCTTTTGCTATGCAAAAACTTCTAAGTGTAATTATGTCCCATGTCTTTACTTTTGCTTTCATTGCTTTTGCCTTAGGAGACAGATTAAAAATAAAAAATTGTGATACAATTTAATTCAAAGAAGGTTCTGCCCACGTTTTCTTCTAAGAGTTTTTAATTTTTAGGTCTTACATTTATGTCTTTAACCCATTTTGAGTTTACTTCTTTGTATGGTGTGAGGGAATGTTCTAATCTCATTGATTTACATGTGGCTATTCAGTTTTCCCAGCACCACTTGTTCAAGAGATTGTCTTTTCACCACTGTGTATACTAGCTTCTTCTGTCATAAATTAAATGATCATTGGTGTGGAGGTTTGTCTCTGGACTCTGTCTTCTGCTCCATTAATCTATGTGTCTTTTTATTCCAGTACTGTGCTATTTTGATTACTGTAGTTTTACAAGATAGTCACTTTGGGAAAGTTATATCTCCAGTGTTATAATTTTTTTTTCTGAAGAGTGCTTTGCCAATTAGTGGCCTTTTGTTGTTCTAGTTTTAAGATTATTTTTCTATGAATTTTAGAACTATCTAAGGATTGTTCTAGTTCTGTGAATTTTAGGGTCTAGTTCTTTTGGTTCTTTTGTTCTTTGGTTCTTTTGGTCTAGTTCTGTGAAAAATATCATGGGTACTTTGATAGAAATTTCATTAAATCTGTAGATTTCTTTGGGTATTATGGCCATTTTAATAATATTAAGTTTTCCAATACAAGGAAATGGGATATCTATCCTTTTTTGCCCATCATTTTCAATTTTCCTTACCAAAGTTTTATGGATTTCAGAATATAGTTCTTTTGCTTCCTTAAGTTGATTTCTAGGTATCATTTGTAGTACCAATTAAATAGGATTTTTTTTTTTACTTTCTCTTCCTAATATTTCATAATTAGTGTATAGAGACACAAAAGATTTCTCTATACTCATCTTGTAACATACAATCTACTGAATGAACTTATTAGCTCTAAGAGGTTTTCGGTGGAGACTTTCGAGTTCTCTGTACAAAGTACATCATCTGCAAGTAGTGACAGTGTTACCTCTTCTTTCCAGTACATTTTATTTCTTCTTGTTGCTGCAGCTAGAATGTCCAATTCTACTTTAAATAGAAGTGGTGAGAGTGAGAATCCTTGTCTTATTCCTGAATTTAGTAGGAAAGATTTCACCTTTTCATCAATGAGTATTATGTTGGCTGTGAATTTATCATAAACAGTATTTATTATATTCAGATATTTTCCCCCTAAAACCACTTTGCTAAGAGTTTTTAACATGAATGGATGCTGACTTTTAAAAACTATTTATTGAAGTGACCATGTATTTTTTGTCTTTCTTTTTGTTAACATAGGTGTATCACATTGATTGATTTGCATATGTTAAACTGTCTTTGTGACCCTGGATTAAATCCAACTTGATCACGGTGAATGACACTTCTTTGTATTTTTTAATTTGGTTTGCTAATATTTTGTTGAGTTTTTCTGTTGTTGTTGTTGTGTCTTTATCTAGTTTTGGTAACAAGGTAATGGTGGTCTAGTAGTGGAATAAATTAGGGAATGTTCCCTCATCTTCAATTAGTTGGAATAGCTTGAGAAGGATAAATATGTTATTTTATATATGTTTGGTAGAATTCCCCTTTGTTGGAAATTTTTTGAATTGCTGCTTTAAGTTCACTTGTAGTGATCAGTCTGTTCAAATTATCTGTTTCTTCTTAACTCAGTCATGGTATGCTCTGTGTTTCTAGAAATTTGTGTTTCTTCCAGGTTATCCAATTTGTTAGTTTATAACTGTTCACAGAATTCTCTTACGATTTTTTTTATATCTGTAGTACTGCATTTTTTTCCTCTTTCATTTCTTATCAAACTTCAAGTGACTTTTTATGGTGAACACTATGAAATCCAAATTGAATGGAGTATAAAATCTGGAAGGTGATTCTCCATTCTGGACACTCACATTTTAACAACAAAAAATTAGTCATAATCCAGTATTTTATAGACTGGAATAACTTCAACAGGAATTTTCACCAAGCTGATGATTTATTTTCTGAGAACATTAATTATTAGACAATTTTATTTCAGTTAAGAAATCACTCTACCTATTTTTTTCTGATATTGGTCACTGCTGTAATCTAATGACTATACTATGTTTAATCCCTAAGAATAAGCATAAAGGAAATATATTTCCATTCCAATTTTTATTACTCTATAGTTTCTTTCCTTTTCTGTCTTCCTTGACATTCAAAACTATCAATTCTACTTCATAAATTCTCTAGTATAGATACTTTACTTTGCAATACTGCTGCCAGTACACACTTTATCATCACAATCCCCCAGGATTATCGAAAAGTCTTCTATTTATTGTGTTACTTCTAATACATTTCCATTCAAACCTCTGGATATTGATCCATAACAACAACAAAAATATATATTCTTTGTATCACTGAATATCCTTCTCTGAGAAGAGTACCTGGCACATAGTATGCACTCAATCAATATTTCTCCAATAAAAAGGATAGATTAAGTCAAACATTGCTGTGTCAGTATAAGGTATTTGGATAAATTGTCATCATTTTCTAATTTTTCCAAAGCTGAGTGTCTCAAATGTTCTTTACTGGAGTCACAACGTTTCAGGATTTTAGGTATATTAAAAGTTAAAATGTAAATACTCTTCCTGGATATATAAATTATCTCATATGTGTCTAATAAATTGTTCTTCCAAAACGTAGAACATTTCTCTTCCTTTTTTACACTTGCTGCTGTCCTTTTAAATCTTCTTTTGCAATTGATATCAGCTCATTTTTCACAAGTTCAAAATGCCTCCCTCAACTGTCTCTGTAATACTTCAATCCTTACTTTTTTTCTATTAAGCAGTTTTATTCCCCTATCCCAATTGTCAGTCTGAAATCATCTTAATATTTTTACTGATTTTTTTAGCTTAAAGTGCTAGATTGTAAAACCTGTGAGAGCAGTAAAGTTGTCTGTAATTTTCCTACTTTGTCTTCACTAAGGTAAGACCCTCACAAAGCTACACAAAACTATTTGTCAATTAAATGACTGAAACCAATCTCCTAAAGGTCAATATATGCAAAATATTCATACTGTCACTATCAGTTCAGTCCAGTCGCTCAGTCATGTCTGACTCTTTGCAACTCCATGGACTGCAGGACACCGGGTTTCCCTGTCCATCACCAACTCCCAGAGGTTGCTCAAACTCATGTCCGTTGAGTCGGTGATGCCATCCAATCTTCTCAGCCTCTGCCTCTGTTGTCCCCTTCTCCTCCTGCCTTCAATCTTTCCCAGCATCAGGCTCTTTTCAAATGTGTCAGTACTTTTCATCAGGTGGCCAAAGTACTGGAATTTCAGCTTCAGCATCAGTCCTTCCAGTGAATATTCAGGATTGATCTCCTTCAGGATGGACTGGTCTGATCTCCTTGCAGTCCAAGGGACTCTCAAGAGTCTTCTCCAACACCACAGTTCAAAAACATCAATTCTTCGGCATTCAGATTTCTTTATAGCCCAACTCTCACATCCATACATGACTACTGGAAAAACTATAGCTTCAACTAGACAGACCTTTGTTGGCAAAGTAATGCTGTTTAGGTTGGTCATAGCTTTTCTTCCAAGGAGCAAATGTCTTTTAATTTCATGCCTGCAGTCACCATCTGCAGTAATTTTGGGGCCCCCAAAATAAAGTCTCTAGCTGTTTCCATTGTTTCTCCATCTATTTGCCATGAAGTGATGGGACCAGATGCCATGATCTTCATTTTCTGAATGTTGAGTTTTAAGCCAACTTTTTTACTCTCCTCTTTCACTTTCACTAGGAGGCTCTTCAGTTCTTCACTTTCTTCTATAAGGGTGGTGTCATCTGCATATGTGAGTTTATTGATATTTCTCCCGGCAATCTTGATTCCAGCTTGTGCTTCATCCAGCCCAGCATTTTGCATGAAGAACAATATTAAGATTCCCTTTAAAACTGGGAATAAAACTACCAAATGACCCAACAATTCCAGTACTGGACTAATACCCTGAGAAAATAACAGTTCAAAAATGCACGTGCAGAAGCTTTTAAGTTTAATTAGGTCCCATTTGTTTATTTTTGCTTTTATTTCCAATATTCTGGGAGGTGGGTCATAGAGGATCCTGCTGTGATGTATGTCGGAGAGTGTTTTGCCTATGTTCTCCTCTATTGAGTTTTATAGTTTCTGGTCTTACGTTTAGATCTTTAATCCATTTTGAGTTTATTTTTGCGTATGGTATTAGAAAGTGTTCTAGTTTCATTCTTTTACAAGTGGTTGACCAGTTTTCCCAGCACCACTTGTTAAAGAGATTGTCTTTAATCCATTGTATATTCTTGCCTCCTTTGTCAAAGATAAGGTGTCCATAGGTGCATGGATTTATCTCTGGGCTTTCTATTTTGTTCCATTGATCAATATTTCTGTCTTTGTGCCAGTACCATACTGTCTTGATGACTGTGGCTTTGTAATAGAGCCTGAAGTCAAGTAGGTTGATTCCTCCAGTTCCATCCTTCTTTCTCAAGATAGCTTTGGCTATTCGAGGTTTTTTGTATTTCCATACAAATTGTGAAATTATTTGGTCTAGCTCTGTGAAGAATACCATTGGTAGCTTGATAGGGATTGCATTTAATCTATAAATTGCTTTGGGTAGTATACTCATTTTCACTATATTGATTCTTCCAATCCATGAACATGGTATATTTCTCCATCTATTAGTGTCCTCTTTGATTTCTTTCACCAGTGTTTTATAGTTTTCTATATATAGGTCTTTAGTTTTTTTAGGTAGATATATTCCTAAGTATTTTATTCTTTCTGTTGCAAAGGAAACTATTAACAAGGTGAAAAGGCAGCCTTCAGAATGGGAGAAAATAATAACAAATGAAGCAATGGACAAACAACTAATCTCAAAAATATACAAGCAACTCCTACAGCTCAACTCCAGAAAAATAAATGACCCAATCAAAAAATGGGCCAAAGAACTAAATAGACATTTCTCCAAAGAAGACATACAGATGGCTAACAAACACATGAAAAGATGCTCAACATCACTCATTATCAGAGAAATGCAAATCAAAACCACTATGAGGTACCATTTCACGCCAGTCAGAATGGCTGTGATCCAAAAGTCTACAAGCAATAAATGCTGGAGAGGGTGTGGAGAAAAGGGAACCCTCTTACACTGTTGGTGGGAATGCAAACTAGTACAGCCACTATGGAGAACAGTGTGGAGATTCCTTAAAAAACTGGAAATAGAACTGCCTTATGATCCAGCAATCCCACTGCTGGGCATACACACTGAGGAAACCAGAAGGGAAAGAGACACGTGTACCCCAATGCTCATCGCAGCACTGTTTATAATAGCCAGGACATGGAAGCAACCTAGATGCCCATCAGCAGATGAATGGATAAGAAAGCTGTGGTACATATACATAATGGAGTATTACTCAGCCATTAAAAAGAATACATTTGAATCAGTTCTAATGAGATGGATGAAACTGGAGCCTATTATACAGAGTGAAGTAAGCCAGAAAGAAAAACACCAATACAGTATACTAACGCATATATATGGAATTTAGAAAGATGGTAACAATAACCCTGTGTACAAAAGAGACACCAATGTATAGATCAGTCTTATGGACTCTGTGGGAGAGGGAGAGGGTGGGGAGATTTGGGTGAATAGCATTGAAACATGTATAATATCATGTATGAAACGAGTCGCCAGTCCAGGTTCGATGCACGGTACTGGATGCTTGGGGCTGGTGCACTGGGACGACCCAGAGGGAGGGTAGGGGAGGGAGGAGGGAGGAGGGTTCAGGATGGGGAACGCGGGTATACCTGTGGTGGATTCATTTTGATATTTGGCAAAACTAATACAATATTGTAAAGTTTAAAAATAAAATAAAATTTAAAAAAATTTTTTTAAAAATGCACGTGTACTCCAGTGTCTATTGAAGCACTATTTATAATAGACAGGACATGGAAGCAACCTAAATGTCCATTCACAGATGAATGGATAAAGAATTTATGGTGCATATGTGCAATAGAATATTATTCATCCATAATAATTTGTAGTGAGGTGGATGAACCTGTTTGTTACACAGAGTAAAGTAAGTCCAAAAGAAAAAATCAGATATTATATACTAATTTATATATATGTATAGAATTTAGAAGATGGTACTCATGAGTCTATTTTTCAGAGAAGGAATGGTGACACAGACATAGACAGTGGACTTGTGGACAGTGGGGGAAGGAGAGGATGGACTAATTGAGAAAGTAGCATTGACTTACATGCATTATCATGTGTAAAATAGATAGCTAATGGGAGGCTGCTATTAACATAGGGAGCCCAGCTGGAGCTCTGTGATTACCTAGACGGATGGGATGGGGTGGGTGAGAGGGAGGCTGTAGAGGGAGGGGATATGCATATAGTTATGACTAATTTGCATTGTTGTATGGCAGAAATCAACACAGAATTGCAAAGCAATTATCCTTCAATTAAAAATAAAATTTAAAAATACATTTGCAATTCCATCAAAAGAAAATTATATCATAGAATATTTTTATTCTAGCTTAGCCATTTCTTAGTTCTTTATTCTCAAGTGCCTAAACCCAACTCTGCTTCCAATTTCTCATTACTTCTGGGAAGCATCTCTTCTACTCCATTACTCCTGCAGGAAATCAGATTGTCTCTCCTGCACCTGGACTTTGTCATGACCACCTGAATATGTGTCATTCCTCCTGCACTTGCTCCTGCAGCTCCATTCTTCACACAGTGAGATTTGCACAGTTCAGCATGGTTCTGAAATACTGCGAGATTTGTGCTCGGGTATGTGAGTGCCTGAGCATGTGAGATACAAGAAATACTTGGAGAAGGTATTATTTTTGGTGCAAATACAAGAAGAAATGCTTGTAGTATATCAAAGAACTAAAGGTTCAAGCACCCTGTTAGCCCAGTCTTTGAAAGAGGCCATAGCACCTCAAGAAAGACTAATTCACAAGATTTGTTAGAAACAATGAGCCATTTTATTGAGAATAAGGGGTTTTTCATGCTATAGAATGTTAGGATCATTAACACAATCATAACAGAGACTCAGAGATTAAGGGAGTAAAGGCTAACATTTGGAAGAGTCAGATGATATCACCATAGAACCTCAGATTTCAAGGACATCGCTCTAAAAATGGAGGTCAAAGCCTCTGTCACACATACAATTTCTTGCAAGTACAAATCATGGGTTACAGATCCTCAAAGCAGTATAATCTTTAGATTCCTCATTTCAGAAGCAGAGTAGGCTAAGAGGGTGATGTTCTAGCAGCAAGAATAACGTCTCCTGTAGCAAACTGGCCAGTAGCTGCTATAGCCAGAGCCATATCCACAGCCATATCTGGTTCCATAACCACAGCCATATCCTGTCCCATATCCACAGCCGTATCCACAGCCATATCTACTTCCATATCCACAGCCATAATAGGGGCTGAACCCACAGCTATAGCTCTTTCCACAGCCATAGCCACAGGAGTTGCCGTAGTAGTTACAACACATGTTGTCAAGGCAAGAGGGTTCAGGTAGACTGCAAGAGGCTGTTTCTGAAGTGTGTGTGTCTTCTCCCCATGGACCTTTATATACTGTTAGTAATTGGCAGAGCATACCATTCATTCCCTGACATAGACAACAAATATGGAAGCAACATTATGAGCCAGTCACGTCACCACTGACAATCACTAAAGTTTGCTTAAAATAGCTCATTATTTGAGAGACTCCTGTTTCATTTTAAGAGCTTCACTTTAATTTGTTCTGCTGACAAACTGTCTTAGTAGAATCGTGTGACCCAAAGCTGATCATTTTCAAAATCTCCTCTCATTTAACAGATACCTTATAAAACAAGCTTGTTGGGGAATGTCAGATGATTTTGCCTCCTTTTCTCTCTCAGTTTTCCAAAATACCTGCTTCTGACCACAGGAAAAGGAATATTCCTGTCTCCTTTCCTGAATCACTACCCTTTCTGTATTCCTTACCCCTGCCTTGTCCGACTCCTGAAATCCTAAGTATCTGATCAGTATCTGATAGTTCAAAACGAAGTCCATTCCCTGGAAGAGTGAAGACTTACAGGTGTGGAGACAGTATGCTGCATGTGTTCCTTCTTGTATTTTCTTCTTCCATGTACCAGGCAATGGAAGGTCCTGTTCAAGTGGAGCAGCCCTCTTTTTCTCTCTTTTTTGTAGCTACCTGAGTCTCACCATTGAAGAGACTTTAACAGTTTAACCAACTTTATTCGCCTGAAGAATCAGAAGTCCTTAGTTAGACCAGAAACTCATTTTTTTCACATAAAGCCTTATCAGAGTTTTGTGTTATGAGATGTTAGTCCATTCCCCTCACTCAATCATTCTTACCTTCTTCTATCACTACTGTTCCTTACACATTTAGTTCAAAGGCTAAAGGTAAGTAGGGTCACTTTGATACTATAGCAAAAGCCCATCTTCAGCTCCTAAGACATTCATGACATCAAGTACCACAAAACTCAATTTTATCCTTATTCATATGTACATTAATCAAAAGTTCTCAACCTTCTACAAAAATGTTCATTGTGACTTTGAAATATAATGTCTCCTTTCTTCTAAATAATCTTCTCTAACACACTTACCTTTTTGACATGTAAAAGAGGAGAATGAGTATCATTTCTTCTGCTGTTAATATTTTTCTTGCCACCAAATTTCTTGGCTTAAAAAAAAATCTATTTGTACATCAAAATTCAGATCTGTAATCAGATCCTGTGAGATGCCTTTCCTCCGTGTTATAGTCTGAACTGGATCATCCTCCTCTTGGTCCTGGGGCTTCCTTAGTGGTTCAGGAAAGAATCTGCCTGCAATGCAAGAGATGTAGGTTCGATCCCTGGGACTGGAAGATCCCCTGGAGGAGGAAATGGCAACCCCCTCCAGTGTTCTTGCTTGGGAAATCCCAATGACAGAGGGGCCTAGCAGGCTATACAGTCCATGGGGTTGCAAAGAGTCTGACATGACCTAGCAACTAAGCCACCATCAACAGCACCTCCTGGCTCTAATGTGCAGACACATGTCAAAGCACTTGTCAAAGTTTATTAAAACTATGTCTTGCCTCACTACTTGAAATGTAACTTCATACCAAACATTCAACCTTTCATGACCAAACATTCAGTCATGTTGCTTTGTTTGTTGGGGTAGGGGGGCATTTTTTTCTTTTTTTTTGCTTATCTTAGTTTCTATGTTTTATTTCAATCAATTTTTTCAGAATCTGGCAGACTCCAAAATTTAGATTATTTTTCACTGTAACAACCATGAAATCTGAATTGGAAGGGAGTATAAAGTCAAGATCATTCTTTCCACTGGATATACTTGAATTTCGACAACAAAGAAATAAGTGGTGATTGAGTACTTTATTGAATGCCTTTAACAGGGATTTTCACAAGGCTGCCAACTTCAATTTTTGAGAAGTTTCATTATCAGACATTTTTCCTTCTGTTGAGAAATCATTCTACCAATTTTTCTGATATTGGTCACTGGTCTAATCTGAACACTGCTGTTTCATCCCTAACCATAAACATAAAGAACATATAATCCCATTCCATTTTTCTTATCCTTCAGTTTCTTACCTTTTCAGTCTGCCTTGAAATTCAAAACTATAAATTCTACTTGACAAATTCTCTGGTACAGACAACGTTACTTTACAGTGCCATAGCCAACACATTCTCTGGTCACAGTATCCCTGGATTACTGAAAAACTCTTTTATCTTTATTGCATTATTTCTAATACCTTTCCATTCAGATCTCTGGATACTGGTTTAAAACAGTAAAGACAACCCCTATTCTGTGCATCCTTGAATAACCAACTCTGAGTACAGTCCCTGATAATTTGGACTCAATATTCTTCCATAAAAATGGATGAATCAAATCAGACATATATTCAAACATTGGAGAGCCACATATACTGTAAAGACATTTGATTATATGATTAAATTGTCTAAATGCATATTTCTTCTTTCCAAAATGAGGTCTACCTATTTTTACATAATTGTTTCCCTTATGTTTCATACTTATTTAGTGTTCTGTTTAGGAATTTTACTCAATAATGCTATTCCCTTCATCTCACTTTCCTTTTTATTTTTTCCCTCTTGGCTATATATATTTATTTTTGTGATTATCATTTAATACATGATTTTTCAGTATGCACTTTTTAGAATCCAAACATAAGTTTTAATTTTAAATAATTTTTTTTTTTTTGCAGTGACAAGGTGGACCTAGAAATTCTTATACAGAGTGAGGTAAGTCAGACAGTGAAAGACAAATATATGATATGCTTTCTTTAGATTTCTAAGAAGTCTAAAAATAATAGTACAAATGAACCTATTTATAAAACAGAAATAGAGTCACAGAAGTAAAAAATAAGCATGGTTACCAAGGGGTGGGGAGGGGAAGTGGGGATAAACTGGGAGGTTGAAAATGACATATTTACACTAATATATATAAAATAGATAACGAATAAAAATGTACTGTATAGCACAGGGAACTCTACCCAATATTCTGTAATGACCTATATAAGAATAGAATCTAAAAAAGGAGTGGATATAGGTATATATATAACT
Organism: Bos grunniens; assembly: GCF_055505025.1. Taxonomy (NCBI): domain Eukaryota; kingdom Metazoa; phylum Chordata; class Mammalia; order Artiodactyla; family Bovidae; genus Bos; species Bos grunniens. The sequence continues at coordinate 152,601,312 of NC_141165.1, forward strand.
GATTCACTTTGCTGTAGTGCAGAAACTAGCACAACATTGTAAATCAACTATACTCCAATAAAAATTAAATTTCTGAAATCTCATTTTTCTTATTCCATAGTTTTAAATTCTTGTCTAATAATTGCTTTAAAATATTCATATTTATTTTTACTGTAATTCTGATTTAGTCTGAATTTAATGTAATAGCTTTGTAACGTAAAAGAAGTCATTCTATGGTATCCACATATGTATACCTTAATTAAAAAAGCTTTTATGATGAGGAAGCAAAACCCCTCCGAATATAAATTACCTTCCTATTGACCGTTTTGCACTCTGACTAAGCGATTTTGTATAGTAATTTATTACCCAAAATACAGTGTCAACATTATGTCAACTTACTGGACATGGAATAATGCATATTTTCAAGTTCAGAAACTAAAGAATAACTTTATGTTCTATTTTTAAAGCATATGTCTTGGGAACATGTTTATGCAAAAATTTGATATCAATATTTTTGAAACTCCACAGAAGTAAAAGATTATTCCATAGTAGAAACATATTTTATTTCTAGGACTATGTCTATTTTGATAATTTGAATTAAGTATCATCTTGCAGTAAGGCATTTGAGTCAAGATCAAAGGCTTATTATACAGTAGGTTTTAAATATCCAAGTGAAATATGTTCTAAAGATTCCCATAATTAGGACTATATGTGGACTTTTCTGGTGGCTCAGATGGTAAAGAATCTGCATGCAATGCAGAAGATATAAAAGACCTGGGTTTGATCACTGGGTTGGAAAGATCCCCTGGAGAATGGAATGGCTATGCACTCCAGAATTCTTGCCTGGAGAATTCCATGGACAGAGGAGCCTGGCAGGCTCTAGTCACAAAGAGTCAAACACGACTGAATAGCTTTCACTTCACTTCACTTCACAGATTTCCTCCTCAGGGTATATATTTTTCTACCTTCCAATCCCTAGGACTAGGAGATACCACAGACATACAAAAAATCATAAGAGAATACTGTGAACAGTTATATACTAACAAACTGGATAACCTGGAAGAAACACAAATTTCTAGAAACACAGAGCATACCAAGACTGAGTTAAGAAGAAGCAAATAATTTGAACACGCCGATTACCAGAAGTGAAATTAAAGCAGCAATTCAAAAATTTCCAGGGGAATTCTACCAAACATATATAAAATAACTTATATTTATCCTTCTCAAACCATTCCAACTAACTGAAGATGAGGGAACATGCCCTAATTTATCCCAATACTAGACCACCATTACCTTGCTACTAAACTAGAGAAAAACACTTCCAAAAAAAAAAAAAAAACCCTCCACAAAATGTTAGCAAACCAAATTAAAAATACAAAGAAGCGTCATTCACTGTGATCAAGTTGGATTTAATCCCAGGTCACAAAGACAATTTAACATGTGCAAATCAATCACTGTGATACACCTATGTTAACAAAAAGAAAGACAAAAAATACATGGTCACTTCAATAAATGCATAAAAATAGTTTTAAAGATCAGCATCCATTCAAGTTAAAAACTCTCATCAAAGTGGTTTAGGGGGAAATAGCTGAATATAATAAAGACTGTTTATGACAAATTCACAGCCAACATAATACTCATTGGTGAAAAGGTGAAATCTTTCCTGCTAAATTCAGGAATAAAACAAGGATGCTCATTCTCATCACTTTTATTTAAATAGAATTAAATAGAATACATTTATAAATATGTAGCTATAAACCAAGATTTCTTTTCTTACTACTATTGACAGTTTGGACAAGATTTTTTTCTTGTTGGGGGCTTTTTGTGCCTTGCAGTTTCATCAGCATCTTTGGTTTCTATAAATGAATTTGCAATGATTCAAGAAAGGAAGTAGGAATATTCATTTCTTATGACCAGAGGCAAATGATTTAAGAATAAAGAGAGGAAAAGGGGGCAAAATTTTTCTACATTACTCCTCGCATTTTTAATATAAGATATATATTAAATGATAGGAAATTTGAAAATGGGTATCTGTTTAGAGGCACATGATTCTACTGAAAAAATTCTCTGGCAGAGCAAATTAAAATGATGCTCTTTAAATATCTCCAAAGTAACTAGCTACTTTAGGCAAATTATCGATTGTCAAAAGCGACCGGCACATGATGGTCGCTTCCATATTTGTTATCTATGTCAGGGAATGAATGGTATGCTCTGCCACTTACTGACAGTATACAAAGGTCCATGGGAAGGAGAAGACACACACATTTCAGAAACATCGCCTTGCAGTCCACCTGAATCCTCTTCTCTCGACAATATGTGTTGTTACTACTGTGGTAACTCCTGTGGCTATGGCTGTGGAAACAGCTATAGCTGTGGATTGAGCCCCTATTATGACTGTGGTTATGCAACCAGATATGGCTGTGGATATGGGACTGGCTGTGGATATGGTTCAGGATATGGCTGTGGATTTAGCCCCTATTATGGCTGTGGATACAGCTCCCGTTATGGCTGTGGTTATGGAACCAGATATGGCTGTGGATACGGCTCCTGCTGTGGCTGTGGATATGGCTCTGGCTAAGACACTTACAGGCCAGTCTGCTACAGGAGATGTTATTCTTCTTGCTGCTAGAACGTCACCACCCAAAACACCATTTATGTCTGAAACCATACATCTAAGGTAATGCTGATTCAAGGATTGAAAAGTCATGATTTCTATATGTAGGAAATTACACGCAAGACAGACCTTTGACCTTTGTCTACCATTTTTAAGATTGGCATCTTTGAGGGCTGAAGCTCCATGGTGGTATCATCTGTCTTTTTTCCAAATGTTAACCTTTACTCCCTTAATCTCTGACTCTCTGTAGTAATGATCCAAATACCCTACTGTCGGGGAAGTCCCTTGTTATCAATAAAAATGGTTCATTGTTTCTAACAAATCTCTGTGTATTTGTTTGTGCATAATTTTTGTTTTGAGGTGTTATGGCCTCTGTTGAAAACTGAACAAATATGAAGCTGAACTTTGAAGTCCTTCTTGATATAAGCGATTCTGTTTATACCTGCATCAGAAATAATGTCTTTCCCACCTATTTCTTGTTTTTCTCATATTTAGGCACTCACTTATATAAGCACAAATTTCAGTATTTCAGGACTGTGCTTTGCAAATCTCTCTGTGTCTGGGATGGAGCTGGAGGTGAAAGAGGAGGTGGAATGATACTTTATTCAGGAAGTTAATGCAAATTCCAAAATAAACAAGAGGTGGCCTGAGTACTTAAAGGAATAATGGAAAGCAAGGGGAATTTTCCAGCATATATGAGATATAAGAAGCAGAGAGAGGTGTCAAGCACATGAGACTAAAAAATGCATATGAAAGTCAATACATTCTATCATATCATCTGCTTTTGATGGAAATGCAAATGTATTTGTTTGTATACATTGATATTGAAATTGTTTCCAGTCACTTAGTTGGTAAATAGTTTTGAGTAGTTTTGAAAGGGTCTCATCTTAGACACTGAAGACAAAGTAGAAAAATTAAAGAAAAATTTCCTACTCTCACAGTGTTTACATTCTAGTAGGTGAAGAATAAGAAAATAAAAAATAATTAAGATAATTTCAAACTGATAGTTGGGATGTGGGAATAAAACAATTTAGTGGGAAAGAGAGTAAGGATTGAAGCATTAAAGAGATATTTCAGGGAGGTATTTTCACCTTGTGGTATGTCATGCCAATTGCAAAGAAAGATTCAAAAGGACAGTAGCAAATGTAAAGGGGGAAAAGAAGTCCATGAAGTTTTGGAAGAATATGATTTAGTAAGCATGTATGAGATAGCTTATATATCCAGTAAAGAGTCTTCACAAAGTAACTCTTAACATACCTTCAAAATCTGAAATGTTGTGACTCCCTTGATTAAAGAGGGCTTCCTTGGTGGCTCAGACAGTAAAGAATCTGCCTGCAGCACAGACCTGGGGTCAGTCCTTGGGTTGGGAAGATCCCCTGAAGAAGGCAATGACTATCTAACCCAATATTCCTGCCAGAAGTAGTCCATGGATAGAAGAGCCTGGCGGGCTCCAGTCCATGGGGTTGCAAAGAGATGGACACAGCTGGACAACTAACATTTTCATACTTTCACTAGTTAAAGAACACTTGAGACATTCATCTCAGTGAGGGAAATGACAAAATGGTGAAAATCAACCCAAATATCTATAAGTTTGTAAATGACACACAAATATTTGAACAGAAATTTGACTTAATCTATCAATTTTTTATTAGAGTAATATTAATTGAGCCCAACTTATGTGCAAGGTATTATAACCAGAGCTGGTTATTCCATGATGCACAGAATAGGGGTGGTTCTTCAGGTATCATACGATATGAAAAGGCTTGAGTGAAAGATTTAGAAATAATGCAATAAAGATGGAAGACTTTTCAGTAACCCAGGGGAATTGTGGCCAAGAAATTCTGCTTTGGCAGAGGCATTGAAAAGCAAAGTGTCTACTGTAGAGAATTTGTGAAGCAAACTTATAATTTCAACTTGCAAGGAGGACCGGAAAGGTAAGAAAACTGAAGCATAATGATGATTGAAATGAGGATATTTTTTCTTTATGCTTATCATTCCTTATTAAACATAGCAGAGTCATAAGATTATACCAGTGATCAATAGAAGAAAAAAAGAGGTTGAATGATTTCTCAGCTGAAGGATTAATACCTGATACTGAAAATTCTCGGAAAATGAGATCAGAAGCTTGATGAAAGTTCCTTCTGAAGTCATTCAATAAAGTACCAGATCACCACTCATCTCACTGTTGTTGAAATTTGAGTATACGATAGAGGACTTCATGGTTCTTATTGTAAAAAATAACAAATATTGGAATCTGCTTGATTATGAAAGATAGTGCCACACTTAAGCAAGTGAGATAAGCAAAAATTACACCCCCCAACTTTAATATAGAAAAAGCAAGAGAGTTCCAGAAAAAAAATACTTCTGCCTTATTGACTATGCCAAAGCCTTTGACTGTGTGGATCACAACAAACTGTGGAAAAATCTGAAACAGATGGGAATACCAGTCCTCCTTAGCCATCTCCTGAGAAATCTGTATCCAGGTCAAGAAGCAACAGTTAGAACTGGACATGGAACAATGAACTGGTTCTAAATTGGGAAAGGAGTAAGTCAAGGCTGTATACTGTTACCCTGCTTACGTAACTTCTAAGCAGAGTACACCATGCAAAATGCCAGGCTGGATGAAGCACAAGCTGGAATCAAGATTGCTGGGAGAAATATCAATAACCTCAGATACGCAGATGACACTACCCTTATGGCAGAAAGTGAAGAGGAACTGAAGAGCCTCTTTATGAAAGTGAAAGTGGAGAATGAAAACTGCACTTAAAACTCAACATTCAAAAAACTAAGATCGTGGCATCTGGTCCCATCACTTCATGGCAAATAGATGGGGAAACAATGGAAACCGTGAGAGATTTTATTTTCTTGGGCTCCAAAATCACTGCAGAGGGTGACTGCAGCCAGTTAAAAGACACGTGCTCCTTGGAAGAAACTCTGTGACCAACCTACACCAACCTAGACCAACCTATTTAAAAGCAAAGACATTACTTTGCCAACAAAGGTCCATCTACTCAAAGCTATGGTTTTTCCAGTAGTCATGTGTGGATGTGAGACTTGGACTATAAAGAAAACTGAATGCCAAAGAATTGATGCTTTTGAACTGTGATGTTGGAGAAGACTATTGAGAGTCCCTTGGACTGCAAGGAGATCAGACCAGTCCATCCTAAAGGAAATCAGTCCTGAATATTCATTGGAAGGACTGATCCTGAAGTTAAAGCTCCAATACTTTGGCTACCTGATGCGAAGAACTGACTCATTGGAAAAGACCCTGATGCTGTGAAAGATTGAAGGCAGGAGGAGAACAGGACAACAGAGGATGAAATGGTTGGATGGCCTCACCAACTCAATGGACATGAGTTTGAGCAAGCTCTGGGAGTTGGTGATGGACAGGTACCCTGGCTTGCTGCAGTCCATGAGGTGGCAAAAAGTAGGACATGACTGAGCAACTGAACTGAACTGAAATTTAAAAAGCTACACATTTTTTGGCTACATTTTGCAATAAAAAGTTCAGATGTTTAGTTTAGAGTGAGAAGGAAGAGTATGTTGGGATTTAGACATTCATAGAGAGAGAAACTTATTTGTAAACACACAGCTATGGTGTAATATTTCTATTCTCAGTACTACTGACATTCTGGATTGTTTTCCTTTTGGTTATTACATGTTGTTCTGTGCCCTGGAGAATTAGGAGCATCCTTGAGTTCTACAACAAGATGCCAATTGGTTTTGGGCAGTAGGTATCTGGGTGAAGAACTCTGGCAAGAAGCTACAATGATTCAAGAAAATGAACAGACATATTTGTTTTCAAGTGATCAGAGGTAGATGTGAAAATAAAAAAGACAAAGTTAAGGGGAATTTCTTTTAACATTTCCTCCCAAGCCTTTTGAAATAAGATATATACTAAATGATAAGAGGTTTTGAAAATGGGTGTCTGTGTTTGGGCACATGATTCTAGTGAGAAATTCTTTGGCAGAGGAAAATTAAAATGATGCTCTTTAAATGAAATGAGTCTCCAAAATAAGAAGCTATTTTAAGCAAAGCACTATTGGTCAACAGTGACTGGCTCATAATGTTGCTTCCATATTTGCTGCCTGTGTCAGGGAATGAATGGTATGTCCTGCCAATTACTGACAGTATATAAAGGTCCAAGGGAAGGAGAAGACACACACACACTTCAGAAACATCGCCTTGCAGTCCACCTGAACCCTCTTGCCTTGACAACATGTGTTGTAACTACTACGGCAACTCCTGTGGCTATGGCTGTGGAAAGACCTATAGCTGTGGGTTCAGCCCCTATTATGGCTGTGGATATGGAACCAGATATGGCTGTGGATACGGCTCAGGATACGGCTGTGGATATGGGACAGGATATGGCTGTGGATTTGGCCCCTATTATGGCTGTGGCTACGGAACCAGATATGGCTGTGGACATGGCTCTGGCTATGGCAGCTATTGGCCAGTTTGCTACAGGAGATGTTATTCTTCTTGCTTCTAGAACATCACCATCTAAGCCCTTTTTGCTCTGAGATGAAGCATCTAAAGATAATGCTGATTCAAGGATTTATAACCCATGATTTCCACTTGCAAGAAATCACATGCCTCACAGAGGCTTTGACCTGCAAATACCCACTTTAGATTGGCCTCTTTGAGCCCTGAAGCTTCTTGGTAGTATCTCTGACTCTTTTGCAAATGTTAGTCTTTATTCTCTGATTCTCTGTTACGACTGTATTGATGATCCTAACAAAATCACTTGTTCTCAATAAAAATGGTTCATTGTTTCTATCAAATCTCTGTGTACTTGCTTGGGAATTAGTCTTTTTCCAGGCGTTGTAGACTCAGTTGAAAATTGGGCAAACGTGATGCATGAAGTTTGAGCTCTTCTTTGATATAATGCAAACACTTCTTTCATATCTGGGTCAGAAGTAATGTCTTCTCCACCTGTTTCTTGTATCTTATGTTCTCAAGTACTCACATACCCAAGCACAAATCTCCCAGTATTTCAGAACTGTGCTTTGTAAACCCCACTGTGTCTAGGATGGAACTAAAGGGCAAAGAGGAGGAAGAATGCCACTTTCTTCAGGAAGTTGATGCAAAGTCCAAGGTAGACAAAAGACGACCTGAGAGCTTAAAGGAATGGAAGAGACACTCTCCAGGTTCATGAGAATTAGCATTAGATACAGGAATTAAGAACACGAGCGTCAGGAACTAAGCAACAGAAAAGTAATAATAGAAATATCCTCATATGTCTGTTTTGATGTAATTGCCTATGTATTTGCATATACCGAGGTTGAGGAAATTGATTTCAATCACTTAACTGACAGTTTTGAATATTTTTGAAAGGGTCTCAAATTAGACAGTGAAGGAGATGTAGGTAAATTAAAGACAAGCTTCTTGCTTTCAGTGTTATATTCCAGCATGTACATATAGAAAAACCAACAGCATAAATAATTCAGATAATTTGAAACTGACAATTGGAGTGGAGGGAATAAAATAGCTAAATGCAAAAGAGAGTAAAAGTTGTATTAGAGAGCTACTTCAGGGAGGTATTTTGAACTTGTGACAAATGAGCTGATGTCAATCGCAAAGAAAGGGTAGTAGCAAGTGTAAATGGGAGAAAATTTATGAAGTTTTGTAACAATATGATTTATTAGGCATGTATGAGATAATTCACACGTCTAGAAAAGAGTTTTCACAAAATAACTCTTAACATACCTTCATAATCTGAAATGTTGTGACTCCCTTAGTTAAAGAGGGCTTCCTTGGTGGCTCAGACAGTAAAGAATCTGCCTGCAGCTCAGATTTGGGGTCAATCCTTGGGTTGGGAAATCCCCTGCAGAAGGCAATGAGTATCTAACCCAATATTCCTGTCTGAAGTATTCCATGGATAGAAGAGCCTGGGAGGTTACAGTCCATGGGGTTGCAAAGAGTTGGACACATCTGGACAACTAACACTTTCATACTTTCACTAGTTAAAGAACACTTGAGACATTCAGCTCAGTGAAATGACAAAATGGTGATAATCAATCCAAATATCTATAAGTTTGTAAATGACACACAAATATTTGAACAGAAATTTGACTTAATCTATCAATTTTTTATTAGAGAAATATTAATTGAGCCCAACTTTTGTGCAAGGTATTATAACCAGAGCTGGTTATTCCATGATGCACAGAATAGAGGTGGTTCTGCAGGCATCATTAGGTATGGAGAGGCTCGAGTGAAAGGGTTTAGAAATAATGCAATAAAGATGGAAGACTTTTCAGTAAACCAGGGAAATTGTGGCCAGAAATTCTGCTTTGGCAGCGGCATTGAAAAGCAAAGTGTCTACTGTAGAGAATTTGTGAAGCAAACTTATAATTTCAAATTGCAAGGAGGACAGGAAAGGTAAGAAAACTGAAGCACAATGATGATTGGAATGAGGATATATTTTCTTTATGCCTATCATTCGTGATTCAACATAGCAGAGTCACAAGATTATACCAGTGATCAATAGAAGAAAAAAAAAGGTTGAATGATTTCTCAACTGAAGGAAGAATGCCTAGTATTGAAAGTTCTCAGAAAATAAATCAGAAGCTTGATGAAAGTTCCTTTTGAAGGCATTCAGTAAAGTACTGGATTACCACTTATCTCACTGTTGTTGAAATTTGAGTGTACAATAAAAGATTTTATTGGTCTTATTGTAAAAAATAACAAGTATTGGAATCTTCTTGATTATGAAAGATTATGAAAAGTACACCTAAGCGAGTGAGATAAACAAAAATAACACCCCCCCTACACACAAAACTTTAACATGGAACAATTGACAGTGCTAGTCAGTCAATTGGCACTGTAAAATCTAATGAGATTTTGAATTTATAGATCAAAATGGGGAGAACTGATACATTTGCAATATGCTAATGGGTCTAATCTGTCTAATTGCTACTTAGATCTTCTTCAGTGTTTCTTAATAATTTTCTGTAGTTTTTAGTGTAGAGGTTTATATATATTTTATAAAATACATTCCTAGGAATTTGGTGGGTTTTAATGATATTACAAGTAATAAATACATTAAAACTTTTTACTTTTGTAAGTTCCTATGTTGCAAATAAATGAAAATCCAACTGAAAAAAATAAAATAAAATACAACAAGCAAGAAAGTTCCAAAAAAGCATCTACTTCTGCTTTATTGACTACGCCAAAGCCTTTGACTCTGCGGATCACAATAAACTGAGGAAAATGTTTTAAGACATAGGAATACCAGACCACCTTGCCTTCCTCCTGAGAAACCTGTATGCAGGTCAAGAAGCAGCAGTTAGAACTGGACATGGAACAATGAACTGGTTTCAAATTGGGAAAGCAGTAAGTCAAGGCTGTATACTGTGACCCTGCTTATTTATCTTCTAAGCAGAGTACATCATGCAATATGCCAGGCTGGATGAAGCACAAGCTGGAATCAAGATTAGTGGGAGAAATATAAATAATCTAAGATATGCAGATGACACCACCTTAATGGCAGAAAGTGAAGAGGAACTGAGGACCCTCTTGATGAAAGTGAAAGAGGAGAATGAAATGGCTGGCTTAAAACTCAACATTCAGAAAACAAAGATCATGCAATCTGGTCCTGTCACTTCATGGCAAATAGATGGGGAGACAATGTAAACAGTGAGAGACTTCATTTTCCTGGGCTCCAAAATTACTGCAGATGGTGATTGCAGCCATGAAAGAAAAAGATGCTTGCTCACTGGAAGAAAAGCTGTGACCAACCTAGAGCATATTAAAAAGCAGAGACATGACTTTGCTGAGAAAGGTCCATCTAGTCAAAGCTATGGTTTTTCCAGTAGTCATGTATGGATGTGAGTGTTGGATTATAAAATGAACTGAATGCCAAAGAATTGATGCTTTTGAACTGTGTTGCTCAAGAAGATTCTTGAGAGTCCCTTGGACTAAAGGAAATCAGTCCTGAACATTCATTGGAAGGACTGATGCTGAAGCTGAAGCTCCAGTACTTTGACTACCTGGTGTGAAGAACTGACTCATTTGAAAAGACCCTGATGCTGGGAAAGATTGAAGGCAGGAAGAGAAGGAGATAACAAAGGGTGAGATGGTTGCATAGCCTCACTGACTCGATGGACATGAGTTTGAAGAAGCTCTGGTAGTTGGTGATGGACAGGGAACCCTGGCTTGCTGCAGTCCATGAGGTCACAAAGAATTGGACTTGACTGAGTGACTGAATTGAACTGTACTGAAACTTTTAAAAGCCACCCATTTTTTCCCCCTACATGTTTGGCAATAGAAATTTCAGATGTGTAGCTTCGAGTGAGAAGGAACAGTAGGTTTGGATTTAGACATCCATAAAGAGAAGAAACTTATTTGTAAACACACAGGTATACTGTAATGTTTCTATTCTCAGTACTACTGACATTCTCGATTATTTTTCTTTTAGTTATTACATGTTGCTCTGTGCCCTGGAGACTTAGTACCATCCTTGGGTTCTACATACTGTGGACATGGAACAATAGACTGGTTCCAAATAGGAAAAGGGATACGCCAAGGCTGTATATTGTCACCCTGTTTATTTAACTTATATGCAGATTATATCATGAGAAATGCTGGGCTGGAAGAAGCACAAGCTGGAGTCAAGATTGCCAGGAGAAATATCAATAACCTCAGATATGCAGATGACACCACCCTTATGGCAGAAAGTGAAGAGGAACTCAAAAGGCTCTTGATGAAAGTGAAAGTGGAGAGTGAAAAAGTTGGCTTAAGCTCAACATTCAGAAAACGAAAATCATGGCATCGGGTCCCATCACTTCATGGGGAAAAGATGGGGGAACAGTGGAAACAGTGTCAGACTTTATCTTTTTGGGCTCCAAAATCACTGTAGATGGTGATTGCAGCCATGAAATTCGACGCTTACTCCTTGGAAGGAAAGTTATGACCAACCTACACAGCATATTAAAAAGGAGACACAGTACTTTGCTAACAAAGGTCCATCTAGTCAAGGCTATGGTTTTTCCAGTAGTCATGTATGGATGTGAGAGTTGGACTGTGAAGAAAGCTGAGTGCCGAAGAATTGATGCTTTTGAGCTGTGGTGTTGGAGAAGACTCTTGAGAGTCACTTGGACTACAAGGAGATCCAACCAGTCCATCCTAAAGGAGATCAGTCCTGGGTGTTCATTGGAAGGACTGATGTTGAAGCTGAAACTTCAATACTTTGGCCACCTGATCAAAGAGCTGACTCATTTGAAAAGATCCTGATTCTGGGGAAAATTGAAAGCAGGAGGACAAGGGGATGACAGAGGATGAGACAGTTGGATGGCATCACTGACTCAGTGGACATGATTTTGGCAAACTCAGGGAGTTGGTGATGGACAGGGAGGCCTGATGTCCTGCAGTCCTTGGGGTTGCAAAGAGTCAGACACAACTGTGTGACTGCACTGAACTGAACTGATATAGGTATTTATGTATGAATCTCTCCTCTATCCATCCAATGAGCCTAGTTCTCAGTGAATTCATAATTTTATGTAGGAGTAACATAGTAGGATTTAAAGAAGAAATGAAGTAATTGTTTTTGTAGCCATATGTTATGAAAGTTATAAAATAAGGAAGGTTATTAGTGCTGTGAGAGTCAGGAAAGAGTTCTGAGAAGATGGGGCACTAGACATGAGGCTTGAGTAGGAACTGGCCAGTCAGATAAGGGAGTGGGACAACAAGTCTTTCTGTGCATTTATTACCACCAGTCGAGGTGTGTAATCACTAAGCAGATGTAGAGAGGAACTCTCAGACTTTTCTTTTTCTCTTCAGATTATTTAGAGCACAGCGCATACTGCTTCCATAGGCAGGAGAGGGCCTAGCCAGGAGGAGCATATGGCAGTGAGCTCACTAGCAGAAGACTATGAAAACTTGGCTCTGACACTCAGTTGCTGTGTGATTTCAAGATAGTGACTTAATCACTCTGAGCCTCAGCTTCTTTCTCCCAATACTTGTTTGTCAAGTACCCACTCTATTTATTTTAAGAGGATGTGAAAATGAATTGAGATAATGTGTAAAAAAGCATTTTACAACATGCAATAGAGATGAACTGGTTCAGTTCAGTTCAGTTCACTTCAGTCATTCAGTTGTTTCCAACTCTTTACAACCCCATGAACCAGGCCTCTTCCATGCCAGGACTCCGTGTCCATCACCAATTCCTGGAGCTTACCCAAACTCATGTCCATTGAGTTGGTGATGCCATCCAACCATCTCATCCTCTGCCATCCTCTTCTCCTCCTGCCCTCAATTTTCCCAGCATCAGTGTCTTTTCAAATCAGTCAGCTTTTCACATCAGGTGGCCAAAGTATTGGAGTTTCAGCTTCAAAATCAGTCCTTCCAATGAACACCCAGGGCAGATCTCCTTTAGGATGGACTGCTTGGATTTCCTTGCAGTCCAAGGGACTCTCAAGAGTCTTCTCCAACACCATAGCTCAAAAGCACCAATTCTTCTGTACTCAGCTTTCTTCAGAGTCCAATTCTCACATCCATACATAGCCACTGGAAAAGCCTTAGACTTCACTAGAAAGACTTTTGTTGGCAAAGTAATGTGTCTCCTTTTTAATATGCTGTCTAGGTTGGTCAAAACTTTCTTCCATGAAGTAAGTGTCTTATAACTTCATTGCTGCAGTCACCATCTGCAGTGATTTTGGAGCCCAAAAGAATAAAGTCTGCCACTGTTTCCACTGTTTCCCCATCTATTTGCCATGAAGTGATGGGACCGGATGCCATGATCTTAATTTTCTTATGTTGAGCTTTAAGCCAACTTTTTCAGTCTCCTCTTTCACTTTGATCAAGAGGTTCTTTAGATCTTCTTCACTTTCTGCCATAACGGTGGTGTCATCTGCATATCTGATGTTATTGATATTTCTCCTGGCAATCTTGATTCCAACTTGTGCTTCCTTCAGCCCAAGTTTTCTCAGTTTTTCATGATGTACTCTGCATATATGTTAAATGAGCAGGGCGACAATATACAGCCCTGACGTACTCCTTTTCCTATTTGGAACCAGTCTGTTGTTCCATGTCCAGTTCTAACTGTGGCTTCCTGACCTGCATACAGGTTTCTCAAGAGGCAGGGCAGGTGGTCTGGTATTCCCATCTCTTTCAGAATTTTCCACAGTTTATTGTGACCCACACAGTCAGTGACTTTGTCATAGTCAATAAAGCAGAAATAGATGTTTTTTCTGGAACACTCTTGCTTTTTTGATGATCCAGCAGATGTTGATAATTTGATCTCTGATTCCTCTGCCTTCTCCAAATCCAGCTTGAACATCTGGAAGTTCATGGTTTTCATATTGCTGAAACTTGGCTTGGAGAATTTTGAGTATTACTTTACTAGCATGTGAGATGAATGCAGTTGTGCGGTAGTTTGAGCATTCTTTGGCATTGCCTTTCTTTAGGATTGCAATGAAAACTGACCTTTTGCAGTTCTGTAGCCACTGCTGAGTTTTCCAAATTTGCTGGCATATTGAGTGCAGCACTTTCACAGCATCATCTTTCAGGATTTGAAATAGCTCAACTGGAATTCCATCACCTCCACTAGCTTTGTTCGTAGTGATGCTTCCTAAGGCCCACTTGACTTCACATTCCAGGATGTCTGGCCCTAGGTGAGTGATCACACCATCCTAATTATCTGGGTCATGAACATCTTTTTTATCAGTCCTTCTGTGTATTCTTGCCACCTCTTCTTAATATCTACTGCTTCTGTTAGGTCCATACCATTTCTGTCCTTATTGAGCCCAAATTGCAGGAAATATTCCCTTGGTATCTCTAATTTTCTTGAATAGATCTCTAGTCTTTCCATTCTATTGTTTTCCTCTATTTTTTGCGTTGATCACTGAAGAAGGCTTTCTTATCTCTCCTTGCTATTCTTTGGAACTCTGCATTCAGATGGGTATATCTTTCCTTTTCTCCTTTGCTTTTCGCTTCTCTTCTTTTCACAGCTATTTGTAAGGCCTCCTCAGACAGCCATTTTACTTTTTTGCATTTCTATTTCCTAGGGATGGTCTTGATTCCTTTTTCATGTACAATGTCACTAAGTCCGTTCATAGTTCATCAGGCACTCTGTCCATCAGATCTAGTCCTTTAAATCTATTTCTCACTTTCACTGTATATTTGTAAGGGATTTGATTTAGGTCATACCTGAATGGAAAAAGCAAGAGAGTTCCAGAAAAACATCTATTTCTGCTTTATTGACTATGCCAAAGCCTTTGACTGTGTGGATCACAATAAACTGTGGAAAATTCTGAAAGAGATGGGAATACCAGAACACCTGAGCTGCCTCTTGAGAAATTTGTATGTAGGTCAGGAAGCAACAGTTAGAACTGGACATGGAACAACAGACTGGTTCCAAATAGGAAAAGGAGTTCGTCAAGGCTGTATATTGTCACCCTGTTTATTTAACTTATATGCAGAGTACATCATGAGAAATGCTGGACTGGAAGAAACACAAGCTGGAATCAAGATTGCTGGGAGAAATATCAATAACCTCAGATATGCAGATGACACCACCCTTATGGCAGAAAGTGAAGAGGAACTCAAAAGCCTCTTGATGAAAGTGAAAGTGGAGAGTAAAAAAGTTGGCTTAAAGCTCAACATCCAGAAAACAAAGATCATGGCATCCGGTCCCACCACTTCATGGGAAATAGATGGGGAAACAGTGGAAACAGTGTCAGACTTTATTTTTCTGGGCTCCAAAATCACTACAGATGGTGACTGCAGCCAAGAAATTAAAAGACGCTTACTCCTTGGAAGGACAGTTATGTCCAACCTAGATAGCATATTGAAAAGCAGAGACATTACTTTGCCAACAAAGGTTCGTCTAGTCAAGGCTATGGTTTTTCCTGTGGTCATGTATGGATGTGAGAGTTGGACTGTGAAGAAGGCTGAGTGCCAAAGAATTGATGCTTTTGAACTGTGGTGTTGGACAGGACTCTGAGAATCCCTTGGACTGCAAGAAGATCCAACCAGTCCATTGTGAAGGAGCTCAGCCCTGGGATTTCTTTGGAAGGAATGATGCTAAAGCTGAAACTCCAGTACTTTGGCCACCTCATGCGAAGAGTTGACTCATTGGAAAAGACTCTGATGCTGGGAGGGATTGGGGGCAGGAGGAGAAGGGGACGACAGAGGATGAGATGGTTGGATAGCATCACTGACTCGATGGACGTGAGTCTGAGTGAACTCCGGGAGTTGGTGATGGACAGGGAGGCCTGGCGTGCTGCAATTCATGGGGTCGCAAAGAGTCGGACAGGACTGAGTGACTGATCTAATCTGATCTGAATGGTCTAGTGGCTTTCCCTACTTTCTTCAATTTCAGTCTGAATTTGGCAATAAGTAGTTCATGATCTGAGCCACAGTCAACTCCTAGTCTTGTTTTTGCTAACTGTATAGAGCTTGTCCATCTTTGGCTACAAACGATATACATTCCTTAGTTCTTTATTCTCAAATGTTTAACACCCAACTCTGCTTCCAATTTCTCATTACTTCTGGGAAACATCTCTTCTATTCCATTACTCCTGCAGGAAGTCAGATTGTCTCTTCTGCACCTGGACTTTGTCATGACCACCTGAATGTGTGTCATTCCTCCTCCACTTGCTCCTCCAGCTCCATTCTTGACACAGTGAGATTTGCACGGTTCAGCACAGTTCTGAAATATGTGAGATTTGTGCTTGGGTATGTGAGTGCCTGAGCGTGTGAGATACAAGGAATAGTTGGAGAAGGTATTATTTTTGGTGCAAATACAAGAAGAAATGCTTGTATTATATCAAAGAACTCAAGGTTCAAGCCACCTCTTAGCCCAGTCTTTGAAAGAGGCCATAGCACCTCACGAAAGACTAATTCATAAGCAGTACACAGAGATTTGTTAGAAGAAATGAGCCATTTTTATTGAGGATAAGGGGTTATCCAAGCTTTAGAATGTTAGGATCATTAACACAGTCATAACAGAGACTTAGAGATTAAGGAGTAAAGGCTAACATTAGGAAGAGTCAGATGATATCACCATTGAACATCAGACTTCAAGCATGTCAATCTAAAAATGGGTAGTTGGAGGTCAAAGCCTCTGTCGCGCATACAATTTCTTGCAAGTACAAATCATGGGTTACAGATCCTCGAAGCAGTATTATCTTTAGATTCCTCATTTAAGAAGCAGACTAGGCTAAGAGGGTGATGTTCTAGCAGCAAGAATAACATCTCCTGTAGCAAACTGGCCAGTAGCTGCTATAGCCAGAGCCATATCCGCAGCCATATCTGGTTCCATAACCACAGCCATAATAGGGGCTAAATCCACAGCCATATCCTGTCCCATATCCACAGCCGTATCCACAGCCGTATCCTGAGCTGTATCCACAGCCGTATCTACTTCCATATCCACAGCCATAATAGGGGCTGAACCCACAGCTGTAGCTCTTTCCACAGCCATAGCCACAGGAGTTGCCGTAGTAGTTACAACACATGTTGTCAAGAGAGGAGGATTCAGGTGGACTGCAAGAGGCTGTTCCTGAAGTGTGTGTGTCTCCTCCCCATGGACCTTAATATACTGTTAGTAATTGGCAGAGCATACCATTCATTCCCTGACATAGACAACAAATATGGAAGCAACATTATGAGCCAGTCACGTCACCACTGACAATCACTAAAGTTTGCTTAAAATAGCTCATTATTTGGGCGACTCCTGTTTCATTTTAAGAGCTTCACTTTAATTTGTTCTGCTGACAAACTGTCTTAGTAGAATCGTGTGACCCAAAGCTGATCATTTTCAAAATCTCCTCTCATTTAACAGATACCTTATAAAACAAGCTTGTTGGGGAATGTCAGATGATTTTGCCTCCTTTTCTCTCTCAGTTTTCCAAAATACCTGCTTCTGACCACAGGAAAAGGAATATTCCTGTCTCCTTTCCTAAATCATTGCAACTCTCTGTCCATTTTCTCCTACCCTTTCTGCATTCCTTACCCCTGCCTTGTCCGACTCTCCTCAAATCCTAAGAATCTGATCAGTATCTGATAATTCAAAATGAACTCCATTCCCAGAAAGAGTGAAGACTTACAGGCGTGGAGACAGTATGCTGCATGTGTTCCTTCTTGTATTTTCTTCTTCCATGCACCAGGCAATGGAAGGTCCTGTTCACGTGGGGCAGCCCTCTTTTTCTCTCCTTTTTGTAGCTACCTGAGTCTCACCATTGAGGAGACTTTAACAGTTTAACCAACTTTATTTGGCTGAAGAATCAGAAGACCTCAGTTAGACCAGAAACTCATTTTTTCACATAAAGCCTTATCAGAGTTTTGTGTTATGAGATGTGAGTCCATTCCCCTCACTCAATCATTCTTACCTTCTTCTATCACTACTCTTCCTTACACATTATGTTCAAAGGCTAAAGGTAAGTGGGGTCACTCTGATACTACAGCAAAAGCCCATCTTCAGCTCCTAGTACACTCATGACATCAAGTACCAACAAACTCAATTTTATCCTTATTCATATGTACATTAATCAGAAGTTCTCAACCTTCTACAAAAATGTCCATTGTGACTTTGAAATATAATATGTCTCCTTTCTTCTAAATAATCCTCTCTAACACACTTACCTTTTTGACATGTAAAAGAGGGAAATGAGTATCATTTCTTCTGCTGTTAATATTTTTCTTGCCACCAAATTTCTCAGCTTAAAAATATCTACTTGTACTTCAAAACTCAGATCTGTAATCAGCTCCTGTGAGATGCCTTTCCTCCGTGTTATTGTCTGAACTGGATCATCCTCCTCTTGGTCCTGGGGCTTCCCTAGTGGCTCAGGAAAGAATCTGCCTGCAACACAAGAGATGTAGGTTTGATCCCTGGGTCTGGAAGATCCCCTGGAGAAGGAAATGGCAACCCCCTCCGGTGTTCTTGCCTGGGAAATCCCAAGGACAGAAGGGCCTGTCGGGCTATACAGTCCATGGAGTTGAAAAGAGTCTGACATGACCTAGCAACTAAGCCACCACAACCAGCACCTCCTGGCTCTTATGTGCAGACACATGTCAAAGTACTTGTCAAAGTTTATTAAAACTATGTCTTGCCTCACTACTTGAAACGTAACTTCATAGCAAACATTCAACCTTTCATGACCAAACATTCAGTCCAAAAAGAACCGTGTTGCTTTGTTTGTTTGGGTAGGGGGGCTTTTTTTGTTTGTTTTTTTTTGTTTGCTTATCTTAGTTTCTAGATTTTGTTTAAATTAACTTTTTCAGAATCTGGGAAGACTCCAAAATTTAGATTATTTTTCAATGCAACAGCCATGAAATCCGAGTTGGAAGGGAGTATAAAGTCAAGAAGATCATTCTTTCCACTGGATATACTTGCATTTCAACAGCAAAGGAATAAGTGGTGATCGAGTACTGTATTGAATGCCTTTAACAGGGATTTTCACAAGGCTGCCAACTTCAATTTTTGAGACGTTTCATTATCAGACATTTTTCCTTCAGTTGAGAAATCATTCTACCGATTTTTCTGATATTGGTCACTGGTATAATCTGACACTCTGTTATGTTTCATCCCCAAACTTAAACAAAAAGAACATATATTCCCATTCCATTTTTCTTATCTTTCAGTTTCTTACCTTTTCTGTCCGCCTTGAAATTCAAAACTATAAATTATGCTTGACAAAGTCTCTTGTACAGACACGTTACTTTTCAGTGCCACAGCCAACACACTCTCTGGTCACATTATCCCTGGATTATTGAAAAGCTCTTTTATCTTTGTTGCATTATTTCTAATACCTTTCCACTCAGATCTCTGGATACCAGCTTAAAACAGTAAAGACAGCTCCCATTCTGTGCATCCTGGAATAATCAGCTCTGAGTATACTCCCTGATACATAATTTGGACTCAATATTCTTCCATAAAAATGGATGAATCAAGTCAAACATATATTCAAATATTGGAGCACCACATATACTCAACAAAACATTTGATTATATGCTTAAATTGTCTGAATACAAATTTCTTCTTTCTAAAATGAGGCCTACCTATTTTTACATAATTGTTTTCCTTATGTTTCATACCTATTTAGTGTTCCGGTTAGGAATTTTACTCAATAAATGCTATTCTCTTTATCTCACGTTCCTGTTTGTTTGTTTTTTTTTTTCCTCTCTCTCTTGGCTATATATATATATATATTTATTTTGTGATTATTATTTTAATACATATTATTTAAGTATGCACTTTTCAGAATCTAAACATAAGTTTTAATTTTAAATAACTTCGCTTTTTTTTTTTTTTGCAGCAATGAGGTGGACCTAGAAATTCTCGTACTGAATGAAGTAAATCAGACAGAGAAAGACAAATACATGATATGCTTTTTTTAGATTTCTATGGAATCTAAAAATAATAGTACAAATGAACCTATTTATAAAACAGAAATAGAGTCACAGAAGTACAAAACAAGCATGGTTACCAAGGGGTGGGGGGTGAAGGGAGGACAGAGAGGGATAAACTGGGAGGTGGAGAATGACATATTCACACTACTATATATAAAATAGATAACTAATAAAAATCTACTGTATAGCACAGGGAACTCTACCCAATATTCTGTAATGACCTATATAGGAATCAGATCAGACAGATCAGATCAGTCGCTCAGTTCTGTCCGACTCTTTTCGACCCCATGAATTACAGCACGCCAGGCCTCCCTGTCCATCACCAACTCCCGGAGTTCACTCAGACTCACGTCCATTGAGTCAGTGATGCCATCCAGCCATCTCATCCTCTGTTGTCCCCTTCTCCTCCTGCCCCCAATCCCTTCCAGCTTCAGGGTCTTTTCCAATGAGTCAACTCTTCGCATGAGGTGGCCAAAGTACTGAAGTTTCAGCTTTAGCATCATTCCTTCCAAAGAAATCCCAGGGCTGAGCTCCTTCACAATGGACTGGTTGGATCTCCTTGCAGACCAAGGGACTCTCAAGAGTCTTCTCCAACACCACAGTTCAAAAGCATCAATTCTTTGGCACTCAGCCTTCTTCACAGTCCAACTCTCACATCCATACCTGACCACAGGAAAAACCATAGCCTTGACTAGATGAACCTTTGTTGGCAAAGTAATGTTAGTTACTTTGCCAACAAAGTAATGTTAGCTTTTGCTAACATTAGTTAGTTACTTTGCCAACAAAGTAATGTTAGCTTTTGAATATGCTATCTAGGTTGGTCATAACTTTCCTTCCAAGGAGTAAGCGACTTTTAATTTCATGGCTGCACTTAGGAATAGAATCTAAAAAAGGAATGGATATAGGTATGTATATAACTGATTCACTTTGCTGTATAGCAGAAACTAGCACAACATTGTAAATCAACTATACTCCAATAAAAATTAAATTTTTTAAATCTCATTTTTCTAGTTCCATAGTTTTAAATTCTTGTTTAATAATAGCTTTAAAATACCCATATTTATTTGTACTGAAATCCTGATTTAGTCTGAATTTAATGTAATAGCTTTGTAACATAAAAGAAGTCATTCTATGGTATACACATATGTATGCTAAGTCGCTTCAATCGTGTCCAACTCTGTGCGACCCCATAGATGGCAGCCCACCAGGCTCCCCCATCCCTGGGATTCTCCAGGCAAGAATAGTGGAGTGGGTTGCCATTTCCTTCTCCAATGCATGAAAGTGAAAAGTGAAAGTGAAGTCGATCAGTCGTGTCTGACTCTTAGCAACCCCATGGACCGTGGCCCACCAGGCTCCTCCGTCCATGGGATTTTCCAGGCAAGAGTGCTGGAGTGGGGTGCCATTGCCTTCTCCACACATCTGTATGCCCTAATTAAAAAAGCTTTTATGATGAGGAAGTAAAACCCCTCCGAATATAAATTACCTTATTGACCTTTTTGCACTCTGACTGAGCCATTTTGTATAGTAATTTATTACCCAAAATACAGTGTCAACATTGTGTCAACATAATGGGCATGGAATCATGCATATTTTCATGTTCAGAAATTAAAGAATAACTTTAAGTTATATTTTTAAAGCATATGTCTTAGGAACATGTTCATGCAAAAATTTGATATCAATATTTTTGAAATTCCACAAGAGTAAAAAGATCAGTCCATAGTAGAAAAATATTTTATTTCTAGGACTATGTCTATTTTGATAACTTGAATTAAGTATCATCTTGCAGTAAGGCATTTTAGTCAAGATCAAAGGCTTATTAAACAGTAGGTTTTAAATATCCACGTAAAATATGTTCTAAAGATTCCTATAATTATGACTATATATGGACTCTCTTCATGGTTCAGACAATAAAGAATCTGCATGCAATGCGGGAAACCTGGGTTTGATCCCTGGGTTGGGAAGAACCCCTGGAGAATGGAATGGCTACCCACTCCAGTATTTTTGCCATGGACAGAGGAGCCTGGCAGGCTACAGTCCAAGGGGTCGCAGAGAGTCAGGCACAACTGAATAGCTTTCACTTCACTTTAATTCACAGATTTCCTCCTTAGGGTATATTTTTTTCTAACTTCCACTCCCCCAAATCTCCTAGCCTACACGCTCATTAAATACTGAGAAGATTCCTTCTAATCAGTTCATCTCTATTGCATGTTGTAAAATGTCTTTATACACATTATCTCAAAACATTTTCACATCCTCTTAAAATAAATAGAGTGGGTACTTGACAAAAAAGTGTTTGGAAAAAGAAGCAGAGGCTCAGAATGATTAAGTCACTATCTTGAAATCACACAGCAATTGAGTGTCAGAGCCGTTTTCATAGTCTTCTGCTAGTGAGCTCACTGTCATATGCTCCTCCTGGCCAGGCCCTCTACTGCTATGGAAGAGGTATGGGCTATGCTCTAAATAATCTGAAGAGAAAAAGAAAAGTCTGAGAGTTCCTCTCTACATCTGCTTAGTGATTACACACCTTCACTGGTGGTAATCAGTTCAGTTCAGTCACTCAGTCATGTCCGAATCTTTGGAACTTCATGGACCACAGCACATCAGGCATCCCTGTCCATCACCAACACTCGGAGCTTACTCAAACTCATGTCCATTGAGTTGCTGATGCCATCCAACCATCTCATCCTCTGTCATCCCCTTCTCCTCCCACCTTTAATCTTTCCCAGAATCAGGGACTTTTCCAATGAGTCAGTTCTTCACATCAGATAGCCAAGTATTGGAGTTTCAGCTTCAACATCAGTCTTTCAAATGGATATTCAGGACTGATATCCTTTAGAATTGGCTGTTTTGACCTCCTTGCAGTCCAAGGGACTCTCAAGAGTCTTTTCCAACACCACAGTTCAAAAGCATCAATTCTTCTGCACTCAGCTTTCTTCACAGTCCAACTCTCACATCCATACATGACCACTGGAAAAACCATAGCCTTGTTTAGATGGACCTTTGTTGGCAAAGTAATGTCTCTGCTTCTGAATATGTTGTCTAGGTTGGTCATAACTTTTCTTCCAAGGAGTAAGCATCTTTTAATTTCATGGCTGCAATCACCATCTGCAGTGATTTTGGAGCCCCAAAAAATAAAGTCTGACACTGTTTCCACCGTTTCCCCATCTATTTCCCACGAAGTGATGGGACCAGATGCCATGATCTTAGTTTTCTGAATGTTGAGTTTTAAGCCACCTTTTTCACTGTCTTTCACTTTCATCAAGAGGCTTTTTAGTTCTTCTTCTCTTTCTGCCATAAGGGTGGTGTCATCTGCATATCTGAGGTTATTGATATTTCTCCTGGCAATTTTGATTCCAGCTTGTGCTTCATCCAGCCCAGCATTTCTCATGATGTACTCTGCATTTAAGTTAAATAAGCAGGGTGACAACACACAGCCTTGTTGTATTCCTTTCCCTATTTGGAACCAGTCTATTGTTCCATGTCCAGTTCTAACTGGCGCTTCCTGACCTGCATACAGATTTCTCAAGAGGCAGGTCAAGTGGTCTGGGATTCCCATCTCTTTCAGAATTTTCCACAGTTTGTGGTGATCCACATAGTTAAAATTTATTGACTTTGGCATAGTCAATAAAGCAGAAATAGATGTTTTTTTGGAGCTGTCTTGCTTTTTTGATAATCAACAGAATCTGGCAATTTGATCTCTGGTTCCTCTACCTTTTCTAAATCCAGCTTGAACATCTGGAAGTTCATGGTTCACATACTGTTGAAGCCTGGCTTAGAGAATTTTGATCATTGCTTTACTAGTGTGTGAGACAAGTGCAAATGTGCAGTAGTTTTTGCATTCTTGACATTGCCTTTCTTTGAAATTGGAATGAACACTGACCTTTTCCAGTCCTGCGGCCACTGCTGAAGTGGTGGTAGTAAATGTATGCAAAGACTTGTTTTCCCACTCCCGTATCTGACTGGCCAGTTCCTACTCAAGCCTCATGTCAAGTGCCCCATCTTCTCAGAACTCTTTCCTGATTCTCACAACACTAATAACCTTCCATATTTTATAACTTTCATAACACATGCCTACAAAAACAATTGCTTCATTTCTATTTTTAATCTTACTATGTTACTTCTATATAACATTATGAATTCCCTGAGAACTGGGCCCATTGGATGGATAGATGAGAGATACATACATAAATACATACATACCTAGATAAACTGCCCACAACATCTAACACCACCAGCTTTACCTCTCTTTCCTTAGCCTCTATATTGGTTAATAACTTCTGCCTATACCGCTGAGTATCCAGAACACCTGACATGATTTTATTTGAAGACAGAATGATTGAAAATCCCACCAGCCATGATATTCTTCCTATTTTTCTAAAGTACTTTGCACTATGAAAATCTGACTCTCCCCTCCATCCACACTCCCTACTCCTGCAACAATTGCGGGAGGCACAAATCAGAGAAAGGGTACCCCACCTTGACTTCCTTGTTTCCAGAATCCCAACATCATTCTCTGTCAGGCAGGCTCAATACTGCTGAGTCAGTGCTGAGCTCTGTCTATATCTGTCTGTATCTGTAGCCCTGTCTGTATCTGAGCTGTATCTATTCCCCCCATGGAAATCTCCAAGGCTGTAGCAGCTCAAGGCGCTTAGGAGGTGGAAGTGTCAAAATAAGATGCATGTGGGTAGCCAGGGAGATGGGCTGCAAGACTGAGAGTTACCCACAGTCTCTGATCTTTAGATGTGCCCTCAAGTGTGGTGGGAAACACTGAATCAACCCGCTCCGTGACATAACAATTTGCTTCAGAAAAGCTCATTTCACTAGGCACTTCTAATTTAAGATATCTCTTTTTAATTTGCTCTTCCCTAGGGTTTTATCTAGTTGATAATAAGACTAGAATAACATTTTTTCATAATCCCAGCTTTATTGGAAATTTATCTCTCATGTGACTCATCACCTTACAAAGACTAAAATAAGTACTGTGTCCTCTAATTAAATTCAGTGGCTTTGAAATCATCTGTGTGTGTGTGTGCCTGTAGGCACACCTATTTGTTGCATATGTGTGCCTCTGTTTATCCTTATTAGGCCAGACTAGTAAAAGTATTATCATTTTCCACACTTTACATAAAATAATACTGTAAGACTGAGGGTTTCTAACAAGCCAGAGAGATTGAGGGGTATTTTACTTATTGTTCCCTATATTTTTCCAGTGCTCATGCTCAGTGGAGAAGGCAATGGCACCCCACTCCAGTACTCTTGCCTGGAGAATCCCAGGGATGGAGGAGCCTGGTGGGCCACAGTCCATGGGGTCACGAAGAGTCAGACACGACTGAGTGACTTCACTTTCACTTTTCACTTTCATGCAGTGGAGAAGGAAATGGCAACCCACTCCAGTGTTCTTTCCTGGAGAATCCCAGGGATGGGGGAGGCTGGTGGGCTGCTGTCTATGGGGTCCACAGAGTCAGACACGACTGGTGACTTAGCAATAGCATGCTCAGTTGTGTCTGACTATTTGTGACCCTTTGGACTGTTACCTATCAGGCTCCTCTGTCCATGGGATTTTCCAGGCAAGAATATTGGAGTAGGTTACCATTTCCTTCTCCATGGGATCTTCCCAGCCCAGGAATTGAAACTGTCTCCTCTGTCTCCTGCATTGTAGACAGACTTTTTACCCACTGAGCCACTGGGAAAGCAATTTTCATACAAATTTAAAAATTAGATTCTATTAACAGTTATTACAAAGTGTTGACTAAATTTCCCATGTTGTATAATACTCCCTTGAGCCTGTCTTACACCCAGTAGTTTGAGTTTTTAAAAAATAAATGACTTGGCCAGAAACATGCAGCTATATAATGACAGAGATAAAACAGTCATTGGACTCCAAATTCCAAATGCCTTTTTTACTTCAAGAAAAGGAAGAATTTAATAAATTGAACTCATTAAAAACATCAAAAATGCCAATGTTTGCGTTTTGTAAATTGTCAAGCTCCATGACTTGCTTTTTTTATATTAATAGAGCTTTTCTTGCGTTTCACTTTGACCTTCATATGTTCGTATAAAGCAAATGCAAATGGATAATTTTAACTATGTTTCTGTGAGTTCCAAGTACCTCTTCATGAACAAAGTACCTTTATTGCTCATTCCTCCAGTCATACTGCTCTACGCTTAGTCCCTTGAGGTCAGAATTGCTTATTCCTCTTCTACTGAAAATGAGATTTGTACAGACAGGTTTAAGAGAGAATTAATATGTCTGTTTACAAGTGCTTTAAATTCTGGATCTAAGTCTGTATAAAAGTGTAAATTTAACCATTACTATGTAAAATTAAGCCATAAACTCAAAGTCATCTTGAGATTTAGACTTCCATCATTATTGCCCATCCCTACCCCTCAGAAAAGTCTCCAATACATGTGTGATCCTTTAAAATTCCATAATTCCACCGACAAAGCTAATGCTCCCCTGCCTTCTCTTTAGGTGTTTGGAATGATGATATTTACTTGTATAAGTTTAATTGGATTCTTAGCTTGAGAGTCGTGAATCAAATCAATTCAATTTATCCAACATGCACTGAATACACGCTCTTTATGAGACAGAGTCAGGTCAATTGTACAAGTGTACAGTGTACTTGTACAATTAATTAAATTTGTCTTTTGCAAGTGAAGTCTGGGCTTCCCAGATGGCACTAGCAGTAAAGAACCTGCCTGCCTATGCAGGAGACATAAGAGCCACAGGTTTGATACCTGAGTTGGGAAGATCCCCTGGAGGAGGGCATGGTAACTCACTCCAGTATTCTTGCCTGGAGAATCCCATGGACAGAGGAGCCTGGCGGGCTACAGTCCATGGGGTCACTAAGAGTTAGACATGACTGAAGTGACAGCACACACACATGCAAGTGAAGTCCACTGGGACAATGCAACATGTGCTGAAGACTTGGGGTGTTATAGGTAGTCCCACCTGTCACGACCTCCCTACCTCCCCAGAATAAATCCTCAGTTTCCCATGGCCCCTTCACGGTCCAATAGTCCAGTAAGTGCTTCTACCTTCTGCCCCTTCCTACCATGAGAACTTGGGCACAGGCACGGGAAGCACTGGGCTCCAGCACTTGTGAGGGTCTAGACTCACTCAACAGTTGTCTTCTTAACCCAAAAGCACATGACTTTAAATAGTAAGCAAGAAGCACAATCACATGTCAAGAGACTACAGAAGACAGGCAAAAGATCATTTCCCCTGCTTTTTTAAACACATTTGCAGTTTGCACTGGACCCTGCAGATTATGTAGCTGGCCCTGGACACAGTGCCAAGGATTGGGAGGATGTAAGTTGGAAAAGTGTGTGTTCTCAGACCTTCAAAATTCCAAGGATATTCTAGGAATTAGTTCTTGACCCTACAAGTGACTGCCAGTAGGGTGTTGGTAAATTGACTCCTTGGAAAAAAATTAAATGTTTCCGTCTTGATCAATTTCAAACTACCAACACAATGTCACTGATGTGGAGCTGGGAGGAGGTACACATTATTGGCCCTTATGAGCTGGTACAGGCTGGCTTTTGCACACGTATGCAAGAGAGTACTCTTGGTGTGGCACTTTAAAAACATGGATTCTGACTCCAAATTCTGGCTCTGCCACTTGCTAGCTCTAGAGCCTCGGGCAATTCACTGAACTTTCCTAGCCTCAATTCCCTCATCTACAAAATGAGCACGTGAAATGACAGTACCTACCTCTTAAAGTTACTGAGAAATTTTGAATTAATATCAGTAAATCACGTAGAAGGACACCTTGTCTTTTAGTAGGTTCTGTTTAAAAGGTTCTATTCTTTATATACACTGGTTATTTTTTATATACCCTGATTATTCATTGGAAGGACTATTGCTGAAGCTGAAGCTCCAATACTTTGGCCACCTGATACCAAGAGCTGACTCACTGGGAAAGACTCTGACACTGGAAAAGATGGAAGGCAGGAAAAGAAGGGGACTACAGAGGATGAGATGGTTGGATGGCATCATTGATTCAATGCATGTGAGTTTCAGTAAGATCCAGGAAATAGCGAAAGACAGGCAAGTCTGGCGTGCTGCAGTCCATGGGGTCACTAAGAGTCAGACATGGCTTAGCAACTGAACAGCAACTCATTTTTGAGGCAAAATGGCATGTGTGATCTTGTTATCTCTCCCATACACCAGAGTGTGAACTCTTTGGGGTCTAGAACTTTTTCTTATACCATTAAATCCACAGCCTCTAGTGAAGTCCAACACAAAATATTTCATGAATGTTTGATGAATGAGCATTTATAATTCAGAATCTAAAATAGAGACTGGTTCTTTAAAGGTGAATTTTTGTCTTTCCACAAAGCATACACACAGACACAGAATTTGTCACATTTTATTTGCCCCTACTTTGAATCTCAAATTTATTCAGTGCTATATCTCTCCACTGGTGGCCCAAAAGGTAAAAAATCTACCTGCAATGCAGGAGACCCAAGTTTGATCCCTGGGTTGGGAAGATCCCCTGGAGGAGGGAATGGCAACCTACTCCAGTATTCTTGCCTGGAGAATCCTATGGACAGAGGGGCCGGGCTGGCTACAGTTTGTGGGGTTGCAAAGAGTTGGACACGACTGAGCAACTAACACTTTCACATATCTCTCCACAATGTGATGAGGTTTTTTAAAGCTAACACTAGAAAACTCATTTGAGTCAGTTCTAATGAGGTGGATGAAACTGGAGCCTATTATACAGAGTAAAGTAAGCCAGAAAGAGCAATACTGGTACAGTATATTAACACATATATATGGAATTTAGAAAGATGGTAACGAAGACCGTATATGCGAGACAGCAAAACAGACACAGATGTAAGGAATAGATATTTGGACTCTGTGGGAGAAGGCGAGAGTGGGACGATATGACAGAATACCATTAAACATGTATATTACCATATGTAAAATAGATGACCAGAGCAAATTTGATGCATGAAGCAGAGCACCCAAAACTGGTGCTCTGGGACAACCCGAAGGGATGTGGTGGGGAGGGAAGGGAGGTGGGAGGGGGGTTCAGAATGGTGGGACACATGTACACCTGTGGCTGATTCATGTCGATGTATGGCAAAAACCACCACAATATTGTAAAGTAATTAGCCTCCAATTAAAATAAATTGATTAATTGTTTTAAAAATTAACTAATACTATTTGACTTCACCCTCTATTATTGAAACTGGATATAGGAAGAGAAAAAAATTAATTGGAGGCTAATTACAATATTTGGCATCATTATTCTTCTCAAGGTTTTATATTTCAGTGGCACTATTTGCCTGTAGAATTCCAGAGTATTAAAGTAAGAAGAGGGTAGACAAGACAATGAATTCTACCTCTTTCCTGAAGCAACAATTTCATCCACAAATTGGTGATCTGAACTGTGACGCAGTGACACAGGAGCCAGGCATATTGCCAATACACTTTTCAGACAGAACTAATTTTTAAACAAATTTCTCATTTCAAGAAGTCTAACCCCCTGAATCTTCCATTTACTTTTAATGATTATGGCCTCTTGAGTTGGAAAAGCAAATAAAATACAGTTATCTAATACTCTTCAAATATCCAACACCCCAGACAATATTTCCTGCCTCTATTTCTGTCATTTTATATATAATGAAAACAGGCTCCTTTTTTCTAGTAAGGGAAATCACCTATTTTTCTATTTTCAAATGTTAATATTAAATATATCTGATAATTTGATACTAAATTCTTTCCATGTTTTCCCCATATCTTGTTTTTCTATTATTTTTATCTTGATGGATCTAATCACAGTTTGTTTTGCAAGCAGATCACTGCGACTAACTCATAACCCTATTGTATATCTTCTCTAAGGTACAGAATATTATTGTTAATATGCTTCTTTTTTAACAATTACATTTTGCCAGAACAGAGGAAGAAAAAGTGGGATCACCCCAGGAGTTTCCCTTTTTTATTTATAGTAAAGGATAGTGGAATACCAAAGACCAAAAATTACCCACCCTAAAATCATAGTCTCAAGGTCTCTTGTAGAAATTCTTTATTATTCAATCATAATTGATCAACTTTGACATTTTTTACCCATAAAATGACCATTTTCCCTCCAATCTTCCTGAAGCCAAGCATTTTGCTGCATTTGTTTCTCACATTCTTCTCTCTCAATAGTTTTGTAATGTCAGCATTTTTAATTAACTTTGCCAATCGTCTTGGTAAGCAACAGCTCTTAGTAAACACAGACAGTATATAAGAAGTCACCTCATGGTCAGCAGAATTCTAACACAGCCCTCGTGATTCCTACCCATTGGCATCCTTGCTTTTTCCAGTCCCCACTCCTTGATTACAGGCAGGACCTGTAACATCCTTCTAACAAGTAGACTATCATGAAAATATGGGAATCATTCCCAAGGCTGTGCTACTTTCTATGGCAAAAGTGAAAGGATTTTGCTGATATAATTAGGGTCCATAATCACTGAGAGCAGGAGAAGGGAATGACAGAGGATGAGATGGTAGGATGGAACCATCGACTGAACGGACGTGAGTGTGAGCACACTCGGGGAGATAGTGAAGGACAGGGAAGCCTGGTGTGCTGCAGCCCTTGGGTCACAAAAAGTGAGACACAACTGAGTGACTGAAGAACAGCAATCATTTTATTTTGATAAACGATCATCTTTATTTTGATAAATTTAAGTCAATCGGAAAGGAGATTATCCTCGGTGTTCCTGATTCCATCAGGCAAGAACTTGAAGTGAAACATTCTCTCCCTTTCTCTCTCTTCCTCCCCTTCCCTTCATTTACTTCCTCCTCCTCCTCCTGCCCTTCCTTCTGCTTCTTCTCCTCTTTCTGTCCTCCTCCCTGCATTGCTGGTTTTAAAGAATCAATGAAGCAAATGAATTCTATAGCATCAAGGAAATGGATTCTGCCCAAAACCTGAGGAAACTTGAAGTATAACTCCTTATGTTTCAGCCACCAGGTGAGAGTTCAGCCTGGTCAACAACTTTATTTTTATGAGACCCCAACCAGAGACCCAGTGAAGTTGTTCCCAAACTCCTGGCCTGCTGCTGCTGCTGCTGCTAAGTCGCTTCAGTCGTGTCCTACTCTGTGCGACCCCATAGACGTAAGCCTACTAGGCTCCTCTGTCCCTGGGATTTTCCAGGCAAGAGTACTGGAGTGGGGTGCCATTGCCTTCTCCGCCTGGCCTACTAGCAGATAACAAAACGTATCTTGTTTTAAGCTACTGTGTCCTAATTTGCTACACAGCCAAAGATCATGAATCTCTGATTAGTTGCAAAAATTGAAGAATATATGTATATATATTCTTCACCTTATGCTTTCAGATAGAATGTTTTGGAAGTTCCTCTTTGATGAATGACCATTAACGTCCCTCCTCCTCCTCATGATGTTTCTTAAAACTGATACTCATTTTGTTTACTGCTTTACTATTCATGCAATCCCAGGTTAAGCAAATTGCATTTACTCTCACTGCTCTATGAAAGTAGTCAATTATTTTCGTGAGGATCACCATGCTGCTACTGCTAAGTCACTTCATCGTGTCCGACTCTGTGCGACCCCATAGACGGCAACCCACCAGGCTCCCCCGGACCTGGGATTCTCCAGGCAAGAACACTGGAGTGGGTTGCCATTTCCTTCTCCAATGCATGAAAGTGAAAAGTGAAAGTGAAGTCGCTCAGTCGTGTCTGACTCTTAGCGACCCCATGGACTGCAGCCCACCAGGCTGCTCCATCCACAGGATTTTCCAGGCTAAGAGTACTGGAGTGGGGTGCCATTGCCTTCTCCGATGAGGATCACTATAATTGAACTAATTGTCAATGTAACTGATGTTTCGGAATAATTCCTTTATTATTTTATGAGGAAGCAGAAAATAAAAGTGGTTAAATTATAGAAATATAGGCTCTTACTTTTAGTGGCCTTATTACACTTTGCCTGAAGTGCTTTATATAACAATTTATTATTTAAAATGTAATGAAAGCAATCTGATATCATGTGATACTTGGAGTTCAGTAACCAAGGGATGAACAGCTTTTTATGTAATATCCCATTTAGAGATATTTCTATATGTTTAATTACAAATAGCTGCAATTCTTCCCTGAAATTTTATTATGATTAAATGATTTTGATGACATTTAGGTGATTTACTCTTAGAATTTAACAAATCCTAATCTAAAAGTTATGTTTAATCCCTACTCTAAAAGCTATACTTAGCAGTCTTATGAGGTGAGCACTATTATTCCTTATAATTTATTTTAAAAAATACAGTTCAGGAGGAGGAGCTAAGATGACGGAGGAATAGGATGGGGAGACCGCTTTCTTCCCCACAAATTTATCAAAAGAACAGTTAAACGCCGAGTAAATGCCACAATATAACTTCTGAATGCTGGCAGAGGACATCAGGCACCCAGAAAAGCAACCCAAGTCTTCGAAAGGAGGTAGAAAAAAATATAAAAGACAAAAAAAGAGACAAAAGAGGGAGGGATGGAGCTCCGTCCCGGGAAGGGAGTCTTAAAAAGAGAGAAGTTTCCAAACTCCAGGAAACACTCTCACTGTCGAGTCTGTGCTGAGCCTTGGAAGCACAGAGGGCAACAAAACAGGGAGGAAAAATAAATAAACAATTAAAACCCACAGATTACGAGCCCAACGGTAACTCCCCCAGCGAAGAAGCAGCGCAGACACCGGCACTCGCCACTAGCAAGCGGGGGCTGGGCAGGGAGGCGCAGGCTGCATTAGAGTAAGGATCTGGCCTGAGTGCCCCAAGCGCTATCTGAGCAAACTAATTTGGGCTAGAAAACCAGACTGTGGAATAGCTACCATGCGGAAAGCCAGCCCTAAGACACCGCCAGGCCCGCGCACAGAACAAAGGACTGAACAGAGATAGCCGGCTGCAGACCATCCCTTTCCGGTGACAGGCAGCCAGAGCCGGAAGGGGGCAATCGCAGCCCCAGAGACATTATCTACAAAACTGTAAGCAGGCTTCTTTGCTAACTAAGACTTCTTGGGGCTCTGGATGGTCAACATCTGCCTGAGAAGGTGCGCCGGTTGTACACCCAGAAAACCGAGTGGCGGGGAGGCAATAAGTCGCAGCAGCCGCACTCTCCAAACACCTCATCACCTGAGCTGCTAGGACCTGGGAAGGGCACAAAACGCAGGCCCAACCCAGTCTGCGCCTCTGAGGACTACCCGAGTGCCTGAAGCTGAGCGGCTTAGACCTGGGAGGGGCAGGCAGCCCAGGGCCAGCCACAGATGGTTCCCAGCGGAGCAGCCTAGAGCCTGAGTAGTGTGGGCAGGGAGGCTACACACGCCATGAGTGGGGGCAGACCCAGTGTGACTGAGGCACTGCAAGCAAACGCCAGTGTTGTTTGCAGCGTCCCTCCCTCCCCACAGCATGACTGAACAAGTGAGCCTAAAAAAAAAATAAAATAAAAAAAGTGTCCACCACCGCCCCCTTTGTATCAGGGCAGAAATCAGACACTGAAGAGACCAGCAAACAGAGGAAGCTATAACAGAGGGAACCGCCTTGGAAGCTACAGGCAATAGATTAAAACCCTGTCGTTAGTACCGACTACATAGGAAGGAGCCTATAGATCTTGAGAAATATAAGCCAGACCAAGGAACTAGCCAAAAATGAACTGACCCCACAATACCCACAACAACACCAGAGAAAGTCCTAGGTATATTTTTACTATTTTTATGATCATTCTTTCATTTTTTAATTTTTAAAAAAATTTTAAGACCTCTATTACTCCTTTACTTTTCACTTTTATAACCTACTATTACTTTGCAAAAAAAAAAGACGCTATTTTTTTTAAAGCAAACTTCATGTATATATTTTATAATTTTTGTGACCTTGTTTTTTTTTTCTTTTTTTTTTCTCTTTCTATATTTTTTTTTCTTCTATTCTGTAACACTGTATTTTTAAAATTCCAAACTCTACTCTAGATTTTTAATTTTAGCTTTGTGGTATTTGTTATCAATTTTGTACCTATATTTTTTTTTTTTATAATTTTTGTGACTTTTTTTTCCCTCTTTCTTTCTCTTCTTCTTTTCTTTAACATTGTATTTCTGAAATTCCAAACTCTACTCTAGAGTTTTAATTTATGCTTTTTGGTATTTGTTATCAATTTTGTACCTATATTTTCTTTATAATTTTTGTGACTTTGTTTTTTTGGTTTTTTTCTCTCTCTCTTTCTTTTCCTTCTTCTTTTCTTTAACATTGTATTTTTGAAATTCCAAACTCTACTCTAGATTTTTAATTTTTGTTTTTAGCTTTTGTTACCAATTTTGTACCTTTAAGAACCCAGTCTTCAGTACCCATTTTTTACTCGGGAGTGAGATTACTGGCTTGACTGCTCTCTCCCCCTTTGTACTCTCCTTTTTCTCCACCAGGTCGCCTGTGTCTCCTCCCTAACCCCTCTCTACTCTACCCAACTCTGTGAATTTCTGTGTGTTCCAGACAGTGGAGAACACTTAAGGAACTGATTACTGGCTGGATCTGTCTCTCTTCTTTTAATTCCCCCCTTTTATCCTCCTGGCCACCTCTGTCTCCTTCCTCCCTCTTCTCTTCTCTGTATAACTCTGTGAACATCTCTGAGTGGTCCAGTTGTGAAGTGCACATAAAGAAGTGATTACTGGCTAGCCCGCTCTCTCTTCTATTGATTCCACCTCATGTCATTCGGGTCACCTCTAAATCCGTCCTCCCTCTTCTCTTCTCCATGTAATGCTGTGAACCTCTCTGGGTGACCCTCACGGTGGAGAAACTTCATCTTTAACCTAGATATTTTATCAATGGTGCTGTATAGAATAAGAAGTTTTGAGACTACTGTAAAATTAAGACCGATAACTGGAAGCAAGAGCCTTAAATCCAAACCCTGACTCCAGGGAACTCCTGACTCCAGGGAACATTAATTGAAAAGAGCTCATCAAAGGCCTCCATACCTACACTAAAACCAAGCACCACACAAGGGCCAGCAAGTTCCAGGGCAAGACATACCAAGCAAATTCACCAGCAACACAGAACACAGCCTTGAGCTCCAATATACAGGCTGCCCAAAGTTACTACAAAACCATAGACATCTCATAACTCATTACTTGACACTTAATTGCACTCCAGAGAGAAGAAATCCAGCTCCACCCACCAGAACACTGACGCAAGCTTCCCTAACCAAGAAAACTTGACAAGCCACCTGTACAAACCCACACACAGCGAGGAAACGCCACAATAAAAAGAACTCCACAAACTGCCAGAATACAGAAAGGACACCCCAAACTCAGCAATATAAACAAGATGAAGAGACAGAGGAATACCCAGCAGTTAAAGGAACAGGATAAATGCCCACCAAACCAAACAAAAGAGGAAGAGATAGGGAATCTACCTGATAAAGAATTCCGAATAATGATAGTGAAATTGATCCAAAATCTTGAAATCAAAATGGAATCACAGATAAATAGCCTGGAGACAAGGATTGAAAAGATGCAAGAAAGGTTTAACAAGGACCTAGAAGAAATAAAAAAGAGTCAATATACAATGAATAATGCAATAAATGAGATCAAAAACACTCTGGAGGCAGCAAATAGTAGAATAACAGAGGTAGAAGATAGGATTAGTGAATTAGAAGATAAAATGGTAGAAATAAATGAATCAGAGAGGAAAAAAGAAAAACTAATTAAAAGAAATGAGAACAATCTCAGAGACTTCTGGGACAATGTTAAATGTCCCAGCATTCAAATCATAGGAGTCCCAGAAGAAGAAGACAAAAAGAAAGACCATGAGAAAATAGTTGAGGAGATAATAGTTGAAAACTTCTCTAAAATGGGGAAGGAAATAATCACCCAAGTCCAAGAAACCCAGAGAGTCCCAAACAGGATAAACCCAAGGTGAAACACCCCAAGACACATATTAATCAAATTAACAAAGATCAAACACAAAGAACAAATATTAAAAGCAGCAAAGGAAAAACAACAAATATCACACAAGGGGATTCCCATAAGGATAACAGCTGATCTTTCAATAGAAACTCTTCAAGCCAAGAGGGAATGGCAAGACATACTTAAAGTGATGAAAGAAACCTACAGCCCAGATTACTGTACCCAGCACCGATCTCATTCAAATATGAAGGAGAAATCAAAAGCTTTACAGACAAGCAAAAGTTGAGAGAATTCAGCACCATCGAACCAGCTCTCCAACAAATACTAAAGGATATTCTCTAGACAGAAAACACAAAAACGGTGTATAAATTCGAACCCAAAACAATAAAGCAAATGGCAATGGGATCATACTTATCAATAATTACCTTAAACGTAAATGGGTGGAATGCCCCAACCAAAAGACAAAGACTGGCTGAATGGATACAAAAACAAGACCCCTACATATGTTGCCTGCAAGAGACCCACCTCACAACGGGGGACACATACAGACTGAAAGTGAAGGGCTGGAAAAAGATTTTCCATGCAAATAGAGACCAAAAGAAAGCAGGAGTAGCAATACTCATATCAGATAAAATAGACTTTAAAACAAAGGCTGTGAAAAGAGACAAAGATGGTCACTACATAATGATCAAAGGATCAATCCAAGAAGAAGATATAACAATTATAAATATATATGCACCCAACATAGGAGCACCACAATATGTAAGACAAATGCTAACAAGTATGAAAGGAGAAATTAACAATAACACAACAATAGTGGGAGACTTTAATACCCCCACTCACACCTATGGATAGATCAACTAAACAGAAAATTAACAAGGAAACACAAACTTTAAATGATACAATAGACTAGTTAGACCTAATTGATATCTATATGACATTTCATCCCGAAACAATGAATTTCACCTTTTTCTCAAGCGCACATGGAACCTTCTCCAGGATAGATCACATCCTGGGCCATAAATCTAGCCTTGGTAAATTCGAAAAAATTGAAATCATTCCAAGCATCTTTTCTGACCACAATGCAGTAAGATTAGATCTCAATTACAGGAGAAAAACTATTAAAAATTCCAACATATGGAGGCTAAACAACACGCTGCTGAAAAACCAACAAATCAGAAGAAATCAAAAAAGAAATCAAAATTTGCATAGAAATGAATGAAAATGAAAATACAACAACACAAAACCTGTGGGACACTGTAAAAGCAGTCCTAAGGGGAAAGTTCATAGCAATACAGGCATACCTCACTAACTCTACACCTAACTCTACACCTAACTCTACACCTAAAGTAGCTAGAAAAGGAAGAAATGAAGAACCCCAGGGTTAGTAGAAGGAAAGAAATCTTAAAAATTAGGGCAGAAATAAATGCAAAAGAGACCATAGCAAAAATCCACAAAGCCAAAAGCTGGTTCTTTGAAAGGATAAATAAAATTGACAAACCATTAGCCAGACTCATCAAGAAACAAAGGGAGAAAAATCAAATCCATAAAATTAGAAATGAAAATGGAGAGATCACAACAGACAACAAAGAAATACAAAGGATCATAAGAGACTACTATCAGCAATTATATGCTAATAAAATGGACAACGTAGAAGAAATGGAAAAATTCTTAGAAAAATACAACTTTCCAAAACTGAACCAGGAAGAAATAGAAAAATCTTAACAGACCCATGACAAGCACGGAAATTGAAACTGTAATCAAAAATCTTCCAGCAAACAAAAGCCCAGGTCCAGGCGGCTTCACAGCTGAATTCTACCAAAAATGTAGAGAAGAGCTAACACCTATCCTACTCAAACTCTTCCAGAAAATTGCAGAGGAAGGTAAACTTCCAAACTCATTCTATGAGGCCACCATCACCCTAATACCAAAACCTGACAAAGATCCCACAAAAAAAAGAAAATTACAGGCCAATATCACTGATGAACATAGATGCAAAAATCCTTAACAAAATTTTAGCAATCAGAATCCAACAACACATTATAAAGATCATACACCATGACCAAGTGGGCTTTATCTCAGGGATGCAAGGATTCTTCAATATCCGCAAATCAATGTAATACACCACATTAACAAATTGAAAAATAAAAACCATATGATTATCTCAATAGGTGCAGAGAAAGCCTTTGACAAAATTCAACATCCATTTATGATAAGAACTCTCCAGAAAGCAGGAAGAGAAGGAACATACCTCAACATAATAAAAGCTATATATGACAAACCCACAGCAAACATTATCCTCAATGGTGAAAAATTGAAAGCATTTCCTCTAAAGTCAGGAACAAGACAAGGGTGTCCACTTTCACCACTACTATTCAACATAGTTTTGGAAGTTTTGGTCACAGCAATCAGAGCAGAAAAAGAAATAAAAGGAATCCAAATTGGAAAAGAAGAAGTAAAACTCTCACTGTTTGCAGATGACATGATCCTC
The DNA here is from genome assembly GCF_055505025.1 of Bos grunniens. Classification (NCBI taxonomy): domain Eukaryota; kingdom Metazoa; phylum Chordata; class Mammalia; order Artiodactyla; family Bovidae; genus Bos; species Bos grunniens. The sequence goes on from NC_141165.1 coordinate 152,639,619, forward strand.
TATATAGAAAACCCTAAAGACTCCACCAGAAAATTACTAGAACTAATCAATGAATATAGTAAAGTTGCAGGATATAAAATCAACACACAGAAATCCCTTGCATTCCTATACACTAATAATGAGAAAATAGAAAGAGAAATTAAGGAAACAATTCCATTCACCATTGCAATGAAAAGAATAAAATACTTAGGAATATATCTACCTAAAGAAACTAAAGACCTGTGTATAGAAAACTATAAAACACTGGTGAAAGAATTCAAAGCGGACACTAATAGATGGAGAAATATACCATGTTCATGGATTGGAAGAATCAATATAGTGAAAATGAGTATACTACCCAAAGCAATTTATAGATTCAATGCAATCCCTATCAAGCTACCAACGGTATTCTTCACAGAGCTAGAACAAATAATTTAACAGTTTGTATGGAAATACAAAAAACCTTGAATAGCCAAAGCTATCTTGAGAAAGAAGAATGGAACTGGAGGAATCAACCTGCCTGACTTCAGGCTCTACTACAAAGCCACAGTCATCAAGACAGTATGGTACTAGCACAAAGACAGAAATATAGATCAATGGAACAAAATAGAAAGCCCAGAGATAAATCCACGCACATATGGACACCTTATCTTTGACAAAGGAGGCAGGAATATACAATGGATTAAAGACAATCTCTTTAACAAGTGGTGCTGGGGAAACTGGTCAACCACTTGTAAAAGAATGAAACTAGACCACTTTCTAACACCATACACAAAAATAAACTCAAAATGGATTAAAGATCTAAACATAAGACCAGAAGCTATAAAACTGCCAGAGGAGAACATAGGCAAAACACTCTCCGACATACATCACAGCAGGATTCTCTATGACCCACCTCCCAGAATATTGGAAATAAAAGCAAAAATAAACAAATGGGACCTAATTAAACTTAAAAGCTTCTGCACAACAAAGGAAACTTTAAGCAAGGTGAAAAGACAGACTTCAGAATGGAGAAAATAATAGCAAATGAAGCAACTGACAAACAACTAATCTTAAAAATATACAAGCAACTCCTACAGCTCAATTCCAGAAAAATAAATGACCCAATCAAAAAATGGGCCAAAGAACTAAATAGACATTTCTCCAAGGAAGACATACAGATGGCTAACAAACACATGAAAAGATGTTCAACATCACTCATTATCAGAGAAATGCAAATCAAAACCACTATGAGGTACCGTTTCACGCCAGTCAGAATGGCTGCGATCCAAAGATCTACAAGCAATAAATGCTGGAGAGGATGTGGAGAAAAGGGAACCCTCTTACACTGTTGGTGGGAATGCAAACTAGTACAGCCACTATGGATAAACAGTATGGAGATTCATTAAAAAACTGGGAATAGAACTGCCATATGATCTAGCAATCCCACTGCTGGGCATATACATGGAGGGAACCAGAACTGAAAGAGACACGTGTACCCCAGTGTTCATTGCAGCACTGTTTATAATAGCCAGGACATGGAAGCAACCTAGATGTCCATCAGCAGATGAATGGATAAGAAAGCAGTGGTACATATACACAATGGAGTATTACTCAGCCATTAAAAAGAATGCATTTGAGTCAGTTCTAATGAGGTGGATGAAACTGGAGCCTATTATACAGAGTGAAATAAGCCGGAAAGAAAAACACCAATACAGTATACTAACTCATATATATGGAATTTAGAAAGATGGTAACAATAACCCTGTTTACGAGACACCAAAAGAGACACTGATGTATAGAACAGTCTTATGGACTCTGTGGGAGAGGGAGAGGATGGGATGATTTGGAGAATGGCATTGAAACATGTATAATATTATATATGAAACGAATCGCCAGTCCAGGTTCGATGCACGATACTGGATGCTTGGGGCTAGTACACTGGGACGACCCAGAGGGATGGCATGGGGAGGGAGGAGGGAGGAGGGTTCAGGATGGGGAGCACATGTATACCTGTGGCGGATTCATTTTGATATATGGCAAAGCCAATACAGTATTGTAAAGTTAAAAAATAAAATTAGATTAAATTTAAAAAAATAAATAAAAAAATAAAAAATACAGTTCAGAAGAAAAGTAAATTTCCTAAGACCACAGATCCAGTAAATAACAGAGAAAAGAATAGAATTTTGAAATAAAAAATTTTCATGCTAGATCCTGGAATTTAAAACATTGTATGTCAGTAAGCTTAGGCTTAGAAATGCTGTTTTAATAAACTGAAATCATCATTTCATATAATAGGAGATTTTAATTGTAATCAATGGAGTTCCCATGAATCAGAGTGCCCCAAATGTTGTTGTTCAGTCACCAAGTCGTGTATAACTTTTTGTGACCCCATAGATGCTGAAACTGAAACTCCCGTACTTTGGCCACCTGATGCATAGAACTGACTCATTTGAAAAGACCCTGATGCTGGGAAAGATTGAAGGCGGGAGAAGGGGATGACAGAAGATGAGATGGTTCCATGGCATCACCGACTCTATGGATAAGAGTCTGAGTAAGCTCCAGGAGATGGTGATGGACATGGAAGCCTGGCATACTGCAGTCCATGGGATCACAGAATCGGACACGACTGAGCTACTGAACTAAACTGAACTGAATTAGATTGCAACATACCAGGTCTCCATGTCCCTCACCATCTCCCAGAATTTGCCCAAGTACATGTCCATTGAATAGGTGATGCCATCCAACCATTTCATCCTCTGTCACCCTCTTCTCCTTCTGCCTTCAATCTTTCCAAGAATCAGGGTATTTTCCAATGAGTTGGCTCCTTGCATCAGGTGGCCAAAGTATTGGAGCTTCAGCTTCAGAATCAGTCTTTCCAAAGAGTACTCAGTCTTGATTTCCTTTAGTTGATTGACTGGTTTTATTTCCTTGCTGTCCAAGGGATTCTCAAGAATCTTCTCCAGCACCACAGTTCTTCAATGCTCCACCTTCTTTATGTTCCAACTCTCACATCCATAAATGACTACTGGAAAAACCATACCCTTGACTATAAGAACTTTTGATGGTAAAGTGATGTCTTTGCTTTTTAAATCTCTCCTATGCCCTTTGTGAATACCACAATTAGCAACTGCAATGAAAAAATGTGGTGTATTTAATTTCATAGTTCTATGAAGACAGGATCCATCTCCAGGAAATAAATGGTATCTTAATTCAGGAATGCAACTTGGTAGGTTATTTTTATTTTTCATAAAGAAAAGTAAGGTCCCAGAAGCATAACCTGAACGATGACTACCAAGAAAACTAAACTCAGCATATTAAAAGAGAGAGAGAATTTGGAAATCGGGAACAGAGATGACACAATGAATGGTTATTAATGAGGAGCGAGCTGGCCAGAGAGAAATACTCTATAAGACAGATAGCAGGATATTTATAAACTTTTCATTGTAATATAACATGCATGCAGAAAAATACAAATCTGCTCAATAAATTTTCATAAAGGGAGCACAATTGGTTAACCACTGTTGATATTAAGAAAAAAATACATCAGTGTCTCAGAAACCACCTCGCTCCTCCTCCTAGTTTCAATTCTCTTCCCAAAAGGGAGAAGGAAAATTATAACCAATACCATGACTTTCAAGATTACAAATTAGTATTACCTTTTTTATTTTACATAAACTAAATCTTGCCTATCCGTTATTTTGTGTCTGAGTCTTTTGTTCAACATTATATTGTACAATTCTATTCCATTTTGCATATATCAAAGTAATATGTTTTTTTATTTCCTCATAATATATAACTTTATGAAGATACCACATTTATGAATTCATTTATGAATTTTATTGTTGATAAACATTTGATTTGTTATATGTTGACCTATTAAAAATAATGCTACCAGGAGTATTCTTGTGTTATGTCCTTTGATAAACATATGTATGCATTTCTTCAGAAAATAGTCTTTGTAGAAGTACTTGATCATAGGTTTTGCATAAGCTATTTTAAAAGATACTCCAAAATTGTACCAATATATATATCCTCTGGCAGTAAATGGAAGCCCTATTTATGCATATATTTAGTAGTCCTTGATATGATTTGTTTGTACACTTTCACCACTCTGGTGGGTGAGTAATAATATCATTGGGATTCCTTGGTGGTGCAAATGGTTAAGAGTCTGCCTGAAATGCATTAGGCCTGGGTTCAATCTTTGGGTCAGAAAGATTCCCTGAAGAAGGGAATGGCAGTGCTTGGAAAATTCCATGGATGGAGGAGCCTGGCAGGCTACAATCCATAGGGTTGCAAAGAGTCAGACATGACTGAGTGACTTCACTCACAGTTTCAATTTTTGTCTCACTAATAGTGAAGACTGAAGACCTTTAAAATGTTTGTTGGCTATTTGAATATCTTCTTTGGTGAAGTGGTAAAAATCTTGTGTTCATTTTTCTACTGGCTATCATTTCCTGATAATTTTATAATTCTTTATGTATTTTGGATACAAGAGAAATAACTTCTTCTATAGCAAAATAGAGCATTGCTGTAGTCAGAACCATATCCACAGCCATATTTGTATCCAAATCCATAATCACAGCCACAGCCATATCTAAAACCATAACCATATTCAGTCCTTTGTAGTTTTTGCATCCACAGCTGTAGTAATAGATACAGTCACATCCACAGCCATGCTGGATACATAGCTATAGCCTCCACAAGAGTTTCATAGTAGTATCATCCTATGGTTTCAGGATTAGTGTGTTGCAATAGGAAGTTTCTAATGTCCCTCACACATCTGGGATTCATATACTGTGAGAAATGGGTGGGGCTTACCTCAGTATGAATCTGCTTCTCATCACAGAAATTTGCATACGATGAGCTCATTATTTTGGTGGCTTAAATGTGTTACAAACTTTCTATTTTATCTGCTGTTACTAAAAAATTATATCACTCAATCACCAACTTTAAAGGAAATTAACATCACCCAAGTCCATGCTATGAAAACATACTCAACAACCTTGGTTCCAACCTACAACAGTCCCTCTCCTTGTTAACGTCTTCCCGTAGTACTTTCAGAAATATTGAAGATTAAATTCAACATTCCCTATGCTGCTACCGCTGCTAAGTCGCTTCAGTCGTGTCCGACTCTGTGCGACCCTATAGACAGCAGCCCACCAGGCTCCCCCGTCCCTGGGATTCTCCAGGCAAGAACAGTGGAGTGGGTTGCCATTTCCTTCTCCAATGCAGGAAAGTGAAAGAAGGTGAAGTCGCTCAGTCGTGTCCGACTCTTAGCGACCCCATGGACTGCAGCCTACCAGGCTCCTCCGTCCATGGGATTTTCCAGGCAAGAGTACTGGAGTGGGGTGCCATTGCCTTCTCTGAACATTCCCTATATGATGCTTCAAATGTTTAAGACATACTCCCACCAGAGTGCTGTCTGGCAAAACCCAACACGTCATTTGACAATCAACAGAGACATCATCTGATTCACATACCCCTTCTTTGAGCCTGCACCCTTATATTATGCCATGACTTCTCTTTGATTATCTACCTCCCTTGCTGAATTTCATTTGCTTACCTGAAATGCCTTTTGTTTATTGGACCTAGCTTAACATCTGGTTCAAAGGAACCACTAAGCAACTGGTGGTTTAATAAAGCAAAGAATGAATAAATATTATTGTGATCTTTAATTTTATGTCAGCTTGATAGGGTTATGAGATACCAGGTAATTGATAAGAGTATTTCTAGGTGGGCCGGTGAAGGTGTTTCTAGAAGAGGATTTTGGACCAGTGGAAGTTTTCTATATAATACTATAGTGGTGGGTAAACATTATACATTTGTCAAAACCACAGAATGCACACCAAGAGTGAATCTTAACACAAACTGTCGACTCTGGATGACAATGACAAGACCATGTTGGCTCATCAGTTATTTCAAATGCACACTGTGGGACAGGAGGCTGTTCATGTGTAAACACAGGGAGTGTGCAGCAATGATCCAGCCTTTCCATTCCACTTTGAACTTAGATCTCTTAAAAATTGTTTTTTGTTTGTTTTTATTACTTTTTATTACTTTACAATATTGTATTGGTTTTGTCATACATCAACATGAATCTGCCACGGGTGTACACATGTTCCCCATTCTGAACCCCTCTCCCACCTCCCTCCCCATACATCCCTCTGGGTCATCCCAGTGCACCAGCCCCAAGCTTCCTGTATCCTGCATTGAACCTGGACTGGCGATTCATTTCTTATATGATATTATACATGTTTTAATGCCATTCTCCCAAATCATCCCCCCTGCCCCCGCCACAGAGTCCAAAAGACTGTTCTATACATCTGTGTCTCTTTTGCTGTCTCGCATACAGGGTTGTCATTACCATCTTTCTAAATTCCATATATATACATTAGTATACTGCATTGGTGTTTTTTTTTTCTGGCTTACTTCACTCTGTATAATAGGTTCCAGTTTCATCCACCTCATTAGAACTGATTCAAATGTATTCTTTTTAATGGCTGAGTAATACTCCATTGTGTATATGTACCACAGCATTTTTATCCATTGATCTGCTGTTGGACATCTAGGTTGCTTCCATGTCCTGGCTATTGTAAACAGTGCTGCAATGAACACTGGGGTACACGTGTCTCTTTCCCTTCTGGTTTCCTCAGTGTGTATGCCCAGCAGTGGGATTGCTGGGTCGTATGGCAGTTCTATTTCCAATTTTTTAAGGAATCTCCACACTGTTCTCCATAGTGGCTGTAGTAGTTTGTATTCCCACCAATTGTTTACTGATTTAAAAAATAATAAATAGGAACTTCCTTGGCTGTACAGTGGTTAAGACTTCACCTTCCAATAGAGGGGGTATGAGTTCAGTCCCTGGTTAGGGATCTAAGATCCACATGCCTCTTGGCATTGCCTCTCCAACAAACCAAAACAATTTTTTTTAAAGCCAGAAACAATATTGTAACAAAGTCAATAAAGACTTTTTGAAAATGGTCCACATCAAACAAATTTTCTAAAAATCACTTTAAAAATAATAATAAACTCTAAAAGCACAAAAAAAGAATGAATGAATGAGAAAGTGAATTAAATAAATAAAAAGACAAGCAATCATTAAATATTCTAATATTTAAGATGCTGCTGATTCTTAATATTCAATTACTATTTTAATTAGCAACTAAAACACAAATTTCAGCAATAATAGTTAAAATAGCAACAAAGATTGACAATTATCTTTTGTTGTTGATGAGTTGCTAAGTTGTTGCAAGGACTCTTTTGCAACAACATGGATTTTATCCCACCAGGCTCCTCTGAGCATGGGATTTCCCAGGCAAGAATACTAGAGTGGGTTGCTATGGCCCTCTCCAGAGAATCTTCCCAGCCCAGGGATTGAACCCATGTCTCCTGCACTGGCAGGTGGATCCTTTACCACTGAGCCACCTGGGAGCACACCCACCCATGGTAGCCCATGTCATTCTCCAGAGGCCTGTGAGAAATATTTTCTAATTTGTTCTTGTCATTTTATAAACAGATTGGTGTTAGAGGTTAAGATATTGGCAAGATCACTCAGTCTTCAGCAGCAGAACTTAAATCAAGTCTTTTGAATATGATATCTATGCTATAGGAGTTCCCTCTGGCCCAGCGGTTAAGTATCTGCCAGCCAATACAGGGGACATGGGTTCAGCCCCCGGTCCAGGAAGATGCCACATGCCATGGGGCAGCTAAGTGCCACAACTTCTGAGCCCACACTCTAGAGCCTGTGCTCTGCCACAAGAGAAGCCCCCAAAATGAGAAGCCCGCTCACCACGACTAGAGAGTATTCCCCCTCACTGCAACTGGAGAAAGCCTACACGCAGCCACACAGACCCGGTGCAGCCATAAATTAAGTAATTTTAAAAATCTATGCTTTTTCTTGAAGTCTGAAAAGAAGAGAAGGGTAAGGAAAATAATTCATTTCTAAGGTTTTTTCCATAAAACTTACATTCACTATACCTTCTAAGTAACAGACACGATTCTTTCCTTTTATATACCGAAGTTTTTAAACCTCCTTTTTGACCTTCACTGCTGCAATGAAACCACAACCCCTTCTTAGGTAGACTCCTTTATGGAATTCTTACATTCACTGCAAAGCTCCCTTCAAACCTGAAATGTTATGTTCTTGTGGTAATGCCATGCTATTCTCTGATTTTGGAGAGAAAGGCCTATTATTTTTATGAAAAGAAGTTATGAAACACTAAAAGTTAGAGAGAAAGAACAGTGATTTTTCTAACAGTTTTAATTTTTAATCTTACATAACAAAGTGTCATAAATCCACAACTTCCATGTGAAAGACATACCTTTCATTCAAACCTTCCTCAAACTGTTTAATTATTTTGGATATTTATGATTGCTCTTTCCTATAATAATCTTCTGAAATATCAATCCTTCCTGGGTTTATTATAAATGTGTTATTCTACTACTATTATGACAAAGTAGATTTTATTACAATAATCTTTATTTGCATTAATTTTCTTTCTTGTTTTTCTGTGGTCATCAGAAAACTGGTGAGCATTCATTAAGCACATACAATCTGAAAGGCATTAACATATTGAATTTTGAAAATGTGTCCCTGTCTTCCAGGCTTAAGCTTCTGTTTCAGGAACTCCTCTCCCCTTTGACCTGGCATGTCTCATGCCTGTGACCCAATTACACTTTTTAATGTTATCAACCTCCACTTCTTCAAGACTACATGTCAACCCTATCACCCACTGCAACTATTTTTGGTAAAAAAAAATAAAATAAAACATTAAAAATGACCCATGTTGCAATTTCCAATAACTTTTTTACATACCCATTTCTGAGCACAGTAACCATCCTTTTTTCTTGAAAATGTACAGCCTTTATTTTCCTGATAATAGACTTTTTTTTAGTTCCAACCTTAACTTCTCTGAAAACTTCTCATTTTTCACTGGCTCCTCTTCAAGTAACTTCAGCTTGTCTTTCTAATTATTGGGGTTGCCTTAATTCTGTCCTCATTACTTATTTCTCATTTTCTACATGCTTGCCCTCATCAGTCGTGTTTGACTCTTTGCGACCCCATGGACTGTAGCCTGCCAGGCTTCTCTGTCCTTGGAATCCAGGCAAAAATGCTGGAATGGGTTGCCATTCTTTCTCCAGGGTACTTTCCTAACCCAGGGATCAAACATGGGTCTCCCACATTACAAGCAGATTCTTTACCATCTGAGACACGGGGGAAGCCCTTCCCATTGTTTTAACTACATATAATTCCAAGTCCAGGCTTCTCTGATTGTTGCTGTTCAGCTGCTAAGTCATGTCTGACTCTTTATGACCCCATGGACTGCAGCACGCCAGGCTTCCCTGTCCTTTACCATCTCCCTAGACCTGTTCAAACTCATGTCCATTGAATCAGTGATGCCATCCAACCATTTCCTCCTATGTTGTCCACTTCTCCCTCTGCCTTCAATTTTTCCCAGCCTCAGGGTCTTCTCTAATGAGTCAAGTCTTCACATCAGGTGGCCAAATTATTAGAGCTTCAACTTCAGCATCAGTCTTTCCAATTAATATTCATTCAGTGTTGATTTCCTTTAGGATGGTTTGACCTCCTTGCAGTCCAAGGGACTTTCAGGAGTCTTCGCCAACACCACAGTTCAAAAGCATCAATTCTTCGGTGCTCAGCTTTCTTTACAGTCCAACTCTCACATCCATACATGACTACTGGAAAAACAAAAGCTTTGACTAGATGTACCTTTGTCAGCAAAGTAATGTCTCTGCTTTATAATATGCTGTCTAGGTTTGTCATAGCTTTTCTTCCAAGGAGCAAACGTCTTTTAATTTCATGGTTGCAGTCACCATCTGCAGTGATTTTAGAGCCCAAGAAAATAAAGTCTCTCACTGTTTCCATTGTTTCCCCATGTATTTGACATGAAGTGATTGGACTGGATGCCCTGATCTTTGCTTTTTGAATGTTGAGTTTTAAACCATCTTTTTCATTCTCCTCTTTCACCTTTATCAAGAGGCTCTTTAGTTCCTCTTCGCTTTCTGCCATAAGGGTGGTGTCATCTGCACATCTGAGGTTGTTGATATTTTTCCCAGCAATCTTGATTTCAGCGTGTGCTTCATCCAGCCCAGCATTTTGCATGATGTACTCTGCATAGATAAGCAGGGTGACAAGGCTTCTCTGGTAGCTCAGTGATAAGAAACCTATCTGCCAATGCAGGAGACATAAGTTCAATCCCTGGGTCAGGAAAAGCCCCTGGAAAAAGAAACTGCAACCCACTCCAGTGTTCTTGCATGGGAAATCCCATGAATAGAGGAGCCTTGTGGGCTACAGTCAATGGGGTCACAAAGAGTTGGACATGACTTAGATACTAAACAAACGTGTTAGTCGTTCAGTCGTGTCCAACTCTTTGGCACCCCATGAACTCTAGTCTGCCAGGCTCCTCTGTCCATGGAATTCTCCAGGCAAGAATACTGAAACAAGTTGCCATTCCTTCTCCAGGGGATCTTCCTGACCCAGTGGTCGAACCTGGGTTTCCTGCATTGCGGGCAGAGTCTTTATCATCTGAGCCACCAGGGAAGCCCACAAACAACAACAACAATTCCAAGTACATAAATCCAACTTGCTAAAAAAAGAAAATTTCTCATGAATGGCACTCTGATACCATAAATTCCATAGATCTTATACCATTGTTATTTCCTGGAATCTTAAGTAGTGTCCAGAACTTTGTTAGATCTAATAAATACTTCTTATGTAGATGAAAGAGTAAGCACATCTTATTCATCCTTAAATCTTCTCTTCCTTCTATGTTTCTATTCTCCGTGATTGGCACAACCCAATCACCCAAGCCACATACCTAAGAGTTATGCTTCACAATAACATCTCCATTAACCACCAACACCCAGGCAGTCATTAAGACTTGATTCTACCTTCAACACAACATCTCTGGAATCTGCGTATTCCCTCAGGCCATGCTCTATTCCTATATCATCATCATCATCTTTTCTGTACTTTATTTTTTCGCTACACCATATGACATGTGGGATCTTGGTTCCCCAACCAGGGATCAAACCCGAGCCCCCTGCACAGGAAGCACAAAATCTTAACCACTGGACTGCCAGGAAAGTCCTATCTTTCCTGTATTCCTGTATTTTTAGTATAAAGCTGGTCTTTATAACACCAAGTCATTTTACAAACTACTACCATAACTTTTCTAAGCTACAAGGCTAAGTGTGTCTTCATTAATTCAGTTCAATACCCCTTATCACCATGAGAATGAAACACAAATTCTGAATTACAACATGACATACTAGGTATTCCTTAACTTTGCCAAACTACAAAGATATGAATCCTAGCCTGCAGGAGATTCTTAGTAAATATCTCTTGTGTTTAGCTGGCAAGAGGAATACAAGCTTTTTCATACTTTCCTGCCTTTTCAGATGCTACTTTGCCTGACTGGAATATCTCCACCAGGGTGCTAACTGGCAAACTCAGTCTTCATATCTTTTGTGAAGCTTTTAGGACCTCCTTTAATACCAGCCAGTGTCAAGCATAACAATCCTTTTATGGTTTTACAAATGAATAGGCACATAAATTAAAAGAGGAATTACTTTTATCTGTTGTTTTATTATTCATTTTGAACTTTAAACACAAAGTCAAAAAACAGCTACTTAGTATCCTGGTCATGACGTTGTTACAGTTTTCATCTTGTTGCTTTTTGTTTCTTTTCTTATAAAGCCTATGAACACTTTGGAGGCGATTGTTCTTTGTTCGTTTATCTTATATTCTCCCGTTGTCTGCCATTTATAGCAATGCGGGAGACCCGGGTTCAATCCCTGGTTCGGGAAGATCCCCTGGAAAAGGAAATGGCAATCCACTCCAGTACTCTTGCCTGGAAACTTCCATGGACAGAGGAGCCTTGTAAGCTACAGTCCATGGGGTCACAAAGAGTCAGTCACAACCGCGACTTCACTTCACTTCACGGTGCATATATACATACATGCACATACTATATACACAGACTTGGCTATTTGCTACACAAAATAGAATAGAATGGGATGGATCAAAAAGTTAATTTTTATAGTAATGTCTAGGATGGATTACAAAAAAGAACGTCGAAATCATAGAGAACATTTATAAAATTATTATACTAGATAAAAGACAAGGAAACTCCAGCCTAGACAGTTGAAATGACACTTGAAGGAAAGGTAAATTAAAAGAATTATAAACAGAATTTGACAAGAAGTTGTTCTTGGTAATAAAGGAAGGAAAAGAGCTGAATAATCATGCTATACTTTCTGACCTTTGCAACTTGGCAAAAATGACAGTGTTTTAGCATTCACTATTTTCTTTTCTTTACAGTTAAGAAGATTTCAGCTCTCTGTGTGTAAGATCTTTGGGATCAAGAAAAGATTCCCACAAAGCATGATGAGAAGATGGCCCAGTTTTCATTACTTGGCAATAACAGTGATTAAAGTGAGTAATGAAAGCTCTGATATTCATCTCCGCTGGGTATTTCACACCCTAGAGATGCTCATAAAAGAAATGATCTAGTTATTAACTGTATACCTTTGGCTACTGCTGTAACCACCACATCCTTTATTATAAACACAGTGTGCAGGCGTTGCATCATTTATTTGTCACCCTGGTATAACTGCAAGTGGGTAATCATGACAGAGTACAAATGTGTGCCTGCCTAAGTGTTCCTGTTAGGAATGACCCTACCAATTTTTATCAGATTGTTTCTTTCTGAGAATCTCTGGTTCACCAGCGAACTGTAATTGGCTAAATGTCTGAAGGAACATAAGTTTCAATGATAACTGATTGATACTTTTTTTTAATTACAGGAGAATCTAGGGAAGCCAGTATTGTGTTGTGATACCGATTGTGCAGAACAGAAACCCAAGGGAGGGCAGGTCTCGTGGGCTGAGTTGTGTTGATGCTGATCTTAGAAAAGCAAGAAATGCTTCTTTCACAAGCACTAAGACTGTGTGTTGTGTGCAACCACCTTCCCTCCAAGACTTGAATCAAAAGGCAGGCCATGTTGTGAAATTTTACAGCCAAGACACTCTTTGGGCCAATTGCCATGTTTCATAAGAGAAATCGATGGCACTACATTGCATATGATGTTGAAAGAAAAAGAAAATTAAATTATCTCAAGGAAGATACAACTGTGCCCCTACAATCCTATGAAATATTGTATATGCAACTGGGAACTGAAATCCATGAAAAGATACATAATAAACTAGACTTTAACTTAGGCAACAAGAGGATTCATGATGGTTCTCTCTACAGTACATATGACACTGTGTAACAAGCCCAGTTTCCAATTAATGTAGGTTCTTTCTACAGATTGATTCATGTCCCCCTAAATTCATATGTTGAAGCCCTAATCCCCATAGTGAAATTTAAAGATGGGATTTTGGGGAAGTAATTAGATTTGGATGAGGTCATGAAGATGGGGCTTTCATGAAGGGATTAGTGTCCTTTTAAGAAGAGATACTAGAGAGGTTGCTCTCACTCTCTTTCTTCCATGTTAAAGACACAGCCAGAAGGCCATCTGCAAAACTAAGAAAAGAGCTCTCACCAAGGAAACTTGACCTTGGACTTCCCAGCTTCCAGAACTATGAGAAATAAATCCCTATTGTATAGGCCACCAGCCTATGGTATTTTGTTACGCACAAGCTAACTAATACAGTTACTATCAACTCTGAACTGGTGATGACCATCTTTAGTTTCAGCACTAACATTCAAGTCAGGATACTAACAGTTCCCATTTAGATTAAAGTGGCCAGAGGCTTTCATGTCAAAATAGAAATTATTTAAATGCAGGTATAGTTTTTTTAAAAAAGCCCTAAAGTCTAGAATAGATAACAATTTCATATTCAGTAACTAAATTAATACAATTATTACATCCAGATCCAACTTCTTTTTCACAAGTCCCCAGTGTTCAGAAAGACTTCCCAGATGGCTCAGTGGTAAAGAATCTGCGTATGCAGGAGATGCAGTTTCAGTCCTTGGGTCGGTAAGATTCTCTGGAGTAGGAAATGGCAACCGACTTCAGTATTGTTGCCTGGAAAATTCCATGGACAGAGGAGCCTGGTGGACTATAGTTCATGGGGTCACAAAGAGTCAGACACAACTGAGCATCTGAGCATGCAAAATTCAGAAAGCACACAAAGAAGTTGAAAAGCTACAATCTGATATGTTTCATAGGATATAATTTGACCCTTCTAAAACCTTCAGTTTTTAAATCACTTATTTTATTCTTACAAGTCAGAATCTAAAGTTCAAATTCTCATTTTAAATTTAATTTTAAAATCATCTTCCTAAATTTCTTAAAATCAATTTCATCTAAATCAGAGGAATATTTTGATTATTTCCTTAATAGGAATGAAGTTGATCACTTTTTTATTTAAAAATCATATTTAAAAAGCTTAGAATAGTTGTAGAAAGAAACTAAAATGTAAATAATGAGAGAATGGCTGAGTGGAAGAAAGGAAGGGAGACAGAGAAGATGAGATTACTGCTTAAGTTTATAATTTTATATTGGAAGGAAAATAGTATAAACATTGTCAAAAAATGAAAACAAAATAGCTTCTAGAAAGGTTTCCCTAGTAGCTCAGACAGTAAAGCATCCGCCAGCAATGCAGGAGACCTGGATTCAATCCTTGGGTTGGGAAGATCCCCTAGAAAAGGAAATAGCAACCCACTCCAGGAGCTTTGACAGGAAAATTCCATGGACAGAGGAGCCTGGCAGGCTACAGTCCATGGGGTTGCAAAGAGATGGACACAACTGAGTGAGTAAATTCCCTGGATGGTCAGTTCTTTTTAACAATGAAAAATTAGAGCAACTAAACATTAGACTCTAAGTTGTTAAAGGCATTAGAAAATATGTAACTAGAAAATAAACTAGTAAACCACTTTCTAACTAGTAAACCACTTTCTATTTTAAAGAAAATATAAAGAATTGCATCAGGAAAATTAGCCTATAGATTGAACACCATAATGCAATCATTTTCACTTCTGTTGAGTTTTATACTCTTATCTTCAATCAGTGAGGAATAAGTATGTAACAATACTTTAAACCTCTTGCCTCCTCTTTCTATTTCCCTATAACTGTAAATTAATTGATACAGTTTGGCAGATGAAATCTTTGTAATACTAGGAAGTATTTTTATAGGCTTCCTGGGTGGTGCTAGGGGTAAAGAACCCATATGCCAATGCAGGACAAGTAAGAGAAATGAGTTCAATCCCTGAGTTGAGAAGATTCCCTGAAGAAGGGAATGGCTACCCACTCCAGTGTTCTTGCCTGGAGAATTCCATGGACAGGGGAGTCTGGCGGGCTATAGTCCTTAGGGTTCCACAGAGTTGGACACCACTGAAACAACTCCGCACACACCCAAGTATTTTTACTTCCTTCCCTACAACACTAGCAACACTTTATCTCCCTGCCTAGATTTTAAGTTTTGAACAATTACTTTAGTTAATAGATAGCTCAAATAATGACTAGTGAAGTCACTCAGTCGTGTCCAACTCTTTGCGACCCCATGAACTGTAGCCTACCAGGCTCCTCTGTCCATGGGATTTTCCAGGCAAGAGTACTGGAGTGGGGTGCCATTTCCTTCTCCAGGGGATCTTCCCAACACAAGGATTGAACCCAGGTCTCCCACATTGTAAGCAGATGCTTTTACCCTCTGAACCACCAGGACAGTCCACCTCAAATAGGTGCTTGATTAAATATAAGATAAATTGAAATAAATTAATACAAAATTAGCTTCTTATAGGCACCTCATATATCCAGCTCATAGAAAGTCCTGGGGTCTTTCAAATGTCTTATCTGAAACCTGAAAACAAAAATAGTATTCTCTTTATTTAAAATATCTGAATGTTTAACTCTTATACACCATAACTACATTTACAAAAAGTTTTTCAATATTTGTCATGGTCCAAATAAAGAAAAAAAGAAAGAATCACTCAGACTATATGATGGAGTAGCCACACTCTCCATTTTTGTAGAACCCCTCAGGCCACTGATTAACACAATCAATTGAGTACCAGACCATTACATCTGATTAAGCACTCCCTGATTTTATTGGCAATTTAAGAACTCCAGCTTAATACTGAGGAGGAAATTGAGAAGTATTAAAACTCATACATCTTTTTTCTTTTCAGGAGGGAATACTTCATTTGGTATCCAGTCCTCACTAGATAAGGGATAATCAATGGAGACAAACACATTGTATCATGGACATGCATAAAATGAATAAATAAAAAGGAAAATATACCCCCAAACACAGGATTTTAACCAACAGCCTTACTGTTGAGTGGACTGTTCTTTCCAGTGAACTCCTTTGCAACTCAAGTTATAATAATGCCAGTAACAACTAATGAAATGAGATCTCTGCTCCTAGAAATACTAGGAACCAGCATATTATTTAATACTCTTTCTTGATTTCTTCAACATTTCCTATGAATAAGAAAGATAAGCTTCTGTAAAAACTTTCAAGAGACTCGAAACATGCCTGAATAGAGAAAAAAGAAAAGAGAGGACACCAAGGACTGATGGGGCCATCTCTCAATCTGATGTTGGAAAATTGACTCCTATAAAATAGATTGTCATATTATCAATTATCCAGGGGGCTTTTATCCAGATGGTCAAGACTCTGCCTGGGGGAGATGGGTTCAATGTGTGTTCAAATGTGGGAGACCTGGGTTCGATCCCTGGGTCAGGAAGATCCCCTGGAGAAGGAATGGCAACCCACTTTAGTATTCTTGCCTGGGAAATCCCAAGGACAGAGGAGCCTGGTGGGCTACAGTCCATGGGGTCACAAAGAGTCAGACACGACTGACTTCCACTTCCACTTAGCAATTCACTATAATAAACTTATACTAAGTGAAAAATGGGCTAGTTCACCATGTCATTAATTATGCAAAGAGAATCATCATGAATCCTTGCTGCCTGTCTTAGAGAACAGGTTATCATGAGTCTTCTCGTGGGTTTCAGTGCTCAGGTACACATCCAATGCTTTATATGGCCAGTAGAGGCACAACTGTACCTTCTTATATCAGTGCTTCATTCTTTAATTGTTAAATAATATTCTATTAAAATGGATATATAATATTCATTTGAACTGTGGTGTTGGAGAAGACTCTTGAGAGTCCCTTGGACTGCAAGGAGATCCAACCAGTCCATTCTGAAGGAGATCAGTCCTGGGTGTTCTTTAGAAGGAATGATGCTAAAGCTGAAACTCCAGTACTTTGGCCACCTCATGCACAGAGTTGACTTATTGGAAAAGATTCTGATGCTGGGAGGGATTGGGGGCAGGAGGAGAAGGGGACAACAGAGGATGAGATGGCTGGATGGCATCACTGACTCAATGGACATGAGTCTGAGTGAACTCTGGGAGTTGGTGATGGACAGGGAGGCCTGGCATGCTGTAATTCATGGGCTCACAGAGTCGGACACGACTGAGCCACTGAACTTAACTGAACTGATATTCATTTATCCATTCATCAGTTAGCATAAATTTGTTTTGTCTCCACTTTTTGACTAAGATGAATACTATTTTGTAGATTCAAGTACGAGTTTTTGCATAGAATGTGTTTTCATTTCTCTTGAACATACACCTAGGAATTGAATTGCTGGGTTATATGGTTTCTTTATGTTTAAAACTGTTGAGAAACAGCCAGAATGTTTTCCAAAGCACCTGCACCACTTTACATCCCCATGAAGCACTGTATGAGGGATCCAATTTCTTCACATTCTTACCAATGCTTATTACTATCTGACTTTTGATTACAATCATCCTAGTGAGTGTGAAGTAATATCCAGCTGAAATTTTAATTTACTCATTTTCTAATGACCAGTAATGTTGTGTATCTTTTCATGTGCTCAAGGGACATTCGTAGAACCAGATGCTTGTAATCAGATGCTATACCTATATTTGAATTAGTTTGTCTTTTATTGTTGAGTTGTAAGAGTTCCTTATATATTCTAGATATAGTCTTTCTTAATGTATATGATTTGAAATATTTTCTCCCATTCTGTGAGTTATCTTGATCAGGTCCATTGAAGACCAAAAGTTTTTAATTGTATAAAATCAAAATTGTCTATTTTTCCTTTGTCACTTGTGTTTTTATTATCATAACTAAGAAAGTTTTACTTGAATGTCATGAAGAATTACTGCTATACTTTTTTATAAGAGTTTGAGAGTTTTAGCTCAGCTATTTAGGGCTAAGATTTATTAAGAGTGTACAGTGGAAAGAAGGGATCCATCTTTATGTACTGTTTTGCATATAGACATCCTGTGGTTCCAGCACAAATCATCTAATGCAATTGTTATTTTCTAACTTGAGAAAGACATTGATATTCACAAAGTATTCAGCTCAAAAGTATATCAAAATTTTATAAGAACTCAGGGTTTTATTGTATTTTATAATTTTAAATCATTTAGTTATTCTCTTAGATTCCATGAAAACTAGATTTTGTACAGAAGACTAAAGATAAAATACACATTTTTAAAAGATTAAAATGTGGTGAATAATTCAGCACAAAAATTATTTTTTAATATTTAAAAAACACATTAAACAATGTCTTTGAATTTCAAAGTAATTAATCACATAGAAAATGAACATGGATTTGGAAATCAGAATATCATTTTGAAGCTCCAACCATTTTTATGATATTAAACAAGTCATTTAAACTCACTGAGATGTAGTTTGTTTTTAAAATGAGTGAGGTATACAAACAGCTCATGAAGCTCAATATCCTAAAAACAAATAGCCCAAATAAAAAATGGAAGGGGAAATCTAGACAGATATTTTCGAAAGGAGACCTACAGATGGCCAAAAAGGCACATGAAAAGATGCTCAATATTGCTAATTATTAGAGAAATGCAAATTAAAACTGCAATGGGGTATCACCTCATTCTGACACCAGAATGATCATCATTAAAAAGTCCTCAAGCAATAAATGCTGGAGACAGTGTAGAGAAAGGGTACCCCCTACATTGTTGGTGGGAATGTAAATTGGCCAGTATGGAAACCTGTATGGAGGTTTCTTAAAAGATTAAAAATAGAATTACCAAGTGACCCAACTAATCCACTCCTCATCAGATATCCAGAGAAAACCATAACTCAAAAATATACATATATCCCAATGTTCACTGTGGCACAGTTTACAATATCCAAGACATGTAAGCAACCTAAATGTCCATCAACAGAGGAATGGATGAAGAAGTGGTACATATATACAATAGAATATTATTCAGCATAAAAAAGAAAAAAATAATGCCATTGCAGTAACATGAATGAACCTAGAGATTGTTATACTGAGTGAAATAAGTCAGGCTCAGAAAAACAAATATCATATGATATCATTTACATGTGGAATCTAATAAAAGCAGGGTTACAAATGAGCTTACTTATAAAACAGAAGTTGAGTCACAGATCTAGAAAACAAATTTATATTAATAGTTATCAAAACATAAGAAGGAAGAGGGGATAAATTGTGAGATTGGGACTGGCGTATACTTGTGTCCGTGTACGTGTGTACTCAGCCATGTCCAACTCTTTGTGACCCCATGGAATACAGCCTGCCAGGATCCTCTGCCCATGGAATTCTCCAGGCAAGAATACTGGAGTGGGTTGCCATTCCTGCTCCAGAGGATCTTCCTGACAAAGGGATTTAACCTGCATCTCCTACATCACCTGCATTGGCATGTGGATTCTTTACCACTGAGCCACTTGAGAAGCACTGACATATACACACTTCTATATATACAATACATAACTAATAATAACCCGCTGTGTAGCACAGAGAAGTCTACTCAATATTCTTTTATGACCTACATGGGAAAAGAATCTTTAAAAAAATAACAATAAAATGAGTGGGGGATGAATGGATAGAGAAAATGTGGTACATATATACAGTGGAATATTATCCAACCATTAAAAAGCATAAAATAATGTCATTTGCAGCAAAATGAATGGACCTGGAGATTATTATACTAAGGGAAGTAAGTCAGACAGAGAAAGACAAATATCAAATGATATTGCTTATATGTGAATTCTAACAAATATGATACAAATGAACTTTTTTTTATAGAACAGAGTCAGACCACAGCTTAGAAAATAAGCTTATGGTGACCAAAGGGAAAACGTGGTGGGGAAGGATAAATTAAGAATTGACAAACATACACTAGTAATATTTAAAATACATAACTAACAAGGATCTACTGTATAGCCAGGGAACTTTGCTCAGTCTTCTATAGTAACCCATATGGGGAAAGAATTTGAAAAAGAATAGATGCATGAATTCATTGGTTCAAAGCAAGGGAATTGGAGAAAGCAAGGGAGTTCCAGAAAACATCTACTTCTGCTTCACTGACTACACAAAAGCCCTGTGTGGACCACAACAAACTGTGGGAAATTCTTAAAGAGATGGGGATACCAAACCACCTTACCTGTCCCCTGAGAAACCTGTACACAGGTCAAGAAACAATAGTTAGAACATGGAACAACGGACTTGTCCAAAATTGGGAAATGAGTGCAACAAGGCTTTATTTTGCCACCCTGCTGATTATACTTATATGTAGAGTACATCAGGTGAAATGTCATGCTGGATGAATCACATGCTAGAATTAATATTGCCAGGAGAAGTATCAACAACCTCAGATAAGCAGATGATACCACTCTAATGGCAGAAAATGAAGAGGAACTAAAGAGCCTCTTGATAAAGGTGAAACAGGAGAGCAAAAAATCTGGCTTAAAATTCAACATTCAAAAAATTAAGATCATGGCGTCTGGTACCATCACTTCATGGCAAGTAGGAGAGGAAAAGGTGGAAGCAGTGATAGATTTTATTTTCTTGGGCTCCAAAGTTACTGCAGACAGTGACTACAGTCATGAAATTAAAATACACT
Source organism: Bos grunniens (assembly GCF_055505025.1). Taxonomy (NCBI): domain Eukaryota; kingdom Metazoa; phylum Chordata; class Mammalia; order Artiodactyla; family Bovidae; genus Bos; species Bos grunniens. The sequence continues at coordinate 152,660,487 of NC_141165.1, forward strand.
TGCTCCTTGGAAGGAAAGTTATGACAAACCTAGACAGTGTATTCAAAAGCAGAGACATCATGTTGCCAACAAAGGTCCATACAGTTAAAGCTATGCTTTTTCCAATAGTCATGTAAAGATATGAGACTTGAATGAACCATAGAGAAGGCTGAGTACTGAAGAACCGATGCACCCAGTTGTGGTGCTGCAGAAGACTCTTGAGAGTTCCTTGGGCAGCAAGGAGATCAAAACAGTCAATCCTAAAGGAAATCAACCCTGAATATTCATTGGAAGAACTGATGCTGAAGCTGAAGCTCCAATACTCTGGCCACATGATGTGAAGAGCTGATTCACTGGAAAAGACCGTGGTGCTGGTAAGGACTGTAGGCAAAAGGAAAGGGAGCAGCAGAGGATGAGATGGTTGGATAGCTCACCAACTCGATGGACACCAACTCCAAGAGGTAGTGAAGGACTGGGGAGCATGGTGTGATGCAGTTTATGGAGTCACAAAGAGTTAGACACAACTTAGCAAGTGAACAATAAACAAAATTCAGAGTAAGACACAACTTAGTAACTGAACAACAAAGATACATTCGTATGTATAATTGAACCGCTTTACTGAGCAACTGGGAAACTAACACAACATTGTTAATCAACTATACTCCAATATCAAATAAAATTTTTAAAAATAAAAAGATAAAAATAAATAAAATGAATGAGGAAAAGGGGACAGACAGCAGACTGAGAGGATTTAAAAAAAATGAAATGTTAACACCAAACTTAGCCATTTCATTAGGCTATTATGAGGTTAGGATGAAGTATTTTTTGCAAAAGTGTTTTTTTTTTCTGTTATTAAAAGTTACACGCAATTTACATCATTATAATAAAAAAAATACATAGGAATTTATGTCACAAAAGTGCACTGACTCCACATATGCCAGCCACTGGGGCTAAGAATTTAGAGGTGAACAAGAAATAAGACAGTCTCAGACATTAGAAGTTAGAAGAAGAGTTTTCAGACTATAAGTTTAGGCTTTGTGTTAGTTTATTTTTCAAATTTACATATATAATAACCACTCCAAACTCTAAAGTAAAAGTGAAAAGAAGGAAGAAAGAAAGTGAAGTCGCTCAGTCGTGTCTGACTCTGCAACCCCATGGACTGTAGCCTACCAGGCTCCTCTGTCCATGGGATTTTCCAGGCAAGAATACTGGAGTGGGTTGCCATTTCCTTCTCCAGGAGATCTTCCTCCCAGGAATTGAGCCCGGGTTTCCTGCATTGTAGGCAGACGCTTTGTCCTCTGAGCCACCAGGGAAGTCTCAAAGTAAAAGTGGAGTGAAAGAATCACTCCAAAGCTCAGTCAAGTCCAACTCTTTGCAACCCCATGGATTGTAGCTTACCAGGCTCCTCTCTCCATGGAATTCTCCAGGCAAGAATTATGGAGTGGATAGCCATTCCTTTCCCAGGGGATCTTCCCAACTCAGGAACCAAACTCTAAAGAGATAATAAGAAAATTAATTACCAAACGGTAAAAATAAAAACAAAATAGCTCTAATGCTTGACACCGTATTTGCAAACTTTTGGTTATTGAGTGAACTTCTGTTGTAAAATTCCTTATTTTTTGGAATGTGATATTTTTGAAAGCCTTAAAAAAAGCTCTATTTTACTTTCAATATGCCAATATCTTCCTTCATATGGAAAATCTCCCATTTTTCAAAATCTGGACTTACTTGCCCCAGAGTTTCCTATCTAGACTCACTGAAATATAAGCTATATTTCAAGCATAAACATTGCACATGAATGACAAAAGCAGTAAAAATAGACTTTCTAAATTATAAGGAAGGCTTCTAGAATTTATTATATACTTCACTCACTAAAATACATGACCACAATGCAGAGTGATCAATAAACAGTGTTCAAGGTTAGTAAGGTGATAGAAATTAATATATACAGTAATATCTTCATATGTTACAGGAGTAGAAGCCTGTGACTTTCATAAACATCATGGTAGGAAGGAAATAATCATTTTTCTACATTAAAGCAAGACAAAAAATAGTTGTCAGCTAACATTGTTCTATAACACTTAAACTTAAAAATTGAGCATATAAGATATAAAAGACTGAAAACAGAGAATCAAAAGCAACACAAGTTATTTCATATAATCTAATCCTTCATTGTCTCCAGCTCTATTAGTGGATCAATTCTTCTGGATCATTACAACACTTAAATGTGACCAATTCACAAATGGTTAAAAAGAACCGTAAGTCTTTGACAAACACAAACAGAAAAAAACAGTGAGATGAATTTAATGCATTTATTTAGAAACTGTGCTATAATTCATAAACTTGGAATGCCATAGTTTGACAGTACAAGAGAAATTGCTTAAATGTTGATTGTATCAAAATGTTGGTAACGCTTCCCCAGAGGCTGAAGAGTAAACTGCAATGTTGTGCTTTTGCCCACCGTCCAAAAGAGTTGAAGATAAATGTAAGGGAAATCAACACAGGCTTTTTGAAATGTATCATGAGATACTAGTGAGGAGCATTAAAAATTCTGAAAGTTAAAAAAATTCCACACGAAGGCTTTGGGAATATAATGGTCAGAGTTTGCTCAAACTCACATCCATTGAAAAAAGAGCATTCATAGTCAGAGCTGTATCCAGCTCAAGGCATAGCTAGACCCATAGTCACAGCCATATTCTGAGCATTAACCACAGCGTGGTCCTGGATCGCTTCTGACCCATATTATAGCCACTGCCAAAGCCACATTCATAGCGCCCCACACCCATGAGTTCTTGTCAAGTCTAGAATGTACAATGTCAGAAGATAAAGTTTCAGTTGTAAAGAAAGCTTGATGTCATTCAGAGCTCTAAGAGCTGTAGGTACATCCTCTGCCAGGAATTAGTGGACCATGTCTCATACAGACTCTGCCTTCTCACTCAATGCATCCCTTTGTATAGCAACCTCTCATTATTTTGTGATGTCCTCTTTAGAAAAGACTTTGTCATCGCAATTAAGGAAGTTTTCAGGTCACCTCCTGTTATCATGGGTTTCCCCCATATAAATCTTCAGTCCAAAATAATAAGTTCTTTGGTTAGGAAATGTACCACTCAGATTTTATTATACATAATCAGCATTGTGACACCTTCTATTAATGGTACGTTCCCATGTGAGCACACATCCATGTGAAAGCTACTACAGCAAATTCCTTTGCCTCTTTCATCATCCTGGTATTTCACCTAAGACCATAAACTCAACTTTTTCCTCACTGCAATTTAACACATCAGATTAGGCAAGAAGTCACATTCCCATTAATGCATAAAGCCACCAGGACAGAATTATGTCTGTGTCCACCTGCTGTCAAAACAACACATAGATGGCCAAAAAGGCACATGAAAAGCTGTTCAACATCTCTAATTATTAGAGAAATGAAAATTTTAAACTACAATGAGTTATCACCTCAGGCTGGTCAGAATGGCCATCATTCAAAAATCTACAAACAATAAATGCTGGAGAGGCTATGAAGAAAAGGGAACTCTCCTACAGTGTTTTGTTGGTGGGAATGCAAACTGGTATAGTCACTATGGAGAACATCATGGAGATTCCTTAAGAAACTAAAAATAGAACTGCCATATGATCCAGCAACCCCATTCCTAGGCCTATATTCAGGAAAAAAAATACATAATTCAAACAGGTATATCCACCCAAATGTTTGCTGCAGCACTATTTACAGCAACCAAGACCTAGAAGCAACCTAAATGTCCATCAACAGAAGAATGGATAAAGAAGTGGCATATACATACAATAGAACATTACTCAGCCATTAGAAAGAATGATTTAATGCCATTTACAGCAACACGAAAGGACCTAGAAAATATACTAAGTCAGAGAAAGAAATATATCATATGATATTACTTATATGTAGAATCTAAAAGAAAATTATATGAATGAACTTATTTGCAATATAGAAACAGACTCACAGACTTTGAAAACAAACTTATGATTACCAAAGGGAAAAGGGGCGGGGAGAGGGATAAATTAGGATTTTAGGATTGACATATACACACTGCTGTATATAAAATAGATAAACAACAAGGCTTACTGTAAAGCACAAAGAACTCTACTCAATATTCTGTAATAACCTATATGGGGAAAGAATCTGAAAAAGAAAAGATACATGTGTATATAAAAAAAAGCACAATAGTGCTTAGGTCACGTATGTCATTAAATCTATAGAATTAATGAGGAAAGTCATCAACAGTTGCATCAAAAATTATGCTGCAAAAGCAAATAATTTGTTTTTCTCTCTGTAATATCTTATCTGCCTAACTTATTTGTTATTAATATTATTTTGATAATTTATCCATCCTTCATATAATTGTTTTATGTATTTCTATTACTCAAAATTTATGCCGATGGCAAAGCTAGTGAAAAATGTTCCACACTTTCCAATGTATTCTCCAAATCCTGCCTTTCATTCTGTTTCTCTTTCTCCATTGTCAAACACCATTCATCTTTTGGTGTTTGGCCCAAACACTGCCATACCCAAATGAGGAAATAACATGACAGCGTGGCTGGTAAAGAACCTGCCTGCAGTGCAGGAGACTTGGGTTGGATCCCTGGGTTGGGAAGATCCCCTGGAGAAGGGAATGGCTTCAGTATTCTGGCCTGGAGAACGTAATCATAAAGCATTGTAAATGTTTTTAAACTAAGCAACCATACAATCATGCTGCAGTTGCACGGAAAAACTGGTGGGACCAGGAATCTAATTCATTGGTATAATTATTAATATCATTACACTTTATTCTCAAGGGTGTTCCAGCTTGGATAACAAATTCTACCAGTGTCCTTTTATCATTGTCTTGTGGGTCTGTCTGTTTAGGTTCAAATCCAAGCTTTGCTATTTAACATTTGTGTAAATGTGGACAAGTGTAACCTCTCTATTTCTTAGTTGTTTCATTTGTAAGTTAGTGTTAAGGATTAAGTGAGTTAATATATGTATAGTATTGAGAACAGTGTCTGGAAATAGCAATTATATTTTTGAGTGTGAGCTATGGTTATTATTCCATATATTAAAACCAAATACACATTCACAGAGAGAGAGAAGAGTAACATATATTTATGGTCTATGGCACTTCAGAAGTAAAACAAATATAATGTTGAAAAACCAACTAAAACAGTACTATTTGATTATACATAGCATTAAGGACAGAGAATGTTAATAGGGAGCTTTGGGACTATGAAACTTTTAGAAGAAAATAGTTATTAGCTTTGCTACATTTTACCTGAGGCAAAATGAATGTTAACATTCCATAGAAATGTTAACAGTTGGGCTTGAATATTAGTTTTAGTTTAACAATCATGGAATACAAATAAGATGCCTTTAGAAAATTCTGGGCATGAAGCATATATAAATAAGTGACTATTAATGTGAATAAAGTAGTTTTTAATTAAATCCTTTATGTATTATTTTATTTTTGAAAGATAAAGTAAAAAATTTAAAGAATCTTTCCCCCAGCATTTTAAAGCTATTGTGGAAAGTAAGAAATAAAATGAATTAGTTTTCCCCAAGTTTTTCACTTACAAAATGGCTTAATATGCTACCTACAAATGTTTCTAAAAATCTGAAAATTGAAAATATTTTTTCAGAAGGCATGTGGCAAGTTTTCAATAACTTTGTCTTTTCTATTAGAATTTATACCATTTTTGCTTTTTATAAATATTACAAAAATAAGCCATCAATATAAGATACACTTGAGTAACTATTTGTAAAAGTAAGAGGATTTGAAATAATTAATCCATACTTTTTCCCTTTAGAAAAAACAATATGCAGATCAAAGGTGATTAACCTGGATTGGCTGCCAAGCCATGGTGATGGAATATATTATACTCAATTGGCTCAATAAGAATTGTGTCCATGACCTCCAGATAATTGAGAGAATCATATACAAGAATCACTAATTGAATCAGATGCTCTTTTACACCCAGTTTTATTCCAAAGTTCTGAGTTTTCCCCAGAAGAGAATTCAATTACACCAGGAAATTTAGATAAGTCCAAAGAGTCACAATCAGAAAGTCCAGAAACTTCCAAAAACTCCTAAGTTGATTTTGAAGGTAGAGTGTGAATAATAAACTCAATAAAGAGACTTCTATTTCCAGTTGTCATATAAAAGATTAAGAAAGATCTTCCCTCCCATAACAACCAGAAAATCTTTAACAAAAGAAAATCACACTCCTCCACAAGGCTAACAAAGAGCAGTAGACGCATGAAGACCTTGTTGGACTGAATTCCAGAGAGAAATGAGCCTGACAGAAGAGCAGGAAGCCTTAGGAGATTTCATTCCTAAAGGCAAGTTCTTGTACTATATGTAGGCAGCCCAGACCTAGGGAGAGACCTTGAAGATAGCCTTTGTGTATTTCAAATATGAAAGAGAAGCCAGCTCCCTGATTTTACCTCAACTCTATGAAGCAGCATGTGTTCTGATTTCCAGCAGGAGGATGAAGGTTCAAACCAGCTTAACACCTCAGAACATGGACTGGTTAGCCACAAATGAGGAAAACATGTTCCAACTCAAGCATCCAACTCATGAACGTCATGATCTCTTTTATTCAAAGCCAGTATAACCTTCTTATAATCTGCATCTGACATCACTGTGATAGCTTGCTCTGGAGTCTGTAACTGACAACATATAAAATGTAATAGGAGCCAGGTAGAGCATTACAGTCCCCGAAATGAAAGGAGATTTGTCTTAATAGAAACTCAATTGCCATCTTCTGCGTCAGCCATAAGTGGCATGTTGGAACACAGCACTCTAACCCCAATCACACCTTATCTTAACACTCAACATCAAGGGCAGACACAGGCTGATAATGGCTGCCTTTCCAGAAAGACAAATAATAACAGCATCTTATATCTTACAGTGTTTTCCACTTACAAAGTGCTTTTGAGACAAGTTGGGACCTGAGACCTGGGACATTTTGCTGCAGTGCTTGCACCTGGACAAATGTCTCCTCAAGCAATGAAATGTAAAGAAACTATAAGGGACTAAGTCAGTCACTCAGTTGGGTTGACTCTTTGCAAAGCCATGGACTATAGCCCTCCAGGCTCCCCTGTCCATGGAACTTTCCAGGCAAGAATACTGGAATGGGTTGCCATTTACTCCTATGGGTGATCTTCCTGAACCAGGTATCAAACTTGCATCTCTTGCATCTCCTAAATTGGCAGGCAGATTTTTACCACTGTGCCACCTGGGAAGCCCAAAAAGGAACTGACTGCATGCACAATTGAGGCAAATTTGGGGCAACAAGATACAAAAAGGCCAAAAAAAACAACTGCCACTTCTGAAGAGCTGGGAGCATAACCAAGTTTTGGGAGCAAAAGCAAGGTACTGCGCAAGTACCCTACACCAGATACCACCGAAGAGGTGGGCAAACCACCTAAGCCACCCTTCTGGCCTGAAATCTGGACCCACTCTTACCCTCACCCCATATAAGGAACTAGCTCACCCCATCCTGGAGGAGAGAGCCCTGGAATCTGCTACTTATTTCCATTCCCCCACTGCTGAAACAGAGTCTCAGTTAAGCCTTGCCTGAACTTCTTATCTGACCTGTTATCAATTTCTATTTACTAAAGACAGCCAAGAACTCTGGTCAATAACACTTCCATGATTTAATTTTTACAGTGATTAAAATTTATGAATTGTTTGTTACAGAAAAGAAAACTAAGGTTTGGAGACATTAAACTATTTGCAGATGGTCAAATAGTGGACAAAGGGGGAAATTCCCCTAGTTTCCTTGTTCTAATGGGATTCCCTGGTGGCTCAGACAGTAAAGAGTCCGCTTGCAATGAGGGAGACGTGAGTTTGATCCCTGAGTAGGGAAGATCCCCTGGAGAAGGAAATGGCAACCCACCCCAGTATTCTTGGCTGGAAAATCCCATGGACGGAGGAGCCTGGCAGGCTACGGTATATGGGTCACAAAGAGTTGGACATGACTGAGCAACTTCACTCATTCTCCTGGTTCTAAATATAAATTTATCTATACAATAACACAAGACCATATTCTTTCAAATTCTTAGTATCATTGAAATAGCATACTGGATCACATAATGAAAATCTTAGTTCTAGTTTTTCATTACTACTGTCTGATAAGCAGGTGCATTACATGAGCTAAAGTATCCATTCATTTGTGCAATAAATGTTAATTGAATATTTTTTCATGTGGTAAGTCCTGGAAATGCAAAATTATCCCTGTCCTCAAGGACCATACATGAATAAACATCTAAATAGGCAAATTAAGGTAATATGACAAGGAGAACAGAGATGGGTAGTAGGTTAACCCAGAGGGTTCTGAGACTCTCCAAATGGCTAAGTAAGATACCATAGGGCAAGAGTCAAGGAAAACATTCAAGGAAGAAAGAAAAAGTATACAGGGGTAGAGAATAGAGAGAATTGTGAAGCATTTAGGGTGAAGCTGAATTTTGACACAGAGCACTTGGAATTCTCTCTTTGGAACTCTTCCCTTTCCTGCTTGCATTCACTTCCTTTGTGATCTCATCCAATCTCATAGCTTTAAATACTTATCTATGTTTCTGACAACTACCAAATTTAAAAGTCTGACCAGATATCTTCCTGGATGATTTTGCCCAATTGCTTAATCAATATCTCCACTTGGATATCTGATGAGCATCTCAAACAACTGACCTCTTGATCTTGCCCCACAGACCCACTCCTCTGGCAATTTATTTTATCTGTTTATTTTATCTCAGTTTAAGACTGTCCTATCTTTCCTGTAACTCAACCTAGATTTTGGAATCATCCTTAACACCTCATTTACACCTCACCATCCAATCATTCAGCAAAATTGGTAAATTCAACCTTTGAACTATATCATCATTTCCATTGCTATCACCAAAAGCCAACTGCCATAGCCAGTAGCCTTCTGACTGGTCTTCCTGCTTCCAGACTTGCCTGTCCCTACACTTAGCAAGATATTATCAACACAGCAATCAGAGAGGTCTGGTTAAAATATATCAATTTGTGCCTCTCCTCTTCCCCAAACCATGCAATGGACTCCCATCTTAGAATAAAAACTAAAACCCCTATTTTAGGTTCTCTGACCTCATTTCCCACTACCCATTCACCAACTTAACTCCTCCCAGCCAAATTCCAACTGTTTCTTCTTCAATACACTCATCACAGTTCAGGCTTTACACTCACTGTTCACTCTCCTCAAATGTTGTTCCCACATAAACATGAGTCACATTTTGTCTTCCTTTAAGATTTTCTTGAATGCCATCCTCTCAAGGAGACCTTCACTGACCACCTTACTTAAAATTTCTGCTCTCCTCCCTTGAACTCTATCTCATTACCTTTTTTGTCTTTCTCCAAAGCCCTTTTTACCATCTGATATGTTTTTCACTTATTTATTGTAAATTCCCCCAATGCTAAAATGTAAGCTCTACCGCTACAGTGATTTTCATCTAGATTAACAATTAGTAGAGAGGTTTCCAAAACCAATTTGTTGAATGAATGATTAGTGGGTAAATGAAGCATAGGGCAAAGTTTCATAAAGGATGAAACTTGAAAGATAAGCCTTATCTACAAAACTTAACTACCTGTAGACTGATCATACTTTCTGATTTGTCAAAGACAATTCCACTGGTTCTAGTTTTAGTATGAATAGGCTTTGTCTTAGTCTATCCTGACTGCTATAACTAAATACAGACTGGGTAGGCTATAAACAATAGAAATTTATTCCTCTCAGTTCTGGAGGGTGACAGTATGAGATCATGGTGCCAGCAGAGTCAGATGAGGGTCCTCTTCCCTGTCACAGACTTCTCCTTTGTACCCTCATGTGGTGGAAGGGACTAGGGAGCTCTCTTGGACATTTTCTATGAGAACACCAATCCCATTCATGTGTGTTCAACTCTCATGACCTAAACACCACCTAAAAGCCCCACTTCCTAATAGTATCGCTTTGAGCATTTATTAGGATTTCAACATATGAATATGGGGGGATACAATCATTCAGACCATAGCAGCCTCCTCCAAGCTGTCCAAAATATTCCAGTTTGCATGATCAATTATACAGATACCCTACTTATATGGCAGGCATGCTAAGAAATTTGGATTTTTTTCCTCATAGGCAATTGGAGGCTATAAGAGGACTTAAAACCAGTAAGTGGCATAAGCAAACATGCGTTTTAAAAAGATATTTTGATACTAATAAAATGAATGGAACTGAATGGAGGATGGGAGATTTGGAATATATGAGGAAGCCGATACAAGCCTTCCAAGTTTGAGATTGTCTAAACTCTTTCAGAGGCTGTGAAGAGTATGATAAAGTGAAATTTTTAGATAGAGATCTGTCATAAGGATTTGGGGATTTATTGCATTATGGAGATAACAGGTCAAAGCCAGTTGAGTGATTTTTAACCTGGGAAATGGTGACAATCAGGAGGCTATTCACTGAAGCAGTGGATGCAGAAGGATGATCAAGATTGAGTGGTAAAACATTAAACTCAGCTGAGCTATAACTTTGAGACATATCTGTGTACATCTAGAAGAGAGTTTCTTTCTTTGTGACTCAGCTGTGAAAGAATTCCCCTGCAATGAGGGAGATCTGGGTTCGATCCTGGGTTGGAAAGATCCCCTGGAGAAGAGAAACACTACCCACTCCAGGATTCTAGCCTAGAGAATTCCATGGACTGTATTGTTCATTTCTTTTTCTTGGGGATGGTCTTGATCACTGCCTCCTGTATGTCATGAACCTCCATCCATAGTTCATCAGGCACTCTATCTAACAGATCTAGTCCCTTGGATGTATTTGTCACTTCCACTGTACAATCAAAAGGGATTTGATTGAGGTCATACCTGAATGGTCTAGTGGTTTTCCCTACTTTCTTCAATTTAAGTCTAAATTTGGCAATAAAGAGTTCATGATCTGAGCCACAGTCAGCTCCTGGTCTTGTTTTTGCTGACTGTATAGAGCTTCTCCATCTTTGGCTGCAAAGAATATAATCAATCTAATTTCAGTGTTGACCATGTGGTGATGTCCATGTGTAGAGTCTTCTCTTGTGTTGTTGGAAGAGGGTGTTTGCTATGACCAGTGCGTTCTCTTGGCAGAACTCTATTAGCCTTTTCCCTGCTTCATTCTGTACTCTAAGGCAAAATTTGTCTGTTACTCCAGGTGTTTCTTGACTTCCTACTTTTGCATTTCATTCCCCTATAATGAAAAGGACATCTTTTTGGGGTGTTAGTTCTAAAGTCTTGTAGGTCTTCATATAACCATTCAACTTCAGCTTCTTCAGCATTACTGGTCAGGGCATAGACTTGGATTACTGTGATATTGAATGGTTTGCCTTGGAAACGAACAGAGATCATTCTGTCATTTATGAGATTGCATCCAAGCACTGCATTTCAGACTCTTTTGAATGGCTACTCCATTTCTTCTAAGGGATTCTTGCCCACATAGTAGATATAATGGTCATCTGAGATAAAATCAACCATTCCAGTCTATTTTAGATCACTGATTCCTAAAATGTCGATGTTCACTCTTGCCATCTCCTGCCAAAATTTGACTCCTTTCAGTTTGCCTTGACTCATGGATGTAATATATCTGAGGAGGCCTTACAAACACCTGAAAAAACAAAAGAACCTAAAGGCAAAGGAGAAAAGGAAAGATATTCCCATTTGAATGCAGAGTTCCAAAGATTAGCAAGGAGAGATAAGAAAGCCTTCCTCAGTGATCAATGCAAAGAAATAGAGGAAAACAATAGAATGGGAAAGATTAGAGATCTCTTCAAGAAAATTAGAGGTACTAAGGGAATTTTTCATGCAAATATGGGCACAATTAAGGACAGAAATGGTATGGGCTTAACAGAAGCAGAAGATATTAAGAAGAGGTGGTGAAAATACACATAAGAACTATACAAAAAGATAACCTAGATAACCACTATGGAGTGATCACTCACCTAGAGCCAGACATCCTGGAATGTGAAGTCAAGTGGGCCTTAGAAAGCATCACTGCGAACAAAGCTAGTGGAGGTGATGGAATTCCAGTAGAGCTGTTTCAAATCCTGAAAGATGATGCTGTGAAAGTGCTGCACTCAATATGTCAACAAATTTGGAAAACTCAGCAATGGCCCCAGGAATAGAAAAGGTCAGTTTTTATTCAAATCCCAAAGAAAGGCAATGCCAAAGAATGTTCAGACTACTGCACAATTGCACTCATCTCACACACTAGCAAAATAATGCTCAAAATCTTCCAAGCCAAGCTTCAACAGTACGTGAACCATGAATTACCAGATGTTCAAATTGGATTTAGAAAAGACAGAGGAAACAGAGCTCAAATTGCCAACATACACTGGACCATCAAAAAAGCAAGAGAGTTCCAGAAAAACATCTACTTCTGCTTTATTGACTATGTCAAAGCCTTTGACTGTGTGGATCATCACAAACTGTGGAAAATTCTGAAAGAGATGGGAATACCAGACCTCCTTACCCACCTCCTGAGAAATCTGTATCCTGGTCAAGAAGCAACAGTTAGAACTAAACATGGAACAACAGACTGGTTCCAAATCGGGAACGGAGTACATCAAGATGGTAGACTGTCACGGTGCTTATTCAACTTACATGCAGTGTACATCATCTGAAATGCCAGGCTGGATGAAGCACAAGCTGGAATCAAGATTGCTGGGAGAAATATCAATAATCTCAGATATGTAGATGACACCACCCTTATGGCAGAAAGCAAAGAAGAACTAAAGAGCTTCTTGTGCGAAAGAGGAGAGTGAAAAAGTTGGCTTGAAACTTAACATTCAGAAAACAAAGATGATGGCATCCAGTCCCATTACTTCATATCTAATAGATGGGGAAACAATGAAAACAGTGAGATACTTTATTTTGGGGGGCTATAAAAATCACTGCAGATGGTGACTGCAGCCATGAAACTAAAAGACACTTGCTCCTTGAATGAAATGCTATGACCAACCTAGACAGCATATTTAAAAGCAGGGACATTACTTTGTCAACAAAGGTCCATCTAGTCAAGGCTATGGTTTTTCCAGTAGCTATGTATGGTTTTGAGACTTGAACTATAAAGAAAGCTGAGCACTGAAGAATTGATGCTTTTTTACCTGTGGTGTTGGAGAAGACTCTTTAGAGACCCTTGGCCTGCAAGGAGATCCAACCAGTCCATCCTAAAGGAAATCAATCCTGAATATTCATTGGAAGGACTGATGCTGAAGCTGAAATCCCAATACTTTGGCCACCCAATGAGAAGAACTGACTCATTTGGAAAGACGCTGATGCTGGGAAAGATTGAAGGTGGGAATAAAAGGGGACAACAGAGGATGAGATGGTTGGATGGCATCACCTACTCAATGGACATGAATTTTAGTAAGCTCCTGGAGTTGGTGATAGACAGGAAGGCCTGGCGTGCTGCAGTCCATGGTATCGCAAAGAGTCAGACATGACTGAGCGACTGAACTGAACTGAACTGTATAGTCCATGGGGTCACCAACAGTGGGACACCACTGAGCGACTTCCACTTTCACTTTCAGCAAATAAAGAAGCAAAGAAATCTGAACATACTGAAGAATTTTAAGGCCAGGAGATACAGATTTAAGTCTTCAAGTGCATTTGGGAACTTAATATGTCTTGGTCTATGTGTTATTGCATATTTTGAGTGATATAATTGATGAGGAAAATTTTTCCATATTTACTTGCAATAAATCACTCATATCTTCAAGGGAAAGGATCAAATACCACAGATGTTAGTTATGTATTTTCTTAAACATTTATCCAGACTCATATTTTTGATAACTTTCCAAAAAATATTGCACACTGGAAATTCATTTTTTATGGACACAAATCTTGATGACACTTATTTATCCCTTTTTAGCTCAATTATTCATCCTTAACATGTTTATATTCATTCTGAATTCATCTAATGGATACACAGAAAAATCTACCATTAAAAAAAATGTACTTAACAGCAATCCTCTATGTTCACTTATAAGCTAAGTATTTGAAGTATACTTCAAAGACACATTTTGACAAAAGCCAAATGGCCATGGTTAAAATCAAGTTTCAACTGAAGCTGAGGTCGTCAATGTGATCTATCACTAATACAGAATATAATTCCTATTCATAGAAGTAAAGCTAAGGTTTTTTTAAGTATTATTATCACATTAGTAAAAATTATATGGACAAAAGGTAAGATTTGATCATTTAGTTAGTTAGACATGCCATGTCACAAGAGGCCACATAGGCACTAGGGTCAGTCAGGAGGTAAAGGAAGAGGTAAAAATGTGGATAAGAGACTTTCTTATAGTTTCCACAGGAAGGAACAGGGATGCAGGGTAAACAGGCTTAGGACTGGCTAGTGTGAATAATTTCAGCAGGCTCTGGGGCCTTGGGACTATCCCTGGTTATCTGGTATGTGGTCCTAGGGTGGTTTGAAGAGGTGGATAGTGGCCTAGAGTGTGAAAGCCAGACAGCAGAATAGGTTGAGTTGCAGGTTCTGGATTCATTGATTTGCATTGAAAATGTAATAAGCTCATGATGATTTGTTTTCTCAAGAAACTGGCTAAGCCTGGGAGGAGGAGTTCCTCCAGGGTCAGCAAGACCCAGTTATCAAAGCATCAGAATACAGAAAATAAAGGACTTGGCTAGTACATTTACATATACTTTTTGCTTCATTCCATGACTTGAGGAAAAGTTTTTCCTTCAACATTGGGTGGTAATGGAGCAGTATTATTAAATTTCAAAGCAAATGACTTCTGAATTATCTATACCTCAGATTTCATTGCATGGACACTAAGCTTAGCATCTCCTCTGGAATAGAACAGCGGGAAACAGATATGAGGGGAGACATACATACATGAGTTTGAGGCAACAGATTCCAGCAATAGATAAACCATCTGCGAGTTGTCAGATGTCCTGCTATATTGGTATAATCTGGGCTTCCCTGGTGGCTTAGCTGGTAAAGAATCTGCCTGCAATGCGAGAGGCCCGGGTTTGATCCCTGGGTTGGGAAGATCCCCCTGGAGAAGAGAATGGCTACCCACTCCAGTATTCTGGCCTGGAGAATTCCATGGACTGTATAGTCCATGAGGTCACAAAGAGTTGGACATGACTGAGCTATATTGGTATAATCTGACAAGTGAAATTTTGATGTTTCTTCAAACATCATTTAACATAATAAATGCTATTCCATCTTTTTTGGAATATCTTATATAAGCGCATGACAAAAAGTCCCCAAATTCTGTGTGTCGTATAGTTTGTCCTTGGCTAAACAATAATAATTTAATTAGCTCACTATCTCATGAATTATAGACAGTATTTCTGTTTCTCTTCCGTGTGTTGTATTTATGCCCTGAACATAAAACTAAAGGGTGAGAACAAAGATCATGATATATGTAATTACTAAATCACTTAGAGCCTTCGTCATGTTTTTCCCACCATCACTGGCAATTGTAATCACTTTTTTTTTAACTGATTTTCCTTTCTCTAAATATATTTTTCCACCAGATTCCCAATGTTGTTCACTGTGTGAGTTGCAGAGATTTCTCAGCAAAAGAGTAAAACAGAATCAAGATGAGTTTCATTATTAACACAAACATATTATCAACCTGAGAAAGATTTTTTTCATTGCTTCATCATGTTCATTATCTAGTATACAAGATACAGAATAGCACATTTAATTACATCATTTACCCTTTGGGAAACAGAACTTACTTCAGAAAAAGAAAACCTAAGTTAAAATTAAATATTTTCTAGAAGAAATTACATGCCTTCCAGTTGCAACTTGGGGAAATCTCAAAAGTCTTTAAAAAAAAAAAAAAGCCTGAGTCTGTAGCACTAATTTCAGCCTAAAAATCTGTGGTTTTCATTTCAACATGCATTTCCCATAGACTCAAAATCATAAGGCAGTGTCTTTCTTTTTTAAGCATTTCTCTAAGGCTTTTGCGTTGAATTTTTATAGTGAAAGTCAAATACCTATTTCTCTAAAAAAGCATCCAGATAAGATAATAGGGAAGAACAATTCTGACTCCATATTGTGTCTGTTTCTTTTACTTCAAATTTTGTATTCTACTGATTTGCTACAAGTTAAGAATGTTGCCTATAGCCTGATGTATACAGGATGGCCCATTCTCAAGACTCTGACCTTTAAAGGCATAACACTTTTGCATAGATATAAAGATGAAAAAGGAGATGCGGGTTCGATCCCTGTGTTGGTAAGATCCCCTGGAGAAGGAAATGACAACCCACTCAAGTATTCTTGCCTGGGAAATCCCATGGATGGAGGAGCCTGACATGCTACAGTCCAAGAGATCACAAGAGTAGGACATAACTGAGAGATTAAACTACCACCATCAGAGATGAAAAAGTTGCAGAAGAGAGAATCACATTTGCCTTGTTTACAGGGACGTCCTGACCTGACCTACATGCACAACTACAAAAACAAAGGATTTTGATGCCAAGAAGTTAACAACAACCAACCACCCCCCTCCCCTTTTTAGTATAAAAGAAATCTGAATTCTAAAATTGAGTACGATGGTTCTTTGGGACTGCACCATTTTCTCAGTCTACTGGCTTTCTGAACAAAGTCTCTATTCCTTGTCCCAACAACTAGTCTCAATTTATTGACCTGCCAGGCAGCAAGCCATATGAGCTTATACTCTGTAACAATAGTAAATGGTTTCACTCACTTTTCAGGATATGCAAGTGTTTCAGTGAATACCTCTGAGCTGTAGGAATCATATTAATCTTAACAGTTGCTTATCCCTGAATTGATGAAAAGCTCAAGTAGAGACCTCAAGACCCTGCCCTAGAAAAGTTTTTGAAAATGCAACCTATCCTACACTTTGATTTGTCATCATAACTGTAAAGCAACATAAACAAAGCTTATCTACTCAGTCTACTGGCTTTCTGAACAAAATCTCTATTCCTTGTCCCAACAACTAGTCTCAATTTATTGACCTGCCAGGCTGCAAGCCATATGAGCTTATACTCTGTATAAGCTCTAGACTGGACATTGTATAAGGTTCTAGACTGGACATTGTAACCTCCAGAAATTCCATTCTAGCTCCAGAATTCTACTTTTCTATTTGTTCTTATATTATGTTGAGAAGTACAATGTGCTGATATACTCATAAAGGGTCACCAAAGTGCAGGTACAATCAATAAAATATTCTGAATTGCTGTGCAAACACAAAGTAAACATGTGTGCGATCACAAGCTTAAGTTTAGAAAGTAAATAGAAATAACTATACATGTATCAATAAATTTAGTAAAACGAAAAGCCATTTTCCTTTCAAGGCAAAATTAGAGCCAGTAGTATTATTTAACATAATGTTCAATAAAAACATCTTATATCTTATAGTAATGACAGAAACCAGGCACATTTGTGTAAGGACTATAAAAGGAAGGCTAGAACTACATGAAGGATTGCAAGAATTAAATAAGCCTTAATGACAATATTTGTAAAAGGCTTACTAGAAACAACACGTATGAATGTAATCCTCTTCCATGCTATCACTAATACTTCTTTGCTCTCTTGCCCAATCCTGCCTTTTGTCAGCAGTCAATGAAAAATATTTTTCACTGTTCACTCCCCATGGAGTAGTGTTAACCTCTGTATCATGTCGCCCTGTGTGTTGGCTTCACCATTTTATTGATTGACAAAACAGTCAGTTTTGTCAGCTGATTGTTTTGCTCAACCGCAGTCAGTTTACAAGAAAAGTTGCTGTTGTTTTATCACCTGCTCTTCTCACCCTGTACTGTTTTCACTTTCCTTTAGTTGGGCTGTGTTATGGGTCATAAGTAGTGGCAAGAATCTCCTAAGAAAGAAATAGAAGTTTTTAAAAGATTGAGTATCAAAATATACAGCATTTAAAAGAACATAAGTGTATTAATAAAGGTAACATTCTAGAAGAAAATCACAGGAAAACCATTCCCAAACCTAACCCTAACCCTAATCTGGTAGTAAAATTTATCTTAAAAATAATTTCCAAAACAGTACCTATGAAAAGAATCCTAAAAACTTTCCCAGAGGGGAGGAAAAAAGCATTCATATAAACGACTAGAGAGATTAGAATGATGTTAAATATCTCAAAAGCAAAATTAAAAGCCAGAAGAAACTAAAGCAATTTTTTTAACAAGATGACAAATTTTCCAAAATTTTTCTAACTGAGAAAGCCAGTCAATCTATAAATTAACTGTCAGTGTAAAGTAAACATACTTTCATAAATGTAGGATCTCACAAAGTTTACATAAAGACATACTAACTCAGGAAAGTTCTCTCCAGAATCTTATTGGACACAGCAAGGAATAAGGAATTTATTTTCATTGCAATGGTCTGTCATTGGAGGATAACATATATCCTGAATCCTAAAAATGTTATGACCTTTGACTTCATATCTTGGTTCTACTTGGAGTCTAAAACAAGGAATAATCATAGATGGGAATAGTGATTATTAATGATATTCATTAAAACACTATTTCAAGTGAGCGGTGTTTGAAAACACCCCAAATTGTGTAAAACTGTGATTGAACAATTAAATATGCTGTACTTTGTAGAGAAATATGATGCAATCATTTTAAAATTATGTTTTCAAATATTTAATTTTATAAAAGAGTATTTAAAATAATCACACTCTTAAAAGTATAAAAAATTACTTTCAGTCACTAGGGATAAGACATTAGTCACTCCTGATTAATGAATAATATTCATGATTTTTCTTACTTTATTTTCCATACTGTTTGCAATGAGTGATTATTTACAGAAAAAAACATAGTTTTTAAAAATTTTTCTACAAAAGTGAATAACAACCCATATTCTTTTAATCTTTTCCTATGGAGCTCAATTTCTCTCCCCTTACTTCTAATATAGAGAAATTTCTAGTTATTTCTAAGCAATGCATTCAAATGCTTTTCTTTTCCTAAATATCCTACATTCTTAATAAAATTCATGTGATAAATATGGAATCGGTATTCTAATACTGGTCTGGACAGAGCCATATAGCGGGAGGATTAATTATCAACTATGTGTCATACTTCCAGTAATTCATATTTGTCTCAGGTTCTTTTTTAATTATACACTACACCGCTGATTCATTCCTAGTGTATGGCTTGTTTGGTTTCTGCAATACTTTCCTGAGCCAGGATTGCTCCATGCTTTCCCTGGCACTGACTTGCACTTATTTCTCCCAGGCCAACCTTCGTTCTTGCTGATCACTGTTTAGGTCACCTTTGAAATCTACTCCTAACCTTCAAGGTTTGGGAATGCCAGTCAAGTTGGTGACACTCGGAAAATGTGGTGAACATATCAAAATCTTTGTCTAGATCAGTGTTTCTAAAAGGTGATTCTGACACTATAATCATCTTGTGCTGGTTAAACATGCCGAAAAATAGGGCGTGCGCCAGACTCTAAGCCAACAACTGTGGAGGCAGAACTGCAAACTGCATCCTTTAACAGCTTGGCAACAGTTTATAATGTGTGTTCCGATTCAAAAATCATGAAATCTAGGTTATTATAAAATGAATTTCACATATTTTATATATCCACCATGGTTGCTAAGACATTTTCAAAAACCGCCTGGTTGTCTCTCCCCACATTTCCTCTTTTTCAATCAACCTAGAGATCCAGGCCTACCCCAAATTCTGGATAGACTGTGCTCTTAGCTTCAGTTCAGTTCAATTCAGTCCAGTCGCTCAGTCATGTCTGACTCTTTGCGACCCCATGAATCGCAGCATGCCAGGCCTCCCTGTCCATCACCAACTCCCGGAGTTCACTCAAACTCACGTCCATTGAGTCGGTGATGCCATCCAGCCATCTCATCCTCTGTCATCCCCTTCTCTTCCTGCCCTCAATCCCTCCCAGCATCAGACTCTTTTCCAATGAGTCAGCTCTTCGCATGAGGTGGCCAAAGTATTGGAGTTTCAGCTTTAGCATCATTCCTTCCAAAGAACACCCAGGGCTGATCTCCTTTAGAATGTATTGGTTGGATCTCCTTGCAGTCCAAAGGACTCTCAAGAGTCTTCTCCAACACCTACCTTACTACTAGCCAAAACAGGTTCAAGAAGCTTAGCAAACCCCATATAGGAACTTCTTAAAGAATCATTTCACTTATATATCCTTGTCAAAAAGACAATGCATGGTGATGGAGAACAGACCAATGGTTGTCAAGAGTCAGGAGAGAGAGTATGACTAAAATATGGACAGCATGAGAGAGTTTTTTGGGTGACGGAAAATTTCTATATCTTGATTTTTCTGATAATTACACAGATATATTCCAGTTTTAAAACTTGTACATGATTTTAGTATATGCTGATTTCTAAATGTTTTTAATCTTGCTTGATAGAAAATTTTCTTACATATATAAAATACTCCATTTGTTTTGATGATCTTGATTATACACTTGGATAATGTTAAATTTTTCAGAGAGCCTTACATCTATCACATCATTTTGCTGCCTATACAAATGCATTATCCTGGATTAGCTTTTATGTTGCTTCATAGGCTTACACTGGAAGAGATTACAAGAAATAGACATTAGAAATTCATTATAATGTTAATATTGGAAGTGTTCTTAAAGTGATATATAATAATTACAGTAACATCTTTTAGAAAAAGCATTAACAGTTAATTCAGTGCACTGTTGAATTATGCTTGAATTCACAATTAGGGACCCAGGAGGATGTGGATATTACACAGGGGACTGTCATTTTGGTCCAGTTTGATCTAATGCAATAAATTCTACCATTTCTCTTCCATGTCCATTTTGTCAAGTTTGGTGGTTCAGGAATAAACCAGAACGTGAACTACAACTTACTGTAAAGAAAACTCACCTTCTTTGACCTTTTATATTTAAAGAGGTTTAAAACATATTTCTCATCTTCCTTCGTGCCGTCCATTGAGAATACTCGAGAGAATAACCTTTTCTTAGCTTGCTGTGTGAGGCATATACCACTGTAACATCACTGGGATTTATTTTAATTCACAATTTTGTCCCTTTGTTAGTAATAGTTTAACCATTAAATTCATGGATTCAAGAAAGTAGCCATACAAACCAAAATCAAACTTAGAATAAAATGGACATAGAAGGGATGTAAATTTTAAGATTCCTCCTGTACACTAGTTGTTCTAGTTGGCATTGTTGACATCCAGAAGACAATAGGAAACTGGAGAGTTTTCTTAAAACTGGAGAGTATTCTTATTGAGACACTTAACACACTGGAGATTAAAGAGGTTATGGCTAATTTTAATCCCCAGATTTCTCATTCAAGACTATAATATGAATAAAAGAATGAAAGAAGAGTCCATGAACATTCACCATACACTGCTTACTTTTGTCTTAAATCAATATCCCTCCAGTAGATAGAATGCTTATAATAGCAAAACATTACCCTCACTCCAAAATGCAGAAGGAAAATATATCCACAAAGAATGAATCAACAGAACACGACAAAATTGAAAAGTCATACTGATAGGCTAAATTAAGTATATTTATTAGAATAGGGAAATCAATGTAAAAACTCAACCAGAATTTAGGGGGAACATGAAAATCAAATATACTGCACTAGGCCATTGAAAATCCTAAGGTACAGTACTCTATCAACAAAAATTCAGGCTTCAGTTACAGTTCAGTTCACAAAGTTTATAATCTCTCTACTTTGCACGGTTCGATACATAGAGAATAGGAAGTCCACGTTCTATACTCTGGAAAGCTGTCAGTACGATATTGCTTCAAGTTTGGTTCTGAGTGATGCAGATTACTGTACAGTTCATGTGGTTAGAAGCTGATTAATAGAGGTCAAATGTCCAGTATCTGCTGTAGTCAAATGGGCGGAAGCCACCATATCCACATCTGAAGCCATCGCCCACTGGGGAATAGGTGCTACCATATCCACAGCCAGCACTGTAGCCCAGGGGGTATCCCCAACTGCCCCAGTAGTAACCTGGGTAGATGCCCTCATTGAAAAAGCCACAGGACATTTTTGTTAAGAGATGAGTGTTCAGCGGCAAAGACCACGTTTCCTGGGAATGACTTGCTCCATCTGTCCAAGCTTTTATACACTGCCACTAAGGGGTGTGGCAACAAATACCCACCCTTGTTCCTAGGCTTCTTCATTACTCTTTAAAGCTGTTTGAGGATGACTGACTGCCTAGTGTTCCTTGAATTAGTTTAGACCCTAAAATGGAGACGCCACTAAAGAATCATCAAAGTCTTTGGTAAAAGCAGATTCCCAATTTAACCTTCAAAACTCAGGCTTCCAAACAACCAGAAATATTCTTAGTATGTTACCTAACATGGCCTGTGAGACTGCAAGCATTTTCTGACCACATAAAAGGGACTATTAATGCTGTCTAAACTCTGTGACTAAATATACCAGAGATTGCTCTCCCAAGAAACTTCTGATGTACGATTGAGCCCTTTACAGATGTTTTCAAAACTAAGGCAAATCTTCTGGTAATATCTCATGAAATATAGAAATTTTTATTTCCCATTGAGAATATATTCCACAATTTAACTGCAATTATTTTACGTTCAGTGATCCCTTGACATCTATCAATGATGAAGAAACATATTTTTATGTTTATAAGTAATCAGTTTTCTAGAATAGCCACTACCTTCAACTAAATTTTTAATGAAATTTCAATGTCTTCACTATTCCTCCTTTGTCATGGAATAATGAACCACGTTTAAGCTCTAAGTTTATTAAATAGCCTTGATGTTAACCAATATCTACTGTACATAAGAAAATAAGTAATTGGAAGAACAGAGTACTTCACAGGGTCAACCAAGTGAGATAAATTACAAATGTAGTTTCCTTCATGTTTCTCTCAATAATCTACCCTCAAGAAACATGACTTTGCATGATTAACTATCAGCTTGTACTGAGAATGAGAAGAATAAATAATCAATGTTGCATTAAAAAAAAAAGAAATGTAACATTAGCCTTTCAACAGAAACTTAAAGAATTTCTGAAACTGCTTTCCACCTTACATATATTTAAATCATTTAACCAACTAGTTTTCACTTATTTCTTCCTTAGGATATGATCAATATTGTCAGAAAAATACCCATTAAGCTGAATGAAATAAGAAAAAACTAGATTATTGTATCAAAGTACAAATTTAACAAAACAGTAGCAATTCTTTCAAAGGATACTTTGAAAATTTAAAATTTGAAAATGCTTTAAAAATTGTTCAGGACGCATTTTAAAGATGATAGTTCAGTTCCATCACTCAGTCATGTCCGACTCTTTGTGAACCCATGGACTGCAGCACGCCAGGCCTCCCTGTCCATCACCAACACCCAGAGTTTACCCAAACTCATGTCCATTGAGTTGGTGATGCCATCCAGCCATCTCATCCTCTGTCGTCCCCTTCTCCTCCTGCCTTCAATCTTTCCCAGCATTAGGGTCTTTTCAAATGAGTCAGCTCTTCGCATCAGGTGGCCAAAGTATTGGAGTTTCAGCTTCAACATCAGTCCTTCCAGTGAATATTCAGGACTGATTTCCTTTAGGATGGACTGGTTGGATCCAGATGCCATCCAAAGATGATAAAGCCAACTTTATTCAAGGAAAGCTACTACAATGTAGTCATTAGGTTTTGTAATAGTAGAGAGAGATTGGGCTGAACTTGGAATACAAGGAAAAGAGGGAATTTTTAGCCAAGGAGCAAGGGATGGAATCAGTGGATGGAAAATTAGTAAGGGACAATATTAAGGCTAAAGGGAAAGAGGGTTGATTTCAGGCTAAACCAATCTGACAGTATTCTTACTGAAGCCAGTTCCAGAGAGATCAGACTGGGAGATGGTGGAAGATGAGCAATCAGATCATGTATTGAGGGTGATCAGACACTGAGGTTGGGAGAGTGGGTGGAAGGGTTCTGGTTTAGCTGAATTAGAAGATTTCTTGCTAAAACTGGACAATGCAGAGACAAACACAGAAAACCAAAAGTCAGAACCTAGTTGAGAAGAAAGTTCAGTGAAGTCTGATTAGAGTGTGATCAAGGAGAAAATCTTTGTCAGATAATGAGCCTCTTTCCCTTACTTTTACTTCCTTCTTTACTGGCCTCCTACCTCTAGACTGTACAATTTTACATAGATCACTCACCTCTTCATTTAGGGCAGAACATCGAATCAGTTTTTATATTTACAAAGAATTGTACTGGAGAAATACCCTATAACTGATATCTCTAAAATTCTAAGAGATACAGTTGAATGAATGTCACTGACAATTCGGCGGGGTGTGAAATTGCTGCATGATATCATTGCTTCATCCTGTCAGTAGATCCTGACTACATTGCATCCACAGCCCACTTCTCCATCTCAGGGATATGTTTCTGGGCTTATAGTCACCGAATTCATGAAATCTCTTGTGAGTGTCAAAAAACAAACACACTAAATAGTGCTATTTTCATATTTGAACAAAAGACTTTCAAAGGATCTCATTGCCATGATTAGGGATTCTTTATTGGAATTTGAAAATGGCATATTGTCTTTTCATTCATGTGACATTTATCCAGGACTCAATATAAGCCCAGTGCTGTGCTTTATACTGGGGACACAGTGGTGAGCAAGACAGATAATGGCCCTTTATAGAGCACACAGCTCTATAGGATGCAATTAGAGTCGACTCTTGTTAGTGGGAGGCAGGCAGCAAAGCTTCAGCATCAAACACAACCAGATTAGAAATCCTGGTCTGCCACTCTCCTGCTTTGAGAATATTATTGAACGTTCTGAATTCCAGCTTCCTCTTGTACAAAATGAGGATAACAGAATCTAGAACAAAACCAAAGCCATGGGGTTGTAAAGAAGAGTAATGTATTTTGACCCCAAGAATAAATGAAATATTAGTTCTTTTGCCTAATCATTTTTATCGTGGAAATGACTGAAAAATCATACTATGCTCAAGAAGATGACCTCATCTAAAATCTCAACCTCACTTCAGAAGATTTAGTGTGGTAGGAGAGCAATGGGATGAAAGCATGCTTACCAAACATTTAATTCAAAAGTTATTGTGCTGTTCTAGGATGTACTAGGGAGCTGGTGGCTCGGTGGTAAAGAATCTGCCTGCCAATGCAGGAAATGCAAGAGACACAAATTTGATCCCTGGGTCAGGACAATCCCCTGGAGAAGGAAATGGCAACCCACTTCAGTTTTCTTGCCTGGGAAATCCTATGAACAGAGGAGCCTGGTGGGCTGCAGTCCATGGGGTCATCTAGAATCAGACACAACTGAGCAACTGACCACAGGATATACACAAGGTTGGGCAGGTAGTTGGATTTAAGTAAAAGTTACTTGCACGGTTGCCATCATAAAGCCATGAGTTGAACATGTCCACTGGGCCGCAACTATCACATTTTGGATGGTTCCTTTGACAGCAGGAGAAATGAGGGAAGTCAAAAATTCAGGCCATGTAAGTATGAAACTTTTCCCAGTTCTGCTTGGCTTCCTGTGTCTGAAGTTTTGGACAAAAGAGTGAGCAAAACCTTCTTTGGATAAGTAAAATTCACTTTGAATAACTTTACCAAATACCAGTGTCATCCACTGATTCTCCAGTATTTTACATTTATGTTCTTTTAGCATGTTCAGCAAATGAAGAACTCTGGCTTATAAGGTGTCTGACATCTTCCTTAGGTATCCATTGTAGTTGAAAGGTTTTTTCGCATATGGACGGCAGAGTTGGTGTGAGTCTTTGAAAATGATGACTCACTGCAACTGTGAGATTTCTCTGTGCTGGGAAGGTGCTTCTCTTGATTGTTCTACTTTCTGAGAAACTGCTCATACATCTAGTTAGAAATGTACCCTGGCTTCATATGATCTCTGGGAGTAGAGGTGAATCTGTGGTCCTCTAAAAAGTAAAAACCTGGAGGACAAAGATATAGAAGCAAAAGAGGAAAAGCTGCAGACAAGTGAAAAAAATATGAAAGAAGGAGGGAAAATCATTGATCTTTTCTTATTTTCAAGAACAATGTAAATATGGTATAAAATTTCCTGCCTGCACCAAGCTTGCTAAGACTGTCATCTTCACATGCTCCATTGTCATAATTTCATGGCCAACATCTTGGATGAAAGTGAAAGGCACTCAGTCGTTTCCAACACTTTGAGACCCAATGGACATGGAATTCTCTAGGCCAGGATACTGGAGTGGGTAGCCTTTCCCTTCTCCAGGGGAACTTCCCAACCCAGGGATCGAAGCAGGGTCTCCTGCATTGCAGGCAGATTCTTTACTGACTGAGCTATCAGGGAAGCCCTCTTTATGGGATGGTGTAATCAAATACTCTGGTCTCATAAAGATCCACATTTAGAGAACATTTCTCTACCAACCTCGTGACAGAGGGCATATTAGATGCCTCCAAAATGGCCTTAAGAGAATACTAGGAAACTGTTTAAGGGAGCATTGCTAATAGATTTATTATCAAAGTTAGTTTTGGATATGTGTACTACATCTTCTTTATCCATTTCTCTGCTGATGGATGTTTAAGCTGCTTCCACATCCTGGCTATTGTAAACAGTGCTGCAATGAACGTTGGGGTGCAGATATCTTTTTGAATTAAGATTTTCTCCAGGTATGTGGCCAGGAGTGGCATTGTTGGGTCATATGGGAGCTCCTTAAGGAGGCTCCATACCTGAGGAATGAAATTGCAGAGATGTGAATGGACCTAGAGACTGTCATACAGAGTGAAGTAAACCAGAAAGAGAAAAAGGTCTATTGACACTTAATGTGGACTCTAGAAAAATGGTACAAATGAACCTATTTGCAAAGCAGAAATAGAGACACAGATGTAGAGAATAAATCCCAAGGCTGGGGGGTGGGGGGTGGGGAGCAGAGGGAAGGGTAGGGTGGGAGGAATTGGGAAATTGGGATTGACATATATACACCACTATGTATAAAATACTAATGACAACCTATTGCATAGAACAGGGAAGGCTTTGCTCTGTGATGACCTAAATGGGAAGGAAACCCAATGAAGAGGGGATAGATATGTACAGCTGATTCATTTGCTGTATAGTAGAAACTAACACAACAATGTAAAGCAACTCTACTCCAATAAAATTTTTTTTCAGTTAACCTTGGAAAATTCTTTGAGGCTTTAAACCTGTCCTGTGAATGGGTAGATACAAATGAGCAGTCATACATTCAGCTACGACTACTGAATCATGACTTCCAAGGAATCAAGGAACTGGGAAGCCTAATGTCTAGAATAGAAGCTTTAGGAGAGGGGACAGAAAGTCAGAATCCATGTGGCAGACATTAGTGAGAGACCAGAGTGCATTACTGATGCCTAGGGTTTTCACATACCAAAAACAAATTCCTAAAGAAACTTTCAGCATTCAAAACCCCACCTTTATGTAGAAAAGTTGGTTATGGGAACAAGTCATTAAGAAAACAGTAAGCACAGCAGCAGCAACACTGCACTCTGAATCCATGTGAGGGTTTTGCAGTGTGATTCTGAGGGCAACAGACTCATCATTCCAGGATATTCTCTAGCCATGCCTTTTTCTTCCAGGAAAAATTGCTCTGAAACATCCTAAAATATAAGAGGAAAATATGTATTTCTCTCTCTTTCTCTTTCTCTTTCTCTTACAGGTTCCTCTATAGATAAGATGTCTGTTAAGTATTCATGTCACCTTTCTCAGCTACAGGCTTTATTCAGCATGGAAATCTTTAAAAAAATAGATCAGTTTTTCAGGTAATTGGAAGAAATAAGTAATTCATGGAAAACAGGAAAGAAAAACAATACTTTGCTTCACGTGTGACCTTCTGCAATGAATCCAAATCGTAAAATGCAGACATCAGGCTTCCAACCTGCAAATGAATTAAAGAATGGTTATAAGATGTTAGCAAAAGAATGCTTGGTATTTTTTTTCATGTTTGTTGAGGAAATTTGTCAGATAACTCAGTCATATTTACTAAATTTCTACTATGTGTAGCACACTAAACTGGCCCAGCTCAATACCAAAACTCATGTACAATTAGAAATAAATATCCAGCCATATTCCGTACAGACCACAGCCAAGCCCGAATGTAGTAGCATCAAATGTTCCTCCTCCTCTTTCTTCTCACTTTGTGTGTAAAATGCATTTATTTTGTTTTCATTGAATCCTGTGTAACTATAGATGAAACAACTTGGTTCCTAGATTCAAAATAAATGGAGGAAGCTGAAAAGGATGGCAAATAAAAAGCCATGAATAAAAACTTTGCAACTATCCCAAACCGGTAGCACAAAGATAAACTACTTATGGAGAACTTTTTTAAATACAAATTTCCAGAGCCCATAGAAGATCTTCCTATCAAGATTTCCAGGGGTGGGATCTGAGTACAAGCATTTTTTAAACATAAGTAATAAAAGTGAACTACAGTTAAAAATAACCAACATGAAGTAATGCAGAACATTTTATTACATGGAAAAATACGAATTTATAAAATCATCCCAAAGTACATTTTTTCTTTTTGTGTGTGTCTTTCTTGATTTTATTATTAATATTTTACAATATTACATGATGTTTTGTGGGTAATCTTGTGTAATGAGATGCAGAAGTTGGGGGAAACCTCTTAGAAGTTTTGTCTTTCGTTGCTTCCTTCTCCTCCCCTTCCCTATGCAGAAATAAATAAAACAGAACCTACTAGAAATGCTAAAAGATTTCTGATATAATCTGTTCCCTTGACTTATTTCAATAGGCTTTATATATTTTACATATCAGAGTAATAAAGTTGAGGAGGGAAAGCTAACCCTTTTGTTCATAAGACAGTATTCCTGCTGTATTCCTTCACTCTCTCATTCATCAACAGAGTTTCTGTTAATGACATAACCCTTCGTTCCTGCACAGTAATTTCCTCTTGGCTCTCTAAAACTTTGTCCTCCCACTATACTTAGACCATTCTTGTGGTGTCTGTGAAACATTTTTTCTTAAGCAGAGTATATAATCAGAAACTTCAACCCCAATATTGCAGTTAAAAGTGCCAAGCACAGTAGTCATACTTCAATGTACCTCTTGTATGTCTCTGGGGCTGTAAAGGATTCCTTCTTCTGGCCTTAATCTTGTTGAGTTGAGTTGTAGATAATATTCTTCTATCAAGATTAAGTTATCTGAGCATAAATGAATGAATAGATAAATAAGTGTGTGTGTGTGTGTGTAATGTCCTGAAACAGTGCTTCTTAAAGCATGGGGGTCAGACCATCTGATATAGAATCCTGTTGCTGTTGTTGTTCAGTAACTAACTGGTATCTGGCTTTTTGCAACCCCAGAGACTGCAGCACACCAGGCCTCCCTGTCCCTCACTATCTCCCAGAATTTGTCCTGGGGAGATAGAACAGAATCCTAGGGCACTTCTAAAAACTTTAGATTTCTGGTTTATCCATGTTGTTTCCAATGACAAAAGTTCTTACATTAAGATTGGATGCAATACAATGTAACAAATAAAATATTCCATTGTATCTACACGACACTTTCTTTATCCATTCATCTCTCAATAGACTCATAAGCTGTGTCCATACGTTAGCCACTATGAATAATATTGAACAATGAACACAGGAGTGCAGGTACCTCTCCAAGATAATACTTCCTTTCCTTTGAGGATACCCCCAGAAGAGAGATTGCTGAATCATTTGATAAATCTATTTTTAATTTTTTAAGAAACCACATTGTTTTTCATAGTGGCTGAATCCATTTACATTCCGATCAACAGTGTTTAACAGGGTCCCTGTTCTCCACATCCTGGAAAAAAATTATTTTCTCTCATCTTATTGATGATACCCATTCCAACAGGTATGAAGTGATAACTCTTTGTGGCTTTATTTCCCTGAAGATTAATGATGCGAACATCATACATCTGAAAAAAAATAGGTAATTTGAGGTGATGTGTGTGTTCGGTCACTCAGTCATGTCCAACTCTGTGACCCCATGGACTGTAGCCCACCAGATTCCTCTGTCCATTAACTTCCCAGGCAAAGGTACTGGCATGGGTTGCCCTTTCCTCCTCCAGGGGCTCTTTCCAACCCAGGAATCAAACCCATGTCTCTTGTGTCTCTTGCATTGGCAGGTAGATTCTTTACCAGTGCGCCACCTGGGAATCCCCATATCTGAGGTGAATGATACGTTAATTCACTTGATTATGGTAGTCATTTCACAATGTATACACATATCAAACATCCTTTATACTTACTTATTACACTTTAAAGATAAAAAAATTTTATTTGTCGATTATACCTCAGTCAAGCTAGGGAAAAAAAATTATATTTTTGGATCACATCTCAGAAATGTCGTCAGAATTCCGGGGCCTAAAGCGTAAGAATTTGCATTTTAAGCCAGCTGCCAGGTGATGCTCCTGCATCCTGCAGCCTTAAAAACACTGAATTAGATGTTCTGTGTAGTTTTCTCAAGCACAAAATTTTTATAAGTCAGTCCTTATTCTAGAACCGTCAAATAGACACCTTCTAACCTCAATTTGACCCTCCAATTTCTGAAAACCCCTTTTTTTCCTTTTATTATTCTATTCTAACCTACATGTTTGATTAAGTTACAGTTCTCAGCATGAATCAACCTACGGCTGCTAGAAAGTTTCAAACTAGAGATTTTCTAGGTTATAATAGCCCACTGGAAAAGAATCTACTAAGTCAATTCTTGAACATGATGTCTTTTGAATTCTTTTAAAAAGATATTTGTTGGATGAAATATGGTGCAGAAAATACTCTTTCCTAAAATGATCTCTCCAAATAGCCATTATATTTATAGCTAATGTGGAAAATATGCAAGATACAACTTGCAGACACTCAATAGAGGAGCAGAGTTTAAGCCAAATCCTGCTGTCCCCAAGAATATGTGTATTCTACATAAAATATTTTCTACAAGAGGATTGAGGAATTTTTGATTTGGCTTATAAAAAGAATATTACTCTCTTCTCTAAAGGAATACAGAAAAAGGCTGATGTATCTGCAGGTCTATAAGAAGTGCTCTTTTAAGAGTAAAACTCACTACCTGATGTTGATTCTTCAGGTAAGAATTAAGAAGATTAAGAAGCTTTCTATCGTTGTTTCTAAACTGATCCTTATAAGTTGTAGAGTAGAAATCCTAGGTGGTTTGAGATGGGGGATCTACCCTTCCCTTAAAAGACTCTCAGATCCCTAAAATATATCTATAGGTATTCTAGATTCTCCAGAATCCTTAAATAAGGGACATGGCATTTTATTCTACAATCCTTGGTCCCCGAGAGGGAACATAGTGGGTTTGATTTGTATTGATACAGAAATGATTGACAGAGTCCCTCAATGTTGGGTTCCCTTGTGAGGAACAGGAGTGGCGAGATGCGGAGGGACACCAAGCAATGGATGGTATAACATTGCGGCCAGAATTGGAGGAGGATGTCACAGACTTAAAGAAAGGTTAAAATAGGATTTTTTTAAAAATCATAAGCAGACCCTGTTGCCTGCTTCTCACATAAGAGCAGGGATTATTTGCTTTCTCACTGCTTCTAAAACCCACATGAGAAAACTAAATCCACTCTCTGCCTCACTGCCTGTTTCAAGAAATACGCGCACACCAAGAAAGGAAACTCCACTCAGGTGAGAATATAATAGCGGTGAGACAAGTTTATTGAGAATTTGACAGACACATCTACAACTTGATAATGACAAGAGTCATGAACATGGTGAAAAATTCAAAAGTAAAACGTGTTTGGGTGTCAAGTTTCCCAAAATGTCCCAACAAACATCATGCAGGGAAGGCAGCTGGAGGCAAGTGGTTTTTCATCTTCTTCCCTCGAGACTCTGGTGCTGATGTGAAAAGCAGCCACCTGGGAGGCTGATGAGTCCCTGAGGAGCTGGAAGTGCGCCTCTTGGGTTTGGGGGAGAAGATTCCATGCCTCCGGTATTTCGGCAAATCAGTAGAGAGCAAATGGCCAGAATCTTCGGTAACCGAAGGCCCCAGAGCCGTTGTAGCCATAGCCGAAGCCATAGCCCACTGGGGAGTAGGTACTACCGTAACCACAGCCCACACTGTAGCCCAGGGGGTAGCCATAGCTGCCCCAGTAGCAACCTGGGAAGACGGTGCTGGAGAAACAGTAGCTCATGGTGTCTGGGTTGGGCGGCTTGGTGAGCAGGGAATGAATTTCCTCTGTATGATGGATTCCCTATGCTCCCTCCTTCTTTATATACCCTGGCTAGGGGATGCGGTGAAAAACACAAGGCGTCATTTTCATTCTTGACACCAATTTGCTAATTATTTTGTGTTGCTTGCTTAAGATGTCTTTATAATTGCTTCAGAACGCTCTCATGTGATAGAACAACAGGGGCTGGCGTCCTTCAAGTAAATTGTGTCCCTTCATTAAAATACCCTTTGCAGAGTCTTCAAAGCCCTGGGTCTTATAAAGTCCCTAAGTACAAGCCTCTGGAAGCAGGCTTTACAGTACTACGAAATTTTCTGACGTTGTTAACTGTTATCCAGTCCTCTCGCTCTCTGAATTTCCACAGCACACAGTTGGAATTCAATAAATATGTGTTGAAAAAAAAAATGAATGAAATAACATATACATACTGTGTGTGTGTGTGCGTGCGTGTGTGCGCGCGTGTGCACGCTCAGTTGCGTCCAACTCTGCGACCCCGTGAACTGTGGTCTGCCAGGTTCCTCTGTCCATAATATTTTCCAGGCAGGAATACTAGGATGAGTTGCTATTTTCTCTTCCAGTGGATCTTCCCAACCCAGGGATTCAACCTTGATCTCTTGCATCTCCTGCACCAGAAGGCGAATTCTTTACCACTGTGCTACGTGGGAAGCCAATACATAGTAAAACCACCTCGACTGAGATATTTTTTGTGTTTATCTGATTAAAGAATTTCTTTTGGCTTTATCCAAGACAAATACCAAAGAGTTCATTGGAAAGACCCTTTTTCCCTCTATTTATAGCTACCATGTTTACAAAACTGAATAAAATTTCAGTTTTAATTATAGTACCCACCTGAACTATATTTAACATCACATTTCTAAACCACTGCCTGAATAATAATCTTGTAAGTGTAAAAAAAAAAAAATGAAGCTTGTGGATTTATCCTAGAAATTAATTGTCAAATATCATGTTGATCGAATACACTTTTTAAAATAAATGTTGAAAATAATAACAGGGTAAAAACAGAATAATGAATGGGAACTTTTACCTTAAAATGTGCATAATTTTTTCATTAGATCTAATAAAACCAGATTGTGTAACAAATATGGTGATCTTGTAAAGAGCCAGATGACAATATTAAATCTAAGTTACATCACTTTAAGGGTGATCATGCACCCCAGGATTGGGAAAGAAAATCTTCTCTCTAAATGGAAACTTAGTTCTCAAATACGAATTAAAGGAGGAACAAGATTGATCAAACTTATCTTGGGTAATGGAAGTCTTGAAAAATTATTCTCAGATACCTGCCTTGAGATTCTTCTGAATGGCACTTAATAGAAAATTTACAGAAGATACAGCAAAAGAGCACACATGACAGAAATAGAAAGGCACAGAGCTATCAGGAATCATTCTTACAAGGTACAGAACAGAATGTATTACACACTAGCCTCCAAGATTTTACTTTAGATCTCAGAGGTAACTTTCCTTCCTGTTACCAGCAGCTAAGACCTAAATTTCTGGAGGTTTGTAGAGCTCACAGGTAAATTCCAAGGGCAAGGTGAAATATTTGGAAAATGCGAAAGTATAACAGAGTTCCAACCACTAATTGGTTAATTACAGCAGAGGCATTTTTGAAAATATACAGTGTTATTGCACCGTTCTTGTTTATGAACAAAGCTTTATGGCCCCTAGGGTGATTCAGCATTTAAAATTCAAGCATTTCATGTGACTTATAGCTAAATAAGGGCAAGGAATTAGAATTAGCTTCACTCACTAAAATATCCCCTAGAGAAGGGAAAGGCTACCCACTCCAGTGTTCTGGCCTGGAGAATTCCATGGACTGTATAGTCCATGAGGTCGCAGAGTCGGACATAACTGAGCGACTTTCACTATCCCTTTCACAAAATATAAACACATTAAACCACAGATCCTTGTCTAAAAAATCGTAGACTAGATTCTGCTGTCATCACTTGTCCCCCCTTCATAAAGAAAAAACTGGTAATATTTGGAAGAAATAAAAATTAAACAAACAATAGTATGGCACAATGGAAAGAAAAAAGATTGCATTAATGTCAAAGTTCAGTTGTGATGCTCTGTTTAAATGAGTTCCTCTCCCACCTGCCGACCCAGTCTGACAAGATGCTAGCCTGCCCTGCTGGACACAATACCCATGAAAGTAAAACATGCTTGCTCCTTGGAAGGAAAGCTATGACAAACCTAGATAGCATATTAAAAAGCAGAGACATCACTTTGCTGACAAAGGTGCACATAGGCAAAGCAATGGTTTTTCTAGTAGATATATTTGGGTGTGAAAATTGGACCATAAGGAAGGCTGAGTGCCAAAGAATTGATGCTTTCAAATTGTCTTGCTGGAGAAGATTCTTGAGAGTTCTTTGGACTGCAAGGAGATCAAACCAGTCAATCCTAAAGGAAAGCTGATGCTGAAGCTGAAGCTCCATCCTCTGTCTGCCTGATTCAAAGAGGGAACACGTGTACACCCATGGTGGATTCATGTTGATGTATGGCAAAACCAATACAATATTGTAAAGTAATTAGCCTCCAATTAAAATAAATACATTTATATTAAAAAAATAAATTAAAAAAAAAGGTGGTTCACTAGAAAAAAACCTAATGCTGGGCAAAATTGAAGGCAAAAGGAGAAGGGGGGTCCAGAGGATGAGATGGTTTTATAGCATCACCAACTCAATGGACATGAATTTTAGCAAACTTCAGAAGATTTTGGAAGACAGAGAAGCCTGGCATGCTGAATTCAATGGGGTCGAAAAGAGTCAAAAAAGACTTAGTGGCTGAACAACAACATGATTTATCAAGTTATTTAAAAACAAAATCTACAGTTAGTTTAATCTTGCATTAAACCTATGAAAGCTTTATTCTAACGTAGGTGTATCTAAGAAGGATCCAGGTTTTTTTTTTTCTTTTTTTTTTGTTTGTTTGTTTTTTAATTTTATTTTATTTTTAAACTTTACATAATTGTATTAGTTTTGCCAAATATCAAAATGAATCCACCACAGGTATACATGTGTTCCCCATACTGAACCCTCCTCCCTCCTCCCTCCCCATACCGTCCCTCTGGGTCGTCCCAGTGCACTAGCCCCAAGCATCCAGTATCGTGCATCGAACCTGGACTGGCAACTCGTTTCATACATGATATTTTACATGTTTCAATGCCATTCTCCCAAATCTTCCCACCCTCTCCCTCTCCCACAGAGTCCATAAGACTGTTCTATACATCAGTGTCTCTTTTGCTGTCTCGTACACAGGGTTATTGTTACCATCTTTCTAAATTCCATATATATGCGTTAGTATACTG
Organism: Bos grunniens; assembly: GCF_055505025.1. Classification (NCBI taxonomy): domain Eukaryota; kingdom Metazoa; phylum Chordata; class Mammalia; order Artiodactyla; family Bovidae; genus Bos; species Bos grunniens. The sequence continues at coordinate 152,695,917 of NC_141165.1, forward strand.
TATTGGTGTTTTTCCTTCTGGCTTACTTCACTCTGTATAGTAGGCTCCAGTTTCGTCCACCTCATTAGAACTGATTCAAATGTATTCTTTTTAATGGCTGAGTAATACTCCATTGTGTATATGTACCACAGCTTTCTTATCCATTCATCTGCTGATGGACATCTAGGTTGCTTCCATGTCCTGGCTATTATAAACAGTGCTGCGATGAACACTGGGGTACACGTGTCTCTTTCCCTTCTGGTTTCCTCAGTGTGTATGCCCAGCAGTGGGATTGCTGGATCATAAGGCAGTTCTATTTCCAATTTTTTAAGGAATCTCCACACTGTTCTCCATAGTGGCTGTACTAGTTTGCATTCCCACCAACAGTGTAAGAGGGTTCCCTTTTCTCCACACCCTCTCCAGCATTTACTATTTGTAGACTTTTGGATCACAGCCATTCTGACTGGTGTGAAATGGTACCTAGGATCCAGGTTTTAAAGAGCCTGGAAAAAATGTCTACAATGTTGAGAACCCTCTTTATGTAAAACAGTACCACATAAAAATATAAAAATAAATATTTGTTAAAATGCTAAATCACATAAAATTAAATACTAATAAAAGATACAAAAATTACAAAATTCTGGAAAACACTTTTTACTACAGAACTGCCTGACACAATTCTACAATATTCTTTCCATAGACTAGCTTCTGGCTCCACCATTTCAAATTTTTTCCTCCACTACTCATTCTACTCTGGATGCCATAGGGCAAATTCACACTGAGATATGACTTCTCCTGCTGCACATTCATGTCACAAATTCTGGGTGAATTGGAAGAGCAGATGGGAGAGAATTCCTGGAAGCCATCACCATACAAGGATGGCTAAAAGCAGCAATCTAATTAGACACAAAATCTATCCCCCATATCCAAACTCCACTGGATGCCAGACTGGATGAACCACAAGCTGGAATCAAGATTGCCAGAAGAAATATCAATAACCTCAGATATGCAGATGACACCACCCTTATGGCAGAAAGCAAAGAAGAACTAAAGAGCCTCTCATTAAAAGTGAAAGAGGAGAGTGAAAAAGCTGGCTTAAAATTCAATATTCAAAAAACTAAGATCATGGCATCCAGTCCCATTGTTTCATGACAAATAGATGGGGAAGCAATGGAAACAGTGGCAGACTTTATTTTTCTGGGCTCCCAGATCACTGGAGATGGTGACTGCAGCCATGAAATTAAAAGAAGCTTGCTTCTTGGGCAAAAAGCCATGACAAACCTAGATAGCATATTCAAAAGCAGAGACATTACTTTGCCAACAAAGGTCCATCTAGTCAAGGCTATGGTTTTTCCAGTAGTCATTATGGATGTGAGAGCTGGACCTCAAAGAAAGCTGAGCATTGAAGAATTGATGCTTTTGTACTGCGGTGTTGGAGAAGACTCTTGAGAGTCCCTTGGACAGCAAGGAGATCAAACAAATCAATCCTAAAGAAAATCAGTCCTGAATATTCATTGGAAGGACTGATGCTGAAGCGCCAGTACTTTGGCCACCTGATGTGAAAGAACCAGCTCATTGGAAAATACCCTGATGCTGGGTGGGATTGATGTCAGGAGAAGAAGGGGATGACAGAGGATGAGATGGTTGCATGGCATCAGTGACTCAGTGGACATGAGTTTGAGCAAGGTCCAGGAATTGGTGATGGACAGGGAAGCCTGGTGTGCTGCAGTTCATCGGCCGCAAAGAGTAGGACACAACTGAGCGACTGAACTGAACTGATATCCAACTTCAACTTCTCCCTAGCCAGATCCCAGAAAGGTCTGTGGCTCACTAATGCCTCCCAACATGAAGGGAAGTGTGATTGTAGGAACCCCAGGTGAAAAGCAGCAGCAGGCTAAAACAACTGGAGCTAAAATGTCTTACTTTTGTGAGTTTCTTAAAAAAAAAAATGGTCTTGTGACTTGAGGGTTTGGAAAATAGAAAAATATTATATTCTCACATATGAAATGACATAATATTGGACTAATCATTGTTAATGACAGGGAAGCCTGGCTTGCTTCAGTCCATGGGGTTGCAAAGAGTCAGACATGACTGAACAACAACAACATCTTTACTAGATATATATGGGTTTGGATAAAGCCCATGACCCTTTCTCTTTTAATACCAATGTTAAGTTGTTATTTAATAAATAATTTGATTTGTTCTTTCATATTTCTTTCATTTCAAATAAGGTCTGACATGAACAAAAATAGGAGAAAACCTTGCTCTTTGATTTTCTGCAAAGGAGCAAGAAATGAATTCTGTACAGGTCATAAAGAGTCAATTCCAGTGTGCACAAGAAAACAGTTCTTTTCTTATCAGTTTCAAGTATAAACTTTCCAGCTTCAAAACACTATAATTCATTACAAATGAGAGAGAAATTACAAGGAAATGTTTTAAGTGAGTTTTAGAATATACATCAGTGGTTACTCTCTAAAATAAAAATTATATTTCATTCATCCTTTCACTTATTCTTACAAATATTTATTGAGCATCTCCTGTATTCCAAGTGTGTTGTTAAGTGTCAGAAATCTAAAAACATGCATTTAGAATTAGAAATGGAAAATTAAGTAGAAAGTGACAAATAAATGAAAATGCAATGTTACATGTTCTACACTGGAAGTCCAGATTTCCCTCTTGTAGACTTCAGGGCATGAAACAGAGAACAGACTATCCTACATGATGTAGAGGGTAATGTTCTTGGAAAGCTTCATTATGATAGGGATAGATATTTGAGCTAGGACTTGAAAATGGTATCAGCTAGAAAGAGGTAGATTTAGAGGATATTCCAGAAAGAAGTGTTTGAAGTAAAATCTCAAAGGTGTTAAATAGTACAGTGTCTTCCAGGAGGCATAGAAAATTCAATGGTTATAAAATTGCTTATAACAGAAGAATTAATGGAGTATGGAGCTGGTGAGACAGTCAGGGGACATATGGGACTGTGCATTCTATGAAAGCAAAGGGAGCCACTCATATACTAATCTGTTCTGAATTTTAGAGAGACCACTACTCTGACAGTGTAGAGGATGAATTAGAATTGAGAAACAATTCTGGAGGTACGAAGTGCTCCTGCTCAGTTGTTTAGTCATGTCTCACTCTTTTGTGACCCCATGGACTGTAGCCCACCTTTATTTAGCCCACCAGGTTCCTCTGTCCATAGGATTCTCCAAGCAAGAATACTGGAGTGAATCACCATTTTCTTCCCCAGGGGATCTTCCCCAACTACGGTTCAAACCCACATCTCCTGCATTGGCAGACAGAGTCCTTACCACTGTGCCACCAATGAAGACCAGGTTTAAAACTGTATCCATTAAGAATGCTTTTGGGTACAAGTAACAACAACCAGTTGAAAGTTACTTAAATAAAAAGCTTTTTTTTTTTTTTTTGCAAATAATAAGAAACAAGAACATAAGCAATTTGCAGATGATTCCAGGGCTTGACAACATCAGAGTTCAGAGCTGCGTGTGATTCTCTGCCTTCTCATGGTTTCAAGATCATTGTAGAAGGTCAATGCTTCAGATTCATACACATCACCATCCAGAAACAGAGAAGTTAAAAAAGGACTGTCCTCAAAGCTCCTTTTCATTGTGCAATAAGAAGGAATTCACTTCACATTTGTCTTCCCATAGATTTCCCACAGGAAAATTCCAATTTCCGTATTGGAATTAAATAATATCCCAGGGCTGAACTAAAAGGGAAGCTTAAAAAATGCACATCGGGAATTTTCTGCTTATATTGTGTAAAGCAGGCTCTGCCAACCTAGAAGGAGGGGGAGGAATAGTCATTGGATAGATAATCAGAAGAAATACACAAAAGTCATCTCACTAACTAGGTGGCAGTGTTAGTAAGGGAGTGAATTTAAGAATTGTTAGGGCTTCCCTCATGGCTCAATGGTAAAGAATCCCCCTGCAATGCAGGAGACATAAGTTCAGTCCCTGGATCGGGAAGATCCCCTGGAAAAGGAAATGGCAACCTGCTCCAATATTCTTTCCTGGAGAATTCCATGGGCAGAGGAGCCTGGTGGGTTATAGTTCATGAGGTCATAAAGAATCAGACAAGACTTAGCGACTAAACTAACACCACCACCAGAGAACATAAAGTCTAAGTGGGGTGAGGTTCAGGTTGCTTCTATTCAAAACTCCATGGTATAACTAAATGTAAGATAGGCTGGGGTTAGCTGTAGTCTTCTGAAGGACAGCCAGTCCGTTTGCAGTGACATGTCAAAGGGAAAGAAAGGCTGAGTCAGGTATATAGTCAAGTAAGTAAGGCTTCTTCTTCAGGGCCAGCCTTATAAATAGCCAGGCCATAATCTGGAAGAATGGCACTCTAATGTCAAAGCTCTGTAAATAAGTTTTAAGCCTGCGTACTCCAGAGTTAATTCATAGCGTTTACTCTGGATATAATTTTCTGATATTAAAGGATCGTCAGGTACAGGAACTTTCCTTTTCCTGTTTACCTGACCAAGAAATTTCAGCCCAGGAGAAGGCTATATCCTTAATCCAGACTCAGAATCTTTTTGCTGAGGTTGCTTAGCTCTGTAGGATGAAAAACTCAAACCAACAGGACCCATCATATCAAAAGAGCCTGTCAGAGAATGAGGTCAGTACAGAGGAAAGAGGAGCCAAATAATGGAGAGACTTGAGTCCTGATGACAGTGTTTGTGCCTTGGAGCCAACCATGCCTGAAGCTAGTATATTCCCTGGACTTTTCAGTTATGTGAACCAATAAATACCCCTCTTTGCTTAGGTTTTTTAAAACAGAACTGCTAGAGAGATTTATGATAACAAGTGAGTTAACAGCCATCTAACAGGATCATATCCCTACTAGGCATTCAATTGCAGGACATCCATGGAAGACACTGGGAGAAGAAATAACAAAGGGCAGTGCTTGTCAAATTTTCTTCATTGTTGTTGCTATTGTTCAGTTGCTAAGTCATGTCTGACTCTTTGTGACCCCATGGACTGCCTCACCCCAGGCTCCTCTGTCCTTCTCTATCTCCTGGAGTTTGATAAAATTAATCTTGATTTAGTCAGTGATGCTACCTAACCATCTCATCCTCTGTCGTCCCCTTCTCCTCCTGCCCTCAGTCCTTCCCAGCATCAGGGTCTTTTCCAATGAATCAGCTCTTTGCATCAGGTGATCAAAGTATTGGAGCTTCAGCATCAGTCCTTCCAATGAATATTCAGAGTTGATTTCCCTTAAGATTGACTTGTTTGATCTCCTTCCTGTCCAAGGGACTCTCGAGAGTCTTCTCTAACACCACAGTTCAAAAGCATCAGTTCTTTGGCACTCAGCTTTCTTTATAGTCCAACTCTCACATCCATACATGACCACATAAAAACCATAGCTTTGTCTATACAGAATTTTGTAAACAAAATGATATATCTGTTTTTTAATATGCTGTCTAGGTTTGTCATAGCTTTTTTTCCAAGTAACAAGTGTCTTTTACTTTCATGGTTGTAGTCACCATCCATAAAGATTTTGGAGCCCAGGAAAATAAAGGCTGTCACTGCTTCCACTTTTTCCCTTTCTATTTGCCGTGAAATGATGGGACTGAATGCTATGATCTTTGTTTTCTGAATATTGAGTTTTAAGCCAGCTTTTTCAGTGTTCTCTTTCACTTTCATCAAGAAGCTCTTTAGTTCCTCTTAACTTTCTGCCATAAGGGTGGTGTCAGCTGCATATCTGAGGTTGTTGATATTTCTCCCAGCAATCTTGAGTCCAGATTGTGAGTCATCAAGCCTAGCATTTCACACGATGTACTCTGCATATAAGTTAAATAAGCAGGGTGACAATATACAGCCTAGTCATTCCCCTTCCCCAATTTTGAACCACTACATTGTTCCATGTAAAGTTCTGACAGTTATTTCTTGACCTACATACAGGTTTCTCAGGAGATAGGTAAGATGGCCTGATAGTCCCATCTCTTGAAGAATTTTCCACCGTTTATTGTGATCCACACTGTCAAAGACTTTAGTGCAGTCAATGAAGCAGTAGATGTTTTTCAGGAATTCCCTTACTTTCTGTATGATTCAACCAATGTTGGCAATTTGATCTCTTTTTTCTCATAATAGCACACAAAGTACATTACACATCTCTAGGATATGGTGGGATAATCTGACAAGACTCATTCGAAGAGATGGCTACCCCATGAGCTCTGACACCCCAGATCCTGCCTAGGTCAGCTGGAGACTAAAGAGCAGCAACACCCCGGCACACCTGTAATTCTGTGCTGATGTCCTCTAATTGCAAAGCTCTGTAAGATATCTGGGACAATTAGAGATGATAAAATAGATAGTAGATACTACCTCTAATCATTGCTACAAGAAAAAAATAAAGAAAATCTTCAAGCTTCCAGAATGGTAAGTGGAGGCTCTCTTAGACTCTTGATTTAAAATCCTCCAGGCTCTTGGTTTAAAATCCTCCTAACGCCTTTGGGTTACTACTTTTTGGTAATCAGATACTGTGAGTCTCAAAATATGACTTCCTTTCAGGTAATTTACTAACTGGCATACAAAATTTAATTATTGTTGTCTAGGGCCTCACATTCAGAAATCGCATCTTCATATCAAAGATATGAAATTAAGATTTACACCCATGAGATGATGCCATCTGAATAATAAGAATGGACACCTAGGAGTCACCCTTGACACCCTCCAAAATTTGCAAATGCAATCTGTCATGGAGTGCTGTCACTTTACCTTCTAACGCTCTCTGGAATGCGCTAATTTCTATCAATCTCTGCCTCACTGCTCTACCATTTTTCTGACTGTTTCCTAATGCTATGCTGCTGCTGCTAAGTCACTTCAGTCGTGTCTGACTCTGTGCGACCCCATAGACGGCAGCCCACCAGGCTTCCCCATCCCTGGGATTCTCCAGGCAAGAACACTGGAGTGGGTTGCCATTTCCTTCTCCAATACATGAAAGTGAAAAGTGAAAGTGAAGTCGTTCAGTCGTGTCCAACTCTTCGAGACCCATGGACTGCAGCCTACCAGGCACCTCTGCCCATGGGATTTTCCAGGCAAGAGTACTGGAGTGGGGTGCCATTGCCTTCTTCGTTCCTGCTACTGCTGCTGCTAAATCGCTTCAGTCGTGTCCGACTCTGTGCGACCCCATAGATGGCAGCCCACCAGGCTCCCCCATCCCTGGGATTCTCCAGGCAAGAACACTGGAGTAGGTTGCCATTTTCTTCTCCAATGCATGAAAGTAAAAAGTGAAAGAAGTCGCTCAGTCATGTCCGACTCTTGGCGACCTCATGGACTGCAGCCTACCAGGCTCCTCTGTCCATGGGATTTTCCAGGCAAGAGTACTGGAGTGGGGTGCCATTGCCTTCTCTGTTCCTAATGCTATAGATTACCACAAACTTGGTGACTAAAAAAAGACATAAATGTATTGTCATGCAATTCCAGCAGTGAGAAGTCTGAAATTAAGGTGTTGACTTGGCCAGTTCCTTGTAAAGACTCTAGAGAGGAGAATCTGTTTTCTGGCCTTCTTCAGCTTCCAGAAGTGGCCCTCCTTCTTGGCCGGTGGCCACTTCCTTTCATCACTCCAATTTCTTGCTTCTGTCATCCCATCTGCTGCTACTCACTCTGATCCTTCTGCCTTCCCCTCTTATGAGGACCCTTGTGACTACGTTGGGCCACCTGGAGAATCCAAGATAATCTCCCCCCATCAAGATCTTTAACTTCATCATCACTTCTGCTGTGCCCCTTTTTCCATGGAAGGTATCATATTCATAGGTTGTAGGGATTCAGAGTGGACAACTTTGGGAGCTCCTTGTTCATCCTGCCGTACTACCTAATCCAAGGTACCAATTTACATACCTACACTGCTACCCTGATTCTGGGAAAAACTGAAGGCAGGAGGAGAAGGGGATGAAAGAGGATGAGGTGGTTCGATGGCATCACCGACTCAATGGACATGAGTTTGAGTAAGCTCCAGGAGTTGATGATGGACAGGGAGGCCTGGCATGCTGCAGTCCATGGAGTCGCAAAGAGCTGGACACGACTCTGAACCACTGAACTGAACTGAACTGACACTGCTACAGTGACTGCAAAACTCACTGAGTCAATAGTTTCCCTCCTTACAAACTGCTTCTCACCACCTAACTGTTTAAAAAATGTAGATCTGGTTATGATCCACACACACGCACACACACACACACATATACAAGCACACACATGTTAAAAACTATTTCAACATCATCCCTTTGATTTTTAGATTTTTTTATGTTTAAACTGACCTAAAACTCCCCAACTCTCTCTGCTTAGACATCACTGACTATCTTAGATCTTCAAATGTGTAATGTCTGGTCACTTGTTGGTTGTTCTACATGAAATTGTTCTCTTGTCCTCAACTCCCATTAACCTTCAGATACTAGTTCAATCACTTCCCTTGGGAGGCCTTTCTGTGGTCCCTGAAGAGACAAAGTCCACTTATCGTATCATAAGGGCCACCGTCTCCCTCCTATCTGTAGTCCTTTAACTGTCTTTGTGTGATTGGCACCTGTCCCACCAATGTGCTTGCTTCTAGAAGAGCAAATATGATGTCTTCCATCAGGCTTGATTCCTCATTGCCTGCTGCTGCTGAGTCACTTCAGTCGTGTCCGACTCTGTGTGACCCCATAGACGGCAGCCCACCAGGCTCCCCCATCCCTGGGATTCTGCAGGCAAGAACACTGGAGTGGGTTGCCATTTCTTTCTCCAATGCATGAAAGTGAAAAGTGAAAGTGAAGTTGTTCAGTCATGTCCGACCCTCAGTGACCCCATGGACTGCAGCCTTCCAGGCTCCTCCATCCATAGGATTTTCCAGGCAAGAGTACTGGAGTGGGGTGCCATACTGGCCATAATGTAAGTTTTTAATCAGTATTACTTGAGCTAACGAGTGAATGAACAAATATAGTAAGTTCTCTACATACCAATCTTCAAGTTGTAAACTTTCAAAGCGTGTGTTCCCCTGTCCAATCACATGTTAGTTCACGTGTCTGGTGTACATCATCATTTTGTGCATCCCCTACAAGTGGTTGTGCTTTGTGTACTTTACAGGGTACAGTAGTACAATATCTTTATTTCAAGCCCAGGATGTCCAGAAGCAAGTGTAAAAGCAGCAGTGATGTAGTTGGTACTGCTAAGAAACGCCAGCCATTCCACTGTATTACTGTACCTTCTTTCAAGGTACTTTACTGTAGGAAAGTATTGTGTGAAAAATATTATAAACCTATTACAGTACAGTATTATGCAGAACCCTTGAATGGCCTTCCCACATGGTGCAGCAGTAAAGAACCCACTTGCCAATGCAGGAGATCCCTGGGTGGGCAGTATCCCTGGGAGGAAGAAATGGCAACCCACTCCAGTATTCTCTCCTGGGAAATTCCATGGACGGAGGAGCCTGGGGGGCTACAGTCCATGGGGTCACAAAGAATTGGACATGACTGAGCGACTAAACAACAACAGCAACACTAAATAGCCAATTGTGTTAGTTGTGTACTAGGCTAACTTTGTTGTATGTATGAGCAAATTAGACTCATAAATGCACTCCTAGAAAGAAACTCGCTTGCATGTAGAAGACTTACTGTATTCTAAATCTAAATTGGTCACTCACTTGCTGAAAGAATTTAGGCAGATTACTTGCTGAGCCCCAAGTCATTCTATTGTAATAAGAGGTAAGTTGATTCCCTGAGACTCACCATCTTAGCCACTGTATGATCCTAACATCAAAATCACTGAGAAGCTAAGATTACAATCCAACCGTCTCCCATCGGATTTGGTCAATTAAGCATGCGACTGTACAGAATAATTTTGCTCACTGTGTTACACACCCCTGCTAAGACACACTCAGGAGCTCCCAGCTGCCATCAATTTAAAGCACAGAATGTAACAACAGAATATCAGAAGAGAAATGTTGAAATTTCTACAAGATGTTTCACTGCAGTAGTTTCAAAGTTTAAACTGCAAAAATCTCCTTGAATACTTATTTAATATGCATACTACTGAGCTCTCTTCCTGTAGATTCTGATTCCCTGGGTCTGGGCTAGGTCTGAGGAGCCTGCATTTTGAATAAGTAGCCCAAATCATCCCATAAAGTGCTTTGGGGAACCCTCACTGTCCAGTGGTTAGGACTCAGTGCTTTCATCGCTGTGGCCAAGTTTTCATCCTTGATCAGAGAACTAAGACCACATAAGCCAAGTGGTGCTGTGAAAAAATAAGAAGAAAGTGCTTTGGCCACTCCTTGAGAAACCTGTACTGTTCACTGTTAAGCCATCTGTAAAAGTGTCCTCGTTAAGAAAACACACAATTTAAAATGGGATGAGCTTAAAATGGTGAAAGAAGAAAAGGAGAGACCTTCTTGCGTTCTGCAGTATGCTTAGTTGCTGAGTCGTGTCTGACTCTTTGCTACCCTACAGATTGTATCCCGCGAGGCTCCTCTGCCCATGGGTACTCTCCAGGCAAGAATATTGGAGTGGGTTCCCATGCCTTCCTCCAGGGACTGAACCCAAGTCTCCTGAATTGCAGGTAGATTCCTTACTGTCTGAGCCATCAGGGAAACCTAAGAATACTGGAGTGGGTAGCCTATCCCTTCTCCAGGGGAACTTCCCAACCTAGGAATCAAACCAGGATCTCCTGCATTGCAGGCAGATTCTTTACCAGCTGAGCTACCCAGGAAGCCTGACACCTTCTTAGCCAGGATTAATAAGCAGAGTTTATATAACTTATTATCATGGACAACTTTGCTTCCCGGGGGACATTTGGCAACTATCTAGAGACAATTTCACTTGTCATAACTGGTAGGTTGTTGCTTTCCATCTAATGAGAGAGGCCAGGGATGCTGCCAAACATCCTACAGTGCACAGAACACTCCTCTCCCCTCAATGACAAAAAACTATCCAGCCCCAAATGTCAACAGAGCCAAGGTCAAAAACGCTGGTCTGAAGTCAAGGTCACATGCAGTCAAATGTGACTGCCAGGCAGCATACCAAGAGTGGTCACCTGACATGGATCAGAACTTGCTGACCAGGTCCTGGGACCAACTTGAGACACAATTTCACTACCTTCTATTGAAGCACTCTTGGGGCTAAGCCACATTGGTGAGGCTACTAGGTTAATGGTAGAGCAAGCAACTAATTAATGAAATTTCCTATTTGATGTAGAACCCGTGCGGTTTTCTTAAGAAATAATGTGATACCACAATAATGCCTAGATGCATAAAAGGCTCACTGACTCTGGCCAGAAACATCTCACATGTGTTTCAGAATCAACATGAAAAAGAAATTCCCAAAGACATTACCTTTTTTGCTGCAAGATTTTAGTCTCTAGTGGGATCTGAAGGTCCTTTTTGAGCATCTACCTTCTGTTCCCGTTGATGCAAAACGGAGGAGCTGAAGTCTACTTCTTGTGACATAAAGGGAGAGTTAGAGTCAGAAACTGGAAATGTATATAAAATTCAGCCACAGCAGCAACCGGCAAGCTGAGTTAGTGAAAAGGATCAAGGATGAGAAATTATGGTCTGCCGTGCTACCTCAGTGCTAAGGCAGACTTGCTAATGAGTGGAAGGGACACATTTCAACGTATTTACTTGTTGGTTACCCTTTGGAATATCTGAGGTCATGCTCATCTGATGATTTGAAAACAGTGTTTCCTATTACAGCCAAACTACAAAGGATGATGAGTTCCATCTATCAAGATCATCATTTCTTCAAAGTCTCTGCTAACCAAAAACGAACATAAAAATAAATTTAAATTTAAAAAATGAGGCTTTTGTCCCAAAGATTTCTCTTAACATTTAAGGTTGTTCATTAAGAAAGCCTTGAATGTCGTGGCAACCAAGTGCGTAGGACAAAAAAGCTTCAGAATGGAAATAGTGAGGCATATGTGTAAACCAGAGGAGGATGTGTAAAGGAGGATGATTGAAAGTGAAGAAAACAGAACAGGATTTTACGTGCACTCTAACTTGATTATCATTGTCAATGATAATGCCAGGAGCCTCAGAGGCAAGTCATTGAAAAGGAATTGGTGTCTGAGGAATAACAGGGTATTTTTAGAGACAACCATACTCAACATACTCTAGAGTCATAGAACATGCTGAGCAGTCTCTGCCTGGCAGGCCATAGAAACAAGAAATATTTCCATTTATCTAGTAGAAAGCTCTCCTGCTATAATTTTAAGAGCTATTTCTCTATCTTCAATAAAAATTTAAAAAAAAGGGAACTAGTTTTTCTGTAAATAACAATAAAAAATAGAACAAAAGTATGGGAAAATAATTTTTTAACTTTTCCTTGTTGCTGAAAATGTTAATACTGTCTCATCAACACTTTAAAAAATCAACAATGAGAAATGTCTCCTCTCCTTCTTTTGGGATAAAGAATTAACCGGACTTGACCAATCTTTTGACTCAAATCTTTTTATATCGATTTTTCATTTATTTATGTTTGTATTTATATGTTCGCTTGTTTATTCTGGCTGCATTGGGTCTTGCTGGTGGCACGAGGCTCTTCACTGCATCATGCAGCATCTTTTGTTGCAGAACACAGGCTCAATATTGGCAGCTCTCAGGCTTAGTCGCCCCTTGGCATGGGGGATCTTAGTTCCCCAACCAGGGATGGAACTCCCATCCCCTGCATTGCAGGTGGATTCTTAATCACTGAACCATCAGGGAAGTCCCCCCACCCAATACTTAAATTTTACATGCACACAAATCACCTGCAGATCTTGTCTGTGTGCAGAGTATGATTCTGACAAGGAAGGCCCACGACTGTGCGTATTGAAGACGCTTCCAGAGGATTTCCATGTCTGTTGTCTGCTGACCATATTCTAAATGGAAAGGGAGTGGACTTTTTCTCTAAGGCTTTAAATAATTATATTAATTCAACAAACATTTATCAAGTGTCTGGGATACAGCACTGGCGATACAGCATTGAGTAAAGCATGGGGCTTTCTCTCAAAAACCTTACAACATACATGCTACAATGAGGGAAGCCAACCTGTCAACTAATGATGGTGAGAAAGATAAACAGCAGCCCTGAAAACACAAACAGGAAACCAGAGCATTCCCTGCTCCCCACACACAGTCCTCAGAAAGAGCATCAAATAAGACAGGATCAGGCAGTGAGAGATGGAGAGAGACAAAAACAAAACCACTCTGTACTCACACCCAAAAACAGATGAAAACAAGAACACTATCCAAACCAAAAAAAGTGACTAAGCATCATTTACAGTGACTGCTGCCCTATTTACCAATGACAGCTTCAGCATTTTTCCATTTCTTCGATAAAAGTCTTGTTAAAATATCCAACCATAGAATTAGGTCTGTTTCTTGTGGAAGGTAGACTTATGGGGTTCCCTGTGGCTCAGATGGTAAAGCGTCTGTCTACAATGTGAGAGACCTGGGTTCGATCCCTGAGTTGGGAAGATTCCCTGGAGAAGGAAATGGCAACCCATTCCAGTACTCTTGCCTAGAAAATCCCATGGATGGAGGAGCCTGGTGCAGGCTACTGCCTGTGGGGTCGCAAAGAGTCGGACACGACTGAGCGACTTCACTCACTCACTCACTCACTCAATGATGCCACTATCCCAATTTCCAGAACCTATGAATATGTTACATTAGATGACAAGAGGGCATTGAGGTTGCTAATCCACCAGCCTAGAGGTAGGGAGATTATTCTGGATTACCTGGGTCGTCCCAGTAATCAACAGGATCCCTAAAATGAAAGAGCAAAGTAGGAGGGTCAGAGTCAGAATCAGGGCATGAGATTTGAAAATGCTATGCTATTGCCTTTGAAGATACAAAGGAACTGGGGCAGCCTATTAAATCTGGAAAAGCAAGGGAATAGGTTGTTCTCTAAAGCCTCCACAATGAATACAGTCCTACCAGCACCCTGATTTTGGAACTTCTGACCTCCAAAATTGTAAGAGTAAATGTGTGTTGTTTTTAAACCACTAACTTTGTGAAATTTTGTTGCAGATGGTACACAATCCAAAAGACACCCCTGCCTCTTTTGTGTGTATGCATGCATGCTCAGTTGCGTTTTGACTCTTTGTGTCCTCATGGACTGTAGCCCACCAGGCTCCTCTGTCCATGAGATTTCCCAGGCAAAAATACTTGAGTGGGTTGCCATTTCCTCCTCCAAGAGATCTTCCCGACCCAAGGATCCAACCCACATCTTCTGTGTCTCCTGCATTGCCAGGCAAATTCTTTGCCACTGGGCGACCTGGGAAGCCACCGCCTCCTTTAATCATCTCCAATATCGAATCCCTCAAGGGCAAATCCTAGAACAAGCCCCTCCTACACCTCTTATTGAGACATCCTACAGTTTCTCATGTTGCATGATCTCCATTGTCACAATGAGTTAATAAGCCCAACTTTGCTGATTACAGTGTGCTCCAGGTGGTCTCAGATGGTGAGCAGAGCCGTGTGAGCACTGTAACAGAGGTGAGGCTTTTCAGCTGAAACAAGGGAGGACCCCTGGGGTAGAGGAAGTCCTTTTGAAGGCTCTGTAGGAGTTTGCTAGATGAAGACTAGGGCAGAAACAGCAAAGAACTATAATACGTCCCATTGCAGGAGAGAGGGAAGCATGTTATAATGAAGTAGGAAATGGGACTAGAGAAACTGATGTTCTTGTGTGCCACTAAGTGATCTTTATCCTGAAATCTGTAAGTAACCACAAAATAGCCAGAGTCTGTGAAGAAAGTCATGTTATTAGATTTTCATTTTGAGTGATGATTTCATCTGTAGTGTAGAAGATGGGCTAGACTCTACCTGACACACCAGACAGGCATCTGGTGTTTTAATCTAGGCAAGAAATGATGAGGGTGTGAATGGATGCAGAAATGGGGAGTGAAGGTCTGCCACCATTTCTTAGAGATACTGAGATAGGAAAAATCCAAGAACTTGGAATCAAGACAAAGAATGAAGCATAATATTTATTAAACTGATTTGACAAGCTTAGAAAAATACTGGAGGATCTTGATAACCTCAATTAGGGTCAAATCACTAAACACATAATGAATGTTTTGCCTTTGTTATCAGTGGTAGAATAATGTTCATGAAAGGAGTCAGAAGACCTCAGTTTGATACCTTGGCTCAGAGCTTAACTCTCCCAGTTGGTAAATATTTTCCTACTTGGGAAAATTACTCAATTTCCATCAATATTTTCATGATACCCATCTCCCAAGATAATTGTCAGAATTAAACAAAATTCTACAGACATATTCTGTAAAATGTAAATCTAATATATATCTAATATAGTAACTATATTAGATATAGTTATTAATGGCATAGGAGTAACTAATCCAATATATATCTAATATAGTAACTATATTAGATATAGTTATTAATGGCATAAGGAGTGCATTAGGCAGGGATATTTCTGGGAAAGAGTTCATAATTTTTAAAATGCTACATGACCTGTTTTATAGTGGAGGGATGGATTTAGAGTCAGGTCCCCATTGCTATAGATTGGCATTTTTCTTTACAAATGAATGATGCAGCCTCAAACAAATCACTAAATTTTCAACATTGGTTTCCTCTTTAGTAACATAATAAGGAAGTCCATCTCAAAAAATTTGTATGCAAATAAATAGTGAAATTATCTATTGTTGTATCTATTACATAATTACTATGGGAGAAAAGAAGACAGGTAGTTATTGTTGTTCTTAATCCCTTCCTGTCCTCTTTAAGGATTTTATGCTTTTTAGGTTGGCAGATGAACCAGATTTCTTCCCCTCCCCTTTCCCAGAATCCATTAAATTAAAGCAAATGTTGGAAGCCAACAATGACAAGGAGAATTGTGGGGACAATATCAATGGAGGAGAGATAACTAAATGTCTGGATGATGGAAAAGAAATGAAGGAAAAACAAGGAGAAAGTCATGGCAGAGACTATGATAGGAGGAGTCTACAAGTGAAACTAAGCAGACCTTCTCTTCAAATTCACAGGGAGAATTGGGACTTAGAATATAAAAAAAAAAAAAAGCAACTGTGGGACTGAAACAAAGATAAAGTAGTTAAATGAAACTCTCACTGAAGAACAAGAGAGTACCAGGGCAACTTGTCATTTCAACTTTAGAGCAAAACTTTAGACCTTTACACCCTGACATTTGGAGACCTCATCCAGCCTGAAGGTCAGCCACCCTTCTCTCACCCTAATGTGAATTCTGCCTGTCAATGACTTTCCCCCAAACCCAGAACGCCTGTGAAGCTTGTCAGTGTGTCATTATTAAATCTGAAAGAATGATTAACAACCATAGCAATGACTGTTGTAACGTATGTTATTGTGCATTGTTCAGCCATTAGGTTGTGTCCAACTCTCCGAGACCCCATGGACTGCAGCACGCCAGGCTTCCCTGTCCTTCACCATCTCCCAGAGTTTGCTCAAACTCATGCCCATTGAGTCAGTGAGGCCATCCAACCATCTCATCTTTTTTCTTCCCCTTCTCCTCCTGCCCTCCATCTTTCCCAGCATCAGGGTCTTTTCCAATGAGTTGGCTCTTCACATCAGGTGGCCAAAGTATTGGAGCTTCAGCTTCTGATGAATGACCAGGGTTGATTTCCTTTAGGATTAACTGGTTTAATATGAGAGGATAGAAATTAGCATATGTAGCAATGATACCATAGCAGTGAGTACACTTAACACCTATATCATATTTTCTAAATACCAGTCTTTACCAAAGGGATCCAGTGCTCCCATGATTGAAGCAGAAGAGTTCAAGATGAACCTGGAATATCTCATTGAGTCAGAAAGTAAAGCATTGATCAGACAGCAATGGGAACCATTTCTAAAGGACAAAGAAGCCAGAATGATGATGTTCCCACTCTCCAAATCTGGGGCAATTAGAGCTTGAAAGTTAATAATATTATTAATGAAAAAATAATATTAATGGATGGTAACACATTGAGTAAAATAAGAATCCTCAAGCCCACACTGATATAGCTTTTGATAACAATAAATAAGCACATAAAAATAAATGGGGAGAAGAGAAAGTTCTTTCTTACAATAGATTGCCAAACAATAAATGTAGAAGGATGTATAAAATTTAAAAACTGTGAATGAATCCTAAGACAGTGGATGAAAACTTGATAAGGAATATAATATTTGCATAGTGTCAAGGCTTCAATAAAAATTATTAATTACAAAGAGAAAAATAGCAAATTTGCAGTGAAGAAACATATAGGAAACTACTTTCATCAAGTGATCAAAGTAACCAAACAACCAAATTTGCATGAACCAACATAAAGTGTCTCCTTATTCAATGCACTGAAAAGGATTCAGCATTACTTCTATGGCATTTGTATCAAAAAATGCTAAGTATGAATCTAATCATGAGGAAAGTTGGATAAACCAAAATCAAGGGATATATATCTTGTTATAGGCTATCTCTTATTTTGGGTCCTTGGAAGGAAATGAGTCTTTGGATAATCATTTATTAATATAACACATTAATTATCATAAAATAAGAGACTATTAAAGGTCTGCACAGTCAAAGCTATGGTTTTTCCAGTAGTCATGGACGGATATGAGAGTTGGACCATAAAGAAGGCTGAAGTGCTGAAGAACTGATGCTTTTGAATTGTGATGCTAGAGAAGACTCTTGAGAGTCCCCTGGACTGCAAGGAAACCAACCAGTCAATTCTAAAGGAAATCAGCCCTGAATATTCATTGGAAGGACTGATGCTGAAGCTGAGACTCCAATACTTTGCCCACCTGATGTGAAGAACTGACTCATTGGGAAAGACCCTGATGATGGGCAAGATTGAAGGCCAAAGGAAAAGGAAGTGGTAGAGGATGAGCTGGTTGGATAGCATCACAGACTCAATGGACATGAATTTGGACAACCTCCAGGAGGTTGGACAGAGGAGCCTGGCACGCTGCAGTGCATGGGATCGCAAAGAGTCAGACACATCTTAGCAATTGAACAACAATAAAAATATATTTAACTCTTGAAAGTCAGAATTATGTTTTATTTATCTCTGTCCCCACATTTTAGGACAGTGTGTGGGGTTGTAGCTTCTTGGTGAGTGTCTACTGAATGAGTGTCTCAGCCCAGAGGTTGTGGCAGGTTTGTATAGCCACCCAGTTTTAAACAGAGTGACCAGAGCCCAGTAACTTCATACATACATAAATGAACCTTGTATCAGACTATACAATATTTTGCACCCATAAAGCAGAAATTTAACAAGTCAATGCACAATTATTGAGCATCTTTTCTGAGACAGGTAGGGGTTCAATAAATACTTTATGCATGAATGAATGAGCTTTAATTCAAACAGAGCAGAGTTTTCTCAGGAAGCATTTTCTAAGTGCAGATCACATATCATTTCAAGTGCTTTTGATGGCAACTATCATGAACTGAACTGAATTGATCATTCCAGAGAACAAATGCTTCATTTTTAATATGCCTACATATATAATCAGAAGTGAATAAGGTGGGAAAAATAAAACCCATCAATCAAAAAGGGAAAAAAGTATTATGTGATTTAGTTTCTGGCTTGCCTTTATTAACCAAATCTTAGAAAGTCTTAAAAAGAGTTTCATAACTCATTCCACTTAAGGAAATTTTTCCAACAGTGTATGGGGTTTAAATCTCTCTATAATGAGTTCTATAAACAGCAGGAAAAGAGGAAGAAGCTAAATGGAATTGTGTCAATAATGAAAGGAGGAAAGAATTTTCTTTTAACATTGAACAGCTAAGAAAATTTCCTATTTATAATCAGCAGAGAGAAACACTAACAATCGCAGTGTACAGACTATACAACTGACTCTTGAATAAAGTGGGTTTGAACTTCAAAAGTCCACTTATATGCAGAATTTTTTAGTAGTAAGCACTACAATGCTACACAGTCCACAGTTGTTTGAATCCATGGATGCAGAGAAATCGCAGACACAAAGGGCTGAACATAAATTATACATGAATTAACCTCCCACACTGTTTAAGGGTCATCTGTATTCTGGTTAAATTCAGGACTTTCTAAAGAATTTTTTTAAAAATTGAGAATCTCAGCATAAAGGGACAAAATTGTTAGGCATCACCCTATATGTGATTGAAGTCCACCCTCACAGGTTGAAACTGGTTGATGAGAGCAAAATGAACAAACAAAAGGCACAATAAAATAAACAACCAGAACAAAAATGTTTGTGCTGAATGAATTGGATTTATTGTGATGAACAGCAAAACCCCTTCCTACTCACACATTTAACAGTAATGCATTGATATTGATGCAGAATTTCATGATACATGGGCAGAGCTACCATAGGAGACAGACTGTCTGCTTCATTAGTAAAATTCAAGTATGTTAGAGAAATACAAAATCTTGCTCTGACTGTAGATGAGTATCAGCTCAGCATCTGATGCCTGGGTGACTTGTTCAGCAATGTCAAAGATCAGGATCTCAGCAAGAAGACTGCAAAAACATGGAAGATGTGTCTCTCTCAAGTGTTGCTGGAGGCAGGAAGACATTGTTTTTCAGGCTGTTCTGCACACAGAGAATTGAGGGCGAGTCCCATAGTCATCTGGAGTCATGGTCCGTCAGTAGGTGCTGTAGCCAAAGCCAGAGCCGGAGCCCCATGGCCTATAACAGCTGCCCCCATAGCCACAGCCCAGGTTGCTAAAGTTGCTACCACCAAAACAGTAGCCCAGGGAGCTGTAGCCATTGCATCCATAACCATAATTCAGGGGAGAGCCAAGGGGCACAACGCAGTTCAGGGGGGTGGCTCTGAAGGTCCTGTGGAAATTGGTTCCATAGGAAGGATAGCCTGGGAAGTAGCTTCCGCAGCAGAAGAAACGAGTCATCGTGGCAGGAGTTGGGAAGGATTTGGATAGAATGTGAGGAGCAAGTTACCCAAGAAGGAATGAAGTTCTCATCCTGCACGGGACCTTTTATACCTCAAGCTGGTGGGCATGACATGCTTGCCTAGACATCTTGCCATAAATTTGCATAGATAATTCTATTATTGCTAATAAAATGCATATAAAGCAACCCACAGACTCTTTGCCCACATTTTTGTTGGCTTTTCTATTTGCAAAGGAATGTGTTGTATCTTCAAAGTCAGAGCCTTCCTTGACATGCAAATGAATTCTTTTCATCAGTGTCCCATGGTTTAACAACTGTTCTGATTGCATCCTGTGAGGCTGTTTAAATTCTCTGATTATAAACTCCTCCCAGCTGACATAACTAAACTGAAAAAAGCTTTGGCAACAATGTAAACACTTTTATAGCTTGAAATTATCTCCATATATCATTCAAAGACATTGGTATATTAATGGGTATGGCGTTTCTTCTGGAATAGGAAAATTATTTGTAACTAGAGGTGGTGATTGCATCACCAGTGAATTATTCACTTTAAAAATGGCTTATCTTGTGTTTACATCTTGTAGCATTGAAACATGTACATTACCATATGTAAAATAGATAGCTGAAGGGAAGTTGCTGTATAACAAGGGGAGCTCAACATGGGCTTCCCTGGTGGCTCAGACACTACAGAATCGGCCTGCAATGCAGGAGACCCAGGTTCAATCCCTGGGTAGGGAAGAACCTCTGGAGAAAGAAATAGCAACCCACTCCAGCATTCTTGCCTGGAGAATTCCACGGACAGAGGAGCCTGGCAGGCTACAGTCCAAGGGGTCACAAAGGGTCAGACACCACTGAGTGACTAACGCGAACACTTTAGAAGGGGAGGGATGAGGGGAAGGGAGGTTCAACAGGGAGGGGATGTATGTATACTTATGGCTGATTTATGTACAGCAGAAACCAACACAACTTGGGAAAAAAAATTATCCCCCAATTAAAATGGCTTGCTTTATGTTATGTGAATTTCATCTCAAATTTTTACAATTTTTAAACATTGCTACAGAAATCCATCAGAACAAGACTTTTTACAGAAGCTGAAAGAACACTAAATAATAGGAGAGCTATGGATAAAGTGGTTGTAATTTTCATGTATTTCATTTATGAGCATTATCCCTGTTACCATTTTCTTTTCATGGGGAACACACAATCTTTGGTTGTAAATCATGTTGAACATTGCCAAGCTGTCTTGTTGTGAAGTTGCCACACTGGAGCTGAGTGGAATGGTGCCCAATTTAAAGTCGTGTTATACCATGCTTGGTTCTTGTTCACTCCTAGTAAAACAGGCTTTGATACCATGATCTATTATGTAATACTAGTTGTATTTTAAGATGAAGCACTTACTTCTGCTCCCACTTTGCAGAAGTATGGCCACTTCTCATGACAAAAGTAAACCAGAAAGAATTTGAGATCAGCAAAGCTAAGTCTATTCTAATTCAAATGTTCAGAAAAGAATTGGTTTTTATAAGATCTAGATTCTCTGAAAATAGATAAAGAAAATATTCTGGATACCAACTCCTTTTGCATATTCTCCCCTTAATGGACAACTATAGAGCCCAAAGAGCAAAACTAATCATTCCAGACATTTTCTCTATTAAAATTCGTCTTCTCTCAGGTTTCCTGACAGAAGAATTTCTTACAGATCATATTACTTAATTTTGGACATCTTTTTTTAATTCTAAAAACTGACTACATGTTATGAGAATTTATAGTTAGAATCAAAAAGATAAGGTCTATTTTCAAATTTAATTTTTAACAAAAGGAATAAATAAAAATAGAGGTTATATCCACAAGAGTCCAGATGGTATAAATTCTACATAAGCTAATCCCAGAAAACTGGAAAATATGTCTGTGGGTTGGAGATGACAAAGGTGACTGCTCTCATTAAATTTTGACAATTTTGTGGTTGCTTGAAATTTTTAACTGCTGATTCTACCATGTAATGACATGTACGGATGTGAGAGCTGGACCATAAAGCAGATTGAAAGCCCAAGAATTGATGCTTTTGAACTGTGCTGCTGGAGAAGACTCTCGAGAGTCCCTTGGACTGCAAGGAGAACAAACAAGTCAATCCTAAAGGAAATCAACCCTGAATATTCATTGGAAGGACTGAAGCTGAAGCTGAAGCTCCAATACTTCAGCCACCTGATGCAAAGAGCTGACTCAATGGAAAAGACACTGTTGGTGGGAAAGATTGAGGGCAGGAGGAGGAGGGGATAACAGAGGATGAGATGGTTGGATGGCATCACCAATTCAATGGACATGAGTTTGAGCAAACTCTGGGAGACCATGAAGGACATGGAAGCCTGGCCTGCTGCAATCTGTGGGGTCTCAAAGAGTCAGGCACAACTTAGCAACTGAACAACAAAACTACGCAGTGACATTTGAACCTGTAATTTGGATCTACTGCCACTAAGTGGCAATGATATTTCAGTTAGTCTGAAATATCTGGAGTTGGGATCTCAAATGTAAACAGGCAGAACACCCTAAAGAACTTGTTTGAGATTCAGATTTTCATAGCTCTCCTTTCCCACTACCAGCATAAGATCCTTAAAATCTATATTTCTAATGAGTATGTAAAGTGAGTCTCATAAATAAGTCATACTGAAAAATTCTGGACCCGGTCTTTCATGAGATCTCAAAGAATCTGTTTTTGCTTGGCTGTGTGAAATTGCCCCAAGCTGAGCTCTCTCTGACGAGTATGTTCAGTGTCAGTCACAGGTGGCCTATTTCCTTTCTCTCTGGGTGACAGAGATAATTAAGGAAAAAACCTTAGTTTGTCTTTTCCGTTCACCCGTGCTCTGATTCTTAGGATACACCTGACTGGAAATGGAAGTAATAGCGATGTGTGCAGGCATCTTTTACCAGGTGGTAATATCCACCTGGGTGGGCCTCTGAATTAGTTACCCCCAATTGAAAAAAAAAAAAAAAACACCTCTTTGGCATGTTTCTTTTACCTTCCTGTCTCCTTTTAGACTTTCCCAGAGAAAATTCTCAGCCATGTATTTGATTGTTATTCAATATTTTTATTTTAAATGTTAGTAATATCAAATATTTATGCGTGGTTCTCTCAGTGCTAGGTTCTGCTGAAATACTGGAAATGGATAACATAGTAAGAAGACTTACTATGCACTTTTCTAAGCACTTGTGCTCAGTTGTGTGTAACTCGTTGGAACCCTTTGGACTGTAGCCCACCAGGCTCCTCTGTCCATGGGATTTTTCAGGCAAGAATATAGGGGTAGGTTGCCATTTTCTTTTCCAGGGGATCTTCCCAACCCAGGGATCAAACACGCATCTCTTGTGTCTTCTGCATTGGCAGGAGACAATACACATATGACAAGTTTCACCCTTTTAAAGTATATAACTCGGTGATTTTCATATTCACAGAGTTGTCAACCAAAACCACTATTTAATTCAGAACAACTTCAGCACCTCAAAAAGAAACCTCATAATAATTAAAAGTTACCTCCATTCACAACCACTAATCTAACTTCTGTCTCTATGATTTACCTATTCTGGACATTTCAAATAAATTTAAGCCTACTATTTACAGGCTTTTGGGTCTGGCCTTTTTCTCTCAGCATAATGTCTTCAAGGTTCATCTATATTGTAGCATGAATCAGTATTTAATTCTTTGTGATTGTCAAGTAGCATTTCATTGAATGGATATACCATAGTCTTCTTAATTCCTCAGTAGATGGACGTTTCATGCTATTCATGGGGTTCTCAAGGCAAGAATGCTGAAGTGGTTTCCATTCCCTTCTCCAGTGGACCATCTTTTTTGTCAGAACTCTCTGCCATGACACGTTGGTCTTGGGTGGCCCTACAAGGCATGACTCGTAGTTTCATTGAGTTAGACAAAGCTCTAATCCACGTGAACATTTTGATTAGTTTTCTGTGATTGTGGTTTTTATTCTGTCTGCCCTCTGTTGGAGGAGGATAAGAGGTTTGTGCAAGCTTCCTGATGGGAGGGACTGACTTTGAGAAAAACTGAGTCTTGCTCTGGTGGGCAAGGCTGTGCTCAGTAAATCTTTAATCCAATTTTCTGCTGATGGGTGAGGCTGTGTTCCCTCCTGTAGTTTGGCCTGAGGCCAAAGTATAGCAGGGGTAAGGCTCCTCTAAAAGGACTTAGGTCAGCACAACATGCCTCCCAGGACTGCTGCTGTCAGTACCCCTGAACACAGAGTAGGCCACTGTCAACTCACATCTCCATGGGAGACTCCCACACACACACACACAAGTCTGGCTCAGTCTCTTGTGGGGTCACTGCTCCTTTATCCTGGGTCCTGGTGCACCCAAGGTTTTGTTTGTGCCCTCCAAGAGTCTCTGTTTCCCCAGTCCTGTGGAAGTTCAGTAATCAAATCCCGCTGACATTCAAAGTCAGATTCCCTGGGGATTCTCAGTCCCTTTGCCAGATCCCCAGGTTGAGAAGTCTGTTGGGAGGTCTAGAACTTTCACAACAGTGTGAGAACTTCTCTGATATCATTGTTCTCCAATTTGTGGATCACCCACCAGGCAGCTCTGTAGTGGGGCTAATGGCAACCTCAGGGGAACCAGAGATCAAATTTCTGACATCCATTGGATCATAGAAAAAGCAAGAGAATTCCAGAAAAACATCCACTTCTGCTTCATTGACTATGCCATAGCCTTTGACTGTGTGGCACAAAACAAACTGTGGAAAATTCTTCAAGAGATGGGAATACCAAACCGCCCTACCTGCCTCCTGAGAAACCTGCATGCAAGTCAAGAAGCAAGAGTTAGAACTGGACATGGAACAACAGACTACTTCAAAATTGGGAAGGAGTATGTCAAGGCTGTATATTGTCACCCTGCTTATTTAACTTATATGCAGAGTACATCATGCGAAATGCCAGACTGGATGAACCACAAGCTGGAATCAAGATTGCCAAGAGAAATATCAATAACCTTAGATATGTAGATGACACTACCCTAAGGGCAGAAAGTGAGGAGGAACTAAAGAGCCTCTGGATGAAGGTGAAAGAGGAGAGTGAAAAAGCTGGCTTAAAAGTCAACATTCAAAAAACTAAGATCATGGCATCTGGTCCCATCACTTCATGGCAAATAGATGGGGAAACAATGGAAACAGTGACAGACTTTATTTTCTTAGGTTCCAAAATCACTGCAGATGGTGACTATAGCAATGAAATTGAAAAGCACTTGCTCCTTGGAAGAAAAGTAAAGTTGGTCATAGCTTTAATATGTCTTTTTTAGTCATAGCTTTTAATACATCTCTGATAGACAGCATATTAAAAAGCAGAGACATTACTTTGCCAACAAAGGTCTGTCTAGTCAAAGCTATGGTTTTTCTAGTAGTCATGTATGAATGTGAAACTTGAACTCTAAAGAAAGCTGAACACCAAAGAATTGATGCTTTTGAACTGTGGTGTTAGAGAAGACTCTTGAGAGTCCCTTGGACGGCAAGTTCAGACCAGTCAATCGTAAAGGAAATAGACCCTAAATATTCATTGGAAGTACTGATGCTGAAGCTGAAGCTCCAGTATTTCAGTCACATGATGTGAAGAGCCATCTCATTGGAAAGGATCATGACACTGAGAAAGAGTGAAGGCAGGAGGAGAAGAGGGTGACAAAAGATGAGATGGTTGAATGGCATCATCGACTCAATGGACATGAATTTGAGTAAACTCTGGGAGACAGTGAAGGACAAGGAAGCCTGGTGTGCTGCAATCCATGGGGTCACAAAGAGTCCAACTCAACTGAGCAACTGACCAATAAGAAAAGATTGGACACTTAAGTTTTTTCCAGTATTGGGCTATTATGATTAATGCTGCCATGAACATTTATTTGCATATGAATGATTTTTTTAAGTGTTAAAAATTGAGCTCCTAATTTTCTCCCACATACCTATTCCTCCTCTAGTCTTTTGAACCTTAGTAAATAATATTGCTCTCTAATTGCTCAGAACAAAAACTTAACTCCTTTTTTCATGTAATTCCTTTATCCTGTATTTCATGTAATTCCTTTATCCATCAGATCCAATCAGTGCTGCCTCCAAATACCTATCAAACCCACACCCATCTTTCCATTCTGACTGCTGTCATCTAGTCAAACCACTACCATTCTTACTGAGCACCACTGCCATAACATCCTCTCTGGTTTCCCTTTTCCCACTTTTACTGTCCTTCCACATCAGCTAATGTGATTTTTTTCAAAATAAACTGTGCTTTACTTTACTTAGAAACCCATCAGTGACTTCCTATTGCTAAGTGGCTTCCTATTCCTATTGCTATTCCTATTGTCTAAGAGACAAGTAAAAGCTCAAATTTCTGACATGGCCTGGTTTCCAACCTCATTTCATACTTCTTTTCCTCCTTTCAAATGATCCAGCCACTGTGGTCACCCTTCTTATTGTCTGTCTCCCCTGGTGGAAGGCGTCTTGTCTGTCTTGCTTGTGCCTAACTGATACACAATTGAAACTCAATAAATGTCTCTTAATCTTAATTCATGAATAGATGAATGCATGAATGAGAGAGTGGTAGGAGGGTGCAATGAAAGATGAGTATGATTTGAACAAGGGGAGATCAAAAGATATTCAGGATGAAGAAACAGCATCAGCAAAGACATCACAGAAATGCACGTGTTTGTTTAGGGATTAGTGAGCTGATCCATTTAGATGGAGGAATGAACCTATGGAGGGAATTAAGGCACAGTTTCTAGCATAGCCATACCAGAGTTGGGGAAGGGATGGCCTTACATTCAGGGCAGGTGTGGGAAGAGATAAAGTGCTGCTACTAAAGGATTTAATTGAGGAAATAGTGTGATTAGAACTGGCTTAGTGTGAATAATGGATTGTGGAAGAGAACTGTGAAGGATATAAAGCTATTAGTATTCTATTAGAATTGTCAATAAAAAAAAAAAAAAAAACTGAGCCTCTGAGTGATGCTTGTGGCAATAAAATTGGGAATAAGAAGGCAGATTTGAGTGGCATCATGGTGGGGA
This sequence comes from Bos grunniens, assembly GCF_055505025.1. Lineage (NCBI taxonomy): Eukaryota > Metazoa > Chordata > Mammalia > Artiodactyla > Bovidae > Bos > Bos grunniens. The sequence goes on from NC_141165.1 coordinate 152,722,748, forward strand.
GTAATGTATGGGATTTATTTAGCAATGAATAAAATGTCATCTATGAAAGAAAGAAAGGAAACAAACACTTACCTAGGTAAAAGGTGTGTCTAGTAATGGCATAGGCACATCAAGAGAAGGAGCTTAATTTTGAGAGGTCACTCTAAGATATTATAAATATTTGGGGGAAAAATGTTCTTCTGTTGAAAGGAAAGAAGGTAATGCAAAGATCGAGCTTTCATCTTTCTTAAAGTAATATTTCAAGCAATGTTGGTAAATAAATCCACTGGATAGAACAAGAGTGAGAACAGAATACTGGGGACACAGGGGTTTTTAGGGGGATGAGGACCAACAGAAGTCAGAGGGGTGGAGTGTTGTGGGGAAGTCAAGATAACTAAGCTAACAGATGCCATAGCAGGTGGGGACTTTTAAAGTCAGAAAAGCTGATATTACTTAATTCCAGACAGAGTCAAGGAGGATGGAGATTGGGATCACGTCACTGAATTTGGCAAAAAGAGTTTGCTGATGACATTTGAGGAAAAAATTTCAGTAAAAGAATGGGGAGAATCTGCACCACAAGTGATTAAGAACTATAGCAGTGATTTTTTTTTTTTTTTTAATGAATAAACATTGACTATCTTTTACAGATGCTGGAGAAGGAAATGGCAATCCACTCCAGTACTCTTGCCTAGGAAATCCCATGGACGGAGAAGCCTGGTAGGCTACTGTCCATGGGGTGGCAAAGAATTGGACACGACTGAGCAACTTTACTTACTTACTTACAGATGATGATCAAGGAAGGAGAGAAAATGATGACAAAATATAGCTTGAAGGGTAGAACGATCAAGCATTAGTTTCTGCTTTGGTGATATGTATGTTCAGATCAGATCAGATCAGTCACTCAGTCGTGTCTAACTCTTTGCGACCCCATGAATCACAGCACGCCAGGCCTCCCTGTCCAACACCAACTCCCGGAGTTCACTCAATCTCATGTCCATCGAGTCAGTGATGCCACCCAGCCATCTCATCCTCTGTCGTCCCCTTCTCCTCCTGCCCCCAATCCCTCCCAGCATCAGAGTCTTTTCCAGTGAGTCAACTCTTCGCATGAGGTGGCCAAAGTACTGGAGTTTCAGCTTTAGCATCATTCCTTCCAAAGAAATCCCAGAGCTGATCTCCTTCAGAATGGACTGGTTGGATCTCCTTGCAGTCCAAGGGACTCTCAAGAGTCTTCTCCAACACCACAGTTCAAAAGCATCAATTCTTCAGCGCTCAGCCTTCTTCACAGTCTAACTCTCACATCCATACATGACCACAGGAAAAACCATAGCCTTGACTAGATGGACTTTTGTTGTTAGATATATGCAATATGTTTATGTGCTGTGTGATATATATGTGTATCCACCTGTATGTATGTATGTGTGTGTGTGTATATATACATATATATATACACATAAATCCTCAGTGTTAGAGTTGGAGGAAACATTGGTCCAACTCTCTCTTCATTTTACACACAAAGAAAGTGAGATCCAAGGAAGAAAGTGAAATATCCAATGTTACACTATCAGTTTTGCTTGGAGCATAGATCAAGAAGTTTTGAGTCCTTATCTATTAGAGACTTGAAACAAACCAATTTATCAGAAAAAATAAATAAATAAATAAAACTGATTTCTTTTCTGTATGTTACCTGCTATAATGAACAGACCTAAGCTCTCCCCCATGATCCATGTCTCCTGGTATTCACACCCTTGAGAAATACTTCTCATCAGCGTGTGGGACCTGTGACATGCTTATAATGAATTGGAAGAAAGCTATGACAAATCTACGTAGTGTATTAAAAAGCAGAGACATCATTTTGCCAACAAAGCTATGTATAGTTGAAGCTATAGTTTTCCCAGTAGTCATGTATGGATGTGAGAGTTGGACCATAAAGAACCCTGAGTGCCAAAGAACTGCTGCTTTCAAACTGTGTTGCTGGTTAAGACTCTTGAGAGTCCCTTGGACTGCAAGGAGATGAACCAGTCAGTCCTAAAGGAAATCAACCGTGAATATTCATTGGAAGGACTGATGCTGAAGCTGAAGCTTCAATACTTTGGCCACCTGATGCAAAGAGCCAACTCATTGGAAAAGACCCTGACGCTGGGAAAGACTGAGGGCAAGAGGAGAAGGGGGAGACGGAGGATGAGACAGTTGGATGGCATCATTTACTCAATGGACATAAATTGGAGCAAATTCTGGGAGATGCTGAAGGATGTGGAAGTCTGGTGTGCTGCAATCCATGCATTCTCTAAGAGTTAGTCACAACTGAGCGACTGATCAACGACAGTAACAGGATGTCAGTTCTCTAATTATATTACATGGCATTTTAACATCCGTCTTGGTGAGAGGCTCTCTCCCTTGCTGGATTTGATAAATACAAGTGCCACATTGCAGACACCCACATAGCAGGAAACTCCAGCCAGCAGCCAACCAAAGAAACGGAGACCCTCAGTCCAATAAAGTGAAAGTGAAAAGTGAAACTGCGACGCCATGGACTGTAGCCCACCAAGCCCCTCTGTCCATGGGATTTCCCAGGCAAGGGTACTGGAGTGGGTTGCCATTTCCTTCCCCAGGGGACCTTCCCAACACAGGGAGAGAACCCAGGTCTCCCACATTGCAGGCAGACGCTTGACCATCTGAGCCACCAGGGAAACCTCAGTCCAATAAGCCACAAGGAATTGAATTCCACCAACAATGGTGTGAACTCAGAAGTGGATCCTTCTCCATTTGAGCCTTGAGATGAGGCTGCAGCCCCAGCAGGCACTCTGGCTGAAGCTCTCAGATGAGACATTGAAACACAGATCTCAGTGAAGCAGTGCCCAGAATCCCAACCCACAGAAACTGGGATAATATATATATGCTATTTGGAACCTCCAAGTTTGTGATGATATTGTTACACATCAAGAGAAAACTAGTACACCTCACATACCAATGCACATGCACACACGCGTTCACAGAAGTATGGATGCAACCCATCACAGATACAAAATTCTCCAAATATATCTGAAAACCTCTCATATTTCCTCCATCACCACTGTCACCAGCCATCAAGAGACATTATCTTTTTGCTCTCTACTCACTGCTTCAAATTTGAGGTGAATTCCTCTTCTGCACCCTGCTTGGCACAAGGAAGAAAGGGTAGATACCTGCTCACCCACTTGCTCCTAGATAACTATCCTCCTCACCATTGCATCAGGTTATCACAATTGTTCCCACCTGTTTCAATGGTTCTGCATGTGACCGGTCATCTCTGCTTCCCATCTTTAAACTGTAGTGAAAGTGTTAGTGGCTCAGTCGTGTCCAACTCTCTGTGACCCCAGGGAACATAGCCCACCAGGCTCCTCTGTCCAGGGATCTCTCCAGATGAGAATACTGGAGTGGGTTGCCATTCCCTTCTCCAGGGGATCTTCCTGACCCAGGGATCGAATTTGGGTTTCCTGCACCAAAGGCAGATTCTTTCCATCTCTGCGAGATACTTTATTCCTGTTCTCCTCTGATATCAATCTTTTTTTTATTTTTCCAGTATTGTTATAATTTAAAAAAAAAAAGAAGTTATCTTTTCCATATTATTTCTAGGGATGTGGTGAAGGAGCAGGAGGTGGATGCCTATGTTCCATCTGTCATTTTGTTACAATACCCTTTCCAAAGTAATTTTCACTATATTATGCTGCCTCTCCCCAAATCCATTTATGGACACTTTTCCTGGAACTAAATTCTGGCAGGGACTTTTTATAATGGTTCTAGTAAGTACTATACAGCCACTGCAAATTATATTTATGGAGAATGTTTAATGGTATTGCCAAATTTTCACACTATAATGTAAGTAATAAGGTGGTATAAAAACTGTATGAGTCTTCATTCTCCTTGAGGCAAAATTTTAAGCCATACTATTGAATGATATTTAAAGGAAAACAGAAAAGGAGTTGGAAACAGACCTTGAGAAATTTCAAAAAGAGAAGTAGAAAGAGAGAAAGCTATATATATATATATATACACACACACACACATATATATTGGGTTGGCCCCAGAATTCATTCAGTTAGTGAATACATTTTTCAAAAAAGTTCTTGGTGAAAATGAAAAACGTGTCTTTTATTTTTACTTAAAAATCAAACAAACTTTTTGGCCAACCATGTATACAGAGAGGGACTTCCCTGGTGACTCAGTGGTAAAGAATCTGCCTGCAATGCAGGAGACCCAGGTTCAGTCCCTGGGCGGGGAAGATCCTGTGGAGGAGGGCATGGCAAATCACTCCAGTACTGTTGCCTGGAGAATCCCATGGACAGAGGAGCCTGGCAGGCTACAGTCCATGGTGTCACACAGAGTCAGACACAACTGAAGTGACTAAGCAACAGCAGCAGCAGCACAGAGAGAGAGGGGGGCTTCCCTGGTGGCTTAGACGGTAAAGAATCTTCTGCAATGCAGGGTTTGACCCAGGAAGATCCCCTGGAGAAGGAAATGGCTTCCCATTTGAGTGTTCTTGTCTGGAGTATCTCACAGACAGAGGAGCTTGGCAGGCTACAGTCATAGGGTCGCAAACAATCAGACACAACTGAGTAACTAACTCTTTCACTTTTCATATTTATATAAAGAGAGAGAGAGAGAAAGCAGTAAACAAGACTGCGGAAATCCTGGGAGGCTTCCTGGAGTTGGACATAAGTGGCTGATTCCTATAGGAGAGTAGAAAAGACCCAAGAGAAGTGAGCAAAGGAATTGCAGATCAAAGGGTCAACGGAGGTAAAAAAAGAGGATGAGAAAAGCATTGTACATTTTAGGCGTTGAGACATTCAAATCACAGGATCTGGCACAAAAGGTGCATTTTTATAAGCATTTTTAAATACATTAATTAATTGATACTAATGGACTAATTAATAAAGTAAAAGAAAAAAAAGTTCTGAATGAAATCAATATTGTAGCATCTTTATAGCAGCCAAACAGCGTCAACCTTGAACTGTCTGGGGAGCCGTTTCCTAAAGCTTGCTGCCCTCTGCAGGCTGTCAGCGTAACAGGCGCTGCTCAGAGAAGCTTAAGTCTTGGTCTGCCTCCAACTCCTGCATCACTGTGCATGCGTCATCCCACTTTGAACCAGCCCCGCTCTGTCTGTCCCAGTATCTTCACAGAGATAATGCAGCCGGGGGCCAACAGCGAGGTACCAGGAATTGTTAGCGCCCAAAACAGCAGCCCATCGACTCTCGTTAAATGTGTGCTCTGTGTGCTCAGTCATGTCCGACTCTGAGACCCCCGACTGTAGCCCACCAGCCTCCTCTGTCCATGGAAACCTCCAAGCAAGAACACTGGAGTGGGTTGCCATTTCCTCCTCCAGGGGATCTTTGGCAGGCAGATTCGTTTACCACAGCACCAGCTGGGAAACACCTTTAATCTATCTCCACTGTTTCTGAGCTCCTAGTCCATCTGTCAGAGCAGAGATTGTCCTACAACAATTGTCAGAGAACAATCACTCTAACGTGGCCTTTGGCTATCATTACTTCCTGTATTTTTCCATTCCCCAGTTTCATCAGAGAAGAGCATAACACAGGCTTTAGGTAAGAAATGAGAGATTCCTGTTGGCACAGTTCGTCCAAGAATATCTGTTTCCTCAGTTTCCCAAGCAGAGAAGCAAACCAATTGAAAATAAATACTAAATAAATAAAGACTTTAAAATATCATCAGGGCTCCTAAATGTCATAAAACAGTGGACCCTAGATCCTTTAGTGATTGCTGTGATTCTGTTCATTATTTTATATATGACTCAATAGAATACTCCTTTGTCAGCACACAACCATTGCATCAAAACAGAAGAATTTTCCTGACATCAAGCTTAATGTTCTCTATATAATTAAAGTCTGAAAGTCAGAAATATGGAGATAACTTCAAAACCAGAAGTGAATAAAGATTGTTATCTAAAGTACCATGAAAAAGAACTTTTTAAAGTTTTGATCTTATTATTCAGTGTATTTATTCAGACAGTCAACAAATATCTATTCAGTATCCTTTATGTAGAAAGTACTTTCCCAGTCACTGTTGAAAATATAAAGATTAAAAGATATAGTCACAGACTTTCAGGAATTTGCAAAGGGAGTGGAAAAAGGAGATAGGATGAATTGTGCTGATACCTCAGAACACCAAGAGCCATCAGAAGGTAAATTCACTATCTGGGTTTAGAGTGAGATGGAGGGAGTCAGACTGGAGACCTAAGAGTCATGAAAAAAGATGGGAAAAGCCGTGATGAAGGATGCCATGACAATAACCATGATAGAAATAAAAATTAGAATTAAATAAACTGTCCTTTCTATAAAGTAGAGAAGAGTAAATAGTGAGTCCAGCCAAGAGCAATGAAAAGCTTTATCTTTGAAATAACAGTAATAGTAGAATTAATGAACCTACAGAGAAACAAAGTATTCACGTTAAGCCTAGAGAACCAAACTGCCTTCCCAGGTCTAACAGAGAATTGAGACATCTTCTCACCAATAAAACCACACTTATTTTTAACTAGTTCCAGGCAAGTTGCCCAAATGTTTCTTAGATATAGGCTATTTTCATCTTTTCTTTTCTGAGCACTCTCTTATGGCATAGATAGAAAATAGAACTATTCCTATATGAAGAGTCTGAGTATTGGATTAATATTTTAAAACCCTTTGTGAACATCTTCTAAAAGCCCATAAAATTCAGACTGTTTCCTTACACAAGGAAGTGATATATCACTTAATATCACTATGTCCTTGGGAAAGAAGAAAAGAAGTAGAGAGAAGTTTTAAAAAAACAAAACTAAAATGATGATCATGGGTGCCATTAAATAAACTTTATTGTAACAAAGAAAACAAATTATGACCACTGGTCAAGTTTCAGACCTGGATTTTGTAACCTCTAAAAATTTTACGTTCTTCTGGACATCAATAGTTTCCACTGTACTTGGAACATCCACAGAATTCCCAGCGACCCAGAAAGGACTATTCTGACAGACTGGCCATTATTAACATTATAATTAGCACCAATAAGTTGTTGTTGTCCAGTTTCTCAGTCATGTCCAAGTCTCTACAGTCCCATGAACTGCAGTACACCAGGCTCCCCTGTCCAATTCGTGTCCATTGAGTTGGTAAGAATAACAACAAAAATTACTATTTGTTTAATACTTAATGTATTTGCCTCTCCTCTAAGTGTTTTACATGCATTATTTCTCATAATCTTCACAAAATCCTGATGAGGAATCACCGTCTACTCTTATGTCCATATTTTAGTTTAGGACACTGAGGAAAAGAGATCAGATCAGATCAGATCAGATCAGTCGTTCAGTCGTGTCCGACCCTTTGCGACCCCATGAATCGCAGCACGCCAGGCCTCCCTGTCAAAAACCAATCCTGGAGTTCACTGAGACTTATGTCCATCGAGTCAGCGATGCCATCCAGCCATCTCATCCTCTGGCGTCCCCTTCTCCTCCTGCCCCCAATCCCTCCCAGCATCAGAGTCTTTTCCAATGAGTCAACTCTTCGCATGAGGTGGCCAAAGTACTGGAGCTTCAGCTTTAGCAGCATTCCTTCCAAAGAAATCCCAGGGCTGATCTCCTTCACAATGGACTGGTTGGATCTCCTTGCAGTCCAAGGGACTCTCAAGAGTCTTCACCAACACCACAGTTTAAAAGCATCAATTCTTTGGCACTCAGCCTTCTTCACAGTCCAACTCTCACATCCATACATGACCACAGGAAAAACCATAGCCTTGATTAGACGAACCTTTGTTGGCAAAGTAATGTCTCTGCTTTTGAATATGCTATCTAGGTTGGTTATAACTTTCCTTCCAAGGAGTAAGCGTCTTTTAATTTCATAGCTGCAGTCACCATCCGCAGTGATTTTGGAGCCCAGAAAAATAAACTCTGACACTGTTTCCACTGTTTTCCCATCTATTTCCCATGAAGTGGTGGGACCGGATGCCATGATCTTCATTTTCTGAATGTTGAGCTTTAAGCCAACTTTTTCACTCTCCACTTTCAATTTCATCAAGAGGCTTTTGAGTTCCTCTTCACTTTCTGCCATAAGGGTGGTGTCATCTGCATATCTGAGGTTATTGATATTTCTCCCAGCAATCTTGATTACAGCTTGTGTTTCTTCCAGTCCAGCATTTCTCATGATGTACTCTGCATATAAGTTAAACAAACAGGGTGACAATATACAGCCTTGACGAACTCCTTTTCCTATTTGGAACCAGTCTGTCGTTCCATGTCCAGTTCTAACTGTTGCTTCCTGACCTGCATATAGGTTTCTCAAGAGGCAGCTCAGGTGTTCTGGTATTCCCATCTCTTTCAGAATTGTCCACAGTTTATTGTGATCCACACAGTCAAAGGCTTTGGCATAGTCAATAAAGCAGAAATAGATGCTTTTCTGGAACTCTCTTGCTTTTTCCATGATCCAACAAATGTTGGCAATTTGGTCTCTGGTTCCTCTGCCTTTTCTAAAACCAGCTTGAACATCAGGAATTTCACGGTTCACATATTGCTGAAGCCTGGCTTGGAGAATTTTGAGCATTACTTTACTAGCGTGTGAGAACAGTGCAATTGTGTGGTAGTTTGAGCATTCTTTGGCATTGCCTTTCTTTGGGATTGGAATGAAAACTGACCTTTTCCAGTCCTGTGGCCACTGCTGAGTTTTCCAAATTTGCTGGCATATTGAGTGCAGCACTTTCACAGCATCATCTTTCAGGATTTGGAATAGCTCAACTGGAATTCCATTACCCCCACTAGCTGTGTTCATAGTGATGCTTTCTGAGGCCCACTTGACCTCACATTCCAGGATGTCTGGCTCTAAGTGAGTGATCACACCATCATGATTATCTGGGTCATGAAGATCTTTTTTGTACAGTTCTTCTGTGTATTCTTGCCATCTCTTCTTAATATCTTCTGCTTCTGTTAGGTCCATACCATTTCCTGTCCTTTATCGAGCCCATCTTTGCATGAAATATTCCTTTGGTATCTCTGATTTTCTTGAAGAGATCCCTAGTCTTTCCCATTCTGTTGTTTTCCTCTATTTCTTTGTATTGATCGCTGAAGAAGGCTTTCTTATCTCTTCTTGCTATTCTTTGGAACTCTGCATTCAGATGTTTATATCTTCCCTTTTCTCCTTTGCTTTTTGCTTCTCTTCTTTACACAGCTATTTGTAAGGCCTCCCCAGACAGCCATTTTGCTTTTTTTGCATTTCTTTTCCATGGGGATGGTCTTGATCCCTGTCTCCTGTACAATGTCACGAACCTCATTCCATAGTTCATCAGGCACTCTATCTATCAGATCTAGGCCCTTAAATCTATTTCTCACTTCCACTGTATAATCATAAGGGATTTGATTTACGTCATACCTGAATGGTCTAGTGGTTTTCTCTACTTTCTTCAATTTCAGTCTGAATTTGGCAATAAGGAGTTCATGGTCTGAGCCACAGTCAGCTCCTGGTCTTGTTTTTGCTGACTGTATAGAGCTTCTCCATCTTTGGCTGCAAAGAATATAATCAATCTGATTTCGGTGTTGACCATCTGGTGATGTCCATGTATAGAGTCTTCTCTTGTGTTGTTGGAAGAGGATGTTTGTTATGATCAGTGCATTTTCTTGGCAAAACTCTATTAGTCTTTGCCCTGCTTCATTCCGTATTCCAAGGCCAAATTTGCCTGTTACTCCAGGTGTTTCTTGACTTCCTACTTTTGCATTCCAGTCCCCTATAATGAAAAGGACATCTTTTTTGGGTGTTAGTTCTAAAAGGTCTTGTAGGTCTTCATAGAACCGTTCAACTTCAGCTTTGTCAGCATTACTGGTTGGGGCATAGACTTGGATTACTGTGATATTGAATGGTTTGCCTTGGAAACGAACAGAGATCATTCTGTCGTTTTTGAGATTGCATCCTAAAGTAATTTATCCAGGGTCATGTGGGTCTTATGTTGTCAAGAGTTCGAAGTACCATCTGAGAGGCACGGGTGAAATGATAAGAGTAAGTGATAGAATAAGCAAGAGTCTAATAAAGCAATAGCTTAGGACACAAATCAAGGTAAAAGCTTGAGTCAGATCACGTGACTCTGTATTTTGTTTGATGATTTTGTTGTGCCTTTTAGCAGAAAACAGTGGCTCAGAAAAGCTTAGACTATCAGGATTGTTGTGTTCCCCAACATTGGGTTCTAGTGCAAAGAAAGGAGATAAAAATAGCAAGAGATGCTGCACACAAAAAAGAAAGAAAGAAAAGAGATTTCCCTGGCACTGTGTAGAACTAAGATCCCACATGTGTGCCACCAAAAAGAAAAGAAAAAGAGAGAGAGAGAGATCCTGGACTATCTCAGAAAAGCCAAATTAAGTTGGGTAACAGAGGTATCTAGGTAGAACTGAATTGATAGGTAGGCATGTAGGGGAGTGGAGAAGGAAATGGCAACCCACTCTAGTGTTCTTGCCTGGAGAATCCCAGGGATGGGGAGCCTGGTGGGCTGCCGTCTATGGGGTCGCACAGAGTCGGACACGACTGAAGCGACTTAGCAGCAGCAGCATGTAGGGGAGAGGAGAGTAGCCTTTCATTGTGCAGCTTTCATAGAAGTATTTGTTTAATACTGTGATTGACTCATAATGTTACCATCAAAAAAGAAAAATGGCACAGTTCCCAGAAAGGGCAATTTGGCACTGTCTAGGAAAATTTCATATACATTTGCTTTTTGACTAAGATACTTCTTAAGTGTCTGTCTCAATGATTCAATGGCAAGTTATTCATTGCCTCACTATTTTTAAAGGTAAATGGTTGAAAACAACCCACATTTTTACAAACAGTAGACAGGCTGAATAAACTATGCTACATCTATATAATTTTGTAGTCAAGCAACTCTGAAGCAATTGGGGGAAGATCCCTGTGTGCCCACAAGGGATTTCTAAGAAATAAATTCTTAGAATTTCTAAGCAAGAATGTCACAGTACAGCACATTTTCGTCATGCTACATACTGGGTAAGAAAAAGGCATATACATATATTTTGGAGAAGGCAATGGCACTCCACTCCAGTATTCTTGCCTGGAGAATCCCATGGACAAAGAAGCCTGGTGGGCTACAGTCCATGGGGTCACAAAGAGTCAGACATGACTGAGTGACTCACACACACACATACACACACACAAATATTTACCCACCTTTGCTTACAATGTTTGAAAGAATGGAAAAATAAATCAAAAACTTGTAAAAATAGTTACCAGTACAAGGAGAACAGGATGCAGGGCGTAGGATATACCTCCTTTCATATATTTGAATTTGTAATCATGTAACTTAATAAATTTCAAAAATTAAATAGAAAGAAAGAAGGAATCCGAAAATTGAAAGCAATGTGAAGCAAATGAATCTAACTAAATCTCATGATGGTGGTGTAACCCCTCAAAGAATTATTTCAAGTGATTTTTAACATACAGAATTTGTACTGCACATCCCTGGAGGTAAAATAATCCTAAAATGAAAAGAAACGGCTTCAAAATCTTTGAATTTATATTCAGTAATCTCGTTGTTAGTAATAACATTTGTTCTGTTATTCCAAAACTATTAAAGCTATCAGAAAGTGTAAATAAAAAACAAAGATTTTCAGCTTAAGATGCTGGAAAAGCTTAAATTCAAAGAAGTAAGATAAAAATCCTATAAATTCAAATTAGAACTATGGGGGGGGGGAAATCAGTGCATGCTTTTCTCCTTAAAAATTACAAGCTTCCTGGTTTTGTCTACTAAAATTGTCTACAATGACAGCTCAGTAGCAATGAGGGCAAATAGCGTTCAGATTGTGTGTTCTTAGCATCATTTTGAATTAAAAGGAAAGAATTTCCTAGGGAAATGACTGGTTCCAGGTCTGGCAGGAAATGTGGAAAATGAGCCACAGACATCTATGTGACTGGGAAAGGGGCGGGGAGGGCAGGAGTGGGGGAAGAAAGTAAAAGGAATAGCAGCCTCTAGACCAGGGTTTCTCAGCCTTGGTACTATTGACACTTGGAGTCCATTCTTTGGTTGCAGACTGCCCAGTCCACTGTATGATGTGTATTTAGCAGCATCCAGGCACCTTAAAGTCATGTAACTATTTTAATAAATTTCAAATATTAAATTGAAAGACAAAAGGAATTTGAAATTTGAAAGCAATGTGAAACAAATGAATCTGATTTAAATAAGTACTTTTATTCCGACTCAACCCAAATATATAACTCTTATTAAAATATTTAGGGTAGGACAAAAGTAGATAAAGAACATAGACTGAAAAAAATAGCATTTATGTTTGCAACTTGGGAGAAAAAAGTAAGAAAACATTTCAGAAAGAAACAGGATAATTAGAGACCAAAAAGAGAACTTGGTGATTCATTTAAGATTTTTAATATTCATAACTTTTCTTTGAAATATTGAGACAAAATGTCAGTCCTATGACTGTAAGAGAGAACAGTTAAAGCCTTGTGCCAAGAATAGGGATCTCTTCTATGAAATATCTTTTATTCAGTAAAAGAAATTCAAATCTGAAGTTTACTACTAAATGGAAGATTACATTTTCTTAAAATAAATTCACTTCTAACAATAAGTTAGAATTGTTTAACAAAGTTTATTTTACAATGGGTTTATTTCACAAATATATGAATAAAAGTTTGTCTAATGAACAGTCCCCCAGAATTATCATAGTCCATGAGTTGTAGAAACCTGTCTTACATATTAAAATTTTCACTACTCTTAGTGAAAAACTCAACAGGAACTTATATGTCCTAAATAAGCATGAGTGTGATGTGGTATATTGTAATATTTAAATAAAGGGGAGAGATGTTTCATTTAATTTTCTAGTATTCTCAGAAACACTCTTCTGGATGTCATCTCTTAATAGGAAAACTAATTAAGCAGTTGACAACTTTCGTTCACTTTCAAAGGACTATTCCAAGAAATACTGCAATCTTATCCTTTTATTTCCTTTCAAGGGAATATAAAACTTCTAAAACACATTTCCATGTAAATGCTTGAACTTCAGGGAGGTATTAATGAATGAACCATTACATCTGTTCAAATAGGAAAACAAAATAAGTGAGCTCTAAATCAGTTTATAAGAAAAAAGAAAGGAAAGAAAATCTTCACTGGGCGGGGGGAAATATCATTATACTATGTTCAGAAATGATTAAAAAGCCATGTGTCTTTCCAGCAATATCACAATGGCTTCTAATATCTCTGCTTCCAAACTCTTTCTTCTTCCTACCCATTTTTCAATTCTTTAAGTGTTCACAAAGCTCAGCACCATTTTATTGTATTCAACAGCTATCATTGACTTCCCGTTACTAAGTAGTTCAAATTTACTAACCACTAAGCTCCTCCACAGGCTCTTGCTCTTCCTTTCTGTGCACCAGGCAACTAGAATTAACACCATTTCCAAGTGTTCCATTGCTGATTCTTACTCTAAAATTTTAGTTCCTATTGACTCTGTTTATTGGAACGTCTCCTTTACTAAAACCATCTCAACCTTTGAGATACCCATGGCTCAAATGATAATCTGCCTGCAATGTGGGAGACATGGGTTCCATCCCTGGGTCAGGAAGATCCCCTGGAGGAGGGCATGGCAACCCACTCCAGTATTCTTGCCTGGAGAATCCCCATGGGCAGAGGAGCCTGGCAGGCTGCAGTCATGGGGTCACATCAGACATGACTGAGCGACGAACACACTTCTTCTTCTAAGAAAGTAACCCAATCAACCTATCAAAAGTTACTTTGCCTAAATCTTTGATCCACTATTAGAGCAAAAGTATTCTTATTTTTTTACCTGAATAAAACTTGAATCACTTAAACTCTACCATGAAGTCCTTGAAAGGAAGGATGGCAATATTTTTCTCAGACCCACCTGGCTCTGGGTCTGCCAAAGTTCAAATGAAGGAGGGTTGTACAAACAGCCATCCACCACCTTCAGCTGGACTTCTAAAAGTGGGTACCTCTGAGTGATTGCTCCTTTTCTGAGATGCGTGAATCATGCAGATAAAACCTTGGGAAACAGAGAATTATAAATTAACTTACCTGTAACAACATGGGTAATAGGACATGTTGTAGAGGAAAGAGCCCAGAAGGGAAGAAAAGCCCAGAAGGTTAGACAAACAAGGCTGGAGAGAAACGCAAAGAGGAAGCAGAGGAGAAAGATGGTAAGTAGGAGCTGAAAGGGCAAAGACACTGACAAAAGAGAAGAAATCAAATGGAAATCTCCAAGGGAAATGGAAATTCAGAGAAGGAAGAAGCAATACAAAGAAGGATTTCAGTAACTTAAATTGCAAGATATGTGATATAATCCCTTCATCTTCATTCTCATCAATGCCTTGACATTGAAATTTGAAGTGATATGACTCTTGTAATGGAAAGTGATCGAGGTAAGGCTGCACACTGCTCAAAAGCCAATTTAGAGGCAAGGCTGGTGGAAAGGAAAGTTTGCTTTATTTTGGATGCCAGCAACAACGTCAAGGGGGGGATTCCACCCCCGCCCCATCCAAGGCCGACTCCCCAACACTGACAATCAATGGGCAAGGGATTTTATATATAGAGGGAGGTGGCTTCATGCAGAAACAGTACAGTAAGCTCTGCCAGTCATCTTGATATTGGTCATGTGGTGATTTGACCACTGTCATCTTGACTGATTTGGGGCTTCCCTGATAGCTCAGTTTGTAAAGAATCTGCCTGCAATGCAGGAGACCTGGGTTCAATCCCTAGGTTGGGAAGATCCCCTGGAGAAGGGAAAGCCTATCCACTCCAGTATTCTGGCCTGGAGAATTCCATGGACTGTATAGTCCATGGGGTCACAAAGAGTAGGACAGGACTGAGCAACTTTCACTTCACTTTCATCTATTGAGGGCTTCCCTTGTGGCTCAGCTGGTAAAGAATCCACCTGCAATGCTGGAGACCTGGGTTGGGAAGATCCCCTGGAGAAAGGAAAGGCTATCCACTCCAGTATTCTGGCCTGGAGAATTCCACAGATGAGTTCATGGGCTCCCAAAGAGTCGGACACGACTGAGCGACTTTCACTACACTTCATCTATTGATTTAGGTACAGTTTGTCTTCAGGTCCAGGGTAGGTTTGTTCCCAGTTTTCTGAGGCCAGTTCTTGGAATTGTAACAGCTTCTGTTATGGATACAGTCTTCAGTTCAGTTCAGTTCAATCACTCAGTTGTGTCCGACTCTTTGCAACCCCCTGAACCGTGGCACCCCAGGCCTCCCTGTCCATCACCAACTTCTGGAGTCCACCCAGCCCACCTCTGTCATCCCCTTCTCCTCCTGCCTTCAATCTTTCCTAGCAATAGGGTCTTTTAAAATGAGTCAGCTCTTTGCATCAGGTGGCCAGAGTATTGGAGTTTCAGCTTCAGCATCAGTGCTTCCAATGAATATTCAGGACTGATTTCCTTTAGGATTTGATCTCCTTACAGTTCAAGGGACTCTCAAGAGTCTTCTCCAACACCACAGTTCAAAAGCATCAATTCTTCGGCACTCAGCTTTCTTTAGAGTCCAACTCTCACATCCATACATGACCACTGGAAAAACCATAGCCTTGACTAGACAGACCTTTGTTGATAATGTCTCTGCTTTTGAATACTCTATCTAGGTTGGTCATAACTTTCCTTCCAAGGAGTAAGCGTCTTTTAATTTCATGGCTGCAATCACCATCTGCAGTGATTTTGGAGCCCCCCAAAATACAGTCAGCCACTGTTTCTACTGTTTCCCCATCTATTTGCCATGAAGTGATGGGACCGGATGCCATGATCTTAGTTTTCTGAATGTTGAGCTTTAAGCCAACTTTTTCACTCTCCTCTTTCACTTTCATCAAGAGGCTCTTCGGTTCTTCTTCACTTTCTGGTCACATGTAATGAACTTCTTCCACCTGATGAGGGTTTCAGTATCTACAAGACAGCTCACAAGATATGGCTCAGAATATTATTAATATCTATAGACTTTGAGGAGTTAATATCTTTGACTTGGCTAATGACTAGACTATTATTATTTCATCCTATTTGGCTGGTTTTCTTTGTTTCTGGATTTTCTCACTCCTCTTATCAAACTTACTCTTTTAACCAAAGTTTTTCCACAAACAAAAAGCAGGCAGAGTACATGGGAGGGGAGGGACCACAGGGTCCTGCTCTGTTTCACTTGAGGATGGACATAAGATCAGCCCTGGGTGAGAGAGCCTGATGGAAGGAAGTCCAATTACAGTGTTTTACAATTAATTCCAGAATCACCCCATACCACAGTTTCATTTTCATTTGTTGGTTTGGGTACACATACAGGCTCCAGTAAAACTGGATTTGATAAACGTTTGATTCACTCATTGTCTAATATTTTTTTAATGTGTTTCATTGTGGTATAAGTCAAAGCATACTAGTTTTACCGTGCTTAACTGTATAGCTTGGTGGCAGTAAGTATATTCACTTTGTGGTGCAACTCTCACCATCTCCCAAATGTTTCACTTTCTAAACTGAAACTCTGTCCCCATTAAATATTAACTCCCCACTTTCTTATCCCAGCCCCTGGCCTCTGAAAATGTTACTTTCTGACTCTATGAATTTGACTATTCTAGATTTCTCGCTTCAAACAACATTTGTCTTGACCTATGGTATATTGGTCATTCTCTACTATTAATTTCATTATAAGATTCCTGTATAAAATGAAGTTCATCAGCTATTATTAAAGAGAGACAGTATCTTAACAGCAGGAATAAATTAACATTTGCAGCTAATGTTCCATCTAATATTCAGAATTGTAGAAGCAGAATCCATTTTGTGGATTGGTCCAGAATTGGACCTGGACGAAATTTGGTTTTATTTAGGTGGGATGTACTTAACGTTAGCAAAATTAACTTTGCTAAGGAATCAAAAAATGAATAAATAATGCCTCTGTCACTAGTAACAGTCATAATTGATCTGAGATTAACAGAATTTAAATCGGTGAGTTTTCTCTTTTCTATATTAACAAATTTATATTTTGTCTGCCAAAACAAAAACGAAAGCTTGAAAGCACTGTGAGCCCTCTTCTTTTTAATACTTAACGCTATACTCTAAAATGTACCTCTTCTTTTCCTATAACATTTCCATTCTCTCAGAGCCAAATAATCCCAGCTAGATATAAACAGCAGGATGTGGGGTTGGGGAAATAGGTGGAAGAATCTGAATAAATCAATTGTATTCAATTAATTTCTGTGACTATCAATCTTTAATTGGTGAAATTTCAGTCCCAGGAGAAGAGAAGAATTTGAATGGCTGATATTTTATTTTTTTCAAGGGGCCTTTAAGAGAGCCATAAATCCCTTCCTAGGTACTATTCCACCTTCAGTAAAGTGGAAGTTCCTTGTGAGAGAAAACGGCAAAACCCTTTCTTCTCTCCCAGGCACTACTTTGGCCTGGTCAAAAACTTGGCTAATGAACAGGGAACGCTGCTCAATATTATGTAGCAACCTAAATGGGAAAAGAATTTGAAAAAGAACAGATACATGTACAACTGTATCACTTTGCTGTACACCTGAAATTATCACAACATTGTTAATCAGCTATACTCCAATATAAAATGAAAAGTTTTTTAAAAACTTGGCTGGTGAAGAACACTAAAATTTAAAAGAGCATGCTTGCTTCTACACTTTGATGTTTAAAAATCTTGAGACTTAAACTTAGTCTAAGATAAACCCAGGATCTCACTGAGTGGAGTTGAAAATTAGTATGCACCATCACATTTTAGCAAAGTTTTGATCACTTACATAAAATATATACATTCAACACAATGCTCTTGCCTGTCATCTGAGAGTTAATGTTTTGAAAAAAATAGATATGAAGATGATTCTTAAGCTGCCTACAATTGGCAGGCCCACTGTACACCACCTGAAACAATTAAAGTAAGTGAAAAGATGAGAACACTGCAGTTGCTTTACCAGCTGTGACAACTTAAGAGAAAACAAACAAACAAACAAAATATCTTCACTCCTTTAAACAGAGCAAACAGGGAAAGTAAATAAACAGGCACCTCTGAAAATTTAGAAAAGCTTGTCCTTGGTCATTTAATATTTAAGGAGATAATTTCTAGATAATAAAGACAAGCTGGATGTTTAAGAACTGTGCATGCAGCCAATGTACTAAAAGCAACCATTAACTAAAAACCAATCGTTGAAACTTAACCAGTTTGCAAAATGCTTTTACAGAGCCCACACAGCCAAACCAGGCCAGCTAGTCCAAAAAGCACTTTTTCCATGACCCAGGACTTGGAACCCACTGTAGCCCAGGAAGAACCAGGGCCCCATAACCCGCAGCTAACACCATGGATGTACCACAAAGACATTATGAATGGATTGACAAATTCAAATCCACAGTCCAAAGGGGTCCCAGTGGCAGAAGGAAAACTATAGGATGTGGATTGAATGAGTAGGGGCCAAAGTCTTCCTAACTCAGACACTTACTAGCAACTGTCTGCCTGTCTCTATTATGAAAACAAAATTATTATTTTAAGAGGACAGTTTGGGATGATAAGAACAAAATATGTTTTATAAACAGTAAAACATAATCTGTTGTCATCTGCTCATAATTAACGTGAGTACTCCTACCACAAAGAGTGAAGTCTGTGTGTGCTGTCCTTAGTCATTCAGTCGTGTCCAACTCTTTGCAAGCCCATGGACTATAGCCCGCCAGGCTCCTCTGTCCATGGGGATTCTCCAGGCAAGAATAGTGGAGGGGGTCTTTCCAACCCAGGGATCGAACCCAAGTCTCCCACATTGCAGGTGGATTCTTTACCATCTGAGCCACCAGGGAAACCCAAGAATACTAGAGTGGGTAGCTTAACCCTTCTCCAGGGAATCTTCCCAAACCAGGAATCAAAGCTGGGTCTCCTGCATTGCAGGCAGATTCTCTACCAACTGAGCTACCAGGGAAGCAGTGAAGTCTGTAATTTGGTGAATAAAATTAATGTTTATTTTATTATTAATAAAATAAATATTAATTAATAATATCAATATCAGATTAATAAAATGTACTTAAACTCCAAAGATAAAAAATGAGTCTTGAAATCTCATATTAAAGGTTTTGGGAAATGAGATAAGGCATAATATAAACAGTTACTCTCATAAATTGTTGTATTAAATTAGATATATATGACCCAAAGTTAAGTATTCTAAACATTTAAAATTATAAAATATATTAATCTTACAATTATATTATATTTTATTAATGTGGAAATTTTTAATTAAATTATTATTAAATACAATCATTAACATTACAGTTTTTATAATACAATGGCAAAAAGTAAATGAAAAGTTTATTCAGTTAACTAGGCTTTAATGATAGACTTTATAATATAAAGAGAATAACACTAGCAGTGGTCTTTAAAAGTTTTGCTATTTCATCCTCTCAGGTTTTATTAGTGAAATCACAATGTACAAAATTATGCTATGTTCTTGCATTATAACAGCTGTAGCACTAGGGTGAGTTCTTAGAATTATGCTTTCAGAGGAAAATTAATGAACGTTAATGTGGTGCAGAAGGACAGAGGGCTTGAAAGCACATTATGTGCAGAAAGATGAAAGGAAATTGGACTGCTGAGTTTAGGCTTTAAAAACAAGGAAGAAATAACAGTTATATCCAAATATTTGAATAGCCTTTATAATTACTCCCAGACAATACTGTTAGATGTAATTGCAGGTAACTACAGACAAGTGTTGGCTTAGAGGTTAAAGAGTCTCCCTGGAATGCGGGAGACCCGGGTTCGATCCCTGGGTCGGGAAGATCCCCTGGAGAAGGCAATGGCACCCCACTCCAGTATTCTTGCCTGGAAAATCCCATGGAGGGAGGAGCCTGGTAGGCTACAGTCCATGGGGTCGCAAGGAGTCGAACACGACTGAGTACTTTCAATTTCACCTTCACAGACAAGTAGACCACGTTTATCTTTTTGAGAGTGAATAACATTGAAGAGGATGGACAGTGACTTATGTGGTAGGGGTTTAAACATTAAAGGAGGTGAGAAGAGAAAAAAATATCTACGTTACATACAATGGTGTTTCACAACTCAGATTTTGTGGTTTATTATTTTTTTCTTTAATAGCTCAATGTAAATCTCTGGCAGCCCAGTCATTAAGATTTTCCCTTCCAATGCAGGGGTTGTAGGTTTAATCCCTGGTAATATCCCACACGAATTGTGGCTTTAAAGAAAACAGAAGCAATATTGTAACAAATTCAATAAAAAACATTATGGTCCGCATCAAAAAATCTTTAAAAAATAAATACAACATATTCAGCTGAAATATGGCAACAATTTTCATGATCCTTGTTTACATACTTTAAACAAGTGTAGCTCCACAATTGAAAGATGGAATTATGCTTTGGAGCTAGAAGGAAAAAATTATCCTCTCACAACCTTAAAATAATCACACACACACACACACACTGCTTGCTAAAAGTCCTTTCATGAGATACACTTCAGGTACCCTTGCAGGCTTTCCCTGCTGCAAAGTGTCACTCAATATCTCCATTACTAATTTAAAAATGAATGATTGTGCAATGGGGGAGAGTAATTATCTCCAATCCTCCTGGTTCCTGAAAAATAATAAAACTTTCACTCCTTGGAACAGATAGGTATAGAAATAACACTTCCATTCATTCTCTTTGATTATCTTATTGATGAGACTGTGAGAAAGCCTGTGCAGGAAAGAAGCAATTCTTTTTGAGCACTGTTTTAAACATACATTTTCTTCTCCTTTTCCACGAGGTCATTCACCTGCCCTAATGTGGCACCTTGCAGCTGTCCAGCCCTTACCTGCAAAAACAGCAGAAGCGTTATTTGGGCAGAGGAGAAGGAAAACGTTAAAGTCCAGATGCAGGCTGCATTTTTTAATTTGATTGATAAGTAACAAAGCTGATATTTTTGTTTGAATTGCCATCTGTTGGCAACCTATGTTTATTTTCTGAAATTGGCTCTAAATGCTGTCGTGAGGGAAAGAGATGAGATTAATCATTTGCTTCCAAAACCTGTACAAGTTTTACCCAAATGACAGAAATACATCACATTATATGCCAACCCAGGATGGCATTGTTGAAGTAAGCATGTTCATCCAGAAAACAGAAACAGTCACAAAACTCAAGAAAATAGGAAAGAGGAAAACAAAGCTTTATTCAACATTTCATGAAGTTTGCTTTTTATATAAATGAAATTTGAGTTATGAAAAGTTATATATCGTAGTTATTGCCTAAACTCAGGGCAGAAAGTTTATTGTGAATTCACTATAAATAGGTGGATGAAGCACAGCTGGTCTTGGAAACTGGGCAGAAATATCTACACGAAATTAAATTATTTTTACTGCCTATGAAAGAATTCTGCAATAGATGAAAAGAAAATATTGCACTTCAGAGAGACAGCAAAGCAGTTTTCAAATAAGTGAATGTAGAAAAGAGAATGTTTTAAAGAATGCTAATGTTGTGACCTCAATAAAATTAAATAGGAAATAAAAGAGGAAAATAAGATGAAAAGACAAAATGAGATGAATGAGGAGCTTTCTTGTGATGCAAGTTGTGGTGAAAAGTTTCCCCAAAATAGAAAAATATTTTTCCAAAAATTGAGTAGTAGAATTTATATCTTTATCACATTGAATAAAGAGCAGAATTAACTACATAAAAAATAATGTAATATGAAGGATAAACTTAAGTCTTCTCAAAATGAAGAAGCTAGAAAAAAAATGGAAAAAAAATAATAATAGTGATTCACAATTTCTGCCTAGAGATGAATGGACAACAACAGAATGAAGATGAGATAGAATATACTGAATGCTGAAGTCCTAACTTCAATGTTTTTAAAAAGAAAAATGTTTTCTTATTGTCAGTTCAGTTCAGTTACTCAGTCATGTCCGACTCTTTGGGACCTCATGAACTGCAGCACGCCAGGCCTCCCTGTCCATCACCAACTCCCAGAGTTTACCCAAACTCATCTCCATTGAGTCGGTGATGCCATCCAGCCATCTCAACTTCTGTCATCCCCTTCTCCTCCTGCCTTCAATCTTTCCCAGCATCAGGGTCTTTTCAAATGAGTCAGCTATTCGCATCACATGGCTAAAGTATTGGAGCTTCACCTTCAACATCAGTCATTACAATAAACTCTCAGGACTGATCTCCTTTAGGATAGAGTGGTTGGATCTCCTTGCAGTCCAAGGGACTCTCAAGAGTCTTCTCCAATACCACACTTTGAAAGCATCAATTCTTTGACTCTCAGCTTTCTTTAGAGTCCAACTCTCACCTCCATACATGACTACTGGAAAAACGATAGCCTCGACTAGACGGACCTTTGTTGGCAAAGTAATGTCTCTGCTTTTGACTATGCTGTCTAGGTTGGTCATAACTTTCCTTCCAAGGAGTAAGCATCTTTTAATTTCATGGCTGCAATCACCATCTGCAGTGGTTTTGGAGCCCAAAGAAATAAAGCCTGCCACTGTTTCCACTGTTTCCCCATCTATTTCCCATGAAGTGATGGGACCAGATGTAAGATCTTAGTTTTCTGAATGTTGAGTTTTAAGCCAACTTTTTCACTCTCCTCTTTTACTTTCATCAAGAGGCTCTTTAGTTCTTCTTCACTTTCTTCCATAAGGGTAGTGTCATCTGCATATATGAGATTATTGATATTTCTCCCAGCAATCTCGATTCCAGCTTGTGCTTCTTCCAGCCCAGCATTTCTCATGATGTACTCTGCATATAAGTTAAATGAGCAGGGTGACAATATACAGCCTTGACGAACTCCTTTTCCTATTTGGAACAAGTCTGTTGTTCCATGTCCAGTTCTAACTGTTGCTTCCTGACTTGCATACAGATTTCTCAAGAGGCAGGTCAGGTGGTCTGGCATTCCCATCTCTTCAAGAATTTTCCACAGTTTGTTTTGACTCACACAGTCAAAAGCTTTGGCATAGTCAATAAAGCAGAAGTAGATGATTTTCTGGAGCTCTCTTGCTTTTTCCATGATCCAGCGGTGCGGGGAGCGAGCTCCACCCGTGGCAGAGGTCATGAGGAAGGAGGCTTGGCATACGTAAAGGTGGGATCGAGCCTCAGGAGTCCCCCTGGAAATTCTCGAGCATCTACCCCCAAAACCAGAGTCTGCCTACTTTCTGCTTTGTGCTCTCACCTACACCTCTGACTTTACAGGGGGCTGTCCCCCACTACCTCTCTCTGAAAAAAAGAGTTAACTTACAGCTCCAGTTAATAAAGTTCCTGGGTGTGATAGTGTTTCAACCTACAAACTCCTTTGGAAGTCCTCTAGCCTGCCTGAATAGGTTTTTCCGGCCACATGTGATTGTTCAGAGCCTCCCAACTGTGAGAGGCAGGAGATGTTCTAAACTGTCTAAACACAGATTCCTTTGAGTAGTTAAAAGATTGATTAGAATTGTATTGGTGAAGGGTTTTTCACTTGTTGGGCCAATGTGTGCTGCTAAGTCTCCATATCCCTTACCTACTGTGTCCTTGGCAGTGTATTGATTAATATAATTGGTGTAAGTAGTAGCTTTAATGTTTGCAACCTTGGACCCTTGAGTTAATTCTTTTTCTTGTTATAGCCCACCACACCTTTGCCCTATAGGAATGCAACTTTAATGCTTTTGGAGGATGCCGCCTGACTAATCGCCTTTAGAGAAAAATAAGTTTTCTGAAGAAAGGGTCTTAAAATGTTAACAGGCCTCTGGGCCAGAAGATGATGCAAATCACCTAAACTTTTGCATATGTTAAGTTTGCAGGAAGAAAGCCTGGCTTACTGCATGACTCTACCCCTTCCCCCATTATCCTCTATGCATAACTTAAGGTATAAAAACTACTTTGGAAAATAAAGTGTGGGTCTTGTTCACCGAAACTTGGTCTCCCCATGTCGTTCTTTCTCTTACCTTCTGGCTGAATTATTCAGCCTCTTTTCTCCACTGAATTTCCTCACTGAGCTATCCTTATTCTATTACTCTTTATATCCTTAATTAACATTTAATTAAGCAGTTCTTTCCTGATCCTCGCCGACCCCGTCCCCGCTTCGAGTTCCCTGGATCCACCGGGGCTGGACCCCGGCACAGCAGATGTTGGCAGTTTGATCTCTGGTTCCTCTGCCTTTTCTAAAACCAGCTTGAACATCTGGAAGTTTGTGGTTCACGTATTGTTGAAGCCTGGCTTGGAGAATTTTGAGCATTACTTTACTAGCATGTGAGATGAGTGCAATTGTGTGGTAGTTTGAACATTCTTTGGCATTGCCTTTCTTTGGGACTGGAGTGAACACTGACCTTTTCCAGTTCTGTGGTCACTTCTGAGTTTTCCAAAGTTGCTGGCCTATTGAGTGCAGCACTTTCACAGCATCATCTTTTAGAATTTGAAATAGCTCAACTGGAATTCCGTCATCTCCACTAGCTTTGTTTGTAGTGATGCTTCCTAAGGCCCACTTGACTTCATGTTCCCGGATGTCTAGCTCTAGGTGAGTGATCGTGCCATCGTGATCTTCTGGGCTGTGAAGATCTTTTTTGTACAGTTCTTCTGTGTATTCTTGCCATAATATATATGTATTAATATATACACACAAATGGTTTCCCAGGTGGCCCAGTGATAAAGAATCCACCTGCCAATATAAGAGACACAGGAGATGTGGATTCAATCCCTGGGTCATCAAGATCCCCTGGAGGAGGACATGGCAAGCCACTCCAATATTCTTGCCTCAAAAATTCCATGGAGAGAGGACACTGGCAGCCTGCAGTCCTTGGGGTCATGAAGAGTAGGATGCAACTGAGCGAATGAGTGTGTACTCACACACACATACATAATGTATAAACAAATACATCAGATCAGATCAGTTGCTCAGTCGTGTCCAACTCTTTGCAACCCCATGAATCGCAGCACGCCAGGCCTCCCTGTCCATAACCATCTCCCGGAGTTCACTCAAACTCACGTCCATCAAGTCAGTGATGCCATCCAGCCCTCTCATCCTCTGTTGTCCCCTTTTCCTCCTGCCCCCAATCCCTCCCAGCATCAGTCTTTTCCAATGAGTCAACTCTTCACAAAAGGTGGCCAAAGTACTGGAGTTTCAGCTTTAGCATCATTCCTTCCAAAGAACACCCAGGGCTGATCTCCTTCAGAATGGACTGGTTGGATCTCCTTGCAGTCCAAGGGACGCTCAAGAGTCTTCTCCAACACCACAGTTCAAAAGCATCAATTCTTCGGCGCTCAGCTTTCTTCACAGTCCAACTCTCGCATCCATACATGACCACTGGAAAAACCATAGCCTTGACTAGACGGACCTTTATTGGCAAAGTAATGTCTCTGCTTTTCAATATGCTATCTAGGTTGGTCATAACTTTTCTTCCAAGGAGTAAGTGTCTTTTAATTTCATGGCTGCAGTCACCATCTGCAGTTATTTTGGAGCCCAAAAAATGAACAGTATGAAAAGGCAAAATGATAGGATACTGAAAGAGGAACTCCCCACGTCAGTAGGTACCCAATATGCTACTGGAGATCAGCGGAGAAATAACTCCAGAAATAATGAAGGGATGGAGCCAAGGCAAAAACAATACCAGTTGTGGATGTGACTGGTGATAGAAGCAAGGTCCAATGCTGTAAAGAGCAATATTGAATAGGAACCTGGAATGTCAGGTCCATGAATCAAGGCAAATGGGAAGTGGTCAAACAAGAGGTGGCAAGAGTGAATGTCAATGTTCTAGGAATCAGCGAACTAAAATGGACTGGAATGGGTGAATTTAACTCAGATGACCATTATATCTATGACTGCAGGCAGGAATCCCTTAGAAGAAATGGAGTAGCCATCATGGTCAACAAAAAAGTCCTAAATGCAGTCCTTGGATGCAATCTAAAAAACGACACAATGATCTCTGTTCGTTTCCAAGGCAAACCATTCAATATCACAGTAATCCAAGTCTATGCCCCAACCAGTAATGCTGAAGAAGCTGAAGTTGAACAGCTCTATGAAGACCTACAAGACCTTTTAGAACTAACACCCAAAAAAAACACAAACGAACAAACACATCCATAATGTATAAACAGATATAAGTATATATACATACTATGCCTATTCTAAAACGGTCTGAGTTAATGAATTACTTTCAAAAAGTAAGCTGTTGTTGTTCTTGTTTAGTCACTAAGTCACACCGGTTCTTTTGTGACACCGTAGACTATAGCCTGCCAGGCTACTATGTCCATGGAATTTCCCAGGCAAAAATACTGGAGTGGCTTGCCATTTTCTTCTCCAGGGAATTTTTCTGACCCAGTGATCGAACCTGTATCTCCTGCATTGGCAGGTGGATTCTTTACCTCTGAGCCACCTGGGAAGCCCAATACACACATATAATTAGGCTCTTAAAATACATTTTGAAAGCAAGAGTCATATGACACAGTAAGGTGATGGCAGTATCTTGAAGCCCAACTAATTGATAACAGAAAACACAGGACTGAACTCCTGACAGCCTCTTTAAGTGGACTTTAGTTTTGGAATCATAAAAACAAAAGTCTGAAAAGATACATGGAGCATAATCAAGAACACTTTGTAATCTATCAGCTGTGATTTGGCCAGAAGGAAGAATACAAAAAGAATTCAGGAATCATTTGGCTCTAGGCAAATTAGTTGTATCCAATCAAGTCTTGAAACAAAAAGATGGGGCTGAAGACTCAAACATAAGAAAAAAAGTTTCTTAAGTGCCAAACACTGAATACATAAGTAAACTAAATTGTTGGTCGAAATGGAAACTTTATTTTGGGTGTCTTTGAAAAATGTCAACCTCAGTATTCTTGGTATGAAAACTTAGATTCAATTACTAACTGGGCCCACATTGCCCCATTTGACTTTCCTGGGCCTCCAGTAGAAACAAAATCATTTCCATTTCTTAACCATGACAGACAGTATGGGACTGGACCATATCTGCAACCCTCTCCCAGCCTCCCATGCCTAGTCAGGCATTGGTCAGGCCTAGTCAGGCCATTGGTAAGGACCTGGCAATTACATATACCGTCTGAAATATCTGAAATGTCATAGACAGCCTGAGCAAGAAGCCATAGTCATAATTAGAAATCCCTTCTCCCTGGTAGCTAATGTGCGTTCATGCTAAGTCACTTCAGATTCAGATTCAGATCAGTAGCTCAGTCATGTCCGACTCTTTGCGACCCCATGAATCGCAGCACACCAGGCCTCCCTGTCCATCACCAACTCCCAGAGTTCACCCAGACACATCCATCGAGTCAGTGATGCCATCCAGCCATCTCATCCTCTGTTGTCCCCTTTTCCTCCTGCCCCCAATCCCTCCCAGCATCAGAGACTTTTCCAATGAGTCAACTCTTCGCATGAGGTGGCCAAAGTACTGGAGTTTCAGCTTTAACATCACTACTTCCAAAGAAATCCCAGGGCTGATCTCCTTCACAATGGACTGCTTGGATCTCCTTGCAGTCCAAGGGACTCTCAAGAGTCTTCTCCAACACCACAGTTCAAAAGCATCAATTCTTCAGCACTCAGCTTTCTTCACAGTCCAACTCTCACATCCATACATGACCACTGGAAAAACCATAGCCTTGACTAGATGGACCTTTGTTGGCAAAGTAATGTCTCTGCTTTCCAATATTCTACCTAGGTTGGTCATAACTTTCCTTCCAAGGAGTAAGCATCTTTTAATTTCATGGCTGCAGTCACCATCTGCAGTGATTTTGGAGCCCAGAAAAATAAAGTCTGACACTGTTTCCACTGTTTCCCCATCTATTTCCCATGAAGTGATGGGACCGGATGCCATGATCTTAGTTTTCTAAATGTTGAGCTTTAAGCCAACTTTTTCACTCTCCTCCTTCACTTTCATCAAAAGGCTTTTTAGTTCCTCTTCACTTTCTGCCATAAGGGTGGTGTCATCTGCATATCTGAGGTTATTGATATTTCTCCCAGCAATCTTGATTCCAGCTTGTGTTTCTTCCAGTCCAGTGTTTCTCATGATGTACTCTGCATATAAATTAAATAAACAGGGTGACAATATACAGCCTTGACGAACTCCTTTTCCTATTTGGAACCAGTCTGTTGTTCCATGTCCAGTTCTAACTTTTGCTTCCTGACCTGCATACAATTTCTCAAGAGGCAGATCAGGTGGTCTGGTATTCCCATCTCTTTCAGAATTGTCCACAGTTTATTGTGATCCACACAGTCAAAGGCTTTGGCATAGTCAATAAAGCAGAAATAGATGTTTTTCTGGAACTCTCTTGCTTTTTCGATGATCCAGCAGATGTTGGCAATTTGGTGTCTGGTTCCTCTGCCTTTTCTAAAACCAGCTTGAACATCAGGAAGTTCACTGTTCACATATTGCTGAAGCCTGGCTTGGAGAATTTTGAGCATTACTTTACTAGCGTGTGAGAAGAGTGCAATTGTGTGGTAGTTTGAGCATTCTTTGGCATTGCCTTTCTTTGGGATTGGAATGAAAACTGACCTTTTCCAGTCCTGTGGCCACTGCTGAGTTTTCCAAATTTGCTGGCATATTGAATGCAGCACTTTCACAGCATCATCTTTCAGGATTTGGAATAGCTCAACTGGAATTCCATCACCTCCACTAGCTTTGTTCATAGTGATGCTTTCTAAGGCCCACTTGACTTCACATTCCACGATGTCTGGCTCTAGGTCAGTGATCACACCATCATGATTATCTGGGTCGTGAAGATCTTTTTTGTACAGTTCTTCTGTGTATTCTTGCCATCTCTTCTTAATACCTTCTGCTTCTGTTAGGTCCATACCATTTCTGTCCTTTATCCAGCTCATCTTTGCATGAAATGTTCCTTTGGTATCTCCGATTTTCTTGAAGAGATCCCTAGTCTTTCCCATTCTGTTGTTTTCCTCTATTTCTTTGTATTGATCGCTGAAGAAGGCTTTCTTATCTCTTCTTGCTATTCTTTGGAACTCTGCATTCAGATGTTTATATCTTTCCTTTTCTCCTTTGCTTTTCACTTCTCTTCTTTTCACAGCTATTTGTAAGGCCTCCCCAGACAGCCATTTTGCTTTTTTGCATTTCTTTTCCATGAGGATGGTCTTTATTCCTGTCTTCTGTACAATGTCACAAACCTCGTTCCATAGTTCATCAGGCACTCTATCTATCAGATCTAAGCCCTTAAATCTATTTCTCACTTTCACTGTATAATCATAAGGGATTTGATTTAGGTCATACCTGAATGGTCTAGTGGTTTTCTCTACTTTCTTCAATTTCAGTCTGAATTTGGCAATAAGGAGTTCATGGTCTGAGCCACAGTCAGCTCCTGGTCTTGTTTTTGTTGACTGTATAGAGCTATCCATCTTTGGCTGCAAAGAATATAATCAATCTGATTTCGGTGTTGACCATCTGGTGATGTCCATGTATAGAGTCTTCTCTTGTGTTATTAGAAGAGGGTGTTTGTTATGACCAGTGCATTTTCTTGGCAAAACTCTATTAGTCTTTGCCCTGCTTCATTCCCTATTCCAAGGCCAAATTTGCCTGTTACTCCAGGTGTTTCTTGACTTCTTAATTTTGCATTCCAGTCTCCTATAATGAAAAGGACATCTTTTTTGGGTGTTAGTTCTAAAGTCACTTCAGTCGTGTCCAATTCTTTGCAACCCTATGGACTGTAGACTGCCACACTCCCCTGTCCATACGATTCTCCAGGCAAGAATATTGGAGTGGATTCCCATACCTTCTCAGGGGATTTTCCTGACCCAGGGATCGAACTCACATTTCTTACATCTTGTGCTCTGGCAGGTGTGTTCTTTACCACTAGAGCCACCTGTGAGCCCCTGGAAGCTAATACCAGGATGGTAATTATTTTGAATTTTGTAACTATGTCAAATCAGTGCTTACATACCTTAAACTTGCACAGTGTTAGGCATCAATTATACTCCCCAAAGTTGAAGGGGGAAAAAAAAGAAAATAAATATTCTTCTAAAGTTCTAATCAGTAGTTCCTCGTCACACATCTCAGACTTCTATACGGAAAGATCTGCTAAAGAAAACTAACTGAATAGAGATACATGAATATCTTTTTGAGTTTGATGAAGTCAATATGTTTATTTAAGAAGTAGAGGAGAAATTAAGAAGGTGATGTGTTCAGAATTTTCTTCTAGAAAAGTAAACTCATTAATCAACATACACAGAACTCAGTTGTGATAAAATCTGGAATTCTGACAGCTACAGATGGTATCTGTTGCATTGAAGAAACTGAGACAGCAGTTTGTCATTAGCTGAGAAATGATTACTGAAGCTTGAAAAACATAATAGTATAAATCTGTATATATCTGTAATCCCTAGAATTCAGTGTGGCTTGGTAGATGCCATTCATTGAAATTCAACTGAATCTTCAGTTTTTAATAACTGTCACATCCTTAGCCAGAGCCAAATCTCCTTGACATAGCACTGTCATGATTTTGGGGGGGAGGGGTGGGGGTGGGAATCATAATTCATTGATCCAAGGCCACACTCACTGGAACTAAAGCTGCCAAACTCAACACTATATAACAATCAAAAACCTGCAGAGCTGACTTGACCAGGCCCAGAGGCTCTGTTTCTGGTTTGTGTGCAGATTACATGGATGTGTTCATTTTGTGAAAAATTGACTTTGTTGCCATTATTATGTATATTTTTTGCTTTTGTGCTATATTTCAGTACAACTGACATTTAAAAAGTTGATAGATAGTATAAACTTTCAATTCACTCTGCATAGGAGTAATTTTGGTAGGTTAAGTATATTTATATTCTTTAACTTCTGTTAGCATTTCTTTAAGATGGTTGGCATGTACCTCCCTACACTTAAATCCTCCCTTATCATTGGAGCTTATCATTAAATGGCTTCAAATTGACATGTGACTGAAACATGTGGTAAATGGCTCCTGATTGCACATGTTTCCAATCTATAAAGAACTAGACACCACAAAGCATTGCACAAAGAATACACACTACGTAAGTGTGACTGACAGTTTGGGCTCTGGTGTCAGATTGCCTCCATCGAAACTAATTGTTCCACACTAGCTATTCAGGCTTGAGATAGTTTAACCAGCTCTGCAATTCTTAAATCCTCTCAGTAGAAACAATTATAGTGTTATTTCATAAGGTTGTTGTGAGGATGAAGTTAGTTGATTCACTAAACTCTTAGAAAATTGCTGACTCATGGTAAGTTCTAAATAAGGGCTGCTGCTGCTGCTGCTGCTGCTAAGTTGTTTCAGTCGTGCCCGACTCTGTGCAACCCCATGGATGGCAGCCCACCAGGCTCCGCCGTCCCTGGGATTCTCCAGGCAAGAACACTGGAGTGGGTTGCCATTTCCTTCTCCAGTGCATGAAAGTGAAAAGTAAAGTCGTTCAATCGTGTCTGACTCTTAGCGACCCCATGGACTGCAGCCCACCAGGCTCCTCCGTCCACAGGATTTTCCAGGCAACAGTACTGGAGTGGGGTGAAATAAGGGCTAGCTATCTTCAAGACTATTAATGTTATTGTTGTTTAGATGCTAAGTCGTGTCCAGCTCTTTGCAATTCCATAGATTGTAGCCAACCAAGCTCCTCAAATCCATGGGATTTCCCAGCAAGAATACTGGAGTGGCTTGCCATTTCCTTCTCCCCAGCATCATTCCTACCCAGGGATCAAACCTGCATCTCTTGTATTGGCAGGTGGATTATTTACTGCTGAGATACTAGGGAAGCTGTATCAATGCTATAAATGTTATTACAATTAAAATTATTATCTTAAATTTTGCCACTAAATTCTAGTTACAAGACAGTGTGTAGGTGAGTTTTATACTTATATGATGTAAGTTATTTTTTCAGCTGCTATAACAGAGTCCAAATAATAATGACTTCAAAAGGCAGAAACTGGGGCTTTCCTTGGTGGTCCAGGAAACCCTAACCCTAACCCCTAACCCTAACCCTAACCCCCAACCCTGGTTAAGACTCCATGCTTCCAATTCAGGTGGCATGAGTTCAATCCCTGGTCAGGAAACCAAGGTCTCACATTCTACACAACACAGACAAAAAAATGTTAAAAAAAATTTTTTTTCTAAAGGCAGAAGTTTATTCTTCTCTCATATAATAGGACTAAATTAGGCAAAGTTGGCAGACAGTTTTATTATCTTTTAAAAATAGATTCCACATAGAGGTTTAAGTCAGCTGCTCCTAACATTTGCCACATCTCATAAAACAAGAAACTTGCCAGAGGAAAACACAACCAATGTTTTTAAGAATTAGAGCCAGAGGGCCCATCATTTCTACTTGCATCCCATTGGTCAGTATTTAGTCATATGGTCACACTTGGCTGCAAGGGATGCTACAAAATGTAGTCTCCAGCTGAGTAGCCACATGTTAGCAAAAACTCTATTGATATGGAATAAATGGAGAATGGATATTGGTAACCAATTAGACCTCTGCCATAATTACCAACACAGTGCTGTTATGCAGTCTTTAAAAGATCTAAGATATTCTATGTGCCACATTAATTTATATCCGTTCTCTTCTGAGAGTCCATTAAAATGTTAGTAAGGGAATGAAAAGACCACTGATCCACAGTAATTGATTAATCATGGACCTTCAATATTACAGAATAAGTTCTTTGGGGTCATCAAACGAGAAAATGTTTCAGTGAATTTCTGGAAGATGTCATTGCTGATAGAAAAGACTGGAGCAATGTTAAGCTCATGAAGAAAATAAAATCAAGGAAGATGATTCTCTGCCTTGTAGAATGTTAAGAAGGCTGAATGCTTAATTGGAAATATTCTTAATAATATCCAAAATACCAGACATGAGAATGGAGAAGCTTTCAGATGATAAAAACCCATTCCTAGTGCTTCAGCTATATACTGCTGTGTAACAAACCACCTAAAAGTCAATGGCATAAAATCAGAGCCATTTCATTATGCTCATGATTTGTGGGTCAGGAATTGAGACAGAGCACAGAGGAGGGATGGCTTTGGCCACTGCACAGCATTCAGAGCCTCAGTTGGGAAGACTTGAGTAGCCAGGAGTGACCCAAACAACTGGAGTGTGGAATCATTGGAAGGCTTCTTCTGTCATGTGTCTGTCACTTGGGTTGCAATGACTTAAAGACTGATCTCAGCTCAAACTATCAATATACTGCCTGCATATGACTTCTCCACATAGTCTTGGCTTTTTACAACAAAGCAGCTAAGTTCTGGCAGAACTCCCAAGATGGAGTTTCTGGGGAGGATGAATTTCAAGAGGCCCAGGGTGAAAGACAAAGATCAGTCATAACCAAGTCTCAGAAGTCTCTTAGTGTTATTCCTGAAAGTGAAAGTGTTAGTCAGTCATATCCAATTCTTTTGCTACTTCATGGACTGCATAGAGCCCACCAAGCTCTTCCGTCCATGGAATTCTCTAGGCAAGAATACTGGAGTGGGTTGCCATGCCCTTCTCCATGGGATCTTCCTGACCTAGGGATCAAAGTTGGGTCTCTGGCATTGCAGGCAGATTCTTTCCATCTGAGCCACCTGCAGACTTCAGTTTTTCAGGCTATGATAAGCCTATCCAAATTCAAGAAGACTTGTGGACCCCATCTCTCAATAAGAAAAATGTCAAAGAACTGGGGGGGCCATGTTTTAAAATGGAAACTTCTACAAGTGCATGTGCCTACTCAGCCCCTCAGTTGTGTCCAAGTCTATGACCCCCATGGACTCTAGCCTATCCATGGGATTTCCCAGGCAAGAATACTAGAATGGGTTGCCATTTTCCCCTCCAGGGGATCTTCCCAACCCAGGGATCCAACTCACCTCTCCCACGTCTCCTGCATTGGCAAGCAGATTTTTTCCACTGAGCCACCTGGGAAGCCCGAACTCCTGCATCCGTTGTTGTGAAATTTCATAATGCTAAGGCTAAAGGTATCCAGAGGGAAGAAAATGCAAATAGCTTTGTACTTTCAGAATACAATGGAAAGAGAACCAGCCTGACAGAAGATATTGCATCAGAAACACAAGGAGCTAAAGACAGAGAAGGAAAATTTTCTATATTGTGATAGAAAAATTATCTTCAACCTAGTAGTTGGTATATAGACCCAATCCAGACTAATAGAGAAGTAGAAACATAGGATGATAGCCATCATCAGTTTAGTTTGAACAGAAAGATAGAAGACAGAAAATAAGATTCACTGGAAGGAAATAACAAAAATGCTGCAACTCCAAAGTTTCTAGGAAAAAGTGATGCTAAAAATAATTAAGATGAAGTAAAGGCAAATAGTACAAGAAAAAAATAATATCATTGGAGAGTCCAGAAAAAACAAAAAGCTATTTAAGAAAGCCAATGTAATTATAGTGTGCTATTTGGCTCTACAAAATAACTGTATAGTCTTAATGACATAAAAATTATTATTGATTACCCAAATGATAGATAACAAAATAGAAAGAACATGTTGATGGGAAGCTACCAGGGATTAGGATATGTTGTTGTTGCTTAGTCACTAAGTCATGTTTGACTCTTTGCAACCCCATGGACTGTAGCCCCCACCCCAGGCTCCTCTGTCCATGGGATTTCCCAGGCAAGAATACTGAAGTGGATTGCCATTTCCTTCTCCAGAAGATCTTCCTGACCCAGAGGTCGAACCCACGTCTCCTGCATTGGCAGGCAGATTCTTTACCACTAAGCCACCAGGGAAGCCCTTGGATTGTGTAAAAGAGCTAATTCTTCATCCATTGCATAGCCGCATACTATACTAATTATGGATATAGCAGTAATTACTAAAGAAACAATCTAAACTAAAGTAAGGTGCCTGCTTTTGGAGAACAAGACTGAAGAGTTGAGAATAGAATTTTTGCTTTATATTAAAATTCACCCTTGACCATTTAATTATTTAATTTGCATGTTTTAATTACATTAAAATTTTAAATGATCTTTTAAATGCTGATTATCATATTTTAATGTTAGTTAAAGACCAAGGGAAGACATAAAAAAGATTAATTATTACATTATTGAAGATTATGAGTCTCAAAACACAAATATATTCTCAGGTACTTAAGAATTTAATGTATTACAAATATGAAATTATAAATCAGTAAGAAAGGGAGAATATTAGTCAAATAGTGGTGCTGAGATAACTGTGCAACATTTAAAGTGAAAAATACTCTATATCATAAAATATATTGTTATGAATTTCTATATTTAAATTAAAAATCTGGAAAGGATACCTCCTGTGCAGTGGGCATGTCTTCCCTTTCCTAAGTAGAAATCACCACAATCAGAAAATAACCATGCCTGGCAACTTGGATTTTATTTTATTTTTGGTTTTTTTTTTTTTTTTGAAACTTGGATTTTAAAAGAAACAAAAAGATTGTCTTTCTTTTTTAAATTAAAATCATCGCGTATGAAGGCCAAGAATTTTTCTTGTTGTTTTTCTGTTTCAGAATACACAATATAACACACCTATAGGAAAAGGAAGTGACCAGAAAGAGCTGACAATAGAGTTTTAGACAGGATGATAGTCACCTTGGAGGAAATTGTCAGTACCCACGTGGAGATTAACTTGAATGCAACCCTTAATGGCATCTGTTTTGGGAGATTAGAGATACTGTTTTCATCTTCAGTTTGTTCTACTCTCTGTGACAACAGATTCCACAGTTGGCTTTATTAAAACTTCCTCTTAAACATGTTAATGTGCTTTTCTAACTAAAATGTGCTTTTAGCATTGTCAGTGCTCTATATGAGGTATAACTTTAGATATAAGGCTAGCCAAACCAATCAATCAGATTGAAATGGCCTAGGAAGATATAGTGGGTTGAATGTTGTTTAGTCACTCAGTAATGCCCAACTGTTTGTGAATCCATGAACTATAGTCCACCAGGGTCCTCTGTCCATGGGATTTCCCAGGCAAGAATATTGGAGTGGGTTGCCATTTCCTTCTCCAGGGGATCTTCCCAACCCAGGGATCAAACCTGCCTGGCAGGCAGATTCTTTACCACTGAGCCATCTGGGAAGCCCAACAGGTGAATAGTAGCCCCCATCGAAAGTCCAAGTCCTGATACTCAGGACCCATAACTGCAACCTTATTTGGAAATGGGGTCTTTGCAGATGTAATTAAATTAAAAGAAAGACAGTGAAGTCACTCAGTCATGTCTGACTCTTTGCGACCCCATGGACTGTAGCCTACCAGGTTCCACCGTCCATGGGATTTTCCAGGCAAGAATACTGGAGTGGGTTGCCATTTCCTTCTCCAGTAGATCTTCCCAACCCAGGGACTGAACCTGGGTCTCCCGCATTGTAGGCAGACGCTTTACTGTCTGAGCCACCAGGGAAGTCTCATTAAATTAAAGGGCCTTCCAATGACACCCTCCTGGATTTAGGGTGGGCTCTAAATCAAATGACAAATATCCTTATAAGAAACAGAAAAGACATAGAAACAAAGGCGGAGTCCACTTGAAGACGGAGGTAGAGACCAGAGAGGTGCTGCCACAAGCTAAGGACCACCAGGAGTCATCTGAAAGAGACAAGGAAAGAGTCTTCCCTGAAACAGGGACTAGGGCCTCACTAATACCTTGATTTCAGACTTTTGGCCCCACAACTGTGAGATAAATTTCTGCTGTAATAAGCCATCTCATATAAATATTTATTATAGCAGACCTAAGAAACTAACACAGAGGACCGCGTGGAGGTATTACATGTCAATGCCACTTTGACGAATGGGAGGCTATTTAGCAGGAAAAGGAAAAGGAACTAAAAAATATATGCTTAGGTATGAAAGTCTTACATGACTTTCTATTTTAAGTGACGTATACAGTATTCTGGCCTGAAAAATGTCATGGACAGAGGAGCCTGGCAGGCTACAGTCCATGGGGTCACAAACAGTTGGAAATGACTGAACACACACAAAGATAAAACGTGTATCCTATGTCAAGAAAGTGGTTAATACACTGGAAAGGTATTTGTGACCTGGTAAGTCATTGATTGCCAGCCTAAGAAATGCAGACTTGGCAGAGCAAAAGTGGTACTTACCAGGGATGTTTTGTTTCAAAGTTTACAAAGACATATTATTTTAAATCCATAGCTAATTTATGAATTAGGCAACAAGCATATTATTGCATGAACTTTATAGGTAGAAACAGTTTCACCTCCAGATGTTAAATGACCTGCTCAAGGTTGCAGAGATCATGAGTGGTTCTCAAAAACATGACTTTTTTGCTCCAAATACAATGCCCTGTCCGTTGCATCTTATGATTATAATAAATGATTAGGAACTAATAAAGTGTGATTATGAGATAGTAATAATGCAGCCAGAATACTAATTTGGATGAGATGTTATAATTAGTGAAACCTATTAGCCAGCTATTATAACAGTCAGGCATAAGATAATAAAGGCTAAGGTCAAGATGGTGTTGATTTAAATATACAATGGTACATAAGGGAAATAAAAAAAGTCTATATATTTCAAATAGTGTATGTCATGACTGACCAAGTTTTTTCATATTGCCTTAAATCCTTTCCTTTTGGGGATTCTGTATAAATATTAATTGTATTCATGTCTACTGAAATATATTATGCTTCTTCCTGCTTATCCATTTAGCATAATTTTCTAGGCAATTTGATATACATTTTGTTCCTGAAAGGACTAATAATTCCTAACTTCATCTTGGCATCAGGTAGGATTTAGCCTATACAAAAGCTAATTAAAATATCCTAGAATTTAAATTGATGGCATACACACACAAAACCCATGAATTTGTGTCAGTTACCTAATGCAAGTACCTACCGTACTTGTATGAGCTCAGATAAAATACCCAGATGACACAAACCACATACATTGAAGGACATTATAGGGAACTATTTATTGCTCTGGTGAATCAGAAAGAAGGTTAACTAAGATGGAAATCTGAAACTTGAAAAACCTACTTTTTAATGTAATACTTGTTTTAAATATTGATAATGTATACATTTTGAAACCTCCAAAAAATAAATAACTAATATAGAAAGTCACATTTAAAAAAAAATTATCCATGTTCAATTGGGTATATATACCCTAATGCATGGCTTTAGAGAGACTCAGGTTCTTCAAGATATACCAAGGATAAATGTGTTTCGAATGCATTTCAAGTTATATTTCACTCTTAGAGGGTCACGATGTATTTAGTTCGGTTCAGACCAATTGCTCAGTCATGTCCGACTCTTTGAGACCCCATGGATTGCACCAACTCCTGGAGTTCACTCAAACTCATGCCCATTGAGTCAGTGATGCCATCCAACCATCTCGTCCTCTGTTGTCCCTTTCTCCTCCTGCCTTCAATCTTTCCCAGCATCAGGGTCTTTTCAAATGAGTCAGTTCTTCGCATCAGGTGGACAAAGTAATGGAGTTTCAGCTTCAACATCAGTCATTCCAATGAATTGGACTGATTTCCTTTAGGATGGACTGCTTGGATCTCCTTGCAGTCCAAGAGACTCTCCAAAGTCTTTTCCAACATCACAGTTCAAAAGCATCGATTTTTTGGCACTCAGCTTTCTTTTAGTCCAACTTTCACATCCATACATGACTACTGGGAAAACCATAGCCTTGACTAGATGGACCTTTGTTAGCAAAGCAACGTCTCTGCTTTTTAATCTCCTGTCTAGGTTGGTCAAAACTTTTCTTCCAAGGAGTAAGTGTCTTTTAATTTCATGGTTGCAGTCACCATCTGCAGTGATTTTGGAGTCCAAAAAATAAAGTCAGCCACTGTTGCCATTGTTTCCCCATCTATTTGCCATGAAGTGATGGGACTGGATGCCATGATCTTTGTTTTCTTAATGTTGAGTTTTAAGCCAGCCTTTTCACTCCCCTCTTTCACTTTCATCAAGAGGCTCTTTAGTTCCTCTTCACTTTCTACCATAAGAGTGGTGTCATTTGCATATCTGAGGTTATTGATATTTCTCCTAGCAATCTTGATTCAAGCTTGTACTTCATCCAGCTCAGCATTTCTCATGATGTACTCTGAATATAAGTTAAATAAGCAGGGTGACAAAGTACAGCCTTGAAGTACTCCATTTCCTATTTGGAACCAGTCTGTTGTTTCATGTCCAGTTCTAATTGTTGCTTCCTGACCTGCATACAGGTTTCTCAAGAGGCAGGTCAGGTGGTCTGGTATTCCCATTTCTTTCAGAATTTTTCACAGTTTGTGGTGATCCACACAATGAAAGGCTTTGACCTAGTCAATAGCAGAAATAGATGTTTTTCTGGAACTCTCTTGCTTTTTAGATGATCCAGCAGATGTTGGAAATTTGATTTCTGGTTCCTCT
Organism: Bos grunniens; assembly: GCF_055505025.1. Classification (NCBI taxonomy): domain Eukaryota; kingdom Metazoa; phylum Chordata; class Mammalia; order Artiodactyla; family Bovidae; genus Bos; species Bos grunniens. The sequence continues at coordinate 152,761,928 of NC_141165.1, forward strand.
GCCTTTTCTAAAACCAGCTTGAACATCTGGAATTTCATGGTTCATGTATTGCTGAAGCCTGGCTTGAAGAATTTTGAGCATTACTTTACTAGCATGTGAGATGAGTTCAATTCTGTGGTAGTTTGAGCATTCTTTGGCATTGCCTTTCTTTGAGATTGGAATGAAAAATGACCTTTCCAATCCTGTGGCCCCTGTTGTGTTTTCCAAATTTGCTGGCATATATGAAAGTGAGCATGCTCACAGCAGTCGTGATATATATACTAGAACATTAAAAGCTCAGATAAAAGCTACAGTAAAGAAATTAGAAATCTCTTCAACAAAATTAGAGATACCAAGAGAACATTTCATACAAAGATGTGCACAATAAAGGAAAGAAATGGTATGGACCTAGCAGAAGCAGAAGATAGTAAGAAGATGTGGCAAGAACACACAGAAGAACTATACAAAGAAAGATCATAATGACCCAGATAACCACAATGGTGTGATCACTCACCTGGAGCCAGACATCCTGGAATGTAAAGTCAAGTGGGCCTTAGGAAGCATCACTACAAGCAAAGTCAGTGGAGGTGATGGAATTGCAGCTGAACTATTTCAAATCCTGAAAATTGATGCTGTGAAAGTGATGCACTCAATATACCATCAAATTCGGAAAACTCAGTGGCCACAGGACTGGAAAAGGTAAGTTTTCATTCCAGTACCAAAGAAAGGCAATGCCAAAGAATGTTCAAACTACCACAAAATTACACTCATCTCACACACTAGCAAAGTAATGCTCAAAATTCTCCAAGATAGGCTTCAACAGTACGTGAACTGAGAACTTCCAGATGTTCAAGCTGGATTTTAAAAAGGCAGAGGAACCAGAGATCAAATCACCAATTTCTGTTAGATCACTGAAAAAGCAAGAGAGTTCCAGAAAAACATCTACTTCTGCTTGACTGATGACACTAAAGCTTTGACACAACAAACAGTGGAAAATTCTGAAAGAGACAGGAATACCAGACCACCTTACCTGCCTCCTGAGAAATCTGTATGCAGGTCAAGAAGCAACAGTTGGAACTGGAAGTGGAACATTGGTCTGGTTCCAAATCAGGAAAGGATTACATCAAGGCTGTACATTGTCACCCTGCTTATTTAATTTATATTCAGAGTACATCATGTGAAATGCTGGGCTGGATGAAACACAAGCTGGAATCAAGATTGCCGGGAGAAATATCGATAACCTCAGATATGCAGATGTCACCATCCTTATGGCAGAAAGCGAAGAGGAACTAAAGAGCCTCATGATGAAAGTGAAAGAGGAGAGTGAAAAAGCTGGCTTAAAACTCAACATTCAGAAAACTAAGATCATGGCATCCAGTCCCATCACTTCATGGCAAATAGATGGGGAAACAATAGAAACAGTGACAGACTTTCTTTTCTTGGGCTCCAAAATCACTGCAGATGGTGACTGTAGCCTTGAAATTAAAAGACATTTGCTCCCTGGAAGAAAGACTATGACCAACCTAGACAGCATATTAAAAACAGAGACACTAATTTACCCACAAAGGTCCATGTACTCAAAGCTATGGTTTTTCCAGTAGCCATGTATGGATATGAGAGTTGGACCATAAAGAAAGCTGAGTGCCAAAGAAATGATGCTTTTGAACTGTGATGTTGGAGAAGACTCTTGAGAGTCTCTTGGACTGCAAGGAGATCCAACCAGTCTATCCTAAAGGAAATTAGTCCAGAATATTCATTGGAAGGACTGATACTAAAGCTGAAGCTCTAATACTTTGGCGACCTGTTACAAAGGACTGCCTCATTGGAAAAGACCCTGATGCTGAAAAGATTGAATGCAGGAGCTTAGGGGATGACAGGGGATGAGATAGTTGGATGGCATCAGTGGCTCAATGGACATGAGTTTGAGCAAGCTCCAGGAGTTGTAATAGACTGGGAAGCCTGGCTTGCTGCAGTCAATGAGGTCACAAAGAATCAGACACAACTGATCGCCTGAACTGAACTGAAAGAAATAAGCTTTACTTTCACTGTGCCAGTATTTTCAAATTTATTTCACCTGAAAATTTTTTTGAGAGAGAAGAGGAAGTATTTTTTTTGATAATTCATGGAACTAGAGATTCATATAATACTGTTCTAACTTTTTAAGTCAACATGCCCTCAGCAGAATAACTATTTTAAGCTTGCTTCAGGGATAAAAAAAAAAAACAAAAAAAACTTTTCTTTGTGCAAGAGGCAGTCATCTTTTGAATTAAATGAAACAACCCAAATAAATGACATGATGTGCCAAACATATCAAGTGAACTAGAGTCATTACGTTCTCAAGAAGCATAAAATATGCACAGAAACTAAAAAAGCAAAAGAAAGATAAAAGAGAAGAGAAAATGCTGATCTTTAAAAAATGTTTGGGAAACCTGTTTTATCTTTCAGCATCATGCAAGCTACATTCTGAGTGAACATCATCTGGATTCTTGGCACTGAAGCACCAAGTTAAATGAACCAATATTATATAAATCTGGATTCCAAGGTATAAGCAAAGGAGAGTGTGAAGATTCAGGATCTACATGCAAACTCTTCAACAGCCATTGATTCCAGAAGAAACTGACATGGCCAGTAGACACAATTGTAGCCGTGGTCTCTGATCCATAACTTCCAGAACCAGAACCATAGACTTCAGAAGTTGACCTTTCGAACTCAAAACCTAACTCAAAAAAAAATTTATAAAATACAATGCCTGCATTTTATTTTACAACAGACCTCCAAGGCTCACTCTTTATGAGTTACGGGTCCCTAAAGACTCCAAGAGCAAGATCCCAGAGAAAAAATTGTGGTCCTCTCTGTCAGGAGAGAAAGATAAGGTGTGAAAGGAGAAATAAAATCCTGGAGCTTGTTATTTGATTCTGCCTAAGGACATCTGTATCCTTTCCCTCATTAAAAAGTGTAATCTCACCTCAGGACCTTCTCTCTCATCATGCATTCTAATAGTTTCAAAAATTCATTTTGCCTAATCAATATTTCCTGGCTCATTTAGAATAGAAATGTACTTATTTTGCAGAGAAATTGAAGTACATCCAAAAATGATATAAAATACATACTATATTTTCAAAGTCAGTGGGTAGCAGTAAACAATTAAATTCATGCACCCTTGATATTTATCAAGGGACTACTCTTTGTTGATATGACTTTGTTAGTTTATTCCTTGGGTGTATATTACTGCCAAACCATTGTCAACATAATACTTTATATTATCCACAGCAGGGGTCCCCATCCTCTGGGATCAAGTGCCAAGTGATCTGAGGTGGAGATGGTGCAAACATAATAGAAATAAAGTACACAATAAATATAATGCACTTGAATCATCTCAAAACCATACCCCGCACCCCACCACCACCGTCCATGGAAAAAGTGTCGTCCGTGAAGCCAGTCCCTGGTACCAGAAAGGTTGGGGATGCTGCTACAGTATCCACAGTATCCGAAATCTACCCATGATTTGTTAGAAAAGTCATGTACATTGCTTTATAGATATAGCAAATGATCAGTAGAAATAAACAGACCTTTGTCATGAGAGTTACCATGTAAATCTCTGTGAGTATAACCAAAGCTCTCCTTTGCCTACAGGAAAATCCATGTTGATGTAGCACAGCTTATACCTGAAGATCCAGTTGCCACATGCTCACACCCACCTGATGTTCAGCAAATGTCCCAAATGCCATCTTATCTAAATGAAAATTATTATCTGTAGTCCACCTAATTTATCCTCCTGCTATATGCCCTTTAATGGCTAAGACATCATTGTCCACCAATCTTCCAGAATGAAAACTTCAGGGTCATCTTTGAGCACCAGTATTTTAGAGCTTACCTCAAGCATCTATTGTCACAGGTTCCTCTGGTTATCAGATAAAGAGAACTCTTACAACACTTCCATGGCTCCTTCTTAAAAAAAAGTGAAAGTGTTAGTTGCTCAGTGGTGTCTACTCTTTGCATAGCCTGCCAAGCTTCTCTGTCCATGGAATTCTCCAGGCAAGAATACTGGAGTGGGTAGCCATTCCCTTCTCCAGGGGATCTTCCCTACCCAGGGATCAAACCCAGGCCTCCTGCACTGAAGGAAGATTCTTTATCACCTGAGCCACCAGGGAAGCCCAGCTCCTTCACACTTATCCTAGAAGGTTAAATTCATCACGTGATATTCAGGATACTCAAGAATGGGATTTTTTGATGCAAGCTTTGTCTTTCATAACTAATAATCATTTACAGTAATTTTTGGAGCCACATTGGAGCACACTGTTTTCTGAATTCATTATAAGTTTTCATGCCTCCACCATTTGGGCCTTACTGTTTAGTCTATGGGAAACCACCCTCTTTTTTTCTCTTTTCACTCTGCCCTGCCCAACACCACTATCCCCTTAACTAACTGGGCCTTGTAAATTCATCTGTTCTTTAACACTCAATTCAAATTATTTTCCTCTGAAAATCCTCCAATCTGTCTCCACCTCACATCAGAATTGATCCTACTAATCCTCTACATCCACAGCATTTTACATGCGATTCCCTACTATGGCACTTATCTCATGTCAGCTGGGTGTTTGTGTATCTGCTTACCCTCTACGTTAGAGTCTTCATAAGAAAGATAGACTGTCCGATTACCATCAGATGTTCAATAAATATTAGCTGGGTAATGAAATGATTAACTGAACAAATAGTTTCAGCTATAAGATCATTCCAGTGTCCGCTGATTTTAAATGTTTCATAAATGACACCTCAAGGGTTACTGGAATCTCCCTTTAACAACACACTACCTCCTGAGGCCATCTTATGCATTTCTTCTCACGGAGATATGCAAAGTTAAGGGACAAAATAAGAAAACAAATTCATCAAACAAGAAATAAAAGGAGGGAGGAATAGGAGGAGAATCTAATCCTAATTTTAAACCATCAATCTTTTCAATGACCTTGAAGAAACTATTAGCAGCTTTGAAAAATTGCTCATTTGATAGGCTCTGCACAGAAATAAGTTCTCTGGGTAAAAAAAAGGGGGGGGGGGATAAAAAAACTACTGTAAAATGCCAAAAGTTTTTGATTGTTCTGCAGTGGATTTATTTGGCATTCAAATGTCACGTCTCACTTTGAAAAGTCAGACTACTTGTCGAAATATTACACAGTTCAGTCAGCTCTGTTCACTCAAAAATGCCGTTTGCCTTTTCAATTACAATTGCACCAGAGAGATGGCACAGACTCAAATAATTTTGTTGCGAGCCACTCATATAAAACATGGCCTAGACATGTTAATTTAGCAGTGCATATGGAACACTGGAAGTTGGCAGACTAAACTTTGAATCAGAGAAAAATTGGATCAGCCAGCCTATCTGATCCTTCATATTACAGAATGCAGAAGATGAAACAATTCAATGATCCATTAAAATTAAGCTGTACTGGTTTTTCTGCAAGTCATATGGGTGTTTCTATTTTTCTTCTTAACATTCATGTGACTATCTTGGTCTTCTCTCCCTTCTCTTATATTAGAGAAAGACTGGAATCCGTCTTGCAGGCTGATTTCTCCGAGTCAACTAGCACTGCACTTCATCAGTGTTTTCCAAAATACATTTCACAGAATGACATTCCCGCTATATGCTCTAATATGAAAAGTTTTCAAGGTTAAAACAGTAAGAGAAAATAGATAGATAGATAGGACAGATATTTGAATATTGAAAATGTCTTCTTGCTAGGGATTGAATTGTCACCCTCTGCATTCACAATACATAGAGTCCTTGGACAGCAACCAGTCAATCCTAAAGGAAATCAGTCCAAATATTCATTGCAAGGGCTGAGGCTGAAGCAGAAGCTCCAATACTTTGTCCACCTGATGTGAAGAGTCAACTCATTGGAAAGACCCTGATGCTGGCACAGATTGACAGCAAGAGAAGAGGGCAACAGAGGATAAGATGGTTGGATCACCAATTCAATGGACATGAACTTGAGCAAACTCCAGGAGATGGTGAGGCACAGAGAAACCTGGTGTGCACTCAGTGGGGTCACTAAGAGTCGGACACAACTTACCGACTAAACAGCAACAGTAATTTTTAAAGGTGGCTTTCCCTCTACAGTTATTTTAAAATGCTCACTGTATCCCCCAAGATGTAAAATACATCCTTGAGCCTATCTTCCCTCCAACAGTGTGCACTTCCCACATTCACACCTTTCTCTTGCTCCTCCCCCTCCACTGGCAATTACTAGTTTGTTCACTATATCTGTGAGTCTGCTTCTTTGTTCACTCATTCTCTAGTTTGTTTTTTTTTAGATTCCTCATGTGATATCATACAATATTTGTCTTTCTCTGATTTATTTCACTATATTCTCTTGCATTCTTACAACCACATTAGGAAATATTGCAGACACAAGCTTACTGTTGACCAGGTTCATTTTCTCTTCCTCTTTTGCCGGCATCTAGTTCTTACAAACCTGTTCTTTGGACTTAGGTGGGATGTGGGCAGAAGCAATACATGCCACTTTCAAGGCTGACTGATAAAAACTGCCCACACGTAATCCCCACACTACTTGTCCTTCTGCAACCACTGAAGAAACTTTGGCTATAAAAGTCCCAAGATAGGAAGTGTGTATGTTCCCAAACCATCTATTGGAGAAGAGCCACCCACTGCTCGGGAATGCCAATGCAAGACTGGGAATGAACAGGAAATAAGCTCCTATTGTGTTAAGCTGTTGAAACTATGTAACCATGAGCATCATGTTAAGATAGCATTATTATAGCCATTTTCCATATGATGGAACAGAAGATCTAACAGTTCAAACGACTTATCATTAAGTTGTTAAGCAACTGTGCATGCTCAGTTGCTTCAGTCATGTCCAGCTCTTTGCAATCCTATGGACTGTAGCCTGCCAGGCTCCTCTGTCCACAGGATTCTCCAGCAAGAATATTGGAGTGGGTTGCCATGCCCTCCACCAGGGGAATCTTCCAGACCCAGGAATGGAACCTGTGTCTCCTATGTCTTCTGCATTGGCAGGCAGATTCTTTACCACTAGCGCCACCCAGGAAGCCTCAGTGTAGTAGAATTTATCACCAGATCTAATTCTAAATCCTGTGATTTTTCCAGAAGCGTGCTGCCTCACTTCTAAAATTTCTGAGTTCAGGAACATTCCATATGCTTTTCAGACCATTTGCAGGCTTCCCTTAAAAGAAAGAAATTTTCTAAATTCTTTCCAGAAGCATATGCTGACATAAGAGAGGAATCGATGAATGAATGTCTTGGTAAGGACTATCAGAAAAATTGAATTCTGTCCTCATTTTAATCAAATCAATATGAAAATAAGTGCATCTCTTTTTTTTTAATTTTTTTTAAATTTTATTTTATTTTTTAACTTTACAATATTGTATTGGTTTTGCCATATATCAAAATGAATCTGCCACAGGTATACAACTATAACTTTTGTCCATGGAGTTTTAAGATAAAGTAGTTTCACTTTTTGGTGAGTTTTGTTTCCACATTTAATCATCTACTAGGGAAAAAAAAGAAGAATACAAAGATAATTGAACATATTTTTAATGTTATTTCTAGTCTCTCAGCAACTTTGAACTTTTCATAAACATATAGATGTTGAATCTGATCAGTAAAGTATGCAGCCACGTAGGTCATGACTATACTTGTTTATCAAGTCTGCTTTCATGAAAAGAAGAACTCTGGGAAAATATAGAAATGAGCAAAAAGAGTTGTACTTTTAATTAAGCCAATTAAGCTCCCAAACCCACTAAATGAAAGTGTTTCCATATCTACCTTTACAAAAACCCAGAATAGTTCAGTGACAACTTTTCTGTGAGAAAATCACAACTTTTTTAAGAAAACTATTTATTTTCTTTGGCATTAATACACCACATGTATTTCTTCCAATAGATTTTAATATACATGTAAAGGTTAATTTTATGTGTCAACTTGGCTGGACCACAGGCTGGAATTAAGATAGCCAGGAGAAATAGCAATAACCTCACATATGCAGATGACACCACCTTTATGGCAGAAAGCGAAGAGGAACTAAAGAGCCTCTTGATAAAGGTAAAAAAGAAGAATGAAAAAGATGTATTAAAACTCAACATTCAAAACGCTAAGATCATGACATACAATCCCATCATTTCATGGCAAATAGTTGGGGAAAAATGGAAACAGTGAAAGAATTTATTTTCTTGGGCTCCAAAATCACTGCAGATGGTGACTGCAGCCATGAAATTAAAAGACACTTGCTCCTTGGAAGAAAAGCTATGACCAACCTAGACAGCATATTAAAAAGCAGAGACATTACTTTGCCAACAAAGGTCTATCTAGTCAAAGCTATGGTTTCTCTAGTAGTCATGTACGGATGTGAGAGTTGGACCATAAAGAAGGTTGAGTGTTGAAGAATTCATGCTTTTAAACTGTGGTGTTAGAGAAGATGCTTGAGAGTCCCTTGGACCACAAGGAGGTCCAACCAGTCAATCTAAAAAGAAATCAATGCTGAATATTCATTAGAAGGACTGATTTTGAAGCTGAAGCTCTAATACTTTGGCCACCTGATATGAAAAGCCAACTCATTAGAAAAGACTCTGGTGCTGGGAAAGATTGAAGGCATGAGAAGGGGATGACAGAGGATGAGATGGTGGGATAGCATCACCAACTTGATGGACATGAGTTTGAGCAAACTCCAGGAGATGGTGAAAGACAGGAACACCTCGCACGCTGCAGTCCAGGGGGTCACAAAGAGTCAGACACGACTGAGTGACTGAACAAGCTCTCTGGACCACAGCGCCTAGACATTAGGTCAAATATTATTCTGGGTGCTTCCGTGAGGGTGTTTTTGTTGAGATTAAGATTTACATCAGTGGACTTTAAGCAAAGCAGTGTGTGTTAATCCCTCAGTCATGTCCAACTCTGCAAACACGTAGTCTGTAGCCCACTGGACTCCTCTGCCCATGGAATTGTCCAGGCAAGAATACTGGAATGGGTTGCCATTCCCTTCTTCAGGGGATCTTCATAGATTACTCTTCATAATGTGGATGGGCCTCATCCAATCAATTAAAGGCTGAACACAATAAAAGACTGACCTCCCCAAAGCAAGAAGGAATTCTGCCAGGAGAGAGCCTTTGGACTTGAACTCTAGTATATGTTGACTAGTATCCTTATGGCACACCTTGCAGATTTTGGACTTATCAGCCTCCATAATCCAAAAAGCCAATTCCTTAAAATAATCTCATTCTCTCTCTCTCTCTCTCCCTTCCCCCTTATCTCTCTCTCTCTGTCTATTTATTTCTACGCACACACACACATACACACACATCCTGTTGGTTCTGTTTCTCTGGACTAATATAGAACCATGATTATTACTTAGACTTTTATAGAAGTTAATAAGAACCTAAAATTCAAAAATTATATTTTTTTATATTTTTGAACATTTATTAAGTACTCTTCTGGGAATTATGAATGTCACACCAGCATATACCAGGTAATGAACATATTTTGACATATTTGAATGAAAACTGACTCTGTCAGATTTATGAGTTGGGTTTTTCACCCCCTAAACTCATATGTTGAGGTCCTAATCCCCAGTATCCCAGTGCCCTTGTTGGGAGCTAAGGTTTTTGCAGATTTAGTTAAGATGAGGTCATTCTTGAGTTGAGTATGTCACTAGTTCAAGATAGCTGGTGTCCTTATAAAAGGGGAAATTTGGGCACAGACATTGACACACACACACAGGGAGAATGTCATATAAAGATGATGGCAGCAGTTGGGGTGGTGCTTCTACAAACTGAGGGGTACCAAAGACTGCCAGCACCCACTAGAAGTTCAGGGTGAGGCATGGGACAGTTTTTTTTCATAGTGCTCAGAAAGAATGAACCTCCCTAGCACTTTGGTCTCAGACTTCCATGCTTCATAACTTTAAGACAATAAATATCTGTTGTTTAATCTGTCCAAGTCATGATTCTTTGTTACAGCAGACCTAGCAAACTCATATTGATAGATCTGAGAGTGCTGTGCAGAAAGGGAAGAAGAACACTTAGATCACTTAGGAGCTACTCACAATACCCTAATGAAAGGCAGTGAATTCCCACAGTAGGCAAGACTAAAGGAAATGCTGAGAAAAAGACAGAAAGCATTTTTACATTATATTATTGTATTTACATTATATTATTAAGTGTAACATTTAAATTGTTACAGTAGGATGAATTAAACATGTGAAGTTAAGAGAAAGAGGAGTAAAAAATGATGACAGGACTTCAATCGTAGATGACTTGGCAGTGGCATTAATCAAGAGGTGAAAATAAATATGATGAGAAATTTTAGCAAGAGAATATTTCATTTTGGTGAAATATTATGCCTTTGATTTGTTCCTAAGAACACTTGCACTAGTATGCTTAATGGAGGGAAAAGATAGTTTAGGGGGCTTGACTTTGAACCCAAAATGATACACTTTTTATGTAGGAATCTCAGTAATAAATTCCAATGTAAATATATACAAAAATAGATTATGGTTGTAAGTATATGACTATGAAAACTACACATTTCTAAAGAAATCCTACCAGTGACAACACCCAGCTTTGCTCGAGAGTAATCTATTTTTCCTACAGTTACTAGCTCTATCATTACCACAGTTTTTGCACTAGGTGGTCATTTTAATCATCCATTTTTATAATAAATCACAGATAAACTTATACATAATCATTGTGTTTATTTATAATAGCATCATAGGAAAGTGGAGTAAATGAGAGAAGTTGGATCTAGGAATCTCAGTCAATGAAGATCTCGTTGTCATAAAAGCTAATACAATGCCCTATAGGTAGGGGCCATTCATAAATTTCTAAACACAAGTGGTAGCTTCCTAAAGATACAAAGATGCAGACATTTACCAAAGCTAAGGTCAAATCGCAGAATTCTCCTTTACTGAACTCAGAGGGCAATTGTAGAAGACATCCATATGGGTCTGTACCTCAACACACCAGTCATTCATTCTTGCCGTTCAATTGGTTATCAGTACATTTCCTTGAGTCCCACAAACTTTCTGACTCCCAGATTCCTTTTTAATGATTAAAACTTTTAAAAAAATTTTATTGGTGTATACTTGATTTGCAATGTTGTGTTACTTTCTGCTGTACAGCAAAATGAATCAGTTATACAAATAGGGTTAGTCACTCGGTCGTGCCCGACTCTTTGTGACCCAATGGACTGCAGCCCACCAGGCTCCTCCGTCCTCAGTCCGTGAGATTTTCCAGGCAAGAATACTGGAGTGGGTTGCCATTTCCTTCTCCAGGGGATCTTCCCAGCCAGGGATCAAACCCGGGTTTCCTGCACTGCAGGCAGATTCTTTACCGACTGAGCTACCAGGGCATATTCATTTGTTTTTAGATTCTTTTCCCATATAGGTCATTACAGAGTATAGAGTTTCCCGTGCTATATAGTTACCTACTTTATATATAGCAGTGTTAAGACGTCAGTCCTAATCTCCCAATTTATCCCTTCTCCCCATTCCCTGCTGGCAACCATAAGATTGTATTCTACACTTGTAATTCTATTTCTGTTCTCTAAATAAGTTCATTTGTACCATTTTTGTTTTTTAATCAGTTTTTGTCAGAGTATAGTTGTTTTATAGTGTTGCACTAGTTTCTACTGTATGGCAAAGTGAATCAGCTATATGTATACATATATCCCCTCTTTTGTATATTTCCTTCCCATTTAGGTCACCTTAGAGCATTGAGTAGAGTTCCTTGAGCTATACAGTAGGTTCTCATTAGTTATCTATTTTATACACAGTATCAATAGTGTACATATGTCTATCACAATGTCCCAATTCTTCCCACCCCCCTTTCCTCTTAGTATATATATATTTGTCCTCTATATCTGTGTCTCTACTTCTGCTTTGCAAATAAGATCATCTATATCATTTTTGTAGATTCCACATATATGCATTAATATACAATATTTGTTTTTCTCTTTCTAACTTACCTCATTCTATGTGACAGCCTCTGCAGTCCATGTACCATTTTTAAAGACAAATTATTCCAGAGGTTGGTTATATTTTCAAATTTCATGGTAGTTGTATAATAAATAAAGTGTTAGTTGCTCAGTCATGTCTGACTCTTTGAGACCCCATGGACTCTAGCCTGCCAGGCTTCTCTGTCCATGGAATTCTCCAGACAGGAATACTGGAGTGAGTATTCCCTTCGCCAAGGGACCTTCCTGACCAGGGGATTGAACCTGGGTCACCTGCATTGCAGGCAGATTCTTTACCGACTGAACCACCAGGGAAGCCCCGACATCATATTTTTAAAAAAGTTTAAAAAAATTTACTTTTTCAGGGAACTCCTGGGATATAGCCCCTTGGTAAGCACTTAGGAGCATGTATAGGGAAAAGGCAAAGCGCATGGAATCCCTAAGTGGAAGATACAGAGGAAAATGTAAAACGTCTAGCTATATTACTCTACATAACTAAGCTATGAAATTCATGAGGCAGGAGTCATAACAAGCACCTAGCACAGAAGCTGGAACATTAGAGGTACCCTAATGTTTGTGGAAGGAAGGGAGGGAGGAAAGAAAGGAGGCAGGAATTTGGCTCTGAGAAAAATATGATATTGTCCCAGGGACAATGACCAAGGAGCTTCCTTATGTCTAAAATGTAATGCTAAGTTGTTTTCATCATGAAAGTATAAGCATCATCTATGTCCCCAGACTTTCAGTAAAGTCTGTTAGATACACAAATGCTTTTGTAAATAGATTTTGTGGCAATCAAGCGAAGGAAATAGTGCTGTAGTGTCTGAGTCATTACAGTCTGAAAAGAAACAGAGGCTAGACTAGGAAGAAGATCCATAAAATGAACTAGTTCTTCTAAAGTAAAAGTTCAAACAAGAGATTAGGAAAGAAAACAGGAAGTCACCATCCTCTAACCTCTTCTCTCTCAGATTCCTCAGCGATGATGGAAGTAGCCAGGATTCCCACCAAAAAGGAAAAGGAGATAAAGAAAGTCAATTTCGTGTCAATATCAAGAACAGGATGGCTCAGTAATACCTTGGACGCACATGTTTTATTCCTGAAATAGAGACATAAGATGCCATCATTATCTTTGTTTCATGGATTAGCGAATGTTTAGGAAGCTTAACAAGCCTCCAGCCAAGGGACAGAAACCAAGATCTGAACCAAAGCGCCCCAAACTGCTTCCCCACAGCTATAGACCATTATATATAAGATGCATTTCTGGGTCCCAGACCAAGGACAGAAAGAAACCATCACTCCTCTATCTTTTAAAACTGTCCTCAAAGACAAACTCTGAAACTTTACAATTTATTATGAAATAAAGCAAAGAATGGAGAGAACTTTCAAAGTTGAAGTACAACTATAATAGCTCTGATAGTGAAATAGAGGATTCCCCAAACAGAAATAAAAGCAAGGAAATAGTTTGGTAAGATAGCTACAGCATCCTTGGGTGTTTGCACCATCACAATAAAGAGCCCAAGCAAAAGTGGACTCATCTCAGCCTATAAACTCTGTTATTACATATTACTACTACATGAATCTTATATATTAAAAATGATTGGCCATCTAAATAAAAAGATAGAAAAGACATTTCTGTTCTTCATTTTTATTGAAACCTAGAAAGCTAAAGAATAAAACATGAACAAAAGAATCACTAATAATGTGTAAACCTCTGAAAAACTTCCTATTTTCCAAATCATATGTGAAGTGACTGAAATAAACAAATGTTAGAGTTATACAAACAACAGCTTTGAAGGGGCCGCCTAGGGTTCCCCAGTGATTTATACCATAGCACAAACCAGAGAATTTCTGAAAACCAGGGTATTATTTTTAAAAAGAAGAAGCATGAAAGCTATGTCTTGCTTTAATGAGATATTACTGCGAGTCATACTTATTAACATTTGACTAGAGGAAACCTTTATTCTACGACGAAAGTCAGTAATAGAAAGAAATAAACATTTTCTCTCCAGAAATTATCCATACATTTTGCCTCTCTGAAAAGCCATTAGTGAAATAGGAAACCCATTTTGTGCTGACAAAAGAGATGGATGGTCAGATACTCCGTGAGGCACTAAGTACCGCTGTTATAAGAAAAGGTACCCAATGCCCCTGGCATGTGCACCTCCTCTGTCTCTATTTTCTGTAAAAAGAAAAAAAAATCTTCCTCTTCTGATTCTCCTTGATCAACTCTGAAAGGGAAATATAGAGGTGTGTTTCTGGATATAAGAGAGAGTGAAGACACAAGGAGACCACCTGCCAGTCAGTTCTCACTTTCCAAAAAAAAAACAGAAGGAATTAGCATGTCAGTCACCAGTCCAGATGGCTTGTTTTATCTGTATGGGAGCTCCAGTGGAAAGCAAGCACAAAACAAGGCCCTACATATTAAAATGAGCTTCCCAGGTGGTTCAGTGGTAAAGAATCTAAGAATCTGCCTACCAATGCAGGAGACATAGGAGATACATGTTTGATCCCCTAGTCAGGAAGATCCCCTGGAGGAGAATATGGCAACCTTCTCCAATATTCATGTCTGGAGAATCTCATGGACAGAGGAGCCTGGTGAGCTACACAGTCCATGGGGTCACAAAGAGTCAGACACAGCTGAGCACATGAGCACAAGATATTAGAACAAACCAACATGTGTTTGAAATTTGTTTTTAAGTCTCTTCTGTCCTGATTTACTAAAACATGGAACTTTACCCAGAGCATGTTTGGGGGTCTACCAATACATAGCGATAAGTGAGGGAAATAGAAAACTACAGTCACCTTTTTGATGTTTTGACTCTCAGGACCTAGACACTGACTTTTCATCCTTTCTCCTTCTCCCTACATCTCATCTGATCATGGAGGGATCCTTTGCAAAGTTTTCCACTGTTGTCCTGTATTGAAGGAAGACTTGGAAACTTTAATCGACTCCCTTCACTGTACAATTCCCCAAACTACCTGGTTTCCTAGGTAACTTCTCTTTGTCCTGCATGGAAATTATTCTGAAAGCCCATAAATAGCTAGGGGGAAGTATAGAGGATTAATCACTCAACTTGACTACATGTGTCAAGACTCTCTAACCAAGTATGGTTTTTCCAGTAGTCAAGTATGGATGTGAGAATTGGACCATAAAGAAGGCTGAGTGTGGAAGAATTGACGCTTTTGAACTGTGGTGTTGGAGAAGACTCTTGAGAGTCCCTTGAACTGCAAGGAGATCAAACCACTCCATCCTAAAGGAAATCAATCCTGAATATTCATTGAAAGGACTGATGCTGAAGCTGAAGCTCCTATACTTTGGCCACCTGATATGATGAGCTGACTCACTGGAAAAGACTCTGATGCTGGGAAAGATTGAAGGCAGGAAGAGAAGGGGACGACAGAGGATGAGATGGTTGGATGACATCATCAACTTGATGGACATGAGTTTGAGCAAGCTCTGGGAGATGGTGAAATACAGCAAGGCCTGGCATGTTGCAGTCCATGGGTTACAAAGTGTCAAACACGACTGAGTGACTAAACAACAACAACCAGGTAAAACATAAGATAATCCCTTGCTGTCCATTCTCTCTGTCTGCATCTCTATTCCTGACCTGCAAACAGGTGCCATCTTTCTAGAGTTCATACATATACATTAATATACAGTATTTGTTTTTCTGTTTCTGACTTACTTCATCATGTATAACAGACCCTAGGCCCATCTGTGGAGGGTGAGATTAATTGGGAGAGTAGCTTTGGCATATACACACTACCAGATGTAAAGTAGATAGGTAGTGGAAAGCTTCTATATAACACAGGGAGCTCACCTCGGTGGTCTGTGATCACCTAGAGGTGTGGGATGGCAGAGGTGTGAGGAGGCTGAGGAGGGAGGAGGTACATGTGTACTCATAGCTCATGTACGTCATTGTACAGAAGAAACTAACAACATTGTAAAGCAATTATACTCAACTTTTTAAGTTAAAAACAAAAGATAATCCCTTGCTTGTCATGAAACACATGACTGAACCCATGCTCCAGGCTCAGAAAAGAAACCTGGACCCTGATCAGCAAAGGATGATTCATAGATAGTAAAAATTCTTGCAAACAAAGAACTCAACTGAGACATACATTTGCAATGCCAAGTAATGAGGTTTTATTGAGAAACACAGAGCGAGACAAGTTCCCTTTTCCAAGGCACAAAAGCAGAAGCCAAAAGACAAAGCAGCAAGGTCAAAACATGCCAAAACCCTTAGAGACTGGGGCGTGAGTGGTACATTTCTGGAAACATCCACAGGTATACATGCCACCAGTCATCAAACCCTTAAAATAAGATTGGTGCTGGTCAAATCTTAGATTGCCCCCAAAGGCGGCTTATTCAGGGCTGGCAGCCAGCAATCAGGCAGTTAGAACAGGGGTCAGCAATGAAGTTACTCAGGCAGCATGTCGGAAGATCCTGGAAACACAGCTGGCAGGTCATGGAATCTTGATTCACTCATGGGCTTCTGAACACTTAGCAAATTCTTCTGCAGCTGGACACGCAGGACTGCTGGTACGTCCTGGAGACCCCGCAGGCAGGTTGGCAGATGGTGGAGACTCCTCCCACCGGTTGGCAGACAGTGGAGATGCTTCTCACTGGCTTGCATACAGTAGAGATGCCACTCAGAGGCTGACAGCCACTGGAGACAAAGGTGACTGGCCGGCTGCAGGTAGTCGAATAGGGACTGGAGACACAGGTGGTTTGCCGAGAGGTCACCTGGACAGGGTTGGAGACACAAGGAGCTGGCTGGTAGCAAGTTGACTGGCAAACAGTGGGCTCACAGCACGTCTCCTGACAGTGGTCCAGGAGCCAGGAGCCCGTTTGGAAGGAGCTGGGCAAATAGATGCCGCTCAGGCAGTCGGCACCCGGGGTAGAAACTGTGGCCACTGGGACAGTGTATTCTCCTCCAGTTCTCCTAGAAGAGCAGGTCCTTGTGGAGCAGTTGTAGGACATGGTGCTGGTTGAGAGATGCGGGTAAATCACTGAGGCTGGTTCTTGAACTGTGAATGCCACTTCAGGCTTCTGAGCTTTTATATATTCTTTCTGGTGGGTGGGGCTCCCACCCTGACCTTCCTGGCTTCTTTGGCTCACACCAGCTTGCCTTAGAACCTTCTGTGAATTTCCAGGTTAATTGTCTCTTGAGAAGCCTTCATCCTCATAAAGAAAGTTTAGTAGTTTGGTAACTAAGTCAAAAGGCTTCTGGACTGTATTTAGTTCCAGGATTAAGGAGGTGAGTTGACAGCTTCAAAGCTATTGGTCATCCCAGCCCACAATTCATCCCTCATTCATCTTGCGTGGATACAATGAGTGTCCCTCTGATGGTAACACCAAACATACCACCATCCCACACTCTCTCCCTTCTAACCAGGACTCATTACACACCCACACCCTGTTTGGATTGTTGTTGGTACTTAATATGCTTAATTTAATTAGTCACCCTTCCATAGCTAACGGGGCTTCTACAAGGAATTTTGTTGAATATGCTTCAAGATGATAATGACAACACTTAGGAAAAAGGACACAAAGATATATCCAGAGTACAAACTGGCTTGGAAAATCAATTAGGTGATCAGAGCAAGATGCCCCCAGGAAGTCAGAGGGCAATGGAACTCACCCTTTATGTCCAAGCAGCTAAGCAACTTGGAACAGAAGCTAATTAAGTGGGACTGCATTTGTAGCCAAGTTTCTTTCTCAATAAATTGAATGAGCTTTATTCCCAAAATGTTTAATCTTATAACAATGGATAAGAGCAACTCATATGACTCATCAATATGTCAGTGGAACAGGTTTAGTTAATTTATTAAATTATTATAATGTTCATTTGCAAGGCCATGGTATCTTTCTTTCAAGGTGCTCAATATATTCAA
The DNA here is from genome assembly GCF_055505025.1 of Bos grunniens. Taxonomy (NCBI): domain Eukaryota; kingdom Metazoa; phylum Chordata; class Mammalia; order Artiodactyla; family Bovidae; genus Bos; species Bos grunniens. The sequence goes on from NC_141165.1 coordinate 152,779,782, forward strand.
AAGACATTTATTTTCACACAAAAACTTATAGATAGGATGCACTTTTATCACAGACAAATCAAAGGCTCTTCAGGGTCACTGTCTCCGTGAAGGATAAATGGAGGAGTGGAGCAAACGGCCCTTAATCAATATTTGGTGATGAATGGATGTGTGAACAGTGGGCTGTAATATTTAATTATTCTTTTCATTCTTGGGGAAACCATAGAAAGATATCATCTCCATGATTTCACTTTGCTACAATGGATTCAGTTCTCAACGCCAAAATGACTGAGCCTTGTGATCCATCTGTAGAAAACGATTTCAACTCTGGAAAAATAAGTCACTTCAGCACAGCTTAAATGGTTGGTGATATTTCTACATCAAAACAGCTGTAAGAGTTGACTCATTTTGTAAACTGGCTTACATGGGGTAGGAAAGAATGACAAAGATGAATTTACATATATTTGAGGGCTACAGTAGGCTACATTTTAAACATGCACAAAGCAAACAGCTTTATGTTAGATCTCACCAGAAGTCCTTTTGCTGAATGCTTTATTCATCTCTATTCATCCCCCTGAAGCCATGTTGGGAGCTCCCCACGGCTCTAATTTGGAGGCTAATAATACACCCCAACTAAACAATGCTGTGCTATGGGATGTATTATAATTCCCAGGGATCACACTGTGTCTCCCTCAGTGGCTCACAACATGTACTCGGGTATGGAGAGAAATTAAAGAGATAACTACTTTCCACAAGGTTAGGACTTTGCTCTTCCCACCATGGGGAATGTCCCAGTTGGTGTTTGAAGGTCAAGTTCTTGGCCACAGGAGCTGGCTTGCTTCTTTGAAAATGGATGTGTAGTTTACAGGCTTCTACCAGCCATGGATACACAGACAGCTATGGAGAAGTACTTCATTGTGTAAATTAATCAAGTGACCACGAGAAAATGTGAAGTTAGTGGTAAAGTGACACAAGAGAAGTTTCCAGTACCTGTTGCCACATTTCTGGAAGAGAACTTGTATAAATTGCTGCTCTGTCTTGATTCCTCTTTTCCATTAAAACTTAAAAATTGTAATTTAAGAAATATTCTAGAAAATATCTTCCTTCAGCTTCAGAAGGAAAGGAAATGAACACTTCTGAGGCTCTTCCAGGAATTAAGTTAGAGATTTCACACACACCATCAAAGAACAGAGTGCATCCAGCAACCCTAAGGGCTAGGTATGATGTCACATAAAGAAGCTGAAGTTCAGGGAGGTTTAATGACTAACCTAAGTCACACAGTTTATACTTGGCTAAGCTGAGAGGTGAATAAAACAGAGCCATGTGTTGTGAACCTATGCTGGGAATATTCAAACATGGTGAGATGCCTTCATTAAAGTTCAAGCAAAAATTTATTTGAAAAATCAAGTAATCAATGTTCTATTGATGACACCACAAAGACTATAGTCTTTATGTCTATTCCAGTTCCATTAATTAACAACAACAAAAATAAATAAAATTTTAAATAGTGAGTTACAAGCACTGGTGTCTTTAAACTTCATGAGGGTTTTTTCATTGTATATAATTCTGACAATTTTACTTCATTAGAATTGTCAGGGGAGTGTGTAATTTCCTTGGTTCTGTCTCATCACAACAAAAACTTGAAGCAACAGACGTTAAAGCCCTTGGCGTGTCACAGCTCTCAGATAGATCAGTGTTACAGCTCAGTATTATTTAGAAAATAAAGGAAAATACATCCTCGAGGCATGAGGGCATGCCAAACCAAAAGACGCAAAGATTAGTTGTTTGTCAGTTGCTTCATTTGCTATTATTTTCTCCCATTCTGAAGGCTGTCTTTTCACCTTGCTTAGAGTTTCCTTTGTTGTGCAGAAGCTTTTAATTTTAATTAGGTCCCATTTGTTTAGTTTTGCTTTTATTTCCAATATTGTGGGAGGTGGATCATAGAGGATCCTGCTGTGATGTATGTCGGAGAGTGTTTTGCCTATGTTCTCCTCTAGGAGTTTTATAGTTTCTGGTCTTACAGTTAGATCTTTAATCCATTTTGAGTTTATTTTGGTGTATGGTGTTAGAAAGTGTTCTAGTTTCATTCTTTTACGAGTGGTTGACCAGTTTTCCCAGCACCACTTGTTAAAGAGATTGTCTTTTCTCCATTGTATATTCTTGGCTCCTTTGTCAAAGATAAGGTGTCCATATGTGTGTGGATTTATCTCTGGGTTTTCTATTTTGTTCCATTGATCTATATTTCAAAAATATACAAGCAACTCCTGCAGCTCAATTCCAGAAAAATAAATGACCCAATCAAAAAATGGGCCAAAGAACTAAACAAACATTTCTCGAAAGAAGACATACAGATGGCTAACAAACACATGAAAAGATGCTCAACATCACTCATTATCAGAGAAATGCAAATCAAAATCACAATGAGGTACCATTTCACGCCAGTCAGAATGGCTGTGATCCAAAAGTCTACAAGCAATAAATGCTGGAGAGGATGTGGAGAAAAGGGAACCCTCTTACACTGTTGGTGGGAATGCAAACTAGTACAGCCACTATGGAGAACAGTGTGGAGATTCCTTAAAAAACTGGAAATAGAACTGCCTTACGACCCAGCAGTCCCACTGCTGGGCATACACACCGAGGAAACCAGAATCAAAAGAGACACATGTACCCCAATGTTCATTGGAGCACTGATTATAATAGCCAGAACATGGAAGCAACCTAGATGTCCATCAGCAGATGAATGGATAAGAAAGCTGTGGTACATATACACAATGGAGTATTACTCAACCATTAAAAAGAATACATTTGAATCAGTTCTAATGAGGTGGATAAAACTGGAGCCTATTATACAGAGTGAAGTAAGCCAGAAAGAAAAATACGAATACAGTATATTAACACATATAAATGGAATTTAGAAAGATGGTAAAGATAACCCTGTATGTGAGACAGCAAAAGAGACACAGATGTATAGAACAGTCTTTTGGACTCTGTGGGAGAGGGAGAGGGTGGGATGATTTGGGAGAATGGCATTGAAACATGTATATCATATAGGAAATGAATCACCAGTCCAGGTTCAATGCAGGATACAGGATGCTTGGTGCTGGTGCACTGGGATGACCCAGAGGGATGGTTCAGGGAAGGAGGTGGGAGGGGGAATCAGGATGGGGAACATGTGTACACCCGTGGCGGATTCATGTTGATATATGGCAAAACCAATACAATATTGTAAAGTAATTACCTCCAATTAAAATAAATAATTTAAATTTTTTAAAAAAAGACTCGAAGAAAGACAGAGACAGAGAGCCCAGGAACTTTGGCTCCTCTTTTTATATCTTTTCTCCTTCCCTTGGGCCTGTCCTATGTAAATTGGGCCAGCCAGGAGTGCTGTTTGTTCTACCTGAGATCCTCACTCCAGTCCTTGGACCCTCCTTTGTTCTATTTTCGTGGGCTTTTCCCTTCCTTGTCTTTTAGCCACTGCCATTCTGGACTCCTTTTTCCTATTCCAACTACCTAACAGAATAAAGTGCAAGATCACTACAAACGAAGCAGGAAGAGACAGAAAGCCTTTAATAGCTTGCAGCTACAATTTGAAATTGAAATTATTTTTAATGGTGATGTGTACAACTAATTATTAGAGAAGAACAGAGAAGTGAATTGATTTTTCAAATGTAGGTGTCATAACTCTTCTGAGAAAACAGGATTCACAAACTCTGAAATTGTTGCAGGAAGAGGTACCCTTTCCAGGGCCCAAAACTGGGCTCTTGTCTAACACTAGGAAATGAAATGTCCAAGGAGACGTATCTGCTGACAAAGCAAGATATTTTCTTGGGCTAAGGGCAACCAGGTGGAGAGCAGTAGGGTAAGGGAACCCAAGAGAACTGCTCTGCCGAGTGGTTCCCAGTCTCAGGTTTTATGGTCATGGGATTAGTTTCCAGGTTGTCTTTGGCCGATCATTCTAATTCAGAGTCTTTCCTGGTGGTGCACGCATCACTCAGCCAAGATGGATGCTAGCGAGAGGGATTCTTGGAAGTGGATGGACACTTGGTGTCTCCTTTTGACCTTTCCCGAACTCTTCCGGTTGGTGGTGGCTTATTAATTCCATATTCCTTACCAGGATCTCCTGTCATAAAACAACTCATGCAAATGGTTACTAAAAGGCCTGGCCAGGGTGGGCAGTTTCAGTCAGTGTGCTTCCCCTAACAAAATCACTCTAAGATGATGTTTTAGAGTTTTCTTCCTGTCAAAAAGTAAGCAAAACCAAGAGACTCTTTAAATAATTAAATCTAAAGGCATTCATCAATGGACTGCTTTCTACTCAATATTTAGCACCGGCAAAATGGCAAGTTCTCTGAAAAACAGCAAAGGCTAGTGTCACAATATCCTACGGAAAAATTCCAAAGACAGAGGAGCCTGGGGGGCTAAAATCCGTGGATCGCAAAGAGTTGGACATGACAGCGACTGAGCGCGCACGCACGCGCGCGCGCACACACACACACACACACACGGAGTTAGAATTGCTGCTTAATACTCTTGTACATTCAATATGTAAATGCCAGCATCTAGATTCTTCATTTGAATTGAATGTAAGATGCAACAGTAAAGAAACATGCACATCAAGGAAAGAGGTTTTTGCAAATTCACATCTCACCTACGTTCTAAGTTGTTTGCCATTATCTGAAATTGTTTAGGGTGTACCAAGTTACATTCAGCATACCCATTATCAAGCTAATGAGATTCTGTTATAGAGTGTATTTTCCCCCCTTTTCCTTTTCTTCCCTTTCCCATCCTTAAATGTGAAGGAAAATGTTCAGAGCTTCTAAACAAAAATGAGAAATTTTTGGCTTAGACCAGTGTTTAGTGCCAAATTTACAATGGAATTCAAATCCACACAGTAAGGATTTTATTCATAGCAGCTATCCTAATAGAGGAATCTTTCACTTTGTTTCTATTCAACTAGCTTAAAATCTGTTTCAAACAGCTATGTTCCTTGATTAAAACAATGCTAAAATTTACAAAAAGAAAAAAGAAATAGGCACTGACAGCAATCTAAGTCTACAGTGTTGCTAAGTGAAATCAGTAAATCAGTAAATTTCATTGGAATGTAAGAAAAAAATTCGCGTCCAGCAGCTATCACGACGTAGTTATATGCAATATCAAACTTCAACTCAGCGAAAAGGTTTGTGAAGATTATTCCTGTGTCTGCAGGGTGTGAAGTGAGAGGAGTATATGATGAGAGCAGATGAGAAGAGATTAAAGTACTGCTACCCATTATCTACATCCTTGATGGGTAATTTGCTCTCGTTTGTATAGAACAATCTAAGCCTTATACAATAATTATCACAGACTGGAAATGAGCAATTCTTTCACTCAAAACTGAATCACAGCAATCACTGACAAGGCCAAGTGTTTGAGAGTAAAAAGAATTAAGCATGTGTGGGAGGCTGAAGGTTTGAAATGCAAGAAAGATATTTTTTATCACAAAATTGGTGATAATGTTTATCAATGCAGGTTCAAAAAAAATCACCTAGTCTCATCAAATGGAGCAATAGTAAACTTGTTGAAAAATTAATAAGCATAAAATTAGAATTTGTCATCCTGCACTTTTTCAGGATGCTCGCACTCTCAAATGAAAGCTATTCATTATCTTTTAAAATGCATAAAAAGGGAATTGAAAAATTTTAAAGACAGAACATAATGGCTGCTTTAAAAATGAAATACATCTTGGCTGAATTTTTCTGCCATTTTTTCCCAACTTCACACAGACCTCCAGGTTGAATCTCCAGAATTCTTATTAATAAAGACATTATAAACCCCCCAAAGGCTAAGTGATTTGCACCAAAACTGAACTGAAATTCATTCTCCCAAACTCTTTTCAAAAAGCGTCAATCATACAAAGGTTTGAATCTTTGGGGCTGGAGGGAAATGTAAGGCAGAAAGCAGAAAAGTGAAAGAAGCAGGCAAAGACCAGCAAAATAGTTGCTGCTTTTAGAACTTGAAAATAGCAATCACCAGCAACAAGATTTGTCGAAAAATAAATCCTCAGAGGATAATGTAAGGTTGAAAAATCCAAAGTTGAACTGCCATTCTCTTTATTCATGCCTGTTTTCAAAATCATGTATTTTTTCATGAGTGCCTTTATTGGGGATCAGAATCAGGATGCTGTCAATAAAAGTAAGTAGATTCCCAAGTTTGGAGACCAAACAAACTCTCTTGCAGGATATCACATGTATAGCTAGTATGTGCTCCAGTTCCAGTCTTTCAAGTAACAAAAGGTGAACCCGCCTTTGACCAGACGTGAGTAATGTTTATGTATAAGGCCAGAGAGAAGGCCCAAAGTCACACAATTGTATTATCCTTCCCTGATACAGAATTATTCAGGGTCTACTTGATACCCAGGAGGATAAAGATGTTATTAATAGGAGCTATGTGAGAGAAAGAAGTATAAGGTAAGTCTTGTCTTTAGCATCACCTAGCTGACCTCTGCTGATGCCCTTTCAATGCAACTCTTCTTGGTCTGATCTGTCTATCCAGGGGAATTAGGAATGTAGCCTTAGACCAATACTCGCTCATGTTAGTAATTAGACTATCAGAACTGGATCTTGAAGACCTCTAGTCTAACTCTGTCATCTGATGGATGAGAAATTAAGTGTCAGAGAAGGAGAATCATGGTCAAATATATCAGACAGACTTGTGAACTAGTTCCAACCTGTGTCATCCCATCTCTTACTGCATCCTCTTTGCACACGCTTGAGCCAGCTTCACGGTGGTGCACCCAGACACTGCTGTCTTCATTTTAGAGCCACTCCCCTACTTCTTGCTTCCCATCCTAAGTCTTCTCTGATGCCACAGCAAGAGAAGTCTATGCTAACTGACTCTGCACGCCCACCACCCACAAATGGGGTCTCCCTTGAGCAATAGGAAATGCAGATGAATGAGCGAGTGTTTCCACCTTTCATCCTCCAGGTAGACAGCTCTGAAACTATTTCAGAAAAACCCTCGAAATCATGCATGAGTTGCTTGTGATGGTGGCTGATCAATAACAGTTCCTGTGATGGTTCCTGCTCCTCTCACTCCCCGTTTGCTGCCTTCCCTGAAATAAAACTCCCAAACTAACTGTCTCAAACTCTGCTTCCAGAGATCTCAGATTATGACACCAGATTCCAAACACTTTCTATTTATATAAGAAAAGTAACTGGTTTGGGGATTCTCTGATGGTCCAGTTGTTAGGACTCCATGCTTTCACTGCCAACCTGTGAACTGAGATCCTACAAGCCAACCGGTGCAACTAAAAAATAAAAATAACTGGTCCTTCTAATCACTGGCTCGGAGCCCCACAAGGTACATCCATGTCTCTGTTCATACAAGCCTAAGAAATATCTTATACACAAACTGAGCATCAAACAATTAACATTTACATTTCTAGAGTTCTTTTTGGAAAGACCAAATGAAACACTGCAAAAGTCCTTAATCACAGCTAGAATATGAGTAGATTTTTAATTTCTCCCAAGTAATGTCAATCACTGCAGCCTGGTAGGCTGCTGTCCATGCAGTCGCAAAGAGTCAGACACAACTTAGGAACTGAACAGCGACAAAGTCAATTATATTGTGTCATTTTCTTAACATAGGCTAGTCCCTAGGAGTTGACACCCCAAACACTAAAACTGAAAGATCTAATTGTCTCTTTGATGGCACAGTTCTTTTCCAAGATGAAGGAAATTTTTCCCAAAATGAGATATATGCTAATTATGCAATGGGAGATAATTTTAGATAGGAATTGGACACTTTTTAACCTCAAAACATATGCATTTGCTTTTAAGCATATTAATACAGTGTGGCTAAGCTATAAAAGCCATTAATTCATGGATACCATTACATAGAATGAGGTTTAACCAACTTTTTTTAATTTAAAAGGTAAATTAATAGAAATTTAAAAGTTAGTTGAATAATAATGAATATAATAGGAAAACATAGCTAAAATTTTCAGGATAGAAATCATGGTACTATTTTAACAGATCCTTAAATGATTTCATGGTTTAATAAGATAGTTTAATAGATATCTAAATAATAAGCATTATAAGTGCTTTAAAAATGTATTTAAACGTGTAACTCATTTTCATTCTGAGAATGTTACCACTTAACTACACCTCACTTAAACATACATACAAAATCCAGAAGCCCTACTCTTTTCTGCTTGTCAATTACTTTGGAACAAATTACCCCAAAATTTAATGAACAAAAGTGAAAATGAAAGTGTCAGTAGCTCATTCCTGTCCCACTCTTTGTAAACCCATGGCCCGTAACCCACAAAGCTCCATGTCTTTGGGATTCTCCAAGCAAGAACAAAGGAATGGGTAGTCATTCCCTTCTCCAGGGGATCTTTCGAAGTTCAGTTCAGTTCAGTTGCTCTGCTGCTGCTGCTGCTGCTAAGTTGCTTCAGTTGTGTCCAACTTTTGTGATCCCATGGACTGCAGGAAGCCAGCTCCCAGAGTTTACCAACTCCCAGAGTTTACTAAAACTCATGTTCATTGACTCAGTGATGCCATCCAACCATCTCATCATCTGTCATCCCCTTCTCCTTTCACCTTCAATCTTTCCCAGCATCAGGGTCTTTACAATGAGTCAGCTCTTCACATCAGATGGCCAAAGTATTGGAGATTCAGCTTCAACATCAGTCTTTCTAATGCATATTCAGGACTGATTTCCTTTAGGATGGACTGGTTGGATCTCCTTTCAGTCCAAGGGACTCTACAGAATCTTCTCCAAACCACAGTTCAAAAGCATCAATTCTTCAGGACTCAGCTGTCTTTATAGTACAACACTCACATCCATACAACTACTGGAAAAATCATAGCTTTGACTAGACAGACCTTTGATGGTAGAGCTGGTTTTAGAAAAGGCAGAGGAACCAGAGATCAAATTGCCAACATCAGCAGGGAGTTGATGCAAGGGAGTTCCACAAAAACATCTATTTCTGCCTTACTGACTATGTCAAAGACTTTGATTGTGTGGATCACAATAAACTGTGGAAAATTCTTTAAGAGATGGGAATACCAGACCACCTGACCTGCCTCCTGAGAAATCTGCATGCAGGTCAGGAAGCAACAGTTAGAACTGGACATGGAACAACAGACTGGTTCCAAATAGGAAAAGGAGTACGTTAAGGCTGTATATTGTCACCCTGCTTATTTAACTTACATGCAGATTATATCATGAGAAACACTGGGCTAGAAGAAGCACAAGCTGAAATCAAGATTGCTGGGAGAAATATCAATAACCTCAGATATGCAGATGACACCACCCTTATGTCAGAAAGTGAAGAAGAACTAAAGAGCCTCTTGATGAAAGTGGAAGAGGGGAGTGAAAAAGTTGGCTTAAAGCTCAACATTCAGAAAACAAAGATCATGGCATCCACTCCCATCACTTCATGAAAAATAGATGGAGGAACAGTGGAAACAGTGGCAGACTTTATTTTGGGGGCTTCAAAATCACTGTAGATGGTGACTGCAGGCATAAAATTAAAAGACGCCTACTCCTTGAAAGAAAAGTTATGACCAACCAAGACAGTATATTAAAAAGCAGAAACATTAGTTTACCAGCAAAGGTCTGTCTAGTCAAAGCTATGGTTTTTCCAGTAGTCATGTATGGATGTGAGAGTTGGACTATAAAGAAAGCTGAGCACTGAAGAATTGATGCTATTGAACTGTGGTGTTGGAGAAGACTCTTGAGAGTCCCTTGGACTGCAAGGAGATCCAACCGGTCCATCCTAAAGGAAATCAGTCCTGAATGTTCATTGGAAGGACTGATGTTGAAGCTGAAACTCCAATACTTTGGCCACCTGATGTGAAGAGCAGACTCATTTGTAAAGGCCCTCATGCTTGGAAAGATTGAAGGTGAGAGGAGCAGGGGACAACAGAGGATGAGATGGTTGGATGGCATCGTGGACTCAGTGGATATGATTTTGAGTAAACTCCAGGATTTGGTGATGGACAGGGAGGCCTGGTGTGCACTCTGTCGGACACAACAGAGTGACTGAACTGAACTGAACTGAATGCCTCTGCTTTTAAATATGCTGTCTAGGTTGGTCATAGCTCTTCTTCCAAAGAGCAAGCGTCTTTTAATGTCATGGCTGCAGTCACCATCTACAGTGATTTTGGAGCCCCCCAAAATTAAGTCTGTTACTGTTTCCAGTATTTCCCCATCTATTTGCCATGATGATCTTAGTTTTCTGAATGTTGAGTTTTAAGCCAACTTTTTCACTTTCCTCTTTCACTTTCATCAAGAGGCTCTTCAATTCTTCCTCACTTTCTGCCATAAGGGTGGTGTCTTCTGCATATCTGAGGTTATTGATATTTCTCCTGGCAATCTTGATTCCAGTTTGTTCTTCTTCCAGTCCAACATTTCACATGATGTATTCTTCATATAAGTTAAATAAGCAGGGTGACAATATATAGCCTTGACGTACTCCTTTTCCTATTTGGAATCAGTCTGTGGTTCCATGTCCAGTTTTAACTGTTTCTTCTTGACCTGCATACAGATTTCTCAGGAGGCAGGTCAGGTGGTCTGGTATTCCCATCTCTTAACGAATTTTCCACAGTTTGTTGCGATCCACACAGTCAAGGCTTTGGTATGGTCAATAAAGCAGAAATAGATGTTTTGCTGGAACTCTCTTTTTTTTCGTTGATCTAACAGATGTTGGCAATTTGATCTTTGGTTCCTCTGCCTTTTCTAAATCCAGCTTGAACACCTGGAAGTTCACGGTTCACATACTGTTGAAGCCTGGCTTGGAGAATTTTGAGCATTACTTTGCTAGCGTGTGAAATGAGTGCAATTGTGCGGTAGTTTGAGCATTCTTCCAGGAGGAGGAAATGGCAACCCACTCCAGTATTTTTGCCTAGAGAATCCCATGGACAGAGGAGCCTGGCGGGCTACAGCCCATGGGGTCGCAAAAAGTTGGACATGACTGAAAGACTAATACATATTGACCATTCTTTGGCATTCCTTTCTTTGGGATTGGAATGAAAACTGACCTTTTCCAGTCTGTGGCCACTGTGGAGTTTTCCAAATTTTCTGACATATTGAGTGCAGCACTTTCATTGCATCATCTTTTAGGATTTGAAATAATTCAACTGGAATTCCATCACCTCCACTAGTTTTGTTAGTAGTAGTGATGCTTGTTAAGGCTCACTTGACTTAGCATTCCAGGATTTCTGACTCTAGGTGAGTGATCACATCATTGTGAGTATCTGGGTCATGAAGATCTTTTTTGTATAGTTCTTCTGTGTATTCTTGCTGCCTCTTCTTAGTATCTTCTGCTTCTGTTAGGTCCATACCATTTCTGTGTGTTGTTTTTTATTGTGCCCATCTTTGTGTGAAATGTTCCCTTGGTATCTCTAATTTTCTTGAAGACATCTCTAGTATTTCCCATTCTCTTGTTTTCCTCTATTTCTTTGTATTGATCACTGAGGAAAGCTTTCTTATCTCACCTTGCTATTCTTTGGAACTCTGCATTCAAATGGGTATATCTTTCCTTTTCTCCTTTGCCTTTCACTTTTCTTCTTTTCATAGCTATTTGTAAGATCTCCTCAGACAACCATTTCCGTTTTTGCATTTCTTTTTCTTGGGGATAATTTTGATCCTTGCCTCCTGTACAATGTCACAAACCTTCATCCATAGTTCTTCAGGTACTCTATTAGATATAATCTCTTAAATCTATTTTTAACTTCCACTGTATAATCATAAGGGATTTGATTTAGGTCATACCTGAATGCTCTAGTGGTTCTCCCTACTTTCTTCAATTTAAGCCTGAATTTGGCAATAAGGAGTTCATGATCTGAGCCACAGTCAGCTACTGGTCTTGCTTTTGCTGACTGTATAGATCTTCTCCATCTTTGGCTGCAAAGAATATAATCAATCTGATTTCAGTATTGACCAACTGGTGATGTCTATGTATAGAGTCTTCTCTTGTGCTGTTGGAAAAGGGTGTTTGCTATGACCAGTGCGTTCTCTTGGCAAAACTCTATTAGCCTTTTCCCTGCTTCATTCTGTACTCCATGGCAAAATTTGCCTGTTACTCCAGGTATCTCTTGACTTCCTACTTGTGCATTCCAGTTCCATATAATGAAAAAGACATCTTTTTTTGGTGTTAGTTCTAGAAGGCCTTGTAGGTCTTCATAGAACCATTCAACTTCAGCTTCTTAAGCTTTACTGGTTGGGGCATAGGCTTGGATTACTGTAATATTGAATGGTTTGCCTTGTAAATGAACAGAGATCTTCCTATTGTTTTTAAGATTGCACTCAAGTACTGCATATCAGATTCTTGTTTACTATGATAGCTACTCCATTTCTTTAAGGGATTCTTGCCCATAGTACCAGATATAATGGTCATCTGAGTTAAATTCACCCATTCCAGTCCATTTTAGTTCACTGGTTCCTAAAATGTCAATGCTCACTCTTGCCATCTCCTGTTTGACCACTTCCAATTTGCCTTAATTCATGGACCTAATATTCCAGGTTCCTAGGCAATATTGCTTTTTACAGCATCGGCCTTTACTTTCATCACTAGTCCCATCCACAACTGGGCCTTGTTTTTGCTTTGGCTCCATCTCTTCATTCTTTCTGGAGTTATTTCTCCACTGATCTCCAGGAGCATTTTGGGCACCTATCGACCTGGGAAGTTCATCTCTCAGTGTCCTATCTTTTTTTCTTTTCATACTGTTTTGGGATTCTCAAGACAAGAATACCGAAGTGGTTTGCCATTCCCTTCTCCAGTGGTCCACGTTTTGTCAGAGCTCTCCACTATGACCCGTCCATCTTGGGTGGCCCTACGCAGCATGGCTCATAGTTTCATTGAGTTAGACAAAGCTGTGGTCCATGTGATCAGATTGATTTGTTTTCTGTGATGGTGGTTTTCAGTCTGTCTGCCCTCTGATGGAGAAGGATAAGAGGCTTGTAGAAACTTCCTGATAAGAGAGACTGACTGAGGGGGCAAGTGGGTCTTGTTCTGATGGGCAGGGCCATGCTCAGTAAATCTTTAATCCAATTTTCTTCCATCTTTTTTCTTCCATCAATTTTCTTCCCCAGCTGAGGATCAAGCCCATGTCTCTTGCATCTCAGGCAGATTCTTTATCATCTGAGCCACATGGAAAGTCCTAATGGACAAAGCAACCATTATGTCCAAGGATTCTGCAGCTCAGGAATTTGGGTAAAGCTGATTTGTCTCTGCTGCAGGCTGCATAAGGAATGGGAGGCACTGGAGGTGGGGGATTGTGAGCTGATGTTATCTGAACTATCACTTGTTCAGGTGTCTGTTGATCAATACTTGCTGTCAGCTGAGAAACCTATGCATGCCCTCATGTGGCCAGGACTTCAACAAAGAGGCTGGTTCTAAGAGTGAGAATCCTCAAAGAGAAAGCTACGCAGAAGCTTTATTGTTTTGTTTTTGTTTTTGTTTTTGTTTTCTGACAGGCTCAAAAGTCACACAACATTTGTTTGGCCACACTTTCTCAAACCATCACAAAGGCACATGTTTGAGGGAAGGTGAAGCAGATTCCACTTTGGGGAGTGGCAAAATTCTAGATAAGAATGTGGGACTGAAAAGATCATCTTGCCCATGAAACTGTTAATGAAATTACCTTATTCCCTGAGTTGCCAGGATGCCAAAACCGAGCTGGAAATCCCTGACATGGACTTAGGGTATCCTACAAGAAAATCTGAATTTCATGTTCTATATTATTAGCAATGTCTAAAGCAGACAGACAGCTCATTATTCCCTGTGAATCCCCTGTGAAGGGGACTGTTGCAAGAATTGGTACCAATGTGATGACCTCCACAGCTCCCTCTAACTCTCCAATTAGACAAGTCTTTGACTCAGGGTACATTAGTGGCTCAGAGGGTAAAGAATCAACCTGCCAATGCAGGAGACTTGGGTTTGATCCCTGGGTCTAGAAGATTCCCAGGAGAAGGGAATGGCAACCCACTCCAATATTCTTGCCTGGGAAATCCCACAGACAGAGGAGCCTGGTGGGCTATAATCCATGGGGATCACAGAGAAGTCGGCCATGACTGAGTCACTAAACAACAATAACAAACCAGCACTTACCTGCAGGCCTATACCCCAAAGCAATGCATCTGGCTAAAGACAATTCTCAGTACTTTCCAGTAGCTTCAACCACTCAACAGTAATCTTTTCCTCTGGTCTTATTTCTCACTAAACACTGTGGAACTACAAAGTCTATGGACAATATGTGAAATAGTGAGACCTATAGGAGTCCTAGGAGTTACTGGAAACTATGAGAACTCTTGGAGAAGGCAATGGCACCCCACTCCAGTACTCTTGCCTGGAAAATCCCATGGACGGAGGAGCCTGGTGGGCTGTAGTCCACGAGGTCACTAAGAGCCGGACACGACTGAGAGACTTCACTTTCACTTTTCACTTTCATGCATTGGAGAAGGAAATGGCAACCCACTCCAGTGTTCTTGCCTGGAGAATCCTAGGGATGGGGGAGCCTGGTGGGCTGCCGTCTATGGGGTCGCACAGAGTCGAACACGACTGAAGCGACTTAGCAGCAGCAGCAGCAGCATGAGAACTCTACCAGTCTCTCCCAGCCCCTTTGAAGACTATGCAGTCTTATATTTTAAATGGAACTGGTTTGCAATTTGCTGTGGTTTGCAAATCATAAAGGTGCCATTAAAATTGGAAGAATATCCAATACCGGTAGTAATGCTGGAAAGAGTCAATTATTCCCAGTTACTAGACTGCCTTCCATTTTCTGCCTCAGCTTTAGAGTCTAAGAGTTGGCTTTCATTGAATGTCTCTTTATTTAGGGTAAGTGTGAAACTGAATACAAACATCTTGTGTATTTTAAGATGATACGGGTCTCCCTGCATGCAGCTTAGCCACAGGTCAGGAAGGTCACAGTTCATGGTAAAGGGCCAGTCTCTTTACAGGAATCCTAGAACAACGCTCAGCCCTTGCTTTTCTGACCACGGTTATCTTTGATATTGAACTATGAGGTGACCCTAAAGACAGAAACTGCTTTTGCTAAGTTACAAAAGAACTAACGGTTGACAAAATGATCCTACAGGGAAAAAATCAACTAGGCCTGATACCCGATTTCATCTTTTGCTTCATCTCTTAGCTTCAGTTTCTTTTTCCTCTCTTGATGCCAACACAGCCACTTTGTGTGCATGCTCAGCTGCTTCAGTCATGTCCCGTGCTTTGCGACCCTATGGACAGGAGTTCATCAGGTTATTCTGTCCATAGGATTCTCCAGGAAAAAATACTGGAGTGGGTTGCCATGCCCTCCTTCAGAGGATCTTCCCGATCCAGGAATCAAACCTGCATCTCCTGCTTTGCAGGTGGATTCTTTACCACTGAGCCACCGGGGAAGCCCAGCATAGCCACTAACTTCCCTTTATTGGCCCAGAAATCTACTATAAGCTCCACAGTAGATTTTGGTCCTAAAGCTTTCAGATTTAGATATTGTTCTAAGAGAGGTACAAAAATACTTACCTTGTGACCAAAAAAAAAAAGGACGGGGGTGCATAAAGAAAAATAAATGAATAAAAACTAGGAAGAGCTGAAGGGAGTGATTAATATGCAATTTGAGAAATGAAATTATGTGTTATATGTAGTTTAAGTGTAACTATAGTCTTGATTCAGTGTCATCTCAGAATCTGGAGCTATGAATCAGAAGACGGCAAGGTAATAGAAATAAATAAGAATCTAAAATGAAGGAGATAAAATGAAGAAAATGTGTACACATCTTCAGAAATAATCAACTTCTGAAAAGACAGCTTCTAAACAGGTTTTTTTTTTCAGACTAAATTTTCTGCATCTCAGTATCCAGGCAAATGATAATTATCATTAGAGAACCTGCAGTCCAACTAATGGAAACCTATCAAGGGTAACGTAATCTTTGCAGAGGGGTGGAGGCCTGCAGGCATTCGATCAGCCAAGCAGATGTTCTTATTGTTTGCTGGGTAAATGCATCTTTTTCAGACATAATGAACATGTCATTCAGATAATCCAATCCTCGAACTAGACTCTTCAAGTATAATTCTGATATTAATTTGGTTTCCCAGTTGACCTGCTGCTGCTGCTGCTAAGTCACTTCAGTCATCTCCAACTCTGTGTGACCCCATAGACGGCAGCCCACCAGGCTCCCCTGTCCCTGGGATTCTCCAGGCAAGAACACTGGAGTGGGTTGCCATTTCCTTCTCCAATGCATGAAAGTGAAAAGGGAAAGTGAAGTCGCTCAGTCGTGTCCGACTCCTTGCAACCCCATGGGCTGCAGCCCACCAGGCCCGTCCATCCATGGGATTTTCCAGGCAAGAGTACTGGAATGGGTTGCCATTACCTTCTCCCCCAATTGACCTAGCTTCCTAGAAATGTGATACACTAAGTATCCCTCTTAGCTCAGATGGTAAAGAACATGTCTGCAATGTAGAAGACTTGGGTTTGATCCCTGGGTCGGGAAGCCCCTGAAGAAGGAAAGGTGACCCACTCCAGTATTCTTGCCTGGAGAATTCTATGGACAGACCATGGAGTCACAAAGAGTCGGACGCGAGTGACTAACACGCAAGTATCTAGCACCAATAAGCTAATCTGATTTCAATGTGAATTAAATTTTCACTCTTGTTTATACATCAGTCTCTTTCAAATTTGGCTAACATGACTCAGTCCTCCAGAGCCTGCTAACCTGGGGTAAACTAACAAAACCAAAAGTCTCAACAGGCAAAGCTGAGGGGAAGACTCTCATCCTCTGCAACTCTAATCCAGTCCCAAGCTGGATAGCTGTTCTGCTTCCCTCAAAGACTGAATCATTTTACCAATAGCATATAGAGGCACACATTTCATTAACAGGTCATTTCTAATGTTACCTAATGAAGTCCTGCTTCCTCAAGTACTTTTAGCCATAGAATTCTCTCTTAAGTTGACTGTTCTAAGTGTAGCAGAGGTTGGCCTGACTAAATGACCTCTATGCAAAGTGGCTTCCAGTTTTCTAATTGCTCACTGCTGCATATCTAAATATCACACTAAGTTAATTGAAGTTATTTCATGTATCTCCCATTGCATTTCTATTCTTGCACATTTTAAGCATCTCCCTCTTTAGTTACTAACATCACCTATCAGGGGCCAACCAAAACATACTCTACTAGTTATTCTGCAATCTTCCATTTACATACACACTTAAACATTAAAACCAATTGACCCAAAAAGTTCTATGTCACAGTGAGCTGCCTGGAAAAAATATATATACACACTGCAATTTCAGATTCATTTAAGCTAAGATGCAATTTAAATAATTCATTAGAACAATGATTGTTCATTGCAAATCTGTTCTTCAAATGGATCTCCATTTATCTTGCTCATCTATTAATTGCTCACCCTTCTTAAGGCAGCACATTCAAGGTGCACGTCAAAAGTTCCACAAGTTTTTTCCCCCGACTTTCCCACTGACTCATCGTCTGACCAGAGGCTGCTCACTGAAACTCCCTGGGCCTGTTTCATGATCATGTGTAAAACAGGGTTAATGAGATCTACTTCCCCAGGGCACTGCAAGAACCAAGTTATGGTTTGCAAAAGGCTTTGTGATTCATACATAAAAGGCTGTACAAGAAAGTAAACTGTCATTGAGCCTTACAAACAGTTTTCATCTCAATTATCTGAAAGTCAGGAGAGAAGGCTATCCTAAGCTTCCAAAAGATAATTCAATTAGCATGAAGTTCCAAGAATTTTCAAAGCTCAGATGGGCAGTTGCTGACTTAGGTTTTTTGTTTTTGTTTTTTTCTCCTAGGAATCAGAAATGTCATTCACAGATAAGTGCAGGGAGTAGCAAAACAGAAAGACAGGAAATTCTTGGCTCTGGGATCTGGTAATAAGGGAGTCTGCCACTTTCAAATTACCTGCTGGAATCCGGCTCAAGACAATTATAGATGAAAAATCTTCTTGGTCTTCAGCCACCTACCCAAAATTGATGTTGGTTTTAAACTTCCTAAAGTTGGAGCAACAATTTTCATGACTTAGGGGTAAGTAAATTAAAAGTTAATTTACTTTTATTTGTTTACTATTAGGCTTGTTCTTATACTGTGTGTGTGTGTGTGTGTGTGTGTGTGTGTGTATGTGTGTGTGTGTGTGAGTTGCTCAGTCATATCCGGCTCTTTGTGACCCCATGGACTGTAGCCCTCTAGGCTTCTCTGTCCATGGAATTCTCCAGGCAAGAATACTGGAGTGGGTTGCCATGCCCTTCTCCAGGGTATCTTCCCAACCCAGGGATCAAACCCCAGTCTCCCAAATTGCAGGTAGGTTCTTTACTATCTGAGACATCAGGGAGGATACTAGAGGATAGTAAAACTGATAAACAAAATTCTAAATTGTATAAAGCAATGGTGAGATAATTATGCTGTACTTTAAATTTCCTACAAATATCTTAGGAGGAGGCTCTGGGGAAAGACATTATTCATAGCTTGTAGAGTTACAGTGTTTGATATCAACTAATAATTCCATTTAGCTGCACTGTACTTATTTTCACCTTTAAATTATAACCACACTGGGAAGGAGTAAATTTTTTCCTGTTATCATTTGGTGGATTTCCATATTAAAAAGGCTCCTGGGCACTCTTGGCACTGAAAATATCATAATAATAATTAAAATGATTAACATTCACCCTCTTCCAATTAAGACAGTGCCTTAACTGCACTGATCCAGTGATGAATGTCAATGTCTTGGCTATAAAAGACAGACTGTGACTAAAAGTTAGCAACAAGTAATGAGTGAAAACAAATTTTTTCAATAACCACTAAAATAAGATGTTCTTGGCCACTAAAATTAATTTTTTTTAACTTTTAAATCAAGGAAAGACATCCAGTAGATTCAAGAAGATCAGGAAACTTCTCCTGGAAAAATGCTAAAATTCCAGTTTCTCAAAAGTCTTGCCAGATTTCCACTATAGGAAACCTCATTGTCCAGGCAATTTTCATAATTTAGATTAAGCAAGCAAAAACATGTATTATCTCAGTTTTTGTGAAGATTACATACCAAAACTAGACTCTATTATGTAACTAGCTGAATGACCTTGAGCATTAACCTCCCTCAGTCTCATTTCTTGTCTGTAAATGGAAATGATTAACAGGACCATCTGGGCTTCACTTGTGGCTCAGTTGATAAAGAATCCTCCTGCAGTGCGGGAGACCTGGGTTCGATCCCTGGGTTGGGAAGATCCCCTGGAAAAGGGAAAGGCTACCCACTCCAGTATTCTGGCCTGGAGAGTTCCATAGACTCTATAGTCTATGGGGTTGCAAAGAGTCGGACACGACTGAGCAACTTTCACTTGTCTTCACTTCACTTCAATAGGGCCTGGTGAGGGGACATTTACATGGTCACTAAATAATCATTCTCCACTCCCCTTTCTCTTTTATTTAAATTAAATCAAGCCTCTGTAGGGGTCTAATTTTCCTTAAATAAAATTTTCAAGCTTTTTAAAATTATAGTAGATTCTTAATCACATGTAACTTATATATACTTACCTGTATATAGCATGCAATTAATGAAATATAGTGCCCAAATGACTTAGAATACTTAATAGTTACAGTTCCACACTTTTAGATCATGAATGGGACTCAAGTTTCCAACACAAATCCTCGAATTCCATACCAGCTATAATTAAAGTGCATTAGATCTATTGATAAGCTTCATAGCTATGAGGACCATAGAACAAGAACAAGAATATCTGTCTCACTGGGTTGTTGCTATCACCATGATGACAGGGGTAAAGATAGTCCTTCTAAACTTTAGAACCTAAAGTTCTAAAAGAGGATTCCTTAAGTGGTAAAAATTAATACTTCCCTTGGGGGGTGCTTTAAATTTGTCCACAGTAATTCTTTTGACAATACAGAATAAACAAATGTCCCTAGGAAATATTGGTAGAGACCATTAGGGAGTAATCTAAAGCAGCTGATAGCCAACACAAAACTTTTTTGAAGATTCATGTTTGGTCTTACTAGAGTGGCAGAACCATCATTATCCTAACAGCCAGGAGCCGATTCTTCTTGAAGAACTGTCCTGTTGGGGAACTGCTTTGATAAGCTCTTGGGTTAGAAGATGACACTTTCAGAGCACTCTTGTCAGCAGAAGCCAAGGAAACAGACAGCTAAACTTCTCTGCCATCTGCATATGAGAAATTGCTGGGGAGTGGAAGGGGGACATGGAAAGAAAAAGGAGAAGGAAACCACAGAGAACCCAGGTAGGAGAGAAAGAAATTAGCCAACCCAGTATGGCAAGGCGGAGACATCTCATTGAACAAGAACACAGAACTTCCTCCGAAGACAGTGATGTGAAGGAAACTTCATGGAGTATCTGTTTTCCAATTTGCACTTGTCCAGATTGTTTATTTAAAAAGACCTCTGCTCACTTCCTCCCCCTTTTATGCATCAGGACTTCATACCTGTGTGTGATGCATGGGGTGTGGGTGTGTGGGGGTGTGTGTGTGTTGGAAAGGATCTGATTTTCACATACGGTCAATTCAATGTTGACAAAATTAGCCCACATTGGATACTTCCCAAAACAATTCCTGGAAATGGGGTCCCAGAGTCAGGTGTGACCTGAGAATATAGGCCTTAGAATACATCAAGATCTTGTTGTAAATATCTCTGGACTTTCACAAGGTCAGAATGAACTGCTCATAACTTGATATCAAGCAGCTTTTGAATTTCTAATGTTTTGATTACTGAAGAAGTTTGTTCATTTATTGATAATGTTCATTAATTTTTGGTGAATTGTCTGCCTGCATCTCTGCCTAATTTTTAAGGCACTTTTTAAAAAATTTGTAACAACTCTGTACATATTAAGCATATGAGCTCTGTGACAGAGTTTTGCAATTTTTTTCCACTCTTTGGCTCTTGTATTTCACTAGGATCACTGTATTATTTTTTTTTAATTTAAATTTATTTATTTTAATTGGAAGCTAATTACTTTACAATATTGTATTGGTTTTGCCATACATCAACATGCATCCGCCGTGGGTGTACATGTGTTCCCAATCCTGAACCCCTCTCTCACCTCCCTCCCCATACCATCCCTCTGGGTCATCCCAGTGCACAAGCCCCAAGCATCCTGTATCCTGCATTGAACCTGGACTGGCAATTAGTTTCTTATATGATATTATACATGTTTCAATGCCATTCTCCCAAATCATCCCACCCTCTCCCTCTCCCACAGAGTCCAAAAGACTGTTCTATACATCTGTGTCTCTTTTACTGTCTCGCATACAGGGTTATCATTACCATCTTTCTAAATTCCATATATATGCATTAATATACTGTATTGGTGTTTTTCTTTCTGGCCTACTTCACTCTGTATAATAGGCTCCAGTTTCATCCACCCATTAGAACTGATTCAAATGTAATCTTTTTAATGGCTGAGTAATACTCCATTGTGTAAAAGTACCACAGCTTTCTTATCCATGCATCTGCTGATGGACATCTAGGTTGTTTCCATGTCCTGGCTATTATAAACAGTGCTGCAATGAACACTGGGGTACACATGTCTCTTTCAATTCTGGTTTGCCCAGCACTGGGATTGCTGGGTCATAGGCAGTTCTATTTCCAGTTTTTTAAGGAATCTCCACACTGTTCTCCATAATGGCTGTACTAGTTTGCATTCCCACCAACATGTAAGAGGGTTCCCTTTTCTCCACACCCTCTCCAGCATTTATTGCTTGTAGACTTTTGGATCGCAGCCATTCTGACTGGCATGAAATGGCACCTCATTGTGATTTTGATTTGCATTTCTCTGATAATGAGTGATGTTGAGCATCTTTTCATGTGTTTGTTAGCGATCTGTGTGTCTTCTTTGGAGAAATATCTGTTTAGTTCTTTGGCCCATTTTTTGATTGGGTCATTTATTTTTCTGGAATTGAGCTGCAGGAGGTGCTTGCATATTTTTGAGATTAGTTGTTTGTCAGTTGCTTCATTTGCTATTATTTTCTCCCATTCTGAAGGCTGTCTTTTCACCTTGCTTAGAGTTTCCTTTGTTGTGCAGAAGCTTTTAATTTTAATTAGGTCCCATTTGTTTATTTTTGCTTTTTTTTTTAATTTTTATTTTATTTTTAAACTTTACATAATTGTATTAGTTTTGCCAAATATCAAAATGAATCCATCACAGGTATACATGTGCTCCCCATCCTGAACCCTTCTCCCTCCTCCCTCCCCATACCATCCCTCTGGGTCGTCCCAGTGCACAAGCCCCAAGCATCCAGTATCATGCATCGAACCTGGACTGGCATCTCATTTCATACATGATATTTTACATGTTTCAATGCCATTCTCCCAAATCTTCCCACCCTCTCCCTCTCCCACAGAGTCCATAAGACTCTTCCATACATCAGTGTCTCTTTTGCTGTCTCGTACACAGGGTTATTGTTATCATCTTTCTAAATTCCATATATATGCTTTAGTATACTGTATTGGTGTTTTTCCTTCTGACTTACTTCACTCTGTATAATAGGCTCCAGTTCTGGGAGATGGGTCATAGAGGATCCTGCTGTGATGTATGTCGGAGAGTGTTTTGCCTATGTTCTCCTCTAGGAGTTTTATAGTTTCTGGTCTTAAGTTTAGATCTTTAATCCATTTTGAGTTTATTTCTGTGCATGGTGTTAGAAAGTGTTCTAGTTTCATTCTTTTACAAGTGCTTGACCAGTTTTCCCAGCACCACTTGTTAAAGAGATTGTCTTTTCTCCATTGTATATTCTTGCCTCCTTTGTCAAAGATAAAGTGTCCATATGTGTGTGGATTTATCTCTGGGCTTTCTATTTTGTTCCATTGATCTATATTTCTGTCTTTGTGCCAGTACCATACTGTATTGATGACTGTGGCTTTGTAGTAGAGCCTGAAGTCAGACAGGTTGATTCCTCCAGTTCCATTCTTCTTTCTCAAGATTGCTTTGGCTATTCAAGGTTTTTTGTATTTCCATACAAATTGTGAAATTATTTGTTCTAGCTCTGTGAAAAATACCGTTGGTAGCTTGATAGGGTTTGCATTGAATCTATCGATTGCTTTGGGTAGTATATTCATTTTCACTATACTGATTCCTCCGATCCATGAACATGGTATATTTCTCCATCTATTAGTGTCCTCTTTGATTTCTTTCACCAGTGTTTTATAGTTTTCTATATATAGGTCTTTAGTTTCTTTAGGTAGATATATTCCTAAGTATTTTACTCTTTTCATTGCAATGGTGAATGGGATGGGACACGCTGCTGAATAACCAACAAATCACAGAAGAAATCAAAAAAGAAATCAAAATATGCATAGAAATGAATGAAAATGAAAACACAACAATCCAAAACCTGTGGGACACTGTAAAAGCAGTGCTAAGGGGAAAGTTCATAACAATACAGGCATACCTCAAGAAACAAGAAAAAAGTCAAATAAATAACCTAACTCTACACCTAAAGCAACTAGAAAAGGAAGAAATGAAGAACCCCAGGGTTAGTAGAAGGAAAGAAATCTTAAAAATTAGGGCAGAAATAAAAGCAAAAGAAATAAAAGAGACCATAGCAAAAATCAACAAAGCCAAAATCTGGTTCTTTGAAAGGATAAATAAAATTGACAAATCATTAGCCAGACTCATCAAGAAACAAAGGGAGAAAAATCAAATCCATAAAATTAGAAATGAAAATGGAGAGATCACAACAGACAACACAGAAATACAAAGGATCATAAGAGACTACTATCAGCAATTACATGCCAATAAAATGGACAACTTGGAAGAAATGGACAAATTCTTAGAAAAGTACAACTTTCCAAAACTGAACCAGGAAGAAATAGAAAATCTTAACAGACCCACCACAGTCATGGAAATTGAAACTGTAATCAAAAATCTTCCAGCAAACAAAAGCCCAGGTCCAGACGGCTTCACAGCTGAATTCTACCAAAAATTTGGAGAAGAGCTTACACCTATCCTACTCAAACTCTTCCAGAAAATTGCAGAGGAAGGTAAACTTCCAAACTCATTCTATGAGGCCACCATCACCCTAATACCAAAACTTGACAAAGATGCCACAAAAAAAGAAAACTACAGGCCAATATCACTGATGAACATAGATGCAAAAATCCTTAACAAAATTCTAGCAATCAGAATCCAACAACACATTAAAAACATCATACACCATGACCAAGTGGGCTTTATCCCAGGGATGCAAGGATTCTTCAATATCCGCAAATCAATCAATGTAATACACCACACTAACAAATTGAAAAATAAAAGCCATATGACTATCTCAATAGATGCAGAGAAAGCCTTTGACAAAATTCAACATCCATTTATGATAAAAACTCTCCAGAAAGCAGGAATAGAAGGAACATACCTCAACATAATAAAAGCTATATATGACAAACCCACAGCAAACATTATCCTCAATGGTGAAAAATCGAAAGCATTTCCTCTAAAGTCAGGAACAAGACAAGGGTGCCCACTTTCACCATTACTATTCAACATAGTTTTGGAAGTTTTGGCCACAGCAATCAGAGCAGAAAAACAAATAAAAGGAATCCAAATTGGAAAAGAAGAAGTAAAACTCTCACTGTTTGCAGATGACATGATCCTCTACATAGAAAACCCTAAAGACTCCACCAGAAAATTACTAGAGCTAATCAATGAATATAGTAAAGTTGCAGGATATAAAATCAACACACAGAAATCCCTTGCATTTCTTTTTTTTTTTTTTAGTATTCTTTTTCTTTTTTTTTTAAACTTTACACTAATAATGAGAAAATAGAAAGAGGATCACTGTATTATTGATAAACATTTATGAACTATTTTTATAGTTTTTAGCTTTGTTATTATGTTTAAACAGACCTTCCACACTCCAAAGTATTTATCCATATTTTTCACTAGTTTTGTAATAAAATTTTATTTTTAACTCTACAATTTTTCTGGAATTTAACTTGCTATACATTTATGTAGAATGTTGAGACTTTGTTTATAAACAAGGTTAGGTTTCCAGCTCTCTGTTTTGCATCTTCATAACCACATTTGGGTAATGCTAGTTTGTAAAGTAATGTCGGCCCTTTGTGTACTGTCTCACAATTTATGGATCACAACACTGATCTTCATTCTTAACCTGTCCTTAACAGAGTAGGAGAGCTGAGAGCTCAGTATTCCGGGCCAAAGCATTTTCAGAAAATAATATTTGACAAACATTTTCAATATTTAGCTCAATTATTTATTCACATGCTCAGATTCTTTTCTTCTTGAACCCCTTTTCATGATTTATATTCCCTCGTATTCAGTCATTTTTTGAGATTTTAAAATCATTTAGGGTAGAGTTATAAGCAATATTTGCTTATAATTTTAAACGTCTCATTATTGTTATTTCCTTTTTATCTGGACATCAGTTATTTTATTTTTGTATTTTCTAACTTAATTATAATAATTTTTGCTGTGTAATTTTTCCATTCTCATTTAAAGTTATATACTTTGTTAATCTTTACCTAATTATTAGCTTTTATTTTTATCCTTTGTTATAGAAAAATAGCTCAATATATGTCAAATAAATAGCCTAGTTTATTATATTATTCAGATGTGTGTTTGGCATTTATTTATTTCCTACTTTATCTGTTAAACACTAAGAAAAGCATATTAACATCTTCTGCTTCTATTATATTTTTGGATTGCTCTTGAATTTCTAAGAATTTGTTTATATAATTTAGTGATTTTTTTGTTTGGGGCATAAAAATTTTTACACTTTTTAAAAATATTATGGAACTTCTTTGTCCTGTTTAACAGTGTCACACTGTCAAAAGGTCAGAAATAACAGAAGTAAAACCACTGAATCATCAAAACAGTAATTAGAAAAATTTTGTTGTGCACACACCAAAAAGTTTGCAATCCAAGGGCACTCAAGCCAAGCATAAAGCGAGGCTCAAGTAGAGTATATTATTATAAAGCAGCTTACAGAGTACATTCATATTCATCACTGTGATTGGTTATATTATTAGAATTTTCTTCAGTAATAGGGGTCTGGTTATTGGTTACCTCATACCAACCTTGGAAAACAGTTTAAGTGTCACTTATGATTTCCAGAGCATAAGCAAAAAATGACCTACGTCAAGCCAATCTCGCAAAGTCAGCTAAATTAGGGTTTTGGGCGGGGGGGGTTGTTTGTTTGTTTGTTTGTATGACCAAACTGGTTGGGTGTGCCCAGGGAATTTTCAAAGCTGGTCTCCACTTGTTTTTTATTTTTAACACTGGTGAATCCTAATCCTACAGATTTACTGTAACTCCAGTTGTTTTGTTTGCTTTTTGATTGTGTAGATTTTCCTACCTTCTTACTCGTAATCTTTCTGCATTGTTTCATTTTGTGTGTATCCATGACAAGAGGTTCTCCCTCAGATATTATTTTGACCCAGTCTAGTATTTACCTTTCAGTAAAAGAAAACATATTCACAGCTATTCCATAAATTTGTATTTACTTTTATCATCCCATTTTAGAGCTCCTATGTCAAGCTTCCTTGCTGTTTTCTTTTTACCATTGTGCTGCTAAGTCACTTTAGTCGTGTCCAAGTCTGTGCGACCCCACAGACGGCAGCCCACCAGGCTTCCCTGTCCCTGGGATTCTCCAGGCAAGAACACTGGAGTGGGTTGCCATTATAAATTCTATTTTAATTTATCTTTTCAACCATCCATCTTGTTTTCAATGCTCTATGTCATCCCCTTTTAAAATATTTAAAGATATATCTCTCATAAAAGCCAAGAACTGCAAATCACCCGAAGTTCACCCACAGTGGAAGACATTAGTTAATGTCTGAATAGACAATGAAATCGTATACAGTAATAAAAGCAAACAAACTAAGCTATCTCAATAGCATGGATGAAACAAATTGTTGAAGCAAAACATAAAATAATGCATATATTCTATTCATAGAAAGTTCAAAAACAGGCAAAAGCAAACCGTATTGGAGAAGGAAATGGTAACCCACTCCAGCATTCTTGCCTGTAAAATTCCATGGACAGAGGAGCCCAGCAGACTAAAGTCTGTGGGGTCGCAAAAAGTCAGACATGACTGAACGACTGAGCACAAATCGCTATCCTAAGGAAACGAAAGTTAGCTTGAGGGGTTGTTAGTGGGGAGGAATGGAATTATATCAGAAAGGAACTGAGAAAGCTTCTGGGGAGATGGGAAAAGGCTCTTTCTTATTCGCGTGGAGGTTACACTGGTGTCACATTGTAATTACCTTCCACACCTTGCACGTCTGTTTCCTGCAGGATTCTGTGTCCATTTTGGGCAGGCTTCCCTGGTAGCGCAGATGGTAAAGCATGCAAGAGACCCGAGTTTGACTCCTGGGTCGGGAAGATCCTTGGGTTGGGAAGATCACCTGGAGAAGGAACTGGCAACCCACTCCCGTATTCTTGCCGGGAAAATCCAATGGACAGAGAAGCCTGGTGGGCTACAGTAAACAAGGTCTCAAAGAGTCAGACATGACTGAGCAACTAACACTTTAGAACACTGTATAGAATGTTATATTGGAAAAAAAAATAATCTCACACCTAACTGTAATGTTTTAAAAAACTATGTCAGAAAATACATATCCATTTAGTATCTTTCATGTAATTTAAAAACACTTCTGTTTTTCCTTGTACCCTACCCTCAACTCCTACTTTCTGTTTTTGTTAGTATTGATATGACTTTTTATTTTTTTCAATTTTTATCACCCTTCAAAAACTATTTAAGACCTATTCAACTAACTTTACACTATAATCACAATAATAGTCTAGATTCCATTCTATTTCAGATTTTTTTCAACATTTACCATTAGTCATTTTCTATAAAATAGTCCCATTCTAAACTTGGGTTTTCTTTTTCTTTTTTCTATCTTTTTAAAAATTTCTCATGACTTGAAATGAGTACATTATTGATGGTATACTTTTTCTCAGCCAATTAAAATCTGAAAATTGTACAATTATATTCTTCTGTAAGTTAAAACTCAATTAAGTAAAAAACTCTAAGGACAGACATATTTCTTCCTCAAAATTCTGAGTCTTGACTCATTTCTTCTTGAACTCAATGTCTCAGAAGAAAACTCTGAGTGTAAGGTCATTCAAAACACCAGGATCCTTTCGTTACATCTCCAAGATGCATGGACTATGTCATCTTCTTTCTCATCAGTCTCATGCCTTTATTTGCCTTATCTGAATTCTGGAAAAGCCTCCCACTTATCTTCCACATTATGATCCCTTGTATCATAGAAAAAGCTTTTCCGTTTTAATCTTTCTAACGCAAATTTTAGTCCTTTGCATGCAGATTTTAAATGGGTTATTACAGTTTGATTCTCTTTCTTCTTTTCCTACCTCATCCAACTCATGTTGAATTTTTATGCTCTGTGTCTCCTAGCTAGTTCCCTTTTTAAACTCTGTCTTTTGTTTTATTATCTCATGCTCTTTTTCGTATTTTCTAGAGTTTTACTGAAAGCATAAAGAGCCTATTCTTTGTTCTCTTTCCCAAGGAAATTCTTTGCCTTAGAAATAAAGCTTCTTTGCCATCTTCCTTTCAGGACTCAGAAAATTTGCTTTGGTACCACACTGAGCTCTTCTGATGTGGGGCACCCATATTTAATGAGGATAGCTTATGCTGTTTGGTTCCCCCTCCCTGATTTTTACATTTCTCTTAGAATGGGCTTTGTAGACTTTAAGCAGCAAGGTTACTTTCTATACATGTGTAGCTGGCTGTTCCAGAGGCTGAGGAAATGAAGGGGGAACTCTTTCTGGTGGTCTACTCTACTAAAGATCAGCTTTGGGTCTTTTCTTCTCTTTGCTTCATCCATAACATCAGGTTCATGGAAGATCTTACTCAGTCTGCTTTCCCAGGCTGCTGCTTACCACATCAAATAGAAAACTCCATGTGTCTGGAAGAAACCTCGCCTCACAGGCAGCTTTCGTCTTGATGTGGACCTTGTACGCACTCTAGAGTCTCCTAACACAGTGCTTTCCTCTGCTATGGGTCCACATTGGACCCATGTCCATGAACAAGGGTCAAGAGGACATCCTGGACTTTCTCCAAGGTCCACCATGGCGTGCAGGGCTCACTCTCCAGACGAATCACCCCTGGAGCATTTCTGAAAGTATCCATCTGCCCTGTATCCTCCTTGCTTTGCTTCATTTTGGAAAAATCTGAATTAAATATAAAAGAAATTATTCAATGTTTCCAACTTTTTTAGGGGCTCCTTTCCATAATTTGCAATGGTGATGTCTGCTTCCTGATCTATTTTTTGCAGTATTGTTAAGGAGATTTGAGATGGAAGTGGTATGTTACACAAATGATCACAGCCATTCTTACCTGAAGGTCATAATATAAATTTACTTATTTTTTAATTAATTAATTTATTTGTTTGTCTTTGGCTTCACTGGGTCTTTCTTGCTGCCCAGGCTTTCTCTAGTCGTGACGAGTGGAAGCTATTCTCTAGTTGCAATGTGCAGTTCTCATTGCAGTGGCTTCTCGTTGCAGAGCACAGGCTCTAGGGCATGGGGGCTCAGTAGTTGTGGAACAAGGGCTTAACTGCCCTGCAACATGTGGGATCTTCCCAGGTCAGGGATCAAACCCATGTCCCCTGCATGGGCAGACAGATTCTTAACCACTGGACCACCAGGGAAGTCCTAAATATTTTTAAATTAACTAATGAACCAGAAATTCCAACGTTTCCCAGGTGGGTCAGCCTTGAGGAAAGAAAAACAGTGAGAGAGAGGTAAAGTGAACACCCTTAGGAATAACAGCCTTGGTGTCTCCAACCTTCCATCTGACATTTGTGTAAACTGTCTCATTCAGTCTGCTTTTAGTTCAGCTTTCAGGTGAGTCAACTCAAAACTTCAAGCTGCAAAATGGCCCAGCTCCAGCAAGGAGCACTGATGCTTCCCAGAATCTTGTGAAATAACATGATTTGTGAGCACAATTACCCAGACAATATTTCTCAGGGTTATTTTTCACTCTTCCTTTCTCCCTGATAACGTTAACTCAGACAAGTGCGTGGAGCTTTGCAGAGCTAACCTAGAAAAAATGAGAAAGGCAATATTATTATTAAATAAGAACCCACTTACAGAAATACGGTTGCACTGGGTTCCATATTACACTGTGAAAGCATCAGGATAAAGTCAGAAATCTCAAAATGTATGTGATTTGAGCACCCCCCTGTAATTCACTGAACAGGATGAAATAATTATTTAACAACTAGAAAAACATGATATGCACATTTTATGTGCTTCCTAGGATGAGAAATAATTCCTGGTGGTTTTCTCTTCCCGTTAAGTGAGGACATATCTGACCAGTTGATGAAGAATAGAGCGTGTGGAAGATAAAGGAGCAACAACCACTCTCAGCTTCTACCCACCCCTGGGCTGATGAAGGAGCCTGTATCAGAATGGAGGGACCTACTCTCACCCAGCTACAAATGGTGATGAATCCCTCATCACCTGACTTTACACCCACTATCCCCCAAACGCTGGATTCAGCTGCAGTTGAGAAGAGGGCAAGATAAACTCCTCTGCCTTATAGTCCTGTATTTCCAAGTGATCAAATTTTAAAATGTGTCAAAGATTTCTATTCACCAGTTCTGACCATCAAATGAGCAAAATGAATGGGAAGTACTTCATTGCCAATTTAGCCAAAAATAAGATGCTAAACACTACCACCTTCTATGCATTATCTATACTAAGGGTACATAACAAACCCAAACCAGTAATAAATAAGGCTTTATTTTGCTTAGGAGTCTGTGTTGTTGGTTTAGGTCAGGTTCAGCCACGCAGTTTGGGCCTCAGCTGGGCATACTCTCAAATTTGGGAGAAGCTAGTTGTTGGTCAATCTCGTATGGCCTCAGCTGGGATGTCTAGAACAATTCAGCTCCACTCTAAATGTCTCATTCTACAGCAAGTCAGCCAGGCATCTTTTCAGGGCAATCACAGAGGAGCAAGAGAACAAGCAAAAATATATATAAGCACTTGACCTCTGCTTTGGGGGCATCACACTTGTTAAAATGCCATTGTTCAAGGCAAGTCTCATGCTGTGCCCAGAGCCAAGGTGCAGAAAAGAACAAACACCCAACCCAGAGTAATGCAAAGGGAGTGGGTACAGAAAGGGATGTGGAATGGAGAACAACAATTAACGCAATCAAGTTACTGGACTGCTCTAGCCAGTTTGTCTACTGTTTGAGTCAACGGGATCCTGAGTCAACTGGTGACTTAATAACATGCCTAACCCTTCATTTAGGGCCCTCAAATCTACAACTACTCACTCAAATAAGAGTATCTACTCAACTAACCTCAAAACAGTTGAAATTGAGTCACTGAATAATTGTGATTATTATTATCACATTAATTGTGATCATAAATATATGAAGTTTAATTACTAATGTGTAAACAAAATTGGCTCATATCCAGGTAACACATGAAAGTATGGTAAGTCCATCTTTGTTCTAATGTTCAATGCACTGTAATATTTTTCACAATGCTCTTGCAAGATTATCCTTTAACCATCCTGGAGAATGGTTAAAATCATGATTGTGCCTTAAGGTAGACACATACAAGCCAGATATAAGCAGAGAAATGAGATTCTATAAAATGACAACATAAAATCAATCTTTAAAAGTACAGAGGCTTCCCAGGTGACTCAGTGGTAAAGAATCTGCCTGCCAATGCAGGAGCTTCAGGAGACTTGGGCTCAATTCCTGGGTCAGGAAGATCTCCTGGAGGAGGAAATGGCAACTCACTCCAGTATTCTTGCCTGGAGAATCCCATGGACAGAGGAGCCTGGAAGGCTACAGTCCATGAGATCGCAAAGAGTCAGACACGACTGAGTGACTGAGCAAGCAAGAAGTGCAGTACAAAAGTCATTAGTGTTCTAAACAACGGTATCAAAAATAAATTGGAAATCAAACATACATTTCCTCAAAATAGTCATTAGAAATGTATCACCCATTCTTTTAACTTGTGTTAAAAAGCCTCATGATTATACCTGCACTGAGTACTTTTGCAGGAAACTCTGTCCCTACCTTCAAGATAATTGATGTTTGAAACAGAACACTTAGCTATAGGTGCTTAGTTGTCACAGAGATTTGTTTGAAATCAAACTTTGTCTCTGAAAAATTGAGTATGAATTAAATGTCAAGCAAATTTTTGAGTTATAATTTAGAGTGACTTTCCCACTTTCATTTGCTAAAATGGGAACCACAAATTGCTTGAGATGGTTTCAGTGCTTTTTGCAGAAAGTAATGGAAGTCAAATTTTTAATATTAATATTCTTACAAAAAAATTCAGTAGTAACCTTTCTCAATCATTGGCATAATTCTTTTTTGTTGTTTGTTTCCACTGTTTTTTTCTCTCTTTTTTAATTTTTTAATTGAAGGATAATTGCTTTACAGAATTTTGTGGCTTTCTGTCATACATCAACAAGAATCAGCCATAGGTACACCCATTTCCCCTCCCTCCCAGACCTCCCTCCCATCTCCCTCCCCACCTGCCCACCCTAAAAGCCTGTCACAGAGCCCCTGTTTGAGTTCCCTGAGTCATACAGCAAATTCCCATTGGCTATCTATTTTGCATATGGTATTGTCAATTTCTATGTTACTCTCTCCATACATCTCCCCTTCTCACTCCTCTCCTCCCACCTTGTCCATAGGTCTGTTCTCTATGTCTGTTTCTCCGTTGCTGCCCTGAAAATAAGTTCATCAGTGCCATCTCTTCAGATTCCATGTATATGTGTCAGTATACAGTATTTATATTTCTCTTTCTGACTTACTTCACCCTGTATAATGGGCTCTAGCTTCATCTACCTCATTAGAGCAGATTCAAATGTGTTCCTTTATATGGCTGAGTAATGTTCCATTGTGTATATGTACCACAGCTTCTTTATCCATTCATCTGTTGATGGACATCTAGGTTGCTCCCATGTTCTAGCTACTGTAAACAGTGCTGCAGTGAACATTGGGAAACATGTGTCTTTTTCAGTTTTTCAGTTCCTCGGGGTATATGCCTAGGAGTGGGATTGCTGGGCACATGGTGGTTTTATTCCTACCTTTTTAAGGAATCTCCATACTGTCTTCCATAGTGGCTATATCAGTTTACATTCCCACCAGCAATGAAAGAGTGTTCCCTTTTCTCCACACTCTCTCCAGCATTTATTGTTTGAAGACTTTTTATGATGGCCATTCTGACTGGTGTGAGGTAGTATCTCATTGTAGGCTTGATTTGCATTTCTCTGATAATGAGTGATGTTGAGCACCTTTTCATGTGCTTGTTAGAATCATTGGCATGATTCTTAATTTAATCATCTGGTCTGGTCAGATGAAATTCTGGCTGGTAGGGTCATGCATGCATGTGTGCTCAATCACTCAGTCATGTCCCACTGTTTGCAACTTCATGGACTGTAGCCTGCCAGGCTCCTATGTCCATGGCACCCTCCAGGCAAGAATAGTGAAGTGAGTTGCCATTTCCTACTCCAGAGGCTCTTCCCAACCCAGGGACTAAAACTATGTCTCCTGTTTCTCCTTCATTGGCAGGCAGATTGTTCACCACTGAGCCACCTGGGAAGGCTGGTAGGTTCATAGAGATAGTTAAATGAAAACTGATAGGATTTTGCGTCTCTCTTTGTATTTCTTGCCTCTATGATCCAAAAAGTAAAGTCATGGTAATGAGAGTTGCTTACAACCAAAAAGACTTTGAATAAAACAGTTCTATCAAGGCTACAGAATTGTACTCCATTCCTGACCCAAGCCTTTTCTGGCAAGTTATCTGTGAAGTTTTCCTTCTCTTTCTTAATCCACTTTGTCTTTATCTCCAAGCCAGAATAGAACTCTTTCTGAATGAAACTGCTGCACTACCAATTTTAACTCTCTTTTTATTTTATTTTTTGAGACTTAACTATGGAAGCAAATCACATAATGTGGTCTGATAAGAGTCCTAAGAGCAGTAGGCACCCTTCATCCAGTTTCTCTTGTTATCAGCACACAGGTTGTTTTAGACATTCAATTCTGCTTAGGTGCTTTCAGGGGCCATAGGATACAGCAAAGTCTCCTCGTCCACAGAGGATCATATGAAACACTAGGAACATAAAGTCTTTTCAGCAATCCTCAAAGGAAAAATGGAAAGTTTCTCTCTTTTGTACTGCTGAGACATCCCCTGCCTTTACTCGATTTCCAGTCCCAGCTGTCGTATGGAATGCACAAAATCACAAAAGTAGCTTTTTGTAAGAGAAGGTCCATTGCTTCCAAAATCTAATGTTAGTGCAATTTGAATAAGCATTCAAATAAAGATAAGGAACCAGCACCATTAGAATTTTATGGAAACGTATCAGGAAACAAAAAAGCAGATTTGTGCTTCCTGCTCTTAAACAAAAAAAGGGACTTAACTAATAGCTAAAATGTACCAGAATAATGAAAACAACAAATCTTAATTTCTGTCCTTTGCTTCCACGGCCAAACAACAGTGGAAGTGATTTTTGTCAACTGTTATTTCTACATCCTGCCAAGCCTTCCCTACATT
The DNA here is from genome assembly GCF_055505025.1 of Bos grunniens. Classification (NCBI taxonomy): domain Eukaryota; kingdom Metazoa; phylum Chordata; class Mammalia; order Artiodactyla; family Bovidae; genus Bos; species Bos grunniens. Next base: position 152,814,283 of record NC_141165.1, read on the forward strand.
AACCTAAGTAAGTTGATAAAATTGTTCTTTTGAAGATCAACATGACTGCTTTACATTTTTTCCTTACTTTATTATAAAGTACAGCACACAAACAGAAAAATGCATGAAAGAAAAATAAACATCAAGAATATATCACAAAGAAAACAGCTGTAGCTTCCCTGGTGGCTCAGACAGTAAAGAATCTACCTGCAATGCAGGAGACCCAGGTTCAATCTGCTGATCAGGAAGATCCCCTGGAAAAGGGAATGGCAACCCACTCCAGTATTCTTGCCTAGAGAATTCCTTGAACAGAGGAGCCTGATGGGCTACAGTCCATGGGGTCACAAAGAATTGGACAGGACTTGAGTGGCTAACACTTTGATTTTTCACCACCTTCCAGAGCAGGAAACTGAACATCGTCAGCATCCCAGGAGCATTCCGGCCTGTTCCTTCTCAATAACAAAGTCTCCCCTTTCCCCAGATACACTCTTTATCCTCATGCCTAATACTGGAGTTTAGTGTTCCCTGTTTTTCACATTTTTGTGTATGGAATGATGTTTCCATCTTGTTACTAAATTGTGTCTAATTTACATCACTCAGCATTCTGATGGTGAGATTCACCCATCCAATGCATGCAAGGGTAGTTCATTTATTTTTTGTTGTACAAGTATTTGCGCTGTATGACCAACTATTCCACAATTTTATTTACCCATATGGCACAAAGTGAAGAAGAACTAAAGAGCCTCTTGATGAAAGTGAAAGAGGAGAGTGGAAAAGTTGGCTTAAAGCTCAACATTCAGAAAACTAAGATCATGGCATCGGGTCCCATCACTTCATGGCAAATAGATGGGGAAACAGTAGAAACAGTGGCCGACTTTATTTTGGGGACTCCAAAATCACTGCAGATAGTGATTGCTACCATGAAATTAAAAGACGCTTACTCCTTGGAAGGAAAGTTATGACCAACCTAGACAGCATATTACAAAGCAGAGCCATTACTTTGTCAACAAAATTCCATCTAGTCAAGGCTATGGTTTTTCCAGTGGTCATGTATGGATGTGAGAGTTGGACTATAAAGAAAGCTGAGTGCAGAAGAATTGATGCTTTTGAACTGTGGTGTTGGAGAAGACTCTTGAGAGTCCCTTGGACTGCAAGGAGATCCAACCAGTCCATCCTAAAGGAGATCAGTCCTGGGTGTTCACTGGAAGGACTGATGTTGAAGCTGAAACTCCAATACTTTGCCCACCTGATGTGAAGAGCTGATTCATTTGAAAGGACCCTGATGCTGGGAAAGATTGAGGGCAGGAGAAGGGGGCGACAGAGGATGAGATGGCTGGATGGCATCACTGACTCCATGGACATGAGTCTGAGTGAACTCCAGGAGTTGGTGATGGACAGGGAGGCCTGGCATGCTGCAGTTCATGGTGTCGCGAAGAGTCAGACATGACTGAGTGACTGAACTGAACTGAACTATTGATATGCATTTAGGTTGTTTCCAATTTTAACTATTATAGATATTATTGCTGTGAACATTTCTTTTTCTTTTCCTGTATAAGTTATTATAAGATATTGAGTAGGGTTCCCTGTGCTACACAGTAGGACTGTGTTATTTATCTATTGTATATGTGTTGTTTTTGTTCAGTCACTAAAGATTATCCAGCTCTTTGCGACCCTATGGACTGAAGCTTGCCAGGCTTCTTTTATCTCCTGGAGCTTGCTCAAGCTCATGTCCATTGAGTCAGTGATGCCATCCAACCATCTCATCCTCTGTTTCCCCCTTCTCCTCCTGCCCTCAATCTTTCCTAGCATCAGGGTCTTTCTTTTCCAATGAGTGTGTTCTTTGCATCAGGTGGCCAAAGTATTGGAATTTCAGCATCAGTTTTTCCAATGAATATTCAGGGTTGATTTCCTTTAGGATGGACTGTTTTGATCACCTTGCTGTTCTAGGGACTCAAGAGTCTTCCCCAGCACCACAGTTCAAAAGCACCAATTCTTCAGCACTCAGCCTTCTTTATGGTCCAACTCTCACATCTGTACATGATTACTGGAAAAGTCATAGCTTTGATGATATGGACCTTTGTCAGCAAAGTGATGTCCCTGCTTTTTAATATGCTGTATAGGTTTGTCATAGCTTTCCTTCCAAGGAACAAGTGTCCTTTAATTTCATGGCAGCAGTCACCATCCACAGTGATTTTGTATATGCTAATCCCAAACTCTCATTGATCGCTCCTTCTTCTTTACCCTTTGGTAACCATAAATTTGTTCTCTTTGTCTGTGAGTCTGTTTCTGTTTTGAAAATGAGTTGCTATAAACATTCTTTATACAGTTTCATAATGCACACGTGCATATGTATCTGCTAGATAATTAGTAAAATTTCAGGAGCATGAAAGATACGTATATTAAGACTAAAAGAGAATTAGCAATTGTACTAATGCCTGCTTTTGTCAGCAGTAAATGGAAATTGTTGCTCCAGGGACTCTCTTATATTTGGTACTGTCAGCCATTGTAGCTTTACCACTTTGGGGTCAACATTTTACCTCATTGTATGTTTAATTTGCAATTATAATTTATATTTATATAGTTATAAATATATAATTGTTATATACTTATATATATAATATATATTATTTATATGTATGAATATATATTATATATATATAAATATATAACTGTTAATTATAAAGCAAAGCACTTTTTTATGTATGTTCATTGGCCATTGGATATTCTTTTCTAAAATGCCTGTTCAGTCCTCTTGACTATTTTCCTATTGCCATGTTTTCCTTATTGATTGCTGGTGGTTCTTTTATAATCTGAATACAAGCTTTCTGTCAGTTACTTGTTGGGAAATGTATTCTGTCACTCTTTTTTATTAGTTTCTCCATGACATATCTTAATTTTGATATCGCTATTAGTCTTGCCTTTCCTAGAGTCATAAGTAAATGAAATAATATATTATGTAGTCAGTTGTGCTGACATAATATTTTTAAGATCTATGCATGTTGTATGCATTAATATTTATTACTTTTTATTTCTAAATAATATTCCATAATACAGAAATACCACGATTTATTGCTTATGCATTCACCACCTGTGACATTTTTGGGTTTATATGTACTATCATACTCAGCCCCTTCTCTTTGTCTCATTAATTCCTCATTTTTTCTTCTGTTTTCTTTTGGATAAAGTACTTTCATTATTCCATTATTTTGGTCACTATTATCTTGGTAGTACTATCTGCCCTTGCAATTTTTTGGTGACTTCCTTAAAGGTGACAGTACTCATCCTCCAGTTATCAAAGTCTAATGTTACTTGGCACTTTTTCTCTTTTACAGATCAATGCAAAGAACTTGGAAGATTTTAACTTGATTCATTCCCCTTCTACTTATATGATATGGTCATATTTTCTTATAAGGTTCTACTATTTTTTTAACATAGTCAGTATTCATTTAAATCTGTTTATTTGTTCCTCATTTTCATTGTATTTATTTCTCTCTGTATCTCAGATTTTGAGCCTGAATAATGTTCGTTCTGTCTTTGGTGTAGATTACGGGTGATAAATTCTCCTAGTTTTTACTTAGCTGAAAAATGCTGTTTATCTGTTTTTGGAAGGTATTTTCACTGAGTATAGAATTCTCCACAGCAGTTATTTACTACGAATGCTTTAAAGATAACGTTTCATTACCGTCTAGCTTTTGTTGTTTCTCTTCTGAAGTCAGCTTGTCACTCTAATAGTTGTTCCCTTGAAAGTAGTTTGGTTTTTTTCTCCTCTGGATGCTTTTATTACTTGTTCTTTGTTTTTGATTTTCAGATGTTATATTATGACAAGTCTATGTTGGTTGGTTTATTTTCCTGTTTGAGGTCTGTAAAGATGATTGAATATGTGACAATATGTTTTGCTAACTTTGGAAAACTCTCAGATCCACTCCCTATCGCCAACTGCTTCTGGCCCATTATCTCTCTTCAGTGCTCCAGGGGCTCCAAATCATTTTTTCACAGTGTTGTTTACACTATATTTCCTAATTTTAACTCTCCATACTTCACTTTTTATTTTGCAGTTGTACATTTTCTATGTGGTTCTTTTCCATATGGAATTGACTTTAATGCAATAGGAATTGAGAAAATGCAGAGTGTGACTTCAGTCCCTTCAAGGACTGGCTGAATTCCAGCTCACTCTGACTCTTGTTTTGGGTTCTCAATCCAAAATAAGAAAATTTACTCTGTCCCACCAGAAAGCCCTGGCCTTTAATTTTCTCATTCCCAGCTACAGATTTCTTAAAAATTTTTGCACAGTACCTCAACTCCTCAAGTATCTCTTCCAGGTTTAGCCTTAAATTTCAGAGTCACCTTTCTGAGGGAGTTAACCCAGTTATTTCTCTAATGATTTCAAACAGATAAACCATTTTGTAATATTTTGTTCATATTTTCTAGTTCTTAGTGTGAGGTTTAATCCAACTTACCCTGTTCATCATTGCTGGAAAATAATTTATTTGGTTTAAAATTGAATATTCCTTCTGTAATCATCACTCTAATCCTCTGAAACATTTAATTTTATTGCTTAATTTAAGATTTTTTTTTTCACCTCCAACAAACTGTGCATTTCTAATTTCCATCTATAACCCCTATATTTCTACATATACTCTATACTCCTTATCTTTCAGGACTTTATTTTCCCTTTATATGCATTCTTTTGAACATGTGTCTGCCAGGATAAATAGTTCTTCATACATACCCTTCAAGTTTATCTACTCTTGCAGCTGCAGCTATGTCAACGACTTCCACCACATCCTCTTCGGTCCTGAAATATCATTTGTGCTTATGTCTCATATTTTTAACTACATAGAGGTCAACTCCATTGAGATGCCCAGTCTTCATGTCTCATTAAACTTGTTGGTCACCTTCCTCCCAACTAAACTATTTTGAAGGGGTGCAGGACACCAGGAAGAGCGGGGGGGGAAGCATAAGGAGATGATTCCAAGTTTGCTTTCTTGAAAGATATAAAAGTACTTCCCTTTGATGTTAATTAATTGGCTGGGAAGAAAGCTGTTCTGGGGAGATAGGTACTATGCTTATCTTCTTTTTACTCATCTTCCCACCCCCATCCCACTCCTTCACCACCACCTCCATTAGAAATATATTTTGAGTAATGCTTTCATAGTATTCTTCCTGTTGCTGTTGTTCAGTCACTCAGTTGTGCCCAGCTCTTTTACAACTCCATGGACTGTAGGTCACCAGGCTCCTATGTCCATGGAATTCTCCAGGCAAAAATACTGGAGTAGGTAGCCACTCCCTTCTCCAGGAGACTTTCCCAACCCAGGGACCAAACCCAGATTTCCTGCATTGCAGGCAGATTCTTTACCATCTGAGCCATCAAGGATGCCCAGTATTCTTCCTAAAACACACTATTACTCACATGACTCCGAATATGAAGAATCCAGAGTATCATCTCTCATCTTCTGTGCCAACTCCAAACAACTCTGCCTAATTTTCAAGACTATTTATAGTGTTTTTATTCTACCTAGCCATTGTTTTTCTTAATGCAATCTCTGTTCCAATCAATAAACTTCTGCAAAATACTTAATTTTATTCCCTACTTTCCAATTGTTCTTTATGCTAATCTCAAGACTGAAAGGTTTTCTCTACTTCCCTAAACTCTTATTAGTCTTAATTATTCTTCAAGTTTCAATTCAAGTTCCACCTCTGCCACAAAGCCCTCTGAAAGTATATCAGCTCATGCTGCTCCCAGCCTTCTCTCAAAAACTTATTACAGGAAGATAATATCAGCAAAAGGAAAACATAAGAATTTCTAGTTTTTGCCCATCCCAGAAACATTCAATTAAAAAACTATTTCCCTGCAAGAAAACACCTTCACAAGATCCAAGGATTCCAGGTAAGGGATTATAGCACCTAAGTGAAGCATAGAAATAAGTAAGGACTCATTGAGGAGGGTTGGAGAGAAAATTCATGCTCCCCTGGTCCATCACAGGTCCCCCAAGACCAGAAAGCCCAGCATGAACAGAGACACCCTCCCTGGTAGAAGGAGAGTGAAGTGAACACCAGACTTCCCCTCATACCCCAGTGCCTGCTTACCCCTTCAGTCCTAGGTAACCCTCTGCAAGTTCCCACAAGCCCAGACCAACCCCTCAGTTATCCCAGTGCCAGCCAGCTCCCATGGCCTCCAGGTTCCCAGTCAGCCCCTGCAAACTGGGGCTCCAGGTGGGCACCCACGAGCCCAGACTTCTGTCTGGGCCCAGAACCAGGCCAGCTGCTGTGGAAAAAGGCTTTCAACTCACTCCAGCACCAGTCAGCCTCTATGATCTCAATTTCCAAGCCAAGTCCCATGGCCCCAGTATCTAAAATGGCTCCCTCCAAACCAAGCTCCCGGTCAATGCTGTCTGGGCCCTTACCCAGACTCCAGACCCACTCCATGAAGATCTATGACCTGTCTGACCAAGAATTCAGAATCATCCTCTTAAAGAAATAGCATGAAGCACAAGAAAACACAGGACAATCACATGCAAAAGATGAAATTGAATCCCTATCTTAATACTATTCAAAAAAATTAACTCAAAATGCATTAAAGACTTGAATGTAAGACCGCAAACTATAAAACTTCTAGAACAAAGGATAAGGAAGAAGCTCCTTGACATTACTCTTGCAAACAAAATTTTAGATACAGCACCAAAAAAATACCAGCTAAAAAAGTGAAAATCAATAAGTGGGACTACACCAAACTAAAAAACTTCCACACAGAAAAAAACAATCAGAAAAACACAAATTCAACTCATGGAATGGGAAAAAAATATTTGCAAACCATCTATCTGATAAGGGGTTAATACCAAAAATACATAAGGAACTCATAGAACTCAAGAGCAAAACAATAAACAACCCAGTTAAAAACTGGCAGAGGACCTGAACAGACATTTTCCTGAAAAAGATACATAGATGGACAGCAGGCAAATGAAAAGATGTTCATCATTAATCACCAGGGAGGTGCAAATAAAAACAAGATAGAACCTCACACTTGTCATAATAGCTATCATGAAAAACACAAGATACAAGTGTTGGGAAGGGTGTGGAGAAAAGTGAACCCTGGGCGCTGTTGGTGGACATGTAAATTGATGCAGCCACTGAGGGGAACAGTGTGGTTTCTTTAAAAATTAAAAATATAACTACCATATGATCTAGCAACCCCATTTCCAGGTATATATCCAAAGAAAATAAAACCATTATCTCAAAGAGATATCTATATCCCTATGTTGACTGTAGCATTATTTACAACAGTCAAGAGAGGGAAGCAACCTAAATATCCATGAAACTGGGGAATGGACAAAGCAGATGTAGTATATACGTGAAATGGAATATTACTAGACCACAAAAAAGAAAATCCTGCCATTTGCAGCAACATGGATGAACCTTAAGGGCATCATGCTAAGTAAAATAAATCAGACAGAAAATGACAAATACCGTGTGTCCTTCAGAGAAGACAATGGCACCCCACTCCAGTACTCTTTTCTAGAAAATCCCATGGACAGAGGAGCCTGGTGGGCTGCAGTTCATGGGGTCGCTGAGGGTCTGACACAACTGAACAACTTCACTTTCACTTTTCACTTTCATGTATTGGAGAAGGAAATGGCAACCCACTCCAGTGTTCTTGCCTGGAGAATCCCAGGGATGGGGGAACCTAGTGGGCTGCCGTCTACCGGGTCACACAGAGTCAGACATGACTGAAGTGACTTAGCAGCAGCAGCAGCAGTATGTCCTTATTTTTTATGTGGAATCTGAAAAAGCTGAACCCATCAAAATAGAATGATGGTTGGCAGGGGCTGAGAGTGTGGGAAATGAGGACATATTCAAAAGGTACATACCCCAGCTACAAAATGAATACGTTCTGGGGATTTAATGTATTAATACTACAGGGTAACTATAATTACAGTATTATACTATATACTTGGAGAAGGCAATGGCAACCCACTCCAGTGTTCTTGCCTGGAGAATCCCAGGGAAGGGGAGCCTGGTGGGCTGCCGTCTCTGGGGTCGCACAGAGTCGGACACGACTGAAACGACTTAGCAGCAGCAGCAGCATACTATATACTATAAAGAAATAGATCTCACATGTCATCACCTTGAAAACAAAAGGTTATTATGGAGAAAATGAAGATGTTAACTAATCTTATCATGGTAACCATTTCCCAATATGTATGTGTATCAAAGCATCACCTGCTCATTCTCTCTCCCCCATATAACTTTAGCTGAATGAGTAGTAGCACTAGGAATCTATGGATAAATAATAAAAAGGAAAGGGAGAGATGTCTTTAGTCTTACGTTATTTCATACCAAGGTATGTAAAGGTACTTAAATCAGACACTAATCAAAACTAACTAAAGCATCAAACAATCCATTACAGAGCCCAATTCCTTATTTTGATTGACTACATCAGACTCCTCAACCTATCTGCCTATAAAACAAAAGTCTCTTCTGGGTTTGTAAACATTTACTACAGTTTCTTTTATACACGATGTCTATAATACTATAAAATGTTATGAGACAGGTAAAGAAGCAAGAAAACATGACCCATAATGAAGAAAAAATACTCAATAGAATAAAGCTACAATAATCAAGGTAGCATGATATTGCTGAAAGAATAGAGAAACAAATTAATGGAACAGAATAAAGAGCCCAGCAATGTGGGTGTGTGCGTGCTAAGGAACTTCAGTCATGTGTGACTCTGTGCAACCCTATGGACTGTAGTCCTCCAGGCTCCTCTGTCCATGGGATTTCCCAGGCAATAATACTGGAGTGGGTAGCCATCCCCTTCCCCAGGGGATCTTCCTGACCCAGGGATCAAACTCAGGTTTCTTGCATTGCAGGCACATTCTTTACCACCTGAGCCCCAGGGGAAGTCCAGCAAACAGAACCACACGCATATTGTTGGTTGATCTTTGACAAAGGAGCAAAGACAATACAATGGAGCAAAGGTAGTCTTTTTAACAAATGTTGCTGAAACAACTGGACTTTCACTTGCAAAAAAAAATAAAATAAAATGAATCTACACATAAACCTGGCACCCTTCAAAATTAACTCAAAATGAATCACAGACCTAAATAGACACACAAAACTATAAAACTTCTAAAAGATAATGTAGGAGAAAATCTTGATAATCTTGGCTATGGCAATAATTTTTTAGATTCAGCAGCATAGGCATAATATACAAAAGGGATAAAATTGATAAGTTGGACTAAACTTCTACTCAGTAAGGACAATGTCAAGAGAAGAGAAGAGTGGGAGATTTCCAAAGACAGAGAGAAAACATTTGCAAAAGACACATTTGATAAAATACAGTTATCCTAAATACAAAAAGAACTTTTAAAGCTCAATGATAAGAAAATGAATCATTCAATGAGCAAATGACCTGATCTGACACCTCACTGAAGAAGATATACAGATAGCAGAAAAACTTATAAAAAGATGTTCAACTTCACATGTTATTAGAGAATTGTGAATTAAAACAATGAGATACCACTATACATCTCTTAGAAGAGACCAAATTCAAAACAGGGACAACATCAAATGTTGACAAGACACAACAGGAACTCTAATTTATTGCTGATGGAAATGCAAAATCATACAACCAGTTTATTCATTTGGTGATTTCTTACAAAATTAAACATACTGTTGTTAAACAGTCCAGTAATTGTGCTTCTTGGCATTTACTCAAATGAACTAAAAGCTAATGCCCACACAAACACCTGCCCACAGATGTTTTTTTATAGTAAATTTGTTCATAATTTGCAAAATGAAGAAGCAACCAAGATGTCTTTCAGTGGACAAACGGACAAATAAGCTGGTCTATCCAGGAAGGAAAGTTATGACCAACCTAGATAGCACATTCAAAAGCAGAGACATTACGTTGCCAACAAAGGTCCGTCTAGTCAAGGCTATGGTTTTTCCAGTGGTTATGTATGGATGTGAGAGTTGGACTGTGAAGAAGGCTGAGCACCGAAGAATTGATGCTTTTGAACTGTGGTGTTGGAGAAGACTCTTGAGAGTCCCTTGGACTACAAGGAGATCCAACCAGTCCATTCTGAAGGAGAGCAGCCCTGGGATTTCTTTGGAAGGACTGATGCTAAAGGTGAAACTCCAGTACTTTGGCCACCTCATGCGAAGAGTTGACTCATTGGAAAAGACTTTGATGCTGGGAGGGATTGGGGGCAGAGGAGAAGGGGACGACAGAGGATGAGATGGCTGGATGGCATCACTGACTCGATGGATGTGAGTCTGAATGAACTCCAGGAGTTGGTGATGGACAGGGAGGCCTGGCATGCTGCGATTCATGGGGTCGCAAAGAGTCGGACACGACTGAGCGACTGATCTGATCTGATCCAGGCAACAGAATAATGTGTGTGCAAATGTGCTCGGCTACTTCAGTCGTGGCGCACTCTTTGCGACTCTGTGGACTGTATCCTGCCAGGTTCCTCAGTCCATGGGGTTCTTCAGGCAAGAGTACTGGAGTGGGTTGCCATGCCTTTCTCCAGGGGATCTTCCCAACCCAGGGATTGAACCCAGGTCTCCTGCATTACAGGCAGATTACTGCTGAGCCACCAGGGAAGCCCAACAGGATAATATTCAGTGCTAAAAAAGAAAGGAACTATCAAACCACAAAAAGACATTTGTTCAGTTGCTAAGTTGTGTGCGACTCTTTGTGACCCCATGAACTGCAGTGTGCCAGGCTTCCCTGTCCTTTACTATCTCCTAGACTTTCCTTAAACTCATGTCCATTGAGTCAGTGCTGCCATCTAACCATCTCATCCTCTGCCGCCCCCTTCTCCGCCTGCCCTCAATCTTTCCCAGCATCAGAGTCTTTTCCAATGAGTTGGCTCTTTGCACCAGGTGGGCAAATATTGGAGCTTCAGCTTCAGCATTGGAGGAGACTCAAATGCATATTACTAAGTGAAAGAAGCCAAACTGAAAAGGCTACTTACTGTATGACATTCTAGAAAAAGCAAATAAAAGAATAAACGATCAGTGATCACGAGAGTTACTCAGGATAGAAGCAGGATTTACCCCCAACTTAGTCAAGCACTGTAGCCACCCCCAACCGTGCACCCTAAGGAGACTCACAATCAGAAGCACTGGATCCTTGCCCCAGATGGCTGAGGAGCACATCAAAGAAGAAATTTTAATAAGCCCAGACTTTGCATTTTCCCATACATGGAAAAATGCTAAATTCCTTAATTTGAGATATCTGATTTTCTTCAACTAACTGCAATTTTTTGATGTTCAGACTACCTGGTCTTTTGTTACAAAAACTCTTATCCTTGCCTTGCCTCTTTGGAGCAGTCTCAGAGTTATCTGAGTTCCTGTGTTCCAGGCTTAAACAGTCAGAAAGTCCGCCAAACAAAATATCAGTTCAGTTTAGTCGCTCAGTCGTGTCCAACTCTTTGCAACCCCCATGGACAACAGCACACCAGTCTTCCCTGTCCATCACCAACTCCTGGGTCTTGCTCAAACTCATGTCAATCAAGTCGGTATTGCCATCCAACCATCTCATCCTCTGTCTTCTCAACTTTTAGACTGTGGTTTCTATTTCAGTCAAGAACAATTTGCCATAAAAATATAATGTCAGAACCCAGGTGGCATAGTGGTAAAGAATCCACCTGCGAATACAGGAGACGCAAGAGACAAAAATTTGATCCCTGGATCAGGAAGACTCCTTGGAGTAGGAAATGGCAACCCACTCCAGTATTCTTTCCTGGAAAATTCCATGCACATAGGAGCCTGGTGGGCTACAGTCCATGGGGTAGCAAAGAGTCACACAAGTCCTCAGAATGTCCACCAAATAAAACATGACTCTTAACTTTTAGGTTGTGCTTTTTTTTCAGTCAAGAACAATCTGCCATGAAGATATAATGTCAGAACAATAACACATACTAGAAACCAGCAACAGATGTTGTGTACATAAAAATTTAAGAAATGATCATAGGGACAGTTCAAAAAGGAGAAAATGGATGGACTACTTGAAAAGGAAATGCTGTTAGCTTAACTGACAAGCAATTTAGAACAAGAAGGTTGCTTTCTTATCTCACAATTTTTGACTATCTAAAGCAAATCCAAATAGTTTAAAATATAAATGTTTATTTTAAAAAAGAAAGCTAAATGCACCTAGAGTGGGAAACAACATTCAATCTCGGAAGTATCTGGCAATGGAAACCTTTTAATAAATGATTAGTGAATAAAAATGGAGCTGTACTAGGGGCTATATTCCATCCCTATAGAAGCTAGAAAATGGGTGGTTGTAAGTTTATATTCTAGTTTGAAACAATTGAGCATAAGGTGTGAATTTTACCCTTTTTCCTTTCCTCTATAGCACCTAATACAATGTTGAGATCTACACATTAAATTTTCAGTAAATTTACCATTGACTGATTCATCATAAATACCATGCTTCTTCTTAGAAGGCAAGAAAATTTGCTTATGGAATTTTCATTTAAAAGAATTATGCTATTCATCAAAATTTTCACCCTGCCATCTGTTCTCAACATTACTTTATTTCAAACTAGATTTAGCACAGCAAAGCATATGAATTTTACATTAGAAATGAGAAGGATATGAAAGTTTGTTTTCTAAACTATATTCCATAGTAAATGCTTATTTTGAAGACCTTATGTGCATGTGGGCTGTTAGAATTCGTTACCACTTAAATTACTTCCTATAAAGGTGAGGATCAGCAAGATTTAGAGTATCACTTACATTGCACAGCATGTGTGTTTTTATATACTCTCAAAATGAATTTCTCTCTTTAAAAAAAATCCAAAATAAGTAAATCACTAGGTCACAATTTAACAGTATGTGTCTCAGAAGTCCTGAGTCCCCGGTTTGCCCTCTGAGTGGTTTTAGGCTTACAATTCAGAAGACTAGAAAATGAGTTATTAAATATAGATTTTAGATTCTAAAATATTGCTATAAGCAGAGTCTTCTACCCTCTAGATTTTAGGTGTCCATAGTCTGCCTCTTTTGAAGTGGAATAAATAGGATGTGCAGAAATGGTCTGGGATATCTGGAATGACTATGTACTTGAGATATCTCATGTATACATATTAATAACTAGAAAGTCGTTTGAGTTAAAATTATTTTCCTATAAAATGCAACTATATGGTGGGAAAGACAGTCATATTAGTTAGACACATGACATCTAATATCTGAAATCTTCAAAGAAAGGAATAAAATTTTATATTGGAGAGAGGCCAAGGATTTAAAAAAAAAAAAAAAGAGGACCATTTTGGGGCACAGAACACAGTCAGAAAAGGCTGCTCTGGAGCGGGGAGGGAATAGCAAGAAGTGGTATTCCAGTGAGAAACTAAAGGGCTCCAGAGTTCAGGAAGCAGAATAGAAACGTTGCTGGGGAGCAGACTTGGTGAAGCTGAATCCAGCATCTGTAGGCTGACACCAAATTCATTCTCAGAGCCGGAAGAGCTTTGGGTGAAGTAGACAAGAATGGGCTTCCCTGGTGGCTCAGACAGTAAAGAATCTGCCTCCAGTGCAGGAGACCCAGGAGACATGGGTTCAGTCCCTGGGTTGGGAAGATCTCCCTGGAGAAGAGAATGGCTACCCACTCCAGTATTCTTGCCTGGGAAATCCCATGGACAGAGGAGCCTGGCAGGCTACAGCCCATGGTATTGCAAAAGAGTCAGACACAGTTGGGCTACCAACACTCACAGAAAAGAATAGCTTTGTTGCTTTGCCAGGCAACATAGGCCACAGCAAGCTGATGCCCTCAAAACTATGTCCCAACCTGGATAGTGAGGCGTTTCACAGTAACAGTTCAAAGAGGGTGTGATTAGCTCATGGACATTCTTCTGATTGGTTGATGATGAGGTAAGTGGGAGTCAGAAACATCAACCTTCTGGTTCCAATTTTTTTGGGGTCTCTGTACTTGCGAGCACGCCTGCTCAATCTTGTCTGACTCTTTGCGACCCCATGGACTGTAGCATACCAGGCCTCCCTGTCCATCACCAACTCCCAGAGTTTACTCAAACTCATGTCCATTGAGTCAGTGATGCCATCCAACCACCTCATCCTCTGTTGTCCCCTTCTTCTCCCACCTTCAATCTTACCCAGCATCAGGGTCTTTTCAAATGAGTCAGCTCTTCATATCAGGTGGACAAAGTACTGGAGTTTCAGTTTCAGCATCAGTCCTTCCAATGAATATTCAGGACTGATTTCCTTTAGGATGGGCTGGTTGGATTTCCTTGCAGTCCAAGGGACTCTCAAGAGTCTCCTCCAACACCAGAGCTCAAAAGCATCAATTCTTCGGTACTCAGCTTTCTTTATAGTCCAACTCTCACATCCATACATGACCACTGGAATAACCATAGCCTTGACAAGACAGATCTTTGTTGGCAAAGTAATGCCTCTGCTGTTTATTATGCAATCTAGGTTGGTCATAACTTTCCTTCCAAAGCGTAAGCATCTTTTAATTTCATGGCTGCAATCACCATCCACAGTGATTTTGGAGCCCAAAACTATAAAGTCAGCCACTGTTTCCACTGTTTGCCTATCTACTTGCCATGAAGTGATGGGACCGGATGCCATAATCTTAATTTTCTGAATGTTGAACTTTAAGCCAACTTTTTCACTCTCCTCTTTCACTTTCATCAGGAAGTTTTTTAGTTCTTCTTCACTTTCTGCCAACTCTATTCTGATACCTCATCAAAAGGCCACGACTCTCTTCTTGTTTCCCTGGCAACTGATGAACCAATTTGACCTCAATACCCCCCTATAATTGGTAATCTCCCTCTTTCTCTGAGAGCAAAGACTATTGCCACAACCTTGCTTTGGACAAGAAAGACACCCCAATGCATTAAACCATTGATGTCTCTGTCACTGACTCTGGGCTTTTTCTTCGATTTTGAGGTTGGACAAGTACAGAGGTTGCAGGACTTGGGGTGCAGCCCAACAGCAACCTTTGACACTCAGGTGAAAAGTTAATTGCATTATGGGGACAAACGGAATTCCAAATACAACAACAGATGTGAAAATTAAAGACATTCCCAACTACCGAACAACCAATAAAAGTGGCTGAAAACTGAAACTCACTTCCGAAAGGAAAAATAAAAAACATCCTTGTGAAAGACTGGATATATTTTCTAGATTTATATATCCTATTTCTGGCCCTAGATGTTCTCATTCTCAACGTATGTGATGCACAGAATCACTAAATAAAATCTGAAAGTTCTCAAAGGTCAAATAATGATGAACAAGATAGCATAAGAATTACATTACATAAATGTTATCAATAAACCAGAGGCAGCGATGGAAAAGACGTATTTCCTTGATTTTCAGCAATATCATGACTCTTCCCAGAACTAAAGCAAGAGGGAGAAATGAATGAGTGTTATATAGAAACAAACTACAGAACTCTAGTTTCATTATATGTCTTGAAATTAAGGTAAACATCAAAGGAAGCGTCATTTAATTTTTATCAGCCTTAGTAAAACCGTTTAAAAACTTTAGTGTGGAAAAAAAGAGGGCTTTCATGTTATTTGTACGTAAACAGCCAAATATTTACTCTCCTGGTTCTTAGTCTTTGACACTTCTCACCTGAGAGTAGATACATAATGCCCTGATATTTGCTTTTGATGTTGCTAGAGAATATCTGTTGTACAGAACTGTAAACACTGCTGCTGGTTTTGACATTTAAGGAGCAGGTGGTCTGGTCTGAAATGCTCTAGCTTTCTAAAACCTGGCAGCTTGGGTTTCACACCTGAAAAAAGGGAAGGGAGAGCAGGTTAAATTTTCTGGCCTCTGAAGTTTTCCAAAGGGTAAATTTAATTTAACAGCATCTGCAGTTGATGACTGGGGAGTGGGAGGGGAGAAGTTCTCTGGAGCATTAAGGAGGCAGTACTACAGTCATGGCTGCCCACAGGGCATGGGTGCTGGCCAAAACAAGAGTAAGATGCATATAAATGTCTTGCCAATTAGTTGGTTGCCGCAAACTGCAAGAATTTGATTGAGAAGTAACACTTCGACTATTTTAGAAATAAGCACTTTAAACTTGCCAACTAAGTGCCTTCTTTCATGAGAATCCAGGTTATAAAAACAAAGCAATCCATTTGATTCATACACGAGGCCTCTTTTCTATTGCCTTTGCTACTCAGGACAAAAAAAATTTTTTTTTAATTCTTAAGTATGGTAAACTATATTTCCTTACTGAAGCACAAAATGACACAATTTAACTTAAAATCTTGAGGCACCAACCCTAAGGACATTATTGTATTTGATGAGACTCAGTATTATTAGAGAGCTGAGGACCATTCTCTCCAGGACCACTGCATAATTGTCATTGTCACTTGCAATTTCCCAGATGGCACTAGTAGTAAAGAACCTGCCTGCCAATGCAGGAGATGTAAGAGATGCAAGTTCAATCCCTGGGTCAGGAAGAGGACATGGCAACTCACTGCAGTATTCTTGCCTGGAGAATTCCATGGACAGAGGAGCTTGGAAGGCTACAGTCCATGGGATCTCAAAAGAGTTGGACATGACTGACAGACTGAGCTATTTGTTAGCTTGCTATATGCCAGACACTGCTTTGACTCATTTAAGCCACAGAAGTACCAAACAAGGTGTGGGTGCTATAACTTTTATCCTTCAGCAGATAAGAAATCAAAGGTACACAGATACTAGATAAGTTGCTCAAAACTACTTCTCTAGTGAGTGGCAGAATTGGGTTTGGATCTGATCAGTTCTGTGCTCCACACTCCTAGACTACTATAAAATACTGCTTTCCTGGTGACAGATAATTCGGTCTTGCTCAAAGTGCACCAACACACCCAGCTTTCACAAAGTAGTGCATAATCTTCCCATATTCTTCTCAGCTGGCTTCCTTTAAATTTACCTGAGCCAAAGTCACCTTGGGTGGGCACCAGGAAGCCCTTGTTCTCGGGTCAGATCGTCCTTTTTCCCGTCCTCTGTGCCCCTGGTGCATCCTCCCACAGTCTTTGGTGGCCAAAGCACAGGATGCTCCTTGAGTGTCATTCCAAGTCCCCAAGCTGGGAGCAGGGAGTGAAATCTTACTTTCCTTAGACTGGAGCACCCACAAGGCAAATAAACCTAGTTTGCTTCTGCCTGCCACTCCTGGCATGATTTTGCTGTGTTATTATGTGATATGCAGATGACACCACCCTTATGGAAGAAAGTGAAGAGGAACTAAAAAGCCTCTTGATGAAAGTGAAAGTGGAGAGTGAAAAAGTTGGCTTAAAGCTCAACATTCAGAAAACGAAGATCATGGCATCTGGCCCCATCACTTCATAGCAAATAGATGGGGAAACAGTGGAAACAGTGTCAGACTTTATTTTTGGGGGCTCCAAAATCACTGCAGATGGTGACTGCAGCCATGAAATTAAAAGACGCATACTCCTTGGAAGAAAAGTTATGACCAACCTAGATAGCATATTCAAAAGCAGAGGCATTACTTTGCCAACAAAGCTCCGTCTAGTCAAGGCTATGGTTTTTCCAGTGGTCATGTATGGGTGTGAGAGTTGGACTGTGAAGAAGGCTGAGCGCTGAAGAATTGATGCTTTTGAACTGTGGTGTTGGAGAAGACTCTTGAGAGTCCCTTGGACTGCAAGGAGATCCAACCAGTCCATTCTGAAGGAGATCAGCCCTGGGTGTTCTTTGGAAGGACTGATGCTAAAGCTGAAACTCCAGTACTTTGGCCACCTCATGAGAAGAGTCGACTCATTGGAAAAGACTCTGATGCTGGGAGGGATTGGGGGCAGGAGGAAAAGGGGACGACAGAGGATGAGATGTCTGGATGGCATCACCAACTCGATGGACATGAGTCTGAGTGAACTCCGGGAGTTGGTGATGGACAAGGAGCCCTGGCATGCTGCAATTCATGGTGTCGCAAAGAGTCGGACACTACTGAGCGACTGAACTGAACTGAACTGAACTATGTGAAGGCAGGTGGCGCTAGTGGTAAAGAACCTGCCTGCCAATACAGGAGACACAAGAGACACGTCTGGTGGGGAAGATCCCCTGGAAGAGGGCATGGCAACCCATTCCTGTATTCTTGCCTGGAGAATCCCATGGACAGAGGAGCCTGGTGGACTATAGTCCATAAGATCACAAGGAGTTGGATGCAACTGAAGCTACTTAGCACACACCACACACACACACATGTGAAAGCACACTTCCCACACATGCTGGTGAAGAGGAAAGACATGGTGATGATGAAATAAAAAATCTGTAATAGGGTCCTCCAGAGAAACAGAAGCAGAGGACATATATAGATATGTAGAAAGAGATTTATTAGGAGGGATTGGTTCATGCAACCATGGAGGCTGAATCCCACAATCCGTCCATTTGTTCTCTTCAGACCTTAGTGCAATAGATGTCACCCACTTTCACTCAGTCTGCAGATTCAGTGCTAACCTTGTCCAGAGACTCCCTCGCAGACACACTCAGAGAACTTGCTTTACCAGCTGTCTGGGTACCCTTTAGCTCAGTCAAGTTGACGCATAAAATTAACCATACAGAACCCCAACCTGCGAAACTAATGAAGCTGCTCATGCAATTCCATCAGGTTTATAGATTCCATGTCTACAACAGGGTTCAAATCCCTGGCTCTAGCACAATGCTGAGTTTCTAGTTGCAAGACTTTAAAGCAATACTCCAGAGTGATTCTTTTTTTTTTTTTTTTTTTTAAGAAAATAATACATTCACTGGTTCTTGAGAAGAACCACCTATTTAGTGACAGCTGGAGGGGGAAGCTGAACATCAACGTGCTTCACTGTATTTCAGAAGTGCCTCCCATGTGGATCTGGGAGCTACCAAGGAGGCACTGAGTGTGCCCTTTTGCAAGAGCCTCAGCATGCAAGAAAGCCAAATAGATCCCTTAAGAAACCACCTGGCCGTCCGCGTGGTCTGACTCAGCCTAGTGTGGGAGAGAGAACATGGCCTGTGTCTAAACATAGTTGCCAACTCCTCTTTTTCCAGGATCTATGTAGCTCTGATATCTTGCTTAGTCAGTCCCCTTCTGTAGATCTCAGCTTTCTTGTCTGTAAAATAACGGATTTTGCTCAGTTATCCTGAAAAATCCCTAAATGCTCTATGGTCACTTACTGTTGGATCTGGCAATGAGAACTGATGATTTGGACTTGAAAGACTCCTTGGGGTTGATGCGAAGACTGGATAATCCTTAGACTAGACCTCACCCTTCAGGAGAAGGGAACCCCAGGCTACAGGAAACTGAACAAAAACAATTACCAGCTTTTGTTTGCATTCCCTTAAATGCTCCAGGCAAGATGGCAAAGGTGCTATTGGAGGAAAGCACACAGAAAGGGTGAGGGACTATTTCCACCTGTCCCGAAACACTCACTCAACCTGACCACAGCAATAAATGGGCTAGATTTAGTTCAGCCTTCAGTTCCGAGAAGAACCAGGAATCAAGCAGACGCCAGGCCCTGGCACAACACCGAGGGGCTCAGCTTCCAGGGACATGATATCCCTGCCACCCTCCTAGACTCAGCCAGGTTCACACAGCATTGCCTTCCTCATCTGCAAAAATAAACAAGTGGTGAGTGATCTTCTTAGAGGGAAATGGCCTAGTGCACATCATACAGTGCCTGTTCAGGCAGGGCCTGAACCAGAATGAGACAAGCAGATCCCTACGTCCAGAAATTTAAGGAGACAAGGTCGTGATGGTGCTCACCTTTCATTCAGGATCCAAAAGTGAGAGCCTTCAGGAAAAGATGCTCAACATCGCTAATTATCAGGGAAATGTAATCAAGACCACAAGAGTTATCACCTCACACTTGTAGCAATGGCCATCATCAAAAAGCCTACAAGTAACAAATGTTGGCTAGGATGTGGAGAAAAGGGTACCCTTGTGCACTGTTGGTGGGAATATAAATTGTTGGCGCCACTAGGGAAACAGTATGGAGATTTCTCAAAAATCTGAAAAAAAAGAATTACCATATGGCCCAGCAATTCCATTCCTGGATATATATATATCTGAAAGATACTCACACCTCAACGTTGGTAGCAGCATTATTTACAGTTGCCGAGATATGGAAGAATCCTAAGTGTGTATGTATATATATGGAATATTTCTCAGTTATAAAAAAGAACCAAATATTGCCATTTGTAGTAACATAGATGGCCTTGGAGGGCATTAGGCTAAGTGAAACAAATCAGATAGAGAAAGACAAATACTGTGATATCACATATGTGGAAACTAAAAAGTTAACAGATAAGCAGATTCACAGATATAGAAAACAACCTAGTGGTCATCAGTGGCAGGGTGAGGGGCAATATACAAGTTGGGGAGTGGGAGGTACAAATTACAGGGTGGAAGATGGATTCAAGGGTGTATTGTACAACACGGGGAATATAGCCAATATTTTGTAACAACCGTAAATGGGAAGCAATCTTTAAAAATTACATAAAAACTTAAAAATCTTTAAGTGAGTGCTTTCTTAAATGCTGTGCCCTGGATCCCTAGCTGTCTGCTTCATGCACAGGTGGAGTCAGCACTTACACAGCCTTGCCTCCTTAAGTTTCACCTCTGGTCACCTGCTTGTCTCATCCTTGTCCAGACCCGCGGCTATGTGATGTGAACGAGGCATTTACTTCTAAGGACACCAGCGATCGTTTGTTTTTGAGGTCTATGGACATGAGTTTGAGTGAGCTCCGGGAGCTGGTGATAGACTGGGAAGCCTTGCATGCTGCAGTCCATGGGGTCACAGAGAGTCAGACACAACTGAGCGACTGAACTGAACAGAACTGAAGGCAGCATTGAGTACATCTGGCTGAGTCCAGGAGGGTGGCAGGCACGCTGTGTCCCTGGAAACTCAGCCCCCAAGTGCTGTGCCAGGACCTGGCATCCATTTGATTCCAGGGTCTTCTTGGTACTGAAGCCAAACAAAACTCCCTTGGTCCTGGTCCTAGGGTTTACAATTATTCAATAGGGACTTATGGACTTGGAATTCCTCACTCCTCTTTACCTTTTTATTTCTCATGATGATTATTTTAAACCACTGCTCAAAAAAACAAATGGGGCTCAACTCAGATTCATTTTTCCAAACCCTGAAATAACAATTCTTTCATTTTAGTGTGCATAAAAAAGTGCATGAAAATCACTTGTGGAGCATCTTAAAAATGCATAGTTCCGCTATATTAGTTTGCCAGGGCTGCCATAACAGACTGGTTGGCTTGAGCAATAGAAATGTATGTTATCACTGTTCGGAAGGCTGAAAGGCCAAGATCACCGTGTTGCTGGCTTGGGTCCAAATTTCCTCCTCCTACAAGGATACTAGTCAAATTGGATTAGGTCACCCTTAAGGTTTCATTTTAATGTAATGACTTGTTCAAAGACCCCGAATATGGTCAGATTATGAGGCCCTGGGGTCAGGCTCAATATATGAATTTGGATAGTACATGATTCAGTCCATAACACCACCACACTCTATCCCTTCACATTTTGATTTAATACATCTAAGATGGGATCAAAGATTTTTTCTGTGTGGTTTTGTTTCATGTTGTTTTGTTTTAAACAAGTGCCCTTGTGATTCTGATTTCACAAAATACAGTTTGAAATGGATGCCATTTTAGGCCCATTTCTCCTGAATTTTCCTTGGGCAACTCTCCCCGCTTTCTTTTCTATTTCATCAGTTTCCCATGCTCACTTTCTCCATCAGTCTATAAGTTTGGGGCTGGTTGTCCTCTGCCCTAGAGTTTCAATCTGTAGCTAATGTCCTTAACAGCTCTTTCAAAGTACACAGGAGCTAATGAAAACAAATTTCATCAAGTGGTAAAGAACATGCCTGCCAACGCAGGAGACATAAGAGAAGCTAGTTAGATCCCTGGGTCAGAAGATCCCCTGGAGGAGGGTATGGCAACCCACTCCAGTATTCTTGCCTGGAGAATCCAATGGATAGAGGAGCCTGGTGGGTTACAGTCCATAGGATCACAAAGAGTCAGACACAACTGAAGTGACTTAGCACGCATGCACTGCATCTCAGTGATTGAGAAGCAGAAACAGAGAAAAGGTCCAGGTTCGATGCACGATACTGGATGCTTGGGGCTAGTGCACTGGGACGACCCAGAGGGATGGTATGGGGAGGGAGGAGGGAGGAGGGTTCAGGATGGGGAACACATGTATACCTGTGGTGGATTCATTTTGATATTAGGCAAAACTAATACAATTATGTAAAGTTTAAAAATAAAATAAAAATTAAAAAAAAAAAAAGAAACTAGCAACCCTCTACTATGTAACATAGAAGAAACAGATGGGTCTGTTTACTTGAACTGTTCTAAATAAATTTACATATTATTATATCTGTAAAAAAAAAAAGAAAGAAGAAGCCAAGTTCCAATCTTCCTTCAAAACCAGTCTCCTCTGCATTCATATAGGAGATGCAGGTTTGATCCCTGACCCCCTAGAGAAGGAAATGGCAGTCCACTCCACTGTTCTTGCCTGGGAAATACAAACCACCTGTAACTGGTGGGTTACAGTCCATGGGGTCACAAAAAGTTGGACACAACTTACCGATTAAACAACAACAATAATATGTCTTACAGAGAAAAGTTGCCAGCAAGGTTCCTGAGAGAAAAGAAACCTCCATGGGGTTTAGTAGAGTGCCGGCCTCAGAGCGTCCGCCACCCGGACAACACCCCTCAGGGCTCCCACGTGAACCCCAAGGAGCTCATGGCACTCAGCTCTGGGCCAGCTTCCAACAATGAAACACAAACCAGTTCCAGTCAGTTGTACTTCTTCTTCCTTCAACTGCAATGCACACTGACCCCTGGGAATTTCAAAGAACACTTTCCAGTAGATTCCATGGATCCTGTGATTCCAGTTTGGCTGCAAACTGCCAGCACAGCATTTTTCTCCAGCTGGCAGTAACCCAAACCACATATCCCTCCTGAAACTTTTGAACAGGAGCCTATGAATTAATCAGAATCTTAAAGGAACAGTTCAGCTTGCCTTTTAATAAAATGATTGGATCTAGAGGTCTTCTATTTCCTTTCCTCGCAATCAGACTGTATCTCCTCAGACCACAGCGTTCTGCCTACAGCACAGTTAACTCAAACGAAAGCATTTTCAATGGAATTCCAAAAGTATAAAAACGAGAATCATTTATGATTTCAGACTTCATCCTTTTGCATCAGATTAGAAGAAAAGTGTTTGCAGTGTTTTGATAAGGAAAATCAGAAGCAAACCCAAAAACAAGTCAAAGACTATTTCTGATTTAAAAAATATGAGATATTAAGATGTGGCACATGATAAAATTTAGTCCATGTGTCAAGAGGTTTTCTCAAAGAGGTTTCCTTCTCCCAATTCAATCATCTTCTGTTCAAGATAAGGAGAGAGGAGCACTTCAGGAATGCTTTCAAAGATACGCTGAAAAGATTCAAAAATTCCAACCTATAGGAAGTCATTGACGGGGCCGGGTGGATAGAAGGAACCCACTTCAAGGATGTTAACAGCTTATACATCCAAGACAATAGCAGGGGTAACCAGGGTTGCTCATTTTTGTTGCGGGGTTTCAGAATTGCACCCCTCCACACCAACATGTCACTTTGGCTTGTGGATTATTTTGATCTAAAGGCTTCCCAGGTGGGTCAGTGATGAAGATCCAACTGCCAGTGCAGGAAACACAGGAGATGCCTGTTCAATCCCTATGGCTGGAAGATCCCCTGGAGTAGGAAATTGCAATCCACTCCAGTAGTCTTGCCTGGGAAATCTTATGGACAAAGGAGTCTGGCGGGCTGTACAGTCCATGGGGTCAAAAACAGTCAGACACGACTGAGTGGCTGAGCACATACACGTTATTTTGAGTTAAAGACAATGGAGACCCTGTGAGCTTAGGAGAAACTATGGCCTTTCCCTAAGCCAAAAAAATTTATTTTTTATTCTTTTTTTATTTGTTTGGAGAATAGTTGCTTTATAATGTTGTGTTAGTTTCTGCTGTACAGCGAAGTGAATCAGCTATATGTACATGTATATTCCCCCTTTTTTGTATTTCCTTCCCATTTAGGTCCCTGCAGAGTACTCAGTAGAGTTTCTTGAGCCATACAGTAGGTTCTCATTAGTTATCTATATTATACACAGTATCAGTAGTGAATATATTTTGAGCCCAGTCTCCCAATTCATTCCCTGCCCCTTCTTCCCCACCTTGATGTCCATATGTTTGTTCTCTACATCTGTGTCTCTATTTCTGCTTTGCAAATAAGTTCATCTGTATCATTTTTCTAGATTCCACATATAAGCAATATTATACTACAATATAGTATATATTATAGTATATAATATTACATATGATATTACAATATTTGATTTTCTCTTTTTGTAAACCAGAAGAATTTAATTTGGGGATTTCTCCCAGAAATAGTGTTATCATCAGAGATGAATTTTATCTGAGAGACTCTATCCATATGACACAGCAATTGTACAATTACTGAACATTTGCTCTTCTTTTTATCATCCTGTCAATGACCTCCCGTCCTTGGACCCCCTGGGTCCCTATCTTGCTCCTTAGCTCAGGGTCGCCTACATACCTCGTTTTACCTTTCTGTCTGAACCTTTCATGTATGTGAATTTCTCAGGTATGTGGGGTTCTAGTACATGTAAAATTAAATTTGATTTTCTTCTACTCATCTGTCTCATAGCAATTCAATTCCTAGACCAACTAGAAGAGGCTTGAAGGGTCAAGCTTTCTTCCTTCCCAAGACTGCCAAGGAAAACATATCCCATGTGTGATAATTCGCCAGTCCCAAAATGGTCTCCCCAGACACCTCCAGTTACACATGTGTCCAGGGAACTAGTCTGAAATATTTGTGGGTTTTTCTCCTTTCCCTTCCCTGCTTCCCACCTTTGAAGGTTGTGTGGGGATGTGATGACCAGCCCAGGAACAGCTGTGTTGTAACCATCACAGGATAGGCATGAAGTGAAAAGCTACCACATTAAGCCTGGTGGATTCAAAGCACAGAAAGAAATTGGGTACCTAATGTATTGCTGAACCAATAAAACAGCTCTGAGATCCACCCGTCTCCAGACTTCTTGTTAATTAGACAGTGAATGTCTTGTGATTTAAGCCAGTGGTTCTGAAAGTCAGTGACCAGGACCAGCATTACCTGAAGAACTGAGGTTCGTAACATTGTACAGGAGGCAGTGACCAAAACCATCCCAAAGAAAAAGAAATGCAAGAAGGCAAAGTGGTTGTCCAAGGAGGCTTTACAGATAGCTGAGGAAAGAAGAGAAGTGAAAGGAAAGGGAGAGAAAATCAGAAAAGCCAGTCAACATTTTGGTCTTTTCTGGTTGAAATGGTCTCTTTTCAGTTTAGTCCATTCACGGTCAAGTTCCTATCAAAGCTTTGGTTTAGATAGCATCATCTGGATTGCTCAGCCTCTTTACGTGTGGCACCTTCTTTCTTGGTATTTCTCTCCTGAAGGTGGGTGAACCGTGTGATGTTCTGACAATGGGGTACAGGGGTCTTCTGGCTCCTGTGATCTCTGGGCCAATGTCCCTTGTCCACCTGGTTATGCTCCTCTTGCTGGCATCTGTGACAGGATGTGGTAGCAAGTGTGACCCAACGTCTTGCTCCTCTTGCTGTGTAGAGTGCCTTGTGGTATTGGCTTCCTGAGATCCATGACCCTGCCATGCCCTCCACACAGTGTCTGTCCTTGGTTATACTGTGACATCACCCCACCCTCCAGGTTGACATATGTACAGGAGACTCTGTATCTTATTCATCCCATGAACGTGTCAAGAAAATGAAATTCCATCTGCATCTTGTTTTGAGCCATAAAATTCACTTTGCTAGTCTAGTTCAGGGTTGGTGAAGGAGAAAACTTTGAAATAATGTCATTCCAGAGTTTTTAGAATCCTTCACTTATTTAACCAGCCAAAGACCCTACATCAGTGATTTCCAGCTTGGAGTGATTTTGCTTCCTAGGAGATATTTGGAATGTCTGGAAACTTTTTTTGGGGTGGGGTGGGGTGGGTAGGGGAGGTACACTGCAAAATACGTGAGATCTTAGTTCCCTGACTAGGAATTGAACTCGTGACCCCTGCATTGGGAGCATAGAATCTTAACCAATGGGCCATCAGAGAAGTCCCTGGAAATATCTTTGGCATCACAACCTGGGGAGAGGTAGCCATTGCTACTGATATCTAGGGGGTAGAGGCTGAAGATGCTGTTAAACATTCTGTCATATGCTGTGGTGGGCAGCTCCCAAGGTTCCCATCTGCTCTGCGTCGTCCTCTCTTCTTGAATATGGAGAGAATCTGTGAATATGATAGGATATTGATCCTGTAATTAAGTTACATTATATATCAAAGGGCTTCCCCAATGACTTGGTAAAAAAAAAAATCCACCTGCAATGAAGGAGGCACAAGAGACACTGGTTCAATTCCTGGGTCAGGAAGATCCCCTGGAGAAGGAAATGGCAACCCACTTCAGTATTCTTGCCTGGAAAATCCCATGGACAGAGGAGCCCGGCAGGGCTACAGTCCATGGGATCGCAAAGAGTCAGACATGACTGGGCATGCCTGCATATTCTGCATAGCAAAGGGAACTTAGCAGCAGTGACTAAGACCCTTAATCACTTTATGATTAAGCAAAAGGGAGAATACCCTGCTTGGGCCACATCTAATCAGGTGAGCTTTAAAAGAGACAAGGAGCAACAGCAGACACATTCCTATTCACCTTGAAGACACAAACACTCCTGTTAAGAACTGCCTATGGGAGGGGCCTCCAGGAACTGAGAGCAAATCTCACTCAACAGGCAGGAAGAAAACAGAGAGCGCAGTCCTACAGCCTTAAGGAAGAGGACCTCAAACCTTGATTTCAGCCTGTGAGACCTAGAGTAGAGAATCCAGCTATGCTGCAAGTACACCTCTGACCCAGGGGAACTGTGAGATAATAAATGCCCGTGGTTTTGGGCAACTTGTTATGCAGCAATAGAAAACTAACAGAGAAACACAGGACAACCACTCAAAACAAAGAATGCTATCTAGCTGTAACTAAGATTCCACATATTTAGTGGCAACTAAAGATCCATGTGCTGCAGCTAAGACCCAGCACATCCAAATAAATAAATAACTGATTAAAATATGTTTTTAAAAAATGTCAGCAGTGTCACTGTTGAGAAACGCTCTCCTCTTCCTCTTCATGCGTGCTTGGTTGTATCCAACTCTTTGTGACCCCGTGCACTGTAGCCCGCCAGGCTCCTCTGTCTATGGGGTTCTCCAGGCAAGAACACTGGAGTGGGTTGCCATGCCGTTCTCCAGGGGATCTTCCGGACCCAGGTATTGAATCCACGTGTCTTACATCTCCTGCTTTGGCAGATGGATTCTTTACCACTGGGCCATCTGGGAAGCCCTTGAGAAGTCATGTGTTATAGGAAAACATGTGTTCCCCATGCCTCTCTTTCCCATAAATTCCTAAAAAAAAAGAAGAAAGAGAAAACATCTGGACATTTCACTTTCTCAGGATGTATCCCACATCCTGAGATTATTTTACTCCAGATCAGCAAACCATATAATGACCTGCATGGAGCGTGGGGAGAGGAGCAGGTATCCAGGGGGCTCTGGAAAGACTGGAATCTCCTGGAGGGGCAATGTTGCAGAAGATGAAGCAGCTGGGAGATCTGGAAGAGGTCAGAGAGGTCAGATGGGAGTTAGTATTAAGTTCTGGTGCATGTTAGGCCCTGTGATGTGTGCTGCAAAAGCTTTCCTCCTTGCTAACGCTGCGGGATGTTAGATTTGCTTTTGAGTGTGCAACAAAGTACTGAAGACGCCAGCGTCCTGCTTTGTCATGAGAAGGAGGGTGAGAACAGAGACCTTCCCCGGTCACGTCTCATAGAAGTCTCTGAAAACCTGTTCATGTAAGCACTATTTATTATGCCAATTATTATTATTATTTTTATGGATGAGGACCTTGATGCTAACAGATGTTGAGCAATTTTTTTTAAGTAATTCAGCTAATAATCAGCTAATATAAGGATGCTCAGCACTGGCTCCTCATATATTTTGGATTTCTCAAGATTCTCAAGGCTCTATTAACCCCATCTTCATTACGTCCATAAAGAGTCCTGTATATAAGGGGGACTCAGCTCTAGTTACATTAGACAGATACAGGGAGCTTTTCACAAAAGACTGAAGTTCCTGTCCTTCCTCCTGCTTCTCCATCCCCATCCCCTGACCCCAGAGAATGTAACCTCATTGTCCAGGGTGTGGTCCCACGCCTGGCATGTTGTATGAGCTCCTAGTTCCTGTGTGATTCTAACATGGACTCAGAGTTAAGAATCATCACTCTTAAAATGCAATTCTCTTTATTCTATACATGATTAGAATACATCTAAGCCCATTTATTCCTCTGGGATTTCTTCAAATAATTTCTTTCTCAACTGAGCTGTCAATGATTGCATCTTCCTATTTATTTTTCTAGAACAAGGCTTGGTTGTTTTTGTTCACAGGAAAAACATACCTGAGCAAAGTAGCTAGCAAAGGCCAAGAAGGGAGGTACCAGTGTGAAGAGAAGCATTACTGTATTTCTGGGCAGGACAGCCCTCTCAAATATCACCCTTGGCATTTGCAGATTCTTCACCCATTTAATCTTGGTCACAATCATCATGAATAAAAAACAACAATGAAAAGCAAGTCTTCAATCCATGTGAATGGAATATATTGAGACTCTGCCTTATCACACATCCCTTATATATTTAAATATTAAGAAAGATCATAAGGACTTATTCTTAGTGTATTTTATTTATCAGGAACTTTATTTTTCCTTTATTTTAAGGAGTCTTGGGAGAGGACTGATGGAGATTAAAATGCTCAGGTAAAATTAAAATCAACCAATCTGCAATCACACTTACAGGGAATATGAGGTGCCTGGGTTTTTCCAGTCATTATAATAAGTATATAACCACATGAACATATTACAGCATCCTTTGTAATCTTACAGACCAAAACCAAAACAGTATTTATCTCAAATAGCCAACCCCATGATTCTATCTTTCATGGAATCATACTTCTGAAGGGGAGCACACCGGTTGTACAAAAGGAAAGCACCCACACCCACAGCCCACCTGCAGCGAACCTGGAATCCTGACACTGCCCCTGCCACGGCACAGTGTGTGGCACCACAAACCTGTGAAATAAAACTTCCCATTTGGGATCCGGCCCCGAGGGAAGGCATCACAGATCACTGATGTCAAAACCTACAGCATACTACTCTACCTTGTTTCATGCATCCCAACTCTGACTTCACACTTGAAAGATTCTATACGGCATTACCTGAATCCGGAATTTTTGTGAGGCATAGGAGGCAAAGGAGGTGAGCCTGGTCATAGCAATGATAGTAGCTAATGCTCACGAAAATATGTCAGTCTCCGTGCTTGGCTCTCCACACATCTGTCGTTTAATCTTTGCCAACAGCCCTGTGAAGTACATGATAAGGAAGCTGGGGCAGGGGCCTGGAGAGGATAATAATGTTCCCAGGGTGACAGGGTACGTAATATCAGAGCTGAGACATCAATTCAGATCACCTGGTTCTAGATCCCTTACCTCCTTCCCACGGATCAGAGTGTGCATGGTACAGAAACTTGCAGTGGTTCACTCAGTACTTCTGGCAAGCCATGTTTCAGGCAAGTTAGATCTAACTTCACGTGATGCCTAAGAAAAAAATGTCCATGAAAGAATTTTCCATTTAAAAAACAGGCATTAGGCTAATTGGTGGAAACACAAGTTCTGAGGAGGTCTGATGCTTGGACAAGCTTCCCAGGTGGCGTTAGTGGTAAAGAACCCACCTGCCAATGCAGAAGTAAGAGATTTAGATTCAGTCCCTGGGTCAGAAAGATCCCCTGGAGGAGGGCATGGCAACCCACCCCAGTATTCTTGCCTGGAGAATCCCATGGACAGAGGAGCCTGGCAGAGTTTAGTCCATAGAGTTGCCACGAGTCAGACATGACTAAAGTGACTTAGCGCGCACACACACGGTGGACCATAAGAAGAGGATCAGTGGTTACCTTCCACCTGGCCTTCAGGGCCTTCCAGACTAGACCCATCCATCTTCATTTCTCTTTGTCTCCTGTGGTAAAGAATTCACCTGGCAATGCAGGAAATGTAGAAGACATGAGCTTGATCCGTGGGTCTGGATGATCCCCTGGGGCAGAAAATGGCAACCCACTCTAGTATTCTTGCCTGGAAAATTCCATGGACAGAGAAGCCTGGTGGGCTACAGTCCATGGAGTCCCAAAGAGTTGGACACGACGGAGCACGCACACACCTAGTTACTTTGCAAATGAAACAGGTAGGTATTCCTTTTCAGCTGAAGGACACTTGAAGAAATTACTGCTATGCAAAGTCACTGTGATTTGTGAAATTTGGGAACCTCTGTCTTAAGGGTAATGTGAAGTCACAGGCATGTCCTAAAGAGAGTGATGGTCAAATTTGTGTTTAGAATAAATGACTCCAGGAACAAGGTGGAGAGTAGATTATTTGGAGGTGAGCAAAATAGGTATGGAGACACAGGTGTATGCATGCTTGCCAGTCGTGTCTGACTCTTTGCAACCCCATGCACTGTGGCCCACCAGAATCCTCTGTCGATGGGGTTATCCAGGCAATAATACTGGAATGGGCTGCCATTTCCTCCTCCAGGGGAATCTTCCTGACCCAGGGATCAAACCTGCGTCTCCTGCATTGCCAGGTGGATTCTTTACCACTACGCCACCTGGGCAGTCCAAATAACTAGGTACATAACTGGGCTTCCCTGGTGGCTCCGACAGTAAAGAATCCACCTGCAGTTGCAGGAGATCTGGGTCAAGAAGATCTCCTGGAGAAGGGAATAGCTACCCACTCCAGTACTCTTGCCTGGAGAATTCCATGGAAAGAGAAGCCTGGCAGACCACAGGCTACAATTCATGGGCTCGCAAAGAATTGCACACGACTGAGCAACTAAAAAAAACTTAATAGTAGTAGTTTCCATGGTGTCCAAGAGATTCCCCCAAATTTAAAACATTTCATGATGCTCCTCTGATTTACCTTGGTATCCCGGGGTACTTCAGCACAGAGTTAGGAAAGGCCCACTGAAATTCACACTAAAGTCTTAAAGTAGCCAGCTATGTTCTGCAAATTCTCTCCTACTCACCTGCCCAGCCTCATGTATTTCAGTTCCTGCCCACTCCTCAGGTTCAGACATGTCTCTAGACTCCTCATACACACCACTGAGAATCTATCTAAAAGACTCTCCCCATGCCATCCAGCCAACTCTTTGATTAAGTGAAACCCTAATTCATCAGCTCCACCAGCAATTTCCTGGAGAACACCTGTTGTCGACCTCCCTCCCTGGGTCAACCCCTGTCATCACAGGCCCTCCTGGAACCTTGAAATTCTGCCTGTGTTTGTTTCTTTAATGACTCTCTGACTCACGTCTGTCTGAGAGCTCTGTGATGCCAGGGACCAGCTCCCAACCATTACCGATGAAGCATCTAGCAGTTCTAGCAGTGAGTCCAAACAGTGGATATGCAAAACCTCATTGTTGAATGAAGGAGTGAATCGCCACATTTTTGCACAACCAGCCTTCTCAAATGCTTTGCATTCCTTCTTCTGGACTTTTATTCTCACACACAACTGTAGCGCTTTCCTCTTTCTTAGACCTCCTATTCCAATCCCAACATCATTTGTTGCTATTCAGCTGCTAAGTCGTGGCTGACTCTTTGCGACCCCATGGACTACAGCACACCAGGCTCCTCTGTCCTCCACTATCTCTCGGAGTTTGCTCAGAATCATGTCCATGGAATCAGTGACACCATTTAACCACTGCATCCTCTGCCGTCCCTTTCTCTCAATATCTTACTCAACATGCCTCACACTGATTACGTGCTTCTCAGAATGTTCACTCTACCTGCACTCTATACCCCGATCTTATGCATCCTCCTTGTCCTCAAAAGAGTTAGCAGCTTTCTTGAACCAAGGGGGACTCCTCCAAAGCCTCACATTCAGTAGGGGTGCAGTTAACACCTTGGGACCCATTACTCTGGATCTTATTTTATACTTGTTTATTTGATTGCAACAAGCCTTAGTTGCATCAAGCAAACTCTTAGTTACAGTATGTGGGATTTAGTTCTCTGACCAGGGATCAAACCCAGGGACCCTGCATCAAGAATGTGGAGTCTTAGCCACTTGACCACCAGGGAAGTCCACTCTGGGTCTTTTTCTTGAGGAACAAGATAAAGAAACGTAGATTAATGTGTCTTCATTTCACCATGTGAGTGAAAATACTAATCGTACTTCCTTCTCCTCCCTCCCCTGGGCTGACTCCCAGCTTTCTTCCACTCTACTCAATAGTCTCCACTGGAAACCAGGACAGAAAAGCCAAAGATTCCATACTGAAAGCTCATGCAGACTCTTAATATCATCACATTCAAGCCTTGCAACAAACCTATGGAATCCCCAAAGAGGATATTATCATCTCAGTTTTACAAGGAAATGTGAGCTCCAGTAGATAAAAGGATGAGCCTACAATTATTGCAGACATTTGTGACAAATTATTGTTCAGAAATATTTACCCCATCCTTCACCTCACTTTATTTCCAAACCCTTGGCTTTAGGTCAACATTGTGACTTTCCTTGGCTAAGACAGAAATGCTGCTGTGCAAGTTCCACGTTTTATATGGCAGTATGTATTTCCACTTGCTCCCTTGTTATTCCAGCAGCAACTAGCCAATATATATATTTCTTAGAAGAATGAATGAATGAATGACTTGACTGAGATCAAATAACTAGTAATTCAAACTTGGAAGATTTTCTGAATCCCTGTCTCTTGCTTTTTTGATTTCTCATGTTTCTCTCCAGCTGGTGAAGAATTAGCAATCTTAAAAGAGAATATTAAAAAATTTAATAGAAAATAGACATAAGAGGCCCAAAGTAAAGGAAACAAACTAGTTATCTGGACAAAAGAAATAATGCAGTCTTCCGGGCTCCCGTGTGCAAACAATGCCCCATGTCATCGGTAGTTTGTCGGTCCCTGAAATAAAAGAGATTTCATCTGAACAGGAAGGACATGGGTTATATCTGAAAGAGAATTTCCACACCGCACGAGTTTTAAGCTTATAACTATGCCTCCAGGGAAGTTCCCTGGTGGTCCGGTGGCCAAGATCCTGTGCTCGCAATGCAGGGGACCCCAGGTTCCATCCCTGATCAGGGAACATGCGACAACTAAAGACACCTCAGGCTGCAAAAACGACTACAATCCAGAGCAGCCAGATTAATTAATTAATTTTTTAAACAAAAATCATGCCTAAAAGGTATCTAAGAAATCTGTAGTAGTTCCCTATAGGTTTTTTTCAAAATAACATGTATATTCATCTTTCCAGAAAGTTTTAGACTAGTGCCCTGATACACACATGCAGACAAGAATTAAGCTAGTTCTCTAACTTATTTTAAAAAAGCACAGATTTCTAGATACGAGCCAAGATTCAAGCTCAGTAAATGCAGCTAAGATCCAGGAATCCATATTTTTGAAATTTCCCCCAGCATTCTGCTACACAGCCAGGTTTGAGAACCTCTAGCTTATATCAAGCAGTGGCACCCCACTCCAGTACTCTTGCCTGGAAAATGCCATGGACGGAGGAGCCTGGTGGGCTGCAGTCCATGGGGTCGCTAAGAGTCCAACATGACTGAGCGACTTCACTTTCATGCATTGGAGAAGGAAACGGCAACCCACTCCAGTGTTCTTGCCTGGAGAATCCCAGGGACGGGGGAGCCTGGTGGGCTGCCGTCTATGGGGTCACACAGAGTTGGACATGACTGAAGCAACTTAGCAGCAGCAGCAGCAGCTTATATGGGAGGAACTTGACCACAAGACCTTTAGCAGTAACTTCAGTGCAATTTCGTGTTTGCCTCAAGTATCTTGTGAACACTAGTGTCTATTAAGCTATTTGTGATGGATGGAAGGAAGACTTCAGAGGAAAAAGATAATGAAACAATTTTACTAATATATGTTTTACAAATTTGTAATGTAAATTCAGTTATAATTTCTGCAAGCAATGCATTAATTTCTTAATTGTTCAACTTGCTTCAGATTAGATTTAGTTAACAAGTTGCAGTTTATCTCAGCTATAAGGTTCCTAGTTTCCAATCTTTGTGTTTTACTCTTGAGTAAGTTTTCTTTTTGATGTTGTTACCACAAAGTTGCATTTTTCCCTCAATAATGAATGTGAATTATTGGCTCAAAGGAATCTCCTTTAAGTAAAAGAGCAAACATTTTTAAAGTAATATGAATGGTAGAATTCAAAATAATGTAAATGTTCTGTGTTTTGTCACTCAATCATGTCCAACTCTTTCCATGAGGATTCTCGAGGGCAGAATACTAGAATGGGTTGCCATGCCCTCCTCCAGGTCATCTTCCCAACCCAGGAATCGAACCCAGGTCTCCTGCATTGCAGGTGGATTCTTTACTGTCTGAGCCACCAGGGAAACCCAAGAATACTGGAGTGAGTGGCCTATCCCTTCTCCAGGAGGACTTCCCAACCCGGGAATGAAACCAGGGTCTCCTGCATGGCAGACAGACTCTTTACCAGCTGAGCTACCTGGGAAGCCCAGTGATTGCTACTATCAGGATTAAAGTCAGATCTCCTGGTTTTAAGGTGGGGTATGTGTTGGACAAGTAGTAACACATTCTCAGGTCTGACTTCTCATGTAACAGTTGTCATATCATTTCCACTCAATGATATCATGATGCATCTCATTCCTTCCCAAGTGAACTCAGGGGCACTTACGGGTAAAGAGAATGGTTAGGGACTTCGCTGGTGGGCCAGTGGCTAAGACTCAGTGCTCCCAAGACAGTGGGGCTGAGTTCGATCCCTGATTGGAGAACTAGATCCCGCATGCCACAACTAAGACTCAGTACAGCCAGATAAACAATAATTAAAAATAAAACACAGTGGTTAGCAAACACGGGGCCTCCAGATAAACCACCCCTCCTCTAAAGGTGAGTTCCGATTTCTCCTGGAAAACCATTTGAGAACTCCCTGACATCCTATCTTCAAATTTACATTTGGCAATATGTGCCTTGTATTCAGCCAAGTCTACTTCAATAATACCACCACTGGGCTTTTGCAGGCAAGTTCCAAGTCACATCAAATGCTTCGTACATTTGTAATTTCCCTTGTGAAGTACTGGGATAATCACCCAGGAGATGGAAGCTAGCTCATTAGCTTTGATATTCAGCAGTTCGCATTAGCAGCCGTGGTTGATAATAGACTACATCCTAGATAAATCAGGTAGTGGCTTATGTGTCATGGAACAAATATCATGAAACCCCAGATGAAATGACTATTCAACAACACATTAAATCTGGTGCCAGTTTATATGTCTAAGAAGTGAGCTGTGCCTGCATGCAACCAAGCAGATCATTCCATTTCCTCAAATCCATAAATTCTAATGCTTCCCTTTTTCCTAAACTCTCCTGAACTCATACCACTTCACTCAGTCATAAAAATAAGATATTTTCCCTTACTCACAAATCTCAATGGACTTTTTTTTACACAGGACATGCCTCAACTAAAATCTTACCTTATTATAGTTAGATTTATTTTTTTTAATTTAGTAGAGTAATAGGAACTTTATCCAAGAAACCTGAGGTTTTGTTCAAAAAAATTATCTAATCTTGGTGACTAATTCTATTTAATAAAGCTTGGGTACTTTTCTCCCACATGGTACATACTCTGAAGTTATTTTTCTTTGTATAGAAGAATAGCACATTTGGTTACCTGGTTTCCCATTTTATAGCTGATTAGAAGCATGAAAACAAAACAGTTTGAGGGGATAAAAGCTGAACAAAGCAGACATGCTTAGAAAAATGAAAAATCCAACCTCAAGGGAGAAGAGAAAATTCTAAAACAAAGGATGATGAGAATCAAAAGCATAACTCACTATACCTGTTAGTCTAATGCCAAGTAACCCAATATTCTTTGGTGGCCCTGAAGGCACAAGAATTTACATAATACCAAATAATTTTTGTACTTAATAAGAATATATATAATGGTGCTCATCACATAGTATTCATAAAAAGGAAAAAATGTTGAAATAGACTTATCATCAAACAATGGAAAAACTATTAGGTAAATTATAAAGTTCCATTCAGTTGAATATTCTACAATCTTTAAGTGGTGTTAACAAAGAAATTTTTAAAAGATAACCATAAAAGCATTCTGAAAAAAGTTGAAACCATGTCCTATAAATTTCATTCAACCAAGCTGAGAAGTATAATAAATTCAAAGATACTGTTCAAGATCATTAAAATTTTAAAGGTATAATAATTAAAGAAACACAGCTTGAGTCCTCATAAAATCCTGTTATGTGTAATGATTCAGTTTTTCAAGATGCAAGCTAAATAATGCTGTCCTAGGAAGTGGGCTAATCATAATGTGATTTGCTCTCAAATCATTTCCTAAGCTTTCTTAAATTTATCCTAGTAAAACAATAACTGCTGCTGCTAAGTCCCTTCAGTCGTGTCCGACTCTGTGCGACCCCAAAGACAGCAGCCCACCAGGCTCCCCCGTCCCTGGGATTCTCCAGGCAAGAACACTGGAGTGGGTTGCCATTTCCTTCTCCAATGCATGAAAGTGAAAAGTGGAAGTGAAGTTGCTCAGTTGTGTCCGACTCTTAGCGACCCCATGGACTGCTGCCTACCAGGTTCCTCTATCCGTGGGATTTTCCAGGCAGGAGTACTGGAGTGGGGTGACATTGCCTTAATTTTAAATAGAATATTTAGATATAACAATCACAGCAAAGATGGCTTTTGCCTTAAAAAGACGTAAGAAATACTGAAAATAAAGTAAAAAATGCCAATAGTATGTTTAACCACATATAAGAATCAGATGGCTGGATGGCATCCCCGAAGCAATGGACATGAACCTGGGCAAACTCTGGGTGATGGTGAGGGACGGGAAGGCCTGTGTGCTACAGTCCACGGGGGTCGCAGAGTCGGACACGACTGGGTGACTAAACAATGAACAACTAGAATCAGAAGCATGTTGCTTTACACAGTATAGAAAAGTCTGAGTCACAGACAGGCATCTATCATCACAACCATATATTGTCCATCTGAGATGGAGAAATTGTATGACCTCAAGTGTCCCCTCCAACTCTTACTGTCTGTAATTCGAAGTGTCCCACACAAGGGAAACCCTGTTTGGGGAAGTTCATCAACATAAACAAGATGAGTGAACTCTGCTACCTCTATTACATCTACTCTGTACTAATTTAACTTCTTAACATTTATTTCTTTGCTGTTCTGGAAGTTTCTAGGCACTGTTTGTTTTCACTCTTAACAATCCTACATAGGTTCTAGCTATGGCTTTTTCCACTTAGAACTACCAGTGGTCAAACGATTTGCTGCATTATCTCATTTTGTTCAGTACAAAATTTATATAATGTCTTGTCCTTCATATCACCTATTTCAGAAATAGGAATTCTACTAAACAAATATTACTGTTATCTTTATTGTCCTACATTTACTTCTACTATTTACCCAAGAGTTCTATCTAAATATTTTAAATTGGTACATCTCAGGCACCAAAGTCAAAGTAAACTCAATTCCAGTGGATATAGGCTGTAAATAATTATTATGCCCATACCAGTGCATGCCAGCTGAGTGTGAGCCCCAGGTCAATCCCAAAATGCTCCAAAATATTATAGTTACAGCTTTTCTTCTATCTCTTTTGGACAAATTAATCTTCGTGAGATGTCTTTTAGTTTCCCCCAATCCGTAACTCTGTTCCTCACATGGTTTAGTACTACACCCTAAGCAACACTTTTTAACTGTCTCTATTTATGAGATGCTAGTCCCAGGTTTCGGCAGTATCGCTATTTCAGGTTTCCCAGGTGGCTCGTGGGTAAAGAACCTGCCTGCTAAGCTGGAGATGCCAGAGATATGGGTTAGATTCCTGGGTCGGGAAGGTTCACTGGAGAAGAGCATGGCAACCCACTCCAGTATTCTTGCCTAGAGAATCCCATGGACAAAGGAGTCTGGCGGGCTACAGACCATGGGGTCTCAGAGAGTCAGACATGACTGAAGCAACTGAGCACAGTCACAATTATATGTCAATTAATTAAACGACCTAGATGAAACAGACAGATGCCTAGAAAGACACAAAATGCCAACATTGACTCAAAAATAAATAGAAAATCCAAACAAGCACATAAAAAGTAGAGAAATTTTGAAATTGCCCTGGGGGTTCTTTTCCACTAGCACCACCTGTATTCACATACAAAATAATAAAATTAGACCCCTACCTCACACTATATGCAAAAATTAGCTCAAAATTACCTAAATATAAGAACTAACACTATAAAACTCTTGGAAGAAGACATAGGCACATTTCTTTTATTTTGATTTGGGGCTTCTTCATGCATTGAGAACTAGCCCCTTGTCTGACAAATGAGGTGTAAATAAGTTTCCAAGATTAGCATTTTTTGACTTTGCTCATGGCAGTTTTGCTAGGCAGTAATTTCTTATATATTTATGGAACTGAATTTAATCAGTTATTGTTATGGTCTAAGGGCTTTGTTTTTTTATACAGTTCATGAGGTTCTCACGGCAAGCATACTGGGATGGTTTACCATTCACTCCTCCAGTCGATTAACTGGAAAAGTCCCTGATGCTGGGAAAGATTGAGTACAGAAGAAGAATAGGGCTTCAGAGGATGAGATGCCTGGATGGTATCAGTGATACAATGGACATGAACTTGGGCAAATTGTGATTGGGAAATGATGAGAGACAGGGAGGCCTGGCATGCTTCAGTCCATGGCGTCACAAAAAGTTAGACATGACTAGGTGACTGAACAACAGCAGCAAAAGGTTTTGTAGCGTACCTAAAAGGATCTTTCTCACCCTGAAATTATTAAAATATAAATGAGTAGTGTGGAGGAGACTGCTTTGATGTTTACAAAAAATCTCTTAAAGAATCAAAGTCTCAGACTATATCAGTTGTAAAATTCAAATCACAAAACTATGTGAGGCTGATACCTACAGTTCCAATTTCTCACCAAAAACCTAGCAAAAAAAGGAAAAATGCTCTGTGTTCTCCCTGTTCCACTGGGCAGTTATTTCCTAATCCGTAGATGGGTGCCACTCTTCAAGTGTCCAGCTTAAGCAATGTGCAAGTTCCAAGACACATCTCTCCCAAGGTCAATACTTATCCTCTTCCACTTCACAGATGTTAAAACCCAAACCCTCACATCAAGACTGACAGCTCAGCTCACTCAGCCATCAACTCACATGCTTTCTACTCTAACTTTTATTTCAGGCTTGGTTTCCAGTATCTGGGATTTTCTTTTCTTTTCTCAGCTATACATTTAGAATAATGTACATCAGATGTTGCTCCACACTTCTGAGTGTTGTAGCAGCAGAATTGTAGGCCATTTACTTTGCCACATTTCCTGAACCAGAAACCCACTCTTCAATTTTTTTAAGGGTTTCACTGCCAGTCACTATGGGAAAGCAGACACAGATTACTAAAAGAGATGGGAAGTCATAAAAATTCTGGAAATCTTGCAAAATTATTCATGCATGCTAAAAACTGCAAAATGATAGTCTCTGGCATTTTTTTATTTAATTTAGCTCAGAAGCTAAATTGCCCACTACTCTTCTTTCCTAAGAAAGGCGCTTATGAAACCTGCTGTAATTACCAGCTCTTCCAATTTCTTCAAGTCAGGTAAACTCTTTCCTCCATAATGGCCCTTTTGTAGCACAGAAGTTTTATTCCATGAGCATGAACAAGGAAAAGCTCCTTTGGTTTACCATGGGTAATTGCAATTCCAGTAATCTCTTAACAACCAGTTCCCACATTGAGCAAAAGTCAGTTTCCAAATAAGACAGATTTAACTTTCTGGTACAATTTTAGAGCTCCTTCTCTAAAGTAGAACTCTGTGAAGCTCAAGAATACTGTAGGGGAGTCACAATCCAATGCCTAATGGGATTTTGTTTAATATGTAAAACATACTTTTTTTTAAAATAGCTATTATTTATCTGAAATTCAAAATTAACCTGGTGTCCTGTATTTTTATTTGCTAATTCTGGTAACCCTACTCTACAAGAGTGCAGGGATATTTTTTGTGGCTCAAGGTCCTGTGAGTTTCTCAGGTAACTTCAGAGAAAACGAAGACTTGTTTGGGAAAATCCTAGTACCTACAATTGCACAGGAGCTCAGATACAACTGCATACTAATGGATAGTTTCAATGAAGTTCAGGAGAATGAAAGGCAAAACTGTTTTCCAGTACCTTCCACAATCTCTCCCAGACTCAAGTCCTAAGCACGCATCAACGAGGGTAACAAGTGCTGGAGTGGGGTGGGTGCAATCAGTGAATCAGGTTGTCACTGCAGGTTTCTCTAATCCGAAGACTTTTCTTAGAAAACGCATTCCTACACTTCCCTTACGAACCTTCAGCATCTCCCACCACTGATCAAATGCACTGAAGGATCTGGACCCCACTAAATCCATTTACACTTGGATCTCTTCTATGTAACTGACATCAATAGAGCAGTTAAATGCCCAGAATTATGAAACCCTGCCTATGCCTCAGGAAATGGTGAAATATTCTGAGACAAAAGTGGTTTTTGACCTTACCAAGTGACTCTAGCTATGAAAGTCTGTCTATTAAATCTGTTTCAGAACAAGTAGAAGGTAATAATGTTAAATCCAGGAGCAGCCAACCACAGTGACGATATCACGTGCCTATCTGCTGACTGCAAGACAATTTTAAGATTTCCTCTCACTCAAATTTCATCTCTAGACTCTGATTCAAAATAGCCCTCCCAGGTCTCACTGAAGCCCATCTAATGATCCCAGCCTTATAATGCTTATAAGTTGATAAGGATTCATCAGAATGCATGCTAAGTCACTTCAGTCGTGTCTTACTCTTTGTGACCCCATGAACTATAGGCTACCAGGCTCCTCTGTCCATGGGATTCTCCAAGCAAGAATACTGGAGTGGGTTGACATTCCCTTCTCTGGGGGATCTTCCTGATCCAGGGATCGAACCCAGGCCCCTTGCATTGCAGGCAGATTCTTTACCATGTGAGCCACCAAGGAAGCCATTGGTCCCTAAAACAATATTGAGCCAATAGAGAAGCCAAAATATGAACAGCTGATAGGCCAAATCCTGCACAGATGTTTTGTGAGGGATGGAATTGAGAGACAGAATTTAATTTCATTTCCATTGCATGTCTTTAGAGGAGACAGATACTCTCCAGAAGCTCAGAGGGTCCACTTCTCCCCAGTTGCCTTATATTGACACACCCCAGGCAGTGCCTGTCTGCCCCAGAAGAGAGTTCATCCAATATGTTCAAGGAACATCCATGTGCCAATCAGCTGATTTTGAATGCAGTTTTAAGTCTTCCTATCACAAAACATTTTTATCCAGATATCAAATCATAGAAACAATAAAACTATGTATTTGCATGAATTTCATGTAAATTTCTCATTTCTTGGGTCTTTCTGTTGCCTGGACACAACTTCTCACATGCTATATGCCTTGCACACAATTTTCACCTTTCCTACAATGATTTCTTCCAACTCTATTTGCACCCTAGCCTCCCTGCCTTGTCCTACTCATTTTTAAGTCACAGCTCAAACATTGCTTCACTGTGGATTGATTTTTTGCTGCCCCACGGTAGCCTAAATCCTTTCTCTGCTACAACTTATACATCTCTTCATGTCAGCTTTTCTTACTGTTTATATTTATTTATATTTTATTGTATTTAAATTCCTTGAGATTAGAGACGCAGTGTTTCTATATGTAAGTCTCCTTTACTTAGCACAGTACCTGCCCCATGGTAGATTTTAAATATCAGTTTGGCAAATTAATTAATAAATGAATGGATGTGATTTAGTTGAATAGAAGTGCCTGAGACTAAAGTTACAATCTCAACATTCATGTAAACAAATGTTTCACTTCCCTTGGACAACAGTATCTTCACCTTTGACCAATCTAAGTCCCTCATCATTTTTATGAGATGTCAGATTTCATATGGAATGACTCTTTGTCATTCCTTCACCTCTACCCAGAGAAGGCATTGCTGCTAGGGATGGATGGCCGCATTATCTCTGAGTTTAAACGGCAACATATTTTCCTGGAGTTGAAATATCCCTTATCCTAGGTTTGTTATGGCTGTCTAAACATTTACACTCAATTGCTGGTGTGTGCTCACCCATTTCTTATTGCCTTCTGTGGCACAGAAGGAAAAGAACGTCACTTTTTAAAAATCTTTCTCCTTTCCAGAGGTGAGAAGTTTGTCTCTGTTACAGACGTAAGATGGTGTGAAATCAAAATGAGACTTTTCAGATTTCCATTCTAGGAATCAAATAGCATTTCCACAGTACTTTACCTTAGAGAACTCAATCTCAAACTTTCTACGGAAAAGTGGTTTTTTTGTTTTTGTTTTTGTTTTTTCTGTAATAGCCATTGATTTGAAATTTGGTGGCTTGACCCAAAAGTCACCCTGCCAGAGTGAAGTCGAGTTGTATTAGTTTGTAGCTTTCGATGGCTGGAGTTGTGGTCTGTGGACCAAGAGCGGCAGTACCTCCTGGGACCAGACAAGGAATGCAGAGTGCAGAGTCCTAACCCAGGGCGAATAATCAGATCTACGCTTTAGCAAAATCCCCTGGTAACTCAAACACATATGAAATTTTGGAAAACACTCATCTCCATTCTAAAGAACAGGCTTCCTCCTCGACTTCTCCTAAGTGTCCATTGAGTTCAAATATGAGTATTTGCCATGTTCCTCCCCTCCAGCTGATGGATCAAAATCAAGTTTTTAATGGTACATATTCATTAGGAAGATTTTTATCTGCAAGTAAGCCCAAACAAAGACATATGCAGGTACACACGTGTACACGCACAAGTTTAAGAGGACTTAAGACCCATGATCTCCCAGTAACAGAAGGTCCTGAGATGAAAAGGGTGCAGGGTTAGTCATTAGGCATCCCAGAGGCCTCGTCAAAGACTCAGGATTCCTTCTGTCTTTCCTCTCAGACACCCTCCACCTGGTCTCCACAAGCTAATTTCCTTTCTTATCCCAAGATAGCTGCCACAGTTCCAAGCATCACAGGCAGAAATAAAAATGTCAGCAGCAGAAAATAACTTTCTTCAGGATCATATTTTTGAATATGAAGAAAATGTTTTGCTTTGTTTGTTATAAGAATCCCCTCCACAAACATCCCTTTGTATCCCATGGGCCAGAATTATACCACATGACTTGTCTAAACGAAAAACTGGCAAATGATACAGAGCCTTCTTGATTGGCTTAGACCAATCATTCATTCCTTGTGGTTCACTCCAAGGCTTGCTCTCCTAGGGCACATGAAGAGTGGACATTTGTGCAAAATAGTGTTTGCTTAGCAACACTAAGAGGTGTTGAAGACAAAAGGACAAGAGGTGAGGGGTGATCTGAGGTGGAGGTGATAGCCAGATTTTAAAGCAAAAAGGAAGGGTTTCCCTGATGGCTCAGTGGTAAAGAGCCCACCTGCCAATGCAGGAGGCACCAGTTCCATCCCTGATCAGGGAAGATCCCACATGCCACAGAGCAGCTAAGCCTGTGCACCACAGCTGTTGAGCCTGTGCTCT
The DNA here is from genome assembly GCF_055505025.1 of Bos grunniens. Taxonomy (NCBI): domain Eukaryota; kingdom Metazoa; phylum Chordata; class Mammalia; order Artiodactyla; family Bovidae; genus Bos; species Bos grunniens. The sequence continues at coordinate 152,857,899 of NC_141165.1, forward strand.
AGAGCCTGGGAGTCTCAAGTACTGAGCCCGCATGCTGCAGTTACCGAACCCTGAGCACCCTGAAGCATACGCCCCATTCACAGCTACTGGAGAAAAGCCCTGGCACAATCATAAATGAATAAACAGCAAAAGAGAGTAATCCGAAACATGAGTCATATAAACAGAAGGAAATTTATCTTTTTTTGATCAAGGGCACTGCTTACAACAGGCATACGATAGAAATCAACATTGGATCTCAGTCTCCAAATAACCACCAGTCTTCCTGAGCCCTCCCTCTTATCTGCGCCTGTCTCAGTCACTGAGGACCTCCGTCCTCGGGGTGAAGTGCAACCAAGAAGTGGATGCGAAGCTGGTGCTCTGCTGGTGTGCTGCCTCATGGCTCTCTAGGTTCTGACCCAGCACACCCAGCAGGTCTTTTAGATCAGACTCCAGCCAGTCGTTAAAACTGCTAAAACCAAGGACTTGTAAGCAAACTCCTGAGCAAGAAGAGGGTAGGAAAGTTATAGATTGGACTCCCTGGAAAAACCAAGTCTGCAGTTGATCACTACGGTAGCAACACTGGTTGATGTTGTTTCCAGTGGACTTGGTAAATCATAGGGAATTAAAAGAAGGAAAGAGGAATATATATATATAGAGAGAGAGAGAAAGACAGAAAGAAATACATATATATATATAGAGAGAGAGGAATATATATATATATATAGGGGCTTCTCTGGTGGTAAAGAATCTGCCTGCAATGCAGGAGACCCAGGTTCCATCCCTGGGTGGGGAAAATCCCCCAGAGTAGGAAATGGCAACCCACTCCAGTATTCTTGCCTGGAGAATCCCATGGACAAAGGAACTTGGCAGGCTACAGTCCATGAGATCAAAAAGAGTCAGACACGACTGAGTGACTAAGCACGCACACACACACACACACACACACACACACACACACACACACATATATATGGCAAGAGAGTCAAAGACAGTGATATTCAAACATTAGTTAGCATGCTTTATTACCTTATGCCGCAGAGGTTTGACTTGAAAAGGAAAACTCAGATGTTTAGTAAGTATCCCAGGCGATTCCAGTTCAAGTGGCTTTTTAAACCATTCCTGTTGGTGGGAATGCAAACTAGTACAGCCACTATGGAGAACAGTGTGGAGATTCCTTAAAAAACTGGAAATAGAACTGCCTTATGATCCAGCAACCCCACTGCTGGGCATACACACTGAGGAAACCAGAAGGGAAAGAGACACGTGTACCCCAATGTTCATCGCAGCACTGTTTATAATAGCCAAGACATGGAAGCAACCTAGATGTCCATCAGCAGATGAATGGATAAGAAAGCTGTGGTACATATACACAATGGAGTATTACTCAGCCATTAAAAAGAAAACATTTGAATCAGTTCTAACGAGGTGGATGAAACTGGAGCCTATTATACAGAGTGAAGTAAGCCAGAAGGAAAAACATAAATACAGTATACTAACGCATATATATGGAATTTAGAAAGATGGTAACAATAACCCGGTGTACGAGACAGCAAAAGAGACACTGATGTATAGAACAGTCTTATGGACTCTGTGGGAGAGGGAGAGGGTGGGAAGATTTGGGAGAATGGCAATGAAACATGTAAAATATCATGTAGGAAACGAGTTGCCAGTCCAGGTTCGATGCATGATGCTGGATGCTTGGGGCTGGTGCACTGGGACGGCCCAGAGGGATGGTATGGGGAGGGAGGAGGGAGGAGGGTTCGGGATGGGGAACACATGTATACCTGTGGTGGATTCATTTTGATATTTGGCAAAACTAATACAATTATGTAAAGTTTAAAAATAAAATAAAATTAGAGAAAGAAAAAAAAAAAAAAAAAACCATTCCTGAGGAACACTTATCTAGAGGAAGAAAGTATTTCTTTTCTTTATCCTTTGATGCAGTGCTGTCCCAAAATCTGTTTGGATTAAGAGCAACAACCAATTCCCTAGTACCACATGCCACCCAAGTTGTATGTTCCAATCCAGGCATTTAAATAAGAAATGCAAAAATGGAGAAGGGGTCCCACAAGTACTAAGTCTCTCAAACAGGCTTTGTCAACTATCACAGTAGTGCAGTGGGATGAAAAGAACTCTGGGGCTCTGGTCCCATTTCTGCCACTAGGAGCCACCTTGGTCATATCACAGCCTCTCTAGGTCTCAGTTTTCTCATCTATAAAATGGAAATAATAAAACCTACCTTGTCTCACAGAACTGTTTGAAGACAGATGTATACACATAAGGAACTTGTAAACTGGGCAATATAGTAAGAATGTATTCTTTTCCAATGTTGATTTATAGGATTTTTCCCATGATATTGAAGCATTTTTTCATTATATGTATTCGCTTGTGCAACATCTTGAACTTGGCCATTTTATGAGAACTGTCATTCTGTTCCACTGGCCTTATAGCCACATGGCATCAAACAGGACCCTGTCTTCATTAACTCATTCAGGGACTGCTGCTGCTACTGCTAAGTCGCTTCAGTCGTGTCCTACTCTGTGTGACCCCATAGACGGCGGCCCACCAGGCTCCCCCGTCCCTAGGATTCTCCAGGCAAGAACACTGGAGTGGGTTGCCATTTCCTTCTCCAATGAATGAAAGTGAAAAGTGAAAGTGAAGTCGCTCAGTCGTGTCTGACTCTTCGCAACCCCATGGACTGCAGCCCACCAGGCTCCTCCATCCATGGGATTTTCCAGGCAAGAGTACTAGAGTGGGGTGCCATCGCCTTTTCCGCATTCAGGGACTATATGAGAGCAAAGATTGCCGCATTCAGTGGCAATGTCTAGTCTGGAATCTTTGTTTTGCACTTTGAAAGACCTGAAAATGTGAAAAGGAATGAACTTTTAACCAGTGTGACTGAGAAAACACTGAGGATAAGAGCTGTGTCCATTTCTGCCTTGTTAATTTCCCTCCACGTGAACACAAAAAGCACTGCTCACATGCTGATTTGAGAGTGTCAACTACAAAATGGCCCTTGCCATCCACCTCTACACGGAGAAGGCAATGGCACCCCACTCCAGTACTCTTGCCTGGAAAATCCCACGGGCAGAGGAGCCTGGTGGGCTGCAGTCCATGGGGTCGCTGAGAGTCGGGCACGACTGAGCGACTTCACTTTCACTTTTCACTTTCATGCATTGGAGAAGGAAATGGCAACCCAGTCCAGTGTTCTTGCCTGGAGAATCCCACGGACAGAGGAGCCTGGTGGGCTGCCATCTATGGGGTCACACAGAGTCGGACACGACTGAAGTGACTTGGCAGTAGCAGTATCCACCTCCACAAGGGTTAAATCACATGCCGCTGCAGCTGCTGGCCTTCAGCACCCTCTGAAAGGAGTTCATGGTGGAGAGCAGGAGTAAGGCACTCTATTCAGGGGCTTCCCAGTGGTGCTAGTGGTAAAGAACCTGCTTGCCAGTTCAGGGGATATAAGAGACTAGAGTTTGATTCCTGGCTCGGGAAGATCCCCTGGAGAAGGGCATGGCAACCCACTCCAGTATTCTTGCCTGGAGAATCCCACGGACAGAGGAGCCTGGTGGGCTACAGTCCATGGGGTCGAAAAGAATTGGACACAACTGAAGTGATTTAGCATGCATGTGCTCAGAGGGAAAGCTGGCAGGACAGGTCTTCATGTAGTTAGATATTCTCAGGAGCAGATTTTATGAGTCCAATTCTTATGTCACCTCACATCTAGAAAAACCCTAAAATTCTTCATGGTGACACCTGTTTCTCATGACTAGCCAAAAGCATCATGAGACTAGCAGAAACCTGGAGAAATGTGTGCTTGATTGCATGTATCCCGCTTCATCAAAATCACATATGTGCTAATCTTCCCCCAGCCCACCCTGTCTCTTTGGAGCAGTTTCTCAGAGCTGTCTGAAGTATTGTATCCTGGACTGCAGTCCTCACTTTGCCCCCAATAAAACTTTCAACTCTCACATTGTGCATTTAAGTTGACAAGAGTTTAAAGAAGACTTTCAATGAGATGTGAACAAAATTATTTCCATAAAGGATGATGATTCAGGCATCAGGAGCAATCATAGCTGAGGCAGCAACTTTTTACTGAATCAAAAATTGACTCAATGAGAAATACATCACTTGCTCCTACTTACAAATAATCATTCTATTCTCTCTGACAATACTTCTTTTTCATAGAAATACATTGAGTAAAATTGTTTTTTCTTCTTCTTCATGATTTGTACTACAGATTCCAACTGGGACAGAAGTAAATGGAAAACATGTACCCAGTCCTCCCAGTGATCCCAGGCCAAGTCTGCAGTTATGTAGATGGAGGCAATTATAGTCCTAATGAATATGCTTGATGCTCACTTACAAAGAAACTGAGCTCAGAGAAAATTTTGGCCCTTTTGTTTACATGTACACACCAGCTGGCTCCCAAACGAGTCTCACACAAATGTCCCTGATCCTATTTTCAAAAGAAATAATTACAGTACCAGGGGCTATCAAATAAAAACTCTTTCTCAGACCTGGAGTGAATTGAAGGAATTACAGTGTCCAAGGGTCACATACCTATTTTTTCACAAAAATTCAGGCAGGTACCATAAACCAATAAGTAACACCTGTCCAGGCTGGAGGCAGCAGAATTTACTTACCAGACAATAACATCCATAAATCCACACACTGCCCAGATCTTCATTTTTCTTGGCACAGAAACCTCAAGGACTAACTTTTATGACCTGGATTCTAGTAGGGCTGAATAATGGCCTAAGAGATCAGATCCTAACTCCTGGAATTTATAGATGGTACGTTATAAGGAAAAACAGATCTTTGCAAATGTGATTACAGTGAGGATCTTTTTTACTAAACTTCTTATTTTGCATTGGGTTATAATCGATTAATGTGTCTTCCCTGGTGGCTCAGATGGTAAGGAATCCACCTGCAATGCAGGAGACCTGGATTCAGTCCCTGGATAAAGAAGATCCCCTGGAAGAGGGCACAGCAACCCACTCCAGTATTCTTGCCTGGAGAATTTCATGGACAGAGGAGCCTGGCAGGCTACAGTCCATGGGGTCGCAAAGAGTCAGACACAACTGAGCAACTAACACACATGCACACACATAGTCAATTAACTGTTGTGACAGTTTTAGGTGGACAGCAAAGGGACTCAGCCGTCCATATACATGTATCCGTTCTCCCCCAAAGGGAAGCCTGGGGGCTTAGGGGTAAAGAATTCACATGCAGTGCAGGAGAAATGGGTTTGATTCCCGAGTTGGGAAGATCTCCTGGAAAAGGAAATAAAAACCCACTCCAGTATTCTGGCCTGAGAAATCCCATGGACAGAGGAGCCTGGTGTGCTAAAGTCCATGGGGTCGCAAAAGTCAGACACAACTTAGTGACTAAACCACCACCACCATTCTCCCCCAAATTCCATCTCAGCCAGGCATCCACATAACATTCCAGTATGCCGCAGAGGTTGTCCCACTATTGGGAAGGTTCTGAACCCCCCATCAGGAGTCCCATCCTGGAGATCCAGCAAAGGGACTAGGAATCCCCAGGGAATCTGACTTTGAAGGCAGCAGGATTTGATTGCAGGACTTCCACAGGACTAGGGGTAACAGAGACTCTATTCTTGGAGGGCACACATGAAATATTGTGCATACCAGGATCAAGGGAAAGGAGCAGTGACCCCACAGGAGCCTGAAGCAGACTTCTGCTGAATTAGGGATCTTGACATGAGAATAGTATCCTGAATTACCCCGGAGGGCCCTAAATGTAATCACATGTGTCCTTTTTAAGAAGGAGGCAGAGAGATTTGACACATGGGGGAAGAGGATGTAAAGACAGGCAGATTGGAATGGTGAAGGCATGCGTGAAAGAATTCTGGCAGCCACTAAATGCTGGAAGAGACAAGGAGCACAATGTCTCCTAGAACCTCTGGAGGAACCAGAGGCCCAGGCGATACCTTGATCTCAGACGGTGCGTGCTAAGTCTCTTCAGCCGTGTCCGACTCTTTTCGACCCTACGGACTGCAGCCCAAAAGGCTCCTCTGTCCATGGGGATTCTCCCGGCAAGAATACTGGAGTGGGTTGCCATGCCCTCCTCCAGGGGATCTTCCCAACCCAGGAATCGAACCCAGGTCTTTTATGTCTCCTGCATTGACAGGCAGATTCTTTTCCACTAGCGCCATCTGGCCACTAGGGACTGAGACAGTAAACTTCTGTTGTTTGTTTGTTTGTTTGTTTTTTGCCTGACCCTTTCCCTTTATTTATTTTTTTAATTAATTAATTTATTTTAATTGGAGACTAATTACTTTACAATACTGTAGTGGTTTTTGCCATACATTGACATGAATTAGCCATGAATTCTTTACAGCAGCCACAAAAAACTAATACACAGACCCAAATCACCTTTCTTTTTCCGTCTCGCTTTAAGTCCCATCCTCACCCCCATAAGCCAGCCAAAGTGAATTCCTTGTTCCTGTTATATACCCTTCATGCTATGTCTCATTGCTTTCTTGACTAAAACAACCCACTTCATTTCTCTAAAATAAACTCTATGCAGTCCTCAAGAAATAATTCGAATACCACATTCTCCACAATTTGGGTTTGAATTTCAGTGTACAAATGAAGAGGGTTTTTTTTCCCTCATAATATATAGATTTACACAGCAACAATTGCCAAAAATCTTGACTCCCTGTGTACTGATGCCAAACATAAACATGAAGAAGGAGATTTGGAGGATAAGAAGGCTGGGTTTATTTCTTTTGCCAGGCAAAGGGGGAAGCCAGAATCTCAAGAACTGTCCCCCCTTCCCTGGGGACCCAAGAAGAGTTCTTATAAGTAGAGCTCCCACAGCGGGGACACGTGTACACCCGTGGCTGACTCATGTCAATGTATGGCAAAAACCACCACAATATTGTAAAGTAATTACTCCCGATTAAAAAATTCTTTAATTAAAAAATAAGTAGAGCTCATATATGATAAGGATCAGAGAAATGAAGGTCTTGAATTTTCTTCTTCTTGCATTATTTCAATACAGTCACAACTGGAGTCAAGGAAGCAGGTGATTGAATGCGTTTGCCTCTGGATTATAGGTCGGTGACCTTCTTTCTGAAATGCAAAAAGCTCCAAGAGATGGACTGCTACAAGTGAGTGCAGGAAATGTCAACACCAGATGCAGAATGTAATTGCACTTGGAGTTAGAGGGTGATAGGCACAGGATGCAATTCATATAGTGTCAGAGAGTGGTAGAGGTCAGTTTTGGGAAGAACAAATCTAGTTACAGACACCACAGATTAGCAATATTTAAAATATGACTAAGATTGATTAGCTCCTTCAGGCCAGTTTATGCCTCTCCTCTAACCTGTTCATTATTCACTTTATTTTCCTCCTTATCAGGAGAGAAAAAAAGCACCATTTCTATTTTTGCTGCAACACAACCAAGAGCAGCGTCACAACAAAGACAGTGTCAGTGCTATTTCTTATGTAAACAACTTCTGGTTACATGGGTAGTACATCCCCTACCCATCTCCTCCTAGTTCCTAGGAAATTTCCCGTTGGTCTGGTTCAGTTCTACCACAGGCAAGAGGAACCTGTCATGTCAGACCCGCATCTTGACACAAATTGACCAAGTCCTCTCCACCCTCTGCTTCCTGCAGTCTAGGGAGGGTTTGATCTGATAGACAGTGACCTCCTGTGATGGGTCATTCAGAAGCCTGCACTCTGGGGTGACCCAGGACAAATCACACTCACACCTCCTTCTGATCTTGTGATGGATAGTCCTTCTTCCCTACCCACTATGAGGACCGTCTACTTCTTCTGCTCCACACTGTTTGAGAAGCACTTTCCACGCCTTCTCTCTTCTTCCAGCACTGGTCTGAATCTATATTTGGGGAGCAAACATGTATGTCTTACACTGAAAACAGAAGTATATTTTATTCTATGGCTTGATTTTTTAAAATATTTTTTAAATTAACCTATCATTCTATAAGTAAACCATGTATGTGATAAGAAAGAAACTTATACAGAATAGTATAAGATAAAATGAAAAATTATTCATCTCTGCCAGTTTCTACTCCCTCTAAGAGAGTTGGCAGTGTCTCTTCTATCTTCCAAATATTTTCTATAACCGTATTGCCATGTATGATATTGAGAAATGGACTATTTCCTGCCATATCAGTAAACAAAGGATGTCATCGATGATTGCAGCCCTCCAACATGAGCTGGTGAACCCAAAGGAAACTCAGGAAAGAGAATACTTGCCATCTAGCAGCCGTCAGACTAAAGCCACGGCCTATCGTGAGCCCTGAGGAAACTCAGGATGTACAAGACAGGGTACCAGCCCCAGACAGCTGAGGTGCATATCAAGAGGATGATTTCAGTGAGCCCAGACTCTTGCATCATCCCACATACAGAAAAGCACTAAATTCCTTAATTTGGGGTATCTGGTTTTCTATAATTAACAGTAATCTTTTGACGTTCAGACTACCTGCCCTTTGCTACAAAATTCCCATATATTCTGGTTCCCCTCTTGATCTCCTCAGAGCAATTCTTTCAGGTTTTCCTGAGATGCTGCCTCCCAGACTTGAAGTGCTAAAAATTCCCACCTAATAAAACTGAGCTCTCAACTTTTACATTGTAAATATTTGAGTTGACAATGCATGCATTGTAAAGATTCTTCTTCCATATTTTACCTTTTATTATGAAACAGAGCATACAAATATGGAGTATGAGAAAATATATATGTACAGTTTAAAGAATACTTATACATGTAAACTCACCAACCAGTCAAGAGAATAACAACATATACCTCAGGAACTCTTACATGTACCTCCCAAATTGCATTTGTCTTCTAGTCTCTCAAAGGTATCCTAATTCTTAGGTTGAATATCCCTTTGGTAGTCATTAGATTTGTTCATAATTATCCTGGCTCTCTACTTCAGGCCACTTGGCAAACTGTGCTTGCACACACATTTGGCTCAGATGGTAAAGAATCTGCCTACAATGCAGGAGACCTGGGTTCGATCCCTGGGTCAAGAACATCCCCTGGAGAAGGGAATGGCTACCCACTTCAGTATTCTTGCCTGGAGAATTCCATGGACAGATAAGGCAGGCAGGCTGCGGTCCATAGGATAATGAAGAGTAGGACATGACTGAGCAACTAATAGCTGGCAGTGTTAAGTTTTTGACAAATGGAATGTGATCAGAAATGACTGGATAGATGCTTTAAAAGGCAGTGTTCAGTTCAGTTCAGTTCAGTTCAATCGCTCAGTCGTGTCCGACTCTTTGCGACCCCATGAATCATAGCACGCCAGGCCTCCCTGTCCATCACCAACTCCCGGAGTTCACTCAGACTCACATCCATCGAGTCAGTGATGCCATCCAGCCATCTCATCCTCTGTCGTCCCCTTCTCCTCCTGCCCCCAATCCTTCTCAGCATCAGAATCTTTTCCAATGAGTCAACGCTCCGCATGAAGTGGCCAAAGTACTGGAGATTCAGCTTTAGCATCATTCCTTCCAAAGAATACCCAGGGCTGATCTCCTTCAGAATGGACTGGTTAGATCTCCTTGCAGTCCAAGGGACTCTCAAGAGTCTTCTCCAACACCACAGTTCAAAAGCATCAATTCTTCGGCACTCAGCTTTCTTCACAGTCTAAATCTCACATCCATACATGACCACTGGAAAAACCATAGCTTTGACTAGATGGACCTTTGTTGGCAAAGTAATGTCTCTGCTTTCCAATATGCTATCTAGGTTGGTCATAACTTTCCTTCCAAGAAGTAAGCGTCTTTTAATTTCATGGCTGCAGTCACCATCTGCAGTGATTTTGGAGCCCAAAAAAATAAAGTCTGACTCTATTTCCACTGTTTCCCCATCTATTTCCCATGAAGTGATGGGACCAGATGCCATGATCTTCGTCTTCTGAATGTTGAGCTTTAAGCCAACTTTTTCACTCTCCTCCTTCACTTTCATCAAGAGGCTTTTTAGTTCCTCTTCACTTTCTGCCATAAGGGTGGTGTCATCTGCATATCTGAGGTTATTGATACTTCTCCCGGCAATCTCTATTCCAGCTTGTGCTTCTTCCAGCCCAGCATTTCTCATGATGTACTCTGCATAGAAGTTAAATAAGCAGGGTGACAATATACAGCCTTGACGTACTCCTTTTCCTATTTGGAACCAGTCTGTTGTTCCATGTCCAGTTCTAACTGTTGCCTCCTGACCCGCATATAGGTTTCTCAAGAGGCAGGTCAGGTGGTCTGGTATTCCCATCTCTTTCAGAATTTTCCACAGTTTATTGTGATCCACACAGTCAAAGGCTTTGGCATAGTCAAGAAAGAAGAAATAGATGTTTTTCTGGAACTCCCTTGCTTTCTCCATGATCCAGCGGGTATAGGCAATTTGATCTCTGGTTCCTCTGCCTTTTCTAAAACCAGCTTGAACATCAGGAAGTTCACGGTTCACGTATTGCTGAAGCCTGGATTGGAGAATTTTGAGCATTATTTTACTAGTGTGTGAGATGAGTGCAATTGTGCGGTAGTTTGAGCATTTTTTGGCATGGCCTTTCTTTGGGATTGTAATAAAAACTGACCTTTTCCAGTCCTGTGGCCACTGCTGAGTTTTCCAAATTTGCTGGCATATTGAGTGCAGCACTTTCACAGCATCATCTGTCAGTGTAAGCTGTGCTATATTCTCTTTTTCTGCCTGTGTCCAGCTATGTTCTAGATGGTAGCTCTCCATCAGTCTGGGTCCACAAATGAAGACAACAGTGTGAAAAGAGAGAAATGAAACCATCCTGTCAAGCATGAAGTGTTGAGTTGTTGATGACCAACCGCAACAGAACATAGATTACCTGCTGTGGTCTATTGTTTCTTGCCATATCTTTGTCACCACCAAGTACAACTTTAAATATAATACACTTACAAATAGATGCCCTTGAGCTTAGTTGTAGTCAAGAGGTGTTTGAAAACAGGAAATAGGAAAGAGCTGTGGAAGGCAAGGAGAAGTTGATGAGAAGCTTTGAATCTGGTTTCTGACGGAAGAGTGATCTTTGTTTTTCTCTCAAGCTAAGGAGACTCTCAAACCCCACTCACACCCTCTGGGAGACAATATTTTAAGAAAGACACTTTCAGGCAGCTTTGAATTAAAAGGTCATATACAGAGAAATCATTTTAGCATTTTAGCCTTATTAGAGCCAGGAAAACTTGATTGAGAGAGTATTTGTAATGGAGGAAGAATATAGGAAAAATGGTGATGATGATAATTTGGAAACAGTAATTTTTACTTATTGAGTTCTTATTACATGCCAGACACTCAGTTCTTCATATTTCCTTGGATGATTCATTTAATCCTTAAAAGATATTCTTAGAGACTCAGACTCTTAATCTACTTGAAGCAGGAGATAGATGGGCCCCCAGCTAAGCAGCAGGAGTTTGTCCCTTGCAGACAGATACTCCACAAAGCAGAAGCTAGAAAGGAGTTGAGCTAAAGAGATAAAAGACCATGGATTTCTCCTTCTTAAAGTCAAGGAGACCTTCATGACCACACATGCACAGAAAGTCAGCTCGGAGGTCAAAAGGGAAGGCATGCCACCCCACAGTTAAGTGATGTCAGTCTACCCATAAGCCTCCTTTCTAGAATCCATCTTAACTAGGAGATGCTCATGCACACACATGGGAGTGTTAGGTAGGTAATTAGATATTTTTAGCAGCCAAGAGGTGACAGAGGCAAAAAAAAAAAAAAACAAGGTGGGGAATAATCAGCTAAGCCCCAACCATCTGGGGACCTGCCCTGACTTTAGCAGCAAAAAGGTGACGATGGCTAAAGACAAGGGGAGAACAGTCCAGATAGGCTCCAGCCATCTGGAGACCCTCCCCTGACCTCACCTGAAACCATGATCAGGTGGTACACAACCTATCCTGATAAAGAGAGGGCACAATAACACAAGAGAGCGTCCCAGGCAGGACTGTGCATGTCCAGAATAGACAGGAATATGACTCTAGTAAACCCAAACTCATGATATAAACATTATAATTAAATCTGCATGTGGTTTTGCCCTCCCCTGGGCGAGCTTTTCTTAGCAGATCAAGGATAAGTGCATGCACAATAACACACTTGTTACAGAACTTGGAAAACAGAGATCCTGTCACACCTCCCTTCATAACAACTCTTTATAAACACCCCTAAACCTGTATGGCAGGGCTGGCTTCACCTCCCAGAAACAATTCGCTCACCCTCTGAAAGTATATGTATGCTTTAATAAGCTTTGAAAGTAAAAGTGAAAGTCGTTCAGTAGTGTCCCACTCTTTGAGACCCCACGGACTATACAGTCCATGGCATTCTCCAGGCCAGAATACTGGAGCCTTTCTCTTCTCCAGGGGATTTTTCCCAACCCAGGGATCGAACTCAGGTCTCCCTCATTGCAGGCAGATTCTTTACCAACTGAGCCACAAGGGAAGCCCAAGAATATTGGAGTGGGTCCCTATCCCTTCTCCAGCAGATCTTCCCAACCCAGGAATTGAACCAGGATCTCCTGCATTGCAGGCGGATTCTTTACCAACTGAGCTATGAGGGAAACATTTACTTTGTGCTTAAGCCTGCAGTTGTCTGCAGTTCTTTGCTTGCTGCCACAAGGACTAAGATTGCTGGTCCGGGTCTCTCACTGACCTCCTTAGTTGAAGCTCTCTGACATAACACACTCCAATCCAGTAGCAGGAGGACCCTGTGTCTGTGTCTGTGTCTGCATGTTCCTGCTCAGTCACTTGGTCGTGTCTGACTCTTCGTGACCCCATAGCCTGTAGCCGGCCAGACTCCTCTGTCCGTGGGATTCTCCAGGCAAGAATACTGGAGTGGGGTGCCATCTCCTCTTCCAGGGGATCTTCCCCACCCAGGGACTGAACCTGCATCTCCTGCACTGGCAGGCAGATGGGCTTCCCTGGTGGCTCAGTGGTAAAGAATCTGCCTGTCAATGCAGGAGACATAGGTTCGATCTCTGCACCAGGAAGATCCCCTGGAGAAGGAAATGGCAACCTGTTCCAGTATTCTTGCTGGGAAAATTCCATGGACAGAAGAACCTGGTGAGTCCATGGGTCACGAAGAGTCAAACACGACTGAGCACAACAACAACAAAGGCCAGGCCGCCTGAGCCCCGCTCAGCACAGTGCTAGAGCGTCACCCCAGCTGCAGACCTCTCATCTCTGCTTCCTGCTGCTCCCTACCTCAGCGCCGATACCACAGGGTGCTCCTTAATAAACATCACCTCTGAACCTCTTTCCCAAGTCTGCATTCCAGACAATTCAGCCTACTTTAATGTGGAAGCAGAGATCCCCCAAAATGAAAGCTCCTTGATTCAATATCCTGAGATTATTCTCTGGCTAAGCTAAGCTTGCTCCTTGGAAGAAAAGATATGACCAACCTAGACAGCATATTAAAAAGCAGAGACATTACTTTGCCAACAAAGATCTGTCTAGTCAAAGTTATGGTTTTTCCAGGAGTCATGTACAGATGGGAGAGGGTGGGAAGATTTGGGAGAATGGCATTTAAACATGTATAATATCATGTATGAAACGAGTTGCCAGTCCAGGTTCGATGCACGATACTGGATGCTTGGGGTTGGTGCACTGGGAAGACCCAGAGGGATGGTATGGGGAGGGAGGAGGGAGGAGAGTTCAGGATGGGGAACACATGTATACCTGTGGTGGATTCATTTTGATATTTGGCAAAACTAATACAATTTTGTAAAGTTTAAAAATAAAATAAAATTAAAAAAAAAAAAAAAAGAAAAGAAAGCTGAGTACTGAAGAATGGATGCTTTTGAACTGCGCTGTTGGAGAAGATGCTTGAGAGTCTCTTGGACTTCAAGGAGACCAAACCAGTCCATCCTAAAGGAAATCAGTCCTGAATATTCATTGGAAGGACTGATGCTGAAGCTGAAACTCCAATACTTTATCCACCTGATGCAAAGAACTGACTCATTTGAAAAGACCCTGTTGCTGGGAAAGATTGAAGGCAGGAGGAGAAGGGGACAACAGAGGATGAGATGGTTGGATGGCATCACCAACTGGATAGACATGAATTTGAGCAAGCTCTGAGAGTTGGTGATGGACAGGGAAGCCTGGCGTACTGCAGTCTGTGGGGTCAGTGTGGGGTCACAAAGAGTCGGTCATGACTGAGTGACTGAACTGACTGAAGCAATGATAAAGGATCTACAATTCCAGTTTCTCCAGAGTAAGTCATAATGGGTCTCCATAAAGGCAATGATCATTTTCAGTAAATGATTATCTCTATCTTCTCAATGAAAATTCTCTTCCAGTGTGGGTTATCTTTTTGTGCCCAGCAAGTTTCTTGCATCAGAGTCTTCTTTTCTTGCTTCAAGAATCTCATTAAGGCAGTTCTAGTCAACCATTCAATCTTCATCAACTGATTTCTAAAGAAATATTTATTTCTCTGCAATACCTGCCAAAAGCCTGCTGCTTCCTTAGAGAATGTTGGCCCCAGACCACATCTATGGATGTCATTAACCTGTGTTCTTATGCCGGCTGCTTTTGTCTTTCCTGCTGTGATTGGAGTTCTGTTTGCTGTGGCAATAGGAGGGGTGTTTGAATTCCTTCCATTGAGAAAGTAACATTTCCTCCTTGGTGTCTGGGCTGAAGATACACCCTCCCATTGTAGAACATCAGAGAATGTTCTGTGTGACACCCATTCTGTGTGATCAACCCCCTGGTAGAAGCAGCTCAGGAGTAATTTTTCAGGCACAATTCACACAGTTTATTGAAAAATGTTAGTGTAATAAATATGTTTTAGAATAAAATTCAATATTCATTTATGATGAAAACTCAACAAGCTATGTATAGGAGGAATGTTAAGCATCATACAAAAGGCCATATATGGCAAGCCCACAACTAACATCATACTTAAGGGCAAAAAGCTGAAAGAGTTTTCTCTAGGATCAGGAACAGGATAAGGATATAAAAAACTCTCACCAATTTTTTAACAAGATATCGGCAGTCCTAGCCAGAGCAATTAGACAAACAAAAAGAAATAAAAGGAATCCAGATCAGAAAAGAAGAAATAAAGTTGTCAACTTTCAAATGACATGATGTTATTTATAGAAAATCTTAAAAAGTGCACCCAAAAGCTGTTAGAACTAGTAAATTCAGCAAAGTTGCAGAATACAAAATCAATATACAAATATTAGCTGTTTCTATACACTAATAACCAGCTATCAGAAAGAGAAATTAAGAAAGCAATCCCATTTACAACTGTATCTAAAAGAATAAAATACCTAGGAATAAATTTAACCAAGGAAGTGCAAGGTTTAGGGTTAAAAGAAAAAAAACCCTAACCCTAACCCTAACGTTGAAAACTTGAAGATATTCATGGTAGAAACTGAGGATTATACAAATAAACAGAAAGAATATTCCATTCTCATATATTGGAAAAATTAATATTGTTAAAATGTCCATACTACCCAAAGCAACTTATAGATCCAATGCAATTTTTTTAAGATTCCAATTCCATTTTTCATGTAAATAGAACAAACAAGTCTAAAATCTGTATGAAACCACAAAAGACTCCAAATAGCCTAGGCAATCTTGAGCTGGAGGTATCACACTCTCTGATTCCAAACGCTATTACAAAGCTGTAGTATTGAAAACAGTACAGTATTGGCATAAAAACAGACATATAGACAATTCAAACAAAAGAGAAGGCCCACAAGTAAACTTGTGTGTATAAATAAGTTAATTAATGACAAAGGATCCAAGAATATGCAATGGGGACAGAAATATACTCCATAGTCTCTCCAATATGTGGCGTTGGGAAAACCGGACAGCCACAGGTGAAAGAATGAAACTGGATGCCTATCTTACACCATAAACAAAACCTAAGATGGATAAAGACTTAAACAAGTTTATGTTCAAACTTGTAGAAACCATAAAGTTTCTAGAAGAAAGCATAGGCAATAAGTTCCTTGACATTGGTCGTTATGATGATTTTTTTGGATTTCACACCAAAAACAAAGGCAACAAAAGCAAAAATAAACAAGTGGGACTACATCAAACTAAAAACTTCTGCACATCAAAGGAAATCATCAATAAAATGAAAAGATGGCCTGTGGAATAGGAAAAAATATTTGCAAATTATGTCTAATGAGTTAATATCTACAATATATAAAAAAATTCACATAACTCAATAGCATAAAGCAGTCTGATGCAAAAATGAGCAGAGAATTGGAATAGACATTTTTCCAAAGAAGACGTACAAATAGACAACAGGTACGTGAAAACGTGCCCAACGTCACTCATCATCAGGGAAATGCAAATCAAAACCACTATGAGATATCACTTTACACTTGTTATCATAGGTATTATCAAAAAGACATGAAATAAATTTTGTGAAGATGTGGAGATAAGTGGACGCTGTTTCCTGTTGACTTCCCTTGTAGGTCAATTGGTAAAGAATCTTCCTGCAGTGCAGGAGATCCCAGTTCAATCCCTGGGTCTGGAAGATCCCCTGGAGAAGGAAATGGCAACCCACTCCAGTATCCTTGCCTGGAAGATCTCATGGATAGAAGAGCCTGGTGGGCTGCAGTCCATGGGACTGCACAAAGAGTTGGGCACGACTGGATGACTAACACTTACTTACTTACTTTTTCCTGTTGATGGGTATGTAAACTGTTGCAGCCACTATGGAAAAGAGTATCATTTCAGTCACTTAGTCAACTCTTCAACCCCACGAACCACAGCACGCCAGGCCTCCCTTTCGATCACCAACTCCCGGAGTTCACTCAAACTCATGTCCATCCAGCCGTCTCATCCTCTGTCATCACCTTCTCCTCCTGCCCCCAGTCCCTCCCAGCATCAGGGTCTTTTCCAATGAGTCAACTCTTCGCATGAGATGGCCAAAGTATTGGAGTTTCAGCTTCAGCATCAGTCCTTCCAATGAACACCCAGGACTGATCTCCTTTAGAATGGACTGGTTGGATCTCCTTGCAGTCCAAGGGACTCTCAAGAGTCTTCTCCAACACCACAGTTCAAAAGCATCAATTCTTCAGCACTCAGCTTTCTTCACAGTCCAACTCTCACATCCATACATGACCACTGGAAAAACCATAGCCTTGAATATGCTTTCTAGGTTGGTCATAACTTTCCTTCCAAGGAGTAAGTGCCTTTTAATTTCATGGCTGCAGTCACCATCTGCAGTGATTTTGGAGCCCCAAAAAATAAAGTCTGACACTGTTTCCACTGTTTCCCCATCTATTTCCCATGAAGTGATGGGACTAGATGCCATAATCGTAGTCTTCTGAATGTTGAGCTTTAAGCCAACTTTTTCACTCTCCACTTTCACTTTTATCAACAGGCTTTTTAGTTCCTCTTCACTTTAGAGTTTCCTCAAAACTAAAAACAGCACTGCCGTATGATCTACCAATCCCATTTCTGGGTATTTATCTGAAAGAAATGAAAGCACTAACTCAGAAGGATACCCATACTCCTGTTCATTGCAGCACTATTTACATTAGCCAAGGCATGAAATCAATTTAAGCATCCATAGATGGATGAATATGTAAAGAAATTGTCATATATATACGTGTATATACTACAGAATATTGATCAGCTATAAAAAGAAAGAAATCTTGCCATTTGCCACAACACGGATGAAACTTGAGGCCATTACGCTAAGTGAAATAAGTCAGCAGAGAAAGACAAATACTGTATAGCCTCAATTATATTTGGAATCTGTGGGGGGGAAATTCCCTCATAGATACAGAGAAGATTAGTTATTGCCAGAGGCAGGGGGTGGTCAAAAGATATAAACATCCAATTTTAAAATAAATAAGTCATGGGGATATAGGACACAGTATGGTGACTATAGTTAATAATACTGGATTGTATATTTGAAAGTTGCTAAGAGAATAGATCTTAAAAGTTCTCACTGTAAGAAAAAATATTTGGAGCTATGTGTGGTGGTGTATATTAACTAGGTTTGTGGTGATCATTTAACATATACAAATATCAAATTATTACATTGTACATGTGAAACTGTAATATGTCAATTATACCTCAATTTTTAAAATTGGTGGTGGTGGCGGTTTAGTCGCTAAGTCATGTCTAACTCTTGTGACCCCATGAACTGTAGCCTGCCAGGCTCTTCTCTCCATGAGATTCTCCAGGCAAGAATACTAGAGTGGGTTGCCATTTTCTTCTCCAGAGAATCTTCCCAACCCAGGAATCAAACCCAGGTCTCCTGCATTGCAGGCAGATTCTTTACCGACTGAGCTACAAGGGAAGCAACTTTTTAAATTGCTTGGTTTATGATAGTCAGTGGGACTTACGACTGCAAGCCCCATTTGCTATCAGAGCTAGGTGATTTGCGCCTCACTCTCAGGTGGCAGCCATGATAGATGGGGCTCTAATTGCATGGACAAGCTCCTGCTAAGGATGCTGGAGGCTTGGTCTTATTACTGGACTGAGCGAGAAGGATGTCAGCCACAAACTGGCATTTGCCATGGGCATTTGCCGTCTGCCTGTATAAGGATTAAGTCAGGTGCTGCTGCAGCTGCTGATCTTCAACCCACCCTGAAAGGAGTTCAGAGTGCAGAGAAGAGATGAGGCCCACAGTGGGAAAAACTGGTAGAACAGGTATTCAGGTAGTTAGATATTTTCAGGAGCTGATTTTATGAGACCAGTTCTTGTATCTCCTGATACCTAGAAGAGCACTAAAATCCTTTATGGTGATGTCTGCTCCTGATAACTAGCAGAAACCTTCTGGAAGAAATATGTGCTTGATTGCATCTATCTATCTGAGGCCAAATTTTTCTTTATTGTTCACAAATTGTTGTTGTTCAGTTGCTCAGTCATGTCCAACTCTTTGCGACCCCATGGACTGCAGCACACCAGGCTTCCCAGTCCTTCACTATCTCCCAGAGTTTGCTCAAATTCATGTCTCTTGAGTCGATGACGCCATTCAACTGTCTCATTCCCTGTCATCCCCTTCTCTTCCTGCCCTCAATCTTTCCCAGCATCAGGGTCTTTTCAAATGAGTTGGCTCTTGGCATCAAGTGGCCGAAGTATTGGAGTTTCAGCTTCAGCATCAGTCCTTCCAATGAATATTCAGGACTGATTTCCTTTAGGATGGACTGGTTGGATCTCCTTGCTGTCCAAGGGACTCAAGAGTTTTCTCCCACACCATAGTTCAAAGGCATCAATTCTTTAGTGCTCAGCTTTCTTTGTAGTCCAACTCTCACATCCGTACTTGACTACTGGAAAAACCATAGCTTTGACTAGACAGATCTTTGTTGGCAAAGTGATGTCTCTGCTTTTTAATATGCTGTCTAGGTTTATTCACATACTAATTCCTTGTTTACTGCGAGAAGGCCAATGTGGCGGATGGCTGCCTGTCATCTCCCCCCAGTTCCTCAGGGCCTATCTGAGAGGAAGTAGCTGAAGGCTCCCAAATAGCTGTCATTGTTTCACCTGGGCTCAGAAATTTGCATTTGGAAAAGACTTGTTTCCTGGTAGTTGTTTTTGTTCAGTCCCTCAGTCCTGTTGACTCTTTGCAACCCCGTGGACTGCAGCACAGCAGGCTTCTCTGTTCTTCAGTATCTCCCAGAGTTTCCTCAAACTCATGTCCATTGAGTCAGTGATGCCATCCAACCATTTCATCCTCTGTTTGGTAGAGCAAAAAGCAGAAAACATTTCATTTCACATGGGAAAGACTGGGAGATGAGTGTTTCCCTCTGTTCCCTCTGTACTGAGTCCTGAGGGAATCACTACAGTAAGTTATCATGCTCCCTTCAAGAACAACTTCTTTGCTCTAGTCCCCTGAGACTTGTGAACACAGCCCTGTTGGCTTTCAGAGCTTGATATTAGGGGGCCTTCCTGGCTCAAGTGGGAACCATAAAAGTTTGGGTGACAGATGCTCAGTCTGAAACCTTCACTCCTCAGGAAGACACTGGGAGTTGGGAGTTCTCTCCTGATTGTGTGGTGCTGTGCTGGGGCTAGGGTTTATGGCACAAGTAAGTCTCTGGCTTTTCAACCCATTTTGAAGTAGATATTTTCTCCTTCCCCTGATGTGCAAGAGTCACTCTTCTAGTCTCTGGATTTCTCTCAGAGGGACATTGTTCCTTGTGTAGCTGTGTGTCTGTGGGAGGAGAGAAATTCAGGAGCCTGGTCTTATTCTAAAGTCTCTCAATTTTCCACTCCAAAATGTTTGGACTTATTTTTGCTCTTTGCTCTTAGAGTTAACATTGCTTAAACAATCAATGCAACAAGCATCCTGATTGTAATCTCATTGAGAATAAGTGGATGTTGCTTCTAGTTTTCACTTACTAAATTTAGCCTTTTGAATTCCAGTCAAGAAGAAGGAAATGCCAATCAGCATAGAGATCAAAAAACAAAATTAGGAAGCTCACCAGCAGAGAAAGCAAAAGAAGGTTGTCATTATTCCATTATGATAATGAAATATCTCTTGCTTTAACCCATGTTCATATAGCCTTTATAAAAATGTAACAAAGAGAGTGACACAATAGGAAATGAGATATGGAGATGAAAGATTTAGGTTCTAGGCTAGGCTTTGCCGTTTGCTGGCCTATTTGGGCCAATGTTCTCTAAGTCTTGGTTTCTTCATCTGTGAAATGACAGTTTTAAACCAGTTTTTAATATAGTAAGATTCTATCTGAAACCATTATCAATATTATGTAAAATATTGCTATTGCTTGTATTTTTGAAATTGGTTTCGATATGAGGGCGATCCCAACATCTTACCACGAGCACAGTAGTAAGTGAAATGTACACGTTGACCAGGACCCAGGCGACAGTGAAGATAGATAGAGTATGAGAATACTCTGTCACGTGGCACAGTTTTCCCAGCATGACTTTCCTTGGAAGGTCCCCGGAATATGCTACAGCAAAAGTCCCAACCACACGAACCTACCAGAAGAACTAACACAAGAGAGCTTTACATCTTCTAAAGTGGACGCCACACATGGGAACAGATTGGGGGGTGGGGGGCAAGCAGGTGGGGCTCTCCTTACTTTATCTTTATGGCCAGTGTGCAGGGTTGTGTACTTCCTTGGGGAATTTGGAAATGATTTACTGGAGTTACAAAATCTGTTTTTCTTTTAAATTGCAGCTTTGGCCTTGACTGCTTTTTAGAATAATGCAAGATAAAGCCTTATCTGAGGACTAAAAATGAAGAGGGAGACTTGATATTTAAGCAGCTTGAATGGTTTCTTTTCTTTCTGTTCAAAGAAATGCACTTGCCTATGATACAGTCTCTCTAGTGAAATGGTTACTCCTCCGTCACTCTATTGATACAATACTGTGCATGCTCTCATTGTATGTTTATACATACTTTAAAATTTATTAATTTATACTGTAGGTATTATGAATTCCTATGGGGAAAAAAATTGTCTTCAAGTTTTTTAATTTAATGTTTCCTTCAAGGGGGTGAAGTTTGCTCTACCAAATAGTAATTGTAACAAATTGATCTGTTTTGGATGCTGCTATAGTGCAGTTATACATTTTGTTTTCCAAGGGGAGAGGAGAGTAAAAGAAACACCAATGTGTTTAATCTTAAGGTGTGCTTGTCATAGTGAAATTATAACTATTACAGTGCAAGATCAATGAATATGTTCTCCGAGTGAGCCTTTGTGCTTTTTGTCAAGTTATGCACTGAACTAT
Organism: Bos grunniens; assembly: GCF_055505025.1. Lineage (NCBI taxonomy): Eukaryota > Metazoa > Chordata > Mammalia > Artiodactyla > Bovidae > Bos > Bos grunniens. Next base: position 152,879,552 of record NC_141165.1, read on the forward strand.
TTTTAAGATCTAATCAGTGATTATTTTTCCCACTCCGTGTTTCTCTAGGGAATTATTTCATACCCACACCATTCTCAGCAGTTTTCCTCAGTGATATCATGAATGTGAGTCATTATGTAGCTGCTCAACATTGAGCCAATAAACTTACAGATCTGAAAAAAATAAATAATTTGGCCCTATGGTGCCTTCAATTATGTTTTGTTGAATTTATCAGTAAGTGTTAAACTCTTCTATTACCTTCAACAACAAAGATGAAGGGGATAAACTCAAGGGAATGAAAAGGGAAGCTCTTATTTACAATTGTATCTCTCTAGCTACAAGTATAATACCCGGGATATGTTAAATGGGCATTAACAATTTGCAAAATGAGTAAATAAGTAAAAGTCAGAGATTCTGGGGAAAAAACTGTAATGAAGGAACAATTTCAGATGATGAAATTGGATTTTGTGATGTCCGATTACAGATCTTTAAATATGAAGGTCAAAGAAAGAGGGTTTTGAAGACAGCATTATAATCCTTGTGGAATCCAAACTGCACAGAAATCAAATGAAAACATCCTTAATTAATATCAGGAATTATCCTAAAGTTTTACATAGTTAAGATGGTTGAGATTTTTTTTTCATGCAATTTAATCTATGCAATGAGAATCATGCTGGTCCATGTGGCTCACCCCACACATCACTAAGGATACAGTAAGTCCCCTACATATGAGTGAGTTCCATTCCGAGAGCATGTTCACTAAGTCCAGCTTGTTCATAAGTCCAACCGAGTTAGCCTAGGTACCCAACTGTCTTGCATGTGAGCACGTACTCAGTCACTCAGTCGTGTCCGACTATTTGTGACCCTATGGACTGTACTCCACCAGGCTCCTCTGTCCATGGGATTTTCCTGGAAAGAATACTGGAATGGGTTGTCATTTCCTCCTCCAGGGCATCATCCCTAACCCTCCTGCATCTCCTTCATTGCAGATGAACTCTTTACCCCTGAGACCCTGGGGAAGCCCCAACCAGCCATCATAATTGGTGACACAGTACTGCACTGTAACAGACTGCACACAAATAATACACAACAAACACAAAATAAATCAAACATGTTCAATCTTACGGGACAGTATGTTGAAAACTATAGTCGCACAGCACAACATCTGGCATACAGGAGCTGGCATCTAGTGAACAGGCAAGAAGAGTCACCGATTGGAGGAGGGAGTGGGATGGGAGCTGGTAGGGCTGAAAGACTGCCAGCAATAGAAGATGAGGGGCAAGCTGCAATTTCCCTCACACCTGACGTCGATGGAACGCACGTTCACATCCTTGAAAGTTCACAACGTGAAGGTTTGTATACAGGCGCCTCACTGTATGTAAAAGTCCCAGGGAAGGTGGTGACAGTCATTCTCAGGAAACTCGTCCTTCATGTGCAAACAACACTTCCGTTCCTAACACCACGAGCTACTAGGGCGATTAGTATGGAGGCCTGCCTGAGCTGTGCTGATGGCTGTGGCTGAGGACACGGCGGCTCCCACGGGGCTGGGCTATGACTTTGGCCGTGGAGGCTATGGGTACAGTGGCTGCTGCCCATTGTGCTGTGGAGGATCTGGATTATCCAGTTTCCACTGCAAGAGTGAACGCATTCTTCTCAACCCTGCAATCCTCATATCCTCCTGATTTAGTTCTGCTTTCATGTCCTTTATCCCCCCGTGGTAGTGCATAGCAGGCTATTCTGCCTGGCTCTGTAAGTGGTACATACAGAGTGGTACTCAACGATGGAACGGTTGAGGTATTTTTAAGCTCCTGAGACAAACAGAATTTATACCTAGGGGAAAGATGTTCAACTGTAATGTGTGTGTATGTGTGTGTATATGTGTGTATATGTGTTTGTGTGTGTGTGTTGTATGTAAACCATATAAACCAGCAAGAGGATGACATTGAGCTCTTCAAAATCAGGACTCGGTCCTGGCAGCAAACACCAGAAGCAAGGAGAGCAGCAAGGGAAAGGATCTAGAATCTCAACTTTCAAGCTGTCCATCTCTCTCTTCCCTTTTAATATACAAAGATGTTACCAACTCCCATATTTCAATAAAATACTTTAAATATCAGAGCAAACTTAATTTCAATTCATTTATTTTATGGAACTAGACCTAAGCTCCTTGGGGACAGCGACTATGCTTGCTTATTCATCAATTTATGCTCTATAACCATGACAATACCTGACATATATAAGGCAATGAAAGAATTTTGCAGATGAGAAATTTGTTTATGGTTTTCTATAATATAAAGCCATTTTTAACTTGCCCAATAATGATTTGGTACCTCATCCTAATTTTGGAATCATATATTTCTCCTGCTCACACATTACAGTTGAACATCTTTCCCTTAGATATAATTTCTGTTTGTCCCAGGAGCTTAAAAATACTTCAACAGTTTCATAGTTAAGTAGCCTGCACTCTGTATGTACCCCTTACAGAATCAGGCAGAATAACTTGCAATTTGTCAAAATATGTAAATTAAAAATTGTTTGCTTTCAAGGCAAGACAAGGGGTCAGTTCAGTTCAGTTCAGTCGCTCAGTCGTGTCCAACTCTTTGCGACCCCATGAATTGTAGCACACCAGGCCTCCCTGTCCATCACCATCTCCGGGAGTTCACTCAAACTCACGTCCATCGAGTTGGTGATGCCATCCAGCCATCTCAGCCTCTGTCGTCCCCTTATTCTCCTGCCCCCAATCCCTCCCAGCATCAGAGTCTTTCCAATGAGTCAACTCTTCGCATGAGGTGGCCAAAGTATTGGAGTTTCAGCTTTGGTGTCATTCCTTCCAAAGAACACCCAGGGCTGATCTCCTTTAGGATGGACTGGTTGGATCTCCTTGCAGTCCAAGGGACAAGGGGTAGGAAAAGATATTTGCAACATACACACTGGTAAATTTGTGTTCCTGGGCACCACTGAAAACAAGCCAAACGTCAATCAACAGTAAAACAGAGAAAGAAACTGTAGTATATTATTATAGTGGAATACTACACAGCAGTGACAACCACCAATCTATAACATCCAGAACTTGCTACATATACTGGAGCTACACACACCATCTCGATAAATCTCACAGTCACAATGTTGGGTGAGAGAACTCAGGCATAACAGAATACAGTATGAGCCTATTTACTTACTGTCCCAGACAGAAAAACCTAGAACACAGGGTTAGCAATCAGGATAGTGGTTACCTTTGAGTAAGTGGTATTTGAGAGAGGGTCTGACTGGGGGCTTCTGAGGTACTGAAAATATTTTATTTTTTGATCCATGGGTTTTTCAAATGCTCTCTTTGTGATAAGTCATTGAGCTGACACTTTTTGTGTATTTTCTGCATGTCTATTATACCACAATTTAAGACAATTAAAATTGATAACACTGCATAATTTAAAATGAGTCAGCCAAGAATAGACAGTTCAAATTATTTACCAGACTCTTTGTGTACATACTCTGCAGCCTTTGTTGTTTTGTTCAATTGTTCAGTCGTGTCTCTTTGTGACCTGGTGGACTGTAACTTGCCAGGCTCCTCTGTTCTAGGATTTCTTAGGCAAGAATACTGGAGGGAGTTGCATCTCCTTCTCCAAGGATCAAACCCTAATCTCCTGCATTGGCAGGCAGATTCCTTACCACTTAGTCACCAGGGAAGTCCATACTCTATATCCTTACAGACTAGAATATATGGGAGTTTTAAATGAAAAACACATTGCTTTTAGTGTCAAGACATGCAAAATCTAGCCATCTGTAGTAGGGGCATAGGTGGGAGAGAGAGGCATTGGAAAGGGTGGTGAGTTCCTGCTCTAAAATCTAGGAGAGAATTAGGGAAGTTTTTCCCTGATTACCCATGCACCAATTTTAGAATATCTACCCATTATTAGTATCTTTGGCTCAGACGGTAAAGCGTCTGTCTACAATGTGAGAGACCTGGGTTCGATCCCTGGGTTGGGAAGATTCCCTGGAGAAGGAAATGGCAGCCCACTCCAGTACTCTTGCCTTGAAAATCCCATGGACGGAGGAGCTTGGTGCAGGCTACTATCCACGGGGTCGCAAAGAGTCGGGCACAACTGAGCGACTTCACTTTTCACTTTCTTACTTTAGTCACAGAATTAATCATAACTAAAGGAATAAAACAAGAAGTTAAATAATACCCACAAAGAGAATGAAGTGAAGCATTAAGAAACTTCTCAGTTAAGAAACCTGCTTACCTATTGATTCTTCTTTTTAGTTTGTATTGCAAGTATATTCTGCTCAATGAATACTGATTATACTAATAATTGTTATATAAAGCCATGCAGTAGTGTACTGCTGGGGGGGGGATAAGTAAAGGATGGGTATTGTTAACTGAGAAAAAAAGGTAGAAAAAAATTCTACGTGGAATTCCCTGGCAGTCCCTAGTCCATGTGGCTATGATGCCACATGCCCAATGCAGAGGGCTTGGGTTCAACCCCTAGTTGGGGAACTAGGAACCCACAAGCTGAACAGCATGGCCAAAAAAAAAGGAAAAAGAAAGAAAAATTCTAGGAAAACCATTAATAGAACTTCAGGAAGAATTTTGATGCCTAAAAGTTGTTCTAGAATAATGTTTGAAAATCATGTAGTAGGTTAAATGATGCTTTTGAATTGTGGTGCTGAAGAAGACTTTTGAGAGTCCCTTGAACTGCAAGGAGATCAAACCAGTCAATCCTAAAGGAAATCAATTCTGAATATTCATTGGTGCTGAAACTGAAGCTCCAATACTTTGACCACCTGATGCCAAGAACTGACTCATTGGGAAAGACCCTGATACTGGGAAAGATTGAAGGCAAAGGGGGAAGGCAGCGGTGGAGATGGGATGATTAGACAGCATTACCAACTCAATGGACTTGAATTTGAGCAAACTTCAAGAGATGGTGGAAGATAGAGGAGCAGAAGCCTGGAGTGCTGCAGTCCACGAGGTTGAAAAGTCAGACACAACTCAGTGACTGAAAAACAACAAAATTATTCTTTGATATTGTCTAAGAAAAATCGTTACACTGATGTGGAAGATACAAATATATTGGAGAAAATGGTGTTTGCCACTCTGAATTAACTTTAAGAGTAATTTATTCTCCCTATTAAAGAGGCTTGGGAAAGTAAGGATATAATATTAATTGTCTTGGTGTTACTGAAAGCTATTTTATTTAGGTAACAGTATTAATAATTTTCAAATAAAGCCTTCAGTATTTCAAGAGTGTGCATGATGGGTTTGAGATAGCTGATCAGAGCTTTAAGAAAATTGATGTGGGTATCAAGCCTTTCGCATACTATTGAAAATGTCTGGGGAAAATGTATATGGAAAAACAATGACTTGATAACCAAGAGTTACTCATGGGGGCTGTTGAACATGAGATCAGCAAAAATCTTGGCTAGGTAGTTGCTTTTATGACACCACTACTGACTAGTATCTTCTCCTTGACAGAAAAAATATACCACACATGAGCTTCTCGCTAAATTCAGCTTTTCCTGAATGTTTGCTGAGATTTATCTCACATAAGATGGATTAAACTTTCAAGGCTTGGGGGGAAAAAAAACTGTACATTTATTTCCAACTCACCAGCTAAATAGTATGCCAAGCTCATGTCATACTGGAAAACAAGGCTTCAAAGATCATTCTGATGCCCCAGGAAGGGGTAGCATTCCATGCCACAACCGAAGATGCCAAGTCTGAGACTGTAAGACCACCCTTTCATGCTCAGACTCAAACAGCATTGATCATCTGGGCTATAAGTTTCAGACCACCATCAAGGATAACTTTTCAGCATTGCTTGAGAATTAGTATTTTCCACTAAATGTTGACTGACTTGCTATCTGAAAGGTGCTTAGAAGTAGTTTTCAATAAGGAAACTGAATATTTTGTGAATGCTCCTGATTTATTGGTAATTTTCTTATCTTTTATTGGGCTATAAATGATAAATACCTGTAAATAAAGAAGTATGTTTTTGCTAGCTCCTCTACCATGTCTAATTTGTAGTAAGACCAATGAATCCCAGTTAACTTTAGATCAAGGACTATTTGTACTTATGACTTGAAATAGTGTTCCTGTACTAGTCAGGATAGCTAGACTATGCTCCAATAACAAATACACCCTCAACTCTGAGTGGCTTAATCCAGTAAGGTTTATTTCTGAGTTTTATCTCAGTGTTAAAAGATCAGGCAGCTTTCCTGGGGGCTCTCCTGCAGTGACTTAGGGACTAGAGCTGATTCCATTGTATCTTTTTGTTCTAGTCGTGCTGAAGGGAGAGGAGAAAACATGGAGAAGTCAGACCTGCTCTTAACTGCTTGGGATGGGATGTAACATATTAGTTCTTTTTCTTTCCTGTTGGTGAGCAGTCAGTCATATGTCTCTGTGTGCCCGGGAAGGGGTGACTCAGTGGTCTCTGCCATGGCTACTTTCCTACAACCACAACGGGATTGCCTTGTACACCTCAGAGACACTTTGCTCCATTTTAAAACTAATTTGTTGGTGTAACCCAAATGTACATGTGATGGAGAAAACTTGGGTGCTCTCATCCAAAGCCTGGCCAAGATTTGTTACCCTTACTTCTTTAATGTGCATTTCTTATTTATTTATTTATTTGGCTGCACTGGGTCTTAATTGCAGCATGCAGGATCAAGTTCCCTGCATGAACACTGTATTATTGTTTGATTGAACCCCAGCAAGGAGTCTTAGCCACTGGACTAAGGGAAGTCCTAGTATCCATTTCTTGTATGGCCTTATTCATTGACCTGAGTCAATTTGAGTCAATTCATTGATCCAAGTCAATGAAAAAAAAAAAAAAAAAACTGGCAAAATGGGGCCAAATGTAGCTTTCTGGTCTTAGTGACTGAAATAACAAACAATAGCTTTATGGTATGTGTTAGAGATGAATTTCAATGTTAGTAACCATTCGTTCAGTTCATCATTCATCATTTCAAATAATACTGAATACTGGCAGGTTCTGGACACCATGCAAAGCATACGGGGAATGGTGATTAGAACCTCCTACTCCTAAGTAGATGGCAATCTAAAGAAAGTAAAGCATAGCAAGGTTTAACAACTTAACAGATTTTGAACACAAGACCAAGACCAAGTGAAGTCGCTCAGTCGTATCCGACTTTTTGCGACCCCATGGACTGTAGCCCACCAGGCTCCTCCATCCATGGGATTTTCCAGGCAAGAGTACTGGAGTGGATTGCCATTTCCTTCTCCAGAGGACGTTCCCGACCCAGGGATCGAACCCTGGTCTCCTGCATTGTAGGCAGACGCTTTACCATCTGAACCACAAGGGAAGTCCTAAATGGCAATCTAAAGAAAATAAAGCATAGCAACGTTTAACAACTTAACAGATTTTGAACACAGATCCAGTCAAATTACAGAACTGGAATTCGAAACCAAGTCAACTTCACCAAAACCCATTTTCCTAACTTTTATCCGCTACTTTCTCTGTGACAGGCAGAATTTCTACAATGGTCTCCACAAAAAATATTCTTCCCTGAGTCCATGGAAGCTGGGAATTGGAGGAAATATCACTTCCATGATTGTGTTATATTATGATATCATTCACCTTATTTGGGTGGGCTCGACTAGTCATATGACTCTTGAACGCAGACAGGTTTCAGACTGGTAGCAGAAGAGGCAGTCTTAGATTTCAAAGCATGAGGGAAATTCGGCACCCAGTTGCTGGCTTTGAAAATGAAAGTGACCACAGGCAAAGCAACATGGACACCCTCTGGGAGCAGAGAGCAGCTCCAGCTAACAGCCAGAAGGGACATGGGCATCTCAGACCTGCAGCCACTCAGACCTACAGCCTGATGAGCTTGCATTCAGATTCACCTCTACATCCTCCGGATAACAGCTCGGCCTGGCTGACTTTGGTCTTTTGAAATCCTAAGTAAAGAACCCGGTCAGGCTCGCTGAATTTCTGACCTACAGAATTGTGAGATAATAAAATATGTTGTTTAAGCTGCTAAACCTGGAGTAACTTGCTCTACAGTAATAGAAAACTAATGTATCCCCTAAGGTTTTAAAATAAAATCCATCAGTCTACCTTCTTTGAGCAATCTGATCAGTCAATTGTGAATCGAAATAGCAGCCCTAGATGAACGGATAAAGAAAATGTGGTATATGCATCTTCCATATATATGCAACAGAATACTTCAGCCATTAAAAAAAGAAGAAAATAATGTCATTTCTAGCAACATGGATAGGCTTAGAGATTATCATACTAAACAAAGTAAGTCAGAGAAAAACAAATATCATATGATATTACTTATGTGTGGAGTCTTCAAAAAATGATACAAATAAACGTATTTACAAAACAGAAATAGACTCACAGATATAGAAAACAAACTTATGGCTGCCAAAGGGGAAAGGTGGGGTGAGGGAGGGATAAATTAGGAATTTGTGATTAATAGATACGTACTACTATATGTAAAAATAGATAAACAAGGCCCTACTGTGTGGCACAGGGAACTGTATTAAATATCTTGCAATAGCCTATAATGGAAAAGAATCTGAAAAAGATTATGCATATCTGAAGCACTTTGTGTACACCTGACACCAGCCCAACAATAGCAGATTACCTACATGGGAGTGTGCATGCCGTCACGTCCAGCTCTTTGCAACCCCAAGGAACCCGCCAGGCTTCTCTATTTGTGGGGTTTTCCAGGCAAGAATACTGGAGTGTGTTGCCATGCCCTACACCAGGGGATCTTCCCAACCCAGGGATCGAACCCCCATCTCCTGTGTTTCCTGCACTAGCAGGCAGAGTCTTTACTAATTGAGCCCCATCTGGGAAGCCTGTATATTTCAATACAAAAAAAAAAAAAAAGAGCTGTCCTATGTTCCACCAAAATTTCTCCCTATTTTCCTAAAATTATCCTGAGAAAATTTCATGGAAGCCAGTTTCTAGCTGCACTTTAAATACATACTTTGAAAGGCTTTTTACATTCAGCGAGATGCTTTCATGCATATTTCTCTTTGGGAAGGCAGGAATGGTAGGTGTCTCTGAGCCCTTTGCCAGCACAGAAGTTAGGAGACTTGCATAATGTCACATAGGAAACTAGAGATAGATCTGGGTTGTTTAAACCATATTTTTATATATTAATTTTTTTTTCCTTTAGGAAGCATAATTTCTAAATCTTACTCTTTGGGGCAAAATTACCTCTAAATGTGGATTTTTTTTTTTAATTAATTTTATTTTATTTTTAAACTTTACATAATTGTATTAGTTTTGCCAAATATCAAAATGAATCCACCACAGGTATACACGTGTTCCCCATCCTGAACCCTCCTCCCTCCTCCCTCCCCATACCATCCCTCTGGGTCGTCCCAGTGCACTAGCCCAGTATCGTGCATCGAACCTGGACTGGCATCTCGTTTCATACATGATATTTTACATGTTTCAATGCCATTCTCCCAAATCTTCCCACCCTCTCCCTCTCCCACAAAGTCCATAAGACTGTTCTATACGTCAGTGTCTCTTTTGCTGTCTCGTATACAGGGTTATCGTTACCATCTTTCTAAATTCCATATATATGCGTTAGTATACTGTATTGGTGTTTTTCCTTCTGGCTTACTTCACTCTGTATAATAGGCTCCAGTTTCATCCACCTCATTAGAACTGATTCAAATGTATTCTTTTTAATGGCTGAGTAATACTCCATTGTGTATATGTTCCACAGCTTTCTTATCCATTCATCTGCTGATGGACATCTAGGTTGCTTCCATGTCTTGGCTATTATAAACAGTGCTGCGATGAACATTGGGGTACACATGTCTCTTTCCCTTCTGGTTTCCTCAGTGTGTATGCCCAGCAGTGGGATTGCTGGATCATAAGGCAGTTCTATTTCCAGTTTTTTAAGGAATCTCCACACTGTTCTCCATAGTGGCTGTACTAGCATCTGGTCAACCACTTGTAAAAGAATGAAACTAGAACACTTTCTAACACCATATACAAAAATAAACTCAAAATGGATTAAAGATCTCAACATAAGACCAGAAACTATAAAACTCCTAGAGGAGAACATAGGCAAAACACTCTCTGACATACATCACAGCAGGATCCTCTATGACCCACCTCCCAGAACATTGGAAATAAAAGCAAAAATAAACAAATGGGACCTAATTAAACTTAAATGTGGATTTAATATCTGATACAATTGTGACTTCCCTGGTGAATCAGATGGTAAAGAATCCACCTGCAATGCAGGAGACCCGAGTTGGAGAAGGGAATGGCTAGCCGCTCCAGTATTCTTGCCTAGAGATTTCCATGGACAGAGGAGCCTGGTGGGCTATAGTCCATGGGGTCACAAAGAGTCAGACACGACTGAAACACAACTGTGACATTTACATAGGGAAATGTTTTATAGTTTGTTTTTCTACTCTCATTTTTAGACATATTTCATTATTATACCCTTTTGGATTTTGCCTGCAAAATGTCTTTTAGTGACCTCAATTATATGCTTTTGATTTGTTTAAACCATGCCATTTCCATTTCAGTGGTGACCCAACTGGTTGGCATTTGCTAGAACCTCATATCCATTGTTACATGAATAGACATTGAAAATCATTTTGATGCAGAAAAAGAAAGCAACTAAGTTTGGGTAACTGAAGAAAACTCAAACCAAACTCTTTGATCCTGAGCCCCAAAGACTGCAGTGTAAGCGCTGGGCAAATTGTTTTGTCCTCTGCTTTATAAATGAGTTCTTCTCTTTTTCTGTTGACTACTGTCTGGCACAGCTGCTGTTTTCAGAGGCTAAAAAAGATGGGCATCCTGAAAACAAGGAAATAAAACCTTGCCTGAGACACCTGGCCTGTGAATCATGGCTGGTCTCCTCTTACCCTGTGTACAGCCACTGAGTCTCTTATGAATGAAGGAGCATAGGTTAGTGGTGGCATCAACAAACACAGTTAGGACCAATCAATGGGTTCTATTTCTGGTTCCAAATTGATGATAAAATGACTTGAGAGAAGTCACTGTAACTTCTTTCAGAGTCTCCACCTGTGAGATGAGAAGAAAATAAGAAAATTCCTTTTTTCGGGAAGATGTTATAAAGACCTGTTTAACCTCCCATCTTGGCAGCCCTCTGATTCTCACACTCAAGAGAATCTCAAGATTCCTTCAAGAGAATCTCTGGATTCTCTTACATTTATCCCTCATATTCAACCCTGAATACTAGCTCTATGCAGGCCTGCTGAGTCACTTCAGCCGTGTCTGACTCTTTACAGCCCTGTGGACTGTAGCCCACCAGGCTCCCCTGTCCATGAGATTCTCCAGACAAGAATACTGGAGTGCGTTGCCATGCCCTCCTCCTGGGCATCTTCCTGATCTGGGGATTGGACCAACATCTCTCATGTCTCTAGCATTGGCAGGCGGGTTCTTTACCACATTCTCAGCGCCAACTGGGAAGCCCTACAGCTGCTGCTGCTGATGCTAAGTCGCTTCAGTCGTGTCCGATTCTGTGTGACCCCAGAGACGGCAGCCCATGAGGCTCCCCCATCCCTGGGATTCTCCAGGCAAGAACACTGGAGTGGGTTGCCATTTCCTCCTCCAGTGCATGAAAGTGAAAAGTGAAAGTGAAGTCACTCAGTCGTGTCTGACACTCAGCAACCCCATGGACTGCAGCCTACCAGGCTCCTCCATCCATGGGATTTTCCAGGCAAGAGTACTGGAGTGGGGTGCCATTGCCTTCCCTACTAGCTTATCCTTTTCCTTGGTAGGGGAACCCAGAACAGTAACTCACATGTCTCAATTTTGATGCTACGTCACTTGGAGTTGTGAGCCCTGGTTGGGTTCTGGCTTAGTTTTTAGTGATCTAACTTTTCCATAACTTCATTCTACTGACTGGATCCTGAGCCGGTTTTCACACATCTGAGTCTCTCTCCTGGTTTTCTATCTTCTGTACCACTGCTTCCAAGACTGAGGTTCTGCAGTTGATTCTTCTGATTGTCCTGACATATTTCAGCCACAAAGTACACATTCCATCTGTCCTACCAACACTGGTGAACTAATTCTTAAAGATTATTCCTTAAAAATAAAAGAATGAAATAATACCCTTTGAAGCAACATGGATGGACCTATGGATTGTTATACTAACTGAAATAAGTCAGACAAAGACAAATATATCGTTTCATATGTGGAATCTAAAAAATGTTACGACCCAGAGGGATGGTATGGGGAGGGAGGAGGGAGGAGGGTTCAGGATGGGGAACACATGTATAATTTTTTTTTAATTAAAAAAAAAAAAAAAAGAAAGTAAAAAATAAATAAATAAATAAATAATGTTACAAATGAACTTATTTATGAAGCAGAAACAGACTCACAGACATAGCGAACAACCCAATGGTTGCAAAGGGGAAACGTGGGGGACGGGATAAATTAGAAATTTGGGCTTAACTTATGTTATGCAATGCTAAGTCACTTCAGTCGTGCCCGACTCCGTGTGACCCCATAGACGGCAGCCCACCAGGCTTCCCCATCCCTGGGATTCTCCAGGCAAGAACACTGGAGTGGGTTGCCATTTCCTTCTCCAATGCATGAAAGTGAAAAGTGAAAGTGAAGTCACTCAGTCATGTCCGACTCTTAGCGACCCCAAGGACTGCAGCCTACCAGGCTCCTCCGTCCATGGGATTTTTCCAGGCAAGAGTACTGGAGTGGGGTTCCATTGCCTTCTCTGGGGTTTAACTTATACATACTACTATATACAAAATGGAAAATCAACAAAAGCCTACTGTATAGTACAGGGAACTCTACTCAATATTCTGTACTGACCTATATGGAAAACGATCTAAAAAGGAATGAATGTGTGCATATGGATAACTGAATCACTTTGCTGTATACCTGAACTAACACAACATTGTGAATCAACTATATCCTAACAAAAAATAAAATTTAAAAATTTGTATTAAATATTGAGATTAAAATACTCACAAAATACACACAAAACATAAAAATGGATAACATGAGACTTTTGAAATATTCTACCCAGTTACTGGGCTTCCCAGGCAGTTCTAGTGATAAAGAACCCACCTGCCAATGCAGGAGATATAAGAGACATGGGTTCAACCCCTGGGTCAAGAAGATTCCCTGGAGGAGGACATGGCAACCCACTCCAGTATTCTTGCCTGAAGAGTCCCCATGGACAGAGGAGCCCGGTGGGCTATGATCCATAGGGCTGCCAAGAGTCAGACATGACTGAAGAAACTTAGCACATACTCACGACCCAGTGACCACTACCAAACATAACTTATCTGTGAAGTCCCCGTCCCATCCCCTTCCCACTCTACTCAGAGGAAACCATTCTGCTAAAATTTATGTTTATCGTTCCTCTCACACTCTCTCCCTTTTAGTTTTCCTAGATGGCAATTCCCTAAGTAATATATTGTCCAGTGTGGCATGTTTTTGAACTTAATATTAACAAAAAAATAGAGCATCTGTCTTACACTGTGCTAAGTCGCTTCAGTCATGTCCAACATTTTGCAGCCCTATGGACCATAGCCCACCAGGCTCTAGCAAGAATACTGGAGTGGGTTGCTGTGCCCTCCTCCAGGGGATCTTCCTGACCCAGGGATCAAACCTGCGTCTCTTACATCTCCTATATTGGCAGGTGAGTTCTTTACCACTAGCACCACCTGGGAAGCCCTGGTCCTCCTCTACTTGCTTTTTCAGTTCAACATTATGTTCGTGAGTTTTATCCATGTTTTTACATATCTATGTAATTCATTACTCTTCACAAGAATATCAGTTTCATTGTATGACTATCATGCAGGTCACTTATCAAAGGTCGATGGACCTTTGAATTGTTCCTCTTTTTCTTCCTGTTACAAAAGACTGCTGGGATGGATATGCACTTTCGTTTTAGAAGTACTTGCTGGGCAATGCCATTTTCAAAGAGATTTGTCCTAATTTATAATCCCATGAAAATAACTCCACATCCTTGCCAACCTTAGATTTTGCCAGGATTCTTAACTTATTGCCAGCATGGTAGTATCTCATTGGTGTTTAAATTTTCATTTTCTTGATGACTAACAAGGCTGAGAATCTTGCCTGTATTTGTTTGAACATTTGGATTTACTCTTCTCTGAAGATGTGATCTTTTGTTTCCATTTTTTGTCCACCGTTTTCATTTTTTCCAGAGGTCTTTATATATTCTAGATACTGTTCACTCGTTAATTACACATATGGCAAACATGTTCTACCAGTCTCTGGTTTGTATTTTTACTTTCTTTTTCATACATCTTGGTGAATGAAAGTTCTTACTTTTACTTTAGCTAATTTACCTGTGTGTGTTAGTTGCTCAGTGGTGTCCAAGTCTTTGTGACCCCATGGACTGCAGCACACCAAGTTTCTCTGTCCTTCACCATCTCCTGGAGCTTGCTCAAACTCATGTCCATCGAGCCAGTGATGCCAATGATCGCATCCTCTGTCAACCCCTTCTCCTCCTGCCTTCAATCTTTCCCAGCATTACGGTCTTTTCTAATCAGTTGGCTCTTCACATCAGATGGCCAGGTATATATATTCTTATTTTATTATTTACAGTTTTTGCATCCTGCTGAAGAAATTTTTCCTTATGCCTAATGTCACAAAGATGTTGTTCTGTGTTATGCCTAAAAACTTATAGCTTTGTCCTTCATATTTAAACGTTTAGTTCACCTACAATCAGTTTTGTGCATGAGCTAAAGTGGGACTTTGATTTCATTTTTCACACACTAGTAACAATTGCTCCAGTCATGTGTATTAAAAGTCTATTCTTTTCCCACTGATGTGCATGCTTACTCTGACATAAATTACATTTCAGTCTGCTTTGAATTCTTTGTTTCATTCATCTATTTATCTTTCTTGATGATAATATGGTAGGGTCATAACTTTATAAGAACTCTTGTCAAAGCTTTATAATAATTATTTATATCGATGTTGTTACTGTTCAGTCACTATGACATGTCCAACTCTGCCACTCCATGAACTGGAACTTGCCAGCCTCCTCTGTCCTCCGGTCTCTTGGAGTTTGTTCAAATTCGTGTCCATTGAGTCAGTGCTGTCTATCCATCTCATCCTCTGTCATCCCCTTCTCCTTCTGCCCTCAATCTTTCCCAGTAACAGTATCTTTTCCAATGAGTCAGTTCTTCACATCAGGTGGCCAGAGTATTGGAGCTTCAGCTTTAGCCCCAGTCCTTCCAATGAATATTAGGGCTTGATTTCCTTTATGATTGATTGGTTTGATCTCCTTGTAGTCCAAGAAATTCTCAAGTCTTCTCCAGTGCCACAATTTGAAAGTATCATTTCTTCAATACTCAATCTTCTCTATGGTCCAACTCTCACATCCATACATGACTACTGGAAAAACCATATCTTTGACTACACAGACCTTTGTTAACAAAGTGACGTCTCTGCTTTTTAATATGCTGTCTAGGCTGTCATAGCTTCCCTTCTAGGCAACAACCATCTTTTAATACCATGGCTATTGTCACCATCTGTAGTGATTTTGGAACACAAGAAAATAAAATCAGTCACTGCTTCCACTGTTTCCCCATCTATTTGCTATGAAGTGATGGGATCAGATGCCATGATCTTAGTTTTTTTAACCTTGAGTTTCAAGGCAATTTTTTCACTTTCCCTTTTCACCCTCATCAAAAGGCTCATAACTATAAGCAAGCTTCAATAACTTTTTATTCTTTTAGAATGTCTTGGTTATTTCTTCCATATATATTTTAAAATTTTCTTTTGACAAGTTGCATGTACATATACACACAAATTTATTGCAATTAGTTGATAATGCATTTACTCAATAGATCAATTTGCAGAGAAATGATTTGTTTGATATTGCTTCTTCCAGTTCACCAACATGGTATATTTTGCATCCCTTCATTTAATTAGAATTTCTTTTAGTAATTAATATGTTTATTAAAGTCCTAATATATTTTGTTAACGTTATTCCTAGCAACAAACTTGCTATGATTAATTATTGAATATCCTCTTTTGAGAAGACTAGATCAGATCTAATTTTCTACTTCTTCTCCTCCTTAATTGGGTTCAGTTCAGTCACGCAGTAGTGTCCAACTCTTTGCGACCCCATGAACCACAGCATGCCAGGCCTCCCTGTCCATCACCAACACCCAGAGTCCACAAAACCCATGTCCATTGAGTTGATGATGCCATTCAACCACTCATCCTTTGTCATCCCCTTCTCCTCCTGCCCTCAATCTTTCCCAGCATCAGGGTCGTCTCCAATGAGTCAGCTCTTCACATCAGGTGGCCAAAGTATTGGAGTTTCAGCTTCAAAATCAGTCCTTCCAATTAACACCCAGAACTGATCTCCTTTATGATGAACTGGTTGTATCTCCTTTCAGTCCAAGGGACTCTCAAGAGTCTTCTCCAACACCACAGTTCAAAAGCATCAATTCTTCTGCACTCAGCTTTCTTATTAGTCCAACTCTCACATCTGTACTTGACTACTGGAAAAACCATAACCTTGACTAGATGGACCTTTGTTGGCAAAGTCAAGTCTCTGCTTTTGAATATGCTGTCTATGTTGGTCATAACTTTTCTTCCAAGGAGTAAGCGTCTTTTAATTTCATGGCTGCAGTCACCATCTGCATTGATTTGGGAGCCCAAAAAAGTAAAGTCTGTCATTGTTTCCCCACCTATTTGCCATGAAGTGATGGGACCAGATGTCATGATCTTAGTTTTCTGAATGTTAAATTTTAAGCCAAATTTTTCACTCTCCTCTTTCACTTTCATCAGGATACTCTTTAGTTGTTCTTCACTTTCTGCCATAAGGGTGGTGTCATCTGCATATCTGAGGTTACTGATATTTCTCCCAGCAATCCTGACTCCAGCTTGTGCTTCTTCCAGCCCAACGTTTCTCGTGATGTACTCTGCATATAAGTTAAAAAAGCAGGGTGAAAATATACAGCCTTGACATACTCCTTTTCCTATTTGGAACCAGTCTGTTGTTCCATATCCAGTTCTAGCTGTTGCTTCCTGACCTGCATACAGATTTCTCAAGAGGCAGGTCAGGTGGTCTGGTATTCCCATCTCTTTTGGAATTTTCCATAGTTTGTGGTGATCCACATTGTCAAAGGCTTTGGCATAGTCAGTAAAGCAGAAATAGATTTTTTTCTGGCACTCTCTTGCTTTTTCGTTGATCCAGCAGATGTTGGCAATTTGATCTCTGGTTCCACTGGCTTTTCAGAAACCAGCTTGAACATCTGGAAGTTCACAGTTCATGCATACTGTTGAAGCCTGGCTTGGAGAATTTTGAGCATTACTTTACTAGCATGTGAGATGAGCACAACTGTGCGGTAGTTTGAGCATTCTTTGAGATTGAAATGAAAACTGACCTTTTCCAGTCCTGTGGCCACTGCTGACTTTTCCAAATTTGCTGGCATAATACATGAACCGTGAAATTCCAGATGTTCATGCTGGTTTTAGAAAAGGCAGAGGAATCAGGATCAGAGATCAGCGGTTGCCAACATCCGCTGGATCATTGAAAAAGCAAGAGAGTTCCATAAAAACATCTATTATTTGGGAGAATGGCATTGAAACATGTAAAATATCATGTATGAAACGAGATGCCAGTCCAGGTTCGATGCACTATACTGGATGCTTGGGGCTAGTGTGCTGGGACGACCCAGAGGGATGGTATGGGGAGGGAGGAGGGAGGAGGGCTCGGGATGGGGAACACATGTATACCTGTGGCGGATTCATTTTGATATTTGGCAAAACTAATACAATTGTGTAAAGTTTAAAAATTAAATTAAATTTAAAAAAAAATCTATTTCTGCTTTCTTGACTATGCCAAAGCCTTTGACTGTGTGGATCACAATAAACTATGGAAAATTCTGAAAGAGATGGGAATACCAGACCACCTGACCTACCTCTTGAGAAACCTATATGCGGGTCAGGAAGCAGCAGTTAGAACTGGACATGCAACAACAGACTGGTTCCAAATAGGAAAAGGAGTACGTCAGGGCTGTATATTGTCACCCTGCTTATTTAACTTATATGCAGAGTACATCATGAGAAATACTGGGCTGGAAGAAGCACAAGCTGGAGTCAGGATTGCTGGGAGAAATATCAATAACCTCAGATATGCAGATGACACCACCCTTATGGCAGAAAGTGAAGAGGAACTAAAAAGCCTCTTGATGAAAGTGAAAGTGGAGAGTGAAAAAGTTGGCTTAAAGCTCAACATTCAGAAAACGAAGATCATGGCATCTGGTCCCATCACTTCATGGGAAATAGATGGGGAAACAGTGGAAACAGTGTCAGACTTTATTTTTCTGGGCTCCAAAATCACTGCAAATGGTGATTGCAGCCATGAAATTAAAAGACGCTTACTCCTTGAAAGAAAAGTTATGACCAACCTAGATAGCATATTGAAAAGCAGAGACATTACTTTGCCAACAAAGGTTCGTCTAGTCAAGGCTATGGTTTTTCCAGTAGTCATGTATGGATGTGAGAGTTGGACTGTGAAGAAGGCTGAGCGCCGAAGAATTGATGCTTTTGAACTGTGGTGTTGGAGAAGACTCTTGAGAGTCCCTTGGACTGCAAGGAGATCCAACCAGTCCATTCTAAAGGAAATCAGCCCTGGGATTTCTTTGGAAGGAATGATGCTGAAGCTGAAACTCCAGTACTCTGGCCACCTCATGCAAAGAGTTGACTCATTGGAAAAGACTCTGATGCTGGGAGGGATTGAGGGCAGAAGGAAAAGGGGACAACAGAGGGTGAGATGGCTGGATGGCATCACCAACTCGATGGACGTGAGTCTGAGTGAACCCCGGGAATTGGTGATGGACAGGGAGGCCTGGCGTGCTATGATTCATGGGGTCTCAAAGAGTCGGACATGACTGAGCAACTGAACTGAACTGAACTGAGTGCAGTACTTTCACAGCATCAATTTTTAGGATTTGAAATAGCTCAACTGGAATTCTATCCCCTCTACTAGCTTTGTTCGTAGTGATGCTTCCTAAGGCCCCCTTGACTTCACATTCCATGATGTCTGGCTCTAGGTGAGTGATCACACCATCATGATTATTTGGATTGTGAATTTCTTTTTTTGTACAGTTCTTTCATGTATTCTTGCCACCTCTTCTTAATATCTTCTGCTTCTGTTAGGTCCATACTATTTCTGTCCTTTATTGAGCCCATCTTTGCATGAAATGTTCCCTTGGTATCTCACATTATAGTCACATTATGCTATAAATTTTACCATAAATAATCATAATTTTACCTTAAATACTATTTTGCCTTTCTTCCACAAGGTTTATGAGATTACTATTTTTGTTGTTATTCCAATTCTAAACATTTTACCATTTCTCTTATGATTTCTTCTTTTACCTGAGTTGTTAAATGTGTGCTTTTAAATTTCTAAATATATGGGGATTTTCACTTGTATTTTAGCTATTACATAATAATTATATAATTGCTTTATAGTTAATGATATACGTGAAACCAGTTCTTTGACTACTTGTATAACTTACTTTTGGAGAAGGCAATGGCACCCCACTCCAGTACTCTTGCCTGGAAAATCCCATGGATGGAGGAGCCTGGAAGACTCTGTGGTCTGATTTTATAAATATTTTTCGTATACTGAAAAGAATATATATTCTGAGGACAGTGTGTTAGATAATGTATATTAGACATTATTTTGTGTGTTGCTCAAATCTATATCCTTACCAATTTATTTGTGTTTGATCTATTTTCAGGAAAAGTATATTAAAACATTGTACTGTAACTGCATATTTTTCCTATATTTCTGTTTGTTTTCTGCTTTAACTATTTTAAAGCTATGTTATTTATTTTCTTGTTGCATCTAACACCTTCTTTTGACACTGATGCCTAGGGGAATTAAGTTAATACATTTGGCTAGACTGGAGTTAATTTTCAGTGAACAATCTTCAGCTCTGCCAAGAATCTTTCCACTGTCTAGGAATTTATATCAATATGCACTTTAGGTGTACAAATAAAAGAAAGCATTAGGTGAGTGGAATATGTAAATAACACCAGCAGGGTTTTGGACAAATTACTAGTTTGGGGGTTTTTTGGCGGTGATGAGAAAGTTGAATCTGTACTCCTCTTGTTGAACTTACTAAATCCGTTTAATATTATTTCTTTTCATATGCAGTGCATTCTCTTGTTCATGACTCAATCTTTTTGTCCTTCAAGAAGAAAAACATGCTGCTGGGGGCCCTGAGTCGGTGATGGGAGGAAGACGAGGGAAGGAGCCACAGAAAAGGCCCCATTTGCTTAATGTCTTCTTAGTCCAGAGTGTTCTGTGTGCATCTTTATTCTCCTTTGTAGTTTTGGCTCCTTAAGGAGGCAGGAAGGAGATGAGCTCTCAGAAAGTCTCACTTTAAAGGAAAATACTGCTGCCCTAGTTTCAACTGCCACACAAGAAATCATTAAATAACATTATACAAAGTGTGGATGTTACTAACATTAAACGCTGGACACCTAGCCCAGCAGTTTTGAAATCTTACTTTCATGGCACCGTTTTATAAAATCCAGGGTACCTTTAATCCTAAGCATATTCAGAATATGATAGCAATTACCCATCACTCTTAGAGATATGCAAGAACAATAACATTTTTAACTGACAGAGCCTAGTTTCTTTTGAAGTGCTTTATCAGGAACAAAAATGATGAAGTGTGCTGAGAATATGCAAATATATTCAAGTGCACACAATTAAAACCCTGAGATGTATTTGATGATAAATCACTTCACTGTGGTTGCAAGTATTCGCAATAGGAATTCAAATTGATAATTATGACTATACGATGGTTAGAATAGCTAACAGTTTTCCATTTTTATCTGCTCTTTGAAATAAAAAGAGAAATGTAATGCCTTAAAACCACTCTCTAACAGGCAGATTGCATTTCAAATATATGAAAACTTTCTTTCCTCTGACTATCTTGTGTAAAAATACCTAGAGAAAACCACAAGTACAAAAAAAAGAAAAGGCAAGTCCTATCCCCACTTCCCACTCCTGACTTCCGGATAAGTTTCCAAAGCTTTTTCCAGTTCTAAATTACCTCCAGTACAGGCCTTAAAGAACGAGAGCAGATGCCCTATGTACCCATTACAATGCCAATGTGTTGTACCCATTACAATGCCAATGTGTTGTCATGGAATTCAAGCCTTGTTCTAACCAATCTCTTCCCTGAGCAGACCCTGGACTGATGAAAAAGCCGTATGATGGGAACATGTGCAGGGATGTGTTAGAGAAGGACCACTGTGATCCCTTTTTTAAAATTAATTTTTAACGGAGTATAGGTGATTTACAATGTTGTGTTAGTTTCTGCTCTACTGCAAAGTAAATCAGTTATACATACACATATATCCATTCTTTTCAGCTTATTTCCCCATATAAACGATTAGGGTTTTCCAGGTGGCACTGGTGGTAAAGAACATATGGAGGAGGGCATGGCAACCCACTCTAGTATTCTTGCTTGGAGAATCCCTATGAACAGAGGAGCCTGGTGGGCTACGTCCACAGGGTTGCAAAGAGTTGGACACGACTGAAGCGACTTAGCCCGACCATGGGTGGTTATAGTGTATTAAGTAGAGTTCCTGGTGCTATCCAGATTATTGCTATTTCTTGATGAAGGCAATTCATCATCAGCTGGGCCAGTTCTCTGTTTTTTGTAGCTTTTTCACAGAGGTTGGTGAGACTTTATAAGATTATTGCCGTTCTCAAGAAGCAAATATAAACTAGATGTAGAGAGATGATTACATTTGTGTCCTGAGGACCTCAGCAAGCAGACACAATTGGAATATACCGTCAACAGGGAAGCAGAAGTGATGCATGGGTTTATAAAGCAGGATTAAAACCAGAGTTACCTGAATAAAAAGCAGGAAGACGGGAACTTATATGTTCAAGTGCCAGCTCTGTTGAGAACATGCCTGTTGTTCCCACTTATTATTTGAAATAAACAATAAGCCATCTCATTGCATGAGAGACTGCTCGCACCAGCCAGCTGATGACACTGAAATCCTCAGAAGCCTCAGATTTCTATGGAAACACAAAACAGTGTTTTTTAATGGAGATGGTAAAATAATTTTGATTGCCAGTGCACAAGTTTTAAAAATACATTATGAACTTTAATCTCTGTAACAATGCCAATGCCTCTTAGTGGAAGGTGTAATTCTCAATAAATAGGAAAACTAAAAACACAAAAGCTAGGGATGAAACTGACCTTGCCCGAGAAGGAGAAAAAACTATTTGCAAATGATGATTAAAAACGTCATGCCCTGGGACGACCCAGGGGGATGGTATGGGGAGGGAGGAGGGAGGAGGGTTCAGGATGGGGAACACATGTATACCTGTGGCGGATTCATTTTGATATTTGGCAAAACTAATACAATTATGTAAAGTTTAAAAATAAAATAAAATTAAAAAAAAAAGAAGAAGAACCCACCTGCTAATACAGGAGACATAAAAATAAATAAATAAATAAATAAAAAGAAAAAAGAAAAAAAACGTCATGCCCTCTTTCTGGAAATATTCCCATCTCCACACAATAGATCTTAGGCTGTGTGGAGTTCTTGATCCTCATACCACTCTTCAAATTGGCTTCTCTGGTGACTCAGGTGGTAAAGAATCTGCCTGCAATGTGGGAGACCTGGGTTCAATCCCTGGGTCAGGAAGATGACCCTAGAGAAGGAACTGGCAATCCAGTCCAGTATTCCCACCTGGAAAATCCCATGGATGGAGGAGCCTCGCGGAGTCCATGGGGTCGCAAAGAGCCGGACACGACTGAGCGACTAACACACACAGTATTTGCCTAACCAGAAGGTAAACACTCTTAGTTGTGGTTTTCATTAGATTTGGGAAACCCTGAAATAAGCCAATATTTGATGGGGGGCATTTTCAGGCTCCTTGAGGGATTTGGGAGCATCTATAGGAGCTCATATAGTTCAGGTGAGATGGATATTGGCACAGAGTGGGTACCACTGGCTTTAATATCCACCCGGTCTGGCTCTCAGCAGAGTCAGGACATGGGAGCTCTCAAGTGATAGTCATTATCACCTCCGAGAGCTTTATCAGATGTGAAATTTCAGACTTTCCTCTTCCACCACCCTGTTGAACTCTGATTCCTGCTGGACAGGCTCCTCATGATCATTGGAACACATATTCCTTTAGTTTTCCATCATCATCACAGTTTTTGGCTCCTTTCTTCCTCCCCTGCTTCTCTACCCAACCCAGACCCCATGGCCCAGTTTGCACAAGTTCTTCATTGGTGTCTTTGCCTCCTTCATCCTCTTTGGCCTTTCACCGTTCCCACCAGTCACATCCATATCTAGATAGAAACCCATTTTCATTCCATTCCCAGGTGCCAAGAACTAACAGAGGGAGTTGAGACGTGCTGAAGGATTGCAGATAAATTCAAGTTTTCTGGATGCCCAGCTTCTTCTGCTGCTCATCAACCCTCTGCATCAGCTGTCAGTCCTCAACTCTCTTCTTCTCCCAGAAAACCCTCCACTACTATCTTCTTCAGGTGATCAAGTCTATCTAAAATGAACCCCTCTCTTTTTTAAAGATCTCTGATATTTTTGAGGTATTAACGTATATCAACTTTTTTCTTCCATCACTTTTTCCTTTTCTTTTTTTTCATGCAGAGAAGCAGTGAACTGGCTCCATCTTCGTGGTCTCAACAGAGGGGTAGGACAGGATGGATCTTACTGGCTTTGGTTTCAAAGAACCTGAGCTCTTAGGAGAAGGAGGAGAATTGAGAATTAGCACAGTGTTTGGATGAAACCAAAAGGGGAAGGATTCTCATCCACACCCCATCCCATCCAAATCCTTCCCCAGCTTAGGAGATTCCTCTGAGATGGTGGCAAGATCAGAGGCTGTGAGCCCTGGAGAGAGAAGACCAATTGCCTTCTGGCTCAACAGAATTGTAGAGAGAAAATGGAGTCACAGTGATTGAGCAGACGAGTCCTTAATGAAGCAGAAGTGACCACACAGAGCACAAAGACAGCACTAAGAGTCCCCTGCCACTGACGTAACATGGAAACAGCAGGAAGAGCCACCAGACCTGAAGGTATCATGTGCAAAAATGGGCACTTCTCAGTTGAAATCTATGTGGACCAAAGTTCAGATGTACTTTTCCGCCTCCCCAACCACATGCTAGTACTCTGTAAGTAACTTGGAACCATGATGGAGCTCTGGGAATGGAAAAGTGGGTAGGCAGGATGACCTGGGATAAAGTTTTCGTCAATTCATTGGGATGAGGGTGCATAATATTAATACAAACTAGGCTGAGTTACAGACAAAGACAATTTGTATTTATTGCTTAATCAAAACCTGAAATTCAAACCTACCTCATCTATGTCTTCAGCCATCTTCTTCCTCTCACATTAACAAGACAAAGTGTTCTGTTGCCTTCTGTTCTATCTTCACTCCAAGAATTTGTTGTTGTTTAGTTGCAAAGTTGTGTCTGACTCTTTGTGACCCCCATGGACTGTAGCCCGCCAGGCTCCTCTGTCCATGGAATTTCCCAGGCAAGAATACTGGAGTGGGTTGCCATTTCCTACTCCAGAGGATCTTCCTGACCCAAGGATCAAACAAGTGTCTTCTGCATTGGCAGGCAGATTCTTTACCACTGAGTCACCAGGGGAGCCCTGATTCCAAGAATATCATGCTGTCATTCTCAACCACTGCTATAGTATTTTCCAACATTTATCAAACCTTTGCTACACATGTATCTCTTCTTGCATTAGTTAATTTTAAGTCTCAAGGAGCAGAGTCTAACTCAGTGTACCTAAGATAAGAAGGTGGATGGGTTGACTGATGGAATCCAAGGAAATGTATTAACATAACTGTGCCTCAGAAATAATTGGAACTAGAGTCACATCGCTCTTAGGATGCTTTCTCTCCATTTCTTCAATCTACTCTCTGAAAACTGGAGTCTATCTTTTTTTTTTGCAGACTAACTGGCTTATGCCAGCAGAGGAGAAATACAACTGCTGACAGCATCAAAGTTTTTCATGTTAAAACTTCTCCAGTGGGGAGAAGACTGACTCATGCTTTCTTTCTGATATCACACTCAAAAATCCATACATTCTGCATGTCGGCTCTAAGGTTTGCGGTGTAGCTAGAAATAGTTAGCAGAAAAGGCAGGTAGTGAAATGGAACAGACAAAACAATAGACGTCCATAACCTATCTTTAAGGGAGGTTGGCTGTTATTCCAGTGGCCTATAAGCTTGCACACTCAGTCAGAAAGGAAATACTCACAAAGGAATTTGTAGTTTTTCAGTTGCTCACTCGGGTCTGACTCTTTCGACCCCATGGACTGCTGCACGCCAGGCTTCCCTGCCCTTCACAATCTCCTGGAGTTTGCTCAAATTCATGTCCATTGAGTGGATAATGTCATCCAACTATCTCATCCTCTGTCATCCCCTTCTCCTCCTGCCCTCAATCTTTCCCAGGATCAGGGTCTTTTCCAGTGAGTTGGCTCTTCACATCAGGCAGCCAAAGTATGGGAGCTTCAACTTCGGCTTCAGCATCAGTCTTTCCAATGAATATTCAGGGCTGATTTCCTTTAGGATTGACTGGTGTGATCTTGCAGTCCAAGGGACTCTCAAGAGTTTTCTCCAACACCACAGTTTGAAAGCATCAATTCATCGGCGCTCAGCCTTCTTTATGGTCCAACTCTCACATTGATACATGACTACTGGGAAAACCATAGCTTTGACACAAAAGAATATGCGTGTTTATACTTACTGCCTCCACTGTCTTCCCATTTACTCTCCTCAGTTTTTTACAGTTCAGTTCCTGCTTTGATCATTTAAAGAAATTCTTTTATAGGTACCTGTGAACGATCTCATCATTCTCAAATTCAACTACCTTTTTTTTTTCTTCTTCTTCTTTTTTTTTAGTAAGCACCTTCCTTTTTCTTTCTTTTTGTTTTAAATAGCAATCGTTGACTCTGTTAATCAAAATCTTTTTTCCTAGCTCAGACCCATGTATTGATTTTTTTACCTGGTTCTCTTCCTACCTTCTAGGTATGTCTTCTGTCTCCTTTGCTGGTTTTTCCTTGCTCCACATGCTCCTTAATTATAAGTAATTATCACATTTCTGACCTCAATCACCTTTTTTCCTACGCTCCCTCTTACAATAAATAATTTGAAGCCTTCTGCAGTTTTTTATTTCCCATGGCATAAAACCAAAAGCAGTAAAAGCTGAAAAAAGCTAATGTGAAGTTGATATCCCATAATAACAATGTGACGAATTATAATAACAGCTAGAGTTGAAATTTTCTGAGCACTGACCAGTACTCTAAGCACATTACTTGCATTAAACCATGTGATCTTCATCTTCATTCTTCATCTTCATGGTGACTGCAGCCATGAAAGTAAAAGATGCTCACTCCTTGGAAGGAAAGTTATGACCAACCTAGATAGCATATTCCAAAGCAGAGACATTACTTTGTCAACAAAGTCCATCTAGTCAAGGCTATGGTTTTTCCAGTGGTCATGTATGGATGTGAGAGTTGGACTATAAAGAAAGCTGAGCCCTGAAGAATTGATGCTTTTGAACTGTGGTATTGGAGAAGACTCTTGAGAGTCCCTTGGACTTCAAGGAGATCCAACTGGTCCATCCTAAAGGAGATCAGTCCTGGGTGTTCATTGGAAGGACTGATGTTGAAGCGGAAACTCCAATACTCTGGCCACCTGATGCGAAGAACTGACTCCTTGGAAAAGACCCTAATGCTGGGAAAGATTGAGGGCAGGAGGAGAAGGGGACGACAGAGGATGAGATGGTTGGATGGCATCACTGACTCAATGGACATGAGTTTGAGTGAACTCCGGGAGTTGGTGATGGACAGGGAGGCCTGGCGCGCTGCAGTCCATGGGTTTGCAGAGAGTCTGACACGACTGAGCGAATGAACTGAACTGAACTGATCTGATCTTCATCTTATGAGATGAATACTTTTTTTATTATTCTCCTTTTGACAGAATAATAAGGAATAAAAAAAGAAAAGGGAATGCACAGGGGTTAAAACCACATTCTCTGTCAAATAATGAGAAAGGTAACATTCAGACTTGAGCAGTCTCCCAAACATGCTTGGGGCTTCCTGTGTTCTTGCTTCTGCTCCTGGAGATTGGCCTCCGTACCATACTCCATCGTTGAACATTTTGCCCGTCCTTCAAGGAAGAAGTTCCCAGGTTTCCCCTTCCCAGTGCCTTGTTGGATGGATTCTTTCCCTCCACTGTACTCCCATGGAGTCCTATCTGTGCCTTGCTTATAAATTTATCATTCTATCTTCTACCTGACTATTTAAGAAGATGCCACCTTGTTCGGTATAGTGTGGGCACCTGCAGGTGTGTGCCCACACTATAGTGCCTCTCAGAGCTTTGTTCTGTCATGGATGCTCAATCAGTGTTTATTAACTGAATAGATGAGTCACTTGTCAAACAATAAATCTTGTTGAGAATCATCTGTAAGCTTCCATAGATTAGTGCTGCTTTGAGTACAGCCTGCAGACTGATACTGTAACTGAGAATGGGGTCTGCAGATAGTCACTCAAAAAGCCAATAAAGAGGCAAGATTGGTGAAAAGGAAAGTTTGCTTTACTTTGGATGGTGGCAACAATGGCAAGGAGAGAGACAGAGGGCAGACACCTGTTCCAAAGCCCAGAATCAGTGGGCAAGAGCTTTTATAGACAGAGCAAGGGGCTACATGCAGAAACAGCACAGTCAGCTCTAAAAGTCATCTTGTAGCTGGTCATCAGAGCTCTGACCAGCATCATCTTGATTTAAGTACAATTAATCTTTAGTTCCAGCATCAGTTTGTTTCCCTTTCTTGAGGCCAGTTTTCAGAATTGTGACATCTTATGTCATGGCAACAGTCTGGTCATCAGGTAGTTAACTTCTCTACCTGGTGGGGGTTTTGGTATTTCAGTATTTACAAGACAGCTCACAGGATATGGCTCAGAATATTATCTGTAGCCCTTGCAGAGGAACTAAAGGTTCTTGAATATGCTTAATGAATACATTATTATTATTGTTTGGTCTCCTTTGACTGTTTTCCTTTGGTTTGGCATTTTCTCACTCCCCTGATTGAACTTATTCTTTGACCGAAGTTTTTCTGCAGATGAAAGGCAGGCAGAGGCCACTGGGGGCGAGGACCATAGGGTCTGCTCCGTTTCAGTCCTCTTCCAGGAACCATTTGTTATGATAAGATAAGGAGGTTGTACCAGAGGGTGAATCAACACAAAGCTTCTTCATTAACAAAGTTCTGCTAAGAAAAAAATCCTGGTTGGACTAAAGGCTGTGCCTAGTGACATAGATGATTTACCATGTGGTTGAATTACATTTTGGTGCCAGCTGTTACCTTCATCAGGGATCAATAACGAATAGTTTGAGGACTTGTGTTTTGAGTAGCAAGGCTATAGGGGATATAAAGCAGATATGACTTCTGCTCCTGGGAACTCACATTCTAGGTGAAGAGATACGATACGATATCAAGAACAGCAACACCAAATCACAAGGTGCTAAGCATGTAAGTCAATAAAAGAATAAAAATACTATAGTGCTTCCAAACTGTTAGTCTAACTCTCCAATTTTTGCAGATTAAGAAACGAAGGCTCATATGGGAATGCTTCCAATGCTTCCACTGGAATGGGAACAAAATGCTTCCAAGGGAACAAAAAAAATAGAAATACAGTTTAAAATATGATATAAATATTCACAACATTTATAGGTGGGCACATATATATGGGTGCTATAAGAAAATTTTTCTGATTTTATCTGTAGCTTTAATAAAATCTAAAAGCTTGCACAAAGAAATATGACAATTAGGAGACATTATTTAACAGTGTATTTTCCCAGTCTGTACATAATTCCTGTACTTAAAAATTCTAGTCTATCTCTTCTTTAAAGAAAACAATTGTGAATACTTAAGAAAGCATTTTCTGAGTGGCTATATTTTCTTTTTTTTTTTTTTTCAAAATCTTTCCTATTGACCTTCCCCCACTGTCTCTTTGAAGCAGTCTCTCAGAGCTATCTGAGGTGCTGTTTCCTGGGCTGCAGTCCTCATTTTGCCCCAAATAAAAGTAGAACTCTCACACTGTTCATCTTTTTAAGTCAACATTCGCATTATATATTATGCCACATGGTTAAATTGAATTGGTATCCACGAATATCCTAGTGTTGAGGGTCTTGACACAAGATTCAGCGTTTGTTTTTTAATCCCAGTTAGAAGGAAATGGCAATCCACTCCAGCACTTTTGCCTGGAAAATCCTATGGACGGAGAAACCTAATAGGCTACAGTCCCTGGGGTCGAAAGGAGTCGGACACGACTGAGCGACTTCGCTTTCACTTTCATATAAATAGTATTTTGTGCATGATGACCTAATTCATTTGTATCTATAAGGAATGGCAAATCCTTCCGTTTATAGGGATTTGCAACTATACTGAAAATTAAATGGTATTATCAACAGAATAGAAACGGGTATTTTTAGTAGATTCCAGAGGAAAAAAGTCCTAGTTGTGGATAATTGAGATTTATCTGCTAGAATGAATCCTCTTGATACTACAAGCAGGAATTTATTCAGATTTGACTTGAGTTTCCCTTCTGAGGGGTATTTTTTCCAGGGAAACAGAATCTGTACAGAATCTGTAAAGTTTTAGTGCATTTTCATAAATTTGTATTATTGCCAGTTTCCCATAGGGACTGAATATGGAATTTAAAGATACCATGTGTAACCTAACTCAAAATCTAAAGCCCCATAAAAATATAAATTTTCATATTGTTTTATGAACTTGTTAGAGAACTACTATCATCTGACTGTAAGTGTTGTATCTTTTGAGATATCAACAGTAACACCTAACTAGGATGGGTGTACCTTCAAGTGGGGAGGGAACCCTCAAATAAGAAAACAAGAAAGAGCATTTTACAGTGAAAACCTCTTGCAGATTGGCAGTCCACTCCTGGCAAAGTAGTCTCATGTTGTTGACAGGAAATCAGGCTTCCAGATTTCTGCATCTCTATAAGCTTTGATAGCTGCTAGACACAGAGCTGTCGTGTGTCTGTCTCATAGAGAAGGAGGTGGGAAATGCAAAAGAAGGTGCCCTATTCTAAGGGACCTTCTCAGAACCACCCCTGACAATGGTACAGACTTCTTAGGGGCCAGATTTTAGGCACAGGCCACAGGGAGCAGCAAGCAGTCTGGAAATTCTGCCTTCATTACAGTGGTAATGCACAGGAATAAGAGCTGGGATATTATTATTACTAAAGAAAATGAAAATGGATATTGAGAGGCAACAGCAGCCTGACACAAGCAAAATATGTCTTCTCTTAGTATCTGTTGTTGTTGTTGAGTCTCTCAGTCATGTCCAACCCTTCGAGACCCATGGACTGCAGCATGCCAGGCTTCCCTGTCCTTCATTATTTCCGAGTTTGCTCAAATTCATGTTCACTGAGTTGGTGATGCCATCCAGCCATCTCGTAATCTGCTGCCCTCTCCTCCTTTCGTTATACAGTAGTGGTAACCTTAATCAAAGGTTTTATATTTTCTTTGAAGGGCATTCAAGTATAGATCATATGTAGCAAGGCTTTCAAACATTTGTTGATTACAAATACAATTTTAGGTAGTCTGACAATCATCCTTTTGGGGAGAAATATTATCAATAAGAGTAGATTCACTGAACCAGATATTGCGCCAAAATTAGAACTGATTACAGATATTGGATGGAACGGGCCAGATTTCTGAACAATCACTTCCTAGAGACATGTGAGTTAAGTCAACAGATTGCTATGGAAACAGAAAAGGAAAGGAACACATCCTTAGGAACAGAATGTATGATCTGACAGTACACATTTATGCTGTCACAGGGAAAGGAGAAAGAAAAATCTCTACTTCAAGGCAGTCAATACTTTTGTGGTTCTTGTACTTCCTGACAAAATATTTGATCTGCTTGGGCACCCAGGAGAGGAGACACAGCTGGCAAGGGATCGAGATAGATTCTAACACAGAAATATTACAACACACTCTTACAAATGTGTTATAGAAAGCCATCAGATTTACAATTCTGTCCTCCACCAGCTCCCTCCCTGTCACTGAGGGAACACACACTAGAACTCACACATCAAAATGAAATCCCAAGGAAATCTAAGAAAAATGTAAACAGGAAAAAAAACTGTTTAAAAAAAATAGCAAGTTCAATGTCACAGTGAGAAAACATTTAGGTTTTTTGTCCAAAAGCTGTTGCTCTCTTCAATTGTATCTTAAAATATTCATTTAAGAAAATTGAGGTGGGGGGCTTTAGATATTCTTTTGGAGAAATCTATTCTAAGATAAACCGAGAAGATGAAGAAGGGGGAGGATCAAGATGGAGAGATTTATAAACTTGTTTGTCGCAGTGATCTTTATTGGTCAGGGATGAACTGTGGGATACTTGTATGCGCTTTACTCCTGTTATGGAATAACCTGCATTTCCTCCAAATTCGTACACTGAAGCCCTAACCTCTTAGGTGACTATATTTGGAGATGTGGACTTTAAGGAGGCAGTTAAAGTTTAAGGAAATCAGTACGTGGGACCTTAATCCTTATGAAAAGAGAGAAAGACTCCTGAGACGCTCACACTGAGGAAGGACCGTGTGAGGACACAGCAAGAAAGCAGCCACTGACATGCTAACGAGGGGCTTCCCCGGTGACTCAGCGGTAAAGAGCCCACCTGCCAATGCAGGAGATGTTGGTTTGATCCCTGGGTCAGGAAGATGCCCTGGAGGAGGAAATGGCAACCCGCTCCAGTATTCCTGCTGGAGAACCCCATTTTCAGGACTTGACTGAGGGTCTGAACACAAATCAATACTGAGATAGAAGCCCCATTTTAATAACCTGTGAAAACATTCACTTCTGCCTGACACAAAATGACAAAATGAGGACTAAAACTTTGTTTATTTTTGCCTTTTGTAGTACATGAACTCATGTTCCTAGGGCCTCACACTCAGCCTACTCTTTTGGGAATGGTAGTTCAGTAACATTATTGTTTAAACAAGTTTTTTTTGGACCTGAATGTTAGACAAGAGCCCACTCTCAGGCCCCAGAAGGGGTCACCCTTCCTGCAACAGACAGAGGATTTATTATAAGGAAGTGGCTCGTGTGATTAGGGAGGCTGAGAGATCCCACCATCTGTCATTTGCAAGCTGGAGACTCAGGAAAGTCAAAATATGAGTTTCATTCATATTTTTACCCTGGGAAAATGCCTCACAACACAGTCAATTTATAAATTTGATTCAAAACATTGTCCACGTGATAGGTGTGGATTATCTTTGCTAAACTTGTTAAATCAGAAAGTTAAAGATTTGGGAAAGAGAATTGGACCCCTTTGGAAAACACTGTGCATTTTCTGAAGTCACTCCCTTATCACCACTTAAATAAGGCATTTGAGGACACTGTGTCTTCCTTTAGTTGCAGCTCTGTAAGTGATACGGGCTTCCCCAGTGGCTCCGCGGTAAAGAATCTGCCTCCCAATGCAGGCAAGATAGGTTCGATCCCTGGATCGGGAAAATCCCCTGGAGGAGGAAATGGCAACCCACTCCAGTATTCTTGCCTGGAGAACTCCATGGACAGAGGAGCCTGGTGGGTTGCAACCCATGGAGCCTCGCAGAGTTGGACACGACTGAGCAAGCGCACAGACAGAATGAATCGTGCGATCCATTGAGGGTCTGAATAGAACAAAAGACGGAAGAGAAATTTGCCCCTTTCCTCCTGACTCACTGCTTGAGCTGGGGCATCTCATCTCATCTTTTCCTGTCCTCAGATGGGGGTGTATACCATAAGCTTCCCTGCTTCTCATGTCCAGATTTGCTTTCCTGGGTCTCCAGCTTGCAGATGGCAGATGGTGGGATCTCTCAGCCTCCATAATCACATGAGCCACTTCCTTATAGTAAATCCTCTATCTGTTGCAGGAAGAGGGAGCCCTTCTAGGGCTCTTGTCTAACATGCAGAAATGAATTGTCTAAGACACACATGCTGACAAAGGAAGAGACTTTATTAGGAAGAGGAGCCTGGGCAGAGAGCAGGAGGGCAAAGGAACCCAGGAGGACTGCTCTACCCTGTGGCTCCAAGTCTATAGGTTTTATGGTGACAGGTTTCTGGTGAATGATTCTGACTCAGGGTCTTCCCTGGTAGTGCATGCATCACTAGGCCAAGCTGGGTTCTGGAAGGCTGGTAGGACACATGAACTGGTGGTGTCTTCTTTCTCCTTTTGACTTTCCCCAAATTCTTCCTATTGGTGGTAGCTTGTTCCATGTTCTTTATTAGGACCTCATGTTCAAGATAACTCATGCAAGTTGTTACTACAGGGCCTGACAAGGTCGGGAGGTTTCAGCCTATGTTCCTCCCTGCCCTTCCTCACATCTAAATTTATATATAAAGTTATATGTTCTTATGTATTCATACAAAGGAACCCACTGGTTCTATTTCTCTGGAAAACCTTGATAATCCAGGTGTTAGTAAAGGAAACAGTTTTAGAGCTGTGAAGTCCAATGGCTTTGAGCTTAACTTCATGGCTGAAACCCAGAAGTCATGTGGGAAGTGTCAGAGATCCTAGGGCTTATGGATTTTCATGCAACTGACTATGTAGATGAGTGAGTCTTGAAACTGTACTCACTTTTTAAGGTTATCTACACTGATGCTATTTGTTTGAGCCTACTGCTGCTACTGCTGCTAAGTCACTTCAGTCGTGCCTGACTCTGTGCGACCCCAGAGACAGCAGCCCACCAGGCTCCCCCGTCCCTGGGATTCTCCAGGCAAGAACACTGGAGTGGGTTGCCATTTCCTTCTCCAATGCGTGAAAGTGAAAAGTAAAAGTGAAGTCGCTCAGTCATGTCCGACTCTTAGCAACCCCATGGACTGCAGCCAACCAGGCTCCTCCGTCCATGGGATTTTCCAGGCAAGAATACTGGAGTGTGTTGCCATTGCCTTCTCCAAGATATCATTGCAGTCATGTTTGGTCTGATGGAAGATTATTTTGCTACATGCCCTAACTATGGCTGGGCAAAGGTAAATTGGAACAGGTGATATATAATAAGTTTACTAAGACTGCTGCGTGACCAGAGAAATGCATTGTCTCACAGTTCTGGAGGCTAGAAGTCTGAGATCAGGTGTTAGCAAGGTCAGTTCCTTTGAAAGCCTGTGAGGAAGACTCTGTTCCAGGCCTCACTTCAGATTCTGGTGGTTTTCTGATAATCTATGCTGTTCTTTGGCATGAAGATGCACCAAATCTCTGTCTTCATCTTCACATGGCCTTCTTCCTGTGGGCAGGTCTGTGTGCTAATTTCCCCCTTTTCTAAAGGGCATTGGTCATGTTAAATTGGGGGCTCACCCTACTCCAGTATGGGACTTCCCTGGTGGCTCAGACAGTAAAGAATCTGCCTGCAATGCAGGGGACCCAGGTTCAGTCTCTGGGTCAGGAAGGTCCCTTGGAGTAAGGAATGGCTACCCACTCTGGTATTCTTGCCTGGGGAATTCCATGGAGAGAGCAGTCTGGTGCGCTACAGCCCATGAGTCACAAAGAGTCAGACACGACTGGGTGACCAACAATTTCTTTCTACTCCAGTGTGACCTTGTCCTAACTAATTACATCTACTATGACCCTGCTACCAAATCAGGTCACAGTCTGGGGTACTGGGGTTTGGACGTTAATATAGGAATTTGGGGTGCACATAGTTCAACCTGTAACACTTCCATTAACTTGAGATTTTTCAGGCCCTCCACCCCTAACCTTCAGCACTTCATCAATGAGAGTTAAAATTTTTGATGCAGCACTTCACTTAATTAGCTATTATAATTCCTGCGGGGAGGGGGAAATTAGTTAACAGGTTTTTCTGATAATAGGAGGGTCGACCTATTATGCGGTCAAACTGTCCTGAAGGCCACGTGTCCTGGAACGGGGGACCTGCTGGTGGAACCCTTTATCAGGTGTGCACAATTGTGTTGATTGATCTCTTTTTAGAAACTAGCATTTTACAGCCATTCATTTTCAATCCGGTAATCAGCCTGATTAAACTTTGACAAGCATAAAGAAGGGGAAAAATGAAATAATAACTCTTTTGCTAAATCTTAACTGGGGAAGAAAGCTGACAGCCCTAAGAGGGAAAAATGATGGGTATTTAAAATATAAAATTTGAAGAAACAATGGGCATCTGAATGATACTTGTTAAAATAATTATATTTATTTTTATATGATTATATTCAAAGCATTCATGATAAAGCTTTGAATATAATCATTACCATTTTTTTTTTTGGTGGCACTCTGTGTCATGTGGGATCTTAGTTCCCAGACCAGGGATTGAACCCATGCCCCCTGCACTGGAAGCATGGAGTCTTAACCAGCAGACTCCAGGGAAGTCCCCTGCCAGTTTTATTTAGCTTAACATGAAAGTGAAAGAGGAGAGTGAAAAGGCTGGCTTAAAACTCAACACTCAGAAAACGAAGATCATGGAATCAGGTCCTATCACTTCATGGCAAATAGATGGGGAAAAAGTGGAAGCAGGGGCAGATTTTAATTTCTTGGGCTCCAAAATCACTGCAGACAGTGACTGTAGCCATGAAATTAAAAAATGCTTGCTCCTTGGAAGGAAAGCTATGACAAACACAGACAGCATGTTAAGAAGCAGAGCCATCACCTTGCTGACAAATGTCCATATATGTCATGTAAATGTCCATTTGCATGACAAATGTCAAAGCTATGGTTTTTCCAGTAGTCATGTGTGGATGTGAAAGTTGGACCAGAAAGAAGGCTGAGGACAATTCTTTCCAATTGGGCTGGAGAAGATCCTTGGGAGTCCTTTGGACTGCAAGGAGGTCAAACCAGTCAATCCTAAAGAAAATCAGCCCTGAATATTCATTGGAAGGACTGATGCTGAAGCTGAAACTCCAATACTTTGACCACCTGATGCAAAGAGCTAACTCACTGGAAAAGACTCTGATGCTGGAAAAATGGAAGGCAAAAGGAGAAGGGGACGACTGAAGATGAGGTGGTTGGATGGCATCATCGACTCAATGGACGTGAGTTTGAGCAAACTCTGGGAGATAGTGAAGCCTGGGAAGATAGGGAAGCCTGGTGGAAAAAAGTGGGACATGACTGAGCAACTGAGCCACAACATGAGTAAAGTACCTTAAGGTGATACATGAGATGTTGGTTTGGACTATTGGGGGATTTTGTTGTTTCAGGGTTTTGTTTTGTTTATGTTTCAACATCTCACCTCTGAGTTAAGATCATTTCACTCTTCAGTGGTTCTCAGCTGGGAACACCATTGCCCCCAGGAAATATTGGGGAATATTTGAAGACATTTTTGGTTGTCACAACTTGGGCAAGGTGTCCAATGGGTAGTGGCCGGAGACACTGCTTACTCTCTTACCATGTACATGACAGCCCCCCGCCCCCCCCCACCCCGCATAGCAGTGTTATCCTCCTCAAAATGTCAGTGATGCCAACATTGAGTTCATTCATCTTTCCCCCAAGGGTCTAGACTGGGGAGCCTTCATTCTGCTATTTAACTAACTGTGCCAGCTATAGATGTCACCCTAGACTCATGCTATTCTTGGAGAGAAGGTAACAGTATACTGAGGTCAAGCCAAAACTCTGAAGGAGGTCCAATAGCCTCACCAAAATTTTTGCCAATGTCTAGAAGTTCATGTTCTCAAGGTCACTCAGACTTGGCCTTCTGCTCCTGGGAAATTCACATATTTTAATTCCATCTTCCCTCCTACTGTTATTCGCTCTGTTCACTTTCAAACCAGATGTGGAATTTGACCTCCCTGTCTTTTTCAGTTCAGTTCAGTTCAATTGCTCAGTCGTGTCCAACTCTGCAACCCCATGGACTGCAGCATGCCATGCCTCCCAGTCTGTCACCAACTCCCGGAGCTTGCTCAAACTCATGTTCATCAAGTCGGTGATGTCATCCAACCACCTCACCCTCTGTCGTCCCCTTCTCCTCCCGCCTTCAATCTTTCCCAGGATCAGGGTCTTTTCAAATGAGTCAGCTCTTCATATCAGGGGGCTAAAGTGTTGGAGTTTCAGCTTCAGCAACAGTCCTTCCAATGAATATTCAAGACTGATTTCCTTTAGGATGGACCAGTTGGATCTCCTTCCGGCCCAAGGGACTCTCAAGAGTCTTCTCCAACACCACAGTTCAAAAGCATCAATTATTCGGCAGTCTGCTTTCTTTATTGTCCAACTCTAACATCCATACCTGACCACTGGAAAAACCATAGCTTTGATTAGAAGGACCTTTGTTAGCAAAGTAATGTCTCTGCTTTTTAATATGCCGTCTAGGTTGGTCATAACTTTTCTTCCAAGGAGCAGGCATCTTATTCATGGCTGCAGTCACCACCTAGAGTGATTTTGCAGCCCCAAAAAATAAAGTCTGTTACTATTTCCACTGTTTCCCCATCTGTTTGCCATGACATGATAGGACCAGATGCCATGATGTTAGTTTTCTGAATGTTGAGTTTTAAGCCAACTTTTTGACTCTCCTCTTTCACTTTCTTTCATCAAGAGGTTCTTTTTTTCTTTCTCGCTTTCTGCCATAAAGGTGGTGTCATCTGAATATCTGAGGTTATTGATATTTCTCCCAGCAATCTTGATTCTAACTTGTGCTTCATCCAGCCCAGCATTTCTCATGATGTACTCTGCATAGAAGTTAAATAAGCAGGGTGACAATATACAGCCTTGAAGTATTCCTTTCCTGATTTGGATCCAGTCTGTTGTTCCAGGTAGAGTTCTAACTATTGCTTCTTGACCTGCATACAGATTTCCCAAGAGGCAGGTCATGTAGTCTGGTATTCCCATCTCTTTAAGAGTTTTCCAGAGTTTGTCGTGGTCCACACAGTCAAAGGCTTTGGCATAGTCAATAAAGCAGAAGTAGATGTTTTTCTGAAATTCTTTTGCTTTTTTGATGATCCAACGGATGTTGGCAATTTGATCTCTGGTTCCTCTGCCTTTTCTAAAGCCAGCTTGAACATTTGGAAGTTCACAGTTCACATACTGTTGAAGCCTGGCTTGGAGAATTTTGAGCATTACTTTTCTAGCATGTGAGATGAGGGCAATTGTGCAGTAGTTTGAGCATTCTTTGGCATTGCCTTTCTTTGGGATTGGAATGAAAACTGACCTTTTCCAGTCCTGTGGCCACTGCTCAGTTTTACCAATTAGTTGGCATATTGAGTGCAGCACTTTCACTGTCTTTTTACCTTCGCAAAATCCTTCCCAAATAAGGCACCAGGGTAACAGTGTGCTGAATTTTTCATTTTGGAGGGGTGATATATTTCATGCGAGGGTGTTATTTTTCATAGGCACAAAAGAACAGAGGACAGACTATTACCTTTCTTTAGTCATCCCTACACGTTGCTTGGCCATCTTCTTTCTTTTCCACAATTCTCTTCTGCAGTTTTATAAGACCTCAACCCTCAGGCTCCCCAGTGAAGCCAATTCCTCTGTGCTCAGCTGTGCATAGCTATGTAGAATTCCAGGTCCAGTTTAGTTCCCAGCCTCTCTCGCTTGGGATTCATTACTGGGCTTCATTCAACAGTGGGTCATCCCCCTCTAGGTCCTGCTCTAACTCACACCAAAATCAGGTGAAGATGTTAATGTTCTGATGTCCTCCTTTCTTGCCCCTCAAACCAGTCCCTAGAGGAGAACATGCAGAATTCTGCTTCCACTCAAGCGATGACATCACTCTACTTTATCAGACTCTTAGAAAGTAGACTCGACTTTCCCACCTTTCCTCTGTTTCTCTTGTTTACAAAACTATTTGACCCTGGGCACATCACTCAATTAAAAATCACAGGAAGTAGAGCCTACAGAAACCCTGGAACACATCTATTTTAAGTCTTTCATTTTAGAACCAAGAGAATTGTTTGGGATTAACCCAAGGTTAATTAATGGTATTTGGTACCTGAATCCAGGCACCTGTTTCCTGGTTCTCTCATCACAATTACAGGGAGGGAAAAAACCCAAATCCTAGCTCAAGGAAATCTCTTTGTTGAGCCTCAATTTCCTTGTTAAAAATAGGAAAGGAATAAATGAGATGGTCTCTAAGGTTCTTTTCAACACAAGGAACCACGTAATTATCCAATGTTGCTTGGAGACTCTCTGAACCTACCCCACCACCACCACCGCCAGTGACAAAACGAATAAAAACACTTTGCCAACCGCGTTGAAAAAGTTTCACTTTTTCACTCACATGACATATGTAAAGAGACCTAATGGTATGCTAGGTAAGAGTACAGACATTAAACCTAAAACATCTGGGTGAGAATCCAGGCTCAGCCTCTTATTAGATAAACTGTGTGATCTCGGGTAAGCCACTTAACATCTCTGTGTCCTTGTTTCATCCATTTTTAAAAGGGGGGTTATAATCACAATGAATATTCTAAGATAGCTTTGGGGAGTGAACAGGTTCATCAAACCACTTAAAACGTTAATGGCATATTAATGTCTGTTGACTCTTTGTGACCCCATGGTATGTAGCCTGCCAGGCTCCTCCGTCCATGGGATTTTCTAGGCAAGAATACTGGAGTGGGTTGCCATTTCCTTCTCCAGAGGATCTTCCTGACCCAGGGATTGAACCCAGGTCTCCCGCATTGCATGCAGACTCTTTACCATCTGAGCTACCAAGGAATCCAATGTTTATTAACACATTATTTCCGACACTTGCAATTAGTAGGCTACAGATGACGAAATAAAATAATTAGGTTAAAATAGGAAAATTACAGGAATACACTCATTTTACATCCACTTTTTTTTCTTGTGTTCTAAGAACCAAAGAGTATCTGAGTCAACTCATAAGAGAATCTCACAGTATTATTTTTAGACTCTTGGGAGAAACTTTTAATCATGCGTGCACTTGGATAGCAGATTATTCATGGTCATGAGAATGTATCAGTTACTGAGGGCAGGCTGAGAACATTAAGATTGTGCCGTGTAAGCGCTTGGGCTTGTGCTTCTGGGTGAGGTTCTGTGTAAAGTGTTGCAATTTACATTTCCTGCAAAAATTCAGAGGAAAGCCAAATGCTTGCAAACTGGGCTTGATAGCATTGGTTTTTTTGAATGTAATTTTTTAAATCTTGCTGTCAGAAGGGAGGACTGTTTCCCTGGAAACCTCACCTGTATTTAAAGTTAAATTATTTTTAATTAGTCTCAAATTATTTTCCTGGAAGGTCTTAGCCTTGAAAACTCCGCTCTCTATCTCTTTCAGAAGCATCCAGTCAGAGCTACTGACCCAACCTTGGACGAGAGTTTATCCCAAAGTCATCTGGTCCTAGGATAAGAGATGATAGCTTGCCAAATGAGATGCAGAGGTGTCAACAGCTTGGGATGGTTCTGGAACAGAAGTCCCCCAGCAAGGGCCCAGTCTGATCCAACTCCTGGTGACTATTTTCGTCAGATGTGATGATGGAGGTGCCCGTGTCTACGCCTCTGCGCTCTGCCTCTTGGAGATGAATTCTGAGAGGGCAGCTGTGGAGAGGGGAGTGCTTACCACGAGCAGCCTGAGTCTCTGCCAGCAAGTCAGGGGGTGAGCAAGGAGGCACCGTGAATCACAGGTGCAGAGTCACCAGGAGGGCGAGAAAGCAAGGTTTCAGGTCTTACTGGGGACTCTCGTTGACAACGAAGGGCAGCCAATTCACGAGGTGTCGCCTGTTACGCAGAGACAATCTACACATAAATCAGTCTCGGTTAGGAGTGACTATGTGAGGGGGAAGTGGGCCAGGTCTCGGAGTCTGCTCATTGCTGAGCCAAGTGTGAATCTGCAGCTTGAAGAGAAAAATCAAAGCAGGCAGAGAAATGTCAGAACAAAAGCATGGCAGCTCAGAGGGAGGTCAGGGCTTCCTAAATCTTCTGAGGCCTCCTCTTTCAAATGTTCTTTTCAGTGTTATTGGGAGGGGGCGGGGGGGGTGGGGGGGGCTGATTCTCTTTATTTTTTCGATATTTGTTACTGTAGTAAAAGAATAACAAAATTTTTAATTTTTCAATCCAAAACCTCTCCTGAGATCCAGAGCCAGACATGTGGACAGATCCACATGTCCAACTGTGCACTAAGTAACTTGAATGCACAAAAGTGCCTTGATTTTTTTTTAACTTTTTTATTTTGTATTATAGCTGATTTACAATGTTGTGTTAGTTTCAGGTGTACAGCAAACTAATTTAAGTGCGTGTATATAGTTTTCCTAGGTGGTGCAATGGCCAATGCAGGAGACATAAGAAACATAAGAAAGACATAAGAGTTAGATCCCTGGGTTGGGAAGACCCCCTGAAGAAGGAAATGGCAACCCACTCCAGTATTCTTGCCTGGAGAATTCCATGGACAGAGGAGCCCGGCAGGCTACAGTCCATGGCGTCACACAGAGGGGCACGACTGAGTACACCACACAACAAATACAGACATCTCCGTATTTTACAGATTTTTTTCCCAGTGCCAGACCTGCAGCCTGGGAAGCCTGACATGGGGTTCAGAATTCTGCAGCCCCCCAGACCCCTCTGTCCATGGGCTTTCCCAGGCAAGAACACTGGAGTGGGCTGCCATACCTTCTCACTCCGTCTCACTGTGGCTTCTGCCTTGCCTTTGGAAGTAGAATATCCTTTCTGGTCATCTCCAGTCTTTTCTGTCTACGGTTGTTCAGCCATTAGTTGTGATTTTGTTGTTTCTGTGTGAGGAGCTGAGCTCAGGTCCTTATCTTGGTCTGAGATCCTCTTTGGTGTTTGAATTGGTGTTCCACTCCATTCCTTACCTCACCAGTCTCATAGGATGGTGTTCTTCCCCACTATTTGAGCCCCTGCCAAATTGGCCTTTTAAATTTTCCTAAATGTTCCACTTTCTTTCCAGCTCCAGGAGCCTGCCCCAGGCAGCATGTTTCCTCTTTATTTTGATCCCTATCAGCCTTCCTCGAGCCAGAACTCCAGGGAACTTCAATTGCACTTGATGGATGTACAATGCATCCGTCAGCTTCCACACTCAGAGGTCAAGAGCTGGAGTGTGAATCTGTCGAGTTCCTGCCCTTCTTTCCAAGGCCAGTGGCTTCATCTTGCCCGTATATCAAGGTTCATTCTCTTCCACTGTGACTCAGCAGCTTCACATCCCAGGCCCTTCCCCTTCCTTCTACTTGAACCTTAAATTTGATCCTAGATGTTTTCTTTGCAATGACATCACAAGGTCATTGCAACTCTAGAAACACCAAGTCCCCTGGTTTAGAGTGAGCCTCCAAGGATGCCCCTGTAAAGACATTGCTTTTATAAACCTAGACTCCATGGGCTTGCCAAGGCTTTTCCAGGGAGCATGGTCTTGGGAAGAGGCACCAGGAATCAGACTTAATATAAGGGAGAGTCGTGAAACACAATGAAAAGCACAAGAACTGCAGGAAATGAAATCCTGGAAGTCAAATAAGGCAGGAAGTTGATCTGAAGCCTTGAAGGAGGTCCCTTGATGAATGAACTCGAAGGATCCCACACATTTCTGGACCTTTTGATTCTCCAGTAGTTAAGGAGATAGAATTCATAGTCTGCTCCATGGGTCCTTGACTGCTGGGTGTGATGATAATAGATTGTTTCCATTCTGCAGAATATGGCACCCGACTCTCCTTGACTCCACCCCTGCCTCCCCAACAACTCACAGAGCTCCAGTCCCCCTGTCTCCGTGGAGCCTCCTAGGCAGTCAGTCTCTGAGGGCACCTGCCATACTCAGTTGCCCCTTGTAGTGTGTCTGGCATTAGGTAGATACCATTTGCTTGTTAAATTGGTAAATAAAAACCAAGTTCTGGGACTTCCCTGGTGGTCCAGTGGTTAAGAATCCGCCAGTGCAGGTGACACAGGTTCAATCCCTGGTCCAGGAAGATCCCACATGACTCGGAGCAACTAAGCCCATGCTCCACAACCACAGAGCCCGTGTGCCACAACTACCGAATCCCACGCACCTAAAGCCCATCCTCTGCAACAGGAGAAGCCACTGCAATGAGAAGCTCGTGCACGACAACAGAGAGTAGCCCATGCTTGCCGCCACCTAGAGAAAGCCCCACACAGCGAGGAACACCCAGCACAGCCAAAAATAAATCAATAAAACTTTTTTAAAAACACAAAGTTCTCTCTAATTTCCCATGAACGTTGAGATCTAAAGCAGCTTAATTAATTCATTCACTTTAAAATGAAAATTTACTTTGAAACTCTGTAATTTTTTTAAAGGGGCCATGAGAATAGAAAAGATTAAAAAACCTATTGAATGCTTGGTACTGGATAAGTTGTTTAACACACTTTATTTGAATTAGTCCTGAATTTAATATCTAGGAACTATCTGTACCATTTTATAAATCAAAAACAGAAACACAAGAGGAGAAGCGGCATACCCAAGCAAGACACAGAGTTCAATTCCAACCTAGTTCTGCTGACTCCAAAGACTGGGTTTCACTTCCTCACAGTGTCTCATACAATTCAGAGTTTTCAGTATATGATGTATTAAATCCCAAATTAGACTATTCTCTGTAATTGGGTATATACTAATTTCTAATTCTGGTAAGAGCTGGTTTCAAGCATAAGAAACTTGGTATGAATGTACCATATATTTAAAAAGATAGAGGCAGCTACTGCAAGTCAGGCCTAAAAATCACAACTCTAAGGCACTTTCCAAATGAAATTTCTGTTTCCTCTCTTTTTCTGTTTGTTTCAATTTTTTTCTAAGCCAAGTTAGAGTGAAGGGAAGCTCTTGGTAGACCATTCCACAGAGAAGAGTGATTTGTCTTCATTAGTATTCTAGTTTTTAGTATGCAAATTACATGCACTTTGCCTTTCTCTTATTTGTACCAGTGGCAAATTATAATTCACTCCCACTGAGGGAATGCCATTGAAAATGAGAAAAAAAAAAAAAGTCCAATCTTTAAAATTAGCCAGACTTCCTTTGATTTAGGCAGGAGTATAGGGGCCAACCTGAATGCATGTGGTCAGCTGAAAGGACTTTCCAAAGTACTTTTTTCTAATTTTGGCTTCCCAGGTGGCGCTAGTGGTAAGGAATCTGCCTGCCAATGCAGGAAGCACAGAGATGTGGGTTCAATCCCTGGGTTGGGAAGATCCCCTGGAAGAGATAATGGCAACCCACTCCAGTATTCTTGCCTGGAAAATTGTACAAACAGAGGAAACTGGAGGGCTACAGTCCCTGGGATAGCAAAGAGTCAGACATGACTGA
This sequence comes from Bos grunniens, assembly GCF_055505025.1. Taxonomy (NCBI): domain Eukaryota; kingdom Metazoa; phylum Chordata; class Mammalia; order Artiodactyla; family Bovidae; genus Bos; species Bos grunniens. The sequence goes on from NC_141165.1 coordinate 152,923,747, forward strand.
GCGCTCACGCACACAGGTGCCATTTAATGGCTGGTTTCCCGGTTTTCCCCCCACTTTAATGTTTCTAAAAGCAGGAAGCACTTCACTGTTAATACAGATGTTTAAGGTTTTCATATGTCTTTATTTTGCCCCATGTGGGGGGTTGTGTCTCACAGTTGATTGTCTCTTGGAATTGAGTGAATCTAGGACCCCCGATTCACAGAGGGGCAGAGAGGCTTAGAGGGCTGCAGTCCACGGGGTCGCAAAGAGTTGGACATGACTGAGCAACTGAACAAAAGCAACAAGAGGCCAAGTGAGGACTCGGCTTCCGGGGTAACCACTCAAGAGTCTGACTGTGATCCCCAGAAGGGAGGCTGCCTCCCCGACTAGAGGCTACATTAGCTAAAGGAAGAAGAGGAGGAGTGTGGACAGCACCACTCGAAGGCCAGGCTTGTGTTCTGAAACGGACCTGAGGTTGAAGCTTACATTAAATTAGTGAGTTAGGTCTGCTGGGGTCATAAAACAAGGAGGCTCTTCTAACTACTGACACTGACCTAAAAGCTCCTTTTTCTGTCTGAGATGCCCTCAGGGAGTGAGAACAGAACTCAGATGGGGCATGTTGGGAGTAAGTGACTGGAGGAAAATAAAGCCTGTTTCTGATTGAATCTCAACAAAGTTGCTTGTTCAAAAAGCTGCTTACTCAGCTTGGGTCACAAGCTTCCCAGGTGACTCAGTGGTAAAAAGAAAAAAGAATCCATCTGCCAATGCAGGAGACACAGGTTCAATCCCCAAGGTGGGAAGATCCCCTGAAGAAGGAAACGACAACCCAATCCAGTATTCTTGCCTGGAGAATTCCACAGACAGAGGAGCCTGGTGGGCTACAGTCCATGGGGTCGCAAAGAGCCGGACATGACTGAGCAACTAAACAACAACAGCTTAGGTCACATATGACACTCAGGGTGAGGTGCCCACATGCAACGCACTGCTCTCCTGGGCAGCATCCACCGTTCAGGATGTAGGGGGCTGGGCAGATGGGGACTGTGGTCGTGAAATTAAAAGACGCTCACTCCTTGGAAGGAAAGTTATGACCAACCTAGACAGCATATTAAAAAGTAGAGACATCACTTTGCCAACAAAGTCCATCTAGTCAAGGCTATGGTTTTTCCAGTGGATAGAAGAGTTGGACTATAAAGAAAGCTGAGTGCCGAAGAATTGATCCTTTTGAACTGTGGTATTGGAGAAGACTCTTGAGAGTCCCTTGGACTGCAAGGAGATCCAACAAGTCCATCCTAAAGGAAATCAGTCCTGGGTGTTCATTGGAAGGACTGATGCTAAAGCGGAAACTCCAATACTTTGGCCACCTGATGTAGAGAGCTGACTCATTTGAAAAGACCCTGATGCTGGGAAAGATTGAAGGTGGGAGGAGAGGGGACGACAGAGGATGAGATGGTTGGATGGCATCACTGACTCGATGGACATGAGTTTGGGTAAACTCCAGCAGTTGGTGATGGGCAGAGAGGCCTGGTGTGCTGCAATCCATGGGGTCGCAAAGAGTCAGACACGACTGAGTGACTGAACTGAACTGAACTGAGTCCTTTACTGGTAGGATGTTATTCATTTTTCTTAGGGTGAAGAATAGGCTTAATAATGATAAGAAATTATTATAAAATAAAGATTATAGTAAATTACAATAATAGCAATATTTGGCAATATCAGAAAGATACATATTTGGTTGTCCACTGTGAGGTAGAGAAGGGAACAGATTCTACTGACATCTAGTGTGTAGAAGCCAGTACTGGACTCTTTGGATAGAATTCACTGTGTGCAGCCCACATTTAAGGAGAGGGGACTAGCGCTCCATCTCCTTGAAGGAGGGAGTAGCTACATATATTACTTGGAATTTTAAGCACAGGAGATTTGCCTATTCCCTCCTACTTACTTGGGAATCCCTGGTGGCTCAGATGATAAAGAATCCACCTGCAATGTAGTAGACACAAGTTTGATCCCTGGGCCAGAAAGATCCCTGGAAGAAGGAAATGGCTACCCACTCCATTATTCTTGCCTGGGAAATCCCATGGACATAGAAACCTGGCAGGCTACAGTCCATGGGGGTCTCAAGAGTCAGACACGATTTAGTGATTAAATCACCACCAACAACCCACTTATTTACCTACATATTCAATCATGTGTTTATATTGGTGTAGTGGATTGAATGGGCTTCCCAGGTGGCACTAGTGGTAAAGAACCCACCTGCCAATGCAGGAGACAAAAAACTTGGGTTTGACTCCTGGATTACAAAGATCAGCTGGAGGAGGGCATGGCAACCCACCCCAGGATTCTTGCCTGGAGAATCACCATGGACAAAGGAGCCTGGCGGACTATGGTTCATAGGGTCACAGAGAGTTGGGACATGACTGAAGCGACTTAGGATGCAGGCACACAGTGGATTGAATGATAGCTCCACAAAAGTTATATGCACATCGCAGCCCTTGCACCCTGTGAGTGCGACATTATTTGGGAAAAGGGTCTTTGCAGATGTAATTAAATAAGGATCTTGAAATGAGATCATCCTGGGTTATCAGGGTGAGTCCTAAACCCAAGGACAAATGTTCTTACAAGAGAAAGAAGAGAAGACACAGAGGAGAAGACCACGTGAAGATGAAGGCAGTGGCTGGAATGATGCAGCCACAGGTCAAGAGCCATGTGGAGCCAGCAGGAGCTAAAAGAGACAAAGACTAGATTCTCCAATAGATCCCATCACCCAGCATCACCCTGCTAACACCTTGATGCCAGACCTCTAGCCTTTAGACTTTAGGCTTCCTATTAAGTCCCCTAGTTTGTTACAGCAGCCATAGGAAACTGATACAGTCAGTATGGGCTATGGAGACTCATGTTTTTTTGAAGTATGGACTTTTGTATATACAGTTAAGTCCTCTGCATTCAAATGAGTTCCTTTCTGAGGGCATGTTCTTAAGTCCAATTTGTTTGAAAGTCCAACAAAGTTACTCTAGGTACCCAACTAACACAATAGGCTACATAATACTGAATAATAATAGGTCTATAACACTTATCACACAAATAATACATTAAAAACAAATACAAAAAATAAACACATTTTTAATCTTATGTTACAGTACCTTGAAAAGCACAGTAGTACAACAGCTGGCACACAGGGGCACGTTCACATCTTTGCAAGTTCTCCAAGATGGGGGCCTCCTGTAACCCATGTATAATTTTTATCTATGAGCTTATTTTATGATCCAGCACTAAAGTATTTAGTTTATGGCTCTGATCACTGGGGACTCTCTTAGTCGGCAGCAGCAGTTTCCCCCAGGCATCCGTACCTCCCACCCTGGTATGTGTTGCAAGTTCTTTGAGTACCCTCTCTGAGGTCCAGGGCTGACCCTGCTCAGCAGAGTCTCTGAGTCAGTTCTGCATAGAGGGAGGCCATCTCCAAATCCTAAACCAAAAAATGACCTTTAATGTTTTACTGCTCTTTAACTATTCAGGCACCCATCAGTACACCCAAGAATGTTAGCAATGCTTACAATCCAGAAAGCTTGCCACGGAGAAGAGAATTAAGCCAGAATGCTGGCACTGTGCAGGTTTTCCTATGCCCCTCCCCAGTTTGGGAGGCTTCCCTGATGGCTCAGAGGGTAAAGAATCAGCCTGAAATACAGAAGACCTGGGTTGGATCCCTGGTTCGGGAAGATCCCTTGGAGAAGAGAATACTACCCATTCTAGTATTCTTGTCTGGAGAATTCCATGGATAGATTTTACATGTTTTAGCCTATGTTTTATACATATCCTTGCATAGCATTAATAAGAGGAGGCAGAAACAAAAGTATGCTTCCAGAATTCTTCAAAGTTGGCCTCTTTCACTGAAATATTTTCGTGAGAAAGAAAAAGAAAGGAAAGACAACCTTTCTGTTAGCAGATTCAGAATTCCAGGTAATCTGGGTCAGGCATATATCCAATTAACCAGGGCACCTTTAGCTAGACTGAATGAAAGCCAGAATCCCAGCTTCCCAGAGGAATTTCCCTGAAGTGTTGAGGATGACAATCACAGTTGTCCTTAAGTTGTCATATGAAGAAACAAAAACTTCTTTGTAACTTTAGACTTTGTCAGCTGGAAAGGACTGATATTCAGTTGCTACATGTCTCATAGAATTATTGTCTTTTTCTTCACAGCAGATTGATTTGTTCTGAGAATTGCTAGTGATGTGAAGAGTAGAGATGATTGAGAAACAATCAAAAGACTCAATCTCTGTTTCCCCCAACCTGCACCCTCTTCAGAACTTCCCATGTTCATTAATGCTTCTGGTTTATTAGTCTTGAAGCTGGGGTGTCACCACTGGTTGCTTAATTTTTTCCCTCCTCCCTTTCTTCTCCTCTTCTTCACTCTCTCCCTACCCCATCCAAACACCAAGTACAGCCTATCTTTACTTCTTGAAGACTCTTATATCTGTTTGATTACTTTGCTTCTCACAGACATCACCCTACCCTACTCATCACTTTATTTCTGGAATATTGCAAGGTTTTTTTTTGTTTTTGTTTTTGTTTTATTTTTTGGCCGCACTGGGTCTTCGTTGCTGTGAGAGGGCTTCCTCTAGCTGTGGTCTCTCTACTCCCGCACTGGGTCTTCGTTGCTGTGAGAGGGCCTCCTCTAGCTGTGGTCTCTCTACTCCCGCACTGGGTCTTCGTTGCTGTGAGAGGGCCTCCTCTAGCTGTGGTCTCTCTACTCCCGCACTGGGTCCTGGTTGCTGTGAGAGGGCCTCCTCTAGCTGTGGTCTCTCTACTCCCGCACTGGGTCTTCGTTGCTGTGAGAGGGCCTCCTCTAGCTGTGGTCTCTCTACTCCCGCACTGGGTCCTGGTTGCTGTGAGAGGGCCTCCTCTAGCTGTGGTCTCTCTACTCCCGCACTGGGTCTTCGTTGCTGTGAGAGGGCTTTCTCCAGCTGTGGTCTCTCTACTCCCGCACTGGGTCTTCGTTGCTGAGAGAGGGCTTCCTCTAGCTGTGGTCTCTCTACTCCCGCACTGGGTCTTCGTTGCTGAGAGAGGGCTTTCTCCAGCTGTGGTCTCTCTACTCTTCGGTTGCAGCATGCGGACTTCTCCTGTGGTGGCTTCTCGTGTGGCAGAGCATGGGCTCTAGAGTGCACAGGCCTCCGTAGTTGGGGCTTAGTTGCCCGGCAGCATGCGGAAGGCTCCTCAACCACGGACCAAACCCATGTCCCCTGCACTGGCAGGTGGATTCTCAACCCCTGGACCACCAGGGATGTCTGCAAGACTTTTAATTACTCACTTTCAGCCCCTCCACTGTGTTTCCTAATGTTCGCAAATGCATAATCATATTTCCTAAACACAGTCCTGTAGCTTGGTATTCCTCACCTCATCATCCTATGATGTGTCCCCAGGGCCTGAACAAGAAGGTCCACACTCTTTATTGTTCCTTTTATGTTCTCCCAGATCCCAAGTTGAGCACACCAACTATAACTCCCGCAACTCAAAAATGACATGAAACTTTCATGCTTGCTGAACTGATGATAGACCTGGACAGACCTGTATTTCTGCCTGTTACAGTTTTCTCCCATTCTTCCCTTTGTCTCAAGTGCCCTTCCTTCTTCTTTCCACTAAATCATCCATAACTTAAATCTCTGCCCTAAAGGCGAGCTCCTCTCTTAAGGCGCCACTAATACATGTCATCAGTTTCAAGTGAGGGCTTCCGCCTTTAAACTCCTGTGTCCTCACTGGCCATTCCAATATTTTCTAAACTGAGTCCCGCAGAAGGGTGCTATGGCAGTGTATCTCAAATTTTGCCACACATGAGGATCACCTGGAAGGCTGAGAGATTGCTGAGCCTCAACCAGAATTTCTGAAACAGCAGGTCTGTGGTGGTACAGAATGTGTATCTCTAACAAAACCCAGGTGCTTCGGTTCCTTATTATTATTATTATTATTATTGAAATACAGTTGATTTACAATGCTGTGATAATTTCTGCTGTACAGCAAAGTGACTCAGTTACACACATTCTTTTCATTTAAAATGTTTTCCATTATGGTGCATCCCAGGAGATTGGATATATTTCCCTATGCTATGCAGTAGGAACTTGCTCATCTATCCTATATGTAATAAGATCCAGGTGCTCTGGATGCTGCTGGTCTATGCACCACAGCTGCTGCTGCTGCTGCTGCTAAGTCGCTTCAGTTGTGTCCGACTCTGTGCAACCCCACAGACAGCAGCCCACCAGGCTCCCCCATCCCTGGGATTCTCCAGGCAAGAACACTGGAGTGGGTTGCCATTTCCTTCTCCAATGCATGAAACTGAAAAGTGGAAGTGAAGTTGCTCAGTCGTGTCCGACTCTTAGCGACCCCATGGACTGCAGCCCACCAGGCTCCTCCGTCCATGGGATTTTCCAGGCAAGAGGACTGGAGATGGACCGCAGCTAGAGTACCACTATGATTTCTACTGAGCTTCCTAGGTGGTACCAGTGATCAAGAGCATGCCTGCAAATGCAGGAGATGCTAGAGACTCGGGTTTGATCCCTGGGTTGGGAAGATTCCCTGGAGAAGGAAATGGCAACCCACTTCAGTACTCTTGCCTGGGAAATCCTATGGTTTTAAAAGTGTTTGTGTCCATCAGAATCTTCTAGGATGCGGCAAAAAGGGTAGATTTCAGAGCATACATGTTTATGATCCAATGAGGCAAGTGTGGGCCAGGCCAGTCCTTTAAAAAAAAAAAAAACAAGCCCAGGGTAATTCCTACTGAGTTGGTCCTCTTGTCTGCCCAAGAGGTTTTGTTCTGGAAAGTGCAGGAGCTCTCATTTCTGAGGATAACAATGATGACCCTTTTTGGCTTTTGTCACTTAGCATCCTGTGGCCCTTCTCTATGAGGAATTGGTCTATTGTTATAGATAGTTCGTCTTTGAGAAAAAGTTTCTTTTTTTCTCAGTCTCTAACACAGTTATCCCCATGGGGAAGAATACTCAAATATGTTGGATATCACCTGGTTAGAAAAAGATAATTCCTGTGACTTATTAATCCCTATGAATTCCTCTGATGTACTGTGAAAGTAAGGTAAGTATTGAATAGTGAGTAGGGGTGGGTGGCTGGGTGGGAGGGCTCAGACTGGGCTTTGTGAAATGGCCTCGGGCCGCTTTGAATTCCCAGGGTGGGCCTTGAGTCTCCCTGATGTGCAGACATGAAGGCCAGGCCTCATTTTCCTCTATTGCTTGGGATGAGAACCCATTTGTCGAATGCCTGTGTTTAAGGCACATTCTGATTTCTAAGCTCAAACTAAGCCACTTTGTCCTGTACTTGCAGGTAGTTTCTCATGAATGATTAACAGGTGAATCCAAATGTCACTTTCATTTCGATTTAAAGAATGAAAAAAGATTGAGGGCACAGACTAAGTGAGAAGGATGGTTTTTCAGTTCTGTCTTGTCTGATTGCTTAATGTTTCCGCAAGGACATGTGCATGGGATAAAGAGGAGCTGGGGGAGGGGTGGGCAGGGTGCTGGAGATGCTACAGGCATCTTCCCAGGAGCTCCACGTGTATGGTATGGAGAGACTGTAGAGTGGGGTCTCTCTCTTGCCGTGACCAGTCTGGAGAGGTACCCTCACTGCCTAATGGAGAAACTAGGGAAAGAGGTAAGGAATTGATCACCTTCATAAAAAAAAAAAATCAGAATTTTAAAAATTGCATAGTTTAGTTTAAAATAGCATTTTCCTAAACATGTTTCAGAGAAGGCGATGGCACCCCACTCCAGTACTCTTGCCTGGAAAATCCCATGGATGGAGGAGCCTGGTGGGCTGCAGTCCACGGGGTCACTAAGAGTCGGACACGACTGAGCAACTTCACTTCCACTTTTCAGTTTCATGCATTGGAGAAGGAAATGGCAACCCACTCCAGTGTTCTTGCCTGGAGAATCCCAGGGACGGGGGAGCCTGGTGGGTTGCCATCTTTGGGGTCGCACAGAGTCGGACACGACTGAAGCGACTTAGCAGCAGCAAACATGTTTAATCACTGTTAGCTTTTCCCTGGACAGTGTTCCCCAAAACAGTTGGTAGAAAATGTTTGTATAGAACTATATTTATTTCTGGGTCTAATAATAGAATTGTGCCAGAACTTTCAACCCTTTATTTTAATTATTTTAAAGTAATTTCAGAAGTGTGAACATTCCCTAGTATCACAGATGATTGTAGAATATTCTCATGCACCTCAAGACTATCACAGTGTTTTAAAGTACAAATTAAAACTAGTTTCAAGAAATTGAATTAAGTAAATATTTATTAACTTTAGGGAAAAGGAATTTTTAAGAACTAGACTTTATGTCAAGTAAATTCCAAATTTTAGAGCTGGAGAAAAACTTACAGTGCAAACTGAGGGTCAGAGAGGACGTCACCTGAGTAAGTGGCAAAAGTCTGAATGTGCAACGAAAGGAAATGTTGGTGAGGGGTGGGGGAGGGGACAGCACAACTCTGCATCAGTTCAGTTCAGTTCAGTTGCTCAGTCGTGTCCAACTCTTTGTGACCACATGGACTGCAGCACACCAGGCCTCCCTGTCCATCACCAACTCCCGGAGTACACTCAGACTCACGTCCATTGAGTTGGTGATCCATCCAACCATCTCATCCTCTGTCGTCCCCTTCACCCACCTTCAATCTTTCCCAGCATCCGGGTCTTTTCCAATGAGTCAGCTCTTTGCATGAGGTGGTCAAAGTATTAGAATTTCACCTTCAGCATCAGTCATTTCAATGAACACTCAGGACTGATCTCCTTTAGGATGGACTAGTTGACTCTCCTTACAGTCCAAGGGACTTTCAAGAGTCTGCTCCAACACCACAGTTTAAAAGCATCAGTTCTTCAATGCTCAGCTTTCCTTATAGTCCAACTCTCACATCCATACATGACCACTGGAAAAACCATAACCTTGACTAGATGGACCTTTGTTGGCAAAGTAATGTCTCTGCTTTTGAATATGCTATCTAGGTTGGTCATAACTTTCCTTCCAAGGAGTAAGCGTCTTTTAATTTCATGGCTGCAGTCACCATCTGCAGTGATTTGGGAGCCCAAAAAAATAAAGTCAGCCACTGTTTCCATTGTTTCCCCATCTATTTTGCCATGAAGTGATGGGACTGGATGCCATAATCTTCATTTTCTGAATGTTGAACTTTAAGCCAACTTTTTCACTCTCCTCTTTCACTTTCATCAAGAGGTTCTTTTGTTCTTCACTTTCCGCCATAAGGGTGGTGTCATCTGCAACTATGTGCATGCTCAGTAACTGAATGGTGTCTGACTCATTTATGGTGCCATGGACTGTTGCCCACCAGGTTTCTCTGGCATTTTCCCAGGCAAAAATACTGAAGTGGGTTGCCATTTACTTCTCCAGGAGATATTCCTGACCCAGGGATCAAAGCAGCATCTCCTGCTTTGCAGGCGGATTCTTTACCAGTGAGCCACCTGGGAAGCCCCATACAAGGGAATATAACACAATTACTAGGAAGAATAAGAATTAATATTTCACTGATTCAAAGGAACATCCCTTATGCATTGCTGAGTACAAAAGAAGCAAGTTTACAAAGGAATATGTGTCCTATGATCTCAATTTTGAAAACAAAACAAGAAGCAAAACTATATGTGAATAAACATGTTTTGATATTTTTGAGCATCAGAAAAAACCTTGAAAGAATATTTCAAACTGTTGGCACCGGATATCTAGGAATAGACAAGAATGAGTTCTTTTCTTCAGTTTTTTTTCCTTTAATGTGTCTGTGTTTGTTGCTTGGGGGCACTGACTCTGTATTGCATTTGTAGATAAATGGAAAATTCAGGTAGGTATTTCTTATCAAAAGCACTCAAAAAGGAAGGCCTCAAAGTGTTCCAAAAATTTTTGTTAGAAAAAACTACCAGTCTTTTTCTCCCCTTTAAGTTAGCCAGAGTGACCTGTCAACTGTCAGACAGATGAGAACTTGGGAGGTTCTTGGGTGCAGTTGATTTGTCCACAGGTACTGAATGCTCTTCCCTGCAATGCTTTTGAGATGATTAATCTACATATTAAGAAGGAGGGACTTTCGAACAAAGGTGAACCTCACTGCTGCTTAAATTATATCTAAAAAGTTGCTTGAAGTGTTTTAAATATTAAGAATAGAAATGTGCAATCAAAAGATCCCTAATTAGAGCAATTTTATCATGTAACCAATCTACAGTATAAAAAGTGGATCAGTTACCTGATGAAATTGCTCTAGTAAGGGATCTTTTCATTGAACTGATGCTTTCAAATTGTGGTACTGGAGAAGATACTTGAGAGTCCCTTGGACAGAAAGGAGATCCAACCAGTTCATCCTAAAGGAGATCAGTCCTGGGTGTTCATTGGAAGGACTGATGTTGAAGCTGAAACTCCAATACTTTGGCCACCTGATGCGAACAGCAGACTCACTGGAAAAGACCCTGATGCTGGGAAAGATTGAAGGCAGGAGAAGGGGATGACAGAGGATGAGATGGCTGGATGGCATCACTGACACAATGGACATGAGTTTGAGCAAACTCCAGGAGATAGTGATGGACAGGGAAGCCTGGTGTGCTGTAGTCCATGGGGTCACAAAGAGTCAGACATGACTGAGCAACTGAACAACAACAAACCAATCTACTAGAGAGCATTACTGTCAGTCCAGAGGGAAGCCAAATCAGCACCCCATATATTGTCATTGGTCTCTAGGGGTTTATCATGGAGATGAAAAATCTAAATTAGAGAATGTAATGAAACAAAAAATAATCTCTCTGTACGGTGACATCTACCACTCTCAGTGCTGTAGACATTCAAAGAATGAACAAATGAATAAAGACTGCCAGATTTGGATAAAGGCTTCAAAGAAAATGTTTGCATAATTAGAAATAAAATATAAAATAAAAATTCAAGTCTCTGCAAAATGTCATGATTACTTAAGGAAAATAATTCATTCAAATAACCAAAATATAAAGGAATTGAAATTTTTTTGAAATTGTCCTAAAGGACAACATATGCCCTTTAACCTCCTCCTTGAATTAATTGTGATTTTAAAGTGGCTGCAAAGGTGGCTGAGTCCTTGATTTACTTAAGTGTTTTCTCAGTTTCTTCTTCTAAGGACTCTGAAGGGAACCTATTTTGTAAATCTGAACATGAGGCTGCTGCTCCAAATATCCGTTAAGGAGATGTAATGATTTTTCCTTGGCAATGTTTGCATCTTCAGTGGAGCTCTCAGAAATCGTCTCAAGAGCTCTGTAGGCTTGCCTTCTTTTCTGGGCAGTCTTCCAGCCAGGGAAGGAATTGAAGCATTTAGTGTTCAGCCCTTCGGACATTAGTGGTCTCCCTGCCAAGGCTGCCTAGGACTAAACTGATTCCTGAATGTTGCAATTACCGAGAGCATCGTTATTATGAATGATGGATACTCGTGTAGTCTTCTCATTTTGCAAAGTGCTTTATAGTCATGGTGTATGCTCAGTCGTGTTCGACTCTTTGCAACCCCATGGACCATAGCCTGCCAGGCTCCTCTGTCCATGAGACTCTCCAGGCATGAATACTGGAGTGGGATGCCGTTTCCTCCTCTAGGGTATCTTCCCCACCCAGGGATTGAAACCATATCTTTTGCATTGACAGGTGGATTCTTTACCTCCATGCTACCTGAGAAGCCCATGCTTTATAATTGTATTCCCTTATTATTGTTTAGATGTTAATGCCTAATTACAGTATGCTTTGGCCAAGCCTTAAAAGGATTGGCTTCTGGGGTGGCGGATCCAGTCCTTTCCCCTACTGGGCTGAATGCACATGGACTCATTGATCTCAGTTCCTCAGGGATACCCCTATGCCCTGAGAATAGGAAGCAAACCAAGTAAATCCTGTCCTGATCCAGGGCTATATTTGGCCTTTTTTTCCAGGTTACCATTTCTGCTATAAGGATTGAGTACTTATTGCTGTACTCAGCAGCAAAGACCCACCTCCTTCCCTTGGATCTGACAAATATTTCTAGTTTCAGTCACTAGGAAATAATTCTATCAGAAGCATATGAATAGTTTGAAGGTATTTTTAAGATAGTGGAGGCACTTATACTGTGATGTATATTGCATCAGTAAATGTATATCTTTTTCTAAAACAATGCCACTTTTGTCTAAACAAAAACCATGCTTCTTGTCTTATTATCTATTGGCATGACTTATCAGGTCTTCACAATCCAGCTGAGCCACTGAGTGAGCAAAATATTCCCTAAACTTTTCAAAGCATTCTAAAGAAGTTTAGAAATACAGTTAGTTCTTTTCAGTTATGAAAGAGAAGCAATTAGAATCTGGATGGATCAGAACTAGAACAAAAAGTTTCACAATTCACATGGAAGCACAGAAGACCCTCAGTAGCCAAAGCACTATTGAGAAAGAAGAATGGAGCTGGGGGAATCAACCTTCCTGACTTCAGATTATACTACAAAGCTACAGTCATCAAGACACTTTGGTACTGACACAAAAACAGAAATATAGACCAATGGTACAAGATAGAAAGCCTGGAAATAAACCCATGCACCTAAGAGTACATTATTTTTGACTAAGGAGGCAAGAATGGGACAAAGACAGCCTCTTCAATAAATGGTGCTGGGAAAACTGGACAGCTACACCTTGGAAGGAAAGTTATGACCATCCTAGATAGCATATTGAAGAGCAGAGATATTACTTTGCTAACAAAGGTCCATCTAGTCAAGGCTATGGTTTTTCCAGTAATCATGTATGGATGTATGGATGTGAGAGTTGGACTGTGAAGAAAGCTGAGTGCCGAAGAATTGATGCTTTTGAACTGTAGTGTTGGAGAAGACTCTTGAGAGTCCCTTGGACTGCAAGGAGATCCAACCAGTCCATTCTAAAGGAGATCAGTCCTGGGTGTTCATTGGAAGGACTGATGCTCAAGCTGAAACTCCAATACTTTGGCCACCTCATGTGAAGAGTTAATTCATTGGAAAAGACCCTGATGCTTGGAGGGATTGGGGGCAGGAAGAAAAGGGGATGACAGAGGATGAGATGGCTGGATGGCATCACCGACTCTATGGACATGAGTTTGAGTGAACTCCGGGAGTTGGTGATGGACAGGGAAGCCTGGCGTGCTGCGATTCATGGGGTCACAAAGAGTCGGACATGACTGAGTGACTGAACTGAACTGACACATAAAAGAATGAAATTAGAACATTTCCTAACACCATACACAAAGATAAACTCAAAATGTATTAAAGACCTAAATGGAAGACCTGAAACTGTAAAATTCTTAGAGGAAAACAAACATAGGCAAAACACTCAATGACATAAATCAAAACAAGATGCTCTATGACCCACCTCCTAGAGTAAGGGAAATAAAAACAAAAGTAAAGAAGAGGGACCTGATTAATCTTAAAAGCTTTTGCACAGCCAAGGAAACTATAAGCAAGGTGAAAAGACAACTCTCAGAATGGGAGAAAATAATTGCAAAGAAACAACTGACAAAGGATTAGTTTTCAAAATATACAAGTAGCTCATACATCTCAATGCCGAAAAACAAAGCGAAAAGTGGGGAAAAGACCTAAACAGACATTTCTCCAAAGAAGACATACAGATGGCTAACAAACACACGAAAAGTGCCCAACATCGCTCATTATTAGAGAAATACAAATCAAAACCACAATGAGATATCACCTCACACCAGTCAGAATGGCCATCATTAAAGTCTACAAACAAGAAATGCTGGAGAGGGTGTGGAGGAAAGGGAATGTTCTTGCACTGTTGGTGGGAGTGTAAACTGATACAGCCACTATGGAAGACGGTATGGAGATTCCTTAAAAAACTAGGAATAAAACCACCATATGACCCAGAAATCCCACTCCTAGGCATATCCCCTGAGGAAACCAAAATTGAAAAAGACACACATATCCCAAAGTTCATTCCAGCACTATTTACAATAGCTAGAACATGAAACCAACCTAGATATCCTTCAACAGATGAATGGATAAAGAAATTGTGTTACATATACACAGTGGAATATTCAGTTCAGTTCATTTCCGTCACTCAGTCGTGTCCAACTCTTTGTGACCCCATGAATCACAGCACGCCAGGCCTCCCTATCCATCACCAACTCCTGGAGTTCACCCAAACCCATGTCCATTGTGTCAGTGATACCATCCAGCCATCTCATCCTCTGTCATCCTCTTCTCCTCCTGCCCCCAATCCCTCCCAGCATCAGGGTCTTTTCCAATGAGTCAACTCTGTTCATGAGGTGGCCAAAGTATTGGAGTTTCAGCTTCAGCATCATTCCTTCCAATGAACACCCAGGACTGATCTCCTTTAGAATGGACTGGTTGGATCTCCTTGCAGTCAAGGGACTCTCAAGAGTCTTCTCCAACACCACAGTTCAAAAGCATCAATTCTTCGGGGCTCAGCCTTCTTCACAGTCCAACTCTCACATCCATACATGACCACTGGAAAAACCATAGCCTTGACTAGATGGACCTTTGTTGACAAAGTAATGTCTCTGCTTTTGAATATGCTATCTAGGTTGGTCATAACTTTCCTTCCAAGGAGTAAGCGTCTTTTAATTTCATAGCTGAAATCACCATCTGCAGTGATTTTGGAGCCCAGAAAAATAAAGTCTGACACTGTTTCCACTGTTTCCCCATCTATTTCCCATGAAGTGATGGGACCAGATGCCATGATCTTAGTCTTCTGAATGTTGAGCTTTAAGCCAACTTTTTCACTCTCCTCTTTCACTTTCATCAAGAAGCTTTTTAGTTCCTCTTCACTTTCTGCCATAAGGGTGGTGTCATCTGCATATCTGAGGTTATTGATATTTCTCCCGGCAATCTCTATTCCAGCCTGTGCTTCTTCCAGCCCAGTCTTTCTCATGATGTACTCTGCATATAAGTTAAATAAGCAGGGTGACAAAATACAGCCTTGACGTACTCCTTTCCCAATTTGGAACCAGTCTGTTGTTCCATGTCCAGTTCTAACTGTTGCTTCCTGACCTGCATATAGGTTTCTCAAGAGGCAGGTCAGGTGGTCTGGTATTCCCATCTCTTTCAGAATTTTCCACAGTTTATTGTGATCCACACAGTCAAAGGCTTTGGCATAGTCAATAAAGCAGAAATAGATGCTTTTCTGGAACTCTCTTGCTTTTTTGATTATCCAGCGCATATTGGCAATTTGATCTCTGGTCTGTTACTCAGCCATAAAAAGGAACGCATTTGAGTCAGTTTTAATGAAGTGATGAATCTAGAAACTATTACACAAAGTGAAGTAAGTCAGAAAGAGAAAGATAAATATCATATTCTAACGCACATATATGGAATCCAGAAAAATGGTACTGAAGAATTTACTTACAGGGCAGCAATGGAGAAACAGACATAGAGAACAGACTTATGGATGTGGGGAGAGGGGAGGAGAGGGTGAGATGCATGGAAAGAGTAACATGGAGACTTACATTACCATATGTAAAATAGATAGACAACAGGAATTTGCTGTATGGCTCAGGAAACTCTAACAGGGGTTCTGTATCAATCTAGAGACATCAGATGGGGAAGGGGATGGGAGGGAGGTTCAAAAGGAGGGGAATATATGTATACCTATGGCTGATTCATGTTGAAGTTTGACAGAAAACAACAAAATTCTGTAAAGCAATTATCCTTCAATAAAAAATAAATAAATTTTTTTTAAAAAAGAAGAAGCTGGATGGCTCTAGATTTTGATGGACTCTGGCACTGTGAGGGTCTCTCGTGGAGTCTGGGGCCTCCTAGTTCAAGGTCAAAGTCAGAGTGTTGGCCTCCCATAATGGTGTCATTGATTAGCCTTCCATACCTGGACTGGTCAGGAATTGAAGGACAATATTGCTATTCTGGCCATCTGTAATTGTCTCATTAGTTAGGGATTCTCCCATTATGAATCTCCCTGTCCCTATGGAGGTGAAGCTAAAGGCCCCACACAACTCTCTTCACACCCTTCGTTGTTGGGGTGAAGGTGGACACTGCGACCTTTCCTCCTTTCCCTGAGGCCAGATCTCCTTGCCATCCTCTACTGTCCTCCCAAACTTACCCAATGGCCACAGCCCAGTGGAACTGGGGTGCCCGCCACAGGTGGTTGCAGAAGGATGTGAGGAAGTGACTTCGGTATCTTTCTCATTGGTTTCAATTCTAGAAGAACTAGAGCAACAGGCAGAAGTGAAGTGAAGTGCTATTCCCCCATTAGGATTAACCGTGGAATTGTTGTATGTTCCTAGAATTATAATATTTCATCATGTGTTGTCGTTTATGCCCTCTCATGTGTAATAGTGATATCTGGGTTTATTTTGCACTTCCTCGCACAAGGGGAGAGCAACCAAAAGGACATTCATCTTACATCTGAAAACCATCCTTATTTTGAAGAAAGCTTAAGATAAGGGGAAGTGTGGGACTTTCCTGGTGGGCCAGAGGTTAAGGATCTGCCTTCCAATGCAGAGGATATGGTTCAATACCCAGTCAGGGAACTAAGATCCCATATGCTGCAGAACAACTCAGCCTGCATGTAGCGATGAAAGATGCTACAACTAAGATCCCATATAAATAAATATCATTTAAATAAATAAATATTAAATATATGTTATTTATTTAAATAATAATTAAATAAATATTATTAATAATTAATAATATAAATAAATATTAAACATATAAGGGAAAAAAAAGATCAGGGTGAGCAGGACCTTGATTCTCATTAAGGAAATTTATTTCAAGATCTTAAAAATAGATTTCTTGAAAAAAAAAAAAAAAAAAAGATGTTCTTACCCCATTCCCCTGATGCAAGGTAGGGAATAAGTATCTGACCAAAGCAAAGCCTATTGTCCCTGGAGAAGGAAATGGCAACCCACTCCAGGATTCTTGCCTGAGAAATCCGAATGGACAGAGAGGGTTGCTGGGCCGGATACAACTTAGCAACTGAACAACGACAGCAAAGTCTACTGTGTTCCTCCCTCGGGCTTTGACTCTGGGGCAGTGATACAAAGAAGTAGAGGGGCATTTTCGAACTCATCTTGTGGTGGCCGCAGTGATTTCCACTGTCTACTGGTGGTAGGGTTAGCAGTGATGCTGGAATAATGTGGCCACAATAAGGTCCTACATAGAGTCCCATTGTAATGATTTTGGCTGTGGTTCTGGCCTCCTTTCATTTTGCCCACTTTTGTGCCTGGTTGATTAGCTCTACCTGAATCCTGCAAATTACCTCCCATCCTTAGGAAAAATTGCTTTTTGCTTTCAAGTAATCAGAGTTGGTTTCCATTATATGGAACCAAGAACCCTGAACAGTGCCATCATGCTGGGACCCAGGACATTGATGACAAAGGTTAGTAGAGTCTATTTGGCCCAATATCTCTTCTTAACAATAAAAGAAAGTTTTCTTTGAATTTGGGAGTGAGTCTTTGTGTCAGTGAACATTTATATTTTGAGGTAAGTCCTTGAAGCACAGAGACCTTTAGTCACTGTGTTTCTATTATTCTAATATTTTGCGCTCTTAGTGGCTAACTGTACATTCCATACAAATGTTGATGGTACAAGCTTCCTCTGAATTCTTACTGCAATGGGCTCTGATGATAACTTTTGTAGATAACCCTGATGCAATTGCCTATGAATTCATACTCTGATGAGAAAAATTTTATAAATATTCTTGACTTTGGGAAGGAAAATAATAACTTATAGAAGAGAGTTATCCAAAGTATGTCTTCATAATTACTCAGGAGATGTATTTTTTATTTGTCTTGTTCCCAAATGTTTACCAAATTCAATAGTTAAAAACCATCTGTGTTGCTTCCCTATAAATTTCTTGCTTGTATATTTACAAATGGAATATATTTATTTGTCATTTTGGGGAACTATTTTCATAGTGCTCACTTCATATGACAGGTTTCCCACTTCATGAATGAATGTTATTTTGGTCTATGTAACCCAAAACTCTGGAATGGTTTTTAGGGGTCAGTAGTGTATCTATTGTATTTCATTTGTGTATGCTGAAACTTTTATGTATTACATAGTGATTGCTGTTGTTATTCAGTCACTCAATCATGTCCAACTCTTTTTGAACCCATGGACTGCAGCACGCCAGACCTCCCCACCCATCACCAACTCCTACGGCTTGTTCAAACTCATGTCCATTGAGTCAGTGATGCCATCCAACCATCTCATCCTCTGTCATCCCCTTCTCCCCCCACCTTCAGTCTTTCCCAGCATCAGGATCTTTTCCAATGAGTCAGCCCTTTCCATCAGGTGGCCAAAGTATTGAAATTTCAACTTCAGCATCAGTCCTTCCAATGAATAGTCAGGGTTGATTTCCCTTAGGGTTGCCTAGCTTGATCTCTTTGCAGTTCAAGGGACTCTCAAGAGTCCCAACACCACAGTTCAAAAGCATCAATTCTTTAGTGCTCAGCCTTCTTTATGGTCCAATGCTCACATCCATACATGACTACTGGAAAAACCATAGCTTTCACTATAGAGACTTTTCTTGGTGGGGTTTCCCTTGGTGGGGTAAAGAATCTGCCTGCAATGTAGGAGACCACGATTTGATTCCAGCAAATTTGGAAAACCCAGCAGTGACCACAGGACTGAAAAGGTCCATTTTCATTCCAATCCCAAAGAAAGGCAATGCCAAAGAATGTTCAAACTACCGCATAATTGCACTCATCTTATATACTAGCAAAGTAATGCTCAAAATTCTCCAAGCTAGGCTTCAACAGTACATCAACAGAGAACTTCCAGATGTTCAACCCGGATTTAGAAAAGGCAGAGGAACCAGAGATCAAATTGCCAACATCTGTTGGATCATCAAAAAAGCAAGAGAGTTCCAAAAAAACATCTACTTCTGCTTTATAGACTATGCCAAAGCCTTTGACTGTGTGGATCACAACAAACTGGAAAATTCTTCAAGAGATGGGAATACCAGACCACCTGACCTGTCTCCTGAGAAATCTGTATGCAGGTCAAGAAGCAACAGTTAGAACCAGACATGGAACAACAGACTGGTTCCAAATTGGGAAAGGAGTACATCAAGACTGTATATTGTCACCTTGCTTATTTAACTTATATGCAGAGTACATCCTATGAAATACCAGGCTGGATGAAGCACAAGCTGGAATCAAGATTGGCGGCAGAAATATCAATAACCTCAGATATGCAGATGACACCACCCTTATGGCAGAAAGCAAAGAGGAACTGAAGAGCCTCTTGATGAAAGTGAAAGAGGAGAGTGGAAAAAGTTGGCTTAAAATTCAACATTCAAAACACCAAGATCATGGCATCTGGCCCCATCATTTCATGGCAAATAGATGGGGAACAGTGGAAACAGTGGCTGACTTTATTTTCTTGGGCTCTAAAATCACTGCAGATGGTGACTGCAGCCATGACTGCTTGCTGCTTGGAAGAAAAGCTATGACCAACCTAGACAGTATATTAAAAAGCAGAGACATTGCTGACACAGGCTCATCTAGTAAAAGCTATGGCTTTCCCAGTAGTCGTGTATGGATGTGAGAGTTGGACCATAAAGAAAGCTGAGCACTGAAGAATCAATGCTTTTGAACTGTGGTGTTGGAGAAGACTCTTGAGAGTCCCTTGGACTGCAAGGAGATCAAACCATTCAATTCCAAAATAAATCAGTTCTGAATATTCATTGGAAGGACTGATGCTGAAGCTGAAGCTGCAATACTTGATTCGATCAAGCTCCACCTGATTCGAAAAACTGACTCATTAGAAAAGACCCTGATGCCGGGAAAGACTGAAGCCAGGAGGAGAAGGGGATGACAGAGGATAAGATGGTTGGGTAGCATCACTGACTCGATGGGCATGAATTTAAGCAAGCTCCTTGAGTTGGTGATGGACTGGGAAGCTTGGCATGCTGCAGTCCACGGTGTCCCAAAGAGTCAGACATGGCTGAGTGACTGAACTGAACTGAACTGACTTTTGTTGGCAAAGTAACATCTCTGCTTTTTAATATGCTGTCTAGGTTGGTCATAGCTTTTCTTCCAAGGAGCAAGCGTCTTTTAATTTCATGGTTACAGTCACCATCTGCAGTGATTTTGGAGCCCAAGAAAATTGTCTGTCAGTGTTTCCATTTTTCCCCCCATCCATTTGCCATGAAGTGATGGGCCTGTGTGTCATGATCTTAGTGTTTTGAATGTTAAGTTTTAAGCCAGCTTTTTCACAGTGATGTGTGCATGCAAATGCTTACTTAATATTACCATATTAAAATGTATCAAAATATCCAGAATTATGTTATGAATTAACATACAAATGCAACATGAAATGAAAATGTCAACTTGTCTGAATAAATAAAACATTTGCTCAACCACTGTTTATGGTGTCATCCTACTAAATACAAGGCCCTTTGAAGACAGTAGAAGCTGATGTGCATTCTGCCTTTGAGGAATTATCTATTTAATGACAGGAAGTCACAGTTTCATTGGGAAGCTTATATGCTAATGGTAATTGTGTGTTGGTAGTCAACCACAAGTATAAACTCCTTGTTGGTGTATGTGTGTTCCTGACAAATCTTTGGAAGTAAGCATTTGGATATGGAAAGGTCATATCCTTTAAAGATTTCAGTCCTTATACAAAAGTCTCTGATACCCCTAACCTAACATTTTAAGGCCAACTTCTACTTTTGTAGTTATACTTAATAAGATAAGGGTAAGATATTACAACTCTTGAGGCCTGAAAGAGAATAAAAACAGAGAGAATATCAGAGCAATTTAGACCTAGAATGAAGCACAGATTATCTGGCTTAACCCTTAAGTTTACCAGAAGCCTACTGTTCAACCTTTAGATCGTTAGTATGTGAGAAACGACAAGACAACTCCCTTGATCACTTTTTCCTTCTTCTTCCGTCTCCCCTCCCCACCTTACTGTATTCTTCTGGAGTACTAAAGGGACCTCCCGGGGATGTTTTCATTTTGAGCAGAAGACAGATGCCAGTGCCGATTTGAAGACATCACATGACTGAGCAACTAAGTAAACATCATGGTTTTAGGAAGGGAATTGGGATGCAGCCTACTCCTTCATACTGATGCAGCCTCCTTATCTATGCTCTTCTTAATGATCATAGAGCAGTGTTGGCAGACTTTTTCTGCAAAGGGTCAGAGTAAATATTCTAGGCATTGTGCTCCCTTTCATTTCTACCCAACCTACTCCACTTTGCCATGTAGTGTGAAAGCAGCCATAGACAATACAAATGAGTGTGGCAGGGGTCCATTCAACTGTGTTTGTAGAAACTGAAACTTGAACTTTATACAATTTTCACAGGTCATGAAATAGTATCTTTCTTTTAATTCTTTTCAGTCATCGGAAAACAAAAATCATGCTTAGCTCACAGGTTGTACAAAAACAGGCTGTAGTCAGATTTGGCTGGTGGGCCATGGTTTTTCTGTCCCTTTTGTAGGGAACACTTATGGGATGTCCCTTATATGTATACTGATGAATCTAACCTAGTCAGAGTTGATACCCAACGAAAATAAACATAAGGGGGACATAATTGCCTCAACCCTCGTTGTTGTTCTTGTTGTTGCTTTGTCACTAAGTAATGTCCAATTCTATGTGACCCCGTGGACTCTAGCCCACCAGGCCCCTCTGTCCATATGCTTCTCCAGGGAAGAATACTGGAGTGGGTTGCCATTTTCTTCTCCAGGAGGATCTTCCCAACCCAGGGATCAAACCTGCATCTCCTGCATTGCAGGCTGATTCTTTACCACTGAGCTACCTGGGAAGCCAACCCTAGTTAGGATCCCAGAATTTTCAGGATTATTTTCCTTATCTCTCTACATTTCAAGATGATCAGGTGGTGGACCACACACATAAGATAACTGCCCACATGACCTGGTAATCAAACTTTGTTCTATGCTTATTCAGAGACCAAGTTCTGCTGGACTGTGCCCCATATTTATTTCTTATTTATTTTCCTTTCCCCTCATCTTTGGGATTCTCCGCAGGTGATGTCTGCCAGCATTTATGGAAGGCAGATGCCTGTCTGTCTACTGATCCACTCAGTAATCAAGGAAGCTTCCCAGGGAAGAAGTGTGGATAAAGCTCCATATAAAGAGGTGAGGTAGTTGTTGGGAGGGCTTCAAACTGCTGAGTCATTGCTGCGTCATCATTTACAAGTTGCCATTTCTGTTACAAGGCAAATGTGAGGGTGTGTGAATTTATGTACAATTTATAACATCAAATTCAGTGAAACATTTGCCAGTAGCTTTATACAGGGTGGATCAAAGTAAAGGACAGAAGCCTAGAGACTGGAAAGAAAAGGAGATTAAGATTTCATCACAGCTCCAGATTTCAGCCACACATCAAAGGTGTTTGTTCTGTTGGCTTGTTTTAAGAACATGCTTAAATGGGTTACTGTATAATTTATTTGTCAAAGTAAGGATTTTAAATGCCGTTAAACTAAAGACATTATGAGAAAACCAATTTTCTCTCTCTCTTTTTTTTTTTTTTTTTGGTATTCATCCTGAGATAAAATGCAAAGGTAAGTTGTATGTATGGGGCAAATAATTTCTCTTTTATTAGGACTCTTTCCTGTCTCATTTTTGGTTGAGATTCCCAGGTAAAAAGTCTCAAGCATTCCCACATTCCAAAGTGAGCAACTGGACCCACTAATCGGGACTTGTAAAGGAGAGTCAAAATCCTGTTTTGTGACTCTCAGCTGTCCACCTACCCCAGGCTAGGAAAGAGACCAAGATCATGGTATGGACAGAAGAGCCTGAAACTTGGAGAGATTTCTTTGGGAAAAGTTAGGCTTTGAGTTTCATGTTTCACCCAAAGTCTCATATTTCTCTTCTCAATCATGTGTAATGAAACGGCTTCTTATTCTGATATTTTTTCAACCTAAGATGGTAAAGCCTTTCTTAACTTACTGGTTGTACAAAAACAAGTCGTGGGCTGGATTTGCTCCATGTGCTGTAGTTTGCAGAGCTCTGACTTGGAAACAAAAAGAGGGGGAAATTAGTGGTTTTTTATCATAAAACTGTTTTAAAAATTATTATTTGTCCCTAAAGGTTCGAGAGGAAGAATTTTTTTTTACATGGCAATGATAGTAATTGTTCAGTCATTCATTCATGTCTGATTCTTTGTGACCCCTTGGACTGCAGCATGTCAGGCTTCCCTGTACATCACCATCTCCCAGAGTTTGTTCAAATTCACATCCATTGAGTCAGTGATGCCATCCACCATCTCATCCTCTGATAGTAATAATAATGCTGCTACTGCTGCTGCTAAGTTGCTTCAGTCGTGTCCGACTCTGTGCGACCCCATAAACGGCAGCCCACCAGGCTCCCCCATCCCTGGGATTCTCCAGGCAAGAACACTGGAGTGGGTTGCCATTTCTTTCTCCAGTGCAGAAAAGTGAAAAGTGAAAGTGAAGTCGTTCAGTTATGTCTGACTCTTAGCGACCCCATGGACTGCGGCCCACCAGGGTCCTCCGTCCATGGGATTTTCCAGGCAAGAGTACTGGAGTGGGGTGCCATTGCCTTCTCCAAGTAATAATAATAGCTAATACTTTAATAGTGGTTTCTATGTGCCTGATGCTTTTGAAGTACTTTGCTCTATTTACTCATTTAGTGCTCATGATACAGCAATGAGTTAAATATTCAACACTATTAAATAGTTTAGCCAAATTCTCAGTTTTAGCGAAAATAGCAGGGCCTAGATGCAAATCCAAGTGACCTCATTCTAGCATGGCACACTTAACTACAAGCTAGTTTCTCACTTACATTGGTCACACACCCAGTGAAGCCCACTGTTTCTGCTTGAGTGTTCTCCACAAGGTCTAGACAGTTTAGCAGGGTGTTCTCCTTTAGAACCTGTCTTCAAGGGGGTGTCTGAAGTCAGAGGGATAGAAAAATGCTGAGCAATCTTCAATATAAGTCAACACACATTTTTCAAAATTCTTGAGTGACATAATTTTAGCACGCAAACTGATCATCACAGGAAGGCTTCCAGAAAAGTTTTTTAAAATGAAGAAGAAGAAAGAAAGCTTTATTTGATTGGGTGGGTCCACTGGGGACATGGTGAGTCTGATTGTCCTTTGGGAACTCAATAGGCCTCCAACCAGCAGAGTGTTTTACTATCTAATCTCCAAGTCACTAATCAAAATGAGGATTGTAGCCTGTAAGGAGAAAATTCGTCATGAAGGATTCCATGTCTGTGAAAGTTTTTTCATATATGTGGCCAATTGTAATCAGTCTCTGAAACAAGTTATGCTTTATGTTCTATGTATGAATCAAGTATGTGTGTGTTGAGAAAGGACCACACTTCATTTGTGTGGGGAGGACAAGAAGGACCCTATAAAAGCCTGTGGATTCTGCAAGATTCTAGCTGTACCACTTTTGTACTGATTAACACCTGGCAAATTCCTTTCCCTCTCTAGCAGCCAATTACGTCTCTGAAAAAAATAAAATAGCAATGATAATATTACTAAATTCACAGGGTCATTGAAAAGATTAAAGACAATAATGTATGTGCATTGCAAGCTATAAAAAATACATATATTAATATCTTTTAATAAAGCCAATGAAAAAAAAAACAAATCAAGCTGAATCTAAAGGAACTCTATTGCTACCTGCATCAGCAAATCAAGATAAGACAGTTTCTATTTTTTTTCAATAATAGCTTGAAGGCAACTAACAGTATAACCTCTATTGCAGGTAGTTTCTGAGAAAATACAGAGTCGGTATCACTTTAGAAATGTCTTAGGGGATAGATTTTCCTGGAGGAGGAAATGGCAACCCACTCCAGTATTCTTGCCTGGAAAATCCCATGGACAGAGGAGCCTGACAGGCTACACTCTATGGGGTCACAGAGTCAGACAGGACTGAACATGCATGCCAGAAAAAGGGAGATCGATTTTATGAAAATGTTTGTTTTACCTTCCTTTGAATGAGAAGTATTTTCCCAGTTTTGGTCTAAACTTTCTATGTTTTAAAAGAAAGTCGCTCTTTTCGTGCCTAGCGCAGCCATGACTCAGGTCCCAAGAAGCGTGTAGCAGCTCCAAAACGTTGGATGCTGGACAAAGTGACTGGTGTGTTTGTTCCTCGTCCATCTACGTGGCCCCAGAAGCTGAGGGAATGTTTCCCCCTAATCATTTTCTTGAGGAACAGACTTAAGTATGCCCTAACAGGAGATGAAGTAAAGAAGATTTGCATGCAGTATTTCATTAAGATGGATGGCAAAGTCGGCACCGATATAACCTACCCTGCTGGTATTATGGATGTAATCAGCATAGATAAGACTGGAAAGAGTTTTCATTTGATCTACGACACCAAGGGTCGCTTTGCTGTTCATCGTGTTACACCTGAGGAGGCCAAGTGTAAACTGTACAGTGAGAAAGATCTTTGTGGGGACAAAAGGAGTCCCTCATCCAGTGATCCATGATGCTCGCACCATCTGTTACCCTGATCCCCTCCTCAAGGTGAATGACACCATCCAAATTGACTTGGAGACTGGTAAGACTACTGATTTCATCAGATTTGACACTGGTAACCTGTGCATGGTGACTGGAGTTGCTAACCTGGGAAGAATTGGTGTGATTACCAATCCAGGTTCCTTTAACGTAGTTCATGTGAAAGACATGAATGGCAACAGCTTTGCCACATGGCTCTAGAACATCTTCCTTATTGGCAAAGGCAACAAACCATGTATCTCCCTTCCCTGTGGAAAGGGTATTCTACTTACCACTGCTGAGGAGAGAGACAAGAGACTGGCAGCCAAACAGAGCAGGGGATAAAATGATCTCTATGTGATGTGATTGGAAAAGTCTTTGTACCTAATTAAAGATAATTCCAAGTGATTAATAAAAAAAAAAAAGAAAAAGAAACTCAACTACTAAAGTTAGAAATGGGTATGGTGGCCTCTTAAAAAGGCATACTATTTGATTAAAATTTCAGCTCTTCTGATAGTTCTTAGCTCGGGTTAACTAACATTCAAGAATAAATTGATTTTTTTTCTGTTGTGTCATTTAAAACTGCCAGTGTTATCCATTCCAAGGTTTACCTTTATTATCAGCCCCCTCTGCCATAACCCAAAATTAAATTGCTGGCTTTCCTCAAAATGTTCTTATTTTTGATCAGATAAAATTTGCCTTCTTTGTAGTTTCAAGATGAATAGGGTGTACATGGGATTTGGGCTTCGTGTTGATTGAAAGTATAGCTCTCTAGCAACAAGGATCTTGCTGGCTGACTTCTGTTTCATGTAAACACAAGCAGAACAGAAAGAAAAATGTGTTACACACTTGTATGTGTTAGCTCAGGCTACCATAACACAGTAACAGGAGTTGGATGGTTTAAACAACAGACTGATTTCTCATAGTTCTGAAATCGGTAAAGTCCACAATCAAGGTGTTGGCTGATTTGGTTCTTGATCAGGGCTTTGCTGCTAGAGTGTAGATAGGTGTATTCTCATTATGTCCTCACATTGAAGGGAGAGAGGGAGAGAGAGAAAGGGAGAGAGAGGAAGAGAGAAATAGAGAGGAGGGAGAGAGAATGGGAGAGGGAAAGAGAAAGAGAAGTAAAGGGAGAAAGGAGAAGAAGCAAGCGAACTCCCTGGTCTTTATAAGGGCACTAATTCCATGATGGGGGCTCCATCCTCATGACCTAATTAGTTCCAAAGTCCTCACCTTCTAATACCATCGCATTAGAGATTAGGGCTTCAACATATGAATTCTAGGGGGAGCAGGAATCAGTCCATAGTGCTGTAGAGAAAGACAGCTTCTCTGCAGCAAATCCTCAAATGGGATTGTTCTTGCTTGCTTTGGAGACAAAACATAAACAATTAATTATTCCAAAGCTGGCTGAACAGTAGAGGAACTAAATAGAATTTCAATCAATGACTTTTGAAAACAAAGTAGTCTTAGGACTCCCCTGATTCAAGGATGATTTGAAGAAGGAATAACTTGTGAATGCTTGTAAAATCTCATTTCAATAAATTTGAGAGAGATGGAAGTGGCATTGCTACATTCCAATTATATTTAAATGAAATGATATTAGAGCACAGAGGTGGTGTTACTGGGTTGAATTTGGTTTATCTAAATAAAGCCGGCATTGTTTTTACGTCCTGGGTTTTCCGTTTCTTCTTCATTTTCATCTCCCTTCCTCTGCACCATGTTAAGGTACCTGCCTTGGAGATATTCTTTCCCTGACCTCTAGTTCTGACAATTTCCTCATTCTCATTTCTTTTCAACCTCCTTTACTCCTCTGGGTCCCTAATATAACAATACTGATACAGTAGAAAGCACTAATTCTGAGCCATAACCATGTTTTCATTAAGCAGATCCACTGCTATGTGGACAGGGACTTGTGAACACATCTGTTCTACAGGATTTTTCATTTGAAATAATTTTCTGAAACCACATCAGCAAAGTACTACTATGATAAACTATCCCCAAAGACATGGATGTAGTTTTGCTAATCACAACTCTAAATTAAAATGGTATGTAATCATGGGATTCTACTTGTATTTATTCGTTCTCATGCATTTATGAAGGTAAACTCTGAGCTAGTGTTATTTGGATGTGGATTTCATGTTTTGTCCTCACCTAATCATTGAACTGGGCCTTTATGGAGTTGCTGGATTCCTTGACATTACATGGCAAGGCTATTAGCCTTGGTTAGGAGGAAAATTTGTGGAAAAACACACTACTTTATGCTAAATTAGCTATTAACTGCTTCTTCAAAAATTGTACCCAGTTTCTCCTGTGACAAACTTATGATGGAGTTCATAAGATCCAAGAGGCTGAATGATATCATTCTAATAGTCTGCCATTGGTTGGCTTGATTGAAGAGGTTAATATTAGTCCTTGAATAATACTCCTTGCTTCTTTTCCAAAGTCTTATAAAGTGCAACTGAGACTAAAGGCACAATGCAGCTGTCTCTCTAATCTTGAATTTCAGACGAGTAATACCCAAAAGCAGGGGTCCCCAAACCCCCAGGCCATGGACTCTTACATGTCTGTAGCTTGTGTTTTTTTTTAACTTTATTTTATTTTTTAACTTTACAATATTGTATTGGTTTTGCCATATATCAAAATGAATCTGCCACCAAGCTGCACAGCAGGATGTGAGCAGCAGGCGAGTGAGTGAAGTTTCACCTGTATTTACAGCCACTCCCCATCACTTGCATTGTCACGTGAGCTCTGCCACCTGTCAGA
The DNA here is from genome assembly GCF_055505025.1 of Bos grunniens. NCBI lineage: Eukaryota > Metazoa > Chordata > Mammalia > Artiodactyla > Bovidae > Bos > Bos grunniens. Next base: position 152,951,897 of record NC_141165.1, read on the forward strand.
TCAACAAGGATATAAGAAATGCAATGTGCCAGAATCACACCAAAACTATCACATACACACCCTCGGTCCATGGAAAAATTGTCTTCCACAAAATAGGTTCCTGGTGCCAAAACTGCCCAAAGGGGATTGCAGCATTTTATATCTGCCTGTAGCTAGCTCCAGGACGGTTTCCTATGAAGAGAAACTTGGCTCTAGGTGGGCAGTCACTGAAATCGCTGGGATGGATTTTAGCCATGTTAGTTTAGCACAGTGACTCTTAAATGGGGTTATTTTATCCCTCTTCTCCACTGCAACCAAGGGCATTTGGTGATGTGTAGAGACATTCTGGTGGCTAGAACTTGGGGGAGGTGGTGTATCCAGTGAGCAGAGGCCACAGATGGTGCTCAACATGTGACAATGCCCAGGACAGTCCCACACAACAAAGAATGATCTGACCCCAAATGCTAATAGTGCTGAGACTGAGAAACCCTGGTTTCAATAAGGAGCATGTTTGGACCTTAGCAGTTAAAAGGCAGAAGGAGGATGGCAGCCCAAACTATGGACTATAATGCAGCTACCAAACAGTGACTTAGAGCTATGTGTCTCAATTTGTAGAGCTGTTAAAGATGTACTAAGTGGATAAAAGCAAGTTACAAGTGATGATGATAATAATTATTATCATAACCAATCTTTATTGAGAAGTTACTCGGTCATTATATTAAATGCTTTAATTACATCATCCCATTAAATTCTTCCAACAATATGGGGTACACACTGTTATTACTTCTGCCTTTATATACACTGACACTGAGGCATGGAGAAATTAGAAGAAGTTGCCTAAAATCACACATGTTACAGCCTCCAGACCTCACCTGCATCACACTTCATGTGTGCTGTGTGTGTTAAGTCACTTCAGTCATGTCTGACTCTTTGCGACCCCACCAGGCTCCTCAGTCCATGGGATTCTCCAGGCAAGAATACAGGGGTGGGTTGCCATTTCCTCCTCCAGGGGATCTTCCCGACCCAGGGATCGAACTCACTCTCTTACATTTCTTGCATTGGCAGGCAGGTTTTTACCACTCGTGGCACGTGGGAAGCATCACTTCATATATATGCACAAATACAATGATATGATACTGAAGAGTTTAACACAGCAATGGTTTTACCTCGACCCCCTCTCTAACTAGGGATGCTACTCCCCAAAGAAAAGCTCTTTTAATCATTTTTGCTTTAGATCTGTTTAACTTCACAACTCCAGATAATTACTAGACTTAAAAAAATAGAGGCAACTTGTTGATTTGTTTACCTCATGTTTTATTTATCTCATGTAGCTCACTCATACTATGTGATCCCCTCTCTCCCTTCCCTCTCAGCTCTCTCTTTTTTTTAAATATATTATCATTCTACTTCTGTTGGTCACAGTTGCAACTTCAAATAACAGGGTAGTGCTTTGCTTTTATCATTTCCTAAATTGTATCACCTAGAGCCAGACATCCTGGAATGTGAACTCAAGTGGGCCTTAGGAAGCATCACTACAAACAAAGCTAGTGGAGGTGATGGAATTCCAGTGGAGCTATTTCAAATCCTCAAAGATGATGCTGTGAAAGTGCAGCCCTCAATATGCCAGCAAATTTGGAAAACTCAGCAGTGGCCACAGGACTGGAAAAGGTCAGTTTTTATTCCAATCCCAAAGAAGGGCAATGCCAAAGAAAGTTCAAACTACCGCACAATTGCACTCATCTCACACGCTAGCAAAGTAATGCTCAAAATTCTCCAAGCCAGGGTTCAACAATACATGAACCGTGAACTTCCAGATGTTCAAGCTGGTTTTAGAAAAGGCAGAGGAACCAGAGATCAAATTGCCAACATCTGCTGGATCATCAAAAAAGCAAGAGAGTTCCAGAAAGACATCCATTTCTGATTTATTGACTATGCCAAAGCCTTTGACCATGTGGATCATGACAAACTGTGGAAAATTCTTCAAAAGATGGGAATACCAGACCACCTTACCTACCTCTTGAGAAATCTGTACGCAGGTCAGGAAGCAACAGTTAGAACAGTTAGAACTGGACATGGAACAATATGCTGGTTTCAAATCGGGAAAGAAATACGTCAAGGCTGTATATTGTCACCCTGCTTATTTAACTTATATGCAGAGTACATCATGAGAAATGCTGGCCTGGATGAAGCACAAGCTGGAATGAAGATTAGCAGCAGAAATATCAATAACCTCAGATATGCAGATGACACCACCCTTATGGCAGAAAGCAAAGAAGAACTAAAGAGCCTCCTGATAAATAAATAAATAATTTACACGCACACTCTCCTGTGAACGAGGAGAGCAAAAAAGTTAGCTTAAAATTCAACTTTCAGAGAACTAAGATCATGACATCTGGCCCCATCACTTCATGGCAAATAGGAAGTGTTTCATGGGAAACAGTGACAGATTTTATTTTGGGGGGCTCCAAAATGCACATGGTAACTGCAGCCATGAAATTAGAAGATGCTTACTCCTTGGAAGAAAAGTTATGACCAACCTAGACAGCATATTAAAAAGCAGAGACATTACTTTGCTATTACATAGCAAATGACATAGCTATGTCAAAGCTATGGTTTTTCTAGTAGTCATGTATGGGTGTGAGAGTTGGACTACAAAGAAAGCTGAGGGCCAAAGAATTGATGCTTTTGAACTGTGGTGTTGGAGAAGACTCTTGAGAGTCCCTTGGACTGCAAGGAGATCCATCCAGCCCATCCTAAAGGAAATCATCCCTGAATATTCATTGGAAGGACTGATGCTAAAGCTGAAGCTCCAGTACTTTGGCCACCTGATGCGAAGAACTAACTCATTGGAAAAGATACTAATACTGGGAAAGATTGAGGGCAGGAGGAGAAGGGAATGACAGAGGATGAGATGGTTGGATGGTATCACTGACTCAATGGACATGAATTTGAGTAAACTCCAGAGTTGGTGATGGACAGGGAAGCCTGGCATGCTGCAGTCCATGGGGTCGCCAAGAGTCGGACGTGACTGAGCGACTAAACTGAACTTAATTGAAAGTGTATCACACCCCCCTCCCTATGTACTCTTTGTTTTTCTCCTCTCCTCTCTTACCATTGCCATAATCTTTAACATTTATGTAGACCTACAGACATCATCAAGTGTTCTGCAGTTGTCTTGCAGTTGATGCAAGAAGTTGAAAACTATCTCCAGGGACTTCCCTGGTAGTCCAGTGGTTAAGAGTCCAACTTGCAATGCAGGGGACACGGGTTCAATCCCTAGTCAGGGAACCAAGGTCCTCCATGCAGCAGAGTAACTAAAGCCCACTCGCTGCAACTACAGAGTCCACGTGCTGCAACTGAAGAGTCCGTGGTCTGCAATGAAAGATCTCACATTACACAAGTAGGGCACAGCACAGTCAAACAAATAAATTAACAAATATTTGTTTAAAAAGAACATTAGCCAGAGTTTACACAGCTGTGAAGGTGGGTTATTTCTGGATCACATAGGGACTAGACTGCAATTCCTTCTCTTCAGGACCTGTATCTCCAGCCTTGAGTGGAGGTAGGTGATCAAGGTACAAGGGCCAACGAATGCTGTCGTTCTGAGTGAAGACCATTCTTGAATCCCCTATTTTCAACCCATTTCTCACCCCTCTTCGCTCTGCACCCAGATCTGCCGTCTTCTGGATTCCAAAGAGCCGATCTCCAACTTCTATGTAGTCCTTCACCTACTTAGTGCTTTGAAAAACGTTACTGAAATGTGTATTTTATCTGTTTCTGCTGATATTTTATTTGTTCACATTTTAATTATTTTAATGGATAACAAAGTGTGGCCTCCCAGAGGGAAATTCAGATGTCCTTTTTCTCTATGATTGATGAGCCCAGCACAGTCTCTTTCAACACGTTGGAGAGTCAGTTCCTCAGGGCCCTTTTGATCTTGGAAGAAGCCTCCTTGGAGAGTTGACAACAACACTTCTAAGAGTGCTGCTCTCGGCAACCATTAAATGAAAAGCTAGAGTATTCCCTTAAGATAGCTACATATCTCTTCAGAGCACTCCCAGGTGAAGAAAATCTGGCTCTGTACAGGAAGCCTGTGCAGTGAGAGCCTGGGAGTCACTAAGCATCAGTTCTGACCGTGGACCAGCTTTCATTTAACCCATGTCCTGCCTGGGAAGTGGAAGGAAACCTCACCAGGAAAGGACTCCTGGAATCTTTCACCGGTTTAATGCTCAAAAATAGGCAGGGAGGAACTTCCCTGTTGGCCCAGTGGGTGAGACTTCACCTTCCAAAGCAGGGGGTGTGGGTTTAGCCCCTGGTCGGGGAGCTGAGATCCCACATGCCTCGCCACCAAAAAAAATACAAAAGGTAAAACAGAAGCAACATTGTAACAATGTAAATAAGGACTTTAAAAATGGACAAGTACATACTGCTATATTTAAAACAGATAACCAACACAGATGTATAGAACAGTCTTTTGGACTCTGTGGGAGAGGGAGTAGGGGGATGCTTTGGGAGAATGGCATTAAAACATGTATAATATCATATAAGAAATGAATTGCCAGTCCAGGTTCGATGCAGGATACAGGAAGCTTGGGGCTGGTGCACTGGGATGACCCAGAGGGATGGTACAGGGAGGGAGGTGGGAGGGGGATTCAAGATTGGGAACACGTGTACACCCGTGGTGGATTCATGTTGATGTATGGCAAAACCAATACAATATTGTAAAGTAAAATAAATAAATAAATAATTAAAAAAAAAAAAAAAACAGATAACCAGTAATGACCTGCTGTACAGCACAGGGAACTCTGCTTAACATTGTGTGGCAGCCTGAATGGGAGGGGGTTTGAGGGAGAGTGGATAGATGTGTCTGTATGGCGGAGACCCTTTGCTGTCCACTTGCAACTGCCACACCATCGTTAATGGGCTATCCTCCAGTACAAAATTAAAAGTCTGATTTTTTTAAATGGTCCACATCAAAAGCATTAAAAAAAAAAATAGACAGGGAGTCTGGAATATTTTGGTGGCGCTCTAAGGAAGGAGGCTTGAGAGTTCAGCTGTCCTAAAGTGGATGGTTGTGGTCATGAGAAGGGACTTTATCCGGCCAGGAGATGTTTCTGTTCCTCTTCCTCCACTCCTACTTCCAAGTAATGGACCATAATGATTCATAGGTGCTCTGTCATAATTTTCCTGATATCAGCTGGCCTTGAATAAACCCAATTGAATGAATTTACTTTCTATTTAGAAAGATTTTCCCAAAGTCTCCTAGTATATAGGAACTCTCTCTTTCCTACATGAGAGAAATTGACAATGATTCTCTCCATTAGGATATAATTCAGTGAACCAGTGAAGTTGCTCAGCCGTGTCCGACTCTTTGTGATCCCAGGGACTGTAGCCTACCAGACTCCTCCATCCATGGAATTTTCCAGGCAAGAATACTGGAGTGGGTTGCTATTTCCTTCTCCAGGGCATCTTCCTGACCCAGGGATCGAACCCAGGTCTCCTGCATTACAGGCAAACGCTTTACCGTCTGAGCCACCAGGGGAGCCACCAGGATATAATGGTGGTTTGTTGTTGTCGCTAAGTCCTGTTCAACTCTTTGTGACCCCGTGGACTGTAGACTGCTAGGTTCCTCCGTCCATGGGGATCTCCAGGCAAGAATACCGGAGTGGGTTGCCATTTCCTTCTCCAATAATGCTGGTTTACCTACTAGTTTATTTATCTAGACAACACATAGAAAGCTGTCACAAACAAACAAAACCAAACGCAGAGAGAAACACACAAATAGCAGTGAAATTTGCAAACAGAGCACATGGGATATGCCACCTCCTGTGAGGGATGTGAGTCCTAGGAACAACAGGGAAGGGACCCTTGCTGAGCTGGTGGTGGAGGGCCAACCTCTATCTTGAGGATCTGGGAATCCTCCCAAAAGACAGACAAATATCCAAGGGCCAGGTCTTCATTAGAAACCTCAGCTAGGGAGAGCTTATTACAGCTCACACTCTGATCTTGTGCCTGGTTATTGCTTGAAATGCACACCTGGAATAGTCTTCCACGCTTGGGATTTTCCAGAGCTGCATTTATGCACCAACCTGTCTCATCTCACTTTCACTCTACATTTTGTCTCTGCTTTGGTTTTGGAACATACTCTCTAGTCACTAAAAATTCTTCTAGTGACAGAGGAGTCGGGGGGGAGTAAAAATCTCTTCTTTCAAACTTAGGTTTGCATCATCTAATTTAAAAATTCCTTATTTTTAAAAATTATTTATCCCATATTCAGGGTCTAAAGTCCTTCTGCTAGGCTCTTAGAAAGGGAATTTTGATAGAGGCTCAGAGCAGATAGCTGCCCTAATCTCATTGAACACTCTAAGGGGAGCTTATGAGCTTTAACTCAGATTGAGTCCTGATTCCACTTCTTAATAAGACCAACCTGGCACATTCCAAAGCAAAAATTTCCTGACCTGACTACATATCAAAATGGCTTGTGGTATTTTAAAAAACCCAGAATACATCCAAGACCCAGACCTACTGTATCAGAATCTCCAGCCTGGGGGGTCAGGAATCTGCATACTCTCAAATTCCCCCAAATGATTCTGAAATAGCTTCCCTGTGGAGGTGTGTGCAGGTCACTGTATTAATATATATTAATCCCTGCTAGCAATGTGTTTATAAGTCTTCCAACACCCGGATACATTTGATGAACTTTTGAATTCTGAGGACTGGCTTTACACTTGCAGCACCTAGTACAAAGTGAGTTCTTGTTCTTCATGTTAGTGATAAGATTTTTGTATCTACATCAGTGTTATTGACCCTGGCTGCACATTTGAAAATCACCTGAGGAGCTTTATTTATTTATTTATTTTTTTGCATGCGGGATTTTAGCTCCTTGACCAGGGATTAAACCTGTGTTCACTGCTTTGGAAGAGTATACTCTTAACCATTGGACAGTCAGGGAAATCCCTCAAGGAGCTCTTGAAATGTCTGATGCCCAAGAGCAACCACTAAAGATTCTAAAAGTAGTCTGAGGTGAGGATGGGCATTGGCTATTTTTAACAAACTGCCTGGGCAATTCTCTTGTGCACTTGGGGTTGATAATCACTGCTCTATGCAAAGGCTTAAGAAGTTGATGAATGTCTTGACTTGTGGACACTGTATCAGTCAGCTGTTGCTGTGTAAGACAACTGCAAAAATCCCACAATAATAAGCATCATCTATTCATGCATCTCTGAGGGAGACTGGGCAGCCCTAATGATTCTGACATGGTTGGCTGAGGGCGGCTTCAGGCCATGGGTTTAGTTTATCTTGGGTTCACATGACGCTCATTCCTTTGGGACCCGCAGGTTACCTGGGGCAAGTTCTCTTCATGGCAATGATAGAACTGCAAGAAAAGTGAGTGGGAACATGTGATGTCTCTGGAGGCCTAGACTCATTTCATCACACTTTCACTTCCTCTTGTGTTCTACAAGCCAAAGTCAGTCACATGGCCAAGTCCAGCAAGACCAGGCTCTGCAATCTAATAATTTTAAGCTACTTCCCTTGGCTCTGGTGCTCACTGGTGGTGTTTTGAACAAAAGGATAGTTGAGAATTGCTGTCTCAGGCTGCAATTCCCTTCCAGACTTAAAAACTCCAAGGTAATTTTTATTTCCTCCATCTAGTGAACCTTGTAATTTAAAAATAATCTCCCAAATCACCATCTTTCTGCAGCCATGTATTCACCCTTCTTTTCTAAGAACATTTAGAACATGTTGGGGACTACTCTGGTGGTCCAGTGGCTAAGACTCCACACTCAGTGTAGAGGTTCCAGGTCCAATCCCTGGTTGGGGAACTAGATCCCATAGGCGGTAACTAAGAGTTCACTTGCCACAAGAAAGATCGAAGATTACATGCTGCAACCAAGATCCAGTGCAGCAAAGTAAATAAATATCCAAAAAAGAGCATTTAACATACGGAATCTAGAAAAATGGTACTGATGAGCTTGTCTGCAGGGAAGGATTGGAGGTGCGGATGTAGAATGGAATTATAGATACAACCAAGGAAGGAGAAAGTTGGACAAATTAAGAAAGTAGCATTCTCTTGCATGCTGGTGACCCACCATGAGAGACCATGCTAACCCACAGACCATGAGCTTGAGAATGCATGATTGTTGCTTTAAGCCTCTGAGTTTGGGGGACCATCCTATTAATCGGCATTATTGTGGCAAGAGCTGACTAATACCTAAGATGCCTGATTATGTGAGAAGGGCGGAGTTGCTGAAGAATGTGTGTAGTAAGCTCTCATCTAAATATAGATGCATTTGGTTGCACACGTGTGTGCTCCTGTGTGCACGGCAGTCTTTGGATCAGATCTTCATGGTGGTTTTCTGAACCTGTCAGAAACTGTCACAACTTTCCTTGTTGTAATGTTCTATTGTTTTAAACCAAAAAGCCTATAATGCTTTTGTGATCACACAATAAAGACTGATTTCCTTTATAAGGAAAAAAAAAAGAAAGAAAGCAGCATTGACATATATGCACTATCCTGTGTGAAATAGACAGCTAGTAGGAAGTTGCTACATAACACGGGGAGCCCAGCCTGGCACTCTGTGTCTACCTAGAGGGGTGGGATGGGAAGGGAGGGGGCTGCTGCTGCTGCTGCTAAGTCGCTTCAGTCGTGTCCGACTCCATGCGACCCCATAGATGGTAGCCCACCAGGCTCTCCCATCCCTGGGATTCTCCAGGCAAGAACATTGGAGTGGGTTGCCATTTCCTTCTCCAATGCATGAAAAGTGAAAGTGAAGTCGCTCAGTCGTGTCCGACTCTTAGCGACCCCATGGACTACAGCTCATGGACGAGGCTCCTCCATCCATGGGATTTTCCAGGCAAGAGTACTGGAGTGGGGTGCCATTGCCTTCTCCGAGAGAGGGGGCATATATGTATAATTATGACTCACACTGTCACATGGCAGAAACCAACGGAACATTGCAAAGCCTCCAATTAAAAAACAAATTAGAACAAAAAAGAACATTTATCTTAACTCTCTGTTGGTATTGCCCAAAGTAAATCCTGACACAAAGCAATCAGCAGTAACACTCATCCTATTTTTACTTAACTTCGGATATGTTGTGCATCATGAACTTTTGTATTAATTTTCACTTGTTAAAGTCTCGTATTCAAATGTTTTTTATTTTGATTCCAAAGTCTTGGGCTCTCTCTTAGCTCTCGTCCTGCTCTTCACAAACATTTGTCTGAACGACGTGGCCTGCAGGGATCTGGCCCTTCTCCCTCCTCCAGAGGATGTCCCTGGATGTACCCAAGAGCTTCCTATCCCAGTTCTTCCTACAAACTGCTTTTTAGAACAAAACTCAGAAGTCTTTTCATTTGCCAAGTCAATATGCCCATGTGATGCAGCCTCTGTTTCTGTGTTGAGGTTAGATAAGACACTATCCCTCATTCATTGCCAGGCTGACCTCCAGATGTACTGGTGTGAGCCCAGCCCTGTCTCCCAGCAGTGCTTGAACCTGGGAATCCAGAGAAGTCCTCAGTCAGCTGAAAGACTTCTTCGTATGTCCTTCCACAGGGCACCGGGGCATATGGTAGGTACAAATTAAACACAGTAGCAACCTGGATGTCTAATTATTCCCTGAGGCAAAGATGTAAATCGAGCATGCTGATAACTCTGGGTTATGTACTTAAACACTTCATTTTAGGATATCTTCATGGAGAAAAAGGCATCTTTTTAAAAACTTTTATTGGAATATAATTGTTTTACAATGTTGTGTGCATTTCTGCCATACAGAAAAGTGAATCAGCTATACGTATGCATACATATCCCTTCTTTTTTGGATTTCTTTCCCATTTAGGTCACCACAGAGCATTGAGTAGAGTTCCCTGTGCTGTACAATCTGTTCTTGTTTGTTACCTATTTTATACATAGTATCAGTAGTATATATATGTCAATCCTAAGGTAACCCTTAGGAAGGTGTCTCGGATAAATAAAGCTGTGTGGTATAATGACATAACACGGATTTTGGAGTTAGAAAATCAAGCGTTTGTATCTTGGATCAATCAAGTAGCAGATGTACGACTTAGAAAATTTCTCAACTTCTCTTAATCTCAATTTAGTAAGGACAATGATCTTCCTCTTTGAGGTAGAGCTCTTAACAGAGCTTAAGAAATAACAGGTAAGAGGTACCCAAGTTTCTGACCTAGAAAAAAATGTTGTTGATTTAAGCATCAGAGCTTTTGAACAGTGTAACCCTTTGATAGAAATTCTTAAAAATTTATTACACAATTCACTTTCCTTCTTACCTAGGATAGACTGAGTTGACTTCATCTCAGTGTGCCAAGGCCAGTAATTGGCGCAGCTGTTCCTTCCTGAGCTCTGATGAAATGCAGAAGTGCCCCGGGACCCACTGATTCATGAAGGCCATTTTGTCCTTGGGTCCATTGCATAAAATGTCAGTCTGCTTATCTGTTTTTTATGTTCTTTGGCTTTTTCCCTTGCTGTCACAAGTTTGCTGTCACTTCTCCTTACTACCCTGCTTGCCTCTTTTTATTTGTGAGTCCTGATCTGTGGTAGGTTGATAACCAGATGGCTAGCTTAATAAAGATTGTGGGCACATAAAAAAGCATGACTAGGTTGCATAAACACCCAGGGAATCCTGTGTGTAGTGCATGCATTTTGTGGCATCTATTTTACAATGAGTTTGCTTCTTGGCTAAGTCCTCAACAAAGTCATGAAATATCTGGATTTTGGAAGAGTGAGGTGGAAGTATAATATTTCATATTCTTTGAATAAAGGTAAGGGCTTAAATTCAGATTTAAATTCAGACTTAAATTGAAGAAAGTAGGGAAAACCACTAGACCATTCAGGTATGATCTAAATCAAATCCCTATGATTATACAGTGGAAGTGAGAAACAGATTTAAGGGCCTAGATCTGATAGACTGCCTGATGAACTATGGACGGAGGTTTGTGACATTGTACAGGAGACAGGGATCAAGACCATCCCCATGGAAAAGAAATGCAAAAAAGCAAAATGGCTGCCTGGGGAGGCCTTACAAATAACTGTGAAAGAAGAGAAGCGAAAAGCAAAGGAAAAGGGGAAAGATATAAGCACCCGAATGCAGAGTTCCAAAGAATAGCAAGAAGAGATAAGAAAGCCTTCCTCAGTGATCAATGCAAAGAAATAGAGGAAAACAACAGAATGGGAAAGACTAGAGATCTCTTCAAGAAAATTAGAGATACCAAGGGAACATTTCATGCAAAGAAGAGCTCGATAAAGGACAGAAATGCTATGGACCTAACAGAAGCAGAAGATATTAAGAAGAGGTGGCAGAAATACACAGAAGAACTGTACAAAAAAGATCTTCATGACCCAGATAATCACGAAGGTGTGATCACTGACCTAGAGCCAGACCTCCTGGAATGTGAAGTCAAGTGGGCCTTAGAAAGCATCACTACAAACAAAGCTAGTAGAGGTGATGGAATTCCAGTGGAGCTATTTCAAATCCTGAAAGATGATGCTGTGAAAGTGCTGCACTCAATATGCCAGCAAATTTGGAAAACTCAGCAGTGGCCACAGGATTGGAAAAGGTCAGTTTTCATTCCAATCCCAAAGAAAGGCAATGCTAAAGAATGCTCAAACTACTGCACAATTGCACTCATCTCACATGCTAGTAAAGTCATGCTCAAAATTCTCCAAGCCAGGCTTCAGCAATATGTGAACCATGAACTTTCAGATGTTCTAGCTGGATTTAGAAAAGGCAGAGGAACCAGAGATCAAATTGCCAACATCCACTGGATCATGGAAAAAGCAAGAGAGTTACAGGAAAATATCTATTTCTGCTTTATTGACTATGCCAGAGCCTTTGTGTGGATCACAATAAACTGTGGAAAATTCTGAAAGAGATGGGAATACCAGACCACCTGACCTGCCTCTTGAGAAATCTGTATGCAGGTCAGGAAGCAACAGTTAGAACTGGACATGGAACAACAGACTGGTTCCGAATAGGAAAAGGAGTACATCAAGGCTGTATATTGTCACCCTGTTTATTTAACTTCTATGCAGAGTACATCATGAGAAACGCTGGACTGGAAGAAGCACAAGCTGGAATCAATAATCTCAGATATGCAGATGATACCACCCTTACGGCAAAAAGTGAAGAGGAACTAAAAAGCCTCTTGAGGAAAGTGAAAAGGAGAGTGAAAAAGTTGCCTTAAAGCTCAATACTCAGAAAATGAAGATCATGGCATCTGGTCCCATCACTTCATGGGAAATAGATGGGAAACAGTGGAAACAGTGTCAGACTTTATTTTGGGGGGCTCCAAAATCACTGCAGATGGTGACTGCAGCCATGAAATTAAAAGACGCTTACTCCTTGGAAGGAAAGTTATGACCAACCTAGATAGCATATTGAAAAGCAGAGACATTACTTTGCCAACAAAGGTCCGTCCAGTCAAGGCTATGGTTTTTCCTGTGGTCATGTATGGATGTGAGAGCTGGACTGTGAAGAAGGCTGAGCCCCAAAGAATTGATGCTTTTGAACTGTGGTGTTGGAGAATACTCTTGAGAGTCCCTTGGACTGCAAGGAGATCCAACCAGTCCATTCTGAAGGAGATCAGCCCTGGGATTTCTTTCGAAGGAATGATGCTAAAGCTGAAACTCCAGTACTTTGGCCACCTCATGCGAAGAGTTGACTCATTGGAAAAGACTCTGATGCTGGGAGGGATTGGGGGCAGGAGGAGAAGGGGGCGACAGAGGATGAGATGGCTGGATGGCATCACTGACTCGATGGACATGAGTCTGAGTGAACCCCAGGAGTTGGTGATGGACAGGGAGGCCTGGCATGCTGTGATTCATGGGGTCGCAGAGTCGGACACGACTGAGTGACTGAACTGAACTGAAGGGCCTAAGTATTTTCTTAATGAAGAGGTTTGTTTGCTTCATGACAGGTAGAAGTCTGTTTTGTGTGACTTGATGTCTTTCACAACACCCAGCATATTCAGCACGTATCGTTTGTTGTTGCTCAGTCACTTGGCTGTCTCCAACTCTTTGTTACCCCATGGAGTGCAGCACACCAAGCTTCCCTGTCCTTGACCATCTCCCGGAGCTTGCTCAAACTCATGTCCATTGAATTGGTGATGCTATCCAACCATCTCATCCTCTGTCATCCCCTTCTCCTGCCCTCAATCTTTCCCAGCATCAGAGTCTTTTCCACTGAGTCAGTTCTTTGTATCAGGTGGCCAAAGTACTGGAGCCTCAGCTTCAGCATCAGTCCTTCCAATGAATATCCAGGATTGATTTCCTTTAGGATTGACTGCTTTGACCTCCTTGAAGTCCAAGGGACTCTCAAGACTTCTCCAACACCACAGTTCAAAAGCATCAATTCTTCGGCACTCAGCTTTCTTTATAGTCCAACTCTCACTTCCATACATTACCACTGGAAAAACCATAGCCTTGACTAGATGGACCTTTGTTGACAAAGTAATGTCTCTGCTTTTTAATATGCTGTCTAGGTTGGTCATAGCTTTTCTTCCAAGAAGCAAGCACCTTTTAATTTTATGGCTCCGATCACCATCTGCAGTGATTTTGGAGCCCAAGAATATAGAGTCTGTCACTGCATCATAGTCACTAAATTATAATTTGCTGAATTTAACTAGATTTCATATAATACATTTGGCTAGGAAAAAAGTAAATGTCCCAAAATCATATTAATAGTGGATTAGAAAGAAAACCATAAGTGTTCGAAGGGGACTAGCTTCTCCATTGGAAAATTTTTTAAGAGAATTTTCTTTGAAAAATGGTTTAAGAGAATGAAATGACACTTAAGGATGAGGAGATGCCATATTTTAACCAAGGGGCTCAGTTTGCCACTGACTGTGTTACTGATGTGGAAATGCCCCAGGCCCAGAAACTTTTGAGAGCAACAGGTTGATCAAATATCCTGACCTTAAATTACCTCCTACTTATATAGGTGAAGTGAAAGTTGCTTAGTCATGTCTGACTCTTTGCGACCCCGTGCATAGTAAGGGTGAGTAAAAGTGAAATGAGCTGTTGAGTTAGCTTGGAATTCAGGTGAAATTCTATGACTAAATTTACACTAAATACATTAAATTCTATGACTAAATGTACTCTTACCCCTAGAAAAGAAACATAGCTGTGAGCCGTCCCAAATGGCACTACTTAAATGTCTATCAATTGTGGAACGACTAAATCATGCTATATTTGTACAATGGATTGCTATTTAGTTATGAATGTTACCTATGACATGACTGATTTTTAAAATAAAATATTGAAGAGTTGCAATAGACAATGCTCACTGTGTTTGCATTAATTTCAAGGTAACAGACAGGTTTATGGAAACTCTTTGCCTGCTCTGACCCTGATAGCTCAGTTGCTAAAGAATCAACTGCAATGCAAGAGACCCCTGTTCGATTCCTGGGTTGGGAAGATCCCCTGGAGAAGGGATAGGCTACCCTCTCCAATAATCTTGTGACTCAGCTGGTAAAGAATCCGCCTGCAATGTGAGAGACCTGGGTTCAATCCCTGGGTTGGGAAGATCCTCTGGAGAAGGGAAAGGCTACCCACTCCAGTATTCTGGCCTGGAGAATTCCATGGATGGTATGGTCCATGGGGTTGCAAAGAGTTGGACACAACTGAGTGACTTTCACTTTTTTTTTTTTTTTCAGAAGTTACTCAAGACACATAGTAGGTCCTAAAGCACCACTTGTTTAATATAAGCTTTCTGGTCAACCTCCTCCCTCCCTATATTAAAGAGTAATTTAGAAATGACTGTGTAGCCATTATAAAAGACTGCCTACATTTTTAAACTGCATTTTGTCTTTGATACCTACTTGGGGGGAAAAAAAAGGAAAAATGTCCTTTAATTTTTCCAGTTTATGGGTCACGAGCAACCTGATTACATTGAAATTAGTTTCTACTCATTGTCATCCATTATTTTCCCTTTTTTTATGGTGTCGTGGCTCTTCTGTTGCTTTTCCTCTCCAGGCAGAGGAGCTGTACTGAAATGTGTTTATAAGTTGTTGCACATATATCTTGCAGGTTGCTTATTCCTGTTTCCACTTCCATCCTGATTAAATTCAACAAGGACTTTGGCCTTGGGTGAAAAGAGAAGCAAATTTAGCAGTGCTCCTTGAATCTATGAGACTGAGACATGATTTGTTGGTACTGGAGATTGGACACTGCTCTGGAGAGTGGGGCTGATGAAGGAAGAAGAACTTTGCCTCTGATGTCGGCAATCACATGGGATTCACAGGCAGGACTTGGCTGGGCCAAGCCTCCTCTAAAGAGGCTGCATAATGTTCCTTGAGGGGTCAGAAGGTTCCACTAATGTGGCATCTGCTCTTGGAGCACTGAGATGGAAAAGGAAGTGAACCTACATTTCCTGTCATCTATCAGTCTAGTCGCCAAACTAAACACGAAACAGTTTACCTCATTCGTACTGAGCACAGTGAATAGGTTTCCTCTCATTGGAGTACAATTGCTTACAATGTGTGTTAGCTTCTGCTGTACAACAAAGTGAATCAGCTATATGTATACAGAAATCCCCTCCCATGCCCCCCTCCCGACTCCTCTAGGTCATCACAGAGCACTGAGCTGAGCTCCTTGTGCTATACAGCAGCCTCCCACTAGCTGTCTATATTACACATGATAGCGTATATACATGGAGAAGGCAATGGCACCCCACTCCAGTACTCTTGCCTGGAAAACCCCATGGATGGAGGAGCCTGGTAGGCTGTAGTCCATGGGGTCACTAAGAGTCAGACACGACTGAATGACTTCATTTTCACTTTTGTGCATTGGAGAAGGAAATGGCAACCCACTCCAGTGTTCTTGCCTGGAGAATCCCAGGGACTCTCTATGGGGTCGCACAGAGTCGGACATGACTGAAGCGTTTTAGCAGCAGCAGCAGCGTATATATGTCAGTGCTACTGTCTAATTTGTCCCATGGTCCCCTTCCTCTCAGCCCGTGTCCACAAGTCTGTTCTCTACATCTACGCCTCTGTTCCGGCCCTGCAGATAGGTTCATCAATGCCTTTTTTCCTAGGTCCCATATACACGCATTGTATGTGTGTGGCAGTCACATTAATATACAATATCATTTTTCTGTTTCTGACTTACCTCACTCTGTATGACAGATAGACTCTAGGTTCATCCACATCACTTCAAATGACCCAATTTCATTCCTTTTTATGGCTGAGTAGTATTCCACTGTATATATGTACTACATTTTCTTTATCCATTCATTTGTCAGTGGGCATTTAGGTTGCTTCCATGTCCTGGCTATTGTAAATAGTGCTGCAATGAACATTGGGGTACATGTACCTTTTTGAATTATGGTATTCCCAGGTTATATGTCCAAGAGTGGGTTTGCTGGGTCATATGGTAGTTCTATTTTTAGTTTTTTAAGGACCCTCGCTACTATTCTCCATATTGGATGCATCAATTTACATTCCCATCAACAGTGCAAGGGGGTTTGTTTTGGCAATAAGGAAGCAGAAGCTCAAGGAAGCTAAATAACATGCTGAAGACCACCAGCTATGAGCAAAGAAGCAGGGTGAGATCTGGAAACCACAGCTGTGATTTCCAAGCATGGGTTATTTCTCTGTCAGTTCAGTCAGTCACATCAGTCGCTCAGTCTTGTCCAACTATTTGCGACCCCATGAATCGCAGCATGCCAGGCCTCCCTGTCCATCACCAACTCCTAGAGTTTACTCAAACTCATGCCCATTGAGTCGGTGATGCCATCCAGCCATCTCATCCTCTTTCATCCCCTTCTGCTCCTTCCCCCAATCTCTCCCAGCATCAGGGTCTTTTCCAATGAGTCAACTCTTCATATGAGGTGGCCAAAGTATTGCAGTTTTAGCTTCAGCATCAGTCCTTCCAATGAACACCCAGGACTGATCTTTAGGATGGACTGGTTGTATCTCCTTGCAGTCCTAGGGACTCTCAAGAGTCTTCTCCAACACCACAGTTCAAAAGCATCAATTCATCGGTGCTCAGCTTTCTTCACAGTCCAACTCTCACATCTATACATGACCACTAGAAAAACCATAGCCTTGACTAGACGGACCTTTGTTGGCAGAATAATATTTCTCTGTAGGTACCAAGAAACCTAAAGAAGAGAAATGTGTTAAGCAATGAAATAAAGTTTGGAATAAAGGGCAGTGGTCCAGCTAACAAAGTTGTACCATCAGTGGGGATTGGGGGCAGGTCTCACAGCCAATTAGCAAGGTTATGAGATTTTCTTCAGTGCGTCTCAGAAACCACAGCCAGGATGGAGAAATGATCCAATTGCTCAAGGGCTGGGGTCTGCATCATGAGTGTGGCTAAAGTTTACAAGGCAGCAAATCTGAGACTGACATGAGGGCCATGACGTGTACACACTGAGCCCAGGCTGTGTGCAGAGCTGACTAACTCCAGAAGGGAGAGGGGATAGACTGGGGCTGTGGGGAAGGGTCTGAAGTTAGAGGAAGGGTAATTTGGGGGAAATGCGGAGACAGGGAAAAGAATATCAAAGATACTCAAGGGAAGGAGTAGATGATGTCATTAAAGAGGCCAGTTTCAGGGTTGGATACAGTACAGACAGAACCCAGTACATATCTTATTCTCTGACAAGCTGCTCCCCTCCAGCTGTCAGACTGTGGGTAAGTCTAATGAGATAGGCTTCCAGGGTTATCTGTACTTAAACAGGAGCCTCTTCCTAGACAAAGAAATGGTGCTTAAAAGATAAAGGATGCTTCACTGATAGAATGACAGGCTCTATAAACAGATGCTAACGATCGTGAAAGCTAGATTTCTGGGGAGGACATCCCTCAGTACTTCCTTCAAATCTTACTACACAAGTGAAGTCTGATCTGTACTTGCTCTGCCTGAAGCCATCCTTAGAATGGGTTTTGTTAAAGGGGTTATAGTCCCCAGATTGGGATTTTCTTGCCACAGCCATTGGTTTCTGAGCACTCTCTCCTGTTTTTCTCTCCAACTTCACTCAGCACTACTGCCCTGGTTTCTTCTTCGTTCCTAGAACATTCCTTTCTTGCTGAAAGACTTTGCATTTACCAAGAGGTTTTCTCTTCCATCAAAGAGGTCTTCCATGGAAGAGGTCTGGAAACCTCTCCCATTAACTTTCAACTTTTCAGGAGGCAGCTCCTTCTCATGGTTCAGGTCTCTGCCTAAACATCACTGCCTTAAGAAACCATACCCAACCACCGACCTCAAACACATCCTCCACCACCCACCCAGCTACAGTGCTTATGCTAGTGGGTAATTACTGTGCCCCTTACCTTCTGTCGCCACAACAGGAAAGGAAGCCCCAGGCAAACAGGTGTATGCTGGTGTATTCTCAATGTCTAGCAAACTGCCTTAGTACAATCAGTTCAGTTCAGTCGCTCAGTTGTGTCTGACTCTTTGTGACCCCATGAACCACAGCACACCAGGCCTCCCTGTCCATCACCAACTTCTGGAGCCCATCCATACCTATGTCCACTGAGTCAGTGATGCCATCCAACCATCTCATCCTCTGTCGTCCCCTTCTCCTCCTGCCCCCAATCTTTCCCAACATCAGGGTCTTTTCAAATGAGTCAGCTCTTCACATCACATGGCCAAAATATTGGAGTTTCAGCTTCAACGTCAGTCTTTCTAATAAACACCCAGGACTGATTTCCTTTAGGATGGACTGGTTGGATCTCCTTGCAGTCCTAGGGACTCTCAAGAGTCTTCTCCAACACCACAGTTCAAAAGCATCAATTCTTCAGCCCTCAGTTTTCTTTATAGTCCAACTCTCACATCTATACATGACCACTGGAAAAACCATAGCCTTGACTAGATGGACCTTTGTTGGCAAAGTAATGAATATCTCTGCTTTTTAATATGATGTCTAGGTTGGTCATAACTTTCCTTCCAAAGAGTAAGTGTCTTTTTAATTTCATGGCTGCAATCACCATCTGCAGTGATTTTGGAGCCCAGAAAAATAAAGTCAGCCACTGTTTCCCCATCTATTTGCCATGAAGTGATGGGACTGGATGCCATGATCTTAGTTTTCTGAATGTTGAGCTTTAAGCCAACTTTTTAACTCTCCTCTTTCACTTTCATCAAGACGCTCTTTAGTTCTTCTTCACTTTCTGCCATAAGGCAGTACAATCAGGGACCAGGTAAAGGATGTTTGGATAAACAAATGAGTAAGTGATCGATTAGCAAGCACCTCAGAGGGGCAGCAGCAGGGTGGAGGAGAGAAAGAAGTGGTTTCATCGGCTGGGATTTGTTCCTTTCACAATGAACCTTTCAACTCTTTCCTGTTGGGCAATTCTAACCAAATTTTCCAGTGTAAAAAGCTTATATAGAAGGGGACAGAGGGAGAAGCATGGCCTTTTGGCCTGGCCCCTCGACCACAGTCTGAGGCTGGAGGTGTGCTGAGGTGTGCCACTCTGAGCAGCCCCTCCCTGTCCTTCCCTCTAAGGAAGGGCAGGAGGGTGGCCCAGCAGCCAGGCCTTCTGGA
This sequence comes from Bos grunniens, assembly GCF_055505025.1. Classification (NCBI taxonomy): domain Eukaryota; kingdom Metazoa; phylum Chordata; class Mammalia; order Artiodactyla; family Bovidae; genus Bos; species Bos grunniens. The sequence continues at coordinate 152,971,369 of NC_141165.1, forward strand.
GTGTCCTGAGACTCCAGGGCCTCGAGCCCCCACGCCCGGCGGCATGGCTGTTGAGAAGATTGCCAACTTCTGCACCAGCAAGATCGGGCTCACCACACTGGCCCCGGCGTTGCAAGCAGGTCCTTACCACCGTGATGCCTGAGGGTGCTGGAATATTGTGGCGGCCATGAAGACCATGGTGCGGACAAGGTCATGGCCTGCACCTCGGCCTTCCTACCATGGGACCCTTCCAAGGTGCCCCCAAGACTGCAGGATGTGACTGATGACCAAATCCAGATGCAGAAGATACTGCAGGAGTCGGGCCTGAAGTATGCAGCCAGGGATGCCACCACCTATGGGAGACCAGCTGCTGACTGGGGCCCACACAGGGACCCTGGATGGACGAGGGCCCTCGAGGGTCATCTCCAAACAGGACCTGGGCCACTTCATGCTGCACAGCCTCACTACCGGTGAGTACAAGGGGGACAGCACCTATCCCTCCCATGAGTATGAATAGGGCTCTGACCCCATCCAGGAGCACAGCATCCTGCCAAACAGAGAACAAAGGAAGCGGGGCAATAATCTTGAGTCAGAAGCTTCAAAAAAAAAAAAAACAGAAGGGAACAGAGGGCATTTATGATTTTCTTTGGATTCCTCTTGTCCCAGGAGTGATCCTTGGTCCTACACAGCCCACAGCCATGTGAACGTGATTATACGCTGAACTGTGTCCCCCAAAATTCCTAAGTTGAAGCCCTAACCACAAGTACCTCAGGATGTGATTGTATTTGGAGATGGTTTCCTGCCATTATTAAGGTGGGCTCTAATCCACCTGGCTAGCATATTCAAAAGCAGAGACATTACTTTTCCAACAAAGGTCTGTCTAGTCAAGGTTATGGTTTTTCCAGTGGTCATGTATGGATGTGAGAGTTGGACTGTGAAGAAAGCTGAGCACCGAAGAATTGATGTTTTTGAACTGTGGTGTTGGAGAAGACTCTTGAGAGTCCCTTGGACTGCAAGGAGATCCAACCAGTCCATTCTGAAGGAGATCAGCCCTGGGATTTCTTTGGAAGGAATGATGCTAAAGCTGAAACTCCAGTACTTTGGCCACCTCATGCGAAGAGTTGACTCATTGGAAAAGACTCTGATGCTGGGAGGGATTGGGGGCAGGAGAAGGGGACGACAGAGGATGAGCTGGCTGGATGGCATCACTGACTCGATGGACATAAGTTTGAGTGAACCCCAGGAGTTGGTGATGGACAGGGAGGCCTAGTGTGCTGCAATTCATGGGGTTGTAAAGAGTCAGACACGACTGAGTGACTGAACTGAACTGAACTGAACTGAGTGTCCTTATAAGAAAAGCCAGCTTGGACCCACAGAGAGACCTCAGGGATGTCCACACACAGAGGACAAACCACAAGAGGACACAGTGAGGGGAGAGCTCACTGCCAACAAAGGAGAGAGAACTCAGGAGAAGGCAAATCTGCCAACACCTTTACCTTGGACTTTGGCCTCTAGAACTGTGTTAAGAACAAGTCTGTGTAAGCCACTCAGTCTGTGGAGTGGTGTTATGGCAGCCTGAGAAGACTAATACAAACAGAGATAATAGTCTTACCACCTCGTCGATAACCTTAACAGATGGACCTGACCTCCTGGTACAGAGAAACACGGTCGTGAGTGGGAAAACACACTGGCTGTGCACTCATGTCCCAAACACACGACTTCTCACCTCAGGACATTTGCTCAGCTTCCCTGAGCCCATGCCCTCTTCTACAAAATGCCACTAGTGGGTGCGTTACATGAGACACGCTTTATGAAAGTATTTGTCATAGATCTTTTTTCTTTTTAATCAAGGAGGTGATGTGCAATTTTTTAACTTAATTTTTTTTTTATATTGGAGTATACAGGAGACCTTGCCTGGAGAATCCCAGGGACAGGGGAGCCTGGTGGGCTGCCATCTATGGGGTCACACAGAGTTGGACACGACTGAAGCGACTTAGCAGCAGCAGCAGCATACAGGAGACTTGGGTCCAATCCCTGGGTCAGGAAAATCCCCTGGAGAAGGCAATGGCACCCCACTCCAGGACTCTTGCCTGGAAAATCCCATGGATGGAGGAGCCTGGTAGGCTACAGTCCATGGGGCCGCAAAGAGTCACACACGACTGAGCGACTTCACTTCACTATAGTTGATTTACAATATTGTTAGTTTCAGAGGTACAGCAAACTGATTCAATTATACATGTATCTGTTCTTTTTCAGACTTTTTTGCCAGATAGATTATTTGTGTATGTTAGTTGCTCAGTCGTGTCCAATTCTTTGCAATCTCATGGACTGTAGCCCGCCAGGCTCCTTTGTCCATGGGATTCAGTTCAGTTCAGTTGCTCAGTCGTGTCTGACTCTTTGCGACCCCATGAATTGCAGCACGCCAGGCCTCCCTGTCCATCACCAGCTCCCGGAGTTCACTCAAACTGACGTCCATCGAGTCAGTGATGCCATCCAGCCATCTCATCCTGTGGCGTCCCCTTCTCCTCCTGCCCCCAATCCCTACCAGCATCAGAGTCTTTTCCAATGAGTCAACTCTTCACATGAGGTGGCCAAAGTACTGGAGTTTCAGCTTTAGCATCATTCCTTCCAAAGAAATCCATGGGATTACAGAGCATTAAATAGAGTTCCCTGTGCCATACAGTAGGTCTTTGTTGGTTTTCTATTTTATATGTAAGGGTGTGTATATGTTAATCCAAAACTCCTAATTTATCCCTCTCCCCAACTTTTCCCTGTTCGTAACTAAAGTTTGTTTTCAGAGTCTGTGAGTCTGTTTCTGTTTTCGTAAATAACTTCATTTGTATCACTTTATTAGGTTCCACATAAGTGATATCATATGGTATTTTTCTTTCTCTGTCTTATTTTAGCTAGTATAATAATCTCTAGGTCCATGCATATTGCTACAAATGGTATTATTTTATTCCTTCTATGGCTGAGTAATAATCCATTGTATGTATGTACTGCATCCTCTTTATCCATTTATCAGTTGATGGAAATTTAGGTTGGTTCCATGTCTTGGCCATTGTAAATAATGTTGCAACAAACATTGGGGTGCATGTATCTTTTTTAATTATGGTTTTCTCTGGATACATGTCCAGGAATGGGATTGCTAGATCATATGGTATTTTTAGTTTTATAAGGAACCTCCATACTGTTCTCCAGAATGGCTGTACTAATTTATGTTTGCACCAACAGCATAGAAGTGTTCTCTTTTCTCCACACTCCCTCCAGCATTTGGTTTTTTTAATATTTATTTATGTACTTACCTATCTATCTGGCTGCCTCGGGTCTTCGTTGCAGCACGCAGGATCTTTCATTGTGGCATTCAGGCATAGTTGCTCCATGGTATGCGGGATCCTAGTTTCCCGACCAGGGATCGAACCCGTGTCCTGAGCGTTGAAAAGTGGATTCTCAACCACTGGACCACCAGGGAAGTTCCCAGAATTGATTGTTTGCAGACTTTTTGATGGTGGCCATTCTGACAGGTGTAGGTGATACTTCATTATAGTTTTGATTTACATGTCTCTGATAATTAGCAATTTTGAGCATCTTTTCATGTTCTTCTTGGCTATCTGTATGTCTTATTTGGAGAAATGTTTATTTATATCTTCTGCCTATTTGTTGATTGAATTGTTTTTCTGATATTGAGCTGCATGAGCTGTTTGTATATTTTGGAGATTAATCCCTTGTTGGTCATCTGGTTTGCAAATATTTTCTCCCATTCCATGGGTTGTCTTTTTGTTTATAGTTTCCTTTGATGTGCAAATGCTTTTAAGTCCCATTTGTTTATTTTTGTTTTTATATTCATTATTCTAGGGGGTGAATCCAAAAAGATACCATGGTGATTTATATCAAAGATTGTTCTTCCTATTTTTTCATCGATGAGTTTTATACTATTTGAGCTTATGCAGGAGACCTGGGTTCCATCCCTGGATTGGGAAGATCCCCTGGAGGAGGGAAAGGCTAACCACTCTACTATTCTGGCCTGGAGAATCCATAGACTGTATAGTTCATGGGGTCACAAAGAGTTGGACATGGCTGAGTGACTTTTACTTTCACTTTTCACTTTAGGTCATTAATCCATTTTGAGTTTATTTTTGTATACAGTGTTAGAGAATGCTCCAATTTCATTCTTTTACATGTGACTATGCAGTTTACCAGCACTATTTATTTAAGACATTGTCTTTTCTCCATTATATATTCTTATCTCCTTTGTAGTAGATTAATTGACCATAGGTACATGAAAACAGTCAGTGTCAAGGTGTTCCTCCACCATACAGCCCCTTTGTCCACTTGCTGGAAATTTTATGTTCTTCTAGTGCTTAAAATGTCATGGTTTGCTGCATTTCTTCCTGCAGGGTGATTCAAACATCCATAAGGAACTGTCAGGAGAAAGTAAACTAGTCCCATTTAGAAAAATAATAATGGATTTCATAGGAGAAACTCAGGAATGAATGAATTTGTCTGAAAAATAAATAAATAAAAATAGAAGACCCTACTCTAGCTCTGTGGGTAAAATTTCCTTATTTTTATATCATTAACTTTTATACTATGAATCATTTTAACTATTAAATATAGATCACCTAGCTGGGGATTGACCTGACAGAGAATGGTTGGATGGCATCACTGACTCCATGGGAATAAGTTTGAGCAAACTCTGGGAGTTGGTGATGGACAGGGAAGCCTGATGCAGAGTACATCATGACAAACAGTGGGCTGGAAGAAGCACAAGTTGGAATCAAGATTGCCAGGAGAAATATCAATAACCTCAGAAATGCAGATGACACCACCCTTATGGCAGAAAGTGAAGAACTAAAGAGCCTCTTGATTAAAGTGAAAGAGGAGAGTGGAAAAGTTGGCTTAAAACTCAACATATAGAAAACTAAGATCGTGGCATCTGGTCCCATCACTTCATGGCAAATAGATGGGGAAACAGTGGAAACAGTGGCTGACTTTATTTTGGGGGGCTCCAAAATCACTGCAGATGGTGATTGCAGCCATGAAATTAAAAGTTCCTTGGAAGAAAAGTTATGACCAACCTAAACAGCACATTAAAAATCAGAGACATTACTTTGTCAACAAAGGTCTGTCTAGTCAAGCCTATGGTTTTTCCAATGGTCATGTATGGATGTGAGAGTTGGACTATAAGGAAAGCTGAGCACCAAAGAATGGATGCTTTTGCACTGTGGTGTTGGAGAAGACTCTTGAGAGTCCCTTGGACTGCAAGAAGATCCAACCAGTCCATCCTCAAGGAGATCAGTCCTAGGTGTTCATTGGAAGGACTGAGGTTGAAGCTGAAACTCCAATATTTTGGCCACCTGATGCAAAGGGCTGACTCATTGAAAAAGACCCTGATGCTGGGAAAGATTAAGGGCAGGAGGAGAAGGGGATAACAGAGAATGAGATAGTTGGATGGCATCACCAACTCAATGGACATGAGTTTGGGTAAACTCCTGGGGTTGGTGATGGACAGGGAGGCATGGTGGGCCGCGGTTCACGGGGTCACAAAGAGTCGGACATGACTGAGTGACTGAACTGAACTGAAGATGCTGCTGACAAAGGAATTCTTACTTTTAATTTTTGTGTTTTTCCAGATTTCATTCATACTGAAATTAATGGGGGAAAAAATCATCTTTCAGTTTACAACTGCAGGAACTGCTTTCCATGGGTAATTTCATATTTCTAAATGTCACTGCATTTTAATTTTTGTATATCTATACATACCAGTAGACCATTCAGGTATAATCTAAATCAAATCCTTTATGATTATACAGTGGAAGTGAGAAATAGATTTAAGGGCTTAGATCTGATAGAGTGCCTGATGAACTATGGACGGAGGTTCGTGACATTGTACAGGAGACAGGGATGAAGACCATCCCCATGGAAAAGAAATGCAAAAAAGCAAAATGGCTGTCTGGGGAGGCCTTACAAATACCTGTGAAAGAAGAGAAGCAAAAGCAAAGGAAAAGGGGAACGATATAAGCATCTGAATGCAGAGTTCCAAAGAATAGCAAGAAGAGACAAGAAAGCCTTCCTCAGCGATCAATGCAAAGAAATAGAGGAAAACAACAGAATGGGAAAGACTAGAGATCTCTTCAAGAAAATTAGAGATACCAAGGGAACATTTCATGCAAAGATGGGCTCGATAAAGGACAGAAATGGTATGGACTTAACAGAAGCAGAAGATATTAAGAAGAGGTGGGGAGAAGGAAATGGCAACCCACTCCAGTATTCTTGCCTGGAGAATCCCATAGACAGAGGAGCCTGGCAGGCTACAGTCCATGGGGTCGCAAGAGTCGGACACGACTTACTGCACTGTCTCACCCCAGAGATCCTGCCACATATACCACAAAATCCAAACATCCCCCAAGGTGGCCCCACTGTTCCAATCACTCCCAGGTGGGAATTCAGGCACATGTCCAAGAGGTCACAGACAACATGCATATGGTTCTGTTATGTCCCATATATTACCCTTTCATGTCCCAAGGAAGACATTTTCTCTTAGAGATTTTCATTTAGTGTATCTTTAAAAAATCTTGTGTTAAACTTGCCTCCATCATTTTCTTGGGTAAGGACAACCCAGAAATGGCCCTTTTGTGTCTGTGATGTTGCCATTCACAGCTTTCTTGATAGGCCTAGTACAATCTTGAGAACAGGGCTGCTGTATGCTGAATGTCAGACGGTAGCTCTGAGCTTTGCCTATCTTAGGGAGTTATGCTGTGCATTTTTTACTGGTGTACCATGTTTGATTTGCCCCTAATACCTTTGAAGTTTTTCTGAGAAATGAAATAATGCAACATGAACTTATTAAAATACATTTTAAGCCTTTAAAAAAAGAAGAAGAAGAGGCGGCAGGAATACACAGAAGAACTGTACAAAAAAAATCTTCACAACCAAGATAATCACAATGGTGTGATCACTGACCTAGAGCCAGACATCCTGGAATGTGAAGTCAAGGGGCCTTAGAAAGCATCACTACAAACAAAGCTAGGGGAGGTGATGGAATTCCAGTGGAGCTATTTCAAATCCTCAAAGATGATGCTGTTAAAATGCTGCACTCAATATGCCAGCAAATTTGGAAAACTCAGCAGTGGCCACAGAACTGGAAAAGGTCAGTTTTCATTCCAATCCCAAAGAAAGGCCATGCCAAAGAATGCTTGAACCACTGCATAATTGCACTCATCTCACACGCTAGTAAAGTAATGCTCAAAATTCTCCAAGCCAGCCTTCAGCAATACGTGAACCGTGAACTTCCAGATGTTCAAGCTGGTTTTAGAAAAGGCAGAGGAACCAGAGATCAAATTGCCTACATCTGCTGGATCATTGAAAAAGCAAGAGAGTTCCAGAAAAACATCTATTTCTGCTTTATTGACTATGCCAAAGCCTTTGACTGTGTGGATCACAATAAACTGTGGAAAATTCTGAAAGAGATGGGAATACCAGACCACCTGATCTGCCTCTTGAGAAACCTATAGGCAGGTCAGGAAGCAACAGTTAGAACTGGACATAGAACAACAGACTGATTCCAAATAGGAAAAGGAGTACGTCAAGGCTGTATATTGTCACCCTGCTTATTTAACTTCTACGCAGAGTACATCATGAGAAACGCTGGGCTGGAAGAAGCACAAGCTGGAATCAAGATTGCCAGGAGAAATATCAATAACCTCAGATATGCAGATGACACCACCCTTATGGCAGAAAGTGAAGAGGAACTCAAAAGCCTCCTGATGAAAGTGAAAGTGGACAGTGAAAAAGTTAGCTTAAAGCTCGATATTCAGAAAACGAAGATCATGGCATCTGGTCCCATCATTTCATGGGAAATAGATGGGGAAACAGTGGAAACAGTGTCAGACTTTATTTTGGGGGGCTCCAAAATCACTGCAGATACTGATTGCAGCCATGAAATTAAAAGACGCTTACTCCTTGGAAGGAAAACTATGACCAACCTAGATAGCATATTCAAAAACAGAAACATTACTTTGCCAACAAAGGTCCATCTAGTCAAGGCTATGGTTTTTCCTGTGGTCATGTATGGATGTGAGAGTTGGACTGTGAAGAAAGCTGAGCACCGAAGAATTGATGCTTTTGAACTGTGGTGTTGGAGAAGACTCTTGAGAGTCCCTAGGACTGCAAGGAGATCCAACCAGTCCATTCTAAAGGAGATCAGCCCTGGGATTTCCTTGGAAGGAATGATGCTAAAGCTGAAACTCCAGTACTTCGCATGAGGCCACCTCATGCGAAGAGTTGACTCATTGGAAAAGACTCTGATGCTGGGAGGGATTGGGGGCAGGAGGAGAAGGGGACGCCAGAGGATGAAACGGCTGGATGGCATCACTGACTCGATGGACGTGAGTCTGAGTGAACTCCGGGAGTTGGTGATGGACAGGGAGGCCTGGCGTGCTGCGATTCATGGGGTCGCAAAGAGTCAGACACGACTGAGCGAGTGAACTAAGGAACTAATACATTTTCTGTCTTGGTGTTCTTCCCTGTGGCCTCAGTTGAGCCCGTGTTACTAACGGCAGGTGATGTACTTTTACACTTATAGCCTTAAGTTGTTACAGTTGATTTGGGTGAGGAAAAGAGAGAGGAAGTCTTAAATGACCATTGGCATCTACAATGGACCAGGTGTGAGCAGTCTATACCCACTTGTAGTGAGTAAACCCCTGAGATAAACAGGAGCATAATTTTACTCACTTCTCTTTAAGTAAAATCAGCTTGGATCCTGAAAGCTCAATTGTCTTTGGAACCTACTCTTGCCACTCATGGTGAACTCTGTCACTGCCATTTTTAAATGCAGCAATTCAAGATTTAAACTTGGTCATACCAAGCCTTTTCTCCAACCCCTTTCTCCCTTGGAATGATTTATGACAGTGGGTAGGGTTCATTGCCTTGCCGGCTGGAAGAGGCAGCTAGAAGTCAGCCTCCATGCCTGACTTCCTCTAGACCCAACTCAGGTCTCTAGGTCCATGAGCTCTGTCCCGGAATGCCCAAGTCCACCTTGGACAGAGGCAGGAGGCAGACAGAAAGGTAGCAGACAACTCTCGGTGGCTTTTTCCTACCCCACGCACAGGAGCTCTTGACTGGGGCTCTCTTGGCTCATCCACTGGACACCTCAGCAGGTGCCTTGTTGGACGTTATTGGAGTAAAATACACTGAACGAGGCTACAGGGCGGTATCTCCAGCTCCCACCAGCATTCAAGTCATATCCACTTTCTCTCTGACTCTCCTCTTCATACCAGCTGGGTGAACTTTTTACTCATTTTATTGAAATATAATTTACATATAGTGCAGTTGGATTAGTTTTAACAAATGCATACACCTGTGTAAACTGTACACTTAACATTAGAATATTCTGTCACCCAGAAATTTTTCTTATGCCCCTTCCCAGTCAACCCCCACCCCCAAGAAAACACTCTGGTGATTTCTACCATCAAAGATTAGTTTTGTGTGTTTAGAATTCCATGTAAGTGAAATCATGTAGTACATACTCTTTGGGGTCTGGCTTCATTCACTCAGCATCGCGTTGTTTTGTGCATCAGTAGTTTGTTCCATTTTGTTGTATTTTATGAATATTGTGCCCATTGTTGGACCAGCTAGAATGGAGAGAGGAAGAAGAAAATTGTAAACACCACTCAGGCCCGCCTGAGTTGTGATAGAAACACAGTAATTTGAGCACTGCTTTTCTTACTTTGGTATAAATGTTTATGCATATATTAACCAATTATTTCCCCCCTCCCTCATTACCTTAATATCTATCATCAGACATTCAATAGCTGCTTAGCCTTTTATCTCAGTATTTAACTTACAGTATATCAAAGTAAGAGCATGACGCAGCTTGAAAAGGAACAACATCACCTGGAGATGGATTAAGTGACCAATGAGTCTTTGTATCCTTTTGGGGAAAATAATATGGGTGGGCCTCATCCAATCAGTTGAAGGCCTAACTGGAACAAAAAGACTGGCCTTTTTTGTTGAGGAACTTTTGAAAAGAGGAAATTCTCCAGAAGATTGCCTTAGGACTGGGATGGTACCATCAGCTCCTCTGGGTCTCAAGCCTGCTGACACACTGCAGATTTTAGACTTCCCAGTATCCACAATCATGTGGGCCAATCCCCTATAATAAACCTTTATATATATACGTACATATGTATATATAATAAATCTACATATACATCTATGTATAATAAGTATATTATGCATATACTTATTCAGTTCAGTTCCATTCAGTCATAGGGGTGGTGATATGACTTATACTTATTACATATACTGACATATACTTATTACATACATAACATATATGTATACATCTGACATATACTTATTGCATACATAATATATATGTATACACATATATTCTCCCATTGGTTCTGTTCCTTTGAAGGACCCTTACTAATACACTGACCCACTGACCAACAGCCAATCCAGGCCACCTACCAGAGGCAGAGGTGACAGCCTGCCTTAGATGCCTCCAGCAGGCGCCCTCCTCAGGTGACACCCCTGCCTTCTCACACTCCTTTCCAGCCCTTCATGGTCCACTTGTGCCAGTGTTTCAGAAGGTCTGGTGAGTGATGTTTCTCTGATCCTCCAACTCCTCCCTTCAAATCTTTACACTTCCAGCTTCTTCCACAATTGTGTAAAGCCTTGTTCCTATAATAAATATTAACACTATTCTATAAAACTCATACTGTTCATGGGGTTCTCACTGAGCGCCAAAGAACTGATGCTTTTGAACTGTGGTATTGGAGAAGATTCTTGAGAATCCCTTGGACTGCAAGGAGATCCAACTAGTCCATCCTAAAGGAGATCAGTCCTGGGTGTTCATTGGAAGGACTGATGCTAAAGCTGAAACTCCAATACTTTGGCCACCTGATGCAAAGAACTGACTCATTGGAAAAGACCCTGATGCTGGGAAAGATTAAGGGCAGGAGAAGGGGATGACAGAGGATGAAGTGGTTGGATGTCATCACCAACTCAATGGACATGAGTTTGAGTAGGCTCTGGAAGTTGGTGATGGACAGGGGAGCCTAGCTTGCTGCAGTCCATGAGGTCACAAAGACTTGGACCCAACTGAGCAACTGAACTGAACTAATAAAACTCAATGATTTTACTTTCATTATTGTACCATGAATTATACCATATAATTTAATGCAAAAGAAAGCATGCTAACATTCCCCAAATAGGTGGTAAATCATGAAAACTGTTAGTCGGCTCTCATTTCTTGTCTCATTCACTCATTCATTGGTTCATTTGTTCACTTATTCACTCAGGGAATACTCAATACAGGGCAGGTGCTATTCTATGACAGCAGACCTGAAATGTACCAAGGGCTCGTCAGGGTCTAGAACTCTGGCTAGCGAGGGAAAATTGCCAAGAGGAGGTTTCAGTTCAGTACAGAGAAGTTTCTGACATTAAAACTGCCTGTAAATGAAGAGCCTCTTCTTTCCAAGGTAATGAGGGTCTAGCTACCAGAGAAATTAACAATTTACTTAACCAGGATGCTTCAGAAAGTATTGGCACATCAATCCGTGGTGTTTACTTTTTCACCAGATTCACTTTTAAATTTTACATTCTGCGATTGTCTTGTATGCCATTTGTAAGATTCTATATGCTGTCCATATTCTGAGGTGACTATGAGATATAACAGAATTATGATAGTCTCCAAATTATACCACAGGAGAAAAGAACTAGTGTTTATTGTATACTCCATATGCTCAGACAATTTTCGTTGGTTATTTCATAATCATCCCAAAACTCTAAGTTTTTTTATCCCCTCTGAGATCAGCAAGCTATAGTGACTTGCCTAAACCCCTCAGTTTCTAAACAGAAGAGGCTGAAATCTGTCTGCCCCCAAGAGTCCTTGTTTTTTCTTTTATGTTATATCACATTAAGGTTCAGCATTAGTGTGTGGAAAACTAATAAGATTATCAATTATATGCAATTGCATCATCTTCAAGTATATTCTTAGTGAATGCATACTTTGTATCCTAGAACACATATCTTATTTCATGTATCAAATTAGTTCCATGGCATCAGTTATCAATGTTTTGCCTCTTCTGATCACTCCAGTCCCTTACCTTCCCACTTAATCCTCACAATAACCCTGTAAATACAGTTATTAATAATATTTAGCCTCATTTTACAGATGAGAACAATGAAAATCAGAGAGGCTGAGAAATATATCCAGAGCCAATGTATCAAGGCTAGAATTCAAATTCTATTACATTCCGATGTTGAAGGCCATTCTCCATGCTCTGGATCCCCTGGGGTTAATTTCTGCCATGGGCAGGGGCTGAGGGGTGAATTTTGTTTACTATATTTTCCAAGATGACTCATACTTCCTCCTACATGTCCCAATACTGTTTCTTCCTTCTTCCCCCTCCAGAGGCTTCTGTAAACAGCTTCTTGTTCATTCCTATGCCAATTTCTACTTTCAGCCTCATTTAAACATTTGGAAGACTCACCTCAACAAGGCACTGGTTGAGCAAATAAAAAGAAATCTTTTCGTATACTTAAATTGTGATGGATGACACAAAATTCCATTCAGTGCAATTTAGGTCTTCTAAGACATTTCTTTTATTTTGCCCATCCATGCACTCATAACTAGATGATTTTGCTTCTAGGTATGATAAAAATCCACAGAGGATTTCATTTTGCCTTTAAACTATAGCTGGTCATTGCTATTTGAGATGTTTAAGGCAACCAGGTATATGAATAGCCTCATCTACAATTAAGGGAAAGATGATTGTACCTTTGTAATATTAATCCTGGGATAGACACAGCCTCATCTGCTATTTCCACCAGTTACCAACAACAGCTTTAAAGCAGAAAAATAAAATGGAAGAGAATTGCTTTTCAGCTCACTACAGGAAAAGGAAAGCTACATTAGTACATATGATTCATATAAAAAGAGAAACACACACACAGTGGGAGAGAAGGAAGCTAATATTTGTTAAAGGTTTAATATATACCAAGAACTTCACATATCTTACAACGTCCCTATGAAATATCATTTCCGATTCTTAATTTCATATTATAAAGGAAAGAACTGATCCCAAAAAACAAACTCAGCTTTACAAATCCCTCCACCCCAAAAGTCCAGGCTTTTCTCACTATAATACATTGACCCTGTGTACAATCTGATGCAAATTTCTCTTAAAAACTTGGAACTTGTTATATAAGATGTCATTTACCTTCCTGTGCTTCAGAATGAAAATAAAGTCATGAATCAGAGTCATCACAGCCTCTGCTCTAGTGTTTATTACCCAGTTTACAAGCACTCTCATGCTTTAGCCTTGACAAATTTGTTCAGAAACCCTGAAGTTTATGATGAAAGTGAGTAGACAAAACTGTCCTCCCATTTGAAACACTAGAGGACTTCTAGCTATCTGGAGATGGTGTCTGTCATCTCGCCGATTTGGGGTGCAATGCCTTGCCTTCCCTCCTCCCTTGGGATAGAAGTTGTCTAGGGCTGATGCTTTTGACAAAGCTGTTTATTATTCAAGGTCCCATTCCTTCCCTGGACCAAGGTGAGATACACCAAAGCCAGGTTCTCCCCACTCCTACTCAAGACTCAGATTTTGTGTGGCTGCAGCTAAGTCACGTCAGTTGTGTCCAACTCTGTGCGACCCCATAGACAGCAGCCCACCAGGCTCCCCCATCCCTGGGATTCTCCAGGCAAGAACACTGGAGTGGGTTGCCATTTCCTTCTCCAATGCATGAAAGTGAAAAGTGAAAGTGAAGTTGTTTAGTCGTGTCCAACTCTTTGTGACCCCATGGATTGTAGCCCACCAGACTCCTCCGTCCATGGGATTTTCCAGGCAAGGGTACTGGAGTGGGGTGCCATTGCCTTCTCTGCAGATTTTGTGCAGACAGATTCAACGAGAGAAAACAGCTGAAACAACAGATTTAACCCAAAGATGCCCCCATAGACACTGCCTATCACTTCTCCAACTCTGCCTAGAGTTTGTCCTGCTTATGATTTACTTTATCCTTTCCTCTAGTTCTGTGGGCATCCCATATCTTTCCAATACATTTCCCCTTTATTAGCTACAGTCATTTTCTGCTGCCAGCCACCTAAGTCCCTGAAATGACGAGCCATCCAAGCTTTGAACTATGATGCGGGGCCACAGTCACGTTCTCCTGCCACGGCCAACGCTGAGCTCTGATGCCCCTTCTCTCCCGGATGCCCGACTCCTTTCACCTGTGTTTGCAGGTGTGCTCTTTCCTTATCAATTCGCCATCGTCAGCTGACCCCCTGAAAAAAATGGTCATGATTCCCAGTAGCTCAGATTGTATCCCCTACTGAAAGAGATGATCATTCGGTAGGAATGAAACCAAGAAACTAGACAATGTTGTAGACAAGGAAAAGTGGGATCACACATGCACTAAGGAAAAGAAAGGAAAATACCTACAGGTCCGGCTAGTCAAGGCTATGGTTTTTCCTGTGGTCATGTACGGATGTGAGAGTTGGACTGTGAAGAAGGCTGAGCGCCGAAGAATTGATGCTTTTGATCTGTGGTGTTGGAGAAGACTCTTGAGAGTCCCTTGGACTGCAAGGAGCTCCAACCAGTCCATTCTGAAGGAGATCAGCCCTGGGATTTCTTTGGAAGGAGTGATGCTAAAGCTGAAACTCCAGTACTTTGGCCACCTCATGCGAAGAGTTGACTCATTGGAAAAGACTCTGATGCTGGGAGGGACTGGGGGCAGGAAGAGAAGGGGACGCCAGAGGATGAGATGGCTGGATGGCATCACTGACTCAATGGATGTGAGTCTGAGTGAACTCCGGGAGCTGGTGATGGACAGGGAGGCCTGGCATGCTGCGATTCATGGGGTCACAAAGAGTCGGACACAAGTGAGTGACTGAACTGAACTGAACTGAGACTGTTCTATACAAACCTGTTCTAGCACTATCTATAACAGTTACTGCCCTGTCATGTGAACAATGTCATCCCGGACAATCTGCCCCAGAATATTTCCCTAGTTCATGAAATCTCACACCCAGGGAATCCCTCTATATAGATTCTTAATTACTGAATATTTTACTTAAGACTACGACAACTTATACTTGGTCACTTCCACACTCAGATGTGCCATGCACGTGCATGCTCAGTTGTACCCAACTCTTGGCGATCCCATGGACTGTAGCCCACAAGGCTTCTCTGTCCATGGGATTTCCCAGGCAAGAATACTGGAGTGGGTTGCCATTTCCTCCTCCAGGGGATCTTCCTGACTCAGGGATCAAACCTGAATCTCCTGCATCTCCTGTATTGACAGGCATGTTCTTTACCACTGAGCCACACTCAGTGTATTGGGGTTTAATTCAAATGTTTTAGAAGAAAAATCTACTAATATTAAAAATCTACACATCATCTAGCCTTTCACTACTAGGAGCAGGTGTTATTGCAGACTACTCAGAGAATAAATTTTTGGGATCTGAGTCCATCTGCTTTATCTCCTGCTGCTGGTTATCATGTTAGCCCATGATAGTAAAATTATAGCGAACCACCGCAACCCTCATCACCTTGCAGATGTTTCATTATTCAATTAATATCTGTCCATTTAATCTGCAGGTGAATAAAGGACCAGAGACAGCTGTATTCCCTCAGGGGCTTCCAATTAAAAAGGATTAAGAGCATATCTATACCCTAATTGTCCCCAATTTCTCAGCATAATCATGTTTTACTCCATCTAAATATGTCAGCTACAGAACTATCCTATAAATAGTCATGCTTTCAGAAAGACTCAAATCAGATAAGAAAATATGCATTTGCAGAGTCAGATAAAAATAGTTTAGGATGAGGACTCTAAGATACAGATTCTCACTTTTGTACCTGTGAACACACACCCCCTCATCTCTGCTCAATTATACTTCCCTGTCCTTTGAGCACAAGTCATTCACTTCCTCATGAAAGCTTCGGTGGCCCACCGACCTCCTGATATATTCCCACTCCAGAGGTCCATTCATCCTCTGAAATTCCAGGAGTCTCTCAGGGCACTTAGCATAGTTGGCCATACACATTCTGACCTCTAGGGGGAGCCCAAGGCTCCTCTTCTCCCATTAGGACCCTGCTAAGGTCCAGTTCCGTCACCCAGTCGTGTCCGATTCTTTGCGACTTCATGGACTGCAGCACGTCAGGCCTCCCTATCCATCGCCAACTCCTGAAAGTTACTCGGACTCATGTCCATTGAGTCGGTGATGCCATCCAGCAATCTCATCCTCTGTCGTCCCCTTCTCCTCCTGCCCTCAATCTTTCCCAGCATCAGGGTCTTTGCAAATGAGTCAGCTCTTTGCATCAGGTAGCCAAAGTAGTGGAATTTCAGCTTCAGCATTAGTCCTTCCAATGAATATTCAGGACTGATTTCCTTTAGGATGGACTGACTGGATCTCCTTGCCATCCAAGGGACTCTCAAGAGTCTTCTCCAACACCACAGTTCAAAAGCATCAGTTCTTCAATGCTCAGCTTTCTTTATAGTCCAACTCTCACATCCATACATGACCACTGGAAAAACCATAGCTTTGACTAGACGGACCTTTGTTGGCAAAGTAATGTCTCTGCTTTTTAATATGCTATCTAGATTAGTCATAGCTTTTCTTCCAAGGAGCAAGCGTCTTTTAATTTCATGGCTGCAGTCACCATCTGCAGTGATTTTGGAGCCCCGAAAAATAAAGTCCAAGGTAAGGTCCAGCGACATAATAAAGCACTGAAGCACAGTTGGGCCACAGAGCTGATTAGGGCACAGAGAGTGATGCTTTGCTGGAGGAATAAAAGTGAGGTGAGTGGGATGCTTTGAGAAGGATTTCCTGCCCACGTTTGTGGTACAAGCTAGTAAGCCTTTGGAGCCATCTTGACCTACCTCTAGTCTGTGTCCACATTTACAAGGTACAGGGAGTTCCTGAAGCTGGGTATGTTCATTCCGGACACTCAGGGGAAGCCCGGAAAGTTTTCTTGCCTTTCCCAACACCTAAAGAGTTGCCTGCCTTCGTGGACTTATGGCCGCTTCCTCCATCTTCACAGCCAGCAGCATAGCACCATCAAATCTCTCTCACTCTGACACTCCTGACTCCCTCTCAGGAGGACACCTGTGATTGCATTTAGGGCTCACCTGAGCAATCCAAGACAGCCTTCCCACCACAGGGTCCTCAGCTCAACCACAACTACAAAGCCCCTTGTGCCATGTAAGCTTAAGTCACAGGTTGCAGGGATTCAGACATAGATATTTTGGAAGGCCATTATTCTACCTACCACACTGCCTCCCCCACCCCCTTGCTGTCACACACACACACACACACACACACACACATGTGGCCATGTAGTCACATCAGACATTTACGAAGGGCCCCAGTGCTGAGATGGAAGGGATTTTTTTTTAAGAGTATTTAGCCCTGCTCCCGCTACAGAGGCACTGGGAGAGCGCAGGAAAACCAGCAGCCCCTGCACCTTCCAGGGAGGAGCAGGAAGAGCATCTCAGCCTTATTTTTAGGGCACCAGCCCTCAGACAGCAACAACCTCCTCCTGGTCTCTTATACTAGGGTTACGGCTGCAAAGCTCACTGACAGTTGAAAACGCATGAATCAAATCATCATACGTGATAGAAGTGATTCTCAATTATTCCTTGGGGCCAATATGAGCTTTTATATAAAGGATTGCCTCAAATTGAGTGCACTCACATTATTTTATTAAGCTCGGGACCCTGCATCCCACTCAGAAAGCTACTGCCCCACCTTGACTCCTTAGGACATCAGCCCCAAAGATGAAGAAGCACTGGGACTCCTCCCCAGAATTCTTGTTTAAAATAAAGGGATTGAGGAGAACAGAGGAGACACAAAGAACAGGAGATGAGAGGCCAGAAAATAAGAGAAATATGATGAGTAAAATTTTCCAATAGGGTTCCCTAGGAAACAAAAGGGCAAAATTTGCAGCATGCTTACCTGGGGAATGAAATGCATTGGCAGTCAGAGGGAGGGGGAAAGGAGAATGGAATAAAAAATACGCCAAGTAGAAAGTGGACCTTTACTTATAAAGTCCATTCTGCCCACTGGCAGGGACTATCTCCTGATGCTGCATGGAAACTGGGACCAAGAACCAGATGAGGGAGGGAAGGAGAACAATTTATCTGCAGGCTCATTCCTGCCTCCTGCCTCTTGTTGGTCCAAGTTCACCCACATTGTGTCACCTGGCCCCTCCAGGCAGCAAATCTCATGTCATCAGTCCCTCCTCTTAGTTCTGAAGCAACAGACTCAGAATAGAGCAGTATCCTGCGAGTCTGGTCTTGACCAGCTCGAAGTCCAAACTCAGTGACCCTCTGTCTCTAGGGCCACCTTTGCAGGACAGACACAGGTCAGGGCTTGGGACCGCAAACCACCCTGGCCTAACTCTTTGGTGACTACATTCAGGGCTTCAGCTATTTAAGACAACTCTTTCCCAGAAAAACTAGACTGTACTAGACTCTTTCTATAAGCTATTCCATTTACCTGACTGCTTTTTCCAGGTGAGAGAAGGATTGTTACCTTATTACACAAGCAAGGAAAGTGACACACAGTTAGTGAAGGGTCATTCAAAGTAGCAGAAAGAGCCTAATAAGGTAGGAGAGTAGAGTTCATTAAGGAGAAAAGAAAAATATACTCTTAAGAGAACAGTAACTCCCAGACTCAGGAGGGTCTTCAGAGCCAGGCTGTAGAGTTGGGCTGTTATTTGGTAGCCCTGGGGCCGGCAGGGGAGGGTCATCTGCTGAGGAATGACCTATGTACATGTTTTCAGAAGATAATCCTTCTATAGTCAGGACTTCCCTGGTGGCCCAGTGCCTCACACTCTGCGCTCCCAGTGCAAGGGGACCCAGGTTCCATCCCTGGTCAGGGAACTGGATCCCACGTGCCACAACTAAAGATTCCTCATGCCACAACTAAGACTCACCACAGCCAAATACAAATAAATAATAATAAAGTAAAAGTAAAAAAGTAAAAAGTCACTCAGTTGTGTCCGACTCTTTGCGACCCCATGGACTATAGCCTATCAGGCTCCTCCATCCATGGGATTCTCCAGGTAAGGATACTGGAGTGGGTTGCCATTTCCTTCTCCAGGGGAGAAGTTACTGCTGCTGCTAAGTCACTTCAGTCGTGTCCGACTCTGTGCGACCCCATAGACGGCAGCCCACCAGGCTCCCCCGTCCCTGGGATTCTCCAGGCAAGAACACTGGAGTGGGTTGCCATTTCCTTTTCCAATGCATGAAAGTGAAAAGTGAAAGTGAAGTCGCTCAGTCGTGTCCAACTCTTAGCGACCCCATGGACTGCAACCTAGTAGGCTCCTCCATCCATGAGATTTTCCAGGCAAGAGTACTGGAGTGGGGTGCCATTGCCTTCTCCATAATAATAATAGAAGAAGATAATCCTTCTGTGGTAATAAGAAGGGTGGTGGGTGCTCAGTTGCTTCAGTTGTGTCCAACTCTTCAGGACCCTGTAGACTATAGCCTACCAAACTCCTCTGTCCATGGGATTCTCCAGGCAAGAACACTGGAGTGGGTTGCCACGCCCTCCTCCAGGGGATTTTCCTGACCCAGGGATCAAACCTTGGTCTCTGACACTGCAGGCGGAGTCTTTACCCACTGAGCCACCAGGGAAGTCCCAATAAGAACGGGGGCAGAGACAACAAAGATATTGTGAGACTTCTGCAGTCCATGTGGAAGAAGGCAGGGCACTGGCAGGTTTAACACCTTGACCGTGGGTGACAAGGTGGCGGAAAGAGTGAACCACGGCCCCGAGGTTCTTCTGGGAGCAAACATAGACGGGTCAGGGCCACTGAGGAGGACCTCATTCCTCACTCATCATCTGACCTGCCTGTGCACACACAGGGCCCTGCAAAGCTCCTGCCCCAAGACCTTACTCACCCAAATGCTGCAGACAAAGGCGAAACTTTCCATCCGCTGTGAGGAAGGGGCCCATTCCCAGAGGCGGAGGGCGAGTAAGGCATCAAGAGCAGCCCCGCCTTGTTATCCGCCTTCCTTTCAAGTCACAGAGTGGTATCACTTGGCACTTGAATTTTCAAGGAGCACTTGGAGCTTCGCAGGTGCTCTTGCTAATTACCGCAGAACCACAGGGAACTGGGAGGAGCAGCGAGAGTGAGGATGCCGAAGTCAGCGCAGGCGGCTCGGCACTAAGTGGCTGAATGAAAATAAAATGCGTGTGACCTGCTGCTCAGCCGAGTTGGCCTCACCTGCCCCAGTGCAAACAGGTGAGCTGCAGATTCTCTTTCATCTGGCGAAATGAGCAACTCTTAGGATATGATGACCAGCCTGGGATGGGGAAAATTTAAATTTATGATAAATGAAGCATGCAACTCTACATGCAGATACTTATGGAAACAGCAGGCTTCTGAGCGCTGTGTCATTGTATGCTAAGTAGATTCAGTCGTGCGTGACTCTCTGTGACCCCAGGGACTGTAGCCCACCAGGCGCTTCCATCCATGCGATTCTCCAGGCAAGAATACTGGAGTGGGTTGCCCTACCCTCCTCCAGGGGATCTTCCCCACCCAGGGATCGAACCGGCATCCCTTACATCTCCTGCATTGGCAGACAGGTTTTTCAGCACTCTTGCCAGGTGGAAAGACCTTTGCATCATTGTAGGGACCTAAATTTTCCTGGAGACCCTGACAAGGTTATCACATGTGGTTTCTCCTTAGTAGCCTGTAAGGAATGGTGTCAGGCGGTGTCTTGGGCAATTGTCTTTCAGTGCAACAGGTGACTGGATGGTGTTGCTGGTAGCCTTCTTGGGACCTCAGAGGGACATGAAAAGAGATGACCTGGGGAGTGAGGGAACTAGGTCAAGCCCTGAGACATCCTTGGAGCCCCTGAATCCTGCTTATCTACCCTTCCAGTTAAGTGCAAGAAACATGTTCTCTTTTCTTTGAGTTGATCAGCTTTCATTTGCAACTGACGAATTCTGGACTCTAAACATCCCAGATCTGGGACTTCCTTGGTGGTCCAGTGGCTAAGGCCCTGCACTCCCAATACAGGGGGGCCTGGGTTCGATTCCTGGTCGGGGAGCTAGATCCCACGTGCTGCCACTAAAGGTCCCATAGGACGCAACTAAGGCCAGTGCAGACAAATAAATAAAATTCTTTCAAAAACCCAAACCCCAAGAATATAAATAACTGACGCTGTCTGTGAGAACAGCCAGAAAGCCAATATTCATTTGATTAAGAATACCTCTCATTTTGTGGTTTTAAAATTAGACAAAGAAAAAGTGAGAGAACAAAGCCTTCATTTACTTGTGGCACAGTTTCCTATGACTTCACACCCCAGTACAGGCTACTAAGGCATTGAGCTTTTCCATCTTTGGAGCTCAAAGTCAGTGATTAAATCTGACTCCTATCCGCATCTCTAAACCATTCCTCTAGGCTTCGGAGAAATGCTGTACACAATAATAGTTTTGTTGACATGAGAGAGCAGAGTGTACAGAACATCGAGTTAACTAGGTAAGAACATTGCCTCACGTCCTGCTGGAAACAGGGACCAAGCCACATTCCTCTTCCCTAGAGGGACCAGGCTGCAGACAAAGGGTATAATGATATGGGGGGGGGGGGGCGCGTTATACAGCACTTTATGGGTTTCCCAGGTGGCTCAGTGGTAGAGAATCTGCCTGCCAACACAGGAGATGCAGGAGACGCAGGTTCGATCCCGGGGTCAGAAAGATTCCCTGGAGGAGGAAATGGCAACCCACTCCAGTATTATTGCCTGGAGAATCCCATGGACAGAGGAGCCTGGCAGGCTACAGTCCATGGAGTTGCAAGGAGTCGGACACGACTGAGCATGCATGCATACTTATAGTTCATAAATGCTTTCTCATCTACTTTGTCATTCCACATCCCTAGCGGTAGGCTGGGACAGAATGGCATCCTGCCTTGTTACAGATGAGGAAACTACAGCTCCAAAAAGTCAAGAGACCAAGCAGCTCTCTTTCCAAAACAGCACTCGTTCCTTTAAAGCACAACTGGTGAATCTCACTTCTGCATGTTTGGCCTCAAAAAGAGAACAATGAAGACTTGCCTCTACTCAGATATCTCCCAAGTCAATTTATAAAGGCCTTCTCCTTTTTTGATGGGATTGACTACATGTATAGGTGACAAGGGCAGGAGGAGAAGGGAGCAACAGAGGATGAGATGGTCGGATGGCACCATCGACTCAATGAACATTGGGTTTGAGCAAACCTTGGGAGACAGTGAGATGAGTGCAATTGTGTGGTAGTTTGAGCATTCTAGTCAAGGCTACGGTTTTTCCAGTGGTCATGTATGGATGTGAGAGTTGGACTGTGAAGAAAGCTGAGTGCCAAAGAATTGATGCTTTTAAACTGTGGTGTTGGAGAAGACTCTTGAGAGTCCCTTGGACTGAAAGGAGCTCCAACCAGTCCATTCTAAAGGAGATCAGCCCTGGGATTTCTTTGGAAGGAATGCTGCTAAAGCTGAAACTCCAGTACTTTGGCCACCTCATGCGAAGAGTTGACTCACTGGAAAAGACTCTGATGCCGGGAGGGATGGGGGGCAGGAGGAGAAGGGGACGACAGAGGATGAGATGGCTGGATGGCATCACCAACTCAACGGACATGAGTTTGAGTGAACTCCGGGAGTTGGTGATGGACAGGGAGGCCTGGCATGCTGCGATTCATGGGATCACAAAGAGCCGGACATGACTCAGTGATTGAACAACAACAGATGACAAGGGAATCAGGCTAGGCTATGAGTCCATAGCCGGGAAAGGGTCTGTCCCCAACACCCAACCATCCCAGAAACTGGAGCAAGAGAGCCTTTGATTCCATAATTAGAGATTAGCTTCTGTGCCACCTGGGCTACTGGGTGACAGCAGGCAGTAACTCAGCATGACCATGACAGACCCGCACAGCCTCCTCCCCGACCTTGCACACCGACCTCCCTGCAGCCTCCTGCCTCACTCCTCCCTTTCCTCCTCCCACCTGCTCCCAGTTAGAACCCTCCTACCAGCAGGAGGGTGAGTGAGGAAGAGAATAAAAATTACAGGCCCCCAGGGGGTTGGAGTGTCTGTGCTTTGGGGAGGGTTGGGGAAAAGGAGGAATGAGCCGGGTTCCCCATAGAGCGGGGGCCACCTTCTCGCCATCATCTCGTTTAATGCTGACTCAGCTTCTTGACGGAGGGCATCCCCCCGCACTTTGCATCTACTCAAAGCCCATAGACCTAAAGTCAGTTACCCAAAGCCACACAACCAGGATCAAAAGCGGGTCTAACTGCAGAGCTCATATTCGGTCTGCTAGACCACGCTGCCCCACACATACAGCTCCCTCACCTCACACTAGGACCTGGGGAACACGGGTCAAGAGAATCCCCAAATATAAACATCCCTTTTACAGCTAAGAAATGAACTCCAATCAATCCTTTTGGCTTGGTTGGGAGGACTGCTAAGTCTAACCCAATCCAAAGGAAGGGAGAGGAAGGGAGAGGGTAGATTTTGTTACACCAGAAAAGTGAAAGTGAAAGTCGATCAGTCCTGTCCAACTCTTTGTGACCCATGAACTGTATAGTCCATGGGATTCTCCAGGCCAGAATACTGGAGTGGGTAGCCTTTCCCTTCTCCAGGGGATCTTCCCAACCCAGGGATCGAACCCAGGTCTCTCGCATTGCAGGCAAATTCTTTACCAACTGAGCTATGAGGGAAGCCCAAGCAACATGAAAAGGGTTATCTCTGGAAGAAATTAGTGTGTTTAAGCAACATCTTAGAGCTTTTGCAGTTGCCTCATCAGCTATACTTGCCTTGTCCCTTCCTCCAAAGCCTCAGGCTTTCAAGTGGAGTCATAAATGTTACGTGTGTAATGTCCATCAGATGGAGGTCAGCCTGTGGGCTGCAGAGCCTCCCAGGTAAGATGCCAACAAAAGACACCACTTGCTTTCCAGGCAGGTTTTCAAAGACTGGCTGAGGAGGAGAGGTTGACACTTCAAGTCAATGAAGACCATTGTGATAACCAATGTTCTGGAGTCATCTGTAATGATGTGCCAAGTTCAAGGACAGCACCATTGGATAATTGGTGTCTCCGAGAGGGGCAGAAGGGTAGAGAGGCACACTTAGAGGTTTAAGAGCTGAAAAATGGCATTCCAGCCTCATCCTAGGGGTGACTCCTGCAAAGGGAAACAGGCTGTGACCTGAGAGGCAGGGTAGTGAGGGCAGAAGGGGAAGTCTTTCCTGCAGGGCACTGCAGACCGGTTGCACAGAGACCAGTGAACACTGATCTGCAGCTCATAATCTTGTTTATGTTGATCTTTTTAAATTTACATTGTAAAATATTTCCATCATATAGAATAGAAAGGAGGGCACACTGAACAGCTGGGACCAACCACTGGGTCAATCAAATCTTAAGAGTCTTCCACACTTGCTCCCCACCTTTTTAAGACCCAAGTCATGAGGTTGAGGCTCCCCCCACCACCCTCTCCCTCTCTTCTCTCCTTCCCAGAAATAACCAATATTCTGAACGTTGATGGTCATTCCCAGGCATGCTCCCAGCTATTATTACATGTAAATATAGCATTGTTTTTATTTCAAATTTTACATGTGGCATTGTCTTTGCTGTTTCCCTAAACTTTAGGTTTCTGAGCTGTATCCACTTTTCACTACTGTATTCTATTGGATAATAAACCAATATGTATTTATTCACTCTTGTTTCTGGACAGCTAGATTGCTTTATGATCTTTTTTTCTGCAAACAGTGTTGCAATCTCTCTCTTTAGTCACTAAGCCATGTTCGACTCGGAGAAGGCAATGGCACCCCACTCCAGTACTCTTGCCTGGAAAATCCCATGGATGGAGGAGCCTGGTAGGCTGCAGTCCATGGGGTCGCTAAGAGTTCACTTTTCACTTTCATGCATTGGAGAAGGAAACGGCAACCCACTCCAGTGTTCTTGCCTGGAGAATCCCAGAGACAGGGGAGCCTGGTGGGCTGCCGTCTGTAGGGTCACACAGAGTCAGACACGACTGAAGCGACTTAGCAGCAGCAGCAGCATGTTCTATTCTTGCAACCCCATGGGCTGTAGGCTGCCAGGCTCCTCAGTCGATGGGATTCTCCAGGCAAAAATACTGGAGTGGGTTGCCATTTCTTTCTCCATTCTTATACATTTATCTCTCTGCGTATACAATGTGTGAAGTTTCTAGGGAATATTTCTAGAAGCAGGGCTGATATTCATATCTTGAGCAACAAACATACACCCACTGGGGACCCACTCTGTTCTGATTGGAGAAGGTGCAAATTCTGATTAGTGGGTGGCTTGCCCTCTGGGATGTTAAGTATATCGAGTATCATCCCTGCCTAGAAGTTGATTGATTGCGTTAAAGAGCACAAGACCTTTAACTTTGCTAAATCATTTCAAATATCTCTCTGAAGTTACTAATGACACAGTCTTATCAGTCATGACTGATAACCCCTATTTGTCCAGATCCTTGTCAACAGTTGGTATTATCAGCCTTTATTTTTTGCTCAACTAATGGCATGAAGTATTATCTCACTGTGCAAATAATTTGTGCATCCCTCATTCCTAGCGAGGTTGAAGATCCTTTCATGTTGACTGGACATTTAGCTTTTATCTTTAGTGAATCACCAATCTGAAACTTTGTCCATTTTTTAGTTTGAGTTTTTCCCTCATATTGATTTGATAGTTCTTTATCAGACATATATTAATATACTATAAGATGTGTATTATGACTATATATCAATACAACATACTGTATAAATATCTTTTCCTGTCTTATTGTGTGGTTTTCAGCCTTTAATACCTGGTGCTTTGGCTCACTCCAGCTCTTCTTCACCCTGGCCTTCTTGCTCTCTGAAGGGGTATCAGCAAAATCACCACCAAGGGAGACCCACAAGTGTGACCTGTGACCACTGAAACACAGTCCTGCAGCTGCCTCCTCTCAGACTATTTGTTTAGAATTACTAATATGTTGAGCTTACCTTTCACCTTGATGATAAATTTTATGAAGGCAAGAACCTGGGTCTAGGACAGTGTTTTTTCACAGAAATTAATGTCCTTACTTCTGATGGCTCATAAGTGAGCAGGAAGAAGCTGATCTCCGTCCTTACTTCTGATGGCTCATAAGAGAGCAGGAAGAAGCTGATCTCCTAAAAAGCATAGTTAAAACTTGGCAAGAATAATAATTATTGTGGTGAGAGCTGTCATCACTTATTAAACACAAACATATAAATTTAAATAATCTCTTCTCCGCAACCCCAGAAGGTGATCTTTTTATCCAATTTTTTGAGATGAGAAAAAATTTTTAAAGAGTGCCCTGTTAGATCATAAATGGGAGAATTGGCACTGAAACCCAGGAAGTTGGGCCTCAAGGGTCTGCTCTTGTTCTTTCGTTTTATTGATTCAGTTTCTTTTTTTTTTTTTCTTTTTTCCATTCCTGTCCAAATAAAATCTTGGCATAACTAGCAAAGGTTTTCCAAAACCAAGAGAAAAGCAAAGGCAGATACTGTGATTACTGCTAGTCTGAGATCCATTTCTTCTCACTCCAGCTTTGGCTCTTTATGGTTTCCTCCAAAAGCCCTTTTTTGGACAGGGCAGCAAGCCTGGGGAAGCTGTCAGCTCTAGGCATTGCTGGCCGGGTGCTCTGGTAGTCCTTGGGATTCAGAGAGAAAAGAATGGTGAAATGTTTCTGATAGAGATGGTAGATAGACAGACAGACTGAAATATATTACACTGCTTTTATATAGTTACCTGTCTTTCATTGATTTAAGTGTTAGGATTGTGTTCAGTTATAATATGATACATTCAATTGGTGGGCTTCCCAGGTGGCTCCCTGGGTACAGAATCCACCTGCAATGCAGGAGACACAGGCAGAGGCGAGTTCACCCACCAGGTCAGGAAGATCCCCTGAAGGAGGGCATGGCAACCCACTCCAGTATTCTTTCCTGGAAAATCTCATGGACAGAGGAGCCTGGTGGGCTACAGTCCATAGGATCGCAAAGAGTTGGACACGACTAACAGCTGAGCACGCATGCACCCACACATGTTCACTGGTTAGCTCCCAAGGGCAAGAACTGTGCCTTTTTTTCTTTCACGTTCTCTCTTAACAGGTGTTTCACAATGAGTAAATGTACATTGATTCATCTGAAGTAATTCACATACCTCCATCTCCTTCAGAGCAGATTCTATTCCTGTTTTGTGTGGGGACATTTGGTCAACACGGATTCCCCAATCGTATAGGCATAAGGGCATATAGGAACAAGTAAAAATAATACTAATTCCTTCCTTTCCTCTACCTGTTTGAAGTTGTATTTTTTTATTGTACTAATTTTGTTGCTGCCCTATTTCAGGTGGGGGAGTCCTATACATAGTTTGCTATCAGATTATAAAGAAATAGAGAGTCTGGCATGCTGCAGTCCATGGGGTCACAAAGAGTCAGATACGACTTAGCCACTGAAAATCAGCAACAAAATAGAGCACGTTTCAGGATGAAGGATTCTAAGTAAATGTAAATTACTGTATGTGTTCACAGGGAAAAATTGTAATAACTAATTGTTACCTCCACCTTTACTCTGATGTGAGACAGCTGCTTGGTGTGGTGGTTAATTTCCTGTATCAGTCTCACTGGCCTAAGTGGTGCCCAGATACAGCTGGTAAAACATTATTTCGGGCTGCGACTGTGTTTCTAGAAGAGATTTGAACTGGTGAACTGAGTAAGCAGATGGTCCTCCCCATTGTGTGCAGGCCTCAGCCAATCCTCAGGGGGCCTGAAAAGAACAAAAAGACACAGGAAGGGCATGTTCACCCTCTCTGCTTGAGCTGGACATCTGTCTTCTCCTGCCCTTGGACATCAGAGCTCCTGGTTCTCTGTCTTTGAACTTGGACTGAATTATGTCACCAGTTTCCTGGGTCTCCAGGTTGAAAACAGTGTATCAAACAACTTCTCACCTTCCATAATTGTATGGGAAATATACCTATACTTACATAATATTATATATGTGCTTTCTCAGTTCACTCAGTCACATCCGATGCTTTGCAACCCCATGGACCGTAGCCCGCCAGGATCCTCTGTCCATGGGATTCTCCAGGCAAGAACACTGGAGTGAGTGGGCTGCCATTCCCTTCTCCAGGGGATCTTCCCATCTTGTGTCTCATGCACTAGCAGGTGGATTCTTTACAATTCGGCCACCTGGGAAGCCCTCATTTTATATATATACGTATACATTCTTTACCCTGTGAGCAACCAGAGAAGCCCATATAATATTTATATATAACACTTCCAGAGAAGCCCATATAATATATATATAATATATATTTATATATATGTATATGATGTATTTATATGTGTGTAATATATTGATATACAACATAATATATTATATATAATATATACAATTATTTATAAATCTATATAAAATTCCTATTCATTCCATTTCTCTGGAGAACCCCAACTAATACAATTGGGATAGTAGATCAGATGTCAGATCATGGTGACACAAAGATTAAGGCAGTAAGATTCCTAAGATGGCATTTGAAAACCCTATCAGATGATATAAGTCCACGTGGTCTTTCGTGCCTGGGACAACTGAAACCTGGGCAGAGGAGGAGACTGGTTCCAGGTCACACAAGCAGCGGACAATTCAGTTGAGACCCATTTGGTGGGCAGGGTCCTCTTGCAGGTTTAAACAGCCTATGTGGGAAGGAAAAGCAGGGATGAATTGACTAGAACAGGGAAGCCTGTCTCCCTCCTGACCCCCACCCCAGGACATTTCCTGGAGTCCAGGAACTTCTCTGGCGGTCCAGGGGCCAAGACTTGCGCTCCCAAAGCAGAGGGCCTGGCTTTGATCCCTGGTCCCCCAGCTAGAGCCCACTTGCCACAGCTGACGATCCCAGGTGCTGCAACTAAGTCCTGGCACAGCCAAATAAATAAGCAAATATTAAAAAACAAAAAAACTGTGAGTCCAGGACACAAGGACCAAGTCCATGCAAGGTCTCACTAACCAAGTAGAGAATGAGGCACCTCTGCAGACAGGCAACACGTCCTTGGAACTCTGATCCCCTCACACTTACATACTTACTTTTCCTCACACCAAGGTAATTTAGCGAACAGATGACATTTCTATTCACAACACGCCTCTCCCACCCCCTAACACACACACACACATCTGCTCCCTTGTTTCTCAGGCTCCAAAGTTCTTTTTTATTTTAGTATTTAATCATGTTCTTCTGGGCTTCCCTTGTGGCTCAGCTGGTAAAGAATACGCCTGTAATGCGGGAGACCTGGGTTGGATCCCTGTGTTGGGAAGATCCCCTGGAGAAGGGAAAGGCTACCCTCTCCAGTATTCTGGCCTGGAGAATTCCATGGGATCACAAACATGGAGAAGTTCATGGGATCTCAGGGTAGGACACAACTGAGCGACTGTCACTCACGTTCTTCTACCTGATCAAATTTGAATTTGACTGATAAAACTCTCAATTAAAACCTTAAGTGGATATGTCTCTTGAATAACTCAGGTGGAAATATGGAAAAAATCAGAAGCCTGAGTGAAAAAAAAAACTGAAAAATATTTTTTTCTAAAATGATTAATTAGTGATTAGTTAAAAAAAAAAAAACACCTAATTTTCCTGTGAATTGCCTAACAAAAGAACTTCTAGAAAGCTAGTCTCCAGGCAGAAAAATGAGTTTTAGCCATCAAATGTCAAAATCTCAGGCTTCCGAGATTTGGCGGGGAATTTTTCTAAATAGCTCCTACCGTTGCCCTCTCTGAGGCCAGGACTGTGAGAAAAAGAAACACTGAACCTCAGCTACGTGGGCGTCCACTGTTCATATACAAAAATGAAAATCCATTTCCATCCTTAGAAGTTAGTAAAGGGGACGGTTCAGTGTCTCTGCCATTCGCTGCTTTCCCTCGAGTTTGTCACTAGGCAGACTTGTACTGGGTCAGCAAGAGGTGAGCGTTCAGAGAATGTGATGAGCAGACACATCGGCTATCACATCTGATACTGACTGACTGACATAATGGAGGTGAGGGATTAAAAAAAAGGGAAGGTGATTGGAAGAAGGGATGGGGTAAAGACGGGAGAGAGAAAATGAGAATAAGAAGGATAATTTTTGGTCAGAACACTCTTCTTGAGGTTGTCGTAGACCATCAAAATATACATGGTGAAACAGCGCCATCTTCTGGTCAATAAAGGAAAATTCAAGACCTTTTCTCCAAAAAAAGGTCTAGTTTCAAAGATAGATGAATTACCACACTAAAAAAGAACTGCAATCAAAGTGCAATAAATTTGTTGTTGCGCTCTAAAATAAGCTCCATAAACTAGCAAGCTGAGCTCACAGTAAGTGCCCGGAAGGTGATCAGTTCAGTTCAGTCGCTCAGCCGTGTCCGACTCTGCGACCCCATGAGCTGCAGCACGTCAGGCCTCCCTGTCCATCACCAACTCCCGGAGTTTACCCAAACTCATGCCCATCGACTCCGTGATGCCATCCAGCCATCTCATCCTCTGTCGTCGCCTTCTCCTCCTGCCCCCAATCCTTCCCAGCATCAGGGTCTTTTCCAATGAGTCAACTCTTCGCATGAGGTGGCCAAAGTATTGGAGTTTCAGCTTCAACATCAGTCCTTCAATGAACACTCAAGGACTGATCTCCCTTAGGATGGACTGGCTGGATCTCCTTGCAGTCCAAGGGACTCTCAAGAGTCTTCTCCAACACCACAGTTCAAAAGCATCAATTCTTTGGCGCTCAGCCTTCTTCACAGTCTGGAAAAACCATAGCCTTGACTAGACAGACCTTTGTTGACAAAGTAATGTCTCTGCTTTTGAATATGCCGTCTAGGTTGGTCATAACTTTCCTTCCAAGGAGTAAGCGTCTTTTAATTTCATGGCCGCAATCACCATCCGCAGTGTAAATTCTGACACTGTTTCCACTGTTTCCCCATCTATTTGCCATGAAGTGATGGGATCAGATGCCATGATCTTAGTTTTCTGAATGTTGAGCTTTAAGCCAACTTTTTCACTCTCCACTTTAACTTTCATCAAGAGGCTTTTGAGTTCCTCTTCACTTTCTGCCATAATGGTGGTGTCATCTGCATATCTGAAGTTATTGATATTTCTCCCAGCAATCTTGATTCCAGCTTATGCTTCTTCCAGCCCAGTGTTTCTCATGATGTACTCTGCATAGAAGTTAAATAAGCAGGGTGACAATATACAGCCTTGACGTACTCCTTTTCCTATTTGGAACCAGTCTGTTGTTCCATGTCCAGTTCTAACTGTTGCTTCCTGACCTGCATACAAGTTTCTCAAGACACAGGTCAAGTGGTCTGGTATTCCCATCTCTTTCAGAATTTTCCACAGTTTATTGTGATCCACACAGTCAAAGGCTTTGGCATAGTCAATAAAGCAGAAATAGATGTTTTTCTGCAACTCTCTTGCTTTTTTGATGATCCAGCGGATGTTGGCAGTTTGATCTCTGGTTCCTCTGCCTTTTCTAAAACCAGCTTGAACATCTGAAAGTTCACGGTTCACATATTGCTGAAGCCTGGCTTGGAGAATTTTGAGCATTACTTTACTAGCGTGTGAGATGAGTGCAATTATGCAGTGGTTCAAGCATTCTTTGGCATGGCCTTTCTTTGGGATTGGAATGAAAACTGACCTTTTCCAGTCCTGTGGCCACTGCTGAGTTTTCCAAATTTGCTGGCATATTGAGTGCAGCATTTTAACAGCATCATCTTTGAGGATTTGAAATAGCTCAACTGGAATTCCATCACCTCCACTAGCTTTGTTCATAGTGATGCTTCCTAAGGTCCACTTCACATTCCAGAATGTCTGGCTCTAGGTGAGTGATTACACCATCATGATTATCTGGGTCATGAAGATCTTTTTTGTACAGTTCTTCTGTGTCCATACCATTTCTGTCCTTTATTGAACCCATCTTTGCATGAAATGTTCCCTTGGTATCTCTAATTTTCTTGAAGAGATCTCTAGTCCTTCCCATTCTATTGTTTTCCTCTATTTCTTTGCATTGGTCACTGAGGAAGGCTTTCTTATCTCTCCTTGCTTTTCTTTAGAATTCTGCATTCAAATAAGTATATCTTTCCTTTTCTCCTTTGCTTTTCGCTTCTCTTCTTTTCACAGCTATTTGTAAGGCCTCCTCAGACAGCCATTTTGCTTTTTTGCATTTCTTTTTCTTGGGGATGGTCTTGATCCCTGTCTCCTGTACAATGTCACAAATCTCCATCCATAGTTTATCAGGCACTCTGTCTATCAGATCTAGTCCCTTAAATCTATTTCTCACTTCCACTGTATAGTCATAAGGGATTTGATTTAGGTCATACTTGAATGGTCTAGTGGTTTTCCCTACTTTCTTCAATTTAAGTCTGAATTTGGCAATAAAGAGTTCATGATCTGAGCCATAGTCAGCTCCCAGTCTTATTTTTGCTGACTGTATAGAGCTTCTCCATCTTTGGCTGCAAAGAATATAATCAATCTGATTTCGGTGTTGACCATCTGGTGATGTCAATGTGTAGACCTTTCTCTTGTGTTGTTGGAAGAGGTGTTTGCTATGACCAGTGCGTTCTCTTGGCAAAACTCTCTTAGCCTTTGCCCTGCTTCATTCTGTATTCCAGGGCCAAATTTGCCTGTTACTCCAGGTGTTTCCTGACTTCCTACTTTTGCATTCCAGTCCCCTATAATGAAAAGGACATCTTTTTTGGGTGTTAGTTCTAAAAGGTCTTGTGGGTCTTCATAGAACCATTCAACTTCAGCATTACTGGTCAGGGCATAGACTTGGATTACCATGATATTGAATGGTTTGTCTTGGAAATGAACAGAGATCATTCTGTCGTTTTTGAGATTGCATCCAAGTACTGCATTTCGGACTCTTTTGTTGACCATGGTGGCTACTCCATTTCTTCTAGGGGATTCCTGCCCGCAGTAGTAGATATAATGGTCATCTGTGTTAAATTCACCCACTCCAGTCCATTTTAGTTCGCTGATTCCTAGAATGTCGATGTTCACTCTTGCCATCCCGTTTGACCACTTCCAATTTGCCTTGATTCGTGGACCTGACATTCCAGGTTCCTATGCAATATTGCTCTTTACAGCATCGGACCTTGCTTCTATCACCAGTCACATCCACAGCTGGGAATTTTTTTTGCTTTGGCTCCATCCCTTCATTCTTTCTGGAGTTATTTCTCCACTGATCTCCAGTACCATATTGGGCACCTACTGACCTGGGGAGTTCCTCTTTCAGTATCCTATCTTTTTGCCTTTTCATACTGTTCATGGGGTTCTCAAGGCAAGAATGCTGAAGTGATTTGCCATTCCCTTCTCCAGTGGACCACATTCTGTCAGTCCTCTCCACCATGACCCACCCATCTTGGGTGGCCCCACGGGCATGGCTTAGTTTCATTGAGTTAGACAAGGCTGTGGTCCATGTGATCAGATTGGCTAGTTTTCTGTGATTATGGTTTCAGTGTGTCTGCCCTCTGATGCCCTCTCACAGTCAGTGCCCGGAAGGTGATGGGGCCCAACAAACCCAGTGAGAAGGCAGGCTTAGATATGATCTTGTTCACAGTCTAACCCTCTTCATAGTGATCTTCCCCCTGTTAAATTACAGAAAGCCGGATCAAATTTATCATCTTACCGTAAAACAACTTTTCCAAAACAGACTTCAGGAGTAAAGACTACACTTACTGTTCCAAGTGGCCAAACATCTGAGGTCTCCAGGAGGTCACGACGGCTCACAGTTAGATTTAAGAGCTGTGTTTATATAAATAGGAAACTTGAGGCCAAGGCTTAACAGTCTGTTTTCCCAACTATAACATGGGCAGAGTAACCTATTCAAGGTTTTTCTGAGGACTGCATGAGAGAGTTTGTGAAGCATTAGCCAGGTAGGAAAAGCTAGGCAAGGTGAGGGGCCCCGCCTGTGTGGGTGGTTATCACTGAGTACAATACGGCTATAATTAATTAAATTGTACAGCTGACATTTGTGTATTAGCTCTTCTGCTTTTACATTTAATCTTTTTTTAAAAAAAACTGAAGATAAACGTCTCTTTTACATTTCTTTTTTTGTGGTAGAGTATTGGCATCTGGTCCCATCACCTCATGGCAAGTAGATGGGGAAACAATGGAAACAGTGAGAGACTTTCTTTGCTTAGGCTCCAAAATCACTGCAAATGCTGATTGCAATCCATGAAATTAAAAGACACTTTCTCCTTGGAAGAAAAGCTATAATCAACCTAGACAGCATATTAAAAAGCAGAGACATTACTTTGCCAACAAAGGTCCGTCTAGTCAAAGCTATGGTTTTTCCAGTAGTCATGTATGGATGTGAGAGTTGAACCATAAAGAAGGCTGAATGCTGAAGAACTGATACTTTTGAACTGTGGTGTTGAAGAAGACTCTTGAGAGTCCCTTGGACTGCCAGGAGATCAAAC
This sequence comes from Bos grunniens, assembly GCF_055505025.1. Taxonomy (NCBI): domain Eukaryota; kingdom Metazoa; phylum Chordata; class Mammalia; order Artiodactyla; family Bovidae; genus Bos; species Bos grunniens. The sequence goes on from NC_141165.1 coordinate 153,005,794, forward strand.
CAGTCAATCCTAAAGGAAATCATTCCTGAATGTTTATTCGTTGGAAGGACTGATGCTGAAGCTCCAATACTTTGGCCACCTGATGTGAAGAACTGTCTCATCGGACAAGACCCTGATGCTGAGAACGATTGAAGGCGGGAGGAGAAGGGGACAACAGAGGATGAGATGGCTGGATGGCATCATTGACTCGATGGGCATGAACTTCAGCACACTCCAGGAGATGGTGAGGGACAAGGAGGCCTTGCATGCTACAGTCCATGGGCTCGCAAAGAGTTGGACACAACTTATTGACTGAACAACAATGGCACTACTATGTTTAACTTTTTGAGAAACTGACAAACTATTTTTCACAGCATCTGCACCATTTTACATTCTTATGTGAGAGTTGGACTATAAAGAAAGCTGAGCACCAAAGAATTGATGTTCTTGAACTGTGGTGTTGGAGAAGACTCTTGAGATTCCCTTGACTGCAAAGAGATCCAACCAGTCCATCCTAAAGGAGATCAGTCCTGGGTGTTCATTGGAAGGGGTGATGTTGAAGCTGAAACTCCAATACTTTGGCCACCTGATGCGAAGAGCTGACTCATTTGAAAAGACCCTGATGCTGGGGAAGACTGAAGGCGGAAGGAGAAGGGGATGACAGAGGATGAGATGGTTGGATGGCCTCACCAACTTAATGGACATGAGTTTGAGTAAACTCTGGGAGTTGGTGATGGACAGGGAAGCCCGGCGTGCTGCAGTTCACGGGGTTACAAAGAGTCGGACACGACTGAGTGACTGAACTGAACTGATCCACAACATACAACTGTTTCACTCTACCCACGTTCTTGCTTGTTATCTTCTGTCTTTTGAGTATTACCATCCTAGCAGGTGTGAAGTAGTATCTTGTCATGCAAAAGTATTGTTAAATGCAAATTCTGATTTGCATTCCCCTAATAACTAAAGATGTTGAGCATCTTTTCATGTGCTAATTTCATGTGCCATTCATATATGTTTTTTTGGAGAAATGTCTATTCAAGTCCTTTTTCTATTTTTTAAGTGAGGTTTATCTTTTGTTGTGGAGTTGTAGGTGTTTTTATATTCTGGATATTAAACAGTTATGATTTGCAAATATTTTCTCTCATTCTGTAGTTTGTCTTTTCACTTTCTTAATTTGCAAAAACAACTATTTTGTTGTAGATCAAGCAAAGACTCCAAGTAGAACTGATGAGCTGGCAAGGCTAGCACAGGAGTTTTGGACTGTAGGGGCTGGCCTGGGCCAATTCTGCCTGGAAGCAGAGCCCCACATGTAAGACAAGAAAGCTGATGTAGGAAGTGGTAACTAAGACACTAAATTGTTTTTTTTTTTTTTTTTCAAAATTCAAGCAACTTCCCCAGCAGTCCAGTGGTTAAGACTTGGTCTTCCAATGCAGGAGGTGCAGGTTCAATATCTGGTTGAGAAACTAAGATCCCAAGTGCTTCTCAGCCAAAAAACCAAAACATAAGACAGAAGTGTTATTGTAACAAATTCAGTAAGACTTCCAAAAAAAAAAAAAAATGTGCTTTACAAAAAATGAAGTTCAAGAGAAGGACTCAGTGATGGAGTGGATGACAGATACATAATAGTTGCCCAGCCTGATCAGCCCAATAGAAGGTGATGCCATTTACTAAGAGGATACGATAAAGTGAGGGTGGAAATAATGAATCAATTTGGGGAACAGTTTGAGGGACTCGCAGGTCTACAGCTCAAAACGTTTTCAGATTTTCAGGCTCAATGAGTGGCACCAAGCATCACTGAGGGGAGGGGAGGCTTGTGTGTGACCCCCAGGAGCTGTTCTAACTCACCATCACCCCCTGATTCTCATCTCCAAGGCTCTGCTCCCCAGAAGGCCTGAGTCACTGTCTCCTATCCATGAACAATGCACCCCAGCTAAACCCACACTTAACTTATTTGCCACGTGTGCGGGCCTGGGAAATCCACACCACTGCTCACGGCCTCAGTTCCTCATCTGTGAAATGAGAGCGGGTTAGAAAAGATGGCCTGCGAGCCTCGGTCATAGTTCACTGAGCTCTGTTTCCAGAGTAACACTGGGCACTTCACTAACCCATCACCAGGAGGCGCCAGATGCCACTGAGTCTAAGCTCATACCGCTCCCTGCACAACGGGTCAATAAATGCAGAGCCGAGCTGCTGGGGACAAGGAATGTGTGCTGTGCTTAGTCGTTCAGTTGTGTCCGACTCTTTGTGACCGCATGGACTGCAACCCACCAGGCTCCTCTGTCCATGGATTTCTCAGGCAAGAATACTGGAGTGAGTTGCCATGCCCACCTCCAGGGGATCTTCCCAACCCAGGGTAAGAACCCAGGTCTCCCATATCGTAGGCGGAGTCTTTACTGTCTGAGCCACCAGGGAAGCCCAAGAATACTGGAGTGGGTAGCCTATCCCTTCTCCAGGGATCTTCCCAACCCAGGAATCAAACCAGGGTCTCCTGCATTGCAGGCAGATTCTTTACCAGCTGAGCTACCAGACTTTATTTGGAAAGTCAATAGAGCCAAAGGTGGTGGACTAGTGTCCCAAAGAACCATCTTCTCCAAGAAAGAATTCACACTCTTTTATACTAACAGGGGAGGGTGTTAAGCCCTGCCTCCCCTCAGCCTCCAGAAGAGATGTGTTAATTTCTATTTTCTGCAGCCATTACCAGGTGGGGCTAGTCAGGTTATTTCCTGTGAGCTAAACAAAGGTATTTTAGTTTAGTACTTATTACATGGGAGGCACAGTTCCCAGAGATGGGCCATTAGGTATAATTTAAGTTTATAAGCAACACCCTTGTAGTCGTTAACTTGTAGCCAAGCAGTAGAATACAAAGGTTAAAACAAAAGGAACAGACCCAGAACTTCCCTGGTGGTGCAGTGGATAAGAATCCACCTGCCACAAAGACAGAAATATAGAGCAATGGAACAAAATAGAAAGCCCAGGGATAAATCCACGCACCTATGGACACCTTATCTCCAACAAAGGAGGCAAGAATATACAATGGGGAAAAGACAATCTCTTTAACAAGTGGTGCTGGGGAAACTGGTCAACCACTTGTAAAAGAATGAAACTAGAACACTGTCTAACACCATACACAAAAATAAACTCAAAATGGATTAAAGATCTAAATGTAAGACCAGAAACCATAAAACTCCTAGAGGAAAACATAGGCAAAGCACTCTCTGACATAAATCACAGCAGGATCCTCTATGACCCACCTCCCATAGTAATGGAAATAAAAGCAAAAATTAAACTTAAAAGCTTTTGCACAATGAAGGAAACTATAAGCAAGGTGAAAAGACAGCCTTCAGAATGGGAGAAAATAATAGCAAACGAAGCAACAAACAACTAATCTCAAAAATAGACAAGCAGCTCCTACAGCTCAATTCCAGAAAAATAAATGACCCAATCAAAAAATGGGCCAAAACCCCAAACAGACATTTCTCCAAAGAAGACATACAGATGGCTAACAAACACATGAAAAGATGCTCAACATCACTCATTATCAGAGAAATGCAAATCAAAACTACAATGAGGTACCATTTCACCCCAGTCAGAATGGCTGCTATCCAAAAGTCTACAAGCAATAAATGCCTGAGAAGGTGTGGAGAAAAGGGAACCCTCTTACACTGTTGGTGGGAATGCAAACTAGTACAGCCACTATGGTGAACAGTGTGGAGATTCCTTAAAAAGCTGGAAAAAGAACTGCCTTATGACCCAGCAATCCCACTGCTGGGTATACACACCAAGGAAACCAGAATTGAAAGAGACACGTGTATCCCAATGTTCATCTCAGCACTGTTTATAATAGCCAGGACATGGAAGCAACCTAGATGTCCATTAGCAGATGAATGGATAAGAAAGCTGTGGTACATATACACAATGGAGTATTAGCCATTAAAAAGAATGCATTTGAATCAGTTCTAATGAGGTGGATGAAACTGGAGCCTATTATTCAGAGTGAAGTAAGTCAGAAAGAAAAACACCAGTACAGTATACTAACGCACATATATGGAATTTAGAAAGATAGTAGTGATAACCCTGTATGTGAGACAGCAAAAGAGACACAGATGTAAAGAACAGACTGTTGGACTCTGTGGGAGAGGGAGAGGGTGGGATGATTTAAGAGACTGGCATTGAAACATGTATATTGCCATATGTGAAATAGATCGCCAGTCCAGGTTTGATGCATGAGGCAGGGTGCTCAGGGCTGGTGCACTGGGAGGACCCTGAGGGATAGGATGGGGAGGGAGGTGGGAGGGGGGTTCAGGATGGGGAACGTGTGTATACCCATGGCTCATTCGTGTGAATGTATGGCAAAACCACCACAATATTGTAATCAGCCTCCAATTTAAAATTTATAAAGTAAAATATAAAATACAAAAAAGAAAAAAAAGAATCCGCCTGCCAATGCTGGGAACACAGGTCCGATCCCTGCTTCAGGAAGATTCCACATGCCTCAGAGCAGCTAAGCCCACGCATCACTGCTTAGCTGGAGTTCTAGAGCCCATGAGCGGCAACTTTGGAAGCCCGTGCACACAGAACCTGTGCTCCACAACCAAAGAAGCCACCGCAACGAGAATGCGCACACTGCAGCTGGAGATGGCCCCCGCCTCCCGCAGCTAGAGAGAGCCCACTCACAATAACGAAGACTCAGCGCAGCGAAACACAAGTAAAATCATTTTTTTAAAAAAAGAAATTCAATACAGTTTCAAATTTTTTTTTAAGGGAACTTAAAACTGGATCTGGGAACAGATCCTGTGTGGACCCAGGTTTGTTTTTCCCTATTACATGGAGAGGTGCCCTCACACAGGGCTACGATGGAAGTGCCCCCATCCAGCCAGAAGACACGCAGGATGCTGTGGTGGAGGGAAAAAGAGAACTGGAGACTTTCCTGGTGGTCTAGTGGCCAAGATTTCGCACTCCCAATGCAAGGGCCCTGGGTTCAATCCCCGGTCAGGGAACTAGATCCCACATGCTGCAGCTAAAGCACTGCGGCGGATTCTTTAGTAGCTGAGCCACAAGGGAAACTGAAGAACACTGGAGTGGGCACCCGGTTCCTTCTCCAGTGGATCTTCCTGACCCAGGAATCGAACCCGGGTCTCCTGCACTGCAGGCGGATTCTTTACCAACTGAGCTACCAGGGAAGGCTCAACTAAGACCTGGCACAGCCAAATAAAAAGAACTGGAATGCAGTCCTTCCACACCCTCCTTACTCAGACAAATCCTTAGCTCTGAAAAAAAAAAATGTTTAATAAACAGCACTAGCAGCCAACTTTCTATTATCAGTTTATTAAGGTGAAAAACACTGTCCTGCTCTTCACTCCAGAGCTTGAGTCAGTTGTGTGCTCAGCTGCGTCGGACTCTTTGTGACCCCATGGGCTGTAACCTGCCAGGCTCCTCTGTCCATGGCATTCTCCGGGCAAGAATACTGGAGTGGGTTGCCATCTCCCTCTCTGGGGGATCTTCTCCACCCAGGGACTGAACTCGTCTCTTGTGTCTCCTGCATAGCAGGTGGATTTACCACTAGCGCCACCCGGGAAGCCCTTGAATCAGTTAGATGAATGCACTTTCAAAATAAATTAGATCCAGTAATTTTCAGTCCAATTATGTAACAGACAAGGATAAAGGGATTAGCTTTCCTGTCTGTGGTCGATACAGAAATGTAGTTCACAGCTCTACTGATACATTAGAATCACTGTGCATTCATGCTCAGTCGCTTCAGTCATGTCCAACTCTTTGCAACCCTGTGTACCATAGCCCACCAGGCTCCTCTTTCCATAGGATTCCCCAGGCAAGAATACTAGAGTGGGTTATTCCCACTTCCAGGGGATCTTCAAACCCAGGGATGGAACCCGTGTCTCTTAGGTCTCCTGCCCTGGCAGGCAGGCTCTTTACCACTAGTGTCAGCTGGAAAGCCCTGCTGCTGCTGCTGCTAAGTCACTTCAGTCGTGTCCGACTCTGTGCGACCCCATAGACGGCAGCCCACCAGGCTCCCCATGCCTGGGATTCTCCAGGCAAGAACACTGGAGTGGGCTGCCATTTCCTTCTCCAATGCATGAAAGTAAAAAGTGAAAGTCAAGTCGCTCACTCGTGTCCAACTCTTTGCGACCCCATGGACTGCAGCCTACCGGGCTCCTCCGCCCATGGGATTTTCCAGGCAAGAGTACTGGAGTGGGGTGCCATTGCCTTCTCCCTGGAAAGCCCTAGGATGCTTTTAAAAATACTGATGCCCTAATCCCAACCCAGAGCAACAGCAACCCGTTCTAAAGACACAGCTCTCCCTTCAGCTGAAAGACGAACTTGGGACACATTCCAGCTCCCTCCATCACCTCTTACTCCCTCACCCCCACCTTACTCCTTCAAACTCACAGTCTAGTTGCTAAATCAAGTTCAGCTCCTCCCTTTGTTAATCCTACAAAAGAAAAATTTGAGACCATTCTGCAGGCCTCCAGCAGGGGGCAGTAGTGTATACATGGAACATTCAAAGCTGCTTTGGCTAAAAAGCTTTTAAGGAGAGGGTTAGTACAGACTCTGTCTTGTTATCATCCTTATTAACAAGATAAACCCGTAAAGAAAATGCCATTGGAGACTTTAAGAGGCTAAAACATTTTGTTTGTTCTTTTTCAAAAAGCAGGAACAGTGGCTTTGATTGCTGTAATTCTATCATTGTTATTACAGCCAATGAATTTTCTGGCGGGAAATCCATGGATTTGCCAATCTGTCTTTCTTTGTGGGTTCTAATCCTGGTCATTAACACCTAACAGAACAGCTCCTAGGGTGCAAGTCACAATTCCTTTGAGCTTTCTCTTTCACTTCTAAGAAAGCAGTAAAGATATCTGCCCAAACCATCTCACAGGATTTTTTGCAAAGGTCAGGCAGAATAACAAGATGCTCTGAAACATATAAAAGGAATGCAAATGCCAGATGAAACTACTTTAGAGGTGAGGGTCATTTCACAATATTTTATTTACGATTAGCCAAAACATAAACAACTCAAAGATCCAAAATTATCAAATTAAAGACTCTCATTTTTTCAGCAAGTATTCGAGGTCATTAGTGGTATGACCATTCAAAAGAGATTTGTGTAACCACTAAAAAGTATATGATGTATATATTTTTACTGAAGTGTAGTTCACGTACAATGTTAATGTGCTGTACAGCGTAGTGACTCAGTTACATATACATACGTATACTTTATTTTTCACATTCTTTTCCATTATGGTTTATCACAGAATACTGAATATAGTTCTCTGTGCTACACTGTAGGATCTTGTTTACACATTCTGTATATACCAGTCTGCATCTGCTAACCCCAAACTCCCAACTCATCCTTCCCCCAAGCCCTCTTCCCCTTGGCAACCACAACTCTTTTGTGTATGTCTCCGAATTGGAGGAGGAAATGGCAACGCACTCCAGTGTTCTTGCCTGGAGAATCCCAGGGACGGCGGGTCCTGGTGGGCTGCCGTCTATGGGGTCGTACAGAGTCGGACACGACTGAAGCGACTTAGCAGCAGCAGCAGCAGCAGCAGCCAAATCTGTTTCTGTTGCATGCATGCATGCATGCTTAGTAGCTTCTTTGCGACCCCATGGACAATAGCCTGCCAGGCTCCTGTGTCCACGGCAAGAATTTCCCAGGTAAATTTTCCAGGAAAGAACATTTCCCCGGCAAGAATACTGGAGTGGATGGCCATTTGTTTCATACATAGGTTCATTAGTCATAGTTCAGATTCCATGTGTAAGTTATACTTTATGGTCTTTCTCTGTCTGATGTACTTCACCTCAGTTCAATTCAGTCATCCAACTCTTTGCAGCCCCACGGACTGCAGCATGCCAGGCCTCCCCGTCCATCACCAACTCCTGGAGCTTACTCACACTCATGTCCATTGAGTCGGTGATGCCATCCAACCTTCTCACCCTCTGCCGTCCCCTTCTCCTCCTGCCTTCAGTCCTTCTCAGCCTCAGGGTCTTTTCCAAGAGTCAGTTCTTCTCATCAGGTGGCCAAATGTTTGGAGTTTCAGCTTCAGCATCAGTCCTTTCAATGAATATTCAGGACTGATTTCCTTTAGGATTGACTGGTTGGATCTCCTTGCAGTCCAAGGGACTCTCAAAAGTCTTCTCCAACCACAGTTCAAAAGCATCTATTCTTGGGTGCTTAGATTTCTTTGTAGTCTGACTCTCACATCCATACATGACTACTGGAAAAACCATAGCCTTGACTAGATGGACCTTTGTTGGCAAAGTAATGTCTCTCCTTTTTTATATGCTGTATAGGTTAGTCATAGCGTTTCTTCCAAGGAGAAAGCATCTTTTAATTTCATGCCTGCAGTTACCATCTGCAGTCATTTTGGAGCCCAACAAATAAAGTCTCTCACTTTCCATTTTTTCCCCATCTATTTGCCATGAAGTGATGGGACCAGATGCCATGATCTTCGTTTTCTGAATGTTGAGTTTTAACCCAAATTTTTCACCCTCGTCTTTCACTTTCATCAAGAGGCATTTTAGTTCCTCTTCACTTTCTGCCATAAGAGTGGTATCATCTGCATATCTGAGGTTATTGATATTTCTCTTGCCAATCTTGATTCCAGCTTGTGCTTCTTCCAGCCCAGCGTTTCTCATGATGTACTCTGCATAGAAGTTAATAAGCAGGGTGACAATATACAGCCTTGACATACTCCTTTCCCAATTTGAAACCAGTCTGTTGTTTCATGTCCAGTTCTAACTGTGGCTTCTTGATCTGCATACAGATTTCTCAGAAGGCAGGTCAGGTGGTCAGATATTTCCATCTCTTTAAGAATTTTCCACAGTTTGTGGTGATCCACACGGTCAAAGGCTTTGGCATAGTCAGTAAAGCAGAAGTAGATGTTTTTTGGAACTCTCTCGCTTTTTCAATGATCCAACAGATGTTGGCAATTTGATCTCTGGTTCCTCTGCCTTTTCTTAATCCAGTTTGAACATCTGGAAGTTCATGGTCACCTACTGTTGAAGCCTGGCTTGGGGAATTTTGAGCATTACTTTGCTAGCATGTGAAATGACTGCAATTGTGCGGTACTTAGAATATTCTTTGGCATTGTTCTTCTTTGGGATTGGAATGAAAACTGACCTTTTCCAGTCCTGCGGCCACTGCTGAGTTTTCCAAATTTGCTGTCATATTGAAGTGCAGCACTTTCACAGCATCGTCTTTGAGGATTTGAAATAGCTCAACTGGAATTCCATCACCTCCACTAGCTTTGTTCATGGTGATACTTTCTAAGGCCCACTTGACTTCACATTCCAGGAGGTCTGGCTCTAGGTGAGTGAACACACCATTGTGGTTATCTGGGTCATGAAGATCTTTTTTGTATAGTTCTTCTGCGTATTCTTGCCACCTCTTCTAAATATCTTCTGCTTCTGTTAGGTCCATACCCTTTCTGTCCTTTATTGAGCCCATGTTTGCATGACATGTTCCCTTGGTATCTCTAATTTTCTTGAAGAGATCTCTAGTCTTTCCCATTCTGTTGTTTTCCTCTATTTCTTTGCATTGATCACTGAGGAAGGCTTTCTTATATCTCCTTGCTATTCTCTGGAACTCTGCATTCATAAGGGTTTATCTTTCCTTTTCTCCTTTGCCTTTAGCTTCTCTTCTTTTCTCAGCAATTTGTAAGGCCTCCTTAGACAAGTGTTTTGCCTTTTTTTTTCCTTGCATGTCTTGCATTTCATTTCTTACTTCACTTCTTATAATAATCTCTAGTTCCTCCATGTTGCTACAAATGGCATTATTTCATTCTTTTTAATGACTGAGTAATATTCCATTGTGTATGTGTACCCTATCTTTTTTATCCATTCATCTGTCCATGGACATACAGGTTGTTTCCATGTCTTAGCTATTGTTATAGTGCCACTATGAACATAGGGGCACATGTATCTTTTAGAATTACACTTTGTCTGGGTATATGCCCAGGAGTGGGATTGATGGACCATACGGTAATTTTATTTGCAGATTTTAGAGGAACCTCCATACTGTTTTCTACAGTGGCTGTACCAACTTACATTCCCACCAACAGTGAGGAGAGTTCCCTTAAAAAGTATGTTAGAAGATGTACCCCAAAGTTCATTGCAGCATAATAGCCAAGACACAGAAACATCCTGAATGTCAATCAACAGAGGAATGCATAAAGAAGATGCGGTGTGTGTGTGTGTGTGTATGTTCCATATATATATAAGAGAATTATGAATGGTTAAGTAATATTCCATTTTATTACTTAGCCATAAAAAAGGATAAAATATTGTCATTTGGAGCAACATGGATGGACCTAGAGATTATCACACAAAAGGCAGAGAAAGACAAATATTACATGATATCATTTATATGTGGAATCTAAAAATAACACAAATGAATCTTTACAAAACAGAAACAGAGTCACAGACTTAGGAAACAAACTGTGGTCACCAAAGAGGAAAGGCAGTGGGATAAATTAGAAGTACTGGATTAACAGATACAAAAAAAAGAAATTACTCTGTATACAAAATGGATAAACAACAAGGATTGACCGTATAGCACAGGGAATTATATTCAATATCTTGTAATAACCTATAATGGAAAATAATCTTTTAGAAATGTAAATATATATATACACACACACACACACACACACACACACATATAGGTAACCAAATTACTGTATACCTGAAACTAACACAATATTTTAAATCAACTATACTTAAGTTTTTAAAAAATCAATAAATATTTGTTAAATAAATGAATTACATCTCTGAGGCAGGCAGTGGAGTCTAGTCCCATGAGTCACTTTGTAGTCTGGACGGTGGGTGTCATCCATTCACCTAGGCAGCCTAAGACCCATCAACTGATGGATAGACAAGTTGGGGGTTATTCACACAATAAAACCCAGCAACACCAATGTACAGAATGTACAGCTAGGACACACAGATGAATCTCACCAACTTCAGATGAGTAAAGGAAGCCAGCCCCCAAAGAATGCACACTATCTGCTCCCATTTATGTTATGTTCAAAAGCAAGCAGAACTAACTGATGATGACAATCTTAGTCTGTGAGAGCATCTATAACAAAGGACCAGAGGCCAGGTCATTTAAACAATAAAAACCTATTTCTCACAGTTCTGGAGGCTGAGCCCAAGATCAAGGTGCCAAGAGATTTGGTGTCTAGTCAGGGCTCCCTTCTCTGTTTGCAGATGGCTATTTCCCTACATTGGCTTGTGGATTCTCTACCACTGAGCCACCAGGGAAGCCCCTGTGTATTGTATTAGTCTTGTGCCCATTCTTTTGGCCAGGCTCCAGGAGATGGTGAAGGACAGGGAAGCCTGGCATGCTGCAATCCATGGGATCACAGAGTCAGACACGACTGAAGTGACTTAGCATGCACACACATCTTCTTGCTAGGTTTTCAAGTGGTGGAAATGATCTAGTTCATGCCTTGTGGCACTAATAAGGGCACTAATTGCATTCATGAGGGCCCCATCCATATGACCTAATCACCTCCAAAAGGCCCCACCCTCTAAGACCATCCCACTGGGAACTGGGATTTCAACATATGATTGGGTAGGGGGCGGAGGGGAGACACAAACACTCAGTCGCCACAATGATGGAAGTCATAATATTGGTGACCTGAGGAAGGAGGTGGGTTTTGAATGAAAGAGATAAAGGGAACTTTATAAGGTGCAGGAAATGTTCTATATCTTGCTCTGAGTAGTCGTGAAAAAAAGTGAAAGTGTTAGTCACTCAGTCAAGCCTGATTCTTTGTGACCCCCATGGACTCTAGTCCACCAGGCTCCTATGTCCATGGAATTCTCCAGGCAAGAATACTGGAGTGGGTTGCCATTCCCTTCTGCACATGATCTTCCCAATCCAGGGGTGGAACCCAGGTCTCTGAGCAGTGATAGTGCAGGATAAATATAAGAAAATCAATGGCCAAAGGATTCACTTATGTAGTGCAATTGACTGTGTATCTGCTATAGCTCTATTTTAAAATTCACTTTTAAGAACATCCTTCTCCCTCTCCGAAACTCCAAGTGTGTGTCTCTTATCTAGTTCTCAGATAATTAGTAAAGCAAAACTGTTTGTCATTCCAGAACCTAACAAAGAATTTGGCCTTTTCTAGCCTGATACAGCTTTCTTTCCACCTCCCTAAGGGAATTTTATTTTTGTAATGTCAAGATTTCTTACATATAATATCCATCAAGGTAGAGTAGGGACATTTCCTAGAGGAAAGGCATTACCGTTTACTTACTTATGAAAACAAGATCCAGGGCAGAGGGTGCAGGCACACACGAAATTCTACTCCCAGAAAAGTGTCAGTAGTTCAGACTACCCCCATGGACTGTAGCCTGCCCGGTTCCTCTGTCCATTGAATTCTCCAGGTCAGAATACTGGAGTGGGATGCCATTCCCTTCGCCAGGGGGTCTTCCCAACCCAGGGATTGAACCCAGTTCTCCTGCATTGCAGGCGATTCCTTACCACCTCTGAGCCACTAGGGAAGATATTGCTGGAGGGTGTAAGTCTTCAGAAGACAGTTCTCCATAAACAAAACCACATCATCTTTTCCAGGTTATTAAGAATAATGAGCAGAAGTCACTTCAACTGCAATTTTTAAAACTCAACTATCAATTAAAAAGTAATAATTTCAAGAACCATCAACTGATTGAAGATTTTGGGGGGGGTGGAAATGGGGAAGCAAAGTATCAATAAAACTATGGTAGAATTCCTAAATAGGTTTCTTATAAAAATTGTGTCAAGGCCCTGGATAAGATTTAGTAAGAAGGAAAAACATTAGTGTGTGGAGTTCTATGTATATTTGAGTTTAAGATTTCTTCATATGTGTAGAGTTATCTGAGTAATATAAAAGTCAAGTAGAAAAAAGATTTTAGTAAATTTTTCCTATCCTAGATTAGACAGATTGTGCAACGGGGTTTTCATTCTCTTTTAATCTTAAAATCAGGGTGGATCAGACTCAGCCATCCAAATATGAATTACTGAGTAATATGGTAAGTGGCATAGGACTTTTTTGTTTAGTTTCTAAGTTATTTGCTTCTCCAGGGGATCTTCCCATAGGTTACATCCACTAATTGCTATTTTGATCAAAGCTACTGTGTTTGTTTCAAAAATCAAGTACATAAATTAAATGCACTTTCAAGGTAGCTTTTCCAATTAAGTTCTATATAAAAATGTTCTTGTTCTAATCAACCGATACACTAGTTGGTCTAAGCTTACTTTCACGTATTGAACAGGATGATGAATAACTTTTCAAGTGAATACAAATCCCTAATAAAAACATTTTCCAGATGCTTCTCTACAAAGATCATTTTTCACTTGAAGGTTTCAAAGCACACTGGTACAAGGTCATCATCTCATTGATAAATTGATATGTACATGAGGTCAACTGAGGTCCTGGCTAAGGAGTAGGAGGAAGTAGAAAGTGACCATTAACTGAGTCACAGGATAAAGTAGGTATTGTTAACCCACATTAGAGAGGAAACAGACTCAGAAGTGTTTGGTGTCTTGCCCAGGATGATTCAGGTGGTAGACAAAAATATCAGGGTTCAGCACACAGGCATCTGTGCCAAAATCCATCACTTTCTATCCATTCAGCTTCCCTGGTGCTCAGTGGAGAGGGGAGAGTGAGAAAGCGTGGAGTGCCCTCTAAAATAATCCCAATTTCTCAGGCAACTTTTTTCACTTTTTTTCAAAGCAGCTTCCCAAGACAATTTTCAAAATTCATGAAACCTCTCTATTTGACATCTAAATGTTTTCCATTATTAAATCACTTCAAAGGATGTCATTTCTGGCTATGTAAATTGTTTCAGCAATGGTCCCTAATAAGTCTCACCTCCCTGGATCCAAGCATTTGGGCAGATCTTTCCCAACTTGCCTCTGAATTTGGTGACATGACTTGTTTTAGCCAATGGGATAGAAGCAAACAAGTCAGGAAGGGGCTTGCAAGTGGGGCTTGGCCCCCATGCACTTTGGAACCCTGAGGCCACCACCATGTTATAGACTGAAGGTCTATGTCTCACCCCAAGCCCCTGAAATTCATATGCTAAAGCCCTAACACCCAAAGTGATGGTATTAGGAGGTGGAGCCTTTGAGAAATGATCAGGTTTAGATTAGTTCATGGGGGTGGGATGCTTGTGAGAGAATTAGTGCCTACTAAGGGCACTAACAGAAGAGAAATGGAGCTCCCTTTGCACATGCTTAGAGGAAAGGCCTTGTTCATTGCTCTGTTGCATCTGATTCATCTTTCTCTCTCTCATGATGAGAAACTGCCTGAGACTTGAAATCCACCAGTTATTGTCCCTTCCCCATTCTAAAAAAACAAAAAAACAAAAAAAACTTTCTTTTTCCACAATGGCTTTTAAAAAGACATCATGATTTGTTGCAAGTGAAAAAAAATTTCATCCGGCCACCCATGCCTACCATGATTTTCTATTTCTTCCCCAAACTTAAGTAATCCTGTTCCTGGAGTTGTAGCCACTTTCCCATCTGCTAGAGTTCATTAATGAGTTGTTGGATTCTTGTCCACTGGAGCCAGAGCTTGATCCTGTGACATCTCCGTTTCAACTATTTAGTCTTATTTGAACCTAAGAAAAGGCCTGTAAGCCCTTTCTTTCAAAATGTCATTTCATCCATTAGGATGTGCTGGGAAGAATGGATTGCCCAAGCATGTCTGTGATATAAAATTAATTTTATCACCACTATAAAAGCTCAACTTTCATTTAAATCTGGAGGCAAAACAAGAAGTAGCATGTATGGGGTGAAGGATATTTACAATTCCCGGGGTTTTGGAAGGGAGAGTGCTTTGATGTTCAACTCATGTTACCCTAAATACCCCCAAATCCTAAAGACTAATGACACCACCCTTATGGCAGAAAGTGAAGAGGAACTCAAAAGCCTCTTGATGAAAGTGAAAGTGGAGACTGAAAAAGTTGGCTTAAAGCTCAATATTCAGAAAACGAAGATCATGGCATCCGGTCCCACCACTTCATGGGAAATGGAGAAACAGTGGAAACAGTGTCAGATTTTATTTTTCTGGGCTCCAAAATCACTACAGATGGTGACTGCAGCCATGAAATTAAAAGACGCTTACTCCTTAGAAGGAAAGTTATGACCAACCTAGATAGCATATTGAAAAGCAGAGACATTACTTTGCCAACAAAGGTCCATCTAGTCAAGGCTATGGTTTTTCCTGTGGTCATGTATGGATGTGAGAGTTGGACTGTGAAGAAGGCTGAGCGCCGAAGAATTGATGCTTTTGAACTGTGGTGTTGGAGAAGACTCTAGAGGGTCCCTTGGACTGCAAGGAGATCCAACTAATCCATTCTGAAGATCAGCCCTGGGATTTCTTTGGAAGGAATGATACTAAAGCTGAAACTCCAGTACTTTGGCCACCTCATGTGAAGAGTTGACTCACTGAAAAAGACTCTGATGCTGGGAGGGATTGGGGGCAGGAGGAGAAGGGGACGACAGAGGATGAGATGGCTGGATGGCATCAATGACTCAATGGACGTGAGTCTGAGAGAACTCCGGGAGTTGGTGATGGACAGGGAGGCCTGGCGTGCTGCAATTCATGGGGTTGCAAAGAGTCGGACACGACTGAACGACTGATGTGACCTGAACTGATCCTAATGACCAAATATTCCAGTAAAACTGCATGTGGGCTGGAGGAAGCAGGATGGAACAGCGAGAAGGTCCAGCTCACCAGGCATATCCAGCCCAAGAATCTAAATACATGCTCAGGTGAAAAAGCCAGTTTCCCACGACAAAGCCATAGGCATTTCTGTGACAAAGCGAAGACACCACATAGGAATTAGAATCTTGACCAGAAGACTCACCAGAAGCCAAACAGGTGTACAGTGTCCTACAATTCAGAAATGTGCATCAAAACCTTTCAAATGCATATAAATGTACACACAGCTATTTCTATGACTGTACTCTAAGGACATAACTGGACTCCTGCACAAAGAATATGCAACATGAACGTTCATGGTATTTTTACAGTGATAAAAACTAAAACTCTTACTGTCCTTCGGCAGGGAACTGGGTATATAAATTACAGTAATTCACAGTCCATCACTAAGATGAATTACTATGTAGTTATGACTCAGAGTGATACAGATCTATTTATAATGTGATAGGAAAATGTCCACAAATTATATCATAAAAGCTAAAAATCAGATTAATAAAACAGTATGAATTAATAAAATAGTATGAACCCACTGTGTATGTGTGTCTGCATACATGCATATATTCAAGAAACTAGTCAGGGGTTCACAAGCCAAAATGCTAACATCTTCATTGAAAGTGAGAGTGTAATAATTAACCAATGTCTAAAGCTCAAGGCAAGGATACCAGGCAGAAAACACCAGCAACAGATTAGAACACAACGCAGGATGTTCTGCTTAAGGTGAAGACACTGAAATTAGAAATGAAGGAGCTCTTAGAACAGCCCGGGAAACCCCAAATGGCTCTCAGAAAAAGAGATTAAGTCCTGAAGCTAAAGAGGATGGAGCAACTCTGTTAGGATCTCACTGGATTAAAAAACCCAACTTCGGTCTGGTCTGAGTGTAGAGTACATTGAAACTACATGAAAAGTCAGGGTTATGTTCTATGGCGGTTCCTGATTTTAAAATATGAAGAATCCTGGATTTAGGCTCTTAAACATGTGCCATGCCTCCCCCTGTGCTGTGCTCAGTTGCTCAGTCTTGTCTAACTTTTGTGACCCCATGGACTGTAGCCCACCAGGCTCCTCTGTCCATGGGGATTCTCCAGGCAAGCATACTGAAGAGGGTTGCCATGCCCTCCTCCAGGGGATCTTCCTAACCCAAGGATCAAACCCAGGTCTCCCACATTGCAGGGGGACTCTTTACCACCTGAGCCACCAGGGAAGCCCAACCTGAGAGCAACTGGCTAAACAGATGGGTGCTATGTGAGCACTTGGAGACTTGAGAGGCTGAGAAACTGCAATATTTTTTTGTTGCTGTTAAAGCTTCAGACTCCCCCGACAAGTATATTGTATCACTCATATGTGGAATCTAATTTAAAAAATAAATAAATAACACAAATGAACTTATTTACAAAGCAGACTCACAGATTTCAAAAACAAATGTATGGTTATTAAAGGGGAAATGTGACAGGGAGGGATAAACTAGGAGCTTGGGATTAACATACACACACTAAGTGTTAGCCGCTCAGTTGTGCCCGACTCTTTGCAACCCCATGGACTGCAGCCCACCAGGCTCCTCTGTCCATGAGATTTTCCAAGCAAGGATACTGGAGTGGGTTGCCATTCCCTTCTCCAGGGGGATCTTCCGACCCAGGGATCAAACCTAGGTCTCCTGCATTGCAGGCAGATTCTTTACTGACTGAGCTACAAGGGAAGCCCATAATCATAAGACAATCAACAAGGACCTAGTGTAAAGCATTGGGAACTCTACTCAGTATTCTGTAATAACCTATAAGGGAAAAGAATCTTGAAAGGAATGAATATGTGTACGACTTCATCACAGATGGTGTCTGCAGCCATGAAATTAAAAGACGCTTACTCCTTGGAAGGAAAGTTATGACCAACCTAGATAGCATATTCAAAAGCAGAGACATTACTTTGCCAACAAAGGTCCGTCTAGTCAAGGCTATGGTTTTTCCTGTGGTCATATATGGATGTGAGAGTTGGACTGTGAAGAAGGCTGAGCGCCGAAGAATTGATGCTTTTGAACTGTGGTATTGGAGAAGACTCTTGAGAGTCCCTTGGCCTGCAAGGAGATCCAACCAGTCCATTCTGAAGGAGATCAGCCCTGGGATTTCTTTGGAAGGGATGATGCTAAAGCTGAAACTCCAGTACTTTGGCCACCTCATGAGAAGAGTTGACTCATTGGAAAAGACTCTGATGCTGGGAGGGACTGGGGGCAGGAGGAGAAGGGGATGACAGAGGATGAGACGGCTGGATGGCATCACTGAGTCGATGGACGTGAGTCTGAGTGAACCCCGGGAGCTGGTGATGGACAGGGAGGCCTGGCGTGCTGTGATTCATGGGGTCGCAAAGAGTCGGACACGACTGAGCGACTGAACTGAACTGAACTGAGCCACTTTGCTGTACACTGGAAACTAACACAACATTGTGCATCAACTATACACCCATAAAAATTTTTTTTAAAGTCTCAAGCTCTATCAACAGGAAAGGGTAAATGACATTATCATCTCACGGGTACGTGGAATCTAAAAAACAAACAAACAATAAACCAAGCTCATGGATACATAGAACAGACTGGTGGTTGCCTGAAGTCAGGTGGAAGATGGACAGAACAGGTAAAGGACATCAAAATGTACAACTTTCAGTTGCAAAATAAGTCATGGGGATGCAATGTACAACATGCTGACCACAGTTGACGACATTATATTGCCTATTTGGAAGTAGCTAGGAGAGTGGATCTTGAAGGTTTTCATCACAAGAAAAAAAATTTTATAACTATAGATGGTGATGATGTTAACTACTGTAGTGATCACTTTGCAATATACATATTATGTTCTGTACCTAAAATTAACATAGAGTTATATGTCAATTACACCTCAGTTTAAACATACACTAAAAACTTAAAGGACCAGCAAGTCAGCTTTCGCTTGATGGTCATGGTAATTATTTAGAAAAACAAAAAGGCATCCTTAAGTATTTTCTCCCACAAACTCCATCCATCCTTCCATCCAAAAAAGCACAGGACCGTCCACTTTTCAATATTTTTTATTGTTTGACAGGCATTTACAACGTTCCATTCATAGACCTAAAAACATAAAAATAGACCTTCTTTCAGCTTATAAAAGAAATATATAAGAACTTTTGACATAGACACGTCATGACCTTATGTACAAGAGACAATGGCACCCTCTCCAAGCACCAGACTTTCCAGCATTTTCAGACAAACCCGTTGCACTGGGACTGGTCAGTGGGACTATTAGAAGCCTCCGCTTCAGTTTTCCACCCAGACACAATCGAATTAGAGATGATATGGAACAATGCAGTGATACAAAGGGTATAGAAACCATTCTAAAGCTCTTTAAGAAAATCAGAAGATATAGCAAAAATTTAATAGAATAAAACTCTCAAAAGATCAAGCTCAAAGCCCTGGAAACCCGAAAGGGAAGGGATACAGGGTGGGGAAGCAGGTAAAGCAAGCAGGGGCACAAGAGCGTGATGTTCTGAACTCTCTATTGTCTGGAAATATAAATTCATAACTGATCTTTATAAAATATAATTCCTAAAGCTACTATAAAATTCAGGTCTTTAAAGTACCTACTGATGTGTCAAACACCAAATAGATATTTTCCCCAAAAAGAAAGTTTTCATATTATTTAAACCTTTTTTAGGAAGTGGACATTGTGAAATGGGGAAAAAAAAAAAAGCTATAAACCTTTTAAAAAAAATTTTTTTGAAAGTGCTTTAAATTGTTTTTGTTCATCCTGTTTGGAAATCTGTTTAGAACATTAGTTGTTTTCTTTTTTTTAGCATGTTTACCCTGTTTGTTGGCATGAAGAAAGTGTTAAATACAAGACATGTTTCTGAAAACGTTGTTTTGTTAAGAGGTTTGGTTATGGACTCTCAGGGAAGGGGTAGGTCATCTATGGATGGAGATGTAACTATGATGGGAAAACCAATGATCACCATGGCAACCCCGTGAAAAGGAGTCTCCCCTCCCCCGCCATGTGCAACAGACACACACACTGCCCATTCCGGTGTCACGTTTAATCCAACCAAGCTCCCATCTCAAATAGAGATTCAAACATTAAAACAGAAAAAGAAAAACTGCTTCTTGGGAAAAAAGCTGCTCCTAAGCATCTTGTTGGCCTTTCATATATAAATATAAAATCACCACACCTCACTCTCTGTAAAAGGTAAAATCCTCATTCTTTAAACTCAGAGTTACACTAACACTGTAAAAGTCTCATCTGTTTGTGCCCCCCTGCATCTGAGATAAAATACAAAAAATAGTGTTTTTTTAAATGATAAATTTGGATCTCTTTTCAAGGAGTTTGGCATCTTTATAATTCTATGCAAAACTAGAACTTCCGAACACCGACATCAAGACCAGCCATAGACTAAAACAGAAGAGGAAAAAACGGAAAAATTTAAAAAGGCTCATCAAAACATAAATCTTCACCCTCTCCTCACACATTCTTAAAATACACAGATATTCTCAGACATTTAAGAGGGAAAGGAGAAAGAACACTGCAAGCTGTACAGTTGTTTTCCCAACTAGGAAGTGGCTCCTGGATTAATTTCAGATAGAGTCCTTATTAATTTTTCGTGTGCTATCCCTTAAGCTAATCTGTTGTACATAGTTCAACTCCTGGGGTAATTTGCTTTCCAGTGCTATAGAATTTTTCTTTCTTTTTTTTTTTTTTTAATTCTTTTAGGCCCTGATTAATTGAGAATAAATAAAAGCCCTTGGTAATAATATACAGAAGCTCAAGCTGATTTGGAATTCTTGAACAATTCTTTCCGATGTGGTTAAAAATGATCAAGTTGGGTGGCTACATGGCTTCAGAACAAAGTCAGCTGCCAAAACTGTTTGTGTGCAAGAGTGCGACTTAAAGGGAGCTTTTTTTCCCCGCCATCGTGGGTCCCGTGGGGGGAGTGTGGGAGGCGGTGGAGTGGGGTGGGAATGGGGGAGCAGGAGACGTATCTACACGGACTCGCTACGGATGGGGAGAACGTGACACAGTCAGATCTCAGTGTTCAGCTTGCAGGAGGGGGCAAAGTCTTCGCGCCTAACCCAAATGACCTCCTCGCTCGTACTCTCCGGGCCTCCGTTGATGCCCGACAGGGCGGTTTGCTTCTTGAGCTGCATCATGCGGGACGCGTGGCTGTCCAGCGGCTTCCGGCCTCTCTCCCGCTGAGTGATGGAGGCAGCCTGAAGCCGCTCCTGCAGGTCTCTGTCCGCCGCGGCGCCCTTGGCCGACTCACAGAACTCATCATCGTCACTGAGGATGTCTGTCTCCTTGATGTCATCCTGCTCTTCATACTGAGCAAGATCAAACTGCTCCTCCACCCAGCGGTCAGTGTCCCCGCCACTGGGAGGCTGCTGGGGGTCTTTCTCCGGGCTGCTGGCGGAGATGGCATCGGAATCAATGGTAAACCTGTTTCGGGCCAGTCGCCGCCTCCTCCTCCCAAGAGACTTGCTTGGGGCGGACACTGCACACACACACAAAAATATAACAATAAAACCCCCACATGCTTTACGTGTGATGAAAATCCAGAAAGCAAATACAAGCTAAAGGAAAGGAAAAGACTATGAGATATGCATTTAGGGGCTGAGTATCATTTGGGGCTTAGAGTCCAGTCTGTCTCAGGGGGCGGGGAGGGGGGCTTTACCTGGCACAGATGTCTGGATTTAAGAGGATATTCTAGTCACTGAATGGAGGGCAAGGAGGCGGGGAGTGGTGACAGGGACATGGGTGGGTTGTAGGTTATGGGGAAAAGGGGATTTAACTCCCTCTAAAATAATCCAATTCTCTACCCGTGTACCTGGGAGGCAGGTAATACAGATTCCTGCTGTTGTCAAGCCCACCACTGACCCTGGGATTAATCAGCACTTCTTCCTTCTTCCTGTGCCTGTGGCACAGTGCTCTGAGGATCCCCCAGGGGCTGTCCTAGAGTCATTTAGTAAGGATGGAGATGCTGTCAGCGTTTCACTGTCTTTAGAGAAATCATAATGATGTACCAAAGAGGGAAAAATACTGGTCCAAGTTATATTGCTTTCTGAATGTCACATTTCTTGAGGATCTTCAGGTACCTTAAGGGCGCACCATTGTTTTTGGAGAAACTACAGAAAAGACTGGGTCTCAGAGATGTCAAGTCCTCTTGTGACAAAACCTCAGGTGAAACTGAGCGACTCTGCGCCTTAGTCCCTTCCTGACTTTGCGCCTTAGTCCCTTCCTGACTCTGTTCTATGTATCCCCGATTTCTCTTCCACAAAGCGATTAAACTACCAGTGCCTGAGTGGAATGAGCAAGGAATAATACAACACTCAAGCAGCTGATGAGCAAAGTGCAAAATAAAGTGACTAACAGTTAAGAAAAACAAATCTCTGTATTCTGTATTTTCACCTCACTGCCCTCTAGGAAGTCAGTATTACTAAAAACAAACAAAATACGCCACCCAGTCAAGCAAATAATCACACAGACACAGACACAGACACACACACACACACACACACAAAAGACACAGGGAAACACTGCCACTCCTCCATGAACAGTGAAATGTACCATGTGCTTTCCCATGGGAGTGGGGAGCCTAGACACCAACAAGGAGCTGCTTTCCTAAAATCTATGCCCTGAAATTCATTAAGCTGCTTCAGGGCTGCAAGAAGTAAGATGACTATTCATAATTACTGCCAAATATAGCCTTGACTTCAAATATAGCAGGTGCAAGGTGGGTAAGCCGGACAGTGGTCTAAACTGGCTCCCATTCTGACCATCCTCTGTCTCAGATCCCTGCGTTTCCGTCATCATTCCTCTCATTCAAGGCAGGGAATGAAAAGCACTCCCGGAAAAACAGAAAACAGAAAGAATAAAAAAATAGTTCTACTCCACTGGAAAGAAGCAAAAATTATTGTTCAGTTTTACCTCAATATCATCACAGTGGAGCCTGACTCTCTCCAATCACTATATTAGAACTACCTTAATTCCAAACTGGGATACTGGAAATATTTGTCAAGGATGTGCTGGCTGAAGTATTTAGGGGTAAGGAGTGTTGCTGCTGCTGCTAAGTCGCTTCAGTCGTGTCCGACTCTGTGCGACCCCATAGACGGCAGCCCACCAGGCTCCCCCGTCCCTGGGATTCTCCAGGCAAGAACACTGGAGTGGGTTGCCATTTCCTTCTCCAGTGCATGAAAGTGAAAAGGGAAAGTGAAGTCGCTCAGTCGTGTCCGACTCCTAGTGACCCCATGGACTGCAGCCTACCAGGCTCTGTCTGTATTCTGAAAACGTGTCGAAAGCAAGATGAGTTGATGGATGATGGATGGATATGTGGTAATGAAAATATATAAAAATGTTAATTACATATAGCAGGTAGGAATGTGTATAATTCTTTCATTTGTTCTATATGTCTAAGAATTTCCATAAGAAAATGTTGAAACAAAAAAAAATGTGTAGTTGGATCACTGGCAGACATTTGGTGAAGGGAGGCAGAATATTTGCCTTTACTGTTCTATTCAAACAAGAGCAAAAGGAAAAATAAACTAGCTGGGTGTCGTGAATCACGACAATGAGCAATGAAGCATAAGAATCTATCCTTTACTAAAAGAAGACATAATAACCCAGCCAGTCTTACGGGGTTCCAAGAGACAATCCTTGACTTGAGTACTGCCATTATTCACTATTAAGACTGATTAGCTAGTACAGTGCTGACCCACTCAAACACCATTTTCAAATCATCTAATGTGAATGATGAGAGTGAGGAACTTCAAAAGCAAAGTGATGAAGACTTTCTTCAGCCAAAAATGAGCCATTAGGCTCTGACATCAAGGCTTTCTCTCTTGATATTCAAGATAACAGAGTAGGTTGTAGTAACTTTGTCTTCTTTCCAAAGGGATCTCAGCAGGAAAACGCCTGAGTGTCCCACAGACTACAAATGCTTAGTTTCAAAGTGAATGGAGCTCTAACTTTAGGTTTACCAATTAACAACTAACACCTGGCCAATGACAGGTGGGTTTTCCTGAGATTGGGACACACAGTCCCAATCCTAATTAAATATATCTGGAAAGTAAAAGAAACAAATGAGATAATTCCAAGGTGAAACTCTCTGCTATGAGCTCTAAAGGGATGAGCAAAGCTATTTAACACATGAGGACTCCAGGAGAAATCGTGGGTGGGGAAGTATGGATACTGGCAAGCCCAGAAGAGTGCTAGGTGTTCAGCATACCAGGTTTCCAATGAACACTTAGCAATTAATTGAAGAATAGATGTAACTAGTCCCTTTAACATCAGCTAAACTTAAGGTACTTAGAGTGTAATATACCCTGTCAAGCTAGGCAGGTTATGTCTATGAAAACCTTCAGCCATTCACAGTGCCATACCTGCCTCTTCAACACAATTGAGAACAGGCAGAAAATTCACCAGAACAGAAGGTGTTTTGGCAAATGCAAAGGAAGCCTCTTTTATTGGAATGTTCCCTGCAAAATTTTGGACTGCTTCTTAAGAAAGGAGTGATAAAAATGTTAAATCTTGGTATCTTTAATACCCAAGTGTTATGAAAAAATCTTTCTTTCTAGATAGATTTTAATGCCATTTACAGGTGGTAGTATTGATCTTTACTGCTTTAAGGTGATATAATAAGCCCTAAAAGAGTATTTACTCTGAGACCATTTAAATTCCAGATTCTTCTTTTCTAATAGCAGCTCAAGGCTGCCCCAAATCAACACAGAAGCTAAAATTAAAATTGCAGGCACAGGTGAGGGTAACATCTGATGGGTCATCTGGTCTACCAAACATGGCCTCCCTACTGAGAACTGGCCTGGCTGTGTTTCTGGAGGACAAAGCCACCATGTTCTCAGAATGGTGGGCTGTGACCTTGCTGAGACATCACACTGCTTTTTTTTTTTTGCTGGACAAAGCTGGCTGTCATGCAAAGCAGCAACTCTCATTCGGCAAGCAGGCTAAGACAAGCCCCTCCAAGTAGGAGAAGGCGCTCAGTTCCTGGCTCGGCGAATGAGAGGGGGAGCTCACCAGCCAGGAGGAGGAGGGCAGCCAAGGGAGAGCTTGAGGGAGGGCGAGAGGCTTAAATCAACGGAGGGAGGCAAAGACAGGGAACCTCACACCAGGAAAGAATGTATTCCAACATTAGCCCCCACAAGGCCACATCTAAGTCTTGCTCAACGAGGACGTCAGTTCTACAGTGGAGTGGGGGTGACGGGGATTTTGAACGTCTGAATCCCCACAGTACCTGCCCTGCTCATAGCCGGCCTGGCCCCTTTCAGCGCACACAACCGCTTTCCTCCGAAAGGGACATATTGCTGGGACGAGGGAAGGCTCTCGGTCTTCAGGAGCTGTCTTCTGTGCTTATCTCGCAGGATGGAATGCACAGCCTTCAGGAAATCCTTTCGGCTCTCTGGGGAGCTATGAAAAGAAGATTTACACGTGTTGGGGAAACAGCACTTAACACATGGTGAACTTCTGATGCTATCAGGTACAGTCAAACAAATATCCCTGAGGACCAAAGTTAAAGATGGGGGGCCACCACTCCAATTTCACTGCCGAGGAGTGTTTTCATCGCTGGAGATAAAGAACACCTATTCCTTTCCCTTTATGCTTTGTGACTCATCTCCTGCAGCCAATTTGGGACAGAGCACCCCATTACTGAACAGACTGATGGAGAGATGGATTTTACGGACAGAGTTGCCAGAGTCTGCTCTCAGGACTTAAGGCAGAGCCTTTCATTCTACAGTTTTTACAGACAAAGGAACTAAGAGATTCTTGCAGCTCTGCAGTGCCCCTGAAATAATGTCCCAACACCCTGACCTTCCTCTAATTGGGCCTCCTTGTTAACACATTACTGACTGGAGAATTTCTACAGAACCTAACATCCGTGGCCAGTGATTTACTAGGTTGGCCAAAAAGTTCATTCAGGTTTTTCATCATATCTTACGGAAAACCTGAACGAACTTTTTGGCCAACTCAATATTATGTAAGCTAAAATTCAAACAACTCCGGTCGATAACATTTGGGCAACAAAAAAGACATATTAATACATCTCTGGTCAGTAATGTTTTAAATATATCAATGCCTCCCATGGCACATGTTAACATGAAAATATTAAAGCTACATTATTAAGAACTGGAAAATCTTCCCAAGTCCCAATTCCCAAAGTACATCCTAGGTCAGTTATTTTTCTTGCTAAGATCTCAATATTTTTACCCAGGTAAGTTTTACCTGGTATTCCCTATTAACAATGAATATGGCATCTCTGGGGCAGGCTCACTGGACCCTGTGGATTTAACAACAACAAAATCACAAGTATATAGCCTAAATAGATAATGTGGTAAAGGTAGCGCTACATGTGGTAAGGGTGGTGCAAAACCACACACAGATTATTTGAAAAAAATTCCTGTTCTAGTTCCAACAGATTCCCAGGATTTGGATTTATTGTTCCCTGTCATCCAACACAGACAGGTGAAGCAGAAATATAGAATAGAGGCTTTGAAGTCAAACCCACTGAGTTTGAACTCAGAGTTCATTTGCTGTAAGGTTTTAGCAAAGTTGCCTCTATGAGCCTTGACACTTCATTAGTAAAAATGGAATAAATACCTCAGGATGATTAACTGAAATAATGCATGAAAGGTGCTTAGCCTAGTTGATGTTTGGTAAATGTGTTATCTTACTATATCAGCAGTCACACTGTAAAACATTATTAACAACCATAAAATATTTATTCTGTTGAGACTATGGGCTGCACTTGAGAAAAGGACAATTCTCAAATTCTCAAGAGCCCAAAGAAAAGGAGGTGAAGGAGGAGCAGAGGGGAATGGGGAGGGGAGAGTAAGAATAAGAAGAAATAAATAGAAGCCCATATCATAAGCTCAGCTTCCACTCCAGATCTGCAGGTGACCCCGAGTCACCTGCGCCAGCCTCCCTCGGCTGAATTTTCTCTGCATGATGATGAATCCCTGCAACACGGTACCGTGCTCCCCTCCTCCCCGCTGACTCTCCCATCTGTTGCATCTCAGAGACATCACAGTACAAACAGTGCTCCCAAACCCCAAAACCAAACGTTGTAAGACAACCATGTCCTTCTAACCCACCAAATGTACACAGGGGAAGGACGCCCTCGTTCGAATGTTGGATATGTACGAAAATTCCAATTTCCTTTTAGAAAGATACTAAATTGACTAGGTTACTGTCTGTATTATAATAAAATTAATTGATCCGATGACTCTTACTCAATTGTTAAGTACTTTCTCAAATGCACAGGAAAAAGGATATAGCTTCTAAGGATGCACAGGCTGGTCCAGAGAACCCCGAGGGGTTGGGGACACCAAGCACAGTCACACCCCTTTCCCTGGGCAGCACAGCCCGCATTGCATGGCTCCAGCCTCACCTGCAGCATAGGTGGAAGACCCTCTCCGGCCTCCCTTCAGACTCCGACTTTACATGGACGATTTCACACACCGCATTTGCTTCTGCATCTAGGTAAATTAAAACAAGGATGAATGAGAGTATGTTTCAAAGAAATGTATTTGCATTTTTATAAAAGCATCTTGCATGCTTTGGTATCCAGATTAAATAGTGCAGAGCCGCCTAAGACCAAAGCAACTTCATTCCTGTCCCGTGATCTCTAGAGGCTAAGTGACTGAGAGCTTAATGGCTTCAAAAAAAAAGAACACTTGGAAAATTTCCAGTTGCTAAAATCTCCCTCTGGATCGTCTAAAAGGACAATCAGTCAATCATACTGATGAAAGAACTGACCCTTTAGCTTCACTGCCCATTTGGCTGAACTATTTTAATTAAGTAATTCATTGTTTTGGCAACAGTTGGACAAGATGCAGCCCAAGATTCCAATGTAGGCCAGTGATAAAGAGAGGCAGGCCCTTTCCATCAGCAGGACAGCCTTCCCACTGGCCTGGTGCCCTGGACAGGCATGTCCTGGGAATAAATGGGGCTCTTCTTTCTCAGTCCACCCATAGAGCCCAATCTGAGTGAAGCAAAAATGGTATCTGAGAAGGTAAAAATAAGCTATATTTAGAAGTAATTCCTAAGTCTTTCAGTGCCTGAATATCATATTATTTTAGCACGTTATCCATAGTGTTTATAAAAGAGACAGCTCCTTGCAGGCACACTCAACTCTGCACACTGTGAGGTCTCATGCTCACCTACTGGCTCCAATCCCGGGTCACAACAAACCCTCATCATGCCCACATTATGTAACCCCAACCAGGACCCATATAAAGTAAGTTTCACAAGTTCTCCCAAATGCAGACAAAAATCTAGAAATTTCCATCTCCTGCTTCTCAAATCCATTGGCATGTACTTCATAAGGAGACGTGTTGGCTAGTCTTTACAACTCCATGAAAATAAGCTTTCATCTTGACGATTTTAAACTTGATTTGGGTGAAAACCCGAGGATGAGAATGGAATGTCACATTCACAAAGATGGCTTTGTTTTCCAAACTTATGATCTTCACGTACAGTCTTCAAGGAAGGCAAAATTCCTGCCTGAGAAGGGCCTCTACAGTGTGCTGTAAACATGGGCTTTTCCAGATATAAGCCAGGCACAGGGAAACACAGGAACTAGGTAATTCACAAACTAAGGTTGTAAAGTAAGACAACACTAGTATTTAAGAGCCCAAACTTCAAAATACTATTAGAGTTGTTTGTAGACCTAAGATTTCTACATTCCTGAAAATTCATCTATTAATCAATTTTACTAATCAAATCAGAATAAAAAAGCAACAGGGTAAATCTCTGGACCAGAAGGTTTGCCAGACAAATATTCATAAGGCAAATAGTCACCCCCAATGCATTTACCAGTCGTGGATTTTGCATTTGAGTTCTCTTTGTGTGACGCATACGAGCTGTGAAGGAAGCGATTTCTAGTTTAACTTGGGTGACTAACTGAAGGTTTACCAAATACTGCAGATGGTTTGTCCTCATGACACTGGATTAGGAAAGAGTTGGTTCTATAAGGACTAGAGCCAATTTTATAGCTGATGGAGGCGACAAGTGCAAACGGGGAGAAGATGAATCATGCCAGTCGGACACAAAGAACTGTGCACTCATGTTAGGTGCCGTGTGAAATGAAGTATCTCCTGCCATGTTAATCATGTTAGATGCCAGTGTGAAATGAAATATCTCCTGCCATGTTAATGAACAAGAAACGTCATAGCCATCAGTGATTGCTGGCCTCCAAAGGTGACTGAGGGCTCCTCAAACTGCATTCCAGAGGATGCTGCCAGCCCCTACAGTGACTGCTGCGGAGCTGGGGGAATGCAAAAGCAAGGTGAACAGGGAAACAGGGTTGACCCAGATAGCTGAAGTGCATATGAAAGGAATGGATTCGGTGAGGCTTGCATCTTCCCATACATAGAATGCTAAATTCTTAACCCGATACCTGATCTTTGATGTTCAGACTGCCTGCTCCCTTTGTGGCAAACTTGTATATAGCCTGACTTCCCCTCTTGGCTCCTTGGAGCAGGTTTCTCAGAGCTACTGAGATGCTGTCTCCTGGGCTCGGAGTCCTACACATTCCCACCAAATAAAATAACTCTCTACTTTCAGGTTCTGACTATATTGTTTCATCGACACCAGCAACACAGAACAGAAGTCCAGATGACTGTGCCCTTGCGGAGGTCCACTTTCTCAGCCTCTCTTTACCACCAGAAAGCTGCACCTGCTGTCCAGGTGGGACAGGGATTAGAGTGTTCCAAGAGTTTCCACTTACCTCCAAAGCTGCTCCTTCCAGAGTGTGCCTGGGAGAATCACCGCTAATCGCTCCTTCCTAATACAGCCTCAAATGAGCCCTGGATGGGCCCCGAGTCATAGAAACACTGCTATTCTAAGTCAGTACCGTCCTGACATTCGCCTCTCTTCTCATGCACTAAAGCACCATCTAATCAAGTACTGAGTTGGCCAAAAAGTTCAAGACTGTCCATAGCATCTTACTGAAAAACCTGAACAAACTATTTGGCCAACCCAATACATCATCACTACCTGACAACTGGCTTTACGGATATTTGGGTAATAGAAGAAGAAGTGACATTTCATGCTTATACAAAGATAAAGATTTTTAATGCTTCAGGAAAAAAAATGTATTCAATGGCTTTTTTTGTGCTTTGGAGGCCTTTCGGGGTCTCTCAGTTAAAAGTCCAGTAAATTATTTACATGGGCTTTATCTGTTCACGGTCTCAAAGATTCTTTCCAGAAGTACAAGACTCACTGCTACTTAGATGTGTCACTGTAAAGTTATTAAAATATATAACAAAATAAATAGAATTCCTTGGAACAGTAGTACAGGCATGACATCCATTCACTTAGATCATTTAACAAAATAGTTGGGCAAATAAGAGGCAATGAAGAGACTGAGGGAAAGGAGACATAAGCAAAGAAGAAAAAAGATGGTGGAGTGGTTGGAACCAAGAGTGTGGATTCAGAGAAACAGTTCATACATAGAAAGAGGTACCCAGCCCATTTCAGAGTTTACCTGCACTTGCCAGAGCGCGAACCTGCAGAGCTTCAGTAGGAATCATGTGTCGAAATCGGAAGGGGTCCCAGTCCTCGTAAATTGAAAGCCTGTGTGATCCTACCTGTAGGGAGAGAAGGAACCAGGCGCATGAGATCCATGTCTCAGTCTGGACCAGACCCTCACACTTTCTAAACCAGTGACGCTGCAGACACAGAACAGCCCTGTGGTTGCCAAGGGGGAGAGGGGGTGAGGGACTAGGAGCGTAGGATTAGCAGAGGCAAACTATTATATCAGGATGGATAAACAACAAGGTCCTAGTGTATAGTACAGGGAGCAGTATTCAATAGCCTGTGCTAAACCATATGGAACAGAATTTAAAAAGGAATGTCTATAGGCATATAACTGAGTCGCTTTGCTGTACAGCAGACGCTGGCACAATATTGTAAAATCAATTGTAATTCAAAAAAATAATAAAACTTAAAACATTACTAAAACTAAATGTTTTTAAATTTAAAAAATTAAATTGTTTTAATTTTCAAAATAAAAACAGCCCCACGAGCACTTCTGTTCACCCACAGCAGCAAGCCAGAGGCCAGGTGACAATCTGCTGCGGGTTTGCAAATGAGCTTGCTAACCAAATTCAGGCAAAAGAGAGACAAAGGGAAAAGGAGAGAAGGGACCCCAAAACAAGAACAGACTGGGGACAGGAAGAACAGGGAGGGGATAAAACTAGTGTTGGAAAGTTCTGGCCATGGTAGGTTCAATAGTTATTTACTGGGTTGGCCAAAAAGTTCACTCAGGTTTCCCCATGTTATGGAAAAACCCCAACGAACTTTTTAGCTGACCCAGTATTTTTATGCTTTAAATGTGAGCCGCCTACAGGATGGGCAATTTCCTCAAATGCTCAGTTAACACCTCAAAAAAGGAAAAAATCATAAAACATTCATGCCTGAAAAAGGTTCAGAATTATAATTACACAGAGCCAACTGAGAAGCAGATAGAAAGGGGAGATACTGTGAAACTGTGGCATGAAAGAAAAAGTCTTACAAGTTTCTTCTTCTGTTTGGTACCATCTTTATAGACAAGGACCACGGCAGTTTTGAAGACTGGAAAAACATAAAATGAAGGCGGTTATGGCACGTAAGGCGTTGGGTTTTCCCCTTCACTTCAATAACTTGTGGTAACAAACACTACAGTTATGAAGAGGACAGAGTCCCCATGAACGAGCTCCCCTTCCACCCTCCACTCCCTCAGCACATCTGAGAGACACAAAAGCCCGTTCAGACAAAATTTTCCAGGTCCCAGATAAGTACAGGAAGCCTATATAGATGGAAATAAACCCTCCTGCCCCACTGGAAACTTTGGGGTAAATATATCTTTCAACTACACTCTCTCTTCAAGATTCTAACTTCAGCTTACACACATTTAACAACAATGTACCAGTTTAGCAGCTGAAGGAACAATGCAAACATCAATAATAATAATAGTGCTTAAGGTAATTTCTATTTCTGTAAATCAAAATGATATTACACAGTGCTCATAATTCAGAAAATATAATTCATCTTTTTGACCTGAATAAATAAAAATTGGTTTACTAAGAAGAATGCAATTCTACTTCTTCCAAACAGGATGAATCATATAAGCCATTTCAGGACTTCTCTAGGAGTCCAGTGGTGGAGACTCAGCTTTCCAACTGCAGGGGGTGTAGGTTCGACCCTTGTAGGGGAGCTGATTCCACATATGCCTCTATGGCCAAAAAACCAAAACATAAAACAGGAACAGCACTGTAACAAATTTAATAGACTTTAAAAATATGGAGGACAGGAGAAGATGGATCAAACTGAGAGAGTAGCACTGAAATATATACATTACCATATGTAAAACAGAGAGCTAATGGGAAGCTGCTATATAACACAGGGAGCTCAACCTTGTGCTCTGTGACAACCTAGAGGGGTGGGATGGGGTGGGAGGGAAGTTTAAGATGGAGGGGACATACGTATGCCTATGGTTGATTCATGTTGACGTATGGCAGAAATCAACAAAACATTGTAAAGCAACTGCCCTCCAATTAAAAATAAACTTTTAAAAAAGGTTTTAAAAATGGTCCACATCCAAAAACAATAAGCTGTTTTTAGAAGCTAGGAGTGTGTTGTTTTATTCTTATATTCTTTGGGGGCGAGGTGGAGGGGAGGCGGTAGAATGGCGTTATGCATAATCTTCCATAGAATACCTTAAGCAACGCCAAGCACATTTAACACTCAGTGATTCTAACTCCTCCTGGAAGAAGAACCAGTGGCCAGCACAACAGTCCATCGTTGGCTCTCTGAATCAAGGCCTCTGTCTCCCTTCACACTCTGACCCCAAATCATACTAGGGACCCCGTCAGTCACACAGAGGGGGTACCAGAAACAGAGAATTCTCAGGGACAGGCCCCCAGGCTCTCCACAGACCAACCCAATTTGTCTGGTTCCCTTTCTATCCTACCCAGTTAGGACAGGTCAGGTTCTCCACTGTGGGAAAAGAGGGGATAGGGTACAAAGAAAGGGATCCCAGCCACTGAGTCTGGGCTGTCTAAGCACCTGACTTCATAAAAACCCCAGAGGCTAGACCGTGAGGTTCCCAGTGACCCCAGGAGGCCACAGCAGCTCTGACGGAGGAGTGCACTACTGCCTGAGGAGGTCCTTGGTTCTGACCACGAAACCTTCAGAGATCACAGTGGCCAGGACAGCAGGTCCCTTTAAAAGTGAGGGAGCTCCCCTCCAGGAGAGGGCGAGGGTGCCAGTGACCTTCATCTCCAAAGATTCACCACCTCCTTGGGACCAGAACTCAGTGAAATTGTTGCCATACTACTGGCCTGCCTCGGTTTACCTGGACCATCTAGGATCATCATGGGAGGTCCAAAGTGGACCTCAGCCCGGCCTATGAATACCTCTGCCTAATCCATGGGGTGACTCTCACTCAACCAACTCCAAGTGTTGCCCATCCCTTCGGACACAGCCTTGACCTTCAAAACTCCTGGCTGCCCTGGCCAGCCTAAAACACTCACTCCATATCCCAAAGGATGAGCATCTAACACCCTTCCAGGGTGAAGCCTGAACAGACCATGTCTGTTCATCTTTTAAAGGTGATGACCATCAGCCCTGAGCACAAACTAGCCTTCCTGGGAGTAAAACAGCAAGGTGCTATGTTGGCAGCCGGTCAACTTCAGTTTCAGAAGAAAAGCAGCACCATTTCCTGAGATCAGAGGTTCCAACGGAAACAAGACAACCAAGCTTTAACCCCAAAGCTGCCTGCTCAGTGCTAACTGCTTCCCTCATAGCAACTCTTCCTTGTTTCAAAATGCATTTCTAAGGCTCTGTTAGTTCTGACTTGCTACTTAAAAATCACACCGAAACTGCCAACATGTCAACTTTTAAGGACTGGGAATCGTAAAAAAAAAAAAAAAAATAATAGCTCATTATAATGACAGTAGTCTGTTTATGCGTGCTCAGTTGCTTCAGTCATGTCTGACTCATTGTGACCATATGGACTGTAACCCGCCAGGCTCCTCTGTCCATGGGATTCTCCAGGTACCGGAGTGGGTTGCCATGCTCTCCTCCAGAGCCAAACACACACACACTGCCCCTGACCTGGGCTTGTGTTACAAAAGCCCCAAACCTTAAAATTGGCATTTTCCTGGACCTTTTCTATCACAGATTGGCAAGGTAGGGCCCACCCGCTTCTGCTCAGCCCACCAATGTGGTGCCCATTTGTTCACATGTCTATGGCTGCATATGGCTACACGTGGCCTCCGGGTCTGCAAAGCCTGAAATATTTACTCTGTGGCCTTTCACAGAGTAAGTTGACAACCTCCTGGTTTCTCCCACTCATACAATTCTCTTATTCTAAATCTGTTTACTTCTAACAGCAGGGAATCTGTAAAATATAGAAGATAGGTATGAAAAATTCCAATGCTAACCTCCGGTATGGTTCATCTGTGCCCAGAACCAGAGACAGGGAGAGAGATGGTCTGGGTCTTTTTCTTCAGGGTCCTACATCCCATAAATGACCTGCTAAGAAGTATCAGAAAGCTCCCAGACCTCTCCGTGCAGTGGATAAGAATATGCCTGCCGGTGCAGGGGACACGGGTTCAATCTCTGGTCCAGGAAGATTCCACACGCCAAGAAACTTCTTAGCCCATGTGCCACAAGAATCGAACCTTTGGTCTAGAACCTGGGAGCTGCAAATACTGAAACCTGCACACCCTGGAGCCTGAGCTCTGCAACAAGAGAAGCCACTGCAATGAGAAACCCATGCACTGCAACTACAGAGTAGGCCCTGCTCTCCACAACTAGAGAAAAAGCCTGCATAGCAGCAAAGACCCAGCGCAGTCAAAAATAAGTAAATAAATTTTTTTTAAAAAAGAAAGAAACTGCAATATTATAAACAGAACTATTAAGGATGGGAAATGAAACAAAGAGTATCCCTTCCCCTGTCAAAAATACCCACTCCTATCAAAAACCACCAGCATGTAACACTACCCCACTAACTCCTCTGAATATCATACTTGGTAACATGTTTTTCCTTTACACTTATATGCTTATTACTTTTAATTAGATGGCATCAACAGCTACAATAGTGGCTCTTTGGAATTTTCAGGGATATCACTAAGGTTTTCAATGAAGGCTGAGGGATCTAATTAGGAAATCCAATGAATCTTTGTATTAAGCGTTCTGATTTTAACACCACTGGGATGTTCCACTTGGGTATGAACTGTTCACATCATGCAAGAAGAGTTGAGTTTAAAAAGCAGTAAACAAAGAGAACAAGATGGTGGAGGAGTTGGTGGATGCAGAGTTCATCTCTCTCCACAGATACATCAGGAATACACCTTCAGACACAGAAGTGCATGCAGAACACCAGCTGAGAGCCGGCAGGAGTACCTGACCAGTGGAAAAGAATATATGCTGCTGCTAAGTCGCTTCAGTCGTGTCTGACTCTGTGTGACCCCATAGACAGCAGCCCACCAGGCTCCCCCGTCCCTGGGATTCTCCAGGCAAGAACACTGGAGTGGGTTGCCATTTCCTTCTCCAATGCGTGAAAGTAAAAAGTCAAAGTGTAAGTCGCTCAGTCGTGTCCGACTCCTAGTGACCCCATGGACTGCAGCCTACCAGGCTCCTCCGCCCATGGGATTTGCCAGGCAGAGTACTGGAGTGGGACCCATGCAAAACTTGGTAGGACGAAGGAACTAGGGGGAAAAACAGGAGTGTTACTAGGACTGGACCTGCCCTTGGTGGGTGGGAGGAACTAAAGCAGGGATCCAATCCCCACATCAAGGCAACTGTCTGAGTCAGACGAGAAACATTTAAGGGAGAGAGTGAAACAGCTGATCTGTGGCAGCCTAAATGGAATGAGAATCAGACAGTCCTTCCACAGCCATGCATACCCCAGATGGGGACGCAGGTCCCCTGGAAGGTGCAGCGGCTGGGAGCTGGAGTTTAGGGATTGTGGAGCAATCCTGCTCTCTGTGGAGCAGGGCAGAGTTGGAAATAAAACCACAATGGAAACCCAGGGGCAGTGTGGCTAAGGTAGAAGACCCAAAACGTTCCCACCAGCTGTACAAGATTCAGATTAAATCCACAGATCAACTAGGCAGACTCTGTGTCTATGGAATATATAAAAGGACATTGAGAGCTCCCACAAAAGAAAACGCACTAGTTCTGATAGCTGCGGACATTGGAGGCAAGAACACAAAGGAATATGACCAGGTTAGAATCTGAGCTGACCCCACAGCAGATCCAGAGATCAGCACAGTGTTGGAGGGCTTGCTGGGGACGTGAGGTGGACTGTGACCCCCAGCGAGGGGAAGGACTCTGACAGCAGTGACAAGAAAAACATTTATTATTCTTCTGTTTTGACTTGTTCTGTTGATTCTTTAGGATTTTTTTTCTTTTTTCCCCCCACTCTGTTGTAGCTGTCAATTTTATTGGCACTATGAAATCTAACTAAGCTTTTGAGCTTTTTGTTTTTCTGCCACATTTTTTGTTGTTTTTATAAACTCTGCCTCTACTTTGGGGTTTTGCAGTTCTGTGGAGTTTTCTTTTATTTTCTCTCTCGTTTTTTTTTAATTCTTAATTTTTTAAAGCTATTATTATTTTTTCTACATTTATTCCTTTATTTGCTTTTCCTATTGTGCTTTTCACCTTGCAGTTAATCTTTAATATATATTCAGTTCAGTTCAGTCGCTCATTCATGTCCGACTCTTTGCGACCCCATGAACCGCAGCAGGCCAGGCCTCCCTGTCCATCACCAACTCCCGGAGTCTACCCAAACCCATGTCCATCGAGTCGGTGATGCCATCCAACCATCTCATCCTCTGTTGTCCCCTTCTCCTCCTACCCTCAATCTTTCTCAGAATTGGGGTCTTTTCAAATGAGTCAGCTCTTCGCATCAGGTGGTCAAAGGATTGGAGTTTCAGCTTCAACATCAGTCCTTCCAGTGAACACCCAGGACTGATCTCCTTTAGGATGGACTGGTTGGATCTCCTTGCAGTCCAAGGGATTCTCAAGAGTCTCCTCCAACACCACCGTTCAAAAGCATCAATTCTTCGGCACTCAGCTTTCTTTATAGTCCAACTCTCCTATCCATACATGACCACTGGAAAAACCACAGCCTTGAAGGTCCTAGACGGAGCTTTGTTGGCAAATACCTCTGCTTTTTAATATGCTACTTAGGTTGATCATAACTTTCCTTCCAAGGAGTAAGCGTCTTTTAATTTCATGGCTGCAGTCACCATGTGCATCTGATTTTGGAGCCCAGAAAAATAAAGTCTGACACTGTTTTCACTGTTTCCCCATCTATTTGCCATGAAGCGATGGGACCAGATGCCATGATCTATGCCGTCTAGGTTGGTCATAACTGTCCATTTACCTTCTTTATCTACCTCTATTTAACTTTGCATATCTATTCTTTCTTTTCCTTCTTTCCTTTCCTCTCAACATATTTGTTAGCTTTATTTTCATAGCTTTATTCCCCAGTTGGCACCGTGCTTCAGTTTCTTCCCAGTTTGTGCTCTGGTTAGTTTTGTTCTTCACTGGTACATGTAATTTTTGCTTTCCTTTGTTTGCCAGGTCAATCTATTGCACTTTACTTTTGTTGGACTGTTCTGACTTTGCTCATGGGTGTATATGTATATGTGTATATTCATTATTTTAATTATTATGTGCCTGATTTTGCAGCTACCATTTATTTGGGGTTCATCTTTGGTTTCTCATTTTGGGGTATCTGTTTTACCTCACTTAATGCCATAACAAACCACTTGTGGAATCTTCATTCCTGACCAGAAATCAAGCCCTGAGCCTTTGGAGTGGGAGCACTGACTCCAAGACCCTAGAGTACGAGAAAACTAACTGTAAGGAGTATCAAATAGTGAGAACTCACTCAAAGGAAACCACCTGAATACAAGATTCAGCATCACCCAACCACCAGTAGCACCCTGTCCAGGACACCTCATCTAAACAACAAATAAAACAAAAATACAAGCCCAGTCTTCAGGAGACAGGATCACCACCTCACTCAGCCTTGCCATCAGAGGAAAAGCAAGCAAACAAGAAAACTCAGCACAAATCTCACCCTACAGGAAGCTTACACAAACCACTGGACCAACCTTAGGAGGGCATAAATCAAAAGGAAGAAAGAATTCAACCTTGAAGCCTGGGAAAAGGAGACCTCAAACACAATAAGTTAAAAAAAAAAAATGAAAAGGCAGAGAAATACTACATAAATGAAGGAACAAACTAGAAACACAGAAGTCCAAATAAATGAAGAGGAAATAGGCAAGCTACCTGAAAGAGAATTCAGAAAAATGATAGTAAAGATGCTCAAAAACCTTGAAAACAAAATGGAGAAAATATAAGAATCAATTAATGAAGAATTAAAGAATAAACATACTGAGACTAACAACACAATTACTGAAATTAAAAATACTCTAAAAGGAATCTATAGCAGAATATCTGAAGCAGAAGAACGAATCAGTAACCTGGAAGATAAAATGGTGGAAATAACTTCTGAAGAGCAGAATAAAGTAAAAAGAATGGAAAGAACTAAGGAATAGTCTCAGAGACCTCTGGGACAATATCAAACACACCAACACTCAAATGCAGAAGAATACACCTTCTTCTCAAGTGCACATGGAACATTCTCCAAGATAGATGGCATCTGGGGTCACAAATCAAACTTCAGTAAATTTAAGAAAACTGAATTCGTATCAAGCATCTTTTCTGATCACAATGCTATGAAACTAGTTATCAGTTACAAGGGGAAAAAAATGTAAGAAACACAAATACATGGAGATTAAACAACATGTTTCTAAATAACCAATAGATTACTGAAGAAATCAGAAGGGAAATCAAAAAATTTCTAGAAACAAATAACAATGAAAGCATGACAACTCAAAACCTATGAGATGCAGCAAAAGCAGTCCTAAGAGGGAAGTTAATAGCAATACAATCCTACCTCAAGAAATAAGAAAAACATCGAATAGACAATCTAACTTTACACCTAAAACAACTGGAAAAAGAAGAATGAAAAAACCCCAAAATTAGTAAAAAGAAAGAAATCATAATGATCTGAGCAGAAAGAAATGAAAAGAAATGAAAGAAACAATAGTAAAGATTAATAAAACTAAAAGCTGGTTCTTTGAGAAGATAAATAAAATTGACAAACCTTTAGCCAGACTCATCAGGAAAAAGAGAGAGAAGAATCAAATAAACAAAATTAGAAATTAAAAAGGAGAGGTTACAACAGACAATGCAGAAATACAAAGGACCATAAGAGACTATTATGAACAACTATATGGCAAAAAATGGATATTGTAAAGAAATGGACAGATTCTTAGAAAAGTTCAATCTTCCAAGACTGAAACAGAAAGAAATAGAAATTATGAACAACCCAATTACAAGCACTGAAATGGAAGCTGTGATCAAAAATCTG
Source organism: Bos grunniens (assembly GCF_055505025.1). Lineage (NCBI taxonomy): Eukaryota > Metazoa > Chordata > Mammalia > Artiodactyla > Bovidae > Bos > Bos grunniens. Next base: position 153,044,949 of record NC_141165.1, read on the forward strand.
CAGAAAACAAAAGCCCAGGACCAGATGGCTTCACAGGAGAATTCTATTAAAGATTTATAGAAGAGCTAATGCCTATTCTTTTAAAACTCTTTCAAAAAGTTGTAGAGGAAGGAACACTTCCAAACTCATTTTACGAGGCTACCATCACCCTGATACCAAAACCAGCCAAAGACAACACAAAAAAAGAAAACTACAGGCCAATATCACTGATGAACATAGAGCAAAAATCCTCAACACAATGTTAGCAAACAGAATTCAGCAACACATCAAAAAGCTCATACACCATGATCAAGTTGGGTATTCCAGGGATGCAAGGATCCTTCAATATATGCAAATCAATCAGTGTGATACGCCATGTTAACAAATTGAAAGATAAAAACCATATGATAATTTCAATAGATGCAGAAAAAGGCTTTGACAAAATTCAGCACCCATTTATGATTAAAACTCTTCAAAAAATGGGCATAGAAGGAACCTACTTCAACATAGTAAAGCCCATCTATGATAAACCTGCAGCAAACATTTTTCTCAATGGTGAAAAACTGAAAGCATTTGCCCTAAGATCAGGAACAAGACAAGGGTGTCCACTTTCACCACTATCATTCAACATAGTTCTAGAAGTCCGAAGTCCTAGCTACAGCAATCAGAGAAGAAAAAGAAATAAAAGGAATGCAGTTCAGAAAAGAAGAAGTAAAGCGCTCACTGTTTGCAGATGACATGATACTGTACAGAGAAAGCCCTAAGGATAGTATCAGAAAATTACTAGAGCTAATTAGTGAATTCAGCAAAGTTTCAGGATACAAAATCAATACACAGAAATCACTTGCATTTCTATATACTAACAATGAAAAATCAGAATGAGAAACTAAGGAATCAATCCCATTTACCATTGCAACAAAAAGAATTAAATATCTAGGAATAAACTTACCTAAGGAGACAAAAGAACTGTACACAGAAAATCATAAGACTCTGATGAAAGAAATCAAAGATGACATAAACAGATGGAGAGATATTCCGAGTTCCTAGGTAGAAGAATCAATATTGTGAAAATGACTATACTACCAAATGCAATCTACAGGTTCAATGCAATTCCTATCAAATTACCAATGACATTTTTCACAGAATGAGAACAAAAAACTTTCACAATTCATATGGAACCACAAAAGACCCTGAATAGCCAAAGCAGTCTTGAGAAAGAATGGGGCTGGAGGAATCAACCTTTCTGACTTCAGATTATACTACAAAGCCACAGTCATCAAGACAATATGGCACTGGCACAAAAACAGAAATATAGACCAATGGAACAAGACAGAAAGTCCAGAAATAAACCCATGCACCCATGGGTACCTTATTTTTGACAAAGGAAGCAAGAATATACAATGAGGCAAAGGCAGCTGCTTCAGTAAGTGGTGCTGGGAAAACTGGACAGCTACATGTCAAAGAATGAAATTAGAACATTTCCTAACACCATACACAAAGATAAACTCAAAATGGATTAAAGACCTAAATGTAAGACCAGAAACTATAAAACTCCCAGAGGAGAACATAGGCAAAACACTCTCTGACATACATCACAGCAGGATCCTCTATGACCCACCTCCCAGAATATTGGAAATAAAAGCAAAAATAAACAAATGGGGCCTAATTAACCTTAAAAGCTTCTGCACATAAAAGGAAACTATAAGCAAGGTGAAAAGACAGCCTTCAGAATGGGAGAAAATAATAGCAAATGAAGCAACAGACAAACAACTAATCTCAAAAATATACAAGCAACTCCTACAGCTCAACTCCAGAAAAATAAATGACCCAATCAAAAAATGGGCCAAAGAACTAAATAGACATTTCTCCAAAGAAGACATACAGATGGCTAACAAACACATGAAAAGATGCTCAACATCACTCATTATCAGAGAAATGCAAATCAAAACTACTATGAGGTACCATTTCACACCAGTCAGAATGGCTGTGATCCAAAAGTCTACAAATAATAAATGCTGGAGAGGGTGTGGAGAAAAGGGAACCCTCTTACACTGTTGGTGGGAATGCAAACTAGTACAGCCACTATGGAGAACAGTGTGGAGATTCCTTAAAAAACTGGAAATAGAACTGCCTTATGATCCAGCAATCCCACTGCTGGGCATACACACTGAGGAAACCAGAAGGGAAAGAGACACGTGTACCCCAATGTTCATCGCAGCACTGTTTATAATAGCCAGGACATGGAAGCAACCTAGATGTCCATCAGCAGATGAATGGATAAGAAAGCTATGGTACATATACACAATGGAGTATTACTCAGCCATTAAAAAGAAAACATTTGAATCAGTTCTAATGAGGTGGATGAAACTGGAGCCTATTATACAGAGTGAAGTAAGCCAGAAGGAAAAACACCAATACAGTATACTAACGCATATATATGGAATTTAGAAAGATGGTAACAATAACCCTGTGTACGAGACAGCAAAAGAGACACTGATGTATAGAACAGTCTTATGGACTCTATGGGAGAGGGAGAGGGTGGGAAGATTTGGGAGAATGGCATTGAAACATGTAAAATATCATGTATGAAACGAGATGCCAGTCCAGGTTCGATGCACGATGCTGGATGCTTGGGGCTGGTGCACTGGGATGACCCAGAGGGATGGTGTGGGGAGGGAGGAGGGTTCAGGATGGGGAACACATGTATACCTGTGGCGGATTCATTTTGATATTTGGCAAAACTAATACAATTATGTAAAGTTTAAAAATAAAATAAAATTAAAAAGCAAAAAATAAATAAATAAATAAATAATGGATTAAAGACCTAAATGGAAGACCAGAAACTATAAGACTCCTAGAGGAAAACATAGGCAGAACATTTGATGAGATAAATCAAAGCAAGATCCTCCATGGCTCACCTTCTAGAGTAACGGAAATAAAACAAAAGTAAACAAGTGGGACCTGATTAAACTTAAAAGCTTTTGCACAGCAAAGGAAACTACAAGCAAGGTGAAGTGACAACCCTCAGAATGGGAGAAAATAACAACAAATGAAACAACTGACAAAGGATTAATTTCCAAAATATACAAGCAGCTCATACAACTTAATGCTAGAAAAACAAACAACCCAATCAAATAGTGGGGAAAAGACCTAAACAGACATTTCTCCAAAGAAGACATACAGATGGCTAACAAACACATGAAAAGATGCTCAACATCGCTCATTATTAGAGAAATGCAAATCAAAACTACAATGAGATATCACCTCACACCAGTCAGAATGGCCATCATCAAAAAGTCTACAAACAAGAAATGCTGGAGAGGGTGTGGAGGAAAGGAACGCTCTTACACTGTTGGTAGGAATGTAAACTGATACAGCCATTATGGAAGACGGTATGGAGATTCTTTAAAAAACTAGGAATAAAACCACCATATGACCCAGAAATCCCACTCCTAGGCATATCCCCTGAGGAAACCAAAATTGAAAAAGACACATGTATCCCATTGTTCACTGCAGCACTATTTACAATAGCTAGAACATGGAAGCAACCTAGATGCCCATCGACAGATGAATGGATGAAGAAGTTGTGGTACATATACACAATGGAATACTACTCAGCCATAAAAAGGAATGCACTTGAGTCAGTTCTGATGAGGTGGATGAACCTAGAACCTATTATGCAGAGTGGATAAATATCATATTCTAACACATATATACAGAATCTAGAAGAATGGTACGGAAGAACTTATTTACAGGGCAGCAGTGGAGAAACAGACATAGAGAAGGGACTTATGGACGTGGGGAGAGGGGAGGAGAGGGTGAGATGTATGGAAAGCGTAACATGGAAACTTACATTAGCATATGTAAAATAGATAGCCGACAGGAATTTGCTGTATGGCTCAGGAAACTCAAACAGGGGCTCTGTATCAACCTAGGAGGGTCAGGTGGAGAGGGAGATGGGAGGGAGGGTCAAAAGGGAGGGGACATGTGTATACCTATGGCTGATTCATGTTGAGGTTTGACAGAAAACAACAAAATTCTGTAAAACAATTATCCTTTAATTAAAAAACAAAATAAAAAAAAAACCAGTAAACAGGTAAACTTTCCCACTTCCATCCAAAGAAAGATAAGAGAAGGAAGGTGAATGGAAATATTAATATTAGATTTCATTTATACTATCACTCGCCTATGAATCTTCTAGGGGCAGGCTAGGAAATGACAAAGCCTAAAACAAAAGCAAGAATACTGGCCATTGATCATTTTACACTCAGGAACAACACGCATGCTGTACAAGTATTTACACACAACAATGAGCCATATTTCCTGAATTACACACAGTGGGCTAACTCACAGTTTTTCTCTTTCAAAAAAGCATTTTCCAGTAAAACAACATGAGATTTCTAATTGTGGCAACTACATTCATCAGAACTAGTTTATTGAAAAAATAATCCTTGACTCAGGGAACTCAAACCGGGACTCTGTGACAACCTAGAGAGGTGGAATGTGGGAGAGAGGTTCAGGAGGGAGGGGACATATGTATACCTATGGCTGATTCATACCGATGGATGCAATGAACAAGAACTTGGGCAAACTTTGGGAGATGGTGATGGACAGGGAGGCCTGGCGTGCTGCAGCCCACAGGGGCGCAAAGTGTCAGACACGACTGGGCAACAGTCATGAACAGCAACGTGGCAGAAACCAACACAATATCATAGAGCAATCATCCTTCAATTCAAATTAAATAAAAGAAAATAAACCTTCATAAACATCTTAAAATTTGCTAGTATTACCAGTGTGACTGACAAGCACCTTATAACTGATCAAGGCACCCAGTGGCGCCAAAACAGATGAGCTGAGAACCATGCCCTGAACCCTGGCATCACAGACAGCAACACAGAGCCAGGAAGAAAACAAACGATCTCAGACTGGGGGGCTCAGATACAGAGACAGTTTTGATTTGTTGATTTTTCTTTGGTTTACTATTAACTCATCATTTTCAAATGATATTCGGAGCGGCAGCTTAAAAAACATCTTTTCCTGCCTATGTGTCTACACCTGGGTGAGATGCAACACAGCAGGGGGGCCATGTTGGTCGTACTTAGCTGGAAGGTGTAATTTAGTGTCGGTGACATGTTAGTGGCCACAGCAAGAAGACAATGCAGATGACTTATGTAAGGATACTTTAATAAACTGTGTCTTGGAAAAGAAATGTTAACTTATTTCAAAAAATAAGCCAGCCTCCCTCTGCCCCTCCAAGCCCTTTGGTGACACGTACCAAACGCTGCCAATTCAGGCTCCTTTTTCCACTTGCCCAGCGAGGCGGGAGGGTTTGGCCAGATGACGGTGGTATGCAACAGCAGGTCTCCCATGCTCAGATCTGCAACCTGAAATCCAGGGCAAAGCTTACTGGGTAATGTCATAAACACTCAAGATATTCATGACATTTTAAAACTCGACAGGCTGGTGTCAATATGACTTCACGAAAAATGCCTCTAAATAATGTCTTCCATCTGGTCATCTTTTCCCCCTTTATTCTGTGTTTGCGTATCAGAATTCCAAGAATATGGTGGCCAAAAGATACAAATAGAGCTTCTGAAATTCACATGCAATAAAGCTATCAAAGGGCTTCCCTAGTGGCTCAACAGTAAAGAATCCACCCACACAATGCAGGAGGCTCAGTTTGATCCCTGGGTTGGGAAGATCCCCTGGAGAACAGAATGGCAACCCACTCCAGTATTCTTGCCTGGGAAATCCCATGGACAGAGGAGCCTGGCAGATACAGTCCATGGGGTCGCAAGCGTTGAATGCGACTTAGCAGCTCAACAACAAAAGACCTGTCAAAACTGATGAATAAAATCACAGAGGTTTGGTGTTCAAATTGATAGTTACCCAAGGGGAACCAACGGTCATCCATGACAAAGATCCAGGAAGCTACAGACACTGCCACCTGTGAATTTAAGTCCCTTTAGAGCAAGGGTCTTCTGGGAAGCAGTGCAATCTTTACTTCATTTCTTCTTCTTCTGACTCATTTTAACAAAGATTTCATTTCACTTTAGAGGAGGAAAAAGAAGCCAACTGAGGTGCTGGGAGATTGTTCTTTAAGCTTATACAATGTGAGCTTTGGGGTCCTTAAAAACCACAAGGTCTACTCTTACAGCCTCAAAGGTCAAATGCTAAGCCATCTCAGATGAACAAGGTCCTCTTCTCCTTACGGAAGCATGATAATCCTCAGATTCCACCAGTGTCCGTGCCTGACAATTGTCACGTGTGTCTTTTTCACTGGAGCTGTTGACCACTTCCACGTCTATCAAAATCCCACCCTCCCACACACTCAACAACCTAGTCACAGATGCAAGGATCATCTGGTCCCTCCACGTGGCTCCCTGTGCTAACATGTCAGAGGACGAGGCTTTGCAACAACCAGAGTCCATGGTCCATCCCACTGGGCAACCCCATCAATTGTGGGGAGGGTCTTCTTCCAATATGCCTCCCTGGAGCCCTCGCCCACCAGTCTCTCACTTTTACTGTTTCCATAGAAAGCAAGCCTGAGTCTTTCTCCCTCAAAGCAGCAGTGTGCATATTTGAAAACTTGATGTTGAATTTCTCAAGGCCAGATGGCTCTGGTTTATTTTGCTGCTTTTGATCTGACCGAGTTTCTAGATATGCCAGCCACCAAGCAGCCCTCCACCGAGTATGGTGCCATTTACTCACCACTCTGGGCTGCAATGCTGGAAGTGGGGCTCCGGCATTGGACAACACAGCAGTACCATTGCCACTATAATGATCAAGATCATTATGGCAGTAATAATCACTCTAATTACTAGTGAGCTATATTATTAGTCATATGGTCAGTGGTTAAAAACAGTAAGCAATTACATTACTTTGTTCATATTCAGTAACTAGTCAACCACACCCCCAGGGCAGTATCCACCAAGGGAACACTACTGCTTTCTCTAAGTATTGCTATAGACTTATCACTGATCTTGGCGCAGAACACACCATTTCCCCAGGACCATTCTCCCTAGGGTTTCACTTTTGTGGATTCAAGATCACTCCATCCTTTCCAGTTTGAAGACCATTCTTTTCAGTGGAGAAAAAAAAGACATCAAGTGGATTTGAGTCATTTTCTTTGGGTCATCAAATGTCTTTGGTTATGATACTTCTAGCCCCGGGTAGTGGTCTTTTTCTTTCTTATTCTTCCTAAGACATAATCTTCTGTTGCTCTCTTTGCATCTTCTTCAAGCTTTCATTTCTGTGACCTTCAGACATCCTACTACTGATACAGGGCTTTCCTACCCTGTCATACTGGTATGTGGTCAAAGGTCCCTCTTTCCATCTTTTGTACATTTTTACCCTAACAAAATCTCTGCTCACAAGAGATTGCTTTGCATAGCACTACATCTCTTTGTTCCTTGCTGGAAAGATTTCTTACTTGGTTGACAGAATTTCAGTTTGGAGGTTGGGCAGTTCCACCAAAGCCATATGCCCTTTTATAGTCTGACTTGTGAATCATATTCAGCTTTTTGTCTAAAGTCTTTGCAATCTGCTATCCATATTACCTTCTAGACTTTGGCATAATAGTCCTTTGCTCTCAAGATCATTAAAATTCAGAAATCAATTTGGAATATAATGAAATGCACTGAAATTGTTCATTTCCATGACTCAATAAAATTCACTTGTCAAAATGAAATAAACTAAAATACAGGATAGAAGCCTTATAATTCTGAAGTATTATTCATAGTCGTCAAATGAAGCCTAGAGAAGTACTTGACAATAGGAATTAAGCAAGTCATTGTTCAATCACACAGTAAAATATTACACAATCATTTCAATGATCCTTTTGAATCATTTAAAGTAACGTGAAAATTAAATAATTCTTTGTTCAACATAAAAAAAAAAAAACTCAAGGTACAAAATAATTTCCAAAATATTCAAGTATATGGAATTATATTCAAGTACATAATAAACATATTTTTAAAAAAATAAATACCCAAACATCAAGAGGTAAGTTTTGTCTTCTGAGATTGTAGGTAGTTTTAATTCTTGCCTTTTTCTGTAGCTTGCTCTTTTCTTTAAGAAACACAGTGCATTTTTCTTACTATAAAATTTTACAAGAAAATGAAAACAAAATCCAGAGAGGCATGTCTGTCTTTTCCACATTCTGATAGATTAAATTGTCTGCCTGCTAGACAGAGAATATTCACATACTCTTCCTGAAATACCATGGTGAATAAAAATTGTGTTTCAGTGGAAAACAGCCTTTTTTTAAAGGCTTTCAGTGAGCAGCCTTTACAGCACACCCTCTTGAGCTATCAGAGTCCAACTCCGTATCTACGTGTCTTTGAACTTCTTTGTAAGGTGCAGGTAACAGATAAATGTGTACATTCTCTCCAGCCTGGTAGTGACTTTAATTGATGCCTCCCGCTGTGGAAAAACCAATTTGTCTGCATTTACAAATCATCTCGCCATGTCTTCACTTCGTACATACACCTGCTATTTTGACTGTCAGGTTCCCTCACATCATCTAAGTAAAATACACTTCTTCATATTTGTTCACTTTACATCTCTATGAGATGTCATGATTTTACCTTTTTCTGAAAATTATCTTTTTACAGTCCAAAATTTCTTTTGTTTCACCAAGGACATAAACGGGAACCCGTTAGACAATAACCCTTTACATCTCCAAAGAGAAGGCTGTTTTCTTTTCCAGACTAAACAACCAGGTCTTATCCCCACCACCCCTCTGCCTTTCCCTCCTTCCAATCACAGCAAGAGTTTCTCGTCATAGTTTCCTGCTAGCTTGTGTCCTTTTTTGAGGCAGAAAGGAAAATGAGGACAACATTCCAATCAAACCAGGAAGCACAGCGGCACTGGTGAATATCATTCCGTAGCATATCCGTCTGATCCATCTCAGTACTATCTGCACTTATTCACATAAGCTCTCCTCAGTGACTCAGACACAACTTAGAGTTCATTTTACATTTTTCTCAAGCATATTTGTTCCTGTGACTCTTTATTCTAAGTACAGTTTCAGGCAGACTTTAAAAAAAAAGATTCAGAGTCATTTGAAACTTTCACTCATTCAATAAATACTCACTGAGCGCCTGCTACATGTTAATTACTAGTCTAGTCTCTGGAGATATAGCCATGACCTTTAACAGTGTTTAGAGAAACAGTCCAAGTCATGGTCACGGAAATTCACTCTCACACTTGAGACAGAACAAAATCAGAGGTCTGGAGGGTGAAGCAAAAGAATCAGGATATGTTTCCTAAACTAAGAAATAATTCAACTGAGAAACAAAATTCACAGTGTAGCCTTGGGTAAAAGACAGAAGTTCTACCAACGTGGGAATGTACACTGGTATAGCCACTATGGAAAACAATTTGGAGGTTCCTTAAAAACATAAAAATAGAATTGCCATATGGTTCAGCAAGTCCACTCCAGGCACATACCTGGAGAAAACTCTAATTTGAAAAGATATACGCACCCCAATGTTCATAGTAGCACTGTTTACAAAAATCAAGACATGGAAGCAACCTAAGTGTCTACTGACAGATGAATGGGTAACAAGATGTGTATACATATATATACACATATATACACTCATATAAAAATATAATATTCCAGTGTATTATTACTTAGTCATAATAAAGAATGAAATAGTGCAATTTGCAGCAAAATGAATGGACCTGAGATTTTCATACTAATTGAAGTAAATCAGAGAAAGACAAATATCATATGATATCACTTGTATGTAGAATCTAAAGTATGGTACAAATAAACTTATCTATGAAAGAAAAAGAGACTCAGAGACATAGAAAACAAACATAGTTATCAAAGGGGAAAGGGGAAGGATAAATTAGGAGTCTGAAACTAACAGATAGATACTACTATATATGAAATACATAAATGATAAGGTCTTACTGTATAGCACAGGGCAATATATTCAATATCTTGTAATAAACTATAATGGAAAAGAATCTGTAAAAGAATATATATATGCAAACTGAATCACTTTGCTATACATCAGAAACTAACACAATACTGTAAATAAACTATGCTTCAATTAAAAAAAAAATGCCACCAACAAAAATACTATCGTTGTTACTATTTTACTTATAAATAACACCTTAAAAAGAAACGAACCAACCCAGCTCTACGGACAAGCATGCTGGGCAGAAGAGGGGTCCTTACCTCTTTTTTCTCACCGGTCTGTTCAGCGATCAGCTGGTCAAACACAGCCCCAAATTCCTCATGGATTTTCTGCATTTCATTGATATGACTTGCAACCTTGTTCATAGTCTTGATGGCCACTGGAGGAGAACAGGTCATGAAAGCAATGAAAAGGCCATTTAAAGGCTCTGGGAGAGACGGGAACAAGAGACAGTTCTCAGGGGCTCTCGGCTCACCATCCAGGTGGTAGTGTTCCTCACTCTCCGCGTCCGTCAGAGCAAAAAGCTCCTTCAGCAGAAGCGGATACTTAAGGATCCTCTGGATGGGCTTGATGAGGTAGGACTCCAGGGTGGACGAATGCTGCTGCTTTGGGTTCTGGGCGTCCAGGAACGCCTTGAAAGCTGCGTCCGTCTTGGCTGGAAGAGTTTAAATACAGACTGAGTGGAACACCCACAGGACTCCCTTCTCACAGCTTCACTCACTAATTCCAAGGTGCCTTTTCACAGGATTGAGAGTACAGTGAGTGGTCAGAGAAGGCCTGCCCATCAGATTTCTTTGTTTATTTAGGAGGCGTGAGCAGAGCTCCAATGAGTTAGCAGCGGTCTCCAACCTTTTTGGGCACCAGGCACTGATTTTGAGGAAGACCACTTTTCCCGAGATTGGGGAGGAGGGGACGGTTTGGAGATGATTTGAGCACATTACACTTATTGTTTACTTTGTTTCTATTATGATTACATCAGTTCCACCTCAAATAACCTGGCATTAGATCCCGGAGGCTGATGACCCCTGAGCTCTGGGATAACAGAGTCGGTAAGTCCTACGCATGGAGGTTTTCAAGGGTTGCTGTTGAATGTCTTCTTAATCTGATATTTTGACATCAAAGGCCTTACAGACCTGGGAGAGCCTGTCCTAGAGCGAGTCAGTCCCTAAAGGTAGCCCAGGAATCACCTGGAAGCATGCTTTTCACACACAAACCAACCAATCCAGAGCCCCTGCCTCCATCTCTCTTCTATGAGGCTTTTACAGCTCTAGGCCGATATTGCCCTAAGCATCCCAGAGCCAGGTCCCAGAGAATTCAGGACAGCCCTCCCACCAGATTATTCAAATTAGCCAATCCTAAACCCGCTTGCCCTGCTTCACCCATTCCTTCCTGCAGACGCCACAACAGAGCGTCTTGCCTGTGTCTTCCCTTCACTCATTCTGCCTCCGGGCGGACCCTGGTGTGTCCTCTCATGGCCCTGCACTGTGTGATCCTCTCCCCTCCTCTTGGGAACCATGAATAACACACGGTCTTTCTTTCAAATAAAAACAATTATTTATTTGGCTGTGCTGGGATCTTTGGTTGCAGCATGCGAACTCTTAGCTGTGGCATGTGGGATCTAGACCCCTGACCGGGGATTGAACCTGGCTCCCTGCATTGGAAGCACAGTGTCTTAGCCACTGGACCACTGGGGAAGTCCCACAAACTTTTGATGGTAATTGTCTCCTGATCTGCTGGCCTCGCCATCTCTGAATTATACAAAAGCCTGCATCTTCCAACACTGCTTACCCCAGTTTTTCTAATCTTTCAAGCATTTCATTGCTGATAGAACCTCTTTTGAGAAGAGGAAGGAAAAAAAAGCAGCAGCACTACCTTGCAGCTGGGTAAGTGGAACAGTGCTGGTCTCCTGCAGGGAATGCCTTTTAAGATCTGTTCTGTGCTAATGCAGTGCTACCAGCTATCAGGATTTATCTCAGAGGGAAATACACAACTGACCTAAGGTAACACGGGCAGCAATTTTCTCACGGGCTGGGCTTTTATCTGTGTCCCAGCTAGGCTGAAAATCAGCCCTGGGGAGTTGTGGGCCCCCAGACAATCAGAAAGGTATCTGCCAGTGAACAGTCAGGAAGACATGACATGTTTTTCCAAAGAAATGGTAGAAAGAGAGGCTGAACTGAGGGCAAAAATGGGAAGAAGAATGGACAATATATTAAAATGACTAACTGTAGGCATATACTTTTTCAAGCTTCTGATAAAATATATTTCCATCTCCAAAAATTAGGAATGTGAGCTAAGCACAAAAGATAGGGCTTCCCTGGTGGTCCAATGGTTAAGAATCCACCCTGCAATGCAAGGGACATGGGTTCAGTCCCTGGTCAAGGAAGATCCCACATGCTAAGGGGCAATTAACCCCATGGCCACAACTTCTGAGCCCACGCACGGCAACTACTGAAGCCCTCTCACCTAGAGCCTGTGTTCTGCAACTCACGAAGCCACTGCAATGAGAAGTCTGCTCACGACAATGAGAGAAAGCCCTCACACAGCAAGGAAGACCCAGCACAGCCAAAGGAAAAACAGGAACAGAAGAGACTGTAAAAGGACATCATGAAATCACAGAATGAGTCTTCTCACTCTCTTTATTCAATTAAGAAAAACAGCAGTCATGGGGAAAGGCCTTGTCAAGACTACCATCTTCTCAGCCATTTTAAGGCCCATCAAGAGGAATCAGATTCCATGGATCCAGCCACCAAATCCATGAAGAGAAAGGAGACTGGGAATGCAGTGGTTGCAAAGCAGCCCAGGCAGGTACTTCCTGTTCTCAAAGAGTTCTCTTCATCCTATCTGCACATTGGGCCATCAGAAAAATGTGGGTCATACCTAACGGTTTAAGGGATGATTTTGAAAGACTCTAATATTTTTCAGGTGCAAAATATAATGATTTTGAATTTTTGAAAATCTACAGGGGCAGAATTTAATCAAGTGAGTAAAAATAACACAAACTGCTTTAAGGACTGTGATGAGTATATAATTTTACCAGAGAGCAAAGTGCTCTGAAAACTCTCATAACACAGCATTCAGTTAGAGTTTAAAAAGAAATACATACACGGAACTATATGACCAGTGCAGCTTATATAAAACCACAAAGCAGGACAATTTCCTTGTCATATAGCTGGACAAGGATATTCCCAGGTATCCTTTAAGTTTTTATGCTGCAGTAGAACTCTTTTTGCCTGGACTGGAACGATCATTAAGTATGTCATTAAGTATGTCATTATCTGGGGCAGGATTTTTTGCTATCCAGAGACCTGTGTTGTATTCATCTTTATCATAATAAGTTTTGAATTAAATCAAGCTAGTTCTCTTTGGCAGCAAACACAAATGTAAGTAAATTACTTACATATTCAGCAGTTGTTTGCATGGCAGCCACATGGTAAGGTGTAAAAGGAAGAGCAGGCTGATTTCCAGAGATCCTTTGAAATTGAACCTTCTATAGATTCTACTGTTTACCAAGGCCATATTTCTCTAGTCCCTTAACCTATCAAAGTCACATGCAGAACTATGGAAGAGAAACAGCTTTTTAGTGACGCTCAGAACACCCACTATCTTCTTAGAACACTTAGGAACAGGAGCTTGCCAATATAGAACTTCTACTCTTCTCTGTGCAAAACGGAATTACAGCTGGACTTTTGTAAATAATTGAAGCAATTTTAGTAGTGATGGTGGTGACTATTATCACACACCTGGGAACAGAAATCGGTGAGGGAAAGATGAAATGACACAAAAAGATGTATGAAGTGTGGTAGGTTATTATGAAGTTAATGAAAATACAAATAAAGTAGGGAATTTTTAAAGCCCCTATGTTTTTGCATAATTGCAAAATGACTTATCAATTCTGGCCCTGAAGAGCTGAGTCAAAACTTTTATGATAAGAAAATTGACAACACTATTAACTCAAGATATTAATGCATTTAATTTCTCAGTACAGTCAGCGCTCCATATCTAAGGATTCTATATCCACAGGTTTTGCATTGTGGACTCAACCAACGATGAAGAGGAAACAGTTGGGAGAAAAATTCCAGAAAGTTCCAAAAGGCAAAACTTCAATTTGCTGCATATCGACAACTATTTATTACATGGCAGTTATACTGTATTGGGCTTTCCTGGTGGCTCAGATGGTAAAGAATCCCCCCACCATGTTGGAAACCTGGGTTTGATCCCTGGGTTGCAAAGATCCCCTAGAGGAGGGCATGGCAACCCACTTCAGTATTCTTGCCTGGAGAATCACCATGAACAGACGAGGCTGACAGGCAACAGTCCACGGGGTTGCAAAGAGTCAGACACAACTGAGCGACTAAGCACAGCACACATATACTATATTAGGGCTTCCCAGGTAGTACTAGTGGTAAAGAACCCACTTGCCAATGTGGGTGGAGAAGGAAATGGCAACCCACTCCAGTATTCTTGCCTGGAGAATGCCGTGGACAGAGGAGCCTGGTGGGCTGCTGTCCATAGAGTCACACAGAGTCGGACATGACTGAAGTGACTTAGCATGCATGCATGCGTTGGAGAAGGAAATGGCAACCCACTCCAGTATTCTTGCCTAGAGAATCCCAGGGACAGAGGAGCCTGGTGGGCTGCCGTCTATGGGGTCGCACAGAGTCGGACACGACTGACGTGACTTAGCAGCAGCAGCAGCCAGTGCGGGAGACATAAGTTCGATCCCTGGGGTGGGAAGATTCCCTGGAGGAGGACGTGGCAACCACTCCAGTATTCTTGCCTGGAGAATCCCAGGGACAGAGGAGCCTGGCGGACTACAGTCCATGGGGTCACAAAGAGTCGGACACGACTGAAGTGACTTGGCATGCATGCATACTGTATTAGGTATTTCAAGTAACCTAGCGATGTTTTGTGGTGCTAGTGATAAAGAGACTTGGGGGTTCGATCCCTGAGTTAGGAAGATCCCCTAGAGTAGGAAATGGCTACCCACTCCAGTATTCTTGCCTGAAAACATCCCTGGACAAAGGAGCCTGGCGGGCCACAGTTCAGGGGTTTACAAAAGATTTGGACACGACTGAACAACTAAGCACACACACATGGGAAAATATGCATAGGTTACGTGCAAACAGAACGCATTTTATATAAGAGACTTGAGCATCCCAGAAATTTGGTGTCCATGGGGGACCCTAAAACGAATACCCCACAGACACCGAGAGACAAGTGTACTCTCACTCGTAGCTTGCTGGAATATCTATCTGGCACAACAATGACTCTTAGATTTCCGTCCAAAAGCCCCCGACCACGGTCAGCCACACAAATGTGAACTGACAATTAACATGCCCACCTGCTGCCCGGGCCTCCTAGGCCTTACCTTTCACCAGGACCTTGGGGACCTTCGTGTGGCTGGCGCAGAAGGCACTGTAGAGCTTGAAGCGGTCAGCGTAATACAGAAAGGATCCCCCCAGAGAGAACAGCACTTTCTGGACACAGTGAGAAACAGTGCAGTTAGTTTGCAGTCCTCCTCACCCAGGAACATCAGCAGGATGCAGCCGGGAGCTCACACCTGCCCGAGTCTCCCCACAGATCGGCACCACTCACACCTGTCACCGCCTGGCTTTGCTCACTGACGGCCTATTGGGAGGTCTATGGGCTCACCTATTTGTGTAATAGACCCTGTATTTGGCTATCTCAGTAATTATAGCCAGTGTCACCGGTTTTGCTGGCTTGTGTCTTTCAATGACCTAGCTGGGATATCTGACTGTTAATGAGAAAGTAGATATGGCATTTTGGAAAAGACAGAAAACTCCTGAATTCCCTCATTCGATTCTGTTGGGATGTAGAAGTGACAAACCAAATAAAGGCAAAAATGCATAAATCCCCCAAAATAGAAAACCCCTTTCCCTGATCACTAATTCCACCCTCTCTAACACCATACTCTTTTCTAGCAGCAGTAGATAAGAACAGAAGAAACAGACTCACCCATGGGAATTAGGTAACATCTCCCAGCCCATAGCCTCTGCCTGAACTGGATCAAAATCGGGTGGAGGCCTTCCCTATCAGGGCTTCCCTGACAGCTCAGTTGGTAAAGAATCTGCTTGCAATGCAGGAGACCCCAGTTCGATTCCTGAGTCAGGAAGATCCACTAGAGAAGGGACAGGCTACCCATTCCAGCATTGTTGGGCTTCCCCTGTGGCTCAGCTGAGAAAGAATCCGCCTGCAACGCGGGAGACCTGGGTTTGATCTCTGGTCCAGAAGATCCCCTGGAGAAGGGAAAGGCTACCCACTCTGGCCTGGAGAATTCCTGGACTATATACTCCATGGGGTCGCAAAGAGTCGGACATGAGTGAGTGACTTTCACGTTCTTCCCTATTAGGAATTTAATATAGCTCAGCTGGGATACTTTTTGTCCTATACATTTTCTATAAATATATGAAACAGGCCTCAGAAAAATATCTTCTATAGGTTTCACACTGATCTAGTCTAGTTCAGAAAGAGGTATGGCTTATTTAGCTTTAGAATTTTAAAGTTGGATTCCAAGCCAAAAAAAAAAAAAATAAGACTTTGGATTCAAGTGATAAACTGGGTTCCACAAAATGCAATTTATTTTAATTAACAACGTAGAAAATTCTGATAGTCTAATTAAAAGAAAACAAAGGTTTATTAATAACCATACATAATTGGTAATTAGAGGCCTAAATTCATTTCCTACATGTTCTACTTTTCCTCCTTTACTTTTTCAGCTACACGCCTCCCCACATCTCATCCCCCTGACCCTGTATAGACAGTCATCCTTTTAACCATATCCAATAATTAAATGAGACAAATTGTGTAAGAAAAAGCTCTAAATGTAACCCCTCACTTTAGCCACATGAAGTCATTCATTTGTTTAACTTAATATAAATTCACTAGGCATTTACCATATAGGAAACACAGATAGAACATTAACATGTTCATTTATTCTTCCAGCCTTAAAAAATCATCTCGGAGCACAAACTGTGCACAAAGATGGCGGGTGTGCACACAAAGACTGCATTTACCCTGTGTTTCTATTCAGTAGGACCTCACAAGCCTCTCACTGGCTGACAGACACTGCAAATCCCCAAGAGGAAATTTTATCAAAACTTATTTGATCTCAGAACCAATTTTTTTTTTTTTTTGCTAATCCTGTTGTAGGGCTTGTGTTCTAGGCAACACAATTTGCACCTTTTTAACAAGCTTTTTAATTTTGGGCAAATATATAACCAGGATTTAAACAAAACAGCAATCACAGAAACCATGAGCAACAGGCTTAGGGATGAACACAGACTGAGAAACCAACTCAGCAGTGCCAGAGAGCAGCCCCGGGGCTGAGAGGACTCAGTGAGCATCAACTGTCACGTCTTACAGATGGAGGGGAGACTGTCAGATTATGCAGGAAATCGGTGAGGTGAAGGTCGGAGCAGAGGGTTCCACTTAAATGATATTCACAACCGTGACTGCTCTAGAGTGAAGTTGCTCAAGGATCATGCGCTAATCCCTCCCTAGAATAACACCTCTGCTTGTAGCACCATGATGTTTGTATCACAGTTCTGATAACTAAACAGTCCTAAAGTGATCAACAGAATCTAAACACAAAGAACTGATGCCACAGTAAAAGCACGCTAAATGAAGATCATGAATGTTAGGTATTTTAGATTAAAACCAAGCATTTTCAGGTCTGTATGCATTTTTATCATGTTGTTCTAACACTGTCCTATTAATTAATTTACCAATGAGCCAAGCTGTATTTCAAATGGACAGTATCACGAATCACCCTGAGGCGAGAAAAAAATGAAGCAACCCAAGCAATTCCACACACACACAAAAAAACTATATTTACTAGTTAAAGGGGTATTATGTCTGTAATTTATTCAAATCTTTCAGGAGAAAAAATTACACCTTTTGTACACACAGACACACACAACACAACACACACACACACACACACACACACACACTAGATAGCCAGAGAAAGGATAAAGCAAACGTGGTCAAATGTTAACATTTGGAAAATGTGGGAGAAGGATAGCTTAGAATTCTTTGTGCTATTCTTGTCACCTTTCTGGAAGTCTGAAATTATATCCAAATAAAATTAGAGAACTATATATAAATATAGACCCATAAGCTTATGTATATGAAAGTGTGTGTGCATTCTAAGTGACTCCTGTTGCAGAGAGGGACTGTAAAGAGATGACACACACACAAATATATCGAAGGATAGTTTTCATCTCATCCTACAAACCTATCAGGTGTACTAACATGACACAGCTAGATCTCCGCACCTGTTAGAAGATGGCCACAGGGTACGGGGGCCACGCCTGTGCAGGCAACTGAGCCCAAGTCAACACAAGTGCAAAAGTTACTCAACGCAAAAAGATCGAAAGATAGTCACTTCAAAACCCAGTGCTAGAAAAATTAAATATTCACATACAAAAAATTGACTTTGAGTCGCCCATCACACCAGATAAGAGACTAATATATAAGTCTCCACGTCACAAAACTTCTAGGAGAAAACTTTATGACCCTGCTTTAGGCAGAGTTCATAGATAAGATACCAAAAGAATGACCCAGAAAAGAAAAAATTTGAAAAAGTGGATTTCATTAAAAAACAAAAATTTCTGGGGACATCCCTGGAGATCAAGTGGTTAAGAATCCAGGCTTCTACTGCAGGGGGTGTAGATCTGATCCCTGATTAGGGAACCAAGAGCCTGCATGCCATGTGGTGTAGCCAAAAAAAATTTTTTAAATAAAACTTCTGTGCAGAGGAATAAATTAGGAACTTGAGATGAACATATATATACTACTACACATAAAATAATAGCCAACAAGGACCTACTACATAGCACAGGGAACTATACTCAATGTTTGGTAATAACCTATAAAGGAAAAGAATCTGAAAATGATTATATGTCCATATATAAACTAAATCTGGAGAAGGAAATGACAACCCACTCCAGTATTCTTGCCTGGAGAATTCCATGGACAGAGGAGCCTGGCAGGTTGCAGTCCATAGGGTCCTAAAGTGTCAGACACAACTGAGCGATTTTCACTTATAAACTAAACCACTTTGTTATATACCTGAAACTAACATACCGTAAATCAACTATACTCAATTTAAAAAGAGAAATCAACTTAAAAAAAAAAAAATCTGCTCTTTGAGAGATACTGTATGACAAAAGAAAATATTTACAAATCATATATATGGTAATAGACTTCTACACAAAATTTTCAAAGAACTCTCAAGACTCAATAATAAGATAACAATCCAATATAATTAATGGGTGAATGATCTGAACAGACATTTCACCAAAGAGGCTATAATGAAAGCAAATTAGCACATAGAAAGATATGCATCATCATATCATTAGAGAAATTAAAATAAAGCCATAATGAAGGGCCACCACATATTTGCTAAACTGGCTACGTTTAAAAAGAGTGACCTGACCCTGCTGAAAGAAAGAGGAGGAATAGCTGGTGGAACTGCACACTGGCACAATCATTCTGGAAAACAGTTTCGCAGTTTCTTAAAAAGTTAAACATACACTTTCCATACGATCCAACCATTCCATTCCGAAGTATTTATCCATGAGAAATAAAAGCATATATTCATGGCTCAGCTGGTAAAGAATCTGCCTGCAATGCGGGAGTCCTGGGTTTGATCCCTGGGTTGGGAAGATCCCCTGGAGAAGGGAAAGGCTGCCCACTCCAGTATTCTGGCCTGGAGAATTCCATGGATCTCTTAATTTCATGGATCTCTTAATACATTCATACTAAAACTTGCACACAAATGTTCACAGCAACTTTACTTGTAATTACCAAAAGCTGGAAACAACCCAAATGCCCAAGAAAGGAGAAAGGATCACAAAGTATATCAATAGTACTGATACATCCACACAATGCAATTACTACTCAGCAATTAAAAAGTATGAATTGTGGGTATATGAAACAACATGGGTGGAACTCAATATAATTATCCAGTAAAAGATGCCACATAAAAAAATGTCTGGGCTGTATGATTTCATTTATATAAAATTCCAGAATGCAAACTCGTCTATGGTAACAGAAAGCAGACACAGTTGCCTGTGGCTGAGAGGCCAGAAGAAAAAGAAGAGAGGAATCACAAAAGAACAGGAAAAACAACTGGGGGAGATAATTATGCCCATTATCCTGATGGAGGTGATGGCTTCAGAGGTGTACACATATGTCAGATTTCATCACAGTGTACATTTTAAATATAAGCAGTGTGTTTTAAGTCAATTATATCTCCATTAACCTTTTTAAATGTCCATGAGGGTGACACATAAGCCAAAACCATTGTGCATTAATCAATGAGCTTCGTTGGTTGGAAACACAATGCAGGAAATCTCTGTAAGGGGAAGCCAAGCAAGGAGGAGGAAGCCTGCTGTAAGCACCCTCACCGAGTGCTCCAGTCATAAATCCTCATTAAGGCTATGGGGACACTGTGTGCTGGAAGACCATCTTCCTCCTGGATAACGATAAGCATTTCTATTAACCAGTTCCCCAGAACAAGACAAATTAATTTGTTTATTGGAAAACCAAGACTGCTAGTCGAATTTTGCTAACAGTGTCGAAGGCCCCCACATAAATAGAACAAAAGGTAGGTGCATCTTCCTAAATAGAAGTCAGCAGATACTCCAGTTAAATGGAAATCAATGGCACTGGTTCTACCTTAGCCAGATCAGCAAGCACAGTCCATTCCCCTCTCTGACTCCCTTTAGGAACTGACCCCACTGGATATCCAATGAAGACCCAACACCACAGCAACAATTCCTCCTGCAATGTATTTTCAGGAGATTCAACTGGACTTACAGGATACCTCACTCCTGACATTAGGAGGCAGCTTGACACTATTTGAGGATGAGACTTACCTTAAATTGATCAACTTTCTCAAGCTTTTCCAAATCAGGTACCAATCTCACTCCATCTTCCAGAGTTTTAAGGAATTCTACTTGAAACTCTACCATTTCGGTTAAATTTCCAAAGAGCACATCAAGCTGGAAAATGCAAAAGAATTTCATCAACCGTCTATTTCATTAGTGTGTGGACCCTTCATTTGTTTCTGATTTAAAAGTTTTTCTACCCATATGGTAATGCTCCCACCATCAGAAGGTGAGCCAACTCTTTCCTCTTGGAGTGCATGCCAAGAGCTCACCAGGCAATAACTTGACCTATTTATTACAATTAAATGAATTCAAAATGCTCAGTATTGTGTGAGGTCCTCATTTCTTCCCCATCACCAGGTCAAGTTTAAGTTCAGACGATAGCCACCATACCTCATCCTGAGTGAGAAAAGTTTCTTTTTGAAGAGGTTTTAGGTATCTCTCCATGAGACAGTTTAAGTCCTAAGGGTTGAAAGAATAACAGATTAGCACATCTGAAAGTATATAAAGAATCTAAAAGGAAAAAAAAATTATGTCCCAAAGGCTAACATTTCAGTCTTTAGGTCACTGAGGTTCACTGAAGCAGAAGTGAGCCAACCTCTTCTCAACATATTTCAGGCTTTGTAGCCATATGGTCTCTGTCACAACTATTTAATTCTGCTGCTGCAGCAGGAAAGCAGTATAAATGATACTGGGTTGGCCAAAAAAAATGGTCATGAGATGTTCCAGAAAAACCCAAATGAACTTTTTGGCCAACCCAATACAGAAATGAATGTGTGTGGCTGTGTTTCAATAAAACTTTATTTGTAAAAGCAGGCAGAGAGCCAGATTTGGCCCAAGGGCCATACTTGCTGACCTCTGACTTAAAGACTAAGATAAAGCATTAAAAATAGATCACACAGTTGTAACATAGACTTAACATAACTAAATTATACAGAGGCATATGTATATGATCATACAATGATCATAGTTAGGTTAATTATATCATTATAGGAATATATTGCAGATTATATAGTGTTGAAATAACTTTCGAAGCCCCAGATGGAGCCTCTCTTGCCTGGGGTGTCATGTCAGTAAACCAAAATTTAAATGATTTTTATGTTCCTGCCAATACACCACTTGACCAGAAGTGTAGTATATATCTAGTCAACCAATATCCAAACACCAAGCCAATTCTGGGTCTTCTCACCCCAACCAAGGTTGACTTTGTGGCCCTAGCCAATTAGATATTTTCTACTTTTCTCTTCCTTGTTCTTGATTCTTTTTATAAAAGCTTCTTGCCTTCTGCCCCATCTTGCAACTCTACAAAAGAAGACTGTCCAATTCATGAATAAAGTTTGTTTGTATTACTTACAAGTTGTCTTCTTTAATCATTTTTAAACAACCATTGTATATATTATAAATTATATAGGAACACAAGATCTAGTTCCGAGAATATAACTAAATGTCAGAACAAATTATAACACAAAACAGACCTGATACCCTTCAGCCTCGACTCAAAGTAGATTGTGAAGATACCACTACTTAAATTTGTCAAAACTGAATTCAATTTTAGTATGCACTCAACAGTCTATTTAGAAAGGTTAGAAGATTCACTTAATATTCACCATCATCTCCTTTCGGAGTCAATCAATCAGCTATTTCCATCAATGAATTGCTGTAAGAATAAGCATGCCTCCCTAAAACACAGAAGCAAACTGTAAC
Organism: Bos grunniens; assembly: GCF_055505025.1. Lineage (NCBI taxonomy): Eukaryota > Metazoa > Chordata > Mammalia > Artiodactyla > Bovidae > Bos > Bos grunniens. Next base: position 153,067,483 of record NC_141165.1, read on the forward strand.
ATTCAGAATCAAGGCCAAGTTCCATAGGAGAGACAAGACACCCTTCATGACCGTGATCTGGCTTTGTCATCAGCGGACATCCGTGTATAAACACCCAGCATGCATCCTTCAGAGTGACGACAGGACGCGCGCAGGAGGGAGAGAGGAGAAGACGCACCTTCACGTAGGTGCGCTCTGTCTCCAGGAGCTCGCAGATGACCTTGCGCAGCTTATCGGCGTCCGTGAGCTGTCTCATGGCGGCCAGCTGAGGCCCAGTGGAGTCCTGGGGGGACGGGCTCGGGTCAGAGGGCTTCATCTCGTGCAGACTGCGGCAGAACGCGGCCACCTGTTCCGTGCTCTTCAGAGCACAGTTGGAAAGGCAAGACAGACGAAGTCATTCCTCACCGAAGAGACTTGCCTGACACCTGTCCTTCTGACGACGTTCAGCCTGGTTAACGAACTGCCACTCATGAATCACAGCACCCATTTCCCCAGATTGCTCCACACATCTGAGCACTCACTGAATGCTCCAAACAACCATAATAACAACTCCTGGCATAGACTGAGTGATCACTGCCTATTAGGCACTGGTTTGATGCATTTAATCTGTTCATGTGATAAGTAAGGGCTGTGATCATACCTACTTAACAGTTGAGACAAGGGAAGTCCAGAGCAGTTAAGTAACTCATCCAAGAATGCACAGCTCAGACCTGAACCAGGCAGCATGACTCAAAGCCTGTGTTCTTAACTACTCTGTAAGAAGCTCAGCAATCAAAGGAAGATACAACCAAAGGCATTTCACCCAAAATACAAGGCTAATTCACTACTGGACTCTCAGTTCAGTGCACCATGCATATTTACTTTGCAAAGCTGGAAGATGATTTGATAAGCTTGGCATCTCCCTGTCTCTATTAAAAACTGACATGGAGGCAACTTTCTAGATAACCATAGATACTTGTATTTTTATGTATTTTAAAGTTTCCATCTCTCCAGCTTCTCCAAGGCAGGAAGATTCCAAGACTAACCCCACTACTACCACCAGCCCCGCCGCCTCCCTACTCCTCCAGCTAAAACTAAGGGGCATTGGGCCCTGAACAAGACCTCAATAGCTCAGTCCCCACCCAATTGTCCAGGATGGGTCAAGCGGAAGTTTGGGATTCTAGAATTCGAAAATTCCAAGTATCCAAGTTAGGCAAAACAGTTCTTCAAAGCAAGGGCCAAAGACGGAGCACTGAAAACCCCAGGGCATCAGTAGCTCTCCACCTTTGCTCCATGGAGAAATCACCTGGGGAGCTCTTAAACCACTCCCAATGCCCAGCACACCCTCCAGATCAATTCAGAGTCTCTGGGGACTTCTCTGGTGGTCCAGGGGTTAAGAATTTCGCCTGCCAAGGCAAGGGACACAGGTTTGTGCCCTGGTCTGGAAAGAGCCCACGCTCCATGAGGTGACTGAGCCTGTGTGCTGCGACTATTGAATCCTGAATGCCCTAGAGTCCGTGCTCCACAACCAGAGAAGCCCCTGCAATGAGAAGGCCAAGCACTGCAACCAGAGAGAAGCCACTGCAATGAGAAGGCCAAGCACTGCAACCAGAGTAGCCCCTGCTCATCGCAACTAGGGAAAGTCCATGTGCAGCAGCGAAGACCGAGCGCAGCCAAAAATTTGGTTAAAAATCAGAATTTCCAGGATGGGATGTGCAAGTGTTTGTATCTTTTAAAGCTCTCCATGGTATTACTCTACAGGCTATTATTTTGTAGCACAGAATCTATTGATAGTTTATTAACATTTGTTCAAAATGTACCAGTCTAGAGATGTTTGATGTATATCTCTTTGAAACTGGTGGTTGCCTTCTTGGACTTCTCTTTCCTACTTCTCTTGTCCAGTTTACCCCCAGGAAATACAAAGTGTTTCCAATAGAGCAAATAAAGAATTACTTTTTCTATCACCCATCTTCTCACTCCTAACAGTGAACATTCTGAGAAGAACATCCTTCCAAAACCAACCATGAGTGCACAGAGCTGAAAGTCATGGTTGGCATTTTGTGGAGAGCACCGGAGCCAAACCAAGTGTATCCCACGGCGGCAACATCACTCATTATCAGAGAAATGCAAATCAAAACCACAATGAGGTACCATCTCACGCTGGTCAGAATGGCTGCTATCCAAAGTCTACAAACAATAAATGCTGGAGAGGGTGTGGAGAAAAAGGAACCCTCTTACACTGTTGGTGGGAATGCAAACTAGTTCAGCCACCATGGAGAACAGTGTGGAGATTCCTTAAAAAACTGGAACTAGAACTGCCATACGACCTAGCAATCCCACTGCTGGGCACACACACAGAGGAAACCAGAATTGAAAGAGACATGTGTACCCCAATGTTCATCGCAGCACTGTTTATAATAGCCAGGACATGGAAGCAACCTAGATGTCCACTGACAGACGAATGGATAAGAAAGCTGTGGTACATATATGCAATTGTTAAACACAGAGAAAGGCTACAGCAGCTAACATTAACCTGCCTTCCCCTCACTAGCATACTGACTTTGCCTCGTTAGCATACTGCCTTCTGCTTATTAGCATAGCCCAACGGGAAGGAAGCCCGAAATAAAGCCAGGACAAGGACATGGGAAATCAGAACCTAACAAGGATGCATTAGTAGCAATGTCATGACAGGAAAGGGGAGAGCCAGGACCTAAATCCACATGATTATTGATCCAAATCTCTTAAGGTTACACAGCTTATTTATTGATAGCACAAACTCTGGTCTTACATGCCAGGATGTATCAGTTACCTGTCAATGGCACTATTAAATGCTTCCTATGGAATCAATGTTTCCAACACTGAATATGCCCCAAAGAATTCTCCCTTTGGTGACTGATGAAAAGCTCATCAAAATGGGCTGAACTCTATGACATGTGAATTATATTCTAAAAAGGCTGTTAAAAAAGACAGACTACTAGTTTTTCATCAAAGCCTATTTCAGTAGAAATAAAGTTTTATCTAGTTATGTTAGGATTTTACAAACTCAATGTCATCATTAAATATTAACCATAAAATATGGATTTGTCTTAATAATTAAAAAGGAACGAGTAGATCCATTTTGACAAAAATGTCCACATCTTTGAGATAATCTTATGGTAACTGTAATAGGCAATTATAATAGGCATTATAACACAGACATTATGGAAGAGGGGAGGGTGTGCCTCACTAAAATGAAAATTCCATGGAAAGAGAATGATCACAGCTGACAGCTTAAGTACCATGCCCTCCAGCTGATCCCAAACTCTCCTGTGTCACTTTGATTTGTCACTCGCCAACACAACAAATGTATAACTGGCACCTTCGCTTACACAATGCTTTTCTAAATATCCCAGCTCTAACAGCAGCTGCCTGCCATTTACATGCAAATTAATATCCTGGCTATTATTCATGATATGTAAATCCATCACCGTATTCCCATCAGAGACACAGTAGACCTTTCTGCAGTTTAATCATTTAGACAAGTCGTCATGCAAAATCCAATGTCCTCATCAATTATACCAAGGATGCCCCAGGCCTTAAGATGCCCCATGCCAAGTTATAACCTGGGGACTCTGACACACATCAAAAACAGGACACTTCCCTTGGTACCCCCAATTCACACCATGCAGACTTGCCATTCTCAGCACTATTTGGTTATAATAACAAAAGGCATGACATGGAGTTTCTGGGTTTTCATCCCCTCCACTTCTTCATAAATACTTGGAGGTTTTCATTTTTAAGAGTGTGAGTTTCAATGAGGGTCATCCAGGTGATGTCTGCTTTTCAGAGAGCAGAACGGCACACTTTGTCCTTGTATCCGAGCTCTGTGGGGCCCCAGGTTGCTTGAATTCCAGTCTCTGCTGCTAGGAGATGGGTCAGCTTGCTTATACCAATATGGGAACTGAGAAGCGGTTTTGCTGGTTGACAGTAGAGCTGACTGAACCCCAGGCTCCCTGGGTCCCAGGTCTGCAGACCCACTGTCAGCAGATCATCGGAAGACACACGTTTCAACATTTAGACCTTCTGTAACCTGGACCCTTGTCTCTATTCACTTCCATCTCCCTTCTCAATCCCATGGCCCATACTCTTATGATAATCTTCTTTTTTTATGCAAGTATAATTGACTTTTTTTATGTGTGTGAAGTTGCTTAGTCATGTCTGACTCTTTGCGATCCCATGGACTGTAGCCTACCAGGCTCCTCTGTCGATGGGATTCTCCAGGCAAGAATACTGGAGTGGGTTGCCATACCCTCCTTCAGGGAGTCTTCCCGACCCAGGGATCAAACCTGCATCTTGTGGGGCTCCTGCATTGTAGGCAGATTCTTTACCACTGAGCCACCTGGGAATCCCATAGTTCCCCAGGCTATACAATAAATTTTTGCTGTTTATTTTATATTAAAAAAAAGAAAGAGTGTGAGTAGAGTTCCTGACTTGGCCTATGTCACGTTCACCACCTCTAAGGCTTGGTACCCTGATTTAATCAAGCCCATGGGGGGAACTCAGGTCATGTAGGCCAGGTCTTTGGTGCTCTACACCTAGCCATCTCCTACCAACACCACCTCAAACAGCCAGCTTCCTCACCTTCCTCCTGACACACCCCTCCTGAGCCAGATCCTGGGTTATAATAGGAAAGGAAATACCTTTAGCATCCCAGGAGACACCTCCAAATTTCCTTGAGTTCTCTTCTGAGAGTTCAGAGCCTTAGGCGTCCCTTCCTTATAAGACACCTTCTTTCTATGCTAAAACAGATTTACCCAGTGGAGTCTCTGAAGTTGACGGCGGAGGGGAACGGGGACAGTTTCTCCACTGGCAACCCTGTTCTCTGATTCAAGGTATAAACTCTCAGGTTTATCACAAGGAAATGGGTCAACATAGCCATATGACTCCAGGTTATCTAACTAAATAATAAGTTTAATAAAGTAAACTTAAATAAGAACACATAGACTAACCAGCTATACGGTACATATGGGCTCCCCAGGTGGCACTAGTGAGATATTGCCAAGGGGTGTTATTTATAATGCTCTTAGTGAAAGTTTTGCTTGGAAACAATTATTTTCAAAGGATGTCATCAAGTTTGAGAACTCTGTTTCACAAAATATTACCCATCCCCAAAAAAATCCTTAGAAGGAAGTATGAAATGCAGGTTGTCTTTGAAAGTGAAAGTTGCTCAGTCATGTCCGACTCTTTGCAACAGTCTATGGAATTCTCCAGGCCAAAATACTGGAGTGGGTAGCCCTTCCCTTCTCCCGGGGATCTCCCCAACCCAGAGACTGAACCCAGGTCTCCCACATTTACCAGCTGAGCCACCAGGGAGGCCCAAGAATACTGGAGAGGGTAGCCTATCCCTTCCCTTCTCCAGCAGATCTTCCCGACCCAGGAATCGAACCGGGTTCTCCCCTATTGCAGGTCATCTTTAGAATACCTCTAATCTAGGGATTTTCCACGTGGTAGCCCAGTTCTTAAGCCTCCCTGTCCCCACACTGGGGTCAAACTTCTTTGCATCAAACTCTGATAGGACCTTCTCCAGAAGGTAGCTCAGCCAGGACACAGGAGGCAGGAGGAGTCGAATGCGGTGCTTTCCCTGCTCGATTTCTAAGTGCTACACGGCATCTTGATCATTTACACATCAAGCACTACAGCCCAGAAAGAGAGCTGCCCTGAGAGGTCCTCAACACACCCCTAAAGTCCAAGTTTCTCAGAACTGGTGCAAGTAGTGAAAGGACTGCTGGAAAGGAGAAGACAGACACGGTTTCTCTGAATCCAAACGTCTCTCCCCTGCTTGAGGACTGCCATCAGGCATCTTAGAAATGGAAAGCTCTTATGGGCATTTCCAAGCTGCCCGTTTAAACCTGTTAAAGGGTGGCAGAGCCATTCCCACCGTCAGGACGAAGAATTATCCACCCAAGATACGAAGATGAACAGGACAATGGCAGGAAGAAATGGGCTACTTTCCTGACTTCTGCCTGAAGTGCAGTGTTTATAATATCGCTTTCTTCCTGTGGGAGATGAAAAGAAAGTACAAAAAGAGGGGGTAGGCTTTTAAGTGCACACTATCAACTCGGGCTACCCAGCTGTTAAAGCTCTTCCTGTTATGCAACCACTGAAGGCAATTTCTATCTCAGGATGAGTTCAGAGTTCTAAAACTGTCCTTTGAGTCCGCCTGATTTAACACCCCCTACAGGTTTAAAAGGGGCCAGGGTGGCCTAAAATCTTGCAGCCTTTATTTAACCTTTCGTGACAAACACACACCAAAGCAACATACTCCGTCATTTCAGAGACCATCATATACAACGACAGTCCCTGGAGTTCTCTGTTACCTCTTCCGTCTCCTTTTGAACAAACTCTGAAGGAGAAAAATTCAAGAAGGTGAAGGCTTATTTGAGTAAAACAGCTGTACTCACTGTCCAAGTTCATATTTCATTACATGACACAAAATCTAACCGTCAGTAGGCTCTGGTATGAATAGTAAACTATTCCTCCCCATTAACGCACCAAAAATATTTATTAAAGAGGTAAGAAAGGGTGGGATAAATTGGGAGACTGTGATTGGCATATATACACTACTATGCATAAAAGAGATAACTAATGAGACCCTACTATATTACACAGGAAACTCTACTCTGTGCTGTCTTGACCTAAATGGAAGGAAATCTAAAAAGGAGGGTGGATATATATGTATGTGTGTGTGTGTGTGTGTGTGTGTGTAAAACTGATTCACTTTCCTATACAACAGAACTAACATAACACTGTAAATGTATAACATTGTAATACTCCAATATAAATTATATTTAGAAAAGAAAGTGGCAACAATTACCATAGGAATTGGCATATACAATATAGGTCAATTGATGTTAAATCATTAACACATACCCTGAGCCAACACTAATAAATCCACCTCCTTCTCAAGTAAGTAGAAATAGTCAAAATCACTTAAAATTTTATAGGAGACAAACTGAACATCCATCTTCCAGAAACGCTTGCTGAATACTTAGGCTAACTTATGGGGGGCAAGAGGGGGAAAGGGAGACAAATATCTTCAAACTCTCAACATCCAAAAGAAAGAGGGAGCAATTCAGATAATTACGAATAATAACAATCCATCTTTCCATCATTTAAAAGTGAAAAACCAGACACACGTAAAGATTGCAGGCAAACTTGACTTCACACCAACTACTGATGCCCCACCCCCATGCTAAAATAGATAATTCTCTCTCAACAAAGGGATCTAAAGGGCAGAAGGATGAAGGATGCAGACACGGGACAAGCGTATCACCATCATTTGAACTGGGAAACAGACCAGCTAGAAAGTCGTAACATAAACAAAGGCTGGCAAGAAAGCCAGAATTCAAACAGTGCTCACCAGATGAAGCGTCCGGTATACAGAATCGCTGGACTTGCCATTGTTTTCAATCCTGGGCTTGCGCTTTATTTTCCACAATGCAGACATCATCAGGAAGGTATTCTCATGATAATTCTACCTCCTGACACGTTCAGCACAGAGATAGGAGTTTCTTAAACACTCGGAGAGTACCGAGTGCCTTCGGGCTCCCGAGCAAGCATCCTTCATCCAGACAGCCCATGCCGGCTCTGCCACGAGGACCTACCTACAGCTGCATCTCTTTACAGAGGACAGCAGCAGCACGATCCCAGCAGCAGCTCCTGCTGCCCAGCAGTGCCCTCTGGGAGGGTGGCAAAGGCTACCCGATGGACAAGAAAGCTTTGATTTCACCTGGCTAAACAGCAGAAGTTCCAGAAATGGAGAGCCAAGCAGCAAGAAAACAATGCAAAAAAAAAAAAAAGCCTCTCTGGCATGTGAGCATCTCTACTCTGAGGACTGAGATCAGCTGATTGGCCAGCAGCCTGCACTGCACAGGAATACTAAACCCGCCCGGTTCAAACAACTTCGAAGACACCCCTCGAAGAGTCAAGTCAGGAGCAGGCACTAAAAACCCAATTTATTATTTAAAAAAAAACCAAAATTTGATGTTTTCACGTTTTCCCTGAACGCTTTGTTACAAAAGCAAACATTTCCAAGACAATCACACTGTGAGTTAAAAAGATAAATGAAGGCTTTCCCATCGGAAATGCTCTGAAAATGAATGACTCTCATACATCAGCTACTACGGGGAAAACAAAATCACAGCTGCCAGGGGTCTGGAATGCAGGACGGGACTGCCCGGAGCTAATTAGCATTCATTTCAAGGGACAAGAGTTTTTTATTAGAAGCAGGGAAACAAGTCGGGGGCAGAGGTGGTGGTGAGGAGGTCCTTTGAGGTTCTCACCCACAGTCACAAGAGCAAGCAGGCGGCTTACAGAGAGAAAGGCCGCCAGGCTGCCCCTGCAGTGTGAAAGTCCCACCCCCCTCCCCATGGACGTGACATTCCCCTGTCACCACCGCTCAGCAACAAAACTCACAATTATCTATTTGCTCAACTCCAAAAGACCACACATAGCAAGAACTGCAATCAGAAAAATTTGTAAAAACAAAACTCCAACATGCATTCTCCTTATCCTGCCCACTGTTTCATGAAGACAATTCACTTAGGAAGAGCAGCAACAACATTAAACAAAAACCAACAGTCTTCATGCATTCAGCCAGAATTTTTAAAACATGATTACTTGTTTCATTTCACTTGTTTGTTTGTTTGTTTCTCTTTACTTTTATATTCTACACCTAGTCTGGAGCATTCAAATTAAGGTGAAATTGTCCTTCCACTATTAGGCAGCTTACAACTTAAATTTTGATGCTTTTGAATTGTGGTGTTGGAGAAAACTTTTGAGAGTCCCGTGGACTGCAAGGAGATCAAACCAGTCAATCCTAAGGAAATCACCCCGGAATATTCATTGGAAGGATGATGCTGAAGCTGAAGCTCCAATACTTTGGCCACCTGATACAAAGAGCCGACTCACTGGAAAAGACCCTGATGCTGGGAAAGATTGAGGGCGGGAGCAGAAGGGGACGATAGAGGATGAGCTGGTTGGATGGCATCACCAACTTAATGGACATGAATCTGAGCAAACTCCGGGAGACATTGAAAGGGAGGGGATCCTGGCATGCTGCAGTCCATGGGGTCACAAAGAGTCAGACACGACTGAGCGACTGAACAACAACAACTTAAAAATGAATGTTTGCTTTTTTCTCAAGAAAAATCACACAATGATATAGGAGCTATATTAAAAGAATACCTTAATCAAGAAACTTAAAATATACACTTGCTGTTACTTTAAATCATGACAAAAGATACTCACAAAGCTTAATAAGCATTAGAAAAATACTTAAGTGGCTAATGAGTATATAGTTGACTCTTGAACAACTGAGGGGTTAGAGGTGCGAAACATCTTCAAAATCAAAAATCTACATATAACTTACATTTCCCATCACCCCCATAAACATAGTTCTTACATATCCACGTTTTTCCTCCGCATCCATGGTTCTGCATCTGTAGATCAAACCCAGATTGGCTATGGACTATTGGAAAAATATCCACCTATAAACAGACTCTCCCAATTCAACCCCGTGTTGTTCAAAGTTCAACTGTATCTAAACTGGCCTATTAATTAATTAATTACTTCAGTCATTAACTACTTCCTTCATTTTTTGAAACCTGGTATTTACTACCAGACCATACCCATCTGGCCAGGAGGTCATTTTAGCAAAGCAGTAAAGAACACAGAGCCGTGTTTTGCCCTCTCAGAGCTGTGTGACCTTCAGTAAGTTGCTTAACCTCTCTGTTCCAAAATCATCATCTATAAAATAGAGGGAATAACAGTATCTGTTTCCCAGGGGTATTTTGAGGATGAGACTGGTTAATACTAGAATAACACCCAATATATACAAGACACTATAGACGGTAGAGAATCTGCCCACAATGCAGGAGACCTGGATTCGACTCCTCGGTCGGGAAGATTCCCTGGAGAAGGGAATGGCAACCCACTTCAGTATTCTTGCCTGGAGAATCTCATGGACAGAGGAGCCTGGCGGGCTACAGTCCACAGGGTCGCAAAGAGTCAGGCACAACTGAACAACTAACACCAGCACACATAAGTATTGTGTGTTAGCCACTCAGCTGTGTCCGACCCTTTGTGACCCCATGGATTAGCTCTCATTTATTACTAATAACAGAACTGTTCAAACAAAGATAAAATCTGAAATCAACTCCACACTAGGAAGCAGTGCTTTCAAGTAGAGAATCATGGTGCTTCCTACATCCAACCTGGAAAAAAGGACTATGATCCTAACCTCTGGTGTCACTGAGGCCACTGTATGTTCTTTAAAAATGCTCAGATCATCACCCAAACTTGTCAATACCTTTGCAGAAATTCTCTTTTATGAGCGCCGTCTGCGCCTTTCCACAGTGAACTCCAGGAATAGCATCTCCTGCCGCTTTGTTTGACCCTGTCTGCTCCAGGCACGTTCCAGGGCTTTGCTCTCAGGAGAAAGAGCCGTGAAGCCAGAGAGGCACCTGGGATGAGGCGACAGAACCCTGGGCCTCTTCCTTCCTCCCTGTTGCCAGGACCTCATATTACAGAGGGCCCTGCTAAGGCCTCCGTGACTCACTGCATTTAAAGCGGAAACAGTCCCTTAAAATCCACAAAGGCAGGGGAACACTGGGCTACTGGAGCGAGGTAAAAGGGATCCAAGTTTAAAAGTGTTAAAAAATGAATGTCTTAGATACTGTATTCCCAAATCAAATTAGAGACTGAAAATAACACGTTTAGCTTAATAACACAATGATTTAATAAAGAGCCTTCAAAATACCTTATATTGCATGGAAATATCTATTTCTCTCAAGGGCCATCACCCTCCCCCACCTTCCCAAGAAAGTAGGTAAAAGGCCACATAAATAAAAAGGAACTATAAACAAGCCTTTGTCTGTGTTTTTGGCTTTAAATGAAACATATATTTCCGTTTACTGGCTTTTAAATTAATAACTGACCACATAAAGGCTTTCAGTCTATAAATATTAAATTTATAAATGTTACAATTACTTTCAAATACTAAAATTTACAGTGTTCAACTTAAGACACTGAGAATGATGATCCTATGATGGCAAAAGAGAAACATATGGGTAAAAAAAAGATATTGAAGAGAGTCAAACACAGGCACTCAAGAAAGTCCTACATATGGATGTGGGACTTATGTATACCTATGGGGACATATGTATACCAAGAAAATTCTGTAAAGCAATTATCCTTCAATTAAAAAATAAATAAATTTTTTTAAAAAAGAAAGTCCTACAAAGATATATGAAGACAAAAAGAGACACAAACACATGCACATAGAAATGCAGGTTTTTAAAACAATCTTTTCCTATTAAGTCTAATTCCATTAACAGTGGACTTCCCTGGTGGCTCAGATGGTAAAGCATCTGCCTGCAATGCGGGAGACCCAGGTTCAATCCCTGGGTCGGGAAGATCCCCTGGAGAAGGCAATGGCACCCCACTCCAGTACTCTTGCCTGGAAAATCTCATGGACAGAGGAGCCTGGTAGGCTGCAGTCCATGGGGTCGCTAAGAGTCAAGCACGACTGAGCGACTTCCCTTTTCCATTAACAGCATCAGTTATATTTTTTGACCCACTGCATCATCCAATCACTGGACAAGGGCAAGAAGCACCCTGATATTGTAGATGAGAAAACAAAAGTATAATTTAAAGTTATATGATTTGTTCAGGTTAAATGACTGGTAAACGTCAAGCAATATTGATAAGCAAGGGAACCAACATAAATATGTCAACTACATTCTCAAAAAAAAGATGAATAAATACGGACATAATCACACATGCTTTTTGCTGCAGAGGCATCTTTCGGCTATAGGTAATAGAGGTTTTAAATTGGGACCCTGTGATGAAAAGAGGTTACTGACACATGGAACACTTTAGGAAGTGGAAATAAAGCATGATGAATTATGGAAAACAAACTCATAACAGCACCCAAGAGTCAGAATAAGAACATCGTCACAGCGCTCAAGCAGCTGAGCACGCTGTATTTGGATGGACAAATCGATGGTCTCTTTCCCTTTAATGTAAAAGATGTTCGCTCTTCACAAGAACTAAACAGAGATCATGCAAATGCGGTTCCTTATAGAAACCGTGAGTAGCAGGAAAGTATACCTGACCCAGTTACACTCATGATGCCTTTTCCTCATACAGAAAGGGAGGACATAAGAAGGAAACAGGATGGACACAGACTTTAGTTCATTAAGAGTGAGCTCTGGCTTATATTGTCACATCTGGGTTTGTTCTCACGGCTATCATTAGGATGCCATATCCTATTTAGTGACCTCTCAGAAGTAGAAACACTTCCGTCCCGTGGAGGGGCCTTCCCACTACACACAGCTGCAGAGGTGACGTGTCAGCTGTGATTCTTTGGTGGTTCGAGACATGGGATGTGAAAATGGAAATCTCTCACCTTGCTGCTGTGATCAGTATCATCTGAGGATTCCAAGTCCGGCCCTTCCACGTCCTCCGGAGCAGCCTCAGCACTGCTGCCCTGCTCGCTGCAGAGGCTGTGGCCTGCAAGATGAAATCACACACGGGTCAGCACATACAGCCACCGCCACAAGGGCAAGGGAGCATGGCGTCAAGCTCACGTGCGCTCAGTCATGTCCCACTCTTTGCGACCCCACGGACTGCAGCTCGCCAGGCTCCTCTGTCCATGGGATTTCCCAGATAAGACTATGGGAGCAGGTTGCCATTTGCTGCTCCAGGGGATCTTCTGGACCCATGGATGGAACCTGCATCTCCCTGGCACCAAGCCAACTGGATAGCCTCAAGCCTATGATGTGTCCATATATTGTTAAACCCTCCAAGTATGGGCGCCACGACCCTGGTTCAATACATGCTAGTTTAGCTGTCTTTATCATTACCACTATTATTATTACTTTATAATACATTTTTACTATTACAATATATATTTTATAATACACAATATTTGCTATGGACTGAATGTTTATCAGCCCTGAATATTCATTGGAAGGACTAATGCTGAAGCTGAAACTCCAGTACTTTGGCCACCTAATGCAAGGAACTGACTCATTAGAAAAGATCCTGATGCTGGGAAAGATTGAAGGCGGAAAGAGAAGGGGATGACAAAGGATGAGATGGCTGGATGCCATCATCGACTCAATGCACATGAGTTTGGGTAAACTCTGGGAGTTGGTGATGGACAGGGAGGCCTGGCGTGCTGCAGTTCATGGGGTCACAAAGAGTCAGACATGACTGAGCAACTGAATTGAACTGAACTGAATGTTTACCGCTCCCCCCCAACCCCCGCCAAATTCATATGTAAAGCCCTAACCCCCAGTGGGGTATTAGAGATGAGGCATTTGGGAGCTAAGGAGGCTTAGAGGAGGTCTTGAGAGTGGACCTCCATGATGGGATTAGTGTCATTAGTGTCACTGGAAGAGAAACCAGAACTCCCCTCCTCTCCTGTGAGGTCACTGAAAACAGCCACCTGCAAGCCAGGAAGGGAGCCCTCAACAACAAGCCTGGCCTTGGACTTCCCAGCTCCAAAACTAGGAGAAATAAATGTCTGTTGGTTAAGTCACTCAGTCCAAGGTGTCTGTCACCACAGGCCCAGCTAATACAATAATTTATGATATATACGCATGCGTGGTAAGCTGCTTCAGTCATGTCCGACTCTTTGCGACCCTATGGACTGTAGCCCATGAGGCTCCTCTGTCCATGCGATTCTCCAGGTAAGAATACTGGAGTGGGTTGCCATGCCCTCCTCCAGGGCATCTTCCTAAACCCAGGGACAGAACCCATGTCTCCTGGAGCTCCTGCATTGCAGATGGGTTCTTTACCACTCAGCCACCGGGGAAGCCCATAATACATATAATAAAACTTAAATAAAATTAAATTAGGAGATTCGATTGATTTATAATCAACAAATTAATTGTTGGATCAATTAATTGCTAGGACAACTGAATAAAGCATTTTGAGAAGAACATTTTAAAAATAACTGTTTTGGGGCATCCCTGGTGGTTGCATGGTTAAGAATCCGCCTGCCAATGCAGGAGATACAGGTTCAGTTCCTGGGCTGGGAGCATCCCACATGCTGTGGAGCAACTAAGGCATGTGCCACAACTGCAGACCCTGCGCTCTAGAGTCTGAGAGTGGCAACTACTGAGCCCACGTGTCATAACTAATGAAGCCTGCTCGCCCTAGAGCCCATGTCCTGCAACTAGAGAAGCCACCTCAATGAGAAGCCTGTGCCCTGCAATGAAGAGTAGCCCCCATGGACTGCAACTACAGAAAAGCCCATACAGCAACGAAGATCCAACACAGCCAAAAATGAATAAATACAATTATTTAAAAAACACGAATAACTGCTTCATAGACATCATCTGGCAAACCTCAAACATCTTATAACACCCACTCTTTCCACCATATTCCATGCAGAAGTGCAGGCAACTTTCTTTCCTATTTTACCAAGTCCTGACTCCAGTATTCTTGCCTGGAGAATCCCACAGACAGAGGAGCCTGGCGGGCTCCCGTCTATGGGGTCGAACACGACTTAGTGACTAAAGGGTTGACTACAATGGTTGGCTACGGTAAGCCCTGTGCTGGGGAAAAGAACATTAAGATCACTTTCCTCTGGGAGGCTCCTCAAATTTAAAAAGCATCTGAGCTGCCTGGGGATTTCTGTCATGCAGATTCAAACAGAATAGGGTCAGAACTATGATTCTGCATTTCTTACATACTCCATGATACCAATCAACACTGCAGGTCCATGGACCAGACCAGGAGCAACAAGTCTCTCGGATATTTACAAACCTCTAGCTAGTCTGATAAGAAATTGGTTTGATGACTATTAGAATATTCCAGGCACTAGGTCAGGGACTACAGCACCATACTGTAACCAGATAAAAGAAAAGGAAAGAAAGAGAAGAAACATGGGTAGAAGGAGCCACTTTCTGACTCCTGGGATGAAAGCGTCAGTCTGAAAAGAGGCTACCTGACGCCAGTGACACCATCACAGTCATGAGCCTGTGTTTGGCATCACATTCAGATCAGATTCTAGGTTGACTGGGAAACTAAGGGAAGAAGCCAAGCCCTGAGCAAACCTTGCTCCAGAACTGCATCCTGTGGTCCCCTTCCCTTCCTCTGGAAGGGAGCACCAAGGAAGCGAAGCTTGCATGGTTTGTGAGTTTCTGTCTGTGCCCACCCTTCCTGCGCCTTTGCTCCGGCTCTGCGATTTTCCTGCACTTCTTTTAATTACTAACTCACTATAAATTCCATGGACAGAGGAGCAAGGGGGCTACCGTCCATTGGATTGCAAGAATTGAACACGACTTAGCAACTAAACCACCACCACTCAATAATATGGTGGAAGCTGCCAAAGAAAGTTCAGTTAACTTGGTGGACATCAACTATGTCATACCGTCACCGCCAGAGGGGGGCAAAATAGTGATTGAATACTTGAAATGCGGGCAATGATCTAGATGCTGGGGCTAGAGAGGAGGAGAAGATTTGAACAGCATTAAGCTCTGAAATGGCAGGAACCATGGCTCCCTCAGCAGTAGGCTGACAGACAGGCTGTAAGACACACGAGGTCACCTTCATGCTGCAGTCTGCACAATGGTAACCCCCATTCTGTACAGCCAGATGCCGTGACCCTGCATATCCCCACTGCACATTATAATGCCTGGGGTCAGAGGATGCTCACAAAACAGTGGGAAACGAATGAAAGGATTTCCATTGCTAACACAGGCCAGGTATCCTGAAAAGGAAGCAACCCCCCACCCTAATTCTACAAAAACACTTACAAATGCTAAGTAAAATAGAACAGAATCCTTTTTATTTCATTTTTATTATTATTATTTTCTGCTCATACTGCACAGCATGTGGGCAGTTTCCCAACCAGGGATCGAACCTCTGCTCCCTGAAGTGGAAGCAGGGAGCAGTAACTACTGGACCACCAGGGAAGGCCCCCTGAATCCTTTTTAAACGTAAAGCTGAGCTCTAAGAAACCCCAGAGTCCAAAATGAAGACAAAGGAAGCTGGAGCAGTGGGCCCGTCCCAAAGCCATGGCAGGGCTAGATAACTCACCATCTACCTCCAAACTCCATATCTACCTCCAGCGCAGTGTTTCCTAAAGGGGGTGGGATGCTGTTGGTGTCAGGAGGGGACAACGTTTGGGAAGAAAACTACACGTGGCAGGTACACAGGGCACTAACCTCCCTGGGCCTGGGCACGGAACACCGTCTGCATTCCCCAGTCACTGTCACAATCAAAAAGACACGCGAACACAGCCCACCAGCAGAATCAGTGCCACCTGGGAACACAGCCCTGGAGGCCTTGGCTTTAACTGAAGTCAGAAGACAGAAAACAGGTGTTGGTCAGTACAAGTCAGGGAGTTACAACCAAATCTCCCACGTTCATAGGGTTCTCTTGAAGGACTATACGCTCACCCTGAAAAGACAGAAAAAGACTTTTTTCTTTTTTTAAAGTACTGTGTACTCCATTGGAAGGAGTGATGCCGAAGCTCCAATACTTTGGCCACCTGATGTGAAAAGCCGACTCACTGGAAGAGACCCTGATGCTGGCAAGACTGAGGGCAGAAGGAGAAGGGGACAACAGAGGATGAGAAGGGTGGATGGCATCACTGACTTGATGGACGTCAGTTTGAATAAACTCCGGGAAACAGTGGAGGACAGGGAAACCTGGCGTGCTTCAGTCCACGGGGTCGCAGAGAGTCAGGCACGACTGAGCAGCTGAACAACAGACAACAAATGTATAAAACAGGTACAACTGATGAGAACATACTGCATGGCACAGGAAACTCTACTTAATGCACTGCTGTGACCTGAACGGGAAGGACACACAAGGCGGGGGATAACATGTTTACGGACGGCTGCTTCATTGGGCGATACAGGAGAAACTAACACAACACTGTAAAGCAGCTATGTTCCAACAAAAATTTAAAACTAGATTAAAAATTAAAGTACTCACATGTGAAAGAGAAAAAAGAAAGAAAAAGAAGCTGATCTAACTCTGCCTATACTCTGGGATACAAGAGCGGGGAGAAAGGGGGGGGCGCTTCTTGGAGACGAGACCTACGGGCTGGCCCCACGGGTGCTGGAGATTCAAATTTACACTATGTCCTCCATTCTGGAGACTCCGACATCTTCGTCTACTCGGGCTGGTGAAATTAAGACCGCAGACTGGGGGGCTTAAACAACAGACAGTTATTTGTCTCAGTTCTAGAGACTGGAAGTCAAAGATCAGGGTGCCAATGCATTCCTTCCAGGGTGAGGCCCTTCCCCTGGCTGGCAGATGGCTGCCACCTCCCTGGTACCCACACGACCTCTCCTTGTGTGTGCAAGGTGAGAGGGGTGAACCCTGGTCTCTCTTCCTCTTCTTACAAGGACACTAATCCCATTATGGGAGCCCCAGCCGGTAACTTCATCTGAACCTAATTACCTCCCAACGGCCCCCAACTCCTAATAAACCTCCCGTTGTGGGTTAGGACTTCAATGTAGGAAATCTGGCAGAACACAAACATTCAGTACGTGATACTCAAGATGAAAAACTGCCTTAAAGTTTCTCTAAATTTGTATTCCAAGGGCCTCTGGCAGAAGGCAAGAAACAAGTCTGTTCTGGAGGGAATCACCCTTAATGATGGTTTCATATTAATGGTCAGGCATAAGCTTGGTCCAACAAGAACCACAATCCATCATTATACAATACAAGGAGAACCAGCTCCCCATGATGGAGACACAGCAGCCACAACAGGCAGAAGGAGATTTCCTAGGAATAATACCGTAAATATCAGATTGTCAAATGAGTATGCTGCAAAAAAAAAGAAAAAGGAACAACAAAAGAGAGACTTTCAAAAAAGATTAGGTAAATTTGTAAAATTTTTAGAAATGAGAGCTGTAAACAGTGAAATTAAGCACTCAATGGATAAGAATAAAAGCTTAAGAAAGACGTTTGAAAGGCCTATTTGAAGACATTACCTCACTAAAGCACAGACATCCTCAAATTCTCAAACTGTCAACACAAGACTGACATAATATCAAGTCAAAATAGTGTTCAAGAAGAAAAATTTACAATAAGAAACATTTGACAAAGAGTGAGAAAGCTTAGTAATACAGAACTTTCCTAAAAAAATTCTCTAAAGGATGTATTTTGGGTGGGAAAATATGTATACACACACATGCATAATCTGGTAGACAAGGTGAGATGATAAATAAGAGCTGATATACACACAGGACAAGCTCCAGGAGATGGTGAAGGACAGGGAGGCCTGGGGTGCTGCTGCTGCAGGGTCACAAGGAGCTGGACACGACTGAGCGGCTGAACAACACAACACAAACAGGCAAGTCACGACACTTCATGCACACATGCAAAAGGCATTTGTTCCAAAAACACAAGACGAAACTCAAGCCATGGTGGGTGACTGTACTTAAATCATTTCACGATCCTTTTATGCTTCAGGAGACGTTAAAATTTTAAGGGCAAAAAAAAAAAATTAAGGGCAACCACTGAATAGAATATAATTAGATTGTGTAAGTTGAAAGGGGAAAGTGGAATTTAGAAATTCAACCCAGAAGAGGACTAGAAAGGGCAGGAAGGATAAACGAGGTCAAGATAGCAAAATATGATGAGAGAAACGAGCCAAGATATGTGGATCTTCTAAATAAATGTGATGTAGACTAAATGCAATATTAAACTTCATGTTTAGATAAAAACCAAAATAACGTCACACAAAGCCTCACCTACATGCTATACATAAGAAATAGACTAAACAAAAAAGACAAAGAAGACTGAAAGTATCGGGGTAGAAAATCAGGCAAACGTAAAGAATGCTCTTCAAATGCCAGACAAAATAGATTTAGTCAGACTACAGAAGAGGTAAACATCAAGAATTATTGAGCCTGACCCACGAGTGTATTTTAAACCCTACGCACAAGAATTTGAGGATGCATGTTTTTTCCAAGGATTAGCAATGTAGGCAAGCAGGCCACATATGAGGCTATAATATAAATCTCAACAAATAGCGAGGGATCTGAATTCAGACAGACCACACTGGCAGCATTATTTCTGGAACAAAATTTGCTATGAACGAGCAAAAGGCCAGTAATACCAAAGACAGTTTTAGAGGGGTGCGGCGGGGAAAGAAAAAGCGAGACTGGGGTACTTCCCCTTCCAGATATCAGCATGCATTTAAAGTTAACAGTAATACAAAGCAGTGCAGAATTAGCAAGAAGACAGGCTAACAGAACAGAGAGTCCCAGAAACAGCCCCACCCATGTGTGGAAGTGTGATGCACAGCAGATGTGGCACTGCAGATCCGGGGGAAAAGAATGGAACATTTGATAATGACTACCCACATGGGGAAACAAAAAGCTGGACCCTAACTCCCATCATTCACAAGAATCAGTGCCAGGGAAGTATAAACCAGAAAGGGAAAAGTTCAAAATATAAATCTTTCAGCAGGAAATAACAGAAGAAAATGTTTGTTACCCAGGGGAGAGAGAGAAGGATTTCTTAAACAAGAGAGAAAAAAGCACAAATCCTAGGAAACAGAAAATCAGATTTTACTAAAATTAAAAACTTTCCTTTGTCAAAAGGCAACACGAGGGCAACAAGATACACTGCAGACCGAGAAAAGTTATCTTCAACTCGTATAACTGGCAAAAGTATGAATATCTAGAATATAAAAGAAGTCCTATGAATCAATAAGTGTGGGTCTATCTGATTCTAAAACATATATTCTTTTTTCACCCCGTTGGCTCTGCTTCTGCCCTTAACTGAAGATAAAAATTAATAAAAGAGGAGAGACAGAGAAAAGGCAGCAAAGATGACAGTGATGATTCTTCCTGCTCCTGTAAGCATGGATCTCTGTGTCTGTCTCCACACCCCATGAATTTGGGCTGCTCTTGTGACCTGATAGATGGGGAAACAGTGGAAACAGTGTCAGACTTTATTTTTGGGGGGCTCCAAAATCACTGCAGATGGTGACTGCAGCCATGAAATTAAAAGACGCTTACTCCTTGGAAGAAAAGTTATGACCAACCTAGATAGCATATTCAAAAGCTGAGACATACATTACTTTGCCAACAAAGGTCCGTCTAGTCAAGGCTATGGTTTTTCCTATGGTCATGTATGGATGTAAGAGTTGGACTGTGAAGAAAGCTGAGCCGAAGAATTGATGCTTTTGAACTGTGGTGTTGGAGAAGACTCTTGAGAGTCCCTTGGACTGCAAGGAGATCCAACCAGTCCATTCTGAAGGAGATCAGCTCTGGGATTTCTTTGGAAGGAATGATGCTAAAGCTGAAACTCCAGTACTTTGGCCACCTCATGCGAAGAGTTGACTCATTGGAAAAGACTCTGATGCTGGGAGGGATTGGGGGCAGGAGAAGGGGACGACAGAGGATGAGATGGCTGTATGGCATCACTGACTCGATGGACGTGAGTCTGAGTGAACTCTGGGAGTTGGTGATGGACAGGGAGGCCTGGCGTGTGTGATTCATGGGGTCGCAAAGAGTCGGACACGACCGAGCGACTGAACTGAACTGTGACTTGATTTGAACAGCAGCATGTGACCCAAGTGGTGATATGTGAATTCTGAGCTAAGGTCTCATGTGGCTTTACAGTTTGGGGTCTGATCCTCCAGGAATGCTGGACCATCATATGATAAAACCCCCAAGGTAGCCTCTTGAGAATGAAAGACCTCAAAGAAAGAGGGGTCCAGCCAGCCAATCACCAAATACGTGAGAAAGGCCAGCTTAACTCAGTCCCAGTCAAGCCCAAATGGCACAGCCAACGAGACTGACTGAGGCAAGGAGCGCAGACCAAGCACCCAGCTGAGCCCGGCCCAGCAGTGAGCAAATTAAATGGTGGTTTCCCGTGGTTTGTTACAAGGTAGTGGATGACCAATACGTGGTTAGCGGAACTTAAGTCATCAAAGAAAGCCAGAGAGGCAGGAATTGACAGTGGTGCCCTTTAAGAGAGCTGAAGAGAGATACCAGCATGGCAGGAACAGGGAATTAAACCAGGAAAAGCCACGTTCTTGCTCCCACACTTCAAGGCTTTCTGTGAACACCTCCCAGGGGAAGAGTTTATAGAACACCATTGTTGAGTTTCTACGCAACCCTATACAAACAGAATTTTGCAACTTCCTACTCTAGCTTCCTTCACCACAAGAGACTTTTCCTCTAACGACAGACACTGAAGGAATTATTTTCTTTGTCCCCATTTACTCACCAGTGCACATGCAGACAGCTCAGAGAACTGAAGACAGGCTAAGAACAGGTCGAGGAAGCAAGAAGAACAGGAACTGCCTGTCCCAACTCCATTCTTCCCAGCACCCAGCACATCACTACGTGGCACAAAGGAGGTGCCAGTGATACCTGGAACCAGAGACGGAACAGGGCCAGAACTAAAGGGACAGAGGATGAGCGGGGGTAGGCAATGGAGAATTATTCAGCTATAAAACCAAAGGACGACAGAGGATGAGACGGTTGAATGGCATCACCGACTCGATGGACATGAGTTTCAGCAAGCTTCAGGAGTTGGTGGTGGACAGGGAAGCCTGGCGTGCTGCAGTCCATGGGGTGGCAGAGTCAGACACGACTGAGCAACGGAACTGAACCGACCTAAAAACCAAAGGAAATCTACTATATCTAACAACATGGATGGACCTTGAGGGCATTATGCTAAGTGAAATAAGTCAGAGAAAGAAAATACTGTACGATCTCACTTATATGTAGAATCTAAAAACACGGCAAAAGCCCTCACGGACACAGAGAACAGACTGGAGACTGCCAGAGGTAGGGGGTGGTGGGGCAGGTAGGTAAAACGGGTAAAAAGGTAAAAATGTACAGTTATAAAATAAATAAATCATGGAGACGTACAACATTTGTTGCTGTCTAGTCACAAAGTCATGTACAACTCTTTGTGAACCCCATGGCCTGCAGCCCGCCGGGCTCCTCTGTCTGCGGGATTTCTCAGGCGAGAGTACTGGAGTGGGTTGCCACCTCCTTCTTCAGGGGATCTTTTGGACCCAGGGATGGAACCTGCGTCTCCCGTATTGCAGGCGAATTCTTTACTGCTGAGCCAGCTGGGAAGCCATACACACACACACACACACACACACACACACTAATTAATAATACTGTATTGTATTTGAAGAAAGTAAACCTCAAAAGTTCTCACCATCAGGAAAAAACAAAAAGTATGTGTCCTGGTGGATGTTAACTAGACACAGTGCAGATCATATAGCAATACATACAAACATAGAATCATTATGTTCTACTCCTGAAACTAATGTTATACATCCATTACACCCCAATTTTTAAAAACAGGATAAGCAGGGCGGGTGGCTCGGTAAAGAATCCGCCTGCAATGCAGGAGATCTGGGCCGGGCAGAACCCCTGGAGCAGGCCACGGCAGCCCACTCCAGTACTCTTGCCTGGAGAATCCCATGGACAGAGGAGCCTGGCGGGCTACGAGAGTTGGACACGACTGAGTGACCAAGCACAGGGCGGCCTCAGAGAATGGGGAACCTCAGGGCAGAGCCGAGCCCAGCAGGACAGAACCCATAGGCCATCACAAAAGCTGCCATAAATAACATTTAATGTTGTGAACAGATGTGATCATTTCTCTGCTTCTTAAAATTATTTTCACATCATAATGGGACTGTTTCTGTAACCAAGGAAACCTTTGCCGCTAGCACGTCCCACTCACCATTATCAGGATAGAAAACAATGAGGTTCGGAGAAGTACAAACACATGCACGTAAGCTTACATTTCAATTAATCTCTTTACTCGGATGAGGTACATTCACTCAGGTTCCATTCAAGCCCATTAGAACTTAACAGAGGAAGGCAAAAAAGATCTTTGCCTTATGAGATATATTAACAATGTTTGTTAAACTAAGAGATACTGCAAACATTTCCCAAGAAAAACCAATCATAACTGACTTTTTAAAGGTCTTTATTAACACCTGGGTTTCAATCTCTGAGTGAAAAACAACTGAGGGGAAGGGAAAAAGGAAAGGTTAGACACGGCCAGTAAAGATACTGGGGCTTCCCAATGCAGCAGACATGGGTTCTATCCCTGGGTTGGGAAGATCCCCTGGAGGGGAAATGGCAACACAGTCCAGTATTCTTGGCTGGATATTTCCATGGATGGAGAAGCCTGGTGGGCTACAGTCCACGGGTCGCAGAGTCAGATGTGACTAAATGTGCGTGTGTGCATGCACACGCACGCACACACACACACACACACACACACACACAAACAGAGGAAAGAGACTGAGCTGGAACCCAATCCTTAGGCTATGATTTTGCTTTGCTTTTCAGCCATTTTACTGTCATATAAGAACTCCATAAAAACACTCATAATATATAAGATCAATATAAACACTCACCCCTCCCCCAAGCTAAGAAAATAAAATCAAAACAATTATAAAGGAAAAAAAAAGAACCCTCAGGAGAGCTATATATACTCTATAGGGGGCAGGGGAGGAAAAACACTACAATTTTAACTGAAAGACAAGTTCTTTCCAACCACATTGCACAAAATCCCAGAGTCTGTTTCTCTACACAGAACAGTTTTTTAATCCATAAAATCTGTACATATAGTTCTTCCCAATCTTATCAGCTTGTTGTGAATATATAATATATATTCAGAATATATATAATATTCAGAATATATTCAGAATATATAATATAATCCACTAATGTTCTTTAAAATAATACAAATGGAGGCTTTTCATCTCCGAAGCAACACTGTTTTTCCACACACAGGGCTTGATGGTGTCATTAATCAGCACCAGCCGGAAGGCAGGACCAGGCGCTGGGGTTTCCCCAGCAGGGCACTCGGGAGCGGGACCTGTGCTGGGTGACAGTAAGCATCGCACACAGCAGTTTACAAAGCGCACACGGTTCCACATTTTCCCAGCAGACATCTTGAAGGCCACGCGCACCTGGCTATCTGTGAGTCTGGAGAACGCGACCCTGCCCGCCCGCAGGAAGACAAGTCTGGGCGGCTCCTCTCGCTGTGTCGCACCTCCCTCCCGGCTGTCTGCAGAATGGAGCTGCAGACAATGTGTGTGGAACGTCAACCAGAAACAACCTTGCACTTCACGGGCACAGGTTTGCACTGCTGAGCAAATCAAAGAAGGCTAACGGCTTCCTCCACTCTGACCAAGATGCTGTGACTCTCCTGGCTATCACAGAAGCCTTTCCTGTTACAGCAAAGGCTGCTTAATCTACTTCCTGCAGGTGGGCTCCCAGTGCCCACCACAGATGGCCATCTTTCCACTCAGCATCAGATCCAGGGGGCTGACTCTCCAAACCCAAGGCTCACCCCAACTGCCTTTAACAGGTAGGGGCTAGGGTGGGCCAAGCCACTTAACCCACCCAGCTCAACTTCTGGAAAGACCATTTTTCAAATTAGAAGCAATGGCAGCCCACTTCAATATTCTTGCCTGGAGAATCCCATGGACAGAGGAGCCTGGCGGGCTTCATGAAGTCTATGGGGTCACAAAGGGTCGGACACGAACACTGTTAGTTCACTGAGCTTTCATCATAACTGTTGATTAGTCGCTTAGTAGTGTCTGATGCTTTGTGATCCCACGGACTGTAGTCTGCCAGACACCTCTGTGTATGGGATTCCTCAGGCAAGAATACTGGAGTGGGTTGCCATTTCCTTCTCCAGGAGATCTTCCTGACCCAGGGCTTGAACCCGTGTCTCCTGCTTTGGCAGGCAGATTCTTTACCATTGAGACCCCAGGGAAGCCCTTCATTGTAATATCATAAACTATTTGCTGATCTAAGCAAGGGCACCTGTTTTATGCCAACTGGTCAAGTGAATTTTAGGGATGATAAAGCCAAGCTGCCTCCATCACAAAACTCAAATGTACTTGACCCTTAAGCACAGAACTTAAAGTAAGAGAGACAGACATTTTGAAGTCCTGGAAAGACATCATGGATGCCCTCTGAATTATAATTCTTATAGCTGGCATGATATCAGGGGCTTTTGTTTTATCAAAGTTATTTCAAAAATTATTTTAGATTAGATTTGCTTTCCTACATTGATGTTCATATAATACTTCGCTAACTGAGGAGTAAAGGTTTACATTCTAATAAACCAGGCCAGTGGTTTCACCTGGAAAAATTTCGCCCTGAGAGAACATTTAGCAATGTCTGAAGATTATTTTCGATTGACACAATTTGGGAAAGAGGGTTATAAGGACTAGCTGAGAGTGGTTTGTTGGAAAACTGCTAACGTCAAGGCTGAGAACAGCCCACCACAACAAAGAATTTTCTGGTCTGAAATGGCAGCAGCACCAGATGAGATCATAATTCAAAATAAATCACACAGGAGCATGAGAGAGACTTTCTGGGACGCTTAAAGAAACTAAAGTTTTGCAACTTCCTATGGAAATGGCAACCCACTCCAGTGTTCTTGCCTGGAGAATCCCAGGGATGGGGGAGCCTGGTGGGCTGCCGTCTATGGGGTCGCACAGAGTTGGACACGACAGAGCGACTTAGCAGTAGCAGCATGCCAGCTTCCCCTTCACTTCAAGGCTCTTTCTAAAACAAGAGCCACTGAAGCAACAAGCTTTCTGTCTGGACCTCCTTCCCCCATTTTCATACCGGTATGGACCTAAACAACTGTTGAAAAAAAAAGATGAAGAATAGCCCCAGGCAGATTTCCACAAGGACACATGGATGGCCAATGGCCAAGAATGAAAACTGAGTCTTAGAGGGAACCCCAAGGATGGAATCTATTTTCCAGTCCCTGACATTCCAAACCAACACAGCAACCCATACTGGGAAGTGTTCTTCCCATACTGAGGAAGGGGAGGATAAAGAAGATCACCTAGCAGGTTGTCATTACAAAAATCTCAACGAAGCAGACAACAGAAAGTTATCCACAAACACCCCAGTTATGGTCTGCATGGGGCCGTAACATTCCCATCATCTTACCATTTCACGCAGACAAAAAACAGGACCAAGAACCAAGGAGAGAGCTGGTGACCTAAGAGAGTAACCTCCCATCTTGACGGCACATTAGAACCACCTGAGAGTTTTTAAGCAACCACACACCCTAACAAATGCATACCCAAGCCCTGCCCCAGACCAAGGGAATCACTATTTCTGAAAAGAGGCCCTGCGGTCTCAGCATCTAGACAGTAGAATCTACTTCTTTCTACCCAGGGAAGGAAACTGCTTTAAGTATACTTCATAAACTTAGTTCTCAGACAATATCCTGGTGTAGACAGAAGTGGAGTAGAGTACTGAGGAGAATAACACCCAGCAGCCCCTCGTTACAAGTCAGAGAACCTTCCCGTCACCATTAAGACACTGTGCTTTGAAAGCGTATTCACTGAGCACCTCCTAGGACTTATTCTGAACACTTTAATTACTCAATCATTCCTCACAATAGCCTCATTTGATAGTAGCGTGGTATGATCCCAACTGCAGGCACGAGGTCACGGGGCACAGATTAACCATAATCTGTTCAAAGCTAATAAAGATCAACACGGGACTCATTCCCAAGGAACCTGGTTCCACAGCCCACTTAAGCCATTAGGCAGTGAGGTTTCTACATCAAGGAAACAAACCTCTCCATGAAAAAGGCTTCACAAAGAATCCAGCCCTGAAAGTTAATCACATCTTTCCATCAGAATTCTCAGGGCAGGATCAGGGCCAAGCTTGCAGACTTGGACCTGCTACAAGGGGCGATTCACCAGGTAAAACCTCCTGCAGATAGGCGCCAGCCGGGGTGCCTGCGGACACGGCCAGGCCCTCTGTCCACGTGGCCTCACATTCCCTATGACCACCCTAAAATGGTCTCCACATCACATCTCAACTCTGTCACTCAGGATGCTTCTTATTTTTAGTTACTTCTAAATTTAGACTAAGGCTATAGTCCACAGTTTCTCCGTTGTTTTCTATAGTCACTGCAGCTGTCTGTGGACACTGCTTTATCTCTACTTCATTGCGGACCATCTTTCAGGTTGTTTTATCCTGTTTACTCGCCCCCTCTTTTATCTTCCACTGTTAAATGCAGACAAGGAAATGGTAACAACCAGAAAGCAAACAGGCTGGGACCCAGGTTGGGGGCTGAGTGTCTTGCTTCCCTCTGGCCACGGGGATGGAGCTGCAGCTGCTGAGAACGTTTGAGAATGCTTCTGGAACTTAATAATGTTGAAACCAACTTAGAAAACATCCAGGAAACCCACACTGTGACTTTACCTTCACGCTGTATTTCTGAACCAGGTTGATTATCTAACTTGACCAAGCACACTTGATTCTGAAGGGTTTTTGATCACTACAAAATAGTAAAAGGTGAAGTGATTAAAAGAACAAAGAACTACACTAGAATGTTAAAGTATAAGGACAGAAGCATGTCACAGTCAACAGGGAACATTCAGCAACCAGCTTAATTCTTTTTTTTTTTCCAGCTTAATTCTTAAGAGCAAATACTTAAATGTCGATTCCAAGACATGATTTCTGTATGTGTGTGTGTTAGTCACTCAGTCTTGTCCAATTCTTTGTGACCCATGAACTGTAGCCCTCAGGGCTCCTCAGTCCATGGGATTCGCCCGGAAAGAAGTCTGGAACGGACAGTCATTTCCTTCTCCAGTGGATCTTGTCATCCCAGGGATCGGACCTGGATCTCTTGCATTATAGCCAGATTCTTTACTGTCTGAGCCACCAGAGAAGCCCAGTTATGATTTGGAAACAAACAAATACATAAATCTTCTAAGAATGATTCCAAAATAAAAAAAGTTGTAATGGGGTTAAAACAACATTAAGTTCAGTTCAGTTGCTCAGTCCTCTCCGACTCTTTGCGACCCCAGGAATCACAGCACGCCAGGCCTCCCTGTCCATCACCAACTCCCGGAGTTCACTCAAACTCATGTCCATCAAGTTGGTAATGCCAACCAGCCATCTCATCCTCTGTTGTCCCCTTCTCCTCCTGCCTTCAATCCCTCCCACCATCAGGGTCTTTTCCAATGAGTCAACTCTTCTCATGAGGTGGCCAAAGTATTGGAGTTTCAGCTTCAACATCAGTCCTTCCAATGAACACCCAGGACTGGTCTCCTTTAGGATGGACTGGTTGGACCTCCTTGTGGTCCAAGGGACTCTCAAGAGTCTCCTCCAACACCACAAGTTCAAATGCATCAATTCTTAAACAACATTAGGTTCAGTATATTTAGCACACAGATTTCAAAGGCATCTGGTCTAAAGGAGGATGTATGGTCAGCTGTGGACAGGGTAAAGCTATGTACACAGAATATACCCAGATATTCTCAAAATAGGTACCTATGTACAAACACATCTTTAAAATAAAAAAAATTTTAATAAAGTCTTAAAACTTCACAAACTGTGTATATGCATAAACACAGAGACACACACAAATCTTTTCTCAAAAGAAAGAAATACATCAAAACAGTGATTGTGTTTAAAGGAACAAATCATGAGCAATTTCACACTTTATATGAGAGGTCTGTAAAGGGCCAGATAGTATTTTCAGCTTTGCAGACCATGCATCCCAGTCATAACTACTCAAATCTGCCACTGAAATGGGAAAGCAGCCAGAGACAAAACATCAATGAATGGGTGTGACTGTGTTCCAATAAAGCTTTATTTATAAAAAGAGGCCACAGGCTGGATTTGGCCAGTGCGTCTTAATTTGCCAACCCTTAATTTATACCCATAACCTACAAGGAAAAACTGAGACAGGAGAAAATATCCAAAAAATGGTTGAGCACACACTGTGATTTGTAGTATGTACACCCAGACCTTACAAAATCCTTTCAATAACCTAATGTAACCCAACACGCCTCACTTGGGTCATTTTACAGAAACCACTGTGAACCAAGTTTTATGGGGTTGAGCCTGCCATCTTGTGGTCACGTAAAAGAACAGCCTTCGTGGTATTCATTCCCTATCATTTAAACATTCACAGCTCCCTGGTCAGAAAGAGAAAAACAAATACCATTTGATACCACTTATACGTGGAATCTAAAATACGATATGAACGAACCTATCTACGAAATAGAAACAAAATCAGGGACAGAGAAGAGACTGGTGGTTATCTTCCACCAGGGGAGGAGGGTGCGAGAGGGTAGGAGTGGGTGTTTCAGATTAGCAGATGCAAATGGGCATATGCAGAATGGATAAAAAATAAGGTCCTACTATAGAGCACAGGGCACTATATTCCATACCCTCTGATAAGCCATAATGGAAGAGAATATGAAAAAGAATATATATATACGTATATGTTATATATGTATGTGTGTGTATATATATGTATATGTATGTACATATGTTGTTCAGTCACCCAGTCATATCCACCTCTTGTGACCCCATGGACTGCAGCACGCCAGGCCTCCTATATCTTTAGGTTTCTCAAGTGGCCCCAATGGTAAAGAATCTGCCTGCCAATGCAGGAGACATGGGTTCAATCCCTGAGTTGGGAAGATCCCGTGAAGTAGGAAATGGCAACCCACTCTATTATTCTTGCCTGGAAAATTCCATGGGCAGAGGAGCCTGGCAGGCTATATAGTCCATGGGGTCACAAAAAGTCGGACAGGACTAAGCACTCACACTACATATATATATCTATATATATATCTGAGTCACTTTGCTGTATGGTGGTTAAGTAATGCAACACTGTAATTCAACTATATTTCAGTTAAACAAACAAAAAGGTACACAGCTCCCTGGAATGCTTTCCTAAAGATACGATGGGCGTATGGGTACTACAATTGATTGGGATTGATTCTCTCAAGACTCAACTTGTCAAATTCTCCCAGGGAACCACTCGATAAAAGGATGAGCTATCAGCAGGCATCTGGTGTGATCTATTCTTATCGACCGAGCTTCAGAAGGGACTTTGCAAAACAAGAATACTCAAAGTACCTACACTCAGAGGTGGGAAAGGAAGACCTTTTTTAACCCAACTTTTAAAAATAAGTCCCCAGTCCCAGCTTACTAAAAGCCACCCCAGCTCTAGAACAGATCACGGCGAGATTAAGCGAGAGCCGTATCTATTCATCCGTGGGCTTGTTCCCAGATTCTCCTGCTGAACAAGAATGAGCACCTAAAAATGAAGAAGCTCTAAGCCCAGTCCCAGGAAACAAATTCAGGAGATGGAGAGGTGCAAGCAAGAACAGTGTTGCAGGAAGAAAGCCCACATGAAAGATGTCTGGGGAGCCAGAGGATGGAGCTTGGTGGGGGTCCCAGAAGGCTTCCTGGGGCAGGTCGCATCCAAGCTGCTCCTTCTAGAGTGAGCATAAGGTTGTCAGAGGGAGAGGAAGGAAAGGTATAAACAGGAAAAACAGCAGATGGCGCAGGGGAGGGGGTTTCTGCCAAAGGGCTCGTCTCCAGACTCGAGGTCAGAAGAGCCCCAGGGAAAAGCAGACCAAACACCAGCTCTGGGCATATTTCCACTCCAGGCTTCTCAGTCCACATCCTCTCCCCTTCCACACAAGGAAAGACAGAACTGGGGCAACATAGGAGATGGTGCCGTGGAAGCAGGGGCAGGACCAAAGCCCCAGCATGTTCAGTGACTCCTGGCAGTCCGGCGTCTCTACATCTCCACCCACAGTCAAGAGACAGTGGCCTCCATCTACTTATCTTTCCCCCAGAGCACAAAGAGCAGCAGCACAACAGAGCTTTCCATTGCAGCCAAGTGGCAATTCCACCAGCATGTAAGTTCCCAGCCCCTTTACACCTCGACATGGGAGCTCAGTAATCTGATCATCTTCCTCAGGCATCTTACAGGACCTGCCAGGCGCAGGAAATCCACAGAAAGACGCAAGCCACGAGGGGCACCCCCAGGGCACAGCCATACCTGTGTCACTGCTGAGAAAGGCGAGGGGGCTCTCGCCGAGGTCGGCCGGGCCGTCCAGCCGATGGGGCGGGTTCTCCAGCAGCTCTGCTCCTCCCTCCAGCTCGGGGCAGGTCCTCACCAGGAGGCCCAGGGACGGCTGTGTGAGGAAATCTCTGAGCACAGAGGAGTTCAGGGTGCCTGCAGCCCGCTTATTGATCTCGAGAATCTCATCTCCCGCCTTCAGGCCTGCCAACGTGAGATGGAAAAATGTTTAATCTCACACACACACACATACATAAAAGCAGCAGCAGCGTCGAATCAGATTGCAGCAGCAGAGGAGCCCCGCTTCTAAAGGGCACACCGAGCTCTCCTGGTAGAGGTGCCGCTGCTGCACACAAGCTGGCGTGTGCCAGGGGGCTCCTCGGGTGACCACGTGGGCTTCGGTTCTGGAAGGTTCTAGACTGGGATGTCCCAGCAGGCCTGAGCTGCCCTGAACACACCGACCAAACAACCACACCCCTTCTTGAATCTACGTGCTCTGCTGTTAGCTGCTCAGTCCTGTCTGACTCTTTGTGACCCCACGGTCTGTGGCCCGCCAGGCTCCTCTGTCCATGGGATTCTTTGGGTAAGAATACTGGAGTGGGTTGCCACGCCCTTCTCCAGGGGATCTTCCCAACCCAGAGATCAAACCTGGGTCTCCTGCACAGCAGGCAGATTCTTTACCATCTGAGCCCCCGGGGAAGCCCATGTGTTCTATCCTAGCTACTGTCCCACAATTTCAAGGGGAAACATGGCAATGCGCCCTGATTTCAGCAATGCATGTGCCATGTACACGCCTGTCTACCATGGACACATGTGCATAGTCAGCTAAAGCCTAAAAATCGTTGCTATGGAAACAAAATGCAGGCGTCTCCTCAGCTACAATCACTGAAGGTCATCTCATTCCAAACACATTCAGGGATAAGTTTACAGAACCAAATGCAATCATATTTGCTCCCTGCACCCTGTCCTCCCCCCAACCACCTTTTTATATGGGCTTCCCAGGTGGTGCTAGTGGTAAAGAATCCACCTGCCAATGCAGGAGATGCAAGAGACTTAGGTTCGATTCCTGGATCGGGCAGATCCCCTGGAAGAGGAAATGGCAATCCACTTCAGTATTCTTGCCTGGAGAATTTCATGGGCAGAGGAGCCTGGCGGGCTACAGTCCATGGGGTCACAAAGAGTCGGACACGACCGAGGGACTGAACCACCACCACCTTTTATACAAAACGACATCAGAACCTTGGGGTGAGTGGCCTTCTGAAGGTCCCGAAAGGTTCTGCTACTTTTGCAAAGCGTTCTCGGGGGCTGCCAGAGCTTGGGACCCAGAGGAGTAGCCGTGAAGCAGCCCAGCCTTGGAGAACAGGAACTTGTGATTGACTCGGGGCAGGTCTGCCTGACATTTAAAGAACTTTGCAGCCGTGTGAGAAAGGGAGAGGTTAGGGGAGAACAGGAGACAAAACACGGGGTCCTTTCAGCTAAGAAGAAGGAAAGAGGATGATTTCTATTTTCAAGACTAATGTGGAAAAACAAATCTGTAAAAAGGGAGTGACTGAAGAAGGGCAAAGGCAAAGGATGATCTTCAGCCAACGCGAAGCCACACAGCCCCTCGGGCGTCCGCAAGTCTCACTCTGATTCCTCAGACAAGTTCTCACTTCCCCGCTTCGCCGGGTCACACCTCAAGGTCAGCTTTACTCAGGTTTCCAAAACACTTGAAATCAACCCTCTGTCATGAAAATACTCGAGGAAACATCACGGGTGAGAAGGCAATGGGAGAGAAATGAGAAAGTTTCTCTCCGTGCCAGAGGTGGAATTCTAGGAGACTAACCATTCCACTTCCAGGCAAAAGATCCTGGCGTTACAACATTTGAATTGAAAATACCAAACTTCCACATGTGAAAGGCAGCTGTCATCTTTGAAGTCTTCTCTTGGAGACAACTCCTTTGGTTGGGCATCAGAGGCCGTAATATAAGGAGGAAAACAAGAAAAGACAAAAACTAAAAACATCTGCAAGTTTTGTTTTGTTTTTTAAAATGAACTGCTAGGTTGGCTGGAATTCCCTGGTGGTCCAGTGGTTAGGACGCCACGCGCTCACTGCCAAGGGTCTAGGTTCAATCCCTGGTTGGGGGAACGAAAGCCCACAAGCCATGCAGCCAAAAAATAAATTGATTTCTTTAAATAACTTTTAAAAAAGAATTTCTAGGTTTGTATGACTGTTTGAATACGAGTGTATAGTGGGTTAAAGGGCACCCCCTGAAAAAGTATGTCCGTGTTCCAGAACCTGGGAATGAGACCTTATTTGGGAACAGGATCTCTGCAGCTGTATTTCAGTAAAAGCTCTTGAGATCAGACCATGCTGGATTATCTGATGGGTCCTAAACCCAGTGACAACCATCCTGTGGGACAGACACAAAAGAGAGACACAGGAAGTAGAGGAGAAAGTCAGGGGAGGATGGAGAGTGAGACTGAGTGATGCTGCCACAAGTCAGCGAACACCAGATGAAGGAAAAGGCAAGAAAGGACCCTACCCACCAACCCGCCCCCACCCCCAGAGCCTCCCAGGGACCCCAGCGCTGCAGACACCCTGGCTTCAGACTCTGTCCTCCAGAACTGTGGCAGAAAACAGTTCTGTTTCCTGAAGAAACTATGTTAGCAGCTCAGTCATGTCCGATTCTTTTCGACCGCATGGACTGTAGCCCGCCAGGCTCCTCTGTCCATGGGCATTCTCCAGGCAAGAATACTGGTAAGAGTTTAATTGAGATTCAACAAAATAATCCATGTAGAACTCCTCACATTGCACTTGGCATGTTGAAGATATTCAACAGACAGTAACTCTTATTATTAATGTTTGGTAGCAGAAAGAGGAAAACTTTGTTTTTCATTTTGAGCCTACTCAAAAATATTCCCCACTTGCCCACAGGTGAAAGCTGTGAAATATCCCATCTGTCTAGAGAGTTCTAGCCCATGGCCTTCTCAGCCAGGCTTTGTCTTATGGAGCCATCAGGAAGACACTTAGATGGCAGCAATAAAAGATGCCTGATCCCAACCTCAGAGGATTCCAAGAGCAGAACAACAGGCTAAAGATGAACAGAGACATGTGTAAACACGCTCTGGTTTCCAAAGTCAATTCTACAAGGACACTCAACGTGAGATCCAACACGGAGCAGAGGGTGAGAGAGAGAGAGAGCAGGAATATGGGAACTAATCATCAGCCCATTCCTGGCCAAAAGCCCATGGTGGCTAACAATAATAAAGTGTAGGCTCAATGAATGATCAGAATATTCGGTTCTAATTAGGCTGCAAGCCACCAGACTCCCCTTGGTGTGCACCACATTCTGGTCATTTTAAGAAACACTGGCATCGGGATGGTGTCCAGAGGGCAATGACCAGAGTTTATTCTACATTCTAATGAATTGTTGAAGGATCTGCAAAGGTCAAATTTGGAAAAGACTTAGCAGCTGTAATACAACAAATATCACGAACTCCTCTGGCTGGCTATAAAGAAGGAGGCTTAATGGAGAATGGAAGCTGAAGGAGAAGGATGTTTTATCATCAGAGTCTGTATGGTCCACCGGGAGCTCTCCAACACTGGCTAGCTCTCCATCACCTTCACATAGAGGCTACACTTCAACATCAAATACCCCAAGTACCACAATAGCATCACTGACTCATGGGACACGAAGCTGAGCAAACTCCAGGAGACAGTGAAGGACAGAGGAGCCTGGCGTGCTCTGGGGTCACAAAGAGTTGGACACAACTTCACAATTGAACAACCACCACAACCCCAAATCTCTCTCCCAACACAGCCTTCTGCAGGCCGGGTACTGGGATGGTTTGATACCCACGTGGACGAATGGACATCCCTCTTGCATCTGTAGAGAAGAGCGTCATAGGGGGCAAGGGGGTTGCAGCACTGAACCGTTGTTTTCATCTACCACCAGGGTTCTTGGATTCAAAGGACTAAAACAGGATGTGACTGAAACCAGGGCGGCGTATTTCCCCACCCCCGCACCCAGCACAGTCACTGCAGGGCTGAAAGAGATAAAAATCAGTTTGGGGTTCAAAGGGGAATAAACCCCGCCACCTCTGCTCTTAGCTGAGATACCCTCAGTGAGGGAACCATACTGGCTGCCTCTGGTCTCGAAAACACAGAAGGAAAATGAAGGAACAGTCACACCCGTGGCAGTTAGCGGCGGGTACGTTACTTGGACTTTATTTCCCATGGGTCACACCTTTGTCATCTCTGTGCAGAGCCAAGAAAGACTGCAGGGAGCACTTCTCTGATGCTGACAACACAGGGCTAGGTCAGCAGCACAGGGGCCCCGCCAGCTGAACACCCAGAACTAAGCTGCCCCAGCACGTGGAAGGAAGGAGAAAGGTCAGTCTGCCTTCCATCCGTTCCCAGGTGCTCCATCCAGCCGTCCCTGAGCAGAACTAGACACAGGCATCACGTCCAAGCAGAACTGACTTGTACATTCAGTGGGTGTGAATTTGCCACTGCCTGAAAGAAGCCAAAATTCCATAGCAAGAAGAATGAAACGAAGGTGGAGTTTAAGCCCTACCTTACCTGCCCAACTCATTTACAATGAGTACAGTAACTTGAAGAAAAAACAAAAAGAAAGTTAGTCACTCTGTCGTTTCTGACTCTTTGCAATCCCATGTAGTATAGCCCACCAAGTTCCTCTGTCCAAGGAATTCTCCAGGCAAGAATCCTAGAGTGGGTTGCCATTTCCTTCTGCAGAGGATCTACTTGACATAGGAATTGAACCCGGGTCTCCTGCATTGTAGGCAGATTCTTTACCACTTGAGCCACCAGGGAAGCCCAAGAATGTCTCCCCAAAAAGTCATGTCCACTCAAAATGTGACCTTATTTGAAAATAGGGTCTCTGCAGGTGTAATGAGGTCAGGATGACGCCATACTAGAGTAGAGTTCGTCCTAAACCCAATGACTGGTGAATGTCATCTGAAGACAGGGAGACACACAGGAAAGACCACGCTGTGAGATCAGAGAAGGAATCAGTGATGCAGCTACAAACCAAGGATGCCCTGGACTATTAGCAGCCAGCAGAATCTAGAGAGAACCATGGAAGAGATTCTTCCTGCAGGGGCTCAGAAGGAAACAACCCTGCCAATACCTTGATTTCAAACTTCTGGCCTCCTGATCTGTCTGAGAATACACTTCTGTTGTTTTGAATCACCTAGTTGGTGGTAATTTGTTCCTGTAGTCCTAAGAAACTAACATAGGAAGCCAAAAAGAAAATCTAGGATGAAAAGATTTTCTCAGTAGAAAAAGGATGGAGTGCTGGGGTTCCACAAGTAGCCTAGACAGACAGTACTAGGAGCTCTTGTAGAGGGGCAGGCAGGTATAGCAGACAAGAGCTCTCTATGGAGGGCAAGATGTCTGGATCCTGAACCCCGAGGACCTCAACTCCTACAAAGATCCCCCCATGAATGGCAGCAACAGAACATGAAGCAGCTTTGCAAGCTAAGGTGAAGATCAGTGTCAGCTTTGAGCAGTGGGCACCAAAACACAAAGGGGTCTTCCCGAGCAGCTCCAACCAGACCCCCAAGACCTTCATTCCACCCCAGATGGTAGGGAAAGACAACCCCTTCTGATTCAAAGGGAATTTCCCACCAACCCCATGGAAATGGGCTCAGAATTAGATTTAAAATCTGGAAGGCAACATTCCTTGCACAATTGAGCTGATGGGAAAAATACTCATGTTCCCTGGGAGTGTTTTCACTGAGACAACACTTAAATACTCTTCAGAGGTGACCATTTGGAGCTGATCTTTCTCATTCACCAACCAGAGAAATCCAAAAGAGAATTGAAGACAGGCAATCAAGACAAGATGGTTAATAACTTACCTTTCTTGGAAGCTAAGCCAGTTTCTTTTACACTATTCACGTAGAGCCTTCGAACACCATCCTCTTCCACAGAAGAAAGTGAAAACCCTGGGAACAGAGACAGCAGGGTAAGATAGCAGCTAACACTCAGACCCTCTGAGTGTGGAGCAAACGACAGAGAGAATCTGGGGTGAGTCTGGCATGCTCACTGTTTGGGGTTATAGTCTTTCCTCCTTTGTACTGTGTCACAAAGCAGAAAAAAGTATTTTTAGACAACTATAAATGAAGCCACAATAAAAATTAATATTACCAAGTACATCTATTTCCATATAACCAACTATCAACTCAAGTGGAAAAAAATGACCTTGTTTTTTGCCTTGCTTGATAGTTAATGCCACAGTTTTGCTTTTTTTCACTGTTCTCTCTGCCACACACAAGAGAAACGGTTAGCTTATCTCATTTGGGTCCCCTTGACCTTTTTTTTTTAGTCAATCTATGTCCTAGGACATGTCAGAACAGAACACCTGTACCGTGTGTGATCACCTATATAGTGCTGTGTGGACACTGCTTTAATTTAGTAAAATTCTGCAAACGGGGATACATAACAACACATTTTACAACTCCTTTTCATATTGAAACTGATGGACTGCACATTTTCCTAGTGTCAGATCATAAGATTATCTTATATTCATCCAGGCTTCCAGAGCTCAGTTAGTTAATTAACCTTGGGCTTTGCGACATCCTTCAAAAAATAAGGCAGAACAAGGCTCTGAAGTTCTAAGTGCTCCCAATCCCATTGCTACAAGCCTTGGTCACTTCTGTTTCTCATATAAAACTCTTTCTGACCAATCAATGGAAAGTCCACAACCAAAACCTACCTTCCCTCAGAATAAAACACTTTGCCAGATAATCCTAAAAGGGCAATGGAATTAATGCAACTGTAAATATCAGACATGGTTTCTGCTCTGGGAGAAAAATAAGGCTTAGGCAGAGAAAAATATAGTGGGTTTTTTTTTTTTTTTTTAAAGCAAAGAACAAAATAGAATAATTAATTAATGGATTGGGGCCCAGGGATTCACTGAGACTTCTAAGACTGTGTCAAATAAACACTTTTTTTTTTTTTTTGGTACCATTCACAGAACCAGGAAATAGATACCCACAGGCAGGCAAAACCTCCAAATACCATCACCCACGAGGGGACGATAACTCCCTCGGATAGAGAACAAGAGAAGCTCACCCCTGAGGACTTTCCAGAGTCTTTATTTTAGTCTCTTATTTTAAATTCCATTCTTACAGCAACTTCTAACTTTCAGAAGACTCTTCAAGAAGTCCCACTCAGGGCTTCCCCGGGGGTCCAGTGGTTAAGAATCCACTGTGCAATGCCGGGAACATAGGTTCAATCTCTTCTCTGGGAAGATCGCACATGCCTCAAGGAGCTAACCCTCGGAGCCACAACTGTGGAAAGCTGCCTGCCTAGAGCCTGTGCTCCGCAACAAGAGAAGCCACCCAATGAGAAGCCTGTCTATTACAGCTAGAAAGTAGCCCCGCTCTCCAAAACTAGAGAAAGCACCCGAACAGCAACAAAGACCCAACACAGCCAAAATGAAAGAGAGGAATATCAAAAAACTAAGTTCTACTCAGATAAAGATAATTTAGACATGAGCCATTTAAATGACATTAGCCTAACACAGTGGTATTTATCTGCATTTCAACAGAGATTTTCTCTTCCTTTTATCTGTTAGAATAGATACAGAATCAAGGACTATATCAGGGAAAGGAATAGAATCCATTAAAATACAGGCATTTCCTTTCTCAAACGCTATCATTTTATAAAATGCTGAGATCAGATTTTTTAACTATACTTTTAATTCAAATTTTCTTCTATTAAATATAAAATGAACACAATGTCCGGAGAGTGTGATGTGTTGAGAGCCTACAGCAAGTCACCTTAAATCAGAGTCAGAGCAGAAGGCCGAGGTATTCATTTGTTGCTTTCTTTCTTTACCACTAAAGGTGTCAAGAGGCCCAAGGAGCAGTCTCTATTTCAAGAGGTCAACAGTCTGCACACTGGGGGATAGGTGGGAATTTTAACCATTTCCTACAGTAACAAATACGTGTTCACTTGTATTAGCTTTTAGATTCCACCTATAAGCGATATCATATTGTATTTGTCTTTCTCTGACTTATTTCACTAAGCATAATATTCTCTAGGCCCATCCATGTTTCTGCAAATGGAAATAGTTCGTTCTTTTTCATGGCTGAGTATCATTTCATTGTATCTCTGCTGCTGCTGCTGCTGCTGCTGCTAAGTCGAATCAGTCATGTCCGACTCTGTGCGACCGCATAGACGGCAGCCCAACAGGCTCCTCTCCTATTGTAAATACTGCGGCTATGAACACCGCGGTGCATGTATCTTTTGGAATCAGAGTTTTCATTTTTTCCAGATATATATAAGCAGGAGTGGGACTGCTGGATCCCTGATAGTTCAGTTGGTAAAGAATCCACGTGCAAGGCAGGAGAACCTGGTTTGATTCCTGGGTCGGGAAGATCTCCTGGAGAAGGAGACGCTACCTACTCCGGTATTCTTGGGCTTCCCTGATGGTTCAAACAGTAAGGAATCTGCCTGCAATGTGGGAGAGCAGGTTTGATTCCTGGGTTGGGAAGATCCTGCAGAAGAGGGCATGGCAACCCACTCCAGTATTCCTGCCTGGAGAATTACCACAGACAGAGGAGCCTGGTGGGCTACAGTCCATGGGGTCTCAAAGAGTCAGACATGACTGAGCAACCAAGCACAGCACAGCACAAGGTAGTTCTATTTTTAGTTTTTTAAGGATAGCAACAATCTAATTCCAAGAACACACATGTAATACAGTCCAAAATGACGGCCACATGAAACAGAAGGAGTTAGTCCATACAAAGCCAACACGTCCACCCCACCGAAAGGCTTAGAGTTACAGAGACCAGGAGGCATCACGAGTGACATATGGCCATGAAAATGAAGGAGGTGATTAAAACTAAGCAAAGAAACCAAAAAGACAGACTCATTTCCTGAATAACCAGAAGCTTCTTCATACTGAAATTGAGGACCAAAGAAAAATCATGACAACACAGTAAACAAAACAGATGGACTCAAAACCAGAGTCCAGGACACAGTGAAATGGAGAAAGTGAGAAAAATGTAGACTCCACTGACAGAGAGAAGGGGGCTCCTGGGTGGCTCAGCGGTACAGAACCTGCCAGACAACGCAGGAGGTGTGGGTTTGACCTCCGGTTGCGAAGATCTCCTGGAGGAGGAAATGGCAATCCACTCCAGTATTCTTGCCTGGAAAACCCCATGGACAGAGGAGCCTGATGGGCTCTAGTCCATGGGGTCACAAAGAGCTGGACATGGCTTAGCAACTGAGCAGGCATGCCTGTTGACATGGAGGGGATACAAGACCAAAAATCTAATAGTCTAAGAAGTCCCCAGAGAAAAACAAATACTCAGTTGCTGAAATGAGGCATTCTTCCACTTCAAGGCTGCCTAGATGATCATGCTTAGTCTATTACAAAACTATGTGAACGAACTTTAACAACAAGCTCTGAGGGAGTCCTGAGGGCTGAGGTGGAGGGAAGGATGAGAAATTAGGCAAGTGCTAAATCTTTCCATTTGTTTCGTCAGTGGGATTATTAAGTCATATTTTCCTCCCTGAAGTGTTCTACAATAGAAAGCAGTATCTGGTTTGTATGCTGATGTGTGCTAGTAACTTACATGCACTGAAACTGATGTACAGCAGGAAGCTGCTCTTAGATGCAAATGTCAGAGAAAGATGGGCTGACTTTAGACTCCTTAGTACCTTTGAGGTCAGAGACTCTCAGGTCTCTTAGGGCCGGGGGACTCTTTAACTTCTGTGGAAATACCTAAGCCAATGTGAACTGGACACTGAGAATAAATGGGTCAGCTGAGCTTATTAGCTATGCATCTTGAGAGTCCCTTGGACTGCAAGGAGATCCAACCAGTCCATCCTAGATCAGTCCTGGGTGTTCACTGGAAGCACTGATGTTGAAGCTGAAACTCCAATACTTGGGCCACCAGATGCAAATAGCTGACTCATTGGAAAAGACCCTGATGCTGGGAGGGATTGAGGGCAGGAGGAGAAGGGGACAGCAGAGGATGAGATGGCTGGATGGCATCACCGACTCAATAGACATGAGTTTGAGTGAACTCCGGGAGTTGGTGATGGACA
Organism: Bos grunniens; assembly: GCF_055505025.1. NCBI lineage: Eukaryota > Metazoa > Chordata > Mammalia > Artiodactyla > Bovidae > Bos > Bos grunniens. Next base: position 153,108,401 of record NC_141165.1, read on the forward strand.
GGGAGGCCTGGCGTGCTGCAGTCCATGGGGTTTCAAAGAGTCGGACACGACTGAGTAACTGAACTGAACTGGAGGTTGTCCAAGGTGAAGTCCAGGAACTAGTACAGACAGGATGCAACTGATAGCAATATAAGGGTGGAAAGCAAGACTAAGCATCAAGAAACTCATCGTTTGGTACCACCACACCCTCCAAGCATGGGACTTTGTCCTTTACAAAAGCAGGGGAGGTCCAGGACAGGACCCCTGCTTCTTTATGTCAGGTCATGTGAGAAGCACAGCTGACAACACCTTCTGCGTTGATTTCTGATGCCCTGTAACCCCTTCAGTGTGGAAACGGAAACAGGTTCTGCAACTACTTCAGTCACTTTAATAAAAAGTATAGCGACTTCCCAAGCAGTCCAGTGGTTAAGACTCTGCACTCCAACTACAAGGGGCGTGGGTTTGACCCCTGGTCGGGGAACTGAGATCCAACAGGCTATGCGGCAAAGCCAAAAAAATAGAAACATGTGAAATGTCATGTATGAAACGAGATGCCAGTCCAGGTTCAGTGCACGATGCTGGATGCTTGAGGCTGGTGCGCTGGGACGGCCCAGGGGGATGGTATGGGGAGGGGGGAGGGAGGAGGGTTCAGGATGGGGAGCATGTGTATACCTGAAATTTAAAAAAAAAAATTAAAAAATTAAAAAAATAAACAAAATAAAAAAAATAAAAAATACTGTGAACTGATCTCCTACATTTAAAACTTGGGAGATATAGAAAAAAAAAAAAATAGAAATAACTTTAAAGAAATAAAATTTTTTTTAATATAAAAATATGCGCTGCCCTGGTGGCTCACTGGTGAAGAATCTTTCTGCCAGTGCAAGAGACATGGGTTTGATCCCTGTTATGGGAAGATACCCTGGAGAAGGAAATGGCAACCCATTCCAGTATTCTTGCCTGAGAAATCTCAAAGACAGAGGAGCCTCATGGGCTATACAGTCCATGGGATAGCAAAGAGTCAGACATGACTTGTCACCTGAACAATAAGATAAAAATAGAGCAGTTTTAGGTCATTTCTGTTTCAGAGGCCCCCAAACCAGTCCATCTTGGAGTCTGACTCCAAGAACTTTGAAACTCAGCTCTCTTGCCTTTTGCTATGTTCCTCTCTTACCCAAGAGAAATCAAATAAACCAGAGAGAAAAGAGTAACTGACATGGTGCATTTCAGTTCGGAGGACCCAGACACTTATGTGTAGCACTGCCACCGATTACTGCTTTTATTACTGAGGTCATGCTTCTGCTATAATAATAAGCCTTTCAGACACATTTATCCCTTGCCATCAAAAACGTCTGCTAGCTTAATGATGTCTTTCGTTTTAAGGTCAAGAAGTAAAATAACATGAAGGTATAAGTCAAGTGGCCAGGGGTCAGAAGTTAGGTTTTCCTCATTAGGACAAAGCACTCCAGTGGAAGTGGTCTGAGAGGTTCAAATAAGCCTCTGCCTGCGGGAGAGGCTACAGAGGAATACTGAAGGTGGTGCTGCCCAGTAGGGGGTCTGTAGATTTTCAAATGCTCTGCTGCTGCAGCTGCTGCTGAGTCGCTTCAGTCGTGTCCGACCCTGTGCGACCCCATAGATGGCAGCCCACTAGGCTCCCCCGTCCCTGGGATTCTCCAGGCAAGAACACTGGAGTGGGTTGCCATTTCCTTCTCCAATGCATGAAAGTGAAAAGTGAAAGTGAAGTCGCTCAGTCGTGTCCGACTCTGTGCGACCCCATGGACTGCAGCCTACCAGGCTCCTCAGCCCATGGGATTTTCCAATGCTAAAAAAGCCCAATAAGTTAATTCAGAGAGAAATGGTAAGCAAGCATATGCAGTAAACTTTGTATCTTTTCACCAGATATTCTGTTGTTCTTCAGTTGCTAAGTCATGTCCGAATCTTTGAGACCCCATGGACTGCAGCAAGCCAGGCTCTTCTGTCCTCCACCATCTCCTGGAGCTTGCTCAAATTCATGTCCACTGAGTCAGTGATGCCATTCAACCATCTCATCTTCTGTCACCCCCTTCTCCTCCTGCCCTCAATCTTTCCCAGCATCAGGGTCTTTTCCAGTGAGTCAGCTCTTTGAATCATGTGGCCAAACGTATTGGAGCTTCAGGATCAATCCTTTCAATGAATATTCAGGGTTGATCTCCTTTAGGACTGACTGGTTTGATCTCCCTGCTGTCCAAGAGACTCTCAAGAGTCTTTTCCAGCACCACAATTCAAAAGCATCAATTCTTTAGCACTCAGCCTTCTTTATGGTTTTCTAGTTCTTCTTTAAAAAAAAAAAAAAAATGTATATATTTCTTTGGCCGCACCGGGTCTTTGTTGTGGCAGGTGGGCTCTCTAGTGGCACACAGGTTTAACTGCCCTGTATGTGTGGGATCTTAGTTCCCTGACCCAGGATCAGACCAGGGTCCCCTGCATTGCAAGGAAGATTCCTAACCACCAGGAAACTCCCCTAGCCCTCCTTCTTTCCAGCACTCTATAGGCCTACACTTCTCTGCCTACCCACCCAATCCCTGGCTCCAGTCACTTGCTTTGAAGAGTATACTGGGAATGAGCCAGTGGCTGGTTCACCACCTCCCCTCTTTGCCTTTTGCCAAGGAACAGACAAGGTTCCCAGGTGGCAACTGCTCCAGGCCTAGGTCCTGGCGTGAGGACAACAGAGAGAAAGGGTTGTGGCCAACCCAAAGGCGGCAGGATGAACAGGAGAAAGAACTCCACTGTTAGGAGCCAGGGGGCTTTGGTGACTGCCACTGCCTCAGCTAAACTCGCCCCGCCTGGCTAATCTACCCCGGTAGAGTATGGCTTTCCCTACGTGTTGTACTCAAGCAGCAACTCTGAGACTGTCCAAGTCATCAAGGCTAACGCTAAGCAGACCGGTGTTGAATCCATGGAAAATATTCCATCTTTAACTACACCAGAATTGGACAACTGTGTAGGAAAGCCCTAATGGAGCGGGCCTGACTGCTGCTCTTTGAAAAAAGGCCTGCTTACAACTTTGACTTCTGCCTGAAATCTGGGAACTTGGATTTTGGGAGGGTTCCCAACATCCTGATGGAGCTCACTGTGTCTAAAACTCTGTACAGACAGTGTGGGTTACACCAAACACTGCTTTCCTCCTGAAAGGCTGGAGTCCTGGTACATGCGGGGCAGAGGGTGCCTGTGGGACCAGCCTCCTAACCAAAACCCTGGGCACCGAATCCCTAACAAACCTCCTACCAGACAGTGCAGTTCACACGCATCATCTCAACTCGCTGCTGAGGGAACTGTGGGCTCGCCGTGTGACTGGGCTGGACTTTTGGAAGTTCGCACCTGGTGTCCGAGCACCTCACCCCACGTGCCTCTCCCTCTTACTGATGTTATTTCGTATAGTTTTGCTGTAATAAATCGTGGCTGTGAACACGACTGTAAGTGCAGTGAGTCTTCTCAGTGAATTGGCAAACCTAAGGGTGGTCTAGGGCACCCCAACTCACATCAAAGTAAATTCCTTTAACATCATCTGTGAGGGATGGAGAACAATACATTTCTGGGGGATAGAGGTGCAAAGGGATAATTTCTTCGTTACTTGTTATTGCTGTCCAGTTACTCAGTTGTGTCTGACTCTTTTGCGACCCCATGGACTGTTGCCCACTAGGCTCCTCTGTCCATGGGATTTTCCTGGCAAGAATATTGGAGTGGATTGCCATTTCCATCTCCAGGGGATCTTCCTGACCCAGAGATCAAATTCATGTCTCCTATCCTGGCAGGCGGATTCTTTTACCACTGAGCCACCTAGGAAGCCCTTCTTCATTACTAGGCTACATTATAATATAAAATAATCTATTCTCAATAAATCCACTCCTTTTTTTATGACAGGAAAACCAAGAAGATTAAAGTTACCAAATTTAAAGCTAAAGTCTTCATCATCCGAAGGGTAAATATCTTTTTTATTTCCCCCCTCAGTTTGGCTAAGCTGCAAAGCACAGAAGCCAGATGGGTTATCTGTTTTAAATGGACCCCAAAGGTTTTATTGAATTGTAAATAAGTACATGTTTATGCAGGAATTGTTTTCACGTGAAGAACACCAAAGATCAAAGAAAAATAAACATACCATAATTATCACCAGCTGTATCTGACTTCTCAATCTGGATGTTCTGAGTGACTTTTGGACAAATTTCAATTTCTTTGTACAGCTGAAAATGACAAAGAGAAACCTAATTAGCACTACATTATAAATAACTTATTAGAAACAGTCATCAATTTGTAAATCTATTTTTTTCACAACTGACACTTGACATCAAATTCTCATCACATCCCAGTATTTTTTCTTGAACTGACCTCATTAAAACTTAACGTGGAAACTTTTAAAAACTTATATTCCCAAATTTAGCTACAGTTCCAGTTTCTTAATGATTCCTTGGCATAGTTTGTATATATAATTTTTTCCCACCCTACATCTATCACAGACCTGAAAAATAATGCTAAGGTAATCAAAATCTCCAGTACTAGGGAAAAACATTAACATCAAGGAGAGGTTATAAAGATCTTGATATAGAATCCACAGACATAGGAGAAATCCCTGTGCTTCTGTTCATATGGCATTTTTGCTCAAAAAGTCCACAATATGCAGAGAAAAATTACAGCACTGAAACAGACAGAAAAATCATATAAACGACAATATTCTCTTCTAGTCACTGAATTATACAAAAGTATTGAGAAAACTTAAGTACATAAATCAATCAAATCTCTTGGAAACCCAAGATAAAATGGGGAAAGAGATAAGAGAAATCGGTGGTTTATTAAGAAATTTTATTTCAATTAATTTAATTGATACTTCACATTTCGATGGGCTTCCCCTGTGGCTCAGCTGGTAAAGAATCCGCCTGCAATGCGGGAGACCTGGGTTTGATTTCTGAGTTGGGAAGATCCCCTGGAGAAGGGAACGGCTACCCACTCCAGTATTCTAGCCTGGAGAATCCCATGGACTATAGTCCATGGAGTCACAGAGTCGCACAACTGAGCGACTTTCACTTGACTTGTTTTAAGATTGACTGATTTGATCTCCTTGCTGTCCAAGGGACTCTCAGGAGTCTTCTCCAGCACCACAGTTTGAAGGCATCAATTTTTTGGCTGTCTGCCTTCTTTAGGGTTATCTAAACCATAAATCGGAGAAGGCAATGGCATACCACTCCAGTACTCTTGCCTGGAAAATCCCATGGATGGAGGAGCCTGGTAGGCTGCAGTCCATGGGGTCGCTAAGAGTCGGACACAACTGAGCGACTTCCCTCTCACTTTTCACTTTCATGCATTGGAGAAGGAAATTGCAACCCACTCCAGTGTTCTTGCCTGGAGAGTCCCAGGGACGGGGGAGCCTGGTGGGCTGCCGTCTATGGGGTCGCACAGAGTCGGACACGACTGAAGTGACTTAGCAAGAGCAGCAGTAGCAGTAGCAAACCATAAATGGCTTTCCTGGTGGCTCAGATGGTAAAGAATACACTAGCAAGGTGGAAGACCTGGGTTTGATCCCTGGCTTGGGAAGATCCCCTGGAGAAAGGAACAGCTACCCACTCTAGTATTCTGGCCTGGAGAACTCCATGGGCTTTATAGTCCATGGGGTCGCAAAGAGTCACACACGTGAACAGCTTTCACTTTCACGTTTCAGTGTCTGGACTTAGCATCATCATGAGCCATAACTTACGAAGGTTTTATTTACCACGTGTTCTCACCCTTCACATGTTCTCTATGAGACAAATGTGACCCCCATCTTACAAAGGAAGAGAAAAAGGCGCAGAGAAAGTACTTTCCCAGGATCAGAAAGCCAGCCTGGGCGGAGCTGGGATTTGAATGTAGGTTTCACTGGTTCCAGCGCTGAAATGCTCCCTACTACACTATAATGCCTCGCGACTGCCTCCTGGTGGAACTCAGGGGTACCACAGTCAAGGGTACAAGCCTTATTTCCATGGAACGAATTGGGAGTGTAGCATTGACATACAGAGAAGGCAATGGCACCCCACTCCAGTACTCATGCCTGGAAAATCCCACGGACAGAGGAGCCTGGTAGGCTGCAGTCCATGGGGTCTCCAAGAGTCAGACACAACTGAGCGACTTCATTTTCACGCATTGGAGAAGGAAATTGCAACCCACTCCAGTGTTCTTGCCTGGAGAGTCCCAGGGACGGGGACTGGTGGGCTGCCGTCTCTGGGGTCGCACAGAGTCGGACATGACTGAGGCGACTTAGCAGCAGCAGCAGCAGCACTGACATATACACACTGCCGTGTGTAAAACAGACAGCTGGTGGGAGGCTGCTGTGTAGCACAGAGCTCAGCTCGGTGCTCTGTGATGACCTAGGCGGGTGGGAAGTGGGGCGGGTGGAGATATGTGAATACATATGGCTGATATGCTTTGTTGTAGAGCAGAAACCAACGTAACACTGTAAACCAATTATATTCCCCCACACCCCCCAAAAAATCTTATTTCTTAGGTAAGCAAGTCGTAGTAGCGTTAGTCGCTCAGTGGTGTCAGACTCTTTGTGACCCCATGGACTGTAGCCCGCCAGGGTTCATGGAACTCTCCAGGCAAAGATACTGGAGGGGATTGCCATTTCCTACTCCAGGAGATCTTCCTGACCCAGGGATCGAACCTGGGTCTCCTGCACTGCAGGCAGAGTCTTTACCCTGAGCCACCAGGGAATCCCAAGGTAAGTAAGCCAAAGGCCATCTCTGAAAATTTATGATAGAAGTTCCAAAACAAATAAATGTGTCAAAGGCTCATATGGAATTTTTTAAACTGTCATTTAATTTCAAAAGGAAAATCTCTTTTGAGCCAAAGTCAATAAGAGAAAGCTCTTCTTGAGCACTGAAGAGAAGTCTCAGTGATTATTTAAACTTGCTCCCATCTTAGTCACTTGTCCAGGAATAATTTCATTCATGCCAAGTATGAAAGAAAGGAAAAAAAAAAAAATAACACAGGTTTCTTTCTGTTCACTTTCTTAAGGCAGTTGACAGGTAGGAGAGGAAAGCTGAATGCTTAGGAATCAGGAGCCTGGAAACAGGCTAAGCCAAGAGGCTAGGGTGGGAGAGGGGCTGGAAATGTTGACCCTACAATGTAGCCCAGAGCCTCTAGAACACCCTAATTTAATGCAACTTCCATCAAATGCAAAGTGCTGGGGGCATAACTTAATATCATTTTCTGTCTATATTCTTCAGAAAAAGTTCCATACCAGTGCGTTCTGCATTTAGAAGACATCAGTTCTAACACTGATCTTTAGTTCAGAAAACACAGTCACCAAAATTATACATTACCAAAGATAATCAACGCTATGATATATTTTACAATGTCATGGAATGCTCGGTAAAATGTTATGAAATGTACTTATTACTTCAACTTCTTTGGAACCTTAGTTTGATTTTTTTCAATTTCCTTGAAAGCCAAACTCCCCCCGCTAGGTGGCAGTATATCGCCATTTGTTTTAGTCATCTCCGGAACGTTCCAAATGGCTTTCTACAGATCCAGTGGGAATTTAGCTTCGTAAATAAGCTTTCCTATTCTCTCAATATTGCCTCCTACTCCTCTTTGTAATTGGTGTGAAAGTCTTTGTGTTTCTTCACCAGTCTCAGACAGTAACATTGTATAATACTGGACCCTTCACTGTGTGGTCCTTAGGCCAGGTGAACAAAAATTGGATTTTTTAAATCTCTAAAGTATGTAAAATTTCAAGAAGGATCTGCACTTTAAAATACATTTTTGATGCAATCAGAATATCTGACACCAGAAATTTTGAAATCCCACAGTTTTAAACATAGCTTTAGCAAAAAGTATCACACACGTGGGAGAAGGCAACGGCACCCCACTCCAGTACTCTTGCCTGGAAAATCCCATGGACGGAGGAGCCTGGTAGGCTGCAGTCCATGGGGTCCCTAGGAGTCGGACACAACTGAGCGACTTCACTTTCACTTTCATGCACTGGAGAAGGAAATGGCAACCCACTCCAGTATTCTTGCCTGGAGAATCCCAGGGACGGAGGAGCCTGGTGGGCTGCCATCTATGGGGTCGCACAGAGTCGGACACGACTGAAGCGACTTAGCAGCAGCAGCATCACTCACATTCCCTATGCTATTAAATCAACGATGATGCATATTATCCTTCTTTTCAAAAACCAGATTAAAGACCATCAGATGTTAAAAAATGGTCTGATTACCCCAGAACTTGAGTTGTCGAGTGAATGTCACATTCATTTCTTACCAGGTCTTCGTGGGGCGCCTGGTCCAAGCCCCTATCATGCACTGCCTGAAGGACAGCTCACCAGCCTTCAGCTCTCCCAGCCCCTCCCCAAGGCTCGTTGGCCACATGCTAGCCGCAGTGAGCCTATTAAGACAGGAGTCAAATAAAGCCCTTGTCTCTTGGGGTTTTACCTCTCACTCGGGCCTGACAAGCCCTCCTGCTCCCCTTCTCCCTCACGTCCTGAATTCAACACCCCCCACCCCCCACTCACCCTCCCCACTGATGCTACTCAAACACAGTAAACCACCCCCACCACCACCGCCTTCCCCTGCCAGGCCCTGCCGGGCTTTGTTCCCTGACCCTGGAACACATTCCTCCAAAATACCTGTGACTCACTTTCTCACCTCACTCACCACCCTGCTCAAATATCACGTCTAAAAGGAGCGGCAGGGTCACCTTCAGATGTCCATTTTTCTCTATCCATTCATGTCCTAACCTTTTCTTTCCCAGCACTTAGCATCCCCGGAAATACTACCCATTTACCTGTTTTTGTCAAAAATATTTACATGTTTTTATATCTGTCTTCACAACCTGGATGTATTTTTCATAAAGAGTAGAAATTTTCCTGTTGCTCTCAGTGCCTAGAGCAGCTAGCATGGTGCCAGGCACGGAACAAATGCTAAATAAATATTTGCTGGATGAATCAATCGACCGATTGATCAGGGTTGTTGCAAACTCTATTCCTACTTGTCTTTTTAAGAAAAACATATTTAATCATGGGTTTTCAAAAAAACCAGTGCCTTCATATTCTTTATCAGTCTACTGCTGCTGCTAAGTCGCTTCAGTCGTGTCCGACTCTGTGCGACCCCATAGACGGCAGCCCACCAGGCTCCCCCATCCCTGGGGTTCTCCAGGCAAGAACTCTGGAGTGGGTTGCCACAGATTGGACCCAATAACCAACTAATTATGAAAAGTAGCCAAGCAGGTATTGCTTATATTAAAACATAATTAGCAAGTGAAAGCAAAAAGTCGCTCAGTTGTGTCCGACTTTATACGGTCCATGAATTCTCCAGGCCAGAATATTGGAGTGGGTAGCTTTTCCCTTCTCCAGGTCATCTTCCCGACCCAGGAATTGAGCTGGGGTCTCCTGCATTGCAGGTGGATTCTTTACCAGCTGAGCTACCAGGGAAGCCCATAATTAGCAAAGCAGCTATGTATAATACATAAGTAGAAGAGTATTCATGGCTTTTCTTAAGCAAAGGAATCCCCAGCCCCACAAAATAAATCTACTAGATGCCCCCCCCAAAAAAAGATCTTTAAAATACAGTACACATTTTTGCCAATAAATATTATCTTCTAACTCAAGAATTTTTGACAAAACAATAGCAGAGAATAAGATGTTTTGGGACAGTCATCTATGAATGAGTCACTTTTCAGGACAGGACTCTAAACGTCTGTGAGTTTCGTTCATCCACGGGAAATACAATGGAGGCGGGTTATGGAAACCAATTAGCCATGAGTGGTCTGATGCTTGTTCAGTAAGGGTCAATAAATAAAATATCTGTAAAATCTCAAAAAGCATCCAGAACATCGTGTGTTTAGAAACCCTCTGCCCTGGAATGACATCTCACCCAGCTTAATGGCCAAAAGCAAAGATTGGAAACCATGGATGTATGGATATAATTCGAGGGGTCTGTGAACTGGGATGCTGAAAAAGCCTGAAATTTTTATATTCACTAACCTGTAACTGAAACGTAGCATTTCCTTCAATTATTAATGAACGGAAGCAACAAACACGGCAACGTGAGCAGTGTGTCTGTGACCTTGTCACAACCAGACATCACAGTTATTTTTACACCACATTCTGGTTGCTGCTAATATCTCAAAATATTATTTATGCTCATCACTACTTCAGAACAGTGGCAGGTGTTAGACCAACCACTGTCTGATTATTTAATGAGCTATTAAGCATGTGTATTATCTATAATTTTTTAAATATCTTTCATAACTAATTCAACACAATTAGGCCATGGGTAATCCTATGTATTCCATTTCATGGAACTGAAAACATTATTCTGAAATGGGATCCGCAGGCTGTACCAGGCTGCCAAAGATATCCTAAGAACAAAAAGTTTAAAATCTTGGTAAAAATAGAGGTGCCCATTAGCAGTACTCACTCCCAGTCTGAACAAGAGACTGAGTAAGAGTATGGCATTTACTTCCTCAGGAATCTCAGAGCTGGAGACCTTCTGCGACTGGGCAAGAAAGAATACCATGATCTCCCTGTATTTCAGGTTTTTGCTTTTGTTTTTAAAGGGCAATTGTAATATGTACATAGCAGTTGTAGATAACAGAGTAAGCTTGTTAGTCTTCTATACTGGATGAGACCGCACAATGGCCAAGACTTAAAAATAATAAGGAAGTCAATATAAATTCAAAAGATATGTCTTCAGCATTCTCCTGTGTATAAAATATGAAGGACGTGGAAGTTCCTTAGGCTTGATCCCTGTCATTTAGGATATAAAAGATTCATTAACTCTGAGATAAAACTACATGATCTAACAGCTATTTCAGTGTTAACAGCAAAGCACTTTCCTTTCTTAAGTAAGAAAATGGGTTTTCTTTCTTCTACTCACAGAGCACAAAGTCAGGGCTTTCCCCATGCCAGAGAAAAAAATAAATCAGCCACTGTTAAAAGTACCTTTCTCTGCTTTAAGCTTTATGATTTAAGTGATGGTTGAAAAATGGTCATTTTGTTCTTCTTCTATTTCATAACATGATAAGAATGCTATAAAAAGCACACCCTCTCTTATATTTCATTTAAAACACTTAAAGGGACACCAGGGAAGTTTCTAAGATGACAGAAATGTAAATTATGACTGTAGTGATGGAAACACAACATTCTGTATACGTTTGCCAAAACTTACCAAACCATGTGCTCAGAATTGATGTTTTATTGTCGAGAAAACAAACCTCAAGAAAAGTTGATTAGAAACACAATTCCCTACTAAATGGACTAAATTTTAAATCACACTTCCCTTTTTCAAAAGGAGACTTTTCAGGTCTAAATTTTCAGTTCTGTTTTCTGTGCTGAAAGGCTGTCTGAAGTCATACTGTTATCATTCACAGATCCATGGCAAGCAGTTCAGTGACCCCCAGAGAAATGACTAAGTACAGGAAAGAAGAACAAACTCCAAGAGAAGGGGCCTGGTTCCCAAAATGTTTCTTTTCTGGAACTGAAAAAAGCACCCCTTGGCTAACAAAAAAGGAACCATGATCACCATTTATTGAGCATCTACTATATGAACCATGATCTTTAATCTTTGCAAAATCCTACAAAGTATTAGTCACCACATTTGGGGCGGGCGGGCGGGGCTGGGGGGTGCGGCCAGGGGGGAAGTCTGGCCAAGACCACATAATTACTAAGCAGCAGAGCCAGAATAAAAATCCAGATCCAGTTCAGAACCCAAATCCCATCATGAAACTCAAACCTACATAAGTATGCCCAAGAATCTATATCAACACAATTCCAGAAGGCCAGGACATATAATTAGTTAGCAGCTTTTTTCACCTAACAGGATTTTACCCATCAATTTCAACATGCAGAAGGAAGGCACACAAAATTGGAGCTGGTACTTTTTCTCTGACAACAGCCAGCTCATCTTTGAGTCACCCATTTAAAACAAAAGACTGTCAACACGGCAAGGAAAGCTAGGAACAATAACTAAAATTCTATCTGAGAGTCAATTCTGGATTTCAATTTTTCATGATAGCACAGAACTGTTCCCTGTATAAACTAAGGTGGCATTTCCACTCTGCAAAAAATACTGTGATAGGTTAAGGCCATCTCTGCAAATATGAGAGCACGGAATGAGGCTGATTTATTCTAGAATTTGTTCCACTCCACCAACCACAATTAGCATGAGCATACATATAATTTAAAAATAGTCTCCTACAGAATGTACATAGACAACAGTCATAAACATTACCAGCTCATAAATGTCCTCCTCGGGCTTTGGCACATAATACTGCATTTTGTTTTCTATTAGAAATTTCAGGCGCAGGTAATGAGCAGAATGATCCAGTTTATGTGCCTAGGAACCAAAAAAAAAGAAGAGAAGAGAAGAGAAAATGTTCAATAGTAAATAGATATAATTAGTTCTCCCTGACATATTGTCATGTATCCCTGAGAATAACAGGGATTGATTACCGGAGGGGGAAGTAACATTTCTGTATTTATTAAAATGTTTATATCCCAAACCCAAATTATATTAATTGAACATATTAATAACATCTCATGAGTATCTTACATTCAATGGAAATAAATAAGCCACATATTCACTTCTGCTTATCTGATTCATTCCGTTCTTCAACATCGGGTTTGCAAGAAAACCTATCAGGTCCAAAAGGCTTTTAAACATAATTTCCAACACACATAGGTGATTAGAGAAGAAAAGGAACAAGAAAGGCCGGAGAGGATATACAGTGACAGAAGAAAGCTGTGCCCAGGCAAAGTTGTTTTCTTAGCCACATGGGGACCCTGGGGACAGTTGTTAACAGTTCATTCGCGAGCAAGTCAGTGTATAGACAAGGCATTTGGATTCAGTCTTATTTATATACACCCCAAGTGAGACTCCCTCCAGGCACTGCAGACAGGCGTGTGTCCAACTCTGGAAACACCCTGAATGACTCGCCCAAAGAAAACAATTCTAAAACAGATCGAATTTTCTAGGATCAAAATTTCCAGGCCTCCTGCACCGGTCAGAATGGGTCAAATCATTCTTTTCTACCTAGAAAGTCATTCGTGAATGAACTTTGTGAAAAAGGCAATGGTAGCTCTCTGGTTTTATAAATAACATCCTCAGTTCACATTCAAGAAGATTCGAAGGAAAAAGGGAGGCGGGGGGAGGGGGGAACGTTCTTCAAAAGTTACAAGGCAACATGAAAATGTATTGCTAGAGAGAAAATGCTTCCCTCAAGTCTTTCATTTTTAAAGCATCCTTATCTTTTAGAGATTTATCTGAAAGTTTTACTAGTAGATAAAGATATGATGTCTGGAATTTGCTTTCCAAACCATCCAAAGCAGGGGGTGGGAGTCAGTGAGTAAATGGATGAAACATAATTTGATATTCTAGAACCCAGGAGTTAATTGCATGATTGGCTACTCTTTTGTAAGTCTGAAATTATTCATAAATACAACATCATCTCTTCACAACAGAAACTCAACTAAGGAGAATTCTTTCAAAGTAAGTGAAATTAATTTCTCACTGGCTTAATACACTATTTACCTTCTCCCTCAACCAAAATTTGCTTGGAAAGATTGAAGGCAGGAGGAGAAGGGGACGACAGAGGATGAGATGGCTGGATGGCATCACCGACTCAATGGACGTGAGTTTGAGTGAACTCCGGGAGTTGGTGATGGACAGGGAAGCCTGGCGTGCTGCAATTCATGGGGTTGCAAAGAGTCGGACACAACTGAGAGACTGAATGGAACTCAACCAAAATTTTAAGGCCAAAGTAAGAACATTTCTGATATTTATTCCATTAAATATTCAATTACACCCAACAAACTCTGAAGTGTGCCAGACACCATGAGAAGCAATGCCAATAGGGAAATTAATAAAACACAAGTGCAGTCATCAGGACTGTGTGAAGGGGCACGCAGAACACAGGAGGTGGGGACACTGGAGACCTTGCTTCGTGAATAAATACACAGGCAAGACAGCGATCCTGCATCATCAAGAAAGCATAGTCACAGACAGTAGGAGGGACTCTGTTCTACACACCTAGCCAAATGATAAAGATGTTTTCTACAGGGATTCTTGGGAACCCCCAATGTGCATCCTCTCCCTAATAATGTGATGATTTGAAACCACAGCCCGAACACAGGCACCAGGGAGCCAGCATCTGCCATGTACAGGCTTTGGGGCTTTTGCTGTGGGTGGTTGTTGTTGTTGTTTAGTTACTCAGTTGTGCCTGACTCTTCTGCAACCCCCTGGACTGTCGCCTACCCGGCTCCTCTGTCCATGGGATTTCCCAGGCAAGAATAGTGGAGTGGGTTGTGCCATTTCCTTTTCCATGGCTGTGGGTGCTGAAAACCAAATGCTCAACGACTCCCAGACCCAGACTGTTCTTGCAAAATAACCAGGGTGGATGGGTAAACCCGGGAAACAAAGGCAGGGGAGCTTCAAAGTGTGCTAGCTACTACTTCTCAGAGAGCCCAGAGACAAACAGCAAAGTAATAATACTTAAGAGAGCTGTGATATGCAAGAAAAGTTGACCTCACAGAGACAGAAGCTGCAAATGCTTCCCATGGACCAAGACACCCACGGAAATCTTTAATTATTAATAGAAGCAAAATATTTTGCTTCGCCATCTGTTTCCAACTGAGGTGGGAGGGAAAGAGAAATGAAACTTCATGGGGTCTTGATCAACAGGAACGAACCCACTGGGAAATCTTGTCGTCATCATCAATAAATATTTTGTGGACATTCCCAAGAGAGTTGCCACTTAGAGAGTCTTTTGGAAACCAGATCCGAATAGCAACCTCATCCAAGACTCCTGAAACTTCAGTGTGAGAGACTGTCCACTGGCAGACACCAAAGGTCTTAAGGTGGTTTTGACAGAGACACCATCCCTTAAATGCTATCATGCTGAAAACATTTATACAGATGTGCTGAAAACATTTATACAGATGCACAGAAAACAGTAAACAAAAGCCTAAACTTTGAAGTGCTTAACAAAGAGAATAGAACAACGGTAAAAGTTTGGCTCTTACCGCTTTCCCTCCTCCACCGTATTTTCAAACTTCTTTAAGTTATAATAACGTCTTGATAACTTAGAAAGATAAAAGTGAGCACGCACAATGAATACAAAAATGATAATGGTCTTACTTCTAATCCAGGAGTCTGTGGTTCGATCAGTAAATAGTTACCCTAAAAATGGGACTTCTAATCAATATACCAGTGTGTCTTCTCATTTTGGGAAACGTTTCTCAATTATGAGCCCTAGTGAGTCACAGCTGGTCTAACATAAAGAGAAAATCTTAATGAACTAAGAATATCAGCACTCTCAAGAATTTCAAGATCCTCCACTATTTGCAAGTCAATATCAAAGTGTTTTTAAAAAAAAAAAAAAAACTTACCGTGTTTGTAGCACATCTATGTGCAAGAATTCCAAATATTAATGACTATTTTAAGACAGTAATTCTAAGATGTGGCCTGCATTATTTGTTGTTGTTGCTATTCAGCCACTAAGCCGTGCCCTGTTATTACACTCGTAAAATTTTCAAGAGAAAATTTCCTAACTCGGGAGAAATTCAGACAGGAAAAAACTTAAACAGTCCAAATTAGTTTTCCAACATTTACTTACTTAAGTTACTTAGCACTTGATTCATTTTGAGACAATGAAGCCACAAATTATACCATAAAACAAATATTATTTAGTGTAGTTGCCATTCTTCTTAAAAATTTACATGTTTCTATGACTCCTCCAAAGGATGAAATATAAAACATAAGACAGGCATTTTCAATAAGTAATCTGAGCCCATTAAAACAGATACCACACTCTTCCAATCCATCAGCGTTTGGCTCTTTTCTGCTCATATTCTTCCATTTCAGTCAAACTTCTTCAGAAAACATAAATGCATGCAGTTAAGGACACACAGAGATCCATGCACGCGAGCACACACACACAATGCTACTGCAGAATTTCCAAAGATATGTATTCTGCCCTTCAAGATGGTCTTTTTATTATTTTCAATGCCCACGTTCATTAGGAAAAAGTCACGGGTCTACATGGTAAAGGCATGAAAAAGATGCCCACAGTCACACGTGAATAATAACGGCTGAGTATGAATGAATGAATTTCTTTGTAATTACTTTAGTGATTGCAATGATCCGACTATATTCACAACTCACAGGTCAACATGCTTCCTGCTATATATTAACAATCACTTTCATAACATTCAAAGCATGAACTGCACATGAAATGTAGATCTTGAAACAGTTACTATACCAGAACTGGACTGGTGCTCGGATGGCAGATGACAGACTGATGTGAAATGATGTGGATCAGACAGAATAGGAAAGAGAATGAGCTGAATGCAAGAGACAGAAGAAAAAGATTGATTATTAAATATTAGCGAGAGCACCCATCACCAACATTGAGAACAGCAATAAAGAAATAAAAGACAGACAATTCTGACAATCACCGTTGTTTTTTGGTCCATCCCCTAAGAGGGGGTGGAAAAATCACTCAGTGTTAATTAGATCATTAATAACATGTGGCACTGTTTTCCCTATTATCTCTTTCCCTCTGAAGAATAAAATCGGCTCCACTAATTACAATAAAGTGTCTCCTAAAGAAGCAGTCAGCTTTAGAAGGCACCTGGCTCTGGGCACACTATATAATTTACCCTACACAAATGCTTTTCTGGGGACCATCAATTTCTCAAAGTACACACCAAAGTTTTCTGTTTTTAAACTGAAGAGATGTAAGAGTGTTCCACACCATATTGTTTTTGTCTCTAGTTCTATGTTTTTTTGGGGAAAAAAAAATCTGAGGATTCAAGAAAAACAATAAAAACCTTTTATTGTTAGAGAAAGGGATGTATGTCACAATGACACCATTAAAATCCCATCAAGTGATAAAACCCTTTATAAGGGCAGCTGGTCAAACTCATTAATTAAAGATGGTCTCTAAGTTGCCCTGACAGTTGTCCTTCATTGCCTTAGTTTCTATCAAAGCAAGTACCTAAAAGTACCTAAAATCACTATTTTCCCCACTGTTTAATTTTTCACCAATATTTATTGCTAAACTCTAACACACCCTCCAATTCCTGATGGAGTCTATGCCAGTGTATACAGGAGGCGCCAGAGCAACACTACTCTTTGGAAGGCCCCTCCAGAGTTCAGCTAATATGAAAAACCCAGAGTCCTACTTCTGACACCTTCAGCTGCAGTTCTGAGAATAACTCCCACAGCTCGGCAGAATATTAATGGGTCTCCAAAGAATCATGCTAATCTATAAATAAAAGGATGCAGAAATCCTCAATAGACTAATTTTGTTAAGTAATTAAAATTAAAAATGTGAACAGAAATGCCATTATCTTTAAAAAGCTAGAATTCGTGTACATGAAGGAGTTGAAGCATGCAATGGTGTATCATTTATTTTTAACACCCATGTGGGGGCTGATTTTCAGCTCTGCCCTGAAACAAATGGTCCTTCTACTTTTCCTCCAGAGAGATGATCTGATACGCTTATTTGAGCCACAGTGTTCTATTTCTCCTTCACATGAAGCCAGATTTTTCCCTTACCAAGTCCTAGTCATTCGTACTTTTTGTTAAGTACAAGAATTGCTGATGGCAGAAGAACTGAGTTACTAGTTGAGATAGTGAAAGTTATTCCATATTTATAAACCACTTGTTTTCACTGAGGGCTTCCCAGGCGATGCTAGTGGTGAAGAATCTGCCTGCCAGTGCAGGAGACATAAGAGAGTTGGGTTTAATCCCTGGGTCGAGAAGATCCCTGGAGTAGGAAATGGCAACCCACTCCAGTATTCTTGCCTGGAGAATTCCATGGACAGAGGAGCCTGGCGGGCTACAGCCCACAGGACTCTACACTCCACAGAGTTGGACACAACTGAAGCAGCTTAGTACGCGCATGCTGAATGAGAAGGTTCAAAACATCATCGGATTGATTCATCCAGCTTCTTCTAGGATAAAATTATGACAAGGTTTCCACTTTCCCTTTAGTGGTCTCAGAGAAGACCATTTCACTCCCCTAAGAATATATTCTAGGCCCTTCCACCCCTTACGGACCATCTTCCAGACGACTGACAGTTCTTGCAGCCATCTACTTGGCACAAAGGAAGCCATCCAAGTTTGGAGCGGCCAGATAGAGATTAAAAACCTCCTCTGCAGGCCTGCCTGGTGACTCAGTAGTAGAGAACCCACCTGTCAAAGCAGGGGACATAGGTTCGATCCCTGATCTGGGAAGAGGCCACCTGCCAAGGAGCAACAAAGCCGAGGCGCCTCAACTGAGCCTGTGCTCTAGAGCCTGGGAGCCGCAATCACTGGCCCAAGTGCCCTAAAGCCCATGCTCCGCAACGAGAAGCCACTGCGATGACAAGCCTGCGCACGGCAGCTAGAGAGTAGCCTCCGCTGGCAGCAACTAGAGAAAAGCCCAAGGAGCAACGAAGACCCAGCACAGCCAAAAAGTAAATAAGCAAATAAAAGTACTGAAAGGGAAAAAAAACAAAAACAAAAAACCTCCGTTGCAAGTGACTATGACCGTGATGTGAGCTCAGGGAAGGAACCAGGGCTTTCTGAACCTCGCCTTCTCATATGTACAATGGGGACGTACCGTTTCTTCTCAGACTCGACATGACTACCAAATAAGATTATTAATGCTGCTAATTAGGAAAAAGGAAAACCTGACATGTAAGAAAAGCCCCATTCTTTCCTCTTTTCCTTCTCTCACTCAAGGCAATCCAGTTCACCTAGCTGTCAGTCAAGGAGGATCAAAAAAATGAAACTGGGCTTACCGTGAAAATGATCACAAAGTTTCTATAACTTAAGGTGTAAGTAGAGGAAGGCAGTTCAATCACTTGCCACTTTAAAGGGAAAAAGAGGCTAATTGTGTGTTTACGGAAAGGAGAATTTCTCATCATGGACCACAAATCTGACATCTATTTCAATGTTTTCCTACCCTAAAGATGCCCATGGTGTATTCAGTTCAGTTCAGTCGCTCAGTCGTGTCCGACTCTTTGCGACCCCATGAATCACAGCACGCCAGGCCTCCCTGTCCATCACCAACTCCCAGAGTTCACCCAAACTCATGTCCATCGAGTCAGTGATGCCATCCAGCCATCTCATCCTCTGTGGTCCCCTTCTCTTCCTGCCCCCAATCCCTCCCAGCATCAGAGTATTTTCCAATGAGTCAACTTTTCGCATGAGGTGGCCAAAGTACTGGAGTTTCAGCTTTAGCATCAGTCCTTCCAATGAACACCCAGGGCTGATCTCCTTTAGAATGGACTGGTTGGATCTCCTTGCAGTCCAAGGGACTCTCAAGAGTCTTCTCCAACACCACAGTTCAAAAGCATCAATTCTTTGGTGCTCAGATTTCTTGACAGTCCAACTCTCACATCCATACATGACCACTGGAAAAACCATAGCCTTGACTAGACGGACCTTTGTTGGCAAAGTAATGTCTCTACTTTTGAATATGCTATCTACATTGGTCATAACGGTGTATTAGAAACTGTCAAGGAGCAGGTTACAAATAGTGCAAGTGATAAACTGTTGTGTTGATCGCTCAGTCGTGTCCAACTCTTTGCAACCTCATGGACTGTATCTCGCCAGGCTCCTCTGTCCATGGGATTCTCCAGGCAAGAATACTGGAGAGGGTAGCCATTCTCTCCCCCAGGGTATCTTCCTGACCCAGGGATTGAACCTGGGTCTCCGCGTTGCAGGCAGATTGTTTACCATCTGAGACACCTGGGAAGCTCCGTGCACATAATATGATGCCACTGAATACACGTATGTGTGCTTATGGCAAACAGAAACCAGGGACAAATACCAAAATGTTCACCGAGGTGACTTCTGAATTTTGTGAGCAAGGGTGCCTTAATTTTCGGCTTTGTTCTTTACCTAAATTCTCTACAACTTGTGCAATGAGCACATAATAGGCTTTGCACAAATCTATCAAGAACACATGTTGCAAGAAGCTACTAAGAGAATCCCTCTCCTCCTAGTGTGGAAGAAATCACATCCATCCATTATGCGTATATCACAAGAGGATCCAACACTGCTCTGTTATGAAATAAAGGTGTTCTTTCAAGAATCCTCCTCTGCCACCCGCATCTGAGTGTCCGTGGAGTCCTCCAACGCAAACAACCCCAAGTGGCCTCATACCTTGCAGATCAGCTCCAGGGTATCCCGGGCCGTGTCCCCCGGCCGGACGACCGTCAGGGCTGGCTGATTGTTCGGTAGACAGAACCAGGACGGGGTGAAATACTCGTGGACCCAAATGTCACAGTCAGGATTGTGCTGGTGGACGGCGGGTAAGACCATTTCTTTCTCCCTCTAGGATAAGAAATAAAGTTAGCAGAGCAGCAAGTCAGTCTCTGAGGATCTCAGACCCCCTGATAGCACATGGGGATTATCTATTCTGAAGAAAAGGGCCCGGCGGCAGAAGTGTGGTGGCAGGAGTGAAGGACAGAGGGGACTCTCAGAGAGAGGAATAAATTATAGAGAAAGGAGCTTTCTGGAGGTGGGCGAGATGTCTCAGGTGAGATGCAGACCTCACACCTGACCCATGGCATCCACAGGTGGGCACTGCATGACTGAGTGGATATCAAAGTTTGGAAGAAAGAAAGAAATGGACCATTCATTCAGTTCGGCTTTCTTGCTATGATTTCTTCCACAAACCCACTTCAAATTTAGAGCTGAGAGTCCTCCGGCAAGACTGTACCCTGATGAGCTGTAAGTTTCAAAGGCAACCAGGAGGCTCCAAGGAAATTCTTAAAGATGGTGTTCCAACACAAGCTATTGACAACCAGCATCATTTCTGTGCTCACATTTAACCTTTGGCACAGCTCTGGGAGAGACAGAGAGCTACATTTCCTTTATGAGGTGCAGAGAACTCCACAGATGAGCTTTCTGCCTTCTCTCAGGCTGTTGCCATCAGTCCATCCTCTGAATCAGGGAATAGTACCAAGTTTCTAAGAGTGGGAGGAGCCATGTCCTACCTACGTACTCAGCAGCTGGGCTATATCTAAGCCAGCTAAACAGCTAAAGCAAAAAACACCCCACAGGTTGATGAAATATTAGGAACCTAGTCTCTCTGGAGTAAGCAAAGAAATAATTTCTTTAGATTTTAGTAAGGTAAAAATAATGCTGATGCTCAACAGGTGGTAAGAAATAAGCCTTGATTATTGGTTTATATCCACAGATTGGTAAATATGTACCCATAGATTACTGAAAATGTGCTGCCATCAGCAGATTATAAGAAGAAACAAGTTTCCAAATGGAAGCCTGAGAGGTGGTAATGTAACACCTTCCGTACCTAAAAAGATCAGGTCCCAGAATAGGGGACATGTTTCTATAAAGGCTACTAAACCAAATTCTTCAATGGAGAAGACAATTTCAGCTCTGCCTTTGAATAGTTTGGCTTTCACAGATAAATTGAACCCCAGGGAAGGCACTGTCAAAATGCAATAAACTTGCCCAAATCCCATTAACTGTAATTGGAATCTTCCCACTCTGTCCCCACATGCCACCTTAAAGAAATGCTCTTAGCACTAGATCAGCCCAAATTTTGCATCTAAACTGCTCTTCGAGTACAAGGCATTCCAGCCAAGGAGTAAAAACAAAGGGGTATCTCGGAAAAATGAAAAGAGCGACAGAAATCCAATGGAACAATTTTTGCAGTTTCCAGGATCTGTGTACCTGGGGAACACATCCCTACATTAAAAGTGTACTAATTATGGTATTCAGGATGAATTACCTAACTTCAGACATGAATACATGAACACAGAAACTGTGCTTGGATTGCATGTAAGGACAGTGACTTAACTTCATGAGATTTCATCAGAAAGAGACGGTGGTTATTGATGAGTATTTCCAAGGACAGCTATCTTGATATCCACAATGACATAATCCAGGAGTAGTTAGGTATCAAAGGGAGAAAAAGGTCCCTTCGTGACCACACTTCTCCCCACTCCCCCCAGTAGCCAGAACCCTGATTTCAGAGGCTCGGCTCTATCTAGAACATGTGACAAGCCACTGCCTGGTTGCATGGCAACTGAAAGCTGAACTCTGTCATATTGATTCTGAGTCAGTGAATGGAAGGATCATACCAAGGTCACATTATCAACATCAGAATTCCCACCCCTTCCCCAACAAAGAGCCTGCTGGTATCATCATTAGGGTCTTTCAAATGAGGGATGTCCATTCATTTAGAGGCTGAAAATAGCAGCCTAGGGAAAAAAAAAATCAATATTCTTTATGGGTTTTCAATCAGAGCAGTTTGAAAGACCCTTTTAAATCCAAGCACAAGGTTAAACCAAGTCTGGAGATTTATAACTGGATGCTTGTCTTAGGAGGCAAATGCATGTTTTATTTTTGAAAGAACATACCATTAGAACAGTTCTTTGAAATTAATCGAAGCAAAATAGCATGTGTGGGTAGAGAGGGCGATCAGTACAGACTCACCTCTTGGGAAGGAAGTTGTTTACGAGAGGAACTTACAATGGCATAAAATATTCTGCTACCCAGAACCCCAATTTCCTCCCTTATTCTAGACGGAAATAAACATTCAAATGAAAATTACTGAAAATGTTATGTCAGCAGGTGAATGTCTTACTGTAATCAAGTTTTCCATCTCTTCTCGACCAGTTACATAATTTTAAAGGACTGATTATTTCAGTTCCTAATACTGAGTCTACTTAATTTTAGGATCCCAAGAAACCATTGCACTGTGTAATGTTGAGGTATTTGTGGTACTTTTAGAAAAGGAACATGTGTTTATTTTTACCTTGCCATCTGGAACAGTGTCGTCAAATATTCCCTCTAAAGATTTCTTTACAGCCTCAGTTCCCTCACCGAACACCTGCATATACAAAAGTATCATCTTAAAAAGGAATTTGGGCAAAAGAAGCATGAGAAGGGGATGGAAATGGGCATGGCTGTTAGAAAACATTACAAGAGTTTCACATACTCACACATCAAACTCTAAAGTAGGTAAAACAATTTACAGGCTAGCAGACCATGAAAACCACTCCTCTGTCGGGATCACTCCCCAACTCTCGGACAATTTTTTAACATTGGCTTATTAGAGCTAGATTCTTTTCTTTAAATTTAGATGAATTAGCTTACAAATGCAATGGACTGGATTCTTTCACAATGAAGAGTTTCAACTACAGTGTCACACACCTAATCAGATATTTACCAATAATAATTAGTTTACATTTTAATCCTCAGAACTAAGAGGTGTTCCCTGATGGTCCAGTGGTTAAGACTCCACATTACCAACGCAGGGGGCATGGGTTTGATCCCGGTTTGAGATCTGAGGTCCCAAATGCCACAAGGTGTGGCCAAAGAATTTAAAAATAAGCAAATACATAAATAAAAAACTTAAAAATCCTCAAAACCTGAGAACATACATTTAGAATTATATTACCACAACACCATGGAAAAGTTTCTTATTTAAAAAATAGAAACTTGTCTACCCTTGGAAATTTAATGAATCCTACAAACTTAAAGATATGACTGTGCATTGGGAGATTAGGTTTGACATATACACAGTACCATGTGTGAAAATGAACAGCTAGTGGGAAGCTGGTGTATAGCGCAGGGAGCTCAGTTCAGTGCTCTGTAATGACCTAGATGGGTGGGATGAGAGATGGATGGGAAGGAGGTCCACAAGGAGATATATGTATGTATAGAGCTATACGTGTATCTAGCTGATTCACCTCATTGCACAGCAGATACTAATACACCGTCGCACAGCAGTTATAATCCAATTTAAAAAGATATGACTGAAACCACATCAGGGTACCCATGCCACTAGGCAGTCAAAACCCAAACACGTGAACATGAGAAATTTTACATCCTGGCTCTCAACTGATGGTGTACTGTTGGTATAAAGTATGGAATTAAGAAAAAGGTTTTGCTCCAAAGCAAGTGAGATATATAGAAACATACAATTTTTATCTGTTTCAAAGTAATAAAGTAACAGGTAAATTCCTATTGGTATGCTTATGGCTAAGAGGTTTTTTAAAACTAAGAGAGAATAACAAGAATTGGTTATAGAAAAAAAAATTAAAAAAAAAAAGAATTGGTTATATAAAATCACATGATCCTTTGATTAAAAGAAATAGCTAAAACTTCTTTTGGATTTGTTTAAATTCAGGCATATATTTCAGCAGCAATGGACTATAACATAAGTGGGCACCCATAAAGTAGAAGCATATGAATGAACTAAAGCTCCTTTTTTAAGATATTTTTTATTTTATTTTATTATTTGATTTATTTATTGGCTGCTCGTATGGCATGTGGGATCTTTGTTCCCAAATCAAGGATGGAACCCATGCCCTCTGCAGTGGAAGCACCAAGTCTTGACCACTGGATCGCCAAGGAAGTCCCTGAAATAAGGCTTTTAACAGAAGAGAAATGCAATTCAAGTTGCCAACTACAAATCCTGGCATGTACTTATAGTGATGGTCTGAGTCACCTGTAAGGCCAACGGAGGCACACAGAATGAGGCGAGAAATGCTGACTGCTGAGGTCACCTTTTTGCATGTTTAATCAAGAGTCATCAAGTCTTGTGTGTGATTGTTTCTGCTGAAATATTGACTTTCCTCCAGTTTATTCTTTGAATTTACACAGAAGCAAGACCCCAGGCAGCCAACTTGACGGGCTTCTCTCCCCAAAGACCAGAAAACAAACAGCATGACTGCTCAGGCTCTCCCCACCTGCTCATCGTTTCTACATCCCAGGTAGAAATCATGAGCGTGGTGGGCAGCTAAGGACTTAGTACCTCAGCATTCAGGCCTAATTTCTCTTTTAAATGTCATTCCTAAGTAAACTAATGTCTGAACTAGCCAAATAAACGAGATCTTTTTTTTACTGAGTCAGTCAATGGACCTGTCTCACTTTGCATAAGGGCTCAGAGTGAACAGGTCAAATTGGCAATACTAAACATGACTTCAAAATGCACAGTGCCTCTGCAGCTCATGGACTGGACATTCTCCCCCTCTCCTAAGTTCTTTCCATGCCTATCATCAAAGCAGCTCTGGGGCCACTTGTTTTCCAAAGCCAAAGGAAATGACAATGGAAAGAGAGTTCCCCAGAAGTAACTCTGGTAGGAAAGTGGCCTTTGCTAGTAAAAGTCAAAGTGATGAGGCCAGAGCATTTGGGTATTAGAGACCCAGTGATGGAGCACCCTAGCGGGTACTACTCATGATGCACTGAGACAGGTCCCCTTCAAGCCCTGCCACCTTGGGAGATGGACGTCATGGCGGTGAGTACGCGCTCTCAGACGCCTGGTTCCTCATATTGATATTTTAACATCAACCCCAAACAGTCAAGGGCAAAGAAATAATCAGATTGCCCTGGAGGCGGCCTTTGATCCAACGCCAGAGGAAGCATAAAAAGACTGCTCAGGTGCCCACTTGGCTTCATCATCAAGCCCTGCTTTTTTCCAGAAGACTCAGGAAGAAGTGCACTTTCAGTCCGTCTGTAATTAACCAGGGTTTGGAAAGGATGCAGGTGGGGGACGGGAGCTTGGTGATAGACTAATAGCAGAGTTCAGTGTTGTGGGTGTACATTATCTATTTAAAGCATCTAGCACAACCAACTTCTTTGCTTCAGCTAGTTGAAGTGGTGTAACACTGGGTGTATCAATTAAGAAACAACGCACACATGCACGCACATCCCCAAAGTGACGTGTCCGAGGAAGTAACCTACGCTTGCTTTCTCATCCACCCTGGAACCCACCTGATTGATGCTTGGGCGTCCCTGCTTCTTTTTAGAGGTAGTGTCCAGACCCCAAAGAGAAGAAAACCTGCTCCTTCTCTTGCTTGCGGATCGGGACATGGCCTGAGTACGTCTTCTGACTCCAGTTTCACCAGTGCGGGCAGCCACCTGAGGACGGCAAGAGGGACCATCAACAAGAGGTAGTCAGGACCACTGACAGTTCCCCAAAGTCCCCACTAAGTCCCACCCTCCAAAAGTCTCACGTCTGCCAACACTGAGCCCACCACCCAAAGCATTTCATCAATGACTCACACATATGGGTACTTTGAGAGTCCTTTCTAGATTCAAACTATAAACGAAAGCTTGGCAAACTCAATCGCTGTCTGAAATAATCAGTTGCTGTTGTTGCTCAGTTACTCAGGCATGTCTGACTCTTTGCAACCCCATGGACTGCAGCACACCAGGTTTCCCTGTCCTTCACTATCTTCCAGAGTTTGCTCAGACTTTCATCCATTGAGTCAGTGATATCCAACCATCTCATCCTCTGTCACCCACTTCTCCTCCCATCCTCCATCTTTCCCAGCACCAGGGTCTTTTCCAATGAGTCAGCTCAGTAAAAATACATAATAAAAGTAACAGAATATAAACTAGGTTTCCAAGAAATCAGATGTCCTTCTGGTCACAGTCCCAAACTCTAGCAACAAGTTAAACTAACAATACTTTCTTGAGATTCTCTCTAAATGATACAGAGTTGTTCCTACACCCTAACAAAAACCAGTGATGGAGTGTCAGCAAAAACAGTGAAAACAGCACATTTGGGTGCCTGTGATTTCATACTGAATCTAAATTTACCCATCTCTTCTATTTTTTTTTCACAGAATTACATAAAATTACTTTCCTCATTAAGCAAGTGATGGTTGTCCCCCAATATTAATCACTTCTTGGCCTTGGTCAGAGAAATCTCAAAAAAAGTTGAGCATCTGGCTGCCCCAAGTGGACTCATTTTCCTTGTAGCAGGGTGTGGGATAGTGATGAAGTTCTGGTCAAAGGGAAGTAGAAAGGTTATTTATAATTTCCAGGAAGGATCCTCAGAAGGAGGGGGATGTCCATTATCCTTCACTCCCCTCTTTTCTGAAATGTCATGTTAGCTAGTTCAGGGCATTTGGATGGAAGCATTTTCAAGGATTACAGAATAAGACGGAAGGGATCCAGGTCCATGAAAGACGGTGAAACCACGTTATAGCCTTGCATGTCCCATGTTTAGGTGAAAGAGGAATAAGAGTTGTATTTCCTCAATCGTGATTTTGTAAAATATTTAATTTCAAACATGCATAGAAAAGGCTAGAAGACATTTTCCTCCTTATTTTTATAGGATATATTTTGCACAGCAAAAGAGAACAAAAAATGTTTCCCAAAACATGAAACCTACCACTGTTAATACTTGGTTACATCCTTCCTGACTTTCAGATCAGATCAGATCAGTCACTCAGTCGTGTCCAACTCTTTGCGACCCCATGAATCGCAGCACGCCAGGCCTCCCTGTCCATCACCAACTCCCGGAATTCACTCAGACTCACGTCCATCGAGTCCGTGATGCCATCCAGCCATCTCATCCTCTGTCATCCCCTTCTCCTCCTGCCCCCAATCCCTCCCAGCATCAGAGTCTTTTCCAATGAGTCAACTCTTCGCATCAGGTGCCAAAGTACTGGAGCTTCAGCTTCAGCATCATTCCCTTCAAAGAAATCTCCTTCAGAATGGACTGGTTGGATCTCCTTGCAGTCCAAGGGACTCTCAAGAGTCTTCTCCAACACCACAGTTCAAAAGCATCAATTCTTCGGCACTCAGTCTTCTTCACAGTCCAACTCTCACATCCATACATGATGGAAAAACCATAGCCTTGACTAGACAGACCTTTGTTGGCAAAGTAATGTCTCTGCTTTTGAATATGCTATCTAGGTTGGTCATAACTTTCCTTCCAAGGAGTAAGTGTCTCTTAATTTCATGGCTGCAGTCACCATCTGCAGTGATTTTGGAGCCCCCAAAAATAAAGTCTGACACTGTTTCCACTGTTTCCCCATCTATTTCCCATGAAGTGATGCCATGGGAACCAGATGCCATGATCGTCGTTTTCTGAATGTTGAGCTTTAAGCCAACTTTTTCACTCTCCACTTTCACTTTCATCAAGAGGCTTTTGAGTTCCTCTTCACTTTTTGCCATAAGGGTGGTGTCATCTGCATATCTGAGGTTATTGATATTTCTCCTGGCAGTCTTGATTCCAGCTTCTTTCTTCCAGTCCAGCATTTATCATGATGTACTCTGCATATAAGTTAAATAAGCAGGGTGACAATATACAGCCTTGATGTACTCCTTTTCCTATTTGGAACCAGTCTGTTTTTCCATGTCCAGTTCTAATTGTTGCTTCCTGACCTGCATACAGATTTCTCAAGAGGCAGGTCAGGTGGTCTGGTATTCCCATCTCTTTCAGAATTTTCCACAGTTTATTGTGATCCACACAGCCAAAGGCTTTGGCATAGTCAATAAAGCAGAGATAGATGTTTTTCTGGAACTCTCTTTCTTTTTCCATGATCCAGCGGATATTAGCAATTTGATCTCTGGTTCCTCTGCCTTTTCTAAAACCAGCTTGAACATCAGGAAGTTCACAGTTCAAATATTGCTGAAGCCTGGCTTGGAGACTTTTGAGCATTACTTTACTAGCGTGTGAGATGAGAAGCAAACATGTATATAATATTTTTACAAAAATGGAAATGTACTAAATGCATTTGGCAATTCTGTCATCTACACTTAAAATTGATGCTTTTGAACTGTGGTGTTGGAGAAGACTCTTGAGAGTCCCTTGGACTGCAGGGAGATCCAACCCGTCCATTCTGAAGGAGATCAGCCCTGGGATTTCTTTGGAAGGAATGATGCTAAAGCTGAAACTCCAGTACTTTGGCCACCTCATGTGAAGGGTTGACTCATTGGAAAAGACTGTGATGCTGGGAGGGATTGGGGGCAGGAGAAGAAGGGGATGACAGAGGATGAGGTTGCTGGATGGCATCACGGACTCGACGGACGTGAGTCTGAGTGAACTCCGGGAGTTGGTGATGGACAGGGAGGCCCAGCGTGCTGCGATTCATGGGGTCGCAAAGAGTCAGACACGACTGAGCGACTGAACTGAACTGACTGACTGACACTTAAAATATGATACTCATCTTTTTATTAAAACAAATTTTAACTTTGGAGAGAAAAACATATATATATATTTTTTTTAAGGAAGCTAACCTCCATTGAGATATTTGCAAGGTGCCAGTGTACATGCTCAGTAATTCAGTTGTGTTCGACTCTTTGCAACCCCTACGGACTGTAGCCCACTGTAGCCCAACAGGCTCCTCTGTTTATGGGATTTTTCCAAGCAAGAATACTGGAGAGACTTGACATTTTCTCCTCCAAGGGGATGTTCCTGACCTGGGAATTGAACCTGCATATCCTGCATTACAGGTGGATTCCTTCACTTGAGCTACCAGCCAGGAACCCAGACAAATACTTAAATGTTCAGGAAGGGACCACACCAAACCTACATCCGCCGCTGTGATCACCTGCATCAAGCAACAGGTGCAGGAGCTCTGAGACTTGATGGATTTTCAAATCCATAGAGTCTTTGCAGGCAATCCTTCGGGCTGGAACTTTATCCCACAGGTGGTAAGCAGAGTCCCAGGAACCTACGGGAACTTCTGCCAGGAGGTCTCAACAGGCCACCCACGGGCTCTCCTTTCAAACGAGGGAGTGCAAGGAGGTACAGCGAGTTGGGCTTGAAATGAAACTTCCCCACCCACTCTTTGTTGCCGGAGGTAAATATCTCAGAACCTACTTGTCATAGATTCCCACACGGGCAACTCCCCATGTGATGGCTGCCAACTGGCCGCCTTCTCGTGGATGAACACTGTTGGGTAACACCCAGGTGCCCCCTCAGCAGCGAGTACACTGGCTACAAGGCACACCTTCCTGAGGTTTTCAGCACTGACAGGGTAAACACCCTGGAACCCCAGTGAGTAGACTGGCAAAGACCCCCACGTCCATCAGAAACAAGAATCAAAACAGCTTCTCTGCAAGGGTATTAGGGGGAAAGTTTTGCTCCCAAACAAAAAGAAGAGGAGGGAGCTTGAAAGGTCTTGCATTTTCTCAGCTTCAGACATAAGCAGACCTAGACGGGGGCAGGTAAATATGTGGCACTCAACACAACAGTGGGAGAACTCCCCCAGGGAGAGCTCTTACCACAGATGTACTCAAGGTGTTAGGGGAGCAAATGTCACACAACAATAAAGGACACATTTTTATGTTAAATATGTAAACATTTTTTCTTCTCCATTTCATCGCTTTCTAAGCTAAAGGTAAACAACGGTTGTAAAAGGAATAAATGATAATGTGCTAACATACAAAGATACTCACATAACGATGTCAAAATCAGTTAAGTTTATGGTCACAAAATGAAGCTAAGAACCACTGAATAAATGGTATTAAAGGTAAAAATTCTAGAGAAAAAATGTTCATGTGGTCTCAAATTTATAAAGATATATTTACGGACATATACAGGCAGATACACATGCATGCACAAACACACAATTGTCCATCAATATCCATGGGAAACTGGTTCTTTAGGACCCCCAAGGAATCAAAATCCTCCCATGCTCAAGACTTTATATAAAATGGCATAGTATTTATATATAACCTACATACCATCTCCTATGTATTTTAAACACCACTAGCTTATTTATAATACCTAATATAATGTATATTCTATGTAAATAGGTGTAAGTACAATGTAAATGCTATGGAAATCGTTGAGCAAATTTGTTTTTTGCTTTTTGGAACTTTCTGGAATTTATTTTTTTTGAATACCAATCCATGGTTGGTTGAATCCCCAGATGCAGAACCTGCGGAAATGAATGGTCAAGTCTGTGTGTGTGTGTGTGTGTGTCTGGTGTCTGTGTGTATCACAGCACCCATCAATATCTGAACTTTTGTGTTTATCTGGTGTTGCTGTTTAGTCGCTAAGGCATGTCCAAGCTTGTGACCCCATAAACTGTAGCCCACCAGGCTCCTCTGTCCATGGAATTAACCCAGGCAAAAATAACTAGGGTGGAGTGCCATTTCCTTCTCCAGAGGATCTTCCTGACCCAGGGATGGAACCCATGACTCTCGGGTCTCCTGCACTGCAGGCAGATCCTTTACCGCCGAGACACCTGGGAAGCCCTTGTGTTTATCTGATTGCTTACTTATTATCCATCTTTCCCACAAGAATATAAGCTCCAATGGGACAAGAACTCTAGATTCATTCACTGCTATAACCCTAATCAGAGGACAGTACGGACATATGCCAGGCACTCACATTTATTTGTTGACTGAATGAATAAATAAACAACAAACAAACAAGAAAAAGCACAAGCAGAGATTCTACATAACACAGTTATAACAATTAAACGGCAACTCTGGTTTCTAATTTTGGACAGAGTCCAGAAGAGAAACTCAAACAACCATAAATGTGCTCAGTTCCCAGCTGACCAGTTGGTTTAGTTCTGTTTAACAAATGGACTGTTTCATTTAAGGTTCTGATAGTAACCACTCTAACTGCTGGGAACCTCATAAGCTGCGAAAGTTACTGCTACTCTCAAGACAATAATGACTCAAAATGAGCAAAGAGATTTAGATGGAAGGGGAAAAAAAAAGCTGGCAAAAGAACTGTTGGACAAGAGCTCAAGAGTTTCTCAATGATCTTTGCTCACACAATGCCTCTCTTTGTGGCCCGTACCTGATTACTCTATCATTCTGTTCATCTCTGCAAACAAGAACAATGATAACCTTCTTTCAAAGAGTACAGTGGGGACCCTTCAGTTAATTACTGAGCATGATGAGAAGTCGTCCTGGTCAATGGAGCTTAAATTGTGCTCGAATCTCCTCCCCTAGCCCCATTGCCCTGACACCTCCTCCTTCCATGCTCCCCACTTAAAAGTAGGAAAAAAAAAAAAAAAAGATCTGGACAAAGGCTAAATTGAAAAATGTTTCAACCCCAAGGGAAAAGAACATTCTCTGGGGTCAAACGACAAGGAGAGAAGGAAAGAAAAAAGTATCCAATAAATGAGACAGTAAAAACTCCCTGCCCAGAACCTTCTATAAAACATAGAGCAACAAATAGGAACAGACACCCAACAGGCTTGCTTAACTGGTCCAGTCCCACTGAAACCCCTCATGGAAAAGAGAAGTTTGCAATGACACACAAACACCCAGATACACGTCACAGATGTAGCTAGCAAAAAAAAAAAAAAAAGAAAGAACAAAGAAACAGAGACTGGCACGTATGGAATTAAACATTCTCCTTTAAAATCACAGGCTGAATAAAGCTAAAAGTTACTAACCCTTCCACTCCCATTGTCAGCTGGTCAGAGTTTAAAAGCCTGCCCATCAAAAGAAAAGCACACACAAATAGACATTGAGACAGAGGAGATTAGAAGGTCTGGAGATAAATTATGGAAGGATAATTTAGTGCCTTTTATTTCATCGTCTCATTTTAGAGGGACTTCCCAAGTGGCGCTAGTGGTAAAGAATCTGCCTGACCAATGCAAGAGATGCAGGTTTGAGCCCTGAGTTGGGAAGATCCCCTGGAGGAGGAAATGGCAAATCGCTCCAGTATTTTTACCTGAAAAATTCCAAGGACAAGGGGAGCCTGGCGGGCTATAGCCCACGGAGTTTCAAAGAGTCAGACACAAGCACGCACAGGAGAGATTAGCTTCAGTGGCTTTGAAGAAAATAATAGAAACACAGAAGTTTTAGGTGGACAGCAAGATTATTCTCTCCAAAGTTTATCAAGCCCAGGAGAAGGAAACAGCCATTTGGATGGCTTGGGATTTAGTATTGGGTTGGCTGAAAAGTTCGTTCGGGTTTTACCATAAGAACTCAAATAAACTTTTTGGCCAATCCAGTAATAACACTGATGCACCATCATGGGGATCAAACTTCCTACATAAGAAGGTGAAATAAAGTGTTAATTGCTCTGTCATGTCCCAGTCTTTGCCACCCCAGGACTGTAACTTGCCAGGCTCCTCTGTCCATGGAATTCTCCAGGCAAGAATACTGGAGTGGGTAACCATTTCCTACTCCAGAGGATCTTCTGACACAGGGATCAAACTGAGGTCTCCAGCATGCAGGCAGATTCTTTAGCGTCTGAACCACCAGGGAAGCCCTTTCTTTAGTAAGACTGCTGCTTCAATTGATGACATTCTCACAGTGTGGTAAACAAGAATTTTTCTCACAATTACTTTGCAGAACAGGCAAACTAAGATTTGGTTAAGTTACAAAGCAGTGTCCAGGTCTCACAGAAACAGACCAAGAGCCACAAACTGAAGACCGTTTGCAAGATTAATTGATCACAGCCCTTGGACCCAGTGCCACTAAAAAAATAAGACTTAATAGCTGTATGGAGAGGTGGTAGCCAGGAGACCAAGAGCTGAGCTGTAATTAGTAGAACAAATCAGGATGCCAGTTCTAATAACTCCAGAAATTGGTTTAAGACTTCTTTAAAAAATGTAAATCTACCCTAATTATCTGAATGATGATGCTAATCTATTTATAAAGAACACAAACGCCTCTGAGTGAATTACAGCTCTGAATCAATTGAAGCGTGCAGCTGACACAGCGCCCAGAGCCCCACAGGAAAGGTTCTCCAAGGCGGCTTCTGGAATCTGGGACTTGACATTCAGTCTCACAGCAAGTGCGCTAAGGTGCAGCACATTTTCAGTGGGTGTTCATTTGGAGAGGCGAAGACCGTGTTGCTCGCATAGCGATGTTTGAGAAGAAAGGAACCCAAAGTACATAAAGCTGTTTGTAATATAGCAAGTACATGAAATTACAGATTGCAAACATACAACTACCCAATCTGCCGCTCTGGAGATCAGATGAAAATTCTCTTCCCCAAGCAACTACTTATGTCGGGCTGAGAAACACAGAAAGGTCTTGACCTTCTTCAAATGAATCAGGTATTTATGGTCACCCAAAACTATGATGGGGGCTTCCCTGGTGGCTCAGACAGTAGAGAATCTGCCTGCAATGTAGAAGACCGGGGTTCAATCCCTGGGTTGGGAAGATCCCCTGGAGGAGGGCATGGCAACCCACTCCAGTATTCTTGCCTGGAGAATTCCATGGACAGAGGAGTCTGGTGAGCCCATGGGGTCAAAAAGAGTCAGACATGACTGGCGACTAACACTTTCACTTTCAAAACTATGATGAAAAAGTGAAAAGGAAGATTTTTAAAGAAATCTGTTCAATATATGGTGTATGTGTCTTCATGTGAGAAACTGAGAGAGAAACACATTTGTGTGTGAGAGAACAAGCTCTCCACTTATCATATCCACAAGAATAACAGAAAAAATATATATTGGGGTTGAAAGCATGACACCACCCAAAAATGACATGAGTTACCCACCAGTACCCCATGTGAAGAGCTCTTGAGGTAATACCTTTCATATTTTCTTGCACAGTAATTTAGGGCCCATCAAGACCAGCTGAAGTAACAAATGTCAAAAGAGATTCAAATGAAGATTTGCATCCATGGCTGAGAGAGGACGTATCAAAGCCACACAGAGCAGTAAAACTGGAAAACCACTTCAGAGATCCTTGTCAAGTCGTGCTCAGGATTAATAGTCAAGATGGATATTTATCAAAAACACATTAGCTTCTACTCACCAGGGCATGAAAAGATGACACGGAAAAAATTCCAAGGCGGCCCATTGCCACTTTGGTTGGTCGGCTTGCAAAGGCAAGTAACCTTTTAGGGTTGGGCAGCTCCCCGCCTTGGAGGCTGGCAAGGTAACAGCGGTACCGAAACAGGTCCATTTGGAACTGCTCAAGATTCTGCTCCCAGACAAAGATCTAGAGTGGTGAAAACACGGAAAAAATGAAAGAAGAAAAAGAGAAGGCAAATGTTAACAATTTTATCCCACATAAATGTTACAAATCCACATTTTGCAAAGGTATTAATTTTAATCCTAAAAGGCAAACGACAGGTATCCTAAATTTCTTAGGTAATAACAAGTCCCATTTTGCTGTTTCCATAGCTTACATGTTTTTCTGCAATCTATAGTCCTACATTCAGTATGATACACAGAACATACAGCCTTAGTTGCTCTGCTCCCTCCCATCATAGATTTCATGTTTGCAACCATGACAGACCATCAGCTCCAGGCTCAGAACCACAAACCTGAGGGAGAAGTAAAAAACGCAGAGGAATTCCAGCCCTGGAGAATTATATGACTTACCTAGGGGTAGTTTTTCAGAGGAAGATAGAGAAGAAGAAAACCAAAGTGATTTCAAAATCAGAGACAAATAGGCCGAGAGTTTTGGGAGCAGGTGGGCGGTTGAATGTACAGGATGGGACCATGGAAAATACTAATGGTGAAGATCCACATTCTGGAACACATAGTTTCAACCACCAAATGGATCCAAGATGTTTCCACATTTTTCCAAGTGGCAAAATAATACCCACCTCCTGCGGCTGATGTGACAGTCGAACAAAGTAATGCAAGAGTAAGAGCTGGAACAGGTATATTGTGAAGGCTCAGGGATCTTGGCTGTGATGTGGATATTAATCAGTGGTTAGCCCAAATATCTATCAAAAGATGAATGGGTAAACAAATTGTGGTATAAACACACGATGGAGTAATATTCAGCCATAAAAGGAACGGAGTGTGCATACCACAACGTGGACCAGTTGGTAAGACATTACACTAACTCAAAGACATTGACACAGAAGGTCACATATTATGCTACTCCATTTATACAAAACATCCGAAACTGGCAAACCCAGAGACAGAATGCCAGGGGCAGAGAGGAGCAACAGCTTAAAAGATACGGAGTTTCCTTTTGAGGTAGATGGTATTTGGGACTAGACAGAGATAATGGTTACTCAACATTATACATGTACTCAATGCCGCTGAATTGTACACTTTAATGTGGTTAAGTTTGTGTTATGTGAATTTCACCTCTGGTTAAAAAATATATAGAACAGAATAGAGGGAAAGAAGAGACAGAGAGGAATTCAGAAGATCATATGCTGATCAATTATTTAAATAGCGTTTATTCACATACTTACTTCCTACATACTAGGCAAAGTTTCAAAATGTTGCTAAATGGCTATCACTGACTTTAATTTTTTTTTTTTCTTTCTTTTTGGCAATACCACATGGCATGTGGGATCTTAGTTCCCTGACAGGGATTGAACCAGTGCCCTCTGCATTGGAAGGGCAGAGTCTTAACGTCTGGACCCCCAGGGAAGTCTCTATCACAGACTTTAAAACAACTGAATAGAAGGCAAAATGTCCTCTGTTATCTCACTAAATCTTTCCTTTTTAGCATGAAATACACTTACCTGCATATACAGCAATTATACACATATTTTTAAAGCACACTCTACCTTTACTAAATATAGAAATTTAACTTTATTGAGGAGTCAGGGATGAAGTTAGACCCATCACAGCTGGGCACCAAGTCAACCTGATACCACGGGGAATGAAATCGCAGACATGCCAATTACCCAGATCCCCAAGAACAGCTTGCCACTGGTGGGAGCAGGAGGGCTCCTCTATTAGATTTCTGTTTTTCCTCCAATGTAATACTGTTCCCTTCAGCTCATAACAATCAACTGTGAACAACTGGTGAGAAGAACTGACAGTCAAAATAAAGAATCTAGCAGCCTGGGTGACAGGCTGACAAGGAGGAGATAACCAAGGATATTTCTCGGTTCCAAGGCAGCAGAAACACCCCTTTCAAGACCTGAGGATTGGCCCACGTCTGTACACGGGAGAACAATTACCTGATCTAATATAGTTTTCTTCTTCTTTGAATCTGTGACGGAAGACAGCTGCATCTCGCCCATTTTCTTCATCTTCTCGTCCATGTCAATCTTCTGTTCCAGTTTTTTGATCTCCGACTTCAGCAGCCGGAGCGTGTCCTCTTTGTGGTGGTGTCTTGCCACAGCAGCCGCGCAAGCAGAGTGGATGGCGGTGATCCAGTTCTCCAGCTCCGTCTGGCTGGTGGTCTGTGAGGGGCAGGGTGGGGCCCGAGAAGAAACGGGCACCACAGAGGTCAGCAGAGAAGAACCAGTGTGCATTTCCAGGCAAGCCCTGGCTGGGGGTCAAGCAGACGGGTCTACACACCCCGTGGGGAAGGCTAACCTTTCTGACCGCCTTGTTCAGAGAGCAGATAAAACGAGGGCGTCTCAGTCAGACACCACTCCACCCAGCCCTCGCTCCCAGGGGCTGTCGGGAATGAGGCCGCCATGTCAGCTCACTCATGTACTTCTTGAGCTCAGTTGTTGCAACAGATTGAATCGTTGTATCCAGCCCCCTGCCCCAGATTCAAACATTGAAAACCTAACCCCCAGTGTGATGGTACTGTGTGCTCAGTCTTATCTGACTCCTTGCGACCCCATGGACTGAAGCCTATCATGGAATTTTCCAGGCAAGAATACTGGAGTGGATTGCCACTTCCTTCTCCAAGTGTGATGGTATTAGGAGGTAATGAGGTCGTGGGAGTGGAGGCTTCATACAGGGGATTGGTGCCCTTATAAAAAGAAGCCAAAGAGCTAGCTAGCTTGATAGCTCCATAGACTGCCATCTATGAATCAGGGAACGTGCCCGATCAGACCCCAACCATGTTCCCACCCTCATCTCACACTTCCAGCCTTCAGAATGTTTATAAAGTCACCCAGTCTCGGGTAGTTTGTGACAGCAGGCCAAACCAAAACACTGGCGTATGTGCCAATTCTATCTGCCACTATCGTTTAGTCACTAAGTCGTGTCCGCCTCTTTGTGACCCCACAGATCGCAGCATGCCAGGCTCCTCTGTCTTCCACTGTCTCCTGAAATTTGTTCAGATTCATGCCCATTGAGTCTGTGGACAGTTCTATACAGATAGCTTAGTTTGGGTTTCTTTTTTAACTTCTAATTTTTTTAAATAATGAAAGTATGATAACACA
This sequence comes from Bos grunniens, assembly GCF_055505025.1. Classification (NCBI taxonomy): domain Eukaryota; kingdom Metazoa; phylum Chordata; class Mammalia; order Artiodactyla; family Bovidae; genus Bos; species Bos grunniens. The sequence goes on from NC_141165.1 coordinate 153,146,123, forward strand.
TTTACAGGAGACTGGGAAAATACAGAACAAAGTGACATATAGTTCCACTATATAATTATTTTTATAAGTAGATAAATTAAGGTTTTTAGTAGGTGTTTCAGAGAGCTTGTTTTCTTATTGACAGTTGCTATGAAGCAAAGGTCAGTTTTCAGAGGGGACAGGTCAGGTCAGAGGTGACAGTGAAGCCAAGGGATATTACGGCCAAGGAAAATGCGATAACCCTGCCCCCAGTGACCTGCTGTGACCCCAGTCCTCAGGTGCCCTGCCTAAGCCAAGCAGCCATAACACAACTAGGGCTGGGATGGAGATCCAGGAGCTAGAAGTATTACCAACTCAGGAACACAGGGGAGAATCTAGAAATAGCGACCACCCAGGAGAACTCCAGCCACTTAGAATGACCAGGTCAAGGGGCTTTAAAGACAATTAACATTGGCGGGAGACACCCACCAATGAGCAGATGACTTCAAAGTGGGCTTGCTGTAACTCCGGGTGCTCTGAAAGGCAAAAGCTGGGGGGACAGCTCATGTGTCATCATAGGCTATGATTAATTCTCTAGGAATGCAATCAATGAGCATCTCCTTAGAGAAGCTTAGTAAATGCTCAGAAGTTAGCTCAGACCCAACCATGCTTCAGCCTGAACAGAGGATCTCTTTGGCTACTTCAATATTAAACTGGCTGACAGCATCATTTTTCAATCACAAAACATTGTTACTTTTTTGTTTTCTCTCTGATGCATCTTCTTACTTTTCTCACTCATTTGAGCCATGGTGTGAAAATATATTCTACAACAGGACTCCACCCACATAACTGAAATTTAAGTGAAGGTACCACCACTAGGGTTTATGTTATTTCTGAATCTCATCAGTTTCATATCCCACAAATGAAACAGCATCAGATATTACAGTGTCTGCCAGCAGAGACACCACACACCGGGCTAACCTAGGCAATCTGGCCGTTGTTACGTTTACAACAAAACACTTGCCTGTATCTAAGGAAGACTTCAATAAGCTAGACATTCTCCTAAAGAAACAGCACCTGATAAAGCAGATGGACTCATCTCGGTGGGAAAAGAAGAAGAGATAAAGATACTGGAAGTCAAAGGTAAATACTTGTAGGTAGAGAAAGGGAAAAATGCAATGTGTGTATATGAGACTCATCTTTTTATTACATACCTAGGACTTAATCAGCTTATAATTGGAAGCGTGTAACTGACTACCTTTATCCATTTTACTTCCCACTCCCCCCTTTAATTCTTTAAGAGTTAAAGACTCAGCTGGAAATTTTTAATCTTTAATCTCCTCTTGGAAAGCAATTACCTTCCATTTTGTCTTGATCTATCACTTTAAAGTTATTCCAGAAAAACAGAGTTTAAGATCCTCCCACATATAAAACCACCACGCTTCCTCATGCCTAGTGCAACTGAAATGTTTGCTGTCTCTGGGTTTCTCAACCTCAGTGGGTAATTTGCCAGGTGCAGTTATCCCCCCTACCCCCACCCTTTTAAAAAATCTTACTAGAGAAGGAATCAGTTCAGATGGGAAAATAATCAAGTAAGGATGCTTTTCGAAAAGAAAAATTTCCACAAAGAAAATACCAAGTATTGGCGAAGATATGGAGCAATCAGAATATTCTTACAAGCTGCGGATGCTAAACTGGTGTCACTGGCGTGGAAAACTATTTGGCGCTACCTCCTAAAGGAGAAGGTCTGCACACCTTGTGACCCCCAAAATGCACCCGTGGGTATGTTCTCAAGAGAAATGCATTCCTGTGTTCACCAAAACGTATGTCCTGAAAGGTTTACAGCAGTACAGTTTGCAATGGACAAAACTAAAAAGTATCCCAACACCTGTCAACAGGAGAATGAATGAAAAACATGGATGATCGCGTAGTGACACATGACACAGCAACGGGAACGAAAGACCGGTGACTGCACACTACAACACGGGAGACGCTTCACACGTGCTGTGTGCTTAGTCGCTCAGTCCTGTCCAGACCTTTTCGACCCCATGGGCGTAGCCCGCCAGGCGCCTCTATCCAGGGGATTCCCCAGGCAAGAACACTGGGGTGGGCTGCCATGCCCTCCTCCAGGGGATCCTCCCAACCCAGGGATCAAACCCAGGTCTCCTGCATTGCAGGCGGATTCTTTACCATCTGAGCCACCAGGGGAGCCCCACGTAAGACTGAGGAGAAGAAGCCAAACACGAAAGAGTTTAAAGACTCTATTTATGTAAAGTACAAACGCAGGAAAACAAATGTACACTGTTAGAAGTCAGAAGAGTCGTTTGATGGGGATTACGGGGCGGAGGGGAGGTAGCATCTTGAAGGAAGCACAGGGTGTCTCTCGAGTGCTGGCCATATTCTGCTTCTTGATCTGGGTGCCAGTTACATGAGTGTATGTCACGGGTATGCCCAAGAAACATCATCAAAAAGAGTACTTTTCTGTGTGTACATTATACTTTAACAGAGAGTTTTTAAAAGATCCTTCCCAGATATATCACCCTAATATTGAAGTCCAACTTCTCTATAACTATTCTAAAAATGTTATACTTTAGACTCTTATTTTTCAGGAAAAAGTGTCGCTGGAGGGTTGTAATGGAGGTTCCCAACAGCATGACCTTTTCCAGCATCACCTTCTTTGTCCTCCAAAGTGCCTGGGAGCATCTGACGAACAGCTAGTCCCTTGAGCCAAAATATGCTTTTCCCCTTTGTACGCACAGCTCAGTGGAAACAAGGAGCTTTCAGATGTGAAGGGAGCTGGTGTTTTAACCCATGTGAAAAGGATACTGTGGGGCTCTATCAGATGGAATCCATGCAGAGGTACCACGTGTCACTAAGGAAGAGAGGACGTTGTCTCCAGTGAAAACAGCTGGTGCATCAGTGCTCTTTGAAAGGTCAGCATCTATTCCCCCAGGACCATCTTCATACATCTCTGCCTCCCTTCTCCCACCCCCGAGGAAGAAAAGCAAATATCTACAGCCCTGACATAATACCCAAGGAATAGTTAGAAAGAGCTTAAAATTCCTGATACAAACTCTGCTAAATCCAGTTACAAACCTTACTTTTTAAATTACTATATTCATCAAGAAGGGGGTCCGTGGGATGATTTTACAGATGAAGGAACTAAAGCCTGGTCAAAGCAGGGATGACACAGTCATTTATCATAAACCCTGATCTCTTTCCATCTTATTTTTGTTTGTTTTTTTTTTAAATTTTAACATGCTACATACACCACCCCAGACCCCTTCAGCTCTCACCAATTGCTCTAAAAGCCTAGCTGTGGGGTCTTTGGTGTTGCCCACTTATTTTGAGCTCCCCTTAGGGACATGGGGGGATGGAATTTTCCTGTTGGCTTTGAAGTTAGGTGTGGTCAGGTCACTTGGCTGCGGTCAATGGATCTGAGTACAAGTGAAACAAGTACAAGCCCCTGTGCCCTCGTCTTTTTGTTCTTTTTTGTGGTGGGTAATCGCTTTACAATATTGTGCTGGCCTCTGCCATACATCAGCATGAATCAGCCACAGGTACACACACGTCCCCTCCCTCCTGAACTCCTCTCCCCACTCCCACCCCATCCCACCTCTCTAGGTGGCCACAGAGCGCTGGGCTGAGCTCCCTGTGTCACACAGCAAATTTCCACAGACTGCATATTTTACATACGATAATATGTATGTTTCCACGCAACTCCCTCAACTCGTCCCACCCTCTCCAGAGTGAAGTCAGTCAGAAAGAGAAAGACAACGACTGCATATTACCGCATGTGTATGGAATCTAGAAAGATGGTACTGACGAATCTATTTGCAAAGCAGCGATGGAGGCGCAGGGGCTTCCCAGGTGGCACCAGTGGTAAGGAATCTGCCTGCTAATGCAGGAGGCTTAAGAGATGCAGGTTCGATCCCTGGGTGGGGAAGATCCCCTGGAGGAGGGCATGGCAACTCACTCCAGTATTCTTGCCTGGAGAATCCCTAGGGTCACAAGGAGATGGACACGATGGAAGTGACTCAGCACTGTAACGGAGACACAGAAATAGACCCGAACCCTTGTCTTCTGAAGTAAAATGCTGACTCAAGAGTTAATGATTGGGAAAGATGAAAATGTAGAAACAAAGGATAACTGTTGAGCTGGGAAAACTGGTAACAATTTAGACTAAAATTCTGCCACAGGACAGAATCACCCGAACTCCCAGTTCCCTGAAATATCTAGATAAAGGCCTGACACACATTCCTAAGTTGTTTTTACAGGAAGCAGACCCCCCCCTCCAGATGAAAACTGGGACACAAAAACACAAACACAAGACTGGCTGAAGCCAAAGGACTGATGACGCTTGAAACTTCACCTTGATATCAACCAATCTGAGAAGCGTCCGCGAGCTAATCACACCCTGGTCCTTGAACACTATAAAACTCCTCCTCACTATCCACCCCCAGGGTGAGTCACACAGTCTCGAGGCAGTTAGCCCCCTGTGGCCCCCTTTGCCTCGCAAAGCAATAAAAGCTCCTCTTGTACTTCACCCAAAACTGTTTTCCATGCTTCTATTTGGCAACAGTGAGCAGAGGCTGAGTTTCGGCAACAGAAGCAATGTTCCTAATAAACGTGTTACTAGTAAACAAAAGCCTGCTTCACCCTATTCTGGTCCCTTGGCCTACAGTCCTGGAAGTCCTGGAGGAACAAGACGCAGCTTCTGTCCACCTGGGTGCCTAAGTGCCTCGGATGAGAACAGCGTCATAGGCCATGTCTTATCAGACACATGGCAGGAATGAAAAGTTATATTAAGAGATGTGAGGGTTGCTCCTTACTGCAGCATAACCTAAGCTGTCCTGACTGATATACTAGCAAAGTAAAAAATTCATTTTGAAATAAGTGATGCTTTTTATATATTTTTTTTTTAATTTCTTATTGGAGTTCAGTTGCTTTACAATGTTGTATTAGTTTCCACCGTGCAGCAAAGTGACTCAGCTATATATCCCCTCTTTTTTGGATTTCCTTCACATTTAGGTCACGACAGAGCACTGAGCAGGGTGCCCTGAGCTACATGGCAGGTTCTCGTTAGTTACCTATCCTTTACATAGTATCAGTAGTGTATATATGTCAATTCCAATGCTTTTTTTAAGAGTCTGTATAATATACTCCAAGAGGAGCCGGAGGCTGATAGGTTCTGCAGAACAACAGTTTTTCACTCTCTTCACTTAATGAAAAGAGAATCCCATCTTCCTTCCACATGTGAGATTCTCCATCAAGGGCAACACACTCCATTCTCAAGTCAGAGAGTTTATGTTTGCCTCCCAGTTAAGAGGTGGAAATGAAGGAAACTGATACCAATTGATGAAGCCAAACATCCTTTGAAAGGTGTATATTTAATTCTGACAAAGCAGCTATCCTGAAATTAATTTATTTAAAAGAAAGAAGATGGTGGTTGCCAGAGGTTCAGGAAAGTGGGGTATGGAGAGTTCGGCGGGTACAGAGTTTCAGTTCTGCAAGATGAAACGAGTTCTGGAAATGGATGGTGGTAACGGTTGCAAAACACTGAATTACCTAATGCTGCTGAACTGGGCACTTGGAAACGGTTGGTATGTTCTGTATATTCTATCACAACTTTTCTAAAAAAGACAAAATAAAAAGAAAGGGGAAAAACCTACCAAGTCTCATAATCTAGAGAAAGATGTTCAGAAAATGCGATCACAGCTTTACGAAAAATTTAACAAGCAGCCCTTTTAACTATTAAAAACGCTCAAGCCACCAACCACTTTTGAAAGCTGTCAGAGATGGAAGGCAGCGCCATTAGAGAGAAATTTTGTTCCTGCTGTCTTGTCTAAATAAAACACTGGTCTCTGCCATTCTCCATCATTAGAACAAATCAATTTCTAAGAAGGACAATCACTCAATGAGCTTTTCAGCAGAGTCTGTCCCTTGGCAGTGGCATACACAAGGCTACGTGTGGAAGAGAGGGTGTGTACAGACCACGCTGACTGCTGTCAACAGCAAGTAAAGTAGAGACGAAACGGTTTCTGGCCATATTACAGGCTGAACATTTCTGACTTGATCACAGCAAACCACTCACTTGATACAATGTTTTGCAGTGTGGCCACGCCAGGATCTAAACTCTGACATGCTAGAAAAAGCTTTTCAAAGCTGCTCACCCTGCATCACCTTCTTGAACCAGGCAAGCTTAATCAGGAACACCAGGTCCACTTGAGAGCCCTCCATCAGAGGCAGGAAGGAGACCCCCAGGTGGTACCCTCTCAACTTCTTCCACACCCATCACCTCTCATTAAACAAACAGCAGCAGACAGGTAGAGAGAGGGAATCGTGTGCTTTTTCCTTTGCCTGCTGGGGATGCTATAAATACTGTATAAAGTTCAGTGAAGGAAATAGTAGAGTTCTTGCCAAAGGAGGAATGTAATCAACAAAAAAATGCATTTTGCATAAGAGCCCCGTTTGAGCACAGAGTTAAGATGAAGCTCAGGGCTTCATTATGTATTTAAATAGATCCAGCTTCAATTATCCAACTGAATGGAGGATACTTGATTTCAGATAATCAATGGTTTACGTGAGTGGCAGGAAAAGGGAAATTCACTCTAAACAAGAGGACTAGAGAATATATGCCAGGTCTAGGAAACTAACATTTCACATCATTTGAGTGTATAGGAGTGCAGGAAAAATTGTAAAGTAGGTTGAACTTTTTCCACTTTGAAAGAACAAAAAGGAAAAAGAATAAAGTTACGTATTTTTAAGAGGCTAATTGGGAATGAAGTTCCTGTGTGAGTTCCTAAAAAGTCTTTTTTCTCATTGATTTTTCTGTTTAACACATTTTAGAGTTTTATTATATAAGGGTTCATTAAACTATCATTGTTAACACTTATAAAGAAAATTATAGATATTACCCCATAATTGTAACCTGAGGCTCATCTCATCTACTGGAGGAAAGTCATGTAACTGGGCAACCCTCCCACTCAAGGTGAACTCTTTAAAGAAGAAAGGCTTCCAGCCCCAGAAAACCAGACCCCAAAAGACGAAGGAATTATTTACTGCAAAACAAAGGAATACCTGTAAACCTGACACAGTGAATGGCCACGGCAGGATCCATCTCTGGCCAACTGAGTAACCCGCAGGAAAGACCAACAAATATTGTCAACTGGGGCCCCCTTCACCAAAAGCCTCCCCATTTGTTCATGCTGCAGAAGCCTCCAGTAGGTATCAACATACACCAATGAGACCCAAGTACTTCTTTGGTACCTCGTATTTAAGTGTGATCAGACAACTAAGGATCACCAGATACGTGATGAAAGCCTCCAGCATGAAAGGCAGACACCGAAGCCCACGGGAGAGTTCACATGGTGACTGTAACACATGGAGCCTGAAAGACAAGACTGGAGCAAAAGCACCAAGTGCTAGAGGAGGGCAGACTCCAGGGAAAGCCCTAGTACTCATCAACTACCCAATAAATTGGAGAATTTTAAAAATACAGTGAAGTAACTAAAAAATAAGCAAATTAAGCATAAAAAAAAAGATAGTCATTAACTACAAGCAAAAAAATAAATAAAATGACAGTACACTATTTGGTTCAGCAGCTAATACCATTTATATGGTCATACAGCATGGGGATGTCAAAAGAGCGTAACAGGGACTACTGATTGAATTCTGAATTTTCATGGAAGGAAGGATAAGAAGAGAACTTCACTGTAGGTCTTATAAGGTTAACTGAATTCTTCCAAACTATGCATTCAGAAGAGAAACAGATCCACAAAGAAAACAAACTCATGGTTATCAAAGGGGAAAGGCAGGGTGGAGCAGGAGAATAAATTAGGAGTTTGGGATACAGACTATTATATACACAAACCATCTATATCAGATAAACAACAGGTCCTACTGTGTAGGACAGAAAACTGTAGTCAATATCTTGTAATAAACTATAATGGAAAAGAATCTAAAAAATAATACATATATATACATATGTAGACCTGAGTCACTTTGCTGGCACTTAAAACAAATGCAACATTGTAAATTAACTATATTTCAAATAAATAAAATTATCTGTTTGTATGAACTTAATACAAATTTAAAATATTGTAAAAAGGAAGCAGAACAGGGTCAGTAACATATTCCTTGGACGATACATAATAGTATACTAGACCACACTCGAGCTCAGTCACAATTGTACCTCTCCACTGTGCTGTTAACAAAACGTGGAGAAACCTCTGAACACACTAACAGCAGGGCAGGCGCTGTAAACAGTGGCCAGCCTGTGCACTTATTGTGCACCTCAACACCCATACTCTCCAAGAATCCTCTCCTTAGAGCTGGGCCAATGGGTCCTCATGCTTTGAAAAGGGCCCCCCTGGGGCATAAAATGGGCAGGTTCAGCAGGCACCCCTTCAGGGAGCTCTATGATCCTCTATCCCAAATGGGGCATTAATAAGAGTCTATGGACATGAGTCTATGGCTCACAGGTCATACTTGCTATTTCTTTTCACCAGATTGCATGACATTGAGCCACCAGAATAGTACTGACAAGCTCATCTGGGTTGAGTCCAATCCTTCACAGAGATTAAAAAAATTGGCATGGGGATCCACACGTGCTAGAAGTGACCCTTCATCACAACGAACCTATGCCCAAACCAAAGGGAAATATTCCTAAAGTGGCTGGCTAGAGGTAGGAAAATGATCTACCATGGTGGGAAAATAGGACTTGGCTAGAAACCAAGCCAACACTTAACGAAGACCAAACTTGGAGACTGTCATATCTGCATATTTTAACTCAAAGTTAAGAAGGATATAAACACCACAGAAGATCAAATTAGCATCCTAGATGATTTCATTAGAAGGACAAAAACCACAAAGATAAAATTTTGAAGAGCTAAGTTGAAGTTCTGCAACTTGGAGTTTTCAGAAATCTATTAAAATAAGATGACAAGGATCTTGACACTGAGGGTTAAATAGACCACAAGCTGGGTATGAGTCAACGGTTTGTTGTGGTTTCTAATAATTTAAGGAATTGACACCAGCATCATGGAAGAAATGAGAGAGCAGGGACTGAAATGCAGGAGGCACAGGGCAGGCCTCACAAGGACAGAGTGTGGGGTCCTGGGTCACAGTTATGAGGAGAACGTTCAGGAAAGGAGCAGGACCACTGGGAGCCTGGCTTGGAAACCTCGGGTAGGGAGACCTAAATAGGAGACATGGCGCAGGGAAATGAGAGCGGTTTTCAAGTAGTTAGACGGTTATCAGGAAGAATAAGCATGAAAGGCTTACTTGAAACTCTGGGGGAAAATATGGAAGCAAACAGAAATGGCAAATGTCACCAGAAAGAATGTATCATCGCAACACGATGAAGAACTTTCTAGAACGTGGAGCCAACTAACCAAGTAAATGGGCGATTCCCAGGGATGGTAGCCATCCAGACTGGCCAGACTGACCAGCTGTCAGGAGCCTTGTAGGAATGGTACCAGCCTTGAGAAGGAGGCTTGATGCTAATCTATTCAAGTCCAAATACGAAGTCCCTTCTACAGGCTTTTCTAACCAGTCCACTTGATGCTCCTGGTAAAAGGTGATTTCCAGATCATTTTCTAACTCGGCTGTCCTTGTCCAGGGCATAAGACACTGATCTTCACTAAGTCTGATATACAGAGTCACGTGGGGCACTTGAAGGTAATTATTCCTCAGAAGCTTATCAAACTCAAAGCTTTAGTCTCTCCTCAGAGAAGCCACACTCAACTTCTATAAAGATACTTATTTAAGAGAAGCACAGGGAACTAGTCTCTTTTTCTTCTAGTTAAAATGCTAACTATAACATTTAGTGAGCATTTGCTACCTATCAGACACTTGACTTGCATTACCACATCTAATACCCAATTCAACATAAAGGTGTAAATACTATTTTTAAAAAAAGTCTTTTAAAACTGTGCATGCTTTATAGGTTAGGAGTTTGGGATCAAAAAAAATATATATATATATATGTGCATAGCTATACAAGAGACACTATAAATGACAAGAAACTTTCTATGGAAAGGCAATGACCCCTTAGAGACAATATTTCCTACACTTCTTTTTTGTTCATTTGTTTTTTGTCTGTTTGCTTTTGACTACGCTGGGTCTTCATCCCAGAGCACGGGCTTCTCCAACTGTGGCGCATGGGCTTAGCTGCCCCTCGGCACATGGGATCTTAGTTCCCCATAAGCGATTGGACCCACGCCCCCTGCATCGGGAAGATCCCCTGGAAAAGGAAATGGCAACCCACTCCAGTATTCTTGCCAGGGAAATCCTGTGGACAGAGGAGCCTGGAGGGTTACAGTTCACGGGGTCACAAAGAGTCTGACACAACCAAGCCAATGAGCACTCCTGCATTGGAAGGCAGATTCTTAACCACTGGACCACTCCTTCAGATACATAATTCTAAAAGATTTTCTACCCAGTCAGGCATCATTCTTACTCTACTAACTATGCTCCCAAGGCACTGAATATAGAAATTGAAAACTAATATTAGGATATGTTACCGTAAAAGTCACCAAGACAGTAATGGATGAAGAAAGGGCCGAGAGGAAACCGTGCTTTGTAGGTGATGTCGCTGATTCTGGCTTCCAGTTGGAGGGGAGAACACTAATAAAAATATTAATAGTTGAAATGCAGAAGCTCTAGCTTCCCCTTTGTAAACAGCATAGCACTTTTCATATATAAACTCTCTAACGTTCATGTCCATTCCCACCCCCCTCTTGGACACAAAACCCCTCTTCTACTTCTGCTGGTAACACGAATCTCTTTTCCATGGGCAGCAAATCTGAATAACAGCATCAGATCAGCAGCATACGGGCTCTGGAAACTGTGTGCACTGAATTGAGCCCCGGGGCTGAAATAACCTACAAATTATTTCCATAATCATGCTCGCTCTCCCTCGCTTTCGCCTCACCCCCTGCACACACAGGTTCCTTTCAAATTCAGCCCCTCCAGGGTCATGTGGATTACAATAAGTAGAAGGTGGAAAATGCCCTCATGGATCCCAAAGAGCAGTAATTTCCTCTGAAAAGGTTCATTTTGTGCTCTGTCCCACGTAAGCAGCATAAAAATTTCACCAAAACAAGAGGACACAGTGGTTTTCATGAATAAGGTCCTATGCTGCCACAAAAGAATTTTATTCAATGTGACCTATTGAGTATTCAGATTCTAATAGCAATTTTACGGCCAGGAAAGTCCTTTCAAAGGGAATTCACATGAGAAGTGTGTAGGTAAAAAAGAACATCCTGAAATCAACCAAGTTATCATCTAACTTGTACAGTGAGGCAAGGATGGCCAAAATCAAGTTACAACTTTCAAATATTCCAAGTAAGTGGCTTAATTATAAGAAAGAGAAAAAGTCACTTTTTACCATAATCACTGACTCTCGCCCATGTTCTTGTGAGCATAAAAAGTAATAGTAATGGGATAAGTAATATGCTTAGACAATAAGGGGCTTTGGGAAACAAGAGGCTTGGTTTGAATCCAGCCCCACCACTCAGTTACTGTGAACTGGCATCCAATTATCAGCATTTGTAGCCTTAGCTTCCACAGAGGGGGTACACAATCCATACCAACTGGTTAAAAGATGGATACCACTATAAGACTTGAGTGGACTCACATTGTAAAACGTGTTCAGTGTGGTGGCATACAGTAAGGGTTCAGTAAAATGTTTGTTTACTGTTGTTATCATGAGAGTAGTTGAGCATTTTATCATTTGCAAGATATCCAATTAATTAACACAAAGCTATTGCAGATTCAGAAACACAATGGTTTATAAGTTATACAGAAGAATATGTTCATGAGACAAAGCATGGAGATTTTTCAATAGGATACATAAAGAACTACCCACTCGTTCCCTTCCACCTTGAGAAATGAGACTACATTAAAATTAAAGTTTGGTTTAACAAAGAATACCTTTCAGAGAGTAGAAAGCAAGCCACAGGGAGCAAACACGACATGTGAATGCATGTAATTAACGAAGAGATGATGTACAAAACACATAACAAACTGCTGTGAATCATCATGAGGAGATGGACACCTCAGTGGAGAAGTAGGCGAGAGACTTAAAGACTTCACAGAAGGTGATACTGGAATGGTCATTAGACCCAGAAAAAGGTGCTCAACTTCATGCTGATAGCTTAAAAAAAGAAAAGACAAAGATCTGACAATCACACTTGTGGACAAGGATGAGCAAGAACTGGAGTTCTCCCGGGCTGCTGATGCGAGGAGGACTATTTCATTCATTTTGGAGACTGGCAGTGCCTAGCACATCTGACTGCGTGCACATATCCTGTGACCCAGCACCGCCACGCCTGGGCACACACCAAAAGAAATGCAGACAAATGTGTCACGAACACAGACCCAAGAGACCAGCGGGGTTTCCATCCCGGGGTCAGGAAAATCCCTGGAGTAGAAAGTGGCGACCGACTCCAGTATTCTCGCCTAGAAAATTCCATGGACAGAGGAGCCTGGTGGGCCACAGGTGAAATAACCTATTACTCTCTTCCATGCCTTTATTTCAACTCTCTCTTCACATGGCATACCCTCACCATCAATTTCACTCAATTAATCCCTGTTCTTCCTTTAACATTCACGGTCAAGGTTTACCACATCATAAAGTTCCATGTATTCCAGTGTCTGCCTCCCATATTATATGTGAACACTTTCAAGCATAGAGACTATGTTAAAATCTTCTTGGTATTCTCCATATCACTATGCATAGCATGTAGGAAACATGGGATAAAGGCTTGAGGACTTCCTATATTATTCCTAAATTATAAAATGGAGAAATCTTACCTAACGCACTAACACCCCAAAAAGTGTATCACAACTTACCTAATTCAAAGGATTCCCTATAAAAGCAAATGTTAACCCTGAAGTGATACATAGGTTAGTATTTTTTAATACAATTAACAGTCAGAATTCGATAACTTTAAGTACAAGGTTCTGAAAAGATGAGGAAGAGAAACTGGTTGGGAAGAGACTATTTCCAGGATGTCATGATTTTACTTTATGAATAATATTAGAAGAGAACATATTATGATAAAAAATTTTGACAGCACAAATCAGGTCTAAATTAAGGAATTCATGATCCTTGCTCTAAAGTGCTACACAAATTATATCAAGATTTCAGTCAAAAATCCTTCAATCTACACCCCTCCCTCGGGCTTCACGGAGGAGACCTCTAGGTGAGTTCAATCATTCCTGGAACTCAACAGAGATGTTTATTTTGTCATTCATTACGGCGACTCAATGGACATGAGCAAACTCTGGGAGACAGAGAAGGACAGGGAGGCCTGGCGTGCTGCGGTCCATGGGGTGGCAAAGAGTTGGACACGACTGAGCAACTGAACAACAATCACAGCACTTATGTTTCTATGATGTGCAAAAGCTAGGACTCCCCCACCACCACCCCCACTCAACAGAAAACAGGATGAAATACTCAGGCAGTAGAGGAAGGTATCTGATAAGTGATCTGAAGCGCTCTGCAAAGGAGGAGCCACGCACCTGGAAGAGGAAGGCATCGCCCAGGGAATTGCTGAGGCAGAAGACGAAGTCCTTCTTGGGGTGCTCAGGAACTGCCTGTACAATGCTGTTCTCCACCCAGACGGCGTGCTTGGGGACGCTGTTGTGGTCTATCCCGGACCTGCCGTCGCCCTCGTAGAAGAAGAGTGTGCACCCTGGGAAAACAAAGCGGTGTCTGCGTGAGGACTTGGTGCAACAGCAAGTCTGGAGTGAAAACTGTGGCTCGTGCGCTGTTACTAGGAAAGGGCTGGAAATTAGCATGGAACAGAGGAAGTAAAGAGAAGGGGGCTATGCTTGTACTAAGTCTTGGACAGGCTTATATTAAGAGAGGATCTTTCTTTTTTTCCCCCTAATTGAAGTATAGTTGCTTTACAATGTTGTGCTAATACTTTTTTTTTTCCCAAGTCTTCATGGAATTTGTTACCATACTGCTTCGGTTTTATGGTTTGGTTTTTGGTCCAGAGGTACCATGGGATTCTTAGTTCTCTGACCAGGGATGGAAGGCACACCGCCTGCAATGGAAGGCAAAGTCTTAACCGCTGGACCACCAGGGAAGTCTCCCGTTAAGACTCAAATCTCAGTGTCGTCACGCACGCCCTCCAGTTCTTCGAGATCTTACTTTCCACTTCAGAATGTTTTGTTCCGGGTATTCTCAGAGGCATGTGGGGATCTCAAGGCTCCTCTGACCAGTACCATGTACCACGCGCTCGGTCGCTCAGTAGTGTCTGACTCTGTGGTCCCGGGGTGGCTGTAAATGCAGCTCCACGGGTCCGAAGAGCAAGCAGTGCTGAGTGTGGCCTGGCAGTCGGGACTGTCTCCCTACAGCCTCCTCCCAATATATCTCACAGGAAATGCAACCAGGAAACACCATCTATTGGGTTTCTTGACTGTGCCCTTGGTGAAAACAAAATACAACACTGACCCCAGGTACTTTCAGGATAAGGAAAGAAACGATGGACTTTTGAGTCTCAGATCTTCTCTATAAAATGTTTGCCTAGAAATCAACCAAGTGCTTGTTCCTCCTGGAAGAATAAACACACGACACACGTATGAAGGCCTAGGGGAGGCTGGAGGCCTGGGCCACGCTTAATCAAACTCCGAACGAGAGAGACAGCAGCAGTAGAAACCTGGCCTACATTTGTGGCCAGCTGGGTTCTACAGATACCCTCCAACCGTGGCCTGAAGGGGAGGTGTGCTTTATTAGTAATTATTCACTGAGGACTTACTCTCAAGTCATCAAATTAAATTTCAGGGGAGGCCAGGGCCCCTGAATTCTAATTATTTTAACTTCAACACAAGCCACTTGGTCAGTTTTCAACATCTTCCTTACCACAAGCAACGGCCACTGCTGATGCGAATCACAAAGCCCTTCCAAGTACCATCTCTTCAGCTGCAATATGAACTTCCACAAAGCAAATTTCTAACTGACGGTGTACAATGACAGGGATCAACGGAAAAGTCACACGCGTGCAAAGGCCATTTTTTCCTAGCCCTTAATATTTCACAGGACAGCTTCCTTGGTGGCTCAGCAGTAAAGAAATCTGCCTGCCAGTGCAGGGGTTCCATCCCTGGGTTGAGAAGATGCCCTGGAGGAGGAAATGGCAACCCACTCCAGTACTCTTGCCTGGAAAATTCCATGGACAGAGGAGCCTGGTGGAATACAGTCCATGGGGTTGTGAAAGAGTCAGATACAACTGAGAAAATTCACCTGACTAGTATTTCACAGGAGCATGTAACAGCGGCTGGATGCAGCGCCTCCAGCACAAATGCACACCTCACACTTGCTGGCAAGCCCCGCTGGTTTCCCGGCGCTTCCTGTGGAACCGCCTGACCACGAGCTCAGCCCAAGGGTCTACTGCGTGCTGCTGCTGAACATCACGATTTTATAACTGTTGTCCTGTATCCATAGTTCAGGAGTTTCAATTTTCCCTCCAATCCATTCAAGTTATATTCACTTTTCACCTCCGCCCCAAGGATAAAGCCCTATGTTTTCTGTGACACTTATTGTTGGAAATATATAGTGCTATGTAATTTTAGTAGGATTTTATTTTGTTTTTATGTTTTGGGGGTATAAGTTACATACATATAATTTAACTATAGACCTATTACCCCAACACTAATTTTTTTTTTTAATAATCCCTCTTATTTTGAAGAGCTCAAGTTTTTACAGGAACACAGAGCTCACATTCAGAAACATCTGAAACTCCTCTTTTCATGTCTTAAGCTAGCATAGATTCAGAGATAGAAAAAGAAAAGAAATGGAAAGAGGAGGGTATTTTCCTTGAAATATGAGGTTTCCAAGGTGGGGGCATTTTTGCTGAATGAGGGACATTTGGTGAAGTCTAGAGACATTTTTAGTTGTCACAACTTGGGGGTGGGGGACAGAAGCAGGTGGGTAACACAGGGGTCCCCAACCTCCAGGATCTAAAGCCAGATGATCTGAGGTGGAGCTGATACAATAAAAGAAATAAAGTGCACCATAAATGTAACAAACTTGAATCATCCCCAAACCAGCACCCCCACCTCCCCATGGAAAAACTGTCTTCCATGAAACCCGGTCTCTGGTGCCAAACAGGCTGGGGACCACTGATTGGACAAGGATGCTGCTAAACATCCTACAATTCCCAGGACAAGCCTCACGACAAAGAATTATCCAGAAAATGTCAGCAGTCCCGCTGCTGAGAAACCTTACTCCAAATAATCCTTTAGGACTAGTATTATACTAATGATGAACAGATTCTTAACAGAAAAGGGACAATGCAGCTTTACCATAATTAGAATAGAAACCGAAGCCTGCAGATAACGGATAGACAACGTTCACACATTGAACACTTGATGTCTCCCCAAATTGCCATTTCCATCATGTTTCAACTTTAGTTTACAATCGTCCATGACAGTGGGTGGTTGAAAATCAGCTTCTCCTTCATTATCAACATGTTCCAGCTCTAAGACTAACGTGAAACAGCACATCTGGGCACCACGCGCTCCCTGGTAACATCTTCTTTACCTTCATCTTGAATGCAATCTGTTTGCGTTTCAGTCATGGATGGAGACACTCCAGAGTCTAATTCTAAATAAAACTTTTTAAAAATTAATTATTCTGTCGAAAGTGAAAGAATCTTTGAAGAATTCCCTAGCCCACGGCTTCCAGGTACCCTGCTTTTTATTTCTCCATCTCCAAGCTCAAGTCAGCAGTGAGCCCTGCCTGTGAGTGGCAGGGACAAGCCCTGAGTTTGTTGATCTATAATGGGACCCATCAGGAGCCAGAAGGAAAAGCCTCGGCAGCTGTGTGTTCCAGTCTGGATCCTGACAGACTGTGTCATTCAGATCTGGGTCACCAAGGAAGCGCAGGCTCCCTCCTCTAATGGGCGTGTGGGCTGGGCTCCTGAGTGCCCACATCCTGCCTTCCTTGATCATTTATTCTCTAAAGGAACAGCAGAAACAAAACAGCCCCCGCTTCCATGTCCCAAGTAAAAAAAATCACCTAATTATTTTTATCCTATGCCATTAACAGTGTTATTCTCAAATTGAGTCTAAGCATCACCTGGGAACTTTGTTTAAACCACAGATTCAGGGCCTGTCATGGGCTGAATTCTATTCCCCCAGGTTCCTATGTTGAAGCCATATAGCCCAGGGCCTCAGAATTTCGCTATATTGGGACATAAGGGCTTTACCGAGGTAATTAAAATAAAAGGAGGTGTTCAGGTGGGCACTAAGCCACTATGACCACTGTCTTTATAAGAAGGAGGAATTTGGACATAGACAGGTACAGACAGAGGACGCAAGAGAACACCAAACCTGCTGACACCCTGACCTCAGACTTCGAGGCTCCAGGACTGTGAGACAATCCATTTCTTTTGTTGAAGCCACCCAGTCTGTGGTACTTGGTTATAGCAGGTCCTATACAGGGATTAATACAGGGCCCCAACTCCAATACTCTGGCCACCTGATGCAAATAACTGACTCATTGGAAAAGACCCTGATGCTGGGAAAGATTGAAGGTAGGAGGAGAAGGGGACAATGGAGAATGAGATGGTTGGATGGCATCACCGACTCAATGGACATGAGTTTGAGTAGACTCCGGAAGTTGGCAATGGACAAGGAGGCCTGGCATGCTGCAGCCCACGGAGTTGCAAAGAGTTGGACACCACTGAGCGACTGAACTGAACCGAACCACCTTCAGACTTTGAGATTCAGCAGGTATGGATATAACCCAGGAAGTGACTCAGACAACTGTGACACAGATGGTCTTCTAATCATGTTGTTAAAAACTCAACATTGAGTAATAAAATGAAAGATAAGACAGGCTGCTAAAGGGAACAGAGGCTGTGGGGTCCAGTGCTGTGGACCTTTGGGGAGGAGCAGGAGGTGGAAGAAGGGGTCTTTCTCCCTCATGTCATCTCATCCCACCCCCCACAGCAGGACAGTGGATACGATCCAGGGCCCCTTAGACACGACCCGATAGTGCCTTCAAATTAAGCCGAGGCAGGTCTCATGTGAAAAAGAATGGTAGCAGGTCTCCAAAATGCTCCCACAGGAAGAACAACTGTGTTTCACAAGCAGAACCACGACATCAAATAGCCTTTTCACAATTCACAATGGAACATGAAAAGCAAAGTGTGCTCTGTGTACGTGTGTGTGTGTCACCCAATAAAATTAGCTCAAATCCAAAGTTCCTGTGTTTTAAACACAGATACTTCACATGTTCAAAATTTTATATGCACTTTATGTAGACTATAGTACGGTACCCGCTCTTGCATAGACACCAAAATTTAAAGTTTAATATCAATATTTTCTGAGGTTTTCCACCGAAGATACTATGGGTACCAGAATTCCACATCTATTCAAACTCTGAAACCACTAAGGCAGACTTTCAGAATGAGAAGAGGATGTGAGAAAAGAACCCGTGGCTGACTCATGTCGGTGTATGGCAAAAACCACAATATTGTAAAGTAATTATTCTCCAATTAAAATAAATTAATCAAAAAAAAAAAGAAGGAGAAGAACCTGACTCTTTCCAAGACATCCTTAGAAGTGGAGCAGCAAGATGCAATAACCCAACAAGTCTTAAAAACTAAAGACAGCATCCTATGCTAAACATGTAGGAACATTAGACACACAAGCTCTTGGCAGAAAGGAGGGGGAACTGCCCTGCACTGGCTGACAAGGGTAAAGCCTCCTCTATGGGACAGTTGGTTGTTCCCCAACATGCCCAACCTCCTTTCCTCTGCAGTAACAGCAACCCCACTGCTTGGTTGAGTCCATTCCTGCCTCTCTTGCAGCTACGTTGGACTCATTTCTGGCCTATGCAGTGGAAGCAGAAGAGATTCAGTCAACTTCCAGACTGTACGCTCAGTGCAGAGGGATTCGCCCTCCACACCTCCATATTTCTACTGGAACTGGACCTGCCGGTGAGCTCTCCTGATCATTCATATGAAAACAATGCTCTAGGTACAGTTAAGCAGTAAGACAAAAGGAACCCTGGCTTCTGGATGACATCACAGCAAAGAGTCGCCCCATCACCCTTAGAAGGTCTGCCTCTGCTATGTGGGGGGGAATTTCAGGCCTGGCTTGCTTGAGGCGTTGTCACTGTAGGTCTCTGTGACATGCAACAAGACCTACAGCCCAATTAATATGCTCCCTCCCTGTTTGGCCAGGTATTGAAGCAATAGTAGGCACCACTAGTAATGCAACCCACCCAAACCCTGCACAGGGATTGACCTGCACATCACTGAACAGAGCTCTAGGCTGTCGTGTGCCTCTAGGACTGGTTATTCCACACCAGCCACAGATGATAAAATCCAGTCTCAGATGGTGTAATG
Organism: Bos grunniens; assembly: GCF_055505025.1. Classification (NCBI taxonomy): domain Eukaryota; kingdom Metazoa; phylum Chordata; class Mammalia; order Artiodactyla; family Bovidae; genus Bos; species Bos grunniens. The sequence goes on from NC_141165.1 coordinate 153,165,451, forward strand.
GGTGTACCACACCAGGTAAGCTCAGGCTTCTTTCTCTGGGACCCATCCGTCATGCTTTGTAACCTCTCTAACCTCTCCTGTCATACATTAACCTGCTTCACATCCAGCTTCTGTTAAGGATTCTAAGTGGGCTTGAGAAGTGTCTTTTCTTTTAAGACACAGAGCTCACAAATATGTTACAATTTCTACACCATCAAGACATGCAGACATGGGCAAAAACACACGCAAATACTTCTAAAATGTATGCAAAACGTTAACGAACAGCAGCACATCAAAGCATCATGCTTATCAATGAAAAGGCAGTGCATATATATACACATGCATGTATATATGTATACACACACACTCATTCAAAGTGTGACTGCAAAACAGGGACTTTTTCACAAACGTAGATGGCTCAGACATCCCATTAAACACTAGGTTAAATTCTATGAAATTAACAATATTCCATCATTCTTTGTGAAAGAAAAAATAAAAAGGCAATTTCATAAGATTCAAACTACTGATTTTTCCCTCCAAAACAGTTATTCTGGGAGGCACATTTTTTGGGACGATTTCAAAAAAATATTTTTTGGAGCTCAAGGCGCTGAAACTGTCACCACAACCAGCTGTACATAGGAAAACAAGGCATGAGAGGCTCTAATAGCTTACATGTGAAAAAGAAAAAACTATAAACCATTGATGGGAAAAGGAAATGGGGAGTGACTATCAAGGGACATAAAGTTCCAGCTCAAGAAGATCATTGCGTTCTAGAGATGTGCTGTACAACCATGTGCCTTCGTCAACTACACTGAAACATACACCTAAAAATGTGCTAAGAGGGTAATATGTGTGTGTAGTGTGTGCGTGCACGCTCAGTCATGTCTGACTCTTTATGACCCTATGGACTCTAGCCCACCAGGCTCCTCTGTCCATGGGATTCTCCAGGCAAGAATACTGGAGTGGGTTGCCACTTTCTCCTGCAGGGATCAAACCCGTGTCTCCTGTGTCTCCTGTATTGCCAGGAAGATTCTTTACCACTGTGCCACCTGGGAAGCTCAAGAGAGTAGGCCTCACGTTAAGTACTCTTACCACCATAAAACAACAATTTTGAAATTAGCATGAAATAGAAATTCCATGCAATTAAAAACCATCACGTGTAAGGGGTACCACGGAGCCCAGGGTTACCCAGCACAGCTTGAAGGATGCTCTCTGTCTCTCACCTTTCAAGGACACCCAGTAGTGCTTCCACTTCCTCCGAGTGGCTGACTCCACCTTCTTGTTCTTCTTGTGCACCAGGAAGTTCTTGACGGCCAGGGCGCCGGCCTTGCGCACTGTGCCCTGGGCGGCTGTGAGCAGGATGTCGGACTGGCCTGGGGAGCTCAGGGTGCCGCTGCTCTGCTCGTCGCTGTGCGCGGAGCCCGCCTCCTCCAGGCTCTCGCTGTTCGTGGTGCTCATCTCCAGCTCCCGGCGAAAATTCTCATACACCCCCTGGCGGGCCGCGTCCCCGGTGGAGCTGCTGCCGCTGTCGCTGCCCACAAAGGCACGGCCGGTGGGGGGAGAGTAGCTGGAGTTAGTGGCATTGGATCGCCGGGACAGGAGGTCCGTGTCGGTGGTGGCCCCTTCGATCCCACTGTCGGCAAACTCGCTACCCTCGCCTGCGTTAACATCCTTGGGAGCCAAAAGGGAGAAGAAAGAAAACATGCATCACACAGAGAAGTAACCCAGGGGCTCCTGTCGCTCCAGCCGGGGGCTGTGGAGCTGCTGGTGACCTGCAGCATGTCACTGCTTCCCACCTTCCCGGGACCAATTACCCCTCAACCCCCAACCCCCTCAAACCCAACTTGCCTGCTGAACAGCTCAGGAAAACCATGAAGCCACCCCAGTATGAATGTCAACAATTCAGAACATTCAAAACACACACGCACACAAAGCAAGAAACATTTCAAAGAACTTATCAATGATCTGACTTAGATAAGTAAGTAATGGGCAAATCAGCTATTCAGAGTCCCCTCCACTGCCCTGCTGAGCGAACTCAGCACCCTGGCCCTCATCAGCCAGCTCGGCGCTCCAGGAAACTCTGCTGGCTGATTAGGTAGTTTATTCCGGAGTTGTGGGGTTCCAAGGGAATAATGACGTCTGTGTAGCTCATACTTTAAAAAAAAAAAAAAAACCAACAACAAATAAATAAATAAAAGGCTGAGTTAGGAGTCTAATTTATGATCTGGTGACTAGAAAGATAACTAGCGTACCACCCCACCCACTCACCCAGCAAGAACCCAGAGCCCAGGAGCAGGGGAGAGCCCTCATGCTCCAATCCGCTTTGTTTCTTGAAAACAAGCAGCTTCTCACTCTGCACTTGAGCTGAACAAGTCTGTGGGGCCCACAGCTCCAGTGCAGACTCTCCGATTACCCTGCCCTTTCGAAGCTGGGATGCCAGGAGCCTGAGCAAGCTACTCACTACCCCAGGGGCCAAGTGACAACTTGGGGCAACTGCCAAGATGTGGGGGGTATCCATTCCTCAGTTAAAAACTTTTGGAACTTCCAAAGCGCTGGCCCTGCTCTCAGGCTCAACGGGACACAGACAGGTCTGCTCTTAAATCACAATCTGGATTGCTCTGAAGTGCTAAAGGCATTTCCACAAACAATAATTAAAGAAGGGTAGTCCTCAAGGGAGAATAATGAAAGCAGAATTTGACAGGCCAGCTCAACAGTCTCAAGGATAAGAAATGGGACTGGTTTTTTTCCAAGGGAAAGGATGGGAACGTGAAACTGACATGCAAGTGATACGTGGTTTGGAGACTCAACCGTGTTTTAAGCCTTTAGTCTCAAATAATTCATTAAGGTTTGAAAATGTAAAAAGCTAACAGGATATTCCAATTGCCATATAAATGATTTGAATGCTGTGCTTTCAAATCCCTGCTGCCAGGTAATGGGGCAGAATGAACCAAGCCACAAACTATTGGGTTGGCCAAAAAGTTAATTCCGGGTTTTCATACGATACTACAGAAACACCAGAACGAACTTCTCAGCCAAGCCAATAACACTGTCCTGCATGAGGCCCAAACAGGCATTGTGCCCTCATCTCTGCACATCTCACGTGGTCAATTCTAAGCTAAGGCCCTCAGAGTTCATCTTCATCACGAATAGATCCTAAGTTAGCAACTAAAAGATGGGCAGAGCCAAACATGAAAACCATCATGGGATGCACAGAAAGACAGATACTGTAGGATTCACTTCTATGTGGAATGTAAAAATGCCAAACCCATAGAATCAGAGAGTGGGATGGCAGTTGACAGACTAGGGGACTAAGGGAAATGCGAGATCCTGGTCAAGGCTACACATTTTCAGTTACAAGAGCAATTACGTTCTGGGGATCTGATATACAGCCAGATGACTCTAGTTAATGATACTGTATTGTATCCTTGAAATCTGCTAGGAGGGTAAACCTATAAGTGTTCTCACCACAAAAAAAGAAAAAAAAACAAAAGGAAGGAAGGGAGGGAGGAAGGAAGAGAGGAGTAATTACGTGAGTGATGGAAGTGTTAATTAACTTGATTGTGGGGATCATTTCACAATACATACATAACATTAAACTCCGGGAGTTGGTGATGGACAGGGAGGCCTGGCGTGCTGCAGTCCATGGGGTCACAAAGAGTCGGACATGACTGAGTGACTGAACTGAACTGAAACCATCACAGTGTACCTCTTCAAAAATACAAAAAAAAACAAGGAAGTACAGTGTGCAAAGCACAGAACCTCGACAGTGGAGACACCGGCCAAGTACCACCTCGACCAAGAGCTCAAGGTTAACTGAGTGCAGGGTACACGGGAACCCTTTGTACTACGTTTGCAACATTTCCTTGATTCTAAAACGGTTCTAAAATAAAAAGTTTATCTAAAAAGAAAGAAGAAACAAGGGGGAGGTGAGATGGGAAGACAGTAGCAGGAAGTGCTGAAGCAAGTTTCTAAGGACCAGTGACACTTGCAACGGAGTTTAGGTCCCTGGGATACAGAGGGACTTAAGAGGGTCAACGAAACCATGGATACAGCCAGGATGCAGACCCTGTGACTGTCCGTCCTGTCATTTCCCTGCCTGCTGTCCTGCCTGTTACCACCACCAACGGTCATCATGGACGCAGACACGGAAGGTATGTGATATATACACTGTGCCATTGAGTGAGCATGCATACTCAGTTGCCTGAGTCACGTCCAACTCTTTGTGATTCCATGGAGCCCACCAGGCTCCTCTGCCCATAGGATTTTTTTGGCAAGAATATTGGAGTGCATTGCCATGCCCTCCTCCAGGGGATCTTCCCAACCCAGGGATCCAGTAGGTAAAAAAAACTCCCCAGTACAAACAGGAGAGCGCTGTTACCAACCCACGTTTCTCCCTGGCAGGAACATTTACCATATGTCCCTTTGGATGATAATAAGTAAAGTCAGTCATCACCGAATATTCAAGATAACCATGGGTGGCGGGAGTTCGCATGAGTCTCCCCAGTATCTGGACTCATTTTCACATCTCAGTCCTTCTCTGGGAGACAGGACAAAAATCAGCTACAAATTTGCCTCAAAAATGAAAAATGATGAGCTGCTTCTCTGTAAGACAGGGGTAACCCCCCTGGGTCATAAGAAAAAGAGTTCAGAACGAAAAAAGGAGACATTGATAGCAGGCACCTGAAAATTTCCAGAGCTGGGGAACAGGAAGGAACCTTGCAAAACCATCCCCTTGGTGAATGCCTGGGGATGCTGAGGCTCAGAAAGTCACAGGCCTGGTGGGTGGCAGATTGGAGGTGAGAGCCCATGCCTCCAATGCCCTCTTCCACTCTGACAAGGCGTCCCCACGGCTCAGCTGCAGGCAGCACCTGATAGGGTCCTGCCTCAGCAGTCAACACCATGCCTTCCCCTCTGTCTGCCAACAGTGCCTCTTCTAGGGTTTCCCAACAAAACTGCGTAACTGGGCATCTGCATGCCTTGACTTTCCGGCAAAGAGCTCAAACTCCAAAGTGACGGGAAGGGGAAGGAGGAGATGAAAGAACCTGAGTGAAACAAGCAGAGAATGGACAAGCATCTCTCTTAACATCCCTTAACATTACTGGGCTTAGTTGCTCAGTTGTGTCTGACTCTTTGTGATCCCATTGTAGCCAGCCAGGCTCCTCTGTCTATGGGATTCTCCAGGCAAGAACACTGGATGGGGTTGCCATTCCCCTCTCCACTTAACATCTACTACATCCCCACAAACCATGAACCCTTACAGAATGCCCTGACGTCCCTATTGGAACTAAGAGTTAAGGACTCGATAGACACTCCCCTCTTTTTCATACTTAAACAAATGCTCATGCCAACTCATGCTGCACCTCTGCAATGGCTCAGGCTGTGCATGTTCAACTCTGGGACAGTCACTGAACTGAGCAGTGATTTCTCCAGGTAACAGGCCTGCTGGCCCCAGATGAGCTCGCATACTTTGGGAGAGTAACCGCCAGGGAATGCCCCCCATCTGTGACCCAAGGCAGCTCCACCTTGTCTCCACAAGTGGTTAAGCAGGCTCAGCGGTACACATCCCCCTTCTGATATGTGACCCAGCCTGCCTGGAAACAAATGCTGCCTGCCCAGCCCTAGCCTCTATATGACCATGAAGCATGGGATGTTCCCAGATACCCAGAAATCCTTGCTCTAGCACTGTGGGAAATGATGTCCACCCAGCCAGAGGAATTACTCAAGACCTGAATGGTCAATAGGACTCCACATCCCTGACACCAGCCATCTCCAACTTCAATACGGAGTCATCTACAATGGGGCTGTTTTATCCAGCTTGCTCCTTGGAGGAAAAGCAATGACAAAACTAGACAGCATATTAAAAAGCAGAGACATCACTTTGCTGACAAAGGCCTATATATTCAAAGCTATGGTTTTTCCGTTAGTCATGTATGGATGTGAGAGTTAGACCATAAAGACAGCTGAGTGCCGAAGAACTGATGCTTTTGAACTGTCGTGTTGGAGAAGACTCCTGAGAGTCCCTTGGACTGCAAGGAGATCCAACCAGTCAATATAAAGGAAATCAACCCTGAATATTTATTGGAAGGACTGATGCTGAAGCTACAGCTCCAATACTTTGGCCACCAGAAGCAAAGAGCCAACTCACTGGAAAAGACCCTGATGCTGGGAAAGATTGAAGGCAGCAGGAGAAGGGGAGGACTGAGGATGCGATGGTTGGATGGCATCACCGACTCGATGGACATGAGTTTGAGAAGTTCAGGGAGATGGTGAAGGACAAGGAGGCCTGGCCTGCTGCAGTCCATGGGGTTGGACACCACCTAGCAACTGAACAACGAGCAACAAAGTGCCACACAACAGTTAGAAGCCTACAGGTCACAGAAGCTCTAGAAGAAACCGAAGTCAGATACACGGATGTAGAGGCTCTAGGTTCACACACTGCAAGATGGCTCTGAGGCTGCATCCCAAACGCCCAACCTCCTCAAATGCCCAGTGCATACACTGCCCTGTGGTTTCCAATCGCACAGAAGACAGCATCACTGCGACGCAAACGATCCCAGTGCATTTTTTCAAAGGGCTCCTCCTCCGACTACCTCCATCTCAAGGACACTTTCTGAGAAACCTGATTCTCCCTACACTCAAAAGCGTCTGTGAACCACCCCCACTCTTTTAGTGGTCAACCTCAGGGAAAAGTTCCGTGGGAGCTCAAGAGTCTTTATTCCTAATGCAAAGTATGTTCCTTCTTATCTAGTTAGATGCCTTAGCATATGATCAGTCCTAGAATATCAAACCAAATGTACTGAAATTTAAAGCAAAAGTCAGAGGAGATCAAGGGAAATAGTAAGACCCTAGCTAAACAGAGAAGTAACTCTCAGCATGATGCATGATCTGGCCAGAGATTTCCTGAAAATAGCTCAAAATAAATTCCCCGTGTTAGACGCACTCCACTGAAGAGGCTTCCAATTATAAATAACATTCATAGACTATAGAGGCTCTTAAACCCTGCTCTTCCTGGATGAATCCTCCCAAGCCGGATTTTTCACTCACCAGCTTCCATTCCACCGGCTGAAATCAACGCATGCACTTTCCCACTGGATGTACAAGTGGCCAGCTGTCGCCCAAAACATTCAACAGTGCAAGTTTTCTTAGTCATTTCAGCCAGGCAACAAAGTTTAAATGAGCTCTGGTACTAAAGCAGAGGCGGTGAGAGGCAAATTCAAAGCCTGTTTGCAGGGTCTTGAACACTAGAGGGTCCCCCAGCATGAACATGGGCTAATGACACACTGTGGCAAAGCTCACATCCTTTCCACCAGGGACTCAGAAATACCCCAAGGAACAGGTTTGCTGGGCTAATGATGTGTGAACAGAATTCTGAAGAGGTCATTAGCCACAAAGTTCAAAGGCCCTGGGAGAAGTTTTAAGTCGAATGCAATTAGAAACTGTTATGTTGGTCACTTTCTTTAATTTCCCTGATGAATCCAGCTTTGCATCAATACACCTGTAGAGAGATGGTAAATGCAGCAGAGAAGAGTTCAAGGGATTTCAGTGATGGGAGGAGATTCTGACCTGTGGTAGTGATGGCAGTTTAGTTACTAAGTCATGTCCGACTCTTGTGACCCCATGGATTTTAGCCCACCAGGCTACTCTCTCCTCTGTCCACAGATTTCCCAGGCAAGAGTACTGGAGTGGGTTGCCATTTCCTTCTCCAGGGGATCATCCCAACCCAGGGATCGAACCCAGGTCTCCTGCATTGGCAGGTAGACTCTTTACTGACCATATGATCAAGCAATCCCACTCCTGGGCATGTATCTGTGGACCTGTGGAAGCCTTGAATTAGAACAGTTTCTGACTTGCTAAATTCTAAAGTATTCCTCCTGTGGTTTACCATCTTCTTATCCCCCAAATCTGAGTACCTCCACCCCTCCATACATGCATACACGTGTACAATGTCTTTGGTTTCCAACACTGTCTCCATGGTATATCTCAGTACAGCAAATATCGTGTCTAGGCATGTCATTCTGAACCAAGCCATGCCTCCGTTTCCTCACCTTTATAATGGGAATGGCAATAATATCTACTTCGTAAGACACATAGTAAGATGTGATATAGAGTTAACTCACTTTTCTAGAACTCTGCCCAGCACACAGCCCTATGATCGTGTCCATCTCAGCCCAAGGAAGGAAGTCACTGCCTGACCTCACTTCCTAGCTTCCTGCACTAACACAGAAGAAAGGGTGTTACTAAGGAATGTGGGAAAAACAAGGCCTTATGGGAAAAAAGACAGGCAGACCAAGGTTGGTGTGAGCCAATGCAATCCCTCTGAATCCTCTTCACTTTCATAAAATGCACAATAAACGAAGAAAATGATGCTTTCTATGCTGCAAGTAATTGCTAGGCACTGTTACAATAATCACCTTTCTTGATTTACAGAAATATTGCAGTCTCCGTTTTCCATTATAGAGAGATGGGGAAAATCTTACAATAAACAAATGTCCAGTGCCTTTTTGAGTTCGTGATTCAGAAGTTTGTCGATTTCAGCTCCTGGGCCTCCTACTCTTCACCCCTTTACACGTGTCCTGGCTCCAGATGAGACATTTCTAAAAACCAGCTCCATTTCCCACTTCTTCCTTTCCCAAGGCAAAGACTCCATGCCCTTTCAAGTTTCCAGCACTCAGTCCCATCCTTGCTAATGATTCCCAACAGGGGTGACTCAAAATTTCTCTCAATTACAACCGCTGGAAGTGAATTTCTTACTGCTGCTCACAAGGGACTCAGAAGTTGTCTAATGCTTGAAATGTTGCTCCAGGTAACTTCAGATTGGAGTCAGCACTGTGCTGGGGTCAGTGAATCATCTTCTCTCTTTTCATCTGTTTTTCTATGTGTGTGTTTCAGTCCCTGTTCTCACCACCCACCCCTCATCTCAGGTTATATCCCATCTCCAGTCATCAACTCTCTTTTCTAACTACCTTCCTCCCATAAGCCATCCTGTACAGTAAGTCTCCCAGCAACAAGGTGGAGGGCTCCTGAGGCTGTCCATCGAGGTCCTTCACTGGTGTCCAGCCTTAGCACCGGACCTTTGGAGGCATCCAGCCACCAGTGAAACTGAAGGACTCCTGCCAGTGTTCGCTCCCAGCCCTTCTTGCTTCTAGGAATTCCAAGAATACTGATCCTTCAAAGCTCAGCTGGAAGCCTTCTTTTAATCTCCTTTGATTCCCATGAAACTTCTCAACACCCACCCCACCACCACCCCAGCCACACTGGTCTCTTTGCTCTTTCTCAAAAGTGCAGGGCATGACCCCAGTTTCCAAATCAGTGGTCAACTCCCATCTCCCCTTCCAATCCCTACCAAGCCTGCCCTTTCTATGGGGCCTGACTTGACCACGTGATCTGGAATTGTCAGCACATCCACCACTGCCCACTCCTCCCATCTTGCTCTTTTTCCCACAGCATGTCCTGTACTTGTTATGCTAAGTGTTTGCTACGGACACACCCGCACTTCACCCCTAAGCTCAGCGATCTTTTCTTAACACCTCCCAAGAGCCAAGAACAGTGCCTGGCATGGCATAGGCACTTTAAAAACAAACAAACAAACAAAAAACCCCACGTTGTTGAACAACTTCACTGCTGTTCATTTTCCACCCTCCTCTCACAACAAGAAGATCGTTTCTCATGGAAGACACTTGAGTTTGATTTAAAGATCTAGTCATTTGCAGGCTCAGCTCACACTCAACACCAGCTGAAGTCACAACTGGAAAGCCTGACTTTGCTGTCTTCCAGTGAAGATCCGGGTTTATGATGTCTTTTATGGAGACAACCAGAGCTCATTTACATGTCTTTTTCTTTCATCTTTTTAAAAGGAGAGAAAGTGAGAAAGACATATTGGGCTGTTTTATGGCCCACACTAGATATTCTGTCAACGGGAGGTTCAAAGCAAATGGGGCCCCAACCACAGAGTGAAAAGCTTGTGGGTGTTCCCTGCCCCAGGCTCCGTGGAGACGCTCCCAGGGCTGCAAGGCAGGCTGGTTGGGAGGCTCCAAGCTCCCATCACAGCGCTTTCTCCTTCCCAGTTACACTGAGAAACCAGTAATTAATTACACAGCATTGCAGGACACGATTTATGTTGAGGGACACCAACTCCCCTCTCCTCACGGACTAAATGGAGAATGTGGTTTTCAGAGGTTTGGACCTCCCCAAGCTATATTAGCATAAATGAGCTGCTCTCTGAGTGGGGATCAGGGTTCCTTAAATAATTTCAAGGGGCCCCTAAAGCCCTCCCTTTTCCAACTACCTATTCGAAGCAAGACTTTCCCCAAATAGTCCAACAAAAGAGCATATCACAAGAGAATGAATGCAGAGAAGACTCCAGTCTCTTCTGACAGGTTAGAAATTGCAGACAGTTGCAAAAATACAAAATGGGACTTCCCCGGTGGTACAGTGGATAAGAATCCGCCTGCCAGTGCAGGGGACATGGGTTCAATTCCTGGTCTGGAAAGATTCCACGTGCCATGGAGCAACTGAGCTCATGCACCACAACTACGGAGCCCAGGAACTGCAACAAGAAGGCCAGGGCAATGAGTAGCCCACGCTCCCAGCAGAGTAGCCCCTGCTTGCGAGAGACAGCCTGTGCACAGCGGCAAAGACCAGTGCCGCCAAAATAAATTCAAAGCAAAGAAACAACGCCCTTCTTCTCGATCTTTCTCTTAATTTTAGAAGATAAAATTTAACAATTAAAGTTATTTATGTGAACATGTAATGCTTTATTACTGCTATTTTAAAATGAATTAACAAGTATTTTTTACAATTCTGGTTCAATTCCTAATGTGATAAATATTTATAGATATAAACATGAATAGAAACTCCTTGGAGTCTATAATCCTTTTCAAGAGTAGAAAGGAGTCTGAGAACTGCTGATACAAGCCATCTCTTGGCTACCTACTCCCCCTCCTCAAAAGAAGATCTTGGCAAAGGAGATGGATATTCATGTTGAAAATGGATGGGCTGTTTTTCAAAATAAATATCTCATTGCTTAACTTACGTGCCAGAAAAAGAAAGATAAAAGAAAAAAGAAGCATCAAAAAGGAGAAGTGAAGGAAGAGGTTGTTTTAAGTGGATTGTATATAAAAATATTTTGTTTCATGAAGAATTAACCTGAGGTTCTTAATCAGAAGCTTTTTGATGGATGCTGGAGGACCCATGGATCCCCTGAAATGATACACAGCAGGGTGGTCCCTGTGTTTGATCCAAAAGAATCCAATTTTTTCATCTGATTCTCAAAGGAATCTGTGACCAAAGGTTAGGAATCTCTTGGAGGCTGATGCCAATTCTCAGCTCAGGGAACATATTATCCTTGAACCATTTAAGCTAAGTATAAAACAAAACCCAAATTTTAAGCACCAACACAGTTTATTATGGAAACTCAAGATCTCTTTCTGACCATGCTGCACCCTCTATCTGGCTGAAATCACCAACCTATTACCTGTTTATCCAAGCAAGAAAGTTTTAACAGGGATAGAGCCTTCTAAAGCCACCTTTGGCATTTCTCCAAAAAAAGACATACAGATGGGAGAACAGGTATGTGAAAAGACGCTCAACACCATTAATTACTGCTGCTGCTGCGGCTGCTGCTAAGTCGCTCAGTCGTGTCCGACTCTTAGCGACCCCATGGACTGCAGCCTACCAGGCTCCTCCATCCATGGGATTTCCCAGGCAAGAGTACTGGAGTGGGGTGCCATTGCCTCCTTCGCTACTAATTACTGCTGCTGCTGCTGCTAATTACTAGAGAAATGCAAATCAAAACTTCGATGAGGTATGACCTCACACCAGTCAGAATGGCCATCAGAATGTCTACAAATAAAAAATGCTAGAGAGGGTGTGGAGAAAAGAGAACCCTCCTACACTATTGGTGGGAATGTAAGTTCATGGAAAATAGTATGGAGGTGCCTCAAAAAACTAAAAATAAAGCTACCATATGACCCAGCAGTCCCTCTCCTGGGCATGTATCCAGATAAAACTATGATTTGAAAAGGTACACACACCTCTATGTTCAGAGCAGCACTATCACAATAGCCAAGACACGGAAAGCAACCTACCTTTCCACTGACAGAGGAATGCACACAGAAAACGCCACACATACACAGTGAAATACTGCTCAGCCATGGAAAAGAAAGAAATAACGCTACCTGCAGCAACATGGATGGAACTAGAGATTATCAGACTACGAGAAGTAAGAAAGAAGACAAAGGCTGTATGAGATACGTGGAATCCAAAATACGGCACAAATGAACCTATCTATAAAACAGAAATAGACTCATGGACACAGAGAACAGACTTATAGTTGCTGGCGTGGGGCGTGGTAAGGCCTGGAGTGGGAATTTGGAGTTAGCAGTGTAGACTGTCATATATGTGATGGATAAACAAAAGGTTCTACCATATAGTGTAGGGAACTATACTCAACATCCTGTGATAAACCATAATGAAAAGAATTTCAAAAAGAATACACACACACACACACATAATATATAACTGAATGTGTGTGTGTGTGTGTGTGTATATATAACTGAATTACTTTGCTGCACAGTAGCAGAAGTTAACTGTAAATCAACTATACTTCAATTAAAAAAATAAAAATGAAGTCATCTTTGGTGATCTCTCTCAAGAACCACTCTTTTGAGCCATGGTAGTAGACAGTGGGGGGCCTCGTGGGCCGCCGTCTCTGGGGTCGCACAGAGTCGGACACGACTGAAGCGACTTAGCACTAGCAACAGCAGCAGACAGTCACTTTTTTTCTTTTCAGCCCACCACCCCTTTGGGCTTCTGTACCAGAACTGAGGGTTTTTACGTTAAACTGTGAAGGCACAGGAGCTAAAAGCTGTTTGAACATGGGGAGACAGTGTGGCGTCTACTGTCTACTCTGGACGCCATGGGGCAAATTCACACTGAGATATGACTTTTGCTCCTGCACATTCATGTCACAAATTCTGGGCGAATTGGAAGGGTAGATGGGAGAGAATTCCTGGAAGCAATCACCATACAAGCATGGCTAAAAACAGCCTAATTAGACACAAAATCTATCCCCATATCCAAACTCCACTGGATGTCAGACTGGATGAAGCACAAGTTGGAATCAAGTTTGCCAGGAGAAATATCAACAACCTCAGATACGAAGATGACACCACTCTCATGGCAGAAAGCAAAGAAGAACTAAAGAGCCTCTTGATGAAAGTGAAAGAGGAGAGTGAAAAAGTTGGCTTAAAACTCGACATTCAGAAAACTAATAAGATCATGGTATCCAGTCCCCTCACTTCATGGCAAATAGATGGGGAAACAGTGGAAACAGTGACAGACTTTATTTTGCGGGGCTCCAAAATCACTGCAGATGGTAACTGCAACCATGAAATTAAAAGATGCTTGCTTCTTAGAAGAAAAGCTATGACAAACCTAGACAGCATATAAAAAGCAGAGACATTACTTTGCTGACAAAGGTCTGTCTAGTCAAAGCTATAATTTTTCCAGTGGTCATGTATGGATGTGGAGTTGGACTGTAAAGAAAGCTGAGCGCCAAAGAATTGATGCTTTTGAAATATGGTGTTGGAGAAGACTCTTGAGAGTCCCTTGGACTTCAAGGAGATCCAACCAGTCCATCCTAAAGGAAATCAGTCCCTAATATTCATTGGAAGGACTGATGCTGAAGCTGAAATTCCAATACTTTGTCCACCTGATGCAAAGAACTGATTCAACGGAAAAGACCCTGATGCTGGGAAAGACTGAAGGCAGGAGGAGAAGGGGACAGCAGAGGATGAGATGGTTGGATGGTATCACTGACTTGATGGACATGAGTTTGAGGCTCCAAGAGTTGGTGATGGACAGGGAAGCCTGGCATGCTACAGTCCATGGAGTCACAAAGAGTCGGACACGCCTGAGCAACTGAACTGAACTGATGGCATGCAAGACATTATGCCAGGAGTTCTACATTCATTCCTGTGTGGAACCCTCACATTAGCCTCATTCAAGAGGCACTGAGATCCTTCGGGGTTACAGAGCCAACAGGGAACAGGGTTCCAACTTGCAAGCTCAGACCTGCCGGACTTCAGAATCTCTTCTTTGAAGGACAGTAGGCTGCCCCTCCTCTATCCATTAATAGGAACACTAAAAGAGTAAAGTTTAGGCCAAGAAACCAAAGAGGCATTCATTAAATCAAGAGGCAATCTATTGGGATGTCACAGCAGTCAATACAAATACACTCTGTTTTACATAGTCTGGGTAAATCCCCCCAACAAATGAACAGCAGACTGACTCTCAAGATACAGTCTTATGCACACAGCACACACACATATTCACATGTACTGAATTCAACAAATAGAATTCCTCAGCATTTACTGGGTAGCAGACCCATGAAATGTGCCACTTTTTAAAACTGAAATGTGAACTCCGCGGCCTTCAGATTCATAGCTCAGTAACATGTCCAACTACTACTCAAATACAAAAGTAGGAAGAACGGTTCCAAACTCTGTTTTGATCATTTGCAAATAAAAATATGTTCTTCATGTTTGTTCAGATAAAACACTGTCCCCCAGGCTCAGAGGCCAGGCCCTTGGGCCAAATGCCTGCCAGGAACTCTTTTCTGAGGAGTAAAACTGCTGACAAGACTATTAGAGATTCGACTACATCACCAGGGCAAACAAGGAGACTGTTAATATCTATGATCCGAACTCATGGGAGAGGGCCCCTGGGTCAGAAACTTTCACCAACAAAAGAAAACGAGAAAAGAATTACTTTCAAAGAAGCCTCCACACCCACTGTCTCTTAAAATACACTGTTTGGAACATAGTGGGTTCTCAGAAAATCGCGTTGGATGAACACGCCAAACTTAAGACGAGGAAGCGTGGGTGGGTGGATAGTGTTGTGCATAATTCTGGGGTTTGTTTCAAGTCATTAAAGATCCTCACTCAACACGTAACGTTGAGACCAAAATAAGACTTCCGTTCATTTTATAGACTCTGCAGAAGGCTTCTATGTATGGAATCCCACTTGGTTCTCCTACTGGCCCTGTCGGAGGCTGGTGTCACTCACCCTGGACAGACAAGGAGCCAGCGATGAAGTGACTTTCCCAAGGTCACTGGCCGATAAGGACTAAGCCAGAAGCAAATGTGCTTCTCAGGATTGCCGGTCCCCTGTACTCTGCACTACATTAAGCTACCAGAGTGCTTTATGAGACAGAGCTCTGAGATGATCTCACTTCCACATATTAACAATTTTAGAAGGCAACAAGCCAAAGCGTGGAAGTGGCATGCAACAAGTACATGTGAGAACTTCCCGAGATGCCAGCAGTGCCCCTCTCCTGGGGGCGGCCAAGGCTCAAAGGCTCACAGCCCCATCAGTGAGGGGTGGGGGAAGCAGGAGTCCAACTGTCCCCCAGGGTCGGAGACAGAGAGCCAGGATGCCACCCAGCACCCCCTCAAATCTTATATAGAATGGATGCCAACTTAGCACTGTTCCAGGTGAAAGCGACAGAGGCGAGGTTTCTTTTAAAGGAGTCTGGATCAATGGAGCCTGGTGGAGCTGCCAAGCCCATCTCTGCGAATCAGGCCTGCAGTGCCAATCTGGTGATGTCTAAAGGACAAAGCCGGCGGTGCCTTTCAGGGGATCCTTTAATAGGACTCCATCTCAGCTGTGTGCTGACTCGTCAAGTTGCCAGTGCAAGCAGTGTCCTGCCCCGGGCAGGCAGAAGGGCCACAGCAGGGTCATTTCTATCATTACAATCATGCTGCAGAAAAGGGACAGGTCAGGACTCCCCCGCGGGTGGCCCAGTGCTAAAGAACCCGCCTGCCAATGCAGGGGACACGGGTTCAATCCCTAGTCCGCCAGGAAGACCCCACACGCCTTGGAGCTACTAAAGCCCAGGTATCACAGCTACTGAAGCCTCCCCTCGCTGCAGCTAGAGAAAGCCTGCACACAGCAACAAAGACCCAGCACACTCAAAAATCAATTAATTAAAGATGCTTTAGAAAAAGAAAAGAGGTCAAAATTCAAGGAGGGCATCTGAATGCAATATCCACGCTCACCTTCACACATCTCAGAATCAGCCTTTTTTATCATTTTGTTTCCAAGACACAAAGTCTGATACAAACACCAAAGTACCTGGGGTCCTCAACTCATAGAACACCATTCAGGATACTGAAAATCACAAGTAACAGACTGTCCCTTACTGGTGGCTTCTAAAGTACCAAGCACTAGCCTTTACCCTCCATTTTCTCAAAAATCTTATTACTCTGCCCATTTGACAGATTAAGAAATTAAGCCTTCAAGAGACTTAAAAAACTGTGCCCAAAGTTACTCAGGTAAAAAGAGCTTGGACACCAGCCAAACTTGTCCTTCAACAAATGAATAGCTGGCGGGGGGTGCGGGGGGGGACTGTTTGGGGAGTGTGAAGTGTTGGTGGAATACTATTCAGCCTGAAAAAGGAAGGAAATTCTGACACCTGCTACAACGTGTGAACCCTGAGGATATCAACCTAAGTGAAATATGGGAAAGTGAAGTCGCTCAGTCGTGTCCGACTCGTCACAACTCCATGGACTGCAGCCCACCACGCTCCTAAATCTGTGGGATTTTCCAGGCAAGAGTACTGGAGTGGGCTGCCATGCCCTTCTCCAGGGGATCTTCCCAACACAAGGATGGAACCCCGGTCTCCTGCATTGCAGGCAGATGCTTTACCATCTGAGCCCCCAGGGAAGCCCATGAAATAAGCCTGTCACAAAAAGACAAATACTGTATGATTCACTTTAGATGAGGTGGTGGTTTAGTCGCTCAGTCGTGTCCGACTCTTGCGACCACATGGACTGCAGCCCACCAGGCTCCTCTGTCCGTGGGATTTTCCAGGCAAGAGTACTGGAGTAGATGAGGTATCTAGAGTCAAATTCATTGAGACAGAAAGTAGAATGGCAGTTGCCAGTGGCTGAGGAAAGGGTAAAAGGGGAACAACTGTTTAAGGGGGATGAAGTTTCAGTTCCGCAAGGTGAAGAGAGTTCTGAAGATGAAGCATAGTGATGGCTACACGACCATGTCAATGTATTTAATACCCCTCAACCATGCACTGAAAAATGGTCAAGATGACCATCTGCCCGTTATACTCAGACACCCTTCCCAAGACAACTGAACCTCACAATACCCCCCTGACTGTCATGGAAGCAAGACCGGAGGTGCAACATCACCCTGCTGGCCAGGTCAGAGCACACCTGCTGATTTCCAGCTGACCTCAGTGGTATTCACTGCTCACTCTGGGGGCCAATACACCTTTCAGGGCAAAGGAGCCCCACCTGGATTCCGGATCTGAAATGCCATCCTGTAAACTACCAACCCATCCTCAACACGAGCCAGGACTCCTGGAACCCTGCTCCAGGACCAGAAAAGGACTGACGCAGGCAGGATTACTTGACATGTCATTATCCTTGTGACACTGGGTTGGTCACAAAGTTTGTACAGGGGTGACCAGACCCCCGAATGAACTTTTTGGCCCGCCCAATTATCAGTAATGATTAGGGAATACGAGGGCACTCTTTGTTTTATTAGCAAGACACATTTTAAATCTTTGAAAACGCTTTCACACGCACACCATCATGCCCCAGACCCTGAAGCAGCTGGGTCAAGCATCTTCACCCCAGTGTTCCGAAGAGCACCTGGAAGTCAGGGTTTTGCCCAAGGTCAGAAGCCAGTTGGCTGCAGAGCAGACCTGGAACCCACCCATGTTATTCCTCCTGCAACACCTCCCTCCAGAGAGAGAGGGCTGGCCAGCATCGCAAAGGAACAGGAAATTGAAATGGCTCCCGGGAAGGCAGTCAGCCTGCCAACCTCGGACAGAAGCTGACAAATGACCAGAGCCGGCCCTGAATCAAAAAAGGCTTCCTCCAAGGAGCCGCCTGCCGACTAACCTCTTCCCACCTGTGGCGCGGGAGAAATAAGCTCCAAGAGTCCACAGCCCACCATCCCCATCTGTCCACGGAGAGAAAACCACGTTAGGAAGGAAGCACAGAACCAGTGAGATGCTGCTCAGAGCTGAACTGGAGAGGCAGTTTCCCGATACGAACTTATCAGCTTCATTCCCACTCCTGTCACCTCACCCCCCCCCCCCCACACACACAGAAGCTTCTTCCTGAATCCCCACCCCTTCAGCAACAGAACTGCAAGAGGGGCGAAGCAGCAGACAGATGAATCTTCAGAGAGGCAGCACCCACCAGGGAAAAACTGTGTTTAACACGCAGCTACAAGATGGGAAACCTTCTAAGAGCCCAATCATGCACTTCGAGTCATGCACCAGTTTCCAAAATACCAAAACATTCCAGGCACTTTACCTGAGTGGTTTTTGCTCTTCTGCCTTGCATGCTGCTGCTATGGCTAATCTGTGGGTTGGTGGCACCTTCAGAGAGACAGTGAGATTTCCTACACGGGAGTGTGTTATAATTACTGTAGGGGAGAGCCTCTTCAGCGGCAGCTGGTGGCATCTTATGGTTCGCGAGATCGGGGATGTCAGACACCAAATTCCGACAGTAGCCTGCAAGTTTGCTCCTGGGCCCCCCGTTTGCCGTCACCCCAGAGTTCTTCTGAGCGTACAAGTCTCCCAGCGAATTGGCCCGTTGACAGGCACTGAGCTGCCGCGGACTCGCCCGGGTTTCCATCGCCCGAGCCTCCTCGCAGTCTTTCTCCTCGGCGGAACCCAAGATCTCTTCGTTGCTTGTTAAATGTTCTTGGCTCAGATCAGACAGTGAGAATTCCAGGCTGTCCTCCCGCCAGATGTCTGCGGATTTGGAGCGTTTCTTCTTAAAGCTCGCTGTCTCCATGAACGCGGGTCCGTTGGAGGCATAGGGGCGCTGCCGCCTGCCGCCCTCCGCCAAGTACGTCGCGTCATCCCCGTAAAGCCGGCTGTCTTCCGAGTCTGGCATGCTCTGCACGGAGGCTGCTGTGAGGACGATGCTGCTGTCCACGCTGGGAGCGACGGAGGAATCGGTGTAAGACACGGGTCTCAAGCCCACATCCACTCGGTCCACCCAAATGGGGCTCCCGAAGTCCTCGAGGGTGCCTTCCTGGGAGAAGGGCTCCAGGCCATTTTCAGCCAGGGACTGGGGGATGCTGGGGGTGCTGCTGGACCGGGTACTCACTTCGGAGTTCCTGTGGATCACCTTGCCGGAGGAGGCGTGCCTGGTCCGCCGTGCCTTGTGCGACAGGCGCAGGGATCGCGACGTGTGCTTGCGCCCCAGGACCGCGTGCTTGTCTCCGTAGAACTCATGCACGACACTTTGACTTTCTGCGTTTCCCATGGTTTTATGGTCTGTAGCAAGGGAAAAAAAAAAAAAAGGAGAGGATCACTGAGTCACCCATGGGTACGGGCGGTTAACGGGAAGAGCTCGGTACCTACAGAGGGCAGACAGCTTGACAGGTAACAGCGGCGCCTATATGCACCTGGCAGGCACTTGGACTCAACGCGGCAGCAGGTGAGAACTAACATCACCGACTGAGACTACTCCTGCGGAGATGTGAAATAAGAACATAAATAAGGCCATGGGGGATGACACGGGTCTCTGCCGGGGGAGGGGAGCAGCACTCCAGGCATGGCACAGACTTGCTTTCCTAAAGCTGGCAACACCTGCTTTCTTCTCCCTAACCTCTAGAGTTGTCTATTTAAAGCTCGACGCCTCTCCACCAACTAAAAACTCTAAAAAGTACAAACCAAGGTGTCTGCTCCAAATGAGTAACGTTCTGTTTGAAATGACATATTTCAAAAAACCAGGCGAAACTCCGAGATGCACTGGATAAAGGTCCTTCCTCCCCATAGGTTTCCGTTTCATCCTGACTTCATCTACACTTCAAAATCAATCAAAAACGGGAAAGCCCAAGATGTGAAGTCCAGTCAACTCTTCCTGATAAAGTCAAAAAGAAAAGGGGCTTTTTACCTTTAATGCCACAACTTTCTGAAAACCTTAACAGGGGAAGGGGGGCGAAGTGGGAGAGGGAGAGGGAGATGCCCAAAACAAAACAGAAACCCCACTCTCTGCCCGGCAGCAAACTAATGGGTTCATTTCTGGGAGCATATCCAACCGGAGAACATTAATCTGGTACAGAGTGCCCTGCACACAGAAATTCACATGATGAAATCACCAAATGCGATTCAGCCTTTTGGAGCTACCCAGGTTAATTCAAGTCCTTTCCTTAACATTGTTCCGGCCTCTCTCATTGGTCTGAGGGCTGTTACCCACAGTGAGAAATTAAAACATCCTCAAAGCTCGACAAGTATGACTGTATTTAGCCTTATTCTCCTTGCTCTGCAGTGAGGTTTCTCTAGACCATTTCAACTGTATACACTTAGGATACACACATGAAAATGGTCAGAAAGGAGAGAAGAAAAATAGAACAGCTGAGCGCATCCCTGAGTTGATGTGTATAATCATCTACACGGTTGTTCATTCAGAAAATATATATACTGGGACTTCCCTGGTGGTCCAGTGGCTAAGATTCCATGCTTCCAATGCAGGGGGCCTGGGTCTGATCCCAGGTCAGGGAACCCAGTGGCTCAGATGGTAGAGGATCTACCTGGCAATGCAGGAGACACTGGTTGGATCCCTAGGTGGGGAAGATCCCTGGGAGGAGGGAATGGTTACCTACTGCAGTATTCTTGCCTGGAGAATCCCCATGGACAGAGGAGCCTGGGAGGCTACAGTTCATGGATGGGTCACAAAGGGTCAGACAGGACTGAACGACTAACGCTTTCACTTTCACAAGGAACTAGATCCCACAGGTGGCAACTAAGATCCCATATGCCAGCAACTAAAAGATTCAAAGTGCCAAAACTGGAGACCTGATGTAGCCAAATAAATCCTTTTTTTTTTTTTTTTAAACAAAGAGGTGGGGATGGAGCCCCGATGCTCATGCCAGCTTCTGCCCTGACTGGCTGAGCAATCTTGAAAACTGTTTAAAAGAAGAAAAGAAAAGAAAGAAAGAAAATAAATACTGCATAGCTACCATGTTCCAGAAACCAGAAATACAGCAGAGAAAAAAAGATACACATTCTCCACTCTCATGAAACTGATACTCCAAGCCAGGGAAGGGATACAATAAACAAAAAAGCAAAAGGTACAGAGGGAAACAGGAACAAATTTATTGGACCTATTACACTTTGAAACCCCCTGCAATATAATATATTCCTTCCCAATGCTCCAGAACCACTCTACAGTCCTACTCTTCAGTCTCAAAGGTTGCTTAAACTCCTACAAGCACATCTTTACGGAAATGAAATTTGTGGCAACAAGAAGGGAAAAACCTCCACTGAATGTTCCGATGAGTTCAGAGGTAACTCATACAGACACCAGATGTGAAGCTATTCCCATACTGGAATATTCTCTACCAGGTCACACATCATATGATTCTGAGAGCGAAGTTTCCAAGAAAGAGAATCATCCTTTTACTAGTAGCAAATATATTTCAAAGCAATAAGTTCACGCCCCTCTGGCTGGTACCTTTAAGAAGCAAGAAAAAAACATAGAGACTCAACTCAGTACAGGGAAAATGAAAAGATTCATGGTCCATGTGTGACCATTTATGTGATCTATATTCCTAAGAATATCATGTGCTACATTTTTACAAGTAAAATATTTTAACAAGCATCTAAAGTAAGGCTAAAAGCCATGACCAGTGTCTCAGGGTTCTTGATTTTTTAAGGGTATAGCTTTCCTGATAACTCAGTTGGTAAGGAATCCGCTTGCAATGCAGGAGACCCTGGTTCAATTCCAGGTTGGGAAGATCCCCTGGAGAAGGGAAAGGCTACCCACTCCAGTATTCTTGCCTGGGAAATCCCATGGACAGAGGAGCCTGGCTGGCTACAATCCATGGGGTCGCAAAGAGTCAGACACGACTGAGTGACTTTCACTTGAAGATACATAGATGGGGACTTCTCTGGTGCTTCAGTGGTTAAGAATCTGTCTGCTAATGCAGGGGACACAGGTTCCAGCCCTGGTCCAGGAACTAAGATTCTACATGCAGCAGGGTAACTAAGCCTGCATACCACAACTACCGAAGCATGCGTGCCTAGAGTCTGCAAGAAGAGAAGCGCACCCCCAACAGAGTAGTCCCCACTCAACGCAACTAGAGAAAGCCTGAACACAGTCTAAAGAAGACCCAGCACAGCTAAAAGAAAAAAAGAAAGATACCTGAATGTGTCTATGCATCTATATGTTTTGCCAAGGAATAATTAAAAGTTTAGAAAAAGTATTAGCCACAGTCCCATTTTAAGAATCACATAGATTTAAACTCAAAAGAGGGAAAGAATGGAGGTGACAGAAACCACGGTGTAGAAAGGCAAAGCTGTCACCCCAAATATGCTCAAATGGACCCCCCAATATGCTCGGATGGAGCCCCCCCCTTCTGCTGTATACAAAAGTTTGCAAATATAAATTGACAGACATATTCTCAACAACAAATTTCTGGTTAGGCTTGTTTCTGCCAACAGAAAACTAATCAAGTTAAAAGCCTCAGGAGCAGTTTCCTAAAGCAAATGGCCCCAGCCTTCAAGAATTACAGCGTTCCCTGCATTGCTCTGATGGGTCTGTTATATTAATAGCATTTTTAGTAGCAAGATTCTTTTCAGCCAGCCAAGGTAGGAAAGAAGCCATTTTTATCTTCAGAACTAGAATTTAGAGATGAATGCCAAATCTCTTAAATCCTACCAAGAGCGATTCTCAGGGGATGATCTAAGTCGAGTCAGCAGGAAGTTTGAAGCAACTCAAGTTAGGAGAAAAATGTTCCTAGGGACTGCCGAAACACCCCTTCCTTTAAGAGCTTTCCCCCAAAGGTCAGTGCGACTCATGAAGGCCCATGTGGGGGTCAGTGGGGGACCCTGAAACAACACAAGCATGAAAAATGAAAATTGCTCACTGCATACAACAGACACAATCTCCCCTTTCAGGGATGACCCCATCCCACAGGCAACCCCCAGAACACTGGTGATTTGAGAGCCCTAATCCTCTCCACGTACAAATGGCAAATGCCATCTACTTTCACCATCTTCACATTCCCCCACTCTCTCCTACCTAACTCTTATCATTTACTTACAACAAACCAAAACAGCCTGGTTTACACTTTACATTTACACAGTCTTTATTTGTTTCTCTGAATCTGGAAGCAACTTTGGTTAGAAAGTGGCTTACACTTTTTTTTTGAAGCCTCTATCGAGAGTGCTTCCCTGATAGTTCAGAAGGTAAAAGAATCTGCCTGCAATGTGAGAGACCTGGATTGGATCACTGGGTTGGGAAGATCCCCTGGAGAAGGAAATGACAACCCACTCCAGTTATTATCCCCTGGGGAAATTCCATGGACAGAAGAGCCTGGCTGAGCTACATACAGTCTGTGGGGTTGCAAAGAGTCAGACACGTCTGAGTGATGAACACTCACACTCATAGAGACTACAAGTGTTCTATGCATGATAAGGAGTCAAAAAATGCTCATGCACTTTAGAAACAAAAGTACAAGGTAGTGATCAGTACTTAGCCAACAAAATCACCACACAGTCACTAGGAAAGAGGGGAAAGATTAAGGGGGGAGAGGACAGGCTGAAATGCAAAAACTGGGCTAGAAATGGACAAGCAGAGACTTCCCCTGGTGGTCCCGTGGTTAAGATTTCGCCTTCCAACACAGAGGGTGGGGTTTTGATCCTTGGTCATGGAGCTAGGATCCCATATGCCTCTGAAGCCAAAAAACCAAAACATAAAACAGAAGAAATATCGTAACAAATTCAAGAGTGTAAAAAACTCAATTTGTAACAACTTGAAAAGCAGAGCCTCAGAACACAGGTACATGATGGCAAGCTAGAAAATGTTACCATTTTTAAACTCATTCAACTCCCTATTGACTTCCTTAGGGAAAATATTAGTGGCCTCAAACAGCTTGCACTTGCAGAGGGTAGTTAGGGGGAGGCATATTAAACAGGAGGTGGTGGGCAAGACTGTAACACAGGGACAACTGTCTGAATTTAAACCTCAAATCTTAAACTTTCTTTCCAGTCCTCTAAGATACAGCTTCCTGGCTTCCCCAGAGCCTTTGTTCATGCTCTTTCCTTGGCCTCCAACTCTCCAGCCTTCAGGCATCTACACCTGGCTCGCTCTTTCCAGATCTTGACTCAAATGTCACCTTCTTAAAGAGATCTTTCCTAGCATCTCTATCCAAAATGACCCCTTGGAGCTCAACACTTTCCACCCCTCTTCTTTGCTTCCCCCCTACTCCTTAACATTTGTCATAACTGTCTCAAAAAATGTTTTTCATTTCCTTATTTTTTTTTTATTCTATATCTGTCCCCACTAGAACCTAATTAAGCATCAGGGAGGCAGAAAGTTAGTCTCGAGTGTTGCTATATTCTCAGTGCCTAAAACACTGCCTGAAAGGCACTAGGAGCTCAGTAGGAAAACACAGAATGAATGAATGACAAAGTTTAATCTAGAATGTAAAAAACCAAACTCACACAGCTGCAAGAGAAAAGCGATGAGGGTGTTAGCATAATGTAAACTAGAGAAAACACACACTGGCCTTAAAAATGCCAGCTCTCCTACATGACAGTGCCCAGAAAATGCACCCATTTCCAGACTGTGTGCTGTTCTCTATGTCTCCTCCACCTGCAGACTGGTGTAGGTCCCTCAGCCCAGGCCCCTGGGTTTCGGATCACCCTGATTCTGTGAGCTGAGCTGATGGTTTCGGCCTGCCCTGCTCCACTGTTCTCCCCAACCTTCAATCACCTAGGCAGAGACTCATGGCCTCGCCTTTGTCTCATTTCACTTAATTCCTACATCCCTCCTCCTTTTGGAGGTTTAAGAAAGGGGGTTGGAATTGAGAAAGTACCTCTCCTCCATGTCAGGGAGACAGCTCAGGACTGAGCAGCCTGAGATGATCCAGAGGAAAATACTGACAAAGGAGACCTAGTGACATGATGGGGAGGCGTCATTTGAAAGTAGAGGCGGTCCCAAAAAATCAAGAGATTCTTAGGGTCAGAGACCAAGGACACTAGAGAGAGGATGAATTCTCCGTTCTTCCCAACACCATGACCTTTCTCCTTAAGTCATGAGCTAAACTTTTCATAGTAACTTCCTTTAAATCCCATCAAAGAAAATACACAGCGAAAGAGTAAAAAAGTACTCCCATCAAAATAAGTGCACAGTGAAAGTACTTAAAGGAACTTTATCAATCAGTATAGGCAGCACTGTGTGCAACAGACAAGACATGGAAGCAGCCTAAAGGTGCGCTGACAGATGAATGGATAAAGATGTGGTGGACATGTGCAATGGAATACTGCTGCTGCTAAGTCACTTCAGTCGTGTCTGACTCTGTGCGACCCCGGAGACGGCAGCCCACCAGGCTCCCCTGTCCCTGGGATTCTCCAGGCAAGAACACTGGAGTGGGTTGCCATTTCCTTCTCCAATGCATGAAAGTGAAAAGTGAAAGTGAAGTCACTCAGTCGTGTCCGACCCTTAGCATGGACTGCAGCCCACCAGGCTCCTCCGTCCATGGGGTTTTCCAGGCAAGAGTACTGGAGTGGGGTGCCATTGCCTTCTCCGATATACACACTACTATACATAAAATAGATAACCAACAAGTACCTGCTGTATAATACAGGAAACTATATTGAATATTTTGATACAATCTTTAAGGGGAAAGAATCTGAAAAGTAAATAACTTTACCACTATGCTGTACACCCTAAACTAACACAATTTAATACACACACAAAAAAAGTACAGTCATTAGGGTGGTTCGTAGATACATCAGATAGGTGATTCTTTCTCAGGGACTGCTTTTATAGATTTATTAGCCTACTAAGCCTTATGTAATAAAATGATATAAAACTATTTACACACTTTGGGAAAAAGTGTCAAATCCCTGGCTTTGGTAGTTTGCGGAAATTAAGATGCAACCATTAAGAGAGGCTAGGTGAAGAGTATGCTTACTGTGTTCAATTTCATGTGGATCTATAATTATTTCAAAATAAAAAGTTAAAGCTGTCACTCACTGGGAGTTTCTGGTCAAGGGAAAATTTTGTTTAAAAGTGACAATGCTGCCAAATGAAGCTTTTTGAATCCTCTTTTTCAACAAATTATGCAATAAGAAAATAAGCACTCACGGGGCATTATCTGGCACAAGGTCATCAGGAAACAGACAGCAAACACAAAACAAGGTCCAAAGTGAGAGTCAATGGGGAAGCAGGGTGATTCACTAGGGACAGGGCTTCTGTCTTTAACAGTCGTGAACAAAACTGAAGTACTATTTATAGTACCTGGTGGCAGCCAAGATGAAGTAAGACACAGTGGCTGGTCTTTCTTCCAATGATAAAGATTTAAAACCTCTGAACCAAAGTAAAAAGCAACTACCTGAGGCTTCCAAAGAATAAGCAAAAGCAGGTAAGTTGGGGATGGGAAGAAACACAAGGTCTTCCCTGGTGCTTCAGTGGTTAAGAATCCACCTGCCAATGCAGGAAACATGGGGTCAGTACCTGCTCTGGGACAATCCCACGTGCAGAGAGGCAACGAGTAAGCCCCCACTTGTGGAAACTAGCAATGAGGACACAGTGCAGCCAAAAATAAATAAACAAGCAATAAAACTGAAGAAGCCACTCTACCGAGAGTGGGTTTCCCATTTCAGTTTGTATTACTCTCATTTCTCTTCCAGCCTTGCATGGAGGGTGAGCACACAGTCCGTGCATGCATGCTGGGTCGCTTCAGTTGTGTCCAACTCTTGGCGGCCCCATGGACTGTAGCCCACCATGACCCCATGGACTGTAGCCCACCAGGCTCCTCTACCCATTGGATTCTCCAGACAAGAATACTGGAGTGGGTGGCCATACCCTCCTCCAGGGGATCTTCCTGACTCAGGAATCGAACTCTCACCTCTTCTGTCTCCTTAATTGGCAGGCCGGTTGTTTACCACTGGTGCCACCGGGAAGCCTGAGCACACAGCTAGCCATAACAAAAGCAGCAAAACTCACAAGATGTGCCCTGTCATTCTGGCCAAAGAAATCGAGACTGGGGATCCCTGCAAGCCAAAGAGTGAGGGCAATCTCACAGAAGACAGAGGTGGAGGAAACTAATCAGCTAATGTCATGTATAAACCTACCCAAATCCCAGCTCACTCCTCAGATGCATGTGCCTGGGACTGACCCAGAGAAAGACAGCAAAGGCTTGGCGAACTGAGCTATGACATAAACACAGCTCACCTCTCAGTCTAACTCCCAAGTGGTGCGTGTGTGGACAAGGCCACAACTTCGGAGCAAAGGCTTTGAAAACTGAACTGACATCAGACCTACCACCCACAGGAGGTCAAACAGAACTTGCCATCTGAACCTAGCCAGGTTGATTGCTTACTAAAATAGGAAAAAAAGAAAATTCAACATTCTCCAGATGATTTTAACAGGACCTAGATTCTCCCAATGTAATACTCGAAAGTGTCCACAGTGCATTCCAAAGAACCAGGAAAATCTAATCAGTTCTCAGGGGAAAAGACAATCAATAGATGCCAACCCCAAAGTGACCCAGATGTTGGAATTATCAGGCTTTTAAAGCAATTAGTATAACTGTGTTCTCTGAGTAATAGTAAACACTCCTGAAATAAATGAAAATTGTAACTCCTTGGAACATCTATGAAAGATCTCTGTGAACATCAATTATTATGTATGAGTGGAGAAGGAGAATACAAATTAAAAAGAAAGGTAAAATAATTTTAATTTGATCCATAATACAAAACTAGCTGCATTTTTTAATCATCAGATGTGAAGTTTTCTTGGTATTGCATGAGAAAACATTTGAGTTAACAGAAACTCACCCATGGTCAAGGTCTCTGGGCAGAGAGAACAAAGAAAAACACTACTATAACTACAGATTGTTCAGAGGAAAAAAGGGAGAAAGAAAGAAGATACAAGAGAAACAAAAAATAACCTCATCACTTTGCAGACTAAGGAGGTTATAATAATATTTTTATGGTTTAGGATGTCTAATTCCCTAGATGAGACCAGAAGTTCAAGCGGTACTCCAGACAGCAAAATGCCCCACCCTTTAGCTGAACAACAGGAAAGCTCCACATGATTAAAGCCCAGGCTTGTGGGTCAGCTTGCTGGGGCTTGCCCTGTTCAGAAGTAGATAATCAAAAAGATAATTATATTATTAGGGTCAATCACCTCTGGAGCAAAACTCTTATTCTCAGGAAGTAAAAACTTGTATTTGAGATGCATCTCCAAGATACTGGCTTTGAGGAGATTAAAATTCTAAAGACGTTAATATTTTACCTTCTTTCTCTCTCTCTCATAAACACACACACACACGAAGAGGGAGAGAGAGACACATAGAGAATATATAGATCTGTGTAAAAAATTTTAAAGTTAGCATCCTAGATAGAGATTATGGGGTAAGTTAATTTTCAAAAGTATACTTTGCTTTTCGTATTTTCCAAAGCAACTACACTAAAGCTATAATTCACTGTTTTGGCCATGCTGCACATGAGATCTTCGTTCTCTGATCAGGGATAGAACCTGCACTCCCTTGCAGTGGAAGCACAGAGCCTTAATCGACTGCCAGGCAGGTCCCTTACCTAGAATTCAGTTATGGCAAAGAAAAGAATAAACGCTTTAAGTCCCTAGGTTTCTTGGATAATTCTCAGAGAGTGAGGATGGGGACACCAGGCTGACAGCTAAAGCAAAAAAGCACCAAACCCAAACTTAAAGCAGATGACTTGAGAAAATTACCCAAGATAAAGAAGATAAGACTACCGAGCTTGGATTTAACCATCCTTTCTCGACATTCCAGCGGCGCTCTGCTTGATCTCCTCCCATTCCGTCTGTGCACGGTTATTTGTACATTGGCACACTTGTCTTTCTTTGCATGAACCCCTTATTTTATTACAAGCTCCCAGTGGCAGGGACCATGCCTTACTCATTATTATATTGGCCATCTAAGTGAACTGGAGTTTTAGTACTGCTTTTTTCAATGGGATGCTCACCTCTCAGATTGTCTATAACAAGAATATTTCAAAAATATAAAGCATTAGAGCCCACAGTGGGCACAAGATGACCCAGCTTATATTCAAGTCAAAGTTAACTATTAAAACATGGTTTCTCTTGTTGGTAAGGGTACTATAGAATATGAACATAAGGCATCTAATGATGTATACAAATTATAATTGTTAATAATAAAATTTTTCACTCCCTCCTGAGGTATTTAAGAACTTATTAAAATAAACGTAATGATTACCCTTCTATGATTTGAAAACAGACCTCCGAAATTGCAGGAGAAAGGATGAAATGTATTTATTTCAAAGTTAAATTTGAAGCAAAAATCACAAGACAACAGATTGCAAATTTAAAATTAGATTCTAGTGGGAGGGCTTGGTTTCAAGCCTGTTTTTTCCCTACTGGAGGCTGAGCCTGAAGACAGGGTAAGGGGGTTGGGGGGAGAGCGGGGGGAGGAGAGCTAAGATTAAACTGAGACAAAGTTCTGAAAGTTTTAGCTAAATCTTTACAAACCCATGAAAAGTATTTTGCCAAGTCACACACAAATACCCCTAACACAGGAGACTAAACAGGAAAGTTTTGCAACAAATAAAAGATGATCTTTGATTTAGAAAGATTATTATTTTGACTGCATTTATTTTGCTTTTTAAGAGATTATCTAAACCAGAAACAAAACATGTCATTGTTCTGAAGTAAGATTTTTGAAGCCGGGTTTACCTTTTTTAAACATAATCCCATCTAAAGATGGTAAAGCTTGGGAATAAATTTCAAAGATCCCTGAGAGCAATTCACAGAGGGAAAAATATAGGTACCTGCTTTTTCTTTTCTTTTTTTTTTAGTTTTAATGCTAATACTTTTGAATTGCTAGATGGGCATAACCTTAATCCAAAAAAGTGAGTTCAAATTCTTTTTCCCACAAGCTGCATACACCATGACAATGCCGTGGTACCTGTCTCACCACCTCTGAAGCATTACGTTTAATTCATGGAGGTATACACAGGCTCAAGCACACATTCACAAACTTACCTTACAAGGCAACAACGGTTCCCAGCCCAACTTGCCCCAAGAGCACTGTGGCATTTAGATACGGAGCCTGGTGATGATGTCAGGATGAACACTGACGGTGGCTAGGAAGTGTCTCAGCACCTGCCCCTGGAGCTGGCCATCACAGTCTCATCTGCGTCTATGCAGCTATGCCAAAAACCTGGAGAGGGCAGAAAAAAGAAAGCCACTATTCAGCCAGAACACAGGAAACAGGAATTTTCCATCAAACCTATTTACATAAATTCTCCAACATCCATTTCATGTGAAATAGCACACCCCAGACCAAACAATGCAACATTCAGCTACAGGTCTAAAATGACAGGCATAAATCCATAAGTATAAGCATGATTACGTTTACAGTAATAAATCGCTCTACAAACTCAGTCATATTTTATCCTTTTATTTTGTCTCTACAGATGAAAGTATCAGGTAACAGAAATCAATTTCAGTAGCATGATCTCATGGTTCCCTCTTCTTTTTAAAGTGTTATTGGCATACACGTGCTTTACAATGTTGTGTTAGTCTCTGCTGTAGAGCCATGATCAAAACCATACACAAACAGTAAATGCTGGAGAAGGCGTGGAGAAAAGGGGTGTTGGTGGGTAGAAATGCAGACTGGGGCAGCCACTGTGGAGAACTGCATGGAGGGTCTTTAAAAAACTAAAACCAGAACTACCATACGACCCAGCAATCCCACTCCTGGGCATAGGCTTGGAGAAAACCCTAATTCCAAAAGGTACCTGCACCCCTACACTCATGATCCCCTTTGAATCTTTCAAACATCTCAACAAACAGAAATGAGTGACAGGAAACCAGGGAGTCTCAGTTACTCTCAAAGCAGAGCTATAGCTATCACAGAAGTTGAAGAAGATGCTAAAAGACAGTAAAACAAAAGACCAAATTCAATGATAGACCTTCTCATCATATACATGGGGTACTGCTGAGAATTCGTGCTCACGAACTCTCATGTTTTCAAAATAAGCTCCATGAACAGGCATTGTGAGCGGTCTTTGTTTTCTAAAACCTGGCTTCTGGTGAGACTGGAGATGCTAAGACAGGAGAGGGGCTTCTAATGGCTCAGTGGTAAAGTATCCGCCTGCCAATGCAGGAGATGCAGGTTCAATCCTTGGGTTGGGAAGATCTCCTGGAGAAGCAAATGGCAACCCACTCCAGTATTCTTGCCTAGAAAATTCCATGAACAGAGAAGCCTGATGAACTGCATTCCATGGTGTCGCAAAAGAGTCAGACACAACTTAGTTGACTAAACTACAAGACAGGAGAAAGCCCCAAGGGCTTCCTGGGGGTGGCTGCCTCTTATTCCTCTCCTACAGATCATTCCTGTGGGGCTGCCCACGACTAGCACCTATAACTGGTAGCCTCATTAAGGTAGAACTCAAGATGACAAACAGCTTGCAGAGAAACACACAGAAAATTGCCTACTGTTGTGGAAGGTGGTCACATCAAGACAGTAAATAAATAAATATCCATATCCATAGAAGATAGCATAGTAAGTGAAGTTCCTGTTCACCCTATCTTGGAAAATATGCTACTTTGCTGTGAACCTGGTGAATCACACTTGCCAGGAGAGGAACACGAGTTCTCAGCAATACGCCATTATTACCCTCCAGTTCATGTCCTTGCCATAATTCCCCCGCTGCTGTCCTGTTCCCTCTCTTTTCCCAGGCATCCTCCTTAAGCTGCTCTCTGCAAAGTTTTACATTTTCAAAGCAGTTCCTGAATTGCTTAGGAACTGGCAGAAATTAATAAGCAACAGCCCATTTATATTGAAATGGACTCATTACGGTGCCAGCTGCCAATAATTTGCAAGGGCTGGATTCTTGCTGGCAAACCAGGCCTGCAGGCGGCTGTCCTCCACCTGCACATGGAGGCTGATAATGCATTTTTTATACTTGAAAAAAGAAAAAGTACATATTCTGCTACCAGAACTGAAATGTTTCTCTATTATAGTCTTCTATTCCCTGAGCAGAAAAACGCTATGGGGAAGAAAGTGAAAGTTATCAGGCATTGTTTAAAAAATATGTAGGAAGACAAAACCCAGTCTATCTGGGATCTGGGATCCTTTTTTCTCCCCCTGATTCTGATGGAAAAAGTATTTTAACCTGTGACCCATAGAACTGACCCCATGATATAAACAGATGAAGAGAACATATTTGCTCTTTGTGATCAGCAAATATGCTAAGATTGCAACGAGTCACCAAGGATTCAATCTGTATCAAGTACTCACAGTGGATGGATTAACTCCACCATAGCCTTGTGAATATACACCACAACAACCTGAGAACCATCAGGATTCGGGTTTTCTTTAAGAGCCGCAAAGAATCCACCCTCAACAGGAGGTAGTCAGGCTTCCTGGGTGGCTCAGTGGTAAAGAATCTGCCTGCCAATGCAGGAGACACAGGTTTGAGCCCAGGTCTGGGAAGATTCCACATGCCATGGAGCAACTGAGCCAGTGCGTCACAATTACCGAGCCCACGAGCCACAACTACTGAAGCCTGCACGCCCGAGAACCCATGCTCCACCATAAGAGAAACCACCGCAAGGAGAAACCCGCACACCGCAAGGAGGAAGGAGCCCCTGCTCACCGCAACCAGGGAAAAGCCCGCACGGCACCAAAGACCCAGCACAGCCAAAAGCAAATAAACAAGCAAGCGGCAGGTAAACAGCTAACTCAGTGATGGGAGTTTGAGCCTGGAGTCCCACTGCATGCATCAATCAGGTCAAAACTCAGCTTTGTCACTTACTTGCAAGGTGATTTGCGGCAAACACTAATTATCAGTTTACCCCTCTACAAATAGGGACAAGAATTCCTAAACCATTCTATTGAAATAAGCATTAAATGACACCATCTATGTGACATGATTATTTCAGTGCCGACTCCTTGGTCAGTTCTCAGTAAAAATACTGCATTCTTTTCACTGTTATGCAACATCTGTAAACCATAAGGAAGATGCTACAAGAAAGGCCACTATTAAGGGAAATTCCCTGAAACATGGTACCTAACTCACTGAACTGGGTCTACAGTCTAAGTTGGATGAAACCGATTGCCTCAAATGTGTCATGAGACCAAAGGGGAACTCATTAACCCAGCTGGAAGATGTGATTGACTCAATTCGCCACAGTGCACGCATACATGCAAACCACGCTGACAAAATCTGGCAGAACCAGTTGGACAGCTTGCATTACATTAAGATGACCCCCAGTGAAGTAAATGATAAATGTGCCAAGTTTTACAGTCTCATTCTGATTCATCTCAACTCATAAAGTCAATTTCTGCATCAGGTGTCAAATAACCAGTTTTCACAGGGAAGTGTCTGTGCTGGAGAAGGGGAGGGAATTACCAAGCTAATCCCAGGCTTCAAATAGCTCAAAAATAGACAGGGTCAGAAGTTTCATCACTCCAACCCGAGATGAAATATGACAATGTCAGAAATACAGTGTTCATGGCAGCTAATCCATGGCTTTCCCTAAAATGTCTGCCACACCAGAACTTTCTTTTTCACCTCAGAAAACACTCATGAGAGGCATCCTGTCACTTTTAAGTCCTTGCAAGTTCCAGGAATCAAAGTACACAGAGAAAAGGATATTGTACTTGCCATCAAAATACCCACATCTACACCCCTAGCTCTATTACTTACTAACTTATGTGATCTTGGGCAAGCAAACTACCCATTCCAAAACTTAATAGGAAAAAGAAGGATGTGTAAAACTATCTGCTTTACTTAACATCTACCTGAAAAGGTTGTTTTAAAACAGAAATTAGAGATTCAACATGAAACACTATAAAAGACTACAGAAGTACATTCATTCTTACTCTGTTCATCATGAATAAGTGTCCCCAAAGTGTTTCATAATTACTAAATGCATGAGAATCAGAACATTTCCCTTCACCCTGAAACATAAAGTGGGAAGGGACTAGTAGTTTTGGGTCAAAATCCTAAACGAATCAGAAGTCCTGAATATTTTTTATGTGCAATAAGCACCAAAAGAATGTAGATTTTAATATTCACATTTAGTCCAAAAATCAGCCTGGGGTGACTAGATGGACAGATGAATCTAGGACCCTGAAAATTTTTTATTGGTTCAGAAATAGTTAAAGAAAATTCATCAGTCATTTTGTTTGCTGACTTTTTTTAACTATTATTATGTTAGAGAAAGGACTTAGCAGTGACTTCCAAAGACGCATGATCTAAAATCGAATAGGAGAAACTATCATTGGAAAAATAAAAAGGACCCAAACATTAAGACAAAGTGCAAGGGAACAGAATAAAGGGTAATAAATTTACCTGGGTATCAATTTACCCAGCGGGCTCAACTGGACTGTAAAGTTTTGGTAACAGCCAATCAGATGGGGAAAACAGAGTAGTTGTAAGACTCACAAGGTCCTAATCAAGAATTCAGAAAAAGCACAAACATTCTAGGTGCTAAGATCAGACAGGAACTTCCACCAGTGGTCCTTCGAGACCACTGTGATACAAGGAGCCATGGGTTTCGGTTTTTGGTTTTGGCTGTGCTGGGTCTTCACTGCAGTGCGTGGGCTTTCTCCAGTTGCAGCACATGGGGGCTTCTCCCAAGCTGCAGTGCACAGGCTTCTGTCGCTCTAGAGAGCGCAGGCTCAGAGTTCTGGCCCGTGGGCTCAGGTGCCCCCACACCGTGTGGGATCTTAATTCCCCAACCAGGGATCGAACCCTCGTCCCCTGCGTTGGAAGGCAGATTCTTAATCACTGGACCACCAGGGAAGTCCCTGAGTCATATTTTTAGAACCACATCCTTTTAAAGACAAACTTCATATGACTGTTTCTTGTCTTGATAATTGATTCAAGGAAAAGAAAAAAAAAATCACAGTTCAGGGACAGAAAGGCTGAAGAGGTATG
Source organism: Bos grunniens (assembly GCF_055505025.1). NCBI lineage: Eukaryota > Metazoa > Chordata > Mammalia > Artiodactyla > Bovidae > Bos > Bos grunniens. The sequence goes on from NC_141165.1 coordinate 153,200,378, forward strand.
ATCCTGCTGAGATGCAACGGCTGCTTATCAGGAAAATCTCTTAGGACGCACGCTTGCTCTCCAGAGTACTGGGCTGAGGAGGGGAATCTCGAGTGAGATGGGGCCCCGTGCCCAAATGTGGCTGGTTCCTACTGCCACCTGGCCACCCCTCACCTGGCATAAAGGGACGGTTCCATCGGGGTGAGCTTGTCTGGCTTGTGTGAACACTGAGACTGCGACAAGCACTCCTGAACAGAGAAGAGGAACCCGCCTTCCCTATCAGGTCCACCATGTGACTACTGGGGGCCCTGGAGCAGGACCAAGATTCTCCATGAAGAACTAATCCCTCCACACAGATGGGGGCTTCCCAGGTGACACAGTGGTAAAGAATCCGCCTGCCAACGCAGACCAGGGTTCGATCCCTGGGTCGGGAAGATCCCCTGTAGCAGGAAATGGCCACCCCCTCAGTATTCTTGCCTAGAGAATTCCACGGACAGAGGAGCCTGGTGGGCTACAGTCCATGGGGTCACCAAGAGTCAGACACAGCTGAGCACACGTCTCCCCCCTCATCTCAACAGAGATGAATGAATCATGACAGGGTTTCCAAATTCCTCCTCCCTAAAGCTTGGATGAAATGGTTTTAGCCCAACCATGTTTTCCAAGGCGAGTAAAAAATAGACATCCAAATCGGCCAAACAAAATTCCTGAAAGTTCCCCTATCCAAAGACTGCCCTGATTTTGAGCAACTTCTCAGTATATCCAAATGCATCCCAAGGTAACTGCGAAAAAACATGTTCATAGAATTGATATTCTTAAGCCAGCTAAGTCAGTTGGGAAATTTCCCCTGAAATGATAACTTTAATTTTAGAACAGTGATTCTTTGGCAATACTTAACCAACAGGTTCAGCTGGAATAGACACGACTGTGGTTTCCTAGGAGTCAAGGCAGTGTACTGCAAAGTGAAGTAATATATTCTCCCCCGGCTCGGGGAGATCTACTATTTATGGAATGCTTACTATCTGGCTGGCACCATGTAAGTGACTTTAGACCAAAATACTACTCTCTAAGTTTCCCTTGGTTCTTGGTATTTATCATCTTGCGACTATACTTGGACACGGACAAGTGCCAATGAGTACAACTCAACTCCAGCATTGCATCACCCACTACGAAGTGTTTGGAAACCACCAGTCCCAAAGGGCAGAGTTACACAGCTGGTCATCAGATCTTTCCAAACGCCCCCACACAGCCTGGCTCTGAAAGGGGCTCCAGTGAAGTCCCAGCTTACTGAAATGGATCAGCTTTTTCAGGACAGACCCCAAGAATCATGTAAATTTTCAAGATTCTAAGCAGCATCATTCCTACTCTGAAGCCATGAAGCTACTGAACCCTTGAGAATTCCACCCAACATTCCAAGAGGAGTGACCACAGGACTTAAGAGGCTCAACTCTGGGCTCCCGGCTCAATTTCAAGTCTGAGTCACGTCAAAAAAGCACACCCATGTCATTGTAAGAGAGCACGGAAAAAACTGATCTCAAAAGGAAATGGGAATGGAGCTGCCTGACTGCAGCTAACTTCTACTGCTGAAATCCTTCTTTCACGACTTCACCATATCATGGCTTAAGAGCTCCTAGTGAGAGGAGGTCATCCCATAGAAGACAGTGAGAGGGGATGGTACTCTATTGAAACTGCTTCTGTAACTCCTGCGAAATGTATCAGACTGTTTCACCTTTAAACTGCACTCCCCAACAATCTTCTTGAAAATACACCAATGCCTGAGTTTAGAAGAGATTGCAACCTACAATCGCATCATCCAACAACATCTTTTCCACTCAGCAGACATGAGCCCCATATCCCCATCAGCCTCTCCAGGCACATTTCCTGAGACCCCCACACAGAGTGGGGGAGGGCAGCTACTCTTTCACCATCCAAGACGGAAGCTCAAGGGGAGAGAATCTGGTTTTCGAGGCAAAAGTTGAACCTTGAACAGAGACAGGGGTGTCTCCATCTTACAGGACATGGCCGTGGCCTTGAGTGAGCCCTGCAGAGGAAAGGCACCACAAGAGAAAGGATGGTGGCACCCAGCTGCGGCTGCCTGCCTCCAAAGACCCTTCCCCAGGTTCATCCAAGAGGACCCAAATGTAGGAAAACTGCCATTTCCGTGATGCTCTCCAGCCCCCAACAACCTGGCCTCTCCCTTCACCTGTTCTCCAGCAGCCAAGAAGGAAGTCTTTCAGACCAAAAGACAGTCAGGGCGTTAAGCAGTCCTTTTTCTCTTCATCATGAAGCAGAGCGGGACCCTATCATCCCGGCAATTTCAACCCTTCACCACCACACAAGCCACCGCTGTGCGCCCGGGAGCTGCCTTTCCCACTAAGAATGGGAGGATCACTCTGTGAATCAGACAAGAGCTCCCTGGACTGAGGCCACGCATGCAGGTGGCTGGTGTGGCAACTCTGCCTGCCAGCAAGGAGGGCTGGGACCGTCTTTGTCAGAGGACAGGGGAGAGGCCACCAGGCTGGGGTGCATCTGATTCGTGCTGCTGATCCCTGGCACTCTGAGCCTAAAGGGCCCCCAGAAGGCATCGTGCCCTCTCCCCACCTCTCTATCCATCCCCCAGATGGATGCCTGCTCCATAGTCCTTGGGTTCTGTTCCTGCCACTGTGGGATCTGTGTTGGCAGAAGATGTATTCAAAATGGCAAGATTCTCCAGGAGAAAAGGTTACAGAGAGAACTGGTAGACTGGATGCTCAGCAGGGAGAGGAAGGAAGAACAGCTAGAAACGATAAGTTTGTGCACACATTTGCTTCTTTGATAGCAAGTGGATTTAATAAAAGTCAAGGAGCAAGTATGACAGCTGGAAAACAGAGCTGCTGGACATAAAAAAGGAAGCTGTAATGGGGTCCCCTGCAAGACTGTTGCTAGAGGGACACCAGGAACTTCAATTTCAGTATGTGTTTAGGTGGGAAGATAAGATCTGCAGGGAGGCGGGGGGTGGGGGGTGGCCTGGATAACTGCTTTATAGTGTGGTGTTACTTTTTGCTGTATGACAAAGTGAATCAGCTCTGTGTTTACATACACTCCCTCCCTCAAGGGCCTCCCTCCCACCCCCACCCCACCTTCCTACCCATCTAGGTCATCACAGAACACCCAGCTGAGCTCCCCTTGCTTTATAGCAGGTTCCCATCAGCTATCTATTCCACACAACAGTTCAGTTTAGTACAGCCGCTCAGTCGTGTCCGAATCACAGGGTAGTGCATATATGTCAATACTGATCTCCCCATTCATCCCACCCTCCCCTCCCCCATTGTATCCACGTGGTACAGATGAACCTATTTGCTGGGCAGGAAGAGAAATGCAGACATAAAGAAGACACATGGGAGGACAGGATTTAATCAAGTTGCAATCTTTCTCTGAAAGAATCGTCCGCTTGAAAGTCAAATAAAATAATGTTTACAAAAATGTTAAAGAAATTCCTCCCAAAGATTTTCAAAACTGGGATGATTCTCTACCTGTAAGTCCTCATCTTTTCAAAGAAAAGAGACTAAGTCTCAGTCATAAGACAGAAAGACAACACACAGTTCCCAAGTCAATCCCCGAGTACTTCACCCAAAACACTCCTTTACGCTCTCCTCATTTTATAATGAAAAACATCTTTTAAAGTGACCTCAGTTTTATATTTTCAAATCAATTCAAATTGTTTTCCAGTTAGGCATTCAAGACTACAGCTCTAACAGGAAAAACACAAGTCCTTATGTCGCTGACTCTAACAAATACATTTTTCATGTTGAATGTCTCTGAAGTTGACTATATCTTACAATCGCAAAGGTGTGATGAAAATTAGCACCATTTTCTTTCTTGGTTGGTGGCATGTAAGTGTGGTTTGTCTTAGAATGGTTAGCAAGTCATGAAAGAGGGGATATAAAAACAGATTTTTAAATAGATAGTCGTAACTGCTTGGTGAATTATTGGGGTACAGCAGAGTGTCGACATAAGAACCTATTGATTGTTAACAATTCAGTTCAACTCAACTATTATTTACTGAGCACCCACTTTATGTTTGGGATAAGGAAACCAGACAGTTCTTCATATCCCCACAACCTAAGAAAATGGTGGACACTTTTCCACTCTGAGATAGGATTGTAAAGGCTAATCAGACCTTATTAATACTGAATGACAGGGGAGGGGATGAATCAGAAATTTGGGATTAACAGATACACTCCACTATATATAAAATAAAAGAGAACCTACTGCATAGCACAGGTAACTATATTCAATGTCTTGTAATAGCCTATGATGGAAAACAATCCGAAAAAGAGAGAGTGTGTGTGTAACTGAGTCAATGTGCTCTGCGCCTGAAACGCTGGAAATCAACTGTGTGCTCTGCTCAGGCGTGTCCCACACTTTGCGACCCCATGCACTATAGGCCACCAGGCTCCTCTGTCCATGGGATTTTCCCAGCAAGAATACTGGAATGGGTTGCCATTTCCTCCTCCATATAAATCAACTATATGTCAATGTAAAAAATAAATAATTTTTAAAGATAGCGAATGATGGAAAGAAACAGACAAATTCTACGAGGGGAGCTATGGGTCCAATCTGGTTCTGAAAGGTTCATTGGATTTGGCTTGGCTTGTGAGGATGGGAGGAAATGAACAGGGATAGGAGAGAGCTTGCAAAAAAAGGGCAGAACATTCCGGGAAAAGAGCAAAGACTCACGCATGAAAGCATCAATCCAACATTGTACAGAAGTACATGGACAAGAGCTGGAGGTGATGGGGCTTTTAGAAAGATAGGTTAGGGTTATGGATGCAACACAGAGAAATTAGATGTTATGAAGTGTAATGAAGTCTGTGATAGGATTTGATTAGGCGAGTTACATGATCAAATATGTTCTCCCCCAACCCCTCCCTACCCTCTGGGGTAACATGAAAGAGAAGGTGGAGCCTTGTTGCAACCAAGGCATCAGGCAGTGCCTGGAGAAAATAAGGAGTTGTTGTTCAGTCCCTAAATCACGTCTGACTCTTTGTGACCCCAGGGACTGCAGCACGCCAGGCTTCCCTATCCTTCACCATCTCCCAGAATTTGTTCAGATTCATGTCCATTGAATCAGTGATGCTATGTAACCATCGCATCCTTTGTCATCCCCTTCCCCTTCTGCCTTCAATCTAATCTAGCCTCAGGGTCTTTTCTAATGAGTCCGTTCTTCGCATCAGGTGGCCAAAATATTGGGGCTTTAGCATCAGTCCTTCCAATGAATACTCAGGGTTTATTTCCTTTAGGGTGGACAGGTGAGCCTTGGGATAAGAAATAAGGCTGTTCTGTATCCCATTGTTCAGTCACTCTGTGCTATGAATGGAGTCACTAGGATTTGGTGACCACACATATACCTGTGAGAAATAAGGAGGGAAGGAGGAAAAGAAGGAAGAGACACTCCTGGCATTTCTGGTCTACTGCTACTGCTAAGTCGATTCAATCATGTCCGACTCTGTGCGACCCCATAGACAGCAGCCCACCAGGCTCCCCCATCCCTCGGATTCTCCAGGCAAGAACACTGGAGTGGGTTGCCATTTCCTTCTCCAATGCATGAAAGTGAACAGTGAAAGTGAAGTCGCTCAGTCATGTCCGACCCTCAGCGACCCCATGGACTACAGCCTACCAGGCTCCTCTGTCCATGGGATTTTCCAGGCAAGGCTACTGGAGTGGGGTGCCATTGCCTTCTCCTAGTAACTGACAAAAGAGAAGGTGACAATAACACCTTCCACTGTGAGAACAACAGAGCATCCAATTCAAAAGCTGCACACTTGAGAGGCCGAAAGTCCCTGCCAGCGGTCCCACTGGAAATTCGGTGTCCATTCCACACAAGGCCTCAAGCCAGAGGAACCAAGTTTGGAACACACCAACTCAGCCATAAAAGAAAGTAAGAAAAATATCCTCCCAAAATGCTTAGATCAGGAAGGATACCAAAACAGAGACGCAAACATTGGCCAATACTACACTCAAAGACCTTAAAATCAACAACAACAACCAAAAAAACCCCATATATCTCATAACCTATGTGAGGCAACAGGTTAAAACACTATCTCACTACACTTTTATTGACCAAGCCAGGATCTGTAATAATAAATGGATTCAATACCATAGACAACTTAACACAAAAGTAAAAGCTTGATGCTTCAGGTTTGGTACCACAGAATTAAAATGTAAATCAGGTTTGAGTGCAGCCCCCAAAACTCCCTAGGGCTGCAGGAACACCCATTATGCTCCTTACTCACACCTTGGGATTGGGGTTATAGTTTAAATAAGATCACTGACTGCAAAGCTGATGTTCCAAAACTGTACAAACCACAGTGGGATGTGCCTGGACTGTATAAATAAGTGTGGCTGAGCACCACTTCCAAGAAAGGTAGCATTTAAGCATCCCATCACCTTTCTGTGAGTGAGTGAAATGAGAAGCTGACAGCTATGAACATCAGGTAGATTTCAGGTGAGGCTCCAAGTTAGTTACGCTCTGCTAGAGACCATGATAAAGATGGTACAAGTAGGGCACATGGCAAAGGGGACAGAGAGATGGCAGGAAAAACAGATGCTAATCTGTTGTTGTTGTTCAGGCACTAAGCCATGTCCGTTTTTTTTGAGACCCCATGGACTGCAGCACGCCAGGCTTCCCTATCCTTCACTGTCTCCCAGAGTTTGCTCAAACTCATATACACTGAATTGGTGATGCCATCTAACCATCCCATCCTCTGTCACCCCTTCTCCTCCTGCCTTCAACCTTTCCCAGCATCAAATTCTGTTCCGATGAGTCAGCTCTTTGCATCAGGTGGCCAAAGTGCTGGAGCTTCAGCTTCAGCATCAGTCCTTCCTTAACTATGGGGCCACTGACTTTGGAATTCAATCCGACTTTACTAAGAGGATCATTCAGAAGTTTTTATGGTCCCTACACTTAAAAAGAACTGCACGAGTCTTTAAGTTGCTTAAGTCAAAATCCATAAATATCCTAATGGGAACCATCAAGAGACTTTCTCTGCTGGGCATTCCTTTTACAGCAAATAGGTGATTCAATTAAGGCAAAAAGTACCACTGAGATAAACTCCAGAAATTCAAGATGGAAAACAAATCCTTACTTTTTTTTTTTTTTTAAGATTTACTTATTAGTTTATTTTTTGGCTATGGTGGCTCTTCATGGCTGCATGCAGGCTTTCTCTAGTCTTGAGAAGGGAGGGCTACTCTCCAGTTTTAGTCTGTGGGCTTCTCATTGCAGTGGTTTCTACCCCACTCCAGTACTCTTGCCTGGAAAATCCCATGGATGGAAGAACCTGGTGGGCTACCGTCCATTGGGTCGCTAAGAGTCGGACACAACTGAACGACTTCACTTTCCCTTTTCACTTTCATTCATCGGAGAAGGAAATGGCAACCCACTCTGGTGTTCTTGCCTGGAGAATCCCAGGGATCGGGGAGCCTGGTGGGCTGTCGTCTGTGGGGTTGCACAGAGTTGTACATGACTGACTTAGCAGCAGTAGCAGCAGCAGCAGCTCTAGGGCTTGAGGGCTTCAGTAGCTGTGGCTCTTGGGCTCTAGAGCATTGGCTCAGTAGTTGTGATACAAAGGCTTAGTTGCCCTGCAGCAAGTGGGACCTTCCCAGACCAGGGACGGAACCTACGTCCCTTGCATCGCAAGGCGGATTCTTAGCCACTGGACAAGCAGGGAAGCCCCCTAATTCTGACTTTAAAGGCTGACTCAAGATCGTTTTGGCTGAATAATGCCTAATATTCATCACAGCCAAATAACAAATTGGAAGAGAAATAAAAAGCAGCCAAAGTCATTGTACACTGGATTTTTGAAAGCAGAAGAAAAAGAATTAAACAAAGCATATACGCCCCTCCCTGAAGTCATAAGAGGATAATCAACCTCTTTCAACATAAAGACAGTTCCTGGGAGGTCATGAGAACATTTCTAAAACAATGATACATCAAAGTCCCCAGAAAAACCGATACACCCAATCACAAAGTAAATCTGTTCCCTGTATGACAGCAACCAGCTTAAAAAGCTTGACACTCACTGCCAAGTAATATCTATGAGACCACACACAAGGCGAGTGAAACACACACCAGGCCGTGCCTTCTACGAATGAGGACGCTCCTATCCAGGGCACTAATGTGCAAAAGGTTTAATGGGAATCCTCATTCAATGAAACCATCCCAACCATGCCCACCCAAAACAGAGTTCAGTGTGTGTCGTCACTTATTTAATCAATGTATAAATTACATGTATGTGCTCTTGTGCAAATACATTATGCACATTTTAAATTTCTGTGTATGTTTATAATTTTCCTCATTTATTTGAACTGAACAGAAGGACACAGAAATTTAAATGCATAACAGAGAAATCCTGAAATTCCCTTCCTCTGCCCTCATGAAATCATCTTGCACATATACCCAGTATTAAAGACCACTGTTCTAGGACAGGGAAAGCTGATCTGGAAACTAAGAAAAAATAAGGAAAGACAGTGGAAAATGCAGAGGGATGCCTGCTTAACTTTACTGACATCTCAGTCTTACTGTGAAGCAGTAGTATAGCAATATCAAAACCTTCCAGAATCTTCAAGAAGGGAATGCAACCATTCAGAAGACCAAGGCAGTAGACACATATGGAAAACTGATGCCTGCTCTGAAATTGTCTGCTGACAGCACCAGCTCTAGAGGATCCATTAAATTGTATTTTTGCAATCAAGACAGTTAACAATATCCCTTCACCAGTCATCAATAAAATTCACCAGTCATCAATAAAACAATGTCATGTGCAGAAAAAGAGAATGATATAAAAAGGAAGGTCTCATTTTTGCAACTTCCTCATCCCCAATCCCTGGAAGACAATATAACGATGGGCCAAGAAACAGTAAGCAAAAACACATTGGCAACCATCACTGCATTGTTCAGTGTGGGTAATCTCAGACACAGCCAGGATAAGTAGCCAAGAAATTTCAGTTATATAGTTTGGAAGAATAAAGGCTAGCAATAACACATGCAAAGGAAAATTATTTTTAAAAAGGTTTTTGTGAGTCTGTTTCTATTTTGTAAATAAATTCATATGTATCACTTCTTTTTAGATTCTGCACAAAAGGGAAGTCATATGATACTTCTTCTCTGTCTGACACACTTCACTCAGTATAACAATCTCTAGGTCCATTCATGTTGCTGCAATTGGCATCGTTTCATTCTTTTGAATGGCTGAGTAATATTCCTTTGTATATCGAAGGTATGGTTGCCATGGGGAGAAGGGATACATGTACTGGCAGTTGCAGATCAACAGGCAGACACTGCTATATTTGAATGGATAACCAACAAGGCCCTACTATACAGCACAGGGAACTCTGCTCAGTGTTATGTGGCATCCTGGATTGGAGAGGAGTTTGGGGGAGAATGGATACGTGTATATGCATGGCTGAGTCCCTGTGCTGTCCATCTGAAACTATCACAACATTGTTAATCTGTTGTACTCCATTATAAAGAATTTTAAAAAGAAATGAATAAATTAATTTCTGAAAATATTTTTAAACAAAATTTTCATCCTGAAGTGGGAAATGAAGCTTTCCTCTTCTGAGAGAAATTCTCTCTCTCTCTAGCTTTCAATCCAAGTAACAAAAAGAGTTTTCACTGGGGGCCGTTCATCAGCATTTGACCTTGCTAATTTCTTCCCCTAAAATTAAAAAAAAAAACAAAAACCATGCTCCCTCCCCGTGGATTCCCTTATATAGTTCTGACATGCCCTCCTCACCCCAACTGTAGTTTCTGCCCTCAGCCTTCTACCTAACTCTCCAGACCGAGTACTTTCCTCTTTAACAGACTTATTTACTTCCTTCCACACTGTCGTCTACCTTAATCTCCATCTTCAGTACAAATCCCTCTTCCTAAGCCCCTCTGGACACCTCCATAGGGTGAGCTCAAATCTGACATACCACGTAGGGTCAAAACTTTCCACACTTATGATCCCTCCCAAAAGGCAGCGAGATTTATAAAAGTAACAGAGTTGAGATGCAGTCAGAACTAGCCTTCATCTGCTCATTAATGTCCCCATGACGTTGAATGAAACAATAAACATCCCCATGGACCACCTTCTCCATCTGCAAAATAGGAAATCTGCCTTGTAGGTCTGTGCTGGGGACGAAATGAGGCAATGTGTGAGAAGACATCCTTCTGTCATATTTACTTGGGCTTCCCTTGTGGCTCAGCTGGTAAAGAATCTGCCTGCAATGTGGGAGACCTGGGTTCGATTCCTGGGTTGGGAAATCCCATGGAGAAGGGAAAGGCTACCTACTCCAGTATTCTGGCCTGAAGAATTTCAAGGACTGTATTCCATGGAGTTCCATGGGGTTGCAAAGAGTCGGATACGAGTTGTATTTACTTAGGGCTTCATAAATGTTCATCTCTGGACTTGCCTGGTTGCACAGTGAATAAGAATCCACCTGCCAATGCAGGGGACATGGGTTCGATCCCTGGTCCAGGAAGATTCCACATGCCATGGAGCAAGTAAGCCCGTGAGCCACAGCTACTGAGCCTGTGTGCCCAAGGGCCACACACTGCTAATACTGAGCCCGTGTGCTACAACCATGAAAGCCCACATTCAAGACATACTCAGCGTCCCTCAAGAATGCCACTACATCAGTCCTGCACTGCTAAATGATATGCAAACACCCCTGGCACACCCAGCAGACACAAATCAAAGGACTAAAGGAACAACATTCAGAAGAGTTGGTTTTACTCAAAGATTTACTCAGAAGGTTAGGGAGAACAGGAGCATTGGGGTAGATTAACAATGGAATACAAACTTTTAATGTGTATGATTTTCTACAGGGAAAAATTAGACTGGGAAAGACTGAGATCTCTTCAAGAAAATTAGAGATAGCAAGGGAACATTTCATGCAACAAAGTGCAAAATAAAGGACAGAACTGGCATGGACCTAACAAAAGCAGGAGATATTAAGAAGAGGTGGCAAGAATATGAGAGAGTCAGTTCCTAGGCAGGTTGATAAGGAATCTAGGGGTCCCCAAGGAGAGAGGGGTCTGGAATTCTCAAGGAAGAAGAAAGGACAAACTTTTTTTCTTTCTCCACATTCCTTAGGATTATATAACAATAATGTATCTTCCCTAAGGACAAGCTCTGGATTAAACCTTCTGTTATCTTAAAATGTAAATTATGGGAGTAGACTTCGTCTTTACAAGGATGTATCCTGCCTGAGGACAGTGTTATCTTAAAATGTAAATTATGGGAGTAGGTCTGATGAGGTCTTTACAACCTCCAGACATTCTTTGGATTATATAACTTCATTGTTAACACTAGCAAGCAGGTACTCTTTCTGCCCCCTTCTGATGCCTATGTCAGAAGCTTTCTCTATCTCCTTTATACTTTAATAAAACTTTATTACACAAAAGCTCTGAGCGATCAAGCCTCGTCTCTGGCCCCGGATTGAATTCTTCTCCTCCGGGGCCCAAGAATCCCGGTGTATTCGCGTGATTCAACAACAACCTTTCAAATACACAGAAGAACTGTACAAAAAAAGATCTTCATGACCCAGATAACCACAAAGGTGTGATCGCTCACCTAGAGTCAGACATCCTGGAATGTGAAGTCAAGTGGGCCTTAGGAAGAAGCATCACTACAAACAAAGCTAGTGGCAGTGATGGAATTCCAGTTGAGCTATTTCAAATCCTCAAAGATGATGTTGTGAAAGGGCTGCACTCAATATGCCAGCAAATTTGGAAAACACAGCAGTGGCCACAGGACTGGAAAAGGTCAGTTTTCCAATCCCAAAGAAAGGCAATGCCAAAGAATGCTCAAACTACCACACAATTGCATTCATCTCTGCTGCTGCTGCTAAGTCGCTTCAGTCGTGTCTGACTCTGTGCAACCCCATAGACGGCAACCCACCAGGCTCCCCTGTCCCTGGGATTCTCCAGGCAAGAACACTGGAATGGGTTGCCATTTCCTTCTCCAATGCATGAAAGTGAAAGGTGAAAGTGACGTCGCTCAGTCGTGTCCAACTCTTAGCGACCCCATGGACTGCAGCCTACCAGGCTCCTCCATCCATGGGATTTTCCAAGCAAGAGTACTGGAGTGGGGTGCCATTGCCTTCTCCCATGCTATCAAAGTAACGCTCAAAATTCTCCAAGCCAGGCTTCAGCAATATGTGAATCATAAACTTCCAGATGTTCAAGCTGGATTTAGAAAAGGCAGAGGAAAGCAGAGATCAAATTGCCAACAACCCTCGGATCATCGAAAAAGCAAGAGAATTCCAGAAAAACATCTACTTCTGCTTTATTGACTACATCAAAGCCTTTGACTGCATGCTGCTGTTGCTGCTGCTGCTAAGTAGCTTCAGTCGTGTCTGACTCTGTGCGACCCCATAGACGGCAGCCCACCAGACTTCCCTGTCCCTGGGATTCTCCAGGCAAGAACACTGGAATGGGTTGCCATTTCCTTCTCCAATGCATGAAAGTGAAAAGGGAAAGTGAAATCACTCAGTTGTGTCTGACTCTTAGCGACCCCATGGACTGCAGCCTACCAGGCTCCTCCATCCACGGGATTTTCCAGGCAAGAATACTGGAGTGGGTTACCATTGCCTTCTCCACATTGACTGTGTAGATCACAAAAAAAACTGGAAAATTCTTAAAGCGATGGGAATATCAGACCACCTGACCTGCCTCCTGTATACAGGTCAAGAAGCAACAGTTAGAACTGGACACGGCACAACACACTGGTTCCAACTTGGTAAAGAAGTACGACAAGGCTGTATATTGTCACCGTGCTTATTTAACTTATATGCAGAGTACATCATGAGAAATGCCAGGGTGGATGAAGCACAAGCTGGAATCAAGATTGCCGGGAGAAATATCAATAACCTCAGATACGCAGATGATACCACCCTTATGACAGAAAGCAAAGAGGAACTAAAGAGCCTCTTGATGGAAGTCAAAGAGGACAGTGAAAAAGTTGGCTTAAAACTCAACATTCAGAAAACTAAGATCATGGCATCTGGTCCCATCACTTCATGGCAAATAGACAGAGAAACAATGGAAACAATGACAGACTTTATTTTCTTGGGCTCCAAAATCACTGCAGATGGTGACTGCAGCCATGAAATTAAAAGACTCTTGCTCCTTGGAAGAAAAACTATGATCAACCTAGACAGCATATTAAGAAGCAGACACATTACTTTGTCAACAAAGGTCCGTCTAGTCAAAGCTATGGCTTTTCCAGTGGTCATATATGGATGTGAGAGTTGGACCATAAAGAAGGCTGAGCACCGAAGGACTGATGCTTTTGAACTGTGGTGTTGGAGAAGACTCTTAAGAGTCCCTTGGACTGCAAGGAGATCCAACCAGTCCATCCTAATGGAAATCAGTCCTGGGTGTTCACTGGAAGGACTGATGTTGAAGCTGAAAAGCCAATACTTTGGCCACCTAATGTGAAGGGCTGACTCATTTGAAAAGGCCTTGATTTGGGAAAGATTGAAGGTAGGAGAAGGGGACGACAGAGGATGAGATGCTTGGATAGCATCACCAACTCAATGGACATGAGTTTGAGCAAACTCTGAGAGTTGGTGATGGACAGGGAAGCCTGGTGGGCTGTAGTTCATGTGGTAGCAAAGAGTCAGACACAACTGAGCAACTGAACTAAAAACTGAACTGATGATTTTCTAAGATGAACTACCCGTCTTCTTCCCAAAATAAAATGGCACATGGAGTGGTTAGAAATTAATTCTTTTTTTGTGGAGCATTTTACTGAAAATTTTTGCAAAGCTCTGTTCTTTCAAGACATGCTTCATCACTCTTCTCCTCTGAATCCCTGTAGTAATCAGTTATTTGAAAACTTGTCTTAATCTTCTCCTCTATTAGGATGACAACTTCCATGCGGGAAAAGACGACAGTGCATTACTTTTTTATCCTATGGTTCCACAGCTCATGGCCCCTGCATTAGCCATGGTTCTCCAGAGAAACTAAACCAACAGGATACGGATGGATGAATGACTATTTTAAATACTGGCTCAAGAGATTGTTGAGTCTGGCAAATCTACAATCTGCAGGGAACCAGCAGCCCGCAGACCCAGGAAGAGTTGATGCTGCTGTCTTGAGTTCAAAGGACCCAGGAGAAGAATCCCTTCATTTTAGAGGACCTCAGTCTACTTTTAAGGTCTTCAAGTGATTGGATAGGGCCCGCCCACATTATGGAGGATAACCTGCTTTCCTCAATGTCTGATGTAAATGCTAAGTCACATTTTAAAAAATGCTTGGTAAAAGAAAACAGTGAGGAAAGAAGGAAAAGAAAGAACAAACTACTATATGATCCTAAAATCCCACCCCCGGGCAGACGAAACTATACTCCAAAAAGACACACACACCCAATGTTCACTTCGGCACTGTTCACAATAGCCAAGACTTGGACGCAGCCTAAGGGTCCATCGGGCCTCCCTGGTGGCTCAGACAGTAAAGAACTGCCTGCAACGCAGGACACGTGGGTTCCATCCCTGGGTTGGGAAGATCCCCTGGAGGAGGGCATGAGTACCCTCTCCAGCATTTGTGCCTGGAGAATCCCATGGACAGAGGAGCCTGGCGGGCTACAGTTCATGGGGTCACAAAGAGCCGGAAACAACTGAGTGACCACCACTTTCACTTCTTTCAAGCAGTCACCAACAGAAGAACGGATAAAGAAGATGCGGCACGTGTATAAAATGGAATACTACTCAACCATAAAAAACAATGAAATAATGCCATTTGCAGCAACATGAATAAACCTATAGATCATCATACTGAGTGAAGTTAGACTGAGAAAGACAAATGTCATATGGTATCAGTTACATGTGGAATCTTAAAAAAAAAAAGTACACATGAGCGTATTTACAAAACAGACAGAGTGACAGATGTAGAAACCAAAAGTACGGTTGCCAGTGGGGAAAGAAGCGGGAGGGATAAATTTAAAGATTGGGATTGACATATATACACTCCTATATATAAGATCTGGAGAAGGCAATGGCACCCACTCCAGCACTCTGCCTGGCAAATCCCATGGACGGAGGAGCCTGGTGGGCTGCAGTCCATGGGGTCGCTAGGAGTCGGACACGACTGAGCGACTTCACTTTCACTTTTCACTTTCATGCATTGGAGAAGGAAATGGCAACCCACTCCAGTGTTCTTGCCTGGAGAATCCCAGGGACGGGGGAGCCTGGTGGGCTGCTGTCTCTGGGGTCGCACAGAGTCAGACACGACTGAAGTGACTTAGCAGCAGCAGCAGCAGCAGCAGCATATATAAGATAGGTAACTAATAAGGACCAGAGATATATATAAGCACGTATAAGATAGGTAACTATACGGCACAGAGAACTTGACTCAATACTCTGTAGTGACATATGTGGGAAAAGCATCTAAAAAAGAGTGGATGTGTGTATAGGTATCACTGATCCACTTTGCTGCATACCTGAAAGTAAAAACATTATAACCCAACTATACACCAATAAAAATTGTTTTTTAAAAAAAACACATGAAGAATGCCTGACATACAAAACAAACAAACCTCGCAGCAACCTGTGAGGTGTTCAACCAAATTACTGGGCACCATAGCCAAGTTCACATATAATATTAACCATCCCATGTCCCAGGAGAGGTTTTCTCTAGTACCTAGTAATAGCATCAATACCAACAAAAGGAATAAAACATGTTGCCAACACAGAATGTTTACATAAGAATATCCAGCAGGTGTTTAGACAACCCAGTCCACAGTTCCACCTGATTTCAGACCTGGGGGAAAAAAAAAAAAAACGTCTTCTTGGGGTGCTAGTGGTAACTGCAGGCTCTGAGGCATCAAGGGGTCATGGAGAGAGTGGTCTGACTTTCAAGATGACATCTTTACCACTTATTTCTCGGGGAAAGCACCCTTCCAAGCTTAGGTTTCCTAGCAGCCAATATCATCAAGAGTTGTGGCTCTCTTTTACGTTATGGAAAACAGTATCAAAATATATTTGAAGATTGAACAGTACAAGTACAGCAGCCACCCCCCCACCCAACGTTAGTCCTCCCCCACCCCTCACACATACACACAAATAACGCATCCTAGGTACACAAGCTTCCCTGGGGCGACATTTCTGCTCTAGCCCTGGGTCTGAAATTACCACCCTCTCCCACCTCTGAGCCAAGATTTCAAGCACACAGCAGGGTGGGGGTGGGGGGATGTACCCAGCAAGTCCTCAATTCCGATGCAGCTGGGCTTAAAATTGAGCTTGCAAGCCCAGGGACGGAGCGGGGAGGCAGAGTGATTGTTCAACACCCTCCTACACTCAGCTCATGACTAATGCATCACATTGGGAGAGCAATTCCTCCCAGCTAGCTGGAACCGACAAGTCCACATTTAAACCAAACCACCCCTCGGAAGGCTCGGCGCAGCCCTCCCAAGCCCGAAGTGTACCCCTTTCTGAAAATATTCACTTTGACAGAAAACAAACAGAGAGATTAGGCATGGAGTTCTAATTCTGAATGCTTCCCTTCAGCACTTGTTGCTGTTCAGTCGCTAAGTCATGTCCGACTCTACGAACCCACGGAGCGCAGCACCCCAGACTTCCCTGTCCTTCACTATCTCCCAGAGTTTGCTTATACTCATGTCCATTGGATGCTATCTAATCATCTCATCTTCTGCCACCCCCTTCTCCTTCTGCCAGGGAGCTTGAATTTTCAAGGACAAAATCAAAAAACATGCCCACTAGGAAAGCCATAGGTTTTGCTCTTTGAGCTCCCTGAAAACCTGTTAAGTCGGGAGCAAATGACTTCATTTCTGTGGTTTTATTCTTCCTCAGTAAAATTCAGCACATAGTCAGCACTTTCAAAAGGTAGAAAACAAGAGCCCAAAGTTAGGTGTGGTATGTCACAAGGAGAAAAAAGGTACTGTGTACATCAGCGATGCAGGGATTTGATATCCTATTCAAAATAGCATCCAGGAGAAGGAGGAGGAGGACTAATCAAGTGTATTCACTAAAGAGAGCTCAGTGATTAAAATAACATCAGCCTTCTGCTTCTGCCGATGCCTCGCTCACACGAGCACAGCAAAGTGTGGCCCGAGCTGGTGCTGACGCCAGGGTGCCAGCTCCAGAGCCACCTGTTTGTTCTGCTTCACTCCGTCCCCACACTCTCAGGAACAGGGTGCCATCTGTGCTGTGCCAGCTCGGCCTGGCTCTCCATAAAGGTAAATAAGATCCTGACGTTGTGTTTCATCCAAAAATTAAAAAATCCCTTCAATTTTGGCTTCCAGACCTCAATCTCAATTTAACTCAACCCAGCTCAACTTCAATGTGTGCAGAGCAACTTCTCGGTGGCTGGCTCCACCCAAGATTCCATGAGGATTCTAAGATAGGGAAGGCTCAAGGCACCTCAAAGAGTCTTAATGATCTTGGAGGTGGGGATATAAGATGAGACAAGGACCCCCAAAGATGCACTAAAAGACCCAAGAGTGATCAGGCATCTATGATGAGCTCAGAGGAGTATGAAAAATGAAGGGTGCGATTCAATGAAAATTTAATGCTAAAGCCTGCTGATGCAGCTAATACTCTTTACAATGAAAAATATGCTCTTAACAGGGCAAAGGCAAAAATACACATTTAGATTACAAGAATATGCATAGCAGGACAAGATGGCAGATTAATTTGACTGTGATTTTTTTTAAGCCATGCTTACTCAGGAAAAAACTATAATGACCATTTTGGCACCATTTAATGGGGATTAATAATGGGTATTTGAAAATAATTTTGCTATAAAATCATGGTATAGAAGAGAATGTTCACTCTAACAAACTCATGCATTCCAAAGGCTTTATTTAAATAAGAACAGGTCATTTCAAATTTTAGGCTATTTAATTTTGAAATACATGCTATTTTTCATCCTAAAAGTTACAGAGGATTTCCCCAAAAGAGCCTCATATCAAGAGTCACCATTTTAAGACAAGTAAAAATGATGAAACATTAAGTTTAAAAATCCTTGTGCATAAATCTAGATAATAAAGATATAAAATTTAGGTGTTGAAACTCATGCCTCTCGTATTTCAAACACTGATTTAAGAAGCAACAAAGGGCTCTCTGCTTGTCAGGGAGAGCCCTGGGTCACTTTAGTTCTTATCTGAGGACGGACTAGATTCTTTTCCTGAACTTTAAAAAATGTATTTATCTTCAAGTTTTATTAAGATATAATTGACTCACAGCACTGTATAAGTTTAAGGTATACAGCATAGTGATCTGACTTACATACAGCATGAAATGATCACAGTAAGTTTAGTGAACATCCATCACCTCATACAGATACAAAATTAAAGAAACAGAAAAAATTTTTTCCTCGTGATGAGAACTCTGAGGATTTACTCTACACAGTTTTCTTATGTAAGTGCCTGGAGAATCCCAGGGACAGCGGGGCCTGGTGGGCTGCCGTCTATGGGGTCGCACAGAGTAGGACACGACTGAAGTGACTTAGCAGCAGTAGCAGCAGCAGTGTTAATTATATTCATCATGTTGTACATTACATCTTTAGTACTTATTGATCTTATAACTAGAAATGTGTACCTTTTGATCGCTTCGAGGATGGAACAGACTCCTGATCCGCTTTTCTTAAAGGCACATCCTTAAAAGACCCTGTCCTAAAATTGTGGGTACCGCCTAGCCCCAGGGGGACTTCCCTGGCAGTCCAGTGGTTAGGACTCCATGCTTCCACTGCAGGGGGCACAGGTCTGACCCCTGGTTGGGGAACTAAGGCCCCATATGATGCATGGGGCAGCCATGTGATTCATGCTGATGTGTGGCAGAGACCAAGAGAATACTGTAAAGTGCTTATCCTCCAATTTAAAACAAACAAACAAAGGAATGGCATCAAGGGTGAGTGAATTAAGAAAATAAAATCTCACATCATAAAAAAAATCAGAGGATATGCCTGAAGATACTATGCCAAGTCAAATAGGACACTGTTGTATGATTCCACTTATGTGAAAGTGAAAAGTGAAAGTGAAGTTGCTCAGTCGCGTCGGACTCTTTGCAACCCCGTGGACTGTAGCCCACCAGGCTCCTCCATCCATGGGATTCTCCAGGCAAGAATACTGGAGTGGGTTGCCATTTCCTTCTCCAGGGGATCTTCCTGCCCCAGGGATCGAACCCAGGTCTCCCACACTGCAGGCAGACACTTTAACCTCTGAAGCCCTACCTACAATAGTCATTGAGAGAGCAAGTAGCACGGTGGTGGCCAGGGGCTGGGGGAAAAGGACGAGGTGATGTTTCAATTTGGAAAAAAACAAGACAGAAGTCCTGGAGATGGACATTGGCAATAACTGCAAAACAATGCACAGAACATTGCGAAACATTAGCCATTAGCAATATACTTAATGGCACTGAACTGTACACCTAAAAATGGTTAAAATGACAAATGTTATGTTATATATATAATATCACAATTTTAAAAGTAGAGGCTTTATTAATAACTAATATTTCCAGAGTGCTTCAAATCTGAAAAGCATCTCTGTATGCATTAGATCATTTGAAGATCACAGCACCCTGCAAGAAAGGCATGTGTATAAACTTGTATACTTGTTTCTAAGTGACGTGCCTGTTGTCTAGAGGGTGGAAGGGTGGCTTAATCCGAACCCAGTCCTACATCCTTCATGTATGCGTGCTAACTCGCTTCAGTGGTGTCTGATTCTTTGCGACCCTATAGACTGTAGCCCACCAGGCTCCTCCGTCCATGGGGATTCTCCAGACAAGAATACTGGAGTGGGTTGCCATGCCCTTCTCCAGGGGATCGTCCCGATCCAGGGATGGAACCTGTGTCTCTTAATCTCCTGTATCGGCAAGCGGGTTCCTGACCACTAGCGTCACCACTTCCCCACATCCTTCATACATATATTCAGTTCTCAACCCCACGCTGTTTTCCACTATCTGTACACATTCCGGAGATACACAGGGAATGTTTATAGATTTTTTTTAAGAGATACGCATTCTAGGGTCAAACTTGGGAACTCCACCTCTTTCAGTCAAGAAGTGGATTTCACTTTATTTAACCCAGTGTTTCCCAAACTTTCTTAATCACGAAACTTTATTTTGCAGAATATCCGAGAGCAACCTGTGAGAAAGTGAGTATTTGATGGGTTACTGCTGTATGAACTCATCTAATGAAATGCACTCATTCATGTAGTATTCAGCCGCCTCACAGAAGAAAGAGCCAAGTAATTAAGCTGTTTACTTAATTGGCAATTCCAAGTATCAATATCATCACCAGCGGTATCCTCATCTCATAATGCCCCTTCTCTAATTTTGTATCTTCCCTCATGCAGATCTTTCCATCAACCATAAAAGTACAACTAAGACCATGAGAACGAAAATAATGACTATCTGAGCATCGTCCTTGGCTCTCAGACTTCTTACTCACGGGGCACGGATCAGAACAGCATGGACCCATTTGAAGGTTCACGTGTAAGTGTGTGAGGGGTGGTATGCATAAGCATATGCATCTATGTGTATACATGATAAGTGGAATGCAAGCTTCAAAAAATTAAAACTATAATGATATACATATACCCCCCCAAATTCTTTATAAGTTCTGGTATAAATAAGTCAGACAAAGAAACAAACAGCTACTTTACATGCAATACGATTCTTTATTTTATACAGCAACAATACTTCAACTTGGAGTTTAATGTACCACGAGTGGTTTCTTCCCATTCATTAAAACAAAAACATCGACAACCACGAACCAAAATCTCCAATCATAGGTTTGGTGTTTCTACTGTGTTTTTAACCCAGTACTTCCTCAAACCTTTAAGAAATAGTAATGAATTGTTCAAAATTAACTTGTAATATGTTATGCATATTTAATTCTCAGAAAGAGGTCGCTATCTCCCTCTGGGATGCAATCAAAACTAAGTCTCCTCCATGCCTTTCAAAACGAAGGAAAATACAGCCAGGCTTTTAAGGAGTAAACCTGGTCATGTGACCACAGCACCACCACCACCTCCCCCACTTCCATGATATTTCTGAGAATACAATTAACCACTGACACTGGCCCAGGTTCCACAGACCGTCAGGTCTTGTTGGGGCTTGTGCAGTTTGTTACGCAGTTTCAACTTATAATGGGAGTTTGTCAGCTTCTTTTGGTTGAACTTGACACAATGGGAAAAGCCCTTAAGGGTTAATTAATTAATCTCACAATGAAATCTGAAACAGATAATAAATAGGTCTTGAGCAACTGTGAACGTCAGGCAACAGCATCAGCCAAAATAAGGGTTGTTCCCAGATCAGACTCATCTCAAACTCAACTGCATTTCATTGTTTCATTCGCCATCAAATGGCTGGGACTCAACAGATTAGGGCTCAGAGAATGGGTGGTGGAGCCAGACAGAGCTGGGTGGGAATTTTGCTCCTGCTACTGAATACCCAAATAACCAGTAAAGTTAGTTCACATCACACAGACTCAGTTTGCTCACTGGTAAAAATGGGAATAATACGAGTAAATGGAACAATCCACTGGAAACCAGGCAGGCCACTGTCTGAGCCAAGGAAATGATCAATAAATTATACCCTCGGGGACAGACTTCAGACAACACTACAAAGCTACACTAATCAAAAGAGTATGGTATTGGCACAAAAACAGACATATGGGTCAGCAGAACAGAATACAGAGCCCAGAAATAAACCCACACACCTACAATCAATTAATCCTTATCAAAGGAGACAAGACAATACAATGGAAAAAAAGAGTCTCTTCAGCAAAAGATGTTGAGAAAGCTGGACAGTGGAATGTAAATTGACAAAGTTAGAACATTCTCTCACATCCTATACAAAAATAAACTCAAAATGGCTTAAAGATGTAAACAAGAGACATCACACCATAAATGATTCCCTGGGGGGAAAAATATGGGATCTTTCATTACATCTAAGTATTGATTAGTAATTATAATCTCCAGGATTGTGTATCACTATTAGAAGCTTTCCCAAAATAGTAAGAAAAATAAAATTAGTGAAATCAGTGCTTGAATTTATGAAATTTATTTTCTTATTGATTACACTGAACATGTATGATGCCTTCACATGGAGTGGGAAGGCACAACTCATAAGGGGAGTATCCCTGTTGGGGGCATTTGGTATCTTCCTTCAATGATCAAGTACAAGGATGAGAAGTGACAACTCAAAAGACCATCGCTTTGTAAAACAATACACCCACTCTCTTCCTCTTGTATGCCTCTGCAAGCTTTTTGAAAAGATTATTGTTCACAGCAAATGCACCTTCTAAATATAAGTAACCATGTTGATTAAAGATAACCAGAGGCAACACTTTCAATATCTGGGAAAGAACACTGCCAATGGTAAACATTATTTATTACCCCAGAACCTGTCAGGAAGGCACAAAGCAAATCAGACTTACTGAATAAAAATACACTGAGGTCTAGATATACTATTTAGATTAAAAATATCACAGTTTTGAGGGATTAAAAACCAAATACCTGTTATCTCATGGTAGGAGGTGCCAATAATAAAATGTGTTGGCTGCTAAAATGACTCAGAAAAGCCAGCACCAAAAGTATGACTCACATGTTTGAGTAGAAACTCTTGAGTGATGGTTGGAAGTAACAGTAAGGTCAGATCTGAGTTGTGAATTTTAGAGTAGAGTTCATCTAGAGAGTGAGATTATACAGCAAGCTCACTTTTTGTTAACAAGCGTAAACAGAAGTTATTACATCTGAGACACCCCATGCTTAGTACTTAGGGTTGGGAAGAGTTGGGGTGTCTGATGAACTCTGACCCCCATGAGCCCAGGCCTGGAAACGAATGTCCTGTTTCCACAGTGCCTCAAGAGCTAGATTAATTCAGTGGAATTTAAAACTACATAATAAAAACCCTGGGTTCAATTTCTTATTCTTCTCCAGACTCTTACTATACAACCCTTATAACTATGGAATACAGAAAAAGGCATTAACTCTGGACACTGTTAGAACTGAGAAGCATACAAAAGAAGATCAGATAAGAATTATCCTCTAGGTAAAATCATCAAAGAATGCCAGACATACACAGTTGATCTGTTCCTGCTATCCAGGCAGGATAGTAGGCTCAGAGAACAAAAACCGTGTTATTCAACAAACAGTTGAGATGTCAAATAGCTCGCAAAACTCTCCATACTCACAGCATGCCACTGTTGTCCCAGTTATTAACATCAAAATGGTTTATAAATAATTGTTAAAACAAAAAATGGCCTTTAAAAAAACACTCTTTGAGGAAGAATAACTAAAATAAAGCCAAAAGCAAATGATATAGTGAATATATACGACACTGTATCCCAAGGTACAACTCACCAAGAGCAATGAAATGTAGGACTTTTGTATGGTGGCATTCCTGAGAGTTTTGACCTCTATTTGACTGTGAAAACTACAGATGCGTTTGTGTACTCTCTATACTCCTCTAAAGCAAAGAAAATGTCCTTTTTTCCATTTCCTAAGAAACTCTAAGCCAAAGTAAAGGTCTCTTATCTAAGTTATTAGTATGAGAAATGGTAAAAAGCAACCATGGAAATAATAGCAGCCTGTGGAGTGAAGGAAAACAGAGAAGACAAAAAGAGAAGAAAAGAGAAATCTTGGAAACTTAGGGCCCAGAAGGAATCAGGATATACCGACTAAATCCCAGTCTTAAGTTTCAAATGTTCTTTGTTTCTGGGAAGCCATCAGGAGAATTTATTTTTAAGAAACTTACCTTACCAGCCTGAAAACTGGGTTGTAACTCAGCCAAACGATTACCATAGGTTAAAGGTAAGAACGATGTTCTAGAATGAGAATACGGAAATAATTTAATGTGGGTGTGGTCACTGAAAATTAAAAAGGACCAAGACTTTTCCAGTCCTAGCAGATTTTAATAACAGATTGGAAGATTATATCCAATAGTCCAATAATTAATATAAAGTATATCCCTGACATGTTGTGAATTTACCCAACTCCTGCCACAGGTAAGTATCTTTCATCACACTGAGGTGTGTGTGTATATGTGTGTGTGCACGCGTGCACATGTGTGTGCGTGTGTGCACACGCATGAGCATTAAATGGGGGGGCAGAGAAGACATTTATAAAATAAACAGTATAAATTTTAAATATTTTACTTAAGGAGGTGCAACTGAACATGTGCATACTAATCATCATTTCATTAAAATCTCACTTTAAAACAAACTATTGTAAATAATTTTTAAAAATTAAACTCGGGGCCAAGAATTTTACTTGATGATTCTGAGAGTGGAAAATTCAAGGAAGTCATATAGAGAAGTGGTAACACGTAAGTGAGTGGATCTCTAGCTGAGCACAGGATTGGGCAGCGTGGTTGAGGACAGCAAAATGGAGGAGAGCGCAGGAAGGAGAGATGAGCACAGACAGTTAGAAACAAAAGAGGTCCTCATTCTTTCCCCTTCCTTCCAGAACCTTGCATGCATGTGCGCTCAGTCCATTCAGTCATGTTCCACTCTTTTCAATCCCATGGGCTGTAGCCCACCAGGCTCCTCTGTGTCCATGGGATTCTCCAGGCAAGGATACTGGAGTAGGTTGCCATGCCCTCTTCCAGGAGATCTTCCTGACCCCAGGATCGAACCAGCATCTCCTGCGTTGCAGATTCTTGACCCACTGAGCCACGTGGGAAGCCCCTCCAGTACCATGGGTGACAGGTTCCTCTGTGAGCTGCCACAGGCCTCCCTGAGAAGCTGTCCTTCTATCACCTTGGAAACCCTATCAACACTCAGCAGTGTAGAAAAAAAGTGATGACAGTTTCAAACTTGGGTTTTTAACTTGACTGAACTGCTCCTGCATCTTTTGATAATTTGTGTAAGAATGTGCCTGGAGGCGCGGAAGCTCCCCTTCCACGCCAGCTAAAATACTAAACAGGCTCCACTGGGATTTTTTGCAGTTTAGATACAAAATCAATCTCCGCTGAAACGTTCATCTAAATGTCTATAGTATATTGGCCCCAAGTTAACCTGAAAGATACGTGATATCATCGGATATTTGTCTTTTCTCTTACTTCACTTAGTACGATAATCTCTAGGTCCATCCGTGTTGCTGCAGATGACATTATTTCAGTCTTTTTAATGACTGAAGAGTATTCCACTGTACATATGTACCACATCTTCTTCATCCATGTCTCTGTCGATGAACATTGGGTTTGTTTCCATGTCTTGGCTATTGTAAATAGTGTAAATGAACACAGGGGTGCATGCAGCTTTTTGAATTATAGTTTTGTTTGGGTAAATGCCCAGGAGTGGGATTGCTGGATCATATGGTAACTCTATTTTTTTTAGTTTTTTTGAGGAACTTCCATTCTGTTTTCCATAGTGGCTGCACCAATTTACATACCCACAAACAGTGTAGGAGGGTTCCCTTTTCTCCACACCCTCTTTGGAAATATACTTTTTAAAAAAAAATATGAATTAAAAAAAGAAAAGATATCGACTCAAGGGAGTGGCCTGGCACAGGGGTTTTAGAGACCATGCAGGTCAGGTCGGGGGACAACAACAGAAAGAAGCATCTGGGATGTCTCAGAGTCCAGCCAGAGAGAAAAAGGGGACAGAAGAGCACAGAGGAGCCCCTCTTGGAGGGACCCTGACAGATCCAACCAGGGAAGACCTGAATATCAACATAAAGACTACCACTAACAGATTATCAGTATAAGCGTTAGTCACTCAGTCGTGTCCAACTCTGTGACCCCATGGACCATAGCCCGCCAGACCCCTCAGTCCATGGGATTCTCCAGGCCAGAGTACTGGAGTGGGTAGCCTTTCCCTCCTCCAGGGGATTTTCCCAACCCAGGAATCGAACCTGGGTTTCCCACCTTGTAGGCAGATTCTTTACCATCTGAGCTACCAGGAAAGCCTAACAGATTATAACCGCTGACTAAAATAGGAAACCGAGTCCTTATAGATATAAATAAACTCAAAGATTGATGAGAAATGGGGAATCTACATCAAAGTACCTCTCTATAAAATGCTTACTAATTACAAAAGGGAAAAAGGGAAAAGAATCACTTCCCAGCAGGGAAGGCTGGCAGAAGCCATCTAAACCAAGGGACCAAATGAGTGAGCATCATCAGAAATGGGATGGGTTCGCATCAAGAGTTCTCAGCGAAGACAGAGGGAGGCTCACGCCATCACCATTGAGGGTGTCTGCTGATGACTCGGAATGTGGATCCGATCTCAAGAACGCACCAAGTACAGCCACACTGAGGGACACTCAACAAAACAATGGCCTGGGTTCTTCAAAAGAGTCAGGGTCGTGACTCTTGATGGGCAGCTGTTTCTGAACGAAGAAATCTGAAGACACGTGACAACTCAGAGCAACACGTGCGGCTCGCTGGAAACATCTGTTATTTGAAATGGAGCTGGGACAAGTGACAAGAGAGTGGGAGAGGGTGTGAGAAGGAGCTGGTGGTAAGGCATCATGATTTTCAGCCCTGTAGAGCGGTTTTGTAGAAGACTGTCTTTGTTTATGGGAAAAAAAAAAACTCTCATGCCTGAGGGTAATAGTAATTTACTTCCAAATGACTTAGAGAAAACAACCTTCTTTATAATATAGGGCCAACTTCTCCAGAAGTTTCTGACAATTTCAAATTAAAAACTAAATTTGTGGCCTGATCGTTTCTTTATTCTAAGTTACATACACAGGTGCAGAACCGTTATGGATAACGTGTACAAGGAGACAGGCTTTAGCAAGTGACTCCCTATATCCAATATGAGAATTCATGAATGTATTCTAGATAAAATTTGCTAGTTTCAGCTTGGGGGGCGGGGGTGGGAATCAAACAAAGTCCCGTGAGCTACACGTGTACGAGTGCCCTTCTGGACTCACCAGCATACGTGAATCCTCAATCAGCGGGCTGGGTAAACTCGGGCCCTGCTTGGTCTTTTCATGCCAAGCCTCTCCTACGACTGCTGTCACCACTCCAAGTACACGGTTAAGAACACGGTACACTCAGAAATGCATCCCGCCAGCCAGAACCCTGCCATGAACTAAGCAACCAGACTGAAATAACTGCACACATGTTCTGCTTTCAAAGTCCACATCGCCAGAGACTCGGGAAAACAATGGTACTTGTCCCAGATCCTCGCTCAGACAGCTCTGTGATGCAACCACACCGGACCTCGGCTTTGCCATGTGGGAAATGGGGAGATGGCACGATCATCTCTAACGCTGATGGATTCCACCAGCATTGAACACAGGCCTCCCCAGCCCTGGCCCCAGCCTCAAGGAGCTCCAATAGAGGGGTGCGGGAAGGAGGGTGTTGGACAGATGGAAGGTGTAATGACCTCATTTCTGAGCACAGATTTCACTCTGTTCAGGAAAGGGACAGTATGACACAAGGGGCATGTCACAGGATGATGTTGAGTCTCCACTGCATTTTGAGCAGAGAAATGAGGGACTACCCCAAGTAGAATGAGTGGCTGGAGAGGGGATTTACACCCATGACAGTCTGGCTGCTTGTCAACACTACACAATGGGTAGCTGTGGCACCCCCAAGCTGTGTGACTTTGGCCAGCTCACATAACCTTTGCGTTTCCCTTCCCCATTTGTTAAAGGGAGAGGAGAACAATTACCCAGCCTGTCCTTGAGACAGTTAAATGCTTTCATGTATCCATATGCCCATAAAGTTATAGCTAATAATAATAATTAACTTAATTACACTTAAATACACTTGTGCTTCCCCGGTGGCTCAGATGGTAAAGAATCCACCTGCAATGCAGGAGATCCCAGTTTGATTCCTGGATTGGGAACATCCCCTGGAGAAGGGATAGGCTACTCACTCCAGTATTCACGGGTTTCCCTTATGGTTCAGATGGTAAAGAATCCTCCTGCAGTGTGGGAGACCTGGATTTGATCCCTGGGGCTGGGAAGATCCCTTGGAGGAGAGGATGGCCACCTACTCCAGTATTCTTCCCTTGAGAATCCCCATGGACAGAGGAACCTAGCCAGCGACAGTCCATGGGGTCGCAAAGAGTCAGACACAACTCAGTGAATAAGCACAGCATGATTATTAAAATATTAATATGTGATATGTCACGTGTGTGTGCTCAGTTCAGTTCAGTCGCTCAGTCGTGTCTGACTCTTTGCAACCCCATGAATCGCAGCACACCAGGCCTCCCTGTCCATCACCAACTCCTGGAGTTTACCCAAACTCATGTCCATCGAGTCAGTGATGCCATCCAGCCATCTCATCCTCTGTCGTCCCCTTCTCCTCCTCCAATCCCCCAATCCCTCCCAGCATCAGAGTGTGTGTGCTCAGTCACATCCAATTCTTTCTGACCCCCCAGGCTCCTCTGCCCATGGAATTTTCCAGAATACTGAATTTCCCAAGAATACTGGAGCGGGTTGCCATTTCCTACTCTAGGGGATCTTCCTGATCCAGGAATCTAAGCCACGTCTCTTGCACCTCCTGAATTGGCAGGCAGGTTCTTTACCACTGTGCCACTTAGAAAGCCCATGTGATATGTAATATTATATAGTAATAATAACTATTTTAAATATTTAATATTTTTATCTAGATTTAGCATACTCTAAATGCTTTATTCCACAAAAGACCCTGGCACATAAGTACTCAGTTAACTTTCACTGATATTTTTTACAATTATATGATTTACGAAGATTATGACTTGGTGTAGCTCAAAAAGAGGGTGCAGTGTGCTGGGTGATGAGGGTGGGGTTGCTGCAATTTGTGCAGCCAGCTAGGACTAGATGAGCCGGCTGCCAAAGGCTATAGATGGCGAGATGAGGAGTTTGAACTTGACTCTATCAATAGGGGGAGTCTCTCTGTTGTAGTCCTCATTAAGAATCTACTGATTCTCAATTTAACATGCTCAGTTATCCGGCTTGACAGCCAACAGTAAACTAAAGGCAGAGAGTTTGTGGGGAGGAGGAACGAGGGACAGAAAACCACACCAGATGTGCTGGGAAGAAACGAACCAACTATGAGAAAAACGGAGAGGTTACTCCACGACCTCACCTTTCTGGGCCTTCCAACCTCAATTAACTTCTAACTGACCAAATCCAGCTTAGGAGAAAAAAAAAATTTGACTAAAAAGATTCAACCATCTTCAACATACTGTGTTGAAGATTCTGGGAAAAATATGAAATGTTTTAAATGCTTCCAAAATTATTATTAAAGATGAAAGCTTTGGGATTTATAAGGGGAAAGATCTCCTAGAAGGAAAAACTGCATGACTGGAATTCTACACCCCTGGACAGGAAAGTCTGACCGGAGTCCACCTGAAATTCAAGAGACCTGCTTCTCAAAGAAGGAAACGTGACAATGTGGCCTTCTAACCCTGAAAACTCAGGGCAAAGTGAGGTACGAACATGGACGTCAGGGAATCTTGACGTCAGCACAGATCCACGGAGGAACCATCTAAAAAACCCAAGTCTGATTATTACTAGACTGCATCATGCATGTTTTGCTGTTTAGTTGCTCAGTCCTGTCCAACTCTTTGGGACCCCATGGACTGTAGCCCTCCAGGCTCCTCTGTCCATGGGATTTCCCAGGAAAGAATACTGGAGTGGGTTGCCATGCCCTTCTCCAGGGGATCTTCCTAACCCAGGGATCGAACCCACATCTCCTGCACTGCAGGAGGAATTTTTTCTTACCACTGAGCCACCAGGGAGACACGCATCATGCATGACCAGACATTAATTCCGGATCTTTAGGTAGGCTATAAATACCTCATCAGGTCAAAAAGGAAAATTACCCAATGCAGCATTTCTTTTAAATAAAAATTCCCTTCTTTGCCATTTGTGGGAAACTCGTGAACCCGAAGGTAAAAATGAACCTAGAATTCAGAACAAATACCTAGCTACCAAGTCAATCCCCTGTCAAGGTCCTCCTAATAGACACACTCACCTTCAGAACCCTTAAGATTAAGCTTATAATATGCAACTGTGGCAGAGACGTTACATGGGTTCCTTTCTCATGTGGGAAGTTAGGAAATGTAGCTTTTCAGCCCAGTCACACCTATATGGGGGCCCGATGCCTGTGTTACACAGCCAATAGAATACAAATTCCTACAATGCTGGCCACTTCCAGAATCTAGCCCTGACACTTTCATGGAGACCCTCCTGTCCTCCCCCTTTTCTTCTCTACACACCAAGTGCAGAGAAGCCTGAAGACAAGCAGGTTGAGCAGCCCTGGGCCTTGAATATCTTGTAGAGAAAGAGAACCTATAGGAGACTAACAAGCAATCATAGCAATCATAATTTAGCAATCATAAACCTCCCAGTATACGCAGCTGCTTAAATTTGGGGTTGTACATGAAAGGGGTCAGCCTATCTCGATCAAAAACTGCATTGGGTTAAAGAACTTTGGGGAGAACCTTCTGGATGGTCACAAAGCCACCAGCTCCAAACCCAAAAATCTTGGAAATTTACTATCATGGAGGTTAAATTAATTTCACAGGCTTACAATCGAGACTTACTGGATTCCTGAAGACCCAGACTCATCAGCTACCTTTCAGAACTAGAAGTTAACCACTCCCACATGGCAACTCCAAGCGACTGCATTCTCTCCTTACAATTTCAGTTCAGTTCAGTTCAGCCGCTCAGTTGTGTCCGACTTTTTGCGACCTCATGGACCCACAGCACGCCAGGCCTCCCTGTCCATCACCAAACCCATGTCCATTGAGTTGGTGATGCCATCCAAAGATCTCATCCTCTGTTGTCCCCTTCTCCTCCTGCCCTCAATCTTTCCCAGCATCAGGGTCTTCTCCAATGAGTGAGCTCTTCGCATCAGGTGGCCAAGGTATTGGAGCTTCAGCTTCAACATCAGTCCTTCCAATGAACACCCAGGACTGATCTCCTTTAGGATGGACTGGTTGGATCTCCTTGCAGCCCAGGAGACTCTCAAGAGTCTTCTCCAACACCACAGTTCAAAAGCATCAGTTCTTCGGCGCTCAGCTTTCTTTATAGACAATTTAGTTGACACCAAAATGACAAAGCCAAAGAAAGTGATATCGTGAGCACAGCCAACAAGCTCAAAGCAAGGGCTACCCAACAATGTGGGGTGTGAGATGGAAGGAGAATGATATTCACTGAAAGAAAAACCTGCTAAAGGCAGTATGTCAAACTGTTTTTCTTCCACAGCAAAGTGAAATCTGCATTTTTATACACTGACATGTAGCTCGGTGACTGGCACAGCTCAATCCCTCTGACAAAGGGCAGCATTCCAACCTTTCTTTAGAGCAAGAGTCAACGTGTCTTCACAAGTCAGCAACACCTGCATCGGCTTGGCAGGCCTCTCAGCATATGTAAATAATGAACCGCCATACGCTGAGGCTGGAACCAAGAAGGAAAACCTGGATGTTTGCACTGTTGGGAAATGTTTTCAGACACTGCTTTGTTGACACAGTAAGAGGAATAGCATCAAAAATTGCTCATTCTTGGGAATTAATATCCTCCAGCACGACACAGGAGGTCCTGAATTGAGTTGCCAGTTTTTTAAAATGGGGAAGGGCCCCACCAAGAGAAACAACAATATTAGTAAGAAATTCTTTTCTCTGATTGTCTAACGACACCACCCAGTGAAAGATGGAAGCTTTAAACACGGAAATGAAATCATTCCAAAAATGCCCACCAGGATTCCCTGGGGACTTGAGATAGCAATTTTGGCCCAAACAGCCACCGGAGGTGGTTAACCATGACCTCTGACCCAACTTAAAAGACTCATCCTCACACACCTGGGTCTATGCACCTGTTTCAGAACAGGTCCATTTCCACTGTATTGGAATGTATCAGTATTTGAAGGACAGTCTTTGACTGGGAAGGTAGGAGAGACACCCTACTCTTGACCCAGCAGTCTAAAGATCTCTGTCCATCTCTTCATGCAGAAAGAGAGGACTGAACAGTGATTGAGAACTTAGGTTCAGGGGCCAGGAAGACTACAGACTGATTCTCATAACATCATGGAATTTCAAGTTTCCATCTGTGAATGAGGCTAAATTACTCATCCCATCCCCAAGTGAGTGATGATGATCCAATGTAATAAACACAAAAGCACATATTAGGCTTAGAACATAAAAAATGATCAATAAAAGTTATCATCACTAGCATCTACCACTCAGCATGTAATGTCAGAGACCCTGCAAACAGTAGGGAAACTGAGAAATTTCCAGGTGGTACAGTGGTAAAGAATGTGCCTGCCAATGCAGGAGACACAAGAGACACGGATTCGATCTCTGGGTAGGAAGATTCCCCTGGAGGAGGAACTGGCAACCCACTCCAGTATTCTTGCCTGGGAAATCCCAGGAACAGAAGAGCCTGGCAAGCTCTGCAAAGGGTCAAACACAACTGAGCATGCACGCATACAATGAAATTTCAGGGCTTCCAAGAAGACCCTCCTTGTTCACAAAATACATTTCCTACCCAGCTGAATAATAACAACAACAACAAAAATCTACAATTAGTTGCTGTTTTTTAATTATTTCTCTGCAACACATACCTTTCAGAGAAGTAAGCTTATCAGTATAAAGTGCTCACTGAAGCCACAGATAAGAGGCCCCTTTTACAAACAATAAACCAAAGCTCAGAGAGGTCAACGTTGTTGCCCAAATTCCTGAAAGTAGCTGAGTGGCAATGCCAACGTAGGTCCATTTGATACTAGAGATGTCTTTTCCTATAGAATGCTGCCAGATACTGGTAACAGCATTCCTTCTGACAGCAAAGTTTTTATTGCTAGAGAGAGTGAAAGGAAGAAAAGAGAATGTGAAAACATTATGTAAATGGAAGGAATGAACAGGGCAGGGTATGGAAGAGAAAGCAGAGTCAGGAAGCATTTTAATGACGATAGGGCTGCCCTGTAAGAGACAGCTCAGCAATCCTCACAAACCCACATCACGTACAACCTTTAAATTACAGCAGCTACTCACCGACCCGGTGCCAAAAAGAGTATTTATATGCATAGAGTACGTCCTATATATTATTTTAAAAGACATCACAAGGTTTAATTTAAATCTCCTCACACTACTCTAAGGGTGGTAGAGAAGCAAGATTTTCATGCATGAATTATCTCTTCTAAGAATTTGAATACATTTATTTGCTTTGAGTATTGCTGATAATTCTGGAAATTCAATAAACTTCTTTAAGATTAACACAGTACCTACAAAAGTAATTCTGAGGGGGAAAAATACCAGGAAAATCACTTAACTCTTCTTGTGAATTTTTTTTTAACCACATTTACTTTATAACAGAATCTGGCAATTGAGTTTTAATAGTATTCTGAGTTTTCGTGGAGACTCCATCTGGGTTCCAAAAAAATCAACATATGCAACATTTGTAACTGAACAGAATGTTGATTCAAAATATAAAGAAAGAGGGATTGTTCTCTTAATGTCATTTATGATGAGAGGTGGCTAAATAATTAATACCAAAAAATGGAGTTAAATAGACTAGATTAAAAAGAAAAAGATTAGACAGACGCTTCTGAAACAAGAATATTACCACACCCAGAGCACTCTTCTGCTTAGTAAACGCAGCCGGAACGGACTGATTCTAAGAAATTCTAAGGGAAGTATAAAACACAATTCCTTTACGGTATACCAACAATTCAACAAGACTCCTGAGAGTCCCTTGGACTGCAAGGAGATCCAAGCAGTCCATCCTAAAGTAGACCAGTTCATTGGAAGGACTGATGTTGAAGCTGAAACTCCAATACTTTGGCCAACTTGATGAGAACAGCTGCCCCATTTGAAAAGACCCTGATGCTGGGAAAGATTGAGGGCAGGAGCAGAAGGGGACGACAGAGATGAGATGGTTGGATGGCATCACCGACTCGATGAACATGAGGTTGGGTAAACTCTGGGAGTTGGTGATGGACAGGGAGGCCTGGTGTGCTGCAGTTCATGGCATCACAAAGAGTCAGACACGACTGAGCAACTGAACTGAAATGAACTGAACAATTTAAGCTATGCATCCTATCTATGTAAACTCATAATCTTCCCAACAATCCTAGAAGAAGGAAATTATCATTATCAGGATCATTTCACAGATGAGAAAACCAAGTTTAAGGAATGTTGTCTAAAAGTGGAGACGTAAAAAAAAATAAAAAATAAAAGTGGAGACGTGGTGGCCTGGTGGGGATCACACTGATTTTTACTTATCTGGAAAGGAGGAAAATTAAATATAAAGAAAAATCATGAGAGCCTTCAAGAGCCAGATTTAAGTTTATTTTCACAACTGTGAGTAAGTGATGACTTGGGATAGGCTGTTAAGACATAAAATGTTAGTGGAACCAGTGGACTCTTGGACCGTTTTTTAATAAGGAAGAAAAAGGGCCAATACAGTCAAAACAGACCACGAAAAGAAAGCATGCATTTCTTTAAATTGCTCCCACTGCCCTAAATATAAAGTAAAACAAGCAGAGCAGACATCAGTTTTCTCAAACGGGGACCCATATTTCTCATTTCAACTCAGTATACGGACATATAGCCTGGTTTCTTTTCCATTCCATTGGTTTGATAATGCTGGCCCCAAAATACTAACATTATTTCATAAATCCCAAAAGGGTCTCAACCCTCAGTTAAAAATCACTGCCCAGATGGAAATTATAAGTTTCCACATGAAGTTATTTGTATATTTTTTAAACATTTATGCTTGTAAAGGGCAAGGGTCATACAGTCTTGCTCACTTTAGCAATTTCACATAGGCCCTGGGAATTGACCCAATACAAAGGTGCTCAGCATAGGGTCCCTGGAGAACTTTCAAAGGTCTTTGAACCTTCTGGAATTAGAGAGAAAATTGCGTGCATAAGCACATCTGCATTTGTGTAAAAAGCAGTTCTATGGCTTTTTCCAGTAGTTATGCATGGATGTAAGAGTTGGACCATAAAAAAAGCTGAGCGCCAAAGAACTGATGCTTTTGAACTGTGGTGCTGGAGAAGATTTGAGAGCCCCTTGAACTGCAAGGAGATCCAACCAGTCAATCCTAAAGGAAATCAGTCCTGAATATTCATTGGAAGGTGTGATGCTAAAGCTGAAGCTCCAATACTTTGGCCACCTGATGCAAAGAACTGGCTCACTGGAAAAGACCCTGACACTAGGAAAGATTGAAGGCGGGAGGAGAAGGGGATGACAGAGGATGAGATGGTTGGATGGTATCGCTGACTCAATGGACATGAGTTTGAGCAAACTCATGGTGAGCCTGGTGAAGGACAGAGAAGCCTGGCGTGCTGCAGTCCCTGGGGTCGCAAAAAGTCAGACACGACTGAGCGACTGAATAACAATGGCTTTTTTACCAGCTTTTCAAATGATTGGGATCCACAGAAGTTTGTATATGAATACATTTATTCTGTGAAGGTCACTAAACTTGGCAGCAAAATCACATACAGTTTCTCCCATTAAGAAATAAAATGTACGTACCAGCAGAGCAGATCATCCCCACCAAGACGGCCACGAAATGACGTCACAACACACAGTAGCCACACAGCAGAATATGTATTTCATTCATTTATTCCACAAACTGAGTGCCTACCAAGGAAGATTAACCATATTAAGATTCTGAGTTTTAATTTAGGAGAGGGGGTGAAACTAGAGGGGCTCTGATCCCCCCTGGTGGTATCCTAGTGCTGAGACACTGCTGCTGCTGCTAAGTCGCTTCAGTCGTGTCCGACTCTGTGTGACCCCATGGACGGCAGCCCACCAGGCTCCCCCGTCCCTGGGATTCTCCAGGCAAGAACACTGGAGTGGGTTGCCATCTCCTTCTCCAATGCATTAAAGTGAAAAGTGAAAAGTGAAAGTGAAGTCGCTCAGTCATGTCTGACTCTTCGTGACCCCGTGGACTACAGCCTACCAGGCTCCTCCATCCATGGGATTTTCCAGGCAAGAGTACTGGAGTGGGGTGCCATTGCCTTCTCCAGCTAAGACACTAAGATTCTAAAAATCTACAAAATTAAAAACTTTCGGCTACATACTGCAGGAGACCCAGCATCGATCCCTGGGTCAGAAAGATCCCCTGGAGTAAGAAATAGCAACCCACACCAGTATTATTGCCTGGAGAAGCACATGGACAGAGGAGTCTGGTGCAGGGTCACAAAGAGTCAGAAACGACTGAGCACGCTCGCTTGCATGCACAAACATACACACTTACCTACATTTCCTGTCCAACAGACAACCGACAGAATGCTAAGCTCGTTACTTTCAAAATCACTGGCTTTATCATTGCTCATTCCTACTTTAAAAGCCAAAATACTTTTAGAAAAGGTTTGCACTGATTTAGACAACTGTGAAGTGTAGCCGCTCTCAGATGAAACGGGGTGTCCACATTTCACAAAGGGGAGTATTTTATGGGGAGTAAATATCTAAATGCCTATTAAATAAACACAAACATGGCCTTCTATTCACCGTATGGTAGGGGGCAGAATTCACCATCTTGCTGAAAATAAATCAAGACTCTGAGTGGCTCACTTTGATCAGATCAAAGGTGATAAAAGAAATGTGTTTTGGACCAACAATAGCATTCAGCTTGATGGAGCATGTGGGCCATGTCCCTGGAGAGGATCTGTGTACAGTAAGCCACAGAAAACCCCCTGGCTTTGCTGACCACTTGGACTGCTCTAGCAGGGGCAGAGTCACTCACGGGGTTTGGGGGAATGAGCCCTGCAGGCCTAACTCAAGTCTGTCTCTTCCCTCTCTCTTGGGATCTTCCAGGCCCACGGAGAACCCAAGATCCGACCCGCTCTGGATCATGTGGCGGGTAATTTTAGTAGAGAGGATGCCTACTGGTGTCCAGGGCTGGGTCTGCATAGGTGGGCGAGTTGTGCCCACTTGATCAGACAACTGTACCACATATACCTGTTCTCAAGCAGTTCCCTACCAGCAGCGAAACCAAAACCTATAACCACTAACCCAGTTTAAGAGAGGATTTCAGAGAGAAGGTCTGTTTCTTTAGGTTAATGCCCAGTCACAGAATGAATGACAAGGCTGTACAGTGGAGTTAAACCAGAACTTGAGCTGGTAACAGCTCTTAGGTCTTTGTAGAGTGTATTTCATTCTATAATTCAAAGTGAATTTCCAGAACAACAAGTATTCAAGTGTGAGTATTCTGATGCACCTACTAAGGCTTTAAGTTCAGGATGAATTATCAATGGTTAATAGGTGGTCAAGAGACTCAACCCTGGGAATATGGAATAAATATCCACGAACTCAAATGTTCTAAGCAGATTTTCTATTCTCAACTGTGATTAGCAAGACCTATCAATTTCGTAATGGAACATTCAAAAAAATTTAATACTTGGGAAATAAATCTTTGGGGCTCTGCGGCTGGAAGAAAAATGTTCTGTAGATGAATCTTCTTGACATTATTTTATCATTATCTTGACAATGTTTTTAGACAGAAGAAATCTGACTCAGCGTGGCTGCTGCTGCTGCTAAGTCGCTTCAGTCATGTCCGACTCTGTGCGACCCCATGGACTGCAGCCCACCAGGCTTCTCCGTCCATGGGATTCTCTAGGCAAGGACACTGGAGAGGGTTGCCATTTCCTTCTCCAGTGCATGAAAGTGGAAAGTGAAAGTGAAGTCGCTCAGTCATGTCTGACTCTTAGCGACCCCATGGACTGCAGACTACCAGGCTCCTCCATCCGTGGGATTTTCCGGGCAAGAGTACTGGAGTGGGGTGCCATTGCCTTCTCCCGACTCAGCATGGATTCTCCTTCAAAATGGTTCGTTTGTATCCTGACATTACAAGATGGCCTCCGTGGCTGAACCAAACTTTCTGTGTCTCTAGGGCTTCAGTTTCAACTAACATGGCTTGCATTATGTGGGTGGGATTTTTTCCGGAGTTCTAATTTCTGCTCTTTTACATGCTAAATCTCCAGATGGCAACATAAGTAAATCGCCCGTAGCATTTATTGATACACAATAGTAACAACTGATACACAATAGTAACAACGCATATGCAAAGAAAGCTCAGTTGGTATAGGAGTATGTGTTTGTATGAGTCCCTATTTTCAAATTCTTGGGACACATACCTAGGAGTGGAATTGCTGAATCATATGATAATTTTATGCTTAACAATTTGAGGAAGCATCAAACAGTTTTCCACAGCAGGTGCACCATTTTGTATTCTCAAGAGCAGTGCACAAGGTTCCAATTTTTCCACATGGTTCCGATTTCTCCATATACTCATCCTATTTTCTTTTTTCTCTCTCCAATTATAGCTACTCTAGTGGGTGGGCAGTGATCTCACTGTGGTTTTGATATACATTTCCCAAATGACTGATGATGCTGAGTATCTTTTCATGAGCTTATTGGTCACATGTAAGTCTTCTTCGGGGAAATGTCTCTTTGTCTTTTTTTATCATCTGGTTTTTCATTGTTGTCATTGAGTTGTATTATGATTCAACGCTCAAAGCAAGACTATTCACAACAGTCAAAAGGTGGAAATATAAACGTCCACTTGCAGATTAATAGATAAACAAAATGTAGTATGTAGAATGTATATATACTGAAATATTATTCAGTAAAAAAAAAAAAAAAGAAAAAGAATTTCTGATGCATGCTACAAAAGGAATGAACCTTGGAAACATTATGCCAAGTAAAATATACCAGTCACAAAAGGACAAATATTTCACTTACATGAAGGACTGACTATCTGGAATAAGCAAATTTATAGAGACAGAATGTAAAATAGAAGTTGGGTGTGGGGTATTATTGCTTAACAGGTACAAAGGTTCTGACTGGGATGATGCAAAAGCTTTGGGAAAAGATGATGGTGAAGGTGGTGCTTTCCCTGATAGCTCAGTTGGTAAAGAATCCACCTGCAAGGCGGGAGACCCCGGTTTGAATCCTGGGTTGGGAAGATCCTCTGGAGAAGGGATAGGCTACCACTCCAGTATTCTTGGGCTTCCCTTGTGGCTCAGCTGGTAAAGAATCCACCTTTAATGTGGGAGACCTGGGTTTGATTCCTGGCTTGGGAAGATCCCCTGGAGAAGGGAAAGGTTACCCACTCCAGTATTCTGGCCTGGAGAATTCCATGGACCGTATAGTTCATAGGGTCCCAAAGAGTCGGACACAACTGAGCAACTTTCAGTTAAAGGTTATATAACATCATAAATATACTCAACTTGGCTGAATTGTTCACTTTAAAATAGTAACTATTTTGTTATATATATTTTACCACACACACAAAAAATCAGCTCAATTTTATTCATCTCATGTGTCCAAAATAATTTGGAAAAAAAAGAAAAAGTCAAGACATAAAAGAAGGGTGGTTTTAGATGAGGATGGTGGAGCCAGGGGGTCCTGAGGCACTTGGGAAGAGGAAACAGCATTCAGATTAGGTGGCATCAAGCTTGTAACACTTACAGCTCTACCCTGATCCATGTGTTATGGTGTGCGAATCCTTCAGCCTCTCAGAGCCTCCTTAGTTAAACAATCAAAGGCGAGGCAGTGGTGGGAATTAACCTCAGACGGTTACTGTAGGGATACAGGAAGAGGTGGCGCCAGTGGTGAAGAATCCACTTGCCGGTGCAGGAGATGCAAGAGACACGGGTTCCATCCCTGGGTCGGGAAGATCCCCTGGAGAAGGAATGGCAACCCACTCCAATATACTTGCCTGGAGATCCCATGGACAGAGGATCCTGGAGAGCTACAGCCCACGGGGTCCCAAAAGAGTCGGACACGACTTAGCAACGAACACCCAGGAAACTATCTGCCTGAAGGGCCCGATGCAGGGACAGGCCTCGGGAACACTCTATAAGTGCAGCAGGCCTGCACCCCGCCCCCCTCCTAAGACTGCAGTCTTCTCCACGTGACTCGAGCCCAATCCAGACACTGCCCTCTCCATGTTATTCTCTGTGCTGTTCTGTGTCTTTTAAATATTTCATGACAGAATCTTAAAAGCAAGTAAAAATTGCTCCTTATATAACACACTGATGTAACCAAATTGATGGAATTAAGTGTAGGAAAACATTAACCCTCCCTGACATCCTTCAAAAAATCCACTCAGCAGAAGAGGAAAAAAGAAGTCTCAAAGGAAATAAGCTACATGCTAATCGTGGGTACCTCTGAAAGCAGGTCAAGGGGTAGGTTTTGATTGTTCTCTTTTTGACTGTCTATATATTACTATTTTTCTGTAATAAATGTGCAAGGAAAAGAGAATAAAAGCCTGGCTCAGAGTTCAACTTCTCTCAAGTCTTCCTTGCCCCTTCCTCCCCTCCGCCACCAGAGGCC
Organism: Bos grunniens; assembly: GCF_055505025.1. NCBI lineage: Eukaryota > Metazoa > Chordata > Mammalia > Artiodactyla > Bovidae > Bos > Bos grunniens. The sequence continues at coordinate 153,240,579 of NC_141165.1, forward strand.
ATCACTCACACTCTGCGTACTCCATCTACCTTATCACGATATGGACTTCCCTGGTGGCTCCGTCAGTAAAGAATTTGCCTACGGTGGAGGAGACCTGGGTTCAATCTATGGGTCGGGAAGATCCCCTGGAGAAGGGAATGGCTACCACTCCAGTATTCTTGCCTGGAGACAGAGGAGCCTGGCAGGCTACAGTCCATGGGGTCACAACGAGTCAGACACGACTGAGCAATTAATACATCATGATATGGAAGAAGGTCCTAGCTCACATTTGCAGGAATTGTACCAGGGCTGGACCCTCCTCTGAATCCTGACACATGTCAACTGATTCAGTACTTGCAATAACTGGAGTTGGTGGGTACTGAGTTTTGGTTGTGCTTAGTTGCTCAGATTGTAGCCCACCACGCTCCTTTGTCCATGGAATTCTCCAGGCAAGAATACATCCCTCCCTCAGGGGATCTTCCTGATCCAGGGAAGATCCTCCATCTTACAGGGGAAGAAACTGAAGCCCCAAGATCACAATAATTTGCCCATAGTCACTCCCATCATCTGTGATAAAGTTGGTTCCGCACCCATACAGTATGGTTCCTGAACCCACACTCTTTTGCCTCGACACTCTGCCCTCTCCTAGATGTATTCCTAGGGCTGTCACTGCCTTTCTCATTGTCCACATGCAATGACTTTCCTGTCTCCTCTGCCACACTGAAACAGGAGCTACGTCCAATGAATCTCGACCTACAATATCCATGCCCTACTCGGTTCTACTATTAAACCATTGGCTGAACTTATCGGTGTTCAATACCACATCCCAAACCAAATGGAATTTTTAGGTTACTTACATATAACACATATGCCGCTACTCCTATTTCCATGAGGGTGGTGAGCATCACTGATAATAAGAGCAAAGAGTGACTCATCTGTCCCCTCAAATGATCCCCTCGGCCAGGAAGCAGTTAGTCAAATTTCTCTTCAGGAAACTTGCTGCTGCTGCTAAGTCACTTCAGTCGTGTCCAACTCTGTGCGACCCCAGAGACAGCAGCCCACCAGGCTCCCCCGTCCCTGGGATTCTCCAGGCAAGAACACTGGAGTGGGTTGCCATTTCTTTCTCCAATGCATGAAAGTGAAAAGTGAAAGTGAAAGTGAAGTCGTGTCTGACTCTTTGTGACCCCCATGGACTGCAGCCCACCAGGCTCCTCCATCCATGGGATTTTCCCCAGTAAAGTTCACATTAGGTCACTAGGTGCGCTTCTGACCCTCACAGCGAAAAGAAAGAAACACGAGACTAATCATAGAGAACATCACAAGAGGAGGCAGAAAACAGGGGCCCTGTTTTCTTCACCCCTCACGATATCCACCTACTGCAGTTAATGAAGCTCCACAGGCAGGAAACGGAGGGAACTGGCTTAGAAATGGTGAAATCCAACACAGGTTTAGTAGGAGAGAAAAACAGAAATCTTTTTAAAACCCCAACATTACTCATTTAGTTCCAGCCTAAAAGCAGAGAAATGATGACAACAATAAAGTTGATAATTTGGAGAGACCAATCATAACTCTGGGCTTCCCTTGTAGCTCAGCTGGTAAAGAATCTGCCTGCAATGCAGGAGACCCGGGTTCAATCCCTAGATTGGGAAGTTCCCCTGGAGAAGGAAATGGCAACCCATTCCAGTATTCTTGCCTAGAGAATCCCATAGACAGAGGAGCCTGGCAGGCTATAGTCCATGGGGTTGCAAGAGTCAGACACGACTTAGAGACTAAACCACCATCAACAACCATAACTCAGACGGTAAAGAATCTACCTGCAGTATGGGAGACCATGGGTTTGACCCCTGGGTCAGGGAGATCCCCTGAAGGAGGGATGTATTCTTGCCTGAAGAATTCCATGGACAAAGAAGCGTAGCGGGCTACAGTCCGTGGGGTCACAGAAGACTCGGACACGACTGAGCAGCTAAAGCACAACCAAAACTCAGAGGTTTCCCAGGGGGTGCTAATGGTAAAGAATCCACCTGCCAATGCAGGAGACATAGGAGATGTGCGTTTGATTGCTGGGAAGATTCCCTGGAGGAGAAAATAGCAACCCACTCCAGTATTCCTGCCTGGGAAATCCCATGGACAGAGGAGCCTAGTGGACTCCATAGTCCATAGGGTGCAAAGAGCTGGACATGACTGAGCGTCTGAGCACAACTGTAACTCAGACACTGGAGAAATATGGTGGTTTAGTTGCTAAGTCACGTCCAACTCTTGTGATCCCATGGACTGTAGCCTGCTAAGCTCCTTTGACCAAGTGATTGTCCAGGCAAGAATACTGGAGTGGGCTGCCATTTCCTTCTCCAAGGGAATCTTCCATACCCAGGAATCTAACCCAAGTTTCCTACACTGCAGGCACATTCATTACCAACTGAGCTATGAGGGAAGCCTATTACTCCTCTTAACAGTTCTAGAAGGAAAGTACTTACCCCCAATTAAGTGAAGCAATCCAAAGCACAGACATTTCAAGTGACTTATCCAAGGTCACAAGCTAGTAAATGGTAAAGCTATGATTTTTATTCCCAGTGTATCCTTCTTTTCTCTCTCTTTCAGACACCTACCTCAGAGTTCTAGGATTCCACCTACAAGGCCCTTGACATGGCCATGAGCAAAGAGATTAAACTATCCAACTTGAAAGTGTAACATTTAGACTGAAGGCGAAGATTTTTACTTATTTTGGCTTCTATACAATCAAGTGGATTTATAAGCCATTTCTCCGCTGAAGTTACGTATGCATTTAAAAAATATTCCAGTAATGTCGCCACCAACTAGAGCTCCCACTGCTGCTACTGCTACTACTAAGTCACTTCAGTCGTGTCCAACTCTGTGCGACCCCATAGCCGGCAGCCCACCAGGCTCCCCCGTCCCTGGGATTCTCCAGGCAAGAACACTGGAGTGGGCTGCCATTTCTTTCTCCAGTGCATGAAAGTGAAAAGTGAAAGTGAAGTCGCTCAGTCGTATCCGACTCTTAGCGACCCCATGGACTGCAGCCTACCAGGCTCCTCCGTCCATGGGATTTTCCAGGCAAGAGTACTGGAGTGGGGTGCCATTACCTTCTCCCACAGCACACAGAAATCCCAAAACCCCGTATTAAGAATGGATGATCTTTCCATTACTGTTCCACCAAAGTAAACAAAGACTACACCAACACTACAACAATTAAAGGAAAGAACACAAGCATTTTTGATAGTTCAAAAGGATTCAAAGACAATCATGGAAACACATGTTCTTTTAGAGGGCGAGCTTTTGGAATTTACTCCAAAGGACCTTCATCTACAATTATATAAACGTTTATCTCTTACCTATGAAAATATGGATCTTTCTAACTTTTTGATCATAAAAATGGAAAGAAACCAGCAATCAGCGGGTTGGAGGTATCCATGGAGGGGACATTCAAAGAACCCACACTTCTCAATATTTTTCCATTATATTGTTTATCTCCACACGCAATTCTAAATAGATCAAGAATACTGGAGTGGGTAGCCATTCCCTTCTCCAGGGGATCATCCCTGACCCAGGGATTGAACCCAGGTCTCCTGTATTGTAGGCAGATTCTTTACCATCTGAGCCATCAAGGAAGCCACATAAGGCAACATTACATTATAAAATCAATAACATATACTTTATATTGGTATTTTAGAGAAGGAAATGGCAACTCACTCCAGTATTCTTGCCTGCAGAATCCCAAGGACGGAGGAGACTGGTGGGCTACAGTCCATGGGGTCGCACAGAGTCAGACACAACTGAAGCGACTTAGCAGCAGCAGCAGCATGTTGGCATTTGGGAATCTTTAAAAATAGAGCTAAAGACTCTTTTTAAAATAAAAAGGACCAATATATCCAGACGAAACTCTAACCCAAAAAGACACATGTACCCCTGCGCTCACAGCAGCACTATTTATAAAAGCCAAGATATGGAAACAATCTAAAAGTCCATAGACAGATGAATGGATTAAAAAAGATGTATCCAAACACACAATGGAATACCACTCAGCCATAGCAAGACCAGAATACTGCCATGTGCAGCGACGTGGATGCCACTGGAGATTATCATACTGAGTCAAATGATTCAGGAAGACAAATCAATTATCACTTACACATGGAATCTAAACTACGACACAAATGAATCGACCTGCGAAACAGACACAGAACCACAGACGCAGAGAACAGACTGGTGGTTGCGAAGGGGAGGAGGCTGGGGAGGGAGGCTGAAGTCTGCAGACGTGAGCTTTTATATAGAGAGTGGATAAGCAACAAGGTCCTACTGTACAGCACGGAGAGCTGTCTCCAGCATTCTGTGAAAACCATCATGGAAAAGATGATTTTTTTTAAAAGAACACACACATACACACACACACACGCACACAGACACATATATGACAGCAGAAATTAATACAACATTGTCAAGCAATTACACTTCGATTTTTTTTAATCAAAAAAATAAAGATAAAAATAAATAACTCCCATCTCTCTGCCGTCCGCCTGTGCATCTCACAGCACTCTCGTGTGCTGTCAAGGCTAGCCTTTTCCACCTGCCATGCAGCGTCCCCTCATGGAATGACCCCTTCTCTGGCTGTGCCTATGAACACCCTGATCTTGGCAAGAGCCAGATATTTGCTTCCCTCCCGCAGCTTAGCAGCTAAATTCCCCACCCATGGATGACATGACTGTAACAGTCTCCCATTTGGTTTTGATGTTGTTGTTGTTCTGTCCCATCTTTTAAACCAATGTCCTCATTTATCAGGAATGAACTGAAAGGAGAAAGACATGGCTCTCTACTGCCCTTCTGTTAACCTAACTCACTTGGGAAACTTTCCGGAGGAAGAAGGTAAAGGTGAGGGGGAATGCCCCAGGCTCCTAAATGAGAATTACCCATTACCCACTTGGAAGGCAGCTGACATTGAAAAAGGAAGTGAAGTGAAGAGAAAGTCACTCAGTCATGTCTGACTCTTTGCAACCCCATAGACTATACATTCCATGGAATTCTCCAGGCCAGAATACCGGAATGGGTAGCCTTTCCTTTCTCCAGGGGATCTTCCCAAGCCAGGGATCGAACCCAGGTCTTCCGCATTGCAGGCAGATTCTTTACCAGCTAAGCCACAAGGGAAGACCAAGAATACTGGAGCGGGTAGCCCATCCCTTCTCCAGGGGATCTTCCCAACCCAGGAATGGAACCGGGGTCTCCTGCATTGCAGGCGGATTTTTTACCAACTGAGCTATCAGGGAAAGCACCACCTTTACCACCATCTTTTCCCAAAGCTATCAGGGAAGCCATTGATAACGAAACTCCCTATCTATTAGAATACCAAACCAAAAAGATGCAAAGAAAAGCAGACAACCTTATCAGTCACCTCTACTATGCTTCAGTCCACAGGATGAGATTCCAGACAATCCCTAATAAGCCATAAGGACACATGAACTAGGATAAAAGTCCTCTGAAATGACAGTACTGAAAAGCTAGGGCAAGTTCCCCACAGCCCCCTCCCTGGAGAAGTGCATGACAATACACTGCCCATCAGGTAATACTTGCCAAGGATTTAAGATGCTAGAGGAAAGGCATTCATGAAATGCAAAATGCCCGTGATTGTGTTGGGCCCAGAGGCTGTCCCTCTAAGTTCTCTGCAAGGGTGACTCAAACCACGCCCTCCGCCCCTTCCCTACCTTCCAGTGATGGGAGGTTTACTAATGTGCACCTGCGGTTTTAAAGGGACCAGAGGTGAAAGTTATTACCATTCTGTTCAAAGTACACGAGTAAACTAACTGTGGACAAGTTCACCACATGCCACTTGAAATGGACTAACAAGGGTCCAATAACAAAAAATTTAGGGTGGGATTTTTGAAAGAGATTCTCCAATATGTTTTGGGCCATGAAGAGGAAGGTAATACACATGACAAGTGGTTGACCTTTTCAAGACCCAAAACATGATCAGACCGAACCAAAAAGGGGTGTGTGAACTGGAAAGGCGAGTCGAACCTGATTACAGGCAAGAAAGGGGCTCTCAGAGCAAAACAAGAGCTAAAGTAGGGAGGAGTTTTCTGTTTTGGAGGTAAATGAAACATCAGACTGCAGAGAACCCTAAATGATCCTCGAACATTTCTCGGGCACTCTCGAACTCATCATGGAATTCATCAGCTAACTATCCTGGCACGATGAAAATCCTTTTTCTCATTGACTATAAAGAAAGATATCTGCACCTAGAGAAGCAGGAAAAAAATGTATTAATAGAGACCCAACAGCACCGGTGGGATCAGGGACTGTGTGAGCCGTTACAAAGTCTAATCACTGTTCAGACATCAGGATTATTGGCCACAAGGGTGAAAAGAAGGCGCCTGACTCACCCTCAGCACTGCATGCAGAAGGAGCCTTTTAAAACCTCCACCAGGGACAACCACTGCTGATCCAGTGGTTAAGACTCCCAACGTCCAGTGCAGGAAGCCTGGGTTTGATCCCTCATCCACGTACTAGATCCCACATGCCACAACCAAGAGTCTGCTTGCCACAACAAAGATCTGGTGCAGCCAAACAACACATATTTTTAAATTAAAAAACCTCAATCAGATCATGTCTCCCACACACTCTCTTTCAAAGGCCTCCCATCTCAGTAAGTCCTACCAGCTCCTCCCCTGATCAAACTCACCCCCTGGGGTCTCCCTGCTTGCTCTCTCCAGCCAGACCCCAGGGGCCTGGGCCCTCGGCTTGGATCACTCCCCACCTGTTAACAAAAGATCTCACCCTCACCCCCTCAACATCTTTGTTCCAAAGTCATCCGTGCACGGAATTCCCTGGCTGCCCAGTGGCCAGGATTCTGCACATCCACTGCAGGGGACATAGGTTCAATCCCTGGTCCGGGATGTCTCATGGCATGTGACACAGCCAAATTAAAACAAAACAAAGTCACCCATGCAGTTGTTGTTATTTAGTTGCTAAGTCGTATCTGACTCTTTTGTGACCCTCTGGACTGTAGCCCACCAGGTTCCTCTTTCCACGGGATTTCCCAGTCAAGAATACTGGAGTGGATTGCCACTTCCTTCTCCAGGCGATCTTCCAGAACCAGGGATGGAACCCATGTCTCCTGCTTGGCAGGCAGATTCTTTACCACTGAGCCACGTGAAACGTACAGTGTCATGTAATTACCATTAAAATGGTCATACCGAACAGTTTCACTGCCCTTAAAATTCTATGCTTTACCAATCCGTCAATGCCTCCCTTCCCCAAGCTCCTAGCAACTAACAGTCCTTTTACTGTCTCCACAGTTTTGCTTTTTTCAGCAATGTTATACAGTTAGACTCATCCAGTATGGAACTTTTTTAGATTAGCTTCTTTCACTTGGTAACATGCATTTAAGCTTCCTCCACGTCCTTCATGGCTTGAAAGATAGTTTTTAGCCCTGAATAATATCCCATTGTCTAGATATCCCACAGTTTATTTACCCATTCACCTACTGAAGGACATCTTGGTGGCTTCCAAGTTTTGGTAATTGTGAATAAAGCTGCCACAGACATCCATGTGCAGAGATTTTGTGTGGATGCTTGTATGGTTTTAATAGCATCTTACGAGCAGAGAAATGTAAAGTATAACCTTTATGAGCTGAAGACAAAATAGGCTTCACACTCTCTAAGAAAGTCCTTCTTTCTAAGAATATTTCTGAGAAGCTAAATTTGTCAAAGAAGGCTGGTTTTAGTTTTATAAACACATGAATCCAATTCCAACACTATGATTTTTTCCATGCACTTCAAATGGATCATAAACTCTGAAACATCATATAGGTTTTGAATATTTTCTCTTGTTCCTATTAATAACGCTTCTCTGTGGGATTTTGTCATCAGTTCCATTACACTTAGCCCATTACCCACCACTGGTACCACCAGCCCCTGAGTTCTGTTGGGGCATCTACCATACCTGCCGCACCCATCCATGCCTGAATCCCACGAGCCTGTCACTAAGACACAGAGCAGGTGCTGAAAGAACTGTTGACTGCAAAAGGCATTTTGAACATCCAACCAAGCATTCAACCGAGATTGTGGCAAATCTCAAGATGAAGACTCATAAAAGTCCCTTGGGACTTCCCTGGTAGTCTGGTGGTTAAGACTCCAAGCTTCCAACATAGGGAACACGAGTTTGATCCCTGACTGGGGAACCAAGATCCCACATACTGAGTGGCATGGCCAAAAAAACGGTAGAGAAAAAGGACTCATGACAGTCCCTGGACCACAGATACAGAAAGAGAGTAGACGAGCATTCATTCACTCAACCATGTCAAAATCTACACGCTGACTGCTACACAAAAACTAGAGAAAGGGGGTCATCTCAAGTCAGAGATCCATCTCTTTAGAAAGGGGGAGCTCACCACCCCCAAACAGACTGCACGCAGGCTCATGGGCCCTCAGGGCTCGAAGGCCCACCAGTCACCACAGGTTGAAGGGGAAACATGAGGAAAGATGACGCCCAAGAGCCCAAACATGTTTCAAGCCATGAAACACTAGAAACCATTTCTAAACTCAAAATCCATGCTCAACAATTTCTAAAATCAAAATGCCTTCCTAGTATGGAAAACCCCACACAACCATACCACTCAGGACTGAACTCCTGGACTGTGTCATACCAGCTTTAACAGCTGAAACTGAAGGGCTTCCCTGGTGCTCCAGTGGCGAAGCCTCCAGGGTCCCAATGCAACAGGCCAAGATTCAGTCCCTGGTCAGGGAACTAGGTCCCACAGGCCACAACGAAGACTTGGCACTGCCAAATAAAAATAAATATTTTAAAATTTAAATTTAAATTTTAAATTTAAAATTTAAATAAATTTAACTTATTTTAATTTAAAAAAATTCAAATGGAACTACAAGGCATTTCGGAAGGCTGTCCATCTTACATTTGTAAATGCAGAGTTTCCAAAATGTCTACTCAAGGCTGACATTTTGCAGACGAATTCCCCACATCCTGTATTTACCACATTCAAAGTACTCTTGGTGCCTCACACCCACTACCACTTCTGACTTAAAAAGAGAACCAGAGAGGAGGCCAGGTGGATACACAGACAGGGGTCACCCGAGCTCAGGTGAAAATTTTCAGTCTGATTTCAAATTACAGAAGTAGAGGAGGCTGGCAATTTGAGTTTAAATGCCAACTTGATGTGTTCTTGAAAAGACATAAATATTTAACATTTTGATCTGCTTTTTTTTTTGCTTTCTTTTAAACCATAAAGTCCCAATGAAAAAGTAATCCATGTACAATGTACCCAATTACTTGGCAAGCACTCCCATCCATGTTCCCTTGATTTAGCAACAAAATGGTGCCTTTTCCCATTTTGGTTAATTTCTCCACTGCTGAAAAGTACTTTCAGGTCCAATCTCTTCTTTAGTTTCCATTTTCATCCTATCTGAAACCCCCTAGAGAAAAAGAAAGAAAAGAACACACAACCAGAAGATAACACAATACTTTAAACACCAAAATTGTAAAATCCAGCTGTAGCATCTGGGTCTAAAGAAAAAACGTCTAAATAAATAATGCAGTAATATGAAGCTAAAAGTTGAATCTTGATACATAATACCTCTATTATAGGCCTGTATAGTCAAAGCTGTGGTTTTTTCCCAGTAGTCATGTATGGATATGAGAGTTGGACCATAAAGAAGGCTGAGTGCCGAAGAATTGATGCTTTCCAACTGTGGTGTTGGAGAAGACTCTTTAGAGTCCCTTGGACTGCAAGGAGATCCAACCAGTCAATCCTAAAGGAAATCAACCCTGAATATTCATTGGAAGGACTGATGCTGAAGCTGAAGTTCCAATACTTTGGCCACCTGATGCAAAGAACTGATTCATTGGAAAAGACCCTGATGCTGGAAAAGACTGAGGGCAGGAGGAGAAGAGGACTTAACAGAGGATGAGATGGTTGGATGGCATCACCGATTCTATGGACATGAGTTTCAGCAAGCTCTGGGAGATGGTGGAGGACAGGGAAGGCTAGTGTGCTGCAGTCCATGGAGTCGTAAAGAGTCAGACACAGCTGAACAACTGAACAGCAATATAGACAGAAACTTCTGTACATCACAAGGACCCCCAAGGATATAATGTGCTGCCCCAAGCAACTAGCTCGCCTAACGTCCAAGAGATAGGGAGCGCTCAGGTAAAGAAGACCTAGGTCTCTTCACTTCTAGCCCAGTGTTCTTTTCATATTTTATTGAATAAACACTAGCAAATAACAATGATAATCATTTTGCTTAAATACAAATGATTGAGCTTATTTATCTCCCTAATTTTTTAAAAAAATTAAAATGACCATTGATTTTTAAGGGCCCAAAGAGAAAACTCGCTAGACCCTAGCAGGAGATCATTGTTAGCAATGGCAACACTGACACGGAACTACCCAGAGAAAACCTTCGAACCACGACCAAGGAGCTGAGTAACAAAAACTCCCACATTCATATTCACGCTCTTTATATGATAATTAGAATCACCCTCCGAAGGACCGAAAACATCAGTAGGGTAGATCTGTTTATGACTAAATGGCCCATCAGGCATTCACACAAAACTAGATGCCTGTAAATACTGAATAGAGTGGAGCAGAAACTAAGTGATCAAATTGGTTGTTTGCCGCTGACTCTTAGAAAGAAATACTGAAGATGTACTGACTGTTCCAGAAACACAGGAAAGTCGGAATTGGGAAGAACCACAGAGGCTTGGGGGAGTTGGGCATGCAGGCTGTCCGTGTGTCCACCTGGACTTGCTATGCATAGCTGTGTCCTTTTCCGTCTCTCTGCCTCATTTTCCTCGCCTGTAAACCTGGGCTTTCCTAGTAGCTCAGATGGTAAAGAATCTGCCTGCAATGCTGGAGACCCGGGTTCAATCCCTGGGTCAGGAAGATCCCCTGAAGAAGGAAATGGCAATCCACTCCAACATTCTTGCCTGGAGAATTCCATGGACAGAGGAGCCTGGCGGGCTACAGTCCATGGGGTCGCAAAAGATCTGGACATGACTGAGAGACTAACACACACACACTAAACTGGGATGATAATAGTTCATTGGGTTATTGGGTAGATTAAATGCAATAGTCCATGCTAAGCGTTTAAAACTGAGCCAGGCACGTAATATCTCTGGTAGTCCACAAGTTATGACTCCACATTCCCAATGCAGGGGGCACCGATTTCATCCCTGGGTGGGTAATAAAGATCCCGGATGCAATGCAGCATGGCCAAAAATAAAACTGTGCCAGGCAGAGAGTAAATACTTAATGTGCGTGTGTGCCAAGTCACTTCAGTTGAGCCCACCTCCTTGTGACCCTATGGACTGCAGCCCACCAGGCTCCTCTGTCCGTGGGATGAGTGGGTTGCCATTTCCTTCTCCAAGGGATCCTCCCAACCCAGGGATCAAACCCAGGTCTTCTGCATTACAAACAGATTCCTTTCCCCTCTGAGCCACCAGGGAAGTTGGGAATTGTATAAATGCATTAGAAAAATACATAACAACAGTTATAACCTAGAGGCTGGAACAGGAAAAGCTTTCAATCAACCCTTGTGGCTTTTGCCTTTTCCACTCAGATTGAACTCCATGCTTGGTTTGCATGCAGGCAACTGTAATTACCTCCACTGTTCCTTCCAAAATTAAAACCACGAAGATCTGTCAACCCTTGATTTTTCTTCCAGGCGTGATTCTGTGGCCTCATGCCCTCCCTGTCTGGGAGGAATCTTTGTTACCACACTTCCTGTTTCCATCAAAGCCTTCAGTCCTCATCACACAGATTGATGCTGCTTGACCAGCAAAGAGTCCCACAGATAACAGGGCCCCAGCTGTTCCATCTGGACTCCCCTGGGATTTCAGAGACTTTCACCTGCACCTCTAGCAACAGATAACCCAGGTCTCTGGAATGAACTTCTACCTCTGAAAGTAACTAGCTGCAATCCTCTCTCTCTCTTCAGCACCCCATTCCCACCCCACTCCATTCCCATTCTCTTAATAAAACGGAACTCCGCTGAGCATCAATTAGGAGCAGAGGGAAAATCCTGTGCTTCACTGGTTTCTTCCCAAACACACTTCTGTAAGCCTGAAACGGTTGCGGCCCAGCCTGCACGTCTCAGGGCCCCCAGAGCTTCTGGAGTTGAGCTTTTGCTTACCCACTGCCAAGTAGGTATTTCCCAGCCCGCCTCTCCTCCCATGGAGACTAGTGGCAACCACCCGGACCCCCCATCCAGGCAACCAAATGTGACATCAAAGGAGCCCCCGAGTGGCCATCTGTCCCTGCCACGCCAATGTTTATGCAATGTGGGCAGGAGAGGGACAGGACGACCAAAGAATCCAGGGCGTCCGGCTCCAACAAACCCAAGGCAGCGACACCCCAGGCCATGTGAGCTACCGAACAGGAGACAGTGGTAAGAAGCCCCCCGTCTAGCTGCAGAGGCTCCTTCTTCTAAAAAGATAGCTCCAACTACCTTTTTAATGGTTACCTTTTTTTTTTTTAATTGACAGATAGTTGCTTTACAATACTGTGCTGGTTTCTGCTATCAGTCTGCAACTGTTTGACTTTCTTTCCTGATGGTGTGCAAAAAATGAGCTGGATACATCTCACCTGTGGGCAGGCAGCTAAAAATAAAATCGGCTCCCTAATTTTGCAGTAATTTTGTGATATTTTTCAAATATTACGCATCCTGCCAAAAAGTTCCACTTCAGTATGGTATCTCATGCTGTGCTGACTTTACCAGACTCATGAACGGTGAAGTGCTAAGGGGAACTGGCTAAGGCAGAAATGCAGAGATCAGACACGAACCTGGGAGCTTCAGAATTCTAGAATCGTCATCTAAACGCCTCTGCTTTTATCTAGAATGGCAGGTCAAGACGCATGGGAGCAGCCATGGATGTAAAAGCCAGATAAAGCACAGTTCAAGTCCAGGGTCACCATGTCAGGGTGAGTTTGGTGAAGTCACGTGGGTGCCATCAGCTGGACTTGGCCAGGATGCCACGTCCAAGGAGGTGCTGAGGTTCGATCACGGGCTCTATTGAGACCAGCGAGCAGAAAGCCAGGCACACAGCACATGCTCGATGTATGTGGACCCTTCTCTGCAGCATCTTCGGTTCCAGCCCCGTCCTCTCTCTGGGACCTTGAGGTGAGACACACCCAGGAGGCAAAGCATGTCTGAATCTCTTTGCCAAAAAGGAGAGGTCACCATGAACAGTGGGGCTGACCACCAGCTCGAACTGAACACACAAACTCTGCTGAAGCACGTCATTATTATCATTCAAATGGGGAAGAAAGCACATCAAGTGCTTTCACCTACCATTTTCATGAAGTCTGTCAAACCACATCCCAAGAATTGGAAGAGAGACCGCATTATTCATCACATAAATCTGCTTCCATTCTCCCAGTGGGGGAAGATGGCTAACCACCGTGCTTGAAGCCAAAAGATGATCCATCCACCCTGTGATTCAGCTTGAACAGCTGCAGCGTGAAAACGCAACACGAGCTCACCCAAAAGTGGGCTGATGATTTTTAGATTTGCCCCCTCGCTTATCTTATTTTTTTCAAGTCTGTTCCTTGACCTCGACTTCCCTTCATTCATAGAACCGGGAAACAACCGTGGCATTTCTCTGGACAACGTGGGCCAGGTTATGATGCATCCCTGAAGAATCAGATCAGCACACGCGTACTCTGTGGTTCCGGGCACCATCACAGCACTCAAGGATTTACAGTTGAGTTGAGAGGAAAAAAAGATTAAAAAGGCAACATCTGACTAGTAATACGGGGCACTGAGGGGGAAAAAATGATTCGGGGCTGGAAGAGACTGGAAAGGCAGCAAGGAGGAGGTGGGCTGACACTGATTCCGAAAGACAGCTGGGGGGAGGTCACTGGAGGGGGAGATGGAACGGACACTCGCCCGGAGACAGGACTTGGTAAGGCTGTTTAGAGCTCAGCTGGGCCAATTAGCCACTCATCAAACAAGCATTTACACAACAGCCTGTGGCAGTCCGGAGAAGGCAATGGCACCCCACTCCAGTACTCTTGCCTGGAAAATCCCATGGACGGAGGAGCCTGGTAGGCTACAGTCCATGGGGTTGCTAAGAGTTGGACATGACTGAATGACTTCACTTTCACTTTTCACTTTCATGCACTGGAGAAGGAAATGGCAACCCACTCCAGTGTTCTTGCCTGAAGAATCCCAGGGACGGGGGAGCCTGGTGGGCTGCCGTCTATGGGGTGGCACAGGGTCGGACACAACTGAAGCAACTTAGCAGCAGAAGCAGCAGCAGCTGTGGCAGTCACTCTAACCCACAATGAGGCAAATATACAGGAGAGGACGACCAGCCCTACCTTGGAGAGACACACGGGAGCCTTCAGGGAATCAGGCAACTGCGGTTCAAATCCTCTCGCCTCCTTTCCTAACGCTGTCACTTGGAACAAGTTCCTTAACCCAGAGATGAGAACTCACGCTTAAGTTACTTAGTGGAAGCAGTTTCACAGAAAACCAGTTGGGGAGTGGGAGAAAGAGGCCACCAGAGCTCTCTGGAGACAGGACAGGGAAAACCTCAAGAGTCTGCCTGAAATACCCGCACCCAGCTCTGGCTAAGGATTGCCTCAAGGGACAAGGACTCCATGGTCAAAGGCGCAGCAAGCCTCGAGGCCGGCTCGCCAACAAAGAGAAGGGAAGGCTGGCTTATGGAGTGAAAGCATGGGGGGAAGCTGATTTGCACATAAGACAACGTGGATCCAAACAGGCGGGACAGAGCACAGGCGACATGTGCCTCAGAGGGTTAAATGTTGTTTTCATCATTGTTGTTTATATTATTTACCCCTTAATAAAAAGCCAGCAACCCAACTATGACAATGCAATGGGATTCAAAGGAGAGCAAGAGGTCTGTAGGCTGCCCTGTGCTAAGGCTGCCAGTCTGGATCCAGGTGTGGCCAGAACAGGTAGGACAGGAAGAACAGGTCAGAGCAAGACCTGCAGAGGAGAGCCTGAGATGCTGGTGGGCAGTAAACTGCAGGGATCAGGAGGCAAAAGTGCGCAGCCATTGCAAAAGAAAGAAACAGAACGACCAGAGGATCCAGCAATCCCACATGTGGGTATTTACCCAAAATAAATGAAAGCAGGATCCCAAAGAGACATGAGCCAGCCCATGTTCACTGCAGCATTACTCACAGTAGCCAAGATGGGGACACCACCCAAAGGTTCAACAATGGAGGAAGGCGGGGAAAAGGCAGTACACACACGAATATTACTCAGCCTTAAAAAAGAAGGAAATCCTGCATATGCCACAGCATGGATGAACCCTAAGAACACTGTGCTGTTTGAAATAAGCCAGTCCCAGAAAGACAAATGTTGCATGCTTCCACTTACATGCTGCTAAGTCACTTCAGTCATGTCCGACTCTGTGCGACCCCATAGACGGCAGCCCACCAGGCATCCCCGTCCCTGGGATTCTCCAGGCAAGAACACTGGAGTGGGTTGCCATTTCCTTCTCCAATGCATGAAAGTGAAAAGTCAAAGTGAAGTCGCTCAGTCACGTCCAACTCTTAGCGACCTCACGGACTGCAGCCTACTAGGCTCCTCTATCCATGGGATTTTCCAGGCAAGAGTACTGGAGTGGGGTGCCATTGGTTATCTAAAATAGTGAAACTCATGAAAGCAAAGGCTAGAATGGGGGATGCCAGGGGCTGGAGGGAAGGGGGATGAGGAGGTGCAAATCAACGAACGGGTATTAAATCTCAGGTATGCCAGGTGAGCAAGTTCTAGAGACTCACTGTAAAATACCACACCTACTGCTAATACTGTACTGAACACTTAAAAATCTGATCAGAGGGTAGGTTGCGTGCTGTGTTCTTATTACAGTAAAAAAAAAAAAAAAAAAAATTTTTAAATTGCAGGGCTCATGCCTCAGGAAGCATCGGTGATTCAGCCTCTCCATCAAGTTGGAGATCCCTTATTTGTTCAGATCCTAGATCAACTGGCATAGGACCCAAATCTGATCACTGTTAAACAGTAGAGCATTATGTCACTTACTAACAAGGCTTGAGTGGCTACATTGATGGGAGGAAAGCAAGCGTGTTTGCTTGTTGTTTCTTATGTTTGTTTGTTGTTGTTGGCCATGCCATGTGGCATGTGGGATCTTAGTTCTCCAACCCAGGATCGAACCCAAGCCCCTGCCATGGAAGCATGGAGTCTTCCCATGGAAGCATGGGACTGCCAGGAAGTCCCTGGAGGAAGGCAAGCGTGGAAAGAATAACTGTACGTGTATAGTTAGAAAGCCCCCTTTGGTCTAAACCATCCTCGCCCAGTGACGTTAAGTGGGAGATGTTGCTCAGGGCAGACGACACTGTCCCCACGTGGCAGAGGAACTTTAGAGCCACGAGTCCCCTTTTGCTGGACTTCCTAGAAGAGTCTCAGGCCACACATGGGAGGCAGGAAAGGTGTCTGTTCCACAGATTTCTTTTCTCCAAGTGCCTGTAAACCAGACACTTTTCCCACCTGGATCCTTCCAGCAGGAAGCCCCTTGCCTCTCAAGCAATGATGGGACCCCATCTGGGCACAGCAGTGAAGGCCACATGAAGTACCCCACTGCAACCAAACCTACTTCCCAGTTCAGGCGAAGAGTCAACCTCCCTGTTCCAAGGAACCTGATCTCATGCACAACAGCCCCAGAAAAACCCCATCTGCTACCAAGCTTTCCCAGCTGCTCTCCAAATCAATTCTTTCTTCCCCTTTTCTGGTGTCACGAGGGCAGGCAAAGAAAAAGTCAGGAAAACAAAGGTAGGAAGGTTATCCCCGAAAGTCTCTAAAATTATGTAATCTGAAAATCAATGGGAACCTTCTTCCTCACGACTCAAGGTGGAAGGAATCAGTGCATGTATGGAGGCTCCCAAAGGGCAGACCCAGCCGGCTCACAGTGGTCCTGACTTGGGGTGCGCCCCCACCACCTCATCATCAAGCCCCAAAGACTGGCCTGTCCATGTGGATGATCCAAGAAGAAAGGGCCCCTAAGTGGCCCAGACAGTAAAGAATCTGCCTGCAATGCAGGAGACCCAGGTTCAATCCCTAGGTCAGGAAGATCCCTTGGAGAAGGGAATGGCAAACCACTCCAGGATTCTTGCCTGAAGAATCCTGTGGACAGAGGACCCTGACGAGCTGCAGTCCAGGGGTCCTTGAGTCGCCAAAGAGTAGGACATGACTGAGCGATTAACCCTTTCACTTTCAAGCATCAGGAAGTTCCCAGAAAATCTGTTTCAAAGTCTCAGTTTCTGAGCAGGTAGAATCAGAAGCCCTCTTCTCATCAAAACAGATAATGAAACTTCTATCGTCCTGAACAGGTGGATTTCGACAGATCCTAAGACAAGAAGGACTTTAAAGGCTTGCCTACTCATGTCCCAGTGTTCTGAAAACACTCCACTTACCCCATCCCAAACAGGAGAGGCTTCTCAAGATCTCCAAACGTGCCATCCACAGCTCATGTCCTAGGTGAGAGGCTAGGACCCAGAGCCATCATACCCCAAGGGACCAGCCCCCCTGCTCCTGGCTTCGGGTCTAGAGGGGTAGGGCTCAGCCCACTGTGGTTCTACCCACAAGAACAGGCAGAGGAAAGCAATGGGTTTTATGCTCACCTTTCATATTCCTCTAGAGGTTACAAGATCTTCCTCGGAAACCTCATTGTGATAACTTAGGAAAAGTACCTCATATGTTGTAGATGGGCTTCCCTCATAGCTCGGTCGGTAAAGAATCTTCCTGTGATGCAGGAGACCGGAGTTCAATTCCTGGGTTGGGAAGATCCCTTGGAGAAGGAAATGGCAACCCACTCCAGTGTCCTCGCCTGAAGAATCCCATTGGCAGAGGAGCCTGGAGGGCTGCAGTCCATGGGGCCGCAAGAGTCGGACACAACTGAGCGACTAAACCACCACCACCACCATGTTATAGATACTCAATAAATCAGTATTTAGTATTCATAGTCTAACAAGGAATTTGTATTTGAATAATCAAAGAAGCATTTGCGTGTATGCTAAGTCGCTTCAGTTGTGTCCAACTCTGTGCAACACTATGGACTGTAGCCCACCAGGCTCCTCTGTCCATGGAATTCTCCAGACAAGAATACCGGAGTGGGTTGCCATGCCCTCCTCCAGATCTTCCCAACCCAGGGGTCGAACCTTCATTTCATACGTCTCCTGCACTGGCAGGCAGATTCTTTACCATTAGCACCACCTTCACTTACCAGGCACTTATACCACTATGGCTTCATACAAAGCACTTTGGCCATGGTTATTCTTGCCTGCCAAAATCTCATAATTTATGAAAGCCTGAATTGTCAAACACTGGAGCATATGAGTCCAAAGTACTGCATGAGGTACTATGACCTAGCTCAAGAGCTTACAAATCCATCCAGAACAATTAAAAAAGACAGCTTTCCAAAAGTGATGACCTCTCACCCTCAAGTTTCACCAATGAATGGTATGCTAATACTTTGTTTTCAAGTAAGGAATCAAAATAAACTAGGGAAGCAGTGCTGCAAAATACTTAGGAAGACTATGGGCCCTCTTGTTCTCTGTTCTCGTAAAAACACCAACTAAAACAAACAGCAGCTCCTGTGCTGTTACTCAGCCCTCGGGGTCATAGCAGACAGGCCAGGTCAAGGGCAGCTGGTTAATCAATCTGCTGACTTGGAAAATAGCCCCACGGCGAAGGCCAATTCACTCCGCAAAATGTAAACCAAGACTTGCTCCTTGGGCGGAATAGCAAATGATGTTGGCATCACACCATAAAGCCTTTCTCCAGCTCACAATCCTTCCCCCTGCCCAGCTCAGCCCATTGCAACACTGGATGCCTAAATAAATCTTAAGTAATTATGCCACAGATTCTCCCAGGATCTATTCAGAGGAGAAACCCCAGGGAGAACAAACAGCTTGAGTTTGGAGACTTCAATAATGCTACAGTCCTTTGTGCAGGAATATTACCTGGCCAACCTCCTCCGCCCTTTGCTCTTCATTTCTCTCCTTGGTTAAGAAGTCAGCAGTAGCATTCAACGATCCATATCTCCCCGCAAAGCATGGACGAACTCCAAGCCCGGGAAGAGGGTGCTCAGAAACTGCGGTGGAAATACGAAATCAATGTGGCAATCAACCCCAAGCATCTCCCAGCTAAATTCTGTAGTAACGAAAGTTAACAAACTTTGCCTTCAAAGGAGCAACCCCACTGACTTACATCTCAAGTTCTGAGCTTTGTACCCGTTTCATTCGTACCCTGTGTGTGTTAGTCGCGTCTGACTCTCTGCAACTCCATAGACTGTAGCCCGCCAGCCTCCTCTATTCATGGGATTCTCCAGGCAAGAATACTGGAGTGCGTTGCCATTTCCTTCTCCACATTTGTACCCTGTGTGTGTTAGTCGCCTAGTCGTGTCCGACTCTTTGTGACCCCATGGACTGTAGCCCGCCAGGTTCCTCTGTCCATGGGATTCTCCAGGCAAAAATACTGGAATGGGTTCCCGTTTCCTCCTCCAGAGGATCTTTTCAACCCAAGGATCAAACCCAGGTCTCCTGTACTGCAGGCAGATTCTTCACCATCTGAGCTACCAGGGAAGCCCTGATGTATACTCTAAAGACAGCCCAAAAAAGGCAAGAAAGAAAGGGAGGGAATTAGAAGAGAGCAGTTAGACTCTCAAGGAGGTGAAATGAGCTGAAGGAAAACATACAGTAATCCCAGGAAGGTGACGATGGTGAGAGTTGCACAACAGTGTGTGTGCACTTAGTGCCGCTGAACGGTACATGTGTGCGCGAAGTTGCTTCAGTCGTGTCTGATTCTTTGCGACCCTTAGGGATTACAGCCTGCCAGGTTCCTTTATCCATAGGATTCTCCAGGGAACAATACTGGAGTCAGTTGCCATGTCCTTGTCCAGGGAATCTTCCTGACCCAGGGACAGAACCAGAGTCTCTTATGTCTCCTGTATTGGCAGGAGGGTTCCTTACCACTAGAGCCACCTTATAGTATAGATATCAGAAAATGTGGTGGAAATACAAAATCAAGGTAGTGTTCATCAGCCAACCATCTCCCACCATATTGAAATAGTATGTTGTAGATTATGTCACTTTTTCCACAATTTAAAAAAAAAAATTTAATTAAAAAAAAAAAAGTGGAGGGGGAAATGTACAGTCAGTTTACTATCAATTCACTGGGATAAGATGAAAATATGGAAAGGGACCCTGATAATTCCACTTGCCCGGAATTAAAAAAAAAGAATGATAGAAGTGGTTTTGTTTCATGCTATTGCAATACCCGTTCACATTTCTGGAAGGAAGGCACCCGCAGAACTGTGACCTTGCACAACAGTAGCAGAGGAAAACACTCCTCAGACTACAACTGACGATCCACTGTGTGTGTGCCAAACCGCGAGACGGGTCCCTTACGTGAAAACTCAGAGGAATCTCACGAAGGCCCCCGAAGTAGTTTTCAGACCTCTCTCTCACAGTAGGGGACCCACAGGCTCAGAGAGGTTAGGTAATTTCCCCAGGGCCACACAGCTACAACTGAGAGCAGGAATTCAAACCCAGCTCTTTCTGACTCCAAAGTTATTGTTCTTACACCACCACCACATACTCAGAAAGATTTTCTGAGGAAACTTTAAAATGCCAAGGCTCATGCATTAAATATGAACCAAACTGAAACATTTTCCCTCAGTCATTACAACAAATTTGCTCTGGCTCAGTACAAAGTAAACTTGTTAAGTGGGTTGAAATCACCTTCAATTCACATTAAATTATCAGTAAGTCTTGGGTGAATTCTAGTAAGATGTTTCCAAAACAATTTCACAGGGTGTGTCCCAGTGAATATGCAAAACCCACCCTACAACAATTTGCTCCAACAGGTATGATACTCAGGAACACAAGCTATGTTTTAATAAAACTGGAAAACATTACGTCAAAGACACATAAATATACAGTATCTTCCTCCATACAACTAGGAGACTCAGTTATTTAGTTTTAAAGGCTCTTGAAATCTTTTTTGACAGAGTTCCATAGGGCACAATTTTTTAAATGCATGTAAACTTACAATAAGTTGTATTTGTTTATGCTTCATTTAAAATATAAACAAAACCAAAGTTAGGTCTTTCAAAAATGAATAAAACTGATAATACATTAGCAAGGTTGATCAAAAAAGAAAAAAGGCACAAATAACCAATTCCAGAAATGAAAAAGGAAACACTTCTACAGATGCTATACTCTTGAAAATTATTATGAAAGGATATTATCTGTAACTTTATATAAATAAGTTTAAGATGAAATGGGAAAATCCCTATTAAAAAGAAAACAAAACTCGTTACTAAAAACAAGATCATCTTAATAGCCTTACTTCTACAGAATAAACTGAACTTGCAATAATAAAAAAAATAAAATCCAAGAACTTCCTTGGCAGTCCAAGGGTTAAGACTCCACAATGCCAATGAAAGAGGGGCAGGTTCAATCCCTGGTCAGAGAACTGAGATCCCACACGTCCTGAGGGGCAGCCAAACAATATAAACAAATAAATAAGATAAAATTCAAATATCCAGGGCCAATCCAGGTATGGGCGAGGTATAGCGACCACAAGAAAACAATGATACAGAAGTTGTGACACCTGCAAGGTCATACAGCGTAATTAATACACGTTTCAAATAGCTTCACGATGATGTCCCCAGACAGTCCCATGTGAGAGTGTCTAGAAACCTTTCTGAATAATATATTCCCCCTTCCCTAGCTGAGGATTACTGTTCCATAAAACTCCACAAACAAGGGTCTATTAGTCAGTTTTAGCAGCATTATCACGAGATTGAGTCTGGTTGTCTTTCCTGTTGAGTAAGTTACTAAAGGCTCCTTGGCAGGGTAGGAGGAATCAGCATCAAGTTCATTCCCACCTGCATGTTCTTTCTTGAGCCCACAACAAGCAAGAAAGCAGGGCTCCAGCAGCCCAGACCATGCCTCCAGTTGTTTTTCCCTGGCACATGTGCGTGATCATGCCCAGTAGCTAAGTCATGACTGACTCTTTGAAACTCCATGGACGTACCCTCTGTAGCCAGGCTCCTCTGTCCGTGGGATTCTCCAGGCAAGAATACTGGAGTGGGTTGCCATTTCCTCCTCCAGGGGAATCTTCTAGACCCAGGGATCGAACCCCAGGTCTCCGGCATTAGCAGGAGGATTCTTTACCACTGAGCCACCTAGGAAGCCCAGCATGTGTCTAGATTGGTTTAAAAGTAATTTCATTCTAGTTCTGTATCATAAACTTCGAGAAAGCTAAAGGGTGAAAGTAAACGAAGGCTAAAACTGTGGGCACAGCATCCCGTCCCCCAAGCCCTGAAGTTCAGATGGAAGGTGGGCTGGGGAAGTCAGGCTGGTCCTTTCTGGCATTAGGAGAACAACAGAATCCGCCGCTAACATCCCCCCAAGTCACACCCACCCCAGAACCTGGAGAAGCCCTTACAAAATAAAACTTGGTTTTCTACAAATATAGTAAGATCCACACATTCATTCGCCTTCGTTTCTGGCTCAGAGAGCAGGACAATTCTCTAAAAATTCTTACAAAAGATCAGCTTACAACACATACACACACACACACACACACACACACACACACACAGCTCCCACTGCTCTGCACTAACCTGTTGATCAGATATGAAATAGATGACACAGATAACAGTTAACCCCCAGGCCTCCACCTAACCAACCCTGCAGTAAGGAAACACTACACAGGTCAAAATAAAGCTCCTTGAGGGGCTCAAAATAAAACCTAAAGAATGCCCGCATTTGTCCAAGTTTATCCTCTGCTGAGACAAGTGAAGCGTCTCTTGCAATCAACCCAACCTCATGCCACCCTCCACCCAAACTTCCTCTCCCCACCCCACCCGAAATCGACTTGGGCAATCAATCTAAAGACAAGTCAGCTGCCACAGAAAACTAACATTTTTCAAGGAAAAAAGTTCCACATAAATAAACAACACCTCAATAGCCAGAAACCCTGGAACTGTACTCACTCAATCAGACAGAATTAATGAGAAACGTAGACTTCCCAGGCTTCACTCCAGAATTCCCACCCAGGAGCCTGTTAGCACCACAGCTTCGGAATATTCCTTCGGAAGTTTTTGTCACTTAAAATCCCGAGACTTTCACGGGGTTCATTTTCAAAGACGTGGACACTGAACGCGCGGCAGGGCAGCCTGAGACACGGCGCATCTTTGGTGGATAACAGGATCCCACCATCTCCTTCCAGAACCCAGATTCAGTGAGATCCTCGGTTACAGACGGGGCAAGCGCGGAAGGGGGTGGGGGATGAATCGCTTTCAAAACCCCGAACCCCTTTCCCCAAGAACCAGAACCCACTTGGTGGTGTCCCCGGGCAGCCCCAGCGCAGCGCGGAGACGCGCCCCGCCGATCCCGGGCGCACAGGTCCCCGCGCGGCAGCTGCGGAGCCCGGGTTCCCATCCGGCCTCTCGCCGCCCAGGGCTGGCCCACACCTCCCAACACAAAGAAATTTGCCGATGAAAAGAACCGGGTTTGAAATTCAAGCTCACCGTCGCTCAGCGAGGCGCACATGCCGCTCGCGTCTTGCTTCCCATCTCTCAGAACTTCCAGTAACAGAAATGAGGAAGCAGCCAGCCTTCCCCGGGCTCCAGGCGGTGGGAGTGGGCGTTACCTTGTGAAGTTTCGTGCTGTGATGAATCTGGTCATTTGGGTGTGTAGAAGAGGGTTTATGGCTCCTCCCCGCACACCGTCGCCTCCCTCCTCTCCGCCTCCTCCAATTCGTCTCCCCTTTGGTGTGCGCAACGCCGTGGACTCCCCAGCGCCCAGCTCCTCGCATCCTTTGGGGAAATTAATTCCTAACAGGTTTTACCCATTTTACAGACGAACCTGGTCGCCCTGCAGAAAGTCTATTTTTCGAAAGCACGTGGCAAGAAAGCAGTGCCTCTTATCGGATTTAAGAGGCTATAAATCTTAAATAACTGCGCAGTACCCGCTCTTTCCCGGCAGGAATATGGGTAGTTCAGCAAGTGGAGACCTAATTTTATGAATATCTAGTTTAAAAGAGTCGAGGACAGAAAAAAAAAAAAAACACTTTCAGCTGCTTATTTTTCCTTTAAAGCCTATTACAAAATATTTCAGGTATACAAAAATATATTTGAAAATAATATAATGAACCAGACAACTTAAAATTCCCAATCTTGTTGGGAACTCCTCCCTGAAATGCACCCCCCTGCCCCTCCTCTTTGAAATATAACTGCTGTTAATTTGATTTCCCATGAGCAATTTCTATATCACAGTTTCTAAAAATTCTAAAGGACATAAAGCCAACAAAGCTTACGTGAAAGCAGTCCAGTGGTATCTTTCAGCTGGGCTTGCTCTTGGTTCCCAAACAAAAGTTCACTTAAATAAAACTTTAAAAGGACCACACATGAAATGAAGCCTCAGGTGGCCAGTTAAAGAGAAGGAAAGAAATCACAGTATAAGAAAATAGGATATCTGGAATGACAAGCAAGAGGCCCTGTCTGAAAGAGTTGAAGCATTCATGGATGAAATTGATAGATTAATAGCACATTATCATTTTACAAGGTTAAGAGCTGTGTTAAAAGCCAAGGATACTGACCCACTGCTGCAAGGGACTTTTTTCAAACAAACAGGCCACAGAAATAGAAACACAACATTCATCATTAAAGAGGTCGTAATTGCTCAAGTGCCTGTCAGAGATACAGGCTGGGAGCAGTTACTAAGAAAAGGGAATTTTCAAGATAATCATGTTAAAAATCAAAATGGTAAAAACCACAATCTGGTCAAAACTGATTCAAAAATGAGTAAGAAGTAGATGCCTAGTTGATTTATATATTCCCAGTACCTTGCTGAGAAGCTGCTGCTCTGTGCGACCCCATAGATGGCAGCCCACCAGGCTCCCCTGTCTCTGGGATTCTCCAGGCAAAAACACTGGAGTGGGTTGCCATTTCCCTCTCCAATGTATGAAAGTGAAAAGTAAAAGTGAAGCTGCTCAGTCGTGTCCGACCCTCAGCGACCCCATGGAAAGCTAGCATAAGTATACATTTAAAGACTGTCTGATAAATGAAGCAAACAACCAAGAGAATGCTCATGAAGACTTCTGAAGGAGCAGAATGAGAAAGGAAAGCAGTGGTCCTGGATGTGGATAGTGGTTTTGGTCCCGGATTTGGATAATGGTCCTTACCAAAAGGTGACTTCCCTTAAGGGGATATTTAGCAGTATTGGAGACACAACTTGGGGGTGCAATTAGCATCTAATAGGTGTCAGTCAAGGATGCTGCTAAGCACCCTAAAATGCACAGGAAAGCCCCCTTCAACAAAGGGTTATGCAGCCCAAGAAAACAATAGTGCTTGCTATTGTCAGCAAGACCCTGACAGAGGTCTTGCTATCCACTGTCACTTAATGGACATTCCATCTATGATCACCAATATTATAAAGAGACTCTCCTGGGGCTTATGACAATACACAACAGCATTTCTCCTTCCTTCCCATTGTGTAGCATTTGATGACTGATGGCTGTCGTGTGAGCTCAGAAGAAACTGGGCACTGGGGTCAGATCAGGAAAAAAGTTTACCGATTTGGGGTTCATGCAACTCACAAAACCAACTTCTGTTGAATTTGGATGAAGATAATCAAGAGAGGGTTGAGAGGAAGATGACAGAAAGCCAGGATATCAGCTTGAGAATCATTGCATGGCTGGGCAAGGAGGCATCAGGTGCAAAGTGAAAGAGTTGTGAAAGATACACAGGGTCGGGCTTATCCCGGTCACATCAGTCATCTCTGTATAGACAGTCACTAGCTGGAGACACTCCACTGAGAACAGGAAGGAGGTTTAATCTCATTACAGCTTACCGAAAAGCAAGTTACAAATCACTTACAGCAAAAAGAATGTAAGCATCACAAAGTCTACCTCTTTCCTACAGGTTTTTCTGGTCTCATCATTACCTAAGAAGTATTGAACACTTCTTTTAACTAGGATGCCATATGTTTTTTTCTCCTTTCTTGAATAAGAAAGAGATTCGTTGTTGTTGTTCAGAGGTGTGAGGGGTGGGTGCGAGGGGGCAGTGGGTGTGCTCATTTTGAATCCCCCTTAAAACCTAGCAGATGGCAGGTTCTCAATAAATGGATGTGGGATTAAACTGAAGGAGTCCCCACTTAACTACCCACCTCTCAGGTCAGAAAAGAGAGTCCCCTATAGTTGCTTCTGGCAGAAATCCACGGGGCACCAGGGGGTTCAAGAGTCTGAATGATCTGACAGCACATGAAGAATCTGCTGACTGCGTTCAGCGGCTGACAGATTGCCAAAGACCTGACATGGGTGACCAGGGCGAGCCCGGACCAAGATCAGAGCCTGAGCAGTTCCCAAGCGGCGGCCACTGGCCTCCCAGAGAGGTGTCTCTTTGCACCACAGCGCTTACTCCCACAACAGAAGAGTACCAGGCTGTGGGTCCCCCACAAGCCACGTGACGAGCTGATGACAAAAGACACTTGAGCCCTCCTTAAGGTACCAACTCCTGAGCCTGCAGTCTCTAAAGCCACTCATTTTGCTTTTCCAGATTCATATGAATTTAGGAAAAGAACAAGTAAGCACAGTTCTGAGCCCTACACAAGCAATGAACTCAGGCATCAACAGGCAACATTTCTGTAACAGAGAAATACAACCAGTAGAGGGCACCCAACTGACTTTTGTTTTTACCAGTCATCTGGGGTCAGGATAAACCTGGAGACGATATTAAATGAAACCAGTTACAAGAGTAATCTACCACAAGTGGGGAAAAAAGAAAGATTTACCTAAAAACCAGTTTGAAAAAAATCTACAAGCCATGACACCCTTATATGGTATTTATACTGCTTGTGGATATCTATACAGGAGCTAGCTAAACTGACATAATTATAATTAATCAGTTAATACATGTTGGAAACAATATTTGATATGTGGGGAAGAAAGCCACAAAGGGTTAAACGTCTCTCTTCTTTGTCAGCTGGATTTACACTCAGAAAAAAATTTTTTCTTAATTTTCCCCAAAGATTTTACTAGGTCTTTATCTTGCTATTTTGCTTATTAGACCTATAATAGCTGGCTTTTAAAATTCCTTTGAAATTGTGTTCTCAATGACACAAATGCTCTTCTTAAACAAGATTCTTCTGGATGAGCTATTCAAGGGTCTTCAAAACCAATTTGCTCAGGAATCAAAGCAGCTTAACCCCAAATCATTGTAATCGGCTGAGCTGAAAAGATCTGCAAAGTTGATATTAGTGCCTGCAGTGAGCGCTCTGCCACTCTCCCCGGTCTAAATCTGGAGCTAGGAAGGAGGGCTAAGGTACCAAGTGCTCACACCAACCTGCCGTCACCTGCATTACCCTGAGTCAGCAACAAAGCTGGGGAGAAAGTGCTCCTTAAGTGAGGTGAAGCCCAACTGGGGTGTTAATTAACACCGTCAAATATTCTGAATCCAAATAAAATGATTCCCCAGCACAGGTACAGATCTAAACACAGATCCAGTTAATCCTATGATGTCACTAGGGAAATTCAGAAGCTTATTCACAAATACATTTCACAGTTGACTGACGTCTGATTGCCAAAATCAATTTTTTAATGT
The DNA here is from genome assembly GCF_055505025.1 of Bos grunniens. Taxonomy (NCBI): domain Eukaryota; kingdom Metazoa; phylum Chordata; class Mammalia; order Artiodactyla; family Bovidae; genus Bos; species Bos grunniens. The sequence goes on from NC_141165.1 coordinate 153,268,170, forward strand.
TTGAAACTGATTGAAAGTCTAAATGTGGATCCATCTCACCCAGCCCGCTTGGTGATCTGAGGATTCGTTCAGGGACACTGACATGTTTGAAAACCCTTGATTCAGCCCTGGACGAGAGAGGCCTTCCTTCTCTCTGAGAAGAAACCAAAGCCCACCCTTTCAATGTCTTGTCTTGTCTTGATGTGCAAGTGAAAGTGAAAAGTGTCAGTCGCTCAGTTGACTCTGTGTGACCCCATGGACTGTAGCCCACCAGGCTCCTCTGTCCATGGGATTCTCCAGGCAAGAATACTGGAGTGGGTTACCATGGCCTCCTCCAGGGGATCTTCCCAACCCAGGGATGGAACCCGGGTCTCCTGCATGGCAGATGGATTCTTTACCATCTGAGCCACCAGGGAAGCCCATGATGTGCAAAGCCCTCATTAAACTTGGTTTGATAAAAGAATGTTTTATGACTTTACACTTTGCACCAACCAAACTGTGAGGCTCTTTCTTTCCTTTTACTCTTTCTTGAAGTGCTTATATTGTTGTTGTTGTTTAGTTGCTAAATCATGTCCGACTCTTTTGCAACCCCATGGACCCACCAGGCTCCTCTGTCCATGGGATTTCCCAGGCAAGAATACTCGAACGGGTTGCCATTTCCTTCCCCAGAAAAACTCTTGACATCATTTTTGCTATCTGAAAACTGAATGCAAAATCAATTAGTGGAAATATTCCTGAAAAATACACCATCTGCTGAAAAAGGCATGCAAACTCTAATAGCCTTTAAAGGCCACCTCCAGGATACACTGCAGTGACTGTGCGGCAAGTTCCTTGAAATCCAAAGGCTTCAATTTCCTCAACCATATAAATGATGGTGTTCAAATTAATTTTCTCTGACTTCCCAGCTCTAGCTTCCAATTATATGTTTCCATGACTTTAAAATTCCCATTGGCTTTCATTGCCCCAAATTACATTTCTTTACAGAACCACTTTTATCTCACATGCCAAGGCTAAGAGTTTCAGGACTCCAGTGGTGACTGACGTAACTAAACCCGGACTTGTAACTGGAAGGGTGAAGGGGAGAGGGGAGGAGGGGTAGCCAGCGGAAAGAGGGAACAAGGAGGACAGAGGACGAGTCCATGAGCTCTCAGCCCCTATCAGCTCCACCCACATGGAGCCCAGTGCTGTCCCGCCCCCACACACACTGTGAGGCAGTTGGTTCCAAGGTCTCCAAGCGCCTTGCACAAGAGATGCATGTGGTTCGTGGGGGTGAGAGCATCTGGGTTCTCACTGGTGTGGGATCTTTTAGGCATCTCTCTGCTCAACAGCGATAAACAATAACAATTATTATTGGCACAAATAGTCACATCACTGCTGAGTAACGAATGTACCAAGATAAGAAGTCAAGCTGTAATTTCAGTCCTGCTGTCTTTCCAAAGAACATGCAGCCAAGATAACCTTACCATTCAGCACGATAGCCTCCTGCAAAAGCTGGGGCAGGGAGTGTTCTCACTGGGGAGGCCTCCTTTGCTCACAGGAGGTGCAAAAACAGGCAGTAAGAAGACCTACTTCAAGTCCAGGCTCCACTAACAACCAGGTAAGTGACTTAAAGTAAACCCTCCAGTTTCTTCAGTAAAATGGGAAGTTGACATAGATGCCTTTGACAATGGGTGGGATGGGCTAACAGGCTTTGTAGGAGCACATGCCTAATATTTTCCCTAAACGGTAAAGGGTGCAACATAGGCAAAGATATGTCAATCAGGAAATAAGCCAAGCCTGCTTCTCAAGCTGTTTTAGTGTTTAGAATGTTTTTGATGTTTTTCTGTTGATATTGTTATTTTGGTCATGGATATAGATAGTGCAGTTGAGACATGAGCTTCCCTCATGCTCAGTGGTAAAGAATCCACCTGCCAATGAAGGAGACACAGGTTCGATCTCTGGGCAGGGAAGATCCCCTAGAGAAGAGAATGGCAACCCACTCCAGTATTCTTGCCTGAGAAATCCCACAAACAGAGGAGCCTGGCGGGCTACAGTCCAGGGGGTTACAGAAGAATCAGATACGCCTCAGTGACTAAAAAACAACACAATTGAGACTAGTCACATGCTGAATGGGAGAGTGGGGCCCCTTCCAAGAGCCCAGGTCCACAGAGACCCCTCTTGAGCCCTTCCTGTCGAGCCCCTACTATGAGGAAGCAGCACGTCCCCTCACGACGGTCACTGCAGTGAGTCACAGCAGCCTTGGGTGCTCACCAAGGACAGCCAATAAAGTAGTATTAGGTTTTGTTTTCCATGGGGAAGAAGAGCTTTTAACTTCATTTCATATTACAGGAGAATGGTAAATGTCATTTCACATTTTCTGCATTACCCAGAACATGTCCAGGTGAAGCTGGGTAGGAAGGACACACCCAGCACGTGGGTATAACGGCGAAGTAAAAAGGACCACACCCACAGATGCATTTCTAACACCTGACATCTGCCAGAGTTCTCTGCTAGTGAAAGGAACATCATCAATTCAAATCAGGGGACCTGTAATACCAGAACTTGCTAATGGGAATCTACTCGGTTCGCTTTCCCTTCCAAGCACACAAGCATTGGATTTTATGGTCTCTAAGACCACACGGCTGGAGAAGGCAATGGCACCCCACTCCAGTACTCCTGCCTGGAAAATCCCATGGATGGAGGAGTCTGGTGGGCTACAGTCCATGGGGTCGCTGAGGGTCGGACACGACTGAGCGACTTCACTTTCACTTTTCACTTTCATGTATTGGAGAAGGAAATGGCGACCCACTCCAGTGTTCTTGCTGGAGAATCCCAGGGACGGGGGAGCCCGGTGGGCTGCCGTCTATGGGGTCACACAGAGTCGGACACGACTGAAGCGACTTAGCAGCAGCAGCAGCAAGACCACATGGCGCCATTTTCCCTAGACACAGATCCAACATGCAAAGATTACTTTCAATCAGGAAATGCAACAAGCTTATATATCAGAATAGTAAATGGCCCGAGGTAAGGCAATAGACTCATGAAGGGTCATAGACCAGTGTATATAAGCGCCGAAACAAGGATGGCGATCTTGTAGGTCAGAATGGTTACGTGACCTGCTCAGGCTCACAGAATAAAATGACAGCAGACTCAGCCTAGAAGCCAGATTGATTGAAACCTGCTGTTCCTTCCACCAATTCAGGTATTACCTCCTTAAAATAATTCCCTAAAATAAACATTAAAGGCAGCATAAAAGTGAAAGTCGCTCAGCTGTGTCCCACTCTTTGTGACCCCATGGACTCCTGCCAGGCGCCTCTGTCCATGGAAGTCTCCAGGAAAGAATACTGGAGTGGGTAGCCGTTCCCTTCTCCAGGAGATCTTCCCAACCCAGGGATCAAACCCAGGTCTCTGAATTGCAGGCAGATTCTTTACTGCTTGAGCCACCAGGGAAGCCCAAGAATGCTGGAGTGGGTAGCCTATCCCTTCTCGAAGGGATCTTCCTGACCCAGGAATTGAACCGGGGTCTCCTGTATTGCAGGTGGATTCTTTACCAACTGAGCTACCAGGGAAGCCCCAAGACAGCATATACATAAATAATTCTGAACCTCAACACAGTACAAAAGGCACATATAAATAAAATGATATACATTGATCCCGTCTACAACTAATAGCAAACCATAATAACTGGATGCACAAGAAACTTCTTGGCTCAACTCCAGACTAGCAAACAAGAGGCTCAGAAACTTCGGATGGAAGGATGCAATTAAGCCAGGATGGCTGAAGGCAGGCTGATTCACCAGCAGCCAGCGTCCTCCCAAACAAATTACAGTAGTAAGCTTGGCAAGAAAAAGGGGGAAGCCTGGTAACGGCATGGGACACTCATACATGCCAAGGGTCAAGAGGGCACCCTGGTCAAAGACGAGGATCCCCCAATTTGAAAAGTCCTACTCCGAGAGGCCCAAGAAATTAAAATATATCTCCACAGATGATACAAAATGGCATCATTCCTAACTTGCACATGAATGCTCAATGCAATATTATTCACAATAGGCAAAAAGTGAAAACATCCAAGGTGTCCATCAGCAAGTGAATGGATAAACAGGATGCCGTCTGATAAACACAGTGGAATATTATTCAGCCATTCAAAGGAATGGAGGATGATGCTTGCTACATATGGATGAACCTTGAAAATGTCATGCTACAGTGACAAGGTCAAAGCCCACTCACATGAAATACTTAGACTAGGCAAATTCATGGATATAAAGAGGAGATCCGAGGTTACCAGGTGCTGAAGAGCAGGGGAAATGAGGATTTACTGCTTAATGGTAACAGTGTTTCTTGGAGGTGAGGAAAAAGTTTGGGGCATAGACAGTGATGGTCATTGCACAATCTTGTCAATGTAATTACTGTTACTGAATTATAAACACAAAAATGGTTAAAATGACAAGTTTTATGTTACATTTTTTTACCACAATTTTTTTTTTTAAGATTCAAAAAGAGAATTCATCGCTTTCAAACTACTGGTTCAGGTACGTGTAGCTTTTCACAATACTGCTGTTAAAAAGTCATCAAAACTTTAAACACGGTAACTAAGCTTTAATGTGTGCCCATTCTCCCTGTCACATCACCATGACCTCGACCATACACCAGCAGCATTTTTCTCTGACTGTAAGAGGTAAAACGGGATTGTCCAATCTGTAAAACAAAACCTCTTGTAATCACGAAGATAAAACGAGGCACACCTTTGCACATCAGGAGCTTCCACGGCTGACAGACGTTACACCTGTAGGGAACGTCTCTCACCATGGCTCCACTTCCACCAACCCATCCCAGTCCCAAATTTCACAGCGGAACATGAAGCCAGAAAGGGTGGGATCTGAGCCTAGAAGAGTAAGAGGAGAAAACAACTCAAATTCAAATTATCAAATGAAAATACTAAATGGCACACTTTTTTCTGAGAGTGATAAACAGTCTTTTATTGGGTTTGGTTCAGTTCTAGGATGAAAGAAAATATAGCCATGGAAAATGTCTTATATTCCTAGTGTTTACTGTCTCACATATCCATTTAATTGAATATCGGCTGTTTTTTATTATTGAAACTTTATATTATTCTTTTTTTCTACTGCTTTATTAATATACTTTTTAATTTTCACAGAGCATGTTTTATGCATTTTTCCCACATAGCAGACCTAGGCTGGCCAGGAATTCCTTTTCTAGTCACAGGCCTATTTTCTAATTTTTGTAAAGCCTCAGTCCCCCATCTGTAAGACAGGTTATAATGTGGGTTGGCCAACAGTTCCTTCGGGTTTTTCTGCAACACCTTACAGAAAAGATGGACGAACCTTTGGCCAACCCACATAGTATTTTACTTGTGACGCTACAGGAGGCTGAGAGCACTGAGAAAATTTATGAAGACCTCCGTCAAAATCATAGGACTGGGGTCTGCTCATCAATGTTTGTATCTGGTCCTCATGACAGTGCAACAAAGTGCTAGACCCATTTAACCAATAGAGAGACTGAGGCACACAGGGGTTACGTGAATTGCCCAAAGCTGTTCAACAGGAGGAGGCAGGTCTGAAATTCTAACTTGGTCTCACAGAGGCTGGGAGCCTGGCTCTTCCCGACCTCAATGCTACACTTGGCCTATAACCTTGACATTCATCGTTGACCTGGGCAGCCTCACGTGCACTGCATTTGTTTCTACTGTCCTCATCACCTCCAGAAGTCACTGATTCTCAGCACCTCACAAAGTCACAGAGCTGAGTCTGATTCCCAAAGCCTGTGCTTACTCACAGGGCTCCTTGCCTCCCTCCCAAGACCAAATGGAGTGGCAAGCCACATACTTCAGAGTCTGACATGAAGTTATTGGAAGATAATCATCACTCCATCTGAGAAAGATGACCGAACAAGGTATCTAAGGTGAGCAAGTTCAACTGGGCAACAGTCAAAGAATATGCATAACCCACATGAAGAAAATTCATCAGTTCAGTTCAGTCACTCAATCATGTCCAACTCTTTGCGACCCCATGGGCTGCACCACACCAGGCCTCCCTGTCCATCAGCAGCTCCCACAATTTACTCAAACTCGTGTCCAAAGAGTCAGTGATGCCATCCAACCATCTCATCCTCTGTGGTCCCCTTCTCCTCCTGCCTTCAATGTTTCCCAGCATCCGGGTCTTTTCAAACGAGTCAGTTCTTCGGATCAGGTGGCCAAAGTACTGGCGTTTCAAGCTTCAGCGTCAGTCCTTCCAATGAATATTCAGGACTGATTTCCTTTAGGATTCAAAGTGTCCTTTCGCAGAACCAAGGTCCCCTGCCAGAGGCAAGTTCCAGGTCCAGGTTGAGATAATTAACCATTGGGTGGGTATTTTATACTAACCTATTTGCAGTGTTGGTTCCCAGTCAAAAGAAATACATGATGAACAGAATCTTGCTGGCGCTCAACCAGCTCACACTCTCCCAGACTTCCCACCGAAGCACAGCAGGTGAGTCACAGGATGACACATGGCTCTTGGCGTAGGTACCAAGAGTTACTCGTGCCTCCTGGTCAGAGTGGAGGAGGCTCCTCTCCAAGCGGCCTGACCAACGCCTCACCAGACCACCTGAAACCCTGAAGCTCAGCTTTCCACTCCCAGCCACCTGGCTACTGGGAAAAGGGATTTCTCAGCATCGGATTACAATGATGCCCAACCTGCCACGCTTTGAGATCTTTGCAGAAGGCTGGCGATGACCAAGATAAGCCATCTCAGCTTCAACGTGTTCACACACCTTGCTCAAGCTCGGGTTTGTGACTCAGACTCCTCCCTCCTCCCAAAGCCCTGTGCCCTGAGTGCCTTTGTTCTTCTTTGCTGGCCACAGATGAACTCAGCCCATTGGAGAACAGCTGTAATCCCTTCCCTGCTGAACTTTCCATCGGCAAAAATTAGTCAGGTTGGCTGGGTGTGAGGTCAGCTGTTTCCTGAAGGAACACCCACCAGAGAGTTCCCTTTCCCGCTCCAAATAAAAATCAAATATAGCTCTTAACCAGCCTCATAGATGCTACTGGCACATACATGGACCCTACTGACTCAGTCGACTTCAATAACCAAAAACAATATTCTTGGCTTTTGGCATTAGCATGGGATTTTGTTTTCATGGGAACATGGTGCCAGCTCATGCTATTTGCTCCCATGGGAATGTGCATTCATTCTGAGTATACATGGACCCTAGATTTGAGCCCTTTATTCAAGATACCTTCTCTGGGAGGTCCTTTCCCCTCCCTCATCTTCTTTCCCACTTCCCTGCTTTATTTCTTCCTCCTTTATACACACAGAATATGTTAACACACAGGCACTACATCAACAAGAAAAAGATCAACAACCAAAGAGAAAAATGACAAGTGATTTAAACAGGTGGTTCACAAAAGAGGATATTCCAAATGGCCAAGAAACCCATGAGCAGGCGTTTAGCCTTCATCAGGAAAATATAAATTAAATCCAGAAAATCCTCTCATTACCAGAACAGCTAGAATGAAAATGAGTGATAATGCCGGGGGTCCTGGAGAACATGAAACAAGAACTCTTACATTCTCAGGGAGAGTGGAACTGGCTCAACTTCCTTCTGTATTAAAGATGAAAAATCAGCAATTCCACTCCCAGAGATAAACCCAAGAAATGCGTGCACATGTGCACTCAGGAAACTGTCCCCAAACATTCTCTGCAGCATTATTCACAGTAGCCAAATGTTAGAACTAACCCATTTTTCACCAGCACTAGAATGGTTAGATCAGTTATAGTCTGCATATACAATGAAACTGTGAAACAGTGAAAATGGACAAATCAGACCTACACACAGGAGAGATGAATCTCATTGTTTAAAAAGTGGAGGAAATGAAACCATACCTAAAAGAGTAAATAAAGAATGGTGGCTCAGATAGTAAAAAACTGCCTACAGTGTGGGAGACCTGGGTTGGATACTTGAGTTGGGAAAGGCTACTCACTCCAGTCTTCTTGCCTGGAGTATTCCATGGACAGTGGAGCCTGGCGGGCTACAGTCTGTGGGGTCTCAAAGAGTCAGACACACCTGACTTCACTTTAACTTGAGCTTCCCTGGTGGCTCAGCTGGTAAAGAATCCGCCTGCAAAGAGGGAGACCTAGGTTCCATCCCTGGATTGGGAAGACCCCCCTGGAGACAGGAACAGCTACCCACTGCAGTATTCTGGCCTGGAGAATTCCATGGACTGTGTAGTCCCTGAGGTCACAAGGGAGCCACTAACACTTTCACTTTCTGCTCATATAAGATTCAAAACTAAACTACAGTGCTCAAAGAGACATAATTGAGTAATAAAACTGAAGAAAAGCAAAACCATGATTCCAAAGAACTCCGGCCCAGTTGTTATCTTCAGGAGGTGGGAGGAGATCCTGACTGAGCACAGAGGGGCAGGTCTTCTGGCGGGGCTGACAACGTTCCATTTCTTGAGCTGGTGATGACCACACCCACCTTAGAGTGTACATTCAAGTGTGCTATTCCAAACGGGTGGCCCGTTTCACAATTTAAAAAGAGTTTAGAAACCCCCTCCACCAAGAAAATCCACATGAAAACTATCTTGGAGAAAAATATCTTTCATCAAATATTAAACCCCTTCCCAAATAAGAAAGCCTCTTATTTTTAGGCTGCAGATATAAAATCCTGTATAAACAGCAGAGCTTCATAAAAAAAAAAATCTCTGAAAGAAAGTTCAATGACTAAGACAGTTAGTGACACATAAGATAACATTCTTGTTCTAAAGGGACTACTTAGTGCATGAAGCCATTCTTCTCTACTAGCCATTTAAACTACATTAAATTAAATTAAATCTACTAGCCATTTAAATGGAGAAGGCAATGGCACCCCACTCCAGTACTCTTGCCTGGAAAATCCCATGGACGGAGGAGCCCGATGGGCTGTAGTCCATGGGGTCGCTAAGAGTCAGACACTACCGAGCAGCTTCACTTTCACTTTTCACTTTCATGCATTGGAGAAGGAAATGGCAACCCACTCCCGTGTTCTTGCCTGGAGAATCCCAGAGATGTGGGGGCCTGGTGGGCTGCCATCTATGGGGTCACACAGAGTCGGACACAACTGAAGCAACTTAGCAGCAGCAGCCATTTAAAATACTAGTAGGTCGTATGGACATAGATTCCAGTAACTCTTTTCCTTGAGGACTATTGTCATAAGTGTGACTGATTAGAAAAAGACCCTGATGCTGGGAAAGATGGAAGGCAAAAGAAGAAGGGAGTGGCAGAGGATGAGATGGTTAGAAAGCATCAACAACTCAGTAGACAAGAATTTGAGCAAACTCCGTGAGATAGTGGAGGACAGAGAAGCCTGGTGTGCTGCAGTCCATGATGTCGAAAAGAGTCAGACACAACTTAGGGACTGAATGATAACAACAAATAAGATCTTCCCAACCCAAGGATAGAACCCAGGTCTCCCACATTGCAGGCAGATTCTTTACCATCTGAGACACTAGGGAAGCCCAAGATATAGATAGATAGATAGATAGACAGACAGATAGATATGATGTATATATTTATTATTATGTACACATATACGTACATGTTTATGTATTATAGCTCAGTCAGTAAAGAATCTGCCTGCAGTGCAGGAGACCTGGGTTCAGTCCCTGGGTTGAGAAGATCCCCTGGAGAAGGAAATGGCAACCCACTCCCGTACCCTTGTCTGGAAAATCTCATGGACAGAGGAGCCTGGTGGGCTGCAGTCCATGGGTTCACACGACTGAGCAACTAACACTTACTTACTTATGTATTATATATAGCCAGCATAAGAATATGCCACTCAATATGCACTCAATATGCCAGCAAATCTGGAAAACTCAGCAGTGGCCATGGGACTGGAAAAGGTCAGTTTTCATTCCAATTCTTTTATTGAAGAATTGATGCTTTTGAACTGTGGTGTTGGAGACGACTCTTGAGAGTCCCTTGGACTGCAAGGAGATCCAACCAGTCCATCCTAAAGGAAATCAGTCCTGAATATTCATTGGAAGGACTGATGCTGAAGCTGAAACTCCAATACTTTGGCCACCTGATTGTAAAAAGCTGACTCATCTGGAAAGACCCTGATGCTGGGAAAGATTGAAGGCGGGAGGAGAAGGGGATGACAGAGGATGAGATGGCTGGATGGCATCACTGACTCGACAGGCATGAGTCTGAGTAAACTCCAGGAGTTGGTGATGGACAGGGAGGCCTGGCATGCTGCAGTCCATGGGGGTCGCAAAGAGTCAGACACAACTGAGCGACTTAACTGAAGTATAAGAATACACCTCTTTTGAGGACTTTAAGATGAAACAAGCATGTAACAGTGGGCTCAGCACACTGACTGTCTTCCCTACTTCTTCTAGGGAGTCACTGGAGGTATGGACCTAATGCTTACAACTTGGAAGCGCCAGAAAGAAAGTACAGAAGATGCAGTGGTCAGCCCCGCACTGATCCCAAGGACTCAAGCCATTCACCCAATAGAGTTTGCCCTTGTGCTCATGATGAATCATGGAACCATCACCCTTGAATGTACTATAATTTTTAAAGAAATGCCCAAAGGACCATTCATCTCTTAGAGCACTCTTTCTTACCCACACCATGAAGCAGTTGATTTCTTTATGTTCCGATGAGTAGCCAACCTATAAACAGGAACATCAAGCTCTGTGATGTCTTTTTTGCCGAGGAATAGTGGCGGAGACCACTCCTTTCCTCCTTCATTTGTTACTATTTTTCTCTACATGCTTCACCCTTTATTCTTCCTCCATCCCCAGACACAAAGGATGGAATAATCATTAAACCCCAAGCCCCTGAACACAGTCATTGGCCCAGAGGTGAGATGACCATCTATATTAGCCAATCAGAGAACCTCCTTGGGAATAATTTTTTTAAACTGAGGAAGTCAGTCTAGAGCTGCTGGCAGCCAAGTCTCTGCTGTGTTCAAGCTAAACAGAGAAAAATCTAATTCAACTCAGGGAAAAACAGGGATGAAAGACAGAGAGTCCTGACGTGCTGACGCCCCTGGGTCTAACTGTCCCCCAAACCCAGCTTCATCGTGCTCCTTACAGGGTCCAATGTTTCCATTTTGACCTTCTTTAAATCAACTTGTGTTAGTCACTCAGTCGTGTCTGACTCATGATCTCATGGACTGTAGTCCAACCAGGCTTCTCTGTTCATGGAATTCTCCAGGCAAGAATACTGGAGTGGGTTGCCATTTCCTTCTCCAGGGAATCTTCCCCACATGGGGACTGAACATCGGTCTCCCACATTGTAGGCAGACTCTATACCAAGTGAGCCACCAGGGAATCAACTTGAGTTTCTAAACCTTGCAACACAAAATTCTAACTAATATTGCTGGGATCTCATTTTTCTTTTTTAAATGGTTTTATTGTTGATGTTGCTACTTTACTGATGGAAGATGCAGAAATCTGCCCCTATGATCTACAGCACACCTCCACACCATACATTTGTGAAAAAATCATTTGTGAGTCCCTAAGCTTACTCTCTTTTTTTAATTTTTATTTTATATTGGAATAGAGTCGATTAACAATGTTGTATTAGTTTCAGGAATAGAGCAAAGTGATTCTGTTATACATATACCTTTGTCTATTATTTTTTAAATTATTTTCCCATTTACATAATACTGAGCAGAGTTTTCTGTGCTACACAGTAGGTCCTTGTTGGGTGGGAGTGTGTGTGTGTGTGTGTGTGTGTGTGAGCGCGCACAAGTGCACTAAGTTGCTTCAGTATACGGACTGTAGCCCGCCAAGCTCCTCTGTCCATGGGATTCTTCCAGCAAGGATACGGCTGTGGGTTGCCATGCCCTCCTCCAGATCTCCCCAACCCAGGGATGGAACCTGAGTCTCTGATGTCTCCTGCACTGGCAGGCAGGTACTTTACTATTAGTGTCACCTAGGAAGCCCCCTTGTTGGTATCCATTTTAACTATAGCAGTGTGTGTCCACGTCCATCCCAAGCTCCCTAACTATCCCTTCTCCCCACCCTTCCCCACTGCTAACTGAGTTCCTTCTCTAAGTCTGTGAGTCTGTTTGTGTTTTGTAAACGTTTGCTCTTTGCAGAATCTGTCTCTTTTTACTTCTTTTAAAACTACACCCTGGGTGTGTTCTTCTCCCTATTTTATTTATTTCTTATTTGCTCTTGATTTTTTTTCTTTTCCCAATGTTGAAGGACACGTGGCGAATATCTTGGATTTTTCTCTGTTCCATGAGAAGGGTGATCTCCCCCAAATTAAGACCTGAAAATGGAGCAGCGGCTGTAGATGCTTCTGCAGCATCCAGATTACGATCTTAGAGCTCTTCCCAAAGAAACCTCTGTAGCTCTGAGGAAACTCCACGCTTGGGGCAACCAAAGGAAGTGCCTTTGCAACCGCACAACATGCAATGGAACCACAGAAAAGAAAAAAAAACAGCCACTTCCGGTATATTTTCTGAAGCATTTCACTTAAAAGGAGATCTAGAAAGAAACAGGAGGAAAAACACAGAGCAAAACAGCTCCTTGACAACAGAGGAGAATGTTCAGGGCTGCAGGGGTCATTTGCATGGACTTCATACATCTCTCTATTCTCCTGATAATAAAGGACATAATTTCAGCATTTTCTAAGAGGGCAAAAACGCATTCCTCCTTTCCCCAGCCAACAGCTTTCTGAAGTAATTCTACGGTGGGCTCACAGGACACCCCCCATCCACTCCCCTGCCCTCTCGCCCTGCTTCCTAGGGATGGATTAGAGGCCCCAGCAACTGCATAGTTTTACGTTTCTCTGAACCACACAAAAAAATTAAAGGATCCCAGGTGGAATAAATTTGTTCAGTAAAGAACCACGTAAAAGTGAAATCGCTTCTAGAGCGCTCTCTCAGAGCTTAATGAATGGAACTCCATTTCTCAATCGAAAATTCTGATCAAATGGGAAGCCCTTCAGAGGTTCCTGCTGAAAACCGACTCTGCTGGCCTTGCAACCAGGAGCTGGAGTGGAGTACTGGGGAGCAGAGGAAGCTATGTTTGGCAGTGGAATAGTGGAACTGAGAAAATACTGGAATATGAGCCACAGAGGGAGAGTAAAGAACAGCTCAACATATAGGAACTGCTGATACGAGTTGGGCTTCACATGGTAAAGAATCCGCCTGCAATGCAGCCGACCCGGGTTCAATCCCTGGGTCGCAAAGATCCCCTGGAGAAGGAAATGGCTACCCATGAGTACTCTTGCCTGGAGAATCCCACGGACAGAGGAACTTGGCAGGCTACAGTCCATGGGGTGGCAGAGAGTCAGACACGCCTGAGCAATTAACACTTTCCAATTCAATACCATCTAAGCTCTACAAACATATCTTGGAGCAACTAATCCCATGGTGGCCGAAAACTGCCATGGGTAGATGGATGGTTGGACAAACTAAGAAGAAGATGATGACAATTACAACTAAGTGAGTGTATACTGATGGAAAGGAGAAGGAAGACAGGCAGACCACATCAAAATCGCTGAGCAATGGCCTGGACCAGAGTGGACAGACTTTTTCTATGAAGAGCAGATAGTATTTTAGGCTTTACAGATATTATAGGCTTACCTCAGTTCAGTTCAGTCGCTCAGTTGTGTCCAACTCTTTCCAACCCCATGGACTGCAGCATGCCAGGCCTTCCTGTCCATCAACAACTCCCAGAGTTTACCCAAACTCATGTCCATTGAGTCAGTGATGCCATCCAACCATCTCATCCTCTGTCATCCCCTTCTCCTCCTGCCTTCAATCTTTCCCAGCATCAGGGTCTTTTCAAATGAGTCAGCTCTTTGCATCAGGTGGCCAAAGTATTGGAGTTTCAGCTTCAACATCAGTCCTTCTAGTGAACATTCAGGACTGACTTCCTTTAGGGTGGGCTTACCTGGATCTCCCAAAATTCCTACGTTCTAACACTGGGCTTCCCAGATGGCACTAGTGGTAAAGAATTCACCTGCCAATGCAAGAGACTCAAGAGATACAGGCTTAATCCCCGCATTGGGAAGATCCCCTGGAGGAGGACATGGCAACCCACTCCAGTATTTTTGCCTGAAGAACCCCAAGGACAGAGGAGCTTGGCAGGTTATGGTCTATAGGGTCGCAAAGAGTCAGACACAACTGAGCAATCGAGCACACAACCCTCGTACCTCAGAATACGACAGAATATGACAGTGTTTGGAGATAGGATCTTTAATGAGGTAATTAAGTAAAAATTAGCTCAAACCAGGAAGTCCCTGGCAGTCCAGTGGTTAAAACTCCATGCTTCCCCTGCAGGGGGTATGGGTTCAATCCCTGGTCAGGGAAATAAGATCCCACATACCGTGCTTCACGCCAGGAAAAAAAGAGCTCCTATGGGTGGGCCCTAATCCAGTAGGACTGGCGAGCTTGTAAGAAGAGGAAATTAGGACATAAACCGTCACAAAGGGCAAAGCACGTGAGGACAGAGGGAGAAGACATTCATCTACAAGCCCAGCAGAGAGGCCTCAGAAAGAATCAACTCCGCCAGCGTCTTGACCTCAGACCACTTACCTCCAGAACTTAAACAAGAAAGGAGAGAAGAGGAGGGAGAAAAGGAAGAGATGAGTGGCGGGACAGAGGACTCCCAACTGTGTACGTCAAGCTGGTTCAGCCCACCCTCCCCACCCCTGATAAGAGACGCGACAGAACTGGGGTATAAGCACTACCAACAGCACAGAGGGGCACAGAGCCTAACGACCAGGACATCCCTTTTCTACTTCTAGGTCCGTCACTTAACTGCTAGATTTAAAATCAAGCCACAGGAAGACTTAGTTTCCTAGTCAGCAGAATGCAACTAGATGTACCAGGCAGACAGATTTAAATAGCAGAATACATTTTTTAAAAAAATTCACTAGCTACCCATTTTAAATGGCTTTGTATTCTTTTTCTTTGTGGAGACATCTCCATAGCAACAAAACCTGAATACCTCGGTATTCAACCCAAGCTTACCCGCCCAGTGAATTTGGCAAGATCGGTTTCTTCTTACTAAAGGCACAAAACAATTAAGGGTAACTAGAAAATCTGACAGACCTCATGCATGCTTCTTGGAGCCAGGAACAGACAACCAAGAGACATCCTCTCGCTTCTCAACCAAGGTGGCAACGTTCCGATTCCTCACAGTGCAGTAACAAAAGCGTTGATCACGGTGCTCCGAAAGACCAGCTCACTGTTCACGTTATTTACACATCTGTCCTTGCGCTGGTATTATCTGCATCCTTGTGGGCCACTATAATATTTTACTTTAAATGACATCTTATTTGGAATCATATGATCAATATAACTTTATCCGTCATTGTCTTTTCTGAACTGCTTCACGGACCACAAATGAAGGGGGCCTAAAGAACAAGATCGATGTCAGGTTCAAAGTAATCAACGTGCTAAACCCCCCAAAGAGGCCACCTATAAATTACCACAGGAAGTTCATCCCAGTTTAGACACTTCATGCAAAGACGCATATTAAAAGAATTAACTTTGAAACACTTTTTTCTGAATTCAAACTTAGCCATACGTATTACATTCAAGGAACTTGTACCAACCTGACGGTCAGTTGGCAAGAGAAATCCACCAATTATTTTAACTTCATGAAAGATTTTCAGGGAAAACATGTAAGACATATTAATAACTCCCTACTTTGTATCTTAGGCTCCATTCTGAAAAGACCTTTAATATTTCAAAATAATTGGTTTTAAGCTTTCCAAATAACCTTTCCTAAAAATCCAAGTGAATCGCTCCAGCAGTTTATTACTGTTTGTAGCTCAACAGATTACTCACTCGAGCTGAGCCACACACATACCGTTTTTAATTAGCGTGTCACAGTGTGCCTTGATTTCAAATCCAAAATATTCTAATCCAAAGTGATTCTGTAGGCTTCCTATTTGCTGCCAGGAGCTTGAAACGTTAAAAACAGCAACCAAGTTTTCACATCTCAAGGCAGCACGGAGCATTTCAGGAAAGCATACAGGCTTCAAATAGGCCCACAAAGAGATCCCAAATGGCAGCTATCTGTTGATAAGACCTTAGATCTGATTATCCTCCCCTACACTCATTAAAAAAAAAAAAAAAAAAAGGATGCTGGATGGACACTGAATAGCATCCTATTGCTAGAAGGAAAACCTTATAAAGCAGGAACTTGTAGCTTAAACTCTTCAGTAGCAGGAGAAAAATAAGGCAAAACAAGGCAAAACTGCTAAAAATACAAGTACATAGACTCTTCAATACTATAAAACTGAAGATGCTGGCTTTGCATGCAAATTTTGAACAAATCCGTAAGGATTCAGCCAGCAAAATCCAGAAACTGGGAAACCTGACAGGTCAAAGACTTAAGTTACTTTTTTTAAAGTTTATGTACTAGAGTCTAGCTGCTTGACAATGTTGTATCAGTTTCTATTGTACAGCAAAGTGATTCAGTTATGCACATGTGCCCTATTTTTTGGATTTCCTTCCCATTTAGGTCACTCAGAGACTTAAGTCACTTTAATCCATAACATGAAAGGGACAAAAAGAAAGCAAGAGAGAATAAGGGGGAACTTATTGATCACATGACACGTAAGACATTATCCATCAGCGGCAACATAGGGCGTGCAATTTGGATCCTGATGTAAAAAGATAGGACATTCAAAAACTATGAGCCAGGAGGATAAATTTGAAAACTGACTAGATATGGGATAGTGTTAATGAGTTACAGTCGGTATGGTTTTTCATGTTATCTTTTTTGCAACATATACTGATATATTTGCAGAGGAGAGGATATGGTGTCTGGGATTTGCATCAGAACAATCCAAGATCTGCATGTGTGTGTGTGTGTGTGTATGGTGACTGCAGAGGAAAGCAGGCTGGCCATAAATTGCCAATCCTTGAAGCTAGGCAAAACAGTTTGTATGGGGCCCGATATACTATTCTCTTATGAATGCTTGAAACTGTCAATTAAAAAAAAAATAGTATGTACAAGAAATACTGTGGTCTGAACGCCCAGAAAATGCCTCTGGGTGGCCTGAGGGTGTGTGTGGCCTAAAGACATATTTTGTTTGGATTGTGGGACTGTTTTTTTCAAAAAGATTTTTTTTTTCTTTTCCTTTTTAATCCAACATTTAAAAATAAGAAGGCTTCAGGATTTCCAACTTCTCTGAAAACACAGGAACGATCTGGCAACCCGGGGCCACAGCAGCAAGGCCTGGAGTGTGGCCCGTGCCGCCCCCGTCTCCCTGGCACTCATGGACCGATAACAGCTTCCCCTGGTCTGTGATCAACTGAAACCGATCCCACGCACAGCTCTCTTCAGAGCCTTGACACAGCACCAACCTGAGGGCCAGGGCCTCCAGAATTTACATGTTCCATTGATCAGCCCAAACCACTCGAGTTCTGTTTTCTGACCAGTAATCAAAAGGCCCTGACAATAACTTCAAGACAAGCGCCAGGAGAGTTTCCGTTTATATTGCAAAAAAGCCGTGATTGGAAACATATGGACAGTCAGGACGCTGCGAAAGAAAACTCTGGAGTTCTCAGTCGATTGGGTTTGGGGACTGCCCCCCTAGCCAGCTCTGCCGGGCTGCCCTATTGCTGAGGACACAGGCCTGGCTGCAGTCCTGCTCCCCAGGCCCCCAGGAAGGAGTTCCTTACCTCTCCCCTCATTTTACAGCTCAGGGTGCAGTCAACGGAGGGTGAGTCATTCACCCAACTCTTTTCCAAAGGGTCATCAAAGGGAAAGGATGGGGGACGAAAAGGTCCTCGGGGGACACACTCCAGAGCTCCTGGATGACTATTTGTTCCTGCATGTTTTGAGTCCCTTTAAAATATTTTCCCAGTGTGGTATATAGAATGCATAAACACAGGTCTTATGATATCACACTGTATTCAATATCCTGTCATAACCATACGGGGAAAGGATATGAAAAAGAATGTATGTACATGTATAACTGGATCCCTTTGCTGTATAGGCAGAAATTAACACCACAGTGGACATCAGCTATACTTCAATAAAAATAAAAAATACTAAAGAAGAATACAAAAACAAAAATATATTTCCACGGTGACAATGGAATAAGTACAATGTTTCCTTGCCGGGGTGAGGGAGAAACAAAGAAAAGATCTTGAACCTTGAATAGAACCCAAGTTTGAACCACCTGGGTTCTGGCATGCCTGTTTAACCAACCTACGTGGGATGAGTGTTAACAAGATCTCCGAGCAACTGACAGACATTCCTCACTTGTATAGACAGTTGTCTTCTCATCTGGCAACAAAACAAATAAGGTAAGTCCTTCCACGTCTTCAGGTTCTCTGAAGACTCAGATCCCAGATTCTCTGTAACACAGGCTCTCAGATTCATTCACTCCTTGGGCCCAGCTTACCACACTGAGTCAAAGGCAGCTCCCAAGGCCCAGACAGTGACTGTCATATTTTCAGATCCAGCCGTCTATGACCTTGGGTTCTTCCCAAATAAGCTTCCCAGTTAACAATAGACTATTCTCAAATTTTGACTAATTCAACTGCTGACATCAAAAGCAAAAAAATCAAAACAACCTGGGCAGATACGTACATGAGCTATGACTGTGGTGGACAAGGAACGCTCCCAGCTGTCTAAGGAGGGGATCTCGTCATCCTTTAGTGATACCTCGTAGGTATTTGTTCACTTTGTTCACCTTCTCGTAACTTCCAACATACCTAAAGGTAGCAACTCTTTGTTCCCCATTGAAAATGTAGGAAACATCATCTGTGGTCAAAACATCATCTGAGGTCAAAAGGCACCACAGCAACCACTGGCTGGAGTTCCTTAGCATCTGAGCACGAAGATTTGAGGAAATCCTTCAGGACTCATGGTCAGTGGTTCTATGACATTAGTCTGATAAATGCACAGGTTACAACTCATCCTTTGCTCACCACCCCTGTAAGAAAGGTTTGAACTCAACCCAGTGTGATATATGGAGGTTTGGGGGATTTAACAGGTCATCTATGGCTAACCCCTGCTTGACCGAACTTGAGAGTCACGGAGAGTCATAGAAGAACGTCCACGGCAATTGATCTGGCAAGAAAAGGCAAAAGTCTAAACTGGGACAGAAGCCACAGAGATGAAGAGAAGGGCTGAAGGGAAGAAGGAAAGAGAAGGGGAGGAGAAGGGCTTGAGACATTAGGTAGCTAGAGACACTACAAACCAAGACAACAGAAAGAGAGAACCAACCTTTATTTTATTCATATATTTCCTGAGCACCTCGTTTCTGACAGGTACTGTGCAAAACACTGAAGATAAAACAGGGAGCAGAATAGAATAAATAGGGAATGTAGAAAGAGAAGCAGGAGGGTGTCTGGGTTGTTTTTTTTTTTTTTTGAAAGAGAAAAGTAGAGATGAGAATGCCAGCTCATTCAGAGAGATGTTATGTTTGAGGCAAAGTCAAACAGGCTAAAATAACTTGGGTTAATTCAAGGTAACAATTGACTTTAGACATGCTTACTATTATTCTCCGAGCTTCTAAAGTAAAAGCGCTATGACTTTCCTGATGGTCCCATAGTTAAAATTTTGCCTCCCAATATAGGAGGTGTGAGTTTGACTCCTTGTTAAGATCCCACACACCTCGGGGCCAAAAAAAGATCAAAACATAAAACAGAAGCAAGATTGCAACAAATTCGATAAAGATTTTAAAAATGGTCCACATCAAAAAAAAAAAAATCTTAAAAAAAATATAGTAAAAACCTCTTCTCTGGTGCTACAAACCCCTCTGGTTATTGTCCAACCCCTGCCCGTGAAAGCCATGGTCACAGAAGTAACATGTCCCTCCGATGGTCTTTCTCTCCTCACTCTTGCTTAGTCCAAGCCAAGTCACCAGAGACACCCCCAGGGGTCCCTCTGAAGGGTCCTCACCCTTCCCCAACAGCTGCAGAGCCCCTGAGACCATCAGGAAAGCCTCTTTACATCAATTCCGCAGCAATTGCAGAAAATTCGGTGTGAGCTTCAGGCCCAATCGGATCAGCACCTCGAAGAATACCAACAGTGGGAGTAGCACCCCTCCCTCCCCAGATTACACAGTTAGTGTCCCACGAGCAGGGCTGGCTCCCCCAAACCATATGCTGGGTGCTGGTCAGAAGATGGGAAATGAACACTGGGGAGACAATCAAAAACTGTCCACTACAGTGTCCATGCTTTCCCTCCAAAGCTGGGACGATTTCTTCTCCAACTTCTCTTAGCTTCCTTTCTCTGTACAGTTAGGTATACAGAATATTCTCTATGCATACATCTAGATGCCCATTGGAACCCTCTATTTTTGCCACACTGAAAGCATCTGGGGAACTTTCAGGACCTCACACGTACACTCCATTCCATACGGAGAAGGAAGAGATGGACAAAAACAGAGGTGGGGAAAGGATGCTGTGTGTCTTGAGACTCCCAAGGACATCCTGATACAGGATCTGCACATCCCAGCATCACTCTGCCTCTGGTAAGAAGCCCATCCTATCAAAGCACTGCTGGCCAGGAAGGAAAACACCAAGTTCCCAGCAAGGAGAAGACGTTCCCAAAGTTACGGAGGACAATAGCTGACTCCTACAGGGTATTTATTCAACTTTAAGACCAAAGCCACCATGAAACAACTGATCGTTTTGGAAAATACTCATAAAAGAAAAACAACTACTCTTCTCATTAAGCTATTTTAAATATATTTATGCCCCCCGCCAAGGACTGAAACGGTTTCGAACCATTAAAAATTTTGTTTGGCCTAGGTATAAGTGGGGAGAAGGCAATGGCACCCCACTCCAGTACTCTCGCCTGGAAAATCCCATGGACGGAGGAGCCTGGTAGGCTGCAGTCCATGAAGTCGCTAAGAGTCGGTCACCACTGAGCGACTTCACTTTCACTTTTCACTTTCATGCATTGGAGAAGGAAATGGCAACCCACTCCAGTGTTCTTGCCTGGAGAATCCCAGGGATGGGGGAGCCTGGTGGGCTGCCGTCTATGGGGTCGCACAGAATCGGACACGACTGAAGCGACTTGGTGGCAAGTATAAGTGGCAAGGGAACAAGAAGAAATTTAGCAACAAATGCCAGAGAAAGGGTGAAATTTCAGGTCTTCAGAAAATCACGGTTTATACTTTAAAACCAGCATAATAA
This sequence comes from Bos grunniens, assembly GCF_055505025.1. Taxonomy (NCBI): domain Eukaryota; kingdom Metazoa; phylum Chordata; class Mammalia; order Artiodactyla; family Bovidae; genus Bos; species Bos grunniens. The sequence goes on from NC_141165.1 coordinate 153,289,248, forward strand.
AGGTTTTAGTTTTCAACCTTGAACCAGAACTCTATGTTTTCGACACAAGCAAAGAAATATGCCTGCTTTTGAACCATAAATTTGGGCTCTTTATTATTTATACTCTTTCCAAATAATAACATCTTCAGAAACATCCATTTTGGGGTTCAATTTAACCAGCATTTCAGATAAATAAAATATCAAAAGCTCAATATTTAATAGAAAAGTCAACTTCAAATTACCACCAACATATTAAAAGTCACTAAAATAGCATAATCACCTATATCCAGGTAGTTGAGGTGACTGTGTGAAAAATGGATAACATGTGTGTATATGTACATATCAATATATTACATGTGTGTATGCCCACATAATAAAGAGAAAGAATACAAAAAATGTCACACTATAAGCATGATTGATATGGGTGGGAATAGACAATTATTTCCCCTTCCTCATATTTTTCAAACTTTCTACCATAATCACTCATAAATATATAAAAGAAAAAATAACTCTGTCACATACATGAAGATACATGTTTTTATAACATACATTTATCTCCTTAGATCAAAAAATCCAGGCACTAAATTTCCCAAGCTTCACAAACCCTCTGGCTCCAAATTAACCCACACACTTAGAAAAACGAAAAGAAAAACTCAGCTTCATTTCTAAAGTAAATCTGTTCACTGAGAAAAAGAAATGATAGCCCTTTTGTATCAATATTGCTATCTGTATCCTTCAAGCGCCTTTCAATTTCACAGCTGAATGTTAAGTATCTATCTCATAAACCGGAATGCCACATCCTCCCCCTTTGCTTTTTCTAGCTTTCTTGTTCTCTGTTTCCTTAAGTGTGCTTCTCCCACAGAGCTGATACACGAAGCACACTCACATGTGCCTGCAGATACACACCCATGAGCACACCCGCTCCCGCACCAATCCTCATATACGAATCTGAGTCTCTGATCATCACGGGGATCACCAAGAGAAGGCTTCTCCCCGAAGCACAGGGCTCCCTCGGAACGCCAGGTCTCCCTGCAGCCCGTGATGTGCAGGGGAAAGCAAGCCTCCAGCAGCCTCCTCTCTATTTCACCTTTTCACCAGAAAGTCCAAACAGTGTTGAAAGCAAACTCCTGATTATGCACCCTGATGAACGCAAATACTGAAGTAGATGCACGCTCAGCTCAAGATATCCCTAACTGCATTTTGCCTAGGCTACGATCAGAATCACTTAGTGTTCCCCTCAAACACACATGCAGCAAAAGAAGGATACAATGACTAGAAGAATTTCTAGGTGATGGAGAAGCTGACTGAAATATAAAACAGGCCTCAAATAATGTAGGGAGAAAAAAAAAACATGTTGCATATTCGCACCCCTGAGTCATGCACGTAAAAACAAGATAGATCCAAGTACGTTTCTCACAGCTACCATCTGCATACGACATTTCCATGTGGCCCAGAGGTACTGCCTGAATGCTGACGAACGTCATGATCCAATAGTATCAGAAGTACAGAGGAAACCTAGTACGCCATCTACAGATATAGTATCCTGAGTGAAAGCAATACAGCCACGTCTAGAAAGCACAAAATTACAGCCACTCCTTAATTTGTTTCTAACATTTTTTCTTAGGTGGACTTAAAAGATGCCTCTCTGTAACTCCTATCTGCTGGAGACACCAAACTAAATTTCTATCTTTTGTGTATGCTAATATTTCAAACAGCAGAAGGCAGTAAGTCTTGGCTCCTTTTTACTGTTTCCACCAGCAAGTTGTTCTATTACCATTTCGATTCTGCTTCTCTGACTTCATTTTCTCAGAGTTGTGCTTCCAGCACTGGTCAAGGAGCAGCTGAGCTGATGAGCAACCATGGGACCACAGCATGACATTTCCCTTGGCCCACGATGAGTTCATTCACAGCTGGCAACCACATCAGCCTTCCCGACACACACTGTTACAAGTCCTATCTTCCCTGTCCCATCTGTGCACAACAGTGTCTTCTACTTTCTTCTTTCCCCTAAACCCGGGGAAGGACATCACATGTCCTTCAAATGCTTTTTTAAATGATTTGTCACAGGTTCTGCCTGCCATCCTGGGCTGCTAAATGTTCAGAGTTCGTACTGAAGACCCCACAGGTCTTCTGTCCAGATGTACTATTCAAGTTCAGAACCTACCAGCAGTCACGTTTTAGCCATGTCAACTTAGGAACAAGACAAAAATACTTTCCAGGTAGTACAGTGGTAAAGAATCCACTTGCAAATGCAGAAAACAAAGGAGACACAGGTTTGATCCCTGGGTTGGGAAGATCCCGTGGAGAATGAAATGGCAACCCGCTCCAGTATTCCTGCCTGGAAAATTCCATGGACAGAGGAGCCTGGCGGGCTACAGTCCACAGGGTTGCAAAGAGTTGGAGTCAAATGAACACACACACACACACACACACAGGAGAGAAAAAAGACACAGATTAGCAAAAACAAGAGAAACCAAGTGGGCCAGGGAGTCTAGAATCCTAATGACCTTTGCAATGGATATAATCCCTAGACATATGCGTAACTACCAAATAGTCTAGGAGGTACTCTGTGTCTTCACAAAAAAACACCAATCTCCTTAAGAAACCAACACAAAACAAACTTATGTCATCTTGAGTTGATTTCTGTTACTTACAAACATGAGTCCTAGCTAACAAAGGGGCTTCCCTGGTGGCTCAGATGGTAAAGAATCTGCCTGCAACGTGGGAGACCCGGGTTCAATCCCTGGGTTGGGAAGATCCCCTGGAGGAGGGCATGGCACCCCACTCCAGCGTTCTTGCCTAGAGAATCCCCATGGACAGAGGAGCCTGGTGGACTACAGTCCATGGGGTCGCAAAGAGTCAGACATGATTGAGCAACTAAGCACAGAACGGTACAGCTAACAAAGAAACTGTATTCTCATACAACAAGTGAGCGTCCCATGTAAGTTACCATGCCAGGGATTTTTCAGGCATTGAGCAACTTGTGGTATAAACTACAGACATCCTCCTGGTATGGTGATGATTTATTAAGGAACATTTTAGTGTGTTTCAAGCAGCTTCAAATCCAGCCCACATGTATCCCATGCTCTACCCAGAACACCTGAACTTTTAACCCTCACGGCTTTTTAACTGTTTTATTCTCATCTTCAGTTGGCTTCTGCTAGTCCGTGAGATTTATCCTTCTACCACGCATGGTTTCATCCATACAACCTGGCTACTAGGTTGAGGGTAAATGAAGTAATGAATAATTTCTGTTTCTAAAACACCATGCCATGCCTTTGGCCAAAGAATCACCCAAAGCTGGACTTTAGACAAGTTAGATGCAACTTTAGATGTAAATCTAAATTAATAATAGTAAAGAAGACAAGAAAAATGTCAACCCCAGCACAGGCGTGACTTACTTTAGAAGAATACACACACACAAATCTATATTTAAAAGTCTGTTTCACATGAAAAGATGCACACTCAGCATTAGCCGTTAAGGGAGCAAAAATCAAAACCACAATAAGATATTACTTTACACCCTCAAGAATGCCTGCAGTTAAAAATGTAGATAATAATAAGCGTTAGCAAGGTTGTAAAGAAGCTTCATATGTCTTTGATGGAAATGGAAAGTGGCTCAGCTGCTTTGGAAAATAGTCTGGTAGTTCCTAAAAACAGTAGAAGAGTTACCATATTTGTTGTTGTTCAGTCACTAAGTCCTGTCCGACTCCTTGTAACTCCATGGACTGCAGCAGGCCAGGCTTCCCTGTCCTTCACTATCTCCTGGAGTTTGCTCAGATTCATGTACACTGAGCTGGTGATGCCATCCAACCATCTCATCCTCTGCTGCCCCCTTCTCCTTTTGCCTTCAATCCTTCCCAGAATCAGGGTCTTTTCCAATGAGTCAGCTCTTCACATCAGGTAGCCAAAGTATTGGAGCATCAGCATCAATCCTTTAAATGGTCAGTGTTGACTTCCTTTATGATTGACTGGTTCAATCTCCTTGCTCTCCAAGGGACTTTCAAGAGTCTTCTCCAGCACCACAGTTAGAAAGCATTAATTCTTTGGCACTCAGACTTCTTTGTGGTCCAGCTCTCATATCCATACATGACTACTGGAAAAACCAGAGCTTTGACTATACTGACCTTTGTCAGCAAAATGAAGTCTCTGCTTTTTAATATGCTGTCGGTAAATGATAACATATGTCCTCATAAAAGCTTGTACATGAATGTGTCACACCAGCTAAAGAGCAGAAATAACCCAAGTGTCCATGAGCTAATGAATGGATAAATAAAACATATGAGTCCATACAATGTGATATTATTTGGCAATAAAAAGAAATGAAGTGCTGATACATGCCACAACATGCATGAAACTTGAAAACATTATGCTAAGTGAAAGAAGCCAGACACAAAGACCGTACATTATATGATTCCATTTATTCGAAATGTCCAGAACAGGCAAATCTGGAGACAAATTAGGTTAATGGCTGCCTGGGGCTGGAGACGGGTTGGGAGCGCTGGGGGGAAGTGAGGAGCAACTGGTAATGGTACAGAGTTTCTTTTGTTCTAAAAATGACTGTGGGGATGGTTGTAAAACTCTGTGAATATACTGAACGCTATTGAAGTGTACACTTTAAATGGATCAATTGTATGGTATGTAAATTATAGCTCACTAAAGTTGTTTAAAAGAAAAGTCCATTAGAAGGTAATCCATCCCATTACCAGTCAAGATATAAAGAAAAGGAATGTACTTGGTGCCATAGCTTTTCTAGCTCATTAAAATGGTCCAGATTCTAAAATTAACATATACACTGTTTTCATAAAACAGGCTATCCATTAAATTCAAAACATCTCGCATTATATCAGATTGGGTAGGAACAGGGGCTTTGGAATCAGAACTAGTGTGTCTCTCAACTCCACCATCACTCAGAAGCTGATTGACCTTCAGTGCTCCACTTAACCCCTCCAAGCCACAGTTTCCCTACATGTAAAGGAAGGAAAGTAATAGTGGCTCTCCCACTGGGTTATTGTGAAAGATAAAGAAACAACGCATATAAATTTCTAAGCAAGGAACTGGCATAGAGTACCTCTCTAAAACTAGCTTTATAAATACACAAATACAAAAAACTAACAACAAAACCCACAAGCTCTTATGCGCCACGTGCCAAGCCTTTCAGGGGACAAAGATAACACAGTCCCCTTCTTCGATTACGATACCAAGCAGACCAATAAAACTCTATGAGATGAGATTTGTGCAGGAGACATTTAAACTAGCTAAGTGCAAACTCCTGACTCAGAGATTAAAAGGGAGGAAGGAAAAGAACAAAACGGTAAGCATCTCTCACAGGCAACGCTTTTGTGAGCTCGAACGCAAACAGCAGAGACCTGCACGACTGGCAGCCTCAGCGCTCATCAGTAAACTACGGGTCTGTGTGCAGAGCCACAAGCAAGCGTGAAAGCCGCTGCCTGAAAGCACGAACCACACAGAGCGCGACTGTGCAGGCTCACACCCGTTGAGTGCCAACCTAACAGCAGGAGGAGACAAACAGCAGAAAGATTGACTATATATGTTGACAAAGTCACATTGGTGAATCAAATACATAAAATTTCCAATCTCAACGTTTCTGACCACTAGCTATCAGGCTGGTATGTATCTCATTAAAGAAAGTTTAAAAAGAAAATAAATTGTCACAAAGTTTAACAGCCTCCTGACAGCTCTGTGGCTTCTTTTTTCCCAAATACAATATAACTCCGAAGGGTAGCCAATGAAAAGAATGTAGTATGCAGAATGACACAGACTTGAAGTATCTTTTTATGCTATATAACACAAATCTTTAAAAATTGGCAGTCCATTGATGATACTTAAAATGAGATAATAAAAGTTAAGGTATTTCCCTATGACTTCATTGGTGAATTCCACCAAATATTTAAAGAATTAATCTTAACTCATCCCAAACTTTCAAAATATTGAAGAGGAGGAAACACTTCCAAACTCATGAGACCAAAATTACCCTGATACCAAAGTCAGATAAGGACATTGCAAGAGAATTACAGACCAATACCCCTGATGAAACGGACATAAAAGTCATCATCAAAATACTAGCAAACCAAATTCAATAGCACATTAAAAGGTTCAAAAACCGTAATCAAGTAGAATTTATCCCTGGATGTAAGTACAATTCAAGATATGCATATATGTGATATACCACATTAACAGAATGAAGGGGGAAAAACTTACAATTATCCCAACAGATGAAGGAAAAATATTTGACAAAATTCAACATCACTTCATGATAAAAACTTTCAATGATTTAGGTATAGAAGGATTTCTGACAAGCCTTCAGCTAACATCATTTCCAATAGTGAGAAACTGAAAGCTTTTCCTCTACGACCATGAACAAGACAAAGACGCCTGCTCTTACCAACTCTATTCAACATATTACTGGAAATCACACACAAAGCAATTGGGTAAGAAAAAGAAATAAAAAGTATCCAAATCAGAAGGGAAGCAGCTAAATTGGCTCTGCAGATGAAATGATCTTATATACAGAAAACTCTAAAAACTAACAAAAACAAAAAATTGTTAGAACAACACACATAAAAATCAGTTGCATTTCTATAAACTAACAATAAGCTATCCAAACTAGAAAGTAAGAAGAAAACAATCCCATTTATAATAGCACTAAAAGGAATAAAATACTTAGGAATAAATTTAAGCAAGGAGGTGAAAGGTCTGTACCTGAAGGATATAAAGTCTTGATGAAAGAAACTGAAGAAACAAATAAATGGAAAAACATCCTATGTTTTAGTAGAATTAATACTGTTAAAATGCCCCATAACTATTCAATACAATCTACAGATTCAGGGCAATCCCTTTGAAAATTCCAGAATTCTAGGCATTTTTCACAGAAATTAGGGGAGAAGAATCCAAAATTCATATGGAACCACAAAGGATTCCAAATAACCAAAGCAATCTTGAGCATAAAAGGACAAAACTGAAGACATCACATATCCTGATTTTAAAATATTTTACAAAGTGACAATAATCAAAACAGTATGATATTTGCATTAAAAGCAGACATATAGGTCACTGGAACAAAATAGAGGGCCCAGAAATAAACCCATGCATGTGTGGTTAATTAATTTATGACAAAGGAGCCAAGAATATACAATGAACAAAGAATAGTCTCTTCAATAAATGATTTGATGAAAAATGATTTGATATCCACATTCAGAAGAATGAAACTGGACCCTTATCTCACACCATATATAAAAAGCAACTCAAAACTGATTAACAACTTAAACATAAGACCTGCAACTGTAAAACTCATAGAAGAAAACATGGGGAAAAAAACTTCTTTATCTTGGTCTGGGCAATGATTTTTTTTTGGTCTGACACAGCTAAGACAAGAAAAAATAAATAAGTGGAATTATAGCAAACTAAAAAGTTTTGCATAACAAAGGAAACCATCACTAGAGTAAAAAGATGACCTATGAAGTTTTAGAAAATATTTTAAAATCAATAGCAGAGGTTAATATTCAAAATATATAAAAAACTCAATACCAAACAAACAGAAGATATCCAAAATTTTAAATGAGCAAAAAATAAATAAATAAATAAAATAAGCAAAGCACCTGAATAGTTATTCTCTAAAGAAGACATACATAGGGCCAACATTCATACGAAAAGGGCTTAACATCACTCGTTATTTGAGAAATGGAAATCAAAATCACAATGACTTATCACCTCACACCTGTTAGAATGGCTATTATCAAAAAGACAAAAGATAACAAGTGTTGGAAAGGATGCAGAGAAAAGGGAACCCTCGTATACCAAGTGAGAATTTGTAGAGCCGTTATGGAAAACACTGGGGAGATTTCACAACAAATTAAAACCAGAACTACCATACGAGCTAGCAATCCCACTTCTGGTTATACATCCAAAGAAAATGAAAGTTGGGCCTTAAAGAGATGTGTATACTCCCAAGTTCACTGCAGCATTATTCAAAATAGTCAAGATATGGAAATATGGAACACCCTATGTGTCCACCAACAGATGAATGGATAAAGGAAATTAGGTTTTATATATGTGAGAAGGGAATGGCTATCCACTCCAGTATTCTTGCCTGGAGAATTCCATGGACAGAGAAGCCAGAATTTGTATGGGCTTCTCCAGTGGCGCTAGTGGTAAAGAACCCACCAGCCATTGCAGGAGATGTAAGAGACATGGGTTCAATCACTGGGTCAGGAAGATCCTGTGGAGGACGGCATGGCAACCCACTCCAGTATCCTTCCCTGGAGAGAATCCCATGGACAGAGGAGGCTGGTGGGCTAGTCCATAGGGTTGCAAAGACTCAGACACAACTGAAGCAATTTAGCATGCACGAATAGTATTCAGCCTTGAAAAAGAAGGCAATGTGGACTTGAAAAGAAGGCACTTCTACCCACTTTGCAACAACATGGATGAAATTGGTGGACATTATGTGCTAAACTGAAAAAGCCAGGCACAGAAAGACAAATACTGCATGATCTCACTTACGTGGAACCTACACGAGTTCAACTCAAAAGAACAGTAGAATGATGGTTGCCGGAGCAGGGGTGGCGACTACGGGCAGATGTTGGTCAAAGAGTAAAGTTTCAGTTATATATATAATAAGATTTGGATATCTAACATACAACACAGTGACTATAGTTAATAATATTGTATTGTATACTTGAAATTTGCTAAGAGAGCAGATCTTAAGTATCCGCGCCACCATCAAAAAAGAAAAAGAGGTTCCTATGTCAGGTGATATATGGTAATCATTTCACAATGTAGACATAATATATATCAAAACACCATGTTGTATACCTTAAATACATACAATTCTTACTGGTCAATTATATCCCAGTGAAGCTGGGGAAAAACAAAAAGACAAGGTATCTGCAATAAAAAGCATAGCAAATAAACTTGAAAATTAATAGAAGTGTATGATTCAAAATAATGTAAAACAGTAAAACAGTGATCCATGCAACACCTTCAGCTCAAGAATTATGCTTCTGTCTCTTCAATACAGAAAATTAATCATTTTCACCTTTGTGAAGTATTACTGTGCACTCTATGCCTAAGCCATATTTCTCAGTATCATAAACATCTTTAAAAAGTGGGGATAACCAACAGGGACCTACTGTATAGCAGAAGGAATTGTGCTCAATATTTTGTAACAACCTAACTGGGAAAAGAATTTGAAAAAGAATCGATACACGTATATGTAAAACTGAATCACTTTGTTGTACACCTGAAACTAACACAGTTAAGCAACTGTACTCCAATATAAAATTAAAAGTTTAAAAATACATAATCACCTTTTTAATAAATTTACAGAGTAAAATGTTTCTTTGTTTTTTCAGGAAGATGTTTTAATCCTAGCCTGTCAATCAAAACATATAGTGATTCTAAGAGCCATCGTGAGCCATTGAGCAGTACAGACTTTGGAGAAGGATGTTTGCTGCTGCTGCTGTTAAGTCATTTCAGTCGTGTCCGACTCTGTGCAACCCCATAGATGCCAGCCCACCAGGCTCCCCTGTCCCTGGGATTCTCCAGGCAAGAACACTGGAGTGGGTTGCCATTTCCTTCTCCAATGCATGAAAGTGAAAAGTGAAAGTGAAGTCGCCCAGTCATGTTCAACTCTTCGCGACCCCATGGACTGCAGCCTACCAGGCTCCTCTGTCCATGGGATTTTCCAGGCAAGAGTAGTGGAGTGGGGTGCCATTGCCTTCTCCGAGAATGTTTAGTGAACACCTATTTTGTGTCTGATGCTGGGGTATATGTAACTCCGCAGGAATTCAAAAAATTGGTAAGTGCATCCTGTATCCACACCTCTTCACACACCCAGTTTTCTCACTCTGCATTGCAAACAAGCTCCAAATGTGCTTTCACAGATGCCTCCAGCTGACCTTGTCCTTGTCTGCATCCATCCCTTCCTGGTTCAGGTTGTCCTTCCCACTGGCAGCTCCAGGCTCCAGGCATGCCAAGGGAAACAACAGTTCTTATATCCACATTTGATTGCATGCATCATATTGTATGCATGTATCTACATCATAAAGTTACACACCAACCAGTTGCATCCCTGCAAACAAGGAACACATGTAAATTAGACAACTCAGAGAACGTGACATCATCTGGGGCCTCTGATTTTGTTAAGACCAGCTTAATTCGCTGGAAGTTTGCATTTCCCAGAATGGAAATCTGGAACAGAAAATGAAAAGATGTTCCAAGGTTATGCTGCAAAACCTCAGAAAGATCTGGGCCAGTGGACAGACAGGTTTCCTGATCTGACAGCTGCTCCTCTATCTGCTGGGACCTGCCGTTTCAAAATTATCATCTGCAGTTGAATACCTAAGGAGCAATACAAAATGATAGAATCTAAGCAGAGCGTGTGAAGACAGTGGCTGGCAGATGACCGTGTTCCTGTAAGCTCACCCGGGACCGTACATCCTGGTGTGTTCACAGATGTGCCCTCAGCCTCTAGCACAGCACAGCACTGGACACAGGAATTCCGAGTTGAATGAATGGACCAGTTAGGATACTCAAGGAAATAAAGCACATCCAAAGGGGCTTGGGAAATAAAAATAATCAAAGAAACACATCAGCAAATGAAAAAAGTGTCCAAGATCAAGAGGGAAGGTGCCTACATTTATTTTGTTGTTGTTTTTTGTTTGTTTGTTTGTTTTCTAACTTTTTCAAGTTATTCTAGGTCTTATTTTGTACTTCAGGGCTATTTGAGTTTGTTTTAAATATAAAACTCAGAATCAGCAAAAGTCCATCTCGACTGCTCACTTGGATGGTTGCCAGTGTCTCTTATGCCTCAATTTCTTTACCTATAAAATGAAGATAATAATTGTATCTACATCACAGAGTTATTAAAAGTTAAACCGGAAACCAGGGAGCACCATATAAGTGTTATCCATCAATATAATCAAACATCCATTCATTCATGTATTAGAGAAAAGATAAGGAGATGGAAGGAAGGGCATGGGCCACCGGCAGCATGTAGCTGCTTCCACTAAGCAGGGCTCAGCAAATACTTTCTGCAAAGGGACAGAGAGTAAATATTTTAGGCTTTCCAGGACATATGGTCTCTGTCACACCTACTCAACACTGCCACTGCAGCGTGAAAGCCGCCAGAGGCAACACATGAATGAAGAAACATGGCCACATTCCAATAAAACTTTATTCGTGGACGCTGAAACTCAAATTTCATACAGTTTTCTCCTACCACACAGTATCATTCTCCTTGTGATTTTTTTCCAGGCATTTAAAAAAAAGTAAAACACACTCTTAGCTTAGTGAAGTGAAGTCGCTCAGTCATGTCCGACTCTTTGCGACCCCATGGACTGCAGCCTACCAGGCTCCTCCATCCATGGGATTCTCCAGGCAAGAATATTAGAGTGGGATGCCATTTCAGGGACAAACAAAAGAGGCAGTAGCCCAGACACGGACTTTGGGTCCTCGTTTGCTCAGCCCTGTACTAAGCACGAGGCACACACACTTTGCCCAGCTGCATTTTATAGTCATCTGAACCGGCCACTGATGATCAAAGTCCCTTGCCGTGGACGACAGACATTTAATCTCTTATTTCCAACCTGCAGAGAGAAAGAGAGATTTGAACCAAGGTTTGATGAACTGTCTAACCTACTTAATGAGAACAAGCTTCAGTTTATCTATTTTAGCGCTGGTGTTCCTCTTTATAAATCAATTCCTAAAGTACACATTTATAACCATAAACGTCAGGCCTCCACTCTGAGTTTTGGGCTCTTCATTCTGTGCCCCACTGCGCACTACATCCAACATGACAAATTTATTTCATTACTCTGGTAGTTAGGAATACTTCTAGCTGTGGGGGGAGTGGTGGGGACACAACCCTGGAACATATCTCTTTTCTGTACAAGCTGCCTCATCTTAGATCCTTTTTATTATCTTATCAAAAACATTTTTTTAGAAGTTTCCCCGTCAGTCCAGTGTTTAAGACTTTGTGCTTCCACTGCAGGGGACATGAGTTCGATTGCTGGTCAAGGAACTGAGATCCCACAAGCCATACAACACAGCCAAAAAATCTTTTATTCAGAACAAAAGAAATTATTTTATAGTCTTTGAAACAAACACTTTGCAAAGCAAGAGTGAGAGAACTTGTAAGTGAGTCCCCTGATCTTAGTGGGAAGTCACATTACCCAATCTGAGTACCCAGCTCTCTACATACAGTATTCAGTTCAGTTCAGTTCAGTCGCTCAGTCATGTCCGACTCTTTGCAACCCCGTGGACTGCAGCACACCAGGCCTCCCTGTCCATCACCAACTACCAGAGTTTACTCAAACTCATGTTCGTTGACTCCGTGATGCCATCCAGCCATCTCATCCTCTGTCGTCCCCTTCTCCTCCCGCCCTCAATCCTTCCCAGCATCAGGGTCTTTTCCAATGAGTCAGCTCTTCACATCAGGTGGCCAAAGTATTGGAGTTTCAGCTTCAGCATCAGTCCTTCCAATGAATATTCAGGACTGATTCCCTTTAGGATGGACTGGTTGGATCTCCTTGCAGTCCAAGGGACTCTCAAGAGTCTTCTCCAACACCACAGTTCAAAAGCATCAATTCTTAGGCGCTCAGCTTTCTTTATAGTCCAACTCTCACATCCATACATGATGACTGGAAAAACCATAGCTTTGACTAGATGGACCTTTGTTGGCAAAGTACTGTCTCTGCTTTTAATGGACACTATATTTTCCATCTTGATTAAATAACTCATGATGTAAAAGCAAAGCATTGCTTTAATACACTCGAATCACCAGGAGAATAGCACTGTCCACAGACCTCCAAAGTATTTTGAGACCTTCACTAATTTTGTAAAACCTTTATACTATTATTACCAAAAATGACAAACACTTCATCATGAGAACTTCACTCTTCTACATTTTAGAAACACCCCTTCCAGTTTAAACTTGACCTTGATTTTGACTATTCCTATGTACTGAAATGAGCTCATCTCATGAGAATCCTCTTCAAAGCAAGAATTAAGAACATGGGAACATCTACACAATTACAGATGTTGCGAGCATTAAGAATACCATTAAGGAGATTCCAGGAGGTGAATCATTACATTAGCTCAAAGGAAACTATGATCCCTGGGATCCAATGCCAAAAGTTAGTTTTTAGGCAACAACTTCATTACAGTTCCTGAAAAGTAAAAAAAGACAAAAAAACAAAGCAAATAAACTTCCATCAATGTCTACTGCAGTATCTGATCAAGTCTAGAGCTTTCTAAAAGAGACTGCCAGGATACAATGACATCCACCTGATAATAACAACTTTTAAATTGCATGCTGCTGAATTCCAATGAATTTAAAAGCGGGTGCTTCTCAGTCTACTTTCATTATGTGAAAAGTGATGGCTAATTTTAGGGGATGACAGAGGATGAGATGGTTGGATGGCATCACCAATTCAATGAACATGAGTTTGAGTAAGCTCCATGAGTTGATGATGGACAGGGAGGCCTGGCGTGCTGCAGTCCATGGGGTTGCAAAGAGGCAGACATGACTGAGCAACCAAACTGAGCTGAACTTTTCTAAGATCGAAACCAAAATGCAAAGACTCCAGTAGCAAAGACTCTGGATCCTTTTTTCCAGAATCATCTCTAATACCAGGCAAAGGGCCAGATGTAGGTACTCATATCAGAAGGCCTCCTCTGACCCCCACCAGCAACCATGGATGGATGCCAGTCCCAGCCCTTTCCAGAACACACCCAAGTCCCCAGGCCCTAGTGCAAATCCCCTTCAAAGACTTTCCTGGTTCTGTCCCACCCAGGGTGGGGGCAGAGACTGTGTGTTCTACAGGGCACACCGCAGAGCAGGGCATCCATCCATGCAGTTTGCAGAGGGGGCGCGTTTATGTAGGTTGTGATGTCCACAGTCCAAGAAGGAGCCGGGGTGGGAGGTAGCGCCGGGCCATGGCTGGAGGCTGGCTGCGCCTCACCTCCAGGATTCCTTCTGGTATTTCAAGGAGTCGAATCATTCTAAATCCGAATCCAATTTTCCCAGATCATTATGAAAGCTTATTTGTCAAGAGAGGAGACTAAAACACCTTTTATTTTATAATTTATTAATGTGACTTACAACTTTTTATAAATTTCTATACTTAGACATAGGTTATACAAGCCTTCAGAGAAGGCAATAGCAACCCACTCCAGTACTTTTGCCTGGAGAATCCCATGGACGGAGGAGCCTGGTAGGCTGCAGCCCATGGGGTCGCTAAGACACGACTGAGCGACTCAGCAACAGCAGCAGCAGCATCCAAGCCTTCATGTGTACTCTTGCTATGGACCAGCTCTTTCACAAAAAGGAACAATAGGTATTTAAATTTTCTTTAAAGTGGCTAGCTATATAGGCCCACTCACAGAAATCATGAAAAGATCATTTTAAGTTGACTTATGGTTTGTTTGCCTTGCTAAAAATGAATAATGAGGGAATCCCCTGGCAGCCCAGTGGTTAGGGCTCTGTGCTTTCACTGCCGAGGGTCCAGGTTCAATACCTGGCCAGGGAACTAAGACCCCACATCCCACAAGCTGTGTGGTGCCATCAAAACAAGAAAAGGAATAATGAGGACAGATTAAAAAGAGATGATTTGTGCATACACACACACACACACACACACACACACACACACACGAATATTACTCAGCCATGAAAAAGAGTGAAGTCCTGCCACTTGCAGCAACAAGGATGAACCTAGAGATTGCCATACTAAGTGAAGTTAAGTCAGAGAAAGAAAAATAACATATAAGATCATTTAAACATGGAATCTAAAATACAACACAAAGCTACAAAACAGAAGCAGACTCATAGCAGAACAGATTTGTGGTTGCCAAGGAGGAGGGGGGTTGGCGGGGGATGGACTGGGAGTTTGGGATTAGCAGTTTATGCTCAGCAGCAAAGAATCCACCTGCAATGCAGAAGACACAGGTTCAAACACTGGGTCGGGAAGATCCCCTGGAGGAGGGCATGGCAGGCCACTCAATATTCTTGCTTGGCAAATCCCATGGACAGAGGAGCCTGGAGGCCTCATTTAAAAAATTCACAAGAAACCTATGAATGTTCCTTAAAATATATATATATAAAGAGAACAATGAAAAGCAATAGGATACCTGGATCAACTTATGCCCTCTTCTGGAGCTGCTATTCAGGTGTGACTACTCCACGAGCCCCCACCTCCCCAGCAGCAGCCTCTACTCCTGCCAGAAGATACCCAGGAGAGACAAATGCTCCTACCAGCCGAGCAGTGACATCAGGCATTATAAAATATGCATGCACCCAATCCGCTGGGTTCCACATGGATGATTCCCCTTCACCAGCCCTAAGGGTCATGCTTATGCATATCTGGATTTTTTAGAGGGGAGAATTTCAGTACCTGAAGGTCAGTTGCTCAAGGGACCTCCAGATCAGCATTCTGCAAAGCTGACAGTGTTTGTTTGAATGTTGATTATCATAAAAAGTCAGCTTGAGAAGCGATTTTCATGGAAACTGAGCCAGCATTTAGAATGCCCCTAAATCTTGCCTGTCTTTACCACTATTATAGTATAAAATTACTATGTGTCCTACATTTTCTAAGACAGCTCCAATTTCATGTGTTTTATTACATTAAATTAATAAATGGGCTTGTACTGAATTTTTAAATTTTTCTTCTTTTTTTTATATTTTTCAAATAGTATTCCATCAAGCACCTCAGAAAAAATAAAACTTCCTTAAACATATATCAAGATATGTATATATTACAGCCACATAAAAATCTGCTCATGAATGTTTATGGCATCTTTATTCATAATTGCCAAACCCTGGAAGCAACCAAGACATTCTTTACTGTGTGGCTGGATAAATAAACTAGGGTACACCCCACAATAGAATATCCTTCAGCACTAAAGAGAAATGAGCTATCAAACCACAAAAAGACACAGAGGGGCCTGAAATGCATAAAGCAAGATGATAGGAAAAGGCTACATACCGCACGATTCCAATTATATGACATTCTGGAAAAGGCAAAACTACAGAGACAATAAGAAGATCAGGATGGCCAGGGACTGGGGAGGGGACGGGTAGTTAGGTGGAGCACAGAGGACATTTAGGGCAGTGAAACTTGCCTGCAGGACACCATAACGCTGGATACTGATCATTACACACTTGTCCAAACTCCCAGAATGTGGAACACAAAGAATGTACAACCACGGACTCCGCGTGATAATGACGTGTTGAAACAGGTTCACAGACTCAGGTTCACAAATGTACCACTCTGGGGAGGGGGGTGGAGGGGAGGTGTTGATGTGTTGATGATGAAGAAGGCTGCGGATTAGGGCAGCGATGAGGGGCAAGAGGTGTGTGGGAACTCTCTGAGCTTTCTGTTCAGTTTTGTTGTGATCCCAAAACCACTGTGAAGAAATGCAGTTCATTCACACACACACACGAGTCGATTCAGGGCTCACAGTGTCGATGACTTGGCCGCCAGCGCTGGGCAATCACCCCTCCACGTCCTCACTCTGTAAGCCTTGGGTTTCTTCTTCCACGGTGTGGAGTGATCCCAGTTCTTACCCACCAGCTACAGACCTTATTTGAAAACTAGTAAGACTGAGCTGCTGTCTGGAGACAGCCCTGCTTCTCAAGGGGCTACTTCCAGCGAGGTAACAACCCAACACAGATCACCACTCACCTCCAGAGCGAAGCTGGGCCCTGGGGCAGGGATTCATGCGATGTGTCAGTAAGAAGGGCTTTGCAAGAACAGCAGAGAGAGGCAGGGGTTATCCAAACATGGCAAGTCACCCAATATGCCAAAGAGGCAGAGAGGAGACCCTTCCTTGTATTTTCTAGGACAGGAGAACTGACTCTTCAACCCAACTGAAAAAACAAATGTGATTACATCTCTCTACATAAATGAACTTACCGAGGGGATAAGAGGGTAGTAAAAGGTGGTAGACAGGAGAATAAATATTGACTGAGACATCTATCTTGGGGAGGGGACACGTGTTCCCTTGGCTGTCAGCTGAAAATGTTTGCTATCCGAATTTGAGAGGTTACCAAAAGGACGTGGGATGCACAGAATTCATTAACAGCTATCTGTGAGAGGATGTCCTAATTAGAAAAACAACACGCTACAGGCCTGCATCAGCTCGCCAGCAAAAGAGGGCCTGGGCAGAGGCAGGGAGCCTTATAAACCGAAGGAAAATTAGACAGACAAGTGGAGTGCAAATAGATGGAGCATTCTCCCCTCTGTATTTAAAATTCAACAGCAATATGCCTTTTTTTTCCCCCTCCTTAACGGCTACGAAATTGATTGGGATATAGGCTAATAGAGGTCCCCAAGGTGCTAAGCGAAATTAGAGGAAGTCCTATAATTACAGCTAGCAGTTAATTATTATATGATGGGAATTGTAATCAAAGTAACAGATACACTATTATTTTCCATATTCTCTGCAAAACACGACTAACGAAGTCTCTTTAGAGGAGGAGAGAAGCCAGTTTTGTTGTTCAAGTATGTCGCTTACTGTCAAACGCAAATAAAATCCAAACAAGAAGTCCTCGCAGGTGAGGGGCCCGTGGCCTCAACCTCTATTCTTCCACACCTTTCCCACACAAGCTCTTCTGGTCCTCCAACCCATTCCTAGTTCCCTACGCCCTAAGTGGAGGTGACTAAGCCCGGGCACCACACCTAGAGAAGCCTGCACACAGCAAACAGAAAAAGCCGGCACACCCCAGCAAAGACCAAGACCACCAAAAAAGATTGATGTGAAAATCAGGCAGGGTCTGTGTTCAGTTCAGCCAAAGATCTGTGACGCTACAAGGGAAAGTTAATAAATGGAAAGTAGGATTGTTATCTTCCATGCAGTAGGCAGAGTGTTTGGCTCTTAAGAGATGCTATCGCTCAACAAAGCACTATCATGCTTATAGATGTCATTTAATATGACAAAAACTAAGGCAGGGAAGTTGGCTTGCCAAAGGCCACACAGACAGGACCAAGTTCTTACACAGGTCTTCTTGCATCAAAAAGCACTGTTAAGAGGATGTAGAAGAAAGGGAACCCTCACACACTGTTGATGGGAATGTAAGTTGTAGCCAATGTGGAAAACAGTACGGAGATTTCTCAAAGAAGCAAAAACAGAACCACCATATGATCCAGCAGTCCCATTCCTAGATATATGTAAAAAAAAAAAGAACGACACACACACACACCCGCCCCCAAAACACTAATACAAAAAGATACATGCACTCCAATGCACACGGCAGCATTATTTACAATAGCCAAGATACAGAAGCAACCTAAGTGTTCACCAAGAGATGAATAGCTAAGAAGATGTGGTACATACATACAGTGGAATATTACTCAGCCCTAAGAAAGAATGAAATCTCACCATCTGCAACAATATGGGTGGACTGAGGAGCATTATAGTAACTGAAGTAAATCAGACAGTTTTAGAAAAACAAATACTGGATGACATCACTTATAGGTTGAACCTAAAAAATACAACTAACAAATATAATAAAAAGGAAAAAGACTCACAGATGTAGAGAACAAACGGGGTTACCAATAGCATCAAGAAAGTGAAGAGGAGCAAGACAGGGATGGGGAATTAGGAGGAACAAACTATTATGGATAAAAAAAGATATAAGGATACACTGTACAACATAGGGAATATAGCCAATATTTTATAATAACTATAAATTAAGCATAAACTTTAAAATTGTGAATCACTATATTGTACAATTGCAACTTATGTAATTCTGTACATCAACTATAGTCAACAAAAAATTAAAATAATTTTTAAAGCATTGTTAAGGGTCCATGCATTAATTTGCTTTTTTGCTTTCTTTCTCTCTTCCATTTTCCTCCCCATTTTTTCTTTCTTTTGGAAAAAAGAAGTAAAGATCAATATATAAACATCTTTATACCTGCCACCTGAAATGAACACATTACATTTTGTCAGATTTGCTTCAATTAGCTTTTTTCTAAACCAGAAATTAAGTCTCTCAGTCGTGTCCAACTCTTTGAGACCCCGTGGACTATAGAGTCCATGGAATTCTCCAGGCCAGAATATTGGAGTGGGTAGCCATTCCCTTCTCCAGGGGATCTTCCCAAGCCAGGGATCCAACCCAGGTCTCCCACATTGCAGGCAGATTCTTTACCAGCTGAGCCACCAGGGAAGCCCAAGAATGCTGCAGTGGGTAGCCTATCCCTTCTCCAGTGGATCTTTCTGACCCAGGAATGGAATGGGACCTCTCCTGCATTGCAGGCAGATTCTTTACCAGCTGAGCTAACACTGAAGCCCAAAAATTGCCCAGAAAGCTCAATGTTATTTCCTCTAAAATGAACCAGAAATCATATTAACCTATCCTCTTTGTCAACGTTTAGACAAAGAAAAGGTCAGCGACAGGTCTTACCTCCTGTAAAACTATACCAATGTAAAAATTTAAAGCATTCCTTAGCAGCAATTTGGACTCATTATTCCTTCTCTTCAGAACACCATGTGAACTACCTGAATACCTTCGACTCATACTGCAGATCTCAACATGGTGTCTCAAATGTAAAGTAGTCCGATCACGTGGACCAGAGCATATTTGGGTTTCCCAGAATGTCCAACATCCCCTGCCAACAGTGAGGTGACAGGACCAAGGCTCGATGAAACCGCGTTCAAATTACAATTTATGACTCTTCCATGGCTGGGCGCCAGCACTCCACGTTCTAAATCTGTTGAGGGAAGTCTGACCCGTCAAAGGCAGCTCTGTGTAAAACAAACCTCCCCCTACAGAAAGAAACTCTTTCATTCCACTCCAGAAGTCAGAATGTGAAGATGCCGGGGCCGCTTTCTGGCAGGGAGAGTGAAAAACTCTTGGAAGGAAAGGACCCGAGAGGTAGATCAGAAGAGGCAGAGGCAACAGGTTTCAACAGACATTGACTCGGAACAAAGGGAAGGCAGCCTTTTTTTTCCACTGCTAACTTGCAGAGCAAAAGCACCAGAAAGTTCCTGATAAACCTCTAAGCAAGCTCCGGACAGTGTGCAGATGGAAACATATTCTGAGCCCCTCCTACTGCCCTGGGAGAGCAGTCACCAATGTCTCTTCTTGCCCCGCCATCCCCCCACCAATCCCACCCCCCAACCAATGCCCCAGAAAGGGGATCCAGGGTCACAGGAAGTGCCCGATCTTTGCAAACCAATGTCAATCTTCAGGGCAAAGAGAAGGTCTTTGTTCTTTAAAACCAGGGTGGAAATTGGGTTGAAATGACAACATACACTCATTTGAGCCCACAAAGGAAGCACCTGTTTTCACGACAGCCTGGAAATGTTCTAAACAATCTTACTTTTTAATGCTGTCCTTCTGAATGAGTAACTATTGGGGGAGGTGGGCCTCCGAGAGTCTGGGGCTGCTTTCCCACTCAAGGGGAATGGTTTACGTGACCGGTGGAAATGTGCAGATTCTTTAAATAAACCACCATGTAATTTTAATCCACTAAAAAATGAAAACAAATACAGCCCTAGGAAGAAGCCTACATGCTTCTGATTCTCCCTCACATCCAAACGCCTAAGCCTGTGGCCGGGCACACGGGCAAGCGGTGGACGTGTCATCACTGCTACATTCTTGTGCATGTGTTCATGCGTGCTAAGACGCTTCACTCCTGTATGCCTTTTTGCAACCCTATGGACTGTAGCCTGCTAGGCTCCCATGCCCATGGGATTCTCCAGGCAAGAATACTGGAGGGGGTTACCATGCCCTTCTCCAGGGGATCCTCCTGACCCAGGGATCGTACCTACATCTCTTATGTCTCCTGAATTGGCATGAGGGTTCTTTACAACTAGGGCCACCGATGGGCGTGCTCACTCACTTCAATCGTGTCCGACTCTTTGCGACCCCATGGACTGTAGCCCGCCAGGCTCCTCTGTCCGTGGGATTCTCCAGGCGAGAATACTGGAGTGGGTTGCCATTCACTTCTCCAGGGGATCTTCCTGACCCAGGGGTCGAACCTGGGTCTTCAGTATTGCAGGCAGATTCTTTACCGCTGAGCCACTGGGGAAGCCCAGATTCTTGCTGAGGCAACTTCCAAGCAACATTCACTGTTCCTAGGTCTGAAGATTACTTGGTGTTGCCTCAGTGTAGGAGAAAAGTTGTACCAATTACAATAACCAGGGCATTAGCCATTTGGGATAACTCGGTGTGATGTGAAACTATGGAGCTGATCACTTACCCCCTATCACTAACAAAGAAAAACAGAAATGTAAACATCAGCATGTCTTGTCCCCAAGCTCTATCTCTTCTCAAACAATTAAAGACACTCCACTAGAAACTGCAAAGAACTAGCAAAGCCAACATTAATCCCACAAGATGGAAGTGGATGCTTTCCTCATTAATGCTTTCTCACTTCCCCAATAACACTAAGTCTGCTAATAAGTACTTCTTGATGTCGTTGAGTCACTAAGCTGTGTCCAACTCTTCTGCAACACCATGGACTACAGCTCACCAGGCTTCTCTGTCCATGGGATTTCCCAGACTAGAACAATGGAATGGGTTGCCATTTCTTTCTCCAGGGGATCTTCCTGACCCAGGGATCGAACCGAAGTCTCCTGCATTGGCAGATGGATTCTTTACCACTGAGCCACCAGGGAAGCCCAATAAAAAGTACTAACTTTCTATTATTATAGATCTTTAACGTTTTAAACATGACATTGATATGATATGTCTATAAAACAATGAAATTATTTTTTATACTGACTTAGATAAGAACTGTCTTTAAAATTTCAACCAGCATATCCTTAAATTCTTTGTATCATTTCAAACTAGAATGGATTTAGGGTACATAACAAAATGCTAAACAAAGAATAAATTAAAGTTTAGGTCAACTAGATGAAATCATTGTATCCAATATATTATTGCTTCAAATCCCAAGGCAAAGAAAGGAAATTGCTTCCTCTGACAGGGAGAATGACTTATTTGGATCCACTAGGGGAAAGAAAATATTTCCTTCCATCTAAATCAGCCTGCATCCAAAAGTTTCTATTTCCCATAACAAAGGTTGCAAAATGTGAAAGTCTTAAAAAATGGAGGATTTTATGTCTTGAGAATATGCTACACAGCCCAAGAGAAGAGTAAAGCACAGCAATTAAAAAGAGGTGTTATCTGAAATTGTCCAAACTTAAATTCACCGTGACATTCAGGGTTATTCAAAGCCACTATGATATTAACTTTGATTTTATAAAAACAAAGTGAGTTACCCCCTGCACAAGTAGGAATGTTCTTTCCCTGGGTCATCAAAGACAAGATACCTGCTCATAAAGGTCTCTCACAAATTTTATTTATCCCCTGAACTCAAATAAAGCTCATTTAACTTTTCCCTTGAAATACAGACCTTTCTCAATGCATGCAGACATTTCATTGACTTTTAATGGCTTTTGATCATGTTCTCATATACACATGCATTCAAATACCCTGGTTTACAAAAGACAGATGAGTCCACCTGCCTGCTACACCGTATTATTTTTAATACTAATTGGAAATTCTAAATGTTTAGAGAATTGGAAAAAAGGTAAGGAAACCACTCTTTTTTGATTTTTAAATTAGAGAAGCAACAGCAGGTACTAAAATATAAGCTCCAGGGGGCGTGATCTCAGTGAATTTCACTCATATATCCCAAGTGCCTAAAAGTGAA
The DNA here is from genome assembly GCF_055505025.1 of Bos grunniens. Taxonomy (NCBI): domain Eukaryota; kingdom Metazoa; phylum Chordata; class Mammalia; order Artiodactyla; family Bovidae; genus Bos; species Bos grunniens. The sequence goes on from NC_141165.1 coordinate 153,311,915, forward strand.
AGTGAAGTTGCTCAGTCGTGTCCAACTCTTTGGGACCCCATGGACTGCAGCCTACCAGGCTCCTCAGTCCATGGAAATTTTCCAGGCAAGAGTACTGGAGTGGGTTGCCATTTCCTCCTCCAGGGGATCTTCTGACCCAGGGACTGAACCCAGGTCTCCCACATTGCAGGCAGACGCTTTACAGGCTGAGCCACCAGGCAAGCCCACAAGTACCTTTCAAATAATATAATAATACTGGATGATATACAATTCAGTTTAATTCAGTATAATTCTACTTCTGCTTTATTGACTTTGCCAAAGCCTTTGACTGTGTGGATCACAACAGACTGTGGAAAATTCTTAAAGTGATGGGAATACCAGACCACCTGACCTGCCTCCTGAGAAATCTGTATGCAGGTCAAGAAGCAACAGTTAGAACTGGACATGGAACAACAAACTGGTTCCAAATCGGGAAAGGAGTATGTCAAGGCTGTATATTATCACCCTACTTATTTAACTTATATGCAGAGTACATCATGCGAAATGCCAGGCTGGATGAAGCACAAGCTGGAATCAAGATTGCACTGAGAAATATCAACAACCTCAGATACACAGATAACAACACCCTTATGGCAGAAACCAAGGAAGAACTAAAGGGCCGCCTGATGAAGTGAAAGAGGAGAGTGAAAAATTGACTTAAAACTCAACATTCAGAAAACTAAGATCATGGCATCCAGTCTCATCACTTCATGGCACATAGATGGGCAAACAATGGAAACAGTGACAAGCTTTATTTGGGGCGGGGGGTGGGGGGGGCTCCAAAATCACTGCAGATAGTGACTGCAGCCATGAAATTAAAAGACACTTGCTCCTTGGAAGAAAAGTTATAACCAACCTAGACAGCATATTAAGAAGCAGAGACTACTTTGTCAACAAAGGTCCGTCTAGTCAAGGCTATGGTTTTTCCAGTAATCAATTTATGGATGTGAGAGTTGCCTATAAGGAAAGCTGAGCACAGAAGAATTGAAGCTTTTGAACTGTGGTGTTGGAGAAGGCTCTTGAGAGTCCCTTGGACTTCAAGGAGATCCAATCAGTCCATCCTAAAGGAAATCAGTCCTGAATATTCATTGGAAGGACTGATGCTGAAGCTGAAACTCCAATACTTTGGCCACCTGATGTGAAGAACTGACTCATTGGAAAAGACCGTAATGTTGGGAAAGATTGAAGGCAGGAGGAGAAGGGGACGACAGAGGATAAGATGGTTGGATGGCATCACCAACTTGATGGACGTGAGTTTGAGTAAACTCCTGGAGTTGGTGATAGACAGGGAGGCCTGGCATGCTGCAGTCCATGGGGTTGCAAATAGTCGGACATGACTGTGCGACTGAACTAAATTCAGTATCAATTTGATATAAAATTTCATGATATAAAATTCAATGTGATATTATATTAAATAATATATCATTCAATATAGCATCTCATTAAATCCTCTCAACATTAAAAGATGGATGTTTTTTTTACTCCATTTTACAGATAAAGAAACTGAGCTTCAGAGAACCAAGTTACCAAGGTTATGCAGCTAGTCAGTGGGGAAATGTGGCCTTCAAGCCTTTGCCCTCCCCTGTTCTCCTTCTTGCCGTTCTGTCGCTGTACCCTTGCCATCCAAAGACTTCAACAATCCAAGTTCTTGGCACTAGAACTGGAATCACTGAACAATCAGTATGAATTTTTTTTCAAGTCTGAGTCAAGAAAACAAAAAGTAAAAAAGGGCATATAGAAAGTCAAATTGAAATGCACTCATTTCATTCAAAGGCATGAATTAAAATACTTCTTAAGTTAAATATTGATTGGCCAGGTATCCAACTAGCCCTGGTTTTAATTAGTGTTATAACCAGCTCTTCATTACCTGCAGACAAACTAGCATTTCTGTACCTCTTCCTCAGTCGACTGCCTAGACCTGAAACTTCAACTGGGAAAAGTTGGAGGCTAAGACAAGTCCAAAAAGGTATGGGCTCTACTTTCGTAGCGCAACCGAGAGCCACACAGATACAATGGTGAATTGTTCCTTGATTGGGATATGGCAGCCATGCCAATCCCTGCCTCCTACCAACTCTGCCTTCTTGAGAGCCTGCCTGGGCGTGTCTGGGGCCACCCAAAGCACAAATGACCCCAACTTCCCAGCAAGAGCCAGGTAGACCAGAGGTGCAAACATGACCCCACATGGCCCAACAGACTCCAATGTAAAAACCTGTAATTGAGACACTGGGAGAGCCTGCACAGCCCTGAACAGGAGCGGCACTGTATTAAGTCAAGGCCATATGACTGTCAGTAAAGCCGAGAATCAGAGCAGCCAGATCTAGCGAGGAAGTCACTCTGCCAGTAGAGGTTAAAAAAAAAAAAAAAAACAACAGCAGAGCCTCATAGAGAAAAGCAAAAATTACAGACTATATGGGCCTCTGAAGAATGTGAGACTGGCATCACTTCCTGATTTTTCTACCACCTTCCTTGGCTACCCTGTGGCATCTTCTCATAGCTCTTCAGTAACACCATTTTATATGAGTTTCTTTGAGAACTTTCCATTTCATTATAAGCAAATGACCCCCAGGGGCTTCCCTGGTGACTCAGACCATAAAGACTCTGCCTGCCGGAGACCCAAGTTTGATCCCTGGGTCGGGAAGATCCCCTGGAGAAGGGAATGCTACCCACTCCAGTATTCTTGCCTGGAGAATCCTATGGACAGAACAGCCTGTCCTCTGGTGGGCTACAGTTCATGGGGTCACAAAGAGTCGGACATGACTGAGCAGCTAACAGTTCTTCTTAAATGACCCACAAGACATAGTACTTTGCCTCACACTTACTGCCCTTTTAGGAAAGGTATTTTTCCATAGGTCTCAAAGAACACAAGGCTCCACAGCCTTGGAAAAGCCAGAGTCACAGACCCCTGCCAACTCCCTTTAAAAGCCCAACTCCCACAGGCAGCCGTCAGTCAGAAGAATTTTAAATAATTTCCCCAGGTGTTAACAGTGAAGCACAAAAGATGAGTATACTTTTTCAAAAATCTTTATACTATAGGGGAAAAAACAAACAAAACTTTCCACTGCTTTCTTGAAGGAAAAAAAAAAAAAATCAGCGGAGCTCTCAGGCAGTTTTAATGCTGTTCCAAGAGAAGTAAGGCCAGTCTGACTCATGATGGCCCCAAATTACACAATAATCTATCAAGGATTTAGCCTTATGGGTTTCAAATGTACATACATGCAAACAGATGGATGCCTGGATAAAGAAGTGAGACTAGAATGAGGAATAGTCTGGAAGCTGCTAGAGGCACAGGGATACAGATCCCCCGTGCTCTAAGCATTTTGCTTGATCTGGGGAGAAAAAGTCAAAAAATGTGTGCAGTGCTTACCCAGTTTGCGACCTCTTGGACTGTAGCCTGCTAGGCTCCTCTGTCCCTGGGAGTCTCCAGGCAAGAATATTAGAGTGAGGGGCCCTTTCCTCCTCCAGGGGATCTTCCCGACCCAGGGATCAAACCCACACCTCTTGCGTCCCTTGCATTGGCAGGCGGATTCTTTACCTCTGGCGTCACCCGGGAAGCCCCCATATTAGACAGTCCCTGCCCGCAAAGAATTCCTAGTCTAGTTGAGAAGACAGGCACCTCCAACGAACAGCTCAGATCCAGGCAGATAGTGTCAGAGGCTAATTGGATTCTCAACAAAGTGTGATCACGGAGGCAGAAGCACTTAATCACAGCCAGCCGGACAGTTGACATTTAGCCCCAGCCTCATCCGGGGCTGTCATCTGAAAAGTAAATCCACTCTAACAGTTATCATGAAATTGCATCCATGATCTTTGAGTCCCACCAGTCCATACATTTTATCTGATTAACCAATCTCTCCCCCACCTTACCAGAGATGACAACATCTGTTTATCATTCACTCCGGGAGCTCTTCATATGACACAATGACCTTGAACTATCCTTTATCTCTAGAAAATATCCTGCCTCTGTAAAGATAACAAAAAACGAAGCTAATATCCCCCCAAAGAGTTCAAGACCATAAATGAAAATAACCAAATGACTTGGTTCTTATTCCAACACTCAGCTGCTGGAATTCACATTCCATTCAACTGTTTGCTGAGTTAACAACACTTTAGGCGAACAGCTTTCAACTAAAACTCATGTGTCTGTAATATATTTATTACAGTCTTAGTCGGAGGTTCTCCAGCCTAGCAAGAAACACTGGTCTAATTATATATACTAAGTCCCAACAACAACAAGAAAAACCAGTACACGTAAAAACCAATGAAATCCCAGTATGGTCTGTAGTTTTGCTGATTGTATAGTGCCAAAATCAACCTCCTGGTTTGGATAATCCACTGTAGTTAAGTGAGACATCACCAGTGGGTGAGAGGTACACAGGACCACTCTGTATTATTTTTCAGTTTCCTGTGGGTCTGTCACTATATGGGTTAAAAAGAAAAGCCATTTATCACATTAACAGCGAGTTTTGCAGGGCTTTGCCCATATTAACAGTTTCCTTTTCCTCCTGGCTTCCAACACTCTGATATTAAGACTCAAAACTTGCAGATGCAATTCAGAGAACATGTGGCCCCAGTCCTGGGAGTGGCAGCCAGAAAGGGGAGGTCCCACTGGAGTTGGCGCTCTCTTCAAGAAATCCAAGAAAGTTAACTTCCTCAGCCTAATCCCATCATGCACTAGCTCCCAACTGACCTCCTGGCTTTGCTCTACCACTAACATCCGCTCCCCAGACTACTCTCCCCAACACACACACATGCGCACGCATGCGCACGCATGCGCACGCACACACACATACACAGTAGAGGGACAATTTAAAAATTATTAAGAAAAGCAAAACCAGCAGCATCTCTCACCCACAAGACTGACCTCCATCCTCCCAAGACTGAACCTGAATGAGCCTCAACTAGTTTGGCTCTAAGAGTCTAAAGAACTGACTCTGATGAAATTCAAAACACAAGAAGCACTCAAAGAGCCTGTCATCCTAAACTCTTCTCCAAGGTACACACAAGCACCCCCTGCAGATCACCGCCTTAGGAGCTATTTATATAGCTCATCCTCTGCCTCCAGCCCACCTCAAAGTGTCAGGTAACACAAACTGAGCTCCCTGGCTTACGACTTACAATCTTGCATGAAAAGTTTATGGCCTCTGATATTGGCATTCTTGAGCAGTTTCCAAGACAAAATACAGGCATCTCTATAGTGGAGCAGATAGTAAAGAACTCGCCTGCCAATGCAGGAGGCATTAGAGATGCGGATTTTATCCAGGGGTTGGGGAGATTCCCTGGAGGAGGGCATGGCAACTCACTCCAGTATTCTTGCCTGGAGAATCCCATGGACAGAGGGGCCTCGTGGGCTACAGTCCACCGGGTCGCAATGAGTCGGACACGACTGAAGTGACTTGGCACGCACGCAATATAATCAATTAGATTTGTGAGAACTTTAGTTCTGGGTCTGCAATGCAACGATTAAGAACAAAGAACTGGATGTTGAAGATTCCCTGTAGCATCTCCCTGGATTCGTGTCCTACCATTTACCACCCAAATAACCTCCAGCAAGTTACTTAAATATTCTGTGGCAGGTTCCATCTGGAAAATGAAAATAGTAATAGGATTAGAATCCTGCCACACAAGATTCCCTTGAGGATTCAAATCAGTTAATACATATCAAGGGTTCAGAACAGTGCCTGCCATATAGCAAGCACCCTTCCAGGGTGGTCTAACAGTATTATTGTTGTCATTGTTGCTGCTGCAATAAATTTATACTGAGCGCCTAGGTCCCAAAGGTTACGAATCTAAGATAAAAAGAAGGTGCTACTATTATCCTGCAAGGATCATATATTACCAAATATGGGGACATAGAAGGATGAGACCTTGCAGGTGCTCCCAGTTCAAAGAAACACCTTTCTTGGCTTTTAGGCTGAATGCTACATACAGAACCGTGAGGCACAGATGGTGAAGGCCCAAGATTGAGAAATCAAAAGCTCTGGACAAACCCCAAAAGGGCAGACTTGTGAAAATCATGGGGGTATGTACCACCATGCCCTTCCCTTGTTCACCTTTCACCTTAAAATCAACAAATTTCCCCAAATGGTGCCCAGTCTCTCATAAAACTTGGGCTGTCAGACAAGTTCTTCAAGTTCTGCAGATAATTTTATTAAAACACACCCCTAAAATACTGAAAGACCTAGTCATGCTTTTTCCAACTTGGCCCTCTTCCACAGAGGACACATCTGTGGTCCCCCACCATCAGTGTCCCTGTGACAAAGAGACATTCCTCATAAAGGAAGGTCTCACATGGGGCAGAGTTCTCATCCGTAGAGACAGGGTTTGCAAGACACAATTCTGAGAAGCAGGGATCCCCAGGGTTTCTGACACACTGCAAATCACATAAAGGAAGGCTGATGTATGATTTTCAAGCTGGTTTTATGAAAAGAACAATTACAAATCCCTAAGTGTGTGAAGACAAAATTGTAAATACTTGCTAAAATCCCTGGAGCTGTCTCATATTATTTATTATGATTCTTCCTGGCACCTCAAAAGTGGGCTCACAGAGCCCCTGATTAATTTACACACCATCAGTGGGGTTCACAGATGGTGAGACCCTCACATGAAAAGACTGAGAGCCTTGGCCGAAATCCTAACAACGTGTAAATAAATACAGCTTGGAAGGACCCAGAATGTTATTCAGTCACAAGCTATATTGCTACCACTAGGGCTGAGGCAGGACCAAGCGAATACCCAGGGTAAAATCAAAAGTCAGTGGACTGAGTCATGAAGAAGCAGGCTCCAATTCTAAGGTCAAGGTTTTCAATGCCTTCCTTTTCAAGGGAGTCACCTGCACTCAAATTAATTCTCATAAGGGCTTATAAGGACTCAGTGGGTGACAGATCCATCTAATGTGAACAAAGAAGGAATTAAGAGATCTTCTCAAAGTTGCACATTTGCTTTTTGAAAGGCTTCTGGCAGTTTTGATATGTCTCTTAAAGAAAGTAGATCCTAATTTAGGCCACACACATCAGTTCTTTTAAAGACCTAGAGTTTCGATTGAAAGTGAGGATCATTTTAACAGTGCTAACTGAACAAAGAAGAACAGAGAATGAGAATGATTATTACCCTAGAATATGCCAAATTTTAACAAAATAATTATAATTTTTAGTACCTGCAATAAAATTTTTTTGTTAACTTTTATATGATCTTTTATATCTTCATGGTGATACTCAACTGCAGAATTTACTTCTAATGAAAACTGATTTTAACATTTGGTACTCAGCCAAAATGTATATTAGATTCATTTCCAAGATTATACAGAAAATTTGCAGCATGGTGAAGCTACATGAAGTACAAAGGAAATGTATCTGTGGATCATGTGAAGGATGCAATTTTACTAAATTCCCAATAAATAATCCTCAGCTCAGGAGGAAAAAAAAAAAAGGCCTAGAGTTTACTCCAGAACAATCCAGGGTATTTTTGAAGCATACAGCTATACTGTTTTTTATGTATCTGACGGTTTAGAGCTTTTTTATTTATATTTTAGATGTTTTTACACTTGTGTACAAATCTTATACCAAGTATAATATATTCAAAATTTTTAAAAAAGAAATGGGAGTCTGTCGATTGAAAATGTAGTCCTACTGACATCCAATGGTCTTCCTGATATTGAGACAACAAAACCAGACAGTGAAAGAAGGAAGCCACTCAGACCCTAGAATTACCTTCTTTTATAAATAAAAGTTCACATGAGGCACTCTCTTTACTGAGTCAGCTAAAAGGATTCAAAATTAGAAAGAGCCAAAACTCAGTTTTGAAACACTCTTCCTGTTTATAGTGAATATATTCCCCAAATGCAGAGAGGAATTAGATTTTAATGAAAGTCTCTACTAGCATGTTCTTGCTCAATAACATTTTGGCAAAACTAGCTTAACTCTTTCTAAAATTCAGTTCTGACACAATGATCAACCAGATGGGGACAAGCTACTGTTCTTAAGATACAATCAGCTTTATTTTCCATCTTATAATCATATCTTAGTTTAGTTCTATTTTGTAGACACTAACAGAATTCAATGGGAACAACTGAAACAGAGACAGACTTTATTTTGGGGGGGGCTTCAAAATCACTGCAGATGGTGACTACAGCCATGAAATTAAAAGGCACTTGCTCCTTGGAAGAAAAGCTATGACAAACCTAGACAGCATATTAAAAAGCAGAGTCATCACTTTGCAGACAAAGATCCATCTAGTCAAACCTATGGTTTTTCCAGTAGTCATGTATGGATGTGAGAGTTAGACTATAAAGAAAGCTGAGTGCCGAGGAACTGATGCTTTTGAACTGTGGTGTTGGAGAAGACTCAAGAGTCCCTTAGACTCCAAGGAGATCCAACCAGTCCATCCTAAAGGAGATCCGTCCTGAATATTTATTGGAAGGACTGATGCTAAAGCTGAAGCTCCAATACTCTGGCCACCTGATGGGAAGAATTGACTCATTGAAAAAGACCCTGACGCTGGGAAAGATTGAAGGCAGGAGGAAAAGGGGATGACAAAGGATAACATGGTTGGATGGCATCACCAACTCGACAGACATGAGTTTGAGCAAGCTCCGGGAGATGCTGATGGACAGGGAAGCCTAGCATGCTGCAGTCCATGGGGTTACAATGAGTCGGACACGACTGAGTGACTGAACTGAACTAAACAGATTTCACCATGTCTTCTACACTTAAGCCAGCAGTGCTCCAAGTGTGGTTTCCAGAACCATAGCAGCAGTATCACCTGAGAATATGTTCTTTTTTTTTTTTTTTTTTTTTAAAGGAAAGGGATCTATTCTTTAAGTTATAATTTTATTTCTTTATTTATATTTGGCTGTGCTTGGTCTTCCAGAGAAGGCAATGGCACCCCACTCCAGTACTCTTGCCTGGAAAATCCCATGGATGGAGGAGCCTGGTAGGCTGCAGTCCATGGGGTCGCTAAGAGTCGGACACGACTGAGCGACTTCACTTCCAATTTTCATTTTCACGCATTGGAAAAGGAAATAGCAACCCACTCCAGTGTTCTTGCCTGGAGAAGCCAAGGGACAGGGGAGCCTGGTGGGCTGCTGTCTCTGGGGTCACACAGAGTCGGACACAACTGAAGCGACTTAGCAGTAGCAGCAGCAGTACTTGGTCTTCATTGCTGCACTGGCTTTTCTCTAGCTGCGACAAGCTGGGGCTATTCTCTAGGTGCATGGGCATCTCACTGCAGTGGATTCTCTTGTTTCAGAGCAGGGGCTCTAGGGCACATGAGCTTCAGCAGTTGCAGCTCCTGGGCTCTATAGCACAGGCTCAGTAGCTGTGGCGCAAGGGCATAACTGCCCCGCGGCATGTGGGATCTTCCCAGATCAGGGATTGAACTCCTGTCTCCTTCAATGGCAGGCGGAGTCTTTCCCACCAAGCCACCAGGGAAGTCCTGGGAACTTGTTAAAAATGAAAATGCTTGAGCCTCCATGGGAAACGTGTTGCTGTTGTTCAGTGGCTCAGTCATGTCCGACTCTTTGCAACTCCATGGACTGCAGTACTCGAGGCTCTCTTGCCCATCACCAACGCCCGGAGCTTGCTCAAACTCATATCCATCGAGTTGATGATGCCATCCAACCATCTCATCCTCTGTCGTCCCCTTCTCCTGCCCCAAATCATTCCCCACATCAAGGTCTTTTCTAATGAGTTGGAAAAGAGTTTGCCACATCAGGTGCAAAGTATTGGAGCTTCAGCTTCAGTAGCAGTCCTTCTAATGAATATTCAGGACTGATTTCCTTTAGGATTGACGGCTTTGATCAATTCTTCAGCGCTCAGCTTTCTTTATGGTCCCACTCTCACATCCATACATGACCACTGGAAAAACCACAGCTTTGACTAGATGGACCTTTGTCAGCAAAGTAATGTCTACACTTTTTAATATGCTGTCTAGGTTGGTCACAGCTTTTCTTCCAAGAAGCAAGTGTCTTTTAATTTCATGGCTGCAGTTACCATCTACAGTGATTTTGGAGCCCAAGAAAATAAAGTCTGTCACTATTTCCATTGTTTCCCCATCTATTTGCCATGAAGTGATGGGACTAGATGCCATGATCTTAGTTTTCTGAATGTTGAGTTTTAAGCCGGCTTTTTCACTTTCCTCTTTCACCTTCATCAAGAGGCTCTTGAGTTCTTCTTTGCTTTCTGCCATAAGGATTGTCCACTGGAGAAGGGAATGGCAAACCACTTCAGCATTCTTGACTTGAGAACCCCATGAACAATATGAAAAGACAAAAAGATACGACACTGAAAGATGGACTCCCCAGGTCAGTAGATGCCCAATATGCTACTGAGAAGAGAGGAGAAATGGCTCCAGAAGGAATGAAGAGGCTGAGCCGAAGTGAAAACAATGCCCAGTTGTGGATGTGTCTGGTGGTGAAAGTAAAGTCGGATGCTGTAAAGAACAATATTGCACAAGAACCTGGAATGTTATGCCCATGAATCAAGGTAAATTGGAAGCAGTCAAACAGGAGATGGCAAGAGTGAACATCAACATTTTAGGGATCAGTGAACTAAAATGGGCCGGAACAGGCAAATTTAATTCAGATGACCATTATATCTACCAAGAATCCCTTAGAAGAAATGGAGTAGTCCTAATAGTCAACAAGCGTCCAAAATGCAGTCAGATCAGATCAGTCGCTCAGTCGTGTCCGACTCTTTGTGACCCCATGAATCGCAGCACACCAGGCCTCCCTGTCCATCACCAACTCCCGGAGTTCACAGAGACTCACGTCGATAGAGTCAGTGATGCCATACAGCCATCTCATCCTCTGACACCCCCTTCTCCCCCTGCCCCCAATCCCTCCCAGCATCAGAGTCTTTTCCAATGAGTCAACTCTTTGCATGAGGTGGCCAAAGTACTGGAGTTTCAGCTTCAGCATCATTCCCACCAAAGAAATCCCAGGGCTGATCTCCTTCAGAATGGACTGGTTGGATCTCCTTGCAGTCCAAGGGACTCTCAAGAGTCTTCTCCAACACCACAGTTCAAAAGCATCAATTCTTCGGCGCTCAGCCTTCTTCACAGTCCAACTCTCACATCCATACATGACCACAGGAAAAACCATAGCCTTGACTACTTTGTTGGCAAAGTAATGTCTCTGCTTTTGAATATGCTATCTAGGCTGGTCATAACTTTCCTTCCAAGGAGTAAGTGTCTTTTAATTTCATGGCTGCAGTCACCATCTGCAGTGATTTTGGAGCCCCCAAAAATAAAGTCTGACACTGTTTCCACTGTTTCCCCATCTATTTCCCATGAAGTGGTGGGACCGGATGCCATGATATTCGTTTTCTGAATGTTGAGCTTTAAGCCAACTTTTTCACTCTCCACTTTCACTTTCATCAAGAGGCTTTTGAGTTCCTCTTCACTTTCTGCCATAAGGGTGGTGTCATCTGCATATCTGAGGTTACTGATATTTCTCCCGGCAATCTTGATTCCAGTTTGTGCTTCTTCCAGTCCAGCGTTTCTCATGATGTACTCTGCATATAAGTTAAATAAACAGGGTGACAATATACAGCCTTGACGAACTCCTTTTCCTATTTGGAACCAGTCTGTTGTTCCATGTCCAGTTCTAACTGTTGCTTCCTGACCTGCATATAGGTTTCTCAAGAGGCAGCTCAGGTGGTATGGTATTCCCATCTCTTGAAGAATTTTCCACAGTTTATTGTGATCCACACAGTCAAAGGCTTTGGCATAGTCAATAAAGCAGAAATAGATGTTTTTCTGGAACTCTCTTGCTTTTTCTATGATCCAGCGGATGTTGGCAATTTGATCTCTGGTTCCTCTGCCTTTTCTAAAACCAGCTTGAACATCAGGAAGTTCACGGTTCACATATTGCTGAAGCCTGGCTTGGAGAATTTTGAGCATTACTTTACTAGCCTGTGAGATGAGTGCAATTGTGCAATAGTTTGAGCATTCTTTGGAATTGCCTTTCTTTGGGATTGGAATGAAAACTGACCTTTTCCAGTCCTGTGGCCACTGCTGAGTTTTCTGAATTTGCTGGCATATTGAGTGCAGCACTTTCACAGCATCATCTTTCAGGATTTGGAATAGTTCAACTGGAATTCCATCACCTCCACTAGCTTTGTTCGTAGTGATGCTTTCTAAGGCCCACTTGACTGCACATTCCAGGATGTCTGGCTCTAGGTCAGTGATCACACCATTGTGATTATCTGGGTCGTGAAGATCTTTTTTGTACAGTTCTTCTGTATATTCTTGCCATCTCTTCTTAATATCTTCTGCTTCTGTTAGGTCCATACCATTTCTGTCCTTTATCCAGCTCATCTTTGCATGAAATGTTCCTTTGGTATCTCTGATTTTCTTGAAGAGATTCCTAGTCTTTCCCATTCTGTTGTTTTCCTCTATTTCTTTGCATTGATCGCTGAAGAAGGCTTTCTTATCTCTTCTTGCTATTCTTTGGAACTCTGCATTCAGATGCTTATATCTTTCCTTTTCTCCTTTGCTTTTCGCTTCTCTTCTTTTCACAGCTATTTGTAAGGCCTCCCCAGACAGTCATTTTGCTTTTTTGCATTTCTTTTCTATGGGAATGGTCTTGATCCCTGTCTCTTGTACAATGTCATGGACCTCATTCCATAGTTCATCGGGCACTCTATCTATCAGATCTAGGCCCTTAAATCTATTTCTCACTTCCACTGTATAATCATAAGGGATTTGATTTAGGTCATACCTGAATGGTCTAGTGGTTTTCCCTACTTTCTTCAATTTAAGTCTGAATTTGGCAATAAGGAGTTCATGGTCTGAGCCACAGGCAGCTCCTGGTCTTGTTTTTGCTGAGTGTATAGAGCTTCTCCATCTTTGGCTGCAAAGAATATAATCAATCTGATTTCGGTGTTGACCATCTGGTGATGTCCATGTGTAGAGTCTTCTCTTGTGTTGTTGGAAGAGGGTGTTTGTTATGACCAGTGCATTTTCTTGGCAAAACTCTATTGGTCTTTGCCCTGCTTCATTCCCTATTTCAAAGCCAAACCTGCCTGTTATTCCTTGACTTCCTACTTTTGCATTCTAATCCCCTATAATGAGAAGGACATAATTTTTTGGTGTTAGTTCTAGAAGGTCTTGTAGGTCTTCATAGAACCGTTCAACTTCAGCTTCTTCAGTATTAATGGTTGGGGCATAGACTTGGATTACTGTGATATTACTTGGATGCAATCTCAAAAATGACAGAATGATCTCTGTTCATTTCCAAAGCAAACTATTCACTATCACAGTAATCCAAGTCTATATCCCAACCAGTAATGCCGAAGAAGCTGAAGTTGAACGGTTCTATGAAGACCTACAAGACCTTCTAGAACTAACACCAAAAAATTATGTCCTTCTCATTATAGGGGATTAGAATGCAAAAGTAGGAAGTCAAGGAATAACAGGCAAGTTTGGCCTTGGAGTACAAAATGAAGCAGGGCAAAGGCTAACAGAGTTTTGTTAAGAGAACGCACTGATCACAGTAAACGCTGGAAACCTACTGAATCAGAAACGCTAGGGGCAGGGCGGTCTTGGGTTTAACAAGGTGATTCTGACTCACACGCAAGTTCGGGTACCACTGTTTCAGGCCATGGAAACCCCCTTGTATGTGTCATTCAAATAGCCCCTAGGCTTCAGCAGGGTGGTGGTCCTAAGGATGTCTCAGACATGTCACCACCCTACTCACCCACGTCCATCACCCTCCTTGCAAATGGCAGAAACTCAGACTGCCCCCTTGCTTAGATGTCTCTGAAAGTCTCAAAATTGGTCGCCTCTCATAGGCCACCTCTGCTCCAGCTGCTACTCCACATCTCTGTGAGACGACGGAAGTCGCATGGGCCACCATCACTCTGCACTGACTCTGTATGCTACTCAGATACCGAGCACAGTGGTCCTCTACCCATGGGCCACCATCACACCCCACCCTGAGCTCAAAAGTTGTTTTTTTGAGTGTGCTAAGTTGCTCAGTCGTGTCTGACCCTTTGCAGCTCCCTGGACCATAGCCGGACATGCTCCTCTGTCCACGGAATCTCCAAGCAAGAATACTGGAGTGGGTTGCCATGCCCTCCCTCCAGGGGATCTTCCTGACCCAGGGATCGAACCCGCATCTCTTATGTCTCCCTCACTGGCAGGCACATTCTTTACCATTAGTGCCACCTGGAACTGCTTACTCCAACCTGTAGTCACACCTCTGCCCGCTCCATCTCTGAGAGCCTCACTGCTGTCTATGGGCCAGAGGAGACACCCACCCTCACCAGGCCTCCTTCTCCAGCGGGGGCTCCCCTGCTAGCTATCTCCCACTGAAAATAATAAACCAGGTCCCAGAAGCCAAGAGGGCCAGCTGGGGGAAGGTGAAGAGGTAGGAAGATTTTTCTTTTTTTTTAAAGCAGGATTAACAAAGGCTAGTGATTCCTATGAGACAAAAAAGGAGATCCAAGTTTTCTCCAGCACTACACAAGCACGAGAAATGAGGAACATCCTGTCCTGGGAATTGACTGAAGCAGAGTCTTTAGAGTCACAGAAAGGAACACTGAGGGTGTAGGCGTGCATAAGTGTACACAGGGGAGACAGAGAGAAAACATGAAACAGAGAGAGAGAGGAGACAGGCTGGGGCTCTTCCCTGGTGGTCCAATGGCTAAGACTCAGAGCTCCCAATGCTGGGGGCTCGGGTTTGATCCCTGGGGAACTAGATATCGTATGTTTGCGAGGAAGATGGAATATCACGCTGCGACTAAGATCTGGAGCAGCCAAACAAATAAATAATTTGTAAATGCAAAAATAAATAAATAATAAATAAATGTTACCTCTTTGGAGAGAAGAAAGAAACAGATGTAGTCCAAATGAGTTCTCCCTGTCAGTGGCAGGCAGAAAAGTTACCAGATGGTCTCCTGTGTCTGATGGTAACTTACACAAAAAGCAGGAAAGCAGCAGGAGCAGAGAAGAGTAAGAATCATCTCACCCCTGAGAGACGGTGCCAAGATCCCCTGGAAAACTTTAAGCCCCAAACAAAAACAAAACCCAGGTAAGTATACAGGTCTCAAAATGAGTGTGCTCTGGACACAGAGCTGGGCAGTCCTACAGACTGGGGGCTGTTTCAAACCATTTCCTGCCCCGGCAACACAGTGATGGCTCCCAACTGCAAAAGCTCCTCCCACCCCATAATTTCAAATATGTTCAAGAGGAAAACAGCATCCCACCGAAAACGAAAACTCTAAGTAATCTAAGAGCTAAGGGGAGAGGAAACTTGTGAAGGACAGGCAGGCCTGGCATGCTGCAGTCCATGGGGTCACAAAGAGTCGGCACGACTGAGTGACTGAACGCAACAAGAAGAGAGGGGCAAGGAGGAGCTATGAGTTGAACTGAAAATAGTACATGTCAAATGCAAGGTGATGTGTTTATCTGTTTAGATAAAGGTGGATAAAGAACAAAGATCAGCAACTTTCTATAAGAAAACAGGATGGAAATCTCTCAAGCTTTGGGGCCCATTTCTTCCATCAATTCTGCCATAAAAAGCGCACATGCAGCCACTGAAATAAAGGAATGGGCATGGCCATGTTCCAATAAATTGAATTTATGAAAACATGTAGTAGGTCAGATTTGGTCTGCCAAGTATCAAGTGTACGCATGTACATATGGAATGCAAAATTGGGCAGCATTAAAAAGTGTGTTTCATCTGCCCCTTTTAAAAAACAAGATGATGATCAAGACCATAATATTCCTTCCTCAGATAGTCCTGTGTTTGGCTGGTACAACTTGCCCTCATACACTAAGCCGTGCCCTTCATTTGCACACTCATCATTCTCCCTTGCATCAAGCCCTCATTCCTGTGCCCCTGAGAAAAGTGTGCACATATTCAGTTATGTCCAACTCTTTTGTGACCCCCATGAACTGTATGTAGCCCACCAGTTCCCCCTGTCCATGGGATTCTCCAGGCAAGAATACTGGAGTGGGTAGCCATTTCCTCCTCCAAGGGATCTTCCCCACGCAGGGATCGAACCTATGTCTGCTGCATTGCAGGCGGCCCTCGAGAAAGGGATATTATAAAACAGATTATCGTCCTGCTTCTTCAAAATAAGCTGATGAAATGTACTGTCTGGAACTGGCAAGTCCCCTCATCACACATGCTTACACTTGACGCCAGGTCCAGAGCTCGTTTTCAGGGAAGGCATGGGCAAAAAAAGCGACGATCCTGGCACCATCTCCCTCCACAAGGTTCCCGCCTCTAAATGCAGTGGAGACTGAATCCCGAAGTCATGAGCTTGACTCGGCCGGCCCCCCTGCCCCCGCAACACCAGCTGCGGTTACGTCACCTGCCTAAGGTCAACATCTGGAAATCCACAGAAGGACCCTGGTGGGATGGATGGAAGCAGGGCTCAGGAAGCCGTCTTCCAAGTTCGTGGGGACTGCAAACAAAACACTGGACAGATGGCAAGCCCTAAAACAAGAGCTCTGATCTGGCTCCTCACCTCCACCCTTCAACCCACATCAGCTACCTCCTCTCCAGAGCAAAGGTCCCAGGAGCCCAGGCACAAGAGAGAAAATTCCAGAGCCACAAAGGAAAAACTCTGACATGCCTCAAAAATGGTCAGGATTCATTTGCTTGGTAACATTAGGAGGTGTGATCTGAGAATCCCAAGGTCCAGGCTCCCTTCTTCATATGGATTTCCTTAGCAGCCAGGGGAGCCGCTGAGTGTCCATACAAAAAGCATAAATCGACCGCCGATGTACACATGTGTGGCTCAGATGGTTTTCATCACACTTAAAAGAGAAGCTGCCCTTTTTCTCAAATCCAACAGTGAAGAAGCCCGAGGACATGAAAAGGTCTCAGAATGAATCACCCACACATGGGAAACGCTTCCTAACAGGACCAGTTATGGGTGGACAGAGGTGGGGAGAAACAGCTCTTCCTATGTGTCCAGAAGAAGCATCTTCGGGACACACAGCCTAAAAGACCAGCCCAGGTCAGCCAGGGACCCTCCCCCACCTCCTCCTGTCTCTCGTCCAACTTGATGACTTCCAGAAGTAGGATATAAAACGTCTCTGCGGCAGGAAGCAACACCACGCAGAACAATACAAGCCTCCGAAGGACAGGTGTCCTCGCGGTTGGACCTGAACCACAGAAAAGAGAAATTCTCTCTTCTCTTGCCACCAGTGCAGATGGATGGGATCCGAGGATCATTTCCTCAGCAGGCAAAAGCCCAGGGAAGAGGAACTGGGAAAGGTCACGTCCAAACAAATCTATCAACTGGACTGAGAGGCCCCGGAGTGTGCAAGCGGACATGCACACCGCCCGCGAAAGGAGGAGAGAGTGAACCCTGACATGCAGGGGCCATCTCCTCCAGGCAGCCTTCCTGCAAGGGGCCCCGAGAAAGCCCGACATGGTCAGCTGGTTCGACAGACAGCTCCATGAAGGCAGGAAGCCGCAAGAAGAGGTGTAGCCCCCATGAGACAGGCAGTGTCCTGGGTGACCCTGCCAGCCACGTGTGACTCCCTCCACCCGTGAAACTAAAACTCACGTGAAATTAACACATGATACGAAACACGTGGGAGAGCCTCAGTGCTACAAGGTCTTTCTGACCCTTCGGTCCCCAAAGAAAGAGAATCCTGCTTCATCGAAGACACCTCCTTATAACGCGCTTCTGAATAAGCAGAAGGCTGGGAACTGTTAGTAAAGTTTGCTAGAATTTATGCCATATTACAGTTACTGATTATCATATTAACACCACCAGTACTAATATTTGTGGTTGTTGCTGAAGCATGCGTTCCTCCCAGAGATGATCACTCACTAGGGAGGCAGGCGGGGGCTGCGGCGGGTGTGTAGGTAGGGCAGTGAGGAGTGAAGATGGGGAGTTGGTGTTTAATGGGGTTAGAGTCTCAGTTTTGGAAGGCGAAAAATTCGGGAGACGGATGATGGCGAGAGCGGCACAACGATGCGAATGTACTTAGTGCCGCCAAACTGTATAATTAAATATGGTTAAAATAGTATGTGTTTATTATGTGACTTTTACCACAATAAAAAAATATATTTTAAAATCACTTACTGCAATCGTATCCATTGAAGATATTTTCTCAAAGTCCACACACCTGTGTGTAAAAATTGGAATTTATCCTGGTCGGTACCCCTGCACCCTCCCCTCTGTAGAGATCTCTTGAGGAGCTGCCCCCTTCACACCCAGATTTTAAGCTATGACACCCCCACCCTCCTGTCAACCTGCTCACCCTCAGTCTGTGGCCCAACAAACCCCCCTCCCCCACACCAGCCCTGGGGTTTTCCTTTCCTGCCCTCACCTGCAAGCGAGATGAAGAGGAGCTGTGTGACTCTGGACCAGTGGCTTCTCCTCTCTGAGCCTCAGTTTGCTCCTCTGCACAGTGGGAGCAGTGGAGATGTGCGGGTCAAGGATGGCCGCGGAAGAGGGCAGGCCAGGACTTGGCCCCATTCACAAGGTTCCAGTTCTGATATTGAAAATCACATATCCACCCACATATGACAGGACTTCCCTGTAGCTCAGATGGTAAAGAATCTGCCTACAAAGCAGGAGATCCAGGTTCAATCCCTGGGTCAGGAAGATCCTCTGGAAAATGGCATGGCAATCCACAGCAGTATTCTTGCCTGGAGAATCCAATGGACAGAGGACCCTGGCAGGCTACAGTCCGTAGGGTCACAAAGAGTTGGACACAACTGAGTCACTAACACTATTACCCACGTGTTATACTGAACTCCAAGCCACTGCTTACTCCAGCAGTGAGTGAAAGTCGCTCAGTCATGTCCGACTCTTTGGGAGCCCATGGACTGTCCATGGAATTCTCTAGGCCAGAATATTGGAGTGGGTGGCCTTTCCCTTCTCCAGGAGATCTTCCCAACCGACCCAGGGATCGAACCCAGGTCTCCCGCATTGCAGGCGGATTCTTTACCATCTGAGCCACAAGGGACTCCGGCGGTACATTTTGTCAATAAACAGTCACTGACAGGTAAAAAAAAAGTTTCTAATCCAGGAATGAGGAATGTGGGTGATCAGTTATTAATGCTAGAAACCAATGTAGCTAGAATGCACCACCCTGCCCGCTCCCAGGTTGCTTTTCTTGGTACCAAGACCTTTCTTCTTCCATCACACGGGGCAATGATGGGACTGCCATAGCCTCTTCTGGGTTAGACATTCTCAGTGTTTCCTCCATGTTCTCCACCTTGCTTTCCTTTCAAGGGCTCTGTGACTCGTTTTACTGCCCATGGAAGGGAATGCGGTCTCTTGAGCTCCTGAGTGATTTACAGAGAATGTCAGCCTCTGTTTTTGGCCATGACCAACAGGATGCTGTCTTCACATCGCCTCTCCCATCCATCCTGTCCATGTCTGGCCCTTGGCCACCGCCCAGGCCAAGCTCACCTCCCACCGAGCTCCTAACAAGCCTCCATGTCATTCAGACCTTCAATGGCCAACCAGCCTTCCCAACGATACTCAAGGGATTTCTCTACAAGACAGATGATGAGTGTCATTCTCCTCTCCTGAGTGACTTGCTGGAGGTTTTTATTTTCTGCTAGTACTATTCAAACTCCTTGAAAGTGAGAGTGAAAGTCACTCAGTCATGTCCAACTCTTTGCCACCCCACGGACTATACAGTCCATGGAATTCTCTAGGCCAGAATACTGCAGTAGGTAGTCATTCCCTTCTCTAGGGAATCTTCCCAACCCAGGGATCAAATCCAGGTCTCCCACATTGCAGGCAGATTCTTTACCAGCTGAGCCACCAGGGAAGCCCAAGAATACTGGAGTGAGTAGCCTATCCCTTCTCCAGCAGATCTTCCCAACCCAGGAATCAAACCGGGGTCTCCTGCATTGCAGGCAGATTCTTTACCAACTGAACGATGAGGGAAGCCCTCGCCATCTTTAAAAGGCCTCCACAACACGATGCCCCTCTGAACTTTCCCTTTCCCCCTCCACATTGGCCCCCACAAACCCTGTCCACCAACCTCACAGGACAAGTCCCTGCCGCCACTGAGGCCTGTAGCTCACGTCCCATCACTGCCCTGGCGCTGTAGCCCTCAACCCTTGCTCATCTTCTACTCACCCCCCAGGATCCACATCAAGGGCTGTGCCTCCCACAAAGGGATCTTTAGTCCCCAGACAAAAGGGGCCCCTGCTCAGGGCTTCTGCCCCACTTTGCTTATGCTTTGATGCAGATTCATTATGTTACAATAACTGATCATCACGTTCATCTTCTCTGGCAGATTATAAACTCCTTGAAGCAGGGATCATCCCCAGCAGGCACAGCACCCACTCTGCTGCTTCACACACAGTAAAAGAGCAATGGATACAGGCCAAGATCGGAAATGCAATTAAAACACTGGGGAAGGGACTTCCCTGGCAGTCCAGTGGTTAAGACTCCATGCTCGCAATACATGGGACACAGATTTGATCCCTGGCTGGAGAACTAAGATTCCACATGCTACACAGCACAATCAAAAAAATGTTTTCAAAAAAAAAACTTTTTTACACACTGGGAAGAACAGGGAGTCTAAATGCACCCTCCCCTTCACCTTGGAACCTGATCAGACCCACTGTAAACAGCTGCTTGGAGCAGTAAGGATTTTCTTAGCCATCCGCCAGCCCCTGGGATTCATAAAGCAATGTTCTCATTCGATTTGACACCTGGACTCCTGAACCAAGGAGTACTAACCTTCTATGGGTTTGCGAGGCTTAGAGATTTTCCATAAAGCCGAGATAAACTCAGGGATTTATTAAATACGTGTCTCACCACCAGCCATCACTAATTAGTTAAATTCCTACAAGCGGACTTAACAGCCTGAGTGGGTCTCGCAACTGAAACTGGAGAGCTCTCCGGACACTACTGGAACTTGGGGGACTATTTGGCCACAGCTGGTAGTGGCCTCCGAAGTGAAACATTAAACATTAAATATGACCCAAGCAAAGGCCCCGATCAGGGGCTGAATCGCCACAACAGATTGAAATTGTGGAATGGCCTGAAACCCAAGAATGAAACAGGAATGGTCTCTAAAAGAGACTCTGCCAAAACATGCAAGATAGCCTCCTGCCACCGAGGAGGCGGGAACAGGCGCATCCGTGCCAGAACCCACACAGGCCGGTCCACCTCCAGTCCCTGTGGACGGCCTGCAACACTCTCAGCCACACTCTACCTACAGAGTCAGGGATGCGGGGGACACACTCGCGATGGTTTTCAATGGGCTCACCTGGGATAACAGTCTCACTGAAAAGGAGATGCAATAGACCCACGTCCGCAGGGCTGGAGGGCACCCCATGTGGTTACTAGGGGACAAGGGCTCCAAGCAGAGAGAACAGCCAGGATGAGGGCTTTGAGGCAGGGGTTTGCCTGGCATGTCTAAGCCATAGCCAGAGTGAAGAAGCTATGGGAGAACCACAGAGGGAGAGGGTAGCTCCTGCCAGGCCCTGAAACCACTGCTAACACTTTGGTTTTGATGCCTTGTGGGTGGAGGGGTCGGGCTGCTGAAAAGCACAGGAAGGTTTTGAGCAGAGCATCTGACCTAACAGCTGCCCTCTGGGTACTATGTAGGGGCAGATGCTGGTGGCTCAGTGGTAGAGAATCCACCTGCAATGCAGGAGACATAGGAGACGCAGGTTCGACTCCTGGGTAGGGAAGATCCCTTGGAGAAGGAAATGGCAACCCACTCCAGTGTTCTTGACTGGAGAATCCCATGGACAGAGGAAGCAGGCAGGCTACAGTCCCAAGAATTGCCCGAGAGTCGCTAAGAGTCAGACACGACTGAGCATGCATGCTAAGGTGGGAGGGCAGAGAGGCCAGTTCTAGAAAGGTCTCCACAGCATCCTTGCATGGACTACAGCTGTCATCTTGAGTGAGGGGTTTTGCACCGGCTACCAACATGGATTTAGGGACAGCCAGGGGTGTCCCCCTCACCCACCCCAGCGGCTTCAGACAGGAGCACCAGAACGGCCCTGGTGAGGGAGAGCGCGAGACTGTGGATGAAAGGAGAGGTCCCCGCAGCCCTTTCGGCATCACAGGGCAGCTCCAAGACGAAAGGCAGGCAATGAACTCCGTGCAGCTTTAAACCCAGAGAGTTAGAGAGGTCACCCCAAATGAAAAGGAAACTGAGACCAACCTTTTTATGAGAGCTCCCCTGGAAACATGGAGAACATACACACCGCCAGAGAAGAAAGGCAGCCGCCAGTCCGACAGCACAGGACTCCACTCAGAACTCGGTCTCAAAGAGCAGCCATTCGGAGAGAGCTGTGCAGCAAGACCTCTTAGAACTGGCCCTTCTTTGCCTGCAGCTGAACAAAAGAAAGGGGGTCAAGGTTACACACTCAGGTGGCTTTGAAGTTCAGCTGTCTCCCAGGCCTCCCGCCTCTCCACAAACTCAAGGCTGAAGGTACAAGAAAAGCGCTCTCTGCACCCCTTCCCGTTGTCTCCCCCAGACTCAGCTGGTACCCACGGCATTCCCGCCAGAACTTGCCCTAACCCTGCAACCAGCTCAGCACCAATCACGTCGGAGACCTCCAGCAAGTCACTGAACACCTCTGGCCCTCTCCTTCTTCGCCTCTATGATAGTTCAGTCAGTTCAGTCGCTCAGTCGTGTCCGACTCTTTGCGGTCCCATGGACCGCAGCACATCAGGCCTCCCTGTCCATCACCAACTCCCGGAGCTTACTCAGACTCACGTCCAGTGAGTTGATGATGTCATCCAACCATCTCATCCTCTGTCATCCCCTTCTCCTCCCACCTTCAATCTTTCCCAGCATCAGGGTCTTTTCCAATGAGTCAGTTCTTTGCATCAGGTGGCCAAAGTACTGGAGTTTCAGCTTCAGCATCAGTCCTTCCAATGAATACCCAGGACTGATCTCTTTTAGGATGGACTGGTTGGATCTCGTTGCAGTCCAAGGGACTCTCAAGAGTCTTCTCCAACAAACACCACAGTTCAAAAGCATCAATTCTTCAGCGCTCAGCTTTCTTTATAGTCCAACTCTCACATCCATACGTGACCACTGGAAAAACCATAGCTTTGACTAGATGGTCCTTAAGTAAGATCACTCATACAAAGAGCGGACTCATTGAAAAAGACCCTGATGCTGGGAAAGATTGAGAGCAGAAGAAGAGGGTGACAGAGGACAAGACAGCTGGATGGAAAACACAGATGAGATGGACATGAACTTGGGCAAACTCCAGGAGATGGTGTGAGGGAGAGAGAAGACTGGAGTGGGGTAGTACACGGAGTCGTGAAGAGTTAGACATACTAGGCAACTAAACAACGGCAAAGATCATTCATGAATGCAACCTGTACCTGGATGGCACACACAGGAAGAATCATTCTTGGGGTTACTTTTGCTAATTCTCTTAACCTGTCCATGCATACATGACAAATTTAATTATTGGCTGACTCTGTGTGACCCCATAGAGGGCAGCCCACCAGGCTCCCCTGTCCCTGGGATTCTCCAGGCAAGAACACTGGAGTGGGTTGCCATTTCCTTCTCCAGTGCATGAAAGTGAAAAGTGAAAGTTAAGTTGCTCAGTCGTGCCCGACTCTTAGCGACCCCATGGACTGCAGCCCACCAGGCTCCTCCGTCCATGGGATTTTCCAGGCAAGAATACTGGAGGTAAAACAATGAGAAGATCTAAATAAGCTGGCACCAATAAGCAAGAGACGTATCAGCATTAAACAACAGAATGGGGCTTTCCTGGTGGTCCAGTGGCTAACACTCCATGCTCCCAATGCAGGGGGCCTGGGTTCGATTCCTGGTCAGAGAACTAGATCCCACTTGCTGCAACCAAGGCCCACAACTAATTAAACAAATAAACTTTTTTAAAAAACAAGGTGGTAACACATCTTATGTAGTAATTCGATCTGCTTAGTTGCTCAGTTGTATACAACTCTTTGCAACCCATGGACTGTAGGCTCCTCCTGCTAGGCTCCTCTGTCCATGGGATTTTCCAGGCAAGAATACTGGAGTAAGTTGCCATTCCCTTCTCACAGGTCTCCTGCATTGCAGGCAGATTGTTTACCATCTGAGCCACCAGGCTGTTGATGGGCCCATGTATATACAGAAAAGAAGACCCACCTTCCCCAAGATCTTGACCCCTAATAAACAGATAAACATCATCTGTACTTGCAAGGAAACTGTTAGAATGAGCACATTTAGACACTGATATGACAGCATTTAAAACACTCCTTCTGGACACAAATTCAGCAATAAAATGCATTAGACGCATTTAAAAGTTCACACCCTTGAACCCAGTAAATCTGTGTCTAGATTTTTTAACCTAGAGATATAATAAAAGATGCAAAGATTCACACATAAGGAAGTTTACAGATCCCGCAACTAAAAGTCAGAAACTGGAAAACTAAAAGTGGAACCAGAAGAAACAAGTTAAAGCAGGTCACATCCTTAGAAGAAAGAAAACATGCAAATTTTAAAAGGGTGACTTTAGGAAAAACATCTACAGGAAAGCTTGAGCTCCCTGAGAATGTGGTAAATGGATTAGACTGGATTAGAAGCACACACTTGACTTTGTCACGTAAAAATACATCATGATACAGAAAACAGGCTTTGAAAGGAAAAAAATTCCTTGGAGTCAAAAGCATGGTCCAGGCTAGTGACATCAGCCACTGCCCTTGGACAGACCCCAGGGTTAGTTCCTTCTACTTTGCTGACACCCTCTCTGGATGCCAGTGAACTCAAGCTCCAAAAATCTCTAGCAACTGAGTGTGAAAAACAGTTAGTTCAGGGAGGCTTACTAAAGGGATATTTGTGAAAGAATTTTCCAGCATCCTATATGGAAGTCAACTTAAAGATTACAAAGATAAACAAACCCAACATGGGCTCTGAGTAAAGCACGCAAGACTGTTTACATGTTGCACCAAGATGTTGCACCAATTTAGAATTGAAGTGACCACCTGACTTGTTTTGTTGTTGTTGTTACTGTTATTGGTGGAAGTGCATTTGACCAAATTTTGACCGAATACTTCTCAAATCTTTGTCTGACAATGCAGAATGGCCTTCACAACACAAACTTCTATGTAATTAGTTACATGGTGTCCCTGAAAATTCACAACCACCTAATTATGTCCACATAACTCCAAAAAGTGATCTTATTAGGGCAGAGTTTTGCAGATGTTATAAAGTTAAGATGAGGTCACGTTGGATTAGAATGACCCTAAATCTGATGACTGGTAACATTAAAAGAAGAGAAGACACACAGAGAATAAGGTCATGTAAAGACAGAAGCAGAAACTGGTTGATGCAGCTACAAGCCAAGGAATGCTAGAGACTGCCAGAGGAAACCAGAAGCTAGGAAAAGACAAGGAGGTGTTCTTCCCTAGAACCTTCTGAAGAAGCATGACTCAGCCAACACCTAGCTTTTGGACTTCCGGCCTCCAGAAATGCAAGAGAACGAAATTCTGTTGTAAACCATCAAATCAGTGGTGCTTTTTCCATTTGTTAAGGCAGCCCTAGTACTCTAATAATACAGTGTACAAGCAGAAGTCCCAAAGACAAAAGAAGATAAACACACAAAGAAGGATTGCCATGGAATGAAAATATTCATTATTTGTTGTTCAGTCTCTCAGTTGTATCCAACTGTTTGGGACCCCATGGATTGCAGAATGCCAGGCTTCCCTGTCTTCTCTATCTCCCAGATTTTGAGTTTGCTCAAATTCATGTCCTTTGAGTCAATGATGTCATCAACCAGCTCATCCTCTAAGCCCTCTTCTCCTTCCACCTGCAGTCTTTCCCAGCATCAGGGTCTTTTCCAAAGAGGTGGTTCTTCACATCAGGTCGTCAAAGTATTAAAGCTTCAGCATCAGTTCTTCCAATGAATATTCAGGATTGATTTCCTTTAGGATTGACTAGTTTGACTCCTTGCAGTCCAATGGACTCTCAAGAATCTTCTCCAACACCACAGTTCAAAAGCATCAGTTCTTCAGCACCCAGCTTTCTTTATGGTCCAACTTTCAAATCCATACACGACTACTGGAAAAGCCATAGCTTTGACTTTAGCACCTTTGTCGGCAAAGTAATGTCTCTGCTTTTTCAAATGCCATCTAGGTTTGTTGTAGCTTTTCTTCCAAGGAGCAAGTGACTTTTAATTTCATGGCTGCAGTCACTATCTGCAGTGATTTTGGAGCCCAAGAAAAGAAAGTCTGTCACTGTCTTGAAGCACTAATCCCCAGTGTTTGAAGGCGGGCATTTGGGAAGGTGATTAGGTCATAAGGGTGGAGTCCCATGAACAGGATTAATGCCCTTACAAGAAGAGTAATGGGAGAATCTCTCTGCCATCAGAGGATACAACAGAAGATGTCCCTCTCTAAGTCAGGAAGGTAACTCTCACCAGTGCCTTGACTTTGGACTTTCCAGGCTTCAGAACTGTAAGAAATAAATGTGTCTTGTTTAAACCACCCAGTCTATGATGCTTTTGTTATAGCTGCTCAAGCTGACTAAGACAGGATCAACAGAAGGAAAGTGTTCTTAGGACATACATTACTTCACAGCTCCATCCTCCTGGGCATAGGAGTTGGGGGACAGTTATGAAGAAAAGTTGCAAGATAAAAATAATGTTATAACTTTATTAGCAGTTATCTTGTTTCTCAGAGCAGTGATCCCTAAGCATCTGTGTGCATAAGCATTACCCAGCAAGAGCATTAGAATGCAGATTCCTCAGTCCCCTACCCCAGACCCTGATGCAACCAATCTTGTGCTTCCCTGGTAGCTCAGATGGTAAAGAATCTGCCTGCAGTGCAGGAGACCTGGGTTGGATCCCTGGCTCAGGCAGATCCCCTGGAGAAGGGAATGGCAACCCACTCCAGTATTCTTGCCTGGAGACTTCCATGGACACAAGAGCCTGGTGGTCTAGAGTCCTTGAGGGCTGCAAAGAGTCAGACACAACTGAGCAACTTTCACTTTTCACTCACATTCTGACAAAGCTGGATTCCTGATCATACTTTGAAAGACTCTGCTAGGATTCAACAAGACATGTAACAGAAACATCCTCTCTGGAGCTTCCCATCTACCTACCTCTCCAGCCTGGTGTCTCAAGTCTCTCTCCAACAACCCAGGAGCACAGGAACCCTTTAAGTCTGAGCTCACACCATCCATGACTGCTGCCAGGAATGTCCTGTACCTCCATCTGCATCCGCCTTTGGCTGGCTACTCCTGCACAGTACAGACCTGAATGTCTCCAGGAACTCTTCCTGACCAGGAACTGACCACGCACTCATTCCTTCACCATTCTCTAGAGCCTATGAAGAACCATTGTTCCTGGTACCAAGAAAAACAGGCTCAACAGAACTGATATTCTTATTGGTAAAGATACAACACACACATAATGGCTAGGAGCTGGTCTCTGGAACCAGACTGCCTAGCCTAAAATCCTGGGATAAGCTGTAGCCCCTCTTGGGGCTGCTGCCAGGATTCAGCCAGTGGGTACTTGCAAGAGTGCAATAAAAGATCATTTCTATTCAATAAACAAGATAAGTTCAGATTCTGATACATACAGTGATAAGCAGGGTACCTTGAGAGAGTAACCTGGTACTGTATCATGGGGTGGACACCGTGGGGTTGGGGAGGATTATTTGGGGTAAACCTTGAAGACACTGTGTCATGAGGCCTGGCCAGTCTCAGGGATCTGACATGTTCATTTCCAGGTGACAAAAATCTCAGATGTCAGAGAGTCGTTCTCCAGCATCTCTGCATGCAACATGCCCCTTGGCAAGAACTTAGCTATTCTCACCATAAAGATTCGAGTAAGACAGTTCTTCAAGCAGATATTAGAGCAGGTGACTGACGGATGAAGGCACATCAAGAGAAGAAGCACAAGGCAGACACTCGTGTGACCAATCATGATCAGCCTTGGATCCATTAGACGCCATCCTCTGAGAATCCACAGAAATTCTGAGAGATGCCACAGGTAAGAGCTCCACAAGCCCAGGTAGGAACAAGGATGACAACGTTCATTATCAATACCAAGACAACTGCATGAAATCAACATGCGGGGGAGGCCTGCTGACACCTGAACTCACAGTCTGCTGCCCTGGGCCACCTCCCTGATTACGGTGTAGGGCACTCCAGCGTGGAGATGCAATCGCTGAATGCACATAAGCTATAGCTATCAGCATGCAATAAATGTAGTGGTGGATGAATAAAGGGTTGCATCTCTTTGCACTGATTGCCTCAGTGGTCCTGGATAAGAATGCATTCAAATGTAACACAGTTGGGACTTCCCTAGCAGTCCAGAGGTTAAGAACTCACCTTTCAATGCAGGGGACTCAGGTTCAATCCCTGGTTTAGAATTAAGATCCCACGTGGCGCAGAGCAACCAAGCCCTGGCAACGCAACTAGAGAGAAGCTGTGTGCTGCAGAGAAAGAGCCCACGTACCACAGCTAAAACCTGACACAGCTAAATAAATACATAAAGAAACACTTATTTTAAAAATATAACACAGTATGTGCTTGAAACTAATACTGTAAATCAACTTTACTTCAATAAAAACATGCACTATGATGGTTAGATTGCCTGGAAATGATTAGACGGCTGGACCTTACATGTCACAACATTTTTGATCACCGTGTAGAATCCTAGATATCAAGGTAGGTGATGTATGATGAAACAGGCCCTAAAGCTATGATGGACTGGCCCATAATCTCACATCTATTTACCAGCCATGACAGGTACTATCCATAAATGGCAGCTCACAGAATCCCTCTCCACCTATAATATGGGCCCAGAAAAACTTTATACCCTGCAGCTGATGGCTCCATTCAACTTCCTGCCTGTCTCCCAACTTCTTATGTTCCCATGTCCCAGTGAAACTAAAAGAGTGGCTTGATCCTTCACTACTTTCAAAGCTCCGGTGCCTTCAGCATTGACACTGCAGAGGAGACAGCTCCCTGCAGAGGATTCTGGTGCTGTCTAGAAAAGCCACTGGAAAATATGCCACCTTGTGGCGAGTCACATTTAGGAAAGGGATGCAGTGACAGCCCCAAATGGGGGTGAAGGTCCTCAGAACTAAAGGATGCAAACCTGAGACGTGGAGGATAAAGCTGCTAACCTTTGCTCTAAGATGCTTCACAACCCTCCCTGCCTCCTTCCTTTAGCTGGTCCCCACGCCATGGCCACACCAGGCTCCTTGATGCCCCATCCCCAAAGAACACTCCGAGTATCTTTACACTTGCACTCATGACCTCTGCTCAGAATGTCCCTTCCCTCCACGCACAGGGAGGCTCCCTAAGACATTGAACTCATCTATCAGAATTCCATTCAAGCATCACAGTGGCTCCCTAAAGACTCCCTTGAATGTTTTGGGGAGGTCCACCCAAGCTCCAGCACCCACAGTCCAGACTCTGAACCATCCATCAGCGTGGTTGGCCATCTGACCTGTGACAGGGTGAGCTTCTCAAGGACACAAATGGGGTCTCGTTTTTTACCATATCATCATCACCAACAGTCACATAGTAGACCCTGATGCCCCCCGTGAGCTCTGTGGACAGAAATCATCCTGAAGACGAGGGCACTGAGTCAGAGCTCCCCTCACCTTCTGCCCGGTATACCCTCCAAAGCACCCGAAGTTTCTCCAGTACAGAACCCAGTACTTTGTGATTAACATCTATGTTGAATTCACTTAATGCCCATCTTGCCCACAAGACAGGGTGCTCTTTAGAGCCAGGGGATGTGTTGGGTATTTCGTGCTATGTCTTCAGCCCCAGTCCGACAGCTGGTTCTTGGCATGAGGAGAAATATGATGCTGATAATAAATGAACCCCTCACATGTGAGATTACTTGACACCTTGGAAAGTTACACACGAAGCTTGCAAACGTTATGCTGGGTGAAAGAAGTTAGTCATAAAAGGTCACATATTTATGATCCCACTTATATGAAACATCCAGAATAGGCAAATCCACAGGGACAGAAATAGATTAGTGATTGTCTAAGCTGGAATGGGGGCTGGGGGGCAGCAGGCTGGAGGAAAATGGGTGGTAACTGCTGATGGGTACAGGGGTTCTTTTGGGGATGACAAAAATGTTCGGAGATTGGCCATTGCACAACGTTGAGAACGTGGTGGGGAAAAACACTAGTTTGTAAACTTTACATGGTAAATCAAACAGTATATGAATTATATCTCAATAAGTTCAGTTCAGTTCAGTCGCTCAGTCGTGTCCAACTCTTTGCGATCCCATGAATCACAGCACACCAGGCCTCCCTGTCCATCACCAACTCCCAGAGTTTACTCAAACTCATGTCCATCAAGTTGGTGATGTCATCCAGCCATCTCATCCTCTGCCGTGCCCTTCTCCTCCTGCCCCCAATCCCTCCCAGCATCAGGGTCTTTTCCAATGAGTCAACTCTTCTCGTGAGGCAGCCAAAGTATTGGGGTTTCAGCTTTAGCATCAGTCCTTCCAATGAACATGCAGGACTGATCTCCTTTAGGATGGACTGGTTGGATCTCCTTGCAGTCCAAGGGGCTCTCAAGAGTCTTCTCCAACACCACAGTTCAAAAGCATCAATTCTTCGGTGCTCAGCTTTCTTCACAGTCCAACTCTCACATCCATACATGACCACTGGAAAAACCATAGCCTTGACTAGACGGACCTTTGTTGGCAAATGCCTCTGCTTTTTAATAAGCTGTCTAGGTTTGTCATAACTTTCCTTCCAAGGAGTAAGCGTCTTTTCATTTCATGGCTGCAATCACCATCTTCGGTGATTTTGGAGCCCAAAAAAGCTGTTCAAAAAAAAGTTGCACAAATTCTACTGTCAAGGATATTCAAAGATTAAGTCAGCTCAAGAAAGGTACATGGTATCATCAGGAGGAACCATGGAAATCCTTAGAACGCATATAATTTTTTTAAATAGTGAGTGTGCTTAGTCACTCAATAGATATAGATTTTATTTAGTATCCTATAACTAGAACTTAAGAGAATGTTGGAAAGCATCTGACTTTCCTTTTGTACTAATTTTTGTTGAAGCATAGTTGCCTCACAATGTTGCATTGGTTTCCTGCTGCAGAGCACAGTGAATCAGCCATACGAATACACGTGCCCTTCTTTCTCAGGGTCACCACAGCACTGACCAGAGCTCCCTGTGCTCTGCAGTGGGTTCTCATCAGTTACCTATTTTATACAGTATCAATCTCCCAACTCACCCCACTCCCCTTCCCGCCTTGGTATTCTCACGTTTATTCTCTGCATCTGCGTCTCTATTTCTGGAAAGCATCTGAATTCCTTACTTTCAAAGCACTGGAAAATGAGATGCAGAAGTTCACTGATTTGTCTCAGATCTCGCCTCCAGCTTGTAGTAACTGAAGGTCCACGCTCAATCACAGCAGCATCATTTACAACAATCCAAAGACGGAAGCAACCCAAGGATCCACGGACGGATGACTGGTTAAACATGTGATACATACATACAAAAGGATATCATTCAGCCTTCAAAAGGAAAGAACCATGCCACGTGCTACAGCAGGAACGGACTTGGAGACATGACGCTAGGACAAAGAAGTCAGACACAAAAGAACAAATACTGTGATTCTGCTTATGTGAGGAACCTAGGATAATTAAATCTACAGAAATAGAAAGTAGAATGGTGGTTATTGAGAGCTGGGGGAGGAAAAAATGCAGAACTGTTGTTTGATGGGTACAGATTCAGTTTTGCAAGATAGAAAGGGTTCTATAAACTGATTACACACAATACGAATGTACCAGGGCTTCTCCGGCGGCTCAGTGGTAAAGAATCCGTCTGCAATGAAGGAGCTGCAGGAGACTTGGCTTCCATCCTTGGGTCGGGAAGATCCCCTGGAGGAGGGCATGGCAACCCACTCCATGTTCTTGCCTGGAGAATCCCATGGACAGAGGAGTCTGGCGGGCAACAGCCCATGGGGTCACAAAGAGTTGGACACGACTGAAGCCATAGCAGGCACGCACATATTTTATCACAAATTTACAATAAATTTTTATAAAAAGAGAGAGATCAAACCTCAAGTCTCCCAACACTTATCCTAACCACACCCTGCAGCATGGCGCTCTCAGATCCAGCAAAATGACCAGATGAAAAGTAGAAAAAGCCCATTCTGCTCCATCTCACTTCACGACGGAGAAATGAAGTCAATCTCTCCAAGGGACTGCTTCCAAAGAATTTCAGGAACTTTAACAAACCTCAGCAACACCAATCAATACACAGATCAATAAAATAGAGTCCACTCCACAGGTCTGAGTGTTCCCCAGAACAAAGCCCTGCCAGAAGGTGATGGTGATGGTGGCAGAGCAGCTCAAACAGCTTTCTCCAGGACAGGGCTTCTCAGACCAAACTGAGCATAGAATCAACCAGAGACCTTCTGAAAATGCAGGCTCACCAGGGTGAGGCCTGAGAATCTGAATTTGTAATAGGTGCCCAGATGACGGGGGTATGATGCTGGTCCCAGGGACCACTCTTTCCCACTCCAAGTGGCCAGAATGGAGATGAAACTCCACACCACATTCCTCTCCCCAGACGAGAAGCTATCTTCATGGGCTGAAGGCTCCATGGCAACATTCCACTTTCAGCGGAAGTACGTACCCCCATCACAAGCCAGTATATTTCAGTTCATTTCAGTCTGAATTAGAAAACCCACATATTTTGTGGTTTCTGAAAATGCAGGTTTGATTTACACTAAAACTGAGTCAGTGGGTTGACTGCTTGATTGTTGGCGGCATGGGTAAGAAACCAACTGTGGTCCACTCTTTAAAGGGAATATTAAATATGACTTAAAATTCCAAAGTCGATGGAATGTGGTCTAATATCTGATTCATAAACGTGCCTTGGTAAACCATACTGGAAAAAGCCACAACACACAGAGAGCTGAAACATTCTGTTCTACACAGGGTCATAGACAATAGGAGTTTGGGTTTGTTTTTGGTTTTCTTAATTTTTTTTAATTTTTATTTATTTTTTTTTTTACAGCTGTGCTGGGTCTCTGTTGCTGCACAGGCTTTCCTCTAGTTGTGGAGAGAAGAGGCAACGCTAGTTGCAGTGCGTGGGCTTCTCAATGTGGTGGCTTCTCTTGTTGCAAAGCACAGGCTCTAGAGTACTCGGGCTTCAGTAATTGTGGCACAGGGGCTCAGCAGCTGTGGGAGACGGGTTTAGTTGATCCGCAGCATGCAGGATCTTCCCAGACTAGGGATCGAACCCATCTCTTGCATTGCCAGGCAGATTCTTTACCACTGAGCCACAAGGGAAGCCCTACAACATGGTTTTTTAACCTTGATGTTCATGAAGTTTTGGTTTTCCTGCCATTTCCCAATAGAAATGAACAAGGAAGGAAACTCATCTACATAGGGACAAGAGGTCTGTGAGGACCGGAGCCTATAATCAAGAGGACAGATGTTAAAGCACCAGACAAGAACCAAGAGAAATGAAAATGACAGATTATGTTTTCAGGATCAGAGGTTACCAATTAAAATTAAAAGTATTCTTATAGGACACTTCTCTTAAAAAGAGAAGGCAAAAAATTGACTCCCTGCAATCAGAAACTGTCCCAAAATACTCTACAGCAAGTCTGACACATGACTTCTGAGAACTTTGCAGCCTGACACCAAATGAGCTTCTAACTTTCACTGCAGTTGCTAATACCCATTTCAATACCCCTGTTTCAACTAATTAACCCTTGCACTTTATTGCTGTTACAATTAGTGAGTCCCCAAAACAGGAAAGGGTGGTTTATCTATTACTCACAAGATCTACTAAGTGATTCAACCTCGAGAGACACAACTGCCACTAGTCTTTACTTATTGCCAAGTCATTTTAACTTAAAAAAAACACTTCATCTGAAAGGACAGTTATAAACAATTCAAACGAAAACCTCAAGACGTTAGAGGAGAAAGAATACAGTAGTCAGGATCAGCCACAGAGCAGTCAGAGAAGACGCTTCACCCACTGCCCTGGTGGTGTCACCGGCACAATCTTACTGTGTAAACTGGCAACATGTGCTCTCTAGAGTGTTTAGACTTTTTAACCGAACGATTCCTCTTTTGATGATCTATTGTCAAGAAATGCTCCAAAATTCAGAAAAAGCACCAGATGGATATAAAGACATCCTCTTGAGTACTTCGTCACAACAGAAAGAGCACCAGAGACGAGCACTGGGAGGCATGTACCCTGTCGCTGGAGCTAAGCAGGAACTACACCTCCCAGAATCCCCTCTCCTAGGAGCTACTTGTTTAGAATCAGCCATCAGGGGAGTTTACTCAGGCTCTGAAAGCACATTTCAAAGACATCTGAAATGACATTACTTTAAAAGACATTACTTTGCCAACAAAGGTCCATCTAGTCACGGCTATGGTTTTTCCAGTACTCATGTATGGATGGGAGAATTGGACTATAAAGAAAGCTGAGCACTGAAGAATTGATGTTTGTGAACTGTGGTGTTGGAGAAGACTCTTGAGAGTCCCTTGGACTGCAAGGAGGTCCAACCAGTCCATCCTAAAGGAGATCAGTCCTGGGTGTTCATTGGAAGGACTGATGCTAAAGCTGAAACTCCAATACTTTGGCCACCTGATGCAAAGAACAGACTCATTGGAAAAGACTCTGATGCTGGGAAAGATTGAAGGCAGGAGGAGAAGGGGACAATGGAGGATGAGAGGGTTGGATGGATCACCAACTCGATGGACATGAGTTTGAGTAAACTCCGAGAGTTGGTGATGGACAGGGAGGCCTGGTGTGCTGCAACTCATGGGGTCACAAAGAGTTGGACACGGCTGAGCGACTGAACTGAACTGAACTGAACTTGAAAGCCCAAGTGGAGAAGCAGGTAGGGTCAGGGTGGTGAGCTCTGTATGGCACGGTAGTGGGGACAGACGCTGGAGCTCCTGAGCCAGACAAACGTGCAGCTCCGAGGTCAGCGGCAAGCCTCTTCTGCAAGTCACCCCGCGTCATCATCAAGGTGGGAGGCAGGGAAAAACTTGGGCCTCAATGTGTCCTGGCTCTTCCTCCTACTCTTGCAGCTGTTTTTCCTGAACAGCCTTCAGTAGACTTCTTCCAGCGCCCACAAGTACACGGAGTCAACTTCCCATGAGGAATCCCTATTTCACACCCATCATTGTGATGGTTAACTTTATGTGTCTACATGACTAGGCAAACAGATGCCTAGAGAGTCAGTAAAACATTATTTCTGGATGTGTCGGTGAGGGTTTTTCTGGATGAGATAAGCATTTGAATCAATAGATGAGTAAAAATGATCACCGTCTCTAATGTAAGCAGGCATCATCCAATTCACTGAAGACCTGAATACAACAAAAAGATGGAGGAAGGGAACTCCCTCTCTCTCTCTCTCTCTCTCTCTCTCTCTCTCTCAGCTGATACATCCATCTTCCCCTGCCCTGGGACACCGGCACTCCTGATTCTCAGGCTTCAGATTCAGACTGAACCACACAGCTGCTCTCCTGGGTCTCCAACCTGCAGATAGTAGGCAGCACAAGGGACTTCTCTGCAATCATAATTGCATGAACCAATTTCTACCATAAATTTCAGTGCCCACCTGCCCTTTCACATAGACGTGTGTGTGTGTGTGTTAGTTGCTCAGTCATGTCTGTCTTTGCGATCCCATAAACTGTAGCCCACCAAACTCCTCTGTCCATGCAAGAATTCACCAGGCAACAATACTGAAGTGGACTGCCATTTCCTTCTCCAGGATATCTTCCTGACCCAGGGATCAAACTCGTGTCTCCCACATGGCAGGCAGATGTTTTACCACTTGAGCCATCAGGAAAGCCATCCAAATAGACAGACAAATAGATAAATAGATAGATTCTATTGGCTTGTTCTTTTTCTCTGGAGAACTCTAATACACTCACCACACCTTAACTGATAAGTAATCAGTGCATGCAAATGAGATTCCAGTAAACCTCAGTACAACATTCCATAGAATGTTAAACATTTGCTAAAACAGATATTTACAAAGCACTTAAGCATACTTGCAACACAATGATTTTTCCCAGTAAATGAGAAGAAATAACAGGCTAGAATCTAAATTAATTTATTACACATACTATAAATAATAAACAAACACAAGACAGAAAAAAATGCTACATCAAAGTACAACTGAAAGGTAAAGAGTTCAATCTAGTTTGTATTAGAAATTAGCCTTTGTTTCTTTCTTCTGATATTTTCTAATTTTTAAGTCTTCTATGCATTTTCTCTATTTTTTAGAATTAAAATTAAGATTATGTGGAGAAACAAAAAACCCAAGAGAGCCAAAGTCATATGGAAGAAGTAGAACAAAGTTGGAGGATTAACACTAACCAATTCAAGACTTTCTACATTACAGTCATCAAAACAGAGTGGTATCTGCAAAAGAAATCACATAAAGATCAGTGAGACAAGATAAGAGAGCCCAGAAACAGATCTGAATAAACAGAATGGATCCTTGACAGAGGAGGAAAAGAAATACAACCGAGAAAATACAGTCTTTTCAACAAATGGTGCTGAAACAACTGGATCAGTTCAGTTCAGTTCAGTCGCTCAGTCGTGTCTGACTCTTTGCGAGCCCATGCATCGCAGCATGCCAGGCCTCCCTGTCCATCACCAACTCCCAGAGTTCACTCAAACTCATGTCCATCGAGTCAGTGATGCCATCCAGCCATCTCATCCTCTGTCGTCCCCTTCTCCTCCTGCCCCCAATCCCTCCCAGCATAAGAGTCTTTTCCAATGAGTCAACTCTTCCCATGAGGTGGCCAAAGTACTGGGGTTTCAGCTTTAGCATCATTCCCTCCAAAGAAATCCCAGGGCTGATCTCCTTCAGAATGGACTGGTTGGATCTCCTGGCAGTCCAAGGGACTCTCAAGAGTCTTCTCCAACACCACAGTTCAAAAGCATCAATTCTTCAGTGCTCAGCTTTCTTCACAGTCCAACTCTCACATCCATACATGACCACTGGAAAAACCGTAGCCTTGACTAGATGGACCTTTGTTGGCAAAGTAATGTGTTTGCTTTTCAATAAGCTATCTAGGTTGGTCATAACTTTCCTTCCAAGAGCAAGTGTCTTTCCATTTCATGGCTGCAGTCACCATCTGCAGTGAAACAACTGGATATCCACACGCAAAAAGAAGAATCTAGATACACACCTTATGCCCTTTACAAAAATTAACTCAAAATGGATCACAGACCTAAATGTATACTTGTAACCAAAAAGATGAAACTACAAAAGGTAACACACAAAAAAATTTAGATTACCTGGCCTACCACAATGACTTTTTGATACAAGACCAGAAGCATGATCCATGAAAGAAAGAACTGATATGATGGACTTCATTAAAATTAAAAACTTCTGTTTTACATAGCACAATTTCAAGAGAACGAAAAAACAAGTCATGAGCTGAGAGAAACCACTTGCAAAAGACACATCTGATAAATGGCTATTACCTAAAATATACAAAGAACTCTTAGAACTCAATGATAGGAACACTATAAAAGAACTCTTAAAACTCAATGGTAAGAACACAAACCACCCTGTTAAAATATGGGCCAAAGGCCTTAATAGGCACCTCAACAAAAAAGACACATGGATGGTAAATTAGTATGTGAAGAATGTAAATTAGTATGTTTCACATCAGATGTCTTCAGAGAAACGAAAACCAAAACGTCAGTGAGACACCACTACACACCTATTTGAATGGCCAAAATCCATAATGACGACAATACCAAATGTAGACAAGACTGTGAAGCAACAGGAACTCTCATTCATTATTGCTGGGAATGCAAAACAGTACGGACACTGTGAAAGAAAAACAAACTGCAATATTCTTAAGGAGATGGGAACACCAGGCCACCTGACCTGCCTCTTGAGAAACCTGCATGCAGGTCAGGAAGCAACAGTTAGAACCGGTCCTGGATCAATGGACTGGTTCAAAATTGGGAAAGGAATGCATCGAGGCTCGATATTGTCACTCTGTTTATTTAACTTCTATGCAGAATACATAAGGCAAAATGCCTGGCTGGATGACGCAAGCTGGAATCAAGACTGCCAAGAGAAATATCAATTACCTCAGATACGCAGATGACACCACCCTAATGGCAGAGTGAAGAGGAACTAAAGAGCCTCTTGAGGTGAAAGAGGAGAGTGAAAAAGCTGGCTTAAAACTCAACATTCAAAAAACAAAGATCACAGCATCCAGTCGCATCACTTCTTAGCAAATAGATGTGGGGAAAATAAAAACAGTGGCAGATTTTATTTTCATAGGCTCCAAAATCACTGTGGACAGTGACTGCAGCCATGAAATTAAAAGACACTTGCTCCTCGGAAGAAAAACTGTGACAAACCTAGACAGCATATTAAAAAGCAGAGACATCATTTTGTCGACAAAGACCCACACAGTCAAAGCTGTGGTTTTCCCAGTACTCATGTATGGATGTGAGAGTTGGACGAAGAAGGCTGGGCACCGAAGAATTGATGCTTTCAAACTGCGGTGCTGGAGAAGACCCTTGAGAATCCCTTGCACAGCAAGACGACCAAACCAGCCAATCCTAAAGGAAGTCAACCCTGAATATTCCTTGGAAGGACTGTTGCCGAAGTTCCAATACTTTGATTATCTGATGTGAAGAGCCAACTCACTGAAAAAGACCGTGATGCTGGGAAAGATTGAGGGCAGGAGGAGAAGGGGGCGACAGAGGATGAGATGGTTGGATGGTATCATGGACTCAAAGGACATGAGTTTGAGCAAACTCCAGGAGATAGTGAAGGACAGGGAGGCCTGGTTGCTGCAGTCTATAGGGTTGCAAACAGTTGTACACGAATTAGCGACTGAACAACAACAACAGCCACTGTGGAAGTCAATTTGGTAGTTTCTTACAAAACTAAACATACACTTACCATAAAATTCAGTAACCACACTCCTTGGTATTTATCCAAAGGAGCTGAAAACTTACATACACACAGAAACTTACACACACTTATCAACAGCAGTTTTACTCATAACTGCCAAAATTTAGAAGTTCAAGATGTCCTTCAGCAGGTGAATAAACAAATAAGACTATGGTACATCCAGACAAGGGAATAATATTCAGTTCTATAAAGAAATGAGCTATCAAGCCACAAAAAGACATGGGGAAACTTTAAATGCCTATCACTAAAGCAAAGAAACCAGTCTGTGAATTCAACATACCATACCATTCCAGCTATACAACATTCCGGAAAAGGAAAAACTATGGAGATAGTAGAAGAAACACTGGTTGGCAGGAGCTTGTGAGAGGGAAGCAAGATAATCAGAGGATTTTTAGGGCAGTGAAATGACTCTGTACGATAATTACAGTGGTAAAAACATGTCATTATAAGTAGGTCCAAACCCATAAAATGTACAAGACCAAGAGTGAACCCTAACATAAGTAGGGGCTTTAGATAATAATGATATGTTAATTTATGTTCACCAATTGTAACATATGTATCCATCTAATTGTGAATGCTAATGAAGGGAAAGGGGATGTATGTGCGCAGGCCATGGGTATATGGGAAAACTTCTGAACGCTCTGCTCAGTATTGCTATAAACCTAAAACTGCTGTTTAAAAAAAAAAAAAGGCTATCATACTTTTTAATTAAGAATCATTAATAATAAAAATAGTAAAAATTAAATTCTGAATTCTTTATGTTTTTCCTCCTTTACTCTCAGCTTATGTTTCAAACATACCACAAAAACTTGTTTTTTCTAATTTGTAAAGGGCTCTGTTATTCTGTGTATATTCAACAGAATTGCAAACCTGATCTTATTTCACTTCACTGCCACAAAACCATTCAGTTATTTTCCAGGAGAAAAGCCAAACTTCTCAGCAAGATCTGGCCACTGATCTCACCAGCTTAGCTCATCTTCTGACCCTGATATAAGAATAATAGTCGTAAAGAAGGACACAATGACAATAACAATTGTGATCCCCAGAAGGGACCAAGTCCCTTGATTGCTCTGTACTTTTGCATGTGGTTCTTGTTGTTCAGTCGCTAAGTCATCTCTGACTCTTTGCAATTCCATGGACTGCAGCACACCAGTCTTCCCTGTCCTTCACTATCTCGAGTCTCTCAAACTCACGTCCACTGAGTCGGTGAGGCCAGCCAACCATCTCATCCTCTGTCACCCCCTTCTCTTCCAGCCCTCAATCTTTCCCAGCATCAGGGTCTTTTCCAATGGGTCAGTTCTTTGCATCAGGGGGCCAAAGTACTGGAGCTTCAGCTTCAGCATCAGTCCTTCCAGTGAGTATTCAGGATTGATTTTCTTTAGGATTGACTAGTCAGACCTCCTCCATCTCTAAGGGACTCTCAAGAGTCCTCTCAAAACCTTCAATTCTATGGCACTTAGCCTTCTTTATGGTCCATCCAACTCTCACATTCATACACTACTACTGGAAAAATCATAGCTTTGACTACATGGACTTTTGTCAGCAAAGTGATATCTCTGCTTTTTAACATGCTGTCTAGATTTGTCATAGCTTTTCTTCCAAGGGGCAAGCGTCTTTTAATTTTTTGACTGCAGTCACCGTCCACAGTGATTTTGGAGTTCAAGAAAATAAAATTTGTCACTCTTTCCACTTTTTCCTCATCTATTTGCCATGAAGTGATGGGATCAGATGCATTACCTTGCTAGCATATGGAAGGAGTCCAATTGTGCAGTAGTTTGAACATTCTCTGGCATTGCCCTTCTTTGGGACTGGAACGAAAACTGACCTTTTCCAGTCCTGTGGCCACTGCTGAGTTTTCCAAATGTGCTGGCATACTGAGAGGAGCACTTTCACAGCATCATTTTTCAGAATCTGAAATAGCTCAGCTGGAATTCCATCACCTTCACTAGCTTTGTTAGTGGTAACGCATGTGGCTTTCTTGATAATGCTCTCCTCCTAGCCCTTATTCATCTCAAGAACAACTACTCAACAATTAAGACTTCACTTGAACATCATTTGTCTAAAGGCCTATCTAACTCTCCAAAGGCATTAATTCTAACTCCCCAGTTACTCTTTAATACACGCAATGTGCTTTCAGGGACAACAACCAGACTTCAGCTGGTGAGTTTATTAAAATTTACATTGTTAGGCCCCACCCCCAGAGTGTTGATTCAGCAGGGCTGAGTTAGGGCCCAGGAATGAGCATTTCTAACAATTCCAGATGGTGATGATGATGCTTATCTGAGGACCACACTGTGAGAGCGGCTGAGTTAGCACTAAGAGACCCCTTGATGGTGGGGCCTATGATTTACTCACCCTTGCATCTCAAAGGCTCAAACATAGTCCCTGGCACGTAGCAGTGTTCAGAACTGGAGGGCATGGCAACCCACTCCAGTATTCTTGCATGGAAAATCCCATGGACAGAGGAGCTCCAGTCCATTGGGTCGCACTGAGTCGGACACAACTGAAGCGAGTTAGCACACACGCAACCGTATTTATTTTACCTTTTTAAATAAAGAAAACCCTGATACAGAGAACAAACTACTGGGGAGAAGGAAGCAAGGAGGGGCAACATAGGGGTAAGGGAGTAAAAGGGACAAACTATTAAGTATTAAATAAGTTCTCAGGATATACTGTACAACACAGGAAACATAACCAACATTTGATAATAAGCAGGGTATAATCTCTGTAAATTGTGAATCGCTATATTGTACACCTGTGACTCATATATAAATAACACTATAGATCAATGAAACTTCAACAAAAATAAAGAAAAACACACCTTTCCCCTACACGTGGCTAACCTCACTAACATGATGTGCAGTTACATGGACTCTGATGACTATTTTTTTTGTTTATACCTTTATGAAATCTGGAAACCTTAATAAATACAAGGTGAAAATGTGAAAAATCCAAGGTTTTTATTTCCCCATACACACTCTTTGTGAAAAGCTCTCCACGTTTTACATTACCATTGTAATTTCTCTGTTACTCCAGGCAACAGGAGATAAAGCCAGACACAGGTGGAGATGGACAGAAGATACTTGGCTACTCTTTTGGCTCCCACGTTTTCAGTGTTAAAAGACGAGATTGTTTTCCCTTCAGGGCTTTTAACTCTGTCTCTCCTGTCCACACAACGACAGGGTGGCCTGGCAGTGCTAAACCCAGGAGCAGTGCCCGGGTCACCCGACCTTCAAGGCTTACTCACGACCTTCCTGGTAACAGTGACCACCAGCTTCCCAGGCACACCCTCAAGCCAGTTGGTGAGAAGGTTACTGGAATCCAGGCAAGAGAAGAAGCAATTCCACATGCCAAGATTGGGAAGATGTCCCAACACACATGACTTGGGAGGGGAAGGCGCAGGGAGAAAGGCTCTCCAGGGGGAGAAGGGGAGCAAACACACAGAGGTGTTAAATACACAGCATGTCCCAGCGACAGTGAGAGCCCAACAGCAGGAACATAACGTGCGACAGAGAGACACCTGGAGGAGACGCTGGGGTCTGAAACACCACGCCACAAAGATGGGTCTGTAATGTGGACACGGTAACTCCTGTCAAAGGGGAGTGAGAGTGATCATCTACATGTTGGGTAACAATTCTGGTGGCTGAACGGATGATAAGGAGATGCTAGCGGGGCGAGGGGGCAGGCTTCCTTGGCGGCTCAGTGGTTAAGACTCCGTACTTCCATTGCAAGGGGCACAGGTTCAGTCCCTGGTTGGGGACATAAGATCCCATGTGTCGCATGGCACAGTTAAAAATTTTTTTCTTTTAATAAAATAAAAAACAAAATAAGGAGGCTCTGGAGGAGATGTGCTCTGTGTTACTGATACTCAGAGAAATGCCAAGTGAACCGGCAAAGGAAACATGAAGCAAACTACAATTTATATACCGGTATGCCTTTCTTGATCCAACTGTGAAGTAGAGGCTTTTTATATTCTCTTTCCATTCAATCTCTCATTTCAGAAATAACGCAGGTAAATAATTGAAGCAATAAGGACCAGAGAAATCAAAAGCTAGACCTCTTCAGAGCAAGGGAGCCAGACAAGTGTTTGGAGGTTTGATCCTGACCTTTAAAGATAAGAGAGACTTCACCAGGAGGAGCAGCGCCATTTATAGTTATTGGGGTCATGAAGCCTTTGCAGAAAAGCTCAATTTACCGTGCTCTTTAACAGCCAAAATCTTCTGAAATGCACTTTAATCCCAAATTAACAACACACAACTGATTATACTGAGCAAACTGGTAGAAAGAGAATGAAAACACACACATCGGTTCTGCCACAGATAACTTCAACCTCTGAGAACAGATCAAGTAATATGATATCTGGGTTTCCCTGGTGGCTCAGTGATAAAGAATCTACCTGGCAATGTAGATGTGGGTTCGACCCCTGAGTGGGGAAAATCCCCTAGGGAAAGGAATGCAACCCACTCCAGTGTTCTTGCCTAGAATATCCCATGGACAGAGGAGCCTGGCGGGCTCCAGTCCATGAGGTTGCAAAGAGTCGGACATGACTGTGCGACTGAACAACAACAACAATTTGGTATCTATTTCAACTGCGATTAGGTTTTACAGTCTGTACTTTGAGTTTGAAGAAACAATTCCTACTAAACTTTCAAAACTCAAGCCTTTCTATAAGAACAATTTCCCAACACATAAGAAAAAAAGGCAGTAAATTAAAGAAGGAAATTAATCCCCAAATGGATTAGGAGAGAGGTTTTAATTATGCTTTAAGAGGATGGTGATATAGACAATAAATGTATGGACACCAAAAGTGGGGAAAGAGAGGGTGGAATAAATTCGGATATTAGGACTGACATATATACACTCCTGATTCTATGTATAAAATAGATAACTAATGAGAACCTACAGTATAGCACAGGGAAGGAAATCCAAAAAAGAGGGGCTTCCAGATGTTCAAGCTGGTTTTAGAAAAGGCAGAGGAACCTGAGATCAAATTGCCAACATCCGCTGGATCATGGAAAAAGCAAGAGAGTTCCAGAAAAACATCTATTTCTGCTTTATTGACTATGCCAAAGCCTTTGACTGTGTGTATCACAATAAACTGTGGAAAATTCTGAAAGAGATGGGAATACC
The DNA here is from genome assembly GCF_055505025.1 of Bos grunniens. Classification (NCBI taxonomy): domain Eukaryota; kingdom Metazoa; phylum Chordata; class Mammalia; order Artiodactyla; family Bovidae; genus Bos; species Bos grunniens. The sequence goes on from NC_141165.1 coordinate 153,355,910, forward strand.
AGACCACCTGACCTGCCTCTTGAGAAACCTATATGTAGGTCAGGAAGCAACAGTTAGAACTGGACATGGAACAACAGACTGGTTCCAAATAGGAAAAGGAGTTCGTCAAGGCTGTATATTGTCACCCTGTTTATTTAACTTATATGCAGAGTACATCATGAGAAATGCTGGACTGGAAGAAACACAAGCTGGAATCAAGATTGCCGGGAGAAATATCAATAACTTCAGATATGCAGATGACACCACCCTTACGGCAGAAAGTGAAGAGGAACTAAAAAGCCTCTTGATGAAAGTGAAAGAGAAGAGTGAAAAAGTTGGCTTAAAGCTCAACATTCAGAAAACGAAGATCATGGCATCTGGTCCCATCATTTCATGGGAAATAGATGGGGAAACAGTGGAAATAGTGTCAGACTTTATTTTTTTGGACTCCAAAATCACTGCAGATGGTGACTGCAGCCATGAAATTAAAAGACGCTTACTCCTTGGAAGGAAAGTTATGACCAACCTAGATAGCATATTCAAAAGCAGAGACATTACTTGGCCAACAAAGGTTCATCTAGTCAAGGCTATGGTTTTTCCAGTGGTCATGTATGGATGTGAGAGTTGGACTGTGAAGAAAGCTGAACGCCGAAGAATTGATGCTTTTGAACTGTGGTGTTGGAGAAGACTCTTGAGAGTCCCTTGGACTGCCAGGAGATCCAACCAGTCCATTCTGAAGGAGATCAGCCCTGGGATTTCTTTGGAGGGAATGATGCTAAAGCTGAAACCCCAGTACTTTGGCCACCTCATGGGAAGAGTTGACTCATTGGAAAAGACTCTTATGCTGGGAGGGATTGGGGGCAGGAGGAGAAGGGGACGACAGAGGATGAGATGGCTGGATGGCATCACCGACTCGATGGACTTGAGTTTGAGTGAACTCCGGGAGTTGGTGATGGACAGGGAGGCCTGGCATGCTGCAATTCATGGGGTTGCAAAGAGTTGGACACGACTGAGCGACTGAACTGACTGAACTGAACTGACTAATGTGTATACGTATGGCTGATTCACACTGGTAAACAGCAGAAAATTACACATTGTATAGCAGTTATACTCCAATAAAAATTTAAAAAATAAAAAAATATGAGGAAGATAATTGGCTTATATACTGATCTATCGTAACTCCAAGATCATACACAGAAACAAATTAATTATCAACTAAGATTGTCAGGGCACATGCTACTCATATATGTGAATCGTCTCTGTTAACTGAAGCTTAATGTTTTTAAATGAGCAAAGTTAGTTTAATTTCTTAAAATCTATTTTGAAAGGGAAGGAAAGCATTGTTAAATGTTACATAACTTCTATATCCAGCCAAGATGAAATAACAGACCAGATCTATAAACCCAAATGAAACTATCTTTTCAAACTATAGTTGATTTACAGTATTGTGTTCCTTTCAGGTGTACAGCAGAGTGATTCAGTTTTACATAATTTTTTGCCGATTCTTTTCCCTTACAGGTTATTACAAAATGCTAAGAATAGTTTCCTAAGGTATAAAGTAGGTCCTTATCGGTTATCTATTTTATATACAGTAGTATAATCCCAACCTCTGGACCCATCCTCTGGACCTCTCTTTCTCCTTTGGTAACCATAAATTTGTTTTCTATGTCGGTGAGTCTATTTCCGTTTCGGAAATAAGTTCATTTGTATCTTTTTTCAGATTGCACATTTGTCTTTGGCATACCGCACTTTGTATGATAGTCTCTAGGTCCATCCATACTGCTGCAAACGACATTGTCTCATTCTTTTTTCACAGCCGAGTAATATCACACACACATATATATATCACCTAGGTTGCTCTCATGTCTTGGTTATTGCAGATGTGCTGCTGTGAACACTGGGGTGCATGTATCTTTTCGAATTATACTTTTCTCTGGATATATGCCCAGAAGTGGGACTGCACAATCGTATGATAACTCTATTTTACCCATTCTTAAAAATGGACAAAATATATGAAACAATGGTTCTGAGACCTTGGACAGCAGGAGCACAGGATAGTGACCTCTATTAGGCTGCAAACAGAGAAGGTGAACCGAACGAGTCCCAGGAGAGGGAACCCAGGAGGAGCCCAAGGTCTCCCAGGGTGGAGGAGAGGAGCTGAAATAGATTACATGCCACCCTGCCATTTGAAACGAGCATGGCAAAGAGTTTCCCGAATGCAGAACCATTTGTTTTCCTGATGACAAAGGGTCACCCATTATTTTGTTGTGAAGACTCTGAAGACCATGGTTAGGAGCTAGAAATATCTCTTCTCAACACCACTGAAGTCTTTAAATTCAGGCATGCTCTTGTACTGGATCTGCTCTCTTCCTAACAGGTTGCTACCACACCTAACACCAGCTCTCAGATGATGTACTTTCGTTGAGGTAATAGTTCACTGCACCTTCCATTCTTATGACTCCCAAACCCCAAACTCCCCAGCGGCAGGCTCTGTCCCACATCCGCCCCGATCCTCCAGAATGAAGCCAAGAGCACTGGCGCGGGGACTGCTACATCTTCTGGGTTAGCAGTTTGACCTCTCGGATGGTCTGTGTTCTGCGGGGTACAGTTTGCCAGACAGGTGACCTCCACCTAGTCCACAATGAAGAACTGCTGGATTCATCCGTTCATTCATTCATTAACAAATGAATGATTCACCAGGGTTAAAAGTCGCAAGTACCTTCTTTCCCGAATTTCTAATCTATTCATGCTTGGATCAGCCTAAACCAGACCAGTCAGACATCCTTCTGTACCAAGGAGACTGCTTTCGAAAAGCAATCTCCAACGTTCATTATTGGGCCCCACTCACTATACTGAATCCGTTGGTAGAGGAACAATGGAATCCACGGTTCTACAGTGGCGATTTCAGATTTCAATCTGAAAACAATCTCCATGTCTAAAACTAACATCCATCTTCATTCAAGTCAGCCTCTGAAAGGCCCTTAGACCAAGAGTTTAAAGCAACAAGGTAGGGCTCTTTTATGGTCCTAGGAATGCAACGTTACTCTAAACATATGTGTCTCTAAGGCCAAAAAATGCCTTGTCAAGCAATGTAAACAAATTGTAATTAACTCATTGGAGAAGGAAATGGCAACCCACTCCAATGTTCTTGCCTGGAGAATCCAGGGACAGGGGAGCCTGGTGGGCTCCTGTCTATAGGGTCACATAGAGTTGGACATGACTGAAGCGACTTAGCAGCAGCATGGAAAATGACCCATCTAACTGTCATATAAAAAGGACCAATGGGAAGAAAGCCCTGAGTCACATACTTCTGCTCTAAGTAGCATTACAATGACTTTATTAAAAACCATAATAATAACTCTCTTTCACATAGCAATTTACAGATTACGGGACAGAACTGATGAGCAACTCCCATTCATTGTTCAGAAGCAATTTTATGACACAGATGGACTTATTTACAAAATCAGAAATAGAGACACAGATAAAGAAAACTGACAGTTACCAGGAGGGAAGGGGGCAATAAATTAGGAGATTGAAATTGACATATAAACACTACCATATATAAAACAGATAATTAATAAAGACCTACTGTATAGCAAAGGGAACTCTTACTCGGGGCTCTGTGGTGCCCTAAATGGGAAGGAAATCCAAAAAGAGGGGATATATGTACATGTGTAACTGATTCACTGTGCTGTAGAGCAGATATAACTGTATAAAGCAACTATACTTCAATAAAAAAAAATTTTTTTAATTGGTCTGGTGTTTCTCAGCCCTTCTTTACCTCATAAATTCCTACCCTGGCATCAGGATCTTCTCACATGCCACCTCCTCACTGAAGCCTTCCTTCCTATCTATTCCACCTGCTATTGTCCCAGAGAACTCTATTCCCATCCCCACATCAGCTCTTACTCCTCCACAGTGGAAGGAGCCATTCATTTCCTGGCCTCTGATATGTCTAGCACTATCTCTGGTGGTAGCCGTCACTCGATAAATAACCCTTATCTCAAATGATGTATTCAATTATTTTAAACACAGAAACTTCTAAATACTTGCAGCCAACTCTAAAATATGTACATTGAATCCACCTGCCAATACAGGAAATATGGGTTCAATCCCTGGGTCAGAAGATCCCCAGGAGAAGGAGATGGGAACCCACTCCAGTATTCTTGCCTGGAGAATCCCATGGACAGAGGAGCCTGGCGAGCTACAGTCCACGGGGTCACAAAGAGTCAGACACGACTTAGCGACTAAATAACAACAAACACAAGCCTACCTTAAGCATATGTGTCAAGCTGTAAATGCTTCGTCTCCTTTTCTTCCAGATATCTTACTCTTTCTCTCCCAAGTTCTTGTCTATAAACTACATCTTACCCCTGACTAACTGTTCAGAAATCCTCCAAAGATCAAACCAGGGCTTCTCCAGGGAAGTCTGGCATGCTGCAGTTCAAGGGGTTGCAAAGAGTCGGACATGACTTAGCGACTGAACAACAATCACCACCACCACTCTGGCACCACTGGCATTGGAGCTGGGTTAAGTCTTTGTCATGCGGGGTGGAGGGGTTCCACGCATTGTAGAATACTTAATTTAGCAGCATCCCTCACCTCTACCCACTAGATGCCAGCAGCAAACCCCACATTGAGATAACGAAAAATAACACCAAACAATGCCAAATGTCTCCTGGAGAACGACTCAATCTCCAGTTGAGAACTGATGATCTAAATCAATCATTTAGTTATTTGATAACAAAGGCGGGTTCATGGTCATCCAGAGTTGAAACCTAAGTGTCAACTAATTTGTTATGATCAATTGGAAGTACTTGGCTGATTTCATACCCCCAGTACAGTGCCACATCGATTAGGGATGTCCGCCACCAACTGGGAAAGGGCAGTTTGCCATCTCCATTAACTCACCAGAAGCAGCTGGACAGAAGGAAGTAGTGGGCACAGTGTTTAAACTTGGACTTGGCTACAGAGAGATCCGATATCATCTTCCCTTGACTCCATAAAAGGAGCAACAGAAAGCTTAAAAGCATTCTATTTTTTCTCCTTTAATGTATTACTATTTTTTAATTTTGGCTGCACTGAATCTCCAATGTGGCACACAGGCTTTCTCCAGATGTGAAGCACGGGCTTCTCTTGCTGCATCAGCTTAGCATGAGTTAGTTGCCTCGTGGCATGTGGGATCTGAAGACCCTGACCAGGGATGGAACCCACGTCCCCTGCGTTGGAAAGCAGATTCCCAACAACTGGACCACCAGGGAAGTCCCTCTATTCTTTCGAATGCATCTGACTGGTAACGTTCTCTGAAATGATACCTAAAAGAATTCATAGTTGGCCAGTCATTAATATTTATAAGCTTCTTCTGCTATCTGAGCACACTGTACACCATTGAAGGCTGGAAAGAAATAGAGCTGACTGCATCCACAGTCTCAAAAAGCTGGCAGTACTGAATGCTAACCCAGAAACCATAATTTTCATGAAAGAAATAGAACCACTTGCTTCTGTACCATATAATCTATGTGTAAAGAGAAAGGGAGAGTGGGCTGTCTCCAAAAACCACTGGTTGTTCAAGAATATAATGGCTAGTGCAGAACAAACCAAACTGAGAAGGAACAAAACCATGGATTACGTCTCTTTCTGATTATCAACAGGTTTTGATTACCCACAATGTAACTTCAAATGATTACTGAACCACCACGTGCCTTAGTCTCTGTTTCCTGCATCTGGTAAAACCTCTTCCTTGTGTTGTTAGGATGAGGATATAAGATCATAACAAAGGCCATATACTAAGATTTTCTTAGTTGATATTGCTTGGTGTGTGTGTGTGTGCGCGCATGCATTCAGTCATGTCCAGCTCTCAGTGACCCTCTTAGATTGTAGCCCACCAGGCTCTGTGTCCACGGGATTCTCCAGGCAAGAATACTGGAGTGGGTTGCCATATCCTCCTTCAGGGGATCTTCCCACCCAAGGACTGAATTAGCACCTCTTCTGTCTCCTACACTGGCAGGTGGATTCTTTATCACCTGTGCCACCTAAGAAGCCTGAGATCATTTGGTGTCAGTACTAAATTCAAGCTAGAAGGTATCCACTAGCCTCTCTCATATTTGCCTATAACTTAGCAACTGATGATGTTGAGAAATTAAAAACCTCAAAAAGTATGACCCAAAGCCTCTGTACTCACAATCCAGTTGCTCTTTACAATTGCGATTTGCTCAAACCATATCTCATGCAGATCCAAATGTCTTCTCACTCCACTAACTGGGTGGAGTTAAGGAAAACAGATCACTATGTTTTCCTTCCCTAACCCTATGTCTGCTTTTAGTATAACAATGTGGCACCCCACTCCAGTACTCTTGCCTGGAAAATCCCACAGAAGGAGGAGCCTGGTAGACTGCAGTCCATAGGGTCTCGAAGAGTCCGACACGACCGAGCGACTTCACTTTCACTTTTCACTTTCATGCATTGGAGAAGGAAATGGCAACCCACTCCAGTGTTCTTGCCTGGAGAATCCCAGGGATGGGGGAGCCTGGTGGGCTGCCGTCTCTGGGGTCGCACAGAGTCGGACACGACTGAAGCGACTTAGCAGCAGCAGCAGCAGCAGCATGACATAAAATAAACCCAAATCCTTGGCCTTTTTGAAACTCACAACATAAAGGACCAAGTCAGTAGCAGACACTGTCAGAGTTTTCATGGTCTCAATCTAATCAGAAGAGATTCAGATCAGATCAGATCAGTCGCTCAGACGTGTCCAACTCTTTGCGACCCCATGAATCGCAGCACGCCAGGCCTCCCTGTCCATCACCAACTCCCGGAGTTCACTCAGACTCACGTCCATCGAGTCAGTGATGCCATCCAGCCATCTCATCCTCTGTCGTCCCCTTCTCCTCCTGCCCCCAATCCCTCCCAGCATCAGTCTTTTCCAATGAGTCAACTCTTCGCATGAGGTGGCCAAAGTACTGGACTTTCAGCTTTAGCATCATTCCTTCCAAAGAAATCCCAGGGCTGATCTCCTTCAGAATGGACTGGTTGGATCTCCTTGCAGTCCAAGGGACTCTCAAGAGTCTTCTCCAACACCACAGTTCAAAAGCATCAATTATTCGGCGCTCAGCCTTCATCACAGTTCAACTCTCACATCCATATATGACCACAGGAAACAGGGACAACCCAAATGTCCGTCTAGTCAAGGCTATGGTTTTTCCAGTGGTCATGTATGGATGTGAGAGCTGGACTATAAAGAAAGCTGCACGCTGAAGAATTGATGCTTTTGAACTGTGGTGTTGGAGAAGACTCTTGAGAGTCCCTTGGACTGCAAGGAGATCCAACCAGTCCATTCTGAAGGAGATCAGCCCTGGGATTTCTTTGGAAGGAATGATGCTAAAGCTGACACTCCAGTACTTTGGCCACCTCATGAGAAGAGCTGACTCATTGGAAAAGACTTTGATGCTGGGAGGGATTGAGGGCAGGAGGAGAAGGGGACGACAGAGGATGAGATGGCTGGATGGCATCGCCGATTCAATGGACATGAGTTTGAGTAAACTCTGGGAGTTGGTTATGGACAGGGAGGCCTGGCGTGGTGCAGTCCGTGGGGTCACAGAGTCAGACACGACTGAGCAACTGAACTGAACTGAACTGAAAGTCTTCAGTGGGTCTAAAGAGACAAACCATCCACTGTTGCTAGCTCATAAGGAAAGCAGGCATAGTTCTTGTGCTCTGCATTCTGGTCCCCAGGACCCCATTATGTAAGGAGCTTGTTGTTGTCTAGTCGCTAAGTCATGTCCAACTCTTGTGACTCCATGGACTGTAGCCCACCAGGCTCCTCTGTCCATGGGATTTCCCAGGCAAGAATACTGCTGTGGGTTGTCATTTCCTCCTCCAGGGGCTCTTCCCCATGCAGGATCGAACCCTGCATTGGCAGGCAGATTCTTTACCACTGAGCCACCTGGGAAGCCCCATATAATGAAGTATTACAGGGAAATACCCTGGTGTGTTCCATGAAGCAGAAGAGCTGCAACAAGATGCTTCTGGGGCCACTGGGAAGAAGGGATGACAACCCTGACCTGTTAATCAGTTGATCTGAAGAGTTCAACATGTATTTCCAAACCTAGAATACAGGCAGAAGAATCGATTACTATTGTTCAACTTCCCTTTTCACTTTGGAAGCACTTGCCTGCATTTGTTTTCCTTGTAAAAAGGAAAAAACTCTTCTCCCATGAAAACTCTTCTCCCAGCACAAGAGAAGCATAGACTATCAGGGCTGGGGAATATTTAGCAACAATTATAGAAAGCATCTCTCAAAGTGTGATCCAAGTATCCCCCTACATCAGAATTACATGCAAACTGTTTAAAATGCAGATTCATGGGTTGGTGTTCCACAAATTCATTCTCTTTTCATCTGGCTTATATTGCCTCTGGTTTATATTTCTCTCCTTGGAAGAGAGATGTGACCATATGACTTGATCCTAGCCAGTGGAATGTGAGTGAATGAAGAGATGTGCCCTCCCTCATGCAAGCCTTCAGGCTTTTTGCCCTTCCATGACTTGACTCACGTGCCAATCGTGGAAGGTGTTGATGGGGATGGCAGAGCCACAATAAGGAAGGAGCCAGGGTCTTAGCCAGGGCAAAGAGTTCCCTCTTAGACATCAACAGGATAAGAATCCAGAATCTTGTTAAAGAAAAAATTTATTCTGACACTTTTTACAACAGTAAGGAAGACCTAGACTATTATGGTAAGGGTATAATAATAGAAGACAGAGATCAAGTTCAATTCTGAATGCAAGGAGGACAAGTAGGGATTTATGGCCACGGTGTAGGGTGAGAAGTCACAGTGGATATAAAATTACTAACAGCAAATATCAAGAGTAGGGGGGGTTTTGCCAAACTTGCCTAACAGGATTCTTGCTAAAGACAGGCCAAGGGTACAGACATCAAAGGTAGGGGATGAGGAATTTGATCAGATATCAAGAGTGGTCAGATATCAAGGGTAGGGGATAAATGAGCAGGATACTTTGCTAAGACTGGGCCCAGCTGACCAAAAAGAGAACCAGAGGCCAAAGACGATTCCTAGCTGAAAAGAGGGCTCAGAGGAGCCTGACTAAACTTTGGTCAAGGAGAGAGGCTTTGTCAATGGAAGGTCTTGGAATTCTGCACTTTACCAATCTCATTAGAAAATAAGCCACAGGAAAGATACTCTACACCAGGCCACACAGGCAAATACTGGAAAGAGCCAGGACTAGAAGTCTCCAAGAGATCTGTCTGCAGGTTTGATCCTGTGTTTCAATGAAATAATAACTAAATAACAAGTTCAAAGGTATCTCTATGCATGTACTTTATCCAAGATTGAAACAAACTTTTAATGATCCTGGAGCAATTTAAACAGAAAGCATCCCTACTGAAAATATAGAAAACATGGACTCTCATCTTTCCTTTCATAGCTCAAACTCTGAAAAACTAAAGAAAAGAAGGATGGGAAGGAATGGGTTACCAAAAAGCCTAACAAGGGGCATGGCCAGGCCTGTCAGATTCCCCAGCTGCCTGCAGTCATTGGGAATAATTAGACCCGCTAGCTAGTAACAGGCAAGAAATAATGAAGAGAGAATTCAGGGCCAACTCCCCAGAGATGCAAAGATGTCCCCATGGTCCCAAACACTTCTTAGAATTGGGTTCAGAGTCTATTCATGCTTAAACAAAGGACCTGGTTATTTGGAAAGGGATTTTTAAAAAATAATCCGGCAGGACTTCCCTGGTGGTCCAGTGGTGAAGAATCCCCCCCGCCAATGCAGGAGACACAGGTTCGATCCCTGGTCCAGGAAGATATCACATGCCACGGCAACTAAGCCCATGTGCCACCGGGACTGAAGCCTGCACACTGCAACTGTTGAAGCCCACATACCCTAGAGCCTGTGCTCTGCAACTGGGGAAGCCACCACCGTGAGAAGCTCCCACACTGCAACTAGACAGTAACCCCCGATTGCCGCAACTAGAGAAAGCCCATGTGCAGCAACAGAGACCCAGAGGGGCCGAGTTAAATAAAAATTATTTTAAAAAATCAAGGCAGAGTTTAGAGTTAATATTCCTTCCGTTCACTCTCCTGCTTCTAACCTCTTTTGCCTGACCTGGCAAATCTGCTTCTGGAAGCCCTACTTGTTCATCAAGCCCCATTTAAATGCCCCCTTGGAAGAAATCTCACTTTCCCCACTGGCCCAATCGTTGGAATAAAATCCCCAGATCTGAGATGCCTGTGGGCCAAGCTGTGAATCTCTTTTAGCATCTGAAGTATCATTTCTGATATGTTTATTTGGGACCAAAAGAATCATATTTTATAAACATGGTTTCTATGACCCTTGAATGATTCTGGTTTTCCAAGTCTTTGATCTCAAGTCAGCTAAGAGGATCCCTACCCCTCTTGCAAATCCCAATTTGGACGGCATGGCAGGCAACATAAATCTGACCAGTTATGCAACACAGAACATCAGACAGAGCCAACTCCCTTGCCAGTCATTTAGAGCATAGTTCATAAGAGCTGGACTTCATGGAGTGCAGCCTCCCTACAGACAAAGAGAAGGCACAGTCTGGAACTTCCTCATCCCTAGACCCTCCTCAGTCTCAAATTTAAATACCTGGGAGGATAGAAACTGATGAGATTTCATTAAGTGAAAAATTTCATGAAAATCAATTCTAACCTCTTTAGCTCCCAGCAATGGGGCCTGTGTTTATAAGGACAGCATTGAAGATAAGCTCTCCCAGGAAAATGACAACAGGAGTGATCAAACAACTTTTCATACACTCTCTGAAGAAGAGGCTATGATTTAGAATTTGCACTGGCTTTCCTGTCACCGAAAAGCGTGGTGCTGAGTCAGCCAGCTCATAGAGACAGCGGCTAAGGAATATACAGCTGCCTGACTTACAAATACTAATGAAGGCAGGTTTCCACTAACTTCCTTATTGCATTAAATTTCAAAGGAGGAATGGAAGTATCTACAATGCCACAATGGTTTTAAAAGCATGAGGGATTTGGATTAATGAATTTCATGCTTATGTTCTGGGAATTTACAAGGGGAAAATTCAGAATAGATGACTAATTGCTGCAATATTAATTTCATATTTACATTCCCCAAAAGCACTGAAGTGAAATTTGTCAGCTGGAGGAAAAAGAGGCTGGGCTATTTATCAAGACCTCGGATAAATAACGATCTAATATCTGAATGAACTGGAGACTGCCATTAAATAGGTAACAATAAAAGAAATATGTCAGCAATCCTTTCTAAGAATAAGAGGGTGCAAACACAACTACCGCTTCTGCTGTAGACTATTTTATTGACAGTAAACAGGTATCATTTCCATGGGAAATGTCCCGTGGCATATGGGATGTAACACCAAACAAATGTCACAGGCTAACGTGAAAGATGGTCTATGGTGATGATGGTGATGAGCGAATCTTAACTCTGAGCAAAACACTTAATCCAGGGCCTCAGTTTCTTAATCTGTATCAAGAAAAACTCGAGTTCATTTTACCGCTATACCCCTGCTGGCTTTCACAGTCTGTAACACCATGATAAACTTTACTCCGGGTAGTACAAGGGTCTTCTAGAATGTTCTTTAACCACAGTTCTTTCTTATCACATTTGGGTTTTGCTGAAGGAGGTACAGTGCTCACTCCAAAAGACTCCTTCGTGCAACATTAAGTTTTGTGGAAAATAATCTGACAAATCAAGATGTAAAGCTTCCCCTTGTCATCCTGGAAGTTGTCTATATTCGCAATTAAAGAAACTCAGGCCCTTAGCAACTGCACAGAATTCTGGCTATTGTCACAAAGGCTGCCCCACCACAGCCTACGTGGCTAAGATCTCAGACACTCAATCTCCTGGCAACGTCTGAAATCCTGTTCTCTTCAGAGGAGACATAGGATATCCCAAATTCTTGTAAACGCCAAGAATTAATTTAAGACTACCATCCATTGCTTCCTGAGTCGGAATATACCCGCTGAGAATTTATCACCTAGCCTTCCTGATACAGGGAGAGGAATACAGTCTCAGGGAAGCTGGGAGCAAAGGGGAGATTAGGGGTTTTGTTAGTTGCACTTCTGGTTGGGGTTTGGGGGAGGGTGGTTTGGGTGCAGTGGGTGTTGTTTAACTCAGCCTTTAGCAGAAATTTCTGCAGCTGACAATTAGAAGCAACCTCTGGTGCTGGTATCTATTGAAAACCACTATGTGAGGTCTGGCTCTACCATCTCTCATGACGCAGACACCCATTCCAAGGGCAGAGGTAACACGCACCACTTCCGTCCCACGCTCACTCTCAGAGAGCTCACCGGGCCGCGAGTCCGCATCCTGGCTTTCGTGGTGCACGAGGGCCACACAGGACTGCAAGTGCCTGGGTATTACTTAAAGACAAGGGCATGAAGAAGTGTGAGTGAGAGAGGTGCAGAGAAGGCAAAGGAAAAAGAAGAGAAATGCAGAGCACCCCAGCGCAGCAATGGCAGGTCATCACTGACCACACTCAGGTAACGAGACAGTGGAGGGCCCCACGGCAGCATCCCGGCCACTCTCCGCAGGCGCACAAGCCTTTTCAACCCACACTACAACCAGTGCGCTGCTCGTTTTCAATGAGAACAAATGCAAGGAACGGAAAAGCTGCAACCCCTGCAGTAAAATCAAAGCAAAACAGTTTAGTTCGAAAGGAAACAATTTATTCAGCATAAAACCTGATGCTTAAAAAAAAAAAAACTAGATTTAATTAAAAAAAAAAGACAGGGTGGCTGGAGACATTCTTGGAAACTCCAGGCTGGGCTTGAGAGACCGGTGGATTTGCTTGTTATGAAGGATTTCGTGTTAAAACTAAAGATATCAATACTGCCCTGGACCTTACAAACCACAGTTATTCAGGTCATTTTGGATCCTAGCTAGGTTAACAGTAAGAAAGAAAAGCAAGGAGTGGGAAGGAAAGAAGAGACAATGATTGGGAAAAGGCAGAGGAAAGGAAGAAAGTAGACCAAGGAAGAAGAAGTTTTCCTAAAGTCATTGAAAAATTATTGGAAAAGGAAGAAGACTGTAAGAAGGAGCTACCTGTGTTAAAAACTGAGCTGTGCGTTCAGAGATAAAGAACAAAGGAAATCAAATGGAAGTAAAGACTATGGCTCAGATAGGAGCTGTAGCCGGACGGCCGCTGATCTGACAAATATGGAGACAGGCAGAGACCTGGTTCGGGCACTTATGTCGGTCCGAGTTCCCAAGAGACACAGGAAAGAAAAATACACATACACATTCACACACACATATATACATCTGGCACATTAAGCAGACATTAAGCTTCCCTTTGCCTTTCTGGAAGTTGTCTGTATTTACAATTAAAGGAACCCAGACCCTCAGCAACTGCAGTATCTATATAGACATATATAGAGAAACACACAGGGAGATTCTGTATGAGGAATTGGTCCACCTACAACTGTGAAAGCTGACAAATGCAAGCTCTGCAAGTGGCAAGCTGAAGACCAAAGACAGCTGAGGGTATACCTCCAGCCCAAGGTCAAAGGCAGAAGAGGCCAGTGTCCCAGCTCGGTGGTAAAGTCAAGCAGGAGGCATTCTCCCTTTATGGCGACAGCATCTACTTGTTGGTACATTTAGGCCTTTGGCTGGTTGGACAAGGCCCACCCACACTGGGTAGAGCAGTCTGCTTCATTCAGTCGATTCAGAAACATCCTTAGAGGGGATTCCCTGGTGGTCCAATGGTTAGGACTCCACATTCTCACTGCCAAGGGCCTGGGTTCACTCCTTGGCTGGGGAACTAAAATCCCACAAACCATGCAGCATGGCTGGGAAAAAAAAAAAAAAGGACTTCCCTGGTGATCCAGAGGTTGAGAATCTTCCTGCCAATGCAGGGGACACAGGTTCAATCCCCAGTCAGGGAAGACTCCATATGTGGCAGGGCAGCTAAGCCCATGAGCTGCAAACTTCTGAAGCTTGCATGCCCTCGAGCCCATGTTCCGCAACGAGAGAAGCCACCACAATGGAAGCCTGTGCGCTACAACCAGAGAGCAGGCCCCACTGACGCAACCAGAGAAAGCCCACACACACAGCAATACAGACCCAGCACAGCCAAAAAGAAAGAAAGAAAGAAAGAATTATCCAAACATCTGGGCACTGGGTAGCCCAGTCAAGATGTCACAGAAGAGTAACCATCACAACACTCAAGTGTTAGCAGGATCCAACATAAACCCATGAGAAACACTGGTAACTCCTAAAACATCGACGCTGGCCGAGATTCAAGGACAGAATCTAAACTAGAAATGCCAAGTGGAGAAGCCCCAAAACAGGGGCCGATGGTGGAGGTGTTTTATAAACTCACCCTCAACTCCGCCTCTGACCTCAGTCTGCAACTTCCGTGTGGCCCAGGAATCTGAGAAGACATGGACACCTTCTACAAGAGGGGCTAGCAGACACCCAAGTTTTGGGCACGAGTTTTTCAGCTCTACCCAGTTAAGTCCCCTGACTTTTACTCTTAAAAACCCCTGTGACCAAGGTACGTGACCTCTCCTGGCCTTGGTTTTTCCATCTGTAATAGTAAGTGAGCCAAGAGCATTCACATACCCAGACTGTTCTGGACACTCCAGGAAGCAATGACGTTAAGGACTCAGTCCAAGGCTGGACATAGTAGGTGCTTAAAAAAATAGTAGCTGTTATTTTGCTTTGCTTCTTAATTGACTGCTAGTTCCCTCCACAACAATTCCACAGAAAAATACCAGCTACTTCCACCGTGAAAACTGCCAGGCAGTTGTTATAACACAACTCCCTTTTCTTTCTTCGGTAGGACTGGGTTTGGCATCAGGGCAACCTACTATATAAAGTACCAGGAGCGCTCCCTGCCAACTGACCAAGACTGGGCAAAAAATGCCCACACCCGGGCATAATTGGATTAGGCAGAAAAGCAAATATCTGGCGGGCTGTAAAAAAAGAGAGGGAAAGTGCATGGGGCCCGGGGACTCCCTCTGGGCCACCAGTCTGGTATCAGGCAGCAACCACACAACCAGCCTGCTCCCTCCGAAGTATTTATGAGATGATGAGAGGAGATGCCCGTGGAGAAAGCCGCTGTGGAAGGCAGGACGCCCTGGCCCGCGGGGAGCAACACTGCCCTTCTGCCCACTGGCTGTGGAGGAAGAAGGAAGGGGGAGGACGCAACTCCCTCCCTCCCAGAATATAAAGCCAACTCCATATCCAGCCCGAAGAACTGGAATCCTCCCAAACCACCTCCTTTCAAAGAGGCACATTTAGGCCTTCCCTAACACAAGCAACCAGAGCCTCTCTCCTGTTCCAGAAAAGCGAGTCCAAGATACTTCTCCCACTTGTCTCCTGGGTCCCCACGTAACCACGCAGGTCCGTCCTCTAGAACCCCTGTTAGGAAGACTGGCTTTTTCTCGCAGGCACCCTGCTTGTCGCCCAGATCTAAGTGTCTTCAAGGCAGGACCAGTGCTTTCTCTCTGCATGTTGCTTCCCAGGGCTTAAGAATGTGTGCAGAGCACACAGCAGACACCCAAAAGACCCTAACCAAGAGGAGTGCTGACCCACAGCGGGACCAGGGGCAGAGAACCACCTCTTCCCCTTAGAGAGTCCATCAGAAGAGGCCTGGCGGGCCTCAGACATCATTAAACTGCACCTAATCCATCCAGAAGTCAATTAAGTTCAGAAGCCAAACTAAGAAGTTAAGAGGAAAAAAGTTCCCACAAGATGGATAGGGCTGAGGCCCCACAAGCTAAGACAGGCCTTGTCATCTGTGTTATACCACGCGGTGATTTGCAGCTCCGAAGTGAACATAAATCAGGCCTCGAGCAGCAGGCGCGGCCAGTCGACTGGGCCACAGGCATCCTGGCGTTGCCCATGCATCAGGCCTGCTGATATCTGGGGGGTACCCAACCCCAGGCAGAGCCAGCCGAAGGGAGAGGCGCACCCGGTGACCCAGACTGCCAAACAGACCGCATGCATGATTTAATAGATCATGTTTTTCTCATGCAGTTTTAAATTCAGATAATTCACCCCACATTACTTTAACAAAATATATATATATGCTCTGCGAGCAGGGACCTTTGCCAAGCCTATCCATGGTTGAGTAATCCAATTCAAGTGACCTTGATGAATCCAACACAAAGCCGGGGTGGTAAACGCTAGGTGTTCAGGAGGGCTCAGAGAAAGGAGGAATCAGGGGGCTCGGGGCTGGGGGGCAAGGGGATGATGTGGAATCTGTTGGGAAAGAATGGAAAAGGGGAGCTGAGGACATTATAAGACGGACAGACACACTCTGAATGCACAGGGCGAAAACGAGACAGACATCATCAGAAAATGAGACAGAGAAGCAACTTGCTCTTCAGGAACAGGTTGGACAATTAGGCGTACACCAGACTCTAGGAGAAATGAAATACCAGAGTCTCTGTGTGTGTGTGTGTCACAGACACAGAGAGATAGAGATTCAAGTCCATGTTTAGGAAGATAGGTTTCAAGGACATTTCAAAGAAAATTAGAGAGGACTTAAAAAGCGAAAGGTGAAATGCGAAATCAGTGAAATGAAAAGGACAAAGAAAAAGAGGTGTCAGTGTTAACACTCGGACTGAAAATCTGGTGGCTGGAAGACCAGTGCCCACACTAACAGTTACCAGGAAGCTGGAAGGGGCAAAATGGTGAGTTCTGCCTTCAGGGAGAACTTTCCAGATCAGTGAGTCATGCTCACAGTGAGGCCCCAAACACCCGCACCCCTGTGCCAGCCCCTCCCCTCCACTGTGGGCAGGGCCTGTAACTGGACTTTGACCAATGGAATATCAGAGCAAAGGCGCTGGGATGTCCCCAACTGAGGACAGTTCATTATGAAGACATCCACCTTAGCAGGCTGGGCCTTCGAAAAGAAAGCTCTCCAGGTTGCGAGCTGCCTGAGGAGGGGGCCGCGTGGTGGGGACAGAGGGCAACCCCTGGGCACTGAGTGACCTCCAGCTAATGTCCATAGCAATGCAGGCAGATCCATCCCACAACTGAGAGGAAAGGAATGAATTCTGCAGCACAGGGAAGAGCTCCGGGGCAGTTTCTTCCCCAGCCTCTTAGATGAGAGTGCAGCCTTGATGCCAGCCTTATCAAAGTGTGCTCGCCACTCAGTCGCATCCGACTCTGCCACCTCATGGACTATAGCCGGCCAGGCTCCTCTGTCCATGGGATTCTCCAGGCAAGAATACGGGAGCCAGGGAAGCTGCTCAGTCGTGTCCGACTCTGTGATCCCATGGACTGTAGCCTACCAGGCTCCTCCATCCGTGGAATTTTCCAGGCCAGAGTACTGGAGTAGGTAGCAATTCCCTTCTCCAGGGGATTTTCCCAACCCAGGGATCGAAACCGGGTCTCGTGCTTTGCAGGCAGACTCTTTACCACCTGAGCCACCAGGGAATAGCCTTGTAAGACCCACTCAAGTGCACCCAGACTCGACTCACAGGACTGTGAGAACACAAGTGTGTGTTAAGACCCTAAATTTGTGGGGGTTTGTTGTGAATCCCCCGGAAACTGGAGCAACTGGGCTGAAGATCAGTAGAGAGATCAGGTGTGGACATAAGTCCATCACACAGTGGATAAGAGCCCACGTGCTCGAAGCAAATGGCCTGGGGCTGAGCCCCGGCGCTTCCTAGCTGTGTGATTTATGTATTCGCTCTGTACTTCAGTTTCCTCATTCATAAAGTTCAAAAAAGAAATAAGAGTACCTATCATCCAAGGTTGTTACGCATGATTAAATTAATAACTGTTCAGCACTTAGAATAATACCTGCTCCGGAGAAGCCTAGTGGGCTGCAGTCCATGGGGTCGCTAAGAGTCGGACACGACTGAGCGACTTCACTTTCACTTTTCACTTTCATGCATTGGAGAAGGAAATGGCAACCCACTCCAGTGTTCTTGCCTGGAGAATCCCAGGGACGAGGGAGCCTGGTGGGCTGCTGTCTATGGGGTTGCACAGAGTCAGACACGACTAAAGTGACTTAGGAGCAGCCAGGGTAAGCACTACTGGGGGAGGGAGGGTGGATTAAATTCTCAAAGGCAGAAAGTGCTAAGAAAGGCGAAGCAAAAGGTAAAGCAATAAGCAAGCAGGGGAAAAAAGATGGACCAGGGGCAGTGAAAGCAGAGTCAGACAGGAAGAGGCCAGGAGGATGAACAAGATCATAGTCCAGAATCTCACTCCTCACTCCTCAGGACGGCAGAACTTCGATGGGGAACGTCAAGACATACAAGAAAAGGGGGGACCAAGGAAAAGTCATCAAGTGAGAGGGCGGTAGCAGAATGCAGACATTTCCATAAAGTGTGCATTTGGTTTTAATTTAGAATATTACAAAGTCCAAGTATAATAAATGGCTTTCAGACTTGGAGTTTAAAATATAGCTGTAGAAGTGGCTTTGATTCTTTTAGATGTCTCATAAAATGAAACTTTGTATATGCTAATGTATTGATGTAATAAAACTGAAACAAGATTACTCTCCATTTGAAATTTGTGGAGAGCTTAAAAATGCTTCCATATTTTTTGCTCATCTTGTGGCACTGCAGAACTTTGGTGCAGAGTTTATATTTAGCTAAACTGCTACGTTAACTAAGAAATGCATAAATCTTTTATTCTTAATAATTGTAATTCTAAATAAACTATGAAAAAATATTTTTTAAAGGGGTCCGCTCAAAAAAAAGGAGGGGGGAATTAACTGGCCTACAAAGACTGAATGACCTGGCCCCCCCAGCCTCCTTGCTCAGACACACGGGGATACTCCCTCCTCAAAGCCTTGGCACTGGCTCTTATTATTTCTTCCATAATGTTCTAGACACACACTTCCTTTCAGTGTTTGCCCAAAAGCCCCTTCTCATCAAACAAGTCCTGACCAACGTATTTTAAATGGTACCCCAATGCCCTTGCACCCTGCTTTTACCTATAGTGTTTATCTCCTTCTACCATTCTATACGATTCAGTGTTTGTTATATTTATTGTTTTTCTGTTTCCCCTGCTAGAAGCTCCAAAAAGACAGATCTTCGTCTATACTTTTCACTGATATACATTTCCAGAGTTTAGAACAAGACATACCTCATAACAGGCACTCAGAAACATGACAACTAAATGCAACATCTCATTTGGAATTAGACGCTTTGGCTTATAAAGGACATTATGAGAACAAGAGCCAAAAAGGAAAAAAAAATGATTGGAAGGTGGGGTGGAGGAAATAAAATTATTTCAGGCTACACTCCCAACTTTCTGAGACTGCTTAAAACATTTTTTGCAGTATTAAAAATTAAAGAGCTAAAACTCTAACATGCTGGTAATAACCCCAAAAAGACCAGAAGACTCCTCATCACTTTATTATAAATATTTATGTATTTCTGCAATAAACTTACTTACAAAACAGAAAGAGACTCCCAGACTTGGAAAATGAACTTATGGTTGCCAGGGCGAACAGACAGTTAGAGAGTGTGGGAAGGTCATGTACACGCTGCTATATTTAAAATGGATAACCAACAAGGACCTATTGTATAGCACATGCAACTCTGTTCAGTGTTATGTGGCAGCCTGGATGGGAGGGAGGGTTTGGGGGAGAATGGATACATGTATACGTGTGGCTGGGTGCCCTCACTATTTCCCTGAAAGTATCACAACACTGTTAATCAGCAATACCCCAGTACAAAATAAAAAGTCCCAAAGAAGCAAATAAATATTTATGTATTTCTGGAAAAGGCGATGAAATCAATGAAACGGGGAAGAGTGAAGGACAGGAACGTTCATTTCTATTAACACCCACATGGCTTTTACAAAGAGCATATATTACTTACCTAATATTTTAATAGTGAAATGTACATGGGGAAAAAAAATAAGCTGGCCCACAGACCATTTCTGGGAGAGAGCTGAAGGGATGGATGGACAATCAGGGAGGAAGGCCTTGGGTTTCCTTCCCAGAGGCACCACAGCTCCCCAGCAGGGTCTCTGCTGGCACACAGAATGGGGGAGACCTGGTGGAGACCAGCAGCCCAGTGCCCACAGAAAGGCAGCCTGCCCGCCCAACTGCTGAGGACAGCTCCCCCCAGCACCCCTTCCCACAGCCCAGCAAACTAGAGAGCGCCTGCAGGGCTCAGAAGACACTCCTGAGGGTAAGATTTTCAAATAACACATAGCTCATGCTATTTATAGTTTTTGTCATTGCAAAGAAGTTAATAGTTTACTGAAATCGATCAACCTGCCATTTAACTTACTATGGAAAGTTGTCTTATGAGGACATCATCCCCATGGACCCATAATTCAATTGAACTATTCAATCCTATTTACACACACACACACACACACACACACACACACACACAGAGTTGGTCCATTCAAATCAACATATAAGCAGGATCCACACACTGCAGTGGGTTGACTGAATTCTTTGGTTTCTTCATCAGAAATTCCCCTTTTCTTCCTCTTTTTATTGCCTTTACGCTGTTTTTCTCGCCATTTTCCCATTTCCATTTAATGTCTACACAGTTTAAAGCACTCTTCTGTCTGCCCTTTCTGTGACCTCCACCCCCTAATTTCCTCCTGGATCACTTTTTTTTTTAATTGAAGGATAATTGCTTTACAGAGTTTTGTTGTTTTCTGTCAAACCTCAACGTGAATCAGCCATAGGTATACATATATCTCCTTCCTTTTGAACCTCCCTCCCATCTCTCCCCCATCCCACCCCTCTAGGTTGTTGATACAGAGCCCCTGTTTGAGTTTCCTGAGCCATACAGCAAATTCCCATTGGCTGTCTATTTTACATACGGTGATGTAAGTTTCCATGTTCCTCTTTCCATGCATCTCACCCTCTCCTCCCCTCTCCCCATGTCCATAAGTCTATTCTCTATGGCTGTTTCTTCAACTGCTGCCCTGTAAATAAGTTTTTCAGAACCATTTTTCTACTAGATCACTTCTTAAATTTATTTATCTGACTGTGCCTCATCTTAGGTGAAGCATGTAGGGTCTAGTTCCCTGACCAGGGATCTAACCAGGGCTCCCTGCCAAGCTCTCTGACCACCCTAGTACAGATGCTCAATGTTCAAGCTCCAGCAGGGAGCTCACAGGAGAGATAGGAGCCCCTAGAGAACTCTGCCAATCACAGCATCAACCACACAGAAAACCAAAGTGTAAGAAAATTCCCCAGAAACACCCATACGGTCATGGCTCTGCCGCTAACCACAACTTAGGTGAATCACGGTCCCTCCTGGGCCTTCGTTTCTCCACCATTAGAATAACTGGAATAAATAAGATGACAATGATGAAATGATGATGTTGGCATTAATTGGATGTTCATTGCCCAAAGCTCCTCCAAGATTCCCTCCAGCCAAGACTGTGGTCTTTGGCAATAACACAGTGCATTAGCAAAGGATGACAACCTCCTTAGGTGGATAAAGGGTGGAGGGAGTAGGGGGAGGAGGAGACTATTTCACCAATGACAATGGGGAAAACTAGGGGAAAAGAGAAAAACTAGGGACAGTGGTGACAAAGAAACTGAGACCACTAAAGTGGATAACAAAACTTCAGTCATCAATATAATCCAAATTTGAACAACAAGCCATTTTCTCAAAGCACTTTCTTATACATTAGCAAATTTGATTCATACTAACTGACAAAGGTCAGTCTAGTCAAAGCTATGGTTTTTCCACTGGTCATGTATGGATGTGAGAGTTGGACTATAAAGAAAGCTGAGCACAGAAGAATTGATGCTTTTGAACTGTGGTGTTGGAGAAGACTCTTGAGAGCCCCCTGGACTGCAAGGAGATCCAACCAGTCCATCCTAAAGGAAATCAGTCCTTAATATTCATTGCAAGGACTGATGCTGAAGCTGAAACTCCAACACTTCGGCCACCTGATGGGAAGAACCGATTCACTGGAAAAGACCCTGATGCTGGGAAAGATTGAAGGTGGGAGGAGAAGGGAACGACAGAGGATGAGATGGCTGGATGGCATCACTGATTCAATGGACATGAGTTTGAGTGAACTCCAGAAGTTGGTGACGGACAGGGAAGCCTGGTGTGCTGCAATCCATGGGGTCATAGAGAGTCGGACACGACTGAGCGACTGAACTGAACTGAACTGAACCGACAAATGATTCACGATGGAGTAAGAAGTTAATGGTAGAGTCTTGGGTATAAGAGTGTATCACTAGACCCATGGTTCTCAACCAGGGCAATTTTATTCAGCTTCCCCAGGAACCTTTGGCAATGTCTGGAGCCACTTGGGTTGTCACAGGTCGGGCAGGGTCCTAGCCTCTAGTGGGAAGAGGCTGAGAATGCTTCTAAGCAGCCTACAAAGCCCAGGACAGCCTGCCTCACAAGGACGTATTCAGCCCAAAGTGTCTGCAGTTCTGAGGTAGAGAGATGCTGATTGAGGGAATCTTGTTACCCAAGTGAAACTGCGCTGGGAAGAGGTGGGTAGAGAGAGGGGCGGCAGTGTATGCTCTGTGCTTAGTCGCTTCAATCTTGTGACCCCATGGACTGTAGCCCGCCAGGCTCCTCTGTCTATGGGATTCTCCACCAAGAATACTGGAGTGGGTTGCCATGCCCTCCTCCAGGGAATCTTCCTGGCCCAGGGATCAAACCTGCATCTCTTACATCTCATGCATTGGCAGGTGAGTTCTCTATCACTAGCGCCAACTGGGAAGCTCTCAAACCACAGTTAGATAAGAAAACCTGCCCCCTATCTAAGCCTCCATGATGCAGATCACACCAACACACAAGATCTGATATGGAGGGATTTCCCTGACGGTCCAGCAGCTAAGAATCCTCATTCCCGGTGCAGGGGGTCCTGGTTTACATCCCTGGTCAAGGAACTAGATCCCACGTGCCCCAACTAAAAGCCAGTGCAGCCAAATAAATAGTTTTTTAATTTTTTAAGATTGGATAAGGAAGCTGTCTTGCTTTAGTTTGCTCACTGAGATAGGTCAGAACACATCTTTCTGAATCTCAATTATTCCCTCAATGTAGTCACCTTGGAAAACTATTTATAAGACACTCTCCACCTGAAGAATTCCCCTGCATAGCAGACTCGTCTCTGAATGAGGGGTATGGCAGCGTCTGACTAAGGTCATGGGCCACTGGCGACCTTGGAAAGGACAGGCAAAGAACGTGCCAATGAATGAGAAAATTCCGAGGGCCCTTATTCTATCATGAGACCAGAGCAGTGAGACAGGGGTTGCTGATGGGATGGGCAGAGTGTGTAACGAGGGGCTGCTACTTCATATTCAATTCTGGAGGCTTGCTCAGGCAGGCGATATTTGAATCTTAACTGAAAAAAAAAATTTAATAAGAAAAAGCATTTTTTAAGAAAGAATTTTAATAAAAACTAAAGCCATCAAAATAGAGGAAAAAAGAGCTATTGATGAAGATATTTCAAACAATACACTCCAGACTCTAAAAGCTGTTTTCAAAAACCAGTGAACCAGTGAAGTTGCTCAGTCCTGTCCAACTCTTTGAGACCCCATGGGCTGTAGCCTACCAGGCTCCTCCATTCATGGAATTTTCCAGGCAAGAGTACTAGAGTGGGTTGCCATTTCCTTCTCCAGGGGCTCTTCCCGACCCAGGGATCAAACCCAGGTCTTCCGTATTGCAGGCAGAGGCTTTACCGTCTGAGCTACCAGGGAAGCCCCAAACTTCTGAACAGCAGGAGTCTCCTTCAAATTAAGTATACTGGGCAGTGCTGCCCCCTCAGACCTGTACCTCCGAGGTAACTCTTTCAAAAGATGAGCTCTGGTGTGACTGTTTTGACCTCAACCTCTTTACAGAGCTAACCTCCCCCAACAAGCTGGGCCTCAGGTATTCAGCACCAAGGGCAGTGAACAGCACCCACCACCACCACTGCTCTGAGAAGAAGCCTAGATACGGCGGGTCCTGGACAAGGAATGCTTGAACCAAAGGAGGAGCAAATAAAAGCTCAGGTCTAGCAGAGAACAGACTTGTAGCTGCCAAGGGGGACTGGGGTGGGAGTTGGGGATTGCTGTTGCTGTTTAGTCCCTAAGTGGTATTCGACTCTTTGCGACCCCATGGACTGAAGCACACCAGGCTTTCCTGTCCCTCACCATCTCCTGGAGTTTGCTCAAACTCATGTCCACTGAGTAGGTGATGCCATCCAACCATCTCATCCTCTGTCGTCCCCTTCTCCTCCTGCCCTTCAACCTTTCCCAGCATCAGGGTCCTTTCCAATGAGTCAGCTCTTTGCATCAGGTGGCCAGGGTATTGGAGTTTCAGCTTCAACATCAGTCCTTCCAATGAATATTCAGGACTGACTTCCTTTAGGATGGACTGGTTGGATCTCCTTGCAGTCCAAGGGACTCTCAAGAGTCTTCTCCAGCACCATAATTCGAAAACATCAATCCTTTGACGCTTGGCCTTCTTTATGGTTCAACTCTCACATCCATCTGGGATTAGCAGATATAATTTTATTAGCAGATAAAATTACATATAGGATGAATAAACAGCAAGGGCCTTCCTATCATACAGCACAGAGAACTTGAGTCAATATCCTGTGATAAATCATCATAGAAAAGAATATTTTAAAAAAGGATGTCTATTTGTCTATAGCTGAGTCACTGTGCTGGACAGTCTGCCCTACAGCAGAGATTGGTACAACATTGTAAATCAATTGTACTTCAATAAAAATAAATAAATTAAATTGTAAAAGCTCAGGTCTGCCTGCAATGTTCTCTCCCAGTGCCTTTATTTCAGTCCTTGTATGATCTTGTCTCCCAGTCCTCAGGGAACTAACTGCCCAGCCACAGGGAAACTGAGGTCTAGGCCCTGAGTCTGGGAGGCCAACCCCTTCCCCTCTTTTTCCTGGTGGTGCTTCTTCTAGGACTCATCATCTCTGGCCATCTCAGCAATAAGATTGATCCTCGGGGCTAGATTAGGGGATGGGTCTAGAGAAACTAAGGAGGTTTCTCAGCCTGATTGAAACATAAACCCCAGGCTAACCTGCCTGGGGTTAGTGGCAGGTCCACTACCTGGGCAAAAAGGTCCTCTACCTGGTCTATATCAACTCCCCAGGAAAGTACCCTGTGATCTAAGCTAAAGCCACAGCCCATATTAAACAGTCTCTCTCTCCTCTCTTCCCTAATCAGCAAGGCAGTAGGAGGCTTATGGTAAAGCATTAGAGGACTCTCTGTCCTAACCTCTCCTCTAGTAAGTATCTCTCTCTACCACACACACACACAGCACTTAATACGGCAGACAAGATGCTACAATCTCTGCACAGATTCAGAAGTGCTATTGTAGGAACTAATTCAGATATCACCACTTCCTAAAAGGTTCCCTGCACACCCAAGCTTAAGCTTCACACTTCAAAGAAGGATTGTTAATTACACATTATGATACCAATTATTTCCAAATGTATTATGAAACAGGAGTTATGCTAAGCAATTTTATTGTTTTAATTCTTTCCTTCATTTTTAATAATTACACTCTGGTTTTTAATACATGAAGATGCAATGAAGGGGAAAAAAACTCCTTTGTATTTTAAATCTATCTCCATTTTTTTTTTTTACACAAAGAATTTCAAAGCCATCCGTAATAATGTAGCATACAATACAGCCGAAATACAAAAGGAATGGCTTAGGGAGGCAACCTTGAGCTCACCAAGTAGACAACATGAGCATAGCTCACCCTCCCGACTTGAAGAAACTTATGCACATGGAACAACAGACTGGTTCCAAATAGGAAAAGGAGTACTTCAAGGCTGTATATTGTCACCCTGTTTATTTAACTTCTATGCAGAGTACATTATGAGAAACGTTGGGCTGGAGGAAGCACAAGCTGGAATGAAGATTGCTGGGAGAAATATCAATAACCTCAGATATGCAGATGACACCACCTTTATGGCAGAAAGTGAAGAGGAACTCAAAAGCCTCTTGATGAAAGTGAAAGTGGAGAGTGAGAAAGTTGGCTTAAAGCTCAACATTCAGAAAAAGAAGATCATGGCATCCGGTCCCATCACTTCATGGGAAATAGATGGGGAAACAATGCAAACAGTGTCAGACTTTATTTTTCTGGGCTCCAAAATCACTGCAGATGGTGACTGCAGCCATGAAATTAAAAGACGCTTACTCCTTGGAAGGAAAATTATGAGCAACCTAGATAGCATATTCAAAAGCAGAGACATTACTTTGCCAACAAAGGTTCGTCTAGTCAAGGCTATGGTTTTTCCTGTGGTCATGTATGGATGTGCGACTTGGACTGTGAAGAAGGCTGTGCACCGAAGAATTGATGCTTTTGAACTGTGGTGTTGGAGAAGACTCTTGAGAGTCCCTTGGACTGCAAGGAGATCCAACCAGTCCATTCTGAAGGAGATCAGCCCTGGGATTTCTTTGGAAGGAATGATGCTAAAGCTGAAACTCCAGTATTTTGGCCACCTCATGCGAAGAGTTGACTCATTGGAAAAGACTCTGATGCTGGGAGGGATTGGGGGCAGGAGGAGAAGGGGACGACAGAGGATGAGATGGCTGGATGGCATCACCGACTCGATGGACGTGAGTCTGAGTGAACTCTGGGAGTTGGTGATGGACAGGGAGGCCTGGCGTGCTGTGATTCATGGGGTCGCAAAGAGTCGGACACGACTGAGCGACTGATCTGATCTGATCTGATCTGATGGACAAGAAGTTATCACTGAAATTAAATGGTGGCAGACATGTCCAAGGAATATTGTGAGGATTTGATCCCTGTATGTATCTTGTGATAGATGACTGTGTGGAGGTGGCAAATAGCAACAGAACAATACTGAGTGGTGGCAATATGAGGAAATAGAATCTTCACGTTAGGAGCCCTGGAATGCGTATGAACAATGGCTGTGTTCACCAGAGAAATCAATTACTTTCATGAATCGCCTCTCCATATTTTACTACGATAAAAATTGGGTCGTGTACATTCTTACTGAACTTTTTTGTTAAATAAATTTTTATAATCGTAAAAAAAAAAGGAATAGCTTAGATAAAACTAGCTGAGTTCCATTTAAGGGAAAAAATGCAAGTCTACTTATTTTGAAAACTTTTAACATGAGACATTTGCTGAAAGGATACAGAATTCTTCCTCAAACAAAGGCAAAACAAACCACAAAAGAGTACACTGGTAGAAGAGAAAGCTTTATACTAGCTAAGGAAGAAAGCATAACAAATCAAGAGTCAAATGCTGAATGTGCAGATTATTAATAATCAATTATCGGCCCAGTAAAATGACACCATTCTTTAATGCAAACCTACCCATGTTGAATTAGATTTCCAAGTAAGTAGAAGGATGATGTCATCTAATGGTTAGAAAAATGAACAGAGAAAAATAAAATTATTTTAACAACTTAAAATCTGTGAGCCATGGAATTTCACATTCACAAGTACTAAGGCTGAGTGACATTTCAGTGATGAGGAATTATTTTTGTTTGATCCATAGGCTAAAGCCTTATCCTCTGCTTTCCTTCCAGCCCAGAGGTCAGCAAACTTTCTTTTCGTAAAGGGCGAAACAGTAAATAGTTCAAGCTTTGTTCAGGCCAATACTCAACTCTGCCGTTGCAGTACTAAGGCAAATACCAACAATACATTGAAAAACAGGCATGGCTGCGTTCCACTAAAAATTTATTTACAAAAACAGAATCGTGGGCTGTGATTTCACCTACTCCTGTTGTCACCCTCATTGTGCTCTAAGAAAGCGGGGTGAGACAGAGCACGCTTAAGACACTCTTGTAAGAAACGGCAGGAATGGACTTCCCTGGTGGGCCAGTGGCTAAGACTTCACACTCCCAGTGCAGGGGGCCTGGGTTCCACCCCTGGTCGGGGAACTAGAGCTCACGTGCCGCAAATGAGTTCGTATGTCGCAGCTGAAGACCCCGCATGCTGCACAACTATGGCATGGTGTAGTCAATAAATAAAATAAATAAATATTTTTTTAAAAAGAAAGAAGGAAATGGCAGGAATAATCAAAGACAGCAGGCAGATCTGAAACTACCCACCAAGACATTGAGCACAGCCCCTCACACTCAAGAGTATTCTTCAAGACCAAATTCAAATCTCAATACACGAGGTAGGAATCTCTCAGCAACCTTTGTTCTCAAACTGCACGAGTTCCCCACTCACAGAGTCAGCTTCTACCCTACCATACGGCTCGTTTTCCAAACTGGCTGAGAGAACACGCTACGCTATCACGTGTCAACTATTCTGGACCCAAAATTTGAACCTAAATCTGTGCGAGCCTTTAGTTTACATGACACTTTGGGGACAAAGAAACATGTTAAATGGCAACACCAGAATGGTGGCAATAAAATCTACGTTGTAGGAAACCATACAGATCCAGATTCAAAAGTCTGAAAAGATCTAGCTACTTTGACCAAATATATCACAAGACAGGACAAGAGAGGGACACGAAGCCTGTGAATTAAGAGAGACTTCAAGGATTTCCCTGGTGGTCCCGGGGTCAAGAATTCACACTCCAATGGAGGGGACAAGGGTTCGATCCATGGTCAAGGAACTAAGATCCCACATGCCTTGCAGCAACTACGCGGGCTCACCACAACTAGAGAAACACCTGCCGCAAGGAAGACCC
The DNA here is from genome assembly GCF_055505025.1 of Bos grunniens. NCBI lineage: Eukaryota > Metazoa > Chordata > Mammalia > Artiodactyla > Bovidae > Bos > Bos grunniens. The sequence goes on from NC_141165.1 coordinate 153,384,456, forward strand.
AGCACAGCCAAAAAACAGAGATTTAAGAGACATCAACCAAACGCACTCTGTGGACTGTGTTTAAATCCCTCGGTTGCTCTAAGGTATTTTTAACTAACTGTGAAAAGATATTTCTTAGACAATCAAAGAAATCTGAACATGAATATTCAGTGATATTAAGCAATGAGTCACTGTTCATTTTTTATGTGTAATAATAGTATTGTGTTGCTGTTTTAACAAAAAGAATGCCTATCTTTTCAGAGAGTCATATTGAAATATGTATAAATAAATCTGATTTTCCTTTTAAATCCTCATCCTGAAATTCTTCTTTCACAAATCTGGTTGTTTTGATCCTGCAGAAGTCACTGCTTTTCAAATATACCCATAAATGGGGTGATGCAGAAAGAAAAGAGGGTGAAAATCAATACATATGAAAGACAGACTTAAGGCTAAATGATAGATAAATTTAAAAGACTAATATATTTATATACCCTTAATGGACCTAGAAGGTCCTTCAGAGCATATATACCATGTGGAGGTCAGGCTTCTGATAATGTTAACATCTGGAAAGCAGCTATCAATCTGGAAATTTAAAAAAAAAAAAAAAGACTTCTGAGTGATAAAGAGCTTTCACAAAGCCTATGTACTTTACTCCAGGAGAGAAAAAGAAGCACATCATTCATGAAACTGTATCAAACAAGGCATAAGAAAGAGCTAACTCCAAAGAAAAGAAACAAAAGACTTAGAGAAGAAGCAGGGCAGTGCAGTTCACGAGATAAAGACAGAGTCCACAAAGAGTAAAACCCCAGGGCATCAGCCCAACGCAGCCTTCTAAAAGGAACCATACCCCAGAGTTGGCAGCACAGGCTCACACAGGCTCAGCATCCTGCTAAAGAAAGCAAGAAAGGCAACATAGACACTGCTTAAAATTATCTTCATTAAGATGGTTCAATTTAAGAAGCTAAACTATCCACTTAATAGAGAGATCAGGTTTTACAAAAAGGCAGAATTGAGGTCAATGAGAAAAAGCGAAGACAGACTTTGAGCTTGAAATGGAGGCAGAGCTTCCCAACAATGAAAAGCAGCCCCCAAGGGAGTGAATGGGGCTCCTCGATTGCTGTCCGGAGGTGCTGAACCCCTCAAAGTGAGCTCCCTGTGGTTCTCAACACTGGGTGAGGTTGGACCAGAGGTCCTTGAGATGATCTGGAGCAATTTCAAGGGTTTCTGGTGGGTAAAGTTTAAGAAAAAAAACTACTCTGATGCTTGTTAAAATGGTAAAAAAGACTTTTTTCAGAGCTATTGTAAAATAGGAGGGGGATGAGGCTCAACTCGGAATGTAGCAAAGACAGCTGAGGATTCACAGCAAACAGACTGAGGTGGTCAGTAGTCAGAAAATTACTTAGAGGAGACATCCGGGTAGGGAGACGCCCATTAAACAAACAAGCCATAGGATTTTTGCTGAAGGCAGCCCTGGGTGACCAGATATTGAGGATGATCGCATACCGAAGCGGGGCAGGTGGCCCAAGTTCCTCTGTAGACTGACTTCAGATTCTTGCTAAAATGGGACTAGGGAGAGAAAAGACAGGACAGGGACCAAGGTCCAGATCCAGACAAAAATAGAACTCAGAGGAGCGCAAGTCTGCTCTTCAATCCCAGACTGCCCAGATCCAAGCTCGGTGACATCACTTACACCCACAGCCTCATAACAATGCATAACACTTTTTAACTTTGCAATTGCTTCCTCATATAATCTCTCTGCTTGTAAACTCCAGAAATGCTCATTTCTATACATCAAGCTACCTTAAATAGGGGGAAACTACCTTCGAAAATAATTCCACGTGAGTAATTGATAGGCACTCCTCTGCGATGCTGAAGCAGACTGCTTCATCATCATGAGGCAAAATGAAGCCTTTTAAAGCGGCCTTGAGGGTTACAGTCCATGGGGTTGCAAAAAGTCAGACACGACTGAGCACTCACTCACTCTGTGTAATAACAGGCATACAAATAAAATAGAGAAAAAATAAATGACTGGATTTCAAAGCATCTGAAAAGAGCAGGAAGCTTCCAATCCCTAACAGGATTACAAAACCTCCATAGCACGAGCTCAGCAATTTTCCACGATGCCCAATCCCCAGGGAGAGTGTTTACGGATGACAGAGCCGCTTCCTGGTCTCCTGAAAGTACCATCTACAGGATAAGTTATTTACCAGGTGTAAAACAGATAGCTAGTGGGAACCTGCTATAAAGCACAGGGTGCTCTGTGATGACCTAGATTAATGGGATGAGGGTGGGGGTTGGAGGGAGGTCCAAGAGGCAGAATATATATGTATACATACAGCTTATTCATTCAGTTGTATAGCAGAAGCTGACACTACCTTGTAAAGCTATCATACTCTAATTCAAAAAAAAAAAAAAAATCTGAATGGCAACAAACTAAATATTCTCTGCTTACGCTTTATATTACTCCCCATCTTTTCCACTAGTTCTGTGTCCTAAGAGTAAAGTGAGGTGAAAGCGTTAGTCGCTCAGTTGTGTCTGGCTCTTTGCGACCCCATGGACCATCACCCACCAGGCTCCTCTGTGGAGGGGATTTTTTCAGGCCAGAATATGGGAGTGGGTTGCCATTCTCCTCTCCAGGGAGATCTTCCCAACCCAGGGATCAAACCAGGTCTCCAGCATTGCAAGCAGATTCTTTACCATCTGAGCCACGAGAGAAGCCTGAATTCTCCACAACTGACCTAAAAATGGAAAGTCAATGCTCTAAGAGAAAAACAGCACAGAAACTGCCACCCAGGAGAAGAAAAATGACCAGGCTGACAGCAGGTACCCATGCCAGCTACGGGAGCAGAACACAGTCTCCGAGCGGCCAGACTGGAGGAGGGACATCCACCTCCCCTGCGCCCAGCATCACCCACCCCAGGAAGGCAGCTGGAATGGTGTGTTCCTGAGAATCACTCACGGCTCCCTCCCAATAGTCAAGTGACATTTCAAAAGCTCATCAGCTCAGCAGGTGCTTGGATGCAATAGTAATAGCAAAAAAACAAAAAACAGTTCCGGGCTATGGAAAATCTTGTCCTGTTGTTCTGAGAAGCTCGGAGCATGGAAGCCAGAAGAGTGTGGAAGCAAAGTGTGTGCAGAAGAACAGGAGCAGAGAAAGGGACAGAGGAGTAGAGCTGAGCTGACCCCACAGGAAATGCCCCAGAGTTAGGCAGGGGTGACCCCCACTGTGGTGTCAGCCCCTTTCTTCACAGACACATATTGCAAGGCCTGAACCCAGCGCTGCCCCTCACCTGCTGTGTGGCTGAGGATATGTGGCTCACCCTCTCTGAGCCTCACACACTTACCCCCTTTACCCTTCAGAATAGGGAAGCCTGGTGGCTCTTGGTAAACAATCCGCCTGCCAATGTAGAAGACATAAGTTTGATCCCTGGGTGGGGAAGGTCCCCTGGAAAAGGGAATGGCAACCCACTCCAGTATCCTTGCCTGGGAAATCCCCTGGACGGAGGACCCTGGTGGACTAAAGTTCATGGGGTCACAAAAGAGTCAGACACAAGCGAGTGACTAAAAAACAAAAACAAAAAAAAAAAAAATGCATTTCATAGAGGCGTTGTGGGGATCAAAAAGAAAATTCCTCTTAAACCCAGGAAATGCCTTCCAGGGTGTTTTATGCCTTCTGGGTAGGCTTTAGGATTCACATCAGAGCTCTTATCCATTTCCTTGACTGAGGAGGTGATCTCACGTACAAACAAACAGAAGCATACAAAGGACTGATTAAAAAAAAAAAAATCAACTTCAGATTCCATAACGAGACGGGTGCCAAAAGGGTGTGGCGATCACTCGGGCAAGGGCACCTGAGAGCATCCAGAGCCTCCATCCCACACAAAGCCCGTGAGTATCCATTTCCTTTCCCGGCTGTGCCAGGAGCCAGAGCCCAGAGACAGCCTCAGCCTACACTCAGCCTTGCCACGTACTGCCTGGGGACCGGGGGCAAGTGAGACTACCCCACTGACTCAGCTTCCTCATCTAAAAATCAGGAATAACCATAATCAGAGCACCCATCTTTTTGTGAGGATGTTAAAAATTCATGTAAACTTCTTAGAACAGCGTATGGCACACAGTTGTCGCTCAGTGGCTCAGTCGTGCCCGACTCTTTGTGACCCATGGACCGCAGCACACCAGGCTTCCATGTCCCTCACTATCTCCCAAAGCTTGCTCAAACTCATGTCCAATGAGTTGGTGATGCCATTCAACCATCTCATCCTCTGTCATCCCCTTCTCCTCCTGCCTTCAATCCTTCCTAGATTTTCCAATAAGTCTTTTCCAATAAGTCAGCTCTTCCCATCAGGTGGCCAAAGTATTGGAGCTTCGGCTTCAGCATCAGTCCTTCCAATGGATATTCAAGGTTGGTACACAGTGGTCACTCAATAAACGCTGGCTGTAGTGTCGCCCCGTACATTTCAGCTCATTACCAGGCCCATCTCATAAGAAGGCACCTGTGCTCTGACGAGCAGTCAGATACAGGTACCACCAACGCCCACGAGCCACATACATCCTTGATTCTAAGATGTGTTGTGTATTTTCGCATTCCCAACATCACAATATACATGTACTGTAGTGGATTTTCTCATCTGAAAACTAGGAATAGCAACAGCATCCAGCTAAAAGTTAGTATGTGTGAAACACTTTAAATAGGGCTTGGCATCAGAAATTGTTCTCTACAGGTATTACCTCAGTATTATTTTTTATTTAATATTTTTTTATTTGGGTGCCTCAGGTCTTAGTGGAGGCATGTGGGATCTAGTTTCCTGACCAGGGATGAACCCAGGCCCCCTGCATTGGGACCACAGAGTCTTAGCCACTGAACCACAGGCAAGTTCCCCTTGGTAATGATCTAACCTGCTGGAGGCCTTTCCCATCCCAAGAGACTGTAAGAATTCTCCCTCACTCCTCTCTTAATCTGAGGGCCACTGGATACCTGGTACCTGAAGGTGCTGAGGGTGTATGTTAAAGGGTCAATCACTCAGTCATGTCCGACCCTTTGCAAGCCCCACCAGGCTCCTCTGTCCATGGGATTCTCCAGGCATGAGTACTGGAGCGAGTTGCCATTTCCTTCTCCAGAGGATCTTCCCAGCTTTCCCACACTGCAGGAAGACTCTTTATGGACTGAGCCACCAAGGAAGCCCTTGAGGTGGGGCGGGGCCCTAATAAACCCAAAAGACATACACAATTTCAGGTGGTTGCTTGATTTTTACCATCCCTTCAGCTTTGTACATCTGATAACTTACACAGCATCGTTAAGTTGCTGAATGTGGTTCTGGGTTTCTTGAGGTTCCTTTCTTTTGCCCATTGAGTAAGGTGCAGGTCAGAGTGTGGACCTGGGGTCTTAGAAGGGCCCCTACTCCCTCATTCAGCATGTAACTAGAGTCTCAACTGTGTTGTTGTTGTTGAGTCACTAAGTCATGTCTGTTTTGTGACCCCATGGACTGTAGCCCGCCAGGCTCCTCTGTCAATGGGATTTTCCAGGCAAGAATACTGGAGTGGGTTGCCATGCCCTTCTCCAGGGATCAAACCTGCATCTCGAACCTTCTCCCGACCCAGGGATCGAACCTGCATCTCCTGCATTGGCAGGCAGGTTCTTTACCACTGAGCCATGAGGGAAGCCTTGGGGTGGACTACCTGGATTCAGATCCTGACGTCCCCAGTCATTAGCCATGTGGCGTTGGACCAATCCCCTAGCCACTCTGTGCCTCAGTTTCTTCATCTGTAAGATGAGGAAGGCGGTAGCTAAGAGGAGAGTGAGGCTGACAGGAATTACGAGCACACATGAAGCTCTTGGAAACATGCTGGGCCCACAACAAGCACCCACAGACCGTCAGCCACCATCAGTTTATGGTATCTGAGCCCCAGGAGCCATACCGGGGAGAACCAGGTTCAGTGAAACCGGGGTATCAGGGTGGGGGCAGTGTTTGCTAGCTCCCCGCACCAGTGAAGGACTTCCCCGGTGGCTCAGACAGTAAAGAATCTGCCTGCAATGCAGAAGACCTGGGTTCAATCCCTGGGTTGGAAAGATCCCCCACTCCAGTATTCCTGCCTGGAGAAATCCCATGGACAGAGGAGCCTGGAGGGCTACAGTCCCTGGGGTCACACAGAGTTGGACACGACTGAGCGACTAAGCACAGCACACAGTACCAGTGAAACGGGAAGCCGGCTGGAGACAAACAGAACAGGGTTCCAGCAGCAGCCACCCCACGCACAAACTGTGACTGATATTCTCTGAACCACAGCGTGCCCACCAGGTACCCGGGGTTTGGCTTCCTCGGCTCTCAGGGTTTCTTTCATGAGAAATGAGAACACGCTGTGTAGACATCAAATAAATAGCACTTCTTGTCATCTCTCCCCCTTTCCTGGAGAGCGAAGAAGGCGGCGGAAGCCAACACTGAGACCCCGTGGTCGGCACACGAGTGAGGTTTTCCTACCAACAAAGCCAGACGTTTCCCTGTGCCCCACTCAGGTCGCCCACCTTCCAGCACTAAGAGGTCAGCCATTTCCTACCAAAGGCCAGTAAAACCCTGCAGAGGGGACTTCCCTGGTGGTTCAGAGGATGAGGATCCGCCTGCCAATGCAGGAGACACGGATTCGATCCCTGATCCGGGAAGATCCCACGTGCTTCAGAGCAACTGAGCCCAGGCACCATTACCACTGAGCCTGATCTCCAGGGTCCGTGCTCCGCAGCAAGAAGTCTGCTCTGTGCGACTAGAGAGAGCCCTCACAGCAACAAAGAATCATCGAAACCAAAAATAAACAATTTTTTTATTTTAATCCCTGCAAGAAAGGGGGAAAAGGCCTAGGTTTTGGAAGTCCTCCTCGGGGAAAAAACCTCTCACCAAAGGTTACAGGGGCTATTTGACAGCTACGTCAGCCTGAATTATTAGGCAAGGGCTAGAAACGTCTGAGGGATAGGATGTAGATAAATGTCAGAAAACAATGCCCAAAACGGTTGCACGCTACTTGCTTACGCAGCTTTTTCCTTCTTCAGACAAATGATAAAACATCCACGTCTGAATATAAATCAGCTTCAATTAAGACGCGGCTGTTGGAAAGCACTTCTGGCAGGACGCACGAAATATCTGCCACCGTTTTCCAACTTGGAGTTTTCAAGGTTGGCAGGGCGATTTATTTTTGTTGATTAAACAAAATACCAATGGAAAGGACCTAAAAATTGATTTGCCAATTAAACTCAATGATTCTGAACAATGAAATGTGCTCTGTTCCCTTTGCCAGAGTGATAAAAATGCCTCCCAGCTTTCCTGCCGCTTTCAAGATTTACACCCTTGATGTGTGTGCTGACAGAAAGATTAAGGAAGGGCTGCATGATGCAAAAATGTGTCTTCTCTTTCACTGGAATGGAAGGGAGAGAGACGATGAAGGGCCTGGGTCATTTCAGAAAGAGCATCTGCCCAGCAACCATAATTCTTGAAAAAGTGATTTGGGTGGAGTGAGGGAGCCGTTGTCACTAACGTTGTGTGTCCTTCTTCTTTGGCAAATTACAGAGTCACTAATAGGGGACAATTGGTTGAGATGAAAACAATCACAAAGAACCAAATTCTTCATTTTCTTTCACTTTCCCAAGGGATGAGAGTTCTGATAGGCAGCCAACCAAATGATGAGTGTGCTAGAAGCCTCTGAAAAAACGGACCCATGCACAGAGGAGCGCCAGAAGCCAATTTCGGTCCAGTGCAAAATTTTTCTAAACTGCAACCAGGACATCCAGGGTACAGCTGCCATCAGTTCACACACAGTAGCCATAAACCCAGGCCAGCAGAACACTCATACTTCCTGGTGGTCCAGAGCATGGATGTCACAGACGGCTATGCATTTTTAAACTTGATTGTACATAATTGTTCATCACTGACCCATTCGCCAACCCTCCTGGGCTGGAACGTGTTGCTAGGCAACCAATTTTGCTCTAGATATATTCCGAAGGCTAGTGAGGCAACAACCAAGTATCAACTAAGTGACTACTAACAGGTTCAAATAAAACAGGACGTCTGGGGTCTTGAAAGCACGTCCATCTCATGCTCTTTTCCTTATGAAGACACCTATTTCCCGTATCTTCCAACTCATCAAATAAGCTCTCTTAGGTTGAATTGGATGAAACTGAGCTACCCTTTTGGTAGCTCAATGGCGATTCATATGGTTCAACCGAGTAACTTAAAAGAGGTTCATGTACACTGTAAAACAGGAGCCATAATCCTCGGCTATTATAATTACAATTGTGCTCTGTATCAGTAACATATCATTTACCTAGTCCACACATCTCTGGAAACTGTTTTTACAGGAGACAGTTGGGAGAGGCAGCCTGCATCACTTTGCAAATGCCTGAAAAAGCAGTCACATTTCTTTTTCCATTTTAGGCCATCCCACACCGATCTGACGATCTCTCGTACAGTAATTCACACATTCCCTGACTTTTCCAGTGCTCGGAGCACTGGAATGGGACTCAATTTATTTTTCCTAATTTGAGATCAGAAACACCAGGGGACATCCTAAAGATAAGGACAGAACTGCCAACTAAGAAGAGAAGTTGCTTTAAGGGGAAAGAAATGGGAAGGCAGGATCGCTGGTATCTCAGAACAAGATGCTGCTCCGGGAAAGTCAGTGAAATAATAAACAGTGTGTGTGCTAAGTCGCTTCAGTCGTGTCCAACTCTGTATGACCCCATGGACTGTAGCCTGCTAGGCTCCTCTGTCCATGGGATTCTCCAGGCAAGAAGACTGGAGTGGGGTGCCCCGCTCCAGGGGATCTTCCCGACCCAGGGACTGAACCCATCTCTTGTGTCTCCTGCGTTGGCAGGTGGTTCTTTACCACTAGCACCACCTGGAAGCAATAATAAACGGTACAGAAACATACATATAAAGGTAAAGGTGGGAAGTTTTCTCTTGAAGTCATGACTGCCCTCATTTTCACTGCCCAAAGGGACGTGCCAACTTGTTTACTTGGGGTCACACAGAGTCGGACACGACTGAAGTGACTTAGCAGCAGCAACATGTATGGTAGCGGGAAGCGGGGGGGTGCCAGCTCAGTTACTGAGTCGTGTCCGACTCTTTGCAACCCCATGCACTGCAGCCCACCAGACTTCCCTCTCCATGGGATTTCCCAGGCAAGAATCCTGCAGTGGGTCGCCATTTCCTCCTCCAAGAAATCTTCCTGATCCAAGAATCAAACCCATGTCTCCTGCATTGACAGACAGTTTCTTTATCGCCGTGCCACCTGGGAAGCCCACTTGTTCACTTGCTTTTAACAAAAGTGGCATCCTAGACACATCCCAGCATCTTGGATTTTTCACTCAACATTACAACATAAGAAGATAGTTCTAAACAGAGTCCTCTGGAGTATTCAATTCACCAGACCATCTGTCCGCAGTTTCAAAATAAAGCTTCTTGGATAGTAAGAGTCAGCCTTCCTCACTCAGAGCTGACAACAATTTAAAGACCATCAAAGAATACAGCCAATATTTTATAATAACTATAAATGGAATATAACCTTTAAAAATTGTGAACCATTATGTTGTATACCTGAAACTTACATAATATTGCACATCAACTACACTTCATTAAAAAGAAAGAAAATAGAGACCATCAAAGCAGTATCAATTATTTATTTCCTAAAATCTCCAAGACAGACTTCTAGAAGCCCAGGAAAGAGGAAAAAACCTTTCAGATCAGTAGCTATCTTGCCGGAAATTCAGCCCAACACAAAGGGGGCTCCCAAGAAAAGTCTGGTTGGCACCACAAATGGGGGCCTTGAGTTGGAGTCTCCGAGGAGAGACGTCTATATCACAAAGAGAGAGAGAAAAGTGAAACCCAGAAACATCAAAGACTGAATAAGTACCAACGACCAACTGCTAAATTAAATTCCGAAGCCCACTGCTACAAACTGGAAGAAGAATATTACTCCAACAGGGACATTCTGAACCGCCTGCAAAGGAAGTTGTGAACCTGCTGAGAACCAGCAACTGTTGAGACAAGGAACAACAAAAACAGCTTCATGAGCAATAGGACTGTCACAGAAAAGTGCAGAGCGACAGAACTCTGGTGTGTGCATCATGAATTCCACGCTGCCCCAACTCAGGAGTTACCAAGTCATATCTGAGATTATATTTTCTTTACTTAAGGGAGCAGATGCAGACATAAATTCTGAAGCCAACAGTCTTAACCTCAATTTTACAAGTCCACTTTAGGTAAGTCAGTTCCTCTCTCCAGGTATCAGTTTCTTGTCCGTACAATGAGAGGATCTGACTAAGGGAACTCTGAAATCTTTAACATGACTGATTCTGATGATTCTGTTTGGTTAAACTATGTTTGTGGATGGATGGATGGAAGAATGAATGAATGGATAGATGGATGGATGGACAGAAAACAGAGGGATAAGTGGGTAGATGGGTGGCTGTGCAGGTGGGAGGACAGATAGATGGATGAATGGATAGATGGGTGGACGGACGATGAATGGATGGGTGGATGAATAATGGGAGACGGACGGATGAATAAATGGAAGGATGGGTGGATGATGGGTGTATGAATGGATGGATGATGGATGGATCATGGACGAATGAATGATGGATGATAAATAGATAATGAATGGAAGGGAAGCAGTTGTCTACTGAGTGGGACTTCACAGACTTATGACTAATTGTTAAAAAATGTTCTAAGTCTGTGGGCCAACTGACGTTCTCTTGATAATTTGGAGTCAGTCATGGCGGGATTATTTACACCAAGGAAACTGGCAAATGTTACAAAGTAGGCCTTTTCATTCAACCCTGAAATCTCTTTACCAAAACGCCAAACACTGAAGGAGTAGACAGAGGAAGGAAAATAAGAGGAAAAAAGAGACAATAGAGCAGTTCCTGTGTGTACACTGCTCCCCAAGTGGGCTGTCCCCCCACTATCTCCATGTTGATACACTTAATTTCTTCTCTGTCTGAAACACCTTTACTCAGCTTTGCCTGAATAACTGGAACTTGCCCAAAGCTCAGCTCAAGCATCACCTCTTTTGGGAGTGAGGATGCTTTAAGGAAAGCATCCTGTAGTCTGTGTGAGACACTGTCCTCCCCCTGCAAGCTCTCACCAGATGCTGGAATGGCCTCCCTCTGCCATCGCAGGGAAGACCTACAATACAGAGACAGCGTCACAGACTCAACGGACAAGAATCTGAGCAAACTCCAGGAGACACTGCAGGATAGATGAGCCTGGTGGGCTGTAGTCTGTGCAGTTGCAAAGTCAGACATGACTGAGCGACTGAACAACAACAACACCGTCCATTTAGCCAGAAAGAGAGTTCCAGAAAAACATCTACTTCTGCTTTATGAACAACACCAAAGCTTTTGACTGGGGATCACAACAAACTGGAAAATTTTTGAAGAGATGGGAATATCATACCACCTAACTTGCCTCCTGAGAAATCCGTATGCAGGTCAAGAAGCAACAGTTAGAACCGGACACGGAACAACGGACTGGCTCAAAATTGGGAAACGAGTATATCAAGGCTGTATATTGTCACCCTGCTTATTAAGGGGTGACATACATAAATGCAGAGTACATCATGTGACATGCCAGACAGGATGAACCACAAGCTGGAATCAAGACTGCTGGGAGAAATATCAACAACCTCAGGTATGCAGATGACACCACCCTTATGGCAGAAAGCTAAGAGGAACTAAAGAGCTTCTTGATGAAAGTGAAAGAGCAGAGTGAAAAAGCTGGCTTAAAACTCAACATTCAAAAAACGAAGATCATGGTATCTGGTACCATCATTTCATGGGAAATAGACGGAGAAACAATGGAAACAGTGAGAGATCTTATTTTCTTGGGCTCCAAAATCACTGCAGACGGTGACTGCAGTCATGAAATTAAAAGTTACTTGCTCCTTGGAAGAAAAGCTTGACAAACCTAGACAACATATTAAAAAGCAGAGACATTACTTTGCTGACAAAGGCCCATCTTGTCAAAGCTATGGCTTTTCCAGTAGTCATGTATGGATATGAGAGTTGGGCTATAAAGAAAGCTGAGTGCCGAAGAATTGATGCTTTTGAACTGTGATGTTGGAGAAGACTCTTGAGAGTCCCTTGGACTACAAGGTGATCAGACCCGTCAATCCTAAAGGAAATCAGTCCTGAATATTCATTGGAAGTTCTGATGCTGAACCTGAAGCTCCAATACTTTGGCCACCTGATTCGAAGAACCGACTCATTGGAAAAGACCCTGATGCCGGGAAAGATTGAAGGCAGGAGGAGAAGGGGACGACAGAGGATGAGATGGTTGGATGGCATCACCGATTCAATGGACATGAGTATGAGCAAGCTCAAACTTGAGTTGGTGCTGGACAGGGAAGCCTGGTGTGCTGCAGTCCACGGGGTCTCAAAGAGTTGGACATGATTGAGCGACTGAACTGAACTGAGCCATCAGCTAATTCAGAACAGCGACTATGCATTGTAGTCCCTGGTGCTCAGTGCTCAGCACAAACCAGGTGCACAGTCACCACCCAATGAGTACATTCTGAACTAAAGCGGCAGCTATAACCACAAGGCAGAGCAAAGTGTCTGCTGCAAAAGGTTTTAGCCTCAAAGAGCTGCACCTACTCTCTCCCAGTCATAACTGGATAATTGGAAATATTTCAAGGATTTAAGCTTTTCAAGTCCACTTTTCCCTAGATTGTGGTTTTCCATTAAATCAGTTAACCTACATTTATCACAAAACAGTGCAGTGTGTCACTGACCCACTTTGTTTCATTTCTTTGCTCGTCAATGACATCCACATGTCACTATGAATTGCATTTTTAAATAAAGAATTAAGTATATTTGCCCTGGATTTACCCATGCGAGTTCTAAGAGCATCGGGATTCACCCTCGGGCCCCATTGCCTAATCTACTAAAGTGGCTTCCAGCAAACTGCTTAAGCTTTCTCATCCTTAGCTACCCAATCCATTAACTGGAGACAGAAGACTAAATATAACACAGACCAGAAGCTACACCTGCCCTATGCCACCATAAAGGCAGGCTCACCAACCCTGACCTCAACGATGGCCAACAGTACCGCAAGCGGAACTACACACAGCTGTCACCATCAGAAGAAAGGAAGTGAAGGGAAGTGAAATTTGCTCCTTCATGTCAGACTCTGCTATCCCATGGAAAAGTCCATAGAATTCTCCAGGCCAGAACACTGGAATGGATAGCCATTCCCTTCTCCAGGGGATCTTCCCATACCAGGGATCGAACCCAGGTTTCCTGCATTGCAGGCAGATTCTTACCAGCTGAGCCGTCAAGGAAGCCCAAAGTGAAAGTGACAGGTGCTCAGTCATGTCCGATTCTTTGTGACCTCACAGACTATACAGTCCATGGAATTCTCCAGGCCAGAATACTAGAGTGGGTAGCCTTCCCCTTCTTCAGGGGATCTTCCCAACCCAGGGTTTGAACACAGGCCTCTAGCATTGCACGTGGATTCTTTACCAGCTGAGCCACAGGGGAAGCCCAAGTGTCTTCATCTGCCTGCTCAGACACTCAGTCATGTCCGACTCTTTGTGACCCCATGGACTGCAGCCCGCCAGGCTCCTCTGTCCATGGGATTCTCCAGGCAAGAATAATGGAGTGGGGTGCCATTTGCTACTCCAGGGGATCTTCCCTGCATCTCTTATGTCTCCTGCACTAGCAGGCAGATTCTTTACCACCAGTGCCACCTTGAAAGCCACTTCACCTGCTTGGGTTGCCATAATAAAACACCATAGGTTGGGTGACCTAACAACAGTAATGTATTGTCTCACACTTTCGGAGGCTGAAAGTCCAAGATCAAGGTGCCAGTAGGGTACTCAGATTGGACAGAGCTCTGGCATCTGTTCCTCGTCTTATAAGAACATTATCCCTGTTGGATTAGGGCCCTACTCTTTGGGTCTCATTCAACCTTAATTATCTTCTTAAAGGGGCTTCCCTGCTGGTAGCTCAGTCAGCAAAGAATCTGCCTGCAGTGCAGGAGACCCAGGTTTGATTCCTGGGTCGGGAAGGTCCCCTGGAGAAGGAAATGGCAGCCCACTCCAGTATTCTCGCCTGGAGAATCCCATGGACAGAGGAGCCTGGTGGGCTACAGTCCATGGGGTCACAAGAGTCGGGAATGACTTAGCGACTAAACCACAACCACCACCATCTTCTTAAAGGCTTACTATATTCAAAGGCAGTCACGGGGGGAAGAGGAAGGGTAGACTTTCAACATACTAATTTGGAGGAGGGGGGACCACAATTCAGACCATAAAAGAAAACTACTCAGCACCTACTGGATAGTAATGCCTACTGTTTTGGGGACTTTTCTGGTGGTGCAGTGGCTAAGACTCCACACTTCCACTGCACAGGTTCAATCCCTGGTCAGGGAACTAGGGGGCTTCACAAGTAACACTAGGGGTAAAGAACCCACCTGCCAATACAGAAGGCATAAGAGACACAGGTTTGATCCCTGGGTTGGAAATATCCCCTGGAAATGGCAACCCACTCCAGTATTCTTGCCTGGAGAAACCCATGAACAGAGAAGCCTGGTGGGCTACAGCCCATAGGGTCACAAAGAGTCAGACACGACTGAGTGACTTAGCACACACACAAAGGGAACTAAACCCCACATGCCGCAACTAAAGATCCTTCATGCTGTAACAAAGATCCCACGAGCCACAGCTAAGACTCAGCCCAGTCAAAGTAGTAAATAAAATTAAGATTTTTTTCTTAAAAATACTATTCTTCACAAAGGAAAGAATCTTTCTTCACTCTCCTGGAATAAAAAAAAAAAAACCTCCATTCTGGGTTGAACTATGTTTCCCACCCAAATTCACATGTCAAAGTCCTGACCCCCAAAACCTCATGCTGCTGCTGCTGCTAAGTCGCTTCAGTCGTGTCTGATTCTGTGCGACCCCATAGACGGCAGCCCACCAGGCTCCACCGTCCCTGGGGTTCTCCAGACAAGAACACTGGAGTGGGTTGCCATTTCCTTCTCCAATGCATGAAAGTGAAAAGTGAAAGTGAAGTCGCTCAGTCGTGTCCGACTCTTAGCAACCCCATGGACTGCAGCCCATCAAGCTCCTCCGTCCATGGGATTTTCCAGGCAAGAGTACTGGAGTGGGGTGCCATTGCATTCTCCATTGCCTTCTCTTCTACCTTTTAATTCTTAGGTAGGTTGATAAGGAGTCCAGGGTTCTCAAGAAGAAAGGGATCCAGGGCTCTCAAGGAAGAGAAAAGGATAAACTTTTTTTCTACATTGCTTTGTCTTAGACACATAAGATGCTTTTTTTTTTTAAAGTTTGAGAGTTGTTATGACAACAATCTCTAAGACTAACTTTCTTTAAGCCTAGAGGTAATGATTATACAACAAAACAACTCATCTTGCTCAAGTGGCTGTTTTTCCTTAAGCTCTGTACTAATGATTATATAACAACAATGTATCTTACTCCGGGATATGTTTCTCCTTAACAAGAACCTTCTAACTAATCCTGTTACCTTGAGACGCATGTTGTGGGAGTGGGTCTGGTGAAGGTATATAAGTCCTTGATAAGACTAGCAAGTGGGGCACTCTCTGTCCCCCTTCTGATGTCTATGTCAGAAGCTTTTTCACTGTCCTTTTTCACTTCAATAAAAATTCTGCCACAGAAAAGCTCTGAGCGATCAAGCATGGTCCCTGATCCGGAAGCTAAATCTTCTTCAGAGATCACAAATCCGACACCATCCACGTAAGCTGTCACTTCTAAAAAGGGGGATTTTGGACACAGACAAACACACTGGGAGGACATCATGTAAAGATGAAGGCAGAGATTGAAGTGACAATTCCACAAGCCAAGGAACACCCAGTGGTTGCTAGGAAACTGCCAAAACCTGGGGAAGAAAGCATGAAACAGGTTCTCCTTCGCAGCATTCAGGAGAAAACTTGACCTTGGACTTTTGGCTTCTGCAACTATGAGACAACAAATTTCTGTTGTTTCAGCTACCCAGCTTAATATGCTTTGCTATGGCAGCCATAGGAAACTAATACAAGCTCTTTCCACATCCCCTAACTCATTCCTCCCCAAGAAGAAGAGGACTCTTTGGCAGACTGGGCTGGGCTATGCATGTGCTCAGTCACTCAGTCACATCTGACTCTTTGCAACCCCTTGGACTGTAGTGCTCCAGGCACCTGTCCATGGGATTCTCCAGGCAAAAATACTAGAGTGGGTTGCCATTTGCTCCTCCAGGGAATCTCCCAACCCAGGGACTGAATCTGTGTCTTCCTGGGTCTCCTGAATTGGCAGGCAGGTTCTTTGTTGCTGAGCCATCAGGTTAACTGGGAGAAGATACGAAACACGTGATGCCTGACACCTTCTGGACTCTGTCTTCTGGAACTGATCACTTTCAGGACATACCACTTCCTTCTCTGTCCTGTTCTCAGGGTTGACCAGCTCTGCAAGGGAGGTGAGCAAGCCCATTAGGCCCTCACCTCTAAACCTATTCTCCAACCAGCTTTTTCCTGTAATAATGATGATATCCTGACCTCCCTTTTGTCTGAATTCTCTTTTATACTCATCAACTGGTGCTAAACACTGGGGTGAGAAGGGGGGTGATTAATTACCATCCTTCAAACTTTGACAGTGCCCTTCACAGAGCTCCATCGCTGAATTCTCATGACACCCCACTCTCTTACAAACAAAGGAAGCAGCTGAGACTCGTGAAGGTTTCCTTTCTTGACCATAGTCCCAGGACTACTAGGTAGGTAGGAAGCCAAGAGTCCAGCCCACATCTTCTGACAGCAAAGCCTACTGTTTCAATAAGAACCCCTTTTTGGACTCATTAGAGCAAAGCAAGTATTCAACAACAAGAAAAAAAAAGGTAGAAGTCTTTGCTAAAGTTCTTAAGAAAAGGAGAAGAGAAAATCCAGTTGGTTACCAATGAGAGCTAATAAAAATGACTAGGTCTGGGGTCTTGCAGCCAAACACTACTTAGTCACCTACTAATGTACCCAAGAGGAACATCTTTTCCATGCTGAGGGGAAACTCTGACAATTTTAGGCTTATTAGTAAGACCGGTTCAAGTATAGTTCCACTTAAATACCAAGCCAGAATTACTCGAACACAATGTTGGCCTGTGCGCTCCAATGAGCTGCCATTATTAAACACTCATACACACACATTTAGAGAAAAACTAACACCTATCCTTCTGAAACTATTCCCAAACATTTCAGAGGAAGGACTACTCCCAAAAGCATTCTGTAAGACCACCATCACCCTGATACCAAAATTAGACAAAGACACCACAAAAAAAGAAAATTACAGACCAATATCACAGAGGAACACAGATGCAAAAACCCTCAACAAAATACTAGCAAATGAAATCCAACAACATATTAAAAAGGATCATAGACCATGATCAATGGGCTTCCCTGGTGGCTCACACCAACTCAATGGACTTGAGTTTGGGTAAACTCCAGGAGATAGTGAAGGACAGAGAAGCCTGGAGTGCTGTAGTCCATGGGGTCACAAACAGTCAAACACCACTTAGCAACTAAACAGTAACAACTGGTGGCTCCATCAGTAAAGAATCTGCCTGCAATGCAGGAGACCACATGCAGTGCAGGAGACCCGGGTTCAATCCCTTAGAAAAGGGAATGGCTACCCACTCCAGTATTCTTGCCTAGAGAATCCCATAGAGGAGCCTAGCAGGCTACAATCCATGAGGTCGCAAGAAGCGGACATGACTTAGCAGCTAAGCCACCATAGACCATGATCAAGTGGGATTTATCCCAGGATTTTTCAATATCTGCAAATCAATCCATGTGATACACCACATTAACAAACTGAAGAACAAAAACCATATGATCACCTCAATAGATTCAGAAAAAGCTTGTGACAAAATTCAACACCCATTTATGATAAGATTTTTAAAAACTTCTCCAGAAAGGGGGCATAGAGGGAACATACCTCAACATAAAAAAGACCATATATGACAAATCCATAGCTAACATCATATTCAATGGTCAAAAGCTGAAAACATTTCAAACAAATGTGATTCCACACCATCTAGAAAACAGAAAGCTCAAGGAGATGACTGTGTCATGTGGCTGCAATTAAAGTGTCATGTGACTGCAATTAATTCGATTCCTGGTCAGGGAACTAAGATTCCACATGACGGTTGGTGTAGCC
Organism: Bos grunniens; assembly: GCF_055505025.1. Taxonomy (NCBI): domain Eukaryota; kingdom Metazoa; phylum Chordata; class Mammalia; order Artiodactyla; family Bovidae; genus Bos; species Bos grunniens. Next base: position 153,402,624 of record NC_141165.1, read on the forward strand.
AAGGTAAAAAAAAACAGTAAGCTCCGGTGTGAGTGTTTTGACATCAACCTCTTTACAAAGCTAACTTCCCCCAAAAGGCTGGGGCTCAGACCAAAAAAAAAAGTTTTTTAACTTTTTTTTAAAAGCTAGGAAAACCTATAAGAATGAAGATTCTTGATCAAAGTTCAGTTGGAAAAACGGATCAGCTCTAGATAACCCAACTCACTTCAAGGAGGTCTTTGATAGTCTGGAGAACAACCTAGAAAAGAAAGTAGGAAGAATCCTGTGTGGCCTAAAAACAAAGCCCAAGGGATGAGAGTTACAGGAAATGGCAAACTTTAACTGGAAAGAGAGATAAAAGGAAAGACACAGCAACAGTCTTCAGATCCTCGAGGGCCCTCATGCCAGGTGAAGGCATGAGAAGAGGGGATTTCAGCTCAATATAACTAAAATTAGAGATGCCTCCCCAAGACGCAGAGACTGTTCAGTGATAAAAATTTTGATCTCTAGTAACATTCAGGGGACAGATAGACACTCACAGTCACAGATGTCCTAAAAGCAAACCCTCCATTAAGACAGGGGCTTCCCTCGTGGCTCAGATGGTAAAGAATCTGCCTGCAACGTGGGAGACCTCGGTTCGATCCCTGGGTTGGGAAGATCCCCTGGAGAAGGGAATGGCAACCCACTCCAGTATTCTTGCCTGGAGAATTACATGGAGAGTCAGACACGACTGAAGTGACTTAGCAGTTAGCAAAGGAACTTAGCAGGCTACAGTCCACGGGGTCGCAAAGAGTCAGACATGACCGAGAGACTCACCATTAAGACAAAAGTGAGTTTGGATGACCACAATGTCCTTCTCAGCTCAACAATAAAATCCAACCCAGACCCCAGGGCATGCTTGTTTGCTCGTTCTTATTTTTGGCTGCAGTGGGTCTCCGTTGCCACCCAAGGGCTTTCTCTAGTTGCGGTGAGTGGAGGCTGCTCTCCAGTAGTGGGCCAGGGGCTTCCCATTGCGGCAGCTCCTTTGTCGCAGCGCACAGGCTCTAAGGTACGTGGGCTTAGTTCCTGTACAGCATGTGGGATCTTCCCAGACCAACGATCAAGCCCGCAGCTCCAGCACTGGCCGGCATATGTTTAACCACTGGACCACCAGGAAAGCCCCCAGGCAGTGTTGATACCTCCAACTTCAGCCCTAAGCTCCTTGTTGGGGGACCTCCTGGTTAATCACGCACCTGGACTTGCATGCAAACCTAAAGATACGTCCTTCCAGGCACCTGGGATGTACCTAGCATGAGGAAATCAAGAAAGAGATTCTTTTTAAGAACCTACACTCTCAAGTCTCCTTCGTTTCTATCTGGTGATGCTGGGAGGCGGGAGAAACAAGTGCAGGCAGGAGCACAGAAGCGCCTCGAAGGGTGATGTAATGTGTAGGCTGACATTCAGGGACTCACCCACCTGCCAGCCCGAGTTCACCTGGCCAAGTTCATTTCAGGCTCACCAGTCCCTAACCAAAGCAGAAGCAACCCCAGGCAAGACCAGCCTAGGGCTGAAAACATCGTGGGAGACCTTGGCAGTGACTCCGTGCAAGTTAAGGACTATACCATTAAATTATAATAATAATGGATATCATTTATCAAGCAACTACAGAGCCAGGCTCGGTGCAGGTATCATCTATAATCATCAGTGTCAAATCGGTAAAGAAGGTGACGTACCAATATTAAAACGAGGGTACAAAAGCTCAGAGGCTAAGTGGTCTGCCAAAGCCATGCTGTTAGTTAACAAAGAAAGATATGAGGACCTCCGTGGCGGTCCAGAGGCTGACTCCATGCTTCCAATGCAAGAGGCCTGGGGTCGATCCCTGGTCGAGGAACCAGATCCCACATGCCGCAACTAAGAGTTCGCATGCTGCAAGGAAGATTAAAGATGCCATGTGCTGCAACCAAGATTCAGAGCAGCCAAATAAATAAATATTTTTTTAAAAAAATAAAGAAAAGCTATGAACCCATATGTATCTGGCTCCAAGGCCATGCATGGCCCTGGCCTCACACCAGACCATGTTGCCTCTTATGCCAGCTCCTTTAAGGAGGAGGTTCGCTGACGGTCTAGAGGTCCAAACTTGGCATTTTCACCAGCATCACCCCAGGTTCAATCCCTGGTTGGGAAACTAAGATATTGCAAGCCTTGAGGTGTGGGCAGAAAATAAAAAGAAATGAGGTAGACGAAAGGGATTCCCGGGTGGCGACTGAAGCAACTTAGCATGTATGCACGCAAATAGACCAAAACCAGTTAAGTCCAAAGCAAACGACGCTGCAGACCCCACCACCCTGGGGGCAAACACCATCCCTCTCCTGTGCGGATGAAGCCGGAGGTCTTGAAAAGACACACACGCCACTACCCCACATGTTTCCACCCGCAAGAGTCAGTGTGTAAGTGGCGGAGTGGGTCTGGTGCCAAGAAGCAGGAGCTGGTTTATTTTAGTCTCAGTGTTAAGACAGCCAGCACCAGGTTGAGGCTGAGAAATGCTCCTTCTAATTAAAACTTTATTTTCAAACACATGTCACAGTTGCAACATGGTGAGACTCATTTCTGGCTTTGTGGACGCCTCCGAGGAGAAGCAGCTTCCCTGTGACAGCCTCGAGCATTCATCCGGGACGGCCAGAGGAGACCCGGGGGCAAAGGCTCCCGGTGACACCCAGGGCACTGGCACAGGGGACCCTTCCATTACTCAAGAGGGTGGCAGAATCAAGAATGGGGAGCAGCGATTGTAAACTAGTCAGCAGTGCGAGAGTCTGCACGCCCCATTGAGGAGCAGCCCAACAAACATGCACGGAGAACCAGAAACAATCTCCTCGTGTCCCCAGCAGGTGGGCAAGCTGAGTCCAGCAGGAGAACTTCCAAGCAGAACTGGGGCGGCCGTGGAAACCGGGAGTGAAGCAGCCATTACAGACCCTTGATTAGTGTTGAAAAAGGAGTTAGGAAACCCCGCAAGCACACTGTATCCCAACCCCTGGGGTTCCCTGGTGGCTCAGCAGTAAAGAACCCACTTGCGGTGCAGGAGTGCTAACTGCTAAGTCACTTGAGTCATGTCCGACTCTTTGTGACCCTATGAACCATAGCCCACCGGGCTCCTCTGTCCACGGGATTTTCTAGGCAAGCTTACTGGAGCGGGTTGCCATTTCCTTCTTCAGGGGGTCTTCCCAACCAAGGGACTGAACCCACATCTCTTTTCTCCTGCATTGGCAGGCGGGTTTACTACCACTAGCGCCATCTGGGAAGCCATCTGGGAAGATGGCTTGCAGGAGATGCAGATTCAATCCCTGGATCAGGAAGATCCCCTGAAGGAGGAAATGACAACCCACTCCAGTATTCTTGCTGGGGAAATCCCATGGACAGAGGAGCCTGCAGGGTAGGCTACAGCCCATGAGGTCGCAAAGAGTCGGACACGACTGAGCGACTCACAGCAGCAGCGGCATCCCAGCCACCTGACTCTCTCCATGGCCCCACGGACTCCAGCAGGAAGCGGCCAGGGTAGGGACAGGGTCTGCTTTAGTTCCTGTTCCATCCACAGGCACATATTCAACAGGTATGGGCCTAATACGTGAAGACTTCAATACCTGCTTACTGAAGTAACACTGTGGAGCGGGCATCGTGGGTGGCCTCCAAACCCAGCTGCTTCTGAACGAGGACCTACCGTGTATAGTAGCTCTTCTGAACCAGTGTGAAAGTCAGGGAGAGGAACAGAAAGAAAGAATTTGCAGAAGTCTGGAGGAGCGGAAATCGGTGAGTTTTAAATCCTTCATCCACTGCTTTAAGCCCTTCATCCATGGGCTTCCCTGGTAGCTCAGGTGGTAAAGAATCTGCCTGCAATGCAGGAGACCCAGGTTCAATCCCTGGGTCAGGAAGATCCCCTGGAGAAGGGAATGGTTACTCACTCCAGTATTCTTGCCTGGAGACTCCCATGGACAGAGGAGCCTGGTGGGTTACAATCCCGGGGGTCGCAAAGAGTCGGACATGAGTGACTAACACAAACCCACTCAAGACCCAGCTATCAATCACAGCATGAAGCTCACAGCGCTGTGTGTCCTGAAATTTCAGATTTCCATTCACCCAGGATGGGGACCATACAGGCTGTGGAGGACCCTGACCCCAACCATGAGCCAAGGCCTTCCCAGGAACAGCCAGGTCAAGAGCTAGAAAATGATACTTCACTTTTCATGTATGGCAGCCCCAGAACAGAGCCTGCAGGTAAGACCATTTCCACAAGCTAGAGAAGAGACTACAAGGCAGGCTGTGTGCCTTGAAGGCCTCCCTTGGGGTGAAAAAGCCACAGAGAAACAGTCAAAACCGAGTCTAGGACACCGAGCTGCCTTCCCAGCCTTCCTTTGTAACCCGCGTGTATTCCCACTGGTCCCAGGAGAGCAGCCCCAGGTGCTTCTCAGACCGGGTCATTCTAATCCTCACATCACTTACACTGAGACCATGCCAGGATTCAGACGCCAAGAGGTTGTGCTGTTGGGTCAACATTTCTCAGGTCACTGAGGCATTTTCTAGGAGTCTATGAAATTCAGATGGAAATCTCGAGACAAAGAAGTAGAAGTGTTTAATATCACTGTTGCCTGACAGTATGGAAATGGGAGGCCGGGGGAAGCCAAAAGGCTAACTGTGGAATTACAAGTCAAAATTGAGACCTCAAGATGTGAAGAGAAGGGAACCCTTGTGTGTTATTGGTAAGAATGCAAATTGATGCAGCCGCGATAGAGAAGAGTAGAGAGGTTTTTCAAAACACTAAAAACAGAACTACCATATGACCCAACAATTCCACTCCTGGGCATACATTCAAAAAAACACTAATTCAAAAAGACACACGCACCCCAATGTTCACAGGGGCATTATTTACGACTGCCAAGGTACGGAAGCAACCTAAGTGGCCATCAACAGATGAATGCATAAAGAAGATGTGGTATGTACTGTGGAATATTACTTGGTCATAAAAAAGAACAAAATTTTGCCATTTGCAGCAACATGGATGGACTTGTTAAGTGCGGAGGGCTCACACACTTAACTGAAATAAGTCTGACAGAGAAAGACAAATACTGTATGATATCACTTAGGTGTGGATTCCAAAAAAAAAAAAGACGGCAAACTAGTCAATAAAACAGAAAGAAACAATAGAGAACGAACTATTAATGACAGGATAGGGGTGTGCTGGACGGAGAAGGCAATGGCACCCCACTCCAGTACTCTTGCCTGGAAAATCCCATGGACGGAGGAGCCTGGAAGGCTGCAGTCCATGGGGTCACTGAGGGTTGAACACAACTGAGCGACTTCACTTTCCCTTTTCACTTTCATGCATTAGAGAAGGAAATGGCAACCCACTCCAGTGTTCTTGTCTGGAGAATCCCAGGGACGGGGGAGCCTTGGTGGGCTGCCGTCTATGGGGTCGCACAGAGTTGGACACGACTGAAGTGACTTAGCAGCAGCAGGGGTATGCTGGAACATAGGACTGTGGAAGAAGGAGGGACAAACCACGGGGTATAAGACAGGCTTAAGGATGTATTGTGCAACACAAGGGATACAGCCAATATTTTGTAATAACTGTAAATGGAAAGTAACTTACAGTAATTGTATAAAAACTCCCCACTGCCCCCTGAAGGCCATCTGTGTCACTACCAATCTACCACTGAACTGGGGAACCACAGATGGGCGAAACATCCTTCAGGGTCAAGACAAGAGGGACCGAGGAGGCACCCACAGCGAGATGTGCCGAGCACTGCACTGATGCTTGACAAACACTGGGTCCCGACCTCTGCTGGGCTCAGCAGTGTGCTTGAACCGTGCAGCGTTACATTCGACAGCTCTTCGTGATTGTGCTCAGCAGTCTGGCCAGGCTCTGGGCAGAGAAGGGGATGGGTTGGCTCCCTTCCTGGGAGCTCCAGGACCATCAGAGCCGGATGGTCTTTGATCTGGAGGAGTTTGGGAGCAGCAGCCCTGTGAGCAAAGGTGCCTTGCCCACAGCCTGAGATGGAATGGGAACCATATCACTGCTGGGGGAACCTCCCTGCTGTGTGGTCCTTCACCCAATGATCCCGGGGGTCGGGGTAGGGAGGGGGGCAGGCATCTCAACATGGAGCCCAGAAAGGACAGTGAGAGAGTTAAAGCTGAGCCAGTCCAGACCCCTTTAAGGAGGAGGTGAACATTCTAGCTCATGCTTTCCTGAAGCCTTGTGCAACAATCCTGCCCTAGAACTGGCCTTTCTTAAGGAGCTAATGACCACACAGCCCAATGTCTTACTCATGGAAATGCTCTGCTTAGACTCCATGTTAATAATTATTATAATTGTAACAAATCTTGCTGGGAACCTATTTCTCAAGACTTGTACCCCTGATTACATAGCAACAGTATATCTCACCCAGAGCTGGCGCCCTGGAACCATTCTCCTCGGCTAATCTTGTGCTGGAGTTATCTCAGGATGTACGCCTTGGGAAAGGGTCTGGTGGCACTTTTACAAACCTTGAGGTATTCTTTGTATCTATTTTCAGCAGCTAGCAGAAAAGTACATAATGGCCTGCTTAAACTAGTGAGGAGGGGTACCCTCCTACCCTCTTCTGATGTCTATGTCGGAAGCTTTTGCTGTCACTTTCACTTTAAATAAAAATCTACACAAAGCTCTGAGAGACTGAGACTGTCTTTGGTCCCTGAGTTAAAGCTTCTTTGGAACCACGAGTCCAGCAGCGCCGCTCACCAAATGCCGTAAGCTCTCACCAGGCACACAGAGGGCACAGCCAGGGGCAGGTCTTTCCTTCGACTCTAAGACTGCTGGATCTTGCAGCTTCAAACCAAATGCATGAGAGCTGTTCAGACACTGAGGAAGGAGGCAGGCGAACCCTGTGCCCGACCTTCATGGCTGCATATGCTGGTAGCCCATCAGCTTTGCTCCAGGTGCCCATGGGCAGTCCCAGGTTACAAATCCTGAGGCATCAGCCCAGGGGGTCTCAACCCAAGGCGATTCTGACGGGGCCTGGGGTTGAGGGGAGGGATACTACAGCCTCCCCTGCAAGGCATGGGACAGCCCCTCACCACAAAGATGCATCAAGCCTGAAGGTCAGTAGTGCCAAGGTGAAGAAACCCTGCTCTACGCTACGCAGTACATCCTATTTCCCTTTGCCAGAAGCTACGGTTTTCAACCCTTCTTTACAGTCCCAGCAGTCTGGGTTTTGTGGAAAGGTGTGATGGCGTTTGATCACTGAGATAAAAAGGAACTTCAGCCAAAAGACATTAACACCAGCACCAGACTGAGCGTTTCACGGAGATCTTTACAATGAGTCATCAAATAACCATCATCCCCTTTTACAGACCAGGAAACTGAGGCATAAAGAGGTCACACACTGCTCAGTCGAGGACTGTGGTCCAATCAGTCCAATCCCAGACAGTCTGTTAACTAGGGAAAAAGTATAACATTGTATCTGTATTCTGGGTGGTCCTCTTTATGTGCTGATTTTTAAAGGGGGGGCGGGCAGAAAGAGAGGGAGGAGGGAGACAGGACATAGAATGTATGAGCTAAGGGACTAAAATGTCAACAGCAGCTCTTTCTAAATAAGTGATGAAACGCAGGCGACTTCTTTTCTTCTGTTGCTGCTGTTGTCGTTCAGTCGCCCAGTCGTGCCCGATTCTTTGCAACCCCGTGGACTGCAGCACACCAGGCCTCCCTGTCCTTCACCATCTCCCAGAGTCTGCCCAAGTTCATGTCCATTGCATTGATGATGCCATGCAGTCATCTCATCCTCTGATGCCCTCTTTCTCTGTACCTTCCTGCATTTCTACATTCTCAACCACAGAAATGCCTTTACGGGCAGAAAAGAAACAATGAGGAAAACAAAAACTCCAGCCAAGCACACATGTCAAGACGGCCGGCAGCACCAGAGTCACGCCCATCTATAAGGTAACAATCCCTGCGCTGGGGAAAAGGATGCAGACCCCCGCCTGGCAGGACATGCAGGCACACCCTGGGTCGCTCGGGCCCACGGCAGCCTCGATGACAACCAGTACAGGGAAGCCATGCCCCAGAGGCCTTGTGCACAGCACACCTGCAAGGGATCTGCTCCCGAGTAAAGACGCCACCCTGAGTCTGAGACAGCTTGTCAGCTCCTCATCCATCTCAGAGTGGAAAGGGCCCAGAGAGAGAGAGCCACGGACCACCAGGTCAGACCCCCCTCTGCCACGCCTGACTGTCTCCACGCTCGAAATACTCAAAGACGGCTTCGGGAAAAACAAGCTTTCCAGATCATTAAAATTTCCTTTCAACAGTTTATTAACCTGTAGGAATGAGAGAAAAAGATCTTTTTTTTTTTTTTTAAACCTAGGGCCTAATGTGAAAGATTGTGAAAGCCTGTTTTGGGTGGGGGGGTTGGCGGGGGAAGGGAAAGAATTCTAAGAACACTGAAAAATTCGCTTTTCCTATTTTTTCCCATAGAATTTGTATGCACATTATCTTAAAGTCCCTTTCACCATAAAAAACCTACACAGCACACAGATGCCCAGTACCTACTGCATGTTTTTGTTATCCTTGGTTGTTGGTCACTCAGTCGTGTCCGACTCTTTGTGACCCCATGAACTGTAGCCCACCGGGCTCCTCTGGCCACAGGATTCTCCAGGCAAGAGTACTGGAATGGGTTACCAGCCATTTCCTTCTCCAAAGGATCTTCCCAACTCAGGGATCGAACCCAGGTCTCCCGCATTGCAGGTAGATTCTTTACCAGCTGAGCCACAAGGGAAGCCCCAAAATACTGGAGTGGGTAGTGTATGCCTTCTCCAGCAGATATTCCCAACCCAGAGGGAATCAAACCAGAGTCTCCTGCACTGCAGGCAGATTCTTTACCAGCTGAGCTACTAGGGAAGCCCCTGATATCCTTACTGTTATCTTATCCTTGTTATCCTTACTGTTAACTAAAAAAAAAGGCTGGTTATTCTATCCCCTCTCCTGATAACACGGGGATAATCATGAGGCCCTCTCTAACCCCACCTTGTGTAAAATGATTAAGTAGTTCGATAGCCATAAAAAAATCTTACATATCACCTAAAGTTTCATGAAGATATCACACCCCAAATGCAGAGATTCAACACATCCAAATGTCACCATTGGGCAAGACAAGAAGTAATTTTTAAGGCCATCAGCAGGCCTAGGTCTATCTTTAAAAATTAATAATAATAAATCCTTAGTTGCTATCCCAAGAACCACGGCTGGGTGCCTCCCTCCTGGCCAACAGAGCGCTGGCTGCTCAAAGTCACCATTCTCAGGACACTTGGACTGGAGAATAGCTTTCCCCAGCCTGAAATAGGCCTGACATGAAGCAATCAGGTGCATCCTACTCCTCCTTGCCTGTGATTGGGTTAAAGCAAGACACTCTTGCCTGGAGAATCCCCATGGACAGAGCAGCCTGGGGTCACAAAGAGTCAGACATGACTGAACAGTCAACTTAGCATGCACGCACAAGCAAATCCACTGAGGATAGTGAAGCAGGAAAATGGACCCAAAGAACTCAATTCTGAGGCCAGCACTGAATTGCTGAATTAACCTTGAAACCATCATGTGAAATAGTAACCCCCGTATTGTTTTTTTGTGTGTTGTTTTCTTGATTCTTTTCTTTGGAGTATAACTGCTTTACAAGGCAACTATATTTCTGCTATACAACAAAGTGAATCAGCTGCAGGTATACATATATGCCCTCCCTCCTGAGCTTCCCTCCATCCTCCCCTTCCAAGTTTCAGTGGTCTTTTGTTTCTAGCAATCAAAAACATCCTCACTGATAGACCCCTACACCCAGGCTCTCTAAGAGTTTGAGGTCCTACCAATTCCTCAACGCTGAAAGAGAACGTGTCCAATGGTAGGGACGAGATCCACAGCAAGACAGTGGGAGAACATGTGGCTGGAACCTTTATAATGACTTCTTGTCAATTACCAATCCGTGTCCCAACTTCGCCTCCTCTGCACCCTGACTGTAACTCACCGCAACAAAAAGTTAAGCAGCTGATATCCTTTGAGACATATTCAAGAGGTAGATAATGGGTGCTCTAGGATGAGAGGAGTAAGGAAAGTGAGGATTTGAACGCATTTATCTCCTCTGCTTTAGCAATTCACAGAGTACCAGCTGCTAAAAGGCTTCTCCGAATTTAGACTTTAAATAAACTGACTCATGAATCTTTAAGGCTTGCAGAAAAGAAAACTTAACAAGGCAATTTTTTTCAGGAAAGGAGGCTGGTGAGAGGCACAAGCCATAGATAATAGTCAGTACTTAAATCATCTTGTTAAAGATGTGAATTTCATGTGAGGTTTTCTATTCTCAGAAAACAGACATATAACAAATAATAACAGCATCTCATTAGACAGAAGGTCTCTCTTCTATCTGCCTGCAGGTTTATTCTTCAAGAACTTGTTTCCTGTAGGCATTAAAAATAATTACCTTTAAATGTATAATATGAAATGTTAAGTGAAAAAGAAAAAAATCCATGTATCACATTACATATATACTGATTCCAAAAACAGTGCACAAGTGCTCAGTGAGAAGACAAGCAATGCATTTGGGAAGATAAAGATCCTTGAGATGTGTTTTAATGAAGTTGCCTTTTGTATGAAGTTAAGTAGCTGGTGAATATGTGCACATTTTTAATGAAGTTTTTACATTGTTAATAAATATATGAACATCCTCAGACATCCACAATTACAATTTTTTAATTTTTTTCTTTTTTGGCTACACCAAAAGGCTTGCAGGATCTCAGTTCCTCAACCAGGGACTGAATCCGGGCAGTTAAAGGCCAGCATCCTAACCGCTGGGCCAGCACAGAATGCCTCTCTGCAATTGTAAATTTACCAATACCACTCAGGGACCTTTTTCCTTTAAAGAAGGAAGCTCAATACTGCAAATATCTGAAAGCCAACTGCATGCCAGGTGCAGTGTAGGTCTGAGAATTCAGCCAGGTTTCAGATAGAACCCAGGTGGCCTTGAATTCTTTCTAGAACATGGGAAGTGAGAGAGTGGGAAGGAAGATGAAGTGAGCCTTTTAAGAATGTGTAATCTAATCAGAAAGAGAGAGGAGTATAAGAGGGGTAAAAACACAGTTATATAAAGCACACAACCAATGATTAGAAAGCGATATGAAAAAAAGAGATAATATGACAGAAGTCTTTTTAAAAAAGAAGAGATCTTACTGAGTTGAGAATTTCAAGAAAGGATTCACAAGAGAGGTATCACTACAAGTGGCTCTTTAAGAATGAAGAATTAGGTAGATGGGATTTTCAGACAGTTGGAACAGCTTAAGCAAAACCAAAAACAAAAAAAAACAAAAAACTCCAAGAATTCCGGAAACACTGCTTCGTGTCAAACTGGGCTGAAATGAAAGGTGTGTGTGTGCTCAGTTGTGTCCGACTCTTTGCGACCCCATGGACTGTAGCCACCAGGCTCCTCTGTCCATGGGATTTCCCAGGCAAGGATACTGGAGTGGGTTGCCATTTCCTGCTCCAGGGGATGTTTCCAACCCGGGGATCGAACTTGCATCTCTTGCATTAGCAGGCAGATTCTTTACCACTGAGCCACGTGGGAAGTCAGAAATACAGGGTATGCACAGACCAATCATGAGTTAACAAATGAAAAATAGACAGTGAGACCTGATGGGGCTTGACACCAGGCTGAGGCACCTGCCTTGCTCTGACAGGCAAGGGAAGGTGGGGTGAAGTAGGGTTTGGCAGTGACACACTGGAGGTGCACTTTAGAAAAACGAATCCGACAGCCCTGGGCAAAGAGGTCTGGAGCTAGAAGGTCGAGTGGAGACCTCTGGGCTAACTCAGAGCAGAAGCACAGTGTATAGCCCGAGGACTGGCAGCATGCCTGCATGGAGTGGGCAGCTCCACAAATATCTGTTAAACTGAATTAGACTTCTTGTCTGAAGGGATCAGATAGGTCTGGTTTTTTTCTGAGCTATTGACACGCTCCTAATGCACATTTAGGCACTAAATAATGATGCCAACTGTCCCCTAAATGAGGCTCCCCCTGCTCATCTTCTGCTACAAGTGAAGAGAGATAAAGCAGCAAAGATCAAGAGAAACACTCTTGTCTTCCCATTCCCAATAAAGAATGTTCTCTGTCCCGGAGCAAACATTAGGAAAGTACAGTGGTCCCTCAGCATCCGTGGGGGACTGGCCCCATGACTCCTACAGACACCAAAATTCAGGACGCTCAAGTCGCTCACGTAAACACCACAATACACTCAGGCTGCCGTATCCGCTGTTGGCCATCCTCACATTCAACCAGCTGCAGGTTAGACTGGTTGAATCATACCTGTGGTTAATTCTACAAAAGATCAGGAAAGGCAGAGTAGGGAAGAGCTACGAATCCAAGAAAGAACACTTCATGGGCACAATATGAAATAACATGCATTATCCTCCTACACTCCGACTGGCCCTAAAAATTAACAAAAACGTATGCCCATATAATCAACAAAAAAATCAGACTTGGAGAAAAGTGCAGTTAAAGTACAAAGTGATTCTCAGAATATATGGTTCTCAGAGTATATGAAAGGGTATCTGCATTGTTAGGGAGGACACGCTGGATGTCGAGACAAAGAGACATGATGCTTCCAACAGACTCTCAAATGGATCACGAAAAAAATGTGCGTGTGTGTGTGTGTGTGTATAAATGTGCTTAGGTATATATATGTATATATGATAAATGTGTACAGATGTAAACGTGTGTGAAAAGAACACATGGAGAGATAATTATAAAAGCAAATGGGGCAAAATGCAAATCAGTGCTAAATTTGGGTAAAGGACCAAAGAAAGTTTCTTATACCATTCTTGCAACTTTTCTGGAACTTTGAAGTAACATCAAGACAAATAGTTTTGTGTGTGTGTGTGTGTGTGTGTGCGCCTGCTCAGTCATGTCCAACTCTTTACAACCCCATGAACTATGGCCCGCCAGGCTCCTCTGTCCATGGGATTCTCCAGGCAAGAATACTGGAGTGGGTTGCCATTTCCTCCTCCATATAAAAAGACCATGTTGCACAGCATTCAGGACCTTACTTCCCCGATCAGGAATCAAACCTGTGCAGTTTGCATTGGGAGTGTGGCATCTTAACCACTGGACCACCAAGGAAGTCCCTCTCACTTGCTGATCATAAGGTTTTGGCCTCTTCCATCACTGGGGGGTCCCTGCAAAATACAGGACCCAGATGTCTGGGCCCAAACTCAGCTGCCCAGGGCCAATCCCACCCTTCCCTGGGTAAGGAGGATCCTGAGCCCTGGCCAAGGTGCTTGTCATTTGCACTCCAGGGATGCCAGGGGTCCTCTTAAGTGACTCACACAATACGGGAACTGCTGTCTGATTCGATGACCGGAACTCAAGAACCAAGAAGTGGATGGAAATGTCCTGCCCACGCAGGGTGTCCAGAGAAGTCCAGGTCCCAGCTGGGAGTTTTCTGAGAAGGTTATCTTATAAACAGCACACCCACCAACGGCCCCAGGGCTCAAGTTAGGAAGAACATGTCAGGCAGCCACTGTGATGTGTATTTTATCCTCTCAATTGAATTTTATTCTCCCCAAAGCCCTGGGAGGTAGAAATTTTCCCTGTTTTAGTTGAGGAATGAGATTCAGAGACATGAATACACAGCCAGTAACAGGCATGGCAGGGGTTCACATCCAAGTGTCTTTCTCAAGTCACTGAAGATTTTTTTGTCATAAAGTGTTTTTATTTTACTCTGACCAGGCTAAATATCAATAACCTCTGACATTCAGATGACACCACACTTATGGCAGAAAGCAAAGAACTAAAGAGCCTCTTGATGAAAGTGAAAGAGAAGAGTGGAAACATTGGCTTAAAGCTCAACATTCAGAAAACTAAGATCATGGCATCTGGTCCCATCATTTCATGGCAAATAGATGGGGAAACAGTGGAAACAGTGACAGACTTTATTTTTTTGGGCTCCAAAATCACTGCAGGTGGTGACTGCAGCCATGAAATTAAAAGACGCTTATTCCTTGGAAGAAAAGTCATGACCAACCTAGACAGCATATTAAAAAGCAGAGACATTACTTTGCCAACAAAGGTCCGTCTAGTCAAGGCTATGGTTTTTCCAATAGTCATGTGTGGATGTGACTGAGTTGGACTATAAGGAAATCTGAGCACAGAAGAATTGATGCTTTTGAACTGTGGTGTTGGAGAAGACTCTTGTGAGTCCCTTGGACTGCAAGGAGATCCAACCAGTCCATCCTAAAGGAGATCAGTTCTAAATATTTATTGGAAGGACTGATGCTGAAGCTGAAACCCCCAATACTTTGGCCACCTGATGCAAAGAACTGACTCACTGGAAAAGACCCTGATGCTGGGAAAGACTGAAGGCAAAAGGAGAAGGGGACAACAGAGGATGAGATGATTGGATGGCAACACCGACTCAACGGACATGGGTTTGGGTGAACTCCGGGAGTTGGTGATGGACAGGGAGGCCTGACATGCTGCAGTCCATGGGGTCACAAAGAGTCAGACACGACTGAGCCACTGAACTGACTTGGCCTGGCTTCCCTGGTGGCTCAGTGGTGAAGAATCCACCTGCCAATGCAGAAGACACAGGTTTGACCCCTGGTCCAGGAAAATCTCACTTGCCGCGGAGCAGCTAAGCCTGTGTGCCACTCTTGAGCCTGTTCTCTAGAGCCTGGGAGCTGCAACTACTGGGCCCACGTGCCGCAGAGCCCGTGCTCCACAACAAGGGGAGCAACTGCAACGTGAGCCCATGCGATGCAACTAGAGGCCCACGCAACTCAACTAAAGAGGAGCCTGCACACAGCAACAAGGACCCATACAAGTAAACGAACAAACATTTTTAAATTTACTTTTGTCAAAGTAATACTAACGCATATATATGGAATTTAGAAAGATGGTAACAATAACCCGGTGTACGAGACAGCAAAAGAGACACTGATGTATAGAACAGTCTTATGGACTCTGTGGGGGAGGGAGAGGGTGGGAAGATTTGGGAGAATGGCAATGAAACATGTAAAATATCATGTAGGAAACGAGTTGCCAGTCCAGGTTCGATGCATGATGCTGGATGCTTGGGGCTGGTGCACTGGGACGGCCCAGAGGGATGGTATGGGGAGGGAGGAGGGAGGAGGGTTTGGGATGGGGAACACATGTATACCTGTGGTGGATTCATTTTGATATTTGGCAAAACTAATACAATTATGTAAAGTTTAAAAATAAAATAAAATTAGAGAAAAACACAAAAAAAAAAAAAAAAGAAAAAAAAAAAAAGTAATACATAGAGCTGAACAAGTATTAGGTACCCTGAAAGTTTATACAAGACAGTGACCATGTTAGTTTCCCCTGGGAGGGGAGTGAAGTAGCTGGGAAAAGACATTGCACAATAACTCCTTTCAAATTCTGGCCCATATGAACATACTCGCTATTTTAAAACTGAAGAAGGCAATGGCACCCCACTCCAGTACTCCTGCCTGGAAAACACCATGGACGGAGGAGCCTGGAAGGCTGCAGTCCATGGGGTCACTAAGGGTCAGACACGACTGAGCGACTTCACTTTTACTTTCCACTTTCATGCACTGGAGAAGGAAATGGCAACCCACGCCAGTGTTCTTGCCTGGAGAATCCCAGGGACGGGGGAGCCTGGTGGGCTGCCGTCTATGGGTCGCACAGAGTCGGACACGACTGAAGTGACTTAGCAGCAGCTATTTTAAAATAACTAAATAAAATAATTCTAAATGTAAATTAAAAGTTGCAAGAAAGAGGAAATTATATATTGATAAGATCTTTGAAATCCATTGTTAAATGAGAAAAAAAAAAAAAAGATCCAGAATGGGATAAATGGAATGTTACCATCTGTATAGAAGGCAGAGAGGAAAAAGGGGAAGGGGAGATAAATATATAGATAGACAGACATAGATGGGCTTCCCTGGTCACTCAGATGATAAAGAATCTGCCTGCAGTGCAGGAGACTTGGGTTCGACCCCTGGGTTGGGAAGATCCCTTGGAGGAGGGAATGGCAACCCAATCCAGTATTCTTGCCTGGAGAATTCCATGGACAGAGGAGCCTGGCAGGCCACAGTCCACGGGGTCTCACAGAGTCGGACAGGACTGAACAACCAACACACACGTGTAGACACAGATAGATATGGATATGCACACATATGTGTAGCTGTCTCTACATATCTGCACTGACATACAAGAACTGGAAGCATTCGGAGCTTCTCTGTAGGAGGAATAGGGTAAAGGGGAGTTCACATTATAAACTCACTTACATATTTTTCATTTTGAACTATGTGAATATATTACCTATTCAAATATATAAATAAACAAAATACAAGTGCCTTTTAAAAAGATGCTAAAGGAAAATAACAGGGCAAGCATATGGTTTGGGGTAGCTCAGAACAGAGGAGCACAGAAAATGGAATAAGGACCACCTGGCAGGGTGCTGCCCAGATGCAACCTCACAGGCCGCTGTGCTTGGAGAGCTGCCTGTTTAGAAAGGAGTTGTTCCAGACCAGCAGAGCTGGGGGCTTGGAAAGCACGTGCTATCAAGTTGCAGCCTAAATTGGATAGGAATTTCCCCTAAAATAAACTATGTAATTTACTTCCAACAGACAATTCCCCATTGCCCTGTTCTCCACATTGATACTGCTCATTCTAATATTTAATTATCTGGCACACGGTCCATCTGTCCGGCATCTGACCACCACAGCCTGCAAAGCCCTGGTGAACAGCTCCAGCAGCTGACAGAAACCCATGCTCAGCAGGATGTGACCAAATATAAACAACATCCAATTGCCTTCATCCGCAAGGCGCCCGCCCTTGGAGATAATGCCTAAGGCATTCACAGGTTGTGTCACTGGCAGGAAAGACAGTCTGGTTTTTGGTTTTTAGTTTTTAGTTTTTTTAAAAATGGTAAAATACACAGAACCTAAAATTTGCCATCTTAACCATATTTAAGTGTACAGTTCAGTACCAAGTGATGCTGGGAAAGATTGAAGGGGAGAGGAAAAGGGGACGACAGAGGATGAGATGGTTGAATGAGATGGTTGGCTGGTTGGAGACTCAATGGACATGAGTTTGGGTAAACCCCAAGGGTTGGGGATGGACAGGGAGGCCTGGCGTGCTGCAGTCCATGGGGTCGCAAAGAGTCGGACACGACCGAGTGACTGAATTGAACTGACACTCACATTGTTGTGTTACCAACCTTGTGAACTCTTTTCATTCTGCAAAACTGAAACCCTGTCTGTCCCCACTGAACAACTCTCACGCCCAAACCCCAGCAACTACCATTCTACTTCCTGGCCTATGAATCTGACGCCACTAGACACCTCACCTGAGTAGAATCATACAGTATTTGTCCTCTTGTGTCTGGCCTATTTCATTCAGCAAAATGTCCTCAAGGTCCATCCATATTGTAGCCTCTTCCAGGACATGCGTTCTCTTCAAGACTAAAGACCATTCCACCGCACATACACACCAGGTTTCGTGGAGCCATTCCTCCGCTGAGAGACACTCGGGCGGTTTCTGCTTTTTGGCTCTTGTAAGGCTCTTATGAACATGACGCCTCTTTGAGAACTTGTGGAAAGACATTCTTGAACGATATTTTTAAGACTTTCCAAGATGCTCATCTAAGATTGCAGAGGACAGCAATTCAGAATAGGGAAATGGAACTTCCCACCTGTCTAGACTCAGCCCCTGTTAAACTTCATGGGGATTGAGCGAGTTCTCAAACAATAGAAAGATAAGACAACAACCTCTGGGGAAGCCAGAGAAAGAAGGTACCTTCCAGAGCTCACCTGACTTTCTTTCTGGCTATCAGAACACCAGGCAGGGGACCCCTGGGCACGTCTATCTCCCTTAAGGAAACACACAGTTGCTCTCAGAGCCAAGGCCTCGGCTCCACTATTCAGTCTCTAGTGCTGGGGGCTGGGGGGGGTTAGTATTTATGTGAGCACATCTACCTTTGCTGTTTGTGTCTGAAACTGCCACATGAACTGTGATGAGAAATGTAACTGATACTTGCATCTGAACAGGGGTAGGGAAAAAGTAAGAAAATAGGACAAGGGCTTCCCTGGTGGCTCCTGGGAAAGAATCCAGCTGCCAATGCAGGAGTCACAGGTTCTATCCCTGGTCTGGGAAGATCTCACGTGCCATGGGGCAACTCAGCCCCGGAGCCACAGTACTGAGCCTGTGTCCAGTGGCGGCAACTAGGAGCCTTACAGGCCCTAGAGCCTGAGCTCTGCAACAAGAGAATCCAGGGCCATGAGAACGCCACGCAACACAACTCGTGAGTGGCCTCTGCAGCTGGCAACTAAAGAAAAGCCTACGCAGCATCAAAGCCCCGGGAGACCCAAAATAAATTTTAAAAAAAATTTTTTTAAAGCAAGACACAAGTGGAGTTAAAGATCGTTCTGCCCCAGAACTTTACAGATAATGGACTAAGGAACTCCCAGTCCAGCAGAGGGAAACGAAGTCTCGTTACAAATAACGTAAGGACGTGCATATCCGTCCACCTGCAGCCCTACTTCTGTGTCTTAAGAAGGCATGTCCACATGTGGGTGATCACCACTAACGAAAACGGGCACACTGCTAATCAACTATGCTCAAAAATAAAAAGTTAAACAAAGGCAGGAGGAAAGGAAGGGCACACAGCACATGGAAAGAGCACCTGGTTGCCAGAAACCTGGATCTCAGCCCAGCTCTCTCCCTGACAAGCTGTAGGTGACTGGGCCAGTAACATCTTCTGAGACTCAGTTTCCTCATCCGTAAAATGGAAGAAACTACACCTACCTGCAGAAGTGTCCTCACGATGAAATTAACTTCGCAGGTGAAGCTGAAAGTGCCTAACAGCGCCTACCACGGGAGCAGACCCCTGGCCAACAAAGCTTTCCTCTCCTTCTGTTTACATCAGACTCAACACACAAAGCCCTGGTTTGGGGGGTTGGCTTCCCTGGTGGCTCAGACAGTAAAGAATCCTCCTGCAATGCAGGAGACCTAGGTTCGATCCCTGGGTGGGGAACATCCCCTGGAGAAAAGAACGGCTACCCAATTCAGGATTCTTGCTTGGAGAATCCTATGGACAGAGGAGCCTGGTGGGCTACAGTCCATGAAGGTGCAAAGAGTCAGACACGACTGAGCGACTAACAATTTCCAAAAAGGGTATGTTGCTTTCAGAGGTTGGAATAATGTGTGTACAAGCTGAGAACACCAAGGAGAACAACGGGCTTGGGAAGAGGCACAGAGCAGACTGTCCCAAAGAGGCCCTGGGGACACCCACCCTGCTGACACCTCCACCTTGGAATTCTAGCCTCCAGATGGATGAGAGAATAAATGGTACCTTAAAGTCACCTAGTTTTGTTACTTTGTTACAACAGCCCCAGGAAAGGAAATTTATCCTCCTTCCCTCCATCCTCTTAAAGGAAAAATGAAATTTCTGACTTGCCTGAAGAAGTAGGACACTTTTAAAATATAAATAATAAATAACATCCCAGGAAAGGTAATTTTTGGTAAAAAGCCTCTGCAGAAGGAGAAATACGAGAAATTCAGAGGCGTCTTACTGGTCTTCCTTCCCTTTTACCTCCTCTTGCTCTCTGCCCGCTCCTTCTGGGAGCAGCCACCCTTTGCGGTTCCTCATTCTTCCCAGAGGGATGAAGACACGCTAAGAACGACTGTCTAATACAGTCCAGAAGGTCAGAGCGATGAACCCTCACCACTGCAGAGGCAGGGTCACAGCCCACACACTTTCCACCTCCCCAGAGACCTTGAAACACGCCCCCCTCAGTAAGACTGCTGCTGCTGCTAAGTTGCTTCAGTCGTGTCCGACTCTGTGCGACCCCATAAACGGCAGCCCACCAGGCTCCCCATCCCTGGGATTCTCCAGGCAAGAACACTGGAGTGGGTTGCCATTTCCTTCAGACTAGTGACCATGTTTTGTAGCAAAGAGGAGGAGAGCCTGGATTTTTTTTTTCTTTAATACAATCTGCTGGCAGTCAACCACAGGGATGGAAAGAAGACAAAGAAGAGTCAAACCAGAAAAGCAGAAAATCACTTTCTAAATCCCTATGTAGGGACTTCCCCGGCAGTCCAGTGGTTAGGATTCTGTGCTCCTGATGCAGGGGGCACAGGTTTGATCCCTGGTCAGAGAAGTAGGATCCCACACCCTACATGGGGCAGAAAAAAATCTTTTTTTTTTTAAGGTTTAAAATAAAATATTTAAAGTCTATGTAGCTAGAAGGAATAGAAATGATGCATGAGTCTGGCTTAACCAACCCACGTTAGCCACGTGAAATCCCCTCTTTGGTCTTCCCTCTCTACCTGTGGTCTGACCATCTATGTCACCTCAAAACTCATCTTAAAATCCTAATGCCTAAGAAGGTAACATTAGAAGACAGGGCCTTTTGAGAGGTGTTTAGATCATGGGGGTGGAACTCTCCTGAGTGGGATTAGTGCCCTATAGAGACCCCCATGGAGCTCCCTTGGCCCTTCCATCAGAGGACACAGCAAGGCGCTGGCAACCCTGCAGCCCAGAAGAGGAACCTCGCCAGAACCCCAAACCTAGACTTCCAGGCTCCAGAACTGTGAGAAACACATATCCATTGTTCTGAAGGCACCCAGTCTCTCGTATTTCTCTACAGCTGCCCAAATGGACTAAGACAATCCTACTATTCCATTAACACCAATGGTATTCTCGCTGGAATCCACAAAATCCATTCTGTGGTTTGAACCAGGAACAAAGAAGCCATTTGTTTGGATATGGGCGTCCAAACTCCCATAACTGGCTACAGGCACAGTTATCAGCCATCTGATAAAATCCAACCGGAGTGAAACTAGGAGCGGGCTCAGCTCTGGCCATTGTTTCTCTTCTTCTCCCTTCTCTGTTCCACCAGATTTTCCAGCTTTCACCTAGCTGTTTTGAGGGCTTAGGGGAAATTTCCAGTGTCAAGGAATGAAACTGCAATAAGTAATGACTCCATAGCGCTGGTTCTAATAAGGTCACCAAACCAGTCCACCAAGTGACATGTCTTAGAACAGTGAAGGGAGAAATACCAGATGGTTCACTCTGGGACCCACAACCCCAGCCAGGAAGCAAGAAAAAAGCATTGATTTCTTCCTTGGCCACCAGGACTGGCACCACCCGAATCCAGGGCAGCACCAAGCGTGAGGGCAGGAGGCAGAACGAGGGGTGGGGTTCCCGCTGGGGGAAAGAGGAAACCGTGATGCTGAGATAGTGAGTCAGGTGAGAGGAGATTCTGCTCAACTCAGGAAGCTGCCTTACGATGCTTCTCACCCAGATCATCTGTCTTTGGCTTCCTGGTTCACCCTGGCATGCACCTCTGATGCATTTCATAGTTTCCCTTTACACTCGGATCTTAATTATTCAAGGATTGCTAATCCAGGTGGCAGAAATCTCCAACTCTGGCTGCCTGCCATTTCTCTGCTAGGGAGCATCTCCACGTGAGGGAGGGCAAAGGAAGCTTAAGGAAAAGCAAACAGTCAAGCAAGGAATCCTCATATTCAAACCCCTTAGCAGAGTTAGGATGATGAATTTGCCTTGGCAGGAACCAATTCAAAATGGGGGGGGTGGGGGGGGGGGGGAAGGGGAGGATTTGAAAGAAGAGGAAAAGAAAAGTCTCAGAAAGAAAATTCCAAGAATCTTACAACCTGAATATTGCCTTGCTGGAGATGATCCTGGATTCTATACTTGTTCGTAAGAGACACACGTTCAATTCCTGAGTTGGGACGATCCCCTGGAGAAGGAAATGACAACCCACCCCTGTATTCTTGCCTGGAGAATCCCATGGACAGAGGAGTGTGGAGGGCTACAGTCCATGGGGTCACAAAGAGTCAGACATGACTGAAGCACACACGCTAGACAAGAACACAGGCACTGAAAATGATCTCAAGTCACAAAAATGGTTCCTGTCGGACTTCCCCAGCAGTCCAGTGGCTGAGAGTCTGCTTGCCAGTGCAGGGGACATGGGGATTCAATCCCTAGTCCAGGAAGGTCACACAGGCCACGGGGCAACTAAGCCCATGAGCTGTAACACGAGAAGCTCCCACAACCAGAGAGGAGGCCCAGATTGCCACAATTGGAGAAAGCCAGCACGCAGCAAAGAAGCCTTGTGCAGCCAAGAAAATAAAATGTTCCTGCTCATCGATTGATCAGCCCTCCTTCCCCCATCAGGCCACTCCGTACCCTGCTCCACCTGCGAGATGAGCACACAGGTATGACAGGAGGCCTGCTCACAACTCAGGACCAAACCCATGTAAGGTGAGTCTTTAAAAGACAAAACGAACATCAGAAGAGGCTTTGCTAGCTGTGGCCCACCGTGCGAGGACAGGAGTCATGTCCTGATTACATGCATTCAGGGAAGGGGGCAATGAGGTCAATTACACTGCAGAGTCTAACGCTGAGCTTTGAGAGATCAGGCAGGCCCAATGCCCATGGTCCCGGCAGAGGCACAGTCCTTGTCTTGAGGGTTCACACCCTAAGGCTGTGCCCTCACACCACCAGCCTCCACCAGGCTTGTTCTGCAGAGTCTTAAATGAACAATTCCACACATCACCCTAAAAGGACCAATCCCAGGCTCTGGGCAAGACACCAAGATCCACTGAGCATGAAGCAGATGTGGGCAGTGACCCAGGGGTCTCTGTGGGTGAGGACTTGCAGCTTAGTCCTTCCCTTATTATTTGAATCTTACACATATGCCTCTTCCTCGACCACCACTCCAAGTTTTTAGAAGGCTGTCTTTCCATCTCAGTGGCCTCACTCCAGGACAGATGGCCCATAACCTCAGGGAGTGCTCACTCCAGTCTACTCCCATGATAGAACTTGTCTGGGTCAAACTGCTAGAGAGCTGATGTTTTGTCAACTATCAAATGTGAAAGCCGAAGTGGCCCCCTCCAACTCTAAAACGCTCATGATGATTCAATGCACCAAGTGCTCCAGGTAATCCAATGAAGGAGTTTGGATCAGCCCACCCCTTTCCCAGAGCAGATCTCTGATTAATGCCTATCACGTATCATTTGCAAATGGATAAAAGATTCAGTGTCTCTCCTCTTGATCCACGCCCAATCCAATAGCAAACAAGAGTCTGAATCTTGCAAAGGAAGCTTGACTTTGTTCCAGGTGAGGTCTGAGCAAGCTGATGGTTGGCCTGCTGTCTGTCTTGACTTGCCAGGAGAGTTACAGGTCCCTGCTTGCCTACCAAGGCAACACAGGGCAACCTGGAATATCAGCAAACAACCATGTTTGAGAAACCAATCAGCTTGAGATGAGTTGTGTTTCGCATGCATGCTCAGTCATGTCTTGACTCTTTGAGACCTCACGGACTGTAGCCTGCCAGGTTCTTCTGTCCATGATATTCTCTTGATGAGAAAACTTGAATGGGTTTCCATTTCCTTCTCCAGGAGATCTTCCTGACCCACGGATCCAACTCTCTTCTCCTGCATTTGCAGGCAGATTCTTTACCACTGAGCCATCTGACTCAGCTGCATTAGTCGCATCTGCAGGCAAAGGAAGAGCTTGATTTAATCTTCACTGAGATGCAAGGGCACATCTGGAAGACTGGGCAGGTCAGCTAAGAGCAAAGAATCCACTCCTTTGGGGTGACTCACATCCTTATACTTTCCAAGGATGGGCTATATTTTGGCAAAGAGAAGGCGGCTCCAAGCAGGCAAGATCTCTACTAGAAGCCACCCTAAGAATAAGCCCCATCCCTCCAAGTTCAAAAATGCTGGTTTGAGAAATGAAAGCAATATGGGTGGCTAACTTACATGCAGAGTACATCATGTAAAATGCCAGGCTGGATGAAGCACAAGCTGCAATCAAGATTGCTGGGAGAAATATCAATAATCTCAGATGACACCATCATTATGGCAGAAGGTGAAGAACTAAAGAGCCTCTTGATGAAAGTGAGAGAGGAGAGTGAAAAAGCTGGCTTAAAACTCAACATTTAAAAAACTAAGATCATGGCATCCAGTCCCATCACTTCATGGCAAATAAAGGCAGAAACATGGAAACAGTGAAAGACTTTATTTTCTTGGCCTCCAAAATCACTGCAGATTGTGACTGCAGCCATGAAATTAAAAGATGCTTGCTGCTTGGGATGAATGGATAAGAAAGCTGTGGTACATATACACAATGGAATATTACTCAGCTATTAAAAAGAACGCATTTGAATCAGTTCTAATGAGGTGGATGAAACTGGAGCCTATTATACAGAGTGAAGTAAGTCAGAAAGAAAAACACCAATACAGTATTTTAATGCATATATATGGAATTTAGAAAGATGGTAACGATGACCCTATATGAGAGACAGCAAAAGAGACACAGATGTAAAGAACAGACTTTTGGACTCTGTGCGAGAAGGTGACGGTGGAATGATTTGAGAGATAGCATTGAAACATGTATATTATTATATGTGAAACAGATCACCAGTCCAGGTTCAATGCATGAGACAGGGCACTCACGGTCAGTGCACTGGGATGACCCAGAGGGATGGGATGGGGAGGGAGGTGGAAGGAGAGTTCAGGATGGGGAACACATGTACACCCATGGCTGATTCATGTCAATGTATGGCAAAACCACTACAATATCATTAAGTAATTAGCCTTCAATTAAAATAAATAAATTCATTTACGTACAAAAAAAAAAAAGCTTGCTGCTTGGAAGAAAAGCTATGACCAACCTAGACAGCATATTCGGAGAAGGCAATGGCACCCTACTCCAGTACTCTTGCCTGGAAAATCCCATGGACGGAGAAGCCTGGTAGGCTGCAGGCCATGGGGTCGCGAAAAGTTGGACACAACTGAGCGACTTGACTTTCACTTTTCACTTTCATGCATTGGAGAAGGAAATGGCAACCCACTCCAGTGTTCTTGCCTGGAGAATCCCAGGGACAGGGGAGCCTAGTTGGCTGCTGTCTATGGGGTCGCACAGAGTCAGACACGACTGAAGCGACTTAGCAGCGCAGCAGCAGACAGCATATTAAAAAGCAGAGACATTACTTTGCCGACAAAGGTCCATCTGGTCAAAGCTATGGTTTTTCCAGTTGTCATGTATGGATGTGAGAGTTGGACTATAAAGAAAGCTGAGAGCCAAAGAATTGATGCTTTTGAACTGTAGTGTTGGAGAAGACTCTTGAGAGTCCCTTGGACTGCAAGGAGATCAAACCAGTTCATCCTAAAGGAAATCAGTCCTGAATATTCATTGGAAGGACTGATGCTGAAGCTGAAACTCCAATACTTTGGCCACATGATTCAAAGAACTGACTCATTCAAAAAGACTCTGATGCTGGGAAAGATTGAAGGAGGGAAGAGAAGGGGATGACAGAGGATGAGATGGTTGGATGGCATCACTGACTCTATGGACATGAGTTTGAGCAAGCTCTGGGAGTTGGTGACAGACAGGGAAGCCTGGCATGCTGCAGTCCATGGGGTCTCAAAGAGTCTGATACAACTGAGCAACTGAACTGAACTGATAGGTGGCTAGGATCTAAACCTCTCTCCAGAGGAAGAGAAGAGAGATTAGGTTTGAGAACACAGCAACATGATTCCAGAGTTGGGAAATGCCCTACTTCCTAGTTAGCTCAAAGTGAAAGTCACTCAGACATGTCAGACTCTTAGAGACCCCATGGACTATAGTCTATGGAATTCTCCAGGCCAGAATACTGGAGTAGGTAGCCTTTCCCTTCTCCAGGGGACCTTCCCAACCCAAGATCGAACCCAGGTCTCCCACACTGCAGGCAGATTCTTTACCAGCTGAGCCACCAGGGAAGCCCAAGAATACTCTAGTTGGTAACGTATCACTTCTTCAGCGGATCTTCCTGACCCAGGAATCAAACAGGGGTCTCCTACATTGCAGGCGGATTCTTTGCCAACTGAGCTATCAGGGAAGCCTAGTTAGCTCAGAGCAGCGGCCCTAAGGCTAGTTCTCCATGTGAGGGTCCCTGGATGCAAAACGGGGGCTACTGATGAGTTCTGGAGCAGAGGGGAAATGCATGAACCCAGCGTGGCTTTTCTATGCTCGGATCTTGAGTCATCCTTTCAGATGTTAAATTAGGCTGCATTTTTCACAGGATACCACACTCACTAATAGCCCCTCTTGAGTTTATAAAGGAAATTTTTGAGGAAGCCAACTCTTCTCCCCAGAAGCTAAGAACCTGACTACTGCGTTCTGCTCAGCACAAGAGCTATTCCTTCCCTGACACAGTGAGACAGAAATGATTCCTCTTTCTTTTTTTTTTCGTGGAGCTGTAAAGCTTATAGGATCCTAAGTTCCTCGACCCTAACCCTAGTTCCCTGACCAGGGATCAAAATTCAGGCCCCAAGTAATGAAAGTGCTGCTGTCCCGCTGACTAACCACTGGCCTGCCAAGGAATTCCCAGGAATGATTCCTCTCAAAGAAACTAGAAAGTACCTTCTAAAAACTTCTTTTGGTCTCTGACAGGCCTGTACTAGAGACCTCAGAAGGACCAAAAACACGAAGATAATGGCCCTGCCATCCAGGGCCCTGGGACACAGAAGAGCTGCACTAGCCTAGCGCAGAGGGTATGGCGTGCACACAGCTCAGAACAAGCCAGGCGCAGGCACAGCACAGCCACTGCCCCGCGGGGCGACCGCGAGCCCAGACAAGCTCCTTCACCTCTCGCTTCCCGTTATCCACAAAACAGAAACCACGAATCCACGTCACGGTGCTGACATAAGGTTCCGATGACTGAATGCACGCAAAAAGCGTAGCTATATACAGGCGTTACTATGATCAGCATAAGTTATTAGAATCCAAGAAGACCAAGAACCACAAATAAAAGGCCAAGGAAATTTTTTTAGGGTGACGATTTATTCATTTTCAAAAATTTATCTTGGAGTATAGTTGAATTACAATGCTGTGTTAGTTTCGTGTGTACAGCAAAGTGAACGTTAGACGTATACATAATCCCCT
The DNA here is from genome assembly GCF_055505025.1 of Bos grunniens. Taxonomy (NCBI): domain Eukaryota; kingdom Metazoa; phylum Chordata; class Mammalia; order Artiodactyla; family Bovidae; genus Bos; species Bos grunniens. The sequence continues at coordinate 153,429,570 of NC_141165.1, forward strand.
CTTTTTTAGATTCTTTTCCATATAGGTCATAACAGAGTATTGAGTAGAGTTTCTTGTGCTAAATGAAAGCAAAAGACTTAGTCACTCGGTTGTGTACGACTCTGCAACACCACGGGCTGTAGCCCACAAGGCTCCTCTGTCCACAGAATTCTCCAGGCAAGAATACTAGAACGGGTTGCCATTCCCATCTCCAGGGGATCTTCCCAGCCCAGAGATGGAACGTGGGTCTCCTGCATTGCAGGTGGATTCTTTACTGCTGAGCCACCAGGGTCCTTATTAGTTATCTATTTTATATATAGTAGTATGTACACATCAATCCCAAACTTCCAATTTACCTCTCCTCTCAGAGGTCTTCCCCCTGGTAACCAGAAGTTTGTTTTCTACATCTGTGACGGAAAATTTTAAAACTAGGAAACATGAAAACTGGATTGGAGTGAAGAAAAACTCAGAAAAAATTAAATGTGTTCTTAACCAAATGAACTGATGACATTAAAAAAAACGAGATTCTTGACCAAAAGGTGATTCCTTCAAACGCACTGCCTGAAGCCAGTAGAAATCAGAAGAGCCCGCACCGAGTGTAGACATTGCAGAGAATTGTGAAAGAAGGAAAAAAAAAAAAATGAGTGACTCAGTGATACCCTGTTAGATGCTTCAAAACTCTGAAGTTTTCTGAGCTGGAAAGATGTGCAGAGGTTACTATGCCAGCTCCCTTTCAAACCAGATGCCCACAATGGGAACCGATTGATTTGCTCAAAATCCCACAGCTAGCTGGAGACAGAGCTCTGATTACAACCACAGGCACTGATAACTACCCAGACGCTTTCCCCCCAGTCCAGCTTTTCCTCTCAACAGGCATTCACCAGCCCCTCTGGCTGCTTCCCCATTCATCTCTCCCTGCCTTTCCTCTGGAACATTCTCCAAACCCATTCACTCTTTCACACACACAATCCATGCACAGAAATGTGGTTTGAATTGGGTTGATTTTGGGGTTGTTTTTTTTTTTTTTTTTGCATCCTTCCATAACATTTTGCACATGTGCAGTGTTAAGGTTTAGTGTTCTACACAGAACATTAAATGTATCAGGACTGTCCTGGGGGTCCAGTCGCTAAGAATCCACCTGCCAATGAAGGGGACACGGGTTCGATCCCTGGTCAGGGAAGATCCCACGTGCCTTGGGGGCAACTAAGCCTGTGCACCACAATTACTAAGCCTGTGCTCGAGAGCCCACAAGCCCAACGACTGAGGCCCCGCAGCCTGTGCTTCACAAGAGAAGCCACCACAATGAGAAGCCCACAAACCACAACGAAGAGCTGCCCCTGCTCACCACAACTGGAGAAAGCTCACACGCAGCAACGAAGACCCAGAGCAGCCAAAAATAAGCAAACACTAAAACATGTATCACCTTTACCACTGTTTTATTTCATTTTTTACTTACTGGGTTTTTTGGAGGGGGGCTGTGCTGGGTCTCCATAGCTGTGCAGGCTTTTCTCTGGTTGCGGGGAGCAGGGGCTACGCTCTGTTGCCGCGCACTGGATTCTCACTGCAGTGGCTTTTCTTGCTGTGGGCCAGGGGCTCTAGGCACGGGGCCTCCAGTAGCTGCGGCACCTGGGCTCAGTAGTTTCAGCTCGAGGGCCCTAGAGCATGGGCTCAGTAGTTGTGGCACACGGGCTTAGTTGCTCTGAGGCATGTGGGATCTTGCTGAACCAGGGACTGATCTCAGTACAAAGGTTACAATCATTCATGAGCTAAAGTCATGGGCCCTTGTCTTGATAGGCTTTCCAGTCTAGTGGAACAGACAGGAATCAGATCTCAGACAAATTATCTGTATTTCTCCCAAGGTGAATACCATGCAGAATCTTTGGAGAATGTGTATGTCCTCCAGAAAGGCACAAAACTGAAGTGTCCAGGCAGAAGTGTGCTGTCATCAGAGGCTCAACAAAGCAAAGAATAACAACAAGAGACATTTAGCAGGGAAGAGTAGGGCAAGGGAGTAGGGGGAGAGACATGATCAAAACAGTGATATGGGGGACTCCCGTGGCAGCCCAACGGTTAAGACTCCATGCTTCCACAGCAGAGGTCCGGGTTCAATCCTTGGTTGAGGACCTAAGATCCCACATGCCACAAGGTATGGCCAAATTAAAAAAAAGAAAGAATTAGGTCAAACGAAGAGGGAAGAAACAGATAATAATAAAATCGATGCAGGCAGTCGTGTCCTTAACATCAATCAAATAGGAAGGCATTTCAGGACGGCAATGCAATGGAAGTGGTGGGGGGGGGTGTGGTGGGTCCAGTTATACCCCCCCAATATATACTTAAGTCCTAACCCTGGTACCTAGGAATATGATCTTATTTGGAAATAGGGTCTTTGCAAATGATGACATCAATCTGCAAACTATGGAAATTCTTAAAGAGATGGGAATACCAGACCGCCTGATCTGCCTCCTGAGAAACCTGTATGCAGGTCAAGAAGCAACAGTTAGAACTGGACCTGGAACAACAGACTGGTTGCAAATCGGAAAAGGAGTACATCAGGGCTGTATATTGTCACGCTGCTTATTTAACTTACATGCAGAGTATATCATGAGAAATGCCGGGTTGGATGAAGCACAAGCTGGAATCAAGATTGCCGGGAGAAATATCAATAACCTCAGATATGCAGATGACACCACACTTACGGCAGAAAGCAAAGAAGAACTAAAGAGCCTCTTGATGAAAGTGAAAGAGAAGAGTGGAAAAGTTAGATTAAAACTCAACGTTCAGAAAACTAAGATCATGGCATCTGGTCCGATCACTTCATGGGAAATAGACTGGGAAACAGTGGAAACAGTCTCAGACTTTATTTTGGGGGGCTCCAAAATCACTGTAGATAGTGATTGCAGCCATGAAATTAAAAGACGCTTGCTCCTTGGACGAAAAGTTATGACCAACCTAGACAGCGTACTGAAAAGCAGAGACATTACGTTGCTGACAAAGGTCCATATAGTCAAGGCTATGGTTTTCCCAGGAGTCATGTATGGATATGAGTCCAACATGAGAGTTGGACTATAAAGAAAGCTGAGCACCGAATTATGCTTTTGAACTGTGGTGTTGGAGAAGACTCTTGAGAGTCCCTTGGACTGCAAGGAGATCCAACCAGTCCATCCTAAAGGAAATCAGTCCTGAATTTTCATTGGAAGGACTGATGCTAAAGCTGAAACTCCAATACTTTGGCCATCTGATGTGAAGAACTGACTTGTTGGAAAACACGCTGATGCTGGGAAAGATTGAAGGTGGAAGGAAGAGGGGACAACAGAGGATGAGATGGCTGGACAGCATCACCGACTCGATGGAAATGAGTTTGAGTAAGCTCCCGGAGTTGGTGATGGACAGGGAGGCCTGGCGTGCTGCAGTCCATGGGGTCATAAACAGTCGGACATGACTGAGCAACTGAACTGAACTGAACCCAAAACTAGGAAGAAGCTAGGGTGGATTCTTTCCCAGGGCCTCCAGAGGGAGCATAATTCTGCCAACACCTTGATCTCAGACTTCTTAGCCTTCTGAACTGTGAGAATAAATCTGTACACTGTTTTAAGCCACCCAGTTCAAGATAGCTTCTTACCGCAGCCCCTGGAAACTGATACAGGGTAGAATGTGGAAAAAGCCCCAGACTGGAATTATTGTGTGTCTTTTCTTGGGATGTGGAGCGGAGAGAAAGAAAAACAGAGGTAGATTTTCATCTTGAAATTCCTATCCAAGTACCCAGTTATGATCCAGGCCTGCTTACCTTAATCTCAGTTTCCAAATCTGATGGATAAGTAGGTGCCTGCGTTTCAATACCCCAGGGCAGGGGGCGGGGCCTCTTCAAACCACTTCACCAGGGGCAATTCCAGAGTCTAAATACCAGAGGAAACAGAGACACTCCTGACACGTGAGTTATGACATGCGGAAGAAGGGTTAGCAAACAGGGTGAGTTTGATCACTCCCCTTTCCCTCCAACATCAAGAACACACATATTTCTAGTGGAGTCAGGTGCTGAGCTGAGCCCCACCTGGTGTTCCAGACAGTACTCCGATCTTCCCAAGCTTTATGTCTGAATACACTTGGAGGATATTTGATGGAGATCGTGGGAAAGGAGAGCACTCCCCACTACAGTTTCCAGGTGCAGTTCAGTCGCTCAGTCGTGTCTGACTCTTTGAGACCCCACGGACTGCAGCACACCAGGCCTCCCCGTCCATCACCAACTCCAGGAGCTTACTCAAACTCGTGTCCATCGAGTTGGTGATGCCATCCAACCATCTCATCATCTGTCAGCCCCTTCTCCTCCCACCTTCAATCTTTTCCAGCATCAGGGTCTTCTCCAATGAGTCAGTTCTTCGCATCAGATGGCCAAAGTATTGGAGTTTCAGCTTCAGCATCAGTCTCCAATGAATAATCAGGACTGATTTCCTTTAGGATGGACTGGTTGGATCTCCTTGCAGTCCAAGGGACTCTCAAGAGTCTTCTCCAACACCACAGTTCAAAAGCATCAATTCTTTGGCGCTCAGCTTTCTTTCTGGCCCGACTCTCAGGACCGCCACGAAGGCTTGCCTGCAAAGACAGGGGTGCCTGCAGAGTCTCCCACTTGGGGAGCCACGGAAGAGCAGCAGGCAGCGCCCCTTCGTGCGACACGGAGGACGCTATGGGATCCCCAGCCCGGAAGAGCACTTCCGGTTCTGCCACCGTCCTGCTGGACCCCCAGGGCCACGTGAGCGCCAAGTCACCTGCCAGGCACGGGCACCACCTCCCACCCGCTCCACCAGCACCCAAGTGTTCCAAGCGCCCGTCACCGCGCCTCCTCCGCCGCTGTCAACACAAACGCCCACACCCAGGAAGGAAGCAAAAAAAATAACCAGGCGTCTCAGAGCGATGCCTCATCCCCTTCCCCAGGGGAGCTAAGCGCCTCTCCCATCCCCAGAGGGCCTGAGACTCCAGAGAGCCGGGAGGAGGGGAGCAGAGGGGAGGGGAGGGGCGAAGACAAGGGGAGGGGCGCCGAGGAGGGGCGGGGCCGGGAGGAAGTGCCAGGTCCACGCCCAGAGCTTTGTCTGTGGCCTCTGAGGCAGAGACTCTTTAGAAGGGATAAAGTTGGAGGCTCTTCGAAATCAGTGAAGGCAGCCCTGTGTGTCCCTCTCCCAGGAGACCTAGGCTGACAGCTCCTGCCACCAGCAAGTTCCCAGGTGCCTCTAAAGCCCCCAAACTTGGAGGATGAGTCAGACAGCTTCTGCGTTCTGCCTCCAGGGCCCTCCCCGGCACAAGAGGAGTGTTTATTTCTTTCAGGCAGATATATCAGTGCTGAGCTGGAAAGAAGCCAAAAGCTGCCTTTCCATATAATCCAAGACCAGAACCAGCATCCTAAGGTAAAGAGTCTCCCTGCAATGCATGAGGCCTGGGTTCAATCCCTGGGTCAGGAAGACCTCCTGGAGAAGGGAATGGCTACCTACTCCAGTCTTCTTGCCTGGAGAATCCCATGGACAGAGGAGCCTGGAGGGCTACAGTCCATGGAGTCACAAAGAGTCAGACATAACTGAGTGACTAACCCTGGCGTTGTGGGTTCAACTGTGCCTCCCAAAAGTATTCTGAAGTCTTAAGCCTCATGCCTGTGAATATGACTATCTGTCCTCTGAAGTGAAGTGAAGTCGCTCAGTCGTGTCCAACTCTTTGTGATCCCATGGACTATAGTCTACCGGGCTCCTCCGTCCATGGGATTCTCCAGGCAAGAATACTGGAGTGGGTTGCCATTTCCTTCTCAGGGGATCTTCCCGACCCAGGGATCGAACCCAGGTATCCTGTGTTGCAGGCAGATGCTTTGCCGTCTGTCCTCTAGGGCTGTCATAATAAAGAACCATAGGCTATGGGGCTTAAATGGCATAAATTTATTTTCTCACAGTTCTGGAGGCTGGAGGTCTGAGATCCAGATGTCGGCAGGGCTGGTTTCCCCACGGCTTGTCGATGGCCACCTTCTCACCGTGTCTTCCTGTGTCCATGCATCTCTCATGTAAGTGTGTCCAAATCACCTTTTCTCAGACTGACACCAGTCGGACTGAATTAGGGCCCACCTAAGGGCCTCATTTTAACTTCATTACCTTGAACTCAGGTTCGATCCCTAGGTCGGGAAGATCCCCTGGATGAGAAACTGGCAACCCGCTCCAGTGTTCTTGCCTGGAGAATCTCGTGGATAGAGGAGGCTGGTGAGCTACAGTCCATGGGGTCGCAAACAGTCAGACACGACTGAGGGACTGAGCACAGACACCTCTTTAAAGGCCCCGTCTCCAAGTACACTCACATTCTGTATTACTGCGTGGTAAGGCTTCAGCCCTTAAAGATGGAGGGCCTACACTGCAGGCAGATGCTTTACCAGCTGAGCTACCAGGGAAACCCAAAGATGGGGGACACACACCCCCAATCCAGCCTGTAACAGTGACCTTATCTGTAAATCATTTACATTTTACAGCTGGGTCTCTGCAGCGGTAGTGAGCTAAGATGAGGACATACTGGAGGAGAGTGGGTTCCTAATCCAGCGTGACTGGGTCCTTCCAACAGAGGCAAAGTTTGGAGTGACGGACCGACAAGCCAAGGGACACTGAGGACTGTCGGCAACTTTGCATCTAGGAGCAAGGAAGAGATTACCTAGACCCTTCAGCAGGAGCAAAGCCCTGCCAACACCTTGACTTTGAACCTGCAGCCTCCAGAACAGTGGGAAAATAAATCTCAGGGCTTTTTGGGGGGGCAGGGGGTGGTTCATAACGTTTTTTTAAAGCACAGAATTTTTCTCTATTTTTTTTTAATTATTAATTTATTTGTTTTTGGCTGCACCGGGTCATCGTGGCAGTGCCTGGGCTCTTAGTTGCTGGCTCGCGCTTTCTCTGATTGTGGTGTGCGGGCCTCTCATTGCGGTGGCGTCTCTAGCCGCGGAGCAGCGTCTCCAGCCGCGGAGCATCGGCTCTACGGCACTCAGGCTTCAGTAGTTGCTGCTGACAGGCTTAGTTGCATGTGGGATGTGGCATGTGGGATCTTAGTGCCTCGACCAGGGATCAAACCTGTGTCCCCTGCATTGGCAGGTGGATTCTTAACCACCAGACCACCAGGGAAGTCCCCTAAATCTGAGTTCTTTGAAGTCACCCAGTCTGTGGTATTTTGTTAGGGCAATCATAGGAACTAAGCATAGGAGCCCCAGCTGGCACTGAAGGTTTAGACCTCTGAAGCCACTTAGCAATAACGAGAAAGCCTCAACTGAAATTATTCACTTTCTAAATCAACTAAAGCAAGTGAAAGTGAAGTTGCTCAGTCGTGTCTGACTCTTAGTGACCCCATGGACTGCAGCCCACCAGGCTCCTCCGTCCATGGGACTTTCCAGGCAAGAGTATTGGAGTAGGGTGCCATTGCCTTCTCCGAAAAATCAACTAAACTTCAGTTCAAACAAACTGTTAGCTTTAAGGGCTTTCCTGGTGGCGCTCATGGTAAAGAACCCACCTGCTAATGCATGAGACTTAAGAGACATGGGTTTAATCCCTAGGTCGAGAAGATCCCCTGGAGGAGGAAATGCAATCCACTACAGTATGCCTGCCTGGAGAATCCCATGGACAGAGGGGCCTGGTGGGCTACAGTCCATAGGGTCACACAGAGTTGAACACAATGAAGCAACTTAGCACACATGCACACATTCAGTTCAGTTCAGTCACTCACGTCCAACTCTTTGCGACCCCACGGACTGTAGCACGCCAGGCTTCCCTGTCCATCACCAACTTCCGGAACCTACTCAAACTCATGTCCATGGAGTCGGTGATGCCATCCAACCATCTCATCCTCTGGCGTCCCCTTCTCCTCCTGCCTTCAATCTTTCCCAGCATCATTGTCTTTTCCAACAAGTCGGTTCTTCGCATCAGGTGGCCAAAGTATTGGAGTTTCAGCTTCAGCATCAGTCCTTCCAATGAATATTCAGGACTGATTTCCTTTAGGATTGACTGGTTGGATCTCCTCGCACAAGTTAGCTTCAAATAAAATTCAAAAATTGATTTATAATTCAGCATAGAGAGTGTCAGTATTGTCTCTATAGCCAGAATGTTTGAACTTAGATCCCTGCCCTGTCACTTACCAGGACTCAATCTTGGCCAAGTCATACCCTTGGGGCCTCAGTTTTCCTCATCTGTAGAAAGGGGATGATGTTGATGATATCATCTAGCGTGTACTATTAAATCAAATCAGTCAATGCTTATAAAGTATAATATGCCTGGTACAGACTCAAAGCTGTAAAAAGGTTTGATTGATCCTCACAAATAGTTATGTCACCAAAACATCTCTCAGTTATGTGTGACAGTCCTAAAACTCTTGGATCAGGCCTCCCGGAGTCTAGACTGATCACATGCAACATCAAAATTCACCAAAGCTCCAGGAAGAGAAGAGCAAAATGGAAAAATTTAACACTAAAGAAAAGAAAAATTTCAAAAGTATTAAAACCCTAAACTTAACATCTGGTTGCTAGGACAAGGAGAAAATATTTTTAAGAAAATCTCATTTGAGAATCCATGCGAATGCAGCTGGGTTCAGTTAGGAATTCAGGTTGCACAGCTCCTAATTTTTGGAGGTTGTCAGATGGACAAAACCAATAAAAAAAAAAAAAAAGAATCCATGCGAAACTGATGGGCAGTGCAAACCGACCGGCAGATATAGACACGAGACAGCGTGCTGGCAGGTGGAGACCAAGAAGGACTGTGAGTTAGGGTCTAATGGTAAACCCAGCCCACCCAGGTACGCAACACAAAAAATGTCTCACACGGCACCGACTGTATCAGGTGGGCTGCACTGAAATTTTTTATTCTACTTCAGTTCTTTAATGTTATCACAACTGTCTTAAATAAACCAACAAATACTCTATAACCCACCATTGGGAAACCATAGCAACAACCCTCTGCAAGAGTCTTCCAGCGCTTTCTTTTCCCACACTATTTAACGTCAGGGACTAAATTCTGAGGAAGCCTCCCAGTGCCTTCTTTGCTTTTCCAAAGTCTAAGATAATGACAGAGAAAACATGAATGTTCTAGAACAAACTACATAAAAAACTGGACATTAAAGCAGAGTTTCAAGTGGGCTACAAGCTCTGTGCTAAAAAGTCAGAAAAGTTTATCGTTAACTTTTTTCAACATTATTCTTATGTCCTAGAGAGCGATTTATTGTAATAAACATTTATACACATGTACCATATATATGTTCCATACATACACGTGGGCTTCCCTGGTGGCTCAGCAGTAAAGAATCCACCTGCAATGCAGGAAACCCGGGTTCGATCCCTAGGTAGGGTAGATCCCCTGGAGGAGGGCATGGCAACCCACTCTAGCACTCTTGCCTAAAGAATCCCATAGACAGAGGAGCCTGGCAGGCTGCAGCCCATAGGGTCGCAGAGTCGGACACAACTTCAGGAGCTAGGCGGCAGCAGCAGCATACATACACACGTACCAGGCACCAGACACTATTTTAAGCTCTTCACAAATAACTCATTTAATCTCTATGACTATCCTGTGAGATGGATGTGTATTATACCCATTTTACAGATGAGGAAACTAAGGCCTGAGATGTCACTTAACTTTGGACACGTGATTTCTCAGGGTCTTAGAGCTGGAATTCAAACCCAGGCAACCGACGTCCTCACTCTTCCCCACTAGACCACACAGTTCAGACTGCTCTCCTCATCAGTTTTCTCACCACTTCAGTTGCCCGAGTTCATCATTAAGCAGATTGCTTTTTGAGTTTCAATGCTACCATCTTGCAAAAGGCTAACTTGCTTTACTCATTTTTAATTGAAGATGGCATCACCAACTTAGGCTTCCCTGATGGCTCAGACGGTAAAGCGTCTGCCTGCAATGCAGGAGACCCAAGTTCGACCCCTGGGTCACGAAGATCCCCTGGAGAAGGAAATGGCAACCCACTCCAGTATTCTTGCCTGTAAAATCCCATAGACAGAGGAGCCTGGTAGGCTCATGGGATCACAAAGAGTTGAACACGACGGCGCACAGAGTCGGACACGACTGAAGCGCCTTAGCAGCAGTAGCAGCAGAGTGATTTCACATGGTCACCAGCTCAACAGACATGAATTTGGGCAAACTCCCGAAGATAGTGAAGGACAGGGAAGCCTGGCATGCTGCAGTCCACGGGATCACAAAGAGTCAGACACGACTCAGCAACTGAACAGCGAACAACAACAATTGAGATATAATTGAATACAACATTATTATATTAGTTTCAGGTGTATATCTTTAATTCCGTGTATGTGTATATTGCAAATGATCCCCACAATAAGTCTCATTAACATCCATCACCACCATGCAAACTCTGAATCACTACAGCTCAGCCACCAAGAGAGCAGGTGACCCACAAACTGTCACCCTCTCAGTACTAGTCATTCCTTCCATGTTTTTTAACAGTGGAATCAGACTGTCAAAATAAGCTCCTTAGAAACCCAGACACACCTGTCTTGGAAAAGTTAAATTCTGAATTTGTTTTAAAGGAGTCTGTCTCTTATACAGGGTCATGCCTGTTCGGTGCTATCTTTACATCAAACCAGATCTGTTTGTAAAAACGATGTTCCAGCACACTCCCCCAAAGGAGTGCAACAGAGGGACATTACTGGGGGGGGAGGGGGCGGGGAGGATGTGATCCCCTTGTATCTCAAAAGCTTCTCTGACAGCCCCCTTCTTCCACCCCATCCCCCAATTCCTTCCACCTCATAATCAGAGAGCAGAAATGAAAAACCGACCCCCCCACCACTGTAGAATCAAAGATGTTTGCCCCCAAACATAATACAAACCCAGGTCTCAAGAAAGTAAAAACTGCTTTCAACCGAGAAGGCAATTATCCAACCAAACTGGTTGAACAAGAAAATTTGCAAATTCCAGGTTCTTGCTTCTGGGGTTCTAAAGGTGAGCTACCAATACACAGGGTCAGGAATGCAGAGGCTGAAAGTGTTGCAAGGTAGAAAGAAAGTAAAAAGATTCAGTCTTGATGCAACCACAGTCCTGGAATCCTCCAGGACGTGAAATGCAGAGCCCTTGCCTGTAGGTCTCAGTGTGGTCCCCACCCCTGTGGCTGAGTTGCCCTCTCTGAAAGAAACAGGCCTCCTGGGGCCTGAAGCTGGCAAGGGGATGGGGTGGGGTGGAGAATCACAGAACAAAGCTGATTTTGTTCAAGTGGAAAGCTTGTGTCCCAGGTCGGGAGAGATAGAAAGTGAGATACAGCCACATTATTTCTTGCTTCCAACCCTCATTATTCATATCACACGTGTACCTGCAGAGCCTCCAAACCCATTTCAAGATACTGACACAGAAGTGGACAGAAGGACCTCGTCAGGTTCGCCAACAGGCACTTCGCTTTCTGCGGACATGACTGCACTTTTACAGAAATGTAAGATCCTTGTATCCTTGAACAAAAAAAAAAAGCCCCTTCAAGGGGTCTACGCTGGCTCCAAGGGCACAGGAATTTGTTTTCAGCCTTTGCATCTTTCTTCACGCTTCACCTACGGGCCACCCCTCCAAAATCATGACCTGGCTTTCCATTCCCTACCCTGCCACACACACCACGCTTCCCTGGAATGCCCCCTCTTCTTTTCTCCATCTAGGAAAATCCAACCCATCCTTCAAAGGCCAGCTGAAGCCCTTCCACCTCTGGGAAGCCCTTCTGACCTCAAGCTGGGTTAGACAGTCTGTCATCCATGACTCCCATGCACAGTGGTTCTCAAAGTGTGGTCCCTGGATCAGCAGCATCAATATCAAAATTCTTGCCCTCCACCCCAGATCTGCTAAATCAGAATCTCTATCTCTGAGCTGGCGATCTGTGCTTTAACAAGGTCTCTTGTTAAATCAGGCTCTGATGCCCGTTCAACCTTGGCTTCCATTGCGGTAGATTACGCTCAACACTTTATTCCACCTCTACGCTCTTAGCTTAGGAGTTCCATCTGGCAAGCCCCCCAGAGCCCGGCATGCAATAAACACCTACTTGTTGAATTAACCTAAGGAACCGCTTCTAAAACCAGAAGAGACAGTGTGAAATCAGCAACTTTACAGGCTATCAAACCTCCGCCACTACATACATTCAGGCACATAATGCTAGCAACACCCATTCCTACAGAGTAAAACTGGAATTGGGTAACATCTCCATGAAACAAGTGATTTAAGAAAAATGAACATCGAGCTCCCAGTCATAGCCACAATCCAAGGTAAGATTCACTGAGCAGGTGAAAACGTATTCAGGAATGTTGGGAAAGACACGGCTTTGTGTCCCACAAGAGGTATTCACTGGCTCCACTGAACCGTCCCCGTGGGTGCCAAAGGAAGGGAACTACTAATATCCAGGTGTGATTAACCCATATTTGACATCGTGTCCTCTTGTCTCATCAGAGCTATGGATCCCAAGCTCAACCCTGCAAAACTCAACATGCTATTGGTGCCGACACAACTTAAGTCCTCCATGATTGAAAAAGAAGAAGAAGAAGAAAAGATGGACAGGGCTTCCCTCATGGCTCAGTGATAAAGAATCTGCCTGCCAATGCAGGAGGCACGGGTTCAATCCCTGATCCAGGAAGATCCCACAGACCGTGGAGCAACTAAGCCCACGTGCCCCCCAACTACTGGGCCTGTGCTCTAGAGCCTGGGAGCTGCGACTACTGAGCGCACGTGCTGTAACTACTGAAGTCCACCTGCCCTAAAGCCTGTGCTCCGCAACAAGAGGAGCCACTGCAATGGAAAGCCGCACACCGCAACCAGAGAGTAGCCCCCGCTCGCCACAACCAGAGAAAAGGCCTGAGCAGCATGAAGACCCAGCCCAGCCAAAAACAAATTAATTTTTTTTTTTTAAAAAAAAGGGTTATTAGAATAAAACTGAATGAGAGACAGCACAGTGTAGCAGAAAATTATTGGAAATACAGTAAGCTATCAGGTACTGGGCTCCCGTCTTCTGCCAGGCACTACACCAGAGGCTGAAATAGTCAAAGGATGGGGGTTAAGGCCACAACTGTTCCCTGACCCACCCTGTGATCTCAGATGATCCATGTAAGAAACTTGAAGACAGTCCCAATCACACAAAATCACTTGTGGAGAATACCGTTACTATTTTTGCTGATTGTGGAAGGCTAAAAAATGTCCCCTCAGACAGTCCCAAACTCTAATCCCCAAAATCTGTGAACATTACCTTACGTGTCAAGAGATATAGTTGAGGGTCTTAACCAAAATGCAGTCATGGTTATCCTAACAAAACGGAGACTCATAGGGAGATTCATAGCTACAAGAGGAGAGCATGCACAGAAGCAAACATAGGAGTGATGCGGCCACAAGCCAAGGAACTCGGGCAGTCACCCGAAGCCGGGAGAAGTGGGTACAGGCTCTCCCATAGCGTCTTAGAGAAAGTGTGCCTGGGGCTACAATCTTGATTTTTACCCAGTGAGCCTGATTTTGGATTTCTGGCTCCCAGAACTGGGAGGGAGATTGGTGCTGTTTTAAACCACCAAATTTGTGGCTTAGGAAACTAATCCACTGATTAATCAGTTCATTTCCTTTTCCCCCACAACAGTGCATGTGGCAGATATTATCCCCATGTTACGGATGAGGAAACCTGGGCGCGGTGGTGTGGACCAGTCACAGGGACGGAGCAGGGCCAGCTGCAGACTCCATCAGTCTGATCTTCCCAGCATGTCTTCCACGTGAACTGACACGTGGGTTCCCTGGCCCTTAGGGACAGCCTGGGAAAGTCAACCCCAGAACACTGTCTCTCTAAAAAATGCTCTAAAGATTCCAAAGAAAAGACAAAAGGACGTTTAGACCCACAGGAGAGAAGGGTGTGCTCACCACACAAACACTATTCTCTATTTAGAAATCAAGGCCATGCAATTAACCCATTCATTGAAGGGTCCGAGTTATGAGGTCATACACGTCACAGACAGGCTGTCCCCAAAACTTACAGGCATTTGAATCGAAGGAAAAATTAAAACTTGTCCTAAGGGACTGGAATGCAAAAGTAGGAAGTCAAGAAACACCTGGAGTAACAGGCAAATTTGGCCTTGGAATACGGAATGAAGCAGGGTGAAGACTAATAGTTTTGCCAAGAAAATGACTGGTCATAACAAACACCCTCTTCCAACAACACAAGAGAAGACTCTATACATGGACATCACCAGATGGTCAACACCGAAATCAGATTGATTATATTCTTTGCAGCCAAAGATGGAGAAGCTCTATACACTCAGCAAAAACAAGACCAGGAGCTGACTGTGGCTCAGACCATGAACTCCTTATTGCCAAATTCAGACTTAAATTGAAGAAAGTAGAGAAAACCACTAGACCATTCGGGTATGACCTAAATCAAATCCCTTATGATTATACAGTGGAAGTGAGAAATAGATTTAAGGGCCTAGATCTGATAGATAGAGTGCCTGATGAACTATGGAATGAGGTCCGTGACATTGTACAAGAGACAGGGATCAAGACCATTCCCATAGAAAAGAAATGCAAAAAAGCAAAATGACTGTCTGGGGAGGCCTTACAAATAGCTGTGAAAAGAAGAGAAGTGAAAAACAAAAGAGAAAAGGAAAGATATAAACATCTGAATGCAGAGTTCCAAAGAATAGCAAGAAGAGATAAGAAAGCCTTCTTCAGCCATCAATGCAAAGAAATAGAGGAAAACAACAGAATGGGAAAGACTAGGGATCTCTTCAAGAAAATCAGAGATACCAAAGGAACATTTCATGCAAAGATGAGCTGGATAAAGGACAGAAATGGTACGGACCTAACAGAAGCAGAAGATATTAAGAAGAGATGGCAAGAATACACAGAAGAACTGTACAAAAAAGATCTTCACGACCCAGATAATCACAATGGTGTGATCATTGACCTAGAGCCAGACATCCTGGAATGTGAAGTCAAGTGGGCCTTAGAAAGCATCACTACGAACAAAGCTAGTGGAGGTGATGGAATTCCAGTTGAGCTACTCCAAATCCTGAAAGATGATGCTGTGAAAGTGATGCACTCAATATGCCAGCAAATTCAGAAAACTCAGCAGTGGCCACAGGACTGGAAAAGGTCAGTTTTCATTCCAATCCCAAAGAAAGGCAATGCCAAAGAATGCTCACACTACCGCACAATTGCACTCATCTCACACGCTAGTAAAGTAATGCTCAAAATTCTCCAAGCCAGGCTTCAGCAATATGTGAACCGTGAACTTCCTGATGTTCAAGCTGGTTTTAGAAAAGGCAGAGGAACCAGAGATCAAATTGCCAACATCTACTGGATCATAGAAAAAGCAAGAGAGTTCCAGAAAAACATCTATTTCTGCTTTATTGACTATGCCAAAGCCTTTGACTGTGTGGATCACAATAAACTGTGGAAAATACTTCAAGAAATGGGAATACCAGACCACCTGATCTGCCTCTTGAGAAATTTGTATGCAGGTCAGGAAGCAACAGTTAGAACTGGACATGGAACAACAGACTGGTTCCAAATAGGAAAAGGAGTTCGTCAAGGCTGTATATTGTCACCCTGTTTATTTAACTTATATGCAGAGTACATCATGAGAAACGCTGGACTGGAAGAAACACAAGCTGGAATCAAGATTGCCAGGAGAAATATCAATAACCTCAGATATGCAGATGACAGCACCCTTATGGCAGAAAGTGAAGAGGAACTCAAAAGCCTCTTGGTGAAAGTGAAAGTGGAGAGTGAAAAAGTTGGCTTAAAGCTCAACGTTCAGAAAACGAAGATCATGGCATCCGGTCCCATCACTTCATGGGAAATAGATGGGGAAACAATGCAAACAGTGTCAGACTTTATTTTTCTGGGCTCCAAAATCACTACAGATGGTGACTGCAGCCATGAAATTAAAAGACGCTTACTCCTTGGAAGGAAAGTTATGACCAACCTAGATAGCATATTCAAAAGCAGAGACATTACTTTGCCAACAAAGGTTCGTCTAGTCAAGGCTATGGTTTTTCCTGTGGTCACGTATGGATGTGAGAGTTGGACTGTGAAGAAGGCTGAGCGCCAAAGAATTGATGCTTTTGAACTGTGGTGTTGGAGAAGACTCTTGAGAGTCCCTTGGACTGCCAGGAGATCCAACCAGTCCATTCTGAAGGAGATCAGCCCTGGGATTTCTTTGGAAGGAATGATACTAAAGCTGAAAGTCCAGTACTTTGGCCACCTCATGCGAAGAGCTGACTCATTGGAAAAGACTCTGATGCTGGGAGGGATTGGGGGCAGGAGGAGAAGGGGACGACAGAGGATGAGATGGCTGGATGGCATTACTGACTCGATGGACGTGAGTCTGAGTGAACTCCAGGAGTTGGTGATGGACAGGGAAGCCTGGCGTGCTGCGATTCATGAGGTCGCAAAGAGTCGGACACGACTGAGCAACTGATCTGATCTGATCTGATCTGAAGACTCCTTCCACTGCAAAATAAACCTCAGAGCCTTTACTTGGAATCCAGAAGAGCATTTACCACGTGCAGGGCCCCGTGGTCCTACTGACAGATAGCTGCTAACATCCCAGTCATCTTGGCTTTCCTAAGAAGAAGAGTTTGGGGTGGTGAAAATCATCACGAAATACAGCACTAACTGGGTGAGTGTGCACTTCTGCTGCAAGTCTAGACCTATTGATGATGACACTTGGTGGAAAATACGGAGTATTTCAAACATAGTTTTGCATAGACTATGATTACAGTCTGGAAATAAAAAGAAAGAGAAACAAATGCCAAGGTAAACACTTGGAAGGATAAACACTAACAATAATATTGTCAAATAATAATAATATTGTAAACACTAACAACACATGAACATATGCTCAACAGCACTAATTGTTAGGGAAACGCACATCAAAATTACAATGAGATATCACTTCAAAAGTCAGACGCCTTGTGCGCTGCTGATGGGAATGTAAATTAGTGCAGCCGTCATGGAAAACAATGTGGAGTTCCTCAAAAAATTAAACATAGAATTATCATGAATGATCCAGCAATTCAGTTCTGAGTCTCTATCTACTCAAAAGGACTGAAAGTAGGGACTCAGACAGATATGTGTACCTAATGTTTGTACCAGCATTATGCTTGCACAGGAGTCAAAATATGAAAACAAACTATCATCAGACGAATAGAAAAGAAAATGTGACGTGCACATACAGTGGAGTATTACTCAGCCCCGAAGGAAGGAAATGATGACACATGCTACAACACAGATGTCATCATGCTAAGTGAAAGCCAGTCACAAAAAGATACACGCTATCCAATTCCACTCACATGAAGTATCTAGAACAGTCAAGCTCGTACATACAGAAAATACAATGGTAGTTGCCGGGGACTAGGGGGAGGGAGAAATGGGGAGCTACGGTTTAAGGGGTATGGAGTTTCAGTTTGGGAAGATGAAAAAGTTTTAGAGATGGACGGTGGTGGCAGGTGCACGACAGTGTGAATGGAAAAGGTTAAAAATCGTTAACACGGTAAACGTTATATCATACAACACCAACTAAAAGAAGAAAGAAACACTAGCAAAAGCTGTTTAAGAATAATGAGTTTGGACTCCTCTGGTGGTCCAGTGGGTAAGAATCTGCCTGCCAATGCAGGAGGCACAGGTTCAAACCCTGGTCTGGGAAGATCCCACATGCTATGGAGCAACTAAGCCCACGGACCACAGCTACTGAAGCCTGCACCCTCTAGAGCGTGTGCGCCGCAAGAGAAGCCGCTGCAATGAGAGGCCCTGCGTGCGCAACAAAGACCCAGCCCAGCCAAAAGAAAAATAAGTAAAAAAATCAATTATTTTTTTAAAATCAAGTCAAAAAAAGAATGAGTTTAATACATAACTATCACTTTGCTGTACACCTGAAACATTGGAAATCAAATACACTTCAACAAAAACAAAACAAAGAATGATGAGTTTGTGGGTGAGGTTTTATTTTGCCTTTCTTTTGACTTCAACCTTTCATTCATGAAATTTTTCTTTAAAAAAAGGTATGCTGCTGCTGCTGCTAAGTTGCTTCAGTCGTATCCGACTCTGTGAGACCCCATAGACGGCAGCCCACCAGGCTCCCCCGTCCCTGGGATTCTCCAGGCAAGAACACTGGAGTGGGTTGCCATTCCCTTCTCCAATGCGTGAAAGCGAAAAGTGAAAGTGAAGTCGCTCAGTCGTGTCCGACTCTTTGCAACCCCATGGACTGCAGCCTACCAGGCTCTTCCGTCCATGGGATTTTCCAGGCAAGAGTAAAAGGTATGTGTGGTATTAAATATCAAAAAAAGAAAAAAATGTGACCATCCTAGGGCAAGCCAACTCATTTCGGATCCACCGCTTCCGGGGTTTCATGGAATTCCCGTGGGAATGACCTTTCCCACTTCTGGAATATAAATGATCACAACGTGAAAATCCAAATCCCTATCCATGTTTGTGAAAGCCGTTCCCTTCAGAGAGCTGAAGCGACAAAGCCAGCCAAAAGCACTTCCCAGCCGTCCAACTAGAGATTTATATTGCACATGGACATAAAGAAACATTATGTAACATAAGCTGTGGGGCAGGAGAGAGAACTCTGGTCTTGGAACCAGAAGATGAATTCAAGACCTGCTTCACCCACCAACTCCCTGCACTGGACCAATTAAAAAGTCCCCAGGCTCCTGCTGCCTTTTGCATGGGTGAAGGAACACCTGCTTCATAACGAGACAATAAATCCTGGAAAGGACCCACACCTTACTAATACCAGGGGTTTATACACAGCATGAGAGAGAGAACACAGCCCGCCACAGAGCAGGTGCTTAATAAACGATGCCTGCCTGCTTCCTCTCCTTCCCAAACTACACAAATGTATACCTCAAAGGGCTTCATGCCTGCTTATTCCTGAACTTCTTAGGAAGGAATAGACTGCTAGATTGACTCCTAATTACCTCAAATCTGCCACCATCTCTGAAAAAGAAACCCTTGTCCTAAAATTATTAATGAGGCTGGCTTTCTGTTTTATGGTCAGATAACCATAAATAAGAGAAAGCTGGCAAAATACCAAGCTGGAAGTCTTAGTCTAAATTAGTCCCTTCCCCCACCCCCACAAAAAAAAAAAAAAAAAGTTTCTAGAGTTTTTCTTAAAGTTCGTATTCTGGAATTCCAGAAAACAGAAGGCTCCAGTACTCAGTTCTGTGTGACCTTGGGCAAATTACTTGCCCTCTCTGAGCCTCAGTTTGCACATCCCAAAGCATGATGCGAAACACACAGGGCAACTGAGCTTCTAAGAAGTAAAGGTGAGTAAGAACTCTAATTGTTAAGAAATTAATCATTTAACTCTAATTGTTAAGAAATTACTCATTTAACTCTAATTGTTAAGAAATTAATCAGTTTCACAATTGCTGTAATTCCCCCTCCATCTGTAAAACAAATTTTAAAATTTTAGCACATACTTGATCATTCCTAGATAGCATATTCAAAAGCAGAGACATTACTTTGCCAACAAAGGTTCGTCTAGTCAAGGCTATGGTTTTTCCTGTGGTCATGTATGGATGTGAGAGTTGGACTGTGAAGAAAGCTGAGCGCCAAAGAATTGATGCTTTTGAACTGTGGTGTTGGAGAAGATTCTTGAGAGTCCCTTGGACTGCAAGGAGATCCAACCAGTCCATTCTGAAGGAGATCAGCCCTGGGATTTCTTTGGAAGGAATGATGCTAAAGCTGAAAGTCCAGTACTTTGGCCACCTCATGCGAAGAGCTGACTCATTGGAAAAGACTCTGATGCTGGGAGGGACTGGGGGCAGGAGGAGAAGGGGACAGAGGATGAGATGGCTGGATGGCATCACTGACTCGATGGACGTGAGTCTGAGTGAACTCCGGGAGTTGGTGATGGACAGGGAGGCCTGGCGTGCTGCGATTCCCGGTCGCAAAGAGTCGGACACGACTGAGCGACTGAACTGAACTGAACTGATCATTCTCAGTAGACCATCACCATTCAGGGTTTATACAGCATTGTCCTGGCAGCCAACATCATGTTTCCGAACAGCAGTGACTCGTCTGCAAAGTAAGGGTTCCCTTTTCAACTTTTCTCACCCTACCAAAAGCACCAACCAAGGGAACTAAATCAAATAAAACATCTGTTATATTTATTTTCTTTCTACAAATGTAATCAAACAACAGGACTACAGCACCAAGACATAAAAAAGGGCACCCTCAAACTTTCGTAGGTGCAATTTTCACTAAGTATAGCTTAATGAACTCAATAGTTCATTAACTTTTGCAGAAAAAGTTCCAAATAGTGCAATTAAGAGACGTTTACAGGAACACAATGCATTTCTTCTCAACTAAGGACAAGTCACATGAACCACCCAGCTAAGACTCCTTTGAAAATGAGGGGGAAAGACCATTATTTCAGAGCAAGGGCATGAAGGACTCTGGGACAACCCTGGACACAGTCCAAAGAGCTTCTAGGCTAACTGTGTGACTGTGGGCAAATCTCTGAACGTCTCTGTTCACCAATAAATCAGAGACAGTAATACACACCCAGCTTCCTATCCTGGCATCCTGATTCCCATTGCTCAGATGAAGAAACCTAAGACTCAGGGTCAAAGTCAATGCCATGGCAAGTCAATGCCAGAATGAGGACTCAAAAGTCGATTCTGTTTACTTCCACAGCCCAGTGCTCTTTCCTTGCTACATGGCAATGAGCGCCAAGATTTCTCTCCTTTTGCTGGTGATGGGTTTGATCCTGAGAGCTTTCCAATAAGAAAATGGATAATCCAGTGTGAAATCGTGAAATATAATCGGAGTTCATTCTCTGCCAAGATTAATAAGCAGTCTAAAATGCATTGAGCCCACACTCTGCCCAAGTGTTTTATACTCCATTTGATCCTGGAATGCCCCTTTAGGTAATTCATTAGAGCAAAAAACTTACACACCACTTAAGGTCCATATCTGGGAGGAGTCACTTACTCCCCCCAGCAATCCTATTTTACAGATAAGCCAACTGAGGCAGAGTCAAGTGACCTGCCCCAAATCACACAGCTCGCAGTCATGGGTGAATTCAAACCCAGGCAGCTTGGTCCCAGAGCTGTGCTCTTAATCCCGACTTCCGACACCAGGGACTCATCACCACCCATCTTCCTGATGAAGACAGAATCTGAGGGGTGGGATGGTAAACAGCTCACCCAAGCGATCCTGGTTGGCCTGACCTCATCATCTGGTAACTCTGAACCTGGTCTGCCTGACCTCATCACCTGGGCCCTGACCACCAAGCTGAGCTTTAAGGCCCAGCTGGCAGAGGTGACGCCCACGTGACACCACTGGGCCCAGGCAGGTGAGTTACCAAACAGGACCGGATCCGTGTTCTCGCAGCAACAGGCTGAAGGAGGCAGGACGGGAAGCCTGTGGTGGCAGAGCAGAGCAGGCAGCACAACCAAATGAGCTCAAAGGCCCAATCAGCCATTTCACTGACTCTGCTGAATGCACAGGGTATCGCAGAAACTTCTAGAACCTTCTAGACCAGCCGACGGTTAGACCAGCCGACGGTTAACTATTTTATCTGTGGTTGGGGGCTCTAAGAGCCGAGTTCATTTAGCAAAGTAAAGACCTTCTGAGCCTGTTAAGTCAACGGGAATAGAGACAGAACTGCTCACTAGACCACCTGGCGAGGAAGTCCTCCAGGGAGGGCCCATGACTGCCCTTCCTTCTCAGACAATCCGAAGACGCTTCTCAGACAATCCAAGACGCTTCTCAGACCTCGAGGCCATAGGAGGGAATCCTTCCGGTGAGTCTGGGGGTCACAGAGCTCATCGTGTGCTTTACCTTCATAGCATCTCTGTGGGGATCGCAAAAGCTTCGTGGTCTCCGCGTTTCTTGATCTTGACCTTCCGTCAAGCCTTTAAGAATTTCCAAAGATGTCCAGGCCACCCGTTCAGGAGGAGACACCTGAGAATCAGGCTTCCAGCGCAGAGAATCCATTTGACACACTCCAGCTCAGGTAGAGTCATCCTGGAAGAAGCTCAGGCTACAAGCTCCCCCCAAGCAATACACACCCACCCCCCAAATTCCTCATACCTCCTGCCCTTGTTAACCCAGAAGTCTGGTGTCCCTGGCCTCACTTTCAACTGAGACTCCTCTTACACCCATTGGAATGCTCTCGTGCTGACGGAGGCATTTTCTAGAAAGCCAAGTTTTTGTAAAGGGAGGATGGGTATAACCTAAATTATAAGCCTCTTTCGGAAAGTTACCTGCCTCTCAACATTGGTAGGAAACTTATGCCATATTTACAATCTCTAGTGGAAAGTTTTAAAACTAAAGGGTCTTAATGACTCCTGGCAGAGGCAATTTAAAGCTACAGCTTATTATTTAAATAACAAACAGTTATTGAGAAACTACTAAGAGCAAGACAAGAGGAATAAAACATTCAACAGCACGGAGTGTACACATTGCTATATTTGAAAGAGATAACCAACAAAGACCTACTGTATAACACAGGGAACTCCGCTCAGTACTCTGCAGTAACCTAAATGGGAAAAAAATTTGAAAAAGAATAGATATATGTATAACTGAATCATTTTGTTGTACACCTGAAACTAACACTTCATGGACTATGCTCCAATATAAAAGTTAAAAATTAAATTAAAAAATAAAAACAAAGAGCATGCAGATCTCCAGGCATTTCTGCCATTTCCCCCTTTACCCTGATGGATCTCAGAGCTGACTCGCCCAAACGTTAGTCATTGACTTCTGGGCAAGTGCTGACATTCCCAGACGGAAATCACTTTGTCAGTGACCTATCCCCACCCTGCCACTTATCACAAAACCTGAGGATACCAAAATGATCTCAGAGGTCACCAAGCCCAATCCCAAACTGAAATCTCCCGTCTCGCATCTCCCAGTCTCCACCCTCTTAAGCTCCTGGTGGTCCACACTCTCCCATTGCCCAAGTCTCTGACCAAACCCATCACAATCCTTCAGAAAGAAATTCTCCCCCAAGGAAATGTCTCCATTGCCTACATAAACAGAGTGGAAGCTCCTCTCTGTTCATTCAACAGCCAGGGGGGCCGTGGTTGATAGACACACGGCAAGACTAATCTAGCAGAGATGGGGAGCCCCAAACAGGGATGACTAAGCTTACCGGCACACAAGGAACTCTGCGTTCAAACGGGTATACCGTTCCTTTTCTCCTTTGCCTTTAGCTTCTCTTCTTTTCTCAGCTATACAAATAGCTGAGGTTTCCTCAGACAACCTTTTTGCATTTCTTTTCCTTGGGGATGGTCTTGATCACTGCCTCCTGTACAATGTCAGGAACCTCTGTCCATAGTTCTTCAGGCATTCTGTCTATCAGATCTAATCCCTTGACTCTATTTGTCACTTCCACTGTATAATCGTAAAGGATTTGATTTAGGTCATACCTGAAAGGTTGAGTGGTTTTCCCTACTTTCTTCAATTTAACTCTGAATTTGGCAATAAGGAGTTCATGATCTGAGCCACAGTCAGCTCCTGGTCTTGTTTTTGCTGATTGTATAGAGCTTCACCATCTTTGGCTGCAAAGAATATAATCAATCTGATTTCAGTATTGACCATCTGGTGATGTCCATGTGTAGAATCTTCTCTTGTGTTGTTGGAAGAGGGTGTTTGCTATGACCAGTGCATTCTCTTGGCAAAACTCTGTAAGGTTTTGCCCTGCTTCATTTTGTACTCCAAGGCCAAATTTGCCTGTTACTCCAGGTATCAATTGCTTCATGACCCCGATAACCACGATGGTATGATCACTCACCTAGAGCCAGACATCCTGGAATGTGAAGTCAAGTGGGCCTTAGGAAGCATCACTATGAACAAAGCTAATGGAGGTGATGGAATTCCAATTGAGCTATTTCAAATCCTCAAAGATGATGCTGTGAATGCCAGCAAATTTGGAAAACTCAGCAGTGGCCACAGAACTAGAAAAGGTCAGTTTTCACTCCAATCCCAAAGAAAGGCAATGCCAAAGAATGCTCAGACTACCACACAATTGCACTCATCTCACACACCAGTAAAGTAATGCTCAAAATTCTCCAAGCCAGGCTTCAACAGTACATGAACCGTGAACTTCCACATGTTCAAGCTGGACTTAGAAAAGGCAGAGGAACCAGAGGTCAAATTGCCAACATCTGCTGAATCACTGAAAAAGGAAGAGAGTTTCAGAAAAAACATCTACTTCTGCTTTATTGACTATGCCAAAGCCCTTGACTGTGTGGATCACAACAAACTGTGGAAAATTCTTCAAGACATGGGAATACCAGACCACCTGACCTGCCTCCTGAGAAATCTCTATGCAGGTCAGGAAGCAACAGTTAGAACCAGACATGAACAACAGACTGGTTCCAAATCTGGAAAGGAGTACGTCAAGGCTATATATTGTCACCCTGCTTATTTAACTTATATGCAGAGTACATCATACGAAATGCTGGGCTAGATGAAGCACAAGCTGGAATCAAGATTGCCAGGAAAAATATTAATAACCTCAGATACACAGATGACATCACCCTTATGGCAGAAAGTAAAGAGGAACTGAAGAGCCTCTTGATGAAAGTGAAAAAAAGAGAGTGAAAAATCTGGCTTAAAACTCCACATTCAAAAAACTAAGATCATGGCATCTGGTCACATCACTTCATGGCAAATAGATGAGGAAACAGTGGAAACAGTGACAGACTTTTTTTTGGAGGGGGACTCCAAAATCACTGCAGATGGCGACTGCAGCCATGAAATTAAAAGACACTTACTCCTTGGAAGGAAAGTTATGAGCAACCTAGACAGCATACTGAAAAGCAGAGACATTGCTGTGCCAACAAAGGTCCGTCTAGTCAAAGCTATGGTTTTTCCTGTAGTCATGTATGGATGTGAGAGTTGGACTATAAAGAAAGCTGAGAGCCAAAGAATTGATGCTTTTGAACTGTGGTGTTGGAGAAGATTCTTGAAAGTCCCTTGGACTACAAGGAGATCCAACCAGTCCATCCTAAAGGAAATCAGTCCTGGGTGTTCATTGGAAGGACTGAGGCTGAAGCTGCAACTCCAATACTTTGCCACCTGATGGTGAAGAACTGAGTCACTGCAAAAGAACCTGACGCTGGGCAAGACTGAAGGCGGGAGGAGAAGGAGACGACAGAGGATCAGATGGTTGGATGGCATCACCGACTCATGACATGAGTTTGGGTGGACTCCGGGAGTTGGTGATGGACAAGAAACCCTGGCGTGCTGCAGTCCATGGGGTCGCAGAGTCGAAACGGCTGAGCGACTGAACTGAGCACAAAAACGGGTGGATGAGGCCTCAGTATTTAGACACCAACAGTCTTTCATTCACAGAAATAGGTAACTAGGGACAGTAGGGACTAAAGGGGGAGGTGCAGTGGGCAATGATCAATAAAGATATTTTCTCCAGAGTTAGCAGGAATACCAATGTATTGGTATTCAATAAAAAAAGTTGGTATACAATTCTGTATATCAACTTTTAGTTAAGATATTTCTTCAGATAAAATGTCAGTAATATTCTGGGAATTTCCTGGTGGTCCAGTGGTTAAAGATTCCACACTTCCACTTCAGGGAGCACTGGTTCCATCTCTGGTCGGGGAACTAGAACCCCATAAGCCCCACAACTACACACACACACACACACACAGAAAAAGTTATATTTATCATGTCATTTTGGGAAACAGGAAAAACATAAACTATGAAAACTAAACCCCTCTTTAACTCTTCAGCCAGGTATTTATTGAGTCCAATCATGGTGGAAAATAGTCTTGAACTCTGTTCTCGAAGGGTCCTCAGGATTAGAATTAGGGAGAGAAAACAAATGCACATAAAACAATTAGAAAACGATTATGGGCTAGCTGGAGTTCCAAGGGTAAGATTTCAGAAACTGAAGGAGTGTGGTTCAGTCACCAGTTCATTAGTACTTAGACTATAGCCAGAGTCAGGCAGAGGAGGAAGCTGTCAGCAAAACATTCCCTTCTTTATCTCACAGTGTATCTTCTCTATCAGCAAATGGATTTCCTTTCAGCCGGTCTAAGACCTTGTGGGTCAGGGCCACCTGCCCAGTTCAGGCCAGAAGGAAACAGAGGAAACAAATTAGGTCACCCATTCAACAATGCTCCTCTCCCCGGAATAGTTCCTCTTCAAAAGGACAGAATAACAGGCATTGCAAAACCGCTCTGTGGACGTGTTTATAAACTCTACGCCTGTAGCCTCCAACCTTTCCTCCTGCAATTCCATGGAAAGCCTCTTTCAAGCCCCTTCCTTCTCCAGGGAGCACCCACGAGAGCCAGGGCAAGATGCTCTCAGAGGGCAGATTGGACCCTCTGCGGCCCGGCAGTTTCACACACCCCCATCATCATTTACTGGTCAGCATCTTTGCTTAAGTAAAGACCTGTCATTGCCTTCGTAAACCCCCAATAAACGTTTATTTACTCTAGCATGTCAGAAGGCAAGAAGATAATTTGGTGACAAAGCAACCATATCAGAAAACTCAACCTCCATCCTGTGTCATGCTGGGAAAGACTGAGGGCAGGAGGAGAAGGGGGCGACAGAGGAGGAGACGGGTGGATGGCATTATCAACTCAATGGACTTGAGTTTGAGCAAACTCTGGGAGATGGTGAAGGACAGGGAGGCCTGGTGTGCTGCAGTCCATGGGGTCACAAAGATTTCAGACACGACGCAGCAACTGAACAAGTCCTGTGTTAGCCCCACTGGGCCTGATGTCACCATTTCTCTCCCAGTTCTTGTCTAGGGTCAGTGCCATCTCCCAGGGCACCCTCAGCTGCTAGGGTCTCCTCTGAACTCCTAGTGAAGAGGTTCTGAAAATGATCTATACTTAGCTCAGGGACGCTAAAGACTTTCGCAGCTGAAGTCCACTCCCAAGCAAAGGTCTCCATCTACATCTCCTTAACCTTCTGGGGCCATTTTACAGATAAGGAATCTGAGGCTGAGAAATGAAACAACTTGGCCAAAATCGCACAGAGACGCGAACAGACATCTCACTTCCCACATCACTGCTCTTTACCCTCGACGCAATCCTGTTTTCCACCATAAGAGTGTAGTTTGGGGGGGCTTCCCTGGCAGTTAATATAATCTGCGCTTCCACTGCAGCGGGCTTGGGTTCAATCCCTGGTCGGAAAACTAAGATCCCACAATTTTTAAAAAATGAGTGCAGGTTTTCAAACTGGCAAATGGAAGCCGGCTCAAAGCACTAAAGCATCTGTGTGTGATTAAAGGGCTCCTAGGAAGCGGCAGGGCCATGAAGACTGGAGAACCATGAACCTATTAACCGTCAGGTACCCCAGAGACCGATCGCAGGCTCCCTCCTGGCGGACACACACCCAGAAGCGGGGCACGTCTTGATCCACACTGAGCAGGCAGCTGCCCCCACCGGCTGGTCAGACACACTCCAGTTCCCAGACCCAGCCTCCAAGATCTTGGACCCCTGGCCACCCTCGGGGTCCAGGGCGAAATAAAATGGAAGCAGATGGGCAAATGATTTTGGAGGAATACCCTTCTTATCAGTTTACCTTTAACGCTGAGCCTTATAAACAGAGCAGGACTGGCCTGACCCCTGAGTCATAAATTCAGGGGTTAAAAAAATAAACGATTACTACTGACTATCAAGAACAAGAAACAGAACTTCACAGTTCTGGCTCTGAGTCAATTACAGCGCCACTGACTTACGCCCCACAGAGCGCACTTCCAATGGCTAATTTCTCTCCAGATGGCGGCTTGTACTTTTCCAGGCAGAATCTCATCTCCCCGAGCCTGGCCTCCCCTTTCAACGGCTCCGTGTGTTTTCCCAACGTCCTCTGTGTGCGGAGGGCTTTGCAACACCTCCAGGTTTGCTGCCACCTCCAGATTTAATTAGCGGACTGTTTACTCCCCCTTCACTGTTTGGAATATCTTAAGTAAAACCAGGCCTCCATTGAGCCCGTGGGGACTCCACCCCGGGCCTCCTTCCAGTCTGCTCCCTGGTGCATTACTGCTTGCCCAGCTCCAAGCCTGGGTCTGGCCCTTGTCCAAGGCGAGTCTGTGCTGTGAGCCAGCCACTGGGTACCACGTGAGTGCCTTCCAGCCCTGGGGGTGCCTTAGCGCCAGGAGACTATGCAGAAGGAAGGGCAGAGGTGGTCAAATAAAAAATAAATGAAGTGACACTCAGTGAAGGCAAGGCTTTATTGTTCTGTGTTTTTTTAAAAAGGTGCAGACAGGCCATCTGAACACACATTTTTTTAGGACTTCTCCATGTGACCTATACCTTAGAAGGAAAAAAAAAAAGCAAGGAGCGAAGGGTGAAAGAAATGGAGAGAGCAGGGCAAGAAGGGGAAACAGACGAGAAGCCAAATGAATGATCTGCTTTTTTTTCCTAATGAACCACTAACTATAGCCATTAACAAACTGAATATGTATTTTCTGTTCAACAACACAGGATTTAAACATGTAAAACGAGGTCTCTTCTTGCAAGGATTTTGGCATCCATCAGAGCAAACAAATCAGCAACGGGCAGCAACGGAAACAAACATGAAACCAACGGCAAGCCATGTAAATAGGCATGAAGTTCATTTTCTACATGCGATTTAATGATGCAAGGACGAACGAATTATTCTGGCGATGGAGCAGGAGCGGAGATGAGAGAAACGTCTCTCTGGACCAGCTACCACCAGGCACAATCCAGGAGGCCCCCACACAAACAGCCTGATGCTGACGGACCATTACAGATACGACAAAGCGACGGATGAGATCTCATCTCCCCACGCTGTACCGCCCCTCCTTTTCTACTGCTTCCAGGCTCTTGATTAGTTTTTCTGAAACTATTTTAGGGTTCCTGTGACTACTCTTCTTTACTCTTAAGCTTTTAGAAGGAAGTCAGGCAATTAAATGTGCAGAGCTATTATTATTCATAATAGGTGCTGGTATCGTGTCTACCTGATCATCTATATTTGCCTTAACGAATTCTGCTGCAGAGAAAATTCCTCTGTCCTTCCAGGGAGCTGGTTATGAAAACGCACTGTTTGTAAGTCACTCTCCCTTCAAACTGTCATTTTCCCCACACCTTGGCTTCAAAACACACTTCAGACAGCCCATCAGAACTAAGCGATTCCTTAAATAAGAGAGACTCCACTTACTCTGGGCTTCCCTGGTAACTCAGTCGGTAAAGAATCTGCCTGCAATGCAGAAAACCTGGGTTTGATCCCTGGGTCAGGAAGATCCCCTGGAGAAGGAAATGGCAACCCACTCTGGTATTCTTGCCTGGAAAATCCTGTGGACAGAGGAACCTGGCAGGTCCACGGGCTTCCAAGAGTCGGACACGACTTAGCAACTAAACCACCACTACTACCACCTATTCCAGCAGGTGGTCCTGGGAAGATAAAGGAGAACCCATTCCCTCCACCAGGGCTCCTCAATAAAACACATGATTTTAAATTTTCTAGTAGCTACATTTTTAAAAAGTGAAAAGGTTAAATATACGGTAATCTCTAGGTCCATCCATGTTGCTGCAAATGGCATTATTTCATTCCTTTTGATGGCTGAGTAGTACTCCATTGAATACATATACCACATCTCTTTATCCATTCATCTCTTGATGGACATTTAGGTTTTTTCCATGTCTTGGCTATTGTAAATAGTGCTGCTGTGAACATAAGAGTGTGTGTATCTTTTTAGAATTAGAGTTTTGTCCGGGGTGGGAAGGCTAGATCATATGGCAACTCCAGTTTTTTTGAGGAACCTTCATACTGTTTTCACAGTGGCTGTACCAATTTATATTCCCACCAACAGTGTAGGAAGGTTCCCTTTTCTCCACACTGCTGCTGCTGCTGAGTCACTTCAGTCATGTCCAACTCTGTGCAACCCCATAGACGGCAGCCCACCAGGCTCCCCCATCCCTGGGATTCCCCAGGCAAGAACACTGGAGTGGGTTGCCATTTCCTTCTCCAAAGCATGAAAGTGAAAAGTGAAAGTGAAGTCGCTCAGTCGTGTCCGACCCTTAGCAACCCCATGGACTGCAGCCTACCAGGCTCCTCCATCCACGGGATTTTCCAGGCAAGAGTACTGGAGTGGGGTGCCATGGCCTTCTCCAAAGCATTAAAGTGAAAAGTGAAAGTGAAGTCACTCAGTCGTGTCCGACTCTTAGCGACCCCATGGACTGTATGTAGCCCACCATGCTCCTCCATTCATGGGATGTGCCAGGCAAGAGTACTCTCCAGTATTTGTTATTTGTAGATTTTTTGATGATGACTGTTTTGACCAGTGTGAGGCAGTACCTCACTGTAGTTTTGATCTGCATTTCTCTAAAAATTAGTGATGTTGAGCATCTTTTTCATGTACATGTTGGCCATCTGTCTGTCTTCTTGGGAGACATCAGTTCAGTTCAGTTCAGTCACTCAGTCGTGTCCGACTCTTTGCGACCCCATGAATCGCAGCATGCCAGGCCTCCCTGTCCATCACCAGCTCCTGGAGTTTACCCAAACTCATGTCCATCGAGTCAGTGATGCCATCCAGCCATCTCATCCTCTGTCGTCCCCTTCTCCTCCTGCCCCCAATCCCTCCCAGCATCAGAGTCTTTTCCAATGAGTCAACTCTTCGCATGAGGTGGCCAAAGTATTGGAGTTTCAGCTTTAGCATCATTCCTTCCAAAGAACACCCAGGACTGATCTCCTTCAGAATGGACTGGTTGGATCTCCTTGCAGTCCAAGGGACTCTCATGAGTCTTCTCCAACACCATAGTTCAAAAGCATCAGTTCTTCGGCGCTCAGCTTTCTTCACAGTCCAACTTTCACATCCATATATGACCACTGGAAAAACCATAGCCTTAACTAGACGGACCTTTGTTGGCAAAGTACTGTCTCTGCTTTTGAATATGCTATCTAGGTTGGTCATAACTTTCCTTCCAAGGAGTAAGCGTCTTTTAATTGCATGGCTGCAGTCACCATCAGACTACCCATTTTCAAGAGCAGTAGCCCCAGTGGCTAGTGGCCACCAGGGTGGGCAGTCCAGCTACAGATGCTCTATGTGTGCCCAGTTGGGAATGAGGTTTAGATAAAAAATTTCTGAAGTATAAAGGATTCCTGATCTTTCTTAAATGCCTAATCACAGGATATGCAGAACTTTTCTTTCACACAGCTCCCATTCAAGGGCAGACACACCCTTTGTTCTATCAGAAATAGCCACCCAGAATCAGGAGAACCTCTCCAGGGTCCTGGATTTCATATCCACAAACCTAACACCCCTCAATAGAACAGAAAACACAGGGTATTTATTGAGTACTCCTAGGTACAGAAATCACAGTAGGGGCTGAAACAAAACATGTCCAAACTCACTATTAACTTCTAAGCACAACAGGCAGGCCAGGAGGTATTTTTCTTTGTGGATCTCCAGGCCTTATTAAAAAGTCGTTAAATCCTGCATTGAGAGAGCAAGCATCTTTAACTACAGGAAACTGAGCCCCCTGTGTTAATAACCAGCTCTGTTCTAAATTCCAGGACAAAACAAAGTATCCAAAATCAGCACTCAGTAATCTTAATTTCTGTCTGCCCATCACTGAGTCTTTACGATCCAAAGAATCTTAAAAGAACAATCACTGTCAGGGTATCTGCAGTGCATGACACTTTCTCAGGGTAGTTTTTGCTTTAAGTTAATGTACGAAGTTCTTCTTGACCCAATTTTTTTTTATATCATCTTAAAACTGAAGCATAATTAAATTAGTTTTGATTCCTTAAAATTCCTGAAAGGTATGAGTGCCAAAGAATTGATGCTTTTGAACTGTGGTGCTGGAGAAGTCCTGAGAGTCCCTTGGACTGCAAGATCAAACCAGTCAATCCAAAAGGAGGTCAACCCTGAATATTCACTGGAAGGACTGATGCTGAAGCTGAAGCACCAGTACCTGGCCACCTGATGCATAGAGTCGCCTCATTGGAAAAAGACGCTGATGCTGGGAAAGATTGAAGGCAGGAGGAGAAGGGGACAACAGACGAGGAGAAGGGGGCGACAGAGGATGAAATGGTTGGATGGCATCACTGACTCAATAGACATGAGTTTGAGCAAACTCTGGGAGATAGTGAAAGACAGTGAAGTCTGGCGTGTTGCAGATCATGGGGTCGTAAAGAGTCAGACACGACTGAGCAACTGAACAACACTGAACTACAAGCTTCACGGAGCTTCATGGGAAGAGGACCCTATTTGAGGACCCGTGAGGCTAGGAATGAGCCTGGCCCACCCACTGACAGATCCGGGTCCCCACTCACCCCAGCTGCCGCTATCACCCAGGTCAGCATCACAGGGTGGCCAAACCCTCAAGCATCCCATGGCCCATTCTTCAGTGGAATGCTGCACAAACAACCCACAGGGAACAGGACTTCGCTGGTGCTCCAGGGGTTAGGACACGGCACTGCCACCTCAGGGGGCATGGGTTTGATCCCTGGTTG
Organism: Bos grunniens; assembly: GCF_055505025.1. Classification (NCBI taxonomy): domain Eukaryota; kingdom Metazoa; phylum Chordata; class Mammalia; order Artiodactyla; family Bovidae; genus Bos; species Bos grunniens. Next base: position 153,461,963 of record NC_141165.1, read on the forward strand.
GTTGGGGAATCAAGATTCCACAGGCTGTGCAGCATGCCCCCCACAAAATGTAGGAGGAACAAGAGAGACAGCCCAGAAATAAACCCATGCACCTATAAGGTACCTTAGTTTTGACCAAGGAGGCAAGAATATACAAGGGGACAAAGACAGCCTCTTCAATCAGTGGTGCTGGGAAAACTGGACAGCTACATGTCAAAGAGTGAAATTAGAACATTTCCTAACACCATACACAAAGATAAACTCAAAATGGATTAAAGACCTAAATGGAAGACCAGACACTATAAAACTCTTAGAGGAAAACAGACAGAACACTCGATGACATAAATCAAAGCAAGATCCTCTATGACCCACCTTCTAGAGTAACGGAAATAAAAACAAAAGTAAACAAGTGCGACCTGATTAAACGTCAAAGCTTTTGCACAGCAAAGGACACTATAAGCAAGCTGAAAAGACAACCCTCAGAATGGGAGGAAATAACAGCAAATGAAACAACTGACAAAGGATTAATTTCCAAAATATTCAAGCAGCTCCTACAGAAAAACAAATCAAAAAGTGGGAAAAAGACCTAAACAGACATTTCTCCAAAGAAGACATACAGATGGCTAACAAACACATGCAAAGATGCTCAACATCACTCATTATTAGAGAAATGCAAATCAAAACCACAATGAGATATCATCTCACACTGTTCAGAATGGCCCTTATCAAAAAGTCTACAGACAATAAACGCTGGAGAGGGTGTGGAGAAAAGAGAACAGTCTTGCACTGTTGATGGGAATGCAAATTGATACAGCCACTATGGAAGACGGTATGGAAATTCCTTAAAAAACCAGGCATAAAACCATCATCGTGGTGATGGTGAAGTTGCTCAGTCGTGTCCAACTCTTTGCAACCCCATGGACTGTAGCCTACCAGGCTTCTGCATCCATGGGATTCTCTAGGCAAGAATACTGGAGTGGGTTACCATTTCCTTCTCCAGGGGATCTTCCCGACCCAGGGACTGAACCTGGGTCTCCCACATTGGAGGCAGATGCTTTAACCTCTGAGCCACCACCATATGACCCAGCAATCCCACTCCTAGGCATATACCCTGAAGAAACCAAAATTGAAAAAGACACACATATCCCAATGTTCATTGCAGCACTTTTTACAATAGCTAGAACATGGAAGCAACCTAGATGTCCATCGACAGATGAATGGATAAAGAAGTTGTGGTACATATACACAATGGAATACTACTCAGCCATAAAAAGGAATGCATTTGCGTCAGTTCTGATGAGGTGGATGAACCTGGAACCTATTATACAGAGTGAAGTGAGTCAGAAAAAGAAAGATAAGTATCGTATTCTAATGCATATATACAGAATCTAGAAAAATGGTTCTAAAGAATTTATTTACAGGGCAGCAGTGGAGAAACAGACATAGAGAAGGGACTTATGGACGTTGGGGAGAGGGGAGGAGAGGGTGAGATGTATGGAAAGCGTAACATGGAAACTTACATTACCATATGTAAAATAGATAGCCAACAGAAACTTGCTGTATGGCTCAGGAAACTCAAACAGGGGCTCTGTATCAACCTAGAGGGGTGGGATAGGAAGGGAGATGGGAGGAAGGTTCAAAAGGGAGGAGATATATGTATACCTATGGCTGATTCATGTTGAGGTTTGACAGAAAACAACAAAATTCTGTAATGCAATTATCCCTCAATAAAATATTAAAAAAAAAGAAGCAATATTATTAAAAAATTCAATAAAGACTCTGAAAATGAAAAAAAAAAAAAAATGTAGGGAGCACTTCCAGAGCAAGAATTCCCCTTTTCCAACATTCTGTTTTACATTTCCCCTTTTGCCCAGTTTTCTCCATGTCCCAATTTTCAAGGAGTTGGACTCCTAGCAAGATGCACAGTCGTGAAGGGCTGTTCATAGGGACAACCTCTGACAGCGCGTATGCCCACCCAGCCCGGGTGCAAAGTACCCAGGACACTCCACCTTCCTCACTCAATGAACCCTGCAAGGAACCGGTCAGAATATAAAGGCCTCAGGATGAAATGTTTCTCTTTTCCACCAATTTCTTATAGCCTCCCAACCATCAGTCATCACTTGATCGCTGTAGTGTAGCGTGATCATCAGGGGTCCCGATGATTAATGCACATAAGGCAGTCATTTTAAAAACTCAAGCCAAGATAATAAAAGTTCATTTTGGGGTGTTTTTTTTTTTTAATTTAAAAGTAAATAAAAATAGGGATTTCCCTGATGGTCCAGTGGTTAGGATTCTGTGCTTTCACTGCTGAAGGCTTCGATTTGACCTTTGGTCAGGGAACTAAGATTCCACAGCAGGGCAGCTTGGTCAAAAACATGTAAAAAATGAAGACCCAGGCCTCTGAGATCTCACAGGAACTTTGGCAGGGTGGCAAGTCGCAAGCTGGTTATCCACCCAGATTCTTCCTTCTTCCCATCACCCTGATCTCACTAGAGCTTAGATGCTCCCTGCACCTTCTCATGGGCAGTTAGGTGCCCAGAGAAGGATTTTCAGCTGCCATGAGAGTCTGAAGTCCAGCCCTGGCACAATTCAGTGTGTGACACTCAGTTGTGTCCAACTCTTTGTGACCCCATGAATCGCAGCTCACCAGGCCTTCCTGTCCATCACCAACTCCCGGAGTCTACCCAAACTCACGTCCATCAGGTCGGTGATGCCATCCAGCCATCTCATCCTCTGTCGTTCCCTTCTCCTCCTGCCCCCAATCCCTCCCAGCATCAGAGTCTTTTCCAATGAGTCAACTCTTCACATGAGGTGGCCAAAGTACTGGAGTTTCAGCTTTAGCATCATTCCTTCCAAAGAAATCCCAAGGCTGATCTCCTTCAGAATGGACTGGTTGGATCTCCTTGCAGTCCAAGGACTCTCAAGAGTCTTCTCCAACACCACAGTCCAAAAGCATCAATTCTTTGGTGCTCAGCTTTCTTCACAGTCCAACTCTCACATCCATACATGACCACTGGAAAAACCATAGCCTTGACTAAAGTAATGTCTCTGCTTTTGAATATGCTATCTAGGTTGGTCATAACTTTCCTTCCAAGGAGTAAGCGTCTTTTAATTTCATGGCTGCAATCACCATCTGCAGTGATTTTGGAGCCCAAAAAAATAAAGTCTAACACTGTTTCCCCATTTATTTCCCATGAAGTGATGGGACCACATGCCATGATCTTCGTTTTCTGAACGTTGAGCTTTAAGCCAACTTTTTCACTCTCCTCTTTCACTTTCATCAAGAGGCTTTGTAGTTCCTCTTCACTTTCTGCCATAAGGGTGGTGTCAATTGCATATCTGAGGTTATTGATATTTCTCCCGGCAATCTTGATTCCATATCCACAGATAGCATATTGAAAAGCAGCCAGAAGATCGCATACGTTGCTGAGCAACACAGCCCACATGCCACAACTGCTGAGCCCGTGCTCCAGAGCCCACGCTCCACGACTGGAGCGTAGCCCTCACTGGCCACAACTAGAGGAGGCCTGCACACAGCAACCAAGGCCCAGCGAAGCCAAAGGGAAGAAAGAGAGAGGGGGTGAACAGAGGCAGGGCAAGAACACGGCTTCTTCATGCATCCTTCACTATGCTCTACAGGTTAGAAACAGCCTGGACTGAGGCGCTGTTAGAGGGGTGCTGACAGGAAGGGGCCTGGGGATGGTTTTGGGGTCTCGGCACGTTCTGACTCTGGATCTGAATGCTGGCTACACAGGTGTGTTGCTTAGCTCATCAAGCTAGACACTTAACATGATGTACACTTTTCGATATACACATTACATTCCAATTTTTATACTTTTGGAAATAGCACTTTACTTTTTAAGTGCACAAATCTTGTTAAACAGCTTCCTATCTGTTCAAGGGAGCAGACAACACCCAGTGTACGGCAGTTCTCCTGGCTCAATGATAACGATAATTCTAAGAGAGATGACACAGAAAGCCATTCCAGACAAATCTAATGTCATGGAATTTCACTGGACAAAGTCCACGTAATGTGCTTTATTTTTTTATTTTTTTAATATAAATTTATGTATTTTAATTGGAGGCTAATCACTTTACAATATTGTATTGGTTTTGTAATGTGCTTTTAAAATGATCCTTTTTTTGTCCTAAAACCAATGTGAAGACAATGTTTTCACTAGTGTTTTCTTTGTTTCAAAAGGGATTTGGTCCCCTTCGTCAAAGGCTGAAAGGCTGGGGAGGAGAGCGGCGAGGAGGAGGGTCTCTGAAAATATTTTTATGCTTTTCTCACTGAAACAAAACACCAAGAATGGATTTTCCATGAGAAGTGGCGGGAGAAGGGGCAGCGGCCTGAGCTTAGGAGCTGCAGAGAGCCCCTGCCTGGCCACCAGCTCCAACCACCTCCCAGGCCCCCGAGTAATGGAAACACCAGACTTAAACAGGTGTCATAACAATAAAAGGGCCCCGTAAATGGGAAATGCAGAAGGCCTGGAGGAGCTGCACAGCTGGCGCGGGGGTGAGCCTTACAGCACCGCGTGGTCCCCAGGCTCCAGAGTCTGCGGTCCTTCGTCTTACACACACTTAAACGTCCATCTGCCTTCGCGAGCACACACACAGCACCTACATAAAACCTCTGCACAGGAAATCTCTGCCATTCTTAAATGGTCTGGCCCAAATAAACCACCTCTGACAAAGTGCTCTGAGCGACTGGATTGCATTAAATGAGAGGAAAAAACGAAAGTGGGGTTGGTGATTCCACAATAAACAGTCTGCTCAGTGAAGCAAGTCACATGGGCACCCTGGATTCTCCGAGGAGGGGGCTGGGGGACATGGCGGACTTGATAGAGGAAGAATATTGGGGTGAGGGGGGTGGAGTCAGCCTATTTCCATCCCCGTAACCACCCAGATGTTGTCATTGGCTGATGACCATAGATATTCGTGGATACATGAAATCTACATCACCTGGCCTTGCTCATGTCATCTCTCTCTGCTTCCGGACTTTCTGATCTATCAAATGGGAGAGCAATACCCACCTTGCAAGGATTTTTTTTCCTTTATTGCGATTATTTGTTTTTTTTGTTTTTTTTTTTGTTCTTCGATTATTTGTTTTAATTTTTATTTTATATGGGAAAGATTGAAGGCAGGAGAGGAAGGGGACAGCAGAGGATGAGATGGTTGGATGGCATCACCGACTCCATGGATATGAGTTTGAGTAAGTTCTGGGAATTGGTGATGGACAGGGAGGCCTTACGTGCTGCAGTCCACGGGATCGCAAAGAGTCAGACATGACTGTGCAACTGAACAATAGCTGATTTAGAATGTTGGGTTAGTTTCGGGTGTACAGCAAAGTGATTCAGTTATACAGACACGTGTATCTATTTTTCAAATTCTTTTCTCATTTAAGTTTTTACAGAATATTGAATAGAGGGACTTCCTTGGTAGTCCAGTGGTAGGGACTCGACACTTCCACTTCAGGGGGCACAGATTCACTCCCTGGTCGGGAAACTTAGGATCTTGTATACCATGCAGCGTGACAAAAACAAACAAAAAGAAAAAAAGAAAAAACAGAATATTGAGAGTTCGCTGTTATAATCAGTAGGTCCTTGTTGGTAAGGATTTCTTAAGGCAGTGTGTAAAGCAGCAAAAAGGCCCAGCACAAAGGAAATGATCTGTCAAAGGTAGCCAGTCTCACCTGTCCTTCCTGTGTGCTCACCTGTCCCTTCTGTGTGCTCACCTGTCCTTCCTCTGTGCTCACCTGCCCTTCCTGTGTGCTCACCTGTCCTTGCTGTGTGCTCACCTGCCCTTCCTGTGTGCTCACCTGCCCTTCCTGTGTGCTCACCTGTCCCTGTGTGCTCACCTGTCCTTGCTGTGTGCTCACCTGTCCCTGCTGTGTGCTCACCTATCCTTCCTGTGTGCTCACCTGTCCTTCCTGTGTGCTCACCGTCCCTCCTGTGTGCTCACCTGTCCCTCCTGTGCGCTCACCTGTCCTTCCTGTGTGCTCACCTGTCCTTCCTGTGTGCTCACCGTCCCTCCTGTGTGCTCACCGTCCCTCCTGTGCGCTCACCTGTCCTTCCTGTGTGCTCACCTGCCCTTCCTGTGTGCTCACCGTCCCTCCTGTGTGCTCACCTGTCCTTCCTGTGCGCTCACCTGTCCTTGCTGTGTGCTCACCTGCCCTTCCTGTGTGCTCACCGTCCCTCCTGTGTGCTCACCTGTCCTTCCTGTGCACTCACCTGTCCTTCCTGTGTGCTCACCTGCCCTTCCTGTGTGCTCACCTGTCCCTGTGTGCTCACCTGTCCTTGCTGTGTGCTCACCTGTCCCTGCTGTGTGCTCACCTATCCTTCCTGTGTGCTCACCTGTCCTTCCTGTGTGCTCACCATCCCTCCTGTGTGCTCACCTGTCCCTCCTGTGCGCTCACCTGTCCTTCCTGTGTGCTCACCTGTCCTTCCTGTGTGCTCACCGTCCCTCCTGTGTGCTCACCTGTCCCTCCTGTGTGCTCACCTGCCCTTCCTGTGTGCTCAGGTACCCCTGGCATCTCTGTGTGTGTCCACACTTCCTCTTCTTAAGGGACACCTGGATTAGGGGCCACCCTAAGGACCTCATTTTAACTAACTTCCTTATAGGCTCTGTCTCCAAAGTCAGTCACATTCCGAGGTCCTGGGGGTCAGGGCTTCAATATATGAATCTGGGGGGACAAAATTAAACCCATAACATTTCTTTATACCATAATCTGAAATGCTGAATTGGGTGTTCACAGAACTAAAGAATCCATGTGATGAAAACAACTCAAGGGGCCATCAACAGACGAACAGATTAAAGCGATGTGAGAGATATACCATATGTAAATACATCTATATGTATATATAGATATACAGACATCACATATACAATGAGATATTACTCAGCCATAAAGAAGAATGAAATATTGATATGTGCAGCAATGTGCACGGACCTAGAGAATATTATACTTGGTGAAGTCAGATGATGACAAACATTGTATGGTATCACTTACACGTGGAATCTAAAAAATCAAATAAATGAATCTATACACAAAACAGACTCAGATCAAGAAAACAAACTTATGGTTACCAAAGAGGAAAAGGAGGGGAGGAAGGATAAGTTAGGAGTATGACAGATGTTAACATATACACACTACTATACATAAAAGAGACAAGCAACAAGGACCTACTGTGTAGCACAGGGCACTATACTCAATATCTTACAATAACCTATAATGGAAAATAATTGGAATACATATATATATAAATGAATCACCTTGCTGTACACCTGAAGCTAACACAATACTGTAAATTAACTATATTTCAATAAAAAGGAAAAATGAGTTGAAAACAGAAAAGTCTTCCTATTTTTTGTTAAATTGACTTCTCTCTACTAAAATACACTTATATTTAGATGAGGAGGAGGAGAATCTATGTGATATGAGGGACAGAAGAAGCAAAGAATTTTTCTTGGAAAGAGTTTCTGCAGTGAGGTGGGGGGAGGCACGACAGCCAACCACAAATGGTTATGTATATACATCACCACCTCCAGAGGGGGTTGGCTTTATGCCCCCAAAAGACAGTGTTGGCATCAACGGGAAGAAGTTTCAGGACGGCAGACCTCCATTCCCTGCAGGGAGCAACTTTCTAACAATTCATTTGCTCAACCAAGGACCAGACTGCCTGCCTGATGCACGTTCTTTTGGTGTTAGCGAAGGCCAGCCCACAGGAACCCTATAACGTGGGAGCAGGCACTACTCAGCATCACTCCACAGAGAGACCAAAGGGCCAGCCTCAGAAAGGGCAAGTGACTCAGCTAATCCAAGTCGGCGCCAGGACTGGAACCCAGACCCTTGGCCTCTGAGTCTTCTGTTCTGTAAGCTGCATAATGACAACTGCAACAAAGGCTCATGTGACATTCCTCAGCCAGGGTGTCACAGAGAAGACTCCTGGGTTGGGAGGCCTTTATCAATCCCTCTGACTCTAAAATCCCAATCTAGAGGTGATCCCAGTAGAAGCCAGGGAATGGTGGGGAAAGATTCCTGAGGAATGACTCTCAACAGTGACATCAGCCTCCTCAAAACCAGCCAGAGCTCAACTACATGATATACTGGAAAAGGAAAGTTTATGGCAATGATAAAAAGATCAGTTGTTGCCAGGGGCTGGGGGAAAGAGAGATGGAAAGAGAGCACAGGGGATTTTTAGGGTATTGAAACTACTACATGATACTGTAATACACGTAGACACACATCACTCAGTTCAGTTCAGTTGCTCAGTCATGTCCAACTCTTTGCGACCCCATGGACTGCAGCACGCCAGGCCTCCCTGTCCATCACCAACTCCCGGAGTTTACCCAAACTCATGTCCATTGAGTCAGTGATGCCAACCAACCATCTCATCCTCTGTCGTCCCCTTCTCATCCCACCTTCAATCTTTCACAGCATCAGGGTCTTTTCCAATGAGTCAGCTCTTCACATCAGGTGGCCAAAGTATTGGAGTTTCAGCTTCAGCATCAGTCCTTTCAATGAACACTCAGGACTGATCTCCTTTAGGATGGACTGGTTGGATCTCCTTGCAGTCCAAGGGACTCTCAAGAGTCTTCTCCAACACCACAGTTCAAAAGCATCAATTCTTCGGCACTCAGCTTTCTTTATAGTCCAACTCTCACATCCATACATGACCACAGGAAAAACCATAGCCTTGACTAGATGGACCTTTGTTGGCAAAGTAATGTTTATGTAACAACCAGCGGCAAGCCCTAATGTAAACAGTGGGATCTGAGTGATGATGAGTCCGTGTAGCTTCACTGATTGTAACCAACACACCACTCTGGTGAGAGCTGTTGACCATATGGGGCTGTGCACATGTGGGGAGAGGGGACAGATGAAAACTCTCTGAGCTTTCAGCTCCATTTTGCTATGAACTAAAACTACTCTATAAACCGAAACCTATTAACAAAAACCAAAAACTAGCCACAGCAGGTCATCTACAGCCAGTTCACCAGTCCATGTATCAGAACACTTAATGTTGCATCCCATTCACCCTTTAAACTTTGGATTCATCAACTCTAAGCTATGGACATTGGAAAGGCTAGAAAGGCCCTCAGAACAATTTGTTTCTACCTCATTATCTCACAGATGAGGAAGTCAAAAAAGTTTTTTCTCATTCTGTCTTATTTTTCTCCAGGGAATGTAAAGGATTTAAAAGACAAGGCAATAATCGTGTTTTCTAAAAGCTTGAAATAATGTTCAAAATGATAGACACAAAAAGTTCGGTCTACCTGAAAAGCAAAGAGAGAGAGATAGATTCTTTATGATTGTAATAACAATAACAAAACTAAATTAAATAATTAAGACCCCAAAAAATAAAATAAAATTTAAAAAAATAAAATAAAATAAAAATAATAATTAAGACCCAAAGCAGATCAGTCATGGTGAGGTCAATACATTCATACATATGAACTGATCAAGACTTTTTAAAGCAGGTTGGCAATTCAAAGCAAGAGCTTTTTTTTAATGTCATATTTGAAACAGATATCACATCCTGAGAATTTAGCCTGAGAAAAACAAGTTTAAAAAAATAGGAAAAAAAAAAAAAAAATAGGAAAAAAGCAAAATGTGCATCAAGAACTTCAAAGGAATCTTAAAATAATGGTTAAAAAAGAAACACAACAAATATCTGGTTACAGGAGGGTGGTTATGTAAGTGGTCGGCTCACTGGAACATGTGACCACCATACACAAGCATGGGCATGATAAGGCTGCTTTATTTTTTAATAGATAAACTTACTTTATAAAAATGAAAAGAAAATGTCTTGAAACAGATACCACACAATTATTATCTGGTTTCCCTACTGATCGACAGAGGCATTTAAGGAAGGGAACTAGGTCAAAAACAAAGACTAACCCCAATAGATATATTAACATGTTGCTTTACAAATCTTATTTGCAGGAAAACTAGTTGGTTACCTAGTTTTGTTGGTGGTTTTGTTTTTGCTTTTTGCTGATTCTTTTTTTATTTATCAATTTGCAGATACATTGGAGAAGGCAATGGCACCCCACTCTAGTACTGTTGCCTGGAAAATCCCATGGGCAGAGGAGCCTGGTGGGCTGCAGTCCATGGGGTCACTAAGAGTCGAACACGACTGAGCGACTTCACTTTCACTTTTCACTTTCATGCATTGGAGAAGGAAATGGCAACCCACTCCAGTGTTCTTGCCTGAAGAATCCCAGAGACCGGGGAGCCTGGTGGGCTGCCGTCCATGGGGTCATACAGAGTCAGACACGACTGAAGTGACTTAGCAGCAGCAGCAGACACATTGCTGCCCTAGTAACCTTTAGTGGCAACCAGTGAGGTTTGTTATGAAATTTTACATATCTGGTATGATTCAATGAATTGTATTATAACTAATGTTCTTTTCTGAAGTCTAACTTTTCCCATTGGTATTTTTTTTAATTTTATTGAAGTACAATAATTGATTTACAATGTTGTCTTTAATTGCTATACAGCAAAGTAACTCAGTTATACATATATATATATTCTTTTTCATATTCTTTTCCATTATGTTATCACAGGATACTGAATATAGTTCCCTGTACTATATAGTATGTCTTTGTTGTTTGGCCTAGTTTTCAAACTAATCACAAAATCCATTTTCTTAATGGTCCAGACATTTTGCCAATTCTTCCTGCTCAAAAGAAGTTCCACTGATCTCCCATTCACTGCAAAGAACAAATCTCACGTCAGTTTATCTGCACTGGGAGTTTGTACCCCGTGTACCCACAGTTCTTTTTGCCTTTGTCCATGTAGTTACTTTATAGAATTGATGTAATGTCGAAGAAAAGAAGATATAAATCTGTAGCTCTGCAAGAATTACAAATAGGTAAAAAGGGCGTGAAAAGATGGATAAGAAAGAACAAAGAAAAACCAGAAGCAACAGTGTGCTCCTATAGTAGCAACATGCAGAACATTTCTTTTTAAATATACTTGATTGTTCTGTCAAGACTTAGTTGGGAGGTGAAACCCACTATGGTCGGTTTCAACCATGGTTTGTTTCTTACAACAAACATACAGTAAATAAAAGTATACTTTAAAGAGTAAGCTGATCCATGCAAGCAAAGTTCCTTTAATAGCCTCGTGCATGCTAAGTCGCTTCAGTCGTGTCCGACTCTGTACAACCCCATGGACTGTAACCCTTCAGGCTCCTCTGTCCATGGGATTCTTCCAGGCAAGAATAATGGAGTGGGTTGCCATTTCCTACTCCATTTATTAGCCTCTGCTGCCCTCAACTAGGGCTTCCCTGGTGGCTTGGTGGTAAAGAACCAGGCTGCCAATGCTGGAGATGTTGATTCAGTCTCTGGTCTGGGAAGATCCCCTGGAGAAGGAAAAGGCAACCCACTCCAGTATTCTTGCCTGGAGAACTCCATGAACAGGGGAGCCACGGTCCATGAGATTGCAAAGAATACAAGGCCTCAACTAGCAAATAGTTTAGAAATGCCATAGCAGAGACTTGGACCCTTATCTGATCTCAACCAGCAACTTGAGATTTCACTTTCCCTAGAGCCAGTGGCCTTCATCCCTCCCTCTGTGGTCATCTGCAATTAATGCTCTGGTCTCAACATTGCACCCCCTGCATGCTACAAGTCATCCATCAAGGAATATGCTTGTCCCAAGTCTCTCCTGAGTCTAGACCTTTACCACCTTAGGTTTCTCATCCATAGCAACAGCCCACCATCTTGGCAAAGAACAGAAAACCATGCTTGCATACTGACTGTGGAATGTTATAAGCTGGGGGCTCCTCCACAGAGGCATGATGGGCAAAACCAAGATCAGTCTGGCTGAGATCCTGACTGCAAAGTGTCTGCAATCTAAGGTCAACCCTACCTTCATGCCCTCTGTATATCCCAGAATCCATACATTTTCCCAGGAAAACTAGGTAACTGTTCTGTCTTTGGGGCTTCTCTTCAGTTGCTATTGGAGTGTATGATGACCTCTAATTTCCAGCACCATGGTAACAACTTGCCATTTGGAGCCTGAAGACTTAGTGAGATTTCCAGCTGGGCCTCCCCACTCGATTTCTTTGGGCTAATCATGAACCTTTCCAAGCCATGGCTTTTCTTGGGAGGACCTTTCTTGAAGTGACTGTGAGAAGATTTCCGGGGGCGGAGGGAGAATAGTGCCTGCAGTCTAGGAAACAACGTGAGACAAACTATGATAACGCCTCCATATAAAAAAGCCACTAAGGACTTCCCTGGTGGCCCAGTGGTTACGACTGGACTGCAGGGGTCCAGGTACAACCTCTGGTCAGGGATCTAAGATCCTGCAAGTTACACAGCACAGCCAAAAAATAAAAATAAAGCACCGTTAAACACTAAAACGTCGAGGAAACATAAAGATGGCTGATTTCGACCAGACCTGGAAGAAGGGCTAGCAAAAACAGGAATAGTCCATATCTAGAGACAGTGTGAACATATATAAGAGAGAATAGGATGTATTCCAAGGCAAAGAGGACTCCTGCTTCACTGGCTCTAAGCATTTGAGAAAGGAATCCTGAGAGATGAAGTGGGAAAGCAGGGCTGGGGCCATAGGGCTAGACAGAGTCTCTGTAAGTTTCCACACACGGTGACATATCAGAGCTAAGCTCTAAGAAAGTCACGCTTCTTGGCAATAAGTACACACCCGCGCTACGCACTCTCAGGTGACTTTAGCAGGCAGTCTAACGGAGTGGTCGCACACACTTGTGGGCTGAGTGGTGTCCCCCCCAAAATATATGTTTAAGCCTTGATCTGTAGTAACTATGACTATGATCTTAATTGGAAATTCGATCTTGGCAGATATAACCAAGTTAGGGTGACATTAAATAGGAATTAAGATGGACCCTACATCCAATAGCTAGTGTCTTAACAAGAGAGGAGGAGATTCAGAAACAAACACACAGCCACAAAAGAAGACGACCATGAGAAGGAGGCTGAGATTGCAGTGTCAGGATGTCAGAAGCCCAGGAATGCCAAGAGCCAGCAGAAGCTGGAAGAGGCAAGAAAAGATTCTACCCTGGAACCTTCAGAGGGAACATGGCCCTGCTGCCATCTTGATTTTGAACTTCTAGCATCCAGAACTACGAGAGAATCAATGTGTCTTGTCTTCGGTCATCCATTCGAGGCACCTTTTACTAGTAACCCTAGGAAATGAACGCAAATATGAATTAAGCTTGACTTAGAACTAATCAAGGTTTTAGGACCTTCAGAGAAGATGGATAGTACATGAACTAGGAGGTGATCCTAGAGAAAAACTGAGCTCATGAGACACAGCCACGACTGGAACCTTGGGGGTAAGAACACCGCCTAAGGGGAAAGGGGTATAAAGGAAGGGAAGCAGTCAACCCTCGAAGGTCAACCACTTTCTGATGACTGAAGGTCTGGGTTCAATCCCATCCTGAAAAGATCAGTCAACAATGGGGCTAATCCATCCATTGAGATTTAATCATTGGGCTTCTTGGCTGCCCCCGAGGGCTTTCTCATCTTTGTTCATTCCAGGCCAGAATCCACAGTCCTGCGATCCTTACTTTTGAGAGGGCACTTTGCTCTTTAATCCCCAGGTTTAAATGGATTACAAAAAAATACAATTTGGGAGATTAAGCTTCTACTAGTCACCATCTACCCAAAGATGAATGTGGGTTTAATCAATATAATTTTCTGATTATACAAGTAACCCCTAATGATTATAAAATCTTTCAGTTTGAGAAAATTATGCCTAAGAAAATAAGATTCCCCCTAACTTCAACACTAAAAGACATTCATTGTTGCTATTTGGCTATATTTACCTGATGTAATTAAGAGAAATACTTTATAATTAGAGAAAAAAATTGAGAATAAGTTATTTGGGAAGAATCATCCAGATAAAGAAAATGCGAGGGAAAAGAACCCCACAGAACATCTGAGAAAAATCAACAGTGAGCCAGGTAATCAAAGGCCATTAACCATTTTAACACTGCTAGAGGTCAGAGTGGAGAAGGCAATGGCACCCCACTCCAATACTCTTGCCTGGAAAACCCCATGGACAGAGGAGCCTGGTGGGCTGCAGTCCATGGGTCACTAAGAGTTGTACACAACTGAGTGACTTCACTTTCACTTTTCACTTTCATGCATTGGAGAAGGAAATGGCAACCCACTCCAGTGTTCTTGCCTGGAGAATCCCAGTGATGGGGGAGCCTGGTGGGCTGCCATCTATGGGGTCGCACAGAGTCGGACACGACTGAAGCGACTTAGCAGCAGCAGCAGCAGAAGTCGGAGAGATCTGATTCAAATAAAAAGAGCAAATTCAGAAACATGACTCTCACAGCATCCTTAAGTTAGTTATAATGTTCAAGGCATTAAACTATTCAACTTGACTCCTTATGAAGCTCTTCAGTTCAAAAATCTACCAAATAACTTTTCCAAGATGGAAACCTTAATGTTTAAGGTACATTAAGATCTTTTTGCAAGAGTTCCATTTTTTCCCAAGTTATGGTTTCCTAGCAACCATAACACAGCAACCAAGAACTATATTTTATGGCCTTGGTACCAGTCTCCTCAAGGCCTATATGTATAGGCCTGTACGTGTAACCCTTGGCTGTCTTAGCTATGGCTGGGCTTTGGGATACTGGAGGAGCTGGGTCCATATGCTATAACAGAATCCAGACACTATACACTGCTGGTTGCTAGCAGGCCCATAAATTCACTTATCCTGATGTAGATGGGATTCAGAACTGCTGTATCACAGGCTAAGAAGGCACAGATTAAAATTAAATTAATTAAAATCAAAATTCAAAGGCTATATGTAAGGAATCATTTTAGCCCTTCTCACTCACATAAGCTCTGTTAACTAGTTGCAGTTTAAAGAAAGGCTCGTTCACTTGGATTTCTAAAGATTCAGAGGTCCTAAGACTAACCTAACAACATCTATCAAAAAAGTCCAACTGGTTATGACCCCATTTCTTCCAAGAAAGAGGAGGTCATTTGGGTGCTTTCTTATTTAGCTGAAATCATGCCACAGGCGCCCACAAACCTTTTCTTTAAAGTAATTTAAATGGTTTGATACAATTGGTGAGAGGTCACAGGACCAAAGTTGCAGGCATTCAGTCCCCAAATTAAAGCAATTAACTGTCAGGGAAGTGAAGAAAAGGGGGAAAAAAAGGAAAAACAAAACCACTGGGTGAAGTTTTAAAATCTACTTTAAAATTGTTAAATTGTTTCGTTGAGCAAAAACCATAGTTGGGAGGCTGTACTTTTTTAAATGACAATGAAATGTTAAAGTTCAATTGATATAATTGTAGAATTGAAATAATTTCTAATCATAAAGATTTCAAAGTGAGATGATTCCAACATTCATAAGACTTTTCTATAATAAAACTGTACAGTAGATCTTGCACTGTACTGGGAACATTTTTTTCTAAACATATTTTTCATGCTCAATAAATTACTTAAGAAGAGTAACATTATAATGATCAGCCTGCAAATATTTTTCCTCCCATAACATGAAGCACAGCAGAATTCAGGATACAGTCATTAGCAACATCCGGAAGTCATTAAAAAGATGAACTTAAGCACCGAGAAGCCCCAAATGCCTGAAATTGTTATCCAATATCTTAAAACTCTCTACCCGAAAAAAAAAAGATGCTCAAATCTAATTTTCACTAAAATATGACCAAAATGTTTTAAATAACCAAAATAATCTGATGTCTCAAGATAGTTCACTTCCAAACACCGAAACAACACAGGCAACTATCCTAAGTAAAGAAACTTATATGTGCGGCTCTCTAACAATACTTGTGTCTTTTGAACGCAGTGTTACTCAGCCTCAGCACCTCGGACTATGAACCAGAAACTCTTTGTCTGAGGCACTGACCCTGCATTGCAGATGTTAGCAACATCCTTGGCTTGTACCGCCGAGATGCCAGACATCTCTCTGTCTCTAGGTAGATGCTCGATACTCCCCCAGTGCTGCACTTAGTCCAGACATCTCTCTGTCTCTAGGTAGATGCTTGATACTCCCCCAGTGCTGCGCTCAGTCTCAGTCGTGTCCAGCTCTTTGCTACCCCATGGACTGTAGCCGGCCAGCCTCCCCTGTCCATGGGAGCTCTCCAGGCAAGAGTACTGGAGTGGTTGCCGTTTCCTTCTCCAGGGGATCTTCCCAACCCAGGAATAGAACCCAGGTCTCCTGCACTGCAGGCAGATTCTTCACTGTCTGAGCCACCTGGGAAGCTAGGTAGATGCTAGGTACTTCTCCAGTAGAACAACCTAAAATATCTCCAGACATTTCCAAAAGTCGCCCAGTGAGCAAAACTGGCCCCAGTTCTTAACTAATATAAGAACCTAATATAACACAGTGATAAATATTTCAACCAGCAAAAAAAAATGTATGACCCAAAAGTTGACACCCAAGACAGCTCCCTTCAAATTACTTTGCAAAAATATACCCTTCTGCAACTTTGGTAAATAAATAACCGAGTCATTCACACAGTTTTTAAAGTAAATGAAAAAATTGCTTTTTTTTAATGTGCAATCAGAGAATTAAAAATGTTCCCAGTATTTCTTTTCTCAATCTATCAGTTAAGTCATTCCAGTATAACTACAGAAAATATAAAACTAGTATAACCTGGAGTACAAAATTGACTTAGTTACTGTCAGAGTCACAACTAAGCAAACATCTTTATTGACCTTCGGCTTTTCAAAAGCAAACCATATGTAAAGGATGCCATCAGAAGAGTGAAATGGTGACTCACCGAACGAAGAAAATGTTTACAAATCATATATCTAATAAGGTACTTTTATCAAGAATATGCAAAGAATATGTATGATTTAATAGAGACAGAAACCAAATTTTAAAATGAGCAAAGGGTCTAAACAGACATTTCTCCAATATCTATTTCTCCAATGTCCAATTGTCCAACACACAATTCACCAATGAGCACTTGAAAAAACGCTCAACATTATTACGTATCAGGGAAATGCAAATTAAAATCAAAAGGCCGTATTTCCTCTCATCCACAAAGATGACTAAAATCAAAAAAATTAATGATAAATGCTGGCAAGGATATGAGAAATTAGAATCCTCATTCATTCACTGCTGATAGGAATGTAAGACGGTGCAGTTACTTTGGAAAACAATCTAGCAGCTCCTCAGAAATTCAAACATAGAATTATCATACAATCCAGCAATTCCACTCCTAGGTATATACCAAAAAGAATTTAAAACAAGTATTCCAACAAGTATTTGTAAACTAATGTTTACAGCAGTAACGACGCACAATAGTCATGAGGTAGAAACAACCCAAATGCCCATCAACTGATGAATGGATGTAAATAAAATGTGATATATCCATACAAAGAAACATTATTCATCAGTAAAAAAGATCGAAATGCTGGGACTTTCCTGGTAGTCCAGGGGCTAAGACTCCAAGCTCCCACTGCAGGAGCCCAAGTTCAATTCCTGGTCAGGGAACTAGATCCCACATGCCACAACTAAGATCCCACATGCCGCAACTAAGATCTCACGTGCTTCAACTAAGATCTGGTGCAGACAAATTAAATAAATAAATATTTTTTTTAAAAACGGAATGAAGTACAGACATGCCACAACCTGGAAGACCCTTGAAAACAACATGCTAACTGAAAGACAGTCACAAAAGACCATACATTATATGACCCAGTTTATACATAATGTGCAGAGTAAGCAAGTCTATAGAGATGAGCACAATAAAGGACAGAAACGGTATCGACCTAACAGAAGCAGAAGATATTAAGAAGAGGTGGCAAGAATACACAGGAGAACTGTACAACACAGATCTTCACGACCCAGATGATCACGATGGTGTGATCACTGACCTAAAGCCAGACATCCTGGAATGTGAAGTCAAGTGGGCCTTAGAAAGCATCACCACGAACAAAGCCAGTGGAGGTGATGGAATTCCAGCTGAGCTATTTCAAATCCTGAAAGATGATGCTGTGAAAGTGCTGCACTCAATATGCCACAAATTTGGAAAATTCAGCAGTGGACACAGGACTGGAAAAGGTCAGTTTTCATTCCAGTCCCAAAGAAAGGTAATGCCAAAGAATGCGCAAACCAGTGCACAATTGCACTCATTTCACATGCTAGCAAAGTAATGCTCAAAATTCTCCAAGCTAGGCTTCAACAGTACATGAACTGAGAACTTCCAGATGTTCAAGTTGGATTTAGAAAAAGTAGAGGAACCAGAGATCAAATTGCCAACATCTGCTGAATCACTGAAAAAGCAAGAGAATTCCAGAACATCTACTTCTGCTTCAATGACTATGCCAAAGCCTTTGTCTTTGTGGATCACAACAAACTAGAAAATTCTTAAATAGATGGGAATACCAGACCAACTGAACTGCCTCCTAAGAAATCTGTATGCAGGTCAAGAAGCAACAGTTAGAACCAGACATGGAACAATGGACTGGTTCAAAATTAGGAAAGGAGTACGTCAAGGCTGTATATTGTCACCCTGCTTATTTAACTTATATGCAGAATACATCATGTGAAATGCCAGGCTGGATAAAGCACAAGCTGTAATCAAGATTGCCGGGAGTAATATCAATAACCTCAGATACACAGATGACACGACCCTTATGGCAGAAAGCAAAGAAGAACTAAAGAGCATCTTGATGAAAGTGAAAGAGCAGAGTGAAAAAGTTGGCTTAAAACTCAACATTCAGAAAATTAAGATCATGACATCCAGTCCCATCACTTTATGGCTAATAGATGGGGAAACAATGAAAATAGTGATAGATTTTATTTTCTTGAGCTGCAAAATCACTGCAGATGGTGACTGTAGCCATGAAATTAAAAGACGGTTGCTGCTTGGAAGAAAAGCTATGACCAACCTAGACAGCTTATTAAAAAGCAGAGACATTACTTTGCCAACAAAGGTCCTTCTAGTCAAAGCTATGGTTTTTCCAGTAGTTATGAGTGGATGTGAGAGTTGGCCCATAAAGAAGGCTGAGCACTGAAGAACTGATGCTTTTCAACTGTGGTGTTGGAGAAGACTCCTGAGAGTCCCTTGGACTGCAAGGAGATCCAACCAGTCCATCCTAATGGAAATCAATCCTTAATATTCATTGGAAGGACTGATGTTGAAGCTGAAGCTCCAATACTTTGGCCACCTGATGCGAAGAGATGACTCATTAGAAAAGACCCTGATGCTGGGAAAGATTGAAGGCAGGAGAAGGGGACGACAGAGGATGAGATGGTTGGATGGCATCATCGACTATATGAACAAGAGTTTGAGCAAACTCTGGGAAATGATGAAGGACAGGGAAGCCTGATGTGCTGCAGTCCATGGAGTCACAAAGAGTCAGACAAGACTGAGTGACTGAACAACAACAAATAGAGACAGAAAATAGATCAGTGGTTACTGGAGACTGGCTGGATGGGTGGGGAAGGGAAGTAAGTGGTAACAGGTATGGGTTTCTTTTGGAGGTAATGAAAATGTTCTAAAATTGATGTCTGCTCAATTCTGCAAGTATACCAAAAACCACTCAATTGTATACTTTAAAGAACTGAATTGTTTGGTATGTATTATTGTTGTTCCACCGCTAAGTCGTGTCCAACTCTTTGCGACCCCATGGACTGTAGTCTGTCCATAGGATTCTCCAGGCAAGAATCCTGGAGTGGGTTACCATTTCCTTCTCCAGGGGATCTTCCCGACCCAGGGATCAAACACACATCTCCTGCATTGGCAGGCAAGTTCTTTAGCACTGAGCCACCAAGGAAGTATGTATTGGTTGGCCCAAAAGTTTGTTTGGGTTTTTCCATAAAATGTTACAGAAAAACCCAAATGACCTTTTTGGCCAACCCAGTAAATCATATCTTAATAAATCTGTTATCAATAAAAAAAATAGAGAAAGCACAGAAAACTTCATCATCCTTATCATGCTTACAGAACAGTCTCATCAACCCTGACATCTGACAGAAGCTGGAGGTAAAACAGGAAGGGAAGTCAAGAGGAAAGGCAGGTCAGGACAGTGACATCCTCATTTCACAAAGGGAAAGGAGGCAAAGGGCACTGCCATGGGTTGATGGAACTGAATTAGTCCATACAAGCAACAGAAAGGCTGAACCATAAATACAAGCATCAAAAATCTGGAGAAGAAAGGAAATAAGACACAATAAGTAAGCTAAACTGTCTTTTGTCATAACAGGAAGTCAAATGAAAATGGCATAAGCAGATTATATAGCAATATAAAGATAATCAGTAGAGGAAGAAAAATGAACAAAAGTGATTTA
This sequence comes from Bos grunniens, assembly GCF_055505025.1. Classification (NCBI taxonomy): domain Eukaryota; kingdom Metazoa; phylum Chordata; class Mammalia; order Artiodactyla; family Bovidae; genus Bos; species Bos grunniens. The sequence continues at coordinate 153,482,217 of NC_141165.1, forward strand.
TTTCTGGAGAGTACAGGAGTGGGTGGGAAAAAAACAAACAGAACATGTTTTTCACAGCAAGCTCATCTTTTCCCCTAGGCTGCTAATATGACATGGGATTATTATTTTGCACATCATTTTTAGAAACAAATCGAACTTGGCATTACTTGAACAGAAGAATCCACGTGAAAGAAGGAGTGTACTTGGCATCAGGAAGAATACTGTGGTCGATCACCATCAGTGAGTGAAACTGCGATTTCAATATATTACAGCAAAACTGACTCAAGTTTTACAACCAAAGACTGCATCCTTAGTAAGCCAATTTGGAAATGTAACATGTTAGATCCTTAAGAGAATAAGAAGCACACACGTCCCTACCCTCTCTGTGGCAGTTAAGAAGCATCATTAGGTCAAAGCTTCACCATGGTGAGAGTATTTTGAAGGTCCTAACAACTTCTGGATTACCCGATAATTCAAACGGTAAAGAGTCTGCCTGCAATTGAGGGACACCTAGGTTCGATCCCTGCACTGGGAAGATCCCCTGGAGAAGGAAATGGGAACCCACTCCAGTACTCTTGCCTGGAAAATCCCATGGACGGAAGAGCCTGGCAGGCTACAGTTCGTGGGGTTGCAAAGAGTCAGATACGACTGAGTGACTTCACTTTCAACAACTTCTGGATCCAAAGACATCTTAGATGAGAGAAGGCACATGGGGCATTATTCTCCCTGCACAGCTTGAAGGCATTTATTTAGTTTTTTTTAATGGAGTATAGCTGTTTTACAATGTTGCGTTCGTTTCTGCTATACATTAAAATGAATCAGCTATATGTATACACATGTCTCCCTCCTTCTTGGACCTCCCTCTCCCTCTAGGTCATCACAGAGCACCAAGTTGAGCTCCCTGCATTGTACTAGCTGTCTGTTTTACACATGGCAGTGAAGGCATTTTAAAAACCAAAAGGTGAATAAGGAGGCTGATGCCACCAGAACAGAGCAGGATTTGCCATCTGGGAAGCACGACCCACAGTTACTTAAACATACTCAGGGTGACAACTCCTGACGCTTGGGGCTCTGGATTCCAGGTGGCCGCCCCGGGGCACTTTTGAGAATGGCAGGTGGCAGAATCAGCCATGACGCCAGGGACCAGGCACAACCAAGAGTGACCAGGGTACCCAAGCAATCTAGGGGCCTTATAGGCATAGAAAGCGACACTGTGGTTATCAGATCCTAGGGGGCTACAGCACGAGAAATAATTAGACCCCCATGTTCCCACTCCAAGGATAACCTTGTGTATGTGAGGAGATCAGGAGGTACATTTCAGGGACCCCGTGGTGGCCCAGGGGTTAGGACACCGCCCTGTCACTGCTGAGGACCCAGGTTCAACCCCCGGTCAGGGAACTAAGATTCCACAAGCCACTCCTGGTAGCCAGAAAAATAAAAAATAGAAAAAAGACCAAAACGAACACATTAGCTCAGTAGTTAGGTCAGACTCCTGTTAAGTCCAAAAATGAAACCAAAATGCACATCTGAATGTCACGATGAGACTAAGCCCACAGTTCTCACCTTCTCAAACGCTGTCCTAAAAGCAAGTGGGAACTAGCTAATAAGGTCCTGACTGTTCTAGACGTTCTAGCTTGAAATCTTCTTGTGCCCGGAATGCGGCCAAGAGCTCCCTGCCCAACACAGGAGAGCCATCTGGGTCAAGAGAGATCTTGTCAAGAGAGAGCCTGAGATGATCAGGCTTTGGGCTGGAATCTCTCTCCCAAAGACCTCTGGGGGTAGGATGGGAAGGGGGGGCAAGGCAGATTCCACCTCCTAAGGGCCCTTCAGGCTCAACCTGCAGACCTCAGGCCCATCTCCTCTTCTGAAAAGCAAGCACTGGGGACTTCCCTGGTGGGCCACTGGCTAAGACTCTCTGCTCCCAAGGCAAGCTGCCCAGATTCACTCCCTACCAGGGAACTGAGATTCCCATGCGCCACCAGTGAAGATCCGCACGCTGCAACTAAAACCCAGTGCAGATAAACAAATAATAAATATTTTAAAAAAGAAAAGAAAAGCAAGCATCAGATAGAAAAACCCCCACCCATCCATTTCCGTGGTGCTGACAACTCCACAGGGAAGATTCCCAGACCCAGGACTCCCCCTGACTTCCTCTCCTCTGGGGCTGACCTGGTGACTTTTTCTAGCTCATTATCCCTGCCATAGATGGCAGAGGAAGCCAGGAGCAGGAACCAGAATGAATCTGAGTTTAAAAGGTTAGCCCCTCCTGGCCCAGGAGGCGGGTACTCAGGCAACAGAAGGGCAGCCACTGAGAAGGCAGGATATCCTGCCTCCTCCCAGGGCACAGAGAACTGTGTTTGGGGTTTTTAAGGACAAGCAACTGAATCTCCTTCACCTAATTCCCCATCTACTCCTCACCTATCCCAAGCCAAGCTGGGTCCCAGGTCCAGTCTCCCAATCACTTACCTCCTCACTCATCTGTTTATTCATCAATATACTTATCCTTTAGTTTGTAATAAAATTCTGCTGTAGAAGCTGGAAATAAATAATCGGGGCGGGGGGTGGGGGGGCGGGTTGTTTCGTATTTTAACCAAAGACAACGCCTCCCTCCCTTTCATCTCTCCTCCTTCAAAGTGGCCCGAGCCAGCACACACGTGGCACCTTCCTGCTTGGCTCCAAACTGCTACACCCAAATGTCTGTATGCAAAGAAACCCTGTGACTGCGCCAAGACTCGGAGGGCCTTGGGCTATTCAGAAAGTGCTCCTCTAAAAGCACCTTTCCTCCCACAGGGCTGCTCACTGAATCATCACTCTTTGTTCAGCATCCTTCGGATGTACACAGCTGACTGGCTCTTAGATTGTGCCAGGGTTTTGTTCTGCTTGTGTTTTGTTTTTCTTCTTTCTTGCTGCTATTTCAATGAACTGAGACCCCACTCGCAGCCAAATGCCAGGCTCTAAACTCAGCCTCAGCCCAATGAGGGAAGAATCTCTCTCTACCTAGCAAGAGCTCCAACGCCTTCTAGAAGAATCTCACAGGAGTCTGGGAGGAATCTCTGTACACCCACAGTCTAGGCCTTTACGGATGGCTTAATGAGCTCCCTGGAGACCACAGGAACAGCGAAAGTCTTGTGCAGGAGGGGTGTGGAGGTTGGGAAGGGGATGGAAGGGAAAAACCCGCCTGCTAATATTTTGTACCTTTTACACTAGAGCATTGTTTTCTTTTCCAAAAATTCTGTTCCTGCCTGAGTATCGCTTTATTTTTTGAATGCCTCCTTTATTTACTTTTTTAAAAGTTTTTAAATAAGTGATTGGCCTACAATGATGACAGAAAAAAAAATTTTTAATAGGAATTACTAATTACATAAAACCAGATATTTAGAGATGAAATGTGAATCATGAAAAACCAAAGAATTGTGCTGGGAACCTTGCAAATCTGTTTTTCTCTCATCCTATATGGAGGGGGGAAATAAAAGGGAGGACATAATTCAGAAACATTCTACCCATTTGTTAAATTTAGAAAAGAAAATGAGTATGTATGTATGTATGTGCATGTATGTAATACATACACGCATATATACACACACATTTCCAGTGAAACACTGTTTTACATACAGGAGGCCACACTGACATATATACACTATCATGTGTAAGATATGTAACTAATAGGAAGTTGCTGTGAAACACAGGGAGGCCAGCATGGTCCTCTGTGATGACCTGGAGAGGGGGAATGGGAGAGGGGAGGGAGGCTCAAGAAAGAGAGGATTTATTTATAATTATGACCCATTCACGTTGTCGTAGGGCAGAAAAAAACATTGCAAAGCAATTATACTCCAATTTAAAAAATTTTAATAACATAAAAAAAAACAGATACAGGAGTCCAAACGACTGGACAGAGTGAAAATAAGGATCTTTCTCAAGCACAAGCCCACACCTGTTGGGATTCAGGAATTCCACAGGACTCTGCACACTGCTCACAGGAACCAAATTCTCTCTCTGCCCATTCACCCTCGTGCCTTGTGTACTCTCAGGCAGACGTTTCCCTCCATCACTGGCTTCTCGGCAAGAACTGGACGGGATTCCCACCCCACGCTCTTACCTGCTTTTCTCATTTGGCAAAGCACAGGCTTGAACTTCACCATCTATTCAAGTGCTGTCTCAGAGGCAGTAAGCAAGCTTCTTGCAATGAGGAAAGGAAGGGAGAGGGGTTAACAGGCACAGCTAGCTGGCACTCAGCAAAGCTTTGGGAATAAATTCCTGCCCCAGCACTCCAGAAGGCCTGGGGTTCCATCTGCTTGTCCACAGAACTGCAGGAATTTGCAGGGGGATGGAGGGGGCGTTAGACGAGCACCAAGACTCCTTTCTGGTTTGGGGGGGCACTGGGAAGAGTGGGGAGCTGGGAGAGACAACTGCAGGGGGACAGGAGAGGAAGTCTTTGTGCTAGCTCTTTGGATGCACATTAGAGTGAAGTTGAATTGTCAGCTAACAAGATTTCCTAACCACGTGTTCCCTTTAAAGTCTAGGCCTCCCACTGATTTGATCCCCAGACAGCAGCAGGGGGCAAAGCTGCCTTCAAGCATCCCTAAGGGCCAGAGAATTCCCAGAACAAGTGCAAGAAGGGTCAGAATCATTTCTGCAAGTGGAATTTCAAATGGGTTATAACATTTATGCTTGGCATCTAGCAATAATGCCACACTCCTACATCTGCTTAGCGTGACAGAGGCAGGTCCAGGGGGGCAGAGGTTGTGAGGAACATTCCCTGTGTGCTTCTGCCCCCACTGGACAACCTGAAAGTCCCTCCCCCCCTTAGTTTTTGTTTGTTGTTTGCTTGCCTGTAATGGCCCCTGGGATCTACATTCAAATGAGGTGTTACGGCACCCAGCTCAATAATTTGCCCCAACAGGCAAAAGAGTGTTGAAACCAGAAGCATTTTTTTTTCCATTATCTTATTCTGTAGCCAAACCCGAGATTGTCTTTTTCAAACTATTTATTCATCTGATTATGGGCAGGTTTTTCCTTGTTTTTGTTTTTCCTGTACACAGTGGCTTGTCTCTTCGCCTGGAGTAAATCAGCAGTGCTCAGCTGGTGGACCAGAGGAAAAACAAGTCAAAACACATTGACAGCATTTTGCAGATACTCAATGAAATCAGTTCTCCTCTTCCACATTCCCGAGTCAGGCAACAGCCTCCTCCTAAAGTAGGTATGTTTCTCTTCCATGCAAAGATAATTACCTAGCAACTTCGGTGTTTACCCCTTCAAGACAACCTGACTGGCAGAACTCTTTACGGCAGGGTACAAAAGAGCATGCTCCAGAAACTAGCCGTTTACCAAACTTCTGCTACAAGACTCAGCTCAAATTTCACTTCTACCAGGAAGTGTTCCTCCCTGCCTCCAGGTATCTCTTTGTTCAAACCTCCCTCCATCCGGGTATTATTCACTTTGCACAGCGGCCATTGGTTTAGCAGCAGACGCTTCCCACTTGGACAAGGTTTCCTCCTCCAAACACAGGCCTGGGGCTCAGCATAGCCTCAAGGAAAAAGGAAGGAAGAAGAAACAAGTAAAACCTAATGGAAAAAAATTTTAAAAAGAAAACCTATTGGAAATGAAAAAAAAAAAAAAAGCCCTAAGGGATTAGATAAGAAGAGTGAAATCTAGGGTCAGTAAAACAAGCCCTGTTTGAAGCTCAAAACGGCAATCCTACACGGTTTTAAAAATAGGAATTGGGAGAATGGAAAACTGCAGCAAGGGTGAGAGATGCGGGGCCATCCTCTGCAGTAGATTCCCTCTAACAGGGAAAAATTTTCCAGTGTTTCCTCTGTGGCCGTAACTGCCAGTTGATTTATATTGTCCTTTAATCCCCGCCCCCACAAACGTGGACACTCATTATCCCCATTCTACAGACCCGGAAACTGAGACGCAAGGAGACTAAAGTCGCTCGGTCTGGAACAGATCACTCAGCTCGTGGGTGACGCTGAGCAGGCACTGGAAGCCAGGGTTTTGTTTTGTTTTTGTTTTTGTTTTTTTTTAACCTCAGTACTCAGGCTCTCAATCTCTGCTCCAGCTCAAACAAAGTGGATGCCAAGTCAGCACGCGTGGGTAACCCGATCCGGACTGCTCTGACTCAGGAATGCTCCACAGCTGCTCCGCGGGGCCGCGTGGATACCACTGAAACGGGCACCGACTGGCCAGCGTCCCCAAGGGCTCGCGCGTCCTTCAAGACTTGCCAACATGCAGGAATTGGGAGACTCCGAATCAACCTGGGCCGGCTCGGGGATGAGGCTAGAGGATGCTACTGGAAGGGAGGTGAGCTTGCCTCCATCAGCGCCCCGACGGCGGCCAAACTGAGAGGGCCTCTGGTGTAAGGGGGCCTGGGAGCACGGTGCGCAGCGGGGACAGGGCACGAAGGCGCCGTCTGGGCGTCTGTTCCCCCGCAGCATCTCGCCCAGGAGGCCTGAGGAGGGGGCGTCACCTGACAGCATGCACCAACTTCTCCTAGCTCAGAGGGGGCGCGCGGCAGTGGCCGAGGCCCGGGGAGCGCTGCGCGCAGCTCTTGCCCAATAGCGAGGTCTGTAAACAAAAGCGGGGCCCCATGCGGGTCCCCCAGCTGGGCGATGAGCCGCGCGGCGCAGCAGCATCCGAACGACCGGGCCCGCAGGGGAGCGAGACAGGACCGCGATCCCGAGCGGGGACCCGATGCACAGACCCCAGGATCCCGCGCCCGGATCCGTCATTGTCTGCGCGCGCGCAGAAGGCCGCTGTAAATGTCTGCTCCCGGGTCCGCCGGGGGTCCCCGGCCCTGTGTGCCGATCCCCTAGGCTCTCCGCCCCGCGAGTCGGGTCCCGAGCGTAGCAGCGATCGCCAAGGTGAGCGCCCAGTCAGCGTCGCGGAAAACCCAGGCCTGGCGGGTGCACGAGTCAGGAACGCAAACACACACACGAGAAACACGCAAGCACACGCACGCCCTCCCCGAAGTTGATAAAAAAAAAAAAAAATCAGCCGACACATACAAAGTGCCGTCGTGGCCGCAGGTCAACGCTGACCTCCCGGCTGCCGGGAAGACCGAATGCCAACGCCTGGACACTGTCACTTCCATTCGGCGCCGGGCACCTGGGCGCCACTGCCCGTCTCCCTCCGGACTGCTCCCTCGAGCGATGGATGTCTCCCTTGCTTCCCTCTCCGGCTCCCCACCTCCCTCCCCGAGTGTGGGAAACGTGAAAACAATACGAGCAAAGCCCGATCAGAGGGGGAGCTAGGACCCGCCGGGAGCCCCAATGTGCGGGGGGGAGACTGGGGTCAGGACGTGCCCGTCACGGGCAGAGGGGCTCCGGGCGTCCTCATCGCCGTTCCCTCCCGGTTAGCTCCGGCTAGCCAGCCAGCCAGATCTCCCTCCCTAGGCTCGCAGTACTCACCCCCCGACGCTCGTCCCGGATATCGGCCACGGGGCCAGGGACAATGCGGGGCCGCCGGGCTCCAGGGGGCTGCGGGCGCGCCGAGGCGTTCGCCGCGCTGCAGAGCTGCGCGCCCGACGGCGGCGGCGCTGCGAGAGCCCAGCAGTGCTCGGAGCGGGCCCCCTGCGCCGTCCGCCAATGGGAGCCGTCACGGTGCCTCGGCCGGCGGCTTCGGGGGGCGGGGCCACGGGATGCCCGTGGGAAACCAGGCTCCGATTGGGCCGCCTGACAATCGCTCCGCCTCCAGCCGGCCAATCAGAGGCGGAGGATACAGGAGCGGGGCGTTCGGAGTTGGGCTCCAGCGCTCCAGCAGGCGCACGCTGGGTACCCGGGCGGCATCGCCTCCCCTCCGCGCGCGCGCGCGCGCGCGCGTTCAGCTTTAAGAGATGCTCGCACCCGCCCGCGCGCGCGCGCGCGCGGGGGCTACCTTCCCACCAGCCTCCGGCGGCGCGACCGGGGGAGGGAAGGGGAAGGCCAGCGGAGGCGCGAAGGAGGGAGCCGGGAACGGCGAGGAAGCCCCTAACAAAGCAGCCCTGGGAGGGCCGAGAGGCCTCCGCCTCCTTCCTCCATAGGTCCGCGATGCTGCCTGTCACTCTGCATAGGTGGAGGTGGCCAATGACGTGGAGAGAAGGCGCTCGGGTTGGCGGGCGCGCGCGCGGCTCGACATCGGTGGGATTGGTCCGAGGTAAAGGCTTTTCCTGCCACCTAAGGCGGAGAGGAAAGAGGAACGGGGGAGGGGAAGAGCCCACTCCCCCCAGAAAAAAAGAAAGTTGTACCTGCGACACGTGGTCTGGCTTAGGAGGCGTGTGCCTGACTCAAGGAGGAGACGGGAACTTTTATACGAGAGGAAGAAAAAAAAACAAAACCCTAATGTAATCCCTTCCTCTGGATGCTGGAGATGTTAGACGCTAACCAAGCTCCAGGTAGGGCACGGTGGGCTTAACCGAATTCTGGGGAGTGCAGGACTCTGACTGGGTTGACTCACCTTGGCAAGCAGGTACACTTGAAATCACGTGCTCACAGTCACCTATTGTGAAGTACGCAACTCGAAAGCTAAGTTCACACACTCCTGGTCTCTTCTGTAAAATCTGGAAACGACATTTGCCCTTTACCTTTCGCAAGGTTGTGAGGAAAGACAACACCCGGACACCGGCAGTCTCTAAGGAAATGTCGTCCCCACACCCGCCAATGCTTCCTCCTTATCTTAAGAGCTTTGAACACTGCCGTTAAGAACAAAGACCAGAGCTGGATATTCTTTACTAGCTGGTTCAGAGGACCCATTTGCCCTTAGGGAGTGGGGAGGCCTGTGCTCCCGGGGTTAGCAATGGCACCCCACTCCAGTACTCTTGCCTGGAAAATCCCATGGACAGAGGGCCTGGTGGGCTGTAGTCCATGGGGTCGCTAAGAGTTGGACACGACTGAGCGACTTCACTTTCACTTTTCAGTTTCATGCATTGGAGAAGGAAATGGCAACCCACTCCAGTGTTCTTGCCTGGAGAATCCCAGGGACGGGGGAGCCTCGTGGGCTGCCGTCTATGGGGTCGCACAGAGTCAGACATGACTAAAGCGACTTAGCAGCAGTTGAAAATAGAAGGAAACCGCAAAAAAGAATTGCCTGTGTCCTAGAAGGCTTCCCTGGTGGCTCAGAAGGTTAAGTGTCTGCCTGCAATGCAGGAGACCTGGGTTCGAGCCCTGGATCGAGAAGATCCCCTGGAGAAGGAAATGGCAACCCACTCCAGTATTCTTGCCTGGAAAATTCCATGGATGGAGGAGCCTGGTCGGCTACAGTCCATAGGGTCACAAAGAGTCCCACACGACTGAACAACTTTCACTTCACTTTAGAAGTCAAAACCCAACTGGAAAACTCAAAGTTATCCGTTTCTTCTCCCTCCTTCTTCCATCTGTTCTGTGTGCTCAGTCTCTCAGTCCTGTCCAACTTTGCAACCCCATGGACTGTAGCCTTCCAGGCTCCTCTGTCTATGGGATTCTTCAGGCAAGAATGCTGAAGTGGGTTGCCATTTCCTCCTCCAGGGGATCTTCTGACAAAGGGTGGAACCTACATCTCCTGGATGGGCAGGCAGATTCTTTACCCCGACAGCTACTAGGGAAACTCCCGTCTATTCCAGCCTACTCCTAAATCAATGACATCTGGATCCTCTCTCTGAACACATCAAAGGCCTCCCATCTCTTCCTACCCCAGGCCTTGCCTCCTGAAATCTATTCTTCCACTTTGCAGAATCATCCTTCTAAACAGGTGAATCTCATTTTGCTGTCTTACTTCTGGGTCTCTTCCTTTTGCCCAGAACCCACCCCACTCCCCCACTTTCCTTTCACATGACTGATTCCCACCCATTCTACACATCCCAGCTTATCGGCCAGTGCCTTCATGCAGCAGACTTTTGGCAAACTCCAACTGCCGCATACAGTATCAGATCAGATCAGATCAGAGCAGTCCCTCAGTCGTGTCCAACTCTTTGCGACCCCATGAATCGCAGCATGCCAGGCCTCCCTGTCCATCACCAACTCCTGGAGTTCACTCAGACTCACGTCCATCGAGTCAGTGATGCCATCCAGCTATCTCATCCTCTGTCGTCCCCTTCTCCTCCTGCCCCCAATCCCTCCCAGCATCAGAGTCTTTTCCAATGAGTCAACTCTTCGCATGAGGTGGCCAAAGTACTGGACTTTCAGCTTTAGCATCATTCCTTCCAAAGAAATCCCAGGGCTGATCTTCAGAATGGACTGGTTGGATCTCCTTGCAGTCCAAGGGACTCTCAAGAGTCTTCTCCAACACCACAGTTCAAAAGCATCAATACAGTCTAAAAGACCCTCCAAACCTGATGTATCCAGTTAAGATCATGTACTTACATCTCCCACCCTCTGCTCCCACCAACCCCTGTATTAAAAGAGGCTGACATTGCCAGTTAGTTATGCTCTTGGGCACAGCACTCCATTGTATCCAGATTCTTAGCTATCTCGCTGTCTATCCCAGTGCTTACCACCATACCTGCCACATTTGGGGTACACAACAATATTTAATCAATGAATTATAGAGGAGCAAAAAAAGAGGCAAGAGTTTTAAAGATCCAAAACGTTTCTAAAACGTTTGTTTGAGAAGAAGGATTAGGATAGTATCCATTCAGTTCAGCTCAGTCACTCAGTTGTGTCCGACTCTTTGTGACCCCATGGACTGCAGCACGCCAGGCTTCCTCGTCCATCACCAACGCCCAGAGCTTGCTCAAACTCATGTCCATCGAGTCGGTGATGCCATCCACCATCAGGATAGTATCAGGTTAGCTAAAAAATTGGTTCGAGTGTTTTTATAGGCTGTTATTGAAACACTCAAACGAACTTTTTGGTCAACCACATAGATCTCAGAGTCCTATAATGGGTATTGCAGGAACGTTGAATGAAGTTTGAAAGATTTTCCAAAAGACACCCTTTCAAAGAACAACCTCATCTTAAGCCAAGAACTTACCCAAGCTTCTCAGTGGAGAGTCATTCCTTTGTGAAGCTTTTCGTCCCAGGGGAAGAACAATTTCTTAACCTATTACAAGCCATCATCATGGAAGGGGAACATATATATATGAGAAAAATATGTGTGTGTGTGTGTGTGTGTGTGTATATATGAAAGTATTAATCGATCAGTCATATCTGACTCTTGGCGACCCCATGAGTCCTGGCGGGGTAGCCCTCCAGGCTCCTCTGTCCAAGGAATTCTCCAAGCAAGTGGGTAGCCATGTCATTCCTTTCTCCAGGGGATCTTCCCGACCAGGGGTTGAACCCAAGTCTCCCACACTGCAGGTGGGTTCTTTACCATCTGAGCCACCAGGGAAGCCCAGCTGTATACATACATATATATATATATATATATACACACACACACACACACACACACACACACATACACATGCTTAAATACTAAAACCAAGACTATTGTATGTCAGAGAAAGAAATTTTTGTTTTATTGTGCCTCTGATACTTGGGTCTCTGGTACAGCAGCTGAAATTATATTTAAATAATATAGTGAGTTTCTGTTTCTTGCACCCCCTCCCCCTGCAAAATTATTTCTCCGCCTCACTGAGGTCTACTGCCATCATGGCCCTCCTGTTAAGGAGGTAACATAGTTGCAAGATGAGCCTCAGAGGAGTCCTCAGAGAGGCCATCAGATTATCCTGGGCATAGCTCTTTCTGCTCCTAAGAAATCCCAAAAGCGGTGAAGAGGCAGAACCCTGGAGTTAGACTGCCTGGTTTGAATCCAGGTTCCACCACTTTCCACCTCCGGAGCCTTGTGCAAGTTGTTTAATCTTTCACAAGCCTCACTTTTTCACTCTGTGAAACAGGAGTTATACCACCTAATCCACAAGGATTAAAAAGAGGTCACGCACAGCACCTACTATGCACTCATAAAAGTTAGCTATTGGATTTAGCTGAGTTAACTAAACTCTGAGTCACAGTTGCCCCATTTTGAAAACCGGATAACATTTCATTAAGTGGTTGAAAACCCTGAATGAGCCAGTGGAAGAGAAATGCTTAGCCCTGCCCATGAAGGAAAGGTGGCTACATAGGAAACCACCGTTTGGGTCTTTTTGTAAATCATTCTCCCCATCAGTCCCACTTACATCAGCTCGTTAGGACTTTGCCTCACAGAATCGGCTTGGGGCTGACTATGACAGGTTTGCTTCCATAATCATGGTGGTACCACAGAAGCTGGAATTGGGCTGACCTAGCCTTTGGGTACATTTCTTGTCCTTGAAATCCTGCAAAGTTACTACAGGTTTCTCTATTATTTCTTGTCTCTGCTCAGCACAAAATGCTGCTGCTTCACACCGTGGCAAAGAGAACAGGGCGTTTTGATTAAAATACAGACAAATGCCATCTGGCGTCCCATCTCCTGAGGGCACTGTTGACATCTGAGAAGAACATAGCACTGGCAATAAAGGAAAAAAAAATGGAATGGTCAAAGGCAGACTTGAAGGTTTAGGATAAAAGAACCCACAGAAATTATGTTTCTAGTTCATGGCCCTGATTTCAACTATAAGTCAACATTCTCTTCCCCATCACTTACTGAAAGCCTCACTAATAGCTTGCTGCTGCTGCTGCTGCTGCTAAGTCGCTTCAGCCGTGTCCGACTCTGTGCGACCCCAGAGTCGGCAGCCGACCAGGCTCCCCTGTTCCTGGGATTCTCCAGGCAAGAACACTGGAGTGGGTTGCCATTTCCTTCTCCAATGCATGAAAGTGAAGTCGCTCAGTCGTGTCCAACTCTTAGCGACCCCATGGGCTGCAGCCCACCAGGCTCCTCCATACATGGGATTTTCCAGGCAAGAGTAGTGGAGTGGGGTGCCATTGCCTTCTCCGCACTAATAGCTTAATGAGGCTATATATGACATAGCTAAGTCACAGCAAGTAATCCTCCTATCTGGTTGTGTTGTTCAGTCGCTCAGTTGGGTCCGACTCTTTGTGACCCCACATGTGACTGCAGCATGCCAGGCTTCCCTGTCTTTCACTATCTCCCTGAGTTTGCTCAAACTCATGTCCATTGAGTCAGTGATGCCATCCAACCATCTCATCCTCTGTCTTCACCTTCTCCTCCCACCTTTTCCAGCATCAGGGTCTTTTCAAATGAGTCAGCTCTTCGAATCAGGTGGTCAAAGCACTGGAATTTCGGCTTCAGCATCAGTCCTTCCAATGAACACTCAGGACTGATCTCCTTTAGGATGGACTGGTTGGATCTCCTTGCAGTCCAAGGTACTCTCACGAGTTCTCCAGCACCACTGTCTCCCCCTGTCTAAACCACAGGGATGAGCCCGTGCCCTCCTCTCTAGGCAGCCCTATGTAGCCCGTTTCTACCTCCATGTTCCATTCAAACAGATGTTCCCAGAGGGCAGAGCTGAGGTCTGTCTTGTTTCCTCCTGTAATTCTGGTATCTAGAACTGTGTATGGCATAAAGTAATTGCTTGGTAGATATTTACAGAATGAATGAATTAGCCTCCTGTGTTCTCTACTATGAAGAGTTTGGCACTTAGTCATCTATCTGTGAGTGGCCTCTTTTAAAAAGGATGTGAGGCAGTTTATTAAACACACACATGTCTCAGGACTTCTGTGGCAGTCCAGTGGTTAAGACTCCGTGCTTCGAAAGCAGAGACATGGGTTGGACCCCTGGTCAGAGAACTGAGATTCCTCGTGCTACACACCACAGTAAAAAACTGAATAAATAATAATTTTTAAAAAAATTTTAAGAAATATTATCCACAAAACAACTTACTGGTTGACTTATCATTTACTTGGGGAGCAACCAGGGGAAAGAGGTGACTGGTTTTCCAAAGCAGCTGTTGATGAGTTGGCTCTGAGTCACCCTCAGTCTCTTACCAAGAACTCCCTTGACTCAATAGATTGCCTCAAAGATTAGCAGACAAAAAAAAAATAAAAATAAAAAAGATTAGCAGACAGTCTGAGTTGAAAACTAGCATCAGAAAATTCTAGTTAGTCATATCTGACTGGCAGGGACATCTGTTTTTTATCTTCCTGAGCTTTTCTCTAACCAGTCAGCCAGGTCACAAATGAATAGCAAGGTGCTGACAATCGGGTCAGACAAAGCAGAATCTCTGCCTCCTCATAAGCCATTCTTGGGATGGTTTTCTTTTCAAAGTCACTCTTCTAGAGCTTTATGGTGTATTCTGAGAAACAGCTAGAAAACCACTTTAAAATCCAAACTGAGTGTTTACAAGGACCTCCTAACTTTGGACTGCCATCCAACCCCCAACCACAGAGCAGCAGCCTTAGAAAATAGGATTCTGACTGTAGCCACCGGCGCAACAAAATTTTAAAAGTGACATAAGAAAATGAAAACATTGATTTTTTTTTAAAAACATTGATTTTTAAAGATATAGGTACCCCATGTTCACTGCAGCAGTATTCACAACAGCCAAGATATGGAGGCAAATTAAATGTCCATCAATAGATAAATGTTTAAAGAAGATGTGGTATCTATATACAATGGAATACTAAGCTGAAAAAAAAATGAAAAATCTCACCATTTGCAACAACATGGATGGACCTACAGGATATTATACTAAGTGAAATAAGACAAAGAAAGACAATTACTGTATGATTTTGTTCATATGTCTAGAAAACAAAACAAATAAAACAAAATAGAAAGGGACTCAGAGAGAGCAGAAAGGTGGCTCCCATAGAGGAGAGGTTGGGTAAGAGAGATGAAGGGGATCAAGAGATACAGACTTCCAGTTACAAAATAAATAAGTCATGGGGATGTAGTATACAGCACAGGGAATATGGTCAATAAAATTGTAATGATTTTGTATGGGCACAGAAGTTTACTAGACTTACCAGGGTGATCGATTTGTATGTCATTTGTATACATTCCAAATGACTACGTTGGACACTTGAAACTAACATAATATTGTACGTCAACCATGTGCTAAGTCGCTTCAGTCGTGTCCGACACTTTTCGACCCCATGGACTGTAGCCCGCTAGGTTCCTCTGTCCATGGGATTCTCCAGGCAAAGATACTGGAGTGGGTACGTCAATAAAAAATAAAAGGAAAAATGAAATGACATAAAAATGACACAAACTGGTTTAATTTATAATTATCTGTGGAATGACACATATAGTGGGTGATGAACACATTATCTCACTGAAAGTGGTATGATACCTTGTAGGAAGGAAAGAAAGGGGGGAAAGGAGAGAAAAAAGGAAGGAGGGTGCGGAAAAGGAGGGAGGGAGGGAAGAAAGAAGAGAAGGAAAAAGAAAAACAAAGAGAAGCACAAGTCAGTACCCCCGCATTTCCATCTGGCCGCTAAGCTGACCTCCCTCCCCTCCCTCCACCATACCGCTTCCTTCCCCGGCACCCAGGAGCAGCTTCATGGGCATATGACCTGTGCTCTCTCACAGCATCCTGCACTCAGAAGGGCCCCATACTTAGTTTCTTGCTCTGCTATTGCTGTCTTGAAAAATCTAAATTTTTGAGCAATGAAACTGAAACTTTCTTTTTTTGCTCTTGGCCCCACATATTAAGTAGCCTGTCCTTTCCATACCCCTGCCACCCCAGGGTGTCTTGCCCTGGGTCCTCCTTGACCCTCAGCTTCTACCTTTCCCACAGAAGGCACTCAGTATAATGAAATAAAGAGGCTGCACATAAATGTAAAGTAGCGTCTGTCCTTTGTCTGTCAGAATGGATGGGACTTGGCCAGGCATTAATGTTACGTAGAGAGATGCCCTTGGGAGCTTGGAGAGGCGGTGCAGCAATGAACACTCAGATCACAAGCGGATGTGCTTGAAGCGGATGTGCTTGGATCTTCTCATTAGCGAATTCCAAGATGAACCAGATCAGCCCAGGGACTGTGAAGACCCCAGAGGACACACACTCCCATCCTGTGAGCATTTTTCTTATGTGTCAATTTGACAAGGACATGGGGGCGCCCAGACGGTTGGCCAAACATTACTCTAGGTGTGTCTGGGAGGGTGTTTTTTGGATGAGATCCACATTTGGATCAGTAGACTAAGGAAAGTAGACTGCCCTTGCTGATGTTGGTGGGCCTCGCTCAATCCACTGAAGGCCTGAGTAGACCCAGAAGGCTGACCCTTCTGAGAGGAAGAGGGAGTTCCTCCTCCCTGATGAGGCCTGTTGAGACATCGGTCTTCTCCTGCCTTTAGACTCAAACTGAAACCTCAGCTCTCCTTGGGCCTGAGCCTGCTGGTCTTCAGACGGACACCGGCACAGTCAGCCCTCCCGGGCCTCCAGCTTGCCAGTTACAAATCTGGGGACATCTCACCCTCCATAATCACATGAGCCACTTTCTTGCGATAAATCTCTTCATGTATCTATGGGCTTCCCAGGTGGTGCTAGTGGTAAAGAAGCTGTCTGCCAGTGCTGGAGACATAAGACATGAAGCTTCGATCCCTGGGTCCGGAAGATCCCCAGGAGGAGGCCACGGCAACCCACTCCAGTATTCTTGCCTGGAGAATCCCGTGGACAGAGGAGCCTGGCGGGCTACAGTCCATGGGGTCGTCTGAGTACGTCTGTATCTAGCTATCCCCTGTTGGTTTGCTTCTTTGGAGAACCCTGGCTAATGCCCATCCCAGTAGAGTCCCTTACAACCATTTGGTGTTCCTCTAAAGCCTGTCTACTCAGAGTGTGGCCGGCCAACCAGCAGCAACATCAGAAATGCAGGGGCTCGGGGGGCCCCCATCCCACACACACTGAACCCGAAAATACAGCCCAGTAAAAGCTTCAGGTGAGTCGTGTGCCCACAGCGTCTAGGAAACATCAGCCCTGTGGGAAAACGCATCCCCCGGGAGGAATGACGGTATGTAAAGTAACTTCTTAGTAAAAGAATTTGTTTAACCAAGTCTCTCTTCCCTGAGGACAGATGTAGGGAGTGGGGCGAAAAGGGGTTCAGAAGAGGTCTTAGGAAGCCAGGACATTTTCCCAGTCATGACAAGCCATCAGTTACAGAAAAAAACAAAAACAAGGAAGTCTCAATATGCAAACTAACCAGCCCACCCAACACAAAGAAACTCAAGGTCAGAGAGGCAGGGCCAGGCAAATCCAGCCTCATCACAGCCTCCCCTTTGTAATGTGCTTGATTGCATTTTATTTTCTGTGTTTTCACTGAAATGGCAGTTCGCGGAGAAACCCTCGCATTTGGCTGCGAACAGGCTCTGAGCAGCAAGAGCGCTTCTGCAGAATTGGCAGGAGGGAAGGGACCGTGGAGCGTTTCAGAAACTCCAAGGCAAGGGGACAACCGACGGGGGGAAAAAAAGACCTCCTCCAAATGAAGGCAAGAGCTGAGAATTAAAAACAATGAGCAGGACAGAAGCAGAATCATGAACCTAGAGAACGTCTTACTGGTTGCCAAGGGGGAGGGGGTTGGGAGAGGGATGGAGCAGAGGTTGGGGTTAGCAGGTGTAAGCTTTTACGTACAGAATGGATAAGCAACAAGGTCTTTCTGTAGAGCTTAGAGAACTATATTCAATATCCTATGATAAACCATAATGAAAAAAAATTTTAAAGAATGTGTTTGTGTATATATGTATAACCAAATCATTTTGCAGTACAGCAGAAATTACCACAACATTGCAAATCAACTATACTTCAAATCAGTAAATAAAACTGTTACCAGCGATGCACCCTCAGGTCTCCAAATAAAAACCAACTTGATTTTTTTTCACCTCCACCTGCCCCAGCCTGATTTTTTTTTTTTTTCTTGTCCATGCATCATGTGGGATCTTAGTTTCCCGACCAGGGACTGAACCCACGCCCTTTGCAGTGGAAGCCCAGAGTCTTAATCACTGGGCTTGATCTTGATCTTGAACTTCTAGTCTCCAGAACTGGAAGAAAATGAATTTCTTTCATCTATTTTAAGTGAAAATAAATGTGTTAGTTATCCCATCTATACTATTCTGTTAATGGCAGCCCAGGATGACTAACACAAGGGCAACTAAGCACAGAGACATTAAGTAACTTGCCCAAGAACTGTCCCAAGACAAGTCCCCCCAGCCTGATCTTTAATTCGCCTACTGGATAAGATGTTAGGGAAAAACCTGAATGAATTTTTAGCCAACCCAAGACATGGGAAAGAAGAAAGGCACTTCTTGAAACAAACTACACCGACCGTATGGTGGTGGGTCTCTGGATGATTTACCAGATCGAAGCTTACTGAGAGTCTCTCCTCACTTACCAACAATGCCTACCGTTGCTGCCACCGGTGAGGGTGGGGGTGGGGTGGGATGGCGCTGGGGGTGTGGGTAGGGGACCGCCAACGCCTTTCCCACCCTCCAGCACCTGGGCAACATGCAATAGACAGAACACGCTGGAGCCTGTGTATGCAGCTCCACCCGCCTCAGACCACGCGTTTCTTCTCCATTCTGCAGAAGTCTCACTGAACGGTATGCCTCGAGATGCTTGGAGCTTGGCCATGCAACCTCAGCATAACAGTCAGCAGGGCCTCAAGGGATGGCAGACCGGTGCAGTGGGGCCCCAGAAATCAGCCTCTCCCCTTGGAATAAGATGTCTCCATCCACATGACAGTGATGCCCTGCCGCCCCCCGCCCCCCTACACACACACACACACTGCCTAGAGAGGCAGCAGTTAAAGCCAGAGTCTAGTGGTTAAGAGCAGAGATTCTGCCCTAAGACGGATCCTGCCTCTGTTCCTTGCCAGCTGTGTGACCTTGGGCAAGTTACTTAATGTCTCTGTGCTTAGTTGCCCTTGTGTTAGTCATCCTGGGCTGCCATTAACAGAATAGTATAGATGGGATAACTAACACATTTATTTTCACTTAAAATAGATGAAAGAAATTCATTTTCTTCCAGTTCTGGAGACTAGAAGTTCAAGATCAAGGTGCTGGCCGGGTTGGTTTCTGATGAGAATTCTCTCACTGGCTTGCAGACAGCTGTCTTCTCACTGTGATTTCACACAACCTTTCCTCTGTGTGCACACTGAGAGAGATCTCTGATGTCTCTTCCTCTTTTTTTTTTTTTGGCCACACCAAATGGCATGTGGGATCTTAGTTCCCTGAGCAGGGATTGAACCCGAAGCCCCTGCACTTGGAATGCGGAGTCTTAACCACTGGACTGCCAGGGAAGCCCATTTTCATCTTCTTAGAGGACAACACAGAGAAGGCAATGGCAACCCACTCCAGTATTCTTGCCTGGAGAATCCCATGGACAGAAGAGCCTGGTGGGTTATGGTCCATAGGGTTGCAAAGAGTCCATAGGGATCACAAAAAGTCGGACACAACTGAGTGACTGAGTACCTGATTCAATCAGCATTTAAAACTGCCTCCTCTGTGCTGTGTTACATCTGAGGTTGAAGGCGCTTCCCAGGCTTCCAAGGTGCAAAGCGAAAGAGGCAAAGGGGTCGAGCAAGCATTAAATACTGCCTGCCAGGCTGGAAGGACAGTGCTGGCAATTCAGTGGTAAAGAATGTGACTGCCAATGCAGGAGATGCGTGTTCAACCCCTGTATCCAGAAGATCCCCTGGAAAAGGAAATGGCAAACCACTCCAGTATTCCAGCTTGGGAAATCCCATGGAGAAAGGAGCCTGGTAGGCTACAGTCCATGAGGTCACAAAGAGTCAGACACGACTTAGGGACTGAACAACGAGCCTGCGGCAGGAGCCAGCATCCAGCTTCCACGCTGGAACCCAAGAACCCCTTCGGGGGCTGCTGCAAAGTCACAACAGCGGTGTCTCCGATGGGGTTTCAGAGTCTGGCTTCCCAAGTGTGCATTGTATTCATTCTGTATTCATTTCTGGGGCTGCCCTAACCGGGCATGGCAGACCGGCAGGCTGACACAGTGGAAACAGATTCTCTCAGCTGTTCTGGAGGCTGGAAGTCTGAGATGAAGGTGTGGGCAGGCCTGCTGTCCTCTGAGACCTCTTTTGGCTTGCAGGCGGCTGCCCTCTCACCGTGTGCTCACGTGGTCTTTCCTGTGTGTGTGAGCGTCCCCGGTGCCTCATGCTCTGACCTCACCTCCTCTTCTCATAAGGACACCCGTCCTACAGGATTAGGGCCAACACTCAGGACCCCCTTTTAGTGGAATCACCTCTTTAAAGGCCCCGTCTCCAGAGTCACAATGAGGTCCTGAGTGTGAGGACTTCAACACGGGCAGGTGGCGGGGGGACGGTTTGCACAATTCAGTCCATAGCAGTTACCAGCTTCACACCACCTCCTCTAAAAGGTGAAGAATAAACACAGCAGCTGGGGATTCAAAATCATCATCTGACACCCTTTGCCCATTGTGTTTGGCTGAGTCTTCTTAGCTGAGCCACCCTTTGTTGGATTGAATTTAATTCTTTGGTTGGTTCCAAGGGTCACTGAAAAGGTGTCTTCTCCCCTCTGGAGCCTTTCCTTTCTTTTGAAAAGAAAGAGGAAAACGTGTCATGGAGACGTCCAAAAGTGTTTCTTTTAAAAGCCTGAGAGTGAAGGACAATCATGATTATACAACTTTAGAATAAAAAACGTGTAGGAGCCCCAGGGAGGGTGAGGGAGCCCCAGGCAGGAGGCAGAGATGTCTCGGGTTGGAAAAAGTCCCCTTTTCTCACAGGGTTCTGAATATTCCGAATTATTCCATGTCTGTGACTCAGCTCTGTCTATAGGTTCCTTTCCATAGCTGCACTATTCATTCCTTTCAGCATTTACATTATTCTTTTTTTCTTTCTGAAACAAGTGTTGCTTTGATCATCTCAAAACTTGTGGTATGTAGGAAGCAACATTCCAGGCTCTCAGAATACCTGTTATTGCAAATGATTTTTCCAAATGTCTTCCCCCATATATTTCCTTATTACATCTATATTATTTCTTTGGACAGCTGATGGAAATATAAAAGGTTTACAACTATTTTTCCCTTAGTCACCACTCTAAGATAATTCCCAATTGGAAATAAAGAGCTTGGACATTATTGTTAAGTTGTTTCTTCACTGTGAATGATTTTATTTTTATTTTTAATTGAAGGATAACTGCTTTACAATGTTGTGCTGGTTTCTGCTGTACAACAACATGAATCCGCTATAAACATACATATATTCCCCTCCCTCGTGGGCCTCCCTCCCACCCCACTCCTGTAAGTAATTTCTCATAGCCATCTAATAAAAAACAAAATAATCCCTCCTGGTCCAAAAAAAACAGGAATAATTGTTTCATGTGATAAACACTAGCTTTTATCCCAAAGACAAAATGTACACAAAACAGCAAAATATATGAGCATAAAACAGTATGCTGACCTGGATGGTACTTGGATGCAATTTCAAAAACAACAGAATGATCTCTGTTCGTTTCCAAGGCAAACCATTCCATATCAGAGTAATCCAACTCTATGCTCTGACCAGCAATGCTGAAGAAGCTGAAGTTGAACAGTTCTATCAAAACCTACAAGACTTTCTAGAACTAATACCCAAAAAAGATATCCTTTTCATTATAGGGGACTGGAATGCAAAAGTAGGAAGTCAAGAGCTACCTAGAGTAACAGGCAAATTTGGCCTTGAAGTACAAAATGAAGCAGGTCAAAGGCTAATAGAGTTTTGCCAAGAGAATGCACTGGTCATAGAAAACATCCTTTTCCAACAACTCTAGGTATGATGACTCACCTAAAGCCAGACATCCTGGAATGTGAAGTCAAGTGGGCCTTAGAAAGCATCACTACGAACAAAGCTAACGGAGGTGATGAAATTCCAGTTGAGCTATTTAAAATCCTATAAGATGATGCTGTGAAAGTGCTGCACTCAATATGCCAGCAAATCTGGAAAACTCAGCGGTAGCCACAGGACTGGAAAAGGTCAGTTTTCATTCCAACCCAAAGAAAGTCAACGCTAAAGAATGTTCAAACTACCACACAATTGCACTCATCTCACATGCTAGCAAAGAAATGCTCAAAATTCTCCAAGCCAGCCTTCAACAGTACATGAACCGTGAATTTCCAGATGTTTAAGCTGGATTTAGAAAAGACAGAGGAACCAGAGATCAAATTGCCAACATTAGAAAAGGCAGAGGAACCAGAGATCAAATTGCCAAGATCAAAACCAAGAGGGTTCCAGAAAAACATCTATTCTGCTTTTTGACTAGGCCAAAACCTTTGACTGTGTGGATCACAACAAACTGTAGAAAATTCTTCAAGAGATGGGAATACAAGACCACCTGACCTGCCTCCTGAGAAATCTGTATGCAGGTCAAGAAGCAACAGTTAGAACTGGACATGGAACAACAGTTCAGTTCAGTGGCTCAGTCGTGTTTTGCGACCCCATGGGCTGCAACACGCCAGGCCTCCCTGTCCATCACCAACTTCCAGAGTTTACTCAAACTCATGTCCATTCAGTCAGTGATGCCATCCAAGCATCTCATCCTCTGTCATCCCCTTCTCCTCCTGCCTTCAATCTTTTCCAGCATCAGGATGTTTTCAAATGAGTCAGTTCTTCGCCATCAGGTGGGCAAAGTATTGGAGCTTCAGGTTCAGCATCAGTCCTTCCAATGAATATTCGGGACTGATTTCCTTTACCATTGACTGGTTTGATCTCCTTGCAGACAAAGGGACTCTCAAGAGTCTTCTCCAACACCACAGTTCAAAACCATCAATTCTTCAGCGCTCAGTCCAATTGTCCCATCCATACACGACTACTGGAAAAACCATAGCTTTGACTAGACGGACCTTTGTTAGCAAAGTAATGTCTCTGCTTTTTAATAAGCTGCCTAGGTTGGTCATAATTTTTCTTCCAAATAGCAAGTGTCATTTCATGGCTGAAGTCACCATCTGCAGTGATTTTGGAGCCCCAAAAAAATGAAGTCTACCACTGTTTCCACTGTTTCCCCATCTATTTGCCATGAATGGGATCAGATGCCATGATCTTAGTTTTCTGAATGTTGAGCTTTAAGCCAACTTTTTCACTCTCCTCTTTCACTTTCATCAAGAGGCTCTTCAGTTCTTCTCCACTTTCTGCCATAAGGGTGGTATCATCTGCATATCTGAGGTTATTGATATTTCTCCCAGCAATCTTGATTCCAGCTTGTGCTTCTTCCAGTCCAGCGTTTCCAATGATGTACTCTGCATAGAAGTTAAATAAGTAGGGTGACAGTATACAGCCTTGACGTACTTCTTTCCCGATTTGGAACCAGTAAGTAAAAATCTTTTAAAAAGAAAAGAAAAAAGCTTCTAAACAATATACCAACTACAGGACTTGCGTGGCAGACCAGGGGTTAGGACTCCACGCTTCCATCGCAGGGGCCACTGGGTCCATCTTTAGCTGGGGAACTAAGATCCCACATGCCACATGTTGTGGCCAAAAATGAAAAAAAAATAAAAGGTAAAATACACTTACTTGGGACACAGAAAGGAGATAGAGAGGAGCTAAGGGTCACGGGGCATCTTCCAGAGGAGGCAGGAGCTGCATTAGGGATCAACCTGCAGGGAGAACCCTGGGGATCAGGAGCCCCTCTGGAGGAGACGGCCTGGATGGTGTCAGGGGTGCTGTGTAGTCTCAAGGAAGGGCCCAGCCCACCCGGGGGGAGCTCAGAGCCGGGCTGGCCCTTCAGGACAAAGCAGGGTGCAGTGCAGGGGGAGGCTCACTGGATGCCAGCTGCCCTGAGAATTGGATGGCTCCCATGGAGGCCACTTTCTGGAGTGAAATCAGCTTCTGAAGAAGGCTCGTAGCTGTGAGCTGTCAGTGGACAACTTCCCAGCAACTGGGGGAGAAAATTCTCCCGTCCTGAAGGGGAACCCAGAGTTTACCTGAGCTTCTGCTCACCTGGGAAAGCCACTAACGTCTCAGTGAAGGAGAGCACCCCAAGTCCTGTCCTTTCTGCCCTGGGCTTCCATGATCTCACCTCTCAAAGGAGAGGTCCTCTTGATGTGGGAAAGGAGCAGCCCTCTCACCGAATCAGGCCCATGAGTGGGTAGCCATACCCTTCTCCAGGGGATCTTCCTGACCCAGGGATGGAACCATGTCTCCTGCGGATCCTTTACCACTGAGTCACCAGGGAAGCCCTCAGTCCCTTTTTTGGTGTTGTTTTTGCTTGATCATGTCAAGCACACTGTTTTGAGTCTCTGCCTGGTGGTTCCATACTGAAGTTTCAGGAGGATTAAACTTTCTGGTCGTCTGTTGTACTTTGCCATTACTGGATTGTGGTTGTGAGTGTGTCCCTGGCAGAAATCTTGGGCAGCTTCGGTTTGAAGTTGTATTCTTCTAGTTTCGCATGTGTTTCTCTCAGGGACTCCAGAGAGATTCACCTAGAACCACTTTTTTACGCTGACATCTGGATGTTGTTCTTCTTGTTCTTATCATTCTTTCATTGCTAAGTTGGGTCCGACTCTTTTTAGACCCCATGGGCTATATAGCCCACCAAGCTCCTCTGTCCATGGGATTTCCCAGGCAAGAACACTGGAGTGGGTTCCAGCCCGTTCCTCCTCCCTCAGTGTTTTAAAATTTTGAGACTTGTTGCCAATATTAAAAAATTTGAGAAAATTCTTCAAAATTCAGGTTTCTGGATTTTTTTTTTTTTTTTAAAGCAGAAGATCTGTCCAGATTCAGCCTAAACCCCTTCAAGGCCACAGTCATTGGACATGTTGCAAGCCCCTCGATGTGCCAAGATTCACAGGCCTCCAGCCCCTGGGAGCATGTGCTTGGGCAACTGCTAGATTTTGAAACATAGTCAATGATTTGAACGTGACTCCTACGTTAACCCTCTTTTGTTTTTAATGTCGATGAATCAGCTAACCTTTTATGAAACCTGCAGTGAACGAATTTCTCAATTACACATTCTTCGCTAAGTAGTAAATATGAATTTGAAAATGAGGAGGAAAGAAATCAAGCCCAGTGAGGCATACTTCGTCCAGAGCAATCCCCCAGCAAATGGTATTAGTGGGTATGAGTAACACGTCCGTTCTTAAAAACCAACATCACTGACACTCATGACATGTTACAGAGTAATTGCATATTTGTTGTGGATCATAACCCTTAGTATGAACCAAGAGTAAGACATGACATTTAAAAATCACTCTTTTACTCGAGAGCACTCTATCTGCAAAGTCAAGCTACTCAAGGTAAGCGGCAAGTTGGCGTTCTGACGTGTTCCCTGGTGCTTTGTGTTGAGATGTGACTTATTCCCAATCTTAGTCACCTTAACTCAATATGTGAGCTGCCACTGGTGCAAAACCTTCAGCATTATTTGTCTCCACTGTGAGGAGACCTCCTAGGAAAACAGTATCACTAGCAGAGAGGACAGATGTTCTTGGTGGCCTTCACTCTTTCCTCCTGGACATTGGAACACGGATTTTTCTCAGGTGTAATGCAGCCAACCCCTACACATCCCTGGGGTTAGATCATGATTGAGCTAAACATGGCAAGGATACCAATCCATTTTGATGGACTTCCAACTTGTCTTGCAAATAGACCAAGTGTTTTGCAAAGAGACAAGTTTCCTAGTCTCTTTACTGACACTTGAGGAAAACTGCTGGCATGCTTTTGAAAAAGATAGTTTGTTTCCTGATAAAAAGAGACAAATGCAGGAAGACAGCCTGCTGGCCCCTCTCTTCTCCTTTCTTTCGGAGCTGTGGCAGCCATATTGTGACCATGAGGTAGGTGACTGTTACAAAAATGAAAAATCAACCAGGGTGAAATAAAAAATAAGAGTCTGAATATTGGATGTCATGGATGATCATCTGAGCCACCTCTGTACATGTAAATGCCTCTGTCCAGCCTTTTTTGCTGAGACAGAGGTATATTATCTAGTTTATTAAATGTATATTTTATTATATTTCTTATTATTCATTTAGATGGTCTATTATGAGCAGCTAAGAATATTCCTAATTGATGAAGAATTTTGGAGAGCAAAATTCATTTAGTATCACAAAAAATAAGATAATTCCCTACAACTTAGAAAAAGGCTTTGCCTGGGTTAACAATCTTGTTAACTTTGTTCTATCTCAGGCACCTTTTCAACCCAAATCCTACTGACCACATACTTCCTGGCTTCTCTGAACTGTGTCAGACTTAATGCTTACCTAGGTACCACGTTGAAGACTTCCCTCCACTCATTTTTAACTTAATGATTGGACAGGCCACTATTTTGGAACATTCTATCACACAGCAGAGCAAAGAGCACAGTCCATAATGCCAGAACATGGACCAAAGCGTCACCATTTGTAGTTTCTCACAATCTGCATCTCCCTTTTATTCCTTTTCCTACCATCATTTCTCACCTCCCCTTAACTCCATCATGTTCCCAGCACCCCCCAAACCTGCTTCCCTGAAGGCCACCAAGGCCCTTCCAGTCAATCTCAGGGTCTTCACTCCTCTCCACTCTGGGGTCTACATCCAGTGCTCATCATGGGGTCCACTGGAGTCCAGCCTCCTTCCTGAAACCTGTCCCTTAGCCTCGCGGCCTCAGGGAGCTGGTCCATGCTCAGGGCATCGGGCACCCCTCTTCATTAGACGTGGCCAAGCAGCAGTCAGACACCCGGTCACCTCTCTCTGGCTGGACAGCTTTGCATGAGTTGTTTAACGTCTCTCAGCTGTAATAGGATTAGCTGGTGAAACAGCTGCTCCAAGTCTTCAGAAGAGGCAAATTTGGGAGCAACTGCTCAGCCCACACCCCCTCCTCTGAGACCCGCTCCCACCATTGGCTCTGACAACTGTGTGAGTGCTACATGTCCCTAGTGAACAGACAACCAGACTGGTGGGGGATGCCCAAGGACAGCAACACGTTGGCTGCTCAGTGACCAAATGTGTCTTTTTTTTTTGTTTCTAGAAACCCGAGCAAAGGGGCCCAGAGAACATGGCTTATTGGTGGGAGAAGGAATTAAAAAGTGCGGGTGCCAGGCTGGACAGCCATCTTTCCCATGGAGCACAGCAATGAGCTATCACACACCCACAGCCACTGAGATGAGGCACACAGAGCAGATGGACAGACGGGATAGAGCGCCTGCAGGACTGGTCTCATCCCAGTGCCCCGGTCTTCCTGAGTTCCCTGGATCCAGCTGTTCTTGGGTTCTAGGAGATATTCTCCACTTTTTAGAGTCCACCCCTTGTCACTTGTACTAACTCGCCTGTCTATTTGATCCTTTCAACTAAAAAGCCTTGATCAGCAGAGAGTCCTTTGTAGGCATGATGAAGACAGATAGCTAGGATACCTATTTTCAATTCAACAAAAGATCTGCCGCCCTTGTGAAGCTTCTTTAGTGTTGCATCAGCTCCCCGAAGAACCCATAAAGCACTTTCTGAGTGGTTATTATGGGTTCAGCCTTGACGGGCCTGGTTGGGCTTGCTAAAGTGGAGAAAGGGACTCACTACAGCCACAAAAAGTCCATCACGCAGATGTAGGCAAAGTGTAGGAGAAGGGTGGACTCACGGGACAAACTGAGGAGGGGAGCCATCCGAGTTGTCATTTTGGACACACATTTCCTCTCCTTCGAGTACTAGGAACTCTTTTTTAAAGAGAACCCACCCACTCCAGTACTCTTGCCTGGAAAATCCCATGGACGGAGGAGCCTGGTAGGCTGCAGTCCATGGGGTTCCTCGAAGAGTCGGACACGACTGAGCGACTTCACTTTTACTTTTCACTCTCATGCATTGGAGAAGGAAATGGCAACCCATTCCAGTGTTCTTGCCTAGAGAATCCCAGGGACGGGAGAGCCTGGTGGTCTGCAGTCTATGGGGTCATACAGAGTCGGACACTACTGAAGCGACTTAGCAGCATCCCATCTGATTGCAGGAGAGTTCATTCTTACGCACCACCTGCAGCAGGTGGGTGGGCACAGTGACCCTCAGTGGCCAATCCCAGCCCACTGCATTCTCTGCGTCACTGTGATTGGCTGAGAGGTAGGCTTCTTAGCAGTGACTCCTAATCTGCCTGGACCAATCAGAATTTCCCCTCTGGTTCTGCTAAGGGAACACTTTGGGGAATGACATTTTCCCCTAGATCATAAGCCATCAAGAGTGTGAACTGAGAACTGTTAGGGGCAATCTTGGCCTCCATGTGGAGAGTTCTGGACAAAGACCATGTCCCAGAGGAAAAGAAGGGATGACAGAGAAGGAGGGGGTTAAGGAGTCTAGATGACATCAACTGGACTCCTGAATCCAGCCCGATCCCAACCCTTATTTATATTGCTCAGTTAAAAGGAAACAATATATCTCCTTTTCTTTCCTTATACTGGCTTGATTTAAAGGTATATTACTTGCAAAACAAAAACAAACATATTGACAATGAAAGGTAAGGATCAGATCAGATGAGATCAGTCGCTCAGTCGTGTCCGACTCTTTGCGACCCCATGAACCGCAGCACGCCAGGCCTCCCTGTCCCTCACCAACTCCCGGAGCTCACTCAGACTCACGTCCATCGAGTCAGTGATGCCATCCAGCCACCTCATCCTCTGCCGTCCCCTTCTCCTCCTGCCCCCAATCCCTCCCAGCATCAGAGTCTTTTCCAATGAGTCAACTCTTTGCATGAGGTGGCCAAAGTACTGGAACTTCAGCTTTAGCATCATTCCTTCCAAAGAAATCCCAGGGCTGATCTCCTTCAGAATGGACTGGTTGGATCTCCTTGCAGTCCAAGGGACTCTCAAGAGTCTTCTCCAACACCACAGTTCAAAAGCATCAATTCTTCGGCTCTCAGCCTTCTTCACAGTCCAACTCTCACATCCATACATGACCACAGGAAAAACCATAGCCTTGACTAGACGAACCTTTGTTGGCAAAGTAATGTCTCTGCTTTTGAATATGCTATCTAGGTTGGTCATAACTTTCCTTTCAAGGAGTAAGCTTCTTTTAATTTCATGGCTGCAGTCACCATCTGTAGTGATTTTGGAGCCCCCCAAAATAAAGTCTGACACTGTTTCCACTGTTTCCCCATCTATTTCCCATGAAGTGGTGGGACCGGATGCCATGATCTTCGTTTTCTGAATCTTGAGCTTTAAGCCAACTTTTTCTCTCTCCACTTTCACTTTCATCAAGAGGCTTTTGAGTTCCTCTTCACTTTCTGCCATAAGGGTGGTGTCATCTGCATATGTGAGGTTATTGATATTTCTCCCGGCAATCTTGATTCCAGCTTGTGTTTCTTCCAGTCCAGCGTTTCTCATGATGTACTCTGCATATAAGTTAAATAAACAGGGTGACAATATACAGCCTTGATGAACTCCTTTTCCTATTTGGAACCAGTCTGTTGTTCCATGTCCAGTTCTAACTGTTGCTTCCTGACCTGCATATAGGTTTCTCAAGAGGCAGGTCAGGTGGTCTGGTATTCCCATCTCTTTCAGAATTTTCCACAGTTTATTGTGATCCACACAGTGAAAGGCTTTGGCATAGTCAATAAAGCAGAAATAGATGTTTTTCTGGAACTCTCTTGCTTTTTCCATGATCCAGAAGATGTTGGCAATTTGATCTCTGGTTCCTCTGCCTTTTCTAAAACCAGCTTGAACATCAGGAAGTTCACGGTTCACATATTGCTGAAGCCTGGCTTGGAGAATTTTGAGCATTACTTTACTAGCCTGTGAGATGAGTGCAATTGTGTGGTAGTTTGAGCATTCTTTGGCATTGCCTTTCTTTGGGATTGGAATGAAAACTGCCTTTTTCCAGTCCTGTGGCCACTGCTGAGTTTTCCAAATTTGCTGGCATATTGAGTGCAGCACTTTCACAGCATCATCTCTCAGGATTTGGAATAGCTCAACTGGAATTCCATCACCTCCACTAGCTTTGTTCGTAGTGATGCTTTCTAAGGCCCACTTGACTTCACATTCCAGGATGTCTGGCTCTAGGTCAGTGATCACACCATCGTGATTATCTGGGTCGTGAAGATCTTTTTTGTACAGTTCTTCTGTGTATTCTTGCCATCTCTTCTTAATATCGTCTGCTTCTGTTAGGTCCATACCGTTTCTGTCCTTTATCGAGCTCACCTTTGCATGAAATGTTCCTTTGGTATCTCTGATTTTCTTGAAGAGATCCCTAGTCTTTCCCATTCTGTTGTTTTCCTCTATTTATTTGCATTGAAAGGTAAGGAAGCCAGATGAAATAGGCTTGGACAGGATGGGTGGTCTTTGAGGAACACCTGCAGGGAAAGTGCCTTGTTACGGTGAGTCGGTTCTCCTAAGTTGTCAGTAAGAGATGCTGTAACCCAGCTTCAGTCTGACTCTTCCGCTGATCCGCTGAGGGGTTCTGCGCACACCCTCCCCTTTAACTGTGAAAAGTGAAAGTGAAAGTCGCTCAGTCTCATCCGACTCTTTGCGACCCCATGGACTGTAGCCTGCCAGGCTCCTCTATCCATGGAATTCTTCAGGCAAAGAATACTGGAGTGGGTAGCTGTTCTCTTCTGCAAGGGATCTTCCCAACTCAGGAATCTCCTGCACTGCAGGCAGATTCTTTACCGTCTGAGCCACAAGGGAAGAAACAACATTTCACTTCAAACCATCAATGTAATACGTTTAGACAAAAGAGGCTATTAGTCTTGGAGAGGGCTGCTTCCATTATCATCAAAATATGTTCTCTTCCTGCTTTCTTCTGTGTGCTCTGCGCCTCTCTCTGAATTCCTAGATACAAAGTAGAGTGCCTGGCGCGGAGCAGTAATATCCAGGATTATCTCAACAGCACAATTCAGTATAACTGATCACCCTCTGGAGCTTGCACCTTTGCTAAAACATGCAGCACATCCCAACAGAAAAAGTGCAAAGAGAGCTAAGAAAGCATTAGAGACCTTGATTCCAGTGATTTTTTAAAAATTGGGCTGGAGGGACTTCCCTGGTGCTCCAGGGGTTAAGAAATCCATCTCCCAATGCAGGGGACATGGGTTTGATCCCCAGTCGGGGATCCCACCTGCCTAGAGGCAACTAAGCCCATGCACTGCAATGCACAGCCAAAATAAATAAAGTTTAAAAATAATAATAAAAAAGAACTGGGCTGGAGAAAAGATTGTATGTCCATGTGTAGAAGACAGAGAGTAAAGGGGGAAGATGGTGCAGAGAGCAGGGAAGCAGGAGGAGATAAGGGGGGAGGAGGTAGCACATGCGGGAAGAGGAAGCTAAGAAGCACGTGGAGAGATGAGGAGTAAAGAAAATGAACCATGAGCTCCTCCTCTGGGGCCTCCATAGGCAGGGACAGCCACATCACTTACGGGGCCCAGTACCCACGCCAGCATTCTTGCCTGAAGAACCCCATGAAGTCTGAAGAACCATGAAGTCTGAAGCCTGAGGAACCCCAGAAGTCTGGTGGGCTACAGTCCATGGGCTCACAAAGAGTTGGACATGACTGAGGCAACTTAGCACAGACGTGCAAAGCCCAAGTGTGGAACTGCAAGCAGATAGGGTAGGAGGGGGTGGTCCCTGGAGAAAGGGAACCAGCCATGGCTTTCTTGACATCAGAGAAGCCATTTTGACCTAAGACATTTTGTGATCTAAGCTGGGCCCAGTGCTTGCCCTTGAACAGGTCTCAGCAATCAAGGATTTTAAGGGAAGTGAGGGAAGGCAGAAGGAAGGAAAAGCTGTCAGGAAACAACAGTTGAGCAATAAAACAGAGTTCTAGTTCCTCTTCAAGTGAGACAGATCAGTAGATAGAAATCTATAATGATTTGACACAGGTCCTTGCATTCTGTAGGAACTAAGCCCTCCTCTCAAGGGGAAGAAAGAAGGATGATTTTGACCCTCCTTACTTCATTCAACTAAAGGACTCTCTGTCAACCTTTGGCCCAATTCTATGCTAAATTTTCCTCTGCTCAACCTCCTTCATGAATATGCACATACCCTTTTGCTTAAAACTTCCCCAGTGCTGCTGTTTGGGGAGACCCTACTTTGGGGAAGACCCCAGGTATTATTCTTACCTGCTGCAAGTAATAAATCCTTCTTTCCCCTATCTTTGACTTGGTTGTGCCCACTGGCTCAACACCTACCAACAGGCGAACTCAGTTTTCAAGTAACAGAGTCCCCTTGTTCAGAGCTTACTAAGAGTTTCAAGATGGTGATGGCAGAGCATGAAAGCAATCTCGGGTTCTGTGACTGTGCAATAGCCTGCCATGAGCCTGGCGCTGTCTGCAGGGCAAGGTGAACTAGATCAGGATTTTCACAGGATGTTCTGTAAGTCTCAGATGTTCCAGGAACAAAAGGTTCCTTCATCTCCTATCTGGGAAGCAGAGCACAAACCTCATTCATTTTCCTTTTAATCATAGGGTTTTCTGTTGGTTTTATTTTTTTTTCCTTATTTGGGGTATAGTTACTTTACAATGTTGTGTTAGTTTTTGCTGTACAATGAATATGTACGTGGATCATGGAAAAAGCAACAGAGTTCCAGAAAAACATCTATTTCTGCTTTATTGACTATGCCAAAGCCTTTCACTGTGTGGATCACAATAAACTGTGGAAAATTCTGAAAGAGATGGGAATACCAGACCACCTGACCTGCCTCTTGAGAAACCTATATGCAGGTCAGGAAGCAACAGTTAGAACTGGACATGGAACAACAGACTGGTTCCAAATAGGAAAAGGAGTTCGTCAAGGCTGTATATTGTCACCCTGTTTATTTAACTTATATGCAGAGTACATCATGAGAAACGCTGGACTGGAAGAAACACAAGCTGGAATCAAGATTGCCAGGAGAAATATCAATAACCTCAGATATGCAGATGACACCACCCTTATGGCAGAAAGTGAAGAGGAACTCAAAAGCCTCTTGATGAAAGTGAAAGAGGAGAGTGAAAAAGTTGGCTTAAAGCTCAACATTCAGAAAACTAAGATCGTGGCATCTGGTCCCATCTCTTCATGGGAAATAGATGGGGAAACAGTGGAAACAGTGTCAGACTTTATTTTGGGGGGCTCCAAAATCACTGCAGATGGTGACTGCAGCCACGAAATTAAAAGACACTTACTCTTTGGAAGGAAAATTATGACCAGCCTAGACAGCATATTCAAAAGCAGAGACATTACTTTGCCAACAAAAGTCCATCTAGTCAAGGCCATGGTTTTTCCAGTGGTCATGTATGGATGTGAGAGTTGGACTGTGAAGGCTGAGAGCTGAAGAATTGATGCTTTTGAACTGTGGTGTTGGAGAAGACTCTTGAGAGTCCCTTGGACTGCAAGGAGATCCAACCAGTCCATCCTAAAGGAGACCAGTCTTGGGTGTTCATTGGAAGGACTGATGCTAAAGCTGAAACTCCAATACTTTGGCCACCTCATGCGAAGAGTTGACTCATTGGAAAAGACCCTGATGCTGGGAGGGATTGGGGGAAGGAGGAGAAGTGGACAACAGAGGATGAGATGGCTGGATGGCATCGCCGACTCTATGGATGCGAGTCTGAGTGAACTCTGGGAGTTGGTGATGGACAGGGAGGCCTGGCGTGCTGCGATTCATGGGGTCGCAAAGAGTCGGACACAACTGAGCGACTGAACTGAACTGAATATGTACGAATATGTATGTACATGTAGCCCCTGCCCGAGAGGCGGTGGAGGAAATGAAACCCTCCTACACTGTTGGTGGGAATGTAAATTGGCGCAGCCACTATGGAGAACAGTACGGAGGTTCCTTAAAAAACTAAAAATAGGACTACCATGTGACCCAACAACCCCACTCCTGGGCATATATCCAGAGAAAACCATAACTGAAAAAGACACGTGTCGGGCTTTCCCTGGTGGTCTAGTGGTTAAGAGTCAGCCTGCCAATGCAGGGGACACAAGTTCGATTCCTGGTTCGGGAAGATTCCACATGCTTCGGAGCAACAAAGGCTGTGCTCACAGTTCCTGAAGCCCCGCTGCCCGAGCTCCACAGCAAGAGAAGGCACTGCAATGAGAAGTTCGCACACCACACTGAAGAGTAGCCCCACTTGTCTCAACTAGAGAAACCCTGGGAATAGCAATGAAGACCCAGAGCAACCAAAAATAAACAAATAAATCTTAAAGACAAACAAAAAAGCATGCACCCCACTGTTCACTGCAGCACTCTTTCCAATGGCCATGGTTCCATGGCTATTGGAACCTAGATGTCCATCGACAGATGAGTGGACAAACCCTGTTCTGAAAGATCCCCTACTTACATGAACACCTCCAAAAGTCCTGTGGAAAAGAAGCTTCTGTGACTTCATTTATACTAGCGTATTTTATACTAGCTTGACCACGGAAACACTGTCCCTCTAATACTCCATGTTAACATCCCACAGAACCCATTTTGCAAAATGCTTGAAGTGCTAGATGACCTTGAGGTTCCGTGAGGTCACCCACAGCAGCCCTTCCCACCCTGAGATTTGATGCTCAAGAACTGGCTGTGCTTGGCCTTGAGGTGACAGCCACTTCCTTTCGCTAGACTGGGTGGCAAGGGGAGGGGCAAAAGAGGGGGTAGGAGGAGCCCCAAGAGTTTACTGTGGCTGCAAAACCTGTAGGAGGTTCTCCAAGATGAGCCATCCATTCCCCTAAATTCCCCTCCACACAGACACAGAAAAGCCTGTGCTTTAATCTAAATGTACTCAAAATGTTACCTTTTCGTGAATGCCTAATGTCCCTGGAAATTTTTCAAAGGGAATTTGGCTACCAGGTGTGGGACAGGGACTCCATGGCTATAGTAAATAAATACTGATACAAAGTTTGTAGGAGCCTTGCAATGGCAGATCATTGTATCCAAAGTGTATCATTGTTTGTAGGGGCGGACTTATGCCCAGAATTCTGTATTTCCAGCAGCTTTAATCAGGAACCCAAGAACTCCTCAAATTTAAACCATTACCCTTGACAGAAAGTGAAAAAAAAAAAATGAAAGTCACTCAGTCATGTCCAACTCTTTGGGATCCCAAGAACTATAGCCTGCTAGGCTCCTCTGTCCGTGGGATTGTCCAGGCAAGAGTGGGTTGCCAATTCCTTTTCCAGGGGATCTTTCCAAACGGGGGATTGAACTCTGGTCTCCTGCACTGCAGGCAGAATCTTTACCCATTGAGCCACCAGGAAGCCCTTGATAGAAAAACTTCAGTTAAATCTCAGTGTGGTTGAGAAGAGCAAGGTTGGATGGAGAAGAGCCCCCAGGTGTGTTGTTTGGTTTTGTTTTGGTTTGTTTGCTTCTCCATATACAGTAGGGTAAAGACTGAGGTTTTGAGCATAAGCTCAAGGTTGGATCTCTTCTATTCTTTCCTCTCTTTGTTACAGTGGGCAAGTCACTAAATTCTCTTCTCTATGCTTTTGTTTTATCATCTGCAAAATGAGAATAATAGTGGTGTTAAAGATTTTTCTAACAGTAAGACAATGCATGAGAAAGCCCTCTAAAAATCTGACTGCAGCAGGCTTTGCTAAAACACTTCCTACGTTCTGATTACAAATGTGAAGAGCCCGATTTTCACAGTGAGGCCTGCTCTGATGATTTTTAGATCAGAAAGAAAAAGAAGGGTTATGAAAATACTCAGCAAGAATTCCCCCCTCAGTGGT
Organism: Bos grunniens; assembly: GCF_055505025.1. Lineage (NCBI taxonomy): Eukaryota > Metazoa > Chordata > Mammalia > Artiodactyla > Bovidae > Bos > Bos grunniens. The sequence goes on from NC_141165.1 coordinate 153,517,519, forward strand.
CATTTTGCTTGAAGGTTCACACTATAACCAAATACTATGAAATATGCTTAAAGCCCCCTTTACACGCATGCATGTGTGCTCAGTCTTGTCTGATTCTTTGGGACCCCCTGGACTGTAGCCCACAGGGCTCCTCTGTCCATGGCATTTTCCACGCAAGAATACTGGAGTGGGCTGCCATTTCCTCCTCCAAGGGATCTTCCCAACCCAGGGATCTGAACCCACGTCTCTTGCATTGGCAGGCGAATTCTTCACCACTGAGCCACGTGGGAAGATATCCCCCCTCCCTTTCCCTGAATCCTGATGAAATACATCATCTGGTTCTTAGCAAGGAATCAGTTCAGCAGGGACTCTCAGAGGGCGCTTCTGCCACCTGCTGGCTCGGAGTGGTATGACAAGTGTGCTTTACCCAGACAAAGGGCGATTGTCTAAAACCCCTAAATGGAATCTGAGAAACCCGGGCGGGAGGGAGGTCTTAGGACCTGGAGCCTCAGTGTTCAAACTGTGGTCCTCTGGCCAGCACGCAGCACTGGCATCTCTGGAAGCGTGATGGAAATGTCGATTCAGACTGCATTTTAATAAGTTCCTCCACCACAGACACAGGAAACAAAACTTACAGTTACCAAAGGGGAAGGGGAAGGGTAAACGAGGAATCTGAGATTAGCATACACACGCTAAAATAAAGCAATGAACAAGGACCCAACGTAGAGCGTTGATATTTGGTAATAATCTATAAGAGAAAAGAATTTTCCACAGTTTATTGTGATCCACACAGTCAAAGGCTTTAGCATAGTCAATAAAGCAGAAATAGATGTTTTTCTGGAACTCTCTTGCTTTTTTGATGATCCAGCGGATGTTGGCAATTTGATCTCTGGTTCCTCTGCCTTTTCTAAAACCAGCTTGAACATCTGGAAGTTCATGGTTCATGTATTGCTGAATCCTGGCTTGGAGAATTTTGAGCATTACTTTACTAGCGTGTGAGATGAGTGCAATTGTGTGGTAGTTTGAGCATTCTTTGGCATTGCCTTTATTTGGGATTGGAATGAAAACTGACCTTTTCCAGTCCTGTGGCCACTGCTGAGTTTTCCAAATTTGCTGGCATATTGAGTGCAGCACTTTCACAGCATCATCTTGAGGATTTGAAATAGCTCAACTGGAATTCCATCACCTCCACTAGCTTTGTTCGTAGTGATGCTTTCTAAGGCCCACTTGACTTCACATTCCAGGATGTCTGGCTCTAGGTCAGTGATCACACCATTGTGATTATCTGGGTCGTGAAGATCTTTTTTGTACAGTTCTTCTGTGTATTCTTGCCATCTCTTCTTAATAAACTGGAAAATTCTTCAAGAGATGGGAATACTAGACCACCTGATCTGCCTCTTGAGAAATTTGTATGCAGGTCAGGAAGCAACAGTTAGAACTGGACATGGAACAACAGATTGGTTCCAAATAGGAAAAGGAGTTCGTCAAGGCTGTATATTGTCACCCTGTTTATTTAACTTATATGCAGAGTACATCATGAGAAACGCTGGACTGGAAGAAACACAAGCTGGAATCAAGATTGCCGGGAGAAATATTAATAACCTCAGATATGCAGATGACACCACCCTTATGGCAGAAAGTGAAGAGGAACTCAAAAGCCTCTTGGTGAAAGTGAAAGTGGAGAGTGAAAAAGTTGGCTTAAAACTCAACATTCAGAAAACAAAGATCATGGCATCCGGTCCCACCACTTCATGGGAAATAGATGGGGAAACAGTGGAACCAATGTCAGACTTTATTTTTCTGGGCTCCAAAATCACTACAGATGGTGACTGCAGCCATGAAATTAAAAGACGCTTACTCCTTGGAAGGAAAGTTATGACCAACCTAGATAGCATATTCAAAAGCAGAGACATTACTTTGCCAACAAAGGTTCGTCTAGTCAAGGCTATGGTTTTTCCTGTGGTCATGTATGGATGTGAGAGTTGGACTGTGAAAAAGGCTGAGAGCCGAAGAATTGATGCTTTTGAACTGTGGTGTTGGAGAAGACTCTTGAGAGTCCCTTGGACTGCAAGGAGATCCAAGCAGTCCATCCTAAAGGAAATCAGCCCTGGGATTTCTTTGGAAGGAATGATGCTAAAGCTGAAACTTCAGTACTTTGGCCACCTCATGCGAAGAGTTGACTCATTGGAAAAGACTCTGATGCTGGGAGGGATTGGGGGCAGGAGGAGAAGGGGGCGACAGAGGATGAGATGGCTGGATGGCATCACTGACTCGATGGACGTGAGTCTGAGTGAACTCCGGGGTTGGTGAGGGACAGGGAGGCCTGGCGTGCTGCGATTCATGGGGTCGCAAAGAGTCGGACACGACTGAGCGACTGATCTGATCTGATCTGATAAGGGAAAACAATATGAAATATGTATGTGTGTGTATGTATATATATGTGTGTGTATGTATATATGTGTGTGTATGTATATATATGTGTGTGTATGTGTGTGTATATATGTTTGTGTGTGTATGTGTGTGTATGTATGTATGTGTGTATATGTGTATATGTGTGTGTATATGTGTGTGCGCATATGTGTGTATATGTGTGTGTATATGTGTATGTGTGTGTATATATATGTGTGTATATGCATGTGTGTGTATGCATGTGTGTATGTATATGTGTGTATGTATATATGTGTGTATGTATATATGTGTGTATATATATGTGTGTATGTGTATATATGTGTGTTTGTGTGTATATATATGTGTGTGTGTATGTATATATGTGTGTGTGTGTGTGTGTGTGTGTATATATGTGTATGTGTATGTATGACTGCACTGGTTTGCTATACACCTGAAACTAACACATTATAAATCAACTAATACTTCAGTTAAAGAAAAAAGAAATGAAGGATATACCGACCCCTCAACAAATAAAATACTGCATTAAAAAATCCTCCAGGCAATTTATATGTGCACTGGAGTTCAAGAAACACATTCTGGAAGATTTACTCTAGTGACTAAAGGTCAAAGCGATATTGCATAGGAACCTGGCATGTTGGGTCCATGAATTCAGTCCAATTGGAAGTGGTCAAACAGGAGATGGCAACAGTGAACATTGACATTTTAAGAATCAGTGAACTGAAATGGACTGGAATGGCTGAATTTAACTCAGATGACCATTATATCTACTATTGTGGGCAGAAATCCCTTAGAAGAAACGGAGTAGTCCTCATAGTCAACAAAAAAGTCCGAAATGCAGTACTTGGATGCAGTCTCAAAAATGACAGAATGGTCTCTGTTCGTTTCCAAGGCAAACCATTCAATATCACAGTAATCCAAGTCTATGCCCCAACCAGTAACGCTGAAGAAGCTGAAGTTGAATGGTTCTATGAAGACCTACAAGACCTTCTAGAACTAACACCCCAAAAAGATGTCCTTTTCATCACAGGGACCGGAATGCAAAAGTAGGGAGTCAAGAAATACCTGGAGTAACAGGTCGATTTGGCCTTGGAATACAGAATGAAGCAGGTCAAGGCTAACAGAGTTTTGCCAAGAGAACGCACTGGTTTTAGCAAACACCCTCTTCCAACAACACAAGGTAAGACTCAACACATGGGCATCACCAGATGGTCAACACCAAAATCAGATTGATTATATTCTTTGTAGCCAAAGATGGTGAAGCTCTATATAGTCAGCAAAAACAAGACCAGGAGCTGACTGTGGTTCAGATCATGAGTTCCTTATTGCCAAATTCAGACTTAAATTGAAGAAAGTAGGGAAAACCACTCAACCATTCAGGTATGACCTAAATCAAATCCCTTATGATTATACAGTGGAAGTGAGAAATAGATTTAAGGGACTAGATCTAATAGAGTGCCTGATGAACTATCAATGGAGGTTCGTGACATTGTACAGGAGACAGGGATCAAGACCATCCCCAAGAAAAAGAAATGCAAAAAGGCAAAATGGCTGTCTGGGGAGGCCTTACAAATAGCTGTGAATAGAAAAGAAGAGAAAGGGAAAGGAGAAAAGAAAAAATATACACATTTGGATGCAGAGTTCCAAAGAATAGCAAGGAGAGGTAAGAAAACCTTCCTCAGTGATAAATGCAAATAGAGGAAAACAATAAATGGGAAAGTCTAGAGATCTCTTCAAGAAAATTAGAGATACCAAGGGAACATTTCATGCAAAGATGAGCACAATAAAGGACAGAAATGGTATGGACCTAACAGAAGCAAAAGATATTAAGAAGAGGTGGCAAGAATACACAGAAGAACTGTACAAAAAAAATCTTCATGACCCAGATAATCATGATGGTGTGATTACTCACCTAGAGCCAGACATCCTGGAATGTGAAGTCAAGTGGGCCATAGGAAGCATCATTATGAACAAAGCTAGTGGAGGTGATGGAATTCCAGTTGAGCTATTTCAAATCCTCAAAGATAATGCTGTGAAAGTAAGGCACTCAATATGCCAGCAAATTTGGAAAACTCAGCAGTGGCCATAGGACTGGAAAAGGTCAGTTTTCATTCCAACCCCAAAGAAAGGTAATGCCAAAGAATGCTCAAACTACCACACAATTGCGCTCATCTCACATACTAGCAAAGTAATGCTCAAAATTCTCCAAGCCAGGCTTCAACAGTACACGAACTGTGAACTTCCAGATGTTCAAGCTGGATTTAGAAAAGCCAGAGGAACCAGCGATCAAATTGCCAACATCCGTTGGATCATCAAAAAAGCAAGAGAATTCCAGAAAAATATCTACTTCTGCTTTATTGACTATGCCAAAGCCTTTGATTGTGTGGACCACAATAAACTGTGGAAAATTCTGAAAGAGATGGGAATACCAGACCACCTGACCTGCCTCTTGAGAAATCTGTATGCAAGTCAGGAAACAAGAGTTAGAACTGGACATGAAACAACAGACTGGTTCCAAATCAGGAAAGGAGTACATCAAGGCTGTATATTGTCACCCTGCTTATTTAACTTATAGGCAGAGTACATTATGCAAAATGCCGGGCTGGAGGAAGCATAAGCTGCAATCAAGATTGCCGGGAGAAATATCAATAACCTCAGATATGAAGATGACACCACCCTCATGGCAAGAAAGCTAAGAAGAACTAAAGAGTCTCCTGATGAAAGTGAAAGAGGAGAGTGAAAAAGTTGCATTAAAACTCAACATCCAGAAAACTAATATTATGTCATTCGGTCCCATCACTTCATGGCAAATAGATGGAGAACCAGTGGAAACAGTGACAGACTTTATTTTCTTGGACTCCAAAATCACTGCGGATGGTGACTGCAGCCATGAAATGAAAAGACGCTTGCTCCTTGGAAGAAAAGCTATGACCAACCTAGACAGCTTATTAGAAAGCAGAGACATTACTTTGCCAACAAAGGTCCTTCTAGTCAAAGCTACGGTCTTTCCAGTGGTCATGTATGGATGTGAGAGTTGGACAATAAAGAAAGCTGAGCGCTGAGGAATTGATGCTTTTGAACTGTGGTGTTGGAGAAGACTCTTGAGAGTCCCTTGGACTGCAAGGAGATCCAACCAGTTCATTCTAAAGGAAATCAGTCCTGAATATTCATGGGAAGGAGTGATGTTGAAGCCGAAACTCCAATACTTTGGGTACCTGATGCGAAGAGCTGACTCATTTGCAAAGACACTGAGCTGGGAAGGATTGAAGGCGGGAGGACAAGGGGACCACAGAAGATGAGATGGTTGGATGGCATCACCGACTCAATGGACATGAGTTTGAGTCAGCACCGGGAGTTGGTGATGGACAGGGAGGCCTGGCATGCTGCAGTCCATGGGGTCACAGAGTCGGACATGACTGAGCGACTGAACTGAACTGAACTGAAAGGTCAAAGAGGAATTCTAAAAGTAAGAGAAGCCATTAGATAAAATAAGAAACCCGTGTAGGGATAGGAACTCTCAGAAAGCTGAGCACTTGTGCTGTATTTAGTTCAAGCCCTGCCACCACCAGTGAGTAAACTGAATGCTTTGCCCTGCAACTCTGATTTTCTGAATTTTCTTTTCATTGTATTTTCTACTTAATCTTTTGAAGGCTTTTTTTTTCTTCCACAGAACTATTTCTATAATTTTATAATAATAAAATTACCCTGGAAAGCAGAATTCCTTCCCATTCCAGAAAAATTGTGTTTTTACTATTGTATCTTCTGAATTATTGTCTTAGAGAGTAATTGCTTGCAAGCAACAGAAATAAATTCAGGGAAATATAAACAAAAAAGTGTATTTGATGGATACAGTGGTAGCTTATAGAATCAAAGAAAAGCTGAGCAATGAGGTCTGAGAAAGGACAGGAAGCTGACGTTTCCAAGGTGACACCTTCGGGACACACCTGTGTCACTGTTTTCAGCCTTGCCGCTTTTGCTGATAAGAATGCAGATTCTCAAGACGAAGAATCTGTTCGACCTCACTTGGTTCAGGCCTGGCTCTTGGAGAAGGAAAGCCTGAGTCTTTTGCTTTCAAGACTCACTGAGCAAGTATCTAATGAGGAAAGCTGTGTTCAGTGGGCTTCCCTCATAGCTCAGTTGGTAAAGAATCCACCTGCAATGCAAGAGACCCCGGTTCAATTCCTGGGTCGGGAAGATCCGCTAGCTAAGCTACCCACTCATCTTCTTGGGATTCTCTTGTGGCTTGGCTGGTAAGAATCTGCCAGCTATGTGGGAGACCTGGGTTCGATCCCTTGGTTGGGAAGATGCCCTGGAGAAGCAAAAGGCTACCCACTCTAGTATTCGGGCCTGGAGAATTCCATGGATACAGTCCATGGGGTCACAAAGTGTTGGACACGACTGAGTGACTTTCACTTTTCACTTTCATAGTCAACATCTGCTATGATTGGTTGGGCATGGTAACACCCATGTCATTCCAGTTGTTATATATTTGGACTATCACCCCTGAAAAGGGCTTGGTCCCCCTGAAAAAGAAGGAATGGCTAATTGGCAGGCAAAACCATGTGGTTTTCCATATACATCTTTATCATGAAATAGACATGCACCCACAAGGTACTGATTGAAGAAGATGTTGATAACATATTTGCTCTAAGAACCATGTATCTGTATGTATTATTCCAAGAGGTATTCAGAGGTTAAGGAGAAGGAGGATATTTTTAATCCCTTATGCAGACAATTGGAGCACTCAGTGAAATCTTGATGAGCTTTGGCTAATCTACTTTCTACTATATCATCAGATTAAAACAGAAATTAAACAGTGGAAAGGGCTCCTGCCTGCCAAGACTTCTGGTGTACATCAGCCCTCTAACATTCTAATGTATTCACAGGAAATGTCTTACAAATGGTGCGGTGTTTTTTTTTTTTTCTTTTTTAAAGAAGAGAAAATAAAAATGATTGTGTAGCCATGAAAAATACATTCTGTTACCAGAGTCCCATCACAGTTCTTTTGAAAAACATCTTGGGGGAATAAATAGCTGCAGTCTCATAGCAACATTGAGTTCAACAATGCTCAGAGCTTAAAGATATTCTTGGGTTAGAAATTCATGCCTACAAAAGGACGGTACCCAGAGTTACTCACCGTTAATTGCAGATAATAAAGTCAGTCCACGGCCAGGAGAAATGAGTCAGTCAGGTAGTCCTTCTTGCTTCCTTGCAATTTGGGAGGACTGATCCCATAAAGCTGAATGAATGAACCTGTCTATCACAGAGAGAACTCCATGACATACCAGTAGCCTGACAAAGGCTTCTTAGCTGGGCACCGTCTACAAACAGCTAATGATAATGAGGGTGATGATGGCAACAGCAGGAAGGAAAAAAGGATGGAACTCCCTCCCCATAGACACTTCCTATAGATATCTCTATAAGCAGGGCTGTAGTGTTAGCTGTGTCTTATTTCTCTGCTTTAAAATCGTTCCATGAAGTCAGATAATCTATTTTTGTTGGAAAACATTAGTTTCTTATCAAAATGTACAAGGATAGGGGCCTTCCCTGGTGGTCCAGTGGTTAAGACTCCACTCTCCTACTGCAGGGGGCCTGGGTTCGATCCCTAGTTGAGGAACTTAGATCCCATATGCTGTGCATCCATGGCGCAAGTAATCAGTAAATGCACATTTCATTGATCTTGTTTTATCTTTAAAATGTAAGTGGTTTTTGCATTCTATGCCATGATCTATCCTTGTATGTTTTATTTATTGATTGATTTATTGCCTCACCGCATGTGGGTGAGGTTGAATATTACTGGTTGAATATTACTCAACCAGGGATCAAACTTGTGCCCCCTGAAGTAGAAGTCTGGGGTCTTAACCACTGGACCACCAGGGAAGGCCCCATCCTTGTATATTTTAATAAGAAACAAATGTTTTCCAATCTAGTGAATATAACAGAAAGAGAAACAGATTCGCAGATATGGAGAGCAAACCAGTGGGGAGAAGGAAGTGGGGAGGGGCAAGAAACGGATAGGGGATTTCAAGGTACAACACTATGTATAAAATAGATAAGCAACCAGGATATATAATACAACAGAAGGAGTACAACCAACACTGTATAACAGCTATATAACTATAAGGGGGATATAACCTTTAAAAACAGTGAGTCGCTATGTTGTACACCTCAAAGTTGTATAATACTGTACATCAACTACACCTCAACAACAACAAATAATACAAATTATGACAGCATATATTATTACTTACATGTAGAATCTAAAAAAGTATCCAAATGAATGTATTTGCAAAACGGAAACAGATTGATAGACGTAGAAAATAGGTTTCTGGCTACCAAAGGGGAAAGTGGGGAAAGAAGAGGGAAGTTTGGAGTTTGGGATGAACATGTACACACTGGTATATATCAAATAGATAAACAGCAAGGTCCTACTGTACAACACAGGGAACTATATTCAGTATCATATAATAACCTATAATGGGAAAGAATCTGAAAAAAGAATATATATGTATATATTTGGATCACTTCACTGTACACCAGAAAGTAACACAACATTGTAAACAAACTATGAACACAGAAAGGGTTAGTTCCTCAGTCGTGTCTGACTCTGTGACCCCAGGGACTGCAGCCCGCCAGGCTCCTCTGTCCATGGGACTCTCCAGGCAAGAACACGGGAGTGGGTAGCCATTCCCTTCTCCAGGGCATCTTCCAGACCCAGGGATGGAACCAGGGTCTTCTGCATTGCAGGCAGATTCTTTACCATCTGAGCCACCAGGGAAGCCCAAACCAACTATACTTCAATTAAATTTTTTTTAATTTCAACAGTAAAAGTAAATAAATGAATACATAATTTGTTTGTTTAACTAATATTTTCTCCCAAACTCTGGAGGCACACTGGCTCTCTAGGGACTGAAGGCAGGCAGGGATCAGGTCACCTGATTGAGATGGTCCAGTTTGGAGCAAAGGGACTGAGCTTCCAGTCCTAGCTCCATCGTCCAGGAATCAGCCCAGGACCAGGTGAAGAGTTTCATTTACTGCACCTCTTTCCCTATTCGGGCAGTTAGCTGGCAGGTTTCTGTATACCTTCTTAATGCAGCTTCTGGTTATCTTTGATGCGGACTCCAGGAGTAGAAAATCCTCAGAAGTGCCCAGAGGGACTTCCCTGGTGGGCCAGTGGTTAAGAATCCACCTTGCAATGCAGGGAACCTGGGTTTGACGTCTCGTCAAGGAACTACGATCCCCCATACCTCAGAGCAACCCAGCCCATGCCACACCTAGAGAGCCCCAAGAGCCACAACGAAAGGTCCTGCAAGCTGCAAGGAAGACTCCCAGCACTGCAATCAAGACCCAACACCGCCAGATAAATAAATACTAAAAGAAAAAAAAGTGGCCAGAAAGCCACCTCTCCCATTTGCTCGTATCAGGAACCTGGTTTGAAACTTTCCTTTACAACGTCCATCTCTGGTCCACAGCCTTTGGGGAGCAGGTGCAAGGAATTGAGTTACTGAATGGGAAGCCAGAAGGGCAAGGAGAAAAGGATCCAAGAGTTTATTTTTTAAATACCAAATCCTCGATTGGGCTGCCGCCCATCATCTGCTCGGTTTCTATCTGTGCGGAGCAGCCTTGCTTGGCACCCAGGCGTCATCCCCAGCGCTCGTCCTGGCCCGGCGGCATTGTCATCGCTGAATGCTGCCATGGAGGCTTACCCGGAGCTCTGAGGGATAAACTCGATCCTGGGAGATTGAATTAAGATTTGGACAATATCTTGACAGGCTGGAATAATGGATGAAATCTAACGTTTGAAATGTAATCAGGATAAATGGAAAGTCTGGCCCACGGGTTCAGAATACTAAGTGCACAGAAATAGCTGATCTTGTGAGGAAAAAAAAAAAAGGCCTAGAATGTTCCATTTACTACAATCTCAGGCTCAACGGGATGACTTGGCACCACCACCACCTCCCCAACTTCAAAGCAAGCATGGCGTGGGCTTTGCTGAATAAAGTTAATTCAAGCAGAAAAGGACAGCATGCACTATTCCACAACCAGGCCGTGTGATAGGAAGGGAATCAGACAAGCCCAAAAGAGAGAGACAGGGACCTCCCTGGCGCTCCAGAGGCTAAGACTCCACGCTCCCAAGGCAGGGGGCCCAGGGCTCAATCCCTGGTCAGGGAGCTAGATCCCACATGCCACAGTGAAGATCTGGAGCAGCCAAATAAACAAACGTTTTAAAAAGGGAGAGAAAGACAGCATCCAGCCTGATGAGCAGTGGCCTGGTAGGGAAGGAAGACCATGAGAGAATCCAGAATTCAACCAGGGCTTGATAAGAATGGAAAAGAGTTGCTGGAATGGAAATGCCAGATGGTAAGACCGTAAGATACCTTGAGCTAAAGAAAAGGCACCCAGGCAGAAAGGAAGCTCTATGCAGCAGGAATGGGCCCCCCAGGTGGCACTAGTGATAAAGAACCCACCTGCCAATGCAGGAGATGCAAAAGACTCAGGTTTAGTCTTTCACTCAGGTCTGGAAGATCCCCTGGAGAAATAAATGGCAACCCACCCCAGTATTCTTGCCTGGAGAATCCCATGGACAGAGGAGCCTGGCGGGCTACAGTCCATGGGGTCACAGAGTCAGACACAACTGAGGTGACTTAGCATGCACACAGCAGGAATGGGGGTTACAAGTCAAGTTGGGGTGGGGTGAGAACTGGGGAGTGGAGTGACCCAGGAGATGATACAATCCATTACATCAAAGGCATGGACTTGAGAGTCCCTTGTTTCAATGACAGTAAAAATAGTTCAGGGAATTCTTCCAAAGTTTGAGAAGATTTGCTCAGAATGCGTGTAGTCTGGATCCCTGTCTCAGCAAGAACTTGGGTCTCATATGCAATATTACTGCCCTTAAGCAGGTAACCCAATTTTCCTGGGATGATAAAACTCCTTTCTGCCCAAGTTTTAAAAAATTACTATTTACTAAAGTATAATATTGGAAGGACCGATGCTGAAGCTGAAACTCCAATACTTTGGCCACCTGAGACAAAGAGCTGATTCACTGGGAAAGACCCTGATGCTGGGAAAGACTGAGGGCAAAAGGAGAAGAGGGCGGCAGAAGATGAGATGGTTAGCTAGCATCACTGACTCATTGGACATGAGTTTGAGCAAACTCCAGGAAGCGATGAAGAACAGGGAAGCCTGGCATACTGTAGTCCATGGGGTTGCAAAAGGTTGGACACGACTAAGTGACTGAACAACAACAAACCTACATGCAGAAACACACACATATCTTCTCGTAGGACTTGAAGAATTTTCACAAACTGAGCGCAAAATCTACGTCAAGAAACAGAACAGAAGCTCCATCACACTCCATTCTCATCACTACCTCTCTCCCAGGGCAACTTCTGTCTAACTTATGACGACACAGATTTGTTTTAGACCCGATACAAATGGAATCATGCAGTAAATTCTCACCCGCCAGTCACCATGGTGTGTGTGGTTGCAGATCATTCACCTCATTGCTGGGGGGCACTCCACTGGGTGAGCACACTACATATTACCCATCCACTGTTGATGGACATTTCTGGAGTTTCCAGTAGGAAGACCTTAAGTGTAATACTGATCTGAACTTCTGGTTCATGGCTTTTGGTGGTCATATGCAAGCCTTACTGTTATGTTTATAACAAGCGGTTGAATTACTGGGTCATACACATACCCTATAACCAGCAATTTTACTCCTAGAAAAATGTCTAATTAAATACAGAGATGAAATAAATCAAATTATTAATAATGATACATATTTATTACAGTCAGGAAAAGGAAGGATTTTGTATTCATTGAGATGATCTGTATATATTAAGTATTCAAAGGTTTGTGCTGTTGAAGGGTATTTGCATATTAGAGTATAACAAAACAGGCTGCAATTCCATCTGAAAATGTATAATTTGGTAATTGACTTTACCTTTCGATTTTGAATATAAAGTTACTAGAGAACTGGGTTAAGTTGGCAAACAATATTCGTTTCTAAGAAAATTCATTATGAGAAGCTTGATTTATTAGATTTTTGAGAGTTGTTTAAGTATCTGGGGAGGTTTTACTTTTTAGTTTGGAAAATCTAATCAGGTAATTTTATAAATTCAGTTTAAATTGCTTAAAAGAATTTAACTAACTAAATTCATCAATCAGACTGATTGCTTATAGTACTTAAGTTTCTACAATTGGAGTTAATAAAAACATATACATAGAAAAACAAACAACCCAGTCGAAAAATGAGCAGAAGACCTGAACAGACATTTCTCCAAAGAAGACTTACAGATGGCCAACAAACACATGAAAAAATGCTCATTATTAGAGAGATGCAAATTAAAACAATTAAAACACTACAATGAGGTGTCACCTCACACTGGTCAGAATGCCCATCATCAAAAAATCCACAAACAATGAATCCTGGAGAAGGTGTGAAGAAAAGGGAACAACAGTTGGTGGGGATGTAAACTGATAAAACCACTATGGAGAATAGTTCCCTGGTGGCTCAGATGGTAAATAATCCTCCTCCAATGTGGGAGACCTGGGTTCGATTTCTGGGTTGGGAAGATCCCCTGGAGGAGGGCATAGCAATGCAGTATTCTTGCCTGGAGAATCCCCATGGACAGAGGAGCCTGCAGTCTTTGGGGTCACAAAGAGTCGGACATGACTGAGCACCTAAGCACAGCACACACCATGGGGATTTCTTAAAGTACTAACTAGGAGGTGGCGCCAGTGGTGAAGAATCTGCCTGCCAGTGCAGGAGTCATAAGAGACTTGGGTTTGATTCCTGGGTTGCGAAGATCCCCTGGAGCAGGGCATGGCAACCCACTCCAGTATTCTTGCCTGGAGAATCCCATGGACAGAGGAGCCTGGCGGGCTACAGTCCATGGGGTAGCAAACAGTCAGACATGACTGAAGTGACTTAGCACACACGCATGCCCCAGCAATCCCACTACGGGGCACATAGCCTGAGAAAACTGCAGTTGAAAAAGACACATGTGCCCCATTGCTCACTGCAGCAGTATTTACAGTAGCCAGGACACAGAAGCAATCTAGATGTCCATCGACAGATGAATGGATAAAGAAATTGTGGTACATATACACAATGGAACATTACTCAGCCATGAAAAGGAATGAATGTGAATCAGTTGTAGTGAGGTGGATGAACCTATGAAACTTTCAACCTATTATACATAGTGAAAAAAGTCAGAGAAAAACACACATTTTATAATAACACAGAAACATGGGATGGAGAAAAATGGTACTGATGAACCTACATAATATTGTAAATCAGCTTCAATAACTTAATTTAAAAAAAATTTAGGAACTTCTCTGGTGGTCCTGTGGTCAAGACTCCATGCTTCCAATGCAGGGGACGTGGGTAAAATTCCCGATCAGGGAACTCAGATCCTTTTGATGAGGGTGAAAGAGGAGAGTGAAAAAGCTGGCTTGAAATTCAACATTCAAAAAACTAAGATCATGGCCTCTGGTCCCATCACTTTATGGCAAATAGAATGGGAAAAACTGGAAGCAGTGACAGATTTTATTTTCTTGGGTCCAAAATCACTTGGACAGTGACAGCTTTTTCCAAAAGCAAAAGACAGTTACTCCTTGGAAGAAAAGTTATGATAAACCTAGACAGCACATTAAAAAGGAGAGACATCACTGTGCTGATAAAAGTCCATATAGTCAAAGCTGTGGTTTTTCCAGTGGTCATGTATGGATGTAAGAGTTGGACCGTAAAGAAGGCTGAGCACCGAAGTATTGATGCTTTTGAACTGTGGTGTTGGAGAAGCCTCTTGAGAGTCCCTTGGACTGCAAGGAGATCCAACGAGTCCATCCTAAAGGAACACAACCCTGAATATTCATTGGAAGGACTGATGCTGAAGTTGAAGCTCTAATACTCTGGCCACCTGATGCCAAGAGGCAACTCACTGGAAAAGATTCTGATGCTGGGAAAGATTGAAGGCAAAAGGAGAAGAGGGTGGAAGAGGATGCGATGGTTGGATCACATCACCAACTCAACTGACATCAATTTGAGCAAACTCTGGGAGACAGTGGAGGACAGATGAGCCTGGCATGCTGCAGTCCAGGGGGTTGCAAAGAGTTGGACAAAACTTAGGGACTGAATAACAGAAATATATTAATATATATCTCCTATTGGTTCCGTTTCTCTGTGTGCCATGTAACAAAGGGGCTAGGGGATTTCTATTATGACAAGGAAGAAGGGAAGGACAGATCCTGGGCGACTACTACTAAAAAGAACTTATAAAGTCCAGAAAGAGCAAAATGTTGTACAAGAAAGAAAATGTAGCCATGGTATTCTACTTGGCTCCCCAGTGACTGATATTTCATTTGATCATAATAAGTAAGTTCTGGGGACTTCCTTGGCTGTTCAGTGGCTAATATTCCTCACTGTTATTTGGCAGGAAACAACAGAATTCTGTAAAGCAATTATCCTTCAATTAAAATAATAAATAAAAAAAATTTTTAAAGTCTCTTCACTGTTAATGACTCCTCATTCATTGGAGGGGCAACAAGTTCGATCTGTGGTCAGGGAACTGGGATCCCACATGTTATGTGGCAAGGCTAAATTAGTAATAATAATAAGTAAACTCTGAAATATTGGTTTAACTGAAAATCATCATACAATTTGTGGGAGGGTAAAAGGAAGTAAATGAGGGACAACAGGTGGCTTTAAGGTGCTGAATGATCTTGAGTATTAGGACCTACTATAGACTGAACATTTATGTCCCAGCCCCCGCAACCCAACCAAATTCACATGTTGAAATCCTAACCCTTCATGTGATGCTATTACATGGGGGTGATTAGGTCATGAGGGTGGAGCCCTCATGAATAAGATTGGAGCCCTCGTGCTGTATCAGAGGCCCAGACGGCTGCCCCTCCTGCCGGGAGACGTTATAGTGAGCTGGCCCGGAGAGTGAGTCCCCACTGGACACTGCATCTGCTGGTGCCTTGATCTTGGACTTTCCAGCTTCCAGAGTTTTGAGAGGTAAATTTCTTTCGATTGTAAGCCACCCAGTCTGTGCTATATTGTTATGGCAGCCCTAAGGGACGAAGATAGACTCAGTAGACAAGATCCACGGTGCTGAATGAAGAAGCAGCTGTGTCTGAAGCATTCTTAGATGAAATGATACGATGTCTTGGGGCCAGCGGTGGGAGGAAGTGGAAGGACAGGGTCTGGAAGTATAGGTGAAATGAGGCTGTTCATGAGTTGATCATGGCTGAAACGGGTGAGGGGTGTATGTGATTTATCGTAACGTTCTCCCTACTCTCATATGTTGATGAACCTGTTCCCAGGGCAGCCGTGGAGATGCAGACATGGAGAACAGACTGGCCGACACAGGTGGCGAAGGAGAGGGTGGGACGAACTGAGAGAGTAGCACTGACACATATGCATTACGGTATGTGAAATTCGACAGCCAGTGGGAGTTTACTGTATGACGCAGGGAGCTCAAGTCTGGTGCTCTGTGATAACCTAGACAGTGGGATGGGGTGGGAGGGACGTTCTTGAGGGAGGGGACATACGTATATCTATGGCTGATTTATGTTGATTTATGGCAGAAACCAACACAATACTGTAAAGCAATTATCCT
Source organism: Bos grunniens (assembly GCF_055505025.1). Taxonomy (NCBI): domain Eukaryota; kingdom Metazoa; phylum Chordata; class Mammalia; order Artiodactyla; family Bovidae; genus Bos; species Bos grunniens. The sequence continues at coordinate 153,533,535 of NC_141165.1, forward strand.
CCAATTAAAAATAAATAGTGATAAAAAAGAAATGGCAGTGTTAAGTATCTACCAGGAGAAAGAATTAAAGTTTAGAAAGAAATGCTCAGGAATGGGAAGGAATGGAACAAGTAATTGCTGTTTTGAGTAGAAACTTCACTGTAAACAAAATTGTTGTTGTTCAGTCACCGAGTCTGGTCCAACTCTTTATGATCCCATGGACTGCAGCATGCCAGGCTCCCTGTCCCTCACCTTCTCCTGGAGCTCGCTCAAACTCATGTCCATTGCATCAGTGATGCCATCCAACCATCTCATCCTCTGTCGTCCCCTTCTCCTCCTGCCTTCAGTCTTTCCCAGCATCAGGGTCTTTTCCAATGAGTTGGCTCTTCGTATCGGGTGGCCAAAGTATTGGAGCTTCAGCTTCAGCATCAGTCCTTCCAATGAGTACTCAGGGTTGATTTCCTTTAGGATTGACTGGTTTGATCACCTTGCTGTCCATATTTTTAAAAATTATTATTAAAGAAATAATGATGAGGTTTTTTTCAAATCTAGAATAATGCTGGATGAAAAACATGGAAATCAGACTCTGAATTGCTATAATAAAGCACTTTCTAACGTTGGAAAAGTCCAGAATTATATAGACTGGGTCGCAGGATGATTTAAGGAGGACAAGAGGATCACATATCAGTGATGTTGTCAAAGGTGGTTCTGTGCTGGAGAGAAGTTGCTGCTGCTGCTACTGCTGCTAAGTCGCTTCAGTCGTGTCCGACTCTGTGCGCCCCCAGAGTCGGCAGCCGACCAGGCTCCCCTCTCCCTGGGATTCTCCAGGCAAGAACACTGGAGTGGGTTGCCATTTCCTTCTCCAAGGCATGAAAGTGAAAAGTGAAAGTGAAGTCGCTCAGCCGTGTCCGACTCTTCGAGACCCCATGGACTGCAGCCTACCAGGTTCCTCCATCCATGGGATTTTCCAGGCAAGAGTACTGGAGTTGGGAGCCAGAGAAGTTAGGGGAGATGATTTCCAAGCAGGATGGCCAGCTTTATCAAATAGAAATAGAGGACACCAGTTACATTGGAATTTCAGGTAAACAATAAAGTCGTCTTAAGTGCGAGTATGTCCCTTGGTGAGGACCTTATACGCTGGGCACAGTCATACTGGGTTGGCCAAAAAGATTGTTTCTGTTTTTCCATAAGATCTTACTATTAATGCAAGCTAAGAAATTCATTTGTCATATATCTTAACTCAAATTATACTGGTTGTCTTGCATTTTATCTGGCAATCCTATTTTTAAGATACCTAACTAAGCTAATATCTTATTTTTATGTAAGGGGCAGGGCTTCAGTTCAGTTCAGTTCAGTCGCTCAGTTGTGTCTGACTCTTTGCAACCCTACGAGCTGCAGCACGTCGGGCCTCCCTGTCCATCACTAACTTCTGGAGTCCACCCAAACCCATGTCCATTGAGTCAGTGATGCCATCCAACCATCTCATCCTCTGTCATCCCCTTCTCCTCCTGCCCTCAATCTTTCCCAGCATCAGGGTCTTTTCAAATGAGTCAGCTCTTCGCATCAGGTGGCCAAAGTATTAGAGTTTCAGCTTCAATATCAGTCCTTCCAATGAATATTCAGGACCGATTTCCTTTAGAATGGACTGGTTGGATCTCCTTGCAGTCCAAGGGACTCTCAAGAGTCTTCTCCAACACCACAGTTCAAAAGTATCAAATCTTTGGCACTCAGCTTTCTATATAGTCCAACTCTCACACCCATACATGACCACTGGAAAAACCATGGCCTTGACTAGATGGACTTTTGTTGGCAAAATGTCTCTGCTTTTTAATATGCTGTCTAGGTTGGTCATAATTTTTTTCCAAGGAGTAAGTGTCTTTTAATTTCCTGGCTGCAATCACCATCTGCAGTGATTTTGAAGCCCCCCAAAATAAAGTCAGCCACTGTTTCCACTGTTTCCCCATCTATGTGCCATGAAGTGATGGGACCAGATGCCATGATCTTAGTTTCCTGAATGTTGAGCTTTAAGCCAACGTTTTCACTCTCCTCTTTTACTTTCATCTAGATGCTCTTTAGTTCTTCTTCACTTTCTGCCATAAAGGTGGTGTCATCTGCATATCTGGGAGAAGACGATGGCACCCCACTCCAGTACTCCTGCCTGGAAAATCCCATGGAGGGAGGAGCCTGGTAGGCTGCAGTCTGTGGGGTCACTAAGAGTCGGACACGACTGAGCGACTTCACTTTCACTTTTCACTTTCATGCATTGGAGAAGGAAATGACAACCCGCTCCAGTGTTCTTGCCTGGAGAATCCCAGGGACAGGGGACCCTGGTGGGCTGTTGTCTATGGGGTCGCACAGTCGGACAGGATTGAAGTGACTTAGCAGCAGCAGCATCTGCATATCTGAGGTTATTGATATTTCTCCCAGCAATCTTGATTCCAGCTTGTGCTTCCTCCAGCCCAGTGTTTTTCATGATGTACTCTGCATATAAGTTAAATAAGCAGGGTGACAATATACAGCCTTGATGTATTCCTTTTCCTATTTGGAACCAGTCTGTTGTTCCATGTCCAGTTCTAACTGTTGCTTCCTGACCTGCATACAGGTTTCTCAAGAGGTAGGTCAGGTGGTCTGGTATTCCCATCTCTTTCAAAATTTTCCAGTTTATTGTAATCCACACAGTCAAAGGCTTTGGCATAGTCAATAAAGCAGAAATGGATGTTTTTCTGAAACTCTATAGCTTTTTCAATGATCCAGCGGATGTTGGCAATTTGATCTCTGGTTCCTCTGCCTTTTCTAAAACCAGCTTGAACATCTTATCCATGTTCAAATCTGTAAATACAAAAGAAATGTTAGCATTCCTCTCTTGCTAAAACTAACTGCTTACAGTGAGTGATTAAGGTGAAGGAAACAACAGGTTGAATAAAATGGCAGCTTGAAGCATATTTTCTGGGTTCTTTTCTCTAAACTCAAAGAGAACTTGAGATTGGGTTATTTAGACATCCGTTGCTGAGTATAATCTGTATTGAGCCTATAGTTTCTTGCTTCATTTGTACTTTTCTTGTTTAACACAAAGGTAATGCAGAGTTGATTTGGAAAAACTGGAATTCACAGGAGCATCACTACAGGCAGGGGTTGAGCTAGGAAGCACGTGGACATGAGGAATGAGGCTGTGCCGACATGTTCCATCCGCCCACGCTCAGGAACAGAGGGAATCATATTTAAGGTCCGTGTCTTGGGTGCTTTCATTCATCCAGAGTGAGTCAAAGAGGCCTCCCTGGAGGAGGCAGCATGGACGCTGGATCTCTAAGAGGGTTTCCCACATGAAAAGGGGAAGAGGGCATTCCACAAAGAGGAGAGAGCTGGAGGGATAACAGAGTTGCAGGGTGGGAGATACGGACACCTTGGAAAGATGTTATAGCACCAGATGAGGGGATAGAGGTACTGCGGATGAGTCTGGAGATGGTGAAGGATCTTAGGGACCTTCAGTGAGATTGGGATTTAGCCCTGTAGGCACTGGGCAGTCTGTAAAGACGTACATGAAGATGATACCAGCTACCAAACTGTTCTCTTTCCTGCTGTCTTCCGAAGGGTGGTCACTTAGTCTCAAAAACATGCACACGGAAGGACTTCCTTGGTGGTCCGATGGCTCAGACGCTGAGCTCCCAATGCAGGGAGCCTGGGTTCAATTCCTGGTCAAGGAACTAGACCCACATGCTGCAACTAAGAGTTCACAAGCCATTCAACCAGAAGATCCTACACGTGGCGACGAAGACTGAAGATTCCTGGGCCGCAATGAGACTCGGCACCGTCAAATACATAAATAATAAATATATAAAAAAAATAAATATATTAAAAAAAAGGAACACAGAGAATTGGAGGGCACTACAGTGGGAAGCATCCCTTAAAATGCAAATCAACTAAATGAGGAGATGGCCGCAGAGAGAAGTCAGAGAACTGGTCAGTGGTGGCGTTGGGTGGAGCTGGGTCTCTTGATTCCTTTTCCGAACTGTTTCTTCAAATGGGGATGTAGGCTGTACGCACTGGGAAGGGAGCACCTTTCTCACTGTATTCCTAGAAGACACATATTCTAGTGGGCACCAATCTCTATAAAATGCAATGGAAATGGGACCTCCTGGCGCTGGGCAGGGGCCCTGTACCCAGTACGGTGTTCAAGCCATCCCCTAGGCATAATTATAAGAACACGGTTCTGAGAGGCGGGCCCAGAGGGCGATGTAGGCTGTGACTGTGAAAACGTGGTTTATCCATATGCAGCCAGGCGGCTCATGGGGCACTCAACCCCAATTCTGGCCTCGTTAACTCTGCTCTCCTGCTTTCACTTCCCCTAATGAAAGCTCTGAGAGGGAGTCATGTGCCCCTCAGAGGGTGTTGTGGTTAACAAGCCTGATGAAGTTTGCAGAGGACGGTGTCCCCATGACCCGGCTACCATTTCGCACGCGGTGGCCAACTCCTTTCTCCCCAACTTCTCAGCTCAGCCTTGTGGAAACCGAACACAGCTGTCAGCTTCCAGGAGCCTCACGGTTGCCATGGGTTACATGCATTCAAAACTGAGGATGGAACCAAAACAGGCCTTTAAATATCAGCCCTCAACAGGGAGCTAAAAGAAGCGCTCCAACACCTTTAACGAAATCAGGTGACATCATGATGAAGACGCTGCCTGGAGCCTGGATGTGTCAACAGCTGCTAAAAATACCCTCTCTCCAAGGCACTTGCAAGTCATGGTAAATACTCAGGAAGGGGAGAGAGGATGTCTGTAACTTCAGCCCCGTGCTGGCTAGCCAATCCGGTCCCTGCTGACCGCATGCAGTCACCAGCCCTTGAAACTGGGCATGCGTGAGTGAAAATGTGCTGTGAGGAAACTGGCTAGAAGCAATGGGTAGAGGCACAAACGTTGATACCTCCCCTCATATATCAAAATTAATTCCTGAAAGTTGAAACAATTAGAAGAAAGAGCAAATATGACCTTCCGATGGCCCCTAAGTGTCAAAGAATACAAACAGGAGAAATCACAAAGAAAAGGAGAGCTGTATTAAAAAAAAGTAACAATAACCCTGTGTACGAGACAGCAAAAGAGACACTGATGTATAGAACAGTCTTATGGACTCTGTGGGAGAGGGAGAGGGTGGGGAGATTTGGGAGAATGGCATTGAAACATGTATAATATCATGTATGAAACGAGTCGCCAGTCCAGGTTCCATGCACGATACTGGATGCTTGGGGCTGGTGCACTGGGATGACCCAGAGGGATGGTATGGGGAGGGAGGAGGGAGGAGGGTTCAGGATGGGGAACACAGGTATACCTGTGGCAGATTTCGATATTTGGCAAAACTAATACAATATTGTAAAGTTTAAAAATAAAATAAAATTTAAAAAAATAAAATAAAATAAATAAACATTAAAAAAAAAAAGTAAAGGCCTTAGCTTTTTTCTGACAAATGTTAATTTTAAAAAGGAAAAGAAATTATATTCATGCCAGATACTCTGCTAGGTACTTTTTATAAGCCTTTTTTTTTTTTCCTTTTGAGAAATGTATTTATATTTAGATATAATTGAGGACTCCGGCAGTTAGTAATGGACAGGGAGACCTGGCGTGCTGCGGTTCATGGGGTCTCAAAGAGTCGGACACGACTGAGTTAATGAACTGAACTGAATTGGGGACTTCCTGGCGGTCCAGTGGTTAGGATGCGGTATTTCATTGCCAGGGACCTGGGTTCAGTCTCTGGGTGGGGAACTAAGATCCTGCAAGCCATGTAGTATGGCCAAGAAAAAAAGGAAATTAGCATATAATATTGTGCAGATTTAAAGTAAAGTGCTGATTTGATATACTGCAACATTATTACCACCATGGTGTTAGCTAACACCTCTATCATGTCACATAATTATTTTGCTTTTTTATGGTGGGAATAATTAGGTTCTGTTTTCTTAGCAACTTTGAAGCTTATAAAACAGTCTTGTGGTCTCTGCTTCAGAATTTATTTATCTACTAGTTGCAAGTTTGTAAGAAGCTTTAATTTTTAAAAAAATCATAGGGACTTCCCTGGTGTCCAGTGGTTAAGAATCTGCCTGCCAATACAGGGGACCCTGTTTCAGTCTGGTCCAGGAAGATTCCACGTTCCGCATGCCACAGTTACTGAGGCCACGTGCTACAATGAAGACCCAGTGCAGTCAAAAATAAAGTAAATAAAAATGACTTGTGTAAAGAAGCATAGATATAAATAAAATTTAAAACCACACAAAATGGGAAATTATTTTCCATAACGAGTATATATAAAATACACCCAAAATTGATAATATGGATAATATGCTAATACTCCAGTAACAGAATGGCAATTTTCAGAAGAAATACAGATGGCTAATAAACATTAAAGTGTTCATTCTCACTAGTGATCAAAGAAAAGCAAATTAAAACCACCATTAAAAGTTTCGAACGGCTGGGAGGACCAACCCCACATCCAAGGAGCAGCGGCTGCGCGGGCGCCAGAGGGCCTAGAGGAGCTGTCCCACGTTGAAGGTCAGGAAGGGCAGCGGTGAGGAGATACCCCTTGTCCAAGGTAAGGAGCAGTGGCTGTGCTTTGCTGGAGCAGCCGTGAAGAGATACCCCATGCCCAAGGTAAGAGAAACCCAAGTAAGATGGTAGGTGTTGCAAGAGGGCATCAGAGGGCAGACACACTGAAACCATACTCACAGAAAACTAGTCAATCTAATCACACTAGGACCACAGCCTTGTCTAACTCAATGAAACTAGGCCATGCCCGTGGGGCAACTCAAGACGGACGGGTCATGGTGGAGAGGTCTGACAGAATGTGGTCCACTGGAGAAGGGAATGGCAAACCACTTCAGTATTCTTGCCTTGAGAACCCCATGAACAGTATGAAAAGGCAAAATGATAGGATACTGAAAGAGGAACTCCCCAGGTCAGTAGGGGCCCAATATGCTACTGGAGATCAGTGGAGAAATAACTCCAGAAAGAATGAAGGGATGGAGCCAAAGCAAAAACAATACCCAGCTGTGGATGTGACTGGTGATAGAAGCAAGGTCCGATGCTGTAAAGAGCAATATTGCATAGGAACCTGGAATGTCAGGTCCATGAATCAAGGCAAATTGGAAGTGGTCAAACAAGAGATGGCAAGAGTGAACCTCGACATTCTAGGAATCAGCGAACTGAAATGGACTGGAATGGGTGAATTTAACTCAGATGACCATTATATCTACTACTGTGGGCAGGAATCCCTCAGAAGAAATGGAGTAGCCATCATGGTCAACAAGAGAGTCCAAAATGCAGTACTTGGATGCAATCTCAAAAATGACAGAATGATCTCTATTCATTTCCAAGACAAACCATTGAATATCAGAGTAATCCAAGCCTATGCCCCAACTGGTAACGCTGAAGAAGCTGAAGTTGAATGGTTCTATGAAGACTTACAAGATCTTTTAGAACTAACACCCCAAAAATACATCCTTTTCATTTTAGGGAACTGGAATGCAAAAGTAGGAAGTCAAGAAACACCTGGAGTAACAGGAAAATTTGGCCTTGGAGTATGGAATGAAGCAGGGCAAAGGCTAATAGATTTTTTTCCAGGAGAATGCACTGGTCATAGCAAACACCCTCTTCCAACAACACAAGAGAAGACTCTACACATGGACATCACCAGGTGGTTAGCACCAAAATCAGATTGATTATATTCTTTGCAGCCAAAGATGGAGAAGCTCTACACACTCAGCAAAAACAAGACTGGGAGCTGACTGTGGCTCAGATCATGAGCTCCTTATTGCCAAATTCAGACTTAAATTGAAGAAAGTAGGCAAAACGACTAGACCATTCAGGTATGACCTGAATCAAATGTCAGTAAAGCACTTACTTTAAAAATAGATGATATGCAGATATCAGCATCAGTGGAAACAGTGTCAGACTTTATTTTTTTGGGCTTCAAAATCACTGCAGATGGTGACTGCAGCCATGAAATTAAAAGACGCTTACTCCTTGGAAGGAAAGTTATGACCAACCTAGATAACATATTCAAAAGCAGAGACATTACTTTGCCAACAAAGGTCCGTCTAGTCAAGGCTATGGTTTTTCCAGTGGTCATGTATGGATGTGAGAGTTGGACTGTGAAGAAGGCTGAGAGCCGAAGAATTGATGCTTTTGAACTGTGGTGTTGGAGAAGACTCCTGAGAGTCTCCTGGACTGCAAGGAGATCCAACCAGTCCATTCTGAAGGAGATCAGCCCTGGGATTTCTTTGGAAGGAATGATGTTAAAGCTGAAACTCCAGTACTTTGGCCACCTCATGCGAAGCGTTGACTCATTGGAAAAGACTCTGATGCTGGGAGGGATTGGGGGCAGGAGGAGAAGGGGACGACAGAGGATGAGATGGCTGAATGGCATCACTGACTCGATGGACGTGAGTCTGAGTGAACTCCGGGAGTTGGTGATGGACAGGGAGGCCTCACGTGCTGCGATTCATGGAGTCGCAGAGTCGGACACGACTGAACTGAACTGAACTGAAGGCAAATTTTAGGGCTTTCCAGGTAGTGCTAGTGGTAAAGAACCCGCCTGCCAATGCAGGAGACCTAAGAGATGCGGGTTCGATCCCTGAGTCAGGAAAACCCCTTGGGGGAGGGCACAGCAAGCCACTCCAAATTCTCGCCTGGAGAATTCCATGGACAGAGGAGACTGGAGGACTATAGCCCACAGGGTTGCACAGAGTCAGACACGACTGAGTGACTTAGTATGCAGACACAAGGCAAAGTTTCAAAACTGTTTGCTACAATTCAAGTCAACAATGTTGTGTTTTTTGATGGTAACAATTCATAGCTGATGGCAAGGTAAACAGAGGAAAGTTTTCTGGAAAGCAGCTTGCAATGTACATCTAGTCTAAAAGATTCTAAAAATGTTCTACTCTTTGACCTGGGAATTACACTTCTGTGGAAATTAGCAGACCAGTTTATGTGCAAGGATGTCCATATGTCCACCACTCATAATAGCAAAATAACTGAAGCAGCTCAAATATGCAAATACACTGGTACAATCATGGAAAAGAAAAAAAATCTACTGTAAGCATAAAATACACCCTGCACTTCAAAGACAGTATGACGAAAGAATGTAAAATAACACATAAATAATTTTAGATTGATTTCATACAGTAGTCAATATGTTAAGGTTAAATATTGGGTTGGATAAAATATATTATTATATAATGGGTTACAGAAATTGGGTTTAATAAAATATTAAAATTAATTTCACCAAATTCTTTTTACATTTTTTTTTTTTGGCCATACTGTGTGGCTTGTGGGATCTTAGTTCCCCGACCAGGTACTGAACCTGAGCCCCGTTAGTGAAAACGCCAAGTCTTTCACTGGACCACCAGGAACATTCCCTCTTTTTGCTTTTTTAATGTGGCTACTAGAAAAATTAAAATCATTATACACGTGTATTTAGATTCATGCTCACATGTGGGGATTGCATCGTATTTCTATAACAGTGCTTTGGAGCAGGGCTGTGAGTCCTTCCAGGAACTTGTCCTAACCTCTCTTCCACCCCAGTTTATCCTTCCCACTCTAATCTTCCCCTTTCTCTTTCTTTTTCTACATTTTATACTCTTTCAACAAGGGACTACATTTTATATTTTTTCAACCAGCTTACTTCTACTATTAGACAGGAAGAATACTAGTTAACATTTTTTAAGACTAGTTAAATGCCAAGCACTTTACCTTCTTATGTCATATAACGGCCCCTCCCTCCAATATACTGTAAGGTAGGTACTGTTATTGGCACAGAGAAGTTAAGTACATGCCTAAGGTCACACAGCTAGTAAACAGAGAGACCAGGGTTCAAACAGCCAGTAAGAGCTTTCCTGGTGGCTCAGTCGGTAAAGCATCTGCCTGAAATGCAGGAGGCCTGAGTTTGATTCCTGGGTTGGAAAGATCCCCTGGAGAAGGAAATGGCAACACACTCTGGTATTCTTGACTGGAGAATCCCCTGGGTAGAGGAGCCTGGTGGGCTACAGTCCATGGGGTCACAAGAGTCAAACACACCTTAGCGACTAAACCACCACCCGCCTATCTTTCAAGCCCTTCTATTCTACTTTGCATAAGGAAAAATGGGAGATTGGGAAATCTGAATAGAAAGCTCTTTGAAAAAATTGATTGTTTCCCTATTTGTACTGCCAGCTGGTCCAGGAGGAGATGTTGCTCCAGCTTAAAAGCTTGGTCAGCTTCTAAATGAATCCATCAGTGCTGTGGACGAAACGGTGCCTTCCTAAAACTGGTATACGAGGCTCTAACTCCCAATGTGGTGGTATGTAGAGGCAGGGCCTTTGTGAACTGATGAGATTTAGACTAGGTCACAAGAGGGCAGAGGAGGAAATGGTTGGAGGGCATCACCAACTCAATGGACAGGAGTCTGAGAAACTCTGGGAGACAGGGAAGCCTGGCATGTTGCAGTCCATGGACCTGCAAAGAGTTGGACATGACAGCGACTGAACAACAGTGGCCTGAGAGGGTGGGGCCCCGTGATGGGGTTAGTGTCCTTACGCGCTACATGCAGAGCTAGCTCTCTCCCCCTCCACGAGAGCACACAGCCAGGAGGCAGGGGTCTGCAAGCCAGGAGGCAGGGGTCTGCAAGCCAGGAAGAGGGCCCTCACCGAGAATCCAGACCAGGCCCCAGCCTCCAGAGCCGTGAGAAAGGAAGCTTCTGTTGCTCGAGCCACGCAGTCTGTGGGATTCTGTTACGACGGCCCTTCAAGACGAGGACAGCTTTTGAGTTGAGTCGCTGCTCCTAGGAGCACACCTTGGGAACTTCCTCCTCACTGGGAGCCTACTGAAGAGGCTTTCAGCTTTGGACGATGTGGACAAGCCGGGAAGAAAGGGTAAAAGAGGACCTAGAGATTTCACGTGGAAGGAGACAGAGGCATGACCTAGCTGGGAGGGGGCAGAAATGCTGGGCTGCAAACTGTTGACTCCAGGGAGGCCCCTGGTGATCCCTAGGGATTAGGACTCTAAGCTTTCACTGCCATGGCCCAAATTTCACTCCCTGTTCGGTAAAACTCAGATCCCACAAGCCGTGGAAAGAGGCCAAAAAGAAAAATGACTGTCTAAAGCAAAAACAATACTAATAGTTGTGGGTACATGTACGGGTAAAACATAGGACAGCAACGAGCATGAGGATTGGCGGGAACACAGATAGGGTAAAAGTAAAAGGGTGAAAAATACGTATCATGAAAACACCGGGGGAGGGGTAATTAGGGGCTTTGGGAAGGCCATGTACACACTGCTATACTTAAATAGATAACCAGCAAAAACCTACTGTGTAGCACATGGAACACTGCCCAGTGAGACGTGTCAGCCTGGATGGGACGGGGGTTTGGGGGAGAATGGATACACATATATGCATGGCTGAGTCCCTTCACTGTCCACCTGAAACTATCACAGTGTTGTTAATCAGCCATACCCCAACACAAAACATTTCTGCTGTTAAAAGAAAAATGAAAAATAAAGTGAAAAAAATATATATGTCATTAAAACACTAATCATAAGAAAACTAGAGTGTCTATGTCAATTTCAGACAAAATAGATTTCAGCCTCAGTAAGTTTAAAAGGATTGAAATTACATGAAGTATGACCTCTGACCACAATGAAATTAAATTATAAACCAATACCAGAAATGTATTTGAGAAATTCCCAAATACTTGGAATTTAAATAATACACTTCTAAATAACTCATGGAGAAAAGAAGTTCTCTGGTGTGGTCCTGCTGACCACACCAGTTGGCCAAGAAGTAAATAAATAAAGTAACAAAATGCTTCAAAAAAAATGATCAAACCTCTGGAGGTTGTGGGAAGCATCAAAGGTGTAGCTGGCTGAACAGAAGTGCAGGTGGCTTTATGGCTGGCGTCTGATGAGTGGGGACGACTCTGCAAAGGACTTTGGTCTTAACTCACAGCATCTGTGCTCACCCCAGGTAGGTAGTGTCAGAACTGAATCGTGTTTGAGGACACCAGTGGTTATCAAAGAACTGGTGTTGGAGCATGTCAACTAAGGCCCCAGACATGACAGAGCAAAGACTAGCAGTCCCCAGGCTGCTTTTTCCAAATCCTGACCCAGGGAATCTTCGAGCATAATAAAGTGACCGTGGCTTCACGTCACTTTGGGTTGGTTGATTTCACCATCATAGATAAATGGACCCATGGGGTCCACCTTGTGAGCTATAAGGGCCAGAGATCACGTACGAAATCACCTCATTCGGGGCCTGACACAGCAAGTCAGAAACAGTGACTCTTACCCTGATCATTTTAACAAGTGAGAGGATGGTGGGAATTCCCTGGCAGTCCAGTTGTTGGGACTCCCCACTTGCACTGCCAGGGGTCCAGATTTGATTCCAGGTCGGGGAACTAGAACCCCACAGCCTAAAAATAAATAAAGTGAGAGAATTGTACCCAACTAGCTGTATTTTGGTGGGTCAGTGGTAAAGAACCCCTCTGCCAATGCAGGAGACGCACATTCCATCCCTGGGTCGGGAAGATCCCCTGAAGGAAATGGCAGCCTACTCCAGTATTCTTGCCTGGGGAAATCCCCTGGACAAAGGAGCCTGGCAGGCTACAGTCCATGGGGTCACAAAAGAGTTGGACACGACTTATCGACTAAACACCAAAGCTGTATTTCGCCCCATCAGTCTTGACCCCTTACTCCACTGGCCGCAGCCCTTCCAGGAAATCTGAGAGTCAAGCCCGTGTAGCAAAGATCCTCCCCACAAGCCCCGGTCACATTGTTCTCCTGCAAGTGATGAGCGTGCCAGCGTAGGGTCTGGAGCCAGCGCCCTTTTGCCTGCCTCTTTCATCTTTGCCTTTCAGAAGCCAAGATCCATTTTGATCTGGGGTTGACCCTACACTTATTCTGCAGGCTCTCTATGTATCCAGGCTCATCAGACTCCTGCAGAGTGTGGGTGGGTGGGGGTGGTGTAGGTGAGGAATCCACTCAGCCCATCAGGAATGTAAACGGCTTATCTGTTAACTCCCAGTCCCCTTGCCACAGCCAGTGGAATCTTGCCAAGGAACCGCATCACTCTGTGTTCTGACTTGCCATAGACGCAGAACAAAGGTTCTCCACCCTCTCATTGGGGTTATTAGGTAGTCAAGACCCCACCCACTCACTCTCCCTGTGAGTGTCTCCTGCCAAATGGTTCTCCCCCTCTTCCTCCCCTCTGATGTTTTTTCTCTTCACATTTAATCATGAAACAATTGTAGTCACAAAGACCTGGATTCCAAGATCAAACAAGCCGAAGTTCGTAACCACAGAAATGAACTATCCCATGAGATGAACACAGTCTTCAGATGAATACAGCGAGGAGCTTCCTATGACATTCAAGCTCACAGCATCGTGGGAAAGTTGTCTGGTGCGCCTAACAGCTAGGCAAGTCAGTGAGGGCTGGACTTGGCAGAGGAAAAGCCGGACTGCCCCACGTTGCATGTGCTAAGTTGCTCAGTCGTGTCTGACTCTGCAATGCCATGGACTGTAGACCGCCAGGCTCCTCTGTCCATGGGATGCTCCAGGCAAGAATACTGGAGTGGGTTGCCATTTTCTACTCCAGGGGATCTTCCCGACCCAGGGATCGAACCTGTGTCGCTTATGCCTCCTCATTGGCAGGCAGATTCTTTACCATGTTCCATGATCCACACAAATACTGAAAGGGCTTCGCTGGTGGCTCAGACAGTAAAGAATCTCCCTGTGATGCGGGAGACCCAGCTTCGATCCTTGGGTCGAGAAGAGCCCCTGGAGAAGGAAATGGCACCCCACTTCGGTATTCTTGCCTGGAGCATCGCATGGACAGAGGAGCCTGGCGGGCTACAGTCCATGGGATTGCAGAGTCAACTGAGCGACTGATCCTTTCAAGCACATCGCTGGACTGGGAACGCTTTCACGTGTGTCCACCAGGGGTCAGCACTGAGTAAGCACCTGCAGGCGCCAGGCACAGTTCTGACAACTGCATCTGCACTAAATAAACCAGTCCATTCTAAAGGAGATCAGCCCTGGGTGTTCTTTGGAAGGAATGATGCTAAAGCTGAAACTCCAGTACTTTGGCCACCTCATGGGAAGAGTTGACTCATTGGAAAAGACTCTGATGCTGGGAGGGATTGGGGGCAAGAGGAGAAGGGGATGACAGAGGATGAGATGGCTGGATGGCATCACCAACTCGATGGACATGAGTTTGAGTGAACTCCGGGAGTTGGTGATGGACAGGGAGGCCTGGCGTGCTCGATTCATGGGGTCGCGAAGAGTCGGACACGACGGGGCGACTGAACTGAACTGAAATGAAGTAAAATTTTCCTCAAAACAACCATGTGGAGTAAATACCCTTATGGTTCTCATTCTATGGATGAGCAAATAGAGGCTTGGGGGATTAATCCAGGGCCACTGAGTCAAAACAAGACAAAGCTAGGATTTGCACCGAGTCTGTTCAATATGAAAATCTAGGGACTTCCCTTGTGATCCAGTGGCTAAGACTCCGTGCTCCCAATGCAGGGGGTCCGGGTTTGATCCCTGGTCAGGGAACTAGATCGCACTTGCCGCAACTAAGGCCTTGTTCACAAGAATCTGCTGCAGCAAAGACCTGGAACAGGCACATAAATAAATATTTAAAAAAGGAAAAGTCTAACCTCCCAGTTACCAGCCTGTGCCACATCCTCTGTTATAAAGGCCAGACAGTGACTCTGCTGCCTGGGTACACAGAAAATAAAACGTGCTGAGCGCCGCGGACCTCGACTGAAGCCCTGTTCTGTATGGTGAACTGTGTTGTGTGTTGTGCAGCATAAAAAATAAACAACAAGAAGATAGCTCATTAGGTAGCACAGAAACCGCAGGTCTTTCTTCTTTTATGATTATTGTATAGAATGTTACGATAAATCCCTGCTCCTGCCTGCACAGAGCTCTCAAGATGGTCAGCTGTAGGCACTTGGGACATCCTCTTAGCACGAACGTGAAACGTGCAAGTCGCTCAGTCATGTCGGACTCTTTGCAACCGTATGGACTATACAGTGCATGGAATTCTCCAGGCCAGAATACTGGAGTGGGTAGCCTTTCTCTTCTCCAGGGGATCTTCCCAACCCAGGGATCGAACCCAGGTTTCCTGCATTGCAGGCGGATTCTTTACCAGCTGAGCCACCAGGGAAGACCTTAGCTTGAAAGTCCACACCAAAGGACTATTAAGGCTCGAATTGATCCCCTGCAAAAGGCTATGTTGGGGTTTCCCTGGCGGCTGAGCGGTAAAGAGTCCACCTGCCAATGCAGGAGGCACGGGTTCAATCCCTGATCCAGGAAGATACCACACGCCTCGGAGCAACTAGGCCCGTGTGTACCACAACTATTGAGCCTGTGCCCTAGAGCCTGGGAGCTGCAACTGCTGAAGCCCACACGCCCTGGAGCCTGAGCTCCACAACAAGAGAAGCCCACACACCGCAAAGAAGGGTAGCACCCACGGACCACAGCGAGAGAAAAGCAGCGAAGACCCAGCACAGCCCGAAATAAATAAATAACATTATTATTATTTTTAAAAAGGTTATTGTTGAATCCTGACAGGCGTGGAGGGAAGACCATGTGAAGAGACTCAGGGAGGAGGCAGCCATCTAGTGAGTTGGCCAGAAAAGTTCGTTCCCGTTTTTCCGGAGGATGTTATGGAAAAACCTGAACCAAAGTTTTTGGCCAAACCAATACAAGCCAAGGACAGAGCCATGGAGGCTGCTCCCTGACGGCCCTCAGGAGGAGACAGCCCTACAGGCATCTTGAATTCGGACTTCTAGCCTCCAGAACAGTAAGACAATACATTTCTGGTCTTTGAGCTTCATAGTTTATGGTTTTTTGTGGTGGTGGCTCTAGAGAATCGACACAGATTTGGGCATGGGTGTCTGTGAATGTGACCTTCTGTGGAAACGCAGTCTCTGTCTGTGAAATTGAGATGTAAATTAAGGGAATTTCCTGGCGGTCTAGTGATCAGGACTCTGGATCCCAGGTTGGATCTTGGGAGCAATCCCACGGACAGAGGAGCCTGGCGGGCTACAGTCCACGGGGTCGCAGAGTCAGACACAGCTAAATCTACCTAGTACACACGCAGGGAAGTAAGATCCTGCAAATCACATGACCGTGGTCAAAAGAAAAGGAAAAAGATGTAAATTAAAACCCCTGGTGGCTCAGAGGGTAAAGCATCTGCCTGCAATGTGGTTTGATCCCTGGGTCGGGAAGATCCCCTGGAGAAGGAAATAGCAACCTACTCCAGTCCTCTTGCCTGGAAAATTCCACGGACGGAGGAGCCTGGTGGGTTACAGTCCATGCAATCACTGAGTCTTACACGACTGAGCAACTCCACTTTAAGATGAGGTCCTATTAGAGTGGTGAGTAAAAGTCGCTCAGTTGTGTCTGACTCTTTGCAACCCCATGGACTGCAGCACGCCAGGCTTCCCTGTCCACCACCAACCCCTGGAGTTTACTCCCATCGATTTGGTGACGCCATCCAACCATCTCATCCTCTGTCATCCCCTTCTCCTCCCACCTTCAATCCTTCCCAGCATCAGGGTCTTTTCAAATGCCTCAGGTCACATCAGGTGGCCAAAGTATTGGAGTTTCAGCTTCAACATCAGTTCTTCCAATGAATATTCAGGACTGATTTCCTTTAGGATGGACTGGTTGGATCTCCTTGCAGTCCAGGGGACTCTTAGCAGTCTCCTCCAACACCACAGTTCAAAAGCATCAATTCTTCAGTGCTCAGCTTTCTTTATAGTCCAACTCTCACGTCCATACATGACTACTGGAAAAACCATGGCCTTGACTAGATGGACCTTTGTTGGCAAAGTAATGTCTCTGCTTTTTAATATGCTGTCTAGGTTGGTCATAGCTTTTCTTCCAAGGAGCAAGCCTACAAGCAGGCTTAGTAGGATTCTTGCTAAAACTGAGGGGCTGGAGGGGACCAAGGTAAACGCCTCATTGAAAGGAGGGCTCAGAGAAACTTGACCAAACTAAAGTTTGGTTAAGGAGAGCGTTTTGTCAACACAGCTGCACTGAGAAGCATGTGAAACTAGCAGTCCAGTGGTGGAGACTCTGCTTTCCAATGCAGGGGTGCAGCTTCCAACCCTGGCAGGGAGCTAGGGCCCCACATGCTGGGCTGTGGGGTGTGGTCAAAAATTCAAAACAAAAACGCAGGGTGGGAACTAGAGGGCTAAATATGGGAAGAATGCAAATATAAACAGTGTTGTATAATACCTGTAGTTATGTGTGATACATGCTGCTGCTAAGTCACTTCAGTCGTGTCCGACTCCGTGCGACCCCATAGACGGCAGCCCACCAGGCTCCCCCGTCCCTGGGATTCTCCAGGCAAGAACACTGGAGTAGGTTGCCATTGCCTTCTCCAATGTAGGAAAGTGAAAAGTGAAAGTGAAGTCGCTCAGTCGTGTCCGACTCTTCTCGACCCCATGGACTGCAGCCTACCAGGCTCCTCCGTCCATGGGATTTTCCAGGCAAGAGTACTGGAGTGGGGTGCCATTGCCTTCTCCGTGTGATACATAATACATATTTATAGATAATGTTTTATATATACTCTAATACTTTTGACAATTATTTTTCTTTTCTCTAAGTAGATTTGATTGATGATCAAGAAACCCAAGACTTAGCTCAGCAGAAACCATATTTAAATTTTCAATCTCTTATTTCCTGAGAAGTTAGCATTTTGTTTAGTACTGATGAAATCTCATGACAACACATCCAGGATTTAGACAGTTTGGGCCTAAAATTTTCTGAAAGATTATACCACAACGGTTGTGAAATCAGTCTCATTAATCTTTGACAAACTGTGGAGAAAGGACGAGGCCCTGAAAGGTCAGATGTGGGCAAAGTCTGTCCCAGTTATCCAGAGTCTAGTTCCAGTCATCAAGCATTCAATTATTCAGCGATGTGACTTAGGCATACGCAGAAAATAGCTGGAACCATGAAGAACACAGAGGCGTACATTCCGCTAAAGCCAGGAAAGTGGTTCACAAGGGGGCTCCTCTCGGGAGGGATGCATACTGGGCGTCTCTGGGAGTCCCCCAGCACCCGGCTTACCGACTATGGGCAGTGCTGTGAGTGTTTGATTTGTATGGTTATTAATTATTTATAGTTTATGTCTTTTTTTGGTATGTGTATTATACCATATACTTAAAGGTTTAAAAAAATAATTTGTCTTAATTTTCAAGAGAGGAGAAATTAAAGAGGAGGCTTTTAGGAATCATACACCAAAATAATTCTTGAAAAAAAAAGACTCGAGGGGCTTCCCTCGTGGCTCAGTGGCAGCGAATCCACCTGCCAATGCAGCAGGCACGGGTTCGATCCCTGGTCTAGGAAGATCCCACATGCCAAGGAGCAACTAAGATTATGCACCACAAGCACTGAGTCTGTGCTCTAGAGCCTGGGAGCCACAACTGCTGAGCCCACGTGCTGCAACTCCTGACGTCCCTGCACCCTAGAGCCCTCGCTCTGCAACGAGAGAAGCCACAGTGAGAGGCCCGCACACCACAACTGGAGAGGAGCCCCCGCTTGTCACCACTAGAGAAAAGCCTGTGCAGCAACACAGATGCAGCACAGCCAAAAATAAATAAAGTCAAAAATAAACAAGCTAATAAAAAAATTCTAGAACAAGTTACTGAGGACATGGAAAGACAGTGGGGATGCTAGGAGTTGGCATGGTTCTTTTGGAACAAGTTGAGCCCCAAACAGCTGAGTTTTGTTTTTGTATGGAGTTCCTAGACTAGTGGGTCATGAATTGTAGAAAGCAGTTGACAAGATCTTCCATGATATCCCCATGGACCGTACAGAAATGTGGGCTGGACCAGAGAAAGCTTATCTGGAGGATACTGAGGTTGGCTTGCTGTGGATGGTATAAAACATGGCTGAAAATGTTTTGATACTTTTCCTGTAGAGAGATAAAGTCCATGCAGTGTTATCCCATTAAATGCCTAACAACCGGATTTCTAAAGGGAGAAGTCCTGATTTGCAGTGTTTCCCAATTTCTGTGGTGTAAATACTTCCACTGTGACTTATTTCAAGTCAGTGTTTGATTTGCAAAATTTCTGACAATGTTGCTGGCCAGTCTGAGCAGGCTTTATTACACTGCTGGGCCTATGTCTTCTCTTGGATTTGACAGGTTGATTAAGAGTCCAGTGCAAAGATATAGAAAAGAAACTTACAGTTACCAAGGGGGAAAGCGAGGGAAGGGGAGTAGGGGAGAGGAAATATTTGGGAAACTGGAGTTGGTACATACACACTACCATATATAAAATAAAAACTAATAAAAGCCTAGAGCTACAGTGGTTCAGACGGTAAAGGATCTGCCCACAATGCAGGAGACCCGGGTTTGATCCTTGGGTCAGGAAGATCCCCTGGAGAATGAAATGGCAACTCACTCCAGTATTCTTGCCTGGAGAATTTCATGTACACAGGAGCCTGACAGGCTACAGTCCACAGGATTGCAAGAGTCGGACACAACTGAGCAACTAACATTTTCACTTTTCTTTTCAATAAAGATCTACTATATAACAGAGGGGGTTCTACCCAATACTCTGTAATGTTGACAGTCCCTTGGACTGCAAGATCAAACCAGTCAGTCCTAAAGGAAATCAACCCTGAATATTCATGGGCTGGACTGATACTGAAGCTGAAGCTCCAATACCTTGGCTTGCTGATGCGAAGAGCTGACTCATTGGAAAAAACCCTGATGCTGGGAAAGATTGAGGCAAGAGGAGAAGGGGGTGACAAGGATGAGATGGTTGGATGGCATCACTGACTCAATGGACATGAATTTGAGCAAACTCAGGGAGATAGTGAAGGACAGGGAAGGATAGTGAGGGCCTGGCGTACCTCTGTTCAAGGGGATGCAGAGTTGGACACGACTTGAGCGACTGAACAACAACAACTCTGTAATGAACTACATGGGAAAAGAATCTAAAAAAGAGTGGATATATCTATACGTATAACTGATTCACTTAGCTGTACCGTAGAATCTAATGCAACATTGTAAATCACCTATACTCTAATGAAAAATTTTAAAAAAGAGAGTCCCAGTGCAAGTGACCTCTTGAAATGCAAAACACAGTCATCAAGGCTGTGCAACTTCTGCCCTGAGACCGGAACAGTCTCTGGGAACACCTTCTGGGGGCCCCAAGTTGCCGTGTAAGAAGTCTGACCACCAGAGTGCCAGATAGATGGGGGAAGCTGTTCTGGACTCTTGCACAGATTGAATGACCCTCATTAATATCACCCAGCTGAGCCCTGCCCAAATGCTTGACTTTCTAGGTTATAAAAAATAAAATTCTTGCTTTAAGCTATGACGTTTTGGGGTAATTTGTTCTGCAAAATGCATCATTGAAATACTTCCCACAGTTATTTGCACCCCATTCTCAATTTGAGGCTGGAGAATGGTACACACTTTTTAAAAAATATATAAATTTATTTATTTTAATTGGAGGCTAATTACTTTACAATATTGTGATGGTTTTTGCCATACATTGACATGAATCCACCACATGTATACATGTGTTCCCCATCCTGAACCCCCTTCCCACCTCCCTCCCCATCCCATCCCTCAGGGTCATCCCAGTGCACCAGCCCCGAGCACCCTGTCTCATGCATCAAACCTGGACTGGCAATCCGTTTCACATATGGTAATATACATGTTTCAATGCCATTCTCCCAAATCATCCCACCCTCGCCCTCTCCCACAGAGTTCAAAAGACTGTTTTATACATCTGTGTCTCTTTTGCTGGAATGCGACACTCTTATTCCAAGCCTCCCTTGCAGCTAAGGGACCATGTGATAGTTCTGGCCAAAGAGATGTAGGCAGAAATCTCCGAAGAGGTTTTAGCTTCCTGAATTAAAAAGGCAAATGCTTAAAAGGTGAAGCATTTTGCTCTTTGTTTTTCGTCATGCCTCATTCTTCCCACTTGGAATGTGGATGCAATGGTTTGAGGTTCTGCAGCTATTCTGTGTCAGGAGGAGAAAGTTGGATGTTAAAAAGAGTGGGAAAGAAGTGAGAAGGGCAGAAGTCCTGCAATTTGCCTCTGGATCTTCCGTGTAATCACGGAAAGAATAAAATCTCACTTGCCTAAGCCATTAGAAAAGAAGCTTAGCCAGGGCTGGTTTCATGGGTGTGAGATCTGCGTAGTCTTGCAGAGTCTCACACCCAGAAGGGCCCACCCTTTGTTTACAGTTCTTTTGTCTCCATCTTGAAATTCTGAAATTCTGAATAACAAGAGGCCCTACATTTTCCTTTTGCACTGGACCCCACAAATTATGTAACCAGTCCTGCATTTAATGTGTCAGTATGATCTTAAATAGGATTTCCCTGGTGGCTCAGATGGTAAAGCATCTGCCTATAATGTGGGAGACCTGGGTTCGATCCCTGGATTGGGAAGATCTCCTGGAGAAGGAAATGGCAACCCACTCCAGTACTCTTGCCTGGAAAATCCCTTGGACGGAGGAGCATGGTAGGCTACAGTACATGGGGTCGTAAAGAGTCAGACACGACTGAGTGACTTCACTTTCACTTATGATCGTAAATGAAATTTGTGAACGATCAGTAAGCTCTGTTCTTAAACTTGGCCACAAAGAAGAGGACATAGAAGACATTATCAAATTTCTAAGCAGCACAGCATTTGATAGATTATCAGTTAGATGACAGATTTAATAGTTATAAGGAAGTCTAAATTGTCACAAAGTCCAAATCAGAAAGATGACATTTATCAAGAAATAAACGAGAAGCCTGTATTCAGAGTTTCTCTTTTTTTCTTAAATCCACAAGGTCAGAGCTGTACATCTGGAAGGGACAGGGAATTAGGCTGTTACTACATGTCTTGGGGCTTCCCAGGTGGCTCAGCAGTAAAGAATCCGTCTGCCAATATGGGAGACGTGGGTTCAGTCCCTAAGTCAGGAAGATCCCCTGGAGAAGGAAATGCAACCCACTCCAGTAGTCTTGCCTGGAAACTTCCATGAACAGAGAAGCCTGGTGGGCTAGAGTCCATGGAGTCGAAAAAGACTTACCAAAAATTAGCAACTGAACAACAGCTGTGAGTCTTAAATAAATTACCACTTCTTTTTTTTCTGGGCTGTGCCGTTCGGCATGTGGGATCTTAGTTCCCTGACGAGGGTTTGAGTCTGTGCCCGCTGCATTGGAAGCTTGGAGTCCTAACCACTGGACCACCAGGGAAGTCTCAAATCACCACTTCTTTGTATCATGATGTCTTTATCTGCATGGTAGGGGTTTAGCTGGTACTACCAGGTGAACCTAATTGTTGGGTTTGGTAATCTTTTACCATGCAGTGATATTTGGTAATGGCCTTTCACCTGGGAAGGAGCCAGGTCACACATCTGCTGAGGATTAGAACCCACTGGCCTCGCCAGCCAGTGCATACCACGCACACACATGTATATATTTATATAATAAATATAAATATTATGTGCGTGTTTGTTTGTCGCTCAGTTGTGTCTGACTCTTTGTGACCCCAAGGTCTGCAGCCTGCCAGGCTCCTCTGTCCATGGGATTCTCCAGTCCAGAATTCTGGAGTGGTTGCCATGCCCGTCTCCAGGAGATTTTTCCCAAACCCAGGGATAGAACCTAGGTCTCCCGCATTGCAGGTGGATTCTTTACCAGGGAAAGCCACCAGGGAAGCCCATAAATATTACATATGTATATAATAGTTATAAATGAAAATATCATACGTAAGAGTTATGGATCATTTGATTTTCATCCCATTTTATTATAGTCAACCAGAACAGATGGTATTATCCAAATTATCCAATAAAGGTTTATAAACAATAAACTTCCAATGAGAAACACTGATGATGTAACATTTTATGAACATTTCGCAAAACACTTTGGGTTAGCTATTAAAAGAGTAAATCCATAAAACGGGATCCAGGTGCCCCAAGCCTGAACCACTGTTGTCAAAACAGAGCTTGCCTCCTTACCTTACCGCGAGGCTTGAATGAGGTGATCCAGGCGACAGGCTCAGTGCTGGGCGCACTTGAGCCATCAGTGAGTTTTTACAGTCATCTATTTATTCTTCACCCTCTCATAGCCAAAACTGAAAGCTAAATTCCTCTTTGGCATCAGAGACGTGTTATTCAAGGAAACCACATTAGTGAGAGCTGGATGTTGAGGCTGCCCACCTCTGAGGGAAAAAAAAAGACGAAGTGGGAGAGAAGGAAAGAGCTGCAAACTTTGCTTCCATTTCATTTTAATCTACACTCGGAATTTCCCCCAAATCAATGAGTCAGCCATCAACAAGGCCACCAAGAGTGAAGTGGTGCTGCCACCTGCTGGTCACAGCACGCAATCCTGCGCCAGCTGAACTTGGAGTTCTCTGCTGGGGGTTGCTAAGTCCTGTCTGATTCTTTGAGACCCCATGGACTGCAGGCTTCCCTGCGTGGGGGTGGTAAGTAAAAAATGGATGGTTGTTTTCTTTGTATTTTTGTACAAGTGGTCCTTTCCAGTACTTTTGTGCTCAGCAGGTAGTACTAACAGTGTTCGACATTATAACATACAAGGCAACTTCTGAGGCCAACCAATGCCTGATTTTGCACTTACCCATGTTATAACTTCTTCTGGGTCGGGACGATCCCCTGGAGAAGGGAATGGCTACCCACTCCAGTATTCTTGACTGACTAATTCCACGGAGAGGGGAGCCTTGAAGGCTACAGTCCACGGGGTCACGAAGAGTCTGACACGACTGAGCGACTAACACACACACACACACACAAGGACGTCTTTCCCGCTGATATAAAAACAAGACTATTAGTAGGATCTTTGAGTAGGGTCCGACTTTACCCTGGGGTGATGGTGTGTCTTGGTAACTTTCCAAAGGGGAGAAAGCTTCTGGATCTTTAACTTCCATTTACTCCCTCCTCCAAGGCTGATCTGCCTGACCACTAGCGTGGATGAAGCAGCAAGCTGGTTTTCAGTCTCTCACCCCCGTTACAATGACTCCTCTCCTACTTTACAGAGGAAACATCTGTGTCAGCCACTCTCAGTCTCATGAGAGTGCCCCATCCCCGGAAGCAGGGGGTCCCCAGGGGCACCAAACAAGGGGGAAACGGCAGTGTCTCTGTGGCCCAGGAGAACTGACTGATGCCCGGGTCACAAGTCCTGACAAATCCGGTCACTTCCCATGCACTGTGTGTGTTTTTTATTTTAATTAAAAAAATATGCCTGAGTTTTGTTTTCAACTTTTTTTTTTTTTTAATTTTTTGGCTATGCCACACAGCATGTGGGATCTTAGTTCCCTGATCAGGAACTGAACCCAGGTCTCTTGCATTGAAAGTGCAGAGTCTTAACCATGGGACCTCTAAGGAAGTCCCCGTGCATTATTTTACACAAAATTAGAGAAGGACCTAAGTGAACTGCCCATTAATACAGCATTAAAATTGATTTTTATGGAAGGTCACTAAATGATTTCTGGAAAATAGTGATGAAGGAATTTAAAGAATCAGATGACAGGGCTGTAACAAAACTTCTCCCAAACCATCTCCTGATTTATGTGAAGCTGGCTTCTCAGTACATGCATCTTTTTCTTTTTTTTAATCTGCCTGCACCACATGGCATTAGGGATCTTAGTTCTCTGACCAGGGATTGAACCCTGCCCCCTGCAGTGGAAATGCAGAATCTTAACTAGACTACCAAGGAAGTCCCTACATCTTTTTTCTTTTTAATTATTAATATAGATTCATAGAAAGCTGCAAAGGTAATACAGAGAGGTTCAACATATCCTTCACCCAGCTTCCCCCAGTGGTTAAACTTCTGTAGCTGCAGTGCAAGATCAAAACCAGGAAATTGATGCCGGTGTCGTGTGGGGTAGTTTACACTCTTTTACTGAGTGTGTGGATTCACATCACTGCTGCCACAATCACAGTACAGAACTGTGCCATCACCACAAAACACCTCCATTTGCTTCTCCTTTATCCTCACGACCGCCCCTCCCCCTACCATCCCTAACCCCTGACATCTTGTCTCTGAATATTGCCACTTTGAGAATGTCATATACATGGAATTATACAATATCTGACGTTTTGAGACTGGCTTTTCCAGTCATCATAATATCCTTGAAATTCATTCAAGTTGTTGCATGAATCAAAATTTTTTTTTTAATTGCTGGGTAGTTTTCCACAGTAGTTTTCTATGTGAAAAGTGGGGATAGAGTTCATGCCAAAGCCTGACTCATTCCAGCAGTATGTTTTTTTAAATTTTTGGCTGCACCACATGGCATGTGGGAACGTAGTTCCCTGAACAGGGGTTGAACTCATGTCATCTGCAGTGGAAGCTTAACCACTGGACCATCAGGGAAGTCCCCTAGCAGTTAGGAATTTTTATCACCAATGGGACGAATTCACTGTTACGAATAAAGTCACTCATTTCACTAAGCTATGTATTTCTAATAAAATTATTTTTTGTTTTATATCATAATTATCAATATTTTTGTATATTGTTTTATATACTATTTTGCATATTGTTTTAATTGATTGGATACTACTGATCACAGTAATTGTAAAGTAATACAAATTAAAGAAAAGTTAAACCTTATAGACTTATGATCATAGGAAGTGGAAGATATTTAAACTTACGCATTTCATTGGAGAGAAATGATGGGTGTTCAACAAAGATCCTCAAATATATAGCTAGAACTCTATAGGGGATGTGGAACAGAAGGGGGAAAGGAAGCAAAATTTCTGACTGTCATTAATAAAAGAGTTTGTTACCTATTTTGTAAATGATTCGTGATGGTTATTAAATCACTGGGGTATTAAGGGATTCCCTGGTGGCTCAGATGGTAGAGTCTGCTTGTAATGTGGGAGACCCGAGTTTGATCCCTGGGTCAGGAAGATCCCCTGGAGAAAGAAATGGCAACCCACTCCAGTATTCTTGCCTGGAAAATCCCATGGACGGAGGAGCCTGGCCAACTACAATCCATGGGTCACAAAGAGTCGGACACGACTGAGTGACTTCACTTTCACTATTAAGGTTCCACCAACTTTTATATTTGTTTATTTATTTGGCCATGCCTTGCAGCTTGCTGGATCTTTGTCCTCCAACCAGGGAACAAACTCGGGCCCTTAGCAGTGAAAGTGCAGAGTCCTAGCCACTGGACTGCCAGGGAATTCCCCAGATGCTTTTAAAAGTGATCAGAGAGAGGAACTTGCCTACCGGTCCGGTGGTTAGGACCCAGGTGATTTCAGAGCTGAGGGCCCAGGTTAGATCCCTAGTTGGGGAACGAAGATCCCACAAACTATGTAGTGTAGCCAATAATGATAATAATAAAATAAAAGTGATCTGAGAGATTTTGTTTCTTTGTGGTAAGAACACTTGAGGTGAGATCTACCCTCTTAACAAAGCCATGTGTACAATACAGAATGGTTAACTATAACTACAGTGTTGCTGGGCAGGCAGATTGCCAGAATGTATTCATCTTGCATAGTGGAACTTCATACCTGAAAAAGTAATGTATGAGTTTTATTTGAAAATGTCATTCTTCCCAGTGGTAAAGAATCCACCTGCTGATGCAGGAGACTCCAGCTTGCTCCCTGGGTCTGGGAAATCCCCTGGAGAAGGAAATGGCAACCCATTCCAGTATTCTTGCTGGGGAAATCCCATGGACAGAAGAGCCTGGTGGGCTACAGTCCACGGGGTGGCAAAAGAGTTAGACACGACTTAACAACTAAACAACAACAATATGGGAGAAATTACATTTGCAAAAACTTAAACTTAGCATGAAAATGATTTTTTTTAATGCTAAAAACTTTAAAAAGCATATGGCATTGTTGTGCAGCAGAAACTAACCCAACACTATAAAGCAAATATACGCCAATAAAAAAATTTTTTTAAGGAAATAACAGCAACAGAAAAAGCATATGGTGGAACAACAGTTTTTCAAAATTCTTCCATGTGAGCAAAGAGATTGATTTGCCACCGTTATCAGGAGGTTTTGGCAAAGTGATTTTGAAAATTTACGAGGTGATGAAATCAATTAACATAAGTAAGGGTGGCCCTGTTACATAATAGTGTTCCGTATATGTTTACTGGTATCTTCTTAAGAAATTTGTACTAATTTGTACCAATTTGTACTAATCAGGATAATTTCAGTGGGAGTGACCAAAATCTGATTAAGCAGAAAAGAGAATTTATTGGCCTAAAAACTAAAAGGCTGAAGTGGCTGATCCATGCGCTTAGACAGTAACAGGGATCCATATCTGCCACTTGCTTTGGCTCTCCTTTCCTCCTGGATGGTTTCACCTAGCAGCAGGTTTTCCACATGGTGCAATACGGCTGCAGGTAGCCCTGGCCTCCCATCCTCCCAGTTAACCAATCCTGGTGGGAAGATGACATCTCTTTCCCAGTAGGTCCAGTGAAATGACAGGAACTGATTTTTATTGGTCTGGCTGGGATCATGTGCCTATCCCTGAGCCAATGACTGCGGCCATAGAAATGGAATGCCCTGATTGGCTAGGCCCGGATCATGTGCCCACCCCTGAATCTGGGGAACCGGTCAGTCCCATTCAGTCTACAGGCAAGGAGAGTGAAGGGATTGAGGAAGACCAGAATTTTACCAAAAGAGAGAATGGACAATGGAGGAGCCAGGATATAATACATAGACTAGATATAGATATAATGATAGAAGGCTGTCAATACAGTTCAGTTCAGTCACTCAGTCACGTCCGACTCTTTGCAACCCCGTGGACCGCAGCACGCCAGGCCTCCCTGTCCATCACCAACTCCCAGAGTTTACCCAAACTCATGTCCATTGAGTCGGTGATGCCATCCAACCATCTCATCCTCTGTTGTCCCCTTTTCCTCCCGCCTTCAATCTTTCCCAGCATCAAGGTCTTTTCCAAAGAGTCAGCTCTTCGCATCAGGTGGCCAAAGTATTGGAGTTTCAGCTTCAACATCAGTCCTTCCAATGAACTGATTTCCTTTAGGATGGACGGGTTGGATCTCCTTGCAGTCCAAGGGACTCTCAAGAATCTTCTCCAACAGCATAGTTCAAAAGCATCAATTCTTCTGCGCTCAGATTTCTTTATAGTCCAACTCTCACATCCATACATGACTCCTGGAAAAACCATAGCCTTGACTAGACAGACCTTTGTTGGTAAAGTAATGTCTCTGCTTTTTAATATGCTGTCTAGGTTGGTCATAACTTTCCTGCCAAGGAGTAAGCGTCTTTTAATTTCATAGCTGCAGTCAGTCAGCAGGAATTCACTGAGTTGTAGGGGTTACGGAGAAATCAAAGTCTTAGACCTTGTTCATTATTAATGGATGGGCTTTGAATGCAGTAGAGTAGGTAAAGTGCTTGGAACAATGCTTAGCACAAAGCGTGCACAGGTTAATCAATGTCTGCTGCTTCTCCTCAGAAGCAGAGCCTGAGAGGGATTCTTGTTCTAGGCTTTCTTGGGGAGTGGCTTTCAGGGAACGCGGGCAAGGGAAGCAGGATGGGGTAGGGAGATGGTTGACTAAGCAAAGCGTGGCTGTAGCTAGAGACTAACTTCAGGCTGATCCCACCGGAAGCTCTGCCATGAGTGGCACCCCAGAGCTGGTTCCACTGACAGCAAGGGGGCTGGCCTTTTGTCCGCCTGTGGCGGGGGGCATCACTGGCTGCAGAGGGGGTGGGGTTGAAGGGACACAGCCTCCCCTGCTCTGCGCTCCTGAGCCTGGAGGGCATTTCTCTGGAGAAGCTTTAGATGTGACCACGGTCAACACCCACAGGATGACTTTCCTTGCCACGGGAATCGGGGCAGGGCACCCACAGCGTCTGCTATAGCCCCTTGTCTTCATCTTCTGATCGAGGGCACAGAAGCAAAGGTAAATGAGGACAGAACCTCCATGCAGGCAGTTCGTTTTCACTTAGGCAAAATAAAGAGGAAAAGTTCTCTTGTGGAGCACCCCTGGGCCATCAAGGCAGAGGGGCCTCAGAGAGGAAGAGCTCAGCCCTGCTAGAGGGCCTGGGGAAGGGTCTAGAAAAAAAAAATGGAACTTGAGCTGTCATTCCAAGGATAGGGAAAGCTCTGGATGACTGAAGGGAGAGAGGAGGCAAGGTGGGCGATGGAGTCAGTGCTTTCCCACAGTTTGTACTTAGTTGGTAAGGAACTCAGACAGGAGATGGGGTTGGTGGAGGGGGGCGGTCCGTGATATGAGAGACTGCAGCAGGTAGGAAGGATGGGCAGAGAGGATCAAATGACACAGTGGCCCTCAGCTTCCCAACAGAGAGCCTCTGATGGGCACACGTGTTAGCACTGTCACAGATGACAATATGGAGGCACAGAGAGGTTAAACTGTTGCCCAAAGCTGCACAGCTGTGAAGCAGTGGAGCCCAGGCCCCCTGGCTCTGAAGTTGGCACTCTGATCCACCCCTGCTGAGCTGCTCACTTTGATGATGGTGGGAGTCCTGGAAGAGCAGCGTGGCCCAGGCTGTTGGCCACTGAGTTCTGGGCAGAGGGGGTCGGGTGAGCTGGAAGGCACAGTCCCACTTGCGTGGGGCAACCAGTGGGAAACAGTGAAAGTGAGAGTGTTAGTGGGTTGGTCTGTCCGGTCCTTTGCGACCCCATGGACTGCAGCCCACCAGGCTCCTCTGTCCATGGGATTCTCCAGGCAAGAATCCTGGAGTGGGTGGGTTGCCATTTCCTTTTCCAGGGGATCTTCCCAATCCAGGGATTTAACCCAGGTCTCCCGCACTGCAGGAATATCTTTTACCAACTGGTAGGGCAGAGGTTTTCCCAAAATCTCAGCTAAGGCTTCTGCAGCCCTGCTCTAGCTTGGGGGATAAAAAGTCAGATGGGCAATTGGGTTGGCAGGGTGGGGACCTGAGCCGAGGAGAGGGAGGCGGGAAGGCTGGGAAGACAGGGCTTGGAAAGCAGAAAGAGCCTGGGGTCAGGAATGCAAGCAAGCAAAGGACTTTGGAAAAGTGGGAACTTTTTTAATAAAGAGAGATTTTTTTTAATAAAGATTTTAAATAATTTATTTATTATTTTTATTTGTCTGTGCCAGGTCTTAGCTGGGGCATGTGGGACCTAGTTCCCTGCACAGGGATTGAACGCAGGCCTCCTGCATTGGGAGCTTGGAGTCTTAGCCACTGGACCACCAGGGAAGTCCCTTTTTATTTTTTATAAAGACAGGACATAAAGCTTTTGAGTGTTGAGGTGTTGAGGTATCCATTTTAGAAGGTGATCTAATGACTTCCCGGTGTATTCAGCCCAGGTTGGGGACCACAGAAGGAAGCCAGGTTCAGTGCCTGGGCCCAGAGGTTCCACATGCGGGGGGGTGGGGGATGCTGGAGTAAGGCAGGCCCACTCTGGGGCGGCTTCTGCCCCGAAGACAGGACTTGGCTGCACATCCGTCTTGGAAGCTGCTGGGCAGGTTTCATTTTAATTTTTTTTTAATGTGTGTGATAAAATGTCCATTTTATAAAATGTACCATTTTAACAATTTTTAAATGTACAACTTGATGGCATTGAGTACATTCATCTTGTACCATCATCAATCACCACCATCCAGCTCTAGAACTTTTCATCATCGAAAACTGAAACTCTATACCCGTTAAACAGTAACTGCCCAATCTCCTGTCCCCTCAGCGCCCCGGTAACCTCTGTTTTACTTTCTGTGTCCATGAATTTGCCCATTCTGGGTACCCTGGATATGTGGGATCATACAGTATTTTTCCCTCTGTGACTGGCTCATTGCACTGAGCGTACTGCCTTTAAGGCTTATCCGTGTTGTGGCATGCAGTGTAAATACCCAATATTAAGCTTTTGTTTTTTTAAATAAAGAGAGATTTAAAATAATTTATTTATTTATTTATTTATAATTCTTATTTGTCCGTGCCAGGTCTTAGTTGGGGATCTAGCTCCCTGACCAAGGATCAAACCTGGGTCCCCTGCATTGGGAGCTCGGAGTCTTATTTACCAGACCACCAGGGAAGTCCCTTTTTTTTTTTTTAAATAAAGAGAGGACATTAAGCTTTTGAGCATTGAGGTATCCATTTTAGAAGACATTTTTTTGAACAAGCATATTGCGTGCTGTGTGACACAGCTATTAGCTAAAGAACCAGATAAGGAACTGGACCCATGCAGGTCCCCTTTGAGAAAACCCTGGACAACCAGGGTAACTAATTAGTGACCTGCCTCTGTGCTGCCAGCTTCTGATTCCTGCTCAAATTAACCAACAATGAGTGAACCTGCAAAGCCTTAGACACCCTGATAAAGGCAGCACCCCATGTCTGCACTCAGGGTCTCTTGCACCCTCTCAACCCATGAGCTTGCTGCATGGGCCGTGGTGTGCTGTGAACCCTCCGTGAGTAATAAATTCTGGTTCTGGTCCCATTGGGGAAGTTTCTGTGGGGCAAGTGCCTGCATGCATTCTTAGCCCAGAGCTTTACCAATGTCCGGACTTTATTTCTTTTTAGAAAAGTTGACTAATGTTCCATGGTATGGATATATCGTCTATTGTTTATCCACTCATCCACAGGCAGGGGTCACTGAAGCAATTAGTCACCCCGGTTGTCCAGGGTTTTCTCAAAGGGGACCTGCATGGGTCTAGTTCCTTATCTGGTTCTTTAGCTAATAGCTGTGTCACACAGCAGGCAATACTCTTGTTCAAAAAGATGTCTTCTAAAATGGATACCTCAACGCTCAAAAGCTTAATTTCCTCTCTTTATGTTAAAAAAAAAAAAAGGGACTTCCCCGGTGGTCCGGTGCCTAAGATTCTACGCTCCCAGTGCAGGGACCCATCATCTGCTCATGGCCATATGGGGTGTTTCTATTAATACCTTCAGCCATTGTGAATAACACTGCCATGAACACTGGGGTAACAAGGATCTGCTTTCAGTTCTTTTGGGTGCACACCCAGCAATAGAATTGCTGGATCACATGGTAAAGCCATGTTACACTGTCTTGCACAAGGACTGCTCCATTTTACACCTCCACCAGCAATGAACAAGGGTTCCAGTTTCTCCACATTCTCAGTAGCACTCACTGTTCCCCGTGGGGAGGGTTTTGAGTGGTCCAGGCTACCCACACTTCAAGGGGTGGTGAATCCCTTTTTTATTTAATATTTCTTTTCCCCCATTTTGCTTTTCTTTCTCCTCTTCTCTCAAGAGCCACCCCTGATAAACCCTGCATGTGTGACTTTGATGTGCAGGCACTCTTTTTAGTGACACTGGGCCCCAAGGTACGCGCCGCCCCCCACCCAAAACCTGTCTCTTCAAGGACACTGCCACTGGGAGACTCACACCTTCTTAGGAGATTCCGCTGTTTCTAGGTGAACAGATGCAGGTGACAACCCACTTTAAGCCGATTTGTTGGGGGAAGGGGAGATGCTTCCTAATGAACCCAAACCCAGGTTCTGCACCCCAACACCAAATTAGATCCCAGAGACAGAGTTTTAGGTGAAGAAGAATAGATTTATTTCTTTGCAGAAAAAGAGGGGGGAGCAGTCCACAGTGGGCTAATGCCCTCAAAACTGTTTGTCTCACCCTGAAGTGGGCAGTGAAGTTTTACAGTAATACTTTAAAGAGGGCGTGATCTGCTCATGGACATTGTTCTTTAAAAAAATTTTTTTTTCATTTATTTTATTTGGTTGCACTGAGTCTTGGTTACAGCATGTCAGCTCTAGTTCTCTGACCAGGGATTGAACCCAGGCCCCCTCCATTGGCAGCACAGAGTCTCAGCCACTGCACCACCCGGGAAAGCCCATGGACATTGTTCTGAGTGGTTGGTGGTGAGGTAAGTGGGAGTCAGCACCATCAATCTTCTGGTTCCAACAGTTCTGGGGTCTACATACTTGTGGGCAGCATATCGTGAACTCTCCCACCTGGTGGCGGCTTCAGTATCTGCAAAACAGCTCATACTGTTGTGTGTATCCCTTGATGAGGAACCAGGATCCTGTCCCAAGTCTGCACCATTGCTTCTCTTGACTGTTTCTCCCTGTCTCATATTCTCTCCCTTTCCTAATTAACAACAGCTTGACCCTGCCCATTGGAACTTGGGACAGTCATGGAGGCTGAATGAAGCCTATTTTCTGTAATCAAGAAATAGGCGTGGCAGGGAGGGGGGCTTTCCTGGTGGTTCAGTGGTTAAGAATCCGCCTGCCAATGCAGGGGACACAGGTTCGATCCCTGGTCGGGGAAGATCCCAGCTGCTGTGGGACAACTGCGCCTGTGCACCACAAATACTGATGCCTGAGTGCCCGGGAGTCCATGCTCCGCCATGGACCAGAGAAGCTACCACAATGAGAACCCCACAACCACAGCTGGAGAAAAGCTCTCACCATGAAGCAACAAAGACCCAATGCAGCCAAAAAGAAATATTTTTTTTTTTAAAGAAAGAAGTGAGGGACAGAAAGAAAGAAGTGAGGGACAGAAAGAAAGAAAGGCTTTTATGCCCAGGAATCCCAAAAGGTCTTGCTTGGAATCACTAGGACTCTGGTTGTTAAGGATGTGTTTAAGCATGTGAAACACTTTCAAGGCTGTGTGGGTTATTCTCCATTTGCCCCTCCAGACCCGTCCCGTTGCCTGCCTTTCTTAGCCCCACACTGTGCCCTGGGGCTGACCCCTGGGCTTTATCTGAGTTTCCCTCTCTCCTGGCTTCCTGTGGGCTTGGCCCATGGGAGGTATCAAGAGATGAGACCTGGAGGAGAGAGAGGCCAGGGTGTTTCTTCCCTGTACTTCCTGGCCCTCCCACTTTCCTGGGCCCACTTCCTGCAGCAAGTGTGTCTCCTGTCTCTGGCTCCAGCTCTCAACAAGGCTCAGTAACAGTTTCTTTCCTTCTGTTGTTGTTCAGTCCCTAGCCAAGTCCCGTCCAACTCTTTGCCACCTCATGGACTGTAGCATGCCAGGCTCCTCTGTCTTCCACCATCTCCCAGAGTTTGCTCAAATTCATATCCATCGTGTAGGTGATGCTATCTAACCATCTCACTCCTCTGCCGCCCCCTTCTCCCTTTCCAGCATGAGGGTCTTTTCCCGTGAGTCAGTTCTTCGCATCAGGTGGCCAAAGTACTGGAGCTTCAGCTTCAGCAACAGTCCTGCCAATGAATATTCAGGGTTGATTTCCTTAGTATTGACTGGTTTGATCTCCTTGCAGTCCAAGAGACTCTCAAGAGTCTTCTCCAGCACCACAATTTGAAAGCATCAGTTCTTCGGTGCTCAGCCTTCTTTATGCTCCTACTCTCGCACCCAAACATGACTACTGGAAAAACCAGAGCTTTGACTCCACGGACCTTGGTCTGCAAAGTGATGTCTCTTCTTTGCCTTAGCTCTACTATTGTTACTGACCTCTCAGGGTTCCTCCACACCTCTGTGCATCCATTAACCCTGTAGCTACTTCAAAACCAATGCTTTGTTACAAAGTTCATTTCAGAATTCCAAGGGAGTGTACCTTCAGTTTCCTGCTGGGACTCCAGAATTATAGCCAAGTGTTAATAAGAAAGCTCTGCTCCGGGGTAAGGGCAGGATCCTCATTAACATTGGAATGTTGCCGATGCCAATCAGTTACAGGAGAGAAGACAGATCCCTGTGGATCTGGGAGGGGGCCCCACTCGGCTGATGCCTCCTCCATGCATTCATTCTTCTCCATTTGCCTGCTCAATAGGAAGATGGATTCAGAGGACGGTTGTGAGTGTGGAGGAGAAATATTTTAATGTGAGACAAATCCCTCCAATCCTAGGGCAAAGGTGAAATCAACCTTTTATTGGTTGTTGAGAGTTCTTGGCTTGGTGTCAAATACTTATATCTGTGAAAGTTTGACCAGGCTGATTCCACCATGAGATCACACAACAAATTAAGTAAAGTTAAATAAATATATTTATATAAATTATTGGGCTTCCCTGGTGGCTCAGTGGTAAAAGAATTCGCCTGGCAATGCAGGAGACGTGAGAGATGAGAGTTTGATCCCTGGGTTGTGATGATCCCCTGGAGGAGGAGATGGCAACCCACTCCAGTATTATTGCCTGGAAAATTCCATGGACAGAGGAACCTGGCAGGGTGCAGTCCAGAGGGGTCCTAAAGAGTGGGACACGCCTTAGCGATTAAACAACAACAAACACAGAGTTAGATATAAATTATTAATAAATACAGAATCAGATTTGTTTCACACCCATCCTGCTCTGCATTCTGCTGAGCTGTAGTTAATAGTTTACAAAGAGACCCTAGAGTTCCCGCTAGAATTTCTGTTCTTAAAAGGATCAAATCTATTGAATAGGGCCTATTTGAGGATTCCTTAGCAGCCCCTTTGCCAAGATGGCTCCATGCAGGATGGCCTCAGGACCCCCTTACAAAATGCTCCCTAGCCTCTGTCATCTGGCAGACGCTCCTTCCCTCGGGCTTTCTGCTCCAGCTGCCCTTGCTGCTGCTGCTGCTGCTGCTAAGTCGGTTCAGTCGTGTACGATTCTGTGCGACCCCATAGACGGCAGCCCACCAGGCTCCCCCGTCCCTGGGATTCTCCAGGCAAGAACACTGGAGTGGGTTGCCATTGCCTTCTCCAATGCATGAAAGTGAAAAGTGAAAGTGAAGTCACTCAGTCGTGTCCGACTCTTCACGACCCCATGGACTGCAGCCCACCAGGCTCCTCCGTCCATGGGATTTTCCACGCAAGAGTACTGGAGTGGGGTGCCATCGCCTTCTCTGCCTGCTGCCCTTAGCACTGCCAAAATCTTGGTTCTCTGGGCACTGAGGCCAAACAGAAATACAGAGCCAGAGTTATAGAGGAGAAAGAAAGAGTGGTTTTGTTTCTTTGCCAGGCAAAGGGGGCACAGAGTAGGCTAGGGCTTCAAGAACTGTGCTCCCCTCCCTGGTGAATAAGGAAGAGGTTATATAGCCAGGCAAGGGTATGTGATGAGGATCAAGGCAGTAACTAACGCTCTTGCAATCTTCTTCCTTCTGCAAAGTTTCAAAAGGGTAGTTGTTGCTCAGTCGTGTTCGACTCTTTGTGACCCTGTGGACTGCAGCATGCCAGGCTTCCCTGCCCTTCACCATCTCCCAGAGTTTGCTCAAACTCAGGTCCACTGAGTCGGTGATGCCATCCAACTATCTCTAAAGGGTGGCGTTGCTGACAAGATGAGAGTGTGCGCAGGGTCTCAGGTGGCGGGTCTCCTAATCTTGATGAGTTCTCTGGGCCTTTTAATCTTGCCTCATGTGGTTTCGTGGCTGCTCCTCCCTTGATTGCAATTGTTCGAATCTGCTCTTTGGAACTCAGGGAAGGTCATGGAGGCTGGAGTTTTGCCTACAAGAAATAGGGGACAAAAAGGCCTGCATGCCCAGGAGCCCCATAGGGCCCAAGCTTCAGCTCCTGTAGGAAAGTGTCAGCAGACATCACGCCCTTTGGTTCTGTTTTAGAATTCTCTGCGGGCTCCCAATTCATCTGTTCCTACTTCCAAAAATACAGGTATTGTCCATGGAGAGTTTCAAGGCCTATGTCTTGATGGCTCTAAGGGAAAGGAGTTAGTATCTTCCTCCATCTTTTGGATTTCAGTTTTGTATGTCAGAAGTCAATGCAGTCAGTCCTAAAGGAAATCAGTCCTGAATATTCATCAGAAGGACTGATGCTGAAGCTGAAGCTCTAATACGTTGGTTACCTGATGTGAAGAGTCGACTCACTGGACAGGATCTTGATGCTGGGAAAGACTGAGGCAGGAGGAGAAGGGGACGACAGAGGATGAGATGATTGAGGGGGTATCACCAACTCAGTGGATATGAGTTTGAGCCAACTCCAGAGATGGTGAAGGACAGGGAAGCCTGGTATGCTGAAGGGGTCACAAAGAGTCAGACATGTGTGACCATGGGGTCATAAAGAGTCAGGATCATGACTTAGTGACTGAACAACAATGTGTCAAAAAGGAATTATCGCTTTTAATGACAGACAATGGAATCCAGTCAATGAAGGGACTGTCATTCAATGGATTCCCTTCGAGGCATTGCAGTGGTTAATTTCATGTGTCAACTTGGGTATGGTAACAGTTGCTTCCTTAACTAGCAGTCTAGATGCTGCTGTGGAGGTATTTTTTTAGTTGTGACCAATATTTAAATCAGTAGACCTTGAATAAAGTAGATTACCCTGCACAAGTGGATGAGCATTAATCAGTCTGTTGAAGATCTTAAGAGAAATGACTGAGGTCTCCAGAAGAGGAAGGAATTCTGCCTCCAACCTGACTTCAGACTCAAGATTGTAACATGACCTCTTCCCTGGGTCTTCAGCCTGCCCTGCATATTTAGGATTTGACAGCCCCCATAACCACATCAAAAGATGCTCAACATCACTAATTAACAGAGAAATGCAAGTTAAAACCACAAGGGACTTCCCCAGTGGTCCAATGGTTAACAATCTGCCTGCCAATGTAGGGGACACAGGTTCCATCCCCTGTTGGGGAAGACCCCCATGCTGTGGGGCAACTAATCCCACACACAACAATTACTGAAGCCCAAGAGCTCTAGAGCCCACGCTCTGCAACAAGAGAAGCCATCACAATGAGAAGCACTTGCACCCCAACTAGAGAGTTGTACATATAAATACATAAAGAATTATATATACATATAAAGCATTAATTTTATATATGCCTGTGTGCTCAGTCACTCAGTCATGTCCAACTCTTTGCGACCCCATAGACTGTAGCTGCCAGGCTCCTCTGCTCATGGGATGTCCCAGGCAAGGATGCTGGAGTGGGTTGCCATTTCCTTCTCCAGGAGATCTTTTCAACCCAGGGACTGAACATGCGTCTCTTGCATGTCCTGAATTGCAGGCAGATATTTTACAACTACACCACTGGGGAAGCCCTGTGTGTGTGTGCACACACACATATGTATATGCCGTCCTTAGTCACTCAGTCGTGTTTGACTCTTTGAAACCCCATGGACTGTAGCCCACCAGGCACCTCTGTCCAGGGGGATTCTCCAGGCAAGAATACTGGAGTGGATTGCCATGCCCTCCTCCAGGGGATCTTCCCAATTCAAGGATCAAACCCAGGTCTCCCTCATTGCAGGTGGATTCTTTACTGTCTGAGCCACCAGGGAAGCCCAAGAAAAATGGGTAGCTTATCCCTTTTTCAGGGGCTCTTTCCAACCCAGGAATCAAACTGGAATCTCCTGCATTGCAGGTAGACTCTTTACCAGCTGAGCCACAAGGGACAGGCTACCCACTCCAGTGTTCCTGCCTGAAGAATCCCCTTGGACAGAGGAGCCTGTTCACAGGGTGGGCTACAGTCCACAGGGTTGCAAAGAGTTGGACACGACTGAGCAACTAAGCACAGTATATATGTATGTATGTGTGTGTGTGTGTGTATATATATATAGAGAGAGAGAATAGGGCTTCCCCGGTGGTGTAGTGACCCACTCCAGTACTCTTGCCTGGAAAATCCCATGGACGGAGGAGCCTGGTGGGCTGCAGTCCATGGGGTCGTGAAGAGTCAGACACGACTGAGCGACTTCCCTTTCACTTTTCACTTTCATGCATTGGAGAAGGAAATGGCAACCCACTCCAGTGTTCTTGCCTGGAGAATCCCAGGGACAGGGGAGCCTGGTAGGCGGCCGTCTATGGGGTCACACAGAGTCGGACACTACTGAAGCGACTTAGCAGCAGCAGCAGCAGTGGTGGTGGTGTAGTGGTAAAGAATCTGCCTGCAATTCAGGAGATGTAAGAGATACAGTCAACTATATTTCAATTAAAAAGTACTTGAAAAAGTTAAATAAATTTTTAAAAAGGAGCCAATTTCTTAAAATCAATCTATTTCATGTATAAGACACACACATAAATACTTAAATACATGTGTATGTATATATATATATATATATGGGGCTTCCCTGGTGGCTCAGAGCTTAAAGTGTCTGCCTCCAATGTGGGAGACCCGGGTTTGATCCCTTAGTTGGGAAGATCCCCTGGAGAAGGAAATGGCAACCCACTCCAGTATTCTTGCCTGGAGAATCCCATGGACGGAGGAGCCTGGTAGGCCACAGTCCATGGGGTCACAAAGAGTCGGACACGACTGAACGACTTCCCTTCATTTTATATATATATACACACACATACATCCTATTGCTTCTCTTTCTCTGGAGAGCCCTGACTGATACAGCCATTATTCAGGATAAAAACAGCAATCCAGGCTTCCCTGGTGGCTCAGTGGTAGACAATCCCCCTGCCAATGCAGGCACCAGGGGTTCACTCCCTGGCCCGGGAAGATCCCACAGGCCGTGCAGCAACGAAGCCTGCGCGCCACGACTACTGAGCCTGAGCGCTAGAGCCCAGCGGCTGCAACCACCGAAGCCCTCATGCCCTGGAGCCCGAGTTTTGCAACAAGAGAAACCACAGCCTTGAGAAGCCCACATGCTGCAACTAGAGAGTGGCGCCTGCTCACCACAAATAGAAAAAAGTCCTGACAGCAAAGACCCAGAACAGCAACAAAGAAATAGATAAAATTATTAAAAAAAAAAAAAAGGAAAAAAAATCAAGCAATCTGTTTTCCCAGGAACTTAGTTTCAAGTGCTATATAGAAGGCTAGAATTTAGTATTGCCAAGATTACCCTCATGAACTCCAGTTCTTAATAAGAGCCCAACTTGACACAGTATGTTGGTGAGTGATACATCAGCTGTCCAAAACAGTCCTTTGCCCTGTCCCGAGAGATGAGCCAATTGCAGCTTCTGTGTGCTTGTTTTCAGCTGAGCCTCAGTGGAAGTAATTGCTTGGGTATTCAGGGCCTTATTATACAGAAATAAATATGTACGTAAAATAGTAGGATCGCACTCACAAGGTGAGATCCTCACACTGAGAGTTACCAAGGAACTGAGATCTTCTGAAGGAATATTTAAGTCAAACCTCCAGTCTTTTTTCTACTCTAGGCCATATATTTATTGACAGGGATAGCAGGCAAAAATCTCCTTCATGAGTTAAGTTCATGTTCTCTCTCTGTTTCTCTCTGCCCCCAATATGCATTTGTAATTGATACTATGTGCTTGTACGCTCACTTGTGTCCGATTCTTGAGACCCCATGGACTGTAGCCCACCAGGCTTCTCTGTCCATGGGATTTTCCAGGCAAGAATGCTGAAATGGGTTGCCATTTCCTCCTCCAGGAGATCTTCCGGACCCAGGGATCGAACCCATGTCTCCTGCATCTTTTTCACCGCAGTCAGATTCTTAATCACTTAGCCACGAGGAAAACCCCATGTGATGTGAGTTATATGTAAATGCATGTTGGATGTGACTTTACTGTACATTAAGAGTGATGGTCTGGGTTTCTATCAGATTTACTGAACGAATTTCCTGAGACTATGGTGTGCTATTAAAGTGGCCTGATTTTGCATTATAAGGCCTCTTTATATCTGTCCCCAAAAAAGTCATCAAGTTTGGATAGAAATGTGAGAGAGACCTCTCTGATCTTGACACAAAAATGCCAGCATAAGTAGCCCCATGGAAAGTCTGTCTTAAAAATTGCTGACCGGGGACTTCCCTGGCATGCCAGTGGTTAAAACATCACCTTTCAATGCAGGGGGCATGGATTCAATCCTTGGTTGGGGAATTAAGATCCCACATGCCACCACGCAGTGTGGTAAAAAAAAAAAAATTGCAGACCGGACTGTGCAACCATCAGTCTAAATTCAAATGCTTCCAAAGAATAAAGAAAATAAAACAGTTGACCTCTTTGTGAACAGAAGCCACCACGTATGTGACTGCCCAGGTGGCTCAGTAGTAAAGAATCCACCTTCTAACATAGGAGACATGAGTTCGATCCCTGGGTTGGGAAGATCCCTTGGATGAGGAAATGCCAACCTACTCCAGTATCCTTGCCTAGAAACTCCCATGGACAGAGGAGTCTGGCGGGCTACAGTCCATGGGGTCACAAAGAGTCAGACACGACTGAGCACACAGGCATATATACTTTATACACTACTGAAAAATCACAAATGTAATCAACTTTTAGCATATAGCATATCAATGTCTGTAGAGATGAAAAAGTAGTTATGCTTATACTAAAAAATAATATCCTTAATGTTTCTTTTCACAACACTGGCAAAAGAGTTTGGCCACAATTCCTAACAGCCACCTAGTTTCCTGGTACATGCATCTCACGTGAGATGTAAAATATACAGACAATACACGTATTAGCTGGGAAGAGGCAGTTTCATTCTTCTTAGCGTCTCTCATTTCTGAATCTGAAGAAAATTTCAAGTGCAGTTCTGTGCATACCAAAAGAGATCGGAAACTTCTGATAAATGTCCTGTTATTTTTCTTCTCAGACTTTTTGTATGAAGCTAATTTTTCTTTTTTGTTTTAGTAGTTCTGGGGTTATCATCAGAGGTCTAGTTTAACTCTGGTAACGTTCTTATATTGTAATAATATGAGGCTGGTAGCCAGCTTTGTAAGACGGGCCCTCTCTATGAATCCTTACATTCTGCTGTCCACATATTTGTGCAGTCCCCTTCTACCCTGGGCCGGTCTACGTGATCAATAGACGACCGTGAATCTGGCATGTGGCTTCCAGGTCTGGCTCATAAGCTACACTGCAGCTCTGCTCTGCTCTCCTGGGTCACTGGCTCTCAGGGGAGTCAGCTGCCATGCTCTGAAGATACGCTCAAGCAGCCCTTGTAGAGGCTCAAGCACAGAGGAGTGGAGACTGTGCCAACCTGCAACCACGTCAGAAGCCACGACGGAAGCCCATCCTGTAACTCTGGTCAAGGCGTAACTCAAGCCCCAGTTTAAGAGGGACCTTAATCCAGAAGTGCACGGCCAAGCCACTCTTGAAATCTTGAAAGATCATAAATCATCATCATTGCTGTTTTAAGCCATTGCATACGTAAGAGGTGATTTGTTAGAACTGAGAAGGATAAAGGGCTCCCTGCCAGATCAGTAAACAAAGGATGCTGCAACCATGAAGCTGCCTGGACAGTGAGCCCTAAGGGACCTGAAGATGGAGACGAAGCAGTGGCAAGTGCTCCGTCACTGCGGCCACTCCAACCGTGTGCCGGAGGGGACTCAGAACAGGGTGTCCTGGGAAAGAACAGGATGCTGGCCCTGGGTAGCTAAGGTGCAGATTCGAGGAATGATTTCAGTGAGCACAGACTCTTGGTTCTTCCCATACACAGAAAAGATTAAACTCTTTGAGGTATCTGGTTTTCTTTATTAACAGTCATCTTTTGCTTTTCATTGTGACGTCCAGGTCTTTGTTGCATAAACCGTTATATATCCCAGTTCAGTTCAGTTCAGTTCAGTCACTCAGTCGTGTCCGACTCTTTGCGACCCCATGAATCGCAGCACGCCAGGCCTCCCTGTCTACCACCAACTCCCGGAGTTCACTCAAACTCACATCCATCGAGTCAGTGATGCCATCCAGCCATCTCATCCTCTGTCGTCCCCTTCTCCTCCTGCCCCCAATCCCTCCCAGCATCAGAGTCTTTTCCAATGAGTCAACTCTTCACATGAGGTGGCCAAAGTACTGGACTTTCAGCTTTAGCATCATTCCTTCCAAAGAAATCTCAGGACTGATCTCCTTCAGAATGGACTGGTTGGATCTCCTTGCAGTCGAGGGACTTTCAAGAGTCTTCAACAACACAGTTCAAAAGCATCAATTCTTTGGCGCTCAGCCTTCTTCACAGTCCAACTCTCACATCCATACATGACCACAGGAAAAACCATAGCCTTGACTAGATGGACCTTTGTTGGCAAAGTAATGTCTCTGCTTTTGAATATGCTATCTAGGTTGGTCATAACTTTCCTTCCAAGGAGTAAGTGTCTTTTAATTTCATGGCTGCAGTCACCATCTGTAGTGATTTTGGAGCCCAGAAAAATAAAGTCTGACACTGTTTCCACTGTTTCCCCATCTATTTGCCATGAAGTGATGGGACTGGATGCCATGATCTTCGTTTTCTGAATGTTGAGCTTTAAGCCAACTTTTTCACTCTCCACTTTCACTTTCATCAAGAGGCTTTTGAGTTCCTCTTCACTTTCTGCCGTAAGAGTGGTGTCATCTGCATATTTGAGGTTATTGATATTTCTCCCGGCAATCTTGATTCCCCTTGTGTTTCTTCCAGTCCAGTGTTTCTCATGATGTACTCTGCAGATAAGTTAAATAAGCAGGGTGACAATATACAGCCTTGACGTACTCCTTTCCAGATTTGGAACCAGTCTGTTGTTCCATGTCGGAGAAGGCAATGGCACCCCACTCCAGTACTCTTGCCTGGAAAATCCCATGGACCGAGGAGCCTGGTGGGCTGCAGTCCGTGGGGTCACAAAGAGTCGGACATGACTGAGCGACTTCACTTTCACTTTTCACTTTCATGCATTGGAGAAGGAAATGGCAACCCACTCCAGTGTTTTTGCCTGGAGAATCCCAGGGACGGGGGAGCCTGGTGGGCTATAGTCCATGGGGTCACACGGAGTCAGACACGACTGAAGTGACTTAGCAGCAGCAGCAGTTGTTCCATGTCCATTTCTAACTGTTGCTTCCTGACCTGCATACAAATTTCTCAAGAGGCAGATCAGGTGGTCTGGTATTCCCATCTCTTTCAGAATTGTCCACAGTTTATTGTGATCCACACAGTCAAAGGCTTTGGCATAGTCAATAAAGCAGAAATAGATGTTTTTCTGGAACTCTCTTGCCTTTTCTATGATCCAGAGGATGTTGGCAATTTGATCTCTGGTTCCTCTGCCTTTTCTAAAACCAGCTTGAACATCAGGAAGTTCACAGTTCACATATTGCTGAAGCCTGGCTTGGAGAATTTTGAGCATTACTTTACTAGCGTGTGAGATGAGTGAAATTGTGCGGTAGTTTGAGCATTCTTTGGCATTGCCTTTCTTTGGGATTGCAATGAAAACTGACCTTTTCCAGTCCTGTGGCTACTGCTGAGTTTTCCAGATTTGCTGGCATATGAGTGTAGCACTTTCACAGCATCATCTTTCAGGATTTGGAATAGCTCAACTGGAATTCTATCACCTCCACTAGCTATGTTTGTAGTGATGCTTCCTAAGGCCCACTTGACTTCACATTCCAGGATGTCTGGCTCTAGGTGAGTGATCACACCATCGTGATTATCTGGGTCGTGAAGATCCTTTTTGTACAGTTCTTCTGTGTATTCTTGCCACCTCTTCTTAATATCTTCTGCTTCTGTTAGGTCCATACCATTTCTGTCCTTTATCAAGCCCATCTTTGCATGAAATGTTCCCTTGGTATCTCTAATTTTCTTGAAGAGATCTCTAGTCTTTCCCATTCTGTTGTTTTCTTCTATTTCTTTGCATTGATCACTGAGGAAGGCTTTCTTATCTCTTCTTGCTATTCTTTGGAACTCTGCATTCAGATGCTTCTATCTTTCCTTTTCTCCTTTGCTTTTTGCTTCTCTTCTTTTCACAGCTATTTGTAAGGCCTCCCCAGACAGCCATTTTGCTTTTTTGCATTTCTTTTCCATGGGGATGGTCTTGATCCCTGTCTCCTGTACAATGTCACAAACCCCATTCCATAGTT
The DNA here is from genome assembly GCF_055505025.1 of Bos grunniens. Taxonomy (NCBI): domain Eukaryota; kingdom Metazoa; phylum Chordata; class Mammalia; order Artiodactyla; family Bovidae; genus Bos; species Bos grunniens. The sequence continues at coordinate 153,578,008 of NC_141165.1, forward strand.
CATCAGGCACTCTATCTATCAGATCTAGGCCCTTAAATCTATTTCTCACTTCCACTGTATAATCATAAGGGATTTGATTTAGGTCATACCTGAATGGTCTAGTGGTTTTCCCTACTTTCTTCAATTTAAGTCTGAATTTGGCAGTAAGGAGTTCATGATCTGAGCCACAGTCAGCTCCTGGTCTTGTTTTTGCTGAGTGTATAGAGCTTCTCCATCTTTGGCTGCAAAGAATATAATCAATCTGATTTCAGTGTTGACCATCTGGTGATGTCCATGTGTAGAGTCTTCTCTTGTGTTGTTGGAAGAGGGTGTTTGTTATGATCAGTGCATTTTCTTGGCAAAACTCTATTAGCCTTTGCCCTGCTTCATTCCGTATTCGAAGGCCAAATTTGCCTGTTACTCCAGGTGTTTCTTGACTTCCTACTTTTGCATTCCAGTCTCCTATAATGAAAAGGACATCTTTTTTGGGTGTTAGTTCTAAAAGGTCTTGTAGGTCTTCATAGAACCGTTCAACTTCAGCTTCTCATATAATCCAGCTCCTCCCTTACTTCTTCTGAGCAGTCCCTCAGAGTAATCTGAGAGGTGTGAGGTCCTGAGAAAGTCCACCAAACACAACATGATTCTCAACTTTTAGGTAGTGTGTTTTTTTTTCAGTTGACAGCAGGAATACATAACTAATACAGAGATAATATTGATCATGATTTTATTTTTAAAATTACTTTTGTGTGGAAAAATGATGAAACGAACCATGTTCGACAGCAATTCCTGTGATTTGTAACTGACATACTTCTGCACTCTTACTCTGTAAGTTGTCTTACTTGTTGCTCATTCATTAAGTTGTGTCTGACTCTTCGACCCCATGAACTGCAGCACACCAGGATTCCCTGTCCTTCGCTGAGTTTGCCCAAACGCATATCCATGGAGTCAGTGATGCCATCCAACCATCTCATCCTTGGCTACCCGCTTCTCTTGCCCTCAATCTTTTCCAGCATCAGGGTCTTCTCTAATGAATTGGCTCTTCGCATCAGCAAGCTAAAGTATTAGAGCTTCAGCTTCAGCATCAGTCTTTCCAATGAACATTCAGGGTTGATTTCCTTTAGGAGCGACTGGTTGGATCTCCTTGTAGTCCAAGGGGCTCTCAAGAGGCTTCTCCAACACCACAGTTCAAAAGCATCAATTCTTTGGCATTTAGCCTTCTTTATGCTCCAACTCTCACATCCAAACATGACGACTGGAAAAACCACAGCTTGGACTAGACAGACCTTTGCTGGCAAAGTGAGGTCTCTCCTTTTTAATACGCAGTCTTGTTTTGTCACAGATTTTCTTCCAAGGAAGCAAGCATCTTTTAATTTCATCCCTGGATACGTTTCTAGATATTGAAGACTACGTACAATTATAAAAATGTTTTTCAGTCCAAGATTTGAATTTAGGAATTACTAGCATCTATATATGTTAATTCTTAATATATTACTGATAGCATAACCTAATACTGATAATAATAAGTTACTAACATCTGTAGTCTTACTAGATGACTGGTTTATTATGAAAGGATATATAACTCAGGAACAGCCAGATGGAAGAACTGCAGAGGGCAAGGCACGTAGGAAGGGCTGTAGACTCCAACCTTCCCCTGGGCACATCACTCTCCTGGCTTCTCCACGTGTTCACTGGCTCAGAAGCTCTTCAAACACCATCCTTCTGGGGTTTTATGGGGGGTTTCATTACACAGGTGTGACTGATTAAACCACTGGCCATTGGTGATTGATGTGACCTTTAACCTCTCTCCCCTCCCAGGAGGTCAGGGAGGTAGAACTTGACAGTTACAACCTCCCAGCACGTGGTTGGTTCCCCTGGCATCCAGCCCACATCCTTGGGGGCTTTCCAAACGTCACCTCATTAACTCAGTCAGGGTTGAAATGGGTTTGTTATTAATAGCAAGACAGCTTTATCCCTCTTGGTGCTTCCCTGGTGGCTCAGACGATAAAGTGTCTGCCTGAAATGCAGGAGACCCAGGTTTGATCCCTGGGTCAGGAAGATCCCCTGTAGCAGAAAACAGCAATCCACTCCAGTACTCTTGCCTGGAGAATCCCATGGATGGAGGAGCCTGGTGGGCTACAGTCCAAGGGGTCGCAAAGAGTCGGACACGACTGAGCGACTTCACTTTCTTTTCTTTCATCACTCATCACTTAGGAAATTCCAACGGTTTTAGGAAGTTTGTCCAAGGGATGAGGACAAAGACCAAACATATATTTTTTATTATAAGCCACAGTATTGCAGAAACATTCGAGGAGGAGTTGTGGAGTGAGCCCAGAGCAAACAGCAAAGAGAAAGGGCTTGAGGTGGGAGGGAGATGGTGAGGCTGAGGAGCAGCAGAAAGCCCACTGACTGGAAGCAGGAGAGAACGGTTAGAGGGTAAGAGGTGGGTGGGGCAGACAGCAGGCCCGTGAGAAGGTGAGGGAGGGACACGTGGACTCCTGTGGACTTTCTGCTGAGGGAGGCAGGAAGCCATTAAAGCCATGGGGCAGAGAAGGGGCACCGTAAATTTAAAACCTGAAAATACAGTGTCAGGATGTATAGAATCACAGACTCTTGTGCACCAAGTTCATCCAGTCTAGAGGAGAGTGCCCAGAACACTGGAAAGTTCAGTGTGCAGGTACCCGATCATGTATCAAGTTCATTGTGGAGAGAGGCACAACATAATATGTATGAGAAGGTACATCCTGGTTAGCAAAGAGAATTAGAGTTCTCCAGAGAAGCGGAACGAACGCACCTGCAGGAGACTGGTTTCAGGACCTCCCACAGATACGAAAATCCAAGGATGCTCAAATCAGTTATACAAAATGGGGTAGTAGTTGCATATAAACTCCCCACATCCTCCTATATACTTTAATTCATCTTTAGATAGGGCTTACCTGGTGGCTCAGATGGTAAAGCACCTGTCTGCAATGTGGGAGACCCAGGTTCGATCCTTGGGGTGGGAAGATCCCCTGAAGAAGGAAACAGCAGCCCACTCTAGTACTCTTGCCTGGAAAACCCCATGGATGGAGGAGCCTGGCAGGCTACAGTCCATGGGGTCACAAAGAGTCAGACACAACTGAGAGACTTCACTTTTACTTTAGATCACTTATAAAACTTAATACAGTGTAAACAATGTGTAGATAGTTGCAAGTACAAGGTAAATGTTAGTTGCTGTTGCACAGTAAATGCAAGTTTTGATTTTTGGAACTTTCTGGAATTTTCTTTCCTTTGGAATATTTCTGATCCATGGCTATTTGAATCCACAAATACAGAACCCAAGGATACAGAGGCCAACTGTCATCCTATTTGTATTTGAGACCCTAGAATGAGACCTAAAATAATTGCCTTCCCAAACCATGAACTCACTATGATATTAATCAAAAGAGGAAGTCCCCTTCCCTGCCCTCCAGAATAATGTGTCTGTCACCATCGGAGGTAGCTATGGGTCCAGCTCCATACTCTGAAAATTGATCATTGAAGGAAAATAATTGAACATTTATCTTGCCTTTACTTTAGGAAATATATTTCAGAGTGACCAAATAGGCCTGAATAATGAGAAAAAGCCAGTTAATAAATGTAAAAAAATCACAGTATTAAAATTACCATTTTGCAAACTCTAATAAAATAATTGATTCAGGCAACACTCATCATTAGATGAGAAAACCTTTGGGTGAAAGACTGATGGGGAGCAGAGTGTCAAGCACCTTGCCAGAGATAACTTGCTGGTTGAAAGAGGGAAAGAGTTCTTCCATGAGGAATTAGGCTTTCATTACCGGAACTCATCAGATCTTAGCATCATATTAGCAATGGGGCAGCCAGATATTTCGAGCACCCTGGTATGTTGAAACACAAAGCACAAGACATCATCTTTGAAGTATTCTTACCAAAAATGCTTAATATTTTTATTAAGCCTGAGCAGGATTTTAGGTCTACATTACTGTTGACAAGAAGTAGAACTGTGTCTGTGCTAAGTGGCTTCAGTGGTGTCTAGCTCTCTGCAACGCTATGGATTGTAGCCTGCCAGGCAGGCTCCTGTGTCGGGATTCCTCAGGCAAGAACTGGAGTGGGTTGCCATTTCCTTCTCCAGGGGATCTTCCTGACCCGGGAATGGAACTCGTGTCTTTTATGTCTCTTGCATCGGCAGGCAGGTTCTTTACCATTAGCACCACGTGGGAAGCCCAAGAAGGGGACAGGTTAAATGACTCCATGAGGAGCAACCAACCAAATCCAGAATGTGAGACATTTTGCAGAAAGACTGATCTAGCTGTCTCAATAAAACACTGACATTTAACAAAGAAAAAGCATGGAATTGTTCTACATGAACTCAAATCAACTGTAATAAAGTGGTTTTTTAAGGACAATTGGGAAAATTCAAATAGAGGTTGTGTATAAAATGGTATTGCTGCTGCTGCTGCTGCTGCTGCTGCTGCTGCAGTCACTTCAGTCATGTCCGACTCTGTGCGACCCCATAGATGGCAGCCCACCAGGCTCCCCCGTCCCTGGGATTCTCCAGGCAAGAACACTGGAGTGGGTTGCCATTTCCTTCTCCAGTGCATGAAAGTGAAAAGTGAAAGTGAAGTCGCTCAGTCGTGTCCGACTCTTTGTGACCCCATGGACTGCAGCCTACCAGGCTTCTCCGTCCATAATGGTATTAAGGAATTAATTTTTGTATGTGTGACAAAAGAATTATGGTTCTGAAAGATGCTGTCCTTTTTATTTAGGTTTGAGATGCTATGATGTTTGTAATTTACTTTAAAATGTTTCAGGAAATTACGTTAAAAAAAATGAGAAGCAAAGAGGGCAAACGATCCTTGGTGAATCTAAGTGATGGGTTCACTAAGAAATTCTTTGTACTTTTCTGAATATTTAAAAATCTTCTTATACAAAAGTTAAACTGGGTCCATGGAGCTCCTAGGAAGAATAAATTCAGAGGTTTCAGAAGTCATTTAACATTTGAGAAGTCACATTCGAACAGAAATTGATGGATATAATCAGATCAGATCAGATCAGTCGCTCAGTCCTGTCCGACTCTTTGTGACCCCACGAATCGAAGCACGCCAGGCCTCCATGTGGATCACTAACTCCTGGAGTTCACTCAGACTCACGTCCATTGAGTCAGTGATGCCATCCAGCCATCTCATCCTCTGTCGCTCCCTTCTCCTCTTGCCCCCAATCCCTCCCAGCATCAGAGTCTTTTCCATTGAGTCAACTCTTCCCATGAGGTGGCCAAAGTACTGGACTTTCAGCTTTAGCATCATTCCTTCCAAATAAATCCCAGGGCCGGATCTCCTTCAGAATGGACTGGTTGGATCTCCTTGCAGTCCAAGGGACTCTCAAGAGTCTTCTCCAACACCACAGTTCAAAAGCATCAATTCTTCAGCACTCAGCCTTCTTCACAGTCCAACTCTCACATCCATACATGACCACAGGAAAAACCATAGCCTTGACTAGATGGACCTTTGTTGGCAAAGTAATGTCTCTGCTTTTGAATATGCTATCTAGGTTGGTCATAACTTTCCTTCCAAGTAGTAAGTGTCTTTTAATTTCATGGCTCCAGTCACCATCTGCAGTGATTTTGGAGCCCAGAAAAATAAAGTCTGACGCTGTTTCCACTGTTTCCTCATCTATTTCCCATGAAGTGGTGGGACCGGATGCCATGATCTTTGTTTTCTGAATGTTGAGCTTTAAGCCAACTTTTTCTCTCTCCACTTTCACTTTCATCAAGAGGCTTTTGAGTTCCTCTTCACTTTCTGCCATAAGGGTGGTGTCATCTGCATATCTGAGGTGATTGATATTTCTCCTGGCAATCTTGATTCCAGTTTGTGTTTCTTCCACTCCAGCATTTCTCATGATGTACTCTGCATATAAGTTAAATAAGCAGGGTGACAATATACAGCCTTGACGTACTCCTTTTCCTATTTGGAACCAGTCTGTTGTTCCATGTCCAGTTCTAACTGTTGCTTCCTGACCTGCATACAAATTTCTCAAGAGGCAGATCAGGTGGTCTGGTATTCCCATCTCTTTCAGAATTGTCCACAGTTTATTGTGATCCACACAGTCAAAGGCTTTGGCATAGTCAATAAAGCAGAAATAGATGTTTTTCTGGAACTCTCTTGCTTTTTCTATGATCCAGAGGATGTTGGCAATTTGATCTCTGGTTCCTCTGCCTTTTCTAAAACCAGCTTGAACATCAGGAAGTTCACGGTTCACATATTGCTGAAGCCTGGCTTGGAGAATTTTGAGCATTACTTTACTAGCGTGTGAGATGAGTGAAATTGTGCGTTAGTTTGAGCATCCTTTGGCATTGCCTTTCTTTGGGATCGCAATGAAAACTGACCTTTTCCAGTCCTGTGGCCACTGCTGAGTTTTCCAAATTTGCTGGCATATTGAGTGCAGCACTTTCACAGCATCATCTTTCAGGATTTGAAATAGCTCAACTGGAATTCCATCACCTCCACTAGCTTTGTTCGTAGTGATGCTTTCTAAGGCCCACTTGACTTCACATTCCAGGATGTCTGGCTCTAGGTGAGTGATCACACCATCGTGATTATCTGGGTCGTGAAGATCCTTTTTGTACAGTTCTTCTGTGTATTCTTGCCACCTCTTCTTAATATCTTCTGCTTCTGTTAGGTCCATACCGTTTCTGTCCTTTATCGAGCTCATCTTTGCATGAAATGTTCCTTTGGTATCCCTGATTCTCTTGAAGAGATCCCTAGTCTTTCCCATTCTGTTGTTGTCCTCTATTTCTTTGCATTGATCACTGAGGAAGGCTTTCTTATCTCTTCTTGCTATTCTTTGGAACTCTGCATTCAGATGCTTATATCTTTCCTTTTCTCCTTTGCTTTTCGCGTCTCTTCTTTTCACAGCTATTTGTAAGGCCTCCCCAGACAGCCATTTTGCTTTTTTGCATTTCTTTTCCATGGGGATGGTCTTGATCCCTGTCTCCTGTACAATGTCACAAACCCCATTCCATAGTTCATCAGGCACTCTATCTATCAGATCTAGGCCCTTAAATCTATTTCTCACTTCCACTGTATAATCATAAGGGATTTGATTTAGGTCATACCTGAATGGTCTAGTGGTTTTCCCTACTTTCTTCAATTTAAGTCTGAATTTGGCAATAAGGAGTTCATGGTCTGAGCCACAGTCAGCTCCTGGTCTTGTTTTTGCTGAGTGTATAGAGCTTCTCCATCTTTGGCTGCAAAGAATATAATCAATCTGATTTTGGTGTTGACCATCTGGTGATGTCCATGTATAGAGTCTTCTCTTGTGTTGTTGGAAGAGGGTGTTTGTTATGACCAGTGCATTTTCTTGGCAAAACTCTATTAGTCTTTGCCTTGCTTCATTCCGTATTCGAAGGCCAAATTTGCCTGTTACTCCAGGTGTTTCTTGACTTCCTACTTTTGCGTTCCTGTCCCTGTGATGAAAAGGACATCTTTTTTGGGTGTTAGTTCTAAAAGGTCTTGTAGGTCTTCATAGAACCATTCAACTTCAGCTTCTTCAGCGTTACTGGTTGGGGCATAGACTTGGATTACTGTGATATTGAATGGTTTGCCTTGGAAACGAACAGAGATCATTCTGTCGTTTTTGAGATTGCATCCAAGTACTGCATTTCGGACTCTTTTGTTGACCATGATGGCCACTCCATTTCTTCTGAGGGATTCCTGCCTGCAGTAGTAGATATAATGGTCATCTGAGTTAAATTCACCCATTCCAGTCCATTTCAATTGGCTGATTCCTAGAATGTCAATGTTCACTCTTGCCATCTCCTGTTTGACCACTTCCAATTTGCCTTGATTCATGGACCTGACATTCCAGGTTCCTATGCAATATTGCTGTTTACAGCATCGGACCTTGCTTCTATCACCAGTCACATCCACAGCTGGGTATTGTTTTTGCTTTGGCTCCATCCCTTCATTCTTTCTGGAGTTATTTCTCCCTGATCTCCAGTAGCATATTGGGCACCTACTGACCTGGGGAGTTCCTCTTTCAGTATCCTATCATTTTGCCTTTTCATACTGTTCATGGGGTTCTCAAGGCAAGAATACTGAAGTGGTTTGCCATTCCCTTCTCCAGTGGACCACATTCTGTCAGATCTCTCCACCATGACCCGCCCATCTTGGGTTGCCCCACGGGCATAGCTTAGTTTCATTGAGTTAGACAAGACTGTGGTCCTAGTGTGATTAGATTGACTAGTTTTCTGTGAGTATGGTTTCAGTGTGTTTGCCCTCTGATGCCCTCTTGCAACACCTACCATCTTACTTGGGTTTCTCTTACCTTGGGTGTGGGGTATCTCTTCACCGCTGCTCCAGCAAAGCACAGCCATTGCTCCTTACCTTGAATGAGGGGTATCTCCTCACCGCTGCCCTTCCTGACCTTCAATGTGGGATAGTTCCTCTAGGCCCTCCTGCACTTAACTTTGCAATAAGCTTGTCTCAGAAAGGCTATTAATCCAATTAAAAAAAATCCACCACTAACAACAAAAATTTAACAGCTGTTTGAGAGAAATTCAGGGTCGTGATAGCAAACTGGTCAGGCCCTCGGTGCTCAGAGGTGGATCAGACCAGGGACCAGAAGACTTGAGTTCTAGCCCTGGGGCTGCCAACTGTTATTTCTTCTAACCTGAGCCTGACTGTTCTTGTTCCAAAGCAGGGAATCTGCATCTGTTCAACTCCGGGAACATTTCTTAGCCATGAACAGTGTTCCAGCACTGGGTTAGGTGCTTCTGAGATGTAGAAAAAACAGAAAAGGCAGTAGGAAAGACAGATAGTAGAGCAAACCAGGGAATTCCCTGGTGGTCTAGTGGTTCAGTTCAGTTCAGTCTCTCAGTCGTGTCCGACTCTTTGCGACCCCGTGGACTGCAGCACGCCAAGCCTCCCTGTCCATCATTGACTCCTGGAGTTTACTCAAACCCATGTCCATTGAGTCAGTGATGCCATCTGACCATCTCATCCTCTGTCATCCCCTTCTCCTCCCGCCTTCAATCTTTCCCAGCATCAGGGTCTTTTCCAATGAGTCAGCTCTTCCCATCAGGTAGCCAAAGTATTGGACTTTCAGCTTCAACATCAGTCCTTCCAATGAACACCCAGGAATGATCTCCTTTAAATGTAAATCTAGATTACATTCAGATAAAGGTTAAAATCAGCCAAGAGAAGAGACACACAGGGTGGAGTCAGGAGAGGTCCCTACTTGGCGTCCAGGAATACAAATGTAACTGAGCAGGACTCAGTGGGGCTTTCCAGGGACAGACCCCCTCCCTCCATGTCCTCAGCTTTAGCTCCTCTCCAAAGCACTAAGATAACATTATTTGATATACATTTCTGGAGTTGTTTTTACAGATGTGAAAAACCCCCACCAAAGGGAATATGTTAACTCCTTGATGGACATGAGCACTCAGCCCCCAGACCTACCTACACCTCACAGCTGGTAATGTCACCACCACCACCATCCGCTGTGGGAGGCTGCCCTGATACCAATCAACCAACCAGAGAATTGTGCATGAGCCGACTACAGACCTGTAACTCCCCTCCCTCACGTGGCCTTTAAAAATGCCTCCCTGAAAACCAGAATTGAAAGAGACATGTGTACCCCAATGTTCATCGCAGCACTGTTTACAATAGCCAGGACATGGAAGCAACCTAGATGTCCATCAGCAGACGAATGGATAAGAAAGCTGTGGTACATATACACAATGGAATATTACTCAGCTATTAAAAAGAATGCATTTGAATCAGTTCTAATGAGGTGGATGAAACTGGAGCCTATTATACCAAGTGAAGTAAGCCAGAAAGAAAAACACCAATATAGTATACTAACGCGTATATATGGAATTTAGAAAGATGGTAACGATAACCCTGTATGCGAGACAGCAAAAGAGACAAAGATGTAAAGAAGAGACTTTTGGACTCTGTGCGAGAAGGTGAGGGTGGGATGATTTGAGAGATAGCATTGAAACATGTATATTGTCATATGTGAAATAGATGACCAGTGCAGGTTTGATGCATAAGACAGGGAGCTCAGGGCTGGTGCACTGGGATGACCCAGAGGGATGGGATGGGGAGGGGGATGGGAAAGGGGTTCAGGATGAGGAACACATGTATACCCATGGCTGATTCATGTCAATGTATGGCAAAAACCACTACAATATTATCAAGTAATTAGCCTCCAATTAAAATAAATAATTTTTTTAAAATGCCTCCCTGAGTTGGAGTATTTTGTGTATTCGCTGCCCTGGACTCCTTGTTTGGCACCTTACAATAAATACCTAACTCCTTCATGGCAAGCAGGGTCAGTAGATTGGCTTTACTGTCTGTGGGTTAATGGACCTACATTTGCTGTTATCAGAGTCAATGGCTTAGAGACCACCTCTGAGGAGCTGAAGGCAAAGACCAGATCTCTCTCTGGGCAAAGGTAAATTGTTTATTATACAGGGCCGTTTTCTTGTGATACATTCATACCTGCTCATGACCTTGGAGGAAGAGCCAGCCTCTGTGCTCACGTAACCGGCATGAAGAGGAATCCCACTTGGCTAGACAGCAGGACTGGGAAACAGACACGGACAGCCAGTCTGCAACAAAATGTGCAACAGACTCTGGTTGTTGAGAAATCCCCCCCAGCGTTTTTCTCTATTCATCCAATATGGAAGAGAAATGTCAGTCTGATCCCACACGGCTCTTGCATCAGGCCTGGTTGGCCTCATTTCTGATTTGGTTGCATTCAGAACCCATAGTCAGCATCGATTTTCAGTTGGAGCAGCAAATCATTTTTTCTTAAAAAGGAGGCAGGGGTGGAATCCCAAAGATTAACAAGCTTCTTGTCTCTATCAGGTTGCCTTTCCCAGTGAGGTAATGTTACCATGAAGACTGCCTTTCAATCTGTACAGGAGGGGGAAGTTCACATCTTTATTCATTCTGGGACCTTGCTGACACTTGAAAAAGTCTTCCGCCTGCACCACAGACAAAGTTCAATAGATGGGGGCCACCAGTCTTACTGTTTATGGGTGGAGGAGGGGAGAGGAAAGGAAGACAACTTTGGGCCTGAGGATGCAGGGGATAGGGAAGGGGTGAGAAAGGGACTAGAAGGAAGGAGAAAACCTTTTCACTTGACCTCACAAGTTTTCTCTACACCCTGGGCTATCCCGAAGGAGGAGGGGAGAGTCTCTTTTCTCTGGAAGTTCTCCAGCCCCCCAGTGTCCTCAGGATTTCCATTCTCCTCCAGCTTTCCTCTGATAGGAAGCCAGAGCCACAGACAGATGCTTTATTCCTTCATAACATGGACAAGCAGTAAAAAAAAAAAACACCCAAACCCAATGGCCTGGGTGACCAAAGCCTCCTTGGGGGCCTATTATAAGGACAAGAGTGGATTTTTGCTCTTCCCCCCAACCCCACTTTCCCTCCTGTGCCTCATTCCTAGAGGACCCAGTAGCTTCCCCCTGGGGATATTTTAATTATTTATGAGAAACACTGGGCTGGAAGAAGCACAAGCTGGAACCAAGATTGCCAGGAGAAATATCAATAACCTTAGATATGCAGATGACACCACCCTTATGGCAGAAAGTGAAGAGGAACTAAAAAGCCTCTTGATGAAAGTGAAAGAGGAGAGAGAAAAAGTTGGCTTAAAGCTCAACATTCAGAAAACGAAGATCATGGCATCTGGTCCCATCACTTCACAGGAAATAGATGGAGAAACAGTGGAAACAGTGTCAGACTTTATTTTTCTGGGCTCCAAAATCACTGCAGATGGTGATTGTAGCTAGCAAATTAAAAGACGCTTACTCCTTGGAAGGAAAGTTATGACCAACCTAGATAGCATATTCAAAAGCAGAGGTGTTACTTTGCCAACAAAGCTCTGCCTAGTTAAGGCAATGGTTTTTCCAGTGGTCATGTATGGATGTGAGAGTTGGACTATAAAAAGAGCTGAGCCCCAAAGAATTGATGCTTTTGAACTGTGGTGTTGGAGAAGACTCTTGAGAGTCCCTTGGACTACATGGAGATCCAACCAGTCCATCCTAAAGGAAATCAGTTCTGGGTGTTCACTGGAAGCACGGATGCTGAGGCTGAAACTCCAGTACTTTGGCCACCTCATGCAAAGAGTTGACTCATTGGAAAAGACCTTGATGCTGGGAGGGATTGGGGGCAGGGGGAGAAGGGGACGACAGAGGATGAGATGGCTGGATGGCATCACTGACTCGATGGACGTGAGTCTGAGTGAACTCCAGGAGTTGGTGATAGGCAGGGAGGCCTGGCGTGCTGTGATTCATGGGGTCTCAAAGAGTTGGACACGACTGAGCGACTGAACTGAACTGAACTGAACACGTACTTATTAATACTGAGCATCCATTACTGCCAAGCATTCGTGGGAGTGATGACAGAGAGACACAGCCGATAAAAATAAACAAGGAGTAAAAGAGTGCTGGAATGACTGGGTGGAAGTGCACAGGAACTGTGTCTTTAAGAAAGTGACGTTGAAAAAAAAATAAAAAGAAAGTGATGTTGAGGGACTTCCCTGGTGGTCCAGTGGCTAAGACTCTGCGCTCCCAACGCAGGGGGCCAGGGTTCGATCCCTGGTCAGGGAACTAGATCCCACGTGTCACAACTAAAGATCCTGCATGCCACAGTAGAGACCCAGTGCAGCCAAATAAATCAATTAAAAGCACACACACACACCAGGGGACTTCCCTGGCAGTCCAGTGGTTAAGACTTCGCCTTCCAATGAAAGGGTTGTAGGTTTGATCTCTGCTCAGGGAAACTAAGATCCCACATGCCTCGGGGCCAAAAAACCAAAACATAAAACAGAAGCAATGTTGTAACAAATTCAATAAAGACACACACACACACACACCAAAAAAAGGAGAAGGAGCAAGCAAAGCTAAGAAGGAAGAGAGGAAAAAAACCTTGATTGGACTATGTAAGCCTTGAACTGAACTGGCTGAGATGTTGCTTTTACACCTTGTGGTATGAGTGTTCAAAGTAGAAATTAAGTTCAGCCACAGGAAAATTAACAAAGCTACAATCTTCAATGTGCTTCCCAGGTGGCGCAGTGGTAAAGAATCCACCTGCCAACGCAAGAGATACAGGAGATGCCAGTTTGATCCCTGGGTTGAAATGGAGTAGGGGAAATGGCAACCCGCTCCAGTATTTTTTTTTTTCTTTAAGGAGGAATTAAAAACATTTTATCTGTGTATTCAGAATCACACATAAGTTATCTTTACAGTTCAATTTACTATATAGAAACCATTTGGATTTTATATTTTCAGTTAAATTCTAAACTTACAGTATTGATTTTTTTTTTAAAAGGCTGTTAAACTAATTCAGTGCTTTTTTTTTAGCATACCAAATTGAAATACATTAAGTTCAAACTTCAGATTTATGGCAAACAGTCTTCAAATACAACACAAACATTTTTTAAAGTTACCATATTGTTCACATGTGGTACTTGCAACTGTGAGCTGTTATACACAGAATAACTCTCTTTTAAATATGGCAAAACTGACATGCCATGAAGCTCAAAGTTGTATAGTCAAGCCAAGGACTCAAAGTTGTACCATCTCTTGAAAGATTCAGCATTTCTGAACCAAAAAGCACAACATGTAAAGAAGGTTGGGAACAATTCCTCCTCCTCATTACAGTTAAAAGATGTTGCATGGTAGCTTGGAATTTTGCATAAGACCCCACATTATACCTTTGAAAGTTCCAAGGGTAATTAGTTGACATCCGACTGGGGTCCTTTTTCCCACTCCAGTATTCTTGCCTGGAGAATCGCATGGACAGAGAAGCCTGGCGGGGTACAGTCCATGGGGTCGCAGAGTCAGACACGACTGAGCACACACGCACGCACGCACAATCCTTATCACAGAAGGGGAAGGCTGGGAAAAGAACCAGGCCTTGGGTTGACTGCTCCAGGGGTTCCTCCAAGGCTAACTAACCCTCGTGGTGACCCACATCAGGCTAAGCATGGTGGGCTGGTGACAATGTGGACTCCAGAGTCAGAGGGACAAAGCTTTGAATTCTAGGTGTGTGATTTCAGGCAAATACTTGATGCATTGAAGCCTCAGTTTCCTCATCTGTAAAAGGGGTCTAACAAGCCCTCCCACGGAGGTCAGGAGGGCCAGATGTGATGGCCTGTGGGGACTGTTGTCACAGAGTCAGGCACCAAGGGCCCCAGAGGGTGGGGAAAGACACACAGCAAAGGTTCTTGTGGCCCAGGGGATAGACAGCGCAGTGGGATAGACAAGGCTCCCTCGGGTGTTCCGAGGCCTCAGAAAGGAGGAAATGCCTTTACTACCTTAAGGGCTCTTTTCTAGCACGCTCTTCTTGGCAAAAGAAAAACATCACTTTCTCGGACTACGGTTGCATAACTGCTTATGTAACTGCTTAAGGGAAGCATAGCTCTACTGAAGTCTGAGATTTAACAGGATCATCTGTGATTGCTTTAAAATAAACCATTTCCAGACTTCCCTGGAGGTCCAGTGGCTAAGACTTCACACTGCAGGGGGCCCGGGTTCGAGCCGCAGTCAGGGAACTAAGATCTCACATGCTGCATGGTGCAGCCAAAATAATAACAATAATAGTTAAAAAATAATAAAATAAACCATTTCCCCACACCAACACGGAAAGAGCAAGCCTAACAGTCAGTGCAGGTGGTTCCCCACCACCTATGAGGTTCTGATTAATGGTGGCAGTTAATATAAACTGAAAGTAAAAGGCAAGAGTAAGCCCATCTTCTCTGGGAAGGCAGGCAATCAGAATTCTAGCCCTGGCTGGGGAGGCTTGCACAAGTCACTTACCCCTTGCTACTCAAAGTGTGGTCCACGCATTAGCATTCTGGGCACTGGGAGCTTGTTGGAAAGGCAGAGTTTCAGCCACACCCCAGATTTACTGCATCAGAGCATACATCGTCAACCAGATCTCCAGGGGATTTTATGCATGTTGAAGCTTGAGAAGCATTGACTTACTATTCTGAGACTTTCTCTCCTAAATGAGGGGCCAGAGTGGCATTTAAACAAATTGAATGTAAGTACGATTGGCTTTTTCGAAGATAAGAAACATATATTCATAAAGAACACATTAAGCAAGACAGTGAAAGTGAAAAGCAAAGTCCTTTTTCAGCCCAGAACTCCCCTTCAATCCACAACACCCCCCAGGCTCTGCCTTCCAATAACCATTCTCTAAATGTCTTCAAGCTCAACCTCATATTCAGCCTTTCTTTCTTCCTGGCAGCCCATCCACACTCCAGTCAGGCCTCGCTCTCTTTTTTTCATGGAAAGGCATTTAATTTTAAATATAGCAGTGTGGACATGTCAGTCTCAAACTGCCCATCTAACCCCCCTCTCTCCCTTCCCCTGTAACCATAAATTCCTTTTCTAACTCTGTGAGTCTGTTTCTATTTTATAAATATGTTCATTTGTATCATTTTTTTTTAAAAATTCTGCATATAAGTGATATAATAATATGATTTATCTTTCTCTGATTTATTTCACTTAGTATGATCATCTCCAGGCCCATCCATGCTGCTGCAAATGGCATTATTTCATTCTTTTTAATGGCTGAATAATATTCCATTGTTCATAGTACCATATCTTCTTTATCCAGTCATCTGTTAATGGATATTTAGGTTGCCTCCATGTCTGAGCTATTGTTAACAGTGCTGCAATGGACATTGGGGTACATATATCCTTTCAAAGCTAGGTAGGCTTCTCTTGAAGCCCTGTTATTTGCCTTGAGTTTGGGGGGGCATGGAAGTAGAAAATACCCTTTCACCCCAAGCCAACCATGCTCTTCAAAGAAATGCTCACTCTGATCTGGCTGATAGATTCTTCACTTTCTCTCATATTGTTTACAGGAGCATTCCAGGTCAAAAGATTGGTCCAGCCTCCTCTTAGCAAATTATGAGGGGATATCCTTACATCTCTCTTTAGAATATCAGGGACCTGTCCCCTATCATTCATATTAGTGGCTTGGGGCTTCAGCTAGTGTTCCCAGATGGAGGTCTGCTACCGTCTTCCAAACCTGAAGTTCTACAGATTGATCGCAGACACCTGATATGTTCACCCACCATTTCATGGCTGTCTCTTTCTCTATTTCTTCAGTGTGATTGTGACTCAGTCAAAATATGGGTGGGCCATTCTGGCCACCCTAAAGGGGATCTCCAAGCACCGTGAGCCTCCATAACTCCAGTCAGATACTTCCCATCTTTCTCCAGATTTAAGCGTCAGGGCATCTCGCATGCATTTGTGCTGTCACATCCAACTCTTTTGCGATCCCATGGACTGTAGCCCACCAGGCTCCTCTATCCATGGAATTTTCCAGGCGAGAATACTGAAGTGGCTTGCTGTTTCCTCCTCCAGGGGCTCTTCCTGACCCAGGGATCGGAACCAAGTCTTCTGTGTCTCCTGCATTGGCAGGCAGGTTCCTTGCTGGCTGAGCCATCAGGGAAGTCAGTCTTAAGGTCAGTTTATTAGCTGCAGATTGATTCCAACAACCCTCTTCCTTGGGTTTAATTAATTTACTAGGGTGGCTAACCCTAGTAGCTTAGGGTGGGCTTCCCTTGAGGCTCAGCTGGTAAAGAATCCACCTGCAATGTGGGAGACCTGCGTTCGATCCCTGGGTTGGGAAAATCCCCTGGAGAAGGGAAAGGCTACCCACTCCAGTATTCTGGCCTAGAGAATTCCATGGACTGTATCGTCCATGTGGTCACAAAGAGTCGGACAAGGCTTGAGCGACTTTCACTTTCAGGGTGGCTCACAGAACTCAGAGAAACACTGAACTCACTAAATCATCAGTGTATTATAAAAGGAAAGGGCTTCCCAGGTGGCGCTAGTGGTAAAAAACCTGCCTGCCAGTGCAGGAGACGTGAAAGACAAGGGTTTGATCCCTGGGTTGGTAAGATCCCCTGGAGGAGGGCATGGCAACCTACCCCAATATTTTTGTCTGGAGAATATCATGGACAGAGGAGCCTGGCAGGCTACAGCCCACAGGGTGTCCGCCCAGAGTCGGACACGCCTGAAGCAACTTAGCACGCACGCCTAAAAGGATATGAACAGCCAGATGGACGCGACGTGTGAGGAAAGGCATGCGGAAGGGACGTGGAGCCTCCTTTCTAGGCATCCTTGTCTCTCCCACCTTCACGTGTCCACCAGTTCAGAAGCTCTCCAGATCCTATCTTTTGGAGGTTTTCTGGAGGCTTTGTTACTGAGCAGAGTTCTTGGTCTTCCCCAGTCAATAGAAACTGACTAGAGGCCAGACAAGAAATTTTGGCAAGGCGTATTGGGGCTGCTGCTGCAGCAGTGAGGAGTGAAAACAGCACAGGCTCCCTTGCTTGCTAGCTCCCAGCCTGGGAGCAGCCGGGGTTGGCCAGGGAGCAGGCTTGTTCCTTATATGGGGTGAGGGTAGGGGTGTGTCTATGGGTCAGGCCAGAGGGGTGGCTTGGGCAGTCTGCCCACCCCTTAGGTGGTGCTGAGTGCAGGGGGCACGTGCAGTGCCCTGCTTTGCCCCCCAACACCAGGCTTTCGCTCTTGTTGATCACTCCGTCCGGTCTGGCCGGCCGGCTCTTTGCCACTGTTTGTGACCCCAGGGACTGCAGCACAGCAGGCTTCCCTCCCTGCCCTTCACTATCTCCCAGAATAGGCTCCTCAAAAGTGGCAGTGGGATTTTTGGTTTCTTTGTATCTTTTGGGTCCAGAATTTGCCCCAAATGGGTATACTCACGCACGCAGTTATTTTTAGTCTCATATAATTTCTTTGTTTGTTGCTTGAGGCAAGTTGTGTCCAGGTGCAATCATTGCCACTCTGTAGCAGAGAGTCCCAGGTCTCAGCCTATCTCTGGTTCATTACATAGGCATCATTGATTAAATCATCATTGGTGACTGATTCAATCTTCAGTCCCTCTCCCTGAGGGGCCAACCTCTGATCAGTTTCTCCTGGCAACCAACTCCCATCCTTCAGTTCAGTTCAGTTCAGTCACTCAGTCGCGTCCGACTCTTTGCGACCCCATGAATCGCAGCACGCCAGGCCTCCCTGTCCATCACCAACTCCCGGAGTTCACTCAGAATCATGTCCATTGAGTCAGTGATGCCATCCATCTATCTCATCCTCTGTCGTCCCCTTCTCCTGCCCCCAATCCCTCCCAGCATCAGGGTCTTTTCCAATGAGTCAACCTTTTGCATGAGGTGGCCAAAGTACTGGACTTTCAGCTTCAACATCAGTCTTTCCAATGAACACCCAGGACTGATCTCCTTTAGAATGGAATGGTTGGATCCTCTTGCAGTCCAAGGGACTCGCAAGAGTCTTCTCCAGCACTGCAGTTCAAAAGCATCAATTCTTTGGCACTGAGCTTTCTTCACAGTCCAACTCTCACATCCATACATGACCACAGGAAAAACCATAGCCTTGACTAGACAAACCTTTGTTGGCAAAGTAATGTCTCTGCTTTTGAATATGCTATCTAGGTTGGACATAACTTTCCTTCCAAGGAGTAAGTGTCTTTTAATTTCATGGCTGCAGTCACCATCTGCAGTGATTTTGGAGCGCCCCAAAATAAAGTCTGACATTGTTTCCCCATCTATTTCCCATGAAGTGATGGGACCGAATGCCATGATCTTCAGTTTCTGAATGTTGAGCTTTAAGCCGACTTTTACACTCTCCTCTTTCACTTTCATCAAGAGGCTTTTGAGTTCCTCTTCACTTTCTGCCATAAGGGTGGTGTCATCTGCGTATCTGAGGTTATTGATATTTCTCCCGGCAATCTTGATTCCAGCTTGTGTTTCTTCCAGCCCAGCGTTTCTCATAATGTACTCTGCAGATAAGTTAAATAAGCAGGGTGACAATATACAGCCTTGACGTACTCCTTTTCCTATTTGGAACCAGTCTGTTGTTCCGTGTCCAGTTCTAACTGTTGCTTCCTGACCTGCATACAGGTTTCTCAAGAGGTAGATCAGGTGGTCTGGTATTCCCATCTCTTTCAGAATTGTCCACAGTTTATTGTGATCCACACAGTCAAAGGCTTTGGCATAGTCAATAAAGCAGAAATAGATGTTTTTCTGGAACTCTCTTGCTTTTTCCATGATCCAGCGGATGTTGGCAATTTGATCTCTGGTTCCTCTGCCTCTTCTAAAACCAGCTTGAACATCAGGAAGTTCACAGTTCACGTATTGCTGAAGCCTGGCTTGGAGAATTTTCAGCGTTACTTTACTCCCATCCTTAGGTGGAACCAAAAGTCATCTCATTAACAAAAAAAGACACCTTGGACTTCCCTGGTGGTCCAGCAGTTAAGGATCTGCCTGCCAATGCAGGGACATGGTTTTGAAGCCTGGTCCAGGGAGATTCCACACGCTGCACGGCAACTAAGCCCGTGTGCCACAACTGAGCCAAAGCGCCAAGGGCCTGTGCTTCACTAGAGAAACCACTGCAGTGAAAAGCCCGCGCACCGCGACCAGAGAGTAGCCCCCACTCCTGGCGATGAGAGAAAGCCTCGTGCAGCAGTGAAGACCCAGTGCAGCCAAAGACAGATAAAAAATTTTAAACAAATAATTATTAAAAAAGGACATCTTTATCTCTCTAGTTGCCTAGAAAATAGCAAGGATTTTAGGATCTCTGTGTTGGAAATGGACGAGGACCGAATATTTATTTCATTATGTTATCATACTGAACCCGTGTACAAGCCCCTGTGTCTTTGTCTTCTGAAGTAAAATGCTGACTTAAGAGTTAATTGGGCTCCCCAGGTGGCACTAGTGGTAAAGAACCCACCTGCCAATGCAGAAGACATAAGAGATGCAGGTTCGGTCCCCGGGTTGGGAAGATCCACAGGAGGACATCATAACAACCCACTCCAGTATTCTTGCCTGGAGAATCCCACTGACAGAGGAGCCTGGTGGGCTACAGTTCATAGGGTCACAAAGAGTGAGGCACAACTGAAGCAACTTGGCAGGCACATGAGTTAATGATTGGGAAATGTGATCATGTAGAGAATAATGCTCAAAATTCTCCAAGCCAGGCTTCAGCAATATGTGAACCATGAACTTCCTGATGTTCAAGCTGGTTTTAGAAAAGGCAGAGGAACCAGAGATCAAATTGCCAACATCCTCTGGATCATGGAAAAAGCAAGAGGGTTCCAGAAAAACATCTATTTCTGCTTTATTGACTATGCCAAAGCCTTTGACTGTGTGGATCACAGTAAACTGTGGAAAGTTCTGAAAGAGATGGGAATACCAGACCACCTGATCTGCCTCTTGAGAAACCTGTATGCAGGTCAGGAAGCAACAGTTAGAACTGGACATGGAACAACAGACTGGTTCCAAATAGGAAAAGGAGTACGTCAAGGCTGTATATTGTCACCCTGCTTATTTAACTTATATGCAGAGTACATCATGAGAAACGCTGGACTGGAAGAAACACAAGCTGGAATCAAGATTGCTGGGAGAAATATCAATCACCTCAGATATGCAGATGACACCACCCTTATGGCAGAAAGTGAAGAGGAACTCAAAAGCCTCTTGATGAAAGTGAAAGTGGAGAGAGAAAAAGTTGGCTTAAAGCTCAACATTCAGAAAACGAAGATCATGGCATTCGGTCCCACCACTTCATGGGAAATAGATGGGGAAACAGTGGAAAGAGTGTCAGACTTTATTTTTCTGGGCTCCAAAATCACTGCAGATGGTGACTGCGGCCATGATGAATGGATAAGAAAGCTATGGTACATATACACAATGGAGTATTACTCAGCCATTAAAAAGAATACATTTGAATCAGTTCTAATGAGGTGGATGAAACTGGAGCCTATTATACAGATTGAAGTAAGCCAGAAGGAAAAACATCAATACAGTATACTAAGGCATATATATGGAATTTAGAAAGATGGTAACAATAACCCGGTGTACGAGACAGCAAAAGAGACACTGATGTATAGAACAGTCTTATGGACTCTGTGGGGAAGGGAGAGGGTGGGAAGATTTGGGAGAATGACATTGAAACATGTAAAATATCATGTAAGAAACGAGTTGCCAGTCTAGGTTCGATGCACGATACTGGATGCTTGGGGCTAGTGCACTGGGACGACCCAGAGGGATGGTATGGGGAGGGAGGAAGGAGGAGGGTTCAGGATGGGGAACACATGTATACCTGTGGCGTATTCATTTTGATATTTGGCAAAACTAATACAATTATGTGAAGTTTAAAAATAAAATAAAATTAAAAAAAATAAATAAAAGATGCTTGCTCCTTGGAAGGAAAGTTATGACCAACTTAGATAGCATATTGAAAAGCAGAGACATTACTTTGCCAAGAAAGGTCCATCTGGTCAAGGCTATGGTTTTTCCAGTGGTCATGTATGGATGTGAGAGTTGGACTATAAAGAAAGCTCAGTGCCAAAGAATTGATGCTTTTGAACTGCGGTGCTGGAGAAGACTCTTGCGAGTCCCTTGGACTGCAAGAGGATCCAACCAGTCCATTCTAAAGGAGATCAGTCCTGGGTGTTCATTGGAAAGACTGATGTTGAAGCTGAAACTCCAATACTTGGCCACCTCATGTGAAGAGCTGACCCATTGGAGAAACCCCTGATGTTGGGAAAGATTAGGGGCAGGAGGAGAAGGGGACAACAGAGGATGAGGTGGCTGGAAGGCATCACTGACTCAATGCACATGGGTTTGGGTGAACTCCGGGAGTTGGTGATAGACTGGGAGGCCTGGTGTGCTGCGGTTCGTGGGGTCTCAAAGAGTCGGACACGACTGAGCTGAGCTGAACTGAACCTGTGTCCTGGCACGAGACTGGACCGGAGGCTTGCTGATGAGCAAAGGAGGCAAGGTGAAAGTTGAAGAAAGGCACCGCTCTGAGATGGCTTCCCATTCTTTTCAGTTCTGGGAGGAAAAACTCTGAGAACTGAAAGCCTTACTCAGTCTTGTGAAAAGTTAAACTGAGGTATATTAACTGTTTTAATAGTTTATTTGAGCAAAGAGTAATTTGAGTCAGTCAGCATCCAATCTAGGAAACAGAGCATCTCTGAGGAGCCGTACAAAATGAAAGAGTCCTAAAGGCA
This sequence comes from Bos grunniens, assembly GCF_055505025.1. Taxonomy (NCBI): domain Eukaryota; kingdom Metazoa; phylum Chordata; class Mammalia; order Artiodactyla; family Bovidae; genus Bos; species Bos grunniens. The sequence continues at coordinate 153,600,051 of NC_141165.1, forward strand.
GAGGGAGCAGAAACAAGGGGGCAGGGAGACAGGCTAGGACCTGGGACCCTTTGTGGCGGTGCTTGTACCTGGACACACCTCTCCTCTAGCAACAAAATTCAAAGAAACTGTATGGGACTAAAAATAAAAATAACTGCCTGCATGAGCAGTTGGGGCAAATTTTGGAGAAAAGATACAAAGAGACAAAAAAAAAAAAAAAAAAAAAAACCCAACTGCCACTTTTTAAGTTGTTGTTATTCAGTTGCTAAGTCAAATTGATAATTTGGGTCTGACCCTTTGTGACCCCATGGACTTCAGCACACCAGGCTCCTCTGTCCTGGACCACCTATCCCGGAGTCAGCTCAAATCCATGTCCATCGAGTCAGTGATGCTCTCCATCTCATCCTGTGCCATCCCCTTCTCCTGCCTTCAGTCTTCCCCAGCATCAGGGTCTTTTCCAATGAGTTGGCTCTTCGAACCAAGTGGCCAAACTATTGAAACTTCAGCTTCAGCATCAGTCCTTCTAGTGAGTATTCAGGACTGATTTCCTTTATGATCGACTGGTTTGATCTCCTGGCAGTCCAAGGGACTCTCAAGAGTCTTCTCTAGTATCACAATTCGAAAGCATCAGTTCTTCAACACTCAGCCTTCATTATGTTCCCACTCTCACATCTGCACATGACTACTGGAAAAACCATAGCTTTGGCTGGAGCAAAAGCAGGGTATTGCACAGGCCCTCTGCACACACCAGTGCTACCTTAACCAGTGTAGGAATCTGACAATTCCTGATTGACTAGTTAAAGATTCCATTTCTGGGAGAGCTGAAACTGTTAATTAAATTACAGCTTGGTAACATGGGGCTTAACACAAACGATTCCACTGGGGGCCTGTTATCTTGTTTTAAACAGCCTCAGCCAGAGGTGTAAAATTTATCTTAGTGGTATTTTTAATAGTTAAGCATTTAAAGATATATGTACTAAAATATTTTTGGAAAATACATGAGCATGGTAAATTCAAATGGCCCAAAAGGGTGAGTAGGTAAGTCAGCACCTCCCTTCCCCAGAGCTGATAGGGGAAGTTTTGGTTTAGGGCCTGGGTCGGGGGGAGGGGAGGTCCTGGTAAGCTCTCCTTTCTTCTCAGGCCTGTTCTAGATGCTCGGACCAGAGGGCTCTGGCTTGCTGGCCAGAGAGAGTGATGGTGGGGATGAGATGAGTCCCCAGTCCCCAAGAAAGGCATTGGATTCACATATCTAACTAGCTGTTTAGGTGGGGCTGGAAGTCACTCATTGTCAAATGCTCCTGAGTACGACACCGATCCAGACATTTGGGGTACAGCATCTTGGAGGTGGAGAGCTAGGAAGGGGTGGGTGGATGAGTACCTGATGTGAGAAACAGGGCAAAATCTACCCGCTTCCCCACCACTCTTAACGACAAATCAAACATTCCTAGAACATTAAAAAAAAAAAAAGACTTGCTCTTTGAAAAATCCAGCTTGTTAACATTTCTGGAACATTTTATCTCCAAAACAAAAGTAAACAATAAGGACATTCCCCAGTCACTCTCAAACTAACTTATTAAGAACCACTTTTTCAGAACTTGCCTATGGTTCGCCATAGTGTGCTTGTCTTAAATTGTTAATTTCTCTGCTATTACGCAAACAAATTCGTCTTCCTGGTAAAATACCTAGTTCCCAACAAAACCAGATTGAAGCACTCTCCCACCAAGTGAACTGGTGTGACTTGTCTTCCTGGTAAAATTGGACTGAATTTCTCACTTCAAACCAGTTCAGAGTTCTTATTCCCATGCAAATGAAGAGCTTTACGAGAAAAAGAATATATATACCATGTTGGTTCATGCACAACTAATTGCATATGTAGCAGGACTTCTATTAATTTAAATACCTGATCATCTCTGGAATTACTGTGATTATGAGTCCTGTTATATACAGCACTAAAAGTAAACTCAAAACACGCTTGTAAGAAAACTGTAAGGGGGAAAACAGTCCTGATCAAGTGGCATTTGAAGGAAAATTACTATTACTTTGAGTAAGAGAAAGCCAAACAGACCTTAGAGACCTTAGGTACTTAGTATGTGTTTTGTCTGAATCAAGACACGTGAGAGTCTTACAGCGATTAGTCACTTTAATCAGGCTTCACCTGCAAAATTAGAATAACCAAGTGAGGACAACGACAAGACATCATTTTAGACTTTAAAACAAATTTCATGGTGTGCTTCCAAGACTGCTGGCCTGGAATGGACCCTGGTGCTCGTCCGGGTTTTGCCATTTCTAGGCTGTGATCACCTCAGAGTATTAATTCTCAGTCTGTAATTTGGGGATATGATACTTGCCTGGCCTCCTAACATGTGCTTGTGAGTGCAAAGTGGAACAGGAAGTGTGAGAGCAATTCACGGACTTGACTCTCTGTGCCAAGGACGGTTTTGTGTAGGAGGGAGGAGCTCTGGGTAGACAGATGATAAGGCTGTTGGCACCGATACCCTCACAGTGTGAAATGCCAGCCCTCTCTAGCAAAGAAAAAAGTACAGACCTATCACAAAACAGCAGCTGCAAGCTCATGTTCATAACCAAGTCAGTTCCTTGCACTGGGATGGTCCGGCTTGACATTGCTAGTGACACCTGGGCATCTTCATCACTGCCCTGAAGGTTCTGAGGTGTTCTCCGCAGGCTGACTTTCTCTCCTGGCTTTGTGTGCCAGTTAGGATACTTTAACAGGCAAGTGAAGAAAACGCTTCTCAGAATGGCTTAACTGGTCACAGAGTGCATTATCTTGCAGAAGAGATCCAGAGAAGGGACGGGTTCCAGTTAGTTAACTAACGGGCTAGAAAATGCTATCTTTCAGGTTGACCATCCTTAGCTTGCTTTTACCCACATCATGTTTGCAGGATGGCTGCCCTAGGACATTCAGGAGGAAAAGCCAAATTCTTTTCATGTATCTTTTTTTTTTTTTTAATAAAGTCATTTCTTTTTAAAAAATATGTATTTATTTACTTGGCTGTGTCGGGTCTTAGTTGTATTATGTGGGATCTTTCGTTGCAGCACACGTACTTTCTAGGTGTAGCATGCAGGCTTGGGAGTGTGTAGGTTCTGTAACTGTGGCAATTGGGTTAGTCGCGCTGCAGCACGACACTGTTAGCTCCATGTTCCATCTTAGTTCCCCGACCAGGAATTGAACCTGCATCCCCTGCATTGCAAGGCAGATTCTTAACCACTGGACCACCGGGGAAGTCCTGGTCATAGTTAAGTTCGTGTTGTCTTGTGGATATCTAAGATAAGAAAGGTAACAATGGACTTTGCCTTTCAACTTCAACTTCACAGCACTTCACACTGTGAGGGTATCTGTGCCAACAGCCTTATCATATCCTGTCTACCAGTGAATCTTTTTTAAAGAAAGCAAACACTCCCCAGAGTCCCTAAATGACTTCCCCGCTCCCCACCATGTCTCACTGACCAGAACTGAGTGTCAGACTTATGGCTCTACTTCTCAGTGACATGTAGAATGGGGTGACCTGGCTGGTTTAGACTGTTTCCTCCAGTCACACAGCTGACGTCAGACACTGGAGCAAAATCTACACTCTGCCAGTCTGCACGGAGAAAAGAAAACAGGGCCGTCAGGCAGGCAGGCAACAGTGCCTGCTGGAATTGGAAAATAATCTTTATAGTTCGGTTCAACTCTGTGTAGAAGTTGAAAGGGAAGGTCCATTGTTCCCTTTCTTATCTTAGATATCCAAGTGACATCACAGACTTTACTATGACCAAAATGAAACTACTGATCTTTCCTTTTCCTCACAAAGAAAACCTGCTCCACCCATAGTCTTCCAGTCTTCCCAACCATGCTAAATAACAACAATCTCACACAGTGAATTGAAACCCTGGAATCATCCTCGACTTCTCTCCTCTTGCACCCAGTATTCCAACCATCAAGCAACTCCTACTGGCCTTGCCTTCAAAACTCATCCACCCTGGGCCCCAGGACGCAAAGAGCGGCAGGGAGTTGAGAGGCCACACTCTGGTACCCGAGACGAGGGAGCATCTGGAGGCAGCATCCTGGCGTGGAACTGGGGGCCCTTTTGATGGGAAGCTGCAGAAGCGAAACTGCTCCAGGTGGCTCTGGGGACCACGGAGGGGAACAAGAAGCCAGAGTAGAAGAGGAAGGAGAAGGCCTCGTGGGGGGCTGCAACTGACATTCTGGTTTGTGGGCACCTGTGAGCTGCTACTTGGGGCATGCCCAGAAATAGCTAAGGACACTGGGGGATGGAAAAGAGGGCTGATGCCCAACAGAGCTGGTGGTGCTTGTGCCTGGAAGGAAGTGCAAACGACTTTTATTTCGTGGCTGAAGGATAATCAGGCTCTTTGGTGCTATAGGTGCGTGGTTCGTAGCTCAGTCATGGTCGACTCTTTGTGACCCCCATGTACTGTATAGCCTGCCAGGCTTTTCTGTCCATGGGATTCTCCATGGCAAGAGTACCAGAGTGGATAGCGATTCCCTTCTCCAGGGGCTCTTCCCAACCCAGGGATCAAACCTGAGTTTTGTGTATCCTGCATTGTGGGTGTATTCTTTACCACTGGGTCACCTTGGTGCTATAGGTGGGAAACTCAAATGAATGCAATCGGGATGATGTTTTGAAGATATTAAACCTTTATGTTTTTGTTTCCCTCTTAAATCACATTCCCTGGCAGCGTTCCAACTCCAAGTTTGAGCCACCAGCCTCTTTGTCCCAGGAGAGTCCGTTTACTCCTAGAACAAGGAAGTTATGGCTTTGCGTTCCAAAGACGATTTTCTTGAGCTGTAGCATGGGGTAAACAGACATCCTGGTTTGCCTAGGGCAGTCCCAATGACTCTCGTGATCTTGGCATTACTGTTATTAATATTAATGCACCTAACCATTAAAGGTATCCCCGTTTGGACAAATAAATTATAGTCACCCCCACATTATAGGCCAATAGAAAGATTTTTGTTGAGAAAAAGGATTTTTTAAGTTCCTTTAGCATCCACTAACAACTCACGTATCAAGTCTTCTGAAAAGATCTTAGAATTTCACTTTAAATTGAGGGGAACAAGAAATCAGGGTAGAAGGTAGACCAGTGGTTCTTGCAGTGTGGTTAGAAGACCAGCAGCAACAACATCACCAGGAGGCTTGTAACAAATGCACATTCTTGGGCTTCCCTGGTGGCTCAGTGGTAGAGAATCCACCTGCTAATGCAGGAGACACGGGTTCAACCCCTAATCTGGGAAGATCCGGTGTGCCTGGAAGCAACTAAGCCCATGCGCCACAACTGCTGAGCCCTCGATCTAGAGCCCAGGAGCTGCAACTACTGAGCTCATATGCCACAGCTGCCGATGCCTGAGCACCACAAGAGAGAAGCCACTGCCAGGAGAAGCCTGTGTGCCACAGTGAAGAGCAGCCCCCCTTCACCACAACTAGAGAAATGCCCTTGCAGCAGCAAAGACCCAGGACAGCCAAAAAATCATAAATAAAATAAATGCATGAAATTTAAGAAAAAACGCACATTTTTGCGACTTCCCTGGTTGTCCAGTGGTTAAGACCCCGTGCTCCTAATGCAGGAGACCTGGGTTCAATCCTCAGTTGGGGAATTAGATCCCACATGCCGTGATCCGGTGCAGCCAAATAAATAAATAAAAAATCTTAAAAAATAAAAGATGTGCACCTTCTCAGGCCCCATCTCAGAGCTACTGAATCAGAAGCGCTGGGGATGGGGTTGAGTCATCAGTGCTTTCACAAGCCCTTCAAGGGAGTCTGATGTAGCTCACGTCAGAGATCCTCTGAGGTGGAGACAGTAAAACATGCTGTCCTTCACGTGATGGGAAGAGACGGAAAGGAGAGAGGGCCATAGGTGAAGCAAGCGGCATGGGCCACTCGGGTCCTCACTTCCTCTCTCCCTGTGACTGCTGAGGTAGAAACACTTAGACGAAATGGAAGATCCTGAGAACTTTATGAAAGCTAGCGGCATTCATATCACAGTGGGTGGAGGAGGAATAAAGCTTTAGGAGAGGGTCCATGTGGAGACATTCCAACATGGTGCCAGGGCGGGCAGTGGGTGCAGAGGGTCCGTGTGAAGGCATCCCAATGTGGCCAGGGCGGGCAGTGGGTGCAGAGGGTCCTTGTGGAGACATTCTAACATGGCCAGGGTGGGCAGTGGGGCGCAGAGGGTCCACGTGGAGGCATCCCAACAGGGCGCCAGGGCGGGCAGTGGGCACAGAGGTTCCACGTGGAGGCATCCCAACAGGGCGCCAGGGCGGGCAGTGGGTGCAGAGAGAGTTGTCAGGATAGAGAAGTTGGAGCAGTAAAATGTAGCCTCTGTTTGGTACCTAGAGCCCCTGATGTTCCTGTGCACCCCACTGCTGGGATATGAAAAGGCTGAGTTGACCGGTGGACCAGCAGAAGACTGGGGCAAATGCAAAGAAGTTGGGACTTGGTGACAAGTTGGCAGTAGTCAGAACACCGATGACAGTGGAGGACCAGTCATGCTACAGCTGTCACTGGTCCAGACCCAGACTGGACCCGCTGCTGTACGGCAGAAACCAGTGAGGACCCTGATGACACCACGTGGACAGGAAGTGCCCGCCTCTACTGCTGCCTGACCTCTGCCAACTAGATGCCCGGCGTGCCTCCTAGGGCACAACAGCAGGAAAGCGGGGAAACTGGATTTGCTCAGGTGAGAGAGCACTTCCACCATCTGAGCAAGGCAGCCTGGAGAAGACCGGAGGGGCTTGGGATAATCAACAGCCTCCCGGGGAAAGTGTCTGGCATTCATGATAAAATAACAGCAATTTTCTTACAGACTTTGATGAGATTAAGAGCCCTCATGGGCTGTTAGATTTACTTGAACGGTCTTGTTATGAATCACCGAAATTGCTGACCAGACCAGCAGGCTTGTGCTGAACAGACAAGCCTTTCTTGAACCTAATGTTAACAGCATTATCTAGTCACCTTTCCTGCAATTGAAAGTTTCTATAAAACAGAAATATCTGGATTGGTTTTATTGGATGCCTTGTTCCCCTGCAGCAAGTTTAAAATAAAATTTCATGTGTGCTCATAATGAATTCATACTTGAGAAAGTTGTTTTCACATCGAAAAGAGATTGATTTAATCTAAAGCAGTAGGTTTCAAAGTGTGGGCCCTGGGTCAGCAGCATTAGTATTACCTGAGAACTCATTAAAATTTAAAATTCCCAGCTACACCTCAGGGTTAATGAATCAGAAACATAGCGGGAAGGAAACAGACTTCTGGGTAGGGCCAAGTGAAATGGTTAGCAAATCCTTTCCCCAGGAAGCAACTATAAAGCTAGATAAAATTGACATGAACAACATTAAGGGCTCTCGAAGGTGAACAAACAGGTATAATAGTCTGAGGCGTGTTTATGTTTGAAAACTGCTGAACTTTGGGTAAGGCTAGTGGATACCTGAGGCGTGCCTGTGAGGACTGCTTCCATCTCCTCCAGCCCACTGGGTGTGGAGGCCCTGCCAGTGCTGGCCAGGCCATGGGGACCGACACGGTGCTGTTATTGAAGGGGACTCAATTGATTTGGTGTAGTGGGTAATGCCCACCTCCAGAGGCACTGTTAATAGAAGGGATGACAGCCTTTCCTTTCAAGAAATACTACAGAAACCCCTTCAGATTGAAAGTTAGTGACATCAGATCACAATTTGAACGCACAGGAAGAAATGAAAAGTCCTGAAGATGGTAAATGTGTGGGTAAATATAAAAGACTCTATATTTTCCTCATTTCTTCTCCTGATGTCTTTAAAAGACATAAAATTGTATAAAGCAATAATTGTCACACTATATTGCTGGGTTTATACCACATATAAATGTATATTATATATAACTGCAATAACACAAAGGAGAGGGGAGAGAATGGAGCTACCCTGGAGCAAGGTTTCTGTATTTTACCAGAATTCGGTTCGGTTCAGTCACTCAGTCATGTCCGACTCTTTGCGACCCCATGAATTGCAGGATGCCAGGCTTCTCTGTCTATCACCAACTCCCGGAGTTCACTCAAACTCATGTCCATCGAGTTGGTGATGCCATCCAGCCATCTCATCCTCTGTTGTCCCCTTCTCCTCCTGCCCCGAATCCCTCCTAACATCAGAGTCTTTTCCAATAAGTCAACTCTTCACATGAGGTGGCCAAAGTACTGGAGTTTCAGCCTCAGCATCAGTGCTTCCAATGAACACCCAGAACTGATTTCCTTTAGGATAGACTGGTTGGATCTCCATGTAGTCCAAGGGACTCACAAGAGTCTTCTCCAGCACCACAGTTCAAAAGCATCAATTCTTTGGGGCTCAGCTTTTTTTATAGTCCAACTCTCACATCCATACATGACCACTGGAAAAACCATTGCCTTAACTAGGCAGAACTTTGTTGGCAAAGTAACATCTCTGCTTTTGAATATGCTATCTAGGTTGGTCATAACTTTCCTTCCAAGGAGTAAGCGTCTTTTAATTTCATGGCTGCATTCACCATCTGCAGTGATTTTGGATCAGTATTAATCACAACTGGATTTTGGTAAGTTAAGATGTTGCAGTCTACAGAGTAACCACTAATAAAATAAATTTTAAAATAGTAAAAAAAAATTAACAGAGGAATTTAAATGCTATACTAAAATTTTTTTAACATAAAAGAAAGCAGTAAAAGAAGGACAGAGAAACAAAGAAAATAGGAGACACAGAGGAAACAAATGGCAATTGTAAATCCAAACAGATATTAATTAAATTAAATGTGAACGGTCTACAATCCAATCAAAGAGCAGGGATATACAAAAAGACAAGACAAAAGCAAGAGTCAGTTATGTGCTGTCTGCAAGAGAACACCTTAGATTCTGAGACATAAATACACTGAAACTAAAAAGACTGAAAAAGATATGCCATGAAAACAGTACCATAAGAGAGTTGAAGTAGCTATATGGATAGCAGCTAAAATAGATGTTAAAGCAAAAAAATTCCCATAGACAAAGAGAGATGTTCTAAAATGATAAAAGAGTCACTATAACAGGAAAGCATAACAATTATAAATGTATATGCATCTACTCGCAGAGCCTCAGAGACATGAAACGAAAGGGACAGAATTAAAAGGAAACATAGACACGAATAATAAATGTGGTGAGGTTGTGAAGAAAAGGGAACCCTCCTGCACTGTTGGTGGGAACGTAAAATGCTGCAGCCACTGTGGAGAAAAGCATGGAGGTTCCTTAAAAAACCAAAAATAGAGTTACTGTATGATCCAACAATCCCGCTCCTGGGCCTATATCCAGAGAAAATGCCAATTTGAAAAAGATAAATGCACCTCAATGTTCACGGCAGCACTATTTGCAATACCTAAGACATGGAAGCAACCTAAATGCTCATTGACAGATGAATGGTAAAGATGTGATGTGTGTATGTGTGTGTGTGTATCAGTTCAGTTCAGTCGCTCAGTCGTGTCCGACTCTTTGTGACCCCATAAACCGCAGCACGCCAGGCCTCCCTGTCCATCACCAACTCCCAGAGTTCACCCAAACCCATGTCCATTGAGTTGGTGATGCCATCCAACCATCTCATCCTCTGTCATCCCCTTCTCCTCTCGCCTTCAATTTTTCCCAGCATCAGGGTCTTTTCAAATGAATCAGCTCTTCACATGAGGTGGCCAAAGTATTGGGGTTTCAGCTTCAACATCAGTCCTTCCAGTGAACACCCAGGACTGATCTCCTTTAGGATGGACTGGTTGGATCTCCTTGCAGTCCAAGGGACTCTCAAGAGTCTTCTGCAACACCACAGTTCAAAAGCATCAATTCTTCGGTGCTCAGCTTTCTTTATAGTCCAACTCTCACATCCATACATGACCACTGGACAAACTATAGCCTTGACTAGACGGACCTTATACACACAATGAAATATTACTCAGCCATGAAAAACTGAAATAATGCCATCCGCAGCAACATGGGTGGATCTAGAGATTATCATACTAAGTGAAGTAAGTCAGACAAAGACAAATATCATATGATACAGCTTATATATGGAATCTAAAACATGATACAAATGAACCTATTTATAAAACAGACACAGATTCACAGCCATAGGAAAAAAACTTACAGTTACCAAAGAGGAAAGGGCGAAAGGGCAAGGGTTTGGGGGCAGGGATAAAATAGGACTTTGGGATTAGCAGATATGAAATGCTATACATAAAACAGATAAAACAACAAGGTCATACTGTACAGCATAAGGAACTGCATTTAATATTTTGTAATAAACTATGAAAGAAATGAATCTGAATCACTTTGCCATACATCAGAAACTAACAGAACACTGTAAATCAACTATACTTCTATCATTTATAAAAGGAAATGTAGACAATACAGCAATAGTACTTGGAGATTTCAATATCCCACTCTCAATTACTTATAGAAAAACCAGACAGAAAATCAGCAAAGGTACAGAGAACTTAAGAAACACTATCAACCAATGAAACTTAGTGATATATGTAGAATGTTTCACCAAACAACTGCAGAATACACATTCATTTCAATAGCAGATAGAATATTCCCCAGAATAGATCATATTAGACCATAAAATAAATCTCGATATATTTGAAAGGAATGAAATCATACAAAGTGTATTCTTTCAATTTACTGTGGAATTAAACTAGGATGCAATAACAGAAGGAAATTTGGGGAACCCTAATATTTGGAAGGCAAGCACTATAAAGTAATGCCTGGGTGAAAAAAGAAGTCATGAGAGCAATTAGAGAATATTTCAAATTAAATGAAAATAAAAATGTGACATATCATGTTGTAGGCGTAGCTAACGCAAGGCTTAGAGGGAAATTTATAGTTTTACATAACCACACTAGAAAAGAACAAAGATCTCAAATCAATAAACAATGCTTTCACCTTAAGAAACTAGACAAAAGAAAAGCAAAATAAACCCAAGGTAAGCAGAAGGACAGACATAATAAAGATTAGATTGGAAATCAGTGAGACAGAAAACAGACAAACAGTAGAGAAAATCAATGAAACCGAAAGTCGGTACTTTGGGGGAATTCCTTGGCAGTCCAGTGGTTAGGACCCCACCTGGGGTTTGATTCCTGCCAGGGGAACTAAGATCCCGTAAGCCCTGTGACACAGCCAAGAAACAAAACAAAGACAGAAGCCAGTTCCTTCAAAATGAGTTAACAAAATTGACAACTGCTTAGTTAGACTGAAAAAGAAAATTAGAGAGACAAATAAATAGCCAAAATCAGTAATGAAAGAGGGGACACTATTACTAACCCTATAGAAATTTAAAATTTATAAGAAAATTTCATGAACAGCTCTGTATTAACAAACTACACAACTTAGATGAAGTGGACAAATTCCTTAGAAGACATAAATGACCAAAACTGAATCAAGAAGAAATAGAAAATCTGATGTGAATTCTAATAAGAACCTGAATTAGTAATTAACCATCTTCCCACAAAGAAAAGCCTAAATCGAGATGATTTGTCAACTCATTCAATGACACCAGTATTATCCTGATATCAAATAAAGACAGCACAAGAAAATAACATTATAGATATTAACAAATCAAGTTCAGCAACATATACAAAGGATTATACACTCCATTCAAATGGAATTTATTACAGGAATACACGGTCAATTAAACATCTGAAACTCAACGTAATACACTAGATATATAGAACAAAGGACAAAGACCACATGATCGTGTTAGCAGATGCAGAAACACCATCTGACAAAAGCTAACACCCTTCATGTCAACTAACTAGAAATAGATGGGAACCCACTCCAGTACTCTTGCCTGGAAAATCCCATGGACGGAGGAGCCTGGTAGGCTACAGTCCATGGGGTCGCTGGGAGTCGGACACGACTGAGCAACTTCACTTCACTTCCTCAACCTGGATAAAGGGCGTCTATGAAAAACCTACAACTAATATCACACTTAAGTGCAAGAGACTGAATTCTTCCCCCAGCTATGGAGAACAACCCAAAGATCTCCACCTATTACCACTTCTACAACACTGTGCTGGAGCTTCCAAACAGTGTTATAAGGCCAAAAATGGGAAAAGACCCACAGAGACAATTCATCAAAGAAGATAAACAGCTAATAAGCACATGAATAGATGCTCAGCATCATTAGCTGTTAGGGAGATGCAGATTAAAACCACAATAAGATACTACGTACTCACTGGAATGGCTGTAATTAAAAAAAAAATAATAGCAAGAGTTGGCAAGGATGTGGAGAAAGTGAAATCTTTGCGTCGCTGATGTAGCCCACTGAAATATTGTCTAGCACTTATTTTGAACCAAAGTTAAAAAGCAAATCAAAGAGAAATGAAATTGTATGTCCACAAAGATGTGTATACCAATATTCTCAGCAGCATTATTTATAACATTCAAAACTCGGAAATAATCTTGTATTGGTTTGCTAGGGCTTCTGTAACAAAGTAGCTTAAATAACAGAAATTGATTGGCTCACAGTTCTGGGGACCTGAAGTCTGAGATGAAGGTGTCAGCAGGATGGGTTCCTTCTGGGCTTTGAGAGAGAACTTGTCCCATGTCCCTCCTCTAGCTTCTGGCAATGTTGGGTTTTCCTTGGCTTTGTAGCCTGGTGGGCTGCCGTCTATGGGGTCACACAGAGTTGGACATGACTGAAGCGACTTAGCAGCAGCAGCAGCATCCTCCTGATCTCTGTCTTCATCTTCATATGGTGTTCTCTCTGCCCGTGTCCAAATTTCCTTTTTATAAGGTCACTAATCGTATTGGGTAAGGGGTCCACCCTACTCCATTATGATCTTATATTAACTAATTTAATTTCAAAAATCCTATTTCCAAACTAGGTGACATTTCATGGGGGTTAGGACTTGAACATATGTATTTTGGAGGTTCACAATTCAACAACACATAATAAATCCAAATGTCCACCAATTTGTGACTGGAAAACAACTTATGGTGTTTCCATGCCATGGAATACTCTTTAGACATAAAAAGGAACAAACTACCAACAAAGATTAAGCTCTGAAACATTATGCTGATAAGCCAGATGCAAAAGACTACATACTGTTTCCATTTATTAGAAATGTTCAGAAAAGCAAATTTACAGGGTAAAAAGCAGATTAGTAGTTGCCTAGGGCTTGGAGTGGGAGAAGGGCTTAAGCAAAAACCAGCATGATGAAACTTGCTGGGCTGATGGAAATGTTCTAAAACTGCATTTTGGGAAGGGTTGCTAATTACAAAAATTTACTAAAAATACTGCTGAAGTGTATACTTACAATGGGTGAATTTTTTATAGTACATGAATTATATAGTAATAAGGCTATTTTTTTTTTAAGTTAAAAAAAAAACCCAACAAACCTCTGCGGGTGGACCAGCAATCTGAATTTTAATAAGCCTTCTAGCCAGCTCTAAAGTATACTAACATCTGAGGGACTTCCCTGGCAGTATAGTCGTTAAGACACCATGCTTCCAATGCAGGGGGCACAAGTTCATCTCTGGTTGTGGAACTAAGATCCCACATGCCATGTGGCACGGCCAAAGAAAAAAAACAACCCAGGATATTAACATTTGAGAATCACTGCTCTAAAGAATGTTTTAACCAGATGAACTTGAGAAAATGTCAATGGTTCCTGTGTGTGTATGTGTGTGTGTGTGCTCGGTCCTGTCCAACTCTTTGTGACCCCCACGGACTGTAGCTGAATAGGCTTCTCTGTCCATAGGATTCTCCAGGCAAGAATACTGGAGTGGGTTGCCATTTCCTTCTCCAGGAGATCTTCCCTACTCAGGAACTGAACCTGAGTCTCCTGCATTGGTAGGAGGATTCTTTACCACTGAGCCACCTGGGAAGCTTAAGCCTCACCAGTTTCCTACCCAGTGTGGTAGAGAATCATGATGACAATTATATCCCCTAAAGGGAATAAATGGGCTTCCCCAATGGCTTTGCTAGTAAAGAATCCGCCTGCTAATGCAGAGATGCGAAAGACACGAGTTCAATCCCTGGGTCAGGAAGAACCCCTGGAGGAGGAAATGGCAACCCACTCCAGTATTCTTGTCTGGAGAATTCCATGGACAGAGGAGCCTGGTGGGCTATAGTCCATGAGGTTGCAAAGAGTCAGACATGACTGAGTGTGCACACACACAAAGGGAGTAGGTAACTACATTTTCAATACAAATCTGAATAGCATGTGTACTGGGTCTGATACAGAGCCCACACTTTGGGTGACCCCAAGGTTCACAGTTCAGTTCAGTGCAGTCGCTCAGTCGTGTCCGACTCTCTTTGTGACCCCATGGACTGCAGCCCACCAGGCTTCCCTGTCCATCACCAACTCCCGGAGTTTACTCAAACTCATGTCCATTGAGTTGGTGATCCGGTAGGACCGTGGGCACTGGAACGGCTGTGAGGAGATTCCCCACATCCAAGGGCAAAGGAGAAGCCCCAGCAAGATGGTAGAAGGGGTGAATTCGTGTTTAGAATCAAACCCCATTCCCGCAAGAGACGCTCAGAGCGCTCAAACAAACCTTGTGTGCACCAGGACCCAGGGACCCCACAGAGACAGACAGAACTGTGTGTGAGCGTCTGCTGTGGAGGTGCCGGTCGGCGGTGGTCTGCCGCAGGGCCAGGGGCTCTGGGTGCAGCAGACTTGGGTACGGCATAAGTCCTCTCGGAGGGGGTCATCATTAACCACATCACAGAGCAGCCAGAACTACATAGGACTGGGAAACGGACTCTGGGAGGGCACAAGCAGAACCTTGTGCACCTGGTCCAAGGAGAAAGGAGCAGTGACCCCACAGGAGACTGTCCTGGACTTGCCTCTGTGTATGGGAGTCTCCGGCAGAGGCGTGGGTTGGTGGTGGCCTGCTGCAAGGTTGGGAGCACTGAGTGTGGCAGTACATGCATGGGATCTTTAGAGGGAGGTCACCATTATCTTCATTACTTCCACCATAGTTTGGCCCCAGGTAAATAGCAGGGAAGGAACACAGCTCAACCCATCAACAGAAAATTGGATTAAAGATTTACTGAGCACGGCACCGACCATCAGAACAAGACCCAGTTTCCCCCTCAGTGAGTCTCTCCCATCAGGAAGCTTCCATAAGCCTCTTATCCTTCTCCATCAGAGGGCTGCTGCTGCTAAGTCGCTTCAGTTGTGTCCAACTCTATGCAACCCCTTAGACAGCACCCCACCAGGCTCCCCTGTCCCTGAGATTCTCCAGGCAAGAACAGTGGAGTGGGTTGCCATTTCCTTCTCCAATGCACGAAAGTGAAAAGTGAAAGTGAAGTCACTCAGTCATGTCCGGCTCTTCGCAACCCCATGGACTGCAGCCTACCAGGCTCCTCCGTCCATGGGATTCTCCAGGCAAGAGTACTGGAGTGGGGTGCCATTGCCTTCTCCAAGTAGACAGACTGAAAACCACAATGACAGAAAACTAACCAATCTAATCACATGGACCACAGCCTTGTCTAGCTCAATGAAACTATGAGCCATGCCATGTAGGGCCACCCTGAGGTTCACATCTGTGTTCAAAAGGATACATCCACCTCAGCACTTCCAGCTTCCTCAGGCACCCAGATGCACCCTTGTCCTGAATGAAGGTCTGAATCTGGACCTTTCTTTTCATGGTATCAATAAGTGGCAGCTCTATCCTCCACTCTGGCACCCAATCCCCACATCTGGGAGCTACCCTTTGCCCTGCTTCTCCCTCACGCTGCAGGTTTGGTCAGGTCCTGAGGCTGAAGGTTCCTTTTTCATTCTCTCTGCCCTGTTTTCTAGCAATGGCCTCCGACCAGGACCTTATATCACTACTCCCAAATAGCCTTTCTGCCCTCAGTTTCACTTTACTCTCTTCTGATCTACCCACATGAGTATCTAGGATCCATCTTACTCATGTACATAATCAAGTCCCTTCCTGATAAAACTCCCCTGGTGGCTTCTTCTCTCTTTCAGTTGGAACTTACTTTGAACTGCATGTAACAGAAGCCTGGTTATGCTTGTTTAACCAAATATAAGTTTTATTTATTCGTAGGATACAAAGTGCCAAGGTAAGCAGCCCATTTCCAATGAAGGCCATTACCAGTTTCTTATGTAACTTACAGCAATGTCAAATGCATCTACCATTTAAATAAACACAATTTAAAGATGTGAATGTAATCGGGCCCAAGCACACTGTTTTCAAAAATCTCCTGGGTCCATGGGGTCACAAAGAGCCAGACACAAATGAGCAACTAAGCACATACACAAAAACATATTTTTCATCAGCAAAAGTTTTGGTGATAATCCCTTTGTGATGTGTGATGTGAAGCAGATGAAAAGAAAACTACTTATTTATTAAGCACCATGAAGGTGTAAAGGAGGATCTGCCTTGGGATTTCAGGAGAAAAAAAATGATTTTGGGAAAAAAGGGAGATGAAATAAAGGAGTGCTGTGCTGTGCTTAGTGGCTCAGTTGTGTCTGACTCTTTGCAACCCATGGACTGCAGCCCGCCAGGCTCCTCTGTCCATGGGATTTTCCAGGCAAGAATACTGGAGTGGGCTGCCATGCTCTCCTCCAGGGGATCTTCCCAACCCATAGATCGAACGCAGGTCTCCCGCATTGCAGGCAGATTCTTTATTGTTGGAGCCACCGGGGAAGCCTGAAATAAGGGAGAAAAGGGAGAAATGAACCCTAAGAAAGGAAAAGAAGAGGAAAGGGGTGGAAATGCAAGACTGAACAGCTGGTCTACCTTCTCACTTACTTCTTAACCAAACATTGATCTTCATGCTCAGGAACACCAGAAGGACACACGGTAAACTGCTGAGTCATCTGCACATGAGGCAATCTGTTCCGAGGCACCCAGTCCTCTCCATTCCCTACAAAACTCAAGTCTCTCTGGGTCAACGTGCCTCATCCTGACTGTCAGAGGCCAGCCACATTCCTGGGCTCAAGACAACCCAACCTCCTTTTGGATTCCCTCAACTTCCTGGAGATAATGACTCTCAATGGGATTTGAACTTTTCAAAACCACCTGAGTTCTCTGATCACACACATGACCTTTGGGACTAGATTAGGGGGCAGGAGCACCCCAAAGCCACAGAATCGTGGAATCTCAAGGTTGAAATGAATAGGCCTGCCAAAGAATGCTCAAACTACCGCACAATTACACTCATCTCACATGCTAGTAAAGTAATGTTCAAAATTCTCCAAGCCAGGCTTCAGCAATATGTGAACCGTGAACTTCCTGATGTTCAAGCTGGTTTTAGAAGAGGCAGAGGAACTAGAGATCAAATTGCCAACATCCGCTGGATCATGGAAAAAGCAAGAGAGTTCCAGAAAAACATCTATTTCTGCTTTATTGACTATGCCAAAGCCTTTGACTGTGTGGATCACAATAAACTGTGGAAAATTCTGAAAGAGATGGGAATACCAGACCACCTGACCTGCCTCTTGAGAAACCTGTATGCAGGTCAGGAAGCAACAGTTAGAACTGGACATGGAACAACAGACTGGTTCCAAATAGGAAAAGGAGTATGTCAAGGCTGTATATTATCACCCTGCTTATTTAACTTATATGCAGAGTACATTATGAGAAATGCTGGACTGGAAGAAACACAAACTGGAATCAAGATTGCTGGGAGAAATATGAATAACCTCAGATATGCAGATGACACCACCCTTATGGCAGAAAGTGAAGAGGAACTCAAAAGCCTCTTGATGAAAGTGAAAGAGGAGAGTGTAAAAGTCGGCTTAAAGCTCAACATTCAGAAAATGAAGATCATGGCATCCGGTCCCATCACTTCATGGGAAATAGATGGGGAAACAGTGTCAGACTTTATTTTGGGGTGCTCCAAAATCACTGCAGATGGTGACTGCAGCCATGAAATTAAAAGACACTTACTCCTTGGAAGGAAAGTTATGACCAACCTAGATAGCATATTCAAAAGCAGAGACATTACTTTGCCAACAAAGGTCCATCTAGTCAAGGCTATGTTTTTTCCTGTGGTCATGTATGGATGTGAGAGTTGGACTGTGAAGAAAGCTGAGCACCGAAGAATTGATGCTTTTGAACTGTGGTGTTGGAGAAGACTCTTGAGAGTCCCTTGGACTGCAAGGAGATCCAACCAGTCCATTCTGAAGGAGATCAGCCCTGGGATTTCTTTGGAGGGAATGATGCTAAAGCTGAAAGTCCAGTACTTTGGCCACCTCATGCGAAGAGTTGACTCATTGGAAAAGACTCTGATGTTAGGAGGGATTGGGGGCAGGAGGAGAAGGGGACGACAAAGGATGAGATGGCTGGATGGCATCACTGACTCGATGGACGTGAGTCTGAGTGAACTGCGGGAGTTGGTGATGGACAGGGAGGCCTGGTGTGCTGTGATGCATGGGGTCACAAAGAGTCGGACACGACTGAGCGACTGAACTGAACTGAACTGAACACAGGACAGGGGCAAGGGCATAAAGGGAGGCCTTTGTACCACATGGATCTCCTTCCTACAAAACAACTTAGGAATGTGTGTCAGACATTCATCCTTCAGGGACCTGGGAGCTAGGTAACACTGCTTTGTGGCTGGCTTATGTCTAAATTGCTAGCAGTTCCTCGGTTCAACAGCTAGTCTTTGTTTTTCCATCTTCATGTTTCCTGGTCATTAACTCTTTGAAGTCAGTCCAACGTATTGCGTGGGCTTCCCTGGTGGCTCAGTGGTAAAGAATTCATCTGCTAATGCAGGAGATGGGTTCCATCACTGGGTCGGGAAGATTCCCCAAGAGGAGTGCATGGCAACCCACTCCAGTATTCTTGCCTGGAGAATCCCATGGACAGAGGAACCTGGAGGGCTATAGTCCTTGGGGTTACAAAGAGTCGGACATGACTGAGCGACTAACACACACAACCCTGTTCTAGAGGAAGGGGTAAGACTCTTGTGGGAGCATCTTCTCAGCTCCACACCTCTCCCCAGGGGAAATACTGCCTAACGAGGAACAGAACAGGGCCCTCTGCAGTGTGGAACCCCTTGCCTAGGTGTGAGGGTAGTTCTAGGAATGAACCTCAGGGGTCCTCGAACCCTGCATGACACAGCCCTGGCACTGACCCAGGCTTTGTCTACCTATCTCAAAAGAGGAGGAACTTGGATCCCAGCACCACTGCACATGGGGTAGATTGTTGGCATGTGAACTGAAATCTGATTCCAACTTCCTGGAAGCCAAAGAGACTTTGGCCTTGGGCAAAGGACCTTTGGCTGTGATTTGCACATTTATGCAACTTACAGGCTAACTAGAAAATGCTAGTTGAGTACAACAAGCAAAATTACAAATATGTATACTTTCAAGAGGATGATAAAAAAAAAGTGAACTGTGTACCTGTGATAGATGACGGTATGAGCCCAAAGGTAGAATTAAATAAGTCATGTGCAGCCAAGACGTGGCTGAAGTAGTTTCTGCCTTGTTTCACTCTGACCTTGAACTAGGTCTCACTCAGCATTTCACCATCCCCACAACTGTGTGTGTGTATTACGTCACTTCGGTTGTGTCCGACTCTTTGCTACCCCATGGACTGCAGCCCACCAGTCTCCTCGGTCCATGGGATTCTCCAGGCAAGAATACTGGAGTGGGTTGCCATATCCTTCTCCAGGGGATCTTCACCACCAGGGCATTGGACCCGGGTCTCTCACATCTCCGGCACTGGCAGGCTTTACCACTAGCGCCACAACTAAATCCTCCCTACATTAGACGGAAAGGCAGATTGTGTTGGGAGTTCACTGGGAGAAGCAGAGGATTTCAACAGAAATCCCTAGCAGCCAGATCTCTCCTCCCTTAGGTGTGTCCTTCATCGGCCCCTGTCTGGGTCTCCTTAACTCCCTGTTTCTTTTCAGTATACTTTCCCCATCTCCTCTTTTGAGTCAAGTAGGTCCAGCTCTTGCCCTCAACTTGCCTACTTCACTGGGCATGAAAAACAGCTGCAGGTCAGAATTTCTCAACCTGCCAACATGAAAGCTCCCTGGGAACAAGGGAGGAAGGTAAATTCCAGGTTCCCACCGCAGACCCACTGGGTCAGAAACACAGCAATCTGCAGTTTAACGAGCCTTCTAGATGAGTCGAAAGCGTGCTTCCTGATTGAATTAACCTCATCTCTGAAAACAGTTCACTCATCTTTGTTACTCAGGCAGCCCGCTGAGGAGGGAAGAGGAAGATTCTTCTCTTGATGCCCCCTGGCAATCCCGTGGTTATCAAACTATTTTGCCAAGAAAAGCATGTTTGTGGGGGTGGGGCCAGATGGTGGCGGTGGTGGGGATTCTCCTGAGCCAAACTGTTGCAGACAAATGCACAGTGAAAAGTGTAAAAGTGAAAGCGTCAGTCACTCAGTCCTGTCCGACTCTTTGCGGACCCCACTGGACTGCAGTTGGCCAGGCTCTTCTCTCCATGGAATTCTCCAGAGAAGAATACTGGAGTGGGTAGCCCTTCCCTTCTCCAGGGGATCCTTCTCACTCAGGGAGTGAACCCAGGTCTCCTGCATTGCAGGCAGATTTTTTACCATCTGAGTCAGGAGAGAAGCAAATGCATAGTCACTGTAAAAAAAAAAAATATTTTGAGAGAACATTAGTAAAAGTTAAATTTGCATTTCCCAAAGGAACCCACCCACAGTCTCCTGTACATCTTTCTAGAGATATCTGAGCACACAAGTAAACATGTTTATACTTTTAAATAAAAACCCACAGAAGAAACGCCTTCCTTGAAGGTTAAGAAATGTATGGAGGTATCATTCACCCATTCTCCCCCTCTCCTTGACTGTTGGGGCAGCAGACAAAACACAGAGGGATGTAGAAATCAATCAGTTGGCTTTTTTTTGGGGGGGGGCATTTTCAGGTTTGTGGCCTTGCCACACAGGAAATATTCGAAAAGACGTAATTCTGACAACCAAATACTTAAGTTTTATGGGTTTAGGACTAAGAATTGCGGAGAAGAAAAGGTGAGACCCGGGACGGAGATCCACCGTCTTTACAGACCCTCAGAAAGCCACAACGCAATTAAAAAAAATGGAAATTATCACAAACACCCAGCATGAGCGTCTCAACTTGTGAAACACAAAGGCGACAACGTCAGGACCAAAGTCAGTTATCACTCATTAACATTTGCGGACAAAGGGACTTCATATCTTCCAGGCGTGCCACGTATCTATCTCCCTGTCCCACTTTCGTGTACTGCAATCCGCAGATCACACCCTTTCGAGGAGAAAGCCTGGGTGGAGGTTGTTTTTTTTTTTTCCCACGGATCCAGGTTTTACTGCGCGTTTTCACACAGCCCCAGGGCGGAGGGGGCCGGCGGCGCTTGAGTGACGGGCTCCCCACACCGCCCCTAGGCTCCGCCCCTCCGTCAGGGCCCCCCCGAGGCCACCCCGTTGCGGGGGAGCGCGCTGAGAGCGCGGGCGGCGATTGGTTGAGGGCCAGGTTGGGCGGGGCGCGGCCGTCCGGCCCTATAAAAGTGCGGCGGCGCGCTTGTCTCGGTTTTGCGTCGGCGTGTGTTCTGCGGCGTCGTTTTCTCTACTTGGTTGGGGCGTCCCTAGCGGTCCGGGCCGGAGAGCCTTTCCCCCGAGTCATGGCGACGAAGGCCGTCTGCGTGCTGAAGGGCGACGGCCCGGTGCAAGGCACCATCCACTTCGAGGCAAAGGCAAGGGCTGCCGGGGACGAGAGGGGAGACAAGCGGCGAGCGCGTGAGCGCCAACCTGTGCCCTGGAGCGGGAGGCCGGCCCCGCCGGGCCTCGGGCCGCCCTCGCCACGCCTCCCTCCCCCGGCGCGCGGTTCGGCGGGTCCGCGGTCCACTCCCACCCCCGGGCCGCCCCGCGCGCCCGCAAAGTGCTGAGTCACCGGGCGAGCCCGGGGGCGATGCGAGGCGAGGCCTGGGCGGGGGTGCAGGAAGGGAACACCCGGTCGGCCCCTTTGTGTGTGTGGGGGTGGGGGCGGTGAGGCCGACAACCACGGGCCCGGGAGGGCGGAGAGAAAGCGAGGGAGGAGGAGAACCGGATGCCACGGCGCCCCTTCGACGTCCGCAGGCCCCGACGGACCAGCCCTGCTTTGAGGAGGCCGTGTGGCTATTCCCCCCACCCCCCTACCCCCTTCTTGGCGGGGTCAGTGTCTGGGTCCTGACATGCTGCGGATTCTTGAGTTGCGCAGTCCCGAGGCCTGGCCCGTCCTTGAGATCTCGGGGTTGGCGGGGTGCGGCCGGGCCTTCAGGAATCTCGTGGCATCCGTTATCCTTTTGGGGCTTCCTTTGCAGCTCCAGTGCTCCAGCTCAGGGATCTGCGAACCACGCGCACAGTCTGTGCCGGGTTTGGTGTTTGTACAGCCCTCGAGCTGAGTGGTTCTATCTGTTCAGGTCTTTGTATTTTTATTTTTGTTTTGTTTTAATGTTTGTGTTTAAAGGAAAACACTAGTACGCAACAGTGACCCTTTACAAAAAAGTTTGCTGACACACCCTGCTCTAGGTCATGGTCAGGCTCTGTGGGGACGGAGAAGACGGCCCTGGTCAGAGCTCCAAAAAAACCCAGAGATCTAACAGACTCCCTTGTTTGGGGGGTTTTCTAGAGAGCGATATTAATCCTGGGTTGCACGGCAGATTCAGACTCACCGCGTGCGTGCTAAGTCGCTTCAGTCGTGTCCAGCTCTTTGCGACCCCATGGACTGTAACCCGTTAGGATCCTCTGTCCATGGGATTCTCTAGGCAAGAGGAACCGGAGTGTGTTGACGTTTCCTCCTCCAGGGGATCGTCCCAGTCCAGGGATCGAACCCAGCTCTGCTGCATTGCAGGCAGATTCTTGACCCGCTGAGCCGTTAGGGAAGCCCCAGAGTCACTGGCAGAGCTTTTTAAAATAGAGATTCCAGGGCTCAACTCCGGATCAGTTACGTCAGAACTTGGTGCCGGTGCAGTCTGAGATTCGGTGTTTTTAAAGCCTCCAAAGTGATTCATGGCGGATTGAGAATTCTGTTGATAGAGGGCAGTGGATGAGGTTCGGGAGTCCAGGGAGAGGAGGGCTAGAGTAATTTCCTTTGCACGGAATTGTCATTTCTGTGCTTGGAGTATTCCTGTAAACATTTTCAGTCATGTGACTTTGAAATTTCTCTACCGGTAGGCCTGTTACTGAGAGGGTATTGGACAAACCTCTGCACGAATCATGTAAAACAAAGTGTACAGAAACACAGTGATAATACTGTGAAGCACAGAAGTTGTGAGGAGTGTGAAACATCTTTTCACAGATGTTGTGAAAAGACTGTCCCAGATCTTAGGTTGCCAGTGGGTGGAAAATTGTGCTGGCTTGTTAATCTTGAGGGAGTATTTAAGGTACCAATGAGATTTACAGTGGTTTATGGAAACATGAGAGGATATGCAAAGTGTCCTATGTGAGATTTATACAAGGAGAACTTAAATATTTGAGCTTAATTTTTTCCTTTTGGTGGTTTCCAAATTTTCCGTAAAGGCTTTTTGACATTAGACTAAACTTTGCTCTTTTCATTTGTCAGACTGTCTTGTCTCTCCTCTTGCCTCTCACTAGAGAACCTAAGAAGCCTCTGAGGAATTCTTTCCCTCCTCCACTGAGAGGCAGCTCCTGGTGTCACTTAGATTCAGAAGCCAAACTGTGGAACCTGACGCAACCCGGGCCCCCTTAGTTTTTACGCCTTCCCTGCGCAGCTTGTATGGCTCCCTCTTCTGGGTTCTGAACCTCCGCTTTGGTGGTGCTCTCTGCACCTGATAAAAGACCCTTGGGTATGCAGATGTATTAAACTGTCAGTAAACTATCACCTGTACTTCTTGGCTTATTGAGTGTTTAAAATTTTTGGATTAGTTTCCAGTTTTCAAAAATCGGAAATTTTCACCTTTTAAGTCCAGAGTCTAGCTTGTCTTGAAAATCATCTGGAGAAGGCCCCTGCTGAGCCTTCATTAGCCTAGAGTGACACTGCGGCCCGTTTCCCTTCCTCCTGCTTCCCTGACCTGTTTCACCCATTTGAGAGAATAGCCCAGTTCCCGCAGGATGTACCAGGCTGCTTACCCTTGAACTTCTCCTGTGCATTACCAGTTGAGTGGGCGTGTGGAAGAGCCTGCGTGTTTGCCTCTCTGTGCTCTTGATAACATGGTGCAGAGAGCACCACCAAAATGGAGGTTCAGAACCCAGAAGAGGGAGCCATACAAGCTGCGCAGGAAAGGTCTAAAAACTAAGGGGGCCCGGGTTTGGGGGATAACGGTCACATTTGGCTTTTTCCAGAATGTTCTATTAAATTTCGGATTTTTCTTTACCTAGAGGAATCATAGTGTGTCTGTCTTCAAAAAGAAATACAAGAGGCAGCAGTCGCCACGCTACTTTCCAGGAGCAGTGATACCTAGCCAGTGGAAAATCAGATCTTCAAGGCCTAACACGTCTTGTAACTGTCGGCCCTGTCTTTTTAAAAAAACAGAAACACCATCTGCTATTCCTGTATGGTGTGGTTGCTGTGTTAGGTTTATTTTAGTTGCTAAGATCTCTCTGTGGCTGTGGAAGTAACTTCTTTGACTTGTCTATGTAGCGTGCAGTACCATTACCCATCACCTTTGCTGGGATTGCAGTGTTTTGTTTTTCTTCACCTGCTTCGGTGTTTTATTGTCCCTTCTTTTTGATCTCAGGAGTGGAAAGGTTATCTAGGTTTCAATGCCTGAAAAGCCTCGAGAAAGCAGTACTTCTGGTTAGACTAGGATCAGCTTCCCAGTGGCAATGAGGAGGATATTCTCTGGCTACAAACCAAAAATATCCATGTGGGAAACTGATAAACGTCCCTCTCCTGGGAGGAGTGGAGAAGAGGGACCATGGGATAGCAAGTTGAGTATTTCCAGGAAACCTTTTTTTTTCTTTTTAAGACAATCTGTGTGTTTGATAATACAGCAGTGTCTGCATGAAGAAGATGCTGAAAAGTGTATGACGTGCAAGCAGTTGGGTTCACAAGTTTGATACGTGCACATATACTTAGCCACACACGAGCACAACCTGTTTGAAGTATTTACAAAATAAGCAAGAACTTACTCGTATTACACATGAGTGGTTAAGCAGCTACCTGGGGGTTCATTGCTAGAACGTGGTAGGCCTTTCTAGCCAAAAACCTTGGACACAGGCTTTTGACTCCCGAGTTGCTGTTCTTTTCACTTTTCCTGTGAGTGGTAAAGGTAATTCAGTCGTTTTCTTTGCTCAGAAGCATTTGCCCTCTTTTCAAACTTCTCTCACTTTCCTTTGACTAAAGGGAGATACAGTCGTGGTAACTGGATCCATTACAGGATTGACTGAAGGTGATCATGGATTCCACGTCCATCAGTTTGGAGACAATACACAAGGTGGGTGTTGTCCTGGTGACGAGCGATTCACAGTCACCTCACCTAGTGAGATAAACCTAGTAGTGTGTGTGTGTGTGTATGTGTGTGTGTGTGCTCGCGTGTGCTTAGACGCTCAGTTGTGTCTGATTCTGCAACCCGTGGACTGTAGCCCTCCAGGCTCTCTGTCCATGGGATTTTTCAGGCAAGAGTACTAGAGTGATTGCCATTTCCTTCTCCAGGGGATCTTCCCGACCCAGGGATTGAACCCAGTCTTCTGTGTCTCCTGCATTGCAGGTGGATTGTCTATCTGCTGAGCCATCCAGGAAGCCATCCCCACACATTAAAAACTTGCCAACAATTTTTTAAAAAGTCAATAGGACTACTCAAATCAGCCTCAGGGACAAAAATGACTGACTCATGGAATGGAAGGGGGAATTGATGTTTTTATCTTACTATTGGTTGATTATGTAAGAATCTCAGGTGTTTTTAACAATAGAAAACATTACTGCTACTTTCTGACCTTCTTGGCCTTTGGTCCTTGTGAGCTGGGGGTTGAGGGTGGGTGTGACAGGCAGGGGGTACATTTATCATTACCCTGGAAGAACAGCTCCACAGCTCCAACACAAGAGCCTTAGTTGGGACGGGGTTGGAGGGGAAGGAAGAGACAAACTGATGATGGCCTGTGAAGTGTTGGTGCTGTGGATTGAGTTTGATTTTCTCCATTTGGGATCAGAAGCAAGTTAACAAAATTTATGGATTAAGTTGCTGTATTTGAGTAAACTTAGTCTTTCAACCTTCTGTGATGAGAACTTAATTCATTTTGCTGGAACCTGTTTTTAATGTCCCATAATTTGGTTCCTTTAAATAGTGATTTAAGGGTCAGATGTGATCCACTTCAACAATTATAAAAATTCCTGGGACTAAGAGGTGGTCCAGTGGGTAAGACTCCACCTAGTTCCCAATGCAGGGGGCCTGGGTTGGATGCCTGGTCAGGGAGAGGAGTCCCCACATGCACGCCACAACCCAGAGGCCGCATGCTGCTGCCTAAGGACCCTGCGTGCCTCAACTAGAGACCACGTGTGCAGCAGCTGAGGCCTGGCGCAGCCAAAGGAAAAACATTCCCGCCTCCGGTGGGAGGCGACTGCTGTTTGGCTTCGACTTACTCTGCCACGTCTTGTAACCTGCGTGTCGTCTCCCTGAGTGGGGAGGGTGGGGGCTGTTCACAGCCTTTATCCATCCCCCACTCCACCTGACAGCCATCGAGTGAAGACCCATGTCCCGAAAGAGCCGCCTCCATAGTTGTGGAAATGCTCTTCCCCGGTGCTCAGGAGTGCCATTTTCACAGAGTACAACCTTAAGGCCCAGAGTCGTGCAGGGCAGCAGCCCTTGGACTAGGATGCTGCTTTATATTCCACAAGCACCAAGACCCTGACCGCAGCTGTCTGGCAGTGTGTTGCTGGGGAGACACGTTTTTTGTAGTTGAGGTAACCTGTCGTCTTAGGAAGTAGGATCATAATCATGGGATTTTAATAGAAGGACCATTGAAGTGCAAGTCAGGGCAGAACCACCCAAGCCCAGAGAATGGTGTTACCTTGACTAGTGTCACACAGTAGTTAGAATTTGTCTCTACTCCCTGCCCTCTGTTGCTGTTGTTACTAGCCCAGAAGTCACATTGTGGGTCAGTACTTTTCTCCAGTTGAGGCTTTTAGCAATGACCAGTTTCGTTTTTAGAATTTATTTTGGAATTTTGATTTATAATTCAGCTGCCGTTTTTTTTTTCTTTTGTAAACAGGCTGTACCAGTGCAGGTCCTCACTTTAATCCTCTGTCCAAAAAACACGGTGGGCCAAAAGATGAAGAGAGGTGAGTGACCTTAATTCTTTTTTGAAATATTAGTGCTGGCTTTGGGCAGGGGTGGTCAGTATGGTTTACTACTTGCAGATTGTATGCTAAGATAATTGCACTTCTGCTTTTGAATTTGTTGCTCCACGTAACGCCTTGCCCCCGAGTACTGGAATGGCATTACTCCCTGGGCTAAGGAATTGACAAATGGGGACACTGCAAACGATTTGGGTTTTGTAGCGTTTATTGAATAAAGAACTAATACAAGTGTCAAAGGGAACTAATACAGGAAATGTCATGAATAACAGTACTGTCAACTACTAGCAAAATTAAAACATCATTGTGAAACACTGGGAACTTTGTAGATGAAAATTTAATGTTGAAAATTCACTGAGACTCCCCTTGTATGTGTTCGTTTTCTGAAAGCCTTTCAGGAAAATACTAAATTTTAAGGACAAGGATTAATTTACGTTTATATCAAAGGGCTAGGGGCATAACTCTTTTAGCCATGCCAAGTATTAATAGGCATAACTCAGTAACTTAGAGTTTACCCTCTTAAGTTTACTTTACCTCTGAGGTTAGGGGTGCACCCCAAGTCTTTCCAGAGTGTTGCTTTATAGACTTGAAGCCTTGCTTGAAGAGCTGTGTGTCTGGAACATCTTGTTAGTTGTTTAATTTGTATGTTTTCAAAGTTTTGTCAGTATGGAAAAGTGGATTCTATTTGATAATACCGTATTGCTCTCTCAAGTCACCCTTATATATCTGACTCATCCATTTTTAATTTAGCTTATGAACTAAAGTTAGATAGACAGAAATCAGTCCTAATCCCTCTGCTTTTTCAATGTTAGGCATGTTGGAGACCTGGGCAATGTGACAGCTGACAAAAACGGTGTTGCCGTCGTGGATATTGTAGATTCTCTGATTTCACTCTCAGGAGAATATTCCATCATTGGCCGCACGATGGTGGTAAGTTTTCATATAATAAGGATATGCATGAAATTTCTTCTAACATATGATCATGTATGTTGTCATGACTTCACGATTGTTAATCCTGGCTTCTAAGCTTCCATATAAATTGTACGTTCTGTTCAGATTAGGAAAAGCAATTATTTTGTTGGACACTTAACAGTGAAGGTGAATTAATGGTCAAGGTCGGTTAAGACCAGTTTTGCTAAGATGCAGTAATAAAGCAGATTACCTTTGATCAACCCTGGGATTCTTGAGGCAAGAACACGAGTGGGTTGCCATTTTCTTCTCCAGGATATGAAAGTGGAAAGTGAAAGTGAAGTCGCTCAGTCGTGTCTGACTCTTTGTGATCCCATGGACTGCAGTCCACCAGGCTCCTCCGTCCATGGGATTTCCCAGGCAAGAGCACTGGAGTGGGGTGCCACCGCCTTGTCCAATGGAAACAGAAGCTGTCTTTGGTCTTCAAATGGCCAGGCTTTCTGTCACTACTGGGTTTCCCCCTTGCAGTTAACCAGAGCATTTGAAATCTAAAGTCTGGGGTGGACCTCGGTGCCAGTATTCATTCACGTCTGCAGGTTGTTGTCACTTGCGTAACGTGTGGGAGGCCGTTGCCCCAGGCTATGTAGCCCTGCATCTGGTTCCTACGGAATGCCTCCTGAAGGCTCCCAGAGGACAGCTAACTTTCAGTAGACGCTTCCTATCAGTTCACCCTTTTATCCTTAGAATTAATTTCCTTCTGTAGTTATGAAGCAGAAAAGTCACTTATCAATGTCTGATGTGCTGTGCTTAGTCACTCAGCTGTGTCCGACTCTGTGCCACTGCTGGACTTGCAGCACGCCAGGCTCTGTCCATGGCATTCTCCGGGCAAGAATACTGGGTTGGACTGCCATGCCCTCCTCCAGGGGATCCTCCCAACGCAGGGATCGAACCCAAGTGTCCTGCATTGCAGGCAGATTCTTTACCATCTGAGCCACCAAGTGGTGGCTTAATGTTTTATGAGCAAAATTTAAAAGGCTACTGCTTGAATATTCAAGATATTTTTAGGGCCTCCCTCATAGCTTCAGTTGGTAAAGAATCTGCCTGCAATGCAGGAGACCCGGGTTTGATTCCAGGGTCTGGAAGATCCTCTGGAGAAGGGCATGGCAACCCACTGCAGTATTCTGATTTGAATATTCAAGATATTTTTAGGTTTATCTCTTATTTATGGGTCTGTAGCTAATTAGGCAAAGTTTTTGTAAGTTTATAGTTTTTTTTGGTTCACCTTTCCCCTCAAACCAGTTTGTACTATGAAAGAATGTCTACTGTGATATTACTAAAATTTCTTACGGTAGATTTAGCATGTGGATACTTTGTAACCTAATTCTATGGGTTTCTCGTCTTTTTGAGATAGTACTGCTAACCTAGTGTTTTATGATGTCTGCATCATCAAGAAAAAGCTCTGAATAGTAGTTTCTACTTTTTACTACTAAATATTTATGTATTTTCCTGCTAGTAGGATTATTTTAACATGGTATTTTCTAATATTCAGTGGTTCTTAAAAGTCTTTTGGGTATTGTTGAGGAGATGGTAATTGCTTGATAGCCTGAGTTAATTTGTTGTTAAAACTTTTTAAAGGTCCATGAAAAACCAGATGACTTGGGCAGAGGTGGAAATGAAGAAAGTACAAAGACTGGAAACGCTGGAAGTCGTTTGGCCTGTGGTGTAATTGGAATTGCCAAGTAAACATTCCTTGGGACGTGGTCTGAGTCCTAGTAACTCATCTGTTATCTTGCTAGTTGTAGAAATTTAATTTGATAAGCATTTAACACTGTAAACTTAAAAAGTGTAATTTGTGTGACTTTTTAAAAATTGCTTTAAGTACCTGTAATGAGAACTGACTTATGATCACTTGAAAGATTTGTATAATTTTATAAAACTCATATGCAATTAAAATGTGTTTCATTGATCTCTGTATTTTGCCAGACTTAATCACATGTATATTATTTGTCTGAATTTCTTCGATTCTCTCAAGCCTGCAATAAACATTCTCTGTGGCACTGTATTTTGAGCCTGTTGAAGTATTTAAATTGAAATTCTAAATTAACTTGATATTCATACATAGAGCGTGAATTATTACTAAATCTCTTAGTAATATGTTGACAGGTATTAACTATCTTATAGAACTTTTTTTTGAAAGTGTTTTTAAATGAGATCATTCAAATGTTAAAATTTTAGCGATTGGTAAATTTAGCTAAGACTAAGCTGAACTTTAATCTGAGACAAATAGGCCATTCTTTGTTAGCTTTAGGGAAGTTAAGGTGGTAACTTTATTTTAAAAAGTAGCTGTTTACAATTTAAGAGAGCCCTTTGATAACTTAGTGAAATTGTAAATGGCAAGTTACAGCCTTAGCAGAGTAAGATTAATTTACCTACCTGTCAAAATGGCACATACTCCATTTTTATAGACCCATGGCCACTTATTTTTAATAACAGTCGAGTTTGGCACAACCTGCTTTCAGATATGCCCTTTAAAGAAATACATTATACCCACTGTAAGGTGGAAGCAAAGAAATGACTTAGTTGTGGGTTCTGCCTGTTTAAATACAAGAATTTCTACACCCAATTAGTAATTCAAGTCTGTTTCTCTTAAACACGTATGCCTATAGAAGAATGCTTTAAAATGAAGTGTTGATCTTAACACAGGTTTGACTGTGGGTTATAGTTTATTAATTGAAATTTATAGGATATTTGACAGAGAAGCCAGAAATAAGCAACTGTTTTGGTTGGACTTTAGCCAGTGAAGATCACTTGGAGAGGAAAAGCTAATTTAGAAAAATAAATGTAGTGTATTCAGTTTCAAGTTGGTGATAACAGTATGCTCACAAATTAACATTGGAATTTAAAAACCAACACGAACATTTCATAAGGTAGTTTGTTACATAAATGGACTTGCTTGGGTCTTTAAAGCCTCAAATGTAATTACTACCACTTAATACTTCTGGGGTTTTGTCATGAGCAAATAGGGTGACCTTAATACTTTCAATTGGAAATACTGGACTGTTTCCTTGAAACCCGAACACTAATCAGATGTGTATTTCCAGAAGCGGTTTCAGCTAGGCCTTTTGACACTCAGTGGGCCAACATACACCAGGGTAAGCTTATGACTCAGGTCTACATATGTGAAACGGGATTTTCTCTTTATTTTCCAAACGTTGCCCGGGTACATTTCCCCCCACCACCCATTAAGGATCTTGCTGCAGAAAATCAAAACCAAATAAAGCAGCTTGGCCTCGGGATGAGGGTGAAGAAGCTGTACCAGCACACAAACTAGGACAGTTTAGACACATAATTTAAGGAGAAAAGAGCTTCAAGGCCATAAATACTTGGGTTGTGTTAATGGTTGGTCTTTTCCTTGGCACTAGCTCAGCAGCTTTATGTAACCGCTTCTCTGTACTACTTCAGGTACAGGTTTTCCCTTTAAATATCTTCATGTAACAGTTCTTGGATAACTCACAACTGTTCTTCCTAGTTAATCCAATTATTTTAAAGAAGAGAGAGTACTTTGCAGGGGTGAAAAGCTCAGTTTACCTCTGCTCAGTAGGGGAAAAGAGAGGCAACAGGCAAGGGTTATAGAAACAGTGGGGGCTGCATTTAAGTTCTTAAACAGATGAGACAAAAAGCTATTAAAGCTGCAGACACTAACCTTGATTTTCTTTCACCTTTTTGAAAAATTTAATGGGATGGTAAGACAACCAGCCTTCTAAAGAAGTAATACCCAGGCAATAATTTATAGTACAATTGGCAATGTTGGGGTCCAATGTTCCCTTAGCAAAGAATTTTTTTTACCAATTATTTAGGGCAACATTTACCACAAAGCCAATGGGTGGCGGGTGGGGAGGAGAACACCTTGATTGAATCCCAAAACTCAAGCTTTTCAGTTAACATTAAAACCACTAACTTTTGCCTTAAGATTGAAATGCTAAAAATCAAAAATATTACAGATCAAGTGTTTGAAAATAACTACATAAAGATGTCTGTTTCCATCAAATCAACAAGTCTAATTTAGACTAATACAGCATTAACCACTCAAACTTTGATGAACAGTCCTTTTCCACAATGCAGTGTAGGAAGAATAGCACACATTAAAAGTTTGTTACGAAAATAGAGTTTATTAAAAACATCCCTATTGTTTTTTGAGGAGCTTTCACCGTTACCTTGTCTTAAATTAAAAAAAAAAAAAAAATAGAGAGCACTTCTAATTACGATTTGTAAACTTTTTAAAGTCAAAACTTTTAAAAAGTTACAGCAAAAAGGGTAATATTTATTCATATTTTCAGTATTTTTTTTGTTGTTATTTTGTGACTATTTTTAAATAGAAGGGAAGCAATCAAATTGCTTACAGCTCCCACCAACTACTGCGGGGCTGTGACATAGCAGGAGCAGGTATAATACAGCATCTGTACACCCCAAGCCCTACCCTCCTGTGTTGCTGTCATATCCGACAGATTCCAGTCTCTCTTAACGAGGAGCCTCTGCTGCTGAGCCGGGGTCCTTCTCGGGGTTGACGGATGAGGTAGCCTCAGCAGGTAACTCTTCAGAAGGCTTTGCGACTGCAGGCCCAGGCTCCCCCTTAGGAAGTTCTGAAACAGTGTCTACGTTTCCCGCTTGGCTAATGGGAGGTTCCACGGTCTTGTTACTGCCTGCCCTGTCTGCCACCTCGGGCTTCTCCTTGCCTCGGTTTTCTTCCTTCTCTCTACGAGACTCTCTATCTCTAGAATCTCTCTCTCTGTCTCGATGCCCACTAGAACGTCTATTCCTGTCTTCCAAGTCTCTGTGCCTGTCCCGGTCGGGGCTCCTCCTTCCCCACTCTCTCCTCTCACGGTTACTATTCTCTCGATCATCGTTACGGTTCCCGTACCGTTCCCGGTCATTCTCCACCCTATTTCCAAAGGATCTTCTTCCAAACCTTTCTTGGTCTCTACCTGAATTGAACTGCTGCTGCCTGCTGTCATTTCTGAACGGCTGTGGCTGCTGCTGAGCCGGCGGCGGCTGCTGGGCTGGCGGCGGCTGCTGCGGCGGCGGCTGTGCAGGTGGCTGCTGCTGTTGCTGCTGTTGCTGCTGTGGCGGCGGCTGCCTTCCGTCTCGGTCCTCAGGACCCCCCGGGCCCGGCCCCGGGCCCCCGAGCCCTGGCATCCCGCCAGGCCTGACGAAGGGGCCGTGGGGTGGGAATGGGCCTTTCATTCCATGAGGCGGAGGCATTCCGAAGCCCCCAGGGCCTGGTGGTGGGCCTCGGTGCATCATGTGTGGAGGCATGGGCCGAGGTGGCATCAAGGGAAACCGCTGTAAGTGAGGTGGAGGCATTCCTGGCGGGCGCTGGAGTGGGATCAGGCCAGGTCGGGCACCGAGGAGACCAGTGGACGGGGCCTGGAGCCCAATGACGGGACCTGGTGCAACTCCTTGGGTACCTGATGAGGCAATAAAAATGAGACTGTAAATAAAGCAACACAGAAGACGGCATATTCTATTTTCAGCTGTTTCCTGTGGTGCTTGGAGCAAAATGAAATTCACAATCTTCCAGTGTCATACTGTTTGACAGTCTACCCAGGAGAAACTCAATGTGAAGTCCCAGCAACAATCCATGGCAAGCAGTCCTAAAGATACATCATACAGTTATGTACACACACCTACCTAATACAGGTTGAGGTCCAAATATGTCACATAAGGAGACTAATATACCACATTTTGGAAAAAGTATATCAAAACGTCCTTCCGCACAGCCTTGATTAGCAGCTGTTTTACCACTCAAAATGCTTGAGAAACACAATGTACTATGTCCTAATGAGATAAAGAAATGAACTAGCTGAGCCAACTGAAACTTATTTCAGGTGTACTCTTAGAAATTTTTTACTCTAAGTCTTACTTTGACTTTCTATTAGGAAAAAAATGGGGTCAATGACCCAGAAAATCCAGTGAAGAGGGAGGTTTCTTTGAGTCTATGACACTAAAATGCTTTACGTAGTTAACGTGCAGTCATGTGCTCAGTTGCTCAGCCGCTTTGTGACCCCATGGACTATAGCCTGCCAGGCTCCTCTTAGAAGTTTTCAGGCAAGAATACTGGTGGTGGTCCATGAACTGTATAGCCCACTAGGCCCCTCTGTCCATGGGATTTTCCAGTCAAGAATACTGGAGTGGGTTGCCATATCCTTCTCCAGGGGATCTTCCGGACCCCGGAACTGAACCCCAGTCTCGTGCACTGCAGGCAGACTCTTTGTCAACTGGAGTGGGTTGCCATTTTCCTTCTCCAGGGGATCTTCCCAACCCATGGATCGAAAACACTAATGCTTGTAAAACAAAGATCAACACAAGAACGGAGAGTTTGTTTTCACAAGTCTCTTTTTAAAGCACAGCCTAACATGTAAACTGCTATGCCAAAATGACTGCTGAACTATGCTGAGTGCTCAGCTATTCACCTTCTATTCATTTTCCCAAAGATGGCAAGACTGATAAAAGTTAGTGCTGCTGAAAGTGACAATGACTACCAGTCTTATTTCCTACTTACAGGAGGCATTTTGTTTATGCTTTATTGTAACAGTCAAATTCAACCCATCATGTATGATACAGAAAAGGAGGATTTGTTTCACAACTTAATTAAGTAACAGGTATCATCACCTCTCTCATTTCTCTGCAAATATTAACAATACAACAAGTTACTCGAAAAAGGAAAACGTTCAGGTATTATCAGAAGGTGCCGTCTACTCACATACTGCAGAGATGTCTTTGGCAAGTTGTAGGTTATGACTATCAAGTGTCCATGGTGAGAGAAATGCTTGTGCAACACTGACAGAAAAATAACCTGGAAGCAAACCCAATACTTTTTCATCTTCCCCCCATCCCCAACATCATGTTATTTTATGTTTACAGTTTCAATCACTTCCTCCCACTCACTTTAGCAAACATTTAAGGAAGTCCTACTAAATCCTAACAATAGGTTTTCTGTATACACAAGTATTACTAATATGGAAGACAAGAATTTCTACTTCAGTTTTTGCTCCTCCGAACATATGGTCCAATACTACTCTGTCAGACTTGGGAACTAAAAAGAGTGGACTGAAAATGTACGTGTATCAGTTATAACTCTTAACATGAAGTTGTAACTCTTATCACTTTACTTAGAGTACCTTCTTTTAAATGCTTAAAGAGAAACATTTGGTGAAAAAAACCTCACACAGGAGTGACCCTGGACACATGCCTCAGAAATACGGATAATAATACCTGCTTTTTGCTGATATTAAATGGGATAAAACACTTAAGCATGAGCTCAGAGCTTGGCACATCGCTAAGTGCTGCAGTTATTATTCTACACATCTATTTTGACAAATGGTAAATATCTTAACACTAAGTATTTCACTTTGCAAAAACACTATGTTTTGTATTTCTGATCATTAAGATCTTATTAGCCTCTCCTGGTTCCCCAATATCCACCACAGTTTAGAGTCAAGCAGTTTGGTAATTGAAAGAAATTAAGCTTCCATATATCAGGCCTAAGAAAATGTTAATTACCATAATGAAAACCCACAAATGATGAACTGGATGAATGAGGCAAAGACCTCAGCCCTTCATACACTGTTCACACTCTTAAGAAAATCCCAGACAATGAGCATAACACAGAACTTATACTCTACCTCAGAATGATATGAAATTCACAGCAAACTTTCTTGATGCCACTTATTGTACATTTACTGAGACTGGACCATATAGTGAGACAACCTGGCATCTAAGGTTATTTCCTTGCTCCCACTTTTTAAAGAAATCATACAGTACCAACACTTGTGGACTTTAACTCAAAACAAGCAACATCAAGTGTATGTACCCATGTACAGTCTCTTTCAATAGTTAATCATATACAGAAGCACCTAAATAAAATTTTCATTTCCCACCAGCTTTTACTCAAGGATAAAAATGATAAATGTTTACTCTGTTAAAAGACTTGGTGTGGCACATTCTAGGACCTAACTATAAGCTCAAGGGGCCAATACCAAGTTTTAAATTACACTACAAAAAAATAAATAAATAAATTACACTACAGGGATGGGGAAGGGATTAAAAGTATCTTATTATAACAAAAGAATTAAGTTCAGATGAATCTTTAAGAGGAAACAGACCTTTGCAGGACAATGGGAATACTGACGGCTTCCTCAACTGCCAATTTGACAGCTGCCAAAAGCCAACCTCTATCTTTGTACAGAGATCACATGGGCAATGATTCTTTGTAAACCCATCTCTAGGAACGCATTTCTAAGTTCTTTGTAACATGCATCTGAGGGTACATACAGACGGACTTAACAGGGTTAACTTTTACAGTACATGCATATATATATATATATATTTATTTTGTCAAACCAGGTCTTTAGTTGTGGCATGTGGGATCTAGTACCCTGACCAGGGACTGAACCCCAAGCCCCTGCACTGGGAGAGTGAAGTCTTAGCCACTGGACCACCAGGGAAGTCCCATATAATGAAACCTCCTACAAACAAATTTTTATTTATTTTTAATTTTTGGCCACGACATGAAGCTTTTGGGATCTTAGTTCCCCAACAAGGTACTGAACCAGAGCCCATGGCAGTGAATGCAGGGTCCTAACAACTGGACCACCAGGGAATTCCCCAAAGCATATTTTTATAAAGAAAAAAACCCATTGCCTAATTTATCTATCTAACATATGTGGATATTTAGGATTTACTTAAAATATTATACACTCAAATAATTTTTCTCTTTCATAAATAAGCTGATTTCCCTTTAACCCTTTATGGGCCAACAAAGTACAGACTCCCCTGACAGTATTTCCATAGTTTCAAATGTTGGCCTTCAAAATACACAAGTGGTAGAATTACTGATTTTTTTGCTCCTCTGTTGTTCTGCAGTGAACAAAAAAGTACTGCTTTTAATTAAAGTTACATTTGATTAAAAAAATATATCAGGTGGTGTAAGTTCCTGGTAGGGATAACAGCTGAATTTCATTTTCATTAGGAAAGCTGATGTTACACACACACCAGTGGATATGTAGTGAGTTCCCCAGGTCTAAAGGACATTCAATGTAATTATTCATTTTATTTCAAAGTTTGATGTGCAATATACCATGGACAAGTTTTCCAGAGTTACAAACTTCAAAAAAAAAAAAAAAAAATTCACCCATACGTATGTTGAACATCGAAGCTTTTTTTTACATTGTTACCACATTTACTGTGCTGGGGATGTTGTTCTTTAGTGGCTGTGTCCCAACCTGTGTCTACCCTGTGGACTGTTGCCTGCCAGGCTCCTCTGTCCATGGGATTTCTCAGGCAAGAAAACTGGAGTGGGTTGCCATTTCGTTCTCCAGGGGAATTTTCCGACCCAGGGATCAAACCTGCATTGGCAGGTGGATTCTTTAACACTGAGCCACCAGGGAAGCATGTGCTGGGGATATAAGGACTAAAAATAATAATCTTTTCCTTCAAACAGAATACAGCCTAGTAGAAACAAATGTTAACTGCTCTAAGAGATGGCACACACTAGGATGATGACAAAAGTAAAACTGATACAAGTCGGTGTGTGTGAAAATGAGCAGGAGTCCCATGAGATGTCTGAATTAGGTGTCAGCAGAAGAGAAAAACATTCAGGCCAACATTAGGAATGAAGAATGTTACTATCAAGAGGATGGCACTGCTGAAAAGGCCTATTAGCAAGCTGAAGCAGTAAAGTGTGCTGTTACTGCAGCAGAATGTCTTTTGAATGAAAATCGAGGAGAGAAGGTGAGGTTTATTATTGAAGCAGCTACAATCTGTACAAATACAAATCGCTATCAATTACAAATTAGAAAAAGAAAAAAGATGAGATGTGTGAGGCTGAACAAGGTAGGTCGGGGCATCCAGGTCTTGCATGCGTGATAAGGAACTTGGACTGATCTAGAGAGGTGGGAAAACCACACAGGGATTTTTAGCAGGGATGGTCCTATGTTTGTTTTCAGAAGATCCCTCTTTCAGGAAAGCAAGACGGGGGGAGGAGGGAGGATACTAGAGAGTAGTGAGGCTCTTGTTTCAAGAATCCAGGGGACAGAGGTGAGAGACAACTGAAAGAGGTGCTAGAGAAGGAGGAACATTTAAGCTTTTCAACAGCAGGACTGGAAGAATCCAAGGCTGGAGGAACACAGCTCTCTGCTTTGAACGAGGATGGAGGCATCTGTGCAATGCAGAAATTTAATAACAGAAGCAATTTTTGGAGACAGACGACAAACTTCACATGGTAACACTGAGGGTTGGAGAGGCCTGGGCTACACCTGATGGAAATGTGCTCAAGAGATTGATTAAATGTATAGAGCTCAGAAGATTAAGAGTCATGGTGTTAACTTATCCAGAATATGGATGAAAACAAAAAAGGGAGGAATTCAGACCTGGGGAGACAGCACAGTAGATAGAAAACTCCAAATTTTCTAATGCAGCAAGATTTTAAGGCAGACAAATTATTTAAATTCAAGGAGTAGAAGAAACTTGTGCATGTGTGCTAAGTCACTTCAGTCATGTCGGACTCTTTGCGACCCCATGAATTGTAGCCCACCAGGCTCTCCTGTCCATGGAATTCTCCAGGCAAGAATACTGGAGTGGGTTGCCATACCCTCCTCCAGGGGGTCCTGCTGACCCAGAGATCAAACTTGGGTCTCCTGCATTGCAGGTGGATTCTTTACCGTCCAAGCCACTGGGCAAGAAACTCATTGGAGTTTAAATAGCCAAGGCTATTTCCTATGAGTCAAAAAGCCCTCAACTGTTCCACAACTAAAAAACAAGTATCAAGATTAGAGAGATGCCACTGCTTTCTATAGCAAAGATGTTGGTGATCATGGGAAATAAGAAACAAGTATGTTAAAAGGCTAAAGGGGTGGTGTGGGAGGGGAAGGTTGATATGGTTAGAGACCAGTGTGGACCTTGAAATCTCAGAAGAATAAAGCTTGACTTATTTACTGTGGTGGAGACCAGCTGAATGTGTTAGTTGTATTCTTTCACAGATGATGTAAATTTAAGTTGGATTTTTTTTTTTTTTAAAGCAAGGATCTGCTATGTGAAGAAGGAAAGGGGGGAAAGCAAGGGGAGGAAGGGCAGAGGGAACATCTGAAAAGGCCAATCAGCAGAAAGGATGGTTCTTCTGCCTCTTCTCCACCAATCATCATGTCTTTCATTCTACCACAGCCAATGCCTCTGGGAAGTCCTGGACTTTTCATCAGAAGCAACTTCGTTACTTCAAAATTCTCATTTTCAAGTGCCCCAAACAACTGTCAATCCCACTAGGATCATGTTCCCCATGCCCGCAACGTCTTTCCTTTCCTCCTTACCTGTTTTGGGAGTCCATGGTTCTCCCTCACCATGCTGCTCAGAAATTGGTTTTAAATGCAACACTTCTACCTAATCTGCACCTGAATACGGCTGGGCACCACCCCCAACATGCTGACTGGCCTCATTTTGTTTGTAACTACAACCACAAATTCTCCCTTAATCCTGGCCACCAATTCTAATTTCGTGAGTCAATTCACATTCATATGCTTCTAGGTATCTGTTTCAAATGTTCATTTTTCCTTAATTGTCTGCTCTTACCTGGTTGGTTTTATATAGCTTTTGAGAGGTAAAATTCATATAGCCTACAATTCACCCATGTAAAGGGTGTAGTTCAATGTTTTTAAATATATTCAGTTGGGCAACCATCAAAATAAATTTTAGAACAATTTTTATCATCTCAAAAAGAAACCCTGTATTCATTAACTACCATTCCCCATTTCCCCCCAACCTCCAGGCAACCATACATCCCATTTCCTGTCTCTATGGACTCGGCTATTCTGGACATTTCATGTAAGTGGAATCATACAATACACGACCCTCTGTGACTAGATTCTTTGACTTAGCGTATCCTTTCAAGGCCCATCCAAAGTACTTCATTTCATTACCAAGTAATGTTAAATGGAAGTAAGTTTTATTTATCCTAGTTGGTATAGCATTAAAAGAAGGCATTTATTAAGACTTTTTCATCCACCCACCTACCACCAAACCTACCCTTTACCTGCACCTGTATCCGTATTGCTCCTTCCGTCTGTGAACATCTGTTTGGAACATGTGTTCCAAAGGCTAAATGAAGCCCCACACTCAAACCCCAAATCTAGGCCCCCCTCTCATCTACCTAAGAATATCAACCTAGCAAATCTTTTTTGCTGCATCAAAAATTTCCCCTCTCCCGGGTTTTCCAGTAATAACATGCTGGAGTTTTGTCTATCTTTTAGAAATAAAAACAAAAAAACCCTCCCTCACTGTGGATCTTCCTTCAGCTCTCACCCCCATTTTATTGTTCCCCCATATGGCAAATCTCCTCAGAGTAGGATGTCCAGAATTACTGTACCATTGCCTCCTCTCTCTCATTCTCTCCTATATATATATATATATACACACACACACACACTTATACAGGCTTTTGAACCCATCACTCCAATAAAACCACGTTTCCCAAAGTCACCCAGAAGCTTTCATTTTGCTAAATCCAGTTGGCAAGTCTCAGCGCTCCTCTTTGACCCAACAATGGCCTCTGGTGGTTGCCGTCTCCCTCCTCCCTAGGAACTTTTCTTTACTCAGCTTCCAGAGTACCTCCCTCTACTGTTTCCTAGCTCCCTGGCTGCGCCTTTGCTGGATGGAACAGCACAGGACAGTGGCTAAAAGCATGGGTGTTGGAACGAGGATACCTTGAATTCTAGGCACTACCACTTGGAGCTGTGACCTTGGGCAGGTTATTTCATCTCTTTATGCCTCTTACACTCTATCTACAAAATGGGGATAACTGTGTCGACTTCAAAGAATTGTAAGGCTTAAATGATTGATATACACAAACTCTTAGTTCTCCATACTGTATTTTCAACTGCTAAGTGCTGCAGTATTCCTGGGCTCATCCCTCGCACTACATCCCCTCCCTAGGTAATTTCACGACTGGTGGCTGTAAATGTCGTTTATATTTGCTGACAACACCAGAACTTATCTTTACCAGATGTTTAGCTGACATCTGCACCTAAATGTCAAAACATCCAACATATTTAACTTGACATCCTCACCCTAAACCCACACCTCTTTGAGATTTTCCCATTTCAGGAATGGCGATTACACTACCAAATGCTCAGGTTAAAAAAAAAACAAACAACAAAACGTAGTCATTCTTGGCTCTTCTCTCACGTATGTAAGTTAGGAGAGTCACTTTGAAGGCTCTATCTTCATCCAAAATAGTCCCCTCATTCCACTCTTACCAACTCTTGCAGTTTGCTTTCTCCAGAACTGCCATATACAATCCTTTGAAAAATGGAAACTAGTTCACAACAGTGTTCAAATCTACACTTCCTGTTGCACTCCTGACTGACCCTTGGTAACTAGCTCTGAACTCATCACGGCTGCTCTTATGTTCACCTTGTTCCAGCCCTACAGCCCTCTGTAGTTTGTTCTCAGTCCAGGCTCCCCTTCTGTCTTCTCTAAATGAGATGTTCTTCCTCTGTATCTACACGACTCTTTCCTCTTATTATTTCTCTCTATATTACCTCCTCAGAAGCCTTCTCCAGCCATTTTATTCAAAACAGTACACTTTACACGACATTCCTCCAATCCCATTCTCTGCTTTACTCTCTTCACAGGAATATCTTCATGTGAAATTATTAGTTTACTTATTTATCTAAGTCCCTGCTAGAATGTAAGCTCCAGGAAGACAGGCCTTCTCTTGTCATTCAGGTATCTCTAGTACCCAGAACGCTGCCTGGTCCACAGTAGGTATTGGGAGTAAACATGTAGAACATATGAATGTATGGTGGTGGCATAAACCGACAACTAAACTCATAGACAAGATACCTCTCAGGGGGCAAAAACAGTCTCTCCCCAGGGTGGTCTCTTTCCTTACCTATGAAGACCTGAAATTTATTTTGAGAAAAGCTGCAATGTTCTTTCACAACCTCCTTTTCCGCTCCCAGTTGCAGTTCCACCTTTTTTGATTCCAAAAGAATGCCACTGTGGCACTGTGCATGAACCTAATTCGAAATCTGTTCACACAAGGAAAAAGATATACCAGCCACTCTTATCTCTCCCATCAACGCCCTGAGAGCCTCTAGGCATACAGATATATGGTTGTTGAACCATTGAAAGCTGTCTTTTTTCTTTTAAACTACAGACCTTCAGGAAATTGAAATAATAGTACAACCCAAACATGTATTTCCTTTGCCTAGATTCACCAATTAATAACAATTAGGGCATAATTATTCTGAAGAGACTCCCAGGTGATTCTTCTAGCAGGTACTGTGTTGGGAGCTGGGGAGAATGAAAAAAATGAGCTAGTTTTCAAAGAATGAGAGAGAGAGCACATGTTAGATTGCATTATACATTACTACACCAAAAAAAAAATGTATGTTAGCAAAAACTTAAAAGAAATTTGAGTTTCAATAATATAGTGTAAGTACACTAAGCCGTGTATCTATTTTTAGCATGGCATAGGACATGAAAACCCTAATTTTAAATGAAAAAAACAGAAACCATTATCTCTTAAAAATGACTTCTTGTTTTTTTTTTTTTGCAAAACAATCTACAATAAGGTTTGGTCAATTTTCCTATAGATCTTTTATAGTTGTTTTTTAGAATTTGAGTTTGTATACAGAGGCATAACAGGTGTGACTTGGAGTTAAGAGTTGTACTACTGGAGTCAAGAAGTCTGGGATATACTGGTAATCCATCACTGAATGAGATCATCCATAATTCTCAGTGTTATCTGGAAAAAATCTTACCTGCAGTTCTTCATAGCATTATACTTGTCTACCAAAAATCAATCTAGAGCCCAGAGTTTCTGTCCCTCCTACCTTCCTTAGGCCCCAAAAGCTGTCAGGTTTCAATTAAAAAGAGACTCTTTAGGCTGGAGTTCTGCAGCCTAGAAGGTGCAGACAGAGATGGAGACAATGTGATAAGCACCTTTCACGTTTTTGTGCAAGACTTTGCCAAGGTTTTGTTTGAAGTGCTTCACCTTCTGAGAAAATACAGTATATTCATGTATAAATTCATACCCAAAGTAAGTATTTGTTGTGGATTGATCACTATTAGTCATTCATTGAACAATGTTTTTTATACAAAGTTGAAAGAAGCACTGTGGTGAGTATTTTGGAAGCATTTCTAAGTATAAAACACTAGTGGAATAATAAAACGCAATATTTAGAGTACCAATTCAAATATTTTAAAGCTTTCAAAGAACACTTTTACAGGACAAAGGAACATTTGGTAGACCCCTCTAGGTTATAATTTAATATAACCAACATCACAACCAAGTCTACAATAAGAAAAAAATTAAAATGTAAGAAGTGTTTTAAAAATTAGACATTACCATTAAAAAAATATTGAGAATTTTCTTCAGAATTCCTTTAAATGTTATTCACACTATTAGATTGGTGCTCTAATGTTCTAATTTACAATATTAAAAATTATCAAAAAATCAAAATTCTGGGGAGAAAACTGTAAAGCTAAGTGAAATCACAACTTAAAATATCAATTTTAAAGCACAGTTGACCCTTGAAAAACAGATTTGAACTGTACAGACCCACTTACACAGACTGCTTTCCCAGTAAATACATACTACAGGGTATGTAGTTGGTTGAATCTACAGATGTGGGACCTCGGTTACTGAGGGCCAAGTATAAAATTAAAAGTGGATTTTCAACTGCACGGGAGTTGAAGCCCCTAATCCCAGCACTGTTCAAGAATCAAGTGGAATTACAGAAGTTGACAATAAAATTGTTCATCTTCAAGACAGTATTAAGGTCACAGCTATGGCATAAAAGCAAATATAACTGTTTAATTTACAAACCAATTTGGTCTACATAATTCTTGACATGTTCAAATTATGGAAAATCAAACGCCAGGCAAGGAAGTGTGAAAAATCAAGCTCGAAATACATCATACTACTGTCTAGCAATTCAGCTTGTAGGCCACTCATCTGTGACTTGTGCTTTAAATCTTTGGTAACAAATATTATCAAAAAGAAGCAATCTAACACATACCCAATTCTTACTTATGAAGTTTACCATCATTTATAGCACTGTGACAAAACCGGGGAGAATCTCTGTATAATAATAATTAATGAATGTATGTACCTGACAAGAGAAGAGACTTTAATTTTGCACAATAGGAATGAGTCTGACTTAGCTTAATTTCTTCCTTGAAAAGATATTTTGGATATGCTGGTAACACAATAGATATGTAACACAAACAAACATTTTTTTGTGTATTTTTTTATTGTTTGGAACACCAAAGTAACCCAAATTTCACATTACAATGAAATTTTAAATAAGAATATGTTGTACATTGTATTAGAGATACATGTTATACATAAATTTGGAAAAGTAATAAATACATACACTTACACAGTAAAGAGAATGTACTGAATTGCTATCATCTTTAATATTCCTTCTCTTCTAAATGGTCAACAACTATAAATTATTAACTTTAATGAAATGACCACTGCTCTAGCAAGCTACTTGGGAGTGTGAGGTATTAAGCACAGATTCCTTTAAAATCAAGTAATGAATTATTATTGTGCATCAAATAGTTTTTACGTTTTCAGATTATCGGTTACTAAAACAATAAAAATCTCTAGAAG
The DNA here is from genome assembly GCF_055505025.1 of Bos grunniens. NCBI lineage: Eukaryota > Metazoa > Chordata > Mammalia > Artiodactyla > Bovidae > Bos > Bos grunniens. Next base: position 153,644,783 of record NC_141165.1, read on the forward strand.
ATGGAGGTGGTTCTCTACAAATCTGGTGGTGTGGGCTACTTCAGCCCAATTCCAGAGAGTCATCACTTCCAAACTAACACCTAAACTTAAGTCTGATCATTCAGAAAACTCTTTAAACCAAACCATCCTTAAAGCACCCCACTGCCTCCTTCATAACCAAGGCCCACAACAGAATTTTGGAAGATCTGTTGAACATTTTACTGGCCCCTCTAGTTTAAAAATATCATTGCCACATTTCAGAAATTAAGATCCAAGAACTCAGTTAACTCTCAAGGATATATTTACCTTTCATTTTAAGAAAACAATTTGAGTATCACTAATAGGATAAATACAGATACCATATCATGCTATTTAAATGAAATGCCATTACTATATAACCAATACACATTTTATCACTAAGCCATGATGGAACTTCTATATATGTGAACTTATCACCTGGTTTAATATACTGTAAAAATATCTGAGGCAACCATGCCAAGATACATACTTTCCTAAAAAAGCTACTTCTACTGCTGACAATTAGAACAATTTAAAATAAATTATAGGTACAGTAATATAATTTTAGAATTTCCAAGTATAAATACTCTTTATTCTAAATATTGTCTATGATATTTCTTACCTGTAATAAGCACCCACTATTCACTGAGTGCCTACTTTGTGACAGGCCCCATGTCAGCTGTTTATATATGTTTATGTTAGTCCAACTGAATCACCCCAACACCCTGGTTTAACATTTTTATTTCTTGTCTCACAGATGAAGAAGCTGAAGTTTAAGTATCACCTCCTAGGCTTAAAATTTTCTGTATAGTGTAATGTTGGTTTTTATTATCTTAAGAGAAAACATTAGAGCACCAAGAGAAAACATGAAAGCATCTTAGCTCTAGTCTTCTGTTTCATGGTTGACATCAACAGTATCCAACCTACTTAATTGATCCTTTAGTACTACAATACTGCATGTGATTACTATATTCCTTTATCAAAATGATGGAATTGTGATCAGTCTTTTGGATAAATCCTCCTTTATTTGCATATACATTAAAAAGTCTCACTTCTATAAAAGGTCAAAATTCATGGGATACTCTTTTCAAGATTTCTAATCGAAGGGAAACAAGTGTATTTTTTTCATGATTCAAATAAAACTACTGCATTTTACTTAAAAGTGCTTATTTTAACAAAACTGTTCTTATTTTTATGCTATATCAGATTTTAATGTTTCCAGATCTGGAACAACCTTTATTCCCTAAATTTTTTGTTTTAAAAGTTAAGGACAAAGATCATCGTCAGAGGTGAAGTATAAACAGCCCTACACTGAAAAGCATCCATCCATCCACTTACATAATAAATGTTCCTCTCTCATGGAGCTTCCAGTCTGGTGGGTAGGAGGAGATGGACATCTAAGCAGGTATGTTACATAACAAAAAATGCTAAGACATTTGATTATTTTTCTAGCACTGACTAGCTTTGATATGTTTTGTTTCACATGTTGGCTGAGAGTTTAAATTATACATTTCAGTAGTGATGAGAAATTAAGGGCAGAGTTTCCAAAGCCTAAATGTTAAATAAAAGGTAGGCTGTTTATTCTTATTTGTTTTTGGCTGTGCCATGTGGCTTGCAGGATCTTGGTTCCCAGCCCAGGGACTGAACCTAAGCCACGGCAGTGAAAGCCTGGAATCCTAACCATCAGGCCACCAGGGGAACTCCCTGGGTTATTTATTCTTGAAGGTTGTTCAAAAGTAGTGGTTATCAAAGTCTTAGAGATGATGAAATCTTTTCACTGATTTAATGAATTTACTAAACCCAGAAAAAAAGCACAAATGCAAGCAAACAGTCTCAGGTGATTAATATCTATGGACACCAGAGTAGGAAATTTCATTTCAGTGAGAATTCATAATCAGGGGCATGGGTGTGGGGTAAAGGAAAGAGGGTGATCAGAAAATTCTACCCAACTTAGATTCACTATGATTCTTGTATAATCATCTTATTACAAATATTGGGGGGGAGGGGGTTTGTAACAAAACTGAGATCCAAAGATACTGAGGCTTCCTGGCTCCCAGTCTACTGCTGTTCCTTCTACTTTGACTTCCATCAGGGCATAGACCTCTTAAGCAACTTCCCCATCAAACAAATCATTTTGCATCATTACAATGACTACTGTACACTACTTGTGACAAATTTTAACCATAAATCCTCTTTTACTATTACTCAGTCTGTGTACTAAAATAAAAATCAAGTTTATTATTAACCTAACCTCAGTCTTGGAGAGGGCAGAAGACAGCATGCCATTTAAAAACAAATTAATTTTTATTATAAATGTAGTACACGCAACAAAGTAAAATTTCCAACAGTCCTGAAAACTGCAGGTGAAAAGTAAAAGTCCTACATCACAAACCAATGTCCCACAGCCCTATATCCCAGGAGTATAGGGCTCTTTCCTTAAAAAATCTAAGATTAGGAAAACAAACATTTGTGCACAAACACACACCTTTAAAAAATACAATGAGTTCACAGGATTGAAACATTACAATAGTAAGGATAAATTAACTACCCATTATCAGAATCAAGTGTTAATTATAGTTAGCAATACCACTTCAAATGTAATAATTTGTTATTAACACTTGAAACAAGTATATGGCATATCATTTAAATTCAAGCAAGCAAGGGTAAGGCCTCTTAAAGATGTGAACAATCTAAACCACACTTTCTTGGACCTTAGAAGTTGAGTTGTGGGTAAAGAATACAACAGGTTAAGTCTTATAAGAAACTGAGGGGTCAGTGGGAAAGCACTGCCTCAGGCTGTGCAACTGTCACTCAGGTAACAAAGCCATTTTATTGCAATGTATCAAAGATAGTCTCTTTGCCAGCCTACAGAGAATGGTATCAAAGTCCAGGAATTTTAAATATATAAAAATTCATCCAGACAGAAAAAAAACCTATGTTGCTTAAAAAAAAAGTCTGTATCTTACTATGCCAGGATGTCTGGGGTTCTGTTAATCATGGACTATGTACCAATTCCTGTTCATAGAGATTAGTCTGATCACTTTTTTATACCAAATTAAGATGTGCAAATCCAAAGTTTTATTTAAGACAGAAACAAATAAGATTTCATTTTTGAGGCTGTCTCTTAAGGGTAGACTTGGTGAAGACCATGTACACATATTTAAAAGAAAGGTCTTCCTCCAAGGAAAATAGCCTCAGAGAATAATTTACCAAAATGAACACTGTTTCTAAAAAGCCTAACTTGGGAAGGGGAAAGAAAACTAATGATAAAAAAAATGAACTTACCAAGAAGTGAAACAGGCTGGGTTACAGGAGGGGTAGGCAGATTCGTGGGTGCAGCAGGTGGCACAGCAGAGCCATACATTTTCACACTGTCACCAGACTCGGCGTTTCCTCTAGCCCCAGACACCACTGTTGGAATGGGATTTCCAATAGATAAGTCTTTTGTAGTGTCTTCATTTATACCAGCGATAGTAGCTAAGGAATATAATTACATCAACATGTGAAGCTGAATAATTAATTATCACCCCGGTTAACATGCTTTTGCCATACTACAGAACCTATTACTGGTCCATTCTCCCTCCTACTCCCAACTCCAAGAGGACAAGTGAACACAAAGGAAAAACATGCTTACAGTTTGGGATGCTTATTGGTGGAGTGTGAGGAGGAGGAATGGATACTGGTGGAGTTATAGGAGGTGGGGGTCCAGGGGGAAGAAAACCTAGAATAAGAAAAACAATGCCAACTTAAGTTGTGTCACTTTATTTCAGGCTCTTAAAAGAGAGTATCTTCTCAAATAACTTAGTGTACCTGGTGGCAGATGCATTGGGTTGAATCCTGGGCGCAAAAACGGTGGCGGAGGTGGAGGAGGAGGAACACCAGGCCCAAAGCCTGGAGGTGGAATTCCCAAAGGAGGCGTGAAAGCAGGTGGCTGGAGAGCACCAACTACAGGAGGTCCTGGCTGATGTGGTGGGACCTAGAAAGAAAGAAAGGAAAATGAAGCCACGTATCTAGCCACCCTCTCACTCATATAGTGGGTAGAGACAAAGAAAATACCTTGCTGAAAAAAACCAGTATCTCTAAATTGGGCTTATTATGTGAATACATTTATTAGATAACAGTGGTAATCTGTACCCACTCCAAAACAATGGAAACTACATACTTTTCCCCTTTTCTAAAAATTCTGGGCTGCTTGCTCCATGTGGCTTGCAGGATCTTTGTTCCCCCACCAGGGATTGAAGCTGCAACTCTGCAGTGGGAGCATGGAGTTCTAACCACTGAGCTACCAAGGAATTTCCAGAAATCAGTTTGCCCTATACTTATCAAAGCAAATACCACACTGTGATTCACCATCACCTACACTGGTGTTCTGCCAGAATATTGTTAAAAAAATGTCTCACGGTCAGGTCAATTAAGTTTGAGGAATACAACTCTAAGAAAAGCTACCAGGTAATTTGCACTTAACTGTGATTAAGATCACAGTTCCTGGGGTCAAACTGCCTGTTCCCCCTTTTAAGTCATTTTGTGACCCTGAGAAAGCGACTTACATTACACTCTGCAGACCTCAGTCTACTCATCTGTAAGATGAAAAAGTGCCAACCTCACATAATTATGGAGATTAGAGAATAAATAAATGTGGAGTGCTAATGCCTGACATTTAATACATACCCAACACTTTAGTTATTGCTTAAAAAAAAAAAAAGTATCAATCTTAACAGATTAGTCAAATTTCTTTAAGTGAGCGCTGACATACACTGAAACCTGCACTGGAAGTCATATCCAAAAGGTTGCGTAAGGAGTGCCAATTTGGGGAATCCATTTATAAAATGTCACCGCTAAGAATGTACCAAAGCATGTATTTTTCTCCTAACATTGAGGAAAATCAAGAAGCTAGGCAACCCAGCCCTGAGATAGCTTAGATTTACTTATTCAGTTTTAATGTGAGAAACTGAGGAAAGAAGGTACTGAAAGAAGAGAAAAATCTAGTGAATCACACATGAAAGTATGGATCAAGTACTTCTAATTCTTACCAACACGTTAGTTACTTAGCTCTTAACATGTAGCAGGAAAATCACATTTCAAGTCAAAAAGTTTATGAGGTAATAAGATACTGAATAATCTGGGCAGATGTAAGGCAAAATGAAATTTACTCTGGTTTTTGAAAGCATTTATAAATATTAGGTCTGACATACCAATATATAAGAAATTAATACGCACGTCTATGTACTCACATCTTTTGACTATGAATCTAGACATACATCACCAGTAAGATTTAGAAAGGTATCTTTTAGATGCTTGAAAGCTTCAACAATGCCCCAAGTACTCTTACCTGTGGAGGCGGTACTGTTATCGGTGCGGGAACAGGAATAGGAGGCACAGGCACAGGCAGAGGCTTAGGTGTGGGTGACACTGGCTCTGTGTGTGAGGTTTCAGCTCCTCCATTTTGAGCAACTTCGTTTTCATGCTTCTTGGGAATTCCCTTCCAATCTATGAAGAGTTAAAGAAATATAATCAGAAAGCTCTCTGATTTTAATATCATCAACATTAAAAAAAATCATTTCTGCGTTTAAAATTATAAACTGAAAATGTAAGCCTTTGTTACATACATACATACATACATATATACACAGATGTAATAGTTCTATTTATTATTATTCCCATTTTATGAGAGGAAAACAAAGTCACACACGCTTGGCAGAGGCAGAGATGGGATTCAACCCAGATACATCTGGCTCTTAAGTCTCTGTTCTTAACCACAATGGTGGAGGAGGATGTCTTTGGATCAAAGACCCTGGGAAGGAGGAGCAGAGTTCTTTTTATCCTGGACCAGAGACGCCCAGAACACCTAGAGCACAGACCTTCAACACCTGTCTGCCTGAACAGAAACGCCTAGCTCTATCCGTAAGTGAAGGCGCTGTGCACGCGCAGGGAGGAGGTGGTATGTGGGGCAAGTCCAGCTCCGCACTCCTGACTGAAGTTCTGTAATGTGTGAAATATTTACTCTATTTTGCCATGCCATCCTGTGCTCCTCTTTGTCCTGCTATCTCTCTTTCTCCAGGTCATGTCCCCACAGGCTGGCATTTTCCCCAATGAAAATTCCACTATCAACCTGGCATTTTTAATATCCAGGCTTCAAATAACTGCATCTCCTCATCTTACATGTTTACTTTTGATGGCTTCTCTGGACATTTAAACATTTTCAAAGAAATTATTATGAGGCAGTGGATCTTACTAACAATGTTCAGTTTAAGACTCATCTGATCTGTTAGTTTTTTACACTGAAAAAGTCTACTTAAGATCCACTTAATATTATAATGAATAACGAACCCCACAATCAGTAATTATTTGTGTCTGCATCTCTCCCACTAAATGTAAGTTGCATAAGGGCAAAGGCCACATTTGTCTTATTCACCATTGCTCCCTTAGTTTATAATGGAGAGACTAGCACCCACATATTGGGTATTTGAAAAATCTCAAAAAACAGTTCCTAAGGCAAAGAATAAACATTTGTCATAGTACTACCAAGGAAATAAATACATTAAAAAAAATTAAATACTACTTTACCTGGATTAAGTGTATCACTGTCCAACATTCCTCCTTCACAGAAACTCTCCAGTTCTTCAGGCTTGACTTTGTCCCATGGAATATAAGTAACACCAAGTTCTACATCCCAATACTGCTTATAATCTGCTTTTATTCCTTTGTTTAGGGCCCAGGCAATCTAGTTCAACATTTGTTAAAATATAAAAAGGAAAGGAGAAGAATGTCATAAACTGTTTCCCATGATTCCAATCACTCAGACTTGGTCAGCAAGGGAACAATCTGGCCTGGCTACCCATGGGGCTCACTCAAAGCATCTTTGGCGCCAGGAATCTGGTTACCCTTTCATCCCACTCTTGTTTGTCCTAGAAGGAAATCTGACTGTCAATGACCTTCTTTCTCACTCTTCCAATCACCCCTACTCAGACAGCATAAAACTAAGAGAAAAGGGAAAATTTTATCAGGGACTGGCTGATTGGGCATAAGAAAGTAGGGAACACTTTTAAAAGTCTTGGGTACATCAGAATTACTCAACATTAGACAAAATCCTTTTGCAGTGAAATCCAAGTGTGGAACAGGGTATTGGGACTTTAAGGAAACACTGACTCTGACCCCTCAGAGGAAGAACACCCATGTACCTATATCTTTCCCTCTATCTTTAGTGATTATTTTTCATAGTTCTGAGATGGCAAACTTAAAAAAAAAAAAAAAAAAAAAAAGACAAAATTCTACCATATACCTAGCGTTTAAAATTGTAACCCTTAGGAGATAACCTCTTAAAAAAAAGATGCACATGTAATAATACCCCAGTGTCCAAAACTACAGTTTTTAAAAGTCTCATAATATATGTTACATTTTTTAAAAAATGAATTATAAATGATAAAACAGTACCTTTATGGATTTCTGGTTCACTTTGTAGTTCCCTCGGCTCAGTTTTTGCAGGGCACGATAAGCATCTTGCCTATGAACCATAACAATATAGGCACAACCTCTGGGAGGAATCATCTGCTCAAAAAGATTTTAATATTATAAAACATGATAACAAAACCAAAAAGCAACAAGACATAATATTAAGCAGTCAGTTCCAACAACCTCAATTCCAATCCCCTACACACTCCAGAGCCCTGTGTTCTATAACTGGAGTTTAAAAAAATCTGAAAACTGGTGGCTCCAGTTTAGTCTCAACTGCCAATCATCAACAATCTACAGCCCCAAGCTTTGTTATATAAAGTCATTTTTAGAAAAAGATTTTAGATTAAATTTGGTTATCCAAAAAATGTACTTAAATGCTAAACAAAAACTTAGAACAAACACCTCAACTCCAGCCACATCTTCTACAAACCTAGACCAATTTTAACTTAGGTCTCAAGTCCTTAATTTCGCAAAATAACATTAACCACTTCTATCTACTGTGGTTAAGAAATTTAATAAATACTCACATTAATTGATTCAATTGGACCAAACTCTTCTAAAAGACTGGCAACATCCTGCTGAGTAGTCCTTTTGTCCAGCTGTCCCACCCAGAGTGTAGTACTACAAACTTAAAATAAAATTATAATCATAAAAATATACACATTCCATACTGAGCAGCTCTGTACTTTACATGAAAAAAATCATTACAGAAAACATGCATGAGTTACATTATGATATCCACAAGTTTAAGTATAAAGCACCATATGTGCTACGGCTCAATTGCTCAGTCCCGTACGACTCTTTTGGATCCCATGGACTGTTGCCCACCAGGCGCCTCTGTCTATGGAATTTCCCAGGCAGGAATACTGGAGTGGGTTGCCATTTCCTCCTCCAGCGGATCTTCATGACCCAGGTCTCTTGTGTCTCCTGAAACTACAGGCAGATTCTTTACCACTGAGCCACCTGGAAAGCCCAAAACCCCATATAAGTTTTAAAAATTCTAGAAAATTACAGTAGTACTTCCAGAAATGGAACCAGGATCAGATCAGATCAGATCCGTCACTCAGTTGTGTCTGACTCTTTGCGACCCCATGAATCGCAGAACGCCAGGCCTCCCTGTCCATCACCAACTCCCAGAGTTCACTGAGACTCACGTCCATCGAGTCAGTGATGCCATCCAGCCATCTCATCCTCTGTCGTCCCCTTCTCCTCTTGCCCCCAATCCCTCCCAGCATCAGAGTCTTTTCCAATGAGTCAACTCTTCGCCTGAGGTGGCCAAAGTACAGGAGTTTCAGCTTTAGCATCATTCCTTCCAAAGAAATCCCAGGGCTGATCTCCTTCAGAATGGACTGGCTGGATCTCCTTGCAGTCCAAGGGTCTTCTCAAGTCTCAAGAAGACTCTCAAGAGTCTTCTCCAACACCACAGTTCAAAAGCATCAATTCTTTGGCACTCAGCCTTCTTCACAGTCCAACTCTCACATCCATACATGACCACAGGAAAAACCACAGCCTTGACTAGACGAACCTCTGTTGGCAAAGTAATGTCTCTGCTTTTGAATATGCTATCTAGGTTGGACATAACTTTCCTTCCAAGGAGTAAGCATCTTTTAATTTCATGGCTGCAGTCACCATCTGTAGTGATTTTGGAACCCAGAAAAATAAAGTCTGACACCGTTTCCACTGTTTCCCCATCTATTTCCCATGAAGTGGTGGGACCGGATGCCATGATCTTTGTTTTCGGAATGTTGAGCTTTAAGCCAACTTTTTCACTCTCCACTTTCACTTTCATCAAGAGGCTTTTTTAGTTCCTCTTTCCTTTCTGCCATAAGGGTGGTGTCATCTGCATATCTGAGGTTATTGATATTTCTCCCGGCAATCTTGATTCCAGCTTGTGTTTCTTCCAGTCCAGCATTTCTCATGATGTACTCTGCATATAAGTTAAGTAAGCAGGGTGACAATATACAGCCTTGACATACTCCTTTTCCTATTTGGAACCAGTCTGTTGTTCCATGTCCAGTTCTAACTGTTGCTTCCTGACCTGCATACAAATTTCTCAAGAGGCAAGTCAGGTGGTCTGGTATTCCCATCTCTTTCAGAATTTTCCACAGTTTATTGTGATGCACACAGTCAAAGGCTTTGGCAGTCAATAAAGCAGAAATAGATGTTTTTCTGGAATTCTCTTGCTTTTTCCATGATCCAGTGGATGTTAGCAATTTGATCTCTGGTTCCTCTGCCTTTTCTAAAACCAGCTTGAACATCAGGAAGTTCACGGTTCACATACTGCTGAAGCCGCCTGGCTTGGAGAATTTTGAGCATTACTTTACTAGCATGTGACCTACTACCCAGGTCAGTAGGTGCCCAATATGCTACTGGACATCAGTGGAGAAATAACTCCAGAAAGAATGAAGGGATGGAGCCAAAGCAAAAAGAATACCCAGCTGTGGATGTGACTGGTGATAGAAGCAAGGTCTGATGCTGTAAAGATCAATACTGCATAGGAACCTGGAATGTCAGGTCCATGAATCAAGGTAAATTGGAAGTGGTCAAACAAGAGATGGCAAGAGTGAATGTCGACATTCTAGGAACCAGGACAGTGAAAGGTAAACCGATGAGGTGGGAAAAAACTGGTCTTTTGAAGACACATCTAAAGATTTCATCTATGTAAAGAGTCAGAGAAGCAGCATCTTGCCCAAGAATGCCCTTGGCAAGTGAACAAAGGAGTTAAAGCCTTGATCCCAAAGACCTTGATCACCAACCAATTCAGTGCTTTTGTTCACTGTAAGTAGCTGTCCCTTTTCAACTGTCGAGTGTAATGATTTTTGTTTCATGCTGTGTCCTAGATAATAAGCCCTGCAGAGTCAGAAGTTTTATATATGCCCAAGTCATATTATCAATTAAAATTTCATTAACAGCTATAGACTTATATCAAGAATATCTACTATATATTATTAAACATATTCTAAACATATCATGAAATTCAGGAGATAATGCAAGCTAACACACCCTATAAATTGTGTATCTTTATAAAGTAAGAGGGTATTAGTTGTTCTGGAGGAGCACCCCCACCTTTCCTCAGTGTGCAGAACTAGTTAACAACTATATTTTATACACTTGACTCAAGACACACTATTACGTATCACTGTTAGTTTGGCTCACTTCTCGTTGCTGATTCACAGCCAGCTATAGGTACAAAAGCAAATCTAAAGGTATACGCCAGAGTACAAACAGACAAGACCCAAGAAAGCAGTATTTTCCTAAGTGGTTACAAAGCATTTAAAACTTACGACATGAAAAAAAAAATGCAGGAAATGTGAATTATAAATGTTCACTTACCACTTGCGGTTTCTGCTTTGATCTGAGGAAGGCCTTTCTGTCGGCGTTCTCTTTCCTTTTCTCGATCTCGTCTTTCTTGGGATCGAGACCGAGGAGAATGTCGGCGTCTATCTCTGGACCTAGATCGAGAACGTCGATGCCGAGACCTTCGAGATCTAGAACCAGATCGAGATCGTCTCCTTTTCGGTGACCTAATATTTTCAGGACAAAGGAGAATGGATTAATATACGGAAATAAAGAAAACTTCAGCATGTGTTAATCGCAAGAAGAAAAAAATACAACTAGGGAATTTAATGTAAGATACGTAAGAATTTGTAAGATGTGTAAGAATTTGACAGTAGGGAATTCATTTTAAGGATTTTTAATATGCACAAAGTTAGAAAGCACATATATATTATAAACAAGTTTGCTAACTTATAAAAAAGTATCTCTCATCTTTGATACCTCTAGTATTATTTTAAATGACATCTTTGTAATGAAAAAGCTAATGTCATCACAGAGATATACTGTGATTGCTATTCTCTATCTTCTCAGAAAAGTCTTTTTTTCTGTAGCAATTAAAAATATGTGATCTGATTATAGTATTCCTTACTTTCTTTCCACTTTTTTTTTTTGGCTTGATAAATTGGTAAAGGAACTTTGAATACATAAATCTTACAATTCCATGCATATCTGTAAACAGGCATTACAGAAACTCAGAGGGAAAAAATACTGGCTAAGATGACTTAGTTTTTTAAAACTAATATGTCTCCTGCCCCCATTCTACTCATGCATACAAACATACCAAGTGTTATTTTATTAATCCCATACATCTAAAAACAATTAAATACTAAGTCTCTCAAAACATGAACATCTGGATTAACATTTTCTATAAACTACCTGGATGCTGATCTAGATCTTGACTTTCTGTGATCAGATATGTGCCGCTTAGGCTCTTGAATACAAGGTTGTTCTACTTCCATTTCCTTTAAAAAGAAAAACAAAATACAAAACCCATCATTAAAGGAGAAAATGGAAATTATAAATAGAAAAAAAGAGGCCAAAAACTTACAAAATGCTAAATTACAAATCTCTTGCCCAGAAAGTTCTCTTATGATTACTTGAGACCTAATTACTAGCTTAATGATGACTGGGCATGAGTGGGAAAAGTTTTTTTCACATGGCTCACAAACAAAGAAGAAATACTTATCTACTTCTGGAAATTATTTTGTGAAAGTTAACATACTGTGTTAACAAACCATCACCTAAAGCAATGAATTAGGCACTGTTTAAGCATTCCATACTCTATCTCAATCCTCATGAACCCTATGAAAATTTATAGTATTATTATGTCCGCTTCCCAAAAGAATAAGTTAGGTCACAGAAAAGGTGAATATATTCCCACAGTTAATAGTTTTTCTTCATATTCAAAACTGAAGATAGAAAGCCAACAAACAGGCAGGAATCTGCTTGTAAATCAAGGGAACCAAAAAATAACCAGCAACCGGAGAATGAAGCTTTACCTGATGTGCCTTCTGTGTAAGTGGCTCATTTTGTGCCTGAAAGGAAGTTTGGAAGGGCTGCTGCACAGGTGGAGTTGGAGGAATCACGGGCTGAGCCATGGGAGGAAACGGAGGTGTAGGAAGAAGGCCAAAGCCTGGCATCTGTCCATTAGGAGGAAGTGGAACCTTGTTTGTTTTAAAACAAAAAAAAATTGTATGAGTAGATTTTAAGTAACTGCTACCAAAAATAATTTTTAAAAAATTTTAGTTAACTTTATATAAAACTAAAACATCTTCAATAAATTTTGATCAAGGAAAAACTATGACATTCAACCATGACCAACAATTTCTACATATACAATTTTTATCCAAAGAAACTGCTTATATCCAAGAACACAGCTTAAAAATCCTACAACTCATTTTAAAATTAACACAAATGTCAGGTTTTATAATTTAAAAACATACCTTCATTTATAAAAACATACCTTCATTTATATGAGAAAGCAATGTGACAGACTAAACTTAAAATCAGAGGTACTCTACTGCAAATATTCTCTCTTCAACTTTAAAGGCAATTAAGCTTTAGGGGAGGAAAAGTATTTAGAAGCACTGACTTCTAAGTTTGTTTTAAGTTTTACTCCAAGGGGAGTTTCAGCCAACATGCCTACGGCTGAATTTATTTAGGGTTTGAAATATCATTATAATGAGAGTACTATGTTCACAATCTAACAATTTTATACACTTAACATTCTAATGCCAATACAATTATACAATACAATTATAGTGTAATATCACTATAATATAAAAAAGCAGTCTCTCTAAATTATTAATAAACTATCAATAATTGTTAAACATTTGGAATTAAGTTCATAGGTTTCATTTGTATTTTAAACAGGATATTTTTTAAATTTCATCTATCAACAAGTCATAGAGTTTTGTCAAGAGAACACATTGCTCATAGCAAATACCCTCTTCCAACAAAACAAGAGAAGACTCTACATGGACATCACCAGATGGTCAACACTGAAATCAGACTGATTATATTCTTTGCAGCCAAAGATGGAGAAGCTCTATACAGTCAGCAAAAACCAGACCGGGAGCTGACTGTAGCTCAGATCATGAACTCCTTTATTACCAAATTCAGACTTAAATTGAAGAAAGAAGGGAAAATCACTAGACCATTCAGGTATGACCTAAATTAAATCAATCCCTAATGATTATACAGTGGAAGTGAGAAATAGATTTAAGGGACTAGATCTGATAGAGTGCCTGAGGAACTATGGACAGAGGTTCATGACATTGTACAGGAGACAGGTAGCAAGACCATCCCCAAGAAAAAGAAATGCAAAAAGGCAAAATGGCTGTCTGAGGAGATCTTACAAATAGCTGTGAAAAGAAGAGAAGCAAAAAGCAAAGGAGAAAAGGAAAGATATACCCATTTAAATGCAGAGTTCCAAAGAATAGCAAGGAGAGATAAGAAAGCCTTCCTCAGTGATCAGTGCAAAGAAATAGAGGAAAACAATAGAATGGGAAAGAATAGAGATCTCTTCAAGAAAATTAAGAGGTACCAAGGGAACATTTCATGCAAAGATGGGCTCAATAAGGGACAGAAATCGTATGGACCTAACAGAAGCAGAAGATATTAAGAAGAGATGGCAAAAATACACAGAAGAACTGTACAAAAAAGATCTTCATGATCCAGATAATCACGATACTGTGATCACTCACCTAGAGCCAGACATTCTGGAATGTGAAGTCAAGTGGGCCTTAGGAAGCATCACTACGAACAAAGCTAGTGGAGGTGATGGAATTCCAGTTGAGCTATTTCAAATCCTGAAAGATGATGCTGTGAAAGTGCTCAATATGCCAGCAAATTTGGAAAACTCAGCAGTGGCCATAGGACTGGAAAAGGTCAGTTTTCAATCCAATCCCAAAGAAAGGCAATGCCAAAGAATGCCCAAACTACCGCACAATTGCACTCATCTCATGTGCTAGTAAAGTAATGCTCAAAATTCTCCAAGCCAGGCTTCAGCAATACGTGAACTGTGAACTTCCTGATGTTCAAGCTGGTTTTAGAAAAGGCAGAGGAACCAGAGATCAAATTGCCAACATCTGCTGGATCATGGAAAAAGCAAGAGAGTTCCAGAAAAACATCTATTTCTGCTTTATTGACCATGCCAAAGCCTTTGACTGCGTGGATGACAATAAACTGGAAAATTCTGAAAGAGATGGGAATACCAGACCACCTGACCTGTCTCTTGAGAAATCTGTATGTAGGTCAGGAGGCAACAGTTAGAACTGGACATGGAACAACAGACAGGTTCCAAATAGGAAAAGGAGTATGTCAAGGCTGTATATTGTCACCCTGCTTATTGAACTTACATGCAGAGTACTTCATGAGAAACGCTGGGCTGGAGGAAGCACAAGCTGGACTCAAGATTGCCAGGAGAAACATCAATAACCTCAGATATGCAGATGACACCACCTTTATGGCAGAAAGTGAAGGGGAATTAAAGAGCCTCTTGATGAAAGTGAAAGAGGAGAGTGAAAAAGTTGGTTTAAGCTCAAGATTCAGAAAACTAAGATCATGGCATCTGGTCACATCACTTCATGGCAAATAGATGGGGAAACAGTGGCTGACTTTATTTTTTGGGGCTCCAGAATCACTGCAGATGGTGACTGCAGCCATGAAATTAAAAGACGCTTACTCCTTGGAAGGAAAGTTATGACCAACCTAGACAGCATATTAAAAAGTAGAGACATTACTTTGCCAACAAAGGTCCATCTAGTCGAGGCTATGGTTTTTCCAGTAGTCACGTATGGATGTGAGAGTTGGACTATGAAGAAAGCTAAGTGCCAAAGAACTGATGCTTTTGAACTGTGGTGTTGGAGAAGACTCTTGAGAGTCCCTTGGACTGCAAGGAGATCCAACCCGTCCATCCTAAAGGAGATCAGTCCTGGGTGTTCATTGGAAGGACTGATGTTGAAGCTGGAACTCCCATACTCTGGCCACCTGATGCGAAGAACTGACTCATTTGAAAAGACCCTGATGCTGGGAAAGATTGAGGGCACGAGGAGAAGGAGACGACAGAGGATGAGGTGGTTGGATGGCATCACCGACTCAAAAGACATGAGTTTGGATAAACTCCAGGAGTTGCCGATGGACAGGGAAGCCTGGCGTGCTGCAGTTCATGGGGTCACAAAGAGTCAGACACGACTGAGCGATTGAACTGAACTGATCAACAAGTCACTAAATCACAATGTCAGTTTCATATGACCAAATACAGCATATCTCAAAATATGATGGATTTGATTGCAGACCACTGTAATAAAATGAATACTGCAATAAAGTGAGTCACATGAATATTTTGGTTTTCACAGCATTTAAAACTTATGCTCACACTTACTGCAGTTCAGTAAGTGTGCAATATATCCAAATAAAACAATGTATATGCTTTAACTAAAAAGTACTATCTTGCTAAAAAAAATGCCAATAATCATTTGACAACCCATGGTTGCCATAAACCTTCAATTTGTTTAAAAAAAAAAAAAAAGTGCAGGATCTGTGAAAAATAAAAAAACAAGGTATGCCTTTATATATAATGGATTGAACATGATACAGATAAGAAAATGAATATATTCTAAAAGGTTTCTTAGAGCACTTTCTAAAGTAAGTCTAAAAGGAGCATTTCCCAAAGGCTGGTGGTACAACAGAATCATCACGTAATTAAAATAAATAAAGATTCTCTAAGATTGACTATAGCACCAGAAGTCTAGGATATGTATTTTGTAGTATGTTCCTCCAACTGAGATGTACGGACAAGTTTAGAAAACTCTGAATTAGAGAATTTATTAAAATAGATCCAACGAACAAACACAGTCTAACTTCCTGAAATTCTCCAGTATGATGTCCTCCTTACCTTATATTGCAGATTTCAAACTATATTCCTGACTGCTGAAGAGCTGAAAGCCCTCTAAAGCAACAAGTCACACAACATTAATAAAGAAAAAAGGGAGACCTCCCTGGCAGTCCAGTGGTTAAGACTCTGTGCTCCCAATGCAGGCAGCACAGGTTCAACCCATGGCTGGGGAACTAAGATCCTGCAAAACACAGTGTACCACAAAAATTAATAAATAAAAGTGAAAAGCGGGGGAAAAAAAGGCTTCTCAGAAGGGGAAAAGGTGTATAACTAAATAGCTCAGTTCCTTAAAATAGAACCAACAATCTCTCTCTAAACTATTTAAATAAAAATACCTATTAAATTATTAGCATGAATATTTAGCATCCTTGTTTTAATTAAAGCAAAAAAGCAACTCAAATCAGTTATGTGCTTGACAGCTTTTAGTACAGCTTAAGGACTATTCAGCCACCCACACAGCTAAATACTACTACTCTGGCAAGTGCAACCCAGACGCGCTAATGAACACGTCTTAGGTAATTAGAAATGCCTCTACCTGATGGTGCACTGGATCCTGCTGCACTGCCATCATTCGAGGCGGAAACTGATCCATGTTCTGATGTTGGGCATATGTTGGTTGCGGCATGCCATCTCCAGGAAACCCACTAAAAGAGATGAGCAGTCTTCTTTTTACCCATTCAAAAACACATCATTCTTGGCCACATTTACGCTACACAAACTTACAGATTGCTGTTCAGGAGTTGTTAACAATCAACATTTTACTTAATCATTTATTTACCTATATTAACTTAAAAACTCAGCATTATTCCCAAAATAAAAGTCATTTTTTATTGTAAATCTGACAGGATCCCCTCCCCATTCAGAAGAAATCCCCAAATACCACAATTTTTAAAAGAATTTTAGAAGACGCTATATGAAAAATGACTATTAAGTGTTACTTGCATTATGCCTTGTAATGACTACCAAAGTTCTATCTGCTGAGGAATCAAAAGAAAGTGACGTACAAGGGTGCCTGTGGAGGAGAGGCAGTGGGCGCAGCCACAGAAGGTGCGGCGGCGGTGGCCGGCGTAGTGGGCACAACAGCGGCAGGAGCAGGTGTTGTGGTGGCCGAGGCGGCAACAGCATCTTCTTTCTTGGATTCTTCCACTGCTTCTGGCTCATCATCATAATCAAATCTATCAAGTAGCTTCTGCAAGAGGTATGCCAATATTCCGTTTTAAAATTCAGGTTGTGATTCACTGCACAAAAAAAACTTTATAAAAACAGACATTCACCATCATCTATAACCCTGCTATGCTGTGATGTACAATTTCATTTTCCCACATGCTTCTAAGGGACTTTGGCGCACAGACAATTTTTGCACACACAAAAAAGGTACTACCATTGCTTTTTTACAGAGGTATACAGTGAATATTTAAGTAACTCAACATTAATAGAGTCAATGACAGGAGCCAAAATTAAAACTCGGGTCTAGGGCTTCCCTGATGATCGGCTCAGGGGTGAAGACTCTGCCTGCCAGTGCAAGAGACACAGGTTTGATCCCTGGTCTGGGAAGATTCCATATGCCGTGGAGCAGCTAAGCCTGTGTGCCACAACTAACGCGCCTGTGCTCGAGAGCCCGAGAGCCGCAGCTCCTGCAGCCTGCGTGTCCTAGCGCCTGTGCTCCACAACAAGAAAAGCCAACACAAGGAGACTAGAGAGTAGCCCCCGCTTGCTGCAGCTAGAAAAAGTCTGCACAGCAACGAAGACTTGGCACAGCCAAAAATAAATAAAATATAAAAAACAAAACAAAAAAACTTAGGTTTAAACACTCTACAAAAACAACAAAAGAACTCTCTGCAGTTTATCACATATAGACATGTTCCTCAAAAGTTTTACGATTCAAACCTATTGCTTGGGGAAAACATCTGAAGCAATTAAAAAATTTAACTGAGCCCTACTATCTAAAAAGATATTTCTGCTGCTTTTAAGGAAACTGAACATCTACAAAGAGGCTGAAACAGACAAGCTGTTCCCAGTCAGCTGTTTGACTAGCTTAAAATAGACCTTCTCAGTCAAAAGCAAAGCACAATTCCTTTTTCTAAACTTAATGTAAAGAACAAACATTGATCAATCCACTTAAGATAAAACACTAGAGGAATTAGTTGCAATTCAAATGAACAACAAAATACGAATGCCACTGCTAGCACTGCTATTACTCAACATTTTATTTTTCTGGAAGTCCTAGCCATCAAGACAGTAAAAAAAAAAAAAAGAAACAGGTCTAGATGTTGAAGGGGAAAAGTCAAATTTAGCAGCCTACAAAATGTGAGAGAACCAACTAGAGAAAACAAGATAATTTACAAGATAACATAAAAATTCAATAGTTTCCCTCAATAGCATCAATTGGGCTTCCAGGGTGGCTCAGAAGTAAAGAATCTGCCTGGAATACAGGGGCCATAGGAGGTGCCGGTTTGATCCCTGGGTTGGGAAGATCCCTTGGAGGAGGAAATGGCAACTCACTCCAGTATTCTTGCCTGGAAAATCCTATGGACAGAGGAGCCTAGTGGGCTACAGTCCATAGGATTGCAAAGATTTGGACATGGAAGTGTTATGAAACACTAAACATGAAAAATGAGTAAATTATCTAAGAATAAATGAAACAAATATAAAAAAAATCAGAAACCTAGTAAATTGAGATTCTATATAAGAAATTATCAGTACTTCTTAAATTAACTTGTAAATTCATAAAAATTTATGCTAACACTCAGCTCATCTGGAAAAGCATGCTGTGATGGTCAACTGTATACGTGCCAACTTGGCTAGGTTATGATGTCCAGTTGTTTGGTCAAATATTAACCTAGATGTTGCTCTGATGGTATTTTAAAAATGTGATTAACAGGGAATTCCCTGGTGATCCAGTGGTTAGTACTCTGCACTTTCACCACCATGAGCCTAAGGTTCAATCCCTGGTTGCGGAACTAAAATCCTTTAAGCTGCATGGAGCAGCAAAGAAAAAGCAAAGTGACTAACATTTAAATTAGTGGACTGTGAATAAACAAACACCTTCCACAATATGGGTGTGCCTCAATCAATCAGTCAAAGGCCTTATAGCAGGGTTTCCCAAAGACAGCATTCTCAAGACAGCAACAGGAAAACCTTTTGCTTTGCAGAATTTAGACTCAAGACTGCAGCATTAACTCTTACCTGGATTTCCAGCCTGACACTCTAACTTACACTTGACAACTACATGAACCAATCCCTTAAAAAAAAATACCCCCCTTCTCCCCTTTGTGTGTCTGTGCCTGTAACTGGTCCTGTTTCTCTGGAACATACCAATTCACATGCCCAAGAATAGGCAAGGAATGTCTGAAAAAGAATAAAGGCAGAAAACACATCCAGAAATGAACTGTAAGTTGCAAGTGTTTAAACTACTATGATGCCAAAACAAACACAGATACTAGTGGGACAAAATGGTATCTAGAGACAGACATAGAAAAAAGTGTATGACAAAAATTGTGAGGGAGAATTGGCTATTTCCAAAAATATAAAGGTTTAACTATCTTGAACTGTATGCTAATATAAGTTCTTGATACATTGAGACAAACATAAAAAACAGAAATGTAAAACTACTAGGAGAAATAGAGAATTTTTAATACAAGTGGGGAGGATTTTCCCAATCACAACATAGAACAGAAGACTAAAAAACAAAACCATAGCACTTAACAATTTATGTTCACATATGCAGAGGAAACAGGTCTGAAAAACCATACACAAATCAGTGGAACTGATTTCCCTTTTCACTTCAGAACTTTCTGTATTATCTGCATTTCTTTCCCCTAAAAGCATGTACTTCTTTTGTACTCAAAAATTTTAATCCAACCTTCTTTTAATCAGTAGTCACTCATAAATCATATAGATAGAATAACAAGCAGTAATTTCCATATAGATTCTTAATATTAACTACTAGCAACAGTTATTGTATCTTAGAATGCTAGAAAGAAACAGATATTTAGAGATGATTAAATTAAAAGTTCTTTCTAGGATTATCAAACTTTTGTGTTTTTTTGTACTGCAACTTGTAAAATGAAATTAAATTTTATATTGTCATATATAGACAAGACACAAACAGGTAAGAGTGGAGTTGTTTAGGCAAACATTTCAACAGGAAGCTCTGAGCTGTGCATTTTCAACACACCTATACCCTTAGTGCGGAGAAGGCAAGCCACTCCAGTACTCTTGCCTAGAAAATCCCATGGATGGAAGAGCCTGGTAGGCTGCAGTCCATGGGGTCGCTACAAGTCGGAAGCGACTGAGCGACTTCACTTTCACTTTTCACCTTCACACAATGGAGAAAGCAGTGGCAACCCACTCCAGTGTTCTTGCCTGGAGAATCCCAGGGACGGCAGAGCCTGGTGGGCTGCCGTCTATGGGGTCGCAGAGTCGGACACGACTGAAGCGACTTAGCAGCAGCAGCAGCATACCCTTAGTGGGAGCTCCTTAAACATAACTAAGGCCCAAAAGAGAAGTTTGAAGACACTAAACCAACCCAAACTTTCATATTATAGATAAGGTAACTAATGTTTTCAACAACAGAAAACAGAAAGCAACTTAAATGTCTTTCAACAGGGGAAATGGTTAAACTGATGTGTCCATGTAATGGAATAATCCTAATGAGCACTCAGTACATAGTAGATTTGTATCTATTAACCTTAACAACCACCCAGAGACATGAGGATTAAGATGAAAAATAAACCAGTTAAAAACAATGTGTATATATATTTATGTATATAGATTAAAAATACCTATTTTTATGTATGTATGTACACACACATACACACAAACACACAGATACATAATGACCAAAAAAGAAAAGACTATATCCACAGGAAATCAATTCTGAAAAGATATATAGCAGAATGTTACAGTAGTTATCCTTGAGTAAGGGGGTTAATGATGAATGCTCTGTTTCCTTTATACTGTTTACTTTTCTCTTATATTGAAAATTCTGCAATGAATATATATCACATTTATAACCAAGAATAAGAGTCAATGTTTTGATGCTGAGGGGGAAAATCCCTCAAATAACTAAATGAACAATCCAAGTAAGTCAGAAAAGGGTTAACTTCTACAGAGCGATATAAACAATGGGATGGGTTATGTGAGAGAAGCATACCTTGTCAAATGCAGTTTTTTGTTCAGGTGGGGGGAAAGCAGCTTTTTGTTCAGGTGGTTGTGTAGGAGCTGTCTTTAACTGAGCTGTGATAGCCTGAACCTGAGCCATCACGGCATTGTCAATGGCGGGAGACTGTGGTTTTGGAGGCTGTTGAAAAGTCTGAAGGATCTGCTGAAGCTTAAAGAATGGGAAAACTGATAAACCACACAACAAAGGATAATCACAGTATCAAAAGTTAATTTACTTAAAAAAAAAAAAAATGGTGAATCAAAATAGCACAGGCACAGAGGAACTTGGAAAAAGGAACCAACCTTTTAGTAATGGTTAAGTTTATCCTGAATAAATATATCAGGGATACAATGTGTGTCACTTAAGGTTAAAAGTATATGCTGATGACGCCAATGGTAGACAATGATGGTCAGAGAGAAGAGAAAATACACTGAATTGTGAACAATGTATATATGTTTTCTAAAAAAGTATAAAAAAATCGTCTGCATTAATCCATATAATTTTGTAACTAGCACTGTGAGCAACTCCACCACCCTGAGAGCTCTGCAGCTCTCTCCAAAGGGGCACACCATTCCTCAGTGTGCTGCTCCCTTGCTTACCTCTCCCACATGTCCCCTAGTATCCTTCCTCACAAAGACTTTTCCAGTAGATATATTCCCTCCTCACAATGTGCTCGGTAACCAGGAATGTAAAATAAGAACTGACAACAGTACCTAACTGCAAACTATTTAATCTTTGGATAGACAGTTTACCTGTTGACCTTGAGTTGTCTGAAACAGTTGGGCCACAGCAGCAAAAGCATCAGAGCTGGGCAACTGCGGTACAGTTGGTACAGAGTTTGTAGTGGCTTGTGGAGGTTCAGAAGAAACTTTAACTGGAGGTGGAGGTGAACCTAAAAAAGAAAAGATCATTAAGGCCTCAAAAACTTTTAACTCATAAATATTTCCTTTAAACTCCATTAAGCTTCTTTACTAAAACAATACTCTATTCAGTTTAACATACAGTAAAAAATATAGATTATGGTATTACAGCCTATACTGCAACACGCACTGAATACTTTTATTAGAAATAATGATGGGAAGAAAACTTTATCTTCCAAGATGTAAACTCAAGTTTCCTTCTTATAGAAAAATTCCATCACTATAAATAGATTCCAAACATATCATGTACAAAAAATGACACAATTCTCTAAGTGCACAGACACACCTGACCTTACCTTCATTATTAGTAACATTTTCTGTTACTGGAGCAGCATTACTGGTTCCTGCTGCCATGTCCAAAAGAGGCTGAATAATTTCAATTTTGAATACTCCATTTTTTTGCCAAAGGTTCAATACACGAACTATTTTACTCTGTTATGTGAAAAAACATGAATATATAATAAGTATTAGCATAAATAATTATACCTCTTATGAAAAGAGAGATCAAAACACCACAGGCTAACATTTCCATGCTATATCTGTTAGAAAACAATCTATCAGCAGAATTACAGCCTCATTAAACTACTCTAACTGGCCTTCCTTCAGTAGTGTAATCCAGGGTAAGAAACAGGGAGAGAAAAAAAACAAAAAATTAACCTAGAGAGTCAAAAGAAATGCATTAGAATTACTTGAAATTTTCATATTTATGATTACAAAGAAACCAAAAAATTCAGTTATCTAAGAAGAGTAAAATCCAGGATGATTTTAATAGTTAAAATATTTAACACAATTAACTGGCCTCTAATTGCTAGGTAAGTTGTTTTGTGGGTTACCAAATTTGAAGGAGATCCAGAGAAAATGTGTTATTCATGGTTACAACTCTTATCTCCTCCTCTAGGAATGAACTTTTCTCTTGTATATCTTTCCCACAAGAGCATTCCTCCAAGAATACAGAGAATCCATAACATGCAAATTCATATGTCCTTTATTATACAGGCTCTAGTCTTTGTTATTCTGAGCTTACCAGTGTATCTCTCCTATCTATTAGAGTCTAGTTTTTTGTCTATGTTTTTCTATCTTTTTATAGTACAGAGTAAAACCAGCTATAAATGTGAGGAATTAAATACAGTAGTCTGATTGCTAATGAATATCATTTATACTTCAACATCTCTATATGATGGGGAAAGTCAATGATTGGTCCCTTCCTTCTGGAATAAACAATTTGAGATAAGCATTGTCCTCCTCTACTGCAGAATTTCTTTACCATTCAGTCACAAGAAATCTTTCTAATAATGTTTTCTTTAAAGAAAGATGATGCTCCTTTTTTTTGTCCAGTGGTCATGTATGGATGTGAGAGTTGGACTGTGAAGAAAGCTGAGTGCTGAAGAATTGATGCTTTTGAACTGTGGTGTTGGAGAAGACTCTTGAGAGTCCCTTGAACTGCAAGGAGATCCAACCAGTCCATTCTAAAGGCGATCAGTCCTGGGTGTTCTTTGGAAGGACTGATGCTAAAGCTGAAACTCCAATACTTTGGCCACCTCATGTGAAGAGTTGACTCATTGGAAAAGACTCTGATGCTGGGAGGGATTGGGTGCAGGAGAAGGGGATGACAAAGGATGAGATGGCTGGACGGCATCGCCGACTCGATGGACGTTGAGTTTGGGTGAACTCCGGGAGTTGGTGATGGACAGGGAGGCCTGGTGTGCTGCGACTCATGGGGTTTCAAAGAGTCAGACACGACTGAGCGACTGAACTGAACTGATGCTCCTTTTGTATTTCAAAAGTACAACATTTCTGAAGGACTTCACAAGAAAATAGATATGACTACTATAGAAAAAAACTGGGTTTTGTTTCAAGTTCACAGAGATCACTATGTGATTACCTTTCTAATAATACAGTAGGCTTTAAATACCTAATATACATTTAAGAATAGAGTAAGAATACAAGTTTAATTTAAAAATTATAAACTATACCTTATCTTCAGATGGACAAAGATACAGATATTGGAATGTGGCAGTTATGTTTTTAGAGAATCTTGGCCCAAAAACATCTTTATCAGTTCCAAACTGATGACGAGACTGTCGCACAATTGAGTCGATTACATATAATCCTGGAACCTTGTATTCTGGTTTACACTACAAAGATTAAAGATGTAAAGTCAATACAAGAAAAGTAAATCACAATTTGACACCCATTAATCTCACTTTTATGAAACTATATATTCAAGGTTATTTCTACAGAAATAACTAAAGTTATTAATTTAAGTAATTAACTACTTAAATGTTAAATTCTCTTATTGGCTAGCCTGTCAAGATTCCCACAGGTCTGTAGAGAACTACCATTCTCTTGATGTTTCAGACTCCCAATATTTTACTTTTTTCTGATCCCTCTGTCCTCCCCCACTTCCAACTTCCTAGAATCAGCATTACTTTATCAATGCCTAAGCCACCTCCATACAGATCTACTTATGGAAAAATCTACTCTCATTCATCCTGCTCAAAAAATAACTTTTAACTTTTAAAATTATCAAAAAGCCAATTTAAACCAAAATATTAATTTCAATTCTATTAAAGTACAGTATCAGAGAAACAAAACCCAAAAGGCAAAGTCATTCTTGGCCTTACAAACTGACAAGATAAAATGAATAGATAGACACCTGCAAACATTTCTGGTGGTACAACCTTTATGAAAAATAATTTAGCAATAAACACAAAGCCTTGTTTGATCCAACAACCCTATTTCTAGAAATTTATACTAAGGAAAACAGACTCCATATTTCCAATGCAGGGGGCACAGCTTGATCCCTGGTCAGGGAACTAAGATTCTGCAAGCCACGTGGCATGGCCAAAACAGTTTAAAAAAAAAAAAAAAAAAAAAAGGTACAGCTCTAGGTTGGGGGAGAAGACAATGATGTCTAAGTCTCCTTTCTCAGTCCTTTACTGACATAGACATGTGCTAATGTTACATATGTTATCAAAAACATATAACTGTAGAAGTGAAAAGTGGTTTAATTATGATGGGAGAAAGGGAAGCTGAAAACACCACAGTGATTTCATTTGAAGTACTACAAGGTAAGTTAAAAGTCAAAAGAGTCATCAGGGCAATGGGGAGAGAAGGCTCGAGCAGACAAAAAACTATTTCGAATCCTGACTCATAGTAAGTACTCAATCAACAGTACTGCTATATATTTTCGTTTTGTTATGAAACAAAAAAACAAGACTTCCAGTGACAACTTTTCTGTAGAGTGACTTTAGAAGTAATTATTCAAATTACAACTCACAAAGTACATTACAATACTGATCATAACTAAAATGAGGTAATAATAAAATGGATAGTTACCTTTTTGATGAACTTTTCTACTATTTGAACCACATGCTTATAAAGCTGAAAAGAACAAAAAGAATATCATTATCCAGCTAACACACTTTTCTTTTCAATACATTTCCTATAATTAGAAAATACCTAAAACCTTAAAATTTGTACAATTTGAATAATTCTCAAGGTAATACTGAACGAACCCTAGTAAATAATCCATAGTCAACAACTCAAAAAATTCTTAACCACACATAAACAAGGTAATTACGTGAGGTGATGGATGTGTCAATTAGTATAAGGTAATCATTTCACAACGTACATGTGCATCAAACCGTGCTCTATTACCTACTACTAAATCTGTCAACTATACCTCAATAAAGTTAAAAAATATAAAGAGGAAATACAACGTAACAGATTTTGAAATATGTTACAATGTAGACACATCATACAGTTGTTATTATGTACTTTCAGCAAAACCTGGTTAGTGCTCTTTGACTTAGGCCTGAACTACTTCACAATATGAAACCTCAAATTTAACAATAATATTTTCAACATTTTAAAAAACACCTTCCAAATTAATATATTTCTTTTACTCTTACCTTTATAGCTTTAATAGCAGCTTTCGTGATGAGAATCATCTTGGCTCGAGAGATGGGAGGTTTCATATCCATAAGTGAAAAGAGCTTTAAAAAAAAAAAAGGAAAAAAGTTTTAATTAAAAGTAAAATTAGAGGTTTACCCTTCATTTCAACAAATATATTTGTAACTAAAAGAATAATAAAATTTCTAAAACTAGGTTTAATAATTTGTCTGGTAAAGAAAAACCAAGAGCTTTCTTACATACTAGCATCACCACTTTGAAAACAGAATGGGAAAAGATTATGCTAAAATCAGCAAAAAAGGGGGAAAAGGTAAAAAAAAATTGACAAAATCTATAACAAAATTTACAAAACCCTACTGAAGAACTCAAAACTGGTTTGAATGGAAACAAACACACCATGTTCCTATACTGAAAATGGCAACACTGTGACTCAATATTTAATATTTCAAATCCAACCTCACTGAGATTTTGCAGGACTTCAAATAATTCTGATGTTCATTTGGAGATACACATGTATTACATCAGGTAAGAAACTTTACACGTCATTATAA
Organism: Bos grunniens; assembly: GCF_055505025.1. Classification (NCBI taxonomy): domain Eukaryota; kingdom Metazoa; phylum Chordata; class Mammalia; order Artiodactyla; family Bovidae; genus Bos; species Bos grunniens. Next base: position 153,671,516 of record NC_141165.1, read on the forward strand.
AACTTGAATTCACAATTTCTTGATTAGTCAGGAATAAAAATGACACCGTATTTAACAAATTTCACTACAGTAAATCCAACAATCAGGGAGTCCCAGGAGATGAAACCACACAGGCACACTCCTTTCCCCTAAAATTTAAACCCAACCAAAATATAATGAGAGCCCATAAAGAGTAATAAAGATAAAATTCTGACATTAAGAAGAAGCTTATATCTAGTTTCTTAAAATCTTGTTTTTGTTTTAACCATAAGCATACATATTCTTCTAAAAATACATTCTGAAATAAGTTTCAGGGCCTTCTAAGCATTATCAGTCTTACATGAATCATATTTCCATTTCTCTCCAACCAATGCTGGAATTTCAAATATGGAACCCCTAAGACACAGACTATCTTTACTGGACACCTACTAAAAAGGTACCCTAAAGAACAAGTCTCCTTTTCCAGAATAAATAGCCCTACCTGTCAACAAAATACTCTGGCAACAGAGTTTTTGCAGTTTTTCAAAACTACAGACACAATGGGACTATAGATAGTGGTAACAGTAATTTTTTTAAAAAGTATGCAATGCAAGGTATGATCAATATAAGAACTAAAAACGTACTTTGTTTAAGCAGAGAAAGGTAGAATTTTTTGATAAATGATACTAAGATGAATTTGAGTAAACTCCGGGAGATCGTGAAGGACAGGGAAGCCTGGCATGCTGCAGCTCATGGGGTCACAAAGAGTTGGACATGACTTAGGACTGAACAAGAACAACAATACTAAAACACAGAGAATGGGAAAAACAAAGATACTAACACAAAGACTGATTTTTTTTAAAAGGCATTATCTAATTCGGGTCATTATTCTTTATTTCCAACAAAATAAAAATTCTCCGTGAAAATAAATGCTCACTAATTGAAAAACAACTAGAGACAGTAATCTTTAAAACTATATAAACCAATGAGAAACTAAGAAACGATTTAAAGTATTTCAACTCCAATACAAACTGAAAAATGTATGCAGCACACAGTTTATAAAAGGGCATATTCTGCCCATTTCTAAGTTACAAAAGCTATTGAAACAGTTATTTATTACTACAGTTCTATTTCCTTTTCTGGATCTTAAAGCAGAGAAACTGGATACAAAAAGAGTTTATACACGATCTCAAGAATGAGTAACAGCGAGAACTACTTTTCTGGCCATTAAAAGCTTAGAGAATCATATTTCTCTGAAGCCTAAGCCAGCACGAATATTCATTTAATGTCCCACATTCTTGATTATTTCTACAGTAAGGAACTCCCCATATTAAAAAACAACAACAACACACACAAAAAACCCCAGCCAACTGAGGAGACAAGACAGATTAGTGCTATCTTCTGATGAAATGCTCTACAGTTTATATTTAAATCATTTATCTTAAAAAATTAAAGTACAGACTATACCATATAGCAGTATAACTATCACTCAGGCAATAAACCAGCAAGAGAGCATTTAAGTGCTACCATTTAAGAGACAGACAGAGGAAGGGTATTTATTCCACTAAAGAAGGCACAACTCAAGACAAGAGGAAGTTGATTTTGAATCAACACTAAGTGCCTAAGTATAAGGTGGTACATCATCTTATTTAATCATATTAACAATTAACATAGATTGTCACAGCTGTTTTGAGCCGATACCAAAAAGGATTACATCTGCTTTCAAATGATTCCCAGGGAATGTGTCTGGACTAGAATTTGTTGATTGTAAAGCTCACAATCCTTAAGATTATCAGTTCAGTTCAGTCGCTCAGTCGTATCCAACTCTGCGACCCCATGACTGCAGCATGCCAGGCCTCCCTGTCCATCACCAACTCCCGGAGCTTGCTCAAACTCATGTCCATTGAGTCAGTGATGCCATCCAACCATCTCATTCTCTGTTGTCCTCTTCTCCTTCTGCCTTCAATCTTTCCCAGTATTAGGGTCTTTTCCAGTGAGTCAGTTCTTTGCATCAGGTGGCCAAAGTACTGGAGTTTCAGCTTCAGCATCAGTCCTTCCCATGATTACTCAGGACTGATTTCCTTTAGGATGGACTGGTTGGATCTCCTTGCAGTCCAAGGGACTCTCAGGAGTATTCTCCCAACACCACAGTTCAAAAGCATCAATTCTTCGGCACTCAGCTTTCTTTATAGTCCAACTCTCACATCCATACATGACTACTGGATAAACCATATAGTCAACTCCTTATACAATGCTGCTTGTTGTAAATACATGCAAAGACCATTAACTCTGATGGAGAATGCAGGCAAAATACCAAGTAGGCATCTGTGCTCATCTCTCTCTCTATATATTGCATTGGTTCAGGGATAACGATGAGACATACTGAATTTAACTTGGGATGCCTACTGAAAATCCAGGCAGAGATTTCAGCAGACTGGAATATGGATCTTGAAAAAGCAGAGGTCCTTCTAGAAACTGAGAGGTTACAGAATCAAAACCAGGAAGACGAGTAAGAAGGGAACAAAGATACAACTAACTACAGTATACCAAATATTTCAATGTAGCACAGAAAAGGGGGCGACACAAAGGAACACCAGGACAAACACCAGAAACTAAACCTTTACTGCTTTAGTTTTTTTCATATGGCTTGACTAACATTCCATCATGTAAAATGCCAGGCTGGATGAAGCACAAACTGGAATCAAGACTGCCGGGAGAAATATCAATAACCTCAGATATACAGATGATACCACCCTTATGGCAGAAAGCAAAGAGGACCCGAAGAGCCTCTTGATGAAAGTGAAAGTCGCTCAGTAGTATCCAACTCTTTGCGACCCCATGGACTGTAGCCTGCCAGGCTCCTCTGTCCATGGAATTCTCCAGGCCAGAATACTGGAGTGTGTAGCCTTTCCCTCCTCCAGGGGATCTTCCCAACCCAGGGATCAAACCCAGGTCCACCACATTGTAGGCAGATTCTTTACCAGCTGAGCCACAAGGGAAGCCCAAAAGTGAAAGAGGAAGAGTGAAAAAGCTGGCTTAACACTTAACATTGAAAAACCTCAGATTATGGCATCCAGGCCCATCAATTCATGACAAACAGATGGAGAAATAATGGAAACAGTGAGAGACTTTCTTTTCTTGTACTCCAAAATCACTGCAAATGGTGACTGCAGCCATGAAATTAAAAGACGCTTGCTCCTTTGAAGAAAAGTTATGACCAACCTAGACAGCATATTAAAAAGCAAAGATATTATTTTGCCAACAAAGGTCCACTTAGTCAAGGCTATGGTTTTTCCAGTAGTCATGTATGGATGTGAGGGTTGGACTGTGAAGAAAGCTGAGTGCTGAAGAATTGATGCTTTTGAACTGTGGTGTTGGAGAAGACTCTTGAGAGTCCCTTGGACTGCAAGGAAATCCAACCAGTCCATCCTAAAGGAAATCAGTCCTGAGTGTTCACTGGAAAGACTGATACTGAAGCTGAAACTCCAATACTTTGGCCACCTCATGCGAAGAACTGACTCATCTGAAAAGACCCTGATGCTGGGAAAGATTGAAGGCAGAAGGAGAAGGGGATGACAGAGGATGAGCTGGTTGAATGGCATCACCGATGCCATTCAATGGCATGGACATGAGTTTGAGCAAGCTCCGGGTGTTGGTGACAGACAGGGAAGCCTAGCATGCTGCAGTCCATGGGGTTGCAAAGAGTCAGACACGACTGAGCGACTAAACTGAATGACTAGTACTATCATCTGCAACTGGGCAAATGCTCAATAAACATCACTAGGTGCAGCGCTCTCTTTGCTACTACACATCTGCATTCAGAATTAATGTGATCTGTCCAAAAACAAAAAGTGTCAACGCACCCACAGAAAATGATGCAATTCTGTTATAGAGGATAATAGCAGCAGTAGGCCCCAAAAGGTACAAAACCTCCTTAGAAAGCCTTAGTAAGAAAAACATATTTGCTAGCAATAGACACAAGTTTGTTTTTTTTGGTTGTCATCAGTTGAATAACTATTAGAAAAACTAAACATGAACACTGTTCTGCTGGGTGCCTGATATACAAAGTATTCTAAAAATTATGAAAAAAAAATCACTCACAATGATTCCTATTATCAATAAAGAACAATTTTAAATTTGGCCCATCACACTTATAGAAGTCACAGGGTTTGAGGGTTAGTCAAAATAACATGATACTCTACTATTTATTGACTGCATAAACTTTGACAAGTTTAGTTAAAACTTTTCTGAATTTCAATGATGTATGAAAAAGAGGATTAGTAATATTCAATTCACTTCATAAAACTGTTGGGCTTCCCTGGTGGCTCAGAGGTTAAAGCATCTGCCTGCAATGCGGGAGACCTGGGCTCGATCCCAGGGTCGGGAAGATGGCAGGAAATGGCAACCCACTCCAGTATTCTTGCCTGGAGAATCCCATGGGCGGAGGAGCCTGGTGGGCTGCAGTCCATGGCACTGCAAAGAGTCGGACACAACTGAGCGACTTCACTTTCATAAAACTGTTAGGATTAAATGAGATAATGTATATATAAATCTCTTGGCCTAGATCTGACACATAAATGGCTCGGTAAAAAGAAGTACATAATGCCCTGGGAATCTTAACACAGATCTCAAGTTTAAGTTTTTGTCGTGAAACTGAAGGCGTTAGTGGTTCAGTTGTGTCCAACTCTTACTGACCCATGAACTGTAGCCTGCCAGGCTTCTCTGTCCATGGAATTCTTCAGGCAAGAATACCGGGGTGGGTATCCATTCCTTTCAGGGGATCTTTCCGACCCAGGGATTGAACCTAGGTCTCCTGCATTTGCAGGTGGATTCTTTACCATGTGAGCCACCAGGGAAGCCCAATTTTTTATTATGGCTTAGCATAAAAACTTTATTGTGTTACATCTACTATTCAACTGCTGCATTTGGAGAAATTTTCTCTATACTGAAAACACAGCAGTATCAAAGACTTCTGCAGCTGTATAGCACCTACTACCTAATCTAGTATTCATACTAAATTCAGAACTGCTTTCACAATATATCTGGCAGGTCCCATATTAGTTCACAGGGTTACTAACTCATAACTAATCAGCTCCAACGGTTACAGCTGTCATCTTTGTACTGACCCCAAATCTCCCTTCTGATAACCTTCCCTCCCTTTTCCTGCTCTAGTTCTGCCTCTGGAGCACAGAACAATAGTGATCTTTCTCATGTGAGAAAATAAACATAACTAAGCATGTTTTCTTATCGGCTTCAACTATTAGCCAAATGATATGATTTCTAGATCTGACTATACTGGCTAATTCCTTTTAAAAGTATGATAAAACAAAATAAAGAGGGCCTGGATATATTCCTGTGGAATCTAGTGGGTTGTCTTTTGTATCAGTTTCCTCTTCTTGCAGGAACACATTACCACAAACTCAGTAGCTTAAAACAACACTTGTGGAATTCACAACCTCATTAGTCTGAAATCAAGGCATTGGTAGGGCCGCCTTCCTTCTGGGCACTCTAGGTCAAAATCTATTTCTTTCCTTTTCTAGCCAAAGGGTGCCTAAATTCCTTTGGCTCTTCCATCTTCAAAGCTGGCAGCATAGCATCGTCTGTCCTTCCTTAGCCTCTGCTTTCACTGTACCTCACTTTCTCTGACTTTCATGTCTCTCATTTTAAGGACCCCTGGGGTTACACTGGGTTCATCCAGATAACATGGGACAATTAACTCAACTCAAACCCTTATTCACATCTGCAAAGTCTCTTTGCCAAGTAAGGTAACACATTCTCAGGTTCTAGGATTCAGAACATGGTCACTCTAGGGTAGGGGAGATCATCTATTATTATTAAATTTTAAAATACTGCTTCAGTTCAGTTCAGTTCAGTTCAGTCGCTCAGTCGTGTCCGACTCTGCGACCCCATGAATCGCAGCACACCAGGCCTCCCTGTCCATCACCAACTTCCAGAGTTCACTCAGACTCACGTCCATCGAGTCGGTGATACCTTCCAGCCATCTCATCTTCTGTTGCCCCCTTTTCCTCCTGCCCCCAATCCCTCCCAACATCAGTCTTTTCCAATGAGTCAACTCTTCACATGAGGTGGCCAAAGTACAGGAGTTTCAGCTTTAGCATCAGTCCTTCCAAAGAAATCCCAGGGCTGATCTCCTTCAGAATGGACTGGTTGGATTTCCTTGCAGTCCAAGGGACTCTCAAGAGTCTTCTCCAACACCACAGTTCAAAAGCATCAATTCTTCGGCGCTCAGCTTTCTTCACAGTCCAACTCTCACATCCATACATGACCACAGGAAAAACCATAGTCTTGACTAGACGGACCTTTGTTGGCAAAGTACTGTCTCTGCTTTTGAATATGCTATCTAGGTTGGTCATAACTTTCCTTCCAAGGAGTAAGTGTCTTTTAATTTCATGGCTGCAGTCACCATCTGCAGTGATTTTGGAGCGCCCCAAAATAAAGTCTGACACTGTTTCCACTGTTTCCCCATCTATTTGCCATGAAGTGATGGGACCAGATGCCATCTTCGTTTTCTGAATGTTGAGCTTTAAGCCAACTTTTCCACTCTCCTCTTTCACTTTCATCAAGAGGCTTTTTAGTTCCTCTTCACTTTCTGCCCTAAGGGTGGTGTCATTTGCATATCTGAGGTTATTGATATTTCTCCCGGCAATTTTGATTCCAGCTTGTGTTTCTTCCAGCCCAGCGTTTCTCATGATGTACTCTGCATATAAGTTAAATAGTTGGGGCTTTCCTGGTGGTCCAGTGGATAGGAGTCTCCCTACCAATGGAGGGGTCATGGGCTCAATCCCTGGTCTTGAAAGATCCCAAAAGCCTGTGCTCCACAACAAGAGAAGCCATTGCAATGAGAGGCCCACGTTCCGCAATAAACAGTAGCCCTCCCTCACCACAACTAGGGAAAGCCAATGAAGCAATGAAGATCCAGTGCAGTTTAAATATATAGTGCTCAATTCATTATTAACTCATATTTATAACCAATTAAAACCCTCAGACTGTTTCACTGCAATCTTCATCAGAACTAGAACTTCATGTTGATTTTATGTTGGTTTCTGACAGTCCTTCAATCTACTTAGGTAGTCTAGAAATCACTTTCTGTTTTCAACGTAGCAGCTATTCCAATTAGTTTGTAACTTTCATGAATCTGCTATATAGATGGCTTTTTTCAACACCACGGTTTTTTAAAAATTAGAAAGACCTATACTTGAAACTACCACCTGACCTGCATCTTGAGAAACCTGTATGCAGGTCAGGAAGCAACAGTTAGAACTGGACATGGAACAACAGACTGGTTCCAAATAGGAAAAGGAGTACGTCAAGGCTGTATATTGTCACCCTGCTTATTTAACTTATCTGCAGAGTACATCATGAGAAACACTGGACTGGAAGAAGCAAAAGCTGGAATCAAGATTGCGAAGAGTTGACTCATTGGAAAAGACTCTGATGCTGGGAGGGATTGGGGGCAGGAGGAAAAGGGGACAACAGAGGATGAGATGGCTGGAAGGTATCACCGACTCGATGGACGTGAGTCTGAGTGAACTCCGGGAGTTGGTGATGGACAGGGAGGCCTGGCGTGCTGCAATTCATGGGGTCGCAAAGAGTCGGACGCGACTGAGAGACTGAACTGAACTGATACTTGCAACTTGTAGGAAGACTTTATCTAATATTCTGTGGACCCTGCCAGTTAGATAAAATTCACTTAACAATACTCTCAACTTATCAATATTTTTTCTAATTTATTCAAGATGAAATCATGACAAATATCTGAAATATATGCAGTCCTCACTAGATGAAACACATTTTCTTTCTTATGAAAGAAAAATGTTTAATTGGTCTGTGAGAATCTGTTCTAGCTCCAAGTGACTAGAAATCTCTAGGCAGAATCTCTTTCAATGGTGTACTTATCCCATCTTATCCTCTTAAACTTACTATAATGAATCATACTTTAAGATATCTAGTATTCCTTTCCTTTGCTATTATGATCTCCGTGATGACAAATTCTGCCTTAAGCTCCTATTATTAATAATTAATTACAAAGTTTAAAAAAAAAATTTGGATGCTTCCAAAAATACATACACATACTCACAGTAACAGGCTGGTACTCAAATCTCCCTTCTGACAGATCAAGTTATCAAAGTGTTCAAGTCTACAATCTCCCTCCCTCTTTTGTTCATCTGTCTCATCAAATCTGATACATTGGCTTCAACCAAATCAAGAGTTAAAGCCAACTTAACTTAAATGTTTACTGATAAAATATACTTTATAAAAGCACACATTAAATTTAACAAAAGAAAACGTAGGGGGAAAATCTTAAAATCATCTCCACAAAGATGCTTTGTCCCTCTAATTATAGCCTGAAGACAGCTCTATAAAATAGTGCTAGAACAATCAGGTAAGAGATAGTTTAGTCTCTTCTCAACTGGCATTTCATTTTATGCCTTTACCAAAACTTTGTCTGAGCTAATTCTTTAATACTGGGCACTTAATGTGACCGTGTGAATGTATGTGAGACAAAGAGACTGAGAGAGAGAGCGGGGGGCGGCGGCGGCGGGGGGGTGCAGCGCAGGGAAGGAAAGAAGAGCTGCAAGCCAAGCATGTTAGACAAGTACCATTATACCACTCTACCCTAAAGCAGAATACTGTGCATGAGTTACTAACAAACACTAAGAAAAACAATAAAACTGGAAACTGTACAAAGTATAACAAATAGAGCCAGAAACTAATTAATAAACATGGAAAAAAATGTTCAGTCTTACCAATAGTCAAAAAAGTACAAATTAAGACAATGAGATAACAGTTCACTTAGGTATCTAATGGGCATGAGTGTAGATTAGCAAAAAGCAAAGAAAGCACTCTGCTGATGAGAACTAACGGTCAAGTTTCAATTTCAGAGAGAAATCTAAAGCTATATATATCAAGAACTCAAAAAGTCCATATCTTTTAAACCAACAATTCCATTTTTAGAAATTTATCTAAATCAGATGTTCCCCAAATTCCCAAGATGGCTTTTAAAATCAGAAAGTAATTCATGTTATCAAAAAGATCTGGTAACCATATCCAAACACAAGTGGAAGGGGAAAAAAAGACTGACATACTCTAAAATGTTAAAGATATTTGGTGGGATATCTTCTTACTTAAATTTACCTAATTTGCATTAGTTCAAAAATAAATAAATTAAAATCATGGGTTAAAAATGGAAAACTTTACATTTGTGTCTGAGACACAGAAATGCATTTCTCCAACTTGACTGTAAATGTATAGGACCATCATTATCAAGTACAAATTGTCTGTGGAGTAAACCATATCTTTGAAGTTAACACATATGTTTAAATTAATGCCTTATAAATCTTTAATTTAACTTTTCAAACTGCTAAAACAAAATTTTTAAAATAAACATAAAATCTGCCATTTAAAATCTTTATATCTGAAGTCTTTGTGCATAAAACCCAAAACTGAAAAATCACTTAAGTATATTTTTTGACCTCTGTGCATTAAAGAAAGCATCCCTTTAACTACTGATATATGATTTTTGTTGTTTTGTTTTAGTCACTAACTTGTGTCTGACTCTTATGACCCCATGTACTGTAGCCCTCCAGGCTCTTCTGCCCATGGGATTTCCAAAGCAAGAACACTGGAGTGGGTTGCCATTTCCTTCTCCACAGGATCTTCCCAACCCAGGAATTTACTCCCATGTAAGTTATATTTACTTTCCAGAGAGTCAAATCCTTTGAAACCCAAATATTTAATCAATTTTCCACCTGGTTAAAGGAATGTATGGAGATAAGACAGGTCTGGCACTAATATACAGTATGTCTAATAACAGGGCAAATTTACATGGCTCTTTAGATGGGAAAAAAGAAACTACACAGTTCCTCTGCTCCTATGGAGCAGGGTCTTTACTTAAACACTACAAATCAGTTCTACTTATTTCCCCATAAGGTTATAAACCAGGTATTTTTACAAACAGCAAAGATGCATATACTATTCTCAAGTTTAAAGAGTCTTAAAATTTTTCATACTTACTCCTTTCTACACTTCTTTACCTTACTACACTTACCCACAAACTCACCAAATTTTCTCCTGGTTCCAGAACCAAGGGAAATGCTTTACAAAATACACACAAATAAACGCAAACATACATTGTTAAATTATGTATGAAACCACTTTCAAGTTAACTATTTATGTTTCTGTGTGCATTATGAAAATAGAATATAGTAATATAGCAAACAGTAGTTTAAACTTCCTCCCTATTTAATTATATCACCAATCCCTAATTCTGTTACCATTTGCCGCTGCCAGAACTAATTTTCTAAGCAGTTAATTTCTGATGACTCACTCCACAAAGTATGCCCTAATTTATTCTTCATGTAAGACTAACTCCCTTACAATTTACAAGGGTCTACCTTTCAATTAAACTTTTTACTTTAGAACCAAGGCTGCTGCACCCCCGCTGTCAGGCCTTTTAACCCCCTCAGTTCCACTTACTAGGTCATTCTTTATTCCTTACCTCCATTTTGATTCACTGAACTGCAATCAATCCTTAACTCCTTTGTCTTCACTTGCTCACGAAATAGGCCAGGATTTGATCTTTGCAACTGCCAAATATTCTACCCATACCATTACTCCCCATTTTACTAGCATAGCTGCCAGGTTTCAAAATTGCTTTTATTGTGCCTCACTAAGTAAACTTTGTGTTTACCCAAAGCTGGCTATCAAACATTTTAATGAATTAAACAGTTCCTTCCAGACTAATTGAACAAATAAAAACTGGTTCCAGGATATAAAATCATTTGATTAGAAGAAAAACATTATCCTATACATTGTATGTTTTATCCATATCTACTTTTCTCCCTACCAAGTTGTAATGACTAGATCTACACACAAGCATGGGATCAAAACTGAAAAAGTTAACATTTATAAAATCCCCAATTAATTAAAAATTTTAATTGTGACTATAAATTAGCAAATGAAATATAACATCTAAAAAGCAAATCTTCAGTTTAAAACACTGACTGCATCTACTGCATTACTGTAGATGACTTAAAAACTCCCAAACTTCATCATTCTTAAACTCTGGCAAATCCTCCCACAAATATACATTACAGTGCCCTTGCTACTTTGAGTCAAACATACAACAGTTGTTCAGGAAGCCCTCTCCCTTCATTAACAATACAACAGACAGAGATGAGCTGCTCAAAAAACTTCAGAGCAGTATTGTGGGGCTGTGGACTGGACTCAAGCAGCCTCTTAAGAGTTCTCGGTCAAATAACACCATCCTTTCCAGCTTCCTTACTTCTAAAATAGAAAGAAAGGTATATATAAGAAATACATAGAATATATAAAATAGAAAGAAAGGTATATATAAAATATAAAGAAAGGTATATATAAGACACCTAACCCATATGCTAGTATCTAGTTGGGAATAAGCAAATGCAAGATTCATTTACTGCCCTTCCCTTGAACTGTCTCTGCTGGATTACTTCTTAAAATAGCATGTAAAAACTAAAGATATCCTTTCAACAAACTTATGATTCAGGATCAACAAAACAACTTGCAGAGCCACTCAGCAGCTAATAGATATTGTTTTCAATCTGTCAATCAAATCAAGCAATAAAATAATGAAAACGGTGTTAAAACATAACTTTTCTGTGTTATTTTTAAAAGAGCTCTGAGATATAATTCATATACCATAAAACTCACCTCTTTAAAGTGTACATCTCAGTGGCTTTTGCTATATTCAGAGTTACAACCATCAACACTATGTAATTTTAGAATTATTTTCATTATACTTCAAAGAAATCCCATACCCATTAGTAGTCATCCCCATTCTTCCTCCATCCCCTCATGAATAACCTACTTTCTCTCTATATAGATTTGCCCATTTTGGACTACTATATTAAAACAAAACTCCAAACTTTATAAAATATGCTCTTATATTAGTCAACAATGTTTAAGGTCTTCATAAAGATTTGAACATATCTCCAACTGAACCCCAAACTCGGCTGTCCTTGATAAAGTGATTTATATCATTCAGCAACTTGTAATTACAGTGGACCAGGTCATATGTGACTGTTTATTTAAAGAATAGTTTATGTTTTCTGAAAACTTAAAAGGGTATTACCATAAATTTCCCTATTATAGGCTTTCTATAGGGTATTCTAATTCTACAGCAGCTAAGACTAAACTCTGACAAAAGAAGGATTAAAGTGGAGTATTCATGATAAAAGGCATAAAGATATACAGGGGATACTGCAGAAGATTTACAGACTATAGCATTAGATACTTACTGCTCTCCAGAGTAATAACACACCTAGAGTGGAACAATGGGAGAAGTCCACCCAGGGGCAGGCAAAAAGTGGGTGAATTGTCTTTAAAGACTTACAAAATAATAAAACTGTTTGAAAACTGTTTTATCATCAGCAAATACTAGCAATTCTAAATGATATAAGGGATAAAATATTCCTTTCCCTAAAATATTTGGTTGACCGAGATTGTTTTTCAGGATAGCCTGTACTCTCCTCAGGCTCATTTTACATCTCCAATTCTGCAGTTCCTAAGTGTATATATTCAAATATTTAAACAGTACATTTAAAGTATGATAGCTGCAGTTCTTCATTCCTGATATATCTTTTTTTTTTTTTTTGTGGTATAAATATTTATAAACAGCAGAGTGAGTCTTAAAGAAAACACAAAGCTTAATGATCCATGAATAAAAATTATGGAGAATGCCATTACACATAATCTTAAAGAGGTTCATCAATTACAATAGAGACCTATATAGAAACTGTGGGTGAAAATATTTTAGTGAAATTTTTTTGACTGACAGTACATTTGGAAGTCACTAGTTGTTTAGCAGAGAAGTCATATCCAACTCTTTGCGACCCCATGGACTAAAGCCTGCTAGGCTTCTCTGTCCGTGGGATTTCCCAGCCAAGATACTGGAATGGATTACCATTTCCTTCTTCAGGCGATCATCCTGACCCAGGGATCGAACACATGTCAGGATGCCAGGATGCAGGATGCATTGGCAGATGGATTCATTACCACTGAGTCGCCAGGCAAAGTCACTAGAATTGATGTCAAAAAAGACATGGGTAGCATTTTGATTTCCAGAATTTATTGTGAAGTGAGCTTTTCTTAAATTTCTGCCAAAGGTAACTTTATGTTTAAGATTTCCCAACTATTGTGTATCTGCCGCTACACATACAACCTTTAGTAAATAGAATTAATGAGAAGTGTTCTTCAACCACTTAGAGGTGGAGATAACACTGCTAAATCTGACTACAATTTGCTGCTGCTGCTGCTGTTGCTGAGTCGCTTCAGTCGTGTCCGACTCTGTGCGACCCCACAGACGGCAGCCCACCAGGCTTCCCCGTCCCCGGGATTCTCCAGGCAAGAACACTGGAGTGGGTTGCCATTTCCTTCTCCAATGCATGAAAGTGAAAAGTGAAAGTGAAGTCGCTCAGTCGTGTCGGACTCTTAGCGACCCAATGGACTACAGCCTACCAGGCTCCTCTGTCCATGGGATTTTCCAGGCAAGAGTACTGGAGTGGGGTGCCATTGCCTTCTCCATACAATTGTCTACTGAACTCAAATACTGTGAAGATCAACACTGACAATCATTTAATAAATATGCAGAAGTTAAGACTTAAAAGAGCCTGAATATTATTATTCATTACTGTTATAGAGCAGTACGTAAGTAAGATTTTCTACATATAACAGAAAGAAGTATTAATGAAAATTTAAAACATTAATCAATTATTTCTTTGTTGTAATATTTACTTGTAAGTGACATGAAGTTCAAATTTCTTTCCTGGCTAATTTCATGATTATATTTGAAAATAATTTTGTTGTAAAAGAGGAATTAAGCTAAAAAAAAAAGTTCTCAGGATGTCAAATATGTTAGGTATGCTACTGTCTACAATCTCCTCCACATGACCCACTTGGATTTATACCAAAAATCATGAATTATCCAAACACCAATTATAACTTTTAAGGGGTACCTGTATGGCCCTCCACTTTTCAAGAGCCCTGGTATTTCCCCCATCCCATCTGAACCTTGGCTTCTAATTCTTAAATCCCCTTCAGAGTGTCACTGGATTTCTTGCTGAATTCACTACTAACCTATACAATGCTTTCTCAATATTATCAAAGTTTCTATAAATACCTATGGCTTCACAAGCACCAATAGAGTCCTAACACAATAAAATGTTAATTGATAAGCCATGCAAATATTGAAAAGGATGAAGGTGACTGAAGCATAATAAATTATAATACCGTTTCAGCAATTAATCTTCTAGTTTGCAAAAAAAAAAAAAAAAATCATGAACAGTACATTGTTAATTACACTTAATATTAACACAGAAATGTTAACATGTCTCTTCTAGACTAAGCTCACAACGGAACTTGGTAAAACCTAACCAAATTTAACTATTACCAACTCTATCAAAACTTATATTGTTAATAGCTGCTTATCCTATACACTACCTAATAACATAGTACAGCTTGTTTTTAGCTTATTGTTAAAAAGTTGTATGGTGTCGCTCTGAAATGATTCTGTATATTATCTTAACAAACGTTATCACAAACTTCTAAAGGTTGACCATTTATGTAACAATGTTTTCCCTGTGTTATCAAAGTATATTTGAAATGAGTTTTAAACACATGCAGATTATCTACAGAAAAATTACCTGTCATACAACCAAAAAAAAAAAAAAATCCCCAATCAAAAAATGGGCAAAAGACTTAAATAGATGTTTTTCCGAAGAAGATAAACAGATGGCTAATTGGCATATGGAAAGATGCTTAACATCGCTAATGATCAGAGATATGCAAATAAAAACTATTACAATTAAGTATCACCTCACATCATTCAAAATGGCCATCATCAGAGTCTACAAATAATAAGTACTGAAAAAGGTTTTGAGAAAAGGGAACCCTCTTATATACTGTTGGTGGGAATGTAAATTGGTGCAGCCACTATGGAAAACAGTATGGAGGTTCCTTAAAATACTAAAATAGAACTACCACATGATTTAGCAATTCTATTCCTGGGTATATATCTAGGGAAAAAAAACACCCCTCTAATTTGAAAAGATATATGCACCCCAATGTTCCACAGCAGCACTAAGTGCCCACCAACAGATGACTGGCTTAAGAACACGTGGTAAATATACACAGTGGACCTTTGTTGTTGTTGTTCAGTCACCCAGTTGTGTCTGACTCTTTCCGTAACGGAACATTACATGGACATAAAAACTGAAATATTGTCATTGACAGCAATGTGGATGAATCTGGAGAGTGCTTAGTGAAATAATAGAAAAGTATTGATATCACATATATGTAATCCAAAAAATAATACAAAGGAATTTATATACAAAACAGAAACAGACTCACATAGCAAACAAACTTATGGTTAACAGAAAAGGAGCTGGAGAGGGGAAGGGACAATTGATACTACAAGATAACAAGGTATCTCTGTAATAACATAATAATAATGGAATAGAATTTGAAAAAAAAATAAAAGCCTGGAATCACTATGCTGCACACCTGAAACTAACACAATATTGTTAATCAACTATACACCTGCAATGGAGGAGACCCCAGTTCGACTCCTAGGTCAAGAAGTTCCACTGGAGAAGGGATAGGCTAACCACTTCAGTATTCTTGGGCTTTCCTGGTGGCTCAGATAGTAAAGAATCTGTGCATAATGCAGGAGACGTGGGTTCGATCCATGGGTTGGGAAAATCCCCTGGAGGGTATGGCAACACACTCCAGTATTCTTGCCTGGAGAATCCCCATGGACAGAGGAGCCTGGCGCGCTACAGTCCTTGGGGTTGAAAAGAGTTGGACGTGACTGAGCACATAAAAAACAAAAACAAAACTCTCCCCAAAAAACCAACGGCCATCTTGTCAACTTTTTATCAGGTACTCCCCCCACCCTGCGAATTCTGTTCCACAAGATTTACAAGCCAACTTTTCCATTATTCCCATTATTCTCTGAATCAGTTCCTTATCATATGTCCACGTATTTTTTTCTTCTGAAACAAAATTCTAAACAAAATGATAGACTAGGGAGTGGGCTGTTTTCAACAAGAACATCAGTGATAAATTCTGCTACAGAAAGCTCTGAAGAGCCAGCTTTATTCCACTCATCATAAAGCCAGACTTCTACTATTGTCAGAGATAAGTAAATCTCTGCAAGTCCAGAGGAACAAAATTACAACTAACTTTTAATATTCCAACCCCTGTTATAAATAGTGTAACAGTCAGATGAGTCATGAGAAACCTCAAAATTTACTTCTGTTGCCCCAGTCCGATACGTCTCTTCCATACAGTTAAGAACTTGTTTCAAATCCTGGTCCGTTTCTTTAGACAGACCTCTCAGAGAACAAGGGAATAATCAAAAACAACCAGATTAACATTACAGGTTAAAAAAAAAAGTTAACAAGGTACTGTCATCATATGATCTCAAGTCTAGAAGACAATCATACTAGTAATTTTAAGAGGTAAAATACAGAACAGTTTATATAGAACAATTTCCACTGGGACTAGGAAGCTCCCTAATGAGATGTGGAACTCAATTCTTCTTCAGAGTAACATGGTTCAAGACTGACAACTAAGTGGTTAAGGGCAGTAATGTCAACTCATATGTTAAAAGTACTCATAAAGTTTAATTTGTCTGATTTTAAAGATAAACAAAAGAGACTTTCTTAGTGGTCCAATGGCTAAGAGTCCGTGCTCTCACTGCAGGGGGCCCAGTTTGAATCCCTTGTCAGGTAACCAGATCTCACATAATGCAACTAAGAATTCACATGCTGAAACTAAAAGATCCCATTTGTCACTAACATCAGGAGCAGCCAAAAAAAAAAGATAAACACAAATGTAAAAGTACTCCTGTTTTCTTCCTGCACTTTAAAGTATCATTACATGCATACCATCTCTATGTTGTAGTTCTTAAAAAGACACTCTAGGATGGAGGGAGGTGGGCAGGGGTGTCTGACTTTCTTTCAGTGGTCTGTGAGGTAAAAACTGTTTTCATATTAATGCTAAGACATTCCTTATCCTTAATCTCACAAGTATACAGTGGAGTTTTCCAAAGGCTACCTGACTTGTGTAACAGCTGGAAACTGAATGAAGTATATACAAGAATTCAAGTTTTATTAAACGTAAGTTTAAATGAGATCTGCAAACAGATAAAACCATGTCATTTTCTCACTAGGTTTTTTTGGTCTTGGAAATATTATTTTTCATTAGAAATGTTATTTATGATAATATGTAACAGGTTTATTATTTTTAATAAATCTTGGTTTGAATTTCTCATACAGCAAATATCAAGATATAATCCATAGATACAAAAAGTCTCTGTGGTCCTTAACTTCTAGAGCTTGAAGGAGTCAAAATCCAAAGTTTGAGAACAGCTGTCCGAGAGAAACTCTTACACAGAGACACGTCTGAGAAAGTTCATTGATTGCAGTGTCTATCAGTAACAAATGAGAAACAAACGTTCATCAACTGGGGAACCAGATAAAATTCGGTTTATTCAAATGATAGAATACTACACAATGGTCAGAATGAACTATACAGTTCTTAACATACAGCATTAGTAATTTTTACACACAAAACACTGGGGAATATGTTATCAAAACAGATTTTATACACACACACACATACACACACACAGTTTAGGGACCACAGAGATTGATACTAAATTCATTACCTGATTGCTTCTGATTTGGGGGTTGGTGGGGGGGTAGAGGGGTGGGAAAGGGAGGAAACGAAGACATCATAATATTTTATTTTTAAATTAAAAACACCTAATAACAACTGTCAATTTTTGTTATATCCTCTGCACTTTTTTTGTACTTTAATTAAAGATCTTAAAATCACAGATGCTGCAAAAAGAAAAGCGAGGATGAGGGAAGAGTTATTCTTTTTGATTTAGAGAAGACTGATTAAAGGCTAAAAATGCAATCAATGGATTAAAAAATTCCAATCTATAATCTTTATCCATGTAACCAACCGTCACAATATATATAGAACACAATTAAGAGATCACTGATTTTTAAACTCATCTTTCCATTCTTTACAACACTTCACAGTGTCTTGCCATGAAAGTTCTCTCAAAAAGTCTTTAACCATATCTTTATCTTCCTCTTTTTCTGTATCACAGATACATACTTTTACCTGTGCTTCTGATCCGTCCCCTTCCTTTCATCCACAATTTTGTTCTAAGTTAACCAATCCCTCTAGCCACTTGAACTACGCTTTTTTGCACATCCCCTCCCTCAACATGCTCTAGCATCTACACCCATCTGATAAAGACCAGGGCTTGAACACCACTTACTTAGGTTAAGACCTTATATATACACTATATATATAAACATATCAAAGGGCTAGCACCAGCGTCTACTACATTGTCAATTGCTCTTTCTTCCCTTCATCCTTGAAGAGACTTTTCCCCAGAACACCTTACAACCAAACTTCTAAAACAACAATAAATCCCAAAACACCCAACTACTTTATATTTGCTACCTCTTATCCATATCTCTCCCATCACCATTCAATCTTAAACTACAGATCCCATGTGCTCAAAAAATTTTGTGGCCTTTGTATTACTTAACCTATGACCATTCCCTTGGTATTATGTAAAATATTATTTTCAGGCAGTAATTAAGATGGGACCATCTGTATTTAAACTTCAGCTCTGCCATGAACTAGTAGTATGCCCCTGGGTGAATTACTATTTGATTTCTTTGAAACTGAAAATCAGCTTTCGTGTACGCAAGGTTGAAGGAGGATTAACTTCGATATGTATATACAAAGCACCTCACATGCTATAGATGCTTATTATTAATTCATTTTGTCTCCCCCTCTCAATTTTCTCTAAGGCAATCTGAGAGTGACTCTTTGATGTCTTCCTCCAACTCTTTGTTGCTTCCGAGTCCAATATGATCAACTGCTAGCCAAAAACTTCCACATGACTGTTTCACTCAAACATAAACTGTTCAAAATCAAACATATTTCCCCCTCCACTAAATATACTTTTGATGACTGCTTGATGTGTCACCCCTCTCCCAGAGCTTAGATGTCCAGGGCAAAAGGTGCCTATAAATCTATCAGATGTCAAATCCACAGATTCTTCAGGTCCACATCCTTCCCCTCCTCTCTAGTCCCTTTATAGATATGCCAAGCTCAGATTCTACTTTCTTCTCCCACCTCAGTCCCCAACCCGCCATGTTTCCCCAAACCTTTGCCTTCTACAATACATACTATAAATCAAGCAGTATTTTGACTATATTACTCCCCTGCCTAAAACCTTCAATTTATCCACAGACTGGGAAAAAAAGAAAAAGGAATTCAAACATATTAGACAGACTTGAAACTTGTCAGGCCCCAAACTACCTTAACCACCCTTTCAGTAGCCTCAGGAGTCAAACTACTGTTCCTTATTTCTCACCAATGTTGCCTTTGAATTACTTTTCCTACACCTTTGGAAATTCTGAGACTGACACTCTCTTCTCCCAGGTCTAATGCCCCATGGCCACCCCACAGTACTTTAAAAAGACCCCAAAGGAAATTGTTCCAGCACACATTAAAGTTACTTGTCTAAGTTTTGTGTCCTCTATTAGTTTAGGCTCCTAGGGGGCAGAGATCCTTAGTGGCAGTGCCATCCTAATTAGGACACAGCTTTACAGCTAGGCAGGCTCTCAAATATTTGTAAAATGAACATTTCGGAGATTTAAGGTTACATGCAACTAACCACTAACATTTTATGAATGGGGAGAATTAACTGAGAAGCACTACGTCAAGCAGGGACAAGGAGATGGATTTCAAAGTCAGACTAATTTCTCCGGAAGAAAGTTTTTGGGGAAGAAAGTTTGGCAGAAAAGAGCTGGAATTGGTAACATACACCTAACATAATGCAGTTAATAAAGACTAGGAACGGAAATAAAAATTATTTAAAGAGGAAAATGATCGATGATAGGAAAACTCTTACTTTGTACATTTTAAAAGGTCAAAATGCTGTTTTCCTTTTTCAAGAAGACACTATCATTCCTAATCTTGGTTTTCAAAGTAAAAACTACTGATCACATTTTCCCAGAATTAACGTGATACTTAATAACGTGCTTAATGTCCATAATGCCTCAATCATAATTAAATAATTCTGGTCTTAAGAATAGGCTAAAACCCTTCCTCTTTGTTCACTGAAAACATCCAGAAAGTTTTCATCTTGAGAAAGAAATGCACCTATCTTTTAAAACACTGTGTCATTTATATAAGTTATGTACCTATCTTTTAAAACACTGTGTCATTTGTATAAGTTCTCATTCATTCAACAAGTTTTTTCCAAGCATGTGCTATGAGGAAGCAAAGGACAGAAACTCTCCACCCTCATGAAGCCAACATTCCAGTATATTTTGCCTTCAGGAAACAAAGTCAACTTCCAATCCTGAAATCTTTGGGGCATTATCACAAACGCCCTAGCCATCAAAAAAAATCAGGAAATACTATTTCATCATTTTGAAAATAGGCAATATAGAACTTTAAAAGACACTGTCCAACTTTCTGTATTCATCAGTTAAAGACAAATCATGTCTAGGATAACTGACAAGGCAATGAACGGTCCTAACTGCAGTGTTACTGGAGGCGCTACAAAGTGAAAGTTACTGCACCCTAATTGTTACAAGTGAAACTACAAAATCACGTTGTGCAGGGTGCACCAAGTCATCAACGTGGTCCCAAGGCATCTAACACTGCTACATCTGTTTTTTTCAGTGTTGGGTTGATCGGCGGTATTTGGAAAAGGAAGATAATCCAACTCAACATATGCCAATTGTTTCCATTTTGTAGGTACGTTTGCTATCAATGGTCAAGACCCCTCTCCCTGAAATGGATTCTGAAAAATAGAATCTGTGGACTCGACACTTCAAAAACAGCACCTGGAAGGTTTTGAGATAAAACCAGAGAGCTTTAGGGCGGCAGGCAGCTTTGTAACCGGTTTTGGGAGGTTTTTCACATGTAAATGTTCCCAAAGAAGGGAGCCAAGGATTAACCAACCGCGAGGAGGGTGCGAGGGTGGGAGGACTGGAGGCCAAAGCCGGCTTTCTAGCGGTCTAAGGCGGAGCAGATGCTGTCCTCTCCCATTCAACTTTTTAGGTGTCACGTTGGGGCCACGGAGCCCGTAACAGGGTTGAGTTCACGACTCTGGAGGGTAAAGAGCCCCGTCTATTAACTCCATTTCCCAAGTGCAGGAATCCCGAAGGGAGGGGGGATGAATACCCTCACCAACTCCTCCCCGACCCGAGATCAGAGTCCAGCAGCCGGCGCGCCGCGCGGCCTGAGCAACAGGAGAAGCCCAGGCCACCGCTCTGCCGGCCCCGCGACCGGCAGATGCTCCCGGCTTCCCCACCCACCCCCCCGACCCAGGCCCGCCCGCGTTTCTTTCTTAGCCCCTTGCGGGCTCCCGGCACCGCGAAGCCAATAACGGGAGCAGAGGGCGAGAGCGCCCAGACCTGAAAAGGGTGGGGGGCTAAGTTAAAGGCACCGGAGACCGTCGCTGGGCTGGACGAGGCCGGAAGGGGGCGAGAGGGGGCAGCCTGAGGTCGCCGCCCGGGGGTGGGCGGTGGGGGAGGGGTGTGGGGGTCGGCGACCGGGCCGCCGCGACCTCCCCGGGCCACACAGGCCCGCTCCGCGCAGGCCCGCCGCCCCGGAACCGGGGCAGGAAGCGTCCCCACCCCGACCTAAGCTTTAAACCTCAGGCGGCGGGAGAAACGACGGCCCAGCTCCCCCTGGTAGGCCCCCGGCACCCCCTTGTCCCGATCACCCCTCACCTCTTGGTTGAAGGCGTTGACGGCGTCCATGTTCGCGCTGCGGCGGCGACGGCGGCTGCTCCGGGCCCGCCGGTCACATAAGACCTCGCGCCGCGGCGGAGAGGAGCTGAGGAACCGGCCGGGCCTTGAAGGGCCGGCGGAGGCAACAAGCGGCGTAGCCGGAGGCCGGGCAGGAAGAGGCTCGGCCGAGGCGGCGGGGCAGGCGGCTGAGGCTGAGGAGGCAGAGGGGTGGCGGGCCCCCTCTCAGTCCCGTTCGGAGGATGAGGAAAAAGAGGCGGCGGCGGCGGCGCTAGGCTCCAACATGTCCGTTCGGTGGCGGCGGCTGCGCTCTGCGTCTCGCTGACACGGCCCCCAGCGCCCTCACGCACTGGCCCACACTGGCCCGACCGGCAAGCGGGCGGGCCTCTCCTCTGCCTCTCGCCAGCGGGATGGCGGCAGCGACCCGAGTCCACGCCGCGCGGGGCACACTGGGACGGCTCCGGCCTCCCAGCGCTTCCTGTGCCTGGCTCCCGCCCCGCCCCGCCCCGCCCACGCCGGCCACGCCCCCGCGCCCGCCCCGCCCCGCGCGCGCGTGCGCGCGCCGCTCGGCCAGCCGCTGGCGCGTGACGCCTGAACGCCGAGCCCTTTCCCGCCTGCTGCCGCCTCAGGCCGGGGAGACCGCCAGGCACTTACACCGGGTCCCCGCGAGGGGCGCTGGAGAGTTCGGGGAAATCTCAGGGCCGGGAAGGGGGCACGGAGAAGGCCCGCGGACAAGCGCGCCCCTACCGGACGCGGCGGTGCCCGGTGCGTTTTTGTGTGCCATCCTGCCCAGGCAGGCCCTGCACCCGTCGGAGGACTCGGAGCCGCTTACCCTCCGCCGCCTGGAACAAAGGGCTCAGGATTTTTTTTTTTTTTTTTTTACCTCAGCCCGCTAGGCATGCATTTGCGGGCTCCTCGCGCAGCCTCTGCCGATGCTGTACCCCGTCTGCCCTGATGGTGCGGGTTACATCTGCTCAAGCTGAAGCCCCGAGAAGGACTTGCAGGCCCTGGACGTCCACGCAGGCCTAAAGGGAGCCCTGTATTGCCGGCCGCGGGAGGAGTGGATTCGCTTACAACCGCGTTGTTTCCTTTTTCGGTGGCCACACTGTTGTGATTCACTTCCCTCGCAACCTTACTGTCAGCCGGGCGCTGTGCTGGGTTCTGGGAATATGGAAATTAAAGGATAATTTCTCTTTCCGCAGACAGCTCGTTTTAGTGGGAGAGGACAGGCAAATGAACAGGTAATAACGATGGGATGGTAAGTGTTAGGGTAGGGACCCTGGGGAATAAAGATACTCGTCTGACTGGAAGTCCAGGAAGGCTTCTTAGAGGAAGTGGCATCTTCCTGTATCTGGAAGAAGCGGCCAGAGTGGTTGAAGAAGGCACTCTGGCCTGACTGAGCTTGCTGAGCACGGTGGCGTTAACTCAAGGAGAACCAGCTGGAGTTTAGAGAGTGCCAAGGACTGTGACCAGGCCCTGAGCAGTCTGTGCCCTTCCAAGGAGTCTGGGTTTTGTCCCCAAGGGCGGCATTGAAAGGTTTTTAAAAGGAGGATGGTGTCCAGTGCGCTCTTTCAAGACTACTGTGTATAGTAGGAGAGTGGGGTCAGGGAAAGAATAGCCCTAGCCCCATGGGATGCTGAGGGTTTAAGGCAATGGAGTAGAGAGACAAGGTCAGATACCTTATGAAGGGGGAATGGATGGGCTGGGACAGAACAATTGACGTTAAGGTAGAGGGAGACATCAAGGAGGATGCTGTAGGTTCTGGCTCAATGAAGTGCATGGGTTTATTTTTTAATTTATTATATATATGTGTATATATAAATTTATTTATTGGCATTCAGGGTCTTCATTCCAGCATGCAGGCTTAGTTGTGCTGCAGCATGTGGGACCGTAGTTCCCAACCAGGGATCGAACCTGTGTCCCCTGCATTGGAAGGTGGATTCTAGTCTTTATTGTTTATCTTTCACGTATGTATGCCTGAATGCTAAGTCGATTCAGTCCTGTCCCACTCTTTATGACCCTTTGAACCATAGCCCTCCAGGCTCCTCTGTCCATGGGATTCTCCAGGCAGGAATACTGGAGTGGGTTTCCATGCCCTCCTCTAGGGGATCTTCCCATCCCAGGTATTGTGTGATATAATTAGAAGGCGTATGTGAGCTAAGTCACTTCAGTTGTGTCCAACTTTTTGTGACGCTATGGACTGTAGCCCACCAGGGTCCTCTGGTCCATGGGATTCTCCAGGCAAGAATACTGGAGTGTGTTGCCATTTCCTATTCCAAGGGATCTTCCTGACCCAAGGATTGAACCCGTGTCACTTATGTCTCCTGCATTGGCAGGTGGGTTCTTTTCCTCTAGCACGACCTGGGAAGCCCTATCTGACATGCTAGTCTGTGTTATTTCATTTAATCTGCATAATGGGCTTCTGTATGATGTGACTATAGGTAATTCCCCTGTTTTAGAGTTGAGGCAGTGAGGCCCAGTTAACTACCAGGCCCAAGGCCAGATGATTTCCTTACAGGGCGTGTGGAGTTTGAGCTGCCACTTGGGGCAAATAAGTGAAGATGTCTAAGAGGCAGTTGGGTAAACAGTGGAGTCAGGACAGATGCTGAGAGGAGGTGGAGATCTGGGAGTCATTAGTGTACATAGTGATGGGAGGAGCTGAAACTGACAACTCACTGAAACAGACAAGGGGAAAGGAGGCTGGGAACTGAGCTGTGTGAGAGGAGAAAAGCTAGAGTTAGAAAAGGCCGAGGAAGAATACTGCAGGAGAGGTCAGCCTCCTCTGATGCTGGAGTTGGAGGTCAGCAAGGTACAGATTGGAAAGTACCTGAGAGCATCGGGGACCTCCGCAGGAATGTGGGTGAGAGTGTAGAACCGAAGCCAAACTGGCATGCACTCAGCGGAAGGCAGCAGGAGGTATTCGACAGTCTTGACTATGAAAGCAAGTTTGTAAGGGCCCCAGGGAAGAGCTGTAGAATGAAGGAAGACTGTGCTCCTTTCTTTTAGGTTGTGAGAAGTGCACTCTTAATTTTGTTGAAGGAACAAGCAGAATATTCTTTCAGGGCCCATATGGCCTCTACTTCATTACACTCCCTTTTTTCTCTCTCAGTTGAACTACCATTATGTTTTTTAAAACCCATTTGGCTTCTGTAGAAGTAGTTACCCATAGGGCCATTGCGTTAGAAAATACAGTTCTTAGAAGATCTTCCTCTTGGCTTTTCTGGATATTCCATAGTCTGCCAAAGACTATCCAAGACTCCCACACCATGTTTCCAGCCTACGGCCAGGGGCCCAACCCAAGTTTGGTCATTCCCTGGACACACCTTTGCGCTTATGTAAAACCCCTCCCTGCGTCTCTGTGTAGGCAGGCCGATTTAGCACCTGGTTGATGTTCAGACATTGTGTATGTGTGTGTTACTCACTCAGTCATGTCTGACTCTTCGTAACCCCATGAACTGTAGCCTGCTAGGCTCCTCTGTCCACGGAATTCTCCAGGCTCCAGGCAAGAATACTGGTGTGGGTTGCCATTCCCTTCAGGGGAATCTTCCCAACCCAGGGATCAAACCCAGGTCTCCTGCAGGTGAATCCCAGGCAGGTGGATTCTTTACTGTGTGAGCCACCAGGGAAGCCCATTCAGACGATACTTCCTTTCAATTATTAATCACTTCTCAGATACCTACTTTGCGTCAGGCACTGTGCTGAACAGCTTCTCTCTTCTCCTCCCAGCCAGACTCAACATCTCCCACCATATGCTTCCATGACCCCAGTACCTCTTACCTTATATTGCTATTATCTGAAAAGGGGGCGGGAGAAGGTCTGTTGAGCCCTTGGCCTTCTTCTACCTCTTTCTGTGAACAGCAGCAGAATTTTAAAAGGGATCTATAAAGTCTAATGGAGTTCCTTCTCCCTCAATTCATAACTGCAGTCTTCTTTCCTCCTGTAATTCAGGGAAGTAGATTTGGCCAAGGAAGTTTGAAGTCTTGAGCTGGGGGGAAGGTGGTGACTTCAGCTTTAGATATTTGGCATTTGGGACTCAGCAATGGCACCCCACTCCAGTACTCTTGCCTGGAAAATCCCATGGACGGAGGAGCCTAGTAGGCTGCAGTCCATGGGATCTCGAAGAGTTGGACACGACTGAGCGACTTCCCTTTCACTTTTCACTTCCATGCATTGGAGAAGGCAATGGCAACCCACTTCAGCGTTCTTGCCTGGAGAATCCCGGGGACGAGGGAGCCTGGTGGGCTGCCGTCTATGGGGTCATACAGAGTTGGACACGACTGAAGTGACTTAGCAGCAGCAGCTATTTTTAAAAAATATTTCTTTATTTGACTGCTGGGTCTTAAGATGCGGCATATGGGATCTAGTTCCCTGACCAGAAATGCCTGGAGTCTTAGCCACTGGACCACCAGGGAAGTCTGCATGAGAACTGAGGGAATGATGGCCCAGAGGAAAACATTTTCTGTGTACCGTTCTATTGAGATTTGAATGTATAAGGAACAAGATTTGACATCTGATATCCTTATGTTTTACAGCAACTTCCCACTAGCTATCCCAGGTGGCGCAGTGGTAAAGAATCCACCTGCCAATGCAGGAGACGCAAGAGATACAAGTCCGATCCCTGGTGGAGGGGATGGCCACCCACTCCAGTATTCTTGCCTGGAGAATCCCATAGACAGAGGAGCCTGGCAGGGTACAGTCCATGGGGTTGAAAAGAGTCGGACACATCTGAGCACCCCGCACCATCCTTAAGTTTGAGGGCTTTTTAAGTGGCGCAGACAGCAAGAGATGTGATTCAATCCCTGGGTCAGGAAGATTTCTTAGAGAAGGAAATGGCAACCCACTCCAGTATTCTTGCCTGGAGAATTCCATGGGCAAAGGAGCCTGGCAGGGTACAGTCCATGGGGTTGCAAAGAATCGGATGAGACTGAACACACATCCTTCTGTTTGAAGTAGATAATTAGATGCAGGGGGTGCTATTCTGAATAGGGTTGTTTGGTTTATATGTTGATAGTATTTGGGAGGTCTTTTAGACAAGTTGTTTAGGGAATATGTGTTATCAGCTAGGCTTTGGGTGCCTTGGCAGCATTTACTACAAATTTTCGGTTCAGAAGATGGCAGCACCTCTATTTGCTTTGGGATATCTGACAACCGTTTGCAGAACTACTGCTGGATTTCCATCTGTCTCTCCAGGCATACAAATCAAACCCTCCAATAGGAAGTGAAAATGTTAGTTGCTCAGTCGTGTCTGACTCTGCGACATCATGGACTGTAGCCTGCCAGGCTCCTCAGTCCATGGAATCCTCCAGGCAAGAATACTGGAGTGGGTTGCCATGCCCTTCTCCAGGGAATCTTCCTAACCCAGGGATCACACCTGGGTCTCCTTCATGGCAGGCAGATTCTTGATCATCTCAGCCACCAGGGAAGCCTGGCAACCATTTGCAGAGCTACTGCCAGACTTCCATCTCTGACTCTCCAGGCACACAAATCAAATCCTCCAATAGGAAATTTTGGGCAAATAACAAAAATTCATGAGGACTATCCTTTGTGAGCAGACCTTGAAGCAGTAGGAACGCAGCCTGTTAGAAAGATGGCTGGTGAATCGTAAATACATGTGGCAGAAGTCAGCAAGACATTTTATCCACCTGCAGACTTTCCTTTGCTCAAAGAACATTGACTTAGATTCATGTGTTCATAATGTGGGTGTGGAAATAGTTCTTAAAAGCCATTCCAAACAAACATGTTTTTAAAAAGAGTAGATGAAATCAATTCAGAGGAAAGAAAAGATGACATTCAGAAAGCAATATTCCTGTTAATTCTGTGCCCTTCACATGTCAACACATTCTGTTGAATGCTGGCTACAGTCTGTAGGGGTGGAAACCAGAAAGCAGCTCACTCCTGAAGAGCTCAGAAAAACATTCATAGATAAAGAGTTCAAGAGGAAACAGCATTGTTTCTAATGCTTTAGACTGTATGCTTTCCGGAGCAAGTATAAACTAATGATACTGTACAAGACTCTTCTTTCTTCTTGGTCTGCTTTCCTTCTCTGGCCAGCGTCCTCCCCTTCCTGAGATTTCACCTGACATCTCAGTGATTGCTGTCCCTCCCCACTTACAGGTCTGAAATCTCCCCTGGTTGGCAACTGTATTTCCAGCTACCGACTAGAAAATTCCACGTGGACATCCTCCTTTGTCCCCAAGGGACCCACCTGGTTCGTTTTTGTGTCAGCCTCTGTCTCTGAGCTCTTTATGTGGTTGGCACCAAAATAGTGGAATGAGCTCTGAGGAAAGGAAAGTGGAAGAAGGAAGAGCTCATGCATAGCAATGAAGACCCAGCACAACCAAAACTTTAAAAAAAAATGATAATTATTAGAAAAGAAGAAGAAGGTGCAGAGACTTCCCTGGTGGTCCAGTGGTTTAAGATATCACCTTCCAATGCAGGGAATGTGGGTTCAGTCCCTGGCTGGGAGCTAAGATCGCACATGCCTTGCAGCCAAAAAAACAAAACATGAAACACAAGCAATATTGTAACAGATTGATTGAGGACCTTAAAAATGGTCCACATTTTTTAAAAAAAACTTAAAAAAAAGAAGGGTGAGGAAGAGCCCTAAGGTATGGCTGTTGAATGAACAACAAAGATTGACTGCCATCTAAAGACACTTGGTGTGTGAATGTGTGCTGTATGCAGGATATATGGAAGGGTATATGTACAGTTGTTGGCACATGATCCATCACAGTTGGGAAAGGGGCCCTAATATGGATGAAGCAGGAGAGGAAGAAAGCGCACACACACACACAAATGTTCTAAAAATACATAAGAGTATTTATATAAATGAATATTTGTATTTATATGTATTTACATGAAATTATGTACGTCTGTGAGTACTCAACACATTCTCTTGAATGCTGGCTACAGTCTGTAGGGGTGGAAACTAGAAAGCAGCTCACTCCTGAAGAGCGCAGAAAAACATTCATAGATAAAGAGTACTCACAGATGTACATAAATCAATTGGAAGATTAAAAAAGCGGCTCCAACCCCATCCAAAACAAAGGTCATTTGAGGGGTGGAATGGCAAAATATCAGCAATATGGCTGAGCACCTGCATTCAACCAAAAGATAAGTAAATGAAGGGCAAGTGAATGAATAATGTCTGGAAGCAGCCCCAATAGATATTCCAGCTAAACAAACACAAGTCTTCAAACAACCAAAATAGATGTCTTATTGTCCACATATAAAGATCATACCTGCTACCGACTGGACAGTCACTCAGCCCTCACTCTTACGGTTATCCAACAATTATAATACCTTGAGTCTTTTAAGTCCAAGCACATTAAAAGCACTGAAATAGGGAAGGAGGCTGCTGGAGAACGGTAAACACAGCAACACCAAGCGGCTGCCGGCAGGGCTTATAGTGAGGAAGGAGACAGAAAAATCTGTAGAAAGCAGACACAAGAACTCATCAAGACAAAACTGTCAGGGCCATTCATTTTAAAAGAAACTGGTTCTAGGCACTTCCATAACCACCACCCCCAACCCCTGCTGGCATCCTTTTCACAGTAAGTCACAAAAAGGTTGCTGTGATGTCAGACCCCAGCTAACAAGGAAATTGAGGGTGTGTGCCACATTCTTTTAGAAAGCAAGACAGCATATATTAGAATAGCTATGCCTTTCTTGAGAAAGGAACTCTGCCCAGCTCATTGTGACTTTCAAGGCGCAACCTTCGGCTGTCTACTGGACGCACCAGCTGGAGTCTGCAGCCACTTCCAGCTCAGTGCATCTGAAACATTTCCCGCCTCATTTTCAATTAAGGTGCCAGTTTGATATCAATTACCAAAGTGATTGTGAAGCAAGTCCATGTATGAACATTTTCAAGGGAAATGTCTGAGAAAGTGTTTGTTAAACTCTTAAACACCCTCCCCCACTTTGAGGTGATAAAAGTGGTCAGGGTACCAAGAGAGAGGGTTTGTTGTAAGGACTGGAAATAAGAAAGCGGCTGTTGGGGCTTCCCTGGTGGTCCAGTGGCTAACATTCTGCTCCCAGTGCAGGGTGCCCAAGTTTAACCAGGTCTAGTCTGCCACAACTAAGACCTGGCATGGCCAAATAAATAAATAGATAAAGAAATTAATATATTTTTTTCAGTGACTGTCTTTCTCGGGCTTCCACCCCATCTGTTTGGGAAGTGAAATGAAGAATGGAGGAATGCTACCTCTAACCTAGGGATCGGCAAGCTTTTGCCTGCAGGCCAAACCTGGTTGTTGTTGTTGTTGTTTGGTTGCTAAGTCATATTCGACTCTTTGCAATCCTATGGACTGCAGCATGCCAGGCTTCCCTGTCCTTCACTATCTCCTGGAGTTTGTCCATCAAGTCAGTGACGCAGTCTAACCATCTCATCCCGTTTCCCCCTTCTCCTCCTGCCCTCAGTCTTTCCCAGCGTCAGGGTCTTTTCCAATGAGTCGGCTCTTTGCATCAGGTGGCCAAAGTATTGGAGCTTCAGCATCACCTTTTCATAAATAAAGTTTCACTGGGACGCAGTCATGCTGATTGGGTTATGTTTTGTCTCTATGCTGTGTTTCAAGCTACAATGCAGAATTGAGTAGTTATGACACAGAGCTGGAGGCTACAAAGTCTAAAATATACTACTCAGCTCTCTTCAGGAAAAGTTTGCTTACCTCCCTTCTAATCTCATGCCTCATGAGGAAGACTTCAGGGGTCAGTGGAAGAGTATTGAAAAGATCTGTGGACGTTGGAGACAGGTATAAACCATGTCTCAGGCAACGAAGGTAACCCATGGGCTGGGATCTGACTCCTAGGAAATCTAGAGGGTGAGCCTTTTTCTGGTGGCAGAAACAATCCTGTGATGCCTGGATCCAGGATGGGTAGGGGAAATGACTCTGAGTGTTTCCTGAGGACCAGTCAGGACTGAATGGGAGGCAGAAAGTGGTGATAAGGTTGATTTGGGGTCTTACTGGATAGGCCACCTGGAGACCTAGGCAGAGCTGACCAGGTGTTGCTTGCCCAGAGATTAAAGAAGATCATATAAGAGACCACACAGAATAGGTACATCCTTTGTGGTCAAAGGGAGAAGGGGAGAAAAGGGTCCAGAAGAAAACCTTTAAAGAGTCCACAAATGAACCCATGAGAGAGAGCCAGAACCAACCATCTGTCAGCCCAGAGACTCAGTGTGAAGGCACCAACTGAATGAGAGCTGGTCTAGACCCCTGTTTCCTCCTCGCCCACCCCTGCTTTGCCCCAGTGGCACCACAGCAACGACTGGCGATCTGGGGAGGACGTGAGCAGGGGAAGAGGGGAGCAGAAGCTTCCAGCCAAGAAGTCAAGGGAGGGTAAAGGCTTAACACTGTCAAGTTGAGTTTTCTGACATTCTAACTAATAAAACCGTGACTTAACATGACTCATGTATTACCTAGAAATGAGTAGAAAAGCTATGGGACTTCCTAGAATTTCATCTAGGCTCTTTTGATGAGAAGATAAATTCCACTGAGAAGAGCTTGAAGGATTGAGGGGAAACCCACAACTAAGGTTTTGTTTGTGGCACGGTCCATGCTTGTTCAACATACTGGATGTGATAACTAATACTTATGGAGCACTCACGTGTGGCTGGATACCATGCCAGGCACTTCTCATGCATGAGCATACTTAATCCTCTCAACAAGTCCCTACTGTTAAGCCAGCTTTATTGGTGGGGAACTGAGACAAAAGGAAGATAAGCTGTGGTCCACAGTCTCACAGCTAGTAAGTGACAGAGATGAGATTCAAACTCTGGCAGCCTGGAGCCAGGCGAGCTTCCGCTCACTCACTACGTCATGTTGCCTTGTAGCATATTAACCCTAGAGCCGGCTCTCTAAAGGTTTGCTATTTGCTCAGGGTTCTTAGCTTTTCTTAGATCCATATGGTTGTCTGCTTTGGTTCTTCTATCAGGGCCTGCCACAAACTTGTTGTTGTTCGGTCCCTAAGTTGTGTCCGACTGTTTGCAAGCCCATGAACGGCAGCACGCCAGGCTTCCTTGTCCTTCATTGTCTCTTGGAGTTTGCTCAAACTCATGTCCATTCAGTCGGTGATGCCATCCATCTCATCCTAGACTCTATTGCATCCCAATTGGCCAGAGACATGTCAGGCCTCATTGGATCAGCTGGATCACAAGTGCTAAATGGCAGAGTAGCTGGTACTATAGCCTGGACCAGCTCTGGACCATCTCATTGTCCAAACTGAGAGTTGAGTCACCCATGGAGTCAGATGGCAATGTATTGTACAAATCTAAAGTCCACAAACATGGAACCTGATTCCTAGTGATAGGGCTTTCAAGGTATAACAACTTACTCTTCATTTTGGAGATAGAGCCCTATATGTCCTCCATTATTAGACCCTTTCCCCCACCTCTTCCTAAAATCCACTGCCCTAAATCCAGTGTAGTTTTTTTGAGACTTATGTCTCACCCTTTGATATAAATTGTCTAATCCAATCATCCTGGGTATCTGCTGCTTCAGCTTCCTAGATTCTGTCAACTTGATGTCCTTTGGACAATTGAGGTTGCTTCAGACCCAACTGTGACACAAAACCAGAGAAGTAACGTAATGGGATAAGATAATAAAAGTGTACTATTGTCCTTGCCAGGTAAAACAAGCAAGCAAACACTTGCTTCTGGTTCTCTTTGTGTGCTGGGATAGAGAAAAAACACTTTGGCAAATCCATAGATGCATACCAAGTGCCAGGGTCTCTGTATGTTTGCTTCTGTCAAATGAAGCCTGCTGAGATGTAGATGTAATTAAATAAGATTATAATAATCTATTGTCACTCTCTAAGACCCACCTGGTTTTCTTCACTGACCAATCTAGAAAGTTAAATCGGAATGTGGTAGCAATCATCATCTTTGGTCTTTCAGACCTTTTAATCTCTGAAATTCTTCTAGGGATGTGATATCACTTATGATGTGCTATTTTATGTATGGAGAGTTTGCACTTGACCATTCCTATCATAATAGCCCTTAATTCATGGACTAGAGAGCCAATGTGGAGAATTGCTCTTTGCTGTATGTATCAGTTCCAGTTATAACTCCATAAGCTGAGGAAATGAACACAGATTTGGGGGCTCATTGAGCCTAATGAAGACAAACAAATCAATTTATTACCTTATTGCCCATAATCTTCTCTCTGGTAGACAACAGTGGCATTCTGTTTCCGTAGGAATTAGCATTAATAATGGACCAGTTTGTAATAATCCTCTGAAGATCTAGGTACTTCCCCTTCTTTAGTACACGTTTACCCTGACTAATGATGATAACTGTTTTAGAGGAAGATCAGGATGAGGATTTTCAATACATATTTATGATCTTATTGTAGATCTGGGCTTCCCAGGTGGTACAGTGGTAAAGAATCTGCCTGTCAATGCAGGAGACTAAGGTTCAATCCCTGGGTTGGGAAGATCCCTTGGAGAAGGAAATGGCAATCCACTCCAGTATTCTTGTCTGGGAAATCCCATGGACAAAGGAGCCCCGAGGGGCTACAGTCCATGGGGTGGCAAAAGAATCGGACATGACTTAGCGACTAAAATGACAACAATGAAAGTGTAGTTATTCATCAGTAGTTCCTTCATTCAAAAGGCTCTGAGTCTATAAACTACTTCAGGTCTAAGATTTGAGACTCTCTATTGAAATTCCTCTGATTTGTCAGACATGAGTGGGCTCCTTATGATTTTGGACCTTAGAAATTCCATGGTCAGTTAGCCATGACGAAAGAGCCCTGCTAGTCAGACCATTCAGATTCTATTCTGGCCCTGCTTCTTTGGGTCACTTGCTCCTGATTCGCTCTCTGGGGATGGCTGAAGGAAGGGAAAGGGTCCAGTTGGCTAAATCTAGGTCATTTGCCCACCTCCTAGCTACATAAGCATCTGAGGAGTGACAAAATCTGTTTTTCACTTTTAATGATGGGACTTAGAATCTGCTCTCCACTAGGATTTATAATCTGGAGAAATAAATCCAGATTCTTATCCCCAATATATGAAGGAGGTTCAGAGCTGCTCAGCCAAAAACAGCAACAAATGCTTTTCCTGATCCATTTCATCCCTCTGTTGTCTAACAACTATGAAGTTAAGAAGATTAATCTCAACTCCAAAGGTAACCTGTGCTTTATCCAGACAAATTCAACAATGTAATTCCCCTTGCTAGTGATTTGTTCAGAAATACAGGAGAAGCGGGCATCACCGAATCATGGACATGAGTTTGAGCCAACTCTGGGAGGTGGTGAAGGACAGGGAAGCCTGGAGTGCTGCAGTCCATGCAGTCACAAAGAGTTGGAGATGACTGAGCAACTGAACAACAGCAAAACCAGTTAGCACAGGGTGGTTCCTCTGACCTCAAAGATTGGCTGAGGAATAGGCATCTGACAGATTTTAGTCTAAAGAGATGCAAGATGACATGTTCTAGGTGATTCTAGGGGAAAGTTTCTCATGATCCAGAAAGTGACAGAAAGACAGTAGCATCTTTTGTATTTGGTCTGTATGCAACCATCTTGATAACAGCCTGAGAATGAAGCTGCCATAGGCTGAGGAGCAGAACCAAGAGAATCCCAGGAAAACTGAACAGGATGCTGGATTAAACCAACCCTGAATCTACTTCTGGACTTGGAATTATGAAAACCAATATATTCCCTTATTATGGAAGCCAGTTTGTGTTGGGTTTTCTGTTATTTGTGATTGAAAATATCCTAATTTATTCAATATACAATCTGTGTTTATAGCTCTTAATCACATCCTCCAGAATGAACTATTAAACATTTAAGAAAATGCTTAAACAAGTAAAACAATAAACCCAACTTAGGCCTCACTGTGCCATTTCCCTCACTTTGAACTACTTTATTATTATGAAGCCTTGGAAAGAATCCAAGGAACTGGTTTTTATTTTTATTTTTTTAAAATTTAATTTAATTTTTAAAATTTACAATATTGTATTAGTTTTGCCAAATATCGAAATGAATCCGCCACAGGTGTACCCGCGTTCCCCATCCTGAACCCTCCTCCCTCCTCCCTCCCCTACCCTCCCTCTGGGTCGTCCCAGTGCACCAGCCCCAAGCATCCAGTACCGTGCATCGAACCTGGACTGGCGACTCGTTTCATACATGATATTATACATGTTTCAATGCTATTCTCCCAAATCTCCCCACCCTCTCCCTCTCCCACAGAGTCCATAAGACTGATCTATACATCGGTGTCTTTTGCAGTCTTGTACACAGGGTTATTGTTACCATCTTTCTAAATTCCATATATATGCGTTAGTATACTGTATTGGTGTTTTTCTTTCTGGCTTACTTCACTCTGTATAATAGGTTCCAGTTTCATCCATCTCATTAGAACTGATTCAAATGTATTCTTTTTAATGGCTGAGTAATACTCCATTGTGTATATGTACCACAGCTTTCTTATCCATTCATCTGCTGATGGGCATCTAGGTTGCTTCCATGTCCTGGCTATTATAAACAGTGCTGCAATGAACATTGGGGTACACTTGTCTCTTTCCCTTCTGGTTTCCTCAGTGTGTATGCCCAGCAGTGGGATTGCTGGATCATAAGGCAGTTCTATTTCCAGTTTTTTAAGGAATCTCCACACTGTTCTCCATAGTGGCTGTACTAGTTTGCATTCCCACCAACAGTGTAAGAGAGTTCCCTTTTCTCCACACCCTCTCCAGCATTTATTGCTTGTAGACTTTTGGATCGCAGCCATTCTGACTGGTGTGAAATGGTACCTCATAGTGGTTTTGATTTGCATTTCTCTGATAATGAGTGATGTTGAGCATCTTTTCATGTGTTTGTTAGCCATCTGTATGTCTTCTTTGGAGAAATGTCTATTTAGTTCTTTGGCCCATTTTTTGATTGGGTCATTTATTTTTCTGGAGTTGAGCTGTAGGAGTTGCTTGTATATTTTTGAGATTAGTTGTTTGTCAGTTGCTTCATTTGCTATTATTTTCTCCCATTCTGAAGGCTGCCTTTTCACCTTGCTAATAGTTTCCTTTGATGTGCAGAAGCTTTTAAGTTTAATTAGGTCCCATTTGTTTATTTTTGCTTTTATTTCCAATATTCTGGGAGGTGGGTCATAGAGGATCCTGCTGTGATGTATGTCGGAGAGTGTTTTGCCTATGTTCTCCTCTAGGAGTTTTATAGTTTCTGGTCTTATGTTTAGATCTTTAATCCATTTTGAGTTTATTTTTGTGTAAGGTGTTAGAAAGTGTTCTAGTTTCATTCTTTTACAAGTGGTTGACCAGTTTTCCCAGCACCACTTGTTAAAGAGATTGTCTTTAATCCATTGTATATTCTTGCCTCCTTTGTCAAAGATAAGGTGTCCATAGGTGTGTGGATTTATCTCTGGGCTTTCTATTTTGTTCCATTGATCAATATTTCTGTCTTTGTGCCAGTACCATACTGTCTTGATAACTGTGGCTTTGTAATAGAGCCTGAAGTCAGGTAGGTTGATTCCTCCAGTTCCATTCTTCTTTCTCAAGATAGCTTTGGCTATTCGAGGTTTTTTGTATTTCCATACAAATTGTGAAATTATTTGTTCTAGCTCTGTGAAGAATACCGTTGGTAGCTTGATAGGGATTGCATTGAATCTATAAATTGCTTTGGGTAGTATACTCATTTTCACTATATTTATTCTTCCAATCCATGAACATGGTATATTTCTCCATCTATTAGTGTCCTCTTTGATTTCTTTCACCAGTGTTTTATAGTTTTCTATATATAGGTCTTTAGTTTCTTTAGGTAGATATATTCCTAAGTATTTTATTCTTTCTGTTGCAATGGTGAATGGAATTGTTTCCTTAATTTCTCTTTCAGTTTTCTCATTATTAGTGTATAGGAATGCAAGGGATTTTTGTGTGCTGATTTTATATCCTGCAACTTTACTATAATCATTGATTAGTCCTAGTAATTTTCTGGTGGAGTCTTTAGGGTTTTCTATGTAAAGGATCATGTCATCTGCAAACAGTGAGAGTTTTACTTCTTCTTTTCCAATTTGGATTCCTTTTTTTCTTTTTCTGCTCTGATTGCTGTGGCCAAAACTTCCAAAACTATGTTGAATAGTAATGGTGAAAGTGGGCACCCTTGTCTTGTTCCTGACTTTAGAGGAAATGCTTTCAATTTTTCACCATTGAGGATAATGTTTGCTGTGGGTTTGTCATATATAGCTTTTATTATGTTGAGGTATGTTCCTTCTATTCCTGCTTTCTGGAGAGTTCTTATCATAAATGGATGTTGAATTTTGTCAAAGGCTTTCTCTGTATCTATTGAGATAATCATATGCTTTTTGTTTTTCAATTTGTTAATGTGGTGTATAACATTGATTGATTTGCAGATATTGAAGAATCCTTGCATCCCTGGGATAA
This sequence comes from Bos grunniens, assembly GCF_055505025.1. Classification (NCBI taxonomy): domain Eukaryota; kingdom Metazoa; phylum Chordata; class Mammalia; order Artiodactyla; family Bovidae; genus Bos; species Bos grunniens. Next base: position 153,708,719 of record NC_141165.1, read on the forward strand.
AGCCCACTTGGTCATGGTGTATGATCTTTTTAATGTGTTGTTGGATTCTGATTGCTAGAATTTTGTTAAGGATTTTTGCATCTATGTTCATCAGTGATATTGGCCTGTAGTTTTCTTTTTTGTGGGATCTTTGTCAGGTTTTGGTATTAGGGTGATGGTGGCCTCATAGAATGAGTTTGGAAGTTTACCTTCCTCTGCAATTTTCTGGAAGAGTTTGAGCAGGTGTTAGCTCTTCTCTAAATTTTTGGTAGAATTCAGCTGTGAAGCCTTCTGGACCTGGACTTTTGTTTGCTGGAAGATTTTTGATTACAGTTTCAATTTCCGTGCTTGTGATGGGTCTGTTAAGATTTTCTATTTCTTCCTGGTTCAGTTTTGGAAAGTTGTACTTTTCTAAGAATTTGTCCATTTCTTCCACGTTGTCCATTTTATTGGCATATAATTGTTGATAGTAGTCTCTTATGATCCTTTGTATTTCTGTGTTGTCTGTTGTGATCTCTCCATTTTCATTTCTAATTTTATTGATTTGATTTTTCTCCCTTTATTTCTTGATGAGTCTGGCTAATGGTTTGTCAATTTTATTTATCCTTTCAAAGAACCAGCTTTTGGCTTTGTTGATTTTTGCTATGGTCTCTTTTGTTTCTTTTGCATTTATTTCTGCCCTAATTTTTAAGATTTCTTTCCTTCTACTAACCCTGGGGTTCTTCATTTTTTCCTTTTCTAGTTGCTTTACGTGTAGGGTTAGATTATTTATTTGACTTTTTTCTTGTTTCTTTAGGAATGCCTGTATTGCTATGAACTTTCCCCTTAGGACTGCTTTTAAAGTGTCCCACAGGTTTTGAGTTGTTGTGTTTTCATTTTCATTAGTTTCTATGCAAATTTTGATTTCTTTTTTGATTTCTTCTGTGACTTGTTGGTTATTCAGCAGGGTGTTGTTCAGCCTCCATATGTTGGAATTTTTAATAGTTTTTCTCCTGTAATTGAGATCTAATCTTACTGCATTGTGGTCAGAAAAGATGCTTGGAATGATTTCTATTTTTTTGAATTTACCAAGGCTAGATTTATGGCCCAGGATGTGATCTATCCTGGAGAAGGTTCCATGTGCGCTTGAGGAAAAGGTGTAATTCATTGTTTTGGGATGAAATGTCCTATAGATATCAATTAGGTCTAACCGGTCTATTGTATTGTTTAACGTTTGTGTTTCCTTGTTAATTTTCTGTTTAGTTGATCTATCCATAGGTGTGAGTGGGGTATTAAAGTCTCCCACTATTATTGTGTTATTGTTAATTTCTCCAAGGAACTGGTTTTTAATATGAACTTATACTGGTGAATTTAATTCTCTAAATTTTAGATTTCTATTCTGCAAAACAATTGTTGTCAGTATCAGATTTATGCATATATGTGAAAAATCATTATAGAGCCCAGGACAGTGAAGAGACGAGTTTTATGCTTGTCTGAATTCTGCAAGGTTGAGAATAGTCCCACTGGTCATTCATGAATTTTAGTTCTAGTATAAATACTAGATGTCCTATTTTGGTTGTTGATTTTCAGATCTGAAAAAATAATAAATTGTATCTTCTAGTATCAGTTGTTGAATAATAAATAGACATGCTTTTTTCTTGCTTTCTTATTACCTTCATCATCACCATTGTTATTTTGAGTATTTCTCCTCAAATACTATTATTTTATTTTTAATTTTTTTACAGATACTTTAATTTGTAGTCTTAATATTAACCACATGAAAAAATGTTTTATGTGAAAGTGTGTTATTTGTTACTTCTTTAACAATGTTTTAGATTGGGATAGGCATACTGTGGACCAAATCTGGCCCACTGCTTGTTTTTACAAATAAAGTTTTATTGAAACATAGCCTCACCCATTCATTTGCATATCACCTATGGCTGCTTCACACTATAATGGGAGAGTTTTGAAGTTATAACAGAGAATTTATAGCCCACAAAGCCTAAAATATTTATTATCTGACGTTTTACAAAAAATGTTTGTTGACTTCTGTTTTAGATGCATCTTCTTTAGATTCATACTTGGAGTTTTAAGATCTTTAAGAGAGAGTAAATCTCACACTTTTTATATTCAAAAAAGATAACTGTTTCCTTCTTGTTTCTTTTGGTTTACAAATATAAATGATCCCTATAAAACTGTTCACCTACCTTTCCTATGTCGCAAAAGACAATTATTAATATTATTTTTATTATTACATTAAGTGCAGATTGTCTTTGCCTACCCTCTGCTGCCAAGAAGTTGTGGATTTTGCTTTTCTGTATTTGAGGAGATTCATTTCCTTCTTCAAACATGTCTTATGATCTGAGGTTCCCCTTTCAATCAAAGGAGTGATTCATCTCCCCTGAGATCAGATTAAAGCAGAGTGGGAGGCTAGGTCTTGCAAGGGCTGTCCCCTGCCCCTCCCCCCCATCTAACATACACTTCCTGAAGCAGAGCAGTTCTCATTTATGATTGCCTGTCATCCTCTTAATCTCAGATATTCGTCTTCTACATCTGTTCCTACAAGAGATTTAGGGAAAATTTGAATGAATCAGATCAAATTCATTATGATTTCTCCCTTGGAAAAATAGTTTCAGGCCCATGACATATGTCTTCTGCATAAACAGATCCAGTTTTCATGGCCGGATGTCCTGATGTTTTTTGCAGCTTAAAGTCATCTATTAGACAGTGACTGTGTGAGAGTTATCTCATATCTGGGTCTTTGAGTGGAATTGCTTTTCACAGATCAGTTTTGGCAATTTGTCTTTAAAGCGTCTGAAAATTTCCCCATGTTCTCCTATAATACCTGCCACTCTAAGAATCTGTCTCCCCTAGACATAACTCCTGTCATTGTATAATTCAAGGACATCACTTCCTAAATCTTTAAAGTATGTTACTGTTCAGATTGACAGATTTTGTACTTATATCTATGACATTTTCATTGATTTCTTTGCAAAGTGACATTATTCCCATCCCAGTCTGGGTAAAACTTAATACCTTATCTTCCCTCCATCCATTTATCAAAATCACTCATAAGTCTTTCTTTCTTTCCCCTACCCCTATGCAAAGTATAAATTCAAAAAGTTTTCTGTTTATCCTATATATCTTTGGATATTTTTCTTTGCTTATTACTTTGGTAAAGAAATATTATTACCTAAAAGACAGTAGCTGTCTCAATCTCTGTCTGAATTCTCATTTATTGAGATAGATTATGGGCTTTTTATACAAAACTCCTAAGGAAGTGTCCAAATACACTGCTAATGACAAGGGACCATGGTTTTATTATTTCCTTATAAACATTCTTGATAATGTCCTTATTGGAGACATTATAAGTTATTTCTAAGTTACCTCTAAAGTTTAATAAATATGAAAATTTAAAACATTAAAGTCTATTTATTAAAAATAATTATTTATTATAAATATCTATTAAATTATAATACATATTTAATATCTTTGAAAGCAATGATCTTCCATTTTCATGACAAATTGATAAATCTGAAATACTAATTTATTTCTTAATCCAAAGGCAGTGGAGACACAGATCTGAATAGACATAGATCTGAACGGTGTCTTTGTAAACAGGGTTTACAATTTCAGGTGAGAGTCTGACAAGTTAACAAAAAGTCTTATAATGTGGAAAGTGCTAAGGGAGCTACTATTGTGGTGGGTTGTGTGAGTTTTACTGGAGCCCATGCAATGTCTTCAGGGAGGACTTCCTGTAAGAGGTGAACTAAGTTTTTAAAGGAAGCACAGTATGTCGCTTGGTTGGGAAAGTTCTTCCAGGATGAACAGGTTGTGCAAAGTAAAGTAGTTCTGCTTGGATAATTTCCAGCAGGTCCGTGTGAACATGGAGTTGAGATTATCTAACTATGCTAATAAATATATGTGCTCAGGGAAAAACTAGACTAAACCTAAGTGCTAACAGGCTTTCTCCGGGAGATACAACAAGGTCTAGAAACAGCTTGAAGTGACGTGAAAGTCATTCAGGCATGTCTGACTCTTTGCAACCCCGTGGACTATACAGTCCATGGAGTTCTCCAGGCCAGGATACTGGAATGCGTAGCTGTTCCCTTCTCCAGGGAATCTTCCCAACTCAGGGATCGAACCCATGTTTCCCATATTGCTGGCGGATTCTTAACCAGCTGAGCCACTACGGAAGCCCAGGTTAGGGGTATGTGAAAGACATCAAGTAACTTTGACATAAGAGAGTATAGCTGCAAATAAAAGAAGTTTTGAGTTGGGAACTATATTCAATATCTTATAATAACCTATAATTGAAAAGTATATATACATATATTTATACATATATGTGTGTATGTATAACTGAATCACTTTGTTATACACTAGAAACTAACACAAGATTGTAAATCAATTGTACTTCAATTTAAAAAAAATAAAAGAAACTTAGAGCAATGAATTATAATTACATAGGTAATTCTTTTTCCCCCCTCAATCCCCCACACCCACTCTTTTCTTCTTTCTTTTTTTTGGGGGGAGGGGTAATTCTTTAAAATAACACTTTGTAGGGTCCGAACAGGGAAATACTTTTTTTTTCTGATTTTCTTTCATGGTTCTTATTGAGTAAGACTCCGTGTGCAGGTTGTAGTCTGAAGGGAGCAAACTGAGGGATATATGGTTTCCTTTCTCTGGACTAGCTATAATTTTGCTGCTGCTGCTGCTAAGTCGCTTCAGTCGTGTCCGACTCCGTGCGACCCTATAGACGGCAGCCCACCAGGCTTCCCCGTCCCTGGGATTCTCCAGGCAAGAACACTGGAGTGGGTTGCCATTTCCTTCTCCAATGCATGAAAGTGAAAAGTGAAAGTGAAGTCGTTCAGTCGTGTCCGACTCTAGCGACCCCATGGACTGCAGCCTACCAGGCTCCTCCATCCATTGGATTTTCTAGGCAAAAGTACTGGAGTGGGGTGCCATTGCCTTCTCCGAGCTCTAATTTTAGGAAGTGACAAAACAGATACTCAATAAAATAAGATGTTTCTAAGCAGACTGTACGTTAGAACATTTTCCCTTCTGGCCTCAGCAATATCAGAAAAATGGAATGAGCAAATTGATACTTTGATGTTATTATTATTATTATTATTTTTTGATGATATTATTTTTATATCTAGCACATGGGCATGGCAGGTTGGTTTCTGATCTTACTCCCAAAACCAAGGTATTGGCTTAAAGACACTACTGTAGTGATTTTGAGCAAACACTGGAGCTAGGCTGGGTTCAAATCCCGGCACTACCCTAGCTATGTATCAGCTAGGGTGAGTAGGTGAGTAGCACAGATGACTCAGCATTGTCATCTGTAGAATGGAAGTAATATTAATAATGCCAACTTCAAGAGAGTTCTGAGGATTAAATGATAGACACAGACAGGTACTCGGAAGCACTGGCCAGCATCACCTCTCAAACAGCATCTAGGGTTATACACCAGGGACCAAGAACGCTTGTCCTCAGTACCCGCTCTCTTCCTTCCAACTTAGTCGCCATGCAGTGTCCCCCCAGTCTTCACCCTAGTTTGCTCCCAGCTTGTTCAGAGGACAGAGACCTGGCCAGTGTCAGTCACTGATACCAATGAGATCCGTTATATTTTAACTGAGTCTCCCCGGCACTGAGGAAGAACTTGATAAAGAATCAGAAAATTTGGGGTCTATTGCTTCACCACTGCTTGTGCTGTGCTGTGCTGGGTCGCTCAGTTGTGTCCGATTCTTTCCGACTCCACAGACTGCAGCCTGCCAGGCTCCTCTGTCCATGGGGATTCTCCAGGCAAGAACACTAGAGAGGGTTGCCATGCCCTCCTCCAGGGGATCTTCCCAACCCAGGGATCAAACCAAGGTCTTCCTCATTGCAGGTGGATTCTTTACCAGCTGAGCTATCCCTGTATCTTTGCGTGCTCCGTCACTTCAGTCGTGTCTGACTCTGTGCGACCCCATGGGCTGTAGCCTGCCAGGCTCCTCTGTCCATGGGATTCTCCAAGTAAGAATACTGGAGTGACTTGCCATGCCTCTCTCCAGGGGATCTTCCCGACCCAAGGATCGAACCGAGTCTCATGTCTCCTGCATTGGCAAGCGGGTTCTTTACCACTAGCGCCACCTGGCCCATATCTTTAGGGAAATCTCAAAATGCCATGACTCTCAGGATCCTTGTCCTGGGATGATCCTTAAAGCTGGGATGACAATCCTTGTCCTCATCTCACCTGGACTTTGTCAGGGTCACAGGAGATAGCGTCTATGGAACTCTTTTATAAACTGTAAAATGCAAACAGATACTGAGGATTGTTTCCATTGACTCAAAGGAAAGACTTGTCAGTGAATGGTGTTCATGTTTCCTGGTCTTGATGTATTATTTAGTACCTGCAGCACAACGCTGAAGAGGAAACTTGTCTTATCTCTGACTTTTTATGGGTGGGATTTGTGATATTTGACCCACAAAATAGTACTTACTTAGGTTACTAACACACTTTGTCAGGATTAAGACATTTCTTCTCCTGGTTTGCTGTCAAGAATGAGTGCTGAATTTTAACAAAGGCCTCTGAAACATTTGTTAATACAATCATCTGGTTTCTCTAATCTCTTTGATTATTTTAAAAAATATTTATTTTTATTTATTTATTTGGCTCTACCAGGTCTTAGTTGCTACTTGGGGGATCTTCAATCTTCATTGCAGCATAAGGAATCTTTAGTTGTGGCATGTGGACTTGAGCTTACTGATCAAGGATGGATCCTGAAAGAAAGTGAAGTCGTTCAGTTGTATCTGACTCTTTTCGACCCAATAGACTATAGCCTGCCAGGCTCCTCTGTCCATGGGATTTTCCAGGCAAGAGTATTGGAGTGGGTTGCCATTTCCTTCTCCAGGGAATCTTCTTCCCGACCCAGGGATCGAACCCAGGTCTCCTGCATTGCAGGCAAGCTCTTTACCATCTGAGCCACCAGAGGTCTTAGGTCCTGGGCCTCCTGCATTAGGAGCACACAGTCTTAGCCACTCGACCACCAGGGAAATCCTTAGATTCTTAATATTGAAACACCTTCTCATTCCTAGAATGATCCTTTTCTAATTATTCCTTCAATACACTGTTGGATATGGAATTTTCTATCTTTTAAAAAGGTTTTATATATATATATACACATGTTATATATATGTGTGTGTGTGTGTATACCATATGTATTCCATATATACATGTGGAGAGAGAAATAGAGGTATCAGTGTTATACTGAACTTATAAAATGATTACAGAGCTTCTCATCTTTTCCTAGGCCCTGGAAACAGTTTTTATAGAATTTTCTCTAAAGGTCTGGTAGTATCTACCTGAAAAGCCCTCTGAATAGATGCCTATTTTAGGTAGATCTCTGAATAGCTCTTCACTTTCTTTTATGGTTGATGTTCTATTCAAGTTTCCTACCTTTCTTTGGATGAACTTTTATAATGTTATTTCCATAGGAATTTAATCATTTTATCTATAGATTTTTCGGAATGCTTGCCATGAGGGTAACATTTTTACAATTTTTGACTTAATATTTTGTCTTTTTTCTGTCTTTAGACAAGTATGTCAAAAGTTTGTCTTTCCATTAATTCTTCCAAAGAACAAGTTAATTCTATTGTCTTTGTTTTTTTTTTTTTTGTATTTATTATTGTCTACTTTTATCTTCCCCGGTTTTTTTCTTCAACTTTCTTCAGATTTATTTTCTATCTCTCTTCTCCTCACCTCTCCTCCCAGCTTCTTGAGTTGAAAACTTGATCGATTCATTCATTTTCAACCTTTCTGGTTTTCTATTATATGTATTTAAGGTTACATATTTTCCCTCAGAATGCTGCCTTGTCAAAGCCATGGCTTTGATTTGTATATAGTGCTCCTGTGATTCTAAATTTCCAGTTTTTTTCCCAGGACTTAGTTGGCAGAGTATTGTAAAATATCCAGTAGGATGAATTTTTGTTGGTTTCCTTTCTGTTATTATTTTCTAATTTATTTCCTTATAGTTCATGAATAGGGACTGTCAGAGTTTTCCTTTTGGGGTTTTGTTATGGGTTCTTTTGTGAACTGATGTACCTGGAGAATGTCTCAAGAGATTTTGAAAAACTGTGTAATCTCTGTTGGGCAAAAACCTATTCCTCTACAGGTATCTATTAAAGGATCATTGTTAATTGTATTAGTTAGAACTTCTCAAGCCTTATTTGTTTTTGTAATAATTGGCCAGCGATTTCTGAAGATGTGTTTAAAGTCACCCTTTATAAGAACTTGTCAGTGTCTCCTCACATTACTATTAGGGTTTACTTTATCTATTTTGAGGCTAAAATTTTTAGGTTCAGAAAGGTTTATGAGATATTTGGTAGGTGGTGTTTTTCTAACTATGATACATTCTTAGTGATTTTCATTCTGAATTTCTTTCTGTGCAAAATGATTATGAATGTGTACCTGGCATGCCTTTTCTGCTTTTTTTCTCCCATAGCTTTATATTTGACTTTCCTGGGTCCTTTTCCTTAGGTGTTATCAGTTCAGTTCAGTTCAGTTCAGTTGCTCAGTCATGTCCGACTCTTTGCAACCCCATGAATTGCAGCACACCAGGCCTCCCTGTCCATCACCAGCTCCCGGAGTTCACTCAGACTCACGTCCATCGAGTCAGTGATGCCATCCAGCCATCTCATCCTCTGTTGTCCCCTTCTCCTCCTGCCCCCAATCCCTCCCAGCATCAGAGTTTTTTCCAATGAGTCAACTCTTCACATGAGGTGGCCAAAGTACTGGAGTTTCAGCTTTAGCATCAGTCCTTCCCAAAAAAACCCAGGGCTGATCTCCTTCAGAATGGACTGGTTGGATCTCCTTGCAGTCCAAGGGACTCTCAAGAGTCTTCTCCAGCACCACAGTTCAAAGGCATCAATTCTTCAGCACTCAGCTTTCTTCACAGTCCAACTCTCACATCCATACATGACCACTGGAAAAACCGTAGCCTTGACTAGACGGACCTTTGTTGGCAAAGTAACGTCTCTGCTTTTCAATATGCTGTCTAGGTTGGTCATAACTTTCCTTCCAAGGAGTAAGCATCTTATAATTTCATGGCTGCAGTCACCATCTGCAGTGATTTTGGAGCCCCCAAAAATAAAGTCTGACACTGTTTCCACTGTTTCCCCATCTATTTCCCACGAAGTGATGGGACCAGATGCTATGATCTTAGTTTTCTGAATGTTGAGCTTTAAGCCAACTTTTACACTCTCCTCTTTCACTTTCATCAAGAGGCTCTTTAGTTCCTCTTCACTTTCTGCCATAATGGTGGTGTCATCTGCATATCTGAGGTGATTGATATTTCTCCCAGCAATCTTGATTCCAGCTTGTGCTTCTTTCAGCCCAGCGTTTCTCATGATGTACTCTGCATATAAGTTAAATAAGCAGGGGGACAATATACAGCCTTGACATACTTCTTTTCCTATTTGGAACAAGTCTGTTGTTCCATGTCCAGTTCTAACTGTTGCTTCCTGACCTGCATATAGGTTTCTCGAGAGGCAGATCAGGTGGTCTGGTATTCCCATCTTTTTCAGAATTTTCCACAGTTTATTGTGATCCACACAGTCAAAGGCTTTGGCATAGTCAATAAAGCAGAAGTAGATGTTTTTCTGGAACTCTCTTGCTTTTTCTATGATCCAGTGGATGTTGTAATAACTGATATATTTGCTTTTTTCTGGTAGTGACAGAGGTGACCAGTTGACCACATGCTCCTCCCTCCCCACTGTGGAAGGTGACTGCCCAGTAAAGGGCTACATCCTGGTCGAGTCATGTGATTAGTTCTCAGCAGTGGCATGTGAGTGGCAATGATGGGAATCACTGAGGACTTAAATTATTTTCTCAACTTTCTGACTTATTGGAAAAGACCCTGATGCTGAGAAAGATTGAAGGCAGGAGGAGAAGGGGGCGTCAGAGGATGAGGTGGTTGGATGGCATCATTAACTCAATGGACATGAGTTTGAACAATCTTCAGGAGATGGTGAAGGCCAGGGAAGCCTGGCAACCTGCAGTCCATGGGGTTGCAAAGAGTTGGACATGACTGAGCAACTGAAACAAATTTGTGTCTTTAATCATGTGTTATCCAAAGAGTGACTAGAAAAGCTGTAAATTGAGATTAATGGAAAGAAGCTGTAAATAATAGCAAAGATCTGCATTGTGTCAGGCTCTGAGCTGGTGCTTTTTATACAGTTATTCATTTAATTCTCACAATAGCTACCATGTAGGTATTATTCTCCCTGTTTTACAGATGAGTCCATAGGGTTGCAGGGTCGGACATGACTGAAGTAACTTGGTAGGCATGTACGCAACTGAAACTTCTACCGCTTATGAAAAGAATTCAGTGGCCTGATGTTCAAGGCATAGCTGATTGGTTTTAGGAAGTCATTTAATTTCTCTGAGCCTCAGTCTCCTCAGTTTTAGAATGGGGATAACGACTATACTGATTTTCACCTCCTTGCAGGATTATCGCAAAGACTAAATGAGGGGATGTTTAGGATGACTGTGTTTTAAGCGACTGAACTGAACTGAACTGAAGCTCTACAAATATTGTTTATTTTGTAGTCTACAGGAGAAACTTGAGCTTCCCTGGTGGCTCAGCAGTAAAGAACCTGCCTGCCAATGCAGGGGACACGATCCCTGGGTCAGGAAGATCCCCTAGAGAAAGAAATGGCAATCCACTCCAGTATTTCTGCCTAGGAAATCCAAGGACAGAGGAGATTAGAGGACTAAAGTCCACGGGTCGCTAAGAGTCGGACATGACTTAGTGACTAAACAACAACGACAACAACACTGGAGAAACTTAACGTCAGATTTTGAAGTTTCTCAATTTGGGTAGAAGCTCTTTCACACGCAACTTCTCAGTTATTCAGAGCAGAAATAATGCTCCCAGTCCCCTGAGAGACCATTTTCTTCTTTTTTAAGTATTCAACTTTCTCTGCGGTGCTGTTTGCAGGTAGGCAAGCCTTAACCAAGTTTCTGTTCCTCAAATCAGTTTCTTAATTTGCATTGGGGGAAGTGTTGCATAAGCTCATTTTAGTGTTGCCCAGCCTTTCATAAATCTTTCATAGTGTTGTTGAAAGAGGCCTTGGTTGGTTGTCACGAGCCCAGCCTGGAGCTGAGCCTTGACACTCAGCAGCCTTGTGATGATGGTCAGAAGCTACTGCAAGCTCCCCATCTGTAAGGCAATGAATGGGTGGGGCTCTTTCCCTAAGGGTACCTTGCTGTACAGCTTAAGAGTGACTGCAAAGGGTCTTAAGCAAAACTGCACATTGTCTGTAAAAGTTTGCATCTCAGCAACATGATCTGCAGTGGAATCTATATTTAGTTACAATGGGATCATTCCTCCCCCCTCCCACCCTTTTTTTTTGGTAGCTTTAGAACTTCCTACCTCGAACTATTTTTTATTACAGTTGTGCCCCCTTTTTGCTCTACTGATGCAGGTGAGATGCAAATATGCTTCTCGCAATTTTTGCTGGGGCTCCTGGCCGGAAATTGACAAATATAAAGATAGAACTGTTGTAGAAGTGCATATTGGAGCTGGCAGGCTATGGGGGCAAGACGTGTGAATCACCTCACAAGAAAAAATGGGGCAAATAGCTGGACAAGGAGGAAAGAAGATTTGAATTTTGAAGGAGGGCTGAGAAATGGGTTAGTTTCAGAGATCTCTGGCTCTGGGACTCAAAGACAGCACTGCTGACTTGAGTGTGGCCAAGTTAGGACTATATTTTAAAAGAAAAGTTAGATTATGACACCCCCCCCACCACGTAAAACTCTTCAATGGATTACTGTCTCACTTAAACATAAAAGAATCCGTCCTTATACTGGCTGGCAAAGGCTCCCTGGTCTAAGCTTTGCTGTTTCTTCATCTTGTTTTCTGCCAGTCTTGCCTGTGCTCCCTGTGGGCCAACAACACTGGTTTCTCAGGGTTCCTTAGCAGGGTGCTGCCACAGGGCCTTGGCTCATGCTGTTTCCTCTGCCTGGAACACCCTCTCCCTTATCCAAGTGGCCATGTCACCTTCTTAGGGACATTTCCTGACCACCCACACTGAAAGAGCCAGTCTCACTCCCAGCTTTCTTTGTCCCCCTGCTCAAATTTATTTTGCTTTGTGGCGCTTACCACCACTTGACCTTGTACTATAAATGGGGCTGTTTGACGTCTGTCTCCTCCACTGGCCTGTGAGCATCTCAAGGAGCAGGAGCTTTGTGAGTTTCTCCATGGTGCCCTTGGGACGTAGTTCAGAGCCTGACACATTTGTAGAGTGAATGAATGAATGAGCAAATGAATGAATGAAGAGATGGATGGGGGAAAGGATGCTAGGCTTATCAGAAGGTCCATCTAGTCAAAGCTGTCGTTTTTCCAGTGGTCATGTATGGATATGAGAGTTGGACTATAAAGAAAGCTGAGCACCAAAGAATTGATGATTTTGAACTGTGGTGTTGGAGAAGACTCTTGAGAGTCCCTTGGACTGCAAGGAGATCCAACCAGCCCGTCCTAAAGGAGATTAGTCATGAATATTCAGAGGAAGGACTGATGCTATAGCTGAAACTCCAATACTGTGGCCACCTGATGCGAAGAACTGACTCATCTGAAAAGACCCTGATGCTGGGAAAGATTGAAGGCAGGAGGAGAAGGGGATGACAGAGGATGAGATGGTTGGATGGCATCACCGACCCAATGGACATGAGTATGAGTAAGCTCCTGGAGTTGGTGATGGACAGGGAGGCCTGATGTGCTGCAATCCAGGGGTTGCAGAGTCGGACACAACTGAGCGACTGAACTGAACTGAACTGACTGAAGATTTGGGATCCACTTCTGGTTCCTCAGATTCCCCTCTGTCATCTTTGGCCTCTTATTTCCAAGTGTTTCTTTTTCTTTTTGTAATTGGAATATAATTGTTGTACAGTGTTGCATTCGTTTCTGCTATACAATAAAGGGAATCAGCTGTATGTATACATGTATCCCCTCCCTTTTGTACCTTCTCCTACACCTGCCCCCCCCCATCTCACCCATCTAGGTCATCACAAGCTGAGCTTCCTGTGCTTTACAGCAGGTTCTCACTAGCTAGCTATTTTATGCAGGGTAGTATATATACTAAGATGTCGATCCTAACCTCTCAGTTTGTCCCACCCTTCCCTCACCTCCCCCCCACCCCGCTCCCGAGTCTACATGTCCATTCTCTACATCTGCATCTCTCTTCTTGCCTTGGAAGTAGGTTCATCTTTACCATTTTTCTTGATTCTTCATATATGCATTAACATATGAGATTTGTTTTTTTTTTCTGATTTACTTTACTTTGTATGACAGAATCTAGGTCCATCCACATCTCTCTAAATGACCTTAATTCGTTCCTTTTCCTTGTATTTCTGGGTTCTGCTTTTTCCTCTGTTTTTTTTTTTTCTTTTTTTTTTGCTTACCTAGTCTTGGTGAGAAATTTCCTTACCCCATCCTGGTTCCATGGCTCCTCCCTGGTCAAGTGGTGGCCGTGAGGAGGAAGTAGAGCAATTCAGGTGCAGGCAGAGGTTCAGGGTCCAGCAGACAGGATGCTATAGCTAAGGCTAAGTCACCAGAGGCCTCAGGATATCAGAGGCGAAGCATTAACTGATCGGCTCTTTAATCCAGCTGCCCCAGGTCTGAGTCAGAGCCGTGAGAACAGTGGGACAGGCACCCAGTGTCAGTGGAAAGGACATGGTCCAGAGCCCAGAGGCCTCTGGTCGTATTCTGACCCTCATTTAATTTCTACAAAGCTTATAAAGGTATGACTCTTATAGATCATCTACTGTATGTTGTTGTCTTCAAAATACGACAGTTTGAAGTGAAATCAAGTGGAGGCACTCAGTCGTGCTCGACTCTCTGTGACCCCATGGACTGTAGCCTACCAGGTTCTTCCATCCATGGGATTTTCCAGGCAAGAGTACTGGAGTAGGTTGCCATTTCCTTCTCCAGGGGATCTTTCCAACCCAGGGATTGAACCTAGGTCTCCCGCATGGTAGGCAGACGCTTTACCCTCTGAGCCACCAGGGCAGCCACCAAGTAGTAAGACAGTCCCAGTCACCAAAAATCATACCAACATAACTCAAGTTTGTTTCATCTATTTCTTGAACTCCAGGAAACCCATAATCACCGTAGCTCTCAAAATCCTCCTTTCCTCTCCTGTTCACTGTAGATATACAACACAGGTGCAGTTTTTAACAACACCCCACCTGAAATACTCCCCTGGTCCCGCCCCTGCACACCTCCTGTATTCCTTCTCCCTTCCCCAATCCTCTAGCTCAAAAGACTTGTCTTGGAGGAAAAGGAAGGGAAAAGATGGAACTTTTCCTTAGGGATCATAGGGACGAAGTCCAGTTTCCTCACCTGGAAATAATAGCAAAACCCACCTCCCAGAAGTGTGGAAGCATCAACTGAGCGAACGCGCAGGGAGCAGGGATCTGCATCAAAACAGAGAAAACAGTTTTCTATGTATTTTCCTTCCTCTCTGCTGCAGTTGCCCCCAGGATGCATAGAAGCAGAAAGGGATACCGCTGACGCCAATGAAAGAATGATCTGGATGCTTAAGATCTTGAAGGATGTTAGGGCAAGGTGTGGGGGAAAGCAGAGTCCCTGGAACAGAGCATGGGTGGTGGGGAGCAGGAAGGACCCACCTCTTTAGCCTCCCACAGTCCCAACAACGTGGGACAAACACTTGAGACTCGGGCTCTTTTAATGAGAAGAGATGGGCGGAATGGGAAGAGACCACCCTCTCGTGACCAAGGTTGAGCTCAACTGAGGGAATCTCCCTCCGCGCCGGGTTAGTGGACCCAGCCACACATGTGACCCCCGCGTGTGACGCAAAGGCTACAGTTTGCCCTGGGTCTGATAATCCAGGTTTATCTCTTTTCTTTTCTATTGGTAAAATGTCAGCTTTTATTATCTCGCGCTCCCAGGAAGGGGCGTGGCCCCGGCCTTCGGGACATGTCTGTCTGTCCTGCGACGTCGCTCCCCGCCCCCGGCTGGCACCACAGGTGTCCCTGCTCCAAGGCTGGCTGGCGTCTGTGGCCTCGAGGAGGGAGATGGTAGAAACCAGGCTTTTCAGCCAGTGCAGAAATGGAGTGGAAGCTGCGTCGAGCATCCCGCCTGGGTGTTAGGCAGGGAGGCCGTGGGGTAGGGAGCGCAGGTTCCTCTTCCTTCACAGGGCAGCGGGGAGGGTAGGAAGGGGCTCCTTGTGGTTTGTTTGCCAAACGAAAGTGGTTGACTCCTTATTCCTGTCTCTCCTTCGCCTGCGCCTCTTCTCTCACCATCAGGATGAACTATGGTTAACTATAACTTATTTGCCTGGTTTTATATATATATACGTATATATGGTGCTTCCTGGGGTTTCCCTGGAGGCTCAGATGGTAAAACTTCTGCCTACAATGCGGGAGACCTGGGTTTGATCCCTGGGTTGGGAAGATCCTCTGGAAATGGCAACCTACTCCAGTACTCTTGCCTGGAAAATTCCATGGATGGAGGAGCCTGGTAGGCTACAGTCCATGGGGTCGCAGAGAGTCGGACACGACTGAGTGACTTCACTTTGACTATGGTGCTTTCCATGGACAGAGGAGCCTGGAGGGCTACAGTCCATAGGGTTGCAAAGAGTTGGACACACAACTGAAGTGACTTAGGATGCATGCATGCACGCATGCATGGGGCTTCCCTGGTGGCACTAGTGGTAAAGAACCCGCCTGCCAATGCAGGAGTCGTCAGAACTGTGAGTTCGACCCCTGGGTCTGGAAGATCCCCTGGAGGAGGACATGACAACCCACTCTGGTATTCTTTCCTGGAGAAGCCTATGGACAGAAGAGCTTGGTGGGCTACAGTCCACAGGGTCACAAAGAGTCAGACACGACTGAAGCAACTTAGTGTACACACACACACACACACACATATATATATATCAAAGAAACAAAATTTTGCAGGTTGAATAGAGGTCCCATTGATCCGTCACCAGTCCCTGCATCCTCTCCTCTTTCTAAGATAATCTGTGGTATAAATTTGCCAAGTATCCTCTGGCCCATTAAAAATATGTATTGTATACTTTTATATATGTTCTCCATGAACAAAATATAACATTATTTTATATGTTTATAAAACATAATATACTATATTGGATGTTCATTTAGAAATGTGCTTTCACTCAATACTAAATTTTTTTATATAATTTTATTTATATATGATAGCTCAGTTGGTAAAGAATCTGCCTGCAATTCAGAAGACCCTGGTTGGATTCCTGGGTCAGGAAGATCCGCAGGAGAAGGGATAGGCTACCCACTCCAGTATTCTTGGGCTTCCCTTGTGGCTCAGCTCGTAAAGAATCTGCCTGCAATGCAGGAGACCTGGTTCGATGTCTGGGTTGGGAAGATCCCCTGGAGAAGGGAAAGGCTACCCACTCCATATTCTGGCCTGGAGAATTCCATGCACTGTATAGTCCACGGGGTTGCAAAGAGTCGGACACGACTGAATGACTTTCACTTTCACTTTGGCTGTGCTGGGTCTTTGTTGCCGCGTGGGCTTCTCTCTAGTTGTGGTGAGCAGGGGCTACTCTCTAGTTTGGTGTGTGGACTTCTCACTGTGGTGGCTTCTCCTGTTTCGGAGCTCCGGCTCTAGGGCACACTAGCTTCAGTAGTGGTGGCACATAGGCTCAGTAGTGGTGGCTCCCAGGCTCTAGGGCACAGAATCAGTAGTTGTGGCACTCAGGTTCAGTTGCTCTGCGGCATGTGGGATCTTCCTGGATCAGGGATCGAACCCGTGTCTCCTGCATTGGCAAGCGGATTCTTTACCACTGAACCACCAGGGAAGCCCCAATACTACATTTTTGAGAGCCAACCACGGAGAGAGAGAGAGAGAGAGAGAGAGAGAAAGAAGGATCTAGCTAATGTCTTTCTATTGCTTTCTAGAATTCTGTCCTATGGACATACCAAAAATTTTTTTTTCTGTTCTGTACTGATGTTTAGATTGTTCCTGGTGGTTTTGAACATACAAACACCACTGCAGTGAGCCTCCTGGTCCAGCTTTCCTTGAGCATGCAGTCACAATCTTGGTCCTCATTTTTGCTCTGCAGTGGTTCACAAATGAAAGGTTCACTGCAGCTCCAAAAGCAACAGCCAGGTGTTCTGGCTGTGTCAGAACATCTACCTGCCTCAGTTTTCTGCATCTGGACCCCTCATGATTTATAAGAATGGCTTTGCAGCACATTTTATTTTCTGATGAGAAGAGGGTTACTGTTACAATTCTTTCAGTCACCTAGGGCAGAGGCTCAGGACTTTTTTTCAACACGGGAGGCAGAAGGCAGCCAGAGGGATACATTTTGGTCTTGTGGGTCCTGGGTTAAGCAAGATTAGAAGACTGATGAAGATGAGACCTTGGCTTTCCTGTTGCAGGGCTGACCTACCCAGGAAGATGTGACCTCTCAGGAAACCTGCCTACCTCTTGGGACTATCCTGTTTATTTGTGCAGGAGGCCAAGGAAACTAATGGTTTGGGGAAAGTCCTGTTGAGACAAACCTAACTTGTTTACAATTTAGTGAGAGTCATGCTGGGAAGCACTATTTGGAGCAATCATGTTCAATCTCACTTCTAACCTAATGAATGTCAATGTCATGGCATCACCTGTTTCTACTACTAAACTCACTGACATCTGGATTGATAGGTGCCAAGAGCTCTTTGCCATTCACTAGTTCTTATGCCTTGTGACAATTCTCCAGGGCAGATAAAGACGTCCAGTTTAGAGACGAGGAGGATGAGATCTGAAGATGCAAAGTCTCTTCCCTGGGGCCAGATGCTTTTTTAAAAAATTATTTACTTATTTATTTTTGGCTGCACTGAGTCTTCGTTGCTGTGCATAGGCTTTCTGTTGTTGCGGCGAGTGGGGACTTTGCTGTGATGTGCAGGCTTCTCACGATCGTGGCTTCTCTTGTTGCAAAGCACAGGTGCTAGGTGCTCGGGCTACAGTAGTTGTGGCTCATGGGCTTCGTTGCTCCATGGCATGTGGACTCTTCCTGGACCAAGGATCGAACCTATGTCCCCTGCATGGGCAGGTGAACTCCCATCCACTGTACCACCAGGGAAGTCTTGGGGCCGGATGCTTTTCACCAGAGCCAGGGAAATATATTAGAATTTCCAGTTTTTAATTATTTGCTTTTTCTACAGGCCATGCAGACAGTTAGGCACATTTAAGGGTCATGAGCTTTTCAGTGGATACCAACTCACACACACACACACACACACACACAGTATAGGCATTCTGCCCCCTGAAAAGCCTGCTTCTTGCTAGGTCCATGATGCATCTTTGACATCTCTGCTTTCGTATTCATTGTACCAAGGGCTTCTCCCCCTGCCCCCTCTTGTCACTGCCAGACAAAGTTCCTAAACACAGTTTTGTGTGGTCAGACCCATGCCCAAAGTCTGCAGGATAAGTGATGTGAAGAAAAGGAATTTGTATATTCAACTGGCAGGGGGGCAGGGCAGGGAGTCCATTTCATTATTTCAGAAAGCAATTTGGGATCATCTAGAAAAGTTAGAGGCATATTGCCATCCAGATGCTCTCACACAGGTCCGACAGGAAACAGGCATAAGAATGCCCTTGTCAACATTTTTGTTAGGGGAAAAAATAGGTATTAACCCAAATGTTCATTAAGAAGAGAATGGATGGAAAAGTGCAGGCTATGTTCATTCAATGGACCACGGCAGGAAAGAGCAGCAAAGATACATGAACTTGAGCTGATGTATCATTATGGATGGATCTTCGAAACATGAAGTTGAATGAAAAAAGAATGTCACAGAAAAATAAGTACAACCTGGTTACATTGATATAATGTTCACTAATCAGTAAACTAAGCAATATATAGAGAGGAACATGCCTGTAGTTAAACTTCCAAATCAGATTGGTGGTTCCCTTCGATGGGGAGGGAACGAGAGAGACTGGGGAGAGGTTGGTGAGGGTTTCCACTACATGGGTGATGTTCAATTTCTTAAGTTGTTTGAATCTTTAAATCTTGCATCTGCTGTGCACACACACACCCGACATATACATAACATGTATTCTTTATTTTGTACGAAATATTTATTAATAGTAATAG
Organism: Bos grunniens; assembly: GCF_055505025.1. NCBI lineage: Eukaryota > Metazoa > Chordata > Mammalia > Artiodactyla > Bovidae > Bos > Bos grunniens. The sequence continues at coordinate 153,727,799 of NC_141165.1, forward strand.
AAAAATATACAAATAAACTACCTCGATGAGACTATCATTTCCATAGCATCTACTTTTCTCTGTCCAATTTAAAGGCCATTCACAGTTTGACCCCTCCAGCCTTATTACATCAGCGTACAATACCATCACTTTAAGCCAGGGAGAATCCCAAGTGCTTTCCATTGTTTTACTATGTTTAATCCTGACAAGAATTCTACAAGACAAATGCTGTGATCAACCACAGTTTCTGTGTGAGGAAGCTGAGGCCCAGAGAGATGAAGTAACGTGCTGAAGTTCAGGTGGCTAGGAGATGCCAGAGGTTAGAAGCTTTACAGTCTGATGTCAGAGTTTAAATGTCGCTGATTCCACACCCCCACCTCCAGCCCCTCACCCCCACCCCCAGCTTTCCCCTCCTTGTTGCTTGTGCCCATCTTCTCACTGTTTCATATGTGGCCCCTTTCCCACCCGTGCCTTCACATGTCGGGTGCTTTGATGTTTTCCGAGAACATGCAATGGACCCGGGACCATGAAATCCTCGCTTTAAAAAAAGAGAGAGAGAGTGTGCCACGGTCAAATAAATGGAGCAAACTTTGAAGAGGAAAGCCCACTCTCAGGGAATTACAGCAGTTATCAGTTATTAGACAATCTAAGGGGTCCTGGCTGATTAACTTTGCTCAGCCTAGCAATTTCCAAACTTTTAAAACCCCAGAACCTTTTTTCTCCCAGTAACAATATTTGCTATTCCATTGGATCAGTGCTCCAAGGAACCGACTTTGGGAAATATAGACGAGCACTAATCTAATCATCCCTCTGCTTTTCCAGCTTTTATTTTGTCCTTTCTTCTCTGAACCTTACAATCCTGGTTTGTATTAGGAACCTTAGCTCTGTTTTATATACAGATACACACCAAGCCAGTTTGCTTTAAGAATTTCTCTTGTAGGCTAGCCTTTTATTCCTCAGTGGAGTATTAAATTCTTGTGGGCAGGGACTACATTTTGGGCTTGTTTCTGTTACTGTTTAGTCAGTAAGTCATGTCCAACCCTTTGCGACCCCATAGACTGAAGTCTGCCAGGCTTCCATGGAATTTCCCAGACAAGAATACGAAGTGGGTTGCCATTTCCTTCTCCAGGGGTTGAACCTGCATCTCCTGCATTGCAGGCAGATTCTTTACCGCTGAGCCAGTGCGGTTATTGTGGGTTATCTTTCTGCTTGTCTAGGCCACCAGCTGTGACTACAGTGCTAGGCACTTGGTAACTTCTCAAAATACAGAGAAAGAAGGTAGTGACTAGAGTGATTTTTTTTTTCTCTTTTTGACCTTTATTTTTTTTTAATTTAATTTTATTTTTAAACTTTACAATATTGTATTAGTTTTGCCAAATATCGAAATGAATCCGCCACTGGTATACCCGCGTTCCCCATCCTGAACCCTCCTCCCTCCTCCCTCCCCATACCCTCCCTCTGGGTCGTCCCAGTGCACCAGCCCCGAGCATCCAGTACCGTGCATCGAACCTGGACTGGCGACTCGTTTCATACATGATATTATACATGTTTCAATGCTATTCTCCCAAATCTCCCCACCCTCTCCCTCTCCCACAGAGTCCATAAGACTGATCTATACATCGGTGTCTTTTGCAGTCTCGTACACAGGGTTATTGTTACCATCTTTCTAAATTCCATATATATGCGTTAGTATACTGTATTGGTGTTTTTCTTTCTGGCTTACTTCACTCTGTATAATAGGTTCCAGTTTCATCCATCTCATTAGAACTGATTCAAATGTATTCTTTTTAATGGCTGAGTAATACTCCATTGTGTATATGTACCATAGCTTTCTTATCCATTCATCTGCTGATGGGCATCTAGGTTGCTTCCATGTCCTGGCTATTATAAACAGTGCTGTGATGAACATTGGGGTACACGTGTCTCTTTCCCTTCTGGTTTCCTCAGTGTGTATGCCCAGCAGTGGGATTGCTGGAGAAAAGGGAACTCTTTTACACTGTTGGTGGGAATGCAAACTAGTACAGCCACTATGGAGAACAGTGTGGAGATTCCTTAAAAAACTGGAAATAGAGTGATTTTGGGAGAATATCAAATGTTTATAACAGGAATTGGGTGTTAAAGCTTTGTGTTCAGAGGTCTCTGGATACGTCCCATCTTCTGAGAGATGCTCCAGAGAACACAGCACATGCCTGTTCATCAAACTGAGATTCAGCAGTGGGGGTGGCGTGGCAGTGTTTCTCAGTGATGGGACTACTGGATTACACATGGGTCAACTCTGTATAGCGCAGGCCTTCCTTGAATATTTCAGGATGTTTAACATCTCCTATTCCTAAATGTCAGTAACCACCCTAGGTCATTTCATGAATTAATAATGTTCTCATGCATTTTCAAATGTTCCCTGACAGGGTGGTAATGCTCTCAGTTGATAGTTCAATAGGCTCAGTGTAGGGTTAGACTAGGTCTTGGGGTCCTAGGACTAGGGACAGCTGTGAGCCTGGGAAAACAAGCCAGTTAGCCCTAGGAGTGAGAAGATGGAGTCTATAGAGGTAGACCTGAGAAGGACATGATATTTGTTGTTGTTGATAAAAATGGAAACTATTTTCTAAGTCTTTTTTGTAATAGTTTATACAATGTTCTTCCATTCTCCCAACCATCTTTTCTCTTTTTTCCTTCCTTCATCTCAATTTTATTCTGCTTCCTTTTTCCCATTATCACTACCCTGGCTAAGGAGCTTGTGATTTCTTTGATTTTTTTTTTTTTTTTCCTCTTGGCCCACAGCACAGCACGCAGGGATCTCAGTTCCTGGACCAAGGATGGAACTCGCGCCCCCAGCAGTGAGAGCTCAGTGTTAACCACTGGACCTCCATGGAAGTTCCTGATAGCTTCAAGAGCTGCCCAAAGGGCTGTTTTTAATCCTGCCTTTTCCTGCCTCTGAATGCCTTACATGCATCTTTCAAAACCTCTGTTAAAGCTCAAACCTGATCATGAATGTCACTGTCCAGCTAATGAGCATTCTGGGGTCCCTACCGTCAACTCCTGGAAATAGTGCAGGACAGGGAAGCCTGGCATGCTGCAGTCCATGGGGTCGCGAAGAGGAGGACATGACTGAGTGACTGAACAGCAACAACCATCAACTCAGGGAAGGTCAAACCCAGGTGATGCTGAAGACCCTCAGTCAGCCCAGCTGGGGTTCTTGTCCAGTTTTATGTCCCAGCCCAAGCGTCTAACATTCTCTTGGTTTCAGGGTATTTCTTCTGTTCACCACTTGTTTCTGCAACCTCCAACCTCACCAAGGAGAATTCATACCCTTCTGTTTATACTGGGCTGGCCAAAACATTTATTCAGGTTTTCCGTACCATCTTATAGCAAAACCCGAATGAACGTTTTGGCCAATCCTATACATCTACATCCTTTAGATGCCACTCTACCCATGTATTGATAAAATATACAGGTAAATATGACCAGATTTCTCTTTTTTTTTTTTGAAATATGCAATTACTGATTTCATGTGGCAGTCCTATGTAGCAGATATTCTAAAGGTTTTGGTGCTTTTCATTCCTCTTTTAGCCATGAAATTGCTGCTTTTATTCTAGAACAGTACCTGGATTTGGGTAACTGGCAGTGGAAAAAAATTTGTCTCAAACATAAAGCTTTTTGTTTCTCTCATTCAACATTGCTTTCTTGAAAAATAAAATATGGGGTTTTATACCACAGGGATATTATTAGCTATGACAATTTAAATTGTTTTAAACATTGTTAATGGTCATCATGTGGGGTTTTTGTCCCAAGAGCATATTACAAAAATAAGAGAGAACTCTGATTCAATAATGGACTTCCAGTCCATTCAGCTGAAAAAAATCAGTCTAGTGGATATGCCCAGTCTGAACAGCAGAGGGCTCTCATGTCCATCACAAAAAACTAACTGCTTTTTTAAAGAGGCTTCGCATAGGTGTCTCTTGGACAGCAAGGAGATCAAACCAGTCAACACTAAATATTCATTGAAAGAATTGATGCTGAAGCTGAAGCTCCAATACTTTGACCACCTGATGCAAAGAGCCCATTCATTGGAAAAGACCCTAATGCTGGGAAAGATTGAGGGCCGAAGGAGACAGGGGCAACAGAGGATGAGATGGTTGGATGACATTATCGACTCAAGGGACGTGAGTTTGAGCAAACTCCAGGAGATAGTGAAGGACCGGGAAGCCTGGCGAGCTGCCTGCAGTTCACAGGGTCACAAAGAGTCGGACAGGATTTAGCCACTGAACGAAACAACACACAGGTGTGCACACCCTATGACATCACCTGTTGCCTCTGCAGGTATAAGTTCCGACAGGTGTAATTCCTGTCTTTACAGCCACCATTGCCCAGGCCTTCTATTTCCCAGTGTGATTAATAGGAGCAAAGTGTGACAGGGACAGTCTATGGGGAAGTGTTTAGGAAACTCTCAAGGAAGATATACAGGCCAGGTATTATTATTAATCAGTAAAGTTCCAGAAGTAATAACCTTGTCATGAGACAGCTATGAGGTTAAAAGCTAATAACACACAGAGGCTCTGAGAGCTGGCAGATGTTGTGCAGATGTGCGTGTGTTACTGACACGCATGGGGTGCTCCACTGCTTCTCTGGGCCTGACCCCTCGCCAGAATTCCAGGCCTGAATCTCCAAAGTCCTGCCTGGAATTCCTCCCCGATGTCAAATAGGCATTTTAAAATTAATGGGGCTGAAATAAACTCTTGATCCTTCTCCACTTCCAAAAGAAAAATAACCAATTACTCCATCCCCGGTCTTCCCATTTCCATGAACAACACCATTATCATTTGGCCTGAGCTGATCAGGCCAAAAATCAAATCCTTGAGCCTGTTCTGTCTCCTCTTCCTCTAATCCCAGAAAAGGTCCTGCCCACTTTCCTGGGGAACGTCCCCACCATGCCCTCCTTCTTTCACCCTCTCTGCTTCTGACCTAGCGAAGCCGCCATGATTGCTGGCCTGGACTTCTGCCAGGAACCTTCCTTATGGTTCCCCTGCTCCCTAGCTCATCCTTTTCAACCAATTCCTCAAACACAGCCAGTGTTCTTTAAAAACAGTCGCATTGTGAAAGTGAAAGTGATGTCGCTCAGTCGTGTCCGACTCTTTGTGACCCCATGGGCTGTAGCCTGCCAGGCCCCTCTGTCCACTGGATTCTCCAAGCAAGAATACTGGAGTGGATTGCCAGTCCCTTCTCCAGGGGATCTTCCTGACCCAGGGATTGAACCCAAGTCTCCCACATTGCAGGCAGACTCTTTACTGTCTGAACCACCAGGGAAGCAACATCACATCATGCCACTCCCTTAATCCACCATCACCCACCTAAACTTTCCCACAGCCCTTAAAACAAAAGCCAAGATCCCTTCCCTGGCTTAGAAGTTCCCACCTGATGCCTCTCCTACCTTTGCAGACTCATCTTCTTATATATTCCTTCTCATACTCCAGGCCACACCTTCTTCCTGTAAATACTGCACAAGTAGGCTCCTCATCTTCATCATCTCCTTGATGCACCCGATTCTCAACTTAAATGGCATCTGCTCAAAGAAGCCCTTTGGATCTCCCAATCTGAAGCCGTGAGCCAGGCACTCTTTCACCCTGCCTGAACTCTCTATGAATGACTTATCACCAGCTGATATTACCTACAAATCACACCGTGCCCCTAATAAAGCATCTACTTTCAAATCCCACCCATTGATATTAACCATATCAGAGCAATAGTCATATGTGATTGCACAATGGAAATGTCATCCACAAACCCTTAGTATTGCTGATCCACTCAGAGATGCAATGATTTCAGAATGGGGTGAGGAATCCATGCAAAATATGACTATAAATGTTTTATCCAGGGAAACTGGAAGAGGCTGACAGTGACATCACCAACGTACAACCAGACTTCTTACTTTAGAAATATCCCTGGTATGTTTCATTGTTCATTGTTGTTGTTTAGCCACTAAGTTGTGTCTGATTCTTTTGTGACCCCATGGACTATAGCCCACCAGGCTCCTCTGTCCATGGAATTTTCTAGTCAAGCATATTGGAGTGGATTGCCATTTCCTTCTCCAGGAGATCTTCCTGACCCAGGGATTGAATCCAAGTCTCCTGCATTGGCAGGCAAATCCTTTACCACTGAGCCACCTGGGAAACCCTTCATGTGTTTATTCCTTTAATTAATTGTCAGAAAGCATTCATTGCACATGTGTGCATATGCTCAGCCACTGTGTCATGTCCGACTCTTTGCAATACCTGTAGCCTTCAGAATTCTTTAGAAGTATCTCTGGTATATTTCATGTACTCGTTGTTTAGCCACTAAGATGTGTCTGACTCTTTTGTGACCCCATGGACTGTAGCGTGCCAGACTCTGTCTATGGCATTTCCCAGGCAAGAATACTGGAGTGGGTTGCCACTTCTTACTCCATGGGATCTTCCTGACCCAGAAATTGAACCCGAGTCTCTTGCATTGGCAGGAGGATTTTTAACTACTGTGCCACTTAGCACGCCTCCACTGAACATCTACACTATGCCAAATTCTGAGAAAATCATGACAAATCAACTCCCCCAAGGGCAACTTTACAGTATTCTCTACCCTCCCAACTCCACCCCTCTCCCTTTTATTAAGAACATAGTAGGTGAATACATAAACTCACATAAACACTTCTAAGCCTGTTCCTAAATATGTGTATTTGTTATTTGGGAGCCTGCTACAATTACTAGGCAGTTGAAACCTTCATGGTAATTATTTCTAGTGACAACTTTAACCAATATGTAGTCTTTGTAGTGGTAAAGAATCCCCCTACTGATGCAGGAAATGTGGGTTCAATCCCAGGGTTGGGAAGATCCCCTGGAGAAGGAAATGGCAACCCACTCTAGAATCCTTGCCTGGAGAATCCCCTGGATGGAGGAGCCTGGCGGGCTGCAGCGCATGGGGTCACAAAGAGTCGGACATGACTGAGTGACTAGGAACGTGTGCACATTAGGAGCCTCTAAGCTTCTTTCTGCTTATTAGCTGTGTTGCTTCAGCAAGTGACATGACCTCTCTATGTTTCAGTTTCCTCACGTGTTAGTAGGTAACACAAAGTACCGGCCCCATAAGATCGTTGTAATGATGAAACTAGTGAACGTTATGTAACGCATTTGCAATAGAACCAGGCATAGAGAAATAGTATACATAGATTAGAGCCTCCAGAAGGTGGCTCAGAGGGTAAAGAACCTGCCTGCAATGCAGGAGGCCTGGGTTCGATCCCTGGGTCGGGAAGATCCCCTGGAGAAGGGAATGTCTACCTGCTCCAGTTTTCTTGCCTGGGAAATTACATAGACAGAGGAGCCTGGTGGGCTATAGTCCAAAGAACTGGACACACTCTGGGAGCAAGTCCTGGTGGCTCAGTCAGTAAAGAATCTGCCTACAATTCAGGAGACTGGGTTTGATCCGTGGGTCAGGAAAATCCTCTGGAATAGGAAATGGCAACCCACTCCAGTATATTTGCCTGGGAAATCCCATGGACAAGAGGATCCTGGCAGCCTACAGCCTGTGGGAGTACAAGAGTTGGATGGGACTGAGCAACTAAATTCTCACCTTGTATAAAGATTAGGTATTAATGCCATCACCACCACCACTGTCACCACCAGCATCGTCACCAGCATTGGCAGCAGGAGCAGCCATGGAATTTTCCCTCTGTCGTGAGAAGATCTTCAAGCAGAATTTGATTAGTTTCTCCTTACCCTCCCCGTTTCCCTCAGTCAATTCAATCTCAGATGAGTTCGCTGCCTAGTAACATCACCAGAGGGCAGACTACGGAAGGAAAATGTGATCAAAGTTAATACGGGGAAGAATTTTACTAGATGTTTTAAATTTTGGAGTTGCCTGAGTATAAATGCCTCTAGACAGCTCCCCAAACCATGCTTTATAGACTGCTAAAGCAGTTCTTTTTTTTTTTTTCTTATTTCTTGGTCACAGTGAGTTTCTCTCATTGAGTTAAATACATATGGTTTGGAATACAGTTAAGTCCCCTACATACAAATGAGTTCCATTTTGAGAGTGCGTTCGTAAAGCCAATTTTTTCGCAAGTCCAACAAAGTTAGCCTAGGTACCTACTCAACTAACACAGTCGTGCATATAGGACTGTACTATGACAGGTTTATAATACTTTTCACCCAAATAATACATGAAAAACAAGCAAAGTATAAAGAAACCTTAAAAAATATATTTATTTATTCATTTGTCTGCACTGGGTCTTTAGTTGTAGCGTGTGAACTCTTGCTGCCTGTGAGATCTAGTTCCCTGACCAGGATTTGAAACCAGGGGACCTGCATTGGGAGCGCAGAGTCTTAGCCACTGGGCCACTAGGGAAGTCCCAAGAAAACATTTTTAATCTTACAGTCCAGTACTTTGAAATGTACAGTAGTATTGGGCTTCCCTGATGGCTCAGAGGCAAAGACTCTGGCTGCCAGTGCAGGAGACTCAGATTCGATCCCTGGGTTGGGAAGATCCCCTGGAGAAGGAAATGAAAATCCACTCCAGGATTCTTGCCCAGAGAATCCCATGGACAGAGGGGCCCGGTGTGCTACAGTCCATGAAGAGTCTGACATGACTTGGGGCTAAAATAACAACACTGCCACAACTGGCACACTACACAGGGGCCCGAGCTCACCTTGAAAGCTTGCGACTTGGAGGTTTCTATGGAGGAGACTTACTGTATTTGAACCCAATGTTTCCCTCTTTGCTGTAGATTCTGAAATGTTTTACAAAATATGGGGAAATGGAATTTGATATGTCAATTGCACTTTTTTCCTGCCAAAAAGCTATTTTGATTTAGTTGCAGGCAGAAGAAATCCAGAGCAAGAGGGTTTACGTTTCTCAGCCTGCACACATGTGACACGGGGCCACCCTTGTCCCCGTCTCTTGCCCTCGGAAGGCACAGCTCATAGACTGAGGTGCTCTTCCTTGCTGAGTTCAGAGGCAGGCTGGATGCCTTCTCAACACAGCACTTCAGTCAACTTCCAGCAATCAATGGCACTTGAGAGAAAACCAATTTGGTATCCCTGAAATGTTCTCCACACTTTTATCACTCCCTGTTCAAAGTATGGCGTTTGGGCCTCTATTTTAAGAAGCATGTTTGTGCAGTGATGCTTAACAGGGCAGTTCCACTCTTGCAGTGTTTTGAAAATCTGCAAGACTTTTTTTTTCCACTGTTATTTTATTTTTTTTCTGTCATCACTGTCTTTTGTCTTTCGTTTTTATGTGTGTGGTAAAACACACGTTCTACAAAATTTACGAACAAAGCTAGTGGAGGAGATGGAATTCCAGTTGAGCTATGCCATTATTTTGGATATATATTCAGAAGTACAATTGCTGGTGCATATGGTAATTCTAAGTTTTGTTTTGTTTTCCAAGCAACTGCTCTTGTAAGTGTACAGTTCAGCAGCACTAAGTACTCAGTGTGGTACAACCGTCACCACTATCATCTCCAGAACTTTTATCTTCTCAAACTGAAGGTCTGTGTCCATTAAACTTTAACCCCGCGATCTGCTCCCACAGTCTTTGCCTACTTTAGATGCCTCATGGACGTGGAGTCATACAGTACCTGTCATTTTGTGAATGGCTTGTTGCCCTTAGCATGATTTTTTCAAGGTTCACCCATGCTGTAGCTTGGATCAGAATTTCATTCCTTTTTAAAAGCAGGGTAAATGCATGTTCACTGCAGGTACATACCACGTGTTGTTTATCTGTTCCTCAGTAGGTAGACACTTAGATTATTTCCACTTTTTGACTGTTGTGAATGCTGCTGCTATGAATGTGGCCATATAAATATGTTTGAGATTCTACTTTCAGTTACTTTGGATATATATTCAGAAGTACAATTGCTAGTGCATATGGTAATTCTATGTTTTGTTTTGTTTTCCAAGCAACTGCCATGGTGCTTTCTCACTAGCAATGCACAATGGTTCCAATTTCTTCATATCTTTGTGGGAATTTGTAGTCACAATGACTAAGGACATACCTGGCACTTAGTAGGTAGATGCCTGGATTGCTAGCCACCCTGCAAAGAGTGAGGTGTCCTTCAAAATGAAGAATTGGCCCCCAGCCTGCATTATTTTTGAATATCTTGTTGATCATTCACATAGGCGAAAAATTTGTGGATAGTGATCAAGTCATAGACCTGAATTCCACATTATATGCAATGCAAATTATTTTTTACACACTTTTAATATATAAAAAAGATCTTCACCACCCAGATAATCACTATGGTGTGATCACTGACCTAGAGCCAGACATCCTGGAATGTGAAGTCAAGTGGGCCTTAGGAAGCATCACTATGAACGAAGCGAGTGGAGGTGATGGAATTCCAGTTGAGCCATTTCAAATCCTGAAAGATGACGCTGTGAAAGTGCTGCACTCAATATACCAGCAAATTTGGAAAACTCAGCAGTGGCCACAGGACTGGAAAAGGTGTTTTCATTCCAGTCCCAAAGAAAGGCAATGCCAAAGAATGCTCAGACTACCACACAATTGCACTCATCTCACATGCTAGTCAAGTAATGCTTAAAATTCTCCAAGCCAGGCTTCAGCAATACGTGAACCGTGAACTTCCAGATGTTCAAGCTGGTTTTAGAAAAGGCAGAGGAACCAGAGATCAAATTGCCAACATCCACTGGATCATCGAAAAAGCAAGAGAGTTCCAGAAAAACACCTATTTCTGCTTTATTGACTATGACAAGGCCTTTGACTGTGTGGATCACACTAAACTGTGGAAAATTCTGAAAGAGATGGGAATACCAGACCACCTGACCTGCCTCTTAAGAAACCTTTTATGCAGGTCAGGAAGCAACAGTTAGAACTGAACATGGAACAACAGACTGGTTCCAAATAGGAAAAGGAGTACATTGAGGCTGTATATTGTCCGCATGGTTATTTAACTTATATGCAGAGTACTTCATGAGAAACGCTGGGCTGGAGGAAGCACAAGCTGGACTCAAAATTGCTGGGAGAAATATCAATAACCTCAGATATGCAGATGACACCACCCTTATGGCAGAAAGTGAAGAAGAACTATACAGCCTCTTGATGAAAGTGAAAGAGGAGAGTGGAAAAATTGGCTTAAAGCTCAAGATTCAGAAAACTAAGATCATGGCATCTGGTCCCATCACTTCATGGCAAATAGATGGGGAAATAGTGGAAACAGTGTCAGACTTTATTTTTGAGGGCTCCAAAATCACTGCAGATGGTGACTGCAGCCATGAAATTAAAAGATGCTTCCTCCTTGGAAGAAAAGTTATAACCAACCTAGATAGCATATTCAAAAGCAGAGACATTACTTTGCCAACAAAGGTCTGTCTAGTCAAGGCTATGGTTTTTCCTGTGGTCATGTATGGATGTGAGAGTTGGACTATAAAGAAAGCTGAGTGCCGAAGAATTGATGCTTTTGAACTGTGGTGTTGGAGAAGACTCTTGAGAGTCCTTTGGACTGCAAGGAGATCCAACCAGTCCATCCTAAAGGAGATCAGTCCTAGGTGTTCATTGGAAGGACTGATGCTGAAGCTGAAACTCCAACACTTTGGCCACCTGATGCGAAGAGCTGACTCATCTGAAAAGACCCTGATACTGGGAAAGATTGAGAGCAGGAGGAGAAGGGGACAACAGAGGATGAGATGGTTGGATGGCATCACCGACTTGAGGGACATGAGTTTGGGTGGACCTTGGGAGTTGGTGATGGACGGGGAGGCCTGGCATGCTGCAGTTCATGGGGTCGCAAAGAATCAGACACGACTGAGCGACTGAACTGAACTGAGTATGCAATGAATCCTATTTGGGTAACCATGTAAATTGAAAAAACATCACATTCTCTTGTGAGAGCATTACCAACAACTGTCACCATTTCTGAGAATCCCATCACTGATGGCAACAGTCTCATGGGATTTAAGTTGCCAGTGCAACACACCCATTTCATTTATTTATTTATTTGGCTGCAAAGCAAAGCCTGCAGGATCTTAGTTCTCCGACCAGGGACTGAACCCGTGCGCCCTGCAGTGGAGGTGCTGAGTCGTCTCTGGATGGCCAGAGAAGTCCCAACACACCCATTTTAGTCTGCAGTATTAACTGTCCTGTTCCTGGAGTTTTAATACATGGAAGGCAAGCATCTTCACATCAGATTTACTGATGTCTTCTATTGTAGGCAAGCATGAGCATTTATGAAGATGTGGGTTGCCCGTGCTATCTGCGGCTTTCAGGACAGTGAAATAGATGAGTGGAATATTTAATATGAGGATAACTTACTGGTATAGACAAAGAGTTGCTTTTCTTATCTCTGTTGAAGAGGGGGTTGCAATGAGTTAAATGTGCCACCCAAGAATTCATATGTTAAAACCTAATCCTCGTATGATGGCATTAGAAAGCAGATCCTTTGGGAGGTATTTAGGTCACAAGGGTAGAGCCCCCATGATGGTGTTAGTGTTCCTATAAAAGGGACCCCACAGAGCTCTCTCACTTTTCAAGTCCTGTGAGGTTACAGTGGAAAGATAGCTAGAAAGCAGGTTCACCAGACACTGCATCAGCGGGCACTTTGGGCTTGGAGTTTTCACCCTCCGGAACTGTGGGGAACATTTCTATCATGTATAAGCCACTCAGTCTATGGTGTTTCGTTACAGCAGCCTGAACGGGCTTCGCCGAGGCATTACGTGCTGGCCTTGCAGTAAGCTGAGCTTGGGTGGGGTGCGTATGCATATGTGTATGTGTTTGTAGCTTATTGGTTTTTTTCTAATTGTGACAACTGATTTGAGCCCATACATTTCCACTCTTTCCAAGTCCATACCTTGCCAAAAGAATAGATTTTTGAGAACATCCCCTAGGAGAGATGTTTCTCTGGCTCAGATGCCAGCTAAGACTCCCCGATGAGTTTGAAGGCACCGATGGACCCTCATTTCTACCAGTCTCTGACCAGCCGTGAATTCTGGGTCTTTAAACAACTTTTAATTTTATAGAATCTCAAAATATATGTATTTACTTATTTTTAAAAATTAATTTATTTTAATTGGAGGATAATTACTTTACAATATTGTGGTGGTTTTTGCCAGACATAGACATGAATCATCCTGGAATCTTAAAAGAGTTAGAAATGGGAAAGTGTTCAAAAACTCCTGTGTTAGCTAACAGGCTTCTGAATGTATTGCTGTGGTCCACAGAGGAGGCTGGACAAGGTAGCAAGGAGATGATGTATCAGCTACTGCAGCCTTAAAACAAAGCTGGTGTCTCTTTGGACTTTAAAATTGTTCCTATGCAGCTTATTTTATTTTTGTTTAATCAAATAAACAAGAGGGTTTTTTCCATGGAAACAAAAAAAAAGAAAAAAAAAGAAATGGCATGTCAAGAGTGAATCTACTTTGTTTGGCAAAATTAATTAATTCAACATATATTGATTTGCCTGTATTTTGTGCTGAGCCTTGTTTGAGGTATGGGGGATAAGGCGGAGAACAAAATGAATTCCTTAAAAAAAGTATCAAAAGTCTGGAAAACAGGACTTTGCTGTTGGTCCAGTGGGAAGGCTCCAAACACCCAATGCAGGGGGCCCAGGTTTGATTCCGGGTCAGGGAACTAGATCCCCCACGTCACAACGAAGACCTGTCACAGCCAAATGAAGAAATATTAAAAAATTCTAAAACAGGCAAAAACTAAAAAAAAAGTCTGAAAACTTTATTCCTTTTTGATACAACTATCCCCTAGCTATTTATCCTATGGGAACCAACAGGAAAATGCAAAGATGGCTGAACAGGTATGCACCATTTATCAGATGAGAGTCAGTTCAGTTCAGTTCAGTCACTTATTCGTGTCTGATTCTTTGCGACCCCATGAATCACAGCACACCAGGCCTCCCTGTCCATCACCAGCTCCCGGAGTTCACTCAGACTCGTGTCCATCGAGTCGGTGATGCCATCCAGCCATCTCATCCTCTGTCGTCCCCTTCTCCTCCTGCCCTCAATCCCTCCCAGCATTAGGGTCTTTCCCAATGAGTCAGCTCTTCACATGAGGTGGCCAAAGTACTGGAGTTTCAGCTTTAGCATCAGTCCTTCCAAAGAAATCCCAGGGCTGATCTCCTTCAGAATAGACTGGTTGGATCTCCTTGCAGTCCAAGGGACTCTCAAGAGTCTTCTCCAACACCACAGTTCAAAAGCATCAATTCTTTGGCACTCAGATTTCTTCACAGTCCAACTCTCACATCCATACATGACCACTGGAAAAACCGTAGCCTTGACTAGACGGACCTTTGTTGGCAAAGTAATGTCTCTGCTTTTGAATATGCTGTCTAGGTTGGACATAACTTTCCTTCCAAGGAGTAAGCGTCTTTTAATTTCATGGCTGCAGTCACCATCTGCAGTGATTTTGGAGCCCCCCAAAATAAAGTCTGACACTGTTTCCACTGTTTCCCCATCTATTTCCCATGAAGTGATGGGACCAGATGCCATGATCTTCGTTTTCTGAATCTTGAGCTTTAAGCCAACTTTTTAACTCTCCTCTTTCACTTTCATCAAGAGGCTCTTTAGTTCTTCTTCACTTTCTGCCATTAGGGTGGTGTCATCTGCATATCTGACGTTACTGATATTTCTCCCAGCAATCTTGATTCCAGCTTGTGCTTCTTGCAGCCCAGCGTTTCTCATGATGTACTCTGCATATAAGTTAAATAATCAGGGGGACAATATACAGCCTCAATGTACTCCTTTTCCTATTTGGAACCAGTCTGTTGTTCCATGTCCAGTTCTAACTGTTGCTTCCTGACCTGCATAAGAGGTTTCTCAAGAGGCAGGTCAGGTGGTCTGGTATTCCCATCTCTTTCAGAATTTTCCACAGTTTAGTGCGATCCACACAGTCAAAGGCTTTGGCATAGTCAATAAAGCAGAAATAGGTGTTTTTCTGGAACTCTCTTGCTTTTTCGATGATCCAGTGGATGTTGGCAATTTGATCTCTGGTTCCTCTGCCTTTTCTAAAACCAGCTTGAACATCTGGAAGTTCACGGTTCACGTATTGCTGAAGCCTGGCTTGGAGAATTTTAAGCATTACTTGACTAGCGTGTGAGATAAGTGCAATTGTGCTGTAGTTTGAGCATTCTTTGGCAGTCTGTAATCAACTTTTACTCTCAGTAAAACCTGGGGAAAAGTCTAGCTGGTTTTTACTCTAAACCAAGAAAAAAAGTCTAGCTGGTTTTTACTCTCATCAGATGAGATCATCAGATGAGAGTAAAAACCAGGAAAAAGTCTAGCTGTTAAGCAACAGAGGCCTGCTTGAGTTATGATACACCCTTGTATATTGGCGAACTACACAAGCATTAAAGTTAAGTTTATATTTATTAAAATGGTAGAGCAAAAGTGACATATATTTTGTGAAAAAGTTGGTTATAGACTGTGTATTATCCACTTCAAAAACTTTTATATATTTATATGTGTATGTTTTTCTTTTTTAAGAAGCTTTGGAAGGATATGCACCAGTGGGGGGGAGGGTGAAACTGAAGTTTCATCAAATTCCCATTCTCTTTTCTGTTTCCAAAACTTTTTACAACAATCAGGTATTAAGTATGCAATTTCAAAGTGAATATACTTTCCACAAACATCTAAAATAAACAAAATTCATCTGTATACTTGCTATATTCGATTGCTAGGGTTGCCGTAAAAATGTACCACAGACTTGTAGCTTGATAGAAATTAATTTTCTCACAGTCCTGGAGGCTGGAAGTCTGAGATCAAGGTATCAGCAAGGTTGGTTTTTTCTGAGTCTTTTCTCCTCGGCTTATAGAAGCCTGTCTTCTCCCTGTGTCTTCACGTGGTCCTGCCTCCGTATGTGTCTGTGTCCTAATCTCATCTTCCTGTGAAGACACCGCTCATACTGAGTTAGGGCCACTCTAATGATCTGATTTCAACTTAACTACCTCTTTAAAGACCTTGTATCTAAGTACAGTCACACTTTGAGGTCCTGGGGATCAGGCCTTCAGCACATGAATTTGTTCAGTCACTAAGTCAAGTCTGACTCTTTGTGACCCCATGGACTGCAGCACGCAACGCCCCTCTGTCCTCTGCTAGTTCCCAGAGTTTTTTCAGTTTCACATCTATTGAGTCAGTGCTACTAACTATCTCATCCTTTGTGGTCCCTCTCTCTTTTTGCCTTCAATCTTTCCCAGGACCAGGGTCTTTTCCAATGAGTCAGTTCTTCGCATCAGGTGGCCAAAGTACTGGAGCTTCAGCTTCAGCATCAGTCCTTCCAAGTCATACTGTCCGTGGGGTTTTTGTGGTAAGAATATAGGAGTGGTTTTCCATTTCCTCCTCCAGTGGACCACGTTTTGTCAGAACTCTCCACTATGACACGTCCATCATGTGTGGCCCTGCATAGCATGGCTCAGCTTCGCTGAGCTACACAAGCCCCTTCGCCATGACAATGCTGTGATCCATGAAGCTAAGCTAAGCTAAGTCGCTTCAGTCGTGTCCGACACTGCGACCCCATAGATGGCAGCCCACCAGGCTCCCCCATCCCTGGGATTCTCTAGGCAAGAACACTCGAGTGGGTTGCTGTTTCCTTCTCCAATGCATGAAAGTGAAAAGTAAAAATGAAGTTGCTCAGCCGTGTCCGACTCTTAGCAACCCCATGGACTGCAGCCCACCAGGCTCCTCCATCCATGGGATTTTCCAGGCAAGAGTACTGGAGTGGGGTGCCATTTCCTTCTCCGGTGATCCATGAAGAAGCGGTCACAATTTAGCCCATAACCCTTGCCTTCTAAATAAAATAAGGTCTAATTTTCACACGTGAAATACTTTCTGTTATAAAAACGTAATTACAGCCCGAAGCTACAATGATGCTAATAATTATTTTATAGCATGCTAAAAGTTGTTTTACACATTTAGACATAGATTCCCAAAATGTCACTGGTGATGTGAAGAAGATCCAAATGCATGCCCACAGAGCAGTTTCCTTTCCTAAAAGGTTCAGGATTTGCAGTATTTGAATTGAGTCATACTTTCTTCCTTTGAGGCCAGCAGTCAATCAACCCACATTTACTGGACTCTCACAGGGTGTGGCACATTTTACTAGCTGTGGAGCTGAATTAAAAATAAATAGAAGCTCAAATAATGCCCCGAAGGAACTTTTAATTTCTGGGGGACTCAGAACATTCCCACTGAATGTAAACACACCCATAATGACACATTTCATGTGGGGTTTAGAGACCAGCAATCTAATTTATTTGGTGAAGAGTGACATATTTTGTAATTAAGAGACCACAGAATAATGGTGTGAGCCGGGACTAGCCTGTAGCCCCTTGACTCCATGCCCAGTACTTTCCCCATCAGATCAGCCCTCCACCAACTCTAGCAAGTGCCCCCAACTGCAGTACTAAGTTGTGCACTAAATGCCTGGGGAGTTTAAGCAAATTAAAAAAAAAATCAGATCCTGGTGTTTAAGGAAGAGCATGTCAAGTGCATCTTGGAGGAGGGAGGAGTCAGGGAGGAGAGGAGCAGGGAGAGTGCTATACACCAGTCTTATGACTGGTTATCCTCATAATCTAACAGTTTGCTGTGCTGAGTGGTACAGAAAGTAGGGAACTGATTTCAGGCCCAGAGAGGGAGATTGGTAAGGCAGGGCTGGGAGGTGGTGAAGTTGGGAGTGGGGCTGGAGTGGAAGTCGGAGGAAAGAGAGTTTCCCCCTGGGAAGTGTGGGTTGGGCCGTGTATAGTCACCAAGAGTGAGGCTGGTGGAAATAAGGGTTGCCAGAACCCCTCAAGTCCCATAGCTTGTTTCACTGCAAGTTATTTCTTGTATGGTTAAAAGGGCTTCCCTAGTGGCTCAGGCAGTAAAGAATCTGCCTGCAAAGCAGGAGACATGGGTTCGATCCCTGGGTCAGGAAGATCCCCTGGAGAAGGAAATGGCAACCCACCCCAGCGTTCTTGCCTGGAGAATTCCATGAACAGAAGAGCCTATTGGGCTACAGTCCATGGGATTGCAAATAATGGGACATGACTGAGTGACTAACACATTGCATGGTTAAAAAAATGCAGGAGTTTCGGGTTCGATCCCTGGGTCAGCAAGATTCCTTGGAGAAGGAAATGGCAACCCACTCCAGTATTCTTGCCTTGGAAATCGCATGGACAGAGGAGCCCAGCGGGCTTTGGTCCATGGGGTCGAAAAGAGTCAGACATGGTTAACTGATGGAGCACAAGCAAATGAACACGATGGTTAAGAGAAATTAAAATGTTCTCCTGGGGACACTGAAAAGTCCACAGGTGTTATTCCAGAGAGTCCAGGGCAGTTGAATGAATTCATTCTTCAGGACAAGTGTGTGAGTATGTGTGTGAATGAGTGTGTATTTGTGAGACAGCATGTGTGAGGGAGTGTGTTTGTGAGGAGTTAGGGTATATGTGCATGAGTGTGTGAGTGACTGAGTAGTGCATGGGGGTGTGTGGAATGTGAGTGTGTGTCAGCGTGTGTGAGCGTGTGAGAGAGTGTACATGAGTGTGTGTATGAGAGAGAGTGTGGGTTGGTGGGAATACGTATGTGAGTGTGACCACGTGTGTGTGTGTGAATGTGTGTGAGAGTGTGTGTTTCTATGTGAGAGTGAGTGTACGTGTCTGCACTTGGCCCTAGAGGTCCCTGTAACTGTTGTGCCTTGCAGGTGTAACAAGATGAGTTGCATGCAGTGGCTTGAAACAACACAAATGTATTCTCTTCTATTTCTGAAGGTCAGCGCTCCTAAGTGAGTTCTCAAATGACCTAAAATCAAGGTGTTCCTTCAGGAGACTCTAGGAGGGGGACTCCACCCCTTGCCTTTTCCAGTCTCCAGAGGCCGCCCCCGTTTCTTGGTCTGCGACCCTTCTTCCGTCTCCAAAGCCAGCAATGGCAGGCGGGGGCCTTCTCACGTCAAATACTCTGGCCTGTTTTTCCACCCTTCTTCCACTTTTAAGAATCCTTGTGATTCCATCAGGTCCACTTGGATTATCCAGGATAATTTACCTTAAGGTCAGCTGAAGACAAGAGCCGGCACGTGGACACAGCAGGGGAGGAGAGCTGGGATGAGCTGGGGGCAGCACTGACATCTATACACTGCCATGCGTGAGGCAGAGCCAGTGGGAGCCTGCTGTGACGATGGAGGGGTGGGGCCAGTGGCCGGGATCCAACAGGGCAGGGACACGGGCATGCGCACAGCTGAGTCACTTCACTGTACAGCAGAAATTGCTTGAAAAGCAATTATATTCCCCCCAAAACCAATTATATTCCCCCAAATTTATATTTTATATTAAAAAAACTCAGTGGATTGGCAAACTTAATTCTATCCTTCTTAATTCTTAATCTTAATTCTATTCTTGAGACTCAGGAATCTCAATTCCTTCTTGCCACCTAACCTAACATATTCATGGGTTCCAGGGATTAAGAGGGGGACATTATTTAGCCTACCACAGTCCCGGGCATCACCTCTAGGTAAGCTTTCGTAAAGCGGAAATGCCTCTTTCCCCTTTCTCCAAATGTTGACATGCCTTGGAGGGCAGGCAGGCAGTGGGTTGGAGAAACAGGTATATTTAGCAAAACTGATTCAGCTCTGCCCTCACTGAGATCCAGTGGATGAAATGTTATTTTGAAGTAGTATCTGTCTTTTCCCAAACAGCACTTCAGGACTTTTGTGGTGACCTCTCTAAACACTTCATTTTCATTCATGAGGAAATGGAGAGCCAGGCTGGTGAAGTGACTTCTCCAGGGTTTCCCAGCTGGTTCCCCAGCAAAACTGGACCTTTAACAAGATTCTTAGAACTCCATCCCTTTCCTTTCCTATTGTAATGCTCATCAATGTTCCAAGATTATTGCTCTGCCTTTTCTCACCAAGAGAGATGTGGTTTTTGACCTTCAGAGGTGCTTAATTCTCTTGATTAACAGAATATCCATCTGTGTGTACGTGTCCTAAAAGCAATTACAACAATTGGATAAGATGCTTACTTGGTTGTGGTGTATTTGTTGCCGAAGGCATCTAATGAGACGAGGAGGTGAGAGTCTATATACATATACCTGGTGTTCAATTCCAAGTACCATGGCACCAAGAAGATGCAGACAGATTGGCAGCAGTTCAGAAGAGATCAGCTAAAATGATGAGAAGAGAGAAGATTGAAGCAGCTAAGCAGGGAATGTTTCACTAAGCAATCAACTGGCTTGAATAAAGCTGGCTCCAGGACTTCTATGAATATTTTCATAGGAAAGCTGTCACAAAGAGGGGACTTAATTACATCAGCATTTTGGCAGATCTAAGAAAATGCACTGTGTGTAGACACAGAGGGGGAAAAAAACCCCTACTTGTGCCAACACTAAGAGCACTGAATCATTGTACCTTAATTTGCAGTTGATCTCAACTTGTAGACAGTCTTTTTTTTTTTTTTTTTTTCACTTTGACTGATTGCTTGGGTGACCAGTTGTCCTAGTTTTCCCAGGCCTGAGGACTTTTCTAGGGTGTAAGACTGTCAGTGCTAAAACTGGTACTGTCCACGGCCAACCAAAACAGTTTGCCTCACAACTGACTGCCCAGCTTGTCTCATGGCATGTGAGGGTCATCATGTAGGCCTAACTTGTCTGTCTACCTGGAAATACTGGGATACCAGAGGTAATCAGAAATCCTATTTGTGTGAGATTCCAAATATCCTTAGAGAAATAGTAAAGAGATCCCGGAGATTTACAGTAGAGCTTCAAAAATACCTGCTCGAGAAATTTGGCTCAAATCAGGGAGGCAAAGCCAACTCACCTTGGCTGTGATCAGTAGTTATCTGGCTGTTTCCAAAAGATGGGGAAAATGGCTTGAGATTGCCTGAGATGTCCTGGGGTTCCTGGTCAGGTGTCATGACCTGTATGTTTGATGCGGTATTATTAGATGTGTGTGTGTGCACACTCAGTCGTAGCTGACTCTTTCAAACCCCATGGGCTGTAGTGTGCCAGGCTCCTCTGTCCATAGAATTCTCTAGGCAAGGATACCGGAGCTGGCTGCTGTTTCCTCCTCCCGGGAATCTTCCTGACTCAGGGATTGAACCCGCATCTCTTGTGTCTCTGGCATTGAAAGGCGATTCTTTACCACTAGTGCCACTTGATATTAGATGGTGTCCCTCAAACACCTCTAGTCCCAGCAGAAGGTCTGAGGATAACTTTAGGGCCCTGGAGATGTACAAGCACTGAGGAAGCAGTGTCCGTGCTGAAGGCCCTGCAGAAGCAGGTGGACAGGTGCTGAGGCTCTGGATCTGGGAGCGGGAGGACAGCTAATCACTTCTCTGTAGCAAAACCTTCAGCTGTCAAGCCAGGCTGTCAGATAATGGAGGGAAGGAGTGTAAACTAGTACAAAAACATCAAATGAGGGGACTTCCCTGGCGATCCAGTGGTTACAGTTCCCGGCTTCCAATTCAATCCCTGGTCAGAGTACTAAGATCCCACATGCCATGCAGTGCAGCCAAAAAATTAAAACAATAACCCCAAAACCCAACAACAACAACAAAACACAAAACAAGAAAGAGGTTTCCGTCCAAAAGGGAAGAACTTTAGTGGAAACCTAGAAACACAGTAATAAGATCTCCTTCTTCCAGACCAAATATAATCTCTATTTTTACTCAAGTTGTCAGAGTCTAAAAGTCCTGTTTTACTCATAGACTTAGAGCATGAACTTACGGTTACGGGGGGAAGGGAATGTGTGGGGTGAGGGATAGACTGGGGATTTGGGATTGACATGTACACACTGCAATATCTAAAAATAGATAACCAATAAGGAACTACGGCATAGCACAGAGAAATCTGCTCAATATTCTGTAATAACCTAAATGGGAAAAAAATTTGAAAAAGATTAGATAAACGTATATGTAAAACTGAATCACTTTGGTTTATACCTGAAACTATCAAAACATTGTTAATCAGCTATTGCTGTTGTTCCACTGCCCAGCCGAGTCTGACTCTTTGTGACCCCATGGGTTGCAACATGCCAGGCTTCCCTGTCCTTCACTTCTCCCAGAGCTTGCTCAAACTCATGTCCATTGAGTCGGTGATGCTATCCAACCATCTCATCCTCTGTTGCCCACTTCTCCTCCTGCTCTCAATCTTTCCCGGCATCAGGGTCTTTTCTAGTGAGTCGGCTCCTCACATCAGGTGGCCAAAGTATTGGAGCTTTAGCTTCAGCATCAGTCCTTTCAATGAATATTCAGGATTGATTTCCTTTAGGATTGACTTGTTCGACTCCTTGCAGTCCAAGGGACTCTCAAGAGTCTTCTTCAGCACCATAGTTCAAAAGCATCAATTCTTTAGTGCTAAGCCTTCTTTATGGTCCAACTCTCACATCTGTACATGACAGCTGGAAAAACCATAGCTTTGATGACATGGACCTTTGTTGACAAAGTGATATCTCTTCTTTTTATATGCTGTCTAAGTTTGTCATAGCTTTTCTTCCAGGGAGCAAGCATCTTTTAATTTTGTGACTATAGTCACTGTCCTCAGTGATTTTGGAGCCCAAGAAAATGAAGTCTCACTGTTTCCATTTTTTCCTCATCTATTTGCCATAAAGTGGTGGGACTGGATGCCATAAACTTAGTTCTTCAAGTCTTAAAGCCAGCTTTTTCACTCTCCTCTTTCACTTTCATCAAGAGGCTGTTTAGTTCCTCTTTGCTTTCTGCCATTAGATTGGTGTCATCTGCATATCTAAGGTTGTTAACATTTCTCCTGGCAATCTTGATTCCAGGTTGTGATTTATCCAGCCTGGCATTTCCCAAGATGTACTCTGCACAGAAGTTAAATAAGCAGTGTGACAACATATAATCTTGATGTACTCCTTTCCCAATTTTGAACCAGAAGTTCTGAGGATGGATTATAGGAACCTGCATTTAAACAACAGTTGGAACCAACCGAGAGGGTTGACCTTTCAGGGCTCTTCTACAAATCAGGACAAAATCCTTAGGTCTGGAATCTTCTTGGTCTGGACCTTCAATCTTGAGGCTCATAGCTCAAGACACTTCTTAGTGGGGAGGCTCCATGTTGTCATTAGAGGTGAAACCTTTGGGGAGGCTTATTTTGTAGTATGTCATAGTAGAGACTTGTTATTTAAAGAAATGAAATCAAGATGCCCATTCTTGGTGCCCAAATTAGGTGTTCCAGGGAGATTAGGAAAGGATAGGGCTTCCCTGGTGGTCCAGTGGTAAGGATCTGCCATGCAGTGGTTCGATCCCTGGCCAGGGAACTAAGTGATGCTGCCCAGCAACTAACCCCAGGCGCCACAACTACTGAGCCTGTGAGTGCCAGAGCCCATATGCCACAGCTAGAGAGAGAGTCCATGTGCTGTGATGGAAGATTCCATGTGATGTAACGAAGAGTCTGCATGCCACAACCAAGACCCAGTGCAGCCAAAGAAATAAATAGTTAAAAAATAAAGAAAAAAACACTTTATTTGAGCACCTGGGACAAACTCAGCTTGTGAATCAGTAGGTTGTATTACTAGACAGTGTTGTTGCTGTGGTTGTTTAGTAACTAAGTCATGTTTGACTCTTTTATGACCCCAGGGACTGTAGCCCACCAGGCTCCTCTGCCCATGGAGTTCTCCAGGCAAGAATACTGGAGTAGATTGCCATTTCCTTCTCCAGGGCATCTTCCCCACCCAGGGATCGAACATGCATCTCCTGCATTGACAGGTGGATTCTTTACCACTGAGCCACCAGGGAAGTCCCAGTTAGACAGCATGCAGTATAATTAATAGCAAAATCACCTGTTACCCATCCTGCAGGGTAGTGAGAGTCTCAGGGTGACCAGCCATCCCAGTTTGCCCAGGACTAATGAGTTTCCTGGGACATGGGATTTGCAGTGTTAAAACTGAGATAGTCTTGGGCAAACCAGGACAGTTGGTCATTATGGAGAAGGCTTGATTTTCAAGCAAGCCTAGTTGGGGAAGCCCCCTTTGGGGAGGAGGGAGACAACTGAATGGACATCACAGTCTGGAAGGATGTACAGTGGCCAAGAGCTAGGAGAGAAGAGGCAAAATTCTAATTCAAATTCACAAGTGCCTTCACAGATTCCCCAGCTCTATCAGCTCAGATCCAGGTGTTTTAAACCCCGGGTGTTTTTACTTGGCATGTTGCTACAAGAAGTGTGACAGAGCTAAGTGGTTCTGCAAGCTTGAATGGTAACAATTCACATGCGCACCCACCTCTGAGAACAGGCTGACTAGCTCATGTTTGCAGAAACCTCAGAGTGCACACAGCAGAGCCCGAAACCCAGGTATCATTAGCCAGTGAGCGCCACCTTTCAAGATTCACATTTCTGCCCTTTCATCCCATTTTTTTCTCCATTCCTTTGAAATCGCTGGATTCCTGCAGATTTTAGCTTGAGACACTCAGTGGAATAGAAGAGGCTACAAGGCCTGACCTGTGTGTGAAAGGGATTACATAAAAACAGCCCAGGGCCCAGCTGGCATCACTGGCGGGCAACAGGCCAATTTCTTTTCTTTTTTTATTATTACATTGAAACTTCTTTTTTTAATTGGAGTATGATTGATTTAGGGCTTCCCTGGTGGCTCAGACAGTAAAAGAATCTCCCTGCAATGCAGGAGACCCAGGTTCAGTCCCTGGGTTGGGAAGATTTCTGGAGAAGGGAATGGCAACCCACTCCAGTGTTCTTGCCTGGAGAATCCCATGGACAGAGGAGCCTGGAGGGCCACAGTCCAGTTCAGTTCAATCACTCAGTTGTGTCTGACTCTTTGTGACCCATGGACTGCAGCATGCCAGGATTCCCTGCCCATCACCAACTCCCAGAGCTTGCACAAACTCATGTTTATTGAGTTGGTGACGTCATCCAACCATCTCATCCTCTGTTGTCCCCTTCTCCTCCTGCCCTCAATCTTTCCCAGCATCAGAGTCTTTTCAAATGAGTCAGCTCTTCACATCAGGTGGCCAAAGTGTTGGAGTTTCAGCTTCAGCATCAGTCCTTCCAATGAATATTCAGGACTGGTCTCCTTTAGGATGGACTGGCTTGATCTCCTTGCAGTCCAAGGGACTCTCAAGAGTCTTCTTCAATACCACAGTTCAAAAGCAACAATTCTTCGGTGCTCAGCTTTCTTTATAGTCCAACTCTCACATCCATACATGACTACTGGAAAAACCATAGCCTTGACTAGACAGACCTTTGTTGACCAAGTAACATCTCTGCTTTTTAATATGCTGTCTAGTTTGGTCATAGCTTTTCCTCCAAGGAGCAAGCTTCTTTTAATTTCATGGCTGCAGTCATCATCTGCAGTGATTTTGGAGCCCAAGAAAATAAAGTCTGTCACTGTTTCCACTGTTTCCCCATCTATTTATCATGAAGTGATAGGACCTGTTGCCATGATCTTTGTTTTTTGAATGTTGAATTTTAAGCCAACGTTTTCACTCTCCTCTTTCACTTTAATCAAGAGGCTCTTTAGTTCTTCTTCAGTTTCTGACCTAAGGGTGGTGTCATCTGTGTATCTGAGGTTATTGATATTTTCCCCTGCAATCTTGATTCCAGCTTGTGCTTCATCCAGCCCAGTCCATGGGGTTGCAGAGAGTTGGACACGACTGAGTGACTAACAGACAGACACACATGCACAAACACGATTGATTTACAGTGTTTTGTTAGTTTCAGGTGTGCAGCAAAGTGCATCAGTTATACATACCCTCATATCCACTCTTTTTTGAAGATTCTTCTCCCATATAGGCCACAACAAAGTATTCAGTAGGATTCCCTGTGCTATACAGTAGGTCCTTATTAGCTATCTATTTTATGTATATAGTACTGTGTATATGTCAATCCAATCTCCCAATTTATCCCTCCCTCCCTTATCCTCTGGTAAACATAAGTTTGTCTTCTACATCTGCGACTCTACTTCTATTTTGTAAATAAGTTCATTTGTATCCTTTTTTATAGATTCCATGTAAGTGACATCATATGATATCACATATGATTTGTCTCTCTGTGTCTGACTTACTGTGGGGTCAATTTCTAAGTAGGCTGTCCACTTCCTGTTGGAGAGAGAATTTCTCCTCCCTGCCTCTCCTCTGGTTGACCTGTTCATAGACATCCTTTAATCTTTCTTATATATTGTTATATACATGTAATATCATAGACCATACGACACTCTATCAGTAGATAATGCAGGTCCTATAATGAGAGATGGAGTTGATGCCACAGTACAGCCGAAAACACTGCATGACAGCCCACGCTCTGCCCTGAGTCCAAGCTGGTTCCTAATGCCCCTGGGATGAGACAGAAGTGGGAAAGGTACAGCTCCCCCCACCCTTTCCAGAGCTGCTTCTAAAGGGAAACAGTGAGTTGGGGTCCCACTTACTGAGCCTGCTTCCTATTCCTGGGCAGCTTAAAGCTTGGTTAGCCAAGCAAAGTAGTGCTGGCAGTGGCTGAACTCTCAAAAGCACGCATGTATGGAGTTGTGTGCATGTGTTGTGTGCACGTATGTGTGAGGGTATATGTTGTTTTCATGTGTGTAAGGGTGTATGTTGCATGTATGCACATATGCGTGTGTATATATATGTGTGCAAGTTTGTTCTGTATATGTGTGCGGGTGTAGAATGTGTTTACATACGTATGTGTGTGTACATGTGTATATGATCATGTATGTATGTACAGGTGTGCTTGGGGAATGGGTGCAAATATGAGTGTGGTATGTGTGTGTGCCTTCTTGAAAGATCCCTGAGAGTTGATGGTTATACTCTGGACCTCGGGCGGTGAACAAGCTTGCCAGCCCCTGAATGTGCAGACACGTGCCCCTGCTCCTTGCTTTGCTGAGATGCTGGGGGAGGGGAGGGAAGGAGGGTGCACGCAGGCGCAGAGCCCAGGCTGGGAGCGGGGCTGGTTTCCAGGCTTGGGCTTGCCTCTCCGTCAGTGCCTCTCTCCTGGTCAGAGTGAGAGGCAGACGGGATTAGAGCCGGGTTTCACTACTAACAATAACTGGTCTTAAGACATCCTGCCAACCTGTGGAACTCCTAGAAGCGGTTCACCCAGCCATTGTTGCTAAGCAGTAGAGTAGGAATTGCTCTTTGAGGCCCACACTTGGCGAGGATTTCATGAATAAAAAAGCACACATGAGTGGTCCTGCCTGCCCAGTTCCAGAGCTTGTTGGATAATTCCATTCTTGGCCGGACCACCAGAGAGGGCGAACAGAGTGAGGAGTCAGCAAAGCTGATTTTCTTTAGACTTTACAGAGCCCTGAAGTCAAGGGGACTCTTGGAGGATTGCTGTTAAGGAGTCTCGAAAAATCAGTATGGCGGTAGAATGGACAATAGCTGCTTGACAGTGAAGGGGATGGAGCTTTGCTAAACAGAACAAAGGCTGAAAAACCCAGATAGATGAGCTGGGAGGTTAAAGGAGCCCGGAACACAGGGGCTGCTCACCGTCATGAACCCAAATCTGACCACCAAGACTCCTTGCGATTACAGATTCTTGGGGTTTCTTTCCTGGCATCTTAAACAAGTGCAGTGAGCTCCTTTGCCTGTGGGTGTTTCTTTTTCCCCAGCGGTGGCACCCACATAGGTTATTGCACAACTGGCGAGGCATCTAATATGGCCTTAAGAAAAGGAAGTGATGTGTAAGCAGGGTTTGGGAGCTATTTAAAGATGACATTATCTTCCTCCATCATACTCAGTTCAGTTCAGTTCAGTCGCTCAGTTGTGTCCGACTCTGTGACCCCATGAACCGCAGCACACCAGACCTCCTGTCTATCACCAACTCCTGGAGTCCACCCAAACCCATGTCCATCGAGTCAGTGATGCCATCCAGCCATCTCATCCTTTGTCATCCCCTTCTCCCCCTGCCCTCAATCTTTCCCGATACTGGTCTTTTCAAATGAGTAAGCTCTTCACATCAGGTGGCCAAAGTATTGGAGTTTCAGCTTCAACATCAGTCCTTCCAATGAACACCCAGGACTGATCTCCTTTAGGATGGACTGGTTGGATCTCCTTGCAGTTCAAGGGACTCTCAAGAGTCTTCTCTAACACCACAGTTCAAAAGGATCAATTCTCCGGTGCTCAGCTTTCTTTATAGTCCAATCCCTCATACTAGGGTTTTCAAAAGCCACATCAAACACTCGAATGGCCCATGACCATGCCTGTACGGTCACACTTTTGAAACTGTGTCTTCAGATGGGGAAGTGCCTGTCACCTCCAGATGAGGCTTCAGACAAATTGGCCCCTGGACACTGGGTTTCCTGTGCTACGGGGATAATGGGTTCTCTTGATCTGCAGTGAGACACCTTAGTGTTCATAACTATCTGACTATCTTCCTTTCTTCTCCCTGCCTTTCATCTCTTACTTTCATCATTAAAAAAAAAAAAAAACTTCTTTAAAAAAATAATAAATTTAATATTGCCTGTGCTGGGTCTTCTTTGCTTCGTGGGCTTTTCTCTAGTTGCGGCCAGTGAGGGCTACTTCCTAGTTGCGGAGCGCGGGAGCTTCTCATTTTAGTGGCTTCTCTCCTTGCGGAGCATGGGCTCCAGCGTGCTTGGGCTCAGTAGACGTGGTGTACGGGCTTAGTTGCTCTGTGGCATTTGGGATCGTCCCAGATCAGGGGTTGAATCCATGTCTCTTGCATTGGGATGTAGATTTTTTTTTTAACCATTGAGCCACCAGGGAAACCCTAACATTTTTTGTTTTTAAAAAACTTTTAATATTTTATGCACTTTTTAAAGGTTCCATTCTATTTACAGTTATATCTTTCACCATTGTGGACAGAAAACCTAAGAATGCCTTTTTAAAAAAATTGTATTTTACTCTTAACGCAGTCACCCAAGTCCACTTCATGTTTTTCCAACGCATTTTTTTGGATTGCCCTGCAAGGCCTATGGGGATCTTAGTTCCCAGACCTGGGATTAACCTGGTGCCCTCTGCAGTGGGAGCACAGAGTCTGAGCTACCAGGAAAGTGTTCCAACACTCATTTCAGCGATAGGAACTTTGCGTTTGGTTTTCCTTATAGGCATTACTTACATTGTATGCTCTGGCTGCCCAATAGCACTTGCCACAATGTTGGAAATATTGGAAATATCCTATACCTGCCCTGCCCAATATGGTAGCCACTATAGGTGATCGCTTGGAGAAGGCAATGGCACCCACTCCAGTCCTCTTGCCTGGAAAATCCCATGGGTAGAGGAGCCTGGTGGGCTGCAGTCCATGGGGTCACTAAGAGTCGAACACGACTGAGCGACTTCACTTTCACTTTTCACTTTCATGCATTGGAGAAGGAAATGGCAACCCACTCCAGTGTTCTTGCCTGGAGAATCCCAGGGACAGTGGAGCCTGGTGGGCTGCCGTCTATGGGGTCGCACAGAGTTGGACACGACTGAAGCGACTTAGCAGCAGCATAGGTGATCGTTTAGCACTCAAATGTGCTTAGTGGGGCTAAAAGGGTGGTATTTTCTCTTTTAGTTCACTTAAATTAATGTCAGTTTAAACAGTGGCGTGTGGCTAGTGGCTCTGGTGCTGAAGCCACAGTTGTAGAACCCGTGTTCTCCTCCTCCGCTACACCTCCAAACCTCAATTCAGTTGAATTTCTTCCCCCTTAGGTGATCCAGGCTCACTCTATCACCCTTCTCTAGGCTCCTTGACCCCAGAGAAAGTAAGCAAAGACTCAGTTCACTGTCCTGCAGCTTCTCCCAAGCTCTCAGACTCCTTTGTGAGGCGAGTGGGAAGGTGGGTTGGGAAAGGCTTACTGAAATGTCAGTGATACTGGTGAGAAAATTTCAGTTCTTTGCCAAGCGTTTTCTCTGTTGACACAACAGGTTTATCTGCTTACGTGTAGGGGGAGGTGATGGCCAGCCCCAAAATGAAGTGCCTGAATCCCAGGTGGGTTATATTTCTATTCCGGTTTCATGTATGTTTAAACAAATGTAAGTTATTAAGAGTTATCTGTGCTTGAAGGTACAGTATTACAAACATTTTAGGAAAAAGCTTGTGGGAATTACAATTACATAACTAGAGAAGAATGTGGAGAGCCCTGGGTTTGCATGGAGGAAGGCAGTCAGGCTGGGTTTAAGTTTTGTGTGAGGTACCATCTCTCTGCATGCATGCATGCTGAGTTGCTTCAATTGTTTCCAACTCTTTGTGACCTCATGGACTGTAACCCATTCCGCCCCCACTCCAACCCCGCTGCCAGGCGCCTCTGTCCATGGGATTCTCCAGGCAAGAATACTGGAGTGGGTTGCCATGCCCTCTTCCTGGGGATCTTTCTGACCCAGGGATGGAACCCGCATCTCTTACGTCTCCCGCATTGGCAGGCAGGTTCTTTACCACTAGCACCATCTGAGAAGCCCTAGGACAGAATAATCTGACTATAATCCGGTGATACTGGCAAAGACCTTGGACAAGGGAGGGAGGGGACTGGGAAGGTTGATTTACACAAACAGGCTCCTGGCAAAAGAGAGGCCCAAGGAATTTCCAGGGTGGAAAAAATAAAAGGCATACTTTTGAGTAAAAGTCAGATGCAATTATGAAGCCCCTAAGGGAGAAAGTGGTTTGAAAGGTGCTACAGCTCAGACAATACTATACACCTGGAAAAGCTCTAAGGACCCAAGAGAGCTCATCAGTGTCAGGAACACGAGATAGATGGGGATCGCCCGAGACGGGGTGTCAGACAGCGGTCGCGTAAGGAAACCACCCCCAGGTCTGCGGAGGAGTCCTTGGTTAAAACAGGGGGAGGTCGCCTCTGCAACATTCAGCCACCCAGGTGTTTTTGTCAGCTTGGGCTGCCAAAAACTATACACTTGACGGCTTAAACGCCAGACATATCTGGCGTTTTTCACTGTTCTGGAGGCAGGGTGCTGGTCAATTTGGTTGCTGGTGAGAGTTCTTTTCCTGATCGGTAGATGGCTGCTTTCTTGTCGTGTCCATACATG
This sequence comes from Bos grunniens, assembly GCF_055505025.1. Classification (NCBI taxonomy): domain Eukaryota; kingdom Metazoa; phylum Chordata; class Mammalia; order Artiodactyla; family Bovidae; genus Bos; species Bos grunniens. The sequence goes on from NC_141165.1 coordinate 153,758,667, forward strand.
GCAGGATCGGGGTAAGGGAAGGAGGGAGAGGAAGGGGTGGGGAGGGAAACAGAGGGAAAGAAAGAGGCAGGGAGGGTGATAGAGAGAGAGAGAGAGAAGCACTCCATTATCGCTTCTTCTTTTCTTTCTCATTTACTTTTTGCTGCCCTGGGTCTTTGTTGCAGCACAAGGGGCTCTTCGTTGCCTGTCGTGGGCTCTGCCCAGTTGTGGTGGGGGGCTCTACTCCTCAGCTGTGGTGGGGGGCTCTAATCTTCAGCTGTGATGGGGGGCTCTACTCCGCAGCTGTTTGTGGGGGAGCTCTTCTCTCCAGCTGTGGTGGGGGGCCCTTCTCTCCAGCTGTGGTGGGGGGGCTCTACTCCCCGGCTGTGGTGGGGGCTCTACTCTCCAGCTGTGGTGGGGGGCTCTAATCTCCAGCTGTGGTGGGGGGGCTCTATTCCCCGGCTGTGGTCGGGGCTCTACTCTCCAGCTGTGGTGGGGGGCTCTACTCCCCAGCTGTTGGGGGGGAGCTCTTCTCTCCAGCTGTGGTGGGGGGCCCTTCTCTCCAGCTGTGGTGGGGGGGCTCTACTCCCCGGCTGTGGTGGGGGCTCTACTCTCCAGCTGTGGTGGGGGGCTCTAATCTCCAGCTGTGGTGGGGGGGCTCTACTCCCCGGCTGTGGTTGGGGCTCTACTCTCCAGCTGTGGTGGGGGGCTCTACTCCCCAGCTGTTGCGGGGGGGGGAGCTCTTCTCTCCAGCTGTGGTGGGCGGGCTCTACTCCCCGGCTGTGGTGGGGGGCTCTACTCCCCGGCTGTGGTGGGGGGCTCTTCTCTCCAGCTGTGGTGGGGGGCTCTACTCCCCGGCTGTGGTGTACAGGCATCTGGTTGCAGTGCTCTCCTGTTGTGGAGCTTACATTCTAGAGTGCCAGCTTCAGTAGTCACAGCGTGCAGGCTTCAGTTGCTCTGTGGCATTTGGACTCTTCCCGGACCAGGGATAGAACCTGGTCCCCTGCACTGGCAGGCGGATTCTGATCCACTGTGCCGCTAGGGAAGCCCTATAAAGCTCCTTTGTACAAGTCCACTCAGTGGATGATGGTGAAGACCTGACTGGGGGCCATGGTGGGGATAGAGAGGTGGTGGTAGGTTGGGAAGGTATTTGGATGGTAGATTCCAACGAGGGGGGGAGAGGTGAGTCGTAATTTGGGGACATTTCTAGACCTTTAGAGAAAGGGCTGACGGCTGACATGCAGGCGGGGAATTTAGTGGAAAGGACAGGTTTCTCCAAACCTAGTGTCAATAAACACCCAAAAAACAAATGAGCGTAACCCACTTAAGTTTAGCATGTTAACAGAGACCCTGATTGCAGAGTAATGAGACCCAGTTCTCAGTACAGCGCCCAGGATGAGACTAAGAGTTGGACACTTTTTGTATCTTATCCCAGAACTCCTTCTGCTTATAATTTCTGCCTTTTTATGTGCCCAAGATCGAGCACATACCTTTCCTAGGGCTAAACAAATGGACCAATATGTTTCCTAATATCCCAAAGAAACCCTGGGTGATAGATCTGATGTTCAGGAACAAGATTATCTAGAAAAATCACTGGAGGGAACCAGATCCAGTGAGAGTGCACCTCTGTTACCTCTTAAAGCTCAGCGTTCCCATTTTGTGCGTGCTCAGCATTGCAAGGCCATGCTGTATGACGTTACTTACACTACAGACTTGCTTTTGACTCAGTGCCAGAGGCAGCTGGGCCAGCAAGATCTCTGATTTCATTGAAAAATAGATTCCAAGCCTGAGTAACTTCTAAAACGAAACTTCTAAAGCCTTCCCTTTGAGTCCTCACCCCAGCACTGGCCTCTTCTTGCTTTTCTTCTTCCATACTCCATCGTGCTGCTGGCTCATCACCTCGGTGACTCTTCTCTAAAATACCTCCCAGCACCTTGAGTGTGGCACTGCCAAGCACCAGGTAAGCCGGGTAGGGAATGGAGATGAGAACAGATGAGATGAGCAGAGTGCCTGCTTCCAGGAGCGAACAGTCTCATTCGAGGATAAGACAAGTATGGGATGTCTTGGGACAACCCAAGGGGACCCTTGGGGAGTTCCCTGGTGGTCCAGTGGTTAAGAACCCACCTTCCAATTCAGGGGTCTTGGGTTCAATCCCTGGTTGGGGAACTAAGATCCCACCTGCCACAAGGCAACTAAACCTGAGTGCTGAGTGCCACAGCAAAAGATCCTACATGTCGCAACTAAGACCCTACACAGCCGCCCCCCAGAAGGGAGGAGTCTCATTTTTGACCAAGGTCCCAAGTTAGTACGTGGCGAGAACAATCACATTCCAAAGTGAGGTGTGTGGTTTCCAGGCAGGATGGCAAAGGAGGTTGTTGGAAACAAACTTTGAGCCCTTCAGCTGATACCTATTATCGTTATTCAGTGGCTCAGTCATGTCCGACTCTGTGACCCCATGGACTGCAGCACACCAGGCTTCCCTGTCCTGCGCTATTTCCTGAACTTTGCTCAAACTCATGTCCATCGAGTTGGTGATATCATTCAACCACCTCATCCTCTGTCATCCCCTTCTCCTCCTGCCTTCAATCTTTTCCAGCATCAGGGTCTTTTCAAATGAGTCAGCTCTTTGCATCAGGTGGCCAAAGTATCTTCAGTATCATCAGTCCTTCCAATGAATATTCAGGACTGATTTCCTTTAGGATCGACTGGTTTGATCTCCTGGCTCTCAAAAGTCTTCTCCAGCACCACAGTTCAAAGGTATCTATTCTTTGGCACTCAACTTTTTTTATTGTCCATCTCTCACATCCATACATGACTACTGGAAAAATCATAGCTTTGACTATATGGACCTTTGTTTATAGTCAAGCTGAAGCCTGTACAAAACATCAGCAAAGCTGAGAGAGGGGCTGGAGATTACAGAGAGGGTTTCTTAGAAGAGAAACAGGTCTTGTGCAATGAGCTTTATCTCTCCACGGAAGGACGGTGGGATGCTATCTTCTTTCCTTGGTTTATAAGGCTAGCTTCAGTGATGCCTTTTGGAAAGGTTGCTCACTGCCCAGGGAACTTAGGTAACTCAGGGATCAGAGTCAGATTCGGGCATGTGGATTCTCACAGGTAAGGGGCTGGCTGAAGCCACAGAGAAGACGGCTGTGTGCCCATACTTCCAATGACCATGAGACAAAGATGCAAGTTCACTGCAGAGCAGGGGTGTACCACGTGATAGAGACCTCTGTGGGACTGTACTGGAGAATTCTAAGAGCAGCAGGGGAATCGAGAGGTACTGCTAGGTTTCCAGAGACCAAGGCTCTTAGGTAAAGAACGAGATGAGATGCTTTTGCCTGAGGTGAGGGCGTGACGGGCAGGAAATATCCCCAGTCTGGGGGGTGGGGGCCAGGACAGAGGCTCAGAGACAGAGCGGGTGTCACACGGGGCCGTGGCCAGAGGCTGTTTACCTCTGCCTCCTCTTGATTCTGACCTTGGAGAGGTCAAGGTGCGGCCAGCAAGGTGAGGGAAGGAGTGAAGAAACCAACCACTTGCTTCCACGTGCCGGCCAGAGGAAACCTCAACTGAACCAGGCAGGAGTTTTAACTTTGAAATGGATATTGGACTCCTGAATGCAGTGGACATTGGGAATTCATCTTCGGAGAGTGAGCAGGAAGCATTAGGACTACCTGAGATTTCATCTGGGAGCAGGAGACAAGCCAACACAGAGCAGAGCCAACCACAGAGCAGGTCAGGGAAAGAAAACATCACTCCTGATTTATCTCACGAACGTCTCTCTGGAGAACTGGTTATACGCATGCATGATGATGATCTGGGCTTCCCTGGTGATAAACAACCGGACTGCCAACGTAGGAAACACAAGAGATGCAGGTTCGATTCCTGGGTCAGGAAGATCCCCTGGAGGAGGCCATGGCAACCCACTCCTGTATTCTTTCCTGGAGAATCCCATGGATGGAGAAGGCTGGCGGGCTGCAGTCCATGGGGGATGCAGCGTTGGACACAGCTGAGTGTGTGCGCACACACACACACACAGGATGATGATCTGAGACTGACACGCATGTCCCTCACTCTCTCCGCAAACACACCCACTGGACACCTGCCACATGCTAGGCTTGGAGCTGGCTCTGGGGACCAACAGAGAGCCGAGCCAGCAAGGCCCTCAGCCTTCCCAGGGCCGACAGGCTGATGGGGAGACAGTGGACTCCCTGCCCTCCTAGACAAACGGACTTGCAGAGTATTTTGAGAATTTGATGAGGGAAGCACCACCCAGGGTGGGGTGGAAAAGAAGAATGGCTTCATGGAAGAGAGGCCTGGGGTTGGGTCCTGCAGAAACTGACACTCCTGGCTGGGTAGCAATGGGCAGGGAGGCTCTCCAGACAGAACGAAGAAGCACTCCTTCTGCCCAAGAGGGGAGCAAAGGGACCCAGTTCTCTGAGAGCACAGAGTGTAGAAAAGGCCAAGTGAGGGGCCTCCCTGGCGGCCATGGCTAAGACTCCGCCCATCCACTGCAGGGGTGTGGGTTCCATCCCTGGGTGGGGACCTAGGATCCCACATGCCAAAAAAAAGGAGGGCGGGGGCGAATGGGCATAATTCCTTTCATATGAAATAGCCTAAAATAGGCAAGTCTATAGAGATAGAAAGTTGATTACGGGCAGTTGAGGGTTGGGGGGCAGGGCTTCTCTTTGGGATGATAACGTTTTCTAAAATTAGATTGAGATGAGGGTTAACTTAAATATACTAAATATACTAAACTTAAATATACTTAAATATACTAATACCATTGAATTTCACACTTTAAGTGGATAAACTGCATGGTATATGAATTGTATCTTAGAAAAAGACCATTCAAAAGTCATAGCACAATAAATACGGCATTTAGGAATAGGTGGCAAACTTGTAAAGAATTCAAGGGAATGCTTCTGCAGATGTCAGTTCAGTTCAGTCCAGTTCAGTCGCTGAGTCGTGTCGGACTCTGCGACCCCATGAATCCCAGCAGCCAGGCTTCCCTGTCAATCACCAACTCCCGGAGTTCACTCAGACTCACGTCCATCGAGTCAGTGATGCCATCCAGCCATCTCATCCTCTGTCAGGAGAGGGTCAACTCTTGGAGTCAGGAGAGGAATGGGTGATTGGGGGCGCAGACTGGGGAGCAGAGAGGTGAGTGGCCATCCAGCGGCCGCTAAGTACCCCTCGAGTCTTACTGTGAATGGTGGTTACACAGATGTGATCTCTGTAAGAGCAACTCGGACATCTCTTAGGAGCACTCTGGAATGTATGACATGTTTCTAAATAAAGGAAAAGGGGGGAAGTGGAGGCCACATGAGAGATGGACTGAAAGGCACCGGAGCACTGGCTGCAGGATCCAGAGGTTCAGGTCAGACGTCTGCACCGAAGGAAGACGCTGGGGAGCCAGTGAAGGTGGCTGAGCAGGCCACTGAGAGTGTGAAAGCGGTGGCTTACGAAGGGGTCTGGGTCTGCAGGCAGGAATGAATGGAGGGGTGGGGGCGGGCTCGAGGTACAGAGCCTAGAGGAGTGGGAGCGGGATCTGAGCATGCGCAGTGGGGCGGTGGAGGGGCGGTGTGGTGTGATAGGTGTAAGACCACCAACCCACAGAAACTCGGGGAGGAGGAAAGATGCCTGGGAGGATGGGCGGTGGCACAGGCGTGGGCAGAGATAGAGTGGGCGAGAAGGAGCTGGAAGAAAGAAAAGGTGAACAGGTTAACCTTGCATATATACATAGTGAAAGTGAAAGTTGCTCAGTCGCGTCGGACTCTCTGCGACTCCATGGACTATACAGTCCATGGAATTCTCCATGCCAGAATACTGGAGTGGGTAGCCTTTCCCTTCTCCAGGGGGTCTTCCCAACCCAGGAATTGAACCCAGGTCTCCCACATTGCAGGCGGATTCTTTACCAACTGAGCTATCAGGGAAGCCCTGCGTATATACATAGGAATATAAGAAAATACTTCATTACCAAATGAGGAATCTCGGGAGATTGCAGCTGTAATTCTTGGCATGTTGTAGATTCTGGGTAATTGTGGGGTCTTTCCAAGTTCTATGGGCTTGGTTCCTTGAGGAACACGCTCCTCTGTATAAACAGTTCCACACTGTGCAGGGTATCACGATCTGAGTTGCAGCCCTGCTTCCCACTCCTTCCCAGACACAGAACTTCTCTGGAGTTTAGCCTGGGGTCTTGTGGTTTAGTTGCTAAGTCCTGTCTGACTCTTCAGACCCCATGGACTTAGCCCACCAGGCTCCTCTGTCCATGGGATTTTCCAGGCAAGAATACTGGAGTGGGTTGCCATTTCCTTGTCCAAGGGATCTTCCCAACCCAGGGATTGAAGCCAGGTCTCTGGCACTGCAGTGATTCTGCAGGCAGATTCTTTACCTACTGAGCTACAAGGGAATTCCCACACTCACATACTAGTCAAATACTAAGTAAGCTGGTCTTGGCGGTGCAGATCTGAGAGGATGCTTTCTTGCTGGCCAGCTCTGAAAAGTCTTCCTTGAGTGAGTTCTCAGATGTTCCAACTTCCTGTTGCTCTGGGAAACTTACCTGGCCTGGCTTGTAAGAGGAGCAGAGAGGATGGTCCCAGGAGGAAGAAAGTCCTGGACCAGGGCAGGGATGAATGGGTGGGAGAAGCAGGTGTGCTGGTAAGTGACAGGGTCAATGGAGCCACAAGCAGGAAACAGCTGAGTCCCAAAGGTAGCAGAGGCCAGATTGCATAAACAGGTTGGACTTGATCCTTTTCCATAAGGGTGACTGAAGCAACTGAAAATTTTGAAGCAAGATAGTGATAGGATATTAAAAAGCAGAGACATTACTTTGCCAACAAAGGTCTGTCTACCCAAGGCTATGGTTTTTCCAGTGGTCATGTATGGAGTGAGAGTTGGACTATAAAGAAAGCTGAGCACTGAAGAATTGATGCTTTTGAACTGTGGTGTTGGAGAAGACTCTTGAGTCCATTGGACTGCAAGGAGATCCAACCAGTCCCTCCTAAAGGAGATCAGTCCTGAGTGTTCATTGGAAGGACTGATGTTGAAGCTGAAACTCCAATACTTTGGCCACCTGATGTGAATAACTGACTCATTGGAAAAGACCCTGATGCTGGGAAAGATTGAAGGCGGGAGAAGGGGATGACAGAGGATGAGATGGTTGGATGGCATCACTGACTTGATGGACATGAGTTTGGGTAAGCTCCGGGAGTTGGTGATGGACAGGGAGGCCTGGCGTGCTGCAGTCCATGGGGTCGCAAAGAGTCGGACATGACTGACTGAACTGAACTGAGCAATAGGATTGGTTTTTGCCTGTGTCTAATAAACATTTACTATGTGCCAGGAGTCATTCAGTTTTTTCATATATGTCCTCTCGTTTAATCTTCTCAGTGATTCTATGAGGGTAGATATGATCCAGCCATCCACCCAATCCGTTTTTAAAAACTGAAGACGGCTAGCTTTGGGCCAGTCCCTCTACGAGTGTTCTTTGGACACATACGGAAACTGAAATGTCCTCACTCCTGGAGGGTCAAAACAATTTCTAAAGGCCAAAACTAGAAAGAGGCTTGGCTAAGAATTCAAACCCAGGAAATCAGACTCTTCCACTGAACTGTGGTGCTGGAGAAGACTCTTGAAAGTCCCTTGGACTGCAAGGAGATCCAACCAGTCCATCATAAAGGAGATCAACCCTGAATGTTTATTGGAAGGACTGATGCTGAAGCTGAAGCTCCAATACTTTGGTCACCTGATGTTGAAGAGTCGACTCATTGGAAAAGACTCTGATGCTGGGAAAGATTGAGGGCAGGAAGAGAAGGGGGCAAGAGAGGATGAGATGGTTGGATGGCATCATCGACTCAATGGACATGAGTACTCCAGGAGATAGTGAAGGACAGGGAAGTCAGAACGACAACACTGGGCCAGAGGCCTGGCTCAGCTTGAGCCCTCCTCTTGGGGTGGGGCTGTAGGTGCTTGGTGTGCCCTAAAGAGAGGACAGTCAGCTGGGGTCTTGAAGTATGAACTGATCCTAAGTAAGAGGAGGAGGTCAGTGAAGCCTCTACAGATGAGGTGAACAGGATGCAAGGCACATGCGTGGATGGGCTTGGCAGACCTGGTTACCTGCCATTTCTCTGCTTTTTTTGTTGTTGTTGAGGGTAGCAATGTGCCCAGCTCTTACGAATAAATTGTGATTGGTTTTAAAGCAATGATGGTTAAGTTAAACTGTTTGCTAGGCACTCATTTTTGCTACAGCCCGTAAAGGGTCTTGTGACCAAGTTGGTTAGTCAGACAAAGGGCAAGTCTGTTGAAAAGGCTTGTAAAAAAGTATTTTGAGTCCCTTGATGGATGGCAGGAAGATCAGCCCTCTCTATCTGGCTGCCTCACTGCATCCTGACTTTGAAAGCAGCCATGAATGCAGGTGCTGTGGCAGCTGTCTTATGACCATGAAGCAACAGACACAAAAAGCCAACCAATGGGGAGCAGCAGAGTAGAAAGAGCTGTGTTCTTAATGAGCTGAACTAAGAAGGCTGAGTGCTGAAAAACTGATGCTTTTGAACTGTGGTGTTGGAGAAGACTTGAGAGTCCCTTGGACTGCAAGGAGATCCAACCAGTCCGTTCTAAGGGAGATCAGCCCTGGGATTTCTTTGGAAGGAATGATGCTAAAGCTGAAACTCCAGTACTTTGGCCACCTCATGTGAAGAGTTGACTAAATGGATTAAAGATCTAAACGTAAGACCAGAAACTATAAAACTCCTAGAGGAGAACATAGGCAAAACACTCTCTGACATACATCACAGCAGGATCCTCTATGACCCACCTCCCAGAATATTGGAAATAAAAGCAAAAATAAACAAATGGGACCTAATTAACCTTAAAAGCTTCTGCACATCAAAGGAAACTATTAGCAAGGTGAAAAGACAGCCTTCAGAATGGGAGAAAATAATAGCAAATGAAGCAACAGACAAACAACTAATCTCAAAAATATACAAGCAACTCCTACAGCTCAACTCCAGAAAAATAAATGACCCAATCAAAAAATGGGCCAAAGAACTAAATAGACATTTCTCCAAAGAAGACATACAGATGGCTAACAAACACATGAAAAGATGCTCAACATCACTCATTATCAGAGAAATGCAAATCAAAACCACTATGAGGTACCATTTCACACCAGTCAGAATGGCTGCGATCCAAAAGTCTACAAATAATAAATGCTGGAGAGGGTGTGGAGAAAAGGGAACCCTCTTACACTGTTGGTGGGAATGCAAACTAGTACAGCCACTATGGAGAACAATGTGGAGATTCCTTAAAAAACTGGAAATAGAACTGCCTTATGATCCAGCAATCCCACTGCTGGGCATACACACTGAGGAAACCAGAAGGGAAAGAGACAAGTGTACCCCAATGTTCATCGCAGCACTGTTTATAATAGCCAGGACATGGAAGCAACCTAGATGTCCATCAGCAGATGAATGGATAAGAAAGCTGTGGTACATATACACAATGGAGTATTACTCAGCCATTAAAAAGAATACATTTGAATCAGTTCTAATGAGGTGGATGAAACTGGAGCCTATTATACAGAGTGAAGTAAGCCAGAAGGAAAAACACCAATACAGTATACTAACGCATATATATGGAATTTAGAAAGATGGTAACAATAACCCTGTGTACGAGACAGCAGAAGAGACACTGATGTATAGAACAGTCTTATGGACTCTGTGGGAGAGGGAGAGGGTAGGAGGATTTGGGAGAATGGCATTGAAACATGTAAAATATCATGTATGAAACGAGATGCCAGTCCAGGTTTGATGCACGATACTGGATGCTTGGGGCTGGTGCACTGGGACGACCCAGAGGGATGGTGTGGGGAGGGAGGAGGGAGGAGGGTTCAGGATGGGGAGCACGTGTATACCTGTGGCGGATTCATTTTGATATTTGGTAAAACTAATACAATATTGTAAAGTTTAAAAATAAAATAAAATTAAAAAAAAAGAAAGAAAAGACTCTGATGCTGGGAGGGATTGGGGGCAAGAGGAGAAGAGGACAACAGAGGATGAGATGGCTGGATGGCATCACTGACTCGATGGACGTGAGCCCGGGTGAACTCCGAGGCCTGGCGTGCTGCGATTCATGGGGTCGCAAAGAGTCTGACATGACTGAGCGACTGAACTGAACTGAACTGAACTGAAGGGCAGCAAGACTTTCCCTCTGGGTTTCTTAATATATGAAAAAAGTAACCCCTAGGTTTTCATTGCCTCTAGCTGACCACATGCTAACTGCTATAATAAGCACAATGAGGAGAAAACAGGAAGGAGAGGTGAACTTATCTGGAGTGTAATGTGTTATGTTGGGCACCAGTGGAAACATGGCTTTGTTCTCTAACTTTTTTATGTGTTGTAAATCTTGAAGACAGAGTCATCGTTTCTGTTTTTTTCCCTCCTACCCACTTCCTACTTTCCTTGAGCCCACATTAAGCCCACGTGCTTCATGACTATTGGTTTGGAATAAAGACATTTCTCCTTTGTTGACTCTCATTGTACCTTTGTTAAGTGATCAGAAATATTCCAGGACAGAGGGCAGAGACCTAAACTCCTTCATTGTGCTCCCGAGGGCCTTTTACAGATGCTTTCTTTCCATTTTGTTTGGTGCCCAGAGGGAGGCTGGTAATTTAGAAACTTGAAGAAAAAAGACCTCAAGCAAGAAAAGTCATAAAAGAATTAGGAGGGGTGGAGGAGGGCAGTTGTTAAAATGACAAAGACAATGTAAGAATGGGAAAGAAAGGATGAAAGAGTGCTTTTTGTAACACTATGGATTTTCAAGGCACCCAGTAAAGACGCTATGACCCCTCCCCAACCCAACACATCTGCTATTCAGTCGCTCAGTCGTGTCCGACTCTTTGCGACCCCATGGACTGCAGCTCGCCGGGTTACCCTTTCTGCCTAAATCCCAGCAGCTGACTGAGGCCTCTTCTATCAGTGCAGAGACATTTCTGAGATATCTATCATTGCTTTCTATGGTGGACACTGTTAAGTGAAGTTGCTCAGTCGTGTCTGACTCTTTGCGATCCCACGAACTGCAGCACTCCAGGCCTCCCCGTCCATCACCAACTCCCAGGGTCCACCCAAACCCATGTCCCTCGAGTCGGTGATGCCATCCAGCCATCTCATCCTCTGTTGTCCCCTTCTCCTCCTACCCCCAATCTCTCCCAGCATCAGAGTCTTTTCCAATGAGTCAACTCTTCGCATCAGGTGGCCAAAGTATTGGAGTTTCAGCTTTAGCATCAGCCCTTCCAAAGAACACCCAGGACCAATCTCCTTTAGGATGGACTGGTTGGACCTCCTTGCAGTCCAAGGGACTCTCAAGAGTCTTCTCCAACACCACAGTTCAAAAGCATCAATTCTTCGGCGCTCAGCTTTCTTCACAGTTCAACTCTCACATCCATACATGACCACTGGAAAAACCATAGCCTTGACTAGACGGACCTTTGTTGGCAAAGTAATATCTCTGCTTTTGAATATGCTGTCTAGGTTGGTCATAACTTTCCTTCCAAGGAGTAAGCATCTTTTAATTTCATGGCTTCATTCACCATCTGCAATGATTCTGGAGCCCAGAAAAATAAAGTCTGACACTGTTTCCACTGTTTCCCCATCTATTTGCCATGAAGTGATGGGACCAGATGCCATGATCTTAGTTTTCTGAATGTTGAATTTTAGCCAACTTTTTCACTCTCCTCTTACCAAAAATCCCTGTTCCAACTGCCACCCCATCAGTGATGGAGATTTGTGAAAAAAACACTGCTGCAAGAGCTCCCAATAGCCAAAGCCGGACAACCTGAGCACAAGATAATGAAAGTACACTGGATTATAACCCAAAGTATAAAATAAATATCCATGAGTACATGTTAATATAATATGTGGTGGAATAAATAAATGAGGGGAAAAAATTTCCTGTGCAGAAAAATTCCAAATAATTTATGTAGCTACTGCATCCTCAAAGAGATGGAGCGAAACAACCTACTCCTTAAGTTTGCAATGTGCAGAGACTTTCTTCTGAAGAGTAAGCTGTGGAAACAGAGGAGATGAGGCTAACTTGTCAGTGGAGAGTCCCGACACACGTGACCTTAGCCAGTGGTCAAGGTCAGCATCAATAGTGATGTCATATTGAAGGTGTGTATCCGATATAATGTGATGAGAACAGTACTTTGTCTCTTTGGTTTTTCTTCCCCAAATCCATAACCCCTGTCCAATCAAAGACAAACTTCAGACAAACTGTAAACTCAAACTGAGGTACATTCTAAAAATTTCCCAGTGAGTACTCTGCAGAAGTATCAAAGTCATCAAAAGCAAGGAAAATCTGAGAAACTGTCACAGCAAAAGGAGCCCAAGAAGCAATGATGACAAAATGTAATGTGGTGTCCTGGTTGGAATTTGGAACAGAAAAATGATGAGTTTAAAAAAAATTATTATACTGAATAAAGTATCAGTTCAGTTCAGTTGCTCAGTCATGTGTGATTCTTTGTGACTCCATGGACTGCAGTACTCCAGGCTTCCCTGTCCATCACCAACTCCTGGAGCTTACTCAAACTCATATCCAGTTGGTAATGCCATCCAACCATCTCATCCTCTGTCATCATCTTTTCCTCCTGCCCTCAATCTTTCCCAGCATCAGGGTCTATTCCAGTGAGTCAGTTCTTCGCATTAGGTGGCCAAAGTACTGGAGTTTCAGCTTCAGCATCAGTCCTTCCAATGAATATTCAGGCTTGATTTCCTTTCAGATGGACTGGTTGGATCTCCTTGCAGTCCAGGGGACTCTTAGCAGTCTTCTCCAACACCACAGTTCAAAAGCATCAATTCTTTAGCACTCAGCTTTCTTCACAGTCCAACTCTCACATCCATACATGACCACTGGAAAAACCATAGCCTTGACTAGATGGACCTTTGTTGGCAAAGTAATGTCTCTGCTTTTTAGTATGCTGTCTAGGTTGGTCATAACTTTTCTTCCAAGGAGTAAGTGTCTTTTAATTTCATGGCTGCAGTCACCATCTGCAGTAATGTTGGAGCCCCCCTCACCTTCCCAAATAAAGTCTCTCACTGTTTCCACTGTTTCCCCATCTGTTTGCCATGAAGTGATGGGACCAGATGCCATGATCTTAGTTTTCTGCATGTTGAGTTTTAGCCATCTTTTTCACTCTCCTCTTTCACTTTCACTCTCCTCTTCTTTGCTTTCTGTGTATCTGAGGTTATTGATATTTCTGATATTTATTGGTATTTCTCCCTGAAATCTTGATTCCAGCTTGTGCTTCATCCAGCCCGGCATTTCGTATGATGTACTCTGCATATAAGGTAAATAAGCAGGGTGACAATATACAGAGTACAGTATGGACTTCAGCTAATAATGATGTATCAACATGTGTTGACAAGTTTACTTTACTAATGGAAGTTGTTAATAATAGGAGACAGGAGGTGGGGCATATAGGAAGTCTCTGTACTATCTTCATAAATTTTCTGTAAATCTAAAAGTATTTTAAAATTAAAAGTTTATTTTAAAGAAGAGATACCAATATTAAGAATGAAAGAGGTCTAAATAACTACAGATGCCACAGATATTTAAAGGATATGTTATGAATAATTTTATGCCAATATATTTGATAACTTTGATGAAAAGGACACCGTTGATAAATACTGAAGTTCATCCAGGAAGAAGTAGGTAACGTAAATAGCACTATGTCTATTAATGAAATTTAATATCCAGTTTAAAACTTTCCTGCAGGGAACTCTCATACACTGTTCATGGGAATTAAATTGGTATAGCCACTGTGGAAAACAATATGAAAGTTTCTCAAAAAACTAAAAAAAGAACTACCATATGACCCAGCAATTCCACTCCTGGACATATATCTAAAAACAAAAACAAAAACCTTGAAAACACTCATTTGTAAAGATACATCCATCCCAATGTCCACAGAAGCATTATTACAATTGCCAAGATATGGTAGCAACCAAAGCGTTCATCAGCAGATGAATGGTTAAAGAGGATGTGGTACAAATATACAATGGGATATTACTCAGCTATAAAAAGAATGAAATAATGCTGTTTGTAGCTACAGGGATGGACCTGGAGGGTGCTGCTGCTGCTGCTGCTGCTAAGTCGCTGCAGTCGTGTCCGACTCTGTGCGACCCCGTAGACGGCAGCCCAGCAGGCTGCCCCGTCCCTGGGATTCTCCAGGCAGGAACACTGGAGTGGGTTGCCATAAGTGAAATGTCAGAGAGAGGAAGACAAGCACTGTATGATATCACTCCTATGTGGAATGTAAAACATAAAGCAAATTGGTGAATGTAACAAAAAAGAAGCAGATTTACAGATATAAAGAACAGGCTAGTAGTCGCCAATGGGGAGACGGAAGTGGGAGGGGCAAGATCGGGGGAGGGGCTTAAGAAGTACAAAGTACTATCATAAAATAAATAAGCTACAAAGATATATTATACAACCCAGGGAATATAGCCAATACTTTATAATAACTCTAAAAGGAATATAACCTATATAAAATTTTTGAGTCACTATATTGTATACTTTGAAACTAATATAATATTGTAAAGTGGCTGTATGTCAATAAAAAAAGAAGAAAATAGTAAAAAGTTTTAGCAAATTGAATTCAACAATACGTAAAAGGAATAATATATTGTGACTAAATGAGGTTTGTAAGGAATGCAAGGCTGATTTAACACTGCACATCGAGCATCAACAAAGTAATTTACATTATCAAAGTAATGATAAAACAATAAAGTAAATAAAAGTTCACAGAATAAGAAAGTATTATATAATACAGAGTAAAAAAGAACAAAACACCTAAAATATGATCCACGAAAGAAAAATTGTTAAGTCAGACTTCATCAAAATTAAGAATGTTTTAGTTTTTTCAACATCATTGGAATAACTGAATATCCACATGCAAATGAAAGAAAACGTACTCATACATAATGTAAGAAAATCAACTAGGATGAAACACTTAACCATAAGATCAAAAGCTCTGAAACTCCTAGAAGAACACAAAAGGAATAAGCATCACAACATGGATCTTGACAATGATTTTATGAAAATGATATCAAAAGCACAGACAAAAAAAACAAAACCAGGCAAGACTACATTAAGCTAAAAAGTTTCTTCACAGCAAAAGGAGCAATCAACAAAATAGAAAGGCAACACATGAAGTTGGAGAAAATATTTGCAAAGCACATATCTTCTACGTGGATAATCTCCAAAATGTATAAGGAACTTGTATAACTCAATACTGAAAAAATTAATAACCCAATGAAACAATAGGCTAAGGGTTTGAATAGACATTTTTCCAAAGAAGACAAACAAATGTGCAACAGGTGGATGAAAAAAAAATCTCAATGTTACTAATCATCAGGGGAGGGCAAATCAAAACCACAGGAGGACTCATCTCACACTTGCTTCACAAGTGTGGGATATTAGTTTCCTGACCAGGGATCAAATCTGTGCCCCCTGCAGTGGAGACGTGGAGTCTTAACCACTGGATCATCAGGGAAGTTTCTCAATTTTTAAAAAATTACTAATTTTTTGTTCTTCAGAAGTCGCTGTAAGGGAATGAAAAAACAACTCACAACTGGGGAGACAATGTTTTCAAATCCTATTTCTGATAAAGAACTTGTATACAGAATATATAAAGAAAGCTCAAGATTCATTAAGAAGAAAGTAAACTATTTTGGGGTGGGCAAAAAAAATGTGAACAGATACTTCACCCAAAAGATCAATGGATGGAAAATAAACACTTGGAAAAAATACTCAATATAGTTAGTCCTTGCATGTGTGCTCAGGCGTGTCTGACTCTCTGCGGCTCTTTGGACTCTGGCCCACCAGGCTCCTCTCTCCATGGGATTCTCCAGGCAGGCGTACTGGAGTGGGTTGCCGTGCTCTCCTCCAGGGGATCTTCCTGACCCAGGGATCAAGCCTGAGCCTCTACGACTCCTGCATTTTCAGGTGAGTTCTTTACCACGGGTGCCATCTGGGAAGCCCCAAACTGTTTCTACATTATAAAAGTAGCACATTTATTTAGTATGAGATTTATGATAGATTTTTACTGACATGAGGAAAGGCACATGGTACTAATAAAGAAAAGTGAGATATAGTCTAAAGTTGCTCAGTTGTGTCCGACTCTTTGCAACCCCATGGACCATACAGTCCATGGAATTCTCCAGGCCAGAACACTGGAGTGGGTAGCCTTTCCCTTCTTCAGGGGATCTTCCCAACCCAGGGATTGAGCCCAGGTCTCCCGCATTGCAGATCATTTACCAGCTGAGCCACAAGGGAAGCCCACTCAAAAGTTTAATCACAGTTTAACTGTCCTCTCTCCCTCACACCCACTTCTAGATAAAATTCCTGAAGGAGATGCATTAAAATTGTGTCTGGGTAATTATAGTTTTTCTATACCATTTATTCTTTTATTTCCATACTTTCCAAACTTTCTACAATAACCACAATTAATCTTTCTTTTTTTTTTTTTTTTACCCAGAACATAATACCTTAATTTTGAAGACAGTCACCCAGATTGGTGAAAATACTGACTCATTAATCATCAGCTACTGGATGTCTGCCCTTGCATGGTACCAATCTTCTGCTTGTTCATATGTCCACACACTTGTAGGTCTAGTTTTAGCGACAACTATTTGTTCCCTCCCTGGAGGTGGAACATACTGATAGACTCAGCCGTACAACTTGTCATAGCTGATGGAACGTGAGCGAACATGACTGAGGCCACTTCAGACCAGAAGCTTTAGGTGCAGTTACGTGGTTTGGCTTGGCAGCTTGTGCTCCTGCCCTCTGCAAGAGAACTGCATGAGGCATGGGGCTGTTCCTCCTTTCTGGGTCCCAGAGTGAGATGGCACGTGAAGCTGACCTGAAGCCATCCTGCCACCTGTAGCAAGGGCACTGCTGACCTGCAGGCCTCCTACAACAGGAGTGAGAAATCAAAGTTTGATGCAAGAGGCCTCTGAAGTTTGGGGGATTGTTTGTTACTCAGCAAAAGCTGACCACTACATATTGTCTATTGTAGACATAAGCTCTCAGACAGTAGGGACCAATGTGTAGCATAGCACAGCAGTATGTGTACCACAAAATCTGGAATCCAAGTCAAACGCCTCTGATGCCTTAAATTCCACATCACGGGGCCGAACTGTGTGAATGAGGGTTAAGGGCTTAGGTGGAGTGTAGCAGGCAATGGCACCCCAGTCCAGTACTCTTGCCTGGAAAATCCCACGGATGGAGGAGCCTGATGGGCTGCAGTCCATGGGGTTGCTAAGAGTCGGACACGACTGAGCAACTTCACTTTCACTTTTCACTTCCATGCATTGAAGGAAATGGCAACCCACTCCAGTGTTCTTGCCTGGAGAATCCCAGGGACAAGGGAGCCTGGTGGGCTGCCATCTATGGGGTCGCACAGAGTTGGACACGACTGAAGCGACTTAGCAGCAGCAGCAGCAGCAACGCTTAAAGATGCCTTTAGAAAGGAGAAGGAAATGGAAAACTTAAGAGAGAAAGAAAAGAAAATTTTAGAAATGGGGTAGAGGAATGAGAGAATGGAGTGGAACTGTAGAGAAAAGAAGTGGATGAAGATGGAGAAGGAGGAAGGTACACACAATCAAAAGTTGGCTAAGAAACGCTTTCTATCTTAGCTACCACAGGTAGCCTTTCTGTTCTTAAAAATGGTGCTGACATCATCTTCTCCTCAAATGCACCTGTCACCTCCCTTCCTCAGCCAGAAAGTGGAAAATGCTCCACCGTGGGCTTTGGTGAAAGCATCTGCTGTCCTAGCAGCTCAGGGCACCACGGTGTCCGGATTTCTTTTCTGTCCACATTAGAGCTTCCTTGAGGTTCTCTTGTGTACGTTGCTTTTTCTGGGTGCTTGTCTCTGATTTGCCCTTTTCTCTTAACCTGCAGGTTTCCAGTTCAGGTCTGTCCTGTGCACCTAACTTCTCCTGGGAATGTCTCACAGCTTCATCTTAATGCGTCGCACCTGTCCGCCTTTCTTGGCGAGCAGGATTATTTGATGTAGGGGAGGGCCCAAGAAACTTCACTGAAGATTGAGATGTAGGTGGCAAGAATTTAAATTCATATTTAATAACCAGCTCATCTTTTTTTAATACCTAAAGGCTTTTTTTTCAAAAGAAAAAAACCTAATTATGCACAAAAGAAATTCACTTAGAATTAATTCACTGGGAATTAAATTGAAAAAAAGGTAAAGATGTTAACAATCCTTTTAAAAAATAATTCAAATTAGAAAGACTAATTATAGGAACTCCTTTATATAATAGGAAACCAAGTTCTCTGAGGCATGGGGCAGAGGAATAGCTATAAAGGAGACCTGAAGAAAACAAAGTTTCTGATTTATGGGAGAATTTTTGTGGATGAGGAATACAATTTCCCTTGATGAAGTACTGCCCCATTCTGCTGATAAGCTGTGTGATTGTTTCTGGGGAGATCAAAGGATATAGCAGGACCAACATTTAATTCTGGAATCAGGATCTCAGAGTTCACCATCTTGGACTCATGAAATCAGGAAGAAAGGAAGCCTGAACGTTTCAGTGGTCTCTCTGGTTGGATGAAGTCTGCCTGGTGAGTGATAAACCTGGGATTTCTATTTGGGGGTGACTTACCCAAAGCATTTGCTCTTTTCACTGCTCCCTGAGGACAGGCAAGGATCTCCATTAGGATCTGAGGGTTTATGCTTTCTGATTCCTTTTCAAGGTTTTACTTGCCAGTCATAAGACCATAGAGTAACGCCAACATGTTAAAGGGTGTTTTTCAAATTCTGGCTTGTGTCTCATTAGTGGGTTGTGAAGTCAAATTTTAGAGCATCTCATTATGTATTTTTGGAACACGGAACAGAATAGAAAATAACCGATGGTGCTGCATCCATGCAGAGAGTGTTATGAGGGAACTGTGTCCCTTCAAAGCTCATGTGTCAAAGTTCTAAACCCCAGTACCTCAGAAAGTGACTATATTCAGAGATTGTTATTGTTGTCGTGCAGTCCCTAAGCCATGTCCAGCTCTTTGTGACCCCATGGATTGCAGCACGCCAGGCTTCACTGTCCTTCTCTGTCTTCCAGAGTTTGCTCAAATTCATGTCCGTTGAGTTGGTGATGCCATCCAACCATCTCATCTTCTGTCATCTCCTTCTCCTTTTGCCTTCAATCTTTCCCAGCATCAGGGTCTTTCCCAGTAAGGTGGCTCTTTGCATCAGGTGGCCAAGTATTGGAGCTTCAGCTTCAGCATCAGTCGTTCTGATGACCCATGAATCAGGGTTGATCTCCTTTAGGATGGACTGGTTGGATCTCCTTGTTGTCCAAGGGACTCTCAAGAGTCTTCTCCAACACCACAGTTCAAAAGCATCAATTCTTCATGCTCAACCTTCTTTATGGTCCAACTCTCACATCTGTACATGATCACTGAAAAAATAAAGTCTTTTCTTTTTCCAGCTGTGCAGCATGTGAGATCTTAGCTTCTAGACCAAAGATCGAACCTATGCCCAGCAGTGGAGGTTCAGAGCCTTAATCACTAGGGAAGTCCTGGAGATAGAGTCTTTAAAGTGGTAATTAAGTTAACATGAGACCATTAGATTGTGTCCTAATCCAATACGCAGCTGTGCCTATAAGTTAGGACACAGACGTACAGAGGGAAGACCACGTGAGGAACCAACTAGAAGGCAGTCATGTGCAAGCCAGGAGAGAGGCCTCAGAAGAAACCAACCTGTCCACATCTTGATCTTAACTTCCAGGCTCCAGAACGGTGAGAAAATAAACTGTTGTTTACATCATCCAGTTTGTGGAATTTTGTTATGGCAGCCCTAGCAAAAATAGCAAAAGGGTTAAGTACTATTTTGTGGGATTTTAATTTCATCACACACTTAGACAATTACGCTCTGAATATGGATTTATAGCCTGAAATTATTAAAGAACGCTGAGTTAGAGTGAGGTCTCATTTCCATAGTCAGGGAGTCAGCTATGGAGACCATCTGTGGCCATCCAGGTGAGGGTGCTGACAACGGGGAAAAACCCACTACCTGAGCCAGCAAAGGCTGCCTGCGTCCCTACCAGCAGCAAAGAGAAGCCCCTGGCTTGGCAGTGGAAAATCTACTCTTACCTGGAATTTTACCATGGCAAAAGAATGTGTGTTAGAACAATGCAACAGTCTTTAAGTGCAAATTATTTATACTGATTTTTTTTCCCCCTCAAGGGAGCAACTGAGCTTCCCAGGTGGCTCACTGGTCAAGAATCCACCTGCTAATACAGTAGCTGCAGGAAACAGGTGTTTGATCCCTGTGTCAGGAAGATCCCCAGAGAAGGAAATGGAAACACACACCAGTATTCTTGCCTGGAAAATCCCATAGACAGAGGAGCCTGGTGGGCTACAGTCCATGGGGTTGTGAAGAGTCAGATCTGACTTAGCAACTGAAAATCAACTCAGCACCTGGTGAGCTCAACCATTTGTAATCAACCCAGAAGCATGGCAGGAAGCTGGACACATTTCACAAGTCAGTAAGCCTCAGGCTCACAAAATCCATCGCCGAAAGTTTACCAACTGTGTTCACAGGAAAGCTCCTCTGGTCCTCATTCCATCTTTCCCTTCTTATTTTTGGCCCTAATAGTTGGGAAAAAAAGTATTACTTTAAAACATTAAAAAAGCACTGCATTTGTTAGCCAAAATCAAGAGTAAACTCTCTCTTTTGATTTGAGCCTTATTCTTGGTGATGAGGTCAATCAATGCTTCAGGACACCTAGAATCCTCAAAGAGTCATTTTGCTTTCCCCTGAAAACATTTTTAAAAACATTTAATTTTTTCAGTTGCTCCATGTGGCTTGCTGAATCTCTTCCTCCATCAGGGATTGAACCCAGGCCTACAGCAGTGAAAACTTGGAAACCTAACCACTAGACCACAAGAGAACTCCTACCCCCTTATTTTCTATTAAAAAATATAACATATCTTTTAGAGATAATCAAGCAGACTTCTGTTCTGTTGATGAGAGGACTTATGTTTCCAGGGGTGTGAGCAGACCAGGATCACCCTGCTAGCAGAGCATCCTGAAACGGGGGTCTGCTTGGAAAGGGAAAGTGTGGGACCTTTTGTAGCCTTTCTTGGGGCAAATGTGACTGACAGAAACAGCATGCAATCACATCTCCATTGCCTGAGTTGGGCAGGCCTAATGGGCCTGCCTCTTTCCATTCTTTGGAACACATTTCTTGCAAAAGATTTGAGATCATCCATGTGTTTAATTTGTTGCAGTGCTGTGAAATTTACAACTCTGAAGGAGATGCACCCAACTTTTATATCTCCAATACAACCTTAAGTATATTAATCTTTTCTCTCCCAGAAGGAGGGAGAAAAATCATAAATGGTGAAGATGAGTAATGCCAGGCTTCAAATGGGGATTTTGACCAGAGGTCTCCCAGAACAAGCAACTGGAATTCTAGCGTTCTGTTCTCACCGTTGTAATTAGAAACATTTCACACAAAGCTGGCAGCCTGGCTCTCTAGTTTACAGCAGACTGGAAGGAAGCAGCAAGTTGGCAAGGCAAGTGTGATGACAAGCGCAAAAATGACAGCTAACAGAATAAGAAGAATACTGACAACCACAATATTAGAGGTGGACTAAAGATCTTGGGAAGCCATCTCCTGGGGCCCTCTGGCGAAGGACCATCCCTCCCAGCATAACTTAGAAGCCGCTGGCTGTGTTTCAGACCAGAATGACACCGTGGAGTAATCAGGGAGACAAACGATGATTCTGTTGTGTAATGACAAAGATTCTCGCTTTGACCAAACTTTAGTTGGGGTTCTCTGAGCTTTCTCAACTGGGCCTCCACCTTGGCCTCTCTTGTTTTCCAGGTCTGCATAGCCTAGCTGTAGCAAGAATCCTGCTACGTTAATTTAAAGACAACCCCCCCCATTCTCAATACCTGGTCCCCCCTCTATCTGTGATCAGATTCTTCATCCCAACACTTGATACCTGATCACCTTGGCTGCCTTCAGCAAGAATCCCCTACTCTTTTTTTTTAGGCAACTGGTTTTATTTTAAAAATTATTTTGGCTGCGCTGGGTCTTAGCTGCAGCGTGCAAACTTTTAGTTGTGGCATGGGGGATCTAGTTTCCTGATCCGGGATTGAACCCAGGTCCCCTGCATTAATAGTGAGGAGTTTTAGCCACTGGACCACCAAGGAAGTCCCAAAATATCCTCTTGATGTCTCCTTTAGTAATTCCCCATCCACTGGCCCCCTCACCCTGCACCTTGCCTGTAAGTTCCAACCCATCTTTGCATTCAGAGGTGAGCCCAGTCTCTCTCCCTTGTCGAGACAGTCCTGACACCCATTGCAATAACCCCAAATAAAGTCTTCCTTACCATTTTAACAAGTGTCAGAACAATTTACTCTTTAACAGTCATCAAGAAGACAAGCCTTTCATAACAGCTTGCTTGCAGATGCTTCAGCTGTTTGCTGTGCAGGTCCCAGGAAGCTTAGGCACTAGCTCCTGCCCACTTTACTCCAGGGAGCCCAAATCTGAGAGGCAGAGTTAAGATAATTATCATGTTGGTGGGTTTTTACCAAAGCAGGGGTGTGTAAATTGCTTCCTGCTACGAGTTCCCAGCTGAACACGGAGCTCAGCTCAGTGCTCTGTGAAGACATAGAGGGCTGGGATGGGGGTGGGTGGGAGGGAGACTCAAGGGGCAGGGGGTATATGTACACATATAGCTGATTCACATCGTAGTACAGCAAAATTAACACAATATAAAGCAGTTATACTCTTAAAAAAAAAAAAAGAGTTCCCAGCTGAAACCCAGCCTACATCTCCTTGGCAAGTGTCTCACCCTTGCATGGGGCTGTATTCTCAGAGCGAGTGATGCTGTTTGCTCATCTTTTCAGGGCCCCATGTAAACTGTGTACCTGCTGGGTTCATATACCTGGAGCTGCTGCTGCTGCTGCTAAGTCACTTCAGTCGAGCCCGACTCTGTGTGACCCCATAAACGGCAGCCCACCAGGCTCCCCCATCCCTGGGATTCTCCAGGCAAGAACACTGGAGTGGGTTGCCATTTCCTTCTCCAATGCATGAAAGTGAAAAGTGAAAGTGAAGTCGTTCAGTCGTGTCCGACTCTAGCAACCCCATGGACTGCAGCCCACCAGGGTCCTCCATCCGTGGGATTTTCCAGGCCAGCGTACGGAGTGGGGTGCCATCTCCTTCTCCTGGAGGGTCACGTTTAAATACTTATCCCAGGTACAGTTTGGAGAAGTAGTCTGAACACAGGTGTGGGATGGGTTACAGGGCAAAAGATAATTTTGTCTTAATACATTCAGTAGTAAGTCAGCTCTAACAGAAAGAAAAACAAATACAGTTGACCCTTGAACAGCACGAGTTTGAACTGAGCAGGTCCACGTAAACAGGGCTTTTATTTTCCAGTAGTACAACACGATCCACTGGTTGGTTGAACCATGGATAAAAAGAACCATGTATATGGAGTGAAAATGAAGATGTTGGTCTCTGTCGTGTCCGATTCTTCTTGACCCCATGGACTGTATAGCTCACCAGGAACTGTAACTCCTCTTTCCATGGAATTCTCCAGGCAAGAATACTGGAGTGTGTTGCCATGCCCTTCTCTAGGGGATCTTCCTGACCTAGGGATTGAACCCGGATCTCCTGCATGGCAGGCAGATTCTTTACTATCTGAGCTACTAGGGAAGCCCACATATATGGAGTTCAACTCAGTACAGTTACTCAGTTATGTCCGACTCATTGTGACCTCATGGACTGCAGCATGCCAGGCTTCCCTGTCCATCACCAACTCCTGGAGCTTGCTCAAATTCATGTCCATAAAGCTGGTGATGCCATCTAACCATCTCATCCTCTGTCATCTCCTTCTCCTCCTGCCTTGATTCTTTCCCAGCATCAGGGTCTTTGCCAATGAGTCAGTTCTTCGCATCAGGTGGCCAAAGTATTGGAGCTTCAGCTTCAGCATCAGTCCTTCCAATGAATATTCAGGACTTATTTCCTTTAGGATGAACTTGTTTGACCTCCTTGCAGTCCAAGGGACTCTCAGGAATATTCTCCAGCATCACAGTTCAAAAGCACCAATTCTTTGGCACTCAGCTTTCCTTATAGTCCAACTCTCACATCCATACGTGACTACTGGAAAAACTATAGCTTTGACTATACAGATTTTGTTGGCAAAGTAACGTCTCTGCTTTTTAATATGCTGTCCAGGTTGGTCACAGCTTTTCTTTCAAGGAGCAAGTGTCTTTTGATTTCATGGCTGCAGTCACCATCTGCACTGATTTTGGAGCCCAAGAAAATAAAGTCTGTCACTATTTCCATTGTTTCCCCATCGATTTGCCTTGAAATAACAGAATCGGATATCATGATCTTCTTTTTTTGAATGTTGAGTTTTTCAGTCTCCTCTTTCACTTTCATCAATGGGTTCTTTAGTTTCTCTTCACATATATGGAGGTCTGGTTATAAACGGAAGGTGGGTCCCCCAACCCCCATGTTGTTCAGGTATCTATAGGTTGAATCATCTACTTGAGAGGCTAGTGGTTCTCAAAACTCATTGTGCACCAGAATCACGGGGGAGCAGCTTCCCAGGCCACCCCCACCAACCACTGGATTCAGTAGCATTGGCCTCTTGACTGAGAATCAGCATTTTAAATAACTGCTTATGTGATTCAGATGCTTGCAGCTCACGCTTTGGGAATCCCCGTTTGGGAAGACTGCAGAGTCTGCGTAAGAAAACAACTGCTCTCATAGGCAGAGTGAGGATGTCCTTGGTAAAGTCTTTGCATAGAGTCTGGAAGAGGAGATGTGAACAGTGATGGAGCTGCATTGTTAGGTGTAATCAAATATCAGGGGTCTGGAAATTGTTGGAAGCCTGTAAGGGAGGAGGTTCCAGAAAGATGGAAAAGGCTTCTCTCCTGGGAGGATGGGCCCAGCAACTTGATAAGAGGCTAGGGCCAGATGGGTGGAGCAAAGTTCCCAGTGGTGAGAATAAACAAGGAACATTCCAGAAGATTAATGTCAAATATTTAATTTTAAGTTGCTTACGATTACGGGTATTAATACCCTTCTATTGCCCTCAAACCCTCAGAAATTCTGTTTTGCAAATTGGTCTTATGCCATTAGTCATTTGTGGATAAAGAAGAAACCCAGACGAAGGACGAGAATGGAAAGGGGACCGAGAGTTAGGAGGCTGGAAGCAGCACAAAATTCACTTTCTGTCTTGTGAAGTTGCCTATTGTAGATTCCTCATATGAATGGAATCACAAAATACCTGTCCATAGCAAATTACAGCTCGGAAGGGATGAGCAACAAATCTTCCCCCAAAAGGTCCTAAAGCCCTGGTGTCCTACCTTTTTTTGAGCAGATATGTTTATCAATAAAGAAAGATGGTAAGTACGCCCCTCTGATATATATGTATATCTATTTTTGTCAATAATAGACGTGTGTTACCATACTAATATATTGTCAATATTACAAAACACATATCAAAACACAAATCAAGAAAGAGATCAGGGTTTCCCTGGTGGTCCGGTGGCTAGAAGCAACAGTTAAAACTGGACCTGGAACAGCAGACTGGTTCCAAATTGGGAAAGGAGTACATCAAGGCTGTATATTGTCACTGCACTTATTTTACTTACATGCAGAGTACATCATGAGAAATGCTGGGCTGGAAGAAGCACAAGCTGGGATCAAGATTGCTGGGAGAAATATCAATAACCTTAGATATGCAGATGAATCCATACTTATGGCAGAAAGTGAAGAACTAAAGAGCTTCTTGATGAAAGTGAAAGAGGAGAGTGAAAAAGTTAGCTTAAAACTCAACATTCAGAAAACTAAGATCATGGCATCTGGTCCCATCACTTCATGGCAAATAGATGGGGAAACAATGGAAACAGTGAGAGACTGTGTTTGGGGGGGCTCCAAAATCACTGCAAGTGGTGGCTGCAGCCATGAAATTAAAAGATGCTTGCTCCTTGGAAGAAAAATTATAACCAACCTAGACAGCATATTAAAAATTAGATACATTACTTTGCCAACAAAAGTCCGTCTAGTTAATGCTATGGTTTTTCCAGTACTCATGCATGGATGGGAGAGTTGGATTATAAAGAAAGCTGAGCACTGAAGCATTGATGCTTTTGAACTGTAGTGTTGGAGAAGACTCTTGAGAGTCCCCTGGACTGCAAGGACATCCAACCAGTCCATCCTAAAGGAAATCAATCCTGAATGTTCATTGGAAGGACTGATACTGATGCTGAAACTCAAATACTTTGGCCCCCTGATGCAAAGAACTGATTCATTGGAAAAGATCCTGATGCAGGGAAAGATTGAAGGCAGGAGGAGAAGGGGATGACAGAGGATGAGATGGTTGGATGGCATCACAGACTCAGTGGACATGAGTTTGAGTAAACTCTGGGAGTTGGTGATGGACAGGGAGGCCTGGCGTGCTGTAGTGCACAAGGTTGCAAAGAGTCGGACATGACTGAGCGACTGAACTGACTGACTGACTAGTGGCTAAGACTCTACTGTCTCAATGCAGGGCCCTGGATTTGATCCCTAGTCAGGGAGCTAGGTCTTACATGCTACAACTAGGAGTTTGCATGCTGCAACTAAGACAGAAGATCCGGAGTATCACAACTGAGACTCGAGGCAGCCAAATAAATAATCTTTTTTTTTTTAAGGGAAGTGATGAGACATCAACACAAGAGTCCTAATAATTTACTCTTGTCCTTCACCCCAACCCTGGGCTGGATTGAGTGGCCACTAGAGCACATGGGCTCCATATTGGGAGGACTGACGGAAGGGAAGGTGACCTTTAAGTAGAGGAAGGACCAACCTTGCTGCTCTGTGGACAGGGCTGATTTAGTTAGCAGTCACTTGAATTACAGGAGAGCTGTAAGGAAGGAAACAGGAATCTATGTTCAGGTCAAAGGATGGTGCTGTATGTGCTTCTGAGACTGTGGTCAGTAGATTGTCTCCCAAAGAAAAGCCATGGCAAAAATATCTCTGTTACAACTCACTGTGATCAGTAATTAAAAGGGGGAGGAAAAAACCAACTTCAGGTGACCTTGAAACATTCAATTCTTATTGACTGAGCAGGTATTCTGGGGCTTTGGGCCAGGCGTCTAGGTTCTCCAAAACCAAGAGCAAGATGACTATGACTCCTTTCACCAGGGCTCTGGGGCCCAGCTTTGGCTTTTCCGACTCAATCTTTAAAAATTGTGGAAAAATATAGATAAGATAAAATTTGCCATTTTATGATACTTTGGCCATCTGATGCGAGGAGCTAACTCATTTGAAAAGACTCTGATGCTGGGAAAGATTGAAGGTGGGAGGAGAAGGGGATGACAGAGGATGAGATGGTTGGATGGCATCACCGACTCGATGGACATGAGTTTGGGTAAACTCCGGGAGTTGGTGATGGATAGGGAGGCCTGGCGTGCTGCAGTCCGTGGGGTTGCAGAGAGTCAGACACGACTGAGCAACTGAACGGAACTGAACCACTTTAAGGTGGGCGTTAAGTACATACACAGTGTTGTGCAACAGTAATTACTCTGGTTCCAAAACATTTTCATCACTTGAAACAGACACTTAGTACCCATTTGTTGGAGGAGGTCATTAAGACGGTGTGCCCGCCTGCTGCCCCGTGAGCTGGACCTCAGCAGTTAGAGGCTCCGTGCCTTCTGCCCTGTCCTTGGAATGCACATTCTGTTCACTGCCCCCAGCATGGGAACGATTTTGAAGGACACAGACGTAGAAGAGCAATGTGTTGTTGAGACCATCTGGATGGATTGTGTGTGACTGCACCCCATGATGCCTCTGTATAAACTTTTAAGAGTCTGGTGGACGGGGGCAGAGATCTATTTATCTTGTAGATGCCCAAGAAAAACCTCGCTTATCAAAACTGCCCCTTACCAATCTCAAGCGGTCTGCCTCTTCCTTGGTCTCACCCAGTCCTGTGTGTACAGAGGCCACTTTTACCAGGGAGACCCCTGAGGTTTTGAACCAGTACCTTAAGCAATAACTGCCCATTCTGTCCCCCACAGCCCTCATTCACCTCTAATCAACCTTCTGTCTCTGAGTGTCAGGCACATCATGAAAGTGGAATCATATACAATATTTGTCCTTTTGTGTCTGGCTTATTTTACTAAGCATAATGTTTTCAAGGCTCAACTAGGTTGTAGCATATGTCAGAACTTCACTTTTTTTATGGCTCAATAATATTTCATTGCATGGATCGATCACATTTGTTTATTTATCCATCTGTTGATGGACACTTGGGTCATTTCCACCTTTTGGCTATTGTGAATACTGCTGTAGTGAAGATGGGTGTATAAGAATCTGTTTGAATCCCTGTTTTCATTTTTAAGGGGTACAAGAGTGAAGTTTCTGGGTTATGGGGTAATTCTATGCTTAGTTTTGGAGGAAATACTAAACTGATTTCCACAGTAGCCACGCCAGTTTGCATTTTCAGCATTGATGTGTGGGGCTTCCAATTTCTCCAGGTTCTTACTAACACTTGTTAATTTTTGTTTTTGTTTTATAGTCATCCTATTAAGTGTGAAGTGGTATCTCAGTGTGGTTTTCATTTACATTTCCCTCATGATCAATGATGTTGAGCATCTTTTCATGTGTTTATTGGCCATTCATATGTCTTCTTTAGAGAGATGTCTATTCAAGTCTTTTGCTCATTGTAAAATTGTGTTGTCTTTTTTTGTTGTTGAGTTGTAGGAGTTCTTTATATATTCTGGATATTAAATTTCTATCAAATATATGATTGATAAATCTTTTCTCTCATTCTGTAGGTTGTCCTTTTGACTTTTGATGGAAAATTTTTTTTCATTTTAATCAAGTTCAGTTTAATCTATGTTTTCTTTTGTGGCCTTTGGTATGGTGTTATATCTGAGAATTGCCAAATTGAAGGCCATGAAGATTTACCTCTGTGTTTTAAGACTTCTATGGTTTTAACTATTTAATTTGGGTCATTTGTTTTGAGTTAACTTTAGTATATAGTATGAGATTTGTGCCCAGCTTTCTTCTTTTGCATATGAAAATCCAGGTATCTCAGCATCATCGTTTGAAGAGATTGTTGTTTTCCCATTGAATGGTCTTGGAATCCTTGTCTATAGTTAATCGGTCCATATATGTATGGGTTTATTTCTGGACTCTTAATTCTATTCCACTGGTTTCTATGTCTATTCTTCTGTCAACACTAGATTACTTTCTCTTTGTAGTAATTTTTGAAACTGAGAAGTGTTGAGTCCTCTGACTTAGTTCTTTTTCAAGATTGCTTTTACTATTTAGAGCCCAATTCCACATCCCCAGCAATTCCATAGAAATGTGAGAATGATCTTTTTCTTTTTGAAAAGAAAAATGGTTGGAATTTTGATAGGGATTGTGTTGAATTTGTAGATCACTTTGGGTCCAGCCCTGGCTTTTTTCTGGGACTATTAGGACTACTGAGAAGCTTCTCACCGGATTCCAGAGGGTTTAGCCTTGGAACTTCTTAGCCAGAGGGTTCAGCAACTTCCCAGCACTCTGTCCATGGTGAGATGGTGAGTTTGGAACAGTGAAGCCAGTCAGAACATTCAGTGACTGAGTGCATCACTCAAAACACCAACATGTCTCTCTCTTGCATTTGTTCCTACCGGAGACCATACTTTAGAACCCACTGTCTTAGTGGGTTGATGAATCAGCACCCAATTGAGGAACTGAAATTGGACCAGCTGGGTGTTCTGAGGCTAATTGGAAAGCAGACTTTGAATAAACTCTTGGCTCTCCAGTGACTCTTCCCCTTTTATGAATGCATTTTAGTACTTTTGTACTTATATTTTTCAATGTATGTGCATACTAGTTAGGAATGCATTCAGTTGCATGTAACAAAAGATTTATTTTTCTCTTATGATGAGAAGTCCTAAGGTAGGTGGTTCCTGGCATTAGTTCAGGCATTCAAAGATTTCAGGGCTGGCATCTTGGCAGTTCTTTCTGCCTTTCACTTGCAATCTCAAGATGGCTTCATCACTCCAAATATCACATCTACATTCATAACAGGAAAGGGTGGGAGAGGCAGCTCAGAGCTTATATCAAGGAGACAGAAGCTTTTCTAGAAGCCCACAGAAGTCTTCCTATTCTGTTTTGTCAGCTAGACCTGCATCCCCTGGCTCTCTGTAGTTGCAAGAGATCTGGAAATTTAGGGAGCAGGGTTGTCATGACTGGTTTCAACCAATCCTGATCCATTTCTCAGAGCCGGGTACATTGTCTTCCGAAACAGAGCTCGGATCCTGTGGGCAAGGAATAAGAAGGAGTAGGATATCAATACAGGGTATACTAGTACATGCAAATGGTGGTGGTGGTTTAGTCACTAAGTCGTGTCCAACTCTTGTGACCCCATGGACTGTAGCCTACCAGGAAGCTCTGTCCACGGGATTTCCCAGGCAAGAATACTGGAGTGGGTGCCATGACCTCCTCCAGGGGATCTTCCCTCCCCACTGATTGAAGCCATGTCTCCTGCATAGCAGATGGATTCTTTACTGACAGAGCCACCAGGGAAGCCCAGTACATGACTATACATATTTGTAATTATTTTATTATGTTTCCTTACCATTTTTTGACTCATGTGGGCTTGTTCTCATCCTGATGCTCTAATACCAGAAGTCATCTCTTCCTCTTTATTTCTCTGTTGGGCTTACATAATGGCTTGATACATTGTGATTGAACAGTAAATAAGGGGTGATCTCACCGACAGATAAGCTGGAAGGTTGCCCTCTTTAAGAGAACACGCACAAGAGGGGGCTGGACGGTGCTGTTCCTTTTCTGTTGATGAAAGTCTGATAAGGTGGGGAAGGCAGTATGTGCTCACCTGATCAGGCTGTAAACAAATTCAAGCAGAGTCACGGGCTCTGTGTCTTTAAGGCCCCGAGTTCACACTATCCATGATCGGCTTCCTAATTATATCCTCTAAATGTTAAAAACACTTTCTTTTCTTACCCTTTAGGGGAAACAAGCAGTATTTCCAAGAAAACATCTCATCTACGATTCAAACAAGGAAATAACTTAATAAGAAGACAAATAGGAAAAAAAAAATCCCAATATTGTATTTGGGGAGATTTTGATAGTTCGTTTAGATTTCCAAATGTGAACATAAATGAAAAGGCTAAATACTTGAAAGTCAAAAATATTCCATATTTGACATTAAAATCAATGAATTGATCCACAGTCACTGAATGTAGCTAGTATAAAATGTTAATTTATGGCTAAGTAATTAAACAGGGAGACAGATGGAGAATCAAATGAGTTTTCCCCACACCCAAATTTGCATGCAGCTTCTGACAGCGCACACACTTACTGCTCTATATGGTGCCCTCCAGTACTCGGAGCACGTGGAAAGCTATTCATGTCAGTTCTGCTCATGCCTCCCCAAAGAAAGTAAAGGGACTTAGATAAAATACAGAGCTCAGTTACATTTTCTTCTGGGTCTTATTCACTCATCCCTTTTGCTTCCATTTCATGATGGGAAGAACAGGCAATCGTGAAATAATGAAATTCTCTCCGTTCTCCCTTGTGTAATGGAAAATACATTGGTTGAGGAATCCGAAGACCAGCTTATTCTGGCTTTCTCAGTAACTAGCTATGTGACATTTGGCAACTCTCCTCTCTCTCGTCCCTGGTTGCCTCATTAGCCATTAGAGCTTACTGTTGACGAGATTATCTCTAGGTAGTCCGGCATGGTGGAGAATTGATTTTGGATCAACCACATACCAGCTGAGTCATCTTGGACAACTTATCTTTGATACTGACCAGGGTTCTTACCTTCCCCGATCGATAGAAATTAACTAGAGGCCAAACAGGGAAATTCAGGCAAGACTTATTGGGCCCCCTGTGCAGCAGGGGGGAGTGAGAATAAATAACAGGTTCCTTTATTTGCTGACTCCCTGAGTGGGGGCAAGCTTGTATCATATATGGGGCAGGGTAGGAGTGTGTCCAAGTTTTGGGCTGAGGGGTGGCTTAAGTGGTCTGCTCACCACTGTCTTTGTGGTGTTGCATGCAGGGGGGTGGCATGCACAGTACCCTACATTTGCTTCGAACACTCCATTTTTGCTCCTGGCTCCTCAGAAATGGCAGTTGGATTTTTTTTTCCTTTTTTGTCTTTTTGGTCTAGAATTTGCCCCAATGGTGCATGCACACAGTTATTTTTAGTCCCATATAGTTTCTGTGTGTTTTGTTGCTCAAGGAGAGCTGTGTCCAGGTGCAAGCATTGCGGTACTGCTGCGAAGTGTCCCAGGTCCCAGGCCTGTCTCACTTTGGCCACAATGTGCCATAGTTTCTTAGCCAATGCTTGATAGAGGGAACCTGGGAGTCTGTTCCTTGGATGGCATGAAGAAATACAACTCTGTGACCCAGACTTGAGCTGTCAGACACTGCTCCTCCCCTGCAGATGCTATCACAGGGCTGTGCCAATGAGGGAAGCAATTCCTTTACCATTGTTTGCAGAGATTCATTTTTAACCTTTCACTGAATTTTTAACCTCTCACAAATATGGAAGACCCAGTGATCAAGTGCCAGTTAGTTTTACAATCCATTTCATTTTCATTTTTATGTTGTAGCCAGTTGTTTGGGATTACAAAAGTACTAAAATCTATTTTTTTTTTTTTTAAGTTTCAGATAATTTCCATGGTAGATATCACTGTCTGGTCACTATGTTGCCTTATTTCTCTAAAAGTAACTTGATTTGCTTAAAGTCTTAAGGTCATAGCAAATCAAGATGGTCTGCCCTTCCCTACCCAAGAGGTGAGAACCAGGTCCAAACTGGGCAACTTGGATTCTCCTCTAACTTGAATTTTATGCTAAATGGAGTAAGAATGCACTCTTCACTGGTCTCTCCAGTTCACCTCCTCCAGCCATCCACACTGCTCAGTGTCTTAGAAAGCTGATCCCTACAGCGTCCATCAGTGGACTTCCTTGACCTCTGGATTCCATTTCTGTTTGGCCACTGGAACGCACTGCAGGGGGCCAGCAGGCAGAAGAAGGGCGATCCTGGGGTCTTTTTTCATCTTTTTCCCT
Organism: Bos grunniens; assembly: GCF_055505025.1. Taxonomy (NCBI): domain Eukaryota; kingdom Metazoa; phylum Chordata; class Mammalia; order Artiodactyla; family Bovidae; genus Bos; species Bos grunniens. The sequence continues at coordinate 153,791,753 of NC_141165.1, forward strand.
CCCTGTCAGGCACTTTGGGCTGGCTCTTTCCCTTTCCCATTGCCTCAGCTCCTAGAAATGAGTAATTTCTTTCCAGGACTTGGCTGGTGGTCCAGTGGTTAAGAATCTGCCCACCAATGCAGGGGACATGAGTTTGATCCCTGGTCCGCGAAGGTTCCACAAGCCTCCGGGCAACTAAGCCCGCGTGCCTAGACTTCTGAGCCCGCCACCAGCTGCAGTTACTGAAGCTACAATTACAGGAGAAGCCACCACAATGAGAAATTCTCACCCCGCAACTAGAGAGGAGCCCCACTGGCCACAGCTAGAGAAACTGCGTGCAGCGGCAAAGACCCAGCACAGCCAAAAATAAAAGAAAAATTTCTTTCCAGTTTAGTACCACCACAGAGTGGCAGTCCTGATCATCACTCCTCGAAAACCAGGATGGTGTGAGTTGAGAACTGGAAGCTCTGCAGTTGTGGTGTGCATTTAAACATCAAAATTAACTCATAACCTCTTTCTTTTCTTGGCAAACATTTTTCAATCCAAGCATTATTGTATTTAGGGTTGTCTATTTCCGTGTTTGTAGTAGTTAACCTGTAAAAAATTTAGATATAATTAGCATATCCTGAAATTCACCCTTTTAAAGTGTACAATTCAGTGACTTCAGGTCACTTTTTATAAAATTAAAAAATTTTTTTAATTGTGCCATCATTTCCACTGTCTAATTTCAGAAGATTTTGGTGATTCCAAGAAATCCCACACCCGTTAAGCACTCACTCCCTATTCCTCCCTTCTCTATGTCACTGACAACCACTACTTTACTTTCTGTCTATGGATTTGCCTATTTTGGATATTTCATATAAATGGAATTATGGATTATGTAGTCTTTTGTGACTGGCTTCTTTCATGTAGAATAATACTTTCAACATTCATCCAGGTTGTAGCACGTATTAGTATTTCTTTTTATGGACAAAAATGCATTCCATTGTATGAATATGCTACATCTTGTTTATCTGTTCATCAGTGGATGAGCATTTTGGTTACTTCAGTTTTTTGATTATTATGAATAATAGTGCTGTGAATATTCATGTACAAGGTTTTGTTTTTTTTTAAACATCTGTTTTCAGTTTTTTTGGATGAATACCAAGAAGAGGAATTAGTAGATCATATGGTGATTCTGTGCTTATTTTGAGGAATTATCAAACTGCTCTCCAAAGTAGCAGTACCATTTTATGTGCCCACCAGCAATGTAAGAGGATTCCATTCTCCACATCCTCACCAACACTTGTTATTGTCTGTCTTTTTGATTGTAGTCATCCTAGTGGGTGTAGCTTGTGATTTGATTTGCATTTCTAGTGGTTAAATCTCAGTGCTTTCACTGCCGAGGGCCTGGGTTCAATACCTGGTAGTGGAACTAAGATCCCACAAACTGCACGATGCAGCAAAAAATAAATAAATAAATAAATAAATATATATATATATATTTGTGAGTTTGACCCCTGGGTTGGGAAGATCCCCTGAATGAGGGCACGGCAACTCATTCCAGTATTCTTGCCTGAAAAAATCCCATGGACAGAAGAGCCTATTGGGTTACAGTCCGTGGGGGTCTCAAAGAGTCAGACATAACTGAAGCAACTTAACAATAACTAATATTGTTGAACATCATTTTATGTAGTTATTGTCCATTTTGATGTTTTCTTTGGAGAAATACCTACTCAAATCATTTGCCCATATTTTAATTGAATTGTCTTTTTATTGTTGAGTTGTAAGTTTCTTATATTGTAGGTGCAAATCCCTTATCAGATATATGAATTGCAAAAATTTTCCCCCATTCTGTGGATTGTCTCTTCACATTCTTTTAAAAAATTTTTCGTTTATTTGTATTTTTGGCTGTGCTGGGTCTTCCTTGCTGCACAGGCTTTTCTCTAGTCGCAGCAAGCAGGGGCTACTCTAGTTGTGGTGCGTGGGCTTCAGTGCAGCGTCTTCTGTCATTGTGGAGCGTGGACTCTAGAGTTCAGCCTCAGCAGTGGTAGCACACGGGCTCAGTTGCCCTGTGGCACGTGGGATCTTCCCTGACCAGGGCTCAAACCCACATCTCTTGCATTGGCAGGTGGAGTCTTTACTGCTGAGCCATCAGGGAAGCCCCTGTCTTTTCACATTCTTGATGGTGTTCTTTGAGGTATAAAAGTTTTTACTTTTGATGATCCATTTTATCTATTTTTTTCTCGAGTTGCTTGCACTTTTAGTGTCATATTTAAGACACAAAGGTCCTAGGAAATTCTCATCTATTTTATATTCTAATATTTCCTCTTTTCCATGAAATTCTGAGGAACTGTATTAGATATTCTGACTTTATCCTAAAAGTCTCTTAACCACTATTCCATCTGCTGTTCTTTCTTTCTTTCACTTCTTTCTCCAGTTTCACTGAGACATAATTGATATACATTACTGTGTAAGCTTAAGGTGTACTTTGACTGTGTGGATCACAACAAGCTGTGGAAAATTCTTCAAGAAATGGGAATACCAGACCACCTGACCTTCCTCCTGAGAAATCTGTATGCAGGTCAGGAAGCAACAGTTAGAACTGGACATGGAACAACAGTCTGGTTCCAAATTGGGAAAGGAGTACATCAAGGCTGTATATTGTCACCCTGCTTATTTAACTTATATGCAGAGTACATCATGAGAAATGCTGGGCTGGATGAAGCACAAGCTGGAATCAAGATTGCTGGGAGAAATATCAACCTCAGATATGCAGATAACACGACCTTTATGGCAGGAAGTGAAGAAGAACTAAACAGCCTCCTGATGAAAGTGAAAGAGGAGAGCAAAAAAGTTGGCTTAAAGCTCAAGATTCAGAAAACTAAGATCATGGCATCTGGTCCCATCACTTCATGGCAAATAGATGGAGAAACAATGGAAACAGTGGGAGATTATTTCAGGGGGCTCCAAAATCACTGCAGATGGTGTTTGCAGCCATGAAGTTAAAAGACGCTTGCTTCTTGGAAGAAAAGCTATGACCAATCTAGATAGCATATTAAAAAGCAGATACATTACTTTGCCAATAAAGGTCTGTCTAGTCAAAGCTATAGTTTTTCCAGTGGTCATGTATGGATGTGAGATTTGGACTATAAAGAAAGCTGAGCACTGATGAATTGATGCTTTTGAACTGTGGTGTTGGAGAAGATTCTTAAGAGTCCCTTGGACTGCAAGGAGATCCAATCAGTCCATCCTAAAGGAAATCAGTCCTGGGTGTTCATTGGAAGGACTGATGCTAAAACTGAAATTCCAATACTTTGGCCACCTGATGTGAAGAACTGACTCATTGTAAAAGTCCCTGATGCTGGGAAAGATTGAAGGCAGGAGGAGAAGGGGACGACAGAGGATGAGATGGTTGGATGGCATCACTGGCTCTATGGACATGAATTTGAGCAAGCTCTGGGACTTGGTGATGGCCAGGGAGGCCTGGCGTGCTGCAGTCCATGGGGTCACAAAGAGTTGGACATGACTGAGCGACTGAACTGAACTGAAGGTGTACAGCATCATGGTTTACATATATTGTGTAAATACTTACATATATTGATATTTAAATATTTATACATATTGATTTATAATATTGGGAAATGATTACCACCATATATTTAACTAACATCCATTTTCTCATAGATACAATAACAAGAAAAATAAAGAGGACAAAAAAATTCTCTTTGTGATGAGAACTCTTAGAATTTACTCTCTTAACAACTTTCTTACTTACCATATAGCAGTATTAGCTATAGTCTTCATGCTATATGTTACATTCCTAGCATTTACTTATGCTGTAACTAAACTTTGTACCTTTTGACTACCTTCCTTCAATTTCCCCTTCCCCCACTTTCTTCCTCTGGTAACGACAAGTCTGATATCTTTTTCCAAGTGTTTTATTTTTTAATATTAGATTTCATATGTAAGTGAGATCATACAATATTTGTCTTTCTCTGTCTGACTTGTTTCACTCAGCATAATGCCTTCACGATTCATCCGTGTTATCTAAAGTGGCAGGATTTTCTCATTTTTATGGCTAATTAATATTCCATTATACATAGATACGGAGAAGGCAATGGCACCCCACTCCAGTACTCTTGCCTGGAAAATCCCATGGATGGAGGAGCCTGGTGGGCTGCAGTCCATGGGGTCGCTAAGAGTCGGACACGACTGAGCGACTTCACTTTCACTTTTCACTTGCATGCATTGGAGGAGGAAATGGCAACCCACTCCAGTGTTCTTGCCTGGAGAATCCCAGGGACAGGAGAGCCTGGTGGGCTGCCGTCTATGGGGTCGCACAGAGTCGGACATGACTGAAGTGACTTAGCAGCAGCAGCGTACATAGATACGTATAATTAGTTTACCCAATTTTTTTCCCCATTCATCTGTTGCTGGATACTTAGGTTGTTTCCGCATCTTGGCTATTGTACATAATGCTGCTGTGAATGTGGAGATGCAACTATCCTTTGGAGTTAGTGTTTTCATTTCCTTTGGATATATTCCCAGAAGTTGAGTTGCTGGATTATGTAGTAGTTTTATCTTTAATTTTTTGAGGCGCCTCCATACTATATCCCATAGTGACCGCATCATGATTTGTTTTGTTTTTCTATATTCCATCCTAAGTAATTTCATCATATCTATCTTCCATTTCACCAATTCTCCTTTTAGCTGTGTCTAATATGTTGCTTTTCTACTTACTGATGATGTCATTTAATATATTTGTATGTCTCGAATCTCTGTATTTTTTTAATGCCCTTGTTGTCATTTATAGCTGTTTGTTCACTTTATAGGGTTTCATGTTCCCTATTTAATTCTTTACTTATTTCTAGCATATTTAATTTGTGCTATTTTCCAGATTCTTGATTTTTAAAATCTTAGGATCTCTAATCCTCTTATTTGTTTTGTATTATGATTGTTGTTTCTGGGAAAGATTGAGGGCAGGAGGAGAAGGGGGTGACAGAGGATGAGATGGTTAGATGGCATCACTGACTCAGTGGACATGAATTTGAGCAAACTCCAGGAGATAGTGAAGGACAGGGAAGTCTGGCATGCTGCAGTCCATGGGGTCAAAAAGAGTCAGACATGACTGAGCGACAGAACAACAAATGGTCCCTGTGGATTGTTTGGTGTGCATTTACATAAATACATATATATGAATATATGTATGCATGCATGCATGCTAAGGTGCTTCGGTCATGTCCAACTCTTTGCAACCTTAGACAGAGCTACTCTGGACAGATTCTAGCCTGCCAGACTCCTCTGTCCATGGGATTGTCCAGGCAAGAACACTCGAGTGGGTTGCCATGCCGTCCTCCAAGGGATCTTCCCAACCCAGAGATCAAACCCAGGTCTTCTGCATTGCAGGCAGATTCTTTACTACCTGAACCAGCAGGAAAGCCCCATATGAATACATGTATATATACTATACGCTGCTAAGTCACTTCAGTCGTATCCGACTCTGTGCAACTCCATAGATGGCAGCCCACCAGGCTCCCCTGTCCCTGGGATTCTCCAGGCAAGAACACTGGAGTGGGTTGCCATTTCCTTCTCCAATGCATGAAAGTGAAAAGTGAAAGTGAAGTCGCTCAGTCGTGTCCGACTCTTAGCGACCCCATGGACTGCAGCCTACCAGGCTCCTCTGTCCATGGGATTTTCCAGGCAAGAGTACTGGAGTGGGGTGCCATTGCCTTCTCCATATATACTATATAATGTAATACATATACAAGTTCACCTTTAGCAAGGTTCTATTTTATGGCAGTCTAGTGTGACTTTCTTTGCAGAGAATCTGAGAAATCATCTTGTATTTTCTTCTCCCCTGCTCTTTTCTCCCTGGTCCAGGACCACTTTTTATATTAATTTCCAGTCTGATGCTTTCTGGACTCTACTAGTATAAATTAGAATCTCAGATACATGAGGCAATGACTTAAAATTTTTATTTCCTTTTATTTTTTTATCCAGAGCCTGAGCAGAAAACAGATGAGCTTTCTTCCCTACTATTGCCTGTGCTGGTGGATGAATGTTCCTGGTCTGCTCTTTTGCTGAGGTTGTCGCTATTTGACAGGTAAACTCCGCGTGCAGTTTTTGACTCTTCCTTCTTCATCTCACCCGGGCCTCAGTTCCTATCCCCACATAAACATTGAAACTCAAGTCCTTTGGTCATTTGGAGGAGACCTCCCCTTCGACCCCACGCCTTGGCAACCTCGTATCTACAGTGTCAATGCACATAACTTTTTTCAGTTCTCTCTTCTACATGGCCCTGGGATTTCTTCTTTCTTTCTTGTTAGCTCAGGTATGACATTTAAAAGGATTTTTAAAAGCTATATCTTTTAAATATATTTTAGGCAGCAGGTCTAAGAGTTTGTTGAGGGTGGTTTATCTTAGCCTATCATCTTGCCGGTAGACTTTACCCCCCATTCTCACCTCATGATTGGTTTTTAAAAGTCTTTTACTAGGAGGTCACTGCTACTGGCAAGCTTCCCAGGTTGGCTCAATGATACAGGATCTGCCTGCCAATGCAAGAGATGCAAGAGACTCAGGTTTGATCCTTGGGTTGGGAAGATCCCCTGGAGGAGGAAATGGCAACCCACTCAAGTATTCTTACTTTTAAAAATCCCATGGATAGAGGAACCTGGTGGGTTACAGTCCACGGGGTCGCAAGAGGTTTGGCACAACTGACCAACTGAACACATACACATGCTGTTACTGGAATAAAATGAGCATTAGGATCCTACGTCAAGCAGGCTACACTCATGAGAAGAGAGAGATTTAGTAAGGAAAGGAATCTTTGTTACATTGAATGTATAATGCTGAGCCATTTCTCTCAGCTTACCAGTTTTTTAGCATCTTCCTAACATGCAGTCTGAGCACAGGGGCTTGAATTATTGTTTTAGGACTAATTACCCAATGAGTGAATTATTAGATTTTTTTTGTTTTCTTCCCCTTTATTTATTAGCATCTCTTCTGTTGACTGGATCATGGGAAAGATGTCAACTCTTAACAAAACTATTGGGTTGGCCAAAGAGTTGGCTTAAGTTTTTCTGTAAGTAAAAGTGTTAGTCACTCAGTCGTGTTCAACTCTTTGAGACCCTAGGGACTGTAGCTCACCAGGCTTCTCTATCCATGAAATTCTCCAGACAAGAATATTGGAATGAGTAGCCATTCCCTTCTCCAGGGGATCTTCCCAACCCAGGGATCGAACCTAGGTCTCCCGCATTGCAGGCACATTCTTTACTGTCTGAGCCACCAGATGTTATGGAAAAACCCAAACAAATGCTTTTCTCAGCTCAATATTTTAATAACTGTCATTGGCGTCTCTGATAGAACTGTGATTGGAAAGATGTAGGAACAATTGGCTGAAATAAAATCTGGATTTTTTTACCATCTCTGCTTATTCTCTTAGTCTACATATAGAAATCTGACAACTAAATCTGAAACCTCCTACAGCACCATAGTGTTACTATGGAAAACTCAAACTCTGCTCTATGGACCTATATAGAGTTCCCAGAGTGTCTTCAAAGAGTTCTGCAGGAAATAATCTATCTGTTTATTTATTCAGCAAATATTCACAGAGTGCTGGCCAGATGTCTGGCACTGGCTTGAGTATGGTCTCTGGGGAGATAGACCTGCCAACTTCCTGGCCCCCACTCTTTCAACCAGTGCAATTCTGCTGGTATCAGTTTAATAGTTGGTGTTCTGCGTAAGGGGGTTCCGCTGCTTAGAGAATGTTTGAAATCTTCTGTGACATAGCACTCTTATTTAAAAGAAGTTCCTATTAAGCAATGATATTTGGGTGCCAGTGGCTTTTAGTTGTATGTATAAGTTGATTTTTCATCCAACACAATGATAAGCACAAATGGGTACTGTGTATTATTCAGGGTAGGTTATATTAAGCTGCTATAACAAACAACCCCTTAATCTCAATGGCTTACAACACAAAAGCTTTATTTCTTGCTTGTATTGCATGTCCTTCACTCATCTTTCATGGCTCTGTTTACATATCATGCTACTTTGGGACTCAAGCTGACAGAGCAGCCGTGAACTAAAACATCGCTGGCCCATGGCAGGGGTCAAAGCAGAACATGGTGAAACTTACATCGCCTCTTACAGCTTAGGCTTGAAAATGACATGTCACTGCTTTTGACATTTCAGTGGCTAAAACAAGTCATATGGCTTTGCCTGATGTCACAGGCACAGGGAAATATTCTCTTTCCATAGACAGGGGCAGCAAATATTTGAGAATAATCATGCAAAGTGCCATAGTATTCAGTAAATATTTGTCAATTAAACAGCTCTATATAATAAATAATCTTGTCCCAATGCATTCTCAAATTCCAACCCTTTAAGCCATTCTCTCTGAATAGAAGTTCATGATTGTGTGCTTTTTCAAATTATGAGTTAAGTGGAAATGAGATTAGGATAATCTCAAGGTTTTTATTACCACAACTAAGTAAAAACTTCCCTCCATTACTGGGTAAAGAAATCACAACATCCATTCCTTTAACCCCACATTGATTGTGTCTTTTCAAAATGCATTCTAAAATATTAGAAGGTAAAAAGGCCTACCACTTCTAAGGATTTAGAAGAAATTCACATCATCAGAAAGCTAGGATGTGAATCCCATGGAGTTGAGGAGATTAGTTCCGGAGCTAGATTGTATAAAACAGGGCTTAAAAAATAATCTGAAACCATCCTATGTAAAACTAATTGTCCACCAAGAGGAAGCCTCAAAGGGGGTTGCTGAGAATGAAGGAATGAAATGGATTCCAGACTACCATGACAACTTTCTTGATTGAAATGAGACCAACCTATAGACTTACAGAATTCTGTAAGTCTCTGGATTAAGAGAATCATATCATGCTCTGTATGAATCTATGGTTTCCCCCTTTCTGCAAAAATATGAAGGAAAAAATACAGATCTTCTTGCTGGAATACTTAAAGATGCTTATCTGTGCAAGAAGATACATAAAGGGAAGCCATGACTACTCTGCAGTGCAAGTGGCAAAAATTACTTGATTCACACATTGGAGGGACTGATGTTGAAGCTGAAACCCCAATACTTTGGCCACCTGATGCGAAGAGCTGACTCATTGGAAAAGACCCTGATGCTGGGAAAGATTGAAGGCAGGAGGAGAAGGGGATGACAGAGGATGAGATGGTTGGATGGCACCACCGACACAATGGACATGGGTTTGGGTGGACTTTGGGAGTTGGTGATGGACAGGGAGGCCTGGCGTGCTGCGGTCCATGGGATCACAAAGAGTCGGACACGACTGAGCGACTGAACCGAACTTTTAGTGAAAGGAAGTAATACTGGCTCTCAAAGCTGCAAAGCCCAGAGGTGGATTTGGTTTTACATGTGGCTGGATCCAGGTTGCCCCCATGGCTCCATGGTAAAGAATCTACCTGCAATGCAAGAGGCGCAGGAGATGCAGGTTTGATCCTTGGGTTGGAGGAGCCTGGCATACTATAGTCCATAGGGTTGCAAAGAATTGGACAAGACTGAATTGAGTGAGCGATGGCTGGATCCAGAGTCTCATGCCATATTGTGTCCTCTCTGTCTCTTGTCTCTCCTTGTTTCTGTTTGGATTTATTCTACAGGCTGGGTTGTATCCATTGAGGTTGTCCTCACCAGGGCCATGACTTTTGCATCCCATACCTCCCTTGGCTGAGCATTCAAACATCTCTGGAGTTAGCTGCAGCTGAACCATGTTTTCGGAGAAGGCGATGGCACCCCACTCCAGTACTCTTGCCTGGAAAATCCCATGGATGGAGGAGCCTGGTAGGCTATAGTCCATGGGGTTGTGAAGAGTCAGACATGACTGAGCGACTTCACTTTCACTTTTCACTCTCATGCATTGGAGAAGGAAATGGCAACCCACTCCAGTGTTCTTGCCTGGAGAATCCCAGGGACAGGGGAGCCTGGTGGGCTGCCGTCTACGGGGTTGCACAGAGTTGGACATGACTGAAGCGACTTAGCAGCAGCAGCAGCTGAACCATGTTTTAGCCTGCAGCTGGCCCGTGTGTATCCTTCCTTTGCAGCTGATCTGGGCCTCCTTGTGAACTCCCACTGGGATCCTCTGGGAGTCCTCACTCTCATTTGCTGTCTCTTCTCCTTTTGCAGGGCACCAGTGTGACTTAGTATAACTCAGCCCATGCTGCCGTCTCTGTAGGCTTTCCCCCCAGGTTTTTCACATGCCCCTCCCACCAGGACACTTTTCCAGGCCATCACCAATGAAAGCTTTAGCAACTGAGCTGCTACTTTTTGACCTACCAACCTAGACGGCGTGGGCTTCCCAGGTGGCGCCGTGGTAAACACTCCGCCTGCCAAGCAGGAGATGTGGGTTTGATCCCTGGGTGGGGAAGAGCCCCTGGAGAAGGAAATGGCACCCCACTCCAGTATTCCTGCCTGGGAAATCCCATGGACAGAGGAGCCTGGTGGGCTACAGTCCATGGGGTCACAAAGAGTAGGGCATGACTGAACGACTTGCACTCTCAGTAGACCTTGAGGGAAGAAGGGAAGGAGGGTCTGGTGCAACCCAGACTGACATGCAGTTTAAGGAAGATTCTGTGTAAGGATGCCAGGCAGTCCTCGAGCCCACCTAGGGGGTCACCTGTCTCTCAGGCAGGACCAAGTTATATCATATGCAGGGCCAGGGGTGAAGTGAACGTGCAGGATTCCCTTGTTAACAAATTATTAACAGCAGACAGTTTGGAAGCATGCACGGGGCCCTTATGAGAGGAAGGCTCTGAGTGGCAGCTTGGGACTTGTGCCCATGACGTCCTCCCTGCTCCCAGGAGTGGGCTGCCTCAGTATCCCCACTGCGCTCATCACTGCCTGGAAGTAGCTCATGGGAAAATGGGGACCTCAGTGCCACACAGTGGTGGGTGTCAGAGCCCAGTGGATGGGGCCTTTTGTGCGTGTGTGTGTATGTGTGTGTGTGCATGTGTGTGTGCGTGTGTGTTTATTTTTGTCTCTTAAGAAGGTTGAGGATGAACGTATTATCCTCTATTTCCAGCTAATACTTTAAAATGGAGCTGTAATCCTGATGCAATTTATTTGTATGAATGGTGTGAAGTGGGAATTTAAGTCTTGCCCTTCGTTGATAATCAGGTATCGTATCCTTAGTTATTGAATGGCTGTTTTTTTTCTTACTTAAATACCCTTTGTGTCAAACATTAAATTGCCACCTCTACATGGCTGACAGGAAGTGATAACGGAGCTGTCTTGTCTAGTTTTAACCTGGATTCTCAAGAGATTCCACATTTCACTTTTCATGTGGGAGTACCAGGCAAGGTTGGTAGAAAGGTGTTAGGACCCTGTTTTCTCAGACATATAGAGTGCACAAAAGGACTAAGAGTGAAGCTTGTTGCTGTTCAGGCGCTCAGTCATGTCCGACTCTGCAACCCTGCGGACTGCAGCACGCCAGGCTTCCTTGTCCTTCACCATCTCCTAGAGCTTGTTCAAACACATATCCATTGAGTCGATGATGCCATCCAACCATCTCATCCTCTGTCATCCCCTTCTCCTCCTGCCTGTAATCTTTCTCAGCATCAGGGTCTTTTCAAATGAGTCGGCTCTTTGTATCAGGTGGCCAAAGTATTGGAGCCTCAGCTTCAGCAACAGTTCTTCCAAAGAATACTCAGGATTGATTTCCTTTGGGATTGACTGATTTGATCTCCTTTCAGTCCAAGGGACTCTCAAGAATCTTCTCCAACACCACAGTTCAAAAGCATCAATTCTTTGGTGCTCAGCTTTCTTTATGATACAACACACACATCCATACATGACTACTGGAAAAACCATAGCTTTGACTATGTGGACCTTTATCAGCAAAGTGATGTCTCTGCTTTTTAATATGCTGTCTAGGTTGGTCATAGGTTTTCTTCCAAGGAGCAAGTGTCTTTTAACTTCATGGCTACCGTTACCATCTGCAGTGATTTTTGAGAACAAGAAATAAAATCTGTCACTTTTTCCATGAAGCTAGAGGAGGATTTTCCTTAGAGAGAGTGGTTGATGAATTTGGAGTCTTTCCAACCTAAAAGGGAGGAAGGGACGCTTGCCCTTCTTTCTAAGTTTAGAGAAAGGTGATCCCGTGGGCCCACCCTGAGTGCTTGTTCTTTGTGTCCCACGGCTGTGGAGGGGGGATCCTGTTGGCTGGTGTTTGACTTATTCCAGAAAAATCTTAAACTCAAGGATCTGCCCTGCCTCTGTGAGGCAAGGGGACGTGGCCCCCCAGTTCTCCCTCCAGGACTGCCCTCAGCCCCTCTACCCTCCTGGCATCACAGAAGCAATTTCCCAAATGACATCAGCTTAGCTCCTTGCCCTCTGGCTTCCTACTGGGTTTGGACATCAGGAGGCCCCAGCAGAGGGGAGCGTGGACAGGAAGGGCTGCTGTTCACAGCTTGACATTCCTGCCTCCTCTCACTTCTCCTGGTCTGAGGCTGAGAGATGCTTCTGCTTTCCTAAGTCTCAGAGGGCTTCTCTTCTCTCTTGGTTCCCCCCAGAGCAGCCCATGCTTTTATGGCTTATCCTTTGCTGGTTTTTCCAGTAGTCATGTACGGATGTGAGAGCTGGACCATAAAGAACATTGAGTGCCAAGGAACTGATGCTTTCAAACTGTGGTGCTGGAGAAGACTCTTGAGAGTCCCTTGGACTTTGAGGAGATCCAACCAGTTCATCCTAAAGGAGATCAGTCCTGGGTGTTCATTTGAAGGACTGATGCTGAAGCTCCAATACTTTGGCCACCTGATGGAAGAGCCAACTCAGGGAAAAAACCCTGATGCTGGGAAAGATTGAGAGCAAGAGAAGAGGGCAGCAGAGGATGAGATGGTTGGATGGCATCACCGACTCAATGGGCATGAGTTTGAGCAAACTCGGGGAGATAGTGAAGGACAGGGAAGCCTGGAGTGCTACAGTCCATGGGGTTGCAGAGTTGGACACCAACAATTTCCTTCGTTGAATCAGCTCCCGTTTCCCTTCCAAGTGGGCCATCTGCCTCCCACTGGAAAGAAACCTACAGCCCACATGTCACAACTACTGAAGCCCCAGCACCCTAGAACCCGTGCTCTGCAATAGGAGAAGGCTCTGCAATGAGCAGTTGGAGCACTGCAACTAGAGAGGAGCTGCCACCTGCCCCAACTAGAGAAAACCCACGCAGTGACAAAGACCCATTGGGAGAGAAGGCAGGCAGCTTGCTGGAGCAATTTTCTGCTGTCTGCCTGGTCTACCAGTGTGTTCGTCACTGTGACACACTGTTCCGGTTATCTGTGCTGTGTAAAAAAGCACCCCAAACTTGGTGGCATTTTGAAAACTAATTTTCTTTCTTTCTTTATTTTTGGCTGGGCTGGGTCTTTGGCAAGAATACTAGAGTGAGTTGCGGTGCATGAGATGCTCATTGCAGGGGCTTCTCTTGATATGGAGAGAGGACTCTACCGAACCTGGGCTTCAGTAGTGGCGGCTTCCGGGCTCTAGAGCACAGATTCCGTAGTTGCAGAGTACAAGCTCAGTTGCTCAGTAGCGTGTGGAATCTTCCCGGATCAGGGACTCAAACCCATGTCTCCTGCGTTGGCAGGCATATTCTTTAGAACTGAGCCGAAGCTCCTGGGTGGCATTTAGCAGCAATCACTTTATCGTGCTCACACATTCTGTGGGTGAGGTATTTGGAAAGGGCACTGTGCGGATGAGTCTTCTCTGCGCGTGATGGCTTGGTGTCAGCAGGCAGGACTCCAGGCTGGAGCAGAAAGAGCAAAGGCTGCAGGAAGCACATCTGGTTGGCTCCTTCCCTGACCTGCCTGGGGCCTGAGCCAGGCTCACTGAGAGCTGGGCTCCACTGGGACTGTAGAGCCCAGCGCCTCCACATGTCTTGGCTGACTAGGGTGTCTCACGGCATAGTAACTGGGTTCAGGGTGGGAGCACCCATGAGGAGTGTTTGGGTGATGACCATTCTGAGTGCACTGGGGAAGAGACTTGCTTAACTTGATGGTTACAGGGGAAGGGCAAGGAGATGTGTGAAGCTGGTAAAAGCTGACAAACCTCCAACTGTAAGATGAGTAAGTTCTGGGCTTCCCCAGTGGCTAAGACTCTGCTCTCCCAATGCAGGGCACACGGGTTCCATTGCTGGTTAGGGGGCTAGACTCCCAGACGCTGCAACTAAAGAGCTCACATGCTGTAACTAAGGCTGGGTGCAGCCAAAATAAATAAAAAATAAAATTAATGAAAGATAAGTGAGTTCTGAGCTTTTAATGTACAGCATGATGACTATAGTTAGAAGTTGTATACTTGAAAATTGCTAGGAAGATACACCTTAAATGTTCTCACCAAACACACACACACACAAGAACTATGTGAGATGAAGATGTACTAACTCACCATATTGTGGTAATAATTTCACCATATATACACATATCAAATCATCATGTTGGATACCTTAAATTTACACAAAGTTGAAAGTCAGATATATCTCAATAAAGCTGAAGAAAAAATTAAGATGACGTTTTCAAACCATCTCATATACACTCAGAAGCTAACACAGTTCCCAGGACACAGAAGATAAACAACAAATGTTTGTTGAGTGCACAAACAGAAAAGCTCAAGCCATGTGAAAAAAATATCAACTTTATTCTACTACCTGGAGATAATCACTATTAAAATATGCTGCTGCTATTTTTTTCAATGCATGGACTATATACACATATGTTCTTCTTACTGAACCATTACTTCTATAAATGCCACTAGCCTTGGAGAAGGCAATGGCACCCCACTCCAGTACTCTTGCCTGGAAAATCCCATGGATGGAGGAGCCTGGTAGGCTGCAGTCCATGGGGTCGCACAGAGTCGGACACGACTGAGCGACTTCACTTTCACTTTTCACTTTCATGCATTGGAGGAGGAAATGGCAACCCACTCCAGTGTTCTTGCCTGGAGAATCCCATGGACAGAGGAGCCTGGTGGGCTGCCATCTATGGGGTCGCACAGAGTCAGACATGACTGAAGAGACTTAGCAGCAGCAGCAGCAGCAGCCTTATAATATTTTCTGCTTAATATTAAACCTTTTCTGTGTGCATAAATATTCTCCCACACTTCCCAGGTGGTGCTAGTGGTAAAGAACCTCCCTGCTAATGCAGGAGACGTAAGAGATCCCTGGGTTAGGAAGATTCCCTGGAGGAGGGCATGGCAACCCACTCCAGTATTCTTGCCTGGAGAATCCCATGGACAGAGGAGCCTGGTGAGCTACAGTCCATAGAGTCTCAAAGAGACTGAAGTGACTTAACACACATGCATGCAATATGGCATTTTCAGAGGTACCATATTTTATGCATTTGATCCTTAATGCTGGACAATTGGATGTTTCCCAATATTTTGCTATAAGCAAATTCTGCAACAAACATATTTGTGTGCATGTCTTTATATTTCTTCTGAGATTTCTTTTCAGAATAAATTCCTGGAAGCAACACTGTGGGTCAGAAGGTAAGCACGTTTTCAAGATCTTTCACAGATATTTCTACATTATGGTTTTCCTTTTTTTTTTTGAGGAACCACAACTGAAGAGTTAACAAAAGCATCCTTGCTTGGTTTTACTCTAATTGGAGTAATTGCTTTACAATGTTGTGCTAGTTTCTAAGGTACAACAGCATGAATCAGCGATACGTGTACATCGTTCCCCTCTTTCTTGGGCCTCCCCCTAACCCTCTCCCGTCCCATCCCTCTAGGTCACCACAGAGACCAAGCCGAGCTCCCCGTGCTATGCAGCAGCTTCCCACCAGCCATCCACTCTACACCTGGTAATGCTTACATGTCAGTGCCGCTGTCTCCATTCGTCCCACCCTCTCCTTTCCCCACTGTGTTCACAAGTCCATTCCCCATGTCTGAGTCTCTATTGCTGCCCTGCAAATAGGTTCATCTATACCCTTTCTCTAGATTCCATATATATGCAGTAATAAACGATATTTGTTTTTCTCCTTCCAACTTCACTCTGTATGGCAGACTCTAGGTTCATGCACTTGCAAGTTTTAAATGAGATTTCTTGTCTTTAAAACAATAAAGCGTTCATGTATTTTTTTAATCTCTTCTAAATGTTGATCTTTATGACTTTTGCTTTTTTTTTTAATTTCCATAAAATCAGGAGTGCTTCTGAAAAGAAATCTCAGGAGGCTTTCTAAAAATAGCCATCTTTGCAAAAACGTTCAGATTTGAAAATGAAATGCGTCCCTAGTAATTGAATCCCCCTGCAAACCAATTCATCTTGGTTCTGTGTAGCAGAGAAAATTGCAGGGTGAGAGGCGTCACGGAGCAAATTACTTGTGCTGCATGACTTGCAAACTTGCTTGAACAAAAACCCGGAGCCTAGATGCACACAAAGAGATGATTTAAGTTTTCAGTTTTATGATAGTGATATGACATTTCATCTCTTGGAACACAGTTGTGTTCTATGAGTTTTAATCTGGTTGGGGACCATCTTGTCTCTTTCATGGTGGCACACCTCTAGTTATATTAATGATGGGTGTTATCCTGATGCATAATCTAACTTTTATAGTCTCACTAGAGTTGCAGAATAAGGAAACCGGCTGTCACACACATGATGCTGTTGTAGCTGCATCTACAATGGATCATCTGTGTATAATCAAACTCTCCTTAAGCTTGTACTGTACATTCTACACGCTTAAAAGGTGCACATTCTATGAATCATTTGGCTTCACGGTATCTTATATTGAAGTGAGCCAGTGTGATGGCCACCTACTTCAACTGTATCAGGGAGATAACCTGTAAAATCCATATCTGCTCATGTCTCTTACAGCAAACATCATTGGTGGAATAAAATACTAAAAGGTTTCCAATTTTTAGATAAAAAATAAAATGATATATAGTAGTTTTCTCCCCCTTCTTTGAAATATAATCAACATTTAACATTTAAGGTTTTACTAGTTTATACTGTACATCATAATGATTTGATGCTTGTTTATATTACTGATTACCACGGTAAGTTTGGTTAATATCCATTATGTCATATAGCTACAATTTTGAATCTTACTATGAGTTACTCTTTTAGCCCTTTTCAAATGTACAACATAGTATTGTTGGCGACCGTCAGGAGGCTCTACATTACATCCTCAGAACTTACTTATCTGATAACTGGAGTTGTATACTTTTTAACCACCTTCACCTCCCCTGGTGGTTCAGACAGTAAGTTATCCGCCTGCAGTGCAGGAGACTGTGGTTCACTTCCTGGGTTGGGAAGGTCCCCTGGAGGAGGGCATGGCGAATAACTGCAGTATTCTTGCCTGGAGAATCCCCATGGATAGAGGAACACGGTGGGCAACAGTCCATGGGGTTGCAAAGAGTCAGACACGACTGAAGCGACTGAGCACACACACACACACACATGTTATATATGCAAGTTGTTAAGGGAGTAAGTGCTGAGCTCTCATCACAAGAGATGAGAAATTTTTAATGTTTAATTTTATGTGAATGTGAAACGATGGATGTTCATTAAATTTATTGTCATAATCATGATCTCTGACTGTACTGTGTTGTACACCTTAAACTTATACAGTGCTATATATCGATAAAACCGGAAGGAAAGAAACCCCAGGAAGTCTAGAAACTCATTGATAGCATAAGTAATGGAAATAGAAATACATTCCTATCCCAGCTCATCAATGACATGTCACATTTCTTTTCTTCTGTGTGTTAAATGGGAAAAAAAAGCCCAGTGGTTTTTCTCAGAATATTTCCATTGAATTGTTTTTACCTTGGTGCCTGGACTTTTCTTCCTTGCCAGTCTTCAGCGCTCTCTTGAAATTCATGAAGGCACACCATAGATTAGCCACCAAAGCTTTATTTTTATGCCTGTTTTCTTTTGTACACTGTACTGTATCACCAAATAGGCTATAATTTTGACTTTAATTAAGGTGGAATGCATTAAAATCTTTTATTACATTTTTGGTACAAGGCTGGACTCAGAATTTGCTATTATGCATTTAGATTTCTTTGTATAAGCTTTAATGTGAATATTCTTTATTGATTCTCTTTTGAGATTGGTTTGTATTTTCTGTTTTATGCTTTTGATCTAAAAATAGCATTTAGCTTTCACATTTCTTTTATTTAAAAAAATTAATTTTATTGAAGTATAGTTGATTTATAATGTGTTAATTTTGACTGTACAGCAAAGTGATACAGTTATATGTATATATTGGATTTCATATTCTTTTCTCCATGGTTTATCATGGGGTATTAAATATAGTTCCCTGTGCTATATAGTAGGATATTTCCAGGAGAAATATCAATAACCTCAGATATGCAGATGACACCACCCTTATGGCAGAAAGTGAAGAGGAACTAAAAAGCCTCTTGATGAAAATGAAAGAGGAGAGTGAATTGGCTTAAAGCTCAACATTCAAAAAACTAAGATCATGACATCTGGTCCCATCACTTCATGGCAAATAGATGGGGAAACAGTAGAAACAGTGTCAGACTTTATTTTTGGGGGCTCCAAAATCACTGCAGATGTTGATTGCAGCCATGAAATTAAAAGACGCTTACTCCTTGGAAGAAAAGCTATGACCAACCTAGATAGCATATTGAAAAGCAGAGACATTACTTTGCCAACAAAAGTCCGTCTAGTCAAGGCTATGTTTTTTCCAGTGGTCAGGTATGGATGTGAGAGTTGGGTGGTGAAGAAAGCTGAGCACCGAAGAATTGATGCTTTTGAACTGTGGTGTTGGAGAAGACTCTTGAGAGTCCCTTGGACTGCAAGGAGATCCAACCAGTCCATCCTAAAGGAGATTAGCCCTGGGTGTTCTTTGGAGGGACTGATGTTGAAGCTGAAACTCCAATACTTTGGCCACCTCATGCGAAGAGTTGACTCATTGGAAAAGACTCTGATGCTGGGAGGGATTGGGGGCAGGAGGAGAAGGGGACGATAGAGGATGAGATGGCTGGATGGCATCACCAACTCGATGGACGTGAGCTTGGGTAAACTCGGGAGTTGGTGATGGACAGAGAGGCCTGGCGTGCTGTGGTTCATGGGGTCGCAAGGAGTTGGACACGACTGAGAGACTGAACTGAACTGTGTGTGTCTGTTTCATATTTGATAGTTCGCATCTGCTAATCCCACATCCCTAATCCATCCTCCCTCGCCTCATGGCAACGACAAGTCTGTCCTCTAGGTCTGTGAGTTTGTTTCTGTTTTATAGATATGTTCATTTATGTCATATATTCGATTCCACATATAAGTTATATCATATGATATTTGCCTTTCTCTTTCTTACTCCACTTAAGACGATAATCTCTAAGTCCATTTATGTGGTTGTAAATGGCATTATTTCATTCTTGTTTATGGCTGAGTGATATGGCTCTCATTTATATGTGGAATCTAAAATGCATCTCTCCTGTGATGGACATTTAGGTTGCTTCCACGTCTTGGCCATTGTAATCGTGCTGCAATTAACATTGGAGTGCATGTATCTTTTTGAAAATATGGTTTTCTCCACATATATTGCATTTCCTTTACTTTTCACATCCATCTTGACAGTGGAGGATTCACTTTTCTTTACTGTTGTGGTCTCATCCCCCTGTTAAGGGCTAACACTTTCCTCTTGTTTGGGCATGGTGCAGAAGCCTTGGTCCAACCTCCCCTCCTGGCCAAGAGATCAGTAGCTAGGATTAAGTCACTACATAACATATTTGGTGAAGTGCTAGTCTGAATAAGGGAGCAATGCAACCATATGTTGTAGGACCTAGCCAAAGTGTGCTGGCATAAGCAGAAGAACAGAAGGAAGTGAATTCTCAGATGTTGGATGAAGGGATGTGGAACATGAAGTCAGATAGAGGAGAGCTTATCAATTTGGGAGTACTCTCCTGGGATACAATCAACAAAATGAAAAGGTAACTATAGGATAGGAGAAAATATTTGCAAATCACATATCTGGTAAGGGGTTAATTAATATCCAAAATATACAAGGAACTCATGCAACTCAATAACAAAAAAGCAGATAAGCTTATTGAAAAATGGGTAAAGGATCTGAATCTGAATGGGTAAAGATCTGTATAGTCAAGGCTATGGTTTTTCCAGTAGTCATGTATGGGTGTGAGAGCTGGACAAGAAAAAAGCTGAGGGCCAAAGAATTGATGCCTTTGAACTATGGTGCTGGAGAAGACTCTTGAGAGTCCCTTGGACTGCAAGGAGATCAAACCAGTCAATCCTAAAAGAAATCAACCCTGAATATTCATTGGAAGGACTGATGCTGAAGCTGAAACTCAGATACTCTGGCCACCTGATGTAAAGAGCCAACTCATTGAAAAAACCCTGATGCTGATAAAGACAGAAGGCAGGAGAAGTCGGGGATGACAGAGGATGAGATGGTTGGATGGCATCACCAACTCAAAGGACATGAGTTTGCGCAAATTCTGAGAGATAGAGAAGGACAGGGAAGCCTGGCGTGCTGCAGTCCTGGGGTCACAAGAGTCAGACATGAAAGAGTAACTGAACAACAAAGGATTTGAATAGACATTTCTCAAAAGAAGATATACAAATGGCCAACGGATACATGAAAATGTGCTGAGCTTCACTAATCATCAGGTAAGTGCAAATCAAAACTACAATGAGAGATTACCTCACGCGTGTGCGAATGGTTATTATCATAAAGACGAAAGATAACAAATGTTGGTGAGGATGCAGGGAAAGGGAACATCTGTGTACTCTTGGTAGGAATGTAAATTAGCATAGACACTACGGAAAACAGTGGGAACACTGGAAAAGACACTGATGCTGGGAAAGACTGAAGGCAAAAGAAGAGGGCAGCAGAGGATAAGATGGTTAGATGGCATCACCGACTCAATAGACACAAATCTGTGAAAACTCCAGGAGACAGTGAATGACAGGGAACCCTGACATAGTGCAGTCCATGGGGCTGCAAAGAACTGGACATGATTTAGCGACTGAACAGCAACAACATGGAAAACAGTATAGAGGGCCCTCAAAAAATTGAAATAGAACTACCATATGATCAGCAATTTCACTTATGAAGGCATATCTAAGAGAGATGAATCCTTATCTTGAAGAGTTAGCTGTACTTCTATGTTCATTGCAGCAGTATTCACAATAACCAAAATATGGAAACAACTTAAATCTTTGTCCGTGGATGAATAATAAAGAAAATGTGGCATATAAATACAGTGGAATATTATTCAGCCATGAATAAGAAGGAAATACGGGCATTTATAACAACACAGATGAACCTGAAAGACATAATACTAAGTACAATAAGGCAGACACAGAAAGACAAATATTGCATACTCTTATTAATATGTAGAATCAAAAATGATCAAACTCATAGAAACGGAGGGAAGATGGGACTTCCCTGGCGGTCAGTGTTTAAGACTCTCTTCACCTGCAGGGGGTGGGAGTTCGATCCCTGGTCAGGAATTAACCTGTATGCCACGCAGTGTGGCCAGAAACAAACAAATAAAAAAGATGAAAGAAGTGGACAACTGGATGGGGCTGGGAGTAGGGGATACGAGGAGATGTTGGTCAAGGGCTACAAAGTTTCAGTTACACAAGATAAGCTCTGGAGAGCTAATGTAATACAACAAAGTGACTACAGTTAATAATATTATATTGTATGCTTGAAAACTTGCTAAAATGGTAAACATTAAGTCTTCTCAAACCACACATACAAAAAAAGGTAACTATATGAGGTGACAGAAACACCCTCTTCCAACAACACAAGAGAAGACTCTACACATGGACATCACCAGATGGTTAACACCGAAATCAGATTGATTATGTTCTTTGCAGCCAAAGATGGAGAAGCTCTATGCAGTCAGCAAAAACAAGACTGGGAGCTGACTGTGGCTCAGGTCATGAACTCCTTATTATCAAATTCAGACTTAAATTGAAGAAACTGGGGAAAACCACTAGACCATTCAGGTATGACCTAAATCAAATCCCTTATGATTATACAGTGGAAGTGAGAAATAGATTAAAGGGATTAGATCTGATAGACAGAGTGCCTGAAGAACTATGGACAGAGGTTTATGACATTGTACAGGAAGCAGTGATCAAGACCATCCCCAAGAAAAAGAAAGGCAAAAGGCAAAACGGTTGTCTGAGGAGGCCTTACAAACAGCTATGAAAAGAAGAGAAGTGAAAGGCAAAGGAGAAAAGGAAAGATACACCCATTTTAATGCAGAGTGCCAAAGAATAGCAAGGAGAGATAAGAATGCCTTCCTCAGCGATTAATGCAAAGAAATAGAGGAAAACAACAGAATGGGAAAGAATAGAGATCTCTTCAAGAAAATTAGAGATATCAAGGGAACATTTCAGGGAAAGATGAGCACATAAAGGACAGAAATGGTATGGACCTAACAGAAGCAGAAGATATTAAGAAGAGATGGCAAAAATACACAGAAGAACTGTACAAAAAAGATCTTCACGACTCAGATAATCATGATGGTGTGATCACTCACCTAGAGCCAGACATCCTGGAATGTGAAGTCAAGTGGGCCTTAGGAAGCATCACTACAAACAAAGCTAGTAGAGGTGATGGAATTCCAGTTGAGCTATATCAAATCCTAAAAGATGATGCTGTGAAAGTGCTGCACTCAATGTGTCAGCAAACTTGGAAAACTCAGCAGTGGCCACAGGACTGGAAAAGATCAGTCTTCATTCCAATTCCAAAGAAAGGCAATACCAAAGAATGCTCAAACAATGACACAATTGCACTCATCTCACACGTTAGCAAAGTAATGCTCAAAATTCTCCAAGCCAGGCTTCAACAGTACATGAACTGTGAACTTCCAGATGTTCAAGCTGGATTTAGAAAAGGCAGAGGAACCAGAAATCAAATTGCCAACATCTGTTGGATCATCGAAAAAGCAAAAGAGTTCCAGAAATACACCTACTTCTGCTTTATTGACTATGCCAAAGCCTTTGACTGTGTGGATCACTACAAACTGTGGAAAATTCTTTAAGAGATGGGAATACCAGATCATCTGACCTGCCTCTTGAGATTTCTGTATGTAGGTGAAGAAGAAGCAGTTAGAACTAGACATGGAACAACAGACTGGTTCCAAATTGGAAAAGGAGTACATCAAAGCTGTATATTGTCACCCTGCTTATTTAACTTATATGCAGAGTACATCATGAGAAATGCTGGGCTGGATGAAGGCTAAGCTGTAGTCAAGAGTGTGGGGAGAAGTACCAATTACCTCAGATATGCAGATGACACCATACTTACAGCAGAAAGTGAAGAAGAACTAAAGAGCTTCTTGATGAAAGTGAAAGATGAGAGTGACAAAGTTGGCTTAAATCTCAACATTCAGAAAACTAAGATCATGGCATCTGGTCCCATCACTTCATGGCAAATAGATGGGGAAGCAGTGGAAACAGAGACAGACTTCAGATTTTGGGCTCCAAAATCACTGCAGATGGTGACTGCAGCCATGAAATTAAAAGACACTTACTCCTTGGAAGGAAAGTTATGACAACCTAGACAGCATATTAAAAAGCATTTATGTTACTTTGCCAACAAAGGTCCGTCTAGTCAAAGCTATGATTTTTCCGGTAGTCATGTATGGATGTGAGAGTTGGACTATAAAGAAAGCTGAGCACTGAAAAATTGATGCTTTTGAACTGTGGTGTTGGAGAAGACTCTTGAGAGTCCCTTGGACTGCAAGGAGATCCAACCAGTCCATCCTAAAGGAGATCAGTCCTGGGTGTTCATTGGAAGGACTGATGTTGAAACTAAAACTCCAATATTTGGCCACCTGATGTGAAGAGCTGACTCTTTGGAAAAGACCCTGATGCTGGGAAAGATTGAAGGCGGGAGGAGAAGGGGACGACAGAGGACGAGATGGTTGAGTGGCATCACCAACTCAATGGACATGAGTTTGAGTAAACTCTGGGAGTGGGTGATGGACAGGGAGGCCTGGCGTGCTGCAGTCCATGGGGTCACAAAGAGTTGGACATGACTGAGCAACTGAACTGAACTGAATGTGAGGAGACGGATATATTTATTGACTTGATTATTGTGAATATTTTGCAATGTGTACACATATCAAACTATCCAGTTGTATTCCTTAAGTATACAAAAGTTCTCAGTGTCTATTAAAACTCAATAAAATTCTTGAAAGAGAAGTTATTGAGGCTTCTGCCTTGCTTTCTCTTACAGGTTACTGCACTGAGAGGAAGCCTTGTCATGAGGATAGTCAAACTATTTGGAGAAGTCTATAGGGCAAGGCACTGGGGCCTCCTGCCAACAGCCAGAATGAACTTCCCATCCATGGCTCTTGGACTTGGACCATCCATCCCCAGTGAAGTCTTCTGGGACGGAGCATAACCAGGGCCTGAGGACCAAGCAAGCTATACAAGCGGGCAGCTCAGATCTCCATAACTATACCATTGTGAAATCTGCAACCTTCCGTCAGCTCATGTCTGTGGCCACATTTGGAAGGGGGATCTGGTGGCTCACTGATGGAGGAGGAAAAAGGACAAGCTTGGGTGTTGGTTGGTGTGTATGGTTACAAGCCAAAAACACAGTAATTCGCTATGACTGTCCCCAGGATTGGCCTTCCTTCTAATGGGTGGAGCTTCAGTGGTGTATCTGGTCATCTGCTGGTCTAGATGGAAAACATATGTCAACCATCTATCTCCTATCTCTACACATAGACTCATCAGCAGTAACAGATGGCTTGTCAGCTGATGAGGGGTCTCTGGAGAAGGGAACGGCAATCCACTCCAGTATTCTTGCTTGGAGAATCCCATGGACAGCGGAACCTGTCAGGCTACAGTCCATGGGGTCACAAAGATTCGGATACTGAGCGATTAACATTACTGGAAGGAGAAACATTGGAAGGTCATCGTTCAAGGAGGCCTGAGGTGGGGTATGTCGATGGACTTACGACCGTAGGCACAAATGAAGATGTCTCTACCCATGTCAGTACTCCCCAGAAAGCCTCTGCCTTGAAAGGAAGAGGCTCTGAATAACCACATCTTTTCAACCATTCACTTTCCATTTTATTTTAAATTTATTGTTTTCGAAAGTATATCCCTGGTGGCTCAGATGGTAAAGAATCTGCCTGCAATGTAGGAGACCCAGGTTCGATTCCTGGGTTGGGAAGATCCCCTTGAGAAGGGAATGGCAACCATGGAGTTGTCCATGGACTCACAAAGTGTTGGACACAACTGAGTGGCTAATACATACAATGTATACCCAGGGCTTCCCCGGTGGCTTAGTGGTAAAGAATCTGCCTGCCAATTCAGGAGACTTGGATTTGATCCCTGGGTCTGGAAGTTTCCCTAGAGAAGGAAATGGCAAACCACTCCAGTATTCTTGCCTGTAGAATCCCATGGACAGAAGAACCTGGCGGGCTACAGTCCACAGGATCGCCAGAGAGTCAGACCTGACTTAGAGACTGAACAACCACAAGAATGTATGCCCCAGACACTTTACGTTTTGGCTTAAGACACCAATGACCAAAGTAGCTTCCATTTAAGAGAGGCACATTCACGCCAATTTGCTTCATTTTATCTGGAGAAGGCAATGGCACCCCACTCCAGTACTCTTGCCTGGAAACTCCCATGGGTGGAGGAGCCTAGTAGGCTGCAGTCCATGGGGTCGCTAAGAGTCAGAAACAACTGAGCGACTTCACTTTCACTTTTCACTTTCATGCATTGGAGAAGGAAATGGCAACCCACTCCAGTGTTCTTGCCTGGAGAATCCCAGGGACAGGGGAGCCTGGTGGGCTGCCGTCTATGGGGTCGCACAGAGTCGGACACGACTGAAGTGACTTAGCAGCAGCAGAAGTGAAGTCAGAGATAGTAGATACCCTGCTCAGGGTCACCGAACGGGCAGGTGAGGGTCGATTCTGGTTTCCAGACTGGTATTCTGTCTGTGGCTCCTTGGGCAGTTGAGTGGAGGGAAATCAGAGCCCAGTCGCCAGCAGGCGGCGCCTGACTCTCGTTTGTCTGAGTCCGGCCACTGGACCGCCCAGGGCAGGCTTGTGCAGTCAGCCTGCCTGTGTGCCCGACCTGCAACGGATGAGTGGACTCAGTTCTCCAGTGTCCTTCCTTTCTGACCCTCCGCCTAACACTCACATTCTAGAGCTGCTCCACTTTGTGTGCTCACTCAGGGGTCACTGCAGACCTGAGGATGCTGCCGGGTGCCGCCCAGTCCCCAGCAAGAACCGGACAAGGGTTAGCACCCATAATGGAGGTCATCAATTTCCAACTTTAGTGCTAATAATAGCCTTTCCCTTCCTGACACACTACAAATGAGCTTGCTCGGAGGTTTATCTTTGTGGCATGGTTATTGATTCTTTTTTTTTTCTTTCAAATCTGTCTTGATGATGTATGCTTTCTCTAGCAGAACTCAGTTTCGCTGTGTTTCTTTTTTTCTGCTTTCTCGTGTATCACGGTCCCCTCTTTGGCTGTGGGAGAACCTGTGAATTACAAATTCATTCAATCAGGACAGATGTGTATTGAGTACTTCCTGTACGCCTGGCTCCAGGCTGAGAGCCCTGAACTAAAGTCCCAGCCCTCATGGAGCCTCCATTCTAGGAAAGGAGACAGAGTAAACAAAGTAAATAAGGAAAATGCATGATTTGTCGGTGGTGTTAAGTGCCAGGAAGGAAAATCAAGCAGAGAACGGGAAGAGGGAGTTGGGGAGGTGAGAGTCTGGGGGAGGTCTGCATTGTAAACGAAGGGGTCAGACCCAGGCTCACAGAGGGGGTGACATTTGAACCAAGACCCGAAGAAGCAGGTATTTGGGAGGAAGTTTTTTTAGGGAATGCATAAGTTAAAGGGCCCGCTGCAGGAGTAAGCCTGGTACGTGTGGGAGCAACAGGCAGCCTGGTGTGGCTTCACTGGAGTGAAAAGGGGAGGTGAGGTCGGAGAAGTAATGGGAGGGGTCACAGAAGGGGAAGGGCTTCGTGGTCCACAGGGACGTTGCTGGTGAGGATGTTGTTGGTGTTGACCGACAATGAGAAACGCAAGCAAGGAGAAATGGTCGGTGGAGGAGGAGGTGAGAGGGCCTCTTTCTAGAAAACACTTTAACTTGCATTCCTTCTCAATAGCCTCCCTCTGGAATTTGGAGGAAGGGACCAAACCTTAAACTGTTGTTATTGTTCAGTCGCTAAGTTGTGTCCGATTCTTTGTGACCCCATGGACTGCAGCACGCAAGGCTCCCCTGTCCTTCACTGTCTCCTGGGTTTGCTCAAACTCATGTCCATGGAGTCCATGGTGATGCTATCTAACCATTTCATGGTTTGCAGTCCCCTTCTCCTTTTGCCCTTCGTCTTTTCCAGCATCAGGGTCTTTTCCAATGAGTCGGCTCTTTGCATCTGGTGGCCAAAGTATTAGAACTTCAGCTTCAGCATCAGTCCTTCCAATGAATACTCAGGGCTGACTTCCTTTAAGACATGGATTAGGATGAGAGAGAGCCTGGTGGCTAGCTTGAAGAGGGTGACAGAGGTGAAGGTGATGAGCTCTGGTCAAACGTGGGTGGGTTGTGAAAATAAAACCCATGACATTTGTATAGTCCAGCTCTCACAACCATACATGACTACTGGAAAAACCATAGTAGTCATGTATGGATGTGAGAGTTGGACTATAAAGAAAGCTGAGCACCGAAGAATTGATGCTTTTGAACTGTGGTGTTGGAGAAGACTCTCGAGAGTCCCTTGGACTGAAAGGAGATCCAACCAGTCCATCCTAAAGGAAATCAGTCCTGAATACTCATTGGAAGGACTGATGCTGAAGCTGAAGCTCCAATACTTTGGCCACCTGATGCGAAGAAGTGACTCACTAAAAAAGACCCTGATGCTGGGAAAGATTGAATTTGGGAGGAGAAAGGGACAACAGAGGATGAGATGGTTGGATGGCATCACCGACTCAATGGATATGAGTTTGAGTCAACTCTGGGAATTGGTGATGGACAGGGAGGACTGAAGTGACTTAGCAGCAGCAGCAGGGAGGCCTGGCGTGCTGCAGTCCATGGGGTCACAAAGAGTTGGACACGACTGAGTGACTGAACTGAACGGAACTGACATTTGCTGAGGGACTGGATATGAGACCCAGGAAGGAGAGAAAGCAGAGGATGACTCTTAAATTTTGGGGCGAATTTGGGTGAAGCCCTAGGATAGGAGTAGGGTGGTGTGTGTGTGTGTGCACTGAGCCCAGTGTAAGTCCGAGATCCTTTCAGACAGCCTGGTAGAGAAGAAGGTGGTTGGTCACAGGACTCTGGACTTAGGGAAGTGATCCAAACTGGAGGAAATGCTTTGGCTTCCTCTGTGATAAGGGCAGTTGTGTGTGTGGCATTCTGGAGTGACTTCTCCAAGTGTGGTGATGATGCCAGTATTGACTGAAGGGGTGAGAGCTAAAATTTACCAGGTGCTTCTCAGTGCCAGGCTCTGGGCTGAATGCTCTGTGTGCATCATCTCGCTGAATCCTCACGCTTCCTCAATACCCCAGTTTTATAGATGGAGGAGACTGGGGCACGGGGAGACAGTGAGTCACGACTCACTTTCAGACAAGGAGTTCACTGCTAGGTGCCGCACGCGGTCCGCTCTCCAGAGCCAGCCGAAGTTGCCTCCCCACCCCAGCGGAGGGGACCCCGCCTTCCTCAGCCTCTGTGCTGTGACAAGATCACGGTGGACATGAACTCTGGGGACCATGAGTTTGAGTCCTGCCTCTGATTAACCGACAGCTTTCTTTGGGGAGAATCAAGGGATAGTGCTCAGAGAATTGTCTTCCAGGCAAAGTTTCTTCGTGCCTGCTGTCTTCGCTTTCCCTCTCCAGTCACCAGCCGGCTCTGCCAGCCTAACTCCCTCCAGCCAACTTTCATTTCCTGGCCATGCCAGCCTGATTACTTCTAATTGTCTTTGACTGCTTCCAGCTGGGTCTCCTAGCTGGTGTTCTATGGGAGCACACAGACCGTCTCCCAGCCATATGGTGGGAGGAGATGGAGAAGGAGACAGGGAGGAAGGAAGCAGCTGGTACAAGTCAACTGAGAAAGCTTTTCACGGCTTTCCAGCCCACTGTCGTTGGTAAAATTTTTTTTAAAGGGTTAATGCATCAAAGTTAGGGAATTGTCCGACTCTGACAAGACAATTATATTTGTTGACCACCCATAGGCAACCAACGCTTTAGAAAGCTGTTAGAAATGTCTTCCCCCAGGACAGAGGGGGATCTTGCTGTCTGGAGCAACGAAACTCCACTCATTTGAGAATCCATGAACAATTGCTTTCACTTATGCAATAAATATATACCGAGAAATGGCCATGTCTCAGGCACTGTGCTAGATGCTCTAGGGCAAATATCAATATAATATAAAATAAGGGAGCTCCCATTTGCAAAGAGTCTAAAAGAGAAGCAAGACATTCAGTAGGAAGTAACATAGGACTTTGGGGGGCTTCCCCAGTGGCTCAGTGGTAAAGAATACACCTTCCAGTACAGGAGACACAGGTTCAATCCCTGGGTTGGAAAGATCCTCTGGAGAAGGAAATGGCAACCCACTCCAGTATTCTTGCCTGGAGAATCCCATGGACAGAGTAGCCTGGTGGGCTACAGTCCATGGGGTCGCAAAAGAGTCGGACATGACTTAGTGACTAAAAAACAACAACAATATAGGACTTAAGAAGAATGAGGGATATGGAATAAGAAAGAAGGAGGAGCGATTAGCCTCTTGCAGCTCAGTGATGGTGGAGGGCTTCATGGGGAAGCAAAGTCTGTGTTGGTTAGAAATGGGGTTGGGGCAGCTGACTGGGCAAGTTCATGGCAGAGGCAAAGGTGCAGAGGTGAGGAACCCCCATCCGGATGAAGGCAGCTGAAATGTAGTGCTCAGGGAGGTCCCACAGGCAGATAAGAAATAGAGTTCGAGATAATCAGTAGAGAGTCTTCAGTGCTGGACTGTGCTTTCAGCTAGGTGTTTTCTGCGTTTCTGTCTCATATGAGGGCAGTCTATTGTTTTGGGTACTCATCTGTCCTACATAAAGAGATTTCTGGGTTTATTCCTTTTTAAACAAGGCCATTTCAGAGAACAGGACCTGTAGTTCAAACACCAGTTATGAAGCCCAGGAAGGGTAGGATCTGGACTTCTCTTTGGCATGCATCCCAGCTGATGGAGTTAGCAGTGAGCTTGAATCAAACCCAGGCATCAGGCTTGAAAAAGATTTAACGGGCTTGGATTTTCTCTCTTCTTCACCCCTTTCCTGACCTCCACCCCAAGAGGATAATTAAAAGGAAAGAAAATCTCTATTTCATTGTAAATGTCTTCCACCATGTATGGAAGAATTAGCTAGCTTTTTTTTTTTTTTATTCCATAAAGACACTTTGATGAACTGTCTCTGACATTTGCCTTACATTATAAGAAAGTAATTTCTACATTTTCATACAGAGCTAATTAGCCAAAAATTTAAAGAAAGTTAAGAGTCCCTTGGACAGCAAGGAGAGCAAACCAGTCAATCCTAAAGAAAATCAACCCTAAATATTCACTGGAAGGACTGATGCTGAAGCTGAAGCTCTGATACTTTGGCCACCTGATGCGAAGAGCCAACTCATTGGAAAAGACCCTAATGCTGGGAAAGATTGAAGGCAAGAGAAGAGGGCAGCAGAGGATGAGATGGTTGGGTGGCATCACCAACTCAATGGACATGAGTCTGAGCAAACTCCGGAGATAGTGAAGGACAGGGGACCCTGGTATGCTGCAGTCCTTGGAGTGGCAAACAGTCAGGCAGGACTTGGTGACTGAACAGCAATACTCTATTAATACACATGCTATTAATTGGGAAAACTCTAAAACCTTTCTCTGAAAGAAGAGGCAGAATGGTTTCGCTCTCAAAGTGAGCTCCGTATTTGTCATCCATGAGATGTTTGTTGAACATTCACTCTTCAGGCACCGTGCTGGTCATACAGCCTTTCTCTCCCCTGCCTTCCATTGTCCTAACATTTGATTACTGAATCTGAGACATTATTGTGATTACATTGGCCTTGCAGAAATTATGGGAGTGGAGTGGTGGTAAAGAAGCCCCTTAAGCACAACAAGAAAAACATTTTTAAAGTGTATTTTTAATATTGGGAAAAGGGAACGACGAGAAGGCTGATGGAAAACAACCTCAGTCATAACCCGTGAGTAGCTGATTATAGCATTTTTGAAATGAGATCTACTTAAAATAGGCGTTTCTCTGGGTTAGAAAGCCCCGGAGACACTGGATTAATGACTGCCGAGCATCCCTTTCTCATCCTGCCCCGCCCCAATCTCAGAGCACTGACGTGGATCGTGCCATAATTGTTTACCAAGGAATTAGTAGTGAAAGGAACTTGGTTAGGACCAAATCCTGCCTTTCAGCTCTGATGCTGTAACTCTGACGGGGGGTTAAGTACGCATTAAACGCTGGCGCCTTTTATCTGGCTGCTCAACAGGTAGCATTTTGTAATACAAAAGGGGGGTATCTCCCCCTACCAGCCCTCCACTCGCCACCCCCACCTCCCTGCCCTAATTTTTGCTTTGAGAAGACTTTGGGGATCCCGGAGAGGATCAGAGTGGTCAGGGCGGCTGCACTTGTTTACCAGAGATGAGCAGGGTCCGGGCGCCTCAGAACAAAAGCCTCCAGGAGCAGGGAGCGCTGGTCCACCGCGTCCTGCAATCGCCGGCGTCGTTTCAATGGAAAGCAGCGAAGGTGTAAATGTACAGGCAGAGGGAGCAAACGCCCTGATTCCTACGTTGCTGCTGCTACTATTATTGTTGCGGCTGCTCCTCCTCCAACACCGCGTGCCCGCCTGGTGTGAGCCCAGGCTTTCGCCACTCCATCCTTCCATCCATCCACCCATCCCTCTATCCATCCATCCGGGGTCCAGAGGGTCCTACTGTGTGCGGGGCCTGGGGCTGGATACCGGGCACTTAAACCACAGTCCACCGGCTTCGAGAGCGCCTCCTTCCTTTCCTCCTGCCCCGGGTGGGTGCGGCTGCTGGTGGCGGATTTCTTCGCCGAAAGGTCCAGAAAGCCCAAGCCCAGAAGCCGGGCGAGAGGCACAAGCGGAGGCGGCCCGACTTGGGCGGCCCGGGAGCGCGCATCTCAGAGGCCGCGCGGGGTCCCCCCCAGTCTGGAGCTCAGGTGGCCCCGCCGCCCCCCTCCTAGGGCCCTCCCCTCTCCGGCGAGGGTCGAGTTTGGCTGTTGCGCGCGGGGAAGGAGGGGCTACGAGGGATTTGAAAGTGCACACGCTGCGGAGTGGAGCTCGCATCTGTTCCCGCCGCCCGCGACCGGATTAAATTTCTGCAAATTCAAACTGAATGGGGCTTTCTTCTGCTGCCTTCCAGAGGGCGCCTGCAGCCCGCCGCGCGCGCCGGCTCTCGGGCGGGAGCGGCCGCCCGGCGCGCAGCTAGGAACCAGCGAGCCGGACCCGCGTCCGTGCGGGCCAGCTGGTGGCGGCGAGGGCGGAGGCGGCCAAGGCGCCCCAGACTCCGGGACCAGACATCTCGGCTCCGGGACCCGGCACCAGATCGCGCCCCCAACCGCCCCAACGCCCCTCCACGGCCGGCGCGCTCCCTGCGCACCCGAGCCAGGAGACGGTCACTAGCCGCCTGGACGGGACTCGGGGCAGGGTCTCCGCAAGGAGCCTCAGTAGAAGAACTTCTTGTGGGTGGGGGGCGGGTCCCCGGTACCCCGTGGCCCGGCGGCCGCTATTGTCTGCGCGCGGCGCGCGGCGGCGGCCAGGGGCGCGGGAGCGGCAGGCCGGGCGGGGCCGGGCCCAAGGCAGCTGCGGCGGCGGCGGCGGCGGCGGGAGGAGCCCGGGGAGCCGGCCGAAGAGGAGGAGGAGCCGCGAGCGCGGGAGCCGAACCGGAGCGGTGCGATGCCGGCGGCGGCGGGGGACGGGCTCCTGGGCGAGCCGGCGGCGCCCGGGGGTGGCGGCGGCGGCGCCGAGGACGCGGCCAGGCCGGCGGCCGCCTGCGAAGGAAGTTTCCTGCCGGCCTGGGTGAGCGGCGTGCCCCGAGAGCGGCTCCGCGACTTCCAGCACCACAAGCGCGTGGGCAACTACCTCATCGGCAGCAGAAAGCTGGGCGAGGGCTCCTTCGCCAAGGTGCGCGAGGGGCTGCACGTGCTGACCGGAGAGAAGGTGAGCCGCCCGGGGCTCTGGCCCCTGGATCCCCCCCGCCTCTCAGCCCCGGGATGGGAGATCGGGGCGGGAGGGGCGGTGGGGACCCTACGGAGAGCCCTGCGCTGCGAGTCTGGCTGTGGAGCCCCGGCCCAGCACCCCCCCGCTCCGCCTGCTTTTCCTCTCGGGTTGAACGCGGGGTCGAGCCAAACGCGTGTGCTAGCTCTCGCAGACCGGGATACTGGCATTTCCCAGAGGAGCGATCTGGAGTCACTTTCCCTGGTGGGGTGGGGGAGTGGGGGGCGACTGGTTTCGCCGCGAAGCCAGCCGCCCGCAGCCTTTTTGCATCTCGAAGGGCGCCGCCTGGCGGACACCAGCGCGGGGTTGGGGTGCAGTGCGGGGAGGGGGGCACTCTGCTCTCGGGCCGATAGGGGCGGCAAGATCAGTGGAGAAGCTGGACCCAGGACTAGAGTGCGTGGGCCCTGATGTTGAAGGTGGGAGAGCCGATTAGCCAGCCCTTGGGGCCAATTTAGAGGCTGATCCCCCTCGCGGGCTCTGGGGAGAAGGTAGGGAAAGGCCGAGACCCCAGGGACATTCCCACCTGTGGGGTGCGGAGTTAGGGAACGTTTTACCTGGTCACAGGAGGGTTTTCACACGCCGCCCCTCCCACCATCCACCTTTCCCGCCCCTACGTCCTGGATCACCCTCACCGCACCCCCAGACATCCCACCCCCTCCTTCCCTCCTCACTCCCGCGGCTGGGGTGGGAGCCACTGGCACTGATACCCCCAGACTTCAGATGTTGGGAGAGACCTTATCTTCTAGAAGCGAGGAAAGCAAAGGAAGACCTCCTCCCGCCCCCAAGCCCCCCAGACACCTGAAGGGGCAGCCCCTCCAGCCCCTTGGAAAGTTAGCAGGGTGTGAGCCCTTGTCAGGCAAGGCCCTGCTAGACCTCAGCTGTTCACCTAGATCTGAGAAGAAACTCAATACAGGATGACTTACTTTTGAGATGCTGCGCAAGCTAGCCCGGGAGTTACCCTAAGTTTGGAGCCACTTCAGGCTGGAGCTTCATGGTCATCGCAGACTCAAGGCTCCCCCCATCCCCACCGCAGGCTGGGGCTTGCTCAGCCCAGGTTGGGTGGGTAGCAACTCCCTTTGGTGGCCCATTCAGAGAGAGAGACGCCAGCAGTTTGGGAAAGGCAGGGAGGCTCCGGGCTTCCCACCTGCCCAGCCACTCTCTGCCCTGGGATCCTCTGCCAGTCTGGGGATCCCAGACGCACTGCTGTGGGCCCTCTGACCCCAGGGCGAACTGCCGTGCCCTCTGACCCCCAGCTTCTCCTGGCTTTAACCTCTCTTGCCAGTTCCCTCGTGTGTGCTGGAACCCCTGGCATGTGACTGCAGGTCTTCATCGCCCTTGTCACTTGTTCCCTTCCTACAGTCTCTCGAGGTGGTGTGCCCCTTTGTTTCGGGTAAGTGGGGTTAGCAGTGAGTACTTTTCAAAGTGCCTCTGGCTTCAATTTCCATGCACAAGGGGGAGTGTTTGGGGGAGGAACTCACTGAATGGAGGGGCTCTTTCAAGAAGAAGAAGAAAACCCCTCCAAACCTCCTTCTAGTCCAAAGTGAGCGGCAGCGCCGCTTACTCCTGGGTTCGCAGTGGGCTGGGAACTTAACCCATCGCGTCTGGGAGAAGGCGGGGATGCCCGCGGATCCGGCTCGCTAATTACAGAGCGCTCACTTCCGAGTGCCAGGCACTGGTAATAGAACTTTCTTTTCACTCGAAATGTAGAGCAATCAGTCTGGTTACGTCCATTTCCTCTTTGAAACTTAGCAGAAAGAGACGAGGTGCTCTGCTCACAGCACAATGGGCAACGTTTAGGCGCGCGCGCGCTCCCCCTGCCCGGCCACTTAGCTTGTTCGGGCTGCCTTATTCTCTCCTGTGGCTCGGCTCCTCGCCGCTGCCCTTTCCCTCCCTAACATCAGGCTGTGTGCTTTGGCTGAACGGCCCGGGGTTGCACTCCGAACTCAGTCCCTAGCCGGGTGCTGCGGTTCTGGAGCTCAGGGCTGGGCCCCAGGCACTCTGGAATGCGAGGAATTCCTGCCCGGATGGAGTCCAGTGAGGATTCCGCCCCCCCACCCCTCGCACCCCTTAGGGGCTCACGCCCGTTTTTCTCATCTTGTCTTTTTCAAACGCTGCATTTCACTTCCTCTCCGCAAGGGGAGGACCAATTAATTGGACGTAAAATTATTGCGCTGGACTAACTGATTGAATCTAGTTAAGGAAGGTGGATCTTAGAGTGGTGGAGGACAGTGGGAGATATTTCTGATGTGTGCCCTACTTCAGCCGGGAGAATCAGGGGCTCCGGGACTGCAAGCCTCCTGAGAAGTCTGGATTTTAGTTCACTTAATGGCCAGCTTTAAAGAAACGATGGGTGTCATTCATAGCTTGTATCTCACAGATCCAATAACGCCTTGCTGCTGATGCTGCTAAGTCGCTTTAGTCGTGTGAAACTCTGTGCGACCCCATAGACGGCAGCCCACCAGGCTCTGCTGTCCCTGGGATTCTCCAGGCAAGAACACTGGAGTGGGTTGCCATTTCCTTCTCCAATGCATGAAAGTGAAAAGTTAAAGTGAAGTCGCTCAGTTGTGTCCAACTCTTCGAGACTCCATGGACTGCAGCCTACCAGGCCCCTCCGTCCATGGGATTTTCCAGGCAAGAGTACTGGAGTGAGTTGCCATTGCCTTCTCCTAATAATGCCTTAATGCTTAACTAATAGATTTGGGGTTTTGGCAGATTGCAGAGATTAAAATGTGTGTGTGTGTGTGTGTGTGTGTGTGTATGACTCTACCTTGTGTGTGTGTGTGTGTGTGTGTGTGTGTGTGTGTAGATGACTAACTAGGAAGGACTGCTGAGTTGATGAGTCCCCAGCCCCACTCATGTGCTGGATCCTGTCTTACTAAGAACAAAACAAAGGTGAAATCAACCTCACACAATTTGCAGCCTTCCAGGTCTCTTTAAAAGGTGACCTATTAATAGAGATTTCACCCAGAAAGTGGTTACTCCTGAGAGCCAAGCCAGGGGACAACTGGAGGTGACAGGACCTGGAGGAAGGGAAATGAAATGTCCCCAGAGTAGGTGATGTGAGTGTCCCAGGAGGCCCGCTCCTCTCAATAATTCCCCCTTTGGGGAGGTGCGTACTTTTCGGAGAAAGCTCTTCACTTTTCTTTTTTCCTTTCTTTTTGAGAGGGCACAGACCACAGACCACACACGAAGTCATGAATGCTATACTAAGATGTGTGTCTGGGGGAATCGATGCATTCTGCCCCACCCCTGCCCCCCACAGCACCCCCAGAGTGTAAGGATCCAGGGCAACCTGTCCTGAGGAATCAGTTCAGGAAAAATCTGCAAAGGTGGGTGGAGAAAAGGAAGAAGAGGAGGCGCCCCATGCCCGCAGTTGCGGTCTCAAACTGGGCACGTTATTTTGGGTGATTTATGCCAAAATCCAGAGTATCACTGGTTTAGGGCACTTGGTGTGCGTTGCATTTTGACTTGTGCACGTTTCCAAAAAGCTTTGGGTGCCATGCTCCATGGCACGCTGCGAATTACTCTCTGAATCAGGTTGAAAAACGAGACACTTTTCCCTGACTTTCATCCAATCCTATCTTATCAAGAGGCACCTTTTCCCATCACTGCCTGCAGGACAGTGTCCCCGCCCCCTCTCCCCCGGCCCTGGCTTTTCTTTTGCATACCTCTTTCCAAAGTTGTTTGAGAGTCATTTGAATCCGGTTGGCCCTTTTACTGCTTGAAAAAAACCGACGGCTTTGGGCAGGGCCTCACTTCGTCCTCTAGGAGCTTTCAGGTGGTACAGCCTGCCTTAACGTGGCTTTAAAAATAAATCATTCACTAGATCATGTGAAACTCTTTAACCAGCACATTCTGAGTCTTGTCTTTGACTAAGTTGATGATTAGACGAGGAAAAAAAAATGATGACAGGATCAGACTTTGAAAAGGATTCTCAGTGGCTTTGAGACAAAGAATGAAGTTGCCGTGCGGGAGTATGAAGTGATAACTTGTAAAGTCCCAGAAGGGAGGTGTGCTCACAGCCTCTGATGCTGGTCCCCAATACCTGGGCAATGCAGAGTCTCTGGCACTTGATAGGTTTTGGTACTTAATTTTTCAAAAGTATTTGTTTCTCTATCTATGGCTGCACTGGGTCTTTGTTGCTGCAGGGCTGCTCTTTGTTGCGGTGCACGGACTTCTCATTGCCGTGGCTTCTCTTGTTGCAGAGCACGGGGTCGAGGGTGCACAGATGTCAGTCGTCACAGCACATGAGTGCAGTAGTGTGACATGGGCTCTAGAGCATGGGCTCAGTAGTTCTGCCTCACTGGCTCAGTTGCCTAGCGACTTGCAGTATCTTCCCGGACCAGGGATTGAACCCGGGTCCCCTGCATTGGCAGGTGGATCCTTAACCGCTGGGCCACCAGGAAGGCCCAAGGTTATCACATTTAAAACATGAAGAAAGTGTAGTTGGAGAGGCTGACAGGGATGAGCCTAGGTGCCTTCAGGTATAGAGCTGTTTTCACCGACAGGCAAAACTGCAGGAAGGGGAAAATAGTTATTGCCGCAATTACTTTTTTTGGTGATTAAGTCTCTGTGAAGTTAGGTACGTAAAATGATTGGTTAAGATGCTTAATACCTTGTTCTAACCCTTAGTTTTTTTTTTAAAGCCTGTTAATCATTTTCATTGGAGCTATTTTGGGGCTAAAAATAAGGGTTGCCTGCTTAGGAAGTTGCCAATAATTATGCCCGAGCATAATAGCTCCAGGTACCTGGAGTGAAGGAGTTACTAAAAATAGAATTTACTATGTTTTTCAGAGCAGGAAATATGACTAATTTTAGAGGTGGCCTTTTGGCAGATCTGTTTTTAGCAAGTATTTCGGAGACAAACAGGTGCTAAATCCTGTAGTTTTTTTTTTAAGTGCTAGAAATTTAGGGGTAATAGCTCTGAGGCACAAGAAATGCTTAAGGAACTGGATATTCCTATTAACCCTCAGCAGGGATTTCTTGGCAAGTGAGAGGCATCGGGCAAAAAGCACCTGCTCCAAGAGTCGAGTGTGATAAGGCTGTGCCTATAATTTCGGAGATTGCATGCTGCAGTTCGAAGGCACAGTCTTTTTTGAACTTCCTGCCCTGCCTCATCTTTTTGAAGTCCTTGTGAATGATGGAAATTGGCACGTAGGGCTCGCTTCTCAGTGTTCATTGATCCTCAAGTCCCAAGGACTTCAAAGGACGCTTTGAGTCAGCACAACAGTGCTGAACCATGCCCGTGAAGAGGAGCACAACCTGAAATTTTCTCTGTGGGTGTGTGGAGTCATTGCTACAGGCTGGGCTCAACTACAGCGGTGTGCACACTGGAGGTTGTTCCAGGGCCACATGGTGGTCATCCATGCCCGGGGTTCTCCTCCCAGGAGGTGTGGGGAGTGGCCCCCATTGTCTGCCCTGAGAGGGGGCAGGCTGGGTGTCCTCTGTGAAAAAGTGGGCTGGGCAAGAGGTATCATTTATCTTGGGCTATACACCCCATCTCGATTATTCATGGTAACCGAGCAACCTGCTTGCTCTCTTGGCTAATTGAAACCTATAGATAATCCCTGAGCCTTATTTTTAGCAAACTGGCGAAACCGCTTCCCCCACTCAGCCTGGGCCCTGGCCGCTTTCAAGTGCTGATCTGAATTGAATTTCACGTTCTCTGATGCAGTGCTGCTGGCTGGTAGGATGACCGGCAGGAGAGGGGTGAACCACGGGGCCTGAACGGTACCCAAGGAGGCGGAGGCTTCTACAAAGGCAGAGAGAGCTGTCGCCCCTCCTTTCTCCTGAATGCCAGCTCAGCGGTAGAGCGCTTTGTGGCGTATCCAGAGTCTTCCATGCATTTTCTCATTAGATGCTTGAAGTGACCCTGAGCAAATAAGAACCACCTCTCGGGTATCCTTACCTGCGTTGACCATGAGGAGGTTGGCCTGGGTGGATTTTTTCCTCTGACCTTCTCTTCTCTATTGTCAGGGTGTGCACATGCTAAGTTGTTTGAGTCGTGTCCCAACTCTTTGCGACACTGTGGACTGTAGCCCACCAGACTGCTCTGTCCGTGGGATTCTCCAGGCATGAATACTGGGGTGGGTTGCCATGCCCTCCTCCAGGGGATCTTCCCGATCCAGGGATCTAACCCACGTCTCCTGCGTTTTCCGCATTGGATGCCCTAACAAATGACCGAAAGGGGAGGGGAGTTTGGGGGAGAATGGATAGATGTGTATATATGGCTGAGTGGCTCTGCTGTGCACCTGAAGCTATCAGAATGTTGTTAACTGGCTACTGGTGCTCAGTTGCTAAGTCACGTCCAACTCTTTGGACATGGACTGTAGCACGCCAGGCTCCTCTGTCTTCTGCCATCTCCTGGAGTTTGCTCACACTCATGTCCATTGAGTCAGTGATGCTGTCCAACCATCTCTTCCTCTGCCACCCCTGTCTCCTTTTGCAATACAAAATAAGAAGTTTCTTTCAAAAAATGACCACAAACTGGGGGACTTAAAACAACAAAATTTTATTTTCTTAGACTTCTGGAAGCCCAGAGTCCAAAATCAAGGTGTGGGTGAACCTCTGAAAGCTTTAGGGGAGGTTCTGGTACTTGCCAACCATCCCTGGCGTGTCTGGGCTTGGGGCTGCAACACCCCAGCGTCTGCCTCTGTCCTCACAGGTCCTTCTATCCCCTGTGAGTCTTCTCTGTCTCCAAATCTCCCTCTCCTTATAAGGACACCAGCCATGCGATTTAGAAAAGTAGTAAAAGTGTCAGTCACTCAGTTGCGTCTGACTCTTTGCAAGCCCCTGCCAGGCTCCTCTGTCCATGGGATTCTCCAGGCAAGAATACTGGAGTGGGTAGCCATTTCCTTCTCCAGGGCATCTTCTGGACCTAGGGGTTGAACCCAGGTCTTCGGCATTGCAGTTCAGTTCAGTCACTCAGTTGTGTCCAACTCTTTGCGACCTCATGGACTACATTGCAGGCAGATTCTTTACTGTCTGAGCCACAAGGGAAGCCAGTCCAAATGGATTTAGGGTCCACTGTAAACTAGTAGGAGCTCGCCTTGATGACATCTGCAAAGATCCCATTTCTCATAAGGCCATATTCACAGGTGCCAAGGGTGGGTGGGACCTACGCATCTCTCTGCGGGGCACAGTTCAACCCGCAACAGCTTCTTAGATGATGAGGACTGGATTGTAGGTGACTTCCTGGGAAGCAGACCTTGGGAAGGAAGGAGTGTGGTCTTGTGGGCTTGGTGTATATCAGCACCGTGAGAGGAGGAGAGGTGAGGGGAGGCGGGGGGAGAAGTCAGGCAGCCTTGGACCCTGATGCAGTCCCAGCTCAAGTCCTCCACCCACGCCATGCTGTTCTCCAGTAGCTGAGACGTCCAAACTGGAGGCTTTAGGTCCTTATATCTTTATATCTAGGGAGGGGTCCGGGTTGGGGGGAAGGGCCCTGGAAGATCATTGGCTGGGAGCGGCCCTGGAGAGGGGCGTGGCCTTGGACACTCGCCAAGGGCAGTTTCTGGGGCGAGCTCGCAGCAGAGTTCAGCAGCTGCGGAGGAAGTTCTTGGCCCAGAAGGGGAAGCGGGGCAGCGGGGCCAGGTGTCCACGGTTTCCTGCGGGAGACGGGCCAGAGTTCAGGGTCTTGATCTGAATCCAGGCCAGTTCCATAAACGGAGTGGGGGGCTCCCTGCGTCACCTTGCCCACCTAGTGTGGAGCTAGCCTCCTCTGGAATGAGGGAACAGCTCACAGAGGCTAGTTCCCAACACCGAGCATCATCGTGGGAATATTCCGGCATCATGTTTCTTTTCACTAGGATGCCCAGGGCTCTCTGTTGGGTTTGTGGGTGCTTTTGAGATACAGTTATACATTCTATGTATTTTCTCTTGAGGATGTCATGGCCACAGAGTTGGGCTAACTTGTCCGCCAGTGGGTCTAATCAAGAGACAGTGGGAGAGACCCTCCCTTTTGATCACTCCTGAGTTGTGGGGAACTGGATAGTTCTCTGAGTCCTGGTTTGGGACATTTGGGTGACAGAAGGGTTGCTAGGTGAGCGCCATCTCCTAACATCCTGTTACCACCTCCACTGAACTGGCTCTGCCCTTCCTAGCTGCTGCTGCTGCTAAGTCGCTTCAGTTGTGTCTGACTCTGTGCGACCCCACAGACGGCAGCCCACCAGGCTCCCCCGTTCCTGGGATTCTTCAGGCAAGAACACTGGAGTGGGTTGCCATTTCCTTCTCCAATGCGTGAAAGTGAAAAGTGAAAGTGAAGTCGTTCAGTTGTGTCCGACTCTTAGCGACCTCGTGGACTGCAGCCTACCAGGCTCCTCTGTCCATGGGATTTTCCAGGCAAGAGTACTGGAGTGGGGTGCCATTGCCTTCTCTGCCCTCCCTAACTATGCGGTTTCTACTTACTGAATCCTTTTTGGTTTTTAATCACTTGTATGTGTTTATGTTTTAAGAGTCATTTGGTTAAAGTCTAGAATGGGTGATACAGACACGTGGTCTTAAATGGAAAGGTTTCCAGAGAGGGTGCAGCTAGAGGTAATTCTGCCTCTACCTGGGTGCCTGGGTGTTTGTTGGGTTCCTCTCCCCAGAGGCAGTCCCGCTTCTGGCTTCCTGTGTCTCCTTCCACACTTACTCCATCTGCATCCAAGTGTGCATACATTTGATATTCTATACGCATACATTTGTAAATGGATAGATATAGGAAGAGATATTTTTACACCATACTTGCTGTTCAGTGTGTTGCTTTTTTCACTTAGCAGTATGTCTCGAACATCCTTTCCCCAAATTTACTAAAGAATTGTCTTACTCTTTTTAATTACTGCGTGGTATTTAGTACATGCTGTTGTTGTTCGGTTGCTAAGCCGTGTCCGATTTTTTTCAACCCCATGGACAATAGCCCGCCAGGCTCTTCTGTCCATGGGTTTTTCCAGGCAAGAATACTGGAGTGGGTAGCCATTTCCTTCCCCAGGGGATCTTCCCAGACCAGGGATCAAAACTGCATCTCCTGCACTGGCAGAAGGATTCTTTACCACTATGCCACCATGGAAGCCCATTCAGTACATGGAGGTACCATATTTATTTAGCCATTCCTTGATGAGGAAGTCAATGGACATTAGTTAACAAATTAAGCACAATTAAAGAATGGGCATTTAGGTTGCATACGATTTTTTTGTTACAGTAAATCCCCTACATATGAATTGAGTTCTGTTCTGAGAGCACATTCTGAGAGTAAGTCCAGTTTGTTTGGAAATCCAACAAAGTTAGCCTAGGTACCCAACTAGTGCAATCAGTCATAGAGTACTGTGCTGTAATAGGTGTATAATACTTTTCACACAAAGAATACATAAAAACAAACACAAAAGTAAAGAAAACCTTTTTAGTCTTACAGTGCCTTGAAAAGTATAGCACAGTACCACAGCTGACATGCACGGGATGGCGTCTCGTGAACAGGCAAGAAGCGTTACTGACTAGAGGTGGGAGATGGTAGAGCGGAAGGATCATTAGCAATAGGAGGTGAAGGGCAAGCTGCAGTGTCACTCCAGTTGATGGCAGAGGCTCTGAGCTTGAAATAAAGATACTGAGCGACTGGACTCTATACAGTGCTGTACAGTGAAGTACACAAAAGCACAACCATTTGTAGAGGATGCAGGCGCGTGACAATGTACACCAGACATGTGAACTTACTTGCGTGATTGGACGTGTGATTGCCCAGTTGCATCTTTGAAAGTTCACAGCTTGAAGGTTCGTATGTAGGGGACTTGCTGTATCTCCAAATTGTGGTGTAGTACATATCTGTGCCTATGTATCATCTTGTAAATGTTCAAGTATATCTGAGGTTTAAATTCCTAGTTCTAGGTGGAAGGGTATGTCTGATTTTCTTTTTTTTTGGCCGCACTGTGTGGCTTTCAGGGTTTTAGTTCCCCGACCAGGGATCAAACCCTGGCCCTGGTAATGACAGTGCCCACTGAGTCCTAACCACTGGACGCCAGGGAATCCCCAAGGATATGACTGTTTAAACTGTTGATGAGTCTTGCCAAATTGCCTGCCAAGGAAGTTGTCCTAGTTTATACTCTCATCAACCTGGTGTGGGGACATCTCTCCAGATTTTTATCAGTATAAGATACTGTCAGACTTTTTGATCTTTGCCAATCTAGTTGGTTAAACTTAATATCTTGTACTATGTGTAGTTTATCATATTTGTGAGTTGAACATATTTCATATGTCCAACAACAATTTGCATTTCATTTCTGTTCATTGTTCGTGACCATTCACCATTTTCCCTTGGGTTGTTGGTCTTTCTCTTCCTGATTTATAAGCACTTGTATGTATTAAGGCAATCAGTTCTCTTTCATGTATTTTGAATCCTCTTTTTGATGTATTTTGAAGCCTGACCCATCTTGCTTGCTCCCTGTTTCCTCTTTGTCTTAGTTTCTTGGTAGTTCTCGCAGTGGTTCCCTGGATTCCATTAACTAGCAAGGGACCATAGCTGAGCTGTGAGGTTCTGTTCAGTTCAGTTCAGTCACTCAGTCTTTGCGACCCCATGGACTGCAGCATGCCAGGCCTCCCTGTCCATCGCTAACTCTTGGAGCTTACTCAAACTCATTGAGTTGGTGATGCCATCCAACCACCTCATCCTCTGTCATCCCCTTCTCCTCCCACTTTCAATCTTTGAAGTTCTGTGGATCCCTGTAAATTGTACATGTATAAATATATTTCTGGGACAAGGATCCATAACTTCATCAGATTCTAAAAGGAATTATTTACTGAGCTACTGCTTTGTTGCTCCTCCCTGTCCGCAGTGCTGTCTGAATGGAGGTTTGTGTGTTGG
This sequence comes from Bos grunniens, assembly GCF_055505025.1. Classification (NCBI taxonomy): domain Eukaryota; kingdom Metazoa; phylum Chordata; class Mammalia; order Artiodactyla; family Bovidae; genus Bos; species Bos grunniens. Next base: position 153,835,745 of record NC_141165.1, read on the forward strand.
GATGAGGATTTGGGTCACTGTGGTGTGTTAGCACCCCTGCTAATTGAGTTGAGTTGCAGATTACACTCAGGTGAGGCAGGTGTACAGTTGAGACTATGACCTTGGCTTGACATGCCTGATTTCTGCCTTCCTGCCCCTGCCATGCCTGGTCCCAGGGAAAGGATGTGATAGAGTGTAGACGGGTCTTTGGGAGAGCTTGACTCTTGCTCGGGCAACTCTGAATCGTGTCCTGTTATTTCTTCCTAGAAAAGAGGATGGATAGAGTGTGTGGTGGGCGGATGAGAAGAAAGAAAAAGAGGGACATTGGGAGAAGTGAAATCCTTTTAAGGACCAAAAGCTGCTGTTTAACTTGGACATAAAATGCACTGAGCCAGGTGTAAGCACAGGTGTATGCCTGGGGCCTTTCGGGGCTGTTTTGTCCACCCAGGAAGCCCCTTGAGGGCTGGTCCTGGTGGAGTGAACAACCAGGCCTGTTTGGGACCCTGGGGGTCAGCATAGGCTCTCTCTGATGACCCTCTGTATTGTCCCCATCCCCTGTTGCTCTCTGCCCCCTCACCTTGCTCTGTCTTTCCTCAAAGTGCATCCCATCACCTGTGTTAGTTGCTAGAGCCCCTGGACTAAGTACCACACACTAGGCGGTTAAATAACAGACTTACTGCCGCACGGTTCTGGAGGTCAGAGCCCAGGTCAGGGCTGGGTCTGCTCCAGGCCCCTCTCCTTGGTCTGTGGACGGCTGTCTTCCCGCTGTGTCCCTTCACGTCGTTGCCCTCTGTGTGTGTCATCTGCATTTCCCCTTTCTACGAGGATGTCAGTCATATTGGATCAGGGTCCGTCCTGATAACCTCACGTGATGACCTCTGGCAAGATCATCGTTGCCAAATAAGGTCACGTTCTCAGGTCCTGGGGGTTAGTCTGAATGTGTCCCCTCAGAGTTCATAGGTTAAAACCTCATCCCTGAGGTGATGGTATTAGGAGGTGGGGGCTTTGGAAGGTGATTAGGCATGAAAGCAGAGCCCTCATGAGTGGGATTTGTGGTCTTAAAGAGGAGACCCCAGTAGCACGGGGAACTCAGCTCAGTGCCCTGTGATGACCTAGATGGGTGAGATGGGAGGCCCAGGAGGGAAGGGGTATATGTATACAGATAGCTGGTTTGCCTCGTTGTACAGCAGAAACTAACAGAACGCTGTAAGGCAATTATACTCCAAATACATACCCTTAAAAAGAAAAAAGAGAGACCCCAGAAAGCTCTTTTGCCCGCTCTGCCACGTGAAGACACGGTGAGTAGATGTCAGTCGATGAACCAGGGAGAGAACTCTGACCAGATACCAAATCTAAGCCTGGATCTTGGACTTCCCAGCCTTCAGAATTGGGAGAAATAAATTTCTGCTATTTATAAGCCATCTAGCCTCTGGTACGTGTTGTAGCAGCCTGGACAGACTGAGACAGGACTTACACTGATGAATTGGGGGCGGACTCCCTCCAACTCGTAACATCACCTGATCCCATGGTATGTATTTACGGGCTCATGTGTTTATTATTTGCCTCCCCACTAGCCTGGAAGCCCCAAGAGGAAGGGAGCACTGCTGTATGCCTGGTGGCTAGAATAGTACCTGGTAGAGAAAGGATGCTCAGAATGTTTTCTGAATGGACTGAAGAATGCTTTGGTCTCCCTAGGACATGGGGATGACCTTCTGGATGGCAGTGATGTTCTAGTTGGCCGGGAATGGTTTGAAAGCCCTGTCTGTCTCACTCGCTGGCCTTTCCTGGTTGTGCCCATGTGAGCGGTGGGTAGATGGGACAGGTGGTCCAGCTAGAGCTCTTTGGGAAACATTCCAGACCCAGAACAGCTGTGCCTTCTTCGGGGACTCATTAAGGAAGCCACCTAGGCATTAGAGGGACCTACCGGAGGCAGAAAAATATTCTGCAGTATCATAGGAATGTTAAAGGACCCTCAGCTCTTTGCTGAGAAAATGTACCGACACCACAACAGATGGACGACGCTGCTATTTGCAAACATACATTTCTTTGGATGTCTCCCATGGAGATATATGGAGCTTTGGATTCTGTCTCTTTGACTACACATTTTTTTTTTTTTATAAGTTTATCAGTCTCTTGGCCAGCTTGCTGCCAAAGCATTTAGCAAACCTGCTTACTTCTCTTGCCTGTTCTCTGAGCCGTTTGATTTGTTCTCATCCCTTTCCTTGAGTTTTTCTGTCATTTTTTTTAATGAAGTATAGTTGATTTACAATGTTGTGTTAATTTCTGCTGTACAACAGAATGTTTGGCATATATATTTATATATATGATTCCCTGGTAGCGCAGACGGTAAAGAGTCTGCCTGCAGTGCTGGAGACCCATGTTCGATCCCTGGGTCGGGAAGATCCCCTGGCGAAGGAAATGGCAACCCACTCCAGTATTCTTGCCTGGAGAATCCCATGGACGGAGGAACCTGACAGGCTATAGTCCATGGGGTCCCAAAGAGTTGGATATGACTGAGCGACTTCACTTTAACTTTTTACTTTCATATATATATATACTTTTCATATATATATGTGTTCCTTTTTATCTTCTTTTAAATTATGGTTTATCATAGGGTATTGAAGATAGTTCCATGTGCTGTACAGTAGGACCTTGTTTATCCATTCTATATATAAAAAATACATATATATCCATTCTATATATATCCCTTCTTACATCTGCTGACCCTGACCTCCTGCTCCATCCCTCCCCTAACCTCCTCCCCCTTGGCAGCCACTAGTCTGCTCTCTGTGTCTGTGATTCGGTGTCTGTTTCATGGACTGGCTCATTTGTACTGTAGTTTAGATCTGGCATATCACATATCATATATAAATATTCCCCATATACATGAATGATATCACATGGTGGTATGATAATCTCTTATTTGTTTCAATGTTGCTGCAGATGGCATTATTTCATTCCTGTTTTATGGCTGAGTAGTATTCCACTGTACATATATCACATCTCATATATATATATATTTTTGGGGGGGTGTTGTACCTTGTGGCTTTTGAGATCTTAGTTCCTTGACCAGGGATTGAGCCTGGGGCTGTGGCAGTGAAGGGGCCCAAGTCCTAACCCCTGGGCCACCAGGGAAGTCCCTGTGCCACGTGTTTATTCTTTCGTCTATTGATGCACATTTAGGTTGTTGCCACGTCTCGGCTATTGTGAACAGCGCTTCTGTGAACAAGAGGGTGCATGCATCTTTTTGAGTTATGGTTTTGTCTATATGCCCAGGAGTGGGATCGCTGGATCATGTGGTAGCTCTGTGTTTAGTTTTTTAAGGAACCTCCATATGGTTCTCCATAGTGGCTGCCCCAATTCACATTCCCACCAACAGTGTCGGAGGGTTCCCCTTTCTCTACACTCTCTCCACCGTTTGTTATTTGCAGACTTTTTAATGATGGCCACTCTGGTGTGAGGTGACACCTCATTGTGGTTCTGATTTGCATTTCTCTAATAACTGGCCATGTTGTAGCTCTGCCATTTTAATCTCCTACTGAGTTTCTGTCATCTTACATCCGGTCTCTCGGCTTTCTGGTAAGTCCGGCTCAGATACTCTTCTTCCAGGAAGCTCCTCTCTTCGTCCTGACCTACTCTTTGCCAGAGCTCTGCGCAAGCGCATGGCGAGGGTGAACAGCAGTGACGGATGCTCTCCGGGCATGGAGCATGGTGCTCAGGATCAGAGGAGGTGGAAGATGCAGCTACCCAAGAGGAGGCTTGCTACCTCTGTTCCAGATGATGGGGTAAAGTTCAGAATCCCATTGATTCTTTATCTACCTGGAGCAAAGCAGGATTTTGTGACCTTCTGAATCACCAGAAGTCTACAGGAAAGGATTGAGTGCTTGCTCTCTGCTTTGACCACAAGGATGTAATACTGATAACGATAGTAATCATTAACATTTATGGATCACATACTGTCTGCTAGGCCACACCCTAGATACTTTGCTGTGGAATAGAATTTATCCCTTACAATGGCCTTCTGTAGTAGGTACTGTTGTCCCAATTTTGCAGCCTTAGGTTGACCAGCTGCCCGGGGTGCCCAAGGGCTTCCAAAGTCTTGCATTTTGAGAAACTTCTCAGGAAATGGCAAAATGAAGAAATCTCATCAATGTTGGTAATCCTGCTAAGGGTTTTCAAAAAGAAGTATTTAAAAAATATTTATTTACTTACTTGGCTGCGTTGGGTCTTAGTCGTGGCATAAGGGGTGTTCACTGCAGCTCCTCTGTAGTTGTGGCGTGGAGGCTCCAGAGCTTGGGGCTCAGTAGTATCGGCACGTGGGCTCTCTGGTTGTGGCACATGGCTTGGTTGCTCTGCCACATGTGGGATGTTAGTTCCCTGACCAGGGATTGAATTCACGTCCCCTGCACTGGAAGGTGAATTCTTAACCACTGGACCATCAGGGAAGTTCCCTCAAATAAAAGTATTAAAGAGCAATGAATCAGGTCATGAACCAGCCATGAATGAACCAAAGCCTAAAGCCCTGGGGTTAACTGGGTTGCTTGTTGTGGATGATGACCTCCATGTGTGGTCCTGGGTGGTGAGAGGGCTTTTTCCACCCCTAGGAAGGGGACAACAGGGGATGAGATGGTTGGATGGCATCACTGACTCGATGGATGTGAGTTTGAGCAAGCTCCAGGAGTTGGTGATGGACAGGGAAGCCTGGTGTGCTGCAGTCCACGCAGTCGCAAAGAGTCGGACTCGACTGAACAACTGAACTGAACTGAGAGCTCCAATATGCTAGGTTCACAGTGCACTCCAGGTCTCCCGAGTGCGGGTAGAGGTCCTGGTCTGCCATCTGTTACAAGTTCACTGTGAGATGAAGAGCTTGAGCCTGATGTGTGTGTGCTATTAAATAAAAATCATAATACTAAACTAAATATCAACACACATAACTTTTGGGTGGCAGACTTTCTTAGTGAAGGAAGTGATGAGGACTGGTACCCACTTTGAGTAGCTCTGGTTACCGTTCAGTCTTATTTTTAGTACCTTTCCTTTGCACTGGAGGCAGAAAATTGTGTATGAGGATTTTGAATTAAATGATGAAGCTGCAGGTACATGTCTTATGTGGCTCACTAAACATTCGCTAATAGCCTCCTTGGTAGACCACCCCCCTTCAAGAATGAACACAGATTATTTATTGAAAACAAAGAAAATACCCAGTACCTTTGCCTTGCTTATTATGCAGATGGGCGGAGCTAGACTAACTTTTCTAAGCCCTCAGTCTGTCCTCCTCCAGACTGAAGGGACGCTGGAGGCAAATGGAAGGAGGAAGTGCTGAATGAAAATGCAGGTTTAGGGAAAGTGGCTGTAAAGTCTGGGATCCGAGTATTCTAGCACGTTATCTGAGCCCTACTTTAGTGAAACCAAATGGCTACAGATGAGTGTTACCACTTACGTAATCTGGTCTTTCATTGGAATTACTGCAGCTCTGAAGTAGCAGTCGAGCTTTTTAAGTGCATTCTTTATTCCCGGTTAAAAATTTAATTAGAGAAACTAGTTGATGACTCAGTTCTCAGTTGAACGTTTACACTTACAATACCAATAAAAAACTTGAAAACACTTCTTCAGGTTTGTAAAGTGTCAGTCCCACAGGATGACATTTTATTCTATTAAAAACTAACATTTGTGAGCGGCAGTTGTAATTTCAAGGCCAATTTGACATAATGAAACTTGAATTTCCCTTTGGAGGGAAGGTGCTTTGTGGCTACGGCACTCCCACCCAATTCGTTACCCTGAGATGCCTTTTTCCAGATCAAAATGAGCTTTTATCATAGAAGCCATTAAATTAAAGTGCCTGAGAGCTCGTAGCGTGACAGGTAGTTTCTTTCCAATAATCAGACTTAGAATAATGTCCTACAGATTCCAACAGGGCATATTTATTTAAAAAATATATCTAAATCATCTAATATAAGTCTGTTTTCCTATGATTAACTATAAATATCTCTAAAATATTTTTTTTAAGTACTTTGGACTAAGTAGCTCACGTTTTAGAATTCTTTAAGCTAGTCTAGTCACAGGTACATTCTAGACTATTTGAGGTTTTTAGTTAATCAAAATAAATCCAAGGCTAATATTTGTTAACTGCCATGGATTGATATTTTGTTCTTGCATTGCCACTTACATTACTATTTGCTACCACATTTGACTGAACATATTTCATTATATACTCTACTTCTGTTTTAGATACCTTAAAAATTATCATTTTTAAATCTGATTATTTAAATATGATCCCCACCCCCAGTTCCTTGTGGAAAATAAACAGAAACACAAAGAAGACAGGAAAAGTCATCTGTAATTATACTACCCAGGGATAATCACTGGGTTTAGGTGTTTGGGCTGGTTACATGTGATATAGATGTATATATACACATGCATATGTGTGTATATGCATACATTAAAAAGTATGTTTTGATAATTAGTAAGGTTTATCATAATTTGTTGGAGAAGGAAATGGCAACCCACTCCAGTGTTCTTGCCTGGAGAATCCCAGGGATGGGGGAGCCTGGTGGGCTGCCGTCTATGGGGTCGCACAGAGTCGGACACGACTGAATCGACTTAGCAGCAGCAGCATCATAATTTGTGTATTTGATTGAAAGTGTGTTTCCTCTTTTATTAACTCTTGTTAATGATTTATCCCCAGGTTCCTCCTGTTTGTCTTATTGATTTGCACAAACTTTTTACATATTAAAGATAATAGCTTTTTTTTTATCTGTTATGCTGCAGATGTTTTCTCCCAATTGGCATTTGGCTTTTGATTCACTTTATGACTCCTTTTTTGGGGAGAGGAGTACAGAAAAATTTTATATTTTGTCTAGTTAAGCCAATTAGTCTTTTTTCTTCAGTTTTTGTCTTATTTTTTATGCTAAAGTAAATGAGAGGGTTTGTTGTTGGTTTTACCTTATAAATTATCAGTGAAGCTTGCCAATGTTTCATTGTTGTCTGCAGAAAAATCTTTGTGTTGGATAGGGATTTTTGACTGAATTTTCTAACCTGTTGCATGACAATGGGGTCATGTATTAAAGCTCAGGCTTACAGACTGAAAACCTTGGGTTCCTATGGCTTTTCTGGTGCTACCTAGTATCTGCGTGATCTTGTGCAAGGTTTTTAAATACTCTAAATTCCAATTTTTGTGTTTGTAAACTGGTGATAATATCTCATGAGAATTCAAGGGAAATTTGATTAAATATATGTGTATATATAAAATGCATATCAATTACATAATATATACATACATGCGTATTTTATGTATATGTGGTAGGCTTCCCTGGTGACTCAGCTGTAAAGAATCTGCCTGCAGTGCAGGAGACGCAAGTTCAATGAGATGCAGGTACAGTCCCTGGGTCGGGTAGATGTCCTGGAGGAGGAAATGGCAACCCACTCCAGTATTCTCGCCTGGGAAATCCTATGGACAGAGGAGCTTGGCAGGCTACAGTCCGTGGGGTCACAAAAGAGTCAGACATGACTTAGCAATTTTACAACAACAATGTGTATATATGTGTAAAGCACACAGCTTGAAAATAAAATGTGTTCAATATGTTAGTGAACAAAAGGCAGTTGGTAATTCTCTTCTGTTAGATTTTAGTATTTATATTCAACCCTTGTGTTAATTGGGCTCTTTTAGATAACTAGTAATGGACACGCACTCAATTCATCATGGAAGATGGAGTTTATTTTAAGGATAAAGGGAAGGTGAGGAAGAAAGACTTGGGCTGCATCTCTCCTCTCTGCTGCCTACACCTCCCTGAGGATCAGAAAGACTGCAGCACCCTCCTGGGACCAGGATGTCTGCATTCCAAACATTCTGCTTTCCTCCCCTGTCTCTGCCTGCAGCTTCCCAGGCTCCTAGGGAATATTCCTCTCTCTGCCTTGTGGCTTCTCTGCCTCCTGGTTTTCCTTTCTGCTCTAAGTATTATTTGGTTCCTTGACATGTCTTAAATTGGTGACATAGTGCTTAGAAGGTCTCACCGTTGAATCCATACTGCCTTGACCTTCTTGTCACCTTTCTGACACTGAGCATTCTTGAAAAGTTGAAGAAAGGGTCAGTGTACAGGTGATTTCCCCACAAGTTACCAGATTGGTATGGTTTAGAAAAATGTATGAGGCCACTTCATTCTCCATGCTTTTGATTTGGTAGCCAAATCTCTCCTCAACACTCAGGATATTTTTCTTCCTTTAGGGACTCTGATTTCTTTTACATGAATGGTTTTGGAGATATGGACCTATATTTGTTAACCGTCCCTTTGCTAGGAGTTCCCATTATTTCCATTGTGATCTAAGATCTCTTGAGAGTCCAGGATTGCACTGAGAATTTGTTACTGGATTATTATTGCCAAAATATCTGTCTTTCCAGTTCCTGTAGTGCCCCCCAGACTTATCCCCTGTTCTTCAAAAGCAACTCTATTCATCTACTTTTTCAGCTAAATTTGGCTCCCAGTCATTCTATGATGTGAGAATAGAATATTGATTGTTTCCTGTTGCCTGTGGGACAGGAATGTTTCTTGAATTAAAGCTAATTTTGGAGTTTAAAGTACTAAATGTCAACTTTTGAAGATACTCTAAGATCTCTTTGTTAGAAGAAAGGTTATTCAAGGCCAAGGGGAAGGGAAAGGAAGATAGAGAAGGGAAAAAAGAGAAAACAGCTGATGGCTTCTTCTCCCTCTTCTGAGTCATTCCCTCTACACTCATGGAAAACTCTTTCCATTTTCATAATGTCCTCGTTAAAGATTTATCTCTTCATCTAAAGCCATTTGCTAGGTGTACTGTGAGGTCAGAACGCTCATGGCTGGAGAAATTTCCCAGTTGTGAGTGAGTTTCTAAAGAAAGCATTACCTAGACTTGGCTGTTGCAGATGATCACGTATTTTTTTCATTCAAACATTTATTGATTTCTTTCATTATGCAGAGCCGCTGGCAGCTTGTATGGGCTTTTGTACAAATTAGAAAAAGCATGAATGTCTAGACAGGCTGGTTAGAAAAAGGTGTTGCCCTGGGCAGACTGTTTAGAAAAAGGAGTCTTCTATGGTAGACCAGTTGGAAAAAGGCGCCCCCTTTGAGTGGCTGCAGCTCCATGGCACCTGGTGCCTTGAGGGCACATGGGTGGGCAAGCCAAGTGGGGTCTGGGTTTCTGTCCCGAATCGCCCCTCCAGTGAATGTCTTTGTGTGTGTGTGTGTGTGTGTGTGTGTATCTAAGGCACCAAATGCACTGTGAGTAGACCCAAGAACCAGATCTGCCCTCAGGAAAACTGGATTCTAGGATCAGAACTGAACCATGAACCACAAATACAGAACTTATGGTATTACAATGAAAATGTTCCCACAGACTTTACTGTATAGCACAGGGAAGTATGTTCAGCATCCTGTGATAAACATAATGGAGAAGAATATGAACAAGAATTGTGCTTATGCTCAGTTGCTCAGTCCTGTCTGACTCTTTGGGACCCCATGGACTGTAGCCTGCAGGCTCCTTTCTCTCCATGGGATTCTCCAAGCAAAAATATTGGCATGGGTTGCCTTTCCCTTCTCCAGGGGATCTTCCCAACCCAGGGATGGAACCCCTGTCTCCTGCCTTGTAGGTGGATTCTTTACTGTCTGAGCTACCAGGGAAGTCCCATGGAAAAGAATATATATAAAAGAATATACGTAAACTGAATCAGTTTGCTATACATCAGAAATTAACACAACTTATAAATCAACTATATATCAATAAAATTAAAAAAAGAGAATTTCCTCAGTGAGTGACCAATGAAGCATTATAGGGTTTTAAGGAACCACAATTAAAATTCTGCAGAATCAGTCCTGGTTCCTCTCTGGAAACATCCACTGTGTTACTTTGCTCCATAAAAGAAAGACAAGCAAGATGAAGCATCTGGGTGAGAAATAAATTCAGTTGTGTTTGTGTTACTCACTGTCTGGGAGACAGAAGACATGCTCTGGCATGTGTAACATTAAGATCTTGGGGGAAATGCCCTTTGGTGGAGCCTCAAGACCTATGACCCCTCTGTGTCCTGAGTCATCATTCAAGGCGATGGAGAGGCCCAGGGCTCAGACTTCCTGTGCGTTAAGAACTGCAGCAGCTGTTCAACTGGGATCCTATAGACCCTGCTGCAGGAGTTCAAGCAGAAATATTCCCCCCAAGTGCTGATTGGACCTCAGTTCTTTCGGCACAGTACTTACCTTGGATGGGTAAATAGTGTGACCGTTTAATGAAGGGTCAGTGACGATTATATGCGAGTGGAGAGAATGAAAAGCAAGACCTTAGAACAGAATTGGTTTTCGTTGTTGTTTTTTTCTGGGAAAGGAACATGATGGTGTTGGATTTCTCCGTGTGTAATCTGAGAGGTTCATCCATCTCAGGGTGACAGAGGAAAATTTCAACATTAGGAAAGTAACCTGATTTATTACAAACAGCTGGGTGGGCCATGCCTCATTGGTGCCTGGGCATCAGCGACCTTTTCAGTAGAGTTGCTCACTGTGCTCTGCCCCTGAAATGGCTTGTAGGCTGGTGTTTGGTGTTCGAAGTGGTTGTAAGCTGCTATCATCCCGAGTATCCTTACTTAGAGGCACAAGCCTTGCATCTCTTGGGGTTTTTGTTCTGGGATGAATTGTGTCCACTCTCACTCCTATCCACCTTCCCAAATCCAATGTTGGAGTCCTAACCCCTCGGACCACAGAATGGAGCTGTTTTTGGAGATAAGGACTTTAAAGAGGTAATTACAATAGAATGAAGTCTCGTGGGTGGGCCCTGATCAGCAGGACAGGTGTCTTCATAAGACTAGGGGATGAGAAGTGCCCTGTGTTAGCTTGTCCCTCTGCCTTCCCACAGAAGCCTGTCCACCTGAGGGGCCCCCAGCTCGAATCTGGGTCCTGTATTTCTTAGCCTTGACGTTCACGCACGTGACCCTTGATGAATCTCCAGCTGGTTTGTCGTTACTATCATGACAAACTTTGTATTTCATGGTTTTATCAGGGCTCCCCTGGTGGCTCAGATGGTAAAGAATCCGCCTGCAATGCAAGAGACTTGGGTTTGATCCCTGGGTCGGGAAGATCCCCTGGAGGAGGAAATGGCAACCCACTCCAGTATTCTTGCCTGAACAATCCCATGGACGGACGAGCCCGGTGAGCTGCAGTCCATGGAGTCACAAAAAGTCAGACACAACTGGGCAACTCAGCACACACATGCACACCAGGCAAAAGTAAGTGTATGGAATATGCATTTTGCAGGTTCTCTCTTCTTCCAGCCTCTGTCGGCCACCCCTCTGTCTCTGGGTCACCCCTGGGAGAGGTCCAGCATTGAACTTTGCTGTGGGTTGGAGTGGGACAGGGCGGGGTGTGGGGGTGGAGGGTGATTAAAGTCAGACCAATGTGCAAAGTAATGGGTTCACAAAGTTTGGCAGGAAGGCACTTTCTGTGGATACTCAAAGAGACTGGCTTTGAAAGCTAAGCCTCTGATATCCTCAGAGCATGCAGTCAGTGTGCTTCAGTAGTTTGGTAGGAGCCTTCACCAACACCGTTGGTGAACCTCCTCTCGTTTATGGTGCAATGTTACAGACACCGATGTGCGTTGTAGTGGAAGCAGTTTCAGTGATTGTCAGTTATCGCCCTCTTCCGCTGCTGTGACAGGCCTATCCCAGGAGAATGCTGATTCCGTACTTAGCGCTACAGAGGAAGTGACTTTACGGCTAGCTGAGATTTCCTGATGAGCTAACCCTACTCACATCTTCGGTTTCCACGTTTGTATTTGTTTCCTGGGCCCGCGCCACAAACAGGGTGGCCTCAAACAACAGAAATTGTGTTGTCCAACGGTCCTGGAGACTTAAAGATTCCAAAATCAATTGTCGGCAGGGCCTGTCTCCCTGTGAAACCTGGAGGGGAGCTTTTCCTTGCCCCTCTCCCAGCTTCACTGGGCTTCCCCGGTGGCTCAGATGGTAAAGGATTTGCCTGCAATGTAGAAGACTGGGTTCAATCCTTGGGTTGGAAAGATCCCCTGGAGAAGGGAATGGCCACCCATTCCAGTATTTTTGCCCGGAGAATCCCATGGACAGAGGAGCCTGGTGGGCTGCAGTCGATGGGTCGGATTTGCAAAGGGGTGGACACGACTGAGTGACTAGCAATTTCTTCCAGCTTCTGGTGGATTTGCAGCAGTCTCTGGTATTTCTTGGCTTGTAGCCACATCACCCCATCTCTCTTTCTGTTTTCACAGTGTTCTCCCTGTGTCCCTTCTCTTCCTATAAGGACACGAGCCACAGTGGATGAGGGACCCTGCCTATTCCTGTAGGACCTCATCTGTCTTAACTAATTACACCCGCAATGACCCTGTTTCTGAGCAAGGCCCCACTGTGAGGTTCAGGGTTAAGATTTCAACTTATCTTTTTTTTAAAAATACATTTTTAATTAATTTTCTTTTATTTTATGTTTTGACTGTGCTGTGTCTTCATTGGTGCAAGCTGGATTTCTCTAGTTGTGGCGGCTACTCTGTAGTTGCATGCCAGTGGCTTCTCTCATTGCAAAGCATGGACTCTAGAGCTTGGACTCAGTGGTTGAGGTTCATGGGTTTAGCTGCTCTGAGGAATGTGGGATCTTCCTGGATCAGGCATTGAACCTGTGTCCCCTGCATTGGCAGGCGGATTTGTATCTACTGGACCACCATGCATGGATGCTAAGTTGCTTCAGTCCTATCTGACTCTTTGCGACCCTGTGGACTGTAGCCCAACAGGCTCCTCTGTCCATGGGATTTCCCAGGCAAGAATAGTGGAGTGGGTTTCCATTTCCTTCTCCAGGAAGTCTTCCTGACCCAGGGATCAAACCCAGGTCTCCTTGCAAGAAAGAATCTTGTAAGCAGATTCTTTTCCGTCTGACCCCAGAACTCGTCTGGGTTCTGAAGCCAAGAACCAGGTTTTAGTGACTGGACATAAAGACTCCTCTGTGCCTCTCCTGATGTTTCATGCATGGCGGGACTTGGCAGCTCGGGAGACTCAAGGTCTTCCTGTGGGGGCTCTGGCTGCCCTTCTGAGGCTTTGTGACCGTCCAGAGGTTTCCTTCAGACAGTGGGATTCTGCCGAGCCCTGTGTGAGACCTCAGTTAATCAGTACTCTGGAAGTAAGCCTTTATCCAGAGTCGGCCGCCAGTTTACAGTGGTTTATTTTTAACTTCCTGTTGGGCCGGATGTGGAGTGGTTGGGAAGGATTCAGACACGACTGAAATGACTTAGCAGCACCAGCAGTGACCTCATCGTGGGCTTTCCAGGTGGTGCTAGTGGTAAAGAACCCACCTGCTAATTCAGGAGACTTAAGAGATAGGGGTTCGATCCCTGGGTCAGGAAGATCCCCTGGAGAAGGGAATGGCAACCTACTCCAGTATTCTTGCCTGGAGAATCCCATGGACAGAGCCTGGCGGGCTACAGTCCACGGGGGTCACAAAGAGTCGGATAGGACTGAAGCGACTTAGCACACGAGCAGTGATCTCATCTTTAATTACAGACGCTGAGACTTTATTTCAAAGACGGTTACATTGTAAGATACTGAGGGGTAAGCTGCTTAGTAGCTCAGTCCTGTCCAACTCTTTGTGACCCCATGGACCATAGCCCGCCAGGCTCCACTGCCCATGGGGAATCTCCAGGCAAGAATACTGGGGTGGGTTGCCATTTCCTCCTCCAGGGGATCTCCCCAACCCAGGAATCGAACCTAGGTCTCTCACATCACAGGCGGATTCTTTACTGTCTGAGCCACCAGGGAAGCCCACTGAGGGGCTGGCATTTACATAAATGTTTTGGGGGCACATTTCAACCCATAAGAACCTGTAGAGCCTGGAGTGTGTCTGCTAGGTTGACTTGGGTAAAGCAATGAATTCGGAGGGAGGCACCCTGAGAGATGAAGGAGGTGAGGAGAAAGGGCTGACCATTCCCATCCACTCTGCTCACCTTTATGTGCTAAGTTGCTTCAGTCGTGTCCACCTCTGTGTGATTCTATGGACTGTAGCCCACGAGGCTCCTCTGTCCATGGAGTTTTTAAAGCAAGGATACTAGAGTGGATTGCCATTTCCTCCTCCAGGGGATCTTCCTGACCTTGGGATTGAACCTGTGTGTCTTACAGCTCCTGTATTGACAGGCAGGTTCTTTACCACTACTGCCACCTGGGAAACCTCTGCTTCCCTCTAGCCCCTGGGAGATAACTCTGGCCTATACACCCGGCTGTGGGTGCATTGCAAGCAGTTCTCCCATGCGGGTGTGGGGGGTGGGCTCAGGCTCATGGCCAGAGGGACCCACCAGGCCTGCGGATCCAGGCAGAGGTCAGCAGGAATGGGAAGGCCCTGTCTGAGGGAGCTTCAGAGATGTCAGCATTAAGATTCTAGCATCAGTCATGTCCGTGTTCAGCTAATGTTTACACTTACGACCTGCACTTTTCTGTTTACACTGTCCTACCTGTACCACTGCTTCCGCTGTTCACCAGGTTCTGATCACGCATGTGGTCGAACCCCTTCCTGTTTGTTAGGACAGATGGCATAGGATTGTTTCATTAGGCGGTGGCATAATGTAGAGATTTAGGATTTAGGCTTTAAGATAACTTGTTTTCATTTTTCTTGGTTGCATCGAGTTACCTGATTTAGCTGTTCTATAATGATCTAATAACCCATTGGGTAAGACAGCTTGGGCTTCAACCCAGATCCAGTGGCCCCTCCACATGGCAAGAAGCAGGTTAGCTGTGGGTTGAGAGTCAAATTCAGGCTGTGCCTCGTCCCAGCTGGGCTGCCGGTGGGACTGTGTATAGACCAAGTTTCCACTCTGGTAAAAAGAGAAAACAGAGACTTCCCTGGCAGTCCCGTGACTAAGACCTGTGCTTCCACTGCAGGGGGCCCAGGTTTGATCCCTGATCAGGAAACTAAAATCCCACGTGCTGTGGCGAGGCCAAAAAAAAAGGGAAAATAGTAGAATCTGTGGGAGTTGCATGAGACAATGCATGTGAAACGTCTTGCAGCTTCTTGCTTGGCAAGTGCCTAACACGTAGGACTAGCCCCAGTTTGAACTTTCCATGGTTTGGTGGCTGTGGTCTTTTAATTTGTTTCCACACTATGCAGTTAATGAAGAAATGGCGATTGCCCAATAGCTCATTAATCTTATGCTTATGGACAACTAAACTGGACAATTTACATCATCGAATGGCTCCCCAGCTAGTTCAAATATTTGTGTAGCTTCAGTTATTGAGACAGCTGCCTACACTGATTGATCAATTTATCTGGACCATGGAGACCCAATCCTAATTACAACATGAATTTTTAATACTGTTCATACTATGAATCTTTTCTTTATGTAATGATAAAAAATACGTTCAATATAATGGTATTATCACTACTGATCCATTTTAAAAAGTATGATAATGATCAAAGTATCTATTTTTTTCTTTTGGTGGAGAGGGAGGGGTGAGGTTGCAACCAGGAATCTTGTCTTCTATGAAAAACGCTATTAAAATCTTTCCATTCTGATTTTGACATAACAAAGTGCCATTAATTTTAATGGAAGAAAGAGATAACTAGTACTTGACCCAAATTCACAGTACAAGACCCAGTACCAGAGGAAATCAAACTGAGTAATAACTCTCATCACAGGCACACCTCCACCCCCACAAAAAAAAAACCTCGGAATTTAAAATGTGTTTCCTTAGTGATCACTTTCTTTTTAAGTGAGAAACATCCTTTTGAAGTCGGTGATCGTCTGTTCTCTTGAAATGATTCTTTTTATTGAACTTGACTGTATAAATATTTATGTTGCTGTGTGTGCATATTTCGCGTTGTTTCATTAGTTACTGTTTTGCCATTGGAATAACAAAAAATGTTTGCTAGGTACAGATAATACCTCGTTGAAAAATAATTGTTTAAGTTGAAAAATAATTTTAACTCTTGGCCAAACAGATTAGTTTATTATTATGATTCTGGCTGCACTGGGTCTTGGTTGCGGCACTCGGACTTTTTTCTCCTTGCAGTGAGAGGGCTCGCTAGATGCGGCTCCTGGGCTTAGGTGCCTGAGGCTGTGGGATCTTAGTTCCCCAAGCAGGGATTGAACCCATGTCCCTTGCAGTGGAAAGTGGATTCTTAACCACTGGACCACCAGGGACGTCCCCACATTAGTTCACTCTTGCCCAAAAAATTCACCTCTGCTGCAGGCCATTGAGTAAATGATGAATAAAAAAGTCTAAATTTTAAAAGAATTGTGAACAATGGTGTCCTGGATAGAACTGGGATAATTTCATTCCAGTCTGGCATTGCCACATTGTCAATGTCACCCTCAGTAAATCCCAAAACTCCTTGAAAGTAAAATTTACCTCCTGTCATCAGTAGAAACAGAACTAAACTCCCACTCCCTTCTTAAATGGTCACATTTTAGGAGGGCTTGTGCTTTGAAAAATGTATTAATACTTTGACAAGATGAGCAAGATTTTAGAGAAAAAAGAAATGTTTGAGGTTAAGTCTTTTCTAAAATTATCAGATTGTATCTAATGGGATGAATGCTGCTGCTGCTGCTGAGTTGCTTCAGTCGTGTCCGACTCTGTGCGACTCCATAGACGGCAGCCCACCAGGCTCCGCTGTCCCTGGGATTCTCCAGGCAAGAACACTGGAGTGGGCTGCCATTTCCTTCTGTAATGCATGAAAGTGAAAAGTGAAAGCGAAGGTGCTTAGTCATGTCCGACTCACAGTGACCCCAGGGACTGCAGCCTACAGGGCTCCTCTGTCCATGAGATTTTCCAGGCAAGAGTACTGGAGTGGGTTGCCACTGCCTTCTCCACATAATATTGATTAAAAATGGTTTCTTCTTTTTTTGGATAGCTGATTTAGATAATGTTACTCTTAGGACCTTGATACCATTTAAGAAAACAAAATGATACCAATGGAAGGATAACCTCTTTGGGGATAGGTGTGAATTTCTCATCTGACAGTTACTGAAAGAGTTTTAGGGCTTCCCGGGTGGCACTAGTGGTAAGGAACCTACCTGCCAATGCAGGAGATGCAGGCGATACAGGAGGTGTGGGTTCGGTCCCTGGGTCAGGAAGATGCCCTGGTGGAGGTCACGACAACCCACTCCAGTATTCTTGCCTGGAGAATTCTATGGATAGAGGAGGTTGGCAAGCTACAGTCCATAGGGTCGCAAAGAGTTGGACACAGCTGAAGTGACTTAGCACAGCACAGAGTTTTAAAGACCTCTTTAAGGAGGATGGAGCCAAAACCCAATTCAGTTCCCTCCTAGAACCATCTCTACCCGTACCCCACCCCCGCCCCCACCCCCACCCCCACTCCCCGCCCAGGCTGAGCAATTAATTACAGCTCTCTGTCTAACATGATTGTGACTATTCACCACAGAGGACTAGATTTTTACATGTACATATTGAAATCCTGGGAATTTTCAACCAGGATTCGTTTCAGGAAATCGTTAGGAATCCATCCTCACATCCCTTTTCTGTCTCTTTATTTTTTGCTAAACTTTAAAGGGACAAATGGTATGGAGTAGAGAATGTAGTTATCTGGTGTTTCCTAAACTTTGTGTATCACTAAAGGCAGCTAAAAAAAAAAAATAGCAAGAGAGTTCTTAATTTATCCCTCTTTCCCACCTTCCCCCTTGGGTAAGCTTGTTTGTGTTCTGAATCTGTGAGTTTGTTCATTTGCATCATTTTTAAGATTCCACTTTTAAGTCTTACCATGTGGTATTTGTCTTTCTGATTTACTTCACTTAGATAATCTCTAGGTCCATCTGTGTTGCTGCAAATGACACTATTTCCTTCCTTTTTATGGCTGAGTAATATTCCACTGTATATGTAGCATATCTTCTTTATCCAGTCCTCTGTGGATGAAAATAAATTTCTGTTGTTGAAGCCGCCCCATCTGACGTTGTTTGTTCTGGCAGCCCTTGCAAACGAATACACTGGGAGATGTTAATTCAGACGATGAAAAGAACAGCCTGTATTAAAAAGAAGTCCTAGAGCATTCTGGTCTCACCCAGGCGCTATTCTTGGCAGCCCGCGCCCTGCGCCCAAGTGCCTGCAAACATGCGCATACCGCCCATCCAGCCCTTTTGTTACCTGCTTGTGAATTTCTGGCTGGCCCTAAGAGCCTTTATCTGCTGTCAGCGGAAGCGGAGCTTTCAGGATTCCCAGCAAGTGGAGGGGAAGCTGGGAGGATTTATGGTGTCATTGCAGGAACACAAATTCTGCTTTCACGCCGACTGACACCATAAATGGAGGCGTATAAATCAGAGCACGAGCGGGGAAGGAAGACCTAGTTTTTCTCTTTCCAAGGAGCATGGGCGCTGGGGCCAGCCCTGATATTTAACACGTGATTTATGCAGAGAGGAAGGCAGCCTTGTGTGCAGGTGGCGCTGGGAACCGGTCAGCAGACGCGGACTGAGGCCCTCGTGGGAAGGGGCAGCAGCCGTCCGCGGGGCTGGAGGCGGGAGGGCTGGGAGGGATTCCTTGGGTTGGTGGGTGCACAACTATTATTGTTTCTTTTTCTGGAACCACCACATCTTCCCCTGCGCCCCCCCCCCTCCAATTTTCTGGGGCTGGTGAACTTTTCCACTTTGAGCAGGTCATCTCTCTTCTTGAAGGTTTCCATGAGACACCACCTCTCCCCTTGCAGTCCTTCCTTCTTTCCTTTCATCCCTTCCTCTCTCCCTTGCTTCCTACTTTACTCCCTGCCTCTTTACTGTGGTCCTGGCTTCCTTTTTCCCTTTCTTCCCCTCCGTATAAGCGTGGTGCGATTGTTGCTGTTGTGTTTCTGCGAACCCACGGACTGCAGCACGCCAGGCTTCCCTGGCGTGTAATCATGGTGTGATTGATTACTGCACTCATGTCCTCTCCCCACTGTGCTGTCACTGTTGTTTGCTCAGTTTTAGCTGCAACTAGGGGACGGTCATTATATGCCAACCCCTGTATGCGGTGTATCCTGGCCACTATCACCCCCCAGTTGACGGATCAACAATTCGAGGTTTATTGAAGTTAAGTTTCTTGCATGGGGTTTCTCAGTTCTAGACCTCAACCTTGGTTTGGCTCCAAAAGGGGTGATTTTATTCTCACTCTGAATCTGTGTGATTGGCATTCTCCTCCACACTGTGCATCTGAAGACCACAAGCATCTCTTCATTCTTTTCTTCGTTCACCAGACCTTTTTGTGAGTGCTCTGTCTCAGGTAGACTATGCTGGGTCCAGGGCTCAGAGAGTAAGTGACTCAGTCAAAGCCGTGGAACCAGGACTGCCTGTCCAACCCTGGCCACCTGCTACATCTGCCTGTTGAACCCTGGAAATGTGCCTGGTGTGAGCTGAGATGTGCTGGGAGTCTAAAATCCACGGCAGCCTTCAGAGACTTAGTATGAAGAAAAGAATGTAAAACAGTTTGCTAAGGATCATTCACAACGTGGAAAAAAATATCTGTGGACAGACGGATTAAAAAAATGCAGCACACATATGTGATGCAGTATTATTGAGCATGAGAAGGAAGGAAGTCCTGACATTTGTGATAGCGTGGATGAACTTGGAGGACACGATGCTAAGTAAAATAAGCCAGACACAGAAACACAGATATTGCCTGATCTCACTCATATGGAATCTCAAAAAAAAAAAAAAAAGACAAATCAAAGAAAGGTGATTTTACCAGAGGAGGAAGTCATGGGGAGCTATTGCTTAAAGAGTAAGGAGCTTCGGTTCTGCAAGATGGAAAGAGTTCTGGAGATGGGTGGTGGTATTCTTGCCTGGAAAATCCCACGGACAGAGGAGCCTGGTAGGCTGCAGTCCATGGGGTCTCGAAGAGTCGGACACGACTGAGCGACTTCACTTTCACTTTTCACTTTCATGCATTGGAGAAGGAAATGGCAACCCACTCCAGTGCTCTTGCCTGGAGAATCCTGGGGACGGGGGAGCCTGGTGGGCTGCCGTCTACGGGGTTGCACAGAGTTGGAAACGACTGAAGCGACTTAGCAGCAGCAATGGTTGCACAACAAGTGAATGCACTTGATACCACTGGATGATGTACTTGATAATGCTTGATTTCATATGAGATGTCTTTTATCCAAATAAAAATAAATGAAGAACAAATGAAATCTTCGGGACTATGTGTCTCACTACGACTATTATATGAAAACATTTAAAGCATGAAGACTTCATTCGACTGACAGCATTCAGGCCAAATGAAAGTTGATAGAATTCAAGCTGGGCAAAATTTTTTTTCAAAAAAAGAAAAAGTAGGTAAGGGGCGCTGGTGTCAGGTCATGAACAAATTTTAATTTCTCCTCAAGGAGTTGAGTTTCTTTTAAACGCCCTGAGCACAGAAGATGGTCATAACCGTCCTTAGAAAGAAAACCCGGGGACTTCCCTGGTGGTCCAGTGGTTAAGAGTCATCTTGTGATACAGGGGGTGCAGGTTCGAGCCCTGGTCAGAGAGCCAAGATCCCCCTTGCCTCAGAGCCGAGAAACCAAAACATAAAACAGAAGCAATACTGTAACAAATTCAATAAAGACTTGAGGGGGGAAAAGTCGGGATGCCTCAGTGGGTAGAGAAGGAGGAAGGTGGGGACTTGAGGGAACCCCAGGGAATCCTTACGAGACTGGGTCAGGGGTAGTGGAGGTAGGGAGGAAGGAAATTTCCAGATGAGATTGGGTGACTGGTTGCCATGGGGATGGGTTTTGGGGGGAGGAAGGGAGTCAAGTGCTCAGCCAGTTCAGTTCAGTTCAGTCACTCAGACGTGTCCGACTCTTTGTGACCCCATGGACTGCAGGACACCAGGCCTCCCTGTCCATCACCAACTCCCGATGTTTACTCAAATTGAGTCCGTTGAGTCGGTGATGCCATCCAACCATCTCATCCTCTCTTGTCCCCTTCTCCTCCCACCTTCAATCTTTCCCAGCATCAGGGTCTTTTCCAATGAGTCAGTTCTTCGCATCAGGTGGCCAAAGTATTGGAGTTTCAGCTTCAGTATCAGTCCTTCCAATGAATATTCAGGTAGGTAGTGATAATGATGGGCTCAATAAGGAGGGGAGCGATTTTCTCAAAAGAGGAGTGTGGCGGGTGTGGTCTTGGAGCAGCTGTGATGGGAGGGTTGGATGCAGGCTGTCTGAGTAGAGTATTCCGTGGGCAGCGGGAAGTTGCTGTTCTCAGCCCGTTGACAGTGATGGCTGACAAAGGGTAGTCAAGCCTAACCATCCCATTATCTTCTGGATTCCACGGATCGATTTGCTTCTAGGTGATGTAATTTGAGCCTTCCTCTGTATTGGCCCCAAGCTACATTCTGATTCATTATATGTATGCTTGCTCACTTGCTAAGTCGCTTCAGTCGTGTTGGACTCTTTGTGACTCCACCGACTGTAGCCCTTCAAGCTCCTCTGTCCATGGGATTCTCCAGGCAAGGATACTGGAGTGGGTTGCCATGCCCTCCTCCAGGGGATCTTCCTGACCCAGGGATCGAACCTGCCTCTGTTATGTCTCCTGCAGTGGCAGGTGGGTTTTTTACCACTAGTGCCACCTAGGAAGCCCCATTATATACATACCTTTGGCTGATTCATGTTGATGTATTGCAGACAGCAACACAATATTGTAAAGCAATTGTCCTTCAATTAAAAATAAACGAATTGAAAAAGTTGGGCCTAGTTGGAAGAGAATTGGAGCAGGAAGGGGCTGGTGGGGGATCAGAGTTAAAGGGTAGTTGAGACAAATGGACATTGAATCTTTTAATCAGTGAATTTATTGATGTAGTATATTTGGTGCTTTCAGAGCCAGACGCTGTGGGGAATACAAAGATGAATTACACATGCTCTCAAAAAACTTGTCGTGTGTTGCTGAGCTGGAGCTTTTTGATGCTTTTCCAAAACCAGAGAAATGATTCTAGCATAACCTGTTTTAATTTGTACCTCATCTTTTTAAATTTGTACCTCATCTTCCCTTAGGATTTCTGAGTTTTGGTGAATTCCAATTGGGCAGGGAATTTGGGCTTCCTTTTATCCTTGTGGATCATAAATACATTTTGACGACAAAGGAAGCATGCATACTGTAACTAAGTAGACTGTAGACGGGTTTATAGGAATTGTAACAACTGCACTAGTACTGCCCTTCTTGGGCAGCCTGGCCCATCTACCCAGCTCTCTCAGACATCCTCTGTTTTGCACTTTTCCTCCTTGCAGGAAGCAGTTTCTGGATTCCTACCTGCAGGATGTTTCTAGGGTGTCGGGATGTGACTTGCTTTCTGAGTTGGAGCTAGAGTCAGGGCTCGGAGAGCCTGGTGATGGTGGTTTCAGAACTCCCCGAGGTGGGGGTGGGAGGGTCTCCCAACCCTGGGTTCTGCCCTCATCACCAAGATCAGCCCTAATGAGCTCCGTTGTTTAAACTGGGGAAGGAAGCTTTCCCCCCTCATTTCCACAAAGACAGATTTTAGTGTAGAGTCCCAGGAGGGTGGCTGGCAGGAAGCCAGGGGTCAGAGCTGTGTTGCTCTGTGACATAAATTACAGCAATTAATGGGCCCCCATAAAAGAGCGCGATCTGTGTGTTTGCTGTCCAGCATCGTTTCTCCTTGAATTAGAGCGATGCTGAAATTAATTATACAGCCAGCAGAAGATATTTTCTGCTTTCTGTTAAATGAGTATCCTCCACACAGGCTCACGCTCTACTCCGATGCGTTAAAGGCGTGAAACCAATTTATTTTCAAAACTTCCTACTGGGTTGTGCCAATCACCACAGTTTTCAGCCCTTTTACACTGAATTCAGGCTTGGGCTGGAGCCTCAGATCCCTCAGCCCCATGCCGATTCTTCCTGAATTTTGGGGCATCCCCTCCAGCTCATGTCTGCTCAGTTTACTTCATCCAGCATTGTCTAGATGGCTATACATCTAGATTTCATTGATGAAGATGAGATCTACACAGCGAGCCAACCTATCACTAATAACTTGCATGAAGGTTCTGTATTGGTCCGCTCAGGCTGCCGTAACAAAGTAGCACAGCCAGGTGGTTGAAATGACAAGTTTATCTTCTCATAGTTCTGGAGGCTAGAAGCCCAAGGTCAAGGTGTCAGCAGGTTAGATTTCTCCTGAGGCCTGTCTCCTCAACTTGCAGATGGCCGTCTTCTTGCTGTGTCCTTGCGTGGCTTGTCCCCTGTATGACTGGTGTCTCTTCCTCTTCTTACAAGGACACCAGTCCTGTTGGATTAGGGCCCCACCCTTATGTCCTCATTTAACCTTTAACTCATCTCCTAGTAGTCTCGTTGGGGTTAAGTCTTTAACATAAGAATTTGAGGGAGACACGATTCAGTCCATAACAGGTTCTGATCTAGTTAAAATAGAATCTTTTCCTTCCAGCTGTACTTTCATTCATTCATTCAATCATTCATTTATTCATCCAAGAAATGTTTGTTGGTTGTTGTCTTTGAACCAGAGAATATTCTGGTTGCAGAAAGCATGACAGCAAAGGAGGCAGAGCACTGTTTCTGCAGCACCACGGGTCAGGCAGACTCCACACTCAGTTGATGAGTTCTGTGGGGTTTAAGAGGTGCTGTGCACCATGGGGAGGAATAGACTGGAGTGAGGCTTTGTTGTTGTTCAGTCGCTCAGTCGTGCCTGACTCTGTGACTCCATGGACTGCAGCACGCCAGGCTTCCCTGTCCTTCACTGCCTCCTGGAATTTGCTCAAACTCATGTCCATTGACATGCCATCCAACCTCTCATCCTCTCATGCTCACTTCCCCTCTTGCCCTCAATCTTTCCCAGCATTAGGGTCTTTTCCAACATGTGGGCTCTTTGCATCAGGTGGCCAAAGTATTCGAACTTCAGTTTCAGCATCACTCCTTCCAATGAATATTCAGGGTTGATTTCCTTTAGAATGGACTGGTTGTATCTCCTTGTGGTCTAAGGGACTCTCAAGAGTCTTCTCCAGTGGCACAATTGGAAAGCATCAATTCCTCAGTGCTCAGCCTTCTTTATGGTCCAACTCACACATCCATACATCACTACTGGGAAAACCATAGCTTTGACTAGACAGACCTTTGTTGGTAAAGTGATGTCTGCTTTTTAATACGATGTCTAGGTTTGTTGTAGCTTTTCTTCAGTGGAGCAAGTGTCTTAAGTCCATGGCTGCACTCACCATCTGCAGTGATTCTGGATCCCAAGAAAATAAAACCTGTCACTGCTTCCTCTTTCTCCCCATCTATTTGCCATGAGATGTTGGGGACCGGAGTGAGGGTTTGGCTGTTAATAGGTGGGTCAGGGAGCCTGTGTGAGTGGTGCCACCTCAGCAAGATTGGAGGTGAGGGTGAGAGTCTGTGGCCGGGGTGGAAATACCCCTGTCTCATCAGAGGACCTACAGGGAGGCCTGTGGGTGAGCAGAGGGGCTGAGAGGGGGCGGCAGGGAGATGTGGTCAGAGAAGGAGGCAGGTGCATGATGCATTCTCCAGGCACCTTCAGGACTGTGACTCTCTGGGAGAAACGGGGATTCTGGGTGTGTCTGGTTGGTCTTTGCTTTAGGGGGGCTTTCTTCCCAGATGGAGCTAGTGGTAAAGAATCTGCCTACCTGCCAGTGCAGGAGATGTCAGAGACATGGGTTCAATCCCTGGGTTGGGAATGGCAACCCACTCTACCACTATTCTTGCCTGGAGAATCCCATGGACAGAGGAGCCTGGTGGTATACGGTCCACAGGGTCGCAAAGAGGCAACTTGGCACACACACCCTGTCCTTCTGGAGTAGCTATTCTGGAAAAGATGCAGATGGCTCAGACAAGGTGAGGAGCGGGGAAGGGTGCCTGGCAGGGGCACAGCCCAGACACTGGGAGGGAGGGACTTAGGGGATACAGTGGGGAAGCAGGAGGCTCCTTCTGCGATGGACACCAGGTGCCCAGATGGCACACTTCACTGCTGGTCATGGCTGTCCTTCCAGCTCTCCTTCTCCTTGGTGACTTCTCCCAGCCAGGCTCTCAGGAAGGGAGAGAGCGCTTTCTTCAGCAGGACGGCTGGGCGCCTCCAGTGGAGCAGGGGACCACAGTCCACCCCCGTAGGCTGGCAGCGATCCTGAACTTCTCTCTGTGCTCTGTCTCACCCTGGGAGGGCCCACCACGGCTGCTGTTTGTTCCGCGTCATCTGATCTCTGTTCTAGTGTGAGCATCTCGTGTCCGCTGTCTGCCTTCTGTCCAGGAACCCACAAGGCTCGCGCGTTAACTGGGGAGGCATGGAGCATCCATCTGTCCATCCTTTCTCCCTTTCCCTCCCTCACTCCCTTCTCCTCTCCTTACCTTGCACAAGCCTTGGCTGTGTCAGTGGCCCTGCACACGTTGCCTGAGCCTCTTCTGTGTTCTCGACACTGCCAGGCATGGGGCGTGGAAGAGTGAGCTCTGTTTAAAGTGATGGTGGGGATTGGGCTCTAGAAGAAAGTGAAGTTACTCAGTCGTGTCTGACTCTTTGCAACTCCGTGGACTGTAGCCCGCCAGGCTCCTCTGTCCAGGGGATTCTCCAGGCAAGAATCCTGGAGTGGGTTGCCATTTCCTTCTCCAGGGGATCTTCCCGACCCAGGGATCGAACCCGGGTCGTCTGCATTGCAGGCAGACTCTTTACCATTTGAGCTATTCTACAAAAAGGAGGAGGCTTGAAAAGCGGTGAGAAGGGTTCAGCAGGACCAATCCCCAAATCAGGGAGCACTTTGTGCCATGAAGGAGGAAAGCCCTAATGGAACCAATGGAAAACCAGAATGGAGTAAGGGGGTTGTGGATTGCTGTCATGGACGGTAGAGGGTGGAGGGCGTGGTGCAGCTCTAATTAGACTGGTTAGGGAAGTCTCTGACCTGGAGACTTTTGGAGAGGGGGTAAGAGTGGGAAAGAGTGTTTCTGCATCACAGTCACACACGAGCTGAAACCACATGCACAGGTGGCGTCACATTTTGTAATTTTCATGGTCGAAGGGAAGGCTTTGGTCAGCCTGTGTTGAAGCTGAGAAAGTGGAGGGGAGGTGTTGGTCAAGTGGCCAGCTTACCCATGGCAGGCATAGAGATGAGCCACTGTAGCAGGCGGCTGGGACCTTTTTCTTTTATTTCTTCCCCTCCTGTCCTCGCCCTGGATGAACCAAGCGAAGTGCTGGAAGGCCAGACAGCTGCCTTGCTGGAAATGAGAGTGGAGGGTGTGCCCCACCGTTAAGAGTATCTGTGATGGGTGTGACAGCTGGGGAATTGCAGGGTGGCTTGAGCCAGTCTGGGCCAGAGAAAAAAATTGTAATCTGAGGTCAGAGAGAGGAGTTGGGAGTTGGGAGTTGATCTGACCGAGAGCCCTGTGTGGGAGGGAATTCCAGGCAGGGGTGGGAGACCTCCAGAGGGGATGGTGGTGCAGCCAGCGGGGTGGGGGAGGAGAGGGTGTGCGGAGACTTTGAGAGGTGGAGGTCCTGGTGAATAATTACGTGTGGGACTAGGGGTGTGATGGATGGAGGAGGATGCGTGGCTGGGCTTCAGGGACACCTGTGGAGAGAACTGCTTCAGGGGGAGTAGGGGGAAGCGATGGGTTTGGGGAGCCAGTGTGTGTGTCAGTCACTCAGTCGTGTCTGACTCTGCAACCCCATGGACTGTACCCCGACGGGCTCCTCTGTCCTTTGGATTTTCCAGGCAAGAATACTGGAGTGGGTTGCCATTGCCTCCTCCAGGGGATCTTCCCCACCCAGGGATTGAACCTGGAGTATCCTGTACTTGCAGGCTTTACCTCTGTGCCACCTGGGAAGTCCTTGGGGAGCCAGAGGACCATTCACATGGAGATGTCCCGGGCAGTGCTTTATGACAACCGCGAGGATAGGGTGGGGAGGGAGATGGGAGGGGCGTTCAGGATCGGGGAGGGGGGATGGGGACACAGAGGTCTACGTATGGCCGGTTCACGTTGATGTATGGCAAAAAGCGGCAAAATATTGTAAAGTAATTATCCTCCAATTTAAAGTGAATAACTTAAAAAAAAAAGTTTGGGAAAGAGGTGTAAGCAGGATGTAGGTGGTGGGACTGGTCATTAAATGGATGCTCTTAGGCATCTGGGAAGTGGACAGTACATTGCTAATGTGAGGAGGGAGGCGGCCTGCGGCGGCAATTTGGCAAGATCAGGCTAGGAGGAAAAGCAGGAGGCTAGGAGGCAGAGTGGCCTCACAGACTGGGTGGTCAGGATGCCCTGGGGACCCTGGTGAGGACCTCAGGGAGTGGCGGGGGTGGGAGCCAGGTGGGGGGCTTCCTGGCTTCTGGTTCTACACACTCTTCCTACACAAAATACACAGACCCTAACACTTATTGAGGGCTTCCAGGAACGTTCCCAGGGCTCACCACCGCATAAGGTAGGCACTTTGATCGCCCCTCCATTTTCTGTAACAATGAGGAAGCTGAAGCTTAGTGCGGTCCAAGGCACCAGGCGGGAGGGGCCGGCTTTGAAGTCCAGGCGCCCAGCCTGGGAATCTGCATGTCTGGCTGCCATAGTCTGCCACCCTCTGAGTTGCCAGCATGTGGAAAACAGCAGGAAAGGAACTGTCAGACCTGACCCCAGCCCTTGGAGGATGGACGCTCGCCCTTGGTTCTTACAGTTGTGCTCTTCTGCAGGGTAAGGGCATCTCGTAGGATTGTGTGATGCTTGGGTGGTCCATGAGTCTGCTCGGGTAGCCACAGCAGAAGATCACAGACCAGGTGGATTAAGTGACAGACATTTATCTTCTCACATTTATGGAGGCCTGAGTCCCAGATCAAGGTGCCCGTAGGATTGCTTTCTCATGAGGCTTCCCCCCTTGGTTTGTAGGTGGCCGGCTTCTTGCTGTGGCCTCTTATGGCCTTTCTTCCGTGCAAATGTGGAGAGAGAGAGAGGTCTCTGGCATCTCTTCCTTTTCTTATATGGACACCAGTCCAATTAGATCAGGTCCCCACCCTTAGCTGAAGCTCCGGTACTTTGGCTACCTGATGTGGAGAGTGACTCACTGGAAAAGATTCTGATGCTGGGAAAGATTGAGGGAAGGAGGAGAAGGGGGCAACAGAGGATGAGACGGTTGGATGGTATCACGGACTCAACGGGACGCGAGTTTGAGCAAACTGTGGGAGACAGTGAAGGACAGGGGAGCCTGGCGTGCTGTAATCCATGGAATCACAAAGAGTTGAACGTGAGTGACTTAGTGACTGAACAGCAACAATAACCCCACCTTTTGGGGCCCGTTTAACCTTTTTACTGCATATAGCTCTCTCCAAATAGAGTCATATTAGGGGTTAGGGCTTCAGCTGTGACTTTGGGGGTGTGGTGTGGGAAGGGTGGAGACGATTCAGCCTGTGACAGATGGTCATCCTAAATCACTATAAAAAAATCTGAATTATGGCCACCAGTAGGCCTGAAGATCCATGTCTCTTTCAGAGCGTACGCGTGGCGTGTATAACAGTGTCAACTATATTTTAGGTGCCTTAATAAGAGTTTACTAAAGAAGAAAAGATTCACTCGAGTTTAACCTAGTATATTTATTAAGAAACCAACATGTCCTGGAAAGAAAGCTGTTCTTGGCTCATTTTTACGTAAAAAGAAAATTCATTCAGATCAGAGCCTCCTGTTCTCCATGCATTCTGATTATTTAAAACATCACGAATAAAAGTGCTTTGATTAAGGGAAGGCTGAACGAACAGAAACACATTGGACATTGTATAATGGCTGAAGCATATATGCATGTTTCTGTGATATTAAAGACTAGTGTCTTTGATCAGTGCTTTCCTTCCTCTCCGTCATATGAAGATCCATTTTACATCTGCCTTTTCATTTTGGAGATTGGATACGTGACCCATCCTTGATATATTTCAGAGGAATGAATTTTAAAGGCAGTGAAGGGTGATCCAGGATGAAGGGATGAATTATTTTAAATCCTGTTAAGTCTGATCCTATGTAGGCAATCTGAATGAAGTCAATATTTAAAGGAAATGAGAGAGTAGACTAATATTAAACCACCGCCTTTGGATTTAAAAGCAGCTCTGTTCCAGAGAGTTCGAAACACTCAGATGTGATTCAAGCCGCTGCTGCTGCTGCTGCTGCTTTTTTTTTTTTAATATGCTAAGGTGACAGGTCAAGGCGATGCTTTTTTTTTTCTTGGCTGAACTAAGTTTTGAATGCTCTTCACCCTCTACAGGTGGCCTCAGTGAAAGCAAAGCGATAATGATTATAAGAACATCTTTTTAAGGAGCTCTTACTAAGTGCCAGACATTTTACTGAGTGCTTTGTGAACATCATCTTTGCACACCCATGGGTCTGTGGAAGTGTGTGCTGAGACTGGGGCCACACGCTTTGTGCATCCCTCATTCTAAGTAAAATTCTACATTGGAATTTTTCTCCTAAGACGTCACAGGGGTCATTAGGCATGAATGCCTTTCTGCAGCTAGCCCCTCTCCGGAGGAATTAGGATAAGCGTGTTTCTCCTTCTCCTCCTTCCCCGTGTGGGAGGGAGCCGGGCTTCCTATCCCCACAGACCAACCTCTTCCTTTGCTTTCTGAGGATCTCCTTCCTTGCCATCACCCCTTCTTCCCTGCATCTTCTGTTTCTCTATACCATAGCTGCTGCCGCCTCATCTTGGATCTATTCAATTTTTTTTTTTTTTTGCCTTGGGATATTTCCTTTTCTTTTGTGTGAGCTTAGCTATTTAAAAGTTTGCTGATTTTATGCACTGAGAGGTATTTATTTATGTATTTATTTTGCAGGAGCCTGGGAGTGATGATGGGGTGGGAGTTGCCATACTGCGATAAGTATGGTGTCTTAGTTAATGAGAAGCTGATGAATGATCAGTTTTACCTGTGGTCCACTGGTGCTGTGTTCACCTCTCTCTAGTAATTTCTCAGACTTTGCTACTTACTTGGAAATGTGGGGGCAATCCTTGAAAGCAGATTCCTCTGTAAAATTTCAGGAGGCTATGCAACTTGAAGCCATCAGAAAGTTGGAGACTTTGTTTTATTGACCTTTCGCAGCAAAACTTCTTTCTCCATATGCTCAGGATGAAACTCACAAACTCCCCTGACAACACCTCCCACCCCCCACCCCACAGCCCATTCACAAACTCAGAGACCATGTTGGGAGTTCTAGTCTGGTCCATCAACTTGGGTCCTCAGTCCATCTGTGCAGATTTAATTTTACTGTTTAAAACTGTCCTGACTGAAGCAGTTTATCTTTTCAGCTAGAGACCCATCATCACACTGGGCTTCCCCTGGGTAGAATTAGTGCCTATAAATCTCTGATTACTGTCAAATTAAATTAGATGCCTCCCTTTGCTGATCATTGATCACTGCCAATTCCTTAATTTCCCATTCATCCCCCCACCCCCATTTCAGTTGTTACAGACGAAGTTGATTGAACAGTTTTGTGTAATCAAGAATGTCATTCCATCTTCAGAAGTATTATCAATACAGAGTTTACAAGTTTAGCAATGCTTACAAATGAAGGTGTTTAAAAATAGAGAGGGGCCTTTATAGGATAGCTTCTCTAGGCGGGGCTGCCTTAGGGTTCAGGGTTTTCACAAAGGGACTTTGAGAATCAGTAGAACTTGGGAACCAAGATGTCAGATGATGGTGGAGTGGACCCCTGGTGTGTTAGTTTCCTGTGGCTGCTGTAATGCACGGGCTTCCCAGGTGGCTCTAGTAGACGTGGGTTCCATCCCTGGGTTGGGAAGATCCCCTGGAGGAAGGCATGGCAACCCACTCCAGTATTCTGGCCTGGAGAATCCCATGGACAGGGGAGCCTGGTGGACTGCAGTCCATAGAATCACAAAGAGTCGGACATGACTGAAGCGACTTAGCACGCGCACACACATGCTGTAATGCGTTACCGCAAACTTGGTAACTTAAAACAACAGAAGTTTATTCTATCACAGTTGTGGAGGCCAAAGTCCAAAGTCAGTTTCACTGGACCAAAGTCAAGGTGTCAGCAAGGCTGTGCTCCCTCCGATGGCTCTAGGTGGATCCCTCCTTTGCCTCTCCCAGTGCCTGGTGGCCGTATTATTCCATCCCTGCCATCTCTGCCTGCTTCACCACTTGGACTTCTCTGTGTATTTGTGTGAAATCTCCCACTGCCTCTATTTTATGGGGACACTTGCGGTGACCTTTAGCGCCACCCAGATAATCTAGGTTAATCTCATTTCAGCATCCTTCACTTTTTCCAAATAAGGTCACATTCACACAGTTCTAAGCATGGGGGCTTAATGTCTTTGGGTGGCCATTATATAACCTACTCCAGGCAATGAAAGAGCTAAATAAATTATCCTCCTAATAATTGTGTACTCTGTTAAGAAAGGCAGATCGTATTACTGCCAGGCTTTCAGACTGTTGTTTATTCACAGTACTTTTAAGAATTCCACTGCCAAAGGGTGTAATTTTTAAAACGTTGTAACATAGAGTTGAGCAGACAGAATCTAATTGTACTTTTCAGCATTCCTCTTTCTGCCCCCACAAGATGATGGATATATATTTGTGTGTGTATATATATGTGCATGTGTTATGCAGATATACATATATTTTGTCGCAAATGAATACAGTTTTTAAAGCTCTTGGCTTTGTATATACTGAACTGGTAGACCAAACTGCAGCCCACTTCTGTGGGCAGATAGCATCAGCCTCACGTCGCCCTGGGATGTTGCAGGTTCTGATTTATCTGGTCTAGTGGCTGATTGTCTCGCTCTTGGTCATATCTGTGGTTTAAGGGCCTGATAATCTCCATTAAAATGGGCGAAGGTGGTCAAAAGGTACAAACTTCTGGTTGTAAGATAAATCCGAAGGATGTAACAGGCAGCCTGGTGACTGTAGTTAGCAATGAAAGTGAAAGGAAGTGTTAGTCGCTCAGTTGTGTCTGACTCTTGTGACCCTGTGGACTGTAGCCCGCCAGCCTCCTCAGCTCATGGGATTCTCCAGGCAAGAAGACTGGAGTGGGCGGCTGTTTCCTCCTCCAGTAGTTAGCAATACCATATTGTATGTTTGCAAAGCTGCTAATATTGAAGATCATAAAAAGTCTCATATACACACAAGTTTATAACTATAGTGATGGATGTTAACCTGATTTATTATGGTAAACACTTCCCAATAGAGACATACACCCAATATTTATGTTGCATACCTAAAACTAATACAATGTTATATGTCAATTACATCTCAAATTTTTTTTAAAAAAAGACTGTTCTAGAAGAAATGATAAACTGTTTATAGCTAGATTAAGCTATTTTCAGCTAGTTTTGCTTCAATGATTACAAAAAAGGTTCACTGATTTGCTTGTTAGTAACCTGTTGGTCACTCATCATTTATAAAGTACTGTAATGTGGCAAAGTGGGGAGTGGTCCCTGTGTTAAGGGGAGGGATTGGTGCTCTAAATGGTATCGCAGGTGGTAGGTATGATGGGAGCATACGATAGGAGTGTTAAAGAGACCTTCTGGGAGAAAGGTGGGACTGGAGTTAGTGTCTGAGGATTTGAAGGTGTAAAGAGGGTGGAGAGTAGTGTGGTCACAGGGAGTGAGGAGACCTGCTCTGGGGAGCTCAGAGTCTGGGCTGAACAGTGGCGGGAGAAGAAGCTTCAGTGCTGGGCTGAGGCTGTGGACCTTGCCCGATGGGCATCAGGGAGCCCCCAAAGAGCTTCAAGCAAGAAATCAGAGTTCTGGACATCAAGGCAGGGCAGAGTGTGAATTCAAGGGGCCGGGGTGAGTATCAAGGAAAAGAGGCAGGACATTGATGTCATAGTCCAGAGCAGGGGTGGCCAGACTTGTATTTTTATCACAAACTTGTCAAGAAAATAACATTTGAAACTGACACAACAGTGTGAAGCAATTATCCTCCCATTAAAAAGTTACAATTTGAGTGGTGGTTGCCAGGACCTGGGAGGACTTAGGATAGAGGATTAGTGTTAAAAAAAAGAAAAGAAAAGAACATTTGAGCCCCTTTGTACAAACACGTATCTGCCTGTCTGTTGTTGTTCAGTCGCTCAGTCGTGTCCTGCTCTTTGGACCCCATGGACTGCAGCACGCCAGGCTTCCCTGTCCTTAACCATCTCCTGGAGTTCACCCAACTTCATGTCCATTGAATTGGTGATGCCATCCAACCATCTCATCCTTGGCTCCCTCTTCTCCTGTCTTCAGTCTTTGCCCAGCATCTGTCTATCTATCATCTATTAATCGTTTACTAATTAATCGGTATCACACTTCCGTACACTGAATGCATTATGAAGCAGTTACAAAATGTAATTACAAAAAAAAGAAATAAATAGAAATGAAAGGTCCAGTGTTTCTGTCCTGCAGCCCAGTGGCTTGACAGCCTCATAGAAGAATGCCCCTTGGGTTGCTCGAGTCTTACACAGACTCAGGGCATCTGAACGCTGGGAGGCAAGGTCCCAGATGAATGCAGCCTGGCATGGGGACAGAGAGGAAGGAAAAGTGAGAGAGAGGCAGTGAGCACAAGCAGACGATGAAGTGTCAGTGGCTGGTTGCCTTAGAGAGGAGAGAAGACATAAGTAAGAAAAGAAGAGGGCAAAACAGTGTTGTGTTTTAAGGCTGGGTAAGTGAATTGCCAATAGCTGACGAAGGAAGGGTAGGAAGGTGGAGAGTTGGGCAGAAGTCTTCTCTCCCCCTTCATCCCTCCATCCTTATTCCGTTCTCCTTTCCCTCCCTTCCTCCTTCCTTCCTTCCCTTTCTGCAAAGCTGGAGGGTCTATACATGTGACGTGTTGATTGTAGGGGAAGTGACCCAGGAGGGGCATCCAGGTGGCAGCGGAGATGTGACTTTGGAGCAGCAACAGGTTGGGCCTGACTTGGGGCCAAGAGTACCTGTGTCGTGATTCAGAGGGAAAGAGGTGACCACTGGAAGCCAGGGGCAGCCAGACCTGAGGGCCCGGTGTGGAGCACAGAAGGGTAGGGAGGAAGGGCAGGGCTACCAAATCCCTGGGCATTGCACCCCTCAGCTCCCTAAACACACCCCAGAACTGAAGATGGAGGCAGATTTGGCTGTTTCAGAAATGAAGGCCTGGGGGGACCCAACCTGGAGCAATTACGAGATCTGAGCGAGGTGGGGTGGGGGAGGGGAGGGGTCTTGGCTGGAGGTGACCTTGGTGTTTTCTCCGCAGGATAAAACACCAGGTTTGACACTGACTCTTCACTGAGCCTTCCAGACTTCTTCGAGCTGGCCTGAGTGAATGACATTCTCTTCCTTCGTGGTTGACTCTTCCGGCCTTTGCTGATGTAACATTTTTCTTTTCTCCCTGGATGCTATTTCAGATCAGACTTTGCTCCTGGTGCGGAGAAGGAGCGATGTGTCTTCCTAGGGTTTTGTGGCTAGTCAAGGGGGTAAACTTCGCCTGCAGTGTCTGGTAACAGCCGTGTTCCTGGTGTCTCCTTAGGTGGCCATCAAGGTCATTGACAAGAAGCGAGCCAAGAAAGACACCTACGTCACCAAAAACCTTCGTCGAGAGGGACAGATCCAGCAGATGATCCGCCATCCCAACATCACCCAGCTCCTCGATATCTTAGAGACGGAGAACAGCTACTACCTGGTCATGGAGCTGTGCCCTGGGGGCAACCTGATGCACAAAATCTACGAGAAGAAGCGGCTGGAGGAGGCAGAAGCCCGTAGATACATCCGGCAGCTCATCTCTGCGGTGGAGCACCTGCACCGGGCCGGGGTGGTCCACAGGTAAGGGCCGCGCCGTGATGCTGGCCACCAACTCTGGGCCAGACGCACCGCTGCAGTGCAAGTCAAGCAAGGCTGAATCCATCCTGGCTCTGTCCTTTAAATAGTTATGTGACCCTAGCCTGGTTACTTAACCACTCTGAACCTCAGTCTCTTCTTCTGTAAAATGGGAATAATCATGATACTCATCTCATAGTTGGTATAAAGGGAAATGAGTTGTTATATGGAAAGAACTTGGAACTGCATTTGGTATGTAATAGGGGCATTTTAAGTGTTGGCTGCTCTTGTTATTATTATTTCCAAAACAATAAAAACTCTTGCTCAGGTGCCCGAAAGAAGCATCAACGTTAAGATGGCATGAGACTGTTTTTTAGCAATGCTTGATGGTGCTTTCACTGTATTTGCTTTGCATATGGTAGTTGCTTAATAGCTGTTTTATTCAATGGAATTGAATCACTACATGAATTGTGAACTTGCCTTTGAAAGTGAGGCTTGTTCCCCATAACTAACTAACCTTGTTCCCAAACTAACCTTGCAAATAATTATGAAAAGCAAACTTTTTTTTTTTTTTGGAATAGCCTGTTCCCTCCTGAGGAGGAGCTTTGCAAGCAAACTGAATGGAGACAGAATTCTTGGCAGTGTTGCTGTTGGTGGTAGGGGCCGACTTTTAGTGCTAGACTAAAATAAGGTCAGTGCTGCTGCTAAGTCGCTTCAGTCGTGTCCGACTCTGTTCGACCCCATAGACGGCAGCCCACCAGGCTCCCCCGTCCCTGGGATTCTCCAGGCAAGAACACTGGAGTGGGTTGCCATTGCCTTCTCCAATGCATGAAAGTGAGAAGTGAAAGTGAAGTGGCTCAGTTGTGTCCGACTCTTAGCGACCTCGTGGACTGCAGCCTACCAGGCTCCTCCGTCCATGGGATTTTCCAGGCAAGAGTACTGCAGTGGGTTGCCATTGCCTTCTCCGAAAATAAGGTCAATAGAATATAGTAAAATTAAAAAAAATGAAAGTGTCCTCTTTTCCTCCCGAAAAAGTGTTGACTTCATCAATAAATGCATACTTCTTCATGGAGTTATAATTCATAATTACTCTGGGTTGTTGAGAAAAATTAGGGCTCATGTTTAATTGATTCTCATTTAAAAAACCAAGATCAAGGAATTATATAGATATACACACACATATGTTTAAAAATTTTGTATTGAGATACAGCTCACATCCCATTAGTTATCATTTTAAAGGGTGCAATTCAGTCATTTTCAGTATATTCAGAGTTGTGCAACTATCCTCACTGCCTTAATTCTAGAATATTGCCATCACCCCCAAAAAGAAGCCGGGTGCCCACTGGCAGTCACTCTCCATTCCCACCCCTCCCACCAGGCCCTGGTCATAACCACTAGTCTTCTGTCTGTCTCTGTGGATCTGCCTATTCTGGATCTTGCATATAAATGGAAACAAGACATGGTCTTTTATGAGTGGCTTCCTTCAGTTAACTGTACCAATGGGCTTGGCCAGGGATGCTCTGCCCCTTGTGCCTGAATCTGGGACACGGTAGGGAGGTCTTGGTGGAGGGGGCAGGGAGACACTGAGGGGAAGTCCCAATCAGATTGGGACTCACTGTGGGGAAGTCTCTGGTACAGGGGGGGACACTGGAGGGAGGCCCCAGGCTGGGGGTGGGGGGACATAGATGGGGCGGGAGGCCCGGGCTTGGGGGGAACTGGGGGGAGGGGGAAGTCCCAGCCTTGGAGGGGAACTGGGGGGAGGGGGGAGGTCCCGGGCTGGGGGAGGGGGGCACTGGGGGAAGTCCTGGGCTTGGAGGGGACCTGGGGGGAGGGGGGAGGTCCCGGGCTTGCGGGGTAACTAGGGGGAGGGGGAGGTCCCGGGCTTGGGGGTGGACTTGGGGGAGGGGCAGGTCCCAGGCTTGAGGGGGAACTGGAGGGAGGGGAGAACTGGGAGGGGGGAGTCCCGGGATTGGGGTGGGCGGGGGACTGGGAGGAGGGGGAGGTCCCGGGCTTGGGGCGGAACTTGGGGGAGGGGGGAGGTCCCCGGCTGGGGGAAGGGGCACTGGGGGGAGGAGCCAGCCTTGGGGCCAGGCCCCATTCAGGCAGATCATTTCCTGGCTAAGGTAAGAAAATCTCTCCATGTACGTATTTTTAGTCAGACACACTGTTAACAAATCACGATTCATCAGAACTCTTCTGAGTTTTGATCAGCAAGGAAGGGAACATTCAGAAATTGTAAGTGAATAACCCTATTTTTGGCTGTTAACAACCCCCTTGTGTAACCTGCGGTGTCAGAGCTCTGCCACGATGGGGTACATGATGATCGTAGGATGCCTGGTTTGGTGATGAAGACGACAAAGGCAGAAACCTCGCGAATGAATCAGCTTGGGTTACCCACTCCGCTGGTCATGGAGGAAAAGAGAACTGGGGGTGGAGCTTTCCGAGGGACTCAGGGTGTTATTACACGGGTTTCATGCTGTCAAAAATCAGATGCGCCCCGGCTCGGAGCTTCCGGGACAACAAAGGGAAAGCCAGCGAAGGCTGTGCACTGCTTGCTGGTCTCTCCCGCAGGAAATTCTCAACAACCCTTTTAAAGTAATTTTAACAAAATCCAGTCCTTCTCAGCGCAATTACTGTCAGAACGTCAAAGGAATGCATTTAATAATGTTTTGATAGCAACGAGGGTGCGCTTTTTCTCTCTCTGATCTCCGGCATTCCGCTTCGTTCCTTACCTCTTCGGAAATATATTCATCAGCCAGTAGTGGCAAAGGCTCAGATCTTTTGAAGTTACGGAAGGCTGGAAATACAGGTGCCGTTTTGGAGGAGTTCTTCATTTTCTCCTCTAGAAATCTCCTTAATGAGTGTCAGCGCACGTGGGCACAGGTGATTAGGTGGTGGAGACATGACAGGAAACTATTTCCAATATATTCCTGGGTGGCTATATCTGGAATGTCTTGAATTTTCAAAGGTTTTGAGTGTCTCACTTCTAGCAGCCATAATCTGGTAATACACTGTAGCCTTTTTTAATGGTGGAGAATTGTCTCCTTTATGCTGCAGAGGTGGAAAGAATTCATAAATTATTTCAAGGTTGGGCTTCCCTGGTGGCTCAGATGGTAAAGAATCTGGCTGCAGTGTAAGAGACCTGGGTTTGATCCCTGGGTTCAGAAGATCCCCTTGGCAACCCACTTCAGTATTCTTGCCTGGAGAATCCCATGGACAGAGAGGAGCCTGGTGGGTTACAGTCCATGGAGTCGCAAAGAGTCGAACACGACTGAGGGACTAACATACACGCATATTTCGAGGTTAGAGTTTTCAAATGAGGAAGAGAGTTTAGATAGCATTTCAGAGATTTCCTGGTGTCCCTAGTGGGAAGATTTCTGAGCAAACAGATTGGATCATCCAAAAGGATTTAGGATGAATTTTGGTGGCTACGTTATATGATTTAAAGGGCTTTAGGTGATGTATGTTAGAGGCTGCTTTAAAAAGCATAGTTCCTGATGAGTCTGATACTGTATCGTCATATCATCATCAGCTTAATGCCTGGCAGAGCCCTCATTTCCTGTGAAATTAAATCTAAATATTTAATTATCGATCCAGAGCTATTTAAATATCTTTTAAAGGAAGTGACTCTTTAAAAATCATGTAACTATTACAAGTAGAAGGGAAAAAAGGAAACCAAACGTCTGTAAAGCAGATTTCCTTAGCTGGCAGAGGACTGCATTTAAAACTGAACCTGGGCTTCCCTGGTGGCTTGGTAGTAAAGAATCTGCCTGCCAATGCAGGAGACATCAGTTTGAGCCCTGATCTGGGAAGATCCCACATGCTGCGGAGCAACTAAACCCTCGAAACGCAACTATTGAGCCTGTGCTCTAGAGCCCATGAGCCACAACTACTGAGTCCGTGCCGCAGTTACTGAAGCCCAGGTACCCTAGAGGTGTGCTCCCCAACAGGAGAAGCCCCTTCAGTGAGAAGTCCGCGTGTCACAGCTAGAGAGTAGTCTCCTCTCGCCACAACCAGAGAAAAGCTCTCACAGTAACAAAGGCCCAGCACAGCCAAAAATAAGTAAAGTTATTAAAAAAAAAAAAAAAGACCTGCCATACACCTTTCATGTCATCTGCTGCAGCAGTGGGGTTGTTCACTTACGCAAAGTTAGAATGTGGACCTCACATCTTCATTACACCCTCTGAGGACTGCCTGAGATAACTTTGGGTTTAAATTCTAACAAGGGTTTCTTTTTTCCCATTTTTCTTTTTCTCAACTGGGCTCACACCAACATCTGATGACTTTTCTATCATACAAAAAGCGTCGACCTTAACATCCATCATCAGAAATGCTGATGCCGAGAGGCTCATTTGAGATTCAACTGTTTGTTCAAAATAACAAAGTCCAATCAAGCTGCACAGACAAAACATACCCGGGTAATACAATACCGCCATCCCTAAGCAGGAAGAGACAAGCAGAACTGGGAGTGAGAGAGATGCGTGATCAAAGGGACCAGGCGCCCGTGTGTCAACACGGCTGGTCCCAGAGCCGTGACCCCAGTCACTCATCAGGGCTGGGAAGGGGCCTTCTGCACTCTGAGGAATGCCGGGCAAGAGAGGGGACCCTTCTTTGTTCTCGTAAGCCTGACAAGAAGCAGATCCCACCTGTGCTGATGGGGTTTTACGAAGTTCTTTTACCTTTTTGGTTTCCTTTGGAGAGGGGAGAGAGGGGAAGGCGGATGAGAGAGGGGTGACTTCTGCTTTACTTGGGGGGAGGGGACTATTGGAGATCCCAGGGCCTGAGCACATATTTGGAGACACTGGTTATATAGATCAAAGTTTCTTTTGTTTAATGGGGACTGAGAAAACATGATAAAAAATGTGGGATTTCACAAAGCTCTAGCCTGACAAGTTTGTGGATTGGGTTGCACCGTGGTCAGTGTGTGGATTCTAAGCCAGACTGCTTGTATCCATGTTCTGGGTCTACTTCTGAAAAGCTGCACTGGGCAAATCTCTCAGGCTTTTGTGCCTCACTCTCCGGAACTACACAATAGGGATAAGGGATTATCCACTTCATGTGGTTGTTGTGAG
Source organism: Bos grunniens (assembly GCF_055505025.1). Classification (NCBI taxonomy): domain Eukaryota; kingdom Metazoa; phylum Chordata; class Mammalia; order Artiodactyla; family Bovidae; genus Bos; species Bos grunniens. The sequence goes on from NC_141165.1 coordinate 153,875,444, forward strand.
GATTAAATGACTCAATTCCTGTAAAGTGCTTAGCTCGAGACCCTCAGGAAGTACTGAGGATATGTATGCTGTAACTACCACTGAGCCCACCTCATTCGTTTTATCTGTGGAGGCTGAGTCCTGTGCGTTCAAGGCCCCAGAGCTGTTCTCTGCTTGTGTTGTTGCTTGGTGGTGTCCGACTCTTTGCGACCCCATGGACTATACAGTCCATGGAATTCTCCAGGCAAAAATACTGGAGTGGGTAGCCATTCCCATCTCCAGGGGATCTTCCCAACCCAGGGACTGAACCCAGGTCTCCTGCATTGCAGGCTGACTCTTTACCAGGTGAGCCACCAGGCTCTTGAAATCTTTGGCTGAATTGTCTTCATCCTTCAGGTCCCAGCTCAGAAGCTCACCTCCTGCAGGAGTCCCTTCTCTGGTCATAGACTCCCCAGCGCCTTCTATTTTGTTTTCCAAGTACTTTTCACAAGATTGCTGTTGTTCAGTCGCTAAGTTGTGTCCGACTCTTTGAGAGTCGGACACAACTAACTCCTTCACTAATGCCAGGAGCTTGCTCAAACTCATGTCCTTTGAGTCGGTGAGGCCATCCAACCATCTCATCCTCTGCCACCCTCTTCTCTTCCTGCCCTCAGTCTTTCCCAGCATCAGGGTCTTTTCCAATTAGTGGGCTCTTCGCATCAGGTGGCCAGAGTATTGGAGGAGCTTCAGCTTCAGCTTCACAAGATAACTGGCTTGTTTCCTGTCTGGCTTTTGCACAGACCACCATCTAGCCCAGCGCCCAACCCAGTTCAGACACAGTAAGACTCTGTTGGATGAGTGAAGGGAAATTGAATGAATACAGTTAGTGTCAGAGTTAGCACTGGGATGGAAGCTTTCTGGTCTCCAATTCATGTTCTTTCTGGAATATTCCATATTCTCTGTGGAATTTTAAGGGTGTTTCTTCATTGACTTCCATTTTATTTAGTTTTCAGGTCACATTTTGTTGGGTGACATCTTTTTAGTGAATGAATAGCTCTTCCATTGTATGAGCAGTATTTGTTTCTGGAGCATTGTAGGAATTCAATAAAGGTTTCATTTGGAATAAATAAATCGGGTTACATGCTTAACACGTTATTCTTGCATTTAACCAAATTGCTCATCTTATAAAGAAATCAAAGATTAAAAAATCATCTGGTTTTTAAAATATTTTTTATTTTTAATTGGAGGGTAATTGCTTTACAATATTGTGTTGGTTTCTGCCACACAGCAACATGAATCAGCCATAGGTATACATATGTCCCCTCCCTCTTAAACCGCCTTCCCGTTTCCCACATTTGGTTTTAATACAGCGCTTTTGATGATAAAACCTAACTAAAAAAATATACAAAAAAACAAACAAAAAAACTCTTGTTCACTGCAAAATGCCTGTTGCCTTGGGGAGTTATGTGCTTTTCTTGAATGCTTTATTCTTAGCTCATTACTAAGATCCATCTTGTGGCCATCTCCGCAGGCACAACTTTCTCCCCGAGACCTAGTCCTCTCTGAGTCTGATCCAGGCTCCCCATCTCCTGTCTCGGGCCCCTTCTATCTGACCTTTCATTTGCCTCCCAAGCCGGGAAAGATTGAGGGCAGGAGGAGAAGGGGGGTGGGCAACAGAGGATGAGATGGTTGGAGGGCATCACCAACTCGATGGACATGAGGTTGAGCAAAATCCGGAAGACAGCAAAGGACAGGGAGGGCTGGCGTGCTGCAGTCCGTGGGGTCGAAAAGAGTCGGATGGGACTGAGCGACTGAACAGCAACAACTGTCTGCTTATCACCGAGGGAATCGCTTATCTGAAATCTGTTTTCGAGTCTCCCCTTCACTGTGTCTCAGAACCTTTAGCTTCGTCGCCTCCCCTGCCGCACCGTCGCCTCCCCTGCCGCACCGGCGCCTCACCTAGTGTCTGTCAACGCTGGTGCAGCTGCGAGGGCCTGTTTCTGTCATCCTTGCCTGTCAATCAACCCTGCCAGGTGGCCCCTCTTAGGATTCCATTTTCCAAAGAAAGAATCAGGAGCTCAGAGCGTTTAAGTGACTCTTCCAGGGCGGCTCCGCAGGTCCATTCGCGAGCCCCGACCTCTGGAGCCTGTCTGCCCTACTCTCAGGCTGCCGTCCTGGCCCAGGTTCACCCCCCTCCTCCACACTAGGCCTCCACCAGCTCTCCCCTGTCCCCCGCCTACAGCCCTCTGACCTCCTCTCCCCTCCCTGGCAGCCTCCGCTTTATGCCCCTCTGTTCCTCCCCTTTCAGAGAAGGCAATGGCACCCCACTCCAGTACTCTTGCCTGGAAAATCCCATGGACGGAGGAGCCTGGTGGGCTGCAGTCCATGGGGTCGCTAAGAGTCGGACATGACTGAGCGACTTCACTTTCACTTTTCACTTTCATGCATTGGAGAAGGCAATGGCAACCCACTCCAGTGTTCTTGCCTGGAGAATCCCAGGGATGGGGAAGCCTGGTGGGCTGCCGTCTATGGGGTCGCACAGAGTTGGACATGACTGAAGCGACTTAGCAGCAGCAGCAGCAGCAGCAGCAGCAGTTCCTCCCTTTCATCTTGGGTCTCAGCCCTGAGTGGCCCCCCACGGGCGAGCTCTCTTCTTTAGGCCTGGGGTTCGTTAGAGGCCTGACCTTCACTGCCTCGTGAGGTAAGGCCCCATCATCCTGGTATTTGGGAAGCATGTTTGTGCATGTGCACACAGGCAAACGTACACACACAGACGTGTGCTTGCACACACGCGCACTCTCATACACGAGCATGTGTTCCCCTTGCAAGCCTGCGTGCACACACACTCCCTTGCCCTGTCTCCCCAGCAGCTGCACCTCCCCTCCCCTAGGGCGCCCCAGGACCCCCTTGTTTGTTATGGCAACAGGGTCTTCCCCTCCACCCCCTGAGTCTGGGAAGGCAGAGTTCCTCGTGGCCTGTCTCCAAACCTTAGAGATTACCATCTTGAACGGGATACCTTTAAAGGAGCCTTTGGGTGGGTGGGTGTGGAGGGGGAGGGATGCTTGCTAGCCTGTGGGCAAACCTTTAATTGTTAGTCAGGCCTGTTGGAGCTTGTGCTTTTGAAATAACCCAGAACAAAGGGCTGGTGATTAGGGCTCTCCCCTTGGGCCTTCCTCTCAATCTCTGGAAAAATGCCTACCCACCCCCCCCCCCCACGCCCCAACCGGACCCAGTGCTGGGTCTGCGGTTGCGGGGGTTGTGGGATGGATGCCATGAGGAGCCCCACCGGACATTTCTCCTGGGACTGCTCAGTCATCAGAGAAGGGCCAAGAAGCCTCTGGGTTGTGCTCCCTCTTGCTGGGGCAAAGGGCCTCCATCGACTGCTTTCCTTCGCTGCCAGGACACAGCGTTCCCACCCCAGCCCCCCAGCACTGTCCTGATCGCCGGTTCCGCCACACACGCCCTGTCCCGCTTCTTACTTGTCCCGAGTCCTCTTGGAAGCCCTACTGGTCAAGGGAAAGCCAGTTCCTGTCCATTCAGGGACCACTTTCTTTCCTTCCCCGGCGTTTTCAGTAACTCATTCACACCGCCTGCAGTCAGCTGGCCACAGAGAGGAACTTGTTCCACTGCAGGTCGGGAAGAAGAGCCCTCCACGTCTCTCTCTTCTCCGCAAGGTGGTTGATCCCATCACGGGCTGTTAAATGTGAAACTGAGCATCGCCTTATCGTCAGGTGCAAACTGGTCAGCTGTCAGGACCTTCCCTCTCATCTCACAGACCTGACACCGAATACAGACAGATATTTTGCTCTTGGGATGGAGCTAAACACCATGCTTTTCACATGCACCATGGGGAGGTTTTCTGGGTTACAGAGGCCTGCCAGTATATGTGTGTATATATATATATATATATGAATCTGCCTGCAGTGTGGGAAACCCCGGTTTGATCCTTGGGTTGGGAAGATCCTCTGGAGAAGGGAATGGCAACCCACTACAATGTTCTTGCCTGGAGAATTCCTCGGACAAAGAAGCCTGGTGGGCTATAGTCCGTGGGGTTGCAAAGAGTTGGACATGACTGAGTGGCTCACACACACACACACACACGGTGCATTGTAATATGCTAACACTAAAACTTTGTGAATAAATTCACCCTTCCAATTTTTAATTTTTTTTTTTTTTGGCTGTACCACACGGCTTACAGGATCTTAGTAGACCAATCAGGGATTGAACCCTTGCCTCCTGTTGTTCAAGTGCAGAGTTCTAACCACTGGACCATCAGGAAATCCCCTTATCCTTCTTTTATTATTCAAGAAGTTATCTTTCAATTTTTGGCCTCACGAGATCGTTCATGGTCTTTAGAGTCATTGTTGAATAGTTGGGCAGAGGGTCTGAGTGGCCCGCTGTGCTGAATGGACTCATAATTAACTTCAGGTGGTAAGGATGCTCCACAGGGAACATCCTGAATGAGGCTTGGCGGGAGGGGGGCATAGCATTCCTAGTACTGATCTCTTAGGAAGGGGAAAATATCCAAGTGTTACTGAAAAAGTTAATAGACTTAATTTTTTAAAGGAGTTTTAGGTTTACAGAAAAATCATGCAGAACGAGAGTTCCCATTTCCCTTCCCTGTGTTTTCCCTATTCTATCTTGTGATAGTATAGGACATTGGCTACAATTGCTGAATCAGTATTGATACATTATTGTTAAGTAATGTACACAGGTTACGTTCGGTTTCTTCAGGCTGCATGGTCCATTAGGGTGTTCTTTGTGCTGTGCCCTCTATGAATTTTGCAGATGCGTGGTGCCATCTGGCCACCACTGTAGTGTGCAGAATCGTTTGTTGTTTAGTCGCCAAGTCATGTCTGGCTCTTTGTGACTCTATGGGCTGTAGCCTACCAGGCTCCTCTGTTCTTGGGATTATCCAGCAAGAATACTGGAGTGGGTTGCCATTTCCTTCTCTAGGAGATCTTCCTGACCGAGGGATCAAACCCGAGTCTCCTGCATTCGCAGGCAGGGAAGTCCATATAGGATAAATTTGCCGCCCTAAAATAATGTGTTCTACGTGTACATTCTAGCCCTCCTTCTGCAACCTCAGGCAACTGGTGATCTTCTCCTTGTCTGTAGTTTTCTCTTGAGAAATGGAATATTTCCTGCCATATCACTAAACAAAGGATGTCACAGACATCAGTAATTGCAGCCATCATAAATGGTGAGCTAGTGAGCCCTGAGGGAACTCAGGAAGGAAAGAATAGCTGCCATCTAGTAGCCATCAGACCACAGCCACTCCCTGCAGTGAGCCCTGAGGACCCTCAAGATGTGAAAATACAGGATCCTGGCCCCCAAGACTGGAAGTGCTTATCAAAGGAGTGAGTTCAGTGAGGCCAGACTCTTGCTCTTCCCATACACCGCAAGGTGCTGAATTCCTTAACTTGGGACAGCTGGTTTTCTTTAATTTATAATAATCTTTTGACGTTCAGACTACCTGCCTTTGTAGGTAGTCTACATACTTCTACATAACCTAGCTCTCCTCCTCACCTCCTTGGAGCAGTTCCTTCAGGGTTATTTGATATGTTTCCTCCTGGACTTGAAGTCCTAAAAATTCCTGCCGATTAAAACATAACTCTCAACTTTTAAGTTGTGAACATTTTTTAAGTCTACAGTCTTTTTCAGAAGGTCATAGAGTTGGAATCATAGTTTATTCAGACAACCTTATTTCACTTAAAAACATGCATTTACGGTTCCAAGTTCAATTCCTGGGTTGGGAGGATCCCCTAGAGAAGGAAATGGCTACCCACTCCTGTATTCTTGCCTGGAGAATCCCATGGACAGAGGAGCCTGGCAGGCTACAGTCCATGGGATCACAAGAGTTGGACACAACTAAACTACCACCAAGGGTCTTCCAGGCTTCCCTGGTGGCTCAGTGGTAAAGAACCTGCCTGCCAGTGCAGGGGACTTGGATTCAATCTCTGGGTCGGGAAGACCCCCTGGAGAAGGAAATGGCAGCCCGCTCCAGTATTCTTGCTTGGTAAATCCCGTGGACGAAGAAGTCTGCTGGGCTATAGTCCTTGGGGTTGCAAAGAGTTGTACATGAGTTAGCAACTGAGCATGCATGCAAGGTTCTCCGATGACTTTCATGACTTGGTAACTCATTTCTTCTTTAAAAAAACTTTTTTTTTTTTGATGTGGACCATTTTTTAAAGTCTTTATTGAATTGGTTACAATATTGCTTCTGTTTCATGTTTTTTTTTTTTTTTTTTTGCCACAAGACACATGGGGTCTCAGTTCCCTGACCAGGAATTAAACCTACATCCCCTGTGTTGGAAGTTGGAATCTTAATCATTGGGCCACCAGGGGAGTCCTGATAACTTGTTTCTTCGTATGACTGAAGACTATTCCATGGTCTGGGATGCCCCCCAGTTAGTATATCCATTCACCTACTGAAGGACATCTTGGTTGCTTCCAAGTTTTGACAGTTAGGCATAAAGCTGCTGTAAACATTCATATCCGAGGGTAAAATGACGTTTTAAAATATTATTTCTGAGCCTTTTTTCCCTAGAGTCAGAAGGAAAGTCTTCTTCTTCTTTGTAGATAAACCTCCAAAGACAAATCAGGAGGTGAAATAAAGCCAAAAGAGGTTGAATATTCCCTTCATTTGGGTAGATTAAATACATTGATCTGGGTGGAGACTGATATACCTAACTTTCCATTAACTAGTCATGAAAGTTTTGGGCAGTTCGATTGGTTGTCACTGGAATATTTTAGAAACCTTGATGAAAAGGTATGGGTAAATGGCCATTAACCAGCTTTGCTGTGAGCATTTTTCCTAGGGGTTGGGGTGGGTGTCTAGGGGATGCAACAGGTGAAAAGAAAAACTGATTTCATTTTCCTCCTTTTGCCTAATAATTACATTTTTATACTTTCCATCCTGGTTTTATGATATTTCCCTATTTTAAAAGTGGGTTTTTTTCTCTTCTACATCTCCTCTTATTCTGGGGGGCTTCCTTTGTGGCTCAGACAGTAAAGAATCTGCCTGCAGTGCAGGAGACCCAGATTCACCCCCTGGGTCAGGAAGATCCCCTGGAGAAGGAAATGGCAACCCACTCCAGTATTCTTGCCTGGAGAATTCCATGGACAGAGGAGCCTGGTGGGCTACAGACCATGAGGTCTCAAAGAGTTGGACATGATTGAGCGTAATAATTACATTTTTATACTTTCTACCCTGGTTTGATGACATTTCCCCTATTTTAAAAGTGGGCCTTTTTTCTCCTCTGTATCTTCTCTTATTTTTAGCCTTTCATTTATATCATTCTTCTAATCACTGTGGTTGGTTGTTCCTTGGTATTTTGTGGCCCCAGAGTTATCCAGCTTAGTTTTATTGTTCTTGGCAGTTGCATTCTTTGTCCTCACCTCTTTAAGCTGTTTTTCTTCATAATATTTGTTCTGAACCAAATTTCTCCTTTAATGCCTTCGTGTGGCTTCCATGCTTCCCAGGGAAAGAGGTTTAATTTTGCTGGAAATAAACTGTGGCCCTCTTTTAGACTAAAATAGTGCTGCTGCTTTATAATCAGTTTTCACAGAATTCACAGTTTGGACTGTTGCTGGCACATTGTTTTGTGAGTCCGTGCAAGTGGCCGGGAATTACCATATATGCTTGAATATAAGGGTAAGACATAGTCTCTCATTTTCAGGAAGGAAGAAGTGCCTTACAGAATGCTTGCAAAGTCTCTCATAGTATCAGGGTACAGTCTCCATTATTTTCAACAGCAAAATACTAGTTAACCTTGACCTGACTCACCGATGGCCTTGGAAACTCTAGAAGTCTGAGGGAACCAATGGAAAGGGAGGCGATGGCATTTTGCGTGGCTTTAATAACAGCTGCTAAAAGGGATATGACTCACAGTGGTGAGAGTTTGTGAGACCACTCTAAAATCAATTGACTCAGTGGATAATTTATAGAGATTTTAAATGGGCTCTTATTATTTAAATGGCTTGGGATAATATTTCCAACAAGCACATCACATACAGATTTGAATGGTGCTTTATCTCAAACATCCAGTCAATTGAGATGGCTCACTGGTAAAGAATCCACCTGCAGTGCACGAGACTCGAGTTCGATCCCTGGGTCGGGAAGATCCCTTTGAGAAGGAAATGGCAACCTACTCCAGCATTACACTGGAGACTCCTGCTCTTGCCTGCCACGAGTCTGAATGAAATTGTTTCAATAAGATGTGAGGGCGTGGGAACAATATTTCTAAAGTAATTATGTTAAGATGATAGTATATGCTCTGAAATAAGATGGTGCAGCTTCATAGATAAATAGTGTAAATAGTCATTTTATCATTTCATTGCATTTCTAAAAATTATAATTTGTATTTTCCAAAAAACCTTCTGAGGGGCAGAGTCTTCCCGTTGGAAAAGTGAGGAGGATCACTTTATATGGTGGTGATGGGGGAGGGTTTACCCTGCATTTGAACATAGGTGACATCTTTTAAAGACTGGTACAGTTTTTTGAGTGTATGGTTTTATTTAAATCGAAGGGCATGTGTACAGTTCTTCCCATTGGATTTGTTGTTGTTGAATTGCTAAGTCGTGTCTGACTCTTCTGAGACCCCATGGACTGTAGCCCGCCAGGTTCTTCTGTCCATGGGATTCCCCAGGCAAGAATGCTGGAGCAGGTTGCCATTTCCTTCTCCAAGGGATCTTCCCACCCAGGGATGGAACTCGAGTCTCGTGCACTGCAGGCGGATTCTTTACCAGTGAGCCGCCTGGGAAGCCCACACGTGGACTGGGGACCATCTATCTACCTTCCCCAGATGCTCCCTTCTTATTCAGGTATTCAGCCTTAAGGCTACAAGGCAAGGGTCAAGGATTCCAGTTTTGAAATCCAGAGGTGACTGTTTGGAGCTCATCTTTTCCTGCACTCCACTCCTTAACTCTTTTCATCTTGAAGTGCTGCCCTTTTGTCATTCCTGTGCCAGTACTTGCCCTACTGTTCCTTCTTAGCTGGCTCTGAATGTCCTTGTTCCTGCCAGCATGTTGGCGCCTCATTTTCTGCCCTCTCCCTGGGCGTCTCATGTCCTTTGAAGGCTCAGCTTCCTCCCAAACGGAGGTTGAAAATCGGTAGTCTGTAGGCTGGATCTTGCCTGTAAGGTTGGCCCACGCTCTGTGGTTGTTATTGTGAATTTGTTGCCAACGTTGAAAAACTGGGATTGAATCCAGATTTCTGGCCACTCTTGGAAGACGGGATGAGGTGGCAGTGCTGAGACCAAGTTGTAAACCCCTGTCCCCATGGGGCACTTTGGCTCCCTGGGCCTCTACAGTTCTAGCAAGTGCTGTTCCCCTCATCTCTGCACTTCCAAGAACCGCTCGCTATCAGTCACCATTTTTGTTTATCATGACCATACTCTTCTAGTCCTAACAATAGAGATAAGAGGACAAAAATAACTCTTTTGGCTATGTCTGTATTCAGAAGTGTGAACATAAAAGCTGGACCAAGAATGCTGTGTTTCAAAACAATGGGAAAAAGCATTTTGTGTATATATAGAAGGGAACTAACTATATGCTCACACATTTAATGTTCATAGTGTGTCTGAGCTGACAGGTTGCAACTTAAGGTGCTCATGATCATTGACATAGATGGCTTATACCTTCACCCACGTTTTTTTCTTCCGGAATCCCAAGTGATCTCTTTAATAATGTAGATTCATTGGTATTTACTGGGTTACGGAATGTGCAAAGGTACTGGGGCACAGTGGTAAGCAAGGCAGAATGTTTCATACCTTCAAGGGGCTGACAGTCAGCTTGTACAGGTACCACCAACCCCTCACACTCGGCATGACCTGGAGCATGTGTCTCCCTCCCACCTCCCGAGTTATCTCAGTGTCCGTGATCAAAAGCCACTTATCGTCTGATTAGCAATCTTCATTCCATCTGCAAACTTAGTTCTCTTTGGTTATGTAATGTTTACATATCCAAGGATTGGAACCCTGACATTTTGGGGGTCTATTTTTCTGTCCACCGTAATAGCTGCTTGCAAAATAGTTTATTATCCCTTGCCGATTTGTGGATAACTCATGGGCTTCCCTGGTGGCTCAACTGCTAAAGAGTCCGCCTGCAATGTGGGAGGCCTGGGTTTGATCTCTGGGTTGGGAAGACCCCCTGGAGAAGGGAAAGGCTACACACTCCAGTACTCTGGCCTGGAGAATTCCATGGAATGTATAGTCCTGGGGGTCGCAGAGGCAGACATGACTGAGTGACTTTCACTTCACTTGGGCTCCAAGTATGAAGGTTGTAGGACTGATAATCATATTTTCAATTAAGAGAAAAAAAAAGAAACTATTTGCCAGAATATTCCTTACTCTGGCTGGTTTTGCTCACCAACTCATGAAAACATGGTCCCATTTGTATTTTCTCAACTGTTCTGGCAGTGCCTGTCTTGAATGATGTCTTCTACTGTCTCCTGATTTTATTAACTTCTAAGTTTCAACTCTGGCCCCACTTCTTTTGGAAACTGATTGGTTCTGCCCTCCTTGCTCTCTGTCTTCTCTGAAATCCTTTAGCTTTTTGACTCTGCAGCAATTACGTATATCACGTTTCATAAATATTTACTTATTGATTGTGTGAGTTTTGGCAGCAAGCCTTATGGGTTGGTTCAAAGTGGCTCTCAACAGTTCGTTTCCCTTCGGAAGCAAAATGTTATTCCACTGTTTCAAGTGCTTATCTGAAATGTTGTATGGTTTTGTTTATTTCAGAGACTTGAAGATAGAAAACTTGCTGCTAGATGAAGACAATAATATCAAGCTGATAGGTATGACTTTTTTTTTTAAAGCAAGATTATCCTTTAAGTGCTGTGCTGTCAATTCTCAGTTATTTATTTCTGACTTTGAAAATTACCATGGTCTATTTCTAATCCCCAGACAATACTTCTAGTTCATCTCCTTTTACCTGCAACATCTAAGCATGGTTTTGAATCATTTAAACATAAAACATGTTCTTAGGATTCTTCTAACTTTTGCTTCTCTGTTAATTCAGATGGAGCTGAACTTGTGGAGGGGTTCTTTTTACTTGAATTCACCTGAAAGCTTCTTAAGAAAAGGGGAACATAGTTTGGTTCAAAAATGCTGCTCTTAGCTTGGCCATGCTTTATTCCACTTTTCAGTGAATGTAGGGGCACTGAAATAATAGGGAATGCAGCTTACCTCCTCCTTTTCATGTCTTCGCTTTAGCCCCGTAGTACTGGATGATGGTACAGAGTGAAACAGAGGGCTGCTTTAGAGGTCTGTGCCAATCAGGAGGAAATTCCAGGGTGGAGTGAATCATAACTGATTCACCACTAAGGGTCCGTAAGCAAATTCATCCCATGGGTTCTTCTCCAGATATGTTCTACTTTTGATTACCTGTGTGGTTGCTCTTGGCAAAACCACAGGGCATCATGTTTCCACCCAGATGTTAGCCCCATCTTTTACTCCTTTCTTTCTTTTCCCACCCCAAGTGCAAGTAATTTCTTCTGCCTCGAGGGCTTGAAAAGACTTTCTATTAGAAGAAAAGAGAAGGATTAACAGAACTTTGTGAATTTTAGCTTTTGTACCCAAGAAGGAAATTTTGTTTGGCAAATACTGAAAACCATCTCCAGACTCTCTAAAACACATCATTCAAATGACCAGTTATATTCCTTGGGATCCCAGATGGCTTCCAACCCAATAACAGGCAAGAGGCTGCCAGGCACTCCAGGCCTGGGTGATTAAGCATCATTGACAGGTGTTGATAAATACACCCATTATTAGGACATTAACAATTAAGAGGAAACCAATCCACCCCCTCCCCCAACCCGAGGGATTTTTAGGATGTATTCGGGTTTTATTTATTTTAATTGGATGATAATTATAATACTGTGGTTCTTGCCACAGATCAAGAGGAATTGGCCATAGGTATACAGGTGTCCCCTGCATCTTGAACCCCCTCACCCCCACCCAATCCCTCCAGCTTGTCACAGAGCACTGGCTTTGGGTGCCCCGCGTCACACATCAAACTTGCACTGGTTATCTATTTTACGTCTGGTAATATGTATGTTTCAGTGCTGTTCTCTCAGCCCACCCTCTCCTTCTCCCAGAGTCCAAAAGTCTGTTCTTTCCATCTGTGTCTCCTTTGCTGCCCTGCACGTAGGATTGTCGGTACCATCTTTCTAGATTCCACATAATATGCATTAATATACGGTATGTATCCTTCTCTTTCTGACTTACTTCACTCTGTATAATAGCCGCTAGGTTCATCCACTTCCTTAGAACTGACTCAAATGTGTTAGGATGTATTCTTAGAAGATTCTTGGATGATCAAATAATTTTTTTTCCTCCTTAAATCAGATTGTTTTACTATTGCACTTGAGTTGTCCTGAGAGCCAGGTACAGCAGCCTTAAACAAGGCAGACTCTGAAATGTCTGCAGGATGTCTTTTTGCTCCTGGTTTCCGAGGTCTGCAGCATTAAACAAAGACACGTCCTGGTGGGGGTGGGGGGTGAGGAATGGAGGAAAGGAGATTTCTTTGTGGGTTCCCTGGCAGGGTGACTTGGCACTTGTCTTTGGAAAATGTGTGGGGAACAGTCACAGAGTTGCCCTGAAGCTGCAGAGTGTATAAGAGAGCAGACGGTGTGAAGGCTGGGTGTCCATTATGGTATGAACGAGCGCACCCCACTCCCCTGCGCGCTGTCTGTGCCGAGGCCAGCGACCCCAGCACAGTGTAGGCCACTGCCAGGCGGTCCCCTTACCCGCCCAGCACCCCCATGCTGTTTCTGCCCTTCACTTTGCCTCTCTCTCTGCCCCTGCGTGTGTTTTCGCTTCTTTCTCTTCAAGTGATAGCCCTAGACAATCAACAGTGAGAGGGGAGAGTGTTGAAAAGCACAGACCTTTCCACTGCTGAGAAGATTCTGGAAGAACCAGTCTCTGTAAATTGTGGGTACATTTGCAAGTAGCTCACACCTTGGCTGGGCTTCCCCAGTAGCTCAGGGGTAAAGAATCTGACCGCAATGCAGGAGATGCAGGTTCAATCCCTGGGTTGGGAACATCCCCTGGAGGAGGAAATGGCAACCCACTCCAGTGTTCTTGCCTGGAAAATCCCCTGACAGAGGAGCCCGTGGGACAGCACACAGTTGGGCGCATGAGCACACACACGCACACTGGCCACATAATAAACCCTCTTAGAGGAGACCTGTACAAATAAGATGAAGACATGGCAGACCTACATTAGAGCCCACAGGTCCCCTGAGAGGGGTAGGGGGACCCTTTAGATACCAGAAGCCATTTTAGGCAGAGTCATCGCCTCTTAGCTTGGCAGCTTCTGAACTGGTACCCAGGCAGGCATCGTAGCTCATTTGGACACAGTGGGCCATGTCAGAAACCAGGGGTCAGGAACCAGAATTCCCGAAACAGCTGCAAAGGAGGCTTTGATAACTGGGTGTCCCTTTGTTAGAACTTCTCGCTTGGCGCCCATTCTCTCCTGACCCGCTAAACCAAAGAGCCCTAATGAACGTGTGAATGGAAAGAGACATTATGCCATCCCAGAGGGCAACTGGGAACTGCATGTTGTTTAGCAGAATCTGCATTTCATCATTTTTTTTCATACAGAGTAGGTGGGAGAAGAAGGGAGATGTTTGAGGCAAAGAAAGCCCAGTGTCTTAGGTGTTTTCTTGCTTCTGAGTTAGGCAATTTGGATCAAATATCTCTACAGCTGCCCTCTTGCAACTTGAAAGCCCTTTGAACCTTTCCTTCAAAGGAATTAGCTAGTTGTTTATTCAAAGGTTGATTATAGCTATTACCATTTTCTCTTAACAGTTTCTCTTTCTTTGAAATAATCTGATATAAATAAATTTACTTAAGCCATGTAAGCCACGGTTCAAGTTAACTAGAATTAACTGGAATAAGATTTTATTTAATTAGGATCCTTTCCCCCTTTTAAAAAAAGAAAGCAGTCTGATATTTTTAGTTTAGTATAATCTTAAAGGGTAACAGCCACAACTTAAAATGATTTTGCATGTCAGTTTTCCAAGACAGCGTTTGTTTGGGTGTTTTTTGAGATCCATTTCATAACTCTCAGAAAACTGAGTGATAATTGGCTTATGTGTATACCAAATCTAATTGAGGCAGACCCGTGTGATGTTACTGGGAGGTGAACTTGCCCCTAGTTTCACAATTCTAATTATAGGCATATGTGTGAAATTTTAATAATTACAGTTGTGCATGTGAAACACACTAGTTATTTCTCTACAATATATTTTACATTAAACCCTTTTGGCCAGATCTACATAAGTCACTTAAAATGTAGATTTTATCTTCTCTGTCCCACAGACCTCGGCTCATTTATCTTTTTGAAAGTGTGCTTAAGACAAGGCCAGACGCCAGTGTTCACAGGCTTGCCTGGGAGCAAGTGAGGAATCTGGTCTCTTATTTCCCCCCTCCCCATCCCTGCCCTTTTTTAAGATCAAGCACTTAGTTGTAGCCCCGAATCAAGAGCTGAGGGAGTAAACTGAAGGAGTTAATGGAACCCTCAGAGATCAGGAAGTGAGGCTTTTAGTTTATGGGTTCTCAGGAGACTGGGTCTCTAACATGACTATTTATAAAATTACTCTTAAAATGTTGGCCCAGTAAATATGTTTATTCCATGGTGCTGTCTCTCCATCTTACCATAGTGGGTGCTCTGTATGCATTGATTGTCTCCTTAAATTTCCTTTGGGAAATTTTTTTTCTTTTTAGAGATTTTTTTTTTTTTTTGAGGTGGACCATTTTTTAAAGTCTCTATTGAATTTGTTGCCCTGTCGGTGGTGGTGGTTTCGTCGCTAACACATGTCCGACTCTTGCGATCCCATGGACGGTGTTGCTTTCTGTTTTATGCTTTGGAGTTTTGGCCACAAGGCATGTGGGATTGTAGATCCCTGACCCGGGATTGAGCCCGCACCCCCTCTACTGGAAGGTGAAGTCTCAACCACTGGGCCACCAGCGAATTTTAAATGGTCATTCGACTGAAAGCTCGGAATCATTTTTCTACTTCTGACCCACCTCCCAGCTCTCCCACTTCAGTGATACTACAGAGTAGGGCCTGAGAGCAGGGGCCCTCAGAGTCTCTAGAACAGAGATCTCCTCCTAAAACACAAATCCAAGAGAGCTGTGGGGCCCCCAAAAGGGCCTCCTGGTGCAAGCTGGGCTGAAGGGAAAGCAAATAGGGGCCTTTTGTTCTCCTGTTTGTGAAGGCGGGAATGGACGAGTAGGGAGCAGAGGAAGACAGGAGGAGAGAGGTTAAGAGAGAGAAAACAAAACTCTCCCAAACAAAAGAAGAGTCAAGTGTGTGAACAGGCAGCGCTCCTGGTGGGTTTGCCCATCCCGATTTGGGTTCTGACTTTTCATTCCAAGCTTCAGCTGAAGAGTTTGGGTGACCTTCAGAGCCTTGATGTGTTTTCTGCCTGGATGAGGTTCTATTTAGAAATGCTCTTTCATTGTACAGCTTAACCCAACGATCGTAGGGGGAAATGTTTGTGGTGTATCTTGACCCGTGGTGTGTGAGTAACTTCATGGACTCACAACTCTGCCTTCCCGGCCCCCAGCGGGTTTTTTCTTTCATGAGCTTCCCTATAGCTTTCACAAGAGCCACGGCTTTGCAGGTGGAGACGTGTTAGCGTGAAGGAAAACAAGAAGTTAGATGTATGTCCTGCCAGTTGAGAAAGTGCAAGGTTTTTTTTTTTTTTCCCTCCATGTGGAGCCTGTCTCAGACCACAGCCCCTTTCTGTCTGAGCCCCATGGGCCAAGTCTTCTCTTTGGGGACCAGAACCGTAAATATTTACGTTGAAGTTCAAAGGAGGAGGCATGATCTTAAATCTGCACTCACCAAAGTTTGAGGAATGATATCAGATGAGGACCAGACACTAACTGCTCTCTAATGACCTGTCAGCTGCCCTATCTGTAACATCAAAATTAAACAGAGCACAGAGGGCATAATGGGCCCAGCGTGGCTTTAGATGCTCTGAGTGCTTCTTTCTTCTGCCCCCTGCCTTAATCACCCAGGATCCAAGCAGTGGATCATTGCTAGAGGTCATTTAGTCTACTTCTCATTGCTATTTTTCTGGCCTTTTTTTTTTTTTCCCAGCCAACACTCGGCATTGTCTAAATCACTGGGTGTATTTTTCCCCCTCTCTTCAAATCACCATATGTTGCCTCATGCATTGGGAACATTCTTTTTTAAGAGACTTGCATGCAATGAAAACATTCAGCTGAAAAAAGTCAACTCTATCGGGTGGGATCGCGTGTCATCTGGGGTGACACCGACACCCGCCAGAGAATATCAATCTTCCTTCGGCTCTTACCCCCTTGGCCACTTGGAAGCCAGCAGGCTGACTCCAGGGACTGTTGGCTCGTTTTCTCCTCCTGCCTTAGTCCTCGAAAGCAAGCAAGCCTGTCTTGTTTTCCTGGATGACTCATAACCCAAGAGTTGATGAAAATATGTTTTGGTTCAGCATACTTTTTAGCTCTCACTGGATTTGATTGTGAGGCCCTGCTAGAAAATATTTCCAGTTCGGCCGGGGAACCACCGCCTGACATTCTTCTGTCTTGAGACCCATATCCAGAGGTTACGGTTCACAGCTGCTGGGTTTCCTGGTGGATGCGAAATGATGTGTTAGCCCCAGAGAATGTTTCCTTTCCCGCTGCCTCCCCCCAACCTCCCTCCTTGTTCATGTCCATGGTTTTCTATATCTGAGCCGGTTTTGTCCTCCTCTTTGCAGACTTTGGTTTGAGCAACTGTGCAGGGATCCTGGGCCATTCCGACCCATTCAGCACACAATGTGGCAGTCCTGCATACGCCGCTCCCGAACTCCTTGCCAGGAAGAAATACGGCCCCAAAATCGATGTCTGGTCCATGTGAGTTACTGAGCTTCTAAAACGGCTCTCTTTTGACCTGTCTCCCTCCTACCGTCTGCACGGTCCCTTTCTGATGACATAACCTTTGAGTGTTTAATGAGCATGCATTATCAGCTCTGGGATATATACACAGTGATTCTTTGGGGGTCTCACTTTCCACCGCTGTTTCTGTCGTTTTTCCACCAACTGCCCCAAGAGGCCCTAAATTTAAATTCAACAAGGTGCAGGGAGGAGAAGAAAACAACCGAGCACTTGCCAAGATGATTTTTGGTTTCACGAGTCGCCTGTGTCCTTCCCTGCTTTCCATGAGCATCAGCATAAATCCCAGCCTCAGCCCTGGCCCTGCACCCCACTGAGGGTCTGCCCACCTCTCCTGCCTCTTCACCTACTCCCCCCGTCCCTCCCCAGCTGCTCACGGTTCTTCACACAAGTTGTCTTCTGTTTTGTCTTCCCTGCCGCTGGGCTTTGCAGTTGCTGTGTCTTTCATTGAAGTGTAGGTGGCGTACAATATTGTGTTAGTTTCAGGTGGACAACACGGTGATCCGACATTTATATATATTACGAATTGACCAGCACAGGAAGTCTAGGAACCATCTGTCACCGTACGGAGTTACTGCCGTGTTACTGACTGTATTCCCTATGCTATACGTTACACCTCCGTGACTTATTTATTTTCTAACCGGAAGTTTGTACCTTTGAATCCCCTTCATCTATTTTGTTCCACCTCCCAACCTACCCCTGGCCCCAGCCAGCAACTCAGTGGTGCTTTCTCCTGGAATGCTGTTTCCCAGCTCTTCGAATGGCCCGTCCAGCTCCGCGTTCCAGTATTGATCAGTGTCACCACTGTGGAATCCGTTTCTTGTTCTGGGGATGCCTAGCATATGGCACGGATCCTGGGCTGGAGAGGGAGAATGAAGGAAGGAGGGAAGGAAGGATAGAGGGAGGGAGGAACGAGAAGAAGGAGAGAAGGGAGGGATGGAGGGCAGGACAGGCATTTCAACCACGTGAACAGAGGCTGGAGAGAATGAAAGTGTTAGTAGCGGGGAAGATCCCCTGGAGGAGGAAATGGCAACCCACTCCAGTGTTCTTGCCTGGAGAATCCCATGGACAGAGGAGCCTGGCGGGCTACTAGGGGTCACTAAAAATCAGACGTGACTGAGTGACTTAGCACGCGCTTATGGACTGTAGCCCACCAGGCTCCTCTGTCTATGGGATTCTCCAGGCAAGAACACTGGAGTGGGTTGCCATTTCCTCCTTCAGGGATCTTCTCTACCCAGGGATCGAACCCAGGTCTCCCACATTGCAGGCAGACTCTTTAGCGTCTGAGCCACCAGGGAAGCCCTAGAAGCCAGAGGGTCAGCACTAAAGCCAGCAGAGGAAGCAAACAGAGGAATGTGAGTGAATGAGAGGATTGTAGAAGGTCTGGTTGGAGATTATTCAGAGGAACCAGAGACGAAATGAGAATCTGAGGGCACCAGAATCCCCTGAACATTCCAAGAAAGGGCCGGCTCTCCTTGGAAGTGCAGCTCAGCTCATTCAGCCAGGGGGTGAGATGTTAGTGGGGGTTAGCCTCCGTTGCTGAGGCTCTGAGTCCTCTGTTTC
This sequence comes from Bos grunniens, assembly GCF_055505025.1. Classification (NCBI taxonomy): domain Eukaryota; kingdom Metazoa; phylum Chordata; class Mammalia; order Artiodactyla; family Bovidae; genus Bos; species Bos grunniens. Next base: position 153,893,893 of record NC_141165.1, read on the forward strand.
CTTTGATCCTCAGGACCACCTGTGAGGCCGGCTATTACCCTTTTTCACATAGACAGGAGGGTGGCTTGGTGGTTAGTGTGGCCCAGGGCCACTCAGCCTCTAGGCTGGGGAGCTGCGCTCAGCCCTCAGGGCTCTTCAAGCCTCAGGCTGAGCTCCAGGTTCCTCCTAGTTCTCCAGAGGATGTGAGAATGCTCCCGTGTGCAGCGGGTGCCATGTACAGAGGGTGCCATGTGCAGAGGGTGCCTGTGAGCAGAGGGTGCCTGTGAGCAGAGGGTGCCGTGTGCAGAGGGTGCCGTGTGCAGAGGGTGCCTGTGTGCAGAGGGTGCCGTGTGCAGAGGGTGCCTGTGAGCAGAGGGTGCCTGTGAGCAGAGGGTGCTGTGTGCAGAGGGTGCCAAGTGCAGAGGGTGCCATGTGCAGAGGGTGCCGTATGCAGAGGGTGCCTGTGTGCAGAGGGTGCCGTATGCAGAGGGTGCCGTATGCAGAGGGTGCCTGTGTGCAGAGGGTGCCTGTGTGCAGAGGGTGCCGTATGCAGAGGGTGCCTGTGTGCAAAGGGTGCCGTATGCAGAGGGTGCCGTATGCAGAGGGTGCCTATGTGCAGAGGGTGCCTGTGTGCAGAGGGTGCCGTATGCAGAGGGTGCCTGTGTGCAGAGGGTGCCTGTGTGCAGAGGGTGCCTGTGTGCAGAGGGTGCCATGTGCAGAGGGTGCCGTATGCAGAGGGTGCCGTATGCAGAGGGTGCCTGTGTGCAGAGGGTGCCGTGTGCAGAGGGTGCCTGTGTGCAGAGGGTGCCTGTGTGCAGAGGGTGCCTGTGTGCAGAGGGTGCCGTATGCAGAGGGTGCCTGTGTGCAGAGGGTGCCTGTGTGCAGAGGGTGCTGTGTGCAGAGGGTGCCTGTGAGCAGAGGGTGCCTGTGGGCAGAGGGTACCTGTGGGCAGAGGATGCCATGTGCAGAGGGTGCTTTGTATAGCTGACTCACGGGGGACCCCTGGGGCAGGGGAGTGGTAGTAGGAAGCAGAGGCAAAGGGTGCTTCCTCTTTGAGGTGCCCTGGGTGATTGCTACTCACAGACTCTTTTTATGCTGTGCCCAGACGGGCCTCAGAATCCTTCTCAACACAGTCCTCCAGGCAGCCAACCTCAGTGGATGAGTCAATACATAGGTGAAATCCATTCATGCCCTCCTAAGTATCTGGCATGTCATCTGCCCTTAATAGTTATTTATGTATCAAGGGGGGCTTCCCAGGTGGCTCAGCAGTAAAGAACCCGTCTGCCAGTGCAGGAGCCACAGGAGATGCGGGTTCAATCCCTCGGTCGGAAAGATCCCCTGGAGGAAGAAAGAAACGGCAACCCACTCCACTCTTCTTGCCTGGAGAATCCCATGGACAGAGGAGCCTGGCAGTCTACAGTTTGTGTGGGGTTACAAAGAGTCAGACATGACTGAGTGACTGAGCACGCATGTGCACATGTATGAATGGGTGAATATGAAAGTCTGAGTCTATAATCACTCTCTTTCCTCAGCATTTAAGGAATTATTTATGCTAAATGGAAAGCTTTGAGAGGAATAGTTTGTGAAACAAAAAACAAAACAAAATGAAATAACAAACCCCCTCCCTCCAAAAAAATACCCAAAACAAACCACATGGACAGTGGGTAGTCTGAAAGACCAGGGGTTCAGGGGTGTCACAGAACTGTGGTGATAGGGACTGGGCTGGGTGACAGCAATCAAAGGGAAGGAGAGCTTGGAGAGGAGGTGACAGTTTGCTCCTGGGGTCCTGCTCTCGAAGGCGCTGGACAGTACAGCGTCATCACTGGTCGTCATGGTGACGAAGATTGGCCTGTGTAAACGGGACCCTTTCTGGCCCATGACTAACAAAACAGGCATCTCCGCAAAGTCTAGAACTGCTGGTGGAAGGAAGGAAGGAAGGAAGGAGCCTGTGGCTGTCAGAGCTGTAGGAGACCACCTGGCCTTATAACTGCCTGGGGCCTCTTGTCCTCTCCTGGGAACTCTGAAACGGAGACTGATTATTTATCTTGTGTGTAGAAAGGAAAATGAAGTATATGGACACTAAGGGAGAAAGGGGGAGTGGGGTGGATTGGGAGATCAGGACTGACACTTAACACATGATTGATAGGTGTGTGTGTCAGTTGCTCAGTCACGTCCGACTCTTTGCAACCCCCATAGACTGTAGCCGGCCAGGCTCCTCTGTCCATGGGATTCTCCAGGCAAGAATACTGGAGTGGGCTGCCATGCCCTTCTTCAGAGAATCTTACCCACCCTGGGATCGAACCTGGGTATGCTGCGTCTCCTGTGTTGGGAGGGGGATTCTTTACTACTAGTGCCACCCGATGCTATGTATAAAATAGACAACTGATGGGAACCTAGAGTATAGCACAGGGGACCCTGCTTAATGCACTGTGGTGACCTGAACGGGAAGGAGATCCAGAAACGAGGGGATATATGTGTACATATAGCTAATTCATTTTGCTGTACAGTAGAAACTGACGCAACGTTGTAAAGCAACTACAGTCAAATAAAAATTAACTTTTAAAAACGAAAATGAAAAGCACAGGCTGCAAAAGGATCCTAGGGTGAGTATTAAGCTCAGACTTTGTTCCTGCCCCTTCTTCTGAGTCCCTGGACCCTGGAAAGGAATCCACGTTTAGTGACCATTTTAGATGCTCCCCTTCTTAGTTTTGGGGCCCCGGGATTAAAATAAAGGGACTTGGGCCATTGCCACCTGCTGTGTGTGTCCACATCCGTCCAGTGGCTCCATCCAGGCGGAGGTGAAGCTTCAGAAGAAACTGCAGAAGAAACAGAGATGACCCGAGACTAGGATGCCTGGACCCTCGCCTCCCTCTTCCACCCTTGCTGCTGGCAGGACTGTGTCTGGGGCAGTGGGGCACTTCTCTGCTAACTTCCACTTAATTGCATTTTTCTTTTTTTTTTAAGATGATGATGTGTAACTGAAAGCTCTTGAAAGCTCTCATCAGGCCTCATTCTTGGTCATGATGCTGTCAAGCAATGTACACGAAAGCCTTTGATAAGTGATTATGTACTTTACAGACTCTGGGCTTCAGTTGATCCTGGCAATGCTCTGGAGGCCCATGGGGGATGTCCAGGTAGACCAGAAACCCCAGCCCCCTGAGTCCTTTGTTTTGGTCTCCAACATGGGGGGTCAAGGTGGAATAAATTCTCACCCTTGCTCAGCCACCAAGGACCATGTTTTGCTCTTTCTAGAAACCAGGTTTTCCCAGAGCAACTCTGTGTTAGCTGACTCCCTGAAACGTTCCCTAGGGGGATGAGACCCCCATGATCCACACCTCATTCACAGGGATGCTATAAACTAGGCCCTTTTTAGAAGCTGTTGATAAAGCTTAAAAAAACAATAGGAAGCCATGTGAGCCACATGCTGGCTTATGAGAGATTTGTTCATTCGGCACATATTTGTGGAGCCAGGCACTGGGCCGAATTCCGAGTGCACGACAGTCTGTGCGACTCCTGTAATGATCGTGGTTAACCCTTGCGTACCTCCCTCTGAGTGTCGGGCAGTGTTCAAGGGCTTTGCGTGTTTTAGCTTATCTCATCTCGTCTGCCTCAGAAGTCTTCGGGAGAATGCTGTGTTGTCCCACTTTGCAGATGAGGACACTGAGGCGTGAAGAGCTGTAGACACTTGCCCAGATAACACAGCTGATGGGTGATGGGGCCAGGATGGGCCACGGTGGTTTGCCTCTAGAGTTTTGCCTTTAATCGTCACTCTCTACTGCTTCTGCCATGTAGCCCTTCCTCTTGTAGGATTCTAGTGGGGCAGGCAGGCAGTTTTTTAAAAGCTGTAAATTCACTGCAGTAGCCTCTCTGGAGGAAGTGGGAGGGCTGCAGGGAACAAGGATGGGGGTGGCCTCTTGAGAAGACCTCAAAGCCAAATCTGAGGATGAGAAGAATCAGCTATGAGCGGAAGAAGATGTGGGCAGAGGCTCCAGGCAGGACAGAACAGGATGTGTGAAGGCCGTAGCGTGGGAAGGAGTGGGAAGGGGTGTGAATTTTGCCCTAAAGGAAGGGAGAGGCTATGGGACAGTTGTAAAGAGATGCAAAACAAATTGTTATGGATTGATTGTGTCTCTCCAGAGAAAGACATATATGAGAGTCCTAACCTCCAGGACCTCAGAATATGACCTTACTTAGAGATGGGGTCTTGAATGAGTTGAATGAGGTCATTAGGATGGGCTCTGTTCCAATAGGACTGTGTCCTCATATAAAGCGGACATTTAGATCCAGGGAGACACAGGGAGAAGGCCATGTGACGATGAAGGCAGGGACCCGGGTGACCCATCTGCGTCAAGGAACCGCAGATGGCCAACAAACCAGCAGAGGCCCAGGGGGCCTCGGGAAACAGACCCTCCCTCACTGCCCGCAGGGAACACCAACCCCGCCGACACCTTCAGCTCAGACTCCGAGCCTCCAAAATTGTGAGATGATAAATTTCTGTTATTTAAACTCTGCCCTCTCGGGAAAGGTCAAAGGTGAGTGAAAACTTAACGGTCCAGATCCCAAGAGCCAATCTCCTCCCAAGTGTGAAATATTTCCTTTATTAAGTCAAGTGTACTACCTGGCAGATGAACTGGACGAGCTGAAGTCTTGGTCATCCCTCATCCCCGCCCCACAGTGGACTGTAAACCTCCATCAGCCCCCCCAAGAGAGGTCATCAGATGGTCAAATCATAAAACAGAAGTCTCAGTCCTTGCTGTGCCCCATAGGCAACGTATTACTGGCTCTGTGAAAACCAGGAAGCAAAGAAACCCCCCAGTATGTAGAACTTCGTTCACATGATTGTGGAAAGGTCCCTGGAGTAAGAGAGGGTTAGCCTTGCTGCAGAAATACTTTTTGAGAGTCCTCTGAGTCACATTTGCTTGTGTCTGTTTGGGCAAAACAGATGGCCCAATGGTGAAGCCAGGGTCAGGAGGAGAGATATTTTCTACCCCTTGATGGAAAGAGTAACATGGAATTTGTGGTTATTTTAAAAAATGGAACACACTTATCTACTGCTATCTACAATCTGCCTGTAATGCAGGAGACTTGGGCGATGCCAGTTTGATCCCTGGATCAGGAAGATCCTCTGGAGTAGGAAATGGCAACCCACCCCAGTATCCTTGCCTGGAAAATTCTGTAGATAGACAAGAGGAAACTGGCGAGCTATAGGCCATGGGGTCACAAAGAATCGGACACGACTGAGCACGTGCGCAAAAACATGTTCTGCTGCAGACTGAATGGTGTCTCCCTCAAATGCATATGTTAAACCACTCACTCCCAATGTGATGGTATTCAGAGATGGAGCCTTTGGGAGGTCTTGAGGGTGGAGACTTCATGATGGCACTGGTGTTCTTTTGAGAAGAGCTTGCTTAGTCTCTCTCATGGGAGGACACAGAGAGAAGGCTGCTGCTGCTGCTGCTAAGTCACTTCAGTCGTGTTCGACTCTGTGCGACCCCACAGACGGCAGCCCACCAGGCTCCTCTATCCCTGGGATTCTCCAGGCAAGAACACTGGAGTGGGTTGCCATTTCCTTCTCCAATGCATGCATGCATGCTAAGGCGCTTCAGCTATGTCTGACTCTGTGCGACCCTATGGACAGCAGGCCACCAGCCTCCTCTGTCCACGGGATTCTCTAGGCAACAAAACTGGAGTGGGTTGCCATTTCCTTCTCCAAGGTGGCTGTCTACAAGCCAGGAAAAGAAACTTCAGTGGAACTTGACCACGCTGGCATCCGGATCCAGACGTCTAGCCTCCAGAACTGTGAGAAAATTAACTTCTGGTGGTTAAACCACCCCTTCGGGTTATGGTAGTCAAGCTAAGACACTTGCTTATAGGTGACCTAGAAGTCTCACCTTTAAACCAATAAAGCATGTCAGAAGACACTGTGCAGAGATCAAATGTGGCTGCTCAGGTGGGTTAAATTCAAGAAGGCATCAGGGACTTCCCTGGCAGTTCAGTGGTTGAGATTTTGCCATTCAATGCACGGGGTCCAGGTTCAGCCCCTGGTTGGGGAGGTAAGATCCCACAGGGCTCATAGCCAAGAAACCAAAACATAAAACAGAAGCAGTATTGTAACAAAAAATTCAATAAAGACTTAAAAAATGGCCCACATAAAAATTTTTTTTTTTTTAAGAGAGGCATCAGAGGAGAGTTTAATCTGCTTCTGAGGGATGAAGTAGTTTGTCAGGTGGAGAAGAGGAGGAGAAACTTTCCAGGCAGAGGGAACAGTTGAGCAAAGGCAGGAAGGTATAAAAAGCCTGATTCCTTCTGCTCTTAATCTTGGAGAAAACACAACTTCAGAGCCTTCTTCAAGAGATTAATTTCCCAGCACTTTGGGGCGTTGTGTCTGAGATGCTGGGTAGGTTTCTATTTGGTGCCCACAGCTTGGCTGGCAGCACTGGAAATGGAAAGCCCAGAGAGGATTTAATTTGAAAGGCTGTTTAACAAAATTGGAAGTGGGGCCAGTTTTCTCCCTGGTCAGACACTGTTATTACAAAGCACCCCTCTTTATAGCTCTGAAACAACAGAAGGAAGAGTCCACTTCCAAAACCAAAAGCAAGCTCCCATCTCCAGACGTGGTTTTTTTGTGTGACCTTGACAGGTAGATGGGGCCTTTCTTTAAGACTTCTGACACTGGTTCAGGAAGAAAACCAGCTTGTCATTCAAGAAAACCGTGGGAAAGAAAACTCTTCCCCACCAAAGGGGCCCCTAGGAGACTCCTCCTCTAGTGAACCAGGAATTAACAATGGAAATGGAAAATGGTGAGCATGTGGACGGTGACTGCCACCCTGAATTAAAAGATGCTTGTTCCTTGGAAGGAAAGCTATGACCATCCTACAAAGCATATTAAAAAGCAGAGACTTCCCTTTTCCAACAAAGATCCATTTAGTCAATGTTAGGATTTTTCCAGTAGTCATGTACAGATGTGAGAGTTTGACCATAAAGAAGATTCTCCATTGTAAGTCCTGCTCAGGAAGCCTCAGGTCTCACTTTGGGTTATAAGAATCAATAGCATTTATCATCCTGGAGATTCAGCCTAAACTGAGAGAGAAAAAAAGGGGGGGTCCCATTTTTAATATCCTATTACATATAATATACAAGCTGGCTTAGCAATAAGCCGTATTTATAGGGTCTTAAAATTCTGAAAGAGATGGGAATACCAGACCACCTGATCTGCCTCTTGAGAAATTTGTATGCAGGTCAGAAAGCAACAGTTAGAACTGGACATGGAACAACAGACTGGTTCCAAATAGGAAAAGGAGTTCGTCAAGGCTGTATATTGTCACCCTGTTTATTTAACTTATATGCAGAGTACATCATGAGAAACGCTGGACTGGAAGAAACACAAACTGGAATCAAGATTGCCGGGAGAAATATCAATAACCTCAGATATGCAGATGACACCACCCTTATGGCAGAAAGTGAAGAGGAACTCAAAAGCCTCTTGATGAAAGTGAAAGTGGAGAGTGAAAAAGTTGGCTTAAAACTCAACATTCAGAAAATGAAGATCATGGCATCTGGTCCCACCACTTTATGGGAAATAGATGGGGAAACAGTGGAAACAGTGTCAGACTTTATTTTTCTGGGCTCCAAAATCACTGCAGATAGTGACTGCAGCCATGAAATTAAAAGACGCTTACTCCTTGGAAGGAAAGTTATGACCAACCTAGATAGCATATTCAAAAGCAGAGACATTACTTTGCCAACAAAGGTTCGTCTAGTCAAGGCTATGGTTTTTCCTGTGGTCATATATGGATGTGAGAGTTGGACTGTGAAGAATGCTGAGTGCTGAAGAATTGCTTCTTTTGAATTGTGGTGTTGGAGAGGACTCTTGAGAGTCCCTTGGACTGCAAGGAGATCCAACCAGTCCATTCTGAAGGAGATCAGCCCGGGGATTTCTTTGGAAGGAATGATGCTAAAACTGACACTCCAGTACTTTGGCCACCTCACGTGAAGAGTTGACTCATTGGAAAAGACCCTGATGCTGGGAGGGATTGGGGGCAGGAGGAGAAGGGGACAACAGAGGATGAGATGGCTGGATGACATCACTGACTCGATGGGCGTGAGTCTGGGTGAACTCCGGGAGTTGGTGATGGACAGGGAGGCCTGGCGTGCTGCTATTCATGGGGTCACAAAGAGTCGGACACGACTGAGCGACTGATCTGATCTAATAGGGTCTTAATTATGAGTGCTGATGAACTGATGCTCTCAAATTGTGGTGCTGGAGAAGACTCTTGACAGTCCTTGAACAACAAGGAGATCAAACCAATCAATCCTAAAGGAAATCAACCCTGACTATTCATTGGAAAGACTGATGCTGAAGCTGAAGCTCCAGTACTTTGTCCACCTGATGCGAAGAACTGACTCACTGAAAGAGACCCTGATGCTGGGAAAGACTGAGGGCAGGAGGAGAAGGGGGTGACAGAGGTTGAGACGGTTAGATAGCGTCACTGACTTAATGGACATAAATTTAAGCAAACTCTGGGAGATAGCAGAGGACAGAGGAGCCTGGCATGCTGCAGTCCATGAGGTCACAAAGAGTCAGAATACAACTTAGTGACTGAACAACAGCAACATCTTGGGGAATTCCCATTATTTTCAACAGTCAATGTTTTTGTGTTTGGACCATATACGAATATCTCTAAAATAATTCACTTCTTCCCTTTAATCTATATGAATCAAATATCTATATCTTTATCTCCAATGAATTTTGAAATTTCAGAGACAAAAACTAAATGTTCATTCTGTTGCAGTGAACCTTTTTTTACTGTTGACTGGCTTTTCCTCGAAGGGGCATAAATGCTAATTAAAAAAAAACTTGAATGCAGATATACTTTTTAAATGAAAAGAATCAAAACTAACTTAATTTTCAAAATATTACAGTGCTCTCTGGAGAACTCTGGAGAGTATCTAAGGGTAGGGAAAAGGAGAATGGAGAGTTCTGTCCCCCAGAGATTGAGAATACAACACTTTTTTCACCAAAGCTGCTCTTGGCTCTTATGGGGCCATCTGGAGTGGGGGAAGCATTTGTGTGAAGACCTGGAGCTTAGTTGAGTGCCCTGCACAAATATCTAGGCCATCTTCCCAGGCACACTGAGTGGGAAAAATCTGTCCCAGTGCTGTCCTTTTGGGTAGACAAGTTGGCTGAGGGGCGCCGTCTTGTTTCTAGTTCTATCCCCGTGTAGACCTAGGCTTTCAGGAGGAAGAGCTGGAGAATTCGTTTCAATCCCCAGAACTGTTTTGTAAAAGTACACCAGACACCACCAGCTACTTCCAGGACTCAAATCTGGAAGGATAGCATTTTGTCTCCATTCAGGCTCCCTTCAAATGAAAGATGGCAGGAGAAACAGGCAGAAAGAATAACCTGATGACTTCTTTTGGGTAGTTTAGAGCTTTTGCCTTTTTTTTTTTTTTGGATCAGAGAAAGGTTCATTGCAAGGCCATGCAAAGAGATGAGGTGGCTTATGCCCTAAAAAGCCTTGAGCTCCCCAAAGGGTTTTGGCAAAGAATTTTTAAAAGCTAGGTGAGGGAGGAGGGATTCCTCGGGTTACATGCACATTGACTTTTAGAAGAGAAACTTTCTTTAGCTTCAGAGATTTTTCAGTTACAAAATCCAAGACTTTTTGTTTTTGGAGCTAGCATGCACACTTAGAAGAGAAGAGGGAAGAAAGGAAAAGAAGGGGGGGGAAGTCTTAAAATCCACAAGAAAATAATCTTTTGCTGAACACAGACCATATAATGCTGTAGTAGTGAACTTCGTGATTTTCCAAATGGATGGATCTGTTCCCACTCTATTTTTAAGACCTTAAATTGGAGGTTGTACTGAAAGCTGATACTGAAATGTGGAAGGCTATTGCTTTTAGGCAGAGAATTATTTTTAATTTTTATGAGGCAGTTTCTTTCTCGAAGAATCACACGGAAGCAAGGCATGTCAGCTGAAGGTTCTCTCAGCTTCCCTCTGGTGTAAGCTGAGCTGCCCACCTGCCCTGTAAGAACCAGTATTCACTCCCTCCCTGACACCACAGCTCTGCAAATTACTTTGTCTCTTTTTGTTAAAGTTGCTGGTTGACTTCTCCAGGGACCTGAGCCCCTCGGTCTTTCCTTTCGGAGATGCCAAGTGATACCCTAGCTTTCCCTCCAGGGAGTATTTTTGTGTATTAGACTAAATATCAGGACCACTACTTGGCTCCTAATCTTTTAAAAAAATTATTTTCATTTATTTATTTTGCTGCATTGGGTCTTGATTGTGTCGCAAGGGCTGTAGAGTGCCGGCTACAGTAGTTCCAGCGCATGAGGTCTCTAGTTGTGGCCCACGGGCTTAGTTGCCCTTTGGCATGTGGGATCTTAGTTCCCTGACCAGGGACTGAACCCGAGTCCCCTTCATCGCATGGCAAGTTCTTAACCACTGGACCATCAGGGATGTCCCCTGGCCCCTGGTTTAATCCCAAAGATTCCACGTCTACTTTTCCCGGGACCCCTTCCTCTCTTCTTGCAGCTACCCTTCTGGTGCACTTTTTCTTTCTCTTTTGACATCAGAGTATTCCACCCAGTCAGTGTCTCTGGATTGGCTTGCATATGTTGGTGACTCACCCTTATTTCTCTCTGTTTGGAAGCCTTGAATTTTATTTCTTGTTGGCCTCCTTTGGGCTTCCCTGGTGACTCAGTGGTAAAGAATCTGCCTGCAATGCAGGAGATGTGGGTTCGATCCCTGGGTCTGGAAAATCCCCTGGAGGAAGAGATGGCAACCCATATCCAGTATTATCCCATGGACAGAGGAGCCTGGTGGGCTATGGTCCATGGGAATGCAGAGTCGGACATGACTGAGTGACTGAGCACGCACGCAGGTCGCCCTCCTTCGTCCCGACATCTCGTTACTTTCTTTCAAACTCTTTGTGGTTCTTGGGGGCCCCATGTCTGCCAGGGAGAAGCGAGAAAGCCCCTGGGCCATGTTTCAAAAGACACATCAGGAAATTCTGAACGTGTTTTGAAACTTCTACTAATTCTGTGGGATTATGGAGGTTTATACACTGCATTCCACATTTCTCCCTTGGTATTCTCACATCCTTCCGAAATGTCAAAGGGGCTAGATTTTCCTTATCCAGATATTAAACATGTATGAAAACTCTAGGGGAGGGGGATTAAGATGCTCAGTCTGGTTTCCCTTTTCAAATGTACTGCGGCCATAGGACTATTAATGTAGATTTCCATTATTATTTGGCAATAGGGTACAAATATAATTGTAGCTTTTTGTCTCTTGTTTTTAAAAAGTTTTGTGATGAAACAATAGGTCACATTTATCAAGTACTAAGATTATGTCAGGCATGGCATTCAGTACTTTCTGTGGCTTAGTTCATTTGACCCTGATACGACCTGAGATGTAGGGTCTATTATTATCCATATTTTATAGGTAAAAGATGCTGGATAGAGAGCTGGGTCTTCTTTACAGATTTATGATGGTTTTTGTTGATGATAAACTTCTCCGAGAGAAGTGAAACCTGAGGTCAGTTTGGTCAAAGAAGCAGTTTGTTGTTGTTTAGTTGCTGAGTCGTGTTGACTCTTTGTGGCCCCTTGGACTGTAGCCCTCCAGGTTCCTCTGTCCATGGCATTCTCCAGGCAAGAATACTGGAGTGGGTTGCCATGCCCTTCTCCAGAGGATCATCCTGACCCAGGGATCAAACCTGAGTCTCCTGCATGGCAGGCAGGTTCTTTACCGTTTGAGCCACTAGGGAAGCCTACTACATGGATTGAGTATCAAAAAAACCACCTGCGGGAAAAATAATTTTGTTTAAGTACCAGACTCTTCAGCTTTAGATATGAGTGTCAGAGTGAGAATTAATGCATACCGAGGTGAGTGGGGACAGGACTGGCTGGTCCCACAGATGACGGGTAGGAGTTGTAGACTCCGGCTCAGTATTTGAAGCCCTTGCCCATGCGTAGTGTTGCCCTGAATGGCCTGAGCTGCCTTAGGGGGCTGGAAGAGCTTGACTCTGAAGCTTCACTGGGGTCCCCAACAACAACCTTGTGGAGTGTCCCATGGGATTTCCATCCCCAAGAGCCATGTGTCCAAGACCCCTTTAAATGCACAAATGGTACAATTTGGAGGGCCCTCTTAGCTTTCTCGCTTTATCAGCCTCCAAGAATCCTCCAAGCAAGGATGGTTGGCTCTGCCTCAAATGTATCCACAGTGCAGCAGTGCATTGAAGGTTCTCAAACAGGTTAGTTCCCCTAATCCCCTTTTCCTCTGCCGCCAGACTACCTCTCCTCCCGGCTTCCTGGCTTCTGTTATATCGCCACCATCGTCCGGCTTTCCACGCTGCGTCTTGGCGTCTCCCCTTCAAACGTCCCTATTGCTAATTTTCTCCTCTCTCTTTCTACCATATGCTGTCCCTCCCGTTCAGAACTTAATGAACAACGTGCCTCAGTCTGCTGGTCCCCATTCTGAGCCCCTTTCACCCACTTCATGCCAGATGACTGCTCTGCAAATTATTTGGCCACAGAAAGTTTATCCACCCAACATCTAGTCTTGTCTTGAGGATGGTGTTCCACTAAGCACACACAGGGAAATGCTGCTTTAAACAGTGCTGGATATGCTTTGTTCATTCTTACCTGCATTTCCTTTTTAAGAATTTAAATATTTATTTAGTTATTTATTTTGGCTGTGCTGGGTTGTTGTTGCTGAGCGGGTGGGGGCTACTGTCGTTGCGGTGCACAGGCTTCTCATTGCAGAAAGCAGACCCCAGGGCACTCAGGCTTCGGTGGTTGCAGCGAGTGGGTTCCATAGTTGTGGCACATTGACTTGGTTACCCTGCAGCACGTGGAATCTTCCTGGGTCAGGGATCAAATTGGTGTGCTTTGCATTGCAAGGCAGATTCTTAACCACTGGACCACCAGGGAAGCCCTTTTGTCTCCACTGCTTGGTCCACATAATTTATCCTCGTAACCAGTTGGCCGAGACAGATAAACTCACACACGTATACTTATCCCGAGAGGGCTCCCATCTTCAAGTACTTATTATAGTCATCTCTCTCCCTTAATTGAACTCCTCTGGGGTCCAGAGCCGCAGAGTTCAGCATTTTCTTATCCCCTCGGCACTCACTACTTGAAACACTTGAACTTATTTATTTGTTGATTTGCTGGTTGTCTGCCTTCACCCAGTTCTGAGTCTGAGATGGCAGCTCCTTGTCTGGTGTCCCCTCCGGGGGCCAGCCATCAATACTGCTGCATGAGACTGAGAGCCAGCCTGCAAGCATTGAGAAGTGAATGATGCTGTATCCGTCTCCTTAACTCCACTTCGAGTTACAAAGCAAGAACTGGGTCTTAGCATACGCCTGCAATTCGAGAATGACTTCTAGCCGGAGCCCGTGGATTCTGGACCTGTCCCTCTCCAGAGTGCTGTAATTCAGAGGCACCTCAGTGGAACAGGCCCCACGGGTCTTCATTTCAATCAGTCTCATTGGATTTGTTTTGACTGGAGATCTTGTTGCCTCTTTTTAAAACACTCCCCTGCGCGCTTTTGAGCACTCGAGATCTCGCGGCAGGCCAGGCATTTCACCCCATCAGGAAATCTCATCAAAATGATATTAGGTTTTGCACATCAGGAAAAGAAAAGTCCTCCAAGAGATGTTACTGTTCTCTAGTTTGGTTTTGGCTGTAGGTAGTGAAGCCCATTCGGAAGGCATTTTGACCACATGTGAGCTGGATGGCAGAATCTCCCAATAAAAAATGATACGAAAAATAATAGTGGGAAAGAGATCTCCCTTCCTCCCCACCTCCAAAGGAATTTCTCTAGGTACAGGCCAAAACGGAATTCAAGAGAAGAGTGAAACACCAGTTTGGGTGTGAGACTTCTGTCTCCAAGGGCTGAGTAGTAGCCACACAGGCTGGCCAGACTGTGACTTGCCCTCCCGTGGAGGGTCTTGCTGTGTATGTTTTTGATCTGGCCTCCTCCAGGCTCCACCTCGTAAACTATACTTGAAAACTGCATTATGGCGGAACTACTTTTATTCGAGGTTCCTATTTACACAGGCATTTTTCACATCATTTGGTCTGGACTTCCTTCCAGAAGAAAAGGACATAGTTTCCCCTCCTTATGGGGGTAGCTTCTGAAGCTCTTTATTTACTTTCTAAAAGTTGATTAATTAATTAATTTTTTGGCTGTGCCCCACGGCCCGTGGGATCTTAGTTCCCCGACCAAGGATCAAACCCATGTCCCCTGTAGTGGAAGCATGGAGTCTTACCTCCAGGAAAGTCCCTGAATTTATTCCTTTTTAATTTTTATTTTGGAAGATAGTTGATTTACAATATTGTGATATTGTGTGTGTGCAGCAAAGTGCTTCAGTTATTCAGATACATGGATTCATTCTTTTCCAGATTCTTTCCCATGAGGTTATTACAGAATATTGGGTGGAGTTCCCTGTGCTATAGAGTTGGCCCTTGTTATAGGAGTGTGTGTATGTTAATCCCAAACTCCTAAGTCATCCCCCTACCCCTCCTCTTTGGTAACCCCACGTTTCTTTTCTGAGTCTGTCCCTGTTTTATAAAAATAGGTCATTTGTGTCATCTTGACGCTCTTTAAACCCCTGTTGTCACCACGGTCCGACTCTCCGCAGCTGCGCTTTCGCTCGTGCCTTTCACACCTCCTGTCTCAGCGCAGAGCTGAGCGCTCGAGGAATGGCCGAGCAGCGCCGAGGTGGACGCGGAGGCGGCAGGACCCAGCTTCCCCACGCCCCTGGCCGCTCTGTCTTCTTCCCGGCTCGTCTTCCGGTCTCACGTCTGGTGTGTCTCTCCTTCCAGAGGTGTGAACATGTATGCCATGCTGACCGGGACCCTGCCTTTCACGGTGGAGCCTTTCAGTCTGAGGGCCTTGTACCAGAAGATGGTGGACAAGGAGATGAACCCGCTCCCCGCCCAGCTCTCCACAGGTAATGCACCTGCCGCCCCAGGGTCCAGGGCCGCTCTCCGACCTCCGGAAGCAGTGTGTCTCCTGCAGCTTTGGGGTCTGGACGACCCAGTCACTGCCCTGTCTCTTCCTAGTATGAAAACGAAGTCTCCAGAAACGGTTGGGTTTCCCATCTCTAAGGACACACTTCGCTTCATCGCCTCTGAGTCCTTTCCTTGTCCATTATAATCCCGACCCCCTAACTTCCTCCTTCCTCCTCCTGCACACAGTACACACCTATCAAAAGGATCGTATAGTCTCTCTTGGAAAAATAATTGCAGACTGAATTGTGTTAAAACTCACCTCATTATAATGTTGACTCGGAAAAAAGAAGGTTGATCATCACATTTCTATTGTGTGTTCCTTAGTCAGCTCACTGTAAAGAACTATTAGTTTCATTTGAGTCTGTTCTGAGATTTGTTTAGCAATGTGAGTTTCCAAGTCTGTTCAAAAGCTTTTAAATATATATGGGTTCGGTTACGTGATTAGACCAAATCCTCAGGTGTGTTTGGACATTACTCTCAAACTTTAGCTGGTTCACATTTCAGTAAACAGTTCATATTAAGATTTGGTTTCAGATCCAGGAAATGACTGCAATTTGTTCTCTTGTTTGGTTTGCAATTCACTTCAAGTTCCTGGCCTCCGCTTGGCCTTGATGGTCATTTAATTGGCTCCTTAGAATAAACTCAGCTTCACTGAGATAAGGCATGTGGCCAGAAAAGAAAAAAAGGAGTAATTATTTGATTTCAACTTATGATACATGGTTCAAATATGGCATTTTTGTTTGACTACTATTAGGCTTTTGGTGTGTTTTTTTTTGCTTGAGTTTATAAAGCATCCATGAAGCTGACCTAGAATTTATGCTTGCCAAATGACACCCAAGCTGAAATGCATTCTTCTATAATTATCTAATTAGGTTCATTCTTTCACCTCTGCCGAGGCGTGTTGAATCTCTGGAGGCTGAAAGCAAAGCAGGCATTATGTACTTGGGAAGATGAGTTACGTTTCTGTTGTTATAAAAGGAATAGTTCTGCATTGAGACCTGTAACTCGTGGAGTTAGAAAGGGTGCAAAATGTTGATCAAATTGTTTGGTTTAGGTTTTAGAGCTTGCCAAAATGTTGAAAGTGCTGCAATGGAAGCACATTCATTCGTTCATATTTCACATTTATTCACTTATTCCACAAATTGATCCTGGCATCAACTTGCTGCTAGAGATGTTCTAGGCCCCAGGAAGACAAAACAGTCTCTATCCATGTAGAGCTTACATATCAGCAGAGGAGGCAAAAAATAACAGATAAACACTTGTGATGTTTAGTAGTTTCAGTGTTCTAAAGAAAATTAGAAAGGGGCTTCCCTGGTGACTCCGTGGTAAAGAATCCACCTGCCAACGCAGGAGACACGGGTTCAATCCCTGGTCCGGGATGATCCCACCTGCCTCAAAGCAACTAAGCCCCTACACCACAACTACTGAGCCTGTGCTCTAGAGGTGGAAGCCACAGCTCCTGAGTCCATGCGCCACAGTTCCTGAGTCCATGCACCGCAGCTCCTGAAGCCCACACGCCATAGAACCTCTGCTCCACAAGAAAGACAGGCTTGTGCGCTGCAACTAGAGAAAAGCCTGTGCAGCAATGAAGACCCAGAACAGCCAAAAATAAAGAAGATAAACCAGGATAAGGGGACAGAGAATAAAGATACAGTTGGGTTTTTGTTTGTTTGTTTTTTAGCCACTCAAGGTTTATAAAAAACTTTTTGGTGTGGCATAAGTGTAGACTCATACACAGTTGTGAGAAATCACGCAGAGGTGTGTTTGTGCTTCACCCAGTTCCCCCCGTTGATAGGCTCTCAAGTAACTGCAGTTTAGGGTTGCCACTAGGACGCGATTAAAAGCCATTGGCCGTGTTCGGACGAACGTGCACTTGTGTTGGCGTGTATTGAATTCTCTGCAGTGTCATCACCACATGTGTAGATTCATGTGATAATTAAGTCAAGATATGGAACAATTCCATGACCAGAATTCCTTATCTTACCCTTCTATAGCCTCAGCCAGCTCCCTGCCTCCCACCCTGCCTAACCCCTGGCCACCACTAACCTGTTCTCCAATTCTGTAATTTTGTCTTTTCAAAAATCCAATATATTTGTATCTCTTTTTTTCACTTAGCATAATTCCTTTGGGATCCATCCAAGTCATTTCACACACCAATCCTTTGTTTCTTTTTCTTGCTGAGTAGTGGTCCATGGTATAGATTTACCATAGTGTATATATTTACCCACAGAAGTATATTGAGTTGTTTCCAGATGCTATGAAGGAATCTGCTGTCAATATTTGTATACAGGTTTTGTGAGAACATGTTTTCACTTGCCTGAGTGAAATAGCTGGGTATTATAATAAGCGTATAATTGGTTTTGTAAGCAACTGTGACATTTCTGTTCTGAGTGGCTGTACCACTTTGCGTTCTTTCTAGCAAGGCATGAGTGATCCAGTTTCTCTGCATCCTTGCCAGCATTTGATACTCTCACTTTTTAATTTTAGCCATTCTGATAGGGATATAATGATACCTCATTGTGGTAACAAATAAGATTTAACACTTACAAATAAATGCAGTCTTTCAAGGTAGTCTCTTTAAGAGTTATATAATCATAGGACTACCATCTTTCAGAGTGATTTTGAAGTTCCTTTTATTGTTCAAGCCTGTTTTGTCTAAAGTGTCCCAATACAAAGAACAATAGGAGGTTGTTTCTAACTTCATGCCTGGAAAAAGCAGACAGTGTTCACTTTGAATTCCAGTGAGACCCTGAAGAGCTAGAGCTGCTTCTCATTGTACTAGTCAGGATAGCCTAGGTTATGCTACAGTAACAAATAGCCCCCTGATCTCAGTGGCATAAGACAACAAAGATTCTTTTTTTCTTGTTGGTTGTGCCATGTAGCATGCAGAATCTTAGCTCTCCAAGCAGGGATTAAACCCATACCCCCTGCCTTGGAAGCTTGGAATCCTAACCACTGAACAACTAGGGAATTCAACCGAGATTCATGTCTCATTCATGCTACGTATCTGTGGAGAGTTGGATCAAAGGTTGAAGGGTTCTGCTCATTCTTGTCAATCAGGCTCCCAGACCACTGGGGCAGCCACTATTTCCAATGTGTCTGATCCGTGCAGAGGGAACCAGAAATCTAGAAGGTCTCTTTGCAGCAGTGAAATCTCCCACCAACATTCCACTCATAACTTGTAACTTTCTAAAACATTTCACATGGCTTCACCCAGCTAAAGGAGCTGAGGAAATGCAATCCTACCATGTATCTGGAAGGTGAAAAGCCAGAAATATCTGATTAAGCAGCATTACTCGTGTGAGCCACAGGCTGTGGGAGGAGGGGGTCCCTGACATTGGCACTGGGGTGTTTTGGGCAGCAGGGCAAGGACAGGCGGACTAAAAGCACAAGGAAATCAGTTTCGTTGCTTCTGAACCAACCTTGTTTTTATCCCAGTACTATTACTCAGCATTAGCAGACTAGGCTCTAAGTGCCTTCTTATTGTGACAATTAAATTGCCTTCTTATTGTGACAATTAAATTACCTTCAAAGAAGTAAAAGTTGCACCCTGAAAATATCTTTTTTTTTTTTTTAAGTCGGAGGGAGCAAAAGAAATATTAGAAATGTTCCAAGCAATTTCGGTATGATTGGAGTTGATATGCAGTCTCACGTAGCTCTTGCTTGGAACAGACAATTTTGACTTTGGCCTTAAACTCTGAACTGAACTTAAACTCTGTGTGTGCTTTTTAGAGATCTTCATATCTGTACAGGACCTTATAGTCTTGATTGGTCAAGCATGAACAAGCATGAAATGCATTTTTATATCTGATTTTATGCATTTATATATCTGATTTTATGATATAGGAATGTGGACATCGCCCTCCTCCCCTTTTGACTTCCCTGATGGCTCAGTGGGAAAGAATCTGCCTGCAATGCAAGAGACCTGGATTTGATCCCTGGTTTGGGAAGATCCCCTGGAGAAGGGCATGGCAACCCACTCCAGTATTCTTACTTGGAGAATCCCATGGACAGAGGAGCCTGGTGGGCTACAGTCCATGGGATTGCAAAGAGTTAGACATGACTGAGCTACTAACACTTTCACTCCCCCCTTTTATTCTCTTACTATTCCAACACAGAGGGTTAAAGCCTAAGATGGGTAAGTGTTTCAGTTCAGTTCAGTCACTGAGTCATGTCTAGCTCTTTGCGACCCCATGGACTACAGCACGCCAGGCCTCCCTGTCCATCACCAACTCTCAGAGTCCACCCAAACCCATGTCCATTGAGTCAGTGATGCCATCCCACCATCTCATCCTCTGTCATCCCCTCCTCCTCCTGCCTTCAATCTTTCCCAGCATCAGGGTCTTTTCAAATGAGTAAGTTCTTCACATCAGGTGGCCAAAGGATTGGAGTTTCAGCTTCAGCATCAGTCCTTCCAGTGGATATTCAGGACTGATCTCCAATAGTAAGATATGTAAATATCTACCCACCTCAGGCTTTAACGTTTTGTGCCAGGTTTGTGCTATCAAGCATAGTGTGGGCACACAGTGGTTGTTCAGGGAATCTGAGTCCCTGGCCCTTGTGTTAAAGTGTGTAGTCTGGGAAGCCAGCCCACAGACTCATTTGGCTACTCAGCTGTGAGATCTGGCCCGATCCATTAGGGCCCAGAACTGCACCTTCGATGCTGAGGAAGCTCAGGTCATCTTCTCTGGTTTATAGAGTGAAGGACATCAGTTCTGGGGATCAGCCTCTGCTTTCTGTCAGCCCCCTGCTTTTCCAGCTCTTTGTTATTTGCACCCCAAGTTGACCACTTTTCCTTCCACCATGCTGGCCCACCCTCATCTGTGGTACCGTGTGACACCAGTTTCTTTACGTCCCAGAATACTAGCTTCCAGCAGCAGGAGTGGCTGCCATTTATTGAATGGCCATGGGTAAGTGCTTTTCATAGTGTCTTCTGTTCTCATAACAACTCTGTAAGTTAAGCTCTATTATTCCCAAGTTATCAAGGAGGAAACTGAGTCTCAGCAAGATTATATAGCTTCTCCAGTTTTTATTTACTTCCCCTTGACCCCCAAATCTGAACTTCCCTCCTGTACTCGGTTGCTTCTTTGAAAGTGAAAGTCATTCAGCTGTGTCTGACTCTTTGCAACCCCATGGACTATACAGTCCATGGGATTCTCCAGGCCAGAATACTGAAGTGGGTAGCCTTTCCCTTCTCCAGGTGATCTTCCCAACCCAGGGATGGAACCCAGGTCTCCCACATTGTAGGCAGATTCTTTACCAGCTGAGCCACGAGGGAAGCCCAAGAATGCTGGAGTGGGTAACCTATCCCTTCTCCAGAAGATCTTCCTGACCCAGGAATCGAACTGGGGGGTCTCCTGCCTTGCAGGCGGATTCTTTACCAACTGAGCTATGTATGAAATGTTGCTTGTCTATTTTTCCTTACTTTATTTTGTGTAAGATGCCCCCCTCCCCTCCCCACTGCAGATTTAGCAGTGTTATCTGTTGTCCTCATGTTTTGAGTAATATCAAAACCGAAATATCCAAATTGAGAATGTGCCATTTTATTAAGTGTCTCATTAACACATCTCTATTAATTTTTTTTTTAATTTTATTTTATTTTTAAACTTTACATAATTGTATTAGTTTTGCCAAACATCAAAATGAACCCACCACAGGTATACATGTGTTCCCCATCCTGAACCCTCCTCCCTCCTCCCTCCCCATACCATCCCTCTGGGTCGTCCCAGTGCACTAGCCCCAAGCATCCAGTATCGTGCATCGAACCTGGACTGGCAACTCGTTTCTTACATGATATTTTACATGTTACAATGTCATTCTCCCAAATCTTCCCACCCTCTCCCTCTCCCACAGAGTCCATAAGACTGTTCTATACATCAGTGTCTCTTTTGCTGTCTCATACACAGGGTTATTGTTACCATCTTTCTAAATTCCATATATATGCGTTAGAATACTGTATTTATGTTTTTCCTTCTGGCTTACTTCACTCTGTATAATAGGCTCCAGTTTCATCCACCTCATTAGAACTGATTCAAATGTATTCTTTTTAATGGCTGAGTAATACTCCATTGTGTATATGTACCACAGCTTTCTTATCCATTCATCTGCTGATGGACATCTAGGTTGCTTCCATGTCCTGGCTATTATAAACAGTGCTGCGATGAACATTGGGGTACACGTGTCTCTTTCCCTTCTGGTTTCCTCAGTGTGTATGCCCAGCAGTGGGGTTGCTGGATCATAAGGCAGTTCTATTTCCAGTTTTTTAAGGAATCTCCACACTGTTCTCCATAGTGGCTGTACTAGTTTGCATTCCCACCAACAGTGTAAAAGGGTTCCCTTTTCTCCACACCCTCTCCAGCATTTATTATTTATAGACTTTTGGATCACAGCCATTCTGACTGGTGTGAAATGGTACCTCATAGTGGTTTTGATTTGCATTTCTCTGATAATGAGTGATGTTGAGCATCTTTTCATGTGTTTGTTAGCCATCTGTATGTCTTTTTTGGAGAAATGTCTATTTAGTTCTTTGGCCCATTTTTTGATTGGGTCGTTTATTTTTCTGGAGTTGAGCTGTAGGAGTTGCTTGTATATTTTTGAGATTAGTTGTTTGTCGGTTGCTTCATTTGCTATTATTTTCTCCCATTCTGAAGGCTGTCTTTTCACCTTGCTAATAGTTTCCTTTGATGTGCAGAAGCTTTTAAGGTTAATTAGGTCCCATTTGTTTATTTTTGCTTTTATTTCCAATATTCTGGGAGGTGGGTCATAGAGGATCCTGCTGTGATGTATGTCGGAGAGTGTTTTGCCTATGTTCTCCTCTAGGAGTTTTATAGTTTCTGGTCTTACGTTTAGATCTTTAATCCATTTTGAGTTTATTTTTGTGTATGGTGTTAGAAAGTGGTCCAGTTTCATTCTTTTACAAGTGGTTGACCAGATTTCCCAGCACCACTTGTTAAAGAGATTGTCTTTAATCCATTGTATATTCTTGCCTCCTTTGTCGAAGATAAGGTGTCCATATGTGCGTGGATTTATCTCTGGGCTTTCTATTTTATTCCATTGATCAATATTTCTGTCTTTGTGCCAGTACCATACTGTCTTGATAACTGTGGCTT
Source organism: Bos grunniens (assembly GCF_055505025.1). NCBI lineage: Eukaryota > Metazoa > Chordata > Mammalia > Artiodactyla > Bovidae > Bos > Bos grunniens. The sequence goes on from NC_141165.1 coordinate 153,916,002, forward strand.
TGTAGTAGAGCCTGAAGTCAGGTAGGTTGATTCCTCCAGTTCCATTCTTCTTTCTCAAGATCGCTTTGGCTATTCGAGGTTTTTTGTATTTCCATACAAATTGTGAAATTCATCTTTATTAATTTATATCACTCATACTTGTAATGATCTCTCCATATCTACTGTATAACAACACTTTTTTTTTAGGTGAAGTTGGAAGAATTTTTGCCAAATTTGAGCTGAAAAAGAGCACAGTGTTATTGCCCTTTGAGTCTGCTCTGCATGCTTTCCAAGAATCGTCTCTCTTCCCCACCATGTAGTTCGAAAGCTTAAGCTGTTGGGATCTTTCCAATTCTGGCTTCTAGACAGTTTCTCTTTGTGCTTGTTGGTGCTTGTACATCACAAAGTCGTGAATGCCTTTCACAGCTTCCATGTTTTCCTTTTTTATCACTACACCTCAAGGAAGGCGTTCTGAACGCATTCCAGATACTCACTTTAGATCAAGCGGGTTTTGCACCATGAAGTCACTGAGGTGATACTAAAGGCGGGATGTCAGCATCTGCGAGGGACGTGTCAGTGCCAATTGATTTTACGTGAAAAGATGCTCAGCATCACTCATTAGAGAGATGCAAGTCAAAGCGACAATGAGGTGTCCCCTCACACTGGTCAGAATGGTCATCATCAAAGAGTCTACAAATAATAAATGCTGGAGAGGGTGTAGGGAAAAAATGAACCATCCTACACTGTTGGTAGGAATGTGAATTGGTGCAGCCACTATGGAGAACAGTATAGAGGTTCCCTAAAAACTAAAAATAGAGTTATTACCGTGCGTGCATGTGTGCTGGCACTTCAGTTGTGTTTGACTCTTTGTGACTCTCTGGACTGTAGCCCACCAGGCTGCCATGTCCATGGGATTCTCCAGGCAAGAATACTGGAATGGGTTGCCATGCCCTCCTTCAGGAGATCTTCTCGACCCAGGGATTGAACCTACATCTCCTGGGTTGCCTGCATCATAGGTGGTTTCTTCACCCCTGAGCCACTGGGGAAGCCAGAATTACCATATGATCCATCAATCCCACTCCTGGGCATGTATCTGGAGAATACTCTAATTTGAAAAGATACATGTTTGTAGCAGTACTATTTACAATAACCAAGACAAGGAAGCAACCTAAATGTTCATTGACAGATGACTAAAGAAATTGTGGTACACACACACACACACACACCCTGGGAATGCTACTCAGCCATAAAAAGGAAGGAAATAATGCCATTGTAGCAACTTGGGTAGGCCTAGAGATTATCATACAAAGTCAGACAGCTAGAGACAAATATCATATGATATCACTTATATGTGAAATCTTAAAAGAATGATTTAAATGAATTTATTTATAGAACAGAAACAGATTCGCAGACATGGAAAACAAACTTATAGTTACCAAAGGGCAAGGAGGGAGGGATAATTAGGAGTTTGGGATTAACAGATATGCACGACTATATGTAAACAAGGTCCTACTGTCTAGCAAAGGGAACTATAGTCATTATATTGTAATAAACTATAATGATGAGAATCTAAAAAAGAATATATATAGATAGGGTAAAAAGGATTTCCGAGAAGCCTCAATCGTCAAATAATTGCTGTTGCTGCTTTCTCCTGGGAGCTGATGGTGAAGGAGCCTCTGGTACGGGTGAGATCTCTCTCAGCATCCCACGGGCTGCAATAGAACAAAGAATTTGATGGCTTCGCCTGCCTCCTGGGGCTCTTTCCCAAGGCACGGGCTCATGGAGCTCACACAAGCCAGCCCAGGCTCCAGAAAGCTGATGCTTGGAGGAAACAGGTTTTGCACTGGAGGAGTGTGTACCTTCTGTGACACGGGGCGCAGAGAGGGACCACACCCTGGGTGGGTCATCCCTATGCCTGGCTCTGAAGACCAAGCGCTAGCTTAGAAGTGCTGGGTGGGATGTGTGGCCATGGCCCCCACAGCTTTCCAGAACAGTGGAAAATATTTTTATGCCTTTTGCTCATGAGTCATAGGGATATTCAAGACCCTCACACAGACTTCAAAGAGCTCCAAGGATGTTTTCAAAGTCCTTTTTGGATACTAATGCAATATTTGTGATGTCCAAAGAAAGAAAATTCACTGGTAGAGATCTGAACTAAAATTACTTGTGCTCATCAGCAATTTGTGATGGTGCAGAGTGCTTGGTTCTGAAAATAGAACAAAAACTCACATCCAGTCTGTTCTTAGCTCTTCTGGGTAATCATACTCTGAAAAAGCCTGGGTTGCTGTTTAGGTCCTTTGAGGGTAAGCAACAGAGATGTCCAGTTTTCTGTTGATGGATGGAGCTGTGTTCCCTCCCTGTGAGGCCAAACTACGGTAGGGGTAATGGCAACCTCCTTCAAAAGGACGTAGGCCAGCACACCATGGCTCCTGGAACTCTTGTATTCAGTGCCTCTGACCCGTGGCAGGCCAGTGTCTTCCCGTGTGTCCACTGCAGACTCTTGGACACTCACAGGTAACTCTGGCTCAGTGTCTTGTGGGGTCAGTGCTCCTTTCTCCTGGGTCCTGGTGTGCACAAGGTTTTGTTTGTGCTTTCTAAGAGTCTGTTTCCCTAGTCCTGTGGAAGTTCTGTAATCAAGTCCCACTGGCCGTCAAGTCAAATTCCCTGGGGGTTCTCAGCCCCTTTGCCAGACCCCCAGGTTGGGAAGTCTGTTGTGGGCCCTGGAACTTTTGCAGCAGTGAGAGAACTTTTTTGGGATAACTGTTCTCCGGTTTGTGGGTCGTCTGGTTGGCGGCTCTATGGTGGGGCTGATGGCGACCTCCTCCAAGAGGACTGGAGCCATGCTGTGCCTCCAAGGCCTGCTGTAGCCTGAGCCCCTGTCCCCATGGCAGGCCACTGCTGACCCATGCCTGCATAGGAGACACGCAAACACTCAAAGGCAGGTCTGGCTTAGTCTCTTGTGGAGTCTCTGGGTCCTGGTGCACACAAGCTTTTGTTTGAGCCCTCTGAGCATCTGTGGTGGGTATGGGGTTTAATTCTAAACACTGTTTCACCCCTCCTACTGTCTTGTTGGAGCTTCTCCTTTGCCCTTGGATATGGGACATCTTTTTTTGGTGGGATCCAACATTCTCCTGTTGATGACAATATTAGTCAAGAAGATAGCGGAAAAGTACTTGTGGAAAATTCTTCATGAAATGGGAATACCAGATCACCTTACCTGCCTCCTGAGAAACTGTATGCAGGTCAAGAAGCAGCAGTTAGAACTGGACACGGAACAACAGACTGGTTCCAAATTGGGAAAGGAATATGTCTGTATATTGTCACCCTGCTTATTTAACTTATATGCAGAGTACATAATGAGAAACGCTGGGCTGGAGGAAGCACAAGCTGGAATCAAGATTGCTGGGAGAAACGTCAGTAACCTCAGATATGCAGATGACACCACCCTCATGGCAGAAAGCAAAGAAGAACTAAAGAGCCTCTTGATGAAAGTGAAAGAGGAGAGTGAAAAAGTTGGCTTAAAACTCAGCATTCAAAAAACTAAGATCATGGTATCTGGTCCCATCTCTTCATGGCAAATAGATGGAGAAACAATGGAAACAGCAAGAGACTTTATTTTGGGGGTCTCCAAAATCACTGCAGACGGTGACTGCAGCTATGAAATTAAAAGACGCTTGCTCCTTGGAAGAAAAGTTATGACCAACCTAGACAGCATATTAAAAAGCAGAGACATTACTTTGCCAACAAAGGTCCGTCTAGTCAAAGCTATGGTTTATCCACTAGTCATGTATGGATGTAAGAGTTGGACCATAAAGAAGGCTGAGCACCAAAGAATTGATGCTTTTGAGCTGTGATGTTGGAGAAGACTCTTTAGAGTCCCTTGGACTGCAAGGAGATCCAGCCTGTCAATCCTAAAGGAAATCAGTCCTGAATATTCATTGTAAGGGCTGATGCTGAAGCTCCGATACTTTGGCCACCTGATGCGAAGAACTGACTCATTGGAAAAGACCCTGATGCTGGGAAAGATTGAAGGCAGGAGGAGAAGATGACAAGAGGTTGATGACAAGATGACAAGAAGAGACAAGAAGATGCACAGAGGACGAGATGGTTGGATGGCAACACTGACTCAATGGACATGAGTTTGGGTAGGCTTGGGGAGTTGGTGATGGACAGGGAGGCCCCGCGTGCTGCAGTCTATGGGGACACAAAGAGTCGGACACAACTGAGTGACTGAACAATGACAACAGCAGAGATGTCTCAGAAACATCATTAACTGAAGAGTCTCCTGGTTTCAACTCATTATGCTCACAGTCTTTTTTTCTTTGACCAATAGATGTCCCGATTAAGCATCCAAATGACCTTACAATATAGGGAAGTGGAGAGAAGGGAGGTGGAGGTTTCAACAAGAGAGACCCCTCTTTTAGAGCCCCATTTGCTCTTCAGAGCACTGAAGAACATTGTAGAAAAGATGTATTTGGAGACCCAGCTATAAAACTTAGAATATTAAATACCTCTCATGTCTGCTTTGTCATCTACACATATATTTTTACCCACTGCATTCTCAAAAGGAAATGGCTTTCCAGTGGCCTCATCCACTGCTTGGAAACCTATGTGGAGGGGTTACCTGGTGGCCTGACCTAGCAAAAGTTTTTCCTTTGGGGTTGGTTCTGGCATCAGAGTTAGCCCCTTTTGACAGCTTCATTTTTACCCTGCAAAGACGGTTGACCATAATACCCATCATTCTTCAAAGGACAGTTTTAAAAATGACAACTGAAGCCTGTGAGAAGGTGACAATTTTTATGACTTTTCATTGAAAGGTTAGATTATCTTGTTGCTATTGTTCAGTCACCAAGTCATGTCCAGCTTTTTTGCAACCCCTTGGACTGCAGCATGCCAGGCTCCTCTGTCCTAGACTATCTCTCGGAGCTAGCTCAAATTCATGTTCATTGAATCAGTGATGCCATCCAATCATCTCATCCTCCGTCACACTCTTCTTCTGCCCTCAGTCTTTGCCAGCATCAGGGTCTTTTTCAGTGAGTTGTCTCTTCGCATCAGGTGGCCTAAGTATTGGAGCTTCAGCTTCAGCATCAGTCCTTCCAGTGAGTATTAAGGGTTGATTTCCTGTAAGATTGATTGGTTTGATCTCCTTGCTTTGCAAGGAACTCTCAAGAGTCTTCTCCAACACCACAGTTTGAAAACATCAGTTCTTCGGCGCCCTGCATTCTTTATGGTCCATCTTTCATATTTGTACATGACTACTGGAAAGACAATAGCCTTTACTATATGGATTATCTTAGGAAACTAAAAAATAGCTTTAGGGAAAAAGATTTAAAAAGTTTGGTGACCAAGCAAATTCAGATTAGTTTCCTCAAAGTTTTATTTGGTATATTGGAAATGGGATATCATGTACAAAATTACATAAAAGAATATTTTTTCTATTGCAAGGATACTATCACAGTGCTTTATAAAATGAGTATAAATAAGAAAACATCCTGGTCCCCAAACTCAAGCAAGACAGAGCATCTTCATTTTCAGGGAATCCCTGGCAGTCTTTGTCCATATGAGGATCTGCATATTCTCATGCTCAACAATTTTGGAGCCTGTGACCTTTATGTGCATTATAAACATTTTCTTTAGTGTTGTATTTTTGTTTCCATTGTTATAATCTTAAAGGATGCACGTATAGCACAGGGAACTCTCCTCAGTATTTTACAATCATCTATAAGGGAAATGAATCTGAAAAAGAATCTGAGTCTTGGTTGTGGCATGTGTGATCTTTAAGTTGTGGCATGTGGGATCTAGTTCCCTTGCAAGGGATCAAACCCAGGCCCTCTGCATTGGGAACACAGAGTCTTAGTCGCTGGACTGCCAGGGAATTCCATATATATACAAGTATATACACATATATATGGTAGTTTAGACGCTAAGTCATGTCCAACTCTTTGTGACCCCATGGAGTATAGCCCACTGGGCTCCTTGGTCCATGGGATTCTCCAGGCAGGAGTCCTGGAATGGGTTGCCATGCCCTCCTCCAGGGGATCTTCCCGACCCAGGGATCGGACCTGCATCTCTCACATCTGCATTGGCAGGTGGGTTCTTTACCACTAGTGCCACCTGAAAGGCCTATGTATAAATTCCTTAAAACCTACCTTGAGACCCAGCGTTGTCCTTTCACATTCGTCTGTTCCCCTTTGGCTCACCTTTAGTGGTAAACCACAAGAGAGAGCACAAGGGTTGGGGAAGTATGGTGTGTGGGGAGACCCATGCCAGTTCCTGCTTTACCACGTGCCAGATACCTCCTTGGACAGACATCTTGTACTCTGGATGGGTGGCCCCCCAAGATCCAGAAAATAGATGAGCAGTGGCCCGGGAGGTGTGGTGGGTCACCTGCCTTGGTCTGCCTTCAGCCTGTAACAGATGTGACACTTGCCCAATGTCTTCACAGGAGCCGTGAACTTCCTGCGTTCTCTCCTGGAACCAGATCCTGTGAAGAGGCCCAACATTCAGCAGGCGCTGGCGAATCGCTGGCTGAATGAGAATTACGTGGGCAAAGTGCCGTGTAACATCACCTATCCCAACAGGTACTCAGTGCACGCAGAGGGACCCCTCCTCAGGCGACATGGGGCCTGTCTTACAAGCCCTGAATAGTTGTGGACAGGATGCTCTATGTGACTCAAGGGAAGGCCACATCTTCTCTTGGCTGCCCTGCCCCTCTGCACCCACAGGTCCGCACGTGGGGCTCCCCTCCGTGCACCAGGAGAAGTGTAGGTGGGGCCATCCCACGTGGTCGTGCAGAGTGCACCCTTCAGGGGGCCCTGCCAGAGGGTACGTGGGGGCTGAAGTCCAGGCTACTCTCCCCTCCTCAAACCTGCTGCTGAAGGCCTCTGTCTCTCTTGAGTGGCGCCTCTTTCTAATTCACACAGAGGGACTGTTTAGACGAGCTAAGGCCTGAGTGAGCAAGTGAGTGTGTGTGTGTGTCTGAGTATGCCTGTGTGTGTGAGTGTATGTGTTTCAGTATGTGAATCTGTGTTGAGTGTGTGAGGGTATGTGAGTGTGTATGTGTGTCTGCTGGAGTGTCTGTGAGTGTAACTGAGTGTGTGTGTGTCTAAGTATGCCTGTTTGTGGGTGGCTGTGTGTGAGTGTATGTGTTTCAGTATGTGAATCTGTGTTGAGTGTGTGAGGGTATGTGAGTGTGTATGTGTGTCTGCTGGAGTGTCTGTGAGTGTAACTGTTTGAGTGTGTGTGTGTCTGAGTATGCCTGTTTGTGGGTGTCTGTGTGTGAGTGTATGTGTTTCAGTATGTGAATCTGTGTTTGAGTATGTGAGGGTATGTGAGTGTGTATGTGTGTCTGTTGGAGTATCTGTTTGTGTATCTGTTTGAGTGTGTGTGTGTCTGAGTATGCCTGGTTGTGGGTTGTGGATGTCTGTGTATATGTTTCAGTGTGTGAATCTGTGTTGTGTGTGAGGGTATGGGAGTGTGTATGTGTGTCTGCTGGAGTGTCTGTGAGTGTATCTGAGTGTGTGTATGAGTGTGTGTGTGTGTTCCACTCAAGAGCTGTCCTGCCAGCATCGGTTGGAATCCAGTGGAATTGCCTCCGTTCCTTCAAAATGACCCACAGGCTCCTCTTCTGCCACCTCTTTGCTCTGATGTTTGTTTCAGCCCCGAGTCCCTGCTCTGAAATGTTGGGGGCAGGAAGAAAGGCGGGAAAGGCTTCAGCCCGAGTTTCCCTGTGCCGCTTGCTCGAGAAGGAGTCCATGAGGAAGCTTCCAGGCAGGAGCCCACAGTATGGAAACACTGAGGGACACCTTGTGATGGGCCACGTGTCCCCGAGTGGGGGTATCGACTACAGACTTGTAAACAAGCACAGGAAAATCCTGGGCTTCCCTGGTGGCTCAGACAGTCAAGAATCCGTCTGCAAGGCCAGAGACCCGGATTTGATCCCTGGGTCAGGAAGATCCCCTGGAGAAGGGAATGGCTACCCACTCCAGAATTCTTTCCTGGAGAACCCCATGGACAGAGGAGCCTGGAGGGCGACATGGGGTGGCAAAGAGTCACACAGGAAAATACTTCCTAGCACTTTTCCCCTACTCGTTTGACATACTGCTCACTAGTCTGAGTTAGGGGAATAAGGACCCCCTCCTTGGTGACTTTATTTTGTAAAAAAAATTTTTTAAGATTTTTTTTTTAATGTGGACCATTTTTTTTTAAAGTCTTTAATGAATTTGCTACAATACTGCTTCTGTGCTGTGTTTTGGGGTTTTTTTGGCTGAGTCATGTGGGATCCCAGCTCCTTGACCAGGGACGGAACCTGCACCCCCTGCCTTGGAAGGCGTAGCCCCAACCACTGGACCACCAGCGAAGCCTCCCACCCTTTGGTGACTTTAGAGCAAACGTGAAAACCCCAGGGGTCAAATACCTTCCAGGACTGAGACCAACCTAGAGTCCTCTTCCTTCAGACCTAGAGGGGCCTGCACATTCTAGATCTGAAGCCCAGGTGACGATGCAGGAGCCACTGAAGAAGGGGGACGCATAGAGCAGTAACAGGGCAGGGAAGGGGGTGACGTCCGCCCAGGATGGTCTGGAAACAGGCCCCGAGCCCTATGAAAGCTGCAGCACCAGCTTCTCCAAACAAGAGCTCTGTCCTGGGGAGGAGGCTCTGAGGGGCTTCCGAGGGCGTGGGTGGACAGTGCTGGGACCTGCAACCTGGCTCCTGGGCCCCATTGACACTTGCCTTGGCCAGAGAGAGCCGCTATCTAGAATTCTAGCCTTTGACTCGTGAGAGGTAATTTAAACAAAGTCTAGGGGACTTGGGTTACCAAGGGAACCTGGAAACAGACTGCTGGTTTCCAGTGTTGGCTCGATGTGGGCTAGTACCAGAAATAGACACCAGAAATATTAGCCCGACGTGAGATGGAAAGCGAAGCCAAGGGGCCGAGCCTCATTACCAGGCTCACGCTGCCTAGCAGTACACAGCTCTGCTCTCTGTAAGGGAGCAGGCACCGGTGGCGGCCAAATGAGTCATTAACCTAATGTAATCACCACCTAAATGAGCAGACTCAACCCCCTCAGTGCAGCAGGTGTTGAAGGGCGTGAAGCAGCTATTAGAGATACAGCCCTCCCTCCTTGCCGGTTGCATCTTCATTCAGAGATTCATGCCCTGCTCATTTTGTCGCTTCTCCACGGGTTATAAACAGCCTTTTGTAGATTAAATCTTAAATTCTAGGTACCTGTACTAGCTCTGCCAGTTTGGTCCTTTTTACATCTGGACTTGGTCAGAGGCATAAAGGCTGTTTAAGATCTAGTTGGGTAGATTGTAAAAATGATTGAGAACTTGCATATGAAGGAAAGCAGCAGCTCAGTGCCTTCTCTTTAGGTAAGGCTCATTACTCATTTAATGAGGCAAATCAATGTCCAATTTTTCGAGGCAAACCAATGTCCAATTTTTAAAGTAATGAAACCAGAAATCTAAACTATTAGAAAAGACACGTCTTCCTTAGTCTTTATTTTGAAAAAGAATGCAAAAAAAAAAAAAAGTGCCCTTGATAATTATTTTTCTGATTTTACCAGGACACAGATAAACAAAATAAGAACATGCAACCGGAAAAAGGAATATTTTCTCTTTGAAGTCTATTTTATAGCTTCTCAACATATGTAGCCCCAGATTTAATTATTTTAGATGTTGTCAGTGTTTTACTGTTGGGAAAGAGAGAAAATAAAGGTCTCATGTTTTCTATCACTGTTCTGTAAAGCCTTCTGTTAATTCCTTCAAGCCTCTGAGTTGACCTGCAAGAGGCAAGAAGAAAATACCTTTAAAAGGAAACTTTTTATAATAAGTTCACGCCAGTCAGTTACAGATGTCTGCTGTATACCAGGCTCACCTCTCTGTTCTGGCAGCAGACATTTTTTTCTAGAGCAGACCTTGGCTGCCTCCTCCATCACCCTGCCTGGGACTGTCTCTCCACCTGGAGATGGGTGGGAGGGAAAGCAGATCATTGGTAACAAAGGACAGAATTAGACCACACTGGAATGAAATTGACTTTAATACATATTGACTCAAAATTGTACCTCGTATTCTAGAACACTTTTTAAATATTGTTTGTATCATTGAAACTTGGAGAGGTAATACAAATTCAACAACTGATACAAGTATGGTTGGTGGTGGTTTAGTTGCTAAGTCGTGTCCGACTATTTGCCACCCCATGGACTATATAGCCTAGCAGGCTACTCTGTCCATGGGATTCTTCAGGCACTCAATATATACATTGCATGTTGAAAATGTTCAAAATATTGCTGTTAGTCAAGAGCCAGTCTACATTTGGCAGAGCTCACCTGTTTTTGAAGACAGTGGGTAGGAAGGGCAGAGACTGCTCACTTTTCTCCTCTCACCTCTGCCTCCAGCCCCACCCTGGTGGCATCTCACACCCAGAGCACACTCCCTTCCAGGACCTGCTCCAGGTAGAGAGTGGAGCTATCCAAACGGCAGCCATGGATGATTGGCTGGGGTGGAGTCACAAAAATCATGATCTGATTGGCTGAAGGAGTGGCCATGAGGCTGTGGTCTGATTGGCCAACATAAAAGGGCAGTGATCTCATTGGCCAGGAGTGGGGTCCAGTAGGCGTGGTTTCACTGATCAAGGGCATGGCCAGGAGCACATGGATGTTACCAGGTGGTTTCAAACAGTTGTGTTCTCTTGTGTTAAGTGCTTTGGCAACATTCAAGTAATCGTATCCTTTTAAAACAGATGTTATTATTTTTAACCATTAATCATAGCAAGCCTACTCCAAACTGTTTCTAGAATTTGCAATTTTTGTAGCCAACAGGAGTGAGGAAGGCAGATTTTGTCGTTTCTCGGGCACCTTTTCTTTGGGTGGCACTTAGCCAGACCTAGAAGAGGGAGAGCTGACCTAGTTACAATAGTCAACAGACCCAGGTCTGCCCTGGCTGCCTTTGTGAGCTTGGCAAGTTGGTCTCTTCTTCTGCACCACTATAGGGTTGTACCCTGTGGTTTTTCCTAGTGTTATGGTTCTGCTGCTGCTGCTGCTAAGTCGCTTCAATCGTGTCCAACTCTGTGTGACCCCAAAGACGGCAGCCCACCAGGCTCCCCCGTCCCTGGGATTCTCCAGGCAAGAACACTAGAGTGGGTTGCCATTTCCTTCTCCAATGCATGAAAGTGAAAAATGAAAGTGAAGTCAGTCATGTCCGACTCTTTGAGACCCCATGGACTGCAGCCTACCAGGCTCCTCTGTCCATGGGATTTTCCAGGCAAGAGTACTGGAGTGGGGTGCCATTGCCCTCTCCAGTTATGGTTCTGAGGTCCCACCAAAAATGTCTCCAGACTCTGGCAGGGGTACAGAGCTTTCTAGCCAGATGTGCTTGCTTTCTGCTCACAGAGTATTGTCCTTGCCTCTGTCTTCAGGAATGTAAAATGTTGTATCTGATGACATACCTCCACTACCAACACATGTATTCCCTATGCCCTTCTCCTGCTTTCATGTTCTACATAGCTGCTACTTCTTGCCAGTGTGTGCCTGGACAAGTTACTTTCCTGCTGTGGGCCTCAGTTTCTTCATCTGTTAAATGGGGATAATAATGGTTTGTTGTTGTTGTTTAGTTGCTAAGTCATGACCAACTCTTTTGTGACCCCATGGACTGTAGCCCGCCAGGCTCCTCTGTCCATGGGATTTTCCAGGCAAGGATACTGGAGTGGGTTGTCATTTCCTTCTCCAGGAGATCTCCCCAACCCAAGGACTGAACCCACGTCTCCTGCATTGGCAGGTGGTTTCTTTACCACTGAGCCATCAGGGAAGCTCTGGTACCCTTTGTAAGACTGTCGTGAAGAATAAATGGATTTATTTTCTCTCTTCCCCATTGCCATGTAAACTCCATGAAGCAGGGACTTGAATGAGCAAATAAGTAGATATATACACACCTGGCATTCATTTTGGGGCATTCTATCCCAAGGGAGTTTATCTTCGTATCACTCCTGTGTAGAAGCTTTAACCTGTCCTCTGAGAGCATCCAACTTCACAGCTGCATCCCAAATCCCCTCTTTGTGAACTTGAGAGCTCACATTGTTCCTTTAAACATGGTCTGGTCTGGCTCCTGAATACCCTTCTTTCCCAACCCAACACCCACCCAAACTACATGGGCTCTACCCAGTTCAATAAATACATTTTAAGGAAAAAAAAGTAAGATTGTAAAGAAATTTGGGATGAATAGGGAAATTGGAATACAGTCTAGATATCAGAGAATATTAAGAGATTTCTAAAATTTTGGGGATGTTTTGAACGTATTATGATCCTGCAGGAGATGTCATTGGTTTTTAAAGATGCATCCTGAGGTGTTTAGGAAAAAAAAAAAAGTTTGTGATTTGAAATACTTTAGTAAAGGAAGAAAGAGGGAAGCGAAGGGAAGAAGGAAGGACAGGAGAAAGGAAAGGAAAAAAGAAAGGGAGAAAGAAAGAAAGAAAGGCAAAGTGCTAACAGTTAGTTCAACCAGGCACTCAGTTCAGTTCAGTTCAGTCTCTCAGTCATGTCTGACTCTTTGCAACGCCACGGACCGCAGCATGTCAGGCCTCCCTGTCCATCACCAACTCCCAGAATTCACCCAAACACATGTCCATTGAGTTGGTGAGGCCATCCAACCATCTCATCCTCTGTCGTCCCCTTCTCCTCCTGCCCTCAGTCTTTCCGAGCATCAGGGTCTTTTCCAATGAGTCAGTTCTTCGCATCAGGTAGCCAAAGCATTGGAGTTTCAGCTTCCACACCACTCCTTCCAATGAACACCCAGGACTGATCTCCTTTAGGATGGACTGGTTGGATCTCCTTGCAGTCCAAGGGACTTTTAAGAGCCTTCTCCAACACCACAGTTCAAAAGCATCAATTCTTCTGCGCTCAGCTTTCTTTATAGTCCAACTCTCATATCCATACATCACTACTGGAAAAACCATAGCCATGACTAGACGGACCTTTGTTGACAAAGTAATGTCTTATTGGCTACACACATAGGGTGATACCCAGATGGCACTAATGGTAAAGAACCGCCTGCCAGTGCAGGAGATGCAAGAGACACGGGTTCAATCCCTGGGTCGGGAAGATCCCCTGGAGGAGGGCATGGCACCCCACTCTGGTATTCTTTCCTTGGAGAATCCCATGGACAGAGGAGCCTGGCAGGCTACAGTCCGTAGGCTCACACAGTCAGCCACGACTAAAGCAACTTAGCATGCACATATAGGGTAATTAGACTATTCCCTTTCTTTTGTTGTGTATGTTAATGGTTCATAATAAGAAGTCAAGTGAATGAATGAGTGGACTAACTGTCCACGAGGGAGCCCTTGAGTGTTTGAGGGTAGGAGGGGGTTTCTGTGCTGCCATGCTTGTGAGCATCATTAAGGGGACCCCAGAGCCTCTCAGTGACTGGTTCTTTGTCCCTCCGTCGAGCAGGATTTCCCTGGAAGACCTGAGCCCCAGCGTGGTGCTGCACATGACCGAGAAGCTGGGCTACAAGAACAGCGATGTGATCAACACCGTGCTCTCCAACCGCGCCTGCCACATCCTCGCCATCTACTTCCTCCTAAACAAGAAGCTTGAGCGCTACTTGTCAGGGGTGAGTGGGGCCCTGTGCTGGCTCTCTCTGCTCTCTATGGAAAAAAAAAAAAAAAGAGAGAGAGCTCTGACACCCGAAGTGTTTCCCAGTGGCCGACACTTGATCTGAGCTGTTAATTGAAACTCATGTGAGGTTGAGTTTCCTGAATGTGTTAGAAAAGAGGAGCAAAACCTGCTTCTCTGCTTTTTATCTGAGATGTTTTTAAAATATTCTCCCACAGAGCTGAGCTCTGGGCCAACTCACGAGAGACTCAAGCTTCTTTTCCCTTCAGCTTCTTGTTGCCTTTTTTGTTCCTGTTTCTCTTGGGTGGGGTCCCCACTTAGGGGTACTGGGGCTTGTGTGATCATAAAAACTGGGGAGCAGAGCCCCTCAAATATTCACCTCTAAAGCAGGGTAGATGAAAAAGCCACTCTTCACATTGACTTCTCTAGAAAACAAGAGTGAAATCGACCACGGCTTCTTCAGTTAGTCTGGGCATCAGGCGTCCTGTGTCACAGGTGAGGGAGGTGCAGCTGGGGGTCTGTGCTGGACCCTGGTACCCTCATGCTTTGGTCACAGGTATCCTTCTGCGTATGCAGTTTATAAGTGCCCAGGTGAGGGAATTTACATGCTTCCATATCTGTGTGTGTGTGCTTAGTTGCTCAGTCATGCCTGACTCTTGGGACCCCATAGACTGTAGTCTGCCAGGCTCTCTCTGTCCATGGGATTCTCCGGTCAAGGATACTGGAGTAGGTTGCCATTTCCTGCTCCAGGGGATCTTCCTGACCCAGGAATCGGACCCAGGTCTCCTGCATTGCAGGCAGACTCTTCACAGACTGAGCTACGAGGGTTTTGACTAAATCGTGCTGTGTGTGCTAAGTTGCTTCAGTCGTGACAGGTTCTTTGCGACCCCATGGACTGTATAGCCTGCCAGATTCCTCCGTCCATGGAGTTTTCCAGGCAAGAATGCTGGAGTGGGTTGCCGTTTCCTACTCGAGGAAATCTTCCCAACTCAGGGATCAAACCCAAGTCTCTTAGGTCTCCTGCATTGGCAGGTGGCTTCTTTACCACTAGCGAAATGGTTGATTTCACTTATGAAGGAAGCCCTTCATAAATCAACTCTTTCCAAATGAACAATGGCTGAAAAAGAAATCTGCAAAGAAAGCTAGATCAGAGGCAGTGGGGATTCTGCATATCTTTCCTGCTGTTTCTCCTACTCAGAATGGCGAGGGCTGACCAGATCTAACAAGAAGTCATGCAGAGAAATGTGCAGTTGTTGGGAAGCCCATCTGAAGTGTGATTTCACACCCACTCTCTTGAAGCACGGTCTTCACCCTGTGTGTGTGTGCCTTGAGATCTGTGTGAGGTCATCACTGTTAGGAAGACATTCAGAATCCAAAACATGAAGATGAAATTCTGGAGTTTTTCAGTGCTACTTAAAGTCATGTGATATGGGAGATTGGGATTGACATATATTCACTATTTTCCCTGGTGGCTCAGATGGTAAACAAACTGCCTTCAGTGCAGGAGACCTGGGTTTGATATCTGTGTCAGGAAGATCCCCTGGAAGAAGGCAAGTACAACCCACTCCAGTATTATCTGGAGAATCCTGTGGACAGAGGAGCCTGGAAGGCTGCAGTCCACGGGGTCGCAGAGTCAGACACGACTGAGCGACTGAGCACACATACTGCGTATAAAATAGATGACTAATGAGATATAGCACAGGGAACTCTACTCAGTGCCCTGTGGTGACCTAAATGGGATGGAAATCTAAAAACAGAGGGAATACGTGTATACACATGGCTGAGTCACTTTGCTACACAGCAGAAACTAACAGAACATTGAAAAGTAACTGTATTCCAATAAAAATTTAAAAAAATACGTAAAGTTATGTGATAGCCCAATTAGAGCTAAAGATGAAAATTCACTGACGGGGAAATGGTATTCTCCTGGTGAGGTAGAAATGACCAAAATGATGCCCAGAAGACAAGATGGTTAGACTGTGTCTCTTGTTAGCAAATAGATTTGGAAGACGTCTAGAAAACATTGCTAAATAGATCAAGAAGCTTGATGGGAGGTTTGTTAAACAATGCGATGGAAGGATAGGTGTTTCTAAGCTGATTCAGCTTAGGGTATTTCCTAGATTTGGCTTCGATGTGAAATTATCCACAGAAGCACTTTTTATTTTGTGTGAGCCACCAAAGGAAAGATATAGGGCTTCCGTGGTGGCTTAGATGTAAAGAACCCGCCTGCAGTGCAGGACACCCAGGTTTGATCCCTGGGTTGGGAAGATCCCCTGGAGAAGGGAATGGCTACCCACTCCAGTGTTCTTGCCTAGAGAATTCTGTGGACAGAGGAACTTGGAGGGCTGCAGTCCACGGGGTCACAAAGAATCAGACACGACTGAGTGACTAACACTTTCACTTTCAAAGGAAAGAGGTACTTTCCTTTGATGAGAAGAAACATTATAGTAAATGGCTGTTAAAAATGAGAGCAGTGTTTTATGAGGGAGAAAAAAAAAAAAACATGCTCTAGAAGCAGGGATGGAATGAAACTTTGGAAGGGAGCAGAAATGCAGCTGGATTTCAGAAACAATACCGTGGTCACAGGAAAGCCGCCACAGGAGAGAAGTGGAGGTCAAAAAGACTGGACCCCTGACCCATAATGTATTATTTATATCGTTTTACTATGTGATAGGAGGGATTAAGAAATTCTCTTACCCCAGAGAACAGAGGTCCTCTGTTCACCTATGGTGATGGACTCAAAAGACATGTTAGACTTGAAGCCATTTCTCATTTCTCTTTTATTTCTTTAAAAAAGTTGTTATTTGTTCATTTTTGGCTGCCCTGAGTCTGCGTTGCTGTGCATGGGCTGCTCTCCAGTTTCGATGCCTGGTCTTCTCTTTGTGGCGGCTTCTCTTCTCGTGGAGCTCGGGCTCTAGGCACACAGGCCTCGGGAGTTGCAGCACGTGGGCTCAGTAGTTGTGGTACATGGACTTCATTGCCCTATGGCGTGTGGGTTCCTCCCGGAACAGGAATTGAGCCTGTGTTTCTGTGTTGCAAAGTGGATTCTTAACCACTGGACCACCAGGGAAGCCCTAGTGGTTTTGTAAAAAAACCACATGTCCCATATATTCCTTATCCTTTTAAATCCCCATTTTATTGCATATTTTATAATGTACAGTATTTTATAATGTATATATTATAATGATATATTAGTACAGTATGTGCTTATAATTTATAAAATAAATATGCACATATTGTTGATACAACTTTTTCACTCATATGGGCTCAAGGTCACACCATTTAGAGACCACCATGCTAGAGACAAGCAGTTCTCAAGTAAAAGGGACAGAGGAGGGTCACACACCAATTTTCTTTTTGAAATGATGAATGCCACTCAAATATGAGTTTTAAAAAGTGTTTCCAGGAAACTGCCGATAAAGTTCATGATTCCACGTGTTTAAAGGATGACACTGCTACTTTCCTAAGCAAGCAAGCAGAATTCTTTCAGCAGAATCAGTTCTCCGAATACTGATCAATAAGATAGAGGGGCTTTTGTTTTAAAAAATAGTTTCTTGCATCTACCTCTGTAGAGACCCGGTTAAACAATCACGGGGCTCATCCCAAGTAAGAGACATTTGTGTGAAGCTCTTAGGCTGTGTCCTGCCTTCTCCAGGTGTCTTACCATCTTCTGTGATCACTCAGCATCAGAGCTGCAAATGTTGCAGTGTGCAAAGCTTTGTGGTTTTGTCTACTGAGAAGCTGGAGTAGGAAATGGCAACCCACCGCGGTATTCTTGCTTGGGAAATCCCATGGACAGAGGAGCCTGGAGGGCTACAGTCTATGGAGGTGCAAAGAGTGTACATGACTGAGCGACTGAGCACGTGCGTGCACACACACACACACACACACACTGCTGAGAAGTTCCTGGTGGAAACTAACATAGTTCTAACAGGGGACGGTTCTTATTTTATTGTCTGTTTCACACTTAACCCTTAAATCACAAGACATAGATGGTCTGAGAACCAGTGTCTAGGTGGGTGACTGCTTTTAAGAGTGAATTATTCCCCACAATGGTCCCATCACTTCATAGAAAATCGATGGGGAAACAGTGGAAACAGTGTCAGACTTTATTTTTCTGGGCTCCAAAATCACTGCAGATGGTGATTGCAGCCATGAAATTAAAAGACACTTACTCCTTGGAAGGAAAGTTATGACCAACCTAGATAGCATATTCAAAAGCAGAGACATTACTTTGCCAACAAAGGTCCGTCTAGTCAAGGCTATGGTTTTTCCAGGAGTCATGTATGGATGTGTGAGTTGGACTGTGAAGAAACTTGAGTGCCAAAGAATTGATGCTTTTGAACTGTGGTGTTGGAGAAGACTCTTGAGAGTCCCTTGGACTGCAAGGAGATCCACCCAGTCCATTCTAAAGATCAGCCCTGGGATTTCTTTGGAAGGAATGGTGCTAAAGCTGAAACTCCAGTACTTTGGCCACCTCATGCGAAGAGGTGACTCATTGGAAAAGACTCTGATGCTGGGAGGGATTGGGAGCAGGAGGAGAAGGGGACGACAGAGGATGAGATGGCTAGGTGGCATCACCGACTCTATGGATGTGAATTTGAGTGAACTCTGGGAGTTGGTGATGGACAGGGAGGCCTGGTGTGCTGCGATTCATGGGGTCGCAAAGAGTCAGACATGACTGAGCAATTGAACTGAACTGAACTAAACTGATTGCCCACAAATAACTATAGCTAGTCCACTCAGTAATTTCCATGCAAGGCTAATTTAATTGCACCCAGGGCACTATTCCAGTTATTAATATCATTAAGCAATTACTAACAACCATATATAATTTTGAAAGGGCAACTAGTGAACTAAAAAGTAAAATATTATACTTTAATTGCCATTTCTCCCTTGATTCTTGCTTCTTCTTTCTAAAGCCTAGATGCATGGATTTTAATTTGGAGAGCCTGAAAAGGCCTTCCGGGAATATTTGTTGACTGATACATTAATCAGTCATTTAATTTCAGCTGTCGCCAGAGAGGACTGTACCTAAATCGTACCCCTACACCATCTTAGGTGTGGTTATATATCTTCTTCTTTAAGCTATATTATGAATTGCTGTGACTTTTTTTGGGGGTGGGGAGCAGGAACTAGGGCTGTTTTTTTATACTTGAAGTCTGGTTGATACAGTGTTGTGTTAGTTTCATGTCCACAGCAAAGTGATCCAGTTATACCTGTATATATATATATTATTTTTCAGATTATTTTCCATTGTAAGTTTTTATAAGACATCAAATATAGTTAGTCCCCTGCGCTATATAGTAGGTCCTTGTTATGTATCCATTTTAGGCCTGATTTTATTTTTTAGGTTAATTAATTTATTTTTGGTTGCACTGGGTCCGTGTCGCTTCACGCGAGCTTTTCTCCAGCTGAGGTACACGGGCTTCTCATTGTGGTGGTTCTCTTGTTGCAGAGGACGGGCTCTAGAGCACAGCTTTAGGAGTTGTGGTTGCAGGGGTTTAGTTGCTCCACAGCTTGTGGGATCTTCCTGGACCGGGGATTGAACCCACGTCCCCTGCATTGGCGGGTGGATTCTTATCCACTGCGCCACTAGGGAAGTTCTTAGGCCTGTTTTTAAATAAGCAAGACCTGCATCCCATTCAGTAGTTCCATAAAGTTAAGTTGTCCTCCCCAGCTCACATATTCGGTCCCTGAGCTCACGTCTTAGCGTGGCCTTCGTCGCACAGATGAAAGAGCGGAGGTGCAGCAGGAGCAGTGGCGTGCCCAGGGCCACCAAGCCCTTTTCTGGCAGAGCCAGGAAGCTGGGTCCTGCCTCTTCCCACGCTCCTGTGGGCTGCCCACGGAGTAGTCTTTGCACTGCTCTTAAGTGCCCTGCCAACCGCATTCTGTCGTTTCTCAGCCAAGCACTGGCTTAAAAATTAACGACTGCTTGATAGACATTCCTATTTTCCAAGAGTTAAGCCAGGCTTTTTTTCTTTTCTTCTCCGGTAGAAATCTGACTTCCAGGACAGCGTCTGCTACAAGACCCAGCTCTACCAGATAGACAGGTGCAGGCCCACCAAGGAGCCCTATGAGGTGAGTGGCTCCCCAGAGCAAAACCCGGGACCTCTTAGGAAGAGTGGATTTCCCTTATGGGAAGAGGACTGGAAAGGAAGCCAGTTGTTATGGGACATGGAAGTAGCCAGAGACAAATACTTACTCGCTTTCCTGAGCCCTTAAGAAATGGCTTACCTTGATGGCTCAGATGGTAAAGAATCTGCCT
Source organism: Bos grunniens (assembly GCF_055505025.1). Classification (NCBI taxonomy): domain Eukaryota; kingdom Metazoa; phylum Chordata; class Mammalia; order Artiodactyla; family Bovidae; genus Bos; species Bos grunniens. Next base: position 153,935,857 of record NC_141165.1, read on the forward strand.
GCAATGCTGGAAATCCGGGTTCAGTCCCTGGGTGGGGAAGATCCCCCGGAGAAGGGAATGGCTACCCACTCCAGTATTCATGCCTAGAGAATACCACGGACAGGGGAGCCTGGCGGGCTACAGTCCCTAGGGTTGAAAAGAGTTGGATACAACTGAAGCGACTCACACTTTCACTTTGTAAGAAACGGCTTACAGCGGGGCCACCGTTGTTCAGTCTCCAGACCGTGGTTCTCAGCTGTGGTCATATAGTAGAATCCCCAGGGGACATTTCAACTTGTGCATGCCTGGGCCACACCTCAGACCGCTTCCATCGGAACTCAGGGGGCAGGAGTGGGGCGGGGGTCGATGTTTTCTGTTTTTGTTTTTTGTTTTTTTTTTTGCTGCACTGTGTAGCATGTGAGGGATCTTAGTTCCCTGACCAAGAATTGAACCCATGCTTCTTGCAGTGGAAGCACGGAGTCCTAACCACTGGACTGCCAGGGAAGTCCCAAATCCGGGGATCAGTATTTTTTAAAGCTCACTGGATTATTCCCAATGGAGTCACAGTTGGAATCTACTGTCAGATCACCAAAAAATAAAAATGAGATGCTGAAAGACATGTGTATGTAACACTTGGCATCAGGAGAAGAAAGTAAGGAAGGTGAGGATCGGGAAAAAGGATCAGGAGTGAACCTTTCCAGTCTGCTGTCTCTGGTGACCTGATGCTACCTAGGATGCACCTGAGAGAAAATACCAAGATTCTTTGGTTTCAGAGTAAAGACTAGTATCGTATTATCCCAAATTCGAACCCCAAATCCATGCTTGTCAAGAGATCGTGCTAGCATCTCCAGATCCAGGGCCTGGAGCACAGGGTGAGGGTCCCCCACCCCAGGACCCCTCATTCACTGTTCTGTCCAGTGGGGGCTCCCTTGCCTGCTCAGGGATTTCCCATAGAATGTGGAGCCCGCTGGGCTGTGCTTCATCGTGGCAGCAGAAAGCAAGTGGGACGTGGCCCAGACCACGCAGTGATACAGGTGTCAGGGTTGCTGAGCTGCCGTGTGTGAATGAAGCCGCCCCGAGCATCGAGGCGGGGCTGGGGTAGGCAGCTGGGTTGGGAGGGGGAGGCTGATCACTCTAGACAGAGCCTGGGGGATGGCACGATTCAAGCAGGCGGAGAAGAGGAGATGCTGATGACAGGAACGAGCGAAGGTCCTCGGGCAGCCGGAGACCCAGGAGGGAAGGATGTTGGGGAGGACATGGGAAAGGTCAAGTATAAAATGGCCCGTGGTGACGGCTGAGCAGCTGCTTGTCGTGGAGGAAGTGGAAGGGCAGAGAAGAGATTGCCTGGATTTGGGGGAGTGAAGACGGTGAGCATAGATCTCTCCGTGGATGATGCTGGTGATGAATGGGGGGCGGACATGACCGCCTCTGCTTGAAGGATGCACGGGGTTGGGAAGGAGTCAGGGTGGAGGGCAGAGGAAGGAAGTACAGTGGAGGGTGGGGACAGACGGGCATTCAGAGCAACCTGGGTGGGGTCTAGCCCTGACCCCGGACTGCAGGCCCGCTTCCTCTGAGACTGTGAGGCTCCAGCATGGTGAGGGTGGAGATGAGCCTTTGGTGGGGTGGGTTGTGTGGGTTGGTTCTGGGAAGCACATGCTTTTGGGTTGCGAGCGGAAGATCAGAGACGGTGAAGGGCCAGACACCCTCGAGCTCCAGACCCCACCGGCCAATTGCCAAATCTCCTCTTGCAGGAATGTAGGTCTCCAACGCAGCACACAGGAACCAATCCCACAGCAGCCCTCCTACCCTGCCCCTGTTCTCTGTCTCCAAATGGCAGCCTCGCCCTCATTACTGGGCAGAGGCCTTTTTATTCCTTTCCCTCACCGCCAAGAGCTTCCCAGGTGGCTCAGGGATGAAAAATCTGCCTGAAATGAGGGAGACGCAGGTTCGATCCCTGTGTCGAGAAAAATCCCCTGGAGAAGGAAATGGCAACCCAGTCCAATATTCTTGCCTAAAAAAAAAAATCCCATGGACAGAAGAGCCTGGTTGGCCACAGTTCATGGGGTTGCAAAGAGTTGGACGTGACCGAGTGACTGAGCATGCACATGGCAAGTTCACCCCTAAGAGCCAGTCTGACACCATGTTCTGCCAGCTTGACTCCTGGAGCTCCCCAGCCCCATCCTCCCGCCCTGGTCCAGCCTCCATCACCTCTTGCGTGGACCTCAGCCACAGCCTCTTAACTATCCCCTCTTGGTCAGCATGAATGCAGTCATGACTACATGCGGTCCGCACACAGGCCAGAGTGAGCTATTCACACTCAGATGAGACCATATTGCTTCCCCGCTTGAAGCCTTCAAAGGCTTCTTCCCCATGGAAGACGAACTGTGACGTGGCCACCGTGTCCCAGATCGGACTGGCTTCTGCCGGCAACTCCAACTTTATCTTTTAGCTACCCTTTCCCACCCCCACCACCCTGCTTCTTGCCCTTATTATTATTATTATTATTTTTAATTTTCATTTGGTCACTCCCTGAGGCACATGCGATCTTAGTTCCCCAACCAGAGACAGAACCCGTGGCCCCTGCATTGGAAGTGCAGAGTCTTAACCACTGGACCGCCAGGGACATCCCCCTGCTTCTTGCTTCATGCTCAGTCCCATGGGCCTTCAGACTTCTGTGCTCTCTTGGTTTCCAGGGCTGTACACATCCTGTTCTCTTCCAGAATGTTCTCCTGATCTCTCTCTGCTGAGTTAATCTCTGTCTTCAGATGCAATGGCAGGGTCATGTCCTCATCAGTTCAGTTCAGTCGATCAGTTGTATCTGACTCTTTGAGACCCCATGAATCACAGCACGCCAGGCCTCTCTGTCCATCACCAACTCCCAGAGTTCACTCAAACTCACGCCCATCGAGTCAGAGATGCCATCCAGCCATCTCATCCTCTGTCTTCCCCTTCTCCTCCTGCCCCCAATCTCCCCCAGCATCAGGGTCTTTCCCGGTGAGTCAGCTCTTCGCATGAGGTGGCCAAAGTATTGGAGTTTCAGCTTCAGCATCAGTCCTTCCAATGAATACCCAGGACTGATCTCCTTCAGAATGGACTGCTTGGATCTCCTCGCAGTCCAAGGGACTCTCAACAGTCTTCTCCAACACCACAGTTCAAAAGCATCAATTCTTCGGCACTCAGCTTTCCTCACAGTCCAACTCTCACATCCATACATGACCCCTGGAAAAACCATAGCCTTGACTAGATGGACCTTTGTTGGTAGAGTAATATCTCTGCTTTTGAATATGCTATCTAGGTTGGTCATAACTTCCTTCCAAGGAGTAAGCATCTTTTAATTTCATGGCTGTAGTCACCATCTGCAGTGATTTTGGAGCCCCCAAAAATAAAATCTGACACTCTTTCCACTGTTTCCCCATCTATCTGCCATGAAGTGATGGGACCAGATGCCATGATCTTAGTTTTCTGAATGTTGAGCTTTAAGCCAACTTTTTCCCTCTCCTCTTTCACTTTCATCATGGACCCCTGCTATTCTCTGACCTCTGCCTTTGGGTCGCATCTCTCCAGTGCAGGCTGTCACACACCTCCTGCCTCCCGGGGCTGATGCCCTGGATGGGGTTCTGTTTGTTCTGGGATGATTTGACTCCCATCTCTCTTCCACTCTGGTCTGTGACTTCCCTAAGAGGAGGGCAGGCGTCCCGTTACTGATTTCTCTGACAGCTCTTGGTCTTAGTTTTAGCGCCTAGTTGCCCTGCAGCACATGGCATCTTAGTTCCCCAACCGGGGTCAGACCCGAGTTCCCCTGCATTGGGCTCTTAACCACTGGACCATCAGGAGGGTCCCTGGGACAGCGTCCCTTTTGTTCCTCACAGTGTCTCCAGAACCTGCAGGATGCCTGGCTCACAGTAGAGGCTTAATAAATATTTGCTGAATGAAGAAATGAAATAATCAAGTGGACCTTGGCCTGAGTCTCAAAAATGGAATTGGGTCAGCGTCTTGGGAAGGTCGAACATTCCAGTGGGACACCTAGCTTGGTTAAAGTAGGGGGACCACCTGCATGACAGCATTCAAATCGAATTACCATCCCTTGATGGCCATGCCCTATGGGAGGGACCTCTTACAGTCACTTGCACGGGGGGTGGTCACCTCGGCTGGGGTTCAGGGGGTACAGAAGTCGCCGTTAGGCTCCCCTGCCTCTTGTTTGACTCTTTAGGGCCTCAGGTAGTAATGCAAACTTAAGTGTGCCACGTCCCCTAAGTGTGTGTCCTAGGCGGCCTCTAAGCCTCTCGGCTGGTGCCCATGTCCTTGGTTGCCTGGTACCCGACACTGCTTGTGTGCTCAAAAGTATCAGAGCCACAATGTGAAAGGGGCCTCTTTTTTTTTTTTCATCTAGATTATTTTTCTCAGCTGCTTATTGCATTTGGCCTGAAAATACATGGTAAGCGTTTTAAAACATTTGTCGCAATATTTAATGGCTAGAGTTTCAATAGAAACGCTAATGGGGAAACAGCATTTCAATTTTCTAGTTTCCATTTGTTTTCTCCAAACCGCAGAGATACTTGAGCTAATTAAATTACAGGCTCTGGCTAGATGACCCAGCTCCTCTCCGTTGGAACCTAGCAAAGTGGAATGGGGCCAGCTAGAAAAAGTGGTGAGAAAGGCTGAAAGAGGCCAGATTCTCCAGGGACAGCCCACTCCGGGCCTCTGTGGGCTTCAGCCCAGCTGGTCAGGAGGAGAAGCAGAGGGGATGGGTGGTGTGAACAGGAACAGCGGAGTGAAGTTCAAGGTTGTACACGAGTGGGCTAGGGGGTGGCTCTGGGGCCGTGTCTGGGCATTGAGGGCAAGTGTTGGCCTCTTTCTTCTTCTGGATCCCAGTTCTTTTTCTCCTAGGAAACAGAGGAGCTGACCTAAGCAGAAAACACTTCCCTCTCAGGATTCTAGTGCTGTCATGGTATGACTTTGCCACTTTCTCCCCGTCTTCTTACTGTAGCAGGCAGAGATCACGTCTGGAAAAGGGAGACCCTTGTCTAACCTTGGGGGAAAGGGAGACCCTTGTCCCACCTTGGGCTAATGCCCCAGAGACTCCTTTTCCTAAAAGAGATGTCCAGAGAGGTGGGGGCCGGGGGCGCCATGGAGGGTCGTGGCAGGGCAGTCATCACTAGTAACCTGGCTCAGTAAAACCACAGAGAGCCGGAAGCCAGTGTTGTTCAAGTCTTGAAAAATAATGCTGATATGTAGCAAAATGTCACTTAGAAATACGAGGGCTTTTCTGCGGTATCTAAGTAACACTGCAGTTTTGGAAGTTAAGTCATGCAGACGGTGGCAGAGGGACTGTAGGAGTCTGCGAGGGCTCCCATCACAAAGTCCCACAAACCAAGTGGCTTAAACCAGGGGTTCCGCACCTCCAGAATCTAATGCCTGATGATCTGAGGTGGGGCTGATGTAATCATAATAGAAATGAAGTGAGCAGTAGAAGTGATGCGCTTGAATCATCCCCAAACTATCTCCTACCCTGGTCTCTGGAGAAATGGTCTTCCACGGAACCAGCTCCTGGTGCCCCTGAGGACCACTGGGTTAGACGAAAGAAATGTGTTGTCTCCTGGTTTGGGAGTCCAGAAGGTCAAGGTTGTGGTGTCTGCAAGACTGATTCCCTCTGAGGATGGTGAGGGAGAATCTTTCATGCCTCCTAGCTCCTGGTGGATGCCAGCAGTCTTCAGTATTCACGGGCTTGTAGGAGCATCCCCCTGATCACTGCCTTCACCTTCACGTGGCATTCTGTGTGTGCGTCCATGACCAGTTACCCCCTTTCTGTAAGGATTCGGTCACACTGCACTAGAACCCACTCTGATAATCTTAACTGGATCACCTCTGAAAAGGTAACACCAGGAAGAGGTTCCATCTCAAAGGCCAAGGAGAGCGAGCTTTCACACTCCCCCCTGTACCTCCCGCCCAGCTTCAGAGGGGATGGGATGCGCCTGTCCTGACCGTGTCTTCAAGTAAAGCTGCATTCTGAGGTCTAGGGGTTAGGACTCCGACATCTGAATTTGGAGGAATGTGAAGAAATACGGGCTTCCCAGGTGACTCAGTGGTAAAGAACCCACTTGCCCAGCAGGAAATGCAGGAGATGTGGGTTCCATCCCTGGGTTGGGAAGATCCCGTGGAGAAGGAAATGGCAACCTACTCCAGTGTTCTTGCCTCGAAAATTCCATGAACAGAGGAGCCTGGCAGGCTGCAGTCCATGGGGTCACAAAGAGCTGGACACGACTGAGCAACTAAGCCACCACCGCCATCGTAATTAAATGCATAATGGGAACTATAAGTTTAAAGGTAAAATATTACAGTATTTTCTTTGTGTCATTTCAAAATCTGGTCAAATTGAAAGAAAACTTAAAATTTATGTTACTTTTGGCTACCATGGGTTCTGGTTATCGTGCCCAGGCTTTCTCTAGTTGCGATGAGCAGGGGCTACTCTTCACTGTGGTTTGTGGGCTTCTCACCGCAGTGGCTTCTCGTGCTGTTGAGCACAGGCTCTAGTGGTTATGGTTCACGGGCCTGAGATCTCACAGACTTCAATAGTTGTGGCCCATGGGCTCAGTCACTCCAAGCCACGTGGAATCTTTCCAGATCAGGGATTGAGCCCGTGTCTCCTGCACTGGCAGGCAGATTCTTATCCACTGGGCCACCAGGGAAGTCCTGCACAAGTTTTAACAATCAAGTTTAGAATCAAGCGTCTGCTGTGGTAAATCAGAACGGTGGTTACCTTTGGGGACAGGAAGAGAATGTGGGAATGAGGGACTTCTGGGTGTTGGCTGGGTTTTGTTTCTTGATCTGGGCGCCGTTTTCATGCGTGCTTTTGTTGACTGAGAAAACCGAGTCGACGCCTTACTCATCATCAGAGCACCCCTCCGTCATGTGTCCTAGACTTCAATATAAACCTTACCTAGAAGATCTCTCCAGGGCAGGAATTAGGACATCTGCCGCCTGCTTCTGGGGCAGTTTGGTTTCTTGTCTGCAAACACTGAAATGGGTAACCCTCAACCAGAGCTGCAGGTGGGAAGGGGTGAGTTTAGGGAATAAACAAGTGTAGCTTCTTGAATTGTTGAAAAATGCTGGGGTTTTTGCAGGCCTCCCTGGACACCTGGACAAGAGACCTTGAATTTCATGCTGTGCAGGTAAGAAATTGGGGGAGGTTCTGATGGATTAGACAGAGTCCTCCAGAAAAACGGAATCAATAGTGTGTGTGTGTGTGTGTGTGTGATGCATGGACACCCAGGGAAGAGTTTATGTTTCAGCTCCAGTTCCAAGTCTTCTGGAGGCAGAATTCCTTCAAAAGAAGGAAACCAGGACACTTCAGTCTTCTCTCTCTCATTTTTAAATTAAATTTATTTTTAATCGAAGGATATTTGCTTTACACTGTTGTGTAGGTTTCCACCAAACATCTTCTCTTAAGCCCTTCAACTGATTGCCCAAGACCCACCCAGATTGTGGAAAACAAGCTGCTTTACTCAAAAGCCTAGCGATTTAAATGTCATTCTTATCTAACACAAACCTTCACCACAAACTGTAGACTGGTGTTTGACCAGACACTGGGTGCCCTGGCCTAGCGAACTTGACACATGAAAGTCACCATTGCATATGACCCTGAAGATTAGGGAATCCCTGCCCAGAGCTCTGGAGTCTGCACACCCCTCATCCTGTCCTGAATTCAGACATGCAGAATCCTATTATAAGTGGATTTGTCAGAATCCCCTCAGATCAGATCAGCTTTCTCTGTGTGTGTGCTAAGTCACTCAGTCATGTCTGACTCTTTGACCCTATGAACTGTAGCCCACCAGGCTTCTCTGTCCATGGGATTCTCCAGGTACTGGAGTGGTTGCCATGCCCTCTTCCAGGGAATCTTCTCAACCCAGGGATCAAGCCCATGTATGTCTCCTGCATTGGCAGGCATGTTCTTTACCACTAGAGCCACCTGTGTAGTTGACTTTTTTAAAATTCATCTTGCTATAACAACAAACTTGGCTGTGCATTTGTGTTTCTACCTGTAAAGAAGTGGGGTTTAGAACAGTCCACGGCTTCCTGGTTCAGTGGCCTAATTTACGGACCAAGCCCTTTTTATACTCATTTGTTTATTTCCTATGGCAGAATCAGGCTTCTGTGGCTTCCCTTATGTAACGGGCTTGGGCCTGTGCTCAGTCGCTACGTCGTGTCTGACTCTTTGCAACCCCGTGGACTCTAGCCTGCCAGGCTCCTTTGTCTGTGGGGATTCTCCAGGCAAGAATACTGGAGTGGGTTGCCACGTCCTCCTCCAGGTTCAGTTCAGTTCAGTCGCTCAGTCGTGTCCAACTCTTTGCGACCCCATGGACTGCAGCACACCAGGCCTCCCTGTCCATCACCAATTCCTGGAGTTTACCCAAACCCACGTCCATTAAGTCAGTGATGCCATCCAACCATCTCATCCAGGTTAGGATCTTCCTAACCCAGGGATCGAACCCACATCTCCTACATTTCCTGCATTGGCAGGTGGATTCTTTACCACTGAACCACCAGGGAAGTCTGGGTCTGCATATTCAAGGCATCCATTTTTTTTGAAAAACATCCATGCACATGTGTGGTGGTTGGAAAATGGTTTAAAGAGAAGAGGCTGTTTTGTATGCGGTTTGCTTGCATCTGGGGCCTCTGGCTTCCTCCTGGATCCGCCTTGGAGGGTATGGACTGAGCATGAGGGGGCAGAGAAAACCCCTGAAGCTTCAGCTCCACCACCCGCCCTTAGGCACATGCGGATGAGGGGCACACTGCCCACCCATGAGAATCAGAGGGAGACTGAAGAGGCCTGCAGGCGGCCAGCGTTGCTAGGTGGGGTGTGCGGGAGTGGGTGCAGGCATGTCGAAGGGGGAACATAATTAGTCCTTCTGAAGATCTGTTTCTGTTACATAAGGCAATTTAGCATCCTTCTCCCTGGGAAATCTCTTTTGGAGAAAATAGGCCATGCAAATGAAAATGGTAGAATTGGAAAATCGGTTGCATTTATGAATCTCTGCTTGGAAGACATGAAGATGGCTGCTTGTAAACAAGTCAGTTTCCTGAGGGATCACCGGGACAGATCCAGGGCATTGTCCCCCACCCCCAAGGAGCAGATGGGCAGTAAACTCTTGGCATCTCCCTAGAAACCCATCACTATGAAGTCATCTGTTCTTTCAGGCTGAGAAGAATGCTCTGGGGGTGGGGGAGAGGATGGGGGTAGTTTGGAGGAAGTACCATGCTGCGAAAGATTGAGGGCAGGAGGAGAAGGGGACTACAGGGGATGAGATGGTTCGATGGCATCACTGACTCAATGGACATGAGTTTGAGCAAACTCCGGGACATGTTGAAGGACACGGAAGCCTGGCATGCTGCGGTCCATGGAGTTGCAAAGAGTTGGACACAACTGAGCGACTGAACAACACCAAGGTGCAGGATCGACAAGGCGATGTGAGTAAGGTTCCCCAGACTCTAGTCCTAAATCCACGTCCTCTTTCTTCTGTCCCCATCGTGGGCTTTCTCGTTGTTGTTGTTCAGGAGCTCAGTCGTGTCTGATTCTTTGTGACCCCATGAACTGCAGCACAGTTCCTTGTTCACTATCTCCCAGAGTTTGCTCAGACTCATGTCCATTGAGTTGATGGTGCCATCCAACCATCTCATCCTCTGTTGCCCGCTTCTCCTGCCCTCCATCTTTCCCAGCATCAGGGGCTTGTCCAGTGAGTCAGCTCTGCTCATTGCCAAAGATCCCTTTGTGGGTTGAAGGAGAGATTTCTAGAGCCAACCTTGATCTCGTCCTACAGAGAACTCTCACATCTTGGACACCCTTTGGTTCATGAGCTCTGTCTGGGTGGTGATACTGGCCCCCCTGAAAGTTTGCATCTTGATCCTTTTATCTTTGAGAAGCCACAGAGAGTTAGAAAGGAGCTGAGATGAACCCAGGAGGCTGCCGGCAGGAGCCCTCTGAGAGCAGGAAGTGCAGGGTAGCCCAAAGGAAGATGTACTCACTGTCCTAAAAAAGGGGGGGCAATGTTGGGGTTGTGAGCGGTGGAGGGCGAGGTAACTCCAGTTTTATTTTTTCTTCCAAATATTGTTTTACAATGTATCACAAAAGTGCATTTGATTTCTATTTTCCTGTTTAAGGTGTTACCAGGTAGAACTGATGAGTTTGCTCGTAAAAACAGATAGAATGGAGCCAGACTTTGGGATGGAATTCTGCCAGACTTTTTGGGACAGGCCATTTATTGCTTGGGGAGAGGCTGGGGATGGTGAAAGTTCATTCTTCTTTGCTGTAGAGCAGAGGGCCTGTTGGTGTTTGATAGAAAGAGGGAGAGGGAGGCCGTGGAGAATTGCTCTTGGCCTTGACCAGGAGCGGATGCCCCGCCCTCCGCTCCGCCCTTCATAGCATCCTGCTCATGATCTCCTCTGTAGCATCCTGGAGGCCCTGGACTACAGTGTGGTCCCTGCCCCAGCAGTCACTGTGCCTAGCCTTTCTCTCTGCCACCAGAACAAGCCTGGCCCTGCTCCATCTTCCAGAGGGCAGTGTGGAGTCAAGGGTTAAGAACACATCGACTTTCAGGGAGGGCTGCAAAAATCTGAGTTGCTGTCAGGCTCCTGGGTGAATTCTTTAAAAAAAAAAAAATGAAGTATAGTTGATTTACAGTGTTGTGCCCATGTCTGCTGTACAGCCAAGTGACTCTGTTATACATGTGTGCTGCTGCTAAGCCGCTTCAGTCGTGTCCGACTCTGTGGACCCCATAGACGGCAGCCCACCAGGCTCTCCCGTCCCTGGGATTCTCCAGGCAAGAACACTGGAGTGGGTTGCCATTTCCTTCTCCAGTGCATGAAAGGGAAAAGTGAAAGTGAAGTCGCTCAGTCGTGCCTGACTCTTAGCGACCCCATGGACTGCAGCCCACCAGGCTCCTCCATCCATGGGATTTTCCAGGCAAGAGTACTGGAGTGGGGTGCCATTGCCTTCTCCGATACATGTGTATACATCCCTATTTTTGACTGTTCTTTTCTACTATGGTTTATCACAGGATATTGAATATAGTTCCCTGTGTTCAACGGTAGGCCCTTGTTCATCCATCCTGCATGTAACAGTTTGCATCTTCCAACCCCCAAGTCCCACTCCATCCCTCCGCCTCCCCCTTCCCCTTGGTAACCACAAGTGTGTTCTCTGTGAGTCTCTTTCTGTTTTGTACATAGGTTCGCTTGTGCCCTGTTTTGGGTTCCACATATAAGTGACATCCTGTGGTACTTGTCTTTCTCTTTCTGGCTCACTTCACTTAGGATGAGAGTCTCTAGGTGCATCCGTGTTGCTGCAAGTGGCCTTCTCTTTTCACAGCTGTGTAGTGTCCCTCGTGTGTATGTAGCCACATCTTCTGTATGCACTCATCTGTCAACAGACGTTTAGGGTGTTTCCAGGCCTAGGCTGTTGTGAATAGTACTGCTGTGAACACAGTGGTGCATGCATCTTTTTGAATTGTCTGGGTATATTTAGCTACTGCAGGCACCTCTGGAAGAGGGGATAACAGGATTTGCCTCATCAGGGGTCCTGCTCTTAGCGTAGCGTCTGACGTTCCAAGCATCCTCAGTAAAGCTGGTGGTGGCTGATCAGACGCTGGTGAAGGTGTTTGCAGGAGCTTCACCTCTGCCTTTGTCCTGACCACCCGCCCATGGGGGGAGCGAGCCACCTCAGCCAGGGGCTGGGCTCCCAGCAGCTGCTGCCCTGAGGTGGCACTCAAGGCTGGGGTGGGTGCCCCCACATCCAATTTCTCTTCTGCCATCTTTCCCACTCAAAACCTGGACACAATGGACCCCAATCCAGAAAGGCTTTGAAAATCCTTGTTAGAAAGGGCTACCCAAGTGCAAGGGGATGTTTCCTTGAGAAGCTTTTCAACAGCATCCATGAAAAATAGATGAGCTTTCTTGAATTGCAAATGTTCTTAAGGTTTTAAGGCAAAAAATGTGAAAATTGGTCTCTTCCCCCCCACACCCACACTCCTGGTGAGGTCAGGGATTCGGTTGCCTCTGTTTGACAGTAAACATCAAACACAGTCTTTAGGGCCAGAAAAAAGCCTCTTCCTTGTGGCATCACCCTTCCCAGAAGCTTGAACCCAATTCATTTTAATTCAGTAACGTTTCCACTGGCTTTTTTGTTTTTGTTTTTTTAAATATTTCAATAACTATTTGATAAGCTTTCTCTCCATGCCTGGCTTCATGCCAGAGGCTGTGGGGTTGAAGATGTATAAAACAGTCAAATTCACTCCCGTCAGAGGGATTATAATTGAGTTCAATCAGGGCAAGACTTGACAGCACAAATGGCTGAATTGTGCCAATTGAAGTTCACAAGTAAGAGCCCACGTGAGCTTCCCGTGTGGTCAGTGGTAAAGACTCTGCCTGCAGTACAGGAGACACGGGCTCAAGCCCTGGGTCAGGAAGATCCCCTGGAAGAGGAAATGGCAACCCACTTCAGTATTCCTGCCTGGAAAATTCCACGGACCGAGGAGCCTGTTGGACTACAATCCATAGGGTCGCAAAGAGTCAGACACAACTGAGTGAGCACACAGCAGAGACATGACTTAGTGACTAAACAACAGGAGCCCACGTGAGCAGGGCAAGACAGGGGTCAGAAATTAACCCAGGCAGGCTCAGGGCTCCATGGGTCGGGCGTCCACCTCCTCGGCTTCACTGAACACTGAGGTTATGATGGAGTGCTTCTTGCCTCTGCAAATCCACTACTTGGGGAGAATCTTAGGACTCTGCTGTAGCTAGGACGGAAGGTTACCAGGAGTCCTCATAGGCTTTACCTCGGTTTGTTCAGCTTGTTCTAAGAAAATGGAGCACCCAGGGATATCCTTGCCCTTGTTGGAACATGTCAGAACAGCACAGTGCAGGGAGCTGGGGACCACCGAAGCCCACTGCGGCCCAGGGAGAGGGCCGTGGCTTCCCTGGAGTGTCCTCTGGGTCTGGGCGCTTCCCTTGATGCAGCTGAGAGCCTGGCGTTGTAGAAAACTGAGGTTTCTTAACTCTACTTTGATAACTATTCAAAGAGGGATCCTGTTGTGCATTCTTGTGTGCATCTGAGTACCTATGTTTGCTTCTGATTGGAAGGATAAAAAGCCCAAAGAACAAGAAAAAAGAGGGGATTTTCTTCATCGACCATTTTCCAAGAAGCTGGACAAGAACCTGCCGTCGCACAAACAGCCGTCGGCCTCACTCATCACGCAGATTCAGAGCACCAGGGCCCTGCTCAAGGACCGCAAGGCCTCCAAGCCTGGCTTTCCTGACAAAGGTGGGTCAGCGTGGGGGACTGTCTAGGCCTCTCGTGTTCAACTGCGTGGCTGTTGTGTATCCCATGCTGGTTTCTGTGTGCGCCCCTGGGACAGACACTACTCCTGTGCCCATGGGAAAGCGGAATTAATGCTTGAGAGGCAACGTGAGAACAAGACCTTGTCCTGACTGCTTGGTGTGGTCCACCTGTGTGGGTGGGATTTGAGAAACCAGAGACGGGGTGGGTGCAGAAATCAGGGTGTAAAGTATTGCAGGAGACTGGGGTTCATAGGCTTGTGGGTGCAGAAATCAGGGTGTAAAGTATTACAAGAGTAGAGACTCGGGTGCAGGAGCAGAGATGGGGTACAGGAATATAGATGGGATGCAGGAACAGAGATTGGGGTGCAGGAGTAGAGATGGAGTGCAGGAGTAGAGATTGGAGAGCAGGAGCAGAGATGGGGTACAGGAATAGAGATGGGGTGCAGGAGCAGAGATTGGGAGGGATGATTTTGCAGAAGCAGACGTCAAGGTGGGTGGTACTATGGGAGCAGAGACTGGGGTGCATGGTTTTGTGGGAGAGCAGATACCAGGGTGCATGGCATTGTGGGAGTAGAAACTGGGGTGCTTGGTATTTTATTGAGGTAGCAGAGATTGGGGTGCATAGTATCATGGAGCCAGGCATCAGTGTTCAGTTTTAAGGGGCAGAGATTGAGGTTCAGGAGCAGGGATGGGGCATGCTCTCGTGGGAGCCTTCCCTGAAAAGTATACCCTGAGAGGCAGTGACATGTGGTCCACAGAGTCTGGGCTCTGGGTGGAGGTAGGGTGCTCAAACCCAGCTCTGAGGCTGCTGATGCCCCACGTTCCTCATCCTCTGAGGATCTTTACTGATTCCCTTCCTTGTGAAAAGAAACCTACCTGTCAGAGCTATTGGGTGGATCCAGTGAGATAAGGGCTCCCTTGATGGTTCAGATGGTAAAGATCCCTACATCAGGATGATCCCCTGGAGGAGGACCCACTCCAGTATTCTTGCCTAAAAATTCCATGGACAGAAGAGCCTGCCGGGGTACAGTCCACGGGGTCACAAAGAGTTGGACGCAACTGAGTGATTTACACTTTCACTTTTCACTTCAATGAGAAACACGTGTGGGCTTCTCCTCCTCATTCATCGTCCAGCACATGCGGTAACTGATGGATATGGGTCTCCCTCCTCTGGAGCAGGCATCCAGGGATGCGGAAAGGAGACTTAACACACCCTGAGAGCCTGGAGGGGCACAGGGAGCCAGGAGTGCGTGTCCAACTGTGGAGTAGAGGAGCGTTCCCCTTACAGAGTGGGGATGGGAGAGGTGGTGGCGTCCAGCCTTAGATCCCTTTGTTTTAAATGTGAAGAAACTAAGGTTCCAGGAGGGCTCTGGCTGTCTGACGTTAACCAGCAGGAAAGTATACTGTTGTTGTTCAGTCATAATATCATCTCTGACTCTTTGCTTTGAGACCCCATGGACTGCAGCACACCAGACTTCCCTGTCCTTCACAATCTCCCGGAGTTTACTCAAACTCACGTCCATTGAGTTGATGATGATGATGCGGTCCAACCATCTCATCCTCTGTAGCCCCCTTCTCCTGCCTTCAATCTTGCCCAGCAGCAGGGTCTTTTCCAGTGACTCAGTTTGTCGCATCAGGTAGCCAGAGTATTGGAGCTTCAGCTTCAGCATCAGTCCTTCCAATGAATATTTAGGGTTGACTTCCTTTAGGATTGACTGATTTGATCTCCCTGTAGTCCAAGGGACTCTCAAGAGTCTTCTCCAGCATCGCAGTTCAAAAGCATCAATTCTTCGGTGCTCAGCTTTCTTTATAGTCCAACTCACACATCCATACATGACTACTGGAAAAACCATAGCTTTGACTAGACGGACCTTTGTTGGCAAAGTACTGGGGACGTTCAAAACAGTAGCACGGGTCTTCCTGACTCTAGGAGGGACCAGCTGTCACCCAGGGAAGAGCAAATCTACTTGGTTCCATTTCATTCTGCAGCCGTCAGGAAGGCAGGGGCCCCACTGGAGAGACTGTGCTTGTCCCTCCTCGGGAGACCTTCCTTCCTGGCTTTGGAACCAGCAGTGAATCCGGGCCCTCACAGTGGCATCCTGTGGGTTCCCCGAAGGAAGGTCTAGGTAGAAGCTGCATATTTGGGGTTAACTTTGTAGCGGGCCTCCCTGGTGGCTTCGAGGGTAAAGCGTCTTCCTACAATGCAGGAGACCCAGGTTTGATCCTTAGGTTGGGAAGATCCCTTGGAGAAGGAAATGGCAACCCACTATAGTACTCTTGCCTGGAAAACTCCATGAACGGAGGAGCTTGGGGGAGCTACAGTCCATGGGGTCGCAAAGAGTCAGACGTGACTGAGCAACTTCACTCACTTATGTAGCCCCAGAGGCTACGTAAGAGTCTGTTCCTTGGTACTTTCCTGGGCCAGCTGTCATCTGTTCCTTTGCATTTTGCCTTTGTCCTGGGATTTGGGAATCTGTGCCGAGAAGCGCTGAGGATCCTGTGTTAACTGTTCACACTGACCACTCATGGGGTGGCGGGCACTGCTTCAGCTCTTACCTCAGCCCATGAGATCATTCTCACCCCCATTTCTAGAGATGAGGAAATAGCACAGAGAGTTCTCCAAAGTCAGGGAGCTGGTAAGTGATAGAGTCCAGATTTCCAGCCCAGCAGGCTAGCTCTAGAGCTTTCTCTGCTAACCAGGGTAGCTGACTCCCTCCCAGAAAGAATGGGGTGAGGAGGAGCCAGCCAACATGCCTATCGCTCTGGCAGGGTGACTGCCCTTCTTGCTGGGGACCAGGCAGGGTCTGGGTCTCTGCCCCAGGGCTGACTCTGGGGTGGGAATAAATAGGGTGCCTGTGGGAGGTATCCTGCCAGTATTTACACCTCTAGGCAAGCAGAGGAAGCAGAAGTGGGTGGAGGGAGAAGCTGGGCTACAAGATTGGGGCACACAGCCATCTGAGGGAGAGGCAGGGGGCTTGCGTGCCAGCTGGAACGCTGGAGACGTTAGCCATCAATGAAATTTCCCGTCTCTCTGCCCGTGAATCTCAGGCATCTGTGCTGGCCCCAGGAGGAGATTTATTTGGGGATCTGTGTATATATTTATGTAAGGGAAAGAGGATTCCCAGTGCCCTTGGCTGTCGCCGAAATAGCTCCCGGTGGCAACAGCTCGTTCCTGCCTCCAGGCTCCAACAGGGCTGTCAGGTGTGATGGTAGGAGAACCAACCAAGACAGGGCCTGATCCATGGGAACCTGGCTTCACTTCCCTCAGCGCCAAACACCGGGGGTTTTCCCTTTCTTCTCTGCCAAAGCCTGCAAACCTGGATTCTAGCCTGTGCCAGCTTGAGATGGAAGCCACGGGAGTTGGCTGGTTGCCTGAGATATATAGATGAAGAGTGTTTCACCCCTGTTCAGGATTGGTGAGGCTCCAGGGAGACCAGAAGTCATGAGAGAGTCTTTAAAAGGGAGGAAATTCTGGGGCTTCCCTGGTGGCTCAGTGGTAGAGAATCCGCCTGCCAGTGCGGGAGCCACAGGTTTGATCCCTGATCTGGGTAGATCCCACATGCCGAGGAGCAAGTTAGCCCGTGCGCCACAACTGTTGAACCTGTGCGCTACAGCCCTTGAGCTGCACTGCTGAAGCCCACGTGCTGCAAGTGCTGAAGCCCACACACACTGGAGCCCATGCTCTGCAGCAAGGGAGGCTGCCAAAATGAGAAGCCTGCATACCACAGCTAGGGAGTACCCCCTGCCCAGCAATGAAGGCTCGGCACAGCCGAAAGTAATGAATAAATAAAAATTTTAAAAAGGAAGGAAATTCTGACACATGCTCCAGCACAGGGGAACCTGGAGAACACTGTACTCAGTGAAACAAGCCAGTTACGAAAGGACAAATGCTGTAGATTCCACCTACATGAGGGAGCTAGAGTAGTCAGATGTATAGACCAGTTGCCCCAGGCAACCACTAGCAGATCTGCAAGTGAAGAGTTCTATTTCACAAGCATGTGAATGTACTTAACTGCCCTGTACACTTAAAAGAGGTTAAGTAATAAATAAATAAGCAGTTTAAAATTTATGTTATGTAATTTTTACCATGATATTTTTTTTTAAGTTACGAAGAAACTTTCCTTCCGGTTTTGATTATCTGAGGACTAAACTTGCAAGTCCTCAGTGAGTTGGGATCCACGTGCTTCCAGCAGTTTTGTGGTCATTCTGTTGAGCCACAGACCTTTTCATTCAGAGGCTCTTGGGCAGGGTCCAGAATTTTAAGCAACAGAAAGGAGAGCAGAAGTTAAGCTGGTGCCGTGAGGCAAGTCAGAACCCAGGAGGCCTCCTGTCCCCGGCCTTCTGTCCGCTCTACTCCAGGAAGTCCGTCTGGTTCCCCGCAGGGAGAGTGGGAAGCCATGTGCCCCTCGTCTCGTCTGACCTCCCCTGGGCACCTCCCGCCCCTTCTCAGCGCAACTGGGGTCCGAGTACGTGGGAGCAGGGCCGTGGGCACTGACTGTGGTGTCTTCACATTTCCTTTTCTTTCTTGGTGTGCAGATTCCTTCGGCTGCCGCAATATTTTTCGCAAAACCTCGGACTCCAATTGTGTGGCCTCCTCCTCCATGGAGTTCATCCCGGTGCCACCCCCCAGAACCCCCAGGATTGTGAAGAAACCGGAGCCCCCTCAGCAGGGGCCTGGGAGCACCAGCCTCCCCATCAAGGAAGACCCCCTGATGCTGGATATGGTGCGCTCCTTCGAGTCCGTGGATCGAGACGACCAGACAGAACTACTCTCCCCGTCCCATCACTATAGGATTCTGAACTCCCCTGGGGGTCTGGCTCGCTGTGAGCGGACACTCTCGCCTGTCCTGCTGCCTGGAAGCCCGTTGCCCCTCCAAACTCCTTTGCACCCCACTCTGGTCTCCTTTGCTCACGAAGAGAAGAACAGCCCCCCCAAAGAGGAGGGCACGTGCTCCCCAGCCCCGGGGCCCGGTAATGGCCCTGCGCAACCCCTGGGAAGCCCCAACTGTGTCAAGAGCCGAGGCAGGTTCCCCATGATGGGCATCGGACAGATGCTGAGGAAGCGGCATCAGAGCCTGCAGCCTTCTGCAGACAGGCCCCTGGAGGCCAGCATGCCCCCACTGCAGCCCCTGGCCCCCACAAGCCTCTCCTTCGACTTGGCTGATGGGGTTAAAGGCCAGTGCTAACCTGGGCCAGAGAAGGGCATCTGGGCGTTTCTAAGGAAAGCAGTGGAGCAGCTCCCCGTATCAATCAGGGTGCAAAGATTCTAACACCTCTCCTGGAGTACCCTTCACAGCCTCACCTCCTCCTGACAGTCGCTGTCCCTGCAGCTGAAACCACAGACCCAGAGCCTGTACTCCCCATTCTCATGTAGGGTCCCCACTGGAGATGCTGAGACTCCCAGGAAGGTTGGCTGTCTGTGTGGCCAACTCCATCAGCCATGGCCTCCTTCCTCCCACCTGTTCACTGGCCCTCCACCCACCTCCCTCCGCCGGGCTGGCAGGGAGAACCCTGCACTGGCCTCGGCCTTCTCAGACGATACACCCTTCTGAGCCGTCTCTCTGCGCTGTGCTCTGTGTGCGCCTCTCAGTGGGTTGGTCTCATTTCAGCAGTCACGTGGCAGGGAAGCACAAGGTGGTTCACCCAGGCCACAGTTTCCCCTCCTTTAATCGAGAGAACTCCCTGCAGGGTGGCAAGAGCTGGTCACCCAGAGAACCCAGCTTCAGGAGCCCCTGGGGAAGGTGGGCAGGAAGCTTAGAAACCAGCACCACCCTCTCTGGTTGGATCCAAGACTGATCCCCACAGCGGGGTCCCCAGTGAATGGAAAAGACCAATGTGGGACACTCATTTGCCAAGCAGGGTCTTGATGGAATTTTTTTTCACTTGGTTGAAACTTGCTAACAGTTGAATTATTAGTATCTTCTCCAAAGGTTATTGTTCTTTATGTGATGTCATTAAATCGAGTCAACATGATTTTTAGAAACCTGGGTGGCGAGATGGGAAGTGATTTCACCAAACTCCTGTTCTCACGAGAGGACGAGCATGGAGGGCATCAAGGCTTGCCCAGGTGACGTTTTCAGTGGCGCTGGCCCCTGGTGGCCTGCAGGGGGGGACGTGATCCTCGCCGGCTGCCTGTCCTTCCCATTGGATCACCAGAGCCCGAATCCTTCTGGAAGGTGCAGAGCATAGTTACAGTCGGTTATTTAGAAAGAGAAGACAGGTAAGGTTGAATATGGACGCGCCCGGAAGGCACCTCTAGCTCTGTGCAATGCAGTTTTCAAGCTGCCAAGGGGACAAGTGTGGTTTAGAGCTCAGCCAGTTTGCCGTGAGCAGTGAGAGACTCTTGTGCAGGGACTCACGTTCAAAATACAGTACTGTATCTTCTTTGAGGAAAGCAGGGTTCCTCAAACAAGGCTTTGAATCCGTGGTCGGTTTTCACACCTTTTGCCAAGGATGGAACCAAAGATGCACCTCTGGATCTGTGTCCATGCCGTCCCTGTGTATGTGTTTTGTGGATCCCAGTGTTGTCTTTGTCTAGTTAGGAGCCTGCCAGGAGCTGTCTCCACTGGGGCTGGGGCCCTGGCCCTTGGTGGGGACCACTCGGCCATGAACAGAATTGGCAGAAGTAGAATCGGCACAGGTTGGATGCAGGTCAGCTCGGAGCCAGGTTCCACTGTGGCTTGGAGTCTTCAGCTGCTGGCTGCTGCGGGCGTGACCAGAAACTGCTGCTGGGGCCACCCAGGGGCTAGTCCTCCCAGCCCACTGATCTGAAAGAAGGCCATGACCCTGGGAGCCTGCAAAGCCCGCCTTCGCTTCCCCCGGCAGCCAGCCTGTGCCAGAGAGTGCTGGGGGTGGGTCTTCCTTTCTTCTCATTCCACACTGGTGACCTCCTTCTGGCCCAGATGTCCCTGACTGAGCAAAGAGAGGGTGGACACCTGGCTGTGCCCATTCCTGGCTGATCTTGACGAGACCTTGGGCTGCTACTCCCCCTCGCCTTGTTGGGGATCGCCCAAGCCCTGGGGCTTGTTGGGAGGAGGTCAGACTCCCCACCGTGGGTGGCACTCCTTTGGATGGCTCCAAACCAGGTTCTGGAACTTTCCACTGAAAAGTAGAGCTTTTTTTTTTTTTTTTTTTTAAAGCAGAGAGAATAAAAGAAGCAGCTGAGAAGTCCCTCTCTCCATTTGACATGGAGTGTTGGGTTTTTGATCAGTGAAGAACCCTCTTTGAAGATGGTTTCCAGCTGCAAGTGTGGCTCCGCAGGCTTGCAGGCTGCGTGCCCGCGAACTTGGTCTAAGCTCTTTCTGTCTCTCTCATGCTTTACTTGCCTCAAGACCATGAGCATTTCTGTGTCGCTGTGTTCACCTGCTGGGACGTGTCCCCCCGATCCTGGCACGCTTCCAGAACAGCCGACTGTCTGTGTCACCACTGGCAACATGAACTGTGAACTCAGGTTTATTCCAAGCCCAGTGAGAGGTGAGGGGGCAGTGAGGAAGGGGAGAACCCATATTTTGTGTGTGTGAGCGCCCGACAAATCTATGGAGTCGAGTGAGAGGAGAAATGTTGAATTCTTTATTATTTTATTATATTTATATGGAGACCTTGAGTATCCCTTTGGTAAGTACAAAGCGTGTTTCGTCTCTTGGACCCATGGCTGTCTCTTGTTAGTCTGCACCCGTGAGCTCAGTCAGCCTGTGTGTAGTTACTGCCGAAAGTGACGACTATCAGCGTGTGATATCCGGAAGTCAAGTTGGCTTTGGTTGTACGATTTGGTCATAAGTAAGGACTGTATTTACGTCACCTTTATGAAATATATGTACTTTTATAACGACTGTGAAATACACTTTTCCCTCACTATGACTGCTTCGTTTATTGACTGATACGTCTGAAAACTAAGAGTATGTTGCAAAAGAGTGGTGTCAGCTTCTAAGCAAGGTTCTTGGCCCAGCAACAGACAGAATACAAGAGGGGATCGAGGTGTGGGTATTCAGGCATTTTTGGCTTTGCCTCATTGCTACAGGGGTGTCTGAAGACTTCTATCTGCCTGATGTACTGCAAATGGCCGTTCAAGGTGAATCAACATTTTTTTCTTTTTGCAGGGGAAATGTTCAGGTTCCTCCTTGTGAGAGTGTAGAAGTGTTAGTCACTCAGTCGTGTCCAACTCTTTGTGACCCCATAGATTGTAGCCCACCAGGCCCCTCTGTGTATGGGATTCTCCAGGCAAGAATACTGGAGAGGGTTGCCATTTTCTTCTCCAGGGGATCGTTCTGACCCAGGGATTGAACCTGGGTCTCCTGCATTGCAGGCAGATTCTTTACTGTCCGAACCACCAAAGAAGCCCTGGAATTCCTGAATTTCCCTGGCCTCCCTCCCCATTTTCTCACAGGCATCTGCCCTAATAAAATCTTCACATGCTTAAGCCCATTTCAACGTCTGCTTAAGCTAGAACCAGACTAGCTTAAGGCTCTGAAAATGACGCGTGAAGAATGACATCAGTGAACGTCCCCTCTAGATCTGGTCCTTGTTTCAGGACTTGGTGAGGGTGAGGGGGAATTGAAGTGATGAGTAGAATGAAGGGGGAGTCCAGATGGGGTGTTTGGATTGGCCCAGTTCTGACTTCCTTTATAAGTGTTCACAAAACGTTTTTCATATTTATGGACTTGCTTAAGCCCTGTGTCCCCTGAGCTCTGTGGCCGCCCTGTGCAGTATAGCATGGTAGAAATCGAGAGGCCTGTGGTTTCCGCTTCATGAAGCTCTCTGAAGTTTGATGGGGTGGGGGTGGGGGAACCAGAAGCTGTAGCTAGTATTGATGATGATAGCAACCCACTCCAGTATTCTTGTCTGGAGAATCCCATGGACAGAGGAGCCTGGAGGGCTCCAGTCCATGGGGTTGCAAAGCATCGGACACGACTGCATGATAAATCCTTTCTTTCAGGAATCAGAGCATTTTAGAACACAAAGGGACTTGAGATTATCTGGTGCAAGCCAGCTTTTTTTTTTTAATTCTTTTTGCTTTTGAGCTTTTTATTTTGTATTGGGATATAGCTGACTGACAGTGCTGTGATAGTTTCAGGTCATCAGAAAAGGGACTCAGCTATACATATACACATATCCATTCTCTCCCCAACTCCCCTCCCATCCAGGCTGCCACATAACACTGAGCAGAGTTCCATGGGGTGCAACCCCAACTTTTTTGAAGAAGAGAAAACTGGGAGCCCAAATGGTTTAGGGACTCCAGGGTCCTGAGTGAGCTGGTCCCAGAGGGGTTTTGGGGGACATGGCCCCCACCTCCACGAACACAGAGACATCAGAGGGCTTGGCCACCACGGGCAGAGGGGAAAGTCAACTGCAGATTGAGCTGTCCTTATAGCACACATCTTTGAGGTGCCTGTGTGGACCAGGTCATCACAGTGTTAAGTCATTCTCAAAATCACATGGCTTGTTGAGATTCTGAGCATCACGGCCTTTCCGCCATCTACCATCAACTCTTAAACCGGGACAAAGACTCTCTTTCTCAACAGATCTCCCAAGTAAGCAGCCACCCTGGATCGCCTCCTTATCTGTTAGCTGTTAAAAGGTTGCTGGGTTTTACTAGATTAAGTCAATAAAACACTTGCTATATAACCATGTCATAAAATGAGACCAATTCAGAAAGAATGCAAGACTGATATTTTTAGGGGGGGTGCATCTGGAAGCCTCTCGATTATTGCATTTGTTTTCTCTACAAGACCCTCTCTGTGCTACAGGCACAGTTAGAATAATTCAGAGCAGGACTGGGAGCTGGTTCAATTTCATGTCATCACTTTTCAGTGAAAGGAGCATATTTCCTGAGTAGTAAATGAGTGTATTATTTGTGGCAGGTTTTTTTTTTTTTTTTTTAATGTCAAGGGAGCGCTTCAGACATCTGGTTCCAAAGACAAATGTGGGTCTATATTTGTACTTCTGTTCTGCAGACCTCTTTTCAGGACACTATCTCTCAGAGCTGATGTCTGTGGCACCAAGGTCTCAGGGCGGTAAAGAGTGGGGAACATTGTAGCCTTTGCGGTTTCCTTCCACATGTATATCAGCCTTTGAGCTTGGAAGAAAAGTTATGACCAACCTAGATAGCATATTCAAAAGCAGAGAGATTACTTTGCCAACTAAGGTCCGTCTAGTCAAGGCTATGGTTTTTCCTGTGGTCATGTATGGATATGAGAGTTGGACTGTGAAGAAGGCTGAGCACGGAAGAACTGATGCTTTTGAACTGTGGTGTTGGAGAAGACTCTTGAGTGTCCCTTGGACTGCAAGGAGATCCAACCAGTCCATTCTGAAGGAGATCAGCCCTGGGATTTCTTTGGAAGGAATGATGCTAAAGCTGAAACTCCCATACTTTGGCCACCTCATGCGAAGAGTTGACTCATTGGAAAAGACTGATGCTGGGAGGGATTGGAGGCAGGGGGAGAAGGGGATGACAGAGGATGAGATGGCTGGATGGCATCACTGACTCGATGGATGTGAGTCTCAGTGAACTCCGGGAGTTGGTGAGGGACAGGGAGGCCTGGCGTGCTGCGATTCATGGGGTCGCAGAGTCGGACACAACTGAGTGACTGAACTGAACTGAACTGGGGTGCACATAAGGAGGCCTTTGGGGGCGGCAGCTCTGAGTATGTGGAACAGACTGAGGTACTGGAAGCTCAGGCACTAACCAATGACCACAGCACAGAGTGGACAATGCCAGGGAGATGCATTATTTACAGATGAAATAAATAAATAAATGGCTCTGATTTAAGGGCCTGAGCTGGTTACACAACGTATTCCTTGCTCAGAAGATGGCCCAAAGCTATTTTTTCCCTAATATTTATTTTTGGCTGCTTTGGGTCTTAGTTGTTGCATGTGGGATCTTCGCTGTGGGCTCTCTAATTGTAGCACAGGGGCTCAGTAGTTGCGACACATGGGCTTAGCTGTCCCATGGCATGCGGACTTCCCTGGTGGATCAGGGGTAAGGAATCCACCTGCAGTGTAGGAGATGCAGTTTGACTCCTGAGTCAGAAAGATGCCCTGGAGAAAGGAAATGGCCACCTACTCTGGTATTGTTGCCTGGAATATCCTGTGGATGGAGGAGCCTGGCAGGCTACTGTCCATGGGGTCACAAAAGCAATGGACACAACTGAGCGACTAAACAGCAGTGTGCGATCTTGGTTCCCCAACCAGAGATCAAGCCCAGGTCCCCTGCATCGGACGGCAGATTCTTGACCACTGGACCTCGAGGGAAGTCCTGGCCTAATAGCCATTGTGAAAGAAAAGTCTTTGGCTGATATTGTATATATAAAGCCTCAGGAATAACAAACTGTATTCTTTTTAGGCTTTGTTACCATAGCCAGCTAACCAAGGGCAGAGTGCAAGCATTTGTTAGGAATAAGGCTTCCCGTGCAAGATTAGGTAGTGAATTCGCAGCAGGTCTTAGATGGACATGTCTTTTGTGACCCTTCCCCAGCATTCAGCTCTCTTCTGACAACCAGTGTGTCCGATAGATCAGGTTTTGGTGTGATAGACTGAGCTCCAGATCGCTGTGATTTGCACAATAAAGCTTTATTTCTTACACGTTTATGCAGTTTGGCTGATGCCAGAGCAGCTCTCTTCCATGTGGTAACTCAGGGATCCAGGTTGCTTCCAGCCTGCGGTTCTGTCCTTTCAGAATGAAGCTTCTCTGGCTGCCATAGCCAAGAAGCTTCCTGAAACAGGGAAGCCAGGCATGCTGCAGTCCATGAGGTCATGAAGAGTCAGACACGACTGAACAACAAAATAGCCAAAGAAGGGCAAGCTGGAGAGCTTCCACTGGCCCTTAAGAGCTCCATAAAGGCCAGAACTAGTCCTCTGGGCCTTCCTGTGAGCAAGATGCTGAGAAATGTGAGGGAGTATATGGTAATTTTGAGCATTACTTTGCCAGCATGTGAAATGAGTGCAATTGTGCGGTAGTTTGAACTTTTCTTCGGCATTGCCCTTCTTTGGGATTGGAATGAAAACTGACCTTTTCCAGTCCTGTGGCCCCTGTGGAGTTTTCCAAATTTGCTGGCATATTGAGTGTAGCACTTTCACAGCAATATGCATATTTTGGGTGCACTTAATGTTTCTGCCCCAGGGGAAGTACAGATGCCTCTCTTAACAGTCCCTTAACATTGGGCTGGACTTTCCCATTGTTACATGGCTATGGATCCTCTTCATGTACAAGGATTGTTCATTGTTTAGTTGCTCTGTCACGCCCAGCTCTTTGTAACCCCATGGACTGCAGTGCTACAGGCTTCTCTGTCCTCCACTGTCTCCCAGAGTTTGCTCAAATTCATGTCCATTGAGTCGGTGATGCCATCTAACCATCTCATCCTCTGCTGCCCTTCCATTCTCCTTTTGCCTTCAATCTTTCCCAGCATCAGAGTCTTTTCCATTGAGTTGGCTTTTCACAGCAGGGGGCTGAAATATTGGAGCTTCAGCTTCAACATCAGTCCTTCCAGTGAATATTCAGGATTGATTTCCTTTAAGGTTGACTGATCTTGAAATCCAAGGGACTCTCAAGAGTCTTCTCCAGCAAGGATAAGGATTATTTGTCCTAAATAAAGGGATGAGCATTGTTAATTATTAATACTTCCCTTAATTTAAGAGGACAGTTATAGGCTGAATTGTACATACCCTCCAAAATTTATATACTGAAGACCTAACCCCAGATACCTCAGAATGTGGCTGTGGTTGGATATAGGGCCTTTAAAGAGGTGAGTTAGGGACTTCCCTGGTGGTCTAGTGGTTAAAACTCCATGCTTCCACTTCAGGGGGCACGGTCAGTGAATTAAGATCTCACATGCCATGAGGCACAGCCAACAAAATACATAAATAAATAAACATAAAAAAATAAAGAGTTGAGTTTAAATAAGGCCACCATTGGAAAGTGAATTCACTTAGTCATGTCTGACTCTATGCGACCCCATAGACTGTAGCCTACCAGGCTCCTCCGTTCATGGAATTCTCCAGACAAGAGTACTGGAGTGGGTTGCCATTTCCTTCTCCATTGGGGTGGGCCCTAATTCAGTCTGACTGGTGTCCTTGTAAGAAGAGAAAATTTGGACACACACAGAGGGACACCAGACAGGGGAAAGAGCATGTGAAGACCCAGTGAGAAGGCAGCCATCTGCCGGCCACAGAAAGTGGCCTCGGGAGAAACCCAACCTGCAGACACCTGGGCCTTGGACCTCTGGCCTCTGGAGCTGTGAGAAAATAAATGTCTGTTGTTTAAGCTGCATAGTCTGTGGTATTTGGTTACGGCAGCCCCAGCAGACTAACACAAGGGGAAGGCCAAATAGAAATATTTATATATTCTACAAATCCTACAGATTTTGTCCCATATGTTGAATCTCATTTACCCTTTTCGTGCAACTACATTACTCCCAGAAAGTTGTCCTTTTTTTGGTAGTGAAATTCCACCTTTTCCAAGCATCCCCTGTGTGCTAGGCCCTAGGCCAGTTATTTTCAAGGGTATTTCTTCCTTCAATCCAGAGACCCACACACTTTTTCTGTAAAGGGTCAGGTAGCAAACAGTTAGCAGACGATCATGCAGTCGTTGCATACTCTTCTTTGTGTTTTCCTTTTTAACAACCCTTGAATAATGTGGAAACCGGGGCTCTGCTGGTGGCTCAGTGGTAGAGAATCCACCTGCCAGTCCAGGAGACATGGACTGGATCCCTGATCTGGGAAGATCCCACATGCCTCAGAGCAACTAAGCCCGTGAGCCACAACTACTGGGCCTGTGCTCCAGAGTCTGCGATCCGCAACTTCTGAGCCCCCGTGCTGCAACTACTGAAGCCCGTGTCCTAGAGCCTGCAACAAGGGAAACTGCCCCAATGAGAAGCCCGCACCCCGCAACTAGAGAATAACCCTTGCTTGCTACGACTAGTGAAAAGCCACGCAGCAGCCAACACCCAGCACAGCCAAACATTAATACAATTTTTAAAAATATAGAAACCGCTTTTTTTCTGGTGGGAAAACATAGGCCACACAGACTTTGATCCTCAGGCCTCTGTCTTTAAGCCTCACACGGACCCTGTGGAATGGTCAAGTTGTCTTAATTTTAGAGGTATGTGTAGGTAGCTTTGGAGAAGGAAATGGCAACCCACTCCAGTATTCTCGCTGGGAAAATCCCAAGAACAGAGGAGCGTCATGGGCCACAGTCCATGGGGTTGAAAAGAATCAGACTGAGCATGCACACCACCCCAGGTAGCTTGCCCTGCTCACATGACCAGCACACAGATGTTCAGATGTGTCCCGTCACCTGAGAGCTCCTGGGAATTCCCTGGTGGTCCAGTGGTTAAGACTCTCTGCTTCCAAAGCAAGGGGCATAGGTTTGATCCCTGGTCAGGGAACTAATACCAGGCACATTGTGTGGTATTAAAAAAAAAACACCATGACTAACAAAGTAGTTGAGTAATAAAAATACATACTAAAAAAAGAGAAAGTGAGAGCTTCTTCCTGTATTGCTTTTGGTAGATTTCCAGCTCTGGTTGCCATCCATAGGGCATAAAAATGTCTCGGGGGAACATGTTGGTCACCAGTCTGTTGCTGCAACTTAGTCCCACTCTTGGATTCGTCCTACAGAGCAGAGCATGGCCCTAGTGCTCAAATCACATTCCATTCAAGCTGTTTTCCATTCTCTTTGTGAATGGCCTCTCTAAAATGGGCTCTTGCTTGCTCATAAAAAGAGAGAGCTTAGTCAACTTTTAAGGGAACAAGTCTAAATCTGGAGCCGACATGGAGCTGCGTAGTGCCTCGTAGACAAATCATGGCCATTACTCACACCTGAATGACGTGGTGTCACCACTGGCTGGACCAGCGTCCCCTCCACTGAAAGATGAATCGTGCCCTCTGAGTCAGAGAGCCCTGAAGAGCCCATTCAGAGTCCTTCCCACCCATGGCCACTTCAATGACGTGAGCCATACTCACTTTCAGAGCACTGGAGCCCAAGGCACAAAATCACAAGGATCTTGGGGTCACCTGGTTCCTGGGCTTAGTCCCCCCAGGAGTTTGGGGCAGTCCAAAAAGAGCACTGATAAACAGGGGTTCTCAGGATAAACACGAAGCAGCTTCTTGGAGCAGAGTATTTATAGTCCACTGATAATCAAAAATAAATTTTCCTTTTGACTTAAAACTAACATGTGTCATGTATTCAGATGCAAAATTAGTGTGAATATTGTGAATCCACCAATGACTGTCCTCTTTGCTCTGGACATTTCAGGGGATAATTTAAGAGGCAGAGTCAGGGTCAACTTTCCTCATTTACAGATGATGCATTTGAGTCCAGACCAGAGAAATGAGGCATGAAGAACACAAACTTGTCATTGGCAACATCTGCCTCCATGGTCAGTTCTCTTCTCACCACGCTGGGTGAAGAGACCAGAATTAATGGGGGCCTGGGGATTCTTAGGGCTGTCATGGCGTCTGGAGTCCGTTTTTTCCCCTTTGCAAATTTTGGGCCACAGAGAGGGTGGACCTGGTGACGACCTTAATAGAAAGAAGGAAATTGATTTGTGAGGAGTGTTTGAAAGAAGAGGGTATGTCCAACTGCTCTTTCCACCTTCCCAAGTATGATTTGACATGCCCTTCTCTGCATACTCCTGGTTTTTCATGAGTACATGCAACACATGGATGGATGGGTGAGTAGATGGTGGATGGATGGATGCGTGGGTGGGTGGTGGATGAATGGATGGGAGGGTGGATGAGGGGGTGATAGATGGATGGGTAAGGGGATGGTGGATGGATGGGTGGGTGAATGATGGATTGGCTGGTGGATGTGAGTGGATGGATGGTTGGATGGTGGATGGATGGGTGGGTGGGTGGATGGTGGATGGATGGGTGGGTGGATGATGGATTGTTTGGTGGATGTGAGTGGATGGATGGGTGGATGGTGCATGGATGGATGGGTGGGTGGATGGTGGATGGATGGGTGGGTGGATGATGGATTGGTTGGTGGATGTGAGTGGATGGTGCATGGATGGATGGGTGGGTGGGTGAGCTGATGCATGAACGATAGAGTAGGTCCCCTACGTATGAACACGTTCTGTTCCCAGAGCATGTTAGTAAGTCCAATTTGATTGTAAGTCCAACAAAACTAGTCTAGGTACCCAACTAACACAATTGGTTATAGTACTGGAATGTAATAGGTTTATACTACTTTTCACACAAACAATACGTAAAAAAACAAACAAAAAAATGAAATAGTTTTAATCTTATAGTGCAGTACCTTGAAAAGTACAGTGGTACAGTACAACAGCTGGCATACAGGGGCTGGCATAGTGGAAACAGGCAAGAAGAGTTACTGACTGGGGGAGGGAGAGGAGGTGGGAGATGGCAGAGCTGAAGGATTGTCAACAAGGAGGGCAAGCTGCCATTTCACTCCTGCCTGAAAAAGTTGATGGCACAGAGCTTGAAAGAAAGGTCCTGAACTACCAGACTCTCTGCAGTACTGAAGAGCAAAGGACACAAAAGCACAGCCACTTGCAGAGGAGGCACACACACAGCAACGCACACCACACACGTGAACTAAATTATATGATCGGACACGTGAACACACGTTTGCATCTTTGAAAGGTCACCACGCGAGGGTCCGTATGTAGGCGATTTACTGTGTTAAGAGTGACTGTCGAGAGGACTTTGATGACTTTGATTAGTGGATGGCTGAAGGGCACTTGAGGGAAAGGAAAATACTCCCGATCCAGAGTATAAGCCCCTGAGTACAAACATTCAAGTGGAGGGTCTGGGAGACAAATAGGGCTCACAGATGGGGTACCAACACCCTCCACAGAAGATGGCCAGAGTGCCAACTCATCCTAGTATTGGTCCATGTGCCACCCTGGCAGCAAGTAACCATGGGCCTTGGGTGCGTGGTGAAGCCAGTGTCCCCGTTTCCACCATGCACGTATGTCCGCTTGACTGTTTTCCTTTGGTGACTGGGTAGAGACTTGGCATGAGGGTGAGATGCTGATGAAATTAGCTGGGACAGTACCTGGCTCACCGTCGCCACCCTCATGCCAGTTTACTGAGGCCCAGACTCTTCGGTGTACTCTCATGCTGACTCTGAAGTGCTTTTTCTTACTAATTTTCATGTCTCACCACCCCAGTCTTTCAGCTCTGTTGCACACAAATCATCTAAAAGCTACAAACAGATAATGCATTCTTACAAGGGAGATATAATGTCTAGTCAAGTTGGCATTCGTCCAACTCCATCTCACCCCAGTTGACCTGGTCCCTTCCCCTCTGCTATGGGCTGAATCATGTCTTTCCACCATCCATATATTAAAGTCCTAATTTCCAGCATCTCAGGCTCCAAATATATCTGGAAATAGGGTCTCTTTAGAGAGATAATTAAGTTAAAATTAGGCTGCCGTTAGGGTGGGCCTTTATCCAATGTGTCTAGTGTCCTTATAAGGAGAGGAAATTTGATCATCCAGAGAAACGCCAGGGATACAAGAACACAGAGGAGGGACTGTGTGAGGATGCAGGGAGAAGGCAGCCGTCTGCAGGCTGCGGAGAGAGGCCTCGGGAGGAGCCAGCCTCCCAGCCTCTTGATCGTGGGCTTCCAGCCTCCAGAGCTCTGAGCAAATAAATTTCTGCTGCTTTAGCTTCCCTGTTGCTATAGGAGTCCTTGCAAGCTAATACACCTACAGATTCCAGATGTGGAAGCAATGAAGACCCCCCCCTGCCCCCCGCCACAAGGACAGGCAGAGGCTATTTCTTAGAGCTCACTGTAGCCAAGGAGTCAGAATCATCTCTACCACCAAGTGGGAAAGCTTCATGGTGGAATCAAGGGAAGGCCTCAGGTGTACCCCGACAGGAGGCTGTTGCCATGGAGAAGCTGGAGGCAGGTTAACTAGAGACAGGGCATCCTATGTGATTGGGTGGGGGAGCATGCTTGGCTGTTTGTAGCGGGTTTGCAGTTGGAAGCAGAGGTAAAACTAGGGAAACTGGCAGTCCCTGACCAAGTCCTGACCTATTGGACTGACTGTTGCAGAGGGAATGGTTTGGTTTCACAGGCTGGTTACTGCAGAGGTTGAAAATCAGAGTCCCATTTTTCCATTTGTCTATCCTGCATCGCATAGGTCTTCTCATCCCATTTACCTGGCTGTGCTAGTTTTCCGGGACTGCTGTAAAAAATGACCACAAGCTTGGTGGCTTAAAAACAACAGAAATGTGTTCTCTCACAGTGCTCGAGAAGAGAGTTTGAAATCAAGGGCCGTGAAGGGTCTTGGGGAGGACACTTTCTTGCCTCTTTCAGCTTCCAGCGATTCTTGGCAATGCTTGGCATCCTTGGACTGTAGACTCATGATTCCAAAGTCAGCCTCCATCTTCACTTGCCATTCTTCCCTGTGTGTCTTTACACGGACTTCTTAGAAAGATACCCGCCGTTGGATTGGTGTCTAACTCAGCAAGACCTCATCTTTAATCATATCTGCAAGATGCCTATTTCCAAATCAGGTCACATTTCTAGGGGTCCAGGTGGATGTGAATTTCAAGGGAGACAATATATGATGCACTGGAGAAGGCAATGGCACCCCACTCCAGTACTCTTGCCTGGAAAATCCCATGGACGGAGGAGCCTGGTAGGCTGCAGTCCATGGGGTCGCAGAGGGTCAGATATGACTGAGCGACTTCACTTTCACTTTTCACTTTCATGCATTGGAGAAGGAAATGGCAACCCACTCCAGTGTGCTTGCCTGGAGAATCCCAGGGACAGGGGAGCCTGGTGGGCTGCTGTCTATGGGGTCACGCAGAGTCGGACACGACTGAAGTGACTTAACAGCAGCAGCAGCAGACTCATTAAGGGCTCTCTTCTGCCATCACCAGGGCTAATAACCTGGCAAGTCTGGACCCAACACAGGGTCTTTGGCACCAGAGGGGAGTCAACTCTGTGAAGTCTCAAGATGTTCAGAACTGAGGATATTAGGAAGTGATGTGTTGATGGAAAACTGGGACGCTTGGGGGCGGGGGAGGGAAAGAGAGGAAACCACATCTGGAGTGAGTGGCAGGTTCACCCCAAGGAGGGAAGAACCTGGGGCCAGGTTGATGCTTTTTTTACCTTCTGACATAAACTTTTTTTTTTTTAACTGTGCTCTCTGGGTCTTTGCCGCTGTGTGAGGGCTTCCTCTCACTGCGGCAAGTGGGGGCTGCTCTCTAGTTGCAGTGCGGGGCCGTCTCACTGTGGTGGCTTCTCCTGTTGCAGAGCGGGGGCTCTAGGGTGCACGGGCTTCAGTAGCTGTGGCACACAGGCTTGGTTGCCCCGCGGGAAGTGGGATCTTCCCCTGCATTGGTGGGTGGGTTCTTAACTGCTGAACCACCAGGGAAGTCCCTGACATAGACATAGAGACAACCTGGGGCGGATGCTGATTTGTGAGAATACTGTGTCCAGTTCAGTTCAGTTCAGTTTAGTCACTCAATCATGTCCAACTCTTTGTGACCCCATGAACTGCAGCACACCAGGCTTCCATCACCAACTCCTGGAGTCCACTCAAACTCATGTCCATTGAGTCAGTGATGCCATCCAACTATCTCCTTCTCCTCCTACCTTCAATCTTTCCCAGCATCAGGGTCTTTTCCAATGAGTCAGTTCTTTGCATCAGGTGGTCAAAGTATTGGGAGTTTCGGCTTCAGCATCAGTCTTTCCAATGACTATTCAAGACTGATTTCCAGAGGTTTATGAAATCTTGATTCTCCACAAAATCCGTGGATCAACATACTGTTCATCCTAAAACTCTGTCTTCAATAAGAATATGCTCTGAACTTCAGGCACATTTATCAAGCCCCAGAAAAAGACTGTATTGCACTCAGTGTCTCCTTAAACAAGTGATATCATTCTTCAGATCAGCTTCTCCTGGGCTCCTTCTTGCAGTGAAGGGCATCACCGATGTCTCCTTGTCCAATTCGCATCCTGGACCACACTCTCCCCCTCACATCCCATGTCTAGTCCATTCACAAATCTTGTTAGCTCCCCTGTCCCAAAGATGAAGGGCTAGTGAAGGCTAGTACAAGCTCCACATGGAGGTATGAAACCCACTCTCCATTCATGCTGTTTAGCAAGGTGTAGAGGAAGATGCAGAAAATCCAGAATCATCTCTATAAATAGAAATTTGAGGTAAGAAGTAAATGAGGGGTAAACAGTTAATATATGAAAGACCCTTAAAAAAGTCTGATACAAAGCAGATGCTAGAGACGTGTCAGCTCTCCTGTGACAGCCGTGCTATGCTGTTGTGCAAAGCACCAGAATCAAGGGCCTGGGTCCTCATTCTCAATCTGCAGTGAAGAGCTATGGAAAGCTGCCCTACTCTTTAGGAAGAGACTCCTCACTGAAATAAAACAAACCCACTGATTGCAGCCTCTTGGGAAACTACACTTGTGCTCTAGCATAGCTGCCGTTTTCCAAAATGCTTTGGGGGAGTTCCATTTTGGTGTCTCTCTTAGAATTCATAATATTCTTTTTTAATTGACTTTTAAAAAAGAATTTTATTTTGTGTTATCTTGGCTGCGCTGGGTCTTTGCGGCTGTGTGCAGGCTTTTCCCTAGTTGTGGCGAGTGGGGGCTACTCTCTGGGTGCTCAGGCTTCTCGCTGCAGTGGCTCTTCTCGTGGAGCATGGGCTGCAGTAGTTGCGGTGCACAGACTTAGTGGCCTGGGCATGTGGAATCTTCCCAGTCCAGGGATTGAACTCAGGTCCCCTGCGTTGGCAGGTAGATTCCAACCTCTGGACCACCAAGAAGTCCTGAATTGACCTTTTATTTTGGAAAAATTTTAGATTTACAGAAAAATCACAAAGACACTACAGCCAATTCTCCTTACCTGTATAATCTTCACCCCATTTCTCCCATTGTTATACATCTTACATTATCAGAGTATTTTTGTCACATTAAGAAACTGACATGGGTGTTATTAACTCATCTCCAGATGTTATGGAAAACTCATCAGTTTTCCCATTAACTGGACATCTTCTGTCCCAGGATCTAGTCTAGGATAGCACATTGCATTTCATTATCATGTCTTCCCAGTCTCCTCTAATCAGTGGCAGTTCCTCAATCTTTCATTTGAGGGTCTCAAGGAGTACTGGCCAGGTGTCCTGTAGAATGTCTCCTAATATGGGTTTTTCTATTGGTTTTCTCATCACATTGTATCAGGGTGTACCTGGGAGCCACGTGGCAGCATGATGAAACGAACCTTGATCATTTGCTTAAAGTAGAGTTGTCAGGCTTCTTTGGTGTTGAGTTACTGTTTTCCCCTTTCTCTACTCTAGTCTTTGGAAGCTAGTGACTAAGTAAGAAGAGGGGGAACCAAGCTCCCTCTCCCAGAAGACGGAGTATTTCTCCTTTGAGGAAGATATATCTCTTTTCCCCCATTTGTTTGTTTATTCAACCACTTATTGATATCAGCATGGACTTATGGCTTATAAGTTTATACTTTAGGTGATAATTCAATATACATGATTTATTTTCTTGCCCAAATTGTTCCAGATTTGGCCATTGAGAAACTTTTCGTGTTGGCTCTGTGTTCCATTGACACGCTTCCTCCCTTTTGTTTTTTGAGCACTCCCTTACTTTCTGGCATTCTATGATGCTCCAGACTCATCTTATGTTTTTCCTGCTTTAGTCCTAGAATCGGTCATGTTTCCAAGGAACTGTGATTCATTACACTCTTTTGAATGTCACCAGCAGTGCCAAGCCCAATTCCTTTGGGAGCAGGTTTAAAAAATACTTTGGGACTTTCCTGGTGGTCCAGTGATTAAGAATCCGCCCGCCAGTGCAGGGGACAGGGGTTCAATCCTGGTCTGGGAAGATTCCACCTGCCACGAAGCAACTACTGAAGCCTGAGCCCTTAGAGCCCATGCTCCACAACAAGAGAAAGCCCATGTGCAGCGACAAAGACCCAGCACAGCCAAAAAATAAAATAATGAATGCTGAAAAAGTATTTTAATAACCAAACACCACTCGGTATTTTATCTGGTGGCACAGACTGGTAATCAAGTGAGTTAAATCACCTCTTTCATCCAAAACTATGAGACAGAAGAAAGTAAGGGCTGAACCAAAGCAATGGCGTAGTTGAGAAGCAAGTCACAGTCAGTCTTATTAAAAAAGTATTTGACATTTCCCGATGACTTTTGTGTTTGTGCATTAAAAAATATGATCAACTCTCATCTTTTGTGGGCTGCATTGAGCGTGAACAATGTCACCGACGTGAAAGAAAGAAATGAACACTTCCCTTTTGCTTTTGAAGCGGGGCATTTTTCCTAAGTCTTAGGGATGTTGAAGTTTGCCACCATGAATACTGACACTTAGCTTCTGGATCATAATAGAAACACCATGTTCCATGATCAGTTACTATTTTTCTCAAAAACATGTGTGCTCTTTCATTTCTTCAAACCCCCCTTGAACAATCTGAGCAAATGCCAAGGCTTTTTAGCTTTAAGTTCATCAATCAAAATTCTTGGCAAGTTTTCACAGAAATTTCCCTGGCATTCAAGTCCACTTCCATCTGACTGTAACACTTCAGCCATCATGCTCACAATTAATTGTCCAGCGTGCAGATCTTTCAACATTTCCATTGCTCTTTTGAATGACAAGGCAACTCCCCATTCTCCATCGCTGAACAACCTCCTTCCTTTCTTAAGCCTTTCGTGACAATCAAGAACTCTTCTTCTTTGCCATCTGTTCTTGGCTTTTTCTCCAAACGCTTTTTTTTTTTAATGTCAGACGTCTAACTTGCCCACTGTTCTATTTTGTAGGAAGTTGGAGACTCTGCTTTTAAAAACTGCCCTCACTTTTACTCAGGCTTGAAGAGACATGCACGTCCTCTGCAGCCCCCTGGCACAGACCTGCCTGCGTGATGTTGGAAATCCTGCTGGTGCCAGGCACAGGCAGGTTATGGCAAATCCCTTTAAAAATCAGTTTCTGACTTCCGCAAGTCTCATGGGCCACTCCTTTGGATACAAAGAAATCCACTACAGTGGATGGATTCACGGTGCAAAGAGTTAAAAATGCCTGTCTTGTCTATGATGATTAATTTTACCTGTCAACCTGTCTGGCCGTGGGGTGCCCAGATTCAATTTTATTTGGAGTATGTCTGTGAGGGTGGTTCCAGATGAGATTCCCATTGAAATGGAAGTGGACTCAGTGAAGCAGATGGTCCTCCCCAAAATGGGTGGGCATTATCCAATCCCAAATAGAACAACAGGTAGAGGAAGGTGAGAGTCTCCCCTTTCATCTCTGCCTCAGTGCCAGAGCTGGGACATCCCATCTCATTTTCTCTGGCCTTTGAATTGGGGTTTATATACTAGATGGTCCATGGTTCTCCTGTCTTTGGACTTAGACTAAATTATATTAGTAGCTTTCCTGGGTTTCCAGCTTGCAGAGGGCAAACTGTGGAATTTCTCAGTCCCCAATTCCTTATGATAAATCTCTCTCCCTCAATTTCTCTCTCTATATAGGTGTGTGTGTGTGTGTGTGTGTGTGTGTGTGCGTGTGTTAGTTGCTTAGTCGTGTCTGACTCTCTGCAACCCCATAGGTATATGGGGGCTTCCCAGGTGGCTCTAGAGGTAAAGAACCTGCCTGCCAATGTAGGAGACATAGGAGACATGGGTTTGATCTTTGAGTTGGGAAGATTCCCTGGAGGAGGAAATGGCAACCCACTCCAGTATTCTTGCCTGGAGAATCCCATGGACAGAGGAGCCTGGCAGGCTACAGTCCATAGGGTTACAAATAGTCAGACACGACTGAAGCAACTTAGCTCACATAGATATAAGCATTCTACTGATGCTCTTCTGTGGAGAAACCTGACTCATACACTCTCCTTAGAAGGACCATGTGCCCTGTGGCCAGGAGCAACCCCTAAAATCAAGGTGTTGTCGGGACTGAATGAAATTCTGGAGGCGCTGTTTGCCTGCCTTTTCAGCTTTTAGTGGTTGCCTGGATTCCTTGGCTTGCAGCCACTTCAAAGTACACGACTCCCATCTCTGCTTCCTTCATCACACACCACCTTTTTCTCACTCTAAGCTTCCATTCCATTTGGAAGAACCTTTGTGATTAGACTGGGCCCATCTATATAATCCAGGACACTCTCCCCTTGATAACATCCTTACATCCTTAATTTAAACACATCTGTAAAGTTCTTTTGCCCTACAGAGTAACATTTATAGGTTCTGGGGGTTAGGATGTGGATATCTTTGGGAGGGGCATTCAGTTCAGTTCAGTCGCTCAGTCGTGTCCAACTCTTTGCGACACGATGAATCGCAGCACGCCAGGCCTCCCCGTCCATCATCAACTCCCGGAATTCACTCAGACTCATGTCCATTGAGTCAGTGATGCCATCCAGCCATCTCATCCTCTGTCGTCCCCTTTTCCTCCTGCCCCCAATCCCTCCCAGCATCAGAGTCTTTTCCAGTGAGTCAACTCTTCACATGAGGTGGCCAAAGTACTGGAGTTTCAGCTTTAGCATCATTCCTTCCAAAGAACACCCAGGACTGATCTCCTTTAGAATGGACTGGTTGGATCTCCTTGCAGTCCAAGGGACTCTCAAGAGTCTTCTCCAACACCACAGTTCAAAAGCATCAATTCTTCAGTGCTCAGCTTTCTTCACAGTCCAACTCTCACATCCATATTCAACCATAACGCCCTGCTCTGATTCTCCTGTAGCTGTTGATGCATATCCTCATCACTTAACTTATGTTACCTTGTAGGTGTCTACTTCTGCATGCATCTTGCCCTTCCCACCCCAGCTGTTCTTCGAGCTTCGGAATCTTATCTTTCTCACCTTGTATTGCCCATACTAACTGTGCCTGGAGCATAATAGGCGCTCAGCAAACATTTGTTGAATAATGAAATGAATGGAGATCTCACCCTGATTTTAAGATCAGACCTTTGCCTGGACTTGACATATATTGAGATTGCCCAAGAATTTAGTAGTTCAGAGAGGAAAGGGCTCAGCAAGTTGTTTCCCTCTTCTGTACCCATCCCCCCAAAGCCCAGAGAAGCAATAGGCACCACTTTCAAAGAGCTAGAGGTTGGGGGTGTCCAGGCAGCCCTTCAGCTCCCCGAAGGTCCTTCCTCCCTACACAGGGGAGGTATGAGGTTTGGAGATATTAGTATTGCCAGTTTTGCATGTAGCCAAACCACACAGAGTTGGAGCTTGTGATCTGATTTGGACCCACCAACCACTCTCCCCATTGTGGTGTATGGGCTATGAATTCCCCTGATTCTGGGCCAGGCCACAGCTGTGGGTTTGAAGCCACCATCCAGCTCTCCCACAGCAGTAACCTGGAGCCCTGATCCAGGGCCGTGCCTGTGACCCCACTGACCTAAGAGAGGCAAAGCTGTATGACTATGGTTTAGCAAGGTTACCACGAGGTCGCATGTCCTGCCTTTAGCCTCCCAGTGTGGCTGGCATCTCAGATCCTGAAGGTCCTCGGGCCCTGTGGTCCTTGTTCTGGGCTGCAGCAAGATAGAATTTGGGGAGGGGCCTTCTGGGTAGGTATTAGTGTTATAAGTCAGCTTTTTCATGAGCAGTTCACCGGACTGGAAAATAATAAGGCAAAAGGGCTGGAGGGACACAAATGACAAACTTGTAAACAGCCATTTTAGATTTGGGTCTGGAAAGGAGAGTTTCACAACGGCTGACCCAAATGCAGAGCCTACCCCTTGGTGGCCTGATGTGGGCTTGTCGGGAAAGCAGCTGGCTTGGAAAATGCAACGAAGGCCAGTGTGTGAGTTTCCAGGGGCTCTCGTGTATCCCCTGGGCTGGGAGGCTTAAACAACAGGCATGTACTGTCTTACAGTTCCGGAGGCCACAAGTCTGAGCTCATGGCAGGTTTAGCTTTCTCTGGAGGCTCTGGCAGAGAACCCCCTCCAGGCCTCTTTCCCAGCTTCTGGCGGCCTCAGGCTCTCCTTGGCTTGCAGTCGGCTGTCACCCTCCATCTTCACATCACCTCCCCTCTGTGCGTGTCTGTCCTTGTACCCATATTCCCTCTTTTAAGAACACCAATTGTTTTGGATTAAGGCCCATCCTAAGGACCCCATCTTCACTTAATTATCTCTGTAGGAACTCTGTCATAATCTCCAGATAAAGTCACATTCTGAAGTCTTGGGGGTGACACATTATCTTTTAGGGGGAGAGGGGTCAAATTTAACCTACAACAGCCAGTCACCTGGAAATGAGAATTTTTGCTCAAAATGACATTTCTTCTGGAGAAGAACATTCTCTGCATTTTGTGGGGTGGGTTGCTATGGGTAGAAAGGGACAGAGGAGTCTGATGAAAGGCACCAGAGCTCCCCTGTTATGACTGAACTTCATAGAAAAGCTTCCTGATCATCAGTGACAAGGCCATCAGTCCGCCCATGGCATTGATAGAACAGTTCAGAACAGACCATCCCGTCCTTAGCCTGGACTGGGACTGATGCCTGTGTTTTCTTTTCAGCCATTGCTCTGGTTTTCATCTCACCACTGATTAGAGGGATGGTGATTATGCTAATAATTCCTTTAATACAAATTTACTTGTGTTTATAGACATAAATCTATACATATTTGTTTATTAAGAAGTAAGTTGCTAGAGATCTAACAATGAGGCTCTGCTTTGGCCCTTAAATATCAAAAGAGACTCACATTTCTATATTTGACTGGAAAAGTAGCAGAAGGCTTTTTAAAACTGAGAGTTTTCCCCCCTAATTATAATAATACAGTTGCATTTGAGCAAGTCTAGAAGGTTAGATAAAAAGGAAAAAATGTTTTCCCCAGATCCCATGCCTAAAAACATTTGTAATTCTTTCCTATGCACTTATAAACACATTTTTACCCTTCACAGGGTTTGCTCATTTTACTATTATTTTTAAACTTTTTCTCTGGAAATAATTTTAGGCTCATGCAAGTTGCCAAACTAGTATGGAGAGTTCTCATGTACCTTCCCTCAGTTTTCCCATGACGATATCTTTTTATTTATTTTTACTTTTTGGCCACACTGCAAAGCTTACAGGATCTTAGTTCCTTGACCAGGGATTGAATCCTGGCCAAGGCAGTGAAAGCACTGAGTCCTAACCACTGGACTACCTAACCAAGAGAATTCCCTTATTTTTAAAAAGTCATGTAAAATAAATACAATATAAATTTTGCATCATCTTAAGTGTCCCACTCAGCGTTGTTACGTACATTCACGCTGTTGTGCAACCATTCCTGCTGTCCATCTTTGGAAATTCTTTCATCTTGCAAAACTAAAACACCAGACTCATTAAATCAAAACGCCCATCTTCCTTCTTCCAAGCCTTTGCTCATAGTCGTTCTACTTTCTGTCTCTGCATCAGCTCTGCTAAGGATCTCATATAAGTGGAAGCACAGAGTATTTATCCTTCTGAGACTGGCTTATTTCACGTATCATAATGGCTGCAAGGTTCACGTGTGTCAGAAGTTCCTTCCTTTCCGAGGCGGAATGTGTAGTAGCCATTGTATGGCTACACTACATTTTCTTTAATCATTTGTTGATGCACACTTGCGTTGCTTTACCTCTTGGCTATTGTGAATGATGCTGTTATAAACGTGGGTGTATAAATACCTCTTCAGATCCAGCTGTCACTTCTTTTGGGTGTACACCCAGAAGTGGAATTGCTGGATCACATAGTCATTCTATGTTTAGTTCTTTGACACCCTGCCATGCTGTTTGCCACACTGGCTGCACCATTTTATACTCCCAGCAGCAGAACACAAGGTTCTACTTTCTCCACATCCTCGCCAACACTCGCTATATTCTGTCTTTTTGATAATAGCCATCCTAATGGATGTACCCACTGATAACATCTTCTATAACCATAGCAAGATATATGAGTTTTTAAATTTTATTTTTCTTTTTAATTGCATATGCAATCTTTTGTGGCCACCAGCTTTGTTTACTTAACAAAATACAGATACATAGCAAAAGCATTTGGCCCTGTCACTAAAACCTCTCTGTAAATACTATTTTCTTTGGCAGTTTCCTACTCCTTTGAGGGGCTGTGGTTTCCCTGCCATGAGTGGACTGGCCAGGCTGTGAGGCCAGCAGGTCACTGGGTCTGCTGTGTCCTGAGTGACTCCTTGAGCCTGATGACCAGGAGTGGGACTGCTGAGTGGGAAAATGTGACTTGGTGTGTGATGGCTCTTTTTCAGCTTATTGGTGCAATAAGCCACCAGACTTGGAAATATCGCAGTAGTAGGTCCGTAGGAAGCCTCTAACGTGGTCTTGAGGCTCAAAAGGGAAGACAGAAGCTGGAGCTTTGCTTTGGTCTGAGTGAGGGTCAAGCCAACAATGACTGATTGCAGAGGAAGAGCTACTCTCGTAGCGACTGTGTTTGGCCCATACATTAAATCCAGGGCACTTAGACCTCAGGACCTCAGCAGCTGCCCTTGCTGTTCCCACTGGATGAAACAGCCCTAACCGCTTGGGGCCCTTACATCTCTGCCCCGTAATTACACATTCCTCCTGGCT
This sequence comes from Bos grunniens, assembly GCF_055505025.1. NCBI lineage: Eukaryota > Metazoa > Chordata > Mammalia > Artiodactyla > Bovidae > Bos > Bos grunniens. The sequence goes on from NC_141165.1 coordinate 153,977,646, forward strand.
TAGCTTCCTGTAGCTTCCACAACAAAAGACCACAAACAGAGTGGCTCAGAACAGCAAAAAGTTACTCTCCTACAGTTCTGGAAGCCAGAAGTCTGAAAACAAGGTGTCCATAACCAAAGCTCACTTTGCTCCTGTTGTTTAACCACTAAGTTATATCTGACTCTTTTCGACCCATAGACTTGTTAGCCCACCAGCCTCCTCTGTTCATGGAATTCTCCAGGCAAGAATACTGGAATGATTTGCCATTTCCTTCTCCAGGGATCTTCCTGACCCAGGGATAGAACACGCTTCTACTGTTTGGCAGGCTGATTCTTTACCACTGAGCCACCTGGGAAGCCCCCTTATGACCTCATTTAACCTTAATTACCTTCTAGGGGGCCCATCTCCAAACACAGTCACGCTGGGACTAGGGCTTCAGCATAGATTTGAGGCGTCTATAACATCCTCCATGAAGACTGATCACCAAATACATTTGCAAGACACACAAGCCTGGAAGGCAGCCTCCTCCTGCCTCTGTGCTTGTGTGGATGATGGGGGCCCCTTGCCTTGGCAGCCACAAATGCACCTGGCATTGTGGCTGAGGGGGTGGGGTTTTCCAGGGTCCCCTGTGCGTTTCCCCCAGCCTGACCTCTCTCTTTGGCAGCCGACGGCAGCCTCAGCGAGTCTGAGCCGGGAGTGTGAATGTCAGGAGGATCCCAGGCATTGCTCCTTTCAGCGTGATGGGTGTGGGGGTCCCCAGAGGACCTCACACTGGCAAAGGGCAGGGAAACTGTGAATGAAAGGCAGCGTCTCAGACATCCTCATCTGTCTTGGAACAGGCACGTGGCGGTGGCACCCAGCCTGTCCCCATCCATGTGGGGTCAAACAGCTCCCGGCGGACACGGACAGGAATTCATGGCAAACCCTGTGTCAGTGGTCCTCCCTGCCAGCCACAAACCCAGCTTATTAGTTTCAAAGGCTTGGGGCAAAACATACCATTGTAGTGAGTTAGACCCATTTATAAAAGAAGCTCCACATAGGAGGTTTTGCCAGCGTTTCTGTTCCACATCAACTTGCTGTTTGATTAAAATGTTTTGGTGAACTTCTCTGATGGTCAAGACGGTGTTGGACATACAGTCAAAGGTATGGTTTTTCTGGTAGTTACATATGGATGTGAGAGTTGGAGCATAAGGAAGGCTGAGAACCGAAGAATTGATGCTTTTGAACTGTGGTGCTGGAGAAGACTCTTGAAAGTCCCTTTAGACGGTAAGGAGATCAAACCAGTCAATCCTAAAGGAAATCAACCCTGAATACTTATTGGAAGGACTGATGCTGAAGCTCCAATACTTTGGCCACCTCATGCGAAGACATAACACATTGGAAAAGACCCCGATGCTGGGAAAGATTGAAGGCAAATGGAGAAAGGGGTGGCAGAGGATGAGACGGTTGGATCACATCACTGACTCAGTGGACATAAATTTGCATGAACTCTGGGAGATAGTGAAGGACAGGGAAGTTTGGTGCTCTGCAGTCCATGGGGTCGCAAAGAGCTGGACACAACTTAGCGACAGAACAACAACAACGGTGTTGGCCAAGGATATATTATCAAATCTTGCATTAATTCTGGGAAATGGGTCCAGAAGTCTCATGGATACCAATGCAAGCATTTCCACCTCTTCATCTCATTCAGAATGACTGCAGAACCTTCCCAGGGATCTCCTGGATTTCTGGCAGATGGTGGCCCTCACTCACCCTGCATTCCTGACATTTTGCGGAGCTGTGACTTTGGGAGGTAAGCTCTGGATAGACCAATTCACAAGGGAACAAAATGCCTTATGGTGTTTCTGCAATGCTGGAAGTTTCAAGTTCAGTTCTGAACTTTCCTCTTTCCTGGGGGAATAGAAGGACACTGAGAAGGGAAGGAGGTTAGGAAATGGCCTTTGGTGTATGGAATAAAAACCTGTCCTTCAACAGATAAAAGATGAAGATGCTAGGACATCCCATCTTGCCTATGTGTGTTCATAGGTGGTGCTAGGATTTCAGCTTCATTTCAGAGGGCAACTCAGCCATGAAGTTCTTCACTGAACCTCCAAATCTGAGCTTTCTCTGGCAGGGAAGGTGGAAGGTCTGCTAATAAATAGGTACCCAGGTTTTGACACTTTTAAGTTCTATTGCCCAACTTCAGTGGTTATGTGAACAGGCAGGTCTGGCTGTGGGCAGAGGGGAGGGGAACCCAAGGAAGGAAGAGAGGTAAGGGTCTGGGTGACATGGAGATGCAATAATTTCCTCTTGCAAAACTCAGTGCTGGTTGTTGGCTCTGATTTCTCCAAATGAAATCTCCATGTGACCAATGGCAAAGAAAAAGTGACTGTCATCTCCTAAGACTGCCATGAGTTATGATTTCAATAAACCCTGGGTACCACACTTTTATTAAATCCCCCGATACCTGCCACTTTTGTTGGTATAATGGTATTATTTTGCTATCATTAAAAAAAAAATCAGAATCATCTCCATTTTGAGGTAAACCCTGGGAGTTATAAGTGAAAAGATTTCCTCACTTGAAATGAGTGGAGACCACCTCCCTGAGTTGTTCAAAACCCTCCTAGGAAACTGTATTGTTGTTTTTAATTTCTGTTTCTGGAGTTCCTAGTGAAGTTGAACATCTTATGTTTTTTTGTCATTTTTATTTTTCTCAGAGCATCTGGCCCACGTCTCTTTCCTTAACTCTGTCTTGGAACCATCTTAGAATTTTGGAGAATAATGAGAAGTTGTTTAGTTGCTGAGTCATGTCTGACTCTTTTGGTGACCCCGCAGACTGCAGCACACCTCTCTCCTCCACTATCTCCTGGAATTTGCTTCATGTCCACTGAGTCAGTGATGCTCTCTAACCATCTCATCCTGTGTCATCCCCTTCTCCTCCTGCCCTCAATCTTTCCCAGCATCAGAGTCTTTTCAAATGAGTCGGCTCTTCAAATCAGGTGGCCAGAGTATTGGAGCTTCAGCTTCAGCATCAGATCTGGGTGTTCAATGAGCATTCAGAGTTGACTTCCTTTAGGATGGACTGGTTGGATCTCCCTGCAGCCCAAGGGACTCTCAAGAATCTTCTCCAGCACCCTACAGTTCAAAGCATCCAGTCTTCGGCGCTCAGCTTTCTTTATGGTCTCACTCTCACTTTGAACATCCTTAAATAATAGGACAGAGTCATGTTATATCTGCTCGTGACCTGCATTTTAGATGACAAAATCTCATGATTATCTGAAAAGAAACAGTGAATCAGGTTTGTCTTGTACTTAAGGCATCTAGACATCACCTACGTGGAAGATTTCAGAGAGGTACACTAACCCTATTTTTGCTGACCCCCACCCACATCACTTGTGGACTCCAAGGACTCAGGGCTTATCTAGATTAGGCTTTGGAAGTGGCATCTGATCTGGAAAAGACAAATGGGCTGAGGAATTGAGTCTGTCCAGATAGATGGGCTTCCCTGGTGGCTCAAACGGTAAGGAAACTGCCTGCAATGCAGGAGACCCAGGTTCGATCCTTGGGTCAGGAAGATCCCCTGGAGTAGAAAATGGCAACCCATTCCGGTATTCTAGCCTGGAAAATTCCATGGACAGAGGAGCCTGGTGGGCTACAGTCCATGGGGTCACAAAGAGTTGGACACGACTGCCGGACGAACACACATACACACAGACTGATGGGGCCCAGTGAAGAGAGACGGCTGGAACGAGTGGCAGGATGTGCGTAAAGAATTCAGCCTTGTCCAGAGACAGTCTGGCCTTTTCCCTCAGCTTCTCGGGGGAGACTTCTAAGCCCTTGGATGTCATGCTTGATGGGAGCTTCCTTGGTTTGCCTGGAGGCTTTGAGTCACACCAACAATGTGATTTAGGGTGGGGGCTTTGCATGGCACAGTTATCAGCTAACCTCTGGAGGAGCTGGAGACAAGTCAATCCTGTTGGGGGCCGACCAGGTTTAAATGATGGAGGCCCCGTAAAAGCTATAGATTCCGAGGCTTGGTGAGCTTTCTTGGTGGGCAGTACTGTGGATTGTCACACATCTGTGCTGGGAAAGTGGTGCCGGCCTGACTCTGCTGGGAGATAACAGCTGGAACTTTGCATCTGGCTCTTCCCCTTTCTTTAAACTTTTATTTATTTTTGGCTGTGCTGGGTCTTTGTTGCTGGACGCAGGCTTTCTCTAGTTGCGGCAAGCAAGGGTTACTCTTCAATGTGGTGTGCGGGCTTCTCATTGCAGCGGCTTCTCTTGTTGCAGAGCACAGGCTCTTAAGAGGCATGGGCTTCAGTAGGTGTGGCTCATGGGCTTTGCTGCTCTGAGTCATGTGGAATCATCCTGAACCAGGGACTGAATCCATGTCCTTTACGTTGGCAGGCAGATTCTTATCCACTGTACCACCAGGGAAGTCCCTGCCTTTGCATCTTTCTTGGTCTCCACCCTATGCTTCTCTTCCCTTGCCTGATTTTAATCTGTATCCTTTCACTGTAATAAACTGTAACCATGAGCATAAAAATTCAGTGTGTTCTGTGAGTTCTCCTAATGAGTTATCAAACTTCAGGGTGGGGACTGTGCCCTCTGAACTTGGCTCTTGGTACAGAGGTGAAGACTCTCTGTACACAGCTCCCAGCCTTCACAGCTTCACAAGCAAAGACCAGCAATTGAGTGCTGAATGGAAGCTTAATTTTTCCCTTGTGACTAACTGTGCATCTCGCCTCCTCCATCATCCTCTTCCCTTCTGCTTGCTGGCCCTTCACTTGGTGGCCCTGGGCCCAGATCTCCAGTTACCAATGAAGAAGTAGAAATGACCGAAGAGCACTTACCTTCATGGAGTTCCAAGGATTTCACACATGAATCCAGAGAAGGCAATGGCACCCCATTCCAGTACTCTTGCCTGGAGAATCCCAGGGACAGAGGAGCCTGGTGGGCTGTGGTCTGTGGGGTCGCACAGAGTCGGACATGACTGAAGCGACTTAGCAGCAGCAGCAGCACAAATGAATCCAGTTAAGCCTTTCCTGTGTCACAGGGTGAATTAGAAAAGCAGACTCAGATTAGCATCTTTTATCTGTTATTTAGTGAAGAATTAGTTCATGATTTGGCCCAAACAGAAAAGCAAGCCCCTTGGAGCTTCCATTCAGTCATCACCCATGAAAGGCAGGGTCTCCGTGCCCTCTCTGAGTCAGGACCAGCTCATTTTTAGGTATATCACATTTCGTGTCCCAAATCAGTACTCCCTAGGCTTCATTTGAGTTCAGGTGCTTTTATCTCTGACAAGCAAACACAGATATGAATTAAAGAGAAGCAAAATCATTCGAGTGAAATGTCAAGTTCAGCCATTCAAGTGAAATGTCAAGTTCAATTTCACCCATATGAATTTTCTTTTTTGCAGACTGAGCAACTGGCACACAGGCTGAACAATGAGAGTTTGTCCCTGTAGACAGATACTCCAAGATGAAGAGGAGAAGAAGCTGAGCCTGGCCCGGATAAGAGACCACATATTTCTCATTCTCAAGGTCAAGGAGATCTTCCTGACCATACATGTTCAGAAAGGCTCCTCAAAGGTCAAAAAGGGAGGGGGCAGCACCCCATCATAGGTGATGTCAACTTATTCATAGGCTACTTTGCTAGGATCCATCTTGGCTATGAGATGCATGTGCACAAGGCAAGAACCCTTAGATAGGCAAATACAGACTCAGAATCAGGCAGAACATGATTAGCCAAAGGAAACCCAGAAGAAATGCCCCATATAAATGATTTAAACTACCATGAGGGTGTATGCAATTCTCTATCTCTGAGCCTGCCTGTGTGTCTAGCCACACATATCCTTTTTCCTCCACTTCATTTGTCTTACTACTTCTGGTCTCTATGTGGAAATTCATTTCTGCGCAGCTGACAGGCCAGAACCTTGTCACTGGCCACTGGTCTAGCGGCTAGGATTCAGCGCACTCATCTCTTCAGCCTGACTTCAATCTCTGGCCAGGAACCAAAATCCTGCTTCATGCTGAGACCATAAGGACTGCAGGGCACAGACCTGTGGGGAAGATATCCTCCCCAGAAGTGAAATAGAATTTTCTATGGACTGTTTTTTCCTCTCTGTAAAAATCTTTTCCCTTTTTCTACAACCTTTTGCCTCTCAAAGCAGACATGCTTGAGATTTGAGAAGTTGGAATTCTATCTTCACCCATGACAGAGTATACACCCTGCCTGTTTCTTAAATGAGTATGGATGGTCAGTTTGGAGGAGAAGAAAGAATTACGATGGACAGGGGGCTTTGCTGACCAAGTCAGCATCAGGTGATAAGCTAGAAGGGTGAAGACTGCATCATTTTAATCAGAGATGGTTCACACCAGACTCCATGGACTCAGTCTGAGTGCCAGTGGCTCATTTCCTCTCTATCTGCGGCATCAGGATCCTGGTAGGAAACAAGCATTCTCAAGCTGGGTCACTGAGGGATGTTTACTGAAAGGACAGCCTACAAGGTGTGGGCTGATGTAGAGAAGGAACCCTGCGAGGCAGCATCAGTGGGGAGCCGTTGCCTTCAGTGCCTGTAGGGAGGGGCAGGGCGTGGTCACCTCCAAGTGAAGAGACGGTGGAGCGGCAGGAACTCTCGACGGGGCAGTGACATTTGTTAGATGGACAGAGCCATAGGTGGCACAACAGTAAAGAATCACCTGCCAATGCAGGAGACACAAGACACGCGGGTTCAATCCTGAGTCAGGAAGGTCCCCTGGAAGAGGAAATGGCAACCCACTCCAGTATTCTTGCCTGGAGAATCCCTTGAACAGAGGAGCCTTGTGGGCTATGGTCCATGGGATCGCAAAGAGTCAGACACGACTGAGAAACAGCGATGACCAATAGAGCCAAACCGAAGCCCCGAAGTGGAAAGGGACCCTGGAGAATAAACATCCGAGTCCCATGCTCCATCCTTCCACCTAACTCCAGTGCTGCCTCCCACTGGCCGACACCAGCTGGGGGGAGACTGGTGACACAGTACACGCAGGCCAGCCTCGCAGTGGGGAGAGAAGAGTGGGGAAGGGCAGAGGCAAACGAGAAACATCAGGCCGGTCCATCTGTCAAGGCACATTCCAGAGGACCATGCCCTGAGTAAGGGTTTGCAAACCCAGACCTCCATGTGCCTTCCCTCTGTCCCTTCACCTCGTAGACAAAACAGCTGCAAAACCAAACCTCTTGTAGCTACAGAGAACTTTCCCCTGAGCATCCCTTGCCTGGCCTGTCCAGAGCTGTCCCTGGGAGGAGAGAAGGCTAAGACATGCCACAAAATTCTTCCAAATCATTAACTCAGATGACTCGTTTCTTCCCACCCTGCTCTATGGCCTGTAGTTCCAGCTTTGTGGGGTGTGTGTGTGCGTGTGTGTGTGTGTGTGTGTGTATCCTCGGTCCACAGTCCCTGGATAACAGCCACAAATGTCTTACCAAGGGGTCCTTCCAGAGCTCAGTGCCAAGTGCAGCCGAAGCCTTGCTTTCCTTTCTCCTCCTAAAGTGTAAAAGCAAGACCTTCACTTATTGGAACTTATATGATCACTGGGGTTCTCAATCTGGTGGTGGGGGAACTCGAGTTGTATGAAGGGGAAGCTGCTGATTGGATGAACTGAGAACTCAGTGAGAGGAAAAGTTAAGGAATGTTTCCCAGAACCTAAAACACAGAATCTCCACTCTGACTGCGGAGTCTAGAATTCTCCTCTTAGATGCCTTGTAAATCCCTGAGAAGGTAGCATGATGTCATGAATGTCACCCTAGGAATGAGTTCATCAGGAACCTGTCTCCCAGGAGCCGGTTTTGCAGCAGGCGAGCCAGGGGCCAGTCTGGGGGAGGAGACAGGGAGGGTGAAGGGTCCTTGGGGATTCTCCAGTGTTCTGGACTTTCGTCTAACCCCAGGAGTGGTTCCTGGAATTCTAAACAAAGCATGAACTCTGCAGAGGGCCCAGGCGTGTATTCCTCCTGGGGGTCTTCTCTAGAAAGAATATGAATTCCCTTTGCATTTCCACCTCCGAGTGGAGCAGAGTGAGAACTCCTGCACCCTCTCCTTCCCAGGCCCCTTCTTCTCCTAGAGGAGAAGGACATATGGGCTACATACCTTGGAAGACATAGCCCCCCTGCATCCCACTTATGAGCGAAACCACTGCAGGCCGGCCAGTGGGAAGGGAAAGAAGCCACAGATAGAAAGGGGCTTCCAGGAGAAATTCTGTTTGTATTGCACAGGCCAGAGTTGCAAGTTCTGGAAGGGCCAGTGTGGCGGCTCGACAATCAGCCTACACTGTGAAATCAGGGGAAAGGGACAGCAAAGGGCAGTTTTCCTGGAAATGAAACAAACAAGCAAAAACAAGCCACCATACAAGGTGGGATGTGGATGGAGAGGCAAGGATGGTGGGAAGACCTCACAAGATCTGCATCCTCAGGCCCCTCGAGGATTCTCTCTGCTGCCTGACGCTGGGCTTTGGGTCCTGCTTAGCACGAAGCAGCCACATCACCTTCTGATCTACTGCAACCAGCCTCCAAGTCACTGTCCTACCAGACTGGAGGCCCCACAAGCTTGGGACAGTCACTCCAACTTGTTCCTCTGGACCCTCTTTGCCTTAAAAGCTACATGAAGGGAGCTTCTTCCAGGCTCTACTTTTCCAGTTGGGAGATCTTTTCCCTGAGAAATGAAGAGAAGGATTTGAGTTACCACCATCCACCTCCATGGCCATTCCACCCCACGGACTTGGGCACCACTACTCACCTCACCAGGATGCTACAGAGCTTGACCTCAAAGTGAAGAGATCCCAGTCACACTGGCCCCTTGATCAAAGAACAAGCTTGGAAATGGCATTATTTCATTCTTTTTTATGGCTGAGTAATATTCCACACATACAGAGATTGTCATATTGCGTGAAGTAAGACAGAGAAAGACAATATTATATGATATCATTCATATGTGGAATCTAAAGAAATGGTACAAATGAACCTATTTATAAGACAGAAATAGAGTCACAGATATAGAAAACAAGCTTATAGTTACCAGAAGGAAGAGAGGGAGAGATAAATTGGGAGATTGGTATTGACATATATACACCACTATATATAAATGCTAAGTCACTTCAGTTGTGTCCGACTCTGCGACCCCATAGACAGCAGCCCACCAGGCTCCCCCATCCCTGAGATTCTCCAGGCAAGAACACTGGAGTGGGTTGCCACTTCCCTCTCCAATGCATGAAAGTGAAAAGTGAAAGTGAAGTCGCTCAGTCATGTCCGACTCTTAGTGACCCCATGGACTGCAGCCTACCAGGCTCCTCCGTCCATGGGATTTTCCAGGCAAGAGTTCTGGAGTGGGGTGCCATTGCCTTCTCCGAATATATATAAAGTAAATAACTAATAAGGACCTATGGTATAGCACACCGCACTCTACTCAGTACTCTGTAATGGCCTATGTGGAAAAAGAACCTAAAATAGAAGGGATACATGTATATGTATAACTGACTCACTTCACTACGCACCTGAAACTAACACAACGCTGTAAATCAGGTATACGCCAATAAAAATTAAAAAGAAAAAAGAAAAACCTTAGCCCTCTGGCTGTTCGAGGCTGCCAGGCGGTTGAGAAGCTATAGGCCAATTGTGAAGAGAACGGGGTCTCCCTACTGACAAAGAACTCTTGATGCGGGCTTGTACGCTAATCAGTGACGACGGTCTGGGGTCTAGTACCTTAAGATCCCTCCCTTCAGGAATATGACTCAGCCATAAGAAAGAATGATTTATTGCCATTTGCAGCATCACGGATGAACCTAGAGATTTTTATCGTACTAAGTGAAGTAACTCAGACAAAGACAAGTATAGTATGATATCAATTATATGTGGAATCTAAAAACAGTACAAATGAACTTACAAAACCAAAACAGACTCACAGACATAGAAACAAATTTATGGCTACCAAAGGGGGAGGTGGGGGGGGGGAGGGAAAAAGCAAAAGTATAGGATTAACAGATACACATTATACTATATATATATATATATATATATATATAATCTATATACTATAGACCATATGTGTGTGCGTGCTCAGTTGCTTCAGTTGGGTCTGACTCTTTGTGACCCATGGACTGTAGCCTGCCAGACTCCTCTGTCTAGGCAAGAATACTGGAGTGGGTTGTCATGCCCTCTCTCAGGGGATCTTTCCAACCCAGGGATCAAACGTGCATCTTCTGTGTCTGCTGCATTGCAGGCAGATTCTTTACCCACTGAGCCACCCGGGAAGCCACAGATACATATATATATATATATATATAGAGAGAGAGAGAGAGAGAGAGAGAGAGAGAGCAAGCTTGTCTTCTACATCTGTGACTCCTTCTGTTTTATAAATAAGTTCATTTCTATCACTTTTTAGATTCCATATATACACACACACACATATCACTTTGTTGTACACTTGACACTAGCACAATATTATGAGCTTCAATTAAAAAAAGATTCCACCCTTTAGAAATTTGCTTTCAAATATTTATCTCATCTTGACAATCAAGAGGAAACCTCAATAGTTGATTTGTCTACAGAGGAGAGTTTCTCAGCCTGGGCACTATTGATGTTCTGGTTGGATCACTCTTGGTTGTGAGGTTGGCCCTGTACATTGCAGGGCACTTGGCAGCATCCCTGGCCTCGCTTCACCAGATGCCAGCAGGTTCCGTCCCCTCCACCAGTCATGGCAACCAAAAACATCTCCAGACATTGCCAAACATCTCCTAAGTGTGGGTGTGGGTGGGGCAAAATCAGCCCCAACTGAGGACCTCAGCTGCAGAATAATTTTATTCAAACCCCAGATATGTGTTGCACAGGTCTGTGATACCTCATGATTTATTCATCTCAACTGAATCAGGGACTGGAGGGGTAAAGCTATGACTAAGACATCATGGCTGTTCTCCTGAAGCTTGGCACGTGGGACTGGAGATGTCCCACAAATGACTGGAAGGAAGAGAGAAGGTGAATGCCTCAAGGTAGAAGAGGAGCTCTCCCTGCCTCACTTTTGATCAGGAAGTAAATAACTTTCCCAACAGAGGATGAGATGGTTGGATGGCATCACCAACTCGATGAACATGAATTTGAGCAAGCTCCAGGAGTTGGTGATGGACAGGGAAGCCTGGTATGCTGCAGTCCACTGGTCACAAAGAGTCGGACACAACTGAGAGACTGAACTGAACTGAAATAACTTTTCCAAAAGTCCTCAGTAGATCCTTCCTTTTGTCTCATTGGCCGGCCCTGCTGGTCACATGCTCACTCTTAGACCAATCACTGGTCAAGGGGGAGGTGATTGCCAGACAGACTGAGCCAGTTGTGACTCACCATGTGGGGGGACTGTTCCTACATGCCCCTGCTCCCAGCCACTCACCCTGGAAAACATTTATTTTTTTTTCCCCAGCAAAGAAGTAACTGGAAAGAGTACCAATGATTCAGCCAGCAGAGTCTGCCACATCATATCCCAGGACTGGGTCCCCCTGACTGTCTTTTATCCTCTTATTACCACCCACAGAATATATTCTGCTCTTTGTGGTCACAGAAACTCTTGATTTAATGTTTTTGGCTTTGCTTTTTATGAGAAAGCCAAGTTTGGGCTGCCTTCAGATAAAGTCATGGTAGAGTTCAGTGCCTCGTGTCAAGAACAGACATTGAAAAAGAGTTGAGTTGGTTCTGCCTTGAAATGTGAGCAGTCTATTGTGGTTGCTAAGAGTTGATTCATCCTCTGGCCAAAGGGGTTTACACCTGCTTTATTAATAAACGCACAGCCGGGCCACACAAAGAAGCCACCGGCTATGCGTGTCGTGCTCAGACGCTTGCTTTGAAGACTGTAAGATATGCTTGGTGTCTGGTCGGCTGTGTGTCGGGCCGTCTTGCCCACACTTGGCCTGGCGTGTTCAATGACAGCTGCCACTTACTGCATACTTACCTGCCTCGTAAGAATTGTTGTAAGAATTTCTTCAGAGGGAAGGAAAATGATATAGGTTAGAAACCCAGATCCACACAAGAGAGGAAGAGCGTTAAGAAAGAATAAATGAAAGTAAAATAAAATATTTTATTTTTTAATTCTTGATCGATTTAACGGGCTTCCCTGATAGTTCAATGGGTAAAGAATCCGCCTGTGATGCAGGAGACCCTTATTTGATTCCTTGGTTGGGAAGATCCGCTGGAGAAGGGATAGGTTACCACCCACCCCAGTATTCTTGGGCTTTCCTTGTGACTCAGCTGGTAAAGAATCTGCCTGAAATGCGGAAGACCTGGGTTTGTTCAAAATGATAACAGCAACAGTGTATCATATGATTATAACTTATGGATAAGTGATAATGAGTGACAGCAGTGTTATAAGAGGTGGAAAAGAGGAATTGGGAATGCTCTGTTATGGGGGTGTTTGTACTACACATAAAGTGGTGTAATGTTGTTTGAAGTTGGACCTAGATTAGCTATAAATGTATATTGCAACTCAAGGGCAACTGCTAAATACCTTTTAAAAAGAAGTAGAATTGATACGCTAAGAGAGGAGACAAAATGGTATCCTATAAAATGCTCAGTGAAAACCTCAGAGAAGGCAAAAAAGAATGAAAGACCAAAAATGCAGTAAAAGACAATGAACAGAAAATAGCAATAAATGTATTTGTCTAAATATAACAATAATCATTTTAAAATCTAAGGTCCAAATACATGAATTAAATGACAGACATCATCCGTGTGAATCAAAAAACAACACCCAGCTATACATGGTCTACATCAAACCTACTTTAAAGACATAATTAGAGGGACTTCCCTGGTGGTCCGGTGGCTAAGACTCTGCACTCGCAATGCAGGGACCGCAGGTTCAGTCCCAGGTCCGAGAACCAGATCCCATGTGTCACAACTAAGAGTGCACGTGCTGCAACCAAACATTCTGCAAGCCGAAACTAAGACCCGGCGCAGCCAAATCAATCAATACTTTTTTTTTTTTAAGGCATTAGATGAAAAGTAAAGGGGTTTCCTGGTGGCTCAGTGGTTAAGAATTCACCTGCCAATCCAAGAGATGCGGGTTCAATCCCTGGGTCAGGAAGATCCCCTGAAGAAGGGAAAAGGAAATGGCCACCCACTCCAGTGTTCTTGCCTGGGAAATTCCATGGATAGTGGAGTCTGGTGGGCTACAGTCCATGGGACTGTAGAGTCGGACATGACTTAGCAACTACACAACGACAAAAAGTATGAAGCAAGATATACCATGTTAACGTTAATTAAAAGAAAGCCAAGAGTAGCTATAAAAATATCAGACAAAGCAAACTTGAGAGCAAGGAAGTAATCAGTGGTTTCTACCAGTTCCAGAGGAGAGAGAGAGGGATGAGTAAGTGGGGTACAGTGGGTTTTTAGGGCTGTGACACTACTATAGATGATGCTGTGTTGGTGGATACAAGGCATTACCCGTTTGCCAAAACTTACAGAACTGCACAGGACAAGGAGTGAACCCTGATGTAAATACTGGACTGTAGTCAATGATAATAAATCAGTGTGGTTCACAGTTGCACAAATGTACCACACCAACATAAGATATAAATAGTAGGGGACATTTTGCAGGGAGACAAAGGCATATATGTAAAAATCTATGTACTTTCTGCTCAATTTTTCTTTGATCTTCAATCTGCTCTTTAAAAACAGTTTAAAATTAAAATTTTAAAACTGAAACAACACTCACTGTGAGCACTTGGCCCTCTCCTCCCTCTATCACCAAGCCTGATCAGAACCTCACCTCTCTCCATCCATGGAGCCCCTGAGAACTGAACACCCTATGACACCCCTCAGGACCCCCAGACTGGCCTCGGCTGACAGTTCCGTTGTGTCCATCTTGGACAGAGGGACTGGGGACAAGAGGCTCATGACAGAGTCCCAGGGATACACAAGGGGAATCTGAGGCCCCTCTCTGGTCTTCCAGAGAGATGTTAGGCGAGTGAGATGTGGTTTAATGAAAGAAAAGGGGGCAATTCAGCCAGAGGGAGGGCTCCTCCCTCCCCAGAGGCCCACTTCTGAAGAGGACTCAGTGGATTGGAGACTCCTTGGGGCCACTTTGATTAAAGAAGAAAATGAAGACTTCCAGTCCCTGTCTCACTCCTGGAGTTGAGTCATTTCCCCCTATCCACCCCTCCCAGGAACACTTGGATTGCACAAAACTGATGCCAAAGGAAATCTTTGACCTCATAAGACCCTGCCAGTTGCAAATGATGCATGAGACAGGGTGCTCAGGGCTGGTGCACAGGGATGACCCTGAGGGACGGAATGGGGAGGGAGGTGGGAGGGGGCTCAGGATGGGGAACACTTGTACACCCGTGGCGGATTCATGTCAATGTATGGCAAAAACCACCACAATATTGTAAAGTAATTAGCCTCCAATTAAAAAACAAAAACAAAAAACAAAGACCTTGCCAGTTGCAACTGATTCCTCCTGAGCTGTTAGGATTGGAATTTTCATTAATACCTTTTGATCTGGTGGCCCTGCCTGTCTGTCCACAGTGACCACAGACAAAAGAGAGAGGGAGCCACAGAAAAGAGAGATCCTTGGGACCTTTAGGGGGCAGGACAGGCTTCTCTGCATAAGAAACTTTAAATGAGGAGAATAGACTTTGCTTGGGGACAGAGCTCCACCCACCTGCGCCAGTGTGCTCTTGTATATGGAAAAAGACACAGCCTGGCCCTGCTTGGACCCCCTGGGCTTGTTGTAGGTCCAGGTGGGGCTTAGAGTGGCCCACCTCCAGGCTCTGATCAGACCCTGCCACCTCCCCCAGGACCTGCATAAACGAGATCTCTTCCTGTTTCAGAGCACTTAGGGAGAACTGTTTCCTAGAACCTGGCTGGTGCCTCCCCCTCCCCCACCCAACTCATCTACCCTGGTTACACAGCGATTGCTCACCTTGGAGACAGGACACTCCACAGGGTTCTGAGCGGTCAGTTGTGGCTCATATGACCACTGGCTCTCAGACGCGGAGCTGTGAAGCCATGGAAAGCCTGCTGCCTGCCTCTGGATCCACTTTCCAGCTGATCCTGGAGCATCTGCAGGGTGTTCTTCTGGTGGTTTCAAAAAACTTGACCAATGTCCTGAATCACCCTATCTTTCTCTGGAATACCATGGTACGTAGTGTGATGATAGATTTGATAGTGAAGAGGCGATACACTTTAAAAAGTGCGAAATTGCTGGGCCAAGAGGGTTCTGCCCACAATGAAGTCTGTGGACTATGTAGTGAGGATGGGAATGCTAGACCAACGGCACAAGCTGATGAAGTCCTCAGGTCCCCTGGGGTGGAGGCCAGTCCTCCCAGCTTACAAACCCTGTGTTGGTTGGGCATGAATGCAATGCAGAGCAAGTCCTCATTTCGGGGCAATGTTGACTTTCTGAAAAAGGCACAAGAGAGTCAGCCTCCTCAGTTTTCCCAAGTGACTGATGGAAAACCCATCTCGAAAGCATCAAAGAAGGGTGGAGAAGAATCTCAGAAGAAAATGGTTGATTCGAAGAAGATCACTCGTTTTCCAGAAGGTTCAGTTCTGCTCACCCAAGAAATTGCTAGATGGAAAATGAGAGTCCAGAAAATGAAGGAGAATAAAAGGTTGGAGCGGTCCAAGTCACAGATGGAACAGGTCCTGAATGGTAAGCTCAGCCTACTGACACCGATGGCTGAGCACGTGCTGAAGATTAGTCCCTTGCTTGACCCCCTCAGACATCATGTGGAGGTTGGGAACCCCAAGGTCCCATGAAAGAAGGAAGCAGAATATGGTCCTCCGCCCATCCATCGATCAGAAGCTGATCTGAAACGTGTCATCGGTGGTGCTGACTTCAGTGGGTCCCTTTGGAGTCCTAAAGAAATAGCCCAACCACTGTGGGAAGAAAGGCAAAGGAATGAAGAGCTTTCAGGACAGATATCAAGTCTTGAAGCAGAAGAAGCATCTCTGTGGGATGAGAATTCACAGCTGGAAAGAGAGATTCGGCGGCTAAGGCTGCAGCTTCAAGTTCTGCCCCAAACGTTTGAAGATCACGTAGCACAACTTCAGAAAAAATGTCTTGAGAGGGAACTGCACTGCTTAGACATGGAGAAGAAGCTTGCCAGGGTGTGTAAAACTGTGAAATCCTTGAGCGAGGATTGTGACCTCTATAAGAGGATGGTGGAGGAGCTGGGCAAAGAACTGGAGAGCACCAACTGCTACCATCAAAAGCAGATCTGTGTCCATGAGAAACGGGCTCAAGCACTGGGGATGGCAGCTGTGTCTACCGAGAGGAGGCTCAGGGAGCTAAGGAGAGAAAGCGACCACACGAGGCAGATGCTGGCCAAGCTCCACTGCAAGTTCCAGCCTTTCCCAAGGGGCCCGTGTGCTCCTGCTGCTGCTCCACCCGCAGCCCACAGAGGCCCCAAAGGGTCAGGGCACCCTCTCCCAGGTCACCAGGCTCCCCAGGGAGCAGGAGGGTCACTCAGTGAGGGTTCCGGGGTCTGAGGTCACCTGCAGGTTTGGTTCAGCTTCCCCAGAAGGCAGGTGCTGAATCCTCATAACCGCAGCTCAGCTTCTGCATATGCTTTCCCTTTAATTTTAACGTCTCTCTTTTTAGTTTAGCGACTAATATTTAACTGATGCCACAATGGCTCTTATTCAAGGAGATATTCTAGTATTTTAAAATAAAGATTTATGTAATATAATTCTTATTTATTCCTTTTCTTCATATATTCTTAACATAATTCTTATGATTATATTGAACTTCCCTGGTGGCTCAGCAGTAGAGAAACCACCTGCAGTGCAGGAGATGCAGGTTGGATCCCTGGGTCAGGAAGACCCCCTGGAGGAGGGCATGGCAACCCGCTCCAGTCTTCTTGCCTGGAGAATCCCCTGGACAGAGGAGCCTGGCCAGCTGCAGTCCACAGGGTCACACAGAGTCAGACACAACTGAAGTGACTTAGCACAGACACACGCATTAGAATACGTATTGCCATAGAATTTTGATTTAAATAAAAAGGCCCATTATTATTCTGATCATCACTGAAGTTTAACACGGATATGCTTAAAACAATAAAGATGGTTTTGTATGCCATGAATATTATTAGAAGTCTGTACAAGTAACATTTATCTGAAGAAATTTTGATTAAGTTTTTTAAAAACAATTGGGAAAAAACCCTACATGACACTCAATTCAAGCTTAACATATTTTTATTAGGTTAGTCCTAAATTCATAGGTTAATTTTGAAGAGTTAGCATTTTGCAACAAATTTTTTCTTATTTTGTCATTTTTTGAAGCTTTTCTGTCTTGTTGAAGACTTTTTTTTTTAGACAGCTCTAAATTTTACACAATTATAATAAAAGTTTTCCCTGGATGGCAAACACACACACATACAACCACAATGTAGAAACAAGGCGCTTTTAGTTTGTATGACATTAACAGAGCATGATTCAAAACTAGAGTCGCAAAATTTAAAAAAATGTTTAAAGAAAAAGAGAAAGAAAATTCATGCTCACACTGCATATATATAAAAGATACCCTAACGCGTATTGAGTTAGCCAAAAACTTTGTGCTTTTCTGTAAGATGTTATGGAAAATCCAAACAAACTTTTTGGCCAGTCCAACAGATTGAAATGGCAACCCCACGCCAGTATTCTTGCCTGGGAGATCATGGACAGAGGAGCCTGGCAGGCTACAGTCCATGGGGTCGTGAAGGAGTCCGACACGACTTAGCAACTAAACAGCAACAAACACGTTGAATAGGAGAGTTGCCTGGTTTATCAGTCGGGATTCCAGCAACACTTCATCCCGAATGGTGTAGATGGAGAGACTGTCATGAAGGTTCAGCTTCCTGAGTCATGGAGGGATGAGGGAAGGACCAAGGATGGGAGTGGGGTAGGATGGTGGTGGGGTGTGGTTCCCAGATGCTGATGAGAGAGGACACAGTTCCCTCTCTGGGCCTGGAGGGAGGGCAGGAAGTGTGTCGCCTGGTCAAGGGGAGGAGAACAACTAGCCCCCACCCTCTGCGCTCCTGGGGTTTCCTTTACTGCTGCAGTGACAGCAGCCACCTGCCAAGAGGGCCTGGGTGGTGTTGGCAGGGAGCCCACCTCCTGGTACAGAGCAGGCCAGAAAAGCGCCCGGGTGAACTTGGAGAGTGACCTGAAGATCTGAGCCTATTTGAAAGTGTGTGTGTACTGTGTTGCGTTTATTCACATTTCTTGAGTACACATCTACTGAGCCGCTACGATGCCTGCAGCGCTGTTCTAGGTGCTCAGGATCCAGCTGATGGAAAAGCCTCACCATGAGGCCTGTGGACCCACAGAACTAACATTCTAGTGGAGGCAAGGTCAGATAATATAAAGGAAGCAGAAGAGGTGATGGTGGACGAGGAGGAAATGACGAGATCCCCGGCTTGCGGCTGTAGCTGGGCTGGCCCCCTCTGCCCTCTGCAGGGGCCTTCGGGCTGTGGTCTTGGCGGGGCCTCACCTCAGCAGAACCCTCCTGGGCAGGAGTTTTCACAGCCCAGCATGCAGCCTGCTGGCCCCGGGGCTGAGCCTGTTGCCTGCCTTCTTCCCCGCTGGGGGCTGGGGCCCCAGGCTGATGTGGAGAGGCAGGGCTCCTGCCAGAGCAGCAGTAGCCAGAGCGGAAGGAACACGCCAGCTCCACTTTTGGGAGCCCCTAACGGTTCTTTCTGGAAGTGCTTACTTCCCCTCTTGGGGGTGTTTGTTTGTGGCTGGATCCAGCCTCCTCATTGCCCAACTCAGCAAGCATGGTGGTTAAGAGACTGACTGGTAAAATGATGCCTGGTAGCCAAAGGACTCGGGTTTGAGGAGGTGCAAGAGATGTTCTTCCTGATTCCTATATCTCCCGCTCACCTTTTCTCCCCATATTTCCTTTCTCTCCTTCTCTCCCACCCCTCCTCTCTCCCCATTGAAAGAGCTTCTATTCCCTAAAGTTGCATAGCAAGAAGGAAAAGACAAAGAAAGGGGTGTAATCAGACATTTCTCTTAAAAAAATCACACTGCCTTTTCATTTCTACTTCCTTCCGTCAGTTCAGTTCAGTCGCTCAGTCATTTCCGACTCTTTGTGACCCCATGGACTGCAGCACGCCAGGCCTCCCTGTCCATCACCAACTCCTGGAGCTTAATCAAACTCATGTCCATCAAGTTGGTGATGCCATCTAACCATCTCCTCCTCTTTCATTCCCTTCTCCCGCCTTCAATCTTTCCCAGCATCAGGGTCTTTTCCAATGAGTCAGTTCTTCATTCACAT
This sequence comes from Bos grunniens, assembly GCF_055505025.1. NCBI lineage: Eukaryota > Metazoa > Chordata > Mammalia > Artiodactyla > Bovidae > Bos > Bos grunniens. The sequence goes on from NC_141165.1 coordinate 153,996,871, forward strand.
CAGGTGGTTAAAATATTGGAACATCAGTTTCGGTATCCTTTCAATGAATATTCAGGACTCATTTCTTTTAGGATTGACTGGTTTGACCTCCTTGCAGTCCAAGGAACTCTCAAGAGTCTTCTCCAACAGCACAGTTCAAAAGCATCAACTCTTCAGTGCTCAGCTTTCTTTAATAGTCCAACTCTCACATCCATACATGACTACTGGAAAAACCATAGTTTTGACTAGATGGACGTTTGTCAGTAAAGTAACCTCCTCCAAAAGCAACATTTTTTCCAAGCCTTTGAAATTTGTTATGTGTTTGAATGTCTGTGCTTTTCTGGTCTTTTCTAAAGTTTTTTGCAAATTAATTTGTATTGGATAAAACACTTTAAAAGAAAATGTTAATTGCTATCTAAGATACATACATGAAGATATACCTTACACACAGACACCAGAAATGTACAGTCCGATGAATGATCACAAATGGACACGTGAACGTAACCACACCCCAGGGCAAGAAAGGGGTCCTTAGCAAGATCTTCAGGCTTCCTCCCAATGCCACCTCCTCCCCTCTACTCTAATTCTAATGCCATAGGTTGGTTAGTGCTTAAATATCTTATACTTGTCTTCTTCTGAGCTGGGTCTCTTTCCCTCTGCAATTTGGTTTTGCTTAGAGTTGTTCTGCTTTCATTTCATTCTTAGCTAGCGTTTCATCATATGAAGATATGGTAATTTATTCATCCTCTTGTTATCAGACATCTGGGTGGTTTCATTTTTGAGTAATTACTAACAATGTGGCTATGAACATTCTTGTTCATATCTTTGGGTAAACAGTATGTGTGCCGAGCCGCTCAGTCGTGTCCAACTCTTTGTGACCCCGTGGACTATAGCCTGCCAGGCTCCTCTGTCCATGGGATTCTCCTGGCAAGAATACCGGGGTGGGTTGCCATGCCCTCCTTCAGGGGATCCTCATGACCCAGGCTTGAAACCTGAGTCTCCTGCATAGGCGGGCACATTCTTTACCACTAGTGATTAATTTTCACTTATTTTACTTTATTTTTTTACCTAACTGAAAGTCTTCTGGCTGTGATCTCAGCAGCAGATCCGTGACAGGGAATTTCAGATCTAAACTTGTTTCCAAAATGTCTTGGCCATCTATGTTAGTTCCCCAGGGTTGCCATAACAAATTACCGCAAAGTTATTTTTTTATTGATATTATTTATTTTCACTGCTTCTTAGAATAGGCTCTTCTACGATATGCCTGCCTGTTCAAGACTCTTACTCATTGTTTCCTTTGGGTTGACTTTTGCTCTTGTTAAATTAGTAGGGGTCTTATAAATTTTTTATTTCTTTACTTTTGGCTGCCTAGGTCTCTGTTGCTGTGCCTGGGCTTTCTCTAGTTGTGAGTGATGAGCAGGAGCTGCTCTCTGGTTGCAGTGTGCAGGCTTCTCACCACCCTGGTTTCTCTTGTTGTGGAGCACAGGCGCTGGATCACAGACTCAGTTGTTCTGACGCACGTGTTTAGTTGCTCCTCGGCATGTGGGATCTTCCCAGACCGTGGACTGAACCCGTGTCCCCTGTGATGGCAGCCGGATTCTTACCCACTGGCCCACCAGGGAAGTCCCTAAATAGTTAACAGTGTCTTTGATGAACAGAAGCTCTCTACTTTGGTGAAATCTAGTAAATCAATATTTTCTACAATGGTTGTTGTTTTATGTGTCTTGAATTGCTGACTCCAATGTCATGAAGACATTCCCCGGTTGCATTTCCAAAATTGTTATTGTTATCACTTAAACCTGATCTGGAATTGATTTCTTTGTACGGTGTGAGGAGGCTGGCAAGAGAAATACTTTTCCCCACGGATAGCTAACTGACCACGAACCATCTATTGAAAAGCCCCCATTTCCCCTCTGTTTCATGGTGCAAATCTTTTGTTATAAATCAAAAACAAAAGTGTTCTTTGATATGTGGTTCTGCTGCTGGATGCTCTATTCTGTTCCATTGGTCTGTTTGGCTGTCTTTTTGCTGATAACACACTATTTTAATGACTAGCTTGGTAAAAAGTCCTGCTGTCCAGGGAGTCCAAGTCTTGCTTGTCCAGGGAGGGCTAGTGTTCTAGCTGTTTTGTAGTTCCTTAGGATGGTTTTGGCTGTTCCTGGGTGTTTGAACTTTCACACATATTTTAGAATCAACTTAACACTTTTCACAAGTATCTACATAGATTTTGATTGTGGTTTCATGTAACCTACATTGTGACTGCATTAATCCATTTGGAGAGAACTGATATCTTTGCAGGTTTCCCAGGTGGTGATAGTGGTAAAGAACCTGCCTGCCAATGCAGGAGACATAAGAGACTTGGGTTCGATCCCTGGGTTGGGAAGATCCCCTAGAGGAGGGCATGGCACCCCACTCCAGTGTTCTTGCCTGGAGAATCCCCATGGCCAGAGGAGCCTGTTGTGCTCCGTCCGTGGGGTCACAAAGAATGGGACTCGACTGAAGTGACTTAGCACGCACACATGATATCTTTACATTCCTGAGCCTTCCAATCCATAAACTTAATATATACCTTCATTTATCAAATCTTTACTTAAATTTGTAAGTAAATTTACTGGGTATTTTATTTTAATTTATTTTATTTTATTTTAATTATTTTAAATTTTAATTTAATTTTAATTTTTTAAATAATTTTAATTTATTTTAATTTAATATTAAAAATAATAGCAAATGAAGCAACCAACAAACAACTAATCTCAAAAATATACAAGCAACTCCTCCAGCTCAACTCCAGAAAAATAATTATTTGTTGATTATTCTTATGTTGATCTTGTATTCAATAAAATCTAAATTAACTTCTAAAAATATTCTTATCAGTTAGCATCAGTATTTGTTTCCCAGGGCTGCCATAAACAATGACCACAAATTTAGTGGCTTAAAACAGCACAAATTTATTGTCTCACATGTTCTGGAGGCCAGAAGTCTAAATATAAGATGTCGTCAGGGCTTCACTCCCTATGAAGTCTCTAGGGGAACATCGTTCCTTGCCTCTATCAGCTTATGGTAGCCCCAAATGTTCTTTGGTGTGTGGCAACATAATTCCAACCTCTGCTTCCGTTTTCACATGTCTTCTCTCTGTGTGTCTCAAAGGTCCCTCTTGGACTTCCCTGGTGGCTCACTGGGTAAGAATCTGCCTGCCAGCACTATTTAAAATAGTTAGGACGTGGAAGCAACTTAGATGTCTGTCAATGGATGAGTGGATAAAAAAGTTGTGAAACATACACACAATGGAGTATTACTCAGCCATGAAAAGGAACAAAGTCAGTTCTAGTGAGGTAGATGAACATAGAGCCTATTATACAGAGTGATGTAAGTCAGAAAGAAAAAAAGTAAATGTCATATATTAATGCATATGTATGAAATCTAGGGAAATGGCACTGATGAATCTATTTGCAGAGCAGGAATAGAGATGCAGATGAAGAGAATTGTGGACTTATGGGCACAGCAGGGAAAGGAGTGGGTGGGACGATTGAGAAAACAGCACTGAATACATACATTACCATATGCAAATAGAGAGTTAACAGGAAATTGCTCTATAGCACGGGGAGCTCATCCTGGCACCTTGCGACAGCCTGGAGGGGTGGGATGGAGGGTGGGGAGGTGGGAGGGAGGTTCAGGGGGAGGGAACCTAGGTATGCTGAGCTGTGCTTAGTTGCTCAGCCGTGTCCAACTCTTTGGGAGGCCAGGAACTGCATCCTGCCAGGCTCCGCTGTCCATGGGGGTTGTCCAGGCAAGAATACTGGAGTGGGTTGCCATGCTCTTCTCCAGGGGATCTTCCCAACCCAGGGATTGAACCCAGGTCTGACACATTGCAGACGGATTCTTTACTGTCTGAGCCACCAGGGAAGCCCAAGAATACTGGAGTGGGTAGCCTATCCCTTCTCCAGGGGATCTTCCCAACCAAGGAATCAAACCAAGATCTCCCACATTGCAGGTGGATTCTTTACAAGATGAGCTACGAGGGACACCCGAACGTATACCTATGGCTGATTTATGTTGATGTATGGCAGACACCAACACAACATTGTAAAGTAATTATCCTCCAATTAAAAATAAGTAATTTTTTTAAAGGGGGGGCTTAAAAAGAAAAAGAATCTACCTGCAAATGTAGGGGGCATGGGTTTGATCCTGGTCTGGGAGGATCCCATGTGTGGAGGATCAACTAAGCTGGGGCACCACAGCTACTGAGCCTGGGCTCTAGAGCCCACGCTCTGTGACAATGGATACCCAGCTCAGGCAAAAATAAATAATTCTTTAAAGTCTCGCTTTCTCTTTAAAAAAAAAAAAAGCTCCCTCCCTGGGAACTTCCTGGTGGTCTAGTGGTTGGGATTCCATGCTCTCACTGCCAAGGGCTGGGGAACTAAGATTTAGGGCCCATTCCGAACCCAGGATGATCTTATCTCAAGATCCTCAATTTGATATCATCTGCAAAGACCTTATGTCCAAATAGGTCGCATTCATAGCTACTGGGGGTTAGCACTTGGACATGTCTTTGGTGGGAATACAATTTAACCTGCTACAGCATCCCAGCAAATCCATGTGTTTCAGCCTTTCTTTGCTTGTGGAAGTTCTGCACTTTGCTTTATTTTTTCACTTTGCAGCGTGTCTTGAAGATTTTTCCGTACCAGCCGTTCACATATCGCCTTGTTCTCTCAAAGGTTGCTTGGTTCTCCACTTTGGGGAAATACCATAATTTAAGGGACCCACCGTTTATTGCTGCGCATTTGGGAGAAAGCAGAGCCTTAGAATCCACTCAATCCCATTCTAAGAGGTGACTTCTCTGGCCGGGTGGGTTCTGTCCCTGAGCTCAGGCGCTTCCTCTATAGGGTGGGCAGTGGAGAGAGATGGTTGCCACCTCACTTCTAGCTACCAGGCGTCAGAGTCTGGTCTGCCCCTTCCACTGCGCACTTTCCAGGGAAGGTCTGGGAAATGGAGACAGCACTCCGTCTTCCCCGATTCCTTCCCTGGGCACAGGTTGATGGTGGTTTGCACACATGGGAGGGACGCTCAGGAGGAGATAGAGGGTTCTGACTTAAGCAGAAGGAGCATCCTGAATGAGCTCCATCTGTCGTGTCCACATCAGGGGCTTAGGGTGTTGGGTGGAGGAAATTGCAGCTAGATGCCTTCTGCCCGAGGCTCTGCCCCCCTCAGAAGCACAAGCAGGACTCTCCCCGGGCCCCATAGGGTCCAGGCCACTAGTCACTTTCTTGCCTTTGTTTTATAACCCTCTGGGCAACTTCCATGCCTTATTAAGGTTCGGGTTTCTTAAATAAAAACCAGATGCTCACTGCCTCGGCACTGTGAATGCTTTTCTAGAACTCCTTCAGAGCCGCTTGTCTCAGGAGTCCACGACGGCCACAGGCAGTGTGTCTGCCCGTGGCTTCGAAGTGCTCAAGAGCCTGCTGCAAAAATCATGTGTCATAATATTCTTCAGCATAGGTTAATTATAGTAATTTTTCTCAGCTCACAGCAGCTAGAAAATCCTCTGTGACAGCAGAGGATCCAGGTTCCTGGGATCTGTATGCACCCTGGATTTATGTTCCCATTTGCCTTGACATACCGGTCCTCGATGAGCCTAAGGTCACCTTGGTCTGCAGAGATCTGTCACATGCCGTCAGCCCTCGTGTCCTTACCCACTGCCACAGCTCGGGAATCCCAGAGCTTTCGTAGCTGGTCGATGGTCTTGGACACAGCAACACTTGTCCAAACTGTCTTCCCCCATTTATCCTTTTCATCTGAAATCATTCCTATTCATTTGTAAGTGCAAAGAAAGAAAGTGAAGTCGTTCAGTCGTGTCCGACTCTTTGCGACCCCATGGACTGTAGCCTACCAGGCTCCTCCATCCATGGGATTTTACAGGCAAGAATACTGGAGTGGGGTGCCATTTCCTTCTCCAAAGCACAAAGTCTTCAGCTATCTAAACCCACAGCCGAGGCTCAGGGGTCGACCTGGCAGGGTGAGGGTAGAGGTGGGTCTTCTGGCTCTGACACTACCATGAAAACCCATGACCTTGGGCTCTCCCATCAGGGGTGCTGAGTGAGCCTCAGTTTACCCATGTATTCATTCAATCACCTGCTGAGGCTACAGAAAGGAATCAGGCCCCACCCGAGCTCTCAGGGGGCTCACAGTCTAAGGTGGGAGACCAAGTTGAAAACCCAGGGCTGGACAAGGCACTTCAGGGGCTTTGACAGAAGTATGTAGGGCTGACCATGTGGACACAATACAGGAAAAGCTCAAATCTCCACACTATGTCAGGATGCCAAGCTTGCACCAAATATGGAATGTGAGTGGGCATTTACCCCACGGGGCAAGAAGGCAGGGGATTGTGGAGAGAGCAGAGGGATGGGAAGCCTGGCATCCTGGGGAATGATAGGCAGCCCTACGTAGTTAGAGCATGGGCAGCAAGGGAGGGCCGAGTTGGGAAAACCTGTGTGCTCTGCTCCAGCTTTGTCCCCAGGGTCTGGGTTCTCACTAGGGGTGTTTCCCAGTATCTGCAGACATCTAAGAAGAATTTTTTAGTTGCAGCGTGTGGGATCAATTCCCTGCTCAGGGATCAAACCCCAGGCCCCCTGCATTGGGAATGCAGAGTTTTAGCCATTGGACCACCAGGGAAGTCCCTGAAGACATTTTTGATCGTCACCACCAGGAAGATAGGGGTGCCACTGCCATGTGCCGGGCAGGATGAAGGTGAGCATCCTGAATGCTCAGGGCAGCTCTCTCCTGCCCACCAAAGAACTGTCCAGCCCCAACTTCCCAGGTGGGGCTAGTGGCAAAGAACCTGCCTGTCAATGTAGGAGACCTAAGAGACACAGGTTCGATCCCTAGGTCAGGAAGATCCCCTGGAGGAGGGCACAGCAACCCACTCCAGTGTTCTTGCCTGGAGACTCTCCATGGACACATGAGCCCTGTGGACTACAGTCCATGGGGTCGCAAAGAGTCGGACACGACTGAAGCAACTTAGCGAGCACACACACGAGTATCAATACAGCCAAGGCTGAGAAACCCTATTCCTAGGTTACTGGGGGCCTGTTGGAGGGTTTGAGCTGGAGAGTGGCACACGCAGCGACCTTCCAGGCGCACCATAGGAGCAGAGCTGAGGCGGGAGTCCTGGACAAGGAGAGAGGGCTTTGGGAAACAGATGCGATGGCACAAGCTCGGAGCTGATGAACTACGGCCTGCAGTCCAATCCGGCTTGCCATCTGTGCAAGAGGTGGAGTGGGTTTACAGTTTTTCAATGGCTGAGAAAAATCAAAAGATGAATACTATATTGTCAGATGTAAAACTTATATTAAATGCAAGTTTCAGTATCCAAGAGTAGTTGCTTTGGGACACAGCACATTTATTTCCCTATTTGCCTATTATTTAGGATGATGCCCTTTGAGCTACAATGAGAGCACTGAGTAGTTTTGACAGAGATCCCGCAGCCCACAAAGCCTAAATTATTTACTATTTGGCCCCTTATAGAAAAAGTTGATCAACTCCTGGCTTCAACCAAGGCAATGTGGTGGAGATGGCAGAAAGACACAGGCCCAGTAATGATATAAAAGGAGTAAAACAGATGGCTTGATCACCAATTGAATATGGTGACATGAAAAGAGAGCATTATCTAGCCTGGGAGCTTTGATAAGAGGGAAAGAGGATTCAGGTTTCAGGGGGAGATAATGGATTGGGTTTTGGATATATAGAGTCAAATATGAGTCACAAAAGAATAACTATGAACTGTAATTCCAGGAGATAGCAAAGGAAATGGAAGCCTGGAGTGTGCTGCAGTCCACGAGGTTGCCAAGAGTCAGACACGGCTGAACGATGGAACAACAACAAAACTCTAGGTTGGACACACAGAACCGGGGCTTAAGAAAGATGTAGGGTCTGGAGATGAAGACTCACAAATCTTCACCCTGCAGAGGACGGATGAAGTCAGGACAGCAAGTGAAATGACCGAAGACAATGTTTTTTTTTTTTCTCTCACTCCAGTTTACAGGTCACAGCACTCGGGGAATCTACTAAAAGCTTTGGCCTTCCAGTGAGAAAAAGAACACACTCAAAATTCTTCATGGGGGTTTCTGGTTCCAGAATCACAATGAAGTCTGGGATGCAAGATTAAGAACTTCTGGTCTGGAACAAACAAGGGCAAAAAGAAGGTCAAGTATAACACATCAATATTAGAGGTGTAGGCAAAGGAAAAAAAAAAAAAGAGCCTGTGAGGGAAGCTGGTCTGACAGATGGGAAGAGAACTAAGCTCTAAAAACTAAGCCCAAGAAGAACAGATTGAAGGATCAAGGTGTTCTGTGCCTTAGAGAGGTTCAGCCACATAGTTGAAGACAGCCCATCGTGGATTTGGTGGCAGTGGTCATGGGTGAGCTCTGTCTGGACCTCTAGGGGGAATTGCAGACTAGGTGAGGCTGCAGGCGGGGAAGGGCAGACAGCAAGCACAGGCTCTTCTGTCCGGGGTTGCGCATGAGAAAAGAAGAAAGCCATAGCAATAGTTTTGGTTGGATACAAGGAGTTGAGGATCACTAAGTATGTGTTGCTCGTATAGTCTTAATCTGAGATGGACTTGAGTTTTATAATATTTTGGCAATGACTAACAGACAAAGAGAGGTCACAAATACAGAAGCGAGGAGCAGAGGAAGCTGAGGAGCAAGATTCTGGTCCAGAGAAACTATAAAACTCTTAGAGCAAAACATAGGTAGAACACTCTATGACATAAATCAGAGCAAGATCCTCTATGAACCACCTCCTAGAGTAATGGAAATAAAAAACAAAAATAAACAGCGGGACCTAATTAAATTTAAAAGCTTTTCCACAGCAAAGGAAACTATAAACAAAGTGAAAAGACAAGCCTCAGAGTGGGAGAAAATAATAATAAGTGAGACAACTGATTAAAGATTAATCTCAAAAATATACAAGTGTTTCATGTAGCTCAATACCAGAAAAACAAACAAGCCAGTCAAAAAGTGGGCAGGAGACCTAAACAGACATTTCCCCAAAGATATACAGATGGCTAAAAAACACATGAAAAGATACTCAACATCACTCACTATTAGAGAAATGCAAATCAAAACTACAGTGAGATATCGCCTCACACCAGTCAGAGTGGCCCTCATCAAAAAATCCACAAACAATAAATTCTGGAGAAGATGTGCAGGAAAAGGAATCCTCTTGCACTGTTGCTGGGAATGTAAATTGATATAGCCACTATGGAGGACATTAGGGAGCTCCTTTAAAAAACTAGGAGTAAAATTACCATGAAAGAAAAGTGAAAGTGAAGTCACTCAGTCATGTCTGACTCTTTGCGACTCCATGGACTGTAGACTACCACACCCCTCCATCCATGGGATTTTCCAGGCAAGAGTACTGGAGTGGGTTGCCATTTCTACCATATGACCTAACAATTCCACTGCTGGGCATATACTCTGAGAAAACCATAATCAAAAAAGACACATGCATCCCATTGTTCATTGCAGCACTATTTGCAATAGCTAGGACATAGAAGAAACCTAGATGTCCATCAACAGATGAATGGATAAAGAAGTTGTGGTACATATATACAATGGAATATTACTTAGCCATAAAAAGAAAGCATTTGAGTAATTGAAGGGTTTACTTGAAGGACAATTGTAAAGAAATTATCCTTAAATTGAAAATAAATTTTTTTAAAAAAAGAAAAAAAGAGATCCTGGAGGAGATGGTGCAGATGGTGGGGATGGGGAGGTCAAGAGATTTCACGGTTGACCCTCCAGTTTTCCACACTTCCTTCTACTCACCACATATCCCCTGCTCACCACAACCAGACATTCAAATTCAGCTGAATGTCTACAGCCTCCCTTGTGTGTGTGCTGGGTCTCTTCAGTTGTGTCCGACTCTTAGCAATCCCATGGACTGTAACCTGCCAGGCTCCTCTGCCCATGGGATTCTCCAGGCCAGAACACTAGAGTGGGTTGTCATGCCCTCCTCCAGGGGATCTTCCCGACCCAGGGACTGAACCCATGTCTCCTGCATCTCCTGATTGCAGGTGGATTCTTTACCCACTGAACCATCTAGAAAGTCCATAGCCTCCGTTAGTCCTTCCTAATAATCTGTGATAAATGTCAATCTAGGTGGAAAAGTTTTTGGAACTTTTTCCAAAATATTGGGTTGGACAACAAGTTCATTCTGGTTTTTCCATAACACCTTGTGGAAAACTGGAATGAATTCTTTGGTCAACATAATACTTAGCCTAACTTGAACCTTACCAAAAAAGTCTGGCCCCTAAGCAGTATGTGAACTCAAATTTATTGATGTCATTATTTGCTTTTAAGGGAATGATAAGTAGGTGTTGATATTTTAATGACAGTTACCTTGTTGAGTGGCATATATAAAAGTAGTTGGTTTAAGATATTTGAGCCAATCAAACACACACTATGTCAAATGAGAGGTGCAAATTAGTAGTAAAATATATAATAAATCACCCTTTCCCAGTATTGCTGAGTTTAAAAATTCCTATATATGGTAATAGGAATCATTAGTAATCAGTCAGTGCACATTTCCAGAGAACTTGCTAAAATATTCCTGTAATTGCTAAGTGTGGGAGATTGTTTCTTTGGTGGCTTCTAATAAATACAGGTCCCTCCCAGTGTCCCCTTCCCTTGAGTCTGGGTTGGCCTGGACCTTCCTTAAAAAGGTGAAAAAATAAAGTGTGTCAGGCATGACAGTGAGCCAGTTCTAGGTCTCTATCTTTTAAAAGTAAAGTAGCTCCAGCTTTTGTGCTCTGGGGAAGTCAGTTACCATGTAAGAAGGCCAAATGCCCAGAGATGAATATGTCGAAAGGAAGGCCAAGCTAACCATGTGAAGAAGTCACATGGAGAATAGGGGCCACCCCGATCCCAAGTGTGATAGCTGAGGCCCCGGACATAGGAACCAAGCTGAACCATGTCAGACAGCCCTAGCTGCTCAGGTTACCAAGCTGGTGCCACATGGAGCAGAAACAAAGTCCCCACACAAAACTCTATCCAGTTTGCAATATCCTGAGCGCGTAATAAAACGGTGCTATTTCAAGCTGCTAAATTTCCGGCATGTTCTGCAGCAAAAGAAAATAGAATCTTGGCGCTTTCTGGTAAACTTAAATCACACAGAATGGAAGGAAGACATGCACAGTAAATGTTTGCAAAGGATCAGATCAGTTGGTTGGCCTTGGGTAGTGATGAGCGGGATAAAGTTAGATCCTTCACTTCAACCTAGATGAAAGTCAATTCTGAACGGTATTTGTACACTTCTGTAAGACGTTCTAGAAAACGTTGGTAAGATTATATTGTTAGTGAACCAAACTTGAATCCATTTACCTACATGCAATAAAGCCAATCTACACCAGGTTGTGGTCAAGGAAAATGCAGCGCATATTTCTGACTCCAAGCAAGGAACCCAGGTAGCTAGTGCTTAAAAAGCCTAAACTCCCTAAATGCTTCCAGAGAAAGATTTTAAAGATGGGGCTAGAGAAGGGAGGCTTGTGGGATGTGTAATCAGTTCGTGAACATTTTTTGATTGGTTGGTGGTGAGGAAATGAGGAATCAACATTATCAACCTTCTGGTTCCAACCAGTATGGGATCTACATGCTTATAGACAGTATGCCGTTAACCTCTACCAGCTGGTGGGAGTTTCAGTGTTTGCAAAACCATTCAAAGGATATGATTCAAGATGTTACCTCTGTCTTTAGACAGACAAATGGCTAAACTATTACTATTTTGTCTTGCTTGACTTTTCCTTTCCTTCTGCCTTTTCTCACTTATCTGGTTAAATTTACTCTTTGGAACTCAGGGAAGGCTTAGGAGGCTAAGTTTATCTCCCGATGAGGTAGGTTACCTCCACAAGAGGTATGTGGAGGATGTGGCAGGTGGGGGTTGTCTATTCTGGGAAGGCCTCATAGGGTCCTGCTCAGTTACAGTATGTTTATGAGTTTTGGGTCTACTTTGTCATGATGTGGGCTTGGGAAGGGAGCAGAGGCACAAATAATCTATGTTCCTTGTATTAAAAATCCTAAAGGCCAGATATACAGAAAAGGAGAAAATAAAAAGTATCCACAGTAACATCACACAGAGATGACACTCTTAGCATTTTTGTTCATATTCTTCTAGAGGATTTTTCATGTGTGCTAATGATGGTAAAATGTGGGCTTATATTGTGCAGTCGCTCCAATCTATGTTGTTTCACTCTATACTTTATGATAAACATATGTTCACATCTATCAATTAGGGCCACATAATTTTACATCAATGGATGTCTAACAAATTTCTGATTGCGGGACATTGAGACTGGTTGCAATTTTTCAGCTCCGCAGGGAATGCTTCGGTGAACACTGTGCACCAGATCTTTGTGCACATATACAATATTTCTTAGAATAAATTCTGATACGTGGAATTGCTAAATAAATGAGCTTGCATTAGTGGAGGCTTTTTGCTGTGCAATTTCAAATTACCATAAAGAAAGGGATGCAAAAGTTCCGCCATTCCCAATAGTACCGGAGGATAACTTTCCCCGCTTACATGTTCTTCCAAACCATGGGTATTGTCACTCCTGTTAGTTTTCAAAAAAGTCACTACTTTTTGAAAATTGCTTCTAGTATTTGACCAAATTGTCCATAGGTTCCAACTGCAGGTAAGCCGAGCACCACGGGAGGGGTGAAGGTTGGGAGAAGAGCAAGATAGTAAATATTTTAGGCTTTAAGAGTCAGACTGTGAGAATATTATGGAGATACTTACATAATCACTGAAAAACATGAAGATGGTTCTTAGCTTGTGGTGGTGCCAAGCAGAAGGTGGGCTGGATTCGACCTTTGGGCCACAGTTTGCTGACCAAGGCTCTAGACTGTCATTCCTCAAGCCTGAGGCACTTCCTCTGACAGTTTTTCAAAGGTCAGGGGTGTGAGTGCACATAGGGTAACTCTCAGGATGGCGGTTTCTACAAAAGTCCCCCGTGGAAGAATTTTCTGGAATCCTAGATTGCCATCATTTTCTGTGGTCTATTAAAATACTCCAACCATGGCTCTGGTATCCAGGTGGTTACATCCATGGTCACGTAAGTGTGCACTCAGACAGCTAGCAGAACTCATGCCGTCAACATACTCTTATGAGACGGGGTTCTTTCTCACTGTGTAATTTATAATATGTAAGTTTTCTTTATATTTTTTCTTTATATATTTCTTTAAACATGTATGTTTTCTTTATACGTATTTTTTATAATATGTATGCTTACTTTTCTGATCATAGAAGTATTATATACTTGTTTTAAGAAGTAGAAAAATTATTAATACACTTGCCCATCAGAAAGTGAGTTAGTCCCTCAGTCATGTCCACCTCTTTGCTACCCCTATCAACCATAGCCTGCCAGGCTCTTCTGTCCATGGGATTCTCCAGGCAAGAGTACTGGAGTAGGTAGCCATTCCCTCCTCTAGGGGATCTTCCCAACCCAGGGATTGAACCTGGGTCTCCTGCATTGCAGGTGGATTCTTTGCCATCGGAGCCACCAGGGAAGCCCCACCTATCAGAGACAACCTCTATTAATATCTTGGTTAATTTCCTTGTAGTTGTGTGTGTGTGAGAGAGAGAGAGAAACAGAAAAATGGAGAGAGACAGAGAGGCAGAAGGATAGACAGAGACAGAGAGAAATGGGGGAGAAAAAGATAGACACTCTTAACTGGGATCTTATTTGCATACAGGGTTCTAAAGGGATAGTGTGATTCATTTAGTGTTGAGCAATGGGTGTCCTTGGTTAGTTGATACCACATCACATGGATGTGCCTTTTTCAAGTGAATTCCCAGCCGATAGACATTTGGGCTTTTCTCAATTTCCCAATGTTATAAATGCCACACAGAATATCTTTAAGTGCAAGTCTTCATCCACGTTTTTAGCCTTTTATTATCTCCTTACAATAGATTCCAAAAGCAGGAACTGTCTTTAAAAGAGTAGGCATGTATTTGGGCTTCCCTGGCGGCTCAGTGGTAAAGAATCCGCCTGCCAAGCAGGAGACGCGGGTTTGATCCTTGGGCTGGAAAGATCTCCTAGAGAAGGAAATGGCTACCCACTCCAGTATTCTTGCCTGGGAAATCCCATGGACAGAGGAGCCTGGTGGCCTACAGTCCATAGCGTTGCAAAAGAGTCAGACACGACACAGCAACTAAACAACAGCAACACTTATCGCTACTTGCTTTTCCAGAGAAGTTGCACTAATTTATGGTAATGTATGATCAGAAGTATATCCTTAGAACAAAATTTTCCAAATTTTGCTAAGTAAAATGCTATTTTGTTGTTGGATTAAATCATGTTTATTTGATTTCTAGCTGTTTTTTCTTACCATTTTCATATGTATATTATCCATTTGCATTTCTTTTATGAAATATATATTTGCATTTCTTACCCATTTTGCTATTTTTTCTATTTTCTTTTTTTAAAATTTTATTTTATTTTTAAACTTTACAATATTGTATTAGTTTTGCCAAACATCGAAATGAATCTTATTCTTTTGTAAGAATTCTGTAAACACTAATAATAGTAACTCTATTGTTATGTTACTGTCCTATATATTGCAGATATTTTGCAACTTGCCCTTTAATTTTTGGGGGGTAACTTTTTGGTGTGGAGAAGTTTTATGTATCTTTATGTATTCATATCCAACAATTCTTTCTTTGTGACTCCTTCCCTTCCTTTTATGTTTGGGAAATTCATCTGTGGGATCATCCTCTAACCCACTGAAACTTTGAAGTCTTTTTTTTTTTTTTTAATGGCTCCATGTTTTATGTTTAATTCTTTAAGCCATCTGGAATTAATTTTAGTCTAGGTTAAAGTGAAGGATCCAGCTTTGTCCTCCTCCCCCTTCCCCAAAGCTAACCATCTGATCTGTCTTTATGAACTAATCCTTTCCAAACATTTAATGCATGACTTTCTCCCACCCTGCCGTCTTGGGGGTGGGGAAGCGGGAAGGAGAAGGAAGAAGGAAGATAAAGAGATGGAGATTCTCTGAGCTCCCCTGGGCTAAAGCTGCCTGGTAAGTCCTCCGGTGGGGATGGGAGGCTTTTATCCCCAGCAGCCCGTGATTCTCTGCAAGGTGCTGAAAGTACCCCTGCACAGAGCAGCATTTCTCAGCCAGAAGCAAAAACAGTGACAGAGGCCATCTCCAGCCCTGGCCCCCAGTCAGAGGTCTCTGATGCAACTTTGTCTGATGCTGAGTTATCAGCCTGAGCCTGGGGAATGGTGGCTCCATCTCAGGCATCCTTGTGGGCACCAGTGTGCTTTGCTGAGGGATGAAAGTAACTGTCCAATGAAGACCCACCCTGCCCTTCAGGCTCCTCTCCCAAGTGTAATGTGTATGTGTATCCCATGACCCTGGGGCTTTCAGAAATTCATCTCTCTGGTTATCTGTCTCCTGGAGACTATGTCCTTGGCCACAGCGTTGGCTAGTCATGAGCTCCTCTTGCTGCGTTGTCTAAAAATTTACCATGTGGACAATGTGGACTAGTTGGCCACATACAACAAGGAACTCCAACTAGTCCATCCTAAAGGAAATCAGTCTTAAATATTCATTGGAAGGACTGATGCTGAAGCTGAAACTCGAATACGTTGGCCACCTGACGGGAAGAACTGACTCATTGGAAAAGACGCTGATGCTGGGAAAGATTGAAAGCAGGAGCAGAAGGGGACCGCAGAGGATGAGCTGGTTGGATGGCATCACCGACTAGATGGACATGAGTTTAAGTGAACTCCGGGAGTTGGTGATGGACAGGGAAGCCTGGCGTGCTGTAGTCCATGGGGTCGCAAAGAGTCGGACACGACTGAACGACTGAACTGAACTGAACTGAATGACCCTCTAGGGATTGGGCTTCGAAGGGTGGTAAAAGTAGTGGTAAAAGAACCTACCTCCTGATGCAGGAGATGTGAAAGACTCAGGTTTGATACCTGGGTCAGGAAGATCACTTGGAAGAGGAAATAGCAACCCAATGCGGAATTCTTACCTGGGAAATCCCATGGACAGAGGAGCTAGGCAGGCTACAGTCCATGGGGTTGCAAAAGACTCTGACACGACTGAAGCGACTTAGCACGCATTGCCTTCTAGGAACTCACAGTCTGAATTGCATGTGGCCAAGAGACATTTCACTGCTGCCTGGGCCTTAAGGATGACAGGCAGGGAGCTCCGTGCTTGGGACTGTAATCCTAAACCCACAGCTAAACCTACAGACACTTACTCAACCAGTGTTTCTGAAGTGCCTCCGAAGTACCTGGACACTAGTCACTGGAGGAAGGCTGTGCAGATGCATTTTAAATAAATATATTCATATATGTACAAACATTATTATAATTACAAATACACTTGCTTTTATTTTGAGTACATATAAACATGTTACAGTTAACCCTTGAATAGCATAGGGTCAGAGTCGCAGCCAACATTCCACATAAAACTTTTAACTCTCCTCACAACTTAACAACCAAGAGCCTTCTGTTAAATGGAAGCCATACCAATAGCATAGTCAACTCACACTTATTTTGTACATTATATTAATATGTATTATATACTGTATTCTTACAATATGGTAAGCTAGAGAAAAGAAAATGTTGCTAAGACAATCGTAAGAAAATAAATAACCAATAAGGACCTACCAAGAGTTCTAATCAAGGACCCTGTATAGCATAGGGAACTGTTCTCAATACTTTGTAGTAGCCTACATGGGAAAAAAAATTGAAAAAAGAATGGATATAGGTGTGTGTATAACTGATTCACTTTGCTGTACATGTGAAACTCACACAGAGCTATAAATCAAATATAATAAAAATATTTTAAAAAATAAAGAGAAAAGAAAATCAAGACATCAAGATAGTTGTAGCCTTACCCTGGTTTTACAGTTGAAAAGACTTTTACAGACTAGCTTCTTTACTGGAAACCTGATGCTTTCACAGCCTTGTGAGTAGAATGACTGCTCCAGGCTCAGCTCTGTTAGAACCATCACCTTGATATCGAGCAGTGCTTAGTTCTGTGCTGTATTTGCATTTTTACTGTCACCATAGTGCATTTAGAATTACTTTTCTTCAGTTCTATGTGTGTGTAACACCAGCTAAGTAACACTGATTTCATTCCATGTAAGCATTATTAGACAGTGTGTGTAGCTGCAAGAGACTTATCGATGATTGTCATTACATTTTATCTACCTTCACTTAATACGCTTGAACTGTCGTCTTAACTAAGTTAAGCATCTAGAATAAAAGCCAAAATGTAACGATTGCTGCCTTTCTAAACCCAGACGCAGTTCTGCATTCGCCTGAGATGTGCACTGGCCCCACGCAGCCTGACAGTACCTCCCGAGCTAGCACAGCTGCCGATGTGCATTTGAGACTTTCTAATCCTTCCTTGTGTAATGGAACTTCTTTCTTCTAAAAGTAACTGATATCACTTTTTGAGAAATGAAGCACTATATATTTAATGTAAAAATTCTTGTACTAAATAGAATGAACCTTGACTCTTCTTTTCATGTGTAGATTAAGTGGGCTAAGACCTGATTGTGGCATTTACACAGTATGTAACCTAGCTGCCCCGGGACGGTCTCCGGACACTGTCCTGGTCATGTGTTCCATTTCCTGCCTCCTCCCTGCTCAAAGAATGACACATTATCCTGATTTTTTTTCCCCCCTCTTTGGCTTATGCCTATTCTATTTTAATTAAAAATGTATAAATAAAGTTAAGTTCTAGTCAAAAAAAAAAAAAGAAAATCATAAGGAATGAAAAATACATTTACAGTCATATACTGTGTTTATTCGCATCATGCATTTACGTCACCTGCTTATAAGATGAATTGTCCGTCAGTATCTACATCAGTATTATCTTATATGATACAAAATAATGTAGATAGTATAGGATCCCATTCGGGTTACTTCTCTTTCCTTTCAGTTCTGTCCTTTAAAAAGAAATTATTCATTTGTCTGTGTTGGGTCTTAGTTGCATCATGCAGGATCACTGCTGGGGCCCACGGGCTTCTCTAGCTGTGGCGTGCAGGCTCTAGGGCACGTGGGCTCAGCAGTTATGGCAAGGGGCTTAGTCGCCCTGCAGTATATTGGATCCTAGTTTTGAGACCAGGGATCGAACCTGTGTCCCCTGCGTAGGAAGGTGGGTTCTTAACCACTGGACCACCAGGGAAGTTCTCTTGCTTCCTGCTTGCATCCACCGGCATACGCTTGCCCCCATGTCCAGATGGCTCCTACTCTTTCTACAACTGCATAGCAAAATGACAACCTTTGTATAGGATGCTTTGACTCAACCCAAAGGGTGGAAGCATAGTACGTATATACTCGGGTATGGTGGCTTTTATTGTAAAGCTCGATCAACTGTGTGCAGAAGACATGCTGGGGAGAGAGGCCACACACACACAAATTTGCACTTTAGCATCATAATAAGCTTTGAAGGATTTTGCTTTTCTTTCTCCCCTACTTTCCTCCCTCCCTCAGTATAATTATTATTGACATTCTGAATGGATGATTCTTTTTTTCACCAAAGAGAAACTCTCATCCTCTGCAGACAGTCTCCCTGCAAGGAGGAAGGTTGGGGTGCTTCTACTGTGCGGTTCCATGTCTGCAGTTCCATGGTTACGTGGAAGGCTGTTTGTAGGTGTAGTTACTGTCCTTAAAGTGTGCGCAGGGGAAAACACGTAAGCACATTTTTAAAAGCATGTTCTTTTTGATGGATCCAGATCCCTTTGTTCAGAGAATGTCAGTCTGCTCACCTCTCTGCTCTTCTTCCTCCCCTGATACAGCCACGTGAGCACAGGTCTGAGAATCCACCTACAAGGAGCCCTAATAAAACAGGAACATTGTGTAATCAGCTGCCATTCCAGTCCCTGGGCTCCTGGCACTCTGCTGGATGCTGTATGTGGATCGTTGCATTTAACCTTCAGAGCAGCTCACAGAGGCAGGAACTCCGTTGGTCATACCCATTTTACAGATTGGGAAACTGAGGATCGGAAAAATCAAGAAACTAGTTCAAAATCACATAGCTAGTCAGTGGCAGAGCTGGGGTTTGAACCCGGCTTCCTGGCTCTGGAGTCCCCACTCCTGATTTTTGGCGCTTCTAACACTAAGGCTTAGTTTACGGGATTGTTGTCAAGAGTCCCCAAGCAGGCCTGGCTCCTACGAAGTCCCTGAATTGTAGCAGCGGTGGTGATTAGTGCTGGGATTTGTGACTTACTCTCTGGATGTCCCCAGGCCGTGTCCTGATGGGGGCCTATGTCTCCCCATCACAGCTAAGGTCACTAGATGTTCACCTATTTTCCTGAAAGGCTCAGATGGTAAAGAATCTGCCTGCAATGCAGGAGACCTGGGTTCGATCCCCAGGTCAGGAAGACACCCCCCCACTCAAGAGAAGGGAATGGCAACCCACTTCAGTATTCTTGCCTGGAGAATTCCATGGACAGAGGAGCCTGAGGAGCTACCGTCCATGGGATCACGAAGAGTCAGACACGACTGAACGACTGTCACTTTCATTTGCACTTTATTTTTGTGAGCAAGGCTGAGCTGAGGGCCAGCCCCACCAGAAGGGCAAAGACTTCATCTCTTCGCCTTTGAGTTAATGCACTTCTGGCAGTGCCCCCCCCCTTTCTGCTTGTCTCTGTCCTTCCGGTCTGGTGCCACCTCGGGCCCTGTCCTCCCAGCATGTCGCCACCTGGTGCAGGGGCTTCTCTGACCACGCTCACGCTGGCCTGTGTGTCAAGGCGCTTCCTTCTCTCGGCTTCCCCTTCTGCTGGGCATCAACTCAGTGACTGGGCCTGAGTCTGGCCAATTTGTCTGGAAGCATCACCTGCCTACAGGTCCCCATAACCAGAGCTGAGGAAATTGCCTTCTAGGATAATTTGGAATCTAAATGCCCCCTTGGAAGAAAAGTTAGGACCAACCTAGACATTAAAAAGCAGAGACATTACTTTGCCAGCAAAGGTCTGTCTAGTCAAGGCTATGGTTTTTCCATTGGTCATGTATGGATGTGAGAGTTGGACTATAAAGAAAGTTGAGCGCCGAAAAACTGATGCTTTTAAACTGTGGTGTTGGAGAAGAGTCTTGAGAGTCCCTTGGACTGCGAGGAGATCCAGCCAGTCCATCCTAAAGGAGATCAGTCCTGAATATTTATTGGAAGGACTGATGCTGAAGCTGAAACTCCACTACTTTGGCCATCTGATGCAAAGAGCCAACTCATTTGAAAAGACCCTGATGCTGGGAAAGATTGAGGGCAGGAGGAGAAGGGGACGACAGAGGATGAGATGGTTGGATGGCATCACCGACTTGATGGACATGAGTTTGAGTAAACTTCAGGAGTTAGTGATGGACAGGGAAGCCTGGCGTGCTGCGGTCATGGGGTCACAAAGAGTCGAACACGACTGAGCGACTGAGCTGAGCTGAAATGCCCCTGGATGCTCTATAACTCTGGCACCACAGTGGGGACCACAGTGAAAAGCCAAAGAAAGAGAAGCACAGCCTGAGAGAGGAGCTGAGGGTGGGAGAAGGCACCTGGGGAAGGTGCCCTTGCACACGTGAGAGGTGGGTGCCCCCATGTGGATGGTTCTCGTGTGGTCGTGGGCTGGAGGGAACCACTGGCTACACTCCAGGTCTTCCTCGGGATGCCCTGCCTGCCATCTTGGTTCCCTCCCTGTTGCCAGGAAACATGTGGATAACATCCTGCCTCACTGCGGCGTCCAGAAGCAGCCTCTGCGCTGTGAGTCACCTCTCACATCCCTCCAGTGGAGAGGGCCCATCTGAACCAGGACCACCAGCCGACACCACCATCAGGGCTCAGAGGCTCCCCAGGTATTCCTGGACAACACAAGTACTGATTTGCAAAACAGGGCCTGCTCTGTGAATAGGCACGTTCAGTTGAGTTAGGTGAGGTTAACTGTATCTGCAAACAGAATCTCCAGGGGAGCTGGTTAAAAAGGCCGATTCCAGGGCTGACCCCACATACTCGGAAGCTTGATCAAATCTAACCCTTACTTGGTGCCAAGAATGACCCTCTGCACTTTACATGTGTTAATTCACTCAGACCTGACAAGCCTATGAGGCAGATGCTGTGATTATTGTTCCCCTTTCACACACGAGGAAACTGGCACAGAGAAGGTGGGTAACTTGCTCTGACCACACAGCTCATAAGTGGCTGGTCTCTGAATCCAGACTGCACAGTTCCAGAAACCGCTCGCTGTCCAGCCCGTTTGAGAACCTGCTGTCTCAGGCAGAGAAGTCGTTCTACTCTCAGAAATGGCTTTCAATGTACTGGGCTAATTGGAGTTCAAGTCATGAGCTTAAAGAAAACCTCTTTCATCTATAAAATTCATATTAACCCCACAAACATGCTTCTTTCACCAAAAAGAGCTGAAAAGTTACATCTACACAAAAACTTCCATGAGGATGTTTATAGCAGCTTTATTCATAATTGCCAGAAGGTAAAAGCAACCAGATGCCCTCAGTGGGTGAGTGCATAAACTGTATTGCTTGTAGACAGTGGAATATTACTCAGCACTAAAGAGAAACGAGCCATCAAGCCGTGAAAAGACATGAAGGAAACTTAAATGCATATTACTAAGTGAAAGAAACCAATCTGGAAATTATGCATACTGTAAGATTCCAACCATATGACTTTCTGAAAGAGGCAAAACTATGGAGATGGTAAAAATATCAGTGCTTATGGGTGGACAGAAGGGAAGGAGGGGTGAATGGGCAGAACACAGGATCTTAGAGCAGTGAAAGTACTCTGTATGATGGATACAATATAATGATGGATACCGGCCCTACCTTGGTCCAAACACAAAGCATAAACCCTAATGTAAACCATGGACTTTGAGTGATAGTCATTTGTCAATGTAAGTTCATTGATGATAACAAAAGTACCACAATATTGGGGTGTGTGGATAATGAAGGAAGCTGTGTATTTAGGGGAGTGGGGAGTATATAGGAAATCTCCATACCTCCCATTCAATTTTGCAATGAACATAAAGTTGCTCTAAGACATAAAGTTTATTTTTTAAAAAAAATCACAGTTCTCAGTTAATCAGCCACCTCACTGTCCTCTAAGTGGGATGGAGTTATCTTTCTAAACTCTGTAAGAAGCTTCTGAACCCATGTGGGAGTCATTTACCATTTTGAGGCTCTGATGAAAGTATGGATTCTCTCCTCATTAAAAAGGCACTTACACACAAACACGCATGCACCTTTTATATGTAATAAGCAGGGATCCTCAGGAAACCTACAAACCCCAGGTTGAGAACCCCAATCTCAACACGTTAATCCTCCCTTAGCCGTGCCCCTCCACTCCCATCTTTGTGTCTCTTTTAAAATTCTTGGTCAGAAAGAAAGAATACCTAGGAAAATTATTTGGTTGGAGGCAAAGTAATTAAGGCCCAATTTTACTTTTCCTTGGTGCTTATAAAATTCATCTTAATTAAAGTGCTTTAATGAGACTAGAGCTCAGGGCTGCCAGGACACAGGATGAGACAGGGATTATGAAAGGTCATTGCTCACTGAACCTAGGATGCTTAGCCCTGAAGTGACCCTTTGCCTTGGGTAAGTTTAAAAAGATTCTTCCTGGCAGCAGATGTGGGTATTTGCTTCCTCTTTGAAGTTCGCTTTCACCATAAACTGTAGAGTTATGTTACTATGTGTTATTCAGCAAATGTTCAATTAAGAAATACCTGGTGATGGTCAGTTTTATATGTCAACTTTGCCAGGCTCTGGTGCCCAGCTTTTTTTTTTTTTTTTTTTCATGTCATCATTTTTAAAAGTTTTTTTTTAATTGGAGGATAATTTATTTACAATATTGTGTTAATTTATACCATACATCAACATGAAACAGCCATAGGTTTACCTTTGTTCCCTCCATCATGAAACTCCTTCCAACCTCCCACCCCATCCCACCCCTCTAGTTGTCACAGAGCACCAGGTCTGAGCTCCCTATGTCATATAGCGAATTCCCACTGGGTGTCCGGTTACTAATCAAATACTAATCTGTTTCTGGGAAGGTATTTGTAGAAGTGGTTAACATCTACAGAAGCTGACTTTAAGTAGATTACCCTTGGTAAGATGGCTGAGCCCCATCCAGTGAACAGAGAGGCTTTAGGAGTAAAAAACTGAGAAGAAGCCTTCCTGGAGAAGAAGAAATTCTGCCTCAAGACTGTAGGATCAACTCCTGCCAGAATATCCAGCCTCCCAGCCAGACCTATCAACTGTGGGCCTGACAGCCCTCGGAACTGCATGAAAGTGAAGTCGCTCAGTCATGTCTGATTCTTTGAGACCCTACAGACTATAGCCCACCAGTCTCCTCCATTCATGGGATTCTCCAGGCAGGAGTACTGGAGTGGGTTGCCATTTCCTTCTCCAGGGGATCTTCCCAACCCAGGGGTCAAACCCAGTTCTCCCGCATTATAGGCAGACGCTTTACCATCTGAGCTTTTTAAAAATAAATACCTTAGATGGATAGATTGGTGAATGGATAGATCCACTGATCAATCCAAAGATAGATCTGGATTTATCTACCTGTCAATCGATTGATCTATCCATCCATCTATTTACCTGTCAATCCACCCATCCATCTGCATGTATCTCCCATTGACTTTATTTCTTTTGGAGAACCCTGAATGATACACAGCCCAAAGAAGCCAGTGACCCATATGGGTGACAATTGCTCCCTAAAAAATGAAAGATCGGTATGCTATCAAATGCCACATGCTTATGCATACCCCATGCTCAGAGCTCCTAGCCCCTGGGAGGAGAGATGTGAGCTCAGAATGGGGAGCCGGGAGGCAGGCAGTCCCCTGGGTGCTCCTCCAGCTTTCTCGTGCAGTGGTCTCCCTGAGGCCAGTGCGGCAGGTGAGGGGTCGGGAGGGTTTGTTTAAAACGCAGACTCTCAGCATCCCACCTCTCAAAGTTCTAAATCTATGGGTCTGGGCTCAGACTCCTGCCTTTGAACAATCCCTCAGGTTGATTCTACAACAGGTGACCCTTTGAGAAGCAGAGCTTACAGGATGGCCTCCAAGCCCCAGACCAGACTGGAGTCTGGCCTTCACTCCCAGGACTTCCTCATCAGTCCCTCCAGTTCCAAAGCTGGGAGCAGGGGATGTAGCTTTCAACCCTCTGGGTCTCTGGACAGGTTTAGTGGCCTGACTGTGCCTGTTGACATCCAAGTACTTAAAATCGGGGAAAGCAAAGGCCGGGCTCTGTGGCTTCCACGGCAGAGCCATTAAGCTTATGGACTCAGACCAGACTGCCTTGGGTTCAGATCCCAACTTGGTCTCTTACTGAGTCTTCTTCTTCCCCTCCTCCTCCTCTTCCTTCTTCTTCTTTACAACTATTCTTATAGCCACATGTCACCTGATTTCTCTTCCCCCACACTTGAGGTACAACAGAGTGCACTTGCTTAACTTGCCAATCCAGTGGCCTTTCTGGCCTTCCCCCTACGATCCAAAGTTTAGAACAGTAAAATATAAATGCTTTGGTCCTAAGATCCCGGGGGAGGTTCACAGTTTGATATTGACCTGTAGCCTTACTTTATGCTGCAAACCTCACTGAGCAAGACGGAAAGGAACCCAGGACTCGTGCCAGGTGCTGGCCCGACAACCACCACCAGCCTGGGACTTTCCTTCCCGTGATCAGCGCCCTGGCTGCATGCGGGGTAGCTTTGCCCCTCCTCCAGCAGAGGGGTTGGCCTGCCGCTGCCAAACCTCGGGGTGCGTGTTCTCAGCAGATGCTGCTGGCCTGCGTTTGCGAGTGATGAATAGGGCTGACCTAACGTTGCCCTGGAGCTGAATTAAAGTCTCTCCTGGGAAGAGAGTGATGGGGGTGCAGGCTGGGTTTCTGGAGCAGAGTGGGGAGGAGAGTGGGGATGGGGTGGTCATAAAACATGAAGGTAGGAGGCTCCGTGTTTGTTCAGGTGATGGAGATCTCTCGGGCTGGCCTCCGGACGGTACCGGGGCCCCCTTTCCCTTCCAGCACTTGCTCCCTCTTGACACTCCTTACCTCTGGCCTCTCCTACAAACAGGCTGGGAAAACGTCTGGAAAAACAGTCCTGGGCTGATCTAGCCAGTGAAAGAGGCCACGTGGAGTCTGTTTAGCTTTTTAAGTTCTGATTTTATCTTGTTTATAAAATCCATCTGGAGAGGGGAGGGAAAGGGAAGTGGGCCCTGGGGAACAAGTAACTTCTGACTGCTTGGAAGAAGTGGCATCTTTCCTGGGCCTGGGGCTTGCTTTGCCTGTCACACAACTCACAGCCTCTCCTGGGGGGAGCCTGTCTGCTTATCTGAGAGCAACTCAGAGGCAGCCTTTTTAGCTTTAGCTACTCAGCTAAATGTCACTCCCTCCAAGAAGCTCTCTCCAGGCTCCTCAGGTTTTCAACCCTTTCCCTCATGGAATACATGGAGTTGTAGTTACAGGTTTATTATATGACTTCATCTCTAAAATAGCATCCCAGGTCCTCTAAGAGCATGAACTAAGACTTGTTCTTTTGTAAATCCTAAGGTTGAGAAGAATGCTTTTCACAGAGTAAGGAAGAGTGGATAAATGGAGGGATGAATGGGTCAATGGTTGGATGGATGGATGGATAGATGGGCTGATGGATGGATAGATGGACAGACGGATGGATGGATGGAAAGATGAATGGATATATGGGTGGGTGGAGAGGTGAACAGAGAGGTGAATAGAAGAATGGATGGAAAAAGTTTGCAGACTTGCCTCAAGAACTACCAACGCTTGCTGTCTCTCTCTGAATTTTCTTTGAATATGGTGCTAAAATGATTCCCTTGTCTTCCGCTGACATGAATCAGTAATCAGTACAATAAGCATAGGAGGTGTGACGGACTTTCACCAAAAGGTTAGCTCACTCCTAAAATATGGTTCCGGGAGATCCGGCCTGCGTTTCTCCTCCTCAGGGGATTCTGCCGGGCACAGGTTGGGTGCTTGTCTCAATTGAAAACAGCTGTATCTGCCCCATTTCTCAAACTCCCCCATGGAATATTTGCCACGGCAGACCTGACCAAGTACATCACGGCCTTAGGGATCAGAAACAATTTTGCGGCATCCTTTATGAACCTCTCAGGTGGTGGGAGAAAATTACTCCCTCTTGCTAAGATGGAACGTGGTATTTAACAAAGATTGCTGGGTTGGAAACCAGGACATCCACTCCTGGCCTGGTTCTGCCACTGATTTGCTCTGGGATTTGGGGGCCAGTCACTTCACCTCACTAGACCTCAGCCTCTTTGCAAAAAAAAAAAAAAATTGGGGACTGTACCAGTGCCAAGATCAGCAGGCTCCAGAGAGACAAATGTCTGGAAACCAGGCCCTCGACCTTGACCTTCATGACTCGGGGGACTCTACCAGTCCTCCTGGTCTGCCCGCCCTCTGCTGAGGACACTCCCAGGGGGTTGGACGCAGCCAAGACGAGGCTGTTTAGCACAGTGGTTACAAGCTCAGAGCTTGGCTCCAGGCACTAGAGTTCTGCAGCCTCGGGCAAGTTCCTTAATCCCTCTGGGTCTCACTTTCCTTCTGTCTTTGAGATGCAGTACGCCTGCATGTTGCTTCTGTCGAGTCCAACTCTTTGCAACCCTATGGACTGGAACCCTCCAGTCTCCTCTGTCCATGGGATTCTCCAGGCAAGAATATTGCCATGCCCTCCTCCAGGGGACCTTTCCTGACCCAGAGATCAAACCTGCGTCTCCTGCATTTTCCACTTTGCTGGTGGATTCTTTACCACTGAGCCACTGGGGAAGCCCTAACGTGTACTAATGATGCGCTAATGGTCCACCACCATCCCCCAACACTTCCAGCAGGGATTAGATGGAAAATGCAACACACATGAAATGCCTCATGCAGTGAGCACTGGAGGGACATGAGTTGTCACTACAGAGGCTCTGGGAGATGATGGTGGCTGTGACTCCTGACCTTCCAATCCTGGGCCTTCCCCAGGTGGGGCTCAGCCCCAGGATGCCGAGATCTGTGGGTCCTGGCTTCTAAAGGTGCATTCAGCTGCCACACTGCTGGTGTGAATCTGGTTCGAAGTCAGAGACCTGATGGATTGAATGAAACCCTCGCCTGGATAAAGGGAGCCCAGCTGTAAAGGCCAGTCCTTAGGAGACAGGAACAGGGCTTCTGGCCACCCAGCCGCCTCTTTGTCTACTCCTTCCCTCTGTCCCTGTGGCTCTGTGGGTGCTTTCATCTGAGCAGAGGGCCTGTGACCTCTGACCGGGAGGCGGCTGCCCACCGCAGGCCTGGTGATCATGCAAAACATAAGGAGAGCCAGAGACTCCCGGGCCTAGGAGGGCTGCATTTGCACAGAGGGCCCTGAGAAGGCAGCTGCCCCACCACTGATCATTTTGAGAATGGCTTTGTCTCTGGCCGTCAAACCTTTGGCAGCCAGGCCCTTGAATGCACTGGAGTAACAGGGCAGCAAAGTGGGCTGCTGTTAAAGGTGATAAAGGCGCCTGTCCCCAGGGGCCTGGAAAAGCAGCCCTGCGTTGGAGTTGGAGTCAGCTCGGGCCGTCCTAATGGAGGACCACCACACCCATGCATCGTCCCACGAGTCTGGAGGCTGAGACGAGGAGGTCCAAGGGTTGGTAGGGTCATGCCTCCTGACAGCGGGGAGGGAGAAGCTGCTCCAGGCCCCTCCTCTAGCTTCTGGGGCTTTCTGAGCTCTCTTAAGTGTCCTTGGCTTGGAGATGCACCTCTGCCTTCATCTTCACGTGGCCTTCTCCCCGTGTGCATGTCTGCATCCTAACTTCCCCATTTTACAAAGATAGTCACACTGGATGAGGGGTCTTCCTACTCCAGTCTGACCTCATTGTAGCATTCCATCTGCAACAACCCTAGGTCTGCACGTCGGTCACATTCTAGGGTCCTGGGGGTTAGGGCTTCTGCATGTGAATTTGGGGGAGACAGAAACAATTTAACCCCAAACAGCTGGCTTTTCCATAAGGAGGGGGCAGTATTGGGTACACTTACAGCTGAGTTTCAAAGCTCATGGGAGACAACCCCTGTTTCCTCTCTGCGTAGAAAGGAGCTCGGAGGTCAAGGCGACCTACCTTCTACTGATGGATCGCCTCTCACACCCAGGGTGGTGACTGTCCCTTCTGAGTTTGAATACATCTAGAAAGAGGAACTGACTCCTACCTTCCCCCTCCTTGGACCGTTCTTCAATGGATGTCAAATCTTTCCCAGTAGCTCCATCCCTTGTCTTCAGCTCACAGACATGCTCAAGGATGTCTTCAGCATCCCTTGTCTGAAGCTCCATCCCTCGTCTCAGCTTCAGATCACGGCAATAAGCATAGGAGGACTGATGAGCTTTCAGCTATTGTCACTGTAACACAGACCAAACTGAGTGTGCCACCAGGCCCCATGGGTGGGAGAAGTGCCCTGGGCTGGCACTGGAAGATTCCAAAGGGACCCTGTCTTTGTGATCCACTCCAAGAACTTGACAGATGATTTTGGACTGGTCACCTGGCCTCAATAAAATGAGATGTTGTAAGCAAGTCAGTAGGGCTTCCCTGGTGGCGCTAGTGGTAAAGAACCCACCTGCCAATGCAGGAAACAAGAGACGCAGGTTCCATCACTGGCTAAGGAAAGTCCTTGGACGAAGGCGTGGCAAGCCATTCCAGTATTCTTGCCTGGAGCATGGGTGCACAAACATGCAGTAAAACAAGGCATGCGAGGGTGGGCAGGCCCATGGTGGGCTCTTGGAGGAGTCAGGTGAGCACGGCAGAGCCCAGGAGGGCGGACCCACAGGCTCCTGCCATCTAGCTGGGTGACCACAGGGAGGTTACTCACCCACTCTGGGCTCCCTAGTGTTGGGCGTGGGCACAAGAGCACCCGCCCAAGGGTTTCTTAAGGATGATGCTCAGTGCAGCCAGTGCAGGGATGGGCATAGACAGGAAGCAGGAGGCCCAACTTGGAGTTCTCTCCAGGACACTAGGCACCCTGACCTGGGCCCAGCCATCAGCTCCACGTGTGTCCCTCTTTCCTCCTTAAAGTGGAGTTGATGAAAGCTGGGTCCGAATTGAGGAAACCCTTGTGATATGATCTGAAAATGAGGAAATGCTGTCCAGCGTATTATCATCTCCTTGGATTCCAAGCCTTGGGAGGTGATAGTCTTGCTCCACGCTTCATTGGACCATGATTGTTTTTAATGCTTTGAAGGCGGTTCACAGATTTCCACTTTTACCATGTTGATTGCTGGAGGTCTGTTTTCTTACCTTAACCGTGCTGTGTTTTCTTGGTCATTCATGTTCTGGTAGGTGTGTTTTGTTCTGTACATTGGAGCAAGCAGTCCACAGGATAGCCCAGAGTTGAACACAACTGCAGTGACTTAGCATGCACACCCATTTGACATGGAGAGATCTTCACCAGCCAGCCATTATTAACTGGAGGTGAGGTAGAAGCCAATCCATCAGGGACCCCTGGTGGTGTCCCCAGATATCTGATGATAACTGCATGAGTGACCCTAGGCATGACAGCAGAGGTTCCCAGCTAGGTCCAACCCAGTCTGCAGAACTGTGAGCAAAGGTGTGACTGTTGGTTGTTATCCTAAGTCACTAAGTTTTGCTGGGTTGGCTCCCCAGCCCCCTGTACCCCCCATGAAAAAGGTGGAAGGGGCAGTCAAAGGTCTTGACTCACAGAGGGAAGGAAGGGAGGCAGGCATGCAAGTCCCTCCTGTTCAGTTCTCCCAGCCTGAGCTCCCAGGATGAGCCCTCCAAACAGCTCACCGGCTTCTGCGGGGCTCCATCCTGCTCTGTCTCCACATGCTTCAAGCTCAGAAAGCCCTGGACCAAAGCCTTGCTCCATCTTCTCCTCACCCATCTCTACTGACAAACTGCCTCCTGACAGATGCTTCTCGCTTGGCCAGCCGTGAAAACATCACCATGGAACACTTGAGCTGAAAGACCAGTTTCTCACTTGAGATGGCTACAGCTGGGCAGAGTCGGGCCAAAATAAAATTTTAAAAAATCAATATTAGCTTTGCATCTATCTGACATAAATTTGATTTTATCTAAGATATTAAATCGTTTACACAGTCCCTCCAGAAATGATGTACTTTCTATCCTTCCATGAAAGGCAAGCAGTTGGAAAGAATTTTTTTTTAATTGGAGGATAATGGCTTTATAATGTGTTGGTTTCTGCCATAAGTATGCGTATGTCCCCTCCTTGAACCTCCCTTCCACCCCACCTCAGCCCTCTAGGTTGTCACAGAACACTGGGTTGAGCTCTCTGTGTCACACAGCATCTTCCCACTAGCTGTCTATGTTACATATTGTAATGAGTAAAGATCTTAGTGAACTGAATCTTAATATGCAGATCATAATGAACCGGATTACTATGATGGGATGGTTAGTCATCCAGAGCCAGACATTCTGGAGTGCGAAGTCAAGTGTGCCTTAAGAAGTACTGCTGTTAATAAAGCTAGTGTATGTGATGAAATTCCAGCAAAACCCTAAAGGATGATGCCATCAGGGTTTTGCATTCATTATGTCAGCAAATTCTGAAGACCCAGCAGTGGCCACAGGACTGGAAAATCTCAATCCTCCTCCCATATCTCAAGAAGGGTAGTACCAAAAAATATGCTAACCATCAGACAATTGCACTCATGTCCCAAGCTAGAAAAGTCTTGCTTAAAATCTTGCATGCTAGTCTTCAGCATTATGGGAATCAAGAACTTCCAGATGTCCAAGCTGGGTTTAGAAAAAGAAGAGAAACAAATTGCCAACATTTGCTGGATTGTAGAGAAAGCAAGGGAATTTCAGAAAAACATCTGTCTCTGTTTCATCGACTACACTAAAGCCTTTGATTGTGTGGATCATGGTAAACTATAGGAAGTTCTTAGAGAGACGGGAGTGGCAGACCATCTTACCTGTCTCCTGAGAAACCTGTATGTGGATCAAGAAGCAACAGAACCCTGTATGGAACAGCTGATTGCTTCAAGATCGAGAAAGGAGTCCAACAGGGCTCTCTTCTGTCACCCTGTTTGTTTAACCTACATGCTGAGCACATCATGAGAAATGCCAGGCTGGAGGAGCTACAAGCTGGAATCAAGATAGGCGGAAAAACATCAACAACCTCAGATAGGAGGATGATACCATTCAATGGCAGAAAGCAAAGAGGAGCTAAAGAACCTCCTGATGAGGGTGAAGGAGAAGCGTGAAAAATATGGTTTAAGACTAAATATAAAAAAACTAAGATCATGGTATCCGGCCCCATTACTGCATGGCAAATAGAGGGTGAAGAGGTGGAAGAAGTGACAGATTTCCTCTTCTTGGGCTCCAAAATCACTGCGGATGGTGACTGCAGCCATGAAATCAGAGAACGATTGCTTGGCAGGAAAGTGAGGACAAACCTAGACAGTGTGTTGAAAATCAGAGACATTAGTCTGATGACAAAGGCTGTATAGTCAGGACTATGGTCTTCCCAGTGGTCACACACGGTTGTGAGAGCTGGACCATAAAGAAGGCAGGATGCCAAAGAATTGATGCCTTCGAACTGTGGTGCTGGAGAAGACTCCTGAAAGTTCCCTGGACTGCATGGAGATCAAGCCAGTCAATCTTAAGGGAGATCAACCCTGAATATTCACTGGAAGGACTGATGCTGGAGCTGAAGCTCCAGTATTTTGGTCATCTGATGGGAACAGACAACTCATTGGAAAAGTCCCTGATGGTGGGAAAGATTGAGGGCAGAAGGAGAAGACGGTGTCAGAGGATGAGATGGCTGGACAGCACCATGGATGCAATGAACATGAACTGAGGCAAACTCCGGGAGATGGTGAGGGACAGAGAGGACTGGCCTGCTGCAGTCCATGGGGTTGCGAAGAGTCAGATACGACTGGGCAACTGGGCAACATCTCAATTCATCCCACCCTCTCCTTCCCTTTCCGTGCCTGGAAGTCTGTTCTCCGTGTCTGTGTCTCTATTCCTGCCCCGCAAATAGATTTTTTTAAAAGAAACGATAAAAGAACACTATATAATGGTATGCCAGAATAGAAGGCTAAAAACCATATTTTCCTAGCAAAACAAGAGATAGTCTAATTGGAGTGTCTAGCTAATGGAGATTAACAAAATCTTTTTAGGAAAATCTATGGCCATGTGCTGTTGGAAGAGGGTGTTTGTTATGACCAGCACATTTTCTTGGCAAAACTCTATTAGTCTTTGCCCTGCTTCATTCCATATTCCAAGGCCAAATTTGCCTGTTACTTCAGGTGTTTCTTGACTTCCTACTTTTGCATTCCAGTCCCCTATAATGAAAAGGATTTAACTTATATGCAGAGTACATCATGAGAAACGCTGGACTGGAAGAAACACAAACTGGAATCAAGATTTCTGGGAGAAATATCAATCACCTCAGATATGCAGATGACACCACCCTTATGGCAGAAAGTGAAGAGGAACTCAAAAGCCTCTTGATGAAAGTGAAAGTGGAGAGTGAAAAAGTTGGCTTAAAGCTCAACATTCAGAAAACGAAGATCATGGCATCCAGTCCCATCACTTCTGGGAAATAGATGGGGAAACAGTGGAAACAGTGTCAGACTTTATTTTTCTGGGCTCCAAAATCACTACAGATGGTGACTGCAGCCATGAAATTAAAAGACGCTTGCTCCTTGGAAGGAAAGTTATGACCAACCTAGATAGCATATTCAAAAGCAGAGACATTACTTTGCCAACAAAGGTTCGTCTAGTCAAGGCTATGGTTTTTCCAGTGGTCATGTATGGATGTGAGAGTTGGACTGTGAAGAAGGCTGAGTGCCGAAGAATTGATGTTTTTGAACTGTGGTGTTGGAGAAGACTCTTGAGAGTCCCTTGGACTACAAGGAGATCCAACCAGTCCATTCTGAAGGAGATCAGCTCTGGGATTTCTTTGGAAGGAATGATGCTAAAGCTGAAACTCCAGTACCTTGGCCACCTCATGTGAAGAGCTGACTCATTGGAAAAGACTCTGATGCTGGGAGGGATTGGGGGCAGGAGGAGAAGGGGACGACAGAGGATGAGATGGCTGGATGGCATCACTGACTCGATGGACGTGAGTCTGAGTGAACTCCGGGAGTTGGTGAGGGACAGGGAGGCCTGGCGTGCTGTGATTCATGGGGTCGCAAAGAGTTAGACATGACCGAGCGACTGATCTGATCTGATGGCCGTGTGAAGAGCCATCCATGTTTGAGAGCTCTTAGCTCTGGGAGGGGAAGAGAGTGGCTCCCAGAGAGTGGAGCTGGCTGGGATCACAAGGATACCCCACCAAGCTTTGCATTTTTCCCAAGAGGAGGCTGTGGTCCAAGTGGTAACTGATATTAGGTCTTTTCTCTGAATTAACTCAGTTTTCTAATAGCTCTGCATGGAGAATTAGTGTCCCCACTCTAGAGAGAGAGACAGAAGCTGAGACACTGAGCACAACACAGACTGTAGGGGTCCCTGGGTCTTACTCCTTCTGCACCAGCAACAAGGGCTTCCCTGGTGGCTCAGCTGGGAGAGTCCGCCTGCAATGCTGGAGACCTGGGTTCGATCCCTGGGTTGGGAAGATCCCCTGGAGAAGGGAATGGCTACCCACTCCAGTATTCTGGCCTGGAGAATTCCACGGACTGTAGTCCATGGGATGGCAAAGAATCAGACATGACTGAGTGACTTCATGTCACTTCACTTCACCAGAAACAAATACGTCACAGACAGAAGTTTAGGTGGCCTCCCTCCCGAGCATGGTCTCCGGGGCTCCAGGAGACCTACGCTAAGCATGCCTCCATCTGGAAGGCAACATGTGCTTGGATGTGAACCAGTGGTAAGAACATGAAAAAAAAGGGGGGGTGGCAAAGATGGGGCTGACAGAAGGGCCGGGAGCAGCCTCTGGGAGTGTCCCCTGCTCTCACGGGCCCTTGCTGTGGTCCCAGGAGAGAGGCAGGTGGACAGTTTTTGTGAGGCCTCCCAGAGAGGCTGGCAAGGCTCGGGGGGAGCTTCAGGCTCCATGGACCAAAGGCATCATCCCCCAGGTGTCAACCCTCTTTGAAACCCTATTGCTCCCTGGGGGCGATGGTCATCCTTTTGGGCTGTACTTAAGTCTCCACCGTCTCCTTTGAGATGGCACTGTAATTTGCTCACTTTCTCTCTCTCCCATGAGCTGTGGCCTTTTCACGGTGGCCTGCAAATGCTGATCTAAGGGACCCCCATTCCCATCCCCTCTTACCCCAGTAAAGGAAGAAAGGAAAAGCCCCGAGTCTATTGAAGAAGGAGGTGTCTGGACTGGATGCATAGCAAGGATGGCAAAAGAACTCGAGAATGTCATCTGTGGGGCAGAAAGCAGTAGCCCTAGGGACCTGCCTAGTCCCAGCAAGGATGCTGTCCTTCTTCATGACGCTTGGACAGGTGAGCTCTCTGGGGTTCGGCCCCCTCATCTTTAACAAAGGCTGAGCACCCCCAGGCACCCTCAGGCTGAGAAAATGAAGAGGACAGATGGCCTGAAGGTCAAATGTTTTAGAACTCATGGCATTCTTGCAAATACACAGCATTGTCAAGGGTGCCTAGTAATTTGGAGATGGGACCAGGCATGTGGACCAACTGCTCCATATTTCTTTCTTTCTTAATACTCCTTTTTTTATTTTATTTTTAATTTGGCTGCTCTGGGTTTTAGTTGCTGCATGTGGGATCTTCATTGCTGAATGCAGGCGTGTGGGATCTAATTCCCTGACCAGGGATTGAACTGGGGCCCTTGCATAGGGAGAGTAGACCACCAGGGAAGTCCCTGCTCTATATTTCTTTGATTAAATAATTAATTTATACCCTGCCTTCTTCCAGAACGTATTATAATGGAGCAGCTAAAAATCTCCATTAACATAATTTTTGTATTCCAGAAGTTATTAATTTTTAATTTTAGAAAATACAGATTTAAAAAATACCAACCATCCCCTCTCCTCACCTCCACACTCATTGTATCCATTTTTGTGTTCATTCTTCTGGGCTTTTTTTTTTTTTTCCCTTCTATTTCTGTGCATCAGTATACTTTTAAATATTTACTTAACGAAGACAAGATCTTACCAGATGATTGTTTTTGAACTTTACTTTTTACCTTGTAAATTGAGAATATCTTTCCATGTCTATAAATATAAATTTGCAATTATAATTTTTAGTGGCTCCTAGCATAAGACTTATAAGACTCTTAGGAGTCTGTAATAAGATTGTGCATACACTTGAAACAAAGCTTTTATTATTTTATCTACTATTTTTTCTAGTTTTTCATTACTATACATGGTAGTAGGTTAAATACCTTTATGCAGAGTGTGGAAGGAGATCTAAAGATAAATGAAACAGTGAAAAAAATCATGGTTTTGCCCACCGTATTCCCTTGCCTACCTCAAATTAGAAAATAAAAATGTGCTTAGCTGCTCAGTCATGTCTGACTCTTTGCGACACCATGGACTGTCATAAAAAAAGGTTCAGCCCGATTCTGGTTTATCTACTATGATACTCCTCCAGTCTATTTTTGAATATCAAATGTATTTCTTTTTTTATTTTTATTGAAGTATAGTTGATGTACAATATTATATGTTAAAGGTGTACAATGTAGTGATTCACAATTTTTAAAGGTTATACTCCTTTTGTAGTTACAACATATTGGTTGTATCCTTCATGTTGTTCAGTATGTCCTGATAGCTTGTTTTATATCTAGTAGTTTATATCTCTTTCTCCCCTATCTCTATATTGCCCTTCCTCCCCACCAGATGCAAAGGGACGACTCACTGGAAAAGACCCTGATGCTGGGAAAGATTGAGGCAGAAGGAAGGGGATGAAAGAGGATGAGATGGTTGAATGGTATCATCAACCCAATGGACATGAGTTTGAGCACACTCTGGGAGATGGTGAAGGACAGGGAAGTCTGGTGTGCTGCTGTCCATGAGGTTGGAAAGAGTTGGACACGACTGAGTGACTGAACAACACCCTTCCCTCTCTCCTATCCCTACAACTCTTTTTTTTTTCTCTTTCTTCTTTAATTTTTAAGTTATGAAAATATGATAGCATATTTATAGGAGACAGGAAATACAAAACAAAGTTATGTATAATTCCACTGTCAGTTCAATTCAGTTCAGTCACTCAGTATATTACAATTATTTTTTTAATAGTGTAACTCTTTCATTTTAAAAGAAAAGCTTTCTTTGCTTCACTGATGCCTAAACATGGGCTTAATTTTACCTTTTGGTGCTTTTATGCCAACACTTCTTAGAATGACATTCTCAAAAAGAGATTCCTGGGCCAAAGGAAATGAATCTTTGCAAGACTATGAAGACTCAATACCTAATTGTTTTCCAGAAATGATGTTATAGGTTTATATTTTTAGAGGTGAACCTATTGTTCCACACCCTCTTTGCTAATCTTTTAGACCAAAAGTAGCTTTGCTTTGTTTTCATATGCTTTCTATTGACTAAGGAGGTTGAATCCTTTTTTTTTTTTATGTTGATTATGTGCACTCATTGTAGGAATAGAGAGTTCTTATTCTATCTCATTTACTTTATACTACACTATTTGCCTCTTTCTTTCATCAGGTATCCCTTTGTATTTTAAGATATTAAATCCTATGTATGTCACAGATCACAGCTATTTTCCCAAATGTAATTTATCATTTATGTTTTTTCTTTTTTTAGAACTCTAAGACTAAAATATTTATTATAGTCATTTCTCCGAATATGCTACTTTACTGATATTTCCTTTGGTGGTGTGCTTAGAAAGCTTTTCCTACTACACATTTCCTTCCTACATGTTTACACAAAAGTTTACCTCTTTTTCCTTCTGGTACCTTGATTTTTTTTTTAAATATATAAACCATGTGCAAGTTATTACCATGGTTGTTATGAGGAGGAAATCCTGCTTGATTTTTTCCAAATGGTTAGCCAGTTATTCCAAAATGATGTATGGACTGGTTCATTCTTCTCCACTTAATTGGAATTCCATCTTTATTATATCTGATTATTTATAATAAGTAGAGTTATTTCTTTACTTTTCATTCTGTTCCTTATCTGTTTGTTCCTAAGACCATATCATTCTGTTTATATTTTTGTCACTTAAAAAATATGTTTTAATATCTGGTAAAAATCAATACCGCAGCTTCTTTAAAAAAAAAAACAAAAACTGACCAGTTTCACATATTCTGTTGGTTCAACTTTAAAATGACTGTCAAGTTCCAAAAATAATTTTTTGGGGATGGAGATTGAAATTCTATTGAATGTATATAGTTAGTTTGGGATGGATGAATACATTTATGATGTTAAACTACCCCAATTCTATTTTATTTTTTTAAGTAGGCTTTAAAAAACTTAAAGTTTATAGTTTTCTGACTCTAGATTCTGTATGCCCCTTGCTTTCTTAGTATTTTATATTTTTGTTGTTACTGTGAGCAACCTCTCTCTTCCTTTGTGTTTTCTCAGCAACTACACAAAGTTGCTAGTTGGTTTGTATTCCATCTCCATGAAGGCAGGAGCTCAGAGCCTGCAGGCCATTTGAGATCATCTTTCCCTCCATTAATGTTAAAGTTGAGAGTTCTGGTGGAAGGTTCTACATGCACTTAAATTTGTCGGAAGCATCTGGGAATTCATAGTGCATTCTTTCAGAATCTCTTACCACCCTTAGATGTGATAAACCAAAACACAGGTCTCCCGGACAGATTTCCTCCTCTCCCCAGGCAGGGTGCATTCAGTTTTCTCTCCCTCTGTTTCTCAAAGGAAAATACAAACGCTTCATTCTCACTCTGGGATGTGCAGACCAAGCGGGTTTCTGACGGCCTGTTTCACCTTCTGTGCATCTCACCTAGCACAGTGATAGGCATAAAATTAGGACTCCTAATATAAATAATTGATTTGGAACCACTTGGAGACTAGACTGTACCCAACGGTCCTCAAGGCTGGCTGAATCTTAGAGTTATCTAAGGACTTTTAAAAACCACTGATGCGAGGGAGGCGCCAAGATGGCGGAGGAGTAGGACGGGGAAAACACTTTCTCCCCCACAAATTCATCAAAAGAGCATTTAAACGTCGAGTAAATTCCATAAAACAACTTCTGAATGCCGGCAGAGGACATCAGGCACCCAGAAAAGCAACCCAACTCTTCGAAAGGAGGTAGGAAAAAATATTAAAGACAATAAAAGAGACAAAAGAGGGAGGGACGGAGTTCCGTCCCGGGAAGGGAGTCTTAAAAAGAGAGAAGTTTCCAAACACCAGGAAACCTTCTCACTGCCGAATCCGTGCCAAGCTTTGGAAGCACAGAGGGTAACATAACAGGGAGAAAAAATAAATAAACAATTAAAACTCGCAGATTGCGAGCCCTATGGTAACTCCCCCAGCGGAGAAACAGCGCAGATGCCTGCATCCGCCATTAGCAAGCAGGGGCTGGGCAGGGAGGCGCGGCGCGGGCTGCATCGCTGAGAGTAAGAATCTGGCCTGAATACCCTGAGCACTATCTGAGCGAAATAATTTGGGCTAGCAAACCAGACTGTGGGATATCTACCATGCGAAAAGCCAGCCCTAACCTAAGACACCGCCAGCCCGCGCACGGAACAAAGGACTAAACAGAGATAGCCGGCTGCAGACCTTCCCCCTCCGGTGACAGGCAGCCAGAGCCGGAAGGGGGCAGTCGCAGCCCCAGAGAGACATTATCTATAAAACTGGCTTCTTTGCTAACTAAAACTTATTGGGGGTCTGGACGGTCAACATCTGCCTGAGAAGGTGCACCGGTTTTACACCCAGATAACCGAGTGGCGGGGAGGCGATAAGTCGCAGCATTGGCGCTCGCCAAACACCTCATCACCTGAGCTGCTCAGACCTGGGAAGAGCACAAAACGCAGGCCCAACTGAGTCTGCGCCTCTGAGGACTACCTGAGTGCCTGAACCTGAGCGGCTTGGACCTGGGAGGTGCATGCAACCCAGGCCCAGCCTCGGATTGTTCCCGGCGGAACAACCTAGAGCCCGAGCAGTGTGGGCAGGGAGGCTACACACGCCGTGAGTGGGGGCAGACCCAGTGTGGCTGAGGCACTGCGAGCGCACGCCAGTGTCATTTGTTTGCAGCATCCCTCCCTCCCTCCCTACAGCGCGACTGAACAAAGAGAAGAAATACAGCTCCACCCACCAGAACACCGACACAAGCTTCCCTAACCAGGAAACCTTGACAAGCCACCTGTACAAACCCACACACAGTGAGGAAACGCCACAATAAAGAGAACTCCACAAA
The DNA here is from genome assembly GCF_055505025.1 of Bos grunniens. Taxonomy (NCBI): domain Eukaryota; kingdom Metazoa; phylum Chordata; class Mammalia; order Artiodactyla; family Bovidae; genus Bos; species Bos grunniens. The sequence goes on from NC_141165.1 coordinate 154,036,105, forward strand.
CTGCCAGAATACAGAAAGGACTCCCAAACTCAGCAGTTTAAACAAGATGAAGAGACAGAGGAATACCCAGCAGATAAAGGAACAGGATAAATGCCCACCAAACCAAACAAAAGAGGAAGAGATAGGGAATCTACCTGATAAAGAATTCCAAATAATGATAGTGAAATTGATCCAAAATCTTGAAATTAAAATGGAATCACAGATAAATAGCCTGGAGACAAGGACTGAGAAGATGCAAGAAAGGTTTAACAAGGACCTAGAAGAAATAAAAAAGAGTCAATATATAATGAATAATGCAATAAATGAAATTAAAAACACTCTGGAGGCAACAAATAGTAGAATAACAGAGGCAGAAGATAGGATTAGTGAATTAGAAGATAGAATGGTAGAAATAAATGAATCAGAGAGGATAAAAGAAAAACGAATTAAAAGAAATGAGGACAATTTCAGAGACCTCCAGGACAATATTAAACGCTACAACATTCGAATCATAGGGGTTCCAGAAGAAGAAGACAAAAAGAAAGACCATGAGAAAATACTTGAGGAGATAATAGTTGAAAACTTCCCTAAAATGGGGAAGGAAATAATCACCCAAGTCCAAGAAACCCAGAGAGTCCCAAACAGGATAAACCCAAGGAGAAACACCCCAAGACACATATTAATCAAATTAACAAAGATCAAACACAAAGAACAAATATTAAAAGCAGCAAGGGAAAGACAACAAATAACACACAAGGGAATTCCCATAAGGATAACAGCTGATCTTTCAATAGAAACTCTTCAAGCCAGGAGGGAATGGCAAGACATACTTAAAATGATGAAAGAAAATAACCTACAGCCCAGATTATTGTACCCAGCAAGGATCTCATTTAAGTATGAAGGAGAAATCAAAAGCTTTTCAGACAAGCAAAAGCTGAGAGAATTCTGCACCACCAAACCAGCTCTCCAACAAATACTAAAGGATATTCTCTAGACAGGAAACACAAAAATGGTGTATAAACTCGAACCCAAAATAATAAAGTAAATGGCAACGGGATCATACTTATCAGTAATTACCTTAAACGTAAATGGGTTGAATGCCCCAACCAAAAGACAAAGACTGGCTGAATGGATACAAAAACAAGACCCCTACATATGTTGTCTACAAGAGACCCACCTCAAAACAGGGGACACATACAGACTGAAAGTGAAGGGCTGGAAAAAGATTTTCCATGCAAATAGGGACCAAAAGAAAGCAGGAGTCACAATACTCGTATCAGATAAATTAGACTTTAAAACAAAGGCTGTGAAAAGAGACAAAGAAGGTCACTACATAATGATCAAAGGATCAATCCAAGAAGAAGATATAACAATTATAAATATATATGCACCCAACATGGGAGCACCGCAGTATGTAAGACAAATGCTAATAAGTATGAAAGGAGAAATTAACAATAACACAATAAAAGTAGGAGACTTTAATACCCCACTCACACCTATGGATAGATCAACTAAACAGAAAATTAACAAGGAAACACAAACTTTAAACGATACAATAGACCAGTTAGACCTAATTGATAGCTATAGGACATTTCATCCCAAAACAATGAAAAAAAAAACAAAAAAAAAACACTGATGCCTAGGTCCTAGCCTTGGAAATGCTGGTTCAACACACGGGATTGAGTATTAGCATATTCTAACCCCCTTCCCCCACCCCCACCCCAGGAGACTCTAATGTACCTCCAGGGCTTAGAACCACTAATTTAAATTATGGCCAACTTTTTCATCAAATTATCATTTATAAGCAGCAGAAACACACTATGAATGATTTATGCAAAAAAGGGGGTTTATTTAAATAATATTTAAATAATTATCTTTGATCTTTGGGAGGGCCAAATAACAATACAAATGTCCTACATCATATTATAGATTGGTACCATGATGGCTGAGCACTGAAGAATTGATGCTTTTGAACTGTGGTTCTGGAGAAGACTCTTGAGAGTCCCTTGGAATGCAAGGAGTCCATCCTAAAGGAAATCGGTCCTGAATATACATTGGAAGGAATGATGCTGAAGCTGAAACTCCAACACTTTGGCCACCTGATGCTAAGAGCTGACCCATTGGAAAAGATCCTGGCTGGGGAAAATTGAAGGCAAAAGAAAAAAGGGGCAAGAGAGAATGAGATGGTTGGGTGGTATCACTGATGCAATGAACATGAATTTGAGCAAGGTCCGGGAGATAGTGGAGGACAGGGAAGTCTGGTGTGCCTCAGTCTATGTGGTCACAAAGAGTGGGACACAACTTAGCAACTAAAAAACAGCAACAATCGTGATAAAACTATTGCCCACAGCTGCACACATAGACCAAGGGGGCAGAGCTTGGTTTCAAGGAGTCATTCTCTAGCAAAAAATAATGAACTGAAAATTAGGCACAAAAGCAAATATTTAGAATGAGAGAAAAAAATATCAAAAAACATTTTTAAGAGCTGATAAATACCATAAACATCATAAAATCTAGAAATAGTACATAATAATTTATTTGCCTGACACATCTCATGTTATATTTTTCCATTTCATTTTTGGGCTATGTAAGAATAAGATTTGAGTTTGTCTGTTTTCGTCATGGTTTGACATAGAGTCTAGGTTTGGGGCAGGAAGACCACACAGATGAAGGACCACTTTCATCTCATCAGATGTTAACCCTGATCACCAGCTGGCTGAGATCCAAACTTGTTTTGTATTTTTTATAATTTAGAAAATTTTCTTTTGGCTTCATACTCGTTATTGTCAACATCATGGAAAGTTGTTGGATTGTTGTCAGATTTGGGAAACCTTCTATCAGGTTTCATTTGTGATCCTGAGAGGTCCAGAAGGATTTCCCACAGACGAGCTTCTGGCTCTGTGCATTCCATATCTGATTTCTCCTCTGCTCTCCACATAGTTCAGAACCTGGCATGAAGGACATATCTATTTGCAGGACAAGTCCTGGTCCTGAACCTTTATGACTTGAGGCTGAGTGAATCAGCACAGTGGGAGATTAAAGTGTTCCTGGAAGCCATTCTGATACCAGGTTGGATAGCACATAGAACCACATAGAAGTGTTGCACTAGACCCAGATTAAATGTACCGCCGCTTACCTTCCCCATAATTAGCTTGTCCCTCTCTCAATGCTGCAGCCACTCCAATACCAAGAGTACAAAGGACAGAGTGTTCTTGTGACGGGAAAGGGAGTCTTAACCAATGGCAGTGAGAATACCTGGCTTTGAAGGTTCTACAAAAATGCATCAACATGTTGCTGAAATCCTCTTCTAGGTTTTGGAAGAGCCTCAGTCGAGTGAGGAGGCCTGAAGGTAAAGAGTCATTGGAGGGATTTCCCTGGCTCCAGTGGTTAGGACTCTGTGCTCCCAATACAGGAGCTGCAAGTTCAATCCCTGGTCGGGGAACTAAGATCCCACATTTGCTGTTATTCACTTGCTAAGTCACATCTGACTCTTTGCAACCCCATGAACTGCAGCATTCCAGGCCTCCTTGTCTTTCTCTGTCCCCTGGGGTTTGCTCAAACTCATGTCCTTTGGGTCAGCGATGCCATCCAACCCTCTCATCCTCTGTTGCTCCCTTCTCCCACATGCTGTGACACACAAAAAAAGAAGAAAGCAAGCAAGCAAAGAGTCATTGGACTCACTGTTAACCTGGCTTTGCAAATGCCTCAGTGGATACCACTGACCTGCTTGGCCCTGGACTTCAAATGCTGCAGTTTGAACCACTGCAGTGGTTCAAAGGCATCAGTGTCTCTGGTGTGCCTGCTTTGGCATTTCACCTCCTTCCGATTCACACTTTGGGCAGGTGGTTTTGATTGGCTGAGCCTAGATTATACAACTTGGCCCCAACTGTGGAGAAGGCTGGGGACATATATGTTTATCTGAGGTTACAGGGAGAGGGCAAGCTCTTCTAGTGTGGGATCCCCAAAACCAGAGAGGAAGCTTCATTGCTTGTATTTGCATAAAGAAACACAAAATGATGCAAAAGTGGTTACCTCTGAGGGAAGGATACGTGGGGGACACAACTTCTTAATATGAATATTTGCATGTCATTTTGAGTTTTGAAATGTAGGCATACACTATCTAGTCAAAAATAAAAGTTTTGGTGGGGGACTTCCCTGGTGGTCCAGTGACTGTAGGGGGTGCAGGTTTGGTGCCTGGTTGGGGAACTAAGATCCTGCATACTATGTGAAAAATTAAATATAAATACATAGAATTGTAAAAGATAATATAATCATATTACCAAATGTCACAAATCTGGATAACTTCTCTCTTTAATCAACATTCTCAGCAAGGATCAAAAGAACAACTCTATGAAGTGTACTGCATTTAAATCTGTATGATTTTACGTCACCAAATCCATCCATCCAGTCTTCTACCATGACTCCCCGAGTGGCTCAGATGATAAAGAATCTGCCTGCACTGCAGGAGACCTGGGTTCGATCCCTGGATTGGGAAGATCTCTTGGAGAAGGGAATGGCAACCCACTCCAGTATTCTTGCCTGGAAAACCCCATGGGGCCTGGTGGGCCCCAATCCATGGGGTCGCAGAGTCAGGCATGACTGAGCGATTAACACACAATCTCCTACCTCCTTTCCTGGCCTCTTTTGGAACCCCTCCAAATAACTCATTTTCACAAAAGCACAATGAATTGGCAGTGATTACCCTCACTAGGGAGGGGGAGAATGGTGTGGATTTCCCATACAATGCGGTGTAATATGACTTGGTTTCTTGTTGGGAGATTTCAGAAGAGTTTCTTGCACACAAAGAAGCCCTATCGGAATCAAATACCACGTGGAGTCCTGAGGTAGAATGAACCAGTGGAATGATTCTGAAGATTTATTCATTGTCCAAAGATGAATCTTTTGGGTTTATGAAATTGAGGGTGGGGGATGGGAGAAATCACCATTCATGGGGAAACATGGAAGGTTCCAGAAAGTGTCCTCAACCTCTGAGATCTAATGCCTGATGGTCTGAGGTGGAGATCATGTAATTATAATAGAAATAAAGTGCATAATAAATGTAATCCCCTTGAATCATCCCCAAACCAACCTGCCATCCCCCCTCTCTCCTCACTATCTGTAGGAAAATTGTCTTCTATGAAACCAGTCTCTGGTGCCAGGAAGGCTGGGGACTACTGCTTTAAGGCAGTCTTTGTCCATCGAGACCAGGATTCCTCTTAAGAAGAAAAAGCCCTTGATGAGAATGATCCCTGGAAGGAGATGACCCAGCCAGTGTGATATTCGGAATTAGCAACTTGTTGGGATGAACCTGACCAATCATAACATACTCCAGCCATTATCTTACTGCCAGATATCCAGCTGATTTTCTCAGCCCTTCCACTAATCACTCATATCAGCATTTTCCTTCTCTTGGTCACCAGGGATTCTAGATCTTCTCCAAAGCTCAGAAACCCATGGGATTCAGGAAGAGGAGGTAGAGAGACAGCTAGATCTTAACCATTATCTTTCATGGAGCAGTCAGATGCCACCATCACATAATCTACGTACTGAAAGTCAAAATGTTAGTCTGTCAGTCATATTTGATTCTTTGTGACACCATGGACTGTAGCCCAGCCGGTTCCTCTGTCCATGGACTTTCCCAGGCAAAAATACTGTAGTGGGCAGCCATTCCCTTCTCCAGGGGATCTTCCTGATGCAGAGATTGAACCTGGGTCTTCTGCATTGCAGGCAGATTCTTTATTGCCTGAGCCATCAGAGAAGCCTAACCCACATAGACCCTAGACAAATAAGAGAATGTACACCTTACACTCAGTGGGAATTCAGTAAATATGTTTGACTTAGGGTGGAACATAAGCTCCTTTGGAGTGAGCTTTATGGTGATATTCCTGGAACTGAATCCACTGACAAGTACATAGGAAGAGGTCTATAAATATTAAGCACAAGTTGATTAAATTAATGTGTTGGCTACGGGCTCTGCCAAAGTCTTTCTATAAGGATCCTCCATTGGATTTTTAGAGATGCTCCATGCTCAGTAATACCATTCCAATCCTACGTGGCCTAGTCTAAGAAATGGCAGAAGAGCCTGGCTTTGGATGGTCTCTTCTCCTGGCAGGACAGGCATGGGAACAGATCCTGCTTTCCATGAGCTTCTGAAGAATCTTCTTGAGAAAGCTCAGATTCATCTGGAGTTCCTCCTGTTTCCCACCCAAGAAGAAGGGAAACTTGCCTTCTTTGAATGCCATATGAAACCTACCATCCACTCCCACATCCAGGCCTTGTTCCTGTCCGTCAGCACAATTGGAGTGTCAGTTATTCTGGGTATAATATGCAGAGATGGAAAATTCCAGGTGTCCATGTTAGTCATCACAACCAATGTGATTCCAAATATCTATTTAGTTGGACTTTTTTTAAGCTTTTCAAGTGAACCACTCCAGTCTTGGTTTTTTTTAATGAGAGACCTACCTAAGCATCATAGGATAAGCACCCAGTAAGAACAAGCTCCTGATCTCTCAGCCCTGGGTGTGATTCCTTTCTTCATGTGTACTCATATTCCTTGTTCAGATTTTGGGGCTTTACTTCCCATGATAACTCCAAGGTTGCCTTTAGGCAGAAGAGCCGTTGAGATTCTGTCTGATGTTCTGCCACAGATTTGATGCACTGATATGCTCTGGGCATAGGGCCACTAATCAAGAATGAATGACTCTGTGTGTAGTATAGAATTTACTTGTCAATGCCCTGCCTGAATAAAAGTGCCTTTGCTTATTGAGAGGCCTTGGGCCTTGACAGAAAGTCTGTGCTAACAAAGTGATTTATGGTGGGGAACCTTGGACCACATGGTATCAAAACCTGCCTTTTGGAGAAGATGGGGACAAAAGTCAGCTGTGCAGATGTCCACCTGTGCCTACATGACTGAACTCGAATAAAAACTCTGGACACAACGGCTTGAGCTTCCCTGTTTAATAATACTTCCTGCATATTGCTTCACATCACATTATATCATGGAGAAGCAGTTGTTCTCGGGACAACTTGCATCTAATGAGTCCAGGACCCTATCCTGTACTCTCTTCCCCTGGCTGATTTTCACTGGAATCTTTTCACATCAATGAAATGTAGCCACAAGTATAATGACTTCTCTGAGTTCTGTGAGTCCTTCTAGCAAATTATTGCACCCAAAATGTAGTCTTTTTTTTCAACTTATTTTATTGAAGTATAGATTTATGATGTTGTGTTAATTCTGAAGGTGGTCTTGTAAGTAGACAGGGTAAGGGTCCTTGGAGGAAGAGAACTAGGCAGGACTTTCTTGAAATGAGACAAGTAATTTTTGACCTAGGCCATTTTTTGATCTAAGCCTGGCCACAATGTTTGTCCTTGAACAGGTCTCAATAATAATCTGAAGGGAACAAAAGGATGCAGGAACAAGTAACTATTATCAGGCAAGAGGAGTAACAATAGCAAAGACAATGAATCAGTTGTAAAGACCCCCAACCAGGCTTCTCTGGTGGCTCAGATGGTAAAGAATTTGCCTGCAATGTGGGAGACCCAGGTTCTACTCTGGGATCAGGAAGATCCCTTGGAGAAGGGAACGGTTACCCACTCTAGTATTCTTGCCTGGAGAATTCCATGGGCAGAGGAGCTTGGTGGGCTACAGGCCACGGGGTCACAAAGAGTCAGACATGACTGAGCAGCTATCACTTTCACTTTCAAAGACTCCCAGTTCTGTTTCAGTGGTAAAGATTAGCCTGATGTTTCTACCACCAGATCACTTGGAACCTAAGAGAGGATGATGTTGACCTCTTCTGACCTTCATGGCTTCAATCAACCAAAGCTTAGGCTCCATTGATTGTTTCCACCCCTTCATGAATACTCATATACCCGTGGCTTAAAACTCCCCCAATTTCGCTGTCTGGGGAGACACTGCTTTGGAAAAGATCCCTGGTGTTCTCCTTACTTGCTGCAAGTAATAAATCCTTCTTTCTCCCAACCTTTGTCTTGACTGTATCTCTTGTCTCAACACCCTCCAAGAGATGAACTTAGTTTTAGAGTAACAGTCTTGGCTCAAACTTGCAATTTGTGTCAGAGTGAGAGTGGTCTGGAAGACCCCCAACTTAGTGACAAAAGCGGTGGTGGTCCTGAACTCTGCAGCCCTAAAAGTGGAGCCCCAGCACTAACCCACCTGGCCAGAGTTGCCATGAGAAGCGATCCACATCTGCATCTCAGGCCTCAGACGCATTCTAGTCTTACTCCTGTCCAGGTCGACAGGTCTCTTCTCAGTCATCCCAGGCTGTTCCCAGCAGCCTCTTTCCACCACTGAACTCCTGCTTGCCCTTTGCAGCCTTCACTGCTTCATCCCCAAGCCAGGGTAAGCCATTCTTCTTTCTACTTAACCTCCTGTTGCAAAGTCTCCCTTTTCCATATCACTGCCTTCTCTTACAAGGTACAAACTCAGGTTCATACCTACCCAAATGAGATCTTTCTTCTGACAGCCAGTTCCTGAACCATCCAAATTCACTGTAGCTTCTGAGCTAGCATGTGCCTATCAAACCAGCTTGCTGAAAATAAGTTCCAATAATCAGACATAAGGAGATCCCATTAAAACAACCTGGGAAATTCACTATTCACCACAGAGCTACACATGGAGACCTTGATTTGAATCCTGAAAAGCAGAAGCTCTCTGAATTGAAGAGAAAGAAATGACGCGAGGTACTTTCTTGGTGGTCCAGTGGTTAGGGCTCTGCTGTGTAATGCAAGGGATGAGGGTTCGATCCCTGGTTGGGGAACTAAGATCCCACATGCCATGGAACAACTAAGCCCATGAGCTGCAACTAGAGAGTCAGTGCATCACAACAAAAGATCTCACACGCCGCAACTAAGACCCAACGCAGCCAAAAAATAAATATTTTTTTTAAAAGAGGAAATGCATGAGAATTGGAAAGGACAGTTCTGTAGCTTGTAGAAGGCAAACCAATAAAAACTGAGAGAGAAAGTTAGATTTCCTATTCTATCTTTTCAATAGTGATCCAATGAATACTTGAGCTAAATGCCGTCTACGATAGTATCATGTTTCTTTAAATCTCCGATTAAATGTTGGCGAAGTGCAGTTAAAAACACAATAATTTGGATCAACTCGCAAAGAATTCAATACGAGTTAGGGAAAGTTAGAATTACAGAATATAATGGAAGAAACACAGCTATATTACTTCTAAGCACTTACATAGATTTTTTAAAAATGGTAACCAGTAGACATGTTATGAGCTCATTGTCATAAGTAGACAATTTTCATATGCCATCTCACATTATTTTAATCCAAATTGATGTTACCCAATTGCTTTAATAATGTGGAAAAGAGTTTCCATTCTTAATCAGGTTAAATCTTTTTCTTCCAAGGCATGTAGGTTGTTTGGTAAACTTTATAAACGTCTTGTCCTCATGAAGATAAAATTTGAGAAAAGAGGAGGGATGGGAAAGAAGCCTAAATCAATAAGGAATTACTTGATTTGAATGAGTTGGCATATTATACGTCTACAATATCAAGAGATGACTTGCTTTCCACCAATAAAAGTAGATACATACTAAGAAACGTATGCTCCAAAGAAGGCACTATTCATTGCTCATCTCATTTATTTATGCAGTTTTATTTTCATGCACTAATTCATTTAGCAAACATTTCTTCAACACCTTTCTCATTTCAGGCCTTGTATTTGGTTTTGATGATTCCAAGATGTGCAAAACACTATTTCTATCAGCAAGGAGTTTGCAGGATCCAAATGACTACAGTGTGATGAATGGCTGTCTGGTGTGTTCTCAGAGAACACAGGGTGGGGATACTCTCCTTCTTCCTAACCAATAGAGTTAGCTATTTCCCAGCCTCCTGTACTGTGGCATGTGGTCATGTGACTTAGTTCTCACAATGGAGTGTAGACAAAAGTCATGCCGTCCACAGCGGGGAGTCGGCTTTAAGAGATGGGTGTGCCCCCTCTAGTCTTTCTTTCTCTTGGAATGCGACAGAGTGATTCAGCTTTGCCCACAGATGAGGACGATGTCCTTGAGTCTGGAGGATAATGGAGCAGTGACTTGACAACTTGGAAAAAATTGAGTCCCAGTCCGCAAGCCTGGCACCCCTGAGTGAACAGATGGGACAGAACTGCCCATAAATCTGGCATACTCACTTAGCACTGTTACTTGAGGGGGGGAAGAACAACTATAATTTAAAAACTACTTTATGATGGTGTCTTTTTATTTATTTTTATTATGAAAAATATCAAACATATAGCAAAGTTTAAAAAATTACACAATGGACAGCCATATGCCCACAGCTTGTATCTACCATTAACATTTTACTACAAAAAAAAAAAAATTATAAGCCTATCGATCTTTTCACCCAACTATCCATGCACCAGACTTTCTCATTTTTGGACACAATTCAAAGTATATTGCAGACATCTGTATATGTTCCTTGGTACATTGGCATGCATGTTATTACCTAGACTCCAATACTTGTTTTCCTCTTGATGAAAATGTTATATACAATGAAGTACACAAAACTTAAGTGTATAACAGTTGAGTTTTGACAAGTATTCACCCATATAACCCAAACCCGTCTCAAGAGAAAAATCATTCCATTTCCCCACATGTTTTATTAGGGTATTTCTGTTACAGTAGCTTAGCTTTATCCCAACTCACTCAGAGTAATAATTTTAATAACAGTTCCATGAGTTGAACACCTTTGATGGGTCAGGAATCATATATGCAAATCTTATTTAATTTTCATAATAATGACATGAGGTAGGTATGATTAGCTGTACCCTATAGTTTAGAAAAATGAGGTTTAAGAAATTGTTCAGCTTCACCTGGCTAGTAAGTGGCAGACGTGGGTTCTGCATCCAGGGTGTCTGCCTCCAAGTCCCCCCAACTTCTCACCACCTTCTGGGTGACCAACCCTACCTGGGGGCTCAAAGAAGAGGAAAACACTGAAGCTACATGTTGAGCCTCAGCCCTTGAAGACTGAGTTGACCTAAAGGACAGAGCAGGGATAGGCTTCCAGGCAGAAGGAGCATCATACACAAGGTCAATGAAACATACAATACAAGCAGGAGTGTGTGGCATTTTGAGAATTACTATTGTCTCCATCCAACTAGTCCATCCTAAATGAAATCAGTCCTGAATATTCATTGGAAGGATGGATGTTGAAGCTGAAGCTCCAATACTTTGGCCACCTGATGTGAAGAGCTGACTCGTTAGAAAAGACCCTGATGCTGGGAAAGATTGAGGGCGGGAGGAGAAGGGGATGACAGAGGATGAGATGGTTGGATGGCATCACCATCTCAGTGGACATGAGTTTGAGTAAACTCTGGGAGTTTGTTATGGACAGGGAGGCCTGGTGTGTTACAGTCCATGGGATCACAAAGAGTCAGACACGACTGAGCGACTGAACTGAACTGAACTGATTGTCTCCATCTGCCTACAGCTTAGGGTAAAGATGTGAGGGTGGTCAAAGATGAGAGTTAAAAGTTGACCAGGGTCCACCTGCTGATGCAGGAGACACGGGTTTGATCCCTGGTTGGGATGATCCCACATGCCATGGAGCAACTAAGTCTGTGCACCACAACTATTGAACCTGTGCTCTAGAGCCCGGCAGCCATAACTACTGAACCGACGTGCCATAACTCTGAAGCCCACATGCCTAGAGCCTGTGCTCCGCAACAAGAGAAGCCACTGCAACGAGGAGCCTGTGCACCACAGTGAAGAGTAGCCTCCTCTCATCGCAGCTAGAGAAAGCCTCACAGCAAAAAGACTCAGCACAGCCGAAAATAAACAAATAAATAAATAAAATACAAAATTTAAAAGTTGACCAGGGTTCCAGTGCTTGGCTTAGCAGATTGCACTTTGTCCTCTAGGCGGTGGGAAGCCATCAAAAGATTTTAAGTAGGGAACTGACACAATTAGATTTGATTTTTAGGATACCATTTAGAATATTGTTGGTGATGTAGGGAATTATATGAGAAAGAAACAGGAGCTAAAAAGACCTATTATGAAACAAGTGAAACAGTCCAGAGGCTTCAGAACCCAAACTAGGGCAGTCACTGTGAAGACCAAGAGCACATGTTGTGGAAACAGATCAGAGAATCCCCAATCCTGGTTATTCTATCTTCCCAGGCAAACTTACATCTCTTCTGTATGTGCTCTGATTAAGGAAATCTCCTCTATTAATTTTGTGATAGGAACCGCCATTGTCTTCCATGATATCCTTTATTCCCTTCCACAGTAACAGAAGTTTCAGCTTGAGTCAGTTCAGTTCAGTTCAGTTGCTCAGTTGTGTCCAATTCTTTGCAACCCCATGGTCTGTAGCACGCCAGGCCTCCCTGTCCATCACCAACCCCCAGAGCCTACTCAAACTCATGTCCATCGAGTCGGTGATACCATCCAGCCATCTCATCCTCTGTCGTCCCCTTCTCCTCCCACCTTCAATCTTTCCCAGCGTCAGGGTCTTTTCCAACGAGTCGGTTCTTCACATCAGGTTGCCAAAGTATTGGAGTTTCAGCTTCAGCATCAGTCCTTCCAATGAATATTCAGGACTGATTTCCTTTAGGATGGACTGGTTTGATCTCCTTGCAGTCCCAGGGACTCTCAAGAGTCTTCTCCAACACCACAGTTCAAAAGCATCAATTCTTCCGTGCTCAGCTTCTTTGTAGTCCAATTCTCACATCCATACATGACTACTGGGAAAACCATAGCTTTGACTAGAAGGACCTTTGTTGTCAGCTTGAGTAATCTAGTTAAAAAGATGATGTTTTCCAGCCTCCCTTATAGGCTACAATTATGACCAACTGTGTGGTCAGGTTGGGTCACTGGGATGTGAGCAGAAATTGAGTGTGCAACTTCTCAAAGACACCCATACTCCCTTCCTGCTTCATCCCTTTTTCATGGGCTGGAATATGGAGGTGATGGAGAGCCATCCCTGACAATTTGTTCAAGGAGAAGCTGCTTACGGATGGAACAGCAAAGGATGAAAATGTCTTGGCTCCACACACAGTTGAGCTGCGCCCCTGTACTCCTTGTCTGGACTATTTCATGACAGAAATAAATCTTTATCCCACTTGAGCCACTGTATTTGAGGAGATGTTATTACTGGAATCCAGTGTGAGATAGTCCAGAGTAGCTAAAGAGATAGATTCTCCCCCTATAGATTTTACTCTTGACAACTCAAGGGCAAAATGCAGTTAGGAGAACTGATGGAAAAAATATAATCCTTGGTATTAGAGAGACTGGGGGTCGGAATACAAGCATGCCATTGGCTGGGTGGCCTCAAGCAAGCTTTTTTATTTTTTTGGCCATGCCTCGGGGTTTGTGAGATCTTAGTTTCCCGAACAGGGATCCAGGAATTGAACTTGGGCCTCCTGCCATGGTGTGTGGAGTCCTAACCACTGGACCACCAGGGAAGCCCCTCAGGCAAGCTATTTAACTTCTCTGGACCTTACTTTGTCATTATGACCTAATTGTTTTCTTCTGCAGAAGTGGGTAAATGGCCACGTTACAGTCTACTTTCTCTGTCTAGTAAAAAATTTGTGCCCAGTGGTGGGCCTCCCACACATTGGCTATTGTGGTGTGAATAACTGGGGGAAGAATGTAGAGACAGCCCGCCAGGAGAGGCATTTCACAGCACTGCGGCCAACACCTGCTTTTCCCTCTCATCAGCATCATACCGACTTTCTGATTTTTTAAGAGTTAATTTTTTAAAGAGAGGTTCTAGATTTACAATGAAATTGAGAAGGAGGTTCAGAGATTTCCCATACACATGCATAGCCTCCCACATTATCAACATCAGTCATCAAAATGGCATATGTGTATTTTTACCATGGATGAACCTACATAGACACATCATAATCACTCAAAGTCTGTAATTTTACTTTAAGGTTAACTCTGGGTATTGTCCTTTCTATGGGTTTAGGCAAATGTATAATGCCAAGTGGCTATCATTATAATATCACACAGAGTATTTTCCCTGGCCTAAAAATCATCTCTGCTTTGTCTCTGTACTTCTGTTCCTCTTACCCCAGGCAACCGCCGATCTTTTTTATTTTCTCTGCAATTTTGCCTTTTATTAAATGTCATCTAGTTGAAATCATACAGTATGTAGCCTTTCCAGATTGGTTTCTCCAGCATGACCTTCCTCCCTCCCTCCTCCCCTCCCTTCCTCCTCCCCTCCCTTCCTCCTCCCTTCCTTCCTCCCTCCCTCCTCCCCTTCCTCCTCCCCTTCCTCTTCCCCTCCCTTCCTCCCCTCCCTTCCTCCCTCCCTCCTCCCCTCCCCTTCCTCTTCCCCCCTCCCCTCCTTCCTCCATTCCTCCCTCCCTCCTCCCCTCCCCTTCCTCTTCCCCTCCTCCCCTCCCCTTCCCCTCCTCCCCTCCCCTTCCTCTTCCCCTCTCCCCTCCTTCCTCCCTTCCTCCCTCCCTCCTCCCCTCTCTCCTCCCCTCCCTCTTCCTCCCTTCCTCCCTTCCTCCTCCCTTCCTGCCTCCCTCTTCCCCTTCCTTCCTTCCTCCCTCCACCCTCCCCTCCCTTCCTCCCTTCCTCCCTTCCTCCTCCCTTCCCTTCCCTCCTCCCTCCCTCCTTCCTCCCTTCCCTCCCTCCTCCCTCCCTCCTTCCTCCCCTCCCTCCTCCTTCCTTCCTCCATTCCTCCTCCCTTCCTCCTCCCCTTCCTCCTCCTTCCTCCCTCCCTCCTCCCCTACCTGCTCCTTCCTTCCTCCCTTCCTCCTCCCTTCTTCCCTCCTCCCCTCCTCCCCTCCACCCTCCCCTCCCTCCTCCCTTCTCTCCTCCTTTCTCCTTCCTCCTTTCCTCCTCCCTCCCCCCTCCTTTCCCACCTTTCCCTCCCCCTGCTCCTTCTCCCTCCCTCTCCCATCCCCTCTGCTTCTTTTTCCCCTCCCCCTTCCCCACCCCTCCTCCACCTGTACATCCACCCATGTCCTCAGGAAGCCCCCAGTGCGATGCCCAGATGAGGAACGTCAGGCTGCCCAGGACGCAGCTCCCAGACAGCTCCAGGGCCCTCGGGAAGGGGAGGAGGTCAGGCTTATCTGAATGTCCTTCCAATGTGCAAAGCCTGTCTCCTCTGCCGTTTTTAGCAGCGGCTTAACTCTGCCCTGGGCCTCCTGCTGTCATCCCAGACTGTCCCTCCCCGCTGTCACTGGCGCCCCGCGGGCCCGCTGACAGCCAGCCCGCTTCCCTGACATTGTGAGGCTTCTGCCTGGACGGCAGAGGACGGTGCTGCAGTTACCCTGGAAACCCAAGTGCCTGTGGGGATGGGGACTCTAATGGGACTCCGATTGACCACTGGAAAAGCCCTGGACAAGATGTTAAGAGTTTAGGGACAGTGGTCAGCCAGCTTGCTTCTCTGGCAAAGAATTACAAACCCTGGCTTGAAAGGGGATAAGGGGCCATGTAAGAAGCTCAAACACAAACTCGCCTTTAAGTGGGTTATCTTGCCAGTTACTCGGTGCTTTTGTTTGGTTATCCATGGGGCAGGGGATCAGGAGGAGTTTGGGGTTATACCTGCAGGAAGAGAGAGATGGGGAAGGGATGGAGGAGAGGAAGATGTCTCATTCCTCTGGGTGGGGAAGATCCCCTGGAGAACAGATAGGCTACCCACTCCAGTATTCTTGGGCTTCCATGGTGGCTCAGATGGTAAAGAATCCGCCTGCAATGCGGGAGACTGGGGTTCGATCCCTGGATTGGGAAGATCCCCTGGAGGAGAGCATGGCAACTCAATCCAATATTCTTAGGTGTACCCTGAGAGGGAACAGAAAGCTCAGTTTTGATGAGAGGTGTGTTGAATCCTCCTGTAGTCCCAGCAGCACCATTTGGGGTCCAGGGCATGCAGTTGGGGAGGGGCTCCATCTCAAGCTCCATCTTCTCCTCATTTTGCCCCAGGTCATGGTGCAACTCAGGACCTCTGAAGGCTTGGCTACCCTGAAAGGGGGACTTTGGGACCAGACAACACGTGGCCAATGGGCCAATTCACCAAGATCCTCTCCCTCTGGGTCTGCCATGCCAGGGACCGGCTATGGAGCCTTTGGAGGTGCCAAAGAGAGGCCCCAAGGCCGAAGACTATGAATGAATTCTTTTCATTTTGAGAAATAGTCACAATTGTAGTTATTAGCTATAGCATCCCATTCAGCGATCTTAAACAACATGCAATTTTTCTTTATTGACTCAGGGATGGATATCATATACTGTTTACTGAGCATGCTTCCCCAGGATCTACCCTCCCTTCCTCCTACGAGGTGCAGAAGTGCCCGCTGGACTACATTTCCCAGCTCCCCCTGCAGCCAGCTATGCCCACGTGACTGTGCTGTGCTTCAGTGTCTGACTCATTGCGACCCCATGGACTGTAACCTGCCAGGCTCCTCTGTCCATGGGGATTCTCCAGGCAAGAATTTTGGATTGGGTTGCCATGCTCTCCTCCAGGGGATCTTCCCAACCCAGGGATTGAACCCAGGTCTCCCGCATTGCAGGCGGTTTCTTTACCATCTGAGCCACCAGGGAAGCCCAAGAATACTGGAGTGGGTAGCCTATCTCTTCTTCAGGGGATCTTCTCCACCCAGGGATCAAACTGGGATCTCCTGCATTGCAGGCGGATTCATTACCAGCTGAGCCACCAGGGAAGCCCATGCCCATGTGACTAAGTTCCAGCAAATGGGATGCTGTGGAACTGAGGTGTACCACCCCCAGGGTCCTGTCCTTCAGGGAAGCTGCCTGCCCTCCATACCTTTTATCTGGGCTGGAAAGTGGACTTAGGGATAGTGAAGCAAGTTCAATGAGGGGAGACCACAGGAAGCAGCAAGGAGGGTGGACCTGGCTGACCTATTAGAACTGCTGCACACCTTGGACTGCCCTGGACGGCTCGAATGTCAGGGGGAGAGGAAAATGAACCTTCTCTCTAAGTCTCTCCTGTTTTCATCTCTGTTAAAGCAGCTGAACCAATATACCCTAACAGCATCCATGAATAATTGGCTTTTCATTATGCACACCTATGCGTGTCCAGAAAACATGAGAGTTAAACTTGAACCTCCTTTTTCCTTGAAATGTCACCTGTTTTTGCCTCTTAACCAACACAATCCACCACTTTCCTCAAAAAGGCTTCTTATCTTAGGAAGCTGGCCCAGAATCCTTTAAAAAATATTCAGATTCTCAAAGAGCCAATGGAAAGGTCAAATCAGCTGGTTCCACTCCAGAGAGGGACCCTTGGTTTTAGGAGCAGTAGGGATCTCCATGGGCCCCATGACCTTATATGCCAGATTCTGGTGGCAATTTTAATTTAAAATATTCTGGCCCAGGTCATATAAACATATTTGTCAGTGTGTGTGCCATGGTTTTCGTGGAGAAATGTGGTCACTGTCCCTAAGGCCCCTCAGCTGAATGTCAGCCCTTTACGCTACCTTGCTTTCTCACACTCTGACTGTAAGCCCCAGAGGGCATGAACTCAGGAGACCAAGCCAGTCACCCTGACCTGCTCTCCTCCCTGACTTGCTTTTTATATTCTGACTTGATTGGAACTGTACTTATCTATAGAGAAGTGTTTCTCTCTCTCTGTCTCTCTTTTTTTTTTTAGAAATTAAGCTCCTTTAGAGATTAAAGTTTGGCTCCCTCAGCTTCCTTGCAAACTCACAGTATTAAAACTGGGTCATGGAAAAATAGTTGCTCCATTTTCTAACCAGACGATAGCTTTGGGCAGTGCCAGGCTCTCCTCTACTGGGCCCTCCTTCTGGACGGGTCTCTCTGTGACCTCCCCTTCTCCCTGCCAAGGGCACTCACCCTTGTCACTTACCAGCTGAAGCTGCACTATCCCCTTTCCCTTGTCATCTCTGATTGGTGCTAGTGGCTTCCTGCTTCTCTTCCAAGTACTTCCCTCCTCCTCCCAGGATGCATTCTGATCAAGGACAAGGACGCTTTATTGAGTCATGGTACTAAGGGTGAAATTTCTGGTCTGTCCTCAAGGGTTTAAAGCTCTGAGACTGTCGTGGATTATACTATTATTCAAAAATATTTGCGGGCCCTTCCTGAAGGAGATGATACTCTGCTGTTCCCCTCCCAACCACCAACATCAGGCTTGACGATGTGACTTGTTCTTGACAACAAACGCAAGCAAAAGTCATGGGACATAGGTCCTGTCCAGGCACAAGCTTTAGGAGCCACAGCATGGTTTGCTGTGTGTCTTTTCGCTTCTTCCACAGGCTGGACAATGGTCCAGAAAGAGGCTGCTTCCTCAGCCTAGATCCCAAAGAAGATGGCGTGAAGCCAAATACAGTCTACCCATGATGAACATGCAACTTACGCAAGAAATAAACTTTTGCAGCCGTAAGTCATTGTGGGTTGGGGACTGTTGTTACTGCAGCATGACTTGGCCTTTTCTGAGTGTTGCAGAGCACATGTGGAGATGCGTTCAGACTCTTCCCTCTACGAAGCTGTGGTTTTGCTTGGACTGGACATGCCAGGATCTTGCTGCATGAGGAGAGGATATTGTGGAGAGATTAGTCTACCTCTGCTTGAGGCTTTAGAAAGACTTTTTCTTCCCCTTTGTTCCAGTCTTGCTGTGATCTTGACATGTCTTCCATACCCTTGTGTTCATTCCTGGTCCATCTCAAGATAGAACATAATCTCTCTTCCTGGGCCCCAGAAAGAGACCATTACTGCAAAAGAATTGGTGAGCAATACTGATTTTACTGAGGATTTCACAGGGACGACAGAGGGGTTTTCATACACATCTTATGCCAACTGCTCATTCATGCTCTCTGTGTCACAGTGTACTCTGGGCCCAGAACACTGAGCCAGATACTGGCTCTTCCACTTACTGTGTAACCTCGGGCAAGTTATCAGTACTTAAATTCTATGAATTTTCTCTTCTGCAAACTGTGACAAAACATTTCTGTGTACTAGGGTTTGTGAGATAAAATTCATATTTTATGGCAAGACAATAGAAATTTAAATATGAACTCTTCTCCACCCTTCCCTCTACCCACCCAGGCATTGTGTGTCTGCCTCATGCATTGACCAGTCCTCCCCCGCTGGCAGGAATACCTGCTCAATCATAAAGAGCAACTTTCTCCTAGCATCAACAAGACAGCTCCTCAAAGATAACATTCCTTCTTGATCTCGTAAGGGGTCACAACGGTGCTTAGATCTGGATTGTGTCAACTGTCAGTTACACGTCATTGAATGTACAGTACTCCGTTTCAAAAACACTTAAATAACTGTTTTGACTTCTAACAGGCGCAACAGTTCTCAGAGCTTCCTGGGACGCTCTTCCCAGGTTATAATCCTCAAATCTGGCTCCAAGAAAATTTTCCACTCCTTTCATAGATAGACTATTGCTTAATTTTCATCTACAGGTTATTATTGGTCTCTGAAAAGTATGAAAGTTAGACTTGAACTGACCTCTTCCAGGCAATTCCCTGGTGGTCCAGTGGTTAGGGCTCTGCACTTTCACCACCATGGGCCCAGGTTCAATCGCTGGTCAGGGAACTAAGATCCCACAAGCCACAGAGCAAAAAAAAAAAGAAAGAAAAAACTGACTCTTCCTATTGACAGCTTGTTCATCCTTTACCTCTTTTTTTTTTTTTTCCTGCTAGTAATCTGGAATATCTATGGAAAATGAGACTGGGAAGGAGTATAACACCAGACTCCATAAACGCACAACAGCGTTAGTTATCATTAGCATTCTTTCTGTCACTTAGAAGTCTTCATCAGTATGCTTGCTTTTGTGGGCCGCCCGGGTGGTCCAGTGACTCAGGCTCTATGCTCCCAATGCAGGGGCCGGGGCTCGATCCCCGGTCGGGGAACTGAGTCCTGCATGCTGCAACTAAAGATCGCACGCTGCAGCCAAATACATAAACAGATAAAGTTTTAAAAGGAAGTTTAATAAATGTATACTTGCCTTCTTAAGTCACTTATTCTCACCCTGTGTTTCCTCTGACTTTTCCGTGGAGGATGTCCAACCTCATGGCTCCAGTCTCCTCCATGCTAGACTGCAGCTTTCCCACCCTCCTGGATTTCCATTGTGTGTTTGGGATCCTGGCCTTTGGGCCTGCTTGCTGTCAATCCCATTTCCCATTCTCTCTCTCTCTTGTCAGCTGTTCCATTTGGAATAAATTACCCGCAGAGAACAGCCTGGAACTTGCAGTAAAACTTTGTCCCCAGTAGAAAGAGACAGGCTTGAAGGATTGCATCCAACAGCCTCGGGACCCAGGGTGGAGGCTGGACTCCCTCAGGGCTCCAGCCTCCCAAGCTGGGTCTCCTCACCTCCCCTGCACTGTAGGCAGTCAGACAAGAAGCAGACACACTGGAAAGGAAAGGATGCTGGCCGTTGTTCCCAGGATCCGTGAGCTTAGGCTAAGGTATATCCAGACCTATTGTGTTCTCATTTCAAGGATTTGTCTCTGCTTGAAGAAAACATTTCTGAAAGGAATGCCTTTAAGCATTTATCTCTGCTTGAAGGCATTCCAGGACAATGGAAATTTCTAGTTAACTCAGGCCACCCAAATGTGGCTATGCTCGAACATCCAGAGCCAAGCCTAGGTGGGGCAGATGACATCGAGGTGACGAGGAGAACACGCCCAGAAGTGGCCGTCTGATCACACTGTCGGAAATGATCACACGTGCTTTTATAGTAACTGTGTCGCCGTCTTGGCTCATTCAGTCCTGCGTTCCATTAAGACCCTCAGATTCCCCTCATGTGTCCTTTAGGTTCCGATGAAATGCAGTCTTTAGTGGCTCAAAGGCCATGTGCCCAGGGGTGCAGATTATGGATGGTGGGTGGGCGGATACCTTTTTCAATCTGAGTTTTACTGTGTGAACAAGTTATATACTGAGGCTCACTGTCTTTATCTGTAAAATGATAATGCTGATGATCATCACCATTGTCATCCTCGCCTCACAGACTTGTTAGGGTGCAACAAAATAAGTTATGTGAAGTGTTTGGCCCAGGGCCTGCGACATAGTCAATTCCTGCTGCTGAGTTGTTACTGTTACTATTACTACAGGTCCTCTGGCCATCCAGGCCCCCTTGCAGCTTTTAAAAACATTATCTCTGACTCTCTGAACCTGTTTTTATTGGCATCTTGCAAGGAAATAGTGTCATGAAGCCAAGTACTCACTCTTGCTTGTCCGCAGCGCCTTGCTTAGTAACCAGTGATTGTGACCGATGCCCAGACCTCACTTAGTTTACACTCGTTGCCTTGCACAGCCCTGTGGAATTGTCATTCCCATTCCCATTTCATGGATGAAAAAAGAAGCCCAGGGAGGTTGAGACGCTTTCTTTTTATTTATTTATTTCTTAATTGAAGGATAATTGCTTTACAGAATTTTGTTGATGTCACACAGCCAGAAAGAGGCGGAACCAGGTAAGAACAAACCGTCCTGTGTTATTTAGTCACTAAGTCATGTACAACTCTTTTGCAACCCCAAGGACTGCAGCCCACCAGGCTCCTCTGTCCATGGGACTTTCCAGGCAAGAATACTGGAGTGGGGTGCTATTCCCTTCTCCAGGGGAACTTCCTGACCCAGGGATTGAACCTGCATCTCCTGCATTGGCAGGCAGATTCTTTACCACTGAGCCACCAGGGAAGCCCTGAACCAAAGTCTATCTAAGCTTAGTTTTTTAACTATCACTTTATTTTTTTTTAGCACTTTCTGTGCTCCGGGCACTATTTTAACTGTTTTGCAAGTATGACATTATTTCATCCTAACAATTCTATAAAGTGCAGTTACTGCACCTATTGTGTGAATGAGGAAACTGAGGCACATAGAGGCTGTCACTTGCCGGAAACTGAGTAGCAGAGCTGGAACGCAGACCCAGGTAACCCGGTCCCGGCCTCCTCATGAAGCCAATCTTTCCCGTTCACCTCTTTGCCTCTCTCCAGGCTCACGCGTTCTCAGCAGGCAAGCTGACTGCCTTCCTGGAACACACACAGCCCCCCTTTCTGCATCCCCACAGCCTCTGAGAGCAGGAGCCACTGTTCTATGTGACCTCACCTGGACGACAGAGGAGAACCTGGCCCTTCCACCTCTGCCTCCTCCTTGGAAACCCGTGGGCTTGGGAAGCACACTCGTCAAGCTGAAGGGAGCAGGTGCTTGGGCGGGCTGCCAGGGTGCTCATTTGCAAGTTTTCCAAGAGAACCAACTTGTCAGAGCTGTCCAAGGTTCTGGATCAGAGCCAGAGCTGGGTGGCCCATCTCCCTGCCCATCCCACCACACGGAGGTCCATCCCTAGCAGGACTCGCTTGGACATCAGCTGATTGCATGCAAACAAACAAATAAATAAGGATCTCAGAGAGATAACCTGCCCTGCCAAGCCAAAATCCAACTCCTGGAGGCCTGGATGCTGTAGGCAGATACCTACCGTCTCTTCCTGAAGAAGGTCCCCCCACATCTGCTAGAGCTCACCAGCAGGGGAAAGGGGTGCTTACTCCATTTTTTTAAATAATTTGAGTTATTAGGAAGTGTCTCATCCTGAGTTAGGGCTTCCCTGGTGGCTCAGATGGTAAAGAATCTGCCTGCAGTGCAGGAGACCTGGGTTTGATCCCTGGGCCGGGAAGATCCCCTGGAGAAAGGAATGGCTACTCACTCCAGTATTCTTGCCTGAAGAATCCCCATGGACAGAGGAGCCTGGAGGGCTGCAGTCCATGGGGTCACATAGAATCAAATATGACTGAGCAATTAACAGTTTCATCCTGAGTCAACTCTAAAAATTCCTCTCATTCTCCTACTGCATTTTCTGGAGTAACAAGGACAAGTCTGCTTCCTCCTCCACATGACAACCCTTTCATATTTAAGAGCAGCTGTTCTTTTTAAAAAATCTCCAATTCCCTGGGAGAAATATAGCCAGTTCCTCCATCCAGTATTTCTACAGGATGATTCCGAATTCCTCACTCATCAGAATGCCTTGACTGGAGCGCTCTCAAGGTGGTCAGTGTGCATGCGTGCATGCTGAGTCCTTGCGGTCGTGTCCGACTCTCTGCGAGCCCATGGACTGTAGCCTGCCAGGCTCCTCTGTCCATGGGATTCTCCAGGCAAAAATACTGGAGTAGGGTGCTGTACCCTCCTCCAGGGGATCTTCCTGACCCAGGGATTGACCCCATGTCTCTTAAGTCTCCTGCATTGGCAGGTGGGTTCCTTACCACTAGTGCCACCTGGAAAGTCCGCAAGATGGTCAATACCCGCCTTGAAATAAGGCCCCAGGAAGTGAACCCACTGTTAGAACTGGAGCCAGCAGCAGGAGGCCTGGTGGTTAGACAGCCCTGACTGTGGTCTGGTCTCTCAACGTGTGGGCTGCGTTCATTCTCCTTGCCCTGTGGCCGACTTTGATCTGGACTTTGCACATAAGCTCCTGCCAGTTATGTTTTCCTCACCTTCTAAACTTGGACAGGAGGATTTTTTTTAACCTAAATGCAGGCTTTTGTATTAATTACTGCTTAACCTCATCTAAATCCCTGCAAATTCTAGTCAGATTCCTCATGCTGCCTTACCAATGGCATTATCTTACACTTTTTATTTCATATCATCTTCAAAACTGAAAAAAATTCTCTTACACATCTGTCCAAGGAATAAAAACTGAAAAGAAATTCTGCCAGAAGCAGGGAAAAAAAAAAAAAGCACGGGGTTATCCATTAAAGAGAATCTCCAGAAGAGCATCAATTGAAGAAGCATGCTGTCACACTGATCATCAACAGATTTTAAGCAGATGGCTTGGAAAATAGTTAGAAAGACTGTGACGTGATTATCTTTGGTCAACCAGCTGGTTAACTGAATCCGATTTAAATGCATTGAGTAAGATTTCATCTTATCCACCACAAAGATATCATGATAGTCTGTCTAATGCCTAAGGGAAATCAAATCATGCAAGAAGAAGTCTCTTGAATTAGGAAGCAAAAGCAAAACAAATGAGACTGGGGGGCTTTCCTGGTGGTTCGGTGATTAAGACTCTGTGCTTCCACTGCAGGAGGCAAGGATTCAGGGAACTGAGATCCCACATGCCGCATGGCATGAAACAAAAAATTAAAAAAAATTTTTTTAATGAAATTGGCTTGTTTTTTAAGAGTACGTGCTGACTCCTAGTGATCACTAAATTTTAAAATGTCCACAAATCATCAGTTTCATATTCAAATCCAATAGGATTCCAAAGGCTACATTCATTGGTTTGGAGGTGGGGATGTGGTCCAACCCAGGCGAATCAGAATCAACTGAGAAAACTCTGCTGGAGCTTCTTAGAACTATTTATTCCTCTTCCCAGGTGACGCTACTGGTAAAGAACCAACCTGCCAATGCAGGAGATATAAGAGATGTGGATCTCTGGTTCAGGAAGATCCCCTGGAGGAGGAAATGGCAACCCACTCCAGTATTCTTGCCTGGAGAATTCCAAGGACAGAGGGACCTGGTGGGCTACAGGCCACGGGATCGCAAAGAGTAGGACACAACTGAGCACACACACCTCCTTACCCTCAGCCATGACTGTAGACTCTGGCCTTAGCACGACCTCTAATTGGTAGGCATATACTTCTGCGGTCTTATTCCTCTTGAACTATCCTCCTGCTCAACTTGGAGGACTTAAACCTGCAATGCCTGAACATCACATGATGAGAACCTACTTGAGAATACAGTCAACATGCAGGTAAGCTAGGAAACCAAACAGGCAGCTACTAACTCAAGCTCACTACTAACTCAGCTTTTGACATCCTGACCTAGGTGTCTGGAAGCAGAACCTCACTTGGACTTTTCAGTTACAGAAGCCAGTAATTCCTTCCTTCAGGCTAAGCCCCTAACTTTTTGAGCTTTAAGTCTACATTTTTTTCAGGTCCCCCCTACCGCCCCAACCAATATGTGCATTTAAAGCTATCAATGCCCCGCTAAGTATGCCTTAGGACTTCCCTGGTGGCTCAGATGGTTAAGCATCTGTCTACAATGCAGGAGACCCAGGTTCAATCCCTGGGTTGGGAAGATCCCCTGGAGAAGGAAATGGCAATCCACTCCAGTACTATTGCCTGGAAAATCCCATGGACAGAGGAGCCTGGTGGGCTACAGTCCATGGGGTTGCAAAGAGTCAGACACGACTGAGCGACTTCACTTTCACTTTCAAGTATGCCTTTAGCTGCATTCCCACAAGCTTTAATGTGTCACAACTTAATTAGCATTCAGTTCAAAATATTTTCTAATGTCCATTGTGATTTCTTCCTGAACCTATGTGTTATTTAGAAGTGTGTTGCCTAATTTTCAAACACTCATGACTTTTCTTTTAGTTATTATCTCCAGGTCCTACCAGCCTGTAAATACAGGTACTGGCTCTTGTTTCCTATAAGCTTTTCTTCAACGAGTATTTTGGGGACTCCACCTAGGTGTCTTTCTTACATGGGGTCATGAGTGAGTTATCCCCCTTCAGACGCCACCCCATTTCCTGGTGCAAATTTGCAATGTAATATGTTATCTGCTGCTTATGTCTCATAAAAGCAGGGGCATGGAACCATCTAGATGAAAGCTATGCCTCGTTCACGTAGTGGAGGGGGAAGAATGTCCTTCAGTAGACAGATTTTGTTTGTCTGCTCCACGTCACTTCCTTGAAGGACCTATGCTTCCACTCTACCATATGGTTCTAGTGGGGTTGTCAATCATTGTAAAGTTCCTCCCCCTATGCCTTCCGCTGTAGAAGTGGACATGTGACTCAGCACGGCCAACGAGAGTCTTCTTTGGGAATTTTCTATAGCACTCTTAACAGCTACCCCTTATCGTTGACTTTAACTGAAAGGTTATGAATGTGGGGCTTGCAGGGGCCATGTTCACAGCCCCATGGGAAAGGCCTGCAGAAAGAATAAAGTCAAGTAGAGATGACAAAGGGAATGAAAGATAGAAAAGAACCCTGCTGACATCATTTGAGCCCTTAGAACCTCCTTTATATTTTCCATTTTCATAAACTCACAAATTTCCTTTAACTTATTGTAGTTCAAGTAGTGGTTCTATCACATAAAACCAAAAGAGCCTTGTATTGCTTATAGTGGGTTGAAGGGTGGTGGTGGTGGTTTAGTTGCTAAGTTGTGTCTGACTCTTTATGACCCTAAGGACCATAGCTCACCAGGCTCCTCTGTCCATGGGATTTCCCAGGCAAGAATACTGGAGTGGATTGCCATTTCCTTCTCCAGGGTATCATCCCAACCCACATCTTCTGCATTGCAGGTGAATTCTTTACCACTGAGCCACCAGGGAATCCCATGGGTTGAACGGTGACCTCCAAAAATGGCGACCTCATGTCCTAATCCTCAGAAGCTATGAATGTGACCTGATTTGGAGAAAAGGTCTTTGCAGAGGTAAATAAATTAAGGGTCTCTAGATGAGACCATCCTGAATTATATGGATTGGTCCCCAATTTGATGGCAAGTATCATTCACCAGACAGAGGAAAGGATGCCCGTGTGAAGATGGAGGCAGAGATCAGAATGATGAAGCCATGAGTCCAGGAATGCTGGCGGCCACGAGAAGCTGGAGGAGGTAACAGAACCTCCCTGCGAGCTTCTGAATGGAGTCCAATCCTGGCCACACCTTGATCTAGGACAGCTGACCTCCAGAACTGTGAGGATAAATTTCTATTGGTTTAAGCCATCAAAATTTTCACACTTTTCTATCAGTTCAGAAAGGGAGCCAAGAAGCCTTATCTGGGTCCTGAAGTTTTAAAATGTTTCAGAAAACAGGGACTGAGCCAAAAGACGCCAGGCTCTATTCGAGATTGCTTATTTCCTCTGAACAACAGTCTTTCACTGGTTTACTCTGGGCACGATCTCCCAGGACTCTCCTTAAAAACACGTCTCTGGTGAACCTGCCCTCCCCCACCACTCTCCCATGTTGCTGTTTTCTAGTCATTACGTTGTGGCTGACTCTTTGCGACCCCAGGGACTGTAGCCTGCCAGACTCCTCCTCTGTCCATGGGATTTCCCAGGCGAGAATCTTCCCTCAGCAGGGGTGGAATTTGCATCCCCCTGCACTGGCAGGCGGAGTCTTTACCCCTGAGCCCCCGCAAGTCCCCTCTTCTACCACAGGAGAGTACGGTGAAGCGCACAAAGCACAGCGTGAATGACTGGGCCCACAGCTCACGGCCCACTTACTCAGTTAGTATAAACTACGTGAGTTGGTCAGTGTGGGCTGCTCTAACAAAAATATCAAAGGCTAAGCAGCTTGAATGAGAGAAACGTATTTCCCATGGTTAAGAGGCTAGAAGTCTGAGATCAGGGTGTCAACATGGTCAGGTTCTTAGTGAGGGCCCACTTCCTGGCTTGAAGACAGCTGCCTTCTGCTGTGTGTTCACATGGCAGAGAGAATGTAAGAGCATTCTCTGGCCTCTTCTTACAACAGCACTAATCCCATGATGAGAGTGCCACTTTTATGGCCCAAAGGCCCCATTTCCTGGTATCATCACATATCATCACATATGCAGAGCCAACATATGACTTGGGGGTAGGGGATACACAACATTCTGTCTACAGAACTATGGCAGGTTGCTAGACATATTTGAAACCCAGCTTAGGATATTGTTCAGAGACTGAAGCAATACACTCAAAGCCAGTGTACCCAGTCTTACGGAGGCAGATCATAACTTGCCAGGAATGATTTAGGAATTGGTATGGGACCCAGTTTGGGCCAGTGAGGTGAGAGGAGTAAGTCTGTGAGGGTTGTCTGGGAAAGATTCCTCCCTGATCAAAATAGACACACAAAGAGGTATCCATTCTCACATTATGCTTTTGGATACCATGATATAAAAATACAGTGCATAGAGTGCTGGCAGCCGCCTTGTGACCATGAGGCAAAAACCTAGAAAATCTCAGTGAGCAGGCACAGAGCCCTGATGTCCATAAACTGATGAATTTAGCAACTGTGCACATGCCAACCTCCAACCTCTTGATATATAAGATAATAAAGCCCTGATTCTTGTAATTGAAAGCCTCCTTAAATGTTACCCAGGAATTTTGCATCTTGCACAGTTGTTTTGCTAGTGATACACTATTTTTAGGCTTAACAGGCAAGACCTTAAAGCAATTCCATAACAGCTTTACTCTCTGTGACTCTCTCCTCAATGCCAAAAACCAAATAAAGTTTCATCCTCGTGCTCTGTCTTCTATTGAAACATTTTCCCATGGCTTGGGGGAAAAGAAACAAAACCCTTTTCCACCAAAACCACTGACCTTATAAACCTCAACACATGGTGATCAATGTCTCCAGTGGAAACATGTCACCCGTTAAAAGCTAAGCACAGCACGCCCTTCATTTGGAGACTGGATGAGCGGAGGTGCAACTTTGTAAAACCATGTGCTGAGTTAGACAGGGTTAGGAGCTGTGCTCTCTTAATGCTGCATTTCATATGGCGATGAGCTTTGTCTTGTTTCTTTTCCGTCTTCCCTACATTGGTCCTCTTGAACCGAGGCCAGATTCTTCTCTCCTCTTCTCAGCAACAGGCAGGCCTCCCTGAAAGGGGCTCAAGAGTTCAGGCTGCCGGCTGACTGATGGTGACTAATTTAAGGGAGGTCGAGGAGAAGCCTCAGTTCTTCCGTGCATAAATCCTCCCCACTCTGCCTGACGCAGGCAGCACCGGGTCACTGCCTGCCTTCTAGGAAGGCCCAAGAGAATGCCTTCCAATAGAATAAGAATTAACCCTTAACTGCCAGGTTGAGTATTAAGAGGATCTGGCTGCTGCAGGACCAAGTCTCATCTACTCTGTCTGTCTCATCTTTCGCCCCTTCCATCCTCACCCCTTCCTCGCCTTCCCCACCCCGACCCTATTGCTTAGGCTACCGCCGTGGCCTCCCTGCTGGTGCCCATCTTTCTGCTTTTGTCTGCTACAAGCAAAGAAAGCCTTTAAAACTAGAAATTATCCCCAAATAGTCCTGTCACCCTCCTGTTCAAAATGCCCCAGTGCCTCCTCTCTTACTTGGAATCAGTTTTAAAGTCCTCATCACAGTGCATGTGGCTCTGGTGGGCACTCCTTCCAGTCCCCTTCCTTCACCTTGCTCCTCACCCAGCCCCACATCAGTCCCCAGAGTCAGGGGGCCCAGCAGGACACACGTCTGCCTTTTTGCAGAAGGTGATGCCGATTCTCAGGCTCAGACACACTCCATATGAATGGTCGGGTTTCGCTAGTGAAAGCCGAAGCTGAGAAAGTTTGGGAGACTAGGAAATCTGAATCAAGTACTGGGTTAAAGTTACCGCCCACCCCCAGCCCTGCCACATCTCCACCCGGTCACAACAGACCCTGATGCTGGGGAAGATTGAAGGCAGGAGGAGACAGGGACAACAGAGGATGAGATGTTTGGATGGCATCACCCACTCAGTGGTCATGAGTTTGAGCAAGCTCTGGGAGATGGTAAAGGACAGGGAAGCCTGACGTGCTGCAGTCCATGGGGTCGCAAAGAGTCAGACATGACTGAGTGACTGAAGAACAAATGTCCCAACAGATGTCAAATGCCCAATAGAGAAGACCCGGATCAAGGCCAAGACAAGAACATTCTTCCATCCTGGGGTCCGGAATGGGTATGATTGAAGGAGGTGGCATGTTTTGGAGAGAGGATGATGAGAGAAAATCCACAAGTCCACCCAGCAGGACTCTGTGAAATGAGATGTCATGCTTGGCTCCTTGGTGCTGCGGCTCTTGGACGTCCAGAGCCCAGGATAAGCTCCTGCGCCACCAGCTGTCACAAGGGTGCCCCATCCCAGCCCTGGCCTCACTGAATCCTCATGCTCTTGGCGTCAGCCTCCATGCTGAGGCATACACGTCTTTACCATGATCCCTACTGACATAAAAAAACAGGCCAATCCTAGCCCAGAAGGTCAGGTGGTCATGGCATCTTTTGATTCCACAGAAACACTGAAATGACTTCTCTGAATCAACTTGGCTGTAACATAAGTAACTAGTACTGCGTGCTCAGTCGCTAAGTCCTCTCTGACTCTGTGCGACCCCAAGGGCTGTAGCCTGCCAGGCTCCTCTGTCCATGGGATTTTCCAGACAAGAATACTGGAGTGGGTTGCCATTTCCTACACCAGGGGATCTTCCCCACCTAGGGATTGAACCTATGTCTCTTGCATTGGCAGGTAGATTCTTTACCGCTGAATCACCCTCCTGCAAAATAAGAGACTAGGGTACCATGACTGGGTGGGGAATAGGAAATGGCAACCCACTCCAGTATTCTTGCCTGGAAAATTCCACAGACAGAGGAGCCTGGTGGGCTAAAGACCATAGGGTTGCAAGAGTCAGACACAACTTAGTGACTAAACCAACAAACTAATATTTCCCATGAGCAAAAGTACAACTAAATGTCAGCATCACACTGGGCCCTTTTCATTCCAGAAGGTGTTTATTTTTCCCACAAGGCCAAGCAATAACTTTTTTAAAATTTTGTTTAATTATGTACACATGAGGAAAAATAAGACGCTAGAGGTAATTTGAGGTTTATGTAAGGTTTCTCCCATCTGAAAGGTGGATTGTATTCCTGGCTGGATGTGTTCTGTTCTCTGAGGGTGAAATGAGAAACTTGGGAGATGATTGTCCTTTGGGGGTTAAACCAGGATTCAGCTGGGTCTGCTGGATCAGGCAGGCTCACTGTCCGTTCAGGGATGACCTGGGCGCAGCCCCGCCCCTTGAATAAGAAGTGCCGTGTACCCTAACTCACTCTTGTCTCCGATGCCTGTATATGTTAGACTGGACTTCTGGGTCCCCTCCTAACTTTGTGCAAGTAAGATGTGTTTTGCCTGTGTCACATACACCTTTACGTCTTCAATAATTTCTGACTGTATACAGGGATGTTCGACTCTTTCACTCGTACATAAATAAGGGTATTGAAAAAAAAAAGACTTTGAAATGTCATATGTGATTTAGTCATTTTCCCTTTGCCCAGTCACTCAGTCATGTCCAGCTCTTTGCAACCCCATGGATTATAGTCTGCCAGCTCCTCAGTCCATGGGATTCTCCAGGCAAGAATACTGGAGCAGGTTGCCATTTCCTCCTCTAGGGGATCTTCCTGACCCAGGAATTGAACCTGCATCTCCTGTGTCTCCTGCAGTGGCGTGCAGATTCTTTACCAGTGAGCCACCCGTGACGCCCCATTTCCCCCTTTATGTTTTTCTACATCAGTTTTTATTGGAATGTAGATATGTTTAGTTATGTTTACAAGGTTATGTTAGTTTCTTTTTTTTTTTTTTATTTTTTTTTTTCAAAAATTTTATTTAAAAAAAAAATCACATGCTCCCCATCCTGAACCCTCCTCCCTCCCAACCTCCCCATACCATCCCCCTGGGCCTTCCCAGCGCACCAGCCCCAAGCATCCAGCATCGTGCACTGAACCTGGACTGGCATCTCGTTTCATACATGACATTTCACATGTTTCAATGACATTCTCCCAAATCTTCCCACCCTCTCCCACAGAGTCCATAAGACTGTTCTATACATCAGTGTCTCTTTTGCTGTCTCGTACACAGGGTTATCGTTACCATCTTTCTAAATTCCATATACATGCGTTAGTATACTGTATTTATGTTTTTCCTTCTGGCTTACTTCACTCTGTATAATAGTCTCCAGTTTCATCCACCTCATTAGAACTGATTCAAATATATTCTTTTTAATGGCTGAGTAATACTCCATTGTGTATATGTACCACAGCTTTCTTATCCATTCATCTGCTGATGGACATCTAGGTTGTTTCCATGTCCTGGCTATTATAAACAGTGCTGCGATGAACATTGGGGTACACGTGTCTCTTTCCCTTCTGGTTTCCTCAGTGTGTATGCCCAGCAGTGGGATTGCTGGATCATAAGGCAGTTCTATTTCCAGTTTTTTAAGGAATCTCCACACTGTTCTCCATAGTGGCTGTACTAATTTGCATTCCCACCAACAGTGTAAGAGGGTTCCCTTTTCTCCACACCCTCTCCAGCATTTATTATTTGTAGACTTTTGGATCGCAGCCATTCTGACTGGTGTGAAATGGTACCTCATAGTGGTTTTGATTTGCATTTCTCTGATAAAGAGTGATGTTGAACATCTTTTCAAGTGTTTGTTAGCCATCTGTATGTCTTCTTTGGAGAAATGTCTATTTAGATCTTTGGCCCATTTTTTGATTGGGTCATTTATTTTTCTGGAGTTGAGCTGTAGGAGTTGCTTGTATATTTTTGAGATTAGTTGTTTGTCGGTTGCTTCATTTGCTATTATTTTCTCCCATTCTGAAGGCTGTCTTTTCACCTTGCTAATAGTTTCCTTTGATGTGCAGAAGCTTTTAAGGTTAATTAGGTCCCATTTGTTTATTTTTGCTTTTATTTCCAATATTCTGGGAGGTGGGTCATAGAGGATCCTGCTGTGATGTATGTCAGAGAGTGTTTTGCCTATGTTCTCCTCTAGGAGTTTTATAGTTTCTGGTCTTATGTTGAGATCTTTAATCCATTTTGAGTTTATTTTTGTATATGGTGTTAGAAAGTGTTCTAGTTTCATTCTTTTACAAGTGGTTGACCAGATTTCCCAGCACCACTTGTTAAAGAGATTGTCTTTAATCCACTGTATATTCTTGCCTCCTTTGTCAAAGATAAGGTGTCCATATGTGCGTGGATTTATCTCTGGGCTTTCTATTTTGTTCCATTGATCTATATTTCTGTCTTTGTGCCAGTACCATACTGTCTTGATAACTGTGGCTTTGTAGTAGAGCCTGAAGTCAGGTAGGTTGATTCCTCCAGTTCCATTTTTCTTTCTCAAGATCGCTTTGGCTATTCGAGGTTTTTTGTATTTCCATACAAATTGTGAAATTATTTGTTCTAGCTCTGTGAAGAATACTGTTGGTAGCTTGATAGGGATTGCATTGAATCTATAAATTGCTTTGGGTAGTATACTCATTTTCACTATATTGATTCTTCCAATCCATGAACATGGTATATTTCTCCATCTATTAGTGTCCTCTTTGATTTCTTTCACCAGTGTTTTATAGTTTTCTATATATAGGTCTTTAGTTTCTTTAGGTAGATATATTCCTAAATATTTTATTCTCTTCGTTGCAATGGTGAATGGAATTGTTTCCTTAATTTCTCTTTCTGTTTTCTCATTATTAGTGTATAGGAATGCAAGGGATTTCTGTGTGTTGATTTTATATCCTGCAACTTTACTATAATCATTGATTAGTTCTAGTAATTTTCTGGTGGAGTCTTTAGGGTTTTCTATGTAGAGGATCATGTCATCTGCAAATAGTGAAAGTTTTACTTCTTCTTTTCCAATTTGGATTCCTTTTATTTCTTTTTCTGCTCTGATTGCTGTAGCCAAAACTTCCAAAACTATGTTGAATAGTAATGGTGAAAGTGGGCACCCTTGTTTTGTTCCTGACTTTAGAGGAAATGCTTTCAATTTTTCACCATTGAGGATAATGTTTGCTGTGGGTTTGTCATATATAGCTTTTATTATGTTGAGGTATGTTCCTTCTATTCCTGCTTTCTGGAGAGTTTTTATCATAAATGGGTGTTGAATTTTGTCAAAGTTTCTACCATGCAGCAAAGTGACTCCGCTATACATACACATGTCCTCTGTTTTTTTGGATTTCCTTCCCACTCAGGTCACCACAGTGTATTAAGTAGAGTTCTGTGCAATACAGTATGTTCTCATTAGTTATCAATTTTATACGTAGTATCAATAGTGTGTTTGTGTTTTATGTTTTAACATTATATTACACTCATCATATCTTAGAGGATCCCCTTAAATAATTTCCCATTATCTCTGGCAATTCTTTTCAGATTTTTTAAAAATATCATCAGTGGAATTTGTTATTTTATCATTTGAAATTTTACCCAGATCTGCAGTATATTAAACAGATAAAAGTGCAGCTTAAGCTAAGCTTTTCGCAAGCCCCTGAGGAGAGGTCGGGGCCTTGACCGATTTGAGCCTTGCTGAGACTCAGTTGGGACAAGCTGGGACACACGGGGACCTGGGGCCCCTGAGTCAGTCTGGTGGCTCCCACATTGGCAAAGAAAAAGCAGGGGGGAGGATGAGAGAAAGGCCAACGCATCTCCTGCCACAGAGCCCCCTCCCCACCCTACACCGAGGGATCCCAGGCACCCAACACCCCGAAGAGCCTTCCTGTAGCTGCAGCCCCGCCTTCTGGGCCTGGTCACCCTGTGGCGAGGTAGAGAGAGCCAGACCCCAGGCACATCTGGTTCTGATGACTTAACGCCCATCCATGAGGGAGTGGGTTGAGTTTCCCAGAACAGCTGCGCCCCCCTTTCTACCTCCTCCCCCCGCAAGGAAGGGAAGCGGGTCTGTTCTCCACAGGAAACGTGCTCTCAATAATGTTCACCATCAAATGAAAACACAACCATTCCCTTGTTCAGGAGAATGGGAACCAGTCTCAGTGAAGCTGAGATTCTGTTAAAACACACCATTTCCTCCTCCCCACCCGCTGCCCACCTTGGCCAGGGCCAACTATCATTTTGGAACCCATCACTGTCTGTAAGAAAGACAAGCTGTGTCCCTGGGTAGGGGTTTGGCCACACGTTCATGGGAGGTCTTCTGCACCTGGGATAAACTCTGTGTGTCTGGGTCCTCTTGGCTGTAAAGCTGGGAACAGAGATGAGCTCAAACACTCTAGAATTTCTGGAACTTCCATGGAGATGAAGTGATTAGGATTCTGCTTCCACTGCAGGGGGCATGGATTGGATGCCTGGTTGAAGAGCTAACATCTGGATGCCTTGTGCAGCCCAGCCAGAAAAAAAAAAATGTCTAGAATTTCTGATAACATAGCACAAGCTTCAGGCTGCAAATTCTATTCTCTTTAAGGTGTTTGATGTTAAGACTGTCGGATAATGTGCTGACCTGCAAGGAGCACCAGGACTAAGGAATTGAGACTGGTCCTTGTCTAAACCCCTGCACATCAGGTATGATGGTTCCCCCTGGTGTCCACTTGGCTGGGCTGTACACATGGTGATTTAACCACACTCTAATTTTGGTGTTTCTGTGAAGGCATTTTGTAGATGTAGTCACAGGAAGGTGACCCTCCATGATGCAGGTGGGCCACATCTAATCAGTTGAAGGCCTTAAGAGCAAAAACTGAATTTCCCAAGGAAGAAGAAAATCGGCCTGAAGACTGTAACACAGCAATGCTGCCTGAGCTTCCAGCCTAGTGGTCTTCCCTACAGCTTTCAGACTTGCTGACCCCCACAGTTCTGAGCCAGTTCTTTAAATCTCTTTACTTCAGGCAAGTGCCCCAGATCCATCATCCCTAAGAAACAGAGACAATGGGAGCCCAGATCTCCCTTGGCACATACTTCATTCCTGCTCTTTCCAACAAGACACACAGTCTTCAGTTTTCTCCACAACAACCTAAAAACTTATTTAAAAAATGAACTTCTCTTTCTGAAAGAACTTAGGGATTAGCTGAGCAGTATTTTTCACTGTGGCCCTAGAAACGAACAGCCTACACCTAATGTTGTGACTCAATACTTTCACATGCACACAGACACAATTAGCAAGGAACAAGACAAAAAATTCCCGAAATGTTATTTTCTAGATGTCATCCCATTCGAACATTTTTATTGTACTTCACTAGAAAAAGTCATATCTGAAGAGGGAACCCTCCTACACTGTTAGTGGGAATGTTAATTGGTACAAATACTATGGAGAACAACATAGCAGTTCCTTTAAAAACTAAAAATAGAACTACTGTGTGACCCAGCGATCCCACTGCTGGGTATATATCTGGAGAAAAAACATAATTCAAAAAGATACATGAATGCAATGTTCATTGCAGTACTGTTTACAACAGCCAGGACGTGGAAGCAACCTAAATGCCCATCAACAAAGGAATGGATAAAGATGTGAGATATATACATATATAGCTATGGAATATTACTCAGCCATAAAAAAGAATGATATAATGTCATTTGCAGCAACATGAATGAACCTAGAGATTCCCATACTAATGAAGTAAGTCAGAAAGAGAAAGACAGATGTCATATGATATCATTCACATGTGGAATTAGATTTTTTAAAAAACATGATACAAATGAACTGATTCACAAAACAGAAACAAACTTATAGAGAACAAACTTATGGTTACCAAAGGGGAAACGTGGAGGGGAGGGGTAAAGCAGGAGCTTGGGGTGAACACACACATACTACTATATATAAGATAGGTAGTCAACAAGGCCCTACTGTATAGCAGCACAGAGAGCTCTACACAGTGTTCTGTGATGACCAAACGAGAAAAGACTCTTAAAAAAGAATGAATATATGTACATGTATAACTGAGTCTCTTTGCTGTACACCTGAAACTAACACAACATTGTAAGTCAATTCTACTCCAATAAAATAAAATAGAGTCGTATCCATTCCGTTGCTGGTGTGAACCAAAACTGTCCTTTGTGGTGGATGTGTCGGGTGCCCGTAACAACGGGAGTCATCCTTGAGTCTCCTCTGAGTGCAGTCCCAGTTCAGTTCAGTTCAGTTCAGTCGCTCAGTCGTGTCCGACTCTTTGCAACTCCGTGGACTGCAGCACGCCAGGCCTCCCTGTCCATCACCAACTCCTAGAGTTGACTCAAACCTATGTCCATTGAGTCAGTGATGCCATCCAACCATCTCATCCTTTGTCGTCCCCTTCTCCTCCTGCCCTCAACCTTTCCCAGCATCAGGGTCTTTTCCAATGAGTCAGCTCTTCACATCAAGTGGCCAAAGGATTGGATCCGTCCTTCCAATCCATCCTTCCAATGAATATTCATGACTAATTTCCTTTAGGATGGACTGGTGGGATCTCCTTGCAGTCCAAGGGATTCTCAAGAGTCTTTTCCAACACCACAGTTCAAAAGCATCAATTCTTCAACACTCAGCTTTCTTTATGGTCCAACTCCCACATCCATACACGACTACTGGAAAAACCATAGCTTTGACCATGTGGACGTTTATCAGCAAAGTGGTGTCTCTGCTTTTTAATATGCTATCTAGGTTGGTTATAACTTTCCTTCCAAGGAGCAAGTGTCTTTTAATTTCATGGCTGCAGTCACCATCTGCAGTGGTTTTGGAGCTCGAAAAAATAAAATCTCTCACTGTTTCTCTATCTATTTGCCATGAAGTGATGGGACCAGATGCCATGATCTTAGTTTTCTGGACGTTGACTTTTAAGCCAACTTTTTCACTCTCCTCTTTCACTTTCATCAAGAGGCTCTTTAGTTCTTCGCTTTCTGCCAAAGGGTGGTGTCATCTGCATACCTGAGGTTATTGATATTTCTCCCGGCAATCTTAATTCCAGCTGTGCTTCATCCAGCCCAGTGCAGTCTCGGCTGTAGGGAAAGGTTCTGTGTGAGCCCAGGCTCACCTTACTCTGCCATCGCACTCCACACTTGCTGTCCACAGCTTCTCACCTTGAACCCCTGGGGGCTTGTGGTGGCCACCTTGTCTCCCACACAGGTCCAGACAGGAAGGTGGGAGGTGGACACACCTTCCTCTAAGTGGCTTCTGAGATCACCTCCTAAATCAAAACGACCTGCCCGAAGTTCAAAATCCAGATGCA
Source organism: Bos grunniens (assembly GCF_055505025.1). Lineage (NCBI taxonomy): Eukaryota > Metazoa > Chordata > Mammalia > Artiodactyla > Bovidae > Bos > Bos grunniens. Next base: position 154,073,612 of record NC_141165.1, read on the forward strand.
AGTTCCAAGAAACTCTAAACCAAGACCCACCTCTCTCACTGCAGGGACATTCTTCATATCCAGATGGTCACTCAGGATTTGCTAGTGTCTCCAGAGATGACGGGGTTCTGGTTGTTTTAGCAAAGTCTTCTCACTGTTGAACAAGATGAACAAACAGAAGTGAACCGGGGCAGGGGGCAGTGGTATCCAGGGCTTAACACGGGTCAAGGACAGTGCTTGTGAATTCTTTCACTCTCCTTGTTAAAAAGCAGTTTCTTTCTTTCTTTTTCTTTTTTTAAGTTAAAGTGAAAGTGAAGTCGCTCAGTCGTGTCCGGACTCTCTGCGACCCCATGGACCGTAGCCTACCAGGCTCTTCCACCCATGGGATTTTCCAGGCAAGAATACTGGAGTGGGGTTGCCATTTCCTTCTCCAGGAGAGCTTCCCAACCCAGGGATTGAACCCTGGTCTCTCGCATTGTAGGCAGACGCTTTACCATCTGAGCCACCAGGGAAGTCTTTTTTTTTTTTTTTAAGTTAAAAACAAGCAAATTAACTTTTATTACAGCTTTTGGGGATATATTTACGTACTATATCATTCACCCATTTAAAGTGTACAACTCAGTGGTTTTTCATATATTCACAGAGTTGTGCACCCACCACCTTGAAAGATTTTAGAGCATTTCCATCACCCTCCCCCCAAAAACCTGTACCCGTTATTCCCATTTTCCTCCAACCACCCAGCCCTAGGCAAGCACTGATCTTCTTTCTGTCTGAATGGACTTGCCTGTCCCAGGCATGCCATATAAATGAAATCACGTGGCATGCGGCCTTCTGTGACTGGCTTCTCTCACTAAGCGTCAGGCTTCCGAGGTTCATTCTTGTTGTAGCAGGTGTCAGAGCTTTGTTTCTTTTCATTACTGAATAATATTTCTTGTGCCCATCTTGTTTATCCATTTCTCACTCAGTGGACATTTTGGTTGTTTCAAAAAGTAGTTCCTCATGTTGAGCTGAAATTCTGTTGAGCTAATTCTGCCTTAGAACCCTGTCTTAGCTTTGACCTTCTAGGTGAACCCACGACAAACATCCTCCTTCTGCAGTGAGAGCCCCTTTATTGTGGAGTTTCTTCCCCATACTAACCATCTGCAATTGTTGACATGATGGATGGTCTAGAGCGTGCTCTTCTCCCCACACTGATCACAGTTTTTGACTAATGCCGATTTTCCGCCATCCCACTAAATGTGAGATGGTCGGAGTAGAATCACAGTAAGTACTTATCCTCCTAACCATTCATTTATAGTATTACAGTTAATGATAAGATGACAAGTTAAATGGGAATCATCCTAACACTCTCCGTCCAAAAGAAGACACATCTAATGTATCATTATTATTAGCGTGCTCTGAGTAAACTGAGTCAGGGCCTGGGAACCACAGCAACATCCCTCTGGTTGAGCAGCAGAGCCCAGCTGCAATAATAATTCCGTTTGCTCAGGAAGCCTTTGTGAAGTGGCTCCATACAACTCGTCTCAGCTGTGTGAATGTGACCACATAGTTACTTTCAGCTAAGGAAAGTGTTTGACAGGAATCGGCCTGCTACATGCTGCTCAGTTGTATCTGATTCTTTGCGACCCCAGGGACTGCAGCCAGGCTCCTCTGTCCATGGAATTCTCCAGGCAAGAACACTGGAGTGGGCTGCCATTTCCTTCTCCAGGGGATCTGCCCAGTCCAGGGACCAAACCCACATCTCCTGCATTGCAGGTGGATTCTTTACCGCCGAGCCATCAAGGAATCCCCACAGGTGAATGAAAGGGATGGAGGGGAGGGGTGGGCAGGGGTGGGCAGGGGTGGGGAGGGCTCCCCGTCTCCCTTGTACTCCTCCTCTGCACTTACCATTCTAGCTGCAATATCTTTGCTTCTCGAGTTTGTCTTTCCAAATCAAAAGACGGCTCTCATCTTCAGCATGTCCCTTGTATCTCACACAGGGCCTGTCGTAGCCCCTGTGAACCAAGTTGTGTGCTGGGTAAATACTTTTAGAGAATAATAGATATATAAATGGAGGATGGATGGCTGATAAAGGGATGATGGATGGATGTGAAAGTGCACAACTCAGATTGGGACTTGAACCCACTGTCTTTTCATTGAGATCACACACCTGGTCTTAGGACTGAATTCAGATTCAGAAACTCAGATTCTTTATGTCTCATTGCAGTGAATGACAAAGTGATAGGTAAGAAGTGGATTTATGTGGAGAGATGCACATTCCAGATACAGAATGCAGTCCATCTCGAAAGATGAGTCTGGCCATGGGAGAGGCACACACACTCCATGGAAATAGTGTGGGCCATCTCAGAAGGTAAGAGATCCCAAAATATGGGTTGGGGGTGGTGGTTAGTATTATGGATAGGATAATTTCATAGGCTAATGAGTGGGAGGATTATTAAAAGTATTTGGGGGGAGGGGTGGAGATTTCCAGGAACTGGGCCACTGCCCACTTTTGCCCTTTTATGGTCAGCCTAGGAACTGTCATGGCACCTGCGGGTGTGTCGTTTAGCATGCCGATGCATTACAGTGAGCATACAGTGAAGCTCAAGGTCAACTGGAAGTCAAATCTTCCACCATCTCGGACCTATGGGTTCTAGCCAGTTTTTGTCATATCCTCAATGGCATAGAAAGAAAGAAATAAAATGAAGTTGCTCAGTCGTGTCCAACTCTTTGCAACCCCATGGACCGTAGCCTACCAGGCTCCTCCATCCGTGGAATTTTCCAGGCAAGAGTACTGGAATGGGTTGCCATTTCCTTCTCCAGAGGATCTTCCCGACCCAAGGATCGAACCTGAGTCTCCCACATTGCAGGCAGATGCTTTACCATCTGAGCCACCAGGGAAGCCCCTCAACAATCCCCTAGGATTCTTTTAAAGGTTGATTTTAAACTTGATTGATTCCTCTTGTTTCAGGTGGATGACAGATGATGGATAGTTGGAGGATGGATGGATGGATAAAGGGAGGAAGGGAGAGAAAGAGTGAAAAAAAAACCCACAACCACAAACAGAATCATTACTTGAGAGATTGATCAAAAACTTGCACTGAGAAGCTCGTCTGGTTCTGAGTGTGGCCAGCTGCTGGAGGCTCACCCTACCTCTTCCAGTTGGTCAAAGAATGTGCCTTTCCCACATACCTGTATCAGTGTCAGACCCCTCAGGAGCCTGGAGAAAACTGGGTTGCTTACCTTAATAACTCAGACAATGTGCATGATAGGCTCTGCACTGTAGCTCCTCATCTGAATGTGCGCTGTGTGGGGGCAGTGACATCATTGGTCCTTTAGTACCTTTGGGGACAGGGAGCTGGTAGGCACTGTCTCTGCCCAAACTGATAGATGCAGTCTTAACCCCGACCCTTCACCTCAGGGCTCAGAGGCAGAAAACTGAGGATTAAAGAACATCAGATGATTATGCGGCTTAAAAAACCTGGGGTCACCTTGCCCAACGACTTCTTTGTACAGATGAGGAAACTGAGCACAAGAGAGGAACAGTGTCTTCTCCAAGGTCACACAAGTAGTTAATAATTGGTCCAGAAATTGGGCCTAAGTTACACGTGATTCCTGCTTTCTTGCCCCCAGGATTCCTCTCTAACATCCTTGTTCAATCAGTTTGTAAAGAACAGCACTCATCTCGAACACACTGCCATTGACCATTGAAATGACAGCTTCCTAGCAATCCCAGAAGAGCAGAGATGAGGGCTACTAATTCTCTTCTTTTCCTTTTTTTTTTTTTTTTTGAGCTTGTTGACTCCACGATAGGGTGTCTGGGCTCCTTTCAAATTCCTTTCTTCAAGAATGTTCTCTAGCTCCTGGTTTGGCCCAGTGGCAATGAGGCTGAGATGTGCTGACGGCATTGGGAGCCTTGGAGAGACAGCCTTTGAGAAGAGAGTGGCGCCTCTGATGACGCACCCCTCATCACGGGACTTGGTGGGCTTAAAAAAGCTCTTTCAAATCACTCTGATTATTTCCCCTGGTGGAGATCTGGCCCAAAATATCCAGCAGACCATTCCCAGTGTACTTTTCAAAGCTTCGATGCTGCTAGGATAGCGATCTTCTTGGGAAATGCACCTGCTATTACATAACAAGGGTTGGCGCTTTCCTGTTTTAGCAGATAAAACAGCTGCTGTGTATTGGGGTAGGGAGTAAGAATTCATTGAAATTGTACCCCATACTCAGCCCTGACACTGACACTTTCTGCCCCAAGAATTCTTTAAACTAGAGAGACAACTCATTTTGGCCTCTGGTGAAAAGCAAGAATATTGATTTGGGAATCCAAAGACTTGATTCTTCTGATGTTGGGTGAGTCATCTAACCTGTCTGAGGTCTGGTTTTTCCTCTATGAAGCAACAATAATAGTAATAACAGATAAGTCACAGGTTGATGTTACAAGTATCAAAAGAATCATTGAAATAAAAATTACCGCTAAAGAACAAATTATTCAATGATATTTGTGAAAGCACTGTAGACTTAATTCAAGGGGGTGGATGCCCATAGGTGTAGGACCACAGCACTGGGGAGAAACTGGACTCATCTCTGAATAACCACCTGGGTTAATGGGATTTCAGAGCCAAGGAGCAGGGAGGGGGGTCAGTGAATAGAAAATGACTGAGAGGAAACATGAAGAACAAGAGGGGATTCTTGCTAAATCAACCAAGCAGGATTCTTGCTGAAGGCAGGTGAGGGTGACCAGACGTCACCTGGGGGATCACGGAGGATGAGCGTCAAATAACAAAGATGGGGGATTCTGGTTAAGCTGACGTAGTGGGATTCTTGCTAACACTGGACAAAACAGAGACAAATGTGAACGTTCAAAAGTCAAGGCCTAGTTGAAGAGTTCAAAAGAACATGAGTAGGGATTAGTTGAGGAGAAAATCTTTGTCCATATGAGACACGTGGGAAGGGGGCAGGGCATAACTTTTAAAAGAAAGACACAGCCCTTAAGAACAGAGTAGGACAAAAACTGGTTAGAACTGATTAGGCTCAAAATCGTGGAAGATTTGACTTGAGATCCTGAGCCAGGGCTTCCCAGGTGGCGCAGTGGTAAAGAATTTGTCTGCCAATGCAGGAGGGTCAAGAGTGCAGGTTCACTTCCTGGGTAGGGACGATCCCTTGGTGTAAGAAATGGTGACCCGCTTCAGGAATCCTGCCTAGAAAATACCATGGACAGAGGAGCTTGGCAGGCTACAGCCTATGGGGTCACCAAGAGTCGGACACAACTTAGCGGCTGAGCATACACACATACATACATACAGACTTTGAGCTTCATTATACATTCATTATAATATATTAGCATATGGACCAGCACCATGCCAGTTCCAAGGCCACCATCAAAGATCAAAAAGTGGAAGGTGGCCCAGTTCCTGGAAATCTCCACCCATCCCTCCAAAATAGTTGGAATAATCCTCCTGCTTTTTATCTGTGAAATTACCGAGCCCATAGAAACTAATCATTCCATGTTTTAAGGCCACTGTCACCTTCTCAGATGGACTGCCTTCTCTCTATGAAATGTGTATCTCTCTCAAATGAACCTGCTTTCACTTTACTATGGCTCCCTCTTGAATTCTTTCCTGCGTGAAGCCAAGGACATTTCTTGGCAGCCCATCCCAGACACTAGCTGGAGACCTGGGACATGACCATCCTCTCATGCCCTGTTCTCCTGCAACACCTGTGTGTGTGTGTGTGTGGTGTGTGTGTGTTAATTACTCAGTTGTGTCTAACTCTTTGCAATGCAATGGACTGTAGTCTGCCAGGCTTGTCTGTCCATGGGATTTCCTAGGCAAGAACACTGGAGTGGGTTGCCATTTCCTTCTCCAGGGGATCTTCTCGACCCAGGGATCGAACCTAGATCTCCTGCATTGCAGGCAGATTCTTTACCATTTGAGCCCCTAGGGAAGCTCGAGACCTGGGACATGACCATCTCTCATGCCCCATTCTCCTGCAACACATACAAATATCAAAAGTCTTCCAACTTGGTTGTTTGGGAAAGACTGATGGTAAAAGTTGAGTAAATGGAGAAACCAAAGCACCCACATCCTTAGAAACCAGCCCAGCAACTGACTTTCAAGCCAATCTTACCTTGCCTAGGTGTGATGGTATATAGTGCAGAACACTGCTTCCTCGCGACACAGATGCCATGAAAAGTCATCTCTGAATGTATTTTATTTTATACTTTCTGATTTTGCACATAAGGAAACAGTGGAGCAGAGACTAATGGTTCAAAATTGCACAGTGAATCAGCTGGGAAACATCTGCGGATCCATTGGCTTCCCACATGCTTCCCCACCTGAACCACAGGACCTCAGGATGCCGTGTGACCTCTTCCTGGGGACCCCAGCTGGGGTCTCCTATTTCTCTCCTGGGCTCAGGATTTCGGATCACTTTTGACAGTCACTTTGGGGTCCTTTGGACTATGCATGCTTAGTCGATTCAGTCGTGTCCGAATCTCTGCGACCCCATGGACCATGGCATGCCAGGCTCCTCTGTCCATGGGATTCTCCAGGCAAGAATACTGGAGTGGGTTGCCATTTCTTTGGACTATGAGTATGTTTGAAAATGGGCTTCCCTGGTGGCTTAGACGGTAAAGAATCCACCTACAATGCAGGAGACATGGGTTTGATCCCTGGGTTGGGAAGATCCCCTGAGGAGGGCATGGCAACCCAAGCCAGTATTCTTGCCTGCAGAATCCCTATGGACAGAGGAGCCTGGCAGGCCATGGTCCATGGGGTTGCAGAGTCAGACCCAACTGAGCAACTAAGCACAGCACAGCACATATTTTAAAATATGCTTCTTTTTTAAAAAAAACAATCTCTTGAAGGGGAGAGGTAGTGTGGTAAGGAGGCTCAAGAGGGAGGGGATAAATGTATACTTACAGCTGATTCTCATTGTATAGCAGAAACCAGTACAACATTGTAAAGCAATTATCCTCCAATCAAAAATTTAAAAAGTAAATAAAATTTAAAAAGCAAGTTCTCAAGCCCACTCTTTTGTCAAGGAGGCAAAAAGACAGACTCGATTTAACATATCAAAGGAAACTGAATTTCCCCTGTCACCTTTCAGGCCACTTCCAGTAGGGCAGAGCCCGAACACAATGGTTTTGCTGGGAGGCAAGTAGAACAATGCAGTGTTACCTTGTGAGCCTCTTTCTCACCACCTGCTCTCTCACGACACTTTTCAGTTAAAAAAGACATATAGGGTTGAAGAATTTGCACTAAAGAGAAAAAAAAGTGAGAGGCAAAAACACAGTGAGATGAAAATTAGATTTCAGAGAAGAAATGAGCAGACCAGAGCGAGCTGGCAGCTCTCACAGCTGGTTAATCATCAGTGGGCACAGCCTTGAGGGTGTTGAACCCTGAGTGGCCCCTTGGTGGGCATTGAATGGCATCATGCTGGTTGGAGGGAAATCTATCGCAGTCCCCTTCCCCTGCTCAGCCTCCAAGGCCCCACTCTGGGCTGCAATTGAACTTTTCAACTTGGAAGATAAACATCAGGAATCCAAAGGGATTGATTCAGAGGCTCCCTGGAGAGGGCTAAGAGGTTGTCCTGGCAGGAAGCAGGAGAGGCCACAGGCTAAAGGAAAGGGCAGTCAGAGCAGGGAAGTCTGCACAAATTTCACAGCCCCCGAGCTTGGGGCAGAGTCTCAGCAGTGTTTGGGGAAACAGGGAGAGAGAGAAAACAGGATGGGGGCTTTAAGGAGAGAAGGAAGCTGGAGGCAATGAGAAAGACGGGTCCAGACAAGCAAGGGGGAGTGAAAAATGAGAAGGGAATCATTTGAGGTGCACAAGTGAAAGGGAAACTTCTCTCAAGACTTATGAAACCAAAACCACACGAACTTGCCTCCGTTCTTATTTTCTAAAATTAACGGCAGACTTTCAGAAGTAGCCTAGATTCTGAACACAGCTTTAAAGGGCTCTGCACTTTAAAACAATGTTTGAAAGGAGATCCTACATAACTGCCCGTGTTTCCTTCTGTATCCCTTTAGCCTGCTCCCCTCCAGAGGTTTCTGTATATAAATGAGGCTGTTTTTAAAAAATCTTTTTAGAATATTAAAATTTGTTCTGTGTCATTGGCTTGTATTGGCTTTTCTAATGTATTGATGAGACATTCTAGCATGAGTTCTGCTGATATTCCTGTTTCAACTGCAGTTTGGAAAGTCAGTATGAAGCCAGAAAGAACCAGAATTTGATCTAAGGAAGCAGAAGGGTCATTGAGTCGAGGACTGTAAGGCCAAACTAATAGCCATCCTTTATACATGAAAATTTAAAGTATATCCATTTCAGCTAACAGGCTAAGCTCTAGTCACCTGTTCTATTCAACAGTTCTATCCCTGGGGATTATCTTGCATTTCAAGTATTCTCTTACTTTTTAATGCGCTTTATACCTTTAGCTGAAAATGTTGCTCCAAAGGTACCGATGGGGTCAAATGACAGCTCGGGGTTTCAAAGGGACTCCCGGTCATTCTCAACTCCCAAAGGGGCTGACACTTGATCTTCCAAAGTCCTCTGGCCAAGCACTGGCTTTGAGGACTGGCAAAGGCATCTGCCTTCAACCCACTGTTGGACAGATCAGGAAATAGTCACAAAACTGGAATGCAGAGCAGCCCCTTAACGTATTCAAGTGAGAACAGCCAGTTAGCACCAAAGGGAAGACTAGATCCTAAAACTCTCAACCCCTATTCCGTGTGCAGGCATCGCTCCACACTGCCCTCCTTCAGAGAATGAAGCTTCAGTAGCAACCTCCCAGGGGAACATCTGAAGCCAAAAAGATGGCATCTTTGTGCTGCCAGCAGAGTGAAGAAACCTGTGTCTGGAGCTTAGCTCCAGACAGCTGAGTATCAGGAAGGAAGCAGAAATTTAGAATGTCTCAAGATTTGGAGACCCACAAACCCAGGACAGCAGGGATGTGGACGGGACCAAACTCAGGATCAGCAGGAGGAAAAGCTCTCAGACTGACACAGCCAGAGGAGTGTCCCCCTCAAAGCCAGCAATGAACTGCACCAGAGTTCATGCTCTGGAGAGGTTAAACCAAGTGCCTTTGACCTCAGAGATGTCAGGAGTAGGGTGGCAGGCCCAGCAAGGAAAAGGAGATTAGGTGAAAATTGACATGTCTTTTCCCCTCTTTTGAATTCCCAGACATTGAGATCCAGGCTTATTCCCCTACCTAGGCAGGAGATTGAAGATTCCTCACCAGAGAAACTGTACTGCCTCTCTATCTTTTTATTTTATTTTTAAACCATTCTAAAGTCAACAATTCAGTGGCAGTTCATACATTCATAATATTGTGCAGCCAGAGCGTCTACCTAATTTCCAAACATTTTATCACCCCAAAAGTAAATCCCTTTGCTTCACTTTTGATTAGAAATGGAAAAGCAGGGTGTCACCAGGCATCTGAGGGAAAACTGGCATGAATGACAGAACGAAACAATTGACAAGAAGAACTCAAAGGAGACAGAAAGTGAAAGAACAGAGGGAAATTTTTAAATAAAAAATTTTAAATTCTGCTCAGAAAAAATGAAAAAGTATTATGTAATAAAACAAAAGGCTGAGGCTAAGAAAAACAGGAAATATTTGTAGAATGTATAGAATGAGAAAGAGCTCTTGGTAATTCAAAGTATGAGAATAAGAGCTTTTTTTCATTAACAGAAAATTAAAAAAATCAAAAAGATTAAAAGATAAAGTTCGAATGATCACCCAGGGATAAGGCACAAAGAACGTAAAATAGGAAGGAGACAATGATGAAAAATCTATGAGTTAGTCTGTGTGTGCCAACATTGAATAATAGGAGTTTTAGATAAAAAGAAAAAAGAATAGGCAAGGATGCTATCAAAGAACAAATACAGAAGACAAATTTCCAACTGAAAGCATTTGTCTCCAGATTGAAAGGGCTAATTTGAATCTCTCTCACAAAGAAAGAAAAAGATTTTAGGAGAGCTGGCACGGGAAAATATCCTAAAAATTCCAAGGATAAAAAAAATAGGCCATATATGAGGATTTAGAATTAGAACAGTGTTTGACTTTCCAATCATAAAAATAGAAATCTGGAAAAGAATGGACCAATGCTTTTAAAACTGAGTGAAAGTTATTTGTAAACTAAAATTTTATACCCAGCTATGTTAGAGTTATCCAGAAAAACACAACCAATAATATTAATAGATGTAGATGATATGGCTACAGATGATACCGACATAAGAGGAAATTTACTCTTGCAGTTACAGAGTCTCAGAAGTCCCACAGTCTGCCATCTGCAAGCTGAATAGCCAGAAAAGCCAGCAGTATAATTCAGTCTGAAGCTGAAGGCCTGGGAATTGAGTGGCCACTGGAATAATTGCCAGAATTTGAAGGCATGAGAACCAGGAACTTTGATGTCTAAAGATAAGAGAAGATAGATAGTCCAGCTCAAGATGAAAGAGAGGAGTTGCCTTTCCTTCACTTTTTTGTCCTATTTGAGTGGGTGTGGGTAGATCTTTTTTACTCAGTCTATTGAATCAAAGGCTAACCTCATCCAGAAAAGCTCTCACAGACACACCCAGAAATAATGTTTTAAACAGGTATCTGGGCATCCCTTAGTCCAGACAAGCTGACATGTAAAATTAAACATCACAAACTAATCTAGCAATCAAGTTGGTGGTAGAATCAAGTTATTTTCTGACATTCATGGACTCTACCTACTAAGATGCTCTATCAAAACAGGGAAGTAGTTTTTTTAAAGGAAGACCATGTGAAGTCAAAGAAATAAAGGATCCAACGTGGGAAAGAGTTGAGGGGCACACTCATGGGGTTAAGGAAGGGAAATCCTGTGATGAGTGTAAAGGGACGTGGCAGAATTGTGCTTGGAGGCCAGTTTCAGGTCTTTCTGGATACAAGTCCAAAAATGATTCATGAGTAAGTTTATCTAAGTTAAAAATGGAGCTTCAGTTCAGTTCACTGGCTCAGTCGTGTCTGACTCTTTGCGACCCCATGAACTGCAGCACTCCAGGCCTCCCTGTCCATCACCAACTCCTGGAGTTTACGCAAACTCATGTCCATTGAGTTGGTGATGCCATCCAACCATCTCATCTTCAGTCGTCCCCTTCTCCTCCTGCCTTCAATCTTTCCCAGCATCAGGGTCTTTTCAAATGAATCAGCTCTTCACATCAGGTGGCCAAAATACTGAAGTTTCAGCTTTAGCATCAGTCCTTCCAATGAACACCCAGGACTGATTTCCTTTAGGATAGACTGGTTGGATCTCCTTGCAGTCCAAGGGACTCTCAAGAGTCTTCTCCAACACCACAGTTCAAAAGCATCAATTCTTCAGTGCTCAGCTTTCTTTATAGTTCAACTCTCAATTCCATACATGACTACTGTAAAAACCATAGCCTTGACTAGACAGACCTTTGTTGACAAAGTAATGTCTCTGCTTTTTAATATGCTGTCTAGGTTGGTCATAACTTTCCTTCCAAAGAGTAAGCATCTTTTAATTCCATGGCTGCAATCACCATCTGGAGTGATTTTGGAGGCCCCAAAAATAAAGTCTGCCACGGTTTCCACTGTTTCCCCATCTATTTCCCATGAAGTGATAGGACCAGATGCCATGATCTTAATTTTCCGAATATTGAACTTTAAGCCAACTTTTTCACTCTCCTCTTTCACTTTTATCCAGAGGCTCTTTAGTTCTTCTTCACTTTCTGCCATAAGGGTGGTGTCATCTGCATATCTGAGGTTGTTGGTATTTCTCCCAGCAATCTCGATTCCAGCTTGTGCTTCATCCAGCCCAGCGTCCCCTTCGTGTGCCACTATTCCAAAAACTTTAAGCTCTGATAGAGACCACTAGTGAATTAATGGCAAGCACATAGAAAGCTAAGGAAATTTTAAAATAAGCCAATTACTAACTCTAGGAAAATAAAAACTCTGTATGAGAAGGAAAAAGTAATCACAGTCATCTCTGTGGTTAAGCTGTGAGTGTATCTACAATGGTCAAAAAAATACTAACCCTAAATACTGTTACATAGCTGTATATATAAATTAGAAGGCTGGGGAGGCAAAGAAGTGAGTGACTACTGGGGGAGGGATGGGGAACAAAAACATCCAAAATAAAGAAATCAAGAAAAAGCAATATACATATATTATTTAGAAACACAGAGGTGAACCATGAGAAACATCTTTAAAGACCTTGCAGTGTTTCCCTCAGAGAAGGAGAGATTAAATAGAAGAGAAGGCATGGGTTAAGGGACTGCTGTTTTCAATAAAGTTTTTAAATACTGTTTGACTTTTTATAAACTAGGTCCATGGATTTCTTTCACAGAGATACAGATTAAGTTTTTTGAAAACTCCATTACTGAAACAACTTGGTCCACCAGCCTAGCTGTAACATACCACCTTATCCTGTACACAGTGCCATGCGGTGGTCTTCCCTCCCGATAAGCAATTCACCGAGGAGAAATGCTACTAGCTGTCAAGTCTCATTCCAGAGAGATGTGACCTCTTTTTCAACCCTGAGGAAATGGAGCCACTAAATACAAGTCAAATCCAGTTACAGTCAAATTTCAAGTGAAGTGCCGCCAAAATATTTGTAAGCCCCAGGTAATGGCCTAGTTATCCCAACATAATTTTTTGTAACAGCATTCCAGAATACACACACACAAAGTTACAGTAGTTGCTTCCACTCTGGGCTCCTGTAGAATCGTACTGCACTTACCAAAGCATTTATCACACTTCTTGCACTTTATTCCTATTCGGGTTTTTAAAGTTCACTGGACTGTCTTCATGAGGACAAAGACCATAGCTGAGCTGATTTTTTTCTTTTTTTTTTGTCCCCTGTGTCTAGCACAGTGACTAATATGTGGCAGCCATACAGGCGATGTTTGAAGAAAGGAAGAAAAAGGGAAAGATTGAATGAATGGACAAGAACAATAATAATTAAAGCAGCAGCCATTATTAGTGCCACATAATGAAGAGGACCAAAAAGAGGGGTTCATTTATAGCAGCAAATGCTACGGAGCCCAAGTAATAACAACAGGGCAAACTCAAATGCTGTGCCAGGCACTGATCCGGGGGTGGCAGGTGTATTAGCACATTAACCTTTGGGATAACCCATGAGGTAGGTATCATTCTCATTTTATTTTTTATTTAATAAAATGTTTATTTACTTATTCATTTGACTGCATTGGGTCTTAGTTGCGGCACTTGGGATCTTTGCTGCATCGTGCTGGATCTTTCCCTTTGGCGCAAGGACTCTCTAGTTGTGGCACGTGGGTTTACTTGCTCCATAGCATGTGGGGATCTTAGTTCCCGGATGAGAGATGGAACCCACATCCCTTGCACTGCAAGGTAAATTCTTAATCACAGGGTCACCAGTGAAGTCCCTTTAAATTTTCATTTTTGCCCATATCCTGTGACACATGGGATTTTAGTTCCTTGACCAGGAATTGAACATCCACCATCTGCACTGAAAGTACAGAATCTTAACCCATGGACCGCCAGGGAAGTCCCCACTAGTCCCATTTTATAGAGAAGCAGTTGGATCCCAATCACAGAGTCAGAAAGCAATAGATGAACCAGGGTAAGGGCCCAAGCCACTTGGCTCCAAAATCTGTGCTCATAAGCACATCATTCCTGAGGAATGAAAAAATGAGCCACTTTGGGGTGAACATCTAAGGATGTGGCCCCACGTCTGACCTGGCAGGATACGTGCAGCTGGTTAGGAGTTGCTAGGAAGGCTCCGGGGACTGGAAGAACTAATATTGTTAAAATGGTCACACTACCCAAATCAATTGACAGATTTAGTGTGATCCCTATCAAATTATCCATGACATTTTCCACAGAACTAGAGCAAATAAGCCTAAAATTTATAAGAAACCACAGAAGACCCAGAATTGCTAAAGCAATCCTGAGGCAAAAGAACAAGGTTGGAGGCATAAATCTCCCAGACCCAAGACAATACTAAAAAGTTACAATAATCAAAACCGCATTGTGCAGCATTGGCGTAAAAACAGACATATGGATAAATGTAACACAATAGGGAGCCCAGAAATACACTCATATGCCTAATAGTCGATTATTCTTTGACAAAAGAGGAAGAAACATACAATGGAGAAAAGACACTCTCTTCAGCAAATGGTGTTGGGACAGCTGGACAGCTGCATGTAAATCAATGAAGTTAGAACACTCCCTCACACAATATACGAGAATAAACTCAAAATGATTTAAAGACCCAAATATAAGCATGGCACCATAAAATTCCTGGGAGAGAACATAGGCAAAACATTCTCGGACATAAATCATAGCATTATCTTCTTGCCTTATCAGTCTCCAAGGCAAAAGAAATTAAAGCAAAAACAAACAAATGGGAGCTAATCAACCTTAAAAGCTTTTGCACAGCAAAGGAAATCATAAACAAAACAAAAAGACAACCTATGTACTAGGATAAAATATTTGGAAATGCTAAGACCAACAAGGGCTTAATTTCCAAAGTATACAAACAGCTTATATAACTAAATATTAAAACACACACACACACACACACAATCAAACATTGGGCAGAAGACCTAAATAGACATCTCTCCAAAGAAGACATACAAATGGCCAACAGGCACAGGAAATTATTCTCTAATTATTAGAGAAAAGAAAATTGAAACCACAACGAGGTATCACCTCACACCAGTCAGAATGGCCATCATCAAAAAGTCTACAAATAAATGCTGGGAAAGGTGAGAACAAAAAGGAACTCTCCTACACAGTTGGTGGGAATGTAAATTGGTGCAGCCATTATGAAAAACAGTATGGAGTTTCCTTAAAAAACTAAAAGTAGAGTTACCAAGTAGAGATCCAGCAATCCCACTCCTGAGCATATATCTGGAAAAGATGAAAACTCAATTTGGAAAGATACATGCACCTCTACATTCATAGCAACACTATTTACAATAGCCGAGACTTGGAAGCAACCTAAGTATCTATCAACAGATGAATGGATAAGACGTGATATATATATATATATGGAATATTACTCAGCTACCAAAAAGAATAAAATATTGAAATTTGCAGCAACACGGATGGACCTAGAGATTATCATACTGAGTAAAGTAAGGCAGGAAGAGAAAAACAAATATTACTTGGTATCATATATATGTGGAATCTAAACAATAATACAAATGAATTTATTTATAAAACAGACTCACAGACATAGAAAACAAGTTTATGGTTAACAAAGGGAATGTGGGGGTGGGATAAACGAATTAGGAGTTTGGGATTAACAGATACATACCAGTCCAAACTCTGGAATTCTGAACAAATGCATGGTTCCTAATTCAAGTCATTAAAAAGCAGTAGGTGATTTGTTACACAGTAGTATGTAACTGCTACAAGGTAAAAAGCGGAATTTGAATTTCAGTGTTTGACACCAAAGGCCAAATTCTTAACCACTATAAGCCACCATCATACTCTTATTTTCCTCAGATACATACTTCTTTCTGGCCTAGATAAAGACTTAAATTGCTCAGATGGTATAAAATGCCTTTACCTTATGATGTTCTCCTTTCTTCTCTAAGCTCTGGATTCCATGTTGACAGAATCCTTAGACATAAAAGTTTCGATGCTGATTGAAACTCCAGACCTGACCTTCCTCTGACCTCGTCATGGTCTCCAAAGTGCAGAATTAAGTCAAATTGGAATTACAGAGTGGGGACAGTTCACAGGGAACATTTCATTCACCCTAATAATAAAACCTCGCTGTCCCTGGGAATTCTCTGGCAGTCCAATGGTTAGGACTGCGTGCTCCCACTGCCAAGGGCCCACATGAAATCCCTGATCAGAGATCAGGGTCCCACAGGCCATGCAACACGGCCAAACAAAACATCTATCAGGACAATTCAAGCGGGAGCATTTTCCATTCCAGGTGTGCTTTTCATGACTGAAGCTCCAAAACGCCTGACAAGCCTGTCATCTCTCCCAATATGAAGAGCTGCATCTAGTGCCCAGCCCTGGCACCTGACGTGTGCGGAGAAGAGCTCAAGGTATGCATGTGGCGCTGTAACACCTTTTTCCAAAGGAATTGTCTGTGAAGAAGTCTTTGTAACGTTGACATTCTGTGACGCTGGTCAGGTTTCCTTAGAAACTCACAGACCATGTGAGTGGGGAGGGATGTATTGTTAGAAGGATTCAGTACGAGCTTCACCTCAGTTCACCCCACGGCCCCTTGTCTCCCAGCTGGTTAGACCAGATTCCTCTCCTGATATCCTCAGGGCAATGTGCTGGTTCTGGAAGTCAGACAAGGTCACTTGGCATCTTCTTAGTCAAAGAAAAACACAAGGCCAGCCCAGTTTCAAAAGGTGGACAGATTCTACTTATTGAGCTGCAAAGCTTTAGGCCATATTTAATCAGCCACACTAGGCATGCGTGCATGTTAAGTTGCTTAAGGCGTGTCTGACTCTTTGGAACCCCATGGGCTGTAGCCCACCAGGCTCCTCTGTCCATGGAATTCTCCAGGAAAAATACTGGAGTGGGTAGCCATTCCTGTCTCCAGGGCATCTTCCCGACCCAGGGATCAAACCCAGGTCTCCTGCATTACAGGCAGATTCTTTACTACCTGAGTCACCCCTTACACACAGCAATTCGGTATCAGCAACAACCTTGAAATAGACATCAATGTTTATCCATTTCACTGATCAAAAAAAACTAAGGTCCAGAGAAGTAACTAGCCCAAGGTCACAGTTAGCACTCAACGAATCTATGTTTGACCTCTATACAAATAAGGAAAATTAAGTTTAGAGAGATGAAATCACTTCACTTCACTCTGATGAAGAACACAGAGCTAAACAAAGATTCACCTAAATGTCTGACTTCCTTGTCTGGGCATTTTCCTTGAATAAGCTGTGCTTTCTCAGGGAAGAATTTGCTTTAAGAGGTAGACTATTCCAGATTCTCCCAGAAAGAGGAGCCTGGCCACCAGGCAAAGAGGCAGACCAAGGCACTCAGACTTTCTTAGTGAGACAAAGCAAGAGGAGACCGACAGAGGCATCTGCTCGAGACCTGCCAAGCACAGGCCGTGCGGGCTGGGTCCCCAGTGGCACAGGTGAAGGAAGGACAGATGTGGTGAGCCTGGTTTTCCGTCGGTTTTCTTTTCTTTCTATTTTGATATGTAATGTCTTGTCAGTGGACCACATTCTGTCAGACCTCTCCACCATGACCCGCCCATCTTGGCTTAGTTTCATTGAGTTAGACAAGGCTGTGGTGAAGGGATGGAGCCAAAACAAAAACAATACCCAGTTGTGGATGTGACTGGTTATAGAAGCAAAGTCCGATGCTGTAAAGAGCAATATTGTATAGGAACCTGGAATGTCAGGTCCATGAATCAAGGCAAATTGGAAGTAGTCAAACAGGAGATGGCAAGAGTGAACATCAACATTCTAGGAATCAACGAACTAAGATGGACTGGAATGGGTGAATTTAACTCAGATGACCATTATATCTACTACTGTGGGCAAGAATCCTTTAGAAGAAATGGAGTACCCATCGTGGTCAACAAAAGAGTTCAAAATGCAGTACTTGGATGCAATCTCAAAAATGATGGAATGATCTCTGTTCATTTCCAAGGCAAACCATTCAATATCACAGTAATCTGAGTCTATGCCCCAACCAGTAACGCTGAAGAAGCTGAAGTTGAATGGTTCTGTGAAGACCTACAAGATCTTTTAGAACCAACACCCAAAAAAGATGTCCTTTTCATTATAGGGGACTGGAATGAAAAAGTAGGAAGTCAAGAAACACCTGGAGTAACAGGCAAATTTGGCCTTGGAATACGGAATGAAGCAGGGCGAAGACTAATAGAGTTTTGCTAAGAAAATGCACTGGTCATAGCAAACACCCTCTTCCAACAACACAAGAGAAGACTCTACACATGGACATCACCAGATGGTCAACACCAAAATCAGACTGATTATATTCTTTGCAGCCAAAGATGGAGAAGCTCTATACAGTCAACAAAAACAAGACCAGGAGCTGACTGTGGCTCAGATCATGAACTCCTTATTGCCAAATTCAGACTTAAATTGAAGAAAGTAGGGAAAACCACTAGACCATTCAGGTATGACATAAGTCAAATCCCTTATGATTATACAGTGGAAGTGAGAAATAGATTTAAGGGCCTAGATCTGATAGATAGAGTGCCTGATGAACTATGGAATGAGGTTCATGACATTGTACAGGAGACAGGGATCAAGACCATCCCCATGGAAAAGAAATGCAAAAAAAGCAAAATGGCTGTCTGGGGAGGCCTTACAAATAGCTGTGAAAAGAAGAGAAGTGAAAAGCAAAGGAGGAAAGGAAAGATACAAGCATCGGAATGCAGAGTTCCAAAGAATAGCGAGAAGAGATAAGAAAGCCTTCCTCAGCAATCAATACAAAGAAATAGAGGAAAACAACAGAATGAGAAAGACTAGAGATCTCTTCAAGAAAATTAGAGATACCAAGGGAACATTTCATGCAAAGATGAGCTCGATAAAGGACAGAAACAGTATGGACCTAACAGAAACAGAAGATATTAAGAAGAGGTGGCAAGAATACACAGAGGAACTGTACAAAAAGATCTTCACTACCCAGATAATCACGATGGTGTGATCACTCACCTAGAGCCAGACATCCTGGAATGTGAAGTCAAGTGGGCCTTAGAAAGCATCACTACAAACAAAGTTAGTGGAGGTGATGGAATTCCAGTTGAGCTATTTCAAATCCTGAAAGATGATGCTGTGAAAGTGCTGCACTCAATAAGCCAGCAAATTTGGAAAACTCAGCAGTGGCCACAGGACTGGAAAGGGTCAGTTTTTATTCCAATCCCAAAGAAAGGCAATGCCAAAGAATGCTCAAACTACTGCACAATTGCACTCATCTCACATACTAGTAAAGTAATGCTCAAAATTCTCCAAGCCAGGCTTTAGCAATATGTGAACCGTGAACTTCCAGTTGTTCAAGCTGGCTTTAGAAAAGGCAGAGGAACCAGAGATCAAATTGCCAACATCCGCTGGATCATCCAAAAAGCAAGAGAGTTCCAGAAAAACATCTATTTCTGCTTTATTGACTATGCCAAAGCCTTTGACTGTGTGGATCACAATAAATTGTGGAAAATTCTGAAAAAGAAGGGAATACCAGACCACCTGACCTGCCTCTTGAGAAATTTGTATGCAGGTCAGGAAGCAACAGTTAGAACTGGACATGGAACAACAGAGTGGTTCCAAATAGGAAAAGGAGGACTTCAAGGCTGTATATTGTCACCCTGCTTATTTAACTTATATGCAGAGTACATCATGAGAAATGCTAGGCTGGAAGAAACACAAGCTGGAATCAAGATTTCCGGGAGAAATATCAATAACCTCAGATATGCAGATGACACCACCCCTTATGGCAGAAAGAGGAGCTAAAAAGCCTCTTGATGAAGGTGAAAGAGGAGAGTGCAAAGTTGGCTTAAAACTCAACATTCAGAAAATGAAGATCATGGCATCTGGTCCCATCACTTCATGGGAAATAGATGGGGAAACAGTGGAAACAGCATCAGACTTTATTTTTCTGGGCTCCAAAATCACTGCAGATGGTGACTGCAGCCATGAAATTAAAAGACACTTACTCCTTGGAAGGAAAGTTATGACCAACCTAGATAGCGTATTGAAAAGCCAGAGACATTACTTTGCCAACAAAGGTCCATCTAGTCAAGGCTATGGTTTTTCCTGTGGTCATGTATGGATGTGAAAGTTGGACTGTGAAGAAAGCTGAGCGCCGAAGAATTGATGCTTTTGAACTGTGGTGTTGGAGAAGACTCTTGAGAGTCCCTTGGACTGCAAGGAGATCCAACCAGTCCATTCTGAAGATCAGCTCTGGGATTTCTTTGGAAGGAATGATGCTAGAGCTGAAACTCAGTACTTTGGCCACCTCATGTGAAGAGTTGACTCATTGGAAAAGACTCTGATGCTGGGAGGGATTGGGGGCAGGAGGAGAAGGGGACGACAGAGGATGAGATGGCTGGATGGCATCACTGACTCGATGGACGTGAGTCTGAGTGAACTCCGGGAGTTGGTGATGGACAGGGAGGCCTGGCGTGCTTCGATTCATGGAATCGCAAAGAGTCAGACACGACTGAGCGACTGAATTGAACTGAACTGAACTGTCTTGTCAGAAAAGAGGATTAGCGGCTTCTTGTCTTAAAAAGATGCAGCCATCTTTATGGGAAGCTGTGTGCAAACACAGCCAGTGTTTCACTGGGGGATTTTTGCAGATGATTCTCCTGTCCCCCTAAATCCTCAGCTGGCCAGTCTAGTCAAAAAGCAGCACCCACTCCCCTGACTGGCCCAGAACAGAGTAAAGGGCCTGGTCCAGAAATACCACCCCTCTTGTTGCTGTTCAGTCGCTCAGCTGTGTCTGACTGCGACCCTCATGGACTGCAGCATGCCAGGCTCCTCTGTCCTCCACTGTCTCTTGGAGTTTGCTCAAATTCATGTCCACAGAGTTAGTGATGCCATCCAACCATCTCATCCTCTGCCATCCCCTTCTCTTTTGGCCTTTAATCTTTTCCAGCATCAGGCATTCCCCCTTAGGATGTTCCAGTCACAGGTAGTGGGGGAATTTCCCCGTGACCCCAAGCCTACTCTGACAGAGGCAGCATCTGCAGGTTCCAGAAAAAGAAGAGGTAAGGGGGAGATGGGTCGGAGGACCACCACTCTGGAAAGTGTCACCTGGAAGGCAGCTTGAACCCTAACCAGACTTGACATATGCTGGACTAGAAAAAGATTGAGGAACTGGCTCAGGATCCATCTAGGTGTCTGCTTGGAGGAACCTCTCCTGAGGCTTTGTCAGTCTGTGTGCTGTGATCCAGAAAATTCCATGTGAGCCTGAGTGGTTGAGGCCCTTCAAGGATGGAGTTGGGAAACACTGACTGCAGAGAAGAGGGACCCTGGTGGGGACCTTGTGGATGGAGGCAAGGCAGGATGAGCCTCACTCAGTCCAGCCTCTGAGTAACTCAGGGAGTTACCCGTTTAGCTGACAATTTTTTTTTTTTTATGAAATATCTCTTTTGGAGGGAGGCAGGAGCTTGGAGTTCTAGTGAGGATTGGAGTAGAGAGCAAGGTGGATGAGAATGGGCCCTGGCGGGAAGATGGCATACGTGGGTGCTCAGTTGTGTCCAGGCTCCACTGTCCATGGGAATCTCTAGGCAAGATTAGTGGAGTGGTTTGCCACTTCCTTCTTCAGGAGATCTTCCCAACCCAGGGATCTAACCCGAGTCTCCCAAGTCTCCTGCATTGGTAGGCAGATTCTTTACCATGGAGCCCCCCAGAAAGCCCTGGGAAGATGGCAGGATTCTGTCAAAAATCATCTGAGTGAAACGGTTTCCCTCAACAGAGCAGAGGTGCTGGTGTTGAAGACCAATGGGTCCATTAACATCTGTCCGCTTTGAGACTCTCTTCCTGCCTGTCTTCAAGCTCCTGGCACACACAGGGGCCCTGGGGACCAGTGCAGGGCCAGCGAAAGTCCTCTGAAGTCTCCTCCTCTCTGAATTCACACTCAGCAACCAGAGCCCACCTCCTCTCTCTCCAAGCTTCCACTTACAGGCATTTCTTCAATGCATCCAGGCCCTGTCGACACACATCCTTCATTCCCCTTTGGTACCCTGGGTGCAGGGAAGTGAAGTTATCTCAGGCTCAGCAAGAGGCTCCTGTCTCTCCTTCCTCTCCCTCTCCTCCTCCCCGTCATCTGTCTCTCTCAATTTTTCAACCTTTGCCATCACCCCATCCTCCCCAGCATTGGCCTCCCCTCCAGTGCTGTCTTCATGGGCCCTTGACTGCATCTCCTTCTGCCCTCCCTGTAAGCATGACTCTGAGATTTCATGCCTCCGGGGGAGGATTCAGTCCATGATATGTCCACGGAGGCCTCCTGCCTTTGTGTTTGGGCTCTGGTCAGGTCAACTTATTTCTGTCTTTCCCCTTTGAGTCCCTACAGCAGGTTGGAGCTTTGGCACCTTGGCACCCTGGGAGCTGGTAGATTGCAAACCTTCCCAGGGTGGGCCCAGGAGGTTGAGTGGCTTTGAGTGTCCTGGAGGTGTGGAGTCCCAGCAGATACCAGATTTAATTCTAACTCCCAGATTCTCTCCAAATCTCCAGCAAAGTCTTGGAGTCTCCAAAGTATAACTCAGACAAGAATGACCCTCTTCAAATACAGTGACGAGGGAAGAAAGGACCTCGGTGCGCGTGATGGCTGAAACGGCACTTCTGTACTCGAGTTTGGTCATCGTGAACCAGTTCACCATCAAGGACTGTGATTTTGGAAAAGCTGAGTGATTCACTTCGTTAAAAGAGGCACTATGACACCCAGCTCACTGTTTCCTACGCCACCCCAGTGCTTTCTCCAATGCCCCGGGAGGGCTTCCAAAGATGCTTGCAGATTGAAAGCATGATCTCACCCTCTCATGGGGCGACCACCATCCTGCTGCCCACAGGAAAAGGATCTAGAAGCTTCCTGTGGTAGAGAAATCATCTGACGGTCATCTTTTAGTTTGCGTTCCTTAAGTCCTCACGGTGGGGATCGACTGTATTCGCTGTTCATATTTTACTGCAAAAATATCCATAACCTCCCTCCCAGAAAATCAAACACCGCTTTACATCTTGGAGAAGCAGCATGATTTAAAACTCCCCAGAGCGGAGCCAGGCGGATTGACTCATAGCCTCTCTTCGGAGGCGAGCCTGACATATGCTGTACACGTGTGCCAGTGTAGACCTAGCCAGATTCTGAGAGAGGCCCACTCAGGAGAAAAATCTTTATTTTTACCCTCTGCCAAAAATGGAACCTCACCCCAATTCTTCCTCATAAATAGCACACCCAGAAGCCTTGCCCTTTCAGAAAGCAGCTTAGAAGCACCCGTCTAAATTAAACCACAGAAGGACCACTGGGGTTTATAGAAATCAAATTAGACTCATTACCTAAAAATGAAAGGACCCAGCCTTCTAAAAATACAGTAGTGTTTATTCCTAGGCAGGCCCCCGTGTTTGCATACTTTTAATTGTTTTCAGAGCTGAAGCTCTAATACTCTGGCCACCTGATGCGAAGAGCTGTCTCATTGGAAAAGACCCTGATGCTGGGAAAGATTGAGGGCAGGAGAAGAAGGGAACGACAGAGGATGAGATGGCTGGATGGCATCATCAACTCAATGGACATGAGTTTGAGAAGATAGTGAAGGATAGGAAAGCCTGGCATGCTGCAGTCCATGGGGTCTCAGGGAGTTGGACACAACTGAGCAACTGAACACAATTGTTTTCAGAAGCTACACCTTTTAAAAGATATTCTAAGTCCTGATCACAGAGGATCTGTTTCTCAGTGAGGTTTAAGGTAACTAATAACTTGGTACACTTTAGGGAAAGTTGAAGGAGACACTTCCTGAAAGCTGAAAAGACACGGGTGTGTGGTGATTGAGAAGTCTGGGGGTGAATTTTTGTTGATATTTTTAAAGGCAACTGGAGAGTTAACAGCTATTCGAAGCAGCCTTGAGAGTAAGATTCAGTCATTGCAAGGAACTAGCTTGGTGAACATAACAATGCTTTCTATTAATACTATTGTCCCAAGACACATGAAAAATGGCAGGAAAACATCTCAGTTGCTCCCTTGGGACTAGAGAACTTGATTGATCATTGGGGAAGCTGAGGCTATCTTAGTTGAAGCTTTTTTTCCCAACATTATGGAACAAATGTGAGTCTGTGGTTGTGGTTCCTTGCCACAGACTCATCAGGTATGAATGAATCTCAGTGGGATAAAAACTGGCTCTCCCCTGAGCCCAATTCTGGGGCGAGTGACCTTTGCTGGCCTTTAGGCTGAGATCAGTATACTATGGGGGCTTCCCTCAGTGGTTCAGTGGTAAAGAGCCCAGCTGCCAATGCAGGATATGCAAGGTTCAATCCCTGGCCGGGGAAGATCCCATGGAGGAGGAAATGGCAAGCTTCTCTAGTATCCTTGCTGGGAAGTCCCATGGACAGAGAAGCGTAGCAGGCTACAGTCCAGAGGGGTCTCAAAGAATCAGACTGAGCACAGGCAAAAATGGGGAAGGGATGCTGGTATCTGTTTTGACCCCAGTGGGAAGCATCTTAAGGATGTTTCTCCCTCCATGGTCACTGAAATCTATTCTGTCTTCTTGTTTGCGGAGGTTTTCATCCTGAATTTCCCTGGACAGATCTTTTTTCCTGTTGGATCACATCTAGTCTTATGTCCCCATGGTGTGTAGAAATGCTCCCCCTCCCCTCCCACAACCAGAAAGTGTGTCCATGTCCTGATTCCCAGCCTGTCAATATGACCTTACTGGGGGAAAGGGTCTTTGCAGATGTAGTTAAGTAAGGATTTTGAGATGAGATTGTCTGGTGGGCCCTCAACACCATTGCAAGTGTCCTTATAAGACACTTCCACAAGAAGGGGGATTCGCAACAGAAGGGAAGATGGTGGTGTGAGGTGGAAACAGAGAAGGGAGGGATGTGGCCACAAGCCAAGGAAAGTCTGCAGTCACCAGAAGCCAGAAGAGACTCTTCCCTGGAACCTCCACAGGCTCTGCTGACAGCTTGATTTCAGACTCTTGGCCTCCAGAAAAACAAGAAAAAAAACCTCTGTTGTTGTAAGTCACCAAGTCCATGGTTGTTTGTTATAGCAGCCACAGCAAACTAGCACAGTCTCCATTCTGGCTGAACTAGGATCCTCAAACTCTGATTCCACGGAGGCTGGCTGTCCTGTTTCGTCATCTTCAGACAAATATTTGTGGAGTGCTAAATGAAGATCATGGCATCCAGTCCCATCACTTCATGGGAAATAGATGGGGAAACAGTGGAAACAGTGTCAGACTTTATTTTTCTGGGCTCCAAAATCACTACAGATGGTGACTGCAGCCATAAAATTAAAAGACGCTTACTCCTTGGAAGGAAAGTTATGACCAACCTAGATAGCATATTCAAAAGCAGAGACATTACTTTGCCAACAGAGGTTCGTCTAGTCAAGGCTATGGTTTTTCCTGTGGTCATGTATGGATGTGAGAGTTGGACTGTGAAGAAGGCTGAGCGCCGAAGAATTGATGCTTTTGAACTGTGGTGTTGGAGAAGACTCTTGAGAGTCCCTTGGACTGCAAGGAGATCCAGCCAGTCCATTCTGAAGGAGATCAGCTCTGGGATTTCTTTGGAAGGAATGATGCTAAAGCTGAAATTCCAGTACTTTGGCCACCTCATGTGAAGAGTTGACTCACTGGAAAAGACTCTGATGCTGGGAGGGATTGGGAGCAGGAGGAGAAGGGGACGACAGAGGATGAGATGGCTGGATGGCATCACTGACTCAATGGACGTGAGTCTGAGTGAACTCCAGGAGTTGGTGATGGACAGGGAGGCCTGGCATGCTGCGATTCATGGGGTCGCAAAGAGTCGGACATGACTGAGCGACTGATCTGATCCGAACATGCTGACACTAGGGCTCCCCAGGTGGTGCAGTGGTAAAGAACCCACCTGCCAATGCAGGAGACACGGGTTTGATCCCTGGGTCGGGAAGATCCCCTGGAAGAGGAAATGGCACCCCACTCTAGTCTTCATGGCTGGGAAATCCCCTGGACAGAGGAGGCTGGCAGGCTACAGCCCACGGGGTCACAAAGAGTTAGACACGACTGCGCAACTGAGCACACACACACACATGCTAACAATAAGAGAGGTGCTGAGGTGTGACAGTGAGCAAAGAGACACGAGCAAAGGGAGCAAAGGGAGCAAAGGGACATCTTCTAGTGGCTCCAGCAGTTTATGGCGGAGGAGATGGTCAGCAAGCAAATAACCACATAGATATCATTGCAGTGTGTGTCATTGCCACGAGGGCAAGAGCACAGGGCATGTGGCAGGTGAGGACATAGTAACAGTCTCTTGTGGAGTGAGGGAGTGAGGTTTAGACAGAGATCTGGGTTCCAATAGGGGAAGGAGTTTTCCAGCTGCAAGGAACAGTCTTTAGGAAGGGACTTCAGGATGCAGAGGCTTTGGAAGCTTTCAAGCATTACCTAAAGGCTGATGCTGAAACTCCAGTACTTTGGCCACCTGATATGAAGAGCCAACTCACTGGAAAAGACCCTGATGCTGGGGTACATTGAGGGCAGGAGAAGAAGGGGGCGACTGAGGATGACATGGTTGCATGGCATCACCGACTCAATGGACAGGAGTTTGAGCAAGCTCCAGGAGACAGTGAAGGGCAGGGAAGCCTGGAGTGCTGCAGTCCCTGGAATGGCAAAGACTTGGACACGACTTAGTGACTGAACAACAACAAAAAAACAGAAAGGAAGAAGGGCATTGGGTTGGGGGTCAGAGGGAAGGCAGCCCTCACAGGCCTTAGGGTTCAAGTCTAAGAATCTCTGTCCTACAAGGTTGTGTTAGTATCAGGTACACAGCGATTCAGTGATTCAGGTATATACATACGTATGTATGGACATATGCTTTTTCACGGAGAAGGCAATGGCACCCCACTCCAGTACTCTTGCCTGGAAAATCCCATGGATGGAGGAGCCTGGTGGGCTGCAGTCCATGGGGTCGCTAAGAGTCGGACACGACTGAGCGACTTCACTTTAACTTTTCACTTTCATGCATTGGAGAAGGAAATGGCAACCCATTCCAGGGTTCTTGCCCGGAGAATCCCAGGGACGGGGGAGCCTGGTGGGCTGCCATCTATGGGGTCGCACAGAGTTGAATACAACTGAAGTGACTTAGCAGCAGCAGTATGCTTTTTCAGATTCTCTTGAATTATAGTTTATTACAAGATATTTAGTCCAGTTCCCTGTGCTATATGGTAGGTCCTTGTTGTTGACCTGTTACATATATTAGTATATATACGTTAATCCCAAAGTTCTAATTTATCTCTCCCACCATTTCCTCTTTGGTAACCATAAGTTTGTTTTATCTATGAGTCTGTTTCTGTTCTATAAATTATTTCATTTGTATCTTTTTTTTTTTTAAGATTCCACATATAACCAATGTCATGGGCTTCCCCAGAGGTTCAGCAGTAAAGAATCTGCCTGCTATGCAGGAGCCACAGGAGACACAGATTTGATGCCTGGGTCAGGAAGATCCCCTGGAGGAGAGAATGGCAACCCACTCCAGTATTCTGCCTGGAGAATCCCCAAAGACAGAGGAGCTTGGAAGGCTACAGTCCATAGGGTCACAAAGAGTTGGACATGACTGAAGAGACTTAGCACACATGCACAAATAAGCAATATCACATGATATGTATCTTTGTCTGGCTTGCTTCACTTGGTGTGATAATCTCTAGGTCCATTCGAGTGTTTGACAGACATTATTTCATTCCTTTTTATGGCTGAGTAATATTCTGCTGTGTATATACGTGTGACACCTCATCTTTATCCATTCGTGTGTCTGGTCACTTTGCATGTCTTGGTTATTGTAATAGTGCTGCCATAAACACTGGGGAGCATGTATCTTGATGAAGCTTAATATTCGAGGACTGGCACTTGAAATCAAGCTGGACGGGCCAGAGAGAGGAGAGTGTGTGTCCCAGAATAGCCAGAAATGTCCCTCTTCTCTAGTCTTCCTGATGAGACATCCTGTAGAGCAGAGGTCAGCAGCATTTGGCTTTCCAGGCTGTACGGTTTCAGTCTATCCTCAGCTATGGTGATGGAGCATGACAGCAGCCTTAGATGATACACAAATGAACATGTGTGGCTGTGTTCCAATATCGTTTATTTATAAAAACAAGCAGGGAGCAGATGTTGCCCATGGGAGTAGTTTGCTGACCTTTACTTTAGCATAACACTCTGGTCTCTTTCCTTCTTAACCTTCCCCTTGGGGAGGTGTTGGGATCAATGGATGTGTTTTACTGGAGAACTCAGGTGACCCCATCTTTGGGTGGCTCTGCTGGACCGCAGGAAGCTCCGGGATGCTGAAAGTCACATGGGGCAAGACATGCTGTTGATTCCTGAAGCCCTTCCGTGTGGCCACTAACAGCCCTGGTCTGACTGCATGCTGGGGCAAAGGAGTCTCAGAACCACTTGGCTAAGAGAACTAACCATGGTGTCCAAACCCAGTTTTACCAGAAATGAAAGCGATGTTATAACTCCCTCTGCCTGATACCATCTCTTATCGCAATTGCTCCGAACTTGGGAGCCGCGCCCCCTGGCCAACCCTGACAGGAGAAGTGTGTATTTCTCAGTTCAACTGTCTATGAGGTTGGGTCGCTTTGGGTTGAAAGTTTACAACTCTTACAGGCAGCCTCGGGCTTCCCGAGTAGGTAAAGAATCTGCCTACAGGAGACCTGGGTTCATTTCCTGGATCAGGAAGATCCCTTGGAGAAGGGGATGGCTACCCATTCCAGTATTCTTGCCTGAAGAATCCCATGGATAGAGGAGTCTGGTGGGCTACAGTCCAGGGGATCACAAAGAGTCGGACATGACTGAGAGACTAGCACTTCACAAAGGCAACCTCAGGCAGAATGTGGTTACCGTGGAGTCTGGTTGTATCTGTTTTCTCTTCTGGTTAATGAAAAAATGTGAACACCTTCCTGGTAAGTAATGCACATCATGACTGTTGACGTCAGTGGCGGTTGGGAAGCGGAGTTGGGGCTGGAGATTGTGTAGGGGCCTGTGTTCCCTCTTCTTTCTGCCTCGCTTTCAGAGGCCTGACCTCACTCAACAGCAGCATTAGATTTGTACCCGTTGAACAAAGATCGCACATTCTTCAGTATTATCATGAGAAAATACAGACACGCAAAGGAGGAGGGAATAAAAACCACCTCCACTCCCCACCCAGAGATAGTGATTAGTAATAGTTTGGTGTGCATTTTTCCAGATGCAAAAATGAGATCATAGTGTCCATATTGTTTTGTGACCTTCTTCTGGCACTTAAAATATCATAAATAACCTTCCATGATCCAGAGTAGAATGTACATCATGGCTTTCCATAGTGATGGGATTCATTGATTTAATCCTCTCTTATTGCCCATGTAGATGGTTTCCAAGCTCTCTCAGTAAAATCAGTGTTGCAGTGGACACTTATAAAGAGCTGAGGGAGCACTCCCTTAATTATTTACATAAGCTGAGTTCCAAGAAGACAATCATGCCTGTAAAGATATTTTTTGGAAAATCACACATTTCATTTCCTTCTAAAAGGACCTAGGCTTGATGTGTTTACTTAGAGAGGAAGAGTAAGTTTATGTCTGCTTTTAGAAGCTTAGCTCCAGCGGTCCCTGGCTTCTGTGGTCTAGAGGGTGAGAGCCTCAAGAATCCCCTAACCTCAGAAAGTTATGTTAGCTTGGAGGTTCTGCCTCCCGTTCCTCCCCTTGGAGGTGGGACCTTGAAAATACTCAGTGGACTGGAGACACCAACAAAATGGGAAGATGGGGAAACTGGCCAAGGTCCAGCCGTTTGGAAGAAGGTGAGCTGAGAACACCCTGCATCTCTGGGGACAGGTGGCCTGCACTGGGGGGAGTGGGTGCCTCTCAAGCTTTCTCCTTTTTTCCTCCATATTTTAAACTCTGGCTTAGCAATTTTCCCATAGGAACTGGGGAAAACTTCTCAGGAGACCTCCTCAGGTGCTCAGAACTAATAGGAGCAGGAGACAGAGGGGAGGGACAGAAACCTGGCTCTAGGGTCTAAGGGGGACTGATATGGACCCCCAAAGTGTCCTTCTGAACTGCCCAGTCTACTCAGAAGGTCAGGAAAGAGCTAGACTAGGGTCAGAGAACCTGCCAGGAATGAGGAGTATGCCTTTGCCTCAGTCTCCCTGGATAACTTCTCAGGCCATATGAGAGGCAATGGGCAGGCTTCAGTACCCATCACAGAGCAGAAAGTGTTAGTTGCTCAGTCGTATCCGACTCTTTTCGACCCCATGGACTGTAGCCCGCCAGGCTCCTCTGCCCACGGAATTCTCCAGGCAAGAATAGTGGAGTGGGTAGCCATTCCCTTCTCGGGGATCTTTCCGACCCAGGGACCAAACTTGGGTGTCCTACATTGCAGGCAGATTCTTTACAGTCTGAGCCACTGGGAAGCCCCATCACAGAGCAGAGGGCTCCCTAAAAGGGGTCATCTCTCAAATCACCCCCTAAGCCCCGCATCACCTAAGATGCTCTTGCGGTGGCTCGTAGCACCACTGTGCACCTCGCTCAAAGACGCAGGCACTTTGACCCCAGAGGCACTTACTCAGTAAGCCCAGGACAGAGCCCCCAAGCTCGGTAAAATTTCCAAAAGGGTTAAAAACCTCTGAGCAATCTCTTTAGACCACATTGTGAGCTACTCATGATTAGACAGGTCAGAATGCAGGGAACGACTATAGGCTTTGGAACTGGCTGATCAGTTTAAGGTCTGGAGAACGGGAGTAATAATGTGTACATCTGGAAGTCTACCAGCACAGTGTATGTACTCAGTGGATGGCAGCTCAAGAAGCTGAGGAGTAATTACTTGCATAAAAGGCAAGGGGAAGGACTTCCTCGGTGGTCCAGTGATTAAGAATCCTCCCGCCAATGCAGGGGACATGGGTTCGATCCCTGGTCTGGGAAGATCCCATATGCCACAAGGCAAGTCAGTCCACGTACCACAACTACTGAGTCCGCGCTCTAGAACCCGTGACCACAACTACGGAACTTGAGGGCTGCAACTACTGAACTCAAGCCTGTGCTCTGCAGCGAGAGAAGCCAGCGCAGCGAGAAGCCTGTGCACCGTTACTAGAAGAGCCCCTGCTCGCCCAACTAGAGAAAGCTCGTCCACAGCAACAAAGACCCACTGCAACCAGAGTAATAATAATAATAGATTGAAAAAATATAAAGGCAGTGAGAGAGCAAGAGTGAGATAAACGAGGGTGACATCAGTTAGTTTCATTTGCTCATCAAGACTGACCTGAGCTTTGGCATCAAAGGAGATCTTGAACTATTTGGTTTGCTAAACAAAAGACTTAGATCTCAGTGCTGAGTCCAGAATGCCTGTTTGTACCAGTGTGCTGTGCAAATCATGTCAGGATGGAATGGCCATTTATTTCGCTTTATCTTTCCATCCTGGCCTGCTTTAGAGTGGGGGCCTAGGATCTGCTTTGTGTTAAAAATGATCTCTCTGGAGAGAGCATAATCTGCTATTATTGTGTCTTATAGTGGAGGCCAAGTGCTTTCCCATAGTCTAAACCCAAATCTGACTTTCCACACTGGTTCCATTTTGCAACAGCAATTGGCCAAAAAGGAAGAAACAAAGTTTCCAAAAGGTCTCAGGTGTTTCCTCCTGCACCTTTAGGAGGATCGCTTTGTCTAACACACAAGGATTCCAGTTCCACATATGGCTCAGAGTCAGGTCTTCCCACGGTGGCTTTCAAGATCTCCTGAAAACTTAGATGTTGTACAAACAATCCGTGGTAATTCAAGCATTCTTTCTTTCTAAGATCACTTTACACTTCAAGAATCTGGTCTCTTTTTTGTTCTTTTTTTTTCGTTGATCCTTACTTGGCACTTCACACTTGGAACTTCGACTGGAAGGTTCTTTGTCCCCTTCCCCCAAAATTAACGACGTGCGGGGAAACTTTTAGGTGCACTAAGGGAGATGGAATTAAAAGAGGCGTGCGCAGTGGCCTTCTGCGAGACAATCACCCTTTGAATGCGTGGCTGCTCACTCTGCCTAAATCTGTCTGCTTTGCAAGTTTGGGTTCCGTGCATTAGCGTTTCTTAAAATAGGACTCACAGTTGAACCTCATTCAGGCTCTGAGATAAAGCCTGGAGCTGGGTCTGCAGGGAGCCGTGTGGCCAAGCTGGTGTGTGGTGATGACGTCCAGAGTCTCATGCTGGGCTCTAAATCACAGCTCAAACCCCAGAGCTAAAAGCATCATTCCTCTCTGGCACTTTCAATTTAAAAGCCATGCTATATTTTTGTTTCCAATTATAGAAGGAGAAAAATAAAAGCATCTGGAACTCATTATTGCCCCTTTATTCCTCACCGTAACTTTGCGAAAGCAAAATAAGCTCTCTCAAAAAGGCACAGGAAAAGAGAGGAAGCATTGCCTCCAGAACTAAGCCCTCACACCCGGGCCCCGATCCCACGTGCATCCCCGTGACCACATTGCAAACACATGGAGTGTGGGATTTATGATGGAAACCTTGACAGCTCGTCAGCTCCTGCTGGGAGGAAGCTCAAGGGAGCCCGGGAGTCACCCGGCTTCTCAGAATGCTTGGCTCCCTCTGTCTGGCCACTCCTGATGTCCAAGACTTGACCCGCAGCCCAAGAACCCAAGCCCCTAAGATCAGGCCTTCTCCCAACACATCTGCATGAATTGCAAGGATCCTGGTTCCAGGAAAAACAAGCTTCCAGTGGACATTATGAAGAAACCAACTTGGAGAGCGTGCAAGCTCCCATGGCCTTTAGTGCCATGCAAAAAGAAATGGATACATGACTCCCCGTGATGATTAAGACTCAACTCAAACTCCTGGGCATGCCACCCAAGGCCTTTCTGGCCTGTTCCCTACCACTGCCCTGGGTTAGCTACCACTCATTCTCTTTGAGCATGCTGTCTTCTGCCAGAGGATCATTTATTTCTCCAAACACACCATGAACGTTGATGTCTTGGCTCATGCAGTTCCCACATCTCCAGAGCCCCTCCTCAGTCTATTTCCAAGCATAGTAAACTTTGACCCACTCTTTTTTTTTTTACCCTTTAAAAAAGAATTAATTCATTTTTTTGACCATGCCCTGCGGCATGCTGGATCTTAGTTCCCCCACCAGGGATCAAACCCACATCCCTGCAGTGGAACAAGACAGTTTTAACCACTAGACCGCCAGGGAAGTCTCAACTCCCACCCACTCTTGAAAAGTCACTTCAAATAGTGCCTTCCTTCAAAATGCACTCAAACTAGTCACTGACCTCCAACTATTTTCTAAGTGTGATTGTGGCTACTGGGTCTACAGTGGACAAGAAGATGTGGTCCATGCCCTTAAAGAACTTAGAGAGAAGGCCCCGTTCAATTTAGTTTATTTTTAACCAATGCCTGAGATGCATCTGGCACTGCCGGGTGGTGTCAGTTTCCATGGCTGCTGTAACAAATGATCGCAGACTTTGTTGTCGTTTAGTCGCTGAGTAGTGTCCAACTCTTTGCAACACCATGGACTGTAGCCCACCAGGCTCCTCTGTCCATGGGAGTTCCCAGGCAAAAATATTGAAGTGGGCTGCTATTTCCTTCTCCAGGGGATCTTCCTGACCCAGGGATCGAACCCACATCTTCTGCATTGGCGAGCAGATCCTTTACTCCTGAGTCACCAGGGAACAAAAGGATTATCTGAGAATTTTGTAGGCTAGAAATCCAACATGGGTTACCCGTCAAAAATCAAGGCTGCATGGACTTCTGGAGAGTTTGTTTTCCTGCCTCTTCCAGGTTCTAGAGGCCACAGGGTTTCCTTGGCTCATGGCCCCTTCCTTCATCTTTACAGGCAGCCATAACCATAGAGTCCTTTTAACATCAAATCATGCTCACTCTCTTCCTCCCCCTTTTCTGCTTTTAAGGTCCTTTCTGATTTCACTGGCCCCTCCACATCATCCAGCATAATTTCTTTTTTATAAAACCAGCTGATGAGCAACTTGAATTTCTTCCACAATCTTAACATCTCTTCACCTTGCAAAGTGAGCTTCCCAGGGGACGCTAGTGGTAAAGAACTTCTACCAACGCAGGAGACATAAGAGACATAGGTTCGATCCCTGGGTTGGGAAGATCCCCTGGATGAGGGCATGGCAACCCACTCTAGCATTCTTGTCTGGAGAATCTCATGGACAGAGCAGCCTGCCAAGCTACAGTCCACGAGGTCGCAGAGTCAGACAGGACTGAAGCGACTTAGCCCACACCTTATAATGTAATATATTCACAGGTTCCAACTAGGATGTGGACATCTTTGGAAGGAGGCTACTATTTTGACTATCACAGAGAATAAAGTGGTAAAGTGGATGCTGGAACTCCCTCAAGGAAACTTCTCTTTTCTTTTTTTTAATATCTACAGCTTTTAAAAGAATATTTATTTGTTTGTTTAGCTGCTCTGGGTCTTAGTTGTGGCATGTGGGATCTAGTTCCTGGACGAGGGATCAAACCCAGGAACCATGCACTGGGAGTGTGGGGTCTCAGCCACTGGGCCACCAGGGAAGTCCCTCAAGGAAACTTTTCTGCAAAGCCTTCCTTATAAACACAGGCAGGAATTTTTCTTTTTTTTAAGTTAATACTTTTCTTTCTTTTTCTTTTTTTTTTGGCCAAGCCATGCTGCTTGCAAGATCTTAGTTCCCCGACTAGGGATGGAACCCCAGCCCTTGGCAATGAGAGCAGCAGACCCAACCACTGGACGACCAGGGAATTCCCCCATAGACAGGCCTCATAACAGGATTCATCCTGTTACGCTTTTTGCACTCTGTGTGTGCGTTAAGTTGCATCAGTCGTGTCTGACTCTTTGCAGCCCTACAGACTGTAGCCTGCCAGGCTCCTCTGTCCCTGGGATTCTCCAGGCAAGAATATTGGAGTGGGTTGCCATGCCCTCCTCCAGGGGATCTTCCCCAGGGATTTAACCCACATCTCTTATGTCTCCTGCATTGGCAGGAAGTTCTTTACCACTAGTGCCACCTGGGAAGCTCTTTGCACTTCATAAATATATTTTTAACAACATTTAACGTGCTTAAAGCAGTGTTTCCCAGAGTGTGGAACATATAACACTTGGTATTTTGCATTTAGTCATTTTGTACTTTAATAATCATGTATTTTTTAATGTGAATTTGAAAAGCATTAGTAGCATAGCCATATAAGTAGTATATATCCATGTAAGTAGTATATATAGGTTATATAACCTTCCTTTTTAAATGGAATTGATTTAAGATTTTAAAGAGTGAAACAAAATATGAATTAATAGTATATGTTGTATGCGCCAAGGCAAAAAGAAAAAAAAAACAGTGAGAGTAGTACTTGAATGACTACAACATAAGAAAACCTCTCTTAGAGTTAATACTTTCCAGAGAAACTCTGAGTTTCCTGAGGGCACCTTCTAATGAGAAGATTAAAATAATATTAGAGTAATCTTCTCATTATTGTATCCCTGGCTTCTAGCAAAATTCTCAGCACAAAATAGGTGCTCAACAAATATTTGTAGAACCTACAAATAACTGATTAAATGATTAACCTCTGTGTTTTCTTCACTCCTTGAGGACAGGAACTGTGCTTATTAATTTTTATATTTCTGGGACCTAGTACCCGCAACATCACTGTGCTCAAATGTTTATTCAATAAATGAATGAGCAGGCTCAAATCGTGAATTTGAATTGTGATTCATTTTTATTACTTCTAGAGTAATTCCACACTGCGGAAATGTAGCTAAAGTAACGATTGAATACTCACAACCCTCTGTTTTAATGATTTTATTGTAATGGGGCTTTCTATGATGTGCACTCTGTAGGAAAAAAAGATGAGGTTGTAAATGCTGAAAATTAACTGTAACTGAGGCCCACATTCTTGGTAGAGGATTAACAATAGAAAATGACTCCAAGCATAGGAGGGCGGATGTTGATATGTACTCATAAGACTCCCAGCTTTCCCCTCTTTCTTCCCTGGTCTAATTATATATTTTTTATAATTTTCCTGGTCATGCAGCATGTGGGTTCTTAGTCCCCTGACCAGGGATCAAACCCACACCCCTTTGCATTGGAAGTGTAGAGTCTTAACCACTTCCCCACACTGGACCACTGGGGAAGTCCCCCTGGGTCTTCTTATAACAGTGTTTTGATTTAGTGGATATTTCCTAAATTACAAGTAATTCATGCATTCAGCATTGTAGCGAGCCCATTGCGTGCAACATTATGCTGTATGTGAAGGACACAAAAAATGAATAAAACCCAGTTACTTACTTTGACAAGCTTACAATTTAGTAGGGGAGTAACTCACACGTAGATCCATTCTTGTCATGCAATTAAAATAGTTTTACCAGGGACTTTCCTGGTGGTCCTGTGCTGAAGAGTCACACAGCAGACTCAGGTTCAATCACCCGTCCAGGAACTAAGATGCCACGTGCCACAGGGAAACTAAACATGTGCACCACCACTAGAGAGTGCCACCAGCCACAAAGCAGGCCCAGCACAGCCAAAATAAAACAAACAAACAAGCCAAGAGCTCTACCAGGAAAGATCACAGGGCATGGGAGCATTGAAAGTGAGCGTATAGTCTGAGGTCAGCCAAACTATGATGCTGAAACAAAGAAAGCAAAACGTCAATCAACTCTGTGAAAGAGTATTACAGAATCCAGAATTCCACAACAGAATTTATTATCCAGAGTATTAAAAAAAAACAACAACTACTCAACAAATGAAGGACCAAGGAAAGGTCACCCAATGGCTTTTGAACTACATTCACTGACTTGGACTTCCCTGGTGGCTCAGACGGTAACTCGTCGATCCCTGGGTTGGGAAGATCCCCTGGAGAAGGAAATGGCAATCCACTCTAGTACTATTGCCTGGAAAATCCCATGGACAGAGGAGCCTGGTAGGCTACAGTCCATGGGGTTGCAAAGAGTTGGACACGACTGAGCGACTTCACTTCATTTCACTTCATTGACTTGAAGAAAAACAGAACCAGAAATCATTAAAAGGAGCCAAACTATGGGAGAGGGAGAGGGTGGGAAGATTTGGGAGAATGGCATTGAAACATGTAAAATATCATGTATGAAACGAGATGCCAGTCCAGGTTCGATGCACGATACTGGATGCTTGGGGCTGGTGCACTGGGACAACCCAGAGGGATGGTATGGGGAGGGAGGAGGGAGGAGGGTTCAGGATGGGGAGCACATGTATACCTGTGATGGATTCATTTTGATATTTGGCAAAACTAATACAATTATGTAAAGTTTAAAAATAAAATAAAATTTAAAAAAAAGATACAATCAAAAAAAGTAAAAAACATAAATTAAAAAAAAAAAAAAAGAGCCAAACAGAAATTCTGGAATTGAAAAACACATGGCCTGAAATGAAAAGCTCACTGTATGTCCTTGAAAGCAGAATGGAGACAATAGTCAATGAACTTGAAGATAGGTCCATAGAGATTGTTCAGTTAAAAAAGAAAAGATTGAAAATTAGCAGGAACCAGTTTTAAGATATCAAAGGTATATCAAAATACATGTAATTGGAGTCTCAGGAAAGATGAGAGAAATTGGAGTGGAAAAAAAATGTTTTAATAAATAATGGATGATATTTCCCCAAATTTGGTGAAAGACATAAATCTACAAATTTAAAGAAGCTATAAATATGATGAAAACCATACCTAGGCACATCATAGCTATATGCCAAAAATAAAAATAAAGAGAAAAATTTTAAAGTAGCCAGAAGAAAATGACACATTACATACAAGGGAGCAAAGATTTGAATAAAATCTGATTTCCCATCAAAAACTCCGGAGACTTTGTATATCCTCTTTAAGGGAGAAGTTACCATATTTTTTTTAATGTACATGGATAGTTGTTCATCATGTTAGGTCAAAGCATTATTTTTCTACTGCCCTTATTTGAAAGTAATGGTTAAAAAAGGTGTATGTAGTTGCCAAGTTAGTAAAAACTATGCTAGATTGTTCTGTGGACAACTTGGTTAAATTGGAAATTCCGTCTTGAGAATTCTCTTCCCTAGATGGTTCTTGGTTAAAATTGGTTCCAGAATTCTCTTCCCTGGATGGTTCTTGGTTAAAGGGGGAATTTGAAAGAAGATTTGAGAGGCTAAAGTGAAGCAGCACAATTACCTTCTGAACAGCGTCACTGGATACAGAAACAGCAAATACAGAGATGCCCCAGGGATCTCAGCTTGTCCTTGCTTCCTCTGCTCCACATCCAGCTCATGTCCTGGAATGTAGATCCCGATGACCAAGGCTCACTGCCAGATGCACTCAGGCAGCCTTCCGTGGACACCTCCAGAAGCTCCCTGCTCTTGGCCCCTCTCTAGTGGCTGGATATAACAGGCCTCTTATATTCCCCTGAAAGCTCCAACTTGTCCACTCTCACCAGTGCTTCAGGAAGACTGGCTAACAACTTCATTGATAATCCTCTAAGTTGCCAAACTGTCACTTTTCCAGTCCACCTCCCCCTTACCCGCGCCATTGGCTCAGAAAATAAAGAATCTGCCTGCAATGCGGGAGACCCAGGTTTGATCCCTGGGTCAGAAAGATCCCCTGGAGAAGGGAATGGCAACCCACTCCACTATTCTTGCCTGGAGAATCCCATGGAGAGAGGAGCCTGGTGTACTACAGTCCATGGGGTCACAAAGGATAGACATGACTGAGCGACTAACACTTTCACCTCTACGCTCCCCCCACCATTGTGTAATATCTAATTTCTGAAATCAGTCCTTTATCTCATAACATTCATAGCAGTTCCATTTTTCTGGATATACTTTGGCTGACATACCATTGAGGAAATAGTTAAGTGGTGCTGAAAGCTCCCACTCATCAGGATGCACTTAGTTACGGCTTGGGATCCATTGGTCAAAGCAAATCCATGGCCACCCCTAACTTCAAATACGGCAAAGAAATCCAGCTTTTCCATGTGCCTTAAATCAAACTTGAACCAGAATATTTGCAAATACACTACTACGCATAGGATAATATGCAAATGATCAATAGGTGTGGGTCATCAAATCTCCTGCCTGTCACAGTCAAATAAATTAATTAAAATGTGTTTTAAAAAAGAACCCAGGGCTCTAACTCAGAAACTCTCCTACTTGCCAATACATTATATTAATCTTGCGATAATTATAATGACAAATTTCAGATACTGACCTGGGTGCTTTATAGATTCTAATTCTCTCAACAATATTTCAAGGAATGTGTTACCATTCTATTTAAGTTCAGTGGTATGTGGGAAACTCCTCAAGGTTACAGTGAAAAAGTGGCCTGGGCTTTAAGCCATCTCCTGTTGCCTCCAGAGTCTCTGCTCATCCTGTTACCATTACAGCGACGTTTCAAAGTTAGTCAAACGACTATTCGTCTTTAAAACTCTCCAGGGACTCCCTAAGCACTGCAGGAGAGTCCCCATTTCCAGCCTGCACCCCAGGCTCTAAGCTCAGTGAGCATCTGGCATTTCCCCAGAACACGCTGTCCCATGTGTCTTAGTATGTGCTGTTGCCATGCTTAGAACACTTTCCTCTCCAACTTCTGCCCCTCAAGGCAGGAATCTTATTTATATGCCATCTATCAGTTTCAACTTCTAACTCTGTGAAACAAACCTTCTCTAACCCATTCAGGCAGACTCCATCTTCCCAGCTCCGTGTGCCCATGTTCACCGTGCATGCATTGTTCATCCAAGTAACATCATTGACCTAGAGCGCCCACTCCCTAACCAGATGTTGAAGTCCTCTGGGCGAAGATCCTGTCTCATTCATCGTTGTATCTGCCATACCTAGTATAGTGCCTGGCACATGATCCATGTTCAATAATAAGTGAATGAATGAATGAATACAGAAGGGTATATAATAACCTTCAATGCAGAGACATAAAGTTCCTGAAAATGAATTGCATGCTGCCTCCACACTCTGTTCTCCAAGGCCAGGGGCACATGGCCAGCCCCTCCAGAAGCTTTCCATCTTGCTCTTACATGCACCTTGTTGGATACATGGCTGAATAATGCCTGGAGCCTCAGAGTGAAGAATTGGCCAAATCTTAGGACCTAATCAGTTAATGGACTGGAAATCCAAATGAGGCTCTTCTGTTATTTTCCAAAGAAAATGCAAAAAATCTCTCATAATAAAGTACCTTAAAGGCCAAATATAGACATCAGCTTATAGAAGAGCATCAGATGTGTGCTTTAATCTCCCCTCTCATTTTGCCATCCCTGAGTAATTCAAAGTGGCATGGAAACCTGGCAGTTAACCAATTAACCTGGTTGAAGTAAACAGTCAAATGACATAATTAATGACCATGTTCGCCAGATTTCTCCTTTGCTTTTTTTGCTTGGTAGATACAGCTTGGAGGCTACAGATACATTTATAAGCGAATTGCCTAGTTTTCCTGATGCATCCTCCTGCGTCTTAGGTTTGGCATCTTCCATTACCCCTCTGGCTCTTCTCCATCACTTCAGAAAACAACTAGAGAAAGAGGCATGCTCACAGCACCAGGACATTTATCCTCACACTTGGCTGCAAAAGGAATCTCATGGCCTCAAGTTTGGCTTGTCAACCCAGGTCAAGGTTATGAATTTGCATTTCCTTTCTATATTGGTATCCAAAAAGTGGCTCCTCTCTTGACCGGTTGTCACAGGAGCCAAAAGAAGCAATAACTGGGCCTTCTCCCAGCCATGAGAAATCGAAAGGAAGGATGTTAATTCTTCAGCAAGTCACATTCAACCCATGATCCACAGGAAGAGAACTTGGCTTCTCTTGTCTTTTAAAAAAATTAATTCAGACATTTAACTCTAGCTATGATGGAGTAACTTCTTAGCAGGTCAATGCTCCCATAGAAAAAAACAAGAAAGATGGGTTAAAAGGAAGAAAAAAACCTGATCGAAGGCATTAAAGACCTTTTAAGGATGCCAGAACTTGAGACTGTAGATCTCAAGGAGAAAGAAACTGCACTGAAGAAGCCCAGCTTTTTGAATGAAGCTTTCCCCTTGAGGCATTTGCCAACTTTTGTGTGGGACTGAAAAGCCAGCAGAGCTGTATAAAAATCTCACAAGGGGAGAGAGAGAGACAAAAATTGAAGTTTGTGGATGCCAAAACAGCTAGGTCTTGAGAGGTCAAAATTCAGGAGATTAAAAAAAAAAAAAGCAGAGAAGTGAGTCTGACACTCCACATCAGTTTTCCTATTGAAGTATTTTCTTCTTAGCAGGTATGATGCTGAAAAGTCAAGGAGAAACAGCTGAAAAACAGAACAAAGTTTTTAGTGGTTTCACAGTGCTGAGAAATGAAAATTCAACTTCAGGACTCACCCAGGACAAAATCCTCAAGAAGCTTCTCAGTTCTCAAACCAAGCCCTAACAAAAGCTACAAATCAGTCTTGAGTCTTCCCACCCCTGATTAGATTCAGGTTATCTTCCTTCTGTTGTCTGCCAGAGTGTAGGACGAATTCCTTATGGAGGTACGTAACTTCATCCAGAGTGCTATAATTTATCACACGTGACACCCATCATTCAAACTAAGGTTATCATAAAACCAAAAGTCAGGACCAAAAGAGCAACTATCCAGGGTAAGTGCCTTATATTGAGTTCAGTTCAGTTGCTCAGTTGTGTTCAACTCTTTGTGACCCCATGGACTGCAGCACACCATGCTTCCCTGTCCATCACCATTTCCAGAGCTTGCACAAATTCATGTCCATCGAGTCGGTGATACCATCCAACAATCTCATCCTCTGTCATCCCCTTCTCAATCTTTCCCAGCATCGGGGTCTTTTCTGAGGAGTCAGTTCTTCATATCAGGTGGCCAAAGTACTGGAGTTTCAGCTTCAACATTAGTCCTTCCAATGGATATCAGGACTGATTTCCTTTAGAATGGACTGGTCTGTTCTCCTTGCCATCCAGGGGACTCTCAAGAGTCTTCTCCAACACCACAGTTCAAAAGCATCAATTCTTTAGCACTCAGCTTTCTTCACAGTCCAACTCTCACATCCATACATGACTACTGGAAAAATCATAGCTTTAACTAGATGGACCTTTGTTGGCAAAGTAATGTCTCTGCTTTTTAATATGCTGTCTAGGTTGGTCATAACTTTTCTTCCAAGGAGCAAGCATCTTTTAATTTTATGGCTGCAGTCACCATCTGCAGTGATTTTGGATCCCCAAAAATAGTGTGTCACTGTTTCCATTGTTTCCCCATCTATTTGCTCTGAAGTGATAGGACCAGATGCCATGATCTTAGTTTTTTGAATGTCGAGTTTTTTTTTTTGAATGTCGAGTTTTAAGCCAGCTTTTTCCCTCTCCTCTTTTACTTTCATCAAAGGCTCTTTATTTCTTCACTTTCTGCCATAAGGGTGGTATTATCTGCATATCTGAGGTTATTGATATTTCTCCCAGAAATCTTGATTCCAGTCTGTGCTTCATCCAGTCTAGCATTTTGCATGATGTACTCTGCATGTAAGTTAAATAAGGTGACAATATACAACCTTGATGTACTCCTTTCCTGATTTGGAACCAGTCTGTTATTCCATGTCAAGTTCTAACTGCTGCTTCTTGACCTGCATACAGATTTCTCAGAAAGCAGGCAAGGTGATCTAGTATTCCCATCTCTTGAAGAATTTTCTATAGTTTGTTGTGATCCAAACAGTCAAAGGCTTTGGCATAGTCGATGAAAAGAAACATATGCTTTTCTGGAATTCTCTTGCTTTTTCGATGATTCAACAGATGTTGCCAATTTGATCTCTGGTTTCTCTACCTTTTCTAAATCCAGTTTAAACATCTGGAATTTCACAGTTCATGTACTGTTGAAGCCTGGCTTGGAGAATTTTGAACATTACTTTGCTAGTGTGTGAGAGTAGTGCTGTTGTGCAGTAGTTTGAGCATTCTTTGGCATTGCCTTTCTTTGGGATTGGATTGAAAACTGACCTTTTCCAGTCCTGTGGCCACTGCTGAGTTTTCCAAATTTGCTGGCATATTAAGTGCAGCATTTTCACAACATCAGTTGGAATTCCATCACTACTACTAGCTTTGTTTGTAGTGATGCTTCCTAAGGCCCACTTGACTTTGCATTCCAGGATGTCTGGCTCTAGGTGAGTGATCACACCATTGTGATTATCTGGGTTGTGAAGATCTTTCTATAGTTCTGTGTATTCTTGCCACCTGTTCTTAATATCTTCTGCTTCTGTTAGGTCCATACCATTTCTGTCCTTTATTGAGCCCATCTTTGCATGAAATGTTCCCTTGGTATCTCTAACTTTCTTGAAGAGATCTCTAGTCTTTCCCATTCTATTGTTTTCCTCTATTTCTTTGAGTTGATTACTGAGGAAGGCTTTCTTTTTTTTTTTTTTTTTTGAGGAAGGCTTTCTTATCTCTCCTTGCTATTCTTTGGAACTCTGCATTCAGATGGGTATATCTTTCCTTTTCTTCTTCGCCTTTCACTTCTCTTCTTTTCTCAGCTATTTGTAAGGCCTCCTCAGACAACCATTTTTCCTTTTTGCATTTCTTTTTATCTGGAAATGTTTTGATCACCACTTCCTGTACAATGTTATGAACCTCCATCCATAGCTATTCAGGCAATCTATCATATCTAATCCCTTGAATCTATTTGTCACTTCCACTGTAAGGGATTTGATTTAGGCCATACCTGAATGGTATAGTGGTTTTCCCTACTTTCTTCAATTTAAGTTTGAATTTGGCAATAAGGAGTTCATGATCTGATCCACAGTCAGCTCCTGAACTTATATTCAGTTCAGTTCAGTTCAGTCTCTCAGTCGTGTCTGACTCTTTGTGACCCCATGAACTGCAGCATGCCAGGCCTCCCTGTCCATCACCAACTCCCAGAGTTCACCCAAACCCACGTCCATTGAGTTGGTGATGCCATCCAGCCATCTCATCCTCTGTCGTCCCCTTCTCCTCCTGCCCCCAATCCCTCCCAGGATCAGAGTCTTTTCCAATGAGTCAACACTTCACATGAGGTGGCCAAAGTACTGGAGTTTCAGCTTTAGCGTCATTCCTTCCAAAGAACACCCAGGACTGATCTCTTTTAGAATGGACTGGTTGGATCTCCTTGCAGTCCAAGGGACTCTCAAGAGTCTTCTCCAACACCACAGTTCAAAAGCATCAATTCTTCGGCACTCAGCTTTCTTCACAGTCCAACTCTCAGATCCACACATGACT
Source organism: Bos grunniens (assembly GCF_055505025.1). Lineage (NCBI taxonomy): Eukaryota > Metazoa > Chordata > Mammalia > Artiodactyla > Bovidae > Bos > Bos grunniens. Next base: position 154,117,367 of record NC_141165.1, read on the forward strand.
ACTGGAAAAACCATAGCCTTGACTAGATGGACCTTTGTTGGTAAAGTAATGTCTCTGCTTTTGAATATGCTATCTAGGTTGGTCATAACTTTCCTTCCAAGGAGTAAGCGCCTTTTAATTTCATGGCAGCAATCACCATTTGCAGTGATTTTGGAGCCGAAAAAATAAAGTCTGACACTGTTTTCACTGTTTCCCCATCTATTTCCCATGAAGTGATCTTATATTAGGTTGGTACAAAAGTAATTGCAGTTTTGAACCATGAATTTTAAATCATTGCAACTAGGCTCAAACGCATCTTTATTAATTAAAATAGGAACCCTTACAATCAATACATTTTTGCCAATAAAGAATTAGCTTGTTTATTTCTGTAGTGTAAAAATCCATGCTTCAGGATTTGATGAATTCTTGGAAAGCATTTTCTGCCTTCTGCTGGTTGTAGAAGCGGTTTCCCTGCAAAAATGTCAATATGCTTGAAGAAGTGGTAGGTGGTTGGCAAAAGATCAGGTGAATATGGCAGATGAGGCAAAATTTTGTAGCCCAATTTGTTCAACTTTTGACGTGTTGGTTGTGCAACGTGTAGTTGGGCGTTGTCATGGAGAAGAACTGGGTGCACTCTGTTGACCAATGCTGGCTGCAAGCACTGCAGTTTTCAGTGCGTCTCATTGGTTTGCTGAGCATACTTCTCAAATGTAATGGTTTTGCCAGGATTCAGAAAGCTGTAGTGGATCAGACTGCCAGCAGACTACCAAACAGTGACTGTGACATTTTTTGGTACAAGTTTGGCTTTGGAAAGTGCTTTTGAGTTTCTTCTCAGCCCAACCACTGAACTAGTCATTGCTGGTTGTCATATAAAATCCATTTTTTGTCACACTTTACAATCCAATAGAGAAATGATTTGTTGCTATTGCATAGAATAAGAGAAGATGACACTTCAAAATGATGATCTTTTTAAATTTTTGGTCAGTTCATGTGGCACTCACTTATCAAGCTTTTTCACCTTTCCAATCTGCTTCAAATGCCAAATGACTATAGAAGAGTTGACTTTGAGTTTTTTGGCAACTTATCCTGTAGTTGTAAGAGGATCAGCTTTGATGATGGTTCTCAATTGGTCAGTATCAACTTCCAATGGCCAGCCACCACATTCCTCAACTTCAAGGCTCTCGTCTCCTTTGCAAAACTTCTTGAACCACCACTGTACATTCATTATCCATTCCTGGGCCAAATGCATTGCTGATGTTGCAAATTATTTCCACTGCTTTATGACCCACTTGAACCTGAATAAAAGAAGTGCTCAAATTGGCTTTTTGTCTAACATCATTTCTATAGTCAAAAGCAAGTATAAAATAAAAGCAACTAATATGCCATTAGCAAAAAAATAAATAAATAAAGCAAGAAATGTGCATTACAGTGTATAACAACCACATGAAGAATATATTCCAATATCAAATGGCAAAGTTCAACACTGCTGCTGCTGCTGCTAAGTCACTTCAGTCGTGTCCGACTCTGTGCAACCCCATAGACGGCAGCCTACCAGGCTCCTCTGTCCCTGAGATTCTCCAGGCAAGAACACTGGAGTGGGTTGCCATTTCCTTCTCCAATGCATGAAAGCGAAAAGTGAAAGTAAAGTCGCTCAGTCATGTCCGAACCTTAGCGACGCCATGGACTGCAGCCCACCAGGCTCCTCCATCCATGGGATTTTCCAGGCAAGAGTGCTGGAGTGGGGTGCCATTGCCTTCTCCAAAAGTTCAACACTGTAAAACCACAATTATTTTTGCACCAACCTAAGTAAGAAGAGACATGAGAGAGAAGCTCTCACTCTCCACCATGAAAGAACACAGCAAGAAGATGATCATCTGTAAGACAGAAGAATCCTAATCAGGAGCCAAATCAACCAGCACCTTGATCTTGGACTGCAGAACTATGAGAAATAAATGTCTGCTGTTTGTCACCCAGTTTTATGATGTTTTGTTCCAGCAGCCTGAGCAGACGAAGCCAGATGTCATATTTAAAGTGCTAAGAGAAAATAAATGCCAACACAAGACTCTACACCCAGAAAAAATATCTGAGAGAGAAATAAAGGAATTTTTCAGGTGTTGTTGCTAGCAGACTTGTATTAAGAAAGTACTAAAGGGACTTCTTCAGGCAGATAGAAATGTACAAAGGAATCAAGGGCAACAGAAAGGATAAATATATGGGTAACACAAAATGTCTGTTGACTAGAAGAAAAAGCCATGTATTGTGTGACTTCCTGCACATGTAAATTAAAATGCATACAATAATAATACAAGAGGCAAGAGGGAGGGAAGTTGAGTTAAAAGGTTTTAAGGCCCTAACATTATCAGAAAGTAGCAAAGATACTAATTAATAAAAGATTCTTTAAAACGGCATTTGTAACATTTAAAGTAATCACTAAAAGAACAGCAATATATATGTATGCACGCGTGTGTGTGTGTGTGTGTGTGTTTAAAAAGCTAACAGAGTGAAAATGGTCTAGTCAAGGCTATGGTTTTTCCAGTGGTCATGTATGGATGTGAGAGTTGGACTGTGAAGAAAGCTGAGCGCCGAAGAATTGATGCTTTTGAACTGTGGTGTTGGAGAAGACTCTTGAGAGTCCCTTGGACTGCAAGGAGATCCAACCAGTCCATTCTAAAAGAGACCAGTCCTGGTTGTTCTTTGGAAGGAATGGTGCTAAAGCTGAAACTCCAGTACTTGGGCCACCTCATGTGAAGTGTTGACTCATTGGAAAAGACTCTGATCCTGGGAGGGATTGGGGGCAGGAGGAGAAGGGGACGACAGAGGATGAGATGGCTGGATGGCATCACCGACTCAATGGACATGGGTTTGGGTGAACTCCGGGAGTTGGTGATGGACAGGGAGGCCTGGTGTGCTGCAATTCATGGGCTCGCGAAGAGTCGGACACGACTGAGCAACTGAACTTAACTGAATCATTTTTTAAAGCATAAAATTAAGGGAAAAAGGAAAATAAAGTAGATTAAACAAACAGAATATAAATAGTAAAATAGTGAGTATAAACTCAAATATATTAGAATAATTCATTCACTGTAAACAATTTGATTAAAAATCAAAGATTGGAGGAACTCCCTGGTGGTTCAGTGGTAAGGACTTGGTGCTTTCACTACTGGGTCCAGCTTCTATCCCTGGCTGGGGATCTAAGATCCCCCAAACCACATAACACAGGGGAAAAAAATCAAAGACTGGGCAGAGACTTCTGGGTTGGCATGATAAAGATCTCCAAAATTTCACTTCTTCATAAACACAGAGAACACTGGCAAAACATTATCAAAATGAACTTTTTCAGAACTCTAGAAATTAGCCAATATGAGACTAATATGGGAAATATCTATTCAAGAAAAGCAGCCAAATCTTGGTAAGGACAGTGAGCTTTGTGGTGTTTTAACTTACCCTATTCCTACCCCCACCTACTCTCCATCTCTATGTGGTAACCTTAAAAGTCATGAGGCTCACAAACGCAGTACCTTTAAACAGTCACTTAGCAGCCACAGAAAGAAGCAGAGTATGTTTGAAGCTCCTCCCAAGAATCCAGTCCTAGAGAACTGAGAGTATCTGATCTTTCTGGAAAATCCCTAGGAAACGCCATTCATAAGCCTTCTCTCAATTGACCTGACTCAGAGCTTGCTCACTGGGCATGTGTCAAAGCAGTCAGAGGCAATTAATTAACATTACACCTGCCTCAGTTGGCAAGACTTCATTGAGCCAAACAAGAAAGGGCCAAAAATGCTAACAGAAAATGTGGAGAATGAGATGTCCATAAGAGACTTTGAATAGTTCCAATGTTCATTGGAAGGACTGATGCTGAAGCTGAAACTCCAATACTTTGGCCACCTGATGTGAAGAGCTGACTCATTTGAAAAGACGCTGATGCTGGGAAAGATTGAAGGCGAGAGGAGAAGGGGACGACAGAGGATGAGATGGTCAGATGGCATCACTGACTCAGTGGACATGAGTTTGGGTAGACTCTGGGAGTTGGTGATGGACAGGGAGGCCTGGCATGCTGCAGTCCATGGGATCACAAAGAATCAGACACGACTGAGCGAGTGAACTGAACTGAACTGAGTATTCCTTGAATCTAGAAGGTCATGCTTATGGTCAGTGCTGCATGCATGCCTAAGAAATATGTGAGAATTCGCTAATCTCTGGTTGATCTTGGGGCTCTGCACAAGCAGGACATGGAAAGAGCAACAGAACTGTCGATTACTGGAACATTGATGGTATTCCCCATCACACACACATACACAGAAGCTGACGCAGTTACAGGTTCAAGGCATTCAATGAAATCTTTGCCTAATCATTAGATGAGCATTAAGCTAACCAAACAGAAGCTCCACTTGCCATTCACAACAGCAAAAAAAAAAAAAAACAACAAAAAACTTTACAGAATATGTCTAGGAAAGTCTCTAAACAAACAGAAACAACAACAATAATAAGCAACAACAAATGTTGAGGGGAAGGGATGAACCTAATTTCCAAAGTTGCCATATTATATTATTTTAAATGCCTACTACTCAACAACAAACGACAGGACAGTCCAAGAAACAAGTAAATATAGCCCACATACAGGAAAAGAAGCCGCCAATAAAAACTATTTCTGAATAAGCCCAGATGTTGATCTTACTACACAAAGCCTTTAAATCAGCTATTGTAAATATGTTCAAAGAAGTAAAATAATCATATCCAGAGAATTAATGAAAAATATGAGTTCAATATCTCACTGAAAAGGAAATAGAAAGAAACAGAAATTATTTAAAACAAGCCAAATAGGAAATATAGAGTAAAAAAATAGGATGACTGAAATGAGAAATTCACTAGAGGGTTTCAACAGCATATTTGATCTGCCAGGAGAAACAATTAGCAAGCTTGAAAGTATGTCTACTGAAATGACATAAAGAACGAAAAAAGAAAAAGAATACAGAAAAATTAACAGAGCTTCAAAGACCCGTAGGACAACATCAAACTCACCAACAGATGCATACTGTGAGTCCTGGAAGGAATATAGATGAAAACATCCTCAGTAATAACCTAGCAATTGAAAGTCAGCAGCAGATAGAAGGATAAAACACAGTGAATGAGTGGGATTCATCCCAGGAATGCAAGATTGATTTAACGTCAAAAAAATCAACCAATACCCAGTATTCCAAAAATAAAGGGAGAGGAACCATATGATCCTCTCAATAGACACAGAAAAAGCATCTGACAAAATCCAACACTCTTTCGTGGCAAAACATTAAATAAGCTAAGAAAAGGAAGGAACATCTTCAACCTGATTAACAGCCATGCCATGCATGTGTACTCGGTCGTGTCTGACTCTTTGCAACCCCATGGGCTGTAGCCCGCCAGGCTCCTCTGCCCATGGGATTCTCCAGGCGAGAGTACTAGAGTGGGTTTCCAATTCCTCCAGGGAATCTTCCAGACCCAGGGATTGAACCTGTGTCTCCTGCACTGGCAGGCAGATTCTTTACCACTGTGCCACCTGGGAAGATAGGGCATCCAGGAAAAACCCACAGCCAGCATCATACTCCCTGGTGTCTCAGACGGTAAAGAATTTGCCTGCAATGTCGGAGACCTGGGTTTGATCCCTGGATTGGGAAGATCTCCTGGAGGAGGGCATGCAACCCACTCCAGTATTCTTGCTTGGAGAATTCCATGGACAGAGGAGCCTGGCGGGCTACAGTCCATAGCGTCCCAAAGAGTCAGACATAACTGAGCAACTAAGCACAGCACAGCATCATACTCAGTGGTGAGAGACTGAACATTTTCTCCTAAGATGAGGACCAAGACAAGTTTGTTCATTCTTGCCACTTCTACTCAATAATATACTAGAGTGATTCAGTTCAGTTCAGTCACTAGAGTGATTAGCAAAAAAAAAAAAATTCACCCAAATTGGAAAAGCATATATAAATTATTTCTATTGACAGATGATTTGATCTTATATATAAAGAAATTTTATCTGTACAGAAGAATTTTTATGTACAAAAAATCCTAAGGAATCTGCAAAAATTATTCAAACTAATAAATAAGTTCATCAAGTTGTAAGACATAAAATTAATATACAAAAATCAATTGTATTCCTATATACTAACAACAAATAATATGAAAATGATGTTAAGAAATCATTTTATTTGTAATATCAAAAAGAATAAAATACTTGGGAATAAATTTAACAAAATAAGTACAAATTTGTACCTTGAAGACCATAAAACATTACTGAAAGAAGAGAATACCTAAAATATGCAAAAACATTCCATGTTCATGGATCAGAAGATTACATACTGTTAGGAGGGCAATACTCCACTGAACTGATCTACAGATTCAATACAACCATATCAAAATCCCAGACACCTTTTTATTTCTATAGAAATTGACAAGATGATCCCAAAATTCATACATAAATGCAAGGGACCCAGAATAACCAAGTTGAAAAAGAAAAAAATTGGAGAACTTACACTTCCCAGCTTTAAAACTTAACAACAAAATTGTGTGTACTGGCATAAGAACAGACAAATAAATCAATGGAATAGAATTGAGAGTCTGGAAATAAATCAAAATAGATCACAGATATAAATGTAAGCTTTAAAATTACAAAACACTTACAAGAAAACATACAGGTAAATCTTCATGATCTAGAGTTAGTGCTTCAAAGAACACCGCCAAGAAAGAGGAAACACCACTGAAAGAATAGAAGAAAATATTTGGAACTCATAAACCTGATAAGTGACTTGTATTCAGAATTTATAAATAATTCTTATAACGATAAAAACACAAATATCTCAATTTAAAAATGAGTAAAGGATCTGAATAGACATTTCTGAAAAGAAGATTTATCAGGGGCAAACCAGCACATAAAAATATGCTCAATATCATTAGAGAATAGTCACTAGGAAAATGTAAGTCAAAAAACACAATAACATACCACTCCATACCCACGAAGATGTCTAGAATCAAGATAGACCATAACAAGTGTAGGCAAAGATGTGGAGAATTTGAAATTCTCATTCATTGTTGGTGAGATTGTAAAATGGTGCCATAATTTTGGAAAACTATTTGCCAATCAATTCCTCAGATTACTAGGCATATAGTTACCATATGACCCAGTCATTCCACTCCCACATATATATCTAAGAGAAATGAAAATATGTTTATATAGAAACTTGAATGTTTCTAGCAGCATCTTTCATAAAAGCCACAAAGGAGAAATAACCCAAATGTCCATCAACAGATAAATGAATTTAAAAAATGTGGTACAGTCATACTCTGGAATATGATTTGGCAATAAAAGGAACGACGTTCTGATGATGAACCTTGAAAACATTATGTTAAGTGAAGGAAGGCAGTCACAAAAACCACATACTGTATGATTCCAGGGAAATATTCAGAATAGGCAAATCCATAGAGACAGAAAGTAGATCAGTGTTTGCCAAGGGTGAAAGCCGGGGGTAATGAAGAGTGACTGTTAATGTGTTTCTTTTGGGATTAATAAAAATGATCTAAAATTAGATAGCTGTGATGGTTGCAAAACTCTGTGGATATACTAAAAACCAGTGAATTTTACATTTTAAAATGGTGAATCTTATGGTATGTAAATTACATCTGAATAAAGATGTTATTTGAAAGTAGCGAAGTTTGTCATACTAGATTTTATATATATATATATAAATAGTTATATATATATATAAATAATATTTATATATATATAAAATGCCTTGATATATAAAACTTGATATAAAGATGTTATTTGAAAGTAGCAAAGTTTGTCATACTGGATTTTATATATATATAAATATTATTTTTATATATAAATAATATATATATAAATAATATTTATATATATATATAAAATGCCTTGATATATAAAACTTGATATGCAAGATGCCTTGAGTATAAAACTATATATTCTTCTAAGAATATTGAAAGTAAAAAGATGAAAAATACACTATGCAAACAGCAACTAAAAGAATGTTGATTTAGCTATCAAACAAGGTAGTCTTTCAATCAAGAAGCATTATTACTAGAGATAAAGAGCAATATTTCTCAATTGATAAAAGGTCAGTTAATTTATAAACATGAAGCCGAGAATGTACAATGAGAAAGGACCATGTCTTCAATAAATGGTACTGGACAACTGGACAGCCACATACAAAAGAATGAAATGGGACCACTTCTTACACAAAAATCAACTCAAAATGGATTAAAGACTTGAATGTAAAACCTGAAACCACAAAACTCCTAGAGAAAAACATAGGTGGTGATTTCCTTAACATCTGTCTTGGCAACGATTTTTTGGATTAGATGCTAAAGCAAAGGTATGGTAAGTCGCTTCGGTCATGTCCAACTCTTCGAAACTCTATGGACTGTAACCCACCAGGCTTCTCTGTCCATGGGATTCTCCAGGCAAGAATACTGGAGTGGGTTGCCATGCGCTCCTCCAGGGGATCCTCCTGACCCAGGTATCTTCAAACCCGCATCTCCTGCATTGGCAGGTGGGTTCTTTACCACTAGTGCCACCTGAGAAGCTAAAGCAAAGGGAGCAAAAGCAAAAATAAACAAGTGGGGCTACATCAAACTGAAAAGATTTCCACAGCAAAGGGAACTATTAACAAATGAGTCAGTCCTTCACAACAGGTGGCCAAAGTATTGGAGTTTCAGCTTCAGCATCAGTCCTTCCAGTTAGGGTTGAGTTCAACTGGGATTGTTCCTTTAGGATTGACTGGTTTGATCTCCATGCTGTCCAAGGGACTCTCAAGAGTCTTCTCTAGCACCACAGTTTGAAAGCATCAATTATTTGGTGCTCAGCCTTCTTTATGGTCCAACTCTCATATCCACATGTGACTACTGGAAAAAACATAGCTTTGACTATACAGATGTACAGTCACTATATCATTTTGTTGGCAAAGTGATGTCTCTGCTTTTTAATATGCTATTACTTTTAAATACATTATTAACTATAAATAAATAGATACTGTATTACTTATTTGAAAGTTACTAAGAAAGTAGCTCTTACAAGATCTCACCACAAGAAAAAAAATTGTAACTAAGATATCAGGTCACTTCTACAGCAAATCTCTTGCCCTGCCTTGAGAGAAAAAAAAAATCAGAAAAACATGCAAACATTATAAACAAGATACTAGCAAGTCAGATTCAATGATAAATAAAAAGGATAATCATTCATGATCAAGTTGTATTTATTTATTTTAGATAACCATTGCTGCTAGCTTCAAATTAAAAATTACTTAATAAACATAATATTAACAGAATAAATAAGATAAATTTTTATATGACCACTTGATAGATGTGGAAACACATCTGATGAATGTCATATCCAGTCATAATCAAAATTTTAACCAACTTGGAATAGAACTTTCTGGATCTGAAAAGACAATCTTTTATAAAAAAAATCTTACATCAAATATGATATTGATGGTGAATAACTGAAAGCGTCCCACCTGAGATAAAAAATAAAGTGAGAACACTCATTTTCACCATATCTCATTATATGCTACTAGAGATTCTAGCCACTGCCAAATGGAAGGGGGAAAATGTAGGAATTGGAAAGGAAGAAATTAAAATTGTCATTATTCCTATACAGCATAATTACATGATTTTGTGTATAGAAAGCTCCATAAAACTTGTAATCAGACACACAAGTAATTGAGATTATTGGATACAATGTCACCTTAGAAAAGTCAATTGCGTATCTATACAAAAGAGTGGATAGCCACTGGTAGTCCAGTGCATTCTCCCAATGCAGGGGGCCTGGGTTTGATCCCTGATCAGGGAGCTAGATCCACATGCCATAAGCATGACCTAGTACACCCAAATATATAAACAAACCTTTTGTTTTAGAGTGAACAATTAGAAAGGAAAGGTTTAAACCATCATTCACAAAAAATCAAAATTGTGGGAATAAATCCAGAAAATTTTTACACATAACTATAAAACATTGGATGAAGTGGTTAGATAGTATCACCAACTCAATGGACATGGATTTGAACCAACTCCTGGAGACAGTGGAGGACAGAGGAGCCTGGTGTGCTGAAGTCCATGAGATCGCAGAGTAGGACATGACTTAGCAACTGAGTAACAACATAAAACATTGTTGTTAATACTATATTACTAATTAATAATTATTAGTAAGTGAAGAGATAGATGGTGTTCATGGATAGCAAGATACAACATTGTAAAAATATCAATTATCTCCAAATTGATCCAATAAAACTCCCAGCAAGTTTTTTCCCTGGAAATTAAGAAGTTATTCTAAAATTTATATAGAACTGCAGAGGAATCAAAAAGTCAAGACATCTTTGAAGAAGTTAGACATGTTAAATTTGTTGTTTCCTTAGGTTTATCCAAATGTTTACAATTTTGTTTTTCTCTATTTCATTTCTTACTGTAATTTGGATTTTCCTTCTGGGTGAATTTCTTTTCTTCCTGAATTCTATTCTTTAAAGTTACTAATAAATATTCTCCTCATAGACTGTATCAAGTTAGTTCTATGGTTCTGGACTGACAATGGTTTCTTTCAGAATTTTGAAGATACCATTTAATGTTGTCTTGCTTCTATTTTTGATTTTGAGAAGTCAGTTGTCAATCTAATTATCATGCCTTCACCAGGTAATGTGTGTTTTTTCATTTAAAATCTTCTCTTTGTCTTAGTGTTCCACCAAGTACAAAGTCGTCTTTATCATATAAAGGGATATGTTGAGCTTCCTGAATCTGCTCATTCATCTGTCATTGTTTGGAGGAAATTCTGAGCCATCCTCTTTTCAAATGTTGCGTCTTCATCCTTCTCTCTGGACTCTCCTTTTGACTAAATGTGAAGAGTGAAAGTGAAAGTCACTCGGTCGTGTCCAACTCTTTGAGACTCCATGGACTATACAGTGCCTGGAATTCTCCAGGCCAGAGTACTGCAGTGGGTAGCCTTTCCTTTCTCCAGGGAATCTTCCCTACCAATAGATCAAACCCAGGTCTCCCGCATTGCAGGCAGACTCTTTACCAGCTGAGCCACAAGGGAAGCCTCTTTTTGATTAAATCCTGTAAGACCTTTCAAATCTGTCCTCCACATCCTTTCATTTATCGTTCTTACTTCCATCTCTTGTTTCTCTCTGCTTGTGGTGGTTGTGTCGTCGCTCCGTTGTGTCCAGCTCTTTGCAACCCCACGGACTGCAGCACACCACTTCCCTGTCATGTCCACTGAGCCGGTGATGCCACTCTCTCTGATGCATTCTCAATAAATTTCTCAGTCTGCATCTTTAGCTGCCTAATCTGCTGTTTAACCCAACCATTTGAGTTCTCAATACAATTTCTGGACAGAGGAGCCTACAGGCTACAGTTCATGGGGTCTCAAAGAGTCAGACACAACTGAACGACTTTCACTTTCACTTTGGTGATTCTAGTATCTGGGAGATAGAACACAGTTATCATCCACAGAGTGAATTCCAGTTTTTTTAGAATTGTATAATAATTTTATTTATTTTTTAATTGAATGATAATTTTTTTACAGAATTTTATTGTTTTCTTTCAATTGCCAACATGAATCAGCCATAGGTATACATATGTCTCCTCCCTTTTGAACCTCCCTCCCATCTCCCCCCGCCATCCCACCCCTCTAGGTTGATACAGAGCCCCTGTTTGAGTTTCCTGAGCCATACAGCAAATTGCTGTTGGCTATCTATTTTACATATGGTAATGTAAGTTTCCATGTTACTCTCTCCTTACATCTCACTTTCTCCTCCCTTCTTCCTTTGTCTATACGTCTATTCTCTATGTCTGTTTCTCCATTGCTGCCCTATAAATTCTTCAGTAACATTTGTCTAGATTCCATACATATGTGTTAGAATACAATATCTATCTTTCTCTTTCTGACTTACTTCACTTTGTATAATAGGTTCTAGGTTCATCCACCTCATTAGAACTGACTCAAATGCGTTCCTTTTTATGGCTGAGTAATATTCCATCGTGTATGTGTACCACACCTTCTTTATCCATTCATCTGTCAATGGACATCTAGGTTGCTTCCATGTTCTAGCTATTGTAAATAGTACCACAATGAACAATGGGATACATATGTATTTTTCAATTTTGGTTTCCTCAGGGTATATGCCTAGGAGTAGGATTGCTAGGTCAGATGGCAATTTAATTCCTAAGTTTTTAAGGAATCTCCATACTGTCTTCCATAGTGGCTGTATCAATTTATATTCCCACCCCCAGTGCAAGAGCATCCCATTTTCTCCATACCCTCTCCAGCATTTATTGTTTGCAGACTTTTTGATGATGGCCATTCTGACTGGTGTGAGGTGATTCATTGTAGTTTTGATTTGCATTTCTCTAATAATGAGCGATATTGAGCAACTTTTCATGTGTTTCTTAGCCACCAGTGAAGAAAGCTGAGCACCAAAGAATTGATGCTTTTGAATTGTGGTGTTGGAGAAGACTCTTGAGAATCCCTTGGACTGCAAGAAGATCCAACCAGTCCATCCTAAAGGAGATCAGTCCTGAGTGTTCATTGGAAGGACTGATGTTGAAGCTGAAACTCCGATACTTTGGCCACCTGATGCGAGGAGCTGACTCATTTGAAAAGACCCCAATTCTGGGAAAGATTGAAGGCGGGAGGAGAAGGGGATGACAGAGGATGAGATGGTTGGATGGCATCATCGACTCAATGGACATGAGTTTGGGTAAATTCAGGGAGTTGGTGATGGACAGGGAGGCCTGGCGTGCTGCAGTCCATGGGGTTGCAAAGAGTCAGACACGACTGAGTGACTGAACTGAACTGAACTGAACTGATGTCTTCTTTGGAGAAATGTCTGTTCAGGTCCTTCCCCCACTTTTTGATTGGGTTGTTTGGTTCTCTGGCACTGAGTTGTATGAGCTGCTTGTATATTTTGGAAATTAATCCTTTGTTAGTTGTTTCATTTGCTATTATTTTCTCCCATTCTGAGGGTTGTCTTTTCACCTTGCTTAGTTTCCTTTGCTGTGCAAAAGCTTTTAAGTTTAATCAGGTCCTGCTTGTTTACTTTTGTTTTTATTCCCATTACTCTAAGAGGTAGATCATAGAGGATCTTGCTTTGATTTATGTAATTGAGTGTTCTGCCTATGTTTTCCTCTGAGTTTTACAGTTTCTGGTCTTACATTTAGGTCTTTAATCCATTTTGAGTTTATCTTTGTGTATGGTGTTAGGAAGTGTTCTAATTTCATTCTTTTACATGTAGCTGTCCGGTTTTCCCAGGACCATTTATTGAAGAGGCTGTCTTTGCCCCATTGTGTATTCTTGCCTCCTTTGTCAAAAATAAGGTACCCATAGGTGCATGGGTTTATTTCTGGGCTTTCTATCTTGTTCCATTGGTCTATATTTCTGTTTTTATGCCAGTGCCATACTGTCTGATGTGTAGCTTTGTAGTAGAATCTGAAGTCAGGAAGGTTGACTCTTCCAGCTTTATTCTTCTTTCTCAAGACTGCTTTGGCTATTCAGGGTATTTTGTGTTTCCATATGAATTGTGAAATTTTTTGTCCTAGTTCTGTGGAAAATGCCATTGGTAATTTGATAGGGATTGCCTTGAATCTGTAGATTGCATTTGGTAGGATAGTCATTTTCACAATATTGATTCGTCCTACCCAAGAACAATGAATATCTCTCCATCTGTTTATATCATCTTTGATTTCTTTCATCAGTGTCTTACAATTTTCTGTGTACAGTTCTTTTGTCTCCTTAGGTAAGTTTATTCCTAGATATTTAATTTTTATTGTAATGGTGAATGGGTTTGATTCCTTAATATCTCTTTCTGATTTTTCATTGTTAGTATATAGAAATGCAAGTGATTTCTGTGTATGGATTTTGTATCCTGCAACTTTGTTAAACTCACTGCTTAGCTCTAGTAATTTTCTGATACAGTCTTTAGGGTTTTTTTTACATGCAGTATCATGTCACCTGCAAACAGTGAGAGCTTTACTTCTTTTCTGATCTGGATTCCTTTTATTTCTTTTTCTTCTTTGATTGCTGTAGCTAGGACTTCCAAAACTATGTTGAATAATAGTGGTGAAAATGGACACCCTTGTCTTGTTCCTGATATTAGGGGGAATGCTTTCAGCTTTTCACCATTGAGAATAATGTTTGCTGTAGGCTTATCATATATGGCCTTTACTGTGTTGAGGTAGGTTTCTTCTATGCTCATTTTTTGAACAGTTTTAATCATAAATGTGTGCTGAATTTTGTCAAAGGCTTTTTCTGCATCTATTGAGATTATCACATGGTTTTTATCTTTCAATTTGTTAATATGGTGTATCACATTGATTGATTTGCATATATTGAAGAATCCTTGCATCCCTGGAATAAACCAAACTTGATTATGGTGTATGAGCTTTTTGATGTGTTGCTGAATTCTGTTTGCTAAAATTTTATTGAGGATTTTTGCATCTATGTTCATCAGTGATATTGGCTTGTAGTTTTCTTTTTTTGTGTTGTCTTTGTTTCATTTTGGTATCAGGGTGATGGTGGCCTCATAGAATGAGTTTGCAAGTGTTCCTTCCTCTGCAATTTTTTGAAAGAGTTTTAGAAGGATAGGCGTTAGCTCTTCTCTAAATGTTTGATAGAATTATCCTGTGAAGCCATCAGGTCCTGGGCCTTTGTTTTTTTGGAAGATTTTTGACCAAGCTTCAATTTTAGTGCTTGTAATTGGGTTGTTCATAATTTCTATTTCTTCCTGGTTCAGTCTTGGAAGATTGAACTTTTCTGGGAATCTGTCCATTTCTTCTAGGTTATACATTTTATTGCCACATAATTGTTCATAATAGTCTCTTATAATCCTTTGTATTTCTGCATTGTCTGTTGTAACCTCTCCCGTTTCATGTTTGTTTTTTTTTCAAATTTTGTTGATTTGATTCTTCTCTTTTTTTTTTCGATGAGTCTGGCTAAAGTTTTGTCAATTTTGTTTATCTTCTCAAAGAACCAGCTTTTAGTTTTATTAATCTTTACTTTCTTTCATTTCTTTTTCATTTATTTCTGCTCAGAAGTTTATGATTTCATTTCTTCGACTAATTTTGGGGATTTTTTCTTCTTTTTCCAGTTGTTTTAGGTGTAAATTTAGATTGTCTATTCAATGTTTTTCTTGTTTCTTAAGGTAGGATTGTATTGCTATCCTCTTAGGACTGCTTTTGCTGCATCCCATAGGTTTTGAGGAGTCTGGTAGGCTACAGTCCATGGGGTCACAAAGAGTGGGACACGACTGAGCAACTTCACTCACTCATAGGTTTTGAGTTGTCATGTTTTCACTGTCATTTGTTTCCAGAAATTTTTTAATTTCCTTTTTGATTTCTTCAGTAACCTCTTGGCTATTTAGAAACATATTGTTTAATCTCCATGTGTTTGTGTTTTTTACACTTTTTTCCCCTGTAATTGATATCTAGTTTCATAGTGTTGTGGTCAAAGAAGATGCTTGATATAATTTCAATGTTCTTAAATTTACTGAGGTTTGATTTGTGATGCCAGATGTGGTCTATCCTGGAGAATGTTCTGTGTGCACTTGAGAAGAAGGTGTTTTCTTCTGCATTTGGATGGAATGTCCTGGAGATATCTATGAGATCCATCTCATCTAATGTATCATTTAAGACTTGTAGTCCTTATTAATTTTCTGTTTTGATGATCTGTCCATTGGGGTGATTGTGATGTTAAAGTCTTCTACTATTATTGTGTTACTGTCAATTTCTCCTTTTGTGTCTGTTGTCTCACATATTGAGGTGCTCCTATGTTCGGTGCATAGATGCTTACAATTGTTATGTCTTCCTCTTGGATCGATCCCTCGATGATTATGTAGTGTCCTTCCTTATCTCTTGTAATCTTCCTTTTTTAGGGTCTGTTTTGTCCTACATGAGGAGTGCTACTCCAGCTTTCTTTTGCTTTCCATTTGCATGGAATGTATTTTTCCACCCTCTCACTTTCAATCTATATGTGTCTTTAGGTCTGAAGTGGGTTTCTTGTAGACAGCATAATATGGGTCTTGTTTTTATATCCATTCAGCCAGTCTGTGTCTTTTGGTTGGAGCATTTAATCCTTCCACATTTAAAGTAATTATTGATATATATGTTTCTATTGCCATTTTCTTAATTGTTTGGGGTTTTTTTTGTTTTATAGATCTTTTTCTTCTCTTGTATTTCTTGACTATCTAAGTCCCTTTAACATTTGTTGTAAAGCTGGTTTGGTGGTACAGAATTCTCTTAACTTTTGCTTGTCTGAAAAGCTTTTTATTTCTCCATCAGTTTTGAATGAGATCCTAGCCAAGTGGTAGATTTTTCCCTTTCAGCTCTTTAAATATATCCTGCCATTCCCTTCTGGCCTGCAGAGTTTCTGCTGAAAGATCAGCTGTTAAACTGATGGGGTGTCCCTTGTATGCTACTTGTTGCTTCTCCCTTGCTGCTTTTAATATTCTTTCTTTGTGTTTAGTCTTTGTTAGTTTGATTAGTATGTGTCTTGGCATGTTTCTCCTTGGGTTTATCCTGTATGAGACTCTTTGTGCCTCTTGGACTTGATTGACTATTTCCCTTTCCAGGTTGGGGAAATTTTCAACTATAATCTCTTCAAAAGTTTTCTCATACCCTTTCTTTTTCTCTTCTTCTTTGGGAACTCTATAATTTGAATGTTGGTGTGTTTGATATTGTCCCAGAGGTCTCTGAGACTACCGTCAGTTCTTTTCATTCTTTTTACTTTATTCTGCTTTTCAGAAGTTATTTCCACCATTTTATCTTCCAGCTCACTGATTCATTCTTCTGCTTCAGATATTCTGCTATTGATTCCTTCTAGAGTATTTTTAATTTCAGTAATTGCGTTGTTTGTCTCTGTATGTTTATTCTTTAATTCTTCTAGGTCTTTGTTAATTGATTCTTGCATTTTCTCCGTTTTGTTTTCAAGGTTTTTGATCATCTTTACTATCATTATTCTGAATTCTTTTTCAGAGAGTTTGCCTGTTTCTCTTCATTTATTTGGACTTCTAGCCTGTTCCTTCATTTGTGTAGTATTTCTCTGCCTTTTCATTAATTTTTTTAACTTATTGTGTTTGAGGTCTCCTTTTCCCAGGTTTCAAGGTTGAATTCTTTCTTCCTTTTGGTTTCTTCCTTCCTAAGTTTGGTCCAGTGGTTTGTGTAAGCTTCATATAGGGTGAGATTTGTGCTGCGTTTTTTTGTTTGCTTGTTTTTCCTCTGATGGGCAAGGCTGAGTGAAGTGGTGATCCTGTCTGCTGATGATTGGGCTTTTTGTTTTTTGGGATTTTTGTTTTATTTGTTGTTTAGATTCGGGGTTCTGCACAGGGTGCTACTGGTGGTTGGGTGATGCCTGGTCTTGTATTCAAGTGGTTTCCTTTGTGTAAATTCTCACTATTTGATACTCCCTTCACTTATTTCTCTGGGAGTCTAGGGTCTTGGAGTCAGCGCTTCCACTCCAAAGGCCCAGGGATTGATATTTGGTCAGGAACAAAGATTCCACAAGTGGTTTGTTATGGCATTAAGTGAGATTAAAGCAAATACCCAAAAATGAGAAACCAAAGATGAACCCCAGACAAACAGCGGTTACAAAATCAGGCAAATAATAATTAAAATAATGGAATATATACATATATACCCATAAGCAAAATCAAAACAGTCCAACAAAAATAAAGTACAGTAGATTGATCTGACAAACAAAGGAAATCAAAAATTATATCTACCAGTTAAGAACAAAACTAACTAAAGCACAATCTGGAAAGCAAAATTAAAACAAGGAACCAAGTGGGGAATAAAGCAATGAAAACAAAACTAACAAATATGTTGAGAAAGAAAGAACAGATATGCAAAGTTAAATAGAGGTAGAAAAAGAAGATTTATATACATTAAAGATTAACTTCAAGGAGAAAAGAACAGTAGGAAAAGCAAACACAGGAATAAATGTAGGAAAAATAATAATAGGTTTTTAAAAATTTAAAAAAACAGAAAAGAAAAAAAAGGAAGAAGAAAGAAAAAATAAAAGGAAAACTCCATAGAACCACTAAAGCCCAATGTAGAGGCAGAGATTTATAACAACAATAAAAAATGTGAGAGAAAAAAAAAAAAAGCTAAAAAGCTTAATTAGATTTCATAGTGTCAATAAAATCGACAACTATAACAGAGGTGGGGAGAGGGGAGAAAAAAGGTTAAAAAAAAAATCCAAAAGAATCTACAGAACAAGTCAAAACATAAGAATAATAAGCGTTTTTCTTGAGTCGTCGCTGTCAGAGTCCTTTCCCTCGCTGGGAGTCACAGGCCACCTCACCTCTCTAGGATGCCCTCTGACGCTGCGCTGGTCTCTGGACCTGCTGTGGGGCAGCTCAGATTCTACTCTAGTCCTCCTCCTGTGTGTTCTTCCCTCAATGTCCGCAGCTATCAGAACTAATGAGTTTTCTCTTGTGGGAGCTCTCAGTGACCTTTTATATATTCCACAGACACAGGGTCTGCCTGGTTGATCATGCGGATTTAATCTGCAGCTTGTACAACTGGTGGTAAGGTTTTAGGTCTTCTTCCTTAGCCACACTGCCCCTGGGTTTCAACTGTGGTCTTATTTCCACCTCTGCATGTGGGTCGTCCATTGGGGTTTTCTCCTGAGGCTGCCCTGGAGGACTTCGGTGTGCCCCGTGAGGGCCAGGTGTGGAGGTGGTGCAGCTGCTTGGGCTACAGTGTTTCTGGCAGCACCAGGTACTCAGGGGGGTTGGTGGCTAGGGAAGCAGGAAATATAGAGCTCTAGAAGGGTATGGCAAGCAGTATTGGCTAATGTGCTCCAGTATTCTTGCCTGGAGAACCCTTCTCCCTGACAGAGAAGCCTGGCAGGCCACACAGGGTTGCAAAGAGTTGAACACGACCCAAGCCTTTTTTTTTCACCTGTGGCAGCTCTGCCCCAGTGAGAGTTGAGCATGAAGGTGGTGTAACTGCTTGGATTGAGGGGACCCTGGCAGTGCCAAGTGTGCAGGGACACGGACCACCTCTGACACACACAGGTGTTATGGCCCTATCTGAGTCTTTTTTGAGCCTCTTGTAGCTGGCAATCAGAAGGCCTCTTTGGCCAGTATTTCTCTGTAGCTCTGCCCATTCAGGCACTTACAGGGCTCCCTTGCCTGGGGTCCTTCTCTGTTGTTTGGTGCGTCAGGCACATAGAGGGGCCCCCCTGGTTGGGGTCCTACTCTGTAGATCGGTGCATCAGGCACTTAAAGGGGCACCCTGGCTGGGTTCCTGCTCTGTAGTTTGGCACTCAGGCACTCAAAGGAGAACCCCAGGTGGGATCCTGTTCTCTAGTTTAGTGCCTCAGGTGTTTGATGGGCAGCCCTCTCTATTGTTCATCTGCCGATGCTGGTGTGTGGAGAGACAGAGGCTATGGTGATGGCTCCACCCCCTATGCATGACTCAGCAGTATCCCCTTGCTTCCATGGCTGCCTGGCTTTCCTCCAAGGCATTTTCCATCAATCTCCTCCCTCACATCCCTTCGATCCATCTCTCCACAGTCAACAGCAGCCCTCACCCAGGGATTGCTCCACAATCCCTAAAATCCAGCTCCTAGCTGCTGTGCCTTCCAAGGGATCCACATCCCTCTCTGGGTATGCATGGCTGTGGAAGGACTGTCTGAGTCTCATTCCATTTAGGCTGCCACAGATCAGCGGTTTCATTCTCAGCCTTAACTGGTTCTCCTCTGACTCAGACAATTGCCCTGACATGAGGATCGGACCCCTGCTTTAGTTCCCCCACCCGCCAAGGTCAGGTCCAGTTCTAGTAACACTCCTGTTTTTTTCCCCTAGTTCCTTCATTCTACAGAGTTTTGTGTGTTCTATATATTCTTTTCCACTGGTCAGGTACTCCTGTCGGCTCTCAGCTGGTGTTCTGCATGCACTTCTGTGTCTGAAGGTGTATTCCTGATGTATCCGTGGAGAGAGATGTATTCCACGTCCACCTGCTCCTCTGCCATCTTGTTTTTCCTGAGTTCCAGTTTTAAATTCATGTGAGAAAAGGCCAACAGTAGGAACGCTTGACACTCTTATTTTTCTTTTCCTCTATGCGTGCATGCATGCTAAGTTGCTTCAATCATGTCCATGGGATTTTCCAGGCAAGAATACTGGTGTGGGTTGCCATGCCCCCCTCCGGGGGATCTTCGTGACCCAGGAATCAAACTCTCATCTCTCACGTCTCCTGCATTGGCGGGTGTGTTCTTTACCACTAGTGCCACTTGGGAAGACCTCCCACTTTCTACTACCGTCACATTGGAGAGTAGAGTTTCAGCATATGAATCTGGGGGGATATACAAACATTCTGTCCAAAACAATGACTTTCTCAACTTACTCAATTTACTTACTCAATTTACCTCAATAAACCCAAGAGGGAGCACAGGGGATGGAGGGATATCCTGTGAAGTTGGCTATTGATGGAGTTAGCA
Organism: Bos grunniens; assembly: GCF_055505025.1. NCBI lineage: Eukaryota > Metazoa > Chordata > Mammalia > Artiodactyla > Bovidae > Bos > Bos grunniens. The sequence continues at coordinate 154,137,813 of NC_141165.1, forward strand.
ATGAAGTCAATATCTCCTGATGTCTAGGGTTGGTCCTTGGCCTAGGATTGCTGATACCTCTTCCTTTAAAGAACAAAAGCTGAATACTGTACATGAGACAGCCAAAAACAGAGCTGACGAAACCAATAGCTGACAAAACAAGGATGTGTTTCCAAGAAATCCAGAACTATCTTAGCAACATAAAGAAATTCAGAAATTTCTGTTTTAAAAAATTACTTGTTTACTTTTGGGTGTGTTGGGTCTTCATTGCCGTGTGAGGGCTCTCTTCTAGTCGCAGCGAGCAGGGGATACTCTTCGTTGCAGAGCACGACTTCTCACTGTGGTGGCTCCTCTTGTTGTGGTGCTCGAGCTCTAGGGCATGTGGGTTTCAGTAGCTGCAGCCCCTGGGCTCCAGAGCACAGGCTCAGAAGTTATGGTGCATGGGTTTAATTGTCAGGCAGCATGTGGGATCTTCCCAGACCAGGGCTCAAACCCATGTTTCCTGCATTGGCAGGCAGATTCTTCACCACTGAGCCACTAGGGAAGCCCAAGAAATTCAGACATTTCTATACTCAATAAAGGAAGGATAATGTAATTGAGGAATTAATCAGTCATGTCCCCTCTTCAAGGAACCTTATGTTCTAGTCTTTGCTTTCAGATCGGAAAACCTACAGTGAAAATATAATGTAATCTTCTTGGTCAATTTCAGAAGTGCAGCCAAGGTCACACTTTATTTCTCCTGAGGTCAAAGCCCCTTTCCTCTACAGAGCAAGGCAGAAGCCAGCTCCTGAGGCCTCTGCTGCCAGACCCCATCACATCCCCTTCACTTCCCAGTGCTCCCCTCTGCTTCACACCCTGTTCTCCATCCACAGTCGATCTTCTTTTATCCTTTTCCCAACAAATCCCCTCAGAGTCCCTTCCTCATTGTCCTCTTCTCCACAACCTTGTTAATACATTATATTTTTTTTCTACTTTCACTATCACACAAATGCTGCAATAAACATTCTTGCACACATGCATGTTTTTCCTGGAAAAACACCAAAGAGTGAAACTGATGGATCTTAGAGTGTACACACTGTCCACTTTCCTAGGTGCAACCAAGTGAAGTGAAGTGAAAGTGTTAGTTGCTCAGTTGTGTCTGACTGTTTGCGACACCATGGTCTATAGCCCACCAGGCTCCTTTGTCCATGGCAATTCTCAAAGCAAGAATACTGGAGTTGGTGGCCATTCCCTTCCCCAGGTGATCTTCCCAACTGAGGAATTGAACCCAGGTTTCTGGCATTGCAGGCAGACTCTTTACCATCTGAGCCACCAGGGAAGTCCAGATGCAACCAAAGGGCTCCCCAAAGTGGTTTAGCAATTATGCTACCAACTGTAGGATATGGGTGATGCCTGGTGCTCCCTATCTTTGCCAATACATATCAGTGTCAGATTTTAATTCTTAAGGAACTTCTTTCTACAAATCAAGCCAAGAACTCCTCCCTTTGATCTACTGATGGATAGCAAGTAACACATTTATGCTGTTCCAGACTTTGGATCTTAGAGCAGGGAGTCCACAACTCTTCCTGAAGAGTGAACTGAGCTCTGTCACTTCTTCCCCAAAGATGACAGGGAGAGGGGGATCTGCTTCTACCTTATCTTGGTGACAGTCCTGGCCAATGAGCAGGACAAGGAGGGCAGAGGCTCTGAGACCCAGGGGTGTGTGCCAGCCACTGACACCACCTACCAGAATGGGTTTCACAGTGAAGTCAGCCCAACAGTGACCCTTGAGCCAGTGAAGCCAGCCCACCTGCTTTCTCTGGCAGGTCTTCTAATGACAGAGTGGCCAGGGCAATGGGAATCTCATGTCCTGAGACCCAAGGGCCAGGGAGACACCTGGCCTTTAGATGACAGATGGCAGTCCAAAGGAGGCCAGGCAAAGAGGCATCATGGAAACAGAAATGATGGAAATGGAGGTCCTGGCAGATCCCTGTGCAGGACTGGATGTGGGACCAGTGCTTGATTGTCAGTCCACTTGTCAGCATCTAGAAGCTGCAAAGGTGGCAGAGTGATTAAGAGTGGGACCTCAGAAAGTAGATGATCTGGGGGGCTTCTACTGACAGGTCTGAGGTTTTAGGCACACTACTCAACCTCTCTCTGCCTCAGGTTCTTTATCTGTAAAATTAGGATATTCATACATATTTATAAGGTTGCCTTGAAAATAAATGAGATATTAACAGTAGAATGTGTAGCAAGGGTCTGGTGTACAGTAAGGACTCAGTAAATATTGTCATTTAGTCACTAAGTCGTGTCTGACTCTTTGCAAGCCCGTGGACTGTAGCCTACCAGGTTCCTCTGTCCAAAGAATTCTCCAGGCAAGAATACTGGAGTGGGTTGCCATTTCCTTCTCCAGGGGATTTTCCTGACCCAGAAATTCAACCCTCATCTTCTGCACTGACAGGCAGATTCTTTACTGCTGAGCCACCAGGGAAGCTCAGTAAATATGAGTTGTTATGCTTATCACCATCATTATTGCTATATAATATATAAATATGTATTTATATTAGATAGAAGATGGATAGACAGATAATAGACAGATGACAAATACAGTAGAGACAGATAGACAGAAACAGAAGACAGGTAGAAAGATAATCTCCTATGACCAGCTCTGTTGGAGCAAGCTGCAATATCAGGACGGTTAGTTGATCAGTTGTGTCCAACTCTTTGTGACCCCATGGACTGTAGCCTGCCAGGTTTCTCTGTCCATGGAATTCTCCAGGCAAGAATACTGGAGTGGGTTGCCATTTCCTCCTTCAGAGGATCTTCCCAACCCAAGGATCAAACATGGGTCTCCTGAATTTGCATTGCAGGCAGATTCTCTACCACCTGAGCCACCATGAAAGCCCAATATCAGGACCAGTTTTCATCAACTGGTGCATGCATGCATGCATGCTAAGTCACTTCACTCATGTCCAACTCTTTGCAACACTACTGACCATGGCCCGCCAGGTTCCTCTGTCCATGAGATTTCCCAGGCAAGAATACTGGAGTGGGTTGCAATTGCCTTTTCCAGGGGATCTTCCTGATCCAGGGATTGAACCCGTGTTTCTTGTATCTCCTGAATTGTCAAGCACTCCTGATTCTTTACCACTAGGGCCACATGGGAAGCCCCCACCAATTGGTGCGTCAATTCTGATTGATTGGTCATGGCTGCCCATTGAGGATTCCAAGGTCAGACCTGGGCTCAAGAGGCAGCATGGTAGTGGACATCGCATGCAACTCACTTCCTGTGGTCTGTGTTTTACTTCTTATCCAGTAGGAAATACTGATTCAAAAATGTTACAATATTAAGTTTTTAAGAGGACCTATAATCAATGGCTGCACTTTGCTGGAGCAGCCGTGAAGAGATACCCCACACCCAAGGTAAGAGAAACCCAAGTAAGACGGTAGGTGTTGCAAGAGGGCATCAGAGGGCAAACACACTGAAACCATACTCACAGAAAGCTAGTCAATCTAATCACACTAGGACCACAGCCTTGTCTAACTCAATGAAACTAAGCCATGCCCGCGGGGCAACTAAAGACGGGTGAGTCATGGCAGAGAGATCTGACAGAATGTGGTCCACTGGAGAAGAGAATGGCAAACCACTTCAGTATTCTTGCCTTGAGAACCCCATGAACAGTATGAAAAGGCAAAATGATAGGATACTGAAAGAGAAACTCCCCTGGTCAGTAGGTGCCCAATATGCTACTGGAGATCAGTGGAGAAATAACTTCAGAAAGAATGAAGGGATGGAGCCAAAGCAAAAAGAATACCCAGCTGTGGATGTGACTGGTGATAGAAGAAAGGTCTGATGCTATAAAGAGCAATATTGCATAGGAACCTGGAATGTCAGGTCCATGAATCAAGGCAAATTGGAAGTGGTCAAACAAGAGATGGCAAGACTGAATGTCGACATTCTAGGAATCAGCGAACTGAAATGGACTCGAATGGGTGAATTTAACTCAGATGACCATTATATATACTACTGTGGGCAGGAATACCTCAAAAGAAATGGAGTGGCCATCATGGTCAACAAGAGTCTGAAATGCAGTACTTGGATGCAATCTCAAAAATGACAGAATGATCTCTGTTCATCTCCAAGGCAAACCATTCAATATCACAGTAATCCAAGTCTATGCCCCAACCAGTAACGCTGAAGAAGCTGAAGTTGAATGGTTCTATGAAGACCTACAAGATCTTTTAGAACCAACACCCAAAAAAGATGTCCTTTTCATTATAGGGGACTGGAATGAAAAAGTAGGAAGTCAAGAAACAGCTGGAGTAACAGGCAAATTTGGCCTTGGAATATGGAATGAAGCAGGGCAAAGACTAATAGAGTTTTGCCAAGAAAATGCACTGGTCATAACAAACACCCTCTTCCAACAACACAAGAGAAGACTCTATACATGGACATCACCAGATGGTCAACACTGAAATCAGACTGATTATATTCTTTGCAGCCAAAGATGGAGAAGAACTATACACTCAGCAAAAACAAGACCAGGAGCTGACCGTGGCTCAGACCATGAACTCCTTATTGCCAAATTCAGACTTAAATTGAAGAAAGTAGGGAAAACCACTAGACCATTCAGGTATGACATAAACCAGATCCCTTATGATTATACAGTGGAAGTGAGAAATAGATTTAAGGGCCTAGATCTGATAGAGTGACTGATGAACTACGGAATGAGGTTCGTGATATTGTACAGGAGACAGGAATCAAGACCATTCCCATAGAAAAGAAATGCAAAAAAGCAAAATGGCTGTTTGGGGAGGCCTTACAAATAGCTGTGAAAAGAAGAGAAGCCAAAAGCAAAGGAGAAAAGGAAAGATATAAACATCTGAATGCAGAGTTCCAAAGAATAGCAAGAAGAGATAAGAAAGCCTTCTTCAGCGATCAGTGCAAAGAAATAGAGGAAAACAACAGAATGGGAAAGACTAGGGATCTCTTCAAGAAAATCAGAGATACCAAAGTAACATTTCATGCAAAGATGGGCTTGATAAAGGACAGAAATGGTATGGACCTAACAGAAGCAGACGATATTAAGAAGAGATGGCAAGAATACACAGAAGAACTGTACAAAAAAGACCTTCACGAGCCAGATAATCATGATGGTGTGATCACTGACCTAGAGCCAAACATCCTGGAATGTGAAGTCAAGTGGGCTTTAGAAAGCATCACTACAAACAAAGCTAGTGGAGGTGATGGAATTCCAGTTCAGCCATTCCAAATCCTGAAAGATGATGCTGTGAAAGTGCTGCACTCAATATGCCAGCAAATTTGGAAAACTCAGCAGTGGCCACGGGACTGGAAAGGTCAGTTTTCATTCCAATCCTAAAGAAAGGCAATGCCAAAGAATGCTCAAACTACCGCACAATTGCACTCATCTCACATGCTAGTAAAGTAATGCTCAAAATTCTCCAAGCCAGGTTTCAGCAATAGGTGAACCATGAACTTCCTGATGTTCAAGCTGGTTTTAGAAAAGGCAGAGGAACCAGAGACCAAATTGCCAACATCCGCTGGATCATCGAAAAAGCAAGAGAGTTCCAGAAAAACATCTATTTCTGCTTTATTGACTATGCCAAAGCCTTTGACTGTGTGGATCACAATAAACTGTGGAAAATTCTGAAAGAGATGGGAATACCAGACCACCTGATCTGCCTCTTGAGAAATCTATATGCAGGTCAGGAAGCAACAGTTAGAACTGGACATGGAACAACAGACTGGTTCCAAATAGGAAAAGGAGTTCGTCAAGGCTGCATATTGTCACCCTGTTTATTTAACTTATATGCAGAGTACATCATGAGAAACGCTGGACTGGAAGAAACACAAGCTGGAATCAAGATTGCCGGGAGAAATATCAATAACCTCAGATATGCAGATGACACCACCTTTATGGCAGAAAGTGAAGAGGAACTCAAAAGCCTCTTGATGAAAGTGAAAGTGGAGAGTGAAAAAGTTGGCTTAAAGTTCAACATTCAGAAAACGAAGATCATGGCATCCAGTCCCATCACTTCATGGGAAATAGATGGGGAAACAGTGGAAACAGTGTCAGACTTTATATTTCTGGGCTCCAAAATCACTACAGATGGTGATTGCAGCCGTGAAATTCAAAGACACTTACTCCTTGGAAGGAAAGTTATGACCAACCTAGATAGCATATTCAAAAGCAAAGACATTACTCTGCCAACAAAGGTTCGTCTAGTCAAGGCTATGGTTTTTCCTGTGGTCATGTATGGATGTGAGAGTTGGACTGTGAAGAAGGCTGAGTGCCGAAGAATTGATGCTTTTGAACTGTGGTGTTGGAGAAGACTCTTGAGAGTCCCTTGGACTGCAAGGAGATCCAACCAGTCCATTCTGAAGATCAGCCCTGGGATTTCTTTGGAAGGAAAGATGCTAAAGCTGAAACTCCAATACTTTGGCCACCTCATGCGAAGAGTTGACTCATTGGAAAAGACTCTGATGCTGGGAGGGTTTGGGGGAAGGAGGAGAAGGGGACGACAGAGGATGAGATGGCTGGGTGGCATCACTGACTCGATGGACGTGAGTCTCAGTGAACTCCGGGAGTTGGTGATGGACAGGGAGGCCTGGCGTGCTGCGATTCATGGGGTTGCAAAGAGTCGGACACGACTGAGCGACTGATCTGATGTGATAATCAAGCCAAAAAATAGCCAATTTTTAAATGAGGCCAACTGCATGTGGCTCTTCAAAAAAAAAAACATATTGAAAGTAGGGGCTGCCTCATTCTATGTTCTAAGTTCCACAGAGAATTTCCATTTTAGTACTCCGGGCTGCTCACCGCACCATCTCCTGAAGTGGTGGGTGAACCTCAGGTGGGTTCACTGTGAGCAGAGCTAGCCCTTAGCTTTCCACAGACACTGCTATAAAGCAGAGAGGTTATTGGGCAATAGAGATCACGGTGCAGTGGGAAAAGCATGGGGATCCTGCAGACCTGGATTTTAGTTTCAGCAGAAACTCAGAGTGTGGGGATGGGTGGGCCATGTGACTTCTCAAAGACCTGGTTTCTTGACTCTAAAATAGGGTCACTGATCTCCAAGATCCCATCCAATTCTTTTATTCTCTTCTAGGCAAAGGAAGTCACCTCTTGCATTGACTATGTGTTTGAAAGAGGGAGAAGCATGCAGAGATGTTTACATGCACAAGACGATAAGTCCTCAACCTTCTTGAAGGACATCTTCCAAAATGTTCCTAATTCCCAAATGGCAAAATAGAATGTCTGCCTCCATTTCTCTTAGGGATGACTTTTTTTTCCCAGTGAAAATAGGGCTTGTCAATAAAAAAGATGACATCATGTGAAAGCAAGGACTCAGGAACCAGTTACCCCATGAACGAAAACCCTTCGCCCACCCATCCTGTCCCACACACATGGACACACAAGCTTTTTTTTAATGCCATCAATTTGCTTTGAAAGTGAAAGTGAAGTCGCTCAGTCGCGTCTGACTCTTTGCAACCCCATGGACTGTAGCCTACCAGGCTTCTCCGTCCATGGGATTTTCTAGGCAAGAGTACCGGAGTGGGTTGCTATTTCCTTCTCCATTTGCTTTATTTTAATATTAAATGTTAGTATAACTTTTTCTTCCAAATATTCTGTAACTACATATCTGATTTCTCAAAGACCCAAGATTTAGGAGAGGGAGTTTCAGTTTCCAAATGGCTGCATCTTTGTATTGTTTTGTGTTATTGTAGTTTATACTTTGGCTGTTAATTGTTGGTTTTATGTTATATTTACTCTGGGATCAGTTGACATGCAAGATCTAAGTTCCCTGACCAGGAATTAAACCCATGCCCTCTTCAGTGGAAGCACAGAGTCTTAACCACTGGACTACCTGGGAAGTCCCACATAAACCCTTTTTTTTTTTACATATATCCCCTCCCTTTTGAACCTCCCTCCCACCTCCCTCCCCTAGGTTGATACAGAACTCCTGTTTGAGTTTCCTGAGCCATACAGCAAATTCCTGTTGGCTATCTGTTTTACATATGGTAATGTAAGTTTCCATGTTACTCTCTCCCTACATTTCACCCTCTCCTCTCCTCTCCCCATGTCCATAAGTCTGTTCTCTATGGCTATTTCTCCATTGCTGCCCTGCAAATAAATTCTTCAGTACCATTATTCTAGATTCCATATATATGTGTTAGTATACAATATTTATCTTTTTCTTTATCTCTCACTCTATCTTTATCTTTCTCTTTTATCTTTATACTTCACTCTGTATAATAGTCTCTAGGTTCATCTACCTCATTAGAACTGACTTAAATGCATTCCTTTTCGTGGCTTCCATTTTCAAGATGGTTTGTGGCTGAATAATATTCCATTGTGTATATGTATCACAACTTCTTTATCCATTCATCTGTCGATGGACATCTAGGTTACTTCCATGTTCTAGCTATTGTAAATAGTGCTGCAATGAACAATGGGAGAGGGTGAGATGTATGGAGAGAGTTCCATAAAAACATCTACTTCTGCTTTATTGACTAAGCCAAAGCCTTTGACTGTGTGGATAAAAACAAACTATGGAAAATTCTTCAAGAGATGGGAATACCAGACCACCTGACCTGCCTCTTGAGAAATCTGTATGTAGGTCAAAAAGCAACAGTTAGAACTGGACATGGAACAACAGACTGGTTCCAAATCAGGAAAGGAGTTCATAAAGACTGCATATTGTCACCCTGCTTATTTAACTTATATGCAGAGTACATCATGAGAAACACTGGACTGGATGAAGCACAAGTTGCAATCAAGATTTCTGGGAGAAATATCAATAACCTCAGATATGCAGATGACACCACCCTTATAGCAGAAAGTGAAGAACTGAAGAGTCTCTTGATGAAAGTGAAAGAGGAGAGTGAAAAAGTTGGCTTAAAACTCAACATTCAGAAAACTAAGATCATGGCATCTGGTCCCATCACTTCATGGCAAATAGATGGGGAAACAATGGAAACAGTGACAGACTTTGTTTTTGGGGGCTCCAAAATCACTGCAGATGGTAACTGAAACCATGAAATTAAAAGATGCTTGCTCCTTGGAAGAAAATCTATAATCAACCTGGACAGCATATTAAAAAGCAGAGATATTACTTTGTCAACAAAGGTCTGTCTAGTCAGGGCTATGGTTTTTCCAGTAGTCATGTATGGATGTGAGAGTTGGACTATAAAGAAAGCTGAGCACTGAAGAATTGATGTTTTTGAACTGTGGTGTTGGAGAAGACTCTTGAGAGTCCCTTGGACTGCAAGGAGATCCAACTAGTCCATCCTAAAGGAAATCAGTCCTGGGTGTTTATTGGAAGGACTGATGCTGAAGCTGAAACTCCAACACTTTGGCCACCTGATGTGAACAACTCACTAATTGGAAAAGACCCTGATGCTGGGAAAGATTGAAGGTGGGAGGAGAAGGAGACGACAGAGGATGAGATGGTGGGATGGCATCACTGACTCAATAGACATGAGTTTGAGTTGAGTTGGTGATGGACAGGGAGGCCTGGTGTGCTGCAGTCCATGGGGTTGCAAAGAGTCAGACACGAGTGAGCGACTGAACTGACTGACTGACTAATGGTGGTTTTATTCCCAGTTTTTTAGGGAATCTCCATACCGTCTTCCATGGTGGCTGTATCAATTTACATTCCCACCAAGAGTGCAAGAGTGTTCCCTTTTCTCCACACCCTCTCCAGCGTTTTTTGTTTGTACGCTTTTTGATGATGGCCATTCTGACCAGTGTGAGGTGATAGCTCATTGTAGTTTTGATTTACATTTCTCTAACTAAGACCAGGAATCGAACCCGTTCCCTCTTCAGCAGAAGCATGGAGTCTTAACCACTGGACTACCTGGGAAGTCCCACACAAACTTTCTAACCCATGAGACCTAAATCTTACTTTAGCAAAATTATAAAGCCACACATGTCGTGGAACTCTTATATTGAAACTATAGTGGTTAAATTCACCATCACAAATCCACTGCATCCAGATTACGTAAAGCACCTGGATAACCGCTGCTATGGAGCATGTTTTACTAATACAGTACCAAGAAAATTATGTAATAAAACGTGCAATTTCTTTTGCCAACAGCTGTAAACTGGAAACGTCATAATTTTTCCAAACCATAATGAGTTTTGCCCCTGTCTTTCCTCATAGACAGCAATGATAACATAAAATGATGTATTAAGATAAACTCATAAGAACGACTTTTCATAATCATCTATGTCTTCTAATTCTGTTCAAAATGACCACTTTGGGAGTGGCTGTCCTGACCGCAGTTGTGTGCTCACCTCATGTTTTACTCCTTCAAAACTGCTTTCCTGGGTCAGTTCAGGAGTGTTGGAAGGAAATCATGCCTCAGTCAAAAACAGTATTTCCTAAGACTGTCACTCACCTTGCATGACTCACTTGGCTTCAAGTCTCAAAAGCCATCTACAGAGACTTGGCTCTGAATTACTCTTGGCTGTTTTTCAAAACCCTAGTCTACCTTCTATAGAGGAAAGTTGACTATTGTTAAAGTTAATGGAAAGAGTACAGCACTGGATCTGAAGCAGTTCCTCATGAACTATATATAAATATTTTATATTTGGTGACACACAGAATATGTTTATAATTTTGCTTTAATTGATGTAATGCGTCAACGTGACTAATTTTGTGTGTCAACTTGGCTGGGCTAAGGGGTGCCCAGAGTGCTGGTAAAACATTGTTTTGGGGTGTGTCTATGAAAGTGTTTCTGCAACATTTAGATCAATGGCAAACCACTCCAGTATGCTTCCTTGGGAAATCCCATGAACAGAAGAGCCCATGGGGTAGCAAAAGAGTTGGACACAATCAAGCAGCTAAAGAATAATAAGACTGAGTAAAGATCAGTGGGCATCGTGCAATTCCCAGAGGGCCTAAATAGGACAAAAAGGCAAAGGAAGGGAGAATTCACTCCTTACTTGAGCTGGGTTGTCCATCTCTTCCTGCACTTGGACACTGTCCCTCCTGGTTCTCAGGTCTTCAGACATTGACTGAAGTTCCCCCAACTGCCTTCCCAGGTCTTCAGCACAGGGTCCTCTCAGCCTCCCTAGCCATGTGAGCCAATCCCAAAAATAACCTCCTCTTATATCTATACACATTCTCTGAAGAACACTGACTAATAAATACAACATCCTTCAAGGGCTATGTTTAAGGTTTCTTAAACATACTCCTTCAAGGTTTTTGTATCCGGCACTTCCAACTTGATCTCTGAAACCCCTGTCTATTTTCATTCCTGAATCTCACTCTCTTCGTTACTCCCATCACAATGGCTATGTCAAAACAGCCACCTGAGGAAGCCCCCAGAATTGTAACGGCCACATGAGAAGGCATGGAATCCCACCAGCTTATCATCTTGGGTCAAGAAACGCTGTTGATCTGATACTGCCCTCCAGACATGATTTGCTTTTCACTCCTTCTCCCTGGATGACAAGACAAGAATTTTCAAACACATCATCAGGGGAAGCCTAAAAACTGGAATTTCATTTCCATATTGAAGGGATGAAGGAGGAAATGACAAATAAGAAGTCCAAATGCCATCTTCTTACTCAGAATTGTGCCACCTGATTGAGTATAAAAAACCAGATCTGGGTTCCACAAGTTCCTCTTTAGAAATAGAACATTAGAAATCTTTTCTCAATCTCTCTCCTCATGTTGATTGTGAAAAGGTCACCAGTGACATTCCAGTTACGGCATATTGGTTTCCAATCTGTCCTCATCTGACCTGACTTCTGTGGCATCTGATACCCTCCCACCCACTTCTGATACCTGCCTCCCCCTCAGACTGACACATTTCCCACCCACACCATCCCAGTCCATAGGACCATTTGGATTTCCCCCTTTTGCTTCCAAGTCAATATACATAAAATTCAATATGGCGACTTATCCCTCATCACAGATTGGGCTTGCTGGCTACCAACATCCTCCAAGAGCAGATTTTTCAGTAATAAAGGTGAGGCATGTGGGACCTTACTTCTCCGACCAGGGGTCAAACCTGTGCCATCATCCCCTTGATTGGGAAGCTCAGAGTCCTAACCACTGGACAAGCAGAGAAGTCTGGCACCGTCCTTTTAACTTCTGACACCCTGTGGCCTCAGACAGCAACTCCACTCCCAAAGATGGGGCAACAGTCACCATAACTCATACAACTTTCAGAGACCCTATTCTCTGACCACACAGTCCATTCTGTCCCAAATAATTTTATCTTGAATAATGAGCAACATATGAACTGTTGTTGTTCAGTCAGTCAGTCATGTCTCTTTGTGACTGCATGGACTGCAACACACCAGCTTCCATGTCCATCACTAACTCCTGGACCTGGATCAAACTCATGTCCATCCAGTCAGTGATTCCATCCAGTTGCTGATGCCATCCAACCATCTCATCATCTGTCATCCCCTTCTCCTCTTGCCTTCAGTCTTTCCCAGCATCAGTAGTTGGTTACTTGAGGTTAAGTTTTATACAAAAGAGGGGGAAAGATGATGTGGTACATATATACAATGGAATATTCCCCAGCCACTAAAAGGAACAAAATAGTCATTTCTAGAGGTGTGAAAAGACCTACAGTCTGTCATAATGAGTGAGGTAAATCAGAAAAAAACAAATATTGTACATTTTCATAAATATGTAGAATCTAGAAAAATGGTACAGTCAGTTCAGTTCAGTCAATCAGTCATGTCTGACTCTTGTGACCCCATGGACTGTAGCACACTAGGCTTCCCTGTCCATCACCAACTCCCAGAGCTTGCTCAAACTCATGTTCATCTGGTCAGTGATGCCATACAACCACCTCATCCTCTGACGTCTCCTCCTCCTCCTTTCCCAGCATCAGGGTTTATTCCAATGAGTCAGCTCTTTGCATCAGGTGGTCAAAGTAGGGGAGTTTCAACTTCAGCATCAGTCCTTCCAATGAATATTCAGGAGTGATTTCCTTTTGGAATTACTGGTTTGATCTCCTTGCAGTCCAAGGGACTCTCAAGAGTCTTCTCCAACACCACAGTTCAAAAGCATCAATTCTTTGACACTCAGTTTTCTTTATAGTCCAACTCTCACATCCATGCATGACCACTGGAAAAACCATAGCTTTGACTAGATGGACTTTTGTTGGCAAAGCAGTGTCTCTGCTTTTTAGTATGCTGTCTAGGTTGGTCATAGCTTTTCTTTCAAGGAGTAAGTGTCTTAATTTCATGGCTGCAGTCACCATCTGCAGTGATTTTGGAGCCCCCAAAAATAAAGTATCTCACAGTTTACACTGTTTCCCCATTTATTTGCCATGAAGTGATGGGACCAGATGCCATGATCTTTGTTTTTTGAATGTTGAGCTTTAAGCCAACTTTTTCACTCTCCTCTTTCACTTTCATCAAGAGGCTTTTTAGTTCTTCTGCGCTTTCTGCCGTAAGGGTGGTGTCATCTGTGTATCTGAGGTTATTGATATTTCTCCTGGCAATCTGGATTCCAGCTTGTGCTTCATCCAGTCCAGCATTTTGCATGATTACTCTGCATATAAGTTAAATAAGTAGGGTGACAACATACAGCCTTGACGTACTCCTTTTCCTATTTGGAACCAGTCTGTTGCTCCATGTCTGGTTTCAACTGTTACTTCCTGACCTGCATACAGATTTCACAGGAGGCAGGTCAGGTGGTCTGGTATTCCCATCTCTTGAAGAATTTTCCACAGTTGATTGTGATCTATACAGTCAAAGGCTTTGGCATAATCAATAAAGCAGGTAGATGTTTTTCATGAACTCTTGTTTTTTCGATGATCCAACAGATGTTGACAATTTGATCTCTGGTTCCTCTGGCTTTCCTAAAACCAGCTTGAACATCAGGATGTTCACATTTCACATACTGTTGAAACCTGACTTGGAGAATTTTGAGCATTTGCTACCATGTGAGATGAGTGCAATTGTTCAGTATTTTGAACATTCTTTGGCATTGTCTTTCTTTGGGATTGGAATGAAAACTGACCCTTTCCAGTCCTGCGGCCACTGTTGAGTTTTCCAAATTTGCTGGCATATTAAGCGGAGCACTTTCACAGCATGATATTTTAGGGTTTGAAACAGCTCAGTTGGAATTCCATCACCTCCACTAGCTTTGTTTGTGGTGATGCTTCCTAAGGCCCACTTGACTTCACATTCCAGGATGTCTGGCTCTAGGTGAGTGATCACACCATTGTGATAATCTGAATTGTGAAGATCTTTTTTGTATAGTTCTTCTGTGTATTCTTGCCACCTCTTCTTAATATCTTCTGTTTCTGTCAGGTCCATACCATTTTGGTCCTTTATTGAGCCCATCTTTGCTTGAAATGTTCCCTTGGTATCTCTAATTTTCTTGAAGGGATCTCTAGTCTTTCCCATTCTATTGTTTTCCTCTATTTCTTTGAGTTGATTACTGAGGAAGGCTTTCTTATCTCTCCTTGCTATTCTTTGGAACTCTGCACTCAAATGGGTATATCTTTCCTTTTCTTCTTTGCCTTTTTCTCCTCTTCTTTTCTCAGCTATTTGTAAGGCCTCCTCAGACAACCATTTTGCCTTTTTGCATTTCTTTTTCTTGGAGATGGTCTTGATTACTGCCTCCTGTACAATGACATGAACCTCTGTCCATAGTTCTTCAGGCATTCTGTTTATCAGATCTAACCCCTTGAATCTATTTGTCACTTCTACTGTATAATCATAAGGGATTTGATTTAGGTCATTCCTGAATGCTCTAGTGGTTTTCTGCACTTTCTTCAATTTAAGTCTGAATTTGGCAATAAGGAGTTCATGATCTGAGCCACAGTCAGCTCCTGGTCTTGTTTTTGCTGACTGTATAGAGCTTCTCCATCTTTGGCTGCAAAGAATATAATCAATTTGATTTCGGTGTTGGCCATCTGGTGATGTTCACATGTAGAGTCTTCTCTTGTGTTGCTGGAAGAGGGCGTTTGCTATGACCAGTGCATTCTCTTGGCAAAACTCTGTTAGCCTTTTCCCTGCTTCATTTTGTACTCCAAGGCCAAATTTGCCTGTTACTCCAGGTATCTCTTGACTTCCTACTTTTGTATTCCAGTCCCCTATAATGAAAAGGACATCTTTTTTAGAAGGTCTTGTACGTCTTCATAGAACTGTTCAACTTCAGCTTCTTCAGCATTACCTGTTGGGGCATAAACTTGGATTACTGTGATATTGAATGATTTCCCTTGGAAACAAACAGAGATCATTTTCTTTGTTGAGACTGCACCCAAGAACTGCTTTTCAGACTCTTTTGTTGACTATGATGGCTACTCCATTTCTTCTAAGGGATTCTTGCCCCTGGTAGTAGATATAATGGTCATCTGAGTTAAATTCACCCATTCCAGTCCATCTTAATTCACTGGTTCCTAAAATGTCAATGTTCACTCTTGCCATCTCCTGTTTGGCCACTTCCGATTTACCCTGATGCATGGACCTGACATTCCAGGTTCCTGCGTGATACTCTTCTTTACAGCATCGCACTTGACTTCCATTACTAGTCGTATCTACAACGGGCATTGTTTTCACTTTGGTTCTGTCTCTTCATTCTTTCTGGAGTTTTTTCTCCACTCTTTTCCGGTAGCATATTGGGCACCTACTGACTTGGGAGTTCATCTTTCAGTGTCCTATCTTTTTGCCTTTTCGTACTGTTCATGGGGTTCTCAAGGCAAGAATCCTGAAGTGGTTTGCCATTCCCTTCTCCAGTGGACCCTGTTTTGTCAGAACTCTCCACCATGACCCATCCATCTTGGGTGGCCCTACACGGCATGGTTCCTAGTTTCACTGAGTTAGACAAGGCTGTGGTCCATATGATCGGTTTGATTTGTTTTCTGTGATTGTGGTTTTCATTCTGTCTGCCCTCTGAGGATAAAGATAAGAGACTTATAGCTTCCTGATGGGAGAGACTGACTGAAGGGGAAACTGGGTCTTGTTCTGATGGGCAGAGGCATGCTCAGTAAATCTTTAATCCAATTTTCTGTTGATGAGTGGGGCTGTGTTCCCTCCCTGTTGTTTGACCTGAGACCAAACTATGGTGGAGGTAATGAAGATAATGGTGGAAAATGTTATGGATGAACCTATTTCCAAGACAGTAGAGAATGGACATGTGGTCACGGTGGGGAGGGAAGGGGAAGATGGGACAAATTGGGAGGCTGGGATTGAGATATATACACTACCATGTGTAAAACAGATAGTTCGCAAGAACCGGAATGCACAGGAAGTTTAGCCCAGTGCTCTGTGATGACCTAGATGGGTGGGATGGGGGTGGGCTGAGAGGGAGGCCCTAGAAGGAGGGGATATATGTATGCACATGACTGATTTACTTCATTGTACAGCAGAAACTAACACAACATTGCAAAGCAATTGTATTTCGATGAAAAAATTGCTAATACTAATTGAAAAAAAAAACAAGAGGGAGATAGAAGAGAGAAAGACACAGAGATTGCCTGAGGGCAGTGGTTAAATGAAGTACCATTCACATGGGCAAAATAGTTCTCATAACAGGCATTTTGCAATTCCCTAAGCCTTCATAAGCACTGAGTTGATAGATACACCTCTGATTCCAGGCAATGGTTGGTGAAATAAACCATACGTTCCTGTCTGGTGCACGGGGCTCAAAGAGAGCCCATTCTAACCGAGAACAAAGGTTTGTGCACCCAGTCACACGGACAACGCAGTGCAGTGATTGACAGGCTGATTATGAGGCCCAGTTGGCCTCATCTGGCCTTTCTTAAGTGCAATATGGTATGCATAACGTGCCATATGAATGCTGAACTCCTGGCAGGACCTGCAAAGGAGACAATGCAGCTGGCAGCCTGACACCGGAGCAGCTGGGAGGGGAAGGCTTGGTTTCTACACATTAACACATTTGACATTTGGTATTTAAAGGGGAGAGCTAATAAATAACCCACCAACGATGACACTCTGTAATGACAGCTTTTATAACCAGCCAGTTAATCCTCCATGCCAGCTCTGTCCTTTCAGACCATCTGGCATTGCAGTCTTATTTACTTCTTTTTATTTTCCTGGGGCCTGAACTTGGAAAGTTTGCCTTCTGCCAGTGTCATGTTTTGAAGCTGATTCAAGGGATAGGGCAGCGGCTGGTTGTAGGTGACTCAGCACTAAGATCTGCAGAAAATGGGAGGTTTTAGCAGGTGGTCTTGAAATCAGTTCCGAGTGTTCATTGGAAGGACTGATGCTGAAGCTGAAACTCCAATACTTTGGCCACCTGATGTGAAGAGCTGACTCATTGGAAAAGACCCTCATGCTGGGAAAGATTGAGGGCAGGAGGAGAAGGGGGCGACAGAGGATGAGATGGCTGAATGGCATCACTGACTCGATGGACGTGAGTCTGAGTGAACTCCAGGAGTTGGTGATGGACAGGGAGGCCTGGCGTGCTATGGTTCATGGGGTCACAAAGAGTCAGACACAACTGAGTGACTGAACTGAACTGAACTTGAGTTTGAGGTTCAACTCCATGAAGACAGTTGATCCTCCTAGAACCAGAGGAGTGGGGGAAATTCACCTCTTGATTTACTGCCTCTTTTCAGAACCCATATGCAGGGCTTCCCTGGTGGCTCAGTGGATAAGAATCCACCTGCCAATGCAGGGGACATAAGTTTGATCCCTGGTCCGGGGAGATCCCACATGCCATGGGGCAACTAAACCCATGCACCACAACTCCTGAGCCTGCAAGCAACAACTAGAGAGCAGCTCCCACTCACTGCAGCTGGAGAAAGCCCGAGCACAGCAGCAAAGACCAGTGCGGCCAAAAGTGAAAATAAATAAAACTGTAAGAAAGGACCCACATGCAGAGTTTCTGCCTCAACTGAATCTCACACATATATAGAGTGTCCACTATGTGTCCCCATAATGTGTGTTCTGAGGACATAGAAATAAGGCCATTTACATAAAAAACGATATGGTGCTATTTGCAGCAACATGGACATGGAGATACACTGAATGTGTCCCCATCTGCAAGGAACACAGGTTTCCCTGAAAATACAGAAGTGTAGAAAGAAAGAGCAAGGCATGTTATATGTTGGATTTACAATCCAAGCTCAGCCATAGGCATCCGTTTAGCCCACCGGGCTCTGTGCCGTTGGAAGGTAGGAACTATACTGTGGTCAGGTCTGCTTCCCCAGATTTAATCTATAATAGGTGCATGACACATAAACATTCAATAAACAAATAAATAAATGAAAGGGTGCTTATAGTCCAAAGTTCAAATCAACTGGAGGTGCCCCACATTGTCTTTTGTCTCCAAAGGTGCAGAAATTCCTGCAGCCCCAAATCCATCTCCAGTTTTCAGCATAAAATTCATGCCATGCTTTTACAAATGGGCTTCCTCAAAGTAAGGAGGTTTCAAACGTTTGGGGGCCAGAGCAAAATGAAACCCTTCAGAAGGAAGTGACACCTTCAGTCATGCTTGTTGTGGATTGAATGTCCATTTGTTGTTAAATCCTAACCCCTTTGTGATAGTATTAAAAAGTGAAGCCTTTGGGAGGTGATTAAGGCTTGAGGGTGGGATCCTTATGATGGGATTAGTGCCCTTATAATAGAGACCCCAGGAGCTCCATCACCGCTTCCACCATGTGAGGACATAGTGAGAAGTCAGCTGCCTTTGGACCGGGAAGCTCTCACCAGACACCAAATCTTCCAGCACATTGATCTTGGACTTCCCAGCCTAGAGAATTGTGAGAAATAGAATTCTGTCATTTATAAGCCATCCAGTCTATGGTCCCTGGAGAAGGGATGGCAGCCCACTCCAGTATTCTTGCCTGGAGAATCCCACGGACAGAGGAGCCCGGTGGGCTACAGTCCGTGGAGTCACAAAGAGCTGGACACGACTGAGCGACTAACATACATAGTCTATGGTAGTTTGTTCTAGCAGCGTGAACAGACTAAGACAATGGTATTAATTGAATCTACTTTGTATTCTGCTTTCTGGGCTCTGTTGACTCCTATACCCATATACTACACCCCGATCATTGGTCCTACGGGTCAGCCCCAGGACAGGATGAGCCATTGCACACCTTCATGTCCCCAGTGGCAGTCATCAGTCTGAGTGCATATATAGTCATAGTGATGCTCATACCAAATCCTCCACCTGACTGCAGGACAGCAGCCCTCACCCCAACCTTGTCCTAGGATCTCCCTAGGGGTGTTTCACTTCTGCACAAGAGTAATCCCACTCAGATCTCCCTCTGGTCTCTGTACTGGGCCTCCTTCACATCTGCCCCCTCCTCAAGCCCAGAGCTTGGCTAATTCAGCTGGGAGACCCTGAACCCCCAGGGCTTGAAGCCACTGGAGTGATGGGGGAAGGACAGAGACTAGCTCCTCCCCGCCAGCTCTGTCATCCGGATGTGCTACAGTCTCGTGTGGTCTCTCCTGGATTCGCCTCTCTCGGCCTAGCCCCACCTTCTGCAGCATGCACGCATGCATGCTAAGTTGCTTCAGTGGAGTTCACCTCTTTGCCACCCTATGGACCATAGCCCACCTGGCTCCTGGGTCCATGGAATTCTCCAGGCAAGAATACTGAAGTGGGTGGCCATTTCCTTCTCGAAGCCCCACCCTCTAAGAGGCCTTAAATTATCCAGTAGTGCCGAGTGGGGGGCGTGGTAGCCCTTCACCTTCATGCTCCCATCTCCCCTCCGTCCCCTGCTCAGTTCAGTTCAGTCGCTCAGTCATGTCCTACTCTTTGCGACCCCGTAAAACCGTGACATGCCAGGCCCCCCTGTCCATTACCAACTCTTGGAGTCCAGCCAGTCCACCTCTGTCGTCCCCTTCTCCTCCTGCCTTCAATATTTCCCAGCAGACCTTTTCAGGGTCTTTTCAAAGGAGTCAGTTGTTCACATCAGGTGGCCAAAGTAGTGGAGTTTGAGCTTCAGCATCAGTCCTTCTTCAAACTCCTCCTTCCTCCTTTCATCCACACACACAAGTTGAAACATGCAAGCTGAAACACCCACTGTCAGGGCAGTACCTGGGAAGGGAGGATCAGTCACCCGTCAACCCACCTGAGCAGCTGGAGGTCTCCCCCACTATGAGGAGCCACAGGGCAGACAACAGCGTCCTGCTTATAGGTGGCCCCACCCCCGTCTCTTGTCTACCTGATTACATCAGATGAAATCAACATCAAAGGCCGCCCGTGGGCACATGGGAGAAGCAACAGGGCAAGCCTTTCCTTTCACAATAATGAAACATGAGAGAAAACAGCCAAAGTTCTTCACCCAGAATCTGTCTCAGATGTTAGTTTTGTTTTGTTTTAATGTGACATGAGTTGAAAGGGTCCCTCCTCTGGCCTGGGAGTACCTCTAGGGGCAGTCAGCTCAGTATGGGAGAAGATGTGAGCGGACAGGACATGGGGCTTCATGGGCTGTTCCATCCTTAACAGTAGGGAGAAAGGTCTCCCAAGTCTTGAAGAGTTCACAGGCAAAGGTCTGCGTTAGTGGGTCCTTTCAGCCACTGCAGATTAGAATCAGAAATCCATAGCCAGATCCCAGCAGCAGCAACAGAAATAGGAACTCCTGTGTTTGGGCCCAAAGGGAAATGATGTCATTCCATTTTACCAAAGTTGGAGCAATTTGTTCTTGACACAATAGCTAGCTGGCAAATGATGTGTGCGTGCTAAGCCATTTCAGTTGTGCCCAACTCTATGTGACTCTATGGCAGTAGCCTGCCAGGCTCCTCTGTCCATGGGATTTTCTGGGCAAGAATACCAGAGTGGGTTGCCATGCCCTCCTCCAGGGGATCTTTCTGATATAGAGATTGAACCCCAGTCTCTTAAGTTTTCTGCATTGGCAGGCAGATTCCTTACTACTAGTGCCACCTGGGAAGCCCAATGAGTATATAAAATAATAATAGTAAAGACGAAAGTGAAAGTTGCTCAGTCATGTCCAACTCTTTGCAACCCCATGGACTATACAGTCCATGGAATTCTCCAGGCCAGAATACTGGAGTGGGTAGCCGTTCCCTTCTCCAGGGGATCTTTCCAACCCAGGGATTGAGCCAGGGTCTCCTGTATGGCAGGTGGATTCTTTACCAGCTGAGCTACCAGGGAAGCCCAATAATAAAGATAGATAGATGACTAGATAGAGGATACCCAGTCAAGGTGAACCATAGGAGCTCTGGAATTGCATAAATGACTTCAAGAGAGTAAGTCACAGGAAGGAAGATAAGGTCTCTGCTTCCTTTTTACCCTGAATGCCACTCTCTTTCTCTAAGAAATGTAGTTTCTTTAAGAGGACCACTGCCTTCCACTGTAATCTGCTAAACTATTCTTTTTCTCAAGACAACAAGTTTGTCCCTACTTTGGTTTTATTTAATTTTTCCGATGCTTTAGTAGATGCCTCTTCAAATGGCCAGGAAAGATTTGGTGACCGTTCTGAAATGGTTTCTCAATTGTTGGTTGTACTGATATTTCAGTTAGTTGTCCTGAGAATTCATTGTTGTGGGGCTGTCCTGTGCATTGTGTGTTGTTTAACGACATCCCTGCCTCTGCGCTCTAGAGGCCAGTTGTGACATCCAAAAATGTCTCCAGGTGTTGTCCAGTGTCCCCTGGCAGGCAAAACTGCCCCAGCTGGGAACCACCGTTCTGCAACAGCAGGGCTGTGGTGAAGGGGGGACCTCCATCACCCACAGTGAAGTGGACATGGTGTCTTTCAACTCTCCAGACTTTGGAGGGTTCACAGCTGTACTTTTTCATGCACATCCCTGTACCTGTGCAGGAAATGGGAAAACAATCATTGCCTTAGTAAATCCCTCTGTGGGGCCAGAAGAAAGGAATGGAGGAAACCTTTCAGGGAAGAAAAGGTCGAAAGACATTTGTACATCAGAAATGACCAAGGAATACCAACTGCAATCTTGAGTCACTTGAATTCTTCAAGCTTCTATTTTCTACCATGAGGTAAAGAGGGAGCAGGTCAGAGGCCCTCAGCCCTGCCCTTCATGCTTTGTTGCTTCCCCGAATACACTGAAAGCCCTGGATTCATCTGCCCACACCCAGAGTTTGGGGGAAGCAGGACACATTCATTCAACAACCATTGAGATCTGTGCTTTGTCAGGAGGTGGATGCAAAATGGGTTTGCTATCGAACTCAGGTTTGGCTGTTCCACCACTCAAAAGCCCAGACTTGAGAGACAAGTGTTGGTAGGAAAAGAAAGTTGCTTTATTCAGGAGGCCAGCAACCTGGGAAGAAGTCAGACTCAAGTCCAAAAACTGAACCCCAGTTGCAGATCAGGGGTCAAGAGCTTTTAAAGAGGAGGCACAAGAGGAGGGAGAGGACTGCATGCAGAAGAGCACAGTCAGCCCAGACAGTCCTCGTGGAATTGGCCACGCAGTGGTCTGATCAGTGTCGTCTTGACTGTGTTAAGCATGGGCATGCGTGCTCAGTTGTGTCTGACTCTGCAACCCCATGGACTATGACCCTCCAGGCTCTTTTGTCCATGGAATTTTCCAGGCAAGAATACTGGAGCAGGTTGCCATTTCCTACTCCAGGGGATCTGCCCAACCCAGCAACTGAACCAGAGTCACCTGCAGATTCTTTACCACTGAGTCTCCTGGGAAGCCCATTTTAAGCACAGTTAGTCTACAATTCCAGGTTTGGTTTATTCCCATTTTCTTGAGACCAATACTTAGAGTTGTGCATGATAGAGCATCTCATGTCATGGCTACAGGCTGGTCAACTAGTTAACTTCTTCATGATGTTAAGTTTCATGAATGGGTTTCAGTAACTGAGAAACAATGGATATGTCTCAGGATATTATTTCTAGCCCCTGGAGGAGGAATTAAATGTCCTTAATTTTGTTTAATGGCAAAACTATTATTATTTTGTCTTGCTTGACTATTCTATTTTGCTTCTGCATTTTCTCACTTCTCTGATTAAATTTGTTCTTTGGCTGAAGTTTTTCTACACACAAGAGGCAAGGGGAGGACATGAAAGTGTGTGTCCCAGGAAGGCCCCATAGGATCCTGCTTGGTTACAGTTTCCCTGTAAGGATAGTTTTGGCGCAGTGGTAAAGAATCTGCCTGCCAATGCAGGAGATGCAAGGGACATGGGTTCAATCCAGGGGTCAGGAGAAGCTCCCAGAGTAGGAAATGGCAACCCACTCTAGTATTCTTGCCTGAAGAATCCCATGGACAGAGGAGCCTAGTGGGCTACAGTCCACAGGATTGCAAAGAGTCAGACACGACTGAGCACACACTTCAGCAAAAACTTCAGCAATAAGGACAGTTAGGTACAAATCAAGGCACAAACGCTTACATCCAGCCAGCAGGAGCAGAGACATCAGCTCCTGTGTCCTGTGTGCCTGAGGCTGCTGTGTAGGCAAGACCATATCCCCTCTCCACCACGCGAATCAGTCAGTCGCTGGCAGGGACCCCTTTGACTGGCTGGTGAAACCTGTGGATGGGGCTTCCCTGGGAGCTCAGCTGGGAAAGAATCCATCTGCAATGCAGGAAACCTTGGTTCGATTCCTGAGTTGGGAAGATTCCCAGGAGAAGGGATAGGTTACCCACTCCAGTATTCTTGGGCTTCTCTGGTGGCTCAGCTGGTAAAGAATCCGTCTGCAATGTGGGAGACCTGGCTTCAATCCCTGGGTTGCCTATGGACCCAGCCTTGGAAAAAAGTTTTTAAATTTATAAAGTAAGACACATGAGGTTACAAAAGGAACCAATTATATTGAAAGATAGCTGTCAAAAAGATTTTAGCCCATGATATATTTATATCTATTCTTTATTAATGCATTAACTAACAAAGTCTTGGTTGAGACTATAATTACAACCCTTTTGGATAAACACATGATATTCTGAGATGTCTGCTTTAACTGTTAGATGATACAAAATAGATCTGGAATGTCCACTGGTTTCAAGGCTGGAGGCACTGTTAATGCTACTGGCCTATGTTTCAGTTAGAGAACATTTAGGTAAAACTGGGCTTCCCTGGTGTCTCAAACAGTAAAAAAATCCACCTGCAATACAGAAGACCTGGGTCTAATCCCTGGGTGGGGAAGATCCCCTGGAGAAGGAAATGGCAACCCACTCCAGTGTTCTTGCCTGGAGAATCCCACGGACAGAGGAACCTAGTGGGCTACAGTCCACAGGGTCGCAAAGAATCGAACATGGCTGAGTGACTGGCACACAAAGTAAAACCAGAAGGTCTCAGATCAGTGTCACTGACCCCCTGAATTTGCAGTTCTGTGGATTCCAGCAGATTCCATGCCCTGATGTAGGAATGCTACTTTCCCCATCACAGGGACAGGTTGGTGACCCAAACTGGTCCTGTCCCTGTGGACTTTTTCAGGGAGGTGACTTTTTCAGGGATGTGAGTTTTTTAGGGTTGAATAGTTAACCCAAACCAGAGCAATCAGCATCCTCTCTCTTTCCTGGCAAAATTCTCAAGGAGGATCCACAAAGTACACAGAGGATATTGTGGGCATATAGGAAATTTGCGGATGACTCAGGGAACTCAAACAGAGGCTCTGTAACAACCTAGAGGGTTGGGAAAGATTGCGGGGTGGAAGGAAGGTTCAAGAGGGAGGGAGGGGACATATGTACACCTATGGCTAAGGAGCTTCCCTGATGGCTCAGCAGGTAAAGAATCCCCTTGCAGTGCCAAGAGACACAGGAGATGCAGGTTCGATCCCTGGGTCAGGAAGATCCCCTGGAGGAGGAAATGGCAACCCACTCTAGTATTCTTGCCTGGAGAATCCCATGGACGGTGGAGCCTTATGGGCTACCATCTGTGGAATCACAGAGTCAGACACAACTGAGAGACTAAGAACAGCACAAGGGAGCCCCCTTTCTCTGCCTGGCTGTCTCCAAGCTGGGACATCGCTCCACTGCCTTCATACTCAGATGAGGACCAGGTTCATACCCTCCGCTCTCCTGAGCCTCCAGCTTGCTGACTGCAGACCTCAGCACTCCTCAGCCTCCATAATCACACAAGCCAATTCCTCATAATTCGTGTGTGCTCAGTCACTTCAGTTGTGTCTGACTCTTTGCGACCCCGTGGACTGTAGCCCACCAAGCTCCTCTGTCCATGGGATTCTCCAGGAAGAATACTGGAGTGCTTAACTATTCCCTTCTCCAGGGGATGTTCCCCACTCATGGATCGAACCCAGGTACCCTGCATTGCAGGCAGATTCTTTACCCACTGAGACACCTAGGAAGCCCATTCCTTATAATAAATCTCTATATAATTCCATTGATTCTGTTTCTCTGGAGAACCCTAACCAATATACCATCTAGGGCTATAGTCCACTCTACAAACGTGTTTGTGTGAGATGTGATGTACAAACACACAAACAGCCTATAGTTTCCACTTCCTGAGACAGAAGCCTATCCTTTATAATAGCATAACCCCAGGGCAGTGTGATTTTTTTAATAGACTCACTAAGAATAAGTGAACTTGGGGCTTCCCTGGTTGTGTGTGTTTAGTCACTCGGTTGTGTCCAACTCTTTGCGACCCCATGGATTGAGGCCCACCAGGCTCCTCTATCCATGGGGATTCTCCAGGCAACCCAGGATTGGATTGCCAAGCCCTCCTCCAGGGGATCTTCCCAACCCAGGGATTGAACCCAGGTCTCCTGCATTGCAAGTGGATTCTTTACCATCTGAGCCACCAGGGAAGTCCCCAAACCTTCAAATGCCAAAACTCCTTCCCTGGTGGCTCAGTGATAAAGAATCCACCTTACCAATGCTGGAAACATGGGTTCGATTTCTAGTCTGGGAAGATCCCACATGTCTCAGAGCAACTGAGCCCCGGTGCCACAACTACTGAGCCCACACTCTGGAGATGGCAGAATGCAGGTAGTGAAGCCCGACCTCCCTGGAGCCTGTGCTCTGCAACAACAGAAGGGACTGCAATGAGAAGCTCGCGCATGTCAACTAGAGAGCAGCCCTCCTATCTGCTACTAGAGAAAAACCCACACAGCAATGAAGATCCAGCACAGCCAAAAATAAATCTAAATAAAGTTATTTTAAAAAAAAAAGAGTAACTGAGCTCCCCCTATGGCATGAACTAGTATAAGTTTACTATGTGGCAAATACTGACCCCACAGCGGAGAATAACATACCTAGTGCTTCTGGGGTTAAGTTGCAAGCCCTTTATACACAGTCCTGGAAAACAGTATTCAGTCAGAAGTACTGGAGGATAGCCTGATTCTAGACGCATCTCCATTTCTCTCATCACCTGGTTGCTGACTCTGTGGCTGGGTGTTTTGTCTGGAGAGTCAAGGCTGGTAGCCCAGGTGAGGGGAAAAAGAAGGCCCAGAGCAGGGGCCTCCAGCTGGAGTGCAGAGTCAGGGCTAAAGGCCCAGGGACCCTGAAGAGAAGGCCCAGGGACCGAGAGAGCCTGTGGGGGGTTTCCTGCTGAGGTCCTCGGATGGGCTCCTGTCGTCTGTGTTCCCAGCACAGCCCAAGGGTGGGAGCATGGTTGGGGCTGAAGGGCCAGGCACCAGGGCACTCGGCATCATCCAGTGCCCTTACCTGGAGCCAACTCAGGATCCAGCCCTCCTGTTCTGGTTGCCATGCCAACAGCAAAGATGCTGAGTCTACCTATTGGTAACAAGTCTACATTCAGAAGGCAAGGCATGGGCTCATCACCTGCTGTGTTTCTACAGCTCCTTGCAGCTCAGTTCAGTTCAGTCGCTCAGTCGTGTCTGACTCTTTGCAACCCCATGAATCGCAGCATGCCAGGCCTCCCTGTCCATCACCAACTCCCGGAGTTCACTCAGACTCACGTCCATCGAGTCAGTGATGCCATCCAGCCATCTCATCCTCTGTCGGCCCCTTCTCCTCCTGCCCCCAATCCCTCCCAGCATCAGAGTCTTTTCCAATGAGTCAACTCTTCGCATGAGGTGGCCAAAGTACTGGAGTTTCAGCTTTAGCGTCATTCCTTCCAAAGAAATCCCAGGGCTGATCTCCTTCAGAATGGACTGGTTGGGTCTCCTTGCAGTCCAAGGGACTCTCAAGAGTCTTCTCCAACACCACAGTTCAAAAGCATCAATTCTTCGGCACTCCGCCTTCTTCACAGTCCAACTCTCACATCCATACATGACCACTGGAAAAACCATAGCCTTGACTAGATGGACCTTTGTTGGCAAAGTAATGTCTCTGCTTTTCAATATGCTATCTAGGTTGCACCTTGCAGCTCAGTGGTCCCATTTTTGACCACACAGATCTGTGCCCTCAAGTGTGACCACTCCCAGGAGCATTTCGGTGTGGGTTTGCCTCCGCTCAAAATGTAACACCAAAAAATTAAAATAAAATCAACCCTTGATAAATTAGGAGTCTGACTTTAACAGATACAAACTATACTATATTACATATAAAATAGGAAAACAACAATGTTTTGCTGTATAAAACTGGGAAGTATATTCAATATCCTGTAATAAACTATAATGGAAAAGAATATAAAAAAGAATACATATATATATATAAACATATGTGTGTGAACGTATAACTGAATCATTTTGCTGTACGCCAGAAACTAACACAACATTGTAAGTCAACTATAATAAAAAGTAAAATCTGATATTATAAACTCTGACTCAGTCGCTCAAGACTGCATTTTCATTTTGTGAGTGAAAAATAAGTTGCCACATGTTTCAGGAACATTAAAACAGGAAAGTCCTAATTTAAGGATATATGCTAAATGACAGTCTTAAAAAAAAACAACTCACTACAGTTTTCTGTTAATACCCAGGACAAGCTTCTAGTCATATTAGACTTTGGAGAAGGTTGGGCTCAGGATAGTGTTCAGAAAGAAGACAGCCTCTAGGCCAAGCACACTCTTCTCAATATCAGTCCTCATTATTTCAAGAAAGATGTGACCCTGTGGTGGTTCCTTATGTCACACTGTCAAATCTGTCCTCATAGCTAGATCTCTGAGCTTTTGCTCCCAATTACCCTCACCCTTGAATGGTTGATATTTAGGCATGGGCTGCCCATCTACAGGTGTTGCAGTCCTTGGACAGCAAGGAGATTGAATGAGTCAACCCTAAAGGAAATCAGTCCTGAATATTCATTGGAGAGACTGATGCTGAAGCTGAAGCTCCAATACTCTGGCCACCTGATGTGAAGAACCGACTCACTGGAAAAGACCCTGATGTTGGGAAACACTGAGGGCAGGAGGAGAAGGGGGTAACAGAGGATGAGATGGTGGGATGGCATCACCGACTCAATGGACATGAGTTTGAGCAAGCTCTGGGAGTTGGTGATGGACAGGAAGCCTGGCGTGCTGCAGTCCATGGGGTCACAAAGAATCGGACACGACTGAACAACTGAACAACAACAGCCCACCTACAGTTGTAGCATGACTTAAATCTACACATCTGTCAGTCAGCTGCAGCCACAGCCAAACAGATAATAAAGCCTAGGGATCCCAGGAGAAAGGTTTCTCAATGGATTCACTATTCCTGTTTCTCTGGTAGCTTCTGGGAAAAGATCTCAGGACTCCTAAGGCTGAAACTGCATGTTTTGGGCAACTTCACATAAATGAAATAATTCGATCAAAATTAGAAATATTCAAATGACTTCTGGAAAACTCGTCTGCCTGCTCTCCAATTAAAGCACAGCAGAAGAGAGTTTCCTAGTCATCTTTCCCCTTTTCATCCTGAGGGTGGGACACGCGTGCCAGACTCCCTGGAGCTTCAAGTCTGGAAAGGAAAGCCACCCAGAGCCAAGTGTTGGGGGCCCAACCCCAGGCGCAGAGCTGTTTTCTCCACCGGCACCTCACCGTGGGCCCAAACCCAGCCTCGGCTGTTTTTAGTCCCTGGTCGTGCTTCTGATTCCAAAGAAACAGCTATTTTGTTTGGCTCTCGTTGCATTACTCATGCGGTGCAACATGTCTGTGTGGCCACGTGGCCAAGAAAGTGAAATCGAAGAGATTAAAAACAGAGCTGTCTAGAGAACAGGTGTCGAGCATTATCTAATAGCAAACTAAATATAAAAAGAGAGACTCATTAGAGTTCTGGCATCTCTCCTTCTGTCATCCTCACAGCTCTTTAACTCTTAAGACGGCTGCTCGGACTGAAAACCAGAGTTCATGGGAAAGGGGAGACAGTGATGCCATATTCCTGTAATAAGGGTGTGTGTGTGTGTGTGTGTGTGTGTGATGGAAGGGATAGGGTGAGAGAGGGGCTGGTATTGCCTAGCAATGCCAAACCGTGAGAAACAGTGATAAAGTTGCTGGTTCTGCTGAGACAAACCCAGTCTTCTAGAATCTTATTCCTCAAAGGTTGGTTCTCAGAGAAGCCACAGTAGCATACCCCCAGAGTTAGAAACACAGTCTAGTGAGATCCTAGAATTACTGAATCAGAGCCTGTATTTCCAATATCCGATTGCCATTAAAGTTTCAGAAGCACTATTTCAGGAATTGAGGTGTGATGGGGAGCCGTGGGGAGGTTAAGGCAGAAGGAGGTGTTGCCTGGGACCTCCCTGGCCGCCCAGTGGTTAAGACTCTGCCCTACTGTACAGAGGATGCCGGTTTGATCCCCAGTCAGGGAACTAAGATCCCATGTGCCTTGGGGCAACTAAGCCTGTGCAACTGAGGAAGCTCACATGCAGGAACAAAGAGCCCTCGCACCACGAGGAAGACCAAGCACAGCCAAATAGCGACTATCATATGACATCCCTTACACCTGGAATCCAAAAAGAAATGGCATGAATGAACTTACAAAACAGAAAGAGATTCACAGGCTTAGAACACGAACTCATGGTTGAGGGGGAGACGGGGGCGGTGGGGAGGGATGGTTAAGGACTTTGGGAAGGTCGCGTACACACTGTTATATTTAAAATGGATGACCAACAAAGACCGATTGTGTAAAACAGGGAACTCTGCTCAATGCTCTGTGCCAGTCCGGATGGGAGGGATTTTAGGGGAGAATGGATACATGTATATGTACAGCTGAGTCCCTTCACTGTCCACCTGAAACCATCACAACATGGTTAGCCCCAATACAAAATGCTTTTGGTATTTAAATAAATTAAAAGAAAAAAAAGAAGTTAATTAATTAAAATTACATTTAAAATAAATAGAAGGAGGTATGGCAGGTGTGCCCCTTGATGGGGCAGTTTCGAGTGGGAGACTGGAGGCCGCCTAGTGCAGGGATTGGCACACTTTTCTGTAAGGTCCAGACAGTAAACATATAGGCTTTGCAGTTCACGTCACCTCTGTCACAACTAGTCCCCTAGATCCACGTAGTACTGAAGCCATAGCCATCATGTAAACAAATGGGTGTGGCTGTGTCCAGTGAAACTTTACTTACAGTAGGCTCTGAGCCCAGTTTGGCTTATGGGCAGTAGTTTGCTGAGACTTGGTCTAAGGGAACAAGTTTGTCTTCATACAGTGTGGATTATTCTAGATCAGCTGTGGGTTTGATTGCGTCTGATGCCAAAACTTTGGGTCTCACAAATTTCTGAACCCATCCATCTCTGTCAGTGGGGCAGAATACTTTATTTTTTTGGAGGGTAATTGCTTCACAGTATTGGGTTAGTTTCTGCTGTACAACATCACGAATCCACTATAAATATGATATGTCCCCTCCCTCTTGAGCCTCCCTCCCACCGGAGGCAGAATACTTTAAATCAGAGCTTTGGGGAGGGAAAAAAAAAGAAGGACCTGTGATCTAATCATGTTCCTCAAGTAGGCTCCTTATTCTGAATACTGCAAACTCAGGTCACAGCACAGGTTACTTGGAACACACATTCTCTTCTGAGATGAGCCTCATTTTGTAGGAGAACCAGAGAAGGAAGAAGTTGGCCACCTAGGATGAATCTCGCCCAGCTCACCGGAGATTGAGAGCATTTTTGTTCACCTGTAAACTACAGAGCTAGGGTTGACGTCCTCTCCTAACTTTGGCATTTTGTGGCCAGTCCCCTCGGCTGCCCACAATAACCGGCTCAGAATATCCACCAACCCAGGCCTCACACTGATGCTTCTTTCTCAGGGCAACATGGGGCATTGGGATCACAGAGAGTTGTGGAGGAGGGAAAGAATCACCAAAAAAGGTTGCCAGCCAGAGGCCCCATAGTGCTGCCCTAGCAGGAACCACTGCCTGAATTTCACAGCATAGACTAGCTAGGTACATGCAAAGTGAAGTTGCTCAGTCGTGTCCGACTCTTTGCGACCCCATGGACTGTAGCCTACCAGACTTCTCAGTTCATGGGATTTTCCAGGCAAGACTACTGGAATGGGTCGCCATTCCCTTACCCAGGGGATCTTCCCGACCCAGGGATTGAACCCGCGTCTCCTGTGTTGCAGGCAGACGCTTTACCCTCTGAGCCACCAGGGAAGCATAGGTACATGCAAAGGGGCATATAAAAACTTCTGGGCCCCAGTTAGCTTCCATGACCTCAAAGCAACGCTGGGTAAAAATTCCATTATCTTGGTTTGGGTTCCCCCAGGAGCAGACCCTGAGACTGAGATTCTAGTCTGGGTAGTTTCTTTGGAAGGTGATCCCAGAAAATTCTGGTAGGAGAGTGGGGGCATGAGACAGAAAACGGAAGGAAGCTGCTAAATTATGTGCTACAAGTCAGTGGCAACTGCAGGCAAGTGTAGCTTGATCTTGCCCCCCAGGATCCTAGGGGAGCCCTGGCAGTTAATGTAGACCCACCTCACAGTTATCTGCCAGAGAAGCAAGGGAGCTAGTGTATTTTATTTTTTCATTTATTTATCTGTTTTTGGCTGTTCTGGGTCTTCGTTGCTGCACGGGCTTTTTCTCTAGTTAGGGTGAGGAGGGGCTCCTTTCTAGTTGTGGTGTGCAAGATTCTCACTACGGGAGCTTCTCATTGTGGAACACGGGCTCTAGAGCACAGGCTCAATAGTTGTGGTGCATGGGCTTAGCTGCTCTTCGGCATGTAGGATCTTCCCCGATCAGGGATAGAACCCATTTCTCCTGCATTGGCAGGTGGATTCTGGACCGCTGAGCCACCAGGAAAGCCCCGGAGCCAGAGTATTGATACACCGACCCCTTCAGGCACTGGGGGAAGGCTGCTCTTGGATGTGAAGAGGAGAGGAACATTAATTCCCGGAATATCTTTCCAGCCTGCCCCGTGTGTAAGCAGAGCAGGCCCTAGTGGCTGGAGGAAGCCCTCAGGCAGAGTCACAGGTGCTGGCCAGATGGAAACCAGGCTGGAGCTTCCGAGAAATGGTGAGCACGGAGAAGCGATTTTCAGGGCACCAGCAACATCTGGTCAACAGAGACCTTACTCTCCTCCGAACACATAACTGAGCACTGAGACTCACAGCAAAAGGTATTTAAAGATAGGGAGGGAATCTGTGTCATTGTGGGCTGCATTGCAAGTAACTGGAAATATGACTCAGAAGCGATTTAAATATATATAAAGGTTTTATCTTCTCATAGAACAAGAAATTCAGAGGCTTCCCTGGGGGTTCAAATGGTTAAGAATCCTCCTGCAATGCAGAAGACTTGGTTTTGATTCCTGGGTCAGGAAGATCCCCTGGAGGAGAGCATGGCAGCCCACTCCAGTATTCTTGCCAGGAGAATCCCCTGGACAGAGGAGCCTGGCAGGCTACAGTCCATGGAGTTGCAAAGAGTCAGACATGACTGAGTGACTAACTTCGGCTTGTTTCACTTGCAAGCCAATCATATCTAACCTGGTAGCTTCCACAGTGCCATCAGGTATCTTAATTGTGTGGCTTGGACCCTCATGTTGGTTGATTAACGGCAGTAAGACATCTGCTCCAGCCTCAGCCCCCTGCGCATGGTCTTGGAAGAATCAGGGGAAGGGCACAGGCTGCCACCTGAATGAATTCCATTTAAAATAGCTTTCCCAGAAGTCCTATTCATCTCATTGATCGGAACTTTCTTACCTGTAAAGAAGACTGGGAGATGGAGCTACTGCCCTAAACAAAATTGGTGTTCTGTTGATAAAAATGTAGAGGACAGATGCTGGCTAGAAAACTAATGGTTTCTGCCACAAAATGTTGCCTCCAATGATGCTGACATATTAACAATGTAAGCAAAAAATTTATGTGTATATAGTCAGCCATAGCCTAGAAAACATTTTACTACATACAGAAGTTTTGGACTGAGGATAAAGAGAAGGAAAGCTAATTAAGCAGGACAAAACTTCAGGGCAGACTCCTAACTCAGCAGGATCTGTCATTGCAGATGCCACATGATCTGTTGGTCATTCAAATGAATGGCTTATTCTGTAAGTGTGACCCAGGATTTGAATGAAGGTGCCCAGTTTCTGTGAAATGGGGTGTGAGGAACCCAAGTTGATGAGTCAGAGTAAGCATGACATTTCTCTCATGGTATGGACCTTTTTCTTAAGTCAACAGTTGTGACTCCTATTTAAACAGATGAGCCTCACCTGTTTTTCTCCTCTTCCTCCTCTAACTCTATAAAAATGACAGCAGAGGAAATTTTTTATTGTAAGACCACAAGGATGAAAATAGCAGTGCAGGAGCCCAGGTAGATTACCAAGTAGATAGAGAGGTGGTAAGTGACCAGTAGAACTAAAGAAATCTCAGCAGAAGAAAGAGAGAAGTAAGCCAGTCCCCATCCCACGGAACTGTGGAAAAGCCCAGGAAATGAAGATACCAAGTACACAGGAAGTAAGAGCAGGTCTCAAGGCTGAAAGAGAAGGACTGTTTAAAAGTGTACACAAGATAACTGAATCTTCGTTTTTTTCCCATCCTTGCCTCCTAGACCTGAGGTGGGAAGTTTGTTCTCTAAAGAAACTGAACCAAAGAGAGTCTCAACTGAGGGAACTAAGTTGGGAAGGAACCAAGAGCGAAATGGAGAAATGGGGTTGAAAAATATGGAACCAATCAGAAGACTATTTACAAAGTGGTGGAATTCTTGTACACTTCTCCTACTCATTCTCAAAACCCTGGAAGGCAGTTAAACTTTGCTCTTGAGATTCTGAAGAAAGAGCCCCAGAATTAAGACCTCCAGAGATGGATGTTTTGAGATTCCCAATTAAAGAGGCTGCCCTAGTATCCTCTGACTCTACAGCGAAACTGCCCATCATAGAGTCCCTCCCCACACAGATGACCTCCACTCAACTCTTCATTTCATCAGTCAGATATGAAGAGAAAGCTGAGTATTGCCTGGGGTTTGAGAAACAGTCTCAACATCAAAGACAAATACCAAAACAAACAAACTAGATATAAAGAAACCCTGAGTTCTAGAGATACTATTAGAAACAGAAAAAGGTATTTAAACACACACACACACACACACACACACACATGCACGCACACACAAATACTTCAACAGGAGAAGAAGAACATTCCTGAGAAAGATAAGATTTTTAACTCATGACACAAGCACAAGACACTTTGTAAACAATCAGAGAATAGAAGCGCTCTCAGAAAATGTTTTTGTGGAAACACACATAACACAGAATTTACCATCTTAACCATTTCTAAGTGTACTGTTCAGTGGCATCAAGTCAGATTGTTGGACAACTACTACCACCATCCATCTATGTCTAGAACTCTTTTTGTTTAGCAAAACTGAAGTATCTGCAGCATTATTTACTGTTCCCATTAAACAATAATTCTCCATTCTGTCCCCGGTCCTCAGCAACTACCATTCTACTTTCTGTCTCTATAAATTTGACTACTCTGGTTCTCTCCTAGAAGTGGAATCATATAGCATTTGCCTTTTGGCAACTGGTTACTTTCACTTGGTATCATGTTCTCAAGGCTCAGCCATGTTGTGGCATGGGTCAGAATTTCCTTCCTTTTTAAGGCTGAGTAATATTCCACTGTATGCCTATACTGCTACTGCTGCTAAGTCGCTTCAGTCGTGTCCGACTCTGTGCGACCCCATAGACGGCAGCCCACCAGGCTCCCCCGTCCCTGGGATTCTCCAGGCAAGAACACTGGAGTGGGTTGCCATTTCCTTCTCCAATGCATGAAAGTGAAAAGTGAAAGTGAAGTCGCTCAGTCGTGTCCGACTCTTAGCGACCCCATGGACTGCAGCCCACCAGGCTCCTCCATCCCTGGGATTTTCCAGGCAAGAGTACTGGAGTGGGGTGCCACTGCCTTCTCCGATGCCTATACTACCACTTGCTTATTCATGTATCCATCAGTGAACCCTTGGGTTGCTTTCAGCAATTGGTTATTGTGAATAAGGCTGCTGTGAACATGGACACACAAATACTTAACAAGACCTTGCTTCAGTTATTTTGAGTGTATACTAGAAGTTAAATTTCTGGAACATAGGGTAATTGTTTTTTTGAGTAACTTCCATTCTGTTTTCTTGGAAATTTTTTAATGTAATGGAAAGTTTTTAAAATACTCTCAAAACAAAGGTGGAAAACAACATCAAGAAACTCTCTCAGAGAGTAGTACAAGAAGACTACAAATATCAAACACTGGGACTCCCTGGTGGTTCAGTGGCTAAGACTCTGCTCTTCCAGTGCACGGGGCCCAGGTTGGATCCCTGGTCAGGGAACTAGATCCCACAGGGCCCAACTAAGACCAGGCACAGCCAAACAAACAAACAACATTTTTATTTAAAAGAAGAGAAAACATAGAGGATCAATCAAGGAGGTCTAAAATCCTACCAAGAACAGTTCCAGAAAGAAGGAATAGAGAAAATAAAGAGGAAAAATATTATTTTAAAAAGTGCATTTTACTAAGTGACAGAAACCAATCTGAAAAGGCTGCATAGTATACAATTCCAAATATATGACATTCTGGAAAAGGCAAAACTATGAAGACAGTAAAATGTTCAGTGGTTGCCATAGGTTGGGAAAGAGAGGGATTAATAGATGAAACACAAAGAACTTTCAGGGCAGTGAAAATACTCTTTATGAGACCATCGTGGTGGATACATGTCATTATACATTTGTCCGACACACAGAATTTCAACACCAAGAGTGAGCTTTAAAGTCAGCTTTAAACTTCAGAAGACAATGATGTAGGTTCATCACCTGTAATAAATGTACCATTCTGGGGAATGTCAATAATGGAGGAGGTTGTACGTGTGGGGGGCTGGGTGCACACAGGAAATCTCTATACATTTGCCTCAATTTTGCTGTGAACCTTAAACAGCTCTTTTAAGAAAAAATAAAATAAAGACTTAATAATAAATACAAACACAGTGCAGGATATTTTCCTCAAATCTTAAGGAAATTGGTTCCCAAAGTGAAAAGCCTCATTGAGTTCTTAATACATGCCCTCATGAAATTTCAGACTCCAGAGAGAGAGAAAAATATTAAAGTTTTTAGAGACTGAAGTGGGGGATCAGATAACATACTAAGGGGTAAACTTAGGATGGCACCTTACTTCTCAATATCATCTCTGGAAGCTAGAAAACAGATAATGTTAACTTTAAAATTATATATAAAAATGTACTTCAACCTAGCAATCTGTACCCAACTAAAATATCAGTTCCATCTCTATTGTCTCTACCATCATAGCCACAGGTCTAACTTTTAGATTTTTCAGGAGTAACTCAGACACCACCAACTAAGTCCCCTTGAGCTCTTAGAGATTCAGATCGGTTCTGAGGGGACCCACTGAAACCCCTTTCCCTAGGCTGAAGTGTCTCACACCCCCTCCTGGGTATGTTAGTGTCTGGATGGGAGAGTTTTGGTGTTACTATCCTCAGCACTGTGACAGCTCTCTCCAAAACTACTCATCCAATCTGCAGTCCCCTCGTCTTTTACAGCCTTTCTTTATAGGCTAGAGCTGGGTGGTCACCTACGGACAGAATTCAGTTATTGGATTCTCCATTGCAAGTCCTGCTCAGGCAGTTTTAGGCCTCACTTTGGAATATGAGAATCAGCAGCATCTGTCATCTTGGAGATTCAGCCTAAATTGAGAGAGAAAAAAATGGAGGTCCCAGTTTTAACATCCTATTACACAGAATATGCAACCTGGCTCAGCAATAAGCAACATTTATAGGGTCCTAATTATGAGCAACAAAGAACTGATGCTTTCAGACTTGTGGTGCTGGAGAAGACTCTTGAGAGTCCCTTAGACTGCAGGGAGATCAATCAGTCAGTCCTAAAGGAAATCAACTTTGACTATTCATTGGAAGGACTGATGCTGAAGCTGAAGCTCAAATACTTTGGCCACTTGATGCAAAGAGCTGAATCATTGGAAAAGACCCTGATGCTGGAAAAGATTGAAGGCAAAAGAAGAAGAGGCTGGCAGAGGATGAGACTGTTAGATAGCATCACCAATTCAGTGGACATGATTTTGAACAAACTCTGGGAGACAGTGAAGGAAGACAAGGAAGCCCAATGTGCTGCAGTCCACGGGGTTGCAAAGAGTCAGACACAACTTAGCAACTGAGCAACAACAATTATATAAACACTGAAGACTGGTTTAACCGAAAATGCTGATGGGACCGTAACGGGAGATACAGAGCAGGGTGACAGAGCCACAGTGTCATCCACTCAGTGCGTAAGTCAAGGCTCCCACTTGCAAGCAGCAGACTCCACTCTGACTTGATAAAGCTGAGAATGAGGTTGTCAAATCAGGCAGCATTCCAGAATCTCCAGGAACGATGCCTAACTCACTATGGGCTGCACTGGTGGATGCCTTACTGTCTCCAGTGCCCGGTCCCCATGCTGCAACCCGCCCGTAACACCACTGACACCAAGGACCATGCATCAGAGACTCACAAAAGCCAGACCCTCTACCAGCACAGGTGCCAGAAGGCTTCTTCCCCAACAGGCCCCTTTCCCCACGCACTCACTTCTGAATCAAAACTGGGGCAGGTGCATCTGACTGATGAAGCCTCAATTACATTTCTACACCCCAGCTGTAAGGGAGGCTGAGAACACAATTTTTAAGGCTTCTATCCTGGGAGCACAGGAAATGATCAGAAAAAAAGGAGTGTTCCAAAAAAGTCGGGACTCTACAAATAACCAATGTCTATTTCCAGAAGTCAGCGGATAATGATGAAAACTGATAAATCCAGAAACTGCAGATAGGCATCTTATCTAGAAAAGTGTTGGTAAAAACCACAAGAAATAGCTCAAGAGCTGAAAGGCCTGGGAAGAAGGGTGAAAGATAGAGGGTAGGAGGTTAAGGGACAGCTGTTTTTTTCATAGACATCATTGGGAAATGTTCATTTGTTTACACCACGCATACGTAATACTCTGATAAATATAAACCTGTTAAAGGGGTCACACTTCAAAAGCATCAGACTTTGAAGGTGATGCCTCTCAGATACCCCAGGGCAGCTGGCCCAGTAGAGCCCCTGGCCAGGGTTTTTGGCATGCTGCCAGATAGTATGTTTTCTGCCAGCCCACCCACAGCTGTCTTCTGCAGAGGGAGTTGCTGCATCTCTTGCTAACATTGACCTAAGAGGGGAAAGAGACTGGCTTTTGTTGGATGTTTTGTTGTTGTTGTTGTTTCTAATTGTTTTTTGTTTGTTTATCCACCATAAATATGAAGGTCATGCTGAAGTTTAAAAGAAAATTATAGGACTTCCCTGGTGGTTCAGTGGATAAGAATCCACCTACCAATGCAGGGGACACAGGTTCGATCCTTGGTCCAGGAAGACTCCACAGGCTGCAGGGCAGCTAAGCCCATGCACCACAACCACTGAAGGCCATGTGCCTGGCACCCATGCTCTGCAATAAGGGAAGCCACCACAGTGAGAAGCCCGCAATGAAATTAGCCCCTACAATGAAGAGTAGCCCTTACTACGAAGAGTAGTCCCTGCTCGCCACAGCTAGAGAATACTAGCACCCATCAACGAAGACCCCACACAGCCAAAAAGTAAATAAATAGAAATTTTAAAAGAATGATAAAAACTAAGACAAAAATTTCTGGCAAGTTCACCAAGCATTTCTTAATGCAGGAGATTGCATGTTACAAGGCTGTGCTTTCCAAAACAGACGGGAAGAGCCCTCTTTGCCTCCTGGGCCCAGAGCCAGCTCCCAAGTGTGTACCCTGTGCAGAAGGATCTTCTGCCATCACTGTCTCAAAGTTCCAATAACTTCTGAGTGAGCGCCCCCTCCCCAACATTTTTATTTGGCACCGGGTCCTGAGAACTCTACTGTCCAACCTGGATGTGCTGTCAAGTCCAGGACTAACTGCGAGGCTCAAGCAGAAAACATAAGTCGAGATTTTAGTGTGTTTCTTTTATTCTCCAACTCTCTCTCTCTTCCTCCTTCTCCATCAGAGATTCTTAATCTAGAGGCTCCTGAAGTTGCACACAAACTTTTTTGTGGACATGGGGACATGCTTTTTTCTCAAGAGTTCCTCTCATTTTATCAAGTTCTCGACAGTTCTGTGACCCTTACTCCAAAGTCTAAGAACAACCAATTCACAGGAACTTTTTTTTTTAAGCTATTTTGTATTGGGGTATAGCCAATTAACAATCTTGTGATAGCTTCAGGTGAACTGCAAAAGGACTCAGCCGTACAAATACATGTATCTATTCTCCCCCTAAATCCCCACATCCAGGCTGCCCACTGAGCAGAGTTCTCTGTGCTGTACAGTAGGTCCTTGTTGGTTATCCATTTTAAATATAGCAGTGTGTACATGTCAATCCTAAACTTCCTAACTATCACTTTCCCCTATCTTCCCCCATCCCCGGCAACCATAAATTCATTCTCTATGAGTCTGTTTCTGTTTTGGAAATAAATTCATTTTGTATCATCTCATTTTAGATTCCATATTAAGGGGTGTCATACAATATTTCTCCCTCTCTAACTTCACTCAGTATGACAATCTCTAGATCTATCTGTGTTGCTACAAAATGGCATTATTTCATTATTTTTAATGTACTTGAGCTTTGACCTTCTAGGTCCTTTTTAACAACTCAGTATAAATATGTACTTCCATCTCAATCAGCTCTAAATTTTGGTTGTAGGTGGTACATAAAGTTTAACTCCATCACGTGTTTGTTCTATAGAGGCTGATCCATGTGCTTGAACTTCTCCTCATCAGGCCTCCCTGCCCATAGTGGAGACAGAGGTAAGCAATGGACAAATTCCCTTTGTTTGAAATGGTTGGAAATGGCACAGCTGGTTGTCAGATTCTTAGGCAAAAATGCAGGTGCTTACAAGCCAAGTACTCACTGTGGTTCACCGTCTCGAAGGAGCCATTCTATTGCTGTAAGGCAGCTCACCTAAAGGAAAATTCATTTGATACAGTGTGGCTTTCAGAGTTACTTGCCTTTCATGGAATCCTCCAGATAATAATAAACTCTGAAAAAATAGAATCAAAGCATGTTAAACCTGGATGGGTTCCTAGAGACGGATGAGAATGCTCTTGCAAAGAGCTTAGCGTATGTTAAAGCATTTTCAGGACAATTTGCCAAAGTTTACTCAATCTTGTGATTTTGACAGGCTAAATGGACCCTCTGAGATCTTTCTTCCTCAAACACACGGGCATTCTTGCTTAATTAATGGAGTTCCAGAAGAGCAGACAGCTGAGTCTCTGCTTTAGTATCTTGCCCAGGACTCTAGTGTTAGCAAAAGGCTTTCACATGCCTAGATTATTGCATTTGATCTCACTTCTCTTTGGAGTAACATCAACCGCATTGTTCCAGGACAGAAATCAAAACTCAGAGAGGTTGCATAATGTGCCCAAGTCCATAGATGTGGGAATGGTGCTATTAATGTTTGACTCTTAATCCAATTCTCCTTATGCTGTCTCTCCAGCCCTAGGACGGAGAGATACTTTTCCAAACAAGTTCTCTGCAAAGTCGAAGACATCGAGATCCAAAGTTAAGAGGTGAATGACTCCAAAGGCTTTACTGGGAGGCACTGGCCCCCTCTTCTTACCTGTGTGAACTTAGGCAGGTCACAAAACCCCTCCAAGCTGTTTCTTCAAGCTCACTATGTCAATAAAAACACTATCCACCCCACAGAACTGCAGTGAGAATGAAATGAGTTGTTATTTGCAAAAAAAAAAAAATAGCACTAGCTCAAAGTAAAGACCCTGGTGTTTATGTTATTATTATTTTTAACGCTATTACAGCTATCCTTACACCTCATCAGTATTGAACATTACTTGTCAAACAGCTTCAACAACGTGAAGACAAGAACAATTAGGAGACAAAAAAGAATTTTGGTGTTGTTTTGATTTGCACACCTGGATATCTGGAGAGGGTGAACTCTCTTCATTAGCCATTTGTATTTATTTTGTGCATTGCCTTACCATGTCCTTGCAGATTTTTAAAGTACAGTTGGTTTATAATATTGTATTAGTTTCAGGTGTACAACAAAGTTATTCAGTTATATACATATATATGTGTGTATATATATATATATATAGAGAGAGAGACAGAGTCCTTTCCATTGTAGATTATTACAAGATATTAACCATAGCCCCCTTTTGCTGTATAGTAGGGCCTTTTGGTTATCTATTTTATGTATGATGGCATGTATCTATTAACCCCGTGTTGTTGTTTAGTTGCTAAGTAGTGTCTGTCTCTTTGTGACCTCATGCCATGCCAGCCTTCCCTGTCCTTCACCATCTCCCAGAGTTTGCTCAAACTCATGTCCATTGAGCCAGTGATGCTATCCAACCACCTCATGTTAGCCTCATACTCCTAATTTATCCCCCTTCCCCTTGGATGACCGTATGACTGCTTTCTCTGTCTGCGAGTCTGTTTCGGTGTTGTAAATAAGTTCATCTGTACTGTCTTTGAGACGCCATGCTCTTAGGCATATCTGACATGGCATTAAGCAGAGCTTTGGGCTGACACTGCCCGCTGAATAGGATCGACGTCTGGTAATGTGCCCTGCGCCCACCCCCACATCCACACAGGAAACACTATGACAGCATGAACACAGTCGGTCCTTGAAAGTTAATTTCTTTGCTCACTCGGAACAAAGTCTAGGGAGCAGAGATGTTTTCTCTTATAAATCAGAGCAATTTCATGGTCACTGGGGAAAAGGCCAACAATATGACCCACTCATTTTTAATGGAGACATTAAAAGTAGAGTGACTGTTATTCCTTTAAGATGACTTTTAAATTCACATGGCAGTTCCTTCTTTGTCCAGCTGGTCAACAGCCCACACAAGTCAACCAAGGGGCAGGATTTTCAACTGGAGAAATGAAGGAGGAAGAAATTGCAACTGCTTCCCCAATCTCACCTCTCTGTTTTCTCTCATTTTCAACTGAGTAGTTTTCTACACTTCTTGACAACTCTGTTTTTTAACTGACACCTCACATATCATCTCCTAATGGTGGGGTCTGTTTTGGGAGATGGCTACCATCTCCCTACGATTCTATTTGCAAGGTGCCCAGATACAGGGTTTCCTAGGTGGCTCAGTTGGAGAAGGCAATGGCACCCCACTCCAGTACTCTTGCCTGGAAAATCCCATGGACGGAGGAGCCTGGTGGGCTGCAGTTCATGGGGTCGCTAAGAGTCAGATACAACTGAGCGACTTCCCTTTCACTTTTCACTTTCATGCATTGGAGAAGGAAATGGCAACCCACTCCAGTGTTCTTGCCTGGAGCATCCCAGGGACGGGGGAGCCTGGTGGGCTGCCGTCTATGGGGTTGCACAGAGTTGGACACGACTGAAGCAACTTAGCAGTAGCAGCAGCAGTAAGTGGCTCAATGGTAAAGAATCCACCTCCTGCGAATGCAGGAGACACAGCAGACTCAAGTTTGATCCCTGGGTTGAGAAGATCCCCTGGAGAAGGAAATGGCAACCCATTCCAGTACTCTTGCCTGAAGTATCCCAGGGATAGAGGAGACTGGCAGACTACAGTCTACGGGGTCACAAAGTCCAGCACAACTGAACATACGCATGCACAGAGATGGGCAAACTCAGCTCTCCCTCCACCAAATCTGAGCTGTTCTCTGAAGACAATCCTAGGCAAGCCACCATGATGGATGTCACAGGGGAGGATCCAAGCTGGATGGAGGATTAGAAAACTAACGAGCTTCCTATTCTTGCTGCTGACCATCTGGCCAGATATTTCTCCCGATGGACTTCATAACAACACAAGCTGCAACAGCATAAACTAGAAGGAAAAGAAGGATGACCAGAATACTATGTACAAAGAGCATAGCCCACATTCCATGATTTAAGCCCCGGCTGCATTGAGAGAGTCACTTAGTTTTCCAGAGACTAAATATCTGGTAAGAGGACTTTCCTGGCAGTCCAGCGATTAAGACTCCCAGCTTCCACTGCAAGGGGCATAGGTTCGACCCCTGGTCAGGAAACTAACAGCCTGCAAGCCACATGCTGTACCCAAACATAAATAAATAAATAAATACTCAATTAGACCCCCAACTCCAGTTTCTCCTCGTCCAGTTCTCTGTCTCAGTACCCACATCCCCAGGCTGTACTCCATCCCTCCTCCCACACTGATTTTAGTGTCATAGATACTATGTGTAGTGAGCTATTTGGTAAATAAGAAGCTTTTGAAAGAAAGAAAATCTAAAATTAATAATGCCTTTTAACCAGAGAGTGAGTGTGGGCTGATTATACGCCTCGTGAAATCAACCCGCTTCGGGGAGCCTGGACACGGAGGCAGGTCCAGTGAGGGAGGAGAGGCTAAACAGCAAGGGGACCTGTATGTTTTTTGTTTGAGCAGCTGGATGACTTCCCCTTATAAAAAGTTGTTATTCAGATTACTCAGAGAGGCCTGATAAGTGTCAAACACAGAGCAATCACAAGGCGTGACTTTAATGTGTCCTGAAAATGCAGTCATGCCTTCATCTTTCAACTTCCCGGGGTTGCAGGACCATGCTGCCTCTCGCTGCAGCTGGCCTGTCCCCGGATGCCCTGGACTCCTCTTTCTCAGCTGCAAGTTCCTCCCTGATGTGCAGCCATAAAGGATGCTGTTCAAGAAGGAGCTGGAGAAGCCAGCTTCTCACACCAGCTCCTCCAGTATTGCTAAGGGCCACCTGGGGAAGAGGCGGTGCTGGTCTGGGTTCAGAGGCCCCCTGGCTGAGGCTGGGGCAGCTGCCGAGGACATGAGGGAGAAGGCCTTCCAGGCTTGGACACTGGTGACTCACCCCAAGACTCAGTACTTCTCCAGACTGCATTTGCAGAGCTGACCAAGATCTCCAAGTTTTCACCTGTCAAGCTGAAGGAGACGAGATGACATACTGCATTGCGGGGAATGGGAAACGGACAAATTTTCCATCATTGCTGCTGGGAGTGTGAATCAGTACAATCTGTGATATGGGCACTTTGGCAATAAAGTCTCTAGCTAGATAAGAAAGTTCATCTGCCTTTTGGCAGAGTCATTCCTCTTCTACATTCTATCCCATGGGTATCTTGTTGTTTAGTTGCTAAGTCATTCCTAACTCTTTTTTTGACCCCATGGACTGTAGCCCACCAGACTCTTCTGTCCTTGGAATTTTCCAGGCAAGAATACTAGAGTGAGTAGCCATTT
Organism: Bos grunniens; assembly: GCF_055505025.1. Taxonomy (NCBI): domain Eukaryota; kingdom Metazoa; phylum Chordata; class Mammalia; order Artiodactyla; family Bovidae; genus Bos; species Bos grunniens. Next base: position 154,182,126 of record NC_141165.1, read on the forward strand.
CCTCCTCTAGGGGTTCTTCCCAACCCAGAGATTGAACCCTTGTCTCCTGCATTGGCAGGCAGATTCTTTACCACTGGGCCACCAGGGAAGCCCATGGGCATCTTACACATGCCCAAAAGGCAGTATTAGTAGGTTATTCACAGTAGTATTGTTTGAACTGGAAGGAGATTGGAAACAACCCAAATGTCAATCACTAAACGACAGGTTGTAAAAATGATGACACCTCCATACAAAAGAAATCAGTGCTGCCATTAAAAACAAGAATCAATCCTGTACTTTTGGAAACAGAACGAGCTCCGTGATAATATGAAGTGAAAAAGAAAGTGCTCAATACTGTGGATAATACACTACTGTTTGCACAGAGCGTGCGCCTCTGTACATACTGCTCGTGCACGTCGAGTCCCCTGGAAGTATCCCCAAGGAAGCAGTTAACTGCAGCTCCTTTTAGAGAGGGGAAGAAACCAGTAGACGGGAGATAGGAGAGTGAGTCTCTTTGCATTATATGCCCTTTTCTATCTTTCAAGTGTGGACTGTATTCAAGTATTAATTTTTTAACTGAAAAAAAAAATAGCTCTATGACAATTATGAGTACTGCCAGGAGCTCTTCTACTCTCCTTGAGGTCAAAAGTCCCAAATCAGTCTCACTGGGCTAAAGTCAAGGTGTCAGCAGGACCAGTGCTCTCTGGGATTTCTAGGGAGGACCCCATTCCTTGCTTTTTCCAGCTTTAAGAAGCCACCAGCATTTGTTGGCATGAGGCTGTGTCACTCTGACCTCTGCATCCATGGTCATCCTCCCTGACCCTGACCCTCCTGTCTCCCTCTGATAAGGGGCTTTGTATTTGCACTGGGCCCATCTGGATATTCTGGCCTGGAGAATTCCATGGACTGTATAGTCCATGGGGTCACAAAGAATTGGACATGACTGAGCAACTTTGACTTTCATATCGATGAGCTAGGACAATTAACAGATCCTGGGGATTAGCACATGGATGCATTGGGGGGATGGGTATTCAGCCTACCAGAGGGAGCTGAGAAGGAAACACTTCTGTCTGTTTGGTTCCTTTTCTCTTGTCCTCCAGGAAGAGGTCATCAGTGGGAGGATCACTGCATGAAAGGCCGGCCTCACTCACTCTCTGGGCCACCCGTGCTCTTGACCCTTCACTCCTCCACTTTTCCTCTCCCACGAGCATAGCAGTTGGGTCCACCTTAAAGGCCTGGAAGCCTCCATCCTGGAATGGGACATGAGATTCTACCCCATTCCCCTGCCTGTTCACTGAGAGCTCCACATCTTGGCAGCTGGTGAGGCTTTACCTAGGTCATGCCTTGCATTCAATCCGTTGACATTTCTGACAATGCCATCAGCTAGAACCTTAGGGGGTAAGAGAGCTGGATTTAGACAAGGTTACAAGGGTCCTTGTTAAGAAGATATCATGCCACATCTCCCCAATATTTTTTTTTTAAACAAAAGATTGACCAGTGACTCTTGTTTCCTTCTATGAGCTCTCAGATTTTAAAGGTTTTAGGTTTTCCAAAACAATTTATACTTACTAAGCAGTAGCCCATGTATCCTAATCACAGACTAAGGCATAATTTTTAATAAACTTAAAAAAAAATCCTACAAAGATCCTACCATGTAGCACAGGGAACTCTGCTCAATGTTATGTGGTAGCCTGGATGGAAGGGGAATTTTGGGGGAGAATGGACACATGTGTATGTGTGGCTGAGTCCCTTTGCTGTCCACCTGAAACTATCAAAACACTGTTAATCAGCTATACACCAATATAAAACAAAAAGCTAAAAAAACAGAAAAATAAATAAAATGTTTCTGGGGAAAAAAAATCCTGAAAAGAAACACATAAACCCCAATCACCATATCTAGGAATAAAAGTCTTAACAGTCTGAGAATTCTAGATAAGGAAAGAAAGAAAGAAATGAAAGTCACTCAATCATGTCTGATTCTTTGTGACCCCATGGACTGTAGCCTACCAGGCTCCTCCATCCATGGAATTTTACAGGCAAGAGTACTGGAGTGGGTTCCCATTTCCTTCTCCAGGGCATCTTCCCGACCCAGGGATCAAACCCAGGTCTCCTGCATTGCAGGCAGACGCTTTACCATCTGAACCACCAGGGAAGCCCCAGATAAGGAAACTTGGATTCAAAAATACTTGTAGAGACATCAGCAATATTAGTAACAGTCCAAGGAGCCGAGGGTTGAGCATCAGGATCCTGGAGTCCAGTCCACTCCCTAGATGTGCAAAATCGGGAAGTCACTCACCTGCTCAAGGCCTCAGTCTCCTCAAGGGAAAATCACAGGCTCTTCCCAGAGCCTCTGATTCAACTGGCCTAGAGTAGGATCCAGGTACTGATCCTTTTTAAAGTTTCCCAGGTGATTCTGACGGTAGGGCAAGGATTGAGACCACTGGCTGGACAAAATCCAGTCCTGCCAGAGCACGGTGGGCTGGCTTGTGTCTGGTAGCTGAGTCCAAGGTGTCGAAGCAGGAATACCTGGGACCATGTAGGAGGAAAGGCAGCTGGGGGAGGCAGGTAGGGTCATTGGGGGGCAGTAAAGAGGGCCAAGCAGTGCCTGGAGGCTGCAAATGTTGACTCCCAAGGGGCTCGGGCCACCTGGTGAGGCCAAGCAGAAGAGCTCTTGGCCATTCTGACATGGCTCATCACGTCAGCAACAGCCAGAGCCTAATGTGATTTGAAAGCCTCTGAAGGGGACACTGCAAATCAGGGTCACAGGCAGGGCCAGTCAGCAGTCTGGTCTCCAGGCTTGCTCACTGACCCTCCTGCTCTGCCCCATGGGGCATCATCCCTCTGCACTCACCGTGCCTGGGCTGAATCATTTTTCCACCAAAACTGACAGAGAGGCATGGGGCAACATTTGGGAAGTCTCACTGACCTTGGCCTGACTGTTAAAAGCTTTTCCACTAGCTGCCCCTACACAGGAAAGACGGTAGCTTCGCTGCAAGGCTGATTTCCCAGAAAATGGGACCCTGATAGGCCAAGAGGCAAGGGGTAGGGTGTGAGCTGGCTGCAGGGTTGGGCCACGTACTAATAATGTCTACTAGAGAATAGTTCAAGATTTAAAGGAGGCCAGGGTAAGGCAGGATATGTCACCCTAGCTCTAGAGGGAAGGCAGAGCTGGCTGAATTCAGGTGTCTTCTTTTTGTTGGGATGTAAACTGCTGTCTGAGGAGGCCCTACAAATAGCTATGAAAAGAAGAGAAGCGAAAAGCAAAGGAGAAAGGGAAAGATATAAGCATCTGAATGCAGAGTTCCAAAGAATAGCAAGAAGAGGATAAGAAAGCCTTCCTCAGCGACCATTGCAAAGAAATAGAGGAAAACAACAGAATGGGGGAAGACTAGAGATCTCTTCAAGAAAATTAGAGATACCGAGGGAATATTTCATGCAAAGATGGGCTCGATAAAGGACAGAAATGGTATGGACCTAACAGAAGCAGAAGATATTAAGAAGAGGTGGCAAGAATACACAGAAGAACTGTACTAAAAAGATCTTCACGACCAAGATAATCACGATGGTATGATCACTCACCTAGAGCCAGACATCCTGGAATGTGAAGTCAAGTGGGCCTTAGAAAGCATCACTACGAACAAAGCTAGTGGAGGTGATGGAATTCCAGTTGAGCTATTCCAAATCCTGAAAGATGATGCTGTGAAAGTGCTGCACTCAATACGCCAGCAAATTTGGAAAACTCAGCAGTGGCCACAGGACTGGAAAAGGTCAGTTTTCATTCCAATCCCAAAGAAAGGCAATGCCAAAGAATGCTCAAACTACCACACAATTGCACTCATCTCACACAGTAGTCAAGTAATGCTCAAAATTCTCCAAGCCAGGCTTCAGCAGTAAGTGAACCATGAACTTCCAGATGTTCAAGCTGGTTTTAAAAAGGCAGAGGAACCAGAGCTCAAATTGCCAACATCCGCTGGATCATCGAAAAAGCAAGAGAGTTCCAAAAAAAAACATCTATTTCTGCTTTATTGACTATGCCAAAGCCTTTGACTGTGTGGATCACAATAAACTGTGGAAAATTCTGAAAGAGATGGGAATACCGGACCACCTGACCTGCCTCTTGAGAAACTTATATGCAGGTCAAGAAGCAACAGTTAGAACTGGACATGGAACAACAGAGTGGTTCCAAATAGGAAAAGGAGTACGTCAAGGCTGTATATTGTCATCCTGCCTATTTAACTTCTATGCAGAGTACATCATGAGAAATGCTGGGCTGGAAGAAGAACAAGCTGGAATCAAGATTGCCAGGAGAAATGTCAATAACCTCAGATATGCAGATGACACCACCCTTATGGCAGAAAGTGAAGAGGAACTAATAAGCTTCTTGATGAAAGTGAAAGAGGAGAGTGAAAAAGTTGGCTTAAAGCTCAACATTCAGAAAACTAAGATCATGGCATCTGGTCCTATCACTTCATGGCAAATAGATGGGGAAACAGTGGAAACAGTGTCAGACTATTTTGGGGGGCTCCAAAATCACTGCAGATGGTGACTGCAGCTATGAAATTAAAAGACGCTTACTCCTGGGAAGGAAAGTTATGATCAATCTAGATAGCATATTGAAAAGCAGAGACATTACTTTGCCAACAGTCCGTCTAGTCAAGGCTATGGTTTTTCCTGTGGTCATGTATGGAAGTGAGAGTTGGACTGTGACGAAAGCTGAATGCTGAAGAATTGATGTTTTTGAACTGTGGTGTTGGAGAAGACTCTCGAGAGTCCCTTGGACTGCAAGGAGATACAACCAGTCCATTCTAAAGGAGATCAGTCCTGGGTGTTCTTTGGAAGGAATGATACTAAAGCTGAAACTCCAATACTCTGGCCACCTCATGCGAAGAGTTGACTCATTGGAAAAGACTCTGATGCTGGGAGGAATTGGGGGCAGGAGGAAAAGGGGATGACAGAGGATGAGATGGCTGGATGGCATCACTGACTCGATGGACGTGAGTTTGAGTGAACTCCAGGAGTTGGTGATGGACAGGGAGGCCTGGCGTGCTGTGATTCATGGGGCCGCAAAGAGTTGGCCACGACTGAGCGACTGAACTGAATTGAAACTGCTGACTTTCTCCTTTGCCCTTTGTCCTGGAGAGGATTAAAAAGAGCCTCCTGGACTATAACTATATTCCCTGATAGCTCAGTTGGTAAAGAATCCGCCTGCGATGCAGGAGACCCAGGTTTGACTCCTGCATCACGAAGATCCCAGAAATAGGATAGGCCTAGAAGGACAGGCCCTTCTCCACTCCAGTATTACCCACTCCAGTATTCTTGTGCTTCCCTGGTGGCTTAGCTGGTAAAGAATCTGCCCACAATGTGGGAGATCTGGGTTCAATCCCTAAGTTGGGAAGATGCCCTGGAGAAGGGATAGGCTACCCACTCCAGTATTCTGACCTGGAGAATTCCATGAACTGTATAGTCCATGAGGTCACAAAAAGTTGGACATGACTGAGCGACTTTCACATTCCTGGATTATTCTGATTAGCCATTAGTCACCTATTTTCCTGGCATGTGATGATTTTTTTTCATGATTAGAGTGATTTAGATATCTGAACCAAAAATGGAAAGACATAGTTTATGTTGTGTGATGGTAGGTTTTCCCATTTATTTGAAATTCTGTGCTCAGTTACTCAGTTGTGTCTGACTCTTTGCAACCTCATGGACTGTAGGCCCCAGGTTTCTCTGTCTGTGGAATTTTCCAGGAAAGAATACTGGAACAGGTTGCCATTTCCTATTCCATGAGATCTTCTAGACCTAGGGATCAAACCCGTGTCTCTTGTGTATCCTGCATAGGCAGGCAGATTTTTTTTTACCGCTAGCACCACCTGGGAAGATCGTTTGAAACTCTAGGTGAATAAAAAGTTAGCAAGATAGGATTTCAAAGTTCAGACTATAATAAGAAGTCTAAAATTCTAAGGGATTTCCAAAACTTTACAGTGCCATCACCATAAAAATCATTGTGTGGCTCCCAGAGTAATGGAAATAAAAGCAAAAATAAACAAATGGGACCTAATTAAACTTAAAAGCTTTTGCACAGCAAGGAAACTATAAGCAAGGTGAAAAGACAGCCTTCAGAATGGGAGAAAATAATAGCAAATGAAGCAACTGACAAAGAATTAATCTCCAAAATATATAAGCAGCTCATACATCTCAATACCAGAAAAATAAACAAACCAATTAAAAAGTGGGCCAAAGAACTAAACAGACATTTCTCCAAAGAAGACATACAGATGGCTAACAAACACATGAAAAGATGCTCAACATCACTCATTATCAGAGAAATGCAAATCAAAACCACAGTGAGATACCATCTGACACCAGTCAGAATGGCTGCGATCCAAAAGTCTACAAGCAATAAATGCTGGAGAGGGTGTGGAGTAAAGGGAACCCTCTTACACTGTTGGTGGGAATGCAAACGAGTTCAGCCACTATGGAGAACAGTGTGGAGATTCCTTAAAAAACTGGAAATAGAACTGCCATATGACCCAGCAATCCCAGTGCTGGGCATACACACTGAGGAAACCAGAAGGGAAAGAGACACGTGTACCCCAATGTTCATCGCAGCACTGTTTATAATAGCCAGGACATGGAAGCAACCTAGATGCCCATCAGCAGACGAATGGATAAGAAAGCTGTGATACATATACACAATGGAATATTACACAGCTATTAAAAAAGAATGCATTTAGGTCAATTCTAATGAGGTGGATGAAACTGGAGCCTATTATACAGGGTGAAGTAAGCCAGAAAGAGAAACACCAGTACAGTATATTAATGTATATATATATATATATATATGGAATTTAGAAAGATGATAACTATGACCCAATATGCAAGACAGCAAAAGAGACACAGATGTATAAAGAACAGACTTTTGGACTCTGTGGAAAAGGGCAGTGTGGGATGGTATGAGAGAATAGCATTGAAACATGTATATTACCATACGTAAAATAGATGACTAGCGCAAGTTCGATGCATGAAGCAGGGCACTCAAAGCTGATGCTCTAGGACAACCCAGAGGGATGGGGTAGAGAGGAAGATGGAGGGGGTTCAGGATGGTGGGACACACGTATACCCATGGCTGATTCATGTCGATGTATGGCAAAACCCATCACAATATTGTAAAGTAATTAGCCTATAATTAAAATAAATAAACTAATTTAAAAAAATCACTGTGTGGGATGTCAGCAAAAATGATGAATCAGTGGGAATTCCTTGGTGGTTCGGTGGTTAGGACTTGGTGCTTTCAGTGCCAGGGCCTGGGTTTGATCCATGGTTGGGGAAGTAAGAGTCCACAAGTCTCATGGTACAGCAAAAAAAAAAAAAGTGGCCCAAGAATCTCTGAAATACCATCTCTCCATAAAAACACTGGCAAAAATTGTCAGAATCAAATGTTTCAAAAACATAAAAATTAGTCAAAGGCTAGCAGCAATCCAGGTGCATTTATAAAGAAAAAAACGGCTGAGCCTTGGTAAGAACAGAGAGCTTTGTAGCACTTTAACTTGCTCTACTCCCATCCACTCATGAAAACCAATAGCTCAGAGTCACAATGAAAATCAGCAGATTGGCAGACATCGAAAAGGGCAGAACAGGGTTGGAACGCCTTCAAAGCCCCAATTCTAGAGAACTATCATTATTTGACCAGTCTGGTGGCTCCGGAAGAACTTGATAGGGACACACGAAAGAGATAAAGTAAGTAAATAGTTAATCCCACTAGGGGATGATAAGTAAAGAAAAACGTATGGGAGACCTTTGTATGATCACTCAAAAAAGCAGGTTTATTTAACCATAAAGCCAAGCAGGCTTGCTTAGCAACAAAACCATGCAACAGAAGCATGAGACATGCCCCCAAACAATAAAAACAATGACATGAGACACATATCCTGCCCAAAGAGCTCAGTAAGTTAACGATTCCAAGCATGCTCCTCTGCATGCACTAAAAACAAAAATATAAGGACAAGGTGACATCATACTAAAACCTGAGATGGCTTACCCTTTACAGCGTAGGTTACTGCCTTTTTGCTAATTTCCATGGGCCATGACAATCCCGGCTTGACCATGCAGGGACAGGAAAACTCCCCCACCTGATGTGGAGGAAGAGCCGATGATGGAAGCCTGACATCTACTCAAGAATGAGGAAGAAGGTGGCCTATTCCCCCTCCCCACTTTTCCTGATTATAAAACTATAACCCACTAAGTTCCTGGGGTACAGCCCTCTCTCCACCACCCACGTGTAAGCTTCACAACTCTAATAAATCACTTCTTGTCTATCACTTTGCCTCTTGCTGAATTCTCTCTGCTCTGAGACATAAAGCACTGGAGCTCCTCAGAGCCCCTGAAATGTCACCTAGTGTTTTCAGACTTACTAACAAGACCATCTTTATTTGACATAACTCAGAGCTCTCCAAATGCAAACAGGTTTTGTTTTTTCCTCAAGACATTTATCAAAAATAATCAGAGACAGTTGTTTAACAGCATGGCTGCCAGAGACAGTAGGGGCAGACAATAAGCCAATCACAAAGCTTAAGAGGAAAGGCAGGGGGATGAGTTATTCAGATGGCGCTTTGCAAAAACCTGACACATTCCTGGCTCTGGAGAGCCACACACATGCCTAGGACTGTGAGCGTGCCCAGAGCTGTGTCACAGTCAGGTGAGACCTGAAAAGGTCTCAAACTCTCAACTTGGACTGACCTTGAGGCTCTCTGCAAGCAGGAAATAAATGCTAAGGCAAAGTTGTAAACTACTTGCCTGAGTGTTGAAGATACACCCTCCAATACACACACACAGAGCCCCTCACAAACTTAGAGACTTATTGGTTCTTGGCATTTAAGGAACCTCTGTTCAATCATTAGGATACTGCTAAGGTAATGAGTGTCGAAGAATTGATGCTTTTGAATTGTGGTGTTGGAGGAGACTCCTGAGAGTCCCTTGGACTGCAAGGAGATCCAACCAGTCCATTCTAAAGGAGATCAGCCCTGGGTGTTCTTTGGAAGGACTGATGCTAAAGCTGAAACTCCAGTACTTAGGCCACCTCATGCGAAGAGTTGACTCATTGGAAAAGACCCTGATGCTGGGAGGGATTGGGGGCAGAAGGAGAAGGGGATGACAGAGGATGAGATGGCTGGATGGCATCACCGACTCGATAGACGTGAGTTTGAGTGAACTCTGGGAGTTGGTGATGGACAGGGAGGCCTGACGTGCTGTGATTCATGGGGTCACAAAGAGTCAGACATGACTGAGTGACTGAACTGAACTGAACTGAACTGAAGGTAATTGAGCAGATTTCATGGCCACCCATGACAAAGAATATAGACTTTACAGAATTAATTCAGAAAATTCACTAAACAACAAAAACAAACCTTAGAGAGGAGAAAGAATCTGCTTCCCAGAGTTGGTACATTATATTATTCAAAAGATTCAGTTTAACCTATGACCTACCTCCATCTGTGCGATTCTCCAGGCAAGAATGCTGGAGTGGGTTGCCATTTCCTTTTTTGGAGGGGGGTGGTCTTCCCAACCCAGGGATCAAACCCAGGTCTCCCGCATTGTAGGCAGATGCTTTACCATCTGAGCCACCAGGGAAGACAGTTATTTAACCCTTAGGTATATATCTAAGGGGGAAAAAAATAAGTTCACTCAGAAACATGTACAAAAAGTAATCCTAGGAGCCTACTCACAATAGCCAAAAAAAAGGGAAATAACTCAAATGTTCATCAAGAGATAAATGGATACATAAAACGTGGTATATGTTGTTATTCAGTCATTAAGTCATCATGTCCAGCTTTCTGTGACCCCATGAACTGCAGCATACCAGGCTCCTCTGTCCTTCACTATCTCCCAGAGTTTGCTCAAATTCATTGAGCCAATGATGCTATCCAACCATCTCATCCTCTGTCATCCCCTTCTTCTTTTGCCTTCAGTCTTTACCAGTATCAGAGTCTTTTCTGATCAGAGTCAGCTGATCAGAAAGAGTCAGCTCCTCGCATCAGGTGGCCAAAGTATTAGAGCTTTAGCATCAATCATTCCAATGAATATTCAGGGTTGATTTCCTTTAGGATTGACTGGTTTGATCTTGCAGTCCAAGGGACACTCAAGAGTCTTCTCAGTCAGCCTTCTTTATGGTTCAGGTCTCACACGTGTACATGACTATTGGCAATATCATAGCTTTGACTATACGGATCTTTGCTGGCAAAGTCTCTGCTTTTAAATTTGCTGTCTAGGTTTGTCACAGCTTTTCTTCCAAGGAGCAAGCATCTTTTAATTTCATGGCTGCAGTCACCATCCGCAGTGATTTTTTTTTTTTTTTTTAGTTTCCCTGGTGGCTCAGAAAGTAAAGAATCTGCTTGCAATGCAAGAGAACTGGGCTTAAGATCTTCTGGAGAAAGGGAGGGCTACCCACTCCAGTATTCTTGCCTGGAGAATTCCATGGACAGAGGAGCTTAGCAGGCTATAGTCCATAGGGTTGCAAAGAGTCAGACTTGCCTGAGAGACTAACAAGGCACATGGAATGGCCAAAAACTTAAATTTTTAAAATAATAAAATTGGTTGTGGTGATGATTTCACAACTCTGTGAATGGAGTCAAAACCATTGAATCATATACTTTAAATGGGTAAATTCTATGGTACATGAATTATATCTCAATAAAGTTGTTACCAGAACAAACAAAAAAATGGTGGCCTTAGAATGCGTCTTTCCTTTCTCCTCTCTACAGGGTATTTACTAGAGTTCAGAGGAATGAATCATCAGAAACCTAGAGACCATCATTTTATCTTGTCTACCTTTGACTTACGCAGCAATTTGAAAACAGAATATAGCCACAAAGGGGCAATTGTCTAAATCCCCAACATTTATGTCCTGTGCAAACAGAGAATGGCTTAGTTTACAAAAGAGCAACAGGTTGTTTTAAATAGGCCAGAATTTAATTGTTTTCCTGGATGAATTCTTTGTTTTCTAAATAAAGGCCTGCCTGAATCAAGGACTCCAAAGAGTTCAGCTCAGTTCAGCAAGCACTTCGGTTCTTTTCTTTGCAAGTGACCTATTTAGAGATGAATCGAATTTCTGAATTTTCCTCTACAGTTGTTTTTAACCAAGGTCTGTGCACGTCAATTATTCTGTAATCTTCAGGGCTAGGGTGGGAGAGGGAAACAAGAGAAATAACAAATTAATTGTATCTTGTAAGAAACTATTGCTTGAGGGTTTGCTATTTTGTTGATGGGGAAAAACAAAGTGTTTTCTGCAATGATTTAGGGAATCATTGACCAAAACTGCCCGCCATAGTCAGGCACAATGGTAACCGCTTGCCTGAGTTGGCTCACAACAGGTGTGTTGTTGTTCAGACAGTAAGTCATGTCCGACTCTTTGTGACCCCATGAACTGCAGCACGCCAGGCTTCCCTGTCCTTCACTATCTCCCTGAGTTTGCTCAAACTCATGTCCACTGAGTCAGTGATGCTATCCAACCATCTCATCCTCTGCTGTCCCCTTCTCCTCTTGCCCTCAATCTTTCCCTTCATTAGGCTCTTTTCCAATCTGATGCGAAGAGCTGACTCACAACAGGAGGTCCTGATAAAGAACCAGGTACTGCCAGGGAAAACTAACCAGGAGAATTTGAGAAGGGCCAAAAGGAGGAGGGAGGAGATGACCAACCTCCCAGAATCCTTCACACTGGAATCCATCTTGGCTGAGAGATGTATCACCACCAGGAAGGACCCTGGGTTCCCTCACCCCGCCGCTCTCTGCCCAAGCACCCCTTCCCAATAAAATCTCTTGCTTTGTCAACACATGTGTTTCCTAGGACAATTCATTTGTCCCAGTGTTAGACAAGAACCCACTCTTGGGGCCTGAAAGTGGTCCCCCTTCCTGCAACAGTATAATCAAAATGATTATACTGTAGCAATAGACCAGGAATTTCACACTCACTGGCTTGTTTTTTCTGTTTGTTTTGTTTTTAAATTTTGTTTTGTTTGGTGGTGCTGGGTCTTAGTTGTGGCATGTGGGATCTAGTTCCCTGACCAGGGATCAACCTGAGCCCCCTGCATTGGGCCACCAGGGAAGCCCCTTACTGTTTCAAGCTTAGGGACAGAGAATAAAGTATGTAGCAGTCACACGTTTGGTTCTGGCCAGAATCACTGAGGTTTCTTCTTTGTAATTGCTTGACTGTGGCGATCAGTTCTGTGCTACTTGTTTTACTATTTGGGGGCACATATAATCATTTTGCTGGGAGTTGTGACCCAGGTCATCTAATCTTGCAGGGAAGGATCCGTGCTTTGATCCCAGGTTGTAAGCATAAACTCCAAACTGGAGTGGCTGGGATTCACAATGATCCCCCATGGCCTTGTTCTGCTTCCATTTTGCCCCTGGCAACAGTCATTTGCTCCTAGGAGGAAGATTTTGGACTCAAACTGGGCCAAAATTTAAAAGAAACACAAAGTTAAAGGTTAGGGTTAACCCTGAGCAGCACTCTTCAAAACTGTCAAAGTAATCAAAAACAAGGGAAGTTTGGAAACGCATAGTCTAGAGGAGCCTATGGAGTCATGACTACTAAAAGTATCTGGTGCCTGGTGGGATGCTGGGACGGAAAATGGCATTGGGTAAAAACCTAGGAAATCTGAATAAACTATAGAGGTTCGTTAGCAGGAAGGTGTCAATATCAGTTCACTAGCTGTGATTATGCATCATAACAGTGTTAACAATAAGAAACTGGGTGTAGGGAATCTTGCTAACATTTTTTCAACTTTTCAGTAAATCTGAAACCATTCTAAAATTAAAAGCTGATTTAAAAGAGTAAGAGAAACAGAAGTATAGAGACTGAAAGTGGTTGAGGTTAAGTGTTACAGCACCACCCTAGGAAGTGGTTCGTGTGATTCTGCTGTGGGGTTCCTGAGGTAGCCCTAATTCCTGCTCAGCCTTATGGTCTTTCTTAGATTCTGCAAGGTCTCCCAGTTTCCTTTCTATAGTCCCAAATGTGCTGAAGTTACCCAGGGATGAATTATGTTGCTTGCAGCCAAAGGACTTCACCATCAGGTTCTGCATCTGGGTCCTCAGGAAATAGGTCATGTCAGCTTTCAGTGGTGAAGGACAGGGAAGCCTGGCATGCTGCAGTCCATGGGGTCATAAAGAGTCGGACACGACTGAGCAACTGAACAACAGCTTTCAATTTATAAGGCAATGCGTTGTTTTAGCCACAAAATTGTGCCTGACTCTTTATGATCCCAAGGACTGTAGCCTACCATGCTCCTCTGTCCATGGGATTTCTCAGGCCAGAATACTGGAGTGGGTTACCATTTCCTTCTTCAGTTATAAGGCAATGGTTGGGCCATAACACAAATCTTATTCTATAATTTCCATGCCCTTCCTAACCAAACTTCTTAGTAGGGATGTTGACAGAGCAGACCTTATTTCAGCCCTTTCTCTTCTCATAGCATGAACTGCTACAGAGATTAGAGTGCATACCCATGGAAGATATGGATAATTGATCACAAAACTTGTCCCCTGAGTGTGACTGCAGACTAACAAATGCTGTTCGTGTCCCATCCAAATTTTTATCAGAGACTACACATATCCATCTCCCAGCTACTATGAATGTCGGCTACTGCGAGTTCACAGCTGCTCTCATCTCTAGAGAATCACCCTCAGTGAAGTGGGAGGTAGCTCCCCCAAGGCAGCCTACATCCAATAACTGACTAATCAGGGGCCACAAAAGAAGGGGGCTCTTGGCTCAAGGTGGGACCAACTCTGAGATGTGATTCCTGTTCCAGGACTCCTGTGGGATCAGGCTGCACTGAGACCACACTCTTCTGCAGCTCCTTCCCCTGCCCTGATGGCTTCCCTCACTCCCTTTCTCCAGATACTACCCTCAATAAACCCAGAGCATCAGAATCCCTGCTTCAGGGAACCCAGTCTAAGATGTATACATAATCCTTCTCAACACAGACACCATTGCAGCCACTATCAATATATGAGTTGATACACGAGGTGAAATCTAGTCAATATCTCTCCTGGACATAATACTAACAAATAGGAGAGATTACATCAGCACAAAAGGAAAGATCAATACAGAAGCTAGAAGCCTAGATGATCTGCCAAGGGCTTCCCCAGTGACTCAGCGGTAAAGAATCTCCTGCCAATGCAAGAGATGCCCATTCAATCCCTGGGCCAGGAAGATCCCTTGGAGTAGGAAATGGCAACCCACTGCAGTATTCTAGCCAGGAAAATTCCATTGACAGAGGAACCTGGCAGGCTACAGTCCATGCGGTCACAAAGAGTCAGGCAGACTGAGTCCCTCACCTCTCACTCACTCTCTGCAAAGACGAAGGAGAGTAAGCAGCCTTGTGACTTCACTGTCGAGACACAGGGTTTAGGTATGGTTTGGAGACCTGTATGTCTATATTTCTTCTTCCCCAGTCCACCGTTTAGGACAAGTGTTTCTGTAGTAAGGACGCCTGCAGGATAAAGTGAAAAAAGGTGAAGTTTCAAAAGTACATCTTTACTCCAAGAAGCTGTCATGTCTAATAGCTGAATGCTTTTCTCACACTCCTTGGCTGGGTGAGCTAGTTAAGCAGTTGGTGCACTGTCTTAAGAGCATCAGGGAACTGGCTGCAGTTGGGCATCTTTTTTACTAAATATAACATTGCTTTTCCCCATCCTATTGTTTAATGCCAGCTGAGTTTTACCAAGGTGGAAAAAAAAAAAAAAAGGAAGAGTTTTGCGTAGGAAATGGGAAAGACTGCTGAACTAAAACTAAAAATAATGACAAAAATGAAATTATTTATCTCACAGGTAAAAGTCCAGGCTGGTAGCGTGACTCTATGGTGTAGATCTCTAGGGGTTGACTCCTAGTACCTTGTTGATCTATTATCCCTAGGGTGTCACTTTTGTCCACTGATGGTCTGGCACACTGCTACAGTTCAGCTACCTGGAGGTGGGAAAGGATCGCGGAGGCAGGATCTGCCTTTTCTTTTTAAAAGAATGATCTGGATCACATATCACCTTGGTGCACTTTCCACTGATGGACAGCTAGATTCATAGCCACACCTAACTACCCAGGAGACTGAGAAAGAGAGGGTGTAATGTGAAAGCTGGGGACTTCCCAGATGGCACAGTGCTTAAAAAATCTGCCTGTCAATGCAAGAGATGCAGGTTCAATCCCTGGGTGGGGAAGATCCCCTGGAGAAAGAAATGGCAATCCACTCCAGTATTCTTGCCTCGAAAATTCCATGGACAGAGGAGCCTGGCAGGATACAGGCCATGGGGTTGCAAAAAGTCAAACATGACTGAGCACGCACGCATGCACTTTGAAAACGTGAAAGCCATGAGTCCAGCTAAAAATTTGGCATTCTATTTCTGAGAGAAAAAAGAGAGTGGATATTAGGGGACGGTTGTTAGAGAGAGAAACCAGGAATGTGGGTAACGGCCTGAGAAAGGCACTGTCCTTTTTAGGGACACTGAGCAGACGTAAAGGTCTCAAACACCCCCATTTAGTGCCTCTGGTAGATTATATTACTGTTCACCAAAGTCTGCCTTCCTCTTGCGGTGTCCCACTCCCAACCATCAACTTGCTTTAATTATGAGATGGGGGTAGAAGTGATGTGTCTCACTTTTAGGCAGAAGTTTAAAGGAGCATATGGTTCATGGCCTCTCTCCTCGCTCTGCAGAGAGACCAAAGATGTTCTAGACAGAGGCGGCTCCATCAGCTCCGAACTGCAGAGGATGTGAGCAGAGCCTTGGCTGACCTGAGATGAGCTTGCAGCATGAGAAATAAACTTTGATGTTGCTGCAAGCCACAGAGGTTGCCAGGTTGTTGCTATATATATAACATCTAGCCTGACAGATTCCGAGTTCCTGTCCTCCTGCCAGTGGAATCTTTCTTCAAAAAGTACAGCACCATTGCCATAAGCATAATGGTACTAATGGCTGCCTTTTACTGAACACTTGAGCTAAGCCCCAAGTATTTCACTGTCATTAAGCCTCACTTAGGTTTGAGAATCAAACCCCTTTACAGATGGCTCCTAATGCTTTCACCTTATAATTCATCACTAAAGTGCACACAGTTTACTGCTCATTGAAACAACTCTATCTGATGAATCCTTTTATAAAACAATAATATTTGGAAAATAAGCTCTGCCCTTAAAGCCCTGCCCTTTTCTAGTTTAGCATTTTGACAAATAACAAAACTATAAAATTAGATTCCTAATAGTTAGAAAAATGATAATGTTAATGGTTTTATTGTTAGTGTACTACCTAACATTAAACAGACAAAATACTTTGCAAGTAGGGGAAGAACCCTAAAAGTTGTTAAAATGGTA
This sequence comes from Bos grunniens, assembly GCF_055505025.1. Taxonomy (NCBI): domain Eukaryota; kingdom Metazoa; phylum Chordata; class Mammalia; order Artiodactyla; family Bovidae; genus Bos; species Bos grunniens. The sequence continues at coordinate 154,198,454 of NC_141165.1, forward strand.
AAGACATTCTAAACCGACTCAATCAAAAGCAGACAAGCAGAGAGGCCCAGGGGGTTCATTGGCTTTACGATGCTGCTAAGGACCCAGATGCTTTCCATTCTCTGCGCTCCCATTCTTAGAATGCCAGTGACGTCTCCCCTCACGGTCACAAGGAGGCTGCCACTGCCCCAAGCACCATATCCGCATATAACAGTATTTGTCAAAAAAACAGAAAGGTACAAACATCCACTTACAAAACAAATAAGCCATAGGGATGTAATATACAACATAGTGACTATAACAATACCATATTGTATATTTGAAAAGTTGCTAAGAAAGTAGATCTTAAAAGTTCTCCTCATAAAGGGAAAAAAAAAAAAATGCATGGCTGTATGTGGTGATGGATATAAATAGGCTTAATGCAGTGATCAATTTGCAATATGTTCTTATATCAAATCATTATGTTAGACAGCTAAAACTAAGGTTATGTCAATTAGATTTTAATTAAAAAAAATTTTTTTAAGAAGGGAAAAAAGTAGTTTCTCCTCACTCATCTCTTTTCCTGAGGCTAGAAAGCCATTTTCTGAAGCCCCCATGGTAGGTCCCCTCCTGAGCCAGTGGGCACTTTGCCCACACCTCCCCACATGAAAAACGAAAACAGCAAGGTCCTGTCATTTTAAGTCTCCATCATGGGACTGTGTGCAGCCAAATTAGTCAGGCAATGGTAGGCTCTGCTGTAGTAACAAACACCCCTAAATCTCAGTGGCTAAACACACTCTTCTGCTAAAAGTCCATGGAGTCTGTCAGAGATCTGGGGTGCACCATCTGTAACACAAGTCCGCCTCAGGCCCTGCCACAGGGGAAGAGGCGGCCGGAGGCCCGTATACCAGCTCCTCTTTGCTTCAACCCAGACGTGATTTACATTACTTCCATCAACTTTATTTTTTTAATTAATTACTTGTTTCTGTTCGGCTGTGCCGTGTCTTCACTGCTTTGCTCATGCCTTCTCTAGTTGCAGCAAGTCAGGGTTACTCTTTGCAGTTCATGGGCTCTCTTATCGGGGTGCACAGGCTCCAGGGCATGTGAACTTCAGCAGTTCCAGCCTGTGGGCTCAGTAGTTACAGTTCCCGGACTCTAGAGCACAAACTTAGTTGCTCTGCGGCAGGTGGGATCTTCCCAGATCAGAGACTGAACCCGTGTCTCCTGTATTGGCAGATGGATTCTTATCCACTGTGCCACCAGGGGCATCCCTGCTTCCACCTACTTTAATCATGACCCGTTCCATGACCCTGCCTTGCTGTGAGCAAGCTGGAAGGGACGTGGGGACAAAAGAAGCCTGTTCTCTGCCATGCTGACTCTTCCCCTCTAACAAACAAAATTCGACTGAGTAAATTTGAAGATCCAATTGGTTTTACTCAAGGATTCATGAGTTGAGCAGAATCTCATGCGGTAACTAGAAGAATTCTCCAAGAGGCTGTACAAAAATGCAAGGCTTTTACATGTAGAAGGAGGGTGGGGCAAGGAAGCTATCAACAAAAGGTGGAAAATAACAAGGACTGTTTCGGGTGACCTTCCTTTGGGGGAAGGGCAAGAGTCTATGATGCAGGGAGCAGGGGTACGTGGAGAGGGCCCAGGAGACAGATTACCTCGTTGGTTCTTACCAGAAAATTCCAGACTAGCCCATTAGGAATACATTCCTGAGGAAGGTCAAAATTGCAATTAGGGCAGAGATTAAATCTAGGTTGGATCTCAGGGGCTTTAGCACAAGTGTTGCCATTTTGGATTTGTGGTTTCCTCTGTAACACTCGTAATCACCCCTTTCTCTCAATTCTGCCTTTGCCCCTTCTTCAGTCAACCCCAATACCGTCCTCACTGCACCCTAGTTTTTCTAGCCCATGCCACCCCTCCCTTCCTCAGAGACCCAGGGGTTCCAAGTCTCTCTGTAACCCGAAAAGGCAGGGGTTCCCTGGAGAGAGAGAACCAGGCACGGCTTTCTGACAGAAATGAAGCCATTGACAGTCTAAGCCATTTTGTGATCTAAGCCCGACCACAAGTCTCCTTGAACAGATCTCAGTAACAATGATCTTAAGGGAACAATAGAACGCAGGAACAAACGATATTGTCAGGCAAGAGAAGTAACAACAGCAGAGGCTCCCAGCTGTAAAGACTCCAGTCCTGTTTCAGTGGTAAAGATTAGCCTGAAGGCTCAACCCCCAGATCACCTGGAACCTAAGGGTGAGAATGTTGACCTTCTCTGACCCTCCCGACTCCCACCAATTAAAGCTTGGATTCTGTCCACCGCTCATGCTCCTTCATGAATATGCATGTACCCTTAGCTTAAAACTGCCCCAATTTTGCTGCTCAGGGAGATACCATTTTGAGAAAGATCCCCAGTGTTCTCTTTACTTGCTGCAAGTAATAATAAATCCTTCCGTCCCCTGATCCTTGACTTGGTTGGGTCTTCTGGCTCTTCACCCACCAAGAGGTGAACCCAGATTTCGGTTAACAGCTTCTGCATCTTAATGACTGTACCACCTCCAAGGACTTCTCTGAAGTCAAAAGCATGCTTGCCTTTGACTGTTGTTGCTGTCAAGAAGAGGGAGGGGAGAGTCTGGGTGCCATGGGGAGAAAAAGATGACATTAGGAGTCCTCCAGATCAAGGCAGTTGGCTTTTTCCCAAAATGTCTAAATAATCATTCCAACTTCACACTGTGAGGATTAGTTCCTGGGAGAAAAAAAACAACAATAACAAAAAAAAACCTTTCTTAGATCTGCATAAGCTCAACTATATCCAGGATCAAACTCATGACCATTGAGTCAGTGATGCGATCTAGCCATCTCCTTCTCTGCCTATCTCTTCTCCTCCTGCCCTCCATCTTTCCCACCATCAAGGTCTCTTCCAATGAGATTCGCTCTTCACATCAGGTGGCCCAAGTACTGGAGCTTCACCTTCAGCATCAGTCCTTCCAATGAATATTCAGGGTTGATTTCCTTTAGGATGGACTGGTTTGATCTCCTCGCAGTTCAAGGGAGTCTCAAGGGTCTTCTCAAGCACATTCTCATTAGTTGTCTAGTTTATACATAGTAGTGTATCTATGACATACATTGACTTTTTAATTTCAGTTGTTTAAAAAAAATCATATATGTGCACTGGAAAGAAATCTTAGCAAAATACTATTAGTGTTTATACCTGTGCAGTGGGACTATATGTAATTTTTACTTTCTTCTTAACATAGAAACGCAACCCTTTTAATAGGGATGAAGGAGGGACTTTGTAAAAGAAAAAGCATTTATACAATTCCAAGGTATCTCTTTTCTACTCTTGCTTTCAGGATGACCAGGAGAAGTTGATTCCCAGCACAAAGATCAAGTATTATAGTCATCACAAATTTGTTTTCTTGTGGGGAGACAGGAGCCTGGGACAGGGGAAGGTTATATTACCTGAACTTGAAGTTGAAGCCATCTATGCAGTTTCTCTTCCTGCCCACCTAAAAAAAAATCTTCAGAGCCTAGCTGATAGTGATGTTTCAACAGCGACTAAAATTCCAATCATTTTCACCCAGAAATGTTGAGAAGAAAGCTGAAGAGGGGAAAGAATCGCCATCATTGCCCTTTCTTGGGTGGGCCCTCTCTGTTACTCATGACTCTGACCACAGAAAGGTCCCAGTGAAAGGACCAGTCTGTGTGTGAGGTTCTCAACGGACCGTGTCCGCAGGAAACTTTGATAGTATTCTGGCCACAGGAGCCAAGAGGAAGAAAACGGAACGGGGGAAGGGTTCCGCTGCATCCCGCCCTCCGGCTTGGCGTTTGCCGTTTCTTAAGTGAACAAACCTCCAGCGCTATCTAAAGTACTGGAGCTGCAGCTTCACCATCAGTCTTTCCTCCATGGAGGAAAAGTGCTACAGGATGGGCACGTTAAGGACATGTCGAGAGCATTTCCTAAGGAGACGGGCTTGCTGCTGCTGCTGCTAAGTCGCTTCAGTCGTGTCCGTGGTTTAAAAGAAAAAAGCCAGTGTGACTTGACTGCAAGGGGCTCCTGGGTTATTCCCAATCACATTTCCTGAACCACAGACTTCTGCTGCTTCTTGGTACAGTAAGCCCCCTACATGTGAGCCCACAATTGGTGAACTTCCATCTGGTGCCAGATGCATCTGGTGCCAGCAAGGAGCCAGAACCAGTGCCATCCCCATTAGGGTTTAGTCTCTCAGTCGTGTTTGACTCTTGTGATCCCATGGACTGTAGCCCGCCAGGTTCCTCTGTCTATGGGATTCTTGAGGCAAGAATACTGGAGTGGGTTGCCATTCCTTTCTCCAGGGGATCTTCCCAACTCAGGGATTGAACCCAGGTCTCCTGCATTGAAGTCGGATTCTTTACCATCTGAGCCATCATGGAAGCCCATTAGCGTCAGGCAGAAGTGACATTGCAGCTTGCCCTCTGTCTCCTGTTGCTGACAATCCTTCAGCTCTACCGTCTCCCACCTCCACTCCCTCCTCCAGTCAGTAACCCTTCTTGCCTGTTCACTCGATGCCAGCTCCTGTATGCCAGTTGTTGTACTGTATTACCATGCTTTTCTTGGTACTGTACTATGAGATTTAAAATGTTTATTTTTTGTGTTTTTTAATGTATTATTTGTGTGAAATATTATAAACCTATTACAGTATAGGTTATATAGCCCATTGTGTTAGTTTGGTATCTAAGGTAAACTTGTTGGACGTAACAAACAACTCATTGTGCTAGGAGGGTCCGGAGATGAAAAGAACCAACAACAACCAGTTATGTGACGCTGGGCAAAAGTTGAGAGAGAGAGACAGCCTCAGTTTCTCCATCTGTGAGATGGGAATAATAGCAGCCCACAACATTGTTGTCAGGCTTAAATAAGACTCAGGTACACAATAAAAATTGACTTCCTGATCAAATCTACGTACTTATATTTGTACACATGCTCTATACACATAAACTGCCACAAGTATCCATGTCTGAGAGGTTTATTTAAGTCACAGTTTCATTGCTATTTTGAGCATTGGATGGCTTGGTTGTTGTTTTCTTTTTTAATTACTCAAGAAAATGTGTCTAGAGCCTATTTTTCAGTGAACCAGGATGGCAGAGCCCATTTGCACAAATGAATTCCTGGATTCATTTATCTGTGGGTTATTTTCCTAGCAGCCACTACAATCCCCATAACACAGGAAATCTTGTTCATGGCTCACTTCTGGGTGACTTGACAGATGCTGGTTAAATATTTAGATATTTCTCTTTAAAGAAAAAAATGAGGCCACTTAAGTTGCTGAAATGTGGTCCTACCCTTCAAAGTCACATTTAAATGTCAAGGTTGTATTTGGCTTTCAGTGTTTTCAGAAAGGCCATAGTGATTTTATACTCACATTCTTTTCAAAGTCAGTGGAGAGGGTACTTACCCGTTCAAAACTTTCCTATGCGGTTTCATAGCTTTGACTGTTCACTGTCAGATTCAAGTAATATCATTTTGTGTAAAGTAGAACTTCAAATTCTTCACCAACCAGGGAATGTAAATTGTTGAAACCACTACAGAAAACAGTATGGACAATCCTCAAAAAACTAAAAATAGAGTTGCCATACTGCATGCGTGCTAAGTCACTTCAGTCATGCCTGACTCTTTCAAGCCTACAGACTATAGCTGGTCAGGCTCCCCTGTCCATGAGATTTCCCAGGCAAGAACACTGGAGTGGGTTGTCATGCCCTCCTTCAAGGGATCTTCCAGACTCAGGGATCAAAACCCGCTTTTCTTATGCCTCCTGCATTGGCAGGCAGGTTCTTCACCACTAGCACCACCTGGGAACCCCATATGATCCAGTGATTCCACTCCTGGGCATATATCCAGACAAAACTATAATTCAAAAAGACACAGGCACCCTGTGCTCATAGCAACACTATTTATAATAGTCAAGACATGGACGCAACATAAATGCTCATCAATGGATGAATGGATAAAGAAGATGTGGTGTATAGGCACAACGGGGTACTACTCAGCCATAAAAAAGAATGAAATAATGCCATTTGTAGCATCACAGATAGACCTAGAGCATAACAACTGGAGTAAGTCAGAAACAGAAAGACAAATACCACACGAGAGCGCTTACATGTGACATCTAAAGTATGACACAAACAAACGTATCAATGAAAAAGAAGCAGACTCACAGACAGAGAACAGACTTGTGGTTGCTGAGGAGGAGGGAGTGGGAAAGGGATGGATTGGGAGTTGGCATCAGCACGGAGAATGGATACACAAGGTTCTACCGCAGAGCACAGAGAACTATACTCAATATTCTGTGATAAACCATAACCGAAACTCCGCCACTTTGCTACACAGCAGAGATTAACACAACATTGGAAGTCAACTCTACTTGAATAAAATAAGTTGAAGCAAACAAATTCTTCACCCACCAAAGGAAACACAATTAAAATCCAAGCAACCTTCCAATGAAGAACTGCTTTATTTGAAGAGGCAAAGTGTCTAGTCTATGATCAGAAATGCACAAGAAGGTGAGAGGGCCAATGTCCACAGATGTGACACCAAAGTGGCAGCGTGAAAATGGTCACTCACTCACTCTTCTCCATCAGTGAAGATGTACTGCTGCGATGAGGTGTTACATCCTGCGTATTTCCCCTTTTGAGAAGGAAGAGACACAAAATCTTTGAAAGCTTAGAGAGACTCAGAGTCAACTTCCCCAGGCTTGTCACTTGTCTGCTGGACCCAACTCTTGGAAGTAGGGAAAATAGCATCAGAGAAGGGACCAGGGGTTCTCAGGCTGAGTTTCTGACACCCCTTCCTCCCTTGATGCGCAGAAGAGAACATACGTCAACCCTCCATAGCTCGGAGGCATCACAGGCAACATTTCATTACCAAGAGCACCATTTTGAAAGACTGCCTTATCAGGCTACTTCATGTCTCACTGAAGGCTCAAGGCAACTCTGCTCTGCTGATTTCTTGACAAGTTCTTATTTTAAAAACAAAAAACACCTTTACGCCACCCAGAAACAGCCTGAGACTGACTGGCTTCCCAGTAAAAGCTGTGATCCACTTCAGGAGTAAGGATGATAAAATTTCCACCACTGTCACTTCTCAAATCTATCCGAATATGGACATTTTAGAAGGGTAAAACAGGGCCGGTTTCCTCATTCACATCCCTTTATTGAATAAAATAGGCTCAGACAATAAAGAATCTGCCTGCAATGCAGGAGACCTGGGTTAGATCCCTAGATCGGGAGGAACCCCTGGAGGAGGAAATGTCCACCTACTCCAGTATCCTTGCCTGGAGAATCCCATAAACAGAGGAGCCTGGCGGGCTACAGTCCATGGAGTCAGAAAGAGTCAGACGTGGACTAAGCACATACAGGCATCAGATACAAGAACAACGTCATTTCCCACCCCCACAGGATTTAATCTAACCATTTCACTTTGGGAATAAAAGTCACAGGACATAAGCATATTTCTTCACCTGAATTAGATTATACTTAAAAAAAAAAAGTTTCTCACCACTGCTGCACTGCAAAATGTCTGCTCCTCATTCGTGACAGCTATTCTGTGAGCAAAAAGCCTGCCACAGAATGTGACTTCTTGAATATAGACGGTGTTCAGCTGGTCCGTGGTTACTCATTTTATTCAATAAATATTATTGAGCACCCTCTCTGTGACAGGCCCTGGGCTGGGCTTACAAAAGGAATGTCACCATCCTTGCCCTCAAAAGACTCACAGGGCTGTGGGGCTGTGATAGAAAGAAGAGGCAGCAAAGATACACAGTGGGGAGGCCAGTTCTGCCCTGTCTTAAGGGCTTCCCAGATCCGCCTATCAATGCAGGAGACACAAGAGACAAGGATTGGATGTCTGGGTCAGGAAGATCCCCTGGAGGAGGAAACAGCAACCCACTCCAGTATTCTTGCCTGGGAAATCCCATGGACAGATGAGCCTGGCGGGCTACAGTCCCTGGGGTTACAAAGGCCGGACATGCCTGAGCACACACACATCTCCTCCACTTCATCAGTGTCTTAGGGGAGTATGTGCTCAGTCACTCACTCATCCCTGACTCCTTGTGACACCATGGACTGTAGTCTGCCAGGGTCCTCTGTTGATGGGATTTTCTTAAGAGAACTCTGCCACTATAGGTGTGAGAGGATTCCTAACAAGTGAGTGAACTCTCTGTTCATTTGTTCATCCATCTCCCTGGGACAGTGTGGTATTGGAGGAAAGTGAAAAGTGAAAGTGAAATTTCTTAGTCATGTCCGACTCTTCGCGACCCAACGGACTGTAGCCTATGAGTTTCCCCCACCCATGGGATTTTCCCAGCAAGAATACTGGAGTGGGTTGCCATTTCCTACTCCAGGCGATCTTCCTGACCCAGGGATCAAACCTGGGTCTTCCACATTGCAAGCAGACGCTTTTACTGTCTGAGCCACCAGGGAAGCTGGTATTGGAGAAAAAGAAGAGCAAACCCAGAAGCAGACCTACACAAAAGGACAAACTGAGCTTCACAAAGGTACAGAAATGACTCAAGGGAAGACAAATGACCTTTTCAACAAATGGTGCTGCCAATTGGATATCCATAGACAAAAAAAAAAAAAAACACACACACACACACACACACACACACACAGAACCTTAGCATCAACCTCACACATTCTACTACAAAAAAAAAAAAAAACAATTCAAACAGATCATAAACGAAAAAGAAAAACATGAAAGCCCAAACTTTTTAGAAGAAAAAAGGAGAAAATCTTTCCGATCTGTGGTTAGGCAAAGCACAGACAGGACATCAAAGAAGATAAGGTTGATAAACTGGACTTCATCACAGTTAACAACTTTTACTCTCTGAAAATACTGGTAAGAGAATAAAGAGATAAGCTACATATTTGAAAATCACATATCTGACAAAGAGGACTTGTATCCAGAATATATCAGTTTAGTTCAGTCGCTCAATTGTGTCCAAATCCTTGGGACCCCACAGGCTGAAGCACACTGTCCATCACCAACTCCTGGAGCTTACTCAAACTCATGTCCATTGAGTCGGTGATACCATCCAACCATCTCATCTTCTGTCATTCCCTTCTCCTCCTGCCTTCAATCTCTTCCAGCATCAGGGTCTTTGCAAATGAGTCCCTTCTTCCCATCAGGTGGCCAAAGTATTGGAGTTTCAGCTTTAGCATCAGTCCTTCCAAAGAAATCCCAGGGCTGATCTCCTTCAGAATGGACTGGTTGGATCTCCTTGCAGTCCAAGGGATTCTCAAGAGTCTTCTCCAACACCACAGTTCAAAACCATCAATTCTTCAGCACTCAACCTTCTTTATAGTCCAACTCTCACATCCATACATGACTACTGGAAAAACCATAGCTTTGACTAGACGGACCTTTGTCGGCAAAGTAACGCCTCTGCTTTTTAATATGCTGTCTAGGTTGGTCATAGCTTTTCTTTCAAGGAGTAAGTGTCTTTTAATTTTATGGCTGCAGTCACCATCTGCAGTGATTTTGGAGCCCAAGAAAATAAAGTCTCTCACTATTTCCATTGTTTCCCCATCTATTTGCCATGAAGTGATGGGACCAGATGCCATGATCTTCATTTTTTGAATGATGAGTTTTAAGCCAACTTTTTCACTCTCCTCTTTCACTTTCATCAAGAGGCTCTTTAGTTCCTCCTTACGTTCTGCCATAATGGTGCTGTCATCTGCATTTCTGAGGTTATTGATATTTCTCCTGGCAATCTTGAGTCCAGCTTATGCTTCATCCAGCCCTTCATTTCACATGATGTACTCTGCATATAAGTTAAATAACCAGGGTGACAATATACAGCCTTCACATACTCCTTTCCCTATTTGGAACCAGTCTGTTGTTCCATGTCCAATTCTAACTGTTGCTTCCTGACCTGCATACAGACTTCTCAGGAGGCAGGTAAGGTGGTCTGGTGTTCCCATCTCTTGAAGAATTTTCCACCATTTTCTGTGATCTACACAGTCAAAAGCTTTGGCATAATCAATAAAGCAGAAGTAGATGTTTTTCTGGAATTCTCTTGCTTTTTGATGATCCAACGGATGTTGACAATTTGATCTCTGGTTCCTCTGCCTTTTCTAAATCCAGCTTGAACATCTGGAAGTTCATGGTTCACATACTGTTGAAACCTAGCTTGTAGAATTTTGAGCATTACTTTGCTAGCATGTGAGATGAATACAATTGTGAGTAGTACTTTGAACATTCTTTGTCATTGTTTTTCTTTGGTATTAGAATGAAAACTGACCTTTCCAGCCCTGTGGCCACTGCTGAGTTTTCCAGATTTGCTGGCATATTGAGTGCAGTACTTTCACAGCATCATCTTTTAGGATTCGGAATAGCTCAACTGAAATTCCATCACCTCCACTAGCTTTGTTCATAGTGATACTTCCTAAGGCCCACTTGACTTTGCATTCCAGGATGTCTGGCTCTAGGTGAGTGATCACACCATCGTGGTTATCTGGGTCATGAAGATCTTTCTTGTATAGTTCTTCTGGGGTATTCTTGACACCTCTTCTTAACATCTTCTGCTTCTTTTAGGTCTATACGATTTCTGTCCATTATTGTGGTCATCTTTGCATGAAATATTCCCTTGGTATCTCTAATTTTCTTGAAGGGATCTCTAGTCTTTCCCATTCTATTATATTCCTCTATTTTTTTGCATTGATTATTGAGGAAGGCTTTCTTATCTCTCCTTGCTATTCTTTGGAACTCTGCATTCAGATGGGTATATCTTTCCTTTTCTCCTTTGCCTTTAGCTTTGCCTTTAGAATAAATATATTAAGAAACCCCAAAATTTGGCAGGAAGAAAACAAACCCAATTTTTTAAAAAGTGAAAAGCTTGAACAGAAACACTTTACCAAAAAGTAATATGGGTTAAAAACAAGCACATGAACATGTGTTCATCAGTAGTCCTTATGCAAATGCAAACTAAAATGCCCATGAGGTACCAGAGCACACCCACTGCACGCCAGGTCATTTTAGTCGTGTCTAACTCTTTGCGAACCCATGGACTGTAGCCTGCCAGGCTCCTCCATCCATGAGATTCTCCAGGCAAGAGTACTGGAGTGGGTTGCCATTTCCTATCCAGAGGATCTTCCGGACCCAGGGATTGAGCCTATGTCTCTTTACATCTCCTGGCTTGCAGGTGAATTCTTTTGTCACTAGCGCCACTTGGGAAGCACACCTTTGTTTTTGTTCAGTCGCTCAGTCATGTCTGACTCTTTGTGACCCCATGGACTGCAGCACGCCAGGCTTCCCTGTCCTTCACCATCTCCTGGAGCTTGCTCAAACTCATGTCCATTGAGTTGGTTATGCCATCCAACCATCTCACAAAAGCACACCTATTAGAACAGCTAAAATTAAAAATCTGACAATATCAAGTACTGGTGAGGATGCCAAGAAAGCAAAACACCTAACTTTTTCTTATAAAAGTAAACATAAACTTAGCATATGACCATGAACCAACAATCCCACTCTTAGGTGTTACCCAAAAGAAATGTTGATATTTGTCCACTCAAAGATCTGTATGCAAATGTTCATCCAAAGTTTTATTAATATCACTCAAAAACTGGAAACAATCCACATGCCCATCCTCAGGTGACTGGGTAAACCATTTGCAGTGTATCCATACAATGGACCACCACCAGCAACGAAAAGGAGCAAACCACTGTTTCCTGCAATAACATGGAGGATCTCAAAACCACCATGTTAAATGAAAAAAGTCAGACACTGAAGACTACACACTGTCTCACTTCCTTCACATAAAACTCTACAACAAGGAGTCATAATGACAGAAAAAAGAAATGCAGTTGCCAGGGGCCAGAGGTAAAAAGGAGACTGTCTGCAAAAGGGCAGGTGACAGAGACGTTCTATACCATCATTGTAACTGTGCTCATGTGACTGTATCCATTTGTCAAAACCCATCAAATCATACACTAACTTTATTTTCCACTAATGTTATTATATGTAAATTCAGTTCAGTTCAGTTCAGTCACTCAGTCATGTCTGACTCTTTGCGACCCCACGAACCGCAGCACGCCAGGCCTCCCTGTCCATCACCAACTCCCAGAGTCTACCCAAACCCATGTCCATCAAGTCCATGATGCCATCCAACCATCTCATCCTCTGTCGTCCCCCTCTCTTCCTGCCCTCAATCTTTCCCACCATCAGGGTCTTTTCCAATGAGTCAACTCTTCTCATCAGGTGGCCAGAGTATTGGAGTTTCAACTTCAACATCAGTCCTTCCAATGAACACCCAGGACTGATTTCCTTTAGGATGGACTGGCTGGATCTCCTTGCAGTCCAAGGGACTCTCAAGAGTCTTCTCCAGCACCACAGTTCAAAAGCATCAATTCTTTGGCACTCAGCTTTCTTTACAGTCCAACTCTCATATCCATACACGACTACTGGAAAAACCATAGCCTTGACTAGATGGACCTTTATTGGCAAAGTAATGTCTCTGCTTTTTAATGTGCTATCTAGGTTGGTCATAACTTTCCTTCCAAGGAGTAAGCATCTTTTAATTTCATGGCTGCAATCACCATCTGCAGTGATTTTGAAGCCCAGAAAAATAAAGTCAGCCACTGTTTCCCCATCTATTTGCCATGAAGTGATAGGACCAGATGCCATAATCTTAGTTTTCTGAATGTTGAGCTTTAAGCCAACTTTTTCACTCTCCTCTTTCACTTTCATCAAGAGGCTTTTTAGTTCCTTCACTTTCTGCCATAAGGGTAGTGTCATCTGCATATCTGAGGTTATTGATATTTCTCCCGGCAATCTTGATTCCAGCTTGTGCTTCCTCCAGCCCAGTGTTTCTCATGATGTACTCTGCATATAAGTTAAATAAGCAGGGTGACAATATACAGCCTTGACATACTCCTTTTCCTATTTGGAACCAGTCTGTTGTTCCATGTCCAGTTCTAACTGTTGCTTCCTGACCTGCATACAGGTTTCTCAAGAGGCAGGTAAGGTGGTCTGGTATTCCCATCTCTTTTAGAATTTTCCACAGTTTATTGTGATCCACACAGTCAAAGGCTTTGGCATAGTCAATAAAGCAGAAATAGATGTTTTTCTGGAACTGTCATGCTTTTTTGATGATCCGCTGGAAAGTGGATGTTGGCAATTTGATCTCTGGTTCCTCTGCCTTTTCTAAATCCAGCTTGAACATCTGGAAGTTAATGGTTCACGTATTGCTGAAGCCTGGCTTGGAGAATTTTAAGCATCACTTTACTAGTGTGTAAGATGAGTGCAATTGTGTGACAGTTTGAGTATTCTTTGGCATTGCCTTTCTTTAGGATTGGAATGAAAACTGACCTTTTCTAGTCCTGTAGCCACTGCTGAGTTTTCCAGATTTGCTGGCATATTGAGTGCAGCACTTTCACAGCGTCATCTTTCAGGATTTGAAATAGCTGAACTGGAATTCCATCACCTCCACTAGCTTTGTTTGTAGTGATGCTTTCTAAGGCCCACTTGACTTCACATTCCAGGATGTCTGGCTGTAGGTGAGTGATCACATCATCGTGATTATCTGGGTCATGAAGATCTTTTTTGTACGTAAATTACACCTCAATAAAGCTTATTTTTAAAAAAGAAATCAACAACAGGTAAAAATCCCTACTTGAAATCAAGAAAATTTGGAAAAGGCACAAAAGTGGGAGAATTTGCTCTAGGAAATGTCAGCATATACTATAGTGAAAGTGAAGTCGCTCAGTCGTGTCCAACTCTTTGTGACCCTATGGACTATACAGTCCATGGAATTCTCCAGGCCAGAATACCTGAGTGGGTAGCCTTTCCCTTCTCCAGGGGATCTCCCAACCCAGGGATAGAACCCAGGTCTCCTGCATTGCAGCCAGATTCTTTGCCCGCTGAGCCAGAAGGGAAGCCCCTATCATACCAAAAGGTTATCACAATTTTCAAAGTGTGCCATGGGCACAGGAACAGACAACAGATCAAGTGATATAAAAGTGTCCCAAACCAGATCAACATACATATTTGGTAAATAATTTAGGCAGCAATTTAAATTAGTGAGGAAAGAATGGACTATTGCATAAGCGAAATGAAATCTGGATTTAATTTGAAAAAAGAATCACCTTAGCTCTATAATTCATGACTTTCTCAAAAGTAAAATCTTAATCGGTTAACTGATCACTGACTTCATTACCCTGTTAAATGTTTAGGGAATCACTTAGTGCTCTATGGCAGGGTCTTCCTGTAAATGAATTCTCCCGAACACTGATTGTAGTCACTTCTGCCGTCTAATGGAAGGTGGCGTCTTTCATCACAGTGGGAAAGGAAATATGTAAATTGTTCCCTACCACCTACACAGACAAAGGAGAGAGAAAGAGCAAAGTGCCCACTTGCTCTTCTGAGATGCTGATGGGTGAAAGCCAAAGTAGATTTTAGCAGAGACACAGTGTTCCTTGGATGTACAGAGGAGGGGGTGAACTTAAAATGAACAAAGGGAGGACTTTCCCGGTGGTCCGGTGATTAAGAATCACTGCCTTCCACTGCAGGGGACACAGGTTTGATCCCTGGTCGGGGGACTAAGACCCCACATGCCACAGGGCAACTAAGCCCATGCACCACAACACAAGGAGCCACTGCAATGAGAAGCCCGTGCTCCACAACTAGAGAGGAGCCCCCTGCTCACTGCAACCAGAGAAAGCCTTTGGGCAGCAACAAAGACCCACCACAGGCATAAATAAATACACTTAAAAAAATTTTTTTAATGAACAAATGAAAATTTTGAGTCCCTTCAAGGGCTTCTCAGGTGGCGCTAGTAGTAAAGAACCTACCTGCCAAAGCAGGAAATGTAAAAGATGAGGGTTCGATCCCCAGGTCGGGAAGATCCCCTGGAGGAGGGCACAGCAATCCACTCCAGTGTTCCTGCCTGGAGAATTCCATGGACAGAGGAGCCTGGTGGGCTACAGCCCATAGGGTTGCAAAGAATCAGACACGACAGAAAGAACTTAACACACACACACACACACTTCAAGTTGCACAGTGTTCTGCAACACAAGAGGAGGCTGTGTCTTGGGAAGGAAGAGACCAGAGAGGGATCCCTGGCAGAGGTCTCACCATAGGACTTCCAAAGGCATGGAGCACCAGCTGCTGACATTCAGTTGTTAAGTTCAGCTGATGTTCGCTGTCAAGCCGCCGGGGTCTTATAGTGTGAATGCCCCCTCTGTCACATCAAAGTTCTCACACCTGAATGTCTTGGGTGAGTGTCTTGGGGAAACAGCAGTGGGCAGGAGAAGCTTTTCTTCCCTGTTCTTACCATTCCTTTCCTGAGGAGAAGTGCTTAATAGCTTAATAGCTCAGTCGTGCCCAACTCTTTGTGACCCCGTGGACTGTAGCCTTCCCAGCTCCCATGTCCATGGGATTCTCTAGGCAAGAATACTGGAGTGGGTTGCCATTCCCTTCTCCAGGGGATCTTCCACACTCAGGAATCGAACCTGTGTCTTCTGTGATTCCTGCACTGCAGCCGTATTCTTCACCATCTAAGCCACTGGGGAAGCCCCTCCTTTCCTGAGGCAGGACCTTTGTTGGCATAACACTCAGCCTCTCTCTGGAAAGACCCTCAGTGACTCTTGTGTCTTTTGTTGGAAAGAATCAGCAGGCAGCATCACTCAGCCCACAGTGTTTATATCTGGAACACACACCGTGTGGTCTGCTCTTCTTACCGTCGGTTTTACAGGCCTGGCTCTAATTCTACAGTTTCTATTAGGAAATATGACTGTGCCCCAGGGGCTCACCCTCCTCTTTTTTTCTGATCATCAGATACTGCAGGATTCAGGCAAGGAGGAGAGGGTGTAGCTTATTGAGCCCCCAAATCCCAACAAGAAGTTTCTGAGTAAAGTAAAAGCCCCATTCGTCATTCAAGTGAACCGTCAACCAACAGCAGGCTCACTGAGGAAACCTTCCTTGTCTTGGATTGTCTGACTCTCATTCTAAGTCATTTGCCTTGTCACCAGGGTCCCTGGCAGACTCCTTCTAGAGCTTTATCTCTCAGTAGCCAGCCTTCGGGATTTCCAGGGCAGAATCTGGAGCTGTGCAGGGGGACCCCAACAGTCAACCAGAGCTGAGCCAGGCCGACGGGGCAGCGCCCATGGAGACAAGCAGGCAGTGCCTTCTCTAAGCCTGCCCCCAAACACGGGCTGCTTCGGCTCCGAGGGCAGAAGCTTCCTTGTTTGGGTTTTGTTTGTTTGGGGAGGGTTGTGGGTTCTTTTTGTATTTTTTGTGTGTTGTGGGGGGCTTTTGTTTTTATTTTGCAAAAGGAAAAAGAGATGGCTTGCTTTTGAACAAAAAAAGTCAGTCAGGCATGAGGAGGGTGCTGGCTCCAGCCCAAGCCAAGACGATGGGAAACACCCCACGCTAAGCAAGCACACAACCTTCTCCACGGACTGGAGCCAGCACCAATTACTTACCCCTCACTTTGGCACTCTGCCCTTAAACAACACATGGCTTGGAATCATGGAATCCTCGGGTCATTGCACCCACTGACCTCCACCTACCCGCCCCACTTCACACATGAGAAACAGACTCGAAAGGTGACGTCTCTTACCCGCTCAGGGAGCAGCCGCACCACCCAGACCCCAGCTCCTGAGTCTCGTGGCTGCATCCTCCCCAGGTTTGTTTCATGGCTCCAGGCGCCATCTCCCCCAGAGGAGGACGCACTCCAAGCTCCTTGATGACAGAGACCTAGGGCTTTGCAGGGAGAAGGGGAGAGGACCCACATTTGAAAAGAGACTTCTCTGTTCCCAGCCCTGACTTCAGGCTGCCACTAGAGCAGACAGCTGTGGGCATGTCTCCCAGCCACTCCCCACCCCCCTGCAAGGCTCTTTGCTGGAGGCCATTAAGTAGTCCGGGCTAAACTTGTGTATCACAAAAAGTTCATGCTGGACGTTCTAATCCCCAGGACCTCAGAATGGAACTGTGTTTAAATATAGGATCTTTAAAGAGGTAAATAAGGGCTTTCTAAATGGTCAGGTGCTTAAGAATCTGCCTGCCAATGCAGAGGACATGGGTTCAATCCCTGGTCTGGGAAGATCCCACAGGCCATGGAGCAATGAAGCCCGTGTGCCACAACTTCTGAGCTTGCATGCTGCAACTGCGGAAGCCCTCGGGCCTGCTCACCACAACTAGAGAAAGGCCTGTGCACAGCAACAAAGACCCAGGGCAGCCAAGAAGCAAGAGGAGATGAGGACTGAGACCCTCCACAGCGAGAAGACCCACATCTGCGAGCCAAGGAGGGGGGCCTCAGAAGAAACCGCACCTGCAAACACCTTGACCTCAGACTCCCAGCTTCCAGGACTGTGAGGCAGTCCATTGCTGTGGTTTAAGACCCACCATTCCTGGCCCCTGTCTGCGGTGTTTTGTTCTGGCAGCCATTCCCTACGCTTCCAGTGCTTCTAGACCAGGCCCCCCACCTTGTGGTTCAGTCACTCAGTCACGTCCGACTCCTTGCAGCCCCATGGACTGAAACACACCAGCCTCCCCTGTCCTCCACTATTTCCCAGAGTTTGCTCAAATTCATGTCCATTGAGTCAGTGATGCCATCCAACCTTCTCATCCTCCGTTGCCCCCTTCCCCTCCAGGCAGGAGATGGCTCTTCGCATCAGGTGGCCAAAGTATTGGTGCTTCAGCATCAGTCCTTCCAATGAATATTCAGAGTTGATTTCCTTTAGGATGGACTGGTTGGATCTCCTTGCAGTCCAAGGGACTCTCAAGAGTCTTCTCATAGGTGCACAATAAAATCTTGTTAAGTTAAACTGAACACATGGACTTAGGCCTCATTTGTAGACCAGAATGCAGACAAATACACAGCATGTTCACACAACTGGAGCCCAAGGGAAATAAAACTAGTATCAGAAATTCATTCATATTTCTGCCCTTCTTCTTCATTCAGACCTAATGGGGTCAAATATCTTAACCTAGGCTCTCAATGGAATTCTCTGGTTCCCTCAGTAACAATAAGACACAGTTTTGGCCCCGTGACTCTGTAAGTCCTCTCTAACGCTTCCCATATGTGTGATGTTTATTTAACCTATGGACCAGGGCAACTACTTCACCAGAAGAATTTCATATTCTCCAGAAATAAAAATCTGAACTCTGAGTCTCTCTCATTCCCTCCTCCTCCCCCCATTTGTCTTCTAGCAAAGGATATAAACCACCCTTTGTTCAAGACAGTGAACTCGCCTCCCACCAGGCTTAGGAAGTTACAGAAGTCAAGAAACTAGGGGAAAAAAAAAAAAAAAGATGAAGAAAGATCTCAGCTGGCAAAGGGTTACTGGGTTTTTTTTTTTCTTCTTCTTCTTTATAAAAATAAAATAACTTTTCCCCTCTGGCTTTGGAAGGCCCTCAAAATAAATCCAAGATCATTTGCTTAGCTGTGATTAAACTTCCCAGGCTGAGCGAGACTCCAGAGTTTGCCGGCAGAGAGAAGGATGGTTTGTTAGGGCCCCCGCCATCTTGCATTTCAACATGGCTGCCTGAAGTCTGGGTGGGGACCCTGGCCGCTTACCACGGCCTCACAGAGCAATGCAGGGGCCACTTGCTCTTCTCTGCCATTTTACAGACCTGAGGAGGGAGGCTGACCATGGGGGTCTTTTTTTTCTCCCCCTCCATTCAGTACTTTGTACGTACAGAGCCCTGTAGATCTACTATATTTCCTCATCTCCCCAAAAAAGGCTTGGAGGGATGAAGAAAAATTCAGCATAAAGGCAATTAAAAATCCTGAGCAGGCACTCATTGACGTCGTTTGTGTTTCTCTCATACGGGAGCCATAACTGACTCCATCTTAGAGATGAAGGGGAGACCCCAAGGAGCTTCTACCCTAAGCTAGGGAAAAACACCCCAACTTGTTGGTGAGAACTTACAGTGTTTATGTGGAGTTTTCATCTCAGCCTCTCAACAACCCCATTTCACAGAGGAAAACACCGAGGCTCAGAAGATGGCTGAGTCCTGACAAGAAGGCAGAAACTTCAGACTGGACATTCTTTCCCTGGCATTAGCCCCAGCCCATGAGCCAACTAACAGCTCACCAGCCCCCAGCATTGAACCTAACTGAGCCTTGATTCACTTTCACGCACTGGAGAAGGAAATGGCAACCCACTCCAGTGTTCTTGCCTGGAGAATCCCAGGGACGGGGGAGCCTGGTGGGCTGCTGTATGGGGCCGCACAAAGTCAGACATGACTGAAGTGACTTAGCAGCTGCAGCAGAGCCTTGATTCACACCTGAAATTTTTTTTTTCGCAAAATGAAAATATCTATACTGGGTTCCCTCCCACCGCTTACCTCTAAAATACACACTAACAAAAAAAATTTTTTTAACAATACAGATGTTCTATACCAGCCAAGCCTCTCTCTCTCCATAACAAATCCCTGAAGACAGCCAGTTATCTTTGGAGAGGCCCGTATGTGTAATTGGCATGCTGACCACCTCCCGTATTGATCCACTGGCTCCAGACCCGATCACTCTGCTCTGATGTCCAGACTGCCGGGACCCCGCAAGCCGTCTCTTCTGTCCCCCAGGGGCCTCACAGGCAGTCCCCTGTCTTTCCGCTCCAAAGCTGGCAACCCCAGCAGGGGTCCAGAGACAATCTCATGGCTTCCAGAAGGAGCCTTGTTGTCCATAGGTTGACTGCATGAGTCTAAAATCTAATTTCTCTCTAACCACCCAGACTCCCTGGCAGGATCATCTGCTATTACTCACCTCTCTTCCCGCTTTCTCAGCCCAGAAAGTCCAATAGAATTGTGAGCCCTGGACTGGCAAAGAAGGGGACTTCCCCTGTGGGTCCAGCTGTGAGAGACCACCTGCCAGTGCAGGGGACACGGGTTCGATCCCTGGTCCGGGAAAATCCCACACACCTCGGAGCAACTAAGCCCATTCACCTCAACTACTGCACCTGTGCTCTAGAGCCTGGGAGCTGCAGCTACTGAAGAAAAAAAAAAGGAAGGAAGGAAGGCTTTCTAACAGATTTCCTCCAAAAGGAAATTTCCTCTTAAGAGGCTACAAAGTATCCCTGAGTCTTCCTTCTCTCTCTGGGGTGAACAGCCTTGAGGAAAGGATGTTCCTGGATGATTTCTGTGGTTCCTAAAAGTACCAGTTCAACTCACAGTGTCTGTCTGTGTCTTTCTTGCTATTTCTTCTTTTCTCCCACACTCCCTCTCTTCAGGTTGTCTAACCTCCAATTCTTAGGTCACTAACCGTGACTTCCCCTTAAGAAAGGATTCCCCTTAGGAAAACTGATGCAGCCACTATGGAGAACAGTAATTGGAATAGATACATATACTCCAGTGTTCACTGCAGCACTACTGACAATAGCCAGGACACAGAAACCCCTAAATGTCCACCAAGAGAGGAACAGATAAAGAATATATGGCACATATATACAATGGAATCTTACTCAGCCATGACAAAGAATGAAATAAGGGCATTTGCGGCAACACAGGCAGACCTAGAGATGATCGTACTTAGTGAAGTCGGTCAGACACAGGAGGACCTATATGCTGTCACTTAAACGTGGAAACGAAACAAGTGATACAAATGAACTCATTTACAAAACAGAAACACAGACACAGAAAACAAATTCATGGTTACCAAAGGGAAAAGGAGGGACAGGTAAATTAGGAGTTCAGGGCTGGCAGATTCAAACCAATATATATAAAATCTATAAACAACAAGGCCCCATCGTGTAGCACAGGGAACTATATCCAGTATCGTATAATAAACTACAATGGAAAAGAATATGAAAAAGAACGCATTCATATGTATGCAAAACTGAATCACTTTGTTGTACACTAGAAACTAAGACAGCATTATAAATTAGCTATGCTTCAAATTAAAAAAACAAAAATGATTCCCCTTAAGCACTTTATTCTGGGATCTGGAAAGCTCAAAACAGAGACATAACCTTTGACCTCTTAGCCCTCAAAAGGAGCTTTTGTGCATCTCTTCATGAACTTAACGTTTAAGAGGATAAACCCGTATCAGTCTGTCCCTCTGCTTATGATTTATCAGCAACTGAAAAAAAATGCAGTCATCAAACAAAAATAGGTGTACGAGACAGCAAAAGAGACACTGATGTATAGAACAGTCTTATGGACTCTGTGGGAGAGGGAGAGGGTGGGAAGATTTGGGAGAATGACATTGAAACATGTAAAATATCATGTAAGAAACGAGTTGCCAGTCCAGGTTCGATGCATGATACTGGACGCTTGGGGCTAGTGCACTGGGACGACCCAGAGGGATGATATGGGGAGGGAGGAGGGAGGAGGGTTCAGGATGGGGAACACATGTATACCTGTGGCAGATTCATTTTGATATTTGGCAAAACTAATACAATTATGTAAAGTTTAAAAATAAAATAAAATTAAAAAAAAAAAAGAAACTCGATATTTGAAGGCAACCCCCAAAGTTAGCTATTTACCTCAAACGAATGCCCTCTTCCAGACTCTATTTCCTGCAGGCACGAGACTGTCTCTATGGGCACCAGGGATCAATGACTCCTGGACTCTTAGAAGCATTCCTGTCACTGTTCATGGTCTATATTAGGCCACTCCTTCTTCTATTTATCAGGTATGATAAGTCTTTCTTTACAAATCACAAATAAACTAAAGGTCAATTTTACTAATAGGGCTCCCCTTCTTCCGCAGCATCATCAAACGTTAATAGTTTAAAAGAAGTAGGGAAATGTACTGGGATGTTTAATTGGTCAGCACTATATATCATACTTGGGTTTCCCAGGTAAAGAGGGAAAGAACCTGCCTGCCAATGCAGGAGACATAAGAGACACAGCTTCCATCCCTGGGTGTGGAAGATTCCCTGGAGGAGGGCACGGCACCCCACTCCAGTCTTCTTGCCTGGAGAATTCCATGGACAGAAGAGCCTGGCAGGCTAAAGTCCATAGGGTCGCAAAGAATCGGACATGACTGAGCGACTGAGCACACATGTATCATACTTAAATTAGCTGGGAGAACTTAAAATAATTGCGACAGACATATCTACAACAAAGAAAGGGCTTTAAAAAGCCTAGCACTTGTCCATCCCTGCTCTAGTGAAACAAGTGGGCTCTGGTCAGCCTGTTCCAGCCTGTAACCAGAAACAGCCTCAGCTCCCTCCCTTCCTTGACTCAGCCGGCCCCCTGCCACACCGAGTTCCAGTTTCTGGACCTCTCCAGGGATGGAAAGTATGCAAGCTTCATAATGCACTTATCAGGGAACTCAGAATTGTTGTGTTTATAACTTTGCATTTGTCTTTCTTTCTGACCCAAGCATCTTCCTATGGGGGCGGGAGTAGAAAGTTAATTTCTTTAGGAGCCTGGGAATTGCCATGCAGGCGTTGCAGGCTGCATCGCTGGCAGGCGGCGGGGGAGGCGGGGGGGATGGTGAGGAGGGGGTGGTCCTCAGCCTCTCCTCTCTGTGCCCTGCGCTGTTGACGCCTCCATCCGGGGACCGCAGGGCATCTACTGTGTGCTCCCCATCTCCAAGAGCAGGGGAGAAGGCAAGAGGCAGCGTCCTAATACAGACCCTAAACGGCCAAGACACAGTATCTCAGAGAACACCGTGTGAGTGGTGCCCCCCGCCACCAGGGCAGGGCATGCTGTGGACAAAGGTCAGAGAGAAGGAAGGCTTGACACCCCTTTGTGTCTGATGAACGGAACTGTACTCTTTGCTTTCCCACCTATGGATAAGTGACGGCTATGTGGGAGGCATGTGGTTTCCAGCTGTAGGCTTGTCCCTTTGGGGTTAATTCAGGCTGCAAATTTCCATTCATGCTCCTGACCTGCCCCCTTTGGGGCCCTTGCTGGACTGGAGCTGGAATTCCCAGGATTCTTTTTTCAAATATTTTCCCCAGACTTCCCTTCCAACAGCCGTTGTTATCTCTGACAGCAGGCTGGCCTCTGTTTCTCTTGGGCTGGACAGGATCAGGTCCAAATCACACTCACCAGCCTCAGAGCAGCCTCCTGACTGATGGGGGCAGGAGGGTGGGTGAGGGGCCAGGGAGGGAATAACCCCCCCTCCACTGCCCCCAGGATCACACAGCAAGGGTTCTGCCTCTGCGAGCTGCAAGCTCCCTCTGCCTTCGGTTTGTAGTCATCCGGGAAGCAGCCAGGCTGTCTGATTAGCCTGAAAGTTTCTAGTAGCTTCTGCCCAAAAGTGCCCATTCAGGCACCACATTACCCAAACCTTGTGGATTAGCTCATAAAAAAATCCATTTTTCCTGGAGAATGTCAAAAATTGGAGGAAACGGGGACTTCCCTGGTGGCTCAGGGGTAAAGAATCAGCAGCCAGTGCAGGAGACACAGGTTCGATCCCTGGTGCCGGAAGGTCCCACATACCATGGGGCAGCGAAGCCCCGTACGACACAACTACTGAGCCTGTGCCCTAGAGCTCAGGAGCCAAAACTACTGAAGCCCTCACACTCCAGAGCCTGTGCCCTGCAGTGAGAAGCCGCCACAATGAGGAGCCCGTGCGCTGCAACTAGAGAGGAGCCCCTGCTCACTGCAGCTAGAGAAAGCCTACGTGCAGCAACCGAGATCCAGCACAACCAAAATACATAATCTTAAAAACTGGAGACAGTTCTAGATGACTTAATGTTGCACAGCTTCACTGACAATTACAGTTAATTCATGCAGAACTTCAACTTACTTTTTAGTCTTCTACTTCTTAGGCTAACAGTTGTCCTGCTCCACTGGCATTACGGTCATGAAGACTTTTGCATTCATCCACTTGAACATTAAGATGAAGTCTTCATAACACAAACTACCTGTGACTCAGAAAAAAAAAAAGATGGGATTAATACCTTATACGCAGAAGAAAGGACATAAGATCTCTCTCTTTCTTCACCCCTCCCTCACGTGTACTCACCAAGGAAAGGCCACACAAGGACACAAGACAAGATGGTAGTCTGCAAACCAGGAAGGGGTTCTTACACAGAATCTGTTGCCAGCTTGATCTTGGACTTCCCACCCTCCAGAACCATGTGAAATAAATGTTCGCTGCTTATGTCACTGGAAAAAAACATGGCAAAATAGCATTTTTAAAAGAAAAGAATACATCCCTATACAGTACACTGCTTTACAACTTTGGTTTTTCCACACTGTGTTACCCTATCTGATCCTCACAGTTGTCCCATTCCAGGGATCAGGTCCATCCATTATCTCTACTTTCTGTGAACGAATAAGAAAACTAAACCGTGGCATGGTTGAGTGACACACTCAGGACTGTATGTTTGGGTGGGAACCAGAATCCCCATCTCCTCCTCCGTTGTTATCCTGTGTTCATTCCACAAGTGATTCACGAACAGAACCCACAGCTGGCAGATCTCAGCCCTCAGACCTCCCGCTGTGTCGCACACTCTGGCTCCATTCACTCTTTGTGCAGAAAGATTTCACTGGAAGATATGCAACACCACATTGTCTACAACACAAAAGGTCTGGAAACCACCTCCTATCTAATGTCAGGAAAGAAAGTGGAAGTGAAAGTCACTCAGTCCATGGAATTCTCTAGGCCAGAATACTGGAGAGGGTAGCCTCTCCCTTCTCAAGGGGATCTTCTCAATCCAAGGATCGAACCCAGGCCTCCCTCATTGCAGGCAGATTCTTTACCAGCTGAGACATAAGGGAAGCCCTA
Source organism: Bos grunniens (assembly GCF_055505025.1). Lineage (NCBI taxonomy): Eukaryota > Metazoa > Chordata > Mammalia > Artiodactyla > Bovidae > Bos > Bos grunniens. Next base: position 154,223,082 of record NC_141165.1, read on the forward strand.
ATGTCAGGAGTTTGGTTAAATGAACTAATCAATACATGGACTACTATACAGTCATTAAAACAATACTGTAAGTATATATTTGTTAACATGGAAAACTTAATATTTCCTATGCATTTTATTTGGGCTTCTGAGGTGGCACAGTGGTAAAGAGTCTGCCAGCCAGTATAGGAGAGTAAAGAGACTTGGGTTCCGTGCCCTGAGTTGGGAAGATCCCCTGGAGGAGGAAATGGCAACCCACTCCAGTATTCTTGCCTGGAGAATTCCCGTGGATAGAGGAGCCTGGCGGGCTACAGCCCATGGCGTGACACAGAGTCAGATGCGACTGAGCAAACACACACAAGCAATTCAGATCCTCCAAAATTGATCAAAAAATAGTCAATGCTCTTTTCAACTCCAAATTACATTGATCTCACATCAGTATCCTTTCAGCAACCAAACATCATTCTCTTTCTTAATTACACATATAAATAAAATGCCTAGGAGATAGTGTGGAAAGATATACACTAACATATGATAGCGTTTAGAGTTACAGATGGTCTTATTGCCTTCGTTTCAGTTACCTGTATTTTCTAATTTTTCTACAGCAAAAGTACATTTCTTGATTACTTTTCAATGATCTGAATGCCTGTTCTCTGCCCCTTCCCCAGAGGGGAATCCCCAGATTCATATGCTGAAATCTTAACTCCCAGCGTGATGGTATTAGGAGGCAAGGCCTATTATGTCATGAGGGTGGAGTGCATGCAAATGAAATTGTTGTTCAGTCACCCAGTCGCCTCCGACTCTTTGCAGCCTCATGGACTGCAGCACTCCAGGCCTCTCTGTCTCTCTCCATCTCCCAAAGTTTGTCCAAGTTCATGTCCATTGCATCGGTGATGATATGCAGCCATCTCATCCTCTGATGCCCTCTTCTCCTTCTGACCTCAGTCTTTCCCAGCATCAGGAACTTTTCCAATGAGTCAGTTGTTGGCATCAGGTGACCAAAATGGACTTTCAACTTCAGCATCAGTCTTCCAATAAGTATTCAGGGTTGATTTCCCTTACTATTGACTGATCTGTTTGCAATTCAAGGGACTTTCCGGAATCTTCTGCAGCACCATAGTTCGAAGGCATCAATTCTTCCGAGCTCTGCCTTCTTTATCCAGCCGTCACAACACTACGTGGTCACTGGGAAGACCATAGCCTTGACTATACAGACCTTTGCTGCCAGAGTAATAAAAATTAGTGCAGCAAATGAAATTAGTGCCCTTATAAGAGACCCTGGAGAGTTCTCTGACTCTCTCTCCGCCATGTGAGGAAACAACAAGATAACAGCTATCTACAACCTGGTGGAGGGTTCTCACCAGAACCCGGAGGGCTGCCCCTCTGATCTTAGACTTCCAACCTCCAGAACTCTGAGAAATAGATTTCTGTTGTTTATAAGCCACGCAGTCTGTGGTATTTTGTTATAGCGGCTCAAAGTAAGACATACTTTTTTTTTTTTCTTTAATATACCCTTTTTATTTTTTTTATTTTATTTTATTTTTAAACTTTACATAATTGTATTAGTTTTGCCAAATATCAAAATGATACTTTTTAAAACTTTTAAGATTAGTTCATCCAGGACTTTCCTGGTAGCTCAGTGGTAAAGAATATGCCTGCCAATGTAGGAGACTTGGGTTCAACCCCTGATCTGGGAAGATTCCACATGTCTCAGAGCAATTAAGCCCATTCAGCACAACTACTGAGCCTGTGCTCCAGAGCCTGGGAGCCGCAAGCACTGAAGCCTGCACACCCTAGACCCCCTGGCTACATAAGTAGCCACTGCAATGGGAAGCCTGCCCACCACAGCTAGAGAATAGCTCCAGCTGCTCGTCACAACTAGGGAAAAGGCCATGCAGCAACAAAGACCCAGTGTAGCCAAAAAATAAAATAAATAACCATTAAAAAAAAAAGAGTATTCCATCAGGAAACCTCATCTGAATAAAGAACAAACATATGTTTACACCTGAGCTAAATATATTTAACACTATAAAAGGACTGCAGCCTTTTCAGTTTATCTTATTAGCTCACAATATATGGCAAACTCAGTTTATTTCTTTGAGGATAGCAATAATCATTTTTCATAAGCTTATTGATGTCCATTTTGAGTGAATTTCTTTACAGAAAATAGGATTAATCATAACCACAAACTGTTTTCACGTTTATTGTGTTGGGATTTTCTCCCCCAGAAACCCTCTCAAAGGTAAATCATAGTTACTATAGTCTTTACTGGATTACATCACAAATCTGCTGACCGCGGCCACCCAAAGTGGTGCTCCCTTAGCAACAACCAAGACTTCCAAGCCTTTTCTGTTTGTTTCTGTTTGATTCCCTGTCACGTCTCCCTGAGTGGCTGTTCAAACCCTCCCATGTTTCTCCATTTTTCTCTTCCACTCCCACTCGAACAGATCTCATCAGATGAAACAGAATCTTCACCACTCGAGCCTAGCAGTTTTCAAACTGCATTAGCTGAGGGGATCTTTGTTCCAAAGCCTTCTTACCATACAGCACAAAAGGCAGGTGATACACACGCGGGCTTGCCTGGGAAGGTTTTTTATGTCTCATCCTGACCCAACCTTTAATTATTGAATCTCCCCCTTTCACCCTCTCATGTGCCTTGGTTTGGAAAATAAATGTTATCGTCTCATTCATTAACAAGGAGAAAAACTTGAAGGTGGGAGCTTGAAGGTGTTCTGGTTGGGGACTGTTCTCTGCCCTTTTTTTTTCTGCATCTTGGCCCATGCTAATCCTATTCTCATTTAAGGGTAAAATTTCTTTCTTTTTCCTGTGAGAATTCTGACTCTGTCCCTTCTTTATCATTGGAAGATCAGTGATTCTCAGAACTGTAGTCCGTGTATATTTTAAATATGCTTTTAATTGCCCATCCACAAGTAGTTCAATTCAAACCCTCATTTCAGAGCTAGAGAAAATAAATGTGAATACTACCTTTCCTTACAGCAATAAAACAAACACCAGGCCGGAACCAAAGTCCCTCATTTACAGATTGTTTCACCCCATGCTGGTTCTTTTCAGAGCGACGTCAGGACCAGATTCTCCCAGGTTTCCCTTCAGAGTGAAGACACAGACAACAGCGGTTGCCTTGGAAACTCTGCCCGGTGAGCTGGCATCACGGGATTTCGCTCACCTTACTCTGCGTCTGACATGCAACCCTGATTAATTTAAGTTCTGGCTGGCTAAAGGCTTTGCCAAGGGAACACAGTGATGGGGGAAAGTGAACCGGACAAGCCAAAGTGAAATGACGATAGCAGGACATATATTTTTTTTTCACTGAAAGCAAATGAGGTAGTGCCAAAAGAAATCAGTGGTATGTTTTAATAAGATTCTCCATCAAATGTTGGTGACCAGAGATGCGGTTACGTGTTCACGTGCTCATGTGTTAATTCTTTTAGGATTCTGTGAGCCGATTCAAAAATATCTTCAAAACGTGCCACCTGCCAGCCACCAACGACTGTTAAGCAGCAGCAGCCAATGTGGGCTGTACTTCCCTTTAGTCTCTTTTGTGGTCCTGGATCTCCAAACGGCAGGATGTCGTCAATGTCCATCAGATTATAGATGCTTTGTACAATCCTATATCAGCTATTGATCCAATTTTCCATTTCAAGTCAATGCTTAATTAAAACAACACGACTTCTGATTGCTTTTACTAGATTAATTAAAGGAAGAAACTTATAGATCATTCTTCTGCAGTGTAGATCAGGCTTCCCTGGTAGCTCAGTTGGTAGAGAATCTGCCTGCAATGTGGGAGACCCAGGATAAATCCCAGGGTTGGGAAGATTCCCCTGGAGAAGAAAATGGCAACCCACTCCAGTATTCTTGCCTGCAGAATTCCATGGACAGAGGAGCCTGGTAGGCTATAGTCCATGGAGTCACAAAGAGTCAGGCACGACTGAGCAACCAACACTTTCACTATAGATCATTCTAGTACAGCCTCCTCATTATATAGATGAGGAAAACAAAGCTGAGAGATAGGCAGCCAAAGATGCAAACTGCTCTGTTAGACAGAAGCACAGCAGGACCTAGACTCCAAGGCTCCAGGCTTCCCAGACTGGTCCAACCCCACAGCACTATTTCTTGGCCTCAGTTACACTCCATTGAACAAAATAATTTAATGCCCAAGTATTTAAAATAAAAAAAAAAATTTCTGCTTCAACAAATGAAATTCTGACATAAAATGGGATTATCTAAATTTAAGATTCTGGAAAATGTTTTAAACTGAATAAAATGCTTTTGATGCCTCCTGCTATAAAGAAATAACTGTTTTTGTTGTTTAGTCGCCAAGTCAGTCCAGTTCAGTCTCTCAGTCATGTCCGACTGTTCGTGACCCCATGGACTGCAGCACACCAGGCCTCCCTGTCCATCACAAACTCCCGGAGTTTACTCAAACTCACGTCCATTGAGTCGGTGATGCCAAGTCGCTAAGTCAAGTCCGACTCTTTTCTACCCAATGGACTGTGGCCCACCAGGCTCCTCTGTCCATGGGATTTCCCAGGCAAGAATACTGGAGTGGTTTCCATTTCCTCCTCCGAAGGATCTTCCCAACCCGAGGGATCAAATCCGCATTTCCTGAACTGCCAGGGGGAAGCTTTACCGTCTGAGCCACCAGGGAGTATAACAGTGTTCCTGAGTATTTCCCAAGGAATAAGCGGCAGTGATCCAGGCAAGGATTCCGGGGAAGCCCTGTGAGTCAGACACTCAAGCCAGGTGATGGGAAACGTGCTTCCTCGGGGGAGGCTGACGCCCCTCTTGGCAAGTTTAAAGGGAGCTGGCAAGCGCAGCCTTAAGGACTGGGGGAAGGGACTTACTAATGAACCTGAGTCATGGAAACATCAGAAATGACTGCAAGAGAAAACATAATTAACTTCCCCCTGTAAAAATGTAAATCTCTTGGGGAAGGCTTGTGGGCGCGTAGGTGTAGAGGATTTCAGAATGAATGCTGACTAACCCAAGCCCTTGGCACTGGTCGGGGGCGGGGGCTGGCGGGGAGAGACCTTGATCTTATTTTAATTAAAGAGCTTGGTTACAAGCACGGAGAGGGGAGACTCCAAGTTGAGATGGAGCAGCCTATGTGGGAGGGGGCTTTGGCTGCAGTTCCTCTTGACTCTGTGGTTGTGACTGGGCTGGATGAAGGGAGTATTTACATGGTGAAATGCGTCCCCTTGTGGTCTGATTAAGAAAAATCCAACTCAAAAGCAGGAGAGGAGTACTACTAACCTACCCACTTTACAAGTGTTAAAGGAGATGCTGAGAACACGAAGGTGGTGTTCCGGGTCATTAATGATGACCCTGATCGTGATCAAACAGACGAGTGCATGAAATAGGTGTTCACTAACCCCGTCCTCTAAGCAGCACAGCTCCAATGTAAACCTGCGAGCAGATCACCAAGGCCTTGTTAAATTCAGAGCAGACCTGGCAGGATCTAGGAGCTAATGCCCACGCTGTGAGTGCCAGGATCTCATGGGAAGGCCCCTGCCCTCTGGGTGAGCCAGGGAGGTTCCATCAGAGTCCTGCACTGCAGGGCCCACAGGCACCCTGGAGAGCAACCCCAGGGGTTACGGTTCCTTCCCCCTCCAAACACTAAGGAACACTTTCCTTTTGCTTCTTCAAGCTCAAGAGCCTCTCTCCTCAAGCTCCGAGAGATCCTTTCCTCCCCGCTTCTTAAGAAGGCAAAGCCACTGACACGTTCCTACTATCAAATACCTTCTTGTCAAAGGAAGCAGCAATCTCAGGTTGCCATAGGCCTGTGCTTCATGGATTTCCACATTATAATAAGAGTTGCGGTTTTCTTTCATGGCTTTTCCCGATGGCTGGAAGCAGCAAGATGTTTCCGATGCTGTTTCCACACATCCTCTTGCATATTTGAGCATGGCTTATAAGTTTATCTGCTCGGCTTCCCCACCACACCAACTGCACACGTGTGGCCCATTTGCATCTTGCTTCAAGTGGTAGAGTTGCATTCACATCCCACTCCCAATTCCAAGAATTCATTGTATTTGGTTAGAAAGAAAAAAAAGATGTGAAGTATTTTTAACTTGATGTAGGAGGGGGAAAATGGAATACATAAGACAGTAGAATGATCACAGGTGGGTAATTATACATGTAAATAAGTTGTTTGGTAATTCTCCCTTGAATTCCTATTTACATTGGTTAACATTGAATTCTAACCCTACCCGACCACTGCATTTTGGGATAGTTTCTTTTTAGTCTTATATGTCAATTCTGAAATATTAAAAGCAATTTAGAATGCTTGGGTATAAATTTTTCTCTAGCTTAGACGTTTTTCACACTTTTCCATTTATCATCGTAATTATACAAAGTAGGTGGACAAGCCTGGTAGGCTGCAGTCCATGGGGTTGCTGAGAGTCGGACACAACTGAGCAACTTCACTTTCACTTTTTCACTTTCATGCATTGGAGAAGGAAATGGCAACCCACTCCAGTGTTCTTGCTTGGAGAATCCCAGGGACGGGGGAGCCTGGTGGGCTGCTGTCTCTGGGGTTGCACAGAGTCGGACATGACTGAAGCGACTTAGCAGCAGCAGCAGCAGACAAGATTAAAATGACAGATTAAAATTCTCACCTTATTTGACAAGTATTAATTACCTCCAGCATATAAGGTCTCACAACATGTTGAGTCTTTGGCGGGGGGTGGGGGGAACTCTAGTTTTGCAGGAAAAGTTCCTACAAAAATTATTACATGAAATGAGGCAAGAACATCCTGAAGTAATTTAGGAATGATGAAGTGGAAGCAGTTACCTCTGGCTGAGAAATCATCAAGGTCTTCCTGGAAGAAGTGGCATTTGAGCAGGACCTTGAAAGATAGTAAGAACTGTATATATAGAAAAGGCCTGGGGTGAGACAGAGTGTTGACAAAAGCTCAAGAGTCCTGGGTAGGAAATGTGGGAACTAGAGCTGGGAAGTCATCTGGGGCCAGATCAGGGGGCGTGGAGTCTCAGATTAAGAGAGCTGTGTTCCGCTTATGTTTGGGGGAAATGCGGAACAGGAGAAGATTCATTTGACAATGGTGTGTTCATTAGATTGAGGGGTAAGAATTAAAGTAGGAAGACCAACTAAGCAATAACTCGGGCAAGAAGCAAGGAAGCCTGAACAAGGATAAATGGCAAGGAAGAAATGGGCAGGGAGGAGAAAAGAAGAGGCTTTGGGAAGGAAGACAGCTGCTGCTGCTGCTGCTGCTAAGTCGCTTCAGTCATGTCCGACTCTGTGTGACCCCACAGACAGCAGCCCACCAGGCTACCCTGTCCCTGGGATTCTCCAGGCAAGAACACTGGAGTGGGTGCAAGGAAGACAGGGGACCTGACAACTGATTGGAGGCGAAGCAAAGAATGGTGAAGAGGTCACGGGCCTCTGGCGTTTCGCGGCCAAGACACAAGAAGGACAATGTCACTGAGAACTCAGGAGGCACAGGCAGGGGACAGGGGTGTGCAGGGGGGCCTTGAGAGGAAACCATCCGCATTCATTAGAGACACTCGGCATGCACCTATACATAAGCGGGGGCCATAGGGCTGCAAGTGGTCGGGAATTCAGAACTGCGTGGGTCTGGGGAGACGGCTTAGGGCTGCGGGAGTCAGAGACCCAGCGCTGGTCACTGAAGTCATGGCAGGCCGGGAAGCATCCAGGAGAGGCAGGAGAGAGAAACAAGGTCATGGGTAGAAGGAGGGGAGGCAGGAGGAAAGAGAACCGTCAGGAAGGGCAGCAGGTCAGATGCCATTAAGGATGTGGGTCTGGTTTTTGGTCTGACAAAATACACACATACACACACCCCCCCAATGCACATATTCCCTGGTGGCTCAGCTGGTAAAGAATCTGCCTGCAATGCGGAAGACCCAGATTCAGTCCCTCAGTTGGGAAGATCCCCTGGAGGAGGGCATGGCAACCCACTCCAGTCTCCTTGCCTGGAGAATCCCATGGACAGAGGAGCCTGGTGGGCTACAGCCCAGAGAGTTGCAAAGTGTTGGTCTCGAATGAGCGACTCACACACACACTAATCACCATTCAAAGGTGATCAGTGATCAAGCTATGCCCACGTGCCCTCTTGCTGTATAGTTACCTTACTGAAATATTTTACAGCAAACCCCTCATGGCATCGCGCCCCTGCCTCTTTCATCAACTGAAAAGAGAACTTTAAAGGGGAGAGCAGTTTTAAATTATTGGAAGCCTTAGGGGTTTCAGACAGACAGTGACACTTCATTGGAACTCCTCGGTGGCCTTCAAGAGAGCGGATTCAGTAATGCCCAGAGTGGAAGACCACAGCAGGTGGAGTGAATACAGTTCCAGGTAGGTCAAGTCCAGGGACGACTGTCACCAAGGAGAGACCTAAGCATGCTCGAGAGGGTGAACAAAGGCTGACGATGTGGGGAAATAGCTACGTGATGCAGCAGCATTCATTCACTCCACTGACGTGTTAAATGAGCATTTACCATGCGTCTGCATTTCTGCAGCACAAGGTGAAAGACGGATAAAACTGCTGCCCTCGTGGAGCTAACACTCCAATGGAGAGACAGCCATTAAACACACAAGGGTAAAATATGTTCATTGTGGGAAGTGCAGTAAAGTAGCATCAATGGCACATGGGAGGTGGTTGCAAGGGAGACTCAATTACCTGGAGAGCTGAGAGCTTGAAACAGGCCAGCCAGCAGCTCTGGGCTGAGGAGGGAAGAGGCCGGGAGATATGGCAGCCAGAGGATCTCAAAGCAGGGATGAAGAAAGGGAAGGGAACTCATGTCAAGGGGGCTCAATCCGCTTTAATTATAGAAAAAAAAAATTGGGAGTGGGGAGCTCATGACTTTTTAAAAACGTATTTATTTGGCTGCACTGAGCAGCATGTGAGATCTAGTTCTGCGGCCAGGGATCAAACCTGTGTCCCCTGCATTGGAAGTGCAGAGTCCTAATCACTGGACCACCAGGCAAGTCTGGAGAAGCTCATGACTCCTCAACATCTCTAGACACTAGGACTTTTAGTACCACAGCTTCCTTCCACGTGTTTTTCTGCTAAGAAGCAAGGAAGCACCCCCCGAAATGCACTCAGTGTAGAGAGGAGGAGCAGTGCGCAGAAGGAAAACCCTTGGCTCCATTCACCAGCTGAGCAGGTGAATCCATTTAACTTCCATGAGTCTCAGCTTCTGCATCTATAAAAGGGGAAGAAGGCTTTCCATGAGAGAAGGTTTTCTGAGGATGGAGTGAGACAAGCTAGGTGGAGCTCCGAGCACAGCAAATGATTACACAGTAAATGACTGCTCTTCGCTAAGAACAAAAAGGTTACCCAGCCCCGGCGAAGCCGATGTGCCCGTCAAAAGTAAGCTATCTGTCCCCTTCAGGGAATACCGTTTGATGGCTTCATAAGATTTCTCTTCAAAATTATAACACTCTTGCATTTGCTTTGGAAAATGTTATTCAATCAAACACACATCTTGTAGTTGTTCAGTCGCTCAGTCATGTCTGACTATTTGCAACCCCATGAACCGTAGCCCACCAGGCTCCTCTGTCCATGGGATTCTCCAGGCAAGAATACTGGAGTGGGTTGCCATGCCCTTCTCCAGCGGATGGATCTTCCTGACCCAGGGATCAAACCCTCATCTCCTGCATTGGCAGGTGGGTTCTTTACTGCTGAGCCACCAGGGAACCCCATTTATTTTTCCGCAACTTCTATGATTCTCAAGTCTTCAAAATTACAAGCTTGCAGCTCCTGAGACAGGAAGGTGAAAGTGTTAAAAAGAGAACTAAATTATCCTCAAGTCTTCCAAGCTGGCTCCTGGATTCTCATTTCCCTCCTTTATTTCTGATTTCCTTTCAGCTTACATGAGTTATAAGGTTCAAAAGACCCTTGAGAGATTCCTTTGTCCATCTCTCTGCCATAAAATTAAATAGAGGATCTAGAAACCATGGTAGTAATTGTTTAGGGGAGAAAAGTTATAGAGTTAATTTAATTCTGTCAAGCTCGCAGAGGTCAGTAGGAGCTAATTCTGAATGAAATGAGACCAGTTCTCTTCGAAACCACATTTGGGCCAATAAAACTCCAGACTCCAGTACATCACTTCCTCAGATCCCCTCACTTCATGCTGCCTCCCAGATTAGTAATAACAACATTTTAGACAAGTGTAAATACTCCAGAGAGACTACAGTTATGTAGATTGGCCTTGGCTGCACTTGCACCATCATGAACAGAGGCCTGGATAATAAAACATCCTATACACGGAACTTAGCTCTCACTAAACAAAATTAACCATCGCTATATCCAGAACATGTCTGGGCTAAAGAGTAAATGTTGTCTCTCAGTTCAATAGTGATTGCAGATGAACTTTCTCTGCTTGTTCAGAGGCAAGCAACTGTCCAGTTATTTATCTTAATTCAGGAACAAACACAGATGTGTGTAACAGTCACTATTTATATATAATCTTGTCGCTTAAGGTAGTTTGCTTTTTTCCTCAGAAGAGGTGAAGACCTTGACAGTCCAATCACTAAAGTCCAAAAGATAGTGTTTCATTTGATATTTATTAGATAAAAAGATCTCAGGACTTGGTCTTTTGAGTGTTGAATACAGAAGTCAATTTCTCTTCTCAAACTTTAAGTCAAACAGTAGAGAGGGAGGTTCAAAATACACAGTAATATTCTGGGAAAGCAGCTCTCTGGAAGTAATCCTGCCTTTTAGCAACTGCAGATTTCTCTGGTATAAATACTCCTGCTGCTGCTGCTAAGCCGAATCAGTCGTGTCTGACTCTGTGTGACCCCATAGACAGCAGCCCACCAGGCTCCCCCATCCCTGGGATTCTCCAGGCAAGAACACTGGAGTGGGTTGCCATTTCCTTCCCCATTGCGTGAAAGTGAAAAGTGAAAGTGAAGTCGCTCAGCCGCATCCGACTCGTAGCGACCCCATGGACTGCAGCCTACCAGGCTCCTCCATCCATGGGATTTTCCAGGCAAGAGTACTAGAGTGGCTTGCCACTGCCTTCTCCATAAATACTCCTACATGCATGTTAAGTCACTTCAGTACTGTCTGAGTCTTTGTGACCCCATGGACTGTGGCCTGCCAGGCTCCTCTCTCCGTGGGCTTCTCCAGGAAAAAATACTGGAGTGGGTGGCCATTTCCTTCTCCAGGGGATCTTCCCCACCCAGGGGCTGAACCCACCTCTCTAACATCTCTTCCATTGGCAGGAGGGCTCTTCACAACTAGCGCTACCTCGGTACATGGCATCAGAACCTGCCAGGAGCCTGAATTTATCTGGGTTCGCTGTCCACACCATCAAGGCCCTGCTTTTCTCTGGCAGTGCAGACCTCAGTGAAGAAGACTAGGAAGTCAGGATCTTGGAGGCAAAGTTCCCACGATGGTGTGTGTTTTGATTTCATCGCTAATTCTCAAAGGCTAAATTTTAGGGATCTTGTCACATTTGGTCCTGCTCATTCCCAATACTTGGAATGTTCCTCTTGCTTGTGTCTGTGCTCCTAATCCTAGCCAATTTGAAGTTACCAAGGATTGAACAGCCAGTTCACAAATTCCTGAAATTTTAACCATTGGCTGGCTGCTCCTGTGCACCCTGCAGTTAGACAAAGAGGCGGCTGGTTAAAGACTTCTTTCATGCCTTCTCTCCTATCTGACAAGTAAACTAAGTTGTTAAGCCACTAAAAAGTACGAATTTCATACCAAAGGATCACATTTAAACAAGCTTGAAAATAGATGCTTCATCCTAAGTAGTCATTAAAAATCGGGTTACAAAAGAACGTTTAATGATGCAGAAATGTTTATGAAATATTTTTAGTAAAAACAGTATGTCCAGAACAATTCTAAATTTGTATATAAAATGACAACAGGAATAAAACTCCAAAAAGTAGTTGTGAAATTGTGTGTGGGTTTTGTTCTTTGTGCTGTTTTACTTTTCAAATTTTCTACAGTGTTCATGTATTTGTAATCAGAGGATGAACTTAATCCAGTGTCACTGTATTTATTTTAAATATGGTGTTTCAGATTTTTTCTTTTGAATTAGTTGCTCAGTTGTGTCTAACTCTTTCCGATCCCATGGGCTGTAGCCCACCAGGCTCCTCTGTCCGTGGAATTCTCCAGGCAAGAATACTGGAGTAGGTGGACATTCCCTTCTCCAGGGGATCGTCCCGACCTAGGGGTCAAACTCGGATCTCCTGCATTGCAGGCAGATTCTTTGCCTCTGAGGCGCCAGGGCATCCAAACAATCTGACTAGAAGTCAGACTGACAAGAAGACTGAATCAGATCAAATTAAACAAGGCTACACCTTTGTCATTTATTTTTGTGATGCTTTACTGTTTTCAAAGTACCATGATAAGCACTAATTTATCTGTGATGCAAAAGCAGGTTATCATAGCTCATTCTACAGATAAGAAAACACAGGCTCAAAATGGGTAAAAGATTTGCCCAAGGTCACAAGGCTAATAGAGCAGTTGAAGCTGGGGACTCTGGCCGGGGGTTAACTACCCCCAAGATTCTCTCAAAAGCTCATATTGCTCATCATGGCTCCTCTCAAGTAGTTCCTACTGAACACCTAGACCCAACTCTGCAAGGAGGCACTCTCATTTTGCCCATTTTTAATGCCCGAAGCCTGACTAGAATCACCCACATAGGACATACTCCGCCTAGACATCGATCCTACACAAGCAATACCCATCGCACTCTCGTAAGATTGGAAACTTGTGAACATAACAGGAGAGCTTGCTGAGAACAGCAGAACCCACATTCTGGGATGAAAACCATGTACAATGTTCTATACACATGCATTCACAACAATCTGTAAATAGGTCCTGAAACTAGTTTCCAGAGGTTCTCCCTGAAGAACTGGGGAGCACCCTTTCACGAGGATTGGCTGAAGAAACAAATTCTGGTTAGATCCTACCTGAAGCCTCTTTGTTGGGCTCCTGTGCAATTCAGCCTGGAATGTCCGTTTCTTGCTCCAGGATCCTCACTCCTGCTCATGGGCAGTGGTAACCAGCAACAGCAGCACACAGTCACAAGGAGTAGGAACCAGGCCTGATTGTTGATTTTAATATGTGGCTACGTAGGGCAAGTCAAACAAACAAACAAACAGCAGGCCCATGAGCCATCAGGCAAAGCCTAAAAAGTCACTAAGCCTGAAGTCACTAGGCTTCAGAGAAACGGGTGGTTGCTTTCAGCAGAGGCTGACCCAAACAGAGTGTGAGGACAGGCCCTCTCCTCCAGAGTGCCACAGGGCAGCCTGCGGAGGATGAAACTGCCCCACGTGGACCTGTCGAGTAGGCAGCGTGGGCGTCTCAAAGCTCTCTTCCCCACGGTGATAGTAAGCCCACTCTTTAAGCGACATCACAGAGGCCAAAGACACAGACTGTGCTTTACACGGAGACACGACTGTTTCCTGGGATTTGCTATCAGATGCTTCAACAAAGCCTGTGTGATAAATGTGTGTGAGCTCTCCACCCGCATGGTTTAAGCTAACTTCGTCTGAAGAACCCTCACTGGAAATAAAACTCCAAGCGTGGAGAGTGTACAGGGAAACGCTAATCAAAGGCCCAAACTGCCACAAAGGCACTTGGGCTGTTTATTTCCTGAACCACAAGAGAGGCTTGGTTAGCACTGCTGGATATTAGAAATTACTTTGCATTGGTGAAATGAGTTGTTTTCAAGGTGTATGGATTGGCTTGAAATTGGAGCCCAGGATGAACAGGGTAAAAGGAATTAAGGAGCGAAACTGGAATGGCCCTGAAAGTGACTGGAGAATACTGTCACTCGTGCGACTAGAAAGTCAGCTGAATCTCTCGGTTAAAATAACTCTCCCATCTGTTCCAAATGAACTTTCACGCAAGCGCCACCGAAACACCTACAATGACAGACCCTGGGGACCTCATCAAGCTTACTGAGGCAGGGTGACTGTTGCCAGCAGGTGTTGAGAAGAGACCTGGACAGCTCACTAACTTCAAATGATTAGACGCTGCAGACAATCTTTCAAAAAGAACGCAGTAATTGTGAATGATCAATGATCAAATCAATTTGAGTTAGGACCTTTTGCCATGACAACTTGAGGTATTCTCGGAAATAATTAGGGAGGTTCTGAGCAGAAATTGAGTTAAGTTACTCAAACATGCTGAGTACTAATGTTAGGTGGCCTCATTTATACTCAAAAACAGAGTGGAGGCTGGGGAAATTTGGGGTTACCTTTAGAGTCCTGAGCAGGACCCTTCACACTGCCATGCCCAGTAAATGTGTGGTATTTATGACAGCAGGATTTTTGCGCTCACTTAAACAACTGTTTCATAAAAATCAATTGTAAAGCACTTTGTTTTAATCTTTATTTTTCCCCTCATTATAAAAATAACAAGTGCTTACTAGAAGTCTTACATTATGAAAACTGAAAATTCTCCCAGAATCCCAACCTTGGGAATGATTACTACTCTCTTTGGTAACTATGCTGCCAGATTATGGGGCATATGGTAGTAAATAAGGGCTTCCCTGATGGCTCAGCAGGTAAAGCATCCCCCTGCAACGTAGGAGACACAGGTTCGATTCCTGGAAAAGGAAACGGCACCCCACTCCAGCAATCTTGCCTGTAAAACCCCATGGACAGAGTAGCCTGGAGGGCTACAGTCCACGGGGCTGAAAAGTCCGACAAGACTGAGCGGCTAAGCAAGCACAGAAGAGTAAATAAACAGGACCAAAAGGAATCCAACCAACATAATACATGCTAATCTACTCTTGTGCAAGGTTTCAGAGTTTTGACAAATAATTCAACTGACCAGTTTCTCCAGAAAGCTGTATTCATTAGTTTTCAAAGAAGATTCAACCACACAGTGGATGGAAAAACCTCTAAGATTTTCAAGCACTCAATACTAAACAGTGCTCAAACTATTAGAAGTGAAACATAGTTAATAGGACATAAAAAATAGCAAATCCAGTACAGAGGAGAAAACTATTCAAAAAATTATAGCAGTTTGTTACCAAAACAACAACTCTTAAATTCCAGCAATAATCATGACTTTAAAACTGGAGTTTAGGAAACAATCACCTCTTTACCATCAAATACAGCCAGAAAAGTTCTACAGTTCTTCTCATGTGACCAGCTGATCAGTACAAGAGGATACAATGTACATGACCGTTTCCAATTCTTTCAGTTCTAAGTGAAGGATATTATAATAAGAATTGCTACATATGAAATAACTCTCCATCAGCAGAGGACTGCAGAATGTGGGCCTTGGAACCAATTCAGCTTTTACAACTGGTAAAGGACAGTTTTGATTCGACCTCCCAAAGCTTTGTTTGCAAGGCTTTCAAAACATCTTCCATCTATTGAATGGAAAAAAGAATAGAAAAAAATACATATGATTAAAATCATACATGGTTAAATATGATTTAAATGTTGATCATTATTATAATTTCTGCTATGTTATACATTATACATATCTGTGTTTATTTAATGGAATTCTGTTTAAATAAGACATAAGCCTATTAATAGTAGTTCTCAACCTCTGATACATAGCTTTTACATTTATTCACCACTATCTTGCCTGTGACAGGATGTTAGCATTCAAAAACAAGGCTGTTTTTACCACGAAAATCAAATCAAATCAAATACTGATTTAAAGATATATTTCTATTTTAATAGTTCTAGAATGCATACTGCTTTGATTTAGCATGGAAGTCTTTATAATTTTTTCCATAAAGTTTTGGCTTAATTTGTAGTTTGCTGCTGCTGCTGCTGCTAAGTCGCTTCAGTCGTGTCCGACTCTGTGCGACCCCAGAGACGGCAGCCCACCAGGCTTCCCCGTCCCTGGGATTCTCCAGGCAAGAACACTGGAGTGGGTTGCCATTTCCTTCTCCAATGCAGGAAAGTGAAAAGTAGCTTCCAGTAAATCAACTTTACTAACAACTGAAATAAAATAAGCACTCTCTCACCATGAATGCTAAGATCAAAAGAGAAGACACAATTAAGAATTATTCGTGGAGCAGCACTTGGTCATTGACTGGAAGTTGTTTATACAAAGACACAAAAAGTGCAGAACAAAATTACCTGCTTTAGAGATTTTTCTATTTCAACTCTACTTTCAAGATTAAAAAGCTCTTTGTCTTCTGACACAATTTGCCTTTCAGATGACCCTAAAACATAACTGAAGTACAGTACAATACAAAGTTAAAATATGAGAAGGGAGTAAATATGAAGTTTATATTGATAACATTAAAACTCAAAGTATATTGAAGTATATATTAGTACAAAGTAAACACATAAAACAATTACTTTTGTTAATAGCAACCTACATAGGAAGCTGAACTGCATGAAATCATGTTTTTCTCCATAACAGCTTTGTCCAAGAGCTCTACATGTTTCTCAATGCTATAAATATTTCGTTATAGGGAATAAAACTGGCTCTTTAGTAAGCTGGGTGGTACAACAGTAACATTTTGAAGTTTTAAAAGATCCTGAAGAAGCCACTGTTTTATATAACTTTTCAAGAACATGTGCATTTTCAAGTTTTGACTTTTATTATGTAATCTGTAGCGTCAATTGTTGATTACCTAGATTTCGGCAACTTCAACAGTTATTCTATAACTCATGTTTTGCATTCTATAACTCATGTTTTGCTTCGCTCTCTGAGGTGATGACATGCTACAATTTGAAAATACAACTGGCCTGCTGCTGCTGCTAAGTCGCTTCAGTCATGTCCGACTCTGTGCGACCCCACAGAAGGCCTCCTACCAGGCTCCTCTGTCCCTGGGATTCTCCAGGCAAGAACACTGGAGTGGGTTGCCATTTCCTTCTCCAATGCATGAAAGTGAAAAGTGAAAGTGAAGTCGCTCAGTCGTGTCCAGCTCTTAGCGACCCCATGGACTGCAGCCCACCAGGCTCCTCTGTCCATGGGATTTTCCATGTACTGGAGTGGGCGCCATCGCCTTCTCTGACAACTGGCCTAGCAATGGAAGAAAACAAATAAATCTGGCAACCAAATGAATCTAAACAGTAGAGAAGATGCTGTTATTCCCAAAAGAAAACCCAAAAAAACCTTCATTTGCTTGCATTTCTTTAGAAGTCTTTCACCACATGTAACAACTTCAGTATGTCACTTCTGTTAAATGTAAACAGTCTTCTGCTGGAAACCCAAGATTAATTGATTAAATTTCTAAAAAATGTCATCGAAGGAAAAATTACAGAAGGTAGTTAATATCTTATTTGGAAAAGAAAAATGAGATGGGGGAAAATTAAATGGCACTGATTAATTTATAATGCTGTAAATAAACATTACGGAGATCATCCATTTCTAAAACACCCCTGGTTCCCTGTCATTTAAATTCTGCCCTATGAGGTAACTTTTCCTTAAATTCAATTGTTGGGGAAAGAACAGCTTCGATACTAGGATCCTCTATGCAGAAATCTTCCACATATTTTCTTTTATACAGATATGGATCACTTTTAAAGTTCCATACCAACCACACTGGTTTAAGATTTCATGTAGTTTATACTTGTACTCTCCCCCACATAATTTTCACAAATCTTGGTAAAATTCCCATGGACATTAAGGGAGCAGTTGTTTGGGCATGCGTCTTCTGTTTACATATTAAAACCAAAACAGATCTGATCTCTCTCCAGGTGGGCCTGCACGCTTTACATCAATGAGCAGTATTTGCTACATTATTCTCTTGTGTTAAAGGCTGTAAAAAGTTTGCAGAGTTCACAATTTAGATCCAAACTTGTTTAGTTTCAAAGATGGTGGTAAAACTGTAGTAATCAAAAAATAATTAAATGAAAAATTATAATAAAAATACTATTCTAAATTTTTTTAAAGAGAAAATCTAAGAAATTCAACAGAGTGACAACATACTTCAAGTAATGAAAGTGTAGGCACTTTCTTTTCTTCTTAAATCGTTCTTCTTTCTTGATATTTAAGGTTTCCTAGGCATCTCTAAGAAAACCTCTCTAACTGGTGGCTCAGCATTACTGCCCACCAATGCAGGAGATACAAGTTTGATACCTGGGTCAGGAAGATCCCCTGGAGAAGGAAATGGCAACCCACTCCAGTATTCTTACTTGGAGAATCCCATGGACTCTTAAAAGAGCCTGGCGGGCTACAGTCTATGGGGTAACAAAGAGTCGGACACAACTGAGCTACTAAGCAACAACAATCTCTAAAGTCTTGAGAGTTACATCTTTTCCAGGATAAGTGAAAAGACATTGGGGTCAATTAATTTTGTTTCCAATTTTAAAAGGTTAATGAACTAAAGGGTCATTAAGATATACGTCATCAGACCCTAATTCACCTTGTCTCCAAACACCTTTTAGAAGTCTTGAAAAATGAAGGTACTTCCTTACATCTCTCAAAACAGCAGACAGTTATTTACAATCCTCTAGGAAATAACTGGACTTTGCATTTCTACTTTTCCAGAACATCAAAGGGACTTCTTCCCCAACCATTTCTGAAATTCCTATTTCTTCCAGTTATTCTACTAGACTAAAAACTAGAGGGAAAAATAAAATGGACAAAATATATTGATACACAAAATTGCTTTTTTAAAAAATCCTATTAAACTAAATTTAATTAAGAAAAATAGCAAATTTTTACTCTGCAAAATGTTCTCACAGTGCTTTCTTCTACAATTTAGCATGACTGACTTTTCCAATAGCAAATAAATCAGGTCCAAAGAACAACAAAAATCACTTGCTTTAGGGTCAGAAATTATTATTTAAAAACATATTTTAACCAAACCATGTTTAGTCTCCAAGTTTTCATACCAATTTGTCTGCAAACAACTTTCTGAGAATTCAGTTATGAGCTGTTCATTTTTGCCTCAAACATACCTTTCAATGGCTTCAACACTAAGGCAGAACAAGTCCCTCTTGTAGTCTAGATCCTTGGGTGTGCACCTGTACAGGTAGCCGAGGTTGAGCGAACATCCTGTGCAGTACAAAGTCTCCAGGATGCTGCAACAAAAAACGCCACCCTTTAGTAACTGGTTACCACAAAAATCCCATTGTTGAGATCCATAAACACCTAAACGTTTAAGTTGCTAAAGTATGTTATCCTGACCCTACTAGGTCCTATGTATAAAAAGGAACAAAAAAAAAGATAGTAAGATGCTTACATCTGAAAGGTATCCAAGTCACCTCCAGGTTACACTGCCTTCAGTATCTAGTGACAGACGGCATGCACACAAGTGACAAAGCAGAGAGTATGCTGGATTTCCTTGGTGGTACAATGGATAAGAATCCACCTGCCAATGCAGGGGACAAGGGTTCAATCCCTAGCCCAGGAAGATTCCACATGCCATGGAGCAACTAAGCCTGTGCACAACTACTGAAGCCCAAGCTCCTAGGGCCCATGCTCCACAACACGCCACTGCAATGAGAGCCCAAACACCGCCAGCTAGAGAGCACTCCCTGCTAGCCGGAACTAGAGAAAGCCCATGCACAGCAATGAAGACAGAGCACAGACAAAAATAAACAAAAATTTAGAAAAACAAAAAAGAAGAAGAGAATATACTAAGAAGAAGGTGCTTTTCTAGAATGTAAACGTCTCAATCTGGTATTAAAAATTAACTAAAATTCTGAAATAAAGGGAAAAGATTATACATGTTCTTTAAATGTCACATTGTCCACCAAGTATCATTAATGCTCTGGGGCAGGGATAGGCAAATTTTTTTCTGTGATGAGTCAGAGAACAAATATTTTAGGCTTGCAGGCCACATGGAGTCTACTGCAACTACTCGTCTCTACCACTGTAGCATGGAAGCCACCACAGATAATACATAACTGAATGAGCTGTGTTCCAATAAAAACATATTTACAAAAACAGGTGCTTCGCCCATGAGCTACAGTTTGGCATAAAGGATGGGGTTCAGGTGATACAAGAGAGCAGAACTCAGCCAAACTGGTTCAGAGCAAGAGTTGATTCCCTTTTCAGTTCTCTAGAAATCTTGATTATGAAGAACAGAAAAGTCTCAGCCCGGTGCTAAGTTCAGTTCAGTTCAGTCCAGTTGCTGAGTCGTGTCCAACTCTTTGTGACCCCATGAATCCCAGCACGCCAGGCCTCCCTGTCCATCACCAACTCCTGGAGTTCACTCAGACTCACGTCCATCGAGTCAGTGACGCCATCCAGCCATCGAATCCTCTGTCATCCCCTTCTCCTCCTGCCCCCAGTCCCTCCCAGCATCAGAGTCTTTTCCAATGAGTCAACTCTTCGCATGAGGTGGCCAAAGTACTGGAGTTTCAGCTTCAGCATCAGTCCTTCCAAAGAAATACCAGGGCTGATCCCCTTCAGAATGGACTGGTTGGATCTCCTTGCAGTCCAAGGGACTCTCAAGAGTCTTCTCCAACACCACAGTTCAAAGGCATCAATTCTTCGGCATTCAGCTTTCTTCACAGTCCAACTCTCACATCCATACATGACCCCTGGAAAAACCATAGCCTTGACTAGACGGACCTTTGTTGGCAAAGTAATGTCTCTGCTTTTCAATATGCTATCTAGGTTGGTCATAACTTTTCTTCCAAAGCGTCTTTTAATTTCATGGCTGCAGTCACCATCTGCAGTGATTTTGGAGCCCAAAAAAATAAAGTCTGACACTGTTTCCCCATTGATTTCCCATAAAGTGATGGGACCAGATGCCACGATCTTTGTTTTCTGAATGTTGAGTTTTAAGCCAACTTTTTCACTCTCCTCTTTCACCTTCATCAAGAGGCTTTTTAGTTCCTCTTCACTTTCTGCCATAAGGGTGGTGTCATCTGCATATCTGAGGTTATGGATATTTCTCCCGGCAATCTTGATTCCAGCTTGTGTTTCTTCCAGTCCAGCGTTTCTCATGATGTACTCTGCATATAAGTTAAATAAGCAGGGTGACAACATACAGCCTTGACATACTCCTTTTCCTATTTGGAACCAGTCTGTTGTTCCATGTCCAGTTTTAACTGTTGCTTCCTGACCTGCATACAGGTTTCTCAAGAGGCAGGTCAGGTGGTCTGGTATTCCCATCTCTTTCAGAATTTTCCACAGTTTATTGTGATCCACACAGTCAAAGGCTTTGGCATAGTCAATAAAGCAGAAATAGATGTTTTTCTGGAACTCTCTTGCTTTTTCAATGATCCAGCGGATGCTGGCAATTTGATCTCTGATTCTTCTGCCTTTTCTAAATCCAGCTTGAACATCTGAAGTTCACGGTTCACGTACTGCTGAAGCCTGGCTTGGAGAATTTTGAGCATTACTTTACTAGCATGTGAGATGAGTGCAATCACAGCATCATCTTTCAGGATTTGAAATAGCCAGCTGTCAGGAAGCATTTAACAGGAGGCTTCCTATGTGCTGTTTTGGATCTGACAGGAATTCTCTGCTCCTTATTAATTCCTGAATATTCAGGAATTAAGAGGAATTAAGAGGAGAGGCACGCCTCTCCGGGACTGAGGAATCCAGGCATTTCCTTCATTAGCGTTTCTATATGGCGATAAGTACCCTCTTCCTTCTTGAGAACCATACGATAAAAGTGATTGTTTACAAATCTCTCTCTTTAATATGGATTGCCTATGTTTTGTAAGTCTGGAATTTTAATCTTTATCTTTGCTGAGAATAACTACTTTGTAAGACGGTATATATGCCCAAACCAAGTTGATTAAAACACCTTTGCTCCATCAGAGCTCTGGTCCCCGTGTCTGTCTTTCTTTTTCTCTCTCTTTCAGGCTGATCCCCTGGAACGCAGAGGCTCTCTGAGTTCACTTTCCTGCTCGGGCTTCTAAGACCCTCTCGAGAAGGCGCTCTGCACCTTCACCCCATCGAGAGGGCACCTGAGGCCTTCGTGAACAGAGCAAGCCCCGTGCAGGGGCTTTATTGGCTTTCTGTGTAAACCAAGGAATATCAGCCTCTTTCTCTCCTTTACTTATCATCGACTCCGGATTACCAAGTTCCAGGCCATTAAAGGACCTCAACAGCCAGCCTGGTGCTAGAAGGTCTTCAATGTGTATCTCACAGCTGCAAATCTTTTAACTGTAAGAGGACAGACCTCAGGCTCAGAACCAGCCAGCCAGCAGGTATCTCAGCTAGAATTTAATAACATTTGTTTCCACTGTAATTATCGTCACAGTTACTTTCGAGCATCAGCAATTGATACATTCACAGCAGTCATACAGATTCCTTTTAAAATGAACTTAAAAACTCAGAGTCAATGTAATGAAAAATATCCAGTACGCGACAGCAAAGCTGGAAGCTGACATCAGAATGACTGGAAATGGGAAGCAGAGGACACTCTGCAGGAAGCAAAGGGACAGCAAAGCACCATCATTAGCTCCTCTAACGGCCTATGTCCTTGGTGAGGCTGTAAACCTCCCCAGGCCTCTGTCTCTTCATCAATAAAGTGAGAAATGATCCAAGGCTGGGTTTTCCAAATTGTTACCACGAGCATGCCAGCAGTACAATTTCTGTTACATTTGCATGCCACCTGTCATATTATGACTTTAAATTCTCCTTAAAGAGAGTAATTTTTTAAATGAAAATATACTCTATTTGAATAGGACACTCTAACATTACCAAAAATGAAAAACCAATGTTTTAAAATGAAAAAAAAAAATAGGGACTTCCCTGGTGTCCAGCGGCTGAGACTGAGCTCCCCAATGCAGGGGGCCCAAGTTTGATCCTTGGGGATCAGGGAACTAGATCCCATGTGCCACAACTAAGAGTTTGCACACTTAAGAGTCCACAACCAAAGATCAAAGATCCCAAGTGCCGCCATGAAGACCCTGTGTAGCCAAATACATAAATATTAAAATAAACAAAAAATAATAAAATTTTAATATATGATTAGTAATTTCTGTCGAATTGCTTGTGTACCACTTATTCATATGCATCAGTAAGACAACTTTTGGACAACGATTCTACAAAGCAGAGCTTCCCATTCAGTTTGCTGAGGATGCTGCTTGCAATAGACGGTGGAAGGTAGAGCAGGATACTGACTCCTTCAACACCTGGAGAGATAAAACAGGGCCTGGGACAGCTGGAGCCCCTGTGCCGCCATGCATGCAGCTTTGTCTGTTTACCTCAATGGGCCACATGTCTGCATGTGCCACATCAGCATTATCTATGGGTGCTACGGCATGAAAAGTAGGGAGCATTTATCTAAAGCATTCTTTGGCTCAGAGATTCCATGATAAAGATACTTTCTTTTTCTGTTTTTATTTTCAATGTCCTTCAGGTCCAAGCCAAACACCCAAATGGAAGTGTTGGGACAGGCCTTGAGACTTTTAGAAACTCTTCCATCTTAAATCTAAAGGCACCCACTGTCACTCAGGAAACCACCTGCCAACGCAGGAGATGTAAGAGACCTGGGCTCGATCCCTGGGTCAGGAAGATCCCCTGGAGGAGGACACAGTAACCCACAGCAGTATTCTTGCCTGGAGAATCCCATGGACAGAGGAGCCTGGCAGGCTACAGACCACAGGACTGCAAAGAGTCAGATACGACTGAAGTGACTAAGCATGCACAGTGACTGATTTGATATTACCATGAAAAAGGGCTTCCCTGGTGGCTCTGACTGTAAAGAATCCACCTGAAATGCAGGAAACCTGGGTTCGATTCATGGCTTGGGAAGATCCTCTGAAGAAGGGCAAGGCAACCCACTCCAGTCGTGTTGCCTGGAGAATCCTCATGGAATCCTCCCCCAGAGAAGCCTGGAAGGCTATAGTCCTTGAGGTTGCAAAGAGTCAGACACGACTGAGCAACTAAGTACACACACACACCATGAAAAAAGTTTTATCCCAAATTTTAGTGCTGATGATCTTTTTAAAGATTTTTATTTAAAAAAATAAAAACATACATACTCATATAGATATAGCTTTACTCACCAACCATTTTCATTTTTACGTTTGGATAATATCTGTTCCTCATTCACAGAAACATTACAGGTAACACCTGGAAAGAAGTAACAACAATGTATTAATGTGGTTTGATATGCAGGTATTTAGAGAACTTCTAATTCAACTTTAATTTTAGAACTCAAAAAGCCAGAAAAAAAACAAAGGCCCAAAAGTCAGTCAGTCACTCACTCACTCTCTCACACACACACACACACGCACGCACACACTGGTTTAAAACTAAGTGTACAGGGTCTTCTGGAAAAACATAGCAGAATAAGAGTTATTTCCTTCCTTTCCCAGAAAACACTGAAGTTAACAAAATGAATAAAATTAGGAAAAAAAAATTCAATTGATGGTAAAACTTAGATCAGAGAAGAAAAAATTCAGTTGACGGTGAAACTTGGAACAATCAGAACCTCAAATCACAGACTATCAAGTATACCTGCCAAACACAGTAAAACAGGGATTAACCCAAAGAAGAGGGTAAAAGTCTGTGCATACATCTCCAAGTCTCAAACACAGAGCTCATTTTCAAGTAAGCAGCAGAGGGTCCACAGGAACCCAGCCCCAAATCTTTTAGACCACAACTTGAACAGGGGTCACAGCTGAACCCTAGAAGCAACAGGAAACATTCCCAGAACACCCAAATTCAGGACACACAGAAGGTGGAGGGACATGAAGAAAGGACATCAGAACAGACTCGAGTTCACCTCCTCTACAGTCTAGCTTAACTCAGTAAACTCCACTCCCACCTGCCCATCAGATCAGAAATTGGTGTCACCCTACATTCATCATCTCCTTTCCCTGCTCCCCTTCAGACACTCCTCTGAGAAGTCCTGTCCGCTCTACCTCATGACTCTCACTCCAGCCTCACACCACCGCTACCTCCTCTCCCTGAGCAGCTGTACTGGCCCCTGACCGACCTCCCCACTTCCATGCTTATTCTCCTCCTCAGTGCATCTCCAAAGAAAAACCTGAGTCCTACCACTCTCCAGCTTAAACACCACATTCACTAGAATAGACTCTCATTTTCACTTTTAGAATAAAGATTAAGATTCTCAATTATAACAGCCTACAAAGGCCCTCGTACTGTAGCAAAATCTCAACCCAAATACATACATGTGGTTCTAAAGCAGCAACCCTGGGAAAAAACCTAGACTTCTATCAACAGGGGCAGACTGGGAGGATGAACAGCATCTCCATTAAGGATGTCACTTAAGTGGCACTTCCTATTTCTTCTTAGCACAGGACACACACTAACTCACTTAGTCCTCCTAATTACCGCATGTAAGTATTATCCTCAAGTCTATAGAGGAGAAAACTGAAGCACAGAGAGGCTATGTAGCTTGCCCCAACTTCCAGCTAGTTAAGTGGAAGACCAGGATTCAAACCCATGCAGTTAAGGGCCATCACCTACACTGGTGAGGTACAAGAGGCAGGGGTACAAGAGGCAGCTGCTAAAACTGTGAATTATGCCTATATGCACTAATATGGAAAAATACTCAGAATACAGATGTAGAATAAAAAGGTAAGGATGCTTAACAGTATAAACATTATCCCAAGGGTGTTTTTGAAAATTTATATGTTTAGGGAATTCCAAAAAATGTACGTTTAAACATGCTCATATATGCATGGAGAGTATCTGGAAGTATGAATGAAAATAAAGCATGTTGAACTCTGGGGCCTTGAGAGTGTCAGGATCAGGGGATAAGATTTGGGGACAAGTCCTTTTTACTTTTACACCCTTCTGCATTGTTTGATTTTAATAGGTGTGAAGGATTAATCTCAATGAATTACTATGGGAAATGTATGTTCTTAGGCTTATGTTTAACAACCAAAAAGGATTCAGCAATTGTTGTTAAGTGCATCCTTAAGGAAAACAGACTTCAAAAAGTTTCAGGTAACAGGTGGACACTGCTTTCCTTCTTTCTTCCCAATACATCCCAGGAAGGAAAACTTTTCACAAATGTCAATAAATTGGTGGTGACTTTCTGCCATTAAAAATATTTACAAAATTCAAATATAGCAGAAATTTAATCTTGAAAACTACAAGTCCAAAAAGAACAGTCATTTTTACATGAACTCAGAAAACCACGTAACTCAGAAAACTTACTCACTAATTCAGAAAACTTAGTGGTAACTCAGTGAACCACTTCCCTAAATAAGTACTATGAAAACAACAAAACAAAGAAACTCTGGGGAAACATACAGGTAACTGGTAGAATCAGTATTAAAAGTTAGAACTCTGACCTTCTTCACCCTTTTACCACATTCTCCTTCCTCTCCAATTTTGTGAGGGCTGTTAGTGCTTTTATTGCAAGTCTCCTTCAATTTTTATAATAGCATTATGATTCGTCAACTCTGAAGTTGTAACACTTCAAACTAAAGGCGTCCGCTGATACAAATATTAGGATCTGAAATATCAATCCTGACATCCCCTGCTGGAAGAAAGCCGCTGAAAAGCTTAATTTCCTAAATAAAGAATTAACAATATTACCAACAGAGCCCACTAATTTCTATGAGGAATAACACAGAGTAGCTACACCTTAAATGCTTACAACCTGGTTGGTTGACTTTTTTGTCCCCTAAGTCATGCTCACGACGTTGTTGATTCATCCACTGCTCTTCTGGGATGAGGGACCCCAGAAAAGGACTTCCACGCGTAAGCCCAAGATGCAGGGATGACTCTCCTCCTGCCCCTTTTCTGGAAAAACTCAGCCTCTCAGATTTTTCTGCTAATTTTAAAGACCCTGAGTTGCTCCAAAACACCCCCGCCTCTTCCGAGGCCGCCCAGGTGCCGCACACCAGGGATGAAGGCAACCCTTAGTCCTAAATCCCACCCTACGCGACCCAGCCCGAACTGACAGCGCAGCAAGATGCAGTTGGTGTCTTCCTGACTCGCCACCCAGCTCAGCGAGTCTCCCAGCGGCCGCCGGCAGCTCGAGCACAGAAAAACCAGCGGCCTGTCCTCCTCCGCCGGCTCCGCAGCCTCCTCGCGCCGCTTCCTTTCAGGGCAGGCCGCCGATGCGTCTCCGCTCACGGAGCTCCACATGCTCGCCCACTTCTGCAGCAGCTGGTGGCGGCTCGAGTCTTCCGAGAGCCGCCTCCCTAACAGGGAGGAGTCACCCCACTTGCTCTTGTGGCCACACGTACACTTAGTAGAAGAACATCCTTCACAACAATCCGAGGACCAAGCGCCCGCCATTAGCTACAAATCGCCCGCGCCACGGAGCATCACGGGAGGAAAAAAAACCCGCCCCTGCGCGTGCGCGGGGCGGGGCGAGGCAGTGGAGGACCCGAAGGGCGTGGCCTGAGGGAGGCAGGGAAAGAGGGGCGGGGCCTGAGGGAGGCGGGGTCTCAGGGCAGCCTGATAGCGCGCATGCTCGCAGTGGAGGCAGGGATTAGCTGTAGTGTCCAGGCACCTGGGTTGAGTTTCCACCTTCAAGAAATTGAAAGGCTGTAGGACATTTGCTCGCTTGACTACCTGGGGAGGAGAGTTCAGCCTCTTACAAAGGAGGGTAGGGGCGAAGGCAATGGCACCCCACTCCAGTACTCTTGCCTGGAAAATCCCATGGACGGAGGAGCCTGGTAGGGCTGCAGTCCATGGGGTCGCTAAGAGTCAGACATGACTGAGCGACTTCACTTTCACTTTTCACTTTCATGCATTGGAGGAGGAAATGGCAACCCACTCCAGTGTTCTTGCCTGGAGAATCCCAGGGACGGCGGAGCCTGGTGGGCTTCTGTATATGGGGTCGCACAGAGTCGGACACGACTGAAGCGACTTAGCAGCAGCAGCAGCAGCAGCAGCATGTCCACCAAACTAAATTACAAACCCCTTAGAGCGACCTTCTCCTCCCGCCTTCAATCTTTCCCAGCATCAGGGTCTTTTCAAATGAGTCGGCTCTTTGCATTAGGTGGCCAAAGGATTGGAGTTTCAGCTTCAACATCAGTCCTTCAAATGAATATTCAGGACTGAGTTCTTTTAGGATGGACTGGTTGGATCTTCTTGCAGTCCAAGGGATTCTCAAGAGTCTTCTCCAACACCACAGTTCAAAAGTATCAATTCTTTGGCGCTTCCCCTTCAGAGAAGGGGAGGACAGAGGATGAGTTGGTTGGATGGCATCACCGACTCAGTGGACATGAGTTTGAGTAAACTTCAGGAGTTGGTGGTGGACAGGGAGGCCTGACAGGCCTGGAGAATTCCCTGGAGAGAGGAGCCTGGTGGGCTACAGTCCATGGGGTCGCAAAGAGTCGGACACAACTGAGCAACTGAACTGAATTTCTAAAGACTATGCCACCCATACCCCACCCAGAGATGGGGGAGCTGGGGCATAGCCCTCCCTTCGAAGGCCTCCTTCCCTCCCGAGAGGCTACAGCCCTTCACATTTAGCATTAAGTAAACAAAACCATGGCTTCTCAGGTGGCTGTAGTGGTAAAGAACCTGCTTGCCAGTGCAGTAGATGTAAGAGACACAGATTCAATCCCTGGGTGGGGGAGATCCCCTGGAGGAGGGCATGGCAACACACTCCAGTATTCTTGCCTAGAGAATCCCATGGACAGAAGAGCCTAGCGGCTTACAGCCCATAGGATGCCAAGGAGTCTGACACGACTGAAGCGATTTAGCTCACGCGCAGACATCTCAAGTTAATGAATTTAGTGCTTTTTCAGTAGTCTCATTGAAATCAGGGAGGCCATTGATGGCTTGATGGTCAAAATATCCTTTGTTTCCTGATACTGAAGGCAACATTCTTTGTTCACACCACCTTCACAGATTCCCAATCAATAGGTGAGGATGGGCCTGAGAATTTGCTTAACAAGCTCCTGGGTGATGCAGATGCTGTCAGTAGAGGCACTTCCCCTTTTGCTGGGGTTTAGTTTGTCTGCCTAATTTCCTGGAAGTGGAGAAAGCCGGGGTTGCGCTTTTCTTTTGTGGATTGTTATTGCTCTAACCAGTACCCTGGAGAGGGCCCCAGATCACTCAGACTAGCACTGCAAGGACAGGCTGGAGAGGCGGTGTGGGCAGCAGCAGTGATGCTTAAAAGCGTGGAAGTGCCTCTGCTGTCTGGATCTGGGAGCCTCTCTTGTGGGTGGTTAGCCTTCCTCAGCTGCCCCGAAGCCGGCCTCTGACCTTAAAGCACCACAGATTAGGACAGGAAAGCCTGGTGGGGAATGGACCTGCATTATGGACAGCCTAGCAGCATGTCTGGGAAGAAAGTTACCCCCAAGCCCCTGGTCTGCTCTTAGAACTCTTTGAGTGTGTTCTAGGTCACTGCCCACTTTGCATGGTCAGATTAACTATTTACCCAAAAAAATTTACTTCCAATTTTATTGCCTCTGGGCACTAGCATTAAGGCAAAAGCTTTGGAGTCAAAAGCCTTGAGCTGAACTGCCCTTCCTGGAGGTATAATTGTGTAGGAAACTGGAAGGTTATACTTGCCTTCCCTGAGTCTAATTCTTCGTGGATTAAGTGAACTGGGTTGTTATGGGGGTCATGATATAATATGCATGAAAATATGTTAGCAGACTGTGCCCATGTTCATTAGCCTCCAAGTAGAAGAAAATGCTTTGAATATTCTAGGTTTTTATTTCACCCATAGAATGAATTGCCTTCCCTCCTCTGCTTCTTTTGTGGAGGCAGGCCTGGCTTCCCAGGACTACTATTTTCAAGCTCGGTATCTCTGGTACAAGTAAGTGGGTAGTAACCTTGGAGTTCAAAGGATAATCTCTTTGATTCAGACTTTAAGTTCCTATTCAGTTCAGTTCAGTTCAATCACTCAGCCGTGTCCGACTCTTTGAGACCCCATGGACTGCAGCATGCCAGGCTTCCATGTCCGTCACGAACTCCCAGAGTTTACTCAGACTCATGTCCATTGAGTCGGTGATGCCATCCAACCATCTCATCCTCTGTCGTTACCTTCTCCTCCTGCCTTCAATCTTTCCCAGCATCAGGGTCTTTTCCAGTGAATCAGTTCTTCCCATCAGGTGGCCAAAGTATTAGAGTTTCAGCTTCAGTATCAGTCCTTCCAGTGAACACCCAGGACTGATCTCCTTTAGTATGGACTGGTTGGATCTCCTTGCAGTCCGAGGGACTCTCAAGAGTCTTCTCCAACACCACAGTTCAAAAGCATCAATTCTTCGGCGCTCAGCTGTCTTCACAGTCCAACTCTCACATCCATACATGACCACATCAGGATGGAGAGTGAATCTGGAGGGACAAAGGGAAAGAAGCCCACCCACAGACCACCTTTGTCCCTGCCTAGGGGGCTTGGGAGGGCCATCCTCACCAAATATGTTCTAAGGGCATGGTAGGAAGCAAAATTCAGAATAAGGTTCTATTCTTGTGTGTGTGTGTGGTCGGAGGGAGGGCAGCTTAGTTTCCCAGTTCCCTGGCCAGGGATCAAACCCATGCCCCCTGTATTGGGAGCACGGAGTCTTAACCATTGGACCATCAGGGAAGCTCCAATAAGGTTTTCTCTTGATTCTATCCTTAAATCCACCTTTCTCCACATACCAGTTATTTGGGACTATCTGATTCAACCCTCATTTCTGGCTGAGTTCAAAAGTCTTGGTGTAATTAACAGAAAAAATACTAGTCTAATTGAATATCTATGGCTCACACTAGGGAAAGAGAAGAGACAAAGCATAACTCAGGGAAAGAAGGGACAGGAAAAATGGGAGAAGAAATGCATGAAATCCTGATAGTTTTTTGTTTTTTTCCCTTTTTTTTCTCCTCCTCCTCCTCCTACCTGGACCCTGATAGTTTTGATGGAAAAAATTTATGACTCTAGCAATTGGGAAAATCAGAAATTATTGGTGTCCACTTACAATCAGGGACTAGATGTTAATTGCATGCACTTCCTTACACATAGAGTGACAATAAGGAGTGATTACAGGTCCTTGGAGTCAGCCAGCTGGCCCCTTTAGTATATAGAGAGCTGGTTGCAGCTGCATTTCAAGGGTGTTTGGTCCAACTGCTACCGGTAGAGATGTCCGGGAACCAAATGTCACTTGCATTGCCCTCCCCAACCAGCTGTCACTGAGAGAAAGCCATGCTCCACACTCAGCCCCCAGGGACCTTCTGCCACAATCAGAGCCTCTTTAGGGATATAAAATACGCCATGGGAAAAGGGTAGGTAGATATTTATATCTGTGTTCCGGGGGTGAAACAGTAACTGTAGCGATATGCTGCACCTTCTAAAAAGTCGTCAGAGGCAAGACATTCTTTAAATAGTTCTGTTTCCCTCTCCTAGTTAATGTGAGGAATCACGATTTCCCGGTCTTTAACAGAGATGTTTAATTCTCATGCAAGTTAAAAAAGAATAAGGAGACGGACTTGTGATTTTTCAGCAAAAGCATGTGTTTGAGCTGGAAAAGAACCACAGAGATGCTTCATCCGCACGTCTTACTCTGCAAATAGATGAGCTGAGATTCAGTTTGGATCAGAAGTCATGGCTCAGGTTAGTGGAAGAGACTGGTGGACATCCGGGCTATGACAGGTCCAGCGTTGTTCTCCTTTTCTTGGGAACACTGTTTCGCCTCCCCCACTCCAACAGTGTGGCTGCAGAGGGGCTCCCCATCTTGAAGGTCTCACCCTACTCTTGACCTATCCCAGAGGCGGGCTCACATCAGTCTTAGCCACCACCTTCCTGGCCACACAGACTGGTTCGAGATGAGCCAGGTGTCCAAAGGAGAGCCTGTCCAAGTCCATTCCTGGAATGCTTCAGGTCAAAGCTTGGGAGAGAATCTGCCCACCCCTTCCTCTTGAATCATGAGCCCAGAACTGTCATCAGTCAGGTATCCAGCTCTGTGGAATAGCCTGCATGACTCTGATCCTCAGGGAGAAGCAAGATGTGAGGCAGAGATCGAGAGTAACAGCAGTACCTCAGTTATCCCTGTTCCCAGTTCTGTGGGCACCCCTCTCAACGTGCTCCCAGTAAACCCCGCTGGTGTTTAAGCTAGTTAGAATCAAGTGTCTGTCACTAACTCCCAAGGGTCCTAAAATACAGATTCCAATCTAGAACCTCAGTTTCTTGCTCCTAAATACAGTGGTCATACCACTACACCAAATTGTTGAAATATAACACCATACATTTGATAAAGTCTGATGCTGCTGCTGCTGCTGCTGCTAAGTCGCTTCAGTCGTGTCCAACTCTGTGCGACCCCATAGACAGTCTACCCACTCCAGTATTCTGGCCTGGAGAATTCCATGGACTGTACAGTCCCTGGGGTCGCAAAAAGTGGGACATGACTGAGTGACTTTCACTTTCTTTTCACTTTTCACATTTGATAATGCCTTGAGGCATTCAAGCTATAATCTCTCAAGGGGGCTAACTCTGGAGAATGACAATATAAGGGAAGAATATATTTCCAGTATACAATTCTAAAGTCAGTCTCTTGCTTTCTTTCCAAGCACTCTTTTGTTTCCCCCAGTTCTTTTCTTTTCTTTTTTTTTTTTTGGTATATAACCAGAGGAAGGTCTTGGGAAATAGTTTTTATTATAAACTGCATCAAACCTACCAAACATCTAAACGCAACACAGACTGATCCAAAAGTGAAGATTGTGACTCCTGGATCTGGAATAATATGGCAGAGTCCTAAAGTATCACAGTATGGCTTATGTATCTTTCAAGAGATTTGAGGCAATGTTGCATCTATGGTAGAAGGACTGGAAGGTAACATTAAAGAAAATTCACATTGAAGAAAATATAGTAAAATAACTAAGAAATATAAAAGGTGAGGAAAAAATAAGAGGCATAAGCAATCAATGCAAGAGACCCAATATCTGACTAACAGGCAGTCCAAACACACAGGAGAGACAAAATGAAGGAGAACAAATAATCAAAAGAATAGCAACCCACTCCAGTATTCTTGCCAGGAGAATCCCATGGACAAAGGAGCCTGGTGGGCTACAGTCCATAGGGTCACAAATAGTTGGATGCGACTGAAACAACTTAACACACACTCACACACAATAATACAATTTCTCAGCTAAACATGTGACTCTTTAGATGGAAAGGATATACCAACTGCCCAGCCAAAGAACAAAATAATCTCACATTATGACTTAGCATTGTAAAATATCCGAACTTCAACCTTCAGAAAAGATTCCAAAGTTTCAAAGAAAAGAAAAAGGTGCAAGAATCAGAGTGGCTTTAGACTCCTCATCAACAGCTCAATTTCAGAAGCTGGAGAAGTTCAAAATTTAGAGGGCAAGTAATTTTCAGGTTGGAATCGCTTATCACTGTAATCTTGATCCATGTATAGTGGACATTTTTAGACATAACTGAACTTTTATTATCTTTTAATCATTTTTATTTACTTATTTTCTATTTTGGGCTGCACTGGGTCTTCATTACTTTGTGTGGGCTTTCTCTAGTTTCTACGAGTGTGAACTACTCTTCCTTGCAATGTGTGATCATCTCACTGCAATGGGTTCTCTTATTGTGGAGCAGAAGCTCTAGAGTGAGCGGGCTTCAGTAGCTGCAGCTCGCAGGCTCTAGAGCGTGGACGCAGGAGCAGCGGCACAGGGGTTTACTTGCTCCATGGCATGTGGGATCTTCCTGGGCCAGGGATGGAACCCGAGTCCCCGGCATTGGCAGGTGGATTCTTATCCACTGCGCCACCAGGGAAGTTCAACTGAACTTTTAAAATGTATCTTGAACATATCCTTTCTTATTCAAATATGTGCTGCAACAAGGAATGTGGCATGCATCAGATCAGATCAGATCAGTTGCTCAGTCGTGTCCGACTCTTTGCGACCCCATGAATCGCAGCACGCCAGGCCTCCCTGTCCATCACCAACTCCCGGAGTTCACTCAGACTCATGTCCATCACAGTTAAAGAAAAGCAAATATTTAATGTTTTTAATATATTCTCTACCACACTCATTTTTTGACTGCACTGAAAACAAATACCTCAGCTATCAGATTGATAAAATTCAAAAGTTCGACACCGTAATTTGTTGCCCAGACTATTGTGCAGGAAAGCAGGCAGTTTCCTACCCAGTAAGAATACAGACTTTATAAGCTCTGTAGAAAGGAATTTGTCTACAAATATACCTTAGTTTGTAATATTCTATTTTGGAATCATGTAAATATAATAATAAATATTACATAACCATAAAACTAAATATTTAAAAAGTGATCTCTACATATTGAAATATCTAATATATTTAATGGTGGCATAACTTCATAGGTAGAACTATTTTAAGTGACTTTAAAACATGAAGTTGAGGGAATTCCCCGATGACCCAGTGGTCAGGACTTGGCACTTTCATGCTGGGGCCCCTGGCTTGATCTCTGTTTGGGAAATTGAAATCCCAAAAGCCACTCAGTATGACCAAAATAAATAAATAAATAAATTTGACTATATATATTTTGATGGAGATACTCTAAGGACCAAAAAAAAACCCCAAAACAAGAAGCAAAAACAAATAAAACAAACAAAAATCCCTGCTTCCTCACAAAAGATCGTAAATTGTTTTCAGTAATCATGTTCTTATTGATATTGATATTATTATTCTAAGGGCTTCCCTCATAGTTCAGTTGGTAAAGAGTCTGCCTGCAATGCAGGAGACCCCAGTTTGATTCCTGGATCGAAGGAAATGGCAACCCACTCCAGTATTCTTGCCTGGAGAATCGCATGGACAGAGGAGCCTGGTGGGCTACAGTCCATGGCGTCGCAAGAGTCAGACACGGCTGAGCGATTAAGCACACATTATTCTGAGACTGTGTATGCATTGTGTATTAAGTATTACTTGGGGAGAATAGGATTTTAAGTTTTGGGAAAAAGAGATGCAGCTACGGAAGTTAAGCTTAAGGAAAGCCTCTGTGGTGATGATTTTGAATTTAAAAGTATCAGTATGAGAAAAGGGCTTCCCAGGTGGCGCTAGTGGTAAAGAACCCACCTGCCAATGCAGGAGCCACAAGAAATGAAGGTTTGATCCCTGGGTTGGGAAGATCCCCTGGAAGAGGGAATGGCAACTCACTTCAGTATTCGTTCCTGGAGAAGGCCATGGACAGAGGAACCTGGCAGGCTATGGTCTATATGGTCACAAAGAGTCGGAGACAACTAAAGCGACTTAGCACATATGAGAAAAAGGGGAAAAAAATTAAAATAGAAAAAAAAATGTATCAGTATGAACTCATGATTTTTTTTTTTTTTTTTGCTTTAAAGAATAAACAATTCCTATCTCTCTAGGTTGAACAGGCCTTAACACTAACCAACTCAGTAGCAATTAACACCTTTAACATCCAGATTATGATAGCTGAATATTTCCCACTAAAAAACCAGTAGTCCTTGGAGAAATGGCTGAATCCTCGATCTGGGATAAAAAAATCTACAAAATGAGCCTGGAACATCTTGTCTTCCAAAAAGCAAAAAAGCTATAGAACCCAAACAAAGCAAACTTCCAATATAACCAACATGAGGAGGCTCTCACTCTCCAAATAGGAGGTAAACTGTGCCTTGGTAAAGACAGTAGCTGTAACGGATGGGACACACAAGAAGGCTTCATTGCACACGCTCAAAACAAACAAAACCTCTCACTGTTCACTGCTGAAGGATGCTAGAAAGCCCAACTATTATTTTGAAAACTGGCAAATAGAAGAAGTAAATCAACATTTATCCCACCTTGATATGAACTGTATTTGAGGTAACCAGATAGTTCATAAACAAAGATATTTTTCCTTTTTTGGTTTGTTTATTTAGAAGGATGGTAGCTAATAAGTGAAAAAGAAATGATAGAATAAGGAAATCACGATTTTTATTTTTCAGAGGACATAGGTTCCATCCCTGGTTAGGGAACTAAAATCCTGTAAGCCTTGTGGGCACACACAAAAAAGAGAAATTATCATTTTTACTATATTTAATGGATCTTCCCTGGTGGCTCAGACGGTAAAGCGGTCTTCCTACAATGCGGGAGACCTGAGTTCAATCACTGGGTTGGGAAGATCTCCTGGAGAAGGAAATGCAACCCACTCCAGTATTCTTGCCTGGAAAATCCCATGGAAGGAGGAACCAGGTAGGCTACAATCCATGGGATCGCAAAGAGTTGGACACGACTGAGCACTTTCACTTTTCAATGGATCTCAACAATGAATATCACTGGTTGATAATATTGCACAGAAAAGACACAACCAGACATTATGTGTCTCCTGAAGGTAGGACACCACAACACCGATGAGGTATTCTTGTCAATAAAAAATTGAACCTAAATCTGATCCAGCCTCTAGGTCTAACTTCACTTTCCAGGAAATGCAGGGAATGGGGAACATGACTAACACAACGTGGGCTCTAACTGGCAGACTCTTCAGAGTCGATAACTCTTTTCCCCAACAAAGAAATTCCAAATTTTAAAAAAAGTAGGAGGAAGACGGAGCCTACAAATTTAACAAAACTTGAGACTCATTTCAACCAACGGCAACACATGCAACTCATTTCCTCCTGATTTGAACAAATAACTGTAAAAGAAATTATGAGGCAAACTGGAAAAATTATAGTGTTGACTGGATGTTTGATGGAATTAACTATTTTTAGGTGGGATAACAGTACCACGGTTTTACTTTAAAAATTTTTTTTCCTTTAGAGATACATACTGAAATATTTACAGATGAAATGATGTATTAGAATTTGCTACACAATAGTCCAGAATGAGGGGAGTGAATGGAGCTACAGATGCCAAGTTACTTAAGACTTGATGGTTGTTGAAGTTGTGATGATTCCATGGAGTTTTAAAATACTATTCTTGCTGCTTTTGCAAAAGTTTAAAATTGCCTATGATAAAAAATAATTTAAGTCATGAAAATTTTGAATTTTCTCTGTTATATACCCATGCTTGTTAAATATTAAAAAGTAACTTTTTACCAAAAATCTTTGACAACAATGGATACCCCAGAGAGAGGCACTGTGTTTAAGGATTTGTATACCCACAACACTGTTTGCCCCATGTGGCAGGCTGAATAATAGTCCCCCGCCTCCAATATCTACATCTAATCCCTGGAACCCGTGAATATGACTTCATATGGCAAAAAGAGACTTTGCAGATATAACTGAACTCCGGATTCTGGATGGAGAGATTTCCTGGATTGTCTGGGTGGTCAAAATGGCGTGGGTACCTTCATAGGTAGGAAGAGAGAGAGTTGATGCAGAAAAAGAAGGTGACGTGACAACGGAAAGGTCTAAGGGAAACACATGACAAGGAATGAGGACAGGGACTTCTCGGGGGGTCCAGAGGCTAAGTTTCCACACTCCCAATGCAGGGGGCCAGGTCCGACCCCACACACCACACCTAACAGTTAGGCACACCACAGGGTGCTGCGGCTAAGACCTGGTGCAGCCAAATAAATAGATATTAAATATATATATATATATATATATATTTTTTTTTTTTTAAAGGAAAGAGGACAGCCTCCAGAAGCTGGAAAAGGCAAGGACACAGATTTCTCCACAGGGTGACCAGAAGGAAACAGTCTTGGCTACATCTTGATTTTAGCCCCAGAACTCATTATGAATTTCTGACTTCCAGGAGTGTAAGATAATTGTTATTATTTTTCAGTCACTAAGTCATGCCTGACTCTGGGACCACATGGACTGCAGCACGCCAGGCTCCCCTGTCCTTCACTATCTCCCAGAGTTTGCTCAAACTCGCGTCCATCGAGATGCCATCCAACCATCTCATCCTCTGTTGTCCCTTCTCCTCCCACCTTCAATCTCTCCCAGCATCAGGGTCTTTTCCAATGAGTCAACTCTTCGCATCAGGTGGCCAAAGTATTGGAGTTTCAGCTTCAGCATCAGTCCTTCCAATGAACACCCACGACTGATTTCCTTTAGGATGGACTGGTTGGATCTCCTTGCAGCCCAAGGGACTCTCAAGAGTCTTCTCCAACTCCACAGTTCAGCCCCAGAACTCATTTTGAATTTCTGACTTCCAGGACTGTAAGATAGTAAATCTATGTTATTTTAAGCCACTAAGTCTGTGGTAATTTGTCATGGCAACCACATAACATGACTGCATACCAGTCTGCAAGTTCAAGGTGTCCTGGGCAGAGCATGGAGGCTGTCCTACCTGGCTGTTATCCCTCTAAAAGAGGCTTCCAATCCCCGAGCAGAGTATTGTGAGAATCGCAGGAAACACAGAGCAGAGCAGCCAGCTCAGGCACTGCTCAGCCAGTGTTTGCTCTCCCCTTTCTTCTCTTCACCTTCTGCCCTGTACTCGGTCTGCGGCCACAAGGCTAGCTAACAAGTGTGCGCATCTCCTGTAAAAGAAAACACGGAAGGAAAGACAACTTTACCTTCGAGTTTGGGTTTATAAATTAAAGTGAGAAGAAAAGCAAGGCCAACTGTCAAGGTCTTGGAGGTCTTTGTTAATAGGAACATGTCATTGTTATCTCAGAGAGCTGACCTTGATGGGAGTATTAGTTCTTACTTATGTCAAAGGAGAAAACACGCTTTAAATCTGTTTTCCTAGCAGGCAAATTCCATGGGGTTTTTAAAAGTCAAGATGATTACCAGAGCAATCAATGAATTCATTTGAACAATCGGTGTTTTGTCTGAAGTGAAAATTTCAAGCTGATGAAATTAAAGTGTGTTCAATTGGAAAATGTATCAAGGAAGGGAGGGAGGGAGGGATGGAGGAAGGAGAAAGAGGGGGAAAGGGGAGGGGGTAGAGGGCAGGGAAGGAGGGAAGGCTGATGTTACTCTGCGTCAACATGACTGCGTCACCAGAAGCCCAGATATCTCATTAAACAGTGTCTCTGGGTGTGTCTGTGAGAGTTTTTCACATTGCTATGCTATGCTATGCTAAGTCACTTCAGTCATGTCCGACTCTGTGTGACCCCATAGATGGCAGCCCACCAGGCTTCCCCGTCCCTTGGATTCTCCAGGCAAGAACACTGGAGTGGGTTGCTGTTTCCTTCTCCAATGCATGAAAGTGAAAAGTGAAAGTGAAGTCGCTCAGCCGTGTCCGACTCTTAGCAACCCCATGGACTGCAGCCTACCAGGCTCCTCCGTCCATGGGATTTTCCAGGCAAGAGTACTGGAGTGGGGTGCCATTGATGTATGGCAAAAACCATCACAATATTGTAAAGCAATTATCCTTTAATTCAGTTCAGTTCAGCTCAGTCGCTCAGTTGTGTCCGACTCTGCGACCCCATGGACTGTTGCATGCCAGGCCTCCCTGTCTATCACCAACTCCCAGAGCTTACTCAAACTCATGTCCATTGAGTCGGTGATGCCATCCAACCATCTCATCCTCTGTCGTCCCCTTCTCCTCCTGCTCTCAATCTTTCCCAGCATCAGGGTCTTTTCAAATGAGCCAGTTCTTCCCATCAGGTGGCCAACGTGTTGGAGTTTCAGCTTCAGCATCAGTCCTTCCAATGAATATTCAGGACTGATTTCCTAGACCAGACTGGTTGGATCTCCTTGCAGTCCAAGAGACTCTCAAGAGTCTTCTCCAACACCACAGTTCAAAAGCATCAATTCTTTGGTGCTCAGCATTCTTTATAGTCCAACTCTCACATCCATACATGACCACTGGAAAAACCATAGCTTTGACCACATGGACCTTTGTAGGTGGCCTGAATTTATCTGGGTTCACTGCCTACACCATCAATGCCCAGCTTTCCTCTGGCACTGTAGACTTGAGTCAAGAAGACTAGAAAGTCAGGATCTTGGAGGGAAAGTCCCCGTGACAGTGTGTGTTTTGACTTCATCACTAATTCTCAAAAGCTAAATTTTAGGGAGCTTATCACATTTAGTCCTGCTCATTTCCAGTACTTGGAATGCTCCTCTTGCTTGTATCTCTGCTCTTAGAAAAGTGAGTGTACAACTTGGAGTCAGGCCCTGACCAAATGAATCCTTGTCGAGTCTGTCATCAGCCAAGGACTGGTGAACCCTGGGGCCCTGTTTCCCAAGAACACAATCCATGCGGGTTCTTGACCTGGAAAACAGTTTCCCCAGTCTGAACAGAGGCAGCTGACTGCTTGGTTCTTGGAAGCGCACATGAAAGCTGGGACGTGCACCCCCTTGGAGCAGGGTGTTCTTTGGGTTTAATGAAGTGGTGATGTGTCCATGACAGAGGTTGCAAGTTCAAGGCTGACATCATTCAGGTTCCACCCTCAGATAAGAAATCTAGGCCAGTGATTTGCTGGTTGCTTAACGGTACCAAGAGCTGCCTTAATGCAAGTCAAGCCTGGCAATGCCAGGCTCTTGATTTGGTTCAATTAATTATTTAGGGCCCAAAGTGGTTGCCCTTTCTAGTCCTAGTCCACATCTTATCTTTCGAGGGTCCTGGAGGGAATCTGTTTTCTTGTCTGGATGCTGAGGGCCAACCAGCACTTGCACAGGGACCTCAGGCTCCCGCCTCGTACTCTGTTTGTTTTGGAGCTGCATCAAGCCAGGCAGGATAGATTGCTCTACTTGAACTCTAAAGATGTCAGGCACACCCCCCGACCTTCCTCCCAGCCCCACAGCTCTGATAAGTGAGGAGGCCTTGAGTTCAGAGACCCACAGACATACTTGGATGATTTTACACAAATCAGCGGGGCCATCTCCTGGGCGAGCTCGGAGCAGCTCCGGAAGGGCCACCGGGCAGCAACGCAGGCATGGCCAACAGAACCAACATCTCTGCCCCGTACTACAGCTACGAATACTACCTGGACTACTTGGACCTCATGCCCGTGGATGAGAAGAAGCTGAGAGCCAATAAACGTGAGTCCTGAACTGGGGAAGCCGGCCGATCAGAGGCCGGGGGTTGGCGCAAATGGCTTTTCTCCATTCACTTATGAATCCCGGGATATCACGAGAAAGCCAGAATGGGACTCTGAACTCACAGACAGAAGGGAATGGAGGGTGTATCTATTATCTTCTGTAATAAGTTGAAAACTAGCCTCTTGAGAAACTAAGCCACTTTGGGGGCAGACTACACTGGTAAGACAGATTTCTCGATAGAGTTATGTTTGTCTAGGGCTCCAATAACTAGATGAGTTTCTTCAAACTGTAGATTTCGAGTTTTCTGTTGTCTCCATGTAGATGTGGGAGAGAGCTACTGTGTTCACTTCTAAGATGTGTGACTAATTCTTATTAAAAATAACCAGCTTCATCTTCATGGTCTCAGGAAGGACCACCAGACAAGTTAACAGCTTTTTCTTCATCTTAATCTGCCCAGTCTTTATCTCTGAAGTAACTCGGTAGTTTCTCAATAATCTTCTCTGATTATTCCAGTTACTCAGACCAGATAACAAGTCAGATGAGGAAATAAGCATAAAAAACAAAACGAAAACAAAGTTCCGGGAACCCATCCTTTCTGCCTATCCTGAAGTCCCTCAGGTTTCAGGAACTTCACTACAATTACACATAATGTCTGTCAAAAATAAATGCGTCCTTAGAAAGAACACAATGCTTCCCATATGAAAAGAAACAGTCTGTTACAAACCAGCTCAAAACTGAAATTCACATCACTGGTATTATTTAATAAAAGGAGGCAGAGCCCTGGCAGGGTCCTTGGGGAAAGTTCTATAGAATGTCTGGTCAGGAAGTGTTCTGTTTCCTGTGTCACATCCACCTTCCAGAAGTGAAGGACTTCTGTTTCATGTTTGCTGAGGACTTCCTGTATTCCTGACACTGTAGCAAAACTTTTGGGGGGACAATAGATTTGGTGTGTTTTCTGATACAAGCTATATACCCATGAAATGAAAATGCAGTTTCTTCACATGTAACTCACAATATGGAAGACATAGAGTAATAGGGAGAAAATGGCAGATTTGAAATAAAAGCCCACTCACAGATATTATCAAAAGTTCAGAACTTCAAGATCCATGCTGACCTGGACAACATACAGATGTGCATTCAGGAAGGACTTTTTAAAATGAGCACAAATTAAATAAAATTCTGGCTCAGCTTCTGACACCTCACTCATCACCTGGGCTCCAAAGTTGATCCCCGCTGCTTTGTGTTGGGGGGCTGTTTGCAACTTCAGGAGCTTAGAACACACGATCTCAATCTTCGCCCCTGCCCATTACCCACAGGTAACTTACATTTCTGGGGAAAATGGCTGGTGTTCTCTAAATTGTGTGTGAGGTTTGAGATGTTCTTTTTTTTTTTTTTTTTTGCACTTTGAACTAGAGTCGGACATTTACAACCTGGGGAACTAGATATGAGGTCAAATAAGTTCTTCCTCAAATTCCCGAACGCAATAACAATTATTTCAGTAAGGAATCTTGCCAGAGAGACCAGTCACTGTCCCCACCCTGGACAACCTAGATATTGAGGACTTTTGACACTCACAGGGAGAGGCCAGGCTCTGTGTCCCTCCTATGAAAAGTAAGTATCAATTGGTATTTTTATAGAAAGTATTCAAGTTATACATCTTAGGGGACTGGCTAAATAGCTCATTCATATCTGCATACAGAGTATAGAAAACATGATATCTACAATTTGAAGAAACCTACCCAGCTTACTGGAACTCCAAACAAATACATTAAACTCTATTAAGAAATACATTTTAAGGGAATTCCCTGGTGGTCTAGTGGTTGGAACTGGGTGCTTTCACTGCCCAGGGTCCAGGGTTCAATTCCTGGTCAGGGTTATAATAAGATCCCACAAGCCATGTGGTATGGCCAAAAATAAACAAACAAACAAATAAAAAAGTTTTAAGTCTCATTTATTGAGAAAAAAGGAAATCCATCTTAAAAGAATATTTTGTCTCAAAAGTATCTTAGAAAGATACAGTGTATCACAAAAGTGTCTTAGAAAGTTAATTCTAAATTTATCACAAAGGCTGCCAAATACCATTTTATACCCAAGTCCTAGGTATCAGGAATCTTTGACATCCACAGAGAGAGGTGCTTTTTCTGGGCTCCTTTACTCCTGTTTGTGTCTCACATATCCCAGGCTTCATGTCCTG
Source organism: Bos grunniens (assembly GCF_055505025.1). Classification (NCBI taxonomy): domain Eukaryota; kingdom Metazoa; phylum Chordata; class Mammalia; order Artiodactyla; family Bovidae; genus Bos; species Bos grunniens. The sequence goes on from NC_141165.1 coordinate 154,265,840, forward strand.
ATTTTTATTTCTATTGTCTCTGGGAAAGAAATTTGGGGCTAGGCAAAACTCCATCCCCCGCTGGGGTGTTTGCACCTTGAATAGGTTAATTGTCTAGTTTTTGTTGTTTTTTCCTGGGTGACCAGCCATGGACCAGTGACTCTGTCGAGTCTAGGTACATGGACTCTAAGCCTGTTGGCTGTAATTCACATCTTAACTCTGCCACTTACTAGCTCTGTGTCTTGGGTAAGTAAGCTGGTGAGCCCAGGCCAGATTCAGGAGGAGGGAATTAGATGGGTTCTAGTGCAAGAAGGGTTAAAAATGGGAGGCAGAGGACTTCCCTGGAGGTCCAGTGGCTCAGACCTTGTGCTTCCAGGGCAGGGGGCAGGGGTTCACTCCCTGGGGAACTCAGATGCTGCATGCCGTGTGGCACAGCCAAAAATAAGCAAAACAACAAACTGGAGGCAGTCTTTTCAGTTCACCATAAACAAGAAAAATATGGCAGATGGCAAGATGTGCTCCAAAGAAAAGTCAAATGGGAAAGGTGGCTAGGAGAGCGGGGACCCAAGGGTGGAAGGCGGCTGGTGAAGGCCTAACCTGTGGCCTGTGCAGAGCTGAGAGATTAAGTCTTGACGATGTCTTGGGAAGGAACCTTTTAGGAACACCAAGGGCCAAGGCTCTGAAGCAGAGGAGTGCCTGGTATATTCCAGGAATGACAAAGAGACTGCAGTGACTATTCCTTATATTTTGGGGAGCTACTTTTGAAAACTATCTTTTTCTCTTAAAATGGAAACCACCTTATTATTTCATAAGTCCACACAACCCATCCATCAACAGGAAAAAAAAAGAAATACGAGCTGCTGCTGCTGCTGCTATGTCGCTTCAGTCGCGTCTGACTCTGTGCGACCCCATAGACGGCAGGCCACCAGGCACCCCCACCCCGTCCCTGGGATTCTCCAGGCAAGAAGACTGGAGTGGGTTGCCATTTCCTTCTTCAAAGCATGAAAGTGAAAAATGAAAGTGAGGTCGCTCAGTCGTGTCCGACTCTTAGTGACCCCATGGACTGTATATAGTCACTAGCAGTCTGTTAATGAAAGAAAGGAATGTCTTAAAACTCAGAATGGCACGAGGCCCCTCACCCATAAGATTCATTTTGGGATAATCTTGGCACCAAATGGTTCAACCTGGGCCATAAAATGATTAACTTGAATCTTGAAGAAGGGCAGACCACCATACAAATAGCTTCATTTACATAGATTAGGGGAACAATATCTGAGTATAACATACTGGTTTGTCAAGTAGGTTCTGAGCCAAGAGGCGGAACCGACTTGGAGACAGAGTCTGGGGTAAATGCATAGTACATTAGCATAGCTTAAGACAAACATTTCCATAAGAAAAAGGCCTTGGTTATCTCTAGGTTTGAGAATAGTTAACTTCAGGCGAAACCAGGTGTCCTTATGGCAACACAGTATTTTAAGAGAAACCTCCTTTTAAATTTGTATAGAGAAGGAAAAAATATCGCTAGTTTGTTTCCTCCTGCCGCTTAAGAGAGATAAAAATGTCTGACACTTGCAGGCTATTTCCTCCCTTTGGAGACCCCTGGCCTTCCTGCCTGTTACCCTCTCACTCTGTTACTTGGGTTTGAAGGTAGAGAAAGGTAGGTGTGAGTCCAGGTGAGCTTGGACAGAGGTCAGCCACAGAAGGCAGGTGACCTCCGTTGCTGACAAATGCAACTTTCTCTCCTTGCCAGTTTCTCTGGGTTGGATCTCCATCCCAGTCAAACAAATCACAAACCGTCACGCCCCAGGTCTGTGCACATGAAGGACAGAAGGATGCCAGGAATGCTTTAGGGGGAGACAGAGAGGCAAAGCTCTCCCTCAGACCACCTCACTAGAAGGTCCCCTGGGGCAGCGGGTTGGCATGGTGAAGGCCAGATTGGGTTTGACTTATGTCAAGTTGAGAAAAAGACAAAAATAGAAGAAAAAAGTACCCAAGTTCATGTGTTAACCTAACAAGCAGGAAGGATTTTAAGATTTTTGTGTTCATGCCCAGATGGTGGAATTTATTCCATCATGGTTGGACGGATAATTGGAAAGATCTCGGGATGCAGACACATTTTTATGAGCCTTCAACGCTGAGTTGAAGGCTGTGGGTTGCCCTTCCTCAGGGAAGGCTTGAAATCTGGCGTGTGATTCTGTTACAGGGACTTCACAAAGACTGTCACCCCTGTGATTTTCAGACATGGCTTCTGTTTCATGGAAATGTTAAGAATCTCCCTAATACTGTCAAAAAGTTGGAAAACAGAAATCTGTCTCCTGAGACCCTGCCTGAACAAACGGATTCCACATTTGATTCTGTTCCTTTTTCAGAGGCTAAGCTCTGGAGAAAAAAAAGACAATCTCATATTCCCATCTTACAGTGACAATACAGATAATGTTAATACAGTGAGTCTCCAAATACTGGTTGAATGCTCCCTTGCAGGGAGTGTGGAGGCGGACTGATTTCCCTTGGGTAGTGCCTGGCCTTACCTGGTATTATTTACCTCTTAGGTCAGTATGTCTTCTTCCTTTAATTACCAGTTAGAAAAAATTTGTCATAGCCCACACTGACTTCTGCTGAGGCACTGCCTCTGGCAGCTTCAATAATAAGGCAGTCTGTTCATCTGCTTCTCCAACAGCTGGGAGAAGAAGAACAAAAACACATCACTAACCAATCTCTTCTGAACAATCACTAGCCAATTTCTTCTGAACACAGTGAATAGACTTTAGGGTAAAGATTGATTTCTATAAATCTTCTCTCCTGGTCAGAGCAATCAAGTTCAAGTTATTGTGGCTGTTCAGTCACTCAGTCGTGTCCAACTCTTTGCGACCCCATGGACTTCAGCATGCCAGGTTTCCCTGTCCTTCACCATTTCCCAGAGTTTGCTCAAACTCACGTCCATTGAGTCGATGATGCTATTCATCTCTTTCAGTCAGGTTACAACTTGTTCTTTTTTCCTGGTTGTACTGGGTCTTCATTGTGGCACTTAGTTGCAGCATGCAACTGGGCTTCTCTTGTTGAGGATCACGGGCTCTAGAGCACCCAGGCTCTCTAGTTCCGGTGGGCTTAGTAGTCCTGCAAGTATGTGGGGTCTTAGTTCCCCAACCAGGGATCCAATGCACATCCCTTGCATTGAAAGGTGGATCCTTAACCACTGGACCACCAGGGAAGTCCCACAACTTTTATTATGATGTCTAAGCCTTCTGCAGATGGTCAGTTCCATGGGTGCGATGTAAGCAGTGAAAGCGATTTTTAAACAAAGATTGAGAATGTGATCTTGGAACAAATTTCCCATCAAGCTAGCCTCGTGTGGAGCTGTCATACTTGAATGAGTCCGTCATTCCTCAAAACCTGCTTGGTACTCGTTCTTTGGAACTGACTTTGGTGGCCCTGACACATTCTATGAAATGTCCACAGTGATACATTATGTATTTCTTTGGAAGGTGGATTTGCTTCTGGGAAACAGTTTAGAATCACCCATAAACCAATCAGGTGAATGAAATTAAGTGATTGGTACCATTTGGGTATTGAAAATAAGATATGATCTCAAGAAAAAAAAAAGGATATGATCTCATAAAGTGGCAAGATTGGTGTGTGTGTGTGTGTGTGTGTGTGTGTGTATCCTTGAAGGTAATTCCAAAAGTATAATTTATAAATGTTTGATCAATATAGGTATTTTAGAAAATTTACCTAACTCTACAGTAGAGAGGGCTTCCCTCGGAGCTCAGTCGGTAAAGAATCTGCCTGCCATGCAGGAGACCTGAGTTCAATTCCTGGGTCAAGAAGATCCCCTGGAGAAGGAAATGGCAACCCACTCCAGTATTCTTGCCTGGAGAATTCCATGGACAGAGGAGCCCGGCAGGCTCTAGTCCGCGGTGTCTGAAGAGTCTGACACGACTTAGCAACCAAACCACCACCACCACCACAGTAGAGAGAGGATGATTATTTTGAAAGTCAGCATTTATTTGGAATTGTCAGTTTTGGTATGTTCATTTAAGAAGTCATTTATTGATTTTTGTCCAGATTCAGTGGAGAAAATTGGTTACATTAATGGAATACCAGATAAAACAGACTGATTTCTCTCTCATGTAAAAGTTTTCAGGGCAGGGTGGTAGGTCAGCTCCATGAAGTCTTCAAGGACTGGCTTTGTTTCAGCTCACACCTCTGCCATCCCTGGGATGTGTCCTCACCATCATGTTCCAATCCTGGCTATAGCCATCACATCCATGTTCTGGGCAGCAAAACGGAGTAAGGGGATACAAAGGGATGCATGTGTTAGAAATCTAGCCATCTCCGCAGGATTCCTAGAAGCCGGCTTGCAAATGCTCCATTCACATCTCATTGGCCAGAACCTTGTCACATGACCATACTAACTGAAAGGGAGGCTGGGAAATATAGTCTTTATCTCAGGCAGCCATGTGCCTAGCTACAGGAGGAGTTCTATTACTATGGAAGCAGGTGAAGGATTGACAAGAACAATTACCTTTACTCATAGCTTACGTTTTAGGGAGCTTGAAGGAAGCAGCGACATCACTTGCCACAAAACAGTCTTAACAGAAATAATGATTTTAATTCTGTGTACAGATCATTTCACAACCATTAAATGAGGAAATCCTGCCATGGGCATTACATATGCATGTTATTTAATTTGCATAACAGCCTATATAACACACGCTATTATCCCCATTTAACTGATGAGGAAACAGATTTAGAGATGTAAAAATCTCAGATGGCTTGAGATCACAAAGCTTGGAAATAGTCAAGTCAGAATTTGAACTCAAAATTGACCTCCTCCAGGGTCTAGGCTCTTAACCCCATTTTTATCCCCCAGGAAGGGAAAAATCTTGCTGTTAACTTTCTCCTGGGACTCTAGAGAAGAGGGAAGGGAAGAGGAGTTTTCCATGACTGAACCAGTTTCATTGTCAAGCCAGTCTGGTGCTCCTTGTTGTAAAGACAAACTCAACGGTTGTTTAAACTGTTCCCACCCTGGAGAATGACAGCTCTTGTCCTTGTAACAAAATGTTCTTTCCAAGCACTTAGGCTGACCCTTCAGGAGGAAGAGGGAAAAACCCTATTTTCTTGGCTGCCTTTTTCAAAAGCACATGATGAAAGAGAACACCGTGCAGGAAACGGCTGGTGTCTGCTGTTCGCTCTTTTGGTCTGACAAAATTAAAATTTCACTTCTCGGAAGACTCTGTGTTCTGGAAGAGGTATCATCTCATTTCCTGCTCAGCATCTGGAGATAATGACCAAGGGCTAGGACAGACAGAGTGAGCCTGGGAAAGGGGAAAGGGCGTCTCAACTGCTCAGTTTCTGATGATGTTTTCTTTGAGGCTCTGATGGAACTTATCTAGGTACCAAAGATCTCAAATCCTGCATTGTTTTTTTTTTTTTTTTCCTTAATGAAAGAAGAAGAGCATTAGTGTCTGCAGAAATCTGAAACTTCCTTAAACATTAGAACTCCCAAACCAAATTTTCTGAGAACATATATACTCTTATACTCTGAGGGTTAGACAATAAATTGTGACTCTTTAGGACAGAGTTGAATTAAAGCAGGTTCTGGGGAATAATACACAGTGAACAGGCAAGGAACACTTCGAAAGTCAGAGGCTTCTTTTGATTGACATATACACACTACTATACATAAAATGGAAAACTAATAAAGACCTACTGTATACAGCACAAGGAAATCTACTCAATACTCTGTAATGGCCTATATAGGAAAAGAATTTAAGAAACAGTGTATATCGTGTCTGACTCTTTGCGACACCATGGACTGTAGCCCGCCAGGCTCCTCTGTCCTTGGAATTCTCCAGACAAGAATACTAGAGTGTATAGCCGTTCCCTTTTCCAGGAGATCTTCCCAACCCAGGGACTGAACCCAGGTCTCCTGCATTGCAGGCGGATTCTTCACCAGCTGAGCCACCAGGGAAGCCATGTGTATATGTATGTATGTATATAAGTGTATATATATATATAGAGAGAGAGAGAGAGAGAGCGCGATGACTCACTTTGCTGTACACCTGAAACTAACACATTTGGCTATGTTAGGAGCTTGCTTTGTTTGGGTTTTTATAGCTTTTTTGCTTTCTGGAAGACAAGATGTTCCAGGCTCATTTTGTAGATTTCTTATCCCAGATCGTGGATGTTTAAAAATTAAAAAAAAAAGCTTAGTACAGACAGCAGCAACCTCATTTCCTGTTTCCCAGGAGCCCGTACATCCCCTTTAACAGTGTGATGCTGCAGGGCAGGCCAGCCATTTCTCAGATCAGGGACAGAAAGCAGAGAGGGTGTGAGTCAGCCTGAGGGGCTCTGCTGTCCTTGCCTCCCTGCAGTGTGAGTGCCAACTTGCTGATACATTTCAAGGTGGTGGAGTCCATGAGGCCTTTTGCCAATACCGCATCTTTTCCTTGTTACCTGTTTTTGACACTTTTAGGATTTAAAATCAACTCATAAGATTTTAGTTTCTCCCTCTAGCTGTCTTGGGTCATAGAGGCAGAGGCAACAATTTTACTCAATGACAACTATTTACCCCATACATCTCTAATCATTTATCCATTCAGTTAGTTATTTGTTCATTTATTTATCTATTTATTAGCACTTTTTAACCTGAATACATCACGGAAATCTTGTTTGTTTGAACAGGAGGCAGGGCAGGACTAGTGCTGGTGGTTGTAGCAGGAGTGTCGAGGAGGATGCTGGTGGACAGATGCAGAACCCTAAAGGGGGTCAGCGATTTCTGGTGGGCAAGGTTGGCCTCCTTGGGATCCTTAACAGCCCCCAGCAAAGCCTGACTTGCATAAGCGCTTACTACATGCCTGTTGATTACCGTCCTTCAGTGGCTTTCTTGGGTCATACACGTAGGTGCCTAGCATATCTCAGTCTGGGGCATCTTGTCCTGGGGGCAAGAGTGTGTCTGGGATAAGATACTTGCAGACACTAATTATGAACCCAGTATGCTTCCCTGGTGGCTCAGTGGTAAAGAATCTGCCCACAATGCAGATGTGGGCTTGATCCCTGGGTCAGGAAGATCCTCTGGAGAAGGCCCATGGACAGAGGATCCTGGTGGGTTACAGTCCATGGGGTCACACAGAGTTGGACGCGACTTAGCTACTAAAACAATAACTCTGTGCCCAGAGCCATAGAAACAAACAAGAGAAACAAACACATTCCTACAGTTCCCTAGCAACTTGCTGAATGTTTTGACCCAGAGCCCTGGATAAAGGTACCTCCAAACGGCCAGGTTCCACCAGGTTCTACCAGGGCCCCGAAGAGGCTGAGCATCTTTCCTGATTTTCCTGCGTGTTTTCACCTCCAGCCACTGATACAGCCAGAGTGGTGGCTGCAATGGTGCTTTTTCCTCCCGCCACAGCTCCCCAGCTGGCCCTGTGCCCCAAAAAGAGAGGGACCATGTCTTTTCACCTCCCGCAGCCTGGCCGGGCAGCCTTGGGTGACATCTCCACAGCCTGGCCCTCCCCGGAGCAGGTTAGGAGCATTTTCTGGTGCATATCATTTTTCTAAGTCTCTGATCTTGGGGTCTTTGAAGCGGTCCACAACTGAGCTGATCGCAGAAGGCTCTTGGTAGGGGCTGCAGTCCTCACAGGAGAGAGGAGGCTGTCATGCCACATGAAATTGCTTACAGCACTTTCTTCTCCTTCCTGGGAGGAAGGAAGAGGGGAAAACCCACTCTGAGCAACAAAAGCAGCCAAAAAAATCAAGTCCGGGGTCGGGGGGGGTGGTGGTGGCGTGGGAACCCAGTTTCATTTACTGTTTTCCCCTCAGTCATCACCCTAAACTGACCCAGTGACTAGTCTCTCTGGGAAAAAAGCCAAGTCCCTGCTGCCTCTTTCTTTCCCAAGGTTATCAGTATTATTTAATTGTTATTATTATTTTGGCTGTGCTGGGTCTTCGCTGTGGCGCAACGCTCTCTACTTCTGGAGCAGGCTTGGCTGCCCTGTGGCACGTGGGATCTTAGTTCCCTGCCCAGGGATTGTACCCATATACCCTGCATTGGGTGTGGCTAGTGGTAAAGAACTGCCCGCCAAGGCAGGAGACCTATGAAACAGGTTCGATCTCTGGGTTGGGAAGATCCCCTGGAGGAGGGCATGGCACCCCACTCCAGCATCCTTGCCTGGAGAATCCCCACAGACAGAGGAGCCAGAAGGGCACAGTCTATGGGGTCACACAGAGTCAGACACGACCGAAGCGACTCAGCACACAGGGATGTACACGGTGCACTGGAATGCAGATTCTTAACCACTGGACCACCAGGGAAGTCCCTCAAGGTGCTTATTGACGGGAAAATCTTCTCACTGGCCACTTACTGAGAAGGGTCTCTCCCAGAGCCCCAGTTCCGCAGCACGTGGGGACCGTGGGGCACGTGAGCTCACACTGACGTCGACGTGTATGTCCCCACCCACAGATTCGATCGTCATCGCCTTCTGGGTGAGCCTGGCAGCTTTCGTGGTTTTTCTCTTCCTCATCCTTCTCTACATGTCCTGGTCAGGCTCTCCACAGACAAGGTAAGGACGGGGGTGTGTGGCTAAACAGGGGGCCACTATGTCTTTGGCCATGAAAAGGAATAAAGCCTTTTGATTCGTGCTACCTGGATGAACCTCAGAAACATTGTGCTACGTGAAGGAAGCCAGACACGAAAGGCCACACACTGTGTGACTCCGTTGATGTGAAATGTGGCAGAAGAGACAAACTCATAGACAGAAGATTTAGTGGTTGCCCAGGGCTGGGGAGAAGCAAAGGAAGGTGACTGCTCAGGGGTAGGGGGTTTCTTTCAACGATCGTGGTAATGGTCTCACTGCTCAGGGAACATACTAAAGATGGCTGGATTTTACATTTTAGCTTCGTTATGTATAGAACATACCTCTATTAAGCTGCTGCAGATAATGAAGCCAAGGTGACCCTGTGCCAATCAGGTCACCAGTTCACCAGGAAAGTGAAGACCCTCATCTACGGCCACCTTCTGTTGTCAGATGCCTACTGTGTACCTCTGTGGTTCAACTGGAGGCAACCCACGCGTTCCAAGCAGTAATTAGAGCTGAGCTCATTAGACGTTCACTCTCCTGTGTTCATGCAGTTGGCCTCCCACACTCAATTTTCCTCTGGCTTAATCCACCCAAGACAGCCACCGCTGTCCTAAGAATGATGCTTCCAAGGGGCTCTATACCACCGGTCTCCCTGCCATAGCTGATGGGACCAGGGATGGGCAACTAACCCAGAGAGGGTGACTGAGGGCTAGCCATTGCCCTTGGAAATGTGTGGCCTGGCAGGACAATAGCTGGGCTCAGGAGGCACTGGCGTGTCCAGAGGAAGACCTGGGGGGCGGGGGTGGGGGCGGAGGGCTGGGCCCCTATTCTGGACCAAGTCGTGGGGAGTGGGAACCAGGAGTCGGCACAGGAAGCTGGGGGCAGGGACAGGTGAGCAGAGCTGTTCTGAGAGGAAGGGAAAAGGAGTCTCCAAGCCTCTGAGGGAACCAGAGGGCAGCCCCTGTGCCTGGGGGTGGGGTGGGGGCTCACGGCCAGACTCCTGAGGCTCTGAAGATGCATAGGCTTGCCTCGGTGGGGGTGGGGGGGGCTCTATTTCTTCTAGCCCCTCCGCCACCCGCCCAGCCACAGTGTCTCACCCACCAGGTCTTTCAGGGCCCCTCGGTCGCAAGTGGGAGGCGTGGGAGGTGGGGACCAGGTCTGGAGCAGCGAGGAGACCTAGTCCTTCAGCTTTCAGAGCTTACACTGAAGCTAAGCAGGGCAGTGAGGAGACCTAGTCCTTCAGCTTTCAGAGCTTACACTGAAGCTAAGCAGGTCCTCACCCTCAAGAGACATCTTGACAAACCAGCCGAAGAAATTGCCTCTGTCTTCTACTCTTCTGAGGTGACCTGGAGCCAGCCCTGTGCTAAGGACCGCCAGCTCCTGTCCCAGCAGAAGGTTGCAAGGTCCAGTGGGCACGTGGGGGTCTCTCCCATCTCCTGAGCTACTGTTCCCCGCTCCCCACCCCTGACCGGCCACGTGGCTTGCTAAACAAAACACTCTCCAGGGACTTCGTGACAGACAAGGAATGCTCCCTGTTGTAGCCATGCATTCCCAGAAAAAAACTCACTCAGAAGGACAATGCAGATAGTGGAGTGCAGTTTATTATACCCGCGGGCCCAAGGCAGAGTCTCCTCTTAGCCAAGGAGCCCGGTCAGTTTTTGTGAAAACTTTATATACCTTAAGTGTACGTGCCCAAACCCACTTCCCCAAATTCCCTGAAACTAGACTGAACAAAGGAAAAGAAAGATACAATCAAAGTTAACCTGTGATTCATATGCCTTAAGCCTAGGTAGTTAACAGTGGACAATTATCAATAGGCCTGTGGTCATACCCCAATAAGCATAATAGAATGTATGATTCTATTCAGTTACACAGATAATTAGGGTATTCTTTTAGGCGATGGAGAGCCCTGGGGCTCTTCCTTCCAGGGGCCTGGTTTCCCATAGATACTGAGCATATAGCTCAAAGTCCACAGTCAGGCCCACGATGGGAGTCCTGCTTTCAAGATAGAGCCTGTTCTGTTTCCTCCTTCACTCGGGGAGGGCCAAGGGGTCCTAAGTTAGATTTGAGAAAGAGAATAGTGAGTTGCTTCCCAAAGAGGCATTCTTCCCATGCTGAAACAAAACAAAAACTATTTAACAAAAAAGATCATGCTAGTGTCGTCTGAGGCCCTCTGGAAGGTGGCAGTGCTTCCCTGTGCGTCCCTTCCTGACCCTCTTTATTCACGTTACAGTTGTAACCACGTGTGGCCCAGTTCTCTAGCTTAGACACCTATCAATTCATGGTCTCCTCTCACCCTGATGCCACGAGGCAGTTGTTACTGTCATCCCATTTCACTGATGGAACCGAAGGCAGGCGGACTGCCCACTGCCACGGCACCTCAAGGGCAGGAGGGTCCATCCAGGGAGAACGTGTCTCTGGCTGAGACACAAGACGAGCTGCACTAAACCACATGGGTGGACGGAAGATCGACCAGATCCCCCTCCATCTCCCTGCCTCCCAGCTGTGAATGGACACACCAGGTCGGAGGGAAAGTCCCAAGGTCAAGGTTACCATTGAGCACTTCTCTCTTCTATTTCTCCACCGACGTAACCTCGGTGAGCCAAGCTGACCCCCACCCCACCCCCGGGCCTGCTCCCCTGGCAGAGGGGCTCTGGCCTGGGGAGAACCTCCTCCTTAGGCTTTGGCCAGGCAGGAAGTCCCCAGGAAGGACCCTTCCTTTGGCGGCTTGGACGTCTTCTCCTATCTGCTCTGTCCACAGGAACGCCACTCAGCAGCCCCCAACATGTTCCTGGAATCTTGGCCTCAACCTCCCGCTCTGCATCTGGAGGCAACCCAGCACCCCAGGGCCCCACCGAGCTCAGTCGAGGAACCAGACGCCGGAGCATCCCGGCTGTCCAGCGGCTACAACGAGAGAGCCCCTCAACCTCAGCGCCCCAGGGACCATCCTGCTCTCCTCTGGGAACTAGCCCTTGGTGGGGACCCACAGGGCACCAGCTGACGTCAGCAACACGCCCAGTGAGCCTCCCCTGCAGACAGAACCTCTCGATGGGAGCACCAACACCCCAAACCCAGGTGCCCTCTGAAAGCCTGTTTACGTAGCAAGATGGGCAAGTGGGTCAAGAATGACTCCACCAGAGGGCATGTGTATGCATTTATCCTGGGCTGGCAGCCAGGCCCAGCCAACCGAGGGAAATAGGCACAAATACTGCTCATTTTTATTTAGTGCACTCACTGCTTATGCTTGCGTTGAGGACAGAAAAATAAAATACATATGAATGAAGATGAAAATATATTTACTAATCTTTACTATGTCACCTTTTAGTTTCAGCTACTACTTCTGCAATATTCTTTTTATAAATGACTCTCAGTTCACATGGCTGATCTGTACCTTTTTTAGGGCACCCGTGAAGGGCCTGCCAGGTTCCCCTCCACCCCTCCACAGCGCCTGCCCAGCCAGGCTCGCTGACTGTGGTCAAGGGACCCAAGCCACACCTCCATGCAGCCGGGTCCAGCAGGCAGGGCCTGAGCCCAACTGGCAGGAGGGTCCCGTGCTGGGTGTAACTTCATGTGACCTGAGACCCCCGAAGGACCTAGTTCTCTAGGGCCTGAGCTTCCTCCGGGCAAATTGTCTGGAGCCAGCATCACACCATGAAGCCCACAAACCTCACCCCACCCCATCTCATGTGACTAAAAAATATTTCTGCCAGGTTAGGGCCAGGCTTGGCCAGCCAGACCCAGGGGCAGTGGGTTAGAAGGGAAGATGGGGGAAGGGACAATGATGGGCTCCAGAGATACACAGAGGGAGAAAGGACCACATGGCCTTTCCAACTTAAATCTAAACATAGCGTTCTGGCTTCAGAATATCCTAAGAACACCACTGTGGGCATTTTGTAGGGGAAGGAACAGGAGAAGTGAACACTCCTTGCCTTCTAGATGATCAGCCCAACTTGTAGGAAGGGGATAAATGCACAGAGCATTACTCCTGTCTCGGTAAGAACCTTCAGTCAGTCAGTCAGTTCAGTTGCTCAGTCATGTCTGACTCTTTGCGACCCCATGAACAGAAGCACACCAGGCCTCCCTGTCCATCACCAACTCCTGGAGTCCAGCCAAACCCATGTCCATTGAGTCGGTGATGCCATCCAACCATCTCATCCTCTGTCGTCCCCTTCTCCTCCTGCCCTCAATCCCTCCCAGCATCAGGGTCTTTCCCAATGAGTCAGCTCTTCCCATCAGGTGGCCAAAGTATTGGAGTTTCAGCTTCAACATTAGTCCTTCCAATGAACACCCAGGACTGACTTCCTTTAGGATGGACTGGTTGGATCTCCTTGCTGTTCAAGGGACTGTCAAGAGTCTTCTCCAATACCACAGTTCAAAAGTATCAATTCTTCGGCGCTCAGCTTTTTCTTTATAGTCCAAATCTCACATCCATACATGACCACTTGAAAAACCATAGCCTTGACTAGACAGACCTTTGTTGACAAAGTAATGTCTCTCTGCTTTTCAATATGCTGTCTAGGTTGGTCATAACTTTCCTTCCAAGGAGTAAATGTCTTCTAATTTCATGGCTGCAGTCACCATCTACAGTGATTTTGGAGGCAAGAAAAATAAAGTCAGCCACTGTTTCCACTGTTTCCCCATCGATTTCCCATGAAGTGATGGGATCGGATGCCATGATCTTAGTTTTTCTGAATGTTGAGTTTTAAGCCAACTTTTTCACTCTGCTCTTTCACTTTCATCAAGAGGCTCTTTAGTTCTTCTTCACCTTCTGCCATAAGGGTGGTGTCATCTGCATATCCGAGGTTATTGATATTTCTCCTGGCAATCTTGATTCCAGCTTGTGCTTCCTCCAGCCCAGCATTTCTCATGATGTACTCTGCATATAAGTTAAATGAGCAGGGTAACAATATACAGCCTTGATGAACTCCTTTTCCTATTTGGAACCAGTCTGTTGTTCCATGTCCAGTTCTAACTGTTGCTTCCTGACCTGCATACAGGTTTGTCAAGAGGCAGGTCAGGTGGTCTGGTGTTCCCCCCTTTCAAAATTTTCCACAGTTTCTTGTGATCCACACAGTCAAAGGCTTTGGCATAGTCAATAAAGCAGAAATAGATGTTTTTCTGGAACTCTCTTGCTTTTTCGATGATCCCGCGGATGTTGGCAATTTGATCTCTGGTTCCTCTGCCTTTCCTAAAACCAGCTTGAATATCTGGAAGTTCATGGTTCACGTACTGCTGAAGCTTGGCTTGGAGAATTTTGAGAATTACTTTACTAGCATGTGAGATGAGTGCAATTGTGTGGTAGTTTGAGCATTCTTTGGCATTGCCTTTCTTTGGGTTTGGAATGAAAATTGACCTTTTCCAGTCCCGTGGCCACTGCTGAGTTTTCCAAATTTGCTGGCATATTGAGTGCAGCAACTTTCACAGCATTATCTTTCAGGATTTGAAATAGCTCAACTGGGATTCCATCACGTCCATTAGCTTTGTTTGTAGTGATGCTAAGGCCCACTTGACTTCACATTCCAGGATGTCTGGCTCTAGGTGAGTGATCACACCATCATGATTATCTGGGTCGTGAAGATCTCTTTTGTACAGTTCTTCTGTGTATTCTTGCCACCTCTTCTTAATATCGGCTGCTTCTGTTAGTTAAGAACCTTAAGTCATTATATAAAAAAAAAAAACACCAAAGAGTCTAAACAACACTGGAGGGAAACAAAGGTATAAAGGCTTAAGCTGGAACCAAGCCATTCCCAGGGCTATAAACGTCATGTGGTTAGTTGCTCAGTTGTGTCCGACTGTGCACCCCATAGACTGTAGCCCACCGGGCTCCTCTGTCCGTGGTGATTCTCCAGGCAAGAATACTGGAGTGCGTTGCCATGACCTTCTCCAGGTGATAAATGCCCTTAGGGTAAATAAACAGCCACCTCCCCAGTGACAGACCGGGAATGCTGTGTGCCGACGTGGCACAATGGTACGTGCAGAGCTTCAAATGAACAGCACCGAGTTTTACCTGGCATGAAATGCATGAAATTTCATATTCAATGTTTGTCAGCTACAATATCAATTTATACAGGAATCTTAAAAGTCAAATCCTGACTTCTAAAATACAGGTTTCTGTAGAACAAAAATAGTCTGTGCTTCAGTCAATAAAAACGAAACACCAAATCTAACAAAAATAGACATTTATTAACAAGTTATAAAATTCAAAGTCCTTGCTTTCAAATGGAATTTTTAAAAATATAAAGCAGTCTTTTCCAAGCAGAAGACAAAATAGTTTTATACTTTAAGAATTTAGTACAACATCCTTTTATTTAGTAAAATACCTTTAACACAATACTGGAAAGGTTTATTTATTCAAAAAGTTACACAAAGCTTTGCTGTGACTTCTTATGAAGAGGAAACTTGAAACATCTCTCTTCATGCAACTGTGTCTCGTATACTTTTAGACATTTCAACTTTAGCATTACCTCAGTTTGAGGTATTTCTCTGAGGAACAACAAGCACCTCAGAGGAAGGGTCTTCCCTGACCAGGGCTCGTGGGCCCAGGGCCACCCAGGCCTACTGTAACCCTGACCTCTCTGCATACACGGTCCCTTGAGCTTCTTTTGTATCAGTCACCTAGAGAAGCCAACATTTCCCGTCAGAACAGCAGGTCGACATGCACAGCCTGCGTCTCACAGGCTTTCCATGGAAACCCCCGACTCAACCCGACTCCTGAAACCTGGAGCCGGAGGTGCCAGCCGCAGGAGTCAGATGTCAGGGACCGTGGCCGCGATGTCCCTACAGAGCCGGACGATGGCCTCCTCGTTGCCCCCTCCCGAGTCCTCCGCGGTGTCGAGGACCATCCGGACGTGGCTCAGGAGGGTGTCTGGCCGCTGGGCCCCCAGCCAGATGTCCTTAATGTACAGAGATACCAGGAACGCGGCGGCGGCTGAGGAAGGGACAACGAGACCGTTAGGACGCAAGCCGGTCAGCTGGGAAGGAGCCGCCCACCCCACGCACGGTGACCCGGGGCTCGCTCGGCCCCAGGTGGCAACCTGCGGTGAGCGTGTGGATACGTTAGTCCTGCCTGTACTCAACCGCTGGGTTCATCTTTCCTGTTCGTTTTAAAACCTCTCTTTTCTCACGTGATGACTGTGTGTTGAATGTAAGCCTCTTCCTTGGTGCTGACCCACCCAGGCCAAGAACCACAACTGAAGTTTGGCAGGGGTGGCCTTTGGGCCACAGGCACAGACAAGAAGGTTTGCAGGCCAGGGGACACAGCAGGGCTCCCTGCGACCAGGTGAGCTCACCTGCCGGGCTGTGGCCCCGCCCAGTCTCCGGCCCCCTCCAGCCCTCCCTGAAGGGCCAACCCTCCTGACAGCGGAGGAGCCCCCTGCACATGCCCACAGCCTCCCCGCTATCCTCCTACGGTCTTTGCCGGTGCCTCATCCACACAGGCACACCTGTATCGTGTGCTAGGTCGCTCAGTCGTGTCTGACTCTGCAACCCCATGGACTGTCACCTCCTGGGCTCCTCTGTCTGTGGGGATTCCCCAGGCGAGAATGCTGGGGTGGGTTGCCCTGCCCACCTCCGGGGGATGTTCCCCACTCAGGGATCGAACCTGCATCTCTCACGTCTCCTGCACTGGCAGGCAGGTTCTTCACTGCTAACACCACTGGGGAAGCCCCCACACCTTTATCAAGCACCCACTAAATGCCGCGCATATGAACTATGACTTGGGTGCCTGTATGTGCAAGTGTGTGTGCTTGTGACCACGAGGTGCAACCTAATTCTCTGTGTGAGATAACAGTAGGAAGTTAGAAAGCCACGCAGCGTCCCCAGGGGTACACAAGGCCGCCCGGAGGGCGTTCCTCTCCACTGTTTCCCCTTCGATCAAGGTCTCACCTGAAGGCAGAGGTGGGGCCTCCCTGCCCCCCCCCCCCCACACTCAGGACCCAGAAGGCTGACTCTCTGTGCTCTACAGACCCGGGCTGAGGGCCGTCCTCCCCACAAGGCTTCACTGACAGCACCCGCAGGCTGTGAGAACGGGAAGTGCTCTCGGCCCCAGGCCCACCCCGCGCAGTCTGCAGTCTCCGAGCCCAGCCCCCCACGTTACCTCGTGTGTCCGCATCCTCCTCGGCGTCCAGGGAGCAGAGGTGGACGGTCTCGAGCACCGGCTGGAGGGGGATCCCCGCGGTGCCCCGGGCCGCCACCAGGCGCAGCAGGACGGCGTTGAAGAGGCCGGCCAAGCGGTCCTCTGATCCCGCCGGCTCCGCAGCACCGCAGAACCGGCTGTACAGGCGGAACAGGCTGCTCGTCACGGTGCCATCGCGGAGAAGCTCAGCCACTACCGCCGGCTGTGGCAGGACGTGGCTCTTGAGCCAGCCCAGGAGGCCCGCCGCCTCCGCCCGGCCAAGGGTACTCCTGGCTGCGGAGCGCAGCACCCAGCCGGCTACCAGGGAGGCGACGGCACCCACGGGGCCCGGGTCTTCGCGCTCCGGGTCGGCGCTGGGGAACTCGGGTGCCCAGTGGGTCAGGATGGACCTCAGGAGGCCGCTGCACGCCTCCAGGGCGGACGCCGGCAGCTCGGGGTCGGCCGCCTCCTCCGCCTCGCCAGGTCTCCGCTTCCGGGCCCGCATGCCTTTGGCTCGGGCTGGCGCGCTGGCCTTGTTCTTCTCCTTGAGCATCTCTGTTACCCGCACACACAGAGGAAAAGAGAAAAGGCATCAGACTGCTGTTCCCCCCTTCCCCATCCCCACAGAGATGCAGAGGGTGGGGCATCCACGCAGGGGAGGGCACAGCTCAGAGCTGGGTTCCCATAGGAGGCACCCAGCCTGGAGCTCGGGCAGGGTTAGTGTTTCCCTGTGACCGTCATCACTGCTATTGTAACAGCTGAGCGCAGGGGAGCGGGAGCTGGGGCCCCATCTCCCTTGAGTGCTATGAAGACACACAGACCCTGTCTCTAAGCCTTGGCAGCTGTGGACATGCTGCTCAGAGGTGGGGGGGAGACGCCAGCTGCTCTGGGGGGGTGGGGAGGGCAGCAAGCATGCCTGGGGAGTGAGAGATGAGACAGAACCACGCAGCGGACACTCACTCAGCAGCTCCCGGACTTGGCACTTTTCCGTGGCGGCCCTCAGGTCCTCCTGGAGCCGGACGTCTCTCTCGATGAGGCTCCACTTGTGCAGGAGCACAAGGACATCCCGGGTGGACAGCACCGTGGCGTTCATGGTCAGACGGTTCATGTCCTTGAAGGCCTGCAGCACGGTGGCCCGGTACCTCAGGACCGAGTCGAGCGCCCCGAAGAAGCTGGTCAGCTGGGCGGAGGCCAAGGTGGGCCTGTGGGGGGAGTCCACAATCCCAGGCTGGGCGAGGCCGCCTCGTTGCCTGCAGCCCAGGACCTCGGTGGCTGGGCAGCAGACAAGCCACAGACTTGAGGTGCCGACAGCCCACCCACAGCTCGGGCAGCCCTTTCCAACAGACCAGGGCATGGAGCCCAGCACCTCCCCAGGGGAGGAGGACAGGGGACCAGGGTCCGACCTCCACCCTGGAGGCACAGAAAGTTCTCTGGAAACTGGGAGAGGGTCAGGGTGCCAGCTGCCCCGCTAACAACTTCAGGACCACTGGATCCTCTCCAACTCAGGAACTAAAGGCCAAGAAAAGCTCTGGGATAGCAACACTCATGGCCAAACCTAACGGAGGGCAGTGGAAGGATATATATTCCTCCAAGTTCTAAGGAATTTAAAATTCCAAACTGTCTGCTCTAACCGTTTTCACATTTATTGATACAGTTGTTATTCTGAATTACAACCAGTTTTCAGAAACCAATGTGTCTTTGGTGGTGGTTTGGTTGCAAGGTCGTGTCCGATTCTTTGTGACCCCCATGGACTGTAGCCTGCCCGGCTCCTGTGTCCATGGAATTTCCCAGGCAAGAATGCTGGAGTAGGCTGCCATGCGTCTTTGGACAACTGTAAAATAAAGACCCTGATGCTGTGAAAAACTGAAGGCAGGAGAAGGGGATGACAG
The DNA here is from genome assembly GCF_055505025.1 of Bos grunniens. Taxonomy (NCBI): domain Eukaryota; kingdom Metazoa; phylum Chordata; class Mammalia; order Artiodactyla; family Bovidae; genus Bos; species Bos grunniens. Next base: position 154,284,400 of record NC_141165.1, read on the forward strand.
AGGATAAGATGGTTGGATGGCATCACTGACTCAACAGATATGAGTTTGAGCAAACTCTGGGAGTTGGTGATGGGAGAGGGAAGCCTGGCGTGCTGCAGTCCATGCGGTCACAAAGAGTTGGACACGACTGAGGGACTGAACTGAACTGAAAATAAGAAACATGGCTACCCAGCGTAGATTCAATAGCTGATTTCAGAACAACAGAAAATGAAATGCCCTATTCTTTATCAAGGTTTTCACTCTGAGATGACAATCCATTTGCTATCCATTGTCTAGTTCCAATCAGCACACCTCTGTTCCCACATCAGAAGTATGAGGACATGGTGTATTTTCTCTAACACAGTAGAATCTGACAAGCGCTGAGTTCTCCTGAGGAAACCAAGTGTGTAATTCCAAGGGGAAAACACTAAAATTTTCCAGGAAATTCATGGCTGAAAGGGAGCCTGTGCAGGCTAATACAGGTGGAGGTGAGTCTGGGAACAGCTTAACTTTCTTAGGTTTAAAATCATGGAAAACATGTTCTTTCTACAAAACATCATTTTGAGTGTTTGAATCCAAATATCCAAGTAGATGGTTTGCCTGCTAAAAATCATCTGGCGTGACAGGCTGCAGGTTTTCTGAGTGTGTTAAGTTCTCCTGGTCTGGAAAGGAACCTCAAAAGTCTAACTGTTAAAGAGGAGCAGCGGAAATGGTGTCCTGAGGTCACCACAAGGACCACAGGCCTGGCCCAGAGCCCACCTGTGGAGCCGGGACCCAGGGGAGGGGCTCACCTCAGGTGCTTCGTGAGCACAAGGAGAATGTAGAGGAACTCGTCCACCAGGTGCAGGGCCAGCAGCTTCGGGGGCTCCTGGGACCCAGGCTTGCAGGGAGGCTGTGCCCCGGCCTCCACTTCTCTGTTGCCCAGCGTGGTCACCCACAGTGTGTGCAGCAGGGAGATGAGGTTGGAAAGCAGCTCGGTCTCCAGAAACCTGAAGCCAAATATGGGGAGAGTCAGCTCTCTGTCACACCCTCTCCTCCCATCTCCTGGAGGGGTGGGCGGGAACCAGGGAGGAGACGGTGATGGTGGTGGCCACCCCAAGGGGCTGGCTTCTTCCCCAGCCTCCAACCCTTTTATGCGCTCACTCAGCCACTGCAGTCCCGGACGGGCATAGCACCTAAGGCAAGACAGGGTGTCTGCTACAAAAGCAGCTCCATCCCAGGGCGCAACCCTCCTTTCTCACCAGAAACTTTCTGGTGAAAGAAACTTTCTCACCAGAAACTTTCTGGTGAAAGAAACTTTCTCACCAACCCTCCTTTCTCCCCAGTCCCATCTAAGAGATACTCCAGAGCCTCTGTGGCACAGAAGGGAGAGCCTCCCTGCCCAGCCTTCTGCCACTCTGAAGCACAGAGGTAACAGCCAGGAGCAGACAATCAGCCAGTGCAGCCTTTGGAGAGAAGATACTACTTTCTTTAGGAGAAAAAATTTTAAATTCTTTAAAAAAATGCACAAAAGAAGAAAGAAAGAAAAAAAAGACAGGGGGGCAAAGAGGCTGGATATTCCCAGAATTATTATCACACACAGTTGTCTGAAGGAAAGATTCCTGCCACTGAGGGTCTGTCTGCGAGACAAGAGTCTTCATCTTTTCACACAGCCTCAGAGGCAGGAGACTGTTAGGAATCAAAACAGATCACGTTATGGACTGAACTGTGTGCCCTTCCTCCCCGCCCCACCATTCACAGGTAGAAGCCCCAACCACCGCTGTGACTGTATTTGGAGGTGGGGCCTTTGGGAGGTCATTAGGTTTAGATGAAGTCGTGAGGATGGAGCCCCATGACCGGATTAGCACCCTGTAAGAAGCTTGTGGCTCAGCTGGTAAAGAATTCGCCTGCGATGCAGGAGACCTGAGTTCTATCCCTGGGTTGGGAAGACCCTCTGGAAAAGGGAAAGGCTACCCACTCCAGTATTCTGGCCTGGAGAATTCCATTGATTTGTATAGTCCATGGGGTCGCAAAGAGTCGGACACGACTCAGCGACTTTCACTGTCACTGTCTGTCAAGAAGCGGAAGAGACCAGAGCGCTCTCCTTCTCTCTCCCTGCCAGGACACGGTTGGCAGTGCGGACACCGGGAAGAGGGCTCTCACCAAGGCCGACCACGTCGGCCCTCGGAGGTGAGAAAACAAATCCGTGTCATTTGAGCTACCTAGTGACAGCAGCCCCCGTCACAAGACAAGATAGCCACGCCAGCCCTTGATGCGGCTCCGGTACGGACCCTTAGCAGGGCACCTCGACCCTGGGTGGGAGTGGAGTGCCAACCCACATCACCGCATGAGCGATCGCTCCCGAAACCCGAGGCTCCCCATTTCTGCCTCAGGGAGGGCAGCGGCCTCGAAACTTCGGAGAGAACCCCACTCCCAGAGAGCAGCCTGGGCCGCGCAGGAGAGACAGAAAGGTGGTGTAGAGGACGCTGTTTTGGGGAACGCGGATTCTCCTGGAATCTCCCAGCGGACACTGGAGCTGCAGGAGCTGCCATGATCTCATGGTCTCATCCCACGCCCCTCTGCCTGATGCCCAGCATGCATGCATGCGTTCTGCCTATACCCACCCCATGCCCAGATAACACGCAGTCCCATGCCCCACGCCACCCCACCCCACGCCCACCATGCATGCACGTGCTCCCCCCTCGCCCAGATGTCCAGTGCGCATGCGCTCCCCCACCCCCACACCCAGCATGCACGCGTGCTCTCCCCAACGCCCAGCACGCATGTGCGCCCTCCCCCCAGCCCCATGCCCAGTGCGCATGCGCTCCTCCACCCTACCCCTGCCCAACCCCTCTTCCCAGGACATAAGGTGCTTACTTGCTTTCCAGGATGTTTAGGACCCACGTCAGAAGGCTGTAGTCCCGCAGCATCTCATAGGCAGACCTGGCATTCCGGGCGGCATTCTGCAGAATCTCCAGAATCCAGTTCTGTCAACCCCAAGCAAAAAGTCATTGGTCTTCCATGGGAATAACCTGAGTTACCTGAACCAGGGAAGGCCTTAAAAGCAGAACGATGTGTCCCCACTCCACAGGTGGTCGCTGCACGTGACATCTGCCAGGTGTGCGGGAATGGTGGCCGTGGGGGACCACCCACCCCACCGTAACAGCCAGAGGACACAGATGGCCACAGGGAGAGTGTCAGCCTAGGGACACCCACCTGCTAATCCATCACAAGGGGAGACGTGGCATGCAAACCACACGGCCCCGCATCCTGGCAGCCTGAGTGGGACAGTGAAGACTCATTGCCAGTCCAGCCATGAACTGCTGGCGGCTCATTTCATCGCTTCCGTTTTACCACGTGGAGAGGACAGAGAGATGCGACTGCCGCTGGAACTGTTAACGGGGTGCTCCCCCCGCACACACACATACTTTTTTTTGGCAAACCACACAGCATATGGGAATCTTAGTTCCTCAACCAGGGATTGAACCTGTGCCCCCTGCAGTGGAAGCACGGAGTCCTAACCACTGGAGCACCACGGAAGTCCCTAACTGGGTGCCTTAGAGTTCTCACATGCCATAAAAAGTAGAAATCTACCGTACTCAAATTCCACTTATGCAGACTCATTCCTCTTTACCCATATTTTAGGTGATGCCAGAGACAGACACTGATCAGGCTAGAAACTCATCAAAACCCCATATGCCTTTCCTAGTTAACGTCTCACTCCACAAGATTTCTTGCTCCAGGGACAGAACTCGTGCAGACTCCCTGTCAGCTGTGAGGCAGGAGGTTTCAAAGCCCGGCTCCTTTCCCAGCCAAGGTCTGATGACCTGCAGTTTCTCTGTGTTACGTGACACGCTGGTGGCTTGCGCGTGTCTGGAAGCGCCTCAGTCCTGAGCTCTCGGCTGCCCAGAGCCTCCTGGTTCCTCACCACCCGCCTCCCTCCCAGATGGCCCTGGGCCCAGGAGGGCCGGGAAGCTAATGTTGAAGCAGGCGGTCAGGTGAGGGTCCACGGGGCGGGACTTGCAGGTGGTGGAACCCCGAGTGAAGGCCCCCCAGCCCTCAGGCCCTGGGGGTGCCTACCTGGGCCGCCTCGTCACACAGCGGGCTGCCGAAGAAGGACAGGACGATGTGGAGGACGCCCCGCCTGGCGCACAGCTCGAAGCAGTGCTTGTCCCGCATTCCCTGGCGAAGGAGCCCCAACACCCACTCCCACTCCATCTTCTGCTGTAAAGTCCCGCAAACAAGAGACGGTTGTTAAACATGTGAAGGCTCTTTTTTTTTTTTTTTCCCTGAAAACTCTTCCAGCACCACTATTTTCAAGGGGTGGTGAAGACTGCAGCATGGCAGCCCCCGACCCTCCGTTTCTGGGTCTGTTATTAAAAACCCTCCCTCTCTCCTCTCTGCTTCCATTTCTCTGGGTCAGGAATAAAGGACCAGGTCAGACTTACACGCTCAACTGTGCTCAGTGTACTGTTAGTTGCTCAGTCGTGTCCAACTCTTTGCGACCCCACAGACTGTAGCCCCCCAGTGTCCTCTGTCCATGGGATTTTCGAGGCAAGAATACTGGAGTGGATTGCCATTCCCTTCTCCAGGGGAATCTTCCTGACCCAGGGATCGAACCCTGGTCTCCTGCATTGCAGGAGAACTCTGTACCATTTGAGCTACAGGGAAGACCTCAACTGTGCTCATATGTTCGATAAAAGCACATCAATAATCAATCCTGTGATTCACCCAGAAAATAACCGTGAGGAGGCCGTGACTCAAGGCCTCTGGAGTCTGTGAGGTCTGAGAAGTCACCCGAGAATCACGGTATGGACTGGAAAGCGTTTTCACAGGCAGGCCCGCCTGCCCCCCACCCTCCACCCCAGCCTATATGCTCTGTAGCCGACAAGTCTTTGCAGGGACGAGTTGGCGCGGTGGCTGAGCATCCCACTTAGGAGACTGGGGGCCCCGTGGACCTCAGGGCAGGGTGCTACCTCGAAGTCCGAGCTGTAGAAGAACTGGTAGAAGCCTGGAACTTTGCTCATGTTCAGGTACTCGTGGGACAGCAGGAACTTGTTGATCTTCATGTACATATGCTCCTCTGTGAACACAAGCAGACTGTCACTCAAAGGGAAAGTGAAGTCGCTCGGTCATGTCCGACTCTTTGCGACCCCATGGACTGTAGCCTACCAGGCTCCTCCATCCATGGGATCTTCCAGGCAAGAGTACTGGAGTGGGTCGCCATTTCCTTCTCCAGGAGATCCTTCCGACCCAGGGATCAAACCCAGGTCTCCTGCACTGCAGACAGACGCTTTACCGTCTGAGCCACCAGGGAAGCCTGACTGTCACTCAGGATGGCGCCAAAAGGACACCCCATGACCAGGTGGAGTTGGGGAGTGGGGTCCTGGGGGGGAGGGTCAGACAGAAATCCCTGCCCCCACGGGGCTTTCTAATTCTCATCCAGGTGATCAGTTTTCAAGAATTAAAATGCAGTAAGACACCTTAGGTCTACACGGCATAAGGGCTTCTCTCACGGCTCAGGAACCACTTGGGGATGTCCAGTCCTTTGCTGATACTACTCCCTCCGAGGCATCAGCCTAAGCTCCAATCAGCTGGTGGGCAGAGTGCGGGCTGCCATACGGAAGACAGCACAGGGCGAATACCAGCTCATCGGCCTCCCACTGAGGGAGCTTCCACAGCAAAGGGGGCTCAGACCTGCCCTGGGTCACTTGGTCTGGGATGCAATAGGGCTGACACCTCCTCCCCTGGTCTCACCCTTGGACTGTCATCTCCCATTTATCCAAAGCACCTGCAGCCTCACAGCCCATCCAAGACCGCTGCCCTGAGCCCCTGCACTGACATGAGGTCTGACGTGGGACAGCTCACTGCGGGGGCACAGACTGGATGGGAGGCCAAGACTATCCCTCATGACCTCAGCTAGGATATTTTCTCTGAAGAGCCTGTTTCTTTAGAGCCTAAACGGCTAATTACCTTCTTCCCTCCCATAATTTCTAAGGCTAAAAAAAAAAACATGTAATAAAAATGATACAGGAGCAGATGAAAATCTGATCTGAATTCCAACAGCAACTTGACTGCAGACTAATTGCTGGGCCTTGGACAAACTATTTGGGATCCCAGGTGGCACTAGTGGTAAAGAGATGCAGGAGACCTAAGAGATGCAGGTTCGATCCCTGGGTCAGGAAGATGCCCTGGAGGAGGAAATGGCAACCCACTCTAGTATTCTTGCCTGGAGAATCCCATGGACAGAGGAGCCTGGTGGGCTACAGTCCATAGGGTCACAAAGGGACAGACATGACTGAAGCGACATAACCTTGGGGTTAACCTTCGGCTGGAAGGCTGTCTCCTTGTCTGAAAACAACCGCATTACCCGCAGAGCCCTGTGGTCCCTAACGGCATCAACATTCTGTAACTTTTCACTAGTGACAAAAAGAAAAGGTCCCATGATAGACTGACTCGTGCTCAGACCACCCCGACACTGGGCGGCTGTGAGGACCAAGCGGAGCCATGTTCTGCGCCCTCGTGACACGGGCACAGGGACCCACAAGCCGCTTGTCGTCGCGCCAGTGAGCTGTGCTGACGCTGACCCCAGAGCTTGGAGCGTGGCTGCCAGCACCGATGGGGCCTCTGCGTCAGGCCCCCTCCAAGCGCGCATGCACATCTGTGACTCCCTCAGCAGGCCCTCTGGTGGAGCTGTGATCTGCCTTTACTGCAGCTTTACACGCCTGCAGGCAGATAGGAACACACACTCGTCCCCCTTCACATTCACACACACTCTCCTGCACCTTGCACTTGTGACCCTCACACATGTGCAGTGGACCGGTTATGCCAGTGGGATTAACGCAACCAAATGGGCTCACTCAGCCTCAGAATTTCCACCTCACCCCGACCAGATTCTAGCAGTGGTACCTGGTTTCAAAATCTGCAAGGCTGCCTTGGCAATGAAGAGAGTCAGGGTGAAGGTGAGTCTCATGTTCTTGGTTCGGATCCCATTCCTGACCACGTCCAACAGGTACAGTACCTTAAAAGCAGGAAAAAGGGCGGGGTCGGGGGGAAAATTTGCAGAACAGCTGTGACCAGCCTTGTCTCGGGCAGCCTAATCCATGGCTTTGCAGGGTGGCCCACTCCTCACATCCAGGGGCTCACACCCCCCACCACCACCTCAGGGCACGGCTTCTGAGGCTCTGTGTGTCCTGGGTGACAGCTGCTGTAGCCTGAGTTCAGATCAAGGAACAAGTCGACAGAAACGAGAACTGCTCTGCCCTCCATGACACAGGAAGAGTTCTTGTAAGGGGAGACCTCTCTCTACCACCCAGGACTGAGGACCCAAGATGACCTCTGGCACCACCCCCCGCCCCGCTAGGAGGAGACAAGACTTTGGTTCTGTATCAGAGTCTCTGGGCAACGCCTCTGAATTCTTCAGGAAATCTTCCCACCAGGCCTCCTCGGCCTCGCTTACCTGGGGCTGCTCCCGGAAGCGCGCCCCCTCCAGGTGTGAGTAGTAGGCCGCCAGCACCGCGTAGGCTGCGGCGCGCATCTGTGGGTCGTAGCTGCTGAGGGCCGCGACAGTCAGGCCCAGAGCATTTGAATCCACGAATTTTCTACAATCCACCACAAATTCTGAGGGAGATAAAACACAGTGTTAACTACACACACACACACAATGATTCCATGACACACGTGCAACACGGAGTTCCATTTCCTTTTGCAGTTTACCATCATCAGCAACGTGTGTGCGTGCCGGACACAGACATGCAAGCCCCCCTCCTGCTCCCTTAGGTTCTGCTGCGGCTGTCTAAAAGACTGTCCCCTCCTGCAGCAGCAATCACACGCCTTCAGTCTCTGAGACACTTGTAAATCCCAACGAGGACTCCTTCATCACTTCTCACAAATACCCGAGGAGTCGGAGAACATCAGAGATGTTCAGAGGTGTCGGAAGTGACATCAGGACCCACCACTGAGGTCCCAGCATAAAGAAGCCTGAGGTTAGGGGGAAGGGACTCAGCAGGAAAAGCCAGTGTAGTCAGTCGGATGAGTGATCCTGGAATGTACCATCAATAAAAGATAAACCAAAAAAAATATATATATATATATACATCACTGATAGTATTTTCTACAAGTCAAACTCTTTTTTCTTTTCTCGTCTCTCCCCAAAGTTTAAGACTTAAAAAGATAATGTCCGCAGTTCAAACAAAAAAAAAGCTAAAAATAAATCAAGAAGAAGAATGATAATAGCTACTTCTTCTTAGTCCAAACAGCTATATAGACACATAACGGTCCTCAAACGAGTGGCTGTCCAAAAGTGTAGGGACCACAAGGTGGAGGACCTGTGGGTGTGCCTACAGTCCCTGCCTTGGGGTGACAGGGCTGAGAGGGGCTGAGTCACGCCAGGGACGGGGACCCGCGCATCACGCAAGCTCTCTTCCTCCTCAGAAGCAGCAAGAGCTCCTGGAAGCCACTTACGCGCAGGTCCCCTCTCCTTTCTCAGCTCTCACACCGTATCACAGAAGGACCAGCATTTCCACTTCCAGCCAGGAGAGACACAGGAAAGAGACTCATCTGTCCAACTGAAAAAACAACTGAAGGCACGAACTAAGGATTTTCAAGACACTGCACGTGGAGCAACAGAGGACAGTGATCCCTGAAGACAGGAGACCAGGTGCCCCTCCGATCGTTGCAGCTCACACCTGGAGAGTTCCCAGGCCATGCACAGTGGGGCAAACCGAAGCAGAGCCCAGGCAGCTCTGAGTTGAGGACACAGAGCTGGGGGGAGGGGGCCTGGGAGGCCAAGTGGCCGGAGTGCACGAGGCCGAGCCCGAGAGAAGAGTGCTCCACCGAGAGGATGCCCGTCGGCAAGCGCGTGTGAGCAAGCCACCCCAGGCTGGGAAAGAACCACCCAGAGGGCTCAGCAGAGACAACCCCAGGCTCCCACCAGCCAGGGCCAAGTCCCCGCAGCACCCAGGGACAAGGTAGCAGGCTCAGGGCATGTCACCTCACTTGTGCGGCAAAGGTCCTTCCAGACTAAATGTTGCTCTGGTCCCAACTAACAGAGCTTATAAGCAACACTGGAAAGGATCAAACCATTTCTAAGAAACTTGAATGTGTACTAGAACAAAGCTGAACAACATTTCACAAGAATACCAAAATACCCAGCCCCAAAGGAGGTAAAACTCACAATGTCTGGCTTCCAGTAAAAACTGCCAGACAGTCAAACAAGCAGGAACATGGCCCATTGTGAAGAGAAAAACTTACTATTTGGAAATGACTTGTAAATGACACAGATAACAGAATTAGTAGACAAAGACATTTATAAAGTTAGCAGCACTGAATTCTACATGCTCAGGAAACCAGAGGATGGACTTCCCTTGTGGTTCAGTGGTAAAGAATCTGCCTGGGAGATGCAGGTTCAATCCCTGGTCTGGGAAAATCCCACTTGCCTTGGAGCAACTAAGTCCGTGGGCCACAACTAATGAGCCTGTGCTCTAGAGCCCGGGAACTACAGCAACTGAGCCTGCACGCCACAACTAGAGAAAAGGCCGTGCAGCCATGAAGACCCAGCACAGCTAAAAATATACAAATAAATGAAAAGAAGCTAGAGGAAAGACTGGGTGTGTTAAGTAGAGACATGGAAGATAAGAAAATCCTAGTCAGGCTTCTAGAGATAAATTTTAAATTTCTGAAATGAAAAATGCACTGGATGAATTGTTGACAGCGTAAACTGGTGCAGTCACTAAGAAGAACAGAATGGAGGTTTCTTTAAACAATTAAAAATAGAGCTAACATATGCTTCGGTAATCCCACTCCTGGGCGTGTATCTGCAGACAACCGTAATTGGAAAAGATACACGCACCCTAACGTTCACTGCAGCACTACTCACAGTAACTAAGACGTGGAAGCAACCTGAATGCCCATCCACAGAGGAACGCATAAAGAAGATGCGGTGCATTTATACAATGGAATATTACTCAGCCATAAAAAAGAACAAAATGCCCCTTGCAGCAACATGGAGATGAATTTAGAGATTATCATACCAACCAAAGTAAGCCCGAGAGAGAGAAATAACATATGATATTGCCTATATGTGGAATCTTTAAAAAAAAAAAAAAAAAGAACTTCTTTATGGTTACCAAAGGACCAGGGAGGAGAAATAAATTAGGAGTATGGAATTAACATACATGCATTACTATATGAGGGAAAAAAGGCCTACCTTATAGCCCAAAGAACTATACTCAATATTTTGTAATAACCTATAAGGGAAAAGAATAGATATATTGTTGTATAACTGAATCATTTTGCTGTATACCTAAAGCTAACACAACATTGTAAATTAACTATACTTCAACAAAACAAACAAAAAAATGTACTAGATAAGCTGATCAGAAGATTAGACACTGCAGAAAAAAAAATCTGTGAACTTGAAGACACAACAGAATTTAACCAGACTGAAACACAGAGAGAAAAAAGAATTCTAAAACCATGAGCATTTGTGGGACAATTTCAAGCAGGCTAATACATGTGGAAGTGGAGTCCCTGAAAATGAAGAAATAATGGCCAAAACTCTTCCAAATTTGAAAAACTACAAACCTACAGGGCCAAAACAGTCCAAAAAATAAAATAAAATAAAATTATACCCAAGTTTATCATAATCAAATTGCTTGAAAACAATGATTAAAAAAATCTTAGAGGTAGTCTCAAAACATAGACAGGAGCAAAGATAAGAATGGCAGCAGATTTCCTGTTAGAAACAATGCAATCTAGAATCAAGGCATCAACATCTTTAACATACATAAGAAAAAAACTTGTCAACCTAGAACTTTATACCCCATGAAAATCTTTCAGAAGTTAAGACGTTTTAAAAGTTGAAAGAATGGATCACCGACAGCCATAAACTTCAAGAATTCTTAAAACAAGTGTTTTGGGAAGAAGGAAAATGATAGAATATGGAAATTAAAGAATGAAGAGAACACGAAATGATAACTATGGGATAAACAAAAATATTTAAATCCCTTTAAAAGGTAATTGACAGTTTGAAGCAAAAATAACCACATATTGTGAGATCTTTAACATATGGATGGAAAATTTATGATACTTATAGCATGAAAGCCAGGAGGGGAAAGAGAGATACTATTCTAAGATGCTTCTACTATCCATGAAGGGGTATAATGGCACTTGAAGGTAAACCACAATACATTGAATATGTATATAATAAACCTTAAAGCAACCAACACACACACACACGTACATACACTCACAAGCACACAAACTACTGCTAAAAGTCAATAAATGAAGTGGAATCAGATCAATAATCAACATTAAATGGTATTTACATTCCAATTAAAAAGCAATGGTTCATGGCAAATAGATGGGGGGGAAAAAAAGGAAACAGTGACAGACTTTATTTTTTTGGGCCCCAAAATCACTGTGGATGGTGACTGCAGCCATAAAATTAAAAGACACGACGGAGACTGAATAACAGTAACATGGTCAGACTAGATGAAGAAACAAAACCCAGTGTCTGCTGTCTACAAGAAACCACTTTTAATCTCAAGATGCAGATTTTAACTAACAGGATGGAGCAGCGATCATTTTGAAACATATAGAAACATCAAATCATTATGTTATGCACCAGGAACTAATAATGCTGTAGGTCAACTATAGTTGAAAAACAACAAACAAACAAACCCAGAGGAGAAGAGATCAGATTTGTGGCTACCAGACGCCAAGGGACAGGAGGGAAAAGTGATGAAGGGAGTCAAAACATACAAACTCCCAACTATAATAAATAAGTACTAGGGATATAATGCACAATACAATAAATTTAATTAACACTATTGTATGCTATATATCAAGTGGGTAAGAGAGTAAATGCTGAGTTCTCAGCACAAGGAAAACATTTTAAAATATTTCTTTAATTTTATTGTATATGAGGTGTTGGATGCTCACTCAACTGACTGCCGTAATCATTTCATGATGTGTGTTAAGTCAAATCACTATGCTGAATATCTTAAATTTATACAGTGCTGATGTCAATTATATCTCAGTAAAACTGGAAGGAAAAAAAAGTAAAAGGAAAAAGAATAATTAGAAGACTCTTCTGCTCTAACAGCTTACAGACTAACTTTTCTCATTTCTAACAAGTGACCACTTCTGATGGGAGGGGGGAAAATTTACAAAAGCTTTACAAAGCATCAAACTGAGGGATAAAATTATACTATTTTGGGGAAGATGAGTTATATTTAAGATACACCTACATACCTATTGATCCATAATAAAAACACATAAATAGAATAAGTTTGGGAAAGAGAACATTCTAAACAGTATTTTAGTATTTAGCAGTAATCACGGACACTTTAAAGACAAAAGGATTTTCCATATGTCCATGAGGAAAAGTCAATTTCATGTTCTGTGGGATCTGTTATCCTCTGGAAGTCTTGGCTTTGTAAAACGTATGGAAAAGAGCTGCCCCTTGACAAATGAAAATATAAAGGTGATCAAAAAACAGAAATACCAGTCATTTTGTTTAAGAACCTCAAAAATAGCAATTTCCCCTGGTGACAACAAATTTGTCCTGGCTTAATCAGGACAGTTATCAAGGATTAAAATGCAAAGCAGTCCACGTTTTAAGGGGTCCAGTGGCAGCGCAGTGGTGCCGTCAGAGCCTCAGCCTCCTCACACCTCCTCTCACACCATCTCCTAGAGGCGGCCTGGCCAGGAAGGCGAGTCCCAGGGAGGGTCCACCGAGGCCCTGTCCACGGCCCTAGAGAGAACCGCACAGGGGCCTCCCTGTTCTGTTAAACAGCAACTGAAGGGCTCGGCCTGGTTCTCCTGAGGACAAGCATTTGCTGTGCGAGCATTTGTCACTGCCATGGCAAAAGGCTGGCCCTGCTTCTCAGCCAAGGACTCAAAGGAGAGAAGCAGCAAGGTTAAGGAGACAGGTTCCCATTTTCAGCAAAGGGTTGGCACGCAACGCTGAGACTGGTGCTCTCAAGCCTGGCCACCACACCAAAAACCAACCACACACCCAATTTAGGATTACAAAATGTTCGGCAACACTTGGACCCTAGTGCCACCTCAGGAAACAAAAACATGCGTGAAAAACTCCTGCCACACGCGGCATGGATGAACCTCACAAATGCAATGTGGGTAAATGGAGCTTCTACAAAAGAGAGTGTTTAATGTCATTTAAATAAACTTCAAATGTAGGACACTGGCCCCTACTGAGGGGGAAGGCCCCTACTGAGGCCCCCCTGGCCAGCAAGGGGCCTGGGGGGCTGTGGACTATGTTCTGTTCCTTGATCTGACTGGGGGTTTCCCCCCCAACTCATACATGCATAATACGACCTGTATGGGTTTCTATATATCACACTTCAATAAAAGTTTATTTAAAACATTGTTCATGGTCACTTATCCACCAGGGCAAAAGTAAATGCAATAATAACTTAAAAAAAATAACAATATGAAAAAAAGATTGATGACTTAATTCAACCACAATAAGCCTTTGGCCATTATAAATGCTGCTCACAGACTTCTGTTTTATTCAGCTTGTCCCTTTACCGCTAGTTTTCCCCTCCTGATGAATTCATATGCTTCCCTTTATCAGATGATAAACATTTGTTTAAAATATTCTGCTTCCATTTTGTTGTTGTTGTTGTTGTTCTGGATTATAAGCAAGTAGCCCAGAGCAAAATGTAACGACCTAGTTTTTCTTGGTGTGCTTGGTTTGCATTTCTATTTGCCTATCTATTTCTACACTTTTTTAAAAATTCTACTTTCATGTGAATGATCGTAGTGTAACCGGTATTTTAAGCTAGCGCAAATCCTTTCTGGTAGACATGATCTGCAAATGTTATAACAATAAAATGTAAAATGGGCTGTATTTCCCTAACGTGAAAGAACATTTACTAGTTACCTCTCTTCACAAAAGGCCTTTCAGATCCTGTCCTTCCCCTACCCTCCTTTGCCCCAAAAGGGCAATATTCAAGATCCTGAGAACAACAGTCCTGATTTTACTATTTCTCTATTAAAGTGTTTTCCAAGCCTCTACCTTCTGCCTCCTAAATGCTCTACTGAAAATTAGGGCAACAGACTAAATGACTTGCAGTAATTCACTGAAGTTGCATCATATTTTTAGACTGTGGAAAATCTATTTTCATATTTGATGAGAAACAGACTTAGCCGGCACAGCCAAAGCATGGGGGAATCAAAGAGCGTAGTAGACATGGCTCCCCAGTTACTGGTAATAGTCACCGCTGGCCATCATCATCACTTGACATGCACACTTGCTCTCTTGCAAAGAAGATTCGGCTCAGCCACAGAACCTGGTGACCAAGGCAGGGGTTTGCTCTGAGAACACAGCCCTCTCATTCTTCTGTGAGGAACTGAAGGGCAGTGGTGGAGGATCAGCAAATCTGGTCGCAAGGAGCAACATTTGAGTATAAAAAGATGTCAAGTTTAGGAAATTCCCCAGTGGTCCAGGGGTTACAGACTCAGACCTTTCACTGCGTGGGCCCAGGGTTCAAACCCTAGGCGGGGAACTAAGATCCCACAAGCTGCATGGCCGGGGGTGGGGGAGGGCGGCAGAGAAGAGATATCAAGTTTAAAAAAGGAGAACATAAGAGTGATCAGTGAGGCATGGTCTCTCAGGGCACCTAACCTATGCGGCCGTGGCAACCAGGAGGTAGATGTCAGGGACCCTCTCAGGCAGCACAATGACTGGTCCCCACAATGCATCAGAGGGAGCCTAACACAGCAGATGGATGAGGCTCCCGCTTGGGGCCACGTGAAGAGTGGTAACGACCATGCCTGCCCTCCCAGCCAGGAAGTGTCAGTGCAGGGGAGCCGGGACTCCCCTGGCTGGTGGTCACTGGGAGAAGGGATGAGGAGGAGAGATGGTGGATTGACAAATGGGGGGCTGGATCAGAACATCTGCAGGCAAACCAACGTGGCTGGACCTACACTCCACACCTTATACACAAATTAACTCAAAAGAGGCCACAGACTCAAATATAAAGGCTAAAACAATGAAACTTTCAGAAATAAACATTGGAGAAATTCTTTGGGATGGAGGGATGGGCAAAGAGTTCTTAAGACTTGACACCAAAAGCTTGACCCATAAAAGGGAAAACAGATAAACTAGACCTCATCAAAACTGAAGACTTCTGCTCTTTGAAGAAGAGTGTTAAGAAGGTGAAAAGATAAGCTTACACACTGGGAGAAAATATTTGCAAACCACATATCAAACAAAGGACTCATACCTACAATATATAAAGAACCCTCAAGACCCAACAGTAAAAACAAATAAAACCCATCAGGATAAATGGGCAAAAGACATGAATTGACATTTCACCAAAAAAGATTATAGATGGCAAGTAAGTCATAAGATGTTCAACATCATTAGCTATTAGGAAAATGCAAATACACACCATACTGAGATAGCATTACACACCAATTGTTGACAAAATGCCCCACAGCAGCAGACCCGACCAGCTTGGGAATCAGACCCCCGTCTTCACCAGTGTGCACCTGGACATGTTTCTGTTCTTTCTCTCTCCCCAACCCATTTACCTGCGAAGATTCCCACCCTCAGAGTAGCAGATACAAAAGGCCATTTCACAGATATACTTAAACCAAGAGAAAGCCAACCTTAGCAGGCTCTCACTCGTTGTCAAAGACAAAATCTCTCATTTCAGTGAGAACTCAGAACTCTTGCCATTACAATTAGGAAAACATGAAAGACACACCCAGATTTTTAAATTATAATTAAAAACAACAACAATCGTGTATTCAAAACATTAACTGTTACTTTGCTGAAAATCAATGGAAGGAAAAAGGTGAGAAGGCAGTTGAAGATCCTTCAAGAATTATTTTCAAGATTCAGGTCCTAATCTGGTAATTATGCGGGATTCCCAGGTGGCACAACAGTAAAGAATTTGCTGGCCAATGAGACAGACACAGGAGACGCAGGTTCAATCCCTGATCAGGAAGACCCTCTGGAGGAGGAAATGGCAACCCACTCTAGTCTTCTTGCCTGGGGAATCCCATGGACAGAGGAGCCTGGTGGGTTACAGTCGACGGGGTTGCCAAGATTCAGACATGACTGAGTGACTAGGCACACGCACTGGTAATTATGGTAAAAATTATGACCCCTCCACCCACTCTGGAAGACTGCAGTTACCTGGCCTGGTCAGTTCACTGAAGAGATGAAGGAGGAAACAGGGGTCATAAAGGTCCCCGAGATCCACCGTGCTCCGGTCTCTAAATATCGGCTCCTGTGCGTCCTGAAACAGCCCGAGACAGACAGAAATGTGCAGGTCAGCCTCGTAAATGTGACCCCACGTGGATGTTTGCCCACTATCACTCAGAGTTCAAATTATTTTGAATATTCAAGTGTACTAAAAAAATGTTTCTATACAAAACAACAAACAGCTTGTACGTGAAATGATACCTTTGATATTTGCTTTGTGGAAAGAAGTTATAAATGAAGTTAAGTGTGGCCAGTGCTGACAACTGATGAAGCTGGCTTATGGGTATATGGGTTCTGTCTCTATACCTTTGTAAATGGTTCCAGTTTTACTTATAAAAAGTCAACAAATCACAAGCAAAACAGCGCTCATATTTCACAGCGGCTAAAGCCGGATGGCTCCGCCCCGGGGCCCCCCAGCACCTCGGGGGGCAGCAGCCTCCGGTTCTGGGGGAAGTGGAGGATGGTCTTCATCATGCGGTCGCGATCCAGCAGGCGGAGGATGTCCCCGACGCTCGGTTGCTGCCATAGCGACTTGCCCAGGCTCCGGCACGTCTTCTGATGCTCCACGGCAGCTGGGCCCCACAGCAGTACCCTAGAGCCAGCGGTCACAGAGGTGATGATGGTGGAGACCACCGTGGGCAGCTTTGTTGGGCAGCTGACATGCCAGGTGTAAGATGTTCTATCCCCATCATAACGTAGGGGGAGGTGGGAGTGATGGAGAGGCTGATGACAATAAGGGTGGGGGTGACACTGTTGGAGATGACGGAGGCCAACGCTTGTGGAGGAGCTATGATGTGCCAGGCCCTCGTCTAAGTCTGTGTATTAATCCACTTAATCTGCACAAGAATCCTGTAAGTGAAAGTTGCTCAGTCATGTCTGACTCTGTGCAACCCCATAGACTATACAGTCCATGGAATTCTCCAGGTCAGAATACTGGAGTGGGTAGCTGTTCCCTTCTCCAAGGGATCTTCCCAATTCCAAGGATTGAACCAGGGTCTCCTGCCTTGCAGGCGGATTCTTTACCAACTGAGCTATGAGGGGGGCCCAAGAATCCCATGAGGTAGGTACTATTATCATCCGTATTGGGGGAAAAGAGACACAGAGAAGATCTGGGAAGTTGGTCAGCTGGTCTCCTGCCCAGCTGGTAAGTGGCAGAGCAGGAATTCAAATCTGGAGAGTCCAGGCTGGACACAGTGGCAGAATCCTGGCAGTTCGACGATGCTCTACTTATATAAACCCTTCCCCGTTCCCACACAGCCGTGAGCAGACCAGGTGCGCTCACACAGCCTGTGAGCCATCCCCACCTCTGCTGCTAAGTCACTTCAGTCGTGTCCGACTCTGTGCGACCCCATAGACGGCAGCCCACCAGGCTCCCCCATCCCTGGGATTCTCCAGGCAAGAACACTGGAGTGGGTTGCCATTTCCTTCTCCAATGCATGAAAGGGAAAAGTGAAAGTGAAGTCACTCAGTTGTGTCCGAGCCTCAGCGACCCCATGGACTGCAGCCTTCCAGGCTCCTCCATCCATGGGATTTTTCCAGGCAAGAGTACTGGAGTGGGGTGCCATTGCCTTCTCCGTCCCCACCTCTAGGGTCCCCCATTTC
Source organism: Bos grunniens (assembly GCF_055505025.1). NCBI lineage: Eukaryota > Metazoa > Chordata > Mammalia > Artiodactyla > Bovidae > Bos > Bos grunniens. The sequence continues at coordinate 154,302,203 of NC_141165.1, forward strand.
CACTTTTCACACCACCGGTTGCGATGGAAACTGCCCAGTGAGGTCACCTTGCCTTCCTCCTGGAAAGTGACCTAACCCATTTGAACCCGGGGGCACCCCTGTGGACTTTGTGACCCGAGACGGGTTTTCTGATGCCGAGGGGTGGATGGGTGGACGGCTCGCTTGTCCTCGTGAGTGAAACCACTCCTATTTTCTCTCTTCTCCCTCATGTACCCAGGGGCTGTTTAGTTCAGAAAGAATACAACTGATACAGCACCAACTGCAAGGCTAGCAAGAGGGTGAGGCTGTGGGGTTGAGGGAAGGAGAGAGAATGTTTATTCACGACCTGGGTGCTCTGAAGATGCAGAAAAGGGTTTTTTTTAAACTGTTTGTTGTCTTTTTTTGGGAGGGGGATGGGCAGTGGGGGTGGTTAATACATCTTTAATCTTCAAAAAAAAAGTATTCTAGAAGGGAAATATTTTTCCCCTTCCCTGCAGAGTTCTCCTGAACTATTTTTCTTGGCCCAGTCAGCTAACTTCCTGTCTCAGTACACAGAGCTCTTCCTTTGTACTGGGCAGAGGCTGGGGTGCTGGTCTCAAACTAAGGAGACAAGAGACCAGGGCAGCGAAAGAGGACCTCAGACGCTGTCTACGAACAGCTGAGCCCCAGGCCCTGGGGAGCTGGGCTCAAAGCTGTGCTGGCCAAGGAGCAAGCAGCCCCTGGGAACCCGGGAGAGACAGACAGACACAGACAGACACAGAGAGAAAGACTGAAAGAAAAGAGACAGACACAGCACACGTGCACACACACAGACAGGGAGGAGAGTGGAATAAACACCCAGCCAGCACGCCCCACTCCTCCCCACACCCATACCCAAGTCCCTCCCACCTAAAGGCCAGCACGAGGCGAAAAGCGTTCAGAAAAATCAGCTAAACGACCCCTGAGTCGGGAGGGAGACACACACGGTCGGCCAGCGGGGCGCCCGGGGCACACAGGCCCGGCCGTCGGTGGCCGTCCTCACGGGCAGAGGGCAGAGCAGGCCCGCTGGCGCTGCAGAGCGAGCAGAGGGGTCCCCCGCCCGCGTTTACCCCCGAGGCTGGCCCAGGTGTGGAGCGCCCTGTGCAGGGCCTTCAAGGTCTGCTGCTTGAAGTCGCCAGCCCAGCACCCACCTGAAGCTGACAAGGCTGTGGTTGTTCTGTTCATAGGCCCGGAGGAGAAGTAAGATCTTCTGGTCTGAAATCAGTTGAGGGTCAGTTTACAAAGCCTCCTGGTGGCTCTCCTCGAGGCCTCCCATATACTTCTGGCAACAGCAGCAGGTGCCCATACCCTGAAGCCACACCCCCTGGTCCCTGTGGCCCCAGGTCACAGCACTCTGTCCCCACATTCCTGGGCCCCATCCCTCGATCCCGACACTCTCCTGAGTCACAGCACCCTGTCCCACACCCCCAGGTCCCACCCCTGGTCCTCACACTCTCCTGAGTCACAGCGCCCTGTCCCACACCCCCAGGTCCCACCCCGGTCCCCACACTCTCCTGAGTCACAGCGCCCTGTCCCACAGCCCCACGTCCCACCCCCTGGTCCCCACACCCTCCTGGGTCCCACCCCCGGTACCCACACCCTCCTGGGTCCCACCCCCCGTCCCCACACTCTCCTGGGTCCCACCCCCGGTCCCCACACCCTCCTGTGTCCCACCCACCGTCCCCACACTCACCCAGGATGCTGAGTGAGGCACCATAGGCCCCGAGGAGCACTGGGAAGTGGCTGTTTGCACACACAGAGGGGCACAGCCGCACCACCACCGCCATCAGGTCCACCAGCGCTTCTGGAAGAAAACACCACGGAGCTGCCCAGCAGTGCAGGGCTGCGCAGGTGCAGAGTCCCAGCGGAAGAGGAAGTGCTTCTGGGAACATAAATGCTTGAGATACCCTTCTTTGGACAACACCAGGCTGAGAACCGCACCTAGTTCTTCCCTACATTTTCACTGTTTTTTTTTTTTTTTAAATAAAAGCACCTTAATAACCATCTCTCTCCCTAGGTCTTTGGTACCAGCCTCTCCTCAGTCTCCTCCCAAACTCTGAGCCAACAGATTTAAAAACCTAAACCTTTTTCTCCATGATTATGTTACCAAAATCTCTAGTATTTCTACTCTTGCTTGAAAAGGGGGAGAGCCTTTTGACTTTTCTCTACTGACTACAGTAGGACAGTATGAAAAGGCAAAATGATAGGACACTGAAAGAGGAGCTCCCCAAGTCAGTAGGTGCCCAATATGGTACTGGAGATCAATGGAGAAATGACTCCAGAAAGAACGAAGGGATGGAGCCAAAGCAAAAACAACACCCAGTTGTGGATGGGACTGGTGATAGAAGCAAGGTCCGATGCTCTAAAGAGCAATATTGCATAGGAACCTGGAATGTCAGGTCCATGAATCAAGGCAAACTGGAAGTGGTCAAACAGGAGGTGGCAAGAGTGAACGTCGACATTCTAGGAATCAGCGAACTAAAATGGACGGGAATGGGTGAATTTAACTCAGATGACCATTATATCTACTACTGCGGGCAAGAATCCCTCAGAAGAAATGGAGTAGCCATCATGGTCAACAAAAGAGTCTGAAATGCAGTACTTGGATGCAAGCTCAAAAACGACAGAATGATCTCTGTTCATTTCCAAGGCAAACCATTCAATATCACAGTAATCCAAGTCTATGCCCCAACGAGTAATGCTGAAGAAGCTAAAGTTGAACGGTTCTATGAAGACCTACAAGACCTTTTAGAACTAACACCCAAAAAAGATGTCCTTTTCATTATAGGGGACTGGAACGCAAAAGTAGGAAGTCAAGAAACACCTGGAGTAACAGGCAAATTTGGCCTTGGAATACGGAATGAAGCAGGGCAAAGGCTAATAGAATTTTGCCAAGAGAATGCACTGGTCATAGCAAACACCCTCTTACAACAATATAAGAGAAGACTTTACACATGGACATCACCAGATGGTCAACACCAAAATCAGACTGATTATATTCTTTGCAGCCAAAGATGGAGAAGCTCTATAGTCAGCAAAAACAAGATTGAGAGCTGACTGTGGCTCAGATCATGAACTCCTTATTGCCAAATTCAGACTTAAATTGAAGAAAGTAGGGAAAACCACTAGACCATTCAGGTATGACCTAAATCAAATCCCTTATGATTATACAGTGGAAGTGAGAAATAGATTTAAGGGCCTAGATCTGATAGATAGAGTGCCTGATGATCTATGGACGGAGGTTTGTGACATTGTACAGAAGACAGGGATCAAGACCATCCCCATGAAAAAGAAATGCAAAAAAGCAAAATGGCTGTCTGGGGAAGCCTTACAAATAGCTGTGAAAAGAAGAGAAGCAAAAAGCAAAGGAGAAAAGGAAAGACAGAAGCATCTGAATGCAGAGTTCCAAAGAATAGCAAGAAGAGATAAGAAAGCCTTCTTCAGCGATCAATGCAAACAAATAGAGGAAAACAACAGAATGGGAAAGACTAGAGATCTCTTCAAGAAAATTAGAGATACCAAGGGAACATTTCATGCAAAGATGGGCTCGATAAAGGACAGAAATGGTATGGCCCTAACAGAAGCAGAAGATATTAAGAAGACGTGGCAAGAATACACAGAAGAACTGTACTAAAAAGATCTTCACGACCAAGATAATCATGATGGTGTGATCACTCACCTAGAGCCAGACATCCTGGAATGTGAAGTCAAGTGGGCCTTAGAAAGCATCACTACAAACAAAGCTAGTGGAGGTGATGGAATTCCAGTTGAGGTATTTCAAATCCTGAAAGACGATGCTGCAAAAGTGCTGCACTCAATATGCCAGCAAATTTGGAAAACTCGGCAGTGGCCATGGGACTGGAAAAGGTCAGTTTTCATTCCAATCCCAAAGAAAGGCAATGTCAAAGAATGCTCAAACTACCGCACAATTGCACTCATCTCACACGCTAGTAAAGTAATGCTCAAAATTCTCCAAGCCAGGCTTCAGCAATATGTGAACCGTTAGCTTCCAGATGTTCAAGCTGGATTTAGAAAAGGCAGAGGAACCAGAGATCAAATTGCCAACATCTGCTGGATCATCAAAAAAGCAAGAGAGTTCCAGAAAAACATCTATTTCTGCTTTATTGACTAGGCCAAAGCCTTTGACTGTGTGGATCACAATAAACTGTGGAAAATTCTGAAAGAGATGGGAATACCAGACCACCTGATCTGCCTCTTGAGAAACCTGTATGCAGGTCAGGAAGCAACTGGACATGGAACAACAGACTGGTTCCAAATAGGAAAAGGAGTTCGTCAAGGCTGTATATTGTCATCCTGCTTATTTAACTTCTATGCAGAGTACATCATGAGAAATGCTGGGCTGGAAGAAGCACAAGCTGGAATCAAGATTGCCGGGAGAAATACCAATAACCTCAGATATGCAGATGACACCACCGTTATGGCAGAAAGAGGAACTAAAAAGCCTCTTGATGAAGGTGAAAGAGGAGAGTGAAAAGTTGGCTTAAAACTCAACATTCAGAAAACTAAGATCATGGCATCTGGTCCCATCACTTCATGGGAAATTGATGGGGAAACAGTGTCAGACTTTATTTTTCTGGGCTTCAAAATCACTGCAGATGGTGATTGCAGCCATGAAATTAAAAGATGCTTACTCCTTGGAAGGAAAGTTATGATCAACCTAGATAGCATATTGAAAAGCAGAGACATTAGTTTGCCAACAAAGGTCCGTCTAGTCAAGGCTATGGTTTTTCCTGTGGTCATGTATGGATGTGAGAGTTGGACTGTGAAGAAAACTGAGCACCGAAGAATTGATGGTTTTGAAGTGTGGTGTTGGAGAAGACTCTTGAGAGTCCCTTGGACTGCAAGGAGATCCAACCAGTCCATTCTAAAGGAGATTGGTTCTGGGTGTTCTTTGGAAGGAATGATGCTAAAGCTGAAACTCCCGTACTTTGGCCACCTCATGCAAAGAGTTGACTCATTGGAAAAGACTCTGATGCTGGGAGGGATTGGGGGCAGGAGGAGAAGGGGACGACAGAGGATGAGATGGCTGGATGGCATTACCGACTCAATGGACGTGGGTTTGGGTGAACTCCAGGAGTTGGTGATGGACAGGGAGGCCTGGCGTACTGCGATTCATGGGGTCTCAAAGAGTTGAACACGACTGAGCGACTGAACTGAACTGAACTAAACACTAGGAACTTGGTAATGGTCCTCTCCAATTCAGCAGTTTATTACAGTTGGCTCTGCAGCGATCTCTCACACTTAGGAGATGTCAACTTGTCTGTGAACAACAGGGTGTGACTTCAGGAGGGCAGGACCCATCAGACCTCTGCCATCTCCCACAGCCTTCACCATGCAAAGTAGGCGCTCAGTGAACTGGCAAGGAAGGAGCCGAAGCTGGGGCTGTAAGAAAGAGGCCCCAGCAGGGACTCATTGCCCTTGATCAACGTTTCAGTCACCACATTAAGACAGCTCACACAGATGAACAGTTTCTCCCCGGTCATACACCCCCTCTTAACTTTCCATAACTCCCAGGTTTTAACACTCGCTCATGATATGGCAGAAGACCTTAAACCTGACTCCTGTAAGCCAGAATAGGCTCTAACAAGAGGTGTGCATTTGCTCTGTGAACCTGAAGTCAGAGGAAACACTTCTAGAGCTTGAATCTCACAGAAACGAAATGTTCAGATCATTGTTGTCGTTTAGTTGCTCAGTCGTGTCTGACTCTTTGCGACCTCGTGGCCTGTAGCCTGCCAGGCTCCTCTGTCCATGGGATTTTCCAGGCAAGAATACTGGAGTGGGCTGCCAGTCCCTTCTCCAGGGCATCTTTCTCCTGCATTGGCAGGAAGATTCGTCACCACTGACCACCTGGGAAGACTTCCATGGGATCTTCCCAGTCCAGGGATCAAACCCGCATCTCCTGCATTGGCAGGTGGACCTTTTATCACTGAGCCACCCGGGAAGCCCACATAAAATGTTTGGATACTGCTTGGGTAACGCTTCCTCAGCTCTGAGAACATGTGGGCGCTTAGCTCCGGTGTACAGCTAGCTTGATGCAATCGGAAAAGAAACTGTCTGGAGTGGGGCGTGGGGTGAGGAGGCACCTCTCACGGGGGTGTCTGCGGGCTCCTCCTCTGTGGTCCTCAGCAGGGTGGGCAGGAACAGGGAGTGCTGGGTGAGCATCATGTGGACCACCGGGAGCTGGGTGAGCTGCGAGCACACGGGGCTTTCCGGGAGATACAACAGCTGCGTGGCGGCACGGAGGGCTTCCAAAAACGCGCGGTCCTGATACCGAAACCTAGGAGGCAAGAAGCAAAGGGGAAACGGCGTCACAAACAATAAGAAGACCTTTTTTTTTCTCAGCATTTTATTAAGGAGATCACCTTTGAGGCCAAAGGTGAGAATCCTAGAGCGCACAGTCATTCACCATCACCCCGACTGCCCGTCGTGCACCGAGCCGGCCCGAGTCACAGGGAGCGCTTCTGAAACCAGGGGCAGGACGGAGCTCGCTTCCCTTCCTGACAGTGCAGACGCCCAGGGAACTTCCTGCTTAGCTGAAATGCCAGGGGGCAGCCTGAATAAAGATGACCCTCAGCCCCCCTGCCAGGGCAGCCTCCTTCCTTCCTTTCAGCTCCTCAAAACACCCCTCTAACGGCTCAGAAGTTCTCGTCTTAAATCCCTTCAGAACCAATGAAGGAAATGATAACATCACACTCTGGAAAAGAAGGTTTCAGTCATATATGAATATTGTTAAGAAGCACTGGGCACTCTGTGAGCATTCTAGAAACACAAAGCAACCGAAGACTCAAAGAAATGTCGCCAGGTCACGAAGGCAAGCCTCGGTTACCATTAACCTCCGACCTGCCTTCACTTATTTTCTTCTTAGTGTTTCTCCGTTTCAGATCGGTGGGTATAATTAGGGAAATGAAAATTAGAGCCACAATGAGACACTGTTTCATGACTACCTGAGTGGCAAAAAGAAAGTCTGACTGCATGAACTGCTGGTGAGCATGTGAGGACAAAATGAGCTTCCACTCTGTGTTACAACAAGAAAACCTTGGGGAACAAACAAAAATCTAGTAAAACTGAAGCTGTGCCCACAGTAAGAGCCAGTGAGTGCCCCCTCGCCCAGAAAAATCTGGCACGCGGGCACAAGGAGACATGAGACATTCACTGTCAGGACGGAAGGGAGGCGGGAAGGAGAGAGGGGAGGCTCCGTCCATCAGCAGGGGACCAGCCAAATGAATGGGGCACAGTCAGAAGACAGAATGCCCCCGGGCAGCGGGAAGGAATGACCGGGATCATCTCACGTACCAACGAGGGTCTCAACAAGGGTCACCCGAAAACTTCTGAGTGCACCAAAGGGACAGTAAATTGATACATCCGTGTACAATGTCAAACACAAAAAACACTGTGGTTTGTCGTCTAGAGATATACTGACATGCAACCAAAGTGTTAAAAACACAAAGGGCCATGACAGAGTCAACCTCAGAACGACGACACTTGGACGAGGGAGGGAAGAGAGTCCATGAGGACAGAGAAAACTGTTGGTCTTTACTACATCTGGGTGCTACTATATTACTCTCTGCACACCTCTGGCTTTTAAAACAATACTTGTTGTTTAAAGTCTGCTTGTCTCACCCTCGTTAGAAGCACATGTGTAACACTGCGCAGGGCGTTTCCCTCCCCAGCACTGCTGTCTCCTCCGCCCCAAATGAGAGCAGCACCAGCTCCACCACCTCCTTTCTGCAATAACAGCTCCGACCCCACCCCGAGCAAAGACACTCACTGCCTTACTGAGCCGCCCCAAGAAAACAAATTCGACTTACTTGAGTCCGGTCTTCACAAATTTCTGCCAATCACCAGGGTCAACTTCATTAAGTGAATTCTAGGAATAAAGTAAGTGAGAAATACATGTAGAATATCTGAATTAACTTAAAATAGAGGACATGGGATTTAAACTACAGCCCTTCAGTAAATATAGACTACAGTTACTGAAGCAATTCACAAAAGCAAGCAGTTCTCTCTTCCTTTGACTTTTTTAAATTGTTATTTCCACTAGTACTTCTGTCATTTTATTAGATACCTATGGTCACCAGTGACCAAAAGGAAATTCCCGAACAGTTCTGTAACTTCCGCTTTGTCCACCACACCAAATAGCACTGACTGATTCGCAACACACACACGGGTGTAGCCACATGTGACTGCTTAAACACAAGAGTGAACATCCACCCAGGGCAAGACCACTCGCCCTAACAGGCCTGTCAGAGGCCCACAGCCCCTGCCGTGGAGACAGTCTCCAAACACGCTCCGTGATGTCACACCACAAGAGTGGCTGCTCTGGCGGGGAGGGGACAGACCAGGAAAAAGCACGAGAGAGCTTTCTGGAATGATGAAAACCCTGGGTAGGACTCTGGGGCGTAGGGGTGTGTACTTGCCAATGGTACACTACACACTTACAATCTTATACTGCACGAGATGAAGGCACACTTTGATTACAAGCAAAGGTCTATGGGGAGGCTATTGATAGCAGGGTGGCTGTGCATGTGTGGGGGTGGGGCACACAGGAACTCGGTACTTCCTGCCCAATGGTGCTCTGAACCTAAATCTGCTCTAAGAACTTTTAGTCTGCTAAAAAGGAGAGAGAGAGAGAGGGAAACAGCAAAGTGGGGGAGGGAGGGAGGTGTGCCCCGAGAACACAAATCTCTACAACGGCATAGCCCCACAACCCCGCCTCCCCAGCTTGGCTCCTTCCAGGTCTCGGGGGTGCTCCTCCTCGCCCCTAGTTCTGCTGTGTTGGGTTCCTATATGTCATAAGTTCACAGTCCTGTAACACAACCCAGTAAGTCTGAAATGCAGGTTATAAACTCCAATACTTTGGCCACCTGATGCGAAGAGCTGACTCATTCGAAAAGACTCTGATGCTGGGAAAGATTGAGGGCGGGAGGAGAAGGGGACGACAGAGGATGAGATGGTTGGATGGCATCACCAATTCAGTGGAGATGAGTTTGAGTAAATTCCGGGAGTTGGGGATGGACAAGGAGGCCTGGCGTGCTGCAGTCAATGAGGTCGCAGAGTCGGACATGACTGAACTGAACTGAACTGAAACTCCTTTAACAGAACTGCTCAGGCACTGCAGCTTGATCTACAACCTATAAACATATTTATCACACTTAAAACCTTCCAGCTGGGGCTCTTCTCCTGAGGATTCCCTTTTAAGTCTCGGGTTCAGCGGTGACACACCAGTCAAAGGCTCTACATTTAACACAACTTTACACCATTCAGTTCAGTTGCTCAGTCATGTCCGATTCTCTGTGACCCCATGGACTGCAACATGCCAGGCCTCCCTGTCTACCACCAACTCCCGGAGCTTGCTCAAACTCATGTCTGTTGAGTTGGTGATACCATCCAACCACCTTATCCCCTGTCATCCCCTTCTCCTCCTGCCTTCAATCTTTCCCAGCATCAGGGTCTTTTCCCACGAGTCAGTTCTTCGCATCAGGTGGCCAAAAGTATTGGAGTTTCACTTCAGCCTCAGTCCTTCCAATGAATATTCAGGACTGATTTCCCTTAGGATGGACTGGTTGGATCTCCTTGCAGTCCAAGGGACTCTCAAGAGTCTTCTGCAACAACACAGTTCAAAAGCATCAATTCTTTGGCACTCAGCTTTCTTTATAGTCCAACTCTCACATCCATGCATGACCACTGGAAAAACCATAGCTTTGACTAGATGGACCTTTGTTTACACCATGGGTTGAGGAAAAACTCACACACTAGCCTTTGGGATGTTAATTATTTCTGTGCAAAAATGTAACACTAAAAATGACAGACAGTGAAGGCCCGAAACAGCTAAATAGTTCCAAATTTTATGAAAACTCCAAACTCACAAAACCAGGAAGCTCACTGAACCCAAAGCACTGAAAACCTGAAGAAAATGACACTAAGGTGTATCATCATCAAATTGTTTAAGCCATGTAAGAGAAAAAAAATCCTCGAAGAAGCTGGGGGGGTGGGAAAGTTGTCATGTACAGAGAAACAGAGACAATAAGGAGAGATCTCTGGACTTCCCTGATAGTGCAGTGGCTAAGAATCCGCCTGCCACTGCAGGGATCACAGGTTCGATTCCTGGTCTGGGGAGATACATGTGCTGCAAGGCCTGTGCACCGCAGCAACTGAGCCTACAAATCGAGACTTCTGAGCCCTCGTGCCCTCGAGCCCACGCTCTGCAACAAGAGAAGCCACCGCAGCAAGAAGCTTGTGACCCGCGTCTAGAGAGTGGCCCCCACTCACTGCCACTATAGAAAAAAACCTGTGCGCAGCAACAAAGATCCAGTGCAGCCAATAAATAATTAATTTTTTTAAACGAGAGGCTTCTCGTCAGAAACAAAGCACACCGGAAGACAGTAAAGCAACACCTCTAAAATGCCTGAAGGAAATGAAAAACTGTTAACCTGGAACCTTGTGCCCAGGGAGACTCTTCCTGACTCATTCTGAGGCCACTGTTGCGCTGGGTCACTCAGTCGTGTCCAACTCTGCGACCCCATGGACTGTAGCCCGCCAGGTTCCTCTGTCCATGGCATTCTCCAGGCAAGGGTACTGGGGTGGGGTGCCATGCCCTCCTCCAGGGGCTCTTCCCAACCCAGGGACTGAACCCAGGTCTCCCACATTGCAGGCCGCTATTACCTGATCTCAAAGCCAGACAAGGATGTTACAAGAAAATAAAATTTTAAGCTTATACGCTTCATGGACAGATATACAAAAATTCTTAATAAAATATCAGCAAATCAAATCCAAGAGTACATAAAAATGGTAATATGTCATGACTGAGTAGGTTTAACCTAGGAATGCAAGGTTGGTTTAATGTTCAAAAATCAATTAATATTATTCAGCTTATTAACAGTCTAACACAAAACCAGATAACCATCTCAGGAAGTGCAACAAAAAAGCATTTTTACAAATCTCAACATCCATTTCTGACACAAGATGGCTCATCATTTCAGAGTTTGCCCTCCACCTGCCTTTCGCCTCTAAGACATGGCCCCTCTTATTCCCTGGTAGGTTGAACTCATGCCCCCAGCTTAAATGTATCTGTAAACCTCGGTTTGTCTATCTCCCTCCTTCCATTATGAATCTAACCAGGGTCCCTAATAAGAGACACCTACCAACAGTTCGTTAAACCTCAGCAGCATTTGCTTCTCCTGATCCTGGGTACCGTCCTCCTGCTGGCCGCCACTGAAGGATGCAATTAGCCACTGCACACAGGCCTTCAGTAGAGTCTTTTTCCAGGCTTGCAGCTCTTCTGCTGACCCTTCCAGGACGGCTGAGACAGCATCAGCCACGACCCAGCTGCAGCAGGAGACAAAAGTCCAGGGTTCGAGGCTTTTGTTATAATCCAACATTACAAAAGGCCACAGAAGACAAACGCCCTGAGTCCTGGTCCCTACAACTAACTCCTCAAGCTCAGAAATCAGAGGCTTCGCCTGCCCCTTACTCAAACTGCAAAGATGTACCAGAACTTTATGATGAGGAGAAACACTATTAACATACCAGAAAAAGGATGTATTGTCCAGACTCTGTCTAATCAAGCTCTCTCAACCTTAGCACTATTGATGTCCGGGGCCGGATAATTCTTTCTCTGGGGGAAGGGCCTGTCCTATGCATTACAGGATATTTAGCTGTACCCTTGGCCTCTATCCTCTGGGAGCCAAAAGCTAGACTCTTCAGTCCCATATCGTGACAACAAAAAAATGTGAGACAATGCCAACTGTCCCCTGGAGTGGGCAAAATCACCCCTCATTGAGGACCACAGCTCTAAGGGACTCAGAACCTTCCACTTATGCACATGGACTCGCTCCAGCCAGGGTGCTATTAAGATGGGTTCTCCAAGGAACTGCCTCCTCACTGCTGACACAACCGCAGGGCAGCAACTTTCACGGTTTCTTAAGCACTACAGGGAAGGGGCAGCTGGGACAGGAAGGGCCATCAGACAGAGCTGAGCTTTCATACCTCGTGTGACTGGCTGGAGTCTGCAGCAAGCTGGGCAAGCGGTCCATGAGGGCACGCAGGTCCTTGGCTCTGGCAAACGGGACCAGCTGGGCCAGGATCTGCTGCGGCAGCCCGGACTCTGGGGGCCCGTCGGCACTGAGAAGCCTGGTCTGCAGCGGCATCCACAGAGCCTTCCTCAAGACAGGAATAACAGCGGAGGAAGCTGGGGCGGAGATGAATGGGAGAGGAGGGTCGGACACCACGGAGCACCAGAGCAAGCTCGGTGCTTTAGGAACCTTGTGACCTGGCTGAGCTTGCACTGGTGGCTCGAGGTGGGACCCTGGCAAGTTTTGATGCCATGGAAACTGACAAACGCTACACATCAGCCTCCCCTGAGAGCTGGATGTTAAAGCATTCAGCAGCACGCCACTGGCCACCTGTCAACGCTCAACGGTCCTCGCAGGGGCCGTTCAGCCCGGGGGCCCCAGCTCACAAGTCATGATGAGACGATGAGCACTCAAGTCCTGAACTCACTCGGGAACAGGAGAGGGGCAGGGAGAACCACAGGCCGTACGAGTGGAGGGCCTCTTACTTTGTAAGAACATTTTTTTGTCATCGATGATATCAAGCCATGAGGCACAGAGGCAAAGCAGTGAGCGAAACGCCATTCATACATACTGGTCAAAAGGAATTAAACTGGGGTGATCAGAAAGTGCCTCAAATCTGAGACCCAGTGAGGGAAGAGAGAGAGCTGGGTGCGGCTGAATGGCTCCGCTCAGCAAGCTCAACCAACGTGCTGGACGGTGGGGAAAGGGGCAAAGGACCCTCACCCGAGCGACCCCTCTCCCCCTAGCGAGACCCAGATGCAGCTGCTCCTTCCTTGGCCCCCAGTGGCCACAGCTACTGCCCCAGCTTCCTCTGGGTAACTTGGAGCTAACTCTGGAGCTGGGGCAGACACCAGCGGGGAAACAGAGCTAAATCGAACCCTGGAATGTGAGGCTCCAGGGCTTAAGGGTGGACACACGGGGAGGAAGAGACAGGGTCCTCCCAGCTGCCCCCAGCCACCCCTTCCCGTACCTTCTGCGGGGCGTGTGAAGCATCCCTGAGTCCTGCCCTGCAGGTACACATGGACGATGGGGAGGAAGTCGTCCGGGGCCTCCCGCAGGCAGAGTCCGGAGCCGGCCTGCTGGCACCAGCGCTCGAAGCGCAGCCGGTGCGGCCAGCTGTGCTGCAGGAGCAGGGCTGCCGTGGCCAGGGCCGCCGGCGTCCGCCGCGCCAGGCAGTCATCAAGCAGGGCCAGCCTGACCGCAGGGACCAGCGCCAGCTCTCTTTGCAGAGCCCCAAGCAGCACGGCGTCCAGCTCAGCCACGGCCAGCGCGGGCAGCAGAGCTGCCAGGCCCCGCACGTACTCAGAGGCCCAGAGGGGCTCCCCGCTCTGCGGCTGCTCCTGGGCGCGGCCACTCAGCAGCTGGACCAGGGTCCTCCCGAGGGCGGTCAGCGGTCTCTCCTTCCGGGGGTGCTGGGTGGGTCGCTGGGCCGCCAGGCGGGCCTCGGGCAGGCTCAGCAGGGCCAGGGTGACCTCCCGGAGTGGGGCGTCCTCCATGTAGGGGTGCAGCCCCCGCAGGGCCTCGAGCGGAGGGAGGAGGGTTTTTGGCGTTGACGTGGCCGAGCTGGCCCTCAGGCTGTGCAGCTCGCGGAGGACACTCTGGGTGATGGCCTTTGAGTACCTGGCCAGCAGGCCCAACTGACCAAGGCTCCGCAGGGCTGGAGCACTGGCCACCAGCAGCGGAAGGATCCCCGAGCTGAGGCTGGCTGCCAGGAGCTTCACGAGGACCGGGCTGAGGGCATGCGGCGGGAGGGCCTGCCGCTCCAGGGCCAGAAACCAGCCCTCCAGCGTGGGGTGTCTGAGGACAGCCACCAGCACCTCCTCCAGCGTCTGGAACAGAGCCACAGGGTAGAGGCCTCAGCCGCCGCCCCGCCAGCAGCTGCCCTCGAGCCGGACGGACAGTGGAGGGCAGCTTTCCTCAGCCACCTCCGGCCTCAAGCTCAAGCTCCCCTGCCCTTCTTGGGGGGGTGCCCACAGCACCCCGACCCAGACCCACTCAGAACTGTGACCCCACTGGGATGCACCTCCTCCCAGATGAGACCAAGGGGCCTGGATTGTAACTCAGTTAGTGCCCCTCTGCCCGAGACCAGCAGGAATCTGATGAACGGAGGCTGAATGAACTAAATGTGCAGAGAAACTGCTCTCCATGGTCACTCAGGCAGGCCATGTCTACACAGAGATGCTGACGTGCAATTACAATCCGTCGTCTTCTGGTCTCTCCCTAGCAGCCCTGCCCTCCTAAGTAAATGTGGGAAAGGGACGTGAGTACCACCAGACCACAGAGGCAGGGTGGCCTCCGCTGAGAAGAAACTCTGTGGCTGAGGGAGGTGGGCAGGGCTTACATGGGCTAGAACTGAAGGTGAGCCTGCGTCCAGTCTCAGAAGGAGACTAGGCCCTCAGGGAACGAACTCTGACCCCGAGACTAGTTTAAACCACTGAGCAGAGAGCAGCCGAGCACCCTTGGCTGCATCAGAGAGGCATCTGAGTCAGCCTTGCTGCACATGTTTCCTAGCCAAGGAGGCCACCCAGCCCCTGGGGACAGAAATCTATTTTTCTCCTTATTTACTCTTCAGGGAAGGGAAGAGAAGCCTACGAATTTGCCAACTGAGCTTTCCCAAGTGAAAACAGCAAAGCACAGATTAGGAGTGCTGTGCCTGATGACTGGCTAACAGGTGGTCCTGCACCAACACCCCGCCCCTGCCCCGCCCCAAAAGCCCCCTCGGAGACCAAAGCACGGGAGCCCGGCATTTGATTATGAAATGAGGAACATGCCTGCTTCCTGAACCCCACATAACATCTCAAATGGCAAACAGGTGAGAAAGACTTGGTCGGGCCTTAGGTAAGCAGCTGATTGCCGAGCCACCAGCAAGAGGAGGAGGCTCACTTTTCTCGGGCAGAGTGGTCGCTGGAAGTATTCACGATGGAGGGCCGCACCCCCTGCCCAGCCTTTACTCAATACAGGCCACAACCCCTTTACAAGGAAAAGATGCAGGCTGGGTTCTGAGGATGCTCGGGGCGCACAGTGGGAGGGAAAAGTGTTCGCAGAAGGGGGTGTGAGCACCCAAAGTGAACATGCCTCCCTCAGGATGGGGGTGCGGGTGGTGTTTAGTATCTCCTCTAGTGGCCTCTGCTTTTCCCTGCTTCCCTGCAATGAACAGGTGCTAGCTTCCAACCAGAACAGAGGGAAAACCAGCATCTATAACCTCCTAGGACAAGGGCCAACAGGAAGGGGGAAGAAGGGTAGCCGAACCTTGTCGCTGGCCAGCTCCAGCGAGGCCACGGACTCCATGTCCACAAAGAGGTCGGACTCAGCCTGGGCGGCCTCGCACTTCTGCTGGTTCTGCGCGTCCAGCTGCAGGCAGTGGATGACCAGGCGCCGGAGGAGATCCAGGAGGAGCTGCAGCAGGGGCGGCCCCGCACTCCGGCCCAGCTGTGAGGCAAGACACACGACCCTCAGGCCTGGAAGGGCCGACACTCACCGCCAGGTCCCCTGGCGCAGATCGGGCAACGCTGCCAGAAACCAGGATCAAAGAGGGAGACGGGGCTCAAACGGCAACACCAACATCAAAGTCATGTCTCAGTAAGACATGCGTGCTAAGTCGCTTCAGTTGTGCCTGACTTTTTGTGACCCTCTGGACTGTGGCCTGCCAGGCTCCTCTGTCCATGGGATTCTCCAGGCAAGAATACTGGAGTGGGTTGCCATTTCCTCCTCCAGGGCATCTTCCCCACCCAGGAATCGAACCTGTGTCTCCTGCATTGGCAGGCGGTTCTTGACCACTAGCGCCACCTGGGAAGCCGTCTTAATTAAGACATGTTCTCCTAAATCTTCATGAAACACTGAGGTTTGTTTTGACCAAGATGAAAAGGAAAGGCGCCCCTCAAAATCTAAGCTAAAACTCTGGTAAAGCAGCTCAGGGACAGAACACTCAACAATGAGCCACTAAATTTAAACTCATGAAGGAAGATGGGAGGCCTGGCTGTGATGCTGACCTGGTCAGCCATTGGCAGGGCCCCGTCCTGACCGATCGCTGCCTGGGTGACCAAGTTCAGCTGTGCTGGGCTCCCCATCTGGGATCTAGACCTCTGCTCCAGGGAGAAGGGAGCCAGACCAGCCACCCGGACTACAGGCCTGCCCGGGGCCCTGCGCACTGGCCACCAGCCTCCCCACGTGCAGAACGAGCAGGGCGACAGCAGGGCCCTGGGATGCTCCAATCCACACTACCACTCAGTTCCGAAGTGAGAAGCCACAGCAGAAGCCACACTCGCGTGGGCAGTGATGCAGGGGGCCAGGGGCAGCGCTGACCTGGGCAAAGCTCTCCACGGCGCTCCTGATGTACAGCAGCAGGTGTTTGGCGGCGCGCAGGGCCTGGTGCATCGGGAGGCGCAGGAGGGCCGCCCGCAGCTGCGCCTGAACCCCCTCGTCCAGGAGTAGGAGCCTGCCTGGGCCCTGGCCTTGGTCCTGACTGGCGTAGGCCGTCTGCAACAGGGAGGAGAAGGACGGGGCCGCGGGGCCTGGTGCGGCAGGGCTGCCCGAAGTCTGCAGCGGCTGGAGGACGAGGTGAGAAGGGCAGATGGATCAGCCAAGGGGGCCAAGGGCACGGAGTGTGGCGACAGGGATGGGCGACACGCACGACAGTGAGGCGCTTCACAGAAAGTCACCCACTGATGCTGAAAACCACACAAGCCCATCAAGCCCAACGCGCTCAGTCACACATGTTTTATCCTAGCGTGTGTTCACGTGAGGGCGCTGGGTCGGGGAGGTTATTTACATGCCCTGGAGAACCGCAGCCGCCCGGGACAAAGACAGGACTTCACTCAAACGGGAGTCACTGTGATCGATCCCTGCAGACTGGGAAGTCCTGCCCCAGGAAGGGGTGAGCTCAGCGAGCTGCAGACCCTTCGAAGGCCTCCCCCGGAAGGATAGGATGACAGGGACTGCTTGGAAGACAGATTCCTGCAACCAGCCTGTCTCAAAGGGGTTCATTTCTTCTAACTTCATTCCCAACTGCCATCTTTATTTAGCCCACAGGGCCTGTACTGTTACACCTCCAAACACTCCGCTTCCTAAGGCCAACACAACTAGGCTGCATGAGCCCTGAAACTCAGCGGGGCTGGAGGTGGGGTCCCTGGGCCAGCAGCGGCACTAACCAGGAACCTGCTAAAGATGCAGACTCCCAGGCCCGCACAGACCTGCTGAACAGACTTGCGCAGTGACTGAGCATCTGGGGATCCGGATGCATCCTCGTGGGTGGGAACGGCCTGTGCCCAGCTCCACAGGGTGGACGCCGACCCTGGGAGCACCATGGCACCACCCGACTGCTGACCCACGGGGGCTGCTGTGTGGCTCTGACCAGCTCCTAACCACGGCCTGGCAGGCAGGAAGGCGGTGATGGCCGTGATGGGCCTGGGCTCTGGCGCCCGGCTGCCTGGCAAAAGCCTGAGTCCACCGCTGACTGGTGGTGGAGTCGCTCCGCACCTCCGTTTCCCCATGTGTACGACGAGGACAGGAAGTCCTGACCTCTGAGTTGGGAGGGTTAAGTGGCAGAAAAGACACACACTGCCCTTAGGGGTAGGCCCTGACAAACAGCGAACACGCAGTCAACCTGAGCTACCGCCACCAAGTCCGTGAGGCGAGGAGTCCCGGCTGCCTGCTTTTTTAAGCGCAGCCACAACTGACCGAAAACACAAAAATGCACACGCCAAGGGACCTTCCTGCCCCACTCAGCGATCCTCAGTCCTCCATGTTAGGGCCAGACCTGCAGCACCCCTTTTAACAACTTATTGACCACCGACATATTAATTCTTCTTTCACTGCCCGAATGTTACTGAGTGGAGTTATTTCAATATTCACTTATGTAACAAACGGCCAGCCACACCTGTTAATTTCTGCAAAAAGCTCCTGGTCAATAATGTGCTAAGAATGCAGTCCTCACCAAGAGAAAATGGGTTTCCTTCTTTCCTTTTTTGCTTTTCCAGTTTTAGCAGAACGTAGCTGGCTGGCAGCCTTCAGGGGCCAGGTCTGACTGCTGGGCATGCCTGGTCTAGGGGGTTCTGGGGTGCCTGGACGAGGGCCACAGGGCCAGCGTGTACAGACCATGCAAAAGGGAGAAGGGACCTCCTCCCCCAGTCACGCAGCCAGCGGGGATTTCAATTCTGCCCCATCACTGAGCCCCTTTGACTCTCGACATGTCAGCTGATCACCACTGCGCTTCCTCTTCTAACCAAGGAAAACGAGAAGGTGAAGAAAGTTCACCCTGTGAGCTGAGAAAAGCTACACAGCTGGGGTACAGGCTGCTGCGGCCCACGGGCAGGGGCCTCCGGGGTTTCCCAGGGAAAGGAAGACCTGGTTTCTGCTGGGTCGCGTGGCTCACCAGGGCCTCGCGGGCTGGCTCTGGGATCCAGAGGCTGTAGTATCTGTTGAACCCGGACAGCCGGTGGCGGCAAGGCAGGCTTGGAGGCTCCAACTGGTCGTAAGACTGAAGCAGAAGACACAGGGCCAGTGGGTCTCTCTGGGTATGGAGCAGGTCCGTGAGAACCCCGGTCAGATATGCCACAACGCTCTCTCCTGTGTGGGAGGAAGGAGCTTGCTGGGACCATCAGTCACCCCAACTCCCGCACGAATTCGAGACCCAGAAAGATTCATCATGACTCTAAGGGATCACACGACCACGATGGAAGGCAGAGGCTACCACTGCAGACCACAGCAGACTTTTACTTAAACATACAGCACACAGTAGACCGCAGGTGCGGAGGCCCAGAAGTGGGAGACCCAGGCCCGGAAGAGGTGAGGCCAAGGCCTCCAGGATCTGCTTGATGCAAACCAAGCCACTTCCTCTCTACCTCGGCACACGGCCTCCCTGCAGTCAGGCAGGGACCCCACAACTGGCTTAGCCGCTTCCAGGCCTGGCCAGAGCACCCTGCGGGACTGTCCACACTCTCCTCCCCTTCCACAGGCACTCTGGGTGCTGTATGTTGAGACGGCACAGATAATAAGATGGGAGCAGCCGTGATCTCCTGGATGACAACCACCCAGGAGAGCACCTGACCTGTCCTGGACAAGGTCAAGCAAGAGACCCTTAGTCCCTAAACCACTGATGCATTGGGACGTAGCTGTTACTGCAGCAAATCCCGAACGATCCTGACTAAATGACACCTCTGTGATCCGTGAGTGCTTCCTTTGGTCTATGTTTCCTGGATACCCAGGAGAGATGAAGGACTTGTCCCTTAGCGTCAAGATGTTTGTTAGACGCTCAGTCATGTCTGACTCTTTGCGACCCCATGGACTGTAGCCCTCCAGGATCCTCTGTCCATTCTCCAGGCAAGAACACTGGAGTGGGTGTCCATACCCTTCTCCAGGGGATTTTCCCGACCCAGGGATTGAACCCAGGTCTCCAGCACTGGCTGGCGGGTTCTTTACCATCTCGGCCACCAGGGAAGCGCTCAGCATCAAGATAATCATGAATAAGGACCAAAGGGGAAACACTGGTGTGACCGCAGCTGTCTGCAGCCATGCAAACACGCAATTTCAGGCTCATCTGTCAGATGACCCATTACCCCGACAGCCGAGTCAGCCTCCAGACCCCTGATTCCTGCACACTGAGCTCTACCAGCTGTGCAGCTGTCACTTTGGTGGGTCTGAACCCTTGCTGCCTTGGGTTTGCAGCAATTATTTCCAGAGCCCCTGGAAGCCCACCTCCTACCCTCCAGAGACCCAGCTGGCCTGATGCACTCAGAAGACCCTGACCACGCATGGGTACCTGCTTCACTTTCTGTTCCAAGGAGCAACTTATTCCTGGCCTCCAGGGCGGCGGGGACCAAGGCGCTGAACGGGAACGTGAGGAGGATCATGTCTTCATTCAGGACGAAGCCAACCTCCTCATCCAAGCCTTCGCTGCCTTCCACCAGCACATCCACCATGTCGAGGACATCTGGAGATGGAAACGGGGGAGTCAGGCCCAGGTAAAGAGGCACTGGCGGTTTCTACGGCATGAAGCCCCTGGAGGGCACGAAAGAGAACACTTGCATAGAGGGGAACAAAGAAAAGCTAAACTTCTCTTGGGGGGAAAACGCTTAATGTAATGTTTGATTCTAAACAGATACGGTATCGTCTGTAAAAATCTTCATTATCTCTGCAGGAAAAAATGCAAGATTATCCACTCAGGTGATAATGGGTTGACGTTTCCTCAGGTGACACTGAGAAAAGCCCACAAACTTCAACCAGTCAGGGAAACAAGCCAACAGCTGAGAAGCGACAAGAGCGTAGAGAGGTTAACGCGCAGACCGGGGCCACAGGGTCTGCAGTTGAACCCTGACCTTGCTGCGTGCTCGCTGGGTGAGGCCGAGAAGACCGCTTGGTCTCTCTGTGCCTGAACTGCCTTGTCCAGACCTGCAACGAGGACAGCCTGCCCACTCTGGGGTTGTTCGTGAGGCTATACAAGTTAGGGTCTGTAAGGAGCTCGGAGCAGCACCTGGCACAGTGTAAACACTGCACAGACGAAAATAAGGCAGCGAGTAAGCCCCCAGACGCATTTCCTGCTACAGGAACAAACAAGGGGATTCCCAATTCCAGAGGGGGCTGATCTCTGACGCAAAGAAAGTGGGGGACATCTGCCCTCGGCACGAGGCTTCAGAAAGCCATTCTGCTGTCTGTCTCTAACACGCCACCATGGCTGGCTCTTCAGAAGCCCAAGGAACACTGGGGAATGGCACCTACCGTCGATGTGGGAGATGGGAATGCTGGCGTCATCAGCGTCCTGCCGCGTCCCGGGGGCCTGCAGGGCGCTGGCTTCCTGGACGAAGTCAGATGCCTTGTCCGTGTACGAATACGGATTCGCCACCAACGTCAGGAGGACCTGAGCATTGAAGAGTCAAGTGGGAAGTGTTTAGACAGTCACAGGTGGGATGAAAAGTGCCCCTAGAAGTCACAGTTGAAATAAAGGGAAGAGCAAGAATCTTAATAGGCCTTAGTACGAGCAATACTTTTGCTGCCAAGTTTTTAAAAAAACTTTCTGTTGTAGAACTTAAAAAAATTATCTCCTTTTCACACTAGACTATTGCTTTTAATACTAATTTTAGTATACCACTGTGGGCTTCCCTGGTGGCTCAGATGGTAAAGAGTCTACCTGCAGTACAGGAGACCCGGGTTCAAGCCCTGAGTTGGGAAGATACCCTGGAGAAGGAAATGACAACCAACTGCAGTGTCCTTGCCTGGAAAATCCCATGGATGGAGGAGCCTGGCAGGCTACAGTTCATGAGGTCGCAAACAGTCAGACACGACTGAGCAACTTCACTTTCACTTTAGTGTACCACTAATCCCTCCTGTGAAAACGAATGCCCCAAGGGAAGTTAAATAGCACTCAGTGATATATTCCCATTTTACAGATGCTAAAACTAAGTAGTTTCTCATGTCTCAGCAAGAATTAGGAAGTGAGCCAGGAAGAAAGGCCTCTTAATTGCCTAAGAAACACCTTAAATACACTAAGGATCACTGAATATATCTTCCTGAACGCTCCTCTACACGGGAAATAGGTGCTCACACGTTCCAAAAACTGAATCACAGCCTCCTTGTTCTCCTCCGCCGTGTCATCCAAGTGCTCCAGCCACAGCTCCAGCTCCGGCCAGGTGTGCTCGAACACACCCGTGTCCCGCAGGATCTGTTGGGAGGCAGACAGCGGGGGTAAGTCAGGGTGGGACCCCGCTTTCTGAGGTCTCGGTCTCCTTTTGAGCCCCGGGAAGTGCACATGGGGTCGAAGTTCCATTCGGCTCTCCTCCGTAAGCTACAGCTCGGAACAGCACTCCCCTCTGCCAGCGACGAGAGGTGGCTCTGGGCTCTATCACGGAGAATGCAGCCCCTCGCCTTGCTGTTTATTCCTTCCCTTAGACTCCTAAAACACCCAGCTGCCACTGGCAAGTCTGACTTTCAAGCTGGACTTGATCCTCAGCCTATGTGAGAGTCCTCAAGACAGGGAGCCAACCAGCTGCGCCATCTCAGCGTGGCCCCTCTAGACCCAGGCCTGGGCCAGAAGCACCGCCGTTTCTAACGAGGGGAGAATGTGTTTCGAGGCAAGACTTGGTGAAGTGACAGCCCACATGGTCAGATGACAGGACTTGGGGTCTCAGGAGTGTGAGCCCCACACCGAGGGAGAGCCTGGCAGGCCTCTCCACCCACATGCAGGGAGTGGTCGTGAGATCACACATCAGCACAGGCGTGCAGAGGCCAGAGGTCAAGACCCAGACGTTCTCATCCTCCGGGCAGCTCATGTGAGGTTCAAGTGCCAGAGAGACAACTGGCACTTCTATGAAAGGTGAAGTCTTTGTACCCTAAACTTTTCTCTAGTGGTTCTGATAGTTAATGCATCTGCCTGTGATGCAAGAGACCTGGGTTCGATCCCTGGGTTGGGAATGGCAACCCACTCCAGTATTCTTGCCTGGAGAATCCCTTGGACAGAGGAGCCTGGCAGGCCCAAGTCCATGGGGTCGCAGAGAGTTGGACACGACTGAGCGACTAAACTACCAAACACAGTGAACGTGATTTTTGTAGGAACTCCCCCCGTTGCCCAAGCCCCTGACAAAGCAGAACCAAGGAACTAGATTTCCTAGCACTGCAGTTAAGACCTAAAAAGCTCTGGAAAACAAGGTCAAGTGTAAGAAAGAAGAGACACCAACAAACTCATCTCCTTCCTCTAACTTTGATGACACTTGGGCTGTGGTGATGGCCTAGGTCAAAAGGCTGAAGCCCTGGAGAGGGCTGAGTCTGGAGATGAAGGCCGAGGCATTGCCTACTAAACTGGTCCCCAGAGGGCGGGCAATCTAATGTTTACTGAGCCCAGATCACATGTCATTTCTTCTGTAGTTCTAGCTTTGTTATCCCCATTTGCCTCAAGAAAACTAAGTTCAGAGAGGTTAAGCAGGAAGTCCGACGCCCCCTGAAGGGGCAGAACCAGGGATCAAAGTGCTGGCTTTCCCCACTTCACCAGGCCGCCTCTCAGGAACACAAGCAGGTGAAGACAGAATAAATTACAGCTGCCATAAAACTCTCTCTCCTTAAATTATGTCGGTCCTAATACATTCGTAATTCAGCAAAGAAAGATTATGCGAAACTGGTATAGAAAAGGCTCACCTTCACAATCAGAAGTTTGGTTGATGACTTGAGCTGTGAATGGCCACTGGTCACAAACATTTTCATCAGTAAGTAAAACACCGATCGTTTGCCTCCAATGATTTCTGCATCGGGGCCTTCCTGGAGTTTGAATGACAAAGTTATAACAGAGGTCACTGCTGCTGAGTGAACAGATACTACAGGCCCAGGCTTCTCTCCAGCCTCTCGCCTCATCTCAACCACCCCTTGGCAAGCCTGCTGGGATGTCAGGCACGAGGAACCTCCGGAGTCAGCAGGCTCAGCCTCCTAGCCCCCGACAGCAGCGGCAGCAACAACAGAGTCACAGCAGGAAGCAGGGGGCCCTTCGGGTGCTTCACAGACGCAGACTCGCTTTATCCTCCCGACACGCCTGAGCTGGGGACGACTGTCACTCCCTTTTCACGCGTGCGGACACTGAGATACAAGGAGGTTAACAGGCTGTTTTAATGATTGAGGTGGGACTCAAGCCCGGGAGCCCTGGCACAGATGCAGCTCCAGAGGCTGGTGGGGAACCACACCACCAGGGCTATCTGAGTCCACCTAATGCTGTATGCGCTGCATCTCAGCAAGACGCCGGTGTGATGTAACTGGTCCCTTTATACATGATTCAGACTCTCAGAGGCTTCTGGGCTTTGAGCACATGGAGCTCCAGATCCCGTGCAGACTCTGTGTTTTCCTGGGGAGTCCCTACAGCTCCGATCTGAGCCCCTAAGGAGCTGGCATTCACAAAGCCCAGCAGACCCTTATTAAAAGCAAAAACTGAAGCACAGGCTATAAAATACTATGTTAATACCAGCTCTTTCAAGGTAAGAGGGCTCTCTGCTCACTTTCCAACTAAATCAGCGAGATCTCAATGGTCCGGGTCAGCTGGGATGATAAACCAAACACCCTAGATGGCCAGAGGCTGGTGGGGAACCACACCACCCGGGGCTACCTGACTCCACTTAATGCCGTAGTCCTGCAGTCCTGGCAGTGACTTCACCAGGTTGAGAGCAGGTTCTGGGCCACACTCCCCAGGTCCCATCCTGGACCCCCCAGGACCCCAGAAGTCTCCTAACCACTCTGCGCTCCAGCTGCCTTTGTCTGGGAGTGGCGGTCAACGAGACGATACGTAGAACACTCGTACCAAGCCTGGTGCTAAGTCCTGGATAAGAACTCTTCTCAGCTGTGACACAGGTGAACCATAGAGAGAGGACTTAGGGGAACACAGAGCCCCCAGTGCCACAGCGTTCCTGCACCTCTCTGGGAGTTTCACCTCTAACAATGCCTCTAACAATTTCCACACTGACGGTTCCTTGCAAGAGCTCATGGAAGACCTGAGTCATTAAAACAAGTCATCTGAGCTACTGAGATACATCCTTATTGACAGTGCTTAATTTGACCTGGTCATTTTCCCTCCCTGGACAGGGCGACATAGCATCCGGTATTTAAGCACATGGATGAACATCTCTTGCATCCTGAGTCCCCTTTATTGGTCAACATTACGTTCTCCAGAAAGGGCTAGCAGACGCTATCACAGACACAGAGAGTGGCACCAGCAGCCTTTTCTCCACCAGCCTCAACCCTCTCCTGCCTTGGTGTCTATCTCCAGCTCCATCTTGAGTCATTCCAGGATGAGGACAAAAGAGAAGAAATGTATTTTGTTTCTTTCCAAAAAGGTTTTAAAAGGGCCAGAAAAATGTAAAAGTCCTCTTAGAAGAACACAAAAACTCGCAGTATGTGGCAACGATGTCTTTTCAGTAAGGACAGCTAAGCACGTTCGTTTGCAGAGTCAAGACATTCCTGGCTCACAAATCCAGACCTGGCCTCTGCGCAGAGGTTTTGCTCTAAGAGGAGAACCGCGGATGTCCTCCTCTGGAACTAGCGGTCCGGGTTCTGATCCAGCTAGAAATTCCCAGACAGCCGCCCAGCCTGCAGGGGAACTCAGGCCGCAGGGCGGGCTCTCGGCCTCGTACCTGGGCCTTTAACCACAGAAACTTGCTGGCGGGCAGCTCCAGGGCCACCTTGAGAATGTGGTGCTGCAGAAGCGGGGGCACCTCCTCCCGCAGGCCCTCTTCTGAGATGACCCCTGCGGGTGGACAAGAGGAAAACGGATGAGAAGTCAGGGGGAGGGGGAGGCCTGGCTGCTGATGCCCCGGCCACGAGGATCCGACGAGGAACTGTTGGTGGAGACAGGTGGAAGGGCGTGGGGCTCGGCCCACCCTGCGCCCACTCTCCTGTCCACGCGCCTCAGACCCCCCTGACCTGCGGTCACCCCAAACCTTTCACTCAAGAGCTGGGACGCCGCTGGGCCCAGGAAGCCCTTCCCTGCGCTCGGCCACACTGACCACCCCGACAGCTGGAAGCCCCTTGGCACATGTTCCTCCATACAGTCTCCTGTCAGTGCGACCCCTGGTGGGGGACACGGGCCTTGCTCCCAGGACAGCCAGCATTTTATGCACAGCCTGTGGCCACCAGTACCCGAGGTGGGGTCCTCAGCCCCTGGCCTCATTTCTGGGTTAACCATTTACTTGGGAAGAACGCGGTGAGTAAACATTCAGTGGCCACATTCTAGCAAATCTCGTCTTCTCACGGCAAGAGAACTTTCTGCCTTCGAACCATCAAAAACTTAACTGTAGCTTTTTGAACAGGACTATTTAAACAGCTTAGATAAATTCCAAGACTGATTATTTCTGCAAGTCTTCCTCCGTTGGCCCAGTTATGAAGTCAGTGTTAGTAGACAAATTCTTCCATCAAGGGAATGTGGCCGGACAAGCACGATGTTACTTCTATAAGATGTGGTTGGAACTTGAGTCAAATCTGAGTAACTATGTCAAAAGCGCGTGTGCATGGGGACCTCCTCAGGGGCTCTCATTTCTGCACCCCTTTTCCTTTGAAAAGAAGATTTAGAATCAACATCTCATAATCTCATCTATGTGGCTTCCCAATGGTAAAGAAGAATCTCATCTATATGGCACTCGTGGTAAAGAACCCACTTGCCAATGCAAAAGACGTAAGAGACATAGGTTTGATCCCTGGGTTGGGAAGATCCCCTGGAGGAGGCCATGGTAACCCACTCCAGTGTTCTTGCCTGGAGAATCCCATGGACTGAGGAGCCTGGCGGGCTACAGCCCATGGGTTGCAAAGAGTCGGACAGGACTGAAGCGACTTAGCACAGAATCTCATCTACGGATCACCCCTGGCAGACAACTCAGCCTGGCTGGCTTCTCCCTTTTCTCTCCTGGTGCTGTTAAGTGTTCATCTGATATTTCTGTAAAGACTGGCACTGATCCCGAAGAAAACAACCAGGCCAGTGGATCACACAAGCCGGCCAAGCCGCCCACCCGCCTTCCCGGTCCTCTGCCCTGGGGACCCGGTTTATCTGCGGCCCCTTCACCCCCACGGGCAGGCCCAGCGGAGGGGCACCTGCCGTCGCTCAGGACGCACCTTTCAGGAGCTTGCTGAAGTCAAAGTTGTACTGCATGACCACGTGCGGGACCGCCTTCTGGTAGAGGCAGATGACCTGGAGCAGCACGACTTTCAGAAGAATGGTTTCTGCATCATCTGAATCAGAATTGAACAGTGTGATCAGGAAACACCCTCGTTCTCTGTCCTCAATCAGTAAGCAATCCCATCACGGTCAACTGCACGCGGAACACTGAGGCTGCAGATAGGTGCCCACGGCGCGAGATTAGGGAGTCAATGTGGTAAAGAAGTCAAGATGCTCAAACAGGCTGGGTCTAAATCCCCACTTCACTGCTGTGACCCTGGGCAGGGTAAAGCTACTCGGGCTCTCTGTGCTTCAGGGTCCTCGTCTGAACAAGGGGGACACGCAGCGGGGCCTACCCCCCACAGAGCCGAAAGAAGGATTAAACAGGACAGAGATACAAGACACAAAGCACCACGCCTCGCCAATGCCAAGGTCTGAGGCAGCGCGTCTTACTACCCAGGGGTAATGTTCTACTCGCAGAACAGAAGAGTGTCCTACGCCTGCCACCACCCTCCACCCACCGGAAGGCCGAGCACATGGCATCCATCATGCAAGGGTTGAGAGAGATGTGCGTGGTGCTTGCATAAAGCTTGAGTACATTTCTAACAGATGTTGAAACCCAAAGTACGATGCTAGGCTCCTCCTTCTCACTAAGCCAAAAAGGACACAGGATTCTTTCAGAGTCAGAGAGGCCTTCACAAGCTCCCCGGGAGAGGAGGCTCCCAGGCTGCCTGGGCCAGTGGTGTCTGCAAACAGCCCTCACCACTCTCGGGAGCCACGCAGGGAGCAGCGGTCTTGCTGGCCTTTTTCTTTCCTTTCTCGTCATCCTGTTCTGAGTCTTGCTTCCTGAGAGACTGCCAGACCCAGATGATGGCATTCAGGTCTGGTAAAATCTGAAAGGAAACAAACAAAAAAACAAAAAATCAGTCACACTGAGAGGAAGAGAAACAAACTGATCCCACTAATGATGAGAAGCAAAGAACAGGGAAGAGGGGCCAGCACACGCGAGTGCCTAAGGGAGAGACCTTGGCCTCTGGGAGCTCTGTTTTGGGGTAAAAGTCCCCGAACTGAGCCCGCTAAGGATCTGGTGAACACACAAGCGCGTGCTCAGTCGCTCACTTTGTCTCTGACTCTTTGTGACACCATGGACTGTCGCCCGCCAGGCTCTTCCATCCGTCGGATGAAAACACAAGTACTGATCGTTAAAAGACACCCCTAAAGACTCGCTCACCAGAGCCAGACGCTGGGAACTAAGCAATTCACCCTTAGGACAGGCTGGGGGCACCCTGCCCAGCAAGCCTGTGGATGCCCCTTCTGGACGGTCAGCCAGGCCATGGATGCTCAGGCTCCTTGCTCATCAGACCAAGCCTGGGGAAGAGGGAGCAGGCTGCCGGTCACTGCGGCCCCAGCCCGGCCAGTGTGCAGCAGCAGGGAGGGGAGCGAAGCGGTGCAACGGTTCCTAAGGAGACCAGAAGTCCCAGGAACGCCCCCGACCACTTCCCTTCACTTCACCCCCACCCGCTGCGCCCCCAAGCTCGTCTCTCCCAGCTGCTGTGCTACCTGTAAGCAGAGGCCACACCTGGCTCCGGGCCTACCTTGCTCAAAGCTTCTCTGAAGAGCCGCACGAAGTCTTCCATCATGGCGGCCGTGTAGACGCCTGACTCCTGCCAGGCCTCTTTATTCAGGCAGTGCTCGATGGTCTTTAAGGCTCTCTTCAAAATGACGGCAACAAGGGATAAAGCTGTGTGTTTCACGGATACGCTGTCCAACTGGGAAGAAAACAAAGAGTTGAGTCCACAAACGTCTTCGGATGGCCCTGGTGGGCCCAGGGCATGCTGGCCTTTCCTGGGGGCCTGCTGGCCTCTGCCCGTTTGACCTCCTGCAGACCTGACAGCAGCAGATGCCGGGAGGCTGGTCACTAAAGGAAAGGAGTCTGATGGTTATTCCTGACTTTTACTCCACCGTCTGTTTTTGATAAGTCTTCTCTGACAACCGTCGGGCTCACACGGATAATCCGTGTCAGTGCAGCCGACGCCCCACCAGGACCCGACCAGCCCCTGAAGAAGCACTTCTCGTCAGCTGCAGAGACGATAAGCAAAGGTACCGGGCACCTGGGTCTGAACAGCCACCTCTAAGCTCGCGGCAGCCCCCACCGCAGGCCTCCCACACCCGGACTCTCTACTCGGATTCGGATGACAGCCAGGAGACCTTCCACACCCTCCCTCACCACGGAGACTGAGTAAGGTTCAAGAGCCTCTGCTATCAGCACCAAGGGGGAAGGTGAGGCCCCTGGTGACAGGGGTGTGCCCCGGGCCAGCAGGAGCGAGGACATCTCCTGGGCACCGGGGACACACGTTCCATCGCAGGCCCAGGCCAGCCCACTGCCATCAGCCCCAGGGGACCCCCAAGGACAGAGAAGCCCAGGGAGCACCGGGTAGGATACTGTAGCTTAAGAGTCAAGTAGAATTAACAAGGTTTTCTGATGGACCTTCAGTCTAATAACACCCCAGGCCCCCCGCATTCCAATCAGCTGGTGTCTCATTTTATATAGATGTTGTACACTCAAGAAGGGCTACGTTAAATGCCCTGAACCAATAACCACTCCCACCCCGTCATCAATTCAAAGGCAGGACCGAAATGAGTGCTCAATGTGTATATCCGCTGGCTTGGAGCACGAAGCTTGGCCAACAGCCTGAGGCCTTATCTCCGAACAGCTCTCTAATTTCCCGTTTGTAAAACGAACCCACTCTTTTCTTTCTGGTTCTAAAATCTATGCTATTAAAATTTTATAGATAAAACTGTAATGAACAGAAGGAAAATGTCACTCGACAACCTGCACACACACACTCCTAACTCCACCCCCGAGACACACCTGTCGCTGTGTCACTCACGTGAACACAGGTACAGCTGGGAAAGGGCCACGGACAGGGAGACAGAGCCTCAGCTTCCCCTTTGCTGGCCCCGGGCCTGCACAGGAGGATGGTGGCCTCAGGAGGAGAGGAAGACGTGTCCTCTACCACAGCCCAAGGCCGCCCCATGCGGGGCATGAACACTCCAGGGGCACAACTCCTCTGTCCTGGGAGTGAGACAGCCTTTGACATCCCAGGCCGCCGGGGACAGACTGGGGTCGGCTCAAAGCGGAGAGGAAATGCAGCCAGCCATCACCTCCCACCCACAAGAGGCAGCATCAGACATCCCCCTCTCAACTCGACTTTTTTGCAAGTCTCTTGGGATAAACTATTTTGAGTCTCACAAAACAGATGGGCAAGCTAGCTGGGTCCTAACTCTGGTTCTGGGATTTGGCCACCAGAGCAAACAAGCCATCCTGCCAGGTCCCACCCAGGCCTCTTGTCCACTCCACATGCCCTACCGCTCTCTCTCAGCACCATCCCTGGACGGGAGCAAAAAAACCTCTCATCCCACAGTACAATCTGAGGAGTTGGGGCCACTTTACGGCAAATGCCCCATGGACACCGGGTCCAACCCACGCTTTGTGACCCACCGCGGCGGACCCTGGTCTTCTGTGCTCACACCCCAACCAGCCTGCCTGAAACACGGGGACTCCACCCGCCCAGGGGACGCCCCAAGCCCTGCATCGCTCTGAACACCTGGCCTCTGCCAGGTGGGTCTTGAGGCAACCCAGGTTTATGAGGGGTTGGCAGGACCCAGAACCCATGCGTGCATGTGTGCGTGTTAATTTGCTTCAGTCGTGTCTGACTCTGTCCAACACTATGGACCACACCCAGCAAGGCTCCTCTGTCCTTGGGGATTCTTCAGGCATGATACTGGAGTGGGTTGCCATGCCCTCCTCCAGAGGATCTTCTCAAGCCAGGGGCTGAACCCGCGTCTACTCACGGTCTCCTGCATTAGCAGGCGGGTTCTTTACCACCAGCGCCACCTGGGAAGCTCAGGACCCATGTGCTAACAACTCATGGCAGGTTTGGCTAAGGCCATGATGCTACGGTGAATAAGGCATGGGCCCTTCACAACATGGCTTCTGCTGGGACTTGGAGCTTTATGATAAACGGCGACACAGAATCTAAGGATCAAGTTTTTCCATGAACGTGTCCTCCCCAAACTCCTGAAACAGCTGGGCCTCAATGTTCCCCAGGAAAGTTAGCACTATTCGTTTAAAGCTCAGAAGAAAGGGTTTGCCAGGCAGATGTCAGGCCCACTCTGTCCAAAGATCCTCAAGTAATGAGACTTCAATGAGTGACACTGGGCTGCAGATGAGCACACGTCCTCTCCTCTGATTCCACCCCCTGCTCCCCGCTGCCCCCTATCGACAAAGGCCCAGAGCCACACAGGATCCTGCAGCCCGCTCAGTGCTGCAGAAGGCAGGTATGTGCCTTGGGCCCCAGGGCCCCGTCCCCAGGCGAGGGGACACACGGGAAACCCCGGAAGCACTGACAAAAGACGACCCAATACACATAGGCCAGTATTCTCAGCACAGTGGCAGGCATGGCCGGGGGGTGAGCGGGAGGGTCTGGAGGCAGGGTCCCCACTCACATTCAGCGCCTGCGTGAACATGGTCTTGTTGCACACCAGAGGCGCGGTGGTCACCATCACCATGGCCAGGAGCCGAGGCAGCGGGATGAACTCTCGGGTCTGAAACGCCCGGGAGATGTCCGGCTGGGCAGCGTAGATCTGGGAAAGGGACGACAGAGAAGTTAACTTCCAAACCTGAGTCTAACGGGAGGCTCTCAAGAGTGAAGCTGCTCTGGGGAAACAACGACAGTAACAAAGGCCCAAGGCTCGCCACAAGGAACAGCGTCTGGAATGTCGACCCCCGATTCCACTGGTTAGAGACCATAAGACTATTACTGGGGGCAGTGACTGTCAAAGCAGAGTTTGACCAGTGGTTTGGGGAGCCTGTTAAAACCTCTGATGGCAAACAGGTCACAACGGGATGACTTACTCCCCAGGTACAGCACCTGGCAAATTATGTCGGCTTTTTAGCACTTCATGACAACCCTTTGCGGTAGAGATATTTTATATCAAGGCAAAACATATTTACAGGTGACAACACTGGACCTCAATGAGGGGAGCTTCCCTAGGACTGCAAGGCGAGAAGGCAGACTCTAGCCTTGAGACCAGGGAGTCCTAGAGACGGCAAGACTACCGTCCAATCTGCAGCGGCCACGCACCTGCCCCGCCCCGTCCCACTCAGCTCCCAACAGGGGCGGTGGCCACGGTGACACCATCACCACGGACCGCACACACAGGTGCTCAAGGAAAACGATGGACTAAGTTTGTTTTGCAGATAACCCATTGCCCAAGTCAAGGCACAAAAAAATAATTCCAGGTGTGTCATCACTGCGTGCTCAGTCACTCAGTTGTGTCCGACTCTGCAACCCCATAAACTATAGCCTGCCAGGCTCCTCTTTCCATGGGATTCTCCAGGCAAGAATACTGGACTGGGTTGCCATTTCCTTCTCCAGGGGATCTTCCCAACACAGGGATCAAACCTGAGTTTCCTGGGTCTCCTGCATTGGCAGGTGGGTTCTTTACCCACTGAGCCACCTAGGAGGCCCCATGTTACCATGAGCCAGACCATAAGGCTGAGAGAAGGGGCGATGGTGAATGGAAGGACTTGTGGCAGGTACTTCCACTGGTAAACGAGGGGAGGCTGACACCCATGATCAGATGGAAATTTACTCATATCCACAAGACAGACCACCAAGACACAGCTTATTTCAAATTGTTCTAAGAACTTGAAATGGCAATCTTTAAATAGCCGTGCTCCTTGGCTTGCATTTCACAGTCAGGCATTTTGCTAATTCTAGCCCAACTGTGGCTAAACTCATCGAGATCACACTTGAAGTGAAATCTAGATGAAGAAAATGAAATTGGCTTAACAGATTCAGCAGCATAAACCTCAGAATGCAGCTCAGTGAAAAGTAAAATGTCCCTAGAAGAAAAAGACACTGAATTAACATCATCTAGGACTGATGCTGAAGCTTAAAGCTCCAATACTTTGGCCGCCTGATGCGAAGAGCCAACTCAATGGAAAAGACCCTGACACTGGGAAAGATTGAGGGCAAGAGGAGAAGGGGGCGACAGAGGATGAGATGGCTGGATGCCATCACGGACTCAATGGACACGAGTTTGAGCAAACTCGGGGAGATAGTGAAGGACAGGGAAGCCTGGTGTGCTGCAGTCCATGGGATCGCAGAGTCAGACACAACTGAGCGACTGAAAAACAACAAAAATATGCCGGAAGGACGGCTGAAAGAAGTTTCTGATCCTGCAGTTTATCAGGATGTCACCCAACCTCCCATCCTCGCCACCCCAACTTCTCACACTTCACCCACGACCCCACGAGGCAGACTTCAAAATGCAGGGGTCGTCACCTTGTTTAGCAGTCTGATGTTATTTGACCAGGTGGACTTCAGCCTTGGGAGAAAGGAAAACGTCACTTCCTTGAAGTACTTGTTCAGTAGGTCCGGGCACACTTTCAGAATGTTCACCACCAGTTCAGCGACCAGCTCATCGTCCGCTGCGGTTTTCAAACCCAGCAGGAAGTGCAGGAGAGTCAGGTTTCCTCCTCTGTCACAGAAAGACAGAAGAGAGAGGGGTGAGTGGGGGGTTTTCATAACACACCGAGCACTCAGGATGACGGGGCAGGTCCTTGGAACCTGCGAGTAAACACAGCATTTTCTGTTGTGACTCAGTGATGGGCAAATTTCACTTCCGGTCAGTTTCCTTCACAGCATAGAGTGAGAGGTTTTCATGGTCTGTGGGGTTCCTGCTCTCCAGCAAAGGGCCTGAACTTCACTCCTGTACTTCTTCAGCCTGCGGGACTTCCCCCACCAGGGATCAAATCCATGCCCCCTGTGTTGGAAGCACAGGGTCTTAACCACTGGACCACCAGGGACGTCTCACTTCCCTACTTTTGAATAGCTAAAAAAAGTCTCTCCTTTGTCCTGTTTCCCACCTCTCCTTCCCTCACTCAAGTTCAACTGACTTTCAGAGAAAAGGAAGAAACCCTTTCTCTCTGAACCCACAGCATAAAAGCAATTTTAAAATTTCCTTTTGAGATTTCACTGACGTCCTTCCTCCAACTACGGGCTTCCCTGATAGCTCAGATGGTAAAGAATCCACCTGCAATGCAGGAGACCCCGGTTCAATTTCTGGGTCAGGAAGATCCCCCGGAGAAGGGAAAGGCTACCCACCTCAGTATTCTGGCCTGGAGAATTCCATGGACTGGATAGTCCATGGGGTCACAAAGAGTTGGCCACCACTGAGCGACTTTCTCTTTCACATCCTCCAACTACACATGAAAAAGCACATATATGAAGACGTATGTGCACATTAAGTAAAACATACAAAGGCATGCATTTTTAAAAAGATTACGTTGGGTCTCCCTGGTGGTTCAGAGGTAAAGAATCCGTCTGCCAATGCAGGGGACGTGGGTTCGATCCCTGGTCTGGGAAGTTCCCACATGCCATGGAGCAACTAAGCCTGTGTACCTCAACTGCTAAGCCTGCTCACACTAGAGCCCAAGCTCCACAGAAGAGAAGCCACTGTGACGCCAAGCCCTCGCACCGCAACTAGAGAAAGCCTGTGTGCAGCAACGAAGACTCAGCACAGCCAAAAATATAATACATACATAAATAAAATCATAAACAAAAATAAAAAGATTACACTTTTTCCCCGTGAAGTGCTCGTGAAATGCCACAGTCCAGAGTGCCATAAAATTATTTCTAGAACTTAGCCAAGTGGCACAGAGTCCTTCTACAGGTCTTCTGTTTCCCCTGTTTCTAGCTTATTTCAAATTCCTACACCTTCACTTAGCAGCCAAAAGAAGTTAGTGTGGGGCAGTGGCTATCTACTATATGAAAACACTTGAAACTTGTCTCAAAGTGGGTAGTTTTCAAAGATGTAAGATGATAAAAACAGGAAAACTTACAGACTTAAAACCTGCACAAACCTGGGCACCTAGCCCAGGATCTACGCAGTTAAATGGGTTTTATCCCCAGAAACATTTTTGTATCAAGCTTGTCCCTGGAAGTCATAATGCCCAGGAAAAAACTCAAAATCGGCCTCACTGGCGTGTCATGTTGATGGCTTGTGGGACCATGGGTTTTGGAGCCCCTTAAAAACTCACCAAAACTAAGATGCAATATGATACTTTACAGATAATAGAGATTTTTCAAAATTTGAATTAGAGAGTAATTTTGATCAGAAAGCTATCCTTTAAAAAGCTTAACATTCTTAACAGGAAAATTTCATGAGCAAAACACACTTTGTGCTTTCAAATGCACAGAACGTTAAATCTGCAAAGCATGCCAAAAATATGGCACGCACACACACAATTTTAATCAACGATGTAATAAAATGAACAACATTTACAGAATTTCCAGTGTGTGCCAGATACTGCTCTAAGCAGTTACCACACACTCTCTGAGGTGCGTGCTAATTGTATCTCTCTCTTTTTTATTTTTTAAACAGATGAGGCAATACTGGCAAAGAAGAGGAATAACCTGCTGAGGTCTCTGAGGCACTCCAGAAACTGTTCTCTGAACCTCCACGGCAGGGCTCA
Source organism: Bos grunniens (assembly GCF_055505025.1). Lineage (NCBI taxonomy): Eukaryota > Metazoa > Chordata > Mammalia > Artiodactyla > Bovidae > Bos > Bos grunniens. The sequence goes on from NC_141165.1 coordinate 154,337,442, forward strand.
GCAAGCTCTGGCCCGCCACCTGCCTTTGTCAATAAAGCTTTATTGGAACACAGTTACACCCACTTGTTTATTCGCGTCGTGGCTGCTTGGGTACCACAATGGCCTACTGAGTGGCCACAGTAGGGACAGCATAGCACACAGAGCCTGACATACTTAACTACCTGGACCTTTAGAGGAAAAGTTGGCCAAGCCTGGCCTATGCTAAAATGCCTCCCTATGTGCACTGTCCTAGACTCTGGGGATTCAAAACAGACTAGCCAGGACCTCTTTGGTGGTCCAGTGGTTAAGAATTGACCCGTCAACGCAGGGGATGTGGGTTTGATCCCTGGTCCAGGAAGGTCCCACATGCCGTGGAGCAACTGAGTCCGTGCACCACTACTGAAGCTCTCGTACTTAAGAGCCCAAGCTCCACAACAAGACCCCGCAATGAGAAGCCCACGCACCACAACTAGAGAAAGCCGTCACCCAGCAACAAAGACCCAGCACAGCCAAAAATGAAATAAAAACGAAAACAAAAACCGACTAGCCTCTGTTCTCACCAATTCTTGCCTATCAGATAATGAACAAGCAAACAAATATGCAAAGTGGTGATAAGTCGCCATCAGAAGCAAGAGCCAGGCAAAAGGACGGTGAGAGTGGAAGGTCTATCTTCAGGAAGAGTTGCCAGGGAAGGCCTCTCTGACGTGGCGACATCTGCACGGAGACCAGCAGCACACAAAGGAGCTTGACGACCACTGGGAAGCCAGACATTTCAATTTTCTCAACGCTTTCCATTAACACCCCACAAACAAAACCCCTTCCTCTCTCCTAAGCACAAATACTTGCCTTTGGCCCATAGCTGAAAAATTTTACATAAACCACCGCTTATTTAAACAGACCCACGACCACACGTTGATTCAATATGCTCATGAAATGATCATCTACTTTATGGGTCTCCTTCATCAGAAAAAAGGCATTTTTCAGCATGTTTATATTAGACTGTAAAAGTCTGCTCTTACATCTCAGCAAGAAAACAAGTTTTCTCTCACTGATGACAGAAAAGCTACAATATCACCAAAACAAAGTTGAAAGATTTAGAAATGACATGGCAAATTAATGCATAATAACTACAGAATCTAAACAAGTTTAAAGCCACAAACAGGGAGAAAAATTCTCACTAGGTTAATCCCATTATGAGGGAATCAGTCATTGCCTGACTGGTGGAAACCAAAGCAAACCAACTCTATTCTTATAATAAAATGTCAAGGAGATAAAACGGAGGGTCACTCGTGATGACCAGAAAATATGTCCGATATTTTTACTGTCAAATGGGAAAAAAGCAGATTGACGAACGATATATCTAACAATAGGGTATTTTGGTTTAAAAATTAACACAGATATGTATCATAGGTTTACAGAGAATGTCCAAAAGAACGTAATCGAAACCATTAGCTGTGGACTTCATGCTTCCTTACAATGAAATGCTATCGTAATGGTGCAATATGAAATAAAAGGCAAGAAGGAAACTCTGACAGCCTGACTCACTCGCAGCCGGCTCTGGGCAGATGGGGGCTGTGTGGCCGTCAAGGGTGTGGGCTGGGAACCAGGACCTCCCAGGTTCCAACCTGAGCTCCGCCACTTACAGGGGGAGTGACCTGACCTCTGCGGGCCCCTTTCCCTCATCTGCAAAACTGGGGTAACAACGGCAGTCACCAAGCACTGCGGGGAGGCCCCCGGGAGGGCCCCTTGTCTCTGGATTTATTCTCAGGTTCATCTGGTGCACTGTCCCCAAGTGGACACAGCGCCCTCCTGGGTGCGACATCTCACACTGTGTGTCTGAGTCAACTCCCCTGAGACTCTGCCCTGAGTGCCCACAACGAACAGGAACCGTCTTCGTCCTATTCCAAGTTCACCCCCAAAATGAGTCAGGTATCATCTAAAACGCTAGTTCTAACCCCTTATACTTCTATCACTTGACAGATCCCCACAGGAAGTCATGGATATGATGGCCTCTGAGAACCACACTCAGGATGCACACAGGCTCCAGCCTTACCTGCCCAAGGTACCGAGAGATGCGTCGTAAAAATTAATCCCATGCTTGAGCGAACAACATAGATCCATCAGGAAGTTATGAACAAGCTCCCGCACCATGGTCTTCCCTGCGTCTTTAGCAGAAGTCTATGAGAGTTTCAAAGATACTCAATGACCATCCAAGCTTCACATGCCTTACTAACAATTACAGGGTAAACGCTGGACAAAAGCACATGCCTCAGATTAAAAGCAAATCAGAAAACATTTTAAATTAAACACTTGGTAGAACTGTGGTGCTAGAGAAGACTCTTGAGAGTCCCTTGTACAGCAAGGAGATCAAATCAGTCAATCCTAAAGGAAATCAACCCTGAATATTCATTGGAAGGACTCATGTTCAAGTTCCAATACTTTAGCCACCTGATGCGAAGAGCTGACTCACTGGAAAAGACCCTGATACTGGGAGAGACTGAAAGCAAAAGAAGAAGGGGACGACAGAGGATGAGATGGTTGGATGGCATCACCGACTCAATGGACATGAATGTGAGCAAACTCCGGGAGAGAGTGGAGGACAGAGGAATCTGGCGTGCTGAGGTCCATGAGGTCACAAAGAGTCGGACATGAGTTAGTGACTGAACAACAGCAATGATAATTCAAAAACAAAACTGCACAAAAAGGAGAAATACCAATCAAAACTTAAAAGTCCTCTGATATGTGGAATCTGAACAAGATAAACAAATAAAACAATAATAATTTTTTTAAAAAACCTCACAGAGCAGATTGGTAGCTGTCAGATATGGCGGTCAAGGGACTGGGGAGAATGGGTCAACTGTGGGTTTTTTTGTTTGTTAGTTTGTTTTTCAGTTTAAATAAACTGAATTAAAATTTTCCTTTTTAAAGTTGAACAAACAGGGGGCTGCTGGAACCACAAGAAACTACAGGTAACTTCTGAGATTTTCTGTCGTCTCTGATTGTCTCTGAGCACTTTACAGTACTTCTTAGTGCAGCCCCATGAGCCTGGCCGGGCAGACAGGACTGCATCCTTTCGACGAAGGAGCGAACTGTGGATGAGACGCTGAGGTCAGCACCGAGACAGGAGGTACAGAGCAGGTCAGTCTTGGGACCCCAGTAGCAAAGACTCTCTGTTTACAGCACATGCTTTATTTTTTTTAAGCTTGTTCTTGCTTTTGCATTGTGATACTGCAGCAGAAGACGGAAACGTTTGGTTGTTGCCCCGTTCCTGGCACAGAGCTCCTAAAACCCTTGCAGTTTTCTGAGTGATGGGGGCAAGTGGAACATCTCACATGGAAATCCTGAATCCTTCAGAATTTCCTAGATGACAGGAACATCTTTCATTCTAACGAGGCAAATCTTAACAGGCCCCAGGAGAGGTTCAGGATGGAGTCTGGACACCAGACTACCAGTAACGAGAGCATCGCTTAATGCCCGGATTCTCCGTGTCCTCACCTATGCGATAGAACCGTTGGGGAGTGCCCTGGTGGTCCTGTGGTTAGGACTCTGTGCTTTCACTGCCAGGGTGCAGGTTCAATCCCTGGTCAGGGAATTAAGACCTCATAAGCCTTACAGTGCAGCCAGAAAGCAAAAACAAAACTCTTGAGAGGGGCAAGTTTAAACCTGTATTTTCAAACAAGCTTATGAATGACTTAGTTTCTCTTGCTCTTTTGAATAAAATTCCACAATTGGGAGTGTTCTTCTGAAGTCTCTGGGGCTTCCTGGTTATGGAACATACAAAACATGAGCAGAACAAGGACACAGGCAGGTCGTGGAGATAAAAAGGGGTACAACAGTGGGCTCTTGAAAGGTTAACTATTATAGAGTTAACAGAAGTCTGAGCCTTCACTACTCTGGCCAAGTTCATGTTCAGAAACGCCCTGAGAAAGATCAAAATAAGGAAAATTCAAAGGTGCGGAGGCCTTAGGTCCTCATGAGAGTGACTCTTCTTATCTAGTACTTGCTGTTTCCCAGGTGGCACTAGTGGTAAAGAACCCACCTACCGACGCAGGAGAGGCAAGAGATGGGGGTCCGATTCCTGGGTCTGGAAGACGCCCTGGAGTAGGAAATAGCAACCGACCCCAGTATTCTTCAGAGAAGGCAATGGCATTCCACTCCAGTACTCTTGCCTGGCAAATCCCATGGACGGAGGAGCCTGTTAGGCTGCAGTCCATGGGGTCGCTAGGAGTCATGAGACATGACTGAGCGACTTCACTTGCACTTTTCACTTTCATGCACTGGAGAAGGAAATGGCAACCTACTCCAGTGTTCTTGCCTGGAGAATCCCAGGGACGGGGGAGCCTGGTGGGCTGCTGTCTATGGGGTCACACAGTCGGACACGACTGAAGCGACTTAGCAGCAGCAACCAGTATTCTTGCCTGGGAAATCCAATGGGGAGAGGAGCCTGACGGGCTACAGTCCATGGGGCCACGAGGAAGCAGACACGACTGAGTGACTGAGCACACACACAGAGCAAACTATTCTCGTCAGCGGGTGAGGAAGCTGACGCTCCCTAGATTCCAGGGCCCTAAAGCAGAAGCAACAGGCCTTGAAGCTCTGATGACTGGAAAGATGTGAAAAGAACAGATGGGAGAGGAGAGGTAAGTAAGGAGGGAGAGAGCGGGAATCCACCCTCTAAGGCTACCACGCAAACACTGCAGGGAAAATGAAGACGCCCTGCAGCTAAATGGAATAAGTTTGCTTATTAAAGAAAAAGACAAAAAAAGTTTAATATGATACGTCGGAGATTAGAAAAAATTTTACTTTAATTACAAGAGTCATATTGTCCCTAGGTAGATAATTAATATAACCATAGGCCAAAAGAAACAGATCAAACAGGGGGACTTATTTTTTAAGGCAGGTGTATGCATAGATCCTGTTTTTGTGTGAGCATGCACGCTCAGTCGTGTCGGACTCTTTGTGATCCCAGGGACTGTGGCCTGTCAGACTCCTCTGTCCATGGGATTTCCCAGGCAAGTATACTGGAGTGGACGGCCATTTCCTCCTTCAGATCATCCCAACCCAGGGATCAAACCCGCGTCTCCTGAGTCTCCTGGATTACAGGCAGATTCTACACCACTTGAGCCATCAAGATACTATGTATAGATGCTTCAGTCTCCCAGCTCTGGGTATCTCACGCTAACAGTGATGCCAAGTGAATCCCAGAGACTGTACCTCGACGCTGTCCAGGCTCACGTCGACAATCCCCTTCCAGCTGTAGAGAGATGCTATGTGGTTCAGCACTTGGCCAGTGAAGAAACGCACCTTCTGGGTTTTTGTGATATTTTTATTGTGAACTACCTGAAAACAATAGAACAAATGGCTTTCAAGGAAACCGACTTTTAGAACATGTTGGATTTCATCATTATAAAAATAATATAGACTTGTGGCAGAACACTTAGCCAGAAAAAGGAAAAAATGTAGAGGAAAACAAAATTCATCAATATTGTCACCTTCTTGGACACCAACAGCTTACAATTTGGTATATTTCCTTTCAGCCTCTGCCCCTCCCCACAACACACACGAAGTATATAATATACATGTGTATATATTAAGTGTATTGGGTTTTTATTGGGGTTTGGGTTTTTTTAACTTCTTTGAAATTATATATAGCTTTGTACCTGCTTTATTTATGTAGCATGAACTGTCTCCACATTGTTAAAAATCCTTTAGAACATCATTTTGGAGGGCTGATCATCACTCTGTCCTAGGAGTGACCGTAAGTCATGTACCCATTCCCCACGTGGTACGATCAGGCTGTTCCCACGAGCAGCAGCCTGCACTGCGTGCCTACCTATGTACTTGGAATGGTGCACAAGTTCTCAGCTCCTCCCAACCTAGCCCCCAGCCCGGATCTCTGAGGGCTTATGAGTTTTTTCAAATCCATTCCCTGGGTGATCCTGAAGCGACTCCCCAAACCCCCGCCTCCAGGTTGATACACATTTTCAAGACCTCTGACATACATACTGCCAGACCTGCTGTCTTCCAGAGGGGCCATAACACTTCCTCCAGGGAAGTACCTGATTCTTTGCTGGTGCTGAGTATCAGGTCTGAAAAGTCAAGGCCAACTTGGTAGGTGAAAAAACCTGTAATCTCATGACTTGCTCTGCTTTGAATCCAGGAACTTTTTCAATCTCAGGACTACTGACATCTGGGGACAAATAACTGTTGTGAGAGGCTGCCTTCTGCACTACAGGACGCTGAGCAGCCTACAGTGGTTGCTCGATCTTGGTCTCTGCTCACCAGATGCCAGTCACATTTCTCCGGTTATGACAACCAAAACTTGCCAGATGGCCCGTGGGGGACAGAACTGTGCCCAAGTTGAGAAGCTCTAGATGCTATGTGCTCATGAGCCCCTTTTCACATGGGCTGCCAGCTCACAGCCTTTGGACAGCTTTTTATTATTTGGGGAGGGTCACAGAGTTTTTCTCATGGATCACAGAAGGGGCTTCTGTGTCAAAGACAGCGATCCTTTCAGCAAGTTTTCAGATTTCCGCAAGATGCTTATGTAAGGCAGAATATGGAAGATGACACAAAATGACATTTTGTGTTATTATATAACACAACACAGCACGCTAGGTGTGTACGGGAAGAAGGGCTGTCATTTACAACTCGCAGTCACCCCAGTGGCTTCCTGTGGAATGGGGTGGGGGGTGGGGGAAGCGGGTAGCAGGTCTTCTCCTCTTATAAGAAGTGGCAGCTGTAACCTTCAGGATCGCTCACCACCACCAAGTTCTTGCTTAAGAAACAGTTTCCCATCCAACCCACACAACAACCCGCATCACCTATGAGGTCATGGCTCTGAAGTCCTGCCAAAAAAACACCGGAACAAACACACGACAAGAACGCCGATCACCAAACACGTACCTTTGTTTTCAGTGTGGACAACAGGATACTGATGGTGGAGATCCTATCTTCCCTGATGCCTGAGCTAAAAATGCAAGGAATAAATTCTGAAAGTAAAAAGTTGCAAAGCGTTAGATTCAAAAATACTTTGAATGGGAACAGATGAGAGAGCATTACTTCTTAAAATTGTTCTTAAAATGGTACGGCAAACAATGCCATTGACTTGCCCCCTCCCCGTTTTTTTTCAGGTTTTGTCTTTTTTAATTAAACAAGTTCACAGCAGGAAAAACTATTTTTGTGACATAGGAAATAAATATCTAAAGCAATACAATGAGTGAACCATTCAAATTCAACAGTTCTTTGGTTCTATCTTCCCTTTCTTTTTTCACATTGACTTCAGTAAAGTTAATACTAATGGTTTGAGAGAGCATGTATGGTATGATTAGTTTTTCAAAGTTTCACTCTTCGCTTAGACCAGTTCAGAGATGTATTTAAAATGACAGTTTCAAGAGACATTGATGTATAGAACAGTCTTTTGGACTCTGTGGGAGAGGGAGAGGGTGGGAAGATTTGGGAGAATGGCATTGCAACATATATAATATCATATATGAAACGAATAGCCAGTCCAAGTTTGATGCATGATACTGGTTGCTGGGAGCTGGTGCACTGGGACGACCCAGAGGGATGGTGGAGGGAGGGGGGTTCGGGATGGGGAACACGTGTATACCTGTGGCGGATTCATGTTGATGTATGGCAAAACCAATACAATATTGTAAAGTAATTAACCTCCAATTAAAATAAATAAATTTATTTAAAAAATAAAATAAAATGACAGTTGTCACTTTATTGACTGGCCGTAGAACTGGAATGATTTATTTGCTTTCTCTCCCCAAGGACTCAGTCTTCCATAGCTTGATGCTCTGGCATTACTAACATACTGGTGACACGGGTAAAAAGCAACAAACCCATTACAATTTCTCTTGCTCTATACATTCTTCATGAGCACATATAATTTCTTCAAAGGCAAATTCATTATTCTTAAAAGAAAAAAAATCAGAAAATACCGGATAGAAACTTAAAATCAACCATAACACCACCACCCAAAAGTTCATATTGAGTAATGTTGGGGTCCCAGTTGACTATTAACCTTCTGGTATGTCCACATTCTATTAAACTTTTAGTAAAATGGGATCATATTTTACCAGTTTTATAACGGAGTTACACCCAATCCTATACCCTTAAAAAATCTGGTATCAGTAAGTATATTTCTATATCCTTTTTGATAGCTGCATTCCTCGTTATGACCAGTGCTCAATTTGCTCAGTCCCTTGCTGGTGGGTAGTAAGGAGTCCGATTTTCAGCTAATAGAAAAAGATGTCCCCTAACAAAACCTCTACTCAACTCCTTAATTATTCCCTTAGGATAAACGGCTGGACGTGGAATGGCTGGCCCAGCCCAGCTGCCCTGCTGAAACTTTACCAGAAGTACATCCTTGCCCCTTTAGCAGTGTAGACAGATGACACCAAAATCAGTGTCCTCTGCTTAAATAAAAGCCAGACGCTGAGAAGACGTGGGGGAAGATTCTGAAGAAATGCCCAGCCCTGGAGGCAGAGGGCTTCCCACGCAGGCTGGCCACAAGCAGGGCCTGGGCACACCACGGGAAGGAGGTGTGTCCTCCACGGGGCTGCGGTCTGGGCGGCCACCCGGCCCCGGGCTGACCACCTCCAGGGACCCGCACCGCAGCTGCTCGTGAGTGGTCTCAGCAGCCTGCCCTGGAGGGGACCCAGGTCTCCATACTGGGGGAGGGGGGGAAACGGTTGCAGGCCCCATGCTCTTCTCCTCCCACGAGTCTCAGGGCCCCAGCTGAGATGGCAGCCACTCCTCACCCACAGACAGGGCTTGACCCCCGGGGGTCTCACTGGACAACGACCCTCTCTGCGCTGCCATCCACGGTCTTGCGAAAAAAGCTGATGGCCCTAATGGATGAAACCATGCCAAGCCTCGCTCTAGGGAGACCGGCACCAGCCGGAATTCTCTGAAGCTCGATTTCTGATATCCTGCTCACATCAGGCATTAAAAAAAATACAACTACTAAGAGAAGCTCGGTAGCCAGGGCTATGAATCTGCATCCTTTCTGGAGCTGTAAAGCTTCCCTTGTTTGTGTGCTGCAGTCCATGGGGTCGCAAAGAGTTGGACACGACTGAGCGACTGAACTGAACTGAACTGAAGTTTGCACTTCTCCGTTAGGCTCACTCAGCACTCAGCTAGTGCAACAGGGACCCTTCTGTCTGCACTGACCAGCGGCTTTCAAGCCACGGTAACCAAAGTCTCTCCGCACACACCCCTTACTCCTGTGTGCAAAGCAGCCACAGAGGCGGCTGACCTTTGTTAACCCGTTAAACGCTCAGAACAATCACAGGGAGGCTGGGCCCCAAGACAACGAGGCCCCCCTACCTTTCAACTCCAGCACTTGCGTGATCGTGCTGTCATCACCGGCAATCAGAAAGGAAAGGGCGAACTGAATGTAGGCCAGCCGGACATCATGTACTCCCTGGGGGCGAAGGAGATCGTGTCACACGGGTGTTTACACGCACACGTGCGCGCACACACACACACACCCGCCTCCAAGGAAGCAGGAATACGAGGCTGCTCCCCCACATCCCGCTCATCCCCCTATCACAGGGTCCTCCAGGCTGGTACTGTCAGAGGGTCGACGTCTAGAACCACTGGTCATCTCTTTATGGAAACCAAGGGTTTTTCTTTTGCTCTTTCCCTCTCAAGCTCCTACTCTTCTTTCAAGCCCTCTCTAAACACCAAAGCACAGGTCTCCCCTTCCCTGCCTGTAAGACACACACATTTTTAGTTCAGGGACAGCTCTGGTGTATAGCAGAAGATGCTCGGCCTGTCTACACACCATCCGCTCTCATGTCATGAAATAATAGGTCTCTGTTTTCGAAAATCCATAGATGATGGAAAGGCTGGTGCTGCTTTTGATGAGACACCCATGAGGTGATGTCTGGTTTTTATTAGATGTTAGACATTCACAGCAGACACACAGATGAGGCCACATTACACACGCAGCATGGCCTTCCCAGGACTGCAGTCTGCACTGTCCCGCGGGGGCATCAGCTGGACCCAGGACAGCATCCTCAACCAGGGCCCAAAGGCCATGACCGACAGCCAGCCCCTCAGGAGCGGCCACAAGGGCCACTTCACCAGTCTCTCCTCTCAGTAGCTTTAAGGCAAGCCTGTGTCTCACATTCCTGTTTTACACCCAAAGAATCCAGGGCATATGGTCACACACAGCACGTGTCAGCTGGACCTGAACAAGCACACGGGCTCAGAGCCTCCACTGCTCACCCTGACAGCATTTCCCGAGTTCAGTTATTACAAACTAACTTTAATTTGAAGACAAGACGTAAGTTAACATCATGGAGAACCACTGCCTTCAATGCCTACAGAGACTGAGGAGTCTCCACCTTCCAAGGAGTCCCATTCACTTAGTGGTGGCAGTAGTGATGGTGAGGAGGGTGAGGGTGGTGAGGGGGTGAGGAGGGTGAGGGGGGTGAGGAGGGTGCGGGGGGTGAGGGGGGTGAAGTGGGTGAGGGGGGTGAGGAGGGTGAAGGGGGTGAGGGGGGTGTAGAGGGTGAGGGGGGTGTAGGGGGGTGTAGAAGGTGAGGGGGGTGAGGAGGGTGAGGGGGGTGAGGGGGGTGAGGGGAGTGAAGTGGGTGAGGGGGGTGAGGAGGGTGAAGGGGGTGAGGAGGGTGAAGGGGGTGAGGGGGGTGTAGAGGGTGAGGGGGGTGTAGGGGGGTGTAGAGGGTGAGGGGGGTGTAGGGGGTGAGGGGGGTGTAGGGGGTGAGGAGGGTGAAGGGGGTGAGGAGGGTGAAGGGGGTGAGGAGGGTGAAGGGGGTGAGGGGGGTGAGGAGGGTGAGGGGGGTGAGGAGGGTGAGGGAGTGAGGAGGGTGAAGAGGGTGAAGAGGGTGAGGAGGGTGATGGGGTGAGGAGCGTGAGGGTGGTGAGGAGGGTGAGGAGGTGAGGGGGATGAGGAGCGTGAGGAGGGTGAGGAGGTGAGGGGGGTGAGGAGCATGAGGAGGTGAGGGGGAGAGGGTGGTGAGGAGGGTGAGGAGGTGATGGGGTAAAGATCATAAGGAGGGTGAGGAGGTAAGGAGGTGAGGGTGGTGAGGAGGGTGAGGAGTGTGAGGTGGTGAGGAGGTGACGCGGATGAGGAGTGTGAGGAGGGTGAGGAGGTGAGGGGGGTGAGGAGCATGAGGAGGTAAGGGGGAGAGGGTGGTGAGGAGGGTCAGGAGGTGAGGGGGGTGAAGATCGTGAGGAGGGTGAGGAGGTAAGGAGGTGAGGGGGTGAGGAGGTGAGGTGAAGGGGGTGAGGATCATGAGGTGGTGAGGAGGTGATGGAGGTGAGGTTATGGGGGTGAGGAACGTGAGCAGGGTGAGGAGGTGAGGAGGGTTTGGAGGGTAAGGAGCCTGAGGAGGGTGAGGAGTGTGAGGAGGTGAGGAGTGTGAGCAGGGTTAGGTGAGGAGCCTGAGGGTAGTGAGGAGGTGAGGAGCATGAGGAGGGTGAGGAGAGTGAGGAGGCGAGGAGCATGAGCACGGTGAGGAGGTGAGGAGCCTGAGGGTGGTGAGGAGCCTGAGGGTGGTGAGGGGGTGAGGAGCGTGAGGAGGGCGAGGAGCATGAGGAGGGCGAGGAGCATGAGCAGGGTGAGGAGGTGAGGAGGGTGAGGAGGGTGAGGAGGGTGAGGAGGGTGAGGAGGGTGAGGAGGTGAGGAGGGTGAGGAGGTGAGGAGGGTGAGGAGGGTGAGGAGGGTGAGGAGGGTGAGGAGGGTGAGGAGGGTGAGGAGGGTGAGGAGGGTGAGGAGGTGAGGAGGGTGAGGAGGTGAGGAGCGTGCTGGTGGTGACGGCCCGGATGAGGATGTGGATGAGGGATGGCGATGGTGACGGCGAGGAGCATGGTATCAGTAACGTTTCCTGAGCACTCGTGACTGCCAGGCTCCCTGCCAGGTGCATATCGGTTTTCTCAGTTACAATAAGAATCTTAGGTAGAGTCACCCAGCACACCTATCTTATAGATGGGGAAACTGGGGTTTTAAAAACCTCACTTAAGCTTCCGTGTGTGTCGCTTAGTCGGGTCTGACTCTCTGCGGCCCCATGGACCGTAGCCCGCCAGGCTCCTCTGTCCCCCCGGACTCTCCAGGAAGAACAATGGAGCGGGTTGCCCCTCCCTTCTCCAGGGATCTTCCCAACCCGGGGACGACACCCAGGTCTCCCACATTGCCGGCGGACTCTTCAGCAGCTGAGCCACCAGGGGAGCCCCTCCCTTGAGGTTACACCACTACTAAGTGAGAAAGTACTGGGACTGGGATGGTATGAAATACCTGCACACACACACACCACTTCCTACTCGACCTCGCGTCTGCCTACAGAAAGGCTCCTCCCTCTCAGCGCTCCCCTGGCAGCTCCATGCCACTTTTTCTCAAGGTGCAAGCCCCATACGTGGCACCGTTTAGGCCTCTGAGTACAAAATTAACTGTCTTGTTGTATTGGCTGTTTCTTCTGGAGAAAAGAATGTGCATTCAACCCTGCTCTGTAACATCCGAGTGGAGGCCTTGCAAAGTCCTCGCATTTACTGAGCTCATCTCCGTCCACAGCACAGCACACACTTCAGTAAGACCTGGGCTGCTTTATTTCAAATACACTGAGAGCCCCAAACTATCCTCTCGTTCTGGGGACCAACCTGTGGGCCTCTTCACAGTACATGGTTTGGGTACAATGATCCCTTCAAGTCCTGAAAATAAGCTAAACTCTGACTCCGTCAGTGTCAGCAATGCTCTGGGGCCTTCATTCACCAACTCTACGTTAATACATCACCAGTGACACTTGGTGTCATAACCTCAGGCTGGGAGGACGCAGAGGTGACTCGGATACTATCCCTGTCCTCAGTAACTGCTTCAAGCGACCACTGCTTCTAAGCCATCTGGATGCCTCACCGTTCAAACCTACGTGCCACCTGATTCAAGCACAGTTCACTTATCCTGGTCTTCACACGCCTTAAACTTCAAAAGAATCCTGGCAAAATGCTAAAACTTGCCTGGTAAAATGAAATTAGGTTTCATCCTTCCCCCATGAGTTGGAAAGGCTCCCGATGTTTGGGGTTCTCTGTCCACTGAAGTCCTGGGAATCAGGGCTCTGGAGTGCTGGTCCCGAACTGCCATTCTAGGTCTTTCTATCCCATGTGAGCACAGCAGAGACCCTCTCACGGGTGCTGCCAGCAATGGATTTTGAACTGAAACGGAAGTTAGTTCTCACCCGCTGGCATCCATCTTTTATGTCCCAGAGAACCCCAAAGTTCAGATTCCTGACACGGTGGAAAACAAGACCCCTGAGACACAGCCTTGGCTGTTCATTCTCCAGCAGCCGCTGCCAGGCCTTGTCCCCCTGACCACAGCCCCTCGCTGCCCCCAGCCGCCGCCCTGCGTCTCCAGCAAACTCCATCAAAGGCAAGAAGGCCACACACGCCTGCCCTCATTCCTACACTCTGACTTCACGGGGCTCTTACCCCAGGGAGAAAACATCCTGAACTCGACGGCGTGTTCTGCAAAACACTGTCTGAAATAGACCAAAACATATTTGGTAAAACAGCTCTTTGGCACAGGACTTTTAACAATGCTTTCTTTGGATGAGAAAAAATATTCATAGTCCTCTTTCTTCAAGAGGCTTGAATAACTCCCTCCAAAATGTTAAAAACATTGAAAAGAAATATCTCTCTTAGCTTCTTCAACAACTAAATGACTTAAAAAAAAAAAAGTGGGAGAAAAGCAGAAAATTCAAAGATCTGGAGAGATTTAAGAAAAGCATCAGCAGAACACCCCCTGTAGCCCTGTGTGGATCCTGATTTGAACCACAGAGGGTACAGATGTTTCTGAGACAGTGGGGGAAAAGCTGAGACTGAACTGGGCATCAGACGATGGTTATTCACAGTGTTAAGTATGATGATGGCACCATGGTTTTGTTTTCTAAAATGTTGCTTTCTGTTCGACATACTGAATATTTATAGTCGAAATAAATGTGCGATGTGCTGTAAGAGGGGCGTCCCAGGTGGCGCTAGTGGTAAAGAACCCGCCTGCCAACGCAGGAGAAGCAAGAGAGCTGGTTCGATCCCTGGGTCGGGAAGATTCCCCTGGAGGAGGACATGGCAACCGAATCTCACGGACAGTGGAACCTGGCGGGTTATAGTCAACAGGGCTGCAAAGAGTTGGACATGACTCTTTGTCTGATTGAAGCGACTTAGCATACACACACACACACACACACACACACACACACACACACACACATATGCTGTAATTGACTGTCTGCCCCAAAACTTAAAGGCAGGAAAGGATGACAGCATCTGAAGTTGGATGACAGGGACATAGGAAGTCACCGTGCTGATGTCTATTTTTGAATGTTCCTGACATTTCCCATATGAAAAAAATTTTTTTACTGTCTAGAAACTATTTCCTACAACATACAAAGTTTCGGACTTCCCTGGCGGTCCACTGACTAAGACTCCACACTTTCAGTGCAGAGGGTGGCCCCAGTGGTAAAGAACCCCACCTGCAAGACGTGAGAGGCGTGTGCTCGATCCCTGGGTTGGGAAGACCCCCTGCAGGCGGGCATGGCAACCCACTCCAGTGTTCTTGCCTAGAGAACCCCACGGACAGAGGAGCCTGGCGGGCTAGAGGACAGGACGGAAGTGACTTAGCACAGCACGCACAAAGTATGTAAGACACTTGATACGGATGATTAAGCAAAGCAAAAATACTTTCATTTCTACAGTTAACTCCCGTTTTCCGGATCAAGAGGGAAAATGACTTGTGGAGGCCCTGAGCTGAAGCAGCCGGACCCGGACAAGGACTGGGCTTTCCCATGTTGTGCGATCCGGATGGCCTGTCTGCTGACGTGCACTTTACGTAAGATGGAAGGGTGGGTTGAGGCCAAGACTGAGGGCGGGAAAGGGAAGGGATTCTGACAGGTAATTACTGCCAGGCTGACGGCCAGGGAAGACCAGAGAGCCAGGTCTGCCCTCGGGGGTGGATAGCACACACCTTCATTCAGATGCCAGGAGCCGTCACTCATTAAGTGGAACTTCGAACACACCGATTATAGTATATCCATGAAACACGAAGACCTGGAAGTTTTTCCTCAGAGAAAACCTGATTCATTATTCCAGAAAAACCTTCAACGCTATTGTTACTGTGATTCACCTTCAGTCTAGTTATTACCTGGCAGCATAGAAACTCTTTATTTCCTAGGAAGAGCCGGAGAAGGAGGTCACGCCTGGCTGCAGAAGTCACTTGTTCTAGTGTGGCTCCTCCACCCGGGCAGACAGAGGTGGGCCTCTGTCACCTGATGCCAATGCCAAGGAAGGGGGCATGGGGGACGGAGCCAGCAGTGAGGGTGTGTGTGTGTTAAGTCGCTTCAGTCATGTCTGACTCTTTGAGACCCCATGGACTGTAACCTGCCAGGCTCCTCTGTCCATGGGAATTCTCCACGCAAGAACACTGGAGTGGGCTATCATGCCCTTCTCAAGGGGATCTTCCCAACCCAGGGATTGAACCCACGTCTCCTGCCCTGGCAGGCAGATCCTTTACCACTAGCGCCACATGGGAAGCTCAGTGGGGAGGGGCACCCTGCAAAGAGGAAGGGGCACCTCGACCACCCACAGCTAGCACAGGGGTTGAAGGTGCCCATGCTCTGGCTCACGTGTTTGGAAACTCGTGCTTTTCCCTCAAGATCCTTTCGAACCCAAGGGAAACTTCTGGAGCTCCTAGAAAACCTTTCTTCTTTAGACAACTCTCACAACCAACCGTTCACACTTCGATTCTCTTTGGCACAATCCAGCCCCTACCCATTGTTAAGACTTCTAACTGGGAGGCACAAGGAACATATTAAAAAGCCACAAACGTCAGGCTTCCCTGGTGGCTCTGTGGTAAAGAATCCGCCTGCCAAATGCAGGAGACACGGGTTCAATCCTCGATCCAGGAAGATTCCCACATATCACAGAGCAACTGAGCCTGTGCCACTAACTACTGAACCTGTGCTCTAGAGCCCGGGAGCTGCACCCAGAGAGCCACAGCGACTGACATCCGTGTGCCAAGGGCCTGTGCTCCACAGGCGGAGAGGCCACGGCAGGGGGAAGCCCTCACACCGCAGCTGGAGAGCAGCCCCTGCGTGCCACAACTAGAGAAAAGCGTGCAGAGTACTGAAGACCCAGGACAGTCACAAAATAAAGCAAAGAATAAATAATAATTATTTTTTTAAAAAGCTATAAATGTCGTTTCTGATGACCTCACTGGCGTGGCTTCTCAAGGGCTTTTCCACACAGTGGACGGAACAAGCATGGGAGGACCACCATGAGCACCACCCCGTGAGGCCCACGGAGACCACCACCGCCGCTCTGGGAAGACGCCTGCCAGCTGCACCATCCTCACGGGCCAGAGAGGCCCCGCCACGCTGAGCCCCAGGGGAGCTGGCCTCACGTCCCTGTCACTCAGGCCCCACCAGGCGACCGGGCCCCCCTCACCAGCCGGGGCAAGACCGCCCTTCCTCACAGGCTCAAAGTGGCTGCCGAGGCACACACCTTTCACACAGAGGCCTCCCACTCCATCTACGTGAGGACCGAGGCCAGAGGGAGGAGGACCCAGGAACCACCGCAGCCCCCTAGAAGGAAAGGAAACACTCAGGGCAGGGGGAAACACATGAGACACTCCTCACCTTTGGATCCCTCTTGGTCACCAGGGTGTACAAGGTCTTCTTATTCAAATCAAAATGGCTGCAGACGTCCCTGGCGGCCTCGGGACCCTGGGTCACCATGGCGGCCATCAGGTTCAGGCAGGCTCGAGCCATCCTGTTCAGGACAAGCGGGACCTGGTGTCGTGACGGCAGGACCACAAAGGCCCCCTCGCCTCGAGCCAGCTGCAACCTCTCTGTGCGGTCTGCTGGCCCCACACCAGAAACCAGGAGGAAGGAAACACGGAGACATGCCCTTTCTTTAAGAAAAAAAATACCCTAACAAAATCTTCAAAGAAAGCTAAAAACCTGAGTCTGAGGACAATCCAAGAACTCAAGATGAAGGTAGAGAGAAGACGGACATGTCTGTTTCCAGTAAATCATCATGGAGCTGGACCCCACTCCCACCCAGTGCCGGCCAGGGGAAGACTTCTGCACAGAGGACATCTCTAGATGCAAGTGCCTGGCGGCTTGCCACCCTGCGGGAGGTCACCCAGAATCCGCGGTGACCGAGCACCTACCACACCCTATTTAAGTGCTGGGAAAACAGCAATTTACGAGACCGTCAAGGCCCCACCGCCATGCACCCTGCACCCCAGTGGAGGGAGACAGTGGGTCAGGAGATGGCTATGGATATTATGGCACACATTCAGCTGTGCCATAATGGGATGGTCAGATAGGGCCTCCCTGAGATGACACCTCCGCAAGGCTATGAAGGTGGAGAGGGAAGGAGTTTGCGAAGACCTAGGAGATGAGGGTTAAAAGGACAGGCAGTGTTAAGGAGGTCTGGGGTGTTCCCTAGACCACAGGGGGAGTGGCAGGGCGGGAGCAGAGGGACCCGAAGCAGCAGAGGAGTCGGTGACAGCGAGGGGACAGTCAACAGGAGGAGGAGGGACTCTGCCATAGCCTTGGAAACAGCTCAGCTCTGCGGGCGGGTACAGAAAAGGTCAAGTGCCCTCGTGGAGAGCTGAACGCTGACCAAGTCCAAGGCCAGTCCTGCCACGTACAGGCGGCCAACGTACCTGTAACCCGAGGCGTACAGGGACTCACAGATGAGCTTCATGTGGTTATTCATTAGCTTCTTCACAATGTTGGTCCCCACCACGTGAAAATGGGAAAGGTCACTGGCTGTCCGCAATAATATGGCCTCGAAAACTTGAAATACTAAAAGCATCTGCAAAGACAGAACCGAGGTGCTTACAAATCATCTCCTTTTCTTTTCCGCCTCTACAGACATTTGTCTTAGCCACAGTCACCTGCAGGTTTAAATTTTTCAATCTGCCAGATCCCGAATCAGACACAGAGATCTGCCAGGCCCTGAGTCTGGAATTAGCCTTGCTCCAAGAGTCTAGCTAAATAGAGAACAGCTTGCTTACAATTAAACCAAATGAAATTAAAAGAGAAATTTCTAGTAATGATTCCACCTCACTGCTTTGGGGATATTCAGGTCTACAGCCTTACAGCAATAATCCTGAGACTTCAACAGGTTCATAAACGCCTCAAATTCTGAACCTCTTTGGAAGCAGAAAACAACAGACAACTCAATATACATCTCTACCTGGGACACACAGTCTTTACCTATTTCCCTTCCATTAAAGCAAACCATTCAGAAACCAAGTGTGTTTAGACAAGAATCTATGATCCTTCCTTCTGCTATTATTCACCAGTAACAAGTTAGCACTTTCCTCTAATGGCTTTCAAAGGTTACAATGCAAAAAATGAATGTATCTCTACAGCCCAGGCACAAAGCATCATTTTCAGTAGAAAGCTGGTAACTTTCTACTGGTAATTTTGGAGATTTATATCACATTTCTTTTCATCAAGCTTAACGTAATAGTTGTTGTTATTTAGTCGCTCAGTTGTGTCCAACTCTTTTGCGACCCCGTGGACTGTAGCCCACCAGGCTCTTCTGTCCATGGGATTTTCCAGGCTAGAATACTGGAGTGGGTTGCCATTTCTTTCTCAAGGGGATCTTTCCCACCCAGGGATCGAACTTGGGTCTCCTGCTTGGCGGGTGGACTCTTTACCACTGAGCCACCAGGGAAGCCCTAACACAACAGTAGCACTGACTTTTGCTTCTCCCCATCAGGCCAGGTAAGGAAGAGCATACTTCACTCTCAGGGCGCTTCTCCCCACTCAGGAGCTGGAAAATCTCGGCACACTCCACAGAAATCTTGATGTACCCCTCCACAACATCGTACACATCTTCTCGGGGGAGCTTCTTAGCAGCGGAAACAAATGCCTCCAGGGCTGAAATGAGAGGCAGGGTCAGATGTTAATAAGGACAGTCTCTTTAGAAACAATCCCTGGTGCTACGGTGACAGAGGGAGATTGCTGGCAGGAAATAGCCAGGTGACTGGAAGCCGCCCGTGAAAAGATGGAACAGAGGAGCAGGGTGGAGACAGGGAGATCAAGAGGACATGTCCTTAAGTCATGGGGAGCATCTTTCAAAGGCACTGGCTGAGAGCAGAACCGTTCCTGCTGCAGGAATCCTCCTGATGGGTTACTATTCGATGCTCCTGGGCATCCTCTGGGTCTTTATCAATGTAACCCTGCTCTCCATCCCCACCGCCCATCAACTGAAGGGGGAATAATGGATAAAGAAAATGTGGTATATCTATACACAGAAATACACATAAAAGGGACTTCCAGTGGTTAAAACTTCGCCTTCCAATGCAGAGGGGCAGGTCTCAACCCCTGGTCAAGGAGCCAAGATCTCAGAGGCCTCCTGGCCAAAAAAACACAAAACAGAAAACAGAAACAATATTGCAACAAATTCAATAAAGACTTTTAAAAGGGTCCACATCAGGGACTACCCTGGTGGTCTACTGGTTAAGACTCTGTGCTTCCACTGCAGGGGGCATGGGTTCGATCCTTGGCTGGGGAACTCAGCTGGCACACGCTGTACGGTGCAGCCATACATAAATAAATGAGCGAACAAATAGATAACTAAAGCAAAATAAAAATGCTTTAAACTTGTCCATGTCAAAAAACACAAAGGAAAGAAACACACACAATGGAATATCACTCAGACTTTAAAAAAGAAGGACACTGGGGACTTTCCTGGTGGTCCAGTGGTTAAGACTCCAAGCTTCCACTGCAAGAGGTGCAGGTTCAATCGTAAGATCCCACATGTCACTCAGTGCAGCCAAAATTAAAAAAGTAAAAAAAAGACAGTAGGAAACTTCACCTTTTGCAACATTCTATATGAACCCTGAAGGCAGTAAATGAAACAAGTTAGGGAAAGACAAATACTGTATGTTCTCACTTACACATTCAGTCTAAAAATGGCAGGGCCCATCTGATTCTTACCATTTGATCTCTACCCCAGCAAATAACAGCCCCTTGTAAATAATGAACAAATGAATGAATGAAATGTATGTGCTTAGTCACTCAGTCATGTCCAACTCTGTGACCCTTTGGACTGTAGCCCACCAGGCTCCTCTGTCCATGGGATTTTTCAGGCAATACTGGAGTGGGTTGCCATTTCCTTCCCCAAAAACTAATGAACAAATGAATGAATGAAATGTGTAATTCTGTGCTAAAGCAGGTATCATCTTCCTAGTACTAGCTAGCAGTTGCAGATATCAAACCTTTAAAAAAAAAATCTGTGGAAGACAAACTAGAAACTGAGGATATTCTGGCCATGAACTTAATTTTTCACTTAAGAGAAACACTGTCACTGTTTCATTTTGACACAATGCCAGTGTTTCCACATATTAGCCTAATTCGATTGTGCTTTGTCCTCATAATCTAAATACTTTCTAATGGATTACAAGAAGTTGTGCAATGGTGATCACACTTTTCAGAAAGTTGAATTATAGAATCTACTTCGTATCAGTCACTAATCTTGGTCAACTGACAGACCCTGTGGTGGCTTCCTGTGATAGCTTATTACGTGTTCTTGGGTCAGTGTGAGTGGTGGAGAATCAAAGCTACGCAAAACAGAGATGACAGCCATGGCAGTAACTGCAAACAGGCTCAATGAACAGCCCCGAACTGACTCTTGCAATCCCATGGACTATAACCGTCTGTCCATGGTATTCTCCATGGAGAATACTGGAGTGGGTTGCCATGCCTTTCTCCAGGGGATCTTCCCGACCCAAGAATCGAACCTGGGTCTCCTGCATTGCAGCAGATTCTTTACCGATTGAGCTATGAGGAAAGCCTCCGACTCAGTCAGGACTCCATAAGTATCTGCTGTGATGAATGAGGAGTACATTTACCCACTTTCCTAACAACTGCAATAAAAAGAATTTTAGAGCTTGCTGACAGATGCTGCCCGGGCAGGGGAAGCATGTACTCGCAGGGAAATTGTCACCATCAAGCAAATCGTGGCCCTGGACTCCCCGGCACCCAGGTCTCGGTTTCCCGACTGCAAATCGGGAGGCTGGGCTCTGACCCTCGCTGCAGAAAGGAGCTGCTGCGTCTGCACACGGAGGCCCCACGCAGACAGAAGAAGCTGGGAGATCGCCTCTCAAGCTCGCGCTCTCTTCCCCGCTGCACTCACCCGGCCCCGCGCCCTGCGGGTCCCTCAGCTGAGCCTTGAAGCGCACGCCCGTGAGCTCTTCGGTGCGGGCCCGCTTGGCTGTGCTCGCCCGGGCAGCCGCGCCGTCCTGGCCGCCCGAGACCTTCCTCTTGGGGACCCCCATGGCCAAGCGGGCGGCGCGCCGGGATCCACACACCCGGAGACCTGGCGGAAGCAAACGCGCGGTGACCCAGCCAGCCTCTCAGGGCTCACACGTGGGGGGAACGGGGGTGGGGCTGCGGAAGGGGCGGGGCCTATGGAGAAAAGTCGACGGAAGGGGCGGGGCTTGTGAGCAACGCGGTCCGGCAGAAATCCTGTAGTAGAGGTAAACGGTTTCCGAGTCTCGGGTTCCCGTATGGTGCTACGGTCGCAGCTGGGTCGCTGGCGGCTCGGGAGCGAGGTGACACTCCCCGCAACACACTCCCCCTCCCCTACTCTGCCGCGGCTAGGAGAGGGCCTTCGGCGGCCCTTCTCGAGGGTTCTTAGCAGGAAGAACCCCCAGATCCTCCGCTCCCGAAGGGCGCGAGCCCAGACCCGTAGTCGCAGCACAGTGAGATCGTTCTTGCCCCGAGGACGCTCTGCTGTGGCCTCTGGAACTTGATTAACACGCGGCGGGATTCGATGCTTTGCTGAAGTTGAAGTCCTCCTGGTGGGTCGGGAGGGTGGATGCCCCTGGCTAATAGATTGAAGGCGGGAGGAGAAGGGGACGACAGAGGAAGAGATGGTTGGATGGCATCACCGACTCAGTGGACATGAGTTTAAGCAAGCTCCAGGAGATGGTGAAAGACAGGGAAGCCTGACGTGCTGCAGTCCATGGGGTCCAAAGGAGTCGGATAAGACTGAGCGACTAAACTTAATTGCCAGGCGGGCTTGTTGCGGGGAGGTCCTAACCCCGACCCTTAGTTTATCTCACCTCTCGGGCAAAGACAGGCTTGCCTGGTGGGATGTCACCGCAGACTGACTAACTAATGGGAGGACGGGCACCCCTTCGGCCCTGCAGGGTGGGAGGAGAGGATCAAATGAAGTCATGTCTGTGAAAACCCCTAGTGGACAGCGCAGCGGCCGCCACATCTAAGCCCCCGGTCATTAAAATGGAAACAGCGAAGCCAGCTGTTGCCGAGCGGAGAAAATGATGCCATGTGTGCAAAACTGCTTTGACGGGGGAAAAAGGACTGTGTCTTTGTAAGATGTTACTCGTTGACTTGAGGGCCACATGAAATATTCTGAAATAAAATGGAGGCATCAATAAATAAGTAAAAACAGGCTGGTGCATTCCTTAATACCCCTTCATCAATACGTGGTTATGTGTTCAAATAAATCATGAACCAGGTCATGAGATGAGTAATTTGGTGATTCCTGGAATCATCAGTTAGCTCGCCCTCTAATTTGAGGAAATACTCTCCTGGGTTCTGTAAGCAAATCTGTATTGAATGTCTAAGGATGTGGGTTTTTTTGTGACCTGTTGAAGTTCCAGAATCTCTAATAGGAAACGTCTATGGGATTGACTGTGGGTCAAGCACAAGCAAGACTATTGTGCTTGTGGAAATGCTTTTCTTGTAGGCAGGTCAGAGCAAGTGGCCTGACCAGATATGAGTTCTTGCAGCAATATTAAGAGACAGGGATATGCCCAAAATTCAGGCTGTAAAGGGTAATACTCTTATTAGGAAAGACAGACTTAATTATTATTTTTTTAAATTTTATTTAATTTTTAAACTTTACATAATTGTATTAGTTTTGCCAAATATCAAAATGAATCCACCACAGGTATACATGTGTTCCCCATCCTGAACCCTCCTCCCTCCTCCCTCCCCATACCATCCCTCTGGGTCGTCCCAGTGCACCAGCCCCAAGCGTCCAGTATCGTGCATCGAACCTGGACTGGCATCTCGTTTCATACATGATATTTTACATGTTTCAGTGCCATTCTCCCAAATCTTCCCACCCTCTCCCTCTCCCACAAGTCCATAAGACTGTTCTATACATCACTGTCTCTTTTGCTGTCTCGTTCACAGGGTTATTGTTACCATCTTTCTAAATTCCATATATATGCGTTAGTATACTGTATTGGTGTTTTTCCTTCTGGCTTACTTTACTAGACAGACTTAATTATTTTTTAAAAACTTTTTATTTAATATTGGAGTATAATAGATAACAATGTTGTGATAGTTTCAGGTGGACAGCAAAGGGATTCAGCCATACATATACATGTATCCATTTTCCTCAAACTCCGCTCCCATTTGGGCTGCCACATAACACTGAGCAGAGTTCCCTGTGCTATACAGTGGGTCCTTGTTGGTTATCCATTTTAAATATAGCAGTGTGTAGATGTCCATCCCAAGCTCCCTAACCATCCTTTTCCCCCAACGTTCCCCCCACCCACCCCAGCCAGGAACCATGAGTTTGTTCTCTAAGACAGACTTAATTTTGACTAATTGTCAACACGGGTTCTTTTCTGTGGTTTATTGCCAACCACCAAATTTGTTTTCAACCAGAGTGGACCTGACCAAAGAGACAGGAAGGAGAGAGGAGGGAGCAGGAGAGAGATGTAGGAAACAGTCAAAAACTATTCAGTTTCTGCCTGTGTGGCCTTGGGCATGTTATCAGTTTAGTTCAGTTGCTCAGTTGTGTCCGACTCTTTGCAGCCCCATGAATCACAGCACACCAGGCCTCCCTGTCCATCACCAACTCCCGGAGTTCACTCAAACTCATGTCCATCGAGTTGGTGATGCCATCCAGCCATCTCATCCTCTGTCGTCCCCTTCTCCTCCTGCCCCCAATCCCTCCCAGCATCAGGGTCTTTTCCAATGAGTCAACTCTTCGCATGAGGTGGCCAAAGTATTGGAGTTTCAGCTTCAGCATCAGTCCTTCCAACAAACACCCAGGACTCATCTCCTTTAGGATGGACTGGTTGGATCTCCTTGCAGTCCAAGGGACTCTCAAGAGTCTTCTCCAACACCACAGTTCAAAAGCATCAATTCTCAGCTTTCTTCACAGTCCAACTCTTACATCCATACATGACCACTGGAAAAACCATAGCCTTGACTAGACGGACCTTTGTTGGCAAAGTAATATCCCTGCTTTTCAATATGCTATCTAGGTTGGTCATAACTTTCCTTTCAAGGAGGAAGGCGTCTTTTAATTTCATGACTGCAATCACCATTTGCAGTGGTTTTGGAGCACCCCAAAATAAAGTCTGGCACTGTTTCCCCATCTATGGAGTGATGGGACCAGATGCCATGATGTTAGTTTTCTGAATGTTGAGCTTTAAGCCAACTTTTTCACTCTCCTCTTTCACTTTCATCAAGAGACTTTTGAGTTCCTCTTCACTTTCTGCCATAAGGGTGGTGTCATCTGCATATTTGAGGTTATTGATATTTCTCCCGACAATCTTGATTCCAGCTTGTGCTTCTTCCAGCCCATCGTTTCTCATGATGTACTCTGCATATAAGTTAAATAAGCAGGGTGACAACATATAGCCTTGACGTACTCCTTTTCCTATTTGGAACCAGTCTGTTGTTCCATGTCCAGTTCTAACTGTTGCTTCCTGACCTGCATCAGCTGTCTACAAAAAGGGAACGAGTGGGAGAACTTGCCAGTACTACCCAGCTGACAGGTGCTGGACCATTCACCCAGTGTTTCCTAACCTCAGTTTAAAAACCAAGAAAGAGAAGGTGTTGTTGCCCATCCCAGCCTTAGCCAGAGACATACCATATGGGGTATGGCTCAGAAGAACAGGTGGATGCGTCAGACACTAACCCAACTTGTTCAGATATGAGGCTCACCAATCAGCCTCTGGATGGTGGCATCCTTTCTATGTAACAAGCCTGCATGGAGAGAAAGTGACCCCAAGAACACTCCAGTCTACTGAAAATAAGCACCACTGTTCCTAGGACATTCTCAGCGGGCACCCAGTTCAGGGCCCTTGTGCTTGCTGTTGCTGCCTCTGAAACTCTGCCCAGGCCTCACGTGGCCCATCTTCTGACTGCCTGTGGGCTCTTCCTCTCCACCTCTCACTCCCTAGCGTCGTACCCTCCTCTGTTTTCCTTTGTCGCCTTTATCACCTGCTGATGTTGTTCAGTCGCTCAGGCATGTCCAAGTCTTGGTGACCCCATGGACTGCAGCACGCCAGGCTTCCCTGTCCTTCACTATCTCCTGGAGTTTACTCAAACTCACGTCCATTGAGTCAATGATGCCATCCAACCATCTCATCCTCTGTCACCCCCTTCTCCTCACCTACTAGTAATATTAGATACTTATTTGTTTGTCAGACTCCTTTACTAAAATGTGCGTTCTATAATGACACAGAAGAAAATTCAGTGCTTCATTTTCACTGCCGAGAACAGGGCTTGGCAGCTCATAGGGCTCAATAAATATTTGACAATTAGTTAAATGTCTATATAAATGAATAGAGACCTGGGTCTTGATGTCAATCTATTCGAAAAGATACATTGACTAGGTATGCCATCAAAAAGCCTCAGCAGGCAGGTTTTCCAGTCCACAAGCTTATGAACTGACACCTGGACTGTGCTGAATTAGCCAGAGTCCAGCCTCTACTCGCCCACCAGTTCATCTCCTCTGGCCATATTTCTCATTCACATCTGGTAAGTGAGTGTGTTTATTTACTCCTATTTCAATATTACAGAGTGAAACCCAAGTTCTAGAAAGGGGTAAAGGGAGATGCTCTATCAAAGACCATGTCAAGTTCGTATGAAAGCATGTTTATCACAGACTCTCAGGATGTCGGAAGGATACCTTGTATTCATAAGATGAAGTTGTCTTAACAATTTACCCTGCATCATTTCATTGGTTAACAGCTTGTGAATCCAATCACATTACACAGAGAGGTATGGAATTCCTTTCTTTCCTGATGCAAATTTTAGTCTCTTTAGTATGGCAGTTACCTGAGATCAAGACTATTCCATTATCTGTTTTTCAGTGAGAATAACGAAGCATTCTTTCAAAGACAGTTACTTGAACTCCAGTGAAAGACAGTGTCCATAGGCTAGAAGAGGCAAGTAAACCTACATAATATTTGCTATGTGCATTGCACTAGACAGCCAGCCATAATAGATTCAGAAAAGTCTTACACAGCAGCCTTACCCTTAAGAGATTTACAGTGTCACTGAGAACGCGACTCACCTGATAAGTTCAATCACAACAGAATTTAACGAAGAACCGAAGATGCTATTAGATGTTGCAAGACCATATAATTATTAAACAAATTATTAATATTTGAGCAGTAGATACATCACACTAGTATGATCCAGGTTAAGTCATTGTGAATTTCTTACTGAAGAAAGATAAGAAAACATAAGCATCAAATTTGTCCTTTTTTCTTCTCTGAGACTAAAGTGAAGAAGAGCAGAAAATGTTCCCCTCTTGTCCAATAGGGAATAAACTAGCCATAAGTGTGAGGTCCGGTGATAAAAATCATGACATAGATGACATTTGTCTTCTTAAATTTCCCCAGGTCCACTCTCTGCTCACCCACCTCCTCACAGATGCACACGGCAGCTTCTTGCTGCTCCCATCTACCCAAAGCCCCAACAGCCACAACTTTCCAGAATTTATATCCCTGGAAGTACTTATTTTTGTGCCTCACTCTGTATGCTAAGTCCCCCTTCTTCCCTACCCTTTCTGCTTAACCTGTTTCCTTACAAAAGCTGTTTCTAGCTGGTCATCGGAAAAGAGGTGAATTTGGTAAATTCACCGTAAGATGGGCTTCCCAGGTGGCTAGCTCAGTGGTAAAGAATACACAAGCCAATGCAGGAGATGTGAGTTTCATCCCTGGGTTGGGAAGATCCCCGAGAGAAGGAAATGTCAACCCACTCCAGTATTCTTGCCTGGAGAATCCCATGGACAGAGAAGCCTGGCAGGCTACAGTCCATGGGGTCTCAGAGTCGGACACAGATGACAGACTAAACGACAACAACCATAAGGTGTTAGAGAATAATATCAACTTGCAACCAATCCACAAATGGTTTATACATTAAAAGAGGACATTTGGAGATCACAACTCCCCAGATGAATTTCTTGTAGGTGTGTTTTAGTCACTTTGGTATTGAATGGGGGCTGGGGTGGGGGTATTCTGAACATTCTGCATGAATCTGCTTGTGAATTCCAGCCATTGTGCCATATATTGCATTTTATACTTGGGGGGGAGGATGCCCTCATGTTTAAAAATATACTTCCAAATCCATTTGAGGGTGAAAAAAAGTGAAGTCGCTCAGTTGTATCCGATGCTCTGCAACCCCACTGACCGTAGCCTACCAGGCTCCTCCGTCCATGGAATTTTCCAGGCAAAAGTACTGGAGTGGGTTTACATTTCCTTCTCCAGGGGATCTTCCTGACCCACGGATCAAACCTAGGTCTCCCACATTGTAGGCAGACGCTTTACCATCTGAGCCACGAGGGAAGCCCCTGCACTGATTCTGCTAGGACAAGTCCCACAAGAGTCATATCCTCAATTAACATATATTGTATTGATGACCAGATCTCAGACCAGACTCTTCAAAAATACTAGGTTATTGAGTTGATGGCCCTGTTCTTTGAACAGCAAAATGGAGCAAAATCCATACCCAGTTTAGAGATTAAAATGTTAATGATAAATTTCAAAGCTATTGTGAAAACTAGTTTAACCTCTTAGTCACTGGACAGAAATATGAAAAAATATAAAAAATCTGAATGTCAATGTATTCAAATTAATTGATGGTATGAGAACTTTATACACATAAACAGAATACATTTTCTTCTTAAATATAATGGAATTGTCATAAAAATGGGCAATCTCCTAGGTCACAAAGAAGGTGCAAATTCATTCCCCCCAAATTAATATCATACAGACTATGTTCTCTGACCATCAGGCAGTAAAATTTGACCTTGATAATAAAAAGATAGGTTTTTTAAAATCTCATAAGTCTATGAGAGGGAAAAAAATTCTAAATAATCCCTGGGAAGCACTAGGGAATTTATGAAAGACTTGGAATGCAATAAAATGGGCACTTTACATTGCTTAATCTGTGGGACACAAGTCTTAGAGGAAAATTTATAGCTTGAAGCATATGTATCAGAAAGCAAGAAAAACTGAAAACAAATGAACTGATAATACATATTCAAATCAAGAAATTGGAAAAAGTGCAATAGAATAACCAAAAGAAGTAAGAAGGAAAAGGAAGCAAAGATAAGGAGCCAAATCAGTTACAAGTAGAATGAGAAAAACAATAAAGAATATTCACAAACCAAAAGCTGATTGCTTTGGTTTTTAGATTAAGTAAACATACCTGTGGCAAGATCAGTGAGGATGGAAAAATAAAGGATGCAAAACAACAAAACACAGGAGTAAAACATTATACAAACATAAATTTTAAATAGTAAATATTTAAATATAATTACAAACATATTTAGAAACAACTATTCAAAACACTTTCAAAACTAAAAGTAATCTCAGAGTTAAAATGACTGCACAACATCTTTAAGGAGAAAATTGTAAAAGAAGATCTTACTAACTAGACAGTAAAATATTCATGGAAGAAGGTCTTCACGGTGCATATTTGTTAAGTCTTTCTAAATGAAGCTATAAAAGAAACTATTGCCATTCCAGTCAAAATCAAGAAACTAAAAAAATCCACAATAAATTTGTATAGAAAAATAAATGTCTGTGAGTAGCTAACTGAAAAAGACTTTTTTTGGATAAAGACATATCTTAAAGTTATAATAATCAAATTAGAATGATAATGGTAAAAAAAAAAAAAAAAGTCAAATAACCTTCAGTTTAGTTCAGTCACTCAGTCGTGTCTGACTCTTTGCGACCCCATGAATCGCAGCACGTCAGGCCTCCCTGTCCACCACCAACTCCCGGAGTTGACCCAAATTCATGTCCATCGAGTCGGTGATGCCATCCAGCCATCTCATCCTCTGTCGTCCCCTTCTCCTCCTGCCCTTAATCCCTCCCAGCATCAGAGTCTTTTCCAATGAGTCAACTCTTCACATGAGGTGGCCAAAATATTGGAGTTTCAGCTTCAGCATCAGTTCTTCCAATGAACACCCAGGACTGATCTCCTTTAGGATGGACTGGTTGGATCTCCTTGCAGTCCAAGGGACTCTCAAGAGTCTTCAACTCCACAGTTCAAAAGCATCAATTCTTTGAAGAAAGCTCAGCTTTCTTCACAGTCCAACTCTCACATCCATACATGACCACTGGAAAAACCATAGCCTTGACTAGATGTACCTTTGTTGGCAACGTAATGTCTCTGCTTTTTATTATGCTATCTAGGTTGGCCATAACTTTCCTTCCAAGCAGTAAGCGTCTTTTAATTTCATGGCTGCAATCACCATCTGCAGTGATTTTGGAGCCAAAAAAAAATAAAGTCTGACATTGTTTCCACTGTTTCCCCATCGATTTCCCATGAAGTGATGGGACCAGATGCCATGATCTTAGTTTCCGGAATGTTGAGCTTTAAGCCAACTTTTTCACTCTCCTCTTTCATTTTCATCAAGAGGCTTTTTAGTTCCTCTTCACCTTCTGCCATACTGAGGTTATTGATATTTCTCCCGGCAAACTTGCAGATGTTCAAGTTGGTTTTAGAAAAGGCAGAGGAACCAGAGATCAAATTGCCAACATCCGCTGGATCATCGAAAAAGCAAGAGAGTTCCAGAAAAACATCTATTTCTGCTTTATTGACTATGCCAAAGCCTTTGACTGTGTAGATCACAAGAAACTGTGGAAAATTCTGAAAGAGATGGGAATCCCACACCACCTAATCTGCCTCTTGAGAAACCTATATGCAGGTCAGGAAGCAACAGTTACAACTGGACATGGAACAACAGACTGGTTCCAAACAGGAAAAGGAGTATGTCAAGGTTGTATATTGTCACCCTGCTTATTTAACTTATATGCAGAGTACATCATGAGAAATGCTGGGCTGGAAGAAGTACAAGCTGGAATCAAATAACCTTAGGAAACAGAATACAGACTCAAAAAAGGCCTGTATCATGGAAGTATAGGTTAACAACTCTGAAACTGCTTTTCATGTATCCTGGAGTTGAATCAATAAGCAAATGGATGGGAGATAATGGGGGTCAGGTTTCTCACTGCTAAAGAAGGTAGATACTTATAAGCAAAAAGGTAAGGCTAAAATTAGGGCTTCCCTGGTAGCCCAGCTGGTAAAGAATCTTCCTGCAGTGCAGGAGACCCAGGTTCAGTTCCTGGGTCAAGAAGATCCCCTGGAGAAGGGATAGGCTACCCACTCTAGTATTCATGGTCTTCCCTGGTGGATCAGATGGTAAAGAAGCCACCTGCAATGCAGGGGACCTGGGTTCAAATCCACCTGCAACACAGGAGACATGGGTTCAACTCCTGGGGTTGGGAAGACTGGAGAAGAGCATGGCAACCCACTCCAGTCTTCTTTCCTGGAGAATCCTATGGACAGAGGAGCCTGGCGGGCTACAGTCCATGGGCTCGCAAAGAGTTCTACACGACTGAATGACTAAACACAGCACAGCAAGGCTAGAATGAACCTGTGGGACTAGATAAAGCCTGGAGACATTGGTGGCCTCCTATTTAATCTAATATAAAGAGATAAATTGATACAGAAATAAGTATAGATATTTGTTGTACCTGGATTTGTACACATGCATATATTTCCCAGCTCTTTTCACTGACAGAACTTATAAGCAGTGATACCCCAATAGCATTGAGCACACCCAACACCCACATCTTGATTTCTAATACCATTATCAAATAAAAGGAACTAGGACTCCTTGGAGAAATGGCTGTGACAGGGCACATATAAAATGAGCCCAGAGCATCTTGTAGTACCATAAAGTAAGAAATGCTTTAAGTGGGGGGTGGGGGAGTGGGGGGCAATTATATGTCCAAGGAACCTAGGAACCAACCTGAGATAGTTCCCACTGGAACAATTTGTGACAAAATAATTAACAATTTGAGTGAAAAAATAATCCAAACAATCAGATTATAATCTCAGGTATAAATTAATATTTATAAGTCTATACTGCTTTAAAAAATGATTGAAAAATAAATAAATGGGAGAGAAGATCTTCCTTACAAGGTAAGCTTCCTTACAAATGCTTCCTACAAAAGTAATCCCAATAATATATGTAGATATTCCTTGAGCCAAGAAGTGGAACTTAGTTCACACACTCCTCCCCCATCCTCCAGTGTAGGCTTGGTGACCAGCTTCCAAAGATTAGAGTATGGCAAAGGAAAAATGGTTGCTTTATAGTGGAGAAACATGACAACCACTACCTTAATTAAGTGATCGAGGTTAACATCACCAGCAGTAAGTGATGTTGCTACCATGCACCCTGATGTGATGAGAAGGGTATTTCACATTTAGAGGATCCTTCCCCAAATCCATGACCCCAATCATATTAAAGACGTCAGACAAAAATCTAAGTGGAGGGACAGTCTAAAAAGATACATCACCCATACTCTTTAAAACTGTCAAGATCACGAAAAACAAGGAAAGACTAGGAAACTGTCAAAGAGCAGATTCTAAACACACTTTGATGGCCTGGACTGGATTCTGGGACAGAAATAGGGACACTAGCAGAAAAGTTAGTGAAATAACGAATAAAGTCTTGAGTTTAGTTAATAGCAACGTACCCAAGTTGGTCTCTTAGTTTGAACAAGAGTACCAAAACATGCATGAAAAATATGGCCATTAGATGAAACTGGGTGAGGCTGTACCAAATTCCTCTCTTCAGATTTTCTGCAAATCTAGAATTAGTCCAAGATTAAAAATGTATTCAAAAGAAAACCAAGACCTATGCATATATAGGAACTTGACAAATGATAAAGATGGCACTCCTCACTAACAATAGGTTTTCCACCAGAACACAGGTGTGGTGAAACCCACCACTGAATCTAAGCCAAGCGGCAAACGAAAAGACTCACATCAACTCTGTCCTCATTGGACACGCCGCTCAGGTAAGTCTGATGTTCATGCCCATCTGATCTACAAATGTGGGGCGCTGACAAAGGAACCATAAACATTTGAAAAAGAGTCTGCTGAGATGGAAAAGGGCTCCTTCAAGGGTGCCTGTGTCTTGGATAAAGTGAAAGATTAAAGTGAGTGTGGTATCCCCATTGATAGGTAGT
The DNA here is from genome assembly GCF_055505025.1 of Bos grunniens. Classification (NCBI taxonomy): domain Eukaryota; kingdom Metazoa; phylum Chordata; class Mammalia; order Artiodactyla; family Bovidae; genus Bos; species Bos grunniens. The sequence continues at coordinate 154,369,738 of NC_141165.1, forward strand.
ACCACCATCAACGTCTCCCTGGGGCAATGCAAGATCAGCAAGTATGACGTGACCATCACTGATATCCCAGGACACAGAGACTTTATCAAAAAGATGACTGCAGGCACATGTCAGCCAGACCATGCTGTCCTGATTGTTGCTGACGGTGTTGGTGAATTTGAAGCTAGTGTCTCCAGACCTATGAGCGTGTCCTTCTGGCTTACACACTGGGTGTGAAACAAGTAACTGTTGGTGTTAACAAAAGGGTTCCTACAGCCAGAAAGAGATACTAAAACACTGTTAAGGAAGTCAGCACCTACATTAGGAAAACTGGCTATAAGCCTGACACAATAGCATTTGTGCCAGCTCTGGTTGGAATGGTGACATTCTGGAGCCATGGAAAGTCATCCATAAAGATGGCCGTGCCAGCACAACCATACTGCCTGAAGCTCTGGATTGCATCCAGCTACCAACTTATCCGACTGACAAGCCCTTCTGTCTGCCCTTCCAGGACGTCTATAAAATTGATGGAACTGGTACTATCCCCATGGAGACTGCTGTTCTCAACCCCCAGCATGATGGTCACTTGGCTCCAGGCAGTGATACAAATGAAGTCCAGTCCCTTGGAATACACCATGAAGGAAGCTCTTCCTGGGGAGTCCGTGGGCTTCAGTGTTGAGAAGGTGTCTATCAAAGATGTTTGCCATGGCGCCATTCTTATGCTACTGCTACTGCTACGTCACTTCAGTCGTGTCCGACTCTGTGTGACCCCATAGACGGCAGCCCACCAGGCTCCTCCGTCCCTGGGATTCTGCAGGAAAGAATACTGGAGTGGGCTGCCATTTCCTTCTCCAACCATTCTTATGGTGACAGTAAAGATGACCTACCAGTGGAAGCAGCTGACTTCCTGACCATCCTGAACCATTCAAGACAAACCAGTGACACCATGCATCTGTGTGCAGTTGTCACACAGCTCACATTGCTTGCAGATTTGTTGAACAGAGGAGTTTTGACTGCTTTTCTGAGAAGAAGCTAGAAGGTGGGTCCATGTTCTGGAAATCTTGCGAGGCTAATATGTGTGTTGAGAGATTCTCTGATCCTCCTTAGGGTCGTTTTACTGTTCATGACATGGGCCAGCCAGTTGCTGTGGGTGTCATCAAAGCAGCAGGCTGCTGGAGTTGGCAAGGTCACCGAGTCGGCCTAGAAAGTTCAGGAGGCTAAAGTAATCCCCAATGCCTGCACCCCCATTTTAATAGATGGTAAAAGAATGATCTAGGCACTGTTTGCCTCAATTGGCCATATAAATGTAACGGTAAAAGACTGGTTAATGATAACAATGTTTCATTAAAAACCTTCAGAAGGGAAAGAGAATGTTTGGTGAGCTGGGGGTGGGGAGGTGGAGGTTGTTACTATTGTTGTTTAGTCGCTAAGTTGTATCCAACTCTTTTTGCCATCCCATGGACTATAGCCTGCAGTCTCCTCTGTCCATGGGATTTTCCAGGCAAGAATACTGGGGTGAGTGTCATGCCCTCCTCCAGGGGATCTTCCCAATCCCGGAACTGAACTCACGTCTCCTGCATTGGCAGGCAGATTCTTTACCACTGAGCCAGGAGGGGGGCAATTTTAAATTATTAGCTTTTAAAATAAACACTTTTTAATGGAAACAACTTGACCAAAACTTAGGCACATAATTTTGAGACCCCTGAAAACAAAGTTTAATGAGCAAAAACGGAGGGGGGGAGATGGCCCCAAAGATGAATGGGAAAATGATGGTGTGGTGTATTGGAAAGCGTGCACACAAATTCTGCCCAGCCTGAGCAGTAAGACTGCAGTTCCTTCCTCCAGACCGGGAAGGGTTTCTTCACCCGTCCAGAAACAATCTGGAATTAGAGGTCTCAGCAGCTGAGTGACTGCGGGGAGCGAGCTCCGCCCCTGGCAAAGGTCATGAGGAAGGAGGCTTGGCATACGCAAAGGCGGGATCAAGCCTCAGGAGTCTCCCTGGAAATTCTCGAGCAATCTACCCCCAAAACCAGAGTCTGCCTACTTTCTGCTTTGTGCTTTCACGTACACCTCTGACTTTACGGGGGGCTGTCCCCCACTACCTCTCTGAAAAAAGAGTTAGCTTACAGCTCCAGTTAATAATTCCTGGGTGTGACAGTGTTTCAACCTACAAACTCCCTTGGAAGTCCTCTAGCCTGCCTGAATAGGTTTTTCCGGCCACATGTGATTGCTCAGAGCCTCCAAACTGTGAGAGGCATGAGATGTTCTAAACTGTCTAAATACAGATTCCTTTGAGCAGTTAAAAGATTGATTAGAAATTGTATTGGTGAAGGGATTTTCACTTGTTGGGCCAATGTTTGCTGCTAAGTCTCCATATCCCTTACCTGCTGTGTCCCTGGCAGTGTATTGATTAATATAATTGGTGTAAATAGTAGCTTTAATGTTTGTAACCTGGGACCCTTGAATTAATTCTTTTTCTTGTTATAGCCCACCACACCTTTGCTCTGTAGGAATGCAACTTTATCTAATGCTTTTTGGAGGCTGGCGCCTGACTTTAGAATAATCACCTTTAGAGAAAAAGGCCTCCGGGCCAGAAGATGATGCAAATCACCTAAACTTTTGCATATGATAAGTTTGCAGGAAGAAAGCCTGGCTTGCTGCATGACTCTACCCCTTCCCCCATTATCCTCTATGCATAACTTAAGGTATAAAAACTACTTTGGAAAATAAAGTGCGGGCCTTGTTCACCGAAACTTGGTCTCCCCATGTCGTTCTTTCTCTTACCTTCTGGCTGAATTATTCAGCCTCTTTTCTCCACTGAATTTCCTCACTGAGCTATCCTCATTCTATTACTCTTTATATCCTTAATTAACGTTTAATTAAGCAGTTGTTTCCTGGTCCTCGCCGACGCCGTCCCCGCTTCGAGTTCCCTGGATCCACCGGGGCTGGACCCCGGCAAGTGACACTTGTTGTCTTCTCCTCCTTTAGGTCTCCTCTCTGAGTATTGATGCTCGGTAACATTTTAACTACGTCAACACTGCAATTTTACTTTGTTGCTACTGAAGTAGTCCTGGATCACTAATTTCACATGTAATCATATTTCCAAAGAGGTTTGTGTGGGGCAAATCAACCTTGAAAGTGCAAGAAGACCAATGGAATGCCAGGCAGGTCAAGTTGAATGGTGTACAATGGAAGTGGTGGCCAGTTCTGAACGAGTTAGTTCAGAGCACTGTGGCAGTTCAGGGAGGCGGTGGGACCATTCCAGGTAGAAGCCACGGCAAATGCAAAGGCGCTGAGACAGCATCGTAATCAGAGGGGTCAGGAAGCAGCAAAGGGAGCAGTGTGTCTACAAGGGAGGCAGGGCCAGAGTCGTATGAGCGAGGTTGTTGGAGAGTCATCCAGACACAGTTTATGCAGTTCTTGTTGGCAAAGTAAGGTCTCTGGAGTCTTCAAATTGTCTAGATTTGCAGTTCTTAAATCAGGAACCCAGCTGCCCAGAGCGCCCCAAGAAACCCACAGATTGGACAAGTTTTATAAGTGGAGGGAAATGCATCAATTCCTGACAGCCGTTGCAAAGTGTGAACTCAAGATATTTCATAGTTTGAGCATTCAATTGTGCTCTGTTTCTTTTTTCTTTTTCTTTCTGTGTGTTACTTTTCTGTCAAAGATACCAAGAGTTTTGCAAAGCTGGGATTTCAGTGGTTATTATAATAAGAAGTAAGAGCCAAGAAAAATCTACATGAAACAGAAAATAAGGGTAGAAGTGTCTAATGTGATTTCAAGGTTAGAAAGATAGCAGTATGCCTAATAGGTGCACACATCTCCTTAGTAAATAACTGAGGTTATTTAAGAATAAAAGAAAAAATATTTTTTCTTTTAAATGCTGTGCATTTCCCCTCACATAGGTACTTAATTGTTAGAACATAAGTACTTACTAAGTTGTTTGGGTCTAACTATTTCATAAATTTGTAACAATTCGGTAATTTGATTTTCTTTTTTTTTACCTAGGGCCCTGGGAAAAAGTCTCTGAGACCCTAAGGCCACCATGAGTTGAGAAAGTTTGGGACTCTCTGCTATACCCTTAATTGGTACTCACTTTTGTGGATTTAGAATTCCCATCAATGGACTTCAGTTTTTTTTCTTTTTGGTTTGGAGAAGGAAATGGCAACCCACTCCAGTGTTCTTGCCTGGAGAATCCCAGGGATGAGGAAGCCTGGTGGGCTGCCGTCTATGGGGTCGCACAGAGTCGGACACGACTGAAGCGACTTAGCAGCAGCAGCAGCAGCTTTAAGTTTCCCCAGTCAACAGGACTGAGCAATTAGTACTACTTTACTTTTTGGGGAATGATCATTTAAATTCAATTTTTCTTTCTTCCTTTCTTTTTGTATACCCATGTCCATAGCCATGTTGTTCACAATATCAAGAGGCAGATGCAACCCAAGTGTCCATCAAAAGATAAAAAGCTAAATAAAGTGTGGTGTACACCTACACTGGAATACTATCCAGCCTTAAATAGGGAGGAAATTCTATACATACTACAACGTGGATGAACCTTGAAGACCTCATGTTAAGTGAAAGAATTTGGACACGAAAGGACAAATGCTGTATGATCACAATTATATGAGGGACCTAGAGTAGTTAGATCCATAGAGACAGAGGTAGAATGTTGATTGTCAGGGCCTGGGGAGAGCGGTGAAAGGAGAGGTCTTGTTTAATGGGGGAAGAGCTCTAGCTTTTGAAGATGAAGAATGTTAGGGAGACAGATGGAAGTAATAGTTGCACAACAATGTGAATGTGCCAAATGCCATTAAATTGTACACTTAAAAATGGTTGAAATGGTACATTTTAGGTCAGATGTTTTGCTGCTAAGTCACTTCAGTCGTGCCCGACTCTGTGTGACCCCATAGACAGCAGCCCACCAGGCTCCCCTGTCCCCGGGATTCCACAATAAAAAAAAAATGATTATGAATTTCACAGGCCAGGGTTCATTCCTAAGACATAAATTAAGAGTCTCACCTACAGAGGGCGCCCTTGTCAGTTCCTAGACTTTCCCTTGTGGGGTTGCAGGAACTGTACCTTCATTTGAAAATGGTGAAGATGTTTGGTAGAAATCAACACAATACTGCAATTAGAAATAAATGAATTTTTTAAAATGGTGATGATGCTACATTTTATGTTATACATATTTTTATCACAGTAAAAACTAATTTTAAAAAAGCAAGATTACATAGTGTGAGGCCTTTTAGGATTGGACGAGCTGATGTCCAGATTTGGCTGAATTTAACCATTCACAATGCTCCAAGAACCAAACAGCCCCCCAGAAAAACATTTGTTCATACTATATTCTTCATCTACAAAGAGAAAAATATGAACAACATAAAAACAACATGCAAAAAAAAAAAAAGAAAGAAAGAAATTAAAATATGTATTTAAGAAAACATTGGGCTTCCCTGGTGGCTCAAATGGTAAAGAATCTGCCTGTGGTACAGGAGACTCAGGGTCAATCCCTGGATCGGGAAGATCCCCTGCAGAAGGGAAGGGCTACCCATTCCAGCATTCTTGCCTGGAGACATTCCATAAACAGAGGAGCCTGGCAGACTACAGTCCATGGGGTCACAAAGAGTCAGACAGGACTGAGCAACTAAGAGCACACACACACACACACACACACAAGCAAAAGCATTAAGGAATGTCAAGGAACCAGTAGAGATTTAGCCCAGTTTCCTGAAATCCTACGTCTAATTTAGAGTATGGGCTTTTAGAGCCAAAGTGGGATTTTGAGTCCAGCAATTTCCTCTTGCAAAACTTGAAAGATGAAAAACAGGGAGGTGCAGTGCCTCTGTGGGTGGCAGGGGCCAGGTACAGACTCCTGCACTTGACGCCTTTGACCTTGGACCAACCCCAGTGTTGAGCCCCTGTCCTTCAAGGCCTCCTTCCAAGGACGTTTGGGTCAAACGTTCCCCTCGCAGCCTCTCTCCGCTACATCCCCAGCTTTCACAGTCCTCAGCAAGCGTGCTGTTTGCTATTGATGTGGCTCTTTGGTGCCAGCTCTATAAACAAACCACCGTTTGTTGCTTTCTAAAAATAAGCCTTTTTAGCTCTGGATGACATTAGGCTTCAGTATTCTGAGCTGAAAGGTTGGTTTCTTTGCAGCTGACAAATGGTGGTTTATGTCTTCTCAGAGCAGCTGCAGCCCATCTTTGTTGAGAGCCCCAAAGCCTTACCTGATGGCTTAGAGAGAGGACCGGCTTGGGGCTGGGAGTTGAAGTGCCTAGCACACAAACATCCTCCAAAATAGATTTGGCTACATAGGGAGGATCTCAAGGAAGGAGGAAAATAAGGTGGAAGCTTAGAGCCGTGAAGAAGGAACAGGGTGGCTTCAAAAGGAAAAAATTAAAATGGCAGGAATTAAGGTACGTAATTTACAATGTCTGCCAAGGATGCATCTTAGACACAGAACAATTATTCTGGGTACGGAGGCACTTCTCAAGCTCATATGCAAGAAGGGCCAATGGTCCATTCCATAGAAAGCAACACTTTTATTTTATTCCGTCTTAGCATCCTTCTCCTAATTCCTGTGCCTTTGCAGTTTAAGAGGACTTCAGATCCTGCTGAAGGATCTGAATTGATCTGAATTGATTCAACTGAATCAAGGATCCAGTTGATCTTCATGAGTTGGGTTGTCAGTTTCTATATTTGAGACAAGGACATACTGGTAGTGCCTGGGCCAGCTTCATGGGCACGTGGCCTGTGCAGTCACTCAGGGCCCTGTGTTCGAAGAGACCATGCTGGGTTTACTGCCCTGCCATCACTACCTTGAAATTTGTAATAATTTTTGAGCAAGGAGCCACGCGTTTCCATTTTGCTACTGAAGCCGAAGCTCTAATACTTTGGCCACCTGATGTGAAGAGCTGACTTTTTGGAAAGGACCCTGATGTTGCGAAAGATTGAAGGCGGGAGGAGAAGGGGACGACAGAGGATGAGATGGTTGGATGCCATCACCGACTCAATAGACATGAGTTTGAGCAAGCTCCGGGAGATGATGAAGGACAGGGAAGCCTGACGTGCTGCGGTCCATGGGGTTGCAAAGAGTCAGACATGACTGAACGACTGAACAACAGCAGTGAATTCTGTAGCTGGTCCCAGTCAGTACCCCAGAGCTTAGGTATCTGATGGTTTATTTTCAGAGAGGGAAACGGGAGCAGGGGGTAACTGGCTTCCATTTTGCTGGGAGTACACAAAGTATGAGGAAAGGAGAAAAAAATAAATAGAATTCTTTAATTTTCTCACAAGATGTCAAAATTCTTAAAGAGATCAGATTAGGACTAAGATGTGATTTAACAGGGAGCAAATGAGGGGCACAGCAGAGAGCAGGCAGGGTCTTGTCCTCCAGCCTCATCACTCACATCCCGCGGCCGAGTTGCTCCATCCTTCCCGAACACCTTTCCAATCTGGCCACTTCCCCCTTCTCTCTGGGCCTGCAAAGCCCCAGGCCAGCGTGCAGTCACACCCTCCTTGTTACTCTCCCCTCCTGAGCATCTCCCTGGACTCACCCGTGGTCTTTGTTTGCACTTTAGGAAAAAAAAAGAAAGAAAGTGAAGTCGATCAGTTGTGTCCGACTCTTTGCAACCCCATGGACTGTAACCTACCAGGGTCCTCTGTCCATAGGATTTTCCAGGAAAGAATACCGGAGTGGGTTGCTATTTTCTTCTCCAGGGGATCTTCCCAATCCAGGGGTCGAACCCGTATCTCCTGCGTTGTCAGGTGGGTTCTTTACCACTGAGCCACCAGGAAAGCCTATAAATATATGCCAGTGCAGGAGACCTAAGAGACTTGGATTCGATCCCTGGGTTGGGAAGATCCCCTGGAGGAGGGCATGGCCACCCACTCCAGTATTGTTGGCTGGAGAATTCCATGGACAGAGGAGACTGTTGGGCTACAGTCCATAGGGTCGCAAACAGTCAGACACGACTGAAGCGACTTAGCATGCACGAGTCATTTTGCTGTACAGCAGTAATTAACACAACATTGTAAATCAACTGTACTTCAAGAAAAAATTTAAATAAAAAGGTTTTAAATGAACAAGCAGCTTTCTGGGGAATTCTTTGGCAGTCCGGCACTTAAGTCTCTGTGCCTCCACTGCAGGGGACTTGGGTTCATCCCTGTGAATCGAGATCCCGCATGCCTTGTAGCATGGCCAAAAAAGAAAATAGCTTTATGGAGATATAATGCACATACCACACAACTTACCCATTTACAGTTCAGTGAGCTTTGGCGTATTATTTTTTTTTGAAGTTATGGTAACTACACAGCATAAAATCTGCCACTTTAAGTGTACAGTTCAGTGGCGTTAATTACATCCAGAGTGTTACATACCCATCATCACCAGCTATTTCCAGAACTTTTTCATTGCCCCAAATAGAAGCCACATATCCATTAAGAAATAATTCTCTTTTCTCCTTTATCCCACCTCTCAGTAACCTAATTTCTTCTCTGTCTCTATAAATTGGTCTGCTGTGGATATTTCATGTAAGTGGTATTCATGCAATGCTTATCATTTTCTTATTTCACCTAGCGTGTTTTTAAGCTGTTTCCACGCTGCAGCATGTATCAGAAGTTCATTCCTTTTTATGACTGGTAAGATTCCACACTTTGTTCTTCCATTCAGCCATCCATGAACGCTGAGATTGCTCTCCATTTGGCTACTGTGAATAAAGCTGCTATGAACACAGATGCACAAATATCTCTTGGATTTGATTCTTTGGGGTGTATTATCACCCCTGGACCCATTGTTGACCACTCCAGTCCAGTTGCACTCAGCAGAGTCATCTGTTACCAACACACACTTGGTTGTGTCCCTCATCTGCTTACAACAGTTTGCTAGCTTAAGATGGAAACGCTCATAAAGCTGAGGACAAAGATGGCAACGCTCACCAAGGTCTCTGGTCCCTGAGCTCTGGCGGCTGACCTCTCCACATCACCTTGCCCTACCCTTTTCTCTCTCTTTCATCCCCTCCACGCTTCTCAATGGAGCTATGTTCCATTTGGATTTCACACGTGCTCATTCATTTTCCTAGGATGTAGTGTGTGTGTGTGCTCAGTCGTGTCTGACTCTCGGCGACCCCATGGACTATAGCCTGCCAGGCTCCTCTGTCCATGGAATTTCCAGGCAAGAATAGTGGAGTGGGTTGCCATTTCCTATTCCAGAGGATCTTCCCAACTCAGGGACTGAACCTGCATCTCTTGCATCTCCTGCATTAAAAGGTAGATTCTTTACCACTGCACCACCTGAGACTTGGTGTTCTCCTAAGAACACTCCTAAGATTTTATCCTCCCCACATTTCCTAGGTTTTGCTTGACCAACTCTTCCCATCTTTCTCACCCATGTAGTCTTAAAAAGGACTTCCCTGGTGCCTCAGTCTTAAAAAGGTTGTGAACACCTGCCTTGCTCACTCCCTCCCCTCCTCCCACGCTCCCTCTGTCTTGCTCCTGCAATCCCTTGCTGTTCATTTGGCGTTATCAGTTCAATGTCTGTCTTCCTCACCCGTTGTTGTTGTTTACTTGCTAAATCATGTGCAACCGCATGGACCGTTGCCTGCTAGGCTCCTCTGTCCATGGGATTTCCCAGGCAAGAACACTGGAGCGGGTTGCCATTGTCTACTCCAGGGGATCTTCCCAACCCAGGGATCCAACCTGAGACTCGTGGACTAACAGGTGGGTCAGTGAGCCACCAGGGAAGCCTCTTCCCCTGTGCCAGTGACTAATGTTGACTGAGCACTTCCTCCTTCCAGGCCCAGTTCCTACCCTCCTCACCTGTATCGACTCCTTAAATCTTCACAGTAAGCCTGCCGCCTTTACAGATACGGAAGCCTGGGGATGCTGTCCCCGTTAGGAGCAGTGCCCACACTGGCATCCTTGCAGAACAGTGGTGGGAGCCCCCAGCCCTGAGGGAGCATGGTTCCCTTCCTGGGCCAGCATATTTAGTTCTTAGCAGAGGATCTAGCCCACATAAGTACCTAACTCCCATCCAAACTAGATGGATCAATGGAATGCAAGGTACATGGAGGAAACTGAGTTTTGAGCAAAGGTCACTTACTGAATGGCTGCTAGGTGCTAGGCATCCTTACCCACCCCACCTCCCGCCCCCAGCCTCAGTTTCCCCAACCTTGAAAGTGCACAAGAATACTGAGGTTCAAGGATTATTGAGAAGGCTGAACGTTTTCATGTAGGCTTTAAAAATCCTGGTGCCTGGGTCCCACTAACACATGTTGATGGTTACATCTGCTGCGCTCCCCGCCCCACCCCAGACAGATGAGGAAATGACCGGAATCTTTCCTTCCCGAGCACAGAGTGGGACGCGATGACACCTAGCCCCGGGAGCCTTGCGGCCCACCTCTCAGAGGTTCCCGCAGGTAGGCTAGCGAGTTGCTCCGGGTTTCCTCTCCAGGCCTTCCCGGCACGCGGTGCGGCGCGTCTCCCCGCCCCGGGCAGTTGAGACCCGGGGGGCCCGCAGGGCGCCTGGGCCCGCCTTGGGCCTCATATCTACGTTTCCGCGTCAGGCCCGCAGCGAACTTGGCAGGCGCTCGCGCGGTGTTCGGGAACACTCTGTGCCGAGCGCGCTCCCGCCCGCCTCCCTCCCCGCCGGCCCGGGTGCCCCGCGCAGGTTTGGGTCCATGGACCCCCAGGTACGGCACCCGGCGCGCATCCACGGAGCCCCCGTGCCCTTGTCCTCGGTGTCCCCCGAGCCCGGGCGGTGCGAAAATCCGCTCCTCGCTCACTGGCAGGGCGTCCAAACGTAGGTTACCCCGCGCGTCATCGAGAGGTTCAGAAAGATGCTGTGGCCCCATTTTAAAACAAAGCCCGTTTATTAGCGTTCGGCCGCGGTCTGGGCCGGCCCAGCGTCAGATCCTGAGCGCGGCCGACTCCTAGTACCCACAGGAAAAGTAGGCAGCTAAAAGAAACCTGTTCTGGACCATGTGATCCGTTTGGAGCACAATGCCTCCCCTTTCCGCCCCCACCTCCGCGCCGCGACGGTTCCCGTCAGGGCTGCGTCAGCTTTGGCGATCGCCAAGGCTCCAGGGTCTTAGTCTCCTCTCCTGTGAAATGGGGATAACAGTGCGTGCTTGGTGACTCTGCACGTGGAGCGCGGCCGGTCGCCAAAGACGTCAGTGCTGCGGTCCCACACCTCCCGGACCCCACCTTCCGAGGCCCCCACCCCGGCCTCGGCCCCGCCCCGGGGCTCCCTGGCTCAGCGCGCGGCGCTGGCTCCAAAGTGCGTCACGGGCGCTCCTCCGGCGGCCAGGGCGAGGCTGGCACGGGGCCAGCGCGGGCCTGGCCGGGGGTGCCGGGCGGTCTCGGGCGGGGAGGGGACCCGGGGTGTGCAAGGCGCTCCAGTCGCGCGCTGTTGGGGGCGCCCTCCGCGGCGGGCAGCGCGCCAGGGCCCCGGCCTCCGGCAGCCTCGGGGGCGCGGAGGGGCTACACTTTCCCTTCGCCCCCCGCCCTCGTTTCCTCCTGCGCGTCCGCAGCAGAGATTTCCTCTCGGGGAAACTACGCGGATCCTTCCCGGGGCTCCTCGCCCCGCCCCAGGTCTCCGCCCCCCTCTTCGCTGGGGAGCCGGTGCTCGCCCGCGGCGGGGAGGAGGCGCTGGCAGCCTGGGCCGGGAGGTGGCAGGGGGCCGCGGAGACGTCGGCTACCGACTCGTCCTGCCATGTGACGCCGCTCTCCGTCCCGCGATCCCCCGTGCGCCCCGGGCCCGCGCCCGCGCTCCGTCGCGCGGCACATCATGCTGCTGCCGGGCCACGCGCGCCCACCGTCCTCCCCGCAACCCGCGCAGCATCCCGGCCTCCGCAGGCAGGTAGAGCCTCCGGGGCAGCTCCTGCGTCTGTTCTACTGCACCGTCCTGGTTTGCTCCAGAGAGATCGCGGCGCTCACGGACTTCTCCGGTAAGAAGCGACCTCCCTCGCTGAGCGCCCCCCGGCGCCGCGGGGCGCTAAGGTGAGCCCTCGGTTGGGGGCCGGCGCCCGAGGGGGCAAGGCCGGGTTGCTTGAAAGTTAGGGCGAGCTAGGAGCCCTAACTTTTTCTTGCCTGATGCGAACTCTTCGCATATAAGTAGCTGCATGTGGGATGCCGGCAGAGGGGGTCCCCCAAGAAAGAAGGGTGGGTAGAATTTGGAGTTTGTCTCCCGATGAGTTGACCTCGTCAGTATCCCAGGGTCAGGGACCAGACTCCGAAGGATGCGTATCGGTTTAAAGCACCTTGCGCTGAGTCCTGTGCACCGAGCTCAGCGCTGTTGGTACACGTGTTGTGGTCTACGTTGTACCTGGTTTGCTTTACGCGCAGTTTGGGTGTGCCCCAGCCGACCTCGCGGGTGCCCACGTAAGGAGACCAGTCCAGGAGACATTTGACAACAGACCTGAGGGAAACCCGGGAGTGGGGTGGTGGAAGGTCCGGTGGAAATGCCATGAGAGATGAGTAGAAGCTTGCAGTACAGACAGAGGAGACACAGGGGTAAGACTTTACCGCCAAAAGGCACCAGAGTTGGCCCCTTCCAGCCCCCGTCGCCTTAAAAAAAGAAAAGAATAAAGACTTCCCCTCCCAGTAACCGATGAGGCTTTTTTTTGGGGGGGGGGGGCGGGGACTGAGCCGATCTCAGATAGTTCTGGGGTTGTAGGTGGGGCACCACAAAGGGAGAGAGGTTTCTGAATTGATGGGGGCTAGAGGGACAGCATTCTTAAATTACCTTTGTGCTTGCTGAGAGTAACCAGACGTCCCTGCAAAGGTGGATCAGACCTGGGTCTCCGTCTGGCGAGGCTGGTGGCCCTTCACCCTTTCCTCGCCCCTGCCCAGCCCCGGAAGCAGCTCTGAGTCCCATCCTTTGCCTTCTCCCTCATCTCCTGTCAAGGCCAGGCTTCCCGCATCTCTGCCTTGAAGGTCTTTTGCGGTGTAATCACAGTCAACAAGGCTCCTTCCTCAGACCCAGTTTGTGCAATATGCTAGTACATGGCAAGGGACACTGGCAAACCAGAAGCTGAGTTGGGTTTCTAGTTTACTTACAGAGAATGTCATTGTTAGCTGAGAGCCCTCGGGTCAGAGGTTCTTTGCTTTGAATATTTAATATCAAGGCAGTGTTTCTACCTCGCAAAGGAAGCCAAGACATGCCTATTTGGCAAGGAAACTGAGGTCCTTAAGACCGAGGGTCAGAGCGCTGTGGTAAATGTGCTGGGAAAAAATGCTGAATTTCAAGTGCTATTGACTTTTTTTTTGTTGGTAATAGAACTTTCTTGGCTGCTAGAAAAGTTCTGTCTTTGCTGATTTAAGCTATGGAAAGCAATCTGAATTCAGCCACCGGCAGGCTGAGAATATTGTTGAGCAAAGAACAGAAAGCCAACAAGCCTTTCTACAGTGTGACGTCACTGTAACTGAACAAATATTGCTTTAGGTACCGTTGCAGTGTAACCATTAGATTGTTCTCACAGATTACAGGCACTTAGAGCTTGTTTCTTTAGTGAAGCGGTTGCAATCCTTGAAGCAGTCTATAGGTTACCACCCAAGTTTGGAACTGTCTGAAGGTAACAACTGTTTCAGAGGGTGAACTTGAGCTGTCAAACAGGGATGCTGTGAACTTGGATGTTTTCATACATATTTCTCTAAATGATTAAACGATAAAAGAAATTTTCTTGTGCTTTTAGTGGGAACCTAGATTCCAGGGTTTGAGACTCCCTGAGCCAATATTCGGTTGATGGTGACATTGCCAGGCAACCCCCATGTTTTCTCTGGTCAACCTTGCTCTTTAGAGATCTGAAGACCAGGGAGAAAGTGTCTGGGAGCCTTTTGGGGAGAAGAAAAGAAAAATAACCTCGTCTGAAATCACAGGCACACTCACGTTTAGATCTAAATTCTAGCTTGTATGGCTTTAGGGAAATATTAGAAAAGGCTCAGGGAGAAAGATAACGTCTTCCAAAATTGATTCATTTGACTTGAAACTTAATGAACCTTTAGGGACCCCCCCCAGCCACATGACATACACCATCCAAGAAAATTCCTAAGCTCCAAAGATGACAGTCTGAGGGTTCAGTTGAAAACTTCAGTTGACACAGTGGATCCTGGTCACGTGACTCCAACACATACACCCACATAGACACAGACACACACATCCCCCCCTCCTCAACTCGCACCTCTGTGGCCTCAAAGCCTGATTCCTGCCTTCCTGGGAAGAAGAAACCCTGTTCCTGAACTTAGAGGGGTGTGTAGAAACCAGTGCCTGGAAAGAGACAGTGGGCCCTCCCCTTCGGAGCCTGCAGCAATAGCTGAGCACTGGAGAAAAGCATTTGACGTCTTTGCTTGCTTGTTTTTCTAAACAAGGAAACATCAAAAATCCAGACAGATGGAGGGTGGAGGGAACTTGGGACCCTTTCAGCCTTCGTGAAGAAGGGGATGGAAGCAGGATGGTGAATCCAGGTGAAAGAAAGTGCTGAAATGAAAGGGGTCCTAGCCTTTGTCTGTACAGTATTGGGCCTCCTGGGAGATGAGCAGCACAGAGTTTTGGAAAGTTACTTAAGCCTTTCTCTTCTTTGCAACTCTTCCTTGAGCTTTTTTTTTTTTTCCCTGAGGCTGTCAGCTGGTGTAGTTTTCCTGGGTCATTGGTTTTTTTGCCCCGGGGATTCCAGCATCAGATCTCACTCTTAATAAGCCAGAGGCTGCATCAGGGCCTCCTCTCCTCCCCCTTCATGCTCGTGACTGGTGCTAATCACCTTCAAGCCTGCTAGGAAACAGGCTCCCTAAACACCCCCTTCCCTCTCCTCCCTAAAGACATTGAGATGCTGCCAGCGGCCACTGGAAGACTATCATCACTGCATTAAAAACACATCGTAGGAAGGCAAGAACAGTTCATGCAAAATTAGTGCCTCTGATCCTTAATCCCAAACTCAAATGCGCTTGGCTTTCGTCCATTTTCCTCTTTGGGATAGCGTTCTGTTCTTTTGACTGCATTCCCAACTTGAGAATTTAGCCAGAGAGGTCCAAACTGATCATTGATATATATATGTTTTTTCATATATAGAAATACAATGTCAGCATCATCTTTGTTCAAAGAACAAGGCAGGATGAGGGCAGAGCGGAGGGAGGGGTGCCATTTTGGTTCCAACGATTAAAAAGATCCTAAAGATCCTTTCTGCATGTGGTCTGGCTTTCAAGAGTGATGTTTTGGTGTGTCTCTGAACTTAGTATGCCCTGTCCCTCAGGTCTTATTCATTTTTTAAAAAATAATATTTACTTATTCGGCTGTGTCAGATCTTAGTTTTGGCACATGGGCTCCTTCGTTGTGGCGCTTGGACTCTTGAGTTATGGCATTTGGGCTTCGTTGACTCTCAGGTTGTGGCATATGGGTTTCATTGCTCTGAGACACGTGGGATCCTATCAGTAGTTCCCTGACCAGGGATTGAACCCTGCATTGCAAGGCAGATTCTTAACCACTGGACCACCAGGGACGTCCCATCTTGTTTCTTTATCTATATATTGTTGATGGTTTTATTCCCTGCAGAGAGCAGGTACGGTCTTCTCTCTCTGCTCTTTCCTTTTCTCCCTCTTCTGTTTTTTTTTTCTTTTTTTTCTTCTCAAAGATGCTCAAAGTGATTGATGGACTGATGAGGGAGGGAAGGAACGGATGGAAAATTAATCATGTTCCCACTTGGATTCCTAGAAAACTCCTGACTTTTGACAAAAAGAGTCATGATCATATGTTGACACATTTGGTTTTACCCTCGGGCATGGAATGGTAAATGTGGGAAATAGAAAGGAAGTGAGAAACAAGGAGAGTGTTTTAAGGCCTTCCTTGTTCCCAGACGTCCCCAGACCACAAAGAAAGGTCATTGCATGATCGAAGGGGGTCTCCAGGCTGGTGTCCTACCCTGCCTGCCTCCATCAGTAGCCCAAGTGGGCAAGACAAGATGTGGGGCTTGTTATCAGATCATTTGCAGCCTAGCAAATAAGCCTGACCCTAACTCCTTATTTCACTGGTCAAGAATTTCAGAATGTAAGACTTCCCTGGTTGTCCAATGGTTAGGAGTCCGCCTGCCAATGCAGGGAATGCAGGTTCGATTCTTGATCTGGGAAGATTCCACATGCTTTGGGGTAACTAAGCTCATGCACCACCAACTACTCAGCCTGTGCTCTAGAACCCTCCAGCTGCAAGTACTGAGACCTGCTTCCCTTAGAGCCTGTGCTCTGCAACAAGAGAAGCCATTGCAATGAGAAGTCCAAGCTCCGCAAATACAGAGTAACCCCTGCAACTAGAGAACGCCCACGAGCAACAGTGAAGACCCAGTGCAGCCAAATTAAAAAAAAAAAAAAAGAATTTCAGAAAATAGAAAAATGGTTGTTCCATTGGTTGGGATCCCTGGAGTGGGAACTCTGTCCTGATGGAGTGGTCCGTTTAGAAGAGGTTGAAGCTTCCTTTTATGCTTAGAGAAACAGTGGGTCTCAACCCTGGCTGACACACTAACATCCCTCAAGTCTAAACAAATATATGGATGCTCTAGCAGCAACCCAGGGCTTCTGATGAAATTCATCTGGGAGATCCAGGCATGGATCTCTTTTTCAAAGCCCCCAGGCAATTCTAGAGTGCAGCCAGAGTGGAAGACCACTGCTGCCCATGTCAGAGGGCAGGGATGAACCATGCACAGTTCATCCAGGGGTACATGGGTGTGACTGGGTCCCACTTCCCCCACCCCCTGCCCCACGGCTCATTGCCAGGGAGACCAGGATGTATGTTCCCTGCTCTCAGTCTGCCGCTGTGTCCCAGCACACAGGTATGCACAAACTTACACAGACGTGCAGGTCACACAGGTCTGCCTTTTATCATCCCTTGGTCATATCATACTTTAACTGGGATTGTCTTCACTTTCAAAACTTTGATGGAGCCAAAGGGCAGCTCGTCACCAAAGGAAAACAAAGCAGATGTCTAAAGGAGTTGTCCAGCTGTCATAGAAGAAGACGGATGAAAAGTAAGCATCTCAGAGCTCTAGCCTGTTTCCATGGAAAATAACTACATTCAAAAAGTGTTCTGACGGCTCTTTCTGTAGCCAAGAAGAGGAGTCTGGGCAGGCGAGTGGTCCCGTAATTGATGGCTTTGGTCTCCCAGGCGCTTTATTGGAAAAGGCAGCCTAGCAGTAGTTTCGAGGGAGGAAGAGAAAAGAAAGGAGTGAAAATTAGTTGAGCATGGTGTTATCTGACTTCATCCTCATAGCAACCTTCTGAGTTAAGTAGAAATCTCACTTTACCCAGCCTCAGAGGGCTTGGTTAACTTGCCAGAGACCCCCAGCTCGGAAGCAGAGGCATAGCCTAACACGGGCCCAGGGGTGGGGCCAGGCTGGAGGACTTGGCCCATGTGGGTGCTGAGTGGGGGGCAAAGCCAGAGAAAAATGCCTCAATTTGCCTGACCTTTTTAGATAGGTCTCCGTTTGGGTGAACTCCGGGAGCTGGTGATGGACAGGGCGGCCTGGCGTGCTGCGGTCCATGGGGTCACAGAGAGTCAGACACGACTGAGCGACTGAACTGAACTCAACTGGACTCATCATAGCGATTTCAATTGTCCTCTGAGTAGACTGACCTTTTCTCATTTCTTCCTTCAACATCTTCTCAACACTGTTGATCCACAGTAGGTGTGGGCACAAGGCAATCAGTGGGTATAGTAGAAAGATGTTAGAACTCCTTTTCTATTCATTTCTATCTTGAAAAAAGAAGCTCTGTCTTGCTTCTAATTAACATACAGATTGAGGGAGTTTCCTGGCAGTCCAGTGGTTAGGACTTGGCACTTTCGCTGCCGTGGCCTGGGTTCCATCCCTGGTCAGGGAAATAAGATCCTGCTAGCTATTCAGCATGTCTAACAAAACAAACAAAAAACATGCAACTTGACAGTACAACAGTTCATCATTTCTTTTTAAAATTTTATTTTATTGAAATATAGTTGATTCATTATACAATTTCTAAATGCAATATTAGAGATGTGTTCTCAAAATGTTTTTGCTGTTGGGGTTCATGATTTAAAAAATTTTTGAGACCACTAGTATTTTCAGCCATCCTGACAGCACTTGCAAAATTCTTGAAAAGGCACCACTTTGGGGGCAATAACATTGAAAAAGCAACTGCTCCCCTGTGGCCCAGCCCTATCACCTCCTTGCCCACCACGCCAGTTCCCACAACTGCCAGTAAAATTTAGAGGAAGAATGTAATAATCCAGTAATTATCTCGTTTCAAAAATCCATACTCTTGTCATTCAAGCTAAGTAATGAATGTGGATGCATAGGGTGAGGCACTCTGGATTTTCATGACACTTTAATGAGGCTAGTGTATCTGTATATTTCTAGAATGCACTAGCTTCCCTGGATAACATCCGTCCTAGAGTCACCTAGGTTTTAGCACTGGGAGGAGTCTCTCAGATGGGAGGGTGGCTGACCAGGTGATTCTAAACTGTTTTCTTTGAGCTTCTTTCTTTCCCCTTGGGTGCATGCTCAGTCGTGTCCAACTCTTTGCGACCCCATGGACTGCAGCCTACGAGGCTTCTCTGTCTATGGGATTTTGCAGGCAAGAATACTGGAGTGGGTTGCCATTTCCTCTTCCTGACCCAGGGATTGAACCTGTGTCTCCTGCATTGGCAGCCGGATTCTTTATCACTGAGCCACCCGGGAAGCCCCTCTTTCCCCTTGAGGGCTCTAATTCTGCTACTCCTTCCCTGGCCCTTATGTGTGCACTACCTCAGGTTAAACTCTGACCCAACATAAGGGGCAAATTCTTTACTTGGTTTTCTTAGCACAAGTAAGAGAAGTTAGCTAAAAATATTATAATGTATCAAATACATAAAGCACTTTATGCCACAGTGTTTTAAAAACTTCATGTTTATTAACCCGTTTAATCCGCACAACCCTATGAAGGAAATTTCTCTATAAGTTGAAGAAATAGTAGCCAGAGAGCGTATGTAACTTTTGGAGATTTGAATGCAGGCAGCTTCTCTAATACTAAAGCAAATCAATTATAAGTTGGTTAAAACAATGTCACTTCTTATGTTTATCTCTTAATATATCAGATCCAAATCTTTCCTAGGACTTACAGGTATTGTCCATTCTATGTTGCATCAAGAGATAGCACCATCCAGCTCCAAATAACTGATTATGAAATAGGGTATATAATTCATTTCTTGGAAATATGGTGGAACTGGTGTTCTGGAAGTATTTTCCCAACAAAACATCTAAAGCTGCTGAATAAAATATAGCAAACATCCTTTAAATGCTTGGGTGAGTGGAGAAACACAAGGAGTAGCCAGGGAACACAATGAAGAGAGACCAGAGAACTGAAGAAGTAGCTGGCTCTGACCCTGTGGCTACACTGGGGCCTTTGATGCATTTTATAGTCAGAATTTACTGGGTACATGAGGGCAAGAGACAAGGCATTAGACCAATGTCAAGTGAGGAATTGGAATAAAGATCTCCTTATAAGGCCAGGGCCTGGAAGGGCTAAACACTCATAAAAAGGTGCGTGAGAAACAAATCAGCATTCTTGCAAAGAAAGATGACAAGGGAACATCTCAGCTTGGGCTCAGGATTCAGTTCAGTTCAGTTCAGTCACTCAGTCATGTCCGACTCTTTGCAACCCCATGAATCACAGCACGCCAGGCCTCCCTGTCCATCACCAACTCCCGGAGTTTACTCAGACTCATGTCCATCAAGTCGGTGGTGCCATCCAGCCATCTCATCCTCTGTCATCCCCTTCTCCTCCTGCCCCAAATCCTTCCCAGCATCAGGGTCTTTTCTAGTGAGTCAACTCTTCGCATGAGGTGGCCAAAGTATTGGAGTTTCAGCTTTAGCATCAGTCCTTCCAATGAACATCCAGGACTAATCTCCTTTAGGATGAACTGGTTGGCTCTCCTTGCAGTCCAAGGGACTCTCAAGAGTCTTCTCCAATACCACAGTTCAAAAGCATCAATTCTTCATTGCTCAGCTTTCTTCACAGTCCAACTCTCACATCCATACATGACCACTGGAAAAACCATAGCCTTGACTAGACAGACCTTTGTTGGCAAAGTAATGTCTCTGCTTTTTAATATGCTATCTAGGTTGGTTATAACTTTCCTTCCAAGGAGTAAGTGTCTGTTAATTTCATGGCTGCAGTCACCATCTGCAGTGATTTTGGAGCCCCCCAAAATAAAGTCTGACACGGTTTCCACTGTTTCCCCATCTATTTCCCATGAAGTGATGGGACCAGATGCCATGATCTTAGTTTTCTGAATGTTAAGCTTTATGCCAACTTTTTCACTCTCCACTTTCACTTTCATCAAGAGGCTTTTTAATTCCTCTTCACTTTCTGCCATAAGGGTGGTGTCATCTGCATATCTGAGGTTCTTGACATTTCTCCTGGCAATCTTGATTCCAGCTTGTGCTTCTTCCAGCCCAGTGTTTCTCATGATGTACTCTGCATATAAGTTAAATAAGCAGGGTGACAATATACAGCATTGATGGACTCCTTTTCCTATTTGGAACCAGTCTGTTGTTCCATGTCCAGTTTTAACTGTTGCTTCCTGACCTGCATATAGATTTCTCAAGAGGCTCAGGGTTAGAGGAAAAAATAATCTTTGTTGAAACTATGTAACCACACACTTACCTTTGCAAGAATCTGGGGTTTGAATTCACATTGCCGTTACTAGGAAACCCAAGCTAAGAAACTCAAAAAGTTGCCCCAGGGTACCTGGAAAAAACCCACAAATATTCCCTGTATAGCAACATCAACGCAGGCCCCACAAGATTCTGGTAGATTAAATTCTGCTGATTGTGAACACACAGTCAAAAATGCACTGTATGAACAGCAGTCAGCAGCAAAACCACAGAGTGTTTAATAAATAAGAGGGAATATAAAACACAAAAAGAAATAAAAGAATCCAGAAGAAGAAGGAATGAAATGCTATCAAGAAAGGGCAGGCCTATTTTTTTTTATAGAGTCAAATATATCAACTAACATGAAAAAATATATTCACTGAGGTTCAAGGCTTGATGGATAGATTAAATGTAGTTGAAGAGAGAAATAGTGAACTGGGAAATAAAGCTAGGAAAATTATCCAGAATGCAGTAAAAGAGATAAAGACATGAAACGAAAACCTTATAAGACATGGAAAATGGAATGAAGATTCAACACACAGGTGACCAGTATTCTAGAAAGAGAGAATAGGAAAAACGAGGGAGAGACAACACTCAAAGTGATAATATCTTAGAGTCAATTTTGAAGAGTTGATGAATGATTCAGACTCAAGCATCCCAAGCAAAATAAATTTATGTCTATCATACTAAAACTACAAAATACTAAAACAAAGTGATGGTCTTAAAACAATCAGATGGAAAGTTTTTCATTTGGAAGGGCTTTGCCATGACAATGACAGTCAGAAACCAGTGAAATATTTTCCAGGTTCTGGGGAAAAAAACTGTCAGTGCAGAGCTATATAACCAGCTAAACTATCTGCAAGAGTGAGTGTGAAGTAAGGACATGTTTACCACTAATAAATCCTTACTGAAAGAACTACCAGAGGATATACTTCCTGAAGAACAGTAAGTCTAGAAAGAAGGCTTGTGGTATAAAAACATGACGAGCAAAGAAATGGTACAGCTTCTAATGCACTTTACCTATATTCTTTGCTCTTTCCTGCTTAGAGAGTGTCATCCCCTTGCCTTGAGATTTTCTCTAAGATGTCTTGTTCTTTCATCAGCTAAGATCAAGACGTAGCTTTTTGTCTTGTTGAACTTTTTGACCCAGTTGAACTCTTCCACTGACTTATGGCTTTTGACCTGAGTTACCCAAGACTTCTTCCCAGTGGGCCTCAGTTCCGTTGTGATTATATAATGGAAGGTCTGTCTGAAAGAACAGGAAATGTTCTCAAGCCTTTCGGGTCTCAGATGCTATGCTAAGTATCATATAGGCCTGCTCTAAAGAGTCAGTCTGTCCCGGGGAGGCTCCCTTCTCAGTGGTTTCATGGGCACTCGTCACAAAGCAGTTTGAGGGATGAAGAATAGATTTGGCCAGTTACGTTCTTCAAATGGTACCCAAACCACAGAGCTTGGAATTGAGGGATTAGTAGCATATCCATCCTATGGGGTCACAAAGAGTTGGACATGACTTAGCAACTGAATAATAACAATAACGAGCGTATCCATACACCTACCAGACAACACTGCCCGTGGGTTGATTTTCCATTTCCACACTTGCATTTCTGGACATCTGTATCCCTTGTTCACTCAGGCTCCTGATGTTGAATGTCTCCTGCATTAATTAGTTAGGGAATGAAGTGAAGTGATGATTGGGGTTACTCTCAACCTGAGAGCCTAGTTTTCCACAAACACACAGAACCAGGCCACATTAAAATTCAAAACTCAGGCCACTGAATCTGAAATGTATGTTTGCAAACCGTCTGATTTCATGTCTGCCTCAGATGTCCCACGAATACAAATCACCTCATTTGGAGTTGGAAGAGCAGGGAGGAAGAAACCTAAGAAAGATCTCCAAAACAAATCTTTAATTCGGATGAGGATAATAGAATGTAATCCCGTTTCAAGTCTGTCAGCATTCCTTTGATGATTACAAATGAGTCCCTTTTCCCCTGCAATGTGGGGGAATAATCTGGATAAAATAACCCTTTTTGTCTGCAAGGGCCCAAGCGATGCATACTCGTGACAGCTTTCAGAGTAGTGTTTCAGAGCCTGAGAAGGGCGCTCTGCTACCAAGACCTTCCCTTTTTTCTCTTGACTTAGAAGATTTTTCACTCTTTTCATGTTTGGCGGCTTCCAAAGTTCTCAGGCTTAGAAATCATAAATCAATCATAGTACTGTACTCTGGAACGAGAGAGACATGGGTCAGGGAGCCCTTTCTGTTCTCTGTTTGTTCACTGGGAGACAGGTGGGGATGAGAACGCATGATCTTATCTAGAAGGCTAATTTGTACAGCTTTTGAGGGATATGCTTAAGGGAGTGTATAAGATTAGACTCTCCTTTCTATTAAAAAAAGATGTACACTGTCCCAAGTTCAGGCTCACATGCCTTTTTTGTTCATGTGATGGTAAAATTAAGGGACAGTTGTTTTTAAACACCTTCCTCTGTTTTGTGAGGCTAAACATATCTCCCAAGGCTAACCATACCACATGCTTTGTGAATAAGTCAGACTGGATGTAAAGCCATCCTGAGGCTGTCCAATCCACAGCCTCAGGATGGAAAGGGGTCTCCGAGGCCCCAATGCTGCAGGACCTGCAGTGTGGAGTCAGCCCTGCAGGCTGTGAATTCTACAGAACAGAGCCTGTGGCCTTCCGTGTTTTCACTTCTTTAAAGCTCACTTTAAGTGTGAAGGACTCTTTCTTTTTTAAAACAAAGGGCCCCAAGATTTTTTTCCCCCAGGGTTATGTGTAAATAGCGTTATGGGTCCCTAAGCCATAAACTAGCACTTTGAGGAAAAAGGCCTGCTTTTGTCTCGGACTTCTGTGTTTCTCTCTGGCTGATCAAGGCGGGTTGTTAGGGCTTGTCAGTCTTCACCAAAGATTCCACATGGTCCTTAGAGTAGATAGCTATCTTCACTCAATGCAAATTTTGCTTGTTCTAACACTGAGTCTAAACCAGTGATTCTCAATATTACGCTTAACAAAAGAAGACAAAGACAAATGCTATGTATTACTTATATGTGGAGTTGAAAAATTAATACAACTGAATATGTATACAGGACAGAAATGGACTCATAGACATATAAGCTAGTGGTTACCAAAGTTCAGAGAGGAGATGAGAGGGATAGATTAGGGACATGGATTAACAGATACAAACTACTATACATAAAATAGATAAGCAGCAAGCATTTACTCTGTAATAATGGGAATTATGGGCTTCCCTGGTGGCTCAGACGGTAAAGTGTCTGCCTGCAGTGCGGGAGACCTGGGTTCGATCCCTGGGTTGGGAAGATCCCCTGGAGAAGGAAATGGCAACCCACTCCAGTACTCTTGCCTGGAAAATTCCATGGACTGAGGAGCCTGGTGGGCTACAGTGGGCTGCAGTCCATGGGGCCACCAAGAGTCAGACATGACTGAACATGCACATGTGCACGCATGCACACACTCACTGGGAAATATACCCATTATCTTGTAATAACCTGTAATGGATTATATCTGCAAAAACACGGAATCACTGTGCTGCACATCTGAAACTAACACAACCTTGTACATCAACTATGTTTCAATAAGCAATAAAATCATAAAATAAACCAATGATTCTCAACCCAGAAAAAATCTGTTCCCTGAGGAATATTTGACAATGTCTGGAGGCAATTGAATTTGTTACAACTAGGGGTGCTATTCAGAGAAGGCAATGGCAGCCCACTCCAGTACTCTTGCCTGGAAAATCCCATGGGTGGAGGAGCCTGGTAGGCTGCAGTCCATGGGGTCGCAAAAAGTCGGCCACGACTGAGCGACTTGACTTTCACTTTTCACTTTCATGCATTGGAGAAGGAAATGGCAGCCCACTCCAGTGTTCTTGCCTGGAGAATCCCGGGGATGGGGGAGCGTGGTTGGCTGCATCTATGGGGTCGCACAGAGTCGGACACGACTGAAGCGACTTAGCAGCAGCAGGGGTGCTATTGGCAGCTAGTGAGTAGCAGCCAGGGATGCTGCTAAACCACCTACAGTGCAGGGCGCGGCCCCCACAGCAGGGAGTGACCTGGTCCTCACGCTGAGGCTGAGGAATACTGGGCCGGACCAGCCGACATGCCATGGTTTTATTTCCTACATGTTTGGAATCTCAAGAAGGTGTGACATATTTTTAAACACTGAAGTTGAGTGTGGAAAACCTAGAGACAGCTCCACGACGCTCTTCTCAGGGCCAGCTTGCCTTACACAACCACCCAAAACTCTCAGTTCCTCAAAGCCAAGGACATGGCAATCCAGGCACAGCTGTGTGTCCTCACACTCCCGCCGAGGGGACTTATATTCATGTTCCTTCCACCCTCACCTCCTTACAGAACTTGCCTGTGCTGAAAAATTGATGCTTTCAAATTGTGGTGCTGGAGAAGACTCCTGAGAGTCCCTTGGACAGCAAAGAGATCAAACCAGTCAATCCTAAAGGAAGTCAGTCCTGAATATTTACTGGAAGGACTGATGCTGAAGCTGCAGTACTTTGGCCACCTGATATGAACAGTCAACTCACTGGAAAACACCCTGATGCTGGGAAAGATTGAGGGCAGGAAGAGAAGGGGGTGACAGAGGATGAGATGGTTGGGTGGCATCATCAACTCAATGGAAATGAGTTTGAGCAAACAGGGAGACAGTGGAGGACAGGGAAGCCTGGCGTGTTGCAGTCCATGGGATCACAAAAAGCTGAACATGACTTAGTGACTAAACAACAACTGGCCTTTTTGTCCTCCTTATTTCAAGCTCAAATACTCACCATCATTAACGTCAATCTAAAATACCCCTCTAGATGGAGAGGTGTTGAGACTTGAAGTCAGTTGCTCGCTCACAGTGCAAGGATGTCTTTGCAACACTTCTCAATTATTTCACAACATCAGCAAGGCAGTTGTGGGCATGGGGTGGGCGGGGGAGCAATTTGATTTTTAAAAGGAAGACAGCAAGTCTTGAAAACCATGAGCAGATTTGGTTCCTCCCACTGCCTTCCCCTACTTTCCTCCTTCTCTGATCCTGTTTCTGTTCCTCTTGCACCTTCTCTGACCCCCGCCCCCACCTTTGCACCCACAGACAGCAAGCACATAGATGAGCTGATATTTCTATGCAAGGTCATGTCCTCTTCTATGTATTGTTGTTGTTCAGTCACCAAGTTGTGTCCAACTCTTTGTGACCCATGGACTGCAGCACGCCAGGCCTGTCTGTCCTTCACCATCTCTTGGAGTTTGCCCAAGTTCACGTCCATTGAATCGGTGGAGGAGGGAATGGCAAACCACTCCAGTATTCTTGCCATGAGAACGCCTTCTCTGTACTGCATGTTATATAAAGACTTTCGTTCAAAGATGGATCTGAGAGTGTTGATTGCACGGGTGAATCATCTAGCGCTACTTCAGGGCGAACCTGTCCACTCTTCTGTGCGGAATGTCATCACCTTATCAGGCCACATTTGCAGTTTCAGTGGTTGTGGGACTTACCGAACCCACACTGAGTAGGAGAATCAAGCGGATTCCTCTGAAATGATAACTACCCACCTCTGCCCAGGGGCCACCGGCCCAGAGGACAGCTACCCATGTCAGAGCTTGCGTTGCTGTCACCCTTCTTTCAAACAGGTTGCAGCTCTAATTAAAATATTTCTTTCCTTCTGCCAAACGCAGAGAAAATATAGCATTGTTTCCAAAAGAGCGGGCAGGGGCACCGGCGGGAATGGGTGTGCAGTATTTGTACAGTTTCGTGACTCAGTACATCTGAATCTCCAAGCATTTTAAGAGCTTTGTCCAAAAAAAAAGGTCTATTGTGTGCCTCTTGGCACTGAAGAAAATAGCAGGCCTGTCAGAACTTTGTTTCAGATTTAATTTTAAAGTGGGTGATGTAAGAATGTTGTCCAACAGGAGGGCTTCGCTCCTTTTTCTCATTTCTGCCCATTTTGGTGTGAGAGAACTTGAGTTCTCTGAATCCATTCATATTAAGAAATCAAAGCCTCTTCCCTTGAAATCGTTTTAATGAAAAGGCATCACATTGCAAAGCAAATACAGTATATCTCTAAAATGCATATGACTTCTTAGAATAAAAGTAAAATTATATTTGACTATATTTGTTATTTTCCTCTATGTGCACGCTTCAGTCATGCCCAACTCTTTGCGACCCCATGGACTGTAACCCACCAGGCTCCTCTGACCAAAGGATTCTCCAGGCAAGAATACTGGAGTGGGTTGCCACGCCCTCCTTCAGGGGATCTTCTTGACCCAGGGATCGAACCTAAGTCTTCTGCTGCTCCCGCTTTGGCAGCTAGATTCTTTACCACTGAGCCACTGGGGAAGCCTTATGTGTGTATATATAGACACATATACAGAGCGTCTTCCTACATTATCTTCTCTCTTTTTTTAATACACTTAAAAAAATTATTTTTTCATTTTTAATTGAAATATAGCTGATTTACAACATTTCAGGTATACAGCAAAATGATTCATATATATATATATACACATAAATATATTCTTTTTCAGATTCTTTTCCATTACAGGTTATTACAAGACACTGAGTATAGTTCCCTGTAGTAAGTCCTTACTGTTTATCTCTTTTATATATAGTAGTGTGTATCTGTTAATCTCAAACTCCCAATTTATCCCTCTCTTCTCCTTTCCCCCTTTGGTAACCATAGGTTTATTCTGTATGTCTGTGAGTCTCTGTTTTATCAGTACACATTTGAAAATGTAGACATAGAGACGTTACTGATTTTCCCAAATGCTCCTTGCACTTGGTATGTACTCTTGCACTTGGTATGTACCATGCTCATCATCAGTCGTGGGTACAAATGTAAAAATAAGCAGAAAAGGGGCTTCTTTAGTGAGCTAGTGGTGGAGAATCTGCCTGCCAATGCAGGTGACAGGGTTTCAATCCCTGGTCTTGGAAGATCCCACATGCCGCAGAAAACTGGGCCTGTGTGCCACAGCTGTTGAGCCTGTGCTCTAGAGCCCGGGAGCCACAACTACTGAACCTATGTGCCACAACCACCAAAGCCTGAGTGCCCTGGAGCCTGCGTTCTGCAACCAGAGAAGCCACCGAAATAAGAAGCAAACACATTGCAATAGCAGTGAAGACCCAGCACAGCCAAAGATAAATAAATAAATAAAATTATTTTTAAAATAAGCAGAAAAAAGCTTTTTTGCAAGGTTGTGCTTTCCTGGTTGTTTCTTTCCCCTGATATTAAACATTGGACAGTGATTTTTCTCACCCCATGGACATTTTAATATAGAGTACACGTTTATCATCTATGTCTCTGTGTTAATATTAACAAACATTATACACTGTGCTTTTTAAAAAAAAAAACCAAAGCATGGTATTCAACCCTTGGATTCAGCTGAACTGTGAATACTGAGTATGTTGTAAGCTTCTGGGCTGGGAAAATTTTTTATGATGTTGCAAACACCATTCTACCTTATGGGAGTGACTTTTCACCCAAACCAGTCTTTTGGGCTCTGCATACACCACCACCGGTCCTTGGCGAAACAGCCTCTATTTCCTTCTTCCTGGTTTCTGGGAAGCTCCCTTAAACACCTGGACAGTCACTGAATTCAGTTTGTATTTTTTCCATAATGGGAAATTTAACATGTAGACCTCATACACAAGACGGACTGCACCATCCGTGTTGCATATGTGGTCCAAGATAGAGTCAGACCACGGATGAGAATGGAAACCAAACAAAGGTAAATCTACCATGACTCTCCATGGCTCCAGGTTGTTACTGCAAGGAAATCTGGCCAAAGGAGTGTCTTAGTTATTTGCTCTTGTGTGTGTGTGTAACTGAACGCACATGCACACACACTTTCCAACACATACTCACACAAGTGAGGGGCCTTTCATCCTCAGAATGCAGTCAGACAGTGACGTGTAACCTAAGCTCAGACTACAGTCTTCCGTGGAACCTTCCGGACTGTGACTTGCTACAGCCTTAGTGTCTTTCCTGGGGTATTGGTTGTAGTCGCTGAAGAGCGACTTGAACATGGCGGCTGGCTCCCGCAGGATGGTGACGTAGACGGTGCCGGGCGGCATGAGGCGCTGCAGCTCCGCGCGGTCGAAGCGCAGGTGGCTGGCTAGCACGTGCGGCGGCCGTGCGGCCGGTGCACGAAGTGCGCCTAGAAGTTACGCGGGTGGCAGAACTGGTGCTCGCAGCTCGGGTGCGGCAGGCGCACCGTCAGGTTGTGGCGCTCGGCGAAACGGAACAGGATGTTCTGCACCGTCGTGCCTGCAGTCTTTGTCTGAGTACAATGGGGGAGACCCAGGTTCAATCCCTGAGTCAGGAAGATCCCCTGGAGAAGAAAATGGCAACCCACTCCAGTATTCTTGCCTGGAAAAATCCCATGGACGGAAGAGCCTGTCATGCATAGATGTGAGAGTTGGACTATAAAGAAAGCTGAGCACTGAAGAATTGATGCTTTTGAACTGTGGTGTTGTAGAAGACTCTCGAGAGTTCCTTGGACTGCAAGGAGGTCTAACCAGTCCATCCTAAAGGAAATCAGTCCTGGGTATTGATTGGAAGGACAGATGTGGAAGCTGAAACGCCAATACTTTGGCCACCTGATGAAAAGCACTGACTCCTTGGAAAAGGCCCTGATGCTGGGGAAGATTGAGGGCAGGAGGAGAAGGGGATGACAGAGGATGAGATGGCTGGATGGCATCACTGACTTGATGAACATGAGTTTGAGTAAACTCCAGGAGTTGGTGATGGGCAGGGAGGCCTGGTGTGTTGGGATTCATGGGGTCGCAAAGAGTCGGACATGACTGAACGACTGAACTGAACTGAATCTGCCTTTCTACAAGATTCAAATCAATCGTTTTATGGCCCGGGATGACTCACCTGGTGCCAAGATTATCTCAAAATACATCTTGTGGGTGAGGGGCCTGGTGCCATTCTCTGATTTTTGAGACATTCCTTTCTTTCATTAACAGACTGCTAGTAACTTCTCCCCTAGAGAAGGAAATGGCAACCCACTCCAGTATCCTTGCCTGGAGAATCCCATGGATGGAGGAGGCTGGTAGGCTACAGTCCACAGGGTCGCAAAGAGTCGGACACGACTGAGAGACTGTTTACTTTCTTACTTACTTAGTGCCTTTCTTGAGAGTATGCACCATTCATCTTCATTACCAACTTATGTATTTTCTTTCTGTGGCAAAGGTAAATTATTAGGTAGCATATAAGCAGTATGATATACTGAGAGTCTTAAGAAGATCAAATGTTAGTGATTCAGCCTCACAAATTGGGTTAAAATTGCAGGCCTAAGTACTTGGTTGTAAATTTACATCATAATCATTATTATTCCAGCAAACTGTGAGGTATGGACGTTACTTGTCCATATCTGCTTTTTCTCAGGTTGTGGGGAAGAGTGAATTTGCTGGAATCACCAAAGCCTGAGAACCAGGGGAAACGGCTAAGCATTTCTCACTGCAGGGCATTTGGGGCCCAGGGCTGACTCCACTGCATACTAAATCCTTCCTCAATTGGATTTTAATTTAATTATCACCAGGGAATTAAAATTTTGAAAGGACAATATGCAGACCTTAGAAACCGAGCTATCCAATAGAAATATGATGTAATCCATGAAGGTAATATTAAATATTCTTTCGTTGTTGTTCAGTTGGTAAGTTGTGTCTGATTCTTTGCAACCCCACGGACTGCAGCATGCCAGGCTTCCCTGTCCTTTACTATCTCCCAGAGTTTGCTCAAACTCATGTCCATCGAGTCGGTGATGCCATCCAACCATCTCATCCTCTGTCATCCCCTTCTCTTCCTGCCTTCAATCTTTCCCCAACATCAGAGTCTTTTCCAAGGAGCTGACTCTTCACATCAGGTGGCCAAAGTATTGGAGTTTCAGCTTCAGCATCAGTCCTTTCAGTGAATATTCAGGTAGCCACACTAGAAAAAGTAAAAGAGGTGAAATGAATTTTCATAGGAAATTTTATTTAACCCAGTGTTCCCAAAGTATGATCCTTTCCACCTTAATCAGTAGTTTTTTTTTTTAATTAAAACATATTTTTATGAGACTTCAAAGCTTACATTTTTATTTCAAGGTTTTAAAAATTAATTATTAATGAGATAGTTCGTTCTCTTTTGCTTATGAGGACTTGACAACCTGGGGTGTATTTTAAACTTACAGCCCATCTCAACTCAGCCTGGCCTCATCTCAAGGGCTCAGTAGCCACGTGTGACCTGGGGCCACAGCAGCACAGTGTTAGAAGGTTGAGAAGGGCATGGAAGTTTTAAAAGTCCACAACAGGGCAGCTTTAAGGTCTGGGATCAGCACACTGCCTTAGTTCTCAGTGAAGACGCCTTCCTTTTACAGAGCCCCATCAGGCTGCGTCGTGAGGGGCCAGAGGCGGCCACCCTAGTCCCCCCTGGGAACTTGGCCTCCCCAGCTCACCTGCTTTCCACGTGGGGGATAATGGGTGTCCTCCTGCTTCTTCCAATCCCTTCCCCGGAGAACCATCCTAAACTTCCGTCCTTGGGAAGGGAGAGAGGGCTGCCAGCAGTCACCCAACTGTGGCAGAACCTCCCAGCAGTACCAGAAGTTGATCAGCCCTAATCGCCTTCATCTCTTTCTGCCAGGAGGATGTCAGGCTGTCCTCTGCACACCCACTGCATTGGGGCATCAGACCTCAGAGATGTATCCTCCTCCTGGAACCTCATTTCTCCTGGAAGCTGTTCTCTGTTAACCTCAGCCCACAGCAGAGAGAACCCAGGCTGGAATTTGCTATGAGGTCTCTCAACTTATTAAATACAGGACCAAGACTGGACCTAGGAGGACTCTGCTCCTGTTTGGGGTCACTGTGCTGGATCTCAGGATCAGCCCTCAAAAGGAACAGACATGAAGGGTTCAGAAAGACCCCAGCTCAGAGCTCTCCCCTCATCTGACAATACCACCGGCTGAAATGACTTTTCATTATTCCCCTGGGCCTTCTGCTAGAATCACCTTGGGAGTTCTTTCAAATATACTGATGTCTGGAGCTCCTTCCCAGGCTAACTGAATTGGAATTTCTGGGCTGGGACCTGGGCATTGATATTTTTAAATCTCCTGAGGTGGTTCTGCCCTTCAGTCACAGTTGAGACTTGCTGGAAAGCATTGCACACTCTTAAATCTACCCATATTTTAATTCAGTATTTATTATTTTTCCAGACACAGAAAATTTGTAATATTAGTACAAAGATTTCCTTTATAGCCTTCATCCAGATTCCCTGAATGTTTCCATTTTATCAGATTCACCTTATTCTTTTCTAAGTTGCAGGTAAGATGTCCTTTCCTCCCATGTACTCCCCTGTATTCCTTAAGAACAAGGACACTGTCTTACATAACCAAGAACAATGATCAAAATCAGGATCAAAATAGGAACTTGCTACCCTATTGCTTTCTGATCTACAGACCTCATTCAGATTTCACCGTTTGTTCCAAAAATGTACTTGGGAGTGCAAGAAGATCCCAGATCATGTGTTATTTTCAGTTATCATGTCCCTTTAGTCTCCTTGCAACCTAGAACTGCTCCCCAGTCTGTGTCTTTCACGACACTGGCATTCTTGAAGATTATGAGATGGTCATTTTGTAGAGCATCCCTTAGACTGGATTTGTCTGATTTTTTTTTTCTTACATATTTGTGCAGGATGTTCCAGCAATGAAGCTGTGTTTTTTTCAGTGCATTGCATGGTGAGGAATAGGATATTGGTAACCCTGTTACTCTGAAGTGGCTTTGATGTTTGGTGAAGATGATTTTTAGATGAAAGTTGCCATCATCAGCCGTCCTCACACAGATTGAATCACGGCAGGTGGCAATATGTCTAGCAAAGTTCTTTGGGCCTTGAACTCAGGAGAAGCAAGTCTTAAAGCAGAAGTTGTTGTTGTGCCATTACTCAGTCATGCCCAACTCTTTGTGACCCCGTGGACTGTAACACACCAGGCTCCTCTGTCTTGCACTTTCTCCCAGAGTTTGCTCAAACTCATGTCCACTGAGTTGGTGGTGCCATCCAACCATCTCATTCTCTGTTGCCTCCTTCTCCTCCTGCCTTCAGTCTTTCCCAGCATCAGGGTCTTTTCCAATGAATGGGCTCTGAGCATCAGGTGGCCAAAGTATTAGAACTTCAGCTTCAGCCACAGTCCTTCCAATGAATATTTGGGGTTGATTTCCTTAGGAGTGACTGGTTTGATCTCCTTACAGTCTGAGGGACTCTGGAGGGTCTTCTCTAGTGTCACAGTTCAAAAGCATCAATTCTTCAGTGCTCAGCCTTCTTTATGATCGAACTCTCACATCTGTTTAGAGGGGAAAGGAAAAAGGTTCTAGAACCTGGAGCTTTGGCAAAGGGAACTAGTCCAAGAAAGGCACTGCCAGTATTGCTCCTGGTGTTGGGATGAAGTGACAGGAAAGCATTTGTTCTGGAAGGAACTTCAGATTAGGGAGGGAGGCAAGGAAGAGAGCCTCTGCTTACCTGTGCCTTTGGTGAGGACTAAAATGTTCCTTTTCAATCCTCCATCTAAAACAGAGCAACTATCTGTTTCTGAGGTTTGATGCACCTCACAGATCCATCTGTTTTTTCCTTTGAGATTGATGGCTTCCAGTTTAGCCCCAGACATAATTCCTATTAAGATGTTGACCAGTTTGACACTTCTGGCAACTCAACCTGTTTATTAATTACTGCTTATCTCCAGATCAGTTGTGGTTCTTACCACTTCAAAGAACACTAGAACTTCAGTTGGTGGAAGGCATCCATTTTGCTTCTGGCTCAGAAGACCTTGTGATTCCACAGACGAAGCCTGTTATTTAATAAATGATCAAAACTCGGTTTTCCTTCTGTGTGCATGTAGGAAACTGTGTGTTATTGACTGAGTTAGGGAAGGGATGGTATTTATTTCTGGCCATCTGGTATACCAAGCCTCACTGGGCAGCAAGCAGCTTCCCTCTTGAGCTGCTGTCACGATTTATGCTCATGCTTGTCTTTGGCTCGTTATCAGAATGCGTCATTCCCTTTTCTTTGTTCTCTCTCCTTACTTCATATGTTTACCTTCACCTGGGCTGTTGGGGAAACGTCATGTTGTCATGGAGATGGTGGCCACAACAAATTTGAGTTCCCCAAACTCACGTTGTCCCTGGGTCACTTCCTCATACCTTTGAACCAAATAGCAACTAATCAAGGTAATGATAATAAAGATAAATGTTTATCCTCAGCTGACTCTGGATGTCCCCTCTGAAAAGATACTAGAGTCTTTACGTGGTACCTGTGCCCTTATTTGGAGATAGAGTCTTTGCAGAAGTAATCTTTACCTAAGTCTTTACAGAAGTAGTGAAGTTGTTATACAAAGATGTCTAATCCAACAGTTAGGATTATAAGTTTTCTTTCCCCTCTGTATGGATGTGAGAATTGGCCCATAAAGATGGCTGAGCACCGAATTGTTGCTTTTGAACTGTGCTGTTGGAGAAGACTCTCGAGAGTCTGGTGGACTGCAAGGAGATCAAACCAGTCAATCCTAAAGGAAATCAACCCTGAATATTCATTGGAAGGACTGTTGCTGAAGCTGAAGCTCCAATACTTTGGCCACCTGATGTGAAGAGCCAATATTTGATAAGTGTTCTTATAAACAGGGGAGGTTTGGACACAGAGACACAGGGCGAGAAGGCCATGTGAGGATCAGAGTTATGGTGCCACAAGCCAGGAAACAACCAGAGCGGGGAGGGGTGGGAAGGGAGAGGCCTGGAACACAGCCTTCCCTGGAGCTCTCAGAGGGAGTGTGGCCCCATCCACCCCTTGATTTTGGACTTCTGGCGTCCAGAACTGTGAGGCAATACATTTCTGTTCTTCTCAGCCGCCAGTCTGTGGTACCTTGTTACAGAAGCCATGAGAAATGAATGCAGGAGAGTTCTGAGCCCTACACACATAATAGCTCAGTTAATCTTGACAACGGTCCCCTGAGATGTGTCATTACTGTTACCTTCATTTTATAGGTGCACATCTGAGGCTCAGAGAGGTCGGACCGTTTCCTCAAGGTCCCCAGAGCTGGTAACACCCGCTTTCCTCCGCCCCGTGATTCTCGCCTCTGGCTGTTGTGTCACTTCTCGCATCTCCTTGGCAGCCACGCTGGGCCTCTTCCTCCTTCCTTCCTGCCTTCCCTCCCTCTTCGTCTCCTCTCAAGGGTCTTCTCCGTCCTCCCATCTCCTCAAGGTCTGCGCCCCCAGTGCCTCTGCCCGCAGTTCTCACACTAGCTGTCCCCTCGGGTTTGCAGATCGCTTCCTGGTGTCCCTCCTCCCAGGTCCTTCTCCGGAGCTTCTGACTCTGGACACTCTGCTGGGACACCCCACAGGCACTCAGAACAGAATCACAGACCCTACTTTCGATGCTGAATTTCCCAGGAGCATGGCCCCACCGGTTCAGAACCCAGGAGGGATCCATTAGTCTCTCTTGTTTCTATGTACCACGTCCCCATCCAGTTCTAGTGCTAAATCACTGTCATTTCAGTCTCCACCAGCTGCATAATCTGCAGGCCCCAGTGCAAAGTGAAAACGGGAGCTCCTTGTCCAGAAATCAAGGAGGAAGAGCTGTTTTAAATGTACTAATATTCAGAGCTTTCTTATCACTGTGTTTATTTGCTCTTCAGTGTTGTTCTAAGTGAAAAAAAGTGGACCCTTTAAATTAGGAGCATGGATTTTATCATCATCTTCATATTAGGTGACGCTAGTTTTAAATACAAATATGAGAACATGGAATAGGTGTATGGAATTACAGAAATGACGCATTCTTGTTTTGTGTATATCCTGTCCGTTTGTGTGTATACCGCTCTCTACTTTGTCTTACTGATATGTAAGCAGTGGTTGAAAGGAACAGAAGCTGTGGGAATCTCTGTCTTTCCCTTTCCTTCTATGCCATCATTTGCAGCATGAGTATCTGGCTAATGCGTGGCACTAACAAGAATAAGAAGATATGCTGGGTTTTTGGGTTGTCCGGATTTCCTACGATGTCCCAGCCAGCTTCCCTCATTCAAAGCACATTCCTGTTCTGAGGGAGAGCGTGGTGCTGTCAGCGTGTCTGCCTACCCAGCTGGACACGCAACATGCTTTCCTGATGCTCACTCTGAGTCGTGCTGGTGGAATTTCACTTCTGTGGCATTCTCTGCTCAGGACATCTCAAACACTTTATGACATTGTGATGGCAAGGGACTGTGGGCGTCTCCTCTGCCCACGCTCATGGCCTCTTGTCCCACTGGGCTTCATTTACAAAACACATGTTCAAGGATTAAATTATTAAGACTGTCAAGGTGGTTACAGCAGAGTGTTAAACCAAGAGCCTGGCCCTTCTGAGTGTGGAGCTAGCTCTGTGCACCAGCTCAGGTCGTACACTGGTGTTGTAGACTCTGATCTCCATCCCTCTGACCCTGTCCCCCTGCCACTGTCTTAAGTCAGGCCTTCATCCTGGACCACATAGGATGGCGGTCACCCAGATTTCTTCCTGGGTCTCTCCAGTCCCTCCAACATGGACTGCTGGATTCAGGATTTCTCGGAATTGCAAATCTGACCAGTATCACTTGCCTATCTTCAACCTTCAATGGCTCCCATCTGACTTCAGGTTAACTTCAAACTCCTTAGGGAAGCCCTGCTAACTTCTCCAGCCTTCGCTCCTGACCTCATACCCTGTCCACTGACCATGCCAAAGGTCTAGAAGTTTCCTTTGAGCCCCTGCACATGTGGCCCCTGCTGCCTGAGGTCATTTTCACCTGGCTACCCCCTGTGCTTTCTTCAGGCACCACCTCCCATCCGGAAGCCTTCCTGCTTCCTTCTTGGGTAAGTCACATGTTCCTTATTACTGACCCCCTCCCACCAGACACTCTCTGTGCTCCTCTACCACAGCAGTTAAAATCACTCTGGGCGATTTCCCTGGTCCAGTGGTTAGGACTCCACGCTTCCACTACAAGGGGTATGGATTCGAACCCTGGCCTGGGAACTAAGATACCAGATGCTGTGTGGTGAGGCCCAAAAAATTTAAATTAAAAAAAAATCACTCTGAACATAATATTATAACCAAGTATATAAGAGACCGAGAAGGAAATGGCAACCCACTCCAATATTCTTGCCTGGAGAATCCCAGGGACAGAGTTGGACACTCAAGAGTCAGACACGACTTAGCGGCTAAACCACCATCACCACCACCAGATATAGAGAAGTGAGTGATTCCTCCTTTATTCAATGTCTTGGATTCTGGCACGGGTTGTGAAGTGCCCTTGAACCTGGAGTAGAGACTCAGGTTGAGAGTTGGAGTGGGGACTCATCTCCATCTCACCGCCAGTGGGCCAAGAGATATGCTGTGTCAGCGAAAGTGAACAACTCCCCTGAACAACTCCACATCAGAGAGCTGTCATGAGGATAATCATGGCAAGTGAAGTGAAAGTTGCTCAGTCATGTCCGACTCTTTGTGACCCCATGGACTATATATACAGTCCATGGAATTCTCCCCGCCAGAATAGTGGAGTGGGTACCCTTTCCCTTCTCCATGGCAAGGCTTTCATTAAAGGTTGAACATTTCATTTTAAAAAGGAGGAATGACTAATTTTACCTTTTTAATTAATTAATTTGTTTTTGGCTGCATTGGGTTCTGGTTGCTGTGCAGTGGATTTTCCGTTGTGGCACATGGGCTTAACAGCTCTGAGGCATGTAAGGTCTTAGTTCCCTGACCAGGGATTGAACCCATGTCCTCCACACTGGAAGGCAGACTCCCAGCCACTGGACTACCAAGGAGGTCCCTATGTGTGTGTGTGGTTAGTCGCTGTGTTGTGTCGGACTCTTTGTGATTCCATGGACTGTAACCCTCCGGGTTCCTCTGTCCCTGGCATTTCCCAGGCAAGAATACTGGACTGGGTTGCCATTTCCTCCTCCAGGGGGTCTTTCCAACCCAGGGATCCACCCTGAGTCTCCTGTGTTTCCTGCATTGGCAGGTGGATTCTTTACCACTGAGCCGCCTGGGTGTTCAGCAAAGACAAAGCTCTTGCTCTGAAGGCAATCCCTGAAAGTAGTTCTGCCTGTTTGAATTATGTATAAAGGCTAGTGCTCTGTCCCTAATATAGAAATACACTGGTTCTCATTATTTGAAGTAATATGTTCTATTTAATTTTTAAATTTTTTATTGAAATATGGTTGATTTACAATATTATGTTAATTTCTGCTGTACAGCAAAGTGATTCAGTTATACATGTATATCAATATATTTGTCATATACTTTCCATTATGGTTTATCACAGGACATTGAATACAGTTCCACGTGCTGTGCTATAGGACCTTGTTGTTTATCCATTCTGAATATACTGGTTTGCATCTGCTTATCTCAAACTCCCAACCCATCTCTCTCCCACCCTCCTTCCCCTTGGTGATGACCAGTCTCTTCTCTATGTCTCTGATCCTCTGTTTCACAGATAGATTCATTTGTGTCATATTTTAGATTCTACATATAAGTGATATCATCTGGTGTCTATCTGTCTCTTTCTGACTTATTTCACTCAGTATGACAGTCTCTAGGTCCATCCATGTTCCTGCAAATATTTCATTCTTATCAATGATTGAGTAATATTTCATTGTGTGTGTGTATATATATATATATACACACACACATTATACCACATCTTCTTTATCCATTCATCTGTTGTTTCCATATCTTCAGTTCAGTTCAGCTCAGTCACTCAGTCGTGTCTGACTCTTTGCGACCCCACGAACTGTAGCACGCCAGGCTTCCCTGTCCATCACCAACTCCCGGAGCCTACTTAAACTCATGTCCACTGAGTTGTTGATGCCATCCAACCATGTCATCCTCTGTCGTCCCCTTCTCCTCCCACCTTCCATCTTTCCCAGCACCAGGGTCTTTTCAAATGAGCCCATTCTTCGCATCAGCTAGCCAAAGTATTGGAGTTTCAGCTTCAGCATCAGTCCTTCCAATGAATATTCAGGACTGATTTCCTTTAAGATTGACTGGTTGTATCTCCTTGCAGTCTACGGCACTCTCAAGAGTCTTCTCTAACACCACAGTTCAAAAGCATCAGTTTTTCAGTGGTCAGCTTTCTTTATAGTCCAACTCTCACATCCATACATGACTACTGGAAAAAGCAGAGCTTTGACTAGATGGACCATTGTTGGAAAAGTAATGTGTCTGCTTTTTAATATGATGTCTAAGTTGGTCATAGTTTTTCTTCCAAGGAGCAAGTGTCTTTTAATTTCATGGCTGCAGTCACCATCTGCAGTGATTTTGGAGCCCAATAAAATAACATCTCTCACTGCTTCTGTTGTTTCCCCATCTATTGGCCATGAAGTGATGGGACCAGATGCCATGATCTTAGTTCTTTGAATCAACATTCAAAGTTTTAAGCCAACTTTTTCATTCACCTCTTTCACTTTCATCAAGAGGCTCTTCAGTTCTTCTTTGCTTTC
This sequence comes from Bos grunniens, assembly GCF_055505025.1. Taxonomy (NCBI): domain Eukaryota; kingdom Metazoa; phylum Chordata; class Mammalia; order Artiodactyla; family Bovidae; genus Bos; species Bos grunniens. The sequence goes on from NC_141165.1 coordinate 154,408,832, forward strand.
TGCCATAAGGGTGGTGTCATCTGTATATCTGAGGTCATTGTTAATTCTCCTGGAAATCTTGATTCCAGCTTGTGTTTCATCCAGCCCAGCATTTTGCATGATGTACTCTGCATATAAGTTAAATAAGCAGGGTGACAATATACAGACTTGATGTACTCCTTTCCCAATTTGGAACCAGCCTGTTATTCCATGTCCAGTTCTAACTGTTGCTTCTTGACCTGCATACAGATTTCTCAAGAAGCAGATCAGGTGGTCTGGTATTCTCATCTCTTTAAGAATTTTCCACAGTTTGTTGTGATCCACAATCAAAGGCTTTGGCGTAGTCAATAAAGCAGAAGTAGATGTTCTTCTGGAACTCTCTTGCTTTTTCGATGATTCAACGGATATTGGAGTCCAATATCTTAGCTGTTGTGAATAGTGCTGCTGTAGACATAGTGGTGCATGTATCTTTCTGAACTCTAATCTTGTCTGATTCTTTGTGACCCTATGGACTGTAGCCCACCAGACTCCTCTGTCTATGGGATTCTTCAGGCAAGGTTGCCATTTAGGGATCAAACCTTGGTCTCCTACACTGCAGGCGGATTCCTTACCGATTCAGTTACTAGGCAAGAATCCCCTCCTACAGTATAAGAGGATTCCCTTTTCTCAAGGTGGTATATTCTATTAAGACCTGTTTTACAGCACGAAATTAGCAAATACTGAGACACTGTTTGTAGGGGGTTTTATGCATGTTTCTGCTTAAAGACACCTTATTTAAAACATATTGTTGTTTCGTTAACATTGAACTCGCCCAGCAGCACTGTGCTTCATGCTTGGATGAAGCCCCTCTAACTGATGTATTGGGTTGGCCAACAAGTTCATTTCTGTAACATCTTACAGAAAAGCCCAAATATTTTCTTTGTGAGGCCCATGTCAGCTTGTTGTATTTAATAACATGATACAGCACTGTACCATGCTTGGGTCTATTTGACACAGCAGAATCACCATCACAAAGCAGAAAAATGTGAGAAACATGGTGCTAAATGCTTTCAAACTGGAGTGGTGTTGGAGAACACTCTTGTGAGTCCCTTGGACTGCAAGGAGATCAAACCAGTCTATCCTAAAGAAAATCAACCCTGAATATTCATCGGAAGGACTGATGCTGAAACTGAAGCTCTAATACTTTGGCCACCTGATGTGAAGAGCTGACTCATTGGAAAAGACCCTGATGCTGGGAAAGATTGAAGGCAAGAGGAGAGGGGGGCAACAGGGGATGAGATGGTTGGATGGCATCAGTGACTCAATGGACAGAAGCTTGAGCAAACTCCGGCAGATAGTGAAGGACAGGGAAGCCTGACATGCTGCAGTTCATGGGCTTGCAGGGAGCTGGACATGACTTAGTGACTGAACCTCAACAAGACAGACCATGTGTTTTGCATGTGTTTGTGGTATGTGAGCTGACACTAGAGGGTAGAGCATCCCCCTGGTTCCACTTTGGCTGGGAGCATGCAAGTCGGTGACTCAAGTCTTTCCCAAGAATGGTGGGGCAGCACAGGGGAACTGACTTGGACGTTTACAAATAACATGTTAGTGAGTCTCTGAGTTTGCAGAAACATGGTTGGCAAACCTGAGAGTTGGCTTTATATACCAATGAACCAGGGTCAGATTTTCCTCCATTTAACCATCCAGAAGGTGGTCAGGAGCCAATCAGTAGAAAAAAGACTCCAGTGTGGTGGTGAATCAAGTAGACATGGTGTGATGTAAGTACTCAACTGTCACCCAGATGGTTATGTATAAAAGAAGGCAACAGACTCAGAATAGCAAGTGTCAGCTGAGGGCCGTCAGAAGTAACAGGTGTCAGCCGGAGAAGGGTTCAGTTCAATCACTCTGCTGCTGCTGCTGCTGCTAAGTCGCTTCAGTCATGTCCGACTCTGTGTGACCCCATAGATGGCAGCCCACCAGGCTCCCCCGTCCCTGGGATTCTCCAGGCAATAACACTGGAGTGGGTTGCCATTTCCTTCTTCAATGCATGAAAGTGAAAAATGAAAGTGAAGTCGCTCAGTCATGTCCGACTCTTGGTGACCCCATGGACTGCAGCCCACCAGGCTCTTCCATCCATGGGATTTTCCAGGTGGGAGTACTGGAGTGGGGTGCCATATCCTTCTCCAAGTTCAGTCACTCAGTCGTGTCCAACTCTTTGTGACCCCATGGACTGCAGTACGCCAGGCCTCCCTGTCCATCACCAACTCCCAGAGCGTACTCAAACTCATGTCCATTGTGTCAGTGATGCCATCCAATCATCTCATCCTCTGTTGTTCTCTTCTCCTTCCACCTTCAATCTTTCTCAGCATCAGGGTCTTTTCCAGTGAGTCAGTTCACATCAGGTGGCCAAAGTATTGGAGCTTCAGCTTCAGCATCAGTCCTGCCAATGAATTTTCAGGACTGATTTCCTTTAGGATGGACTAGTTGGATCTCTTTGCAGTCCAGGGGACTCTCAAGAGTCTTCTCTAACACCACAGTTCAGAAATCTCAGTTCTTTGGTGCTCAGCTTTCTTTATAGCCCAACTCTCACATCCATACATGACTGCTGTATGAGAATGGTATGGAAGAGTACATAAGGAGCTCGTAGAAGAACGAAGAAAAGTGTGAGTCCTTGGGGCCACTGGTATTCCCATCTCTTTCAGAATTTTCCACAGTTTATTGTGATCCACACCGTCAAAGGCTTTGGCATAGTCAATAAAGCAGAAATAGATGTTTTTCTGGAACTCTCTTGCTTTTTTGATGATCCAGGGGATGTTGGCAATTTGATCTCTGGTTCCTCTGCCTTTTTTAAAACCAGCTTGAACATCTCCAAGTTCACGGTTCACATATTGCTGAAGCCTGGCTTGGAGAATTTTGAGCATTTTTTTACTAGCGTGTGAGATGAGTGCAATTGTGTGGTAGTTTGAGCATTCTTTGGCATTGCCTTTCTTTAGGATTGGAGTGAAAACTGACCTTTTCCAGTCCTGTGGCCACTGCTGAGTTTTCCAAATGTGATGACATAAAGAGCCTCTTGATAAAAGTGAAAGAGGAGAGTGAAAAAGTTGGCTTAAAGCTCAACATTCAGAAAACTAAGATCATGGCATCTGGTCTCATCACTTCATGGGAAATAGATGGGGAAACAGTGGAAACAGTGGCTGGCTTTATTTTTTTGGGCTCCAAAACCACTGCAAATGGTGATTGCAGCCATGAAATTAAAAGATGCTTGCTCCTTGGAAAGAAAGTTATGACCAACCTAGACAGCATATTAAAAAGCAGGGACATTACTTTGCCAACAAAGTCCATCTGGTCAAGGCTATGGTTTTTCCAGTAGTCGTGTATGGATGTGAGATTTGGACTATAAAGAAAGCTGAGCACCAAAGAATTGATGCTTTTGAACTGTGGTGTTGGAGAAGACTCTTGAGAGTCCCTTGGACTGCAAGGAGATCCATCCAGTCCATCCTAAAGGAGATCAGCCCTGGGTGTTCATTGGAGGGACTGATGTTGAAGCTGAAACTCCAATACTTTGGCCACCTGATGCGGAGAGCTGACTCATTTGAAAAGACCCTGATGCTGGGAAAGATTGAGGGCTGGAGGAGAAGGGGATGACAGAGGATGAGATGTTTGGATGGCATCACCGACACAATGGACATGGGTTTGGGTGGACTTTGGGAGTTGGTGATGGACAGGGAGGCCTGGCGTGCTGTGGTTCATGGGATTGCAAAGAGTTGGACACGACTGAGCAACTGAACTGAACTGAACTGGGGCCACTGAGTGAAGCTGAGCCCATTGGGGGTTTATGCCAGGGGAGAGTGTGCCAGGGACTCAATTAAGGATGAATGTCATGATTAAGGCCCGATCAGCCTGATTATCGTGTGGGCGCCCGTATTTCTTTACATTTGCCAGCCTCGCCCATTTCTGAAAAATACAAAGGAAGTAATGCCGCTACTTCCCCTAATACTGGGGTGAAACCAAATAAGGGGGAAACTAAATGACCTGCCCCCACATCCTCTGTTAAACCCATCAGGAGGCTGTAATAGATACAGTCGGTCAGCCCGCGGACTCCCTAAGGACAGACTCTTGGAGACATCTGTTACAGATTTTAGAAACTTCTCTGCTCTTTTTTGTTAACTGTCAAGGGAGCAAAACATATTCAATCATGGCTGGTGACGGCCTACTCTATAGTACGGCAGGGAGAAAAGGTACAGTCGATGGCTCAGGTGGTAAAGAATCTGCCCACAGTGCAGGAGACTGGGGTTCAATCCCTGGGTCACGAAGATTCCATGGAGAAGGGACTGGCTACCCACTTGTCTGGAGAATCCCATGGATAGAGGAGCCTGGAAGGCTACAGTCCATGGGGTCGCAAAGAGTTGGACACCACTGAGCAAGTAACACTTTCATTTTCTGTTTGTAGAACATATGTTGTTAACCTTCAAAATGCATTCCAGTATACAGTAGGTGCAGACAAATACTGCTTCAGTCCACTTATACAGTTACTTCCTTGGTGGCTCAGACAGTAAAGACTCTACTTGCAATGCGGGAGACCTGGGTTCAATCCCTGAGTTGGGAAGATCCCCCGGAGGAGGGCATGGCAACCCACTCCTGTATTCTTGCCTGGAGAATCCCATGGACAGGGGAGCCTGGCGGGCTGTAGTCCATGGGGTTGCAAAGAGTCGGACACGACTGAGTGACTAACACTTTCACTAGAATAGTCAAATTGGTAGTCAGAAAGTACATTCGTAGATGTCCGGGACTGGTGAGTGGGGAGGTGGGATGGAGGGAGGTGGGGAGGGGGCATGGGTAGTTAAGTGTTTAATGGGGACAGAGTTTCAGTTGAAGGAGGTGAAAAATTCAGGAGCTGGATGACGGTGATGGTTGCACAATAATGTGAACATACCTATTGCCGCTGAACTGTACAATTAAATATGGTTATAATAGTATGTCTTATAATACATGACCTCTACCACAATAAAAAAGGTTTTTTTAAAAAGTGCAGCAAATCTGCCCTTCCCCTAAATCCAGTCCAGTCATTTTAACCTTCTAGACAACTTTCTGAGGTTTATAGTGCTGCTCACCAGTCATCATCATCTTTAAAGTTAAAAGAGAAGGTTTTATTGTTATGAGCAGTGAAATCACTATATAATTTTCCAATTAACTGGAGAAAGCTCGCAAGGCATGCCCTGAAGTCCTCATTTCTACCTTGAGCCTATCACGTCTACCCTTGATCATCCTACACATAACCGTCTGGAGCCGAAAGGCCGTTTGAGGGGCTCGAGGGGGAGGCGGCACCGGCCCGCCCCCACATGCTTGTGTTGGACTGTGTTGGGCCCTTTGGTTGGTCGGCTTCCCTGAGTGTTTCTGAGAGGCTTTTGTTGTACATGGGGATACAGCCACTAATTTGGCCAATTCCAAGCAGGAAAGATCAAGTGTAGATTTCATATCTGAGTTTTAAGTGCTGGTAAAAAGTTGCATTAAGTTATCAAATGCACCTCCATCCTGCCTTAATCGCCAAGTGGCTCTGTAATTTGGGAGTTACTCTGCATCCCAAAGAAAAGAAAAAGCTTTCCGTGTAAATGCTTTGGGCAAATGGGGATTGATCCAGTTACTTTGAAACAACTCAAATCCAGATGGTGTTGGCTGAATACCTTTCTGGGCTGGGTACCTGGTTATTGAATAAAGTGTTCATTTTTGTAGGAGGTGAAATCTTTGGTTAGAAAGGCACAGCGAGGCTCCTGCAGATTGTTCAAAAGTAAAATACTGAGTGTTGCCGTACAACTGTAATTCAAGTATGACACAGCCCATTCAGAGCAATTTGTAATCAGTTGATTCCTGTCTTTCTCTGTCTGTATATGTGTATATCCATAGGCACAGACGTATAACGTATGTATGGTGTTCTGGTTTAATCGCTCAGTTGTGTCCGACTCTTCTGTGACCACATGGACTGTAGCCTGCCAGACTCCTCTGCCCATGGGAATTCCCAGGCAAGAATACTGCAGTGGGTTGCCGTTTCCTTCTCCAGGGGATCTTCCCGACCCACGGGTTGACCCTGTGTCTCCTGCTTGGCAGTCGGATTCTTAACCAGTGAGCCATCTGTGAAACCCATAATATATGCATCTGCTGTGCTATGCTTAGTCTCTCAGTCATGTCCGACTCTTTGTGACCCATGGACTGGAGCCAGCCAGGCTCCTCTGTCCATGAGGATTCTCTAAGCAAGAATACTGGAGTGGCTTTCCATGCCCTCCTCCAGGGGATTTTCCAACCCAGTGATCAGACCCAGGTTTCTCGCATTGCAGGAGGATTCTGTACATTCTGAGCCACAAGGGAAGCCCAAGAACACTGGAGTGGGTAGCCTATTCCTTCTCCAGGGGAGCTTCCTGACCCAGGAATTGAACCGGGGTCTCCTGTATTGCAGACAGATTCTTTACCCACTGAGCTATCAGGGAAGCCCAGTATAAGCATATATGTATATATATAAATTTTTATTGTGTCATAAATGGTGGAGAAAGTCCTCCTTCTGGGCTTTATAAGCATCAAACCAACATAGCCATGGAAATTACTTGAAGCTAAAGGATCAGTTACACGTAAGGGTCCCATAGGAGGAAGGCATAGTACACCACGGGCTTCCCAGGTGGCTTAGTGGTAAAGAATCCGCCTGCTAATGCAGGAGGCTTGGGTTCAATCCCTGGGTTGGGAAGATCCCCTGGAGTAAAAAATGGCAACCCATCCCAGGATTCTTGCCTGGAAAATCCCATGGACAGAGGAGCCTGGTGGGCTATGGTGGGCTGTAGTCCATGGGGTTGTGAAAGAGTTAGATACAGCTGAGCACACAGCACACACATGTAGTACAGCACACACACGTGGTACACTGTGCAGGGGCCATGTGGGAGGAGCATCCAGGGAACAGCTCAGCCAAGCAGGTGGGATTTGACAGAGAGAGAGGACCTGTGGGCAAGGGTCTTCATTGGAGGTCAAGGGGGAGTACATAACAAAAGCCGCAAAGGGTTTTGTTGGTGTGTTTGAATGACACTAGGTCAACACTTCATGGCAAATAGATGGGGAAACAGTGGCAACGGTGACAGACTTTATCTTTTTGGGGTCCAAAATCACTGTAGATGGTGACTGTAGCCATGAAATTAAAATACTTTTGCTCCTTGGAAGAAAAGCTATGACCAACCTAGACAGCATATTAAAAAGCAGGGGCTCTACTTTACCAATAAAGGTCTGTCTTCAAAGCTATGGTTTTTCCAGTGGTCACGTATGGATGTGAGAGTTGGACTATAAAGAAAGCTGAGCACCGAAGAATTGATGCTTTTGAACTGTGGTGTTGGAGAAGACTCTTGAGAGTCCCTTGGACTGCAAGGAGATCCAACTAGTCCATCATCAAGGAAACCAGTCCTGAATATTCATTGGAAGGACTGATGTTGAAGCTGAAACTCCAATACTTTGGCCACCTGATGTGAAGAGCTGACTCATTTGAAAAGACCCTGATGCTGGGAAAGATTGAAGGTGGGAGGAGAAGGGGACGACAGAGGATGAGATGGTTGGATGGCATCACCGACTCAATGGACATGAGCTTGAGTAAACTCCAGGAGTTGGTGATGGACAGGGAGGCCTGGCGTGCTGCAGTCCATGAGGTCGCAAAGAGTTGGATACGACTGAGTGATTGAACTGAACTGAACTGAGGTCAAACTCAGGAGAGCATGTGGTAGGGACTGGTCTTATCACTCCAGTGCACCTGGTTGCCTGGATGGGATGCTCACAGCCTGTTTGTGGGCTTGTTGAGGCCCATTCCATTAGGAATATAGATCTTCAAAATTGCCATCACAATTACGTAGCAAGATCTATGAGGACTGGGTGATATCAGCGCTGTGAGGATTAATCAGAATATACTACTCAGGCATTCTCCTCTGGTCTTGCTCTGCTGGGCTTACTCACCCACTCATTTAAAAACTATCCATTGCCTTCGGACTATATGTCAGACTCTTTCTAGGTTCTGGGAATACAGCAATTAATAAAACAATGTTCCCACTTACATGTAGAAGGGGCGAAACTGACAGCATGTCTGCATGTAGTGGAAGGCGGCAGAATCAAGGCTGGAGGGGCAGGTAGTGCCTGCCTCTCAGAGCACCCAGGGAAGCCTGTCTGATAAGGTTACCTTTGCACAGAGGGCAGGATGAAGGGAGGGAGGAGGAAAGCAGATGTAGGAAGGAAGAAGCTTTCTGGTGAACAGAATAGCCAAAGCAAAGGTCCTGAGGTGGGAGTGTACAGTTCTGAGAAACAAGAAGACCACGGTGGCCAGAGCTGAGGGGGAGAGTTATAAGGATGAGGTTCAGGGACGTCCCTGGTGGTTCAACGGCTAAGACTCATGCTACCAATTCAGGAGGCCAGGGTTCGATCCCTGGTCAGGGAACTGGATTCCACATGCTGCAACGAAGAGTTTACATGTCACAGCTAAAGAGCCCATGTGCCACAGCGAAGACCCGGCACAGCCAAAGGATGAAGCCAGGTAGGCAGTGGAGGGGGGCCTCCATCTCACAAGGGCTTTGGATTTTTTTGTTTGAGTGGAGTTGAAAGCCATAGAATGGATTGACGTATGAAGACAAATGCTTAGGCATAAGGACCTGATCCATATGTATAAATACACAGCTGGGCTTCACATAGAAAAACCCACTTCGTATGTATGAATATACATGGGGATAGTACAAGGTTTGGTGAATCAGAGGGCCAGTGAGCAGAGAGAAAAGGAGATGTAGGGAGAAAAACTAACAAAATAAGAGATCATTGAATGAGTGAGTGCTGGAAACCAGAATTAAATAAGAGAATTCAAAGCCCAGGGGAAGTGGGTAAATGGAAGCTGGGTGCCATGTGGCAGTCATGGAAAATGAAAAAGTGTTCATTCCTCAGGGTGGAAAAGTCACAGAGAGCTGGGGGCTGTCACTTTTCTTGTCAAACGTTAGCAACTCATTTCCATCTTCTCCATTATTATTGATCAAAATTTGAGAATATTTTTAATCACATACACTTTGGGGTTTCTTTATATGCTCTTGAAACAATGACAAGCATGGAAAATTTTGTAGGTTATGTGCCTTTAGAAATAGTCTTTTTATTTTTTGGCTTTCCTGGTGGCTCAGCGGTAAAGAATCTGCCTACCACTGCAGGAGACATGGGTTCGATCCCTGCTCTGGTAAGATCTCACATGCCTCAGAGCAGCTAAGCCTCTGTGTCACAACCACTGAGCCTGTGCTCCAGAGTCTGTACTCTGCAATAAGAGAAGCTACTGCGATGAGAAGCCCACTCACCAGTACTAGAGAGTAGCCCGTGCTCCCCACAGTAGAGAAAAGCCCACGTACAGCAGTGAAGACCCAGCACAGCCATCAAAAAATAAAACTTTTTAAAAAATTCATATTTTTATTTGGTTTTAAGAAAATCAAGCATTGAAGATTGAAGGCAGGAGGAGAAGGGGACAACAGAGGATGAGATGGTTGGATGGCATCACCGACTCAATGGACATGAGTTTGAGCAAGCTCCGGGAGTTGGTGATGGACAGGGAAGTCCGGCGTGCTGCAGTCCATGGGGTCGCAAAGAGTCGGACACGACTGAGCGACTGAACTGAACTGAACTGAAGAAAATCAAGTAGCTTTATTGTCGAAGAGAATGTAATGGTTTGAGTTTGCTGGAAAAAAGTGGTAGAAAACTGGATTTTCTAAATTTGTAGGTTCAAACGAATATATCAGAAGCCAGCAGACATTTCCAAATTAGCACTCAGCCAGTTCTTTTTTGAAGTGTTGTGCTTGTGTGTATACAAAAAGCTTCCATGGCACCCTCAAACCTGGGGACAAATGATTAACGGTATAACCCTCATCATGAATATGGGTCTGTTCTTGGGCAGTTTTATAGAATGTGAAAACAGGCATCATCTACTCTGCTACCAGATGTCTTAAACTTAAATCCAAACCAAGACTAAGCTTGGAAGCAGCGGATTTCGGGCTGCTTGTCCTTGCCTGTTTTGGGGCTCCCTTTTCCATAGAGATTGGGCTTCCAGTTTTTTCTTCCTTGTACACTCATGCTGTCCTCAGGGAATGAAACTGGCATGCCCAGTCACTGTGCAAGCTGCTCTTGCCGTGCCAAGTCGCTTCAGTCGTGTCTGACTCTGTGCAACCCTATGGATTATAGCCCACGAGGCTCCTCTGTCCATGGGATTCTCCAGGCAAGAATACTGGAGCGGGTTGCCATGCCCTCCTCCAGGGGATCTTTCTGATCTAGGGATCAAACCCTTTTATGTCTAACCTGCACTGGCAGGCAGATTCTTTACCACTAGCGCCACCTGGGAAGCCCATAAAGTATGTATCAATTCAGTTCAGTCCCTCAGTCATGTGCGACTCTTTGTGACCCCATGGACTGCACGCCAGACTTCCCTGTCCATCACTGTATTACAGATGAGAAACTGAGATGTAAAGGAGTCAGGTTTAACATGCCTGAAAAACACCGGACCTGAGGGGTCTCAGAGCCCGAATTCCCTACCTCCCAGCCTGTGGCCTCCACATCTGTGTTTTGGCACTTTATCCAGGGCCAGCACTCTCTGGGGCACCACAGCACTCTGCCCACAGTCCCATCTGCTTCCCACACTCACCAGCACCGGGAAGCTTGCCTGCTTAATGAGCGTTCCATAAAAGCCCACTTAGTCTCTGCCTCACATTTTCGCTGAAAGTTTTTTTTTAAAGTTTCAAAAAGTCAGTGGCATTGTGAAGAGTGGTGATTAGTTGGTTAATCAATGAGACCTCTAATCCTTTTTATCTCCTTAGTAATTTAATTCTGGGGCTTCCCAGGTGGCACAGCGGTAAAGAATCCGCCTGCCAATGCAAGAGACACAGGTTCGATCCCTGGGTTGGGAAGATCCCCTGGAGAAGGAAATGGCAACCCATTCAGTATTCTTGCCTGGAGAATCCCTTGGACAGAGGAGCCTGGTGGGCTGCTGTGCCTGGGGCTGCAAAGAGTCAGACACGACAGGGCAACTAAGCACAGCACGCAGTGTGTTTTATCCTTTAACTCACTTCAATGATAGCAAGGTCTTAGCTCAAAGAAAGTGCTATCCGCTCAGTTGTGTCTGATGCTTTGCAACCTCATGGACTGTAGCCCAAACTCTTCTCTGTCCATAGAATTCTCCAGGCAAGAACCCTGGAGTGGGTAGCCATTCCCTTCTCCAGGGGATCTTCCCGACCCAGGGATTGAACCCAGGTCTCCCGCACTGCAGGCAGGTTTTTTCCTGTCTGAGCCACCAGGGAAGCCCTTAGCTCAATGATTCCCCTAAATGAGGATTGAAAGTCATGTGGAATGTTGTCAACAGCACCATCACAAATCAATCAGATAAACACTGAAACGCTAAAACTTTTGGTATACTCCTCAAAGACTTAGCAGCTTCCTACTTAACACAAGTCCCAGGTGACAGAATGCCAGAGCATTAGTCAGGGTAGGTTAGCCGCTGAAACCCACAACACAACTGCCAAATCTTGCTGGGATAATGAGGATAAAGCCCTCTTTCCTGCTCATGCCACGGTCTAGTGGGACTGGACAAGCGGGGGCTGTGCTCCATGGGGTCATTCAGGCATCTGGTTCCTTCTGTCTTGGGCTTTCCCCATCTTCTGGGTCTTCGGAGCTTGTCCTTGTCTCTCTCTTTTTAAACTTTTTTTTTAAGCATTTGTTTCTTTATTTGTCTGTGCTGGGCCTCAGTCGTGGCACTCAGGATCTTCCTTGCGTCATGCGGGCTCACTCGTTGCATCTGGAAGCCTCGGTGGTTGTGGCACGTGGGCTTAGTTGCTCCGCAGCATGTGGGATCTTAATTCCCTAACCAAGAATCAAACTCGTGTCCCCTGCATTGGAAAGTGGATTCTTAAGCACCGGACCACCAGGGAGGTCCCTGTCCTTGTCTGCTTTGTTTTCCACGTGTGACGGCAGACGAGACAGAGGGAGTAGAGGGTCACATGCGCCCTCTCCAGCGCCCCGCCCTCTCCAGCGCCCCGCCGTCAAGTCGCCAGCATCATTTCTGCCCTCTTGCTATTAGCCGGGAACTTCCACTGGCCCACTGTATTGTCAGGAGACCTGGAAAACCTGCTTCTCCCCGGTGCTCGGGAAGAACTGTATTGTCTCTGCCCTGCCTAGACTCTCACTTCACCTCTGTGCTCCGCTGTTTTGTTTTGGGACCAGGATCTGAGTGCCTGACTTAAGAGCAGCATAGCTATCTCGGTCGTCCCTGTCTTTGTGATTCCCTCTCAGACATCTAGGAGACGTCCGATCTCTAGTTCTCCTAATTAAACTCCAGAGTCAACTTTTTTTGAGCCAAACCTGGCACTGAAGAAGAGACTTAAAGGCTAAACTTGCTTTTTGATCTTAATGCTCTTGGGGTTGCGGTGCCCAGCCCTGAGCCCTTTATCCACTGGGGGCCTTTGCTGCGTCCTCAGACTCACTGACTCATTGCTCTAAAGCTGCGTGGGCTGCCCCCTTCTCCTGCTCCAGCCAATTCTCTAAACACCCTCGCCTACAGAAAATAAAAAAAAATACCCTTTTCTGGAAAAGAACTTCAAACGTGTAGAAACACCTTTGAGTATTTGTGAATGAAAGGGTGTAGTCTCTTATCTAAAGCATTAAGGGACTGCAGGGTGCTGCTTTATTGTAAGAAAATGAGGGGTGGGAAGAACAAGGACATTACAATTGAATTCCGTTCTCTTCCCAGAAGTAAGGTTGTGAAATTGGCCCCTGGTGATTAGGGGACTTGAGCACACGGATGTGCAGCCAGAGAGGGATGTATTTACATCCTGAGCTTGGACTGACTCCGGCAACCTCAGCCCTTTGGAAACTTGAACTTTAGTGGAGGGCTTCTGGCTTCAAGGGGGAAAAAAAAGAGGAAGAATCTGGAGCATGTTTAGTCTCTTCTAAATACTGTGTGTTCTCAGTCACTAAGTCGTGTCTGAATCTTTGCGACCCCATGGACTGTAGCCCGCCAGGCTCCTCTGTCCATGGGATTTCCCAGGCAAGAATCCTGGAGTGGGTTGTCATTTCCTCCTCCAGGGGATCTTCCCGACCCAGGGTTGGACCCAAGTCTCCTGCATCGGCAGAAGGATTCTTTACCACTGAGCCACTAAATATTAGTGGCTTCTTAAACCTTATTTATTTAAAAGAAGTAAAAAAGAGAAAGAACAAGAAGGAAAGAGGGGAAGGAAAGAAGTGAGGAAAATTTTCTTTTCTTTCTGAGCTCAGCAAGTGACATTGCTGACATTTCTGGACATTGCGTGATGGCTGCTCCTGGGGCTGTGTGCTTGTTTTTGAGTTGACCATCCAACCACTGGGGCTCAGAGCAGGGAGGGCTGGCTAGGCTTGTGATTTGCGTTGAATCAATGAGAGCGCTGAGTAAATCCATGTTCTTCAACATTGACCGTGTGGGAGGGACTCACTCCCCTGGTGGTCCAGTGGTTAGGACTTCGCCTTCTGCTGCCGGGGGTGTGGTTTCGACCCCTGGTTGGATTCCTGAGAGCCCATATGTCCTGTGGCCAAAGAGCGGAAATATAAAACAGAGACAATATTGTAACAGATCCAATATTGTAACAGATTCAATAAAGGATTAAAAAATGGTCTATACAAACACAGAAAAAAATCTTAACAAGATTTACTTTATGATAGCAATACTTTAGTGTCAGGCAGTGGTTTGTGGGTGATGGAAGATACAGTCCCCACCAATTCTGAGAGGTGATGGTCACAGTCACACACCGTAATCCCAGGTTGAACCCTGGCCTCGGGGCTTTTAATCCTCTGTGTTCCTCCCACTTCCTCCCTGTCCATCCCCCTGCTTCAGGATGAGGATGCTCCAGCTGTATGGGATTCTGAAATGCCTTCTGAAACCATCCAAGTTGGATGCACCTCTTAGCTCTGACCATGTAGCTCTGACCACTACAGACGCAGTGCATATTCCCTTCAGAATGATGCGCTTAACAGTAACCCTCAGATGCTAACGGGAGGGACTGGTCAAATATGTGGGTGAGAGTCCACCTGTATGTCCGTCCTCACATCCCAGTGCACAGAGGGGTCTCTGTGATTCGGAGAAGTCGTGAAGGGCAAGAACAGTTTGCCTTGGTTTAACGTGTATGTTCCAAGATTAATTTTGGGTGCGTGCTCGCTCAGTTGTGTCTAACTCTTGCAGTCCCATGCAGTGCAGTCCACCAGGCTCCTCTGTCCATGGGATTTCCCAGGCAGGAATACTGGAGTGGGTTGCTATTTCCTTCTCCAGGGAATCTTCCTGACCCAGGGATCGAACCTGCGTCTCCTGCGTCTCCTGCATTGGCAGGTGGGTTCTTTACCACTGCACCACCTGGGAAGCCTTAATTTGGATAGACCCTCCTTTCCCCCCAGCATAACACCTGCTCCTTCCGTAGAACACATTGTCTCCCCGCTCCCCACACCACCCCACCCACCCCGGCTCCCTGATTCTTTGGTCCTTCAGAGCTCCCTGGATTATTTGTGTATAAATGGGTTTTTTCCTTGGAAATGCACTGGGCATGATGATTCCAAGAATGTCTTCCCAGGGTCTTTCTGAAGATGGAGAAGAGCTTCTGTTCCTCTTAGGGGTTCTTTCCCATGAACCTCTCACTCACCTTTAGAAACAGGAAAACATCAAAGCCTTTATCTAAAGTCCTCAAAGATTTGCCCAGCTGAAGCCTCTCTGGATGTGCTTTTGTGGAAGGTGCGAGCCGTGGCTGGGGCTGTAGGAATTTCTGCTGATACACAGTGGAGGGTTCACCAGGGAAGAGAGCGGACACCTTCCCACTGCTCCCTCTCCTCCAGTTTAAACAAGGGTCGATGGAGCATTTCTAGGCCATTCCAGATTCCGAGGAGTGATTTCTTAACAGAGTGTGCACTTTTGCCTTCTTTCAGAGTAGTAAATATTTGCCCACAAATAGGCAAGACAGTGAAAACGCTGGCTGAGAGTATTAACACACAAAGCGTTTTTGACTGACCCAACGTGATGGGGCATTTGATCCAGAGAGAACTCTTAACAAAAGCTGCATCTTTAAAAAGGATCCCATCTAGGGACTTCCCTGGCAGTCCAGTGGTTAAAACTCTGTGCTTCTAATTCAGGGGGCACGGATTTGATCCCTGGTCAGAAAACTAATATCCCACATGCCATGTGGCGGGGCAAAAAAAAAAAGAAAACAAATTAAAATTAGATTGTTGTATTAATTATTTTTAAAGGATCCCAGCCAAGAAACCGAGGCATGGGGGAAGCTAAATGCTACGGTCTAAATGTGTGTGTATTCCCCAGCCCCCTGCCCCCACCCCCACCCCCACCCCCACCCCCACCCCAACGTATTGAAATCCTAATCCCTAAAGGGACCCTATTAAGAGGTGGGGCCAAGGGTGGAGCTTAAGTCATGAGGGCGGAGCCTTCATGAATGGTCGTTTAGTGGCTAAGTCGTGTCTGACTCTTTAGGACCACATGGACTGCAGCATGCCAGGCCTCCCTGTCCCTCACTGTCTCCCAGACTTTGCCAAAGTTTATGTCCATTGAGGTGGTGACACTATCCAACCATCTCGTCCTCTGCTGCCCTTTTCTCCTTTTGCTTTCAATCTTTCCCAGCCTTTGTGAATGGGATTCACTAATCCCATGAATCTCTTACGGAAGAGACCCATAGAATTCCCCTGGCTCTTCCACAGTGAGAAGAGGCCATCTGTGAACCAGGAAGAGGGCTCTCACCAGAACATGACCGTGTCGGTCCCTTGACCTTGGACTTCCAGCCCCCAGAACTGTGAGAAATGAATTCCATTGCTCATAAGCCACCCTGTCTGTGGGTTTCATTAATGCATCCTGAATGGCATCGTGCTAAGTCACTTCAGTCGTGTCTGACTCTTTGTGACCCTATGGGCCCAGCCAGTCTCCTCTGTCCATGGGGATTCTCCAGGCTAGAATGCTGGAGTGGGTTGCCATTTCTTCCTCTAAGGGATCTTCCCAACCCAGAGATCGAACCTGCATCTCCTACATTGGTAGGTGGGTCCTTTATATACCTAGGGCCACCCTGGAGGCCCATCCTGAATGAAGTAAGTAAGGTACTCAGTAATGTGCTGACTCAGCCCAACACACTGGAAAGAGTGGGCATGCTCAGTGGGGAAAGTGATTGCACGCTGGAAGGGGCTTTAGATTGGGAGCAGGTCATCTGTTCTCTGCACTTCGTTCAAGGTCAGCCTCGGCAGTGGACTCTTGATCCTCCACAGTTCCTACCTTTATGCTGTGAGATGTCTGATCCAGAGGGCATCTTCCCAGCTCCTGGGGTCCTCTTTCCCAAGAACCTCTTCCTACACTGACTTCTTACACCCTCCACCACGGCCATTTCCATCTCTTGTAACTGCTCCACCTTGAAATCTGATCAAGCAACTTTGGGCCATGGGGTCCTCCATCTCCAGCTTGCTGGTATGACTGCCCCCACTGACACTGTGGATCTCAGCAGACCTCTGTTCCCCTGGTCCTCTCCTGCAACTGTCTCTTTCCCTGTATTTATTTGTTTATTTCTTTAAAATGTACTTATTGATTTATTTCTGGCTGCACTGGATCTTCACTGTTCCAAGCGGGCTTTTCTCGAGTTGTGGTGAGTGGGGGCTTCTCTCAGCTTCCTATTGTGGTGACCTCTCTTGTTGCAGAACACAGGCTCCAGGTGCTCGGATTTCAGGAGTTCCAGCACATGGGCTTTGTTGACCCGCAGCATGTGCGATCTTCCCGGACCAGGGATCGAACCCATGTCCCCGGCATTGGCAGACAGATTCTTAACCATTGGACCTCCAGGGAAGTCCCACCTTACCTATATTTAGCTTGGAGCCCACAGTTCATCATTTCAAGCTCTCTCTTGCTAACATCCCCTTTCAAATTTGTCTGATCCTAACCCACAGTGAGAAATGTAATTTAAACATGACCTCGGACTCCTGTGCCTTTGTATTTATACACACACACATGTACATACATAGATTCTCTCCCAACCTCAACCCAGTTGTAATTATTGAAAAATCTCTCCCTGGTCATCAGTTCTTATGACTAAGCCTTATTTCTCTCCTCATCTTCACCAAGTCATTATAAGGGTCATCTGTACAAACTCTTAGTTTCCTATGGCTGCTCTCATGTTCACCCAGCATAAACATATTCTCTTACAGTTCTGGAGGTCAGAAGTCTAAAATCAAGGTGTTGGCAAAGCTGCGTTCTTTTGGGGGAATTCAGGGTACCATCTGTTTCCTTATCTTTCCCAATTTCTAGATACTGCCTGCATTTTTGGCTCATGGCTGCTCCGTTCCAACCTCTAGTTCTGTGGCTACTCCTCCTTCCTCTGACTCTGATCTTCCTGCCTCCATCTTATAAGGACCTTGGAATTATATTGGTGTCTCCCAGATCATCCAAGGTGTCTTGCCATCTCAAGATCTTTAAATTAATCATAACTGCAAAATCCCTTTTGTGATGTAAAGTAATATATTTATAGATTCTGGGGACTGGTCCCTGTGGACATTTGCGGGGGATTCTTCTGTCTACCGGGTGAGCCATCTGCATATTTTTTATTCATTCCTTTGTCTGTGTGGGGTCTTGGTTGTAGCACGCAGGATCTTTGGTTGTGGCCTACGGATTCTCTGGTTGTGGCTTGTGGGCTCAGTGGTTGTGGTGCCTGGAGTTAGTTGCACTGTGGCATGTAGGATCTTAGTTCTCCAACCAGGGATTGAACCCACGTCTTCTGCATTGCAGGGCAGATTCTTAACCACTGGACCACCGGGGAAGTTCCCATTTTCTTAACTTCTGCTCACATTCAACCTTTTCTAAACAGGCTCCCGTTACCCACTCACCATCCCAGATGCCCCTCCAAGTGGTCCTTGATGACCCCCATGTTGCTGAAAGCAGGGGTACTTCTAACTGTCCTTC
This sequence comes from Bos grunniens, assembly GCF_055505025.1. Classification (NCBI taxonomy): domain Eukaryota; kingdom Metazoa; phylum Chordata; class Mammalia; order Artiodactyla; family Bovidae; genus Bos; species Bos grunniens. The sequence continues at coordinate 154,426,761 of NC_141165.1, forward strand.
TTTTGATCTCTTAGCAGCTTCTAACACAGCCAATCAGAATGGGGCATAGAAAGCACCTCTGGGGGCCCTAATGTGGGCAGGCCGATAAGCGTTTCCTAGACTTCCATTTATTAACTTTCATAAGGGAATCTCTGACTCAAGAACTGTTAGACCATCAGCTCAGGGTTCTCCTTTCAGGTGGATAATGTCATGCAGAGTCTCAAATTACAGACTACAGGTTTGCATCATGGTAAGCACAGAGCTGGGTTTCCCAGGTGGCTCAGAGGCAAAGAGTCTGCCTGCCAGTGCAGGAGATGTGGGTTCAATCAATCCCTGGGGCAGGAAGATCCCCTGGAGAAGGAAATGGTGGCCCATTCCAGTATTCTTGCCTGGAAAATTCCATGGACAGAGGAGCCTGGTGGGCTGCAGTCCATGGGGTCGCAAAGAGTGGGACGACTTAGCGACTAAACAACAACAAGCAGAGTTAGAGGCAGAGGCCAGTTTTAAGGGCTTTTCCTAGACTTTCTTTATTAGTATAAAGTATTGGTCACGAAGCTGCAGGTAAAGGTTTTTTAAACAAACATTTATCTACCAACAAAAATTTGCACAGATCCTAAGTGCGCAGCCAGTGAACTTAGACACAGTGAAATGCGTAGCCGCCCTTCAAGTCGAGAAGGAGCTTTGGCAGCTCACATACACTCCCCCTCATGTCCCCTCCCTGTCACCTAACCCTCTCTTCCCTAAGGTCATGCTAGCCTGGGGATGCATGGGTGGTTTTTAAACTTTTTCCTTTTTTTTTTTTTAACTGCATACAAATGTTTTATATTATCTTATTTTAAAGTTTTAAAAATTCTTTTGACCACACCGAACGGCATGTGGGATCTCACTTCCCTGACCTGGGCTCAAACCTGTCCCCCCTGCATTGGAAGGGCAGAGTCTTAACCAGTGCACCACCAAGGAAGTCCAGACTTTTTTCCCCTTTTAAATAGACTTTCTTTCTGAGAAGATTTAGGTTCACAGCGAAATTGAGCACAAAGCTCAGGGATTTCACCCACAGCTTCCCCCACTACCCCACATAGCCCGCACCAGCGGTGTACTGTCACAGCCAGGGAACCTGCGGTGACACCAGATTGCCACCCAGAGTCCATAGTTCATACCGAGCTTCTCTCTTGACGCGGTACCACCTTTGATGGTTTCATTGCCCTATACTCCCTCTGTGCTCCACCTATTCATCCCTCTCTCCCCCGCAAACCTCTGGCAACCACTTATATTTTCACTGTCTCCATAGTTTCACCTTTTCCTGAATACCATATAGTTGGAATCATGCGATATGGAACCTTTTGAAATTGGCTTCTTTCACCTAATCATATACCTCTTGTTTCCTCCATGTCTTTTGTGGCTTCATAGCTCATTTCATTTGTTGTTGTTGTTCAGTCACTAAGTCATGTCTGATTCTTGGTGACCCCAAAGACTGCAGCACACCAAACTCCTCTGTCCTCCACTATCTCCCAGAGTTTGCTCAAGCTTATGTGCATTGAATCAGTGATGCCATCCAACCATCTCATTGTCTGCCGCACTCTCCTCCTGCCCTCAGTCTTTTCCAGCATCAGGGTATTTTCCAATGAGTCGATCTTCACATCAGGTGGCCAAAGTATTGGAGCTTCAGCTTCAGTGTCAGTCCTTCCAATGAATATTCAGGGATGCTTTCCTTTAGGATTGACTGGTTTGATCTCCTTGCAGTCCAAGGAATGAATAATATTCCATTGCTGGACTTAGGCCTAGGTTTCCGAAGAGGGAATTAGACTGAGTCTAGAGCAAGTTTTACTGCTGAGCTTGTAGAGTGTCAGAACTGATGTATCGGGAAGGAGGCTCCCCTCTCTCCTCAAAGTGCAAAAGGGCCGGAAAGACCTCCAGTTAATCAATTCTGTGCATCGAGCTTCTGTCTCCAGAACATCACTCTCAGGATATGAAGATGATAGCAGGGAGGCTCTGGCCATTGCTGTGCATCCGGCTGTATTTTGATGCAAACAGTCCCACGGAGATCAAGTTTGTTTCCTGAAGACAAACTACTAACACATGACAAACTGGGTGATGAGAGGTGATAGTCCGAACACAGCAGAAGTTTCTTTCTCACTCACATGACAGTCTGTGCAGCAGGCAGCAATTCACTTCATCAGTCTGGGAATCAGGCCCCTTTGGTCTTGTGGCTCCATCTGTCCCAGGGCCTTAACATCATTTAGCCAGAGTAAATGGCCTTTCGAACAGACCATAAACACTAACCTGAGGTCATGCTCCCAGAACTGATTTAAGCTTTCAGCCAGCTGAGCATCCCCATGAAGGACAGGGTATGATGGACAAGAACATTTTATTGACAAAGCCGAGGGGATCCAAGGATGAGAGTACAACCCTGGGAAGCTTCAGGGTGGGTACCGGCCTGCGGGCAGCCTCAGAGCCACCCTTAGCTCCCAGGATCCTAAGACCCCACAGAGACTCTTGCATAAATCATGGCGTCATCAGGGTCCACCTGTGCACCCTACAGGATGACCCTGACCTGGGGCCCCAGGACCAGCAAGGGATCTCTGCCTGGTCCCTCTCGGTGCCCCGAGGGGTTCACCTTATAAGTAACAACATTCCAACAAACAGGATCCTGACTCACAATGCATGCATGCATGCTAAGTCACTTCAGTCATGTCCAACTCTTTGTGATCCTATGGACCGCAGCCCACTAGGCTCCTCTGTCCATGGGATTCTCCAGACAAAGATACTGGAGTGGGTTGCCGTGCCCTTCTCCAGAGGATCTTCCTGACCCAGGGGTCAAACCCACATCTTTTACATCTACTGCATTGGCAAGTGGGTTCTTTACCACTAATGTCACCTGGGAAGCCCCGATTCACAGGCCTTTTTGCTGCTCAAAGCTAGACTTTACTTCTCTAAGTGAAGTTAATTCGGGGTGGCTGATTCCTTGGCCGGTCTTATGATGGTGGTCGTGGGTGGGAAGGAAAAAAGTAATTACAGCCGGACACCTAAGGTCTGGATGCAGAGTGCTGGTGAGGGCGCCCAGTCTTCGCTTTCACACTGGGCAGGTGTGCTTTGGCAGGTGAGCCCCACCTAGGGCCGAGCATCTGAGTCCCTTCTCAGCGACCATCAGGGGAGCCCAGGGAGCTGGACTGGGCGCCTTTTGTCAATCATGACGGTTCAGAGAGGATTTTGAAACCAAAGCAAGAATAGCTCAAGCACGGCCCATCCCTGCGGGGACTGGGGCGCTTGGAGGCTGCCTTCCTCCACACCCCTCCTCCCCTCGAAGGCTGACGCTGCCACACCATCTCCCACACACCTCCCCAGAAAGTCCCTGGCTTCCCTCCCAGCTGCCTCGCGATTGACCTCATGAGGTGTGAGAAGGAGGAAAGGAATCTGCATCTCAGATGAACCTTCCTTCCTCCTTTCTGAGAAAACGTCCAGGCCGCTGGTGCCTGCCAGGCCGTCCACAGCTCCTCCGAGCCCAAGGCCTTTTCGACCCAGCCAGCCTCGCTGGAGGTGCAGTGACAGGGAGCCGGTATAAGTCTCCTGGGGCTGCTGTAACAAATGACTGTGAACTCAGATGACTGAAAACCGTAGAAATACATTCTCTCATAGTTCTGGAAGTCAGAAGTCTAGATCAGGTGTCAGCAGGGTCGTGCTGTCTTCAAAGTTTCTCAGGAAGAATCTTTCCTGGGACTTCCCTGGTGGTCCAGGGGTTAAGACTCTGAGCTTCCACTGCAGGCGACACAGGTTCGATCCCTGGTCAGGGAACTAAGATCCCACAGACTGTGCGGCACAGCCACACACACACACACACACACACACACACACACACATATATTTTAACTAAAAAAAAGAATCTTTCCTACTGTCTTCCAGCTCCCATTGGCTCCTGACCACCCTGGAGGTTCTTGGCTTGCAGAGACATCACTGTAGTCTTTACATGATTGCCGCCCCGTGTCTCCCTCTCTTCTCGTCAGGACACCAGTCATATGGGATTCAGGGACCTTCTCACTCCTGATCTCAGCTTCACTAATTACATCTGCCATGACCCTGTGTCCAAATAAGGTCACATTCTGAGGTTCCTGGTGAAGGTCAATTTGGGGGAAGACACTGCTGGACCCATAACGGAGCCCTACCATCCCCTCTCCCCTCCCTTCAGAGAAGTCCCTTACCGTAGGCAGGATGCCTGCCTTGGTTTCTTCTCCAGGACAGAGGCAGGCCCAGGACTGGTTTTCTAAAATAAAATGGGCATCCTCTCGGTCCAGGGAGGCCTGGCCCAGCTAGTGGGAGATCAGAGAAGCCAAGTCTCCCTCTTCCTACGTTATAGAGATGCTTCAGGACTTCTTGCCTCCTGGCCAGCCCTTCAGTGCTTCCTGGAGGGAACACGCTCTCGGAGCCTTGCCACGGGCCAGCCCAGACCAAGGGCTCCAGCCCAGACAGAAAAGCCAGCATCTGCTCCCTTTTGGCCCCCAGCTCTGTCTGATGTCCTGTCCCAGGGAGCAAGGGAGGAAGCCCCGCCCACAGCGGATGAAGCCCCGCCCACACCTTCTGCACTGCCCAGCCCCCGCCCAAGGGGAGCTGAGGTCCTCCCGCTCCGAAATCCATGAAGGAGTGGTGAACTCCTACACCCCTTGTAACCCAGCTGAATATTTTCCAGGTTACCTAACCAAACTCCTGCAAAACCACACCGCCTATGCCTGTGACGGGGACCATTTGAATCTGCAGTGTCCTCGGCATTCCACGATAAGTGTCCAGTCGGCATTTTATGGGCAAGATTACCAAAAGTGTAGTCCGCAGCAGCCTGCCTCCCAGAGGGAAGACAGCCTAACCTGTGTGGTGCCCACCACACTGCAGGTATTGCCTTTCCTAAGATGTTCTAAGATGACAAAATGGTTTCTATCTCTCTGCCTCTGCCTCTCTGTCCCTCTCTCTGTGTATATACTTGTGATTCCACAGTTCACTCCAAGCAAGCCTGATCCCTGAAAATCTCCGTGTAGACAGATCACGAATTTGGCAAATGAGCTAGTCTTTGCTTCTGAGTCTGTATAGAATGCCTACTTATTGGAGCCCTCCCGTGATACACTTGCAGAATGAATTTATTAAAAGGCATGCTGCTCCCTGCATTAAAGCTAAGTCATACCATTATGCTGGGTTTCAACCTCGAGCCTTAACATCTCTCATCAGCCCCTCCACCCCCCACCCCAGCCCCAGGAGACAAGGAAAGGCCATGCCTGCTTTAGTAGAAACTGCAAGGCAGACATCAGAGTTCATGGTCAAATTCTTAGAGAATGCACTCAAGGAAGAGGAATATCAATAATTATCTTTGCTATTTTTTAGGGTTTGCTTCTCCAGTTGTAGATAATCATGTTATTCTGGTTTGGATCTATGTTGAACAGTCTCTGCTGGTTAACTGTTTGGATCTCTGTTGACCAGTCTCTGCTGGTTTACTCTTGATAGTACCAGGAATTGGGGGTGGAGGTGCGGAGCTGACTCATTTTTTTTTCGATTGGCATTGGGGAAACACTTGGTCTATGAGGAGGTCAAAACTAATGCATTCTGTAGCAGCGCACAAAAAACCTGAAAGAACTCTTCTGGCCAACCCCAGTATCCATGATGACTTTCAACTATTCTTGCTTTCAGTTACCCAAACAACCTCCATCCAGCTTTCCTGGCCCCCTCAACATCTATAACTAGTTGGCCAAGGTTATGGAGTCAGTTGTTTTTTTTTTTTTTTAATGCCTCCGAAGTTCCCTATGAATCTGTTGATGTCAAGGCGGTTAGAGTAGCTGGTGAATTAGATGTCAGCTTGATTTTTGTCTGTTGTGAGAAATGAGAGTAACGGTAAATTTCCGAAAAGGATTGGGGAGAAATAGAATCAGCTTCAACACGGCACAGCTCTGCCTAAGGCTGGAAGAGGAGAAACAAACCTAATGTGATAACGTAAGGTTTTTTCTGTTGCCTGGACTATTTATTGCCTCATGCCAAGCACTGTAGTATCTGGGTGGTCACGTGATTGGTGAAGACACCCACCAAGAAACCACATAAATGTGTTTGAATGAATCCCCTGGTTTCCATGCCCTGAGGAGAGACAACATGTTTCTTCTGGAGATGAGCATTTCCTTTCCTTGCATGCCCCACCTTCCCTCCAGCCCTTCCCGTACCCTGAAAATGTCCCTATTCCTAAGTCCAGCAGCCCATGCCCACCTGCCTGGTGCCAGGCTTTTCCCTGGGCTTTCAAAGAACAGTGACCAGTGCCACCAAGGCGGAAGTGCCTACTTTGGGGAGGTACGAACTCCTGGCACACGCGGGCACCAACCTTATCCTCTGATCTGGGCGCCTGCCTCTGCCAGGCAACCCCGAGGGAAGAGGATGTTCCCGTAACCAGGCGGATGACTCAGCATTTGTAAACACAGTCCGGATGTTGTTCAGAGGGCTCGTCTGCCAGAAGCATCCCTGCGTGCTGCTCTTTTTCCTCCAGAAGTTAAGAGATTCTTTCCTCTTTTAACCTGTGTTTTGAGAGCTGATGCAAGGGGCTTCCTCAGAGGGCGGTTGCCCAACGTAGGAGGGAACGGGGTGACACCTTCCCATCTACCTCATCCAGAGACTAAATGGCTATAGGAAGTCCCCTCCCTGCACCTCTCAGCTCTGACACACTTTGGAAAGAGCGCTGCCTTGGGTCCCATGGTTGTAACACAAGGAGCTACGCAACGGCTGATGATTCCCTCAGCCAAGGAATATGCTCCATCTTTTTGGGGTCCTTGGGGATTTCCCTGGGCATTTTTCCTGATTTTATGCACAACTGTGAGGCCCCTAAGGTGACAGAGAATACCTGGTAGGGCCAGCATCCTTCACGAGATATTCCATGGGCGACTGTGAGAACACAGTGACTCCAGACAGGCTTGTGAATTGGCACTAAATTCAGTCCAACAGGAATAAGTAGATTCTTAGGAGTGTTTTTCCTATTCTTGGTGTGGAGGACCTCTGTGTTCATGATGGGGGGGGGGGTCCTGACCCATGTGGGAACTGGGAGGGCAGCAGTGGGATGGAGGCCTACTTGTGACCCAGTGGTGGGTGGTCCCCGAGCTTGCCCAGAGCAGACTCACTCACAAAGGTGTGATCAGCCTGGGAAAGGTCAGGAGAGGCTTGAAGGAAAGCGTTTAAAGCCAGAGGCTCAACAGAAAGCCTGAGTGTTCCGCTGGATGGGATACCGCTCAGAAGTGGGTGGGTCCTGTGTCCTTGCGGTTGGTGAGGGTAAGGATCAACTTTTTAATTTTCATGTGTTGACCTGCATTTGGGTCGGGGTTTCCAAAAACTGAAAATGAAAGTGTTAGTCGCTCAGTCGTGTCTGTCTCTTTGTTATCCCATGGACTGTGGCCCTCCAGAGTCCTCTGTCCATGGGATTCTCCAGGCAAGAATACTGGAGTAGTTAGCCATTCCCTTCCCCAGGGGATCTTCCCAACCCAGGGATTGAACCCGGGTCTCCTGCCTTGCAGGTGGATTCTTTTACCATCTGAGTCACCGGGGAAGCCCAGGAGTCTTCCAAACGCTAACGGTTCCTGTGACCCGTGTTGGGGGTTTCTAAGGATGCGTAGCTGTGACTGTTTCGCACAGCCATGGTGGGTAGGGGTGGGCATCTGCGTTTCTTCCAGTCCACCCTCTGTGGTACCTTGATATAGCTTATGTCCCCAGGAGCCTCCACGATGTCACTCTTGCCAGAACTTCAGTAGTGGTGCCAGGCAAGGCTAATTGGAGACTGGTTTTCTGTGGGAGGCCTGGTGCTGTTGGAGCAGATATTTTTTTGTGAGGAGCGATGGGCAGACCGGGGCCGATCCGATCAGCCCCGTGTGGGTGCTTCTGTCTTAGACTTAGACTTAGGCTCAGACTTAGACTTTAAATGGGAGCCCCAGGCCAGACAGGCAGGGGCCCGTCCCTCTAGAGCAGCCCAGGCGTGGGGTCCCGCAGACGCTGCATGTGGTTCTCAAGCCTGTCCCTTTTCTACCTCTCCTTTTAGAAGGTGCTGGACGAGTGTCAGAACCAGCGGGCCTGCCACCTCCTGGTCAATAGCCGTGTTTTTGGACCTGACCTTTGTCCAGGAAGCAGTAAATACCTCCTGGTCTCCTTTAAATGCCAACCTAGTAAGTAACTGCCGAGGGGGGCAGAGTGCGTGGGGGTGTGGGCTCGCAGTTTCATTCATAGCCTGATGAAAATGCTCCGCCAGTGGACCAGTTGGCATCCGTCCAGCTTTGGAACGCTTATTAATAGACATGCCGGGGTCCCAGCCTCGTGTGTGTGCACACTTACCTGTGTACATTCTTGGCCCCTGAGTTTTCTTCTTTTTAATTCTTTTGTTTATTTAGTTATTTGGCTGTGCTGGGGTCTTCGTTACTGCATGCGGGCTTTTTCTTGCTGCATGCAGGCTCTCTCTGGTTGAGGGGAACAGGGCGCCGGCTTCTCATTGCAGTGGCTTCTCTTGTTGCGGAGCACGGGCTCCAGGGCACTCAGGCTTCAGTAGCTGTGGCACCCAGGCTCAGCAGTTACAGCTTGAAGGCGTCAGAGCACAGGCTCAGTAGTCACGGCACCTGGGCTTAGTTACTGTGCGACATGTGGGATCCTCCCAGACCAGGGATCAAACCCGTGTCCCCTGCATTGGCAGCCAGATTCTTAGCCACTGGACCACCAGGGAAGCCCACCCCTGAGTTTTTAAAAAACTCCTTCCTAGTTTGTAAAACTCGGTGGTACTGATGCTAAAGGTACTGGGCGACAAGAGACTGCAATTGCTTTTCCCAAAAAATGGGGAGCTGGTTCTCCTTTTCAGAGGAGGGCTTGTTATGAGGCTCCCCCACCCCCTCAGCTGCGGGGCGGCTTGTTCTTCTGGGGTGGCCGGTGGCACAATTACTGCCTGAGCCCACAGTGACAGATCTTTACGAGCTGGCTTCCTCCCACTCTCGTCCTCAGTGGGCCATCCTGAAGCAGCATCTTTCCTGAGAGAAAGAAGAGGGCTTGGTGGGAGCAGCCTTTTCTGTCCTTTTTTTTTTTTTCCGGCCATTGTATGCAGCGTGTGAGATCTCAGTTCCCCGACCAGCGATTGAGCCCGCGCCTCCTGCACTGGGAGCTTGGAGTGTTAATCACTGGACCTCCAGGGAAGTCTCCAGCCTCTTCCATGCTGAGTCTTGCACCTTTCTCCACTGACTTCCCCACTTTCTAACGCACACCAGTTTTGTGGTTAACCGGTTGCAGTCCCAAAGTAATTGCTGTTCCATGAGGAGGTCACACCTCCAGGCATGGAGGGCCTGAGAGAAGTGTAGGTAATTACAGGTTCCTGGGAATACTTGAAAAACTTGTTGGAAAGACAGCAGTGTGCTAGCAAAGACATTTAGCCAACGGTCAGGAATGAAATTTTGGAAAATTCTGCACTGCCACCACAATGCAGTAATTCATTCAAACACACACCCAGACTCGCACTCACAAGTGCCCCCCCACTGTCACACGCTCACAGTGCACACAGCTGGACTCTCACACATGCATACTATCACACCCATATTATACACATACGCATTGTCACTCACGTAGCCACACACTTACTCGCAAGTACACACAATCACAGACTCCCACAAGTAGGTCCAGACTTTGCAGAACAGTCTGCGCCACCCCCGGGAACTCTCACCAACTCCTCCCCCACTCAGTAGACTCAGGAAATTCATTTCTAGATGCCCACGCTCTTAGAGGCACCTGATCTCAGAGATGACCACACCAGGGACTTCCCTGGTGGTCTAGTGGTTAAGACTCCGCGTTCCCAGTGCAGGGGGATCAGTCCCTGATCCCGGAACTAGATCCTGCATGCGGCAACTAAAGATCCCTCGTGCTCTAACAAAGTCCCAGCACAGCCGAAAAAAACAAAAACAAAAAAAGAGCCCCCCCCACCCCCAAAAAAGATGACACCCTTGGCCACACCCTTGTCTGCCTAAGCTTCGCCTTCTTTTCCACTTCTGCCAAGACACTTCTGCGAGATAGTGTCTCGCATTTTCTGTCTGTTGGAAAACTGCTTATGATTAGAGGCTGGGCATGACCAGCATCTGAAAGAAGTGAAAAGGCCCTTGTGAGATCAGCAGGCCCCGGGAAAGCTGGTGCAGGGCCAAAGCCCTGTTTCTCCAGCGGGCAGTGAGGCCTGTCTGCCCACTTCACTTCATCAGACCCTCACTAAGCACTGCTGTGCACAAGTGTGGCCAGGTCCTGCTTATGAAGAGAACTCACGTCTGGCAGAGGGTTCATGGATGGTTGTTCTGTCTTGGGTGATTTCCATTGTCCCGTCATCCAGAAAACATTTATTGAGATCTTTCCATACTTGATCGCGTCTTAGATTCTAGGCCAAACATCTCCTTTCCCCAGAAACACCCTCTCTCTTAAAAAAATATCTAAAGAAGACCCCTGTGCCCTTGATACTGTGCAGGAAGCTCAAAGAGGAATCGATTGACCTCAGTTCAGGGAAGACTTTCCCAGCAAGTGATGAAGAACTCCTGGCTGGGGTCAGGTCAGGACACAGGAAGCTCACTCCTTAGAGAAGCCTGCGGCCGGAGGTGCAGGGGCCTGGAGGGAGCAGAAAGAAGCACCAGGCAGAGAGCTGGGGCAGGATTCAGGGCCCTGATGGCCAGGGAGGAGGCGGAGTCTTCCTGTAGGGCAGCATTTAAGCAGGCAGTGTCCTTGGATGGGGTTGTAAAGCCCCCTCTGGCTGCCTTATGTGTAACAGACTAGAGGGGCGAGCCCTGTGTCTTAGTCCATCTGAGTTGCTATCACAAAATGCCATGAATGAGGTGGCTTACAATCAACAGAAATTTCTTCCTCTCAATTCTGGGTGCTGAGAAGGCCAGGATCAAGGTGCAGACTTGGTATCTTCTTACGACCTGCTTCTCATAGACAGCTGTCCTTTTTACTCTAACCACACTTGGCAAAAGGGCAAGGAATCTCTCTGGGGTCCCGTATGTAAGGGCACTAACCCCAATCATGAGGGTGCACCCTCATGACCTAAGCACCTTCCAAAGGCCCCACCTCCTGATGCCTAATCCCACTTCCTAATCACATGGGCATTAGGATTTCAGCAAGGGGATTTTAGGGGGACACAAGGGTTCAGACCAGAGCATCTTGTGTGACCTGGATGGACATTGGTGACCTGGGGCACTGAAGTTTGCTGGAGTTCCTATGAGCTGTTATGAAACAGTGTTGGCAGTGAGGTTGTCCCCACACCCTCCTTCCTCTTTTTCTGCAGCACTCACCTCCAGAGGCTCTTCTCCATGGCCCCAGTTCCAGTCCCTGCATAACACTCTGAGTGTCCAAAGGCCCCACTGCTGAGCCCAGGGTGCATGGAGCCAGCCTTACCATGGGAGCCAGCTCACCCGTCTCGGCCCGTCCTTACCTGTGTGCAGTGACAGCCACCCTGATGAAAGTGTTTATACCAGGGAGATTGGCTGAGGCTACAGATCAGGGCACATTTGTGTGTTGTGTGGAGAGTATTTTATCAGCAGTCCTCACTGGAATCTTCTTTCCTTGATTGTGTGCCATGCTTCACCTCGTCCTTAAATCTCATCCCTTTGGAGAATTTTTGGTTGCAGCAGGTCTTTGAATTTGGGGTTCATGTTCTTGTCTGCTTTGGGGCTGTCTGTGATCTTGGACAGTGGAAGGAAGTGTTCTGAGCCTCTATAACTCAATGGTAAAATAAAGATGATACATGATACACTTTCTATGCAGGGCTGCTGTAAAGAATAAAAATATAGTGCTGTGTGTAAAATGCTTAGCACAGGACCTGTCAGGGAGTTGAGTTCAGGGACTGGCAGCTGTTATCCCAAGGGGAAGATTAAAGTAAGTCTTTAAAAATTTTTTAATTTATATGTTTACTTGATTTTTGACTGCATGGGGTCTTCATTGCTGTGTGGGGTTTTCTCCAGTTGCAGTGAGAGGGACTACTCTCTAGGTGAGTGGGCTTCGCACTGTGGTGACTTCCCTTGTGGAAGACCATGGGATCTAGAGCATCCAGGCTTCAGTGGCTGCAGCACATTGGTTCAGTGGTTGCAGCTCTCAGGCTGTAAAGCATGGGCACCATAGTTTTGGTGCACGGATTTAGTTGCCCCATGGCGTGGAATCTTCCTGGACCAGGGATCAAACTCATGTCTCCTGCATTGGCAGGCAGATTCTTAACCACTGGACCACCAGGGAAGGCCTTAAGTAATTCTTGCTAAAGATATGAATGACTGCAAGGCAGTGACATACCCGTGATTGGGGGTGGGGGGGTGTGCTCTGCCCTAGGGAATAGCAGGGTGCATTGTCTGTTGAGGACTTAAAAACAGCGTGCGTGTGTGTGCTCAGTCGCTTCAGTTGTGTCTGACTCTGTGACACTGTAGACTCTAGCCTGCCAGGCTCCTCTGCCCATGGGATTCTCCAGGCAAGAATACTGGAGTGGGTTGCCATGCCCTTCTCCAGGGAATCTTCCCAACCCAGGGATCAGACCTGCATCTCCTGAGTCTCCTGCATTGCAGGCAGATTCTGTACCACTGGAGAAGCCCCTAAAAACACAATAAAAGAGGCTAAATGGCTGTCTTTACGTTAATATTGTCATGCACTGGCAGCTGTAAATAATGTCAATAATAACATATTCCTATCAGGGCAAAGCACTGATGCTGAAAGCTTGGTTTCTGTGCACTGGTGCTGAGTCGAATCTCAGAGGCAGAGTTTTGGGTGAAGTAGAAAAAGGATAGCTTTATTGCTTTGCCAGGGAAAGGGGGACACAGCAGGCTGTTGCCTCAGAAAACTGCATGTCCCAACCCATGGGGATTTGGTGAGGAGTTTTATAGCAGTAGGTCAAGGGTGAGCTTGCTGATAGGATTAGGGCTCAGGTGGTGTTCTCTGGAATGAAGAATGCTAACACCTTCCAAAAGCTCTGAAGGATTGGAGAAGACTCTAGAGAGTCCCTTGAACTGCAAGGAGATCCAACCAGTCAATCCTAAAGGACATCAACCCTGAATATTCATTGGAAGGACTGATGTTGAAGCTGAAACTCCAATCCTTTGGCCACTGGATGCGAATGTTAGGTAGGTAGAATAGGGAAAAGGAATCCAAAATGGCGGTGGCTACAAGACAAGGAAGGTCCGAGGACCACAGTGAAGACTTCAGGCAGAACAAACAGAACAAACAGCACTCCTGGCTAAGCCCAATTTGCATAGGGCAGGCCCAGGTGGAGGAAAAAACATATAAAAGGAGGAGCCAAAGCGCTTTCTCTGGGACTCTCTCTCCCGCGTGCGCGCACTCTCTCTCTCTCTCTCTCTCTTTCCCCCTCATCCCTCCCCATGCACTCCTCCACTCTCTTCTCTTTGAGTCTTGGATTCTCCTGCTATCTTCTAAATAAAATGGAGCTGTAACACTGATTTGCCTAAGAGCTGTAGCATGGTTAGTCCAAGACCTGAGAGCTGTGACGCGCCGAGGGCTTTAATGTCCGTTGCTCCAAATCTTTGTTGCGTCAAGACAAAGAACCGAGGAACATACACTCGCGTGACACGAAGAACTGACTTATTGGAAAAGACCCTGATGCTGGGAAAGATTGAAGGCTGGAAGAGAAGGGGACGACAGAGGATGAGAGGGTTGGATGGCATCAGCAACTCCACGGACAGGAGTTTGAGTAAACTATGGGAGTTGGTGATGAACAGGAAGGCCTGGTGTGCTGCAGTCCATGGGGTCACAAAGAGTCGGACACGACTGAGCAACTGAACTGAGCTGAACACCTTCCATTCATTGGGCGTTTTAGTTCTGTAAAGAGCTCGAAGACATTGCTCTGTGTATCCCCTGAGAAGGAACCAGGACCCTCCCCCAAGGCTGCACTACTGTTTCTTGGCTGCTCTTCTCTAGTTTCCGCATTTCCTCTCTTCTCTGATGAGCAGCTGTTCTAATCTGCCCTTTGCAGTTCAGGGAATATCATGGAGCCTGGAGTCTATTCCCTGCAAACAGGGGCCAGAAAGCCTTCCATGCCCAGGAGTCCCACAGGGCCCTGCTCGATTTTGTCGCTCCCTGTGCCCATCTCTGAAAGGCCGCTGCTGATGGGCATATGTGTCTGTGTATCGTTAAAGAGGAATGAATCGCACACATCGACCTCTAATTAGGAGGGAGAATTTGCCGCCTTTAAGCTTGGGTGGTTGTACCTCCACCCAGGCTCCTGGGTAAAGCATCCAAACCCACATGGATGTTGGCAACACATTTCTGCAAAGGCTGCCCACACCTTTTCTCTTCTGATACCATCGAGCACTCTGACTCAGCTCTGACACAAGTTCTAGCTCTCCAAGAAAAGCAGCAATTATGTTACTAGTATCATTGTTTTTAGAACCCAGAAATGTCACTCTTCAGTGACAGTGAGTTACTGTCGACTCACTGTCAGTGAGTTAAAATCGACTCCAGCCTGCATGACATTCCCAAGGAACCGAGAGACGCAGCAGCATACAGTGGCAACCCCAAGCATGCAACGTGACACTCACAGGTCCCTCCATTCCAGGAGTCGATTTGCCGGTAATCTGGGGACAGAAACCACTGGAGGCTTACATGGGGGTGTTGTGTTTCTCTGGGTGAGTTTTTGGCTTATACCGAGGCTGGTACCTTTAATCAATGGATCTTAAAAACCAGACAAATGGGGACTACTAAATACTACACTCCATGGGATCGCAGGAGCCAGACATGACTTAGCAACTAAACCACCACCACCACCAAATGCATTTCATGACATGCCTTAAAAAAGCTCTTCTAATTTTAAAAAGTTCTGATAAAAAAGAAAGAAACCATTCCTGCTCAAAAGTTTCCGGAATACTGAGATAAGGCTTGGTTTTCGTCCGGCCTTCTCCCTCCTCCTTTTCTGGCGAGCTCTGCCAAGGCAGGGCATTCCTAGCATTTTTGCTATTCTTCTAGTTAGAAGGGTGCTTGGGCTCATTTGGTGTGTCTACCCGGGCCCTCTGTTCTGCATCAAAGGCTGTCTCTCACACTGGACCTTTGAAGTCAGGCAATATTTCGGTGTTGGTGGGATTTAGCGTTTGCTCATCAAAACTCTGAAGAACTCATAGCAGTGCGGATACGACTCACCGAAATCAGACCTTCCAATGTCAAGGTCAGACTCCATGTTCCTTTTATTAAGAAAAAGAAAACAAAACTTTTCTCGGCTCTAAGTTTAAACTGCTTTATTAAGGTTTCAGTGTTGGGTAAAGGACTTCTGAAACATTTGCTTAGTCATCACTTGACTTTTTCCTCCTCCGATGGGTCCTCACAGGTATGTGCAGATCCTAGACAGGATGGGGATTCTGGGAACATCTGTAACTTGCTTTCCGCTCTACATCTCTCACTCATGAATCTTCCCATCAACGTGTTCTAAGGAACCATTGCCCAAGTTTTCCAGCACTGGAGCTGATGGTAATCTTTAGATACTAAAATTTTTCCTTCAAGCACTTCAAAAGCTTTGCCTCACTGCTCCTTCTGTGTTTTTAGGCATGGGGATTTACAAGTTACCGAAAGGTGGAATTTCTACTAGGAAATTATTTTCTTTCATGTTTTAAGATTGGGACTTAAGCATCGGTAATTCCAGGATATGAAGGTCCCACTGGCCACCTTTGCCCTGATGTTTACTGCTCTCGCCTTCTCCTTCAGGGAATTTCAGAATGGTTTGATCGCAACCCAGAGTAAGAAAAACATTTTGCCTTTTGGCCCAACATAACCACACACAACTAAAAGGAATCCGTTATTAAACAGTGTTTATCTTTACTTTGTATGATGTGCTTTGATGTTTTCTGAACTATTCTTTTTTTTTTTTTTAATTTCTAATCGTGACTCACTAAACTGATTTCATGATGGGCCTCAGATGACAACTGGAAAACTTTGATTTGAGGGATCAGCCTGCACTTCCAATCCAGGAGAGAAAAGTGGAATAAAAACATGAGTGGGAGAGAGAAATAAAAGGGTGGGCGTGGGGGCGATGGGAGGTGTGGACTAGCTTTCCTTGTTCTTCCTCCCCATCCTGGAATTTAGCTCCTGTTTGCTAGGGACACCAGTGCTTGTCTGGCTGAAAGGTGTGCCCCTGGTTGCCATTTCAAAATAGAAAAAAACTAGGATTGAGGTGATAGAGTGGGGCTAACATTTTTTCATGATTTTTTTTAATAAAAATATTTAGATGGGGGCGGGAGAGAACCACACATGCAAAGAAATAACCATGGTCCCCCTCAGGTTTTCCTCTGCTTTTATTTTGCAAAGTCCAAAATAAGTGGGAGGCTAAGAAAAGATATTTATCACATGTAAGAGAGGAAAGTTCAAAAGTTAGCATCCAGCATCTATGAATCCTTCCTACAAACGATTTTCTAAAAATCCAAAGCATAACATGCAAAGGATAAGAAGAGGTGGTTCACAGAAGGGCTGTTTTGATTATTAAATTCACTGAGACATACCAAGATCCTAGAACAAGGCCCAAGTTCAGAGAAAGGGCTCAGTAAATATTAGCTGTTGTTATTTTAAAAATATCTTTGTTGGGGCTTCCCTAGTGGTCCAGTGGCTAAGACTCCACCCTCCCAATGCAGGCGGCCTGGGGTTCGATTCCTGGTCAGGGAACTAGATCCCACGTGTCACAGCTGAGAGTTTGCATGTTGCAACTAAAGATCCCACAGGCCAACGAAGACAGAAGATCCTGCAACTAAGACCCAGCACAGCCACATAAATAAAAATAAGACAGAAATGTCTTTGCTGAGGTATAATTTACATAGCATAGCGTTCACTTAAGTGTCCAGCTCAACTATTTTTAGTAGCTGTACTGAGTTGTGCAACTAGCCCATCAGTCCAGCTACAGAACCTTTCCATCCTCTCCAAACGCTTCCCGGTGTCCGTTTGTCATGGTCACTTCATGTCCCCAACCCTCAGCCTCAGAAAACCGCAAACCTTTGCTCTGTCTCTACAGGTTTGCCTTTTCTGGATATCTCACAGAAATGGAACCACATATTAGGTAGTCTTTTGCATCTGTGGTGTTATGATTTTTAGTACTAGTATTATAATGTATTATTATTTAATATTAAGTACTATTATTACTTAAAAAATACTGCTGCTGCTGCTAAGTCGCTTCAGTCGTGTCCAACTCTGTGTGACCCCATAGACGGCAGCCGACCAGGCTCCCCCATCCCTGAGATTCTCCAGGCAAGAACACTACTACTTAAAAAAATCCATTCATTAGTAAACATTTAAATTAATTGAATTTTTTTTGGGTATACTCCATAAAAAAAACCCAGTGAAGTCTATTTTCTCCAGGATGCAGTTATAATGTCACCTCTGTATAATGTTGCAAAGAGAATTTCACTATGGTACTCAGATTAAACAAACTTTTATTAAATTCTTTGGGGACTAACCAACCATGAGCTGGAATCTTCCTCTCCTGGGACCCCCGCCAGCAAGAGGGCCCGTTGTTCCCGAATTGCCGAACTTGGAACCAGCTCTTCACACCTCCGAAGACGGGTTCTTTTTTTTTTTTTTCATATTCTTTTCCATTAGGGTCTATCACATGCTGCTGGCTGTAGTTCCCCATGCTGTGAGATAGGACCTTGTGTTTCAAGGAGGGATCGTTCACAGACATGGTGCCTTGTTTTTTGCTCCTAGAAAAGGAAGTAATTTGCTTGTCCATATTTTCTCTGTCTCTTGGTAGATACACAAATGGGATGTGAGAATGCTGTGAAGTTGGGTGGTGAGGTTTAGCTGGACTCCCTCTGAGATTATTCTTGGTCTTTACCTGTGTGGGGGCTTCCCAGGTGACACTAATGATAAAGAACCCTCTGGCCAATACAGGAGACTCAAGAGACGCGGGTTCAATTCCTGGGCCAGGAAGATCCCTGGAGGAGGAAACGGCAACCCCTCCAGGATTCTTGCCTGGGAAATTCCATGGACAGAGGAGCCTGGCAGTCTACAGTCCATGGGGTCGAGAAGAGATGGACACGACTGAGGGACTGAGCACGCAGCTGTGTGGGTCCCTAGATGACATTTGAGAAAAGGCTCCCTTGAACCAAGAAATCTGTGTCTTCAGGTGGGGAGGGAGAGGAACTCCCTTTATGGCCAGGCTTGTCCTAGGACTGGCCCAGCACGCCCTGGCCTCTTCACCCTGACGTCTCTCCTCCTCCTCAGTTTGGTCCTTGGCGTAATCCCTGGGGCTCTACCCTGGTCCACTCATTGCCCCTCCCGCCCCCTGCAGAAGGCTCACAGGGTCAGAGAGCCCCTGGCAGGCAGGGCCACACCGTCTGTCCCCTTCCGGGGGTGCAGCCCCACAGAGGATGGGAGCCTTCTGGGATGCGGGCAATGCTCACGGAGTCCTTCTGGGGAAGCTGATGGTGCCGCTGATTTTGGTTTCTGCTTCAGATGAGTTAAAAAACAAAACTGTGTGTGAAGACCACGAGCTGAAACTGCACTGCCACGAGTCCAAGTTTCTCAACATCTACTCTGCGACCTACGGCAGGAGGACCCAGGAGAGGCATGTCTGCTCCTCGGAAGCCGAGCGGCTCCCCCCCTTTGGTAAGTGTCTTATGTGGGTGCTATCAGGGTGCTGTTGGGGAGACTGGGGCTCTGGTCCCCACTGGCTGGTACCCTGGCTAGAGAGAAAGTCAAGGGCAAGGGGAACCACTCACCAGGGTCTGCCTCCTTCTGCCCCGCCCCCCACCGCTCCTTGCGTAATCAGTCTGTCTTTGAGTTAGTCTGCACCTCATCATTATTGAGTGCCTACTGTATGCAAGGCCCATTCCAGGCTTGGGAGATCATTAGTGACCGACAGTCTATCTGGAGCTGACCTTCCCGCAGTGGACAAGGATGCGACACGAAAGCAGATAATGCACGAGTGAATACATCACATTTCAGGTGCTGATAAGCATTAGGGGTACAAGCACGTGAGGAAAGGAGAGAGGGCAGGCCGGCAGGTGGGGGGTACTGCAGGGAGGCACAGGGTAAAGGGGTGATGGGCATGCTGAGCAGAGATGCGAGGAGGAGAGCTTGCAGACCCTGGGGAAGGTGTCCAGGTGGAGAGAAGAGCCTGTGCAAGGCTCTGAGCCTGTAGGCTGAAGAAGAGCTCACGAGTCATTCTGAGAAATCTGCAGTGTGGAGCCAAGACGACGTCTGAAAGGCCATCATTCAAGTGAAAGTGAGGGGGTTAGTCGCTCAACTGTGTCTGACTCTTTGCAATCCCATGGACTGTAGCCCACCAGGCTCCTCTGTCCATGGGATTCTCCAGGCAAGAATACTGGAGTGGGTTGCCATGCCTTCCCCCAGGGGATCGCCCCTCCAGGGATCGAACCCAGGTCTCCTGCATTGCAGGCAGATTCTTTACCATCTGAGCCACCAGGGAAACATTCCACCCTTCAAAGTCACCTTCTATTATCATTAGGGTTCTCCAGAGAAACAGAACCAGTAGGTGGTAGATAGATAGACTGCTTTTAAAAAATTGACTCATGCAGTTGTGGGGCCTGGCAAGTTTGAATCTGCAGGGCAGGTTGGCAGTCTGGAAAAGCAGGTAAGAGTTGATGTTCAGTCTTGAGTCTGAATTCCACAGGACAGCAGACTGGAAATATGGGTAGAGTTTTGTATTTCAGCCTGGAGAAAAGCTTTTTCAGATGACCTGTCTTTGCTCTTAAAGCCTTCCATGGGTCGGTTGAGGTCCACTCAGGTTATGGAGGGTGACCTGCTTTGCTCAAAGTCTGCTGATTTAATGTTAGTCATATCTTTTTAAAATTTAAATGCGGTGTTTCAGGTGTACAGCAAAGTGATTCAGTTTTATATACATGTGTGCTCAGTCACTCAGTTGTGTCTGACTCTTTGGGATCCCATAGGCTGTAGCCCACCAGGCTCCTCCATCCATGGGATTCTCCAGGCAAGAATACTGGAGTGGGTTGCCATTTCCCCCTCCAGGGGATCTCCCCACCTGAGGATCAAATCTGCGTCTCTTGCGTCTCCTGCACTGGCAGGTGGATTCTTTACCTTTTGCCACCTTTTACAGATTCTTTTCCATTGTAGGTTATTACAAGATACTGAGTATAATTCCCTGTGCTATACAGCAGGTCCTTGTGGTTTATCTATTTTAGATGTAATGCGTCTGTTAACTCCAGATCCCTAATCTATCCCATCTCTTTACTCCTGTGATAATCATAAGTTTCTTCTCTATGTCTAATGTCAGTCGTATCTTAAAAATGCCTTCGAAACAACATCTAGACTGGTGTCTGACCAAACCCCTGGGCACCGTAGTCTGGCTGAAATGACACACGAAGTGAACGATCCCAGTCCCCAGTCTGCAGTGGTGAAGCAGCCTCGCCTAGACCCTCCGTGTTACCAGGGAGAACAGACTCGATTGGGAAACAGCAAAAAAGGTGCACTTCACTCATCAAATCTGAAACGAGCTCCTTGATGTGTTAAATTGCTAGAGTGGATCCCTGGATCACATGTGAAATGAAACATTAATTTTAAAAAGAAATTCATGTGTAAGTGATATCTTGGATCTGGGGGGGAGGTGGGGGAAGGAAAGAAAGTGACCTAGTCACACAGGCAGACTCTCTAGAGGGAGAAGCAAAAACCAGTTCACAAGGAACACGTGTCCCATGTCTCCGAGGCCCCTCGCCCAGCATTCAGGGAAGGAAGGCCCTTGGTCGGGAGGGTGGAGGGTGTCTGAAGGGCAGCCCAGCAGACAGCAGAAGCAGCCTGAAGTGGGCATCTGGCCTCTCTTAATTAGCCCCCATTTTAACAGGCTTGGCTGCCATGTGGGTAGAGAGACACTCACGAGGGTGGCTCCCCCTGTCTGTCCATGCCTGGGGCCCCAGCAAGTGACCTGTGAGTTTGGAAACTCCAATTTCCCTCTCGTATAACATCTGCAAGCGTTCATGTCTCTACCCCGTCCTCCCTTGTTCCTGCTGCTGCGTTAGATCAAGGGACCATTGCCTGGTCATCTCAGGAGGCCCCCTGCCCCTAGACATGGCTTTCCCCCCAGGGTGGCCGGAGGCAGCCTTCTAAAGGGCCAGTCTGATCACTGACCCCTTGCACGTCCTTCAGGGGCTCCCTGTGTCCTCTAGTTTGCTTAGCTGAACAAGGCACCCCGGATAACTCGACCTCTATCTACAGAAAGGAATTACACTTCTTAACCTTGGTGTGGGGTCACTTAATATTAATCAGGGGTTCTTCTGAGCAGAAGTTGGTAGATCCACATGCTGGCTGAATGACATGTTCTGGAAGTCGCTGCCTTACATTCCTGGGAAGTTGCATTCAGGAGTTAGGTTAAAAGTGAAAAGTCATCAGCCAAAGAAAACATTAACAGACACTGTGGCTAAAAGACAGGTTCCCATGGAGAGTTCAAGGAATCCTCGGGTCAGTCGTGAATAAGCCTGTTGACTCGGGGAAAAGTCTGTGAATGGGACACTGAGCCCTTGGCTTGGCTGGTCAGTTTTAAAAGCTTGAAGCCCTGCCCGAGTCACATCGTAAAACCCCTGCCCTCTCCCCTCACCACCCCCACAACTGCATTCATGAGCCGACACCCAGTTTCAGAGACCCACAGGCGCTGAGCTCTGCCGTGTGAACGGGTCCAGGGGAACATGAAAGGGTCCTTGAAAGTGCCCATCCATCTCACCATCTTGGGTCCCTGTCCACTCACCATCTCAAATGCCCATTGATTTTTTTTTTTAGCAGCAAAAGCATTTTGTATCAGAATATAGCCAATCAACAGTGTTGTGGTAGTTTCAGGGGAACAGCAGAGGGGCTCAGCCATACATGTACATGGATCCATTCTCCCCCAAACCTTCTCCCACTCAGGCTGGAAGTGCCCGTTCATCTTGTCTCCCAGCTCCCTGTGGAGGCCTCGACTCGGTGCTCGCCTTTCGGGTTAGCACCGAAGGGTGGGACTGTGCATGTATGCGGAGCCAGGAAACCTTGGCTTCCTGGGCCAATGAACTTTCTTAATCTTACTGAATGCTAAGAAATTCTCTACTCCTCGGCACAGGTAAACTGTCCATGAAGGCTTTAAACCGCACTTGGCGTGTTTGTCCCACAGAATCGTCAGTTTCCCATCTGGTGTAAGCACACTTTAATATCCCCCACTTTAGAAAGCTGGACTCCCTCTTTTGACCCCATGCCCCTTCCGCTGCATCTGCAAGTCTTGTGGGCACTCCCTGCTCTCAGGATCCCAAATCCAGCCCGTTTGCTCCCAGCCCACTCTGGACTTCTCTCATCTAGACCATCTGGGCCTCCTCCCTTCTCCTTGATTCTGTTCCCTCCCTTAGCCACTTCTTTGTTAGCAGTTGGAAGGAGCTTTTCTAAGGCAACTCAGATCACAGCCCCCCACTCTGTCTTCTGTAATCAGAATAAATCCAGTCCCCAGTTGTGGTCCCGCCTCTGGAGCCCTCCACACTCATTCACACCACAGTGCCTTTGCACAAGCTCTGCCTTTGGGCTGGGATGTTCTCACCCCACATCTTTGTATGGTCAGCTTCGTTTCATCATTCGGGAGTCTGCTCGGACATCATCTCAGAGATCTTCCGAGGCACCCTGCCACCATGGCACCTCGCCCTGGTCTCCGCCTCGAGCTGTCCTTGTCTGACTGTCTTCACAGTCTGGAGTCACTTAGGTGCTTGTGGTCTCTCTGCCCAGGAGCAGGCCAGCACTGCAGAGGTGCTGTGTGTCTCTGCCATGAGGATTCCCAGCCAGCAGAGCAGGGCCTGGCCCAGAGTAGGTGCCCGAGTGAATCTTAAGCCCCATGAATGAATTAGAACCACCCCTACCCTGTTCCTAAGTGAGGCGCCTACGCTGGGCTCAGCAAGTGGATGGTTGCCGGCTTGGTATGTGGGCCTGGTGTTGTCATAGCTTCCAACCTCTTGGGAGATACTGAAAATCTGATTTTTTTTTTAAATGTAAAGTTTCCCAACTTTTAAAATACTGTGAGAGCCAAATAAAACATGCCTACAGGCCCCATCCGGTCCAAGGGCCGCCGGCGTGAGAGCTGTGCTCTCGGTTCCCAGTTATTACTGCGGCTCAGCCTTAGCGCTTTGAAGAAGGAGAAAGGGCTGTTTATTTTTGGCCCTGGAACCTGGCATGAACTTGGAATGATAGCTGCCTGAACGCCAAGTGGTCAGGGCTCGCCGTGGGCCTCTGCAAGGGGACGTGTGTGCTTTTCCTCTTGTGATATAAGCTAAAGTCTGGGGCAGTCCCGCAGGCTCGGAGTCTGGGTACCCAGTGCAGATTGGCACACGCAGTCAGGAAGCAGAGCGGAGCAAGGCTTCAGCTCTCAGTTACTCGGCAAGAGGATGAGGCGGTTACATAGCATCACCGACTCAGTGGACGTGAACTTGAGCAAACTCTGGGAGACAGTGAAGGACAGGGAGGCCTGGCGTGCTGCAGCGTTACTAGCCACTGTGCTCCAGAGGCTATTGCAATGTAATGAAATACTCCCAAGTTTAATGGCTCAAAACAAAAACGAACAGTTAGCGCCTCACAGTTTCTGGGGGGCAGGGGTTCCAGGGTAGCCTGGTTGGGAAGTTCTTACTTAGGGTCTCGTGAGGCCTCGCGGAGTTGCAGCCAGGCTATCGGCTTGGGGTGCGGTCATCTGAGGGCTGAGCATCCAAGGAGGCTCCCTTATGTAATGCACAGGTTGGTGCTGATTGTTCATGGGTGGCCTTGGTTCTCTCAACTTGGGTCTCTTGAGCGTCCTTGCAACATGGCAGCCGGCTTCTTCCAGAGCCCGAGAGGCAGAGGAGCAAATGGAAGCCACACCCTGTCACCTCTCCAGAGTCTGCCGTCACAGAGACCAGCTGATTCCTCGAGGGAGGAGGCTACATGTGGATGTGAGTTCCGTGGAGGGCCATCCGGAAGGCTGTTGTGGGCTGAACTGTGTCCCCCTAAAATCCCCTTGTCGATGTCCTAACCCCCAGTACCTCAGAATGTGACTGTTTGAGGAGATGCGCCTTTAAAGCAGTGACTAATTTGAGGTAATATAAGGAGGGCCCTCATCCAGTGTGACCGCTGTCCTCACAGGAAGGGGAGCTCAGGACACGGGCGCACACAGGGAAGACACCGTGAGGGCGCAAGGAGAGGTCGGCCACTTGCAAGAAAGGGATCCTCAGAAGGGGCCAACCCGCAGGATAGCTCCAGCTTCCCGCCTCAGAACTGAGAGGACACAGAAGTCTATTGTTTAAGGCACCCAGTGTGTGTTCTCTGTTACTGCAGCCCCAGGAACTAACACAAAGGCTGATCATCACAGCTTTCAAGCAAAAAAATTAGGAAGAGCAGCAAGGCTGATGACCACGCCAGCTGTCAAAAAAGTGATGCTTTTGAACCATGGTGTTGGAGAAGACTCCTGAGAGTCCCTTGGACTGCAGGGAGATCCAACCAGTCCATTCTAAAGGAGCTGAGTTCTGGGTGTTCATTGGAAGGACTGATGCGGAAGCTGAAACTCCAGTACTTTGGCCACCTGATGCGAAGAGCTGACTCATTTGAAAAGACCCTGATGCTGGGAAAGATTGAGGGCAGGACAAGAAGGGGACTTCAGGGGATAAGATGGTTGGATGTCATCACTGACACGATGGACATGAGTTTGAGTAAGCTCCAGGAGTTGGTGATGGACAGGGAAGCCTGGTGCACTGCAGTACATGGGGTCTCAGAGAGTCAGACACGACTGAGCGACTGAACTGAACTGAACTGAACTGTCATACAAGTTTAAACACAGATCTGGTGTCTCTATTGAAGGCGATGATGCAAAGACATTTCTGAAAGATCTTCAGGCAAGTCAGATCCTTCAGAACTTACAGCTCCTTTTGGGATTCCCCTGGAGGTTCAGTGGTTAAGACTCTGAGCTTCCAATGCAGGGGGCACGAGTTTGATTCCTCGTCAGGGAACTAAGATCCCACGTGTCACGTGGTGCAGCCAAATTTTTTTTAAAAAAGAAAGAAGTTATGGCTCCTGTATTGGAAAAGAAACTGAAAGAAAATTAAAAAGTGGCTGATCAGCGCTGGTCTCAGAGAAACCCCAGTGGAGCAGCATCTGACACAAGAAAGGATACGCCTTCCCACAGACCTGGGCATGGACTCTGGAAGGCAGGCTTCCAGAAAGCTCCCTGGGTGTCCACCATGGCACGTCATTTCCTGCAGCAGTTATACTTTCTGGGTGGGCTCCAGGGGTGCTATTTCCTTAATAAGAGAGTGAGAAAAACCACACAGTGGGTCTCAAAGGCTGGACTAAGGCCACCCCACGGCCAAGTGTGGGCAGGCCTGGACTTTTCAGCCAAAGATCAAGGTGCCAGGGGCTCCCACTGCCAAGACAGTCTAGTAAGAGCAACCCGCCTAATTATCTAAATAAACACAGGTTGTAAAGAGCGATTAAATGCAGTTTCAGTGTGAAACGGTAGCCAAAAATATAAAAATTAAATAGTTGAGTATCTTGTTATCACATGTATTGGGGCGGAGGGTAGTTTGCCAGGTAGAGAGGTGCAAACAAAATCAGGCTGGGAGGGAAATAACCACTTAAAAAAAAAAAAAAAAAGAATCCTGCCAATGGTTCAGCGCTCAGTGTCAACAAGGAAATGGTCAGAGCTACATAGGACCTGAATTACCTTGGGCCTCTTCCTAAAAATACACCGTGGGTTCTTTCACTCTCACCAAGATAAATTCTTTTGCTCCCAGGGTAACTATGAGTGCAGAAGCCTGTCTCTGCAAATCACACTGGTCACAGGACCTGCTGGGTCCAAGAGGATTGTGGTCTTGCAAATAGAGTCTTCCCCACGCTCTTCCTCTGTTAGCCTTAAGAAATATGGTCAGGCACACATCCTAAGAAAATATAAAGTTTCTGGGGCTCTCACATATTTCTGGCAAGAGTGTGAATTGATACAACCCTCCTGAACGGCTTGGCAGCATGTATCAAAAGCTTTAATATTTTGAATACCCTTTGACAAAGCAATCTACTTCCAAGAGTTAGAAACCGTCATGCTCGTGTGCAAGTATTTGGCTCTAAGGATGTTTCACGCACAATTCTTTATGGCATTAAACAATGGAAACCATCGGAACATCTACCAATAGGGTATTGTAAATAGAGCTGGCACATTTATAAAGTGAGAAACTATACAACTCTTTAAAATGATGCTTCTGTTAAAAAATTTTCATAAATATGCTAATAAATGAGGAAAAGCAGCATACAGAGTCATATGTATATGATCCATTGAGGGGGAAGGATATTTAAATATAGAAGTGACTAGAAGGATGCTCTTTAAAGGTTAGCCATTGTTTTTCTTGATTATGGAATTTACTGAGGATTTTTATTTTCCTGGTTTAGCAGTACTTGTGGTTTTCAAGTTTTCGGCTATAAACATGTATTTGAAACAGAAAAAAATAGTAGCTTACAGAAAAAACAATAATAGTTGTTGGACTTCCAAGAATAACTTCATAATTCTTTTGTTACTTCTTTTCAATATAGGTGGCTTATACGGAAGTCATACAGCTCATTCTCAATCTTGAGATGTAGGGTTTTTTCCAATTGATAAATGTGCTAATAATAGATAAATTTCCAATTGATAAATGTCCAAATAATAATAAGGCTCCTAAAGACAGCAAAAATATTCATAATCAACCCTGTGCACCCACAAAGCAATGAAAAATAGTAAAAAAAAAAATGAACTACAGGGGACTGCTGCTGCTGCTGCTGCTGCTGCTAAGTCACTTCAGTCGTGTCCGACTCTGTGCAACCCCATAGACAGCAGCCCACCAGGCTCCTCCGTCCATGGGATTCTCCAGGCAAGAACACTGGAGCGGGTTGCCATTTCCTTCTCCAATGCAGGACAGTGAAAAGTGAGAGTGAAGTCGCTCAGTCGTGTCTGAATCTTAGCGACCCCATGGACTGCAGCCCACCAGGCTCCTCCGTCCATGGGACTTTCCAGGCAAGAGTACTAGGGAGATAAATTAGGAGTTTGGGATTAACAGATACACACTACTATACATAAAGCAGGTAAGCAACAAGGACCTACTGTGTAGCACAGAAAACTACATTCAGTGTCTTGTAATAACCTGTAATGGCAAAGGATCTGAAAAAGAACATATATGTATAACTGAATCACTTTGCTATACGCTTGAAACTAACGCAACATTGTAAATTAATCCTACTTCAATAAAAAATTTTAAGTAAACGGGAAGAAAATTCAAAGGATATATCTTTACTCCTAGATAAACTTCCCATAGCTCCTGGGGCAAATTGAGGTATACAAAAGGATCATTTATCATTACATTTGCAGAAAAATTTACATTTCTGAAAAAAATTACCCCAGAGACACTCATATTTAAAATCTGTCTTCTATCCAGATATG
Organism: Bos grunniens; assembly: GCF_055505025.1. Classification (NCBI taxonomy): domain Eukaryota; kingdom Metazoa; phylum Chordata; class Mammalia; order Artiodactyla; family Bovidae; genus Bos; species Bos grunniens. The sequence continues at coordinate 154,454,101 of NC_141165.1, forward strand.
AATTTTGTTTTTCTTTTTAAGAAAGTTCATTTTGTACGCTTTCATTTCAAACCAATGTAAACTCACAAAAACTTGGAAAGTATCTTAAAATCAATAGGGGGGAAAAATTCTTTCTCATCAGCCAAAAATAGCCCCCTGAGAATCTTAGTGATTCTCCTTCCAGTATTTGTGTGTGTAGTATATAGTATATCTCATCATTCCATATGCCTGTTTTCACTTGAAAGAACCAAAGAAGGCATTTAGTTCAGACTATAAATTATCTAAGTCCCAAAGGCCTTTTGTAGAAGTACCGCTTTCCCATCTGAGGTAGTGGCCCGATGTCAGTCACGGTAACTGACGAACACCGGATGCTGCCACTGGGCCCTCTAAATGTAACCTTCGTGCAGTACTCATGCCAGCCAGTAAATCAGCACTGCTCTCCATATGGTCACTATTCCGCTGAGGAAACAGGCTCAGCGAGGGAGCTCATTCAACCTCAGCGACAGCTGGTGAGAGCAGTTCACATTTATGTGCGCTTTGACTCCTGCAGTTGCTTTGCACAAGTCTCACAGAAAGACGGTAAAAATGATGTTCCTGTAGCTCTGGGGGAGGAACACAGAGTCTCAGGGAGTTGAACAGATAGTAGGTTCTGGGCAAACAGCAGAGAAACCCCAGAGCCCTCCAGGAGCTCCCCATCCAATGACAGATCCAGGCACAAAAGCGGCTAAGGGAACACAACGCGACTCACAGGGAGCGCCCACTGCAGACCCAGCTCCATGCAGCAGCCCGCTCGGTGGGGCAGCCCGTGTCCTGGAAACCCCTACCCTCGCCCCTCAGGCTCGGGGCTGGTAGCCTCTCTCTGCTGTTCCTCCTCAGGGCCCTGCACCATCCTTTGAGGGGTTCATATCCCATTCACGCCTTTGTAAAGTCTCTTTATCAAGCCCACTTTACGTGGTCTGATTTGAGCCCTGGGTGGGCTGCCAGAACACTGTTCAGGCTGTTAGTCTTTACTCTTCACAGAGACATGCTTGATGCTCTGGCACTTCAAAACCTCTCCTTCCATCCTCAATGGCTGCCTGACTTGCTCAGTTTACTTTTCTGTCATTTATGAGAACCCCACCAAATTTAGCCCAGCAAGATGCGTCCTTTAGACTGAAGTATTCAGATGCAGTCAGAAAACAGATGCAAGTTGCCAAGTAGAACTGACCCAGGGGCCAACAAGAGGATGACAGCTTCCGACGGCCCCTCCAGGCAGCTTTTCTCAGCGTAGATTCGAACTCATGGGTCACCCTCCCAGAACACATTCCAAAGCCAGGTGTATGGGATGTTTGCATTTCCTGGTGTCCAGGCCAGTCCACCGGTCCATTCATTGAATTCATCATTGTTGGCTGCCTACCGTGTGCCATGCACTCCAGTGATCAGGCATTGTGGGATTGGACTTGGCAAATAAACCAGAACCTTCATGAAGATATTCAGATCAAGTTCCTTCATAATAATGTTCCTCATCATTTGTTGAGATATACATATTACATACTTTTAGGTATATAACATGGAGAAGGAAATGGCAACCCACTCCAGTGTTCTTGCCTGGAAAATCCAACGGACAGAGGAGCCTGGTGGGCTACAGTCCATGGGGTAACAAAAGAGTTGGACATGACTTAGCAACTAAACCAAACAAGCTATGTTGCAAAAATATGTACATATATATTCATATATATGCCCATATATATACACACACACATTTATACATATATGTTTATATGGTCCATATAAGCATGCTCCATATATTATTATATGTGAGAATATAAAATAAACACATATAAATAAATATATCTAATTTATATGTTTCATATATGTGTGTATGTATTTATTTAATCATTTCCTTAAGATCATTGTCTTCCCACCTCTCTGGTGTTTACCACAGATTCCTGCTTTCAACTGGACTCTTACGGATCTCTAAAATATTAATATAAGAGGGAGAGATGGAACTTCTCTGAGATGTGAGCTTCCCCACCTTTATCTAGCTGCATATTGTTATATAAACAACTTATGATACTAATAATATATCATATTCTCTGTATATTTTCTATGAAATATAAGATGTATAATCAACAACCTATCTCATGAGACACACGAGTGAAACACAGCCTCAGCAGAATGCTTGCTGTTACCGTAACTGAGCTGAACTTTGCAGGGTCTCTAGAATTCTCTCCCTCTCTGTTCCCTGCTGTTCAAGCCCTTAATTCCTCCCAACAGGTATGATTAAAATTGCTTCCAAACCAGTCTCCCTCCCTTTGGTTCCTTGTCTCTCCCAGGGCACCCAATAGCGATGTCCCCAAAGGACGCAAGCATCAGGGTGTTTCTTGGGGCCCCTGGTACTTGCAGAATAGAGCTCAAAGTCTCTAGCTCAGCTTTCAGAAGAAGTTGGACCTTGCTCTCTTTTACTTTTCCTCATCGAGTATTGCAACTTACCTGCCCGCACCTGCTATTCCAGCTCAGGCTCAGCCCTTAGACGCCCGATAAGTGCTTCCGGCTCACTGACTTTGGTGTTTATGCCTTTCTCTCTTGGCCTGCTGGTACCCTGGTCATGCTCCTTCTCCAAGGACCAAGCCCCCTCCTCCGTAAGGCCTGTCTTGGCCACTCTGGTCCCCAGCAATCTCTGCCTCCTCCGACCCCGTCACGTCCTGTCTAAACCATCACTGCTGGTACTCACCCTGTTTCACGTTGCTAGACGGCAGGTCACCTGAATGGGCTCTGTCTTCCAGCCCCATCGCACATCCTGTGGACTCATGGCGGGCTTCTCTCGGTTGTTTTCTTTGGACTGCACATGACACAATGCCTCATTCTCCATACGTGTTCAGTTAATATTTAGTAACGGTGAAGATCTTGTGCCAGAGTGCCGAAAAAGCTGGCCAAATGTTTCTTCATCCATCTGCCCGTTCATTCATTCATCAGCTATTGGATTTCCACAGCTGGTCAGGCCGGAAAAATTAGATGATGAACAAAATAGAAATAGCCCCTGTCCTCACAGTGCTTATGTTCACATAGGAGAGAAGGATTCTCAAAATCAACCAATAACTAAACTGTTTCAAAGAGCAGTAACCAATAACTAAACTAAAGGAGTAAAAGAAAGAGTCTTTATTCAGTGTTTTACACGTTTTGCCTGCTGTGTATGCAAGACCGGTTACATGACTGGGCAGAGGCAGTGTAAAATGCAGATGTAGGCCCCCTTGTTCAAAAATGTATAAGGATTTCTGATGGGCTCATTTGTAGAGACGTGGGTGCACGTAGAGTCTGTCATACAGAGTGAAGTCAAAAAGAGAAAAACAGATATCGCATATTAATGCATATATACAGAATCAAGAAAAATGGTACAGATGAACTTATTTGCAGGGCAGAAATAGAGACATGGATGCAGAGAACTGAAGTGTGGACACAGCTGGGGGAAACGAGAGGGGCAGTGAACTGGAAGAGGAGCATTGACAGATGCACGCTGCTGTGTGTACAACAGTTGATGGGAAGCTGCCACAGCACGGGAACTCAATCATGTGCTCGGTGGTGGCCTAGAAGGCTGGGATGGGGGTGTGGCTGAGTGGAGCGCTCAAGAGGGAGGGGGTGGGTGTATACCTGTAGCTGATTCACGGTGTTGTACGGCAGAAACTAACACAGCATTATGTAAAGCAATTATATTCCAATAAAAACTAAAAAGAAAACAAAATTTTAGTAAATCGCTAATATTATAATATATAACACAATATGATATATAGATAGGTTTTCAGACCATGACAGCAGAGTATTAGAGTAAGCTGATTAAGCCCTTCCAGCACTGCCTGTATAGTATTCAGCCTTCTGTGGGGTGCTTTAATGAGACGGAAAATAATCGAATAATCACAGCTAATCTCCATGAACTGTGAAGTCCGGCTCAGAAAATAACCGAAGCCATACATGGATTCTAACCTAGAAGTTTTTGATGTCTCCTGCCTCTCAGATTGTCTGTCTTACTCGGCTCTGCACGTGTTATCCAGGAGATGTTACGGGAAGCAGAGGTGCAAAGTCCTCGTCAACAACCACCATTTCGGAAGCCCCTGTCTGCCAGGAGTGAAAAAATATCTCTCGGTCTTCTACGCGTGTGGTAAGGATACACCCTCCGCCAGCCGTTTGGAGATTTTGCCTCCTGGGGAGGCGGTGGTCGTGTGAACAGAAGGAGGTTTGGAGCAACAAGTCATGGCATCTGCCCAACACACCCTGACACTGTGTTGTCTTCTCTCACACTCATGAGGCTTCCTCCTGTCCTTTATCCTCGTTTATAATGTCCATGTCATAAGCGATAGAATTTTCTTGGGTCAAAGGTGCTTTTAGCTGGACTTCCCTGTGGTTCAGTGGTTAGGACTCTGCCCTTCCACTGCAGGGGACATGGGTTCGATCCCTAGTAGGGAAACTAAGATCCTGCATGCCACATGGCCAAAAAAAAAAGAAAAGTGATTTTAGTAATCAGATTGGCAGCAAGAGGGGAGGGAAGGAGAAGAATAAGGAAACGGGATAAAGCGGATGTCACCGAGAAGAACGATTTTAATCTGAGTTCTCAGGAGGCTCTAGAATTTATAGATACGTCATGTAAGTTCACGGAGTATTGCTTGACTCCTAGTTAATCTTCCAGTCTTGCGTTTGGGCCCTAAAATGACTAATTCTCAGGACTGCCAATAGCCATTTTATCGATGTATCCCTGGGGTTAAGCCAACAGATCAAATGCTTACCTATAGCCTTTAAATATGTTACATGACAGCCTTACTTTTTTTTCCTAGTGTCTTCCAATCATAAAATGAAATTCTTGGTTCAATTGATTCCAATTTTATAAAGCGACATTTATAAATCAAGTGTTAATTACCCCCTGAGGGCACCTTGGATTTCTAGTTTGTAATCCTGACACGTGGACTGCTGAGGGGTTTTTGTTTCTGTTTTCAAATAAGTATAGAAGCAAAGGAAAAGCAAAGAACGTCGTAACTGAAGAACCCAATACTTGTGCTCATGGAAACCTCTTTCTCCCTGCCAGGTACCCCTAGCCTTTTCTTCTTCTTCTTTTTTTAAACAGCTTTATTGAGCTATAAATCACAAACTATACAGTTGACCCCTTAATCATACAAATCAGTGGTCTCAATAGAGTCACAGCATTGTGCAACTCCCATTGCAATTAACTTAAGAACATTCTTGGGAATTCCCCAGCAGTCCAGTGGTTAAGATTCCAAGCTTCTACTGAAGGGGTAGAAGTTCGATCCCTGGTCAGGGAACTAAGATCACATATGCACAGTCAGTAAAATAAATGAAAATTTTTAAAAATTTAAGAACAGTCTCATCACATCCCAAAGAAACCCTGGACCCTTTAGCAGTCCTCCCCCAATCCACCCCTCGCCCCCTAGTCCCACCTCAAGCAACCACCACTTCCGATCTTATGGATTTACCTCTTCTGGACATTTCGTATGGATGGAGTTGGACAATGTGTGATTCTCTGTGACTGGCTTCTTTGCCTAGTATGTCCTCAGGGTGCATCTATGGTGGAGTACATGCCAGTACATCATTCCTTTTTACAGCTCAATAATATTTTGTTGCAACCACAGCATTTTATATCCTGAGCTAAATATGTCCTCTGCAATATCAGAGCTGGAATAGGTACAGTGAAGTAACTACAGAAATACAGTCCCAAAATAATAGCGCCCACATTCACGTTCCAGGAGGCACAGTTTGATTTGCCTTCCAGTCTTTACTGGTTCCCGTGTGAAGCAGCTCTGGGTAGCCTGGAACCTATTCTGGTTGAGTTTCCTCAAGAAACTCAAGAAGTCACATGTGTGTTCTAAATCGCTTCAGTTGTGTCCGACTCTGTGTGACCCCGTGGACTGCAGCCTTGCCAGGCTCCTCTGTCCATGGGATTCTCCAAGGCAAGAATGCTGGAGTGGGTTGCCGTGCCCTCCTCCAGGGGATCTTCCGCACTCAGGGATGGAGCCTGCGTCTCTATGTCTCCTGCATTAGCAGGCAGGTTCTTTACCACTAGCGCCACCTGGGAAACCCCAAAAAGCTGCATAGATCAGTCTGAAGTTCCAGTAACTGCAGGTCTCTCTAGCTGAGCATGGAAGGAAGGGCAGGACGGTAACCTGCAAGTAAGGTGGGTTTCCTGATGTGCCTTCATGGGCGAGGCGAGGGCCGTGCCCAGGCTGAGGCTCCTTTTAGCTAAGACAGGGTGGGCTTTCAGGACCTGAGGAGTCACACGTCCCAGCCCAAGCTTCCTCTCCTTCATTCACTCGTTCAGCACGTTGTTGGTATGTTTTAGTTAAAAAAGAAAAGACGCCGTTATGAATTATCAGTGGAGGAAGAGAGATGCGCTTAATGGCTCAGTTGTGTCGGGCTCTTTGTGACCCCATGGACTGTAGCGTGCCAGGCTCCTCTGTCCATGGATTCTCCAGGCAAGAAGTGGGTTCCCGTGCCTTCCTCCAGGGGAAAGGATTGAACCCAGGTCTCCCACATAGCAGGCAGATTCTTTACCATCTGAGCCATGAGGGAAGCCCTGGGGGAAGAGAGATGAGCATTAAACAAATCACCAGAGAAATCTGTCTTTACCCGCTGTGATGAATGATGATGCTTCAGCAAAGGGCAGGATGGGACTTCCCTGGTGGCCCAGTGGCTAGGACTCAGCTCCCAGTGCGGGGGCCCCGAGGTTAGACCCCTGGTCAGGGAGAATCCACATGCCGCAAGTAAGACCCAGTGCAGCCAAATAAGTTTTATTTGTTTGTTTTAAGGAAAGGCCAGGATGCTGTGCAGAAGGATAATGGTAGAGGGGCCTTTTAGTTTGTGGGGAAGGTGGAGAAATCTTCCACAGAGAACCTTCCTTGGGGGTGAATTTGCCCCTGTGCTCTGAGGGGTGGGGAGGCGTGAGCTGGCAGATGCTGAGTGGGAGAGGAGGGGTGAGTGGGTGAGGACGGAGGTGGGTAAGATGGTACAGGAGGGGGCCAGAATCAGGTCCTGTGAGGCCTGGGAGGAGGTGCCAGTGGGAGACTTGTTCGATGATGATGTTTAGAGTCTTAAAGGACCGCTCCAGCTGAAAGAGGGTGGGCTGGATGGGATGGACGCAGAGACCAGTTCGACTGGAAGCGGGCTAGAAGACATGGTAAACATTGGGCGGATTGGAGAGGTTTGGGAAAGTAGGAAGATAATTTGAGACCCTGGAGGCACCTGGCCTATTTGGAAAGATTGGGGTCCAGAGAAGGTGGCGAGGGCCAGAGGACATGTCCTTTCTCACCATGGGGGTGGGAGCAGACACTCTGGAAATGGATGGAGGGACGGCTTGGAGCTCCAACTGCGTGGCTCCCGTCTTCTCAAAAGAAGTGTGAGCCGGGGTGGTCGGCTGTGAGGATGGGGCAGCGGGGAGGGGAGAGGGGATAGAGGAGGTCAAAGTCTGAAGTGAGGGCTGTGGGGGCCGGAGGACAGGCTGACTTCAGGAAGGATGGTGGTGATGTGAGCTGGGTGTGCCGAGGGCCTGCGGGGTTAGTGGTCCAAGTTCTCGGGGACGCTGGTTGGTGGGTACATCCAGCCGGATGCATGAGGGCTGGCGGGGAAACAAGGGCTCCTCGGATGAGGTCAGAGGATGGCAGGGGAGGCATCTGAGTGAGTTCATTGGAGGATAGGAGGCCGAGGTCAGAGAGGGGGCTTTGCTTTTTGGTTTCAGATGTGGGACCATGGACAGTTCCCCCCTTGTCTTCCCTGTGGTTCTCCAGGAGTTATTCTAAAGGGGAGGGGGTGACTCTCACTCTCTGAGCAACTCAGGGTCCCCAACCTCTCCTCCCTGCTCCCCCATCCAAACAGATGCCTTCTCAGGCAACTTCTCATCACTTCTAATCACCTTCTAAGTGGTTGACATTTTAAAATCATTTCTCCCCTTGACGGATGGGTTGTCACTGTGAAACTCGAATCATTAGAAAGTGATTTGCAATGTCTGTGTATTTTTTTTAGATCACCGAATGGGGCGTGGAATGGGGGCATTTTATGTTTAAAAAAAAAAAAAACATATTCCCACTAATGTGGAAGTTCATACAGAAAAGAAGGAAGTCAGGAATTAATTTCTAAGCGGATCTGTCTTACTCCTTTGGATATGAGCGAAGAAACCGATTTGAGCTGGTTTAAGCCCGAAGTGAGTTGGTTGGGGAGGTAGCCTACGGGTAGAAAGCCATCTTCAGAAGCCAGACCAGGAAAGAAAGCCTCAGGGCGGGACTAAACTGGAACTTCGCGAGCATGGAGTCTCTCTGTCTGTGTGTCTCTCTGCTTCTCTCTCTCCCCTCTACGGCTTTTCTCTGAGCCTGGGCTAGATGGCATACAGTCATCCCCACAACCCAGGCGATTCTTACGTTACACTTTTCTGTCCTAACAATTTATAAAGACTACCAATCTGGCAACTTCCTTCCAAATTCCTACCAGAGAGCTGTTTCTTTGGCTGGACTGGGGTCAGGTAGCCCCCTCCTGTGATCTGCCTTGGCCAGAGACCATGTGACATGATATGATTATAAACTTGGCTGCCAGAGAGCGGCCCAGCCAACTTCCCACCCTAAACAAGATGCTCTTACATAAGAGCCTCAGGGAAGTGAAGGAAAGTCGCTCAGTCACGTCTGACTCTTTGTGACCCCAGGGACTATACAGTCCATGGAATTCTCCAGGCCAGAATCCTGGAGTGGGTAGTCTTTCCCTTCTGCAGGGGATCTTCCCAACCCAGGGATGTAACCCAGGTCTCCCACATGGCAGGCGGATCCTTTACCAGCAGAGCCACCAAGGAAGCCCAAGAATACTGGAGTGGGTAGCTATCCCTTCTCCAGAGGATCTTCCTGACCCAGGAATCGAACCAGGGGTCTCCTGCATTGCAGGCGGATTCTTTACCCACTGAGCTATCAGGGCCAGGAAGGTCCACCCCACTGATGTCTGTTCCAATACCCGGCTTCTAACTGTGGTCTCCACTGCCCAGCAATCTTGAGGTGCCCACCCAGTACCCCACTCCTTGGGTTGGGGTGTGGGTGAGCACTGTGTTCCTTGCCCTCATGGGATGGAATGTGGTGATTCCAGACCCCGGTGATGTAGCAGACCAGGAGGGCTTCCCAGGGGAGTGGGTCAAGTGAGACCAGGTGAGTAAGAGTCAGCAAGGTGAAGGGCAGGCAAATACTGGGAGGTGAGCACAGGGCTGAGGGCCCTCGGAGATGGGAGACTGAGGATTGGCTTGTAGCTGAGGGCACCTGGTGGCTGAGACGGTAAAAGAATCCGCCTGCAGTGCAGGAGACCTGAGTTCAATCCCTGGGTTGGGAAGATCCCCTGGAGAAGGCAGTGATAACCCTCTCCAGCATTCTTGCTTGGGAAAATCCCACGGACAGAGGAGCCTGGTAGGCTACAGTCCAGGGGTCACAGAGAGCTGGACATGACTTAGCAACTTAACACTAAGGGCAGAGGGGAGCCTTTGGAGGGTTTTTTCTGGGAACGTAAGTAATTTGCATTTTAATAAGAACATGCCTCCTATTTTTTGGCTTCAGTTAATCCTGCTTCTCCCTCCCTCACTGCTCCTTGGCTGGGCTAGAGTTTCAGCCTCTCCGTGTACCCTCAGGGGAGTGATCCAGGGTGCAGGCCTTTTGCTCTTTGAACTGTAGGCGGCGGGTCTGGCTGATGTCAGACCCTTGGTCATAGATTGTGCTGGGAGGTGTTTTGCTTGAGCACTCTTTTGCTCTGTTTTGAGCACTCTTTTGCTTTGCTTTGCTTGAGCACTCTTCTTTAATGCATGAGGTCCTGGCTCTCAGTTTTTATCCAATTTAGTTATTAGCCACACTTCTTGGGTGGGATTAGGTTTTAGACTTTCTTCCTAATAGGAGGAGGCAGACCCAGAGAACTTGATCAGCTTTTCCCCTCTCCTTCTCGGAGACGACTTCTCCCTGGGCCCAAAGCCAGTGATCCTGAGGGTCACTGAGAAAGAGGAACATCCCGCATCCCTGCCCTGACAGTTTCTGAGAGGGACAGGAAACATGCGGACCTCATGAGGAGTCTGAGGCTCCTCCCAGGAGGTGGGCACCAAGAGGATGTGGGGACAAGAAGGATGGTGGTGCCAGAATGCGGGGTACCTCCTTCAGTAGGTGCTGGCATTGGGGGACAGGAGGGATAGAAAGTGCTGGGACTGAGGACAGGAGGAATGGGTGGTGCAGGTTTGGGACAGGCAGGATGAGGGGATGCCAGGATTCGGAGATGCCCGTGCAACGTGGGTGCCTAGTGAAAAACAACAACAGTAAAGCAGAGGTCTCTTTTGTCTCTGATGTGAAAAATTACTTGGGGCTCTCATTTCAACCCGTGGAGGCTTCTTTATTAAAGCTGCTCTGGTCCAGGCTTGACACAGACTCATTTAGGGTGAAAATAAATTCGGGAAGGGGGCCTGCCTAAATTTAGCAAACCATTGGAGCCCATTAGAATCATCATCTCTGGTTTTATGTAACAGACTTGAGAGGGACGATCTGAGTGGGAATCGCTTTGTGTCTTGGTGGTGATGGTTGTTCAGTCACTCAGTCGTGTCCGGCTCTTTGGGACCCCGTGGACTGCAGCCCGCCAGGCCTCCCTGTCCTTCACCATCTCCAGAGCTTGCTCACACTCACTGGGTCAGTGATGCCATCCAACCGTCTCATCCTCTCCTTTATCCAGTTGCCAGAGGCTGAATGTCCCCGTGTCACAGAAGAGAGCAAGGGCATGTATGAGTGAGACTAGGAATTGAAGCGTCACTCTTGACTAGGTGATCGTGCGTCTCTGAGCCCCAGTTTCCCATCTGCAGGGATGGGGGTGTTACACATCTTCGCTAAGAGGACTGCACGAGAGGCGTGATTTAAATGCTGAGCACAGGAGCCCACGCTCAGTGGGAGCTCCATGAAAAGTGGTTTGCTGGCTCCCCCAGTCGTTCAGACAGTAAAGACTTCACCTGCAATACAGGAAACCCAGGTTTGATCCCTGGGTCTGGAAGATCCCCTGGAGGAGGGCATGGCAACTCACTCCAGTATTCTTGCCTGGAGAATTCCATGGGCGGAGGAGCCCGGTGGGCTGCAGTCCAAGGGGTCACAAAGAGTCAGACAGGACTGAGCAACTAACACTTTTCACCTCAAATGGAGATGGGTTTGTGGGGTGGTAGTAATTCACACCCAGTGTCTGTCCTTATTCTGAATCAGTTTGAAACAGGACATACGAGAATCTGACAGGTGTGTTTATAACTGTTGTTATTTTAAAGGTCCGAAAAGATTCTCCCACCTTGAGAGCCATTTTCCAGCAGTAAATGGGCAAGTTCCCTGTAGCTATAGCATGTGGAAAAAGTGAAAGTCGCTCAGTCATGTCCGAGTCTTGTGACCCCATAGACTATACAGTCCATGAAGTTCTCCAGGCTAGAATACTGGAGTGGGTGGCCTTTCCCTTCTCCAGGGGATCTTCCCAACCCAGGGATCGTACCCAGGTCTCCCACATCACAAGCGGATTCTTTACCAGCTGAGCCACAAGGGAAGCCCAATCTATAGCATACACAGGCAATTCACGTTTTATTCTGCAAAACTCATCCCACAATGTCCTTCATTTCTGAGCAGTCCGTCTTTCCTGCATTGAAAAGCCTCTGGCATTTTCAGGGATCCCAGCTCTCCTCCTACTGTATCTTGAGAACAAGCCAAGAGATGAGACATGGGAAAGAAGCACCACTCCTGCAGAGAAAGCTCACGCCTGCCGAGGGATCAGGGTGCAGAAGTGATGGAGAGCCTGTTTCATCAGAAAGCACCCGGGGCAGCACAGCTCAGCTCTCCGGGGTACCACCAGGGGTCCTGGGACCAGCAGTGGGCTTGTTGGCCAAGGGGCATTCCTGGGGAAGGGCTGGGCAGTGTCCACCACCTCCAGTAATGTCACCGTGCCGCCCTGAAAAGTGACCCCTGCTGCTGACGCTCACAAAGGCACCAGGGCCTCCTGCTCGTGGAATATTCACAATGTAGGAACGTCCTGGGACATCCCCCAGAAGACTTCTGTTAAGCACGTTGAGAAAGGAAATGAGGTTTTCTTGCTGCTAGAAATGTCTTACCAGCGCTTTTGCAAAAAAAAAAAAAAAAAAAAAGTCAGCACAGTTGAACTTGCCCAGTTTGTATTGGCTTCATTTCTATTTCCCGTTGCCACTTCTCCCAGATCCCAGCTGGGCTGAAGAACAAATAAAAATAAACAGTTTTCTGCAGCAAAAACACTTGGCTCCCTCTCCCTTCTCCCAGCTGGGCTGCAGTGCGGGGGTCTTCAGAACTTGTGCTTTGCCCTCCTGTTTTGACTCCTGCCACCATCACGTCTGCCTTGCCTGGAGGGTCTTGAGATCTGGATAGTTTATTCTTAGGGTCAATTTGGCAGACTCTTGAACCATCTTCCATAGGAGTCTATTACACTGCCCTCTCTCTTTATCTTTTTGTCATCCTTTCTTACAGTACAGAGAGCTGCCATTCTAGCACAGAGCCTTCGAATTCTCTGTAGGCTTATTAAGAAAGCGATGAGTTAAGAGCTGTGGGCAGAAAGCAGAATTGCAGCTGGGAGAGGTCAGTGGTGGGTTTTGAGTTAGTTCCATTCATTTTGTTTCACTGTATCTCAGGGAAGTTGATGTTCAGCATTAATGCTCTTGAGGTGTGATTTACATACCTTAAAATTCACCCAGTTCATGTAGAAACAATTCAGTGATTTCTGGTAAACATTCAGAGCTTTTCAGCCTTAACCAGGCTTCCCAGATGGCTCAGTGGTAAAGAATTCGCCTGCCAAGGTAGGAGACCCCTGGGTCAGAAAGATCCCACAAAGAAGGAAATGACAACCCACTCCAGCATTCTTACCTGGGAAATCCCATGGACGGAGGGGCCTGGGGCCACAAAGAGTCGGACACGACTGAGCATTTACACAAGTGCAGCTTTCACCACACTCCAATTTTAAAACATATCCATGATCCCCCAAAGTTCCCTCGTGGGCACATGTGGTCAGTCCCATCCCCACCTCGGTCTTGTGTATGCTCAGTCGCTCAGTCCTGTCCTACTCTTTTGCAACTCCCTGGCCTGTAGCTCGCCAGGCTCTTTTGTCCATGAGATTCTCCAGGCAAGAATACTGGAGTGGGTTGCCATTTCCTCCTCCAGGAGATCTTCCCGACCCGGGGATGGAGCCTGTGTTTTCCTTGTCTCCTGCAGTACAGGCAGATTCTTACCACTGAGTCAGTGGGAACTACTAATTTACTTTTTGTCTCTATACACTTGACTTTATCTGGAGACTTTATATGAATGGAATCATACCGTATGTGGTCTTGTGTCTGGCTTCTTTCACTGAGCGTAATGTTTTTGAGATTTATCCATGTTGTAGCAGTCGGCCTTCTGTACCTGTGGGTTCCACATCCATGGATTCAACCAACCACAGAACTGAACATATTTGAAAAAAAATTCCTGGAAATTCCAAAAAGCAAAACTTGAATTTACTCCACATTGACAACTATTTACAATAATACATTTACATTGTATTTATGACTATTTACATTGTATTAACTATTATCAACATTCAGAAAACTAAGATCATGGCCATCTGGTCCCATCACTTCATGGAAAATAGATGGGGAAACAGTGGAAACAGTGTCAGACTTTATTTTTTGGGGCTCCAAAATCACTGCAGATGGTGATTGCAGCCATAAAATTAAAAGACGCTTACTCCTTGGAAGGAAAGTTATGACCAACCTAGACAGCATATTAAAAAGCAGAGACATTACTTTGCCAACAAAGGTCCGTCTAGTCAAGGCTATGGTTTTTCCAGTGGTCATGTATGGATGTGAGAGTTGGACTGTGAAGAAAGCTGAGCGCTGAAGAATTGATGCCTTTGAACTGTGGTGTTGGAGAAGACTCTTGAGAGTCCCTCGGACTGCAAGGAGATCCAACCAGTCCATTCTAAAGGAGATCAGTCCTGGGTGTTCATTGGAAGGACTGATGCTGAAGCTGAGACTCCAATACTTTGGCCACCTCATGCGAAGAGTTGACTCATTGGAAAAAACCCTGATGTTGGGAGGGATTGGGGACAGGAGAAGAAGAAGGGGACAACAGAGGATGAGATGGCTGGATGGCATTACCGACTCGATGGACGTGAGTTTGGGTGGACTCCGGGAGTTGGTGATGGACAGGGAGGCCTGGCATGCTTCGGGTTCATGGGGTCGCAAAGAGTCGGACACAACTGAGCGACTTCACTTTCACTTATGACTATTTACATTGTATTAAGTATTGTCAGTAACCTAGAGATGGTTTAAAGTATATAATAGGATATTGGGTGGGTTGCATACAAATCAGATGCCATTTTATATGAGGGAATTGAGTGCCTGTGTGTTCTGGTATCCAAGGTGGGTCCTGGAAGCAAACCAAGAAGACCCCAGTGATTGGATGCCACTCCTTGCTATTGCTAAATATATTCTATTGGATAGATATACCATATCGCTAAGTCTTGTCTGGCTCATTTGTAACCCCTTGGACTATAGCCCACCAGGTTCCTCTGTCCATGGGATTTCCCAGGCGAGAATACTGGAGTGGGTTGCCATTTCCTTCTCCAGGGGATCCTCCCGAAGGCAGGGATCGAACCTGCAGCTCTTACATTTCATTCTTCCCCACTGAGCCACCAGGCTAGCCAACTAAATATTGTTCTATGGGATAGATGTACCATATCTTCTTTATTTGTTCTCCATGTTTTTGTTTTTTTTTTTTAATACTGCAAGATAGACCTTTCTGGGACATATGATGATCGTATGGGTACCACTGGTGTATCTGTGTGAGTGTGTTGGACAAGCAGAGTGAATGATATATGTACTGATTAGAAAATTGATCTTTTTAATCTTATCTACAGGACATTTTAAAGATCTGTTTAAGTGTCCAAAGTATCTAAAATATCTCTTTTTGGTTTTCAGTTCCCAAGAATATACTCACCGCAATTGACCCATCAGTTGCTAATCTAAAACCTTCTGTGAAGCAGAAAGATGGCGACTATGGTAATGTTTATGGCTTACTATCAGGATTTCTCGTTAAGTGAAGGTGAACAGCCCCACGTGACCACAGGTGGATGCCCATGGTTAGGATACAAAGGGCCCTCAGGTGTGTGAGCTGCCAGCTCTGAGAATGGCAGAGCTGTGGCAGATGGTTACTCATGGTGGCCAGCCTGTGGTGTTTTGAACTATAAGTAGGGTAAATCCTCCTGTTCCCCTTCATTTCCTAAAGGAAAAAAATCACCTTGAAAAAGGAGATCTGCTCAGAAGTAAATCTGGGGTTCCTCGATTATCTGATGGGCTTGGAAAGACGATCCCATTTGGGAACCTGAAGGGTTAGACCCAGGCTTGGCCTGCAGACCTCCATCCATACATGCCCTTCTGCCTGAGGCTTTCCCTGGGCTTTGGTAAATAAGAGAATGAACATTTTGGGTTTCTCTTTAAAATCAAATCTAGAATGGAATTTAGACTCTTGGGGCTCCTAATAGAAACTACAGAGGCCCCCAAGACAGTCTGTGTAAGATGTTGTACTTTGTGGGTTGAGAGTTGGTCTTATGTTACTTGAATTCCATTTATGAAGTCTTTTCCCTCTAAGTATAAAAGTAAAGTATGCTTGATATGGAACGCACAGGAAAATATCAAGAAAACAGAACTCCTCTCTAGTCTCAAAGCCTAGGATGACTACTGTTAATATTCTAGTTCTGCCCCTCCAACTCTCCACCAGGTTCTGCCTCTCTCACCCTCTCTGCTCTTTCTAACAGGGCTCCTACAAGGTTCCCATGAATATCCTGGCCCCCTTGCAGTGGAAACCCTGAAAACCTGAAAACCCTATCTGACATTCCCAGGGGTCCCAAGAGCCCATAAGCTGCCCCATTAGGGGCCTGAAAACCCTATCTAACATTCCCAGGGGTCCCGAGAGCCCATAAGCTGCCCCATTAGGGGCCCCCTAAGCTCCATCGCAGCAACCTAACCAGGCATCTGAAACCAGATCTGCTCTGCATTTTGCTATCATTTCCAAAGACGTTTCCAGCCAACCTCCCTCCATAATTCAAGGCCTTCTTATCTGTGGTCAACAGAGCAGACAGCAGTTCTATAGTTAAGTGGGACATTATTAAATCTCCCAGAGGTATGATGAGTGCCATTGCCTTTAGAATGGAAAAAAAAATGTCTTCCTTTCTGCAGTACAGTGGATGAATGAAGCTGGAACCAACACATTTTAGAATTTCTAAATCCCTTTCATGACTTAATATTTTCAGACTGTCTACTAAAATGCTCTCTGGCTTGCTGCTGCTGCTGCTGCTGCTAAGTTGTTTCAGTCGTGTCCAATTCTGTGACCCCATAGACGGCAGCCCACCAGGCTCCCCCGTCCCTGGGATTCTCCAGGCAGGAACACTGCAGTGGGTTGCCATTTCCTTCTCCAATGCATGAAAGTGAAAAGTGAAAGTGAAGTCTCTCAGTCGTGTCCGACTCTTAAGCGACCCCATGGACTGCAGCCTACCAGGCTCCTCCGTCCATGGGATTTTCCAGGCAAGAGTTCCAGAGTGGGCTGCCATTGCCTTCTCTGCTTTCTGGCTTAGTCATCCCTAATTTTGTCCACTTATTGGATTTCTGTGACTTTTTATTTATGATGGCAGTCCTGGTTTAGGAACAAAGTGAAAACTAGGAACAGTTGTGATTAATCAGCCTTGCAATTTTTTTTTTTTTTTTTTATGAAACAGGCGTAGACCCTGACCCAAGGGAACCGAGGGTTCTGAGGAAAGATGGTGTGATTGTCAGCCACTCGTTGGCAGCATTTGCTTACATTAGAGGTAGGTAATTGAAAACTTCCTAGATGGATTTACTGAATTCTTATTCACAAATGCTCTATTTAATTGTAACGCTTGGATGGCTAAAGAAAGCAGGGAACTTCCCTGATGGTCCAGTGGCTAAGACTCTGCACTCCCAGTGCAGGGGGCCTGTTGGATCCCTGGTCAGGGAACTAGATCCCACATGCTGCAACAACAACAAAAAAAGGTCCCGCATGCCTCAACTAAGTAAGACCCAGCACAGCCAAATAAAATATTATAGAAAACAGACTTTAAATTTGACACAGCAACTGCAGTCTTCTACAGTCCAGAAGCACAGAGATCTGAATTTAGGTACTGGTCCCACTGGCGATCAACAAGAGAACCACAAAAGCTTAAGTCACACTCTCCAGCAGCTGGTCTCCAGGGGAATTTTCCGCTTTGCAAAGTAGGAAGCTGAGGAATGCATTTTCCGGCTCGAAAACTTGGGAAGGGCACAGGATTATTGAATTCCACCCTTGGCTGGAAGAACACTGAGCCGAAAGATGACTTAACAAAACAGGTCGTGGTCTGTGGAGGCAGAGACCCTTTCTGAGTCACCAGCGTTACTGCTTGCGGTTGCCAGGGTTTCCCTGGATAATCTTCCCCTCAAGGATCAATCAGACTCCATCCTCCCTAATTAGCGGAGCCTGAATGGCTCTTCTGCAAGGGAATGGTGCACACCGTCTTTCCTCATCAGCCTCTCTGCTAACCTCTGGATGGGCCGTATTTTGGAATGTTGACTGCAAGTTTCGGCAATGCCTGCCTGACTCTGTTCAGGGAGCCAAAACTTCCGAAGACTTTTGTGAAATACGTGGTAACAGAATGCATTATGGCATGACTTATTTGAGCCCTTGCCAGACCTGGGGCTATTTGGAGTACGCCTTCTGTAGAGGATAAGAAAGGCTTGAGGAAACACCTCAATCCAGGAGCTGGTATTCCAGCTTGGGACCTTCTTACCAATATTCTCCCTGTGTGGTGGTTGTGTGGTTGTTGAGAATCCTCTCCTTTCTAACCACCATCCCACTTCTGTTCCTGATAATTGTCAAACTTAAGCGATGTAAGGGATTTTATTGTTGGAAATATCCCATATTTTCAGAGTCCTTAGAGAGCCCCTTGGTGGAAAGGCAACATGGAAATGCTTCACACAGAGAAGTGGTGACAAGGCTTGTGTGCTGTGGCCACTCTCGGCTGTGCCATTGGCCTCAATAACTGTCTTGTTCAGCTCAGGCGGCCTTAACAAGAGACTGTGGACTGGGTGACTTAAACAACAGAAACGTGTTTTCTTCCTGGCTTGAAGGCCATGATTAAGGTTCCAGCAGGCTTGGTGCCTAGTGAGGGCTGTCTTCGTGGCTTGTAGACAACCTTCCCCGTATCCTCACACAGCAGGGAGGGAAAGAGAGAAAGAAAACACTAGATGTCTCTTCTTTTTTTTTAACTGAACTACAGTTGATTTAATGTATTGTGTTAATTTCTGCTGTAATCAAAGTGATTTAGTTATACATATATTAATATACGTACTCGTTCTTTTTCATGTTCATTTCCATTATGGTTTATCACAAGCTATAGTAGTGTAATTAATGTAGTTCCCTGTGCTATACACTAGGATCTTGTTTATCCATCCTATATATAATAGTTTGCATTTGCTAATCCCAAACTCCCAGTCAAACCCTCCCCCACCCTTCCCCTCCCCCTTGGCAACCACAGGCCCATTCTCTATGTCTGTGAGTCTGTTCTGTAGATAAGTTCATTTGTGTCGTATTTTAGATTCCATTTGGTGTCTCTTCTTATAAGGACACTAATCCTGTTGGATCAGGGCCCCACCCGTATGACCCCATTGAAACTTAATTACCTCCTTATAGGTTCTGTCTCCAAATATAGTCACACTGGGGGTTAAGGTTTCAGTGCATGAATTTCAGAGGTTACAATAAGTAGTAATGACCCTCAGTGAGGGACTCATCCTCTCTTCTGCACACAAGGAAGCTGAGACTCAGAGGACTTGATCCATGTGCCTGAGGACACTGAGTGGCTAGCAGCAGGGCAGGATCTGACTCAACAGATACAAAACCTACCCTCCAGCTTCTCCAAGAGAGACATGTGCCCTTCAGAATTTTGAAGGATGGAAACCTAATATCCTTGAGAGGTCTGAATTAGCTTCTCTCCATCCCTATCTCTCCTCTTGCACACTTATTACTCCAAGGAGTCATTTTTGCTGTTGTTCAGTTGCTCAGCCGTGTCCAACTCTTTGCGATCCCATGGACTGCAGTACACCAGGCTTCCCTGTCCTTCGCCATCTCCTGGAGTTTGCTCAAACTCATGTCCATTGAGTCAGTGATGTTATCTAACCATCTCATCCTCTGCTGCCCCCTTCTCCTTTTGCCCTCGATCTTTCGAAGTATCAGGGTCTTTTCCAATGAGTCAGCTCTTTGCATCAGGTGGCCAGAGTATCGGAGCTTCAGCTTCAGCTTCAGCATCAGCATCAGAAGTCATTGGAGAGATTTACTTAATAGGCACCCATCTCTTCACTAGACATTAAGGTTTCAACTGCAGATGTTTGTCA
This sequence comes from Bos grunniens, assembly GCF_055505025.1. Taxonomy (NCBI): domain Eukaryota; kingdom Metazoa; phylum Chordata; class Mammalia; order Artiodactyla; family Bovidae; genus Bos; species Bos grunniens. The sequence continues at coordinate 154,473,500 of NC_141165.1, forward strand.
TCCTCATCATTGCCATATCCTAGTGATTGAGACAGAGCTGGCACCGAGTAGATGCACAGTTAACAGTTAATTAATGACCAGATGGTGAGTCCTCCTCTGGTCTCATGAGCTATCCTGTACCTTATCAACACTGGTATTTGCTATTTGTAAGTATCCAATTTTTAAGGAACGTACAGACTCGGTGGATTATTGGGTTTTATCAAGGGATGCTTAGGCACGTTCTAAGGCCAAGCCAAAATTTCATGTTAAAGAGAAAGAGACTCTGAATGTGCTGTGTCAGGTGTTAATGAAATGGAGCTGCCACTAGAAGTTCATTCATCAAATCACAGAGGCTCACAAAGTCTTAGGGGGACAGGGGCCTCTGACCCTGCCTGTGAATTTCCTGGGCATGTTACTCTCTGGGTGGTTCTTCTGAATGGTCCCCAGCTCACAGCATCCTCCTCACTGGTTAGGCCAGCACATTGCAGTGAAGGGCAGGACCTTAGGCTGAGCCGTTTCAACACAAGCATCTCATGATGAGAGTATCACCATCAGCATCACTAGAAAGTGGTGCCTCAGCCAGCTCTCAGTGGCATCTTCATCCTCCATGTAGGGATGTGATCAGAAGGCTGGTCTGGGCTCCCTGGACACCCACTGAGAGGAGGAGGCCCTCCTACTGGAGAGGTCCCAACAGAAGCTACCAAGAGTGAGCTGGGAGGATTCTGGCAAAATCACCGAATAGACGATGGACTGAGCAAATCAAAAGGACACGTCCTCAGGTCAGGCTACGGATAGCTTGGCCACACTAGTGCCTCCGAGTGCACGTGGGAGACCGACAGACTAGAACCCAGAGTCAAGGGGCTTATCCCGGGACGTGGAGACGCAGAGGCTGGTGGAATGGACACAGAAATATCCAAGGGTTCCCGATGAACGATTTCTCTTTGAGCCATTTAAATGGTCTGTGAGACATCTTCATAGGAGTGTTTGAATTTGTGTGTGCTCAATCGCTCAGTCATGTCCAACTCTCTGTGACCCCACAGACTACACTAGGTTCTTCTGTCTGTGGAATTTTCCAGGCAAGAATACTGGAGTGGGTTGCCATTCCCTTCTCCAGGGGCTCTTCCTGACCCAAGGATCAAACCCACGTCTCCTGTGTCTCCTGCATTGGCAGGCAGATTCTTTACCACGGTGCCCCTGGGGAAGCCCACGTTTGAATTTACCCTCTTCTCAATAATATAGACATATTTATTGAATTCATTCTAGAATTTAGATCATGGGTCTGAAGAAGCTCTTAGAAAATTTTTGAAGTTAGGGAAATGAAAAGGGATGGATGTGTGTCTCTCTCTCTCTGTGTGAGTATATGTGTGTGAGTCTGTGTGTGTATGAATGTGTGTGTGTGTGTTGGAGATTTGGGGAAGTGACTTTGTTAGCTGGCTCAGCTGAAGATTGTGTCAAAGGATATTTATTTAGTCTTGCTCAGAACTTGATGTCTTCCATTCCATCTAGTGAGCATTTCATTAATATTTCCTGCCCTTTGCGGCCTAGTATTTCTGGTCCTGCCTTGGGCTCGGGCCTGTGTGTGTCCTCGGCCTCTGCAGAGCTCACTGTGGACTTTCGGGGTGCATGGGGGTAACTGGGGTCATAGATGAGAATGCAGCATTTCTCCTGCATTGGGAGGGCGTCATTGTTTCATGTGAAAGGAGCTCTAGGGTATCAGACAGACCCACAATGAAACAGAAGTATCATAACACATTCCAAAGTTGGAGTTACATGATCCCCTGTCGGGGAGAAGGATGGGAAATCAGCACCGCCTTGTCACGGAGGTGTGGGTTCTGAAGTGTTCCCACGGCCTCTAATCTTTGCTTCCGTGACAGAAAGTTACTATCACATCCCTAAGTGCTGTCAGATCAGGCCCAGCAGGCCTTGTTTTTTCACCTGATGGTAGCAGGGCCCCTCAGGATGGAACTCTTGCCCAGTCTCTTGGTGTCTTTTTTAGATACAGTAAGTTTGAGCTGGAGCTGTGTTGGCTTCAGACCAGAGTTCTAAGAGTCAAGGGACCTTAAAGGCCACAGGCCACCTTGGTGAGACTCCCCAGGGCTTGCTACCACTGATGAAATTCAAGTCATTCACTGGACCTGCGAGGAACTAAGGCCAAATGAGAGTAAGACTGACAATAGCACAGTGTGAGGATTCTGTTTAACAAGGAGTCTAATGCCTTTATTTTAACAGAATATATAATAGGAAAGGTGAAAGGTCATTGCTGACCCACAAAAAGACACCGGGATTCTTGGCCTCTGGAGGAGAAGAATTCAATCCGGGGCCAGAGACGAGGCTTGATTGCTCAGAGCTTTTGTATGATAAAGTTTTATTAAAGTATAAAGGAGATAGAGAAAGCTTCTGACATAGGCATCAGAAGGGGGCAGAAAGAGTACCCCCCTGCTAGTTTTTAGCTGGATGTTATATAGTCACTAGCAGTCTGTTTATGAAAAAAAGGAATGGCTTAAAACTCAGAATGGCACCAGGCCCCTCATCCATAAGATATATTTTGGGATAATCTTGGCACCAGACGACTCATCCCGGGCCATAAAATGAATGACTTGAATCTTGTAGAAGGGAGATTATCATACAAATAGTTTCATTTACATAGATTAGGAGAACAATGTCTGAGTATAACATACTGGTTTGTCAAGTAGGTTCTGAGCCGTTAGGCAAACCGACTTGAAGACAGAGTCTGGGGTAAATGCATAGCACATTAGCATAGCTTAAGACAAACATTCCATAAGAAAAAGGCATTGGTTAACTCAAGGTTTGAGTATAGTTAACTTCAGGTGGAACCAGGTGTCATTATGGCAACACAGTATTTTAAGAGAAACCTCCTTTTAAAATTTGTATAGAGAAGGGGGGAAAAAATATATGTGTATATATGTGTGTGTATATATATATATATATATATATATATATATATATATATATATATCACTAGTTTGTTTCCTCCTGCCGCTTAAGAGAGATAAAAATGTCTGACACTTGCAGCCTATTTCCTCCATTTGGAGACCCCGGCCTTCCTAGCTGTTACCCTCCCAAAGGGTTTCCCTGGTAGCGCTAGTGGTAAAGAATCCAGCTCTCAATGCAGGAGATTTAAGAGATGTGGGTTCTTAGATCTCCCAGGAGCCAGGGTTGGGAAGGTCTCCTGGAGGAGGGCATGGCAACCCACCCCATGGGTATTCTCTCCTGGAGCATCCCATGGACAGAGGAGCCTACGGCCCATTGGGTCACAAAGAGTCAGACACAACTGAAGCAACTTAGCATGCACACTCATGATAGGCAAAGGGGTCACAAAAGCCTACAGTGGTCCAGTTGATTTTAGAAAACAGATGGCGTCCTCTTAGTGTAAAGCCTGGGGCTCTGGAGAGAGCTCTGACCCGAGGTTGGGTCCCAGCTGGGTGGTGGCTTTGGACAAGTGAGAACCGGAGGAACTGGGCCAGTTCCCAGCCATGGCTCCATCAGCTAACACCTGTGATTCTGTGACTGCAGACCAGTTGGCTCAGTTGACTAGGAAACCTCAATTCCAGTTGGCTGGCCCAAGAGTTGCCACGTTTTCCATCTTTGATCATTGGATCTCAGCAGACTTGGTTTAATGGCCTGAAGAGTGATCACTTGGCAGGAGGTTCTTGGGAGCCAGAGGTGCCTAGGGTCTGATGAGTGAGAAGCTCTGGTGGCACCAGAATCCAGATCCCCAGCCCCACCCACCCCTACCCCCCAGAGCAGAGGGAGAGAGGAAGAAAGGCAGCTAACATCATGGAGCCCACGACCCTAGGCCACCAAGCCTAGTGCTGTAGATCCACGGCCACTCCCTTCCAGCACTCAGCAGAAAGCTGTGTCACCCTTACTTAGGACTGGGCACTGGGGACTGGGCGAAGAACAAGGCCGTTCAGCCCCAGTGCTCAGGGAGCTTGCATTCTTTGCGGTGAGAAAGGATAAAATACACTCAGAGACTTAGCAACATTCGAGAGGCTATGAGATCTAATGACAGGGGGACTGAGTCCAGGCTGGGCATGGGGCACAGAGGCCTGGATGAGGAGGGGGAGAAAGAACATTCCAGGCAGAAGGAACGGCGTGTGCAAAAGCACCAAGGTGCCAAGTCATCTGGCTCCTGTGAGGGCTGGAGAGAGGCCAGTGGCCGGAAAGCAGAAAGCAGGGGCTCAAGCTTTGGAGTTGAACTTGAGGAGGCTGGTTGCACCGGCCAGGTTCTAGCAAGCTTCATAGGTGTGATCAGGGTTTGCTTTTTATCTTATAGGCGGAGAGAGAGGGTTATAGGTTTTAAGTAGGACAAGGATGCGATCTGATGTGCATTTTTTAAAAGATTACAATTCCAATGGGGAAAATGAATGAGGAGGGCAGGAAAGGAGAGAGGAGAGCAGCTGGGTGCGGGAAAGGTGGAGAAGTGTTATCCTTCCTGTTTTTCAGATAAGTTCACTAGATCCAAAGACACCTTAATGATAGGAAAATACAGGTCATTCACCATGTATATGGTGTCTAATGCCTAATATCAACAATATATGGAACCTGTATGTATACATAGATATACCTAGCGCAGACCCAGTTTTAAAAGTGGGCATGTGACATGAGCCAGCATTTTGACAAGAGAGACTAGGTAAGCGTCTGAAGAGATGGATACATAATTGGGGACCGGGGAAATAAATACAAGCCAAGCCATAGCGAGATACAGTTTTGTACCCATATGATTGGGAAAAAGCTAGAATCCTGTCCATACCTAGTGCTGGAGAAGACGAGGAGTCACGCGATTTCTCAGGCACTGCAGCCGCTCCGGAAGCCACCCTGGCCACATTTCCCCAAAGTCACACATCTTACAACTCATTCAGTTGCCCTCCTAGGTCAGCACCGGGGAGAAACACTTGCACGTGTTGACCCAGGGACATTTGCAGGAGTGGTCGCAGCTCTAAGGCCCACAGAAGGAACCTGGCAGCCCCCGGATGCCCGCCGCCTGGCGACTGCGTGAACGAACCGGTGCCTTCAAGACAGCGGAGTAGCATGCAGCCATATACTGTTGGGTTCAAAGCAAACGCCAAAGCCCAGACACTAAGCTGTAATGTTACACCCTTTTCATAAAGCTGTTAGGAATACATGGAGATGCAGAATGCTGTATTAAAAAGGCAAGCAGGGGAGGAATGACCATGGAATGTAGGTGGTAGTTACCTTGATGTGAGGGGAGGCTGGTGGGAGGGGAACCCACAGGTTAGACACAGGTATTGTTAAGGTCCAACTCCCACTCAGGGGGCGTATTCACAGCACAGGTGCTGGTAACAGAATTTAAATTGCTTAATTGAATGAATTAATACAAAGGAAGGCCATATATTGACCCATAAAGAGAATGTGTCATATCCTAAGGCTTCCCTGGTGGCTCTGTGGTAAAGAACCTGCCTACCAAGCAGGAGGTGTGGGTTTGATCCCTGGGTCGGGAAGATCCCCTGGAGAAGGAACTGGCAACCCACTCCAGTATTCTTGCCTGAAGAATCCCCTGGACATAGGAGCCTGAAGGGCTACAGTTCATAGGATCGAGACTAGTCAGACACAATTTAGCTACTAAACAACAACATGGTTAGTTTAATTCTTTAAAAGAGAAATAGGGTTGGGGAAGGAGAGAGAGAGGAAGGAAGGGGAAACAGTAACTAGCTCACCTGTCTGGAGCAGAGGCAGGCCTCTGTCCTGGCCTGAGCTCCTTCTTCGCCCATGAAACCCTTGCTGGGAATTATGGTCTTGTGGGCAAGGAGAGAAGGGGGCTGTGGGTGATCACTGTTTCCCAGAAGCTTGACCAGCACGGGGTATTTCTGCCTGGAACTGGCCTGTCCTGAATGGGGCTGGCTGGAAAAGGTCACAAACGGGTGGGAGTCCGTTTGGCCATCGGCAGCAGTCCTTGCAGGCATGGCAGGAGGTGATGTTGTTGGCCTGGCTGTTGGTGGGCTCAAAGTTGACGCTTTCACAGGAGAAGGGGAAGCTGAATTATGGCTGCACCGAAAGCCCATATCAGAACCATGAGGACAGGAGGGATTGGAGAAGACAATGATCCAGAGGTTTGGTGGGGCAGTGGCGGGGAGGTGGGGGGCAGGAGGCAGCAGGGACAAGAAAGGAGGAGGATTTGGAGGAAAGGAAGGTGACAGTGGAGTCAGAAGCAATGAGTCCACTCCCAGCAGAGGCTTTGACATGCAAGGGGAGAAGGAGAAAGGATTTGCCCCCTCAGATCAGGGCCTTGGGTCTTAGCATCATTTTCTGTAATATTCTGGCTTAATGGCTTCATAACTGTGTCCCAAATGCCAGCATCTCCCAATCCCAGTTCTACCACCACTCGCAGAAATAGAACACAAAAGATGTGCCTCCAGTTGACCAAATCTTCAAACTATCTTGGCACTTCCCTGGTGGCTCAGACAGTAAAGAACCTGCCTGCAGTGCAAGAGATGTGGGTTCCATCCCTGGGATGGGAACATACCCCAGAGAAGGGAATAGCATCCCACTCCAGTATTCTTACCTGGAGAATTCCATGGACAGAGGAGCCTGGTGGGCTGCAGTCCATGGGGTTGCAAAGAGTTAGGACTGAGTGACTAACAACACTTCCAGAATCAAAATAACCTTAACTCTCGTGAAAAATATGTTGTTGTTATTTTTATAATGTTTTAATATTTTAATTTAAAATTTACTAGTTTTAATGTTATAATATATTGTCTGCATTGCAGACACAGCTCACTGCCCCTCTCCCCGCCAAAATCAGCTTCACGTTCAGACTTCTGTGACTTAGGGAGAGTGATGAGACTGTGCTCAGAGGGCTGGTGGCAACAAAGAACATTTGAGGCTGGTGACTTCACCAGTGACTTGAACTGCGAGTGAAGGAAGCCAACCGGGGAAGTTTCACGTTTCACGAAGATAACGTGTCCCACTTAGAGCTCTCCCGTCAGATCACAGGGCCTGGGTTTCTTGACTGGACATGAAACGTAACAGCCGTTGAGATCTGAACCTCCAGTCTGTGTCTCTGGGAAGGACAGAGGCAGCAGAGCCAACAGTTGTTATTCAAGTGGAGTGAACAGGAGGCTGTGTGCCTGGAGGAGGATGGTTCTGTGGAGACGTAGGAGCACGTGCCAGTGGTTGTAGATGTTCATCTCACAAGCTGCTCGCAGCTCAGGAGCTGGGTTCCTGTCCTGGCTCCACCTAAAGAAGCCAACCAAGCTCAGACGGTGGCTCCCCATGCCACCCTCAGTCTGAGTCTCTATGTTGGGGATTCACAAAGTACAGCCCACAGGCTGGTTTTGTAAATAAAGTTTTATTAGAACACAGCCATATCTGTATCATCTTTCATGTTACAACAGCACAGCTGAGAAGTTGCCACACAGATCCTGAGGCCCACGAAGCCTAAAATAGGTCCTATCTGACCCCTTATAGGAAAAAAAATCTGTCAGCTCCTGATCTATATTATAGGAAAGTTAACTGGATTGTTACTTCCCCAAATGGGAATGCTAGTACCTCCAGGGATACAGAGCTGAAGAGGAGTAGTCCTTTCCACATAGGGCTAGTGTAAGGATTAAACATATATTAGGATTTAGACCAGGGTACATAGTACAAATTAGCATTACTTCTATTCCTATTATACAATCATTTGGATGTTGAACTTTCATTACCAGAACCGTTATTTATATTTATTTTTTAATCTGAAAGAAATTAAGCTGTGTAACATTTAATATCTTAGGACTTACACTCATACTTTATATGTAATTCATTTTTCAAAGTTTACTACAATGAATAATAGCTGACAGCTTCTTAAACATTTGTTATGTGTCATTGAGTGTTCTGAGAGCATCATAGAAAGTAACTCAACTTTGTGATAGAAAGGGGCTTTGGGCTCCATTTTACAGGTGAAAAAAACTGAGGCAGAGAGAGGTGATGTAATTTGTCAAAAGTCACACAACTAGTGAGTGGCAGGTCTGCATATGAACTCAGGAAGGTTCAGCTTCTCAGGTCCTTTGGTATGTGCCCTCTCATAAACATACATATATTGACTATACATGCTCCAAACTGCTTTTTTGTTTGTTTTAATTAGTCGGGGTATATGCTCTTAGGTGTGGATGGTCTCAGAGATTCTGTCCAGAATTGGGATTCTGCGTTACCCTCCTGCCTGGGCACATAACCATTTCTATGGGACTTAGGCCTGCTGAGGACTGGCGGCTCCTCTGGGTCCTGATGTGCTCTCTTGCCTTTGCAGCCCATCCCGAGAGAGCCGCCCTGCTGTTCGTGTCCAGTGTCTGCGTTGGTCTGGCACTCACGTTGTGTGCTTTGGTCATCAGAGTGTCCTGCACCAAGGACTTCCAGGAGCTGCAGCTGGCGAGGGAGCACCTTGTGCCAGGAAGTGACAAGGCCGAGGAGGACAGCCAGGATGAGGAGGGGGAGGAGGACTCCTCTGACTCCGACTTCCCAGGGGAACTGTCTGGGTTTTGTAGGACTACATATCCTGTCTACAGTTCCATAGAGGCTGCAGAGTTGGCAGAAAGGATTGAGCGCAGGGAGCAGATCATCCAGGAAATATGGATGAACAGTGGCTTGGACACTTCACTCCCGAGAAACATGGGCCAGTTCTACTGAGAGCCAGATACATCCTGGTGTGAGCACACTTTCTGAAGAAGGAAGGTTCCCAAAGCCCCTCCAGCTCTGTTCCGCTTGTACCTTCTGTGAAGGAGAATTTGTCATGCCATCCAATACTGGGGAAGCCAGAAAGTTCTTAAAGGGACATTTCAAACTGTTTACAGCACATCCCAAAATAAATTTGGAGGGAAGAAGTCTTGGTCTTCTATTATTTATCTAAATTCATGTGTAATGCTAACAGAACTAGAGTTCACATTTATCGAGCACTTATAATGCCCAGCACTGTTCTAGCTGCTTTTCATGCACTAAGTTATTTAATACTCATGACAACTTCATGCGATGATGCTATCATTCTCATTTTACAGATGGATGTTTAGAAGATCTCTGTCTATCCATCAAGAAATTATACTAATATTCAAGATGGCAAGCATGAGTTGAGTGACCTCAGGCTTACTGGTGGTATTATGTTTAGAGACAGGGTTGGCAAAAAAAAAAATTTAAAGTGAAGATAATAAATATTTTAGGCATTTCTCTTCAGATAGTGTCTACCCCCACTACTCACCTCTGCCACTGGAGCTCAAAAGCAACCACAGCTAATACATAATGGATGAACACAGCTGTGTTTCAATAAAACTTTATTTGTGGAAACTGAAATTTGAAATTAATGAAGTTTCACATGTCATATATTCTTAATCAATTATTTTAAAATGTAAAAGCCATTCTTAGCTCATGGACTGTACAAAAACAGGCAGTAGACTGGATTTGGTCTTGATTTTATAAATAAATTATGGTTTACATGGCTCAGTGGTAAAGAATCTGTCTGCCAATGCAGGAGACAATCCATGGGCGGGGGGGAGCGGTCACAAAAGAGTTGGGCACAGTTTAGTGACTAAAACAACAGTGGTTTACAATGGGGCTTCATTCGTGGCTCAAATGGTAAAGAATCTGCCTGCAATGCAGGAAACCCAGTTTCGATCCCTGGGTTGGGAAGATCCCCTGAAGAAGAGAAAGGCTACCCACTCCAGTATTCTGGCCTGGAGAATTCCATGGACAGAGGAGCCTGGCGGGCTACAATCCATCAAGTCACAAAGAGTCGGACAAGACTGAGTGACTAATGAATGAAGCACAAGCTGGAATCAAGACTGCCGGGAGAAATATCAATAACCTCAGATATGCAGATGACACCACCCTTATGGCAGAAAGCAAAGAAGAACAAAAGAGCCTCTTGATGAAAGTGAAAGAGGAGAGTGAAAAAATTGGCTTAAAATTCAACATTCAGAAAACTAAGATCATGGCATCTGGTCCCATCACTTCATGGCAAATAGATGGGGAAACAGTGACTGACTTTATTTTTGGGGGCTTCAAGATCACTGCAGATGGTGATTGCAGCCATGAAATTAAAAAATGCTTACTCCTTGGAAGAAAAGCTATGACCAGCTTAGACAGCATATTAAAAAGCAGAGATGTTACTTTGCCAACAAAAGCCCATTTAGTCAAAGCTATGGTTTTTCCAGTAGTCATGTATGGATGTGAGAGTTGGACCATAAAGAAAGCTGAGTGCTGAAGAATTGATGCTTTTGAACTGTGGTATTGGAGAAGACTCTTGAAAGTCCCTTGGACTGCAAGGAGATCCAACCAGTACATCCTAAAGGAGATCAATCCTGAATATTCATTGGAAGGACTGATGCTGAAGCTGAAACTCCAATACTTTGGCCACCTGATGCAAAGAACTGACTCCTTGGAAAAGACCCTGATGCTGGGAAAGATTGAAGGCAAGAGGAGAAGGGGACGGCAGAGGATGAGATGGTTGGATGGTATCACCGACTCAGTGGACATGAGTTTGAATAAATTCCAGGAGTTAGTGATGGACAGGGAGGCCTGGCATGCTGCGGTTCACGGAGTCGCAAAGAATCGGACACGACTGAGCGACTGAAGTGAACTGAATTGAACTGAGAACAAGAAAAGAATTTTTTTTCTTTCTTGTCCCAGAGGTACTTAGAGCATAAAAATGATGGTGTCAAATCTTCTCATATGCTGACTACCAATGAGGTCTCCCTCCTTATCTTACTTCATCATCACATCAACCCCGCAAGCAGGTATAAATCGTTGAGGAGGCTGAAGGTTGACAGGTTAAGTAGTGGGGCCAAGTCACATGGTACAAAGTGCTGGAGCTGACTCAGGGGTAAGGTGAGGAGGAAATCCTAGCTGTTCCCTCAGTATCCCAGGTATCAACAGAGAGGATGGAAGGCATTTCCCTCAGTCCCCAGATCCTGAGGGTGGAAGGCCCCTCTGAGTCACACAGAGGAGGTGGGTGTTGGGGGAAGGGCCCGTCTCTCATCAACCAGCCTAGCTGCCCGTATGGGGGAGCGGCTGCATTTTGCTTTGCTTTGTTTTTTGTTATTCAGTTTGCCTTAGTTCATTCTAGCTGCTATTACAAAAATACCGTAGACTGAATGGCTTATAAACAACAGAAATTTATTTCTGTTTTGGAGGCTGAAAGTCCAAGATCAGGGGGCCAGCAAATTCAGTGTCTGGTGAGAGCCTGGCTTCCTGGCTCATAGCTGGCCGTCTTCTTGCTGGGTGCCCACATGGCAGAGGGGGCTGGGAATTCTCTGAGGTCTCCTTTGGTTCCTGCTCAGTTGCTCAGTCATGTCCAACTCTTCATGACCCCATGGACTGTAGCCAGCCAGGCTCCTGTCCATGGGATTTTTCCAGGCAAAAATACTAGAGTGAGTTGCCATTTCCTTCTTCAGGCAATCTTCCTGTCCCACAGATTGATCCTGCGTCTCCTGCATTGGCATGCAGATTCTTTACCACTGAGCCACCCAGGAAGCTGGAGGTCTCCTTTATTAAGGGTGCTAGTCTTATCCATGAGGGCTCTGCCATCATGACCTAATCACTTCTCAAAGGTCCCACCTCCAAATACCATCACATTAGGTGTTAGGTTTTAACATGAATTTTAAGGTACACAAACTTTTAGTCTACACCAAAGTTGAAATTCATGTGAAGTAAAATTAACCACTTTAAGGCACGCAGTTCAGTGGCTTTTAATATATTCACAGTGTGGTAGGACCACCACTTCTACCTAATTCTGAAGTGAAGTCGCTCAGTTGTGTACAACTCTTTGCTTCCACCATGGACTGTAGCCTGCCAGGCTCCTCCCATGGGATTTTCCAGGCAAGAATTCTGGAGTGGGTTGCCACTTCCTTCTCCAAAGGATCTTCCTGACCCAGGATCAAAACCAAGTTGCCCACATTGAGGCAGACTCTTTACCATCTGAGCCATCAGGGAGGCCTCTTCTACCTAATTCCAAAACACTTTCAATACCAGAAAGTAAAACTCCTGCCCCAGTAAGCAGCCACTCCCCATCCCCTCCTTTCTCCAGCCCCTGGCAACTACCAGTCTGTGTCTGTGCATTTAGTTATTCTGGGTAGTTCATATAAAGGGAATCACACATGTAAATGGAATCTTTGGTCACTGGCTTCCTTCATTTAGCATAATGTCCTCAAGTTCATTTGTGCTGTGGCATGAATCAGTACTTCCTTTTTACGGCTGAATAATATTTCACTACATGTATAAACCAGGCTTTCCTCGTGCCTCAGACGAGGAATCTGCAATGCAGGAGACCTGGTTCAGTCCCTGAGTTGGGAAGATCCCCTGGAGAAGAGAATGGCTACCCACTCCAGTATTCTTTCCTGGAGAATTCCATGGACAGAGGAGCCTGGCGGGCTACAATCCATGGGGTTGCAAAGAGCAGGACATGACTGAGCAACTAACACTGTCACATATGGAGAGACCACGCTGAGTTCATTAATTCACCCATTTGTAGACATCTGGGTTGCTTCCGCGTTGGGCTCCTGTGAGTAGTGCTGCTGTAAACATTCATGTGTAGCATTTTAATAGCAGTGGAACTACACAGGGACTTCCCCAGCAGTCCAGTGATTAAAATTCCAATGCCTTCAGTGCAAGGGGTGCAAGTTCAATCCCTAATCGGGAACTAAGATTTCATATACTGCTCACAGTGCAGCCAGAAAAAGAAAAGAGACTACATGTAAAAACACAATTGCAGATACAGTTGACTAGGCATTAGGTGGATTCCATTCAACTAAAGGAACAGGGACTGAAGGTGAGTCAGAGTGACACTCTTGCTTCTGTCAATTTCAGAATGTGCGTCTCTTACACTTACCTGAGAAGGTGGGAGGGTAGGACTCGGTCCACAGAGGTGTCATATGCACAGGCTAGGGTGGTGTAGGCAGAGGCTGAAACCCCTCAGCACCTCCAGGGACCCGAGTCGTCCATCTATAACATAGGGGATTGGGAGAAGTTGACAGGGCGGGATGACTCGCTTTCAATCTGTCATTAGAGATAAATCTCTTCCAGGTCATAGCAGAGAATGAACATATGGCTCCATTGTTTAAATTCTTCATGAGAATTTTGTTCTAATCAAAGAGAACCCTTGTCCTTTTATTTCCTGAGCTCAGCAAGAGGCACTTCAGTGCTGTCTCGGCTCCCAGAACAGCCTCCCACCACGGTCTCTAGTCCTAATTCCCAAGCAGCATCTTCTCTGGCTCCGTGAACATAACTACCTTCATCTGATGGCTCTGTGAGCCTAAAGAGAACATGCCAGCTGAAGGTTTTTACTTTTTCAGCCAGAGAAAGAGCTGCGCCCACACTGACCTCAGTCTCAAAGCTCTTGTTGAATGCCACAATGGTTCTTCTCTTACCTGTGTCTCCCCCCAACCTCCACACGCATGCACATCCTCCCAGGACCCCCAAAGAGGCAGCTGGGAAACAGGCCAGCCAAGGCGAAGAGCAGTCTTTGGCTTGCACAAATGCAATAAGTTGTTCGTTTGCATTTTCCGAGCCCACGAGAAGAATGCCACGGTCTTCTCAAGGAAGGAGGCTGAGGAGTCCTGCTGAGAATGTTTGGATGGGCACCAAGCCCAGGAAGGAAAGGACCAACGCAGCTTTGAATCAGGGGTTGCCAGTGGAGTGTGGTGGCTGGTGGAAGCTCCCAGGTGGAATTCCGCCCAGAGAGTGCAGGGCACTCATAGACTACTGCTTCTAAGCTTTGTGCAAGTCGGGGCCACTGCCGCCCCACGGTCTCCAGGCGGTGGGGTCCCAGAAGTCCTGTGAAAAGAGGCCAGCTCGGTGGGAAGTTTGCCCATATCACTGCCTCAGTTACTCGCTGCAAAACACTGACTCTGAAAATGCGAGCCTCCTGCTGTAAACTTCAGTCCTTCTGGGTTCACAGAGCTTTTAGCTGGGCCTGCCTTTCTCTGTCAATGTTGGGGCACTTGCTGCTTCACGGAGGAGTGCACAGCCAGAAGGAGTCATGTTGCTCAGCTGTGTGTAACTCTCTGCGATCCCAGGGACTGTAGCCTAGCAGTCTCCTCCGTCCATGGCGTTTTCCAGGCAAGAGTACTGGAGTGGATTGCCATTTCTTTCTCTAGGGGATCTTCCCAACCCGGGGATTGAACCCAGGTCTCCCATATTGCAGGCAGATGCTTTACCCTTTGAGCCACCAGGGAAGCCCACACACAGACAGGGACCAAGAAATTCCCCAGAGGCCCTGTGAGTGGTCCCACTGCCAACCCCACAAATGGGCCAGGCATGATGCTGTGCCCACCCAGAACCCTGCACCAGGCCTGGTACCACCCCAGCTGCTGCAAGGGCGGCTGTGAGTGGCCCAGAGCTGTCCTCTTTTGCAGAGAATTGCCCCTCACCAATTCTGTCAAAGGTTCGTCTAGTCAAGGCTATGTTTTTTCCAGTGGTCATGTGTGGATGTGAGAGTTGGACTGTGAAGAAAGCTGAGCGCTGAAGAATCGATGCTTTTGAACTGTGGTGTTGGAGAAGACTCTTGGGAGTCCCTTGGACTACAAGGAGATCCAACCAGTCCATTCTGAAGGAGATCAGCCCTGGGATTTCTTTGGAAGGAATGATGCTAAAGCTGAAACTCCAGTACTTTGGCCACCTCATGCGAAGAGTTGACTCATTGGAAAAGACTCTGATGCTGGGAGAGATTGCGGGCAGGAGGAGAAGGGGACGCCAGAGGATGAGATGGCTGGATGGCATCACTGACTTGATGGACGTGAATCTGAGTGAACTCCCGGAGTTGGTGATGGACAGGGAGGCCTGGCGTGCTGTGATTCATGGGGTTGTAAAGAGTCGGACACGACTGAGCGACTGAACTGAACTGAACTGAATTCTGTCTTAGGGCTTCCCCGGTGGCTCAGATGGTAAAGAATCTGCCTGCGATGCAGGAGACCCTGGTTCAGTCCCTGGGTTGGGAAGATCCCCTGGAGGAGGAAATGGCAACCCACTGCAGTATTCTTGCCTAAAGAATCCCATGGACAAAGGAGCCTGGCAGGCTACAGTCCATTGGGTTGCAAAGTGACATGACTGAGTGAGCACATTTCTGTCTTAGCCTGCTTGGGCTGCTGTAACAAAATCCCACAGACTAGGTAGCCTATAAAATTTAGAAATTTCCTCCTCACAGTCTGGGGGCTGGAAGTCCAAGCTCAAGGTGTCAGCATGGTATGGGGAGGGCCCTCTCCTGGGTTGTAGACTTCCCACTGTGTTCTCACACGATGGAAGGGACACAGGGAACTTTGTAGGGTTTCTACTATAAGGGCACTAATCTCATTCATGAGGGCTCCACGTTTTTGATCTAGAAAGCTCTAGAGGGATTTCCCTGGTGGTCTAGTGGTTGAGATTCCAAGCTTCCAATGCAGAGGGCGTGGGTTCGATTCTTTGTCAGGGAACTAAAATCCCACTTGCCATGTGGTGTGGCAAAAACAAAACAAAAACAAAATCTCCTGGAGGCCTTACCTCTGGGGCTTAGGATGTGAACGTGAATTTGGAGGGGCACAAACACTCAGACCACAGCAATTTTCTTGGAAGTATTTCTCCTAAGAGCACTGCTTCAATAAGCCACTCGTTCAGAAATCTTGGGAAACTGGACTTCCCTGGTGGTACAGTGAATAGGAGTCCACTTGCCAACACAGGGGACATGGGTTTGATCCCTGGTCTGGGAAAATTTCACATGCTGAGGAGCTTAAGTCGGTGTGCCACAGCTGTTGAGCCCTCAAAATGCAGCTGCTGAAGCTCGAACACCTAGAGCCCATGCTCTGCAATAAGCGAAGCCATTTCAATGAGAAGCCCGTGAGCTGCAGCTGGAGAGTAGCCCTCACTCGCTGCAACTGGAGAAAAGCCCGTGAACCAATGAAGCCTCAGCACAGCCAAAAGGAAATAATTGAAAAAAAAAAACCCTGCATTTAAAAAAGAAAAACCACCATAAATGAAGCTTTTCTTTTCATCAATTCCATCAAATTCATCAATTTCATCAATTATTTCTTCCTCCTGAGTTTCAGCATCCAGCACAGCCAAAACGTCATCAGTTACACTGTCCTCAGAGGATCGGACAGAACTCAAGGGCAAAATGGGAACAAGCTGCTGAAGAGGACAAGGCAGCCTCCAGCCCTGCCACAGAGAGGAGTTTGGAGGAGGAATGACTATCCGCAGAGCTCCCAGGAAAGTGTCAAGGCCTGACCTTCTTTGGATTCTTCAGCCAACTCCATTGTGAAGTTGGACCTGAAAAGCCGGGCCCAGTGTTGGCAGGATAGTCATAAACCCGGAACTGTGGTCAGCTTGGTTTTAAGAAGCCCATTGTAAGCCTGACCACCAGTGCAGAGTTGGCCAAACTCCATCCCATGACTGGCCCATAGCCTCAGAGATTAAATCCTAAATAAACACTCCAGCTAAATGCCCTGTCGACTAGAAGCCATACTGGTCTATAGCTGGAAATAAGGCAAGAAAGAGGCACGATAATATCAGCCAGATAAGGGAAAATGCAGGAAGCCAGCTAATAATTATCCAAGGCCATCACATTCTTTGTAGGAATTTCAAGTCAACAGGCACCTCCCTGCGGGGGCAGCGCTAGGCTCCCTTGAGAATGAATGAGCCGGTGTCTAAACACAATGCTGATCGTCCAACACAGAGCCAGCAGCCACATGTGCCTAGCTAATCTTAAACCGAAAGCAGTTAATAGCATTTAAAAGGCAGCTCCTCAGTCACACTAGTGACTCAGTGGCCACGTGGCCAGTGGCTCCTGTCTTGGATGGTGCAGGGAGCTCTGCTGGGCGATGCTGAGCCAGAGTGTTCAGTCAGACAGGGAGAGCCAGGCCCAGCTCACTGCAATGAAATGGAGCGGGTATTTCATTACCAACCGAGGGTGTCATCGGATCAACATCACAGGTGCAGAATGTGTACGCATGGCTGAGTCTCTTCGCTGTTCCCCTGAAACTATCATCACATTGTTCATCAGCTATATCCCAATACAAAATTAAAAGTTTAAAAAATATATATATATAATATTTGCTGACTCAATAAATAAATAAAAATAAATCTGGGCACAGAAACGTGGGACAAAGTTGCACCTACTTCCACTGGGCTCACCTTTCTGGGGACACCCTGACGTGTCCCTAGTCCCCAAGCCCTGTGGGCTCTGTCCTGTGGCAGCCCTTGGTGCCATCCAGTCTTTGTGCGTCCCGATCCCTGCAGAACCGCAGCCCCAGCCGTCGGGTCTGCCTTTCCTGCCCCAGAGAAGGGGGAACAGCCCATGGGGGCCTTTTGCCCCGGCCACCTGTCCTGCAGCAGCAGCTGCTGTACATTCCCCTTCTTTTGCCTCCTGAGAAGCACAGAGCTTCCGAGATGAGCCAGCCCCCGCATTCTTCCTGACCCAACGGCTAGCAGCACCCCCCACCCCCAGGAAGGGTCCAGAGAGAGACCTCAGGCCAAGCCTTCCTCACCTCGAGGCCCTGTCCCCTTACCCCGCCAGGCAACAGCAGCTGACCCACCAGGCCCACCCCTCCCGCCTTCCTCTTCCTGTTCACTTTCAGGATCTTCCATCTCTCGGCTGAATCTGGGAGCAGAGTCTGCACAGGCCTTCTCTTTATCCTTTGGGAATTTCAGCTTCACAACCCAGAGCGTAGGAATGGTGTTACATGCTCAGAAAGATGGCCCTGGGAACCCAGAAAGATGGTTCTACCTGATGGGCTGGAGAGGCTGATGGGAGGTGGTGCTCAACGGGGCCCTCAGGAATGAGCAGAGTTGTCAAAGGTGGTCGTACGGGAACATGAGCGGGGGGCGGGGGAAGCCGCAGCAGTGGGCCAGGAGGTGGGAACAGGAGGCACATGTTTGGGAATGGGGAGCAGTGAGGCCTCAGGCTAACAGGGTACAGAACCTCAGGCGCTGGACTCCAGACAACAGGATTGGCTGTAGAGACGGCATCACCCACTTGTGCCAGCATCCTTCCATCCCTCAGAAGCAAACGTCAGTGTTGAGAGCAGGTTCGTTATTTAGTCACTAAGTCATGTCTGACCCCATGGACTGTAGCTCGCCAGGCTCCTCTGTCCATGGGATTTCCCAGGCAAGAATACTGGATGGGTTGCCATTTCCTTACCCAGGGGGATCTTCCCAACCCAGGAATCGAACCCGTGTCTCCTGCACCGGCAGGAGGATTCTTTACCACTGAACCATCAGGGAAGCCCTGAGATCAGGCTTTCAACCCACTCACAGCCAGTAATCAGCTGGGCCTGGCCTCCAACCACGTAGGCCTCGAGCTCTTGGAATAGTAATTTCTCCTCATTTTAAGGTTGCCGATCACTATCCAGCTAGCCTTTTTAAATATAATTTTCTTTCTTTCTTTCTTTTATTATTTATTTACTGGCCGTGCTGGGTCTTCTTTGCTTCAAGGACTTTTCTCTAGTTGCGGCGAGTGGGAGCAATCCTCCAGTTGTGGTGCGTGGGCTTCCTGTTGGGGTGGCTTCTCTTGTTCTGGAGGATAAGCTCTATGACTCATGGGCTCAGGCTCGATAGTTGTGGCACTTGGGCTTACGGCTGTCCAGCATGTAGAATCTTCCCCCATCAGGGATCGAATCCGCATCTCTCGCATTGACAGGTGGATTCTTTACCACTGAGCCACCAGGGAAGCCCCCAGTTAGTCTCAGTGTCTTAGATATTACCAAATTACAACTGAATTTTCTGTTGGAGAAATTAAACAGCTTTTAATAGAAAGCTCTTCCAGGGCCTGACTCTCGAGGGTGCTTTAAGACACAGTGAACTTCTCCAATGATGCAAATGTATGTCGAGGACCGAAGGATATCTGGCACAGCCTTTCTTTGGAAGGTTTCCAGTCTTTGCTTGAAGACTGCTCAGGGCCTAATTGCATTTCTTTCCAATGGGTCCAACAGAAAACCCAGATGGGGATTTATCTGGAGGTGAAAATGCAGCCTTCCTGCTTGTAAGCACACTGCCTGGGGTATCATGAGCTCAGACTCCAGGACTCGGCAGAACAAAGACAGGAAAGCTGGTCACTTCCGATCGGGGCTGCATATTAATTCCCCGGACTTTCTCTGTTCCAACTCATGACTCCGTGGATCGAGTTCTTTCAAGAAAAGAAAAATAGACCTTGTCATTTCCTATTGTTTCAAAGACAAAATCCAGCCTGGGAAAGATTACGGCAAGAGGAAGGGGACTCGTGTTCAGATGACTAAACAGCAACCTGACCTGGAAAATGCTCGATTAGTTTCCAAGGAAGGGAGGGAGCAGCAATTAGAGGCAAGTGTCGATCACGACATGAACTCCCTTAAGGAGAAGAAAGCAGAATGTTCCTGACCCACTGACAAAGAACCAGCAAGAGAATGTGTTACGAATCGATGAAGAATTTGCAAACCCAGTGAGTTGCCTCCCAGTTCTGAGAGCCTGAACTTCCTTCCTTAGAACGTGACCTCTGATTGTAAAGCCTCCGGACCCTGGGAGGGTGAGGCGTGTGCTGTCAGCAGAGGGGCGTATCCACGGGCTGGCCATGCTGGCTGCCACCAAGGTTTCTGTTCAATCAGACTCGCCTACATCACTTAGCTCAGGCACATGGAAAACTTCTTTTCTTAAGGAAGATGTCTTGGGAAGAATTTCAGCTGTCCTAAAAAAATTGGAATAAAGGCACATCGTTGTTGTTGTTGAGTCACTCAGTTGTGTTCGACTCTTTGGACCCCATGGACTGCAACACACCAGGCTTCCCTGTCCTTCACCTTCTCCTGGAGTTTGCTCAAACTTATGTCCATTGAGTTGGTGGTGCCATCCAACCATCTGATCCTCTGCCACCCTCTTCTCCTTTCACCTTCGATCTTTCCCCGCATCAGGGTCTCTTCCAATGAGTTAGCTCTATGCATCAAGTGGCCAAAGTATGAGCTTCAGCTTCAGCATCGGTCCTTCCAATGAATATTCAGTTTACTTCCTTTAGGACTGATTGGTTGTTTTTTCAGTGAGGTAGATCTGTATGCACCAACATGAAAAATTATTGAAGTCATGTTATTCAGTGAAAAGGGCAAATTGGAGAATAATGTGTAGATTATATCATTACGTAAAAGAAAAGGACTCCACGTAAAACTCTATTTTCCTTCTGTGTGTGCATAGACATCTACAGGTCTGGGGATTCCCTGGTGATCCAGTGGTTAGGACTCCATGCTTCCGTTGCTGGGGGTCTGGGTCGGATCCTTGCTTGGAGAACTAAGATCCTGCAAGCTTGTTGCAAGGCCAGAAAAAAAAAAAAAAGACCAAAGAACTATAGGTCTGCCTGTCACGTTTGTAGGTTTGGAGAGAAGAAATGAGTGTTACATACCACACAGCCAAGTGTTAAAATCTTATAGACATCAGGCCCAAAATAAAAAATTATGTAAAAGACATGCTCTTGCCTACCTTGACAAACATACCTTTATAACAACCCTGAAGACCAGGTTTAAACTTGGAATCCCCAGACTTCAGGGTCTGGTGCCGATGTGGCGGTGTGGGGTGGAGGGGCTGGCTGGGTCCTGACCTACCTGTCTCGTCCCACCTCCCCTCGGTCCCTCCCCGGGAGGGCCCTCACATACTTAAGTGTGGACCACCGGGCTCCTGAGTCCATGCTGTGTGCCACCTATGGCCCCCCAAACAGCCTGAAAGTATGTGATCTGCTGTTAGGGTCCCAGCCCTGTAGGAAGTCAGGGTGGTTGACAAGATGCTGGGGCAGAGGACAGGATGGAGAGGCTGGAAGAGAGCCCAGAGCAGGTGGGTTGGGGCACAGAAGAAGGATTCTGTGTAGAGGCAAACAAAAAACCCAAATGCGGGGGAATCTGGGCTGCAGGATACAGGCAGGTAGATGACGGGGCTAGGGAAGCCCAGGCAGAGGCCAGGCCGGGCCTCTAGCTGCCTGCCCATCAGAAACCCAAGGGAGGGAATTCCCTGGCGGTCCAGCGGTTAAGACTCTGCCCTCACTGCCGAGGCCTGAGTTTGATCCCTGGTCAGGGAACTGAGATCCCACTTGCCCCGTGGCACAGCTGAAAAAAGAGAAAGCAACCCAGGGGAGCTTGAGATAAGAATGCAGATCCCTGGGCGCCCCCCTCCCTGAGAACTCAGTGGCTTTCAGGTGGGGATTTGGAATCTATCTTCTTAGACAACGCGGACAGCCCTGGGGATGGGGAGGGTGGCGGGCTGTAGATGGCCTTGGCTGATGACCAGGGTCGGTCCTCAGGGACAGGCTGAGGGCAGGGAGCTGAGCAGGTGAAGACAGCTCCACTCCACACCTCCAAAAATCCCACACCCTCCTGTAAGCCTGTCTGAAAGCCCACACTGACCCAGAGTAGGCAGCCTACAGCTGCCTACAGGGCTGGTGAGATACTCCCGTCAGTGGGGTTTTGTGAGCTCCTTTCATAGTGATTTCAACGAGGGTGACCCCTCATCCTGCTTTGCTGGAGACCAAGGGATTTTCTGCAATTCAGGAGTCTCAGTGCTAAAACCAGGATTACTGTCCTGGCCAATCCCCCATGGGTGGACACACATCGGTGGTCCCCCTAATTTCCACCTTCCTTCTGACCAGGCCGTGCCAAATCCTGAGTCCTGAAAAGATAGACATTTCACATCGCAAGGAACGACCACTGGGTTCTAAATCTCGTTTTACTTCAGTCCATGTCCTGAAGAAATATTATAGCGTTTGCTCCTTTTCATTTTATAAGACATGTTGAAAATTGCCTTTCATTTCTAAATCCCTCTTTTCAGCTACTTTTAATATTCCTTTTCAAAGTAGGAAGAAAAAGAAAAGGCCATTGGGGCTATAAACTTCACATACTTGGACTGGACCCAAAGGAGAATATTTATTTCAGCAAAATTCATTCAGGGTCTTGAAAGTCAAGTGTGTGAATATAAAATACACCTTTTCAGTCTAAAAATAATGGCCCTTTCTAAGCTTGGATGGCTGAAGCATGACATGTCAGGTTGACATATTCCATGCTCCCAGGAACGTGACCCCAGAAAGCGAGGAAGGAGAATGTGGTGCTTAGGGAGGTGGGGTTTGGGGACCTGTGAGGCTGCCCTGGCTGGCTGACCAACTTGGCTTCTGGGAGGGTACAGTCTAGTGACCTCACTCGGGTGCCGCTGCCTTCTCATCCTCTTGTGACTCTTCCTGCTCAGGAGGTCTGTTTAAAGTCCTTTCACAAACAAGCATCATTTATTTCAGCTTCAGCCACTCATCTTGATTCCATCATGAAAGTGTGTCTGGATCTTACGCAAGGTGTGTAGGTGGGGCCAGGAGGATCCATCAGCGCCTTCAAATTCCAGCCCCATCAACTCAGGGACAGAGCACTGGGTCCCTGACACCGCCCCCCCCAACACACACACAAAGGCTACCCGGCCCTAGAGCTGCAAAAACTGGGCTTTCAACCTCTCAGATCTTCACTGGCTCAGTTGTTCCTCCTGTCAGAATCATTAGCTGTTGAAGGACAAAGAGAACGGTGTGTGTGTGTATCTATATGTATGCATGCATGCATGTGCGTGCGTGTCTGTGAGTCTGCGTGCATGCGTGTCTGTGAGTCTGCGTGCGTGCCTGTCTGTGAGTCTGTGAGGCTGTGTGCGTGCGTGTCTGTGTGTCTGTGTGCATGCATGTCTGTGAGGCTGTGTGCATGTGTGTCTGTGAGTCTGCGTGCGTGCGTGTCTGTGAGTCTGCGTGCGTGTCTGTGAGTCTGCGTGCATGCGTGTCTGTGAGTCTGTGTGCGTGCGTTGTCTGAGAGTCTGTGAGTCTGCGTGCGTGCGTGTCTGTGAGTCTGCGTGCATGTGTGTCTGTGAGGCTGTGTGCGTGCGTGTGTGTCTTAGCTCCCTCAGTCCTTAACATCATGTTGCCAAGTGGCCAGGGTGTTAGGTGTTGTTTCCACTTTGCAGGTCTGCGTGCGTAAGCTTGAATAGCAGCCAGCTGGTGACAAACTCTGCAGGGTGGGTGCTGGTTTCTGCTGACCTGGGGTCAAATCCCATCTCGGCCACTCAGTTGCTGTGTGACCCTGGGTGGCTTGATTGACCCCTCTGTGCCTCCTCTGGAAAGTGGAGATCGCAGTCGTACAACTACAGAGTGTGGTGACAGGAGCTAAATGAGGTTGGGAGTGCTAAGTGATTGCAGAGGGCCCTGATGTCAGAGTGCCTGGGAAATGGAGCCCTTGTTACCTGAGGATTCTCCAGATATTCTGGCCCTGGCAGGTAACCCCCCCCCACCTTAATAGATACACATCGTTATACATTTGCCCAAACCTATAGACTACACAACACAAAGAGTGAACCTTGATGTAAACTGTGGACTTTGGTAGTAGTAACATGTCAGTGTGGCTGCTGTAACAAACGTGCCACTCTGGTGTGGGGTCTCAGTTCTGGGAAAGGCCTGCATGGCAGGTGGAGGAACAGGGAGTTACGAGGCCTCTCTATATTTTCCATTCCATTTTGTTGTGGATCTATATGGTTCTAAAAAATAAAATCTACTTAAAAAGGAAAAAATACAGGTAAATAAAGACTACTTTGGGCTTCCCAGGTGGCTTGGATGGTAAAGAAGCTGACTGCTGTGCAGGAGACCTGGGTTCGATCCTTGGGTCAGGAAGATCTCCTGGAGAAGGGAATGGCAACCCACTCCAGTATTCTTGCCTCAAGAATCCCATGGGCAGAGGAGCCCGGTGGGCTACAGTCCATGGGGTCACAAATAGAACAACTGAGAGGCTTACAAACCACCCCCCCCAACACACAAATGCACAAAGGCTACTTTTTTAAAAAAGGACCAGACAATCTCTTGAGAAATAAGCAAATGTCCTAGTTTATGAAATTCCTTTCATTTATTCGTTCAATAAATATTTCTTGAATTGCCATCTCTTCTTTAGTGAGGTGTCTGTTCAGATATTTTTCCCTACTTTTAGTTGGCAAAATAAACTTGTTTTCTCATTGCTGAGTTTTAAGAGCTCCTTATATATTTCTTAGGTTAGTCCTTGATCAGATAAGGATTTTTGAAAAAATTCGAGGGTTTACCCTGTGCTGAGTGCTGTTCTAGGGAGTGAACAAAGCAGAAAACAGCCTGCCCGCCTGGAACTTAGGTTCTAAGTAACCCACCACAGGACACCTTGTGATAAACGCTGTGGGGACAAATGAAACAGAGTAACGAAGGAGGGAGAGAACACGGGGTGCTATTTATAAGAAAGGTCAGAGAAGTCCCCTCTAATAAGGCAGCGTGTGAGAACAAACCAGAAGGAAGTGAACAAGCCACGAAGCTGAGGGAGCAGGAGGGCTCCAGGGAGAGGCAGGGTGAGTGCAAAGGCCCTGGGGAAGAAGAGCAGGAGGTCAGGATGGGGGAGTCGGACTGGGAGAGGGCAGTGGCTGGTTACTAACAGCCCTGCAGGCGCCTGGGAAGGACTTTGCCTTTGGAGTGTGCATCCATTTCCTGTAACTGTTGTAACAAGTTCCACAAACTCAGCGGCTTAAAACAACAGAATTTAGTCTCTGAACCCTGGAAGTCAGACACCCAGGTGTCGGGAGGGCTGTGCCCTCTGGAGGCTCCAGGAGAGGCTCCTGGCTGCTCCTCCAGTCTCCGGGGGCTCCTTGTGGTCCTTGGCTGGTGGCCGCATCACTCCAGTCCCTGCCTTCATCTCCACGTGGCCTCCCTTCTCTCCGTGTCCCCTTTTCTGTGTGTCTCTCATCAGGACATTTGTCACTGGGTGTGGGTCCCTCCTGCATAAACCAGGATGATCTTGTCCTGAATTTCGTTATATCTGCCGAGACTGTTTCCAACGGCATGGTGGTCTGACAGCAGCCACTTCCGGGAGGCTGTGTGCACTAGAGCCCACCTGGAGTAGGTTCAAGAGAAAATGGGAGGGAACGGGAGGTGTGGGCAGTGCTTTTAACAGGCTTTGTTAGAAAGGGAAGTGGGGAAGGGAGGCAACAGCTAGAGAAGGATGGGAGGTCAAGGGAGAATTTTTAATATTTTGTTGACAGAGCAGCGTGGTTTGTGGAATCTTAGTTCCCAGACCAGGGATGGAACCTGGGCGCTTGGCAGTGAGAGAGCAGGGTCTTAACCACTGGACTGCCAGGGAATTCCCAACAGAGGACTTTTGAACATGATTTTTTGTGAAGAAGAGAAGGAGGCATACACAGAGCGATGGTGATGTGAAGATGGAGGGAGAAATCGGGATGCTGGCAGCCACCAAAATTTATAAGAGGCACGGAGGGACTCTCTTTAGTAGGGACCGTCTCAGGCAAACTGGCACACATGGTCATGCTGTCTTATTTTCTCTTTTTGGTGACACCATTTGTCATGTGGTCTCCTAGTTCCATGACCAGGGATAGAACCTACACCCCCTGCATTGGAAGCACGGACTCCTCACCACCGGATTGCAAGGCGGGACCCTATGCAAGGGAGGATTCTCTCCAACAGCCCTCAGCAAGCACAAACCTGCTGACACCTTGATTTGGGGCTCCAGGACACACATTTTGAACTTCTGGTTTCCAAAATGTGAGATAATAAATTTTTGATGTTTAAGCCACCAATTCTGTGACTACCCCACTCTGGTATTCTTGCCTGGAGAATCGCATGGACGGAGGAGCCTGGTGGACTATAGTTCATGGGGTCACAAAGAGTTTGACAAGAGTGAGCAACCTTTCACTTCACTTTCACTGTGGTCATCTGTGACAGCAGCCACAAGAAACAAACATACTAAGTACATCCTTAAAACATACATCTATACACATTTGTGAATATATCTGTAGGAAAAAAATCACCAGAAGTGGAATTATGAGGTCAAAGGATATGTATACTTTAGAATCTGGTATATATTTACCAGGGATTCCCTTGTGATTTAGACAGTAAAGAATCTGCCTGCAATGCAGGAGATCCAGGTTCAATCCCTGAGTCGGGAAGATCCCTGGAGAAGGAAATGGCAACCCACTCCAGTATTCTTGCCTGGAGAATCCGATGGACAGAGGAGCCTGGTGGGCTACAGTCCATGGGGTTGCAAAGAGTCAGACACAACTGAATGACTAACACACACAGATATTTACCAAAACGTCTTGCATAAGCATAGCTCTAACTTCAGCTGATGACTACAACAAGAATGCCCATCGGCGCATGGAGGGTGGCTTCCAACCCCCACCTGGCCTCCTGCACACACATTTCATTGACACGTGAAGTTGTGAGTCTACCTCTGGCTGTCAGAATGTGAGCGGAGGGGAGGTGCCTACCTCCAGGGAAAGTGAGGAGACGCTGTGCGTTCTCCACTTTCTCTTTTCATCTCCACCAGCCAGAAGTCCCTTCAAGATCCTGGGAAAGCCAGTAGAGCCCACTAGATGGGAGGAACCCATCGCTGAGTCACTGAACCACCACTGGAGAAATACTGTCCACTAACCAGAAACATCCGCAGAACTCTTACACAGGGAGCAATATATTTCTATTGTACCCAGCCTCTGGAATGTTGCCTTTTTGTCACGTGACCCTAACTAATACGCTGTGATACTATTTTTTAAATACAAACATCACATCTCCTGTGTCTCTTGCATTGGCAGGCGGGTTCTTTACCACGAGGACCACTTGGGAAGCCCTAAAGAGAAGAGATACTTCTGATGCCAAATTCATTACGTGGAAAGAGAGGCTTGAAGATAGGTCGGCCCCATAGACTGTAGCCCGCCAGCCTCCTCGGTCCATGGGATTCCCCGGGCAGGAATACTGAGGTGGATTGCCATTCCCTTCTCCAGAAGAACTTCCCAACCCAGAGATCGAACCCCTGGTCTCCTGCCTTGCAGGCAGATTCTTTACCGTTTGAGCTACAGGGAAGTCTCCTGGAAGATAAGGACTATTCCATAGTGAGAGATCAGTGGGATGGGTGATGCTGTGGGGAGTATGAGGCTGTGGAGGAGGTGGGGGTTCCTGCCAGAGTGGTGTCCTGGGTGGGGAACAAAGCCCACGGTGGCTCGGGGGAGCCTGGACGGTCTGTCCACTGCAGTGGGGGCGGGGGGTGTCTGTTTTCTCTGTAAACTGGAGGGTAAGACACGTCAGGGCGGAGGGCAGGGAGCTGCTGAGAGAGGAGGTGTGATGCAGCTGTGGAGGGGGAGAATCTAAGGACCCGGGGCGCCCCCCATGACCGTGATTCTGGGGTTCTCTCTGCCATGCTGCTGGAATGTTGGTTTTAACGACGGTTGGGGGTTTTGCCAAACGAATGGGCCCCAGGGAGAGAGACCTGCCAGGGTGGTTTCATGCGCCCTGAGGCCTGTGAGGGGGTGCTCAGATGTGGGGGTGCTGAGGGTGGCTGCTCAGATGTGGGGGTGCTGAGGGGGGCTAACAGAGCCATCTGAAGACTCCGAGAGGTGATGAGGTGTCAGAGGCAGGGCTCTGAGGGGGAACGGAGGGTTATGATCTAGAATGACCTGGGGGAACATCAACCTACAGCCATCTGGAAATCGGGGTATGGGGGAGAAACTGGCCCCCACTTCACAGCCGCGCAGAGAGCATGCTCATGGGAGAGCCAGGCTTTCTTTCTCTTTTATTCTGTTTTCTTTCTCTTTTTATTTGAGCTTATGTGAAAAAATCCACAAATACTCCTTTAATCCACGCGTGATCGCCAACATTGTTTTTTTTAAGGAACTCTGTAAATACTAGTTATAGCTTTTAATCTTGATTACTCTGATGAACATATTATTGTTTATATTTTATTCTGCACATTACAGATTTTGTGTATTCTGACTCAGGCTTTCGATGCGATGCAAGGAAGGAGACAGCCTCCCTGGTGGCTCACATGGTGAAGCGTCGGCCTGCAGTGCGGGAGACCTGGGATCGAGCCCTGGGTGGGGAAGATCCCCTGGAGAAGGAAATGGCAACCCACTCCGGTACTCTTGCCTGGAAAATTCCATGGGCGGAGGAGCCTGGTGGGCTACGGTCCATGGAGTCGCAAAGAGCCGGACACAGCTGAGAACTTCACTTTCACACAGAAGGAGACACTGAAGGGTAGGCTGAGTGTACGAGGGATTCTGTGACTGTTCCACAGGCTCTCGAGAGCCTAATGGAAGGATGTCGGGTCAGCGTGAGAGACGGCTACATACTCTGTGGCTCCTTGGGACCATCAAAAATGGGAACAAAGGACACGATGGGACCACCCAGGATGGTCCCCAAGCAGATTACGGGGCCCTGGACACTCTACATTCTAGTGAAGTTCCTCATTCGACAGCTGCCTTTTTTTTTTTTTTAATTGGAGGATAATTACCTTACAATATTGTGTTGGTTTCTGCCATACAGCAACATGAATCAGCCACACGTATACATATGTCCCCTCCCCTTTGAGCCTCCCTCTCACCCCCCACCCCATCCCAGCCCTCTAGGTTGTCACAGAGCCCTGGGTTTGATCTCCCTGCGTCATACAGCAAATTCCCACCGGCTGTCTACTTTACACATGGTAATCTATACACTTCCATGAGACCCTTCCGAACCGTCCCTCCCTCTGCTGCCCCCGCTGTGGCCACAGTCTGTCCACATCTGTGTCTCCACCGCTGCCCTGCAAACAGGAGCCTCTGTACCATCTTTCTAGAGTCCACATATATGCATCGATGTGCCATATTTGTTTTTCTCTTTCTGACTTACTTCACTCTGTATAATAGGCTCTAGGTTCATCCTCCCCATTCAGTTCAAGTTGTGTCCGACTCTTTGCGACCCCATGAACCATAGCACACCAGGCCTCCCTGTCTACCACCAACTCCTGGAGTTCACTCAAACTCATGTCCATGGAGTCGGTGATGCCATCCAACCATCTCATCCTCTGTTGTCCCCTTCTCCTCCCACCTTCAATCTTTCCCAGCATCAGGGTCTTTTCCAAGGAGTCAGTTCTTCACATCAGGTGGCCAGAGGATTGGAGTTTCAGCTTCAGCATCCTTCATTCCTTCTAATGAACACCCAGGACTGATTTCCTTTAGGATGGACTGGTTGGATCTCCTTGCAGTCCAAGGGACTCCCAAGAGTCTTCTCCAACATCACAGTTCAAAAGCATCAGCTTCGGCACTCAGCTGTATTCACAGTCCAACTCTCGCATCCATACATGACCACTGGAAAAACCATAGCCTTGACTATATGACCTTTGTTGGCAAAGTAATGTCTCTGCTTTTTAATATGCTGTCTAGGTTGGCCATAGCTTTTCTTCCAAGGAGTAAGTGTCTTTTAATTTCATGGCTGCAATCACCATCTGCAGTGATTTTGGAGCCCCCCAAAATAAAGTCTCTCACTGTTTCCACTGTTTCCCCATCTATTTGCCATGAAGTGATGGGACCAGATGCCATGATATTAGTTTTCTGAATGTTGAGTTTTAAGCCAACCTTTTCACTCTCCTCTTTCACTTTCATCAAGGGGCTCTTTAGTTCTTCTTCACTTTCCCATTAGAACTGTTTCAAATGTGTTCTGTTTTATGGCTGAGTAATATTCCGTCATATATATGTACCATAACTTCTTTATCCCTTCATCTGTTGATGGACATCTAGGTTGCCTTCATGTCCTAGCTAGTGTAAATAGTGCTGCAATGAATATTGTGGTACCTGTGTCTTTTTCAGTTATGGTTTCTTCAGGGTATATGCCCAGTACTGGGATTACTGGGTCATACTGTAGTTTTGGTCTTAGTTTTTTTTTTTTTCCCCTGACAATTTTCTATTAACATTTGACCTGTAGCAGGCACTACAAGAGAGACCCCAGCTGGACCCAAACCTGACAAACATCTTTCCTGGGGAGCTTGTGTTCTGAGATTGAGGCTATGATATGCCAGGTCCATCCCTCTGTCCAGGAGAACTCAATTATCATTTGGTTCTGGTGGGTTTGACTGTCCTAAAATCGCACCTCCTGAAACTGTGAACAAATAACTGAGATTCTGAAACTCTTTCTCTGTGCCATGTTAAGTGCTTTTAAAGGGAGTGTTTATTTTCATCTTCATGACAGCCCTATGGAATTAGGTGTATTGTCATTCCCATTTTAAGATGAGGACCTCGAGGCAGACAAAGGTAAAGCAGCCAGTTTGGATTTGGGAGCCAGCAAGTGGTGGTGTCAGGATTTGAACATGGAGCCCATGGTCTTCACCCAGGCTCCCCTGCCTGCTACCATCACAAGCAAGAGCCAGAAAAGCCTAATCCGAAATCTCTGTAGATCAGGGGTGCTGCTCAATCACCACAGCTCTGGAGTTAAAAGATTTTTCTTTCTATTCCAAACTTACTCCCCATCCGCCTTCTATAGTCACCCACTCCATGATCAGGTCTCACTGTCCCTTCTCTCTCAGTTTAATGGCCAAATGCCGCTTGAGGTGGTGACTTACCGTTTCAAAACTGCCAAGGGAATTCCCTGGCAATCCAGTGGTTAGGACTCCACGTTTCCATTTCAGGGGGCCCAGGTTCAAACCCTGGCTGAGGAACTAGGATCCTGCAAGCTGTGAAGTGTGGCCAAAACAAACATACAACAACCAAAAAAAAAAAAACTTCTGGCAGAAAACGCTCGGTGGAGGAAAAAGAGAAGTTGCCAGAGTGGACGTTGATTCAGGAGCAATAAGCCATTCCCACATTTTTCTATCTGACAATGCCTTGCTGCAGCATCTGGCTCGGGGTTTTTTTGAGCATGGAACTCGGGAAAGACTCTTTGAAGTGTTCCTCTGTTTTTCTTTTTCAGGCGCGTGCCCTTCTGTCTTTCAACACTCCAGCACAAAGCACTGGCTCAGTGGATCTCAGTTTTCCAGAGCCGGAGGCAACCTCATCAATTCCTACTCTGATTTCTCTTGTTTACATTGCTAAGCATTGCAGGAATGAGGCCATCAGGCTGTGAGAGGAAGATGACACGGGTTGTGTTGCTATGGTTGTGTTGCTATACCAGTTAGACTGGGTTCACCTACAAGCAACTTTGTCCTGAAAATAGTGACTTAATCTATACAGAAGAACACAAATATCCATTACTGCCTGGTATGGTGGCCCATGATGTTACAGACCCAGGCTCCTTCTATCTCATTGCTTTAACACACATGGTTTTCTTTTCTAAGGTCATCTCATAGTCCAATATGACTGCTGGAGCTCCAGCCATTACTTCTCCATTCTGGGTGACAGAAAAGAGAAGAGGAGGAAGTCACCTTTAAAGAGACAGTGATATCTCCACCCCTTCACTTTAATTTCTTTGTCCAAAGCTTTATTATCTGGCTACCCCTGGATGTAGAAAATACTAGGGGATGTAGTGTTTTACTTGGCAGCAGTGTATCCAATTAAAAAAAAAACAGTGCTCTTTTGCTAGGAGAAAAGGAAAGAATTGCTATTTGGAGGCACATAGCAGACTTTGTCAGAGAAGGCAATGGCACCCTACTCCAGTACTCTTGCCTGGAAAATCGCATGGGCAGAGGAGCCTGGTGGGCTGCAGTCCATGGGGTCGCTAAGAGTCAGACACGACTGAGCGACTTCACTTTCACTTTCCACTTTCATGCATTGGAGAAGGAAATGGCAACCCACTCCAGTGTTCTTGCCTGGAGAATCCCAGGGACGGGGGAGCCTGATGGGCTGCCGTCTATGGGGTCACACAGAGTCGGACACGACTGAAGCGACTTAGCAGCAGCAGCAGCAGCAGCAGCAGACTTTGTTATAGGTTCAGTTCAGTTCAATTCATTTGCTCAGTCGTGTCCAACTTTTTGTGACCCATGAATCGCAGCACACCAGGCCTCCCTGTACATCACCAACTCCTGGAGTTTACCCAAACTCATGTCTATTGAGTCGGTGATGCCATCCAGCCATCTCATCCTCTGTCATCCCCTTCTCCTCCTGCCCCCAATCCCTCTCAGCATCAGAGTCTTTTCCAATGAGTCTTTTCCTTTGCATGAGGTGGCCAAAGTACTGGAGTTTCAGCCTCATCATCAGTCCTTCCAATGAAAACCCAGGTCTGATCTCCTTTAGGATGGACTGGTTGGATCTCCTTGCAGTCCAAGGGACTCTCAAGAGTCTTCTCCAACATCACAATTCAAAAGCATCAATTCTTCAGCGCTCAGCTTTCTTCACAGTCCAACTCTCACATCCATACATGACCACTGAAAAACCATAGCCTTGACTAGACAGCAAAGTAATGTCTCTGCTTTTTAATATGCTATCTAGGTTGCTCATAACTTTCCTTCCAAGGAGTAAGTGTCTTTTAATTTCATGGCTGCAATCACCATCTGCAGTGATTTTGGAGTCCACAAAAATAAAGTCTGACACTGTTTCCACTGTTTCCCCATCTATTTCCCATGAAGTGATGGGACCTGATGCCATGATATTAGCTTTCTGAATGCTGAGCTTTAAGCCAACTTTTTCACTCTCCTCTTTCACTTTCATCAAAAGGCTTTTTAGTTCTTCACTTTCTGCCATAAGGGTGGTGTCATCTGCATATCTGAGGTTATTGATATTTCTCCTGGCAATCTTAATTCCAGCTTGTGCTTCTTCCAGCCCAGCGTTTCTCATGATGTACTCTGCATGTAAGTTAAATAAGCAGGGTGACAATATACAGCCTTGACATACTCCTTTTCCTATTTGGAACCAGTCTGTTGTTCCATGTCCAGTTCTAACTGTTGCTTCCTGACCTGCATATAGGTTTCTCAAGAGGCAGCTCAGGTGTTCTGGTATTCCCATTTTTTTCAGAATTTTCCACAGTTTATTATGATCCACACAGTCAAAGTCTTTGGCATAGTCAATAAAGCAGAAATAGATGTTTTTCTGGAACTGTCCTGCTTTTTCGATGATCCAGCGGATGTTGGCAATTTGATCTCTAGTTCCTCTGCCTTTTCTAAAACCAGCTTGAATATCTGGAAGTTCACGGTTCACTTATTGCTGAAGCCTGGCTTGGAGAATTTTGAGCATTAGTTTACTAGCATGTGAGATGAGTGCAATTGTGCAGTAGTTTGAGCATTCTTTGGCATTGCCTTTCTTTGGAATTGGAATGAAAACTGACCTTTTCCAGTCCTGTGGCCACTGCTGAGTTTTCCAAATTTGCTGACATATTGTGCGCAGCACTTTCACAGCATCATCTTCTGAGGTCAGGGGCGGCACCCGAGAGAGCTACCCCATGTCCGAGGTCAGGAGCGGCGGCCGAGAGGAGCAACTCAATGTCCAAGGAGCGATGGCTGCGAGGGCGGAGGAGGGCCGAGAGGAGCTACTCCACATTCAAGGTCAGGAGGGGTGACCTCATCCAAGGTAAGGAGCAGCAGCTGCACTTTGCTGGAGCAGCTATGCAGAGATACCCCACGTCCAAGGTAAGAGAAACCCAAGTAAGACGGTAGGTGTTGTGAGAGGGCATCAGAGGGCAGACACACTGAAACCATAATCACAGAAAACTAGACAATCTAATCACATTAGGACCACAGTCTTGTCTAACTCAATGAAACTAAGCCATGCCCTGTGGGGCCACCCAAGATGGGCGGGTCATGGTGGAGAGGTCTGACAGAATGTGGTCCGCTGGAGAAGGGAATGGCAAACCACTTCAGTATTCTTGCCTTGAGAACCCCATGAACAGTATAAAAAGGCAAAATGATAGGATACTGAAAGAGGAACTCCCCAGGTCAGTAGGTGCCCAATATGCTACTAGAGATCAGTGGAGAAATAACTCCAGAAAGAATGAAGGGATGGAGCCAAAGCAAAAACAATATCCAGTTGTGGATGTGACTGGTGATAGAAGCAAGGTCTGATGCTATAAAGAGCAATATTGCATAGGAACCTGGAATGTTAGGTCCACAAATCAAGGCAAATTGGAAGTGGTCAAACAGGAGATGGCAAGAGTGAATGTCGACATTCTAGGAATCAGTGAACTAAAATGGACCGGAATGGGTGAATTTAACTCAGATGACCATTATATCTACTACTGAGGGCAGGAATCCCTTAGAAGAAATGGAGTAGCCATCATGGTCAACAAGAGTCCAAAATGCAGTACTTGGATGCAATCTCAAAAACGACAGAATGATCTCTGCTCATTTCCAAGGCAAACCATTCAATATCACGGTAATCCAAGTCTATGCCCCAACCAGTAATGCTGAAGAAGCTGAGGTTGAACGGTCCTATGAAGACCTACAAGACCTTTTAGAACTAACACCCAAAAAAGATGTCCTTTTCATTATAGGGGACTGGAACGCAAAAGTAGGAAGTCAAGAAACACCTGGAGTAACAGGCACATTTGGCCCTGGAGTACAGAATGAAGCAGGGCAAAGGCTAATAGAGTTTTGCTAAGAGAATGCACTGGTCATAGCAAACACCCTCTTACAACAACACAAGAGAAGACTCTACACATGGACATCACCAGATGGTCGACACCGAAATCAGATTGATTATATTCTTTGCAGCCAAAGATGGAGAAGCTCTATACAGTCAGCAAAAACAAGACTGGGAGCTGACTGTGGCTCAGATCATGAACTCCTTATTACCAAATTCAGACTTAAATTGAAGAAAGTAGGGAAAACCACTAGACCATTCAGGTATGACCTAAATCAAATCCCTTATGATTATACAGTGGAAGTGAGAAATAGATTTAAGGGACTAGATCTGATAGATAGAGTGCCTGATGAACTATGGACTGAGGTTTGTGACATTGTACAGGAGACAGGGATCAAGACCATCCCCATGGAAAAGAAATGCAAAAAAGCAAAATGACTGTCTGGGGAGGCCTTACAAATAGCTGTGAAAAGGAGAGAAGTGAAAAGCAAAGGAGAAAAGGAAAGATATAAGCATCTGAATGCAGTGTTCCAAAGAATAGCAAAGAGAGATAAGAAAGCCTTCTTCAGTGATCAATGCAAACAAATAGAGGAAAACAACAGAATGGGAAAGACTAGAGATCTCTTCAAGAAAATCAGAGATACCAAGGGAATATTTCATGCAAAGATGGGCTCAGTAAAGGACAGAAATGGTATGGACCTAACAGAAGCAGAAGATATTAAGAAGAGATGGCAAGAATACACAGAAGAACTGTACAAGAAAGATCTTCACGACCCAGATAATCAGTGTGATCACTCACCTAGAGCCATACATCCTGGAATGTGAAGTCAAGTGGGCCTTAGAAAGCATCACTATGAACAAAGCTAGTGGAGGTGATGGAATTTTAGTTGAGCTATTTCAAATCCTGAAAGATGATGCTGTGAAAGTGCTACACTCAATATGCCAGTAAATTTGGAAAACTCAGCAGTGGCCACAGGACTGGAAAAGGTCAGTTTTCATTCCAATCCCAAAGAAAGGCAATGCCAAAGAATGCTCACACTACCGCACAATTGTTACAGTTACTGTCCTGTATTATAAGAAAGACTCTTTCCCTGGTGGCTCAGGTGGTAAAGAATCTGCCTGCAATGCAGGAGACCCAGGTTCAGTCCCTGGGTTGGGAAGATCTCCTGGAGAAGGAAATGGCAACCCACTCCAGTATTCTTGCCTCCGAATCCCATGGACAGAGGAGCCTGGTGGGCTACAGTCCACGGGGTCAAAAAGAGTTGGACGGGGCTGAATGACTAACACACATTATAAGGAAGAAGATGAAGGTCATGGGTCAGGAAGAACTGGGACACATACATGCGCCTGGTGCTGGGCTCCGGACAAGCTAAGCTAGAAAATCATATGCAAGCAAAGTGCTCAGAGGTGGTTGATCTAAGGGTGATTTATGCTTCCCCAGAGCAGCCTGGAGGTGGGACACACGGGGGCTGCTATTTAAATGGTAAAAATAAGACATTAAATTTGTCTCCCAGCCAATTCAAGTGGGAGTCCACTCTATTTCATCATGTCAGGGATGAGGGCCAGCACTACAGGGTCCCTGTCAGTCTCTATTTATTCTGACATCCAGCTAATCACTGAAGGATCCTTGACAATGTCAGAGAGTCAAGCTCAGGACTTGGCCTATTGCTCATGAATTCAGACCAGTTATTAGAAGCCCTCATGCACAGGGCTTCCCTGGTGGCTCAGTGTGGTAAAGAATCCACCTGCCCACTCAGGAGACATGGGTTTGATCCTTGGTCGGGGAAGATTCCACGTGCCATGGAGCAATTAAACCCATATGCCACAACTATTGAGCTGCTACTCTAGAGCCTGGGAACCGCAACTCCTGAGTGCATGTGCCTCAACTCCTAAAGCTCAAGTGCCTGTGCTCAGCAACAAGAGAAGCCACTGCAATGAGAAGCCTGGGTACCACAGCTAGAGAGTAGCCCTGGCTCACAGCAACTGGAGAAAAGCCCATGCAGCAATGAAGACCCAGCGTAGCCAAAAACAAATAAATAAATAAAAATTTTAAAAAAAGAAGTGTCCTTGCATAATCCAGCTTCCTCAAACTCAGTAAGCCACCCATGTAGAAGGAGTCTCAGGTGGGACAAGTTAAGGGTCCCCACTGGCCCAGATGTTGCCACTGTGACAATGACAAAAAGTGTCCTTCCTCTAGATGGATGGAGTCCCTGATACATGGCTCAGTCATAGGACAGTGTTTGTGGAAAATAAGAAAAATTGCTTTCTCTAAGGAGATGCAGCTGCGAGCTGAGTCTCAGCTCCCACACAGCCAGGAGCATTTGTGCAGTGCACAACCTGAGCTGCTGTGAACGGCAGCCCCAGTAAAGAAGATGGCGACTAGGGGCTGGCATCATGTTTCCTGGCCACCCAGAGAACCATAAGTGGTTATTTCCCAAGTGTGAGGAGTACCTCGTATCCAGCCCCACTGACGAGTGTCCTTCCTCCACCCTGCCACCTGAAATAACCAAATTCTTTTAAACATATGTGAAACACCATCTTTAAGACATTGGATGTCAGGCGAGGAGGGGCAGCACTTCCCTAACTCCCCTGCCTTGCGGGCAGCGTAGGAAAGGGGCAACCTAGGGGTGGGGGCCCCAGTGGGCCCCCTGAGTTGAAGACATAGAGATGAGGGTCTAGGGAGACCAAGGGGACCACAGCTGCAGGGCCAGGGTGTCAGGGATAAGAGGCGGGCACAGGCAGGGAGAACCCGGAGGTGAGCAGAGGCCCCCTTGAGAATGTGGTTGAGAGCTCGTCACACGTGCTTGTGAGGGAACCACCCGAACCCAGGACCAGAAAACCACGGGAAAGGCCTAGAAGGAACCACATCCAGAGCTCTATGAGGACTAGAGGTGCCCGTTCCCCGAGCCAGACTGGAAAACATCATGGCGGCTGGCCGGGCACTCGAAAGTGATGAATAATTAGCTCCAGAGAAAGGGTGGAGCTGTGACTTTGGGAGGTTCTGCCCCACAGGTGATTGCAGAAGGAAATGGCAACCTGCTCCAGTGTTCTTGCCTGGTGAATCCCAGGGACGGGGAAGCCTGGTGGGCTGCCGTCAATGGGGTCGCACAGAGTCGGATACGACTGAAGCGACTTAGCAGCAGCAGCCCCATGTAACCCACGGTTCTGTTTATCACCCTGGGCCGGCTGTGTGATGACCTCCCCACAGCCAGCCCAGCTCCATCTGTTCAGGGAGCATCTGGTTCCCCCACACCGAGGACTGGAGCCGCGGAGAACCAGCCAGTCCCCCTGACCGCACTCAGCCACCCACGTTCTTGCTGGGAGGTGGCTTGGTCTCCAGCTATTGAAACTCACTCTCAAGACAGCAAGGTCTCGGGCTCATGCGTAACTGGGCTGTTTGTATCCAAGGAAGTGCCATGTTTCCCACAGCTTTATATAAACTTCCTCTTACTGAACGCATCTGGGTTCACAGGCTGCGGAACTTTTCTTTGAGTTTCTAAACTTAGCAGCTTTCCTCCTCACTCTGTTCCCCAAATATGGGTTCAGCTAGAGCCTGCGCTCTGGGAAGCCGAAGGTCTGGCCATGTACCCAACTCAGCCTCGTGACTGGGGTGCAGTGAGGTGGGTAGGGCTGGGCAATAAGGCAGGGGTCAGATAGCAAGGTGGGGGGTAGCTGCCAAGAAGGGCCACCCCTGGAGGCAGGGGCAGGCACCCATGTGGTGACCCCCCCCCGCCGCCCCCCGCATCCTGTCTCGATGGAAAAAGAAGTGGCACCTTCAGACCCTGCCGGGGGCAGGTAGCCCACCTGAAGCCAAGCTGCATGCCAGGATCTTAGCCATGCCCCTAGGCACATTGTTGTTAGGTCGCTAAATTGTCTGTTTGCGACCCCACAGGCTGCAGCACGCCAGGCTTCCCTGTCCTTCACTATCTCCCGGAGTTTGCTCAAACATGTCCATTGAGTCAGTGATGCCATCCAACAATCCATCCTGTGTCATCCCCTTCTCCTCCCACCTTCAATCTTTCCCAGAATCAGGGTCTTTTCCAGTGAGCCGTCTCTTCGCATCAGGTGGCCAAAGTATTGGAGTTTCAGCTTCAGCATCAGTCCGTCTGATGCATGAGTCTTTCCCAGGCATGAGCTGTTCTCTAAACTGCCTATTCTTGCCTAAATGTAATCCTTTTGTGTTAAAACATAGGTTTTATTATTACTTGGGGCCAGCAAAGCCAGCAGATGAGAAGACAACGGCCTCTGAAAAGACGCAGCTCATTACTCACAGTTCCCAAGAGGAGAGGGGAGCACACGGGCCCATGCAGAGCCACAGGGGGAAGCACCAGGGTCTATCAGGAGATGGAAGGAGTGCGTGGGAGAAGTGAGAAACAGCCTTTACTGTGGTCTAACTAGAAGGAATGGGCGAAGCAGGGTAAGCAGGCTTGGGACTGGCTATTGCGAATAATTCCAGCCAACTCCGGAGGCCAGGGCTGTCTGGTACCCAGGCTAGGGCAGAGGGATAAGTGGCCCTGAGTGTGAGAGCCCTTTGAGAGCTCAGCGAAAGGAGTGATTGGGGTGGACTCGGGATTCGTTGCTTTGTACCCAACAGCTCTGCTCCCAGGAGAACTGTTTGTTGTCTCTAGGAATCAGCTAACCCGGGAAGTCCCTCCAGGGCCAGCAAAAGCCCACGGTCAAAGCATCGGAAACCACATGGATGTCTCACATCTCAATTTTGACCAGGATGGGCATGGATAGAGCCTTTGTACCCTGAACTGCTCAGCCATTTGGCTGCCCAGGGGCTTCCCTGGTGGCTGAGCTGGTAAAGAATCCATCTGCAATGTGGGAGACTTGGGTTTGACCCCTGGGTTGGGAAGATCCCCTGGAGAAAGGAAAGGCTACCCACTCCAATATTCTGGCCTGGAGAATTGCTTGGACTGGTTCCCTGGTGGCTCAGATGGTAAAGCATCTGCCTGCAATGCGGGAGATTCGGGTTTGATCCCTGGGTCAGGAAGATCACCCACCTGGAAAAGGAAATGGCAACCCACTCCAGTACTCTTGCCTGGAAAATTCCATGGGTGGAGGAGCCTGGCGGGCCACAGTCCATGGGGCCACAAAGAGTCCGACACGACTGGGCGCCTTCACTTTCTTTCACTTTTGGCTGCCCAGTGCTGTCCTCTTCCTTCCATTGGTCGTGCAATAATGCGATCCTTCATTTTACACATTTGATGTTTTAGGACCTTGTGTCTTGAATTAACGGCTAAGTTTTTATACCATCACACTGTTTATTTATGTCTTCTGTCAAACATATCATCTCAAGTAATCCTTCAACAACCTTGAGGTTAGATGTGGCAGATAAGATTGGTTAAGTATTTAATATCCATTCTCCCTTTCTTCCTTACCAGCAGAACTCCAATTGTATTCAAGGTAGTAACACACCTGGCTGAAGTACTGACTACTCTGTACCCCTTAATAGGTAGTAACAAGGATGCAACAACCAGTTCTAGCCAACGTGATATGAAGGAAAGAGGTCCTGGGGACTTTTTCAGGAGGGAGCAGACACAAGTGGCACCCACATTGTAGCCTCCTCCTTTTGCCCCTCCTCTGTCCTCCTGCCTGATATATAGGTCGGGCGCTTAAAGACATGAGAGCCAACTTTCAGGCATAAAAGCAGAAAGCTTCAAGCCCCGGATGATGGAGTAAGAAGGCAGAAGGAGCCTGGGTCCTCAGCTGCACCAATCCCAAACTTTCTGCCTCCAACCTCCTGTTATATGAGAAAAACGGTACCTCTATTTTAACGAAATTACTGTGACTATGTCTTTGGTGCATATGTGTGTGTGCTCAGCCATTCCGAATCTTCGAGACCCCATGGATTGAAGCCCACCAGGCTCCTCTGCCCATGGAATTTCCTAGGCAAGGATATTGGAGTGGGTGGCCATTTCCTTCTCCACGGGGTCTCTCCCCCTCAGGGATGGAACCCACATCTCGTGCGTCATCTTAATGGATGAAATAGACAATGTTTTTACTTTCTTTTGTGAAGGAAACTGAAGCTTATAACGTTAATAAAATTATCTAAGGCCTGGCAGCTCTTAAATGACAGCTCCTCTAGCCTCTATGGACTGAACTGTGTCTTCCCAAAATTCATGTGGTGAAGCCTGAACCTTGAGCATCTTAGAATGTGACTGCATCTGGAGACAAGGTTAAATGAGGTCGGTTAAATGAGGTCATTGTTGTGTGCTGGTCTCAGCTGCTAATAACCATTGTTGTGGCTGGACCAGCCGTTGTGGTTATGATTGCAAGACACACTGCAGCAATAACCATCAGGAAATTGGAGAAAAAAACAAAACTACTATTTGAAGGACCCAGAAATTACATGGTTTCCCCTGGGGGCAGACAGCGAGGCTGTGGTAGAAAGAGTGTGAACACAGGTCCAGGGTTCTGCTTATACCGGGGTCAAGGGTGGGGGCCTAGGGTTTCATGGGCTTACTATTGCTGAGTTCAAAACATAAGAGTGGGAACTTCAAGAGAAGAGAAAAAACAAGCTCTTTAGAAAGATCTCTAAAACAAAAGAGCCTCAGTGGGGGAAGATGGCTTTGGCTCTTTATCTAGTCCCGTGGCTGGCAGTGTATTTATTCAATCAAAGCTTAAGTCAGGCACTCACATTACAAGAAAGAGAAAACCTAGTTTCCAGGGCTTACGGCTTACACCAGTCATAAGTGGAGAAGTGTTAGTCACTCTGTCCAACTCTGCAATTCCATGGATTGTAGCCCACCGACCTCCTCTGTCCATGGGGTTTTCTAAGCAAGAATACTGGAGTGGGTTGCCATTCCCTTCTCCAGGGGATCTTCCTGATCTAGGGATCGAACCCTGTCTCCTGCACTGTGGGCAGATTCTTTATCATCTGAGCCACCAGGGAATCCCTAAGTCATAAGGGTGGGGCCCTAATCCAACAAGACTGGTGTCTTTGTTTTTATTCAGTTGCATTGAGCTCTTTGTGACCCCATGGACTGCAGCATACCCGGCTTCCCTGTCCTTCACTATCTCCTGGAGTTTACTTAAACTCATGTCAATTTGGTTGGTGATGCATCAGGGTCTTTTCCAGTGAGTCGGCTCTTCGTCCTTATAGGGAGAGGAAGAGACACCTTCCTTTAAGATACCTTATAGGGAGAGGAAGTGTGTGTAGACAGCAGAACAACCTTAAGGACCCAGAGAGAAGGTGGCGGGTGCAAGCCAAGCCACAGAGGCCTCGGAAGACACCAAACCTGCTGGCACCTTGATCTTGGACTCTGGGTCTTCGTTTTCCCCTCAGCTACTTGCATGTTTGGGGTTGACCCTGCTTCCTTGTCTCCCCTTAGCTCCCCTACCTCATCCTCCATACTCAGCCTCCCCCGGGAGAGGGGGCTCCAGAGCACCACCCTGGAATTCCATCCCTGTCACGTTTTGGAAGAGTACCTGAAAGCAGGATGAAGTGTGGAAGGATGAGCATCATCTGTATAGTGTGGTTTGTGGTTTACAGCCAGTCACATGGGACTTGAATTTTGTCAAATGCCTTGTAGGCATCTATGGATATGATCCTGTGATTTTCCTCTTAGCTCTGTTAATATGATAGATTTCTTACTATTAAACCATCCTTGCCCTTCTGGAATAAATCCTACTGGGACATGAAATGCCATACTTAATGTACTTTTTATTCAATGTCCTTATATTTTTATTTTTTAAACTTGCATTAATATTTATTAGTAATATAGGACTCTGTCAGTTGCAATTAGTAATATTATATTAGCTTCATAAAAGTAACTTAGAAGCTTACATTCTTTTTCAATTTGCTGCAAACTTATGCAAATCTGCAATTAATTGGTCTTTAAAGGTTTCATAGAGTCCCCTGATGAGTCTGTGCCTGTAAATTTAGAATTTTCTGTCTGTCTTCTATCGAAGTTGTCTGTATACATATTCTATCTCTATTTGGGTACATTTTATTTTCCTAAAAATGTATCTATTTCATCTAGGTTTTCAAATTTATTTGCCTAAACTAGTAGGCCACAGGACTGGAAAAGGTCAGTTTTCATTCCAATTCCAAAGAAAGATAATGCCAAAGAATGCTCAAACTACTGCACAATTGCACTCATCTCACACACTAGTAAAGTAATGCTCAAAATTCTCCAAGCCAGGCTTCAGCAATACATGAACCGTGAACTTCCAGCTGTTCAAGCTGGTTTTAGAAAATGCAGAGGAACCAGAGATCAAATTGCCAACATCCCCTGGATCATCAAAAAAGCAAGAGAGTTCCAGAAAGACATCTATTTCTACTTTATTGACTATGCCAAAGCCTTTGACTATGTGGATCACAATCAACTGTGGAAAATTCTGAAAGAGACTGGAATACCAGACCACCTGATCTGCCTCTTGAGAAACCTGTATGCAGGTCAGGAAGCAACAGTTAGAACTGGACATGGAACAACAGACTGGTTCCAAATAGGAAAAGGAGTACATCAAGGCTGCATATTGTCACCCTGCTTATTTAACTTACATGCAGAGTACATCATGAGAAACGCTGGGCTGGAAGAAGCACAAGCTGGAATCAAGATTGCCAGGAGAAATATCAATAACCTCAGATATGCAGATGACACCACCTTTATGGCAGAAAGTGAAGAATAACTAAAAAGCCTCTTGATGAAAGTGAAAGAGGAGAGTGAAAAAGTTGGCTTAAAGCTCAACATTCAGAAAGCTAATATCATGGCATCTGGTCCCATCACTTCATGGGAAATAGATGGGGAAACAGCGGAAACAGCATCAGACTTTTATTTTTTTGGGCTCCAAAATCACTGCAGATGGTGATTGCAGCCATGAAATTAAGAGATGCTTACTCCTTGGAAAGTTATAACCAACCTAGATAGCATACTCAAAAGCAGAGATACTACTTTGGCAACAAAGGTCCGTCTAGTCAAGGCTATGGTTATTCCAGTGGTCATGCATGGATGTGAGAGTTGGACTGTGAAGAAGGCTGAGCACCGAAGAATTGATGCTTTTGAACTGTGGTGTTGGAGAAGATTCTTGAGAGTCCCTTGGACTGCAAGGAGATCCAACCAGTCCATCCTAAAGGAGATCAGTGATCAGTCCTGAGAGTTCATTGGAAGGTCTGATGCTGAGGCTGAGACTCCAATACTTTGGCCACCTCATGCGAAGAGTTGACTCATTGGAAAAGACCCCAATGCTGGGAAAGATTGAGGGCAGGAGGAGAAGGGGACGACAGAGGATGAGATGGCTCAATGGCATCACCAACTTGATGGACATGAGTTTGGGTAAACTCCGGGAGTTGGTGATGGGCAGGGAGGCCTGGCGTGCTGCGATTCATGGGGTCGCAAACAGCTGGACACGACTGAGCGACTGAACTGAAACTAGTAAAAAAATATTAGCTGAATTAAAAAAATTCTTCCCTTCAATTATTTTCCTCTTATCATTTCTTACATTGTGTATTTGTGGTTTTCTTCTTTTAAATTATACCAGCTAATGTTTTTCCAATTTTGTTGATTTTTTTAAACTACTGTTTTTTGATGTATTAATAACATAACTCATTAAATTTCTAGTTTGAACTTCATTAATTCCTTCCTTCTGCTTTCTTTGTTTTACTCTCTTGGTCTTTTTCTAGTTCCTTGCTTAGCCATTTAATTGATTTATTTCCATTTTTATGGTTTCTGATATTTATTTCTGTATATTTTTCTAGATCCTGCTTCAGTAGACTCATAAATTGACGTGTTCTTTTTCATTATCCATTACTTTCTAGAAGTTGTGCAACTTCATTTAGAAAAATCTGTGTCTTACAAGTAGCTTATAGTAAGTGTTAGTCGCCCAGTCGTGCCTGACTCTTTGTGACCCCATGGACTGCAGCCCACCAGGCTCTTCTGTCCATGAGATTTTCCAGGCAAGGATACTGGAGTGAGTTGCCGTTTCCTTCTCCAGGGGATCTTCCAGACCCAGGGATCAAACCCAGGTCTCCTGCACTGCAGGCAGATTGTTTACCAACTGAGCTACCAGGGAAGCACAGGAGGAGGGCCTTTTGTTGGTTTTGATATTAATGTGAATTTCTAGGAGGTTTGTGTTTTGTTTTGTTTGCACTGTGATCGGACAATGCTAGCTGCATTTTTATACTTCAGGAAATTTAAAATTTTCTTTGTGATCCTCTATGTGCAAATCTGTTAGATGCAGTGAAAGTTACAGGTGAAGTAAAATGATATCTGGGAGTTTTTTTGGAAAGATCTCAGAATGGGTACCCTGGGAGGACAAAGGGAACACGATCAGCAGAACACTGATCACTTTTGAAATTGAATGGTGTATACTTGGGGGTTCATCATGATTTTTATTTTCTGCACTTTCAGGATAAATTTCCATTTTTCTGGTAAAAAAAAAAAAAAAAAGTTGACATCCTCTCCCCGGGTGGTAGTATTAGAATTATTTTTAGTTTCTTTCTTTACTTGTTTCCTATTTTACCCCAATGTTTTAAAAACTGAGCACATACTAATCGCAGAGTTAAAAGTCCCCTTGTACAGGCATTTAAAGTAAAGACAGGGACTCCCCTGGTGGCCCAGTGGTTAAGAATCCACTGCAGAGGGCACGGGTTTGATCCCTGAACAGGGGACCAGGGTCCTGCACCGCACAGCTAAAAGAAAAAAAAAAAGACAATTTCTTAAGTGAGTAAAAATGAAAATACAACATGTCGGCTTAGAGAAATTATATGGGAAAAGTAACAAAAAAGAAATAAATTTAGCCTGA
Organism: Bos grunniens; assembly: GCF_055505025.1. Lineage (NCBI taxonomy): Eukaryota > Metazoa > Chordata > Mammalia > Artiodactyla > Bovidae > Bos > Bos grunniens. Next base: position 154,518,413 of record NC_141165.1, read on the forward strand.
TAATTGGGTTCTGACTGGAAGATGCTCTGGGTTCCCTAGGCCTTGACGTAGGGCTTGCCCTCACCAGGCCAGGTCCGTTGGTTCTCACAGGTGACCGGAAGTGGCCACTTGGCCTCAGGGAGGATGGTGCAGAGATGGCAGATGGATGAGCTGGCCTTGGGAAGACAGGACGTTTCACTGGAGTGAGGAAAGCTCTGTAGGAACATTACTTGCGGCCCATTTGACACTGCCGGTCTAAGTTGGTGTTTCGGTCTCCACACCTCCTCGTGGGGAAGGGTGTCACCCCGCTTCTGGAAGGTACATCCTTGGGGTGGGGGTAGCGTGGGCCTCTGCACACCTCAGCTCCACACGCACAGCAGGACACTTCCTGGAGACATCCTCTCCTATTTGAAAAACGTTCTACGAAGGTTTGGGGAGATTTTCTATTTGAGAAACACAGGACTGGAGGGAGGCCTCAGAGAACAGACAGAACCTGCTGCCCCATTTCAACTGTGCTGATGGAAATAGTCCATTATAAATGCCTGTCCCTAAAATGTTTTCTCTAAAAAATGTAGACGATCTATTATACACGGTGAATTCTGTACCTTGGTGGCTCAGATGGTAAAGAATCTGCCTGCAATGCAGGTAGACGCAGGTTCAATCCCTGGGATGGGAAGGTTGCCTGGAGAAGGAAATGGCAACCCACTCCAGTCTTCTTGCCTGGAGAATCCCAAGGACAGAGGAGCCTGGTGGGTTACAGTCCATGGGGTTGCAAAGAGTTGGACACGACTAAATGACTTTCACTTTTTCAATGGTCAATTTGTGCCATTTATTTTTTTGATGTTTGTCAATTTTTTACTTCCTTTCAGTTCAGTTCAGTTCAGTCATTCAGTTGTATCCAACTCTTTGCAACCCCATGGACTGCAGCAGGCAGTCTTCCCTGTCCATTGCCAACTCCTGGAGTTTACTCAGACTCCTGTCCATCGAGTCAGTGATGTCATCCAACCATCTCATCCTCTGTCGTCCCCTTCTCCTCCTGCCCTCAATCTTTCCCAGCATCAGGATCTTTTCAAATGAGTCAGCTCTTCACATCAGGTGGCCAAAGCATTGGAGTTTCAGCTTCAACATCAGTCCTTCCAATGTACACCCAGGACTGATCTCCTTTGGGATGAACTGGTTGGATCTCCTTGCAGTTCCTTTAGCATAAAGGTAATAAAATCCCATATTCAATGATTAAATCAGATTTACCTTCCAAGGAAAAATCAACAGCCATGCCACCTGAAAACTCCTCAGATCAATACTAAGTTACCTCTAGAAATGCCAAGCATTTTCAGACTTGGAAATAGTTGCAAGAAAATGTGGACATCTGTTCAGGTGAGCTGAGTTCAGTTTGTGAGGGTCTAACAGCTAAACTCTGGAGAAGGAAATGGCAACCCACTCCAGTGTTCTTGCGTGGAGAATCCCAGGGACAGGGGATCCTGGTGGGCTTCTGTCTATGGGGTCGCACAGAGTCACACACGACTGAAGCAACTTAGCAGCAGCAGCAACAGCTAAACTCAGACCAGCTCTCAGTTTTGGGGGTCTGATTTACACAGTTTTACCTCCCTTAGCAGTTTTACCCCCATCTCTTTTATTTTACAATCATAAGTGATTTAGTTTCAATATAAGATTCTGACAGCAGGAACTTTTCTTGGTGTGGCTTTGTTGTTGTTCAATCGCTAAATCATGTTCAGCTCTGCGACTCCATGGACTCTAGCATGCCAGGTTCCTCTGTCTTCCACCATCTCCCGAAGTTTGCTCAAATTCATGCCTATTGAGTTAGTGATGCCATCAAACCACCTCATCCTCTGTCATCCCCTTGTCCTCCTGCCCTCAATCTTTCCCAGCATCAGGGTCTTTCCCAGTGAGTCAGTTCTTTACATCAGGTGGCCAAAGTATTGGAGTTTCAGCTTCAGCATCAGTCCTTTCAATGAATATCCAGAATTGATTTCTTTTAGGATTGAGTGGTTTGATCTTCTTGCTATCCTTTAAATGACTCTCAAGTGTCTACTGCAACACCACAGTTCGAAAGCATCAATTCTTCAGTGCTTAGCCTTCTTTATGGCCCAGCTCTCACATCCATACTGGAAAAACCATAGGAAAAACCACTGGAAAAACCATAGCTTTGACTTGCACAGCTTGCAGGATCCTAGTTCCCTGACCAGGGATTGAACCAGGCTCTTGGCAGTGAAAGCACAGAGCCCTAACCACTGGGCATCCAGGGAATTCCCAGCAGGAGCGCATTTTTTATTTTGCTAATTTACTACTGAAACACACAGAGCCTAGAGGACCTGGCCCAGCACAGTGTAAACAGCGGAGGGGTCAGGGCCAAGGCAGGGACACAGCTGTGGTTATGCGGCTGCTGAGCAAGGCCGGTTGTAGGATCAGGGGTTTCAGTGACAAAACTGCAAACGGGGTTTTTGGTGCTTTGCATTCTGCCTTTAGTGATGATGCTGGCTCACGGCGTCTTGAAATCCTGCCCTGTGACTGGAATAGCAAGCCAGCTGTGGTGCTTGTTTCCTTATTCTGAACGCAGAGTTCAATCTATTCAAAGGAATGACAGACTCAGATTCAGCCTGTGGGAATTTATTCATCTGCTAACCTCTGCCATGAGAGCGTGGCCCAGAATCCTAAGGGCAGAGTCCTGTGACCGGCGTGTGCTAGGCCTGCCAGCAGGCTGGAGTCCCTCCTCCAGCTGGGACGCAACCCCAGACTTGTTTTTAATCACTCAGGGCAGTGGTTTCAGAGTCGAGCCAAGTGTCTATTTGTTTAAAGCATCTCAAGGATAGGCTCACTTGGGCTTCCCTGGTGGTCCAGTGGTTAAGACTCCACTCTGAGCTTCCACTGCAGGGGGCGTGGGTTCAATCCTTGGTTGGGCCACTAAGACCCTGCATGCCTCATGGCCAAAAAAAAAAGGGCTCAATTCTCTCTCCCCCTTTTCTGTGGTTGGTGAACCAAAGCAGACTTAGGACCCGTGGCCCCATCACTGTTGGCCTCAGACACTAAAATAATCGATGGCTGCCGTCTGCCTGTTCTGGAGAAGGCACCCCTGTTTGGGGCCCTTCACAGATGTATGTTCTGTGGACCTTCCCTTCCTGAAGTTCACTAGCACATTGTTTAGCATCTAGGTATACATAGACTATTCCAATAGTCATGTATGGATGTAGAGTTGGAACATAAAGAAAGCTGAGTGCTGAAGAATTGATGCTTTTGAACTGTAGTGTTAGAGAAGACTCTTGAGAGTCCCTTGGAATGCAAGAAGATCCAACCAGTCCATCCTAAAGGAAATCAGCCCTGAATGTTCATTGGAAGGACTGATGCTGAAGCTGAAACTCCAGTACTTTGGCCGATTCATTGGAAAAGACCCCTGATGCTGGGGAAGATTGAAGGAGGGAGGAGAAGGGGACAACAGAGGATGAGATGGTTGGATGGCATCACCGACTCAATGGACATGAGTTTGAGCAAACTCCAGAAGATAGTGGAGGACAGGGAAGCCTGGTGTGCTACAGTCCATGGGGTTGCAAAGACTTAGGCAAGACTTAGTGACTGCCCAACAACAAAACTGCCTAAGATTGTGGCAGCTGATTCCAAGCTTGATGGCACTTTCTTCACAGAGCAGTTGGCAAGGAACTAGGTAATTCTGTGACAGAAATACTGCCTGGGGTTTCAGTTTGCCAGCTGAAGGGGCATGGGGTGATGTCAAATTTTATTATGAGCATTCCTGGTCTCCTTGAAAGAAGAAACAATCATGTGAGAAGACAAGTTACATAGCATGAGATCACAGACCCAGTCTGGCCCCCAACAGACAGCAGACACTGCGTTTCCTTGATATTGATCCACAGATGTATGGGATTTAAAAATAAAAAGTCACATCAAGACTTAATGCTTAAGCTGATTCATAGCCTGCTGTTTGGCAAGATGACTTCCGCTAAGTTGATTTCTTGGGAAGTCCTGGGTGTGGCGCTTGACTCTCTACCCTTGAAGTGAAAGTGAAAGTTGCTCAGTCGTGTCCAAACTCTTTGTGACCCCATGAACTATAAAGTCCATGGGATTCTCCAGGCCAGAATACTGGAATGGGTAGCCCATCCCTGAGCTATCAGGGAAGTCCCTCTACCTTTACTAGCGACATGACCAAAAATGACCCATCTGAGGTCACCAGCAGCTTCCTCAGGGGCTGACATGAAGGGAATCAACCTACAGAAGCACAGAGTGAGCCGGGATGGCCCACCTCATTTCCTTATAGACAGATGACCATGAAGGGGTGGCTGCAGTGCTTGTAAGGGGCGACTACTTCAGGAAGGACAGACCTCAGGGTGGGGGTGTGGTGGGGGCTTTCCTGGTGGCTCAGCTGGTAAAGAAGCCACCTGCAATGCAGGAGACCCCGCTTCAATGCTTGGGTAGGGAAGATCCACTGGAGAAGGGACAGGCTACCCACTCCAGTATTCTTGAGCTTCCCTTGTGGCTCAGCTGGTAAAGAATCTGCTTGCAATGCAGGAGACCTGGTTCGATCCCTGGGTTGGGAAAATCCCCTGGAGGAGGGAAAAGTTACCCACTCCAGTATTCTGGCCTGGAGAATTCCATGGACAGAGGAGCCTGGTGGGCTACAGTCTGTGGAGTTGCAGAGTTGTACACAACTGAGTGACTTTCACTTCCACACTTCAGGATGGATAGAGCTCAGGGGGTTATGAGGCAGAGAGATTATTGTTTGTTTCATGTCAGTATCCAATAAAAGGAGTGTGGTGTGATTTTTTTTTGATAGTTTTATTTATGTGCTGGGTCTCCGTAGCTGCTCTGGCTTTTCTCTAGTTGAGGTCCACGGGCTCTAGGGAGCGTGGCCTCCAGCATTTGGGCATGTGAGCCCAGCAGATGCCGCTCCTGGGCTCTAGAGCAACAGGTGAAACGGCTGTGTTCCCTGGGCCCAGTGGTCCTGCAGCACACGGGGCCTCCCGAATCAGGGCTGAACCGTGTCTCCTGCATTGGCGGCAGATTGTTTACCACTGGGCCACCAGGGAAGTGCAGAATTCACAATGACGTGGAAACAGTGATTCTTAAGAAGAGCTACTGTGATCATGTGGCTTAACGTTTATTTGCAAGCCGAGCGTGGCTGTCATGCCTGCACATCAACTAGACATTGATTAGAGCGGGTGCTTCTCAAGTGAAGTCACAGGATCTTACTGCAAACTTTATATCATCTGAGGACACAAGCTCTCCACGGAGACGTTTAAGATCATAATGAATGTTACGCCTAAAAGTGACATTGGTAAGTCAAGTATACTTCAATAAAAATTAAAAGAATGGAAGTCAACAAGAAAACCAATGCAAACTTGATTATACAAAATTTGACACTCAATCAAGAGTGAGGTACAGCCAAGTTACAAGCCACTTTAGAAGATGCAGTCTCAAGAACAGCAGAAATGCGAGTAGGTAGTCAGCTCTGGGAGGAGATGGCAACCCACAAGAGTCTGAGCGAGCCTCGCTGGTGTGTGAAGGGCAGGGGCAGACCTGGCCAGTCCCTGCCTAACACTACGGGACCAGGCCTGGGAACTGAGGGTCCCGGCTCCTGCCTTGGGCTCTAGCACAGCAGTGGGCACAAGGGAGACCAGGGCAGGGAGCATCCGTGTCACTTAGCTCCTCCTCGGAGTGAGCACGATGCCTTTCCTCCTGCTGGGAGAAGAGTCCTCTATGGGCCAAATGAAGCAGGACCAGATGTGTGGGCCGCCCCTGGCGGCACAGCCTGAGAGGTGTCCTTGAGCTGCAGAAGCATCCACACTTGCAGAGATGAGTTGGGAGAATTTAAAACTCAAAAAGGTGAACCAGAAAGCCAGGCGGGATGGCAAGTGAGCCAGGGCATCCTGTGGCTGGATGGCCACCGAGCCAACATGGCTCGCCTCCGGCAGTCTAGGTGCCAAGCTCAGCACGCTGGGAGCTGCAGGCTGAGCCCACGGGGACAACCGTCTGTCACCAGGGTCTGTGTTCGGTTTCGGGAAAAGCCCAGAAATGACACAGGGATCTGTCCCGTTTCAAGGCTAGCCTGCTCTGGCCACCCAACTTCCCTCAAAGGAGCGGCCTTCACACCTGGAAGACAAGGCCAGCCAGGTTATCATCCGGGGGCTTTGAAGCTGGGAGACTACGGTTAGACCCTCTGACTGATCACGGCCGTCTCTGAAACAAGACTCAGCATCGGGCGGCCTCTAGTGGCCACTGATGGCCAAGTATCACAGTGGACCCGACTCACTGTGGCGGAAAAGGTACCTTCAACATCCTGAGAATGTACAATCAAACAATCAGGGAAGAAAAAGGAAACTATACCTCCAGTATCTAGCCAAAGAAAAGCCTCAAATAGTGGACAGATTATAAAAATAATTTAGCCAGATTCTTTTGAGGATGTGTTTATTACGTTCCAAAACCTTGAATAACTCACTTTTAAAAATTCAAACTGAAAGGAAAACTAGAGATTTCAACAACGTTCACAAAGGGCGCAGCTGTCTTGTTTTAAGCTAGGGTTATTGTCATTTTACCTAAAGAACGGTGAGCTAGTATTTCGGAAGGCTTCGTCAACGGGCAAACTTCATCTGGGTCTCCACTTTATGTCTTTTACTCCATGAAAATGTCTTTTCAAAGCAGTGTTATCTGCCCACGGAGAATTTAAACAGGAGTCATCATCATTTTCTTCCAGTTTCTAGAAACACATGGGTTTCGCTCAGGAGGGCATTCCAGGAAAGTGTTCTACAGAATCCACGACCAACCTCCCTGCTCCCCGCCTCCCCAGAGAAGCAGGACACCACCAGACTCTAACGCAGAGGGACACTGGCAGGGCCCCCACAGCCTTGGTGAGGCTGCAGCTCAGAAGGTCCCCCCGCCATGTCCTGCAGGACGCATGGCCCCCAGCTGCCCCAGGTGAGGCATCGGGGAGAGGAGTGAACACCCCAAGTGTCCGCTCTGGTGAAAACCCATTGGTCCCACGGTACCTTGAGCTCCTCCTGTCTTCGGTGATAGTAGAGCATCAGCTGTTTCTGCTCCTCGCTGCTAATGATGGGCTCTCGAGCTGGAGCTCCCTGGCCCCTCTGAAAAGACGAGGGGACAGCGCGTTGTGGGTGAAGGCCTTCTGTGGCTGACCCGGGAGGCTACAGCTCACGTCTTAGAACTGCCTTTGCTGCTGCGGTTGTTGTTTTGTGCTCCACTGGATCCACTCTTTTTGAGCCCGTGAACTGTAGCCACCAGGCTCCTCTGTCCCTGGGATTCTCCAGGCAAGAATACTGGAGTGGGTTGCCATTTCCTACTCCAGGGATCTTCTTGACCCAGGGATGGAATCCCCTGTCTGTTGGGTCTCCTGCACTGGCAGGCAGACTGTTTACCACTCTGCCACCTGGGAAGCCCAAAGCCCGAACTGTCCTTTGTGGATGGCTAAACAAGGCCATGGTGAAGCAGAAACTCCAATACTTTGGGCACCTGATGCAAAGAGCTGACTCACTTGAAAAGACCCTGATGCTGGGAAAGATTGAAGGCGGGAGGAGAAGGGGACGACAGAGGATGAGATGGTTGGATGGCATCACCGACTCAACGGACATGAGCTTGAGTAAACTCCAGGAGTTGGTGATGGACAGGGAGGCCTGGCGTGCTGCCGTCCATGGGGTCACAAGGAGTCGGACACGACTGAGCGACTGAACTGAACTGATCTGAAACAGGTCATGTATCTCTCATCATCCAAAGCAAATCGTCAAGGGAGTCTCACTCTTGCTCTGGGCCCTCACAGTGGAGGCTGGGGAGTGCATGTTGGTTACAGCCATTCCCAAGCCAGCCACTGCAGGTCTAGTGGGGAAGGGGTAGTGATAATCGTGGAGGCCACCCTGTTTCCCCTGAACTTTAGAGAACAGTTTAGGAGAGAGCACAGGACACAGCAACCTGCAGGCACACAGCTCTACACCAGGCCTTTACAGGTCTCCAGCCTTCCGCCTCGTTCACAGACCATCAGCACTCTGAAAAGCTTGAGACCAGTGCTCGGGGCTATATTTTTCATCTCGAGAAACGTTTGAGTTACTTGTAAGCCCTATTTTTAAAGTTAAAATCATCTTGGTACACTCTCCTTTCCCCTCAATTAAAAGGAACTCGAGGACTTCCCCAGTCGTCCAGAGGTTAAGAATCCGCCTGCCAGGGCAGGGGCACAGGTCAACGCCTTGTCTCGGAAGATTCCACACACTGACGAGCAGCTGAGCCCGTATACTGCAAATACCGAGCCTGAGCACCTAGAGCCCTGCTCTGCAAAGAGAAGCCCACACAGCACACTGAGGGGCCCCTGCTCAGCCCACCTGGAGAAAGCCCTTGAGCAGCAATGAAGACACCGCCCCGCCAGAAGGAAATAATATATTTTTTAAACTGAGAAAAAACAAACTCCAGATACTGTCAACTGATCTCCCTTTCCTTCCAGTTTTCGTTGCTCCGTATAGAGGACAGTTTTAAGCTTGGACCAAACAGGATTAGAGTGCCTGCATCGGGAGTTTTAAATCTTTCAGGTTTACTGTAAATTTTTACCAGTGTGAAAGTAAGTTAAAAAAAAACCAGCCGTGACACATTAAAGTCAAAGCGCTTACCTGCTGAATCTTGACGATGATTTTGGTTTTTTCATTCTTCCCCACGTAGTCTGAAAGCTTCTTGGTACGTCTCAGCTCCTTGGCTGCCCACCACAGCTGTGCCTCTGATTCTTTGATGACGTTGAGCCCTGCCTGGGGGCCACGGTTGAGAACGGGCTTTAAGGCTTCCTGGGCATTGGCATGGTCAGTGCCCCTCCCGGTGAGGGACAGGCTTCCGGCGCCCTGCCCTCTCGCCCCCCAGGGAGCACCAGCTTCCCTGCCCACTCACCGCCCTCGCTCACCTGGGCACCTTCCCGGTCAGTCTCCACTAGCGCCCTGACTCGGGTAACTTCCTGCTCTGGGAAGTGGGGGTATCCTATCTCATTGGCACCCTCATCCATGCATGATGTAAGGTCCCTCTGAGATGGATTTTTAGACTACGGCCAGGGAGGAAAACGGGGATCCTGCTGGGTGCTCGAATACAAAAGTCCTCGGCTCACGACAATTTCATCTGTGACTTATTGACCATGTGATGGTGTGAAAGGGATACACATTCAGTAGAAACCATACTTCAAATTTTGAATTTTCATCTCTTCTTGGCCTAGTGATAAGAGTGTGATATCTTCTTGGGATGCTGGGCCGTGGCGGTGAGCTTATGATCACCAGAGTAATCAACCAATACACTGACAACCATTCTGTACCAAATAACAGTTCTGTTTTTCACTTTCGGCACAGTATTTAGTAAATCACATTATAAAATAGGCTCTGTGCTGGATGATTTTTTTCTAACTGTTGGCTAATGTAAGTATTCTGGAGCACATTTCAGGCAGGTGAGGCTAAGCTATGATATTGAGGGCACTAAATGCATTTTCAATTTATTAATCTAATATTTCCAACTTACGTTAGGCTTGTTGGGACACAGCCCATCATAAGCTGAGGAGGACCTATGTGGGTATAACGGGGCTGTCAGTTTGCTTCTGCATCCCCCTCCTATGTAAGATGGCTCAGAGGAAAAGATACTGCCCCACAGGGTAAGGAATAAATGAGAAAAATGAGCGAAAGTGGATCATAAAGCTAAGAAAATATTCAGGAGCAAGAGGGAAGGCTAGAACACAAAACTCCATCAATGGGACCAAGACATCTGGCAGAAACAGGCAAAAATGAGGTTCCTGGCTTCCCAGTGCTTCCCATTTCCCAAAGCAAACGGGAAAAGTTCTCAGCTCCTCCCTCCTCTGCCGCTCCTGTGTGTGTGCGCCAAGCCCTCAACCAGGAGCAGATCTCTGCGGTCCTCCCCTGAATTCACAACCCTGCTCTGAAGCCGAGCCTAGCAAGATAGAAAGCTGTGTATGAAGCAAAAACTACATCAGGACAAATATGAGGTCAAATATGAGCGGCTTCTGCCCTGGGGCGGGGGTAGGCATGAACTCACATTATAGAGACCCCAAGAGCCACCCACATACCTGAGTCCCTGACAAATCTTCTTTATTTTCAAATTCCATCCGGATGGGATCGTACGGCGGCAGCCCCATGGGATAAACTATCATCACGGCACCTCGAAGCTGGTCCAAGGCGTCATTCACCATCTCCATGGTCATGCAGACATTGGCTTCTACTTGTTTCTGAAAGTGGTTGCGGGCACTGTTATCTATGATGTGGCCAATCAACTCAACAGATGTCAATCAGGTTCTTGTACAAGACCCACGCCAGCAAACAGAATCAGGTGGTGTTGCTACCCAAGTGATTCTGATCTGTCTGTGGGGCTGAGCCACAGCCACCATAGCCTCGGCGATAACGCAGAATATGAGCGGCATCGAGGGGGTGAAGTGCAGAGAACAGGGCAAGAATCCCAGGATCTTAGCTTCCCAACCAGGGATCGAACCCATGCCCCCTGCAGGGGAAGCGCAGAGTCTTTTTTTTTTGGTTTGTTTTTGGAAGCGCAGAGTCTTAACCACAGGACTGCCAGGGAACTCTGGTCGGGGACCTCATGCTTTAGCATGGTGTCTGCGCGAGCGCTGGATAGTCAGTGTTAGAGCCGAACTGAACTGCAGGCCCCCTAAGCTGACGTCTGAACACAAAGACTATCAGGGGGACTGTAAGTAAAGTGGTAACTGTGGAAACGAGGGGAGCAGTTGGGATTCAAGAGGCATCGTGGGAGTGGGTGGTATGGGACCAGACAAAGCATTCGGGTGACAGAGAGGCAGTGACGAAGGGAACCCTGATACACTGGCGGCTGTGTTAATAGAAATGAAAAGTCTGCAGGAAGGGCCAGCTCCCGGCTACAGAACACACGGCAGAGGAATCCATGAGTTTAGCCCTAGAAAACTTGAGTTTGAAGGGCTGGCTGGACTTCCAGGTGAAAGAAACCCAGGTTGCAAGTAAACAAGGGTGCTGGGGTACAGGACAGAGACTGGAGAATTATCTGTAGAGAGTGGAAGCTGGTATTTGGCAGAGAAGATAAAATGACAAGGAAGAAAGAACAGAAAGAGAAGAGAGCTGATGCTAACACACTTGGTGAAACACTGGATTTAAGCAGCAAGCTGAAGAGAAAACAGCAACCAGAAGCTGCGAGGGAGCCAGGACAGAGGAGACCCGTGGACGTGGTGCAAAGTCAGGCGTGACTCAGGAGTCAGATGGGAGAGGCTTCTGGATTTGCAGCTTGGGGGCCACTGGGGGCACCAAGGTAGTCATGTCTGTTGGGGGAAAGAAAACAGCGGCCAGGTTCTCAGAAACCCGGGAGGATCGGGCCTGAGGTTCTGGGGGCCTCTCTTGCCTTACCTACTCCCAGGATGGCTTATGAAATTGTTTCCAAGTCAGAAACCCCCATCACATGTATCGGGCCTCCCCAGGAGGGGCCCAGGCCCACAGGCGGTGCGAGGGTCCACCAGCCCCGGGGTCACCCGAGGGCAGTGGTCCCGACCACAGGACGCCACCCCCCCACCAATATGCCCAGACAGGGGCACCAGGGGGTCACTTTCTACAAAAGCTCCACTGATACCAAGGGCAGTGGTCCTGACCAGGTGCCACGGCAGGGGACAGACAAAGTCAAGGTGCGGCCTCAGGATGACAGATTCCCTGTGGTCCTGGGCTCCCGCTCTTGGCTGAGGGTGGGTCCCGGGGAGGAGTGCACAGATGTCACTGCCCACCCTCAAGGGGCCCCAGCTTGGATGCCCCACCACCTTCCACATTCCCCCGGAGGAACCTAAGTGATGGAGGCAGAGGCTCGGGGCCCAGGGGCTGGACGGTGGGCCTGCTGGGATCTGAGCACCCACCTACCTGCCGCGTGTTCTGACCCATGGGGCTAGCTGCCCCCCACGTGGCAGGTCTGGGGAGGTGGGAGCCAGGCCGGCTACATGTGGGGGCAGCGCGGAAGGGCCCTGGGTGAGAATCGAGCCCTGGCCCCACAAGCTCTGCCACTTTGGGCAAACTGCTGCAGAAAAGTGACTGGAAGACCTGTGAAAGCTGTCTCTAAACTATGAAATGACAACATAAAAATACACACAGGCAAAGGAAATAAGTGACATAAACGCATAGGAAGGATTTCCACAGGAGGAGGCATTGGGGAGTGGAGTGGGCAGAGCAGGGCCCAGGCCACTGCTCTCCTAATCTGCTCTGGGATGGGCCAACTTGACTACATGTTACTAGTTATTATCTATCCTTCTGGGCTTCCCTGGTGGCTCAGACGGTAAACAGTCTGCCTGCAATGCGGGAGACCCAGGTTCGATCTCTGGGTTGGAAAGATCCCTGGGAGAAGGAAATGGCAACCCACTTCAGCATTCTTGCCTGGAGAATCCCATGGATAGAGGAGCCTGTAGGCAAGCTACAGCTCAGGGGGTCACAAAGATTGGACATGACTGAGCGACTTTCACATTCATCCTTTTAAAAAAAAAGTCTCTGCAGCCAAATGCATTTTGTAAACCCTGGGTCGAACCGAAGCCTTTCCTATATTGACAGGCAGAAAAGCATGCTCCCCTGAATCACTTGAAGGATTCGCTGGCTTAGGAATCACAATGATATCCAGAGCACTAGGCAGAACAGGAGAAGCAGCAGTTATCCAGGAAGAAGACCCTGGATAACCCGGTGGAGGGAGGGTGGGGCAACGATCATCAGCAACACGTAAATAAAAGCCACTCAATTCCTGAAAAATCCTTAAATTACTGTCCTCCAGACTCACAGCCTATGCCTGTCAACAGTCTGACTTATGTTTCTCCTTCAATGAAGTATTTTGTGTGTAAGTACTTCAGATAATTACAAAGAGCTAACTCATAATACACACGTGTTGTGTCAATCAGATCCTGCAGATCCAGTGAGCGGCCACAAGGTTCGCATCTGCCCTATTCGTCTTTCTTTAGTTCTTAACGGACTACGACCCATAAAATAGATAAGCAGCAAGGATTTACTGAATAGCACGTGGACTTATATTCGGTATCTTGTAATAACTTATAATAACTTATAATCGGGTGGTGTACCTGAGAGTAACACAACATGGTAAATCAACTACAGCTCAACAAGAAGAAAAAAAAAGCATATGAGCACCAATTCATGTTTGAACTACATTTACACAAGCCAATAACCATTTTTGTCTGACCTGAAGAAACTGAGAGGATTGCGGGAAAGAAAGGGAAAGAAAAAAACAAGCTAAGGCCCACTCTAAACATGTTTGTTTCCTTTGCCTCTGGAAGGAAGGGTCAGGGGGCGGGGGGCCGGTGCGGTGGGAGAGGAGGAGAGAGACAGACAGAAAGAGAAAGAGAGAGAAAAAGAAAGAATGAAAAAAAGCTGGCTGGCAGATAACTCTGGAAGCCATTAACTGGAATTTGTATTTCAAAAGACAAGTTTTAGAATATCATTTAAAAAGCTAACCTTAGATATTATTGCTTTGGCTTCTTCTATAGTCTTCTTTATAACTTGCTTCATTTTTTCATTTGGAGCTAAAAATAAAAAAAGGGAAGGGGGAGAGAAACAGCCATCTTTAGGATTCTTCGTAACCCCTTCTGTCTGAGTCGGGAGGAAGTGAGATGAGAGAAAGTACAAGAATGGATCCAGGCAAAGGACATAGGAAAGCTGGACGTCAGAAGTTAGTTATTAGTTAGATCTCTCAAACTTGATACCCTTAATAAATAACACTGGTACTTAGTCATTGAAAATACTAGAAATACAAAACTGTACTAAAACAAAGTGATTAACACAATCTTGATTTAAAGATGAATAATGAACTGGTAATGTTCTGTTAACTGTTTTTACAAGTACCATGATTTATTTCTTTGATGCAATTTCAGCTAAAAAGCCAAAAAAAAAAAATCTCTCCAAATTGAGAATGGATTTAGGTATGAAAAGATGTGGAAGACAACCATTATTATTTTCTAGGTTAAAGTTCAAAATAAATACCATTAATAGAAATTCCTATTATCCTCAGTATTAATTTTTTTTTCTGAGTATGCAAAGGCTTTCTTTTGCATGGACACTTTCTTTCTTTTGCTTTTAAGAGTGTTTTAAGGGTATAATAGGTACTTAAGTGTTTGTTAACTGATCAATTATAATCTTTTAAAGGGAGCTTTTTATGCAGGTTAAAAGGGATATGGTATCAAAATAGGTTATCATCCCTTTTCCCCTCCAATCCCACACGAACAACCATATACTAAAAGGAGACTAATTTCTTCAGTTCTGCCTGTCCTAAACTGCTTTGTACAAGAGCGGCCTGTCCTCAATTCAAGTGGAGACCACTGGGCTGACATTTATTTCCTCTTTCCACACACAATCGCTAAATAAATTCTGATGTACAAACTGTAACAAAACATGCCCTGTGATATATTTTCAATGATTATCCCCTCAGACTATTAGATTGAACGATATGAAAATGCCAATTTTCAATTATTTGTTGCCTATAAAGTTGGTAATTTCTTGTGGTTCATCTACTACATTTAAAAGCTAGCTGAAACTTAGTAAGAGCAAGAAGACAGATGCCTTCTTTTCCATCTAATTCATCCTGGATTAGTGTTTTGCTGCTTCTGCTAAGTTGCTTCAGTCGTGTCTGACTCTGTGCGACCCCATAGACGGCAGCCCACCAGGCTCCCCCGTCCCTGGGATTCTCCAGGCAAGAACACTGGAGTGGGTTGCCATTTCCTTCTCCAATGCATGAAAGTGAAAAGTGAAAGTGAAGTCGCTGACTCTTTGCGACCCCGTGGACTGCAGCCTACCAGGCTCCTCCATCCATGGGGTTTTCCAGGCAAGAGTACTTGAGTGGGGTGCCATCGCTTTCTCCGAGCGTTTTGCTATAAGGAGTCAATAAGGGCTTCCCTGGTGACTCAGACACTAACGAATCTGCCTGCAATGCAGGAAACCCAGGGTTCAATCCCTGGGTCAGCAAGATCCCCTGGAGAAGGAAATGGCAACCCACTCCAGTATTCTTGCCTGGAGAATCCCATGGACAGAGGAGCCTGGCAGGCTACAGTCCATGGGGTCCCAAAAGAGTTCAACACAACTTAGCAACTAAACAACAACAAGGAATTATATGGTACAGTTTTTGTAATTTTGAATAGAAATACTGAGGTCAGTTTTTTAACTTGAAGACTGTTTTCACACTGATTGTTATATTCAGGCATGTGCAGAGAAGAAAAATGCTGGATTACCTTGTCCATTCCTCCGTCCAATGTCATCTTTTTTAAATACTGAGCCTCCACTAGGGATACACTTTTCACCCCATTCATCCTTTAATTTCAATTCTTCAATCTGTTCATCAGTCAGTCCTTGCATATTAGGAGGCAGAAATACACCATGTTCTGCTAATTCTTCCATTTCTTAAAAACAAGAGGAAATTAGACAATATGCATCACAGTCATTATTATAACACCTTACACTTCACTGGAATGGAAACTTCCTAGAGGTCAGGGGCCCGTTGGCTATTTTATTTAGCAGACACTTAGATGTCACTTGCTATGGCATACCTGTCCCTGACCTCTGACAAATGCGCACCGATGCATCCTAGATCAACAGAAGCAGAGTCTGGGGGCTCACCCACCGGAAACAGGCTGCAGTTTCTGTGCGCCAATCCTCTGTGCTATGTTATACCTCCTGGCATTCAGGAAGCATAAATTGAAATTCACTGAGAAGTTTAATACATACCCAACCCAAGGACTGAACCCAGGTTTCCTGCATTGCAGGCGGATGGTTTACCATCTGAGCTACTAGGAAAAGAATCCGCCTGCCAGATGTGGGTTGGATCCCTGAGTTGGGAAGATTTCCCTGGAAGAAATGGCACCCGACTCCAGTATTCTTGCCTGGAAAATTCCATAGGCAGAGGAGCCTGGCGGGCTACAGTCCATGGGGATGCAAAGAGTCAGACACGACTGAACAGGTAGCACAGATTAAATGAATGGGTTTCCCATTCACTAATGAGACTCTGAACAATCAGCACCACATTTCAATTGATAATTTCACAGAAAAAGAAGCTGAGGCCCTTTTCCCCCCAGATGCTTTGATTTTAAAATAACACTTAATTGAGCTTGGTCTGGAGTAGGTAAATTTTACTAAGAAACGATACATATGACCCACAAATGAGTTCTTAAGGAATGGATAGTTTATGATCCTTAAGGAGTACACTATGGTACAAAAATCAAACAATCACATCGTGGATCACATCTGGACTAACACACTGTCAAGTACTGTGCTGCCTAAGGCAACAGTTAGGAGCTTCAGGAGGCTCTGAGTGCTAACTCCTTTCAGTCCTGTCCGACTCTTTGCGACCCCATGGACTGTAGCCCATCAGGCATCCTCTGTCCATGGGATTCTCCAGGGAAAATTACTGGAGTAGGTTGCCATGTCCTCCTCCAGGGCTCTTACCAACTCAGGGACTGAACCCTGTGGCTTTTAAGTCTTCTGCATTGGCAGGCACATTACCGCTAGAATTTACATTTAAATGAATTGAAATAAAGAATGCAGTGTCTTGGCGGTGTTCAACAGCCACCTGTGATACCGGCCACCTACTCCAGTGTATTCTTGCCTGGAGAATCCCGTGGACAGACCACGGAGTAGCAAACAGTCGGACACGACTTACAGCAACTACCACTGCTAGACGGCACTGCCAGGGAACATCTCCGCGCGGTGGAAAGTTGCATTGGCCGTCACGGCTCCGGGGTTGGGGGTGGGGGGGTGGGGGTTGGGCGGGGGGCAGTGACCAAAACACTGTAACACGAGGATCAGGCTGTTTCCGAGAGCAGGGAACACGGAGGGAGGCAAGAACGCCGAGTCTCTCTCGCCCTTGAAAACCATCCCAAAGCTGGGTGGCTCTCCCACCCGCCCCAACCCCCCCCGGAGACTGCTCTATCTTCAAAGTCTCAAAAGAGAACACTCTTAAAAATCGGCCCGGGGATCGTCCCACCTCTCACACTTGTGGAGATCCCCTACACCTGCTCTGGGGTCCAGGCTCTCGGCTCTCTCCTGTGCCACCTCCCGTCTCCCCCCTCCCCCCTCCTCGGTTTCGGGACTTAGGTCGGTTTGTTTTGCTTAGAGGCCCAATCCCGACTCCCCAGGCCGTGGAACGGCCCGTCCCGTCTGCTCCGAGCACCCTTCCACGCGGTGCAGTCAGTTCAGTCGCTCAGTTGTGTCTAACTCTTTGGGACCCCATGGACTGCAGCACGCTAGGCTTCCCTGTCCATCACCAACTCCCGGAGTTTACGCAAACTCATCTCCACTGAGTCGGTGATGCCATCCAACCATCTCATCCTCTGTCATCCCCTTCTCCTCCCGCCTTCAATCTTTCATCAGGGTCTTTTCCAGTGAGTCAGTTCTTTGTATCAGGAAGTAATGGAGTTTCAGCTTCAGCATCAGTCCTTCCACTGAATATTCAGGACTGATTTCCCACGCGGTGCAGTCGCTCCTGGAAGCATCTCTGGGGAAACCCGTGGTCCCCATCTCAAGCCCGGCAGCTGCGCGTCTTCGCAAAGTCTTCACTGGCCTGACCCTCGGTCGCCCCTAGCCGGCCCGAGTAGGCCTGGCGGGTCCCGCCCAACTTCACCCCGTCCCCGCGGGCCCGGTTCTCTCCTCCCGTCCCAGGCCCCAAGCCGCCGGGCCGCACCTGACCAGATGCGCTGCGCCTTGAGCCGCGCGTTGTAGACCCGGGCCACCTGCGCAGTGAGTTCCTCCAGCTCCGAGCTCCCCGGCGCCTGCAGCAGGAACTGGCTCTCGTCGCCCCGCTTCACGTGCAGCAGAACCATGGTGGTTGCGGGAGCCCCGCCGGAAGGCCCGGGACAAGCGGCCTGAGGTCACCCACCCCCGCGGGCGGACAGCGAAGATCACCGACCAACGGTTGCCGGGAGGCCGGAACCCCGGGTTCGAGCGTTCGCGGTGCTGGGACTGGGCAGGGGAACTGGGGGAAACGGCTCCGCTCCCGGAAGTGGCTGTTGCCAGGAGCAACAGAGAAACAAGATCTGGGAGCGGGGAGAGGGAGGAGACTAGGGGGAAACAGTACCCGCTCTCGGAAGTGCCTGCTGCCAGGAGCAACA
The DNA here is from genome assembly GCF_055505025.1 of Bos grunniens. Lineage (NCBI taxonomy): Eukaryota > Metazoa > Chordata > Mammalia > Artiodactyla > Bovidae > Bos > Bos grunniens. Next base: position 154,536,492 of record NC_141165.1, read on the forward strand.
GAGAAACGCGATCTGAGGGCGGGGGTTGGGGCCCACGGCTCAAGGGCAGACCCTGAGGCTGGGGAAGCTACGGTGCGCGGGGACCCGGGCCTCCCTCCACTACCGGGACAGTAGGTGCAGCCGAGCAAAGGCTCCCGGACCGGCCCCCGCACCGCCGGAGCTGACTTCGCCGAGACCCCGCTCCCGGAAGTGGCTGTTGCCGTGGCAACCCTCAAACCGACCAGCCGGCTGAGGGGAGTTCTGGCCGCTGGGTCGTCTCGCCGGGGGCCCGAGATTCCATCCAGGGAGTTGGGAGGGGAGGCGCAGGGAGGTTGCTCGACCGGGAATGGGAAGGGGTGGCGGGCACCCAGAGACGCCAAGCCCCCACAGCAGTGTTCCCACCGTCGCTCGAGGCCTCGCCAGCCTTTCCGCCTTCCGCAGTCTCCACTTCCGGAAACGCCTCCGGCTGCTTCCGGTCTGGAGCGCTGAGGAGAGAGGCCGTGACGCACGGCTGAGGAGAGACCGTCGGCTGTTGGTTCTTTGGTCTTCAGGCCTGAGGAATTGGGGAACGTGCCCGTACTTCTCCATGCGGGGTGATTCGGATGCCCAAGTCTAGTGTATCTGGCGCGGCTGACGCCGGAACGACGCTCCCCAAACTGTCGTCATTCACTGTCCAGCAAAATTCTTATTAAAGGCAGTCGTGGGCGGCGCTGTTTATTCCCAAACAGGGCGGCAGGTCCAGGGTCACTGCTCTCACGGAGCTTATAATCAATGTAAGTGACAACAAGAAAGCAAACATAAACGGATAAGGCAGATTTTAAAAAGTAAAAAAACAAACAGGGTGATTGACTTTTTAGATAGGATGGTCAAGGAATGTCTTAAAGGGATGGGTAACATTTGCACTGAGTCCTTGCTCACGCACGAGGCGCTTGCAAAGCTATCGAAGTAGTGCAAGGTCCTCACCCCTGGTTGTCTCCTTGGAAGGGCCGTTGCCGAATACGAATTGATTTGAATTTTACAAGCACCTGGCACTCCGTGTACCTGAAACTTTTGACTCCCTGCGTTGAAATCTGTATCCCTGAAGTTCCCCGGGCAGAGGGAAGAAAGTGGGAGACTGTAGGCCTGGGAATGCGTCGAGGCAACCCAGAGCCTCATGTGAAGACTGCTAGAATGATACTGGATAGAAGGGGGATGGCGCCCAGCGGGGAGATAGGTGTGTTTTCGTCTCTAGTACTGTCAGGGCAGGGATCACTCAGACCCTGGAACATGCAGTACTGGTCAGACTGGCAAATGTCTTTTACCCAGAGGGAGAAAGGGGTCTACTGGGTTCACCTACCTCCTGACTGCTGGCTGTAGGATCCTCCTCCGATTTTCTCCTGAATCCAACTAAGTATCCATCAGGCCACTCCTGCTTAAAACTTGCTATATACAGCCTTCTAGGTAGTGAGAACCATTTATCCACACACTCATGTATTACAGACAGGGTCTCGGGGTATAATTTTTAATAAATGTAAAAGGAATGAAAAAAATAGAAAACCCATGTTTGTACTGGTCATCCAGTTCTGTACTTACCGACTTTACATTGTTGCTATTGTTTAGGTGCTAAGTTGTGTCCATAACCCCATGGACTGTACCCCACCAGCCTCTGGCCAAGGGATTCTCCAGGCAACAACACTGGAATGGGTTGCCATTTCCTTCTCCAAGGGATCTTCGTGCCCCGGGGATTGAACAGGGTCTCTGACTTGGCAGGCAGATTCTTTACCACTGGGCCACCATGGAAGCCCATTAACTACTCTGTCACAGGTCGAACACGTGCACCATCTTTAATCTTTGACAGCACTGCTATTTGCCTTTGTATTCTTACATTGCAGTCCTTTCTGTGCTTTCTTAAGGTCCTTTTCTTCTCACCCAGGCCGTGTCATACAAATTTTGTGTGTAGCTTTTCCTCATTGTAGTTTAAGTGATCATACATCATGCCAAAGCCTATTGTATTGTCACCCAAGTGGGTTCTGAATTTGAAGACAAATATGACATCTGTGTGTTCCTATGTACTTTGGCTTATCTAAATATTTTAGGTACTGTTTCCTTTCTAGGGTAAAGGGCATCTTATAAGCATTTGTATCTGCTGAAGCAATCCATTAGTAGTGATAAACACTCCAATACAGATAATTAATGGGGCACTCATGTTGACTGCTAGATATCAGGCAACCAGAGAGGAAAAGAATTTTTACTGTACTGAAAAAAAATTGTTTTAATACCATTAACACACGTATGTGGGACTTCCCCCATGGCTCAGCAGGTAAAGAATCTGGCTGCAATGCAGGAGATCCAGGAGATGTGGATTCGATCCTGGGTCAGGAAGCTTCTCCTGGAAAAAAGAAGTGGCAACCCACTCTAGTACTCTTGCCTGGAAAATCCCATGGCTTGGTGGGCTACAGTCCATAGGGTCACAGAGTTGTAAACAACTGAGGGACTGAGCATACATACATAACACACATATGTATCCCTAACAAATAGAGAACATTGTTTGGTATGTTTTAAATTTTATATAACTGATGTCATACGAAGATGACATTAGTTGAAAACGAAAATCATGGCATCTGGTCCCATCACGTCATGGGAAATAGATGGGGAAACAGTGGAAACAGTGTCAGACTTCATTTTTTTGGGCTCCAAAATCACTGCAGATGATGACTGCAGCCATGAAATTAAGACGCTTGCTCCTTAGAAGCAAAGTTATGGCCAACCTAGATAGCATATTGAAAAGCAGAGAGATTACTTTGCCAACAAAGGTCCGTCTAGTCAAGGCTATGGTTTTTCCAGTGGTCATGTATGGGTGTGAGTTGGACTGTGAAGAAAGCTGAGCACTGAAGAATTGATGCTTTTGAACTGTGGTGTTGGAGAAGACTCTTGAGAGTCCCTTGGACTGCAAGGAGACCCAACCAGTCCATTCTGAAGGAGATCAGCCCTGGGATTTCTTTGGAAGGAATGATGCTGAAGCTGAAACTCCAGTACTTTGGCCACCTCATGCGAAGAGTTGACTCATTGGAAAGGACTCTGATGCTGGGAGGGACTGGGGGCAGGAGGAGAAGGGGACGACAGAGGATGAGATGGCTGGATGGCATCACTGACTCGATGGACATGAGTCTGAATGAACTCCGGGAGTTGGTGATGGACAGAGAGGCCTGGCGTGCTGCGATTCATGGGGTCGCAAAGAGTCGGACACGATTGAGCGACTGAACGGAACAATGTCATACTGTACTATTTTGTACCTTGCTTTATGGTTCCATACTGAAATTTACTAGTATTTCACTCACTTATTTTCACTACTACATAGTATTCCACCAGAAATATGTCACTCCATCCCCTTCTTGAGGGTTAGTTTCTTTCCAGTTTTCACCATTACAAACAATGTGCATTCCTACTCCACTTGTCCTAGAATTTCTCTCCAAGTCAAATTTGTTGTGATAGAATATATGAACCTTACTGGACATTATTTATGTATTTTTTAAGTTAGTCATGTTTTGACTGTGCTGGGTCTTTGTTGCTCCCTGAAAGCGTTCTCTAGCTGTGGTGCACTGTCTTCTCATGGTGTGGCTTCTTTTGTTGCATAGCATGGGCTCTAACACTCAGGTTCAGCAGTTGGGGTGCATGGGCTTAGTTGCTCAGCAACATGTAGAATCTTCCTAGACCAGGGATTGAATCCATGTCCCCCTGCATTGGCAGGTGGATTCTTAACCACTGGACCACCAGGGAAGTCCTACTGGATGTTATGTAATTGTTCTCTAGAATTGCTGTGCCAATTTGCCCTCTCACCAACAATGTATGAGTTCCCATTTTTCCACGTTTGATATCTTGATGTGGTCAGACTTTTTTCCTAACATTAATAAAGTGGCATTTTGCTTTGTACATGAGTTTGGTTTTCCTGTGTCACCTCATGCTGGTAATTGTGGACCTGCAGGGCTTAGGATCTGGCTATAAATCATGTGGAGAGGCTGAAAGATAAGCTATAGACAGAGAAATATATTTACAAAGCACATATTCAATAGAGGTGGAGTCTCTAGAATATACAAAGAGCCCTCAAAACATGACAGTTAAAAAACAATCTATTTAGAAAATGGGCAAAAGACACATTTCACACACAAAAAGGCATCAGATGGCAAATAAGCACATGAAAACATGTTCACCATCATTAGCTCTTAGGGTAAAGACAAAGCCACGATGCAATTCAGGCAAAGATAAGAAAAAGTGGGTCACTCATAGATTGTTGATGGGAATGTAAAATGGTTCCATCATTCTAGCAGAAAATTTGGAAGCTTTTTAAAAATCCAAGCATGCTACCACTCTATGACCCAGCATGTACCCCTGGTCATTTATTCCAGAGAAATGAAAACTTACGTTCACATAAAAACCTGAGATGAGTGTTCAGAGCAGCTTCATTTATAATAGTCCCAAACTGGGAACACCCCAAATGTCCTTCAGTGGATGAATAAATGGTTAAACCAATTGTGATACATCCATACCATGGGATACTATATAACAATAAAAAGGAACACACTATTGAATCTCCAGAGAACTGTGCTGAGTAAAAAAGTCAAAAAAAAAAAAAATTATACACACATGATTCCATTTATGTAACATTCTTCAAGTAGCAAAATCATAGTGAATATGGACAACAGAATCTATTATGGAGAATAGATTAGTGGTTGCCAGAAGTTAAGGACACAGGAGAAGGGCATGGGATGGGAGAGAAGTGGGGAGAAGGCAACACGCAGGATCTTCAGGGAGATGGAATCATCTTTTATATCAATGTTAAAGTCCTGGCTGTGGTACTGCACTATAGTTTTGCAAATGTTACCACTGGGTAAAGGATACCTGGGATCTTTCTGTATTATTTCTTACAACTGCACGTTGTTGTTTAGTTGCTATGCTGTGCCCATGCACTGTAGCCTGCCAGGCTCCTCTGTCCAGGGGATTCTCCAGGCAAGAATACTGGAGTGGGTAGCCATTTCCTTCTCCAGGGGATCTTCCCGACCCAGGGATCAAACCTGTTGTCTCCTGCATTGACAGGCAGGTTCTTTACTGTCTGAGCTACCATGGAAGCCCATACAAATCTACAGTTACCTTAAAATAAAAAGTTTTTACAAAGCCTATTATTCTGTATCTGTAACTTCTTAAACAGAGATTAATGAACATAATTGAATTATTTAAGAATCAAGGTTATTGTTTGAAATTGCAATCTGAAAAAAAGGCAATACTCACAGGAACACCAGCCTCAGTCTCTTACTTTAGGTCTTTTAAGGCAATCTCTTCTTTTGTCTGGCTATTCGTTAGCCTGTTTCCCCTCTGCTCCCCTCACCCGCCCCACCCCCACCCCCCAGCTGTTTCTTTTGCTGTGGGTCAGAAAATCATCATTCATGCCTCCTGTGTTATTTTCAAGCCAGCAAGATGTTGAATGAGGGCCTTTCTTACAGAATAAGCATATGACTTCTTAATGACAATTAGTAATTTGAGAATAGCTTCCTACTTTCAGCAGAAGTATCACATAGAGACAGAGGCTGAGATGGTTGGATGGCATCACCGACTCAATGGACCCAAGTTTGAGCAAGCTCTAGGAGATGGTGAAGGACAGGAAAGCCTGGCGTGCTGCAGTGCATAGAGCCGCCAAGAGTTGGACATGACTGAGTGACTGAACAACAATCACACAGAGAAATACAATGGATGAGAATAACATCTTGAATTAAAATACCTGATTTGGAAAAAAAAACAAAACTGATTTGACAGTAAGAATTAATCCTCAAATATCGCCAAACTCATCTATGTAAAGTTAAAGGAAAATAGCTGAGAAAAGTTCTTCCCTTTTGAGCAAAGCAGTCAGTATGGTAAAGACAGGTATATTTATTTCATATGACAGCAAACTTCACAGGATATGTTCAGTGTTTATATGCCACTGACTTTAATACTGTACTCCTATAAAGTACATAGTTATAAATACTGTGTGCCACATAAGCAATAAAGTTCTTACCTATAAACAGCAATCTACTATAGAGAACAAAGAACTCACAGAGAGATCCTTAGTGTCTAGTTTCTGCTCTGCTTTTAACAGAACTGGTCCATATTGTAATAATATGTAGAATAATGGCTAGTTATTTGCAGTGTACCTTTAACTGTCTGTCATAACTTTGTGCACTTTTTCAGCAACTTGCCAAGTATCAGCAGAATTTCCTGATAAAGGCTGAGCTGCTGCTTGATATGTGTATTTTAGACAGTAGTTTCTATTCAATAGGAAACACTGCTCACAGAACTGCAGTCGCACTAAAGTTTATAATGAGTTATTTTCCTAACGGAGAGCAAATACCATATACACTAATCACACAGATGTTAAAGCCACAGTTTCAACAAGTTAATTCACATTTTGAAGCACATTGCTTATAGTAATACTGCTGTTTAAAATATACTACTGCTGAAATGATTAGACCCCCCCCCCCCAAAAGCACAATATAAAACTCACGAGAGTTATTTCTAACAGCAATTCCTGGCTGTTAATAGAGAGAGAATTACTTTTATAAATATAGTATTCTGATAACATTTGAGCATTTAGAAAAGTGCTTTTTCCTAATAGTTTTGCTTTATGTGGTTAAGTGCGATGCAGCTTGCTGTGCTTTTTTACATCTTATGTATTCTTAGTCGTGAACTCCATTTTCTGATATTCCCCCAATGCACATGTTTAAAGGTTAAATGTGGACAACGGAATTCAGGTGACATTTACAACTCTTTGTATAAAACGCTAATATAATGGGTAAAAGTGATTTCAAACTAACAACAAAACAACTATTGCTCCAGGAATTTTCTGACTGGGATTTCCTCAATGATATCAAAATACTACATTCTCTATAAGTCATCAACGTCTTCATAAAATTAATCAAAAGCAGGATCAGCTGCATACTGGCAGTGCAGGAGACAAAATCCACAGCTAATTTGAGGTGTAGCCTCTAAGAACATAAAGCAGCATCACAGATGGGGCGAGAGAACACGCAGCAGATTCCAGTTCAGCGCCCCCGGGGTCGGGGCTGCCCGGCTCACCAGCTAGAGAAGCGAGGAGGGCCATCCTCGGACACCTCCGTGGACCTTGAACTCCCATTTACTTCTCACTGAATTTGGTGGCACGTGCCTCCCTGCTATCTGTAGCCAGCGTGCTGTTTTGAAAGGACAGGGGGGTCGGTCCACACAATATGCTACTTCCGGCTGCAAGAAGCTCCTCCCCCAGAAAAGCAGGCAGAGGTGTGGGACCAGAGTGACAAGGGGGTGTGTGGTGTGTGTGTCAGAAGGGGTGGGTGTGCAACGGGGGCAAATTCTGGTTCCGTCGTGAGATTACTCTAGATTTGGAAAGAAAGATAATGGAAATGTCCAAATTTCATTTTCAACCATCCATTTGATTATATGGAAAAGAGAACTCTGTTACAACTTTTAGGTAAAAATTTGGTCTGACTTATACCCTAGAATTTAAGTGATGTATTTTACCAGTATGTAAGTGTATACATTTGTGTGTTTGTGTGTGTATACACTTTTTTTTTAAGCAATGTCTTTCTAAATTCTGTTCCAGTATACCTTTGACGGCTCTTTGGTAAATACTTATAGATACCAATTGTTGACAAGTAGGAAAGGGCTGGCAGCAATGTCGTCTAGAAGTTGTCTGGGCTTTGTGAGATGCTCTAAAGGAGACTGATGAAGAATTTCTAAATGAGGACTGTTTTCTAAAATAGCTTTGAGCACTTTTTATGGCTTCTACTCTCTCTTATTTATCCAAACAGAAACACACCAAAATTCCAGTTAATAATGAGAAAAAATTTTCCTTAATTCTGATATACACATATTCCAACTCTGTACACATTAAATAGTGGTATTTCATGACAACATCAGTGCACTTAACAATTACTTATTGCACATCATGAATAACGAATGCCCAAATCTTTTGGCTGTACCCTGCCAAAACTAAAGGGACTCTCTACTGTGTGACGTTATCTTTCTGTCAAGTCTAGCGTGGGTGATGCCTTAGAGGCCAGGGCTGTGAAAGCGTCTGCGGGAGGGGTGGTGCCAGGTGGGAGCAGAGGGACAGGCGGTGGGGGTGGTGGTCTTGCTGGCAACACACAAAGAGACACATCGGTACTCCTACCCCAGTCATCACCAAGCATCACCTTGGAGCCAGGAGACGAGCTCAGCTGCTTACCCAGGAAAACGTCTGGGCGAGTGGACCCTGACTTCCCTGTCACACCAAAGTCCTCTTCTTCCTCGAAGGTTACCCATCCTTTGGGGTTGCTGACTGTTAGTGCAGACAGGCCCTGTGGATCAAAACTGTCCTTAAACCCATCCAGGGAGGATGAAGGCTTGCTACTGTTCTGATCCAGAGGCCTCAGCGAAGAGAATGGACTCGGAGCAACAGGCTCTTCTTTGGAGAACCATGAAGTGGCCTCTGATTCTTGAGACTCAGCTCGAAAGGGGTTTCCAGGAGCGGCGGTCCTGTCGGTGAAAGGATTTGTGCTGCTCGAGCTTGGGATGAACGGGTTTGGGGAACATCGCGTGTTTTCCTGGGATTTACTCCGGGCTGGAATTGGAGGCATTGTCGGCATGCAGCTTACAGAACTCAGAGTGTTGGTGTTACTTGGGGCTGCAGAAGGCAACGGCGTCAACCCCCTTGGGTTTGGGGTGTGAACAGATGGCTGAGCCTTTGATACAGCAAGCAGGTTCAATGACAAATCTTCAAATGGGTCACTCTTTAATGGCGAGTCCAGTCTGACGGCGGAGACTCCGTTTGTTTTCACCTGGGAAAGAGAGAGCCCACTGAATAATCAGAACAAACAAAAAGCAATATGGTTACTTTGAATGCCCCCCCTGTTTCCTGTCTCAATTATTCTTCATTCTGAAGGGGTCAAGTATACATACTCAAAAAATAAAAAAAGGAGCTTTGTGTAGTCTGTTACTCTGGTGGTTAAACAAGTACCATGAAATTTTTTTTTTTTTAAAAAACTCTCTGCTAAATAAGTTCTTTTATAAATACAACTTATTTCATCCATGCAAGTATTGATATGTAAAATGGAGAACTGCACTGAATTAGCAGATGAGTTTGGTTCATGCCCAGTTCTATCAGATAATCAAATGAACTTAAAAAACTCACATTCAATACAAAGTTTATGCTAAATCGCTATGAATAAACTTCCAACACCCATCTGTGATGATGATGTGGTTTCATTGTTTTTTGAAATATATTTTCATTGAGAGTTAATGTTACTATGGAAATTCAACTTTATGGATAATAATTTTATTAGTATATCTGTATTCATAAGCTGAAGACAATGCATCATTTCCTTTTCCACTTGTAGAATAAAATTTTCAAAGCATTCTTTGCCTTTTAACGTCAGCTCTCCTTTGTAGAATAAATTCTGAATGTGAAAATATTTTTTAATTGACCTTCCTCATCTTTAGATAGGTTGTAACTAACTGCAATGATTCTTTAAACTGGATGGCGTGGTGGGGGGAGGAATCCTGTTTCTATCTGGGATAGTAATTCTTCAACCAAAATAAAGCTATGCATGGCAGAGCTGGCTGTGAACAGTTACTGGCAGGAGGAGGGGTCAGACTTACTTCACAGTTATGAAAAGTCTGCCCTGTGTGCCCAGTTCACAAAGAAGCCGGCTGGAGTGGAGCCCGGCTGTGGTACCGGGCACAGGCTACTTTCCTAAGGGAAACATTGAACTGAAGCCTGGCTGTACGAGAAAAGTAGCTAGCTTTATCAGGAACTCCATTTTAATTAAAAAAAAAAAAAAACTCTATATAATTGTTAAAACTAGGTGGGTGACTTGGATATTTATGCCAAATTAAAGGTAAGAAAAGCACAGGACAGGGAGAATTTTACTTAGCTAGAGACTTGGCAATGTACAAAATGCAGCATGACCCAAAATGAATTTAGGTCATTGTTAAAGCAAGTAACTAAACATTCATAAGATACGTTGAGAAAAAGAGCAGCAGTCTCAATAAAACATTGTTTTGCTGTTCTTATTTTAGTCTCTAAGTCATATCTGACTCTGTGACCCCACAAGACGACTACAAACTATAGCCCACCAGGCTCCTCTGTCCATGGGATTTACCAGGTAAGAAAACTGGAGTGGGTTGCCATTCCCTTCTCCAGGGAATATTCCTGACCCAGGATTGAACCTGTGTCTTCTTCTTTAGCAGACAGATTCTTTATCACTGAGCTGCCTGGGAAACTCCAATAAAACATAATTGCATCTTCTTAAACAGTAACTTGGTGCTTAAGAATAGGGAAGGCTAATTCCCCTCCGATCCAGTGATTAGGGCTCTCTGCTTTCACTGCCAGGGCCTGGGTTCAACCCCTGGTCAGGGAACAGAGACCCCACAAGCCACATGGAGTGGCAAAAAAAAAAAAAAAAAAAGAATAAGGAAGGCTGCTCATTTGCAAAAGGAAACAGTGTGGATAACTTCTTACGTGAATCACTCTCTAGGATCTATTTTATTCAACTAATCTATAGTATACTTTAAGTAAACAAGTTTTATTTTTCTTCAAACTTAATATGACAATAAATTTGAACAAAATTAAAAAGCAGACATGTCATAAATTCTAAACTGTATTCTAAGTGTATTATAGTACTTGAGAGACAAATTTACTATAGATGCTGTAAAATTACAATTAGCTACACATTACCAGTAATGACTGGGTTATTTACGATTCATATGACAAAACAGAAGTACTTGAGTGGGTCTGGGCCCCGATTCTCCCATGGTAGACAGAGTCCATGACACAGACATTATAGGTAGGAAGTTTATGCTTTGTACAGCTTAGAATAATAGGCTTTTGCCAAATAAATGTTGCACATTTAAATATCTTTATTTTCATATATTAACAAATTTTTCTTTCAAAATAAGTTAAAGGTAATTTAACAGAAACATGATCATTTTGCCCAATGAGATTTGAAATTATGAGAGCCACATCATCATTCATTACATTAGAATGAATTTCTATATATCTAAGCAGTATTTATGATGACTTGACATTAATGATGATGGTATTTTTTACAGAAAAGGGTGTTGGAAAGGCCCTTAAATAATCCTGCTATAATGTTCATTTTCATTTTTGTAAATCATCAATTCTTCTTTAACAAAAAAAAAATCTCCTAGTGCTACCAGTTATAATCTACATGCTACTAGTTTTTTGGGTTTTTTTAATTTCCCAAAAGAAATCTAGGAAAAAAATTGAATTTTATACTTACATAATTATGCCATTGTTAAAACCAAGAACCAATTTGGTTTTGCCAGATACACTTTCATATATCTAAAGCTTACCTTCTTAAAGTTATACTTTTTAGTCTTGTTAATTTTTGTAAAAAAAAAAAGCAAAATGGGAAAGCATTAGCAAGAATAACTAAAATGGTTCCTAAGAATTCAAAATACTAAGAAAAAAAGCAGGTTTTATGGTATGATAACAGAATTTATTAATGTGGACAGGTGGTTTTTAAAAATGGGTGAGAATTTAGATGTATGAAGCGAAAGATTCATACATCTACTGTGCTAAGACAGATGAGAAGCACATATAAGATTGAGAAATAATCCGATACCTGTTACCCTGATGGTTGCTCCTGCTTTGAGAAAACGAAACATAGACATCAAGGGAAAGAGTTAGGAGGACAATCTGAGACCAAGCAGCAACCCTAACAATTCAAAACACTTTCAGTTTTATATTATGTACAAAATCCAACAGCAGTGAGACCTGCAGGTCACAGTATAAGATCAAGAGACAATAAAATGTATTGCTGTAATAGGGCTCAGGATTTAATTTTATCTGAGGTTGATTACTAACTAGCTCAAAGTAGTCATTCCAAAAATAATATTCCAAATACATTACTGGAGCACTGAAGTATTTTCAGCAGGCTATGGGTGAAATGTTTGTGTCCCCTCAGATTCGTATGCTGAACCCCAACCTTCTTATGTGATGGTATTTGGAGACGTGGCCTCTGGGAGGTGACTGGGGTCAGATGAGGTCGTGAGAGTGGGCCCTCTTGATGGAACTAGCACCCTTTGTAGGAGACACACCAGAGGGCTTGCTCTTTCTTCCCTTGTGCAAGCACCAAGGAAAGGCCATGTGGGCACAGGAGAAGAGGCCCCAGCAGAACCCAACCATGCTGGCATCCTGATCTCGGGCTTCTAGCCTCCAGAACTTGAGAAGACAAATTTCTACTGCCTGAGTCACCCAGTTCATGGTATTTTGTTACGGCAGCCCAAGAAGGTTAGGACACAGCCTTAAGACAGCCTATGGGTTTATCATGATTAGAGAAATTGTTCAAAATGGCACCACTTTGCAGAAAAGTGAAAACTGGTATTTATTTTAACATGGTCAGGATCCAGGCTTGTTCTATTAATCTATCACTCAAATTTTCTGAAGGGTGATACTAAAGATGAAATCACAATCTTTCTATAACAGCAGTACTTTAAAAAATTACAGTATTCTTAAGAAACAGTTTGAACAAATCTTCCCCAATATTTAAAGCTTACCTTATTTTAAAATACCATAACTCACTTAGACAGATTCGAGAGACACCATTCTATAGTAAATTATTTTATAAATAATATATTTATTATATATTTATATTATATAAAATGTGTTACTACAAAACATGAGACTCCTGAATTGAACCTTTCCTGATGATCCTGATGCATTAGTTTTGTAAGAGTTGGATAAAAACTGGGAATGGGTTTATACTAAGATGCAAGGGGATGGTATTAAATTGATCCAGAAAGCTGAGATTTTTTTTTTTTCTTTTTTGGCTGTGCTGCACAGCATGCTGGATCTTAGTTCCCTGACCAGGGATCGAATGCATGCCCTCTGCATTGGGAGCACGGGGTCTTAACCACTGGACTGCCAGGGAAGTCCTGAGATTTTCTACTTGGCCTCTTCCCTCACTATCGGCTGTCACTCCAATAGTATAGCTATGATGCTATTACTTTACTTCCCATTGGATTCCTGACTTCTGGTTTTCAGCTGATAATCAGATGCCTAAGACATTGAAAGTCAGATAAGTGGGGCATTTTTACATTTTCTAAAGGATATATAACATATAATCACTTGAATTAGAAGAATCTTTTCTATATAGAATTATAGAATCAAATAATTTAAATAGTAATAACAAGTAAAGCTGGGTCATGTGTGGGTCTATGTTTTAAATACCTTGTATATTTTTGGCAGAATTAATAAAGACTTGTAAAAACTACTAAGTTCAATTCTAAGACTGTTTCATATTATTACCAAAATATCAAAATGTGAGTTATTTTACTAACTCACCCTCTTCAAGTTATAGCCATTATAGAAGAATTTTTAAGACTTTAGATGTTCATTATTTTTTGAATAGGCATTATTTTTATGGTTCAAAATGAAAAAGGCAAAAAAGGTAAAATGCCTCCCTATCTTTCTGTAAGCTCCCAGGAGGAAACTAAGCTCTTTGTGATCTTGCACAAAGGCAGCCTACACGTGAACAAGACCTCCACTCTCCAGGAAAGTGTGTCTGTGTATGTAATGTGTAGAGGGATTTGATATCAATGACTGAGGCAAAGAAAGGCTTATAACAAACACCTTTCACAGTTTTGATGAGCAGAATGTAAGAGTCAAGAATACAATCTACTAAACCACACAGAAAGCACAGGCTTGCTGTGCTTCGTCAGCAAATCACCATACCCATTCCAATGAAAATCAGAAAGCAAAACAGGGGAAAATGACCTAAGAAAATGATAGATGGCAGTCACGGAATATTCATCCTGTACTCTTTGTGTCACAAGATGACTTTCTACTGAGAACTGCAATCTTCTTTGACAGTGTGTTCTTCTGAAGTTGTTCAGAGTACCACACCTACTTTCAATACTGAGAACATTTTATGGAGTTTTAGGAATTAGGGTTCACCTTTACTGTGAAAATCATGATCACTTTCTGTCCTAAAACTGTAGTAATACAAAGCTTTAAGATGGCTTCTTTGAAAGTTTCTTGCCCTCCAATTACACTAAAAAACAATAATAATAAATACTACACCTTATAAGAAAATGAAAAGAAAAAATCATCATGCACTAAAAGTAGATTGGCAAAGAGAAAATAATGGACATTTATTGTTTGAAGGGCTTCTATAATTACTATATATCTTCAGCATCCTCAACTATATAATACTTTTTGGTGTTCATTAGCTTAAGAGAACATTATTCTCAATTATATATCCGTCTTAGCTTTTTAAAAAATGTGACCAATAGTCTGATAAGTAAGTGCTAATTGCTAACTATTCATATTGTTTCAAGATTCATATTTACTTTATAATCTTTTTTTCACTATGAAGAAGCATAAGAAACTGCTAACTTCTGCCAATTAGCTGGACATATTCACATATCTGTAAAAATAAATGCAAACTATTATTATAAACATGCTTAAGGGACATCACCAGTGTAATATTTCTGTATTTTAGACTATTCCAAAATAAAAGCAGACTTAGACTTCAGTTCTTTGGCCTTGATGGCATTTTCAAGTTAAAACTTTTGGATAAAATTCAATGTGAGGCTAGACAACAGAAATATAAAGATAAACCTTATACTAAAGATAAACTTATGCTAAAGATAAACCTTATTTTAATGATTTTACTGAGATGTATATAATAAATACTAAGTAAAACAGCCTCCAAGTAAAACAATTCAACTCGCATGAATATTCTTGTGTTGAAACAACTTTGTGTATACACACCAGAAGGCTTTCCAATGTGAGATCACTCTGGTATAACAAAAGTCCTTGTGATCCTGTGATTTCCACCCACCAAGGCAATGGTACTATTTTCTATGTGATACTCATGAGAACATTATTTTGATGGCTTTTACTTTGGTTAATAAGCCTGCTGCTGCATGCCTGAAACATCTAAATGGATCCAGTAGTGTCTGAAACTGTTAGAGATCCCCAAGGAAGCCCAGTGCCGACTCCATCACTGAAAAGAGCTAACTGCAGCATCAGGAGAGATAGGATTATTGGAAATTTACTGCCAATGGCCAGGGATTGACCTGACTGCCTTTCTGTCCAGGAGGTAAAGGACAAAACTAATCTAATAGCTGTGAACAAAAAGAAACTAAGTTATTACTGTCCACTCTAATTAAGTATCCAAAGTAAATTACACACAGAATAACCAAAAAAATCACCTACTCTTTAAACAAAGTAAACAGCCTGGGGGCCGCTTGGAAGTTTTAGGGAAAAAAGCCTTTAGGGAAAGAGCCCTAATCTAGGGTCACTCTCTGAGAACCCGTGATCTAGACAACAGGTTGGACAAACAAACAAAAAACCCAAACCCTCAAACGGCCAAACGTGCTTTTGTTGTGTGATGAGTCTGAGTGGTCAAATGACATTCACTGGTTGAAGTCATATCTAAACATGTTATTACTAGCAAATGACAAAATTTTTTAAAAAATCAAATCTTAGGTGTTTTTTCTAAAGCTAATAATTAAAATAAGGATGTTCAAAGACTACAGCAAGAGCATCAAATATGCCTCAGTAAAAAAAAAAAAAAAAAAGGGAAAAACAAAACAAAATGTAAGCAAAGGCCCACACACACTCACACACACACACACACCCACCCACCCACCCACACACACCCACACCCACCCACCCACCCAGATGATCTTTCTCCCCGCTGGAAGGCCTTACCTGCGGCTGCGCCGGAGGCTCAGAAGGCAAGCTGTGGGACGACCTGCTTCGAGGGGGTGGCTGCGGGGGCGTTTCCAGGCTGGGCTGCAGGGCAGCCTGGGCCAGAGGTGCGGCCACCGGGATGAGAGGCTCCTGCATCTTCTGAACAGGTGGCGCAAGAGAAGGCGGCACAGGAAGGGCGGCCTGAGGCTTCAGGGGCTCGGGAAGAAGAGCTGGCCCTAAAGAAAGTAATTTCCAGATGTTAGGCATTCTCTGGAAAACTGAGTTTATCCTTCCTTTCAGGAAATGGTAGGAAATTCCAGTCCCTGTCTCAGCCCCCAGTAGCCTCCTTTATTATGGCATACAGAAAGACAGGAAAAAAAAAAAGAGAGAGAGAGAGAAAGAATTTGAGCAAGTTGTATAAAGTGAGAGATTGCGAAAGAAAAAAGAAAAGAAGTGGAAGGGAAGGATACAGAATGGCACTGCCGTTTCGACTACGGGTCTACCTTTCAGTACTTCTGAGGTTTTGCTTTGGCTTTCAGGAGTCAGTCTCCCAGCAGACACCCGTGCGTGGCTCTGGGGGGCGCTGATGACTCCAGCACGGGGCGGAATAATCTAAAGATGGGAAACGAAAACCACTGAGACATTTACCTTATCTGCAACGGATAAGATTTGATGAAAATATTTTGTCTGTGCATCTTGTATCATTTCCTCTGCCTCTTTGTCATTCTAATGGCTCTATTTATTGCCATATGATCATAAGTTTCATTTTTTTTTATTAAGGATTAACTTTTATTGGTGCATAGTTACTTTACAAAGTTGTGTTGGTCTCTACTCTTCAGCAAAATGAATCAGGCATACATATATATATATATATATCTCTCCTCCCTTTTGGATTTCCCTCCCATTCAGGTCATCACAGTGCGTTAAGTAGAACTCTCTGTGCTATATACAGTAGTTTCTCATTAATTATCTATTTTATACATAGTATCAGTAATATATATATGTGTGTGTGTATACACACACAGACACACATATATGTGTCAACTCGAATCTCCCAATTCCTCCCCTGCCCCTTGGTATCCACACATTTGTTCTCTATGTCTGTGTCTCTATTACTGGTTTGCAAATAAGATCATCTATAGTATTTATCTACATTCCACATATATGGGTTAATACACAATACTGTTTCTCTCTTTCTGACTTACTTCATTCTGTATGATACTCTCTAGGTCCATCCACATCTCTACAAATGACCCAATTTTGTTCCTTAAGCTTCAAAAATCTTCCTTTATATTTTTCACTGTTTACTATGTGCCACGCACTGTGTTAACTAAGCACTAGGTATGAATTTACATTTCAATGTCCAAATGGCCCTGGGGGGTAAGGTATTATTTTATCATCTCTAATTTAAATGAAAATGAAGAAATGTATACAACTGTCCCAAAGCCACAGAGTTACAAAATAAAGCCAGGAGCCGAACTCAGGGCCCATTTTCTTTATCCTGTATCATACTCCTTAGTGGGACGATTTTACAGGTCATGAGGAGGTGGAGCGGGACATACACTGTGGAACTAAGAGGCTTACCAAAAACTACACTGAGGCTGTTTTTCTTTATTAAACACAGAGGTTAAAAACTCTGGAATGGCTAACTCAATGTGCTGAAATACATAGGCTGGAAGATACACTAGGGAAATAACGTCCTTTTCTATCTTCACATGTTTGCTGAAGGCTTTAAGCACTCAGTACATTTTTCTTATTTTTGTATAAATTGGAGGATAATTGCTTTACAATATTTGTTGGCTTCTGCCATACATCAATATGAATCAGCCACATGGAGGTCCCCTCCCTCCTGAATCTCCTACAGGTACACACATGTCCCCTCCCTCTTGTACCCCCTCCCAGGCTTCTAAATTGTCACACAGCACAGAGTTGAGCTCCCCGATTCCCACTTGCTATCTATTTTACATATGGTAATATACATTTCCATAGTATTCTCTCGGAGAAGGCGATGGCACCCCACTCCAGTACTCTTGCCTGCAAAATCCCATGGATGGAGGAGCCTGGTAGGCTGCAGTCCATGGGGTCGCTAAGAGTCTGAAACGACTGAGCGACTTCACTTTCACTTTTCACTTTCATGCACTGGAGAAGGAAATGGCAACCCACTCCAGTGTTCTTGCCTGGAGAATCCCAGGGACGGGGGAGCCTGGGAGGCTGCCGTCTGTGGGGTTGCACAGAGTCGGACACGACTGAAGCGACTTAGCAGCAGCAGCAGCATAGTATTCTCTCAGTTAGTCCCACCCTCTCCTGCCCCCGCTGCGTCCACAAGTCTGCTGTCTGTGTCTGCATCTCCACTGCTGCCCTGCAAACAGGTTCAGCAGTACCATCTTTCTAGATTCCATGCATAAGCAAAAGTTATAAATGTAATCACACAAAATCCTGACTTTCCGTCCCTATTCTTACAATATTCAGTAAGCAAAGTACTTTGTGGGAAGTGTATAGTCAGTGAATAACAATTTCTTTTTTAAAAAAACAGGGGAGTGGATAATGGCTATTTTAGGTAAATTCCATAGACACTTTACTTTGGAGCATAATATTATATATAGAAAAAGTCCTTCAGGTTGGCTACAAGACAAAAAACAAAATATCTCTGTTTTAGAAATCTCATGAGAATTTCTTGGACTCTTGAAGTAGTTTCATTAGCAGAAGTCTCTTCATCTCCAGGTATAGTCACAGTTCCCAGGATTCAGCCAGTGGCCTCCCAATAAGCCCAGGCTCCACCTGACTGACACTGGTTTCTCTTTTTTTTTTTCTTTGAATTACTTGTTCTGTCTCAGAGAAAATGTTCATGTGGGTGAATAATAGAATAATTCTGTGTATAACAAAACACACATAAACACGCAGAAAACCAGACTTACAACGCAGGGTGAAACCCTGCAATGCCATCTGCTCTCCTGTGGTTAAACCTTTAGAACTAGTTTTAGTTGACAGACTATCATCATTGGGGTTCCTGAAATCTAATTTTAAAATCCTTCTGGACTTCCCTGGTGGTCCAGCAGTTAAGACTTGTGCTTCCACTGCAGGGAGTGCGGGCTCAATCCCTGTTTGGGGAACTAAGATCCCGCATGCCTCAAGGTGTGGCAAAGACAAATAAAAAGGAAATAAAAGTAAAATAAAACCTTTCTGATAGAAGAATGACTTTACTTCATTACTCAGATAATGTCATAAAAAATTGCCCTAGTACATCACTTCCCCATATATTTCAAGATTCTAAGATATTTATTTAGTGACTGTAATCACTTAACTATACCACTTTTATTCAAATAATGAAGGATGCTTTTACTTCTGAAGAGGATGTTAGAATACCATTTGAGTTGAAGGTGGGGCTGCCTGGTGGCTCAGTGGTAAAGAATCTGCCTCTCAATGCAGGAGAAGCGGGTTTGATCCCTAGGTTGGGGAGATCCCCTGGAGAAGGAAATGGCAACCCACTCCAGTAATCTTACCAGGGAAATTTCATAGACATAGGAGCCTGATGGGGTACAGTCCATGGGGTTGCAAAGAGTCGGACACAACTCAGCAAGTACACACACACACACACACACACCTCAGAGAGTAAAACACACACACACACACACATACACACGAAGGTACCTTGAAGAGCATCAAGTCTAATTCCCCCAGTTTAGAATTGAGGAAATTGGAGTCTTAATGGGCCCGTGATTTCTTCAGGGTAACACATTTGATTAGTAGCAAGTTGGGACCCAGGACCTAGACCTCCTGGCTCGCAAGCGAGGCGCTGCCTACCGGTCTGGCTGCACTGTGTCCAGCAAGTCCCGGGCCTGGCAGTCCGGCTTGAGGTGGAAGCTGGCTGCGTCCTGGAACAAAGACATCACACCATGTAGCTCAGGTCTTTGTTTTTAAAGAAAGAAACAAGAAACATGCACTTATACCACACTGTCTATTCATGGTCCAGCTTTAAGGTTAAGTAGCTGAATTCGAATGTTTACCTAGATTATCTCTCCGTGTCGTTCCTGGGCTTTTGGGTGCTTTGAAGCAGGAAGGAAAAAAAAATTATCTATAAGTAAATAAGCCATATTATATAATATTAGCTAGCTGTTCTGTTTCATTACCAGCAGAAATGGGGGCACGAGGTGGAAAAAGAAAAACAAAACAAACTATTCTGCTTTAGAAATGCTGGAGGGTATTATCAGCCCTTTAGAAAATACCTCCAAAAGAGAAAAATTTAGACTATTGAGAGTAACATTTATGGGACAAGTTGGCAGTTGGTCTGCTACCTCATTTGGAAGGTAACTTTCCCAACAGAGCTCTTTCCTATGAACCCTGAAAACACATGGTCAGTTTGGGGGAACATTCACAAGACGTGGCCCCACTACTTCCCAGAGCTTGGTGGGCTCACGGCTCCAGGACCAACAGACCCGCACTTTCCGAGTCACACAAGACACCAACAGCACTGTTCAGGGCTTCATGCTGTGGACGTCAGTACGGACAGGGGCTCTTACGAGACCTTTCGGATTTCTACAGAAAGACCCTATCATTAAGGTAGAAGGCGGGCACTACTTATTACAATATCTGCCTTATGCAAGACAGTGTTAAAATACTGCTCAAACTCATTCGAAACGTAGGAGAAGACTGAAATGCAATAAACTACTTTTGGGGCCAAAAGGAGTAGGAGACCCTATTAAGGTCAGCATCTCAGATTTCTTCTTTTGAAAGGAAATTCATGTGTAATTGTTATATGAAACCCATCAGACTTTTAATAACTGTAATCTTAATGAATGGCTTCCAGTTTTAATAGCCTTTTAAGCAAATTTACTCAGCATGTTTATGTTATCTGAAGTTGATTAAAAAATACTATATCCTTGGACTGAATTAACAAGGTTTAATTACTAATTTTTAAAACTTCAGAGTTAGTACAGTACATTTCTAAACATTTGACTTATTCTGAAAAAATTTTTGAAGGCATTCCTCTTAAAATAATACTGCACATTAATTTCACATCTTAAGTGTATATGAAATATATATATACAGAACAGCTCAAAACAACATTAAGAATTGCAGAGAAAGTAAATGGACAACCACCAGAAACTACACAACACAGAATGAAAAGAGAAAAAATACGAACTTACAAGATATACAGAAGGAGGGGGAGGGGGAGTTTACAGTTGGACCGAGAAAAGATTTTGTATGTCTTTAAACACTGGAGGGGCTGACATTTAGGAATAAAACGAGAGATCCATTTCTAGGATGCAAACGTCTTGTTACCTTCCATCTCTCGCCTAGCTACCCCCGGACTGGGAGGGGCTCCAACACCTTTTTAGAGAGAGAACAGAAGCTGTGTATTGTTCAGGGCCCATAGAACAGAGGGAAAGGCAGGCACACAAAACAGTTTCTGAGTTAAATGTCCTTTTGCAAAAAAAGTTCTTTCACTGCTTCAAATTTCTTCAAAGATATCTGTATAAACCAAAGTGCCTCTAGATGCCTGGCCCAAACCTGATCCTTTTCTTCAGTTAGAATCGAAAGGAGAAAATAGTTTTCTTTTTATATCTGACATCATGGGAGGATTCCCTGGAGGAAGAAATGGCAACCCCCTCCAGCATTCTTGCCTGGAGAATCCCATGGACAGAGGAGACTGGTGGGCTACAGACCATGGGGTTCCAAAGAGTCGGGATACAACTGAGTGACTTAACACTTTCACTTCTTCACTAGCGGTAGGGAATTTGAAAATAATGAAAGTCTTTGCTTTTTAATCATCTCATTCTTTATATTCAGAATTAAACCACTAATAAAAGCTCCAATATTTGCCAGTCATAAAGGAAAAAAAAAGTCTGGAAGTTCCAATTTCATTTTAAATCTCTATGAGTCCTGTGTTAGTCCCTTAGAAGGTAATTTTCAATGCATTATTAATAAAAAAAAAAGAACTCTAAAAGTACTAATAATTACTTTCAGATTATTGCCTTCAAGCAGTTACTGGTTTATAGGGTTAAAAAATATGCTGCTAAGACTGCCTACAAAAGAATTACGAAGAGAAGCAATTTTTAAAAAACATCAGATTTCTAAGTAAGTCACTGAGTAGCTAATATGTATAGCTTTTCACAAATTTCTTTAAATTTTTCTACAGATTGGTTTCCTAATTAAAGGGGAAGGTAAATAAAATCTTCCATGAAGCTATAAATCAAAGCACAAGTCTGAAATGGGAAAAAAATCAATGTCGTCTTTAAGTTAGTGGAAAAGTTATCCTCCAGTAGTATCTTACAGAAGCTTGGTGCTGAAAGAACTTTGCTACCCTAATTACCCAAAGTTGTTCAAGTCTGCACACGGTGCAGCCACTCTGTGACAGCGTGAGTCGGCCGGCGACGTGCTCAGGCAGCTGGAGCAGGGAGAGACCAGCTGCCTGTGCACGTGAGCCCTAAGGACACTAGAACTGGGTGAGGAACAGCTCTTCTGTGGGACTGAGACATTCTGCCTCAGCCTTTCTTGAGAACTAGATTAAATAAACTTGTCAAATGTACGCCTCTAGTTGAGCTTTGTAAGAGTCTTCATGTAAAACAAGTAAACTACAAAAAGTGACCCATGTGTTAAGAAGAATTTCTTTATCGAAATATATAACAGAGACTTGTTCTTCTATTTTAAAAATGAGGCATGAATGTTATGACAAATTATGATAAAGCCATGCAAAATGAAAGCTATATTTCAGATAATTACGATAACTTTAAATTGCATTCCTAGGACATTTTGCTAATTCACAGGCTACTGGCAAGACGTACTAGAGTTCTAATATAATCCAATATAATCAAATCCTTGGGAAACCACCTATTTTCATTGTGTTTGACTCATTTAATCTTTATAACCGAACTGACTATATTTATTAATAAACAGTATATCAGGCCTTAAGTAATTCAACTCTGTTTATCAGGGAAATGGAAGGTCTTCTTAATTCTAATAATATTCACTAATAAAATCAAGCTCTAATCTTTTACCAGAAATATAATGAAAGTTTGGAGTTATTTTTAAGTTGGCATATAAATGTCATTCATTTTGGCTTTCATCAAAGCAACCTAAAATGTCACTAAGTTACAGGGCTCAAACTCCAAAAAAATTAATGAACCAAGATCCATATATTATAACAAATATAAATGGTTACCTCCAAACTCTTTTCTAGCAGGTGCAGGACTCCTAGCCCCTTATAGTTCATAAGAGAATATGCAGCAGAAAGGAAATGACATTAAATAAAGAATTGAAATGTCAAAGATTTACTATAGTTTCCAAGATGTCAAATATCATGTAGAGACTACATATTCATATCTTGGTGCTATAAAAAAGTTATTATGTAACGCAAATACCTCTAGCAGAAACAAGACTATACTTATTTTAAAAGAACATTTAAACAAATATATAAAACTGTAAACAGAAAGATGTATGTTCTTCAGTTCTAATCATGCATTAAAAATTTTCATTTTTAGATAATCATGCATTTTACAGAAATCAGTACAACCACATCAAATTAGCAAAAACAAAGCAAATGTTTCCTGCACGCTTGTAAGAGGCCAGCTCTGAAAACATGTTATAGGAATCTAGCTGTTCTGTCACGCCTATGCCGTTTGTTAGAGAAAAGCTAACTAAGGAAGTAGCACCAGTGACAGAAAACTGATAAAATCTAAAAGCGAGTGTTTCAAAAACATGCAAAACATTTTTCAGCAGAGTGGTGAAATCCAGCAGAGATGGAAATACAAGGATTTGTCACCTGAAGGCGGAGGTGGTCGTTGTGGAGGAGCTGGACGTGCAGGAGGAGCAACCGGGCGGGGAGGGGGAGGCCGCTTGGGTTCCAGGGTCTGGGAAGAATCTTTCTGCTGCAGCTGTGTTGCCGGCAGAGTGTCAACAGGAGAACCTACCAGAAAAAAGTACCTTAGGTAAGAGGATCAGGTTCCAAGGGACGAGCACACAGGTACTTTCTATAGGCGTATGATAAATTATTTAGCAAAATAATTTGTACTACAGAGGAATGACATACATTTTTAGTATCAATAACACAAGCAGCTGTGCTATTACCTTACCCTTTGGTACTACGGGAGCAATCAGGTTACTCTCTGGACTTCTTACCCAGGCCCCGGGTACTGAAAGGGGATTTACTGAGCAGCCCTAACAAGATGGCATGAAGTACCGTGTGACTTAGGTCATTTGCAATTCAATCTGCTGGCCAGGAGAGAGAAGAAAAAGCAAAGAGAGCCTCTTCTCTCTATGCCTTGACTTATCCTGAATTTACTGAAGGAAGCCCATCCTCTGAGGGCTTCCCTCATGGCTCAGTGCTAAAGAATCCATCTGCCAATGCAGGAGATGCGAGTTTGATCCCTGAATCGGGAAGATCTCCTGGAGAAGGAAATGGCAACCCACTCCCATATTCTTGCCTGGGAAATCCAATGGACAGAGGAGCCTGGCAGGCTATAATCCATGGGGTCGCAAAAGAGTCAGATACGACTCAGTGACTATTTAAAGACGGTCCTCTAAGAGTAGCATGGGGGAGCTTGAGAAATTGCTGAAATAAAAGGTATTTTTCAAGGGTACTGGTTAGTGTGGAACAGTGACTGAACTGTGTGATGTAACAACTTCCAGAGAAAAACGTGACTTTGGAGGAGTCATGACTATCAAGTTGAATTCAAAATACTTGTTTTGTCTCTTTCTGCTTCCTATTATAATGCAGGTAATGTACAGATAGTTAAGCCCAAACAGTTATGGGTTCTGACCATAATGCTTAAAAATCGTCAGTGATAAGCCATGGACAAACCTGCCACATGGAAAAAGGATGAAGTAAAGTTCTCATCTAGTGATAGCAACGACCCTCCTCTTCACTTAGGGCGGAACCATCTACAAAGTTTCCTCTTTTGTACGCACAGAAAACATGCTACACTTTAGCCTATGGATGTGAAAGTTAAGCAAAAATAGTTCTCCAAAGGAGATCCGAAGGCATCGGAGGTTTAACCATCTAAATCAAACATATCAGCCTGGGAAGTCATACAGAACTTGAAATAAAACACATACTTTGTGAAGCAGGGGGCCCGGGCGTTCTGGACGGAGCTCGACTTGGTCTCACTGGGAGGGAAGGCACAGGCCCCTCCGATATGGTAGGTGACTGGCAGGGACTGGTCCGGGGTGAAGAACCGGGGGACGTGCCAAGGCCAGAACTGGAAGACGGCTGGAGATGCTGAGGAAGGATCTCCTCTACCTCAGCACTATAGTCATCCACATCACCTGAGAAAACGCAAGGTCGGCCACATTACCAGATGTTAACTTTCTCAGAGATTGCTGCCCCCCAAGTCCAGGCTTAAGGGGTTAAATATATAAAATGAACACCTTAACATGATGATACTGCAAACATATTAAGTTAAGCATGTGGGCATGTATAAAGAGTTTATATGTATACAAGTAGAATTAGTGCAAATGCTCTCGTACCGTAGAAAAAGTAATTAAAGATAGTCCCCTGGGATTCCCGGGTGGTCCAGTGGTGAAGAATCTGTCTGCCAATGCAGATGGACATGGGTTCAATCCCTGGTCTGGGAAGATCCCACATGCCACAAATACTGAAGCCTGTGCACCACAGAGAGAGTAGCCCCTGTTCACCACAGCTAGAGAAAGCCTGTCTGCAGCAACCAAGACCCAGCACAGCCCACAGCCATTAATTAATTAAATTACTTAAAAAAAGACAGTCACAGGAGATACAGTAATATGTATGGCTGATTAATGCCGATATTGGCAGAAACCAGCACAATACTATCAAGCAATTATCTTTCAATTAAAAATAAACACGTTTAATAATAATAATTTTAAAAAAAAAGTCTCTTGTCTCAGAGCAACAGGAGGCCCAGTGGCGGCTAACATCTGGGGCTGGGCTGACTCCACAGCTGTCAATGCGCCCTAAGCAGCGCTCTCAGTGCTGGCTGAGTCGGATGCTCACTGCCCTCCCTCCAAACCTGCCTGCTAGGTCTATGGACCTGCCCCTCACGGCACACACAGTCACACACCCTTCCCCCTGGAAGTCTCCTCACTACTTGGTGCCCTGGGCGCCCCTACCTGACACGTAATCCTCTGTGCTTTAATTAAACAGGCAGGAGTTGGTTCTCCCCGAGGTCTCCTCACCTCCGTTTTCCACAGGGTTGGGAAGTGGCGTCAGGGAGCCCCATGCCACCTGATTCCAATTCCAAAACTTTAATCTTCCAACCCTGAACAAAAAGGCCTCTTTATTTCTGGAAGCTGTGCCTTCCAGAATTTATGTAACGCCCTCAACTCACGTTTGCCGCCATAATCTCCCACCTTCACCCTTTTGGTCACTTGAACCCATTCATCGAGGACCAAGGAGAGAGCAAGACAGTAAGCTGGGCCCCGCCATCTTTCTGGGTGACACTGAAGCCACTGTGGATAACACACCAACAACCTGACACTTTTCCCTGCTGATGCGCTCCTCTACTCCACACTCATGCCCCTTGGAACCGCAGTGCCTCTGAAACAATAAACTCAAACACTTCCCTCTGACCGCCTTCCAGGCTCAGTCTTGCCCTTGGCTACTCTTTCCCCTCTTCTGACTTCACCAGGACCCAAGCCTTCGATCCCTCTTCTTTGGGCCCCTACTGGATTTTGCACCTGTCCCTGCAGCTGTCTTCACATCCTCTGGCTCCTTGCCGCAGCTGGTCCCCTCCTGCACTATTCTTCCGTTGCCCCTGCGTCAATTCTGCAGTCTAATGTCTCCATAACCGCAGACGGGCGGCTGGGTGCTGCAGACAGATAACCGTGCGGTCTTGAAGACTGCACATGTTAACTTGTGGTTTCAGCCTCATCTGGGCTCCCATGGCCTCCTGGCCAACCCACAGTTTCCTGGCTGGCTCCCCATCTGACTGCTTCTCAGGAGCTTTGTCTTGAACCTTCTCAACCTTCCTGAAACCGTGTGCTGCCCGCCTCCTTAAACTTCGCAGAGAAAAGGAAGTTCTAAGGTGGGAACCCCTTTCTTCAACAACCTGCCCCCCAGCTGTAGCCTAACCATATCTATGGGTGGAAAGGGTGGGGTTCTGCCCAGTGCAGGTTGCCCTGCCCCTCCCCAGCAGCATCAGCCCTTTCCATCAGGATTAAGCTCCTCAAGTGTCTCCACTTCAAAACAACACTTCAGGGAGCAACTGCCTTCATCTCTCTTTCTCCCGCCTCAGGCACACTTCTGTCGAGAGTTGTCTACAGACACTTTCTGCGCTTCCTCATCTTCCATCCACACCCCGATTTACCACCATCTGGCTTCTTCACTCCACTGAAATCACTCTCCTGAATGTCACCAACAGCTTCCTCCCCTGGTTCCAAGCCCAAAGGGCAAGCTGTGGCGCTCACTTCTTCTCGCCCTGCGACAGAGGACACTATAGATCATTTTTCCTTATCATCTTTTCTTCACTTGGTCTTTAAGCACTATATTCTCCTGGCTCTCTGACATTTCTAGTCGTTTCTTCTGCTTTTCCTTTTATGGGCGGCCTTCTTCTGCCTGTCCTTCAAAGTCTGCGTTTCAGTTCCATCCCAGGAAGTCCTCTCCCATCTCTATCAGGTTTCTGGCCAAGCAATCCAAATGCAGGGCCTTACCTATCATCAAAGCTCCGGGCTCTCTGCTGAGTGCCAGGCCCACATGCCCACAGCTTACTTCTGGACCCAATGCACCCCACAGATGCCACAACTTCAACACATTCAAAACCAAACTCAGGATTCCCTGCTGGTCCAGTGGCTAAGACTCCGTGCTCCCAATGCAGCGGGCCCAGGTTCGATTCCTGGTCAGGGAACCAGATCCCACATGTCACAACTAAGGGTCTGCATGCTAAAGATCCTGCATGCTGCAACTAAGACCCAGTGCAGCCAAATAAACAAACACTTCAAACAAAACAGAAAAGAAATTCACCTTCCATCCACACCCACTCCTCTTCTTGTTCTTTCTTCCCTTCCTCTTGCACAAGCACATCTGCATCATCTACTTAGATCCTTTTGTCCCCTTAGGTCTCTGCACATTCCTTCTTCCTGGTTATATCTCTCTATCCTCTTTAATCTGATTTTCACTCAGTCTTCAGATTTTCAGTTTCAATTTCTCTGGGTACATTCTCCTAACTGTCCAACTCTAAGTTAGGCCCAAGAACTACAGCAGCACCGTTCACGAGTGTGTTGATGTCACCGTCTGCCTACTTGTAGGTAACACCCACTGAGCTGTGACTTCAGGGACGGCAAGGATGCCATCTGTTGAATTTCCAGCACTTAGCATGTAACTGGCACATAAAAGGTAAGTGCATAAACGTGTGGACCAAGCAAACAAATTAACAGAGAAATATGAAAACAAGCTGATCTTCTAAGGTGTTCAACTCTTAAATGTGTTACCTAGAGCTACAGGATATCACAATATGATATATTGCCCTTTTATAAACTAAGGTATGCATTTTAGTGGAAAATATGTTAAAATAATATAGCAGATACAGCATTAAAAAGCAAATACATTTCTTAATCACATTTAAGGAAATTATTATATTAAGATAACCTGGCCCACTCTTAAACTTGAGATGATTACATCTACATGAGTGGGTTCAGTTTCAAATGTGTTCCCAGCCACTTTAAGAATTTTTAAAATGACTTTGAAATATATCCTCTTTGGTTGTAAATATTTTGAACTCATTTCTGCACAGAACTCCTACTCTTCTACTTTAACTACAATCAGTGGAACCAAACCACACACCAAAAATACCACTTTGTGCTTTTATCACACAAGGACATAAACTAACTATTGTAAAGGTCTTGACCTTTGTATGGCAGAAGGGCACACACATCTGAAGTCTGTGTAACAAGCAAAAAACACACAATACAATGTAAACCAAATCTGATTAATACTTCTCTGAGTGTTACAAGAAGAAACAGAAGGACAGATTTGGAGACTGAGACTTTGCTGATGGGAAGGAAACCTGTCTAGAAGGATAGAAGTCAATGTGCTCCATGAGCAGACCTTCCATATCGAAGTCGGCCGTGACCTCCGCGTCTTCACCTAGGAGGGTGGAGCTGGTTGATGATGGCAAGGGGACGTTGATTTTCTCTAAGCTCATTTCTTCTTCCAAAGTTTTGATCCAGTCTGGACTTTTTAAAGTAATTGTTATTGTCCTACCCAGTAACTGGTTGAGTAAAAGAGATACAAAATTAAAAATTCATTGGCATGAAAATTAAGTATCTTGGAATAAAGTGTCTGTTTAAGTTATAACAATAGTATAGGCTTAACTCAGATTCATTCAACACAATCATTTCACATATATTGTATTGTCACCTAGTTTCAAATGTCCCCAATCCTCCCTTTAAAAACCTGTTAGGGAGTTTCCTGGTGGCCTAGTGGTTAGGACTCCAGGCTTTCACTGTCATTGCTCTTGTTCAGTTGCTAAGTCATATGCATCTCTTTGCGACCCTATAGACTGCAGCATGCCAGGCTCCTCTGTCCTTCACTGTCTCTCGGAGTTTGCTCAAACTCATGACCCTTGAGCTGGTGATGCCATCACTGCCATGGTCCAGGTTTAATCCTCGACCTCAGAACTGAGATTTGGCCACACAGTGTGGCCAAAACAAAACAGCCTACTGCTGCTAATCTCAGGTCTTCTTTTCTAGGATGCACACAAATTTAAGTTTTCTTTGCTGCAGTAAATATCTTTCCCGAGCCAGATCTAAATTCACTGACAACTCTGCTACATAAATTTATACTTCCTTTAATTTTGATCCACAGATTAATTGTTTAATTAATTAATTAATTAATCCACATGAGACAATCAAAGAAAGGACAGTATAAAATTCTTAAAATACTTTCCTGTTCATTTAGACTTTTCAGCATTTCAAATGTCACAAGCATACTTAAGAGAATCTAAGATCATTTTAAATCAACAAAAATTAACCATTCTGAAAACACAAAGACTGGTATCTGTGAAACTGGCACACTGCTGTTCCTAAAAAGTTGAGGAGCTTTTAGACAAAAGTATAGTCTAAAATAATCAATGTATTATAATCAAGTTACATTGTCCTGTCATATTAAAAATACTTTCCTTAAATGCTACTGACATCAGAATTCTTTCATGGCACAGTCTGAAAGGCTGACAGCTGCCGGCCTGAACAGTACAGTCGTGTTTAATAGGAATTTAGCGTCCATGCTGAGGTTTGAAGTCAGAACTAGGATTCTGGACCATTTATTTTTTTAAGTCAATAGGCTTCATGGACCATTTATTTTTTTAAGTCAACAACCTTTGTTATGCATTCACCAAAGAATACTAACAAGTCTTCTTAAGCCTCAATCACTACAATGGCCACTTAAGATGTACTTCATCAAGAATATTCACTTGGCAGAGATCAGAACTGAATGAAAAGGAAGAAATTTAGATGCTGGAAAAAAAAATGCTCAAGCAGGTTATCCTTTAGGTTTGCTCTGCTTACACTGTACTTTTTCCAGATTCTCCCCTGAAATGGAAGAGTTCCTATCGATCTACTTGTATCTAGAAGATCTGGGCTGAAACAACTGTAATAACAAAGACAGAGGAGAGGTTTGGACACGTCTGACTTTCAAAATGTTCTCCAGAAACATTATTTTTTCAGAATTTTGAAAATCTTTTAAGGGAGCTAAGGGTGGGCACTTTCTAAAAGTGTAACACAGACTTGAGGGTGAGGGACAGAGCTGAAAAAGAAGGGAGGAAAAAAACTAAACAAGGAAAATGACCAGGGGAAAGACAAAAGAAATATTCAAAAAAGGAGTAAGAGCTGACAAGGGATGCCAAATTGAGAGCTGCTCTTAAATATTAATGACATCATGGGAGGAGGAAAAGCTTAAGATATTAAAGGCAGAATTAAATTTAAAAATCAGTAATTTCTATACGGTGAAAACAACAAAGTCACAAGACGAACTGGGAAGAACATGTACAGCACATTATGAAAAGGAATTAACATCAGGGAAGCTTCAAAAGATGAATACCCCAGGGGGAACACAGGCTGAGGTCATAAACAGCTTGCCAGAGAAGTATGAAACGATCAGTTAATTGAAAAACTCTCCACTGAAATCTTAACACAGACGTGACATACTACTTCTAGTTTTTCAGATTGTCAAAGTTAAAAATAATTAGGATGTTGGATGTTAGGTAATCCGAGGCATCATGCAACTAGATATTCGAAACACGTTTAGATAATTTGCTGCATGTATCTTAAAAATACAGTCCTCAGACACTAAATCACTGAATGGTTTAGATTCAACAAATGCTACTTTACCTCTTTCCCATTCAGGTTCAGAACATTCAAGGCAGAGCTTCCCTCTAAAAACGTAACCCACATTTTATCTTCCACAAATCTTTAAGGAAGAGAAAAACAAACAATAAAAAAACGTAATGAATACCTCAGATATAACCAGCCCAAAGACTCGTCCAATGATTACTGATGAGCAAGGACTTACAGAGGCTAGGAAGCAAAAATACAAGCCTGAGAGCGGCAAGGCCAGCGGTGACCTGGAGAGGGCTCTCTTTCCCTAAAAGCATTCAAATTCCTTTAGATACTGGGTTGGCCAAAAAGTTCAGGTTCCCCCCCTTGGAAGGTATGGAGAAACCCAAACGATGTTTTTTGTCAACCCAATACAGTATTACTAAAACTGTCTGTCAGAAGGAATGGGCCTGCGGAACTCCAAATGTGTGTTGTACTTTTTTCCTATTTTTACTCAATAGGATAGAAGCATTCTAGACTTTCCCCCCAATTAATATAAGTAGCCTGCCCCATCTACATTTCCAGGAAATCTCTTATTTACATATAATTTACATATGATGACTTCAGTCATTCCCTAACAGTTGGCTTATTCTAGAGCTGAAGGTGATGATCAGTTTAGCCTACAGGTGACAGGGGACAGTATTCCTGTCCTTCTTTACTTTCAGTGTCTCCCCTGTCTGTTCTACCTTGGTGGTCTTAAGGTGGAACAATCAGAATATTCTAGGTTAGGAGGTACCACATGGTTTTATAACGTCAGCATAACATTACCCTTGTTTTGTTACCAGTACTTGTTCTGTTACCAATACTTTTTCCAATAATAACAAGCATTTTGGGGAAAGCTTTTGGTTGCAATTTAATACTGTCAGGGGAGTGGGTAATTTTCCTCGGTTCTGTCTCGACACAACAAAAATTTGAGGTGATGGACGTTAAAGCCCTTGGCACATCACACATCTCAGACAGTGTTACAGCTCCCACAGTTTTATTTAGAAAATAAAGGAAGATACAACCTCGAGGCATGAGGGCATGCCGACCCAAAAGACGGGATGAGAAAAGAGAGCGAGCAAGCGCGGGAGACAGAGAGAGACAATGAGCGTGCACGCGTGGGAGAGACCCCCAGCCCTTTGGCTCCTCTTTTTATATGTTTTTTTCTCCCTCTGGGCCTGCCCTACATAAACGGGGCTAGCCAGGAGTGCTGTTTGTTCTACCTGAGGTCCTCACTCCGGTCCTCAGACCTTCTTCTGTCCTATTTTCAAGAGCTTTTCCCTTGTCTTTTAATCACCATCATTCTGGACTCCTTTTTCCTATTCTTAACTACCTAATAACACCAAGCTCTTTAGAGACTAGAAAAAAGGCAGGAAGGTCCTATCCCTGCGTCAGTCGTTCCTTCCTTATATACACTATGGGTTCTCTCTCACCCAGAGAGAGCGCTCGCTTTCTCTTTTCTCGTCCTGTCTTTTGCGTTGGCATGCCCTCATGCCTCAAGGATGTATCTTCCTTTATTTCCTAAATAAAACCAAGGGAGCTGTAACACTATCCGAGAGCTGTGATGCGCCAAGGGCTTTAATATCCGTCGCCTCAAATTTTTGTTGTGTCGAAATAGAACCAAGGAAAATTACCCACTCCCCTGACAGTGTTAAATTGCAACCAAAAGCTTTCCCCAGAATGCTTGTTATCATTGGAAAAAGTATTGTAAACTCTGAGCAAGAGTTCACACTTGCTCGCAAGAACACTTAACTGCTCTGTGCTGCCCACTCACACAGTCCACATGATGCTCCCAGTGGTTCGGTGTTTCTGTACTTGGCAACGCTTACTGTCATTGGGAAATTTCACCATGTACTTGCTGGAGTCTTAAGATCTCTAGAGATTTTTTGTTTCATTTTAAACCTGTAGGGTAGATCTTTGTCAAACAATTTGAGGTAAGTCTAAATATAATTTCTTCTCTATTTGCCCATTTACTCTCAGAAAGGAGAGGAGGCTTCTCAGGCAAGCTTCTCACCCTGCAAGAAACCAAGCCATCTTCATTCTGTGGGCTGTTCTGGTAAACACCTAAGGAAGCCATTACACACACGCTTATCTTTCTTAGATTCCGAATAGGAACTGAATCTTCAATTCCTCCCCTGTCTGCCAGAGCACCCAGTATAGAGACTTGCCCACTAAACAGCTATGAAACATCCCTCAATAAACACATGAAACAGCACAGAAAGGAATTTAATAGTACCTCTTCCCTATGAAATTCAAACACATGTTATTCAGTTTGTCAAAATTGCTGTACACTGGGAAGAGAACATTTATTTCAACAACGCAAGAGGCATCTGGTTCTGCAAAAGGCAGATGGTTAAGTCAGTGCCGGAAACCAAGGCAGGGAAGGATGACTCCTAACTGTGTGCCGGGCAGCGCCGCTCCTCCATCAGACGGAAATCAAATCACTTAAAATTACTGAGAACATCTAATGTCTTAAACGGAGGGCAGAAAAGTCATTCTGCTTTACTTCTATCACTCCTCAAAAAACTAAAATACTAATATCACACGTTCACTTTTCCACAGGGCTTCCATGTTATAGTGTACAGAAATCTGGAGAGAACATATCTAAATGTGCACGTATTTTTGTCATCACATGTTCACGTGAAGTTTCACTACTCAACTTTAAATTTTCTAAGCAGAGAGTCCAGTTTCAAAACCCATGGGTTTTTTGAATAATATTTCTATAGCATGATTTTCTTTTAGTTTGAAGATACAAATATTCACGGTGGTTTACTTGCTAAATCGTGTCTGACTATTGCAATCCCATGGACTTAGCCCGCCAGGCTCCTCTGTCCATGGGATTTTCCAGGCAAGAATACTGGAGAGGGTTGCCATTTCCTTGTCCAGGGGATCTTCCCAACCCAGGGACTGAAGCCAGGTCTCTGGCGCTGCAAGCAGATTCTTTACTGACTGAGCTACCAGGGAATTTCCACAAATACTCACATACTAGTCAAATACTAAGAAAGGTAACTTTTAATACAGAAGATATTATTTGTGAATCATGAGTTGCTTTTTTTTTTTACATTACTCACCTTATGAGTATAACTTCACCGAAATTTGTAAACTGCTGTAAAAGCTCATCAATCAAAGCATCGTTGAAAAAATTATTTTCTGGTAAAGAGCTTTTGATTGAGACCAACACCGTACCATCTGGTGGACCCTGAACTGCGATTACTTCTTTATAAATGTTTTGCCTCTCTTCAGCTTCAACTTCAAATATATCAATATCGATCAGGGCAACAACAGGCCTTCGGCATGAAGGAATGGAGACATGTTAGGAACATTACAGAAATGATGTATTTCAAATAAATTTCAAGCATGATTAGAAATACAGAGATTGCTTAAACCTATGGTCAGAAGTCTTCAGCTCAGCCCTTCCGTAGTGCAGCAAAGTGCCAGGAGTCCATGTGTAGAGGATTTTGCTTTCATCTTGAAAACTAGCATTTAGGAGATCTAAATCTTCAGCTGCAGTCAGAATAAAACAGAACACAGGCGAAGTCACCTGAGCATGACAGACCACAGGAGCTCCTTCATTTCACTAGCTTCAGTTGCCTGAGGCTGGGACATCAGACACACTTGCTGATGGGCATGAAGTCTAGACTCTGTTAAGTCAGGGTTTTTTGGTGAGGTCATCATATTATGCTTTACTTAGTTAAAACTACAATGAGCCTTTACTTCTGAGACTTCATGACCAGAGTTTTACAAATAACTGAACAGACAAGTAGCAGTTCAAAATATTTGCAAAACCACTTGAGTTATTCCAGTTAGAAATCTTACTTAGTATTCAGTTGTTAATTGCATAAAAATGTTTTTCCTTGCTTTTCTTTATATGACACTATTTCACTGAAAGAAAACAGATTGAAAAATCAAAGTGTTTATTATAAGCAGGTCTGAGAATTTTTTTAAGTTTTATATTTGAATTATATTTATTTTATTCTAGATAACCTATGCTGAGAAAAAAAAAATGTAGTCCTCTTGGCCTTATTTGGCATTTATATCATTCCCCTCTTCCTTGTAAAATTTGCATTGACTTATTTAAATGAAGATGTCCACCTGATCTATCAAAAGGCCACTTCCGTCTTCTCCAGAGGACACGGTCTGTCCATGCAGGGGTGCGGCACTTTTCACTAGTGTCGTAGTCATCAGAAAACAAGTCGTATTTATACGTTGGAGCAAAGGTCACTTTTCCTTCTAAAAATCCTCTAAAAATCTAAAATAAACATACATAAAGGAAGTTATTTCAAAAAGGCAAAAACATTCTGTTTTCATTCGGGCAGTCATGCACTAAATGTCTATTATGTGCTAGAGACTCGTGAAATCTATGTGCCTCTGAGGAACACTTCTAACTGAATGGAACAGAGCTTAAGGCAAAATGACCTAGGACGCGGGCTTTATCATCTCACTCACTTGACGTCTGAGTAAACAAAGTACAAAAACTCGAACGATGAACTTCCACCAGACTTTTGAGCAGTATCAAACGTTTAGAACTGTATGGGATTTTGGAAATCACATTGTGTGATGTCTTATTCTCAAGAGGAACTGGGGCCTAAGAAGGTTACATGGTATCCATCAGAATTAAAGTCTGATGATCAGAAAGGTACTATATCAAGTGGCCTCAATCACCTCTTCCTAAAAATTTTTTTAAAATAAATTCTTCCAAGGACTTCTCTGGTAGTCCAGTGGTTAAGAGCCTGCGCTTCCAATGCAGGGCAAGGTGCAGGTTTGATCCCTGGTCAAGGAACTAAGATCCCACATATCACACAGCATGGCCATAAATAAGTAACAAAAAATGAAAGTAGATTACCATAGGATCTTATGAGCCAAACAGCAGTAGCCTTGATGAGTAAGATCTTAAATTTGCTACTGCTGAAAGAAAAAAAGTATCTTCTTCTACTTGAAGGTGAACTTTATAGAGACATGATATACTTTTCCTCCTGGAAATTATTATAAGTTTTCCTTTCCTTTTCCTTTTTTTAAAAAGAGAAGGCAAACTATAGATATATATACTTAGTAAAGGCTTCCTGAGTGGTGCTAGTGTGAAGAACCCATCAGCCAATGCAGGAAACATAACAGACCCAGGTTTGACCTCTGGGTCTGGAAAATCCCCAGGAGAAGGGCATGACAATCCACTCGAGCATTCTTGCCTGGAGAATCCCATGGACAGAGGAGCCTGGTGGGCTACAGTCCATAGCGTCACAACAAGAAGGACGTGACTGAAGTGACTTAGCACATACTTATTAAGTGTAGACTCCAAGAGATTGTTAAAAAAAAAAAAAACTTTAGGGAAAGCATGTTTTCATAATCAGACATCCCCTTCTTCCCAATGCAAGTATCTTAGGTATGTATATACCTGTCCAGCATTTTTCTGATTGATAAGCTGATCTCCTGCGATAAGAGAATCCCAGTTTTGCTGTCTGATAAGCTCTTTCACTTCCTCATTAGGGAGATCGATTCGGTAGTTGAAATCGCCACACCAAAACACATAGTCATGGGAGAAGAGCAGCCTTCCCTGGAAGAAGAGAGACAGAATTCCAAACAATCAATTCACAAAATGTTTTACAACTTTTTCTTTGCCTTACCCCTGCCAGGTTCGATTTATTTAACCCCACAGTAATAACACAAGGAGTTATCTATTTGCTGACATTTCTAGGAGTTATTCCAACTTTTCAAAAACTGATATAGAATATGGGGTGAACTATGTTCCAAAGCTTCCTTTTCAAAAACAAGTAGCAAGAGTTTACCATTGGAAAACTCAACTTCCGCGCTATTTCTACAAAATCATCATTTCGTTCTTTGACTTGGGATTGTCCTGCAGCGAAGTGGCTGCAGACAAAGCAGAGGCTTGTGGTGTGGAACAGCATTCGTATTGCAACTGCTCCCTTATTTCCAGTTGCGCCTCCCATTCCAGTTTTCACAGTATCAACCGCAACATCCCTTTAAAAGGAAGAATTTGAAATCCAAGATCAGAAATTTCAACAGTTCTGCATGTGTAAGAAATGAAGAATGTCTATTACATAATTACAACACTATACATCATGGGCATTTTGTAGGGAAGCCTGTGAAATAGTGGAGAGAAACTACTAGCAATTCTTTAATCAAGAACATATTTAAACAAGAGTTACCACATGATACAGGGGTTCCACTCCTGGGGATATATCCGGAGAAAACTATAATTTGAAAAAACACATGCACCCCAATGTTCACTGCAGCACCATTCACAATATCAAGACATGGAAACAACTTAGATGTCTGCTGACAGATGAATGAATAAAGAAGATGTGGTACGTAAATACAATGGAATACTACTTAGCGATACAGACGAACTTATTTACAAGACAGAAACAGACCCACAGACACAGAAAACAAACTTACGGTTACCAAAGGGAAGGCGCGAGTGAGAGGGCATATAGAATGGATAACCAACAAAGACCTATTATATAGCACAGAGAACTATACTTATTTTTTTGTAATAACCTATAAGGGAAAATAATCTTAAAAAGATAGACACACACACACACAAGTGTATAACTGATCACTCTGTTGTATACTTGAAACTAACACTATTAAATCAACTATCACCCATCATGCATGTTCATGCACAGTCATGTCCGACTCTTTGCGACCCCATGGACTGTAGCCCGCCAGGCTCCTCTGTCCATGGAATTTCCCAAGAAAGAATACTGGAGTGGGTTATCATTTCCTTCTCCAGAGGATCTTCCTGACCCAGGGACTGAACCCCTGTCTCCTGTGTCTCCTGCATTAGCAGGTGGATTCTTTACCACTGAGCCACCTGGGAAGTCCATATAAATCAACTACACTTCAATTAAAAAAAAAAAAAAAGAACACTCAGAAACAAGAACCATGCGTCAGTGTTTCTCTGAAGCCAAAAATACGCCAGGCCTTTTGGTTATCTGGTGTTAGGAGGCAGCCTTCGGAGCGCCATCTGTCTACTCACCTGATGAAGGGAGCGTGCTGTGGTCTGATAAAAACAAACAGACAGACGCCCACCAACTGCTCAGAGGCCAGCAGCACATACTTGTTGTCTCTGGAGATGGTCTTCTGAAGTTCCGCAGCCCAGAGCTTCTGATTTGTTGTGCTACCAGAAAATATTAACAAGGGAATCTTCAAAAAGACGGTGACAGTAATACAGCCTATTTCTGTAGGACAATTATCAATTATACCTTTATGTGCCCAAATTTAATAAAATTAGTGACATCACGAAATCCACACCAACAGTGAAATCTTTATGCGGGCTGGGTGTTTTTGTCTCCTTTAAAAAAGGAAAACAGAAAACTGAGCCAAAAGAACATCACACGTCAAAAGCCTATCCTATGACTCCCTTACAAAGAAAATTTGAGCTTTCTTATTAAATAAGTGCTCACTGTGTAAGTAATCTCAAGCTTGTACGCTTTATTTTCTCCTTATTTATTCATTAGGATAACAGAGAAGAACATGCTTCCAGATGCAATTTTCCCCTTTTTCTTATTTCCATGGATTATAATATCTCTTTAAAAACTTATTATGGAAAATTTTAAACATATTCAAAAAAGATAAGCATAAAATAAACCACCATATACCCATTAACCAGCTTCAACAATTATCCACATTTTGCCAATCTTTCTTCTTCCATAACTCCCCACCCCTTTCTCTAATCTTGGAATATTTTACAACAAATTTGAGAAAAAATTATCCATTTTACCCAAAAATGCTTTACTAAGCATCACTAATGCAACAGGATTTTTATTTTTCTGTAATCAAAAGGCCATTATCACACTTAGATATTAACAGTTCCTCAATATCATATAATACTGAGTTCATATTTACATTTTCCTGTTATCTAAAAAAAAAGTTTCTTATAGTAGGTTTCTTTAAAACAAGGTCCAAATAAGGTCTACACATTGCATGTGCTTGTTGCCTCCTCAAGTCTTTCTCAGTCTTTAACTGTCTCTCAGCTTGCCCCATCCTCTTTTTTAATGCTCTTTATGTTTTAAGAAGCTGGGTTATTTGTCTGCAGGACGTTTAACAGTCCAGATTTGCCTGATGTGTCTTCATGATACTTTGCACTTCTGTCAGCTTTGTTTTAAACTGGTAATAAAGAAGCATGATTCAATTTTATTGATTTGTTTTGGCAAAAATAACCTCATGGTGGTATAATCAGCCTTGCATCACAGCAGGAAGCATGTAATCTCTGAGATATTATATCTAATAGGCTGTTCAGACTGTGACAATTAACTCATTATAAAGAAGTTCCTCCACTGATCCTTCTATAAGGTTTTAACATCAACTGATGATCATTGCCTAGATCCATTATCAACAGGGGTTGCAAGCTAAGTTGCTTCAACCGTGTCTGACTCTCTGCTACCCAATGGACCATAATCTGCCAGGCTCCTCTGTCCATGGGATTCTCCAGGCATGAATACTGGAGTGGGTTGCCATTTCCTTCTCCACCAACAGAGGTTACAACATGTTGATTTCATAAATTCAGCATTCCATGGGCATTTGTAATGAATTGGAATTCTTCTGTAAAGAACTTTTATCAACTATCCAGTTATTATGAAACATGTTTATACAAAGAAGGTAGGGAAAATGCTTGTCTTTCTCTTTATACATTTTCAGAGTAATAGGTTTGTGCCCAAGATGCGTCCTACTCTTTGTGACTCCATGGACTGCAGCCCTCCAGGCTCCTCTGTCCATGGAAATTCCCAGGCAAAAATACTGGAATGGGTTGCCATTCCCTTCTCCAAGGGATCTTCTCAAACCAGGGATCAAACCTGGGTCTCCTGCACTGCAGGCAGATTCTTTACCGTCTGAGCCAACAGGGAAATCCCAAGAACCTCCAACACCAAGCAAAAATAGCCATTTCACCTAAGAACATCCTGATGAAGCAGTAAACATTACTAATTTTGTCAAAGCTCAATCCTAGAAGCCCATCTTTTTATATTCTGTGTAATGAATGGAAAAATACAAACCAACCACTTTTGCTGCACACTGAACACATACATGATGGCTGTTTCAGAAAAAAGCACTCAAGTCTGAGGTCAGAGCTGAAATGCCACTTTTTTTATAGAATACAATTTTTACTTGGAAGAACTAGTGACAGACACACTATGATTATTCAAATTTAGACTATCTGGCAAACATGTTTTCAACCATGCCTGTGTTTTCAAAGGACATGACCTATGGTGTATATTTCTAATAATAAAATTTACATTTTGAAAGAAAAGGGGGAATTTTGATAAACCTGTATTTGCTACTGTGATCTTGACAGCTTCCCAATAGTTGAAGAATTTGCTGAAGAGATTAAATTAATTTGGTGATGAAATTAACCAATATTATGTTTTGATATTATATAATGACATGTATCAAAATCTGAAAGATCTACATAATTCTGAAAGATCTACATAATTAGTTTACTACTACTATGTTCCAAATGCCTAATGAATGACGTGTCAAAATCACGCACGGGTAAAAGACAGACCGATGTTTTGGTATAACTGAGCACAAAAAGTTCATCACTATGGTTTCAGATTCCACACTGTAACTAACCACCAAAAATGACTATTTGCTGAGTATTATCAGAGAAGAAAAAATCTAAAAAGGCTACTAAAATATTTTGGTTTCCAACTACGTATTTATGTGATTTTCTTCATATATTTCAATCAAAACAACACACTGCACAGACTAATGCAGAGGTAGATGTGAGAACCCAGCCATCTTAAACCAGACTAAACAGATTTGCAAGCTATCAATTGATGCCATCCTTCTTAGTAAATTTTTGTTTTGGAAAATAGTTACTTTTCAGAAAAAAAATGTGTTACTTATGTTAACATGTAATGAGTTATTATTTTTAAATGAACTGAATGCTTAAAAATTTTTGTCTCTAATTTCTAATGTGATACGTATCAAGAGATAAAACCACATAAATAAAAGTTCTTTAAGATCTTCAACATTTTTAAGAGTGTAGAAAGACCTGAAACCAAAAAGTTTGAGAACTATTATTTGAATTACAGTTTAAAAAGCACCTTCACATATATTATCTCTATCTATGCTTGTAGTAAGTACTTAGTTACCTGTCCCCCATGTTCATCAACTAGAAAGTTTCCCTGTGTGTTACCTGGCTGGCTTACCTTGCATTCACAATGTTTCCAGCATTCAGCTCTACCATTTCCTCAAAACCAATTGCAAATATATCCATTGGTTTACTTCTTTTATCTAAAATTAAGCATCCAAGAAAGCCTTTTAAAAGATGGCCTTAGTTAAACGGCAACTTCCCTACCCCAACAGAACTAAGACAAACATCAGATCTCATACAAGTCCATTTTTGTGTTCCAAGTTTAACCAAAAACAAATTAAAGGCAAAAAACCATGAGGGGGGACAAAATTACTTTCAATTTCTATTTAGGTGACCTAAGTTTGCTTTTCTTGGAAGACTATTATTCTTGAAGATAAGTCCTTTCAGAAATCATTTTTGAAAGAACTGTTGTTATGGTTTGAACCATGGACAGCAGAGAAACAAGCTGCTTCTCAAAGGCTAAAAGATGAATCCAAATGGATAAGTAATTACTTAAAATTTTTTTAAATTATTTATTTTTAATTGGAGGATAATTGCTTTACAATGTTGTATTGGTTTCTGCTGTACAACAACATGAATCAACCCTAAGTATACATAAATCCCCTCCTTTTTTAGCCACCAAGAAATTTTTCAGAAAGAGCACAAACAATAAGGTGGGCGAGTAACCAACTCAAATTAGAGCAAACAGTTGAGAGGGAATTTTACACTTTAATTTGGAAATTCCTAGGTGGAAGCAATCTAGGAAAATGGGAAGTCAGGGCTTCAGACCCCTCTCTTCTAGCCATTAGCTCTCCCATGGCTTACCAAAAGAGAACAGAACTGCTTTAGATAAGCAAGCCCAGGGTAGCCTGGGTGGCCCAAGCATTCAGAAACGGGACAAATAGCTAAGAGAAAGAGCTTATATAAATACTATGAACAAATACTGAGGAATAAAAAATGTAAAGTATTCACTGACTGCTATTGTGTGCAAGGCTTACATGTGAATCTTCTCTTTTATTACAGACACCTTACGAGACAGATTACATCTGCCTGTTATTTACAGACAGGAAACTGAGGCTCTGGAAAATCTAAGCAACTTGCCCAAGTTCACACACAAAGTGCAGTGCGGCACAACTCCAGAATCAAACTGCCAGATGTCCATCCCTAAATCCTGGCTCTGTCACTGCCAACTGCCTGACGTTGGGCGTGTCACTTCTCTTCCTGTGTCTCAGTTTCCTCATCTAAAAACTGAAATACTAAGAGTGGCTATGTATTAGGTCTGTTATAATGATTAAATGAATAGATGTCAAGTACTCATAATAGTAGTGTTAGCTGTTACTTTATTATTGTTATTACTATTAATACTACAGCTACAATTTCAAGTTAGGTTCAATGTAAAATGAAAAGCAGCATTTTAGTAAAAGTTTAGGGAAATTCCCAGGGTTTAAGGTGTGACTGATTAAAGGCAACTAAAAAAGAAAAATCTGTATCTCACAGTATTTCCTATACATATCTCCTTCATAAATAACACTTGGTAAATGTGTACCATTTTAAAAAGGAATTCAAGTTGAAGCAAACAGTCCTCAAATCCATGATTCTAGTTAAAAATCTTAATACAAGCATCCTCAGCTTAAGTACTGGCTATTAAGAGCTTGGTGGTAGAGTACCCAAACTCAGTGATGAGTTTTTACAAGGATGAATCAGTATTGTTCTGTTACAGGGACAATAAATGTCAAAATGAGTTTTGTAAACCTACTCATGACCTACCCTATTTCTTATCTTAGCAAATAAAGGACTCTATTTGAAAAACAAAATACATTAGGTTTGAAAAATTCTTAATCACAAAATAAATTTGCTATGCATCAGTTTAAAGAATAAAAACAGGAGAAAAAAAATCACATCTTAAAAAAATAAATACACAAACCCACACACAAAAGAGTTATCTACTCATGTATGGATTACATTTTCTGAGAACCAAATAACAAAAAGATTTCTCACTTTACCATAGGTTCCTATGAAGTAGTAGAGAAAGGTCTATGAATACAAAAGACCTAAGATTTGAAGAGATTTGATCTCTAAGAAGAATGCTGGGCTTCAAATGTATATATAGAAGTTTCTTTTATAAAGTACTGCGTATTGTGAAGTGCCACATTTGTTTTCTAGGTTAATACATCAGAGTCAGGGTTAATTAATCCATATTGTAAGAAGCCAACCTTGAAACTCCTGGATGCCAGCTAACTTGGGGGCATCAAGAAGCCAGTCCGTAAGGGTCTGATTCTTAAAAGCTATGCTGCGAAACTGCTTCCCGCCATTCACGTTCCATGTGCCCACACATACTCGAATTTTCTTGGGCTTTGAATACTTGTAGAAATTCTCACACATACTCTTTAGTACTTTAGAAGATGCTGGTAAAAACAAAATACAACAAAATTTTGGGTGCGTGAAAACATTTACAAAAATTGATCTTCATAACTGAGAGATGATGGCCAGAAAGTACGATTACCATCATTGGCACAAACAAGCATCAAATACATGCACAGGCACAAAAGAGATAAGCCTTGAACACAGAGCCCAACACAATGCAAGTAACCAACACACTTTGAAAATATCAACTACGTGAAGTACAACAGCCCAAGTAAAAAAAACTATTACAAAATTAATTCAGCAACATAAAACATGCAAAACAGTTCTGTTTCAGTGAAGTAGTACATCATTTTATGATACACAAAATCAGAGACTGCAAATTTTAAGGAATATAGCAACTGACTTACAGACAACTTTCATTCGGAAGCTAGTAAAAATAAGTTATTTTTCCCCAAAGAAAGATGTTCAAGAACCATGACATATAGGACTCTAACTACTCACAGGTAGCTTGATGAAAAACAGCTCCCTGACACAAACGCAAATCATGGACAATAATGAGATGCTGGAGAATGAAGCCATTACTAAAAGCCTCCCAGATCACAGGTGACACCGTCTTCACCAATGTTCTACAAGACCCCAGACAATCTGCCCTGCCTCTCTACCCTCAGCTGCCATCCCACCCTGTCGCTCACTGCTCTGGCCCTGGATCCCCTCTGCACTGGCTGCTTCCACTGCTCGCAACACTCTTCCCTCACCGCTTGCAGGCATCAACTCTGCCGTGAGGCTTTTCCTGATCAGCTTATTAAAATGTGCA
Source organism: Bos grunniens (assembly GCF_055505025.1). Classification (NCBI taxonomy): domain Eukaryota; kingdom Metazoa; phylum Chordata; class Mammalia; order Artiodactyla; family Bovidae; genus Bos; species Bos grunniens. The sequence goes on from NC_141165.1 coordinate 154,580,703, forward strand.
TTCTGTCTCTTACTGTCCATATCACCTCCCTGCTTTACTTTTCTCTATGGTGTTTATTTATTACCATGTACAAACTATGCATTTTATTTATTTATCCTGTTAACTGTCACCCCTCACCGAAAATGGAAGTTCCACGAGGGCAGAAATGTTGGTTGATCTCATTTTCATTTTTTGTGCGGGGGAACCAGAATGAATGGAGCTTCCCTGGTAGCTCAGATGGTAAAAGAATCTGCCTGCAATGCAGGAGACCTGGGTTTGATCCCTGGATCAAGAAGATCCCCTGGAAAAGGGAATGGCTACCCACTTCAGTATGCAAATATATATCCAGAAGTAGATATGCTTGATAATATGATAGTTCTGTGGCTCAGACAGTAAAGAATCTGCCTGCGATGTAGGAGACCCGGGTACAATCCCTAGGTCATGAAAATCCCCTGGAGTAGGAAATGACAACTCACTCTAGTATTCTTGCCTGGAGAATTCCACAGACAGAGGAGCCTGGAGGGCTACAGTCCATGGGGCACAAAGTAGAACATGACTGAGTGACTAACACATACAGAATGAATATCCTTTCATTTTATTTATTTATTGGGATGTGTGAGTGTATGTGCTCAGTCACGTCTGACTCTTTTCAACCATAGCCCACCAGGATCCTCTGCCCATGGAATTTTCCAGGCAGAATACTGGAGCGCATTGCCACTTACTCCTCTAGGAGATCTTCTCACCTAGGGATCGAACCCGTGTCTCTTGTGCCCCCTGCAATGGTAGGTGAATTCTTTACTGCTGCACCACACGGGAAGCCCCGATAGTCGCTTTATAATGTTGTGTCTGTTTCTGCTCTACAGCAAAGGGAATCGGCTACATGTATACATACATCCCCTCTTTTTTGGATTTCCTTCCCATTTGAGCCACCACAGATCATTAAGTCAAGTTCCCTGTGCTATATAGAAGTTTTGGTCTATTTTATTTGCTCCAATATCTCCAGACTAGAAGAGCACCTGGTACATACTGCTGCTGCTTGCTGCTAAGTCACTTCAGTCATGTCCGACTCTGTGACCCCATAGATGGCAGCCCACCAGGCCCCACCGTCCCTGGGATTCTCCAGGCAAGAACACTGGAGTGGGTTGCCATTTCCTCCTCCAATGCATGAAAGTGAAAAGTGAAAGGGAAGTCGCTCAGTTGTGTCCGACTCTTAGCAACCCCACGGACTGCAGCCTACCAGGCTCCTCTGTCCATGGGATTTTCCAGGCAAGAGTACTGGAGTGGGGTGCCATTGCCTTCTCCCGGTACATACTGAGCGTTCAGTAAACAATGGTTAAATGAATAAACATGAAACACATTTTGAATCCTCAATCTCTCTTCTCCACCTACTTTTTGGCTTCCACCTAACTTTCTGCCTTCTAAACCACATTTCACTTAGATTAAGTCAAATCCTGGCACTTAAAGTGAATAGAAACTTCCTAGGACTTCAATCCATTAATAATGATAAAGAATATGCCCTTAAAAGGGTGGTTAACTGCCAAGAGGAGACGGAAATCAAAATGATCTTCACCTCTCACCAGGTGATCTTATTTTATTATGATATTAATTATTATTTTTGGAATGGATACCAAGGTACAGCAAGCAAGCTTGTGAAAGAATGAGTGAAAAAGGCTGATAACATTTTTGGATTAGAATGAAAACAGTCTGACTTGTGAATCCTACAAAAGAACTGCAGGTTCAGGTGACAAGCACATCCTCACTGTTCCTAGGGCACATGTATACATCTCTGAGTCTGTTATCTGATTACTTGCACAGAGTCTGGGGGGAATGAAAGCAGATTGTTTTTCTGGCCTGTTGATATGGTTAACTGAATGTTGGCTGAACTTGGATAAAGAATCCTTCTCTATTACTACTGATCAACACTGGTCTTTCTAATCGAAGTCACTGACATTGTTACTACTATGAAAACAGCTTCTACAATCCTTTCTACATGAAAACACAAGCTCTATAATTATTTAATGGCTTAAAATATGCAGCAAGACATACAATGAATTGTGTGAAGAAAACCATGTACCACATTGAGTAAGCTACTAAAGTCAGTTTATAAATGGGAATAAAAAGTTTTAAAATTCCTAGTTTATTCTTTTTTAAAAAAACTGGTTGGCACCTTAATGTGCAGAAAGAAATGTGTCTCTGTTCAAACAGATGTCCATCCCTAAATATCATATCATTTCAGAAAACGGATTTCATGATGTTAATTCAAAAATAAATACAAGTGCTCTCTTCCTCCATCTTCTCAAAAACTTACTTACAGTGTCTTAAAACACTCAGAAAAATAACTAAGTGAAACAAAAATCTTAAGTGATACCAAATCTTAAGTGAAGGGAAGAAAAGATGTCTTTTCAGCAAAGTTTCTGGCAAGAGTTCCTTTTGCCACAGACTCAAGTTTAAAGACAAGATCATAAACCTTGTCCAGAGAATGAAGGTATGAGATTTTTAAGAACTGGAATGACAAGAAAAATAAGACCTTTAGGTCTTACACACTTGGCTCTTCTAACTTTGCTAGCAATCTTAATGCTTTTTAAAAGATTTCAGATCATATTTTAGTGCAGGTCTTCCAGTTTCAGAAAATATTTCACACACCATATGAGAAAATGAGTCAATGTCTTTTTTAAAATGTTATGTGTGTGACAAGTGCTATTGAGTAGTTGTAAACATCATAGGTAGTATTTCCCATTAATCTGTAAGAGTCACATCTAGGTTTTTTTCAGGACTTCCCTGTTGGCTCAGTGGTAAAGAATCCTCCTGACAACGCAGGATATGCAGGTTCAACCCCTGAGCTGGGAAATCCCCTGGAGGAGGACATGGCAACACACTCCAATATTCTTGCCTGAGAAATTCCATGGACAGAAGAACGTGGTGGGCTATGGTCCATGGAGTCGCAAAGGAGTCAGACATGACTTAGTGACTAAACAACAATAAAGGGTAAAATATAACACTAATAATGTTTGTTCACTGAAATGTAAAAGTAAAATTAAAACTAGATGACCCATATTTAATTGAAATTAAGCACTTGCTACAAGAAGACAAAGAGCTTGGCATAGCTCCTTCTAAATGAAGTAGTCTGTTTTCTCAAACTTAAAATTCTTTTTCTTAGATTAAAACAAAGCATCAATTTATCCTGTCAGAATCAGAGGGAAAAATAAAGTTTCCATTTATTTGTGGCTCTATTTATATACAACATCCGCTTTTTAAAAAAAATTTGAGAAAAAGTTGCATTTATTGACAGGTTGATTTTCTATACTGTACCTGACTGTAACGTCTGTTCAGAAACTACGGATGCATCAAGAAGAAAACAAAGAGTCATTAGTAACACAGTAAGTTACAGTTGAAGTCGAGTGTTATGACAAAACCTTCTCAGACAGCTTCATTTTTTTCTTTTGATTTAGTTTGATGACATTTTTTTCTGATGGCTGAAGGATACCAAAGATAAAATAAATGACAATAACTGATGTAAACCCACTGTATCTAAGAAAAATCCTACGGGGACATAGTGATGTGCAGAGTTTCACAATCAGAAGGTTCTAGGCCTGCTTTCCAGGCCGGTCCCATATGTATGTCTGTTGAGTGTGCAAGTGCACATACTTCTGAGAATACGAACCCGAAAACCTAAGAGGCTGGAGGACACTGAAATATTGCAGATACTGCCCTAATGCACACCTTGGAGTATTTTTTGGGACTCACCAGCTGACAGGTACAATCAGTTCAGTTATTAAAAAAACACATACATTCCAACAGAATGACCAGCTATGCAAGATGGTATAAATTCCCACAGGCATGGGGTTTATGGCAAAAATATTTGGGTTTGGGCACAACATTCAAACATTTCAGCAATGATGTGCCAAGATAGGAACCTGCTATAAAAACAGTAGCAGAACCCTACACATGTTAAACGGTTAAGGGATGGACAAATACGTCTAACATATGGTACTTTATCTTGAAAAAGACTTGAGGTTTGCTTATAAATGAGCAGGAAGATGCCTGTGCTTGTGAGCAATTGTGAATGCTGGAAGAAGGCTTCTCCGAAACTAGATAGTAAGCTGTGACACCAGATATGGGAGGATCTGGCTCATCACACAGTTGGTGAACAGAGGGAGGGAGAGGTCCATGCACATGTTTATGTGTGTTTTGTATATTTCTATCCACCTCAGTTCCGCTGAGTACAGCTTTCTGCATTTCTCTAGCACTACTACCACCAGTGAAATATGCATGAACTACTACAGAATTGGCGTTATACTCACAATTTTTCCTGACATAGCATCCCCGTTGGAATAAATTCTCATTCTTAAAATAAGAGCTATAGCAGAATTGACTGTACTGTTTTTTTAAGGGTATGTTCTTCACATAGTAAAATGTGCAGGAAACTAAAAAACTAATGATCAAGTCTGGGAATTATTCAGGTCCCTCACTTCTCTTTCCTTTAATAGCTTACTTTCAGTGGTTGCTGATTAATGCCTCCATATCAAAGAAGGCACGGGTGGAAAGAGGTGATAAGACGCAAATGAGTCAGTGTCTACTGCTGGAAGAAAGCCTGAAGTTAAAAGCAGTAGCTATGATCAGATTCTGGTGTTCAGAGCTTTAGTAGATTTCAGTCCCCCAGTCTACTCACAGATCCCTGAGGAGCTGACTGTAATTAACTACCTTCAGCACCACGCAGAATTCTGAAAGAATCCATGATAACAAGTGATAACCCATGAGGAGGTTATTTGAGGAACAATTTCTCCTAGTTGAACAGGGAAAACTGAAAGGGTTCTTTTGGGGGATAACAGAAGTTAAAAAAAATGTTCAGAGTGCTGGAAAGCTAAAACAGAAAAAAAAAAAAAATTAAGGGAGTCTAATTTAATAAGTTATACAATGTATACTGAGTTTCCCCATGATCCTGCTTAATATGCTCACTGACATGAGCTCAAATTCTTTTGGTTTTAAAGAAACACAGTGAAAAATCAACAGCTATTCTGAAAGCCTGGCATATATTTTATGTCAAATATTAAAATTGGGGATGACAGTGTCCAATAATAAGCAACATTTTAAAATTATTAATATGATTTAAAGCTTATTCAAACAGCAGCACTTAAAAAGTAAGACCAAGTTATAGAAACGTCTGGGGTTGTGATTAGTAAAATAACCAGAACAGGTATTGTTTTTTTTCAATAAAGCAATGCTTTCTACATAATTAGGTTACTGAATACTGAAAGTACTAGTTGAATATTTTATGAAATCTTGCCTTAAATAAAGTTAGCAATATTTAAATCATTTCCCCCCTCAATCATAATCTATAAAAGAAAACATGCATGGGCTTCAGTTTACAGCTTAATAATTCTGCTAATGCTATAAATATTTTAGGAGAATCAAACTTCCTTTGGAGAATGGAATTTTAGAAAATTACAATGATAGATATTCTTTCAAAAAACTATTTTAATCAACTCAAACTAGAAAGTATATATGTAAATAAGTTTACATTCACCTCTTGGACTTTTAGAAGGAATACAGACAACATAAAGTAAAATATAAAGTACGCCTACCACGCAAACTTCCAGTAGTTAAAAGGGCTCGAGCTTTGTCAGCTAAATCACTATTTAGAGTATTTCCCAGGAGCAAAACATCAATTGCTTCTTGCTTGGAGCTGTCAAAGAAGTTATTCTGAATTGTTCTACTAACTGAACGAGCACCATCTTTTAACTTTCCAGCCTGTTGGGGAAAAAAGCATGGACTTTCATTCTACATTGTTTTCACTCAATAGGTATTCTGAAACTTTAGATAAGTTGTATACGACTTCACTGTAGTAAAAGGACCTCATCATTCCATTCTGAATATCAAACTGTCACATTAAAATGTCACATTAAGGTGTCACTGTTTCCTTTCCTCTTTTGGATAACAGCACTGCAAGGAGACAGAAGGGGCTCAGTGCCATAGCTGCATCCACTGATGACATCCAGAGCAGTAAACCTGTGTAACTGTTTACTGGAGAGGAAACAGACTGAAATGTGCTTACTCAAGGCAAGGAGATCACTTCTCCCATTGTGACTGTCAGGCCTGGGGTGGACGGGGCGGGTGGGGAGAAGCAGAGGAGATAGAGGAGGACACACTGCATGTCCGCACTCTCAGAAAAACTCCAAAGCACACGAACAGCAGAGAATAAAACTGAGATTGCTCCCAAGTAACTGATATTAGTTAGAAACAAAACTGAGCATGAGAGTGAAGGTCTAGCCTGTAACATAGAAACTACAGTTTTCTATTTTAGCTCATTTTGCCTATGTAAATATAAAAATATAAACTGCATGCCAATTCCTACAGTGAGAGAGCTGATTATAACTTCTAGTGAACGTTTACTTCACTCAGGTGTGTTAGTTACCATAAAGATATTTTAATCTTACAGATTTTGATGACTGTTTAAAAAAAAGTTAAAAAAAAAAACTTTAGTTTGCAATATGTAATTTTTATTCCTCAAAGAAATAACAAGGATTTGAGGCTTAAAAATGTTATTTCCTTCCATAAAACAAATGTAAATAACATTATTTTAAAAAGGGGACTCACCATTCACATTATCAGGCAATTAATCAAAAGGAACCCAGAGAAAGGAAAAGAAAGAGCAGTTCAGATGTTAGATTTCAGGTCAATTCAGACTAGTATATTTAATACATAAAATTTCATATCTAGTTTGTTAGAAAAGATCACTGAAAATATATGTAACCTCTGTACATAGACAGTCAACTGCAGAAACAAAGAGGCAGAACATAAAAGAATATTTTAAGCAACAGTTGTAGAGAATCAGGTTTAAAAGCAAGAATTATGTTGTTTATTTAAAAAAGAATACATGAAAGTTTAACAACATCAGGTTTTTCAAAACAGGGACCATTTAAGAAGTAAATATTTGTAAATGTCAATACAAATTATTTCTGAGTTGAACAAAAGGAACTTTGCAGCTAAGGCCAATACTTCTGAACAGAGGCATGGCGTTTTATGAGACACAGAAGAGGAAGAAGTGGAAAACAGAAGACTTGAGATGATGAAATTCAGCTGCTATACTGAAGAGACTAAGTAAGAAACTATACAAGTAGTAAATGTCTCTGTTTCTATTCCTGGGGTAATTTGAGAAATTGTAGGGTTGTAGTACATTAATAAATTCAGCTGAATCCAGAAGCCATAAAAGGTCAATATTTAAGGATATAATGAAAAATATTTCAAGTATGTACCCAAAGTCCCTCAGTAAGGGACAAACACTAAAGCAGAAGCAGTCTGTAGATAATACCAACAAATTAAAGTAATGATGACATACAGATACATAATTACGTCTATACCTCACACTTGCAAAGGCACATTTTGATAGCCTCCTTGTCAAGGTAAGATAAGAAAAAGAATAAAAACTTCAGCCCTGATAGCACTGGGTTCATAGGTGGTGTTGCATAAACTACCCATTGATTTATCTGTCCATCCGGCACTTGTCACCCATCTATCCAACTGTATGTGCTGCGGCAAGCACTGGGGACACAAAGGCAAGTAAGGTAAGACCCTTTCTTGGCAAGAGTAACATTTGGGGAGGCGGGAACTTTTGTTTTAATTATGGTTGTGCTGCGCAGCCTGTGGGATCTTAGTTCCCCAACTAAGGATCGAATCCACGCCCCCTGCACTAGAAGCGTGGAATCTTAAACCACTGGGCCACCAAAGACGGCCCTAATTAAAAAAAAACAAACATATTTTGGGTAATTCCATAGCAGTCTGGTGGTTAAGACTCTGCACTTTCACTGCAGGGGCCTGGGTTTGATCCCTGATCCAAGGAACTAAGGTCCACATGCTGCCTTGTGTGACCAAAAAAAATAAATAAAAAAGGCAAAGCAAAGGCTTAAAAAAAAACATATTTCTGATTAAAATAAACAGTATAAAAATTAAAACACATATGCAAGTGAAAAATCATTAAAAAAATCGGAAGTAATACGTATGTAAGCCTAGTAGATTATCACTAAACAACTAAATATGTCATACATATATAATATACCTCTCAAACCTAGGGAAATAACTATCCATTCAGTCATTAGTATCCACTAGAGAAGGAGGTAATAAACAGGACATAAAAACATGATGAAACAGAATTCTAAAATAGATACCTTAAAAAAAAACTACTAACTTAAAAGAGTTCATTTAAAGCTTTATTAAAGAAGAAAAAAAGAGGATCTTTTATAATCTAGATCTACCTTAGCCTTTCCTTCAAGGGCTCCAGTTCCTGCATAAATCTTACTGATTGAATCACCATTCACAGACCACATTGATCGAAAAACTTCTTGAAAGCGAGTCACCAACTGAGGCTTTTCAGCTAAACCAAGAGCTTCCAACTGTTTAGTCAGCATCTAAAATAGCAGAAAAGAAACTTTTATAAGTATATAAATACATCCATTACGATGTGACCTTTTAAGAACTACCAGAATCAAACCAAAAATTTATAGTTACAGGATGTTGTGGGTCTGGATTCTGAAAATTCAAGTTTACTAGGCTTTGTTATTCCCCCCCATGCCAATTTCTAAAGTAACTATCACATCAATGCAACCTACAGTATTCAATCCTTGTAGTAACAATAACTTTTTCTGGTTAAATGATATTAAGCTTTTTAAAATGTCCCAAACCTTTAGGGAATTCCCTGGCAGTCCAGTGGTTAGGACTCCCTGCTTTCACTGCCGAGGGCCTGAGTTTAATTCCTGGTTGGGGATCTAAGATCTCACAAGCTGTGGGGCCAAAATAAGAAAAAAAAAAAAAAAGTTCCTATAAATCAGACTAGTTTATCTTGTTCACCTAAAAGAATAATTATGCAACAGCACCCACTGGAGCAGAGGAATATACGTACTTTATTTTAAAATATATAGAAATAACTAAGTTTCTTTAATTTTTGCATTTGGTTCTATATGTTTGGGTAGTTAAGGTCAGGAGATTATGAAAAAAGCAGAGCTGCTCTTGAATTGATATCAAAATTTTAAATAAGTCATATTTCTGAATAAAGTCATGACAGCTCTGAATGTACTGAATTCGTATCAGTAAAGTACATAAGGGAGAACTAGGGGGAACACAGTATTCGAAGAATGAGAGGATCTTGGGGCTACCACAGTTCCTTCATCACAGTATATGTGTTTAGAAGTCTTTACTCTGAATGACTCTTAGCCTTAAAGTCTGGCAAAGTCAAAGCAATGTATAATCCTTACCCAGTCTATTTCTCTTATTTGGAATCCAGTCATAGTCTATGCCCCTGTAGTTTTACTTAACTCCTTCCCACTTGTGTTTCCTTTTATCTTATCTATAAGATAAAGATATTATGGAGATTATCCATAATTACACAGGGATCAAAAACTAAAATAATATTAAAAACTCTATACTGGGTCTAATCCTATTGCCTAGACTTACACCAGGGCTGTTCTTTTGCTGGCATGTAGAATAAAGCAAACAAGCCTCCAGGTTCTCCTTTATCATAATCTCCTCTTTCTTCAAAGAACTGGGCAAAACTGGTTTTCACTACAAGCAGTTTGCTTTTACTTACACTTGCAGTATATTTTGTAACCAGTCAAGCTACTAGGGGAGTAAGTACTCTCACACCTAATATTAATAACAAACAGTGGGTAGTCCACTAAGACAGATTCTGAAAACTAACACTTGTTCTATGTTCAGTGAAGATGTTCAAGTGTTTCACAAGCTTACTCTAACTAAATGTCTTTAGCCACTTAAGAGAACTCAACATAAACCCAAGATATCTCATAAAACTCAATCCACAGTAATCAAATGCCTGCTTTCACTTTTCTTCTGTCATATTTTCTAAATTATAATGATAATCCTCAACAACAGATTTCAAAAAAGGCAAAGCAGTAAAATCTAGTTACATCAAAAATACATTTTTCTAGTAGGAAATTCTATACATGGTACTTTCCTTTTGAGACTGAATGAATCTCAGCTGCAGAGTACCTAATTAACCAATATTCTAGCCAAATTTAAGATCATTTGCTAGAGGAAATAAGAACCTTTTACTTTCTATTCCTGGTTTTACAGTATTGGAGAACTATGCTAAGTTCCTACAGAACTAAATGAAGACCCACCATAGTCTTATGACCCTGACAGCTGCATAAGGGGCAAGATTGGGAAATCTAAGCATTGCTACACAGTCTGTCACATAGTTGAGATTATGCCTAAATTAGACTGAGTTTGATAGGTAAGTACTAAAGACAAAATTTTAAACAAAGAGTGTGTTAGAGAAGTTGGCTCTCATTCAGTTTTATTCTAACAATGACATTTTTCAACTGATCCTGGTTTTTGTAGCAATTTTTTAAAAAATGCTATGTAAACTGTACTGGTTTAGATTGTTAAAAATATAATTCTATAGGGTTGTACATGTGAAAATAGATCCTCCTTAATTCCAAAAGGTCTTAAAAAGACAGTATTAAGGGTTTCCCTGGTGGCTCAGTGCTAGAGAATCCACCTGCCAACGCAGGAAGCACGGGTTCAACCCCTGGTCTGGGAGGAGCCCACATGCTGCGGAGCAACTAAGCTGGTGGGCCACAACTATTGAGCCTGTGCTCTAGAGCCCGGGAGCTGCGACTGCTGATGCCCGAGCACGCTGGAACCCATGTTCCGCAACAAGAGGCCACTGCAATGAGAAGCCCAGCACCGCAACAGCAGAGTGGCCCCTGCTTGCCACAACTAGAAAAAGAGCCCACGCAGCAATGAAAACACAGCACAGCCAAAAATAGATAAATAAAATTATTTTTTAAAAATTACAATACTGAGAATAAAATATATATATATATATATTATATATATTTTGCCTATCCAAAAGACAGGCAGGCGAGACAATTACTAAAACACTATAAATAGCAGGCTTTTTTTTTTGGAGGCAAAGTTAATGAACAATAAAAGGAAACAGAAGCTATCTAAAGAAAGTATTTAGAACAGATAAAGGAAACATTTAAATGAAAAGGGACACTACTTGAAAAAAAAAAACTCGAAGAGAAGTCAAACTTTATTTGTGAAAATGAAGCTTAACTTCATTTTGTGAAAAATAATTAATGCCAAACATAAATATCACAAAAGCACTGAAAAAGGAATTTGATGTTAAGTTACATACACATATTTTTTTACCTCTAAACCAAGGAATGCCTGCACACTATTTGTTCTGTCAAGACAATCCAAGCAGTTTGTTCGAACTGTACCACTCTGGCACCTGAAACAAATTCAGTGAAACTAAATGGGCAATTTAAAACCAAAATAACAAAAGCTAAAACAAACTGAGAAAAATTAAGCTGATTAAAATGTAGCATCTACTTTCTCCCCACTTCAATTCTCTAGTATAATTCTCAAACACACAAAAAAGATGAAAGAATTTTACAGTGATCATCCATATACCCACCATCCAGATTCTATAAGCGCTAACATTTTGCCGTCCACTCTCTATTACTAGCTCTCCAGTCAACCACATCCACTTATTTTTAATGAGGCCAGTAGTCAGGAGCTAAACACACATTCAGATTTATAACCACGCAGTTCTATAGCAGAACAGACAATAACCCATGTCTTTTATTTGCATTAAATAATCTTTACTGAGGCCAAGAAATATTATGACATTAATTTTACGAGAGAAATGTAACAGCCTCCGAAAGAGCAGCATGAGATTTGGAGCTAGATGAATTCGAGCTCTAACACTTTCTACTTACGTGACGTGGGGAAGATGACAGCTTTCAGCCCCCCACTTCCTCCAGTGTGACCCATCCCTACAGTTGTTATTAATAATTGTAAAGACTAAGTGCACTACCTGACCCACACATAGCACGTGCCCAGTAATGTAAGCTACTATTAGAAAGGAAGAACAACAAGCTTAAAATCAAGTATAATAAAGAAATTAAATAACTACAGAAAAGTTCCAATTTAAAAAAAGGAAAAACAGAGAAGTCAAACCTTTGAACTTCACTTCCATCAAAATGAAAAATTCCATAATCCAGAAACTTCTGGACTTGAGGTTTAAGAACACTATGTAATTTTTCTGCCTTTCCTCCTTTAACCATTTGATGATAGTCAAAATTCACCATCTGGATATCAGCAGCATGTTCAGAAGCTTTCAGATGACTCTGAAAATAAAAATAAAATATTCATTTAATTCTTCTTCGGTTTTTTTTTTTGGCTGCAAATCACAGATCCGGCAGGCAGGATCCCCTATCTCCCCTATCCTCAATCAGGGATCAAACCCACGCCCCTTGCAGTGAAACTGCAGATTCTTAACCACTCACTGGACCGCCAAGGAAAGTGAAAGTGTTAGTCACTCAGTTGTGTCTGACTCTTTGCGGCCCCATAGACTGTAGCCCGCCAGGCTCCCCTGTCTATGGAATTCTCCAGAAAAGAATACTGAAGTGGGTAGCCATTCCCTTCTCCAGGGGAACTTTCCGATCCAGGGATTGAACCAGGTCTCCTGCACTGCAGGTGAACTCTTTACCGTTTGAGCCACCATGAAAATATTCATTTAAATGTTAACCAAATATGATTGTATCAACACAATGTTATAAATGGAACTTTTATTTTAAATGAAAATCTAAGCAGGTCCTTGAAATCTTACTAATTTCACAAAGCTTTCTTTCATTGCCATTGGCAGTAAAATGAAAAATTACTTGCTAATATCTTACAGCATCCTTTTCCTAAAACCTCCTATACTATTGCAGATAGATTAGTTAGGTCTTACATAATTAATATCAGGGAACTTCACATTCTCATTTGGTTTAGAAAATGAAAAGTTATTTCCAACAACCAGCATTTCATTTTTTACCATAAAAATATAATGACTATATCTATTATAGAATCTCAAAACAAAGTAATTGACTTCTAAGGAAAAGCTCATCAAAATTTGAAGAATTCATTTTTATACCTTCATTCAATATATACAAATGTTTTAAAAGCTTATAATAAAAAGTCACTCTCTAAAGTATAACTTGTTTATTAATGATATTCAAACAAAATAGCCAAATAATTAATCCTGGACTTCATTAACGTGAGAAAATGTTTTCTAGCCATTTTGTTTAAGGTTATAACCTTATATAACACTATAATTTATATCAATTCATTATTGATCCAATAAATATTTATGAAAAGTATGTTTTCTTTAGAAGTCAGACATTTCTTTAGGTTCTTACTTATGTGAAATTCTCAAATTTTCTTTCATTGGTACAAGAAGTCCTGTGTGTATACAAATGCTTTATTCACAATTTCATAGATTTAAAACAGTGACTATGGTTTGTAGGAACTAGCCAAAGCAATGAAGAGATGAAGGGGTAAACTGCCTGGTATCTTTCTGCCAGTGACTGATGAACATTTTTTAGGAGGAGGGTATTCTTCTGCTTCTCCACTACATAAATAAGCAGATTAGAAAACAGGGTCAATGCCTTAAAAGCTTTCTATAATCCCAATTTCAGCAAGATTACCCTAAATTGTTGCCTAACTGCCTTCAAAGAACTAATGGTTCCAACAAGTATTCAATCTTCTTCCAGGAAGAACTTATTCCTGGAAGAATTTGACTATTATTTTCAAAATACTATCCTAGGTGTCCATGGGCCAGAACAGAAGGAAAAAAATGATCACTTACCTGGAAAGCCTTACTTAGCATATGTTCACCTTCCTTAGATCCAAGCAGATTTACTATTATTTGTTTACCATACAAATTCTTAAGTGTCCTAAAATGCCTGTTAAAGGCAGAAAGGCAGTAAGCGTATGTCAAGTGATAAGTCAAAAACTTTTTTCAATAAACAGGAACCCACTTTTAACCAGGACCTACATGGCAGTATTTTAAACTCATAGGATTGGCAAAACAATATACAAATCCATTTCACGTGGAATCAAAACTCTGAATTTGTGAAAAGTCAGTTAATGCAATTTTCTCTCTGACTTATCAACTTATCATCTATTTGCCATCACTTCATGGCAAATAGATGGGAAAACAATGGAAACAGTGACAGACTTTGACTGCAGCCATGAAATTAAAAGATGCTTACTCCTTGGAAGAAAAGTTATGACCAACCTAAACAGTATATTAAAAAGCAGAGACATTACTTTGCCAACAAAAGTCCATCTAGTCAAAGCTTTGGTTTTTCCATTAGTCTCTTGAGAGTCCCTTGGACTGCAAGGAGATCCAACCAATCCATCCTAAAGGAGATCAGTCCTGAATATTCATTGGAAGGACTGATGCTGAAGCTGAAACTCCTTGTACTTTGGCCACCTGATGCAAAGAACTGACTCACTGGAAAAGATCCTGATGTGGGGAATGATTGAAGGTAGGAGCAGAAGGGGACAACAGAAGATGAGATGGTTTGATGGCATTACCGACTCAATGGACATGAGTTTGAATAAGCTCCAGGAGTTAGTGATGAACAGGGAGGCCTGGCGTGCTGCAGTCCATGCAGTCGCAAAGAGTCGGACACGACTGAGCAACTGAACTGCACTGAGCTGATGCTAGGGCTTTCAGAGTCATCTGGCCCCCTCTCCACCCTGAGGCTAATGCTGGGTGGACATGGAAACCAGGAGCCATGCAGCTAGGTTGGCAAGGCAATGAGGGCAGAGGGCACTAGGCTGCACCTCACATGTGAGGACACTGCCTACTCCGTGTGGATTCAGAGCTCCTGAACAGCTCCAGCCTTAAGATAAATAGGCCCCACACAGGATCCTTTAGTCTCTCCAGCTTCTAATCAGTCCAGAGGCTAGAGAGCAATGTCATCCACAGGAAATATAACGTAAGTCACAGATATAATTTAAAATTTTCCAGAAGGCAACTTAAAAAGGTAAAAACCAAAAGGTCAAATTAATTTACATATATTTTATTTAACCCAATACAACTAAAGTATCATTTCTACATGTTCAGTTCAGTTCAGTCTCTCAGTCGTGTCCGACTCTTTGCGATCTCATGAATCACAGCACGCCAGGCCTCCCTGTCTATCACCAACTCCTGGAGTTCACTCAGACTCACGTCCATGGAGTCAGTGATGCCATCCAGCCATCTCATCCTCTGTCGTCCCCTTCTCCTCCTGCCCTCAATCCCTCCCAGCATCAGAGTCTTTTCCAATGAGTCAACTCTTCGCATGAGGGGGCCAAAGTACTGGAGTTTCAGCTTTAGCATCATTCCTTCCAAAGAAATCCCAGGGCTGATCTCCTTCAGAATGGCCTGGTTGGATCTCCTTGCAGTCCAAGGGACTCTCAAGAGTCTTCTCCAACACCACAGTCCAAAAGCATCAATTCTTCAGCACTCAGCCTTCTTCACAGTCCAACTTTCACATCCATACATGACCAGAGAAAAAACCATAGCCTTGACTAGACAGACTTTTGTTAGCAAAGTAATGTCTCTGCTTTTCAATATGCTATCTAGGTTGGTCATAACTTTCCTTCCAAGGAGTAAGCGTCTTTTAATTTCATGGCTGCAGTCACCATCTGCAGTGATTTTGGAGTCCAAAAAAAATAAAGTCTGACACTGTTTCCACTGTTTCCCCATCTATTTCCCATGAAGTGATGAGACTGGATGCCATGATCTTTGTTTTCTGAATGTTGAGCTTTAAGCCAACTTTTTCACTCTCCACTTTCACTTTCATCAAGAGGCTTTTTAGTTCATGTAATTGATATATAAAACAAATATTGGCATTTTGCATTTTTTTTGCACTAGGTCTGAAATCCAGTACCTATTATATACCTACAACATATCTCAATCTGGACTAGTCAATTTCAAATGCCCAAGAGCTAGCTTCACGTAGCTAATAGCCACTATATTGGATAACACACCCATCAGAGGTAGTTTTAAGGCCAAGACATCAAGACCTACCCACTTACTGCCACCACTCCTAGAATTCCTAAGAGTGTCACTGTCTTCCACTTTAATCAGAGTCAAGAAGAAATTTTACTTAAGAGCCCAAAAGGTGAAATGAAGCAGTAAATACAACTAATCTCACTGCTTAGCAACATCAAAACTCACAGCAATATATAAAAGTCATCAGTCTTACCTGTCAAAAGCAGGTGCATTGGCTTCAAATCCCCTTGACATACGGACACGATGAGATCCCACCTAAGATAAGAAAAATATGCTTAATCGTACCAAAAGCCAACATGCAGACAAAAGAAATAGCATTGTTTACTCTATGTAATAATTCATTTGCTAAGCACACAGTAGTAAGCTCAGTAATTGTCATTTGTGATATTCTCTTAAAAAAATAAGTTCTAGGGGTTTCTCCTTTTTATCTTTTAAAATACAACCTCATTAAAAAAAAAAAACTAGAAGTTAGAGCATTATGCAACACTGGTAAACTGGTAAACTGTAAAAACAGGAATTTTTATTTATGTAAGATATTTTTAAGAGTGCTTTCATATACATTACCTTGTCTTACGTTCTAAATATGTACCCTTTGTAAGTCAACAGATATTGTCATTCGTGCAACAAAAGAACAAACCCAGCCAAGTGAAGAAACCTGTCCTCTTACAGCAACATCATTCATTCCGAAAAATGATTCCCATGACAGTACAGGCCTCCTGACCAAAACATCTACTCTTTCAGACTGCCGACAAGTGCAATGGCTACATATTTTTTTTCTCTGTTATGCTAAATACCCTATTCACTCCACTCTCACCCAAAGATCCCATAGATTAAAAATAACCATTCCTGGAAAAAGACTTTCCAAGTCAATCTCTCAGGCACACAACTAAAACAGCAGCATATTTTGAAATTTGGGTTATAAGAATTAAACAAGATGGAAAATAACTACCTACTGTGTGTTGCTACAGTTTTTCTTTTCTCATATAGGAAAAGTGGGAGAGAGATGAGGCAGAATCAAGAGATACAAAAGATGCCAAGAAGAAATACAACAGTGAGACCAGATTATTTCCCTGAGTTTCACTTGTAAATATCTCCCTGAGACTGTGGGCCCAAGGTTCCCCAGAATTCATCCTGGCTCATCTGTGAATAACGTGACTTTAAAGGTGGCATGGAGGAGAAGTGCCAGATCAGTCATGCAATTGGACAAATAAAACCAGAAAATAAGCTCTAAATGTTCATCCATGTCCCAAACTGAATTAACAGTATTATCATTCATTCAGCATTCCCTCTCCTGCCGAGATGACTGAATGACTGTCCTGAGAAATCAGTGGACTCTCTTTAGAGCTTTTCCTTCTTAGTAAGAAACTGATTAGCCAAATGTCACATCTTTATTTCATTTTACTTCTAGTACACAATAGACTGTATAAAATCTTAAGCTTTGAAAGGTGTGTGCTCCAAGACACATTTGTGCGTTTTAGGCGGCAGAAACGTCAGACAAAGTTCATACTTTTTCTCTGGAGTCATCTCAGGTAGTTGCCCTCTAACTCTCTAAAAGTCCAATACTTTGCATTTTGTTTATTCATTAACATTCATCTTGCACTAGTACTCTTAACTGTCAAGAAGGTGAAAAAAAATACAAGCTTTCTCATATTTGTTTTTTGGTAATGGCTGTAGTTGTTCCCTATTACTTGCTCCCCAACACATATATAAAACTACCTACAATTCACAATTCTTACAGCAATACGTTGGTTAGACAACAGAAAGATGGGAGGAGACCAGTTAGAAATCTGAGAATCTTTCAGGCAAGAAAAAACTATGAAGACCTTAACCAAGATGACAAAAGTGGGAATGAAAAGAAAAGTCCAAGACCTCAGACAGCACTGGGATTAAGCATCACAGGGCTGCCTTGCTTGGCTCAGGGTTGGCCGCTGGAGCAGGCAGTCTGGATGCGCTGCAAAAGCAGCTGAGCAGGATCCACTACCGCCAAGCTCTCTAATCTGAGTGGTGGGGTACCTGGTTGAAATGCAGATTCCTTGGCCCTACTCCAACAAATTCTACTTCAGTTGATGGGAAGTTGAGGCCATGAATCTGCATTTTAAAATCACTCTCAAAGATTCCTTTAAAATATCTCAAGAACCTGAGAAGAATGTATCATGGAGGAAAAGAGAGAGAACAAGGGACAACTGCCAAGGAAGGACTCACTGTCCGTGACCACTGAAGTGAAACAGCTCACTAAGTGACTAACTTGAAGGAGCCCTGAAAATAAATTCCAGCCCTAAGAACACTCAGGACACCCAACAACCGCTTGAAGTCAAAAATGAACTTAGGGCCTTGGTATTTTTATTTCAAAAAGTCAGTATCTATTATTTTCATTCCTCTATTAACTGCTCTTTTAGAGTGGTGGGGAAAATGATAAAAGATACTCATGAAACTAATCCATCTCTGGTCAAAGAAAGGTTGGCTTTAAAAACTACTAAGCTAAATACCTCAGAACCACTGACCCAACCCTCAACCCAACCCAAGATGACAGGCCAGCTCAGTGATGATTTGGCAGAACTGTTGGACTGTCTTGAGGTCTCAAAAATTACTATCTCTATCAAGAAAGGCACAATTTTCAAATCTACAGTTGTCGGCCCATAATCAAATGACATTATCCAGTCAGATTATCTGTGTGGACAGGCCACAGAACAAAGAAGGACGTCGAAAGGAAGTCCCATCCAAGGAGGCTCCCTCCATGTAACTACTCAGGACCCAACATTACTGAATAATCAAACACTGTAATTCTGAACTTAAGAAAATAACACAGAAAGCAGTAAAACAGAGGGCCTATAAATAGACTAGAAGAATCTCTTACACTAGCCTGTCTCTAAACCAAAAGCGTTTACCTCCCATCAAAGCAGGGTTTTAGAAATTTCTTAGAGCAAATATTCCAAACACCCTTCTCTGGTCACAAAAATAGAAATGGGGTAGGGTTGGTATTCTTTCCTAAGGGAGACACAGGAAGAAATATATCTATATAAGTTACGCCAAAATGCCAAAGATGAAACCCACATGACTCAAACTGGTGTTGACAAGAACTCAAGAATTTTAGCAAAGCAGCACCAGTGTTAATCCTTGTTAATTCTTAGCCTGTCTTGAATAAACTCCCTTATTGAAAAGATTCAAGTGGTGTGCAATTTTTCTCCACAATAACCATCCTAGAGTGTAAGAGAGACCCAGCTGTGAACTAAATGAAAGTAAATGAAGGCAAAATTTTCTTTTTCCTGTATATTTTTTTCAATAGTATAGACTGAGGCACAGAATTTACTAGGCAGTATATATCAGAAGCCCAAAATGAATGTAACTTATACTTTAGGGACTAAACATGTTTGAATAAAAATAAAATGCAAAATCACACTAGTATGGGCAATCCAATATTATGAACTAACGTGAAAAAAACATCTTACATTTTAAAGATTAGACATTTACTAAACAAAAGGAAAGTTTGGAGGGGGAAAGATCAGAAAGCAAAACAGAGAACAATGTTCAAGATGACAAGTCCCAAGTCATTACAAACTGTAAAGTAAAATTTCATCAGCAGATATGTTCCTCTTTTTTTTTTGGCCACACTGCATGGCTTGCAGAATCTTAGTTCCCCTATCAGGGATCTAGCCTGGGCCCTCAGTAGTGAAAGTATGGAGTCCTAACCACTGACTGCCATGCCAGGAAATTCCTAGATATATTCTTAATAACAACAAACGTGCTCAGACATTCAGCTGTGTCCAACTCTTTGCAACCTCATGGACTGGGATTCTCCCCACAAGAATACTGGAGTGGGGTGCCATTTCAGCTAACCCTTACCTAGTTCTGGCGGTCAGAACTAGGTAAGGGTTGTAAGAAACTAAGAAGTAGGAACTACTAATATTACCATGTTACAGATAAGAAAATGGACACTAAGGGGTTAAATCACTTGCCTGAGATCACACAGCCTAGCAGTATAAAGATTCAAATTGAGAGGCTTAGTTTCAGAAGCTTTGTTTTAACTACTACATTTTTCTGCCTACAGACGCTAAATTGTTATATACGGAGATAGTAAATACAGAAACACTTTGAAAATCAACACGCCATGAAAACATTGAAATTTTAATATGAAATATGGGAGCTGCACTCCTATGGATATTTGAAAGAACACTGAAGGAAAGAATAACTAAGACAATTCCAGGATTTGTAAACAATTTCTGTATACTATTTATTTATAAATCCAGGTAACATTATTAGACTGAGTAACAAAATTATCCGAGGAACTAATAAGCTAACCTGAAAGTTTAAAAAAATATGAAAAGTTCTGAAGAGAAAAAGAAAGAAAACTAAATGTCAAAACACATACCTGCAATCCTGGCTGCTCCCAGAACAATGGGACAGATCCCCGGATTTGTATGAAGGAAGAAACAGAGTCATCTAAGTACACAACCTACAGAGAAAAATACTGGGTAAAATACTTCCACAAAGTTGTTACCTCTGCATCAGAAGACAAATCTACTAACAGTTATATCTCTTGACCAGTCTCTCATAAACAAATTATCCTAACAAAATAGTCAAAATAGGCCATAAATAAGCCGAATTTTTTTCAACTAGTGATAGTTCTACAAACATTAACCGATAGTGAAAATATAAGCATAAGCATTACAACTTTTAAAAAAGGAATTCCTTTTGAATTCATTTTGTTATTTTTCTTTAGCTTTTTCTAATTTTTAAAAACTAATCTGAAGACTTGAACTGGATTGAGGGCAAGGCCTGAATTTATAATTACATAGTTATAGCCAAAAATAATGCAACTTCTCCTTTCAGATGGTACACAACCTACCTTTAAGAGTTGAGTTTGACTTAATTTCATTAAAACCCACTTTTCTTAAGTTGTCTAGCTCTGTAACTGAAGATTTTCAATTCAATACTAAAACATAGGGCACTGATGATGTCATGCTGATTAGTAACAAATTGTTACTTACTCGAAGAGCCATACCTAAATAAGCTTGTTTTTGAGGATCCTTTCTTAAGGCTCACAAGTAGCCAAGAGCAACCATAAAATGGCATTACAGATGTCAAAATGAGTTCTGAATCAAATAAAAATCTGCTTTGCAATTGTTCTTTGTGATTAAGCAAGATAAAACACTATATACCTGTTCTGTTTCTACAAAATTGGCGACGTGACCATCATCATTTGTTCCCCGGACGTTAAACCTGGTCCCAGCTCGTTCACAGCTTAGTCTGGAAATGAGGCAAGCCTTTGCCTGTTTATGAGCAGCATAAATTGTTCTGATTTCTACTCCCCCACACATGAGGCGTAATAACCAGTCGTCACAATTCACACCGTAGTGCTTGAGATGCAAGTGCAAAGACTGATTCCTAACAGAAAAAGAAAGAACTGCATTAGCGTGATGAGCACTCCCCAACACGCTCCAGTATTCTTGCCTGGAAAATTCCATGGACATAGGAGCTTGATGGACTGCAGTCCATTGGGTCACAAAGAGTTGGATGTGACTGAGCGATGAGCACATACAGGCAGCACACTGCACAACACAACATGCATTCTAAGACAGTGCCCCTGGGACTTCAGAGGCGCCAGAGGGAAATCAACCCACTTACATTCATTGTGCCAGGGACTGGAGGATAGGGCTAGACAGATAGACCCTTGGACATGTGATCGGTGGGCCATGCAAAAGCAGCACATATTCTACGTTTTTAGAATTTGGGCCCCATTTGTTATGTCTTTCTTCATAATGTATTTACCACTTGTTCCAAAAGCGTTTCCACACCCAACTCCAGGGAATTCATATATATATGGATTTTCTTAAGGCTTGACTTTTATAAGGCTCCATTTTAATTAAATTTAAATAGTTACATGAGCTAGTAATTACCATATTAATGCCTGTCTAGGGTTTTCCCAGCGCTCCAAATACTTCTATACTCTAGGTAACAGAGAGGGCCTACTTTTCAATCCTTTTCAGGGCAGAGAGTTCTGTTTAAATGAACACACAGAAACCTGATGATCAGAAAACATATTAAAAGTGGAGTTGTCATGGCTAACGTTGGGATGGGGGCTGGGGACCTGCTACACTGGCCATCTTCACATCCCTCTGCTTGCCTCAGGGGCTCTGCTGGAACCACTGCTGCTGCTAAGTCGCTTCAGTCGTGTCCGACTCTGTGCGACCCCATAGACGGAAGCCCACCAGGCTCCCCCATCCCTGGGATTCTCTAGGCAAGAACACTGGAGTGGGTTGCCATTTTCTTCTCCAATGCATCAAAGTGAAAGGTGAAAGTGAAGTCGCTCAGTCGTGTCCAACTCTTCGCGACCCCATGGACTGAAGCCTACCAGGCTCCTCCGTCCATGGGATTTTCCAGGCAAGAGTACTGGAGTGGGTTGCCATTTCCTTCTCCAAAGGAAGGCTGGAGGTTGGAAACACAGGCCTCCAAAACGCCTCACCAAACCACCACCAAGTAAAATATGCTGTTGTGCAGAAAAACTTCCTCTCTGGGACTTGCAGATAATAAAGGCGCCTTACAAAAGGGAAGTTGCTAGAATATTGAAGCTTGGTTCTCTGAGTTTTCAAACTACCAGTTTAAGAGGAAATCTTAAGTGCTTTGCACTATCTTGTTTCTTAAAGAGGTATAAAAACAATGTGACAGCATTTTCTTGAAGGCTTAGAGTTGTTAAGAATCTACATCAATGCTGTTGGAGCAGTCTTTCCAGTCCCCACCACTTCAGGCTACGCTGCAGGGGACAGTAAACAGGTAGTGGCCACTTGTAATCCTGATAAACCAGATATAACCCCAGCCTCTCTTATCCACTGAAGAAAGCAGACTGGAAAGTCAGTGAGTAGGCGGCTTACTCCTGGGATAACGTTAAATCCGATGAATATTACTAATTTAAAAACGTGACTTCAGTTTCCACACTTTACTTAATATCTACCTTGATCTGAACTGGCAAAGCTCAAACTGGCTGTGACCCAGTTCATCCAGATACCACAGCTGAGGCCCAGATCATAGCAGAGGTAGGACAGACTGATTGTCCCCCATTTAAATAGCAGTGGGAGCCGTGTATTTGTTCAGATAGAATTTCTCCCTCTGCTGTCAGTTTTCGTTTTTCTTCACAGTCAACGCCTTGCTGTTTTAATTCTATTTAAGTTTACACTTGACTCTCAACTGGCAGCAGCCTCAAATCCCCAATGGATTAAAACTACATGGGCTTTTGGGATAGGTGTTTGCCACTCTCTGGCTACAGAACTTACTTGGCTGTATCTTGGGAAATATTTCTACAAAGCTGCAAGGGTTGGCATAATGAATTCTAAAAGCTTTCCTTTTTCTATGCAAAGTGAAGCTCCAGACTCTAATCCTTAGCAAAGCTTTAAAGACTATAAAGTGAGCAAAACTCACCTTTAGCATTTCAGCCTCCTCTTTGCTCAGCCTGTTTCCAGCTCATAAACCTCCTCAATCTGTTATCTAAATTGGCCCCCACTTCTACCCATAACTGAATGAAAAGATAAAAGAATTATTCCCACGGATTAAACTTTGTGATATTCTTAACTGCTGGCCATTTAGCCAATGCATCTGCATTTGCCTGGACTTGATTACGGCAGAGAAACTTTTCTCTCTCAATCTAAGAAATGTGGGGTTAGAAAGAGCAGAGGGAAGAAAGGTAAGGAGAGCTGCCCTAAGACCAGCTGCAACGCCATCAGCTTCTTCAGAAACATCAGTGTCTCTTCCATCAGAGAAGTGCCGGGTTGACATGAGCAGATGGGACTGCCGACTTGTCTCTCCTACGCCCTCCCTTCCCCACCGCCATCCTTTCGCCCTCCGCTAGGCTCCAAGTCTCCAGATACAGCGCTCCAAAGCCCCTTTTCCCTCTGCCTTCTTGGCTCCCCCATGCCACTCTGGGCCAAGACACTTCTATGGGAGCTACAAGCTACCAAGTTATTGCTCTAAATGTAGTTTCCAGTCCTAGCATTGCTGACTTTGAGCCCTCTGATCCCCAGGGCCTTTCTCCAGGACCATTCAGGCAGATAGTGGAAGTGGGAGAGAGAGAAAGTATACAGTGGGGAACCCCCGAGTCTGAATTACTGAGGGAAGCTGTGAGCATAGTCCTGGACTTTGGCCTTATAACGTAAGTAAACAACTGAAATACAATTTGTTCATTGTGTTAAGGAAAAAAGTCAACAGCAATGCTGACTGTGGACAAGAGAACGACTATACTGGAAATCTGGTCTGTTCCAATAAAGCGATACCGATTACAGTCATGTGGGTCCTGCTGCCCCATTAACGCATACTTACCATACAGCACCTTCATGCATAATCCCGAAATATGTCGCAGTTACCTACTTAAGTCTCATTTTATTACAGTACTAAACTTGATTCCAGCATACTACTTCCCTGTAGTCGGCTGCTCTTGAATAAAAAAAAATCATCTACTTACAACCTTCCAATTAAAAACAATAAGGGAATGTAGGATTAGAAAGGCAAATGTGGCCAGAGATGAGATCTCAAACTAAGAACCATACATATGAATAACACAATTCTATTATGATTAATTCCTTCCTGATTTAAAAATAAATATTTTAAATATATGTCTGCAATGGAAGGTCTGTCTAGATCAGGAAGAGTAAGTGGGTTTCACGTCACAGGACTACTTTAATAAAACGATGGCAGATATCTGCTATGCTCCACTGAGGATCCCGCAACAGTAAAGAGTGGTGTGCTCAACTGGCCGTGCCCACCGTTGCCCACTCTAGAAAGAACTGTTATGCCTTCCATGTTCCAGCTCACCCAGTGGCTGCACTGCACGTGATCACAAGGGAAAACGTAATACAAACTCACCAGAAAAATCTATTGTCAGTTGTGTGTTCTTGCAAGCTACGGTGGGCATTAAGACTCAGATCCAAACTGACTCCGGATGCAGACCATGCAAAATAAAAGTTTCCTGAATTTAAAACTTTTCGCACTTCCGAAATGCGATCCTCGTCCGAAGAATCAACTCGCAGTGATATAAATTCAGTGGAAGTAACTCGGAAAACTTCAGATTCTTGAATTTTTCCAACAGACATACATCCAGTGACTAGGACCAGATAATGTAACATAATATCACCTGCAAAAACCAAAGACTTAATGGGATGGGAAGTGCCAATATTCTACAAGCTATTCAAAATTTCTTCCAACTTTCTTCTAGTGTCTCTGTCTTTTAAAATCTGACAGTGTGGTTATTTTAAATTTATCATAGACACATTTAAGTTCACAACAAGATTTTGGCAGAAGTTGGGAGAAAAAAATCCTTGTTAAATACATTTAGTATGATGAAGCATTTAAACATTAACAGAATAATCTTACATTTATGAAATTATTCCTCTACTTAAAAGTATGTGAGATTTATCAAATTTTTAAAATGTAGGTGTTATCCTCCCTACCTTTCCTTTATGATTGTAAGAAGTTCAGACAAGACAATGAATTGAGAGTTTTTCATAAACAGTAAGGTTGAAAAAATGGCATTTAAATGTGAACTGCTGCTGCTGTTGCTGCTATGTGAAGAAAAAGTCTTTGGTAACAATTTATAAAGTGATTTGGCTGACAAAAACTTTCACAGCGATTTTTTTCATCTAATTTTGACAAAAATCCTGTGCAGTGAGTATGAAGGTGGAATTCAGCAGTGGTATACTTTGAGCATGTGGGGGCTTGACATAGGCAGAAGTGCCCTGCATCTTGGCTTCTCCACTACTTATTATATCCACCAACTTCATGTGTTAACATATGCAACATGAGATATCCTGCCTTTAGAAAATAAGATTAAGGGACTTCCCTGGCGGTCCAATGGTTAAGACTCTGCTTCCAATGCAGGGATCCAAGTTTGATCCTTGGTCAGGGAACTAAGATCCCACCTGCCATGAGGGGTGGCCAAAAAATAAATAAAAAAAGAAAATGAGATTAAAGCAAATCTCATTGGACTGTGAGGATGATCCAGGGCAATACTACTTAAGTGCTCCCAGGTGGCACAGTGGTAAAGAATCTGCCTGCCAATGCAGGAGATGCAAGAGAATCAGGTTTGACCCCTGAGTCGGGAAGATACCCTGGAGGAGGAAATGGCAAGCCACTCCAGTGTTCTTGCCTGAAATCCTATGGACATTAGAGCCTGGTGGGCTACAGTCCACATGGTCACAAAGAGTCGGACATGACTGAGTGAGTGAGCACGCACGCACACACAGTGCTTTACGTGTGACAGACTCATAACGAATGGCATATCTCCATTTGACAAGACCAGCGCTCCTCAAAGTACTATCCATGGACTAGTTCAGTTACCAGTTTAGTGAGAACAGGTGCTTGCTCCAGAACAGAAAACTGCCTCACTAAGTTCTCTATTTGGTTTAGCTGACTTCTTTTTTTTTCTCTACAGTAAGACTTTATCAATGAAGGAAGCCATGTGTTGATTTGCATGACCGCACCAGCTTCTTTTCTCATCCAGACCACTAACAAAACAGTTCATGGAGTGTAACCTGTCCGTGGGCCACACTCTGAGTCACACTGTTGTAGAACTGGTGATCACAAATGTTACTTTGCAGCCCATGATGACACTGAATGGCAGACAGGCTCAAGCTGAGATGTTTTGAGTAGAAAACAGGTATCTTTTCCACCACAAACCAGGGGAAACAGTGTGTGGTTCTAAGACATCTTTCCTTAAGTGCACTGAAGCAAGAAAAAAAAAAAAGGGCAATGCCCTTATTTTTCTCTTCTAACAATGTTACTGATCTCTTAAAGTGTTCAGACAGGATGCTGTCTCTGGAATTTAGAATCATGAGAGCATGAGCATGTAGCATGGCTTTTCAGGCAACAATCATCTCAAGGTTAAGAGATGATTATACTCACAGATCAAATACAGAGTCTATGAAATAATGTCTATCAAATCTTCAAAGTTACAAAAACAGAAATGAAAAAACAGATTGAATTATATTGAATACTTACCAAGATTTAATCGTAAAACACCTAAAAGTCCATAGGCATCTAGAACTTTGGAGTATGTACCCTTGATTGCCTCTTTTTCTGCTGATGCTACAAAAAAAAAAAAAGCTTTAGTATAAGAAAAAGGACCTGAAACACCAGATTCGCTTTAGCTATAAAGCCAGAGTTTCAACCAAAAATCTAAAGTCTGAATCTAAGTCTGATATTCTTAACATAAATGTACTGCATAAAATCTTTTTTTGAACCAGTAACTTTAATAGTTTTTCCCAAAGAAGTAACAAGTTATTCCAGCACCATCAATTCATGAATCCATCCTCACCTAATGATCCTGAAGTACTTACTACCTTTAATAATATTCCTATCTTTTGGAGGTTGCTTTTGAATTTTCTTCGCTGTCCCCCTGATCTGTTTAGCTAATCTTAATACCAGGAACACACTGCGTCCTGATATCCCTACGGGACAACACCCAACCCCTTAACAAAGACTCTTCCAGACTTTAGCCTCAACCCACCGTTTCTGCTTCAGTCCTCATTGCTCCCCTTCCCTCCACAGCCCATGCACCTTATGCCCCAGTCACATGAGACGCTCACTGTTGCCCAAACACACTTTCTACATCTCTGTGCCTTTGCACAGTGATCTGGCTTTCTGCCTGCAAGGCTTGACCCAACTTTTGCCTCTGGCCAAAACTGAACTCACCTTAGAAAAACAAAGACATAAAGTCACTTTCTTGAAACCTTTATTTATCTAAGCACAAGAATTTCACAGAGCTCCCTCTTCATGTTGCCAAAACATTTAAAATATATTCATCACTTGTCTTTCTCATTAGCCAACCTGTTCCCTGAAGGTGGAACTCTTGTCTTATTCATTCTTTAATCGTTGACACTTAGAACAGAGCTTGATGCATGGAAGACTACTAACGCTTAAATTATGAAAGTTAATGGTAATGCTTGACCACATGAGTCAAGCACAGGGACAGGGAAATTGTCAGTCTGGCCTTCGTCTGGATTTATTTCTTCTGCTATGAAGTTAATGTCATCCACTAATGAATACAACCTACAGAACAATTTCCCTAAGACAGGCTGTGATGGTCATTCTATTGAGAAAAAACAAAAACAAATCCTGAAGCTTTAAAGGAAAACCTTCCGAGTTCTTAGCAAACACACTTATTGAAAACTGGACACAGAACCAAAGAAACATAAACCACAGCCAGTATCTCAATGTACAATAGCAAATATGACCTTCTAAGGCCTACAAATCTGGAAAGACAGGAGCCTCTTTTTCATTCCATCCTTTCCTTTCCAGTTCTTTCCTTCTTCACTGCCCTCCCTAATCCACAGCCTACCCCACAGCTCCCAGTTCACCTCTTAGATGACTGGCTCACTCCTTATTTACCTCTTATCTCTTGTACTTTTCCCTTCTCTCATTTCTCAAAGATTTGCACATAAAATACAGTATATAACAAAGTCTAATAAATATTCTAATAAATTACATTCTGATACAGAATCACAGTATTGAATATGTTTTGACAATATGCATGTGTTCCACCTTACAAACGCTTGTAAGCAGATTCTTACAGTCTTCTCTGTTGATCTCTATTGCCAACAAAACGGCCATAGTCTCAGTCTACTGCTTTGCCTAATATCCCATAGTATTCTGCATTAAAGCTCTTTCCTTTGTCTCGAAGCTCGTCTCCAGGGTTCTCCAGACAGCTCATCTTCCCTGCCTGCCTCACCTCTTTTCAGACCACTGACTTTTAGACTTCTTCCTGATTATCCCACTTCTGCTGTCGAATGAGCTGTGCTCTGCTAGTTGGCAGCAGAGGCTAAGACTGAACGGTGGTCCAGTGGCTAAGACTCCTAAGCTCCCAATGCAGAGGGCCGGCATTCGATTCCTGTCAGAGAACTAGATCCCACGTGGGGCAACCAGAAGTTCACGTGCCGCAACTAAAGATCTGGAATGCTGCAACTAAGACCCCATGCAGCCAAATAAATAAATAAATATTAAAAAAAGACTGAGTCACTCACTCAGCCACCTGATGATGTCACAGTTCTTTAGCATGCTCTTTACTGCGGTGGGCCTTTATTTTTATCAAACCACCTGTATGAAGTTAGGGAGTGAGGACGATTTCACCAAGCCATTAAAGTTATGGGGATGTGAATTTCATTCTTCATTCCTAGAGTTCCTATCATTATTATTTGTTACACTATATATTTATAGAAGTTACTCCTAACATTCAATGACAAGGAACAGAGTTAGAAAATGCTGCTGCTGCTAAGTCACTTCAGTCGTGTCCGACTCTGTATGACCCCATAGACAGCAGCCCACCAGGCTCCCCCCTCCCTGGGATTCTCCAGGCAAGAACACTGGAGTGGGTTGCCATTTCCTTCTCCAATGCATGAAAGTGAAAAGTGAAAGGGAAGTCGCTCAGTCGTGTCCGACTCTTAGCGACCCCATGGACTGCAGCCTACCAGGCTCCTCCGTCCATGGGATTTTCCAGGCAAGAGTACTGGAGTGGGGTGCCATCGCCTTCTCCAAGTTAGAAAATATCACAACACAATTTTTAATTTTAAAGTAATAGAGGAACCCCTTCTCCCACATCTTGCCTTGTAAGTACAAAATGTACAAAAGCAAACCTTAGAGAGGCTTGTTATCTCTCTGATGATAGAAGGCATGGTTTCCAGGGCAAATTCTATTCTAGAGTTTACACGTTATATGCATTTCAAACACTACCACTAGTACAGTAATATAGAAATTACCAGATATATCTATCAGTTTTAGCACCAACCATTTAGGTTCAAATACCAGTAATAGGGTTAAAAAGAAAATATATTTTTAGTGTTAAGTTGTCACTTTCCCTCTGGAGAAGGAAATGGCCACCCACTTCAGTATTTTTGCCTGGAAAGTCGCATGGACACAGGAGCCTGGTAGGCTATAGTTCATGGGGTCGCAAAGAGTCAGACATGCCTAAGCAACTAACATACACCTTCCCTTAGAAAAGACAAAGTCATTTTATAACTTAAATTACCATGCAACAAAATCTTCTCTCTTCTAATAATGCATAATAATTACCTTTTCAATAACTGTGCTCCAAATATATGAATCTACCATGTTTTTCAGGCCCAATGAAGACCCATCTATTAGACTGTCACCTGATTCAAACAGGTGAACAAATGTCATACTGTTTAGTTATTTGTGCTTTTGTATTATATTCTGAGACTCAGGGAACAGGACACACACACAAACATACACAATTTAAATTAAAGTGTATATTCTTAACTAAAATAATGCTAAAGGAAAGAAAAATGATTCAAAGAATAGATGAGATGTCATTTTCCCTGCCAGGAATTTTTTGGTTTCTTCTCAAAATATTAAATGAAATTTTAAATTATTTTTTAGAGTGACAAATATTTGACAGGAGGGAACAGGCTTAGGGAGGTTACTAATTTACTACCCTGGCTACACTCCAACAGTCAGAGAAGGCAGCTTCTTGAGGGAAGGGGCTTTGTCTAATCCACTGGCCTGTCCCCGGTGGGCTAGCTCAGTGCCTGGCACCCAGGAGGAGTTCAGTAATTTATGTTCAGTGAACTGGTGAAGGCGATTTCAGAACCATATGAACATTTACCTCTAGATCCTTCCAATTTTATAAAAGAAAACCTAGTGTTTCCTTCTTAAATATCTTTACTCTAAAGGACAGTAGATGATTACCTGTTGTTTCATTTATGCTTCAAAGGTGTGGGGTAGAATGGAAGGAGGTCCTTCACAGGCTGTGAGTCCAGGGAGAGTAAGAAGGTGTCCCTGCTCATGGAGTTGAAGCCACAGGTGGGGAAAGAAAGACTCCATTTGAGGGGAGGGGCAGCGGGCAGGAGGTGATGAAGTCTGAGCGGAGTAAGAAGGGTGGTGTCCACCCAGGAATGGTGGGAATGGCCTGCAAAAGGATGCTGGAGCTTGAAAGAGTAGAGAAGGCACGGTGCGTTGGACGGAGGCTCCAAGCAGGGTGCTAG
Source organism: Bos grunniens (assembly GCF_055505025.1). Lineage (NCBI taxonomy): Eukaryota > Metazoa > Chordata > Mammalia > Artiodactyla > Bovidae > Bos > Bos grunniens. Next base: position 154,611,510 of record NC_141165.1, read on the forward strand.
AGCCCCAGTGGGGCAAGGAAGCCACCCGTGGGGTGGATGAGGCTGTAGTGGCAACAGGAGAGTGGTTGGTTATACACAGGGGGACGACCAAGAACCACGGAGCAGGTTTCTCACTGTCAGAAAAGGGCAGTACAAACACAGAGAGAAAACCAGAAAAGATGCTGTGGTGCTGATCGGAACTGGAGTTACCACTGTGAACTCAGTTTTCTAGAGAGACAGACAAAGACAGAAATGGGTGGGCATAATTATACTTTCAAATACATAGACCCACTTGTGCTCAGTCGTGTCCGACTCTTTGCAACCCATGAACTATAGCCCACCAGGCTCCGCTGTCCACAGGATTTTCTGCTAAGAGTACTGGAGTGGGTTGACATTTCCTCCTCTAGGGGATTTTCCAGGGATCGAATCCTCACTTCCTGTGTCTCCTGCCCTGCAGGCGGATTATTCACCACTGAGCCAGGGGGAGACCCTTGCATATACATACACGCTTATACATTTTCCTTCACTCTATCAATTGACAGGACCTGTGATCAGCAATGCTCAATAACAGACAACACAGCCAGCACTCAGATCTTGCTTTCTAATACATTCTCCACTAAAAGGAACTAGGACTCCACGGAGAAATGGCTGATTCCAGGAGAACAGCAGGGGCAAGACAAGGCTAGAACAAATTTTTGTGCCAGAAAGTAAACAAGTGTTCAAAGAACAATGAAGGCACGTCACAAAAATACAGAAGCCAGCCTTAAAGGGGCTTCTTCTTCTGGCAAAATTTGGGACAATTTTAAGACAAATTTTAAGAGTAAAAGATTATAAATCCCTGAATAAACCCATAAACTTAAAGTTTGAAGAGCAATGGGATCATACACAGTCTCAAAGTACCTCACCTTCAAACACTTATTAATTATAAAGGGAAAAAGAGCTGGCCAGTGACGCCTGGCAGATACCACATCAACACAAGTTATCAGAGTGAACACCAACAGTAAATGGGACAAGTCAACACTGTGTCAGCTGACAGGATACCATGAAAAGCACACTGCTCTGTAATATTCCTGCCAACACCACATGACTCTGAACAGGAAGAACCATCAGACAAATTCTGAGTGAGGGACATTTCTACCAAACAACTGGCCCTCGCCTTCAAAAGCCATAACACTTTACAGTCATAAATGTCAAAGACTGGGAAACTTCTCCACATCTAAGGATACTAAAGAGACATGATAACTAAATATAATATACACAATTCAACTCGATCTTTTTGCTATGAAAGATATTGTTCGGACAACTAATGAACTAAAATAGAGTCTGAGAATTGGACAGCTGGTACCATGTTCATTTTTTGACGGTTATATGGTAGTTATGCAGAAGAATGCCTTTCTAGGAAATATTATAATAAAGCATTTAGGGGAAACAGATAAACCCTGTTTACCTCATGTTAGCAACTTAATAGTGTCAAATAGTTCAGAAAAAAAAAATTCTTTTGTGCTGAACTTCAACTTTTCCATACATGTAACATTATTTAATGTGATTTTTTTTCATTTTAATGTAGCCAGCAAAAATAGCTGTTAGAAATACATGTGCATATTCCTAAATTAAGAAGTCTGTATCTCTAAATGGCATTAAGATAATTACTTATAATACAATTTTATTTCCTTCCCATATGTGTATTTTTTTAACTGAGGGGAAAAAAAAGACTCCCGTATTTTATGAAACTCCATGAAATACTGAGAAATATATAATTAGGAGGGACCTGACTAAATTATTGTTCCATTTCTCTGATAATTTAATTTCTAGAAAACAATTTGAGAATCTCTACTATAAAGAGATCACTTAAAATAGGAAAGCCATAACGCTTTAAAATAACGTGTATAACCTTTAGATAAAACGCAGCATTTGTCACGAATTTACTCAGTCCATCCCCATCTTTCTTGTCCCCTTAACACTCTACCCTCGCATCCCAGCTTCAGCCAAAACCAGAATGTGCTTGCCTCCTACAGGCTCCGTGTTCTTCACCCCCACCTCCCTTTCCTTGTTCACAGCGTTCTTTCCATCCTGAATATTTGTTAGTCATTGATCTATCTGGCTGTGCTGGGTCTTCGTTGCTGTGAAGGCTTTCCTCTAGTTGGGGCGAGTGGGGCCACTCTGCAGTTGCGGTGCGCAGGCTTCTATCGAGGTGACTTCTCCTGCTGTGGAGCACAGGCTCCAGGCGCACTGGCTCAGTAGCTGCGACCCGCAGGCTCCAAAGCACAGGCTCAGCAGACGTGGCGCACAGGCTTAGCTGTTCCTCAGCATGTGCGATCTTCCCAGATCGGGGCTCAAAACCGGTCTCCCACGCTGGCAGGCAGTCTTTACCACTGAGCCACCAGGGAAGCCCATCACCTTTCAATACCTAACCAAAAATGCTGCTTTCTTCCTAAAGTTTTCCCTGAGTACTCTGGCTGGAAGGAAATCTCTTGTCTACTAATAGCAATAGAAACTAGGTTTTACTTACTTATATCTCAACACGATACCCACCTAACCCAAGCCTCTGAACACTGCAGCTGCTGACTAGATTTTCATCTAACAGAAAAAAAAATAATAAATTGAGAGGAACATTTCTTCTGAACTATATGAGGCACTGCGTCCTGGGCTGCAGTCCTTATTTTGAACCAAATAAAACTTAACTCCAAAAAAAAAAAAAAAAAAAAGAGGTTTGGGCATAAAAGGGAATGGTTTGTTAGTTTTAAAAAAATATGTAAAGAAGATAAACATTACATCTTACCACTGATAGCATTTGAAAACCCTCATCGTTGAAGTTTAACAACTCCTCACAGTAAAGGAGGCAATTTTCGAATGTGATGTCTGTGGTGAGGGGTGAAGTAGAGATGGGGAAGATGGGCACCATTAGGTGACTGCAAACCAGGATCCACGCTATGGAGCACAGGAAATGGCAGCAGGGGCGGAGAGCTCGGAGGACACAGAGTGAGAGGAGGAGCAGAGCTCAAAGTCCAGGAAGCCTGGCTGTGCGGAAGCTCAGGCGGCTCATTCTCCCCTAAGTGCTGCCTTGTTGATAAAAAGGTTCTCCACTGTGCTTTCCATGAGGGGAACGGACTGATTTTTGTAACAGAGGTATTTTTTTCTCCCCTTTCCTCTTCATGTTGTTGCTATTTAACAAATGAAATGCTAGGAAAGTCAAGCCTTCCTTTTTACAAGTGACTGGTTTCTAATCACCAGTAGGTATGAATGAATGGCCAAGAAGCCCATTGTTTTCCAAGTCCTTCTGAGCCAGGATCTTGAGCAGTTCAGCTGAAGTAAGAAGGCCCCACCTCTTCAGCTCACACTTTAAGCACGGAAGTTAAGTCAGAGCCCGGCTTCTGAAGTTACTTACTGCTATTACACTTCAGACGTCAACAGTATGTAACTCCACTCTTATTTTCCTTATTTTAAAAGGAAAAACTTGGGACTTCCCTGGTGGTCCAGTGGTTAAGACTCTGTGCTTCCAATGCAGCGGGGCATGGGTTCAATCCCAGGTCAGGGAACTAAGATTCCACAAGCCATGTGGCCATAAATAAATAATTTTTTTTTTTAAAGGCAAAACTTTTCTTCTCATGTTTGAAACTATCTTTCATTCATGCTTTAAATCTCAGTCTTCACTCTAAATACAAATGTGCATTTCCAGAGAACACTGAGCTACCTTCAGTGTAAATTTATAATTTTAGTTACATTTTTAAGTATAATCTCATATCATTAGGATTGATTATCTGAAGGCCCTAGGATTCTACTCCTACTGAATATATGAACAGGAATCAGGTCACAGAAAAGAATTTAAAGCAAAATAAAATATGTGCTATAAGCACATACTCTCCAAAAAATATTTAAGGATGAAATATATTGCTAGTATTCTGTCATAAATCTTTTGCTTATTTCTCATAGATAAAATAGTCCTTCTTATGCTGATGGGGCTTCCCAGGTGACTTAGTGGTTGTGGCCTCGTAGTTGTGGCACATGGACTTAGTTGTCCCACAGCATGTGGGATCTTCCTGGACCGGGGATGGAACTTGTGTCCCCTGCATTGGCAGGCAAATTCTTTATCACTGAGCTACCAGGGGAGCCCCCTGTCAAAGTTATAGTTGGAAGATCATAAGCTTGCCTTCACCTACCATCGGAGAAGTAGTTAATAAGTATTTAAAACTACCAAAGCCATGAGCTAGTGATATCCTACAATTTTAGTCATTATTTTAGCTCTGAGGGTGTTTCACAGTTTTTGAATTGAACAAATTAATGTCTGAAGGTAGGCCTAATCTACATTTCCTATTTAAGCTACAGGAAAATAATGAAAATAGAAGCTATAAACCTATATATAGCTTTATAAACTCTTTGATCTCTTTATAGACTACAGAAAACACTCAGTGTATAAATAGATCAATTGTTCTCTATCAAAATTTAACCTACCAATTGTTCTCTATCACAATATTCAACACCTTTTCTGTTCGACTGGCTTACTTTTATGGTACTATGTCATATGACGTGACTGGCATTACTCAGCATTGCTGGTGTTATACCTCTCTTTTCAAATGAGAATTTATGGCAAATAATGAAACATAGTATCAGGTACACAGAAAAACAAATATTGTATCAGTTCAGTTCAGTTCAGTGGCTCAGTCGTGTCTGACTCTTTGTGACCCCATGAATCACAGCACACCAGGCCTCCCTGTCCATCACCAACTCCCGGAGTTCACTCAGACTCACGTCCATCGAGTCGGTGATGCCATCCAGCCATCTCATCCTCTGTCATCCCCTTCTCCTCCTGCCCCCAATCCCTCCCAGCATCAGGGTCTTTTCCAATGAGAAAACTCTTCACATGAGGTGGCCAAAGTACTGGAGTTTCAGCTTTAGCATCATTCCTTCCAAAGAAATCCCAGGGCTGATCTCCTTCAGAATGGACTGGTTGGATATCCTTGCAGTCCAAGGGACTCTCAAGAGTCTTCTCCAACACCACAGTCCAAAAGCATCAATTCTTCAGCATTCAGCCTTCTTCACAGTCCAACTCTCACATCCATACATGACCACTGGAAAAACCATAGCCTTGCCTAGACGGACCTTTGTTGGCAAAGTAATGTCTCTGCTTTTGAATATGCTATCTAGGTTGGACAAAACTTTCCTTCCAAGGAGTAAGCATCTTTTAATTTCATTGCTGCAGTCACCATCTGTAGTGATTTTGGAGCCCCCAAAAATAAAGTGACACTGTTTCCACTGTTTTCCCATCTATTTGCCATGAAGTGATGGGACTGGGTGCCATGATCTTCGTTTTCTGAATGCTGAGCTTTAAGCCAACTTTTTCACTCTCCTCTTTCACTTTCATCAAGAGACTTTTTAGTTCCTCTTCACTTTCTGCCATAAGGGTGGTGTCATCTGCATATCTGAGGTTATTGATATTTCTCCCGGCAATGTTGATTCCAGCTTGTGTTTCTGCCAGTCCAGCGTTTCTCATGATGTACTCTGCATATAAGTTAAATAAGCAGGGTGACAATATACAGCCTTGACGTACTCCTTTTCCTATTTGGAGATATTGTATACTAACACATATATATGGGATCTAGAAAGGTAGTACTGATGAACCTATTTGCAGAGCAGCAATGGAGACACAGACATTGAGAACAGACTGGTGGACATGGCTGTGGGGAGGAAGGAGAGGTTGAGATATATGGAGAGAGTAACGTGGAACATATGTTACCATATGCAAAATAGAGAGCCAATGGGAATTTGCTGTATGACTCAGGAACTGAAACTGGGGCTCAGTACCAACCTAGAAGGGTGGCAGGGGGAGGGAGGTGGGAGAGATGCTCAAGTGGGAGGGGACATGGGTAAACCTATGGCTCATTCAGGCTGATGTTTGATAGAAACCAATATAATACTGTAAAGCAATTATCTGTCAATTGAAAATAAACAAATTTTAAAAAAAGATCAGGTACAGAAATTCAGGTGAAAACAATCATATACCTATTTATTGACTTTCCTGAGTTATGAATCTAAATAGAGGCTTAATAAACAGGATAACTGTGACATGGTGGTCATACCCGCCTTGCTAACCCCACCATCTGAACCCAAAGAAGCAAAATTAGATCTTATGATCTAAGATCATCAGATAATTTAAAATGTCATTTCTTGAACCTGCAAGGACTTCCTTTTTCCTCTTGTGGGGATGGCAGCTACAGGCATTCAGGATGGTGCAACGTCTGACATACCATCGTAGGCTGTCCTACAATACAGCCTCTAACAAAACCAGGCTGTCCCGAACCCCTGGTAATACAGTTGTTTACCTTTATACCAAGGAGATTGGGAAAAAACCAAAATCTGCATGTGGTGTGTGCCCAGGCTGACTTAGAGGTGTTCGTGCTGTGAAACCTAAAGTTCTCATGAGATTGTCTAAAATGAAGAAACATGTCAGCCAAGCCTATGGTGGTTCCATGTGTGCTAAATGTGTCCGTGACAGGATCAAGCACGCTTTCCTTAAAGAGGAGCAGAAGATCGTTGTGAAAGTGTTGAAAGCACAAGCACAGAGTCAGAAAACTAAATAAAAAATGAAGCATTTTTGAGTAATAAAAAAAAAAAATGTCATTTCTTTAAAAACTTCCATGGTATTTCTGAATTAAATTTAAATGTAGATTCCTCTAACTTCTGATGAATTACAATACTTCAAGCTAAATAATTACATTACTCAGTTAAGATCCTGCCATCCAAGGTCAACCTTCTACTGTGGCTCAAGCCTTCCAGGTGGGAACAGACACCTTTCCTTAGCTGATTCAGAAGACCAAGCTGAAAAAAGCCGGTAAGAATATGAAAACAAGATGACAAATCGGCATACCCTGCCTAGAATCACAATTTGCCTGAGGTTGCATGCACCGCACTTTGTGGTTGGCTTATTTGCATGTAGAGAGCCTCAAGTCAGAGGATCCTCGAGGTCTACAGGCCAAGCTACTCATTTCCAGAAGAAAAAGACTAGAGGTTAAGTGATTCATTTAAGATCATGTAAGCAGCTGGCAAGAAAGCCTCTTTCAATTTTATCATACATAAAGAAAAAAATTATTTGAAAAGAAAATGGTTTTCTTTGTACTATTAAATAACTAAACTTTTAGCTGAAAGATAACGCACTGTCCAAATTAGTGTTCTATATAAATTATACACCCCAATCTTAGTAACATTTCAAAATAACCTTTCACTCATTGGTGCAATAAGTCTGTACTGAATGTCTATTCCAGGAATAAAAAAAGTCAGTGCCCTAATACCTTCCATTGGGAAGACAGGCATTATATAATCACACAAGTGCAAAATTATATTAAGCACAATGATGGAGTTCCAATAGACTGCAGCAAGAGAACCTAATTTAAAATTGTTTGTTGGAGGCAGGCCTGCCTGCCTGCCTGCCTGTGGAAGTGACCTTTTAGTTGGTATCTGAAGAGTAAAGGTTAAGAGTGTTCCAGGAACATCCATATACCCTAAAACCAGAAATTTCATTCCTAAGAATATCCAACAGAGAAATTAAAGTATGTGCACCGAAAGACATGTAGAAGGATGTTCATACTAGAGTCATCTGTAATAGAAAAAATTGAAAATAAAGCCAATGTCAACAGAACACCAGAACATTCATACAATGGAATACTACATAGCAATGAAAATGAATAAACTACTGCTATACGCTATCACAAGCAAGATCTCCCATATTTAACACTGAATGAAAGAAGCTGGGTGCAAGAGAATACTTACTGAATGATTTCATTTATGTTAAGTTGGAAACCAGACAGAACTAATCTATGATGCAAGCAATCGTGCAGTTATGATCTCTGCATATCATGATGGAGATAATAATTGGAAAGGAGAGCCAGCAATAATGTTCTAGTTCTCAACCTGGTAGTGGCAACATTAATATGTTCACTCTGTAATAAGTCATCAAGTTGAACATTTATGGTTTATGTACTTTTCCACATGTGTGAACAAGTTTATTTTTAAAAATAAAATCTTGAGCAGAAGCAACAGCATATGTGAAGACCCTGAGACCAGAAAGAATTTGAGACATTCATAACTTAAAAAAGGGCCAATGTGGCTGGAACACAGAAACCAAGAGACAGTACAGTGTAAGAGTGAAGAGGGAGGCAGGGCTCCATTTCACTGCAGGTCATTTTAAAGACTCTGCATTTTAAGTTCAGTGGCCAACCACTGAAGGGTATTGAGCAGGCGAATAAGATCTAAATTGTGTATTTAGGACTTTCCTGGTGGTCCAGTGGCTAAGAATCCACCTGCCAATGCAGGGGTCAAAAGTTCCCTGTGCTAGGAAGATTCCAAGTGCCACAGGACAGCTAAACCCATGCACCATGCCCACTGGGCCTGCACGCCTAGAGCCCGTGCCCCGCAACAAAATAGGCCCTGCTCGCTATAACTAGAGGAAACCCAGGCGCAGCAACAAAGACACAGCACAGTCAAAATAAACAAACTTTTAAAACATTAAAAAAGTAAACTGCATATTTAAAAACACTGCAGAGTTGGGTGGGGAGAGTGGAAGCAGGGAGACCAGTTAAGGAGGCAATTACAATGGTCCATGAAAAAGAATGCAGTGGCATTACTGATGCAAAACCAGCTGAAATGGTAAACTGCATGGATTCTCAATGAAATTAGGAGGTTGAGTTGACTGGATTTGGTAATGGAGTGAATGTGTAAAACCAGAGTGAAGGAGGGGTAGAGGGTGATTCTTAAGTTCTGGTTTAAACAGCCAGGGGGATGAAGGGCAACTCCCCGAGTAAAGAAGACTGAAGGAAGAGCAGGTTTGAAGGAACGCAGTGGTCAAGGTGGCCATCAACCCTTCCTTACTATGTAGCACCCTGCTGGTGGTGGCTTTATGGGAACTCAGACAACTACAGAAAGTTGTCTCCTGTTGCCAATCATCTGTCCAACCCAAGCAGTCCTGCTGGCCCTACACACACAGCACGTGGTTCAGGAATGGACACAAAACTTAAACAAGGGGAAAGTGCATTTTTCATGTTTTAGGTTCTAATCCATTTTCTCAGTCTAAAAAAGTTGGATCTCAACTGTGCCGTCCACAATCAGTAATTATTTTACCCAACTCTGTGTCAGTCCCACACAGTGTTGTAACATCTACACATCTGGTAACTACATTTCTACCCCATTCTCCAACGTCACTTCCCTAGCGCTGACCAAGACAGACCACTAACGAGCACTAATGTACCAGCAGCTAGGAATTTACTTAATAGTATGATTCATCCTGCCTATGCTTAGAATATGAACCATAGGATATTAAAAGACTTTGTTTATCTACATTTCAGTAAGGTAGTCAACAGACTACAGTAATCCTATGGTCTGTTGCTGTTGTTTAGTTGCTAAGTTGTGTCCACAACCCTTTGGTGACCCCATGGACTGTAGCCCACCAGGCTTCTCTGTCCACAGGATTTTGCAGGCAAGAATACTGGAATGGGTTGCCATTTCCTTCTCAGGGGATCTTCCAGACCTAGGGATCGAACCCACGTCTGCTGCTTGGCAGGCGGATTCTTTACCACTGAGCCACCTGGGAACCCCATCCTATGGTCTTCAGCGCAGTTCAGTGGCTCAGTCGCGTCCGGCTCTGTGCAACCCCATGGCCTGCAGGGCGCCAGGCTGCTCTTGTTACGGTGCATGGGCTGGGCTCTAGAGTGGCTGGCTCTCCAGTCTCGGTGCACAGGCTTACTTGCCCTACTGCATGTGGGATTTTAGTTCCCTGACCAGGAATCAAACCCTCATCCCCTGCATTGGTAGACAAATTCTTAACCACTGGACTACCAGGGAAGTCCCTCTTTTTACTTTTAACTGACTTAAGTTATCTCAGAATCATCTAGGAGTGTAAAGGGCACATACATTCTTTCAATCTGAAATGTGGGAGTAATTAAATAGTGTCCAGTTGACGAGGGAGAGTTAATGCATCTCTCCAAATGCACTCACAGTAATTCTATTAGTTCAGTGGCTACGAAATGTATGCCAACATGAATGCTCTGCTCATACTGTAGAACATTACAGAGGGATAACAATGGCTTACATTATAGGCAAACAGGCAAAACCTATTTTAGTGGAAAAAGATAAAACACAAATTCTTATTAACAACTATTAAAAATCTCAAGCAACTGTGTCACCATCAAAACATGATACACAATTTTTTACAGATAAACCTCCTTCTGGCACTCTACTTACAAAGCTAACCCCAACTGCATAAGTCCATTCCACTCTTTCTGCATCTTTCAAGTTTAGAGTTTAAACATAACTAAGTAACAAAATGGGCTTCCCTGGAGGCTCAGGTGGCAAATAATCTGCCTGCAATTCAGGAGACCTGGGTTTGATCCCTGGGTCGGGAAGATTCCCACGTTGAAGGAAATGGCAACCCACTCCAGTATTCTTGCCTGGAAAATTCCAGACAGAGGAGCCTGGAGGGCTACAGTACATGGGGTCACAAAGAATCGGACACAACTAAGCAAATAACACACACACACACATATACACAATTAACAAAACTGACTCAGTCTTTATAAACTCAGAATTTCTGAAAATACTGGCACTAGATATAAAGAAAAGCAATACTAATCTAAATCGCTATTCATATAATTAGCTCATTTTGTTTTGGCTTTTGAACATCTAAAAAGTCTTTACATCACCTTTCTTTGTGATGGAGTACAGAATTCTAGATGGACAGGTTTTGGGTTTTGTTTTGTTTTTTTTTTCATTATTCTTCTGTTTTTTTTCCATTTCAGCTCATTAAAGACCTAGCTCTTTCTCCTCTGGGTTGGACTGTTTCTTTTTTCTTTTTTTGAGTCATGCTGCACAGCATGTGGGATCTTAGCCGCTCATCCAGGGATCTAATCCACATTCCCGGCACTGGAAGTGTGGAGTCTTAACCACTGGACCACCAGGAAAGTCCCAGGTTAAATTGCTTCTAAAGAAATGTCTATCATGATTCGTGTCTTCATTCCTCTACACATATGTCTTTTTTCTTTCTTGGATTATTTTTAGAATTTTTCTGTCACTGGTTTTAAGCAATTTGACCATGTGTAGTTCTTTCTCTTCATGTTTCTTCTGCTTATGGTTCATTTAGCTTCTAGGATCTGTGGATTTATAGTTTTCATCAACTTTGGAAAATTATCAGCCACAATTTCTTCAAATATTTCCCGGCTCCACCCCTCCCTTTTAGGATTCCAACTATATATACATGTGTGTGTGCTCAGTCACTTCATTCATATCCGATTCTTTGCGACCCCATGGACTGTAGCCTGCCATGCTCCTCTGTCCATGTGATTCTCCAGGCAAGAATACTGGAGTGGATTGCCAATCCCTCCTCCAGGGGATGTTCCCAACCCAGGGATCAAACCTGTACCTCTTGTGTCTCCTGCATTGGCAGGCAGGTTCTTAACCAGCTGAGCCATCAAGGAAGCCCATGTGTATATATCCGGCCACTTGAGATTTTCCCACAGCCCTCTGATGTTCTGTTTATCTATTTAAGTCTTTTTCCCCATGTTTCATTTGAGTTGTCTATTATTGCATCTTCAAATTTGTCATTCATTTATTCTGCAGTCTAATCTATTAATCCCTATCAGTGTATTTTTTTCATTTCAGACATTGCTGTTTTCATTTCTAGAAGTCTGATTTGGGTCTTTCACATTTTTTATACCTCTCCTTAACATGCTCATTCTTTCTTGTGTTCCTGAACATACGGAGTATATTTATAATAGCTGTTTTAATGTTCTTATTAATTTGAGCATCTGTTTCTACAGATTGACTTTTCTCGTTATGTGGCATATTTTCTTGCTTCTTTGCATGCATGGTAATTTTTAATTGAATGCCAGACACTGTGAAATTTACAGGGTTGAATGCTGGATATATGTATATACACTTTGTGTTCCTGTGAACAGTGCTAAACTGTGTTCTGTGATACAGTTGAGCTATTTGGAAACTATCTGCAAACAGTTTGATCCCTTTGGGTGTTGCTTTGAAGCCTGTTGGGCAGGACCAGAGCAGCATGTGGTTGAGAGCAACTTGGGCCCACTAATGAACCAATATATACCCCTCTCGGGGTGCTCAAACCAAACAGCTTTCTCAATTCTGGCTGTTTGGACCATGACCTATTCCCAGACCTGGGTGAGCACCAGGAATTTTTCTGCTGGCTCCTTTTGGGTGCTTCTTTCCCGGTCTTGGTAGCTTCCTCTCACACTGGTACCAAACAGAACTCAGCTGAGGGACCACGTGGAACCCACCATGCATCTCAGGAGCTCTGTGCAGATATCCTTATGCTGGTACTCAGTCCTGAGAACTCTAGATGCCCCAGTTTCCCCAAAGTCCCTACTCTGTCTCAATTCGGGGAGACTGCCAGGCTTTGTCTGGGTTCCTCCTGATGCTATTGTAGCCTGGAAACTCTCAAGGCAGCAACCCACAAACAAGAATCACCTCATTTGTTTCCCTTCTCTCAGGGATCAGTGTCTTGTGCTGCCTGTGGTTCAAGAGCTGACAACTGTTTCACATTTTTTGTTTGTTTTGTTGTTATTATATAAAGTGGGAGGACAAATCCAGATCCTGTTATACCATTAAGCTATATTTTAAGGACAATTTAGAAAATCTGAGACATAGGATTTCTCTGGTACTCCAGCGGCTAAAACTGAACTCCCAATGCAGGGGACCCAGGTTCAATCCCTGGTCGGGAAACTAGATTCCACATGCTATAACTAAGAACTGGTGCAGTCAAATAAATAAATAAATAAATAAATATTCTTTTAAAAGGTCACATAATTAGGCTTTACTATTCAGTGAGACAGAAATTTTGCCTTCACCCTTAATTTTCTTATAGCAAACTTAAGTGGCAAAAAATGAAAGCACTTAGGACCTACTATTGTTGTTTAGTTGCTCAGTGGTATCTGACTCTTTGCAAACCCATGTACTATAGCCCTCCAGGCCCCTAAGCCCATGCGATTTCCCATGCAAGAATACTGGAGTGGGCTGCCATTTCCTTCTCCAAGAGATTTTCCTGACCCAGCAATCAAGCATGAGTTTCCAGTACTGGGAGGCGGGTTCTTTACCACTGAGCCACCTGGGAAGCCCAGGAACTACTATGAGCCCTATGTTATAACAACAGGATAACCTAGGCTTCATCAGTATGTGGACCAAGAACTTCCAGATGTGCAAGTTGGATTTAGAAAAGGCAGAGGAACCAGAGTTCAAACTGCCAACATCCACTAGACCATAGGAAAGGTAAGAGAATTCCAGAAAAACATCTACTTCTGCTTTATTGACTGCTAAAGTCTTTGCCTGTGTGGATCACAACAAACTGTGGAAAATTCTTAAAGAGAATGGAAAACCAGACCACCTCATCTGCCTCCTGAGAAATCTGTATAGAGGTCAAGAAGTAACAGTTAGAACCGGATATGGAACAACGGACTGGTTCCAACTTGGAAAAGGAGTATATCAGGGTTGTATATAGTCACCCTGCTTATTTAACTTATATGCAGAATATATCATGTGAAATGCTGCACTGAATGAAGTACAGCTGGAATCCAGATTGCAGGGAGAAATATCAATAATCTCAGATAGGCAGATGATACCACCCTTATGGCAGAAAGCAAAGAGGAACTAAAGGGCTTCTTGATGAAGGTAAAAAGACAGTGAAAAAGCTGGCTTAAAACTCAACATTTACAAAATTAAGATCATGGCATCTGGTCCCATCACTTCATGGCAAATAGATGGGGAAACAATGGAAATAGTGACAGACTTTATTTTCTTGGGTTCCAAAATCACTGCTGATGGTGACTGCAGCCGTGAAATTAAGATGCTTGCTCCCTGGAAGAAAAGCTATGACCAACCTAGACAGCACTTTAAAAAGCAGAGACATTACTTTGCCAACAAAGGTCCATCTAGTCAAAGCTATGGTTTTTCCAGTAGTCATGTATGGATGTGAGAGTTGGACTATAAAGAAAGCTGAGCACCAAAGAACTGATGCTTTAAAAAAAAAAAAAAAAAAGAACTGATGCTTTTGAACTGTGGTATTGGAGAAGACTCTTGAGAGTCCCTTGGACGGCAAGGAGACCAAAGCAGTCGCTAGTAAAGGAAATCAGTCTTGAATGTTCATTGAAAGGACTGATGCTGAAGCTACAGCTCCAATACTTTGGCCATCTGATGAGAAGAACTGAATCACTGGAAAAGTCCCTGACGATGGGAAAGACTGAAGGCAGGAAGAGAAGGGGACAACAGAGGACAAAACAGTTGGATGGCATCACTGACTTGATGAACACGAGTTTGAGCAAACTCCGGGAGTTGGTGAAGGACAGGGAGGCCTGGTGTGCTGCAGTCCATGGGGTCGCAAAGAGTCAGACACGACTGAGCCACTGAACAACCCTGCTGCCCAGGATGGAGGAGGAAGGGTAATTTTCTTTTTTTAAGCATTGATATTTAAAAGTTGCTATTTACTTTCTTTTTTATTAAATATGAACATTCCAAAAATTATTTACAGAAAAAAAGTGAAATTTTGCAACCCTAACATAAAGTCGTATCTAACAAGTCTAAAATTCATTTTTCTGTGCAGCAAAAGTCAACTATAAAAAAGTCACTTCTTTCAGCTTGAAATTTTTTCTTAAAAAAAGATAAAGCACTGTAACTTATCTAAAGGGCAATCATGGTGACTGGTAGCATGTGGCAATTAAAAAAAAAGAAAAAACTATGGATACTGCTTTTTATCACCACCTACCACAGTTGTCATCCAAAATTCTAAAAGCTGACATTTAACTTGGCCTGGCAAAGAAACCTGGTTTTTTAATGACCTAATGCTAAATCAAACCATGTTTTTTCCCTTATATAGTAATACTTTGTAGGCAAAACACAGCAGGTTTAACACTTCCCTCGTTAGAAAATGCTGCCCATTTCACTCAACTTTAAAATTCTATAGGCATTCTTGTCTTTTTGCTATTCATTCCTCAACCCCCCAAACAATAACCACCACCCTAACAGCAGCCCAAATAATAATTACGGTGAAAAAGCAAATGCTAAGACTATGTCATTGGAGTAGTTATTTAATCTCTCCAAGCCTCAGTTTCCACTTTTTCGAAATGGGGATAAAAGTACAACCCACAGAATTTAATGAAATAAAGCAAGTCTAGTGCCACAGTCTAAACTCTATGCTGAGAAGGTCCAGGACACTTCAGCAAACTCCCAGGAGAGATGAAGGATATTTTAAATGGAAGGAAACACGGAAATACTCACTACATGCTAAGAACTGCCCAAACTATTACACTAGGGTGGTTTAGAGTTTTTAACATTTGATTGCAGTACATTCCTTTATGACATCATATCTTTGGGCAGCTGGGTTTTCAGTGGTTTCTCTGACTAAAAAACAAAACAAAACAAAACACTTCCACTCCAAAGTCAATGCGGAACAGGCAATGAGGGTGGTGCTGTTCAGTTCAATCTGGTGCCAAGGTTTGAAAAGCTGTTCAGTGCTTAGCAGGCACCCCAAACTTTGAGTAAATAATTGTGGTTATTTACGAACAAAGTAAATTATTTTCAATTTCTTGGCATCATTTTTTCCAAACAGCTACTAAAGTTGTTGGGATGTAAATGTTTATTATTTGGACCTAACTACTTAATGAACATAACAGTGACTTAAGGGTGCTGTTAAAAACTTAATGAGACCCCAAGATGCCATGAGACAAGAGAGTTTAGGCACCTCTGGCTTAATGTTGGACTAGCAGAGTAACTTTCAGTAAATGGCAGTTATGACTCCTTCACAGTATGCAGTTTCACTTCACGTTCTGTGACAGAGATCTGGAGAATACTGTCCTAAAGTTTTATGGCTCATGTTTCCATGATAAGACAAAAGAGAGGGAAAAAAAATGAGGTAGACAAAAAACTTAGACTAACAGCCTGGGGTAAAACTATGTCCAGAGTTAAGGCCTGAAAATAATCTTGCCACTAGGCAGATAAAAGCAATTAATCCTTCCTACCACATCAGCATGTGATACCAAAGAACAGAAGCTCTCCTTTTAAGAGTCAGGAATTTATATCAACAATTTACATCCCCATCTTTTAAACAGGTGATTCATAAATTCTATTTTGAGCATCATCCTCCATTTCCTCTGGGCTGACCTTCTCTTTACTCCATCTTCTATTTAGGATACAATTATAAAGCAAATTATTTCCCTTTACAGAAACATGAGATGGGCTGAAAAACAACAAGATAGCCTGTGCATTTTATGCATCTGTCTGTCTGACTGGCTACTTGTCCTTCCCTCGTGATGGTCTTTTCATGTGTCTAACCGTATAAAGAGGAGAAAAACTGAACTCCACACAAAACTGACAGATGTCTTCTTTTATCTCTTACTACATTACATTAGTTCCAAGAAGAAATATGTAGTGTTATAACTTGTTGACCATCACACTTGCTGCTTATGCTGTTTCAGCACAGTATACTAGCCACAGCTGATACCCTGGGTCACTGTCCACAGACACCAAATTTTCAGTTCAACTGAATATTTTTCTGAACTGGTAATTTTAAAAAACGACTAACACTAAAAATGAGCATGCTACTAAAAAGCATATTAACTATTATCTAAGAATGTTTCAGAAGGTTGTTAAATACATGCAATGAAAGAAATAACAAAATGTTTTTCTACCTAAATAGAAAAGTAATTTTAAAACAAACTGTTAATCGTACTTATGAAGTTATAAACAACATTCATCACAGATTTTAACTGGCATTTCAGAAAAACCTTAATGATGTGGTTAATAGTTAATGCTAATAGTTAAAACTTCCAACAGAATTTTTCAGTAACAAATCCAAACAACGTTAATATATGTGTTTTAAATCAGCAATTTGGTCAACCAGCAGTTCTTTAAAAGATACAGAATCAATTTTATACGAAAAGGTACAACACTTTCAACACAGAATACTATAATATAGTTTAGGTAAGTCTTCCCCCATGCCACTTATTTAATAATCATTTATTCTGCAATACAGGTAAGATACTGAACTAAACACTAGGGATACAAACATTACAATGAGATCTGGGCCTTTCCCTCAAGGAGTGCAGCACTGAGACACAGAAACTTCAAGTTTCCCGTTCTGTGATGTTCCCGTAGACTGAAAGTGCTACGGGAACATCGGCACTTGGTTCAGGCTGAGTTCTAAGAAAATTCATTACTGACGCCATGTACGTGTGTGTGCTCAGTTGTGTCCAACTCTTTGCGACCCCATGGACTGTAGCCCACCATGGGATTTTCCAGGCAAGAGTACTGGAGTGGGGTGCCATTCTGACCCCACAGTAGACAACGACAGCATTAAAATTCTGGAAACATGGTCATTTTTGGATAAAATCTGCAAGCCAGAAAAGTTATGCCATAATCTATCATAAGAAAGCCTACATAAACCATGCTCAAAAACAGTCATCGCAATCTAATTATATCAGAACCTCTGGCTGGAGCCCAGGCATCACTATTTGTAAATTGTAATGTGCATCCAGAGCTGAAAGACACTGGTTCACTGACTGATTAAGTCGTAGTATCAGGACTGATTTAACATTTTTATCAACATGAAGACAGGACTGGACTGATTAGTGGATACCCAGGCCCTAAGAGGATCCAGGAACTGATTTTCACTAGCACCCTATTTTTTAACGTATGCCAGTAATTGGAAAGACGACATTTCATGGTGGGTATCTCATGGCACTTCTGGCCTATGCCAAGAAAAGTAAGTGACTAATCTTTAACGATATGTATGGCCTAAGATGTCTAACAGTTTAAACTTTAGAGCTGGACAACTGGAGCCAATAGAAGTCATAAACTTTGGGTACCAGAAGGCTGAGTCCTGCTAGGATCACTTCCACCACTGTATACAAGCATACAGAGAGCAATGAAGGCAGCACAAAAAAAGCATTCACCTTGTGATAAAGACTAAAGTTCACAAGATTCAGGGAAGGAAGAGACAAGAATAAGAAGGAGGGGGTGGGTGGGGCAGATTCTTCTGGAAGGAAGAAGACTCCTGAAGCTGGAACTGACTGGCTTTGACTGGAAAGATAGAAAAAAGCATTCCATCATTCCAGGAAGAAAGGATGATGAGGGCTGGAAAAAGAACAATACTTTGGGAGGGTGCTAAGGTAACACCAGTCTCCCTTAAAGGAGGTCAACAGTGAATTATGGGGTGGGGCCAAATGATGGAAGGCCTCAATTGACAGGCTGAGGAGTTTGAACTTACTCTTACTGAAAAATGGGGTAACATTTTGGTTAAATATCAAAAATGATTTTAGAAGATTCTTCTGGTAGATTAACATGCAAGATGCACTGAAATTCAAAGGGCTAAGAAAGATGAAGATAAATAGAACAAGTCAGTATTTTCCCAGCACAATTCCCTGGGTACATTTTTTTTTTTGTATTCAAAAAAAAGTGAAGGTTTTAAAAATGAACATTCTACAGCACAGTACACATCTTGGTAGCATTCAGACTAGAATGTCAATTTTACAAGTCAAATGATTTATAAAAAGGTCTGTTAGCTCTTAAATATTAATATTTTAAATATTAAATTTTACAATAGAAAAGCTAATGACATACTCAGAAAATTAAATATCCATTTATGTGAGCTCTATAGAGAGAGGCAACATTCAAAGTTTTCTTCTCCTGAAAACCATTACTTATATATACAGTCTAAAGCTAATGAAAATAAAGAGAGTTAATTAGTAGTAAAGACAATGTTTTTAATATTCTTTTTCTTACTATGAACACTAACTTAAAAAATGGGCTTCCTGGATGACGCAGTGGTAAAGAATAAGCCTGCCAATGCAGGAGACACAAGACATGCAGATTTAATTCCTGGGTGGGGAAGATCCCCTGGAGTAGGAAATGGCAACCCACTCTAGTATTTTTGCCTGGAGAATTACAAGGACAGAAGAGCCTGGGGTGCTCTAGTCCAAGGGGTCACAAAGAGTCATTCACAACTGAGCACACTGCCAGCAATGCCAAAATGGATAGCTGGGGAGTTAACTTTTTTTTTTAAACCATTATTTGGCATAAAAGAGGACTGCTGGAGGTTTGGAATTAAGATTATCCTTAGGCTTCCTGACCTATAGGTAATAAATACTTTGCAGCCAGAAATTCGACTTCCTAGTATTACTAACAATCACCATTAAAGAAACATTTAGAATTTAGACAAATTAGGAAACCACCAAAACACAAGCAGCTGAAAAGTGTTTCATATGCTAAGACAAACCTTTTCCCTATAGACAGTCTTTGATCTAGATAGAATTCATCAGTATGAGATTTGTAGTACAAAGAAACATACTTTGCAAATTAACACTGTAGCAAGCAACAGTTTGGTTGATTTAAGTATAAATAACAATGTAAACGAACTAAGTCCTGACTGATTGTAACACATGCTACTAATTGTTTCTTAGAAAACATATAACCTCTTCCTGTTCACTAAAACCATGTTACTGTATTTACCAAAAAATACGTATTTCTTATACTTTGTTCTTGGCTTAAGATTTTCCATTATGTCACTATGTCCACAATCAGGGTAAAATTTTATTATTTTTGAGTATTAAGATCAGGTTTAACTGATCATAATATTCTGCATGTTAATATTCTGTATATAAATATTACAGTCTTCAGCCTTTCCCTACCAAATCTGGAGAAACTTTAATGCTCATGGGTTTATAGTTGTAAGTATGCCTTTCAAATGTTATTTTTAACTTTTAAAAATATGACCAATATCCAAATTGATCCTACATAGCAAAAACATAATATAGAACAAGTAGTTATCACAAGAAAGCCTCTAACAATAATCACATTTGAAATAATCCCAAACTGAAGTTACCTGTCAAAATCTTATACTAAAAAATGTAATATTCAAATTAATATTTATATTTTTAATCTCATCCATCTGCCCACAAAATAACCCAAACCTTACTAATCTATTATTTTTCCTGTGCTGCAGTAGTCCTTTTCTTTAAAATAAACTATCAAAATAATTTCTTAACCAATATGAAATCAAGCACCTACCTTACATGAAATTTTAAAGGTTGTTTAAAATTTTCTTAATGAAAATATAAGAGCCTCATCATAATATATTCCAAAAATATTAAACAAATATCAGGTATAAGAAATTCTGTTCATTCTGCAAAAATGTCAAGCAATCTGTTTTACAAGTTTACATGATATGCTATACATTGCAACTGTATTTTTTTGGAAAGAAAGATTTACTTTTAGAAGCAGCAGCAGAACCCAAGAAAGCAAAAATCTGTACCCAAACTGGCATGTCTCCCCACCCTCATCAAAAACCTGCAGCAGGCAAAGAAAACTTTGAAAAACAATAAGGTCTGGTTAAAAGGAAATAAAAGCATGACCTGTGAGGTGAAATACAATGAGGGGGTTATCAGAATCTTCTTTTGAAAAAAAGAAAAAAAAAAAAAAAAAGGTTGAATCTGAATTATTGCAAGCAAACAGATCCTGATCAGCTGGGTTGAGAGAGAAGACTTACAGAGCACCGCTACAGCCCCAGACTCGAACATGAGACATTCTTCCTTATGCCTGGTTTCCACTATGAGGCTGAAAGGTGGGGGATCCAATTTGTGATAGATCCGAAATCCTTTGCTGAACGCCATTCTCCTTTCTTCGGAGGCAGCCCTGTGAAAATCAAGCAAAGCAAATAAAGCTAATGTTTCCTTCTGCAGCAAGGACTGCAAGCCATCCCGAAGTCCTCCCCTGCTAGGTTTTGATGGGGGGGGGGGGGGGGGGTGGAGCGGAGGGGGTGCGGAGAGAGCTCGGGGACAGAATGGTTTATTCCAAAAGATAAGTCGTCACTTAATTTTTTTACCGAAAAGCAAGAGGGAAAGCGGTCTCACAGCAAGGCAAGACAGGGTTCTCATATCACTCCAAGTTCCAAGAACGGTTTGGTTAAGATGAGTTTCCCCTTTCTGTTTACCAAAAAGGAAAAAAAAAATGAGTCTATTTTCGCTCGGGAGTGGTTTATCAGCTTTCTGCTTCGGGATTTCTCACTGCCGTTTGAAAGGGAAAACGATTCGGAAACTTCAAACCGATCCCCTGGGCTGGGGGGCGCGGGGGAGGAGACGAAGGTGGGAAGGAAGGTGAACAGGGCTGATTCAAAGCTCCTTAGGAGTGAGAGAAGGGAAAGGATTATCCGACACCACAGGAGCTCCCGGGGCGGGGAGCGGCGGTGAAGAGAAGCCGCACAAGCCCAAGCCCGGGGCACCGCCGCTGACGGGTCCGGGGGCCGGTAAATATCAATGGCCACCCGGGGTGGGGAGAAGAGTGAAGACTCGGGACTGGACCGGGGCTCCTCGGGGGGTCCCGGGCCGTCGACAGCCCGGAAAGCGGCTCCTTCTCAGGCCAGGACGCAAGCGCCTGAGCAGCCCCATCCCTCCATTAAACGCCAGAAGAGACGACCCGGCGCTCAGACGGACTCGCTGCCTTTCCCGCGGGCAGGCGCGCTGACAGCCGCTGTCACCTCAGTCATCCCTCCGCCCGGCGCGGCGCCCCGCATAAACCCGGCGGTCCCCCACCCACCCTGCCTGCCCTCCCGTACCCGGGCTGCCGGCGGTGGCCGCTCACCGCTGCCGCCCGGGCTGCGGAGGCGGAGACTGCTCCGGGAAGCGCCGGCCCGCGAGCCCCGCAGCGGGTGGGTCTGGCCGCAGCCGCTCCCCGCCCCCCCACAGGCCGGCTGTCTCACCTCTTCCTCCGGCTCCTCCTCCTCCTTCCGCGGCCGCGGCCGCCGCAACCGTCACTTCCGCTCTGGCGCGTCCATCTCTTCCGCATTGCGCCGCGGCCGAGGGGCGGAAGGCCCGCCCCCTTAGCGGGGAAGGGGCGGGGTGTCGTGGGAGGTCCCGCCCCACTCCCTGACTGCCCTCGCGGGTCGCTTAGCCGTGAGCTGCCCGCCGCCTTCGCGCGCAGCGACCTTCGCTTCGGGCGGCGTGTTTCCCCAGGCGGCGGCTGCAGGTCCCACCGCTGAGGATGCCGGGAGAGCGAGGATGCGGCCTCCCCCGCCTGCCCTCGCTTGGTCTCCTCAGAGCTTACCGACCCTCCCCTGGGGTGCCGAGGAGGGACTCTGAGGAAAAACTTCGGGGGCTTGCCCCAATAGGGTGTCAGGACCACCCCCCGCCTCCCGCACCGGCCTAACGGGCTCGGGGTTAGGCCTGGGGACGGCAGCACGCCGGCCAAGCGGGCAGCGCCTGAAGAGCTGTCCATGGTGTCTCACGGCGTCTGGGTAGGTAGCAGGAGAAGAGCTGGTTGCCCGCTTTGGAACAGCTGTTTGCTGCAGTTTTCTTGTGTGTTCTGGAGCTCTCAGGAGCACCGTAAAAGAGTTGTCTGCTGTCTGAAATCACAAGCCAGGATCTCGAGACTTCCACACGGCCGTACTGAGGCCCAGGCAGTAGCTCTGGGTCGTCACCCGATGGCGAATAGCTCTCGCCAACCGTGTAATTTCACAGCTCAGGGCATCTTATCATTTCACCCTATCCTCATTTTTCAACAAAGCATGCTTCCTGGATAACATCAGTTTGCCCTATGGACTTCTCAGTCCATTTCCACTTAATAGACCTAAACTTGGGAATGAAGTCAAAACCCACAGGGTCAAAAGGAATTGGAATAAACTCAAAAGAACTCCGCACCTCGGGAAATCATTTCCTCTTGCTTTCCTCTTTCTTTGCCCCTTCCCCTTCTTGTTTTTATTAACAACAAAAGCAGAATTTAAATTTAGTGTATTGCACAAGATCATTTTCTCCTCCAGGCCCTGTCATGTGACTTAACATTTTTTCATCCATTTTAAAGAAGCTGAAACCAGGTTTCAGGATACCAAAGTAGCTATAAATCATAAGCAAAGAAACCACTTCTTTTATGGAAGGAAATATGCAAAGACACTTGGGTTTAGTTTGAGGACCGGAGGGGATTTCTCTCATTTAGTACCATCTCCTTAGAAAAACTGTTTTTGCTCTTTGTAGTGCTTTCTAACTGGAGAAGGCAATGGCACCCCACTCCAGTACTCTTGCCTGGAAAATCCCATGGATGGAGGAGCCTGGTAGGCTGCAGTCCATGGGGTCGCTAAGAGTCGGACACGACTGAGCGACTTCCCTTTCACTTTTCACTTTCATGCATTGGAGAAGGAAATGGCAACCCACTCCAGTGTTCTTGCCTGGAGAATCCCAGGGACGAGGGAGCCTGGTGGGCTGCTGTCTATGGGGTCATACAGAGTCGGACACGACTGAAGCGACTTAGCAGCAGCAGCAGCAGCAGCAGCAGCAGCAGCAGTGCTTTCTAACAGTAGCCTCAGAACTAAACTCATTAAGACACTCTACTGGTCCATGGTTGCTTTTTTTTCCCTCTCCAGAAGAATCTATTTCTTTTATGGTCACACCCTGTGGCATGCAGGATCTTAGTTCCCTGAGATCAGGGAGTGAACTGAATGTGGCTGTTAAAACCGCAGCCAGTTTTAACCACTGAACCACCGGGAAGTAACCAGAAGAATCCATTTCGATTGGAGGTTGCACTGGACAGAGAAAAATGAAATAGGAGTGAGTGAGAGTGGACTTTTTTCTTTTTTGCCTTTCTAGGTATATTACTCAGAGAAGGCAATGGCACCCCACTCCAGTACTCTTGCCTGGAAAATCCCTTGGATGGAGGAGCCTGGTAGGCTGCAATCCATGGGGTTGCTGAGAGTCAGACATGACTGAGTGACTTCACTTTCACTTTTCACTTTTATGCACTGGAGAAGGAAATGGCAACCCACTCCAGTGTTCTTGCCTGGAGAATCCCAGGGACGGGGGAGCCTGGTGGGCTGCTGTCTATGGGGTCGCACAGAGTCAGACATGACTGAAGCAACTTAGCAGCAGCAGCAGGTATATTACTTGTATAGCCCCAAAGGAACAGCAGATAGATAGGCACCAGAAAAACTTATGGAAGGTTATGCCTTCAGGAAATGTGTTGATGTAGTTGAGTATGATGCTGGCAAGTTGTTCTTTTTCTTTATGACAGCTGAGACCCAGAAAAGTTAACTTGTTAAAAATTACTCAGTGTGATGATAAAATTTTTTTTAAAAATTGAAAGAACAAACAAAAAAATTACTCACTTTGAAGTAGGGTTGGGACCACCAACCAAACTTGCCCACTCCATATCAGTGCTAGGTTCTTTTCAATGATCTGCCTATTCCTGATTCCTTTGGATTTCAACTAAGGACATTTAGGTCAACATTTCTTGGTTCTGGGTCTGATTTGCTGCTTTTTTCTTTAAATTAGACTGGACTCTTTTTCAAGAGTTGTCAGAAGGCCACAGCTTTACCAAATCCTTTCAAAACAGATCATTGTAGTCATGAAATAAGCACATGCTCAGGGTTTAAAAACATACTTATGTTAGTCGCTCAGTCATGTCTGACTCTGCAACTTCACGGTCTGTCCATAGAATTCTCCAGGCAAGAATACTGGAGTGGGTAGCCATTCTCCAGATCTTCCCAACCCAGGGATGGAACCCAGGTCTGCCTACATTGCAGGCAGATTCTTTAAAAACATAAGTGCCATTTTATCAGTGACTTTTTAAAACCGTCACTCCTTGTTTATCTTGTCTTTTATTTGTACTTCTATATTACAACACTTGAAAGTAGCTGGCCAAATTGTCACCAAATTTGAAGTTTGGAATGGGCTGACTTTAAAATACAGGTTAAATGGCATATACAAACTTCTCAGTGAAGTCCTAAGGGCCTAGGGAGATGGGCTGACAAAATCTTGACCCTTGAAAATGAACAGCGAGGCCTGTGGTTGAATGAAAAATACTACCTCCTAAAGATATCCACATCCCCCAGAACATGTGAATATTAATTTATGGGGAAAACAAGTCTCTGTAGATATGTTTGTGTTAAGGATTTTGAAGTTACTTTGGATTATCTGGGTATTCCCTAAATGCAATCACAAATGTCCTTATAAGACAGCAGAGGGAGACTTTACACACATACATGCACACACTTACACACACAGAGACAGTATGAAGACAGAGGTAGCAACTGCAGCAATGTGGCCACTAGCCAAGGGATGTCAGCGGCCACCAGAAGGCAGGGAAGATTCTTCCCTGGAGTCTTAGAAGGGAGCACGGTTCTGCAAATATCTTCATTTCAAGCCTCTGGATGCCAGAACTGTGAGGAAATGAATTTCTGCTGTTTTAAACTACACTGTTTGTGGTAATTTGTTACAGCAGCCACAGACAGCTATATAAGACAATGTAACTTTCCATCAGGAGAGAAACTGAGATCAGTAAAACAACCCGATAGATGTTTAAGACAGCTCCCATAGCTTCGATGAATTGAAGGCAAGCACTATGATTTTTAGGGATTTCCCTGGTGGTCCAGTGGTTAAGAATCTGCATTTCCAGTGCAGGGGGCATGGGTTCCATCCCTTGTCAGGGCACTAAGATCCCACATGCCAAAAAAAAAAAAACCCAACGTGATTTTTAAATGTTGGGTTTTGACCAAATTATTCTCCCATGGACAATTCCCTATATCAGGTTGAAATATATATTTGTTGTTTCTTTAGAAATGATTGATTACCCCAATAACATAAAAAATATACCATATGCTACAAGCTATGAATTTTGACATATCTACCACGTATATTAATAGTAGCCTACTTTTCCTGGATTTCCTTATCAAAAATGCTAGAAAGCATTTGGTAAATTTGCGGAATGTTAACAACCCGATTCTGTTATCTTTAATAGCTTCTTTCAGGTTACAGAGACAGATACAGATCTTCATATCAAGATCTGCAAAGATCCATTAGAAAGGCATGGATGACTCCTTGTAAAAGAGAAAACAATGGTCTTGAAGAGCAACACAATGGTAAGTTACAAATAGCATTAGCTATTTGCTTTGAACAAGTTCATAGTAATCAGTGAAGGATAAGAATTTAAATTGGAAAAACAGAAATTTTGTCAGTTAAAAATATATAAGTTTGAGAGCAGAATCATTGAGAATAAAATCAAAAACATCAAAGACTGAAAAACTGTTCACACATACCAGAGTTAAGGATATTGCAACTGGAGCATACAGGGAACTTGTATGTGACAAACAGGCAACTTGTGACACTTGTTTTCATTCGTAAAAAAGAGACCCACACAAGGGAGCTCAGTGGTTTGTGTTAATGATATACAAGGATTCTTGTGGAAATCAAAGGACCAGAGCCATAACAGGACTTGGCCTTCCCAAGATCAGAGTGGTAGGATGTTCATTGTTCAGTCTGGCTCTTGGTCCCTACACAGCAAGCACTGTGGAATTTCAACATCTAAAGGTACAGGTAAAAGGTAAGCTTTCATGGTCAAACTGCTTTTGTGAAGTAGCTTAAAATGGTTTCTACAGGATTTGTCAAATCTTTTATCCTTTATCATGTATTTTGAATTATCAAGCATGGGGAATAAGGTACATTTTCCTAAATATCTTTTTAAAATTTACTTTATTAAGTTGATCTACAATGTTGTATTAATTTCTGCTGTACAGCAAAGTGATTCAGTTATATGTACATTTTTTACATATTTTTTCCATTATGGTTTATCATATCATATTGAATATATTAATAGTTTCCTGTGCTATATAGTCGGAGAAGGCAATGGCACCCCACTCCAGTACTCTTGCCTGGAAAATCCCATGGACAGAGGAGCCTGGTAGGCTGCAGTCCATGGGGTCTCGAAGAGTCGGACACGACTGAGCGACTTCACTTTAACTTTTCACTTTCATGCATTGGAGAAGGAAATGGCAACCCACTCCAGTGTTCTTGCCTGGAGAATCCCAGGGATGGGGGAGCCTGGTGGGCTGCCGTCTATGGGGTCGCACGGAGTCGGACACGACTAAAGCGACTTAGCAGCAGCAGTGCTATATAGTAGGACCTTTTCTTTATCCATTCTGTGTGTTAAGTTGCTTCAGTCATGTCCAACTCTTTGCAACCCCATGGACTATATGTAGCTCACCAGGCTGAGCTAGTCCATGGGATGGATTCTCCAGACATGAGTACTGGAGTGGGTTGCCATGCCCTACTGCAGGGGAGCTTTCCTGACCCAGGAATTGAATCCACATCTCTCTAAGTCTCCTGCATTGGCAGGCAGGGTCTTTACCACTAGTGTCACCTGGGAAGCCAATATATATAGCAGGACCTTGTTCTTTATCCATTATAAAGAATGGATTTTTACAACTGCTAATCCTAAACTCTCAACCCAACCCCACCAAACCATGGGACCACAAGTCTGTTCTCTGTGACTCTGTTTCTGTTTCATAGCTAAGTTCATTTGTGCCATATTTCAGATTCCACATATAAGTGATATCATTTGGTCAGTATTTGTCTTTCTTTCTGACTTTGTTGTTGTTCAGTCACTAAGTCATGTCTGACTCTATGAACTACAGCACACCAGGCTGTCCTTCACTATCTCCTAGAGTTTGCTCAAACTTAAGTCCACTGAGTCAGTAATGCCATCCAACCATCTCATCCTCTGTTGCCCTCATCTCCATTTGCCTTCAATTTTTCCCAGCATCAAGGTCTTTTCCAAAGAGTCTGCTCTTCTCATCAGGTGGCCAAAGTATTGGAACTTCAGCTTCAGCATCAGTTCTTCCAATGAATATTCAGGGTTGATTTCCTTTAGGATTGACTAGTTTGATCTCCTTGCAGTCCAAGGGACTTTCTGACTTCACTGCTATGAATATTGGGGTGCATATCTTTTTGAATTTCAGTTTTGTCCCTATGTGCCCAGGAATGGGATTGCTGGATCAAACGACAACTCTCTTTTTAGTTTTTTAAGGAAACTCCATACTGTTCTCCACAGTGCTGCACCAATTTGCATTCCCACCAACAGTGTAGAAGGGTTCCCTTTCTTCCACACTTTCTCCAGCATGTTACGTGTAGATTTTTAAAATGATGGCCATTCTGACCAGTGTGAATTGGTACCTCACTGTAGTTTTTATTTGCATTTCTCTAATAGTGACATTAAGCATCTATTCATGTGCCTGTTGGCCATCTGCATGTCTTCTTTGGAGGAATGCCTATTTAGGCCTTTTGCCCATTTTTTGATTGGGTTTTTGTTTACGTATTTTGGAAATTAAGCCCTTGTCAGTCATATCATTTGCAAATATCCCAATTTGTAGGTGTCTTTTTCTTTTATGGTTTCCTTTGCTGTATGAAAGTGAAAGTGAAGTCGCTCAGTCGTGTCCGACTCTTAGCGACCCCATGGACCACAGCCTACCAGGCTCCTCCATCCATGGGATTTTCCAGGCAACAGTACTGGAGTGGGGTGCCATTGCCTTCTCCCCCTTTGCTGTATAAAAACTTGTAAATTTGATTAGGTCCCATTTATTTTTGCTTTTATTTCTATTACCTTGGGAGACTGACCTAAGAAACCACTGGTATGAATTGTGGTAGAAGATGTTTTGCCTACATTCCCTTCTAGGAATTTTATGGTGTCATATCTTATATTTAGGTCTCATTTTCCTAAACATCGTTTAAAGTAACAGCCCCTGAACTGGTGAACCACAGTATACATTCTGAGAAACGCTTTGCTAGGCATTTTCCTCGTACTGGATGAGTCTAACCTCTGAGCCTCTGTGAGAGTTAGGGGTGATGGGGTTTGGAGGAAGCCAGTACAATAACTGGGGCTCAGAGGTCCAGAAGCAGGCCAGTGACCAGTCAACATTGTGTATCAATACTGATTCCATGTAACAATTTTTAGCCTGTCTGCCTTTGCTGAGCAATCTGCAGTCTCTTAGAAACTATGAACCCAATGCCCAGAGACAGTTCTTATTTTCATTTACTTGAAACAACAAAGTGTTGTTTGTCATAATCAAGGAATGGCAACACTCCCTTTACTACATGGATATTTTAGTGTTAGAAATGAGAAGAGTCATTGTAACCATAAAAAAACACAATGTAGCAACTGACATTTTCATATTGTATCTTGCAGCTCTAAAACATATGACTATTTTTAGGAGGATGTCATAATTTCAAGGGAAATTCTCATTTAAAACAAAATTAGGCATTTGTCCAAATGCCCTGAACTATACGTGTTTATAGAGGGTAAAACATTTATAATAAATCATACCCCACAAACCTATCTTTAAAACAACCAGGGAACTCTGTATTTTAGTATATTCTCATGAGGAAGTCACTTAAGATTCCTGAAAATTCTGGGCCAGTTCTGGGTGATGAGGTCATCACTGCAGACAACTCTGGTTCAAGTCAACTGCAGCCTTGTGAGAGATGACACGGATCATACCTGTTTTCCTGAAACTAGGAAGCTGGTATGTTCAACGTGAAAGCATGCTCCTTTACATCTCCAAAGAGTGGCTGTGCTCCTCAAGAACTGTCCTCTACCCCTTACTGAGCTGGTAGAGACACAAAGGCAGGCCAGCTCCTGGAAACACAAAACTCCTCAGGACCATGACTTTGTACTGAGGAATCCGTCAGCCTTGCTCAAACTTCCTGAGGACTCCACTGATGTCTGACACCTTCCTTAATTCCTTCCCACTCACCCTCAGAGGTCACACTTGCTCACAATCTCTTGGCTCTAAAGCTCTCTCAGCCTCCTCCCGCTCCCTTCTCCTTCATTCCCATCATCATTTCCACCCCCCAAATCTCTTGTATATCCAATGCCATCTCAGGGACTGCTCCCCAGAGGACCTGAACTAACACACTGGGGGACTTACCCTCCCCCTCCTTTCTTTGGCCAAGGGTTGCTCCCAGAGGTGGTGGACCCTCTAGCCTGTAGCACAGGCTGAGAAAGGCCTCCGGCAGAGCTGCAGGTGTTTGCACCATGACATCAATAAGGATGTGGCTCACCAGCATCATCTGGTACACAACAGTAGTTATCGGTCTTTATGACTGTGGTTTATAGTATCTCAATAACTTTCCTTTTCGAAAACCCTCCTCATCTATTTTGCAAGTATTTTGGAAGACTGCGCCAAAAGAAAAAACTGAAAAGACAAAAACCTCAAGCTTTATTAAAATGTCACCCTCTTTTAAACATTTGACAAGTTCCTTCCTAAGAAAGAATGTCCTTTACCTATTTCAGGAATAAAAAACTTCTGGTTGAGATATGAGAACTGCTTGTTTAATGCACAGTTCTATGCTAAATTCACCTTATACCAAACTCATTCCTGAAAGTATAAGAGCCTGATGGATTTTATAGGATGAAGAATCTGAGTTTAACTTCGAGTCTTTAAAAGCAGATATAGGAAAAGTAATCAGTCCAATAGGTTTCGAAAAACAAATTTAAGGCACAAATGATGTGCATGTCATATACATATATACATGTTTATATATTTTAGTACACTGAAGTTGAGAATAAGCCTTCTATTTTAGTTCTATTTAGTAGGCCACTGAGTTGTAACAAAATTTATTGAGAATGAATCTGTAGGGATACGCAGTGTTCCTACAATAAAGATAAAATTGACAAGAGCAATAAAGAGTGCATGACACTGTTCTAAATAGTATTTGACTTGACCAAGGCTACTCATGCTAATGATCTCACTATATTAGTCATTTGAAATGCTCTAACTAAAATTAGTCACCAGCCAAATACAACAATGGTTCTATTTAAAAATTAATTTAATGCTTGGCTAAAGCCTAATTACATATGTAACTATCCAACAGTAGTTCTTAATTTCCAAAAAGTTCCTCTTTTGAAAATCACAGAATCATTTACAACATGGTATAAATATTATAGGGCTTCCCTGGTGGTTCAGTCAGTAAAGAATCTGCCTGCAATGTGGGAGACCTGGGTTTGATCCCTGGGTTGGGAAGATCCCCTGGAGGAGGGCATGGCAATTCACTCCAGTATTTTTGCCTAGAGAATCCCCAAGGACAGAGGAGCCTGGTAGGCTACAGTCCATGGGGTCTCAAAGAGTCAGACACGACTGACCAACTAAGCACAGTACATAAATATTATAGAAGACCATGGATATTAAACTGCCTGGGTGTGGGGAATCAGCAAAATGTGTTCTTTATTGCATATATAACTCACATATGTGGGATTTTAAATATAATGCTAGACTACTAAAATACAAATGCATGTATTTAAGCTGGTCAGGGAGTAAAATCATGAATGAGACAGGACAGTCAGCCCAAAACCATGCAGTTAGGTTGTGGGTCTATTATTTCCAGAAATGAAATGTCTGTGTTCTCTTCAGAAACCTATGTTGCATATATTATTTAGAGCTCACATTAAACGAACAGTTGACTGTAATGCTAACTCAAGGAAGAAAAGTTCACCATTCACCAATGACTAAGTCCACACTCAACTCTCAATTTTAAGGCAGCACAGCTTCAGTGACAGCAACTGCTAACCAAAAGTGATGAATAGTCACTTGCCAGCCCTTTTGTTGCAACAGTGTAGTAATTTCCCTAAGACAATTTGCTACTGACTAATTTTTCTGTTGTTAAAAGGCTTACTCTGTAGAAAAACACCACAAATTTCCAGTGTGAAAGTAACTCCATGGTGGTATAAATATACATATGCATAACTATACAATATACACTGCACCCATCCTTTACAGAGAACAATTAACTGAGAGGGTTAATTTAATTGACCATATAAAATACTTCTGTAAACAAAGTATGGCAGGCAGTAAGGAAACCATTCATAGACTTCCTAGAAATTGAATTCCTTTCATTGTGAAGAAACTGCATTTAAGGACACAGTATTGAATATTAATAACATTCTTTGTATTAAAATCAGTCAATATTTTACAGTTTAAGAAACTTTACATATATACAAATTTTTTACACTGGGAATGGTATTAGAGCAAATAGGCTTTTTTTTAGTCTCAAAGATCTATTTTCCTTCGATCAAAGACTTAAATTCTTTCACATTGTGGTCACTTGCAACAGACATAGCATGATCCAGAGCTCGAACACTTGCAAGGAGTTTTACTATCTGTTTTATGTTTTCTCTAAAAAAGAAAAAAGGAAACAGAGATAAGCAAGTTATAGCATGTGAAAAAAATTAACCATATTAAAAAAGAAAAAACTTTCCTGTTTAGATGAGTAGCCAGAAAAAGGACTCATTTAAAAAAAACAAAACACCCCACATCTTGTTCAGATCCATGATTTTCATTTATATCTAGAAAGGAACGAAAGCAATCTATTGCCTAACTACTTCAGAGCCCAGCCACCCATTCCTTCCAAACCCAAGTCCTAGCTCTTCCAGAATATACCAGGAACACAAATTGTATTTGTGAGTATTCATCACCAATCTATCAAGATCCAGCATAACTTCCATTTCTCTAAAATCCAATAATAAAGTATAATCTGGCTTCCTTTATCACCCAGCTACAAGTCATTCTCAGCAATCCTCAAATTTTAGCATACATCAGAATTAGCTAGAGGAGTGCTGAAACACAGACCACCAGGCCCCTCCCTCGGAATTCTGTTCAGCAGGTCTGGGGTGAGGCCTGAGAATCTGTGTCTCTAACAAAGCTCCCAGGTGATGCTGCTGCTGCTGGTCCAGGAAGTATGTTTAACATTAGTTTGAGTCAGTGTGACATTGTCAGTTGTCTCTTCTCTATAGAACTGTAGTAAGCACCTTTCTGGGAAGGATTATAATTTGTAAGATGTTATGACCCACATGGAGCCTACTTTATGTGCACTGCACACAGCAGGTATTTAAATAGTTGCTAAATTCTTTTCTGTAGAAAAGTGAATACTGTTTGTTTATATTTAAACTCCCCAAAACACTGCAACCAACACCAAAATGATATAAAACTTAACATAGAACACAAACATCCCCAAATTGGGATATAACCTTCAATATACTTGGGGTTTCAGTGGCTATTTTTTCTTGGGTTTATATCTGTAAAATGAACCTCGAAAGACCAAGATGCATGACATTCTAAGAGTCTACAGTCTCCTCAATTTTTCATGGGGGAAGGCAGAGAAAATAATGATTCATTCATTCCCCTTACAGCTGGTGCTTACTAGAAGTAAGTCTTCCCTTAATATTTTCATGAATAAATAACATACTGAAAAAAGATTAAGTAAGAGTTGCAAAAGTGAAAAATACAATGCACATTTTTGGTAGGTTTATCAATATGAAGTCAATGTACAATTTAAAGTAAAATATAAACATGTCTCTACCAAAAGCATTTTAATAATACTAGACCAACAACTAAGACTCTAGATCACTGTTTCATTCAGTAATTATAAATAATTACCTTGCATTTCTTTTTTCCACATCAGAGCACCCAATACTGTTTCTGTAAATTGTATCTGCTAAGTGTACAAGGTATCGACAGAAGTTTTCTAACTGAGAAATAGTTCTTTCTCCTTTAAGATTCACGAACCACTGCTTGGGGAAACAATTAATTACCTATGGAAAAGAAAGATGTAGAACAGTTAAAACAAAAATAAAGTGTCTAAAAGCCAAGTCTAGACAACAGGTATAATGTATTTAACTGGAAGATATGCTATTGAGCTATGTATTAACTAATTACTTAGAAGGGATATTCTTTTAAACCAGATTTTCTACATAAGCTATACAAATATACTTGGATATACTCTAATTTTAAACTTTGACAGACACCCAAAGTAAAAGATAATTTCTCCAAAATTTAAGTACATTGGGGACATAAAATTGATAACTAACTGCCTCACTTTCCAGTCTTCCAAGCCCTACATGAATTGAGCTGACCTTTTGTCAGCAGTTTTTGATGTAATAATATGTATAGCATAAACACCAAATCGCAGCCCCTCCCCCGCAGAACGGTTCAGTCAGCAGGCATCCATGCAGACAGCGGGAGCCACACCAGCCCAGCACAGGGTGGAGAGAGCATCATGCCAGAGGGGCAGCCTAGGGCAGGCACCTAAGCAGGGCCAGCACGGCATGACAGCAACTCGGCATGGGGAACCGAACCCTGAGCAAGGGGAAGCCTGTTCCCACTTGCGAGAAAGCGGCCAGTGGGCAGACAAGGCGCCCCACCGAAGAACCTGGGGATGCTTGCAGAAACAACGGATTCGAACTGGGCCAAGCAAGTACCAGGAGTGCCTGGAACATCGGGCCAGGAAACAAAGAAATGCTCCCCCAAATTAGAAACAAGGTCATAGAGGTCAACCTGAAGGAGCCCCTACTAATCAAGTCTAGTACAATTCTTGCCAAAGATGCAAAATGTGAATATAGCCATGAGAGAATATCAGAAAAACCCAAACTGAAGGACATTCTACAAAAAACTGGCCTATCATTTTCAGGGGTATCAAGGTATGAAGGTCAAGGAAACCTTCAAATGACAACTGAATGCAAAGGATGATCTGGAAATTTCTTTTGCCAATTTCTTTGGATATTATTGAGACAGCTGATAAAACTTGAAAAGAGCCCTAAGAATTAGGTGACAATATATAAATGTAATTTCCTAATGTTGATGTTTATACTGTAATATACAACAAAATCTATGTTTACAGGAAACAAGACACAAAAATATTTGATGGTGAGGGAGTAAGTCAGAGAATTACTCTGACATGGTACAGGTCAAAAAGCTATACTGTACTTGCAGAATTTAATTGTATTATTGTTTAAAAATTAAAAAACTATCAAAATTGTGTATATAACACATGCATATAAAGTAAACTCATGTATATAAAGTAAAACAAAATTAACTAAAATTACTTCTTAAATGAGAAAAGAAACCATTTCTTTAGTAACACTTAGAATAGTATTCATTCAACTGTTATAAAACTATCTCCAAGTTAAAACTTTTATTAGTACCTACAAAAATAAATATTGATATAGATAGATGGATAGAAGGATAAACATAGACATACAACAGCACAAATTTTTACATAAAAAATGCTAAGGGGATTTGGGACCACCTGGGAGGCAAGCTGACTGTCAACATTACAGCAAATTCAATAATCAAAGGGGTTTTCATAAATTCCTCAAATCTCTTCAAACAAAACAATTCATCTTAACGTATATGCTTTAAAAACTACAATATGTGTCATTTAACTCACATTTTGGGCTTTTTTGATGCTGTCATCTCCATATTCTGAATTCTGAAAAGCCATGAGAATGTATCTATTTAATAAACCGTCTATTGATAATTCCTGAAGAGTTTTGTTTGAGAAAATGCCATACCATTGAAGAAAATTCCCTAAGAGCTAGAAAGAAGAGAAAAATTATTTTTCCCAGTTCCAGTGAGATATAATTGACATGTAACATTGCACAAGTTTAACAATTTAAACATATAGTGATAGTTAAAATATATATTGTGAAATGATTACCACAAGTTTAGTTAACATCCCTCTCTTCACAGAGTTACACATCTTTTTTCTATTCTCTTAGCAATTTTCAAATACACAGTACACTATAGTTAATTACAGTCATCATGTTGAACTTTACATCCTGGATGTTTGTATCTTTTGATTACTTTACCCCATCTCCCCATTTAGACAGCATATTAAAAAGCAAAGACATTACTTTGCCAACAAAGGCCCATCTAGTCAAGGCTATGGTTTTTCCAGCAGTCATGTATGGATGTGAGAGTTGGACTATAAAGAAAGCTGAGCACCAAAGAATTGATGCTTTTGAACTGTGGTGTTGAAGAAGACTCTTGAGAATCCCTTGGACTGCAAGGAGATCCAACCAGTCCATCCTAAAGGAAATCAGTCCTGAATATTCAGTGGAGGAACTGATGCTGAAGCTCCAATACTTTGGCCACCTGATGCAAACAGCTGACTCATTGGAAAAGACCCTGATGCTGGGAAAGATTGACGGCAGAAGAAGGGGACAACAGAGATAAGATGGTTGAATGGCATCACCGACTCAATGGACATGAGTTTGAGTTAAACTCCAGGAGTTGGTGATGGCCAGGGAGGCCTGGTGTGCTGCAGTCCATGGGGTCGCAAAGAGTCGGACTCGACTAAATGAAATGAACTGAACCCCACCTGTTGCAACCACAAATCAGATCTCTGTTACTACAAGTTTGTTTTTTTGAGAAGGGAAGAAAAGTACTGAGAGGCAATGTAAAGCAATTAAATTAAGTACATACAAAGTAAATTACTTACACACTAAAACACCTTATGAAATACCATGGACCATGTCTTGCCCAAGCACTAAGAAGCAGTTTTGAAGGGCCTGAATATTTCCTAGAATGACTGAGATGTACTAAACTTTAAATAGCCACACAGAGTTAGTAGTTACTGTAGTGGACAATGCAGGTAAGAACAGTTTCCATCATAACAAGTACTGGCAGAGAAGTGATTATTCTTAGATAAATGTCCGCCCTTGAAAATCATGAAAAACGTCATAGTCCTATGACTATGCCAAAAGATGGAAATTTTCTTTCCGACTACCATATTGCATGCTTCCCTGGTGGCTCTTTGGCAAAGAATCCACCTGTAATGCGGGAGACTTGGGTTCAATCCCTGGATTAGGAAAATCCCCTGGAGAAGGAAATGGAAACCCACTCCAGTATTCTTGCCTGGAAAATCCCATGGACAGAGGAGCCTGGCAGGGTACAGTCCATGGGGTCGCAGAGTCAGACACCACTGAGAGACTAACCTGTAAGACTTGCATGTTTACCAGACCTCATGAACCAGGACACTGGAAGCTACTTAAGCTCAATACCCAAAAGTCCCCACGCATTCTACCATTAATACTTCTATGTTCTCAGTATCTCTCATCCTAGGAAATACAACATCATCCAACAAATCAAGCAGGCCACAGCCGACATGTCACTCCCAGCCTCTCCCTCAAGCTGTCTCACCCCGCCCCCACCCCTGCTGTCCCTTCTCTCGGTCCCCGCTGCCATGCCCCTAACGGAGGCTGCCGTCATCTCTTTATGGCTCAGGGACAGCTCTTCTCAAGCAGGGTCTGTGACAGAACTCAATCCTACAGAAAATGATCTGCGTAACTCTTTAGTTTTCCCAAGGATGGGACAAACTAATACCATTCCAGATACATACACGATAGAGGCCTGAGGGCACCAGGACCTAAGTGTTTGTTCCCAGAACCGCAGTTGAGAATAACTGCTGAAGAGTCAGACTGGCCTGAAGGAGACTCCCATCTCTACCAGTTAACAAAGGAGTAAGCCTGGGTAGGTGATTCCGCACCCCACTGTCCCATCAGTGGAGTTAAGCTCACAGGACTGTTGTGAGGATTCAAGAGAATATAATCTGAATAAAGAGTGTGGTACAGCGCTTGGAACACAGTAAATATGTGGTAAGTACTAATTCCCATTTTCATTATTACCATCTTTACCTACTTCAAACCATTATCTCCACACAGCAACCGCAATATCTAAAAAATGGCAATATTTTGCAAGTCACCTCCCTACTTAAAAACCCTTCCACGACCCATATAAGGGCAGATGATTTTCAAAAGCAAATGAATTTAATAAAAGATCATCTTTTCAACAAAGTGTGCTGGGGCAAATGAACCTGAACAACCAGGCCTCATGCCATATATAAAGATTAACTCAAAATGGATCACGGACTTAAATGTAGAGCTTAGCCATGAAATATCTAGAAGAAAGGCTAGAGAAAAACTTAGTAGCCTTGTGTTACACAAAGATTTTTCAGATGTGACATGTAAAGCACAATCCATAACAGGGTAAAGTAGTAACTGGACTTCATCAGAATGAAGAACTTCTGAGAGAATGAAGACAAGCTACAGACTCAGGGGAAAAAGTTTGCAAATCATGTATGTGAAGTATTTGTATCAAGAATACAAAACTCAAAGCTCAATAGTAAGAAAACCCAATTTTTAAAAATGGGCCAAAGATTTGCAAAGACACTTCACTAAAGAACATGAGTGTTAGTTGCTCAGTTGTGTCCAACTCTTTGCAACCCCATGGGTTGTCACCCACCAGGCTCCTCTGTCCTTGGAGTACTCCAGGCAAGAATACTGGAGTGGGTTGCTATGCCCTTCTCCAGAGGATCTTCCTGACCCAGGGATCAAACCTGGATCTCCTGCACTGCAGGCAGTTTCTTTACCATCTGAGCCACATACAGATGGTAAGTAAGCACATGAAAACATGCTCAGCATCATCAGTTATTAGGGAAACACAAACCTTAACAAGACCTGAACATACACTTGGAGCATGGCTTAAAAAATAAAAACCCTGAAAGATACTGAGGTGTGTGAGAAAGAAATAGAACACTAATACTGTTGGTTTAGAAAACAGCTTTCAGATATTTACCTAATAATCTAGATATTTATCAAACAGAAATAAAAACTTATATACCCAGAAAAACCTGTATGCTGACAGGTTTATTCATAATTACTCCAAACTGTAAACTATCTAATGGATAAAAAAATGCACCAAAAAATGGTATATCCAGAAGAATCTGAGAAAGGATATGATTCAGTATAACTGAATCACTCTACTATACAACACTGTCAAGTCAACTATATTTCAATAAAAAATTTTTAAATGCTGTATTCACCATTTGAAGACAGGAATGAACATAAAATAACACTAAATCATGAATGCATTATGTTACATGAATGCACCCAGATTCAAAAGGCTAACTAGTATATAATTCCATTCCTAAGACATTCTTACAAAGAAAACTATAAGACAATAAAAAGCTCTTAGGAATTGGGGGATTTGGGTTATAATCTTGATTAGAGGAGTCTCCTATAACGTTTCCACGTAAATTATAGCTTCTGTATCATCTGGATTGCTTATCTCTTCCCTAACTCTAGCCACCCTGGACTTCTCTCAGTTCTAGTATATCTTTCTCTCCCTCACCTCAGGGCCAACTAACAACCTAAATATCACTTCTCAGGATGGATGGGAATTTTCTATGCCCCTTGTCATATGCTCTAATACAACTCTGAATTTCTTTTTTCAAAACTCCTCCTACCTGAGGTTACTTATTTGCTCTAGTCAATTGTGCTGGGTTATAAACACCATGATGGCTCTACTTCTATCTTATTCAGTGCTATATCCCCCCAACTTAGAAGAGTACCTGGTACTCTATTTGCTGAATAAATCAACTGTGGTTTAGTAAGGCATTTTGTTGGGTAGTCTGGACCTTATTGGGACTCAGAATTCATTTTCTCCTCCGGAAACATCAAACCTATGAAGTTACTTAACCAAATATTAAAATACTTTTTGGAAATATACTGTATGAAAGTCAAACAAAATCCAAAGCTTTCAGATAGCTTGTAGACACTTACCTTAACTGAAGACCAAAACTGTCGTTGAAAAAACAAGTAAGGCCCAGAATTTTTATTTTCCAAGACACTAAGGAAAAAAAGAGAAACACATCATGACCAAAAGTTGTGCGTTAAGTTCCATCTTATTTCTAGAAGATTTCTGTTAAGTAAGAGGTGAACAAAGGAAGCAATGAATTTTTCTGATTTTCAATTGTATTCCAGAAGACAGTAATTTTAAAAGGTAATGGCTATGTATTCTGAGATAACGGAGCGCTATTTCTTTTATTCTGCTTAAGGGAAGCGGTTTCCACAATGAGCTCCTCAATCTGGGCTACACGTTTAGACTACTTAGGTAAAGTTTACATTACAAACTACGCTTAGTTTTCCCAAAATTTAAGAAGCTTTCTCTGAAAAACAATAGAGAATATTATCATCTTTAACATTTTTAGGAATAACTTACTTTTTGGGATACAAGGGCATGAATACATCATCATCTAAAGTTCTCCTCATTCTCAATAGAAGTGCTTTTAGGTATACCTGAAGAGTTAAAAATAGATCATGCATTATAATAAGGGTTATGGTAAAAGTTTAGGAAATAAAACTAAGCCACATTCCAAAGCACCTAATTGAGTATTCAATTTTGAGTGAACAGCTCAAATTTACTTTCTCACCAAAGGTCTTTCTTCTTAGTTCAC
The DNA here is from genome assembly GCF_055505025.1 of Bos grunniens. NCBI lineage: Eukaryota > Metazoa > Chordata > Mammalia > Artiodactyla > Bovidae > Bos > Bos grunniens. The sequence goes on from NC_141165.1 coordinate 154,651,352, forward strand.
GCCTCATCAATTACCAAGTAATAAAGTCATTTAGAAATCTTCCAGCCCCTTAATCTACTATATAAAGGTTTAAAATCAGACCTGTAAGTCTGGTTCTTCTCAAAATGAGGTCAGAAAGTAAAACAATGATAAAGAGTACTTTCCTATGTCTATATTGCTTGTAAGAAAGTTCAGTGGGGGCAGCAGCAATTTAAAGTTTGGAAACTAATTATGCAATAACAACACCTGATTGTTTTACATGCTATTACATGTTTCGGGATTTAAATTATCAATTGGTACACATCCCAGTACTTTTCTGCTTTTCTTTCCCTCCCCCAAAATTAAGTTCTTTAAGGGATGTCTGATTGTGAATGGGGATGGGGCGGTGAGAAGGATGAAAACAGTATAGATAAGAAGCTATCTAGACTCTTTTAAAATTAAAAACCACTATCTCAGATTTTCTATATAAAGGACCAGATACCTCAAGTGGGAGAATCAGATTTTCTGACTATAACCCACTCGTTTTCTCAACTTGCTCGTTTTCAAAGGGAGAGAAGATACATAAAAATTTTTAAACTTTTCATAAATAATAACTAAATTACCTGTGTATTTTTATTTTCTGCATTCACCACTGAAGGATATCCATTTATTAATTTTAGAGTAATTCCAACCATTCTTGAAGTCTGTGTTGTAGAAAAGGGGTCCCACATATTTTCAGCAATCACTATTAAGGAAAAAAAAAGGTAGAAAGTACTGAGATATAGACGTAAACTGCAGCTGACGTAACTCTGATGTCAAGCAGTTCTCCGTTTAGAAATGACTCTTCCTCTAGAGCATGAGCTTCAGTTGTCTTTGTCCAATTAACCACAGAAATGTTGACAATTAGGCAAAGGTGAAGAGGAGACACAGATTCCTATTATTTTCTGCTTCTTGGTGAAAATAAAGATTGGGGATTTTTATATCCCAGGAGATTCTGTCCCAGTGTCAAGAATCTCTAACTGAACCTAAACTTTTTTCATATTTTAAACAGCTCCCTAGGTCAATGATTTCTAAACTTTTGTGAGAAATTGATGAAAGAAATGAAACTGCTCCCTGGAAAAATGCATATTGTTCCCAAAACTATGTATTCAGTTTTGTTCAGGCAGTCCTTAAGAGTCTAAAATCTCCCTACTGCCCCCAATTCCAGGCCCTCCCCAAGGTGGTCTTCAAAGTCCCAAGGTAAGAGACAGGTACCCTTTAGCCATCTCTGGGTCTGACTGTAACTTCATTATTAATAATGTAATTTCTATGAGAATATATGCTCTGATTAAAAACTCCTAACAATAGATATGAAAAACCCAATGCGTGTGAATGTTCAATTCCGTAATCTATACCTGTTAGTTTAGGAAGAATCACCTTTTCAACAATGGTAGGCAACAGTGCGACATCGACATCGTCCTTTTCTTGCTCTCGCTCTTCACAACCATAAAACAGCAAAGATTCAAACCACAGCATGTTCTCAAAGTCACGACATTTTGCCTAGAAAATATTTAAAAGGTTACCCAAACATTTAAAACAGTGGCTAGTTCTGCTTCTAGCCACAAAGAGAGTAACTGGAACTGGATTCAGCCTTCAGCCATAAACTAAATATGCGACAAAATATAGGAAACATCTATTCTTAGACAATGGACCAGCAGAGGCAGCATAGGGCTATGGCCCCTGAAAGAAGGCAGTCAAAGGAGGTGACTCCTGGTCAGGAGAGCAGAGCAGGGTAGGGAACCCCCAAGCAGAGCAGTGCTGCTGAGTCAGGAGCCAGAAAGGCAGCTCAGGGAGGCTGAGACAGCTGGCGGCTGCGGGACAGAGGGAGGAGCTGTGAAGATGGAGAGCTTGCAGGGGCGCACCACCGCGCCGTTGAGCCTCTGCTGTGCACTGGGACACACAGCATAGCGCGCAGCGCCACGGGGGCTGGGCAAGCAGGAGCCAGGAGCCCAAGAGTCCCCAGAGCTCATGTTTTTCTCCTGTTGTTTCCAGGGCTTCCACCTCAGCCTTCTTTTTGGTATAGTTTACATGCTCAACCCAGCCCATCTCATTCCTGCCCACGGCTCCACCCGTATGTTGGTAACTTACAAAACTGTTATCTAAAACATGACCACTAGATGTACATAGACAATTCAACAATTACCTAGACAATTACCTCCCTTAGGTAACAGGCAAACAGTTTCTACTGATTGCACCTCTTAAATCTCATCCTCCTGATTTCCATCACTACTGACTTAGTTCAGGGCCCCACTTCACATCTTCTTCACTGAGCTTTCCCATGACGTTCTACAGTTTTCTGGGATCAAAGGACCAAGTTCTTATTCATTCATGTTCCTATTTCCATGTCAACACTTGTAATTTTAGTTGAGAAAGATACTGTATACAAATTGAGAAGCAATAGATGGTGCTCTTAAAAAGGGACAGAACATAAAAGGAAAGATTGGTAAGATTACACCCAGTGATACTCTGTATCACTTATAGCCCTGAGCATGAGGTACCTCCTGGGAAAAACACTTTATTCAAGCTTCATCTCTCCCCCAAGCATCATGGTACCCTGCTTTCCAACAGTGAGAGAAGACACTCACCTCAAGCGGAGTCCAGGTGAGAAGCTGCAGCCTTATGAGGGGGTTGAGCAGCTTTGGCAAACAAAGGCCGATGTAGGCATGCTTATAGGATGTGTAGTATTTTGAACGCCAGGCTTCAAACTGGGATTTAATACAATCGATTGAATAGAAACTTTCAAGGACATCTTCAAAAACTTTGCTAGACTCTTTTGAAATGCGATCTAAAACCAACAAAAACAAAGAAACCCCACAGAGAAATGTTAACTTAGTATGCAGTAGAAAAAACGTAGTTCAATTATTTTCAGCATTTTCTCTGTAGCCTGAGTAAGTAATAAGATAGGCTCATTAACAAAGGAACGGTCCATGGGGTCACAAAAAGTTGGACAAGACTGAGCGACTGAAATGAATTATCAACTGAAACTTAAAGGAAAGGAAACAGAGATAAACTTAGCCTCCAAATGTCTATCACACAAACTACAGTGCAGGCAGTTGCCATTCTGCATAGTTCTAATATGTACCATTATCTGCTACCGTAGTCTAAATAACACCCGTTCCCCAAAACTCAGTTCAAATTTCAGTTACCATGGAACAGTAAGTGTGAGTAATTGCATAAAATACAAACTCTGTACACAGCTCTTCAGCCCACAGATCACCATTTAAATAACAGATGTGCGTGATCATCAATAACCAATCATATCTGTTCTTCCAAAGTTGCTTGGTGACTACAATAACTAACAGATAAGAATCTGCAATGGATGCTAGGATCTTTGAGTGAAGTTATTTGATGCTCTATATGACTCTGAACAGTGGACTCTTTATAATGAAGAGACCTAGTCATGACAATCTACTTCTTAAGATCCACCTAAACACTACTGATAGGAGGCAGCCTAACATTTGCCATCTACTATTATATATTAAGAAAGAGCATCTTGTATGAAGTATTCTCACCAAAAAGGTTTAACCTGAATCTAATTAAGACTCCAGACTTAAATTCCAGTTTACAAGAAATACAGTGACTGGAGGAACAAGTTAATACCACGAGGAAACAAATTTAGAATGTAGGACATTTTATAAGACAAATGGCCTTCAGAAAGCAAATGCCTTGAACAAATAGTAGGAGTGTGTGTATTATAAGGTACTCATGATATTCATTAATTCTAGATTAAAAAGGTGCAATGATCAAGTGCAATGCAGAAGCCTTGTGTGGATCCAGGTTTGGAAAACACAGAGCAACCCACAAAAACAGTCCTGAGAATTTGGGAAGTACTGAATACAGATATGATACTAAGAAGTTTCAGTTAATTTTTCTCAAGGGTGGTAATAGTGTTACAATAAGGTAGAAAAGCATCCTTTTTCAGGGGGGAGACATTAAATATGTTAAAGTTTTTAGAGGCAAGTGCCATGATGTCTGTAAGTTAATTTCAAATGGTTCAGTGAAACACACACATATCCGAAACAAACTTGGCCAACTGATGGAAAGAACTGCTGGATTTGGGTGACAGGTAGACGGTGATCACTGTGCTATTCTTTCCAATTTCCTGTATGTTTAGAAATGTTCACTATAAAAAAGTGGGAGAAACAAAATAAGCTTCTCCAACTATGTTCCAAAGTTAATAAATGACAGATAACTGCAGCCAATGGTGGGAAATAAAGACTTTTACTTGGGGTTCCTTCTGGAAACGCCTTCATGTAACAGTGCTAACTATTCCCCGTGGTTGAATGATTCAGGACTCCCCAAATCAGGAACTCCCTTTGGGGCTGAGAAGGGCTCCCTACTGCCAACCTTTACCTTTCTAGACCAGACAGGCTGCATTAGGGTGGCCCTTGGGATCTGAAACATTCTCCTGTCACTTTTAAAATTCTACGATTCTGAAGAGTAATATTATTTATAATGCAAGTAACTAAGTAAACCCCACAACAAAGTGTTACCACTAATTGCGAGAATTCATCACGCTATTCAGTAATAAAAACAGGTAAAAACAGGTGCAAGCAAGCAACAAGTGCCAAGTTCTAAAGCAGAGGCCACAAAACCTCACATTATTTCATGGTAACAACTACAGCCAAGCAGAAAGCACAATGACAATGAATTTCACTTCCAAATAAAAGTCTAACCTTTTTCCAGATTGAAATTTGTGATATCCGTAGAAGTTTCTTCATCATCACTGGAAAGGCCTTCAAGGTGATCTGCCATCTTACCAGTCTGCTCTCTGGCTTGTCTACGACGAGTCCTAAATAACAAGCAGTGAGTTTCCAAACCAGGTAAAGGAGACTCCTCCCTTCACAATCCGACCAACAGCAAGCATCTGGAGATTACCTCCTGGCCTCCCGTTCTGCAATCCGACGTTTGGCATGTTCTTGATACAGTGCCCGATCTCGTCCAAAGGAGTCAAGATTTGGTGCCATCAGAGCTTTATCTGGAAAACAACAATGGTTAAAATTAAAAGCCTTCCTCCAACAATCTTGAGGAAAGAGTTTGCACAGAATAAGCCATAATGACAGACTGCTTTCTAATCTCAACAGTGGGATTCTGCAATAACTGATAAACCAGATAGTTTGCTAATTTAGAGCAAATCTCAATATTAATCCATGTTTCCACAAAAAGGAGCAGAGAAATAGAGAGTCTGACAACACTACCCCAATGCAAACTGGCTGAATCCCTGTTCTTATGTCTAAGTAACAAAACCAGTTTATGCTATCATGATGACAAAGTAAGTTAAAAACCTAAGTTATTTGTGTAAAGGGAAAAATAATACATTACTTTTTTTAGGAATGAACTTAAGCATCATATTGTTGAATGATATGAAATGACAGCAAAGAGTAATTGCTAAGTAGGAAGTATGAAAAAACATCTTTGTTGTAGTAATTTAATGATTTATTCTATTTTGTTCTAATTTTTCTTTGCAGAAATTTATTCTCTATTACTATTTTAAAAAACAAGGGCAGAATCAACAATATAGACTAAAAATCCTATCTGAATAGGACCAAGTTGTGCTTTCTCAACCGCTACTTTCAAAGCACAATTCCCTTATTTCTTTTTTTCCCTTTTTCCATCTCTCTCTCTTTTTAATTTCTAAGACAAATTTTCTAACTTAGCTTTCGACATTCCTATTTATATTTATATATCAGTTACCATTTTTTAGTTTCCAAGGTATGGCTATTCTTCTTAGAATATTTCTTTTTTATAGCGTCTTCTACTTGTGCTACATGTAGGGTCTCTTCTGCCATCTCCCAAGGACAGCAATTATGTTTTAAATTTTCTCCTGCCACCTGCATGTGTGTCCTCAGTCTCTTTGGTCCTACTGCTTGTGTTGGTCTCCGATGATCATTAACTACACAGGAATGAGACTGGAAATTTCGTGGATGCAGGTGGGAGCTGTCTAACAGAGGCGTCTCCATCAGATCACTGGGTAAAAGTCAACCTTTTCTTGGGGCCCCCAGATAATAGTGTCTCATGGTCTTTTCTCTGGACCCACTCTCTTTGTCCAGAGAAGAATCCTGGAGACTCTCTTGCCTAGGGTAGAAGCAGAAATGGGGGAAACATCTCTCTGTGATGCTCTATTTCTACATTCAAGTTCGACACTATGGAGACATCCTGTAATACGCAGGATAGTAATGGGAAGCAAAAACCCCAGAGGGTGTGTGGGGGGTAGGGGGGCGGAATGATGTGAAAAATGAAAGACATCAACTGAAGTTTTTTCCCGATACCAAAGACGTGGCACAGCAACAGGGAAAATAAAACCAAAAAAAGCGCTGGTGTCTACTTCAGTGTATCCTAACTACCCTAGATCCTACTTCTTCTGTGTACACCCGTGGCGGATTCATGCTGATGTATGGCAAAACCAATACAATATTGTAATTAGCCTCTAATTAAAATAAATAAATTAAAAAAAAAAGTTGACTCTTTTACTGCTTAATAAACAAGATGCCCCGGCTTTACCTCAACTGGGACTCCACTACATATCACAGATAAATTAGCTAAAAAGTCTCAAACTACAGAAATGATTCCTGCCTCTTTAAGAGGCAGCCATCATTAAAGAAGTACTCTAAAGAAAATTATGTTAACTTAGTATAATACTTAAAATGTTTATATTTAGAGACTTTTTAACATATATATTGAAAGAGACAGAGCAGACAACTCAACTGATAGCTTCCTTCTTTCTGTAAGAACTATATGCAGTAACTGTGGTAAAGCACTTGCAAATCTAAACAGAAGAATTTCAGGCTGTATTTTTGTTTCTTTAAAAAAAAGATATCAGAAAAAGAAATCGATAATTCAGTATCCCATGCAATCTTCCTCAAATCTTTGGCAATAATGAATACTCCCTTTAGGACAATACTTTTCACTTTCTCATTACCTTTCATTTCTTTCCAACTGTCAATCTATTGATAATTAACACCCATCATTCAACCCTTACTCTGAATCCCATGTAAGTAAATACCTCCAAATTATAAAGAACAGATTATAGCTAGGAAAAGGTATTTGATGAAATGCACAGCTCACACAACCATTTAACTTAAAAGGAAATTACTTCCCATCATAGATATAATGATTACCTGTAATCTGCCCCAGAAATCTGGTTCTGTCTGGATCAAAAGTGATTTGAGAGGCATGCATTAGTTATTTAGGTGCCCCAAATGGCACTAATCCAAATTTAAATGTGTATGGCAAAAACAGAAGGTCAAAGCCATTCACATGGCTTACACTGAGTCTGACTCATCTGAGGGCCATGTCACCGTCTCTTTATGATGCTCCAAAACCCACTCGGCACACAGGAGAATGCTTTCCAGGGATTCAATGTCTCTCTAATTTAGAGGACACACTATATGACAAAGCATTGTTTTCAGAAAGAATGAGAACAGGGCACTTTGCACTTGGAACACCTGGAGTGGCTGTTTAACATGCAGACTACTGGACACGATCCAAGACCTGGCAAGAATTTCTAGAGACAGGACCAAGAAATCTGCATTTTAAATTAATATCATGGGTAATTCTGATGTATACATCCATTTAAGAACTGCTGACACAGGGACCAAAGAGATGACAAAAAAAGCCAGGAGAAATCCAACATAGGAAAATTCCTATTACAGTACTCAAGAATATAGAGGGCAATGAAAAAGTGGAATTAAAATGTTTTTTAATATGTCTGGTTAAAGAGTTTCAGCTAAACTCTTATTAAGAGGTTTCTAATTCATTTTGGTTTTCCATAACCCACATCACAATGAAAGGAATATAAATTTAAAATTTCCAGATTTTTAGACTATAATTTCAAGAAGTGTTGGCATCAACTGACTTACTAAAAAAAACCCCCAAAATAAAAAACCTAGTTATATAAGGCAAAACAGGAAAAAAAAAAAAATTTTCAATACAAAAAATTTTGCTTTATGCAAGGGGTGAAGCTCAAAACTCCCCTAATCTTGGAATTGTATCATTTGTTATGTAATAAAACCCTCTCTCCCATCCAAAATTTCCCAATCCCTAACTCAAAACCTTATGATCAACAACAGCATTTGTGTTAGCGTTTATATTGATGTTAAAATGGGGGAAAAAATATCACTTAGGGACAAGTAGATACTGGTTTTAAGATAAAATACTGATGATGTCCTTACTATACTTTGAAGAATGAAAAAATATGCCCAAAGAAGAATAAGACAGAATATTAGTACATGATTTGCACTCCTTTGTGAAGCTATATTTTCTTAAACACAATCCAAGCACATGCCATTAATAATTTTAGATCTACCTGACATAAGAGCAAGGAAATTTGTTTCTTTAAAAAAAAAAAAAAAAATGCCCTGAGATGTCTACGTTTCAATTAGGATGTACTAAGTAAACAAGGTTGTTTAATGAATAATAAAAACCTTCAAGATGGACTGACTTGAATGGCTTGAAAACTCCGAAGATTCATCTTTAATATCATCTTGTCGTCTTTGGACAAGGCGGGAAGCTCGCTGTTTGTACAGCTGATGTATTGCTGATTCAAGTTCATTAATCAGTGGCACCTGTAAAAATACAACACACTCCGTAACACCAAACTCCTCAGATGCTTATTTATTTGAGGGTTCCATATTATTTCCGGATTTCTGAAGGAGTACCCTCTGGACAGAATAATCATGAATTTCCAATGAAATACAAATAGTAATTCAGTTCTACGACGTCTGGGAAGTAACACTTCTTCTTTTATTCCGTATATGGAACTATAATGTCCAGTGCCTAGTTGTTGGAGCAAAAGTTTAGTTAGGAAACTTAAACACTTTAACAATAGTAAAGAGAGTGAGTAAAGAAATGTCAGAAATTTTAGTGCTTTTCTTTTAAAGTACGTGAATCCATTTTTAGTGTTCTAGCAGCATGATCTACCTTGCAATTTTTGTAGCTTAAAATAAACTAATATTGCTGTGTAAGACCAAAAAAACGGCTCTGAGTAGGTAAAGAGTTTGCTAACTGCCCAATTTTGGACATTTCAATTGCTCTATCGTTCACAAGAACCAAGTACTTTACAGTAATGTTATACTACTTTGTGGCTTTATTACACATTTAAAATGTGAACTGCATTCATTTATATTAATAAAGTGAATAAAATTTCTAGCTATCATTAACCTGTCTAAAAATCAATCTATTTGAAACTCAGAAAGTTCTTCTGTTCCCATCAAATATTTAATTTTTTCCATATTTTTAAATAAAATTGCTTGCATAAATTGTTGCTTTACAAAGTCAACAGATTTTTCCAGGTTAACAGCCACAGCTAAACATTCAATTGGTTCATACAGAATACAAAAAGCTTATGGAATGAGACCTAACTTAAAAGGAAAAACCAGAAAACATTCTCTTTTTATAAATACCTTATGCTATATAATCAAATGCTATGAAACTTTCACAAAACACTAACAACCACTAGACATACCTGAGGAAACCAGAAATTCTAGTTTCCTGATGGTTAGTGCGAATAAAAAAACACACTATTTAGAGTTGGGCAACACTGGCACCAAGTGTTATAGCAGCTTCCTGAACTGAACAGACTGCAAATGGAAAATAAAAAGAAGCAGGTGGAATAAAAGCAATTTCATACACTTGAATGATTCCATTGCAAAAGCAACAAATGTTCACAGAAAGGTCAAACTGATGCAGTTATTTCATTCTTTCATATGCTACACCATGGGCAGCAGCATCCCCAGACCTTGATGATATCAGCTGAGCCCACAGACTCTAACTTGAAGATTAAGCATAATCCATTTTCCAAGCAATTATTGCCATATTGTTGTGACTTACACTCACCCACCCCTCATTTTTTTGCAAACCGTACAGGACTAAGGACGAATGAACCTATGTGCCTGCATGCACTCCTTTAGTCCTGGAGGCTATTAACACTCTTCTTACTGCCAAGAGCTAGATGCCTGAGGCTGCATCAGGCAGAGCCTTAATTATCCAATTTACAGTTAAAATTCTGATAATGTAATTTTTGTTTAGGTAATTAAAATGCCTTTTAACAAAGCCCTGAGAAAATTCTGAGAATAAAAGTCCTAAAGCACATTTTCACCTCTCTTTCATGTTTCTTAACAATATTGATTTATGATTTATTACAAGAGTGCACTGTGACAATTTCTTTACCCTCTCCAAACTCAAAACTGCTACTGACTACCATTATTTCAAGACCAAATTTAAGGCAAAGAACACAAGAAGGAAGACGACTCCAGGAAAACAAAACAATGGAAAGTTAAAATAATCTGCAAAAATAAAAATCTAAGCTTGAAATCACTTAAACCTTTATAATGAAAGAGAAAAAAACAAAAGAAAGCTTATCTTTTTATGGTCTTACCCTGACACAGTATTTCCAGAATGACAATTTATGACATTATTAACTCAGCAGCAGGCTCCGTAAAATCAAATGGATATGGAAATGTCAAAACGAAATAAAGTTATCTTCAAAAGGGAATTACCTACTTCTCTTTTAATTAAAATGTAGCCACTATATAATAAGATATGGTTTAAGATCTGCTTCAAAAACATTTACCTAAGTGACTCTGTAAAAACCTCAGCATAGTCTGAGGTATACTTCCCTAGGAACAGAGTAACCAGGAGAGAGAAAGCATACTACTAAATGTTTTCAAGATAATAAGCAACTGAAAACAATATGAACTAGATATTCTACTAGTCTCTAACTCAAGAGTGGTACAATCTAGTTGATCGTATTACTGTCAATATTTTTTAAGAGCTCAGTTTGCAATCACAGTGTTTAAGTTTACTCAATTAAGTTGCAAAGCAAAGACCAAGATATTTCCAAGAAAAACTCCACAGGGACAAATTTTACTTACAAAGTATGGTTTAAGACAAAGATCCTTTCTCTAGTCACAAAAGCTTACTGGGCCAGCTCCCACCACCATGCCCCCTGGGTTCACAAGGGCTTTGTTAGTAGGACACACCGCCAGCTCTGACATTTCTGTCCACTTTCCCGCTTAACTCAGCTCCTCTGCACACAGTCGAACTTATGTTTCCTTCTCACCCTGGTACTTATCACCCTAAGCCACAGACCTGCCACACGGGCAATTACAGCCCAGAATGTAGCTGCTTCTCCAGAAATCAGATGATCAGGACAAGAACACAAATCCTCCAGAGAAGACTTCATGGATCTGACCAGACTGGCTGGAATCACTAAGACTCATTAGGAAGACACAGTTTGGCACCGTTCTTTAGCCAGTCTTTGGCCTTAAGATACTGATCAAGAGATAATAAAAAGTTAAAATACTCATTTAAACATACTATATGCCTACAAATCCTATGCTAATTCATATGGCCAAGGATAAGAGAGAATGTGCCTTCTAATCCTGTATCCCATGAAAGTTTAGAGACAGGATACTCAAAAGTACTATGAGTTTAATTCTTTTTAAAGACAAAGCTGTGAAGTCCACGAATGCCTTTTTTAACCAGTGCATCAAACAATAGATCTGTCTTAAAGAAAAATCAATTAAAAGTTGCTTGAAAGAGAATTGTGTGTGCAGGTAACAAAAAATGCAAACAAATGGTACAACAGAACGCAAATAACTGCCAATTGACTATCATACCAAAAAGAAAAAAACTCGGAAATGAGACCTTAAAACAAATTATGGTCAATGAATGGTTTCTGAAATGGATAAAGCACAGGCTTATTCAGATGAAAACTATTACTAGCAATGGCAATCAACTTTATCTAGGGTAAAAAATAAAAACTAATAAAATTTTACAACTTAATGCTATACATATTTGGAATTACCTATACAAACAGTTTAAAGATAAGTTTAGATCTGAACCATAAGAAAGAAAATTTCATCAGTGAGTCCCTTATATTCTAATAACCCAGGACAGGCTGGTAATCCATCATTAAGTTATGGCAGGATCTGCCAAAGTCTTTAAATGTGCTTTGATTTATCTTTTTAGTTTTCAACAAAGGCACTAACTAAATTGCCCCCAAGACAGAATGCTGCTAATGAAGTGGAGAAAATGAAGCATGACTTTTCATCACTTCTAAAGCTAAAGTCAGTGGATATTCTCTGAGAAATACAGAAATCTAGACCTCCCTAGGTTTTGCCTTATTCAAAGAGATTAATATTTTTGCATTCTTACCTTTTCACTGAAACACTCAAGCAAGTCTTGGACATACCCTCGCATTTCTTGCAAAAATTTATACCGTTCACCAATACCCCCAGAAGACCCTTCTAATCTCTCAATGGCCCTGGTGGAGTCCGCGCGGCTTTGCAGGTGTTTCTCGTGCTGCTGTCGGTTTGTTTTGTGCAGTTCTTTCATGGAGTCCAACCTTAAGAACAGAAAAGGATAAATATCACACATTTACATCTGGAAGTCTATGCTGTCAGGACACTTGCAATATTTATAATAATGCATTTCGTTCCGCTATTAGAATATAAAAATGCTTGGAGTAGATCTTTTCATCTGTACTCCTGTTTTGCTCAAGAAAATGGCAGTCTACAGACTTCTTATATAAAGTTATTTGGTGGGCTAACCAAAATCTCACTGTTTTGCCTTTCCCCCCATATCCTGACTACACTTTTTTCAGAGTCCAAGAGGAGAAAACTGAGAATTGTCTTCAACCAGATCATGGAGTGGTATTTAAAAAAAAAACTTCGAGGCTTCCACAGAAGGAATCCAAGTAGGTAGCAGAACAAAGTATGAAGTCATCTTCTGGTTAGATTTTGAAGATAGGCCAGTCAATCTTCTTTGCCGATATTCTGTATCTGCTACCCCAGACTACATGTTGCCTGAGGGAATGGAAAGCTAGAAGACAGGTCTTTAAGAAGTTGATCTGCCCTACCTGTCTTTAAGCTGTTTCTTTACCAAATCAATAGTAACGGGAGTCATCTCATTACTGGGAGTTTTGAAAGGGACTGTATTATCTGTTTTTTGAGATTTGGCATCGGATGATCCATAGGCTGAATAACTATACGGAATGCCATAGGATGAACCATAAGGCATTGTCTGGTAGGTGTTCTGGTAGTACATGTTCACTTCCGTGGGCTGACTTGCTTGAACCTAGATGAGAAATGGGATATATATTAAAACCAGTAGCTAAAACTACAAAAAGAATAAAAAACTAACAGAAAATAATAAACCCATTTTTTTAAACAGTATGTAATTAAAGTAAGTAATTGCAGAGCTTCTCAAAATCAAAAGTAGGGCTGGATGAAATTTCTCTTATGGGATTACTGGATTCATTTCCAATAACTTTCAGGAAAACAATAATGAAGAGATTTTGAGTTAGTAGGGACGTTAAATTGTGTCAAAACACTAACAGAAACTTTGTATGACATTTCCATTGAACTACTTACTTCTATAGAACAAGTTGTTATAACTACTTTGGAAGATATTTTTCATCTACAGTTAAAGATTTTTGCACTACTAAGAAATCCATCTTCTACAAAATAATTTTTAAAGTCAGGAAAAAAACAGTTGTGCAAGAAAGAAACATTTAATCTATACAGTGGACAGCTTTTTTTTTTTGGCAATATGTTTTTTCATTTCAATAAAACAGGCTAGAAATCTTAATTCACTTTTTCAGGTTTGAAGCTTAGCTGTTTAGCTCTCACCTGCGGGATATTGATTCCTTTCCTTATCTGCTCCTGTTCCCATCGGCTGAGCTCTTCATCCTGCTCCCCAGTTACCAGAGCGTCATCATCACTCCCCTCGATACCTATGGCCATAAGCAGGGAGAAAATAAGTCCAAAAAGCAGCAAGGGAAGAGATGTTACCCTGATATTTCACAAAATCAAGCAAGAATATTGGCATGAACTCAACTTTACTAAAATTAAAGTGTCTGTTATGATCTGTCTCATATCTGACTCTTTTGCTTTACTTGTCTTAATACACAGTTATTCCTTAAGCAAGAGGCAGTATCAATTTAACAGTTAAAACCTTAGACAGGCTTCCTAACCTCTGTTAGTTTGACATCAATTCAACAAAGAGAAGAATGAAACCTAATGCCTCCTCAGAATGAAGAGACAATTAAATCTATTTATAACATGTTGGGTGCTTAGCACAATACCCGTCACACAGTCCTCAGTAAACATTAGCTATCAAAATCATGCTACACTTCCCCCAAAATTCCAGTAAGACACTTAATATCCAAGCAAGAACAGTTCTCCAACATTGAAAGTGAAGTGAAAGTCGCTCAGTCGTCTCCGACACTTTGCAACCCCATGAGCCATGGAATTCTCCAGGCCAGAATACTGGAGTGGGTGGCCTTTCCCTTCTCCAAGGGATCGTCGTCCCAACCCAGGGACTGAACTCAGGTCTCCTGCATTGCAGATGGATCCTTTACCAGCTGAGCCACCAGGGAAGCCCAAGAATACTGGAGTGGGTGGCCTATCCCTTCCCCAGGGGAATCTTCCTGACCCAGGAATCGAACCAGGCTCTCCTGCATTGCAGGCAAGTTCTTTACCAACTGAGCTATGAGGGAATCTTCAACATTAAACATAGTTTAAATAAAGGTGATACATTTTACTTGATTGTAGTATCAAATAAAATTTAGTAACAACAGGCTTACTACTGCACTAAATAAAGTTACCTATTTCCTCTGCAATTTTCTGTCTCTGTGACTTTTCTTTCACAGAAAAAACTATGCGGCGTTTCTCATCATCATCTTCATCATCGCTGGCATCGTTCTCATCTTCTCTAACAAGGCGGCCTTTCCCAGGCTCACTATCATGAGGAGTGAAATCTCCCAATTCCCGGGCCATCTGACGCTTTTTCCTTGCCGCATGTATAAAAGCTGCATCTGGAATTTCTCCTGGAAACAAACAGTAAGGATTAGAACCCATGCCATATTAGGAAGAAAGGTTCTATTTTCTTGAAACTATGAAAGATAAAAGAATCTCTCCAAGACAGCCGTGCATAAATGATGTTCTAACATCCCTTGCTGGCATCCCCGCCCCTCTCCCCAAACTCTGCCTGCTGTACGACTGATTTATTTTTTTAACTTAGTTTAAACAGAAACTGAAAGAAGCTAAGGAAACAAAATATATACAATGGCAATATATACAGGAAGGCAGGGAGGGGAAAATTCATGAAAACAGTTTTATTTTAATGGTTTTTATTTTTCATTTTTAAGAACTAAACAAAAGTAATAAAGTCATATTGATTACTAAACTGGAGAACAAAAACAAAAAAGGGATCTACACTCTTACAACCCTAAAACACACTATTAGATTTAGAGTGTATTTCACCTGCAAATAGTTTTCAGTTCACCAGAAAACACATTGAATATATAATCCTGTGTCTAATTTTTCTTCATATTAAAATATAAGCTTTTCCATGTTGTTTTGCATAAACAATTTTTAGTGGTTTACAACATTCAATAGATAAAGCATAATCTACTACATAATCAAATTAACACTTTTACCTACAGTAAAAATTAACGCCTTGCTACTTTTCTAATTTGTTATTTAAGTAGCTATGGGATATCTCATCATGTAAATGCACCGTAACTTAACTTACTAAGCTATTCCTCTCTTACTAAACATTTTTTCTAAATGTTTCTCATTGCAGTTAATGCTACAATAAAAACATTATTTCCATCAGATACATTTATAGCTATGGAATTACAGGTCAAAAAGTAAGCACATCTGAAATCTCCTGATTCATAATGTCAAACAGCTTCCCATAAAGACTGTACCAATCAGAATGCTATTAGATCTATGTATGTAATTTTTCACAACTTTACAAACCCAGAGCAAACATTTTGAGTTTTTAAAAAAATTATTATCAGTTTCTTGGCTGTGTTGCACGGCTTGTGGAAGTTTTCAGACCAGTGATCAAACCTTGGTCACAGCAGTGAAAGCTCTAAGGCGTTCCCACAGAGTAAGCATTTTTAAATTTTATAATGAGTTAAATGCTTACTCTTCATAATTTAAATCTGGTGACTAAGTATTTATTCAAAAGCTGATTAGCCAGTGAATAGATCTGCAAACTATTTCCATTAAAATGTAAAAAGAAACCCTGAATATAAAGCTAGCAGCAGTTTTGCTTTTGGTAGCAGTTCTTGAAAAAGTTAAAATCTTAATCTGAAATACATTTTAAAAAAAAGGACTTTTGTACTATTTATCCATTTACCTGAACCCCTCATTTGTTTTGATAATAAAACTACCTGTCTGAGAATGAACTTGAGAACTTTCTAGTTCTCCTTCTTTCTGTATTTGCAAAAGGAAACAGCCTGGCTCCAAACAGATGTCGGAAGAAACACCACTTAGCTAACTCCTTCCTTAACGACCATCATTACAGATGGCTCATTCCTGAGGGATCACTTCGGTTCTGAGGAACATCTGCAAGTACATACCTGGACGGAGAACATTTAAAGAAGATAAAGCATTTGAAAAGGCTCCACCAGCCTTTGGCTTTTCTTCTTCCTTCTCACTTTCCATATCCATTTCATCTTCCCCGTGTTCACTGATGATAACTCCATCTTCTAGACTGGTGTCCTTAACATGACCTGCTTTGTCCAAAGGTGGTTCGTCTACATTTTTGGAAAAAATAAATAAATAATACAACATATCTAAAGCAAAATCCATAAATTAAGGAGGCACTTCTAATGCAATTATAGGCTCAATTCATTAAAGCATCAACTATTCTAATTGTTTATAAAAATCCTCAAACTTCTGACATGTGACATGATCACAGTAGCCAGCCAGGAGGCAGAAACAATACAGAGGGTAGAGGGACGCATGGCCCTGCCCAATCCCTGCCTTTAGTTAACGTTATTGAAAGTTTACCACTTTACCAAAACTAACTTCTTCCTCTCAACTCTCATAGGTAACTGTTCTCACCTCTTGGGAGCATTATTCACTTTATATGTCAGTATTTCATCAAACTCTAAATCCATCTGTGTTAGTCTCTCAGTCATGTCCAACTCTGTGAGACCCCCATGGACTACAGCCCCCGAGGCTCCTCTGTCCATGAGATTCTCCAGGCAAGAATACTGGAGTGGGTTGCCATTTCCTTCTCCAGGGGATCTTCCGGATCCAGGGATCAAACCTGGGTCTCCTGCATTGCAGATTCTTTAACGTCTGAATCACCAGGGAAGCCCATTTGAGGCAGCTTTCTATCAAGAACAAGACAGAAACTTCTCTGTAATGAACACTTTATAGGATATTGTCGTAGGTTATAACCATCTGAAGAGTGGAGACCCAAAAGTCACAGTTACATTGTGTAAACCCCTGAGGCTGTTGTTACAACTGAATGTTTGGAACAGTGGATTTGTGACTAAACCTGATTTTTCTGGCAACCTGGAACTGGGACACAGAGACAAGTTAGAAACTAGTTAGCACTAAAAACCACCGCATGCAAACCAGGAAGGCAGCTGTGGAGTCGCTACACCCCATCACATGGACAGAGAAGAGAGCTCTCTCTTCCGCAGGCCATTCCGGAGGCCAGCTTCAGACTACTTTCCTGCCACAGGGTTCCAGGGGGCACCACTGTCACAGAGGTTTATACCAAATGGTTTACTTTACTTATAACTATATAGTCCTATTACACCTTCCACCCCAGGCAAAATGCAGAAAAACAGGCATTTTTCGCCCTCAATCACTGAACCTGGCAATGCACATACGAGGCACCAAGAATATAATGAAAGAGTGAAACAAAAAGTTCATTCTAAATATGAAAGATACACTTCTGTTGTTTCCCTAGCATGTGCCCCTCCCCAAAACTGCTTCGAACGTTCTCAAACCATCTCCTACATCTCCTACTCCTCTAAAGAAGAATCCTGGAGATAAGATCCTACCCCCCCTCACCCCCCGCCCCACAACTTTACTTAGAAGATTTAGGTCACTCTGCTTCAGATCTCTTAAATTTTTTTAATTCACCACTCTACCTCATGGCCACAGATTCCCTCTGAAGTGCATTCTGAGGCTGATTTTAAAACTCACTTTATCAGATGCATAAAGATACCGGGAGTCAAGAACTACCCATCTGCTTTTGCTCTCAATTAACACTAAATCAATGGCTTTTAACAGACAAACAGAATTGCGAAAAGGTTTACTTGATCCAGTATGCCCAGATGATTCCTGCAGACTCAGTGTTGTAATAAGTTCATAAGTTATTTGCTTGTGACAGAGCAAATACAAAGTCCAGAACATGGTGACAGGTGAATTTTTGTTAGTCCTGTATTATCCTTCCAGACAGCTTTATAAAAAGAGAGGCTGAATAACCTTTTCTGAGGCTCCTCTTGGGCCTCAGTGTCTTCGCTACTTTAGGAAATCTGAGGCCACAAATATCCTCCTCTGACTGTGGGCACGTTCTCCATCTCCTCTATTCTGTCTACAAAGCGACACAGGCTTCTCTTTAGCAAAAGAACTTCAACATGATCCCAACTATTTCTCTAGCTATTGCCATCTACTCTCTGCCAAATGTTCCAAAGCAGCCATGTGGACCTGCAACCTCCAACTTCCTCACCAGTTTGCCAGTCTCGACCTTGGCAAACAGTCTTTGATATCTCCCATTCCAAGCTCACCAACTAAAGCAGAGGCTGCAGCCACAGCTAACTGATACAGTATCACTGAGCAATTTAGCAAACCATGTTCCTTCCCCTAAACAGGCAGAGCTTGGCAAGTAAATTAGTCTCTTTTGCCAGATGCCTCCCCTGCTCCCCGTAAAACCCAGCCACCACACCAACAGCCCTTCCTTTTCCTGACCTTCCTGATACTATTTCATACAACTGACACTCATCAACACTCATCATCTTGAAACTTCCCTATCTGTTCTCCTTTGGACTTTATGACTCTTTGTATCTCTTGAGTAAACCATCCTCTCTATGTGTACACTTATTACAGGTGAAGTCTTTGGTCCTCAGGAATATTTCCTTTATGCTGCAGCCTCGATTCCATTTACCCCTGGCTTCAATCATCACCTCAATGAACACCAAAACAAAATCTACATCTCCAACTATTCACTGGCTATTTCTACCCAAATTCAAGTTCAAAGGTGAACTCATCAATTTGGAATATCCCGAAGGTAGGTTTTCTAAGTTGATACTACCCTTGTTTTCCAGTTAATGCACCTCTGCCTATCTAAGGAGGGTTGGGGGTAGGAAAAGTTTGGGATTGTGAGCTGATTAATGAAACAGCAACAGCGACCTCTACCTTTGGGGAGGATATTAATTGAGTTATCTGCTAAGTAGGAAATCAGTTAATATGAAAACAAGGTGGCCACATAAACTTTGCACACGCTTCAATTTTTAAACCCAACAGTAAATGGTCTTTTCTCAGTTCTCACTTTTCCTGAGCTTTCTTCTTCAATTTCATCATACACAGTTGGTTCTTAAGAGATCTGGAAAAAATGAAGCAGCTTCCTAGACTCCAAAATAATCAGTTCCCCTAAAAATACTCCTCCTCCCACCTGCATTCCCTATTTCTGTATATCATACATAATTATCCTCTCAGTCACCTGGCACAAAAGCTCAAATCTATTTCTTTTAGATCCAATAGCTGAAGCATACATTACGTCTACCAATTCTTCCTTTGGAATACTTCTTAAATAATCTTTTTCTATTCCTTTCCCCACACCCACAGCAAACATTTTAAATTCACCTACAATTTCCCACTGAGTCAGGAAAAGCCTCAGTCTTGCTCAACTGAGACCTTTTTAAACCCACTCTTACTGGATCAAAGCTGGCCCTTGCATTTAAACTGCTTTAGGCCTCTAATGTTTCCTGTGCCAATCCATGCTGCATGCTAACACCTGGTTAAGATTTCAAAAGGCATTTATCATGTCACCATCCTGGCAGGCCCCTGAAATGGCAACTCTAAACCTCATACTAGATACTAAACACCCTTCACAATCTGTCAACAACGTACCTTTCACCTAAACCTCTGCATCCCCCACACATCATCTATTCAGCCTGTCACATGTACTTGCTCTTTTCCAAAACAGCAAGTCTCTGAATAATAGCCCCACACCTCCCCTATCTTCTTTGCAATTTAAAAGATCAAAAATCCAGCTTCAAATTCCACTTTATCTATGAAGCATTCCTTCACCCATCTCTAAAAAGAAAAGTGCAGTTAAGCTTTAAGTCACTCACTAGACATTTTGCCAAATTCGGGATCCAGTTATACACTGAAGTGATGTTGTCTCCAAAATTAGATTGCAAACTTGAGATATAATGACATACGTTCCCACATCAAGCCTATAGTGGAGAACTGGGCAATAATAATTTCTATCTTTAATTCCACAAAATAAAAAGATCTCCCTAAAGCATTTGCGTGAGAATAACTAGACCACAGCATATTATCATGAAACCACTTTCCTAAGGACAAATAAATGCTTAAAAGTTTAACTTAGTCTGTGAGAAGACATAAGAGATGGTTTGTACAATGTAGGCAGGTGCCACACACCCAGGAGTGTGCAATCATGTATCTGATAAGGCTGCTAAATGGGAACATTATCAACATTAGACTTAGGGGGTTCCTAAACGTTCTCGAAGAATTAAAATGACTGTGTAAATAAAACCAAAGGAACCCAAAACTTGTCTCTACAAAATATAAGTACAGAATACAAGTACAGGAATTTGCACAGTACTCCTTCAAACAAAAACAAACTGTGTCTCAGGTTTAAGTGGGAAACCTCTCTCTGTTCCACAGCACTTGGAACACTAGTCAGAAAACTGGAAGAATTTAGTCACTGCAGCAGAAACATTCCAGTGGCAATGGTTCTGTCTTTCTAAATAATGCGTTCACAATGCAGTCATGTTGGAATTAAATAAAACTGCATCATTGCTCAACTTGAGCCCTTGACAATGACAGAATCAAGCGAACAAGTTCACTGTATATACACCAAATCTATTCAATCCCTGTGAGAGTTTCATTTTGTCACTTCAAAAGAATCAAATTAGTACTTACTGTCGGCAGATGAGTTGAGTTCTGTCTTAATCTTAGATTTTTCAAGATCTTCTTTATATTCTTTCTTAAGCAATTTTACTATCTTTTTGCTGTAACTTGATTTCTTCACTTTGAAAACTTCTTCATTTTCTTTAAAAAATAAACAAAATCTGTAGCAACTATTTTCATTCAATATTTTCCATTCTAACTTTTGAATTCTTCTAAATATACTCAAACATTCCAAATCATTACACAAGTTGAAATTACTTAAAATCCGTAATCGGCTTCTAAAAACTGAATCAACTTCATAATCTGGAATAAAATGCCAATCTGAGACTTTTTAAAGGCATAACACATGTAACTGCACAAAGTTCTGTGTTCTACTGTCTTTCTTAAATCATTTATTTCAGGAGAGGAAAAGAGATCTTCAAAAAAGCACCTAATTATCAAATTCTTAAGGTATCTTAAATAAAATATCCAAAATCAAAAGGTGCTAGTTTACAGACCTGTCAAGACTGAGTAACTCTATAACCCATCACACACGGACACAGTTATTTCAAGACCAAGCTGAGAGCTAATCAACTTTTCAAAAGTAAATTTCGATGGTGTATCCATCATCTTTGATTTGAAAACTTTAAACGTCAATGCAAACACTTTACCAAGCTGTCCCTACATCAGCGAAAACGAAAATGTGACTGTACTCCTGGCAAACTTCAGAAACTGCCTATTACTGGAAACAAGAAAACATCGCGCATCAAGATGCAAGTCAGATTTCCAAAAGTCTTAAATTCTTTTTTCATAACATAGACTTAACTGGATTATACAAACATACACTCAACAACTGGGGAAGTAAAATGATAGAAGGCTCATCTACGATCAGAAATCTAAATCCACTGTAGCCTGGCCCCTCACACCAGATTGGATAAACCGCCTTGAATTACCATTACACCGTCTCTTTTCACCATCCAAATGTTAATGCGAGTTAAGGTCGCACATTTGTACCCCTATTTGCTTTTACAGGGAAACTGAGGATCGGAAACAGGATCGGCGATCGCCAAGGGCTGGCCCAAAGTGACTCGGAACCAGAGCTTCAACTATAGGCTTCTCTTTCCAGACCTAGCACTCCTCTTGACACACTAAGCCTTTCTGGTCAAGGATGTCTGACCAGGGCGAGCATACCAAGAGGCGTGGGCACGGGGACCTACGGAAGGCCCGGAGAACGTGCCCAGGGCAGTCCAGGGAGCCATCTAATAGAGCAGTCTGGTTCTCCCTAAAACACAGCGGCTAGGAACGAGGCAGGACAAGGAGACACTGAATTTCCAGGTGAAAAAAAACTCAGAATGACTGATCTTAGGTCCCCATCCCCTCGGGACAGGAGATGCTCGGGAGGCCGGCGAGGAGGAGGCGGTAGTTAAGAGAAGGCCGGCGGCGGCGCGGGAACACATCCCCCACACCGGCCCCCCCACCGGCCCCCCCACCCTGCCTGCGCAGAAGGCCGGAGGCGGGGGAAGACGTGCAGCGGGTCGGGGCGGGAAGAAGCGACTGGGTTCCCGGGGCGGGGGGCGGGGATGCTGAGGCTGGGAGCGTCCTGGGAACGCAGGGACCCGCGGTGGAGGCCTAGCTAGGATAGAGATCCCGGGGTCCGGGGGGCCCCCCGAGGCGCGGCGGTTTACCTTCGTCCTCGTCCTGGAAGCTGAGCAGGCTGGCCCGGGGCACCTCTTTGTTCTCGCGCGGCCTCTTGCGCGGCTTCAGCCCGTTGCCGGGCTCCAAGCCGCCGGGGAGGCAGCCCCCGGCCTCTGTCCCCGAGGTCAGCGCGGCCGGCGGCGGCGGCGGCGGCCCCGGGCCCAGCAGGGACTCGCCCGCGGGGGCCCTGTCGCCTCCGCCGCCGCCGGGGCCCGGGCCGGGGCCAGGCTCCTCGCCGGTGCCAGGCGGCGGCGGCAGCAACGGTGGGGGCTCCTGCTCCTCATCGCGCTCTCGCTCCTCCTCCTCCGAGTCATTCCGCTTGCGCACGTTCACCCGCCGGGCCTTTCGGAACATTGCCCCGCGTCCCGCACGGCGCTCTCACACACACACCAGCCGGCTCCCAACTCAGCCGCCCCGGCAGCGCCGAGCTCGCGACAGCGCACGCGCGATCTCCCCGGGAGTCCAGCCGGGCTCCTAGTTTCCCTTTCCCAGCTACCGCGCACCGCGGGGAGCGCGCAGGCGCTCACGCGCTCAAAGATTGGAGAGAACTCCTCCCCTCTCGCGAGAACGTCAGTTTTGTTTTGTTCCCCACCCCCCCATCCCGACCCCACCCGCGGCGTCCCCCTGTCGGCCCGGAGGACTATTGGAACGGAACTCTGGGAGTCCGGAGCCGTCCGGCCGGTCACAAAGAGAATCATAGAGACGAGAGGAAAGAGTCAGCCCCGGGTGCTGCAGTGCGTCTCCCTCACTGACGTAGTCACGCGAGGAAACCTCCCGACAAGCGCTGGGAGGAGCAGATAGTGAAGGAGGAGACGGGGGAAAGGCGGAGAAGTAGTGGGGAGGGAAGGAGGAGATCCAAGGTGGAACGGGAGGAGGTAGGGAGGAGCTGGAAGTGGAATCCCAAGGGTGCGATATTTTTTCTTGAGACTGAATTGAGTGAAGTGAAATGAAGGTCGCTCAGTCGTGTCCGACTCTCTGCGACCCCTTGCACTGTACAGTCCATGGAATTCTCTAGGCCAGATTACTGAGCCGTGATGTATTAATATGCCTAACCTTATTAGTACGTCATATTTCTACACCTTCATGATTTAAGAGCACTTTCAAAAAGACGGAGTGTCATATAGGATAAAATGTTATTTGGCCTTTTTTTTTT
The DNA here is from genome assembly GCF_055505025.1 of Bos grunniens. Lineage (NCBI taxonomy): Eukaryota > Metazoa > Chordata > Mammalia > Artiodactyla > Bovidae > Bos > Bos grunniens. The sequence continues at coordinate 154,675,094 of NC_141165.1, forward strand.
TTTTTTTTTAGCACCTTTCCCTCTATTACAATGAAAGCAAAAGTGTCCTTGATTTTTTCAAAAGAAGGCCAGGTTTGCTAGCCGTTCCTCAACTTGGCTGATTTCAGAAACAAGTGTAGGAAAAAATCGACGTAGCGAGACACATTTCAGACATGTCACAGAGGTAACCCTTTAAACTGGCAAGGGCACATTGACTCTGAAGTTGAGTTCACCTACTTTCTCACTGTGTCACCGAATGTAGGGCCTTCTCCTTCGCCTATGTGCCTATATGTGAATTTTCTTGTTTCAAAATTGAAAAGGTTACAAGAGGTATTCACATCCATTTCTAGGCACTTTCCAGTTCGCTGGCAATGTTGAACGTTTTGTGATCCTCCAGAGGACTTCTCAATTAAATGCACCCATTCCCGTCCATTTTAGTTCACTGATTCCTAAAATGTTGGTGTTGACTCTTACCGTCTCCTGCTTGACTAAATCTAATTTACCTTGATTCATGGACCTAACATTATAGCTTCCTCTGCAATATTGTTCTTTACAGTATCAGACTTTACTTTCACCACCAGACACATCCACAACTTAGCTACATTTCCACTTTGGCCCGGCCTCTTCATTCTTTTTGGAGTTATTTCTCTGCTCTTCCACAGTAGCCTATTGGACACCTACTGACCTGGGGAGCTTATCCTTCAGTGTCATATTTTTTTTTGTTTTTTCATACTGTTCATGGGGTTTTCGAGGCAGGAATACTGAAGTGGTTTGCCATCCCCTTCTCCAGTGGACTGTTTTCTCAGAACTCTCCACCATGAGCTGTCAAGTCTTGGGTGGCCCTCAGGTGGCTGTCAGCATGTTATGGCTGATAGCATCCTTGAGAACAAGACTGTTACCTGTGTGATGATTTTGGTTAGCTTTGTGTGATCCTGGTTTTCTGGAGGGTGTGGGATTATAGTTCTTGCTTCCTGGTGGGAGAGACTGGTTGTGGGAAAATCTGGGTATTGCTCTGGTGGTTAGGGCCATGCTCAGTAAAGCTTTAATCCAATTGTCTGCTGATATTTGGATCTATGCTATGTTAGTTATGCCCTGATGCAACTCAATACTGGAGTCTACAGGCTCTATGGTAGAACTACTGGCAACCTTCAAAAAGGACTTATGCCAATACATGCCTCCCAGGATTGCTGCTGCCGGTGACCCTGTCCCCCAGGCAGGCTACTGCCAACCCATACCGCTGCAGGAGCTCTTCAACGCTGACAGGCGGATCTATCTCAGTCTTTAGTGGGATCACAGGAATTTAATTCACACCATTATATTTATTACTGTGGGCAAAAATCCCTTAGAAGAAATGGAGTAGCCCTCATGGTCAGTAGAAGAGTCTGAAATGTAGTACTTGGATGCAATTTCAGAAACAACAAAATGATCTCAGTTCGTTTCCAAGGCAAACCATTCAGTATCACAGTAATCCAAGTCTGCACCCCAACCATTGAGGCTGAAGAAGCTGAAGTTGATTCTTTCTATGAAGACCTACAAGACCTTCTAGAACTAACACCAAAAAGAGATCCTTTTCATCATAGGGGGTTGGAATGCAAAAGTAGGAAGTCAAGAGATACCTGGAGCAACAGGCAAGTTTGGCCTTGGAGTACAAAATGGAGCAGGGCAAAGGCCAAGAGAACACACTGATCATAGCAAACACGCTTTTCCAACACAAGCGACAACTCTGCACATGGACATCATCAGATGCTCAATAGAAAGTGGAAGTGAAGTCGCTCAGTCCTGTCCGACTCTTCGAGACCCCATGGACTGCAGCCTACCAGGCTCCTCCATCCATGGGATTTTCCAGGCAAGAGTACTGGAGTGGGGTGCCATTTCCTTCTCCAGGGGATCTTCCTGACCCAGGGGTCGAACCTGGGTCCCCTGCATTATAGGCAGACGCTTTTACCGTCTGAGTACCAAAACCAGATTAATTATATTCTTTGTAGCCAAAGATGGAGAAGCTCTATACAATCTGCAAAACCAAGACTGGGAGCTTACTATGGCTCAGATCATGAGCTCCTTATTGCAAATTCAGACTTAAACTGAAGAAAGTAGGGAAAGCCACTAGACCATTCAGTTCAGTTCAGTTCAGTTCAGTCACTCAGTCGTGTCCGACTCTTTGTGACCCCATGAATCGCAGCACACCAGGCCTCCCTGTCCATCACCAACTCCCGGAGTTCACTCAGACTCATGTCCATCGAGTCAGTGATGTCATCCAGCCATCTCATCCTCTGTCATCCCCTTCTCCTCCTGCCCCCAATCTCTCCCAGCATCAGAGTCTTTTCCAATGAGTCAACTCTTCGCATGAGGTGGCCAAAGTACTGGAGTTTCAGCTTTAGCATCATTCCTTCCAAAAAAATTCCAGGGCTGATCTCCTTCAGAATGGACTGGTTGGGTCTCCTTGCAGTCCAAGGAACTCTCAAGACCAATACCACAGTTCAAAAGCATCAATTCTTTGGTGCTCAGCTTTCTTCACAGTCCAACTCTCACATCCATACATGACCATTGGAACAACCATAGCCTTGACTAGATGACCTTTGTTGGCAAAGTAATGTCTCTGATTTTCAATATGCTATCTAGGTTGGTCATAACTTTTCTTCCAAGGAGTAAGCATCTTTTAATTTCATGGCTGCGGTTACCACCTGCAGTGATTTTGGAGCCCAAAAAAATAAAGTCTGACACTGTTTCCACTGTTTCCCCATCTATTTCCCATGAAGTGATGGGACCAGATGCCATGATCTTAGTTTTCTGAATGTTGAGTTTTAAGCCAACTTTTTCACTCTCCTCTTTCACCTTCATCAAGAGGCTTTTTAATTCCTCTTCACTTTCTGCCATAAGGGTGGTGTCATCTACATATCTGAGGTTATTGATATTTCTCCCGGCAATCTTGATTCCAGCTTGTGCTTCTTCCAGCCCAGCGGTTTCTCATGATGTACTCTGCATATAAGTTAAATAAGCAGGGTGACAATATACAGCCTTGATGTACTCCTTTTCCTATTTGGAACCAGTCTGTTGTTCCATGCCCAGTTCTAACTGTTGCTTCCTGATCTGCATACAAATTTCTTAAGAGGCAGGTCAGGTGGTCTGGTACTCCCATCTCTTTCAGAATTTTCCACAGTTTATTGTAATCCATACAGTCAAAGGCTTTGGCATAGTCAATAAAGCAGAAATAGATGTTTTTTCTGGAACTCTCTTGCTTTTTTGATGATCCAGCGGATGTTGGCAGTTTGGTCTCTGGTTCCTCTGCCTTTTCTTAAACCAGCTTGAACATCTGAAAGTTCACGGTTCACATATTGCTGAAGCCTGGCTTGGAGAATTTTGAGCATTACTTTACTAGCATGTGCTACTACTGCTGCTGCTAAGTCACCTCAGTCGTGTCTGACTCTGTGCGACCCCATAGAGGGCAGCCCACTAGGCTCCCCTGTCCCTGGGATTCTCCAGGCAAGAACACTGGAGTGGGTTGCCATTTCCTTCTCCAATGCATGAAAGTGAAAAGTGAAAGTGAAGTCGCTCAGTCATGCCCGACTCTTAGCCACCCCATGGGCTGGAGCCTACCAGGCTCCTCCATCCATGGGATTTTCCAGGCAAGAGTACTAGAATGGGGTGCCATTGCCTTCTCCAACTAGTATGTGAGGTGAGTGCAATTGTGCGGTAGTTTGAGCATTCTTTGGCATTGCCTTTCTTTGGGATTGGAATGAAAAGTGACCTTTTCCAGTCCTGTGGCCACTGCTGAGTTTTCCAAATTTGCTGGCATATTGAGTGCAGCACTTTTGCAGCATCATCTTTCAGGATTTGAAATAGCTCAACTGGAATTCCATCATCTCCACTAGCTTTGTTCGTAGTGATGCTTTCTAAGGCCCACTTGACTTCACATTCCAGGATATCTGGCTCTAGGTGAGATCACACCATCATGATTATCTGGGTCTGACCTAAATCAAATCCCTTATGATTATACAGTAAAGGTAATGAATAGATTCAGAGGATTAAATCTTATAGAGCGCCTAAAGAATTATGGATGGAGGTTTGTAACATTATACAGGAGGTGGTGACCAAAACCATCCCAAAGAAAAATGCCATAAGGCAAGTGGTTGTCTAAAGAAGCCTTACAAATAGCAGGAGAAAAGAAGTGAAAGGCAAAGGAGAAAGGAAAAGTATACCCAACTAAATGCAGAGTTCCAGAGAATGGCAAGGAGAGATAAGATAGCCTTAAGTGAACAATGCAAAGAAATAGAGGAAAATAATAGAATGGGAAAGACTAGAGATCTCTTCAAGAAAACTGGAGATTCCAATGGAACATTTCCTACAAAAATGGGCTCAATAAATGACAGAAACGGCAAGGACCTAACAGAAACAGAAGAGATTAAGAAGAGGTGGAGAGAATACACAGAACTGTACAAAAATGTCTTAATGACCCAGATAAACACGATGGTGTGGTCACACGCCTAGAGCCAGACATCCTGGAGTGTGAAGTCAAGGGGGCCTTAGGAAGCATCACTATGAACAAAGGTAGTGGAGGTTATGGAATTCCAGCTGAGCTATTTCAAATCCTAAAAGATGATGCTGTGAAAGTGCTGCACTCAGTACACCAGGAAATGTGGAAAACTCAGCAGTGGCCACAGGACTGGAAAAGTCAGCTTTTATTCCAATCCCAAAGAAAGGCAATGCCAAAGAATGTTCAGATTACCGTGTGGTTGCACTCATTTCACATTCTAGCAAAGTAATGCTCAAAATCCATCAAGCTGGGCTTCAGCAGTATGTGAACCAAGAACTTGCGGATGTAAAAGCTGAATTTAGACAAGGCAGAGATCAAATTGCCGACATCTGTTGGGTCATAGAAAAAGTAAGAGAGTTCCAAAAAAGAAAAAACATCTACTTCCATTTCATTGACTACGCTAAAACCTTTGACTATGTGTATCACAACAAACTGTGGAAAATTCTTAAAGAGATGGGAATATCAGACGACTTCATCTGTCTCCTGAGAAACCTATATGTAGGACAAGAAGCAACAGTTGGAACCAGACATAGAACAATGAACTGGTTCAAAATTGGGAAAGGAGTACAAAAAGGCTGTAAATTGTCATCCTACTTATTTAACTTATATGCAGAGTACATCATACAAAATTCTGGGCTGGATGACTCACAAGTTGGAATCAAGATTGCCAGGAGATATATCAATAACCTCAGATACGCAGATGACACCACCCTTATGGCAGAAAGCAAAGAGGATCTACAGAGCCTCTTGATGAAGGTGAAAGAGGAGAGTGAAAAAGCTGGCTTAAAACTCAATATTCAAAAAACAAAGACCATGGCATCTAGTCCCACACTTCATGGCAAATAGATGGGGGAAAAGTGAAAACAGTGACAGATTTTATTTTCTTGGGCTCTAAAATCACTGCAGATGTTGATGGCAGCCATGAAGTTAAGACACTTCCTCCTTGGAAGAAAAGCTATGACAAACCTAGACAGCATATTACAAACAGAGACATCACTTTGTCAACAAAGGTCTGGATAGTCAAACCTATGGTTTTTCCAACAGTTGTGTACAGATGTGAGAGTTGGACCATAAAGAAGGTTGAGTGTTGAAGAATTGATGCTTTTGAATTGTAGTGCTGGAGAAGACTCATCTTCTTGAGAGTCCCTTGGTCTGCAAGGAGACCAAACCAGTCACTCCTAAAGGAAACCAACCCTGAATATTCACTGGAAGGACTGATGCTGAAGATGAAGTTCCAGTACTTTGTCCACCTGATTTGAAGAGCCAACTCATTGGAAAAAACCCTGATGCTGGGAAAGATTGAGGACGGGAGAAGGGGGCGGCAGAGGATGAGGTGGTTGGATGGCATTACTGACTCAGTGGCCATGAGTTTGAGCAAACTATCGGAGATAGTGAAGGACAGGGAAGCTTGACATGCTTCAGTTCATGGAGTCACAAACAGTCGGACACATCTTAGTGATGGAACAACAAGAGATATTCTTTGAACATAAAAATGAAGATGTGTATTTTATGAATTATCTTTTTTTAATACAATGTGTAACTTACTTTTTTAGTCTAACATACATTGGACATCAGTTCATATCTGTTCATAAAGTGTTGTCCCTTCTACCAACCTGTATAGTGATCCATTGTTCAAATGTACCATAATTTATTAATATTTAAGTAGTTTCGTAAGAATTGGTATTAATGTTTTTTCCAGTCTTGCTATGATAATCAATACTGTGATGAAAAGCTTTGAAAAATGGTCATGAGTAGGATGAATTGGTATTGAAATTACTAGATCCACAGGTGTGCATTTGTAATTTTGCCAATTCTAAGCCGCTCTCTATAGCAGCATGCAATTTAAAAAAAAAATTTTTTTTTTAATGTAATTGTTGTTCAGTTGCTAAGTCACGTCCAAGTCTTTTGCAACCCCGTGGGCTATAGCCTGCCAAACTCCTCTGTCCATGGGATTTCAGGCAAGAATACTGGAATGGGTTGCCATTTCCTTCTCCAGGGGACCTTCCTGATCCAAAGATCAAACCCACATCTCCTAATTACAGGCAGATTCTTTACCACTAAGCCACCAGGGAAATACAAATGAAGTCACCTGACATATAATATTATATTGGTTTCACGTGTACAACAGAATGATATAATATTTACATATATTGAAAAATGATCACAAGAGTTTAGTTAACTTTCATCACGTGTAGCTACAGAGTTTTTGTCTTGCCATGAGCACTTTTAAGATCCATTCTCTTAGCAACTTTCAAATATGTAATATAGTATTTTTCTGTAATATAGTATTTTTTACCAAATCAAGTTATATTTTATCACTACATTCCCATGACTTATATACGTTTTAACCCCATTCATTCATTTCGCCCACTCCCAACCATGCCAGTTTGTACTCCTACCACAGTGTCTGTTTGCCTACACCATTCTGTCAAAATTTCACTTGAGATTTAAGTTGCAGGCTGAAGTAAAATATTCCAAGCTCAAGATTTCATACACAACTGGCTCTTTTCACTGGTTTTCTTTGATTGCATTTGAAATCTGCCCACCCGTGACTCACTTTTGAAAGCTAGAAAGATGATCTAGGCTGAGAGTGTCCTCTGTAACATTTTCTTCCAGTTAGTAGAGAAAGTTAATAACATCTGGCTTCCATTCTACTCGCATTACTCTAAGTTCTTATATTCTGGCTGTTCAGCATTAAGTTCTGATTCCAGCAGAGTGTTTCGTTGGTGAAATTGAACTCCAGTTCTCATCACAAAAGCTTCAAATTGTGCCTGGTCAGCCTGTAGACACCAGTGCCAGTGCCAAAAGACAAATTTGCAGTAACATGATTAGGACAGAGGTAAGAAAGATAAGGTTCAGAGCAGACTGTGTTAATATCTTGGCCTGAAACTTCAAAACGGTCTTCCAGTATGAAAGTGATGATTAAATATGGATAGAGAGGAGAATGTTGGTTGTTTTAAATCAAGCTAACAAATAAAAAGCCACGATGTATTTATAACTTTTATAATCTACCTATTCAGATAATTGAAGGGCAAAGTTAAAGATTCAGAAGTTATCTTGCTGCTAACACAAGTCAAAGGCCCTTCTAGAGATTACAGACCTTGTGGAAATTAAATTCCTGAAACAGAAGAGCTGCTTTCATCGCCTGTCGGCCAGTATATGATCTGAAACTAATTATTTTATAAACTGCTCTGTGCACTGAGTATTAAACTGACTGTTTACAGCATAGCATCACTATTTAATGTTGGAGTGTTTTTAGACAAACACCGCTTTCATAGAATGCTTGCGTCCATCATTTTGTTTGAATCAGTTCAGTGCTTTTTTAAGAAAATAAATTTTGTTGTATTTTTTGATCACGTGGACCATTTTGAGAGTCTTTCTTGAATTTTTTGTTTATATTGCTTCTGTTTTACGCTTCATTTTTTAGCTGTGAGCCCTGTGGGATCTTAGCTCCTCGACCAGGGATCGAACCCACACCCCCTCATCAGAAGGCAAAGTCTTAGTTGGACTGCCAGGGAGGTCCCCAGTGATTTTTTTTTTTCTTAATTAGAGTGTAATTACAGTACTGTGACAGTTTTTGCCATTCATCAACATGAGTCAACATTAGATATACCTATGTCCCCTCCCTCTTGAAACCCCCCCTTCCCATCCCTCTCCTCTAGGTTGTCACACAGCACCAGCTTTGGGTTCCCTGTGTCATACCTCGAATGCCCACTGGCTATCTTTTTTACATATGGTAATGTATGTTTCCATGCTATTTTCTCATATCATCCAACCCTCTCCTTCCCCCACTGTGTCACAAAATATCGGTGTCTCCTTTGGTACCCTGCCAGTAGGATCGTCAGTACTATCTTTCTAGATTCCATGTATATGCATTAATACATGATATTTGTCTTTCTCTTTCTGACTTACTTCCCTCTGTGTAATAGGCTCTAGGTTCATCCACCTCATTTGGACTCAAACGTATTCCTTTTTATAGCTGAGTAATATTCCACTGTGCATATGTGTCATACCCAGTGCTTTTTAAAGTTACCTTTCCAAGCAATAATCCCAATTAGTTTTTTTTTCTACTAAATTGTGACTCTGCATGGAATAACTGACCCATGATTTCAGACAAAATAGGCAAACCACTTTTGTTTTGTTTGCCAACTCAGTATTAGACTCTGTAACCTGAGACGATGATTACCAAATGTAGCTCTGTGAGCCCGTGAAGTTTTCCCTAGTCAGTTGCCAAATGAGAAGCACACGAACAGTCTGCTCATGTATAGTAGCCAGATGTCTCTTATCAGGGGGGAGAAAATGGTGCTTTGTTCTGAGGTCATCTTCCTCCTTCCATACTAAGATACTAAAATCTCTTTCCTTAAATGAAATAATGATGATGGTATATTTTGTTTGTTTTCATACCCTTATTTGACAAACTGAAAAGTAGTGAAAGCTATAAGTCCCCCCAAATTGTTTGTTATATCTAAAAATTTTATGTGGCATGCAAAATCTAATAGTCTAGGAATTCCTGGTCTACAAATTTTTCCTTTCTTCCTAAATAACTCAAGAATTCTATTCTGGGGGGCAAAAAGCTGGAGAAAACATTTAATTATTTCATTAAATTTCTTGTCCTTGATTTAGCGAAGACAGTTTTGCATTAACTTAATGTAAAATGTAAGCTTCCTGGGGGAGGAGATTTTGTTTGTTTGTTTGTTTTTTTCACTGCTAGCTTCACAGTCCTTCCCAGGTGGCTCAGTGGTGAAGAATCCGCTGGCAATGCAGGAGAGGCAGGTTCCATCTCTGGGTTGGGAAGATCCTCTGGAGAAGGAAATGGCAACCCACTCCAGTGTTATTCATGCCTTTTCATACTGTTCATGGGGTTCTCAAGGCAAGAATACTGAAGTAGTTTGCCATTCCCTTCTCCAGTACTTTGGCCACCTGATGCAAGAAGCTGACTTATTGGAAAAGAACCTGGTGCTGGGAAAATGTGAGGGCAAAAAGAGAAGGGAGAACAGAGGATGAGGTGGTTGGATCGCATCATCGACACAATGGACATGAGTTTGAACAAACTCCGGGAGATAGTGAAGGACAGGGAACCCTGGCGTGCTGAGTCCACGGGCTCACAGAGAGTCAGCCACAACTTAGTGACTGAATAATAACAAATCATTTTGTCTGATTTAGTGTTTTATATCTTCCGGTGTTAGTATGTCAACAAGTACAATTCATAATCATAGTACCATGTGATATTTATATTACATTCACAATAAACTCTTTATAAATACATCTAAGGACTATACAACCAATACAGAAGCAAAAATAGCTATGCATCCTTTCTAAGAGAATTCACCTCTATTAGCTCAAAATCGTTCAGACATTGTTGTCTTTCCTTCTTGGGGAAAAAGTCAAAAGCAGATACCTTATCAAAGACAACAGAGTTACATGTATCTCTTTTGGGAGGAAAGATGAAGGAATGTGTCTTTTTTCTGTGCTATTTAATTTTACTCCAGGGCAGCAAAATTGCGCAAGAAATACAGAGTAACAGTATGGTATGATTACAGAGCGAGGCATCAAATCAAGCTTTGAATTTTTCAGGTCTTTTAAAATATCCTGTTTGCTTGTTTATTTTTGGTTGCACTAGGTCTTCACTGCTGCTTGTGGACTTTCTCTACTGCAGTGAGGGGGGGCTACACTCTAGCTGCGGTTCATGAGCGTCTCATCCTGGTGGCTTCTCGTATTGTGGATCACGGGCTCTAGAGTGTTCTGGCAAGCAGAATCTTCCTAGACCAGGGATCAGACCTGTCTCTCCTGCACTGGCAGGCAGATTCTCAATCACTGGACCACCAGATAAGTCCCCAAGCTCCAAATTTTTGAAAAAATGAAGTGGACTTTTAAAAATAACCTTTGAAAGTATTAGTTGCTTAGTCCTGTCCGACGCTTTGCTTCCCCGTGGACTGTAGCCCACCAGGCTCATCTGTCCATGGGATTCTCCAGGCAAGAATACTGGAGTGGGTAGCCATTCCCTTCTCCAGGGGATCTTCCCAACCCAAGGAATGAACCCAGGTATCCTGCATTGCAGGCGAATTGTTTACCATCTGAGCCACTAGGGAAGTCCCTTATCTAATTATAAAAGTGCTACCTGCATTACTACATTTTAGAAATTTTGAAAATGCAGAACAATACAAAGAAGGAAATAATTGTTATTAATCTTAACACTTAATTTTTGGAGCATTTCTTTCCAGAATTATTTTATGAACATTCACTCTCTCATTCTTCATGTTTTCAACATTCCAGTGCAACTTCTACTTGGAGTTAGTTCTCTAACCTCCTCACTCTAATCTTATCATAAGGACTGCATCTTGGACTGCAACTTGCATCTTCTCCAAGTTACTAGGGAGTTACTTGGCATCTTCCTTGGTAAAACTTTCAACTCATTCCAACTTCTCAATGAAGAAGGAAATGGCAACCCACTCCAGTACTCTTGCCTGGAGAATCCCATGGAGGGAGGAGCCTGGTAGACTACAGTCCATGGGGTCGCAAAGAGTCGGACACGACTGAGCGACTTCTCTTTCACTTTGGTAAAACTTCACTTCCATCTTCTAGTTTGTCTATTCCACCTCCAGTCCAGAATCCATCACCTTTCACTGCCCATTCTCTTCCTCCTGCCTTTGTTTCCTGCCTCATCCAGATTGGATTTCATGGGGACAAGATTATAGTCACTCCCTTCCGACAAGCTCAGCTTCCTTCCCCTCTCCTGCTTTGTTGTTGTTGTTTAGTCCTGTCCAACTCTTTGCCACCGCATGGACTGCAGCAGGCCAGGATTCCTTGTCCTTCATCATCTCCTGGAGTTTGCTCAAACTCATTGAGCTGGTGATTCAGTCCAACCATCTCATCCTCTGATCTCATCCTCTCATCCCTTCTCTTCCTGCCTTCAATCTTTCCCAGCATCAGGGTCTTTTCCAATGAGTTGACTCTTTCCATCGGGTGGCCAAAGTATTGGAGTTTTAGCTTCAGCATCAGTACTCCCAATGAATATTCAGAGTTGATTTCCTTTAGGATTGAATGGTTCGTTGTACTCATTCAGAAAAACCCTAGCCACAGCTGAGCCAGACTGTGGCCTTCTCTGTATCTGTCCCTGGTTAGTTAACTTTCCAGATTTCCTCTTAAATTAACTGAAGACATCAAATGGACACTAAATACATTATTTTTTATTATTATTTGTATGTGGGTCTCTGTCTGAATCAGGCAGATGAAGTAGTCAAATAATGCATAAGTTTATATAGGATTTTAATAATATAATCAGTGAGCTCAAATATATAGATTAATAAAATTATGTTCTCTCCAAACAGAGACTATTTAATTACCCATGGCATCTGTGAAACATTTATAAATATCAATCATTAACCTGGGTAAACAAATAACTGAACAAATTCTTCAAAACAGAGATTTTTACAGGGAACGTTCTCCAACCAGAGAAAAAAGTTAAATGATGAGCCAAATCCAGGAAGCTGAATGACCCCTCCAATACAAAAAAAAAGTCTTAGCTATTTGGGAATTAATGAACAGTCATCTAAATCTCTAAATCAAAGGGGAAATAAGACATACATTATCTAAGATCTCTAGAAATTAATAAAAGTGTCATTTTTATGACACTTATAATGACATATAAAAGTGTCATTTCCCTATATGGTACATACCTAAAGGGGTACTCACAGAATAATGTATAACTTTAGCCCAGAGATAAATCCACGCACTTATGGACACCTTATCTTTGACAAAGGAGGCAAGAATATACAGTGGAGAAAAGACAATCTCTTTAACACGTGGTGCTGGAAAAACTGGTCAACCACTTGTAAAAGAATGAAACTAGAACACTTTCTAACACCATACACAAAAATAAACTAAAAATGGATTAAGATCTAAACGTAAGACCAGAAACTATAAAACTCCTAGAGGAAAACATAGGCAAAACATTCTCCGACATAAATCACATCAGGATCCTCTATGACCCACCGCCCAGAGTATTGGAAATAAAAGCAAAAATAAACAAATGGGACCTAATTAAACTTAAAAGCTTTTGAACAACAAAGGAAACTATAAGCAAGGTGAAAAGACAGCCTTCAGAATGGGAGAAAATAATAGCAAACGAAGCAACTGACAAAGAATTAATCTCAAAAATATACAAGCAAATCCCGCAGCTCAATTCCAGAAAAATAAACAACCCAATCAAAAAAATGGGCCAAAGAACTAACCAGACATTTCTCCAAAGAAGACATACAGATGGCTAACAAACACATGAAAAGATGCTCAACCTCACTCATTATCAGAGAAATGCAAATCAAAACCACAGTGAGGTACCATTTCACGCCAGTCAGAATGGCTGCTATCCAAAAGTCTACAAGCAATAAATGCTGGAGAGGGTGTGGAGAAAAGGGAACCCTCTTACACTGTTGGTGGGAATGCAAACTAGTACAGCCACTATGGAGAACAGTGTGGAGATTCCTTAAAAAACTGGAAATAGAACTGCCTTATGACCCAGCAATCCAACTGCTGGACATATACACCAATGAAACCAGAATTGAAAGAGACACGTGTACCCCAATGTTCATCACAGCACTGTTTATAATAGCCAGGACATGGAAGCAACCTAGATGTCCATCGGCAGATGAATGGATAAGAAAGCTGTGGTACATATACACAATGGAGTATTACTCAGCCATTAAAAAGAATACATTTGAAGCAGTTCTAATGAGGTGGATGAAACTGGAGCCTATTATACAGAGTGAAGTAAGCCAGAAAGAAAAACACCAATACAGTATACTAACACATATATATGGAATTTAGAAAGATGGTAATGATAACCCTATATGTGAGATAGCAAAAGAGACACAGATGTATAGAACAGTCTTTTGGACTCTGTGGGAGAGGGCAAGGATGGGATGATTTGGGAGAATAGCACTGAAACATGTATATTATCATATGTGAAATGGATTGCCAGTCCAGGTTCGATGCATGAGACAGGGCGCTCAGGGCTGGTGCACCGGGATGACCCAGAGGGATGGGTTGGGGAGGGAGGTGGGAGGGGAGTTCAGGATGGGGAACATATGTACACTGATGGCTGATTCATGTCAATGTATGGCAAAACCACTACAATATTGTAAAGTAATTACCCTCCAATTAAAATAAATAAATTCATATTTTAAAAAAGGAAAAAAATAAACTAAGTTTATAATTACACAAGTGAAAAGAAAAATATTCAGCCTCAGAAAAACAAAGAAAAAAAAACAGCAAAACAATTCAAAGAATGTGTATAGTAGAAATAGTCAAAGATAAAATGATTACTAATAAAAAATAAATTAGAAAATAAAATAAAACCCCAAACATAGGGATTACCAAGAAAAACTCAAGCTTAATTAAGGAACATACATATCCCCCAAAACTTTAACTATAAGTAGACATGACGAAGAGCCAAATTAATTGTGAGAAAATGTTGTATGGTACCCAGTGACAATACATTGGAAATTCTACAGAAAATGTATATTTTGGCAAAATACAAATTTCACAACTGATTTAAGAAGAATATAATGCTTTCAAATTGTGGTAATGGAGAAAACTCCTGAGGGTCCCTTGGAGAGCAAGGAGATCAAACCAGTCAATCCCAAAAGAAATCAACCCTGAATATCCACTGGAATATTGGACAGTAAAGCTCTAATATTTTGGCCACCTGATGCGAAGAGCTGACTCATTGGAAAAGACCCTGATGCTGGGAAAGATTGAAGGCAGGAGGAGAAGGGGACGACGAAGGATGAGATGGCTGGATGGCATCACCGACTCAATGGACACGAGTTTGAGCAGGCTCCAGGTGATGGTGAAGGACAGGAAAGCCTGGAGCGCTGCAATCCATGGGGTCACAAAGAGTCAGACACGATGTAGCGACAGAACAACAACAACAGCTCTTAACAAACCAATAAGCAAAGAAGTGGGAAAGTTTTGGAAGAGGTAAATAGATTTTGAGTTAATGACATGGGAATAATCATGTGTTTTTATCGTTTCCTGTTCCCATCACTCCAGAGAAATAATGGCAAAGTTTTAAAACATGTGAACATATGGCAATGAAGAGATCATGAGAGAGCCATCTGTACCTTTGGGATTTCAACAAATTTATCTGTCCCGTATTTTTAATGTTCCCTTGTTAACTTTACTTTCCCATAGAAAGAAAAGAAAGTGGAGTTGCTCAGTCGTCCAACTCTTTGCGACCCCATGGACTGTAGCCTACCAGGTTCCTCCGTCCACGGGATTTTCCAGGCAAGAATACTGGAGTGGGTTGCCATTTCCTTCTCCAGGAGATCTTCCCGACCCAGGGATTGAACCCGGGTCTCCTGCGTTGCAGGCAGACGCTTTAACCTCTGAGCCACCAGCTTTGCCAAACCATGAGATTATGATACACCTCTTCTCAAATCCTTCCTTCTATCCCCAGCTAATAACTAGCTAATCCTTTACCAACAATAGAGAAGCATTGGAGGGAACCACATCTACACACCCACTTTCATCTGTACTTCTCTTGGCTTCACTCAGGAAACTGAAAAAAGTGACCTTCTTCCTATCAAAGATGAATTTATCATTGTGTTCAGAATTTTTTTTTTTGTATTTGGAACATGAGTTGTTTTTTTTTAATTACGAAAACATAATAACACATTTATAGGAGACTCGGAAAATGCAGAGCAAGGTTACATATAGTTCCACTGTATACTAGTTACGTTTTTCTTGTTCGCTTGTTAAAGCATTGTTTTGGGTTGCATCGGGTCTTTGTTGCTTTGTGCAGTTGTGGTGGGCGGGGGCTGTCTCGCATGCGGTGCTCGGGCTTCTCGTTGCGGTGGCTTCTCCAGTTGGGGAGCAGAGGCTTCAGTAATTGCAGTGCGTTGTTGCAACTGCTTTGTTGTTGCAACAGTTGTTGCAACAGCCCCAACTGTTGCAGGGCTCAGCAGTTGCGACTCCTGGGCTCTAGAGCTCCGGTTCAGTAGCTGTGCACGCAGGCTTAGTTGCTCTGCAGCATGTGGGGTCTTCCAGGATCAGGGATCAAACCTGTGTCCCCTACATTGACAGGCAGATTCTTTACCACTGAGCCACCAGAGGGGACCCAAGAAGTATTTCTTGTAAGAATTACTTAAAACATATGTGAAAGAGCTCTGAAGCTATTAAAAGTCACCAAATGGAAGATATACACATTAAGATACTCATAATTTGTAGTATCAGTAAATTTTATACTTTATAAATAAAAATTATTAAAATTCCATTTGTTACATTTTCAGTAACTAATGACAGTAAATACATTTAATATTAATCTTTTCATCTATATCCTTCTTGCCATTCTTTCTCTCTCTTTTGTTTCCTTATTTATCTTTTTCTACCACTTTAATCTTACCTCTCACATACAATGTCAGTAATAAGGTCATCACATCTTTCTATTAAAATTGGTATCTTGGTCTTAGTTCTGGCCTAATTCAAGCACTGATATTATAGATGCATGCTAATTAGTCTGAATGGCCAAATCTCTCATCAGTTAAGCAAATGGAAACATTTCAGGTTATTTCAGCTATCTGGTGTTAAGGCTAAGAGAAAAATACGTGTTATTTCATGGTAGAACTATTTCTTACCATTACGGTATCATGCATTCAATACGTTCCAACTTTCTGCCTTCTGGGTTTAGGTGTTTGTACCATAATTGCCACAAATTCTTTATATCCCATTTTAGTGTGGAGTTGGGTTTCTGTGAAGGAAGATTTTCTTTGTCCAATGATGAGTCAGTTTAATTTTTTAAAATGGATACTATCTATAGAATAGATAACTGATGAGAACCCACTGTCCAGCACTGCGAACTCTCCTCTGTGCTTGCTGGTGACTTAAACGGGAGGAAATCCAAAAAAGGGAGGATACGTGTATCCGTTTGGTGATTCACTTTGCTGAGAGCAGAAGCTGACACAACTTTGTAAAGCAGCTATTCTCCAGGGAAAATTAATGAAAAATATTGCCTTGGTTCTTTGTATGAACACACATAAAAGCATTTTATGTTAACCCCATCATACAGAGTGTCTTCACTTTCCAGTCTTAAACTTCCAAATGGACTGAGCCCTAAAAATTCTTCTGTTAATTATCTATAAGTAATCTGGATGTATTTACCCACGCGAGTAGTGTTATAAAGGGGTTATTACATTCCCAGGCTAGCCCCTAATGTAGTCAAACACAGTTCCAGTGGTATTAATCTAAGCTCTGATTTCTGGAGCAGGAGGAGGAGGAGGGGAGGAACAGTGGGGAAGCTGTGTAGCTGGGCCAAAGGTAGGAGGTGGCAAGGCAAGAGAGGGAGAGAAGGGCTAGAGGGAGAGAGCATTCCCCGGATTTAGGCCTCTTTCTAAGCAACAAAAATCCCAAATGCACTTGGCTTTTGTGACTTCCCTCTCGGACCCTGATGTTCTTATTCAGCCCTAAGCTTCCACCATATCCGCCAGGCTTCAACCCTCCCCACCGGCACCACCCGCCACTCCCCGTCACTGAACACACTCACAAGACTTCCCTTTCTCAGTGTGAATGTGCTTTACAAGATGTTTGGAAAATACCAGTCTAAGAGGATCTAATCATTTTGAGGGGCTCCTTGTCCCAAAACCACTGAAGTCTGTCATTCTCTATGTAGGGGAATTCCAGCCTATGTAAGAACATGAAGGAGGGGAGAAAAAAGGCAATGTTTTGAAGGAAGATGCTTTTCTTTTTTTTAAGGGCTTCCTTGGTGGCTCAGATGGCAGATTGTAAAGAATCTGCCAGGAGACCCAAGTTTGATCCCTGGGTTGAGAAGATCCCCTGGAGAAAGAAATGGCTACATATTCCAGTGTTCTTGCCTAGAGAAGTCCATGGCTAGAGGAGCCTAGTGGGCTACAGTCCACTGGTTGCAGAGAGTGAGACAAGAATGGGCGACTAACACTTTCAGTTCCCTTTCAGTTTTTGAAAGTCTTTATTGAATTTGTTACACATTGCTTCTGTTTTATATTTTGGTTTTTTGGCCACGAGGCATGTGGGATCTTAGTTCCCTGACCAAGGATCAAATCGGCAGCCCCTGCATTGAAAGGCAAGTGTCAATCGCTGCATCACCAGCGAAATCTGGAAGACTCCTTTCTTTAGGGTTTATCCCCTCTGCTGAGCTGCACTAAGCAGTCCTTGGGGTGCACTGATCTGACATTTCCCTACCCTCCCTTAGTAGCAAAAACCTAGCCTCTAGCTGGCCCCCAACATATGTTTATAGACTGAATCAAGTAGGTTTTTAAAATTATTTTTATTTTGTTTTCCCAGGGCCAGGCGTGGGTGGAGCAGAGGGCTGGTTTTGTGTGAAAGGAGGCTGGAGGAGAAGTGAAGTTGAGGCTAGGAGTACCCATGACCTTGTTCACAGATCCCTTGTTGAGATGATCCAGCAGATGCCAAAGTCCCCGGAGGATGGGCACAGCTACGATGTTAGTAAATGAAGGTGACCACATAGCTTTTGTTGTTTAGAACTGGGAAGGTTTTAAGGTAGGAAAAGTAGGGGAAGTTGTTGGCCACGCTGGCAGAGTTTGCAACACTGTATGATTTTAAGGCGGACTCCCTGTTGAAGAGTGCCATGTCTAAGAAGGAGAGATACATACAGGTTTGCCAGCCTCGCTGTAACGTGGGCTTCTCTCTGGGTTCACTCTCCCCACCGTCGTGGATGAGCAAACTCTGTTCAGGGGAGGGATGCTTGGCCTCCGTGCTGACCCGAAGCCTCTTCAGACCGCAAATAGCCAGGTACTCAGTGGGGAGAGTGTTGGTACTGCACAGGGAAAGCTTCAGGTCCCGGACCAGCGTGAAGTTCAGCAGGAGCCCCAGCGCAGACGTGTCTGTGAACCAGATGGTCAGACGGTCACTGTAGCTCGTTTGCTCAACGGCAAGAGGCAGCACGGTTTTACAGCTGCACATCAGGTTGGCCAAACTGTAGTCACAGTCGCGGATGTCTGCTGAGCAGCTGCACTTCCGAATGGTGTTTTCCTTGGTGAAAATGAGCGTGCCGTTCCTCTGAGCTCTGGTGAAGCAGTTGAGTGCAAAGACGCCCAGCGCACCGATCAGAAAGAAGCTGTGCCCAGAAGGAGGTGCCATTCTCGTCTCAGCGCGGGCCAGCCAGGTTCCCCTTCATGAGCCGATTCATTGAAACTCACCTGAAAGAAAATAAGCAGTTTTGTTATCACAGCCTCTCCTTAGAAATGAGCAGCTTCTGGGAAAAAAAGGAACCCCCGAAATAACACGTCGTAAACTTTCTCACTTGCAGTTTCAGCAAAGGCAGGCGATGCTAGGAGCCCAAGTCCAGGGCATGCTGTTTTCTAAAAGCCTGGGGTGAGGATGGGGGGAGGCCAGCAACCAGGCCCCTGAAATCTGAAAAAGTGAGCTAGAAAACTCCCGGTAGTGTCTGTTGGTGGTGAGATGAACACGCCAATAAGCAAGCAAAGAGTAGATGCGGGGGGAGGAGACCCAGTGCATCCTGTCTGTGGATGGAGAATTGGAGTGATTGGAGGGTACTGTCTGTCTTATCCACTTAAGCACGCACATTCCCTCCTCCCCCTCAATATCTGACTTCCTGGAATTCAGGAGACAAGAGGTTTCTTGTTGGAATCAGCTACCCACGTGCTGTCTGTTAACGCAGCATGCATACCGATGATGAAACAGTTAATGGTAAACCTCAATGTCTAACTAGACAAACACGCTCCCCTCCCTCTTAGCGCTCTGTTTATACGACCGTTCATATTTTCCTGGTCTCCGAGACCAGGACTGTAGTCCACATTAACTGTGTCACTAGACAAGGAAAAGACCCACTGCACAGCAATTCATCACAGGGATCTTGATTTACCAACTCCTTTCCCCCAAACAAACCTTATCAATTGATTTAAATTTTTTTTATTTTTCAGTTGGTTGCACTGGGTCTTTGCTGCCTCATGGGCTCTCTCTCGTCGTGGCTAGCAGCGGATACTGCTCCTTCTAGCGCTCAGGCTTCTTGTAGCTGTGGCTTCACTTGTTACCAAGCACAGGCTCGAGTTCGCAGGCTCAGTAGCTGTGGCACGTGGGTTTGGTTGCTCGGCGGCATGTGGGATCTTCCCAGATCAGGGATCGAACCCCTGCCCCCTGCATTCACAGATGATTCCTATCCACTGTACCCCTAGGGAAGTCCTATGAACTGATTTCTCCAAAATGTGAAACAGTATGTAAACACTGTTAAATGATCAAATTAGGTAGGAACACATGCTGAATTGAAAGAGCAACCCTGATGTCCAACTTGGGTGAAAATGCCCTATGGGTGTCTGGCGTTTAATTGATGTGTGTGTGGTCTTCTTTTATGGTGTGATTGAAATGACACACGTTGTGAAAAAGGACACCAGATTCCAGTTTTTCACAAATAAGTAAATTTCCCCTGACTTAGCTGATGACCAAAGAGAGAAAACAATGTAATCCAGGGTATCTATCCATATGGCGGTGGGCACGGCAAGATGCTGGGAATGAGACCTCTGAACAGGATCTGGTGACAGCTCCCGCAGGAGGAGTGCTAAGGAGACACTGATGGAAAGTCAGTGCCCAAGGGGTTAAACATGTGTCCAGAGAAGATGGTGACAGTGGGAAAGAAGCTAGGCTGACCCGCACTGCTACAAGAGGGCAGCGCAGGTCAATGCAAAACCCAAGGGGGACAGAGCTAAGAGTGCTAGGGCGGGTACACAGGCAGCACAAGGCCATCAGAGGGAGCTGGAGGGAGGGTAAGGAGACGACGAACCGTCTCAGCCCAGTAAACCTGAACAGGAGGTGAGACGTCGGTTCACAGCTGTCATGACGTCATCCATCCATTCATCCAACAAATGCTCATGGGGAGCTTCCTAGGTGCAGGCACTTTGCTAGCCCTGGGGATACAGCGCAGAATGAGAAAACGAACAAAGAGCTCGATGGGACTTGATTCTGCTTCCAGTGCCCAAGGTGGGCCAGGCCTGCGCGTGAGGACCGGAGGCTGGGAGAGTGAAGGGGGCAAAGGCAGGAGTCAGGTAAGGCCAATCAGAAGATACAAAAGGAAACAGAACCTGGATCCTGCCCCGAGGGCACCTATGCACAAGAGGAAGATAAAGAAGGCTGAACTGAAGAAGTCAGTCCTTGGAAGGAAAGTTATGACCAACCTAGTCAGTCAGTCAGTGAATCTGCTCAGTCATGTCCAACTTTGCAGTCCTGTGGACTGTAGCCTACCAGGCTCCTCCATCCATGGAATTTTCCAGGCAAGAGTACTGGAGTGGGTTGCCATTTCCTTCTTCACGGGATCTTCCCTACCCAGGGATCGACTGAGCTACCAGGGAAACTAGTAGACAACATATTAAAAAGCAGAGACACTACTTTGTCAACAAAGGTCCGTCTAGTCAAGGCTATGGTTTTTCCAGTGGTCATGTATGGATGTGAGAGTTGGACTATAAAGAAAGCTTAGTGCAGAAGAATTGATGCTTTTGAACTGTGGTGTTGGAGAAGACTCTTGAGAGTCCCTCGGACTGCAAGGAGATCCAACCAGTCGATCCTAATGGAGATCAGTCCTGGGTGTTCATTGGAAGGACTGATGTTGAAGCTGAAACTCCAATACTTTGGCCACTTGATGCGAAGAACTGACTCATTTGAAAAGACCCTGATGCTGGGAAAGATTGAAGGCAGAAGGAGAGGGGACGACAGAGGATGAGATGTTTGGATGGCATCACCGACTCAATGGACATGAGTTTGAATGAACTCCGGGAGTTGGTGATGGACAGGGCGGCCTGGCGTGCTGCGGTTCATGGGGTTGCAAAGAGTCGGACGTGACTGAGCAACTGAGCTGAACTGCACTCCTGAAGACACACACAGATGTAGGATCATAGCAGAGAGGCAGGCTAAGAGTCCATTCAGGAAACTGGGTAAGATGTTTGATAGTGCTTTGTGTTTACTTTGAAGTTGGCACAGAGTTTGAGTTTTACTTTTTTAAAAAGTATAAGTAGTGTTTTTCTCCTTTCTAAAGGTGGATTTTTCAAACAATTTTTTAAAATTAATTTTTACTGGAGTTTAGTTGATTTACAATGTTGGGTTAGTTTCTGCTGTGCAGAAAAGTGATTCGGTTATGCACATACGTATATCCACTCCTTTTTAAGATTCTCTTCCCATATAGGTCATTACAGAGTATTGAGAAGAGTTCCCTGTACTATACAGTAGGTCCTTATTAACAGTATGTTTCATATATAATACTGTATAAATGTCCATCCCAATATCCCAAATTATCCCACCCTCCCTTACCCCTTAGGAATCATAAGTTTGTTTTGTACATCTGTGACTCTATTTCTGCTTTGTAAATGGGTTCATTTATACCATTTTTTTTAGGTTCCACATATAAGCAATATCATATATTTGTCTTTCTCTAACTGACTTCACTCAGTACACCAGTCTCTGAAAGTGAAAGTCACTCAGTCGTGTCCTACTCTTTTCTACCCCGTGGACTATATAGTCCATGGAATTCTCCAGGCCAGAATACTGGAATTGGTAGCCTTTCCCTTCTCCAGGGAATCTTCCCAACCCAGGGATCGAACCGAGGTCTCCCGCATTGCAGGTGGATTCTTTACCGCTTAGCCACCAGGGAAGCCCAAGAGTACTGGAGTGGGTAGCCTATCCCTTCTCCTGCAGATCTTCCTGACCCAGGAATCAAACCAGGGTCTCCTGAATTGCAGGAGGATTCTTTACCAGCTGAGCTACAAGGGAAGCCCCACACCAGTCTCTAGGTCCATCCACGTTGCTGCAAATGGCATTATTTCATTCTTTTTTATGGCTGAGTAATATCTTTAATACACTGATTCAACATATTCTTGTTAACTGTGTCCGTTCTGCCATTTTAACTTAGTGGATATTGAGAGTGTTCTTGTTTGCATCCACCTCACCCATGCATCCACATCGGAGTATGTTCTACTTGTTTTACTGCAAGTTCGTAGACCTGTTTTCTGCCTGTTTACATCGTTTAGTAGTATCTATATTTCACAGGGTTTTCTTAAAGGATTTATTCATTAGTTCATTTTGTAGCAAAAGAAAGAATTTGAGAAATATGTAGAGCCATAATTCTCCCTGAACCAGAGGCTTAACGGTTTTACATTGTGTTGCAATGTGATGGTAAGTACTCCACTTAGTAAGGAACAGTGCATAACTTATTAATTACAAGACAATTTTAGATGATTATCTGTCCTAGATTCCACTGAAGGTTTCTAGGACTTCATGACCCAGAAACCTCGTCATCCCTGGACTAGGAATGCTGATGCCAGTACCACTGGCCTGCTTTGCTCCCAGACTTGGAGGGAAAGGAAGGGAGGGGCATCTACCCATCAGCTGAAACCTGGCAACAAAGTATTGATATCATTCTCTTAGGTGTTGATATTGATCAGAGGCACAGGTGGAAAAAGACAGGGGTAAGACACTTTGGCCACCTGATGGAAATAACTGACTCATTTGAAAAGTCCCTGATGCTGGGAGGGATTGGCAGCAGGAGGAGAAGGGGACGACAGAGGATGAGATGGCTGGATGGCATTACCGACTCAGTGGACATGGGTTTGGGTGAACTCCGGGAGTTGGTGATGGACAGGGAGGCCTGGTGTGCTGCAGTCCATGGGGTCGCAGAGTCAGACACAACTGAGTGACTAAACTGAACTGAAGACAGGAAAAGAACATGAATTTCCCGGAACGAGTTGGGCTGGAGATCCCCAAAGGGATTTGTGAGCAACTTACCAGCAGTCAAAGACCTGGCCAGACCTCAGCAGGAGCCCCGCCTTCTGGATGTCAGGGAGATTGAAGGCCAGACCAAGGAGGCCAGATGGAGCCTCATGAAGGGGCACAGAGTGGGCCAAGTATCCCTGCTAACGGGTTTACGTGGTTTCCTCAAAGATGCCATGTGGACATTGTTCTCCTTCAGTCTTACCGTGGATTTCTTTCTTCAGGTTTCTTGACTGTGGATTGTGAGCACCCGACTTTCACTATGTGTTAATATCTATTCATGTGTGCTCAGTCGCTCAGTCATGTCCGACTCTTCGTAACCCCATGGACTGTAGCCTGCCAGGCTCCTCTGTCCTTGGGATTCTCCAGGCAAGAATACTGGGGTGGGTTGCCTTGCCTTCCTCCAGGGGATCTTCCCCACCCAGGGATCAAACCCTTGCCTCCGGCATTGCAGGCAGACTCTTTTCCACTATTCATCTGGGGGTAAAATTCCAGACTGGCGTAAGCAGAATGGGTGCAAGCGTGTCACATTGCCCCACCCTCCCCACCCCCCTTTAATATTTATTTACTTGGCTGTGCCAGGTCTTAGCTGCCGCCTGTGGGATCTAGTTCCCTGGCCAGGGATTGAACCTGGTCCCCCTGCATCAGAAGTGCAGAGTCTCAGCCACTGGACCTGCAGACAGGTCCCTACCCCCTCTGCTTGCTGTGCCTCTTCCCACAGTTCGAGTGGCACTGTGGGAAGAATGGTTTTCTCTGGAGGCTGCTGAACTTGTAGAAGGGAACCATGGATCTGTTGGCAACTGCCAAGTGTCCAGAAGGGGTGAGCTTGCGAGTGAAGCCAACCCAGTGAAAAACAGAGATAAGAAGTAGAAAGATACTCCTAACAATCTTTTTTTTTTTTTTTCAGCACCCAGATCAAGCCATGCCCGACATTCTTTCTTTAAAAAAAAAAAAAAAAAAAGATTTATTTTGTTTTTGGTTGCGCTAGGCCTTCATTGCTGCACAGTGGCTTTCTCTGTTTGCAGAGGGCGGGGGCTACTCTCTAGCTGTGGCACACAGGCTTCTCGTTTCAAAGTCTTCTCTCGTTGAGGAGCACAGGCTCTAGGTGCGGGGACTCAGTAGCTGCAGCTCAAGGGCTCCAGAGCACTGACGCAGTAGTTGTGGCCATGGGGTAGTGACATTCTTTTTTGATTTTTAAAAAAAGATGTGAGCCACACTTTTTCCCTATTCAAGCCAGTCTGAATTGGGATTTCTATACTAAGCAGCTGAAGGAGTCATGGTGCACTGACGTTTGATACACTATGCTTTTTTCATTCACTCAGTAAACATTTGTTGAGCACTTGCTTTGTGCCTGGACTGTGCTAGAAGTGGAGGAAAGAAAGCCATTAGGAGCTCTGTCAAGGAGTTACACTCTAGTCAAGGTCACACTGAACCAATAGTCACAGTGTCATGTGATAATAATCATAACCACAATTTGTATGGGATATTCAGTCTGCACTAGGACCCCACTCCAGTACTCTTTCCCATGGATGGAGGAGCCTGGTAGGCTGCAGTCCATGGGGTCGCTAAGAGTCAGACATGACTGAGCGACTTCACTTTCACTTTTTCACTTTCATGCATTGGAGAAGGAAATG
Source organism: Bos grunniens (assembly GCF_055505025.1). Lineage (NCBI taxonomy): Eukaryota > Metazoa > Chordata > Mammalia > Artiodactyla > Bovidae > Bos > Bos grunniens. Next base: position 154,699,997 of record NC_141165.1, read on the forward strand.
GCAAATCACTCCAGTGTTCTTGCCTGGAGAATCCCAGGGACGGGGGAGCCTGGTGGGTTGCCGTCTATGGGGTCGCACAGAGTCGGACATGAGTGAAGTGACTTAGCAGCAACAGTAGCACTCCCTGGGAGTGGCTAAGTTCACAGGGGAGGTAATATCTGATTAAAGGAATATTTTTTGAATGGGAAAGATAAAAGGAAAATTATCTATGTAATTAGCAGAGGGTGATCAGAATTTTTACAATCAAAAAGTAGGATAAAGAGATGGACAGTTTATGAAGATAGCAGGAGTAGCAGTCAGTTCAGTTCAGTTCAGTCAGTCAGTCATGTCCAACTCTTTGTGACCCCATGGACTGCAGCACACCAGGCCTCCCTGTCCTTCACCATCTCCCAGAGCTTGCTCAAACCCATGTCCATCTAGTCAGTGATGCCATCCAACCATCTCATCCTCTGTTGTCCCCTTCTCCTCCTGCCTTCAGTCTTTCCCAGCATCAGGGTCTTTCCAATGAGTCAGTTCTTTGCATCAGGTGGCCAAAGTATTGGAGTTTCAGCATCAGTCCTTCTAATGAACACTCAGGACTGATTTCCTTTAGGATGGACTGGTTGGATCTCCTTGCAGTCCAAGGGACTCTCAAGAGTCGTCTCCAACACCACAGTTCAAAAGCATCAATTCTTTGGTGTTCAGCTTTCTTTGTGGTCCACCCTCACATCCATATATGACCACTGGGGAAAACCATAGTTTTGACTACACGGCAGTAGGAAACCAGAGCAGCAGTAGGAAAGGGCTGTGGGGGGTCCTGTGGGGCTGGAATCCTCTGACTTGCTCTGACACATCGTTTTCTCAGTGTCCCAGCCTTTCCTGTGCTCACTCCATCACTGAGATTTGCCTGCTGTGTCCTGATATGAACCCCTTCCACAACCCTAGGGGCAGGGACATAGGGAGGGGCAGGGGGCATGGGATCTATCTGTGCCCATCTTTCTATGCCATGCTAGAATCTGCCCACAAATGAACAAATGCATAGTGAAACCAGGATAAAGGTTAATTGCTTCCTTACATTCCAGTCTAATGCCATTAAAGGCATAAGGAGGATTTACTCGGCTCCACACAGTCATTCAGGGACTCAGGCTTTATTTTTTTTTAATGCTAACTTCTAGGGCCTGCAGGTCCTCCACAGCATTTTCTGCCCACATTTCATGGGCCAGAACTGAGCCACCTGACTGCAAGCAGCTTGGAAATGATGCCCTGCAGTGTGCCAGGAAGGAAGAGGAGAGCATGGGTATTGGTGGGCACTAAAAGTTACTGACCACACCTAGGCTGTAAGACACAAAGAATGACTTTATGCAACCACGGCAAAAGCTCAGATGGTGTCAGTCCTCCTAAACCTTTCAGGCAAGAGGCTGAAAACCATGTATGATCATTAACTCTTTGATCATGGAGTCACTGAACATGTCCAGAAACCAGAGCTCCTATTCAGGCTTAGTGCAAATATCATTTTTATATTGCAGTTGGAGAAATCCTGAGTGCAATTAATGTGAACGGCACAAAAGCAAAGACTCCTGAATTGAGCAGATACAGACATCAGTAACTTCAAAACAAATTCCACACAGATTCCTTCCCAATCTAGGATTACACCCAAAATTTAGATAATGTTTATACTTGGCTCCAAAAGGAACGTTTCAAACTGGACTAGTTTTGTTTATAAGAAGATATTACTAGTAAGGAGATAGTGTGTCAGTGGGAGGATAGCATTTGGACCATTTTCCTGAAAACAGATTTGAAATGTCACGAATAACGATGTTTTGAATTCTATAGTCTTAACACAAAAGACAAGAAAAATGACTGTGGGAATATAGAGTAACGTTCTCCAAATCCTTGCAGCAATTAAAACTGAAGACTGATCTCAAATTTTAATTCAGAAGTAAATTTAATTTGAAATTAGGAGTGATTTTTTTTTTTAAAGCGGAAAGGCAATTTAAGGAAAAGACTCAATTTAAGAAACTAGAGAAGTAAGAGAACCAGACACTGATGAGATGCTCCAGTAAGAAGCAGATAGTCTGAAATATAAATCTAAATGGCAACACGGGGTAGAAAGGCAGAAGAAATCCAGTGTCTGGATGTCCAAAAAAAAAAAACACTTGGATGCAGGACTTGAGGAGTTAGGCAAGGATGTCTCCCCCAAATGCCATCCCTGGAGGGTGTCCCTGCAAAAATCCTCTAATATTTGGAGGTGGTGAGAATCAGAAAAATTCCAGAAAAGGAGACAATTTGGAATCTTGGGTGTGTCCCATAAAGGGAGACATGTACCCACACTCTGGAGTGTATCAAAAGGGTGCCCACTGCTTGCTGACACAGACAGTGGCAAGACGGCCTCACTTACCACAGTGGCCTAATGGGTCACCCAAGGAACACTGCGTGTACTGTGGGAGCAAATGGCTGGGAAGCTAACTGTAAAGTGAGGTGACTGGTGGGTGCTAATTAAAGACACAGCTCAAGCGTTGTGCAGGAATGTGAAAGACTCCCAAAGAAGGTGCTGTCTGGACTGAGAAGACAGAGGCTGGGATAAAGAAAGCTGAGATGCTGAAGACAGAAAAGCAATTTCAGCAAAATCTCAGTCTAGAGTACTTGGTGTGTCTTTGGGTCATGAGGCTAGGAAAGAGGCTGGGACTGTGCCACCCAAGCTAAGGGGTCTGGTCTCCAAACTCTTCTGATCTTCACTCCTTTAATAAGAACCCTTCCCAACAGATATAGTTTTTAATTTATAAAGGTTTTAGAAATACCACACTTACATTATTTACATTGTAAACAATATACAAAAAGAATGGACTTTTAAATGTTTGAGATGAATAATGAAAATGGCTTCCCTGGTGGCCCAGCCAGTAAAGAAACTGCCTGCAATGCAGGAGACCTGAGTTTGATCCCTGAGTCAGAAAGATCCCCTGGAGAACATCATTACTACCCACTCCAGGATTCTTGCCTGGAGAATTCCACAGATGGAGAAACCTAGTGGGCTACAGTCCACGGGGTCACAAAGAGTCGGATATGATTGAGTGATTAACACTTTCACTTCACTGGCTTGTGTATATACACACCCTCTTTGGAGGTCCCTGCAAGTAACAAAAGTGAGGAGCTGAGGGTTTGTAATCAGGGGCGACCTGGGTAGATCTGTGTTCATGGAGGTGCCAGGTGGAGACTGAATTATGAGAGCAGAGACCAGACGACAAAGAGTTCTAAGTAAAAAAACACATTTCACCTGCATTTTCTTTGATGGTTTATCTCTCTCCATTTGCTGACTCCTTCTAACTCCAGGCTTTCCAGATAAATTTATTTCAATATCTGGAGTCCTTGAGGGAGTAGGGAGAACCAAGAGGGTGGGATTGAGGAGGTGGGGAGGAGGTCGAGTCTCCTGCCCTGCTGTCCCCTGCTGTACCTTCATCTTAATTCCTCTCCATCCACTCTTTCCAGGTTCAGTTCAGTCGCTCAGTCGTATCCAACTCTTTGCGATCCCATGGACTGCAGTACGCCAGGCCTCCCTATCCACCACCAACTCCCGGAGTTTACTCAAACTCGGGTGCCCGGTGCTAAAAACCGACTCTCAGATAAGGGTCGAAAATCATTTTTGTTGTTGTTTGGTCCCTAAGCTGTGTCCGACTCTTTGCAACCCCATGGACTGCAGCATTCCAGGTAAGCCTTAATATAGATTTAAGTAAACACATTCTTGCCCAAGGGGATCGCTCTTTAAGCCTTATACCTACCTTGCTCCTTGTTAGAGGGAGAGCAAGGGATAAATAGAAGCATGGGAGAAGTGTGGGGTGAGACTCTTGTCTAGAACCCAGTGGCCATCTGATCTCAGGCCCACTTCCCACTTGTTCGTGGCTGTGATATCACTCTGCCCATGGAGGCCAGAGGGGAAATATTGGCTACTCTGTGTTATATGGATGAGATTCTCACAGAGGTGCTGGATGAAGGCTTTAGGTGAAGAACCTTGAGAAGGACTCTTTGAAAAAAAAAATAAGGATTTTCAGCATTTTCCTTTTCTTTGGCTCTGGTCCATAAGTGCACTGCAGGAAGCAGGTTAGAGATAAACACTACGTAAACACTACGTAAGATGATATCGGAAAGAGGAATGACGTGCTTAGTGTTTAATACCTCAACGCTTACGATGTTGAAGGTAATCTGGGTTTCTCCCCAATATTTTCTTACTGGGATAAGTGTTGCCTTTTCTATCTTTCTGCTTTGTCCGTGGGACGAGCCGCTCAGTTTTCACACGCCCTCCCAGGTAATTCTGAAGTCACCACCTTGTGCAGTCTCTGTTGATGAAAATCACTTCCCTTCCACAGAGGTTTACATAGCTCATCATGAGGGCCAGGAAACTGGGCTCACTGTGACTCTGAGGGGACTGGTTTCTCCTTAGAATTATACAGTAGGACCTCAACTATTTGCTGTCATCTGATGGCTTTCCTCATCCAGAGAAAGTACAAGTTTGTCTCCCCAAGTTGGAATTCAGGCAGAATCAGCACCAAGCATTCAGGTCTTCGGGAGATGCAATTTAAAGTATTTTCATGATTATTAAACTCACTGGATATTTTGGATCCAAAGAGTCTTTTCTTAATAATTTCTCTTAAAATAGCATGGGGATGAAACCACACAGGGTTTAACCACACAAGGTTAAAATAAGCATAAAGCAAGATGCACGTTGTAATATTAATATATATCTATTAATGCTATTCACTTTTACAACTACTCATAAGAACTGTAATATTAATACACAGAGTACTTTAGTACTATTCATAAACTATGACTTTTGTAATGTCAGAATTATATTAATAGTAATAATAGGAATATATATATTTGGGATATTAGAGCATTCCAAAAGCCACCTCTGCAAACCTCTAAAGTAATGGTTCATTTAACACACTGCTTGTGTTGAAAATCTGAATGGAGAACGGGCTCAGAATAATGACGATGTGTGGGGGTCTGGAGGAGGGGCCGGTGGAGGGAAGGGTCAGCACTCGTCTCCCCTTTTTCCTTGTGCTGCTGTTCAGTGGCCAAGCTGTGTCTGACTCTTTGAGACCCCATGGACTGCAGCACGCCAGGCTCCTCTGTCCTTCACTGTCTCCCTGAATTTGCTCAAATTTATGTCCATTGAGTCAGTGATACTATCTAACCATCTCATCTTCTACTGCCCTCTTCTCCTTTTGCCTTTAATATTTTCCAGCATCAAGATCGTTTTGAATAAGTCAGCTCTTCGCATCGGGTAGCCAAAGTATTGGAGCTTCAGCTTCAGTATCAGTCCTTCCAATGTATATTCAAGGTTGATTTCCTTTAGGATAGACTGGTTCGATCTTCTTTCAGTCCAAGGGACTTTCAAGTCTTCTCCAGCACCGCAGTTTGAAAGCATCAATTCTTCAGCACTCAGTCTTCTTAACCCAGACTAGTTGAAGCTGAGTCCAGAGGAGCTGTAGGCAGATTTTGCCTAGACAGCTCTCAAGAGCTCTGAGATGTGGGGCTTAGAGGTGGGGGACAGAGGCATTCTCCCCACTTCGGCACTGAGGGCAGCCCAGGTCTGGCACAGTGTGGGGTGAGGGGCAGGCAGCATCATTCGGCCCCGCCTGGAGGACACACTGGGACGCTCCTGAACTCTGCTCTCCGGGAAGTGAATCGACAGGAAGCCCCTTGGCCGCAGCACAGGACAGTTAACATCCAACGGTGCCAGAGGCACATGAAAGGGCCATTTGGGAGAGCAGGTGAGGCAATCCTGGGGACCCCAAGAAATGATTAGAGGAGACTTTATTGTGTAGACATGTGGTATGGAAGGAGGCAAGGACCTGTATCAGGAAGGTGGGGACACAAACCAGTCAATTATAAGCAATTAGTGTTAATTTAGCCTTATATGTGCCCACTGGTTGGTGAAGCCAGGATCTCTTCAAGCATCACTTGGATTGCTGCTTTCAGATAAATGTGTTTAATGATAGAAATGAACCAATGTTCTCAAAAGCTTCTAGTCTGAGATAATTAAGAGCTAAGTGAAAACAGGCATTTTATGTTTTGAAAGCACTGAGCTTAACTGAATGTTGATATCACCCACAGTTTGCCTATTGGAGGCTGGACGCATTGCTGTTGGTATGTTGTGTAAGTCAGATCTCTGATGTGACAAAGCCCTGGTCTTCTGGTTGACCTTGGTTTCCCAGTCCCTGGTGCCTGACACGTGGAGGCCCTCCATAAACACTTGTATTATTCAAGTGCATCCCTACGTTAGCTAAGTCAGAGTGCATGTATTCCTCCTTTGCTTCCTTTTTTACTTTTGCCTCCTAGAATTGTGGAGTGTAGCATATGATCAAATCAGCAAGCAAAATCCATTTCAGCATGAATTTCAGTGCATGGCCCAGCCATGACAGAGGAAGCATGATGAACTTTTGTGTCTTAGTCAAAGAGTGGGTGTATTTGAGCTCAATAGCCTCTGAATCTCCTCGAAGGCCATCGAATGACATCTGGCATAAGTCCCAACAGGCAAACCCAACCTCTTGCGACTTTACTAGTGAGCATCTTCTAAGTTTGCAGTTGCCTTGGACCATTTCTGTGAATCTGATGGAGACACAGGACGAAACACAGTCACACAAGATGGGGACCATGAGCCCCAAATCAGGGCCCCAGATTGCTATCCTTCCACCTCACTCCACAGACTAAAGGGAAACATGAGTAGAATCAGCGTTGAGTACATATTGATAGCATAGATATTTGTGGGCATCAGAAACTATTGTCTGAATTGCTTTTGTTGAAGGCTTAATAGAACCCTGCTGCAAACTTCCCAACAATCTAACATTTAAGCCTCCAGTCTTATAAAACTAACATGGGAAGAGCTTTGCTCAAATTACTGGGTCTGTATTATATGAGTGGGAGGTTGCCAAGGAAAATAAGTCAGAGTAATCCCTTTGCTAGGAGATGAGAAACAAAAAATTCTGGTAGACCTTTAATATTTTAATTACCTGCTTCCAGAACAATAAAAAGGGATTCAGGTCTTCCAGTTAACAGTTGTACATTATTACAGCCCCATAAAGTATCTTAAACTATTTCCTTAAAATGTAAGCCTTAAGCTTTTTCCTTTCATCTGCACTCAATGATAAGATTTCAGAAAAGTTAAGGGTTAAATTTTTCCTTTAGTGGTTTTAGTTACAAATATTGGAACAAAAGGCAATTTGAAATTTGTTGCTTTCTTGGAAGATTTTTAAGAGTTTTTACATGTCTACAACTAAAGGTAATGTGAGATCCTGGAACAGAAAAAGGACATTGGGTATCTAAAAAATATCTGAATAAAATATGGATATTAGTTAATAATAATAATGCATCAGTATTGGTTCATCAGTGGTGACAAATGTATACTATAGCAATGTAAGATGCTAATAAAAGGGGAGACTGGTTGTTGGGTACATGGGAACTCTCTGTGCTAGCATCACAATTTCCCTGTACGTCTAAAACAATTCTAAAATGAGACTTTTATGTGAAAAGAATGCCTTCTGATCTCATTGATGACTCACAGAAGATTATTTTTGTGATAAGAGCAGGGCTCCAGTGGATAAACTGGGCTACACAATTTGGATCAAATAGAACATCCATGAAGTGGTGACTAGGCATCACTCCAAGGACCCCTATAGAGCTCCTGGCCTTGGAGAAGATCCTGGCTTCCTTACTGACCTGGGAGACCAGGCATTTCAGAGATGCAAATGAGAAGTGGTCCTTTAATGGGAAATAGGTCACAACTGGAAATAAGAGGCATCGGGGAAAACTGTTAGAACAAGTCCTGACGTGTGTGCGTAGGGGTGTGTGTGTGTGTGTGTGTGACGCTACCTCATACTGCTTATGTTGCCCCATGTCAGAAGTGTTTTCTATTTCTCATCTGCTAAGAAATCATCAGGATTCCCAGGTGGTCCAGTGGTAAAGTATCTGCCTGCCAATGTAGGAGATGCAGGAGATACGGGTTCTGTCCCTGGGTTGGAAAGATCCCCTGGAGAAGGAAATGGCTGCCCACTCCAGGATTCTTGTCTGGGAAATCCCATGGACAGAAGAGCCTGACGGGCTACAGTACACGAGGTGGCAAAGAGTTGGACACAACTGAGTTCAGGTGCGTGCACACACACACACACACACGAAACCACCCTCATCTCTTAAACTGTCTTCACATCTTTCACGAAACTTTGGTAGACTAGATTCACGGATGACAGTTCTTGCCTACCTCCAACCTCTTATAGGTCTACCTCAGTTAACCATAAAGGAAAAACCAAGCTTGTATAAGCAAATCTATAGCCACATAGAAAGTCAGTGCTTGTTTATGTCAGATTTTTAAGCCACTCTAATCAGGCTGTCCTTAGGGTGACCCCACTGGAACGATTGTCATCAGGTTCCCAATGACTCCCATTCCCCAATGTGTCAAAAGCCAATGGTTAATTTCCTTGTCTCGTTTTGCCTGACCACTCACTATCATTTGATATGGTTGCCCACTCCCTCCTTCCTGAGCAAAGACCCTTCTGTTCTTCCTTTCCATTGCATGCCCCTGTTTTCTAGCCACCTCAGTGGTCACTCCTTCTCAGTATCTGGCTAGCATCTTCTCTCCTTCCATGATGTTGTTGCATACCTCTTGCTCAGCAACTGTCTCTCTTACCCATGTATATCCACTCCCTTGGATATTGCATGCTGACCCCTGCATTTCAGTATTATCTATATGCTGATCATTATCCAGCTCCCAAATCCTCCCTTGAACTTCATGCTTATGTATCCAGCATCTTACTTGATAGCTCTACCTGAATATATAACAGACACCTCAAATTTAATTCGTCGAATGTACACTACTTGACTCCTAAGAAAGTTCAGACTGCTAGATGAGGAAGAGATGTTATTGCACTAACGTTTTACTACACAAAACTCTGGGCTTCCTGGGTGGTGCAGTGGTAAAGAATCTGCCTGCCAGTGCAGGGGACGAAGGAGATGCAGGTTTGATCCCTGGGTTGGGAAGATCCCCTGGAGAAGGAAATGGCAACCCACCCCAGTATCTTGCTTGGAGAATCCCGTGGACAGAGGAGCCTGGTGGGCTACAGTCCATGCGGTCACAAGGAGTTGGACACGACTGAGTGACTGACATGCACACACACAAACCTTTACTGCCCCTCAGCCCTGTATTCCCAGGGTTAAACTAGCTAAATATAGAAAATGGTCATTGATAAGAGGCAATGTACTTTCAAATAAGAAATGTGGGAGTTACATGTGTGTTGAAAAATGACTAAAATTAGGAACTACACGTTTCCTTAGTATTAATAATAATATTTAATGAGTGCTTCTTTTGGTGCCAGGTACTGTTTGAAGTATTATTGCATGTCTTATATCATTTAATCCTTGCAATAATCTTGAAAGTAGATATTATGACCCTAATTTCACTATCAGAAACACAGACATAGATGGTCACAGCCACAGAGCCGTAAGGAAACAGCTAAGATTTGAACCCAGACAGCCACATATACTCTAGGGAGTCATGATGGAAACGACAGTCGTATTTCCCATCCTAGGGTTGCGTTCCTACTCACATGACATCCTGTACCTTGGATCCCATTACTAGATTCTGTGGCCTTTAACCCCAAGTGTGTATAAAACCTCAAGCTAAATGAATGGGAAACAAAAGGAAAGAAGAGAGTTCCATTTTGCACAAGCATCAGAACACTTTTTTTTAAGAAGACACTTGTAAATTAGATCTTTAAGGACAGCATTGGTTGAATGCTACTTCTTTTGACATGGTCAGGGGACATGGGACAAAGACTTCTGGAGAGTGAGCCAATAGGCAGTCTTAACTAAAATATACAGCTTTCTAACTGACACAGGTTCTTGTGAGAGTTAATTAATCAATGGTTGCAAACCCCTCAAGCCTTTCCTGTAAATGGCTTGGTACGCTTGTATGTGTGGTAAGTTGCTTCTGTCGTGTCTGACTCTCTGTGATGCCATGGGCCATGGCCCGCCAGGGTCCTCTGTCCATGGGATTCTCCAGGCAAAAATACTGGAGTGGGTGGCCGTGTCCTTCTCCAGGAGATCTTCCCTGAGCCAGGGATCGAACCCATGTCTCTTACATCTCCTGCATTGACAGGTGGGTTCTTTACCAATAGTGACGCCTGGGAAGCCCAAATGACTTGGTACACACTTCGCTAATCTGATCACTGGTGCTCCAGCTCAGCGCATCTGGCCCCTGATCACACAGCCATGGGAAACTGGGTGATTGTCTCTTCTGACCACGGACACAGAGACATGATCCACTGCGCCTGATTTGTTTTTTCTGTCCACACCACGTGGCTTGTGGGATCTTAGTTCCCCAACCAGGGGTTGAAGCCAGGCCCCTGGCAGTGAGAGTGCCACTGAACCACCAGGAAATTCGACGGACCCTGAATTTTAAAGGTAGATAGTATACTAGGTTTAAGTAATTAAAATACCAAGGTGAAAAAGAAAATTGAGAGATCCAAACCAGCTATTGAGAAGTATTCATGTCCATAGATGCTTTGTCGGACCTGTTCTTTTCAGAAAATGCCCAATTTCTGTCAAAAATATGATGTGAAGTCTTTTATCCCTTTCAAACATTTTAAAATAATGCATTACATTGAATTATTTGGTATAAAAATAAAAGTAAAAAAACTTCCCAAAGATCACTCTTTTCATCAAAAAAATTTTCAAGCAAAAGAAGTCTGATATTTCTGGCAGTTTTTAAGAACAAGTTTTTATGAATATTATGCCCAGTTCTTTTGAAACATTTCCTTTCCTCAATATGCACCAAGACACGTATTGCTAAGAAACTCCCCCAAAACATATTTATGAAACAATGGAATATATGTAGAACTGTGTAAGGATTACTGGTTTTGACTAAGACATCCCTATAAGCCTGTTGCTTTTGCTATAGTATTTATCGTGTTTGTTTCACTTTTGAATACAGGGACCAATTTTTTTAAAAAGTTAACCAGTCTAAATGTTGATGCTCATTTAAATTTGATTTCTTCTTGTCTTCCTATATTTTCTAATGAAGAGTGTGTAAATAAACAGTAAATATAACACCATTATATAAATATAACATTATTAGATAAAAACAAAGAAACGATAAAAACCAATGTTTTGAGAGTTCCCAGTTTTGCTTGTGATCCCAATAAGGAAAAGAGATATAACACATACTTCTTTCACTGAGTTCTTATTTAGTGTTAATGACCAACAGGAAATATAGCTGGATTTTTTTGTTGTTCTTTTTTTTTTTTTTTTTAATTTTCGCCAGATCTTAAAAATAGAAACAAGAAGCCCAGATTCCACGGAGATATCTGTTACATAATATTAACCTAAGTGAGTCTATCTATTTAGGGAATAATGAGAAGACCATTTCATTCTTTGCTTGATGTTCTGAAAACATTTCCTTTGAAAGGAAAGAGAATCTCAGTACAAAGCGATTCACATGCCCGGAAGCTTAAAGGAGAGTTTCACGGTGAAAGTGACTCATAAGTGTGCGTTATACTCATGAAACACAAACACTGCAGAAGAAGGTGGTGCTGATGGTGGCTCTTCAAACATTACAGAACTTTCCTGCCATGCAGCAGAAATCTGAAGCTGTAAAAAACTGTTAAGCTAGATAGGCTTTTCAAAAAAGAACAGAGAAATGACTTACATCTCAGAGCTCCACTAAGAGGTTGTCTCCTGCACTCCCGGGCTGATCCTTCACTCAGGCTTGACAGCTGGTGTGATCTGCCGGCAGGAAGGACGGAATGCCTGTTCTTGCACTTGCTGTTCTTTTCCGTTTTCAGAAGGCCAGTGGCCCTGGTCATTTCCATGGCAACCAGAAGCACGCTGCCAGCCCTCCAGTTTCATGAACCACACAGCAGAAGAGAACCTGTCTTGGTCACTGCTGGCCACTCTTTGGGAGTTCAAAGTGGAAAGCTTCCAGAAGAGTCAAAGGAGACTGCTGCTCTACGCTGACCTGAAGGGCTGACGGTGATGCGAGGAATTCCACTTTAGCAGGAAATTGAATGGATTAAACATGGAGCGTGGAAGACTCCTCGATGCTTTTACTATCATGATCATGCTTTGTTCCACTCTTTTTGGCCCAGTGAATTGTTACTTATGGCAAACACCCGAACTAGTATAAAAATTGTCCCAGTGTATTGTTCCAAAGAGAAAATGAACTCATTTTAGCTCCAAAGACATAGTCCTGCCGAGAGATTATTACACTGTGTGAAGTAAGTCAGACAGAGAAAGACAAAGATCATATGATATCACTTATCTGTGGAATCTAAAATATGATGCAATTTTAGTATATGTGCTGCCAAAGCTAGCGCTAAAATATGATACAAATGAACTTATTTACAAAACAGAAACAGACTCACACACATAGAAAACAAACTTATGGTTACCAGGGACTTCCCTGGCGGTCCAGTGGTTAGGACTCTGAGCGTCCCATGAACGGGGCTGTGGGTTCGATCCCTGGTGGGGAAGCTAAGATTCCACACTCCGTGCTGCATGCCCCCTCCCCAAAATAGCATTGTACAAACTTATGGTTACTACAAGGGAAAGGGGAGGGGGAGGAATACATTAGAAGTTTGTAACTAGCAGGTATAAACTATTGTATGTAAAACAGATGAACAACAAGGTCCTGCTCTGTAACACAGGGAGCTATACTCTATATCTTACAATAACCTATAATGGAAAAGAATATGAGAAAGAATATATACACACATATCTGTGTATATCACTTTGCTACACACCAGAAACTAACACAACATTGTAAATCAACCAAACTTCAGCAGGAAAAAAACAGAACAAAGATATAGTCCTGCTCTCTCTTCAGTTCGGTTGCTCAGTCATGTCCGACTCTTTGCGACCCCATGGACTGTAGCACGCCAGCCTCCCTGTCCATCACCAACTCCTGGAGCTTACTCAAACTCATGTCCATTGAGTCAGTGATGCCATCCAGCCATCTTACCCTTTGTCGTCCCCTTCTTCTCCCACCTTCAATCTTTCCCAGCATCAGGGTCTTTGCTAATGAGTCAGCTCTTTGCATCAGAGGGCCAAAGTATTGGAGCTTCAGCTTCAGCATCAGTCCTTCCAGTGAACATTCAGGACTGATTTCCTTTAGGATGGACTGGTTGGATCTCCTTGCAGTCCAAGGGACTCTCAAGAGTCTTCTCCAACTCCACAGTTCAAAAGCATCCAGCTTTTTGATTCGGCACTCAGCTTTCACATCTATACATGACTATTCTCACATCTATACATGACTACTGGAAAAACCATAGCTTTGACTACACAGACCTTTGTTGGCAAAGTAACGTCTCTGCTTTTTAATAAGCTGTCTAGGTTGGTCATAACTTTTCTTCCAAGGAGCAAGCTCTGTCTTAAGTTTATTTAAAAAATGTTAAAAACAAATAAACATGTAAAATATTCTGTTACATTAACTGATGAGGGCTCATTATGGGAGGAACCAGATGGATGGTGGTGATGAAGAAAAGTTTTGCTACTTAAAAACATTAGACAACAAGAGCAATTGAATTTATCATTCCCCAGATACAGATTAGCCAATACGCTAAAGAGAGAGCACCTCCCTAGGGAAGTTTATTCATTTCTTTATCATTTATCCAGTGAGCTCTTTCCACACTCCTGCACTGTGCCAGAAGCTTAAAAGAACAATAGAGATGAATGTCTTCATTCTTGTCTTCGAAGAAGTTGCAATACGAAAAGGGTAGTTATATATGTTGATTGTGGGAAATGTTTGAGGAGTGGGCACAAAGAAAATATGTGGGAGAGTTGGAAAAAATAAGACCACATTTTGACGGGAAGACTGGAGAAGTGTCTGTGGAGAAGTGCTTGATGTGGGGCTGAAAGGGTGGCTGGATATGAGTAGAACAATGTTCTGGAAAGGACAGTGTCCCATGGGACAATTCTCGGATTCCGATGGATAATGTTTCCTCCTTTTCACCTCATACAGTCCGGATACACATGCCATCGAGCTTCTCAGGTGGTCCACAGGATCAAGATACTCAAAGAATTAAGAGAACTGCTGGATGCCATGACGGTTCTGAGGCCAAGTATCGGAAGACCAAAAAGTGGGCTGTGACCCAGTTCCGGGAAATCCCCGCCCCTTCTTTGAAATAGCTGGAACAGTCCTCAATGAAATTAAGTAGCAATGCTATCTTTTGAGGCTACTCTCTCCTGAGATGGCCCACACTCTGTGGCGTGTGTTTCTCTCTAAGTAAATCCACTTCTTACCTGTTAAAAAAACATAACAAAACCAAAGAAGAAAATTGCTGAAGCAAGGTTTGGGGGCCAGAGAGCAACTGGCCTCTACAGCTCTTTGAAAGCCAGGGATTCATAATCAGAACAAAGGAATTAAGAATAACGAGAATCCATTATGGTTGGCGTTTAGTTTCAATAAAGCAGGCATGTGAATTCTACCACATGAGGAGAGTGGAATGTGAACTTTAGTTCAAAATCTCGATTCTGCTACCTTCTGGAACTGTGGTGTTGGAAAAGACTCTTGAGAGTCCCTTGGACTGCAAGGAGATCCAACCAGTCCATTCTGAAGGAGATCAGCCCTGGGTGTTCTTTGGAAGGAATGATGCTAAAGCTGAAACTCCAGTACTTTGGCCACCTCATGCGAAGAGTTGACTCATTGGAAAAGACTCTGATGCTGGGAGGGATTGGGGGCAGGAGGAGAAGGGGACGACAGAGGATGAGATGGCTGGATGGCATCACTGACTCGATGGACGTGAATCTGAGTGAACTCCGGGAGTTGGTGATGGACAGGGAGGCCTGGCGTGCTGCGATTATTCATGGGGTTGCAAAGAGTTGGACACGACTGAGCGACTGAACTGAACTGAACTGGAACATTATTACTTTAAATGTTTTTAGTTAGTGCAGTACACTGATTTGCAACACTGAGTTAGTTTCAGGTGTATAACAGTGATTCAGTTATTGTTTGCAGATTATATTCCATTATAGGTTATGAAAGATATTGAACATTGTTATTTAAACTTTATGAGCCTCAGCTTCCTTGCCTATAAAGTGAAAGCTAGAGATAGGATTAAATGAGATGATATATGTGGCAAGGATGCCTCGAATGGAATAAGGGAAGGACGACTATCCCTATACCAGCTTTCCCAACTTTCAGAACAATTGTGGCTAATATTGGGTTGGCCAAAAAGTCCATTTGAGTTTTTCTGTAACTGCTTACAATACAATGGCCTGTCACAGTCAGCCTCCGTTCTTACACTTTTCTCTCTTGCTTGCCTCAGCTACAGAGATTAGAAAACCAAAACACTCAACTTGCAGAGTCCTCAACTACCATAGCAGCTGGAACTCCATGCATGAATTCGGTTTTATTGATTATTTTTTCTTGATTCAGAACTGAGTCACATGGAGAGAGGACTATGAGCACTTGTTTGGAATTTGAATTCAGCGGGGAGCAAGAGAAGAGTTCTGAGCATCTCTGGTGCTGGCCTGGGTCTCGGCACAACTGGCCCAGTCTGGGAGCGAGTGCTGGGGGGGTGTTTTCTGATCGACTTGCTTCCTGGTTGTCGTGGATGCCTTGAACTCGTGACTGGCACTGGCTTCCTGTCGGAGGATGAGGCCTCTTAATTCAGCCGCTGTCTGGTTACGGACGAGGCAGCAGCTCCCTCGATGGCCCAGCTCTGTGGTGGCTTGCTGAGTCCGGCTAAAGTCTTTCCAGCCCTCCCCAGTGGTTTAAGACTTTCTGTATAACTTAAGGAACTCCTTGCTGTTTAAACCAGCTGAAGTGTTGTCTGTGATCGACATGATCCCTGGAATGGTACACTAGTTCTGGGCAATACAAAATGAATGGAAGTTTGCTGTTCCTGCCTCTTCTGCTGCTTCTTCCTGCTTGAGCACAGACACAGACTGGGGGCCGGGGTGTGTGTGTGTGTGTGTGTGTGTGTGTGTGTGTGTAAATCCTATCACTATAGAGGGCAGAGCAGACGCATGAAGGAGCCTCGTGTCCCAAGGACACTGCTGAATCCCTCAGCAGCCCTGTACCTCCCAGTCTTCAAATCAGAGTTAATATCACCCACTCACAGTTATTTTAATGACTAACTAGGATAAACTACATAGAGTATTGGGCCTAAACCATGCACAAAGGAGGCATTCAGTCGTGGTGCTATTATGATCATTACTTGTTGGCACCTTCTCTGTGAAGGACATGGATGCCTTCCGGGACCTCTTGTCAAGTGGGATGAAGGCACAGATGGGGTGGGGTATACTCCTCCCTGGAAACCTGAAGGGCAAAAAAAAAAAACCCAACTGCCAATAACATGTGGCTGGATCTCTGTATGTGGCATGTTAAACATTTACCCTAGGTTGTATCTCTCTCCATCTCTCTGAAATCCTTCCCTTTGCTCTTTGTGTTAATGGGGTCACATGGTTTAAGTTGGTTTCACGAAGATGAATGTTGGGAAGCATAATGAAACCATTCCCCTGCCTGTTCTGTTCAGCTGTGGAGTCAAGGGTGGTGGACAAGTGTTTATTTTCTGTGGGCTTGAATTCTATTTTTGGCCTTGACTAATTTTGTCCCTTTCATTCTTTTTCATCACAAGAGCTGTGCAGGCTTCTGCTGGCACATTCAAATAATACCCAGTGTGTTAAGTAAAAGTGGAAATCTCCACCGATCTGTCCAGCACATCCTGAAGAAACAGAGCTCATGCAAGTCTGCAGTGAAACAAATCTTGCTTTGCTTTCAAACTTCAGCAACTGCCTTGATTGCTCATTAATACGCTGGCTCCTTAAACTCTTATGATGAAATCTCAAACCCACTGTCTCCAACAGGCTTTCTCTGTGCGCTCTCATCTGAAGTCTCTAGGGCCACTGTCTTGCTGCCGTTGTTCAGTCGCCCAGTCGTGTCCGACTTTCTGCGACCCCACGGACTGCAGCATGCCAGGCCTCCCTGTCCCTTACCATCTCTCAGAGTTCGCCCAAGTTCACGTCTATTGACTCCGTGATGCCATCCAACCATCTCATCCTCTGTTGCTCTTTTCTTCTGCCTTCAATCTTCCCCAGCATCAGGTCTTTTCCAACGAGTCGACGGTTCACATCAGGCAGCCAAAGGATTGGAGCTCCAGCTTCAGTATCCACCGTCTTAACCACTTCCAAATCATTATCAGTATCATCTAATCCCGTTTATTCTGTCCCAGGCAACTTCAGGAATCATGTCAGTCTCCTCCTTTCCTTCTCAACTCCGTCTATGGCAACGTCAGCAACCATAGTACTCAATTTCCTGCAGGACACAGACCCTTATGTCCTCACCTCGTAGCACTGAGTGTCCTTTAGACTTTGTCATCAGTACAGGGCTCTGTTCCACCTTCAAGATGCTTCCTTTCCTTGGTGCTGTCACACGGCTTGTGGGATCGTAGTTCCCAGACCAGGAATTGAACCCGGGCCCTCAGCCCTGAAAGTGCAGAGTCTTAACCTCTGGACCACCAGGGAAGTCCCAAGATGCTTCCCCTTTATTCTTTCCTCCCTTGCTCCCGCTCTGCTCATACCCTCACAGACACCCCTCTACGTGGGGTACCTTGGTTTTACTTTATCATATCAACCCTTCGTTCTCTGATCAGCTGCTTCTGTGTTGCCTTCCCCACCACTCTGATGACTCTCCCACCTAAACTCTGCAGGACGCCCCATACCAGCCCACCCCTGGATTACCAGCAGATCCTGCTTTTAGGGTGATGGCACTCTTGAGAAAATGCAAAGAATTACAAGTCCATAATGCTTGGCATCAGAGGAACCTACTACCCCACCATTCTTTTAGTTTGCTCTTCCCAGTAGTTTTGACAGGTCCTCTCTGCTTTTATCTAACACTCATTCCTAACACAGCATCCTCATTCCTATAAGAGTACCCCGTGTCTTTTTTCCTTGAGAGGAGCCAGGACCTGGCTTTTCTTATCATTCTGCTCATACCAGCACACATCTTCTTATACCATGAACATCTTGGATCAGGCACCTCCCATGCACCACTTCAGACTTTTCTTCCAGCCTCCACTTGCCTTTTGTTCCAGCCACCACTGTGGTGACCAGTTCTCCCAGGGGTCCAGCCGGTAGCACACAGAGACAATCTGTCAGCCCCTCCTGCCTCCCATCCTAGAACTTATCTCTTTTCACTATGGCTTGGGACCCTGCAGGCACCCCTCAGAATCCTCACAAGTATACCCCAGAGTGCTGGGGTGTTCCGGCCTCCTGGAGTGTTTTTTGATAGTGGCGGCTGCCAGCTGATGAATAAATGCTTCTTCCCTTCTCACCCTAGGCTGGCCATCCCAAGATGCACATTATACAGATTCTCAAGAGGTCCATGGGGTCAAGCAACCCAATAAGGCACCGTGTGCAGCTTCTCACTGCTTCATGCCTTTACCCCTCCTTCTTCAGATTATAGTCTCCAGTAAAGTACATGGAGACACTATTTTCCTGATGTCTGCTCTCTGGGGAAATCAGTCAGAGACACATCCTTTATTCTTCTTTCCAAATTCTTCTTTCTCTAAGCTCAAATTCTTGTTTCTTTAGGCTAAAAACCAGCCGTCTCATTTCTTGAGAGAACTTTCTTCTATAATGATGTCTCCCCTCTTCCAATAATCAGAATCTTAATAATTTTAAGAAATGCGCCCTGAGAGCTTCAAAAATAACACTGTTGTATCACTCACTTATGATTACCTTCAAAAAATGGAAAGAATATCCAAAACCTTACAGTGATGTTTTTAGACACTTTGGTTTCGCAAAGTACAGTTGACCCTTAAACAACATGGTTTGAACAGCATGGGTCCACTTACACATGGATTTTTTTTTACATTAGTAAATAATATAGCCCTACATGATCCATGGTTGATGGAATCTATGAATGTGGAATTACAGATGTGGAGGAACTGCAGATACCAAGGGTCCCCTTAAATTATATTAAGATTTTCTACTTCAAGGAGTGTTGGTGCCTCTAAACCCCATTGTTCTAGGGTCCACTGGACTAAAGTAATTTGTCATCGTACGTCAGCTTAATAGCAACATTATCCACGAAGCGTGCCTGGAGCTACAAAGAAGGAGAGTTCCTACCACTTGATGACAGTCACACTGTTCAGAGATTAGTAGAGAATAACAAAGCCACGATGTGATACAGATGTCGGACAGCTGGCCAGGCTTGCTCTCCAAACAAGAGACTCACGCCTGCCCAGAAGTTTCACAGCAGATGTGATTCCACTGCGTGCCCTGGCGACACTGAAAAATCAATACCGCCTTCCCTCACGGGGTCGTTGACAAATGGTAGGAACCACGACTACCAAAACTACAGATGCCGGGATCGACTGTACTTTCTATCTCTAAATCCCTACTGTCTGGGCTCTGAAATATGAAAGTGCACAATGTCTTCAACTTGAAATGAATAAAGCTTCACCCGACTCACTCACTCCTGGTGTCACTCAGCCATGACTCCACTGTCAAATACAAGTCCTGGACTTTCACTCTCCAGGTCCTGCTGGGACTTTGTTTTCGCATCTAGTGACTCTTTCTAAGCTTCACTCTTACTTACCCTCCCTGCTGCACCTGACCACTAACCAACCTGTCTTTGGGCCTCCATGATTGTCATGGGTCTGTGATTTTTCTCTGGGGTTTTGTTCATCATTTGAATTATATCTTTCTCTTCTTTCAACTTCTCTTTCTCCTTCCTTTGAGTGCAACCCCAAGTCCATCCTTGATCTTCTCTTACATTTCTTCTTCATAAATCCCAGTCCCTTGTTTCAATTATACTAAGGTCATTTGGAGAACAAATCATCAGCATAGACTATTAGAAATAGGACGGCTGTCATCTTGATAATCCACCCTCACTTGAATGCCTCCAGAAATGAAGGGTTTACCTCCTTACACAGCAGTTTTGTTTTGTTTTTTCATTTCTGAGAGCTCTACTATGTAAAATAGTTTAGTATGAATGGCTGAATCTATCTCCTCATAATTTTGAGACATTGACTGTTTTTCTGTCCTCCAAAATAACATTGAAAAAAATTCCCCCTTCTTTTTGATAGCCCTTAGCAATACTCTGTCAGCTTACATTAAGCTCCTTTTAGTCACCAGACCAAGGCAATGGCACCCCACTCCAGTACTCCTGCCTGGAAAATCCCATTGACAGAGGAGCCTGGTGGGCTGCAATCCATGGGGTCGCTGAGGGTCGGACACGACTGAGCAACTTCACTTTCACTTTTCACTTTCACGCATTGGAGAAGGAAATGGCAACCCACTCCAGTACTCTTGCCTGGAAAATCCCATGGACGGGAGGAGCCTGGTAGGCTGCAGTCCATGGGGTCGATAAGAGTCAGACATGACTGAAAGACTTCACTTTCACGCTTTGGAGAAGGAAATGGCAACCCACTCCAGTGTTCTTGCCTGGGGAATCCCAGGGACGGGGGAGCCTGGTGGGCTGCTATCTATGGGGTCGCACAGAGACGGACACGACTGAAGACACTTAGCAGCAGCAGCAGCAGCAGTCACCAGACCCAGAATCTCAGAAACACTTTTGATTCTTCCTTCTCCTTTAATTCATGGAAGAAACAGTTACTGATTACTCAAGTCTTGTTTTGAAGTTTCTGCAGCAGAAATTCCATGTTTCAAGGTAGAAGAATTAAGTATTGTAAAAATGATAATTTCAGTTAACTTACAGAGCTAATGCAATTGTGATAAAACACCACTGGGCTTTTTTTCAAAGGCTTTTTTTCAAATACAAGTTTTCTGAAGTTAACTGAGATAATAAAGAATATTTCAAAAATGAAGAATGATAAGGAGAGATTAGTTATATGAACCATTAAAACAAAGTTTACAGTCTTTAAGGTTATGCTCAAAATCCTTCAAGCTAGGCTTCAGCAGTATTTGAACTAAGAACTTCCAGATGTACGAGCTGGGTTTAGAAAAGGCAGAGGAGCCAGAGATCAAATTGTCAACATCTGCTGGATCATAGAGAAAGCAAAGGCTTTCCAGAAAAACATCTACTTCTGCTTCATTGACTACACTAAAGCATTTGACTGTGTGGATCACAACAAACTGCAGAAAGTTCCTAAAGACATTGGAAGCCCTTCTCTTGAAGAGCAGGGAATGCCACCTTGCCTGTCTCCTGAGAAACGCGTGTGCCGTCTTCCCTTCCTGCCCTCTTTTCCATCTGCCCGGCATCAGGGACTTTTCCAATGAGTCAGCTGTTCGCATCAGATGACCAAAATACTGGAGTTTCAGCTTCAGCATGAGTCCTTCCTATGAGTATTCAGGGTTGATTTCTCTTAATATTGATGGTTGGATCTCCTTGCTATCCAAGGGACTCTCAAGAGTCTTCCCAGCACCACAGTTTGAAGACATCAGTTCTTCGGCGCTCAGCCTTCTTGAAGGTCCAACTCTCTCAACCGTACGTGACCACTGGGAAGACCACAGCCTTGACTAGACGGACCTTTGTCGGCAGAGTAATGTCTCTGCTTTTCAACACACTGCCTAGGTCTGTCATAGCTTTCCTGCCAAGAAGCAAACATCTTCTGATTTCATGGCTGCAGTCTCCACCCGCAGTGATTTCAGAGCCCAACAAGAGGAAATCAGTCACTACTTCCACTCTCCCCCCCTCTATTTTCCATGAAGTAATGGGGGCTGGATGTCACAATCTTAGGTTTTTTTTAATATTTAATTTTAATCTGGCTCTTTCACTCTCCTCCTTCACACTCATGAAGAAGCCCTTTAGTTCCTCTTCACTTTCTGCCTTTAGAATGGTATCATCCTCCTATCTGAGGTTGTTGATGTTTCCCCGCCTATCTTGATTTCAGCTTATGTCATCCAGCCCGGCATTTTTCATGATGTGCTCAGCATACAAATCAAACAGGGTGCCAGCAGACAGCCCTGTCGTACTCCTTTCTCGATCTTGAATCCATCAGTTGTTCCGTACAGGGTTCTAACTGTTGCTTCTTGATCTGCATACAGGTTTCTCAGGAGACAGGTAAAATGGTCTGATATTCCAACCTCTTTAAGAGCTTTCCACAGTTTATTCTGATCCACACAGTCAAAGGCTTTGGCATAGTCAATAAGACAGAGGTAGATGTTTGTCTAGAATTCCCTAGTTTTCTCTATGATCCTGCAAATGTTAGCAATTTCATCTATGGTTCCTCTGCTTTTTTCTAAACCTAGCTGGGACATCTGGAATTTCTTGGTTCATATAATGCTGAAGCCTAGAAGGAAATGGCAACCCAGTCCAGTGTTCTTGCCTGGAGAATCCCAGGGACAGGGGAGCCTGGTGGGCTGCTGTCTCTGGGGTTGTACAGAGTCGGACACGACTGAAGCGACTTAGCAGCAGAAGCCTTAGTTATATGGAATTTTCCAGGCAAGAATACTGGAGCGGGTAGCCATTTCCTTCTCCAGGGGGTCTTGCTGACCCAGGGATTGAACCTGGATCTCTTGTGTCTCCTCCACTGGCAGGCAGATTCTTTATCACTAGTACCACCTGGGAAGCCCCTAGCATGGGTTCTAGTGGAGAGTTCTGGCAAAACACGATCCACTGGGGGAGGGAATGGCAAAGCGCCCCAGTACCCTTGCCGTGAGAACCTCATGAACCGCATAAGAGGATAAACAAGTCAGAATGATTGCTTATTAAATACAAAAATATGATATATAAAAGATGGGAATACGTATCAATGAGGATATTAAAGATTACTCAGCAACGTTTCTGGAATCACTGGCAAGGAATCTGGAGGAAAATTTCAAATGTATTGAATGAAGCTCATACGAGATTAGTGAAAGTGAAATGTAAAATCATAGAAAAATAGGAATAGAAGTAATTGAAGTTTGATTAACTCTCTGGGACACTGAGAAATTTTTCAGATGTGAGGTCATTGATGGTGCAGCCATGTTGGAAAACGGTCTGAAAATTCCCTGAAGGATTAAATACAGAGTTGCCATATGACCCAACAATCTCACTGTTAGGTATATATCCAAGAAAATGAAAACATACATTCACACAAAATCCTATACACAAAGATTCGTAACAACATTATGCATAATACCCTAAAACTGAAGACAACCTACATTTTCTTTACACATCAATTAACAAATATTAATAGATAAATAAAATGTGGTATGTTTATACTGGAATATTATTTGGCAATAAAAAAGGAATGAAGTACTGATACATGCTGCAACATGGATAAACCTTAAAAACATTACCTAAGTGAAATAAGCTAGTCTGAAAGAACTGTATATGCTATAATTCTATTTATATAAAATGTCTAGAGTAAACAAATCTTTGGAGACAGAAGGATTTGTCATTGCCTACGCCTAGGGGGTGGTGGTTTAGTCTCTAAGTCATGCCCAACACTTGTGACCCCATGGACTGTAGCCTGCCAGGTTCCTCTGTCGATGGGATTCTTCAGGCAAGAGTACTGGAGTGGGCTGCCATTTCCTTCTCCAGGGAATCTTCCCAAGCCAGGAATCGAACCCAGGTCTCCTGCATTGCAGGCAAGATTTTTTACTGACTGAGCAGAGGCTTGGGGTTAAGTAGTGAGTGATTGCTAACGGATGTGGGTTTCTTTATGAGGTGATGAA
Organism: Bos grunniens; assembly: GCF_055505025.1. Lineage (NCBI taxonomy): Eukaryota > Metazoa > Chordata > Mammalia > Artiodactyla > Bovidae > Bos > Bos grunniens. The sequence continues at coordinate 154,723,583 of NC_141165.1, forward strand.
AAGTTTCTGAAGTTGACAATGGTGATGGAATCACAATTCTGTGAATATATTAATACTAAAACCATCAAACTTTGCCCTTTAAATGAGTGTATTTCCACCTGCCAGTGCAGGAGCCATAGGATACATAAGTTTGATCCCTGGGTTGGGAAGATCTGCTGGAGTAGGAAATGGCAACACACTCCAGTATTCTTTCCTGGAAAATTCCATGGACAGAGGAGGCTGGCGGGCTATAGTTCATGAAATCTCAAGGAGTTGGACACAAGGGAACAGAGGGCAGATTGTATAATATGTGAACCATATCTCAATAAAACTGCTTGAAAAAGCCATTGAAAAAGTCAGAAAATACTAATATCAACTTACTACCCTCCAAAACATGTAATCTTATCCTAAGTCCTTTCTTTTTAAAAAAAATTCTGTGGGGAGGGAGGAGGGAGGAGGGTTCAGGATGGGGAACACGTGTATGCCTGTGGCGGATTCATTTCTATATATGGCAGAACCAATCAATATTGTAAAGTTTAAAAAAAAAATTCTGTTGATTTATTTTTGGCTGTGCTGTATCTTCACTGCTGAGTGTGCTTTTCTCTGACTGCAGTGAGCAGGGGCCACTTCTCATTGCAGTGCACGCGCTTCTCATTGCGGTGGCTTCTCTCGTTGCAGAGCACAGGTTCTAGGGTGCGAGGGCTTCAGTAATTGGGGCATGTGAGCTCAATAGTCACGGCTCCCGGGCTCCTGGGTATTGGCTCAATACTTGGGGTGCACGGGCCTATTAAATAGTTGCTCCGCAGCCTGTGGGGTCTGCCCAGATCAGGGATCAAAGCCGTGTCTCCTGCACTGGCGGGTGAATTCTTTACCGCTGAGTCTCCAGAGAAGCCCCTCAGTCCTTTCTTAAATGAGATAGGGGTATTATATGGTATTCAAAAGGGCAGAGAGATCAAATGAAATCAAAACTGAATTTTTTTAATTTGATTTCTTTTTTTTTCATTCATTAATTGCAGTGAAAGTCATTAAAATGTTCTGTAGCCAGATTTCACAATAGCTTACCTCAATTCAGTCTTCACATTTCTCCATGAAGTCTCCACCTCATTAAACACCCTCCCCAGAAATCACCCTCTACTAGGAACCCAATGGAGATCTCCCAAGATCAACCTCTTCATTTCTGAGTGAACCCACTAGATGCTAATACTGTGCTATAAGGAAACATGATCCCAACTCAAACTAATTAGAAAAGAAATCACACTTCCACAAAGGACATTCTAAGAGGTGCTTTCTGCTTATGGAGAGAAACCAGTGAGTCCTCTAAGAATAAGAAAGGAGAGTATTTTACAGTTAAGCACATGATTTGGAAAGAAGAATTCAGATGTTGCTGTTCTGCTGATCCAGGCTGTTAATACTCTGCCGGTCTTTCTTGTGGGGCCCCCTTCCTTCACTAGGAATCAGAAAGCTTTATCCTTGGCACAAAGATGCTACACTCCTAATACTCTTTGTACTCCTGGCAAATCAATTCAATATCCCTTAGCTTTCCAAAGCAGAAATCCTTTGCTTCTCCAGTTTGTTTGCTGTTGTGGGGCACTGACCTGCTGTGTTAATTTCACCGCTTTACAATACCCATTGCCTAAACCAGGATGCTTTTCTCCCACACAGAACCCTATGAGTAATTGTGTCTACATGGGTCTCTAAGGAGCTGCTGCTGCTGTGTAGTCACTAAGTCGTGTCTGACTCTTTGTGACCCTATGGACTGTAGCCTGCCAAGCTCCTCTGTCCATGAGTTTTCCCAGGTAAGAATACTGGAGTATTACCATTAATACTGGTTACCATTTCCAGTAACCAGTATATATATTACCATTAATATAGTTTGCCACTTCCTCCTCCAGGGAATCTTCCCTACTGAGAGATTGAACCTGAGTGTCCTGTGTCCCCTGCATTTGCAGGTGGATTCTGTACCACTGTGCCACCTGGGAAGCCCCCAAGCAACTGCACTGATGTTTATTCAAACTGTAGCAGCAAGGGAACATGCTCTTGATATATCTTGACCTTGTCTAGCAGCTACAGTAAGGTTATAGTCTTTCCCATCATACTTGCATAAAATTTTTCTTGAACTACTGAACAAATTTTAAAAAGACTTGGAACTGTCTTTCAATGAATTGTCCACAAGAATTATTTTGTCAACATCCATTCTCTTAAGACCTGCTTGTATTGTAATATTTTAAATTCTGGTTATACTCATGATTTGGCTTAGTTTGGAATTTCCCTTTCTTCAAGGCAATATAACCAGGGAACAGCATTCCATTCATTAACAGTCAGCAGCCTCCGTGCACAATGGTTCCATCTTTGTTGGGACCAATAACAGAGACTCATTCATTCAAGCCAGAATCACCTCTTACTGGAAGCAGATTCAAAATTGGAATATGATAATGGAAGGACACCCTTTATGGTGTCTTTATGCTGTGAATATAATGATGCTTTAGAGATGCCACAGAAGTGGATGGCTGGGCATTTAGATGGTCATCAGGGTTCAGGATCTAGTCTAATTTTGAGGCACCAGAAATTCCATTTTGGGGGGACTGGTTATGTTACTACAGCCTCAGAAGACTGAAGTATGAACCTGGTGGGCATTTGATTGCCTGGAGTAGGGTACAGCTAATAAGGGGCAGGGTAAAAAAGGAGAAAGGGCTGGACAGCATTAGTCTGTTTATTAATGTACAGTGAGCCCAGGGAGTGAAATCTATGTCTATGAGGGAGGGGACTCTTAGGAAACCTAGAAGACCAACTGGCCCAGGTGTTTACACCGACCAGTGTGATGTAATGGGGAGGTTCACATGTCTCAGATGAGGGAACTTGCTGGGCCTACTTCCTGAATCCCCACTAGGCCTGTGCCTTCAATTATGCTGGGGATTTGCTGGCTGCCTGCTGAAAGGCAAGTGGCTGGAATCCATGAACAGCTAGATGAACCAGAGACTGGGCTCCTTTTTCTTAGAAGAAAAAATATGACAAACCTAGGCAGCGTATTCAAAAGCAGAGACAATACTTTGCCAACAAAGATCCGTCTAGTCAAAGCTATAGTTTTTCCAGAAGTCATGTATGGAAATGAGAGTTGGACTATAAAAAAGCCAAGCACTGAAGAATTGATGCTTTTGAAACGTGGTGTTGATGAAGATTCTTGAGAATCCCTTGGATTGCAAGGAGATCCAACCAGTCTATCCTAAAGGAGATCAGTCCTGAATATTCATTGGAAGGACTGATGCTGAAGCTGAAACTCAAATACTTTGGCCACCTGATGCAAAGAACTAACTTATTTGAAAAGATCCTGATGCCGGGAAAGATTGAAGGCGGGAGGAGAAGGGATGGCAGAGGATAAGATGGTTGGATGGCATCAGGGACTCAATGGACATGAGTTTGAACGAGCTCCAGAAGATGGTGAAGGGCAGGGAAGGCTGGTGTGCTGCAGTCCATGGCGTCGCAAAGAGTCGGGCACGACTGAGCGACTGAACAGCAACCCAAGAGAGAGTGCTTGTGCACTCAAAGTGGAGGGCTATACCAGCTTAGCGGTGCCATCTTCACTTACAGCCCACATATTCAGCTAGTCTGGTGCCTCGGTCATTAACTACCCACTTCCTGCTATTTTTTGAACCGTTGGGACCACGAGCATCTCCTCTGTTTCTGCTTCCAACGTTTGTAGCTCAGTCTGTAAACCTTCTCCATACAGCCCCGCAACCTATGGATTTCCGACCAAGTACGCCACCTAGTGGTGACACTGGACTCTGGCAGAATCAGAACTTAAACCCTGCAGTTTATCAGCAACACCTTAACGAACTCTGTTTTACAGGATATACTCACACTCATTTGACCTCATGTCTTCTAGAAGTTTCAAACTATGGGCAAAAAGTTAATGTCTGTTAGAGATGCTATTGGCCTCCCAGGTGGCGCTAGGAGTAAAGAACCCGCATGTCAAAGCAGGAGACATAGGAGATGTGGGTTAGATCCTTGGGTCAGGAAGATCCCCCGGAGGAGTGCATGGCAACCCACTCCAGTATTCTTGCCTGGAGAATCCCACGGACAGAGGAGCCTGGCGGGCTACAGTCCATGGGATCGCAAAGAGTCAGACACGACTGAAGTGATTTAGCACACGGTACAGATGTTGTTAAGCAATAAGAGATTAATTTTGTTATAAACCAGACACTGATATGAAACGGGACAGAAAAATGAGTTTCTTGTCTTTTTCTGTCACACCACACGACTTGAGGGATCTTAGCTTCCCAATCAGAGATCAAACCTGAGCCTGCTACAGCGGAAAAGTGGAGTCCTAAGCACGGGACCACCAGGGAAGTCCCCAGCCTCTTGCGATGATGGGAGGGGAAAGGATGCCAGCTACTCAAGACGATGGATCGAAAAGCCTACTGCAGTATCCAACTCTGTGCTAATTCTCATGTTTCTCCCAACCTGTAGCCCTCAGATGGTGATCTGGGTGTCTATCATAAACCCGTAAAGTGTACTGGGGAGGAAATAGCAAACCCTGGATATTTCAGATCATAGAACTGTCATCTATGTGACTTGCCCCAAATAATGTTTTTTTATAAACTCATTGAAGTCTCTGGATTTAGGTGGCAAATCAATGCTACTATTTGGTCAGTTAGAAATGCAATTTAGGGTTATGGTTCACAGAATTTTTCTAAAAATCAATTTTTCTAAAAATCAGTTTTTCAGTATTTTAAATGCCACTTGCAAAAGCGAGACATAGTACAAATGTGTTCAACTGGCTGACAAAATTAGGATGACTATAATCTTCTAATAAAAATGCATGGTATAGTAGTAAAATTACTGCTGAAAAAACACATGCTTATCGTGGCAAAACCACAAAGCATTATATCTACATAATGACATTTGTTTGGGCAGGTGAGGCATTATTCTGTACACGGCAGTTTTTCTACGTTTTATGAGCGTGTAGTAAAATTACTGGGCTTTTCTGGTGGCTCAATGGTAAAGAATCCACCTGCAATGCAGGAGATGTGGGTTCGAAACTTGGGTTGGGGAAATCCCCTGGAGGAGGCAGTGGCAACCCACTTCAGTGTTCTTACCTGGGAAATCCCATGGCCAGAAGGGCCTGGTGGGCTACAGTCCATGGGGTTGCAAAGAGTTGGACATGACTGAGCGCACACACATCGCTTACCTTAACAAACTGCATGTTAAAGGGGGTGCTCACATTCACTTGGTCTTTCTGATGCACCTCACATTTTGGAATGTATAAGTAGACAGAGAGAAGTAAAAAATATACCCCCTGGAGCTTATTCTTGGTGGGGGCTGTTTGAGGGTCAGTTGCTGGGGTACACACAGACAAAATGATGACATAAAATGGTCAGTAGAGTAGTTCAACTCATTTATATATGCTTGTGTTGGCTTTTGATAGGAGTGGATCACGAACTCTTAAGTTGTTATCCATTTTTTTATTGCTTTTTCTTCTTCTTAGCTACCCTCCACTATTGACTATTCACACAGACGCGCGTGCGCGCACACACACGCACACACATTTTCCCTTAGTTACTAAAATTGCTGAACTTTGTTAGGTCAATCTGAGCAAGCATTGTCCCTTGTAACTACGTGTAGCTACTTCTACAACAACAATGAACAGTAAGAACAAAAATGTATATAGCACTTCATAAGTGTCAAGCAGTTTTCAACACTTGTAAGCATTACTCATGGAATCCTCTCAACATATATATATATATGGTGGAGGCTACTAGTATCCTTATTTTTCAGATGTGGAAACTAAAGAACAGAGAGGAACTTGCCCAGGCTCTCACTGTGAGTGCTCCTAAAGCTGAGATTGGAAGTGAGGGGGGGGGGCCGGCCCCAGTGGTAGCAGATTAGTCACTCAGTCGTGTCTGACTCTTATGACCCCACAGGCTGTAGCCCGCCAGGCTCCTCTGTCCATTCTCCAGGCAAGAATCCTGGAGTGGGTTGCCATGCCCTCCTCCAGGGGATCTTCCCGACCCAGGAAGCAAGCAGATGGATTCTTTATCGACTGAGCCATCAGGGAGCTCTTCCCTAATCTGAAGTTAGATTTTTTTTGGTCTAGCATATCTTTATCCCTCATTCCTTTATTCATCATCACTATTCTCGTGTTTATACATTTTGGATTTATCTTTTGTTAATAGAATATAGCTAAAATTTTAGCCTAAACTGTGTGTGATGATTTGAACCATTAATATTATTATTGGTATATTTACATTTGTAGTTATCATTTTTCTCCATTATGGATTTCTTTATTTTTATCCCAATCATATCGTCTATTTTTACTATACGTATTCTAGAGTTTGCTTTGCTGAGGTCTACAGGGCACACCTGATAATGCTCATCATCCCCAACTTGGATGACATAAATTTTAAGCTTTTACTCTGAGTTTTAGATCATCAGTTTTGTGGAGCCCTATACCAAGGGCTTCCCTGGTGGCACTAATTGTGAAGAACCCACTTGTCAATGCAGGTAAATGTAAGAGATGCATGTTTGACGTGTGGGTTTGATTCCTGGGTTGGGAAGATCCCCTGGACGAGGGCATGGCAACCCACTCCAGTATTCTTACTTGGAGAATCCCATGGACAGGGGAGCCTGGCGGGCCAGTCCATGGGGTCACAAAGAGTTGGACATGACTGAAGTGACTCGCATGCACGCATACCAAGGTCACAGGTGTAAAGCCTTGTCCACAGGCCATGGAGCCCTGTCCCAATGTCATCTCTGGAATAGACTGAGTCCCTAGCAACCGTTGCCATGAGCCCCCTGACCTAAACCAGCTAGCTCTCTGACCTCATATTAGGTAAAAATTACCCACCCTATAGCATACTAACCAATCAGCTGATGCCACTCTTCCAGCAGGGATTTTTACTGTCTTGAGGCTATAAAAATTGACCACTAGCCCACAAAGGCATCGGCTCTGCCTTGAGTTGGCTGCCTGTTCTAGCAGCGTCTCCTGCTCTAATAAACTATTCTCTCATTCTGCCTTGTGTCTGGAAATTCTTTTCCAACCTGTGCACAGACCAAAACAAGTTTGTCTCTCTCTCTTTTTTTTTTTTTTTGGCCCAGCCATGTCACATGTGGGACCTTAGTTCCGTCCCCAGGGATGGAACCCATGCCCCCTGTAGCGGAAGCGTGGAGTCCTAAGCACTGGACTGACTGTGAATTCTGGTTTGTCTCTATTTTGAAAGTCATTTCTTAACGGCATCAGGAAGTGTTGCTATATGAACATATATGTAATCTGAGTCCAGGGGACTGGATTAGGTGAAGCTTTTGACAAAGGAGTCATAATATGGACACACACAGGGAAAAGCACCAGCAATGAAGAGGAAGACAGCACACTGGTCATGAACTGAAGTTGCTTTATTCTCTCCTCATCCCCTTTCCTGTCTGGCTTAGGCTTCTGGTGATTTGCATAGGAAAGAAGTGCCCAATTATGTGTTTTTTTCAATTCACTGAAGTATACGTTTTAGGGTAGAAAGACGATCAAATGTTTTCCTGAAAAAATTTAAATGTGATTCAGCGTAAAAGTGAAATGGTGCTATCAATATTTTATCCCCTGTGAGCTCAAGAAAATGAATGGAACATTGCTTTTTCTGGCACTAGATGGCAGTCTTTCTCTGCAAACCAAACCGGATGGACAGGCTCTCTGACAAGCTGGCTGACTTCCCCAGGAGGTGCCTAAGCTCTCTTAGCAGCTTTCCTGACTGAAGAAGCCAAATTAGAAGTGGTTCGGTTCAGTTCAGTTCAGTCACTCAGTCGTGTCTGACTCTTTGCAACTCCATGGACTGCAGCACTCCAGGCCTCCATGTCCATCACCAACTCCTGGAGTTCACCCAAACCCATGTCCACTGAGTCCGTGATGCCATCCAACCATCTCATCCTCTGCCATCCCCTTCTCCTCCTGCCTTCAATCTTTCCCAGCATCAGGGTCTTTTCAAATGAGTCAGCTCTTCGAATCAGGTGGCCAAAGTATTGGAATTTCAGCTTTAACATCAGTCCTTCCAATGAACACCCATGACTGATCTCCTTTAGGATGGACTGGTTGGATCTCCTTGCAGTCCAAGGGACTCTCAAGAGTCTTCTCCAACACCACAGTTCAAAAGCATCTTCCATTTAATGAGGAAGGAACGATACTGATGGTCCCCTGAGACTTGTGGCTGAGTTAGAATTAGGGGAGGGAAGAGAGTGGGTGAAAGAGAAGACGGGGTATAGTTAGTTCTAGCAAACACTTCAGTGAAGGCAGCAGAAAGCAAATGCCTTTCTGAGGAAGTATCTTTGGACCTAACTTTGGATTTGAGAATGAATCTTGCTTGCCTTCTTTTTGATATTCTATATTCACAGGCTTTCTTCCTCTGGTTGTCTTGGAAAGAACCTGAATAATAGACAGTGCAGCTTTAGGTTTTAATAGGACTCAGGTAGGAATCAATTCACCTTACAAGATGCTTACTGTATGTCCTTGTGCCTCCTAATTAAAAAAAAAAAAATCCCCAGAACATTTCTCTTAGTACTGCCACTTTCCATCAATAAACATTTATGAAGATAATTCTTATTTTAAAAATTGTGCTGGCACTTTGGTAGATACAAAAAAGTACTCGATAGGCCCTGAGGAAATACTATTACCCGGGTCTCCTGCATTACAGGCAGATTCTTTACTGTTTGAGCCACCAGGGAAACCCAGGGGTACGTTGACTGGGAGGTGAGAATTTTATCCTTGAACCACCTATGCTGTATAAGCATACTGAATCATCAAAAATGATTTGATGTGGTGCAACCAGCCACCTCTCTGTAGAGGGCTGTGTTTTCACGTTTTGGGAACTTAAAATGTATTTTCTACTTAAGGTGTCTTATTACATGGCTCTTAGTTGACTCTCGAGAGTCCCTTGGACTGCAAGGAAATCCAGCCAGTCCATCCGAAAGGAAATCAGTCCTGAATATTCATTGGAAGGATTGATGCTGAAGCTGAAACTCCAATACTTTGGCCACCTGATGTGAAGCACTGACTCATTTGAAAAGACCCTGATGCTGGGAAAGATTGAAGGCAAACGGAATAGGGGGCTGCAGAGGATGCGATGTTTGGATGGCATCACGGACTCAATGGACATGAGTTTGAGTAAACTCTGGGAGATGGTGATGGACAGGGAAGCGGGCGTGCTGCAGTCCATGGGTTCGCAAAGAGTCGGACACGACTGAGCAACTGAACTGAACCGAGTTTTCCAAATTAACCCATAATATTACTACATTATATATTTTTTGTCATTTTCCTTTATTATTAAAGTAATCTATGATTATTTTGGGGCTGCCCTTGTGGCTTAGCTGGTTAAGAATCTGTCTGCCATGCAGGAGACCTGGGTTCGATCCCTGGGTTGGAAAGATCCCCTGGAGAAGAGAGCGGCTACCCACTGCAGTATTCTGGCCTGAAGAATTCCATAGACTGTATAGTCCATGGGGTCACAAAGAACTGGACATGACTGAGCGACTTTCACTTCACTTTATGATTATTTTTAAAAATACAAAAAATTAAAATATTGTAATCATCTAAATTCCATCCACAGACATGGCCACTGTTAATATTTTGATGTCAATATTTTTCTCTGTTAATTACAAAAAATTGTCATAATTATTAATTATCATGCTCATTTCCCTTCATCAGCTTAAATTCTTCAAACACGTGGACTTTGGGGAGAGACTGCCTGATGTGGTTTCTGGAACTAACGTTGAATTTGGTCTTTTCATCTGCAAAGTGGGAGTAATGTGAGTCCTTCCAACACAGAATTATCTGTAAATGAGATAGTGCAGGCAATGTGTCTGGCACGTAAGAGACGCGCAGTAAGGACTCCCTGGTGGTCCAGTGGCTAAGACTCCGAGCTCCCAGTGCAGGGGGCCTGGGTTCAACCTCTGGTCAGGGAGCTAGATCCCACACGCCACAGGAGGACCAAAGTTTCCACGGGCTGCCGTGAAGACCTGGAGCAACCAAGTAAATAAATACCAAAAAGGAAATGCCCAGTAAATATTAGCTTTGATGCTGCTATGACCATTATTACATACAGTTTTCTCCTATTACAAAATCATGATAAAATGTTTAGCAAATTCAAAGGAGTATAAATAAGAACATAAAAATCATGTATAGTCTCACAACACAGAGATGGTCATTGTTAATCTAATTCTTCTTTAATAGTTTTCTTAAAAAAATCCAGATAGGGATCCTGATGTATGGTTTTGTTTGCTGCTGTCTGACTATTTCACCAAAAGAAGCCTGATTTTATTGGCTGCAAAATAGTCTATTGTGTGGAAGTTTCAGAAATATTGTGATTAACTATTTCCCTATGTTTGAGGGCCTTCCAACTGTTTGCTACAATAAACAATGATGTGATGAATATTCTAGATATGAAGCCTTGCTTGCATTTGGCTTGTTTATCTAGATTAGTGTCACAGAAGTAGAATTATTGAGTTGATGTATATGAACTGTTTTTTAATTCTTGATGTACACTGGCTAAATTCTTTTTAGAACATTTCAACTGATTTATATTTCCTCCAGCTTCAGTGCCTGTTACTTTAAGTAATCTCATATTTTGAATTTTGGCTAATTTGAAAAGTAGTTTTGTCTTACTTAGCATTACTTTGGTGGATGATGGGGTAAGACTTTTTTTCATATTATCATCCATTCTGTGAAATATGTTTTTCCTTTGTCCATTTTCTTATTGTGGTTTTACTTTTTAAAAGCCAATTTATGTCAGCTTTGTATATAATACTTGCCTGCATGCTAAGTCACTTCAGTCGTGTCTGACTCTTTACAACCCTAGGGACTGTAGCTCTCCAGTCTCCTCTGTCCATAAGATTCTCCAGGCAAGAATACTGGAGTGGGTTGCCATTTCCTCCTCCAGGGGATCTTCCCGACCCAGGGATTGAACTCAGGTCTCTTACATCTCCTGCATTGGCAGGCAGGGTTTTGGTTTTTTTAAACCATAGCACCACCTGGAAAGCCCATGTAATACATAGACTAACTCATTTCCATATTCATTTTTCAAAATTTGCAGTTTACTTTTTAATCAGGCTTACAGTGAAATTTTCTTGAGGGAAAGAAAATTTCAATTTGTGTGCAATCAGACCTGTTTAATTTGTGTGTATTTCAGGGGGTGGATTTCTTCTTTTGATTTTATGCTGGAAAACATCATTCCTTACCCACAGATGAAGTTAAATTTTCTTCCACAATTAAAAAGTAATCTGTGGGATGAAGCTTTGAGTCTACGTGACTCTCTTGTTCCCCCAACAAACTCTGGCCCACTGGCTTTTTTAATCCATTGATAATTCTCACCTGAGTCAATTATTTCATTGATGATTGCAGCATACAGTCAATTCTTTAAAAATTAACAATTTTAATCCACCTGGGCTTCCTCAATGGTTCAGCAGTAAAGAATCTTATTGCAATGCAGGAAATATGGGCTTGGTCCCTGGGTCAGGAAAGATCCCCTGGAGGAGCAAATGGCAACCCACTCCAGTATTCTTGCCTTGAAAAAATCCCATGGACAGAGGATCCTGGTGGCTACAGTCCATGTGGTCGCACAGAGTCGGACACTACTGAGTACCTAAACTTGTGCTGACTTTGGTTTGAATACAGTATGAGAGCAAATGTTAAACTGAGCTTATTCCTTCCAAGTGTGGGTATTTACTTCTTATTAGTTTTTTTCACTGAAAAAGTAACATGTGAGATAAAAATGCAAGCAGTGAAAAAGGAAACACAATGAGAGTAAGGACTCCTCCTACAGTCTTGGTGGGAATGTAAATTATGGAAAACAGTATGAAGGTTCCTTAAAAAGCCTAAAATAAAGTTACCATATGATCCGCCAGTCCCACTCCTGGGCATGTATCCGGAGAAAGCCATAATTCAAAAAGATACACAGCCTCCAGTGTTCATGGCAGCACTATTTACAATAGCCAGGACATGGAAGCCAAATGTCCATCAACAGAGGAATGGATAAAGAAGACGAGGTATATATCGTTCCTAGGTCATGTCTGACTCTTTTGCAACCCCATGGACTGTCGCCCACCAGCGTCCTCTGTCCATGCGTTACCAAAGGGGAAGGGCGGGAAGGGATGAATTAGTGGTTTGGGATTAGCAGATACAAGTATAAAATAGATAAACACAAAGGTCCTACTGAACTATATCCAGGGAACTATCCAGTATCTCAATCTATAATGGAAAAGAATAAATATATACATTTAACTGAATCATTTTGCTGTACATCTGAAACGAACACAACATTGTAAGTCAGATATACTCCAACCAGAAAAAAAAAGTTTTCTCCTCTTCTTACCCTGGGCTTTTCAGTTCCTCTCTTCAGAGTCCATCCGTGCTTCCTATTTCTCGTATAACTCTCCAGAGCTATTCTAATATGCAGATTCATGTGTGCCCGTGTGCCTCTTTGTGTGGATGTCCACACTGCATAATGGAAACACGCTAGCTGTTGTGTCCATGGATTTTCTTTTCTTTTATAATTGGAGGATAAATGCTTTACAAAGGTCCATCTAGTCAAGGCTATAGTTTTTCCAGTGGTCATGTATGGATGTGAGAGTTGGACCATAAAGAAAGCTGAGTGCCGAAGAACTGATGCTTTTGAACTGTGGTGTTGGAGAAGACTTTTGACAGTCCCTTGGACTGCAAGGAGATCAAACCAGTCCATTCTAAAGAAAATCAATGCTGAATATTCATTAGAATGACTGAGGCTGAAGCTGAAGCTCCAATATTTTGGCCACCTGATGAGAAGAGTTGACTCATTAGAAAGGACCCTGATGCTGGGAAATATTGAGGGCAGGAGAAGGGGATGACAGAGGATCAGATGGTTGGATGGCCTCACTGACTCGATGCACATGAGTTTGAACAAACCCTGGGAGATGGTGAAGGACAGGGAGGCCTGGTGCGCTGCTGTCCATGAGGTCACAAAGAGTCAGACACGACTGAGTGACTGAACAACAATAACTGCTTTACTATGTCCTGGATTCTTAGCATTTCTTAAGTCCATTTCTTAAGTACACAAAGGGCTACCTCAGTCTTTTTCTAAATTACTGCAAAAGAGTTATATTTGAAAGACATATGGTTTATCTGGGGCTTCCTGGTGACTTAGTGATAAATCTGTCTGCCAATGCAAGAGACTTGGCTTTGATCCTTGGGTCGGGAAGATCCTCTCTAGAAGGAAATGGCAACCCTCTGTAGTATTCTTGCCTGGGAAATTCCATGGACAGAGGAGCAGACTACAGTCCATGGGGTTGCAAAGAATTGGAGGCAACTGAACAACTCAACAACAGCAATAGTTTATGTGACCGATTTCTAACTTCAAAATTGACGTTCATGAGCTGGGTTGGGAAGGTGTGAGAATAGACGTGTGGTCACCAGTGGCCCCTGGGGCCTTTCCAACCCCTGTTAGTAGGTAAGCTCATTGATGGCATTGGTTTGCTTCTTCTTTGCTGCATTTCTGGTGTCTATCACTGGGGTATAAATTAATCCATTGTGCTCTCATAATCTTCTATTTTTTAGCTCTAACACTTTGGCCACATGATGCAAAGAGCTGACTCATTGGAAAAGACTCCGATGCTAGGAAACATTGAAGGCAGGAGGAGAAGGGGACGACAGAGCTAAATAGCAATCAGCTAAACTGCTAATGCCAGCAGTTGGATGGCATCACCAACTCAATGCACGTCAATTTGAGCAAACTCTGGGAGATGGTGAAGGACAGGGAAGCCTGGAATACTGCAGTGCATGGGGTTGCAAACAGTTGGACACAACAGAGCAACTGAACAACAGCAAGATGGAGACTATTACATTTAGAATGGATAAACAACAAAGTCCTCCTGTATAGCACAGGGAGCTACATTCAAAATCCTGTGATAAGCCACAGTAGAAAAGAATTTAAGAAGAATGTCTATATGTGTGTAACTGAATCACTTTGCTATATAGCAGAGATGGGCACAACGTTGCAAATTGACTATAGTCCAATAAAAATTTATTTAAAAAGCAGTCTTTGCCCTAGCTGTTATGAGTCTCAGAATTGGAGAGCTCAGAAGGAGCTGAAAAGCATTTAATGCATGCTCTTCCTTTCGCCCACAGGGGCCAGGCCTGTGTGATGACGGCCTGTGTGCCGTCACCTGCTGTTTCACCGCCTCCTCCGGGGTCGCAGTCCTAAACGTCATGGAGCCGCGCCAAGCGACTTTGTGTAGCTCAGTACAGGGAGGCGCTGACCTCACCAGGCCTGGAGCCGCCCTAGTGCTGTGTCCTCACTGAACTGACAGACAGCCACGAGGCCTGCGACCTTGCTGCCTCAAGGCTGAAGGGTGAAGGCCCCTGCAGCTTTGAGACCTGGGACTTAGTAGGCCTGGTCACCTGGGCCTGTGGCCCATCAGTGTTCTCCTGGTTTTGTGAGAGAACTATAACTTCTAACGCTCTCCATACATCTCAGAGGTAAGGTTTCAGATTTAATAGAGGTATTTATTTTTATTTACGCATTTGGCCGTGCCGGGTCTTGGTTGCAGCAGGCAGGATCTTCACTGGAGCATGGGGATCTTCAGCTGTGGCGTGCGGTATCTAGTCCCCTGACCAGGGATTGGACCGGAGCCCCCCTCATTGGGAGCTCGGAGTCTTCATCGCTGGATCGCCAGGGAAGTCCCTCAGATTTAAATCGAAGAAGCAGCCAGACAACTTAAATTGACAGGAGGGTGTCAACGTGGTTATCAGATCTTTAACCAACAGCTGAGACAAGAAGGGGCACAAAGAATGAGAAAAGAGGCAGCTACGTGCATTCAAGGTAAATGGGGCACTCACCGACGCTTGCCCTTCTGTTCCCAGCTCTGAAGCTGAAGTAGGAAAGGTGGGCAAAGCCAAGTGCCCCTTGGCAGATGGTGCTAGGCTCCAGACCTCGGTGTCCTAACGAGCCTGGCAGAGCTGGGGCCTGGTATGGGGAGACTGCCCTTTCTCGGGCTCTGATTTCCCCCAGGAGAGTTGTGTAGCTCTCTAGTATTTTGTTTTTGTCACCAGCCTTATGTGCCAATGCTATCAATGTGGTTATGGGTAGCAAACAATCACAAATAAACACTCACATCCATTTTTCCTTAGGAACTGTAGCTGTCAGCCACACATTCCCACCGTAAACTGAGCCCAGCCAGTTAAATACAACTGTAAATTTTTTTTTAATGTGTTCATACAAAACCACACATCTTCACAGAATATTATTATTATTCTCTTTGTAATTTTACGGCTGCTGAAATATGGGAAAATATTTTGAAACTCCAGAAATCAGTTGTTTCAAAAATTTAAAATATTTCCATGCTTATATTCAAAGGATTTGCAAGGGCGCTAAATGAAGGTTACAAAGACCCGCATTTTGCAGCTCTAGAGACCACAGCCCTATCCTATTCATGCAAATTCTCTCCGTCTTACAGTTGAAAATGCAGGATATCTGTTGCAACATTGTGCCATAACATGTTTTCCCAGGGCAAACTTAATTCTGTCAATTGTTCTTTACCACATTCAACATACACTAATCATCCACAGTTCAAGGTCAGATTGCATTTTGTAACTTGGTCTATTAATGCAACAAATTTGTGTTTCAGTCGATTTCAAAATCATCTCTGGTTTGAACAGACACATTTTTTTGCACATGGTTATGGTATAATCACTTCCTCATGTCGGACCCTTTGTGACACCACGGATGGTGGCCTGCCAGTTTCCTCTGTTTGTGGGACTCTATAGGCAAGACTACTGGAGCAGATTGCCATTGCCTTCCCTACGGGATCTTCCCGACCCAGGGATTGAACCCGTGTCTCCTGCATTGCAAGCAGATTCTTTACCATTCGAGCTACAGGGAAGATCAGTATATATATAGATATAGATATATCTATATATATATATTTTTTTTTTTTGCATAAGATTCAAGTAATAATAGACATGGAGAAATGGTATAATTTTAAAAAATAATTTTTATTGACGTATAGTTGATTTACCATATTGTGTTAATTTCAGGTGTACAGCAATAGCACAAATTTTTAAAGCCATCAAACTGTAAATAAAATGAAAACACAATGTAAATAGATTTCAAATTAATTTGCTGTAATATGATGGTAATTTACTATGACTTTGATTTCCTTTAGTCACTAGAAATTACATTTTATTAGCATCTGTTTCAATATGGGAGGACTATCAGTTTAATTGTAATTTTTTTAAAAAAGAAACTTTATGAAAAGATTCTGAGTTTTAAAAATATTAAATGTTTACCTAGAATCATTTGCAATGATCGTCACTCAAACATGGCCTGATATTTGTACTGGATGCTAAGGCATGAAATGAAAGTCAATAACAAAGTATATTATATTTAATTCAAATGATTAATACAATCATAATGATGGCTCAGCAGGTAAAGAATCCGCCTACAATGCAGGAGACATGTGTTCGATCCAGTTATTTTCCCACTGACTCTTCCTTAGCCAGAAATAGGTTGGGGGCCATTATCACACGTTGAAAATTGAAAATCCTGCCCCTCAAACTTTATTGAGGTTAGGAAGATCCCCTTGAGGAGGAAATGGCAACCCACTCCAGTATTCTTGTCTGAAAAATCTCATGACAGAAGACCCTGACGAGCCAAGTCCACAGGGTTGAAAGGAACTGGGTATGGCTGAGCCACTGAGCACAGGTGCATACAATGTTGCTATATTTCCTGAAAAAGAAGGAACGCAAATTAATAAGAAACTGTGTAAGAATAACACAAAATCCTTCTTAATAAAGCAAATATTTTATCTCATTAAAATTTTTTATTTTATATTGGGGCAGAGTTGATTGAAAACAGTGTGATAGTTTCAGGTGTAGAGCAAAGTGATTCAGTTTTGCATATACATGTATCTACTCTTTTTTCTTTTAGGTTGTTGCAGAATAGTGAGCAGAGTTCCCCGTGCTACACAGTAGGTCCTTGCTGGTTATCCATTTTAAATAGAGCAGTGTGTACACTTCATCCCAAACTCCCTACCTATCCCTTCCCCCAACACTCCCCCATCTCCCCCCCAGTAATGATAAATTCCTTCTTTAAGTCTGTGATAAACCATACATTTAAAAAAGCAGAACCCTAAACCTGAAGAATAAATTTTCTCTATTTAAATACAGTGAGAGAAACATTTTCACTTTTTGAAAACTGTTTACGTGAAAGATAAACTTTCTTTATTTAAATAAAGTGAGAAAAGCATTTTCATTCTTACTTGAAAACTTTACTTGGTTAATGGTTACTTTTCTTCATTAGGATTTCACAAGGTACAAGGCAAAAACCAAAGAGAGACTTGCATTAATAAACCTGTTTATCGACAAACTGATAATTATAGTGCATTGTTTGTGTGTGTCTTAAGGTTTAGGAAAAGAAAGAGATTTGCTACCTTGAGCAAGCAAACAATGTGTTTTTACCAATTACCTCTAATAGCAAAGAATTTTTATGGTTATGGTTCGTGTTTATGGCCTGCCCCAAATGACGTGATAAGTCCTGGGGTTTTGGTCTCTTTTTCATTGATGTGCCGTGAAGATGGGAGCACACATTTCAGAACCGAACCGCTGCTTGGTTGAGCTCTAGGTAAATGCTGTGGGTCTCTGTGGCTCCCGGCCCACTCAGCTTTTCTGCAGAGTCACAGCACCCCTGCCTCAGATGGGTCCAGCAGCTTTCTGACTCTCCACCACAGCTGCAATGTGGATCCATCATCTCCTGGGGAGACTGGCTGTGTCATGGGACGAGAACAGCCTTTGGAGGCAGACCGGCTTTAGCTCATCCTGCTCTGCCATCAACAGCCTGGGCAATTTTATCTCCCTGAGCCTCAGTGCCATCCTACGAGCCACTGCTCATCTGGAGAGGTTGGAAGAATTGCATGAGATAATGTAAGTAAACAGAAGCTTGCCACACACTCAGGAGACACAATACAAATACCATTCGATGTACACTTCCAGGCTTCAAGTGGGTTTAACTTGGCTCCTGTGACCTTAGGCAATTCACATGACTTCTCTGAACCTCAATGTTTTCATCTGTAAAATGAGTCCATAGGGTTCAGTTGGGCTTTCTGGATGGGGCTAGTGGTAAAGAATCTGCCAATGCAGGAGAGGTAAGAGACCTGGGTTTGAGTCAGGCCTGAGTCAGGATCCCCTGGAAGAGGGCATGGCTACTCACTCCAATATTCTTGCCTGGAGAATCCCATGGATGGAGGAGCCTGGCGGGCTATGGCCCAAAGAGTCACAGAATCAAACATGACTGAAGCGACTTAGTATGCACACGTGCACTAATACTCACATGTTATAAGGTTAATACATACTTAATACATATTCAAAGAATATACTATAGGATCAATATTCACATATTATAGAGCCATACACAAATATTATTCTAATATAGTAATACTCAAGTATTATAACACCTTACTCAAATATCATGCCATTATATTCACACACATATTATAATTACAATACTATCATTTGAGCTCTCTTATAGTTACCTCTGTGTTTTGTGGTCTGCCGTTTACTTCCAAGTTCTGACCCTGTGAACACGCATCTCTTGGATGGAGCGGAAGTTCCCCGTGGACAGCACAGCCGAGCCCTGGGGCCAGGCACCAAGTGCTTTCCGTGGACCAGCTCCTCATGTCCAAGTTCTGCTCTCACTGATCCGCTGCAGGGCAATTTTGCCTTCTCTCTCAAGACTTTCCTGAAAGCCCGCTCCAGGCTACACGGTCTCCCCATTGCCTGATCCCTGGGATTCACAGAGGCAACACCGTCAGATTCTGTAACACACTACAGAAAAGAGCCAAAGAGTCAGCGTCAGGCGTCGGATGTGGAGAAGCCATCGTGGAGGGCTGCATTTCAAGAAAACCTTTAGCTTGGGTCCT
Organism: Bos grunniens; assembly: GCF_055505025.1. Lineage (NCBI taxonomy): Eukaryota > Metazoa > Chordata > Mammalia > Artiodactyla > Bovidae > Bos > Bos grunniens. Next base: position 154,742,474 of record NC_141165.1, read on the forward strand.
TGGTTCTTGAGAGTTCACTGACCACAGAATCCTGCAAATATGCCTATACATAAGTGATATTTTAAAGCTCAGGTTGGTTTCTCTACCTGCTGTCGTCTCTCTCTCAAAACCAGGGGAAATTTGGTCATGTATAAATAGATAAGTAGTCACACACACGAGGAATTATCTTTCATAAAGGAAGACATGAAAAATGTTCAGATTTCACCAGTAGTCCAAAATGGAAATGACCACTTGTACAATTAGCCAATGTGTTTTAAAATAAAAATTTGCTGTGTCCATGCTGCTGCTGCTGCTGCTAAGTCGCTTCAGTCATGTCCGACTCTGTGCGACCCCATAGACGACAGCCCACCAGGCTCCCCCGTCCCTGGGATTCTCCAGGCAAGAACACTGGAGTGGGTTGCCATTTCCTTCTCCAATGCATGAAAGTGAAAAGTGAAAGTGAAGTCACTCAGTCGTGTCCGACTCTTAGAGACCCCATGGACTGCGGCCTACCAGACTCCTCCGTCCTTGGGATTTTCCAGGCAAGAGTCCTGGAGTGGGGTGCCATTGCCTTCTCCGGCTGTGTCCATGAGGCCTTGGCAAAACGCTACTTCCACATGCAGCCAGTTACAATGGAAATTGGTTCAAAGCATTTGAAAATCAGGCAGCCATTCAGATCTAAGATCTAACAACGTGAATAAAACTGTTCATATTTTTTGATCCAGTAATCAGACTTCTTGGAATCCCTCTTAGGCAAGGAATTCAAAAGAAGTTGAACATTATGTGTTTAAAAATGTTTGCTGTAGTCTTTATTGTCAAGATTCAACATTTGGAAACAAGCTAATAATAACTACCACTTGTATGGGCTCTGCAACATAGAAACAACTTTCATATACATCATCTCCTTTGATTTTTCAGTGGCGCTGGGAGATAGAATACTGTTATCCTCAAGTCATAGATGAAGAAACTCACGTTCAGAGTCATTAAGGTATAGAGATCACACTGCTGGAAAAAGGTAGGCCAGGGCTGGAGCCACCTCGCCTATAGTTTTTTTTTTTTTTTTCTAATTTTATTTTATTTTTAAACTTTACATAATTGTATTAGTTTTGCCAAATATCAAAATGAATCTGCCACAGGTATACATGTGTTCCCCATCCTGAACCCTCCTCCCTCCTCCCTCCCCATACCTCGCCTATAGTTTTATATCCCTTTGTGTGCATGCATGGCTTCAGTCATATCTGACTCTTTGTGACCCTATAGACTGCAGCCCTCCAAGCTCCTCTGTCCATGGGATTCTCCAGGCAAGAATACTTGAGTGGGTTGCCATGCCTTCCTGATCCAGGAATCAAACCTTGTCTCTTATTTCTCCTGCATAAGCAGGCCGGTTCTTTACCACTAGCATCAACTGGGTATATCCCTTTATATATATATCCATGTGACAGCTTGACTATAAAGAAAGCTGAGCACAGAAGAATTGATGCTTTTGAACTGTGGTGTTGGAGAAGACTCTTGAGAGTTCTGTGTACTAAAAGGAGATCCAACCAGTTAATCCTAAAGGAAATCAGTCATGAATATTCATTGGAAAGAATGATGCTGAAGCTGAAACTCCAACATTTTGGCCACCTGATGTGAAGAACTGACTCATTTGAAAAGACCCTGATGCTGGAAAAGATTGAAGGTGGGAGGAGAAGGGGATGACAGAGGATGAGATGGTTCGATGGCATCATCGACTCAATGGACATGAGTTTGAGCAAGCTCTGGGAGTTGGTGATGGACAGGGAGGCCTGGTGTGCTGCAGTCCATGGGGTCGCAAAGAGTTGGACATGACTGAGCAACTGAACTGAACGGAACTGAATAGAAGGTATCAAGGACCAGCATTTTTAAAATGCCACAGGGACTCTGGGGCAGGGGAAAGACACACGGTGTGAAAGCCACCTCCTGACCATGGCTCCAGTCTCACCTTCTGCCTGTGGTGGTTCTTGGTGATTTTCTTGGGCTGATGGATATGAGGAACAACTTTCTCCCCACTTTCGTACCCCTTTCTTGACCAGGAACGCTGTGTCACGTGACGCATCTTAGTCTAGCTAGTTTTCTACCTTTTTTAGACAATACGTTTTGTGCCTGGCAGTGTCATCTGTAGTCTCCTTAGCAAGCTGATTTTTGAAGACATTTGGTACTTAGTTTTCCCTGGTAACTACGGGCACCCACATAGGATCCATCAGGATGCCATCACACTAACCTAGGATCTCTGGCTAAGCTTAGTATTCTTTCTGTCTGGGTCTCAGTAAGACAGACAGATGTTAAATAAATATTTAATAAATTAAATATTAAAAGTTAAGGGAGAAAGATTTACGAAAATACTGCCTAGACTAAAGGGATATAAACATTAGATTCATTACTTGGGCTTAACTATTTATTTGCTTTTCTTTTTTTAAAGGAAAGTGTATTATGTAGTGCCTTCAAAATAGGAGGCACTCAGTAAGTATATGTTGCTGTTGTTTAGTCACTAAGTCGTGTCTGATTTCTGCGACCCCATGGACTGTAGCCCTCCAGACTCTTCTGTCCACAGGATTTCCCAGGCAAGAATCCTGGAGTGGGTTGCCATTTCCTTCTCCAGGGGATCTTTCTGACCTAGGGATTGAACCCAAGTCTCCTGTATTGGCAAGTGGATTCTCTACCACTGAGCTACCTGGGCAGCCCAAGTACATGTTACAGTTGAATAAATGAGTGACTTAGTGAATCAAAGCATAATTTCTCATGACAAATTGTCTGGACTTTGTCACTTGCTACCTGTGTGACATTGAACAAGTAACTTAAGCTCAGTTTCCTCATCCAAAAAACAAAGATGATGACAATGATGGCGGCAGTACCTTCTTTACAGAGCTGCTCTGAGGACTGAAGGCATTGTTGTTGCTGTTCAGTTGCTAAGTCATGTCACGCTCAAACTCGTGTCCATTGAGTCAGTGATGTCACACAACCATCTCATTCTGTCACTCCCTTCTTCTCCTGCCTTCAATCTTTCCCAGCATCAGGGTATTCATACATGTAAAGCTGTTAGATTAGCATCTGTCACAGGCTATATGCTATATAAGTGTGAACTACATTATTATTATTCTTTGCTTTCAGCAAAAAAATTCTAGAGCTGTATTAACAGCATCCCCTTTCCTACAGTGTCAAAGAGAATAGGAACATCAATATATCTTTTTATTGTATATCCTTAAGTCAATTCTAAAAGAAGATCTTAGCATATAAAGGTCAGTTTATTAAAATGCAAAAATTATAAGAATTCAAGGATAGTTTGAAATTATGAAATATGATATCAAATTCACTATATTAATAGATCAAAGGGCAAAACCCCTATAATTATGACCTTGGTGGCCAAAAGAGCTTTATATCAAAATTTAACAGCCATTTTTATTTAAAAATTTTAATTAGGAATAGATGCTTCACATAGTGGGAAAAAAAACATTTTCCCATTGTCAGAGATAAGACAATATTGACCACTATGGAAACTATTATTTAATGTTTTCTGGAAGTACTGCTGCTACTGCTAAGTCGCTTCAGTCACGTCCGACTCTGTGAGACCCCACAGACGGCAGCCTACCAGGCTCCTCTGTCCCTGGGATTCTTCAGGCAAGAACACTGGAGTGGGTTGCCATTTCCTCCTCCAATGCATGAGAGTGAAAAGTGAAAGTGAAGTTGCTCAGTCATGTCCAACTCTTCGTGACCCAATGGACTGCAACCCACCAGGCTCCTCCATCCATGGGACTTGCCAGGCAAGAGTGTTGCAATAAGAAAAGACAAGACAAGAGAAACAAACAAAAACCCCTATGCATATGGGGAAGGAATTATTTGCAAACCATAGTATTATATATTTCTAAAGTTCATACAAATCAGTTGAAAAGCTGTTAGAAACAAGATAAGTAACTAGGGTGCCTGGTTACAAAGTTAGTTATGCAAAATTGAATAAGTTTCCTACAAGTAAATACAGAGGGATGAAATCGATCACTTCAGAGTCTGATAGGCTGTGCTACTTTTGCCTCAGCAAACCAGGCTTCATTCTGCCTCTGAGCAGTGGGCTGTGACAGGATGAGTTTCTGTTGGGTCAACTGAAGTGATGCCTTGGACAACAAGACAATTCTCACCCAGAGACACCTTTGTGTTGCTTCTGATTACCTGCTGGCAGGAACTAAGTTTGCCTGTTACATGGATGCCATGTGTGTCAAGTCAGAGTCTTTGAAGTTTTCAGATAAAGAGGATTAGTCATAGTTCTAGGGAGATACAAAGACTAAGCCAGAAGCAGAGTTCATATGGCTTCATGCATCTGTTAACACATTTCCTTGATGTAGTACGGGTATTTTATGCACTGTTTGCCTCGAAATGGTCACAGGTTTAATCAGTTCTTTATTGTGCTAGACTTCTTGTATCCACAAAGAAAGATGATGTCCGTCAGTATCTTAATAGCGCGTCTAACACAGAGTTCGTACAATCCAATCAGGAAGTTATTTCTCAGATCATTACATCTATACATAAACTCCAAACACCATATATAGCTTTTAAGTTTATTTTCTGATCTCCAGCTGTCCAAGCTGGCTTATAGCTTTATTATTTATTTTGATTAACTCTATAAAAGCATTTACTTTTTTTCCTCTAAAATGTGTTCTAAGGCTGAGGCTGTTTCAATAACATTTTTGAAGTTATGTGATCTATTCTTACTCAGCACTGTCAAATACACTTTTCAAAGACGTTTTCTCATTTTCAAATGCTAACTAGATGGGGAACATAAAACTCGGTAACTGGTATAAAGCTTTGTTCGTAAATCTCAAGTGCTAACATTGCGTGTCCACTTCCTCCATAGTATAGCATGCTAGGTTGCTTCAGTCATGTCCAGCTCTTCGTGGTGGACATGTCCCTTTCATCTCCTGCGATGGTAGGCGGATTCTTTACCACTAGTGACACTTGGGAAGCCATAGTATTAGAGGAAACCTGGCTTCTCTGGTGGCTCTGTGGTAAAGAATCTGCCTGCAATGCAGGAAACACAGAGACTTGGGTCTGATCCCCGGGTCAGGAAGATCCTCCAGAGGAGAGCACCGTAGCCCACTCCAGTTTTCTTGCCTGGAGGATCCATGGACAGAAGAGCCTGGTGGGCTATAGTCCATAGCATCTCAAAGAGTCAGACACGACTACAGTGACTGAGCACACAGGCACATATATAACATACGTGCTGAAAAAACAGAGGTGCTTGCATATGTTTATTAAGCCTCCCTGGTAGCTCAGTCGGTAAAGAATCTGCCTGCACTGCAGGAGACCCGGATCCGATCCCTGGGTCTGGAAGATCCCCTAAAGGAGGAAATGGCAACCCGCTCCAGTATTCTTGCCTGGAGAATTCCATGGACGGAGAAGCCTGGCGGGCTACAGTCCATGGGTTGCAAGAGTCAGATACAACTTAAAGACCAAACCGTGACGTTTTTAGTTTAGAAAATGTTAATCATTTAGAAAAGACCTAAAGACTTACTTTAAAAATCAGCTTAAAGACTTCTGATTATTTATTATTTTGACTATAGATACTTGGTAAATATGTAAAAGGCAAAAATAATTATAAAATACGACCCCATTCAAATAGCTTTGTGCTCCCTGTGTATATATCATCATGTAAATAAAGGGAAATGAGACTTAACTTTAAAGTTTCATTTCTTTGTTTCATTACAGGAACCACACCAAAAAAGTGATTCTTTAAATAGCAATATCCTTTAGGATAATTAAAATATTTAATTTACAAAAATTAAAAATACACACATATTCTTAAGAGCTCATCCAATAATTTTTTGAGTAAAAAATTTCTGGCAGATATATCTTTGTTTTCCTTATTTCTACCTCCTTGTTTATTGGTTTGTAATCAACTTTGAAATCCATTATAAAATAAAAATATACAGCATAAATATTTAACATTTATACATGTTTAATTTTGAAGTTCTTTCTTTCAAAAAAGATGAAACACCTACCATGGCCAGGTATATGTGTCCTGGGTTATAACAGTGAATAAAATACCTGTCCTTATGGAGCTTCTATTCTGATTCTGGCAGAGATAAGAAACTGATGACTTAAAATTTTTTTAAATCTATCAGTGCTGGTAGACTCTTGTAAAAGAAAAGAGAAAAGAAAAGAAAGCTCAGGTCAATACATGTAATCTGGCTAAGCTAAATCCTGACCCAGGGATTGAACTATAGCAAATCCTTCTTGGAAACAGGGAAGGTACATATCCTTTAATTTTCCACCATTTGGGCATTCTAGGTGCTTCCCTGGTGGCTCAGATGTTAAAGAATCCGCCTGCAATGCTGGAGACCTGGGTTTGATCCCTGGGTTGGGAAGATTCCCTGGAGAAGGGAAGGACAATCTACTCCAGTATTCTTGACTGGAGAATCCATGGACAGAGGGCCTTGGTGGGCTACCATCCATGGGGTTGCAAAGAGTTGGACATGACTGAGCAAATAACACTTTCACTTTCATTCTGGGATGAGTCATTTGGTGGGAGCAATGGGCTGTTGGAATTTGCCAACAGTTTCATATAGTCAAGTGCCATCCTGGGAATGTGACATCCTTTGATGTCAAAGGAGCCCACCTTCAGATCTCACCTCTTACTATGACATTAGGACAGTTACTTGATTCCTCTGAACTCAATTTTTCACCAGGTAAGTGGATATATTAAACCTCCCTCAAAGGAATATCATTCAGTGGAGTGTGCTTAGCAGGTGGGAATCATCTTATCCAAGGTCCCCCACTTAGTGGCAGAACCGGGATTAGAACCCATTTCACTGTCTTGTGTCGTGTTCGCATTTTGTAACCACTGGTGATTTTACCCACCTGACAAAACAGCACGTCCAGTCATCCTTTAAGAGGACCTGAGTCCCATGCTGTGCTTCTTAAGGACCCCACTGCATCTCAGCTTCTGCTTGTATAAGATGAGGAAGTTGGATGACATGGTCTTTGGGGGTCTCTCTCCACATGTCCCTCTGTGTCTCCAAGTAGGGTGGCCAACTGTCCTGGTCTCTCTGGGACTGAGAGGTTTCCCTGGACATTGGACAGCTGAAACTGGCTGCAGGCAAACAGGAATGAGCTGACTCCAAACTCAGGCTTCCTCTCTCCTTGGTTTCCACCATCACCCTTTCTGCACACTTAGAACATAATCCTACAGAAGAATTTGAGCATAAAGTTAGCAGACCAACCATGCTGCAGCCATGGGGCCTCTCTACCTCTCCACTCATCCTTTCTGCACCCTTAGCAGTTTCCTAGCTGAAAGCTGGTTTGAGATTGATGGTGTTAGTCACTCAGTCATGTCCAGCTCTTTGCGACCCCATAGACTGTAGCCTGCCGGGCTCCTCCGTCCATGAAATTCTCCAGACAAGAGTACTGGAGTGGGTTGTCATTCCCTTCTCCAGGGGATCTACTCGACCCAGGGATTGAACCCCGGTCTCCTGCAATGCAGGCCAGGTTCTTTACTGTCTGAGCCACCAGGCAAACACAAAACCTTTTCTCATCGTCTTCTGCTATGGTTTTAGTTTTGGTAGCTAGAAGCTCTAAAGTGGTTGACCAGTTATCTCAGCTGACTGAGGTTCAGCCCGAGAGCCTTTCTTTTCTGCCAGGTTGAAGTCTGCTTACCTTGGTGGCAAGAAACCAGTATTTCCAGAACGCCACCACTAGGACTCATCAGAAATGTTCCCTAGTGAATGTACACCCAAGTTTTGTGTCCTGCTGCTCTCTCTCTTATTTTTATTCTCCTCATTATTATTATCATTACAACTAAAAAGCAGTCACCTCTATGGGAACCACAACAGAAAGGGAGCACTCGGAGCATGATGTTTTGATTTCTTCCCAGAGGCTGCACACCTTTGGGCTTGTCCCTAATGGGGACGCCGGCTCTGCCAGCCCCAGCTGAGATATCACTTAACAGTGCCAGCCTTCAGGGGCAGGATCGGCTCAACATGTTTACAAGATGTGTAGCTATTAGCAACATCTTACAGCTCACGCTAATTAATGCAGAGAGTGGCTGAGGCAGCCTGGCTCTAAAGAGGGCCAAATTGCATCAGTGTTTGGGCTTTAAATTGTTACCAAAGAATCACTCATCACAGGTGTGTTTTGAGTAGCTCCTTCCCCAGCAGGTTGGTTGGTTGCTACGCTTCAGCTGCAGTAGATCCCAAAGTGGCCCTAACGCCAGGGTTACGAGTTTATTAAGATCATTTAAATTGGTTAAACCTATCTACTATTTCAGCTGAGTGAAAAGGGCTCTGCATGTGCACCAAGCCCCACGAATCCCACACCAGGAGCCACCTGGTCACTAGATCCCGCCTCATCCTGGTTGGGGGCATAGATTTGTGTTGTGTTCTCAGGCTCATAATGGAGGGACCACACCCCACTCTAAGACACACATGCCCCTGTTATTCCAGCCAGAGCACAATGTTTCCATGACATTTATAACGAACTCTCTCCATGCTGAATGTTTTTAATCAGACCTATAGATGAGTTTTATTTCTCACTAAAATCATCCTTTTGCATTATGAGTCGCTCTTTTGCCAGGCAATGACCTCAATGATGGTTCATTCAGCTTCTGTCTATTTAAAGTTTTAAAGATTTCATTTGGTTAAGGAAAAAAGCTTGGAATTTTGAGACCACTAAAATTGCCACTCTCCTGGATTCTATTGTCCTGGATACCTAGCTATTTATTGCCGCATGGTAGAAAGGTACTGGGTTTTATCATGTCCTTTTCATGAAGGGTAAACTAGCACCCCTACGATCCTCCCAGAGTTTAAAAAAGTTATCAAGATAAAAGTCAGTATCTCCCAACTTCCAGCATGAAAGCCTATGTTATTTGTGAGATATTCCCACCAGGGTGAAGTTACAGCAGCATTTTTGCCTCATTCTACAGCATTCTCATCTCACAGGGAGATTCCAATAGCTACTGGGAACTTCACTGGGCACCATCTAAGATCCCTTTCAAAATACAGAACATGCCAGTAACAGTGGCAGCCTTGAGCAGAGGGAGAAGGTTGGTCAGAAAGATGGTCAGCTGATAAGATTTCACTTTTTATTTTATCCTGTACAGTGTATTTCCAAAAGTTTTTTAAAAAATCATTTCTTATTTTTCGAAAAAAAAAAAAAAAAAAGTTTTGTTTTTCAGGCTGTGAGTCAAAGATTCCCTACCTGCTTGGCTGTATTTGTCTCTGAATAGACACAGAAGGGGTTACAAACTTAGGGGTGCCCTTAGGGGTGGTGGGCAACTTTATGGTGGAGGTGATGGTGGTTTAGTTGCTAAGTCCTGTCTGACTTTTGTGACCCCCGTGGACTGTAGCCCACTAGGCTCCTCTGTCCATGGGATTTCTCAGGCAAGAGTACTAGAGTGTGTTGCCATTTCCTTCTCCAGAAGATCTTCCCAACCCAGGGATAGAACCAGGGTCTCCTGCATTGCAGGCAGATTCTTTACTGACTGAGCCACCAAGGAAGCCCCATTGTATGGTGAGAGGGACAAAGGGCTACACACAGACTAGAAGGTAGGAGTGACCCATGGTAATCTTTTCTCCCCTCAGTTTTATTGAAATATAATTGACAAACAGCTCTGAACTAATTAAAGGTATACTGAAGAATGACTTGACATATACTCCATGGCTATCTGAATGGAAACGCTGTACCCAAGTTGGTTAAGCTCTTTTATTTTGGAGGTGCTTTGAGTGGAGGATGAGAAAAAGGGTCGCAATTTGCAGAGAGGAAGATGGCTTTGACAGCATCCCACGCAGGGCTCACAGGGGCTCTATGAGGAGAGGTGGTGGTTTAGTTGCTAAGTCGTGGACCCCATGGAGTGTAGCCCGCCAGGCTCCTCTATCCATGGGATTTCCCAGGCAGGAATACTGGAGTGGGTTGACATTTCTTTCTCCTGAGGGTCTTTCCAACCCTGGGATAGAACCTGAGTCGCTTGCCTTGTAGGCAGTCTCCTGCATAGCAAGCAGATTCTTCGTTGCTGAGCCACCAGGGAAGCCCTCTGTGAGGACTGCTTTCTGCTAATTATACTTAGGTGAGTGTTCATCCTCCTTGGAGGAAAGACCAGCTGCATCAGTGCAAAATAACAATCAAAAACACTGCTCCTAATGTTGCTGATGACTTTTCTCTTGAAATTCAAGGGAAAAGCCTCACCTTTCAGTGGCCTATAAACAGCCTCTTATAAAGCCTGAAGGTTCCACTGAACCCAGCAGAGGCTGACAAAGCTGCTCCGAGGCTGGCTCTTCCACACAACACCGTCCCCCTCTCTCTCCTGATCATTAAAGAAAATCTTCTGCCTTTTAGCACGTCTTTTAACTGCATGTAATTATTCCTATTTGGATTCTCAAACCTACCCCCCGTCTGCCATGCCTAATAGAGAGGGCCAAAAAATAGATCTCTGAGAGCTCCACGTGCCTCCACGTGGCGGGTCTGAGAACAGACTTCTTCTCTGCCATGATGGCTGCCACCGGGATGGGCAAACAGGAAAAGACAGTTGATTTCCTCCTGCTAACCTGATTCCGTCTCCTCTCCTTCACGTCTCACATCCCGGTCGCGCTTCCGACAACAGCAAGCCCGCAATTAGAAGCAACTACTTTTATGAGACATTGTTTTGCAAAAGCAAATACTCTCAATGCGTTGATTTAGAAGGTTTCGGGGAGGCGAGGGGTGGGGGGAGCCACGATGGGCCGCTTGCGCGATGCCAGGCTAACTACTTTTGAAAGAGGGCCATATGTTGCCTTTACAACATCCCTTTGGTGTTTAATTTGATGAAACAATGTGCCGTAATCAGCGCTGAGGACAGCAGCGGTGGTGGATGGAGAGGGACTCGCGTGGTGCGGCTCTGATTTCAGTATCACCACGCTAATCCCATCATGCGCTTGAGTTGGCTTGTTTTGGGCTACCTTAAAAAAGTTATTTCTTTAATGGTCAAATTGCCTTGAGGTCTGGAAGACTGAATGTATCATAAAACTCATTAAATAACTAGCCTGGCAACCCCTACCGCTGGGTAGTGTTCTGGCGTTTGGCGGATCCTAGCGGCAAAACTCCAGTCTTCATTTACACACCTCCTTGTCAAAGCCTCAAGCGGCAACTTGAGAGTGTAGAGAGAAGTGTATTGTAAGTGGGCGTCCCTCAAATGTTAACTTGTATTTGAATAATCCCAGCGTCTTATCAAAACAGATTCTGATTCAGCAGGTGGAACGGGGCCTGAGCTTCTGCTTTCCTAGCAAAGTCACGCTGATGCCGCTGGTCCAAGGACCTCACTTAGAAGAGCAGAACACAGAGGGATCTTGAGAATATCCAGTGCCACCCCCACATTATAGATGTAGAAGCTATGGGAAACTCAACCAAGGTACAACATGGCTGCTGCTAAGTCACGTCAGTCGTGTCCGACTCTGTGCGACCCCATAGACGGCAGCCCACCAGGCTCCCAACCCTGGGATTCTCCAGGCAAGAACACTGGAGTGGGTGGCCGTTTCCTTCTCCAGTGCATGAAAGTGAAAAGTGAAAGTGAAGTCTCTCAGTCATGTCCGACTCTTTGTGACCCCATGGACTGCAGCCTACCAGGCTCCTCCATCCATGGGATTTTCCAGGCAAGAGTACTGGAGCGGGGTGCCATTGCCTTCTCCAATGGAAAACAATATGGAGGTTCCTCCAAAGACTGAAAGTAGAACTACCATATGATCCAGCAATCTAACACTAATTTGAAAAGGTTCGTGCACTCCAGTGTTCACAGCAGCACTATTTACAACCGCCAGCACGCGGAAGAAAACCAAGTGCCCGTCCGGAGGTGACTGGATTAAGAGATGGTGTACATACACACAAAGGAGCGTTGCTACTGCTGCTGCTGAGTCGCTTCAGTCGTGTCCGACTCTGTGCGACCCCATAGACGGCAGCCCACCAGGCTCCCCCGTCCCTGGGATTCTCCAGGCAAGAACACTGGAGTGGGTTGCCATTTCCTTCTCCAATGCGTGCAAGTGAAAAGTGAGAGTGAAGTCGCTCAGTCAGAGACAAATACTGTATATCACTCACCTATGGACAGTGAAGAATAATACAAAGAATGTATGTGCAAAATGGAAGCACACTCATATAGAAAACAAGCTTGTGGTCACCAAAAGGTGAGGGAGGGGCAAATTAGGGACATGGGATGAAGAGATACAGTCCATTATGTATACTACAGACAAGCAACAGGGATATACCATATAGCACAGGGAGTTAGTCATTATCTTGTAATAACCTGCAATGGAGTACTGTCTGCAAAAATATGGAATCACTACGCTGTACACCTGAAATTAACACAGTATTGTAAATCAACTATACCTCAATAAAAAGTTAACTCAAACAGTCTATACAAGCATAAAAAAATAACTAAGGTCATACAGCTTTGGAGTAGCTGAAACAAAATCAAAGCAGTGTCCTCTGACCACGTAGCCTGTTTGCTTTTTATTTTGATTTTCAACCCCTACACTGTATTTCTTCTTAAATGGGATTGACTATAGAGGCCCCATGTTTAGCTAAAGAGTGAAGTGGTGGCTGCTGCCTGCATCAGCTGTGAGCTGAAGGGCAAAATGATGAAATCATCTTGGGGCTCTAGCTTCCTCTTTCTGTATCCCTTTCTCTAAAAGATAATCTCTGCCAAACTAGAGTGCTGATAATACTTGAATTTTAAGACTCTGTTGAGTCAAGGCAAGATTTAGTCCAAGTGATGAGCAGCTGATAGCCTAACCTGAGCCTTAAAGGGTAGCTGTTTTAGCTTCTGGCCCCTCTTGTTGAATTGGTGCTTGTGATGAAGCTGGTCTGGCAGCCTTCCCAGAAGGGAAATGGCAAAGGAGAAAGCAAAAACCTCTCAGAGGTTTTTCTAGGGGACCCGAGGTTATCTTAAGGGAACCTATGTAAGGTAAAGCAAGTACATTTGTCATAAATCCTGTTGTAATAGGCATTTCTGTTTGCCATTCATTTTCCCCTTGGGCACTGGTTTAGGTACAGTTTCCTCAAATCAGTAAATCTTTTATGTGAAAAATGCATTTTCGATGTCAAGATTTTAAAAGACATTAAGAAAAAAGAGAATAGATGTGTTTAAAAAGAAGAAGTTTCGTTGGACTTCACAAGTAACAAAACAACAATCACCACCTCAGGATTTAACTAGGAAAAAAAGCAGACACTAATTCTAAAAATAGCTCTTACAGATCCACAAACACACCTAGAAGGCAAAAAGTGGCCAGTGTCGATTAGAAAATTCACTGAACTTACCCAAATATCCCGTTTTATACAAATAAAATTATGTACCCAAAAGATCATTGGCTTTTCAGGTGACACAGTTGGTAAAGAACCTGCCTGCCAATGCAGGAGATGCAAGATGTGGGTTCGATCCAGGGGTTGGGAAGATCACTTGCAGAAGAAAATGGCAACCCACTTCAGTGTTCTTGCCTGGAAAATCCCATGGACAGAGGAGCCTGGCGGGCTATATAGTCCATGGGGTCGCCAAGGGTGGGACATGACTGAGCATGCATGCACGCACCTAAAATATAAACCAGGTTATAACATTTATGCTGCTGCTGCTGCTAAGTCGCTTCAGTCGTGTCTGACTCTGTGCGACCCCATAGACGGCAGCCCACCAGGTTCCCCTGTCCCTGGGATTCTCCAGGCAAGAATACTGGAGTGGGGTGCCATATAGTATTTCCTTTAAAATGAATGTGGTAGGGGCTTTCCTAATGGTCTGTGTGTGCGTGCTAAGCTACTTCAGTTGTGTCCATCTCTTTGTGTGTCCAGCTCCCTGGTGGTCTAGTGGTTAAGAATTTGCCTGCCTATGCAGGGGACACCGGTTTGATCTCTGGTTCGGGAATTTAGATTCCACATGCTGTGGAGCTACTTAGCCCATGCACGGCAAATACCAAAGCCCATGCACCCTAGAGCCTGTGCTCCATAACAAGAGAAGCCACCTCAGTGAGAAGCCTGGGCACCACAACTAGATTACGCCCGTGTAGCAGTGAAGACCCAGCAGAGCCAAAAATAAAAATAAGTAAAATGAATGTGTTGAAGACAACATTATTAGACTGGGGGTTAGGGGCCCTGATTTTTAACCCCATGTTGGAGAAGACTCTTGAGAGTCCCTTGGACCACAAGGAGATTCAACCAGTCCATCCTAAAGGAAATCAGTCCTGAATATTCATTGGAAGGACTGATGCTGAAGCTGAAACTACAATACTTTGGCCACCTGATGTGAAGAGCTGACTCATTGGGAAAGACCCTGAGGCTGGGAAAGATTGAAGGTGAGAGGAGAAGGGGACAACAGAGGATGAGGTGGTTGGATGGCATCACTGACTCTATGGACATGAGTTTGATCAAGCTCTGGGAGTTGGTGATGGACAGGGAGGCCTGGCATGCCACAGTCCATGGGGTCGCAAAGAGCTGGACATGCCTGAGCAACTGAACTGAACTGAATTTGAACCTGAGTTTCCTCATCTGTGTAATAAGGGAGGCATCCATCGAGACCTGACATTTGATGATTTAAGTTTTACCAGGTAGTCTAGCACCCGAAAGCGGTTTACCAATCAGGTGAGATTATTAAGCTGAAACTACGACCCTCTGTTTTCCATTGGGCTTTTCGGATGCCTCTGGACACTAGGACTTTTCTGCTTTAGCCAGTTGAGATTACTCTGAAACCTCATCAGAGTAGGGATAGATCCAGACATAGATACTGATTTTACATGTCTAATTTTAATTGCTGGACCAGGTGACCAGGCACCGTGTTAGGTGTAACTTATTCATCACAAGAACAGTCTGAAATACTGTTCTTCTCGTATTGCAGGGGCAGGGTGGCTCTGAGAGGGGTCACTTTGCCACCCTGGGAGACTGTACATGTAGGTCAATGGCACCTCTTTCTGCAGAAACCTGAAGCCCTACCCCCCCACCCCCAACTAATTATGCAGCTTTCTTTAGCACCAGGTCTCCTTTTTAGAACAGGAAAGCTTTGTATTTTAATACTTACCACTTGCTATTAGAAAAAACTTCTGCCAGCAACTTGTTCTCATCAGCACTAAGGCAGCCCTAAATTCATTTTTCTTCAATCTTTGCATGGAGCTTGGAGCAGCTTTGGCCTTGCTCACCCCCAGGTTCTTTTTAATCCTAGTGGATTGTAAGGAGAAGCTTACCCCAAATAGGTAACTGATTACTGGAGCCCTTGAATTTTCCAATAGCTTTCCACGGTAAAGGAGTCATTCTGCTATAAAATTCACGGCTGCTGCTACTGCTAAGTCGCTTCAGTCGTGTCCGACCCTGTGCGACCCCATAGACGGCAGCCCACCAGGCTCCCCCATCCCTGGGATTCTCCAGGCAAGAACACTGGAGTGGGTTGCCATTTCCTTCTCCAATGCATGAAAGTGAAAAGTGAAAGTGAAATCACTCAGTCGTGTCCAACTCTTAGCGACCCCATGGACTGCAGCCCACCAGGCCCCTCCATCCATGGGATTTTCCAGGCAAGAGTACTGGAGTGGGGTGCCATTGCCTTCTCTGATAAAAATCACGAATAAATGCCATTTCTCTAAGCATATTTCTCAAAAAATATTATTTCACTAACTATATGCATTTTCTCAGCCCCAAGTTATTCATAACTCATTGCCTATATCTTCAAAATGCCCTAAAATGTCATGATGAAATGGTAAAAACAAAATCTTAGGTTTGCTGGGAAAAGGAATGCCTGCTGTATATAGGGAAATGTTGGCCGAGTTCTGGGAGGAGTGGGGAGAGCGAGGAAATGCAGAGACCCTCCAGGGCTGGTCTTGTGTAGTGTCCTGTAGAGTTTGTTGTAGAGTTGTTTGAAACTTGTCCCCAGATTTAAAGGACCAATGCTGACTTCAGAGCTCATGTATGCAGTATATTCTATACTTGGATAAAGTCATAAAAAATGATTCAACCACATGAGGGCCGAAGGCTGTCTGCTTACTCTTTAGCAGCCTAATGCTTTTGCTCTATTCACATTTCCAAAGGCCAAATGTCATTGACCGTGCACATTTGTGAGTTAACAGTTACTTACTGTTTGGAACTTAATGCTGCAAAATAACAGTAGGATTTAAGCATGAAGGGTAAAGGTGTTAAGGGATGTTTGAATTTACTCATAACTGCAATGGCACCCCACTCCAGTACTCTTGCCTGGAAAATCCCATGGGTGGAGGAGCCTGGTCCATAGGCTGCAGTCCATGGGGTCATGAAGAGTCGGACACTACTGAGTGATTTCACTTTGACTTTTCACTTTCCTGCATTGGAGAAGGAAATGGCAACCCACTCCAGTGTTCTTGCCTGGAGAATCCCAGGGACGGGGGAGCCTGGTGGGCGGCCGTCTATGGGGTTGCACAGAGTCGGACACGACTGAAGCGACTTAGCAGCAGCAGCTGCTTACAAAGTTGCCAAAAGATCTGAGTTTTTAAAAATTATTTTTAGGTTATGTAGAAATGTGATGAACTTACTAAAATATGAAATCCCAACTCCTATTTTTATAAGGAATTGGCCTTCCTGGGATTGTATCTGGTCAAGAAGGAAAGAGTTATTAAGTCAGAAATGTTAGTTACCTCAACCTTGACTTTGAAAAACTCTTAGTCTGTACCTTTGTTTCTCCTATAAAGTGATAGAAATATGTGGTCCTAATTTTGTCTGCTGTTCTCTTGTGGTTATAATAAATCAAAGAATTATACTTAACCCAATCCAGACTAAAAATGATCACAAACTGATGATAAATCATATGGTAAGAATATTCACCTTATTACCTGTAATGCAGTCTCCCTCAATACATTAGTTTCATGTATTCAAAAAGTTGAAACCTGCACAGAAAAATAAAATGGGTTTTGTCTAATTTACACATAATTGCTGGAGAGGGCAATGGCACCCCACTCCAGTACTCTTGCCTGGAAAATCCCATGGATGGAGGAGCCTGGTAGGCTGCAGTCCATGGGGTCGCTAAGAGTCGGACACGACTGAGCGACTTCCCTTTCACTTTTCACTTTCATGCATTGGAGAAGGAAATGGCAACCCACTCCAGTGTTCTTGCCTGGAGAATCCCAGGGTTGGGAGCTTGGTGGGCTGCCGTCTATGGGGTTGCACAGAGTCGGACACGACTGAAGCGACTTAGCAGCAGCAGCAGCAGCCCTATGAAAAAGGTTCAAAAATCTAAATGACCCATTTTAAAAGACCAATGCGATCAAAAGGGAGGTATTGTAACTACTCTTAAACAACAGGTACTAAAATGAATAGAACCGAAAGTTTTTGATCTCCTCCCCTCCATCTTTTAACATCACACGTCTTCAATTAATTCTATTAGATTTTCAGCTGCTTGCTGAGAAGCAGGATGCCTGAGCAGCACAAAATATTTCCTACCAAACAATGATCCAGCTTCATTCGATGCCTTAAGTAAAAAAAGCCAACAATATTCCACGAGACTATTACATACTATTTTATCCTTTTCTTCTGTCTGTCTCTCTCTCTTTTTTAATGTTTCACTTGCAGGAGCAGGGAGGGAGGGGAGGGGAAAAGGCTAAAACAAACTAATTTTTGGTCATTTTCTTCCTTTTGCAAACAGTTTGAAGACTAACCAATTTGTACTTACAAATCTGGGGCATTAGCAGGTGGGGACCCTAAATCCGCATGCATACAAGTAGTAACTGTTTGTATGCCAAGCTGTTTGTAAGCCTGATTTGACAGGAGAGAGCTATTCATTCTTTTGTCAACTGTCCGTCTAAAAACGGTAACCTGCCCGGGTCCCGGGGTATGGGAGCGCTAAATCTTCCGTCCTACGACTGTATAATGAACAGACTGTTTCATTAGTGGGACAATTCACTCGACAAATCCAGCCCAAACAACTTATTTCACAATTTGTGAGCAGAATTAAATTTAAGGGGAGCCGCGAGAGGGGGGCTGGGAGGGGAGGCGCGGAGTAGGTGAGCCGCACACAATGTACCCAGGGGGCTGGATGCTGGGACAAGCGTCGCAGGCAATTTGGCTGGCAGTTGGGGGCTGAGGCTCGCAAAGCCATGGCATGCAGATCAGCGGATTAGGGGGGGCAAAGCATTAGGTCAAGTGTCTCGAGGGGGGCTGATAAACACCCCAAACCTGACAACAGATTTTCCTTTCTTCCCGCACCACTTGTTAAGTGTCAGAGCAAATCTTTTGAATGGCAGTCGAGTTTACTTAGAGGCCCTTTCTTTAAGAAGACACTCTATCCATTTTCTGAAGCCCATTCCAGGCTGCCTCGGGAATAAATTTGCCCCCATCTCGCACACAAAAAAACGTCTTTTTCCTCCACATCTTGACTATGAGCCTTTGTCTCAAGGTGTGTGAACCAGAACAAAAATCCACATCGAGAGCCCCTAAGGTTTCAGAGCCTCGGGATTTAGCTTTAATACAAATTAAACACTTTGAAGATTATACAATCGCATACTTTTTTTGTTTTTTTTGGTCTCACAAATAAAACCTCATTTTTAACATTAGCCATGTATAGATTCTGCTAAATGGGAAAATTTTAAGCGGTGAACGGCCACAGAATAACTGGATCTTAATAATATCCTTAAATACATTGCTATTAATTCAAACCAAGTAAACTGCCAACATGCTCTATTTCTTGTCTTAAGAATCCCCAAGGGGAGAAGCCATGCTTCTTGTATTAACTCCTATCTCTGTGTTAACTCAAAGTGCATGATAGAAAATCTGTCTCGCAACATCAAATATTTTCTAACTAGGTTTGAGAACTTCGAGATGTTCTAAAACGTTTAAATAGGCGCAAATGTTTGAAGTGCCTTTGTTGTAGCTTGGTTTTACTTTACGGTTTTATCTTTGATTTCTTTTGGCAGTGAAGTTTTAAAAGGATCAAATAGGAAAGTCCTCTGAAAATGAGGATGGTATTTAATTTGGAACTCTTTAGGGTCATAATTTTGGAAATATTTCCCTTTTAGTAAGTGTTTTGGCTATATTTTTATGATAACTTTAAAAACTTTTAGTTAATGGAAAATATATTAATAAAGTATTGACAATTCTTTGAAAAGTGAATACATTTAGTTTCTGTTGCTAGCTCCACCCACTCGAAAAAGAATCTTCAATCAGGCAAACTAGTAACCAAGCCCAGATCTTTATTTACCCACCCAGAAAACTTTGCCCATTAGCCCTATTACACTTTGAGTAGATAACTACTCACATCTTTGGTTAATGAGGATTTCAAAGCTACGTTTAATACTTAGAAGGATATTCCATAATCACTGCTGGATTCCTGTTATAGTAAGAGTATATCCTTTAATCTCTTTTTTCATCTTTTTTTTTAGGAAAGAAAAACTTGGTATTTCTCATAGTGCTGAATGCAACTGCCATTCAGGACAGTTTTGAGCCTACTGTGGACCTTGATGATTTACTATGTTCCCTGAAACAGTTTCTTCCTCTTCCACTTTGAAAGATGGTGGTATTTCTTGAGACAGTTAACTTAGTATTTGCTTTCCCTGCACAGGTCCTAAGCTAACCAAAAAAATCCTGGTCAGCAGGCTGTTCCAGTGGCCCACTGAGTTCTGTGATGGCAGGAATTCTATGAATAATAATGGAGACAGGCAATCGCACTCAGACTCGCAAGAATTCAGTCTAATCACCCAGAAATTCTGCTTCGTCACAGTCCTTTCTCTTGCCATAAACTGCCTAGGCACTCCCTTTGCTTCCACATCATTTAAGCCTTTCTGACCACCCTCCAATCCATCCACAGGGCCTTCACTGATCGGTGTCCTGAGGTTTCCCAGGACTTTCCAAGAGGCTCCTGCGGCTGTTCTTTCCACCTCCTTCCAGGACCAGATGATGAAATCCAAATCCACTCTTGTAGAAGGTTCAGACAACACAGGACAAAATAAGGAGCAAAGTAAACATTGCCATAAATTCTCCACCTAGAGCTATCCACTGCCAATTGACTGGAGATCATTTTTCCAGATATCTCGTATCATTTGTACATGTCATTAAATATAAATGACACCATATCATGCATGTCATTTTATAAACTTCTTCTTTTTGCCCAAAACATGTCGTGGAGATTTTTTTTCATATCACCAATTTTATGTCTGCATGTTTCTTTCTAAAGGCAGCATGAGTCCCTCATAGACACTACTTAATTATCTAAGTAGGCCCTTTCATTGGACATGGACGGCTTGTCCATTTTTTCCATATTGTAGAGAAGGCTGAAATGAGCAGCTGCATGCAAATAATTCTGTGTACCTCTCTGATCAGCTCTTAAAGACTGGAAAGAGGAATTATTGGATCAAAGGATATACATGTTTTTATACAGGTGGTCAAGCTGTCCACTGAGAATTGATTACGTGACACAAATCCTGTGCTTGTGTGCTAAGTCGTTTCAATTGTGTCTGACTCTTTGCAGCCACATGGACTGTAGCTCTCTAGGCTCCTCTGTCCTAGGGATTCTCCAGGCAACAATACTGGCGTGGGTTGCCATGATCACCTTCAGGGGATCTTCCATACCCTGGAATCGAACCCGAGTCTCTTAAGTCCCCTGCATTGGCAGGCAGGGTCTTTACCACGAGCCCCGCCTGGGAAGCCCTGTACAAGTCCTGCCAGCTGACTGAGGACGGGGCACGTGGTGGCTGAGAAGCCATATTTACCATCACTGATTCAGTCACATGAAGCCTGCAGCTCAGAACTGTGGTTTATCCTATGTTTTCTCTAGATTCTCATCAGAGTAATTTACCATGCAGCTCGATGCCCTTCTCTTTCTTTTTCCTACTTAAATACACATGACATTTTAGGGACCAATTTCCTAATGTTTACAAAAGTCTCTTGAATAATTTAAATGAATAGATGATGTAAGAGAAAAGATTTAGTCCTTGTATAGTTCATGTTCTATGACTTAGGTGACCTGTGGATTGTCCCTCCATCACTTTCTCCAGTTTTGTGATCTTCCTTTGTCATTTTACGTGACAGGGGGAACCTTAGCACATGTCTCTTCTAGCCATAGCAGAGATTCACTGTATTTTATTTTTAGTAGACATTTACTGAAATTGTAAAACTAACATGATCAAATTCTGTAAAGACTGAAAAACAGAAAAAAAAAGCATATCATCATTTCCCCAAATTGTGAAGCTGTCACCTAGAAGATGACGGTCCTTTTACCCTGTTAGTGAATGAGCCGCTTCTTTGTGGCTTGAATGTGATATTCTCACTTAAACCAAAGAGGGATGTACGAACTTTTAGAACGTTGACTTCTCAAAATACAAATGTTTCAGTTTCTCGAAACACAAATGTTTTTCTTTATAAAATAGGATCTGTGCTTGTGCTTAGTTACTCAGCCGTGTCCGACTCTTTGGGACACTTTGGACTGTAGTCCACCAAGCTCCTCTGTCCATGGGATTTTTCAGGCAAGAATACTGGAGTGGATTGCCATTTCCTCCTCCAAGGGATCTTCCCAACCCAAGGATCAAACCTGTGTCTCCTGCATTACAGGTGGATTCTTTACCTGCTGAGCCATCAGGAAAGCCCAAAATAAGATCATCGTTTGGCTTTTAAGAATAACAATTTCTATTGGTGCAGTAAATATGATACTTCATTTAAAAAGAAGAAAACACGGAAAGAAAAAAGGAAGTACTGACCAAGTTTTCATGATCTCACCACTGAGTAAATAAGTGCACCCTGTACAGAATGAACTAACAGCCGCCGGCCTTGTATCCTTCCGTGCATGTGCGCATGCTTAGTCATGCCCGACTCTTTGCGATCCCCTAGACTGTAGCCTGCTTGGCTTCTCTGTCTGTAGGATTTTCCAGGCAAGAATAATGGGTTGCCATTTCCTTCTCCAGGGGATCTTCCCGACCCAGAGATCAACCCCCTGTCTCTTGAGTCTCCTGCATTGGCAAGTGGGTTCTTTCCCACTGTGGCACCTGGGAAGCCCTTCTTGTATCCTGGTATCCTATTAAAATGGATTTCTGAAGGTCTGGATAGTTTTCCGTGATGGTACAGGACAGATGAACACAGGCCGCATTCTGGTTGTGATATCAAGATCCGCTGGTCTTCATGGTCCAAGGCCTCTCATTCCTGTGTCTCCTCGTGAGTCCCATCTATTGTCCACTTTGATTCCAGGCATGCCCTGGAATTTTGCTTCTTTGATATCTGTGCCTGGAGTCTTACTTTTGTGTATTTTGACATCCTTCATTTCCAACAGCTGTGGGATAAACACTTGCAGGCAGCGAGTGGTTTCATTCTGCAAGCTGCCAAAAGTTTCATGCTTGCCAAAAGTTTCATGTTTTCTTACCCTATATAGAAAGCCTTTAAAAATGCTTAGTTTTCTTTTCTCTTATTCCTAACAGTCTTCTCCTCTGTTTCAGGAGACATGGCTGGTGAATCTGGATGTCATGTTGGAACATTGTTTTTTCACGGGGTTTAATTCTTTTCTAAAAAAGTTGATTGTACACTACTTTCTTCTGTCTTTGTAATCAGTGAAGTTGACTCATATTTGTAATTCCTACACTCATCAAATTATGTCAACAGAGCATTTGTTCAACATCTTCGATGCTAATCAAGTGGTTTCTTAGAATTGTTAAAATAGCGAACTTTCAATGGAAAAGGGAATCAGGGATTTAAATTTTATTGAATCCTTGGAGTGTGAACTCCATGAAGATGTGCAGTTCTTTGTCTGTTTTGTTCACCGCCACATCCTCAGCAGTGATGGGCACATACTAGGCACTCAGTAAATATTTGTAGAATGAATGAATGAGGGAATCCAATAATAAAGAGTTACATATGTTGAATAATTCAGTGAAGTGGTGATTCAAATACTTTTTCTCATTCTCTCATTGACTTTTAAGTGAATGAAAGCTCTGTGACTCTGTCAAGTGTCTCTGTCAAGAGATTCAGATTTTCTGAATCTCTGTTTTCTCATCCATAAAGTAAAGACTTATCTGAAAATTCCCTTCCAAGCCAACATCTTTATCATTGCAGGTGATACATATGTATCAGTGATGTTCTAACTTGTGCACCTCTTGCCAAACAGAACCACAGAAAAGATAGTTCCCAATGGAAATGTTCCCAAAATAATTGAGAATGGAGTTACTGAAGAATAAATGTATAATTGCCAGATAACATTCTTGAATGATAATACTCATTTGAATGCATAGATTTCTTCTTTCGTTCCTTTCATCAGTCTCATTGTTACATCAAGCTCTTAACTGAAGGGGACTCTGAATAAATGAATTTGAAAATGACTCAAACAAAGAAAAAAGACATTTCCCCCCTTTTTTTTTGTTTTTAAAGTACAATCCTTTTTTGTGCTTTTAAACCTAAGGAAACAATCTATGGTGTCAGTGGTGTAGAGTTCTGTTGATCGATACCATTTTACTTATATTAGCTAGGCAGTGCTCTGAAAAAGAAATTTAACTCAATATGCCAGCAAATTTGGAAAACTCAGCAGTGGCCACAGGACTGGAAAAGGTCAGTTTTCATTCCAATCCCAAAGAAAGGCAATGTCAAAGAATGCTCAAACTACCACACAATTGCATTCATCTCACACGCTAGTGAAGTAATGCTCAAAATTCTCCAAGCCAGGCTTCAACAGTACATGAACCGTGAACTTCCAGATGTTCAAGCTGGATTTAGAAAAGGCAGAGGAACCAGAGATCAAATTGTCAACATCTGTTGGATCATCGGAAAAGCAAGAGAGTTCCAGAAAAACATCTACTTCTGCTTTATTGACTATGCCAAAGCCTTTGACTGTGTGGACCACAACAAACTGTGGAAAATTCTTCAAGAGATGGGAATACCAGACTACCTGACCTGCCTCTTGAGAAACCTATATGCAGGTCAGGAAGCAACAGTTAGAACTGAATGTGGAACAACAGACTGGTTCCAAATAGGAAAAGGAGTATGTCAAGGCTGTATATTGTCACCCTGCTTATTTAACTTATATGCAGAGTCATCATGAGAAACCGCTGGGCTGGATGAAGCACAAGCTGGAATCAAGATTGCCGGGAGAAATATCAATAACCTCTGATATGCAGATGACACCACCCTTATGGCAGAAAGTGAAGAAGAACTAAAGAGCTTTTTGATGAAAGTGAAAGAGGAGAGTGAAAAAGTTGGCTTAAAACTCAACATTCAGAAAACTAAGATCATGGCATCTGTTCCCATCACTTCATGGGAAATAGATGGGGAAACAGTGGAAACAGTGGCAGAATTTATTTTCTTGGGCTCCAAAATCACTGCAGATGGTGACTGCAGCTATGAAATTAAAAGATGCTTACTCCTTGGAAGAAAAGTTATGACCAACCTAGATAGCATATTCAAAAGCAGAGACATTACTTTGCCAACAAAGGTCCGTCTAGTCAAGGCTATGGTTTTTCCAGTGGTCATGTATGGATGTGAGAGTTGGACTATAAAGAAAGCTGAGTGCTGAAGAATTCATGTGGTGGGGGTGTTGGAGAAGACTCTTGAGAGTCCCTTGGACTGCAAGGAGATCCAACCAGTCCATCCTAAAGGAAATCAGTCCTGAATGTTCATTGGAAGGACTGATGTTGAAACTGAAACTCCAATACTTTGGCTACCTGATGCGAAGAACTGACTCATTTGAAAAGACCCTGATGCTGAGAAAGATTGAAGGCAGGAGGAGAAGGGGATGACAGAGGATGAGATGGTGGGATGGCATCACTGACTCAATAGACCTGAGTTTGAGTAAACTCCAGGAGTTGGTGATGGACAGGGAGGCCTGGTGTGCTGCAGTCCATGGGGTCACAAAGAGTTGGACACAACTGAGTGACTGAACTTAACTGAACTGAATATAATCTCATCTCATAGGTAGCTGGATGTGTTCTAGAATGAATTTATTTTGTTTATTTTAAAATGAGTTAAAATGCTAGAAATTGTATTGCTTTTCACAGGGTAGTCTCTATTTTAACTTGGTTCTCAATTTTAAATTGGAAAGACTGATGCTGAAGCTGAAGCTCCAATGCTTTGGCCACCTGATGTGAAGAGCCAACTCACTGGAAAAGACCCTGATACTAGGAAAGATTGAAGGCAGGAGGAGAAGCAGATGACAGAGGATGAAAAGGTCGAATACCATCACCGGCTCAATGGACATGAGTTTGAGCAAACTCCAGGAGATGCTGAAGGACAGGGAAGCCTGGCGTGCGGCAGTCCATGGAAACACAAAGAGTCGGACAGGACTGAACAACAACAAAACAACAGCAACAACTTTAAATGTTTTCTGTTTGCTCAGACATTTCCACATCATCAAATTTTTCTCACTAGTTTTTAAAAATTAATACATTAAAGCAAAATGTCTGACCAGTCAATCTGTTGACTCTATGATGTAATTTCTTTACAGTCAATTAGTCCTGTGTGTGAAATATCCCAGTATATGTCTAGGTGACTTTCTTAGTTATGTGCCTGGTTCCAATACATTAGCTTCGTTGGTATCATTGTACTGAGCTGTAGGGGAGATTGTAAAGACCCATCCACATAATATACATGGATACATCCTTGAGAAGAAAAGGATGGTGTGAGGCAGAAAACCCCTGTGACTCTGTAAAAAAAATGGTGAAAATATCTTATGAGCCCAACATAGATATTTCCCTTTAGGGATAGTTTTTAAAATAATTTTATTTTTTATTTATTTTGGCTGTGCTGGGTTTTCCTTGCCATGCAGGCTTTTCTCTAGTTGCGGTGAGCGGGAGTGCTCTCTGGTTGTGGTGCAAGGATTTCTCATTGCAGTGTCTTCTCTTGCTGCAGAGCGTGGGGTCTAGCGTTCTAGGACTTCAGTAGTTCCAGTTCCCGGGCTCCAGAGCGCAGGCTCAGCGCAGGCTCACAGGTCTAGCTGCTCTGCGGTATGTGGGATCTTCCCGGACCAGGGATCAAACTGGTGTCCCCTGCATTGGCAGTCAGATTCTTCACCACTGAGCCATCAGGGAAGCCTATTTAATGTTTTGATGTTTTCTTTTACTTTTTAAAAAGATACTTATTTATTTGGTTGCTCTGGGTCTTAGTTGCAGCATGCGGGATCTTTAGTTGCAGCATAAGAACTCTTAGTTGCAGAATGTGGGGTCTAGTTCTTGGACTAGGGATCCAACCTGAACCCCCTGCATTGGGAGCATGGAGTCTTAGCCACCGGACCACCAGGGAAATCCCTAATCACTTAAATTTGTTTTATAGAGATTTTTTTAAAAAAAAGAAATATGGAAATAGGAAACTAGACACAGAAATAGAAAGGGAGGGAGGAAGGAAATCAGCTAATAGTTATTAACAAGGCTGAGCCTTCTGAGCGCTGGTGATCAAGGCTTTCCAACTTGAAGTAACTCAGAGGAGTCCCACGATCCCTTCCTTCCTTCCAGTCTTCTCCCCCTTTCACCTCCCTTCTTTCCTTTCAACTTTTTCTTCTCCTCTCAGCTTCCTTCCCTCCTTTCCCTGAATATCTCCTCACCATTTTCTATGATATGCCTGTCATGGGAGACACCTCGGTGACATCACAGATATGATCCCTCATACGTGTAGCTGAACCTCTCCTTAGGTAAGACAGAGACAAAACAGCAAGTCACCTGGACTGATGGGATTATCCATCCTGATAAAGGCTGAGACAGGGGAGGGGATGATTGAGGGGCACACTTAGACTAATGGGTCAGCAAAGAACTCCCTAAGAACGTAAAATGTTTACACTGAGACTTGAAGGATGAGCTGAAGTTATCTAGGAGGAAGGTGTGTGTCTGGGGGAAAGGTGTTGAGCTCAGGCAGAATGAAGAGCAGGTGCAAAGGCCCTGAGATAAAAAAGGCTGAGTGTTAGAGGAGCTGAAAAGTGGTCACAGTGGCCAGGATAATGGGGGCAGGACTGGAAATGACCAGGGGGTAGAGATGAGCATTTCAGGTTTTTGGTTCAGTGGCTAAATGTAAGTCCTGTCCAATTTTTTGTGACCCCATGAACCGCCATATGTCAGGCTTCCCTGTCCTTCACTAACTCCCTTTGTTCAAATTCATGTCCACTGAGTCAGTGATGCTCTCTAACCATCACATCCTCTGCCACCCCCTATTCTGTTTGCCTTCAATCTTTCCCAGAATCAGGGTCTTTTTTTAATGAGTCAGCTCTTCATTTCAGGTGACCAAAGTATTGGAGTTTCAGCTTCAGCATTAGTCCTTCCAATAAATATCCCAGACTGGTTTCCTTTAGGATTGATCGGTTGGATGTCCTTGCAGTCCAAGGGACTCTCAAGAGTCTTCTCCAACACCACAGTCAAAAGCATCAATTCTTCTGTGCTCAGCTTTCTTTATAGTCCAACTCTCACATCCATACATGACCACTGGAAAAACCAGAGCTTTGACTAGACGGACCTTTGTTGGCAAAGTGATGCTTCTGCTTTTTAATAAGCTGTCTAGGTTGGTCATACCTTTTTCTCCCAAGCAGCATAGGAAGAGCCTTGTGGGCTGTGTCAGTCCTTTTGAATGCTCTCTAGATTACCCATCCGGAATCCACTGAAGGGCACTGACAGGAGGTTAATATACTTTGAGTCTTAAGGAGATTTTTAATAGTTTGAAGATTTTCTGGCCATGCTGTAGGGAATGGATTATGGTTATCTGAACTAAGGAGTGCCACAGTGCACCTAGCCAAAGTTCAGCCATACAGGATAATGCAGGAGACAACTGTTGGAATCCCAGCTGCTGGCCTTGGGCAAGGGAATGCGATTTTTGGTGCCTCCGTTGCTTCGTTTGTAAAAGGGGCATGGTAACAGTATCAAGCCGAGGGCTGTTGAAAATTAATAATGTGTAACATGGGATTGCAAAACAGTCAGACATACCTTAGTGACAAAATAACAATAACAACATCATTTGGCATATAAGTACTCAATAAATATCTGCTATCGCTGCAGGAGGGCACGGCTGCCTGATCCTGTATTCTTGTCTGGGAAATCTCATGGACCAAGGAGCCTGGTGGGCTACAGTTCATAGAGTCGCACAGAGTTGGATATAACTGAGTGACTGAGCATGCATGCAAGCATCTGCTATCCTGATGACCTATACCTGAACTTCGGTCTGTCAGACACAGGCTGTCAAAAGGTAAAATCAAAAGACATTTTAAATGTTTTCTAGGAAAAGTAGCCCATGGAGAATCCTTTAATAAAACAAGCAAGCAAAACAAACAAAAACTCCCTATATCTTTCTAGTTGGAAAGACCTTTTCGTATATGAGGTTGCTTAGCGTGGGGGACAGTCTTGGTGCCTGAGGAGTCCTCAGGGCAGTGAACCAGCTGCATCTTATTTTAATTCATCCAGCAAATTTCCGAGTACCTCCTATCTGCAGGGTAGTGGTGTCGATTGAGACGGTTTTGACTGCAAGACACAGAAAAGCCCTGCTCGTCTCACTTAAACCACAAAGCACTCTATTTCTTTATACAGTGAGGGATCCAAAGGCAGGGTGGTTCTGGCTCTTTCTCTGTCTTTCTGGATTCCTTTGTCTCTGCCCCTTTCTAGTGCTGGCTTAAGACTCACATCAAGATGGTGGCTTTCATTCCCTGTGTTTCATCTGAACAAAAAACATCCCTCCTACTTAGAGGAACAGTCTCTTTTTAAAAGCAAGGAAATCTTTTCCTGAAGCTGCTCAGCAGATTCCCCTCCTGTCTCAGTGATCGCAAAATTGGCCCATGACAACGTGGGAGCCAGTTGTTGATGAGGGGAATGACGGCATCAGGGTTGACAGACTCCTCATGGCCCAAACACCAGGGGACAGAGTGGAGAAGGGGAGACCCCTGAATGTAATCAGCATGGTGTCGGGAAGGAGGAGGAAAGAAGTGCCTGAGCTTGGGACCCCAGCAGTGCCTACCGCATAGTTGCAGGGCAAACCATCCTCTTCAAAACCTCACACTCGAGGATCTGAGGTATAGTGTGTGTGTGTGTGTGTGTGTGTGCACTCAGTTGTGTCTGACTCTTTGTGACCCCCATGGACTGTACCCCACCAGGCTCCTCCGTCCATGGGATTTCCCAGTCAAGAATACTGGAGCAGGTTGCTGTTTCCTCCTCCAGGGGATCTTCCTGACCCAGGGATCAAACCTGCATCTCCTGCAGTGACGGGTGGGTTTTTTACCACTGCGCCACCTGGGAAACCTGGGAGGTGGAGACACACACAGAATATGAACGTTGATCAGAATGTAATAAGTACTGAAATAGAGTTTGGAGCAAAGGGCATGGGAGCGTGGAAGAGAAATTCTTTTCTGGCTGGTATGAGGGCTGGTGATAGCTGACAAGCCCATTGAAGAACTGAATAACAGAAGAAATATAGCTTTCTTGGCAGAAAAAGAATTTTTTTTATAATGTCCCTAAAACCAAGATTATTTTTTCCAATTTATTAAAAAGACTTTAAAAATTGTGGTAAAATGCACATAACATAAAATGTATCCTCTTAACCATTTTTAAGTGTGTAGTTCAGTATTGCTGAGTCTATTCACACTGTTATGCAACCAACCCCCAGAACTTTTTCATTTTGCAAAACTGAAACTCTGTCCATTAAACAACTTCCCCTTTCCTCCTCCCTTCAGCTCCTGGCGACCACCATTCTTTCTGTTTCTATGAGTTTGACTATTCTAGATACTTCGTAAAAGTGGAATCACATAATATGTGTACTTTGATATCTGCTTATTTCACTTAGCATAATGTCCTCAAGATTCTTTCATGTTGTAGCCTGTCCCAAAATTTCCTTCTTTTTTAAGACTGGATAGCATTCCATTATATTTATATATCACATTGTATTTATCACGTCACCCGCAGTCAGACACTTGTGTTTCTTCCCTGCCTTGGCTATCATGAATAATGTTATTGGGAACCGGGGTATACAGATATTTCGTCAAGACTCTGCTTTCAGTTTTTTTTTTGTTTGATATATCAGAAGTGGAATTATCAAGTTTGGTCCTTAAATCTCTTAATGGAAATGTGTGTCCTTATTGTAAGGAGAATAGTTGAAGATGGATGTATGAGTTATGTTTCAGAGCCTTGCTACCCGCTCTGATACGTGGTCTCATAGGAGCATCATCGGCACCCGGGAGATGGCTAAGTATCCTGGCCGCAGCCCTACTTCCTGAACCAGATCAAGTCCTAGGGAATCCCCAGGTGCCTCAGATCAAGTCTGAGAAGGCCTGCTCTGTGTGTGTGTGCTAAGTCGCTCTAGTCGTGTCTGACTCTGTGTGGCCCCATGAACTGTAGCCTGTGGGGCTTCTCTGTCCATGGGATTCTCCAGGCAAGAATACTGCAGTGGGTTGCCGTTTCCTTCTCCAGGGGATCTTCCCTGACCCAGGGACTGAACCTGGATCTCTTTCGTCTAATTGCAGGTGGGTTCTTTACCGTGTGGGCCACCCGGGAAGCCCCTGTTCTGCGTGTACAATGCTTCTTCCCAGGAGTTTATGACTAGGTATATCTTGCTCTCTTAAGTTGTACCTCCATTCAAAAATTTTCTCTTCCCTCCTCTTTGGGCTATCGATATATACAAATCATTTGCTTTCAGAGACTTGATATTTAAACATTGCAGCTGCAGGGATCATTTTTTTTTTTCTTTCCTTTTCGCATTTACTCTTTCACCTACTTCTAAAAGAGGCAGAAATTAGATCAGCGGGAATTAGAAAGGAAGACCCACAGTAGAGGTGACTGCTAATTAAGTCCCATCTTGAAGATTATTAGTTTAATACAGCAACAAAGCAAACCCACAGAAAGAGAGCATATTTTAGTTTTGGTTGAGAAGGGTAGGACCCAGGAAAACAGGAGTATGTGAAAAGAATTGCTAAGTGACTGATAAATAGGCTTAAGTTATTTAAACTGGCACCGAGCGCAGCTTAAACAGTATGTTTTGCATCATCTAAATTTCTAAATACCTGGAGTATATTTGTAAACATGGCAATCTAACATGTTATTGAACAGCACATTCATATTCAAATGAGCATAAATGAGGATTTAACAGCTGACTGCACAGTGTGAATGATAGTAACTAATTGTCAAGTCGGAAAGTTGCACAGATAATAGTACCAATGTGGTCGGCAGCAGCCACCATGATATGACTTACAGTAGCAAACCCGTGAATTTTCAGCCGGTGGCCTGAGTCCCTAGACAAAAAAGGATGCGTCCGGATTAAGGGCAAATAGGCCAAAAGGACGGGCAGAAGGGAAAAGAGGAGGGATGGGGAAGAATCGGAGCTAGGTTTGGGAGGCAGTGTGAAACTGTTCTTTTCTCCCATGCAGGCCTTCACCTCTTTTTTATAACAGTCATCAATGGGGCTCCCTGGCCATTAAGCGCCCTCCCTCTTCTAGGAAGCAATTGTTCAGAGGTGTGGCTCATTTCAGGCATTAATCTCCGATGAATGGAGGCTGTGTTACCCATGCTGTCTCCGCCCAGAGCCTGCAGGCAGCTGGTCAGTGGAAAGTAACAATGACCACAGGAGAAGAAAGGGGCAAATGCATTGCTGCAGATGCTGCGTCCCCAGCATCGACCTTGGTCATTTCCCTCCCAGGGTGGCTCTGCCCCTCGCAGCCGGAGCCTGGCTTTGCGAGTCAGCTGGGGGGCAAGGTGGTGGCTACCTACAGATTCGTCCCCTCCTAACAATGCTTAGATCCATCTGGCTGGGTCTGAAGAGGATCAAGGAGGGCTGGAGACCGAGCCCTCCTTGGAAATGAGGGCTGGAGACCCTCATTTTCACGGAGGGGCTTTTGGAGTAGTGATGATCTGCTGGGTTCTCAGTGCGTCTGGCTGTCTGGTCGGTGATCTAAGCCTAGGTGCTGGGCATTCATTCATCGGAAGTGGCTGTTTCTTCGGGCCAGCCCTCGCCGCCCTCATTTTCTGTTGCCTGGGCTCCAGCTGTGCAAGGGACAGGACTCTTTGACCTGATGCATTCGTGCAACAGTGGGAGGAGGAGAAATGTAACAAATAATCCTATTTTCTGTCCACTCCTAGTGCCTTCAACCCCCACCTCCAACTCCCTGGGGGAAAAAGTATATCGTTATCCCCACCCCCCATCCCATCTTCATCTTTCTCCATTCTCACGCTATCTCCTACTCCATCTTTCTCTTATCTACCTACCTGTCTATCATCAGTGAATCATCTATCTGTGTATCCATGTACTTAGATATCTATCCATTATCAATCATCTATGTATGTATGTGTTTATCAACTGTCTGTTTATCATTTATCTATTTAGCTATCTAAATAACTTGGCCAACAAAGGTCCGTCTAATCAGAGCTATGGTTTTCCCAGTAGTCATGCATGGATGTGAGAGTTGGACTGTGAAGAAAGCTGAGTGCCGAAGAATTGATGCTTTTGAACTGTGGTGTTGGAGAAGACTCTTGAGAGTCCCTTGGACTGCAAGGAGATCCAACCAGTCCATTCTAAAGGAGATCAGTCCTGGGTGTTCATTGAAAGGATTGATGTTGAAACTGAAACTCCAATACTTTGGCTACCTGATGCGAAGAACTGACTCATTGGAAAAGACCCTGATGCTGGGAAAGATTGAAAGCGGGAGGAGCAAGGAACAACAGAAGATGAGATGGTTGGATGGCATCACTGACTCAGTGGTCATGAGTTTGAGCAAGCTCCAGGAGTTGGTGATGGACAGGGAGGCCTGGCATGCTGCAGTCCATGGGGTTGCAAAGAGTTGAACATGATTGAGTGACTGAACTGAACTGATTAAGCTATCATCTATTTTTCTATCTATCTAATATAGAAATGCAGATTCAGTCAAGTATTGCTTATCATGTACCTGATTAAGCCATTCATGATTCCCCATTGACAATGAAAAGCTCAAACTTTTTATGAGAATACTGCGTCTTTCAAAACATGAACCACCTTGGCTTTTCAGCCTCTTCTTTCCCTTTCCCTTTCCCTCCCTCCTTACTCCCTTCCTTCCTCTGGAGTCACAGACATAGGACATTCTGATACTCACTCCCACTCTCTTCCTACCCACCGCCCTTCATCCCATTTCTCCCTGCCTCTGCCCTACCTCCCTCACCTCCAGGGACTGGGCGCAGAGCCACACTGGATCTTTTGTCTTCCCCCCAGCCTCTGGTTCCTTCCTTTCTCTCAGCCTCTGTCTTTGAGGGTTCCTCTCTAGCATGCTTGTCCCTGAACCCATATCCTGGCCATCAGCAGTTCCCTCTTTCAGTTCAGTTCAGTCGCTCAGTCATGTCTGACTCTTTGCGACCCCATGAATTGCAGCACGCCAGGCCTCCCTGTCCATCACCAACTCCCAGAGTTCACTCAAACTCACATCCATCGAGTTGGTGGTGCCATCCAGCCATCTCATCCTCTGTCATCCCCTTCTCCTCCTGCCCCCAATCCCTCCCAGCATTAGAGTCTTTTCCAATGAGTCAACTCTTCGCATAAGGTGGCCAAAGTATTGGAGTTTCAGCTTTAGCATCAGTCCTTCCAAAGAACACCCAGGACTGATGATCTCCTTTAGAATGGACTGGTTGAATCTCCTTGCAGTCCAAGGGACTCTCAAGAGTCTTCTCCAACATCACAGTTCAAAAGCATTAATTCTTTGGTGCTCAGCTTTCTTCAAAGTCCAACTCTCACATTCATACATGACCACTGGAAAAACCATAGCCTTGACTAGACGGACCTTTGTTGGCAAAGTAATGTCTCTGCTTTTCAATATGCTATCTAGGTTGGTCATAACTTTCCTTCCAAGGAGTAAGCGTCTTTTAATTTCATGGCTGCAATCACCATCTGTAGTGATTTTGGAGCCCCAAAAAATAAAGTCTGATACTGTTCCCACTGTTTCCCCATCTATTTCCCATGAAGTGATGGAACCAGATGCCATGATCTCAGTTTTCTGAATGTTGAGCTGAGCTCTCTTTGTCAAGAGCAAACATGGCTGCACCTCTTACCAGACTGAGGCTTCCTTTCTCATTGTATCTTAGTGCCTAGAATGGTTTCCAGCTTAATAATACATGCATGTGAGGGAGACAGGGGGAAAAGCCCTGACTCTCACTTTTACAGCAATACTCAACTGAATCTGTGTTTCTATATTAGATAGATCGATAGAAAAATAGATGCTAGTTAAATAGACAGATGGTAAACAGATGACCGATAGATACATACATACAGAGGTGATTGGTTGATAAAGTTAAGACCTTGGACCCCGGAGCCAGGCTACCCTCTCAGTCCTACTTTGGCTACTCACCAGCCGTGCATCCTTGGGCTCATTTTCTCAATCTCTGAGCCTCATTTGGTTGTCTGACAATGGGCTATGGACATAGGTTACCTGGGAGCAGGTCCACTCCTGACCAGGGTGGAGGAGAGGAGAGGTTTGGGTTGCAGAACCAAGGCATCCTAACCCAGCTTCGCCTGCTTGAACACTCAGTTTAGAAAAGTTCGTTTCCCAAGGTGGGTTACTTTGGGACTTAG
Organism: Bos grunniens; assembly: GCF_055505025.1. NCBI lineage: Eukaryota > Metazoa > Chordata > Mammalia > Artiodactyla > Bovidae > Bos > Bos grunniens. The sequence continues at coordinate 154,776,842 of NC_141165.1, forward strand.
AGGGGTCCTTTACCTGATTCTCCTCCAGATGCAAAATAGGGAAGGACATTCTGGGAGAAGAGAATCCAAGGGGATGGTTGTTAGGGCTTGGTGCAGCTGAGGTCCCTTGACGTGGGACATGGGACAAGAGACCTTACTTTAGGGCAGAAAGAAGGCCCGTGCTGAGTCCACCCTTGAACACAGCAGATTGCTGTGTTAACTCAGAGACCAAAGGACTTGGGTGGGGCTGACCCTGGACTGGGAACTGGGGGCGATGAGATTGGCAGTGATGTGAGACAGAGGAGTTTCTTTCCTCTTTTCCCTAAACTCATGGCACACATTTCATAGATAATTTTGGTTCCTAGGTTATAAAAGGACAATTCGTAATCCCAGGATTAAAAATGTTCACTTTAGGATTTTTGCACTGATGCTCAATTGATGAAAACAAGCATCATTGTGAGGAATAGAGGGTCAGCCTCCCTAATATTCACTCAGTTAACAGTGATTATAGCATTTGATTTTGCTCTTTTCTATATCAAATAGAATTGTTTTTCTGTTTGCTTGTAACATTTCTCTCTTTTCTTAGAAAATAAAAAACTTTATTTTCTAGAGCATTCTTACATCCACAGAGATAGAATTGATTTCTATTGCAGCTTTTAAATGATTCCAGTTTCACAGAAAGTGTCTGCAATCTACACACTTGTATTTGTGCTATGGTAAAATTCCATTCAGTTTTACTTTATAAATTTTCACACAGAAGAATAAAAATGGTTTATAAAAATCAGTAATTCATCAAAAGCTTGTTTAGCAACAGTGCAGCTATTGAGGCAGAAATGTGGGGGCCTTCATTTTTACAGAATGAAGACAGATTATTGTTCAGATTAGAATGCTTCAGGAAGTTAACCAAAATTACAAACAAAATATTAGCAAACAGACTACAGCAATGCATACAAAGAAGAATACAACTTGACAAAATGAGGTTTATCCATGGTATGGAAAATCTGTTATCTTTGAAAAATCAATGTCATGAAGAAGAAAACCCTTGTGACCATTTTAATAAATGCAAAGAAAACATTTGATGAAACGCAATACCCATTTTATTCTATTTAAAAAAAGAAACACAGTAACAACAAAAGGTCTCAGCAAAGTAGAAAATCAAGGAAACTTCCTCTCTAATAAGGGTTATCTATCAAACACTTAGAACTAATACCACACTTAATGGTAAGATACTGGGTGCTTTTCCTCTACAGTCAAGGCAAGGATGTTCACTGTCATCACTTCTACAATGCAGTCAAGGGCAGACCAGCGCAGGAAGACAAGAACAAGAAATCAGCGGCGTACGGCGCACTGGGACACCCTGAGGGATGGGTGGGGAGGGTGTTGGAGGGGGTTCAAGATGCAGGGCACATGTGCACCCATGGCTGATTCATATCAATGTATGGGGAAAACCACTACAGTATTGTAATTAGCCTCCAATTAGAATAAATTAATTAAAAAAGAAATCAATGGCATAAATATCAGAAAGAAAGAAGGAAAATTATCTGTATTCACAGCTGACATTGTGTACATGAAACATCCAAAAGAATCTACAATTAGACTTTTTTAGTAAAGTTGCAGGATAAAAGGTCAATGGATAAAGATTAAATTGTATTTCTCTATACAGGCAACAAATAATGGGGAAAAATTAAAATACACTACCTAAAGTAACCTAAGGATCAAATACCAGGAATAGATTTAAGTTTAACTAAAGTTTAACTAAAGAAGTGAGAGTTGGACTGTGAAGAAGGCTGAGTGCCGAAGAACTGATGCTTTTGAACTGTGGTGTTGGAGAAGACTCTTGAGAGTCCCTTGGACTGCAAGGAGATTCAACCAGTCCATTCTGAAGGAGATCAGCCCTGGGATTTCTTTGGAAGGAATGATGCTAAAGCTGAAACTCCAATACTTTGGCCACCTCATTCGAAGAGTTGACTCATTGGAAAGGACTCTGATGCTGGGAGGGATTGGGGGCAGGAGGAGAAGGGGACGACAGAGGATGAGATGGCTGGATGGCATCACTGACTCGATGGACGTGAGTCTGAGTGAACTCTGGGAGTAGGCCTGGCATGCTGCAATTCATGGGGTCGCAAAGAGTCGGACACGACTGAGCTACTGAACTGAACTGAACTAAAAGATATGCAAACCTCTATGCAGAAACTTATAAATGTTACTGAGACATATTAGAGAAGTCTTAAATAAATGAGGAAATATATCATGTTCATGAATTGGAAGATTTAGTATGTTAAACGTCAGCTTTCCTCTTATTTATCTATAGAGTCAATGCAAACCCAACCAAAATCCCAGCAGGAATTTTTCTAGAACTGAATAAGCTGATTCTAAAATATTTACAGAGGATCCCAAATGCCAAAACAATTATGAAAAAGAAGAACAAATTTGGAGGAGTTCTGCTAATTTTAAGACTTATTAAAAAGCTATTGTAATCAAGAAAATGTACTATTGCTATAAGGATAAAAAATGGATTAATGGATCAGGATAAAGAGCCCAGAAGTAGACCCACAGTGGTTCCTGGGTGACATATAGACCCATGGTCAATTGATTTTTGACAAAAGTGTCAAAGCAATCCAATGTGGAAAGGCAAACAAATCACATGTCAGTAAATGTTAGAAACAAATGGTGGAAAACTAGATATTGGCAGAGGGAAAAAACAAGACTTGACTCCTGCCTCACACTGCACATATAAATTAATTTGAAGTGGAACATTTTAAAACATACAAAAATATCTGCACTTTGTGGGCAGGCAAAGATTTCTTAGAAAGTCACAGAAGGCACTACCAACAAAAGCAAACATTAGTACACTGGACTTTACCAAAATTAAAAACTTCTCATCAAAAGAAACATCATCAAGAGAGTGAAAAGTCAAGCTACAGGTTGGGATAAAATATTCAAGAAGGATATGTCTAAAACAGACTTCATCTAGAATAAATAAAGAGTTCCTACAAACCAATAATAAAAATCCCAATTAATAAAAAGTGGACAAAAGTCTTGAAACAAGCACTTTTAAAGGGAGATACCTAAGTAGCCAAGAAATACATGAAAATGTGTTCAGCATCATTAGGTAACGGGGAGTATGAATTAAAACCACAATGAGATACTGCAACACACTCATTAGAGTGTCTAAAATTACAAGACTGACAATATATAGTGTTGGCAACCGTATGTCATTGGTGAAAACACCAAACAGTAAAAATTTAGTTCAACAGAAAATCCACTTCTAGATTCACACCCAAGAAAAATGAATACAGGTTTCATAAAAAGATGTGTCCAAGAATGTTCACTATAGCTTTATTCATAATAATTGGGAACATCAACCAGAGAGTGTATAAACAAATTATGGAATACTTTTATAATGAAATATGACTCACCAATCAAAAGGCACAAATTCTTGATGCCTGCTGAATGGATGAATCAAAAATAATAGTTCAGCACAAGAAGTCAAACAGAAATGAATACATACTTTATGACTTTATTAGTATGAAGTTCAAGAGCAGGCAAAACTAGCTTATGGTGATAGAAATTAGAATAGGGTTTGGTGATTGGAAAGAGGCATGAGGGAATTTTCCAGAATGATGGAAATGTTTTCTATCTTGCACTGGGTGATAGTTGTATGGGTTCAGGTTCACATTTGTCAAAATTCAAAGAGCAGTAGACTTAAGATGCAGGTATTTAGCGTTATCAAGGAGTGCTGTCAGCATAGAAGAAAGGAAGAGAGGCTGAGAGGGAGAGAATAAGGGAGAGAAGTGTATTTCAGGAGGATTGGCTCTTACATTAACCAAGTAACAGAAAGATAAAACAGTCCTTTCCCCTCGTAGGTTATAAGCATAAAGAACAAACTCTGAAGTCTCTACCCTACGACTTTTTGTTCCTGAATGACTTAAAGTTTCTTTTAAAAAGTTAACTAGGGAATAATGATTCTCATTGGAGTAGAAACTCACCAAACTTGATTCTAAGTTCATGTCAGGCAAGACTTTCCAGCCTTTGGGACAGCCTCCCCACGTGCCAGGTCCCTGGTGGATCTCTAATACGTTGGCAGTTCTGCAAAGAGACATTTGCTACAATCAGCTTCCTTAACTTGAAAGCCCCAGTGGCTGAAGTTAATTGTGTTGGCACCCCCATGGCCTCCCTGCCTTTGATGGGGTTCTTTTTTGTTCCAGCTATGCCACAAGAGACATTTTACCAGGCCTTTCCCAGCAAGAAATAAAATTGCAAACATATTGGAGGTGTCCTTTTGTTTTGTTTATAAGGAAAGACTGCTTATAACTGAACTCTGTGCTAGCCGTGAGTATTAAGTTGCAGTTGCTGCTGATGTGGCTGCAAGGGGAAGCAAGTGGGTTGGGTAATCTCTTCAGAGAAACTGACATCAGAACTGGGTAAAAATGTTGGGTGACTCTAGACAATGTGTCAATCAACAGTTCTTATTATTAATCCTGGACACCTGGTATTTCTTTACAAAAGAGACAAAAAAGGAAAAATACAATTTTCAGCAACTCTTTGTATCCACCAAGGTAAAGATAAAATCCACATTAATAAAAAAAAATCCACATTAATCCACGTAAACAAAAGCTGATACTTCTGAAAAATTCAAAGGTTGGGGAACAGGTACATGCTTATCTTCAGGGCATCAGGCATCTTGTGACTTGAGATGAAGACCACCTGCTGAAGATGGTTGGTCAGAATGACTGATGAGCCTGCCTCCTTGGTAACATTATTAGCCTGCCTGCATCTGGTCTGCTTGTTCCAATAAGAAAATTAAAATAAGAAAATATTACTTTTTAAGGCATAGTCAAGTTTTCTGTCGCTCAATACAAAACCCATTTCTTATTGAAAAAGATTCTTTCACAAATAGATAACCAGGAGGCAGATATGGCATATTTATTTTTTAAAAGGCATCAGAAGTGGAAGACGGTAACCTTATGTGCAGTTCTTCCCCTCTTCATGTACCCATTTCCTTTGCCATGCCACCTGGCTATTCCTCTCACTCCACAGCACCCAGTGTTTCCTTGACTCATTGATACAAGGCTTGACCGTGGACTTTCTCAGGTCTGAAATGCAGGTGGATGTAAATGAGCAGAGGCTTTGAATGTGGTTGTGGGTGGGGCTTGTTCTACTCTGCGAATGTGCCCCTGGAGGCGGCTGTCCTGGAGTGATGAGAGAGAAAAGGAGTTGACCTGACCCAACCTTCAGCTGAGAGCCCATCCCACTGCCCTGGCCTGAAGAAGAGCCATCCAGCAGAGCCCAGCCCAGATCAACCAAATCTCAGAAAACCTGCCCACTGTGAGCACACGATTAGCTGTGTGTGGTAAGCCACTGAGTTCTGGGATGTTCTGTTTTGCAGTAATATTGTGGTTGATGAGGTAATACTACCCCTTCAGTTTTGTAACCTAATCTTTCAGTTGACGATATACTGTAAACACAAATATGCTTCTACAACTTGAGTTTTAAAACATGTATAATAGTCCATAGTATAGAATATCTAATTTTTTCATCAGTCCCCTGTAATAGGAGAAAGTGAAAGTAAAGTCGCTCAGTCGTGTCCAACTCTTTGTGACCCCATGGACTGTAGCCTACCAGGCTCCTCAGTCCACGGAATTTTTGAGGCAAGTTACTGGAGTGGGTTGCCATTTCTTTCTCCAGGGGATCTTCCTGACCCAGGGATTGAACCCAGGTCTCCCGCATTGCAGGCAGACTCTTTACCGTCTGAGCCACCAGGGAAGTGGGTGTAATTGGAGAGCTGTTTCCAATTATTTATTAGGGTTTTGCTAGGAAATAAAGCTGTCCCAAACATTCTTGTATAAGTCGCTATACGTGTTATGTTCCCTAGAATCAACCTTTAAAGAATAAATTCCTAGAAGTGGAATTGCTAAGTTAGAACAGATGCACATGTTAAGGCTTTTCATACATGTTACCACATGGTCCCACTAGAAAGACTAGAACAAGTCATGTTTCTACCAGTAAGAAATGGAAGTTCTCATTTCCCCAATCTTTCCAGGATTAAATATTATCATGCTTATCATTTTTTTTTTACCAAATTTTGATAGTTGGATGATATTGACTCTTTATTTTCTAGTGTTATATGTACCTTTTCTTATTATAAAAGAAATGCAGGTTAAATATGGAAACACAGGTGTGTGAAAATAATCAAATACAAATCACAGAAAAGGCCATTTCCTAATGAAACTCAATGCTAACGTTTTGTATAAATCCTCAAATAGTTTATATATGAAATATATACGCTCATGATTTCTTGTTGTTTAGCCGCTACGTCATGTCTGATTCTTTTGCGATCTGTGGACTATAGCCCACCAGGCTCCTCTGTCCACAGGATTTCCCAGGCAAGAATACTGAAGCGAGTTGTCATTTCCTTCTCTGGGGGATCTTACTGACCCAGGGATGGAATCCACATCTCTCTCATTGGCAGGTGAATTCCTTACCACTGAGCTACCAGGGAAGCCCACTCTTGATATTTACGTGTTTTTGCAGGTATAAACAGAGAAACTTGGTTCACCTCTCTGTAATGGAAATAAACTTGATCTTGAGCCACTTATCTAACTTGGGAGAAGAAAACACTTAAATTTGCTACCTATTATGGACTGGATATTTGTGTCTCCCCCAGCCGCCCACCTCCAGTTCATAGGTCAAAGGCTCGACTGCCTGTGTGGCTGTATTTGGAGTAAGGAAGCATTAAGGTTAAGTGAAGTGGTAAGGATGGGGCCTTGGTCTGACTGGACTGATGTCTTCTTCATAAGAAGAGATACCAGAGAGCTGCTCTCTCTCCTCAGATGCACAGGAAAGAGGTCATATGAGTGCATAGCAGGATGGCAGCCCTCTGCAAGCCAAGGGAAGAGGCCTCAGAATGAAACCCACCTTGCCAGACCTTGATCTTGGATTTCCCAGCCTCCAGAACTATGAGAAATAAATTTCTGTTGTTTAAGCCACCTGGTCTCTGGTTATTTGTTATGGCAACTTGAGCTAATATAATACTTAAATCATCATTTGATAATTTCAGGTTTAAATACTTTCTTTTGATTACTCTTTCAGATAAATGGGGGCTTCCCTTGTGGCTCAGCTGGTAAAGAATCTGCCTGCAATGTGGGAGAACTGGGTTTGATCCCTGGGTTGGGAAGATCCCCTGGAGAAGGGAAAGGCTGCCCACTCCAGGATTTCTGGCCTAGAGAATTTCATGGACTGGATTGTCCATGGGGTCACAAAGAGTCGGACACGACTGAGGGGCTTTCACTTTCAGGTAAATAGTTTTCCTGGATTTCTCCCTACTTTCTTTTTCTTCCTCATTTTCCCACAGGAATAACTGATGGTCAGAGATAGCTCCCAGTCTCACAGCATAGGACTGACAGCATCTACTCTTTCTCCATCTTCTGTCTTTCTGGACTTCTCTAAGTCCCAGATCATCTCTTCTGCTTATAGGCATTTCAGCTGGGTCTGCCGAGCTGTGGGCTTCCCAGGTGGCTCAATGGAGCCTGGGAAGCACCTGCCTGCCAGTGCAGGAGATATGGATTTGATCCCTGGGTTGGGAAGATCCCCTGGAGAAGGAAAAGGCAACCCACTCCAGTACCCTTGCCTGGAAACTCCCATTGACTGAGGAGCCTGGCAGGCTACCGTCCACGGGGTCATAAAGAGTCAGACATGACTTACCTACTAAAGGACAACCACAGGGGAATTGTGTCTGTGACAGTCTTGGGCGCCCGCTGGCTGACTCTTGCTGCTGACGTCTGTGATTGCTGGGAAAGTCCCTGCTTCCAAGGTTCCCACAGTCAAAAGTCACCCTGTCATGGTCTCCACTCTTGTGTTGCCCCCAAATAGCCTCTGCACTTCTGCAAGCCCACAGGGATGAATGGGGCTTCTGAACACCTTGCTCATGTGCTACACTCAGGGGTGTGAATGAAGGATTAGCTCAGGTCCTCACTTTTGCTCCTCCTTTCTCAGACCCTGCTAATCACCTGCCTGGGAATCACACTGCCCCAACATTCCCCTTTCTCCCGAGGTACCCAGATTCCCCTGGGTCTGTCTGAGTACTCCTGCCATTGCCCGTCCCTTGGCTGCCCAGACTTGGCAGGATGTGGGTGCCAAGTGCTTCTTGAAGCTCCTCCTCTCATCCCCTCAGAATTCTTTTAAGGTTCTAGAAGGGCCTTTCTTCTTCCTATGGGCTGTGAACTTCCCTTATGTCATAGCCCACACATCATGACCTACTCTGCAGCCTTTCTTCAAAGCTTTAATTCCTGTTACATAAAACACAGCCTTGGGAATGCTAAGAACCCCATTTGCTTTCTCCTTTGAAAACTTGGCTTTCAAGTGTTTGTTCTTCCCCAGCTGGTCACCAAGGATCTTTAAAAATTTACTTTGAAACATTCAGCAAACTGCTGATGTCTCTTCTGAGCAGTATCCATTCTCTTCGCAAAGCACTGAATCTTTCAGTTTCAGTAAATGATCATCCAGCAAGTAGGGACAAATCATGTCTTAATATTAAAGAAATGTAATTCCCATGACCTATGAGAAATATAATGGGTTGGCCAAAAAGTTCATTCGGTTTCCCCATACCATCTTAGAAAATGCCTGAACGAAATTTTTGCCCAACCCAATATATGGACAACACTAACCTTTTTTTTTTTTTTTTTTAAAGACTGCATCTTCTTCAGGAAGTTCAATATTCCATTGTACATTCAAACAAGCTTGTTTCTCTGTGTTGCTTTTCTCTGACTGTAATTCTGAGTCCATGTCCTGCTACCCATGGGCTGGGGGCTGCTCCCCAAACTGGGACATCCCAGGTCAGGGTTGGTGCTGGGGCCTCTTTCCCAGACTGTGATGGTTTGCCGTCAATCTTTGATGCTCTTAGGCTTGCAGACCTATCCTCCAATCTTCTGCCTTCACAGGGCATACTCCCTGTCTCTTCCCTCTGTGCATATCTGTTTGTGTGTGTATGTTGCTGCTGTTCAGTCTGTAAGTTGTGCCGACTCTTTGTGACCCCATGGACTACTGCATGCCAGGCTCCTCTGTCCTCCATTATCTCCTGGAGTTCACTCAAATTCATGCCTACTGAGTCAGTGATGCTATCTAACCATGTCATCTTCTGCCGCTTCCTTCTCCTCCTGCCCTCAATCTTTCCCAGCTTCAGGGTCTTTTTCAATGAGTTGACTCTTCACATCAGGTGGCCAAAATATTGAAGCTTCAGCATCAGTCCTTCCAATGAATATTCAGGATTGATTTCCTTTAGGACTGACTGGTTGGATCTCCTTGCTGTCCAAAGGACTCTCAAGAGTCTTCTCCAGCACAATTCAAAACCATCAGTTCTTCAGCACTCAGCCTTCTTTATGGTCCAACTCTTACACCCATACATAAGGTGAAAAGTGTGAAAGTGAAAGTCACTTAGTCGTGTCCAACTCTTTGCAACCCCATGGACTATACAGTCCATGGAATTCTCCAGGCCAGAACACTGGAGTGGGTAGCTGTTTCCTTCTCCAGGGGATCTTCCCAACCCAGGGATCAAACCCAGGTCGCCTGCATTGCAGGTGGGTTCTTTACCAGCTGAGCCACCAGGAAAGCCCAACGGGAAGAATCATGGCTTTGAGTATCTGTACCTTTGTTGGCAAAATGATGTCTCTGCTTTTTAATGTGTTGCCTAGGTTTGTCCTAGCTTTCCTTCCAAGGAGCAAGTGTCTTTTCATTTCATGGCTGCAGTCACTGTCCACAGTCATTTTGGAGCCATGTGTGTGTGTATCTGTATCTAAATTCTCCTTTTTTATAAGGATATCAGGCATATTGGATGAAGACTCACCCTAACTAACGATTCCATTTTAACTTGATTACCTTTATAAAGATGTTGTTTCCAAATAAGGCCACATCTTGAGGTCCTGAGGGTTAAGACTTCCACATATCTTTCTAGGACGGGGACACAATTCAACTCATAACAGTTGGTCATCTGAGTGGCACAGTTACATTTAACAGAGGCTTCTGCACCACCGATAGGAGGATACGAGCCTTTTAATTTGGAGGGAGTCCATTCTCCCCTCTCCCACACCCAGGCCAGGCTGTATTCCCCTCAATCACTTCCTTTGGGAGCTGTTTTCTTCAGAGTATCACAGGACGAGGCCAGACCTCAAAGCTCTATTGATAGTCAAGATATTCATACTCCCTCATCGCTATAGAAGCCTCATAGAAACAGCACTAACTTGTATTCCTTTTATTTATTTTTTAAAGAAGCTTTATTTATTGGCTGCACTAGGTCTTCATTGCTGCCCAAGGGCTTTCTCTTTCCACTGGAGAGTGGAGGCCAATCTCTAGTTGTGGCACACGGGCTTCTCATTGCGATGGCTCCTCTGGTTGCAGTGCATGGGCTCAGCTGCCCTGCAGCGTGTGGGATCTCAGCTTCTGGACCAGGGATTGAACCTGTGTCCCCTGAACTGGCAGGTGGATTAACACTGGACCACCAGGTAAGTCCTTAAATCATTGCTTTTAAAGAAGTGTAGTCTAAAGCAGAACAAGTATGTCTAGGGAAAGCCCAGGGACCTGAAACCAGTGGCCAGTGACCATTGTTTTTCAACCAGAGAGGAAGCTGATGATACATTTTACACCATAGAAAATTTTCCAGAAATCAGGCCAGGAAAACTTAAGCGGGAGTACTGTGTGCCGCTTCTTATAAATGCTTCTTGTTGTCATTAATCCCAATTTTAATTTCTAGCCTTATTAAAGACTTAGGGCTTTATCTCCACATCTTCCCCCTGGAAAACCAGATGCATGTAATGATCTTTGTTTCTGTAATTTTCCCAGTGGTCACAGTGTCTGTGCTGCTTAATCTTTTTTATTTCCACGTGGATTACTGAGCACTAGGTAACTCCATCTTTGTCCCCCTGACAAGTCCCATAGACAAGATCTTGTGGATTTGGCATCATTTCTCAGAGCTAGATTTTTACCATGAAGACAAATACTGAAGTGGAGGGGGCCAAATACCCATTTGTTGAAAAGGGTCAGAACAGAATCCAGTGTCACCATGCCAACATCTCCTTACGAATGCATTTATGTTCCATCCATGGACCTTGTCTGGACACCTGTTCCAATGACAAATATCCACAATACACAGAATATCAGGGAAAGAACAGTGATTAGAGAAGTAGAGTCTGAGCCAAAATTGACCTCAGAGATGATTTAATCCAGCCTACCTGGCAACCTACTCCAGTATTCCTGCCTGGAAAATTCTATGGACAGAGGAGCCTGGTGGGCTACAGTCCATGGGGTTGCAGAGTCAGACACGACTGAGCATGCACGTATGCACCTTAAACAAAATAAAGCTTGTAGGGATGTGGATGGACCTAGAGTCTGTTATACAGAATGAAATAAATCATAAAGAGAAAAACAAATATTGTATATTAACACATATATGTGGAATCTAGAGAAATGGCATCTTGTTGTTGTTCAGTCGCTCAGTCGTGTCTGACTCTTTGCGACCCCATGGCCTGCAGCATGCCAGGCTTCCCTGTCTTGAACCTATTTGCAGGACAGGGAGAGAGATGCAGACATAGAGAATGTACACGTGGACACGGCGGGGAAAGCGAGAGGGGAATGATTTGGGAGATTGAGACTGCTGTATATACACCACCATGTGTAACATAGCTAGCTAGTGGGAAGCTGCTCTATAGCACAGGGAGCTCAGCTCTGTGATGACCTAGAAGGGTGGGGTGGGGGGTGGGCCAAGAGGAAGGGGATATATGCATACATAGAGCTGATTCACTTCGTTGTACGGCAGAGACTAACACAACATTGTAAAGCAATTATACTCCTCCTCCCCAATGAAACACCAACACAGGTCAGAATAAGACACCAGAGAGGTTGTGTGGTTTTCTGTAGGGCACACAATGAGTTTCGGAAAGAAGAGATCCATCCTTAACCTAATGCCCCATTGACTGAAGCCTAATGACATATTTGCAACCAAGGGTAAATATTTGTTTTTCATCTGCTTTAAGAACATGTGCAAAGTTGTCATTAGTCACTCAGTCGTGTGCGACTCTTTGTGACCCCGTGGACTGTAGCCCACTAGGCTCCTCTGTCCATAGGATTCTCCAGGCAAGAATACTGGAGTGGGTTGCCATTTCCTTCTCCAGTGTGCAGGGTTAGGGGACTAAAATTTCAAATATCTGCCAGGGACATGTTTTTATGCCATGAGAAGAGCAGAAATCTTGGTAAATATATACTTTCACGGGAAGGAGGGCTTAACATCAATATTATTCATCATCCCTAATGAAATATTGTATATACTTGAATGAGAAAAAAAAGAAAAAAATTCTTCTTTCCCATAAAAAAAAAGTATATTTGAGAATGTTTCAAAGAATGTAAATAATATGTGATGTATTTTGGAGAGGACTTCAGGCACTTGAACAGAGAAGTAGCACACACACACAAAAATTTTTACATACACCATTTTAAATACACATACATATATAAAATAGATAATTAATAAGGAGCTAGTGTATGGCACAGGAACTCTACTCAACACTCTGTAGTAGCCTATATGGGAAAAAAACCTAAAAAAGAGTGAACATTTGTATATGTATGAAGCTCCCCTGGTGACTCATGGTAAAGAATCCATCTGCCAATGCAAGAGACACGGGCTCCATCCCTGGATCAGGAAGATCCTTTGGAGAAGGCAATGGTATTCACTCTAGTATTCATGCCTGGGAAATCCCAAGGACAGAGGAGCCTGATGGACAATAGGCCACAGGATCTTGAGAGAGACAGACACAACTTAGCAACTAAAACAACAACAGCAATATGTATCTGTATAACTGAATCACTTTACTGTACATCTGAAACTGACAACATTGCAAATCTACTATACACCAATAAAAATTTAAAAATAAAGCATATGATTAGTAAAAGGCAGGGTAAAGTAAATGTAAAGTGAAGTGAAATTGCTTAGTCACGTCCGACTCTTTGTGACCCCTTGAACCGTGGCCCACCAGGCTCCTCCATCCATGGGATTTTCCAAGCAAGAGTACTGGAGTGAGTTGCCATTTCCTTCTCCAGAGGATCTTCCCAACCCAGGGATCGAACCCGGGTCTCCCGCATAAGTAAGCAGACGCTTTACTGTCTGAGCCAAAAGCAGGGTACAGGCATGCTTTTGGAATTAAGAGAAATAAGAATGTTTTAAGAGCTTTATTCTGCATATTCATGATGCATTGGCCACAGTTAAGTATTTAGGATCTAGATGAAACTCCTACCTTTCTTGCTCCCCTAAGCTACTGAGGGTTGTCGGTATTCTCATGAGTACCGTGAAAGTCCAAGGAGTAAGCTAATGCTCCCCTGTGCGTGGAGCTGAGGATTTGTTGTTGTTGTTTAGTTGTGAAATAGTGTTTGACTCTTTGCAACCCCATGGACTGTAGCCTGCCAGGTTCCTCTGTCCATAGGATTTCCCAGGCAGGGATATTGGAGTGGGTTGCCATTTCTTTTTCCTGGGGATCTTCCCAACCCAGGGATAGAACCCATGTCTCCTGCACTGGCAGGCAGATTCTTTACCACTAAGCCACTTGGGAAGCCTTGGAGTCAACCATATATACAGGGAATTTCTTTAAGGATGAAAAGGATGGTGGTGATAAGGCAGTTGGAATTTTACAAATAGGAAATGAATATGGTATAGAAAATATGAATTAGGATGCAGGATTATAAATAGTGCATTTTATAAATAGGAAAGAGTTGGCTTCAAAGAGGACAACTTGAAGGCCAGGCTTTCACTGGCTGACTCATCCTTCTTGAGTTGGAGTAAGAAGGCTGAACACGGGGATGAAGAGGGGTGGAAATGTGTGGCTCGGACCCAGCTGGGGAGGGGCTGTAGACGCAGCAGCGCTGAAGGCTTATAATTCCCACCTGTCACAAGACATTTTATTCTTTTGATTTTTTTCAACAATTTAAAAGATGGAAATTCTTAGTTTGCAGGTTGTACAAAACAAAGCAGCGGGCCCTGGAGGGGCTCACGGATCTATAGAATCATTGGCCCATCAAGATGCAGAAAGGAGGGACAGAGCTTATCAGGAACAACTGCCTCCAGGGGCCCCACGAGTCCCAGGAGTCTCCCTCTGCTCTTGTCTCTGTTTCTCTCTTCTCTCATGGAGGAGACGTGATCCCTGACGGCTTCACATTTCTTAGCTGTGGCCATGAAGCCTCGCTGAGCTGAGCCTGGGTCTCAGACCCACACATCTTGGGGCAGGGAGACACTGGTCCGTTTGAGTCAAGAGCCACTCAAGAACAGACATCTGAGGCTGTTGGGTAGGGGGTGGTAGAAACACGTGGCTCCCATGGGACTTCGAGAGATATGAAGGGCAGTTCCCGGACAAGTGGCAGTTTGGGGTGGACTAAGCGTTAATTATCTTGCCCAGTGGCTCATCAAACAGTGTGTGCGTGTGTGTGCGTGTGTGTGTGAGTGTGTGCGTACGCGCGTGTGTATGGTAGGTGAGACAAAGTATCTAAACATTATTAAGAATTCCCAGAGTGTGTTCTAACAAGGTCTCTAGAACATGTGCTGGCTCAATAACTGCATAAAGTAAAAGTGAAAGACGTTTAGTCGTGTCCGACTCTTTGCGACCCCATGGCCTAAACAGTCCATGGAATTCTCCAGGCCAGAATATTGGAATGGGTAGCCTTTCCCTTCTCCAGGGGATCTTCCCAACCCAGGTCTCCCACATTGCAGGCGAATTCTTTACCAGCTGAGCCACAAGGGAAGCCAGTAATTGCATATATCAGCTCTTAAGCACTTGAAACCTAGTAGAACCCCATGGAACATTCCCCCCCAACCCCTGTCCTCCAACTACCTCTTGTTTGTAGAAAAATCTTAGCCTTCCAGGCCTTCCCCAAGTTTCAAAGAGCAAATTTAATCAGAGAAGTGGGGAAATGCAGAAACAAAGGCAAAGAGTCAGACCAGACAAAATAACAATACTTTGGCTATTAAACAAAGTCAGGTCCCATTAGTTCCTCCTCAAGAGCCAAAGATAATGTCTTGAGCCATATCTTTGAACTGCTTTGCAGATGCTGAAACCCTACCAGGTGGAAGAAGTTAGCTAACAGCATGCTACATACAAGCACATAGACCCCAGACAGCTTGGAACTAGAAGTTTGATGATACTGACCACTGATCACATCACCACCAACCAGTTAGAAGAATGTCCACGAGCTTATCATGTACCCCACCCCCCTCTCCTTTACCCTGTCTTTAAAAACTTTTCCCCGAGAGCTATTGGGGAGTTCAGGTCTTTTCAGCATTAGGTGCCCACACTCCTTACTTGGGCTGCAGCAAGCCTGCACTTTCCTTTGCCACAGCTTGGTGTCAGTAGATTGGCTTTACTATCAATACAGCGGGCAACTGGATCCAAGTTTGGTTCAGTGTCAGAGGGCTGATTAACAACACTCCCGGGAAAACACTGCTTGAGACATGCTGGAAAGATATGTTGACACCAAGTATTTTTCATTTGCAAGTTTTAATATTTCTCCTTATTTGGACTCAGGATTTAATAAGCATCTTCCATAGCAAAGATGGTGGCTCAGTGGTAAAGACCTCTCCTGCCAAGGCAGCAGACGTGGATTCGATCCCTTTGTCAGGAAGATCCCTGGGGCAGGAAACGGCAACCCACTCCAGTATTCCTTGCCTGGGCAATCCCATGGACAGAGGAGCTTGGTGGGCTACAGTCCATGGGGTCACAAGAGTTAGACACAACTGAATGACTAAATAACAACCACAAGAACAATTTCCGTAGCAAAGCTTTTTCATCTCTGTATCCAACATTGGCTCTCATTTCAGAGAGGAAATTTTAACGACTCCAGCTCTTCTCCCAGGGAAGTGGTTGCTCTTTTTGCAGAGGTTTAACTAATGACTTCTCAGCAAGATCGGAGCAAACAGGTCACCGCGACCATCCAGAGGTCTCACTCTCAGATATCAGCCAAAGGGCTGACAACACGGGGAAGGAAGAGTCGTGGTAGGCGGCCAGCCAGCCGTGTGCCTGTTCCCAGGCTGTTTGCTTGTTAGTCCCCGGAAAGGCATGGGGTTTCACAGTCTGATCAGAGAAACAAACCCTCATGTGCCAAACACTCCACAACAGAAAGGCCAAGGGTGGCTTGTGAGGCAATTTGTGCTAATCAGACTTTCTAAATCTGGACATTTCCTCTTCATCCTTGGCAGTAAATGTGGGATGCTTCCTCAATTTTTTGCCTGAACAGCATGCAGGAAACTAGAACATCAAGCACTTATGGGTCCATCACAGTATACTGCTAAGTCGCTTCAGTCGTGTCCAACTCTGTACAACCCAATAGATGGCAGCCCACCAGGCTCCCCCATCCCTGGGATTCTCCAGGCAAGAGTACTGGAGTGGGTTGCCATTTCCTTCTCCAATGCATAAAAGTGAAAAGTGAAAGTGAAGTCACTCGGTCGTGTCTGACTCTTAGCGACCCCATGGACTGCAGCCCACCAGGCTCCTCCATACATGGGATTTTCCAGACAAGAGTACTGGAGTGGGGTGCCATTGCCTTCTCCCATCACAGTATGATCTGTCTCTAAAACAACTATCTGTAGCCACTTGGGAGTAGGGATTGTGGTAAAGGTATTTGTAGTAGTGCTCAGTCATGTCCAGCTCTTTGAGACCCTACAGACTTGTAGCTCACCAGGCAAGAATACTGGAGTGGGTTGCCATTTCCTTCTCCAGGGGATCTTCCTGACCAAGAGATCGAACCTGCATCTCTTGCATCTCCTGCACTGGAAGGCAGATTCTTTACCATTGCCTGGGAAACAAAGGGGAAAACTAAAATATTAACCAGATCAATCCATTCCAAAGCTATTAGGTGCTGGAGGAAAAAGGTGAGGCCCATATGAAGAGGGAGGCTATGGTGGTCATGTATGGATGTGAGAGTTGGACTGTGAAGAAGGCTGAGCGCCAAAGAATTGATGCTTTTGAGCTGTGGTGTTGGAGAAGACTCTTGAGAGTCCCTTGGACTGCAAGGAGATCCAACCAGTTTATTCTGAAGGAGATCAGCCCTGGGATTTCCTTGGAAGGACTGATGCTGAAGCTGAAACTCCAGTACTTTGGCCACCTCATGCGAAGAGTTGACTCATTGGAAAAGACTCTGATGCTTGGAGGGATTGGGGGCAGGAGGAGAAGGGATGGCTGAGGATGAGATGGCTGGATGGCATCACTGACTCGGTGGACGTGAGTCTGAGTGAACTCCGGGAGTTGGTGATGGACAGGGAGGCCGGGTGTGCTGCGATTCATGGGGTCGCAAAGAGCGACTGAGCGACTGGACTGAACTGAACTGAACTGAACTGAATACCAAGGTAAATGCCACACGCAACACACATAGCATCCTCACTCACTCACCAAACGTTAACTGAGGACCTCGTATATGCCAAAAACTGCTGGAGGGGGGCTGGAGTGGGCAGAACAAATAAAATAATTTCAGTGATCTCACACTCTCAGGAGATAATCACACACGTGAGCCACTAACTAGGATACAGTGGGATAAATGCTAAAACAAGGGAAGCCAATCAGGATGGGCTTCAGAGAGGAGGTGACATTTGATGGAGGTGCTGAGGGATGAATACGCTTTGCCAGATGCAGAAGAAGAAAGGCTATTTTAGGCAGAAAATGTAGCAAGGGGTAGAGAACTGGCGAATAATCCAGTGAGATGAGACTTGACAGTGCCTGATGTGTACCTGAGGAGGCATGAGGGAAGTCTGGATGCTTGCACTGGAGTCAAGGTCCCAGGTACATACTAGGCTGTGTGCATGCTAGGTCGCTTCAGTCGTGCCCGACTCTTTGTCAGACTATAGACCGTAGCCTGCCAGGCTCCTCTGTCCGTGGGATTGTTCAGGCAAGAATACTGGAATGGGTTGCCATGCCCTCCTCCAGGGGATCTTTCCAACCCAGGGATCGAGACTGCATCTCCTGCATTGCAGACAGGATCTTTACCACTGAGCCCCTGGGGAAGCCCACATACTAGGTTACTAGTTGCTGCTGCTGCTGCTGCTAAGTCGCTTCAGTCGTGTCCGACTCTGTGCGACCCCATAGACGGCAGCCCACGAGGCTCCCCGGTCCCTGGGATTCTCCAGGCAAGAACACTGGAGTGGGTTGCCATTTCCTTCTCCAATGCATGACAGTGAAAAGTGAAAGTGAAGTAGCTCAGTCGTGTCTGACCCTCAGCAACCCCATGGACTGCAGCCTACCAGGCTCCATGGGATTTCCCAGGCAAGAGTACTGGAGTGGGTGCCATTGCCTTCTCCCAACATCAGTTATTTGGATCTAAAAAGAAGCATTATGATGCAGCCACTGTGGAAAGCAGTTTGGGGAGTCCTCCAAAAATAAAACACAGATCCAGCAATTCCACTTCAAAAGAATTTAAAGCAGAAACTTAAAGAGATGTTTGTACACCAATGTTTATAAAACAGATATTTGCACACCAGTGTTCAGAGCGGCATCATTCCCAATAGCCAAAAGATGGAAGCAACTCAAGCATTCACCAGTGAATGAATGGACGAACAAAATGTCATCTAGCCATATAATGGAATATTATCCAGCCTTATTAAGGAATTGTGCGCCATGCTACAATATGGATGAAACTTGATAACAGTTAAAGAAGGCAAAACAAAAGAATGGGACTTCCTTGGTGGCCCAGTGGTTAGGAATCCATCTGCCAATGCAGGGGACACAGATTTGATCCCTGATCCAGGAAGATGCCACACGCTGTCGGGTAATTAAGCCCAAGCACCACAACGATTGAGTCGGCGCTCTAGAGCCAGTGAGCTGCATCTGCTGAGCCTGCGTGCCTAGAGCCCATGCTTCACAACAGGAAAAGCCATCACAATGAGAAGCCCTCGTACCGCAACTAGAGAGTAGCCCCCACTCAACGCGACTAGAGAAGGCCCACGCACAGTAACAAAGATCCCCACAGCCAAATAAATAATTAATAATGATAGCAATAAAAATTGTCTTCCCAACCCAGGTTTCCCGCACTGCAGGCAGATTCTTTACCAGCTGAGCCACAAGGGAAGCCCAGGAATACTGGAGTGGGTAGCCTATCCTTTCTCCAGGGGATCTTCCTGACCCAGGAATCGAACCAGGGTCTCCTGCATTGCAGGTGGATTCTTTACCAACTGAGCTATCAGGGAAGCCCAATTATAAAAACACAAAAGGACAAATACTGTAGAAGAGACAAATTCATAGACACAGAAAGTAGAATGGTGGTTGCCGAAGGCTGGCGGGGATTCAGGAATGGGAGTGGCTGTTAAACAAGCGCAGTTTCCCTTTGAGATGATGACAAAGTTCTGGAGGTGGAGGGTGGTGACAGCAGCTCAAGGATGTGAATGTGGTTTGTGCTACTGAAACGTAACCTTAAAAATGATCACAACGGTAAATTTTGTTATGTGTATTTTAGCACAGTAAATGTAAGGAGAAGGGGGAGAGGAAGAAGAGGAGATGAAGGGAGACGAGGAAGGAGAAGGAGAGAGAGGGGTGAGAGAGAAAGGGAAGAGAAATATCCCAGTGAGGCACTTGCTTTGCAGAAACTTTGGTATCAGCCCTTTCTCATTTAACAGGTTGAAAAAAAAAAAATCCGTGATTTCTGCTGGGGACCTGCATGTGTCTCACCCTGGTTGAAGACCCTGAATTGTGATTCTTTGCTGATCCTAAATAAACCGCCTTTTGCTGGAAAAAAGAAAAGAAAAAGAATCCAGGAATTTTGAAATACTCTGCTAGGCAGGCCTAGCGGGAGAGACACAAACACACACACAGAAGTCGCTCAGTTGTGTCTGACTCTTTGCGACCCCATGGATTGTAGCCCACCAGGCTCCTCGGTCCATGGGATTTTCCAGGCATGAATACTGGAGTGGGTTGCCGTTTCCTTCTCCAAGGGGGAGAGAAGGCACTCCTAAATAAGCGTGGTGAGAATGTTTCCCTGATGGCTCAGCGGGTAAAGAATCCGCCTGCCAATTCAGGAGATGCCAGTTCGATCCCTGGGTGGGGAAGATTCTCTGGAGGAGGAAACGGCAACCCAGTCCAATATTCTTGCCTGAAAAATCCCAGGGACAGAGGAGCCTGGCGGTCTACAGTCCATGGAGTGGTAAAGAGTCAGACATGACTGAGCAACTAAACACACATACAATCCCCGAAGAGAGCTAGTGGGCGGTACTATTAAAATATTTAAGTGTATATAAACATACCCTTTGGCCCAGCAGTTTGTGTCATTTAGCCTGACTAATACCATCCCTGCCTGCTCCTTTCTGGTCTCGCCATCCTTTCTGCTACCTCTGGATTTTAGTGGGAAAGAGACTTCAAAGAGTAGGAATGACCGTGGGTACTCAACCCTCATATCCATGGAAGGGGACTCTGCGGGTGGGGGGGTCACCCACCTTCCTATGCCTTTTATAAAGGGACTTGAACATCCCTGGTATTTGCATATTGCTAGAGATCTTGGAACCAATGCCCTGTGGACACTGAGGAATGACTCGATATGAAAGTTGACACTGCTTCCTCTGGAGTAGCTAAACGACATGAGATGCCTGCTTAGAAAAGTTTTTACAAATCCTTCATCAGAAGGATGTTCAGGAAAGGTGACAGTAAACCCTGTTAAGGTGACTTTTTACACACCAATTAATGCCCTGATCCAAGGACTGCAAGGCATGGAAGGAGCTGGAAACAGCCTTGCGTGTTCTGATCTGAGCTGCTCATCAGCGCCTAATAACTCCTTTGCGACATGTGGATACAAATGACCAATCTCAGGCTTTTTCAAGCCCCTTGCCCCTAGATTTTCCCTCCCTGAGGAAATATGTAAATGTCACCGGTGGCTGCCTCTACAGCCTACAAGTTTATGTCTCTATTTTATGTTCCAGAGGGAGAAAAAGCTCACGGTCAGTGAAAAAAGTAATTTTTCTTGCTGCTAATAAGCTATGTAGGCACAAAAGGTTAGTTTCTGAATTTACTTCAAAGATTCTCTGATTCAAAGTAAGAGATTTGGTAAGCTATAATAGATAATTGTGAGAAATGAGAAATTAAAGGGAGTTTGGCATTCTCTACGTATTTCTAGTTTAAAAACAATTTGGTCTCTGCATCATTAAAACTAAACTTTCACCTGCTGCAAATTTCCTTCTTTGTTCCAAAAGCTATTGTTTGTTTGAACAGAGAGGAAGGGAAGCTGGCAGAGGCTTTTTACGTGGTACAAATGAGAGCAAAAATCAGCAGGGCCACAAGTGTTAATGAGAGAATGGTTGCTGATCAAAAGGGTAGATTCGGACACAGAAACTTTACTTTGGATGTAGAAAGTTTTCCAGTTGGTTATTGGGGGTCACAGTAAAAAGAACTACTTTTCAAACATAAATATTGAATGACTCAAGATATTTTAAATTACTGTGACCACACTTTGTAGATCGTGTGTTATGACATACCTTACATTGAAGCAATCAACTTGCACTCAGAATTTTTAGATCTTATGTATTACTGCACATATATTTTAGAAAATAAAAAACATAAGTATATAGTGTTTAAGTCAATATATACAAAAACACATTTCTTTCAAAAGGTAGGTGAATACTATACTTTCTTCACCCATGGACTTGTTGAAGTACGCTTCTTAATCCTCTTTTTATGAATTTACCATACTAAGATCATGGCATCCGGGACCATCACTTCATGGCAAATAGACAGGGAAAAAGTGGAAGCAGTGATTTTTATCTTCCTGGGCTCCAAAATCACTCCAGATGGTGACTATAACCATGAAATTAAAACACAGTTGATCCTTGGAAGAAAAGCTAGGACAAAACTGCTGGTGCTGCTGCTAAGTCACTCAGTCACGTCCGACTCTTAGTGACCATGGACTGCAGCCTACCAGGCTCCTCCGTCCATGGGATTTGCCAGGCAAGAGTACTGGAGTGGGGTGCCATTGCCTTCTCCAGGACAAACCTAGATAGAGTATTAAAAAGCAGATTAAATATCACTTTGCCAACAAAGGTCCATCTAGTCAAAGCTGTGGTTTTTCTAGTAGTCTTGTATGGATGTGAGAGTTGGACCATAAAGAAAGTTGAGCACTGAAGAACTGATATTTTTGGGCTGTGGTGTTGGAGAAGACTCTCAAGAGTCCCTTGGACTGCAAGGAGATCAAACCAGTCAATCCTACAGGAAATCAACCCTGAACATGCATTAGAAGGACTGATGCTGAAGGTGAAGCTCCATTACTTTGGCCACCTGAAGTGAAGAGTCAACTTATTGGAAAGGACCCTGATGCTGGGAAAGATTGAAGGCAGGAGGAGAAGAGGATGACAGAGGATGAAATGGTTGGATGGCATCACCAACTCAATGGACATGAATTTGAGTAAGCTCCAGGAGTTGGTGAAGGACAGGGAAGCCTGGTGTGCTGCAGTCCATGGGGTTGCAAAGAGTCAGAATCAACTTAGTGACTGAACAACAACCACCGCAGGGAACCACATGGCCGTTGATAACCAGTAACAATGGCTGTGTGTTTGAGAATGTAACTGAGGGGCTGTGACTGAGGATTTTTAAAAAAAAACAAACCAGCTTTATGGATATATAATTTGCATACTGCACAATTCACACACTTAAAGTGTATGATACAATCAATGTTTTTGGCACATTACATGATTAATTTTTAAAATTTACATATATCACAAAATTTGCCATTTTAACCATTTTTAAGTGACATTATTTAAGTACAATTCAGTGACATTAATTGCCTTCATGATGTGCAACCATCACCACTATCTATTCCCAAATTTTTGTGGTCATTCTAAACAGAGGCTCTTGTAATCATAAACAATAACTTTATATTCCCCCTCCTTCCAGCCTGGTAAATTTTAATCTTCTTTCTGTCCCTAGGAACTTGCCTCTTATACATATATAAGCAAAATCAGACAATCATACAACATTTGTTCTTTTCTCTCCTTCTTGAGAATGTAATATTGAGGGGTCGAGATAGGGTGGTCCACGTGAGGCAGTCCATCCAGGTGATGTGAGAGAGTGTCTTCTGATGAATTCATCAGACACTCATCTCACATTTCTTCTGTGATGCCCACAAGTAAAGATTGGTTTAAACATACCAACATAGTCTTGCAAGGGAGGATTAGGGGGTGAGTCTTGTATCCACACCTGAATCAAGTGTTAAGAGGGAGCAGAGACCCCTTCACAGGGGTGAGTGGCAACTCTAATTCATAACAACTCTTCATTTGGGAACATGAGTTCCCCCAGACTGACTTGATGACAGACTTGGGGCTTAAGACAGGAATTAACGATGGGTGGCAAAATCTGGGGATGGAAGTTTGAAAAGAAACAGAGTATTACATAGTCTGAAAGTATCTCCCTACAGACTGTTTATTAATGACAATGGGAATCAGAGTAATTACAGTGGAGAAACATGGCAGATGCCACTCTACCCAGGTGATCTACATTGACATCACATGGGAGAAACTGGTATCATGTGTCCCCCGACATGATACATTGTAAAAGACACACAGCACTTATGCAGTGCTCCTGCCAGAAATGCAGAACCCGACCCTACTCAGCTCAAACCCAAATCATGGAATATTCTACAAAGCAGCTGATCTGCACTCTTCAGGAATATCAACGTCATGAAAACTACAGGAAGACCGAGAAACTTTTTCAGATTAACAGACACAATACACAATCAGGATTGGAGTCTGGATTGGGGGAAATTTGCCACTAGGAACATTTTTGGGACTCCCAGGTGGCGCTAGTGGTAAAGAACCCATCTGCCAATGCAGGAGATGTAAGAGATGTGCGTTTGATCCTTGGGCCAGGAAGATCCCCTGCAGGAGGGCATGGCAACCCACTCTAGTGTTCTTGCGGGAGAATCCCTATGGACAGAGGAGCCTGGCGGACTACAGTCCATAGGGTTGCAAAGAGTCGGACACAACTGCAGCAACTTAGCACACAAGAACATTTTTAGGGTGATTAGCAAACAAAAGAACTTTTTGGCCAACCCAATATTATGTCAATGTTCAATTTTCTGAATTTGATATTTATGTATTTACGTCAGATAATCTCCATGATCTTAGGAACACACATCGAAGGGGTTGACACCTGCAATTATCTCCATTTAGGAAAAAAGGTGGAGAAGGGAAACAGGTGATGGGTGAATGAAGGGTGGGAAGAAAGAATGATAAAGGAAATCTGAGAAAACGTTAAGAATATCTCAGTCTAGGAATTTGTGTACTATTCTTTCAACTTTTCTGTAATTTTGGAATTATTTAAAAGCAAACAATACCAAAAAAAAAAAAAAGAACAGGATGAAGCATGCAAGCAGCCTATATGTATGGCCTCCTCTCTCCCACGCTGCTTCTATCCAGGACAAGATGGAAACCGAATACCAAGGAGGAGGTGGACGTGGAGAGGAACAAAAGCACGAGGTGGAGAAACAAAAAAGAAACCAGCCAAGTCCATCCGGCAGCTGCGGCCCCCAGCCTGAAGCGGGGCTGAGCTGGGGGTGAGACAAAGGTGAACATCACAGCTGGAGCTATGATCAGTACGTGATGCGGACATTCTAACATCTGAGATGAGATGGCGTTTGCCCCTTAAGGTAACTGTCCAACTCCTGGGGCTGGCAGGAACGTTTATTCAAGGACAGAGAAAGATTATTACCCCTGAATATTCAGTTGAGGGAATGCAGAGAAGCCAGAAATAAAGTGTCAACTTGTCTTGTGAGCACTTTCCCACTGCTGGCCCAGGAGAAGGAAGTTATTTTAGGGGGAGGTCACTGTCTCTCCTAGGGCTTCCCAGGTGGCCCTCCTGGTGAAGAGCCTGCCTGCCAATGCAGGAGACATAAGAGATGTGGGTCTGATCCCTGGGCCAGGAAGATCCCTTGGAGGAGGGCATGGCAATCCACTCCAGAAGTCTTGCCTGGAGAATCCCATGGACAGAGGAGCCTGGTGGGCTACAGTCCACGGGCTCACAAACAGTCAGACACGACTGAAGCAACCGGCACGCACACAAACTGTCTCCTAACGCTCACCACAAAACGCCTTCTAGAAACCCACATGTAAGAGCATTCTCTACTTGTTGTAAACTGCCATGAAACTGTGCTGGAAAAACCCTTTAACTCTTCAGTTACCAGAGGGCATCTGACAGGGGTTCCTGAGAATACGGTGCTCGAGCTTCAGCTGGTGGGGGCAGAGGAAAGAGGGGGCCAAGAGAAGGACCGAGGACAGGACAGACGATGGACAAGTTCTGCCCCTTATACTCTGCACTAGACCTGACCTACACTCCAGATACCACACTGTGGCTGGACCCCAAAGTCACTTCAGCCAGAGGACTGCTGATTAAAGCCCATATAGTATGATTCCCTGGGTGAGAAGGTCCTGGCAATGCAAATGTGCGTGCCTGCTCAGTCACTTCAGTCATTCACTCTTTGCGACCCCATGGACTGTAGCCCACCAGGCTCCTCTGTCCATGGGATTCTCCAGATGAGAATACTGGAGTGGGCTGCCATGCCCTCTTCCAGGAGATCTTCTCTGCTTAGGGATTGAACACACATCTCCTGTGTCTCCTACACTGCAGGCAGATTCTTTATCCTGGGAAGCTTGGGAATGCAAACATCTTCCCCCAATCTCTCATCTTGTTATTGGATTTCACTTTTTGTGATTACAGCCTAACACCCAGTACAACCCCAGGGGTCATTCAAGAGATAGAGGCAGATGGAGACGGACTAGTAGCTCTTGGAGAGGCCACTGGCCGACCTCTGCTTGGCCAGGGGACCTTGGATTTATCACTACTTCACCATGATTGGTCTCAGAGAAACCACGATTGTCTCATCTGTGAAAGGAATGTTGTCCCAACAGCATCTATAGTACTTCCTGGTTCAGCGAGTCTTTGATAATCTCCGAAGAAATCCTCAAAGCGTTTAAAGAAGCCCAAATCACCCTACATTATTCAGGGTGCAAGCAAGAAACTGTGTCACACACACATTATGGTATCTGAGGAAAGTTTAATAAAGGGGCAACTTACAAAGATGTAAGGGCTTTCAGTTTCAGATAGGAGCCCTACAAAGGGCTTCCCTTGTAGCTCAGCTGGTAAAGAATCTGCCTGCATTGCAGGAGATCTAGGTTCGATTCCTGGGTTGGGAAGATTCCCTGGAGAAGGAAATGGCAACCCACTGCAGTATTCTTGCCTGGAGCATCCCATGGACAGAGGAGCCTTGTGGGCTACAGTCTGTGGGGTCACAAGAGTCGGACACGACTTAGCAACTAAACCGCCACCACCGCCACCACCACCACCAACCTCTTCTCTTTCTCTTACAAAGATGTGGGCTGGGAGAAGGGCAACCACAAGAAATGGTGCGGCATTTCTGGGCTAATAAGCCACTGTGGATGCTGGTATCACTTGCGTGCCTGAGAGCTGGGAGCTTGAGGCAGAGAGGGCTGGGTGCTGAGGGCCCTGGCCAGGCCTCCTCTGTGGTGCTCGGTCAGCTTGCAGCGCGCCCTAGAGGGGGATCCGGAGGGCGCAGGGCCTGGCCTCACGGCCTGAGCGCCCTCTGTCTCGTCTCGGGACCACCGGAAATCCATTCGTGTTTCCGCACCACCCTCCCAGCTCAGCCTCCTCGGCCCAGAGCCACGGAGAGGGATGGGGAGCAGACCTGGGGGTGCCAGCGGAAGATATCCGGGACGGGCCCCCCCAATCCCCGGTTTTCCCTCTTGTCTTTCGTCCGGTTGAAGAAGGTGCTTTCCTCCCACCCGCTCTTCTATACGCACAAGCCCGCCCCGCCCTCAGTGAGTGAGGCAGCAACGGAGCCCTGTTGTTTGTTCTCGTTCCCCTCTACTGCAGCAGGGGCCCCGATAAAACCTTGCCTGAAGGAAAAAAAGAGAAATGCGCACCTCCAACACAGGGGTAGAGGAGGGGAAGTGCACACAAAGTCCCAGCAGTGACCGTCTCATGGTGGGGTGACATGGATTCAGTCAAACTCCTACCTGAAACTGAAAAAATTAACTGCGTCCTTCTGTGTATCCTCCTGTGTCCTTGCTTATTTTATGCCACCCTCAGTGAGGCTGAGCTCTTTACTAGAGGGTCACCTGAGCCTTCCCACTGGAAGGATGGATACCTTGATGATCGTTTTTCCATTGTTCCAGCCTGTTGGACGGGGAAGTGCTCAGAAGTATCCCAGTGAATCCCCTGGGTCCCCACATAGAACTCCATTCCCCTAGTAGGTTACTTGTCCCTTGGCTTTGGGATCAATCACCTTGGTCAATTCAGTGATCTTTCCTCTGCCTGTTGGTTAGGCAGCATGCAGTTCCCCTCAAAACTCATAACTCATGAGTCATGACTCATCTCCTTGACCGAGTCATTTCCTCCACCCCTGAAACTGTATCAGTCAGGGTTCTGCCAGAGAAAAAGAACTCCTTTTAAAAAAATTTTTGGCAAAGAATCAGCGTACTTGGAGGCTTGCCAGGTGGCTCAGTGGTAAAGAATCCACCTGCCAATGCAGGAACCACAGGAGATGCAAGTTCAATTCCTGGGTGGGGAAGAACCCCTGGAGGTGGAAATGGCAACCCACTCCAGTATTCTTGCCTGAGAAATCCCATGGACAGAGAAGCCTAAAGGGCTACAGTCTATGGGGTTGCAACATACATGAGACTGAACATGCATGTGAGAATTAATTCTTAGGCAGGTTGATAAGGAGTCCAGGGCCCTAAAGAAGGAGATAGGGGTCCAGAGCTCTCAAGGAGAAGAAAAGGACAAACTTTTTTTCTACATTGCTTTGTCTTAGTCACTTTATTTTCTTTAAGCCCAGAGCTAATGATTACATAACAAAACAACTCATCTTAAACTCTGTACTAAGGATGGCAACCCACTCCAGTACTCTTGCCTGGAAAATCCCATGGACAGAGGAGCCTGGTAGGCTGCAGTCCATGGGGTCGCTAAGAGTCGGACACGACTGAACGACTTCACTTTCACTTTTCACTTTCATGCATTGGAGGAGGCAATGGCAACCCACTCCAGTGTTCTTGCCTGGAGAATCCCAGGGACGGCGGGGCCTGGTGGGCTGCCGTCTATGGGGTTGCACAGAGGGGGACATGACTAACGCGACTTAGCAGTAGCAGCAGCAAGGATTATATAAAAACAATGTATCTTGCCAAAGGACATGTTTCCCCTTCTTAACAAGAACCTTCTGATTAATCTTGTTATTTTAAGAAGTATCTTGTGGGAGTGGGTCTGATTAGACCTTTCTATTGTTGTAATCTTGTTAATTTAAGATGTATGTTGTGGGAGTGGGTCTGGTAAAAGTATATAAGGCCTTGATAAGACTAGTGAGGGGTCACTCTCTGTCCCCTGTCTATGTCTGTGTCAGAAGCTCTCTCTGTCCCTTTTTATACTTTACTAAAACTCTGCTACACCAAAGCTCTTGAGTGATAAAGCAACCCGACATTGTTCACCATAAGCTATCACATGCATGCAGCTTACCTGAGTAAGGAGATTGGCTAGGTGATTTTTAAGTGATATTTGATGCAGACCAAGGAGTAATAACCACCATAATAACAGCAGACATTTACTGAGGACTGACTAGGTTCCAGAATCTATGGGAAGTATTTTTATACAAATTATCTTATATAATCCTCATGATATCCTTAGGAAATTAGACTACTGCTGTGTTTCACAGAAGAGGCTTAAAGCCTTTAAACAACCTGGCCCAAGTTTCCAAAACTAGTAAGTAGAAGACCTGGGGTTTGAACCCAGGCAGTTTGACTCAGCCCATACTGTTGACTACGAATACAATGCTTTTTAAACCCAAGCTAACAACCAGAAACTATTCCCTGTAGGGAGATTTTTGATAAACTATTGCAGAATGGTGGTGAGATGTGTGTACCACAGGGGGCATCAAACTCCATCAAGATTCAGGCTTTGAGCCTTCCACTGGCACCAACACAGAGTAATGATAGATTTAAAAAGCTGCCACGCTCACAAAAAGACAACATCTCCATCAGCCAGAACCCCCGACGTGAAAGTGGGACGGAAGCTACCAGCCTGCTGGACTGTGGGCCTGGAAACAGGAGGCAGGGAGCTTGTTTCCCACACAGTGGTTGAAACTAGACATGGCTGATGCAAGGCAGGGAACAGAGCCAAGGACGGGAAGCAGCTCCGTCCTTATAGAGGATAAAAAATGCTTCTATCAACCACTGCCTAGACTCCAGATACGTATCTATTAAGATGAGGAAAAGCAAACAACAGGCTTACAGCCAAGAAAGATCTGGCCAACTTACCAAATGACTCAGTGACTGGACCTGCACTATTCCCAGTTATCTCCTTAGGATAAACTTTCTCAAAACCCACTATAACATGCAGTTTTGAACTGGAGACTCTAAGAATGCATATAGAGAAAACAACCCCCCTCCCCAACCCCAGAAAGGGAGTGGTGGGTACAAAGCCGTGGCAGCTGCAACAGAATGAAACAAAAATTAACTAACTCTTGAAGTTACACCAAATCAACAAAAACAGCAATCGGGAGACGAGATCACTTTAGAGAAAATGAAAATAACAGTGTAATCTGAAAATGATTTTTAAAATCACAATGTTGAATTCTTCTAAGAGTTAAAGGCAGAAGTAACCGAGATTAAACAAACAAACAAAAAAAACAACTAAGGAGATAAACCAGGCAGAGATGAGAAAAGAACAGATGGGTATGAAAAGAAACATTTAGAAATCCTGAAAACAAGGCAGCTTATCACTAAAATGTACAAAGCCTGATAGAATTGATTAAAGTTTAAATTGGAAGGCTAAAGGGAGAGTTGATAGACTAGAAGACCGTTATGGAGAAGCTCTTGTAGAATGATGAGTGGTAAGTTATCCGATGATCAACAACATGAGCAAGTATTTGACTTCAGTATTCTTAGACTGCATTTTTAAAAAATAGCTAGATATTGGTTACAGCCCTAAAACAAAATGAGGCAGAAATGTTGAAAATATGAGAAATAAGAAGTTACCATGGGTAAAAGCTAAACAAATTGCCATATTAAGATTCTCCAGAGAGACAGAACCAGTAGGGTGTAAATGGGCAAAAGGATGTATTATAAGGAGCTAGCCCACATGATTATGGAGGCTGGTAAGTCTGAAGAGCTGCAAAGTGGGTTGGCAAGTTGGAGACACAGGAGACCCAGCAGTATATTTACAATCTGAACGCTGGCGGGCTTGAGGTCCAGGAAGAGCTAATGTTTCCGTTTGAGTCCAAAGACAGGAAAAAGCCAATATCTCAGTTCCAAGACCATTAGGCAGGAAGAATTCTTTCCTACTTGGAGAGACTCAGCTTTTTGGTCTATTCATAACTTCAACTGGTTTAACGAGGCCCACCCACACTAGGGAGGGCAATCTGCTTTAAGTCCACCAACTCAAATGTTAACCTCATCCAGAAACACTCACATAGACAGACCTGGAATAATGTGTGACTAAATATCTAGGAATTCTGTTGCTTGGTCACACCAACCTATAAAATGAACCATCATACATGCTCTTGGGTAAACTGACCAAGCACAGAATCCTGGTCGGCCAGGGAAATACAGGGAGAAATTGTCCTTTTTTTTTTTTTTGGAAAGAGAGGTGAATGACAAGGATCTCTGCAGATGTCTGGATGTCTTGGTGCTGTTGTGGAAAACATGGACCTTGAAATCAGAGACACCTGGGTGAGACTCTCTCCTCCCACTAGCTGTGCAACCTTGGACATGTTACTCAATTCCTCTGAGCCTCAGTTGCCTTATCTGTGAAAAGAGAGCAATAGTAGTGTCTATCTCAAAGGGATATTGAGAAGATTTTGAAAGAAGATGTAAAATCCTTAGCAAAATACTCAGTCTACAGCCACGGTCAGCACTGGGGATGTAGACGGCGGCCCCGCCTCTGGTCACGACCAGATCCCTCTTCATCACAACCAGTGAAGATTGCACAACAGATGAGCCAGGGCGTGGGATCTGATGGACTTACAACTAAATCCTGCTCTGCCTCCTGTGTCCTAGCTTCAAGAGTTTGAGTTCCCCCTTTACATGCTCAGTGTTTGCTTCTCATCTATAACCAGAGGGTGACATGGCTATCTCCAGAGCAGAGGTTTCTGAACTGGATACCACTTTCCCCTCAGGAGACATTTGGCAATGTCTGGAGATGCTTTTTGAGTATTGCAGTTGAGTTGGGGTTGCTACTGGTACCTGATGGGTGGAGCCTAGGGGTGCTACTCAACATTCTACAGCCCCCCTCACACACAACAAAGAATGCTCTGGCCCCAGTTGTCAACTGTGCTGAAATTGAAAAACACTTAAAGAAAAAACTTAAATGAGATTATCTTTATAAAAGTCTTGACCTAAGAAGTAAAAATAAAGGTAGTCATCATTAGCATTCTCATCATCACATGAAGTGGGCAGGTAGACAGTGGTGGGTTTCTGCCCTGATTCCTCTCCTTCTCCAGCCTTCTCCTATTCGCTAGGAGAGGAAGTGTGACTGCTGGCAGGCAGCACATCCCCTGCTCAGCACCTCCTATAAAGAGAGCCTGGGGCTGCAGGTTCTATGTACCAAGTTCTGGAATGCAGCTTCCAGGCAGCCGTATCTGGAATGATTCTTGGCTCTCTCTGCAGCAACTCAGCTGACCTAGGGAGACCCTCAGGCCAGTCAAGATGCTGCAATTCACCCCAGCCCCCAGATGGCCCTCTTCTCCAAGGACTCCCACCCACCTCTGAGATGACTTTGGTGGTGGGGTGGGGGTTGGCTCCTGGGCACAGCCCTCAGCCTCAGCCCTTTCCTGGAGCCTTAAAGTGGCTGTTTCCTTATGATCCTGTATGTGCTTGTTGTGTGTTCAGGCATCAAAGGGGGAGCCAGCTAGGGAGAAGGCGCCAAAGAGCGCCGTCCAGGCTTCCTGCAGGACTGCCATGCCCACGCTCTGGACTCAGCCTCCTGAAACTTCCTGGAAGTTCTTCCTGATGCCTGTCTGCAAGGAAGGCCAGGGGGAGAGACCCAGCTACACACCCTCGGACAAAAAACACAAACCAAACCAGGGTGCCCCTCCAACATGCATTTGAGCCCTCCCAGGGAGCCCAGTGTCCCCAGGCTGTCCTCAGCTGGATTCCAGCTGATTGCAGTTGAGGACTGCAGACCTCAGGGACAGCAGACCACACTCACAGCCCTCAAGTGCAGCATGGCTGCTTCTCATCTGTTTAGCCACAGTTGAGAAAAGTCTAGTTGCAAAACCTCCCCCCCTCCACCACCCCTCCGCCCAGGCTGCAGATTTCGCCTTTGAAGTCATTCCTAACGATAGCACTGTAATCAGAACAAAGCCCGCTCTTCTCAGGCGGGATATATTTCCTCCTGTAGAACCACAACTGGGATTGCCAGTATAGAGCAAGCCGTCCTTCTCAGAATTTGCTTTCCTGGACTGTGTTGGGTTGAACTTTTTTTTTTTTTCCACGAGAGAACCATAAACACAGAGATACCAAAGAGTTAATTCGCGGTTTTTTAAACCTTCCTTCCCAATGCCCGCTCTCATTCCTGCATAAAATCCTCATGTCCAGACATCAAATCAGTAAGCCCTGTTGCCTGTCAGAGAATACAATGTCAGGCCATTAGTATGTTAATAAGTCCGGAGGGCGACAGGTGGCCTACTAGACAGCTCAATTAAGCTGCTCATTAAACACACGCTAACGAACAGCCAGCCAGGGCCTGAGCAGCACCATTCTGTAATGACATGATGTCAGAGTGAACAAATGAGGAAAAATAACAAAAACATTACAGCAGGGACAGACGCCACTAATAAGGACCCCTCACACTACATCAGCCCGCAAATCAATGAGCCACAGGGATCAAAAAACTCAACCCAACATTCTCAGGAGACTGAATGGAGCAAGATTTTTTTGGTCAGTACTTAAAAAAAAAAAAAATCAACCCCCCTGCCCCAAACTGAAAATTATTGCAGAATATCCCAAATGAACCACTAAAAAAAAAAAAAAAATCAAAAAGACAGCCAAAGTTTGACACAGAGCTAATAGCAAAGTCTGAGAAATTTGTGTTGTTGAGTTTGAATCAAAATCATTTTTTAATGGGATCATCATTTACATTTGATTGACATTTTTTTTCCCTAAACCCACACATTCGAATCATTTGTCTGTTCTACTCGGCCAGCATAAGGGTAGAGCGGAATGTAAAAGAGCATGGAGCCAAGTTTCTTAGGTGAAGATTCTACTTGTTATCATTTGAAAAGAAGAGATTTCCAGAGGTTGCTAGAGGTTTCTCTCATTTTCAAGTAAGGGGCTTCCTGAATAATGAAAAATCAAATCGCCACCAGGCATGGCTCTGACAGTGGAAACACATATTGCTAAACTAATAGGCTGGTTTACCATTAGAAGGTCATGACCTTGGCTCTTATCTTTGTCAAGTTAGCAGCCGACACCTCCTCTGTGTGAAGACTTTCTTCAGGCCTCACGGAGGTACCGCTCCTCTCCAGGGCAGGGATGGTGAGCTGACGGCAGGCAGGAAACTCCTAACCAAAGCTGCCAGGTTTGCTTTTGTGAACAGGAGCAGAGATCTCGGAAGCAAAGTCTTTTCCCCCTTTGTGAGCTTCCTCTGCCCGCATCTACAGTCCCATTCTACAGTGGGCCAGCCAGGCTTGGACTTGTGTGTCTCTCAGTAGGTCGCTTTACCTCCCTGACTCTCTTTAGCTCTCTTATTCATAAATGAAATTAGACTGGCAGGTCCTTAGTATAAGATAACTGCAAGATGCTCATGGAATCGGCCATTTGGTTGGAAAGACAAAGCTAGTATAGTACCTGAAGATAATCTGAATTCAAGAACAAAGTACCGGGTATTCCCTAGAGGTACACTAAGAATTAAAAAATGGAACACACCAGTGGTTTGTAAGGCTCTCTGTCAATTCCCCCCACACCAGTTGGGCCTGATTATACTGAGATGATGCAGGGTTCTGTGGCTTCTCAGATAAGAGCAGGACCAGGAAGTGGAAGGGTGGGAGTTATTCCAGGGTGATGCCTTTTTTTCACACACATACACTGCTATCAATAAAAATAAGCTAGAGTACACCCCAAATGTGGGTGTGCATGCTCAGTTGCTTCCGTCGTGTCCGACTCTTTGTGACCCTATGGTCTGTAGCCCGCCAGGCTCCTCTATCCATGGGATTTCCCAGGCAAGAACACTGCAGTGGGTTGCCATGCCCTCCTCCAGGGGATCTTTCCAACCCAGGGATAGAACCTGAGTCTCCTGTGTCTCAAGCATTTCGAGTGGATTCTTTACCCACTGAGCCACCCAGGAAGCCCAACACCCCAAATATGTGTATTTAATTTACAAATAAGCATCTATTACTGTATTAGTATATTATTAACATATTAAAACATATAGCAGAACAAGATAATTTTGAATGATGAGATTTAAACAAACCCCAGTAGTCTAAACATTTTTTCTCTACATTTCAGAAGATCATATTGGGCAACTCCTGGGGATGCATACACCCTGGTAATGGAGACCACTCTTCCAGGTATGAGAAGGGAGGGGAAAGGATGTCAAAGAAAGAATTTGGAGGCTGCATGTGCGCGCGTGCATGTGTGTGTGTGTGTGTGTGTGTGTGTGTGAATTGTGTGGGAGTGATGGTGATCAGACCTCATGGGGAAGCAGCAAACAAGTAGGGAGGGGGATGTGTCAAAGCCTCAGGAGACAATGTGTATGAAGACAGAGATGTGGGGCTTGGTGAGTGATGCTGGGGAACACAGCCGTCCAGCTTTTTGTCTCAGTGCTGAGGTTGGTCCTTAGGCTGGGAGGTCTGAGAGCAATCCATCAGACATTTGCTGAGGTTCCCTCTTCGCTCAGGGAACTGTGGGGGATACATAAATGAGAATTTTTCATGCCTGCCCTCAGAGAGTTTACAATCAAGACATTCATTCAACTAATATTTATTCCAGAACTGCTCTTTGCCTATCTCTTCTCTAGGTACCAGGAGTAATAGCAGATGACCCAAGCTTGGTCCCAGCCCCTATGTGCTTATGGTCAGGTGGGAGAGACAGGGCTATCACCTAACTGACTCCATTTAAGTCAGACTGTGATGGATGTTGCCGCAGAGGTGGGACCATGACTTATAGCAACATGGGTGAGATTGTGGCAACTTCTGTCTGGGAGAATCATCTGGGTACCAATAGGAGCTCAGGCAAGTGCCATCACACAGAACTTTCTGCTGCAGTGGGAATGCTCTCTGTCTGAGCTGTCTGATGTGGTAGCCACATGTGGCTAGAGTTAATTGAGAAACTGAATTTTTAATTTTAATAAATTGACATTTAAACAGTCATACATGGCTTCTTGTTGTGTAGTCATTAAGTCGTGTCCAACTCTCTTGTGACTGTAGCCTGCCAGGCTCCTTTGTCCATGGAATTCTCCGGACAAGAATACTGGAGTGGGTTGCCATTTCTTCCTCCAGGGGATCTTCTTAACCCGGGGGCAGACCTGCACCTCCTGCGTGGCAGGCAGATTCTTTACCACCGAGCCACCAGGAGAGCCCCACACACGGCTGATGTGGACAGCACAGTGGCAGAAGGTCATGGGGTGAAATTATGCAGGTGAGTTTCATGTGGATGTACATCTTCCTTCTTAAAACTGGTATTTCCCCTTTGTGCAGGGTAGTGACAGCCGAAAAGTTGGGAAAATAGTTTTCCCACAGTAATGCTAAATCCCCAGTGATAGTTACAGGGCCATACACAGGGGCTGTGCTTACTGATGCTGGCATGGACATATTGATTGGGAAGAAATGCAGAAGTCTAAATTCAAACATCTTTCCCCCCTCTTCTCTCCTGATCTGGGTTCAAGTCTTACCTCCTCTGGCAGTACTATCAGGACTTCACATCGTCATCTTGGAAAGCGTGGAGAGCTCTAAAAGCAGTACCAGCTTGTCCACCAGGGGGCAGTGCGTGCTCCTCAAGAGCACACAGATCAAGGTCTCTTGGACCTTTAAACTGCTTGTTTTCCAGAAAATGGAGAGAACTACCTAAGTCCAACTTCAGGTCTTTTTTCCTCTCTTCTCTACTGTGTTGAAAGTGAGCCATGACCTACTCTTTGTGGGAGACCCGGGTTTGATCTCTGGGTCAGGAAGATCCCCTGGAGAATGGAATGGCTACCAATCCAGTATTCTTTCTTTTTTTTTAGATTTTTTAAAAAAACATCCAAACATTTTGTATCAGAGTATAGTCAATTAACAATGTTGTAACAGTTTCATGTGAACAGTGAAGGGACTCAGTCATACCTATACATGTATCCATTCTCTGCCAAGCCCCACTCCCATCCTGCCTGGCACATAACACTGGGTAGAGGTCCATGTTCTATACAGTAGGTTTCTGTTGATGATCCACTCTAAATACAGCAGTGTGTACATGACATTCCCCAAGTCCCTGCTCCATATTTTAGCCTGGAGAATACCATGGACAGAGGAGCCTGGAGGGCTACAGCCCACGGGGTCTCAAAGAGTCAGACATGACTTAGTGACCAAATCACAACAACAACAATACCAATTCTATCTCAATAAAACTAGAAAAAAAGAAAATATGATTCTAAGAAAAATCATTCACAGAACAAATGAAAGTGCTTGGAAAGAGCTGAAATGAAAATGTCAAGGACAGTACTCAGAATGTATAGTGAAAATAAAAAGAAAATATAGCAGAGAAGAGATGAAATTGTAGGAGCACACCAGAATGTCTAACACAAATTTGGAAAGCAGATGCAGAGACAAAGAGAGAAAATTTCCCAAAGAAATAATTCATGAAAACTCAGATATCAAGACCCTGAATTTCCCAATTATATTCAGCACCACAGATGAACACTGATTCACCAAGACACATCATTGTGCAGTTTCATCACACTGAAATAAAAAATGCTGAGTGTTTCCAGGGAGGAAAAAGAAAACACACTTTCTGCAAAGGGCCAAGAATCAGAATGGCATTGGACTTTGCAACAATAAGATGATAGAAGACAGTGGATAAATGCTTCAGAATCCTGAAGAAAAAATATTTCCAAAGGCAAAATTCTATACCCAGCAAAACTATTAATTAAATGTGAGGGTGTAATAAATATCTTTTCAGATATGCAAAACCTTACTGAAGAAGCTGGGCTTCCCTGGTGGCTCAGTGGTAAAGAGTCTGCCTGCCAATGCTGGAGAAGGAGGTTAAATTCCTGGTCAGGAAGATTCCCCAGAGAAGGAAATGGCAATCTACTCCAGCATTCTTGCCTGGGAAATCTCATGGACAGGGAAGCCTGGTGGGCTACAGTCCATGGGGTCACAAAGAGTTGGACACAACTTAGTGACTGAACAACAACAAATTGAAGGAGCTACTGGAGATATTTTTATTTAAAAAGAAGTAAAACTTTTTAAATTTTAAAAAGAAGAAGATGTGGGATCTGGGAAACAGGGACTCCTTCACAAAAGAGAGGTAAAGTTACCTCTAATACATAGTAGACAGAGTTGCTTAGTAGACAGAAAGGGTAACCAATCCAGAAGGTTCTTGAAGAAATTTCTTCAAAAAGATGGACTTAGTGTGTGAGCACATTGAAAGGAGGGAAGAGTTGAGGGATAAATTACTAAAACAGACCAAAAATACAAGGCAATGGTTAACTTCAGGCATAAGCATAAGCTGTTGAGGAACACAAAAACATAATACAGTTCCACTATTGACAGCATTTACAGAATTATAATAATGTAAAAGCTTAATATTAGTCTCCAAAATTTCAATGAAACTATAGAGGGAGAATGGAGAAAAGGCACCTGTGTGTGTGTATGTGAGTGTATGTGGATACATGTGCTTTATGTAAAAGAGTAAAGGACATCAGCCCCCTAAAACTGAAAAACCAAGAAATAGCAATACCCTGGTGGCTTAGATGGTGAAGAATCTGCCTGCAATGCAGGAGACCTGGGTTCGATCCCTGGGTTGGGAAGATCCTTGGAGAAGGGAATGGCTACCCACTCCAGTATTCTTGCCTGGAGAATTTCATGAACAGAGGAGCCTGGTGGGCTACAGTTCACGGGGTTGTAAAGAGTTGGACATGACTGAACGACTTAACACTTCAACACATGTTACATAAGATGTAAACATCAAAAGAAACTGTAAATTGAAAATGATTGCCTAGGAGTAGGAATTGGCAGAGAAGAAATGAATCGTTAAACGTATCTACTCAAAATATTTGGGGCCAGAACACATTAGCAGTTTTCTGTAGGTGCTGGGACTATAGTTGTGATTTTTTAAAATGCTTTTTTTTTTCATGTATTCCAAATTTTCTGCAAAGAACCCATATTCCTTTTATTATTTATTTACTCAGTAATTTGACCGATACTGAATGATTCTATAAGCCTGCCTCTATTCTGGGTGCTGGAATACAATGACCAGCGACAAAGCTAGTCCTTCCTTTGGGGAGCTGTGGTGACAGTGAGCCTTGGGGACACAGCAGGTTTTCTGGAGAGCCTGAGTCTGAATGAGCACGCTGGTCCTGGGAGGGCATCACACCCACCTCCCTGCTGCGAGGAGCAGCCCTGGTGAGGCGCCTCCTGCATTTAACTCCCTGTGCTGCAGGGTTCCAGCTGTGTGACCTGAGGCAAGTCCCTTAGTCTCTCTGTGCCTTGGTTTCCTCATTTATAAAATAGGTAGAATGATAATCATACCTAGTTCTCAGGGGAATATTTGAGCTCTGCATGTGTGTGTGCTCAGTCGTGTCTGTTTGTGACCCCATGGATTGTAACCCACCAGGCCCCTCTGTCCACGGAATTTTCCAGGCAGGAATACTGGAGTGGGTTGCCACTCCCTTCTCCAGGGATCTTCTTGACCCAGGGATTGAACCTGGGTCTCCTGCATTGCAGGTGGATTCTTTACCCACTAAGCCACAGAGCATTTATGAGAAGAATACTTCTGTGGTTCCCCGGGCCATCATCTTAATCTTGGTATACCTTTGTGAGCCTCCTGTTAATGGAAGAATCTAGGCAAAGGATAGTTTGGATCACTTTATAATGATGGTAATGATTTTATGCAGATTAAGATGCTGGAAGTCTGGGATAAGGCAAGACAAAAGGGATAAGATAAGACAGAAGCCAGTGATCTGAAAGAGTAGTCTTCACATTTTGATTTTTCTAAAAAGCTCACCAGTTTATTATTTTTTAAAATATTTTTTTTTTCTTTTTACAGCTTGGTTACAGCTCAGAGTTTTATTTGGCAAACAAAGGATAGTATACCCTCGAGGCGTGAGGTCAGGCAGACCCCAAAGGAGAGGCCTCAATCTGTCTTGGCTTCCTCTTTCTATATGTTTCGTCTCCTCCACCGCCCTGTCCCTGACCCCGCCGCATTTGAAGTCTGCTCTTTGCAGACTGGGCTAGCCAATTTGTTTGTTTCACCTGAGGTCCTCACTCCGGTCCGTGGATTCTCTTTTGTTCCATTTTTTCAGACTTTTCCCTTTCTTTGCCTTTTAGCCACCACCGTTCTGGACTCCTGTTTCCTGTTCTAACTACCTAACATTCCCCCCTCAGGAGATGGGAGGCCCAGTTCTTTGGGAATAGGGGTGTCAAGGTCTCTCTGGCTACATCCTGATGAAGGGGCATTGGGCCTCCCCCTCTTGCTAGCCTCAAGCCTCAGTAAAAGATTTTTTAATGTGATCGATTTTTTAAAGTCCTTATTGAATTTGTTACAGCACTGCTTCTGTTTTATGTCTTGGTTTTCTGGCTGTGAGGTCTGTGGGATCCTAGCTCTCCAACCAGGAACTGAACTCCCACCTCCTGCGCTGGAAGGTGGAGCCTTAACCACCGACTGCTGAGGAAGTCCCTAGAGAGAGCCTTCAAGTTACTTGAACTTCACGTGAAACGTATTGAATCTAACACCAGATGAGTCCCAGCACCTCTCCTGGGCTGGTCCCCTGGAGCAATCTGAGACAGCTCATGGATAGCTAGCTATACTCCGGGCAGAAACTTGGGACTTCAGGCTTGGTTTCCTGAGACAAGCTGTTGCATCTTGTCTCTGTTTCTCCTTTCAAAAGTGAATGTCATATGCTGTGTATCCTTCTCTGTCTGATAGCACTCATATATGGAATCTAAAAAAATGATACAAATGAACTTATTTATAAAACAGAAGTAGACTGACGGATGTGGAAAACAACCTTCTGGTTATCAAAGTGGAAACTGAAAGTCACTCAGTCGTGTCCGACTCTGCAATGCCATGAATGTAGCCCTCCAGGCTCCTCTGTCCATGGAATTCTCCAGGCAAGAATATTGGAGCGGGTTGCCATGCCCTCCTCCAGGGATCTTCCCAACCCAGGGATGGAACCCATGTCTCCTGCACTGCAGGTGGATTCTTTACTGTTTGAGCCACCAGGGAAGCCCACAAAGTGGGATGTTTGGGGTTCAATTAGGAACTTGGGATTAACAGATACACACAACTGTATGGAAAATAGGTCAACAGCCTGAAAAATAATAGACACACATATATATGCATGACAGAATCACTTTGCTGTACACTTGAAACACTGTAAATCAACTATGCTTCAATTTTTAAAAAAGAATGTCCCCTCTAAATGCCCACTGACAGATGAATGGGT
The DNA here is from genome assembly GCF_055505025.1 of Bos grunniens. Taxonomy (NCBI): domain Eukaryota; kingdom Metazoa; phylum Chordata; class Mammalia; order Artiodactyla; family Bovidae; genus Bos; species Bos grunniens. The sequence continues at coordinate 154,817,440 of NC_141165.1, forward strand.
AAAAAGATGTGGTGCATATATACAATGGAATATTGGTGGCGGTGGTTTAATCACTAAGTCGTGACCGACTCTTGCGACAGCATGGACTGTAGCCTGCCAGGCTCCTCTGTCCATGGGATTTCTGACAAAAACACTGGAGTGGGTTCCCATTTCTCTCTTCAGGGGAATCTTCCAGACCCAGGGGTTGAACCTGTGTCTCCTGCATTGGCAGGTGGATTCTTTACTGCCAAGCCACCTGGGACGCCGGGGAAGCGGGTGAGACCCGGCGGGGAAAACTTTGGACCCCTTTGCAGGCCCACAGAGAGGACTCTGGCTGCATGAAAGCACCTGCCTCCTTCTGAAAAAGGATTAGGTGCGACAAAGTGCTTGAGCCCTCAGCTCTTTTGAAAAGAAACTCAATCTTAAGTGTTAAGCTCGGATTCTGGGAAACCAGGCCCATGGCCTCCGCAGCTGCTCACAGCTCCTGCGGGTGGATTTGCACTGGCCCTTGGGGTGGGGGTGGGGGCAGACCAGATGTTTTAAGGGGATTAGTGGCTGAAAGAAAAGTCCAGTCTTCCTGTGTGTCACCCACTGTTCAGGGGCAACTTTTCCATCTAGTGCCACCAGAATTGGAGGGAATGGAAAGCAATAGTTTGCAACTCCTGATTGCATCCAATACCCCAAGCACCAAGTGTCCTATCTGATTAACCCTCATGAAGACCACATTACCTCTGTTAACAGCTGAATTGTGTCCCCCAAATTCCTGGGTTGAAATCCTAACCCTCCAGGACCTCAGAATGTGACTGTATTTGGACATAGGGCCTTTAAAGATGTAATTAAGTTAAGATGAGGTCATTAGGGTGGGTCCCTAATCCACTGTGGCTGGTGTCCTTGTAGGGAAGGGAATTAGGACAAGGACGTACGCAGAAGTAAGACTACAGGACACGAGGAACAGGCAGGCGGCTATAAGCCAAGGCGAGAGGCCTCGGAAGAAGCCAGCCGTGCCGACACCTTCGTCTTGGACTTCTAGCTTTCAGGACTGTGGGGCAATGAATTTCTGTGGTTTAAGTCATTCAGTCGGACAGATGATTCTAATGCATAGTGTAGTTTGAGAATCAGTTCAGTAGAGAAAGTGCTCACAGGGCATATCTCCTGATGGAGAACGATTTTCATATGTGAAACATCATTTATGTGAAGTCACTTGACAGCCCTGTCCCTCCTCCATGACTGGTATGGTCTGGAGTCTGTGAAGGGACATCAGGAACTCAAGAGGGCCTCTGCTGGCCTTCAGAGCCTCCTGCCAGAGTCAGGTTCATCTCATCACAGGGGCAGAGCCACCACAGGCCTGAGAATGGTTTCCCGGTGAGCGGGAACCCCCAGCTGGCTTGTGTGCTTGAGGGTGACATTGCAGATGACATTCCATTGCCTGCCAGCCCCTTCTCCCCCTGCCTCTGGCCGCCCACCTCTACCTGCACAGGTTCACATCCCTGCTGGAGTCAACCCTAGCTTTTAGCAGGATCTGTGCTGCCCACCTTCCAGGCAGCATATACATCTTCCTCGAAAACTGCTGTCCTCCCTTGGAGAACCTCAGTGGAAGTGCTGCATACCCTGGTCATGACCCTCCCAACGTGCCTCTGAATCATTAACAAAATTACCAGGTGGTAGGCCAAGCTCCGCAGATGGGCCTGGGCACATCTTCTTCCGCTCAGAGCTTGCAGTTGGCTAGTTACTTAGGATTTAGAAAATTATCTGTTGCTCAGGCCCTGACTGACTAAACCTCACAGCCTCATGGTAAAGGGGTTCTGCTCCACTGAAGTCCTTTAGATTGGAAAAGACCCTTTGGGTTCTAATTTTAACCCTGAGGGGTATTTTCTCAACAGTAAACGCTGTCCTACCTGTCTTATGGCATTGTAAGTAACTGTATTAGTGGCCCACGCCTTTGTAACAAAACACCCTAAAACTTAACTGCTTCACACAACGACAAACGCTTCTCACCTCACAGTGCCAGTGGGCCAGGAATTCCGGAGCAGCTTAGCAGGATGGGTCGGCTCAGAGTTTCTCACCTGATTGCAGCAAGATGTCAGCTGGGGCTGCAGAGTCGTCTGACAACTAGACTGGGGCTCGAGGACCTGCTTCCAAGGGGGCCCCTCACATGCCTGGCAAATGATGCTGGGGTTTGGTGGAACGTCTCAGTTCCTCCCTTTTGGGCTGCCCACAAGCTACCTGAGTGTCCTCGGAGTGTGGCCGCTGGCTCCGGCCAGAGATGGTGAAGGGAGAAACCTCAAGAACTTTTATGACCTGGCCTCAGATATCACACTGAACTATTCTGGATACACATTGGGGCTTCCCCAATGGCTCAGTGGTAAAGAACCCACTTACCAATGCAGGAGACACAGGTTCGATCCCTGGATCAGGAAGATCCCCTGGAGAAGGAAATGGCACCTGGTCCAGTACTCCTGCCTGGAAAATCCTATGGACAGGGAAGCCTGGTGGGCTACAATCCATGGGGTCGCAAAGAGTTGGACAGACTGAGCGACTGAGCATACATGCACACACGTCAACCTGATTCATCTGGGAGGCCAACACAAGAGTGTGAACACTAAGCGGTGAGAGGCCCTGGCAGCGACCACACCACTGAGATGGGAGATGGGAGAATTTGCCATCAGCCAGTACAGACAGTCAAGTGATGATGGTGTGGCTGCCAAAGGCTGTGCTGGGTGGTGAATGCTTCTGGCCCAGCGGTGAAGAGCCTTACTTCCTCCAGTTGGCAATCAGCATTTGTGACTGTTTGCATCTGGGGAGAATCCAGGAGAGCAGTGGGTCTCTGACAGGAACAGCCAGACAGTGCAGAGAAGGCACAGTTTGTCCATCCTATATCCAGCTACCAGAAAAGAAATATGTAACCACGTACCTGGCCCTGGCCCCAACTGGGTCAAATGCCCTGGTGTGTGCCATTCCTGCAAAATTTACGCCCATTTGCTCACCAAAAAACCTGCCTCTATGTTTCGCAGAGGGATGGGAAGCAAGGGACATTTTCTGTTAATTTCTACTTCTTTCCTTCTTGAATGTTTATGGAAACAGGCCAATGTCTCACATGTATATCCTCATCCCCAGTTCAGTTCAGTTCAGTCACTCAGTCATGTCTGACTCTTTGTGACCCCATGGACTGCAGCATGCCAGGCCTCCCTGTCCATCACCAACTCCTGGAGTTTACTCAAACTCATGTCCATTGAGTCGGTGATGCCATACAATCATCTCATCCTCTGTTGTCCCCTTCTCCTCCTGCCCTCAATCTTTCCCAGCATCAGGATCTTTTCAAATGAGTCAGCTCTTTGCATTGGATGGCCAAAGTATTGGAGTTTCAGCTTCACCATCAGTCCTGCTAATGAACACCCAGGAGTGATCCCCTTTAGGATGGAGTGTTTGGATATCCTTGCAGTCTAAGGGACTCTCAAGAGTCTTCTCCAACACCACAGTTCAAAAGCATCAATTCTTCGGCACTCAGCTTTCTTTATAGTCCAATTCTCAAATCCATATGTGACTACTGGAAAAACCATAGCCTTGACTAGACGGACCTTTGTTGGCAAAGTAATGTCTCTGCTTTTTAATATGCTGTCTAGGTTGGTCATCGGAGAAGGCAATGGCACCCTACTCCAGTACTCTTGCCTGGAGAATCCCATAGACAGAGGAGCCTGGTAGGCTGCAGTCCATGGGGTCGCTAAGAGTAGGACACGACTGAGTGACTTCACTTTCACCTTTCACTTTCATTCATTGGAGAAGGAAATGGCAACCCACTCCAGTGTTCTTGCCTGGAGAATCCCAGGGACAGGGGAGCCTGGTGGGCTGCCGTCTATGGGGTCGCACAGAGTCAGACACGACTGAAAAGACTTAGCAGCAGCAGCAGCAGCAGCAGGTTGGTCATAACTTTACTTCCAAGGAGTAATCGTCTTTTAATTTCATGGCTGCAATCACCATCTGCAGTGATTTTGGAGTCCAAAAAAATAAAGTCTGTTTCCACTGTTTCCCCATCTATTTGCCATGAAGTGATGGGACCAGATGCCATGATCTTTGTTTTCTGAATGTTGAGCTTTAAGCCAACTTTTTCACTCTCCTCTTTCACTTTCTGCCTTAAGGGTGGTATCATCTGCATATCTGAGGTTATTGATATTTCTCCTGGCAATCTTGATTCCAGCTTGTGCTTCCTCCAGCCCAACGTTTCTCATGATGTACTATGCATATAAGTTAAATAAGCAGGGTGACAATATACAGCCTTGACATACTCCTTTTCCTATTTGGAACCAGTCTGTTGTTCCATGTCCAGTTCTAACTGTTGCTTCCTGACCTGCATATAGGTTTCTCAAGAGGCCGGTCAGGTGGTCTGGTATTCCCATATGTTGAAGAATTTTCCACAGTTTGTTGTGATCCACACAGTCAAAGGCTTTGGCATAGTCAATAAAGCAGAAATAGATGTTTTTCTGGAACTCCCTTGCTTTTTTGATGATCCAGCGGATGTTGGCAATTTGATCTCTGGTTCCTCTGCCTTTTCTAAAACCAGCTTGAACATCTGGGAGTTCACGGTTCACATATTGCTGAAGCTTGGCTTGGAGAATTCTGAGCATTACTTTACTAGCGTGTGAGATGAGTGCAATTGTGTGATAGTTTGAACATTCTTTGGCATTGCCTTTCTTTGGGATTGGAATGAAAACTGACCTTTTCCAGTCCTGTGGCCACTGCTGAGTTTTCCAAATTTGCTGACATATTGAGTGCAGCACTTTCACAGCATCATCTTTTAAGATTTGAAATAGCTCAGCTGGAATTCCATCACCTCCACTAGCTTTGTCCACAGTGATGCTTTCTAAGGCCCACTTGACTTCACATTCCAGGATGTCTGGCTCTAGGTGAGTGATCATACCATCATAATTATCTGGATCATGAAGATCTTTTTTGTACAGTTCTTCTGTGTATTCTTGCCACCTCTTTTTAATATCTTCTGCTTCTGTTAGGTTCATACCATTTCTGTCCTTTATCGAGCCCATCTTTGCATGAAATGGTCCCTTGGTATCTCTAATTTCTTGAAGAGATCTCTAGTCTTTCCCATTCTATTGTTTTCCTCTATTTCTTTGCATTGATTGCTGAGGAAGGCTTTCTTATCTCTCCTTGCTATTCTTTGGAACTCTGCATTCAAATGGGAATATCTCTCCTTTTCTCCTTTGCTGTTGGCTTCTCTTCTTTTCACAGCTATTTGTAAGGCCTCCTCAGACAGCCATTTTCCTTTTTTGCATTTTTTTTCTTGGGGATGGTCTTGATCCCTGTCTCCTGTACAATGTCATGAACCTCCATCTATAGTTCATCAGGCACCCTGTCTTTCAGATCTAGTTCCTTAAATCTATTTCTCACTTCCACTGTATTATAAGGGATTTGATTTAGGTCATACCTGAATGGTCTAGTGGTTTTTCCCACTTTCTTCAATTTAAGTCTGAATTTGGCAATAAGGAGTTCATGATCTGAGCCACAGTCAGCTCCCGGTCTTTAATTATCCCCAAACATGCCAAATACTGCAAGGTTGCAGGCATAATCTGTTAGATTTAGAGATGAGCCCTAGTACTTCCTGCTCGCACTGAATTTTATGTCACACTCAAAAAAACTTGTTGAATTCCTAACTCTCAGTATCTCAGAAAGTGACCTTATTTGGAACTAGAGTCATTGCAGATGGAATTAGTTGAGCTGAGGTCATACTAGAGTAGGGTGGAATCTTAATCTAACTGGTGTCCTTATAAGAAGACAATCAAAAAGAAAAAAAAAAGAATAAAGCAACAGTGAAAAAAAGAAGACAACCAGGTGATGGCACAAAGACAGACACGGGGGAAGGGAGACCATGTGAAGACGGAGACAGAGCTTGGAGTGATGCAGCCATGGGCCAGGGAGTGTCTGAGTCTACTGGAAAAGGCAAGGAAGAATCCTCCAGTAGAGACTTTTGAGGGACTATGACCCTGCGTGCATGCTCAGTCATGGCCAGCTCTTTGTGACCCCCATAGACTGTAGCCTGCCAGGTTTCTCTGCCCGTGGGGATTCTCCAGGCAAGAATACTGGATTGGGTTCCCATTCCCCTCTCCAGAGGATCTTCCCCACTCAGGGATTGAACCCAAGTCTCCTGCATTGCAGGCAGACTCTTTACCATCTGAGCCACCAGGGAAGCCTCTACTGTGACCCTACCAATACCTTAATTCCAGATTTCTAGCCTCCAGAACTCTCAGATAATAGATTTTTTGTTGTTTTAACTTGCCCAGTTTGTGGCACTCTGTTACAAGATCTCTAGGAGACCAATACTCCACCATTACAGTAAAATTGCTCCTTTCCATTATTAATAAAATGAACTTGAGTTTCCTGATTATGATGGTTAGCTTTTCTGCTATTGCTGCTCCTATGATTACTATTATTACCGCTATGATAAAACACTGATCAGACGAGATTGGGCATGTTCAGAGTGATATGAGTGTAGACAATAAGTTACTTATCAATCAGGGAAATGAAACAAATATTGCAGCCCCCAGAGTGGATTTTGACACTAGTAATGTAATATAACTGCTTAGGAGAAAGCATGCAAGACCTATACAGATAGAAAAGAGTTATGGGGACTTCCCTGGTGGTCCAGTGGCTAAGACTTTGTGTTCCCTAGGCAGCAGGCTCAGGTTTGATCCTTGGTCATAGGATTAGATACCACATGCAGCAATTAAGAGTTCGCCTGCAGAAACCGAGATAGAAGATCCCGAATGCCACAGTGAAGACCTGGCACAGCCAAATAAATAATAAACATAAAGAAAGCTGAGCACCGAAGAATGGATGCTTTTGAACTGTGGTGCTGGAGAAGACTCTTGAGAGTCCCTTGGACTGCAAGGAGATCCAACCAGTCCATCCTAAAGGAGACCAGTCCCAACTGTTCATTGGAAGGACTGATGCTGAAGCTGAAACTCCAATCCTTTGGCTACCTGATGCGAAGAGTTGACTCATTGGAAGAGACTCTGATGCTGGGAAAGACTGAGGGCAGGAGGAGAAGGGGATGACAGAGGATGAGATGGTTAGATGGCATCACCGATGTGATGGACATGAGTTTGGGGTAAACTCTGGGAGTTGGTGATGGACAGGGAGGCCTGGCGTGCTGCAGTCCATGGGGTGGCAAAGAGTCTGAGCGACTGAACTGAACTGAAAAAAAAAAAACAATTATGTGACATTTTGAGGAACTAAAACAACTGTGGAAACAGCCTCTTCCAAGGACGTGTGGCTATAGGCTAGGGAGCTGGCGGTTGCATCTGGCAGTCAAGAATTACAGAAAGAGCCTGGGAGGAGAACCTGGAGGCACCTTCACGGGAGGGAGGCCTGGTTTCCGGCCCAGCAGTGGCCCTAGGCCTGGCTAAGTTGCTCAGGCTTTCGAGTCTGCATCTCCTAAGCCACAAAATAGTGATAATGATTTATCCCTTGTGAGGCTGTTGTAAGGCTGAAGTGAGACAGGGCCTGAGCTCCTTGCCACATACAGAGTAAGCTCTCAAATTATGTTGGCTGCTACTGCCACTCACTAAAGCCACTAGATATTAGTCCCAGCAAACTTCAGTGGTCGTCCAGGATCTCAGTGCAAGACAGGACGCACGGCTGCCAGCCAAGCTCGGGCGTGAAGGGTGAAGGGTCACGTACTCAGCATTGAGGTGTGGAAATGGACACCATCACTAACTAGCTCCTCCCCTCACTGACTTTGATCAGGACATTCAGTCCTTTTAAAGTCGAAATATGGAGAAAACAATCAAGGAGTGTAATGTCTAGCCTGTAGGATTATTTTGAAAATTTAACAAGAAATTATTATTACTTATTGCTCTGTCATGTCCTACTTTTTGTGACCTCATGGACTGTAGCCTGCCAGGATCCATGGGATTATTCTGCAAGAATACTGGAGTGGGTTGCTATTTCCTACTCTGGAATAAAATAAAGGCCCTGGAAATAATTTTTGAGTATAAACAATAAACTTGTGGCATTAACTATATGTGTAATATGTAATTAAAATATATATTATGTATGTATATACACACACATATGTATATTTATAATATATATTTATATTTATACATGTATTTATATAAACTGTATATATTTACACAAATATAATATATATTATTATTTAATATGTGTATATTGAATATTAATATATGTGTATACACATGTGTTTGACACATATAGAGGCTTATATTGTAACAATAAATTGTAAAATTGTGTTATGTTAATTGGATCAATGGTATCATAATAAGTTAGAATCTGATTAATTAAAAATGCAAAAATAGATTAAGTATGGCAGCCAAAATAAAAGAGAACTTTATGATCGATGACTTCATTTTCATGGAGTGAAAGATACTTTTTTTTTTAATGTAAGGAGCACTGTGTTATCAACCAGGAGATTTTTACCCCTAATATACATTTGACAATACCTGAGAACATCTTTGGTTGTCACACCTTGGGGAGGAAATGCTACTGGCCTCTATGGGCAGAGGCCAGGGATGCTGCAAAATGTTGCCACACAAGGACACCCCCAAGCCAAGGATGAGCTGCGTTGTGCATTCTCATCGCGTCTGACTCTTTGCAGCCACATGGACTGTAGCCCACCAGGTTCCTCTGTCTATGGAATTTTCCCGGCAAGAATACTGGAGTGCGGTGCCATTTCCTACTCCAGGGGATCGTCCCACACCTCGTGCATCTCCTGCCCTGGCAGACGTATTCTTTACCACTGTGCCACCTGGGAAGCCCACACCAAGAATGACCAGGACCGAATGTCAGTGTCAGTCCAGGACCAGGATTGAGACACTGGCTGTAGAGACTAACCCAGCTCTCACAATGGGCCCAGAAACTGGAGTCAGAGTTGCACTCATTTGTGTGTGTGTGGCAGGGCTTGATGTAAGTGTGTGGGAAAAGTTAGTGGAATATGGACAGGCTTCGTATACAGTAGCAAGATTCGAGGTTAGAAACTGCTGGGAGCAGTTGGGAAAGTAAACTAAGATCTGAGTTCAGAACTGCCACCTCTGTGTCCTTGGAGAGTTGGAAGATTCTCAGCAGATGAGTTCCCCCAAAGAACTCCTCTAGCTTTCTAAAGGAAGAAACTGTGAGTGACTTCAGACCTTTGGATGAAGTCAGACAGACAGACCTTTGGACTGTTGAATGAATTCTGTTGTCATGACTTCAGAACACCAGAGGGCACTCAGAGAGGACGAGGTGGCTGGGCGGACCACCAAGGTGCTCTGGTGTTTGTCTTTAGATGATGCATCCCAGGGCTGGGGGAGAAGCTAGAGATTCCGCCCTGCCCTTTCATCTCAGCTGCTTCCCTTACCAACATGGGGTCCTCCCATACTTCTGCCCAATTTGGTTCATCAAACCTTCCGGAATGAATGAATTTAGTTGCTCAGTTGTGTCTGACTCTTTGCAACCCCATGGATTGTAGCCTGCCAGGCCCCTCTGTCCATGGAATTCTCCAGGCAAGAATACTGGAGTGGATTGCCATTCCCTTCTCCAGGGGATCTTCTCAACTCAGGGATTGAAACTGGGTCTCCTGCATTACAGGCAGATTCTTTACCGATTGAACCACCAGGACATCAAAGCTAAACAAGGCTCTGCCGCAGAGAAATCTCCTGGCTGAGGGGCTGAATCTTGGTCACCTTCATGTTCTCAGCACTTTGGTGCTGGAGAAAAAGACTTTAATTTAAAAAGAAGCCTTGGGGAGTGATGCTACAATGATCGATCTCTCAAGGCAAGGCTTAGGTTACTACCTTTGGCAGTGAGATGATGGTACAGTAATGGAAAGATAGTTGACTGCAATTCATGTTCTAAGAAGGCTCAGTTTTTCCCTAACTGCTTATTTCTATGGGACCCTCAGGACTCAGAGGTTCATCTGTAGACTTGAATGGATGTGTGTATTAATTCCCCAGAGTTGCTGTAACAAAGCACCACACACTGGGTAGCTTAAACAGCAGAAACGTATTCTCTCACAGTTCTGGAGGCTGGAAGTCCAAGATCAAGGTGTTGGCAGGGCTGGTTCCTTCCGAGCCTGTGAGGTACTCGCTGTCCCCAGCCTCTCCTCTAGCTTCAGGTGGTTTGCTAGCTGCCTTTAGTGTCCCATGGTTTGTAGGAGCATCACCTTGGTCTCTGCCTTCATCTTCAGATGATATCTCTCTGTGTGCCTGTTTGTCCAGCACCCAAATTTCCCCTTTTTATAAGGACACCAGTCACGCTGAATCTCATCTTAACTTGATCATCTACAGAGACCCTATTTCCAAGTAAGATCACGTTCCCGGGTGCTGGGGGTTAGACTTCGGCATTTTTTGGAGGTATGTAATTCAATCCATAACAGATGGCTTCAAAGACTCGCCTGGTTTCCTGCCATTATGGCTATGGAGTCCCGAGCCTAGGACAGATTCCACGCAGTGCTATCTGTGTGTCCAGAGAATGCTTCCCAGGAGGAAGGTCTAGTGGTTTCAGGCAGGGAAACCCAATTCCAGCTCAGCGGCCACTGGAATCTTCAAGTTGATTGGTGACAATACTTCCTAAGGGGTTGTTACCACTGTTTATTGCCACCTTCAGTGTTTCAGAATCACTTTGGTACCAGTTGGAATGAATGGAAAACGTGTTAAACTTAAAAATCAAAGCACACAATGCTATCGTATTGCACAAGCAAGCGTGCAGCGGGCCAGGGGCAACTACTGTTTCAAGATGATTGAAGAATTTGATCCAAGGACTAGCTGCAAAACTGCCTGCTTTGAAAGGCACCTCACAGATGGGTTTCATCATTGAGAAATGCATTTGTTCTTTGTTGGTGTGTGAAAAATAACGTGATTCAAAGCTTAGGGTTGGATGTCTTTCTGAAAGTGATTGCCTTCTATCATGCACACATACTAGTAAGTTTTTGCAGGAATGACATGCAGGTGGAAAGGTGGGGATCTTACTGCAGTCTTTAGGAAGGAGTGCACATCCATCAAAAAAAAAAAAATAAAAATTACAGCATTTGTAAGCAGACACCACAAAAGGAAAACAATAGCCAAATAGAGCATCTTGGAAGCCTTGCTTTGTGTTTAGAAAACTAGCCACAGAGAATCAAAGATGTGGCATACTCTTGATGCTGAGAGCATCACATAGGCTTGACGAATATTCAGGTTCTGAGACATTCAGTATGGAGCAACCTTTTTTAAAAAAAATTGATTAATTTATTTATTTAGTGAGTTATTTATTTTGGGGGCCCTTCTGTGTCTTCATTGCTACACGGGCTTTTCTCTAGTTGCAGGGACTGAGGGCTACTCTCCAGTTGTGAAGCACAGGCTCTAGGGTGCACGAGCTTCAGTAGTTACAGCACGTGGGCTCAGCAGTTGCAGCTCCCGGCTCTAGAGCACAGGCTCAGTAGTTATGGTGCATGGGCTTAGTTGCTCCATGGTATGTGGGGTCTTCCCTGGGCAGGGATTAAACCCGTGTCTCCTGCCTTGGCAGGTGGGCTCTTTACCACTGAGCCTCCAGGGAAGCCCAGAGCAAGCTTTTATTGTAATTAGTTATTCCACACTCACCATTTTCCAAAGCCTGAAGTACATGACCAGCTTCACACAATATTTCAGTGTCTCCATCAGCCAGTTGGACCATAAAGTAAACTGAGCGCTGAAGACTTGATGCTTTTGAACTGTGGTGCTGGAGAAGACTCTTGAGAGTCCCTTGGACTGCAAGGAGATCCAACCAGTCCATCCTAAAGGAAATCAGTCCTGAATATTCATTGGAAGGACTGATGCTGAAGCTGAAACTCCAATACTTCGACCATCTGATGCGAAGAGCTGACTCCTTAGAAAAGACCTTGATGCTTGGAAAGATTGAAGGTAGGAGGAGAAGGGGACAACAGAGGATGAGATGGTTGGATGGCATCATCGACTCAGACATGAGTTTGAGCAAGCTCTGGGAGTTGGTGATGGACTGGGAGGCCTGGTGTCCTGCAGTCCATGGAGTCACAAAGAGTTGGATATGACTGAGCGACTGAACTGAACTGAACTGATCATCCAGTGAAAACAAATGATTTACTTTAGAAAGGAAGAAGTAAACTTGTCCAAGAATCACACAATTAGGACTTCCTACTGATACCTGGAAATTGGGACATTTTCCAAAGCCCAGTGACTCTTAATCCCATCCTGTTTGGCTGGTTTTAGATCCCAAGACATCACACGGCTTTTCAATGTTCCCAGGATTACTAACTTTTTCATAGAACTAAAAGGAAACCTGTGTGATGTTTCCTCTCTTGAAGCACCTACATACAAGAAGGCTCTGTGGGTTTTTCTGGGATATGAAACACATGGGTTCCAGTTTTTGAACACCTTCCTTCGATCTACACAAGTTCCTGAAACCACAGTTTGTGCCTGAATGTGTTCACAGGGGGCCTTGCCTGAATCCCTGTCAGCTCTAAGACACAGGACCCACTGGGTTACTGACTCACAGTGGATAAGAGCTGAAAGGGTGCTGGTGACTCAGTTACCCAGAGCAGAGGTCCTCCAAAGCCAGCGAGCAGGGGAATGACTGGCAGGGCTATGAAGCAGACTGCTGGGCCTCGCTCTGGACTTTCCATTTCCACAGGACTTGGGCGGGTCCGAGATTTTGCTTCTAGAACAAGTCCCCAGATGATGCTGCTCTGCTGCCTGGGGACCACACTTGGTTCCCAGTAACAAAGAGCCCAGGGAAGGGTGCTGGTCTAATGCCTCCTAAGGATCTCCCACCAAAGGTCGCACCAGAGTCACCAAGCCCACTCTAAGACTGCCGGCTCAGGTTTCACATTCTTGCCTGGGAGCCAGGCTAGTGTGAGGGATGCCGGAAAATGACACAGTGACAGGCTACCTTACCTGGATGACTTAAAAACAGCCACACTCACCGATGGTTAATTGCCATCTGGCTCAACATCTGATTCAGTCAGCTCAGTTCAGTCTCTCAGTCGTGTCCGACTCTGTGACCCCACGGACTACAGCACACCAAGCTTCCCTGTCTTTCACTATGTCCCAGAGTTTACTCAAACTCATGTCCATTGAGTCAATATGCCATCCAACAATCTCATCCTCAGTCGTCCCCTTCTTCTCCTGCCTTAAATCTTTCCCAGCATCAGGGTCTTTACCAATGAGTCAGTTCTTCACATCAGGTGGCCAAACTGTTGGAGTTTCAGCTTCATCATCAGTTCTTCCAATGAATATTTAGGACTGACTTCCTTTAGGATGGACTGGCTGGATCTCCTTGCAGGCCAACGGACTCTCAAGACTCTTCTCCAACACCACAGTTCAAAAGCATCAATTCTTTGGTGCTCAACTTTCTTTATAGTCCAACTCTCACACCCATACATGACCACTGGAAAAACCATAGCTTTGACTAGACAGACCTTTGTTGGCAAAGGAACATCTCTGCTTTTAATATGCTGTCTATGTTGATGATAGCTTTTCTTCCAAGGAGCAAGTGTCTTTTAATTTCATGGCTGAAGTCACCATCTGCAGTGATTTTGGAGCCCAAAAAAATAACGTCTGTCACTGTTTCCACTGTTTCCCCACCTATTTGCCATGAAGTGATGCCCATATGCCATGATCTTAGTTTTCAGCATCTGATTAGGAGAGTGTAATAGAGACAGACCCTCCGAGGGAGCCATGACTATCAGAGGTCATCAGAGGGTAGGATATAAGGTAGGATGTCTGTGGCCAAGTCAGGTCACCTGCTACAGGGAGAGGAGTCCTCTAACTTCTCCTTGAAAATGGGGTTTCACATACTGTTTGAGCAGCAGATTACTTAAAGACATGCAAAACATGGAGACAGAGCTTCTCTGGTTGAAGTGGGAAGAGGGTGAGTGAGGACCCTAGAGGCAGGAGAAGGTTACAAGAAAGGCACCCCACCTCTCCCAGCAACTTGGCATTGCCCTTCTCTCGATCCGCCAAGGCTGAGCCTTGCAGTACCCTTAGGGACCACCCGAATTCCTCAGAACACAGTTTGGAAACCACTTAGTGGCTCTTTTCCTTCTCCTTCATCCATGCATCTTCCAAAGACTTTCCAAGCTCCTCACTTGGAGGGGTATTCGAGGTGCTATGAGACATGAAAATGCCCACATCATCCTTTCTGTCTTCAGTAGAGCAGAGGCTGTCTATCTAGAAAAGGCTGGATCAGAGCTTTGTTGGAGAATTGCTGAACAATGCAACGAAATGAGTATGTCTGGGGGTGGGCAACAGCAGGAAGTAGTTGTTCTGTGTGGGTTTGAGGAACAGCAGCTCTCTCAGAGATGGAGACGCTTAACCAGAGAGGAGTAACTCTGGGCCCTGGAAGAAACCTACATGAGTGAGTGTGTACGTGTGCACGCACAGGGGAGGGGCGACCTTTCAGACCACCGACTTCTGCACGTAGCAGACCCACAGGAGTAAGGCTGGGGCTGCTCTCTTGGCCTGCTCATGAGACCACCCCCTCTGCTACATTATAAGGTGGGAGAGCTTCACAGTTGAGAGTAGAGACTCCAGGCTGCACTAACCAAGTTCAAACCCTGGCTCCACTCTTTCTGCCTGGGTGAATTTGGACAAGTTCCTCAGCATCTCTGACCTCATCTGTTCACCTGTGAAAATAAGACTGACCGTGTTGACAGCGCTGGCTTCATGGGTTTATTGAGAAGATTCGATGGACTAATATGTTTCAAGTACTTTGAAAAGACCTTAGTGTGTGACAAGGACTATTATAAATATTTGACATTTTTATTTTATTACAAAAGGTTTTTTATACTTACACATTAAACTTTCAATAAATACGTTATTTTTATTTTTAGGGGATGGGGCAGGGAAAGCATTGGAAGCTGGCTTCTTAGAGGTCTGAATGTAACTTTTCGCAAAACTTAAAAATCTTTTGTAATGGCAGGTGGCACCTTCAAGGCCAGATGTGAGCACTGCTAGATGGTAGCACTGCTAGATGGTAGCTTTGAAGAGAAGCAGACAGGGTTAGGGCCCAAGACTGATCCCTGATCTCTAGTTTTCTGCTCTCTCCACCTCTTTCACCAATTCAAGAATTGGTGCTTGAGGTGGGGACCTCCAGGAAGGCGGTGCTGGAGGGGATGGCAGCAGGCAGCCCTGCCTGGCTGGGTGCTGGGAGTCCCCACTCAGTCCCCATCCTCAGGACTGACCTGGCCATCATGGGCTCCGTGGAGGCTGCGGAGAGCGCGGAGCTCCTGGGTGGGCCGCAGCTTGGCCCTGAGCATTCAGGTGACACAGGGGTGGCAATGCTTGTAAATTCAAGCAATCAGAGGAGAGAGTTCTGGAAGTTTCCAGCCCAAGCTAGAAACCACTGTGGCTTCTGGCTGAGACCTGGGTGGTGGGGTGATTTGGGGATGGCAGCCTGCCTGTCCCATGGAGTGTTACATGCATGAATGGGTGGTGGGGGTGGGGGACTCAGGGCTGGACCAGCGTCCTCGTGGACCTGATGTGAAATTTTTGTCCAAAAACAAAGCTTTTGAATGGTTTGCTGGGATTATTTCTGTATTGAAAGTTTCTAATTACACTTAAAAAAAAAACTGAAAATAAAGTTTAAAAAACAAAGTTGTTCTTCAGTCACTCAGTCGTGTCCAATTCTTTGCAACCCCATGGACTGCAGCACACCAGGCTTCCCTGTCCTTCACTATCTCTAGGAGTTTGCTCAAACTCATGTCCATTGAGTCGATGATGCCATCCAGCCATCTCACCCTCTTTTGCCCCCTTCTTCTCCTGCCCTCAATCTTTCCCAGCATCAGGATCTTTTCCAATGAGTCAGAAAAGAATTAGTGCTAAAACTGAGGGTCAAGTGGGAGACAAGGAGGCTGCCTTCAGAAGCTCTGGTCACTAGGACAGCAGAGCCAGTGTCAGGGCTGCCTAATGCGTGCATGCGATGGGCTCGGGGCTGTGCCCAGGGCTTCAACTGTGTCTGCCCCAAGCTAGCCTTCCCAGGAGACCAGAAACAAAGGCTCACGGGCCAGTAGTCTATCAAGGATAAGCTCCCAAGGGAAATGGGTAAGGAGGTGAGAAAGCAGGACAAGGCAGGAGAGGAAACCAAGCAAGGATATGATCTCACGCAAGACTGTTCAGAGGCTGCTTCCACCTGATCTTACAGGGGGCTGCAGGGTGTCAGTTACACCTCAGAGTTGTCCCCAGTGGAGGCAGGGAAGCTGGGCCTTGCTTAATCACACATCATCAGTGAGAGGATAAAAGCCAAAGTGTCAATCGTTCAGTCGTGTCCAACTCTTTTGCAACCCTATGGACTGCAGCCCACCAGGCTCCTCTGTCCATGGAATTTTCCAGGCAAGAATACTGGAGTGGATTCTCTAAGGAGCTTCCTGACCCAGGGATTGAACCCAGGTCTCCTGCACTGCAGGCAGTTTCTTTACTATCTGAGCCAGCAGGGAAGCCCAAGAGCCACCTTGGGGAATGGCAATTCCCAGACACTTCAGCACTACAGTTTTGAGCAAAGTGGGCCTCCAGTAGCCACAGGAGGCCACAGGCACTGGCTGTGGGAAGCAACACAATCTTTAGGGGGAAGAGTGGGAAAATGAGAAAAAAGGGTCCAAGGAGATCCCAGAGGGGAAGGGCTCAAATAGCCCAGTCCTTCTGAGGCGGTGGGACTTTGCCCCAGAAGATAAGAACTAGACATCATGATGTTGGCCTCCACCAACACTCTGTCAAGTGCCAGCTGATGCCAAGTGGTACCTGGTTGTCTCTTGAGTTAGATTCGACTCCTCCTTCTCCATTTACTCCCCATGTGAGCCTGGTCATCTCTCTGACCTCATTTTCCATGTCTGTCAAATTGAGATCATAATAGAGCACGTGACAACTCTCACTATGCGGATGCGATGTAGACACAGTGTGCCAGGTTAGGCACAGTGAGAAAGGGGCTGGCCAGAGGACAGACAGGGGCTGACAGAATGAACAGGACACTAGCTCAGGGAAGTCAAGTCCAGGCAGGGAGGCTTAGGCACCAAACGCAGAAGGGGGAAAGGCTTTTGGACCCACAGGTGGGAGATGAGGCAGTTAGCATCAAGAGTCCTGGGAGAAAAAACCCAGATGGTTGGGTCCAGGCTCTTTGCTCTTGGGCCCATTTCATTTTGGTTGCTGGGTCGACCCCACTTCCCTTTTAAAAAAACATCTTCATGCTTTTTCCCAAAAGTATTCTATTAATTTATTTTGTAAATGTTTTGATCATTGAATTAAAAGGAAGTAACATAACACTGAAAATATTTTGGTAATGAAAACTCACAAATAAATATCACATGTCAGCTAAATGTCAAATGAAAAACATCTTTATTGAGATGTTTAATTTGCACACCATAAAATTCCTGCATTTAAAGTAGACAAGTCAATGGTTTTAGTATATTGGCAGAGTTGGATAACCATCACTTCAAACTTGCTCAGTTGCTCAGTCATGTCCAACTCTTTGTGACCCTATGACCTGCAGCACGTTAGGCTTCCCTGTCCTTCACTATCTCCAGGACTTTGCTCAAATTCACATCCATTGAGTTGGTGATGTTATCCAACCATCTCATCCTCTATTGCCCACTTCTCCTCCTGCCTTCAATCCTTTACCAGCATCAGGGTAAAGGATTACTCATCAGAGAGTCAGCTCTTCGCATTCGGTGGCCAAAGTATTGGAGCTTCAGCTTCAGCTTCAGCATCAATCCTTTCAATGAATATTCAGGGTTGATTTCCTTTAAGATTGATTGGCTTGATCTCCTTGCAGTTCAAGGGACTTTCAAGTGTCTTCTCCAACACCACAGTTCGAAAGCATCAGTTCTTTGGTGCTCAGCCTTCTCCAACTCTCACATCCATACATGACTACTGGAGAAACCATAGCTTTGACTAGACAGACCTTTGTTGGCAAAGTAATGTCTCTGCTTGCCGCTTCAAACTAAGTTTAGAATATTTGCATCATTCCCCCTAAAGAAATCCCATGGCAGTCACTTCCCATTCGTCTTTCCCACTAACACCTGGCAAGCACTAATCTATTTTCTTTTTTATAGCTTTGCCTGTTCTGGACATCTCATATAAATGGAATCATACAATGTGTTGTCTGTTGACTAGCTTCTTACACTTGATGTATGTGTGCTCAGTCATGTCTGACTCTGTGGCCCACCAGTCTCCTCTGTCCATGGAATTTTCCAAGCAAGAACACTGGAGTGAGTCACCACTTCCTGTCCCATTCTTATACTTAGCATAATGTGTCAGTAATGCCTAACTCGGCTCCCGCTTTCAAGGTTCCCCCATGTTGCAGTATGTATCAGTACCATATTCTTTTTTATTGCTGAATAATATTCTTCTGTATGTATTGTATATGTTACTTTTATTTATCCATTCTTTAGTTGATGGATATTTGGGTTGTTTCCACTTTTTAGCTAATATGAACAATGTTGCCAGGAACATTCATAGATATGTTTTGTTTGGATGTAAATTTTCATTTCTTTTAGGTATATACCAAGGAGTGGAGTTATTGGATCATAGAGACCATTGTTTTTAAGCTTTTGAGGAATTGTCAAACTTCTTTCCAAAGCAACTTCATCATTTTACATTCTCACCTGCAGTGTAGAAAGGTTCCAGTTTCTCCAAATACTCACGAACACTTGTATTTAGATATCTTTTTTATTCTAAACGATTCTAGTAGGTGCAAGGCAGTACCTCACTGTGGTTTTGATTTGCATTTCCTTCATGGATAATAATAATAAGCATCCTTTTGTGTGCTTATTGGCCATTTGTACATGTTCTCTGAAGCAATATCTATTCAAATCCTTTGTCCACTTTTAATTGGATTGTCTTCTTATTATTGAGTTATAAATCCTCAAACTACTGCACTACTCATCTCACACACTAGTAAAGCTCAAAATTCTCCAAGCCAGGCTTCAGCAATACATGAAGCATGAACTCCCAGATGTTCAAGCTGGTTTTAGAAAAGGCAGAGAAACCAGAGATCAAATTGCCAACATCCGCTGGATCATCAAAAAAGCAAGAGAGTTCCAGAAAAACATCTACTTCTGCTTAATTGACTACGCCAAAGTCTTTGTGTGGATCACAACAAACTGTGGAAAATTCTTCAACATATGGGAATACCAGACCACCTGACCTGCCTCTTGAGAAACCTATATGCAGGTCAGGAAGCAACAGTTAGAACTGGACATGGAACAACAGACTGGTTCCAAATAGGAAAAGGAGTATGTCAAGGCTGTATATTGTCACCCTGCTTATTTAACTATATGCATAGTACATCGTGAGAAACGCTGGGCTGGATGAAGCACAAGCTGAAATCAAGATTGCTGAGAGAAATATCAATAACTTCAGATATGCAGATGGCACCACCCTTATGGCAGAAAGTGAAGAACTAAAGAGCCTCTTGATGAAAGAGGAGAGTGAAAAAGGTGGCTTAAAGCTCAGCATTCAGAAAACTAAGATCATGGCATCCGGTCCCATCACTTTATGGCAAATAAATGGGGAAACAGTGGCTGACTTTATTCTTCTGGGCTCCAAAATCACTGCAGATGGTGATTGCAGCCATGAAATTAAAAGATGCTTACTCCTAAGGCCAACCTAGACAGCATATTCAAAAGCAGAGACATTATTTTGCCAACAAAGGTCCGTCTAGTCAAGGCTATGGATTTTCCAGTAGTCATGTATGGATATGAGAGTTGAACTATAAAGAAAGCTGAGCGCCAAAGAATGGATGACTTTTGAGCTGTGGTGTTGGGGAAGACTCTTGAGAGTCCCTTGGATTGCAAGGAGATCCAACCAGTCCATCCTAAAGGAAATCAGTCTTGATATTCATTGGAAGGACTGATGCTGAAGCTGAAACTCCAATGCTTTGGCTGCCTGATGTGAAGAACTGACTCATTTGAAAAGACCCTGATGCTGGGAAAGATTGAGGGTGGGAGGAGAAGGGGACAACAGAGGATGAGATGGTTGGATGACATCATCGACTCGATGGACGTGAGTTTGGATAAACTCTGGGAATTGGTGATGGACAGGGAGGCCTGGTGTGCTGCAGTCCATGGGGTCGCAAAGAGTCAGATACGACTTAGCGACTG
The DNA here is from genome assembly GCF_055505025.1 of Bos grunniens. Classification (NCBI taxonomy): domain Eukaryota; kingdom Metazoa; phylum Chordata; class Mammalia; order Artiodactyla; family Bovidae; genus Bos; species Bos grunniens. Next base: position 154,837,502 of record NC_141165.1, read on the forward strand.
AACTGAACTGAAGAGTTCTTTATGCCTTCTGGATACTTCCCTTCTCAGATAAATGATTTGCAAATATTCTCTCCTGTTGGGGGCCAGAGTGAGGTACTCCGCCCATGGCAAAGGTCATGAGGAAGGAGGCTCGACATACGCAAAGGCGGGATCGAGCCTCAGGAGTCCCCCTGGAAATCCTCGAGCGTCTACCCCCATAACCAGAGCCTGCCTACTTTACTACTTTGTGCTCTTACCTACATCTCTGACTTTACGGGGGGCTGTCCCCCACCACCTCTTTCGGAGAAGGAGTTAATCTAGAGCTCCAGTTAATAATAATTCCTGGGCGTGATAAGAGTGTTTTAACCTACAAACTCCTCTGAAGGTTCTCTAGCCTGCCTGACAGGCTCGTCCGGCCACATGTGATTGCTCACAGCCTCCCAACCGTGAGAGGCACGAGATGCTTTAAACCCTCTAAAAACAGGTTCTTTAGAGAAGTTAGAAAACTATAAGTATAGTGGGCTAATTAGAAATTGTGTTGGTGAAGGGTTTTTCATTTGTTGAGCCAATGTTTGTTGCTAAGTCTCCATATCCCCTGCCCTTACACACATTAATGAATATATAGAATTAACCTTTGATATTAATCACGTTAGACCTTAGGCTAAGTAAATTCTTTCCTTAACTAAAACCCACTACACCCTCACCCTGTAGGAATGTAACTTTATTTGGGTGGCGTCTGTTTTGAGAATAATCAGCCCTGGAGAAATAAGTGTCCTGATTGACTGACCGCTGTCACAAGGAGAGGGTCATAAATTGTCAGCAGGCCCCCCTGGCCAGAAGATGATGTAACACCCCTAAGACCTCTGTATACATTTGTGTGAAGCACCTGACTTTAATAAAAGTCAGGACTGCTGACCCCGCGTGACTTTTGCATAACATCTCAGTGTATAAAAGTAGACCATGGAAAATAAAGAATTGGGATCAGTTTCTCGAAATACTGGTCTCCCCATGTCTCTCTCTCCCTCTGGCTGAGTCTCCATCTGGAGCGCGGAACCCACCAAGCTTACTAATTTTGCCTGGGCTTCTAAGATCCGACCGGGGAGGCCTCAGTGTCTCCTCTCCTTCGGGAGAACGGAAGGACGCCTGCGGCCTACGTAAGTGGTGCAAGCTTCTTGTCTTGAAGTTTTATTGGTCCCCCGCGTAAACCAAGCTACTCAGCCTCTTTTCTGCACTGAATTTTCCTACTGAGCTATCCTTATTCTATCACTCTTTATATCCTTAATTAACGTTTAATTAAGCAATTGTTTCCTGATCTTCGCCGACGCCGTCTCTCCTTCGAGTACCCTAGATCAGCCGGGGCTGGTCCCCGGCACTCTCCCAATCTGGAGGCTGTCTCTTCACTTTCTTGAAGGCAACATATGTCACACAAAAGTTTTAAATTTTGATGTAGTCCAACATGTCTATTTTTTCCTTCTGTTGTTTGTGCTTTTGGTGTCATGTTTAAGAAGTCATTGTCTAATCCGAGGCCACAAGGATTTACCCCTGTATTTTCTTCTAAGAGTTCTCTATTTTATCTCATATTTAGGTTGATAAATCCATTTTGAATTGAGTGTTATGTATGGTGTGAGGTGGGGTCCAGCTTCATTCTTTTGTACGTAGAAGTCCATTGTTGTTGCATGTAGGTGTGCTCATTGATTCAGTGGTTTATACATGTTCTTTTCACCAGTGAAAGCCTTGTTTTTATTGTGGTAGAAAACATGACATTGGAAGCAAAACTCTTGAATGTATGTCCTTTCCATTTCACAAAAGAAAATTAGTGAAGTTGAAAATATTCACCATTTGGCATTTACCTTTGGAGACCTCTCCCCTTTGTTATTTATTACTTATTTTTGTCCAAAGGTGTTTGAAGCATCTCCCTTATTAGTATCTCTAGGGTTGGTGTAACCAGATAAAGAAGTAGTACAAAGCTACAAAAATAGCAGAAAATAAAAAAACAATTGAGAATCAATTTTCTTTATCTATACAACTATCCACCTGAGAGACCAGTGTTCCTGGGTGATTTGGCTTCCTGTAGGGACAACTCTGAGCTTCCCAGGTGGCTCAGTGGTAAAGAATTCACCTGCCAAGTATCAATCTCTGGGCTGGGAAGAAAAGAAACAGCAACCCACTGCTATATTCTTGCCTGGTAAATCCCATAGGCAGAGGGACCTGGTGGGCTACAGTCCATGGGGTCACAAAGAGTCCGACACGACTTAGCGACTGAACAACAACAGAACAAGGAGCAGCTTTTGCTCACAAGAGCTTTCTGACCCAGACAACTTGTCACCTGGGGCTGGATTCCCTTGGAACCCATTTATCTTTTCATTTTGCCTTTCCAGTTGAGTCCAGAGATTCAGATTGAAACGCACGTTATCAAACTTTGATCTGGACTTGGCAGAACAGAGAATTCCCTGCGTGCCTGCATTTGTTAGAAATTATAAGTTCATCTGTGTGAAACCAAGGCCTCCAAATTAAAGTGGCTTGAAAAAGACCTGAGATTACCTCTCTCTCATGTGTCCAGAGGTGGTGGGATGTCTCTGTTTTCTTGGTCATGGGGGGCTGCTTTGCCTCCTTATCACAAATTCATAGAGTGTGAGGCATTCAGCCATTTCATCTGCATTCCAGTCAGCAGGAAATAAAGGAGAGCATAGAAGGGAATTTCCCTTCCTTTAAGGACTCTTTCTGGAAGTTGTACACCATTTCTACCTTCAGCCTTAGCTGGAACTTAGTCACAAGATCACACTTGGCTGTGAGCAATTCTGTTAAATATGGTGGTGTTTTTCCAGGCTGATATGTACCCAGCTATGAATTGCTGTCTCCATTGCAAAGGGAGGGTTTCCCTGGTGGCTCAGACAGTAAAGTGTCTGCCTGCTATGTGGGAGAGCCAGGTTTGATCCCTGGGTTGGGACGATCCCCTGGAGAAGGAACTGGCAACCGACTCTAGTACTCTTGCCTGGAAAATTCCATGCATGGAGGAGCCTGGTAGACTATAGTTCATGGGGTCGCAGAGTCGGACACAACTGAACGACTTCACTTTTTTTCACTCGAAAAGGGACCAGAATAGAAGGGACGTTGCAGGGTGTCTAGACTTCTCTATCAGAACCCAAGGGAAATCTTTCCCAAGACTCAAGGAATCTGCTCCCAATTGCAATTCTACAAATGATATGTCAGCCCTGCTGGGGAGCTGGCTGGGGCACTGTGTGCTGCTGCCGTCTTGCTCGATTTAACCCTCCTTCATTCCTGCATTTTCATTTCATATATTTGGATTTAGTACGGAGCGGGAGACTAGAGTTCTAGACACTGAAGGAAAGGAAACCTTCCTTTTTCAAGCAGTGATTTTTGCTGCTTGAAATGGGGTTGTACTCTCCACTTTCAAACGAAAATGCTGACATTGTTTTCCAGAACAATTGCACCGTCCAGACCAAGGGACCCACAAAAGTGTCAATTCACTGCATGTTAGCTTTTTCTTTTTTTTTAATATATGAAACTAATCGTAACAAGTGGTTGCTGTGAAAACAGCAGGCTCCCTAAGGCTGCCCTTCCAATGACCCATACCCTGACCTGGACAGACCACCTTCTTTCCAAGAGAGGAGAAGTTTTGTTCCTAGATCAGATGAAACTCTGGCTTTACCCCTGGTGACCAGGAGGATTAATCAGACGCCAGTAAAACAGCCGACATACACACTAAACCAACAGACAATAATGAGCACACACACTAGGAAACATCCGTCCAAGAGGTCCACTTGATCCTTGTCTTTGCCCTAAGATGTAATACCTGCTCCGTGGCTTGGCTCTCCGTACTCCATAAAGGGAACACTTGTAAGCTGAGAAGCTGCCAGTTTTTAGGATCAATATGGTACTCACAAGAGCTGGTTAGGAAACAATGCCAGGGACAGAATTTGCAGTGGGGGCTTGTGAGGGATTAGGCTGTTTCCTCAAGATTTACGTCCCAGTGCACAGCCGGTGCTGAAACCTGCACGGCCCACCCTGTGGCTCCAGATGAGGTGAATGGAGGTCTCTTTGGGTTTTGGTTTTTTCAAAGTAAAATCTTCCCAGTGTGCAAACAGGAACCACTAACACTGAACCACATGCAGATGCAGAGAAAAAGTGAAAGTCAGCAAAAGGAAAACAAATTTCTGACATTTTACTTGGGAGGTTCCTGTAAGAGTCTCGGAGAAGCTGTCAGGCTTGGGATATCTGCAGCAGTGTAAGGGTCAGAACTTAAATTTCAAAGCCAATTTCTTCTTCGCCTTCCTGCCTTCTTCACTCAGCAACTGTTTGGGTTCTGTTTCCACTTTTCTTCTTTCATTCTGTTCTCTAGGGCAAAGCAGAAAGCAAATGAAATCTCATTTGTGCTGAGAACTTACATCAAATTGGTTTTATTTCCAAGTGATTCCCCTCCAATTTTATTTTAAAACATGTTTGAAAAGAAACTTAGATTTTATTTCTGGTCCAAAATATGGCTATCTCAGATATTGTAACGGAAACCTTGGGGGTATCATAGAAGGATGAGCTTGAAGCTTAAAAATATGGTGACTTTAACAGACAGGGGAAGACAAAGATCATACAGTATTGCTTATATTTGAAATCTAAAACAACAACAACAACAAAAAAAAAACACAGAAAGAAACTTATTTATCCTTATAAAATAAATGAACAAACTTAGTTACAAAGCAGAAATCAAGTCACAGGTGTAGAAAACAAACTTATGGTTACCAAGGGGGAAGGGAGGGAGAGATAAACTGGTAGATTGGGATTGACATATACATGCTGCTGCTGCTAAGTATAAAATAGATAGCTAATAAGGACCTACTATATAGCACAGGGAACTCTGCTCAGTACTCTGTAATGGCCTAGATGGGAAAAGAGTCTAAAAAGAGTGGATATATGTATACATACAACTGATTCACTTTGCTGTACAGCAGAAACTAACACAACATTGTAGATCACCTATACTCCAATTTAAAAAAAAAGAGATGAAATTCTTTAGTTCAGGAAACACACACATACAAAATAAAGTGACTTAGAAGGGAGGGCAAAATATTACTCAATAACTTGTTTTTGAAAGTGTTATACTGAGGACAGGAGAGACAGTAAAAAACAGCGGTGTCTGAGACAAAGATGAGAGGTGGGGAAACGTGGTTCTATGGGGGAAACAATTTAGTGAATTTAAATCAGGTGCCAAAAAAATTTGTTCTGGGGAAATAAAATCCATTTTTCTGATGTGTGCTCCGGAGGAAATGATTCAAAGCAAGACAATCTCTATTTCCAAATGCCTTCTGGAAATAGGTTCTCCCCCAAGGACACAACAGCAGTGCTGTTAATCTTGACTTAGTGAATGAAAGTATTATACGGACTTCAATCCAGACCTTCAAGCCTTAAAGAGCTCTGAAGAGCCTGGATAAAGCAACCCCGTTTTTCACTTTGGCAATTCCACAGAGGTAACTCACTCTAATTTCCCTTTTGTCTCTATGGGAGGGACTCGAGACTTGAAAAGCAAACAGGTTTCCTTTTCTAATTCCTGGAGAGAAGTCTTCTGTTGCTTTCTTACACTGCAAGGCTGAAGGTGGGTGACCCATCTTCATCTGTTACCCTGGAAGACGTAGAGAAGCAGAAGTAAGTCCGGAATAATAGGCGACTGGTAGATTCCTCCCATGTTCGAGAGAAGTTATTGCCCTTGCGAATGCCAGTTTGTTTTTTGATTTTCCACGGTCCAGCCCTGTATTTAGCACAGAAAGCCACGACACTGATAATAACCCCCCAACATACACGAGGACAAAGCCAGAAGGCGTTTTGTTCTGTCAGGCAAATTATGATCTAAGTTTTCTGCCAACAGCAGTTTTCCCGGATTGTTTACGGCAACCCCAGCATGTGTGTGGAGATTCTAAAACGCAGTAAAATTTTCTGAGATTAAAAAAGAGACTGCGTGCTTATTATTAACAGAAAAAGTAAACTGTTTCATATGGAAACACTTCCCATTGTGGAAAAAAAAAGAAAAAGTGTTGTGGAAAAGGATACCAGGTTATCTAAGCTGAAGGAAAGGTTTGAAGCTTCCCTGGGTGTCTTTTTAGGGACCAGAAAGAAAGGATATAACAGGAATTGTATGAAAATAAACAACTAAACCAAGATGCAGGAACGAGGTTTTAGTCCTGTTTGTCCTGCTGGATCCATGCAAGGTCGTTACTTTCCAAACAAATGCCCAGGAGGAAAATAGCTCCAGAAGGTCAAGTTTTACATAAAATAAGAAAACAGGACACACATCAGCATTTTTTTCCCCTAAGGCATTACTAAAAGACACCAACTTATCTAAAAATGGTACGAAAGTTGAATGATATTTTTAATTGATGCCATGTGTTTTGTTTTTCACTGTGTCCAAATCCTGGGCTAGGCAAGGAAAAACAGAACTTGGAGCCTCAAGTAATTTTTTTCTTTTTTTGCTTTGATGATAGTTGTCACATGCGTGTGAAAATATGATAGGAAAGGGGGAAAAAAACTGGGAAAATCTGGCATTTTTAGTTAGGGAAAGAAACTCTGAAACTGTTAACATTTCTATGAGAGTAATATAAACCAGATAGCTAAATCACTAAATGCTGATCACATCATGGGGAAAAATGAAGTCAATTTTAATGAAAAGTCATTTGAATTAAAAGATGCTACTTCTCATTCGTTAAATGTGGTTTGGCCGTGTGTATATTGTTTCACCCAAATAAAGGAATTTCTCAAATATCTGGCCCACAATGATGCAAGGAATACCAAAACATAGACATTGTATGACAACACAAAAAAATAGCTTTTGTCTGATTTTGTTAAACTCTAGAAGGCTTATTTCTTGTGTGAATTAATCAAAGGGCCTACAGTGCTCTCTTTCCACCCACCAAAAATATCTGTGAATTAAATTCCATAAATAGGGGGTCCTCAAAAGCTGAAGTGTTGCTATGCTCCCCTCCCCCACATGAAATAGTTACATATGAGTTTCCAGAAGAGCCTGTGTGTGCATTTTTCAGCAAGCAGAGTCTTCTCTGGGTGGACTCAGAAAACAGCCCCTTCCCAGTGACTTTATGAGACGCGCCAGAGGCCAACACATGTGACCAAGAGGTCTCTGAAGTTGTAGCCTTTTGTATTTACACTTTTGAAATATCTCTATTGTGATGCAAATCTTGATTTTCAATCAAAATTGGCTGGAGCAAAAAAAAAAAATCTTTCTCTGGAGACCATGGTAGGAAATAAGTAAGCCTAAATCTCAATTTTCTCCCTCCTGGCTTCCTATTAAGCCAGAAAACAATGATACAAAACACAAGCATCTTTTTAGCAAATGCTGATGGAAAACTCTACTGTGTCAACCAAGGCTTCTAACTGACTAGTGTTAGTCTCCAAAGACACTGAGTTTATGCACTTTAAATGACTAAAGTCTTTTTCTCCCTCACCCCTTTTTCTAATTTGGGTGCGGACGTAAACAGCACCTAAGAACATTTTTTGCTTTTGTTGACTGTTCAAAATCAAATCCATTTTAGAGAGTTGGCCTTTCTGGGCCTGGATCCTTTCTTTCAGTCTAAACAAATAAAATGGAAACAAAAGTAAAAGTGTCATCATTACCAAGAAGGCCTCCCCCTTTAATTTGTTTTTAAAGCTGAATGTTGAAATACCGAATCCTGTACTTCGCAGAAAGACTTTTAGGACCGAGGGCCTGGTCTCCTCATGGAACCTGTTCATCCGCTCAGGTTAAAGTGGTTTGTGTCTGTGTGTGCGCACGCCTGTGCCCCTTACTGTACCCTTCGAGATGGAGTTCTGAGGAAGCATTTCTCCTGCCAAAATACACACAGCCTGGGATTAAAAGGGCTGAAACCTACCAGCAAGTTCTTACCGCCCTCCCACAATCATTAGACCAAATCCACCATCATTCTAGATTCATTTTTCCCTTATTCATCTGTCCAACTAATTCCTGCCGCATTCACCAGGCTTATATCTTAATCTTTTCTGTTACATAGAGAATACATAATGAAAAGCTGCATTTTCTGGGTACATGCACACATTTGGAGCGGATGAACCATATGTGAAGTGACATACAATGCTGAATGCAGGCTGAATGGTGTCCAGCGCTAAAAACACTGCGAAGGCAGGAACAAAAAGCAGCGAACAAGAGCCAGAGCGGGGCCGGTCTCCACTAGAACACCAGGGGATTCGCCGCTAAAACATGGGTATAATTTCACTGTTTTCACTCACACAAGCTGTGGGAAAGGAGTCACCATCTGATGTTTGATTGTGTGGGATATGTTTTTGGCAGTGGCCTTGTATTCCGCATTGACAAAAAAGAAAAAAGAAAGAAAGGAAAAAAGGGGCAAAAGAGGGGGTGGGAAGTGTGGGTTGGAGGGGTAGGGAGGAAAAAAAAAAAAAGAATAGAGCTACATTTGCTGTTTTTAATTTGCCGTCTGGGGGCCAGGCACAGCTGACGGAGCTCTGACCAGTGGTCACCTGCAAAGTAGGGCCAGGGCCTGGCTAGTGGCCCCACCGCCTGCACCCTCCCTGGGCTTCTTTATGCTGATGCTAACCACCAGGGGACTTTTATCTGCCCACCCCTGTCGTCTGGTTAACTTATTCCTGAGCAGTGGGATTGACGTTTGCCTGATTTAATAAAACCTTTTATCTGAGATAGTGACTGGGGAAATACGCCCAGGAAAGCAGGCTCCTGCCCACCGACCCTGACATGGCGGCAGAAGCGGAGAGGCGCAGGCTTCACAAGGAAGCATTTCCGGGAGTCTCAAAGGGCCCTGGGAAATGCTTCCGGGTTGCCAGCTCAACCGCCAGGTGTCTACAGCGGTCTCTCAGGAGGACCTCAGCTTCAAGGTTTCTCCTGTGGGGTTTGTGGCCGGAGGCAGGCGGGGTCCCCTACCCCAAACAGAGAATTTAGGAAGAAAGGCATGTCCTTTGTCCTCTCCTCCGTCCCCTTCTCATCCAGGAAGTGCCAGGCGGAGCAAATAAAGAAGGATGCCCAGTTGAATCTGGACTGCAGGTAAAGAACGGATACTAAAAAGTGGTGTGAGGTTTGTCAGCAACCCACATTTAGCTGGATGTCCTGTATTTTGTCTGGCAACCCTATCCCTTCCCCTCTGGGGCCCCGGAGCTGGCCACTCCCTCCTACTCCCCACCCCCGCCCCCTCACCTGTCAGGGAGGCAGCCTCCTCGGCCTGCATCCCAGAGTGTTAAGAGGATAATGAGAAAATAGATGGGTAGCTGCTTTCCAGAAAGATGGCTAATTAGCCTGTCTGGTGAACATGTGGTTCCCATGCCCCAGCTGTGCAAAAAGACTCTCCTCTAACTTCCAGCTTAAACTAGGAGACAACACCAGGGCTGCTGGACAGAGAGAGGTTGTCCTTACTTCCTGCTCTCCACGGCATCTCCTCAAGTGGATTTGGGCATCATTTTATTGGGACCACGTTTTTAAACCGAACTTCCCAGAGGCAGATCCCGCACTTAATGGGAGATTTGGGGATAAAGCCACTTCTTCCCCAGTTGAGAATATGCATCCTCTTCACCTGCCCTGCCCCTACCCCTGTCAAGTCTGCCACCTGTAGCAGCAATCGTGGCTACAGCTCCTGTTTGCCCAGGTATTAGATTGCTGTTTTGGTTACTGGTGTTTGTTTGTTTCTTATTTATTTATTTGGCTGTGGTGTGTAGTATGTGTGACCTAGGATTGAACCAGTGTCCTCTGTATTGGATGCTTGGAGTCTTAACCACTGGATCACCAGGGAAGTCCCTGGTGTCTGTTAATAGGCTGCTTCCAGGATTTGCCCTGAGATGAGCACTCTGCTCTGAGGCTCCCCTTTGCGGGACTGTGACGCATATCTGATTAAAGATAGCGGGAAGGAGGAGCTCTCCTCTGCAAGTGGTGGGTGGGCAGGACAGGGAAGGCAGATCTCTTGGCTGGCCATGGCCTGGGTCCACGTTGTACTTTGTCTGCCAGTGGGCAGGTGGAAGCAGGTACAGGCTCCCCTGGTCCAAGCTCTGATCCTCAGAAGTGCAGCTGGAAAGATTTCCAAAGGAGCGCTGCTCTTTTGAATCCTTCAGGGGCTGGAGGCAGGAATGGCTGCCTGTATTGGCCAGAACGAGAAGTGTGGTTTTCCCCATGTGGCGGAATCGCTCTCATTTCCAAACATGATACAGGGCATAATGGCCATTGGTAATGACCACATTAGCATCATGGAGCAATATATCTACAATAAATTAAGACTGCTTTGCAATTAGTACCGATGATCACAGCTGTGGAGACAAATGGCATATGTGCTAATTAAATAATTTGTCACTTGACTGTTAAACAAACAATTCAGGCTCTTTACATTACAAATTGCCATCTCCAGAGCACCACCATGGGCCGTTAACCCCAGGAAGGAATGGTGTGCCATACCCACTATGATGGGGGAGCCCGGCCTCGATGGCAGGATAAAAAGGGACAGAGGAAAACTCATGTGGACTAAAACTCTTGGGAAGAAGAAAACTTTGGAAGTTTTCTTGGAAAATGTGTCCCAGGGGGACAGAACACTCCCTGCCACTCAGGAAATGTTTGGAAAATAGCCCATCCCAGTGTTAAGATTTCTCAGCTCCGTCAGATGCCTCCTACTGAACTAAGTCATTGGATTGGTGGGAGCCAATAAACACGGTGTTACGCCATGTCTTGACTTGGTCTTGGTCTTTAGCCACAACCCCCTCCCCAATGGCAACACATTTTTCATGATTCCTCTTTTTTCCCCATCAGCCTTCCTTCCCCCACCTCCTCACCTCCATATGCTAATCCATAAAACTGAATTGTGGAATATGCCTTTAATGGGGACCACTGCTAGCCCATAAAATGGCTACGTGGGAACTATGGGGGATTCAGCCCCGTGCAGAGAGTAGCCAAGCAAGCTGCAGACTAGATTTCAGTCTCTGCTTACCTCCTTTGTCCAGGACTCTTGTGCAATGAACAACCTGCCCAACCATATCCAATCCTATTCTCTGCTGCCTCTGAAAGCAGAAGTTTTGGGTAATTTCAAGCCCCAGAAAATCCCCAAACCAATGGTCATTATTATTTTTTCTTCCTTGTTCTTTTATCAGAGTTGTTAACTAGGAGAACTTGATTATGCCTTCTTATTCCTAACTTTGCTCTTATACAAGCAGCAGTTTGGTCAGACAAGAGGAGAAAGAAAGCAGTGAGGACTTTGTGTCGTCATCCATTGATCAAATCTTTCCTCAGGTGCCACATTTCCAAGGAGCGTTCAGCACTAGTGTGGTATTGAGTGTAAGGAATCATGTGACCATTTGGGGCAAAATACTCTGGTATGTAAGTTTCTTGCAAAGTGACTCCATTGCAGTACATTTCTACAAGGCAGGAAAGAAACTCAAATAAAGCTGGAAAGTTGAGTCTTTTGGCAGGAAGTTGAATCCTTGAATAATTTCAGATTAGGGCTTAATCACTATTTTGGGGTAGAATATGGGAGGAACAGAGGAACCCATACTGTGTTCAATTGTTTTAAGAATCTGTTTGGACAAAAAAAGACTGTAATAGAGTCAAGTTTGTCAGCAGATGATGACTTATGTACCAAAAAGCCATTCCATTTCTTTGATAAGGTGAAATCTAGCTTTACCCCAAAAGGATATGGACACAGAGAATCTCAGCTAGCATCACATAGGAGAAAGCTGGGCACATGGAAAGTGCTCACTAAAAACTAGCTCTTGTGAATGGATAAAGAAGATGTGGTACACGTATATGATGGAGTACTACTCAGCCATTAAAAAAAATGAAATAAAGCCATTTCCAGCAACATGGATGGACCTAGAGATTGTCATACTCAGTGAAGTAAGTCAGAGAAAGAGAAATATTGAATGACATCGTTTATATGTGGAACCTAAAAAGAAATGATACAAGTGAGCTTACAAAACAACAGAAAGAGAGCCACAGATTTAGAGAACAAACTTATGGTTGCTGGGGGGAGGATGTGGGGAAGGGATAGTTAGGGAGTTTGGGATGGACATGGACACACTGCTATATTTAAAAGGGATAACCAACAAGGACCTACTGTATAGGAGATGGAACGCTGCTCAGTGATATGTGGCAGCCTAGATGGGAGGAGAGTTTGGGAGGGAATGGATATATGTACATGTATGGCTGGGTCTCTTTGCTGTCCACCTGAAACTATCACAATATTGTTAATTGGCTATTCCCCAGTACAAAATAAAGTTTTAGAAATAACTAGCTCTTGTTATTGTCATTATTATAATTGCTGTTATCAATCATAACTAAATTTTGTATCATTGAGTATCTTCTCCAGCATTTGTTAACATTGCATATCAGGCATGTGCAGAGTTGGGGAGGCAGATTCCCATGAAACAATATTGTTTATTTTTTTAATAAATTTTTTCAAAAAAATTTTTGTTAGTGTATAGTTGCTTTACGATGTTGTGTCAGTTTCTGCTGTACAGCAAAGTGAATCAGCTGTATGTATGCATATATCCCCCTTTTTGGATTTCCTTCCCATTTAGGTCCCCACAGAGTGCTGACTAGAGTTTCCTGTGCTGTACAGCAGGTTCTCAGAAGTTATCTATTTTATACATGGTCGTGTATATGTGTCAATCCCAATCTCCCAATCCATCCCACCTTCACCTCCCCCCTTGGTATCCATAAATTTGTTCTCTACATCTGTGTCTCTATTTCTGCTTTGCAGATAGGTTCATCTGTACTGTTTTTCTCAATGGACACAAGTTTGAGTAAACTCTGAGAGTTGGTGATGGACAGGGAGGCCTGCTGTGATGCAGTTCATGGGGTCGCAAAGAGTCGGACACAACCGAGCGACTGAACTGAACTGAACTGTACCTTTTTTCTAGATGCCACATACTATGTGTTAATATATGATATTTGTTTTTCTCTTCCTGACTTACTTCACTCTGTATGACAGTTTCTGGGTCTATCTATGTCTCTGCAAAAGGCACAATTTTGTTCCTTTTTGTGGCTGAGTAATATTCCATTGTGTGTATGTGCTACATCTTCTTTATCTATTCCTCTGTTGCTGGACCATGGCTTTAAAGAACTGTTTCCTGAAGACTGTTCACACATCAGGAAATGTAGGGGAGTTCAGGGAAACTCAAGAGGCCTTTGAAGCATCACCAGGACACAAGATGCTTTTCCTACAGCCACAAGAGACATTATTCTCTGCACTGTTTTCTTGGCAGCCTCCCACTTTCTGGGACTTTCATCTGCCCAAATAGGACTGAGATGTGAGTGGGGAAGCACCCAAACCAGCCAGCACCCTGCAAGTAGTGGCGAATCCTTAGAGGTTCAAGACAATCCAGAGACTAACTCATTCAGCCTCTTACTTCTCCAGAGAGAAGAAATGGAAGTAAGTGTGAGAAAACAGCGACCCTAAATCATGCTGCTCTGACCCTCCTCTGTGTGTGTGCTGTGCCTCTTCCTCCCACCCCTACTCCATTTGCTGACATAAGATGAAGAAGTCCAAAGAGTGTCCTTTCCTCCTGATATTAATCAGGACTCAGATATTTCACCAACCATTGCCTTCTTTCTGGTATAAGGTATTTTTGGTCATGTAATCTTTGTGTCTCTTAAAGGAGATCTGTGGTGAGAAACCTATTGGGGCAGGGTCTTGTGTAACCGCAGTGAGAACAATGCAGGAGTCTGAAAAGGTCATTAGGAAATAAAAGCTTAGATTCCTGAATAGATTCTTGACTGTCCAAGGGCATGCAATCTGGGACACAGAGGGCACCAGCTAGCCCCTTACCCACTGGCCAACCCAATTAGACTACATTCTATCTTTTATGAAAAGTAACTAAATTTTGTATCATTCTAGGCTCTCATTCACTTTGAGAATCAAATTAAAATTTTTAATCTTCAATGTCACTTAGCCATAGTGAGTCCCTAAAGCATATACAGTAAGTGTATGTTTAACTTAAGGATATATTAAATTTTTTATTATATGTTTCTAGAATCTTGAAAAATATTGTCAGCACTGTAAAAAGATAACTCATTTTTAAAAATATATATTCTCTCATTTGAAAATCAAATAGCACTTAAATGAATTATAAGGAATGAACACAATGTTCTGTTCCCACTTCTGGAATCTCACTTTCATGGCCCTGTAAGGAATTTCAACTATTTCATCTGGGGTTTTCTTCTTCTGGAATTTACTTCCATATTTCCAGATGGTATGCTTCTAGGAGATTTCCTTGGTTATACTTTTCAACACTTTCTTAAATTATATTTTTAATTCAGTTATTCTATTTTAATTTTCAAAAACTGTCATTCTCTGACTGATCTATTTTTATATCTTCCTGTTCTTGTTTCATGAATGAATAGCTTCTTTTGTATTTCTGGAAAAGTCACAGTTTTATTACAACAATGTCTACTTAGTAAGAAAAGTACTGAATTGTCTCTTTTTTCTCTGGGCTTATCTTTGTTCATTTTGTCTTCATTTTTCCCTTTGGAGCTTTCCTCAGATTTAAGAGGGATGCCTTAGATAGCCCCTTGGATCTCTGGGTACATGATGAGGCAGAAGCCAGCTTTTATATCAAGAGCAGTTGTTTAAGTTTTCCAGCAAGGGTCACCACCTCACAGAGCTATGTAATTATTTCTTTGTTTTGCATTTCCTCCTGGTCTTGAGTAAGTGCCATGAAAACAGAAGTTGGTTTGGAAGAAGAGTCGAGAAGACTCTTGAGAGTTCCTTGGGGTGCAAGGAGATCAAACCAGTCAATCCTGGAGGAGATCAGCCCTGAATATTCATTGGAAGGATTGATGCTGAAGCTGAAGCTCCAATACTTTGACCACCTGGTGCGAAGAGCTGACTCACTGGAAAAGGCCTTGATGCTGGGAAAGATTAAGGGCGGGAGGAGAAGGGGACAACAGAGGATGAAATGGTTGGATGACATCACCAACTCAATGGACATGAGTTTGAGCGAGCTCCAGGAGATGGTGAAGGACAGGGAAGCCTGGCACGCTGTAGTCCATTTGGTTGCAAAGAGTTGGACGTGAGAACTGAATGACAGTCTGCTCCCAGGTGGTCCTATCTGGAATGAAGAATGCTGTCATCTTCCATCTGTTGGGGGGATTTCATTCTTTAAAGAGCTGGAAGATACACTGCTGTACGTGTGCCTTGAGAAGGAACCAGAACCCTGCCCCAAGGCTGCACTCTTGTTTCTTGGCTGCTCCTCCCTTGTCTCAGCATCACCCCACATTCCCCTTCTCTGATCAGCAACTGTTCAGACCTGCCCTTTGGAATTCAGGGAAGGTCATGGAGGTTGGAAACTATTCCCTGCAAACAAGAAACAGAGTGCTTGGAGAGGCTTCTGTGCCCAGGAGCCCCACACATTGCTTCTCATTTCCAATTGGACCAGAAACGTGAAGAATGGGTAGATCAATGTCAGGCAGGGGTAGGAGGGGAGAGGAGAGGAAGTGGTCTGAAAAGAGGCACAGAGAAGTTGCCCTCCCAGTGCCTTAAAGGTCATCCTTGGATACTCTTCAAATTGGGCATCACTAACCACTCACATATCATGAGATCAGTTTAATGGGTCTTGACTAGCATTTTAAAAAATAGACTACATCATAGATAGCTAGGTGAGTTTGGTGAAATTTTATTTCAGGAACAAATGTATATATGTGTGAATATAAATTTCAGTTCAGTTCAGTCGCTCAGTCATGTCTGACTCTTTTCGACCCCATGGACTGCAGCACGCCAGGCCTCCCTGTCCATCACCAACTCCCTGAGTTGCCCAAACTCATGTCCATTGAGTCGGTGGACATGACCATCTCATCCTCTGTTGTCCCCTTCTCCTCCTGCCTTCAATCTTTCCCAGCATCAGGGTCTTTTCAAATGAGTCAGCTCTTCGCATCAGGTGGCCAAAATATTGGAGTTTCAGCTTCAACATCAGTCCTTCCAATGAACACCCAGGACTGATTTCCTTTAAGATGGACTGGTTGGATCTCCTTGCAGTCCAAGGGACTCTCAAGAGTCTTCTCCAACACCACAATTCAAAAGCATCAATTCTTCTGCACTCAGCTTTCTTTATAGTCCAACTCTCACATCCATACATGATTACTGGAAAAACCATAGCCTTGACTAGATGGACTTTTGCTGACAAAGTAATGTCTCTGCTTTTGAATATGCTGTCTAGGTTGGTCATAATTTTCTTTCCAAGGAGTAAGCATCTTTTAATTTCATGGCTTAATCTAAACTAAAATTTAAAAAAGTTTGAAAAACACTGCTCTAGAATGGACCTTCCTCCAAATCTAGGATCTTCCTCTTTGGGGAGTATACCTCCCTGCCACATATCACCCACCTCCTCTTCTCTAGGACTGCTATTGAGTGCATACTGCCTCACTGGGAGGCCACTGATAGCATCAGCTGCTAAAATCCAGCTTAGGTCCTTTTGTTTGGTTTGGGGAATTATGTAAATCAGCCCACCTTGTCTTTTTTATTTTGAAAAGTTTAAAGACACCAAAAAGTCCACAGAATAACATCTAAAAATCCAGAATTCACAACAGTTAACGTATTTTCAAATTTGTTTTCAGTGGTTTTTTTTTTTTTAAGGAAGACTCTGTTCTCACTGTTCCCATTCCATTCCTCTTCCAACTTTCATATTTGCTTGTATACTTCTTGGTCATTTTTTTTTAAAGTTGGGGTATTGTGGCTTTACAATATTGCATTCATCGCTGCTGTACAATGAAGTGAATCAGCTATATGTATTCATATATTCCGTCCCTCCTGACCTCCCTCCCACCTTCCCCATCCCATCCCTCTAGGTCATCACAGACACATCTCCAGAGAAGACACACAGATGGACAAGAGGCACATGAAAAGATGCTCAACAGCGTTAATTATTAGAGAAATGCAAATCAAAATTACAATAAGGTGCCACCTCACACGGGTCAGAATGGCCATCATCAAAAAGAAATCTACAATAAATGCGGCAAAGGATGTGCTAAAAAGGGAACACTCTGTTGGTGGGAATATAAATTGATATAGTCCCTGTGGAGAACAGTATGGAGGAGAACAGTATGGAGGTTCCTTAAAAATCTTGTTTAGTTTTAATGCTTTCATATGCATCTTGGAACATAAGGTGTTATTTGGTTGGGGGCTTTGAGTTTTTATCAATGTGTGAATGTATCAGTCTGGGTCTTGTTTTCTTTACTGAGAACTGAAGTCTTGAGATCACAGGCGAAGTTCTCAATCCAAAGGAACGGCACCCAAACTTCAAGAAAATAATCTGCCCACTGATTGTGCTTAAGGGAGCCATCTTCTATTTCTGAAACTTGCTGATGAAGCATCTGCTTGCATCTGCAGAATATTTCCTTCTTATTCCCTTTGATTTCAAGGTTGCTCCCAGTAACCCAGGCAGGGAAAGGAACAGTTGAATTGTCCTCGACTCCATCTGAGGGAACGTGGGCATCCTCCCAGCCTGGGGGTTTGCACCACCCCAGTCCTTACCCTGAGCATCTCACTGGGAAAATCTGGAGCCTGAAAGGCTAAGACCAGTTTTGGCAAAGAAGGAAGGGTAGCTTTAGGATGAGATCACCTAAGCCTGAGTTTCTTTCACAACCTAGACTGAGAACTCGCCTATAATGCCAAGACAACAGCACAGGTATCTTTCAGGCATTCTTTTATTCAGCCTGCCAACATCTGTTGAGCACCTACTTTGTGCTCCGAAGCAGTGTGACCAGGTGGTTAAGGGGACAGGATTTGACCTCAAGACCTGAACTCTAGCTCTGGCTGGGTGTCTTTGGACAAGTGACATACCTCTCTGAACCTCAGTTCCTTTACCACTATAAGGAGAGTTATCAAAGTACCTACTTAAGAACGACTTTAAGGACTAAGTGAGTTGATGAGCGTGTAAAGAGGGCTGGGCACAGAGGGAGAATTCAGTAACTATTAGCTGTTTTTGTTTTACAATTGTTTCTTTTAATCAGACATTGCACTGGCCACCTGCCGTCCCCAAGCTTTTTGGCTCCAGGGAGCAGTTTCATGGAAGACAATTTGTCATGGAAGAGGGGGATGGTTTGGGGATGATTCAAATGTATTACATTTATTGTGCACTTTATTTCCAATCTAATGCCACTGCTGATTTGATCAGGAGGTACTAGTCCCTGGCCAGGAGGTTGGGGACCCCTGCACTACATCATGGAGAAACGGAAATGAATAAAACCTGTTCCTGCCCTTGATCTTTATAGACAAGTAGGCTGCCTCTAGACTCCTTTCTTCCTTAATATGTCATGACATTAAAAAAAAAAAGCAGGACGTGAAAACTATCTCCATAGGTTGTCAGAATGATTCTTGGAGTTTTTTGGAGGAAGAGGGTGGGAGCAGACAGGGATTCATATTAAAGTGGCTGACCATCACCTTGGGCAAAGTCAAGGACCAGCAGAGGAAAAGTCTACAACCCCTTCCCTAGGGACTCTGGCTGTGCTGGGGCTCTAAACAGCAGAGACTTGCTCAGGATCTAAGACAACATCTCAATCCCAAATCTGGGCAACTGTGATTTTCCTTAGTGACAAACTATTGCTCCTGGTGGGGAAAGGGGGTTAAAAGACAATTGCCACTTACTCCTACATTTGATTAGAACTTTGGCAAAATTGAGAAGAACACTACATTTTCTCTAGACCTACTTGCTCCCACTCTGACCTTGTCTAAATATTGCATTATTATTCTTTAAAAGGATATTTTTCAAAGATAGAATTGCTGACTTTAAAACTTAATTAAAAAGTCCATTTTCTTGGTTGTTGTAGTAATCCCTACATCTTAAAATGCATTTTCATTTGCATCTGCACCCAACCTCAAAATCTACAGCACATATGTCCATCCGGGAAGGTAGCACAGCAATCACTAGACAAGGAGAAAGACGAAGCATCGATTACAATGCATAGCTATGCAAATAAAATGTATGGTATTATGTCTTCTTTATGAGTTTTATACTTAATTTTACAACTTACTATTTTAAATAAATCAGTGCCAAAATTTGCCTGTTGGGAAGTCCGTTTTGTAAATAAAATGGGCCCAAATATTTATGTCAATGGTAGAGAAACTGAATCAAACTGAAAAAGGTTCAGGTGCAGGGTTGGCGAGGTGGGGGGTAGGTAGGAGCATCTTCCCCAAATTTTGAATCAAATCTTTGGTCCAGATCCCAGCTGTACACACAGTTTCCTTGGCAGTCAGACACCTTCCTGTGAGGGTACTGGGAGGGGAGGGATCTTTGAATAATACTCATGGGTCACTTTCAGATGGGATCAGAACCCAGGGCACAGAAGGAAGGGAGAGAGCCAAAAAAAAAAAAAAAAGAATATTCTGGTGGAAGCAGCCACTAAATTCTTGATTTCCTAGTGTTATTTTACTTACAAGGTTTTCATTTTTGAAAAGAAAACTTAAATCATTATAAAAAGCTGAAGGGGGCTTTCTTGGTGGCTCCGTGGTAAAGAATCTACCTGCCAATGCAGGAGACACGGGTTCCAACCCTGATCGGGGAAGACCCCAAATGCTGCGGAACAACTAAGCCTGTGCACCACAATTATTGAGCCTGTGCTCTAGAGCCTGGGAACTGTAACTACTGGGCCCATATGCTGCAATTATCGAAGCCTGGATGCCCTAGAGCCCTGCTCCCCAGCAAGAGAAGCCACTGCAGTGAGAAGTCCTGGCAATGCAACTAGAGAGTAGCCCTCACTCGCCGCAACTAGAGAAATGCCCTCGCAGCAACAAAGACCCAGCACAGCCAAAATTAAGTGGATGAGTAGATAAAATCATTTTTAAAAAGCTGGAAAATAGAGGCCATTTTAATGCAATCGAAATACGACCATTTTAATGTTTCTGTATTCCCTCTAATTTGTTGGCCCACATGCATTTATAATTTTATAGTTATATGGTGCATAACAACTTGCGATCTCCTTTCCCCCTAAACATTGCCAGGCAGCTCCAGAGTCTTCCAAGCAGTTATCTTGCTGGTGCATAATACTTTATTGAGTGGATTTATCATCACTGAACCACTTCCTTATCGATGGGCATTCTAAAGAAGGAAAAATAATTCCCTTCTACCTTTCTCAGTTGTTAGCTGAGGCTTCTGTAAGGAAAGACAGAATGACAAGAGAAAAGCAAACAGAAGTTCATTCATGAGTCTATCTCATGATTCTTGAGAGATATGAGGGAAAAATGAGTCACTCCCCAGGTGGCTTAGTGTTCAGGACTAAATGACACCTTAATAAGGATAAAGGAGGAGGAAGGGCAGCCTTTTAGGGGACAGTAAGTGGTTTTTAGGAAAGATGAAGGGGTTCTTAAAAGAGAGAGTAGAGAGTAGGTTATTTGTGACAGAGTTTGTCTGGATGTGGTCCTGACTTCCGGTCTCTCCTGTGGTGAGTCAGTTATCTCTGGTTGATGAAAACCCAAAGGAAGAGACTGATATGTTGTGTTCCTTTTGGAGGATCTGTCCAGATAAAAAGAGTGAGTTCAGAGAAAGCCTCTTCCTGCATTTGCTGTTTATCTAGTGCTTCTAAAACAAAGTCCCCCTCAAATCCAATCCCCTCACTCTGATTATGATTTACCTCTTTCCATAACTGTATTCCCTTTCTTGTCCTCTCTGACCTCAGTCGTGTGCTTCCATGCACGGGTGCCTAGTCACTTCAGTTGTGTCTGATGCAATGCAAACCTGTGGACTGTAGCTCATCAGGCTCCTCTGTCCATGGGATTGTCCAGGCAAGAATACTGGAGTGGGTTGCCATTTCCTCCTCCAGAGGATCTTCCCGACTCAGGGATCAAACCTGTATCTCTTATGTCTCCTGCATTGGCAGGCAGATTCTTTACCAGTAGTGCCACCTGCAATCGTGTACTAACTGAACACTAATCAACCAGAGCCACGTGGCTAAAATTGCTCTTGCCAATAACATGGTTAATGTACTAAAACTGTTAGTGTAGATCTCATCATGAAAGTACACACTCAGGTTGTTTCTCCAGAACAAGAAGAGCTCGCAGACCCCCGAGCCGTGGGCCACCTAACCTGAGAATTCTAAACAACCCGACTCCCAAATTACGATTAAAAAATGTCACAGGCAATGACTAATCCCAGCTTTTGTGCTTCTCCTTTGGTAAAAAAAAAAAAAAAAGAAAGAAAGAAAAAAGCTCAGAGACCAACTGGGAGTGGATCTGAAGCTTTCCCCCCTCTCCCTTGCTGAGTGCCTGGCAATAAACACTGTACTTTCCTTCACCACAGCCCAGCATCAGTAGATGGGCATTGCTGTATGTGGGGTGAGCAGAACCAAGTTTGGTTCAGTAACACCTACAGCTCAAAATAATCAGCACACCAAAGCAGTGTATTTTAGGGTGACATGTCCTGAACTCCTAGTCATCTTTTGAGGTGGCACATTCTGCTATCATGCAGCACTGAGATTTCTTATAGTTTTCCCCAATTATAAATAAATACACTGAAGGTTATATATGTATGCACATATATATGTAGCTACATAGGGTTGGCCAAAGTGTTTGAGCTTTCCATAACATCTTACGGAAAAACCCGAATGAAAATTTTGGCCAATCCAAAATCTACATACACGTATATGTTTGTGTGTATTCATGTGTGATTTGCATATATTTATATATACACACACTTTTCAACTAATGGGAAGTTTCTTAGCTTTCAGTGTTGTTGTTTAGTTACTCAACTAACAACTCTTTGTGACCCCATGACTGTAGTAGGCCAGGCTCCTCTGTCCAAGGGATTTCCCATCACGAGAATACTGGAGTGGGTGCCATTTCTTGCTCTGGAGGCTATTCCTGACCCAGAGATCCCTGCAAGTCTCCTGCATCGCAGGCAGATTCTTTACTGTTGAGCCACTAGGGAAGCCCAGGTTTCAACAGTCATCCTTCCACAATTAGCTCTTACATGGATTTGCTCGTTTAATCTTTTTTTAAATTTTGGTTTTCTTTTTGCCTCCCTTGGCCTGCCTTGCTGTGCTCAGGCCTTCTCTCGCTGCGATGCACAAGCTTCTCTTGTTGGGGGGCACAGGCTTCAAGAGTTGCGGCTGGTGGACTCCAGGGCGCAGGCTGGGTAGTTGCGGCTCACAGGCTTACTTGCTCCACAGTATGTGGAGTCTTCCTGGACCAGGGACTGAACTCATATCCCCTGCCCTGGCAGGCGGATTCTTTACCACTGGCCCACCAGGGAAGTCCTGCTCATTTAATTTTGACAACCACCATAAAGATATAACCAACATCCTCTTCAGAGCTAAGAGCACAGAGGTTTAAGTAACACGCTGACAATCAGCAGCAGGGACATGATGCCTCAAACCCCAGTCTGACTGCTGAGCCCTCTCTCCTTGACCTCAGCGCTATACAGCCTCTCGCTCTCCGTTGTGTGAGATTCTGTACTTAGTGCAGTCAAACAGAAGTGTGGCAGAAAATTCACACCTTCCTCCTGCCGTCGCCACACACACACACACACACACACACACAGAGCGTTTATACTCATACTCCTGAATTTCTTCCCTACAGCTGGGCTGTGACAGGACTTTGAAGTCAGCCGAATGCAGGGGGAGGAAGCCAGGTCTGTATTTTCATTTTTTGTTCCAATCTGTGAATTAGAAGTCCCCATTTTCCCATCCTGGTCACGGAGTAGTCCCAAATGGTCCCTGAGCAGAAGACGGGAGAGATTTACCAGGCTGAATCCTGGTCCAAGTCAGAGCGAGAAAAGTATTCTTTAGAAAGACATCTTCTAATGATTATTTTGAGAGACTTTCTGGTAATCCCCAGCAAATCTGCATGTTAATAGGAATCATTTACTCAAAGCAGGGGTCCAAGAAAATAGCTTTACATAATAAGAGTAGCTTGATTTGATTACTTCAATTTGGTTCTTGCTATAGAATTAAAGGTAAAGCCAAGCTTTTGGAAGTTTTACAGGATAATAAACAAAGCAGGAATAGTAAATTAAGACGAACTCTGGTTTCAACCTGCACATCTTTATTACTTCTAATGAGCAGGGAGATGTATACAGGCTCGGAGAGTAAAACCCATTGATAATCTCCTTAGCATTCTGGATAATTTATCAGTTTCTTTCCCACACTGAGGGCTCTAAGCCCGTCTAATATTCGTTAAGGTTTCTTGGCAGCTTCTCCATAAAAGAAGCGATTTTCTTTCGCATAAAAGCAATGTAGTTTTGTTCACTTGCTTCCCAAAATGCTGATCGACATTTCCAGTAGCACTTGGCCATTTTGAGTCACAGAAGCATTTCTTTAAAAATGATGTTATACTCACAGAAGAGTGGACTTCCCAGGTGGCACTAGTGGTAAAGAAGCTGCCTGCCAATGCAGGAGACGGAAGAGAAGCAAGTTCTATCCCTGGATTGGGAAGATCCCCTGGAGGAGGGCATGGCAACCCACTGCAGTATTCTTGCCTGGAGAATTCCATGGACGGAGGAGCTTGGAGGGCTATAGTCCGCAGGGTCCCAAAGAGTTGGACACGACTGAAGCGACTTAGCATGCAGGAATGCACAGAAGATTTGCAAAAATAGTCCAGAGGGTCCTGTATGCTTCATACTCAGTTTCCCTTTAGCATTTGACATAATCTTAGAACGATTATCAAAATTTAAAAAATTAATCTCCGCATGATATTATTCTCTAAGGTACAGAACTTATCATATCATCTGTTTTTCACTTACGTCCTTCTTCAGTCCCAAGGTCTGGTTCAGGGTACCATGTTACATTTAATCATCGTGTCTTCCTAGCCTTCTCCAATCTACGGTAGTTCCATACTCTTTCCTTGATTTCATGACCTCAACCCTTTTGAAGAGTACCAGTCAGTCATTTTATAGAATGCCCCTATTTTAGTCTGGGCGGCTCTAACAAAGTACCATAAATTGGGTGGTTTACACAACAGACCTCTATTTCTCACACAGATCTGGAGGCTAGAAGTTCTTGGTGAGGACCCACTTCTGGTTAAAAGTCACCCACCTTCCTCTTATATCCTCATATGTTGAGAGGGATATCATCTCTTTCATAGCCCTTCTTAGAGGGCACCAATCTCATTCATGAGGGCACCACCCTCATGACCTAATCACCTCAAAGGTCCCACCTCCAAATGCCATCACATGGGGGGCTAGGGCTTCGATGTATCACCGTCAGTTCAGTTCAGTCACTCAGTTGTGTCTGACTCTTTGCAACTCTATGGACTGCAGCACGCCAGGCCTCCCTGTCCATCACCAACTCCTGGAGTTTGCTCAAACTCATGTCCATTGAGTCAGTGATGCCATCCAACCATCTCATCCTTTGCCGTCCCCTTCTTATACAGCCTTCAATCTTTCCCAGCATCAGGGTCTTTTCCAGTGAGTCAGTTCTTCACATCAGGTGGACAAAGTATTGGAGTTTTAGCTTTAGCATCAGTCCTTCCAATGAATATTCAGGGCTGATTTCCTTTAAGGATGGACTGGTTGGATGTCCTTGCAGTCCATGGGACTCTCAAGTGTCTTCTCCAACACCACAGTTCAACAGCATCAATTCTTCAGTGCTCAGCTTTCTTTATAGTCCAACTCTCACATCCATACATGACAACTGGAAAAACCATAGCTCTGACTAGATGGACCTTTGTTGGCAAAGTAATGTCTCTGCTTTTTAATATGCTATGTAGGTTGGTCATAACTTTTCTTCCAAGGAGCAAGCGTCTTTTAATTTCATGGCTGCAGTTACCATCTGCAGTGATTTTGGAGCCAAGAAAAATAAAGTCAGCCACTGTTTCCACTGTTTCCCCATCTACATCAACATCAGGGAGACACAAACATTCAATCCATAGCATGCCTCCATTTGAGTTTGTATGATGTGCTCTCATGATTAGATTGGGGTTACGCATAATTGGGAGGGAAACTCACGGTGACTGATGTGTCCTTCTCAGCTTGCCGTGTCCACCCAGATGACCTGGCTAAGGTGCTATCTGTCAGGTTCTTCACTGTAAACTTACGACTTCTTCCTTTGTGATTATTAAATACTTTGAGACTATGTAAATAACCCATTTCTGCTTAAACATTCACAGCAGTGCTTTCTGTCCTCCAAAGCAATAAACTCAGCTAAATGTCAAAACGATGCCAGTGGGAACTTTGGGCTCTGTGGAGGGCACAGGAGCCTCATAGCCATTCACTCCTCCTGGAAACCCAACATTCCAGGAAAGGGCTAATTGAGTTCATGACTTCCTCCACCAGTTGTCTGGTTACTGGACACTGTGATTTGGGGTTTTCTGAGATAGGAGTGGAAACTTGCTTCCTATTGTAGCATGACTTAGTTTTCTCCCCAGAGTCACAGCTGTGTTTGATGTGACTTAAGAATAAAATATGATTAAATAATACAAATGAACTTATTTACAAAACAGAAGCAGACTCACAGACTTAGAGAACGAACTTCTGCTTGGCTGGGGAAAGGATGGGAGGAAGGGATAATTAGGGAGTTTGGGATAGACATGTACACACTGCTGTATTTAAAATGGAAAACCAACAAGTACCTACTGTATGGTATAGGGAACTCTGCTCTATGTTATGTGGCAGCCTGCATGGGAGGTGAGTTTGGGGGAGAATGGATACATGTAAATGTATGGTTGAGTCCCTTTGCTGTTCACCTGAAACTATCATAACATTGTTAACTGGATGAACTATAATATAAAATAAAAAGAACTTAAGAAAATAATAACATACAATTGCCAGGGGAGGGAAAGATGTGAGCCTAAGTAATGAAATAAAGTGTATTCAAAGACTGATCGATTAATGCTACACTTTGGCAGTCACAGATACTGATGTAGTCAGATGTCCTAAAGAATGTAACTGGAAAATCAATCTGCAAATCAGAAAAATGGTGTTTGGGAATTTCTCCTCTGTGAGGAGAGCTTTCTCCTTTTTTTGGTTGTCTTTTGTTCAGTTCAGTCGATCAGTCATGTCCAACTCTTTGCGACCCCTTGGACTGCAGCACACCAGGCTTCCCTGTCCATCACCAACTCCTGGAGCTTGTTCAAACTCATGTCCATAGAGTCAGTGGTGCCATCCAACCATCTCATCCTCTCTTGCCCTCTTCTTCTGCCTTCAATCTTTTCCATCATTAGGATCTTTTCCTATGAGCCAGTTCTTCACATCAGGTGGCCAAGGTATTAGAGTTTAAGCTTCAACATCAGTCCTTCCAATGAATATTCAGGACTGATTTCCTTTAGGATGCACTGGTTGGATCTCCTTGCAGTCCAAGGGAGTCTTAAGAGTCTTCCTCAACACCACAGTTCAAATGCATCAGTTCTTCAGTGCTCAGCTTTCTTTATAGTCCAACTCTCACATCCATACATGACCACTGGAAAAACCATAGCTTTGACTAGACACCTTTGTCAGCAAAGCAATGTCTCTGCTTTTTAATATGCAGTCTAGGTTTATAACAGCTTTTCGTCCAAAAAGCAAGTGTTTTTTAATTTCATGGCTGCACTCACCATCTGCAGTGATTTTGGAGCCCAAGAAAATAAAGTCTGTCACTGTTTCCATTGTTTCCCCATCTATTTGCCATGAAGTGATGAGACTGGATGCCTTGATCTTAGTTTTTCAAATGTTGAGTTTTAAGCCAGCTTTTTCATTCTCCTCTTTCACTTTCATCAAGAGGCTCTTTAGTTGTTCTTCGCTTTCTGCCATAAGGGTGGTGTCATCTGCATATCTGAGGTTATTGATATTTCTCCCGGCAATCTTGATTCCAGCTTGTGCTTCATCCAGCCCGGCATTTCGCATGATGTATTCTGCATAGAAGTTAAATAAGCAGAGTGACAATATACAGCCTTGATGTACTCCTTTCCCAATTTGGAACCAGTCTCTTGTTCCATGTCCGGTTCTAACTTTGCTTCTTGACCTGCATACAGATTTCTCAAGAGGCAGGTCATGTGGTCTGGTATTCCCATACTTGAAGAATTTTCCACAGTCTGCTGTGATCCACAGAGTCAAAGGCTAAGTGTAGTCAATAAAGCAGAAATAGATGTTTTTCTGGAACTCTCTTGCTTTTTTGATGATCCAAAGGATGTTGGCAATTTGATCTCTGGTTCCTCTGCCTTTTCTAAAACCAGCTTGAACATCTGGAATTTCATGATTCACATACTGTTGAAGCCTGGCTTGGAGAATTTTGAGCATTACTTTGCTAGCATGTGAGCTGAGTGCAACTGTGTGGTAGTTTGAACAATCTTTGACATTGTCTTTCTTTGGGATTAGAATGAAAACTGATTTTTTCCAGTCTTTTGGCCACTGCTGAGTTTTCCAAATTTGCTATGAATATTGAGTGCAGCACTTTCACAGCATCATCTTTTAGGATTTGAAATAGCTCAACTGGAATTCCACCACCTATACCAGCTTTGTTTATAGAGATGTTTCCTAAGGCCCACTTGACTTCATATTTGAAGATGTCTGATTCTAGGTGAGTGATCACACCATCGTGCTTATCTGGGTCATAAAGATCTTTTTTGTATAGTTCTTCTGTGTACTCTTGCCACCTCTTCTTAATATGTTCTGCTTCTGTAAAAGTATGTCTTTTGTAAAATAAGGATATTCTCACTGGATTAGAATTAGAAATGAAGGATGAGGAAAATTATTAGAGAACGAACAAACAAATGGGGAAAATGGGAGCCCAGTGCCCCAATGGAGATCCAACTGGTGGCTGATGGAGCCAGGCCTGGGAAGCTCCTTGTCTGAAATGCAGATAAAGAAAGAAGGAAATAAAAAAGATGTCTTCCCTCTCTCTGTGTCTTTTTTGTTTCTATTTTGTGATAATAAAATGATCTTTCTCAGGGTTCTGCAAAAGGAGGATACTGGTATTTTGTTGTTTAGTCTCAGAATTGATTCTTGCACATCTGTTTATATGGCCTTATCCTTATTTACCAGGGGTACCCAACTAGCATCATGATGAGGTAAAGAAGGAAGAAGAAGAAGAGGAAAAAGAGGAGGACCCAGTCTAGAAAAATAAACAGATATTTGTACAAAAGGTAGCAACACACACACACACATATACACACACACACCATACCATATGCCATGGAATCTTTCCAGGCAAGAAACGTGGAGTGGGTTATCATTCCCTTCTCCAGGGATCTTTCCCACCCAGGGGCTGAACCTCCATCTCTTGTGTCTTCTGCATTGGCAGGTGAGTTCTTTACCACTGCACTGCCTAGGAAGCCTCATGTACATATATTGGGTTGGTCAAAAAGTTTGTTCAGGTTTTTCTGTGCCATTTCATGGGAAAAATCTGAACACATTTTTCAGCTAACCTAATGTATACATTGTATATACATCCTTATCTTGCTAGAACCTTTTTACATTCTCTCTCTCTCTGATAGCTACCTTTCATTTGTACCAGACCAGTGATACAGCACATAAAGTATCTGTTCCTCTATTTGGATACAAAACATGCAATCTGGGAGATCTGGGTGAGGCCCATGGTATTGAGCATGTTGCTAGCCAGCCAGTTAGATCTATACGACCTTCACGACCAGCAAAGATCTGAGCAGTGGGGTCCATCTGTGACCTCCCAGCCATGTGGCCATAGTCAAATAAATATTTGATTTCTATGTGTTGTCTTCATGGTGAAGATCTCACATTATGCCTAAGTCCTTGACTGATGGGTTCAATAAATGTGGCTGCTTTTGAATAAATAAAAGGTATAGTTTTTCTTCTGAAAATATGAAAGAATAGATCCAGGTGCTATACGAAGGAATAGATGATAATGAGAGTCAGCAGCATAAAAATGGGAAAAAAAATAGAAAAACCATTACATAAGACAAAAATCTGGCTATTCATATATGAATAAATAAGTTTAAAATTCTAATGAAAAGCCATCAGCTAAAGTTGAACCTGTGTTTATAAAACTGATTAAGAAGGCAGGGACAGGAACCTCCCTGGTAGTCCAGTGGTTAAGACTTCACCTTTCAATGCAGGCAGTGTGGGTTCCACCCCTGGTTGGGGAGCTAGGATCCCACATACCTTGCAGCCAGAACCCCAAACAGGAAGCAGAAACAATATCGTAACTAATTCATTGAAGTCTCTAAAAGTGGTTCATAAAAAAAAAAAAAAAACTTAAAAAAAAGGGCAGGACATGTACAAACTTTTAAAAGTTGTTTTTGCCTAAAATTGTCAGTTTTCAAACAAATTTTGGCACCATCTGAAGTTAAGTGTTGGAGAAGGAAATGGCAACCCACTCCAATGTTCTTGCCTGCGAAATCCCAAGGACAAAGGACTGTTAGTAATTTAGAAATGTAATTAATGTGAAACTCCTTTAGCTTTTATTAGGCAGATAATCCAGTATTGTTTGGGGTTCCCCACAAAGTCCATGTAAATATCCCTGCTAACCAAAAGGCAGTAGGAACTCTCCACTTATTGGAGCAAAGTTGTGGACGATTTTTTTTCCCCCAGATAGGCTGGCTGGGAGCACATGGCTAGATGAGGTCTCCAGCAGCATCTGGCCCTGTCCCCCCATCACACACACACATCTGTGTCCCCCACTTTGCAGGCACCGACACAGACGTCTCCACAGCAGCTGGTGGGCTGGACCCAACCGGCCAGTGTAGGACAAACAGAACGTGTGATTGATGAGAACAGACCCTGGGTCTGCGAGGCAAGCAGTTCCTTGCACAGAGCAAAGGATAAGGGTGGACAGTCAGTTTGGGGGCAAGAAGCCATATCCCACCAACATGCGATGCCTTTTCTTTTCCTACACAGCCTGGTACTGTCTGTGTTATAAAGCTGCTCAGTGTCCTTCACTGCAATGCACAAGGCCCAGTCCTGTCCTCTGAGAACAACTCAAATATGAATTTTGAGAGCAGTGGGCATTATTCACCCACCGACTCTAAACAGATTCCCAGTCGATGAGGGGAGGAAGGAACAGAGAGAGATTTTGATGCTTTTTGTTTGTTTGCTTTGAATTTGGTAGCTGGGTCTTCTTGCTTTTAAAATAAGCTTATCCGGGAATATTGAAAACCGAGACCCGCAGTCTCTCTCCTGGGTGAAGGCCACACGGTCCAAGAGGGCACAGGGGCCCACCTGATGCACGTGATTTGGATGTAGAAGAAGCAGGGCTGGAGAAGGAATGCATTTCATTCGTTTCACCTATGTTTATGATCCTTCATGAGCTATACGGGCTTCCCTGATGGCTCAGATGGCAAAGAATCTGCCTGCAACGCAGGAGACCTCGGTTCAATCCCTGGGATGGGAAGATCCAGTATTCTTGCCTGGAAGACCCCACGGACAGAGGAGCCTGGCAGGCTATAGTTCGTGGAATCAGAATCGGACACCACTGAGCACACATGAGCTATTTGAGGGGACTTCCTTGGTGGTCCAGGAGTTAAGAATCTGCCTTCCAATGCAGGGGACTCGGGTGTGATCCTTGGTCGGGGAACTAAGATCCCACATGCCCCAGGACAGCTAAGCCTGGGAGTGCAGCAACTACAGAAAGCCCGCATGCGGCAACGGAGACCCAGCCGAGCCAAAAAAAAATCCAAGATGAGCTTTTTTTGCACAAAGGCCAACCCTATTTTGTTCTGATTAGAGTCTCTTTATTAAAGTAATCATTTAATTTCCAACTAGGAATCCAAGTTACTTCACAAGGTATAAAGATTAAGATAAACAGATCGGTAGGTGAGCAAGGTTAACAGAAACGCTTAATTGAAGCTGTGCCAAAGAAAGTGTCTCTGAAAATAATACTAACATTTCTTGTTAGACAAAAGTGAAAATGCAAAAAATAGCCACTTTCAATTTAAATGAATTTTTGGCCCATATTTCTGCGATCCTATGTAACAACTGTTGCATTTACTCACGTTCGCATGCATCTTCCCAGATGGGGCAGTGGTAAAGAATCTGCCTGCAGTGCAGGAGATGCAGGAGATGTGGGCTCGATCCCTGGGTCTGCAGATCCCCTGGGGAGGAACTGGCAACCTACTCCAGTACTCTTGCCTGGAGAATCCCATGGACAGAGGAGCCTGGTGGGCTACAGTCCATGGGGCCGCAAATAGCTGGACACGACTGAGCGACTAAACACACAATGTACAAAACACACACAGTGTTTTCATTGGATTTTTACTTACAAAAGTAATATTGTAACATCATTTCAGTCATTCGGTAGATATGATATTGTTCTTTTCCATGGCCCAAAAAACTTAGCAACTTTATCATTCTCAGTAGTAGATAATATTCCATCATATCAACATTTCATGTTTTGTTTATCCATTGCCTATTGCTAAATTTTTAGATTATTATATTCAGTTTTTCACTGTCATAAATAAAACTGCTATAAATTATCAATACATTCATCATTTCTCCTTTTATTTTTTTTATTTTATTTTATTATTTTTTTAAATTTTATTTTATCATTTCTCCTTTTAAATTACTTCATTGAAATAAATTCCAAAGAATGAGATGACAGGGTCAAAGAGTACAAGCATTTTTATGACCTTTGACCTGCATTGATTGCCAAATGCCCTCCAAAGGCATTGTACTAGTTTCTAAAGAATGAAATATCTGCTTCCCCCATGGTCTTATTAGCATTGAGTTATAGGATTTTCCTGTATTTTATTTCTCCAGTCTCAATGGATTGAGATTAACTCACGAGAGTATTATTATAAGTATTAATAGCTGCAAAATTTATTGATTACTTAATAACACTTAGGATATAAAGAAAGGGAAAGAAGACAGAAAAAGCAAGCCAAATTAAATACTTGCTTAGTAGTGCTAAATGCCTTTGCACATTAAATATCTGTGAACACTCCAAGCTTCAATACTGAGAACAAAGGAATCGGCCCTGAAAGAGTTAGAATCACTTAGGTACCCCAGAGTCAGAAAACTCAAATTTAATTTTATGAATACCTTCATATACTCACAAAGCTTGAAACTTTGCTAAAAGATTAAGACTAAAGGAAATGAATGCTAACTTATTTTATCAGTGCCTAACGTACTAATTTTAAGCAGCAAAGAATTTTACTCTCTGTGACCTCTTGCAAAGACTTCCAATTATTTCACAGTGGCTTTTCTGTTTGGTTTTGTTTTTCCACTATGTCTCAGGTGATCTTGAATAGGGAGAGGAAAGATAAACGGGTGAAAATAAAATAACAGGGGCAAGAGTCTCTGGTTCCTTTTATAAATTTTGTAGCAGCCCTGGCCCTGTTTTATGAAATACTGTGCAAACACAGAAATGGGTAACTCATTTGTCAATGCACTTTGCAGATGCCGTGGTTAAAAGAAAAACCCCTCAACATCTAATTCTTTGTGACCAGCCCAACTCAAAGACAGTTCCTGCTTAAAAATGTGCCTTAGGATTTCCGTGACAGAGTGGCTTAGAGTAGCGCGTGCACGCTCAGTCCCTTCAGTTGGTGTCCGACTCTCTGTGACGCTCTCATCTGCAGCCCGCCAGACTCCCCTGTCTACGAGATTCTCCAGGCAAGAATACTGGAGTGGGTTGCCATGCCCGCCTCCAGGGGATCTTCCCGACCAGGGACCGAACCTGCGTCTCTTACGTCTACCTGCGTTGACAGGCAGGTTCTTTACCACTGGTGCCACCTGTGAAGCCTGGCTCAGAGTAGACATGCTATTAAATATACTGTTGTTCTCGTAGAGAGAAATCTGCTTCAGCTGGGTGGGCATCCCTTCCTAGCCCCACCATATCACAGCCAGGGTACTTGGTGTTTGTAGCTAGGAGGACAGGAGAACAAGGACGTGTAGACTCAATAATTTAAGGCCCCACCCATACTAGTCATGGAAAGGTATAAAGCAGGAAGCACAGAGAGTAACTCAGACCCACCCCTACCTTCCATCAGGGCTACCCAGGAGGAAGGGCTGGAACTGAGCCCAGGGCCATCAGAACAGGAAGGGACTGGTTTGTATTCACTATTAGAGCTCAGGGTGGATGGCTCAGCACAAGCTCATGGCTTGACCTGGACGTGCTGAGTCCAGTGTGGCTGTGAATTTCCACCCCCCTCTCCCCGCCCCCTCTCTTTCTTGCTGCTGAACTGTGCCGTGGGTGGTGACCCCTCAGTGAGAGAGTCTTTCCAGGCACCCTGGGGCTGGGTTAGGGGACAAGTGGGAAGGTCAAGTACTGGGAAGGGTGAACTAGAGAGGCGTGGTCATTTGCCAGAGTGGACCCTTCACTCGGAGAGAGGAATTGTGTGAACGAGGCCCCTCTGGCTGGGAAAGAGCTTGTTCAAGGAGAGGATCCATCAGTGTCAGGGGCCGATTCAGAACATGGCAGCCCACTGATTTCCATGCCTTAAATTACACGTAGTGGCTCATTGCTGGGAACCCTGCCTTACCAGGGTAATGAACATTAAGCTGAAGTACCTTTATTTAGCTCTCAAGAAACTTCCTGACCAGGTCCGCCTGTGAATGGCCACGGGGAGGAAGAAATGAACACAGCCCCTCAGGACGCTGATGGGAACCAGTAAGTGTTTGACTTCATTCCCTCCCCTTTTAGTATAAACGGAACCTAAATTCTAACTCAGGCAAGATGGTTCTTTGGGGCATGAGCCCACTGTCTTCTTGCTGGCTAGCCGGCTTCTTGCTTCTAGCTGGCTTTCTGAATAGAGTTGTTATTCCTTGCCCCCATGATTCGTCTCTTGATTACTGGCTCTAGCTTTATTACCCTCATTTGCACAGTCCCTTCCAAGGCTTGGAAAAGGCCCTACCACCAACTCGTTCACATGGTAGTGATTTTGTAAAATTTGCATCTTTTCAATGTTTTCACCACAATCCACAGGGATCACTGTCTTTTTCTTCTCTGCCCCTTTCCCACTCCCCTGTGTCTGTTGGTGTTGGAGTGGCTGAGAACATTGGGGGAGATGGCTAAGGGGCCCTTGACTTGGAGGGTAGGTGTAGTTCAGTGGGATTGACTCGTTTGCTTGGCAGTCACTTCTCTACAGTGAAGTTACCAGCCCCCGGGATATGGAAATAGGGAATCCCCTGCTGCCAAGTCCCCAAGTATGGAGTCCCCAAGCAGAGTGACAAGAGAGGGCAGAGTCAGAGATCACTTCATGATACAGATGCAGCCTTGGTCCCCAGAATCTCGTTGGCGGTGGAGGAGAGACAAGGTTTTTTTGGTTTCTTTAAATTCTCATTTATTTATTTATTGTTGGGCTGGGCTGGGTCTTTGTCGCTGCACACCAGCTTTCTCTAGTTGCGGCGAGTGGGGTCTACTCTCTAGGTGCGATATGCAGGCTTCTCGTTGCAGTGGCTTCTACTGCTGTGGGGCACAGGCTCCAGAGCATGGGCTCAGTAGTTGCAGCACACGTGGGATCTTAGTTCCTGGACCAGGGATGGAATCCATGTTCCGGTGTACTTTTAACCACTGGACCACCGAGGGACGTCCCGAGACAAGGTCTGTGGAAAAGCATCGCAGAGGGGTGCCCTAACTTTGCATTCGTGTTTTACCCAGTCTTCTAATCTGTACAAGCTAGATTGGCTTAGCCTGCTCAGGGCTTATCCTGGAGGGTCCGAGGGGGAAGCCTGAGTCCAGAATGCCATCTTTGTGCTTCATCCCAAAGTGCTGTCATGGAGACACATCCCTGGGCTGCAGGGACACTGGCTCTGGTCTCCTAGCAGGAGACATTCCCAGGGGAGCAGCAGCTGCTTGGTCCCTTGGGGACACTGGGACCCAAGAGCCTGATACCTTCGAGCTGTGGTCTGCCTGGTCGCCTTCCTTCCTGGCCACATGGCTGCTTTGGGCCAACAGCTGCCCGTGCGCAGCCCTCTCCCGAGAATCTGTGTGGCAATTCACCACAGGCCTCCTCTTGGAAAGGCAAAGAGGTTGCATTATATTAGGTAAAGCTTATCTTTCGCATCTGCCAAGGTCCACGAGTTTCCCCTCTCTCCGCCCCCAACTCCCAGCCCCTCTCTCCTCCCTTCTTCCTTTACCCTCTCTGGTGGGTTTTCAATACTGTGTGCTTTTTTTTTTTTGTCTTTCTCCTTTCTTTCTAGTCAAGACAGGGTTGTCTCTCTGGGTGGAAAAAGGCAGTGTGTTTGTGGAGTGCAGCTGCATTTCAAAGGTACTTTGTTGGCCAGTTATGAATTTGCCTTTGCTAATGTGGGGAAACAGGGAAATGCTTTAGCTTCCCTCCTCCTCCCCCCAAACTGAAATTGATGTTATTTCTTTGCCAGTGGTACCCAAGGAAATGTTTTGTTTCATTTCCTCCCCTTTCAGGCTGAGCCCTATTTATGTTCGGAGCTGGGGCCCTGCCACTAAGAATCATTGTCGTTACCACCAGGGTCTGAGGCTGGCCAAATTCAGCAGCTGTGGTTTCATGCCTACCCTCACCAAGGTTTATTTCCTTGACAACATGTTCTTGTTTGGACCAACTTTCTTAGTCTTTCTCTTGCTGCTTTTTTTTCTCCTTCTTTGCGAAACCTCCCTTACAGTTTTGCGGGGCTTAAAATTAGAAAAGAAAAACCGCGTATGTGTGTGCCTCTGTGTGTGTATCTGTGCGTGTGTGTATGTGTGTGTGTGTGTGTGTGTGTGTGTGCTTTAGGGGCAATGGGCAGAGGACTGGAAAGGAGATAAAGACCCTGAGAGTTGAAGAAAGGGTACAGGGGGCCGGAGCAAGGGGCGAGCGGTGGGAAGTTTTCCCCATAAATAACGGCATTAAATTTGTGATCAATTTGACGACCACCACTTTCCTCCAACCCCCACCCCTGCCGAAACTGAGACTCACCCTCAGCCGCCTCACCCACCCTAGCCTTTCAAATGGAATACCTAGGTGGCCCATGGGACCCCTGACCCCTGTATCCTGTTCCTTTCTTCCTGCCCTGCTACTTTTTCCCTCCGATAAAAGGAGAGAGTGAGAGATAATTAACAAAAAACATGGCCCCAGGACAATGAAACAACTGGCCTTGGCCGGCCAGAAATTTATCCTGGTTTTCTAGGTGAACTTTCTTCCATCAATCTTTCCTTTAACCTCCA
The DNA here is from genome assembly GCF_055505025.1 of Bos grunniens. Taxonomy (NCBI): domain Eukaryota; kingdom Metazoa; phylum Chordata; class Mammalia; order Artiodactyla; family Bovidae; genus Bos; species Bos grunniens. The sequence goes on from NC_141165.1 coordinate 154,873,437, forward strand.
TGTTAGTGGAAGCAATAGGAACACCCCTCCCTCCCCTGAGCAAATGCTTTCTTTTGACGGGAAACAAAAAAGGGGGCTCAGCGAAGGCCGAGGTGAAATCTGGGTGGTATGGGGCACTGCACAATAGGGCCGCTGTGTTTTACAACAGGGCAGGGGCGGGCGTGACTGGTCTGATGATGGAAACAGTCCCCCCTCCCCGATTCAGGCCTACAAACGCATCTTCTGTTCCACACGGAGACGGACAGAAAAGAGAAAAGCTACAAAGAAAAAGGGAGGGGGTGGAATTCAAACAAAACGCGTGAGGCTGAAAAATCTCCCTGCTCCTGCACGCCCCGAGAAAGGAAACGCATCACAGAGGCTTCGGGACTCCTCAGGGCCACGTCTGAATAGCTCTGGCTGGACTCTGATTTATCGATGGAGCTTGAGCGACACGTTAGAGAAAGGCTCGGGGGCCCTTTGTCTTCGGCACAGAGGACAATGGTCCACAAGGGCCCGGATCTCTCGGGACGCTCTCGGGGCATGCCTTCCTCTTGCCCTCTCCTCTCTACAGACGCCAGCGGCAGTAAAAGCGATTGGTGGTGTGTCCGGAAGAGCTGGTGACAAGGCCGGGCCACTTGAGGTCTCCTTAAGAGGGTATTATGGTCAGGGAAAATATTTGCGCTGTGAAGATGGCACACTCCATTTTGTTAATGGCTCTTATCCATGTGGGATAATCGCTACCCGCACCCCCCGCCCCGCTGCCCGGCTGTCAGGGGTGCAGCCATGGCCAATTCACGGCGCCCTTGGAGAAAGCCCCTTCTCTGCCGCAACCAAGATGGAAATATTGTGTTCACCTCCTTGAGCCGAGGGGAAGGTGAGCACGAGGGCAGCCCAAGTTGTAAATTACCATTAAAACACAACCGCACAGAGCCTTCTCTGTCCTGGGTGGGACCAATAAATGATGGCTGGACCAAGAGGGGGGCCCCCAGGAGAGACTGGGCGCTGGGGAGTCCCTTCCCCTCAGGGCTGGGAGTGGAAACGGCTGAAGGACCAGGAGTCTGGAAGAATAGGCTGGAGAGTCCATGAGGTTCATGGGTTGCCTTGGAGAGGTGAGATGGAGACCGTGCCATCTAACATGGTTGCTAGGTCAACTAAGTCAGACCCTTTGTGGCCCAATACCTACCTCTTCCCGCACATCTTCATTTGCCAGGCTCCATGCTTAGTCATCACCCAAGGGAAAGGAGAGGAAGGGAGAGGGGCAAAGGAAAGAAAAAGAGAGAGAGCCAGATAGAGGAGGGAGGGACACAGGGAGGGAGTAAGAAAGAGGGAAGGAAGGCAAAAGAGAGAGGCTTGGAGAGAAAAAAGAAAGGAGAATGAATGATAATGGAAAGGTGGCAAAATGCTAACAGTTGGTCAATCTGGGTGAAAGACAGAAAGTGATGAAAGAAATGTTCACGTATTGAGATGTAAGAAAGTCATCCTGCCTTCAGTTCAATTCAGTCGCTCAGTCATGTCCGACTCTATGCGACCCCATGAACCACCGCACGCCAGGCCTCCCTGTCCATCACCAACTCCCTGAGTTTACCCAAACTCATGTCCATTGAGTCAGTGATGCCATCTAACCATCTCATTCTCTGTTGTCCTCTTCTTCTCCTGCCGTCAATCTTTCCCAGCATCAGGGTCTTTTCCAATGAGTCAACTCTTCGCATCAGGTGGCCAAAATATTGGAGTTTCAGCTTCAACATCAGTTCTTCCAGTGAACACCCAGGACTGATGTCCTTTAGGATGGACTGGTTGGATATCCTTGCAGTCCAAGGGACTCTCAAGAATCTTCTCCAACACCACAGTCCAAAAGCATCAATTCTTCTGCACTCAGCTTTCTTTATAGTCCAACTCTCACATCCATACATGACATTCTGGCTTATACATGCATTAATTTGAGTTTCATGCTAACTAAACCAACCCCTTTGTGGTCTAATCAAACATACATGTACATCTTAAAGAAAAGGGCACACTGACCAGAGGTTTAAAAAAAATGTCCATGTTAAAAATGAAGACTAAATGCCTCCCTTCCTGGGACACCAAGGCTGATGCTCCTTCAGTGATAAGACTCCCTTCCCAGGTGTCAAGGCCATGCTGACTCAACTGCGTACATGCTGATCTGTTAGTGTTTTTAAATCCTGAAGGAATGTATCCCCGACTTGTTTGATATTCCTTCTCTAACAAGATAGGAAACCAGACTTCTTGGAGCAGCTTCTCAAAGTTATCTAAGAGACCGTCTTCTGGGTTATAGTCCTCTGTTTGCTCAAATAAAAGTCTTTTCTATCCGTATTATAGATTTTTAATTGATCATTTTTGTCAACAGAAGAAAGGAAGGAGAGAGACAGAGAAGGGAGGGAGGGAAGGAAGGAAGAAAGGAAAGGCCACCATTCTTAGCTAGAAATGACGGAGGACCGGTTTTACTAAAAATGGGTTTCTCATCCTTGTTCTGAAGACGTGAGCTCTGTGTCTATAATATGCTAATACCAAACGGATGCTGGCCATCAACAAATAATGGCATCACCATGTACATGTCAGACTCATTATAACCAGCACCTGTATTATATTGTTTATCCAAATTAATTCCAGAGTAATGGATAACATTTTTTCCTCTGTTAAAGCAGAAAGTTCTCAAGACTGTCATCACTCAGTTACATTGCATACATCCTTGGTTTTAAACAGAAGATACCGAATTGAAATGAACTCTGTTTGTTGGCTCGAGGTCAAGTGAAATAGAGTGAAAATGTCCTGTAATCTATACAACACAAGGCAGGCACAGACCAGTTTTCCTTCTAGTTCCCTGGTGGCTCAGAAGGTAAAGCATCTGTCTACAATGCGGGAGACCGGGGTTCGATCCCTGGATCGGGAAGATCCCCTGGAAAAGGAAATGGCAATCCACTCCAGTACTATTGCTTGGAAAATCCCATGGACAGAGGAGCCTCGTAGGCTGCAGTACATGGGGTCGCAAAGAGTCGGACACGACTGAGCAACTTCACTTTCACTCACTCACTGTGTCCCCAGGCCACGCTGGTTTGGAAAGTCTGGTGTCTGCTGTCCCTTTTGCAAGCTACCTTCACTTTGCTTTGCTGTCCCTGTTGGCTTGTGAAACCAGATTACCATGTCCGTCGACAAGATCCTTGAGTGACTGTCAAGACTCCGGCTTTGTGACCCTGGACAAATCATGTAACATCTCTGTGCTTCAGTTTCCTCCTCTGCAACATGGAAATGGAAACAGTACTTACTTTGGGGCATTGTTGAGAAGATGAAATAAAATAACACATCAAGTGCTCAGAGCAGGGACTGAAATACACATTAAAATACTAGCTACTATTAAAGTGATAATCTAGCATAATTAGGAAGGAAGGAATTGTCTGACAAGCATGGGCATGGATTTCAGCGCCTGCACTTTGTATAATAAGAAGGTCTTTAGTATTTGCTGGCTTGCTTCTGATTTCTTGGCATGGTTCTCTTCCATATGATTACCTAGGTAGCTGCCTTCAGCAAATTCAAAACCCAAGTCTCAGCCCTCCGGGGCTGGACTAGTCTCATCAGCTGAGGCTGTTTTCTAAAGTGCACCAGCTCAGACCTGTACCCCACCCTGTGCTCCACCTGCACTCACCCCCACATTTGTTTCTCCAAGAGCAGTAGGAATAACAACCATGACGACGACTGTCCCTCCTTTAGCACCTGCCCTGCACCAGGCACGATGCTCAATGCTTTATCTACATCCTGACTTCTGTAGCCACACCGGTGGGTTTTCTCTGAGAGTCCATAGATACTGGAGACACATTCATTTCCCCTGGGAGGTCGAGGTGTGCTCAGGATCACCCAGCCGGTTATGAGCGCCCACGTCTCCTGACTCTCATTAGGCGCTGTGTCACATTCTCGGTCGGCCTCCTGGTTTCACTTGGAGTCTCACTTGTGCTATGTGCTAAGTTGCCTCAGTCACGTTTGACTCTTCGCAACCCCTGCCAGGCTCCTCTGTTCATGGGATTCTTCAGGCAAGAATACTGGAGTGGGTAGCCATTTCCTTCTCCAGAGGATCTTCCCAACCCAGGGATCAAACCTGTGGTTCTTATGTCTCCTGCACTGGCAGGCAGGTTCTTTACCAGCAGTGCCACTTGGGAAAAGTCTCTTAAGTCGTTTCCAGCAGTCTCACTTAAGGTATGTCTTTTCTGAGAACTTTGGTAAAGCAAAGCAGAAAGCACATGGGGATGGGTCAGGGTTGGGAGGGGCTGGCTGGAAAGTTGGAGCTCAAAAGTAAGGGCATCATTATCCCAACACAAAACACAGACTCCCCTGCCTTGGGGCACCCGGAAGGATAATTCTCAGAGGAGCAAAGGAGGGTGACCCAAGTGACCTTCACTCTTCCTCAAGCTTATTTTTTAATTGACTAAATAATTTGGTTTTACTGATAATGCATGATTGCTCTAAATTAATCTCAAGTGCCAGAAAGAACCACCAGTAAAAGCTTCATGCTGCTGCTAAGTAGCTGCAGTCATGTCCGACTCTGTGCAACCCCAGAAACTGCAGCCCAGCAGGCTCCCCTGTCCCTGGGATTCTCCAGGCAAGAATACTGGAGTGGGTTGCCATTTCCTTCTCCAATAAAAGCTTCAAAGATTCATTCTTTTTTTTTTTTTAGCTGGTAGTCTGTCTTTTAACTTTGTTTTCTGCTCCTTTTGCCATATAAAAGCAAGGGTGGTGGAAATGTCCTGGAGACAGCACCACTTCAGCAGTGATAAATAAGCCTAGTCTTGATTCATGAGTATGCATCTTCTGAGCAGAGAACATGGAGGGAAAGTGTCACTCCAGGCAAATAGAAGATAAGGTTGGGTTCCAAGTTGATTACAAAATAAACTGAAACTATTTTTTTCCTGTCGTTGAAAGTCAGATGAAATTTATCACCTGAGTCCTTGTACAGGGATGCTGCTGCTGCTAAGTCACTTCTCATGTCTGACTCTGTGTGACCCCAGGGACGGCAGCCCACCAGGCTCCCGTCCCTGGGATTCTCCAGGCAAGAACACTGGAGTGGGTTGGCATTTCCTTCTCCAATGCATGAAAGTGAAAAGTGAAAGTGAAGTTGCTCAGTCGTGTCTGACTCTTTGCGATCCCAGGGACTGCAGCCCACCAGGTTCCTCTGCCCATGGGATTTTCCAGGCAAGAGTACTGGAGTGGGGTGCCATTGCCTTCTCCGGTACAGGGATGATAGGTCCCCTTTTGTTCCCATCCTCTTCCCTACCTGTCCCCCCTCCCATCCCACGTGGAGGTGGCAGCAGCAACGTGCCTGGTGTCCAAGAGGCTGGGCACCGTGGGTGGGGTGGGCAGTGGGTGTAGTAAGAAGGGAAAGTTGCCCAAGTGATGTAGAGACTGGTTACACTAAACCAGTATGTTAAATGAGCAAATAAGCAAATACATTGAGGATGGTGGGAAGCTGGTTTCTCATGGTCAGAGAATGGATTTACAAAGTTGTTAATGGAGAAAGCTAGAAATAACTCTGGGGTATTGGAGGAGAATTAGAACTACATTTTAAAATAATTTTAGTATGTATATTTACATATTTTACTCATGTATATATAACACAAACATACTATGTATGTATATTATATATACACACATATTGAAAGGGAAACAGTTAACAGATGTATATGTACCCTTGCACATGTATATACTTAATGATTCTTCCCCCGAGATAATGACACCTCAGTAACAATAAACCCACTGAGTACCCAGATCCTAGTTGGTAAGTACTCCTACACCAAAAAGGAACAAAATCTCTGTGGGGGAGGAGTGATACAGGGCTGGGACAGAGAAGGTGGAAAGTGAACCTGGAATACCTTATTGTCCCACAAAGTAATGAAATGCTCAAAAAATGATGAAAACAGAAGTCAGCTTGAACCCAGCTCGCAGTCGGCCAAAGCTAGGACAACTGAGGGTCAAAATAAACAATGAGATTACCACATTAGTATCCACTGAATAAAATACATTCACTGATATAAATAAATGAGCAATAAACAAATGAAGAAGAGAAAGATTTTTCTTTACAATAGAATGCCAACTAACAAATGTAGAAGGAACAAATCATCTGTCTGGCAAGGGGATTATATGTAGAACATATAAAAAGTTATTACAACTTAATAATCAAAAAGACAAATAACTCAATTAAAAAATACTTGTAAACTATATGACCAAAAAGGGACTCATCTCTAAAATTTACAAACATCTCATGCAGCTTGATATTAAAAAAAAACAAACCCAATCAAAAATGGGCAGCAGACATACATTTCTTCAAAGAGCACACACAAATGACTAAGCACATGAAAAGACGCTCAACATTGCTAATTACTGCTGCTGCTGCTGCTGCTAAGTCACTTCAGTCATGTCCGACTCTGTGTGACTCCATAGACAGCAGGCCACCAGGCTCCCCCGTCCCTGGGATTCTCCAGGCAAGAACATTGGAATGGGTTGCCATTTCCTTCTCCAATGCATGAAAGTGAAACGTGAAAGGGAAGTCGATCAGTTGTGTCTGACTCTTCGCGACCCCATGGACTGCAGCCCACCAGGCTCCTCTGTCCATGGGATTTTCCAGGCAAGAGTACTGGAGTGGGGTGCCAGTGCTAATTACTAGAGAAATGCAAATCAAAACTGCAATGAGATATCACGTCACACCACTCAGAATGGCCATCATCAAAAAAAAAAAACAAAAAAACTACAGACAATAAATGCTGGAGATGGTGTAGAGAAAAGGGAACCAACCCTCTTACACTTTTGGTGGAATGTAAACTGGTACATCAACTACTGAGAACAGTAAGCTGCTGCTGCTGCTGAGTCGCTTCAGGCGTGTCCGACTCTGTGCGACTCCATAGACAGCAGGCCACCAGGCTCCCCGGTCCCTGGGATTCTCTAGGCAAGAACACTGGAGTCGGTTGCCATTTCCTTCTCCAATGCATGAAAGTGAAAAGTGAAAGTGAAGTCGCTCAGTTGTGTCCAACCCTCAGCGACCCCATGGACTGCAGCCTAAGGGGCTCCTCTGTCCATGGGATTTTCCAGGCAAGAGCACTGGAGGAGAACAGTATAGAGGATCCTTAAAAACTAAAAATAGAGCTACCATATGATCTAGCAATCCCACTCCTGGACATATAAAAGAGAAAAACTTTAATTCAAAAAGATGCATGCACCCCAATGTTCCCTGCAGTGCTGTTTACAATAGCCAAGACTTAAATGTCAATCAGCAGATGAACAAATAAAGAAGATGTGGTACATATATACAATGGAATATTACTCAGCCACTAAGAACAATAAAATAATGCCATTTGCAGCAACATGGATGAACCTGGAGATTATCATACTAAGTGAAGAAAGTCAAAGACAAATATCATCATAGGATATCACTTAAATGTATCTAGAATCTAAAAAAAAAGATACAAATGACTTTATTTCCAAAACAGAAACAGACTCACAGACTTAGAGAACAAACTTTTGGTTTCCAAGGAGAAGTGGAGGGGGAGGGATAGACTGGGAGCTTGGGATTGACATGTACTCACTACTACTCCAGTGTCCTTGGCCTGGAAAATCTCATGGACAGCAGAGCCTGGTGGGCTGCAGCTCATGGGGTCGCAAAGAGTTGGGCACGGCTGAGCGACTAACACTTACTTATATTTAAGATAGATAACCAACAAGGACCTAAGGTATAACACAGGGAACTCTGCTCAATGTTCTGTAATAACTAAAACAGAAAAGGAACGCATACGTGTAACTACATCACTTTGCTGCACACGGGAACCTAGCACAACATTGTCAATCAACTTGGCACCAATATAAACTAAAAAAATAAAGGACCAGAGTAGATATTTGTTTTGAGTTGAACTGTGACCCTCCAAAAATAAATTTTGAAATTCTACCCCCCAGGACCTCAAAAATGTGACCTTACTTGGCAACAGGGTTGTTACAGATGCAATCAGTTAAGATGAGGTCAAACAGGAGTAGGCATCGGATGCATGCTCAGTTGCTCAGCCTTGTCTGACTCTTTGCAACCCCATGGACTGTAGCCCACCAGGCTCCTCTGCTCCCATGGAATTATCCAGGCAAGAATACTGGAGTGGGTTACCATTTCCTCCTCCAGGGGACCTTCCTGACCGAGGGATTGAACTCTCATCTCCTGTGTCTCCAAACAGGAGTATGGTGGGTCTTAATCCATCTGAGTGGCGTCCTTATAGGAAGACAGCCATATGAAGACAAAGACACAAGGAGAAGGCCATGTGAAGACAGAGGCAGAGATGAGAGTGACAAGCCAAGGGATGCCAGGAGTTGCCAGTCATCACCAGAGCTCACAGAAAACTCAGACTCTCCCTCAGAGTCCTCAGCAGGAACCAAACTTCCCAACTCCTGACTCAAGCCTACTGACTCTCTTGACTCTCACAAGCACTCTATGGGATGGACACACTTACAGTCTTTGCTTCATAGATGCATAAAAGGTGGCTCAGAGAAGCTAAGAAACTTGGCCAAGGTCACACAGCTAATGAGTGAGGGAACTGAGATTCAAAGGCAAGTCAGCTTGGTCTGGAACCCAAGTTCATTACCACTACCACCCAGCTCTTGATGCAGCAGTTCAAGAAATTATTTACTTCTGTAGAATAGTTTGTTGATTATTAACCATGCACCCAGAGCCAGGATAAGATCAAAGAATCCTACGATGGCCCCAGCCTTAAATAGAGACCTAACTCTTTAGTTGAAGAGATAAGTCAAGGGTCCAAAGGATTCCAGTGCTCCCTTCCCACCATTCCCTGCAACTACGTCTCTGAAATAGTCTGGGCAGCTCTTCCCAGTTACATCTGTAGCTTTCCCCTTCTTCTTTCCCCCTTGTTGGAAGGTCTTTAGAGTTCTCAGGCTGGAAGGAGAGGGAATGGTAACTCCATGATTTTCACGAAGTGGTTGATTCTGTGGCAATGATAAGCCATGAAAGTGAAAGTGAATTCTCTGTCATGTCCAACTCTGCTACCCCATGGATTGTAGCCTACCAGGCTCCTCCATCCATGAGATTCTCCAGGAAAGAGTACTAGAGTGGGTTGCCATGCCTTCCTCTAGGGGATCTTCCTGACCTAGGGATCAAACCCAGGTTTCTTGCACTGCAGGCAGATTCTCTACCAACTGAGCCACCAGGGAAGCCCAAAGTAGTATGAAGGTTGGACTCTTCCTGGAGCAGATGTATTCTTGGAAAAGGCTTCCTGGAGCTGTGGGAATGGTTTGGCAGGATTAATAAAAGATACAGCCAAAGTGTGGGTAAAGAAAGATGGCGTCAGAATCCTTCTTGGGAAGGGAACAAGGAAAGAGGTGAGAATGCAAAGAAGAGGAGAGGCCAAGGAGTTCAGACACTGTAACCACCCAGGCTTTTTTGAACTGTAGTGCTGAAGAAGACTCTTGAGAATCCTTTGAACAGTAAAGAAATCAAATCAGTCAATCCTAAAGGAAATCAACTCTAAATATTCATAGGAAGGACTGATGCTGAAGCTAAAGCTCTAATACTTTGGTCACTTAATGCAAACTGCCAACTCATTGGAAAAGACCCTGATTCTGGGAAAGATTGAGTGCAGGAGGAGAAAGGGCTGACAGAGGATGAGATGGTTGGATGGCATCATTGACTCAATGGACATGAATTTGAGCAAGCTCCAGGAAATAGTAAAGGACAAGGAAGCCTGGCATGCTGTAGCCCACGCGGTCACAAAGAGTTGGGCACAACTTACTGACTGAATAACACAACTGGCCAGGCAAGGGGACCCTGGGTTTTCCAATGAGCATGTAGATGAAACCCTCAGATTCCCTAGGTCAAAGACCAGGTCCACTCCACATGCACTTTTGGTGCCTCACACCTGCCTCCACTTTATCACACACATGGGTTTTTGCTCTTTTATTCACTTCTTTCCATCTAATCTCCCCCTGTTTTAGAATAATATATTCCAAACACAGGAGAAAAAAAAATCTCAGAAAATAAAATAACAAACATCTGTGGACTTGACACGGAAATGTAAAAAAATAGTTACATTTTGGGCTTCCCTGGTGGCTCAGTGGCTAAAGAATCAGCCTGCCAATGCAAGAGACACAGGTTCCATCCCTGACCCAGGAAGATCCCACGTACTGCAGAGCAACTAAGCCCACGAACCACAAAACTGAGCCTGGGAGCTGAAACTACCGAGCCTATGTGCCACAAGTACTGAAGTCCGTGTGCCCCAGAGCCTGTGCTCTGCAACAAGAGAAACCACCACGGTGAGAAGCCTGAGCACCCCAACTACAGAGTAGCCCCCTCTTGCCACTACTAGAGGAAGGCCAGCGCAGCAATGAAGACCCAGCACAGCCAAAAATAAATATAAATAAATACCTAAAATTATTTTTTAAATGGTGACATTTTGTCTCATTGCTGGAGATCTTTTCAAGATAGGGAAGATTCTAGACCCTGTGGGTGCATCTTTGGAACCCCTCCGTGGTCTTGTTCTTGCTCCCTCCCCACCACTCCTCCAACGTACAGGCTGTTATGTGTCCTCACTACTTTGGAGATATTCTTCTGTTGTCTCCTGATATTCATTTCTGCTAATGTGATGTCTGTTCTCAGCCTAAGTTTTTTGTTTTTGTGATGTCTATTCTCAGCCTAAGTTTTTTGTTTTTGCTTTTGTTTTTACTATTTTATTTGCTTATTTATTTTTGGTTGTTCTGGGTCTTGGTTACTGTGCGAGCCTTTCTCTAGTTGCAGAGAGTGGGGGCTACTCTCTAGCTGCAGTGCCTGGGTTTCTCAATGTGGCGACCTCTCCTGTTTGGAGCACGGGCTCTAGGGGGTTTGGGCTTCAGTAGTTGCAGCACGTGAGTTCAATAGTTGTGGCTCCCCGGCTCTGGAGCACAGACTCAATAGTTTTGATGCACAGGCTTAGCTGCCCCACTGCATGTAGGATCTTCCTGGATCAGGGATCAAACCTATGTGTCCCTGCTTTGGCAGGCAAATTCTTTCTCACTGAGCCACCAGGGAAGCCCTATTCTCAGTCCAAGTTTTATTCCTATTCATCTTCTTTCTAAAATCTTGTAAGACTCTTCTCTTTATCTCTGTCTCATTACATTACACCTAAGCGGGGATTTACTGATGGATGGGCCTTGGCACAGCATTTACTGCGCACTTGCTAGCTGAAGATTTCCGTCTCTCTTTAATTGTAAACATTCTGTCCTGTATTCTTCTGAAACACCCATGACATACCTATTGGAGCCTCTCAATCCGTTTTTCAGATGGCTGAATTGCTCTCACATATTTTTATTATTTTTATCTCTCTGAGATGCATTCTCCTCTGACTTCTTGCAATTTCAGCTTGAAGTTGTGGATTAAGAATAACATGGGAGGCTTTCCTTGAAGTTGTTGATTAAGAATAATATGGGAGGCTTTCCTTTTCTGGTAAGTGGCCTGAAGTGACTTCAAAAAATGGTGTGCTACTCACTTGACCCAGAAAACTCCACAAAATCATGCAAATCAAGAGTTCAAATCTTCATATTCACTTTAAGAACACTCATGAAACTGCCCAGGCCATTAAGTGTTTGCATATCAGAAGACCCACCAACTCCCTGAAAGATGTCACCTTAAAAAGCAAGGTGTGCCATTCCATTGTCACAGTGGTAGAGTTGGTAGGCGTACACAGGCCACACAGTGGGGCTGGGCCCAGGGTCGGCAGCCCAAAAAGAATGTTGAATTTTTACTGCACATGTTCAAAAATGCAAAGAGTAATGCTGAACTTAAGGGCTTAGATGTAGATTATCTTGTCATTGGGCACATCCAGGTGAACAAAGCCCCCAAGATGTGGTGCAGGACTTAACAGAGCTTATGGTTGGAGGAACCCATCTCCCTGCCACACTGAGATGATCCTTAGTGAAAAAGAACAGATTGTTCTGAAACCAGAAGACAAGGTTGCACGCAAGAAAAAGATATCCCAGAAGAAACGGAAGAAACAAAAACTTCTGGCCTGGAAATAAATGCAGCAAAAAACAAATGCAAGTAAAACAAACAACAAAAAAAACACAGAAGATGGTTTAATCCATTTGAAGTGTTTGGTGGCAATTCTTACATAGCAATTGCTATAATTTATATAGTCAGATAAAGCATTTTTCACTGAAAACAAGGATAAATAATAATCACATCAGAGACCTAAGAATATTTCACTTAAACTTAACCAAACAACATCTTAACAAGACAAATATAAGGAAAAATATAAACTGAAATATATCTATAGCGGAATGAAAATCCCAGAAAATAAAAAGAATTAGGCAAATAATTTTAGAAATCATAGAGAGTAAGACAAAACTGACACATATATTTGTGTCTGTGTGTTTACTTGCTAAGTCATGCCCAACTCTTTGCAACTCCATGGACTGTAGTCAACCAGGCTCCTCTGTCTATGGGATTTCCCAGGCAAGAATACTAGAGTGGGTAGCTATTCCCTTGTTCAGGGGGTCTTCTCCACCCAGGGATGGAATCCAGGTCCCTGCATGATTCTTTACCATCTGAGCCACCAGGGAAGCCCCACTGCTTGCACAGCTGGCTCCTAGATCCTTTCTTTTTTTTTTTTTTAATAGATCTGGTAAATCTCCCTGATTCTACTCTGTCAATGGACTCTGAAAAGTCACTTCCCTTTGGTTTGGAATTTGAAGGACCAGTTGGTATCTGATCATCTTGAGGGATGCTAGTCCCAGAGACATGTTTATTTGCCCAGCTTAGACAGCCACACTCTTGGAGAGGTTTGCCATTCGTAGGTTGGTAGGGAGAAAACAAGGGACAGAGAGGAGGGAAGTCTTAACTCATGTTCACATCTGAACAGACTTTTTTAAATCGCAAGTAACATCCATTCAGTTTCTCTAATCAGCTTCAAAGGCCTTGCAAGGCTTCCTCTACCATTGTGGGGCTGGTAATTCTGTGTCACAACTAATTACCGCTTAATAGCCATCGTGGGTGCAAAGTCTCCAGTTGAAAAGCCAAGTCGATTTCTTCCCACATTCAGACCTCAGCTGCCCCTGAATGGTGGAGATTACAGGAGGTAATACCGGCGTTATTTCTACCTGCTGTAGTCCATCAGCTCCATCTCCAGCTGAGTGAGCCGCCCCCCTCCCCCTTGGACAAAGATTACTTGTCATTAAAATGCTCAGGCTCACGTCGGCTCTCTTTTTACAATCTGGATGTTGCCTACACTTTGAGAAAGGTTTTTGAAGGCAGATTAGCAGGATTAGGAAAGGTTCACATATGTTCAGCCTCACTCTTGGTATTCAAGACATCACAACCCTGCACCACCCAGGAAGCTCGAGAAAATGGAGTGAGCCCAGGCAGGCGTGGGGGAGGGGAAGAGAAAAGGGAAGGTTGGGGGAGGGAAGCAGGGCAACTCTCCCCCAACAATGCAAAGCTGCTGTCAGATGCAAACCTGGGAATACTGAATATTAGCGAATTCCCAGGCAGTTCACTAGAATTTTAGAGTTTAGCTCTGTTTTCCCTTCCTTCTGGTGTAGTTTTTTTTTTTTCTTTCCTTGAGAACCTGGCTAGTGGAGGGGAGGGGAGGGGTCAGAAGCAGAGGTCAGCGCTGTGGCCTTTATGCAGGTTCTAAGAGCTATGCCTAAACTATTGCTGTTCTTTGGCATCCCCTGTCCACTTTTTCTCACCTTATCTGCTTCCCTGAAAACACTGAATGAAACAGGAGTCATGGCTCCTGTGAGAAAGCCCATCCCTGAGTTGGGCTATTTCATTGAGTTGTCGTTGCTGTTGTTCAGTCACTCAGTCGTGTCTCTTTGTGACCCTATGGACTGCAGCACGCCAGGCTTTCCTGTCCTTCACTATCTCCAAGAGTTTGCTCAGACTCATGTCCATTGGGTCGATGATGCCATCCAGCCATTTCAACCTCTGTGGATCCTTCTCCTGCTTTCAATCTTTCCCAGCATCAGAGTCTTTTCCAATGAGTTGGCTCTTCACATGAGGTAGCCAAAGTACTGAAGCTTCAGCTTCTGCATCAGTCCTTCCAATGAATATTCAGGGTCGATGTCCTTTAGGATTGACTGGTTTAATCTCCAAGGGACTCTTAAACTCTGTTTAACCTGAAATGATCACTCATCTACTCCCTTGGCATATCACACCAGGTACCAAGAGGAGGCAAAAAGGGTATGAGAAATAGCTGGGTAGTTTTAGAATTTCCCGAAATGTCCCCATAAAGTAGAACTAATCTAGCAGAGCTAAAGAGCCATGGAGAGGATTTACAACAACGATGATTCAATCCCCTCCAAACACCAAAAGTAACAGGTCTGGACAGAGCTGCCAAAAGTCAAGAACTGTGTGGTAGCAGTGAGGCAGGAGGTAGATGGGCCCCCCAGAGTAAAGCAATTGGAGATTCTTTCCCTGAAGTCTGGGCTTCCCTGGTAGCTAGGTTGGTAAAAAGCAGCCGGCAATGCAGGAGACCCTGGTTCGATCCCTGGGTTGGGAAGATCCCTGGGAGAAGGGAAAGGCTATCTACTCCAGTATTCTGGCCTAGAGAATTCCAAGAATTGTACAGTCCGTGGGGTTGGACATGGCTGAGCGACTTTCACTTTCCCTTTCCCTATGGACTGAAACAGAGAATAGCAGGGCAATTAAGGGAGGAGGCTGGCCCCGCCCAGACCACATAATTTTTCATTCCCCAACCGCACATACTCAGAAAAGCTCCATAGAAGTCAAAGGGGAGTGATGCTAACTAAGGCCAGGCTACTCAGATGCCTTTTTGGTAATATCCACGTTGGCTGAGATATGTGCACACACATGGGAAGATCCTGAGATATACCAAATACGGACTGCAAACCAGGCAAATCAAAATGATTGACCAAAGAAACCCGGAATAAATGCCCCATAGAAGTGCTTCAAACTTCCACAAGGGCATGACCCAGGGACTCTGTCTCCCTCCCTAAGTCCACCCATGTGTCTACCCACAGGTACGGTGCATTTTTTCCTCTTGATGAATACTCTGCTTGATTCACTACTTTCTGTCTTTGTGGAAATTTCTTTTTTGCAAAGGCAGAAGCCAGGACCCTTGTTACTGACCACTGGTCTAGTGGCCAGGATCCGGTGCTCTCACTTCCATGACCCAGCCCAATCTCTGGCTGGGAATCCAAGCTCAGCTCCAAGGTTTTGCAGGCTGAGGCCGCCCAGGACCTGCAGCATCAGGGCTGGGAGAAAGCAGGGAAGAAAATTGTGGTTCTGAAGATGAGGATGAGGAAATTACAGAGTCACCAGTGTATTTACTGGAGGGCACAGCAAGACAATCTGAGCAGAGCGACTGAAACCAGGAGCGGGTTCTATAAACTCAAAACATGGTTAAGTCCGATGGGGCCCTGATCCAACAGCCCGATGGTGTTGGAGTGGGTTGAGCCCTCGTTGCTTTCAGAGTGACAAACCTCCATCTCATACAAAGCCTTGCACTGAGGAACATCTGCACAGAATGACAGAGGCAAGGAACAAAGATCCAGATGAATGGGCTGAAGTTGCAGAGCAGAGGAGGGAGCTCTGGAAAAGCCAGAAGATTTTTATTGTATTATTTATTTGGGAAAAACCAGAAGAGACAGCTGTAGAGCCTGAGAAGTAGAAAGGCTGTCCTGGCCTACCCTTCACTCCTGAAAGAAGAGGAAGATTCATTTCACTTAGAAAATGAACAACAGAGAAGCACTGTGGGAGAAATCCATAAAAAGTTAATTTAAGAGAAAGAAAAAGAAAACATAAAAATAAAAGTTCTACAGTGAAAGCCTGCTAGGAAGAAATGTTCATGGAACTTTTCAAATATTCCAAATCAAGCTAAAGGAAATTTAAGAAAATGATAGACGATATGAAAAGACAACATACCTCAGTGTTACAGGAAAAAAACTCAGAATTAAGGTGGATGACAAAAAGAAAATTTCAAAAAAGAGGTGACAGAATTTAGAAAATTAGTAGGAATAAAATAAAAAATGACTGGAGAGATATTGACATACAAATTGGCAAAAATACAAGGGACAGAGGACATTCAATGACACAGTAGGGATGAAATAAACAAAATCCAGATGGTGAGAAACTCTAAAGGACAAATGGTTCAATTTCTTCAACAAAAACAATAAAAATTTTGGAAAAAGAAATAAAAAGAAGGAAGAAATTGATACAGATAAACAAGATTCGGAAATTGTTTCAGAAATTGCCAAGTAGCAAACTTGTATGGATGATAATTCAAACATTTTTACCATTTAAAAATTGCAAGACAACTAGGAAAATATGAAGATGACAATATTTAATGATATTAAGAGATTAACGTTATTTTAAAGTATGACATGATATCATGGTGCTGTTTATTCAAATAACAATTATCTATTAAACCATGTACTGAAATGTTTGCAAATAAAGGTATTTAATGTCACTATAAAGTTATCCAGAAGGAGGGGGATGGGTGGAGATGCAGATGAAACAAGGCTGGACTGGACTGATATAAGTGAAGCTGGTTGATGAGTGCTTAGTAGTTTTTAATATTACACTCTCTATTTCTAGTCTATCACTGTAATATCAAGCTTATTAAAAAACAAACAATAAAGGAAGCCTTAGAGCTTGGCACTCATCAAGCATGAACAGCCCATGATTCTCTTATGAGACAGCTGTGACATCTGCAGAGGATTTCAATAGGTAGAGACATACTGTGTAACCTGTCCCCTCAGCCTGTCTTCCCTTTTGAGTTTTGTAGTGTATCTGTCTCTAAACTGACCTGGAGGCGTTATTCCATCACTTACTAGAATGTAAGGTCTATGGGAGCAAGGATTTTGCTAATTTTATTGCTGCTATAATGATCTTAGAACAGTACCTAGCAGGCTTTCAGGACATATTTGTTGGTTAATTGAACAAATACCCATATGTAATTCCAGTACATAATTTCAGACTCTAATGATCACATCTGGTAATGAGGAAATTAATTTATTGGATAGAGGATGAGAATTCTTCACTTCGTAATGACCTAAGCTTGGATTAGCCTCTGAATTGGCCTCCAAAGATAATCGATGTCTGATGTTGCCGCCATGGAGGCCTCCGGGCAGCTGCTGAGCCACGGACGGTGCCACAGAGAGCGAAGGACTGAGGACCATGGGTAGCGACTGCTTTCCCTTTGCTGGGTGTCCAGGATCAAGTAATCAGCCAATGGACATTACTTAAAACGCAGCATTATATATGTTGGCAATTGATGGGAATAAGTAAACGGAAATCTTCCATATGCTTTATTTACATTGGTATTTGGTTTGTTTATTTCATCAGTGAAGATACTTAAAAGCTAAGTGCAACCCTTTCATCTTCTCAGTTGAGAAGTGGTAAACTGTACTGGAAGCATGACGATTTTCAAAATATATAGACCCGAGTTGAAATCCCAATCACAGTAGCCTTTAAAAAGATAAAATTGGCCAGCTGATGCCTTTTCCACCCTCAACCTCTCTTTCTTTCTCTCTCTCTCTCTCTCACACACACCCACACACACATACACATACCTCTTGTATCCATATTCACAAAGAGAGGCCTGGACTTATTTATAGCAAATATTAATGGTTATTTCTACTAGTGGAATTTTGGATGATTTTCAGTTTTCTTTTTCTATTTTAATCAATCTTACAATGACAAAGAAGTAAAGTATTGAACTGAAGATGCCCCCAGGGAACTCTGTACAAGGTTCTTAGAGCGGCCATTCAAACTCTCATCTCTTTCCATATACGGAACCATTTGGGATGGAGTCAACCAGCGATTTCCCTCATTGAAAAGATGAAGCCATGTTGCTAAAAAAAATAAACACCTGGACAATAGATGTCAAATAACTGTTTTGTTATCAGTCGCTAGGAAAGTGAACCCTGCTGCTCTGAGAATGGAAAATGCCCACCGATGACTTTGCCATTCTCTCCAGGCTGGCATAAGAGTTTAGTTTATGTCTGGCCAAAGTAACAGCAGACCGTATCAATATGACTTAAGTCCCTAAGGGGGTCCCTTTCCTCACAGAGCAAGGAAGCTGGACGTAAATGGCAGAGGCTTGGAGCGGCTGCTTGACCGGCAGTGCCCACTGAGCCTCGGATGGGTTTGCTCTTCCCGCTCTGTCGTTCTTGGCTTTCCATCTCTTGATGGCTGCTGCGCCTCCATGCATGCTGTCCACATTCCAGACACCAAGAGAGGCAAAGACTACAGCCTTTTTTTCCTCCAAGCTTTGTGTTTTCTTGTGAGAGTGCATGCCATTCCTAGGATTTCTGCCAATATTGCTTTGGCCACATGGCCATCCTTAACTTCAAGAGAGTCTGGGAAGATGGATATTTTAATATGGTCAAAATGACACCATAAACGCAATTAGATCTTTGTTAGAAGAAAAGACGAGGACTCAGGTTCGATTCCAGGGTCAGGAAGATCCACTGGAGAAGGGATAAGGCTACCCACTCCAATATTCTTGGGCTTCCCTTGTGGCTCAGCTGGTAAAGAATCCACCTGCAAAGAAGGAGACCCCGGTTTGATCCCTTGGTTGTGAAGATCCCCTGGAGAAGGGAACGGCTACCCACTCCAGTATTCTGGCCTGGTGAATATATAGTCCATGGGGTTGCAAAGAGTCGTACACCACCGAGTGACTTTCACTTCCCTTCACTTCAATGAGGTAGATGAACCTAGAGTCTGTCATACAGAGTGAAGTAAGTCAGAAAGAGAAAAACAACTATCATATATTAATGCATATATATGGAATCTAGAAAAATGGTACTGATGAACTTATTTGCAGGGCAGAAATAGAGATGGAGACATAGAGAACAGACTTCAGACAAAGCAGGGGAAGGAAAGGGTGGGATGAATTAAGGGAGTAGCGTTGAAAATATACATTACCATATGTAAAATGGATAGCTAATGGGAAGTCATTGTATAACCCTGGGAGCTTGAAGTGGTACTCTGTGACAACCTAGAGGGGTGGGATGTGGCTGGAGTTGGAGGGGGGAGGTTCAAGAGGGACGGAACATATGTATACCGATGGCTGATCCACGCTATTACATGGCAGAAACCAACACAATACTGTAAAGCAATTATCCTCCAATTAAAAATACTTTTTCTAAAAAGTGTGTGTGGGTTGGGGGTGGGGGACGGGGAATCTATATGTGGTTTTCAAGCTTGACTGTAAGCAGTTTCAATGGCTTTACCCGGCAGGATCCACGGGGGAAGAGCTGCCCTCCCCATACTGGACTTGGTGACGGCCAGGCCCCTGCATATCTGGAGTATCACACAGATACTGGTGCTTTCGCTCCTGGTCTCCCTCAAGCTGAGGTCTCCAAGCTCCTCTGCTGAGACATGCTTATGAAGGCAGGGAGAATAACCAAAGAATTTTATCACCAGTGCATCTCCGGATCCTAACCCCACTCTTACATCTGGAATTTGCTTCAAGATCATCAGGCCAGAGGAGTTGGAGAGGGTGTAGACCAACTGTGAGTTGATAATTGCTGAAACTGGGTGATGGCCATATGGGATTGCACTCTGTGAGTCTCTCAATTGTAGATTTACCACTTTTCATGATCAATAATTTCCTTCTTTTTTTTTTTTCCCTCTGTTCTCCATTCTCAGACCAAAAAATAGCATAACAAAGTGTTACCTCTGACTCTCTGGAAAGTCACAACCGCTTCCCCCAAACCCAACCCATTCCCTGTGGATCGTGGCCACCCAGAGGTATGCGTATGCATGCACTCTAAGATCTTAAAAACATATATTAACAGACTAGTCATATTCAAAGAATGATCACGAGAAAACCCTGAAACAGGTACATATCGCTTTTGATTCTGAGTCATTAAGGAGGAAATTCAGCGGCCCTTGACCTTAAAAAGACCAGGAGGGCAGGTGCAGGAGGAACCATCAAGGAGCGGAGGGCTTTTGCCACTGGTCGGGACAGGCAGTGACAGTGCTGGGTGGTTGGGGGAAAGGCCAAGAAATGCAGGTCAGATCCCGACTCTGCTGCTGGCTTGCTGTGTGGCCTCAGGCCAGGGCCTTCACCTTCCAGAAAATCAGCTGCTGATCTATAAGGTGGGGACCAGCCGACTTCTAATTTTCAGCTCTTTTAGCCCGGATGTGCTCAAGGCAGTGAAGACAGAGCTGATGAAACACACAGCGGCCACCGCAACACACTAACTGAGCAATGAACACAGCAACACACACTGGGAGTGTGGGAGATGTGGCCTGGCCAGCGGTGGACAGTGGGGCGGCACTAAATGGGCCAGAGGGAGGAAACCAAATAAGGACTTGAATCCTCCTGGGGCGGGGGGCGGTGCTGCTGGGGGAGCCCCTCCCCCGGCCAGAGGAAATTGATCAGCTGGTTCCAGGGCACCTGTTTCAACCTAAAGGGAAAAATAGGGTGAACTCATGGTCTAGCGGAGAAGGCAATGGCACTCCACTCCAGTACTGTTGCCTGGACAATCCCATGGATGGAGGAGCCTGGTAGGCTACAGTCCATGGGGTCGCTAAGAGTCGGACACGACTGAGCAACTTCACTTTCACTTTCATGCATTGGAGAAGGAAATGGCAACCCACTCCAGTGTTCTTGCCTGGAGAATCCCAGGGACGGGGCAGCCTGGTGGGCTTCCGTCTATGGGGTTGCACAGAGTCTGATATGACTGACGCGACTTAGCAGCAGCAGCAGCAACATGGCCCAGACCAGAAAGAGCCCAGCTTTCCAGAGATCTACAGGTCCGTACCAAGGGTACATGAGCCAGAGCTCGAGCACTCAGAAGAATCCATAGGGGAGCTTGATGGAAGGAGAGATTGTCAGGACCCACCCCTACTCTGATTCGGTGGGTCTGGAGTGTCAATGCAGGAGACATAAGAGACGTGGGTTTGACCCTGGATCGGGCAGATCCCCTGGAGGAGGAAATGACAACCCACTCCACTATTCTTGCCTGGAGAAACCCATGGACAGAGGAGTCTGGTGGGCTATGTGTCCACGGGGTTGCAAAGAGTTGAATACGACTTAGTGACTAAACAAACATCGGTTGCTTTACAATGTATTATTTTCTGCTGCATAGCAAAGTGAATCCATCATAGCTATACACATCCTCTCTTTTGTAGATTTCCTTGTCATTCAGGTCACCACAGAGCAATAAGCAGAGTTCTCTGTGTTATGGGGTAGGTTCTCATTAGTTATTGATTTTATACACAGTACCCAGAGCGTGCACATGTCAATTCCAATTTCTCTCACCTCCCCTTCCCCCCTGCAACCCGTGTCCACACATTTATTCTCTACCTCTGTCTCCATTTCTGCTTTGCACATAGGTTCATCTCTACCATTTTTCTAGATCCCACGTATATGTGTTAATATACCATATTAGTTTTTCTCTTTCTGACTTACTTCATTCTGTATGATGGTCTCTAGGTCCATCCACGTCTCTGCAAATGAGTCTTTCTTCTTGAACCAAGCTGCCATGTTGTGAGGAAGCCAAGGCCGCCGGGTGGGGATGCTCCAGCAGAGCAGAACTGAGGCATGGGTCAAGCAGCTCCAGCTGAGCATCCACTGTGGACCTTCTAGCTAACCCTGCATCTCAGCCAGCACCAGGTGAAACAGAAGAACTGCCTGGTGAGCCCACAGACTCATGAGAACTAACGTACTGTTATTGTTTGAAGTCACTAAGTCTTGTACCCTGTCACACAGCAGCAGATAAATGAAGTGGGGAGTTTCCCCCAGAACTGATATCATCAGATTTAAATTCTGGGCTCCAGTAAAATCGGGATGGTCCTCTACTGTGTCCTGATGCTTAGACCTGTTTGCAAAACTCTTTCCAGAAAGAGCGGTTTATTCTCAAGCACATGACTCTGGTACTGCTTACTAGAAAAAAAAACAAAACCCTGCCACTTTTCCTACCAGTTTGCCAAACAATAGTATAAATTTGAAGGATAATGAGAGTTAGGAAGTTTTGACATGTTCATGTTTGCACGTATTTACCACTAACCGTAAAATAAATGAAATTATTTAATAATAAATGTCTCCAATTTTAACACTAATAAACTAGAGCCAGGACTGTGTATCAGACCAACCAGTTATCGCAGGAGAGTTCGGAGGACTCTGTGGAAGGCATATGTTTATAGCGCTCCGTAGAAAAACACCATTATTGTCTTCAGGTTGCTTGGTTCCCTATCCTTTTAATGAGTAAGATATTTAAAGTCCCGAACTGTTGATGTGACATTTCAATAAGTAATGCAGAGATTCGACAACATTTCCATATTCCTCTTTTAAAGTCTGGGTGCCTCTGCCTTAATCCAAGCTCCTTGGCATTTATTACTGTTTGTTACACTAACAAGTAAGATTACGAGAATTCTAATGAAGGCTTCCAGTGAAAAACTCTGTGATTAAAATGCCATAATAACAGTTGCATGCATTTATGTGCCTGATTACCATAATCTATTTAGCACAAGTAAACACACAAACAGAAGGAGAAAAGCAAGCCCACTGACTCTCCAGCTAAAGGAGAATTTGAAATGTGAGATAGAGACAATGTAAATATGTAAATGTCTTTGTGCATTCTTTTCATCTCTCTCCTTTCTCATCCTTGCCTGTTTTTTTTTTTTTTTCTGTTTGCTAATGAGAAGACTATACCATCCCATGTGGTCCCTGCTCAACCAGGCTGAGGTACATTTGGGGGCCATCTGCTGGGGCCAGAATCCTAAACAATGCCACCCAGGGAGCGCTGGATATATCTGCCGCCACCTTTGACATCCTGGACGAGAAGGAATGGTCTCTCAAAGACTCCAGTCTTTGATGAGTTCAATCTGAACACTTAGTTCAGCTGTCACTCCATTAATGCAAGGCCTGGAGGAGCAGGGCCATGTACCCTGCCCTCCGCCTCCCCCGTCGCCCTTCCCCCACAAACACCACACTGTCAACAAATTATTACAGCGCGATCATGCGGGGTTTGCAGCGATCATGCCGGGCTTCTCAATTAGCCTCCCTCTACATCTCTGTTGGCTTCCTTATTTTTCACTCTTAATAAAATGTCAGGCAGGAGAGTTCCTGGCATCTTCTGCTTGGTGAAGGATTTTACAAAACTTTTTAAAAGTGGAACTGAATACTTTAACAGTGGGATAATGGTGATGGGCCCGATAGGGAAACAAATTACAGAAACTTGCCGGAATCCCAAACGTATTGTGCTAAAGAGATGGCATAGGCATGTTCTTTTCTCAAAGGAGGAAATTTCTCAAACAGAAGCAGGATGGTAGTTGATCTGGCTTTAATGGAGAGAGAGGAGCTGGTAAATTCACATGGAAAAGCATCAGAGAAGAGACACAGATGTAGAGATCAAATGTATGGGCAGTAAGGGTAGAGGAGAGACTGGGAGATTGGGATTCAGTCCGTTCAGTTCAGTCTCTTAGTCATGTCTGACTTTTTGCAACCCCATGGACTGCAGCACGCCAGGCTTCACTGTCCATCACCAACTCCCAGAGCTTGATCAAACTCATGCCCATAGAAGAGATCTTTAAAGGAAGGAGGCCCATGGAGTACAAAGAGGTAAGGACATTTATCATTCAAAGTGAAATAGCCCGTTGTTTGCCCACCCAGCCCCACACTTATGGCCCTTGGAAACCGGCAGGCTAAGTTGAGTGAGCATCAAATAATAATCACAGGGGCAGGTTACAGAGACAGCCTTTCCCCTAATTTGACCTATTTAGCATTTGGGAAGTAGTCTGTGTCTATCTTGGGAATTTTGTAAGCAATGGGTTGAAAGAGAAATTGGGGGAAGCAGACAATATTTTGGAATCCACGTAATAAACATGAGCAGCTGCAGTGCAGACCATCCGCTCAGTAAAGGAGGGGCCCCTCTTCAAAGATGAAAATCAGTGTCAGCCTCCCAGGGGCTGTCCTCCGTCCCAGTCTGGGCCTGGACAACCTCCTCTACTCCTCCATCAGCCACTCTGGGCCTGGACAACCTCCTCTACTCACAGGATGATTTCCACTCGCCCCAATGTGCTCTTGGTTTCCCCTCCAGCCCTCTTGCTTGATCCCCTGGACAGCATCCCCCTCTGGCTCCAGTCATCCTCCCTGGGAGTCCCTCTTGCACCTCCAACTCAACTCAGCTAAGACACCTGTTCCTCTCCCATGGACTCTCCATCTCAGTCGATGACCTGGAATGACAGCCTGTCCACCAAGCTACCCAAGCTTAGAAAGCTATTAAGACCCTAAACTTCTCACATTCCTACTGTCCATAAGGCTGGCCGGTCTTACCACCTGGGAACATCTTCCTCCGTCATCCCTTCTCCACACCCCTGCCACTGTGCCCATACTATTAGTTTGCTAGAGTTTGCATTACAAATACCACCCAGTGGGTGACTTAAACAATAGAAAGTCATTGTCTCACAGATCTGGAAGCTGGAGGTTCAAGACCAAGATGCAGGCAAGGTTGGTGTATTTTTTTTTTTTCCACTTAAAAAAAAATTCATTCACTTACCTATTTTATTTTTGGCTGTGTCAGGTCTTAGCTTCTGCACATGGAATCTTTTCATTCTGGTGTGTTGGCTCAGTTGCCCCAAGGAATGTGGGATCCCAGTTCCCGGACCAGGGATCGAACCTGCATCCTCTGCATTGGAAGGTAGATTCTTACCTACTGGATCGCCAGGGACGTCCCGGGGTTGGTGTCTTCTGAGGGCCTGTCTCCTTGGCTTGCAGATGGCTGTCTTCTCTGTGTGTCTTCACCCGCTTTTTCCTCTGTGTGTCCATGGCCTGATCCCTTCTTCTTATAAGGACACCCTAATGACCTCTTTAAAGACCCTACGTCCAAATGCAGTGACATTTTGAGTTAGAATGGGGTTCGAGTTCAACACAGGATGGGGGATACAATTCAGCCCCTAACAGGGTCCTTGTCACCTTTCATAGCATATAGCATAGTCGCTCAGTCACGTCCGACTCTTTGCGACTCCATGGACTGTGGTCCACCAGGCTCCTCCGTCCATGGGCTTCTCCAGGCAAGAACACTGGAGTGGGTAACCATTCCCTTCTCTAGGGGATCTTCCTGACTCAGAGATTGAACCCAGGCCTCCTGCACTGCAGGCAGATTCTATACAGTCTGGGCCACCAGTGAAGCCCTTGTCACATCCTACTCAACTACAATAAAACCCTGAATTCTCCAAGTATTCTACAGTTATGAAACCTTTATTTTCCAGATTTTTCTAACAAGGTCCATGTTTTACTTCTGTTATCAGAAAAACAATAATCCATGCATTTTGAGGAAATCAGTGTCACCGTTGAACTCGGGGAAGCCTCCGTGGACACTCTCTGTGTCCTGCCTGATGTCTCTTCTCTCCTGCCATGTTTCTCTGCTTGCCGTCCCATGACCTCACATCTGGACTGTCTTATACTGATTCCCTTTTTACAGACTGACAAGTCAGCCAGACGGTCAACTGGGTTTTGGGGTGAGGACACCCTCCTCGGTGTCACATGCAACAGTCAACAGACCACAGAAATCCTGGAGGGCACAAGGGTCTTGAATGGGGTGGTGAGTCATGGTTTAGCCCTTGTCAGGGAACAAAGACACCCAATTTGAAATCAAAACATGGTCTTCTGTTCTACAGTGGATTTCAGGATCTTTATCCTAATTCTGTAATTTAGAAAATTGTGGTTGACTACCCTTCCTGGGGAGGTAATGGAGACATAAGACCCTCCCCTTCTCCATCCAAGTTCCAGCCCCCCTGCCTCAGGCTTTGCCAGGCAGGTGGAGCCTCACTGTGGCTGCTTCTCCAGACCTGGGGTGGTGGGGAGGAGCGGGGGTGGGGGGGGTGTGGATGGTGCAGTACCTTCTCTCATGTCCAGTTCTTTGGGACCCTATGGACCATAGCCTGCTTATCAGGCTTCTCTGTCTATGGGATTCTCCAGACAAGAATACTGGAGTGGGCTGCCATGCCCTTCTCCTGGGGAACTTCCCAACCCAGGGATCAAACCTGCGTCTTGTGTATCTGCTACATTGGCAGGCAGGTTCTTTACAACTAGTAACACCTGGGATGCTCTCACAGTGGGAGGGGCAACAACAGCACCTCTAGACTCCAGCAGGGGTGGTCCTCTGGAAAGTGGAGGCTGGATCCTAGCCCCTGAGACAGAGAGATACATGGGGCAGGGACAAGAAAGCCTCTGCAGAGCCTGTCCCTGAAGCCTCCCTCCCCAGCCTCTCCAGTGTGTAGATCTCCCCACGTGGAGGGCTTTGGTCCTCAGAAAGCTCACCCCACCTCCTGACGTTCTACACTGACTCCCACCAAGGTCTCACCTCCAAGCCAATAGCTGAGTCCAGTTTGGAAGCGTTTCCTGCGGCTGCTGCAAACAACAGTTGGTGGCTTAAAACATCATCATCGGAAAAAAAAAAAACATCATCATCGATTCTGTCACAGCTCTGGAGGTCCCAAGTCTGAGATCAAGGAGGTGGCAGGGTCGTGCTCCCTTCAAAGTCTTTGGTAACAATTCTTGCTTCCCTCTTCCAGCTTCTTGCGACATCCAGTAGTCTTTGGCTGTGGTGGCATCACTCCAGTCTCTGCCTTCATCTTCACGTGGCCTTATCCTCCTCTTCTATGTCAAGAGTCCAACACTGCCCCACCCCCAACCATCTTGCTCTTATAAGGATACTTGTCTTTAGATTTAGGGCCCACATGGATAATCTAGGATGATTGCAAGATTCTGCAATGACCTTTTTTGTTTTTCCAAGTAAGGCCACATTCACAATTTTCAGGGATTTTCACATGGACATATTGGTAGGGGGCACTGTCATTCAATGAGGAAGAAGCCTTTTAAGTCTTGGAAAATAGTCTTGGAAGGAAGCCCCACACCATCAGGAGATCTGCTGGCTCCTGCTGAAATCCATGCCCTGAGCCCCAGGACGGAGGCTCAGGTGGCAAGCTCTGCCTGAATCAGTGTCACAGTTAGGGACCAAGGACAGCTGAATGAACCAGGTTGCCCCTTGGGAATAGCTGCCTGCCTCACCAAGACAGACCTAGGCAGAGCTCAATGCAGGCACCCACATTATCCTGGGGCATCCAGGAACAGCCCTTCCTTGAATGAGGGGCCAGGACTGGCTTCCCACCAGCTGTCTCCTGCCCTCATCTCAGCAGGGATGCTCATCTCCTAGAAACTCACGCTGCCCACTTCACACCAGCTTTCTGCCCAGGGTTCTGGCTGTCCCCACCTCCCCCTTGGCCTCAGCAACACTGCTTCCTGAATGACACAGCGAGGGACCAAGATGGGCACCTTCAGAGCTCCTCTGAAGGGAGGATGGCCTCATAACATGGTGAAATGTCATCTGGTTAAGATTGTGCCCCGTCAATCCTAAGAGAAATCAACTCTGAATATTCACTGAAAGGACTGGTGCTGAAGCTGAAGCTCCAATACTTTGGCCACCGGATGCAAAGAGCTGACTCATCAGAAAAGACCCCAATGCTGGGAAAAATTGAAGGCAGAAGGAAAAGGGGACAACAGAGGATGAGATGGTTGGATGGCATCACTGACTTGATGGACATGAGTTTGAGCAAGCTCCAGGAGATGGTGAAGGACAGGGAAGCCCAGTGTGCTGCAGTCCATGGGGTCACAAAGAGTTGGACACGACTGAACGGCTGAACAACAGCAACAACTATGTTAATTAAAAGGCAGCCTCAACTGATAGAACAAAGATGTCTGCAGTGGAGAGACGCCTCTTCAGACATCAAGAAAACCCAAGACAACAATGGATTTAGCAAAGCAGAGGAGTTTTGCTCTCATCTAGAGAACAAAGGCTTGATCCTGGGTGGGTCTGGTATCCTCTCCCTGTACTGTCAGGAACCCAGGCACCTCTCTTAAAGCTTTTTCATATGTGTCCCCATCCTGATGGTTCTTACAGCCCGACCCATCAGGTCGAGATTCCAGCCAGCAGGAAGAGAATGGGGACACCCCACCGGAAGCCCCACACACCACTTGTGTCTATATCCTCCTGGCCAGGACTTGGTTACAAAGGAGGCTGGGAAATGTAGTCCTTGTTCTGGGTGGCTATGTGCTCAATCAGAAGCTCCATACAGAAGGGAGAACAGATCTGGGGGAGCAACTAGCAATGTTCGCCACACGAATTGGGGGCAGTAGGTTTTATCGCACACATCCTACTGTAACCACCCTCAGGGCTGTTGAGAGAATCCAAAGAAATTAAAATAATCATCATGATAGTAATTACTTTGTTACCATGTTTGAAAGCAGAGATGTGGTCTTGTTTTTTTTTTCACTGCTGGATCCCTAGTACCTAGGACAGCTCCTGGCACAGGAAAGAAGCCCAGTAAGTATCTATTGGATTATATGCTTGAAGATAAATATTCCTCAGCAGAGATAAGGCACTGGCATACTTGAAACATTCTACCCAACCACTTGGAAAAGTCATTAGTAAATCTTTGAAAGGACTGAAAATGGTACCAGATGTCGAAATCTATTACAATTTGTAGCTTGATGTTTTGAAGGGGGAAATGGCATTTTACTATTCTATCCTGAAGAGTCACAGAGGTCAGTTTATCACCTATGTGACAACCAAATTAAAGATCACATTTCCCCTGCATTCAGGAAAATAAAGACCGAGCCTTTAAGTTAGCTATCAGCCAGGCAGACTCTCTTCTACATTGTGACATAAATCGGGACAACACTTGGGTGAAATTTTAGCAACATGTATCAAAATTACAACTGCATAGACTGGCTGACCTAAAAATTCTAATTCTAGGGATTTATCCACATGATATGCTACATATATGAACATGACAATCTACAAGATATTTTTTGCATCCTTGTTTGTAATAGGATAAGACTTCAAACATTATAAATTTGTCTTTCAACAGGGCAATCAGTTCAGTTCAGTTCAGTCGCTCAGTCGTGTCCGACTCTTTGCGACCCCATGAATCGCAGCATGCCAGGCCTCCTTGTCCATCACCAACTCCCAGAGTTCACTCAGACCCATGTCCATCGAGTCAGTGATGCCATCCAGCCATCTCATCCTCTGCTGTCCCCTTCTCCTCCTGCCCCCAATCCCTCCCAGCATCAGAGTCTTTTCCAATGAGTCAACTCTTCGAATGAGGTGGCCAAAGTACTGGAGTTTCAGCTTTAGCATCATTCCTTCCAAAGAAATCCCAGGGCTGATCTCCTTCAGAATGGACTGGTTGGATCTCCTTGCAGTCCAAGGGACTCTCAAGAGTCTTCTCCAACACCACAGTTCAAAAGCATCAATTCTTTGGCGCTCAGCCTTCTTCACAGTCCAACTCTCACATCCATACATGACCACTGGAAAAACCATAGCCTTGACTAAATGGACCTTTGTTGGCAAAGTAATGTCTCTGCTTTTGAATATGCTATCTAGGTTGGTCATAACTTTCCTTCCAAGGAGTAAGCGTCTTTTAATTTCATGGCTGCAATCACCATCTGCAGTGATTTTGGAGCCCCCCAAAATAAAGTCTGCATAGTTAAATAAATAATGGTGAAGCCCTATTACAGGATCCCTATTCCTTTTTGGGGCTTCGCAGGAGGCTCAGTGGTAAAGAAGCTGCTGCCAATGCAGGAGACCCGGGTTCAGTCCCTGGATTGGAAAGATCCCTTGAAGGAGGAAATGGCAATCCACTCCAGCTTTCTTGCTTGGGAAATCCCATGGACAGAGGGGCCTGGTGGGCTACAGTCTATGGTGTCGCAAAGAGTTGGAACCACTTAAGGACTAAACAGCAGCAAACAGCCGAGACAGTAACTGAAAAAAGCAAGGTAGAGAGCCAAGTGTATAGTATGCTACCATTTGTACCCTTTTAACACAAATGGCAAATAGAGAAAGAGAGAATGTGTGTTTGTGTGCTTGCTTGAGTTTGCATAGAATACCTCTGGAAGAAAAAGCAAGAGATGATGACTAAGGAAGGGAACTGAGGAGCTGCCCTCAGCCCACAGAAGAGGGAAGCAAACTTTTTAAGATATGCTTTAGAATTTTGATGCTGAAGCTGAAACTCCAATACTTTGACCACCTGATGCATAGAACTGACTCACTGGAAAAGACCCTGATGCTGGGATTGAAGGCAGGAGGAGAAGGGAACGACAGGGGATGAGATGGTTGGATCGCATCATGGATCTGATGGACGTGAATTTGAGTGAGTTCCAGGAGTTGGTGATGGACAGGGAAGCCTGGTGTGGTGCAGTTCAAGGGGTTGCAAAGAGTCAGACACGACTGAGTGACTGAACTGAACTGAACTTAGAATTTTGAACTATGTGAATGTATCACTCATTCAACAAATAATAATAATAATAAGAACTAGTTTCATCTGACATGTTGAATTGTTGTGTTGCTTGTATGCTGTCAAGTCAGACTCTTTGAGGCCTCATGGACTGTAGCCCACCAGGCTCCTCTGTCCATGGAATTTTCCAGGCAAGAATACTGGAGTGGATTGCCCTTTCTTACTCCAGGGCATCTTCCCAACCCAGAGAACGAACCTGTATCTCTTGCATCTCCTGCATTGGCAGGTAGATTCTTTACCACTGTGCCACCTCATGGTCTCATACATATTTTTTAAAGTATGTCTGCCTGTATCTTTCTGGTTGATGGTCCTTCAGATAGGACAAATTATTGTTTTGTGGACTCCCCTGCAGGTTTTAGGCAGTGGCTAAAAGTGCCATCCTGGGAACATGGTGAAGAAGCACCACTGCTCAGGGCAGGGATCACTCCCTCGATCTCTTGTTATCTTTGGCTCACAGTGTCCTAGCTTCTCTGTGACTGAGAGAAGCAGAAATATACCATCAGGATCCTGCCCAGATTCTGATGCTATGATGCTCCATTTTGAGGTGGGAGTACTTGACCCCACTGAGAACAAGGAGAATTTTCTTACCCTCTCTGATTGCTCTGGTGAACATTTCAGGAGCAGGTGTATTATTGTAAGTATGTGTGTGTGCATGCTATAAGGTAGAGAGTGTTCTCTATTCAGGGGGAAAAAAATCAAAATAGAGGACAGTGTATAGAGTATGTTACCACTTGGGTTCAAAAAAGAAAAGAGAGAGACCTTTAAATATATAATTTGTACTATCAAAGAGTATTTCTGGAATACACAAGAAACTGGAACACTAGTTGCCTTTGTGGGGAGGTCAGTTGTACGAAACTAACTTTTAACCAAATACTCTGTGATATTTGAGTTTTAAGTATGTGCTATATAGCATCTTTGGCCACCTGATGTGAAGAACTGACTCACTGGAAAAGACTCTGATGCTGGGAAAGATTGAAGGCGGGAGGAGAAGGGGACGACAGAGGATGAGGTGGTTGGATGGTATCACAGACTCAATGGACAGGAATCTGAGTAAACTCCAGGAGTTGGCAATGGACAGGGAGGCCTGGTGTGCTGCAATCCACGGGGTCGCAAAGAGTCGGACATGACTGAGCGACTGAACTGAACTGAACTGACTGATATAGCATCTATTCAAAACATGTAAAAAAGATAGAATCCAGTTTATATGATATAGTTTCTTTCTATTCCCACCCCCACCCCCACCCCCTTCTTCCTACTCCTCTCCTTCTCCTTCTTTCAATGGAGACTGTAAATTCTACCTAAACAGACCAACATCTTTGCTTACACTTAGCATTAAGGTCAACCCAGAAGTGGATGACCTTTTGGGGTTGCTGTTGGAAATGCAGAAAGAAAACGGAAATCGAATATTTAAAACTTCTGCATCTTCCAAAAATCACAGAATTTCCGCCCTGGTCTCAGTCCCAGGCCATGGGTGTTCTGTTTACATTTCAACCATTCTCCTTGAGCCAGTGGAAGCTGCAGACATATGGGTTAGTGTTTCCTGTACATCTGACTGCAGGCAAAAGGGGGCCCAGTCTTTCTTACTATATCTGCCAGAAGGGACTTCTCCAAGATGATCCACAACTGCCAGGGAGCCCAGTGGGGGCCAGAAACCTAGACTTCCGGTTTGCCAGGCAGCGACCCTGACCCCAGGGTCCTCCCACCACCAGGGCACAGATACAGGAAAACTGTTTTCAGGGTTTCTGGCTTTGACATGCTTCTCAGGGCTGGACGGGCAAAGGAGGGAAGGATCCAAAGGGGACAGATTGTTGCAGCCCTAACTTGTTAAAGGGGTCAGGTGGGACTTACAGTGATGTGGAAAGATGTCCACAAGACGCTAAGAAATGAAAGAAGCAGGTTGCAAAGCCTGCACACAGCCTGAAAGGACTTCACCAAAATCGACTGTGACTTGTGGGGGAGGGGAGTTGGTCAAATGGTGCCTTCTGCTTCTGTATGATTTTAAAGGTCTTGTTTTGTTTTTTACAATTGGGCATGCATCCTTTTTTTTTTAATCTTTTAATGCTTATTGAATTTTACTTGACAGATGGTCAAAGGAGTGAGAAAAAGTATTCAAATGATGGGGAGAGACCGTGGAATCTCCAGAAAACAGCATTTTTTCAGCCCTAGAAAGGATCTGTGTTTGGAACTCGAAGTCCCAAGGACCCTGGGGAGAGGAGCATACCTGCGCCCCCAAAAGACGGAAGACTGTGCCCATGAATCACGTGGGGACCTTGGTTGATTTGGATGCTGTCTCACTGGGTCCGGAAGCGCCTGCGACTGGGTGTTTATAACGAGTTTCCTCCCAATGCTGATCCTGCGGGCCCCAGACCACCAGGATCTGGAGAGAGGCAGGAGGGGGTGGGTGCATGTAGTCCCGCCGATGGTTCCGGCTCTTCCCAGTTCGGCAAGAGTCATTTCAATAATGTATATGTGTACGTGTGTGTGTGTGTGTGGGGGGGGGGTAGGTGGGTACAAGCGCGCGCGGGCGCGCTGTATGCATTTGAGGGGACTGAGAAAAAAAGATAAAGGACAAGAAGGGAGACTCATACAAGCGAAGGGGAAGAGAGCTGGAAGGGAAAGAAGACCGGGAGACCCGGCTCCTGTACCGCCGTCTCCTTCAAGCCCAAGCCCAAGGCCATGAGCGCGGTGCCGAGCGCCCTGAGGTTCTCCCTGGGCGCCGCCCGCTGGTCCTCACCCGGCGGAGGTTGCGGACGGCCGGCCCCCCGCGATAGCCAGCTGGGTCCCCCGCTTCTCTGTGCGCTCCACCGCCGAGAATGGGGAGACGCGGCTGGGGAGACCCACGCCGGCTGGGCCTTCCGGAGAAGCCAAGCCGGGGGAAGGGCTCGGGCCTCTGGAGGGGACCTGCCGGGATCCCGGAGCGATGCTGGCCCCCGCGAGGCCCCCGGGCCTCTCGACCCCCGCACGCCTCTCCCTTCTCTTGAGCCCACCTCCAGGCCCTCGCACTTGATAAGATAACACGTTTGCCTTGGGGGGTTGGGGGGAATCTGTGACCCTCTCCCCACGTGACAAGGAGTGAACCAACGTTGTCCGCATCTGGCAGTTTCGAATTTGGTTTGACAAGGGGGAAAATCTTGTACCTCTGATGCTAGGTTATTTTTATTTTTGTCTTTTCTGGTATGTGGAAACTCCAGGGAAGTTCTCTGGGTGTAACTGTCTTAACCACCGACATTAACTTGGATCTACTGAGCCCATCTGGGGCCTGTCCCTTGCTCTGGGTCCCCGGGGTGCAAAGCGAGTTGAGGCACAGTGAGGACCCGCAGGGACTTGCCCTGCTTTGAGGAAGCCAGACCCTCACTGCAGTAGAGTGGACCCTGACAGGGAGCAGGGAGAGAGCTCTGGGTGCTCTAGAGGCTCAAGAAGAGGGTGATCCCCTGGAAGGGTGGCACAAGATGGGATGGACAGGAATGCAGGGGAAGATGAGGGGAGAGCAGAGCCCACCAGGTGCTCCAGGTCCTGAGATGGTGAGAAGGGAAGGAGAAGCGGCCAGTGGAGGCCAAGTCTACCTGGCAGTTAGCCTTGAACTCCCAACCTGAGGATCCTGAAGGCAGTGGGGAGATATAAAGCTGCTACATCTTCCATGATAACAAGGCAGGCCATCCATCGGGTGCTCGGAGCAGGGCTCAGGCCCTGTATCCTCTGCACTTGGAGCTCAGAGGCACTCCACACCCTCCAGCCTGAAGCTCCCCACCCAGACCACACTCAATCTATGCAGGCGTGGGGAGTGTGGGAAGCACATGCACTTTCTGTCCCATTTCCAGAACCTGGCCTTGCAGACTTGTCACCTGTAGCCTAGAAGAGCCTCTCCCACACTCAGAAACCCACTGCCTCCTCCAGTGTAAGGTCTTGGCCCAAGGCAGGGTCAGGGGCTTCCTGGTCCACTTTGTCCACGTCACTCTGTAACTGCGTGGAGCATACCCCACCTGGGGACTCACTCTCCAGATTAATCTCTCTGTTCAGCCCATCCCCACCTTCCAGATGAACCTCAGTGGGGAGAGGGGGAGATGCCTAGTGTCTCAAGGATGGCAGGGGAGTGGCTGGAGGGGTAGGACCAAGCCACGGAGGCCTCCGGGACTGGGGACCTGGGGGACCAGGGGCTGAACTCAGCCTCTGCCCTGATCTTCAGTCTTCAGTCTTTTCATTTGTAAAATGGGATCAAGGTGCCACGGAAGGGCTGCTGGCAGAGCTTGGGTGAAATCACAGTTTGTAAACTAAGATCTGTGAAAGTTGGTTCCCGGTCATCTCTCAGTTCAGATTCCAACTTTACTCCGCTGTAGCCTGGGGAGGTGTGTTGACGTCAATGGCAGGGCTCCTTAGGAGCAGGTGATGGTCACGGACTTGATGGGGAGGGGGTGCTCCAGATGGAGGGACTGACTGGAAGGAAAGGGTTTTTAGTTTGGGGTTTTGTTTGACAGTTTTTTTGTTTGTTGTTGTTTGCCTTTAGCTGATACCCAAGGGTGAGCCAGGCCTGGGCAGAGGTCCTTCATTTCTCAAACCTTCACAGTCCCTCAAACAGTATTAGCAGAATAGAGAAATCACAAAAGGAAGGTATCGTCCAACCCTCCCACTCCGTCCTCAAATCTTACGGCAGACACACACCCTTAGAGACCACAGGTAGCTTCTAGAAACCCATTTTAGGAACGAGAACCTGAGGCCAAGAGCAGACAAAGCAAGATCCCACAACCTCAGATCCCTAAGTTTCAGGTGACCAGCACCGCATTGTCTCCATCACCATGCTGTCTTTCTGGACGTCCCCCTCTGCTTAGGGGCCTTGAACAAACGCCCACATCCCTCTGAGGGTCAGTTTCCCCATCTGTAAAATGGGAGTAAGTACTCCTCCCTCCTAGGGTCAGGGAGAGATTAAATGAGATGAAGTCTACCCAAGACCCACTAGGCACAGCTTGCTTCTGCTGCTGCTGCCAAGTCGCTTCAGTTGTGTCCAACTCTGTGCGACCCCATAGACAGCAGCCCACCAGGCTCCCCCATCCCTGGGATTCTCCAGGCAAGAACACTGGAGTGGGTTGCCATTTCCTTCTCCAATGCATGAAAGTGAAAAGTGAAAGTGAAGTCGCTCAGTCGTGTCCAACTCTTAGCGACCCCATGGACTGCAGCCCACCAGGCTCCTCTAGGTCACCTCTAACTGCTCATTCCCTTGTAGCTCAACTGGTAAAGAATCCGCCTGCAATGCAAGAGACCTGGGTTCGATCCCAGGGTTGGGAAGATCCCCTGGAGAAGGGAAAGGCTTCCCATTCCAGTAGTCTGGCCTGGAGAATACCATGAACTGTATAGTCCATGGGGTCTCCAAGAGTCGGACTCGACTGAGCGACTTTCACACTCACAGTTGGTCATTAGGTGGAAGTCATTCCACCTGTTATTCTAAATGCTCCCATATCCCCAGCAATCCAGATTACAGACCTCCTGGTTTACTGTGTAAACCGAAGACATACACAGGCACCATCCTTTTACAAGAATGTTGCCAGCTTGGTTTCACACCAGCCCACCGGCATATCTGCATGTGAACGCGTTCCAAAGTATTTACCAAGCCCCTTCCATTTGTCAGGCCTTGGGCTGGGGGCTGGGGGCTGGGGCCCGGGAGCCAGAGATGACCTTGGATGACTCCGGTAGCTGAGTCTCAGTTGCTCAGTCGTGTCCGACTCTTTGCGACCCCAAGTATGTAGCCCTCCAGGCTCCTCTGTCTATGGGGATTCTCCAGGCAAGAATACTGGAGTGGGTTGCCACGCCCTCCTCCAGGGGATCTTCCCAATCCAGGGGTCGAGTCCAGGTCTCCTGCCCTGCAGGCAGGATTCTTTACCCTCTGAGCCACCAGGGACGCTCAGAGTCTTGCATGGAAGACAGGATTTGTTTGCAGAGTTCTGCCTCCTAAGCGGTCTGATCGCTCACGTTTGGGCGCCAAACGCTGGCATTGCGCATCCCTTCTGGTTTCCGGACCAGGAGCGATGGCTGAAATGCTTTTTTCTTTTCTTTCCGGAGCCTGGCCTCCCACCGCCAGCCCCAGTCCGCCTGGCGCAAGGGCGCCGCTCTCCTTGGCAGCCGGGCGGATTCGCTGCCCGAATGCGCGCAGGAACTCGGAGAAATGGGCAAGGCGAGAACAGGCCAGAAAGGCCCGGGAGGAACCCGCGAAGCCGTGGGAGGTCTGCTTCTTTGCAGCCCCCGCGCCAGCCCTCCCTGGCCCGTTTGGCACAAGCGCCTCCCGGGCCGCCAGGCGGCTGAGCAAAGGCCGGCCCCTCCACGCACCCGGTCTTTTGTGGGAGCGAAACACAAAAGAGAGGGAAAAAAAATACGTCTTCCGTTTCGACGGAGGAGGCCGACAGCGCCAGGACGCCTGGGCCAGCCAGGAACTAACTCCCGGAGCCCGGCCCATTTAGCCCCGGCAAAGGAGCACTCCATTTCGCGGGAAGGGG
Organism: Bos grunniens; assembly: GCF_055505025.1. Lineage (NCBI taxonomy): Eukaryota > Metazoa > Chordata > Mammalia > Artiodactyla > Bovidae > Bos > Bos grunniens. The sequence continues at coordinate 154,910,184 of NC_141165.1, forward strand.
CTGTATGCGCGCGGGTGAGAATCGCGGTGCCAGGGACACTCCCAGGACGCGCACACCAGGCGCCGGGCGCAAGACCTGGACAAGGTCCGGGACGCCCTAGAACCCACAGGAGAGCAAGCGCCAGTGGCGGACTCTAGTTTCTGATTATTCCTGGAGGGGGTGGGAGGACTCAGAGACACACGAGGGAGAGTTTGGCGACCGACCAGCCCCAGGGCTAAAGAAGTCCTGGGGACACTGACCGCCCCCCCGACCCCCCCGAGCAACTCCCTGGCAACTGGAGGATGGGGTCCTCCATGCGGATGTTGGGGAAAGGGTCCACAGCGCTGACCTGCCAGCCCGAGGCGAGCTCCGGGAGTGCGCAGTAAGAACCGCGAGGCGCCGCTGCACCTCCCGGGAACGGCCACCACTGCCTCGGGTCGTTGGCGCGGGGCCGGAGCCCAGAGCATCCTTACGCGCGTCCACGCGGGAATCTGGCGAATAAGCCAGCTCTCCTGACTCCGGACTGTGCCTTCCCAGGCTCTAAACTCGCGCCGTGCCAGGAGGGGCCCCTCGAATTTTGCCCCTGCTTCGGACTCTAGGCTCTGGAGCCAGCGCGTAAAGAACCGCGGATTCGCGTGGACCCGGGCGCAAGGACCGTCGCCGGTGGCAAGCCACGAAAGAAGGAACCGGGGCTCCAGGACACGTGCCACCGGCTGGACTAACCTCAGCGACTGCGACCCAGGCGCGCACTCGTTGCGTCTTCTGGTGTTTGTGAGATACAAACTGGAGAGCTCACAAGTCCACACCCAGGCTGGGGGTCCGCAGAGCATACCCCCCACGAATGTCCTCATTACCGGTGGCCCGGGATGCCCGAAGGAATGGTACTCAAATACCCCAGCTCTGCAATCCCCAGCTCCCCATCCCCACTCCCTGCGTTCTTCCAAGTGACAGATTCGCCTAATTGAACAGTTGTGGGTCATCCTCTGGAACCGTTGGATGACACATCTCCACGCTTCAGTTCTTCATGTTTTAAATACCTATTTAACGGATGGCTGCAGAGCCAGCTGGGAAACAGGCGGATTGAAAAATAACGCCCCAGAAGGCACGAGCTGGGGGCAAGGGGGAGAGCCCGCCTGGCTTTCTGGTGTAGAAGGGACTGGAAGACTTACTCCCAAACTGGGAGCAATAACCTGGGGTTTTGTTGGTTTATTTCTAACTGTGCTGCTTGAAGGTGAATTACTACTAGCCAAGTTTGTTTGTCTGTTGTGTTTTTAAAACCGTGCATACAAATGAAAAGGTCCCAAATAATGCAGATAACCAAGAGGCTGATAACACCCCCTTGGAGAGAGGGCTGGGGCCGAGTCCCTGCGGCTGCAGTGTAAAGCACTACTAGGGTCCTGGATTTGAAGAAACAAACCTGTGTGCTCAAAATATATGGCTGTGAGAAATTCAACTACGATAAAATGTCTGAGGTTGGGGAGACGGGGCCCCTACTATAAAGTAACCACCAGAGCCCCCATCTGCAGTTCAGGCAGAGGTGCACAGTAAAGTCAAGTTTGGGTCCCCCCCACCTCCTGCGTAGGCTTGCTACAGACACAGTCTCTCGATTTTCCCATCTGTAAAATGGGTGGAGGCGTCGGTACCACAGAACTACTTCAGTTGGGCGCTTCTGCAGATCGGATTTAGTTCCTCGGAGGTCAAGGATTTCCAGGTTTGGGAGCCAGGCTGCGACTGGTAAAACGCCATGGATCTCGGCCCCAAAGGGTTGGATCCCGCGGTCTTGGCCCAAGATTGAGACTTCTTTCTGCAGACAAGCCAGCTTTGCCCCTCTACGCCACGGCGTGGTGACCACCACAAAAATGGTGCAGAAAATACCATCCTTTGGTTCCTGATGCTACGAAAGGACGCCTGACCCTGGGCTCAACTCTCCGCCTGCATTAGCGCGGTTTCTCAGTGCAAACGCCTCGTCCCGGTGTCTGCGCCATCGTCAACTTTATGAAGAACATGATTTCTTTCAAAGCCCCGTCCCGGTAGCGGGTCCCCTCTTGCCTTCCCCGCCTTCCTCCTCGCCAGGTCCGGCGCCCAGCTGGGGGCGCTACTGGCCGCTTGCCGAGTTGCAGCCGCCGCCACCTCTTAGAGGCGCGCTTCGAGTGCAAAGAAAGCAGGAGTTTCGTCCCTGGTTATCGTGCACATTTGGGGCTCAAAATGCCCACGTGCTGATGAAACCCACGAAGTGGGAACAGGTGGCGAGAACACACACACACGGGGGTGGGAAGGGAGGAGACTCCAGCCCAGTTCCCGAGTAGCCAGGGTTATCTGCGAAGATCCGAACCCAAGATCTGAACGCCTTGCGCACCGGGTTAATTCGTGCGCACAGCCCCCCGCGCACCTCCTCCCCGAGCCTGACTCTGCGTTCCCGCATTTTAATAGAAATTTGACAGTGTCCCCTCTCTCCCTCGGTCCCAACCGCGGCGCTCTGCACTTCCCCCGCGAGCCCTCCCTCCTCCTCGGGCTTTGCCTCTCAGTCGCCCTCTCGGGGTCCACGCTGCAGTCCCTCCGGTAAGACTCTCCCGGCCGCGGGCGCCCATTGGCTGAGCGCTGGGAGGAGGCGTGTGCCCGGCCCGGCGAGTTTCATTGAGCGGAATTAGCCCGGATGACATCAGCTTCCCACTCCCCCCACCCACCCCCACCCCGGGCCTGCCCAGCTCATTGGCGCGGCGGCCCCTCCAAGACCCGCACATTGTTCCCCGCCCCCGCCGCGGCCACCGCCGCCGTCGCCGCCGCCACCCGGCTATAAAAACCCTCCGAGCGGGGAAAGGTGCGGATGCTCATTATAGACCGACGCGACATCGGCGCCCGGTCCCGGTTCTCTGCCGCAGTCTTGGGGACCGAGCTCCTCTAACCGCATCCGTGGTAAGTGCGCCCGCCCCTCTCAACCCCCCGCCCCAAGCAACTCCAGCCTACACCCCAGGGACAGAGGCCCCTCACTTCGGCTGCGACCCGGGGAGCTCCGCTAAAGTGGATCCAGATCCCTCCCTTGCCCGCCAGTTCTCCCAGCGGTTTCGCTGCCCTGGCCCTTCCCACGGTCACCGCACCATCCCTTTTGCCCCAAAGCGAGAAATTGGGGCCACAATAGCGGTCTTCTGCCCCAGCCCCAGTCAGCTGGACGAGCCCCCAGCCCGCCCCTGGCGCAGCGCGTGGAGTCTGGGCTCCGTGGCGGGCGCTGGCTGCCGGTCTGTGAGCGTGTGTTTGCTGAGCGGTGTCGATGGAGATAAGGTGGATGCGTTTGAGGAACCAAATAAATACTTCTCTATTTAGATCTCCACCCTTCCCAAAGAAAAACCCTCACTTGACACTTTTTCTTAGTGTGTTAGTCGCTCAGTCGTGTCCGACTCATTGCGACCCTATGGACTGTAGCCTGCCAAGCTCCTCTGTCCGTGGCATTTTCCAAGCGAGAATACTGGAGTGGGTTACCATCGCCTTCTCCAGGGGATCTTCCCGTCTGAGTCACCAGGGAAGACCTCATTCCTAACAGAAGGTATAAAAACCGTAGAATGCCACCCTCCCAGAGGAGAGCTCCATCCTCCAGGGATTAAACAACCTGTGGATGAGAGCGGCGGGGAGGCGGTAGGGAGGGAAAGAGCGGTGACTTAAGCTTACCTGCATGCCAAGACCAGAGACAGCGAGGTGGACCCGAAGCGAACGGCCACCAGCGCCTGGACCCCGCGCTGCGGTGCAGGCGGGAGCAGCTTTTCTCTCTCACTGACCCCAGTGCCGCTCGATCTCGATTTCGATCTCCCGTCTCTTTCGTGTTTCTCTCCTCCTCTCTCCGCAGTAGGCGTCCTGGAAGCTCTGAGGACCCAGGGAGGGGAGGACCCCTGGAAGGCTGCGACGATCCCTCGGGGCCATGGACTCGGACGCCAGCCTGGTGTCTAGCCGGCCGTCGTCGCCGGAGCCCGATGACCTTTTCCTGCCGGCCCGGAGCAAGGGCAGTGGGGGCGGCGGCTTCACGGGAGGCACCGTGTCGTCGTCCACGCCGAGCGACTGCCCGCCGGATCTGAGCGCCGAGCTGCGCGGTGCCATGGGCGCGGCGAGCGCGCACCCGGGGGACAAGCTGGGCGGCGGCGGCGGCGGCGGCTTCAAGTCATCCTCGTCCAGCACCTCTTCGTCCACGTCGTCGGCGGCCGCGTCGTCCACCAAGAAGGATAAGAAACAGATGACGGAGCCCGAGCTGCAGCAGCTGCGCCTCAAGATCAACAGCCGCGAGCGCAAGCGGATGCACGACCTCAACATCGCCATGGACGGGCTGCGCGAGGTCATGCCGTACGCGCACGGCCCGTCGGTGCGCAAGCTCTCCAAGATCGCCACATTGCTGCTGGCGCGCAACTACATCCTCATGCTCACCAACTCGCTGGAGGAGATGAAGCGACTGGTGAGCGAGATCTACGGAGGCCACCACGCCGGCTTCCACCCGTCGGCCTGCGGCGGCCTGGCGCACTCGGCGCCCCTGCCCGCCGCCACGGCTCATCCGGCGGCCGCGGCGCACGCGGCGCACCACCCGGCCGTGCACCATCCCATCCTGCCTCCGGCCGCCGCCGCCGCCGCCGCCGCCGCGGCCGCCGCCGCGGTGTCCAGCGCCTCCCTGCCCGGCTCCGGGTTGTCGTCGGTCGGCTCCATTCGGCCCCCTCACGGCCTGCTCAAGTCTCCGGCGGCGGCGGCGGCGGCGGCCCCGCTTGGGGGCGGGGGCGGCAGCGGCGGGGGCACTGGCGGCTTCCAGCACTGGGGCGGTATGCCCTGCCCCTGCAGCATGTGCCAGGTGCCCCCACCGCACCACCACGTGTCGGCCATGGGCGCCGGCAGCCTGCCGCGCCTCACCTCGGACGCCAAGTGAGCGGGCCTGGGGGCAGACACGTTCTGGCGAGCCGGGAGGATGGGAGCCCCGAGGCTGCGTGGGGGGGAAGCCAGGACCGGCCGGCGCTGGGGCCTGGGAACTCAGTCCCAAGCAGGAGCGCCGTTCCGTGAGCTGGGGGTGGGGGGCAAAGGTGAGGACTCCAGTACCCGGGATCCGATGCAGCGGAGGCGTGCGCTGAACCCTGGGCAGTGAGAGGTTGCATTTGCTCTGGGACTTGGTTCAACCCTCTCTGGCTTTTAAACAGCAGCGCTGCTCCCTTGGACATACTTTTATAAGAAGGCGCAGCTACCCGCATCTCGTCTTTCAACCCTCCCTCCCCTCCCCGCCCCCCGTCAGAACCCCAGAGAAGAGGTGATTCTAAAAACTGCTTTCCCTACGAACTCGGCCTCACTCGGCCCGGGCAGCACTTCGTAGTACCGAGGAGGAAGGAAAGGAGGGGAGCGTTGGGGACTTCCTCGCCTCTCCGGGCGGGTAGGAGACTCTGGAGCCGCAGTCCAGAAGCGGCCGTCCGGACTCGCCCTCAAAGGTCCTCCCCTGCCCAGGGCTCGGGCTACGAGTTAGTATTCGGCACCAGAAGCAGTTACGGTCGCGTCCAGTCTCTGTATCTGGATAAACCCACAGCGGTCTCGGGCTGTTTCTCCCTGTCGCTTCTGATTGGTTTGGGTTTGTGGATTTCGAAGGAATCTGTCGACGTTCCTTTTTCAACAGTGCGATCAAGCTTTGTAGACAGTCAGAATAGAACCACTTGTGGATTGTTATAACCTACAACTGTCGACTTTGGGTGCGGGTGGGTTTTTTTAGTTATTTTAAAATAGAATTTCCCTCCCTACCCCTTTTTTCCGTCTCTGAGCACAAAGTGATTTGGTTTCTTACCTGGCTGGGGACAGTCGTTTGGGTACCCGAAGATTTGACAGAACTCAAAGGATGTTGCTGTGAATATAGTTTGGGTTATTTGGGAGTTCTGTTGACTTTTCAGTTTTTTGTTTTTTTTTTTCTCTTTGGGATGTGTAAATAGATCAGTAATGAGGTAAGTGCGTGCTGCTAAGCTGATTGCTCACGTGACTGCCACTTTCCCACCTCCTCCCCAGTCTAAGCCGGGTTTCTTCCATATTGGTTTCTTTTTGCCAGCTTAACACAAATGACAAACTCTTTCCACGTGCTTCCTCCCTCCGCGCGAAGCGCCTCGGCTTGCAGAGTTGCAATATGGGCTTCACAGCGTCGGCCACGTAACATCCCCTCTCCGATCGCTGCCCCTTGCAGAGAGTGTATCATCTGTTTTATTTTTGTAAAAAGATAAAAGTGCTAAATAATATTTATTACTTGTTTGGTTGCAAAAAAAAAAATGAAATAAATGACCGAGTGTTGAGATTTTAAATAAAATTTAGAGTAAGTCGGGTGTTTTCCAGCCTTGTGGGTGGAAGGAGGTGCGGGGAGCCGCCTGGGAAAAGCGGGCGGCCGGACTCCATCCTTCTGGGCTGGATTTGGGGACCGCTCCGCTGGTTTTGTCCTAGAGAAAGATTGAGAGGGTTGTTGGCCCATTTTTCTCCCCCGTAACAAACATTCTCTTTAAAACACGTTCTGAGCACCTCCTCGGCGTGCTCCTCCTCACCTGTTTTTATTTTTATTTTCTGACGCCTAACCCGTAACTCCTTTTCTATTGGGTTGAGAATTAGATTCATTGAAAGTGAATTTTTTTTCCTCCGTGCAAAGTTCGGAGGCCCGAACTTTGGGCCTCCCGGGTGAGACCCGTGTCTCTGGCTGGGAGTCTGGGCGCTTAGGTCCCCGTGTCCTGAAGCGATTCCATTTTCTCTCTGCTGAGGGGCGGTCGTCCACCCGCATCCGTCTGCGGACGAGCGACGCGAGGTCCCCTCGGCCCGGCATCGCCATGTGGTTCCCGCCAGAGGGCTGCGGGCGCTTGTGGCGCGGGTTCCACTAACCCTTCGCTCCCTTCCCTGCTCTACGCACGACCCTCGCCCGGCTCCCTCGCCGACCTTGAACCGCAAAAAGTCAGGTGCTGGGAACTGCCTGCCAGGAGCGAGGCTGTCGCCAGCCGCGCTTTGGTCTAGGGCTTCCTAATCCTGACTCCCGCCTCTGTTTTCTCGCTGCTATCGGGTTCCTCACAATCCAAAATTGCAAGGCAAATTTAGGACGTGGCTCTTAAGAGAGATTTGGGGGTAAAAGGTAAAGAAGCTTCGGCCTTTCCCGATCAAGGAAGAGGAGAGAACGTTTTGCCGCCTTCCAGTCCTCCAGCTCACAGCAGAGCGCGCATCCGGAACGCTGCGAAGTGCGGACGTGGTGGATGGTCCATCGCCCTGGGCGCGCTCGCTCACGATACCTTTGGTGGCCACCGGTGGAAGGTCCCAGAGCCCAGAGCACCTGGGGCGGAGGTTTCCCTGGTTGGAACCCCTTCCCCGCCCCGTTTCTTGAGATCGCCCCGGATCGCCCCTGAGCCGGGCCCACGAAGACTGGGCGTTCAGGAGAGGGAGGTTGGTTCCATCTCCTCGCTCCTGGACACGTAGTTTCTGGGTCCGCCAGCAGATACTGTCAGGCGACTGGCCTAAAAGAGCCGGCGCCCCCCAGGATCAGATGCCTCGTACTGGGCTTCGCTTCTCACCCTCGGCTGGGATGAAGGCCGGGGGGCTGCAGAGGGCGGAATAAAGGGGTCTGGCCCAAACCGCTCCACAGGAATCCACAAAGAGGGTAGGGCAGAATCTAATAGGTTTTGCTTTCAAATCCCAGTTGAAACGAAATTTGTCAAGGATTTAAAACTGGGTCCTTCTCCAGCCGACAAGCCACACAGAGGACCCCACGATGCAGATTGGGTTGAAGGTGGGGGGGCGTCCCTGTCGCAGTGGCAGTCTCAGCTTCCTACACCCACCCCAAGGCTTGGCAGGTGCAGGCGGGGCTGCCCGAGGGATCAATGTATCCGTAGAGGGGCAGTTGTTGAAAGAAATCAAGTCACCCCCCACTTCCCGTCCCCCATGTCCAAGCTCTCGGTTCGTGTCCAGCCACCAGTCAGACTAGACCTCGGGCCCCCAGGAAGGAGGGCCTGAATCCAGCCAGGCTCCGGGCGCTCCCCAGAGCCATCTGCCTAAACTTTGCACCAGCCAGGGATCTGGGCCACCACGTGTGAGAGCCGAGCGCTCTGACGCCGCGCAGGAGGCGCACACTGGCCGGCAGGACCACTCCGGGCAGATGGCTCCTTGCAGAGACTGTCCCTGGTGTGGCGGGAGGCCTGGGTGACGGACTCAGGTCAGCGGTTGGGCTTCGGAGTAGAGAGAGAAAGGAAGTTAAACTCCCACGCTGATGTCCAGGGACAATCTCCGCGCCACCCTCCCCCCACCCCACCCCCCAAACCGCCCCTATACACTGAGAGAGGCAGGCAGGGAGAAGGCGGTATCCTAACAGTTGGACACTGGGCAGTGACTTGGTCCTCGGGGCACTGGCTCCTAGGACCCCCTTCCCTTCATTAGGTTCTCTAGGACCCTGGTCCACAGCTCAGCTTCCCTATCCCCGCACATGGCCCTGGAAGTGTCTCAGCTCTCAGCCTGGGCACCCAGAGACTTCCGTCACCAGCTCCCAAGGTCTTCCAGATTCTCCCCCACCCTCTCCCCTGCCTAAAAACGGACTGATTTGAGGTTTAGGGGGCCTCCTGCGTGGTCTCTGCCCTCCAGGGCACGGTCCTCCCTCCCCTCTCACTTACTGGGCAGGAGACAGAGAAATGAGGAATCCCTGGTTTGATCCTGTGTTGGGGAGCACATGGGAACCCCTGTGGGGGGGGGGGTATCCCATGCCTCCAGCGCCCGTAAAGTTGAACTCTGAATTCTGGCAACTGGAAGTGAGCCAAGGGGCAAAGCAAACCCTCACATCTAAAGGGCATCTCAACTGGAGAATGTGTTCCTGAGATCTCAGCAAGGATGGCTGGAGGAAGACTTAAGTACCAGGGAAATGCATGCAGGCTGGGGCTGGGGCAACCCAGCAAGCATGACCCATCCTCCTCCATCCCAGATGGGAAGGCAGGAGAAGGGGAGGAGCTCCCAGGCCAGGACATTGGATTTTAAAAGCCCCCTAGACACTCTCAGACTGGAGAGCCATCTGTCTGCTATCCCTAGGATAGAACCCAGCTAACAACGAGTCTGAACTCCTTCTATCAAGTAAATACCTTGATGCCCCCTAGAAGTTCATCAAAGGCAAAAAATACCCGCTATATAGGCCTTCCTCTCATTTTAAGTTCCTCTTTTAGTACAGACTTCGGGCCAAATCTGGGCCTCCACACAAGGGCCTCACAGTGCCAGTAAGACTCTTGGGGGTCTCTGACATCAGCCCTACACCCAAAGTCTCTTGACAGGCCCCCTAAGTCTCTGCACACCTTCAAGGGAGGCCAGAATCAGGCCTGGCTGTTCTCAGGGTAAGTGGTTGCTACAGTGAGTCCTACCCTGGCTGGGGAGAGGTGGCTGTGGAATAGTATGGGTCAGCATCCCGTGGCTCAGTTTGGAGGGGGCAGGCAGTGCAACCCCTGGGGTTAAACCCTCCATTCCTGGTCAGAGTAATGGGCCAGCAGGGCGGAGACGGGGCTCACCCCTCATCACTTCCTCCTACCTCAGGGGCTGCCTTGTTGCTACAGGGCCACATGCATTGTGCAGTGGCCAACAGTTGTGGCAGATCCGGGAGCCTGGAGGTGGTGCCCAGCTGCACCCTGGAAGTTCAGGATGCCAATAATAGGCGGAAGAGGCTGGAAGAGGAGGCACCAACATTTACAGAAGGTTAGTCCGTATACCAGACTCCTCCATCCATGGGATTCTCCAGTACTTTTGCCTGGAAAATCCTATGGATGGAGGAGCCTGGTAGGCTCCAGTCCATGGGGTAGCTAAGAGTCGGGCATGACTGAGTGACTTCACTTTCACGCATTGGAGAGGGAAATGGCAACCCACTCCAGTATTCTTGCCTGGAGAACCCCAGGGACAGAGGAGCCTAGTGGGTTGCCGTCTATGGGGTCACACAGAGTCAGACACGACTGAAGCGACTTAGCAGCAGCAGCAGCAGCAGCAGCAGTCCATATAGGGCATCACCCTGAGAGCTGTGGTTGTTATTCATTCAATTCTCCTGGTAACCCTTTGAGGATGGTGCTACTGTTTATTATTATATTTGTTTAATTATTATTTTACAGGTGAGGAAATTGAGGCTCAGCGAGGGTAAATGGCTTGCTCAGGGGAAGACACAGTAAATGGAAGCAGCAAAGTTGTGATCCGGGGGTCTGGCTCCAGATCCCACCTTGGGGAAGTCGCCCCATCCATACCCAGGCCGCCCTAGCCATCTCTCCTCGCCAATCTAGTCTCTAGATTCTGACCTCTTGGGGAATCCTTGGAGCTCCCACACTGCTGCTCACCACCACCCCCACCACCACCCAGGCCCCAGTCCCCAGCCCCCTTAGGTGACACTCCTAGGGCTCTCCCTGTGCGCCTGGACCCCATCTGGCCCCGACGCCCCCATCTGGGCAGCGGGCGGTGCCCAAAGGCTTTAGCAATTAGCCGACTCGGGTGGGTGCGCGCGGCGCGGGCGGCCGCTAATGAGGCGACCGGCGACGCTGAGGTGGACTGGCTGGCGTTCGAGGCGGGACAGCTGCCGCCCGCCGCCTGCCCGCCGCCCGCATCTCCTGCCCAGTGGCGCGGTCCACACCGCTTGCCCCAACAACTTGGAAAGGAATCGCAAACTGAAATGCCTGCAGGGGCCGCAGGACACGCGCGCGGTCCGTGCAAACGACGGGGGTGCGCAAGCTGGGAGAGCGCAGTGTCTTTCCAAGGGACCTCGGGTCCCTTTTTATCACACACTAAGGCCCCCCTCCCGCCCCCGACACCGGGGATGGCGGGTGTGTGGCACGAATTGGCCAGCGGGCTTCCAGTCTGCAACCTCTGAAAGTGATGCGGATGATCAGGACGGCAGATTCGGGTCGTTGGATCTGCTGGGGTCCTCGGGCCTCGAAGCCTCTGGGAACAGAGTTCCTGCGTGATCTCGTGCCTAGCTGTGCGCCGCGGTCCCCTGGCTTCCCGGATCGCGAGCAGGTGGAACGCAGCCAGGGGGGCCCCCGGCCTCGCAGGCACGCCCCTCCGCCCGCCCGCCGGAGCCCCAGCTCGTCCCGCTCCGGCTCGGGTTGAAGCAGCTGCCTGACGCGGCGCGCGGCTTTCCTTTGGAGAGCTTTGAGTCCGGCGGCCGCAGGGCCTCTGAGTACACTAGCTGTGGGAGGGATTGAGAGTACCCCCCTCCACCCCTCCCTGAGAGGGAAACAAGCGGATTTCTCCAGAAGCGCCTGAGTTCATGTGGAGACCAAATACCATCCCTGACCTCCTGACTCGCGCTTACGCACAAGGACTCAGGCACCCCAACGCACGTCCCGGGGTGGGGGGGGGGGGCGGTCACAGGCACACTGGCGAGTCTGGAACCTCGAAGCCTTGGCCTTGGTCTGGAAGTCCTTGAGGCCCCGTGAGACAGCGACGGTTGGCTGGGGACAGCTCGGTTTATCTTCCCCTTCCTCGACTATCCTCGGGAGCCTGGGAATCTGTCCTCTCCCTGGTCCTTCTAGGCCTTGTGGGCTGGCCCACTAATCTTCCCTCTGCGAACCCCTCAGTCCAAACCCGCTCTCTGAGCCCTCAGCTTTCCAGGCTAAAGTCTTGGATCTCCAGCGAGAGCCCGTGGAAGAACAGGACCATGAGCCACTGGCTCCCTCTTCATCCTCAGATCTCTGGGCAGTAGAGGCTGGCCTTGAAGAGCAGAGCTGGAGTGGCCCCTCAGAAGCTCAGTGGGGCCTGAGTTTCCTCTGGCCTCAGTTTCCTCACCTGTAAAATGGAGCCAGGTTGGGTGATCACCAAAGCTCTGTGGGAGGATGAGGCTAGGCTCTGGGTGCCCTGGTCCACGTCTGGGCACAGGTTCCTGGAGCCCCTGGCTGGGAAGGAGAGTGTGATGGGTGAAAACAGTTCCCCTTAGCGTCCTGTGTAGGCAGGGACCAGTGATTCCCATATGGTGCAGTGGTAAAGAACCTGCCTGCCAATGCAGGAGACTCAAGAGATGCAGGTTTGATGCCTGCGTGGGGAAGATTTCCTGGAGGAGGAAATGGCAACCCACTCCAGTATCCTTGCCTGGAGAATCCCATGGACAGAGGAGCCTGGTGGGCTACAGTCTGTGGGGGTGGCCTAGAGTCAGACCGAGCACACAAGCATATAGGGGCTAATGAAATTCACAGCCTCCACTGAAATGGGAGTGTAGACAATTCTAGAAACAACTGCTATTTGGCCTTGACTTTTTGGCTCCCCAGGTAGAAACTGGCTTAGATACCTTTGTATCCAAACTTCTATCTGGACCTGCCTGCTTGATGTAAATGAATGACTGTGGATGGTAAATGGAGGACTCAGGGAAGGAAGAGGTTTCCAGAGTGTGGGGGAAACACGAGTGTGAGAGGCCAGGAAATCATGCACGGATACGTGCCACTGGGGCCCAGGGGCTGGAGGGCAACTTTGATTCTACCCAGACAGACCTCCCATTTGACAGAGAGCTAGGCTATCAGACCTCCCAGCGTGCCTGTCTCTTTTTATGTAAATAGAATAGTTAATAGTAGCACCTCACAACTGTGTTACTGCCAAGAATAAACGAAATGGCTTCCTGCCTGGTTCTAGCTGTGAATGGATGCCCTGAGCCCAGGCGTCTGGCCAGAATGCCACTTCTGCACCCTCACTTGTGAGCCTGGGCCCCCAGGATGCAGCCACCAATATGTAGGTCATGTGTTGGGACAGGCAGGAGTGGGTGGGGGTTGCGGGGGTGTTGATCTAGCACCATGAAGACCATGTTTGGGCAGTTGGGTGTGGGGTCATGGTATGCTCCCATGGTATGGCTCCACCAGCTGTGTGACCTGGAAGAGAGGCCTGGGCTTTTTGAATCTCAGCTTGCTTATCTCTAAAATGGGTGTGGTACTAATACCATTTCCACAGGGCGTCAGGATTGAAAGGGACAAATGGGCCCTGGGCCTGGCATACAGGGCAGGTCCAATAAGCAGAAGAGTCTACCCACCTGGTGGGGTGTCATCTCACTGAATCTTCTGGGAGGTCCTGTGAGGTAGGGCCCCTGTTACTCTGTCACATGACCTGCCCTGCAGCATCTGAAGGGGGCCTGTTTGACCCAGGACCCCAGGAGAGGCCCAGAAGTCCCCTGAGCGTGATATACAGACTCTAGTCACCCCTGCCCTATGCAGGGCAAAGAGGCTTGCCTCACCTCTGCATGCCCCAGGGTGGGTGTTACAGGCCTGTTATGCTGTCCTTGCATTGTCTAATTGCCTTGCACTGGAGCAGGGCCTACATGCTGCATAGAAAACAGAATGTGCGTGTGTGCTAAGTCACTTCAGGTTACGTCTGGCTTTGTGTGACGCTATGGACTGTAGCCCAGCAGGCTCCTCTGTCCGTGGGACTTCCCAGGCAAGAATACTGAAGTTGGTTGCCACGCCCTCCTCCAAGATCGAACCCATGTCTCTTACGTCTCCTACATTGACAGGCAGGTTCTTTACCACTAGTATCCCCTGGGATGCCCAGAAACCAGAATAGAGTCCTTGTAAGGGCGGGAGACCTGGGTTAGATCCCTGGATTCGATCCCTGGGTCGGGAAGATCCCCTGGAGACGGGAAAGGCTACCCACTCCAGTATTCTGGCCTGGAGAATTCCATGGACTGTATGGTTCATGGGGTTACAAAGAGTGGGACACGACTGAGTGACTTTCACAAGGGCAGGAGCTAGGATCAAGGAGGACTAACTGAAGGGAAATTTACCTGTGAAGCTGAGGCCCCACCCTCGAAGTTCTCTGACCCCACCGCCCAGGGCCTGGCCTCTATCCATGCCCCTGGGATGCCCAGTGCAAGTGGTCAGCTGGACAGTGGAGGATCTCCCCTCTCTAGGATTGCGGCTGGGAGCCACAGGGAGAGCTGTGGTGGCCCCTCTGGAGAATGGGACGAGGAGCTCCCCATCACCCTGCTTCTGAGCTCGCCCTGCTATTCAAGCCGGTTCAGCTAGTGAAGACACCCGAGACCTGTGTGGCTCAGCCAGAGAGGAAGGAAGTGATCTAGTGCAGCCCAGACGCTGGTATAAGTTGCAGCAGGGGCAGGAAACTCAGAGAACTGTTGAACCAAAAAAGCCTGGAAGAGACCTCCACCCCTGGGGCTTAGGCTGTCTGTCCCTCTCCCTTCCAGTCTCTCTTCCATCAGGCCCCTCCCACCCAGAGGCAGATCTGGTTGTCTTTACCCCATGTTTGGTGTTTAACCCATCAGTTCCTCTTACCCAGATACTTCTTTTTTTTTTAATTAAAAATTTTTTTTATTGAGAGATAATTGATTTACAATGTATTAGTTCCAAATGTACAGCAAAGTGATTCAGTTACATATATATATGTATTCTTTTTTAGATCCTTTTCCATTATAGCTTATCACAAGATATTGAGTTCCCTGGGCTATACAGCAGGTCCTTGTTGGTTTCAGTCACTTCTTTTGGTTTGTTTTAATTGAAGTGAAATTTCCATAACATGAAATGAGCCATTTTCAACTGAACAATTCAGGGGCATTACAATGTTATACACTCACCACTTCTCTCCAGTGCCAAAACATTTTTTTTTTTTTTTTTTATCACCGCCAGAGTGAAATCCTGCTCATTAACCACTTCCTTTCCCTCCAGCCTCTGGTAACCACTAATCTGCTTTCTGTCTCTATGGATTTACCTACTCAGGACATTTCATATAAATGGAAACATGCAATATGTCGCTTTTGCATCTGTTTTGTTTTTCACTCAGCATAATGATTTTGAGGTTTATCCATCGCATTGCATGTGCTTCACTCCTTTTCAAAGTTGAATAATATTCCATTGTGAGCTTCCCTGGTGGCTCAGCAGTAAAGAACCCGCCTGCCATTGCAGGAGACATGGGTTCAATCCCGGGGTTGGAAAGGTCCCCTGGAGAAGGAAATGGCAGCCTACTCCAGTATTCTTGCCTGGGAAATCCCGTGGACAGAAGAGCCTGGCAGGCCACAGTCCAAGGGGTTGCAAAAGAATCTAACATGATTTGGCAACTAACCAACGACAATATTCCATTGTATAGATGTACTGCATTTTGCTTATCCATTCATCTGTCAGACCTTCCCTGGTGGCTCAGACAGTAAAGTGTCTGCCTACAATGCGGGAGACCTGGGTTGAATCCCTGGGTGGGGAAGATCTCCTGGAGAAGAAAATGGCAACCCCCTCCAGTATTCTTGCCTGGAAAATCCCATGGATGGAGGAGACTGGTGGGCTATAGTCCATGGGGTTGCAAAGAGTTGGACAGGACTGAGTGACTTCACTTTCACTTTTCTTTCTTTTTCATTCATCTGTTAATAGTCTCACTTACTCCTGAGTAATGCCCAGGTCACTGCATGTGACCTTCCATGGTGAAAAGAAACCTGGGCTAGGAGTTAAAAATCTAGAGCAGGCTGGGTGCCCTAAGGCAAGTTGCTTGATCTTTCTGGGCTTCAATCTACTCATCTATTACATAACAGAAATTGAAAAGTTTGGCAAGGCCCATTCCAAGTTAAGGTCCTCTGTGACTTTCCACAACTCTGACATTCTCCCTGCCAGTTGTAGAAAGAAGCCCCGTGTCTTTCCTGCCAGCCACAACCCTGTGTCAAGGACCCCATTCAAAAGAAAGCCCTGGGACTTGACAGGCACCTCCAGTGGATCAGGTCCCTCTAACAAGTCTGTACCTTTGGGTCTTAGAGAGGCCAAATCTTACTGAGAAGCCTGGCTGAACACTGAAGTGGGCAGTGTTTTGTGAGTTATTCCCTTATTAAACATCCAGCCAGACTCTCATCAGTTTACCTACTCAGGACATTTCATATAAATGGAAACATGCAATATGTCGCTTTTGCATCAGTTTTGTTTTTCACTC
Source organism: Bos grunniens (assembly GCF_055505025.1). NCBI lineage: Eukaryota > Metazoa > Chordata > Mammalia > Artiodactyla > Bovidae > Bos > Bos grunniens. The sequence continues at coordinate 154,926,012 of NC_141165.1, forward strand.
AGCACAATGACTTTAAGGTTTATCCATCCTGTTGCATGTGTCAAGTCACCCAGTGCAATCTGTGACTTGGTGATGAGATGGCCAGCTTACTTGTCGCATGTACAGGACCTCGTTGTGATATAGATAAGAGTCACATTTTAAGAAGTGGACATTGAACTAGATCATCAGGATTCAACATAAATTGGGGGAGTGTACAAATTGATATCCTGACTCCTGTAATCCCCATCTTTCATTCAACACACATTCACTACCCTTCATCCCATCTCCTGCTTTGGGTAAGTTGGAAATATATGGAAACAAAAGTTAAGAAACATGGTCTTTCTTAGCATTTCAGAGCTTTGAGACCTACTTAATTGGAGTCAACTGATTCCAATTGGTTGGTCAACTGACTTTTTCTAATTAGAATTGAACTTGGAGGAGCAGGGGGCTATAATGTAGGGGAGGTACCATTATCCAAGGATGTTGTACATTCTCTTGGGAATATGGAAGCGCTGTCAATTGAGATAGTAATATCACCTCCCTCCTTTTTAATACTCCAGCCTTCCCTGGGCACTTTCAATCCCCTTACTTGGCTCACTTTTCTTTCCTTCTTGCTATATTTTTAAAAATTTCTTAGTTTTGTTGTTTCTTGTCTGTCTTCCCCAGCAGAACATAAGCTCCACAAGGCAAGGATGTTTTCCATCCTGATCACTGATATAGAACAGTGCCCAGCACATGGTAAGAGGTCAATGAACAGTGGTTGAATGAATGAATGAGTGAATGCATGGAATGGATACACATGGAGGATTTTTGCCACCAAGCCCTTTCCTAACTAGAGCAGAAACTTCACTGGGACTCCCACACAAGAAAACACCAGCAGAACCTGATGCTGTGAAAAGTGCATGGTTGAACTCTGCAGTCCCCAAAGTGTTTTTTAAAACATCAACCAAGTCCTGGAGGCTGGTCTTGGATTGGACTTGAGACGAGAGGCAAATTAGGAGTTTCCTGAAGTAACCTGTTAGTCAGGATCAACAAATAAAGCTATAACATCTTAAAAACTTACTAAAGCTGTAACACTTAACAAACTTACTAACACTGTACCGTTCTCCACTTCTTCATTGAGTCCTTTGGTTAGTTTTTGAGCATAATTAGGATCCAGACCGTGAGGCCTCATCTGTGCTGTGCTCAGTGGCTCAGTCGTGTCCGACCCTTTGCGACCCTGTGTCCGGCTGTAGCCTCCCAGGCTCCTCTGTCCACAGGGATTCTCCAGGCAAGAATACTGGAGTGGGTTGCCATTTCCTCCTCCAGGGGAACTTTCCAACCCAGGGATCGAATCCATTGCAGCTGCATTTCGAGCAGATTCTTTACCAGCTGAGCCACCAGGGAAGCCCATGAATGCTGGAGTGGATAGCCTATCCCTTCTCCAGGAAATCTTCCTGACCCAGGAGTCAAACCGGGGTCTCCTGCATTGCAGGCAGATTCTTTACCAGCCCTGAAGCCTCAGACTGACCTTTAAATTAAGTGGATTCATAGTCAAACAGTTGGTCCTAATCTTTTGGGAGACAAACTCCTTGGGTTAAAAAGAAGTGAAAAAAAGGCCAAAAATTCAGTTTGATGTATCTGTCCAGTGGGAGCATATCTGAAAGAGGAAAAAGATTTCCTGGTACCTTAGCAGCTCCTGAAACCATCCACATCCAAGGGTGGGAGGGGTGGCTGCAGCTTTTCAATTCAGTCAGTGTAAACCTTCACATTACATGTCCCAAGGGGGGAAAACAAAACAAAACAAAACTTCTCAGTGGTTGTATTTATCCCGAATGCAAAAACCGGCCTCTTTGTTGAGGTCGGCTGAACCAACTCGCCCGGAGAACAATGTCCAGTCTGCTGGCGGGCCGTGTGCTAATGTGCTCATACATTACAGGCCGCAGCAGATGGCTGTGAGCGCACCCGGGCAGCGCCTGCCCGGGTCAGGACGCCGCGCCCAGAGCCTGCTTCCCAGTTCTGTCCGGTTACAAAACACCGCTCCTCTTTGGAGAGATGATGGCTGTCTAAAGGAGCCAGGCTGGGCCCCTTCTGCAATGCAGGGCTCGATGGGAGGGCAAAGGTGCAAAGGAATCATTGTTGGGGGGCGGGGTGTTGTTGGTTTGTGTGAACCATGTTGTAGATTGGAAAAGTATTTTCATATGATTGACAGTCAGAAGAAGGGAGACACATGCTGTATTGTTCCAACGCGTTAGCTCGTGGGTACTGCTCACATTTCTCCTCTTCTACATCCAGGATTTGGCATTTGAGGTATAGTTCTAATTTTTCTCCCCTTCCCTCTGAGAAGTCTCCTTCCCCACATGCCAGTGAACCACTGAGGAGAGAGAGTAACCTACTTTCTAAAACAAAAACAAAAGCCAGTTCAGTTGCTCAGTTGTTTCCGACTCTTTGCAACCCCATGGACTGCAGCACGCCAGGCCTCCCTATCCATCACCAACTCCCGGAGCTTGCTCACACCCATGTCCATTGAGTCGGTGATGCATCCAACTATTTCATCCTCTGTCTCCCCCTTCTCCTCCTGCCTTCAGTGTTTCCCAGCATCAGGGTCTTTTCCAATGAGTCAGTTCTTCGCATCAGGTGGCCAAAGTGTTGGAGCTTCAAATTCAGCAGACAAAACCCAGCTTTCTTGCAACTGGGCTTCCCTGGTGGCTCAGATGGTGAAGAATCTGCCTGCAATACAGGAGACCTGGGTTCAATCCCTGGGTTGGGAAGACCCTCTGGAGAAGGGAATGGCAACCCACTCCAGTACTCTTGCCTGGAGAATTCCATGGACAGAAGAACCTGATGTGCGACAGTCCATGGGGTTGCAAAGAGTCAGACATGACTGAGCAACTAACACTTTCACTTTTCTTGCAACTACACAGAAGAGTCCAAAGAAATCCCTCTGGAAACATAGCTAAGTGGGGTGCACCTGGCCTCCTCTAATTCCATGCCTGCCTCTCTATCACTGAGAAGGAAACCCACAGAAGCCACCATGTTCACTCTTTCCACCCTCACCTTGAAGTGAAGGCTTGAGCAGTTTGGGCTGCGCCTTCATCTTGAGGCTCACGGTTTCCAGGAGAGGAGGCAGGACCCTCATTGACTGTTTTTGTCTCCCCGTCCGTGAAGCCAGGCCGAGCAGTCGAGCCAGCACTGCACCCCCTCTCCTGCCCGTGTCCCCAGGGCTGGGCACCAGGACTCACCCTGGGCCAAGCCTCCCGTGATGAAGGCTTCGGTCGTGTTCAACTCTTTGCGACCCCATAGACTGTAGCCCACTAAGCTCCTCTGTCCATGGGATTCTCCAGGCTAGAATACTGGTGTGGGTTGCCATTTCCTTCTCCCAGGGATCTTCCTGACCCAGGGATTGAACCCACATCTCTTATGTCTCTGGCATTGGCAGGTGGGTTCTTTATCACTAAGCCATCTGGGAAGCCTGAAAGCAGCCCATGGAGGCAGTATCTCAGATTCACCCCAGCTCTACACAGGGGCAGAGAAGCACCCACAGGGACAGAAAGAGCCAGAAAGGACTCCAAACTGCACTCCTCTGACTCTCTGAAAGAGAAAGGCAGGCTTACCCTTGCCTTTTGGTCTTCAAAATTGGTCTACTCTTCATGGTGTTCATGGGGGGAGACCCAGGGAGCTGGCAAGCACCCCAGTCTCTCCCCACCAGCTGCCGGTGGCACTCAGCATTCCTCCTGCTACTGCCAATGTCTGGAAAAGTGTGGTGTCTCGGGGAAGCCCTATAAAAACACCCATTGCCTGGAGAGAAGACAGGGCAAGCTGTGAGCAGAGGTCAGTCAGATGAACCTATTTGCAGGGCAGGAATAGAGACACAGACACACGTGGAGGACACGGGAAGCAGAAAGGAGAGGGCGGGGCACGTTGAGAGAGCAGCACTGCCGTATATACACGACCGCGAGTGACATGGACAGCCAGCGGGAGGCTGCTGTATGGCACAGGGAGCTCAGCTCAGGGCTCTGTGATGACCTAGAGGGGTGGGGTGGGGGGATACGGGAGGGAGGTCCTAGGGAAGGGACACGGGTATGCATATAGCTGGTCCACTTGGTTGTACAGCAGAAACTAACACAGCGTTTCAAAGCGACCATGCACGTGTGCTAAGTCTTTCGCTTTCCTGTTGTTTCTTTTCTCTCTTTTTTCTCACCATATTTAAAATTGTCCGTTTTCAAATTAACTTTTCACTTTGGAATGTGTTTTATGTCACAGAGACGTTGCCATGATACGAAGTGAAGGAAGCGAGAGGCTCAGTCTTTCAGTTGTGTCCAATCTCTGCGACCCCACACACTACTGTTGTCTTCCAGGCTCCTCTGGCCGTGGGATTCTCCAGGCAAGAATACTGGAGTTGCTATTCCTTCTCCAGGGCATCTTCCCGATGCAGGGATCGAACCTGGGTCTCCTGCATTGCAGGAGGATTCTTTACCGACCGAGCCACCTGGGAAGCCACCATGATGTAGCACAGGGGACTCCCATATACCCTTCTGGCAGCTTCCCCTAGAATATATGACATAACCTTGGAGCATTTGGCACAACTACGAAATTAACACTGTTACCCTGATATTAGCTGAACTACAGATTCTGGTTAGATTTTACCAGTTTTTCCATTAGCATCTCTTGTTGGTTCCAGAGAAGAGTGGAGGGTATACAATCCATGATACCACATTGCATTGAGTTTGTCTTTATATTTAAGAGTGTTGAACAAAGACTCGCTCAATGAAATTCTAGATATTGCTCCTATAGAACATGTGATACAAAAAATCCACTGCTGTGAAAAATGGACACAGAGAAAGCTAATGATCTCTGGATTAAGTTTTGGTGGAAGGAGATTTATGAGATTAAGGGGAAATCAGGTGAGCATGGTACGCTGGGAGGAAGTATTAGAATCAATGAGAATGGAAAGGACTGAACATCCTAAGGGACCACATAATTAGAGCACAACAGATAACGATTCCCCTGGAAAATAAAAGGATGCAGGGAAGAAGAAGTGCCATAAGGACTGCTCAGAGCAGGGAAGGACCTGTTTTGCAAAGTGACGACAGACTCTTCCTCTTTTTTAAAAAACAACTTCTTATTTCATAGGAGTACAGTTGATTAACAATGCTGTGATGATTTAAGTGCTACAGCAAAGAGATTCAGTTATACAGATACATGTATGATTCTTTTTCAAATTCTTTTCCCATTTAGGTTATTACAGAGTATTGAGTGATGTTCCCTGTTCTAAAACCTTGTTGGTTTCCCATTTTTTAAATTGGGATATCGTTGCAACCATGGGGTCACAAAGAGTCAGACATGACTGAGCAGTTGAACTGAATTGAACTGATAGCTGCTTTGGGGCTTCTGTGGTGGCTCAGATGGTAAAGAATCTCTCTGCAATGCGGGAGACCCAGGTTCAATCCCTGGGTCGGAAAGATCCCCTGGAGAAGGGAAGGGCAACCATTCCAGTATTCTTGCCTGGAGATAGAGAAGCCTGGAGGGCTACAGTCCATGGGGTCGCAAAGAGTTGGACATGACAGAGACTAACGCACTGATGGTTGCTTTACAATGTTGTGTTGGTTTTTGTTGTATAACGAAGTGCATCAGTCATATGTGTACCTATGTTCCCTCCCTCTTGGCCTTCCCGCACCCTTCTAGGTCATCACAGAGCACCAGCCTGAGCTCCCTGTGCTATAATGCAGTGTGTGCAAGTCAAACCCAAAGAGAACCTCCCTCTTAAAATCTTCTTAGCAGAAGTCTAATTTCCATTGTGACTTATGCTGCTGAGTGATGAAGAGTTTACCAGGGGAAATGCGAGAGGAGAAAACAGAGATAGGAGTCTATGTGTGGATCCGTCTAGATGCCGTAGAAGAATCACGCCTATTTCAGATGCCAGCAAAGCCTCACTTCTGTAATTAGAGGGAGCCTGGTTGCTTTTATATCAAATCTGCGCCATAAACCTCCAGACTCCACTTTATCAGAATCACTGGATAAGGAACCTTTACTTAAAGGCACCACCAGCACACCTATCTGAATCACTGAGGAGTTCAGAACGATTTCTGCCAGAAAATAAGGAACAAGCACTGGATTTAGGCATGTTCAAGAGGCCATGCAGCTTAGGTCTCTCTGCACACCTCTTAAGCAGGCTTCCACCTGTCCCCACCACGTCAACATTAATACTGGCATTACTGTGATTTTTTTAAAGGGCCATGAAACGATATTGGAGAAGAGGAGAGAGATCAGGAGACTGAAAAACAAGGAAACACGATACACTGGAAGCAGACTTTCTCCATCTGGCATGTGGCGCTGCTCTGCCCCCAGCCCCCGCCCTCGATTCCTCCCCTCACCCCCAACACTCCCAACTCTATCTCTGCTTTTCTCCGTATGTAAGTTCCTAATTTGGAGTATTCATTCCTTTTTCTTTTTTTTTTTCTGAGACGGAAGAGTCTACTTAACAATGGGTAAGAAAAGCATGACTCTTACCAGGAGAATGGATGTCACAGTTTTTTCCAAATCAGGGCAGAGAGGTGCCAAGAACACATATCACTGGAGAAATTTAACAAGCTGTGGAACAAACCTAACCTTTTAGGCTAATGGAAATCACAAGGAATAAATGTACAGGAGATTTGCATGAAGGTGACTAAAATGAATAAATTCGAACACACCCCACTGGAAAGATCAAAGAGCAGATGCTAACTTAGCTGAACTGACAATAAGCAAAGTGATGATTAGCTGCGCTGTGATGGCTCGCTGACCCAGCCGACACATCAGAGAGTGGTCCAGCTGAAGTCAGTAACCATGGTGTCAGGGCGGCTGGGAGACAAGGATCGCCCAACGAGGAGCACGCCCTTCCGGGAAGGCCAGCTAGAGGGAGAATGGGCTGTGCCATTGCACCGAGTCATGTTGTTCCACTGATGCATCACGGTGATTGAGGAGGTGGAGAAAGCAAGAACAGACCAGTGATCTGAAAGGTGTGGAAGACTTCAGGAAGGACAGCGCACTTAAACTGGCCCTGAAAGATGGATCCAACTTGAGCATGGGGTTGGGGGATGTTAAAACTTAGTCCACCCTGGGGTTTATTCTGCCAAGAGAACTTTGGCATCCTTCCAACTGTGAGAGAGAGACATCAACTTGTAGTAATGAGTAAAACCAAGTGGGTGTTTTGTTTGTTCATTCTTAAAACATCCACTGTGGGCTTCCCCAGTGTCTAAGTGGTAAAGACTCTGCCTGCAATACAAGAGGGGCAAGTTCCATCCCTGAGTCAGGAAGATCTCATGGAGGAGGGCATGGCGACCCACTCCAGTACTCTTGCCTGAAGAATCCCATGGATAGAGGAGGCTGGTGGGCTACAGTTCATAGAGTGGCAAAGAGTCGGCTATGACTGAAGTGACTTAGCATGCATGCCCGCAACATCCATAGCAGGCTTTGACCCCAAACCTACTGAGTCAGCATCTTTGGGGGCGGGGGCCAGGGATGTGTGTGTTTGTAATCACCAGGTGATTCTGACTCAGTGAGCTATTCCAATGAGCCCACCTCAAAGACAAGAAACTGAGGCCCAGACAAAGGAGGGAATTGGCCCACAGGACTCAGAGTGAATTGCTTTAACAGGTGAATTCCCAAGCATTCTCCCCTAGCCCTTCTGCCCTAGTGCCATGCTTGAAAACCCCATGACAGTGGCAAGCAAGTGTGACCCTAACATCTCCTGGGCCAGGTCCTGACTCCTCACTGGGTGCCAGAGGGTCTGTGTATTGAAGCTTCCGTGCCTTGCAGTTGCTTCTTCGCTAACAACCCCCTCACCTGGAGGAAAAAGAAGCAGCTTCTTGATCCACATTTGGAATTGGACCACTTGTCCCTAGAGAGCTGGGGGAGGGTAAAAACAAAATTGGTGATGTTGCCTTTTTTTTTTGCTTTTTTGCTTTGCCTTTGACCTCAATCTCAGACGCTTCCCCAGCTGCAGACATACCATCTCTGAGTAAGTAAGCACACTCCCTAACCCCTCAGCCCAAACCTCATTCCCCCCAGACTCATCCTGGACATTCCTTGCAAAGGCTTTTAGGCTCTTTTCTCATTTTTAAAAAAGGATGTGAATGAGCATGCAAGTCCTGCTCTGTCTTAGACAAAACAAATAGGTTCATGTTCTTAAATAATGGTGCATCTCCCCATTTCTCTCATAATTTACCATCTGACCCCACCTCCAGATTTCCTTCCAGATGTCTTTGAATCCCTAAGCCAGACCACTGTCAGGTTCTGTCCTCCTGCAACACTTCCTCCCATGAGGCTTTGCAGCTCCTGCCAGCCCTGCCCGACCTGTTGCCCAACCATCTTCCTCATCTAGCACCCTAGCGGGCAGCACTCAGATCAACCCTCAGCTGCTTTTAAACCACTCTGACATTTTTGCTGGATGCCCCACCCTCCACCTCAGTCCTCCCTGGGTTTTTCTGTTTCCCAAGAGAGTCTTTTAGCTCTCCTTCCAAAGGTGGATCCTCCCAGGCCAGGGGTTTCTGGCTACCTGGCCGTGTGCACACCCCCGGCCCTCCCCTCCCTGTCCTCTGCACCCTGCCCCGACACCCCATCAACTTTGCTTTGAAGGATGCTCTCTGGCAGGGGGCTGAGGCCACTGGCATAAGTGGGGTTTAGGGATTACATGATTTCATTTATTTTTCCCCCTCCTCATTAATACTGAAAAGCCTTTCAGTGACTCATTTGTTCACCAAATATTTACGAAGCACCTGCTGTATATCAGACACCGAACTAAGCTCTGGGAGAGCTGAGAGGTTGCAAAGACGCTGTTCAATATGAAGGCTTAGAGATTATTTAGCAATCAAATCCAGAGTTGCCCTTCCCTGGTGGTCTAGTGGTTAAGACTATACTCTCACTGTAGGGGGCATGGGTTCAAAAAAAAAGAAGAAATGGATCAAAGAATCCAAGTGATTCAAAAGTCTCCCCCCCGCCACCCCACCACACACACACACACCTTTTTTTTTTGGTAAGTGGATAGTTATCAGGAGACAGCAAAAATCATGTCACAAAATTTGTATGGGGCCCAGGGACTTGGTCGGGTCATACACAAAGTCTTAGTTGCACAGCTTAGTGTGGTCCCATTCATTTAAGGATGTTTATTAAGGACCTCCTGAGTTTGACGATCTTTCCTTTTCAGATGCCCGCAACCATGACTGTGGAGTTGTGTTGCTGCTGTGGTTCAGTCGCCAGGTTGCATTCAACTCTTTGCAACCCCACAGACTGCAGCATGCCGGGCTTCCCTGTCCTTCACTATCTCCTGGAGTTTGCTCAGATTCAAGTCCACTGAGTCATTGATGTCTCATCCTCTGCTGCCTGCTTCTCCCTTCGCCTTTGCTGAACAGGCGCAAAACTGTTCTGGCAATCAGTTGTACAACAATATATATATATAATTAACACCACTGAACTGTACACCTAAAAGTGGTTTAGATCTTATGTTTGGTGTTTTTTAGCACAATTTAAAAAGAAAGCCTGACAGATCTCTTGCAATATCCTCCTCTGAGGAAAACCAGCTATTTCCCCATGGACAGTGGTTCATGGGCAGGACCAGATGGGACCCTGGCCCTGCAGGAGAAACTCATGGTGGGTGTGGGGGCAGACCAGGGTCCAAGGATGAGGAGGCATCTTCATCTGTTTTGGGTTGTAGGGACACAGCAAATGAGGGACAGACAAGCCACAAGTCGCCACACCCCACCTGCTCCACCGGGCAAAACCCAACGGCAGCCAGGGCTCTCAGCAACTGGGAGAATGCTACTCAAGGCTTCTATTTCTCATTTTTCTAGGGAAGGCAGGAATTTTCCATCTCTGCTTTCTCTCCAGAATTCTGACTGATTCATCAAATGCATAATTCTTTACAGAGCTCATTCTCTGAACTGATAGAATCATGAATGAAAAGGGAAAGAAAAAAGCAGCTTTACACTTGGAAATACAAAAGCACAAAAACGCCTTTAGAACCCAAGTGCTAGTGTTGGAGGCCTGCTCTGCTCTTTAAACGGGCTTCCCAGGTGGATCAGTGGTAAAGAATCTACCTGCCAATGCAGGAGACTTGAGTTCGATCCCTGGGTTGGTAGGGTCCCTTGGAGAAGGAAACGGCAACCCACTCCAATACTCTTGCCTGGAGAATTCCATGGACAGAGGAGCCTGGAAGACTCCAATCCGTGGGGTCCAAAAAGAGTCGGACATGACTGAATAACTGAGCATGCATGTTCTCTTCAAGTTCACCTGGCCAGGATGAACAAAATAAATTTGAAATAGTTTTTCACTTCATTTCATCTTGACTGAGTATCTCTGGACTCATGGGCTGTATAAAATTTGGATTTAACGTCACCTCTTCTTTCCTTGTCCTCTTTTCCTCTTTTCCTTATAGAGGACTAAAAGCGTCCTTGGCAGGGCCAGTTTCATGGGTGTGGGACCCCTGCAGTCACTCACCCAAGTTCTGATGCTCAGTAGAGTTCTGTGGTTGGTTTAATGTTCTGCTGTCACCCAGAAATCCCTAATAATGATTTTTAAATGAGGGAACCCATATTTTCATTTTGTACTGGGCCCTGCAACTTAGGTAGCCTGTCCTTCTCCTGATGAAAAACTCTTTGACATGGTTTTCACAGTTTCTCCTACTCCAGCCAAGGAACTTCTTACAGTGTCCCCACTTCCATCAGAGTTCCTTCTTGGCCATGACAGTAGAAGGAAAGGTAATTTCTTAGGTCCAAAACCAAGATAAGGGGCTTCCTAGGTGGCTCAGCAGTAAAGAATCCACCTGCCAATGCAGGAGACATGGGTTCCATCCCTGGGTTGGGAAGATCCCCTGGAGGAGGAAACAGCAACCCAGTCCAATATTCTTGCCTGGAAAATCCCATGGACAGAGGAGCCTGGTGGGCTACAGTCCATGGGGCCACAAAGAGTCAGACACGACTAAACAGCAGCAACAAAACCAAGACAAGGGCTTTTTTCCCTGTTAAAAATTACAGTCCATTTTAAAGTAGCAACACAAGTCCTAAGTAAGGGATATAGGACTTCAGTTTGAGGTACTAAAATGATTTGACTTTAAAGAAAGGAAAATTTCCTTGTGGGTCCCACATATACTAAAGTAATGGAAGGGAAGACCAACTTAAGAAAAACATATTCCCTTCTTAAGCTCAAAGATTTTGGCTCTCATGGAACACATGCAAACATTTCTGTTAATATTGAGCAAAATACAACTCCCACCCTTAAGGTCCTAACTTATTCATGAAAAACAATCATTGCAAGTTACACTGAACATTGTAATTACCCAACCAATATATACCAGGAGCTTTCTACCCTGCCCACCCCCCCAGCCCACGACCCTATTCCCAGTTAAAATAGGAGTTAAAATATTTAAAAATAAATATTTAAATGGGCTCTAAACTATTCCTGTGAAAATGGCATTTGCTGTGTTTCTTTAAGGGGTGTGGGATCTAAATCAATTCTAATATATGTCGAATATATTCATTACCGTGCCCTGAAAGCAAATTCCCATTTTGTGGTTCTCAGCGGAGAGTGACAGAGCCTTGTTTGTGACAGCCCCGGGCATAAGCAATCATTGTGTAGCTTAATTAGATATTCCCTGTGCTGGTGTGAGGGGCATATGTCTATTCACTGTAACAAACGCTGAGAACGGCTGGGCGCTTCCAGGCTCCTGCGATATGCAGATAAAGGCAGCACAAGTGCGAGCTCTCCCAAGGACCCGCGGGCCCAGCCGGCCCCCGCACGCCTGGCCCGCATTCACCGATTGGTTCCAGTTTATTAACAGCCTATGAACTTCTCATCAGCTCCCGGACCGGTCAGGACTGTCCCCTGCAACTGCCAGACCCAGAGCTGCCTCTCCGCTCCTGGGAAAAGGGTCTGGGTGTGCCGTGCCAGACGCACAGTGGTTTTCCACACAATGAACGATGTGCAAACGTCGTTCATTTTTCAAGTCAAATGTGAAAAAGCAGATCCACCAGGAGGCAGCTGCAAGGCCACTCCACGGGGAACCAGCAAGTCTGAGCTCACCTAGACTTGGCGAATTTTAAAATGAACTTCTCATTGGCTCCTGGACCGGTCAGGACTGTCACCTGCCACTGCCAGACCCAGAGCAGCTTCTCAGCTCCTGGGAAACTGGGTGGGTCTGGGTGTGCCATGGTTTTCCACACAATGAACGATGTGCAAACATCGTTCAAGTCAAATGTGAAAAAGCAGATCCACCAGGAGGCAGTTCCAGCTGCAAAGGCCACTCCACAAGGAACCAGCAAGTCTGAGCTCACCTAGACTTGGCGAATTTTAAAGCAACTTAAGTTCTTCAGTCAGTTCAGTTCAGTCGCTCAGTCGTGTCTGACTCTTTGCGACCCCATGAATCGCAGCACGCCAGGCCTCCCTGTCCATCACCAACTCCCGGAGTTCACTTAGACTCACGTCCATCGAGTCAGTGATGCCATCCAGCCATCTCATCCTCTGTCGTCCCCTTCTCCTCCTGCCCCCAATCCCTCCCACCATCAGAGTCTTTTTCAATGAGTCAACTCTTCGAATGAGGTGGCCAAATGAGTTTCAGCTTGAGCATCATTCCTTCCAAAGAAATCCCAGGGCTGATCTCCTTCAGAATGGACTGGTTGGATCTCCTTGCAGTCCAAGGGACTCTCAAGAGTCTTCTCCAACACCACAGTTCAAAAGCATCAATTCTTTGGCGCTCAGCCTTCTTCACAGTCCAACTCTCACATCCATATATGACCACAGGGAAAACCATAGCCTTGACTAGACGGACCTTTGTTGGCAGAGTAATGTCTCTGCTTTTGAATATGCTATCTAGGTTGGTCATAACTTTCCTTCCAAGGAGTAAGCGTCTTTTAATTTCATGGCTACAGTCACCATCTGCAGTGATTTTGCATCGAATTAAAAAGCAGAGACATTACTTTGCCAACAAAGGTCCATAGTCAAAGCTATGGCTTCTCCAGTAGTCAGGTATGGATGTGAGAGTATGACCATAAATAAGGCTGAGTGCTGAAGAATTGATGCTTTTGAACTGTGGTGTTGGAGAAGACTCTTGAGAGTCTCTTGGACTGCAAGGAGATCCAACCAGTCCATCCTAAAGGAAATCAGTCCTGAATATTCATTGGAAGGACTGATGCTGAAGCTGAAACTCCAGTGCTTTGGCCACCTGATGCAAAGAGCTGACTCATTTGAAAAGACCCTGATGTTGGGAAAGGTTGAAGGCATGAGGAGAAGGGGGCAACAGAGAATGAGACGGTTGGATGGCATCATTGACTCAGTGGGCATGAGTTTGAGCAGGCTCTGGGAGATGGTGAAGGACAGGGATGCCAGTAGGATACGACTGAACGACTAAACAACAACCATGTTTAAATATCATTACAAAATTGGACCTAGAGATGATCATACTAAGTGAAGAAAGTCAGGCTGAGAGAGACAAATAGGACATGCTATCACTTAGTGTGGAGTCCAAAAAACAATGGAAATGAACTTATTTATAAAATAGAAATAGACTCACTGATACAGAAAACAAACTTACTGTTAGCAAAGGGGAAAAGGGAGGGTGAGGAATAAATTAGGAGTACTGGATTCACAGATCCACACTACTGTATATTAAATGGATAAGCAATAAGGATGTACTATATACCAAAGGGAATGGTGTTCAATAGCTTATAATAATCAGTAATGGAAAAGAATATATATATCCTAATGTATTATAATATGTAACTGAATCAATTTGCTGTACACCTGATTAACACAATACTGTAAACCAACTATGGTTCAAAAAAAGAAGAAAAAAATATATATATCACTTCAAAGATGAAAAAATATATATATCCCTTCAAACTAATGTGGATAGGGGACAGTACTACGTGGAGGAAAGTCAGCCCAGGTCTTACCTTCTCTTTGGGAAAGGTAGAAAAAGGCAATGAGGGACAGAAGCCAGAATGTCCCTGGGTCCACAGTGGTGTTTGTCTCCTGTTTCCATCATGTGACCCTGGGCCCTTATCCCCCTTCTCAGAACCAAGTCCAGTTTCTTTCAGCTGGAAAGCCATCTTACACTGTGCATCGGTTTCCTAGGGCTGCCACAGTGAAGTACCCCAAACTGAGTGGCTTAAACAACTCAGAGAAATTTACTTTCTCACAGGCCTGGAGGCTGGAGGTCTGAGACCAAGGTGTCTGCAGGGTTCTGAGGCTGTGTGGGAGCATCTGATTGGAGATGGTCGTCTTCTCCGTGTATCTTCATCGTCTTCCCTCTATGTTTGTCTGTCTCTGAGTCCCCCTTTCTATGAGGACACCATCATATGGAACTGAGCCCATTGTAATGACCCTATTTCAACATGATTACCTCTGTAAAATGCTTAAGAATCTGCTTGCAATGCAGGAGACCTCGGTTCCATCCCTAGGTGGGGAAGATCCCTTGGAGAAGGGAAGGGCAACCCACTCTGGTAACTTGCTGGGAGAGTTCCACGGACAGAGGAGCCTGGTGGGCTATAATCCATGGGGTTAACAGTGAAAGACCTCTGTAAAGACCCTGTCTCCAGGTAGAGTCACATTCTCAGGTATTGGGGGTTAGGACTTCCGTTTATCGTTTTTTGGCAGATGCAATTCAATCATAACACAAGTTTAAGGGACATAACAATAAAGCACCATTTCCTCCAACCCTCACTTCCAGAATGATGAGTGAGATACTGGAGTTTATGGACACTGTGAAAATACAAAACTCTCATTTCCCTTCAGTTGTCAAAGAACAGCTACAATGGAGAGCTGACCAGGTAGGTGACTGGCCAGGTATCCCCAGTGACCGCTAGTGTGATTGTGAAATAAATCAGTTTCCAACAGAAAAGGGCACCCCTGTTTTCATTCCCTACTGTTCCACAGGGGCCAAAGTGGTGGAACCTGACTCTCTAGAACATGGCAATTTCGGAGTTAGAACTTGAAAAGCCCTAATGAGAGAGTTGAACCCCTACGTGAGTGAATTCTGGAGATGTGATGGCCAGAGGTGACCCAGCCAGTGGTGGTAGGATGAAGCCTGCAACCCGGGGCCTCAAAGGCCAGCCCAGTCCGCTTGTGAGAGGACAGGGTGGAGGGGCATCAACTCCTCCGGTGGCCCCACAGAGCAATGGCAATGCGGCTTCATGCCAATCTTCAGTCTTCAGTTGAGCGCCCTGGAGCCTGGGGAGCACCATCCTGGTCAATCTTGGCAGGACAATGATCCTCTTTGGGGAGAGGGTCTCGGGAGTCTAGGAGTCGAGTCTGGATCTCTAAAGAAAGGCACATTATCAATGAGCAACAGGACAAGGCTTCCAAAAACTAGACAGCTGCGGAATTAAGGTGCCAGGAGAGAGCTAACACCTCCATCAGCTGAGAGTTGAAGTTCTTGCTCCAAGGTTCTGCTACTTCGTTGCTGTTTAGTCGCTGAGTCGTGTCTGACTCTCTTGCAACCCCGTGGACTGCATCCCAGGGACTGAACCTACATCTTATACATTGCAGGCGGATTCTTTACCACTGAGCCACCTGGGAAGCCAAGTTAATAGCATAGGGAATAGCTGAGGTCTTAGAGTCAGGTATATCCTGGTTCAAATCCCAGCACCACCTACGTGTTGTATACCTGGCACCCACTCCTTAACTTTAATTTCTTCTGGAAAATTGCTACCTCTCCAAGTCACCAGAAAGATCAACATTGATCATGTATATCCTGGATAACAAATTAACACAGAACCGACTTTGAAAAGGGTTCTTTTCATCTAGTTAGTGCTCTTGGACACAAACAGAGTGGGCAAGGTGGATTCAGGGATAGGACATTGTTTTTACAGAAATTAGAATACAACTTCATTTTCATCTTATCCAGAATTCTTTCAGAGCGAGAGAGCTGTGTGGAAGATATGTCTTCCTTCCCCAAGGTATCACTTTATTCTTCTCCTATAGGTTATAAACTGTCAGAATTTGTCAGCAAGAAAAAATTAAGAAGCCAGCTATAGTGACTCCCGTCAGCTCCTCAGCTTCATCAATCATCAAGAGCCGCTCTCCTAGGTCAGAGGAAAACAGATGAAATGTCAAGAGAAGAGTCTACTTCTATTGAGAAGATTCTGGCAAATTAAATCATTGCTGTCGCTCAGTTGCTCAGTCATGTCTGACTCTTTGAAACCCCATGGACGGCAGCACACCAGGCTTTTTGCCCTTCACCATCTCCTGGAGCTTGCCTGAACTCATGTCCATTGAGTCAGTGATGCCATCCAACCATCCCCTTCTCCTGCCTTCAATCTTTCCCAGCATCAGGGTCACTTCCAAACCATTAGCCTCAAAGAAAGCCCAGTGTGTCACAAGGATCTGTGCTGCATTTCAGTGAACTCGCATCTCTTTCAAGGGGGCAGGTGCCACCAAATGTTTCTGTTTCCGTTTCCCATGGTCGTCACCTCCATGAGGTCAGCAGAGTGGGTTACCATCGCTTCAATATGGCAGGGGAAGAAATCAAGGCTGACCGGACCGGGAGAGTCCCAGGATTACAGGGCAAGGCCAAGGCCAAAACCGAGAATAGTTCTCTCCACTGTTCTAGACAAACATGGCAACCCACTCCAGTATTCTTACCTGGAGAAGCCCATGGACAAAGGAGCCTGGCGGGCTACAGTCCATGGGGTCACAAAGAGTCAGACACGACTGAAGCAACTTAGCATACACACACTGTTCTAGATGGTCCTAGACTGTTCAACATTATTCCACACAGTTCTACAGTGTTACACATGGTCTGATTGTATCTTGGGACCCAAAGCAGGGAAACTTGAATGACTATGTCACTTGCTCACTATTTTCAAGCATACTCCAAATGTCTGAGAGATTTGTTGAGCCATTTTATCTTTGCTATTAATGAGGGTGACCTCCCTCTGACCATTTTAAACCTCATTAACGTCTCTGGACATCTTAGACACAAGGAAACTGGGTGGTCCCCTGCATGAGGTTATTACGGAGTTACCTGAAGGTCCTCCATGTACTCATCTCCCAAATAATAACTTCCCAGCTTCTTATTTCCTCATTCGTCTCAAATAGCTATAGAGCCAAGTGCAAAGGTTTATAGAAAAAAAACACAAGGAGCCTCATCTGTCATTAATGTCCTTCTGTGTGAGCGAGCTGATTAGAGATGTGTAAGGGAGAAAGGTCCCAAAGAGGTCACAGCACTGCCCCTGGCTTCACAGATGGAAAAACGGAGGCCCAGAGGGGCCGTGGGCAGGACGGAGCCGGGGACAGTCTCTTCTCTTTGACTTTGGTGCCATTTCCAGAAAATGAGGTTCCTCCTGGGCTTCTTTCTATGAACAGGCCCAGGACACAGAGCCCCAGCTGTGTCCCCAGGGCTGGCAGATGCTACTGGCAGAGTGAGTCTGCCTGTGGGCAGGACCAGCTGGGAGCAAGTCACTTCTCCACACCGCAGTTTCCCCACCCGAGAAAGAAGGAAACATAATAACACCACCGACCAGGACTGCCCTGGAGGTCCAGCAGTGAAGACTTCACACTTCCAAAGCAGGGGGCGCAGGTTCAATCCCTGGTTGGGGAACTAAGATCCCATATCCCGCACGGCACGGCCGAATAAAGTAAAAATTAAAGAACCAAAAACAAACCAAAAAATACTCACTGACTTCATAGGGCTATGGGATGAAATGAGGCTGTCTGAGTGAAAAGCTCAGAAGAGCCTGGTGGGCCACAACCACTCAGCAGACATGTTCAGTCACGCCCTCCACCCACCCATCTGACTCCAAGTTTTCACTTACATTAGATGATGTTCTTAGACACTTGGTTTCCCTGGAATAATTCATAGCAAAGAGGGAAAGATTTTCTTCTCCCGGCTGATCCTTCCCCATCCATTCATGTCTGCGCAGCGGCTGTCATGGTTCCCAGTGGTCCTGGCCACCCTGGGGGTCTGGCCCTGTTACCCTGGGGGTCTGGCCCTGTTTCCCTGGGAAAGCGATGGTCCTGGCGGCTCCAGGAAAATGGGCTGTTCTGTGGGCCATCGGTGGCCAGACATGTCCATGAAGATGGTGCTGTCCTTGGTTTCCTGAACAGCTCGCAGTCTGGCCAGTGGCTGCCTCCAGCCCTCTCCCCAGCTCCATGCCCCTGCCCCTTCCCCTTTATGGATTTGAGACAGGAGGTAGATGTGCCCCCCGCCCCCAGTTTGAAGCAACTGGAGCTTCGTTCCCTGAGGACTGAAACTCCAAGACAAAAATAGCAGGACAATTAAGGGAGATGGCTGGGCCCTGCCCAGACCACAGATTTCTCATTATCAGAGTCAGGAGACCTCCCTGACCACACATGTGCAGAAAGACTCCTTGGAGGTCAAAGGGGAGTGATGCTAAGCTACCCACAGGCCTTTGTGGTAGGATCCATCTACGCTAAGAGATGCATGCACATCCACAGAAGGATCCTGAGATATACCAAATATGGACAGTGAGCCAGGCAAATCAAAATGATTGGCCAAAGGAAAACTGGAAGAAATGCCCATTTTAAGTGATTTAAATTGCATGAGGGTACAACTCAGGCACTTGCTCTCTGATTCTGCCCATGTGTCTATCCACTCATATTGTACCCTTTTCCTCTTAATACTTTCTTCTCTACTTTCCATCTTTATGGAAATCCTTTTCTGTAAAGCTGAAGGGCCACACTTGTCACTGACCCCTCGTCTAGTGGCTAGGAGCTGATGCTTTCACTGCTGTGACCTGGCCTCAATCTCTGGCTGGGAACCCAGGCCCTGCTCCAAGTCCCTGCAGGCCGAGCGAGGCCACTGCAGATCGGACAAGGCCACTGGAGATCAACAAGCTCCCAGGTCATTCTCTCCATGAGGGCGCCGCCTTTGGTAATAATCTGTTTCCTCCGCTGGAAGAACCATCCCTCCCCGAATTTTTTCCCCACCTTTTCAGGTGACCAACTGCCATAGGACTCAAGTCTGTGATTCTGCCCCAGGGATTCTAACAGGGTAAGAAAAGCAAGATGCAAGAAGTGTATTCGTAGGTCTTTTATTTTGTGAGGTGAACAACAGCCCCCATGAATCACAGCACATTTGGTTCAGCTACCCTGGTACACACAGAAGCCTATTAGAGCTCCGATTATTAGATAGAGGACAGATTTGATTGTGATAGACATTAGGTAACTTAAAGACAAAAGGGAACTGGAGCTCTGTCTACTGTCTTATTGGAGCTTCCTCGATGGCTCAGCGGGTAAAAGAGTCCCCTTGCAATGCACGAGACACAGGAGATGCAGTTTCAGTCCCTGGGTCAGGAAGATCCCTGGAGAAGGAAATGACAACCCACTCCAGTATTCTTGCCTGGGAAATCCCATGGACAGAGGAGCTGGTGGGCTATAGTCCATGGGGTTGCAAAGAGTCGACACGGCTGAGCAACTAAGCAAGCAGAAAAGCAAACCAGACTTACATTAGAAGAAGGAAAGAAAATAGAGTTAATCACATACAACTTGGGTTCCATGACATGGGGCCATCCTGGTGGCCCTGGCAGTGAAGACCACCTTTCTTCTCCTTCCAGCAGCCCCTTCCACCCACCGAGATCCCTCAACACCTAAGGGAGTCGGGGAGGTCGGCTGTCCTGCGGGCCTGTCCAAAGAGGCTTCTGGGTCCTAGTGCCCAGCCCAGGAGGCCACTTCCCCACATGACTGAGAATGGGCGGGGAAAGGCTTAATCGGGGAATCCCACCAGAGTTGCGGTCCTACCCTGTGGTTTCCACAAGACAAGCACAACAGAGTATGACACAAGGAGCCCAACGCTGACCTAGAAAAGTTTTATCAAACTCAAGCTGCAGGACTGGGACCCCCTCTCCCTGCTGAGTGCAGCTGAGAGGCTGATTTTGTTGTTCAGTCAATCATGTCCGACTCTTTGGGACCCCATGGACTGCAGCATGCCAGGCCTCCCTGTCCATCACCAACTCCCGGAGTTTATCCAAACTCACGTGCATTGAATCAGTGATGCCATCCAACCATCTCATCCTCTGTCGCCCCCTTCTCCTCTTGAGGGAGCCTGACCCCACCGGGGCAAGAGCCCTGAAAGACTGCAGCTGTTTCCTTGAGGGCAGGTGGGGTGGTGTGAGGTTCCAGGCAGCAGAGCTGAGAAAGGAGGAGGCTACAAAGCAGGCTTTGGGAGCCCGTGGGGCTGGCGAGAGCAGAGAGGTCGCAGTTAATGTCCGAGGCTGTCTGGGACAAAGCAGCCTGCAGCCACCCTCCCTTCCTTCAGCTTGGAAGGCTGCCTCTCCCTTGCTGTGCCTGCTCAGTCAGAACTTCATCCTCGCTTAGTCACCTACTGCCTCTCTTTCTTCTTTAGAATCAGAACCTTTAGCATCAGGTTTCATGAAGAGTCACGATGGGCTGAGACATACGAGTACGTTCCCCAGTCACTTTAGGCGTGACCCGCTCTTCGTGACCTCAAGGACTGAAGACCCAGGCTCCTCTGTCCCTGGGATTCTCCAGGCAAGAATACTGCAGTGGGTTGCCATGCCCTCCTCCAGAGGATCTTCCCACCCAGGGATCGAACCCACATCTCTCAGGTCTCCTGCCTTGGCAAGCAGACTTTTTTACCACTAGTACCACCCAGGAAGCCCACATTCCCCAGTATTTCTTTTGAAAAATTTATTTTAGCGTATAATTGATTTACAATGTGTTAATTTCAGGTGTACAGCAAACTGATTCAGTTATACAAACACATGTATATTCTTTTCTTTTTCAGATTCTTTTCTCATATAGATTGTCACAGAATATTAAATAGAGTTCCCTGTGCTATACAGTAGGTCCTTGTTGGTTATCTAACTTATATATTATAGCGGTGTGTGTATGTTTCCCCTTTGGTAACCATAAGTTTGTTTTGTAAGTCTCTTTCTGTTTTGTAAATAAGTTCATTTGTACCATTTTTAAAATTAGATTCAGCATATGAGTGCTATTCTTCTCTGCCTTAGTTCACTTAGTGTGATAATTTCTAGGTCTATGTGTGTTGCTGCAAATGGCATTATTTCATTCTTTTTTATGGCTGAGTAATATTTCATTGTATGTAGGTACTGCATCTTCTTTATCCATTCCTCTGTTGATGGACATTTAGGCTGTTTACATATCTTGGATAGTGAACTCCGGGAGTTGGTGATGGACAGGGAGGCCTGGCGTGCTGCAGTCCATGGGGTCGCAAAGAGTCGGACACAACTGAGCGACTGACCTGAACTGAACTGATGTCTTGGTTCTGAACATAGGGGTGCATGTATCTTTTCAAATTATGGTTTTCTATGGATTTATGCCCAGGAGTGGGACTGCTGGATCATAGGGTAGTTCTATTTTTGGTTTTGCAAGGATGCTCCATACTGTTCTCCATAGTGGTTTACCAATTTACATTCCCACCAATAGTGTCAGAGGGGTCCCTCCCAGTGACCCTTGAACCTAGATTCAGCCATGTGATTAATAAATATTGGTTAATAAGACCAAAGTGAAGGTATTAAGTGAGCCTTTAGAGAAAATTATGTAAAGGATGCTGGGAGGTATTCTTTTTTTTAATCCTCTGTCATTCCTTTTTCTTACCACTTGGAATATAGGCCTAATGGCTGGAGCTCCAGCAGCCATCCTGAAAAGTGAGGTGATCTTGAGGGTAGAAGCCAAATATAAAATAGAGCAAAAAGCTAGAGGACTTACCAGAGCAGCCCTGGCATCGCCTATCCTCAGATTTCCTTTACAAGAGAGGGGAAAAAAAATTATCTTGTTTCAGTTGCTGTTATCTTGTGTTTTCTACTTCATGCAGGTGACCCTAATATTGATACACCTAGCCAAATCCACATATGCTGACAAAAGGAGATGAGAGCTCTTCTCACTGCATGTGGTCAGAGGTGGGGCAAGCCCCTGGAAATATATTTCCTAGTTAGGAAATGCAGATAAGAGTTATGCACCAATAAGGGTTGGGGCTGTTTCGATTATATATTGGGGTAGAAAAACTACCTCCAAATGTAGTGGCTTGAAACCACCCTTTTATTATTTCTCAGGATCCTGAAAGTGAAAGTTGCTCAGTCATGTCTGACTCTTTGTGACCCCATGGATTATACAGTCCATGGAATTCTTCAGGCCAGAATACTGGAGTGGGTAGCTGTTCCCTTCTCCAGGGGATCTTCTCAACCCCAGGATCGAACTCAGGTCTCCCGCATTGCAGGCAGATTCTTTACCAGCTGAGCCACCAGGGAAGCCCCAAGATCCTGAGGGTTAGCCATTTGTTCTCAGCCAACCAGGAGCACTGGCAATGGACACATTCTGATGCCACCATCCAACCAAGGAAGGAAAATGCTCCCCGGGGCAAAAGTGAACAAAAGCAGCTTGCAGCATGAAAGCAATTGCTCAATCTTGCTAACAGCCCAGGAGGAAGTCCAAAGGAGAAATGCGAGGCTGTCTGGTGGCCGGCCCCTCAGTGGGACTTACACAGGTCCAGCAGAGAAGAAGGGAAGGTTTGGCTGCTTTCTCGACAGGCTGGAGTTGACCTCCCACGGAACTTGGCATCCAGTGCAAATCAGAGGCTGGTGGCAGATGGGCGCTGGCTGTCTGAGGCTGTGCAGTAACCCAGGAAACTGGGAAGAGAGAGAATAGGGGTCAGTTACCAAATCCACTGGAGCTTCCCAGATGGTGCTAGTGGTAAAGAAACTGCCTGCCCATGCAGGAGATGCAGGAGATGTGGGTTCGATCCCTGGGTTGGGAAAATCCCCTGGAGGAGGGCATGGTAATCCACTCCAATATTCTTGCCTGGAGAATCCCATGGACAGAGGAGCCTGGTGGGCTACAGTCTGTAGGGTCACAAAGAGTCAGACACGACTGAAGTGACTTAGCACACATGCACCAAATCCACTATGGATGTTGTTTCCTAAAGTCACAAAAGCGTCTTAAGAAAGTCTCTAATTTAGGCAGCAAAACAGTCTGAAGGTGATAGAGGAACATGATGGCTGGGATCCACTTATTCATTCATTCAGCAAGTACTTATCCGGGAGTTTACATGTTCCAGGCACCATCCTAGGCTGCAAGAACAAAATTATGTATAATATGATTTGGAATAGGAAGGGTTTCCCAGGTGGCGCAGTGGTAAAGCATCTGCCTGCCAATGCAGAGATGCTGGTTCCATCCCTGGGTTGGGAAGATCCCCTGGAAAAGGAGATGGCAACCATCAGTAATTTTGCCTGGAAAAATCCCACAGAGGAGCCTGATGGGCTACAGTCCAGGGGGTCACAAAGAGGCAGACAGGAGGGAGCACACACACACGTTGGAATAAGAAAGAAAACAAAGCTCAAGGGCAAAGGCGTGATGGTCACCACATGTTTCCAGGGTCAGGGAAGGCAGCAGGGATAAGATGACGGGAGAAGAAATCGGCAGAAGGGTGAACACCGAGAGGCTCTGCCGGGAAGGGGCTGCAGGAGAGCAAACCAGGGGACAGTGGAGCCAAGGTGGGGACAGGGCTGGATGTTGCAGGAAGGTCCACGGCACCTGCAGGGCAGGGATGCTGGGCATGCAGGAGAGGCAGGACTAGGGGTCAAGAGGCAGGCCTCTGTCTCCCAGGGGCCCTCCAGAACAGGCGCCAGACTTCAAAAGTGGCAGTTGGTTCCCCAAACACGAAAAATTCAAGGGCAGAATTGAGTGGAGCCATTGGGCCCTTGGATTCCATCCTAAGTATGTTGGAAAGCCTCCACGAGCTTTTGAGTGGGAAGGACCAACCTGACCTGCTTACATTCTCCTCACCAGGGCCGCGTGACATGTAGGATCTTAACTCCCTGGGTATCAAACCTGCACCTCCTGCGTCAGCAGCACCCGCCAGGCTCCTCTGTCCATGGGACTCTCCAGGCAAGAATACTGGAGCGAGTTACCATGCCCTTCTCCAGGGGAATCCTTCTGACCCAGGGATCAAACATGTGTCTCTTATGTGTCCTGCATTGGCAGGTGGGCTCTCTCTTATTAGTGCAATAAAATAAACAGAATTTTATTCCCTGGAAGTCCTGTTGGGGCAGGCATGGCATGTGCCTAGAAGATACAGAGTGACCATTGGCAAAGATACACTCAGGTGAAAAGTGTATTGGAAGAGGGTGAATTCTGTCACCAGGATGGCGGGGATGGGTGGGGGTAGAGGGGGTGGGTTTGGGGAAACATGAGTAGGGCCTGGGGCTGGCTTTGTGCTGAGTGACTGTGTGTGATGAAGCGAGGAGCCAGAGAGGGGGACAGGAAAGGAAGGGAGCAAAAATTAAAACCGGTAATAGATGTTGGCCGCATAGCCTAATGGATAACGTGTCCCTTCGGGGTCGTTTGTTTGGGCTTTTTTGGTGGCTTAGGTGGTAAAGTATCTGCCTGTGGAGTGGGAGACCTGGGTTTGATCCCTGGGTTGGGAAGACCCCCTGGAGAAGGGCCTGGCAACCCACTCCAGCATGCTTACCTGGAGAATCCCCATGGATGGAGGAGCCTGGCGGGCTACAGTCCATGGGGTCGCAGAGTTGGACACGACTGAGGGACTGAGCACACAGTAGATGTTACTGAGAAGCGGTTGGTGGAGAGTCTGGGCTGCGTATAATTGAGGGCGATGTGTGAGGTGCTGACTCAGAGGCCATGAAGCCACACTGGCGAGGTGGCCTGAAAGCAGGAGACACGCAGGGGGTGACCGAGAGCAGTTGCACCCCAGGGGGCATGGCGAGGCCTCTCGAGCAGCAGCAAACCCCTCTGCCCCCTCTCTGCGACGCTAGCTCAGAGCAAGCAGACTAGCAGTGGAGGAGACCAGAAGAAGCCGGCAGGGGCAGGGGAGCAGCCAGCTGGCTCGGGCCACGCTGGGCACAGGAGATGGAACGAAGCCCCTGTCTCGATCTAGGCTGGCCCGGTCCCTGCCACTCCCAGCACCGCAGGGTTTTACACCTGAAGACCACGAGCTGCCTCGCTTCTTCCCTGGGACAAAGGGCCCAGGAGTCCAGCTTTATGGATGCGCGGCCAAGAACCTGAAAATGCAGGCGAGTCCCTGCTTTACGAAAGCAAGTGAAACCTTGCCCTGATGGCCCTCCATCGCTTTAAATGGATCCACCGTTAAATCGGGAGGAATCAAGCAAGCTAATAAATGGTCTTGCTGCTCTCCCCGAGTGTTAACACAATATAATACTTCCTGTCTCCTCATTTGGACTCAAGCAGCTGCCATGTGCCAGGGAAACAAGGGTCATAAAAAGGGATGAAGGAGCATGAAATTGGCCCTGACCTTAGCCTCCAGGCAATGTGGGAAGCAGATCCAGCTGCCACAGCTGCACCCCTTTCCTTCCCATTAGTGGGAGGAGATGACGGAGGCCAAGTCCACCCAGGGGAGATTCTAGAACATTCTGGCATTCCAGTGACTGGGAACCTGGATGGGGTCCCATCCTGGTGACTATGAACTCATCATTCCACACGCTTCCTGGAAGGCTTTTTCCAGGAAGAAGAACTGCTAGTCTCCTGATCTCCATCCTGTCTGCATACTAACGTGTATGCCCATCAAGGCAGGACTCACCAGGTGAAAGAAGCGGAGTTCCTCCCTGGCTGTCTTAGTCTGGGCTCTGCACCCAAGTGAGACTAGACGGGCATCCGCTCTCTCTGGGCCTTGGTTTCCTCACCTGCAAAATGGGCAGCTGCCCTCTCAACCTCGCAGGAATACCGTAAGGCTCACAGGAGATGACAGATGTGAAAATGGTTAGCAAAAAAATAAGGGCAAGGGCTTCCCTCATGGTCCAGTAATCAAGAATCCGCCTTGCAATACAGGGGACATGGATTCAATCCCTGGTGTGGGAAGATCCCACATCAGCTCAGTTCAGTCGCTCAGTTGTGTCCGACTCTCTGTGACCACATGAACCGCAGCACACCAGGCCTCGCTGTCCATCACCAACTCCCAGAGCTTGCTCAGACTCATGTCCATTGAGTCGGTGATGCCATCCAACCATCTCCTACTTCTCCTCCCGCCCTCAGTCTTTCCCAGCATCAGGGTCTTTTCCAATGAGCCCCACATGCCATGGGGCAAACAAGCCTGTGGGCCGCAACGAGAAGCCATCACAATGAGACACCTGCACACGGCAACCAGAGAGCCGCTCCTGCTCGCTGCAACCAGAGAAAGCCCACGTGCGGCAAGGAACACCCAACACAGCCAAAGCATTTATTAAAATAAATTAAATTTAAAAAAAAAAAGAGCAAGAGGGTCCATGGGCAGGTCACACAGCCATCCCAGTGGTGAGAACCGGCCAGGCGGCTGCCCCGGCAAGACATCTGCCCGCACACTTCAGCAGCTCAGAGCTCGCTCTGTCTCCTCCACCACTCCCTGTGGGGCAACCCTGGGTTGTGACATCTCTGAAAACATGTTTTGGACTAACTGACAGGCCAGAGGAAGGCAGCGTGCCGGTGTCTCAATCCTTCCACGAACTGCTTTTGAAGACGGAAGACGGCAGAGAGAGGGTGCGTATCACCATGGCTGTGGCTGGCGGTTGTCCCTCTCTGCCCCTCTTCCCGCTGCCCGCCGCCCTCCCGGCTTGTCTTTCCACCCTGTCCCCATTCTTCATTCCACCCCCTGGGGCTGGCCGGCCCCCTGCCCTCCTGTGTCCTCTGTACAACCAGCCCTCTAGGTCCCCCTGCTTACCAAACTCTCCTCCAAGAGGCCTCAACCGTGAGCAACCGCTCCCTCTTTGAAACTCTTAACGCCTCGCCGTCCTCCGAGCCCTGATTCTCAGACCAGCAGAATCGGTACCACCTGTGCACTGACTGCGCTAAAGCATCTCAGCATCTTGGGCTCCACTGGCTCCCTGCTCCAGGCTCTGTAAGTCAAGTTAGCTGCTCAGTCGTGTCCGACTCTTTGCAACCCCCTGGACTGTAGCCCACCAGGCTCCTCTGTCCATGGAATTTTCCAGGCAAAAATACCAGAGTGTGTTGCCATTTCATTCTCCAGGGGAATTTTTCTGACCCAGGGATTGAACCCAGGCCTCCAGCATTGCAGGCAGACACTTTACCGTCTGAGCCACCAGGGAACCTGGTGGCTCCGTGTGCTCTGGACCATAGCAGCTCTGATGCCCTCCCAGCTCAGCCATATCCCATAACCTGACATGGCTAGTCAGAGGTTCAGATGTGTCTGCCCCGTGCCCTCAAGTTGATTAGAAGTTACTAGAAGGCAGTGAGCCCACTCGTTCATTCAAGTGTTTATGGAGCACCTAATAGGGAGGGGTCAGCCCTGCTCAAGGTGCGGGGCACAGAGGAGAACACCACTCCTGTGGAGCCTCTGAACTAGAGAGGGAGCAAACGCACATGTGCGTTGTTCATGGGCAAGGACTTCCCTGGTGGTGCAGTGGTTAAGAATCTGCCTGCCAATGCAGGGGACATGGGTTTGATCCCTGATCCAGGAAGATCCCACTTGCCGAAGGTCAACCAAGCCTGCAAGGTGCAGCTACTGAGTCCGTGTGCCCAGAGCCCATGCTCTGCAACAAGAGAAGCCACCGCAATGAGAAGCCCTTGCATTGCAACTTGAGAGGAGCCCCTGCTTGCCACAACTAGAGAAAGCTCACATGCGGCAGTGAAGACCCAGAGCAACCAGAAATAAATGAATAAAAACTCCATATCCGTGGTCCAGAGAAAGCAGTCGCCTAAAGCAAACACGTCTGGAACACCACCGCAGTCTGAATGAAAGCCGTAAAGTAAGGCCTTCCAAGGTACCTGGCATATGGCGAAAACTCAATAATATTAGCTACTGTTGTCATTTTGCCTGTTGCATGCTAAGTTGCTTCAGCCATGTCTGACTCTTTGCAACACCATGGACTCTAGCCCACCAGGCTTCTCTGTCCATGGGATTCTCCAGGCAAGAATGCTGGAGTGGGTTGCCATGTCCTCCTCCAGGGGATCTTCCTGACCCAGAAATCAAACACGCGTCTCCTATGTCTGTTGCATTGGCAGATGGGTTTTTTTACCACTAGCGCCACCTGGGAAGCCCCCCCCCCATTATGATTTTACTAAGCAGCTACTATGTGCCAGACTCTGGGCATGGCACCTTCCTCATATTTTCTCCTAACTTTTATAACAGCCCTAGGAGATAAACACTGTTATTCCCATTTTACTGATGAGGAAATTGAGGCTCAAATAAGTCCTGCTGAGGCTACAGGCTAGCTGCTATCCACCAGTCAGGCATCAGGACTCTGTCAGACATAAACAGGCTGAGGCTTTGAGCAGAAAAGCCGTAGACTATTTCAGAGGAGGAGATTTGCATGCTCAACGCGGATGTCTTCACCGGAGTAAACATTTCCAGGTCAGAGCGCCTTCGGGAGAGGAAGGAGGTGGCCCCCCAGCTCCAGTCTCCTTAACTGCACCCTGGGAAGTCTGCACACTGCCTTTCTTTCTCCCCTCCCGGTGGTCTAATCTGGAGTCAGATCCAGCCGCTGGCTCTCGCAGATGGGGAAGGACTGCCAGCCAACAGGAAAACAACAGGTGAGCCTCCAAACAGTCCCCTTCTGTGCCTTGGGCAGGGTGTCTGCCCGGGCGACTGCAGGGCCCCGCTGACTTCTAGAACCTTCTGTCTCTGCAGGTGTTTTAGGAACTTGGCCTCAGCGCTTCAGTGACCCATATTTTATTACCTTTCAGGTTTCTATAATTCATCATTCAGTCCCTTCTGAAAACCTAGAATGAGAGTTTAGCAGCTCAGAGCCCCGGCCTCTCTCCATTCTCTCCCCAAACACATCAGCTTGTTTGTTCCCTTTCATCCGGGCTCTTCCTGTCGCATTCTGCCTGTTCAATGGGGAAAGAGTGAAACCGGATGGCTGGACCCAGTGCGGGGAAATGACTTCAGAGCCACCTTTGTTTCCCTCATTCCTTTGAGCACACTTGGCCCCCGCGTCTCTATGAAAGGGCTTGTTTGAACCATTTGGAACATCTCGCGAGTGGGAGATGCTGTGGCCAGAATCGCTCACATCTTTTCAGGCTGCCTGAGACTGGGTGAAACTGCCAAATTTTTGCAACAAAACTAACCATGACATTGGACATTGTGTTATAAATTAGCCACAGCCTTCCAAGCAAATTGTCTCTTTTCATTGTGTCAGTGTAAGCCTTTGGAACGTTTGGCTCCAGCTACTGACTTCGGAGAGACTCAGAGAATATTTTTGTTCGGCCCCAAACCAGCCCTTCAGACACCAAGCTGCATGGGCTAATATATGTATCTTAGTTGACAGCTCTTCTTACCACACTTACTCAGAAGATTCCTGTTGGTTATATTTCATTTCTCTGCCTAAAATTCGGTTAATGGGCTTCTCAGTTTTGATGTAGCAGGAACCATCTCCATTTGTCTTTGAAACAAAAAGATGTACTTCTCTTTTCCTAGGCTTTTCACAATGATTATTGGAAGTTTCTTTGAAGGAGGAGTTCTTTTCAGAACTCCAGTAAGAGTTATTAAAATGTGTTATTATGTTGCTCTAGGTGACATATAGAATTTCAGCATTCGGTACTCACAGAAGCAATGAAAATTTCTATTTCTGTTAAATCACTCTGTGTTTTTTTTAAAAAAGAAAACATCTACGCATCCACTTGAGCTCTGTCACCAATAGCCAGATCAAGTGTTTGTTATTAAAAGGAAATCTGAAAAAGAAAAAGCTCAAATGCTATCTCATTTCTTTTCTTACTTTTCGTTTAACTTTTTTCCACAGAGAAGATGGCAGGGGACACATGTGGACTTAAAAAATAATTTTGAAGTAGTAAACTTCATTAAAATTG
The DNA here is from genome assembly GCF_055505025.1 of Bos grunniens. Taxonomy (NCBI): domain Eukaryota; kingdom Metazoa; phylum Chordata; class Mammalia; order Artiodactyla; family Bovidae; genus Bos; species Bos grunniens. The sequence goes on from NC_141165.1 coordinate 154,955,709, forward strand.
AGTTGAGATGACAGTTACCAGAAATAGAATAAACCTTCTTACAATATGTGCAAAACACACCCGTTACATTGATGATCCATTTTTATTGGAGTAGAGTTGATTTTCAACATTGTGTTAGCTTCTGCTGTGCAGCAACGGGATTCAGCGTTAGATCTGTAATGTTTTAACCACAACAGAGACCAGGCACTGCTGCCTGCGCCCCTCCTCCCTGGAAGGGGGACACTTGTGACCGTCGCAGAGCGTTCAAGCAACACTGTATGTATGGGCTTCCCTGGTGGCTCAGTGGGTAAAGAATCTGCCTGCAATGCAGAAGACCAGGTTGGATCCCTGGGTGGGGAAGATCCCCTGGAGAAGGGAATGGCTCCAGTATTCTGGCCTGGGGAATCCCATGGACAGAGGAACCTGGCAGGCTACAGTCCATGTGGTTGCAAGGAGTCAGACATGATTGAGTGATTAATACGCACACACACACACACACACATACACACACACGACACACATTAACAACATATCAGGTCATAACAACTGGATCAACTTGCACTCCCTTTTAAAACTGAACAAAATGCCTATTCTTTCTTATTTTCCCAGTAGGAATCTGTATTTAATCAGAACTGTTGCTAAGCGTGACTTAGAGTCTATTGAGATGGTCCCCAGCTGAGAGGTATCCACACGTGTCCAGGGATCTCTGTTTTACCAAGAAAACCTGCCAAGGGTCAGCCGCCTCCTCCCCGTCTTCTCTCTCTGCTTCTCTCCTCCATGCCCCCTGCCTTCTGCAGCTCCTTCCTGTCTCCTGTGTTCTGGGTGGAGTTCTGCATGGACAGGATGGGGAGGCTAATAACAGGGCAAACAGAGACGCGCTGGCCACTTCTCACAGGGCCACAGCATACATGTCAACACCTCTTGGGTAATGGAAGCTTTCCAGAGAATTCTGCCCTTCTTAGGAGAAAGCAGCACTTTAAAGTGAACCCTGGTCTCATTACAAGTCAATCTCCAGCCAGTTTCAACAGCACGTTTCAGCAAAGATGACTTTTTACACTTAGCTAGCCTTCTTCGAGAAGGCACTGTCTCCAGGGAAGTCAGGGGGACTTTGCAGCCTGTCTGTGCTTACAGAGGTGGTGGGTGGTACCACACACCCATTGAGGCTTTGGGGTCCCATCGTCTGCCACTGCAAAAATTTCAGCTTCTCCACCCAAAGCAAGGGTGGAAGGCAGGTTTGGGGGAACAGGCAGGGGATGTTTTAAGTTTCTATGCAAGAAAAATGAAGCCTGCCACACGTATCTACTTGGGGTGAAAGGAGTCACTAACACACACACACACACACACACAAACACACACCCTTTAGGCAAAGACAAGAGTCGTTGTTATGGCGGATGTAAGTTGCTCCCCAAGCATGTCCTGAATGTGGTAGGCCACTGCAGCTGGCTCCCCTGGAGCCAGCCCATGGGGCTCCTGCCAGGGGCTACAATGGCCTGCTGGCCCTTGCCAGCTGTCACACTCTGCATGCCGCTGGAGCTCTGCTCCAGCAGAAGGGGCATCCAAGTAACCAGCTTCAACAGGCACCAAGTCCTGTGCCCATGCTAGGCCTGCACAGCTACCCGGAGCCCTCTCCTAGGGCTTGGGCAAGTGCACTTTAATATGCACTGACCAGCAGGTCCTACTGACGGTGTCCCGGGTAGAAGAAGGGATCCCTCCTTCCTCAGGACAGAGATCTGGGGAGGTTCAGGGCTCCAGCAGTCATGTACGGATGTGAGAGTTGGACCATAAAGAAAGCTGAGGGCTGAAGAATCGATGCTTCCGAATTGTGGTGCTGGAGAAGACCCTTGAGAGTCCCTTGGACTGCAAGGAGATCCAACCAGTCCCTCCTAAAGGAAATCAACCCTGAATATTTATTGGAAGGGCTGATGCTGAAGCGGAAGCTCCAATACTTTGGCCACCTGATGCAAAGAGCCAACTCACTGGAAAAGACCTGAATGCTGAGAAAGATTGAGGGCAGGAAGAGAAGGGGATGACAGAGGATGAGATGGTTGGATGGCATCACCAACTCGATGGACAGGAGTTTGAGCAAACTCTGGAAGATGGTGAAGGACAGAGAAGCCTGGTGTGCTGTGGGTCATGGGGTCATAGAGCCGGACACAACTTAGCAACTGACCAAAAAAGGGGGGGCGCTAAAGAGAACAATCAGGGACACCTCCAGGGAAGAGGGGCCCTTTGTGGGGAAGAGCAATGTGTGTGTTTCCATCTTTGATCCCTGGGCACCCCTGTCTGTGGAGGGGGAGTTTTTAAGCCACTGTCCTAGGTTGAGCTTCCCAGGTGGCTTAGGTGGTAAAACGTCTGCCTACAATCCAGGAGACCTGGGTTTGATCCCTGGGTTGGGAAGATCCCCTGGAGAAGGGCATGGTAACCCACTTCAGTATTCTTGCCTGGAAAATCCCATGGATGGAGGAGCCTGGTAGGCAGAGAGTTGGACACGACTAAGCGACTTCACTTTCACTTTCCTTGGTTGAGCTTCTGTCTTTCTCATCCACTTTCTCTTTCTGCTGGCAGGGGAAAGCCCCAGGGTCCACACCTAGGATGTGGGCAGAGGAGGAAGCCAGAGGGTCCTCGGCTACAGGACAGTGGGGTCCTCAGGGTGAGGGCAAGCTTTGCTAGAGGAGGGCCATGTAGGTGGGATCCCAGGAGCCCTCTCTTCTAGGACAAGCCCGAACCCATCAACTCCACCATACTGGCTTGGCCCAGGCTGTCTCCTCCAGCCTTTCACCCCGTCCCCAACCCTCCTCATCATGGCCCCCTCCCCAGCTTCCTGGAGGCCTGGTCCAGCTGGAGGGAATTCTGGAAGCTGGTCACCGATGGGGCAGCTCTGCCTGTCCTGTCTGAAGGTTAATCCTCAACCCCAGAAACTCATCACCCTCTGGGAGCCTTAGTTTCACCATCCGCAGCAGGGGTTTTAAAAATGCTCAGCTCTTAGGGTTCCCCTGAGAGTCAAATGCAAGTGTCTGTGAAAATGCTTTGAGAAACAGGATGCCTTAACACAAGGGCAAATGATTACACACACACTTACCTGCTTGAAGGGTCTTGGTAGGATCCCCTAGCACACTTGAGGGACTTACTTAGGGAGAGAGGAAGAGGCCTCAGAAAGGATCTGAGTCCCCTGCAGAATTATATGGACAAGGAGAGAGATCAAGGAAATCACCTTGAAAGTTTCAAGCGGGTCAGTTCAGTTCAGTTCAGTCACTCAGTCATGTCCCACTCTTTGCGACCCCATGGACTGCAGCATGCCAGGCCTCCCTGTCTATCACCAACTCCCGGAGTTTACTTTTAAGGTGATTTCCTTGATCTCTCTCCTTCTTGTCCATACAATTCTGCAGGGGACTCAGATCCTTCCTGAGGCCTCTTCCTCTCTCCCTAAGTGAGTCCCTCTAGTGTGCTAGGGGATCCTACCAAGACCCTTGACTCTCTGTGAAGCCTAGGGGAAACTCTTGGATTAAAGCTCCATTTTCCAATGGAGTTTTCACACATTTCAAGGAGGAACCTGTGAGCTAGTGGAGATTTCAAACCAAATACTCAGACACCCCCAGGACACACTGTCGTTGCAAAGCTCTGGGAGGATAAAGAAATGAACAAGTGGTTCCCACCCTCAAAACAATCACAAGTAAATGCAGGGATAACCTCCACATAACACAATCTAGGCTACAAGGAAAAGCTGCCAATGGTTTGCCAAGACTGATGAGGGGAAGAAGATGAGAAATCACCAAGACTTTGAGAAGAAAGTAAATCGGAGCTGAACCCAAGGCCTGGACAGGATGTTACACAAAACTGGAGGTCAGACTCTTGAGAGTCCCTTGTTCTGCAAGGAGATCCAACCAGTCAATCCTAAAGGAAATCAGTCCTGAACATTCATTGGAAGGACTGATGCTGGGGCTGAAGCTCCAAAACATTGGCCATCTGATGTGAAGAACTGACTCATTGGAAAAGACCCTGATGCTGGGAAAGATTGAGGGCAGGAGGAGAAGGGGACAACAGAGGATGAGATGGTTGGATGGCATCACTGACTCGACAGACATTAGTTTGAATAAGCTCTGGGAGCTGGTGATGGACAGGGAAGCCTGGCGTGCTGCAGTCCATGGGACTGCAAAGAGTGGAACACAACTGAGCAACTGAACTGTACTGAACTGGAGGTCAGAAGCAAAGATCAAAGTGGGATATGGGGACTGACACATACACTACTGATATTATGTATAAAATAGAGAACTGATGGGAATATATTGTGTGGTGCAGGGCACTCTACTTCATGCACTGTTGTGACCTAAACGGGAGGGAAATCCAAAAGGGAGGGGATATATTCAGGTGTGGCAGATTCATTTTGCTGTACAGTAGAAACTGACACAACATTGTAGAGCAACTATACTGTGATAAAAATTAACAACAATAAAAAAGAAGCAAAAGGTCAGAGGGAGCCTACGGGGAGAATGTTAATGGAAGAAAACGGAACAAAACAGCCCTGAAATCAGCAAGCACAGCCAATGGACCACGAGAGCTGAAATCAGTCCCTGCAATGATAGGTCCTTCAACAGCATCCTTCTTCTTACACGAAAGGGGACCACGGGGGAGAAGCTCATTTTCTCGAAGTTAGCGTCAACATCAGTGCTGTCCAGTAGACCTCCCTGTGACGATGCAGTGTTCTCTGTGCTGTCCAACAGATGGCCATGACAGCCACGACTAAGCACTTGAGGCAATGCTAGTGCAACCAAGCAACTGAATTCTAGCTTCATCTTAGTTTAGCAAATTAAATTGTAACAGGCACAGGTGCTGGCGGCTACCATAGTGGATAGTGGAGGTTTAGATACCAAAAGGTACTCAGCCTATGCTACTCTCCCGTGGGATGATGACAAGCTGCAGTAGTATCCCCTGGTGCTGGGGAAGAAAACACTCACAGCCACCAAGCCATGCTCTTTCATTTAGGGAAGAGAAAGGTTCAGTTCTACCCTGAACAGATACGAGTGTGTGGGTGAGTTGCTGTTTTGTTATTTTGGCTGGCTTTTTTTTTTTTTTTTTCTGATAAAAGGCAGATTTCTGTGTTTTTGTTTAACCAAGAATCGAGTCACTGATAAAGTGAATACGTGTCCCTTTGGGGTAGGAAAGAAGCTCCTTAGTCCCTAAAGCCCTTTTTAATCAGAAAGAGAAGAGAGAAAGAGGCTGGAAGTAAATATTCTAATGCTACTGGTCCTTGAGCCCAGAAATTTGGTTCTCAAAGCCTTGAAGAAAATCACATATTTATAAAACACCTGTTTCAACGATTCTCATAGCAGCTTTATTTGCAATGGCCAAAAACATGGAAGCAATGGAAATGTCCATCTACAGAGAACTGGATAAACAAAACATGGTATATACATACAATGGACTGTTACCCAGCCTTAAAAAGAAAGGAAATCCTGACACTAAAGCTGGGATGAACAGCGAAGACATTATACTACTGAAACAAGTGTCATTAGAAAATAAACACGGTGTGATCCCCTGTAGGAGGTACTTAGAGTAGCCGGATTCATAGAGGAATAATGGTTGCCAGGAGTTGCAGGGAGGATGGGGGACTGCTTAGTAAATACAGAATTCCAGCTTTTAAAGACGAAGAGTTCTGCGGATTTGGGTGCACAGCAATGTGCCTGCATGCAACTGTACGGTTACATATGGTTAAGACGCTAGATTAGATGTTATGTGTATTTGACCACAATTTAAAACAAACCATTGTGTATCCTGAATATTCATTAGAAGGACTGATGATGAAGCTGAAGCTCCAGTACTTTGGCCACCTGATGCAAAGACCCGACTCATTAGAAAAGCTCCTGATTCTGGGAAAGATGGAAGGTCGGAGGAGAAGGGGACGACAGAGGATGAGATGGTGGGATGGCATCATTGACTCAACGGACATGAGTTTGAGCAAGCTCCGGGAGATGGATGGACAGGGAAGCCTGGCGTGCTGCAGTCCATGGGGTCGCAAAGAGTCGGACACGACTGAGCGAGTGAACAACAAACAATATGCATACGTATACAAAAAAAAGCAGAGACAGAGAGCACAGGAGCTTTAGCCCCACCATCCCAACACCAGTCCTCCAAGAGCCCCACTCCACCCGAAAACGCGCGTCCCTGCCTCCCTCCATCCCGCGGTTGGGGCGGGGGTAGGCGGCTAGCGGGTGGAGTGTCCTGTGATTTTCCGTCTTGTGCTCACAATAATCTCCTTAAGCCGCGCCAGCGGTACCTCGGCGCCCGCCCCGGGTGAGCGGGCGGCCAATGAGCACGCGCCGGAGCCGCACCTCGCACCCGCATTGGCTGCGCCCTGCAGCCCGCGACCCCGCAGGTTCCCAAGCCGGGTTTAAAGCGGTCGCGCGCGGGCTCCTGCCTCGCCATCCGCTCCCCGCGCGCAGGTCTGCGGGGCGGGGCGGCCTGCCGACAGGCCCACCCCGGGGCGTTCCTGAAGGGCGCCTCGGCCGCCCCCACCGTTCCCCCAGATGTATTATGCGGTTTCCCAGGCGCGCGTGAACGCGGCCCCCGCGAGCATGCTGCGGCCGCCGAGGCCGGGAGACGTGCCGATCGGGGCCTCCCTCTACGAGCTGGTGGGCTACCGGCAGCCGCCCTCCTCGTCCTCTTCTTCCTCCCCGACGGGGGCCGCGCTCCTCCCCAAGGCTGCGCGCGAGAAGCCGGAGGCGCCCGCCGACACGCCGGGCACGGGACCCGGGACTGGGGCGCACGCGGGCAGCGGGCCCCGGGCCGATGCCAAAGAGGAGCAGCAACAGCAGCTGCGGCGCAAGATCAACAGCAGAGAGAGGAAGCGGATGCACGACCTGAACCTGGCCATGGACGCGCTGCGCGAGGTCATCCTGCCCTACTCGGCGGCGCACTGCCAGGGCGCTCCAGGCCGCAAGCTCTCCAAGATCGCCACGCTGCTGCTAGCCCGCAACTACATCCTGCTGCTGGGCAGCTCGCTGCAGGAGCTGCGCCGCGCGCTCGGCGAGGGCGCGGGGCCCGCCGCGCCGCGCCTGCTGCTGGCCGGCCTGCCGCTGCTCGCCGCCGCGCCCGGCTCGGTGCTGCTGGCGCCCGGCGCCGTGGGGCCGCCCGATGCGCTGCGCCCGGCCAAGTACCTGTCGCTGGCGCTCGAGGAGCCGCCGTGCGGCCAGTTCGCGCTCCCCGGCGGCGGTCCGGGCGGCGGCGCGGGCGGCCCTGGCCTCTGCACCTGCGCCGTCTGCAAGTTCCCGCACCTGGTCCCGGCCGGCCTTGGCCTGGCCGCTGTGCCGGCGCAGTTCTCCAAGTGAGGGCCGGCTCGGGCGCCACCTCGGCCCGGCCTCCGGCCGCCCAAGCCGAGCAGAGCCAGGAGGGCACTGCGGACCTCCTCGCCCAGAGACAGGGACTGCTGGGCGTCCCCTTCCCCGCCCCCATCCCGGGGAAATTAAAGTGACCCGAGCGGATGTTCGACAGAGCGTCGGGGCTCCTTAGGGTTCTGGGTGGCTTCCAGCTGCTTTGCGCTCACGTGCGCGCTCTCACCTTCACCCCGCGCCCATGTCTCACGGTTCCTGCAGTCGTGCGTTTTGCAAGAGCGATGCGGACTTTAGGGCGCCGGGCTAGCCCGGGTGCGGCGGTGGGCCTACACCTGCCGAGCCAGGGAACCAAGGGGCTGCTCTCGGAGGGCGGGGGTCTGGGGGTAGACTTGGAGGTGTTTCCTTCTCTTCAGCCAGAGGTCACAGGCGCCCTTGTTCACCAGCAGCCAGTCCCGATTAGAGGAGGCTGGCTGACCCTTGGGAAGCCGAGAAAGACCACGCTGTCAGTGCAGACGGCCTCGCGCATAACAGACGGACAGACAGACCCTCGGCGGCCAGGCGGTTGGCATCGCGGTACCGCGGGAGGGGCGGTGACAATTCCCAGGTCGATGAGTGTGCTGGATCGGAAAGCCCGCTTTCATACCCCGTCTATGAGAGCGCAGTTTTTTGAGAATTGCAGAACCGGATGTTTTGTCGCGATGATGCGCTCTTAAATCTGAAATCTTCTGAGAAGGGCGGTTTGGACCTCGAGATTCCTCCTTTTGTCTCCCCTTCCCGCAGGGGTAGCGTAGGCAACATTTGAGCTTGCTTAAAAACAACCACCTTTTCCCCGCAGACGGGCTTCCGGGCGTACTCAAAGAAAATAGGTAACAATGCGTTTCGCGGTTTCTGGCTTGGCAGAAGGCAAGATCTCTAATTAACGTTCTGCCTCGTTAAACAGGGAGGGGGACCAGGGACCCCGCTGCAGTGGCCACGGCGGGGTGGCGTCTTCTGCGTGGTCCCTTCGCGTTCGGGGGTCTTGGACCAGCGCGTGGGGCAGGTCTTCTGGCCGCTTCGCGATGGAAAAACTACATTGGTTTGTTATAGACGTTAGCAAATTACTTCATCCAAGATGACTTCACGATCTTTCAGCAGCTTGCTTTGGATTTTAAGGTTTCGGGGTTGTGGATAGCAGCCGAATTTAACTGGCATTTCATTTTTTTTTTTTTTCTCTCTAACTTTGTTTCCCTGCGCTGTGAAGAATCAACAAAATAAACATGTAAGGGCCTTACATTTTTTCGTCTGATTTGTTAATAAAAAAGTCTTGATACCCTGATGGATTGAGAACCTCAGGATGAAGGGTAATAATTAAATGATTCTGATCAAAAGGTTTAAACCTGACTTCCTGGTTTGTAAAAACTAATCCAATGAAGTCAACTGTTGGTCAAGTTGAGAGGCATCTGAAGGGGCAGGCAGGTGAAGGGGTGGATGAGGAGAGAGGGAGGGATCCCAGGAATCAGTTCTTAGCCAAACTTGGTGGGGGTGGGTCTTTTCACACTACAACTTTGGCCTCTGAAAAATGGGTTATGAAATATATTTATGATAAACTTACTTTACATCTCATCATCTTTCTCAGAAATCTACCATTTCTGTCTTAGTGGACAGAAACTCAAAGCTGTGAGCGTTCCCCCCATCATTTAAATCAGGTTGGAGCTGTCTCCTAGGAAACTGTGACCTTGGAAATCATTTTGTTCTAACAGGTGAAGAAAGCTCTTCTGTCTGAAGATGTGATAAAGAAATTGGAATGTGAACTTGCTCACATGTAGTATTTAAATATTCATAGTTACTAATGAAATCCAGCCACATTTAAAGGTAGGGGGACTGTGGGGATGAAGTAGTGTCCCCTTTAACCTGCGGGAAATTAAAGAAAGGCCAGAGAAGGCAATTTACTCAATTTTATCCACACTGGCTAGTCTGAATCATGTATACATTTAGGAAAAATAAGCATTTGCTTTGGGAACACAGATGGGATTGGTGGGAGGGAGTGCCAGCAGGATGGAATTTTTTTGTCTACCATCCTTGGTAAGTGTCTGTTTACTCAGGGAGGATGGGCAGGAGAGGATGTGAGGGAAAGTAACTCTATGGTTCCAACCCATTTTGGGGAAGAATATCTCATTCTTCCTGACTCTGCCATCAGAAAAGTCACAGGCTTCTATTATAACTAAATTTGAATTGTAACCTTCTGTGTATTTAATGGCTGTCTTTGCTTACTTTGCATCTTGACGATGGACAGAAAGAAAATGAACAACTAATCAAAACCAGATCAGGTCCGCTCCCTAAAAAAACATTTCTAGGATATTAGAAATAAACAGTTCCTCCCATCGTCCCAACTATATCACCTAGATGCCATCCTTACTTTGAAACCATCTCTAAGAGAAGCAGAGAGCCACAGGGCAGAAAGGGGTGTGTGGTCTCCCTCCTGTCTCTTCTTATTAATTGAAGCTTTATAGGGAAAGATAAGAAAGATAACACTACATGTGATTTTTTTATTTATCAAAAAATCAAACCCTATCATGGTTTCCAGAACCAAAGATTATGAGTGAATTTCACAAGGATAAGTAGGGCTGTTTTGAGTATCATCAAATTATTTATCTACCTGCATGTGGCATCTTAGTGTGCCAAGGAAGATTAACAGACTCACTTTTAAAAGTTTATTTATTTTTTAATTGAAGGATAATTGCTTTACAGAATTTTGTTGGTTTCTGCCAAACATCAACATGAATCAGCCACAGGTATACATAGGTCAATCCTAAAGGCAGTCAGTCCTGAATATTCTTTGGAAGGGCAAATGCTGAAGCTGAAGCTTCTGGCCACCTGGCCACCTGATACGAAGAACTGACTCCTTAGAAAAGACCCTGATGCTGGGAAAGATTGAAGGCAGGAGGCGAAAGGGAAGACAGAGGATGAGATGGTTGGGCATGAGTTTGAGCAAGCTCCAGGAGTTAGTGATGGGTAGGGAGGCCTGGTGTGCTGCAGTCCATGGGGTCACAAAGGGTTGGACATGACTGAGTGACTGAACTGAACTAATACATATGTCCCCTCCCTCTTGAACCTCACTCCCATTTCCCTCCCCTTTCACCCCTCTAGGTTGATACAGAGCCCCTGTTTGAGTTCCCTGAGTCATACAGCAAATCCCCATTGGCTATCTATTTTACATAAGATAAGTAAATTTCCATGTTACTCTCTCCATACATCTCACCTGCTTCTTCCTCCCCGCCCACTCCCCCACCCTCATGTCCACAAGCCTGTTCTCCATGTCAGTGTCTCCATTGAGCAGACTCACATTTTAAAGGAATTTGCATCCTGAAAAACAGCAGCAGCAGGCACTCAGGCGTCCTGAGGAATAAAAGTTAACTATATACAGTGCCCCAAATGCAAAGTTAGACATATGTCTATGGGAGGGCAGTGTATTCTGTAGGCACCATATTTAAGAATGGACATGTATGTTGTAGAGCAAGGAGTTGCTTTTTGAAATCTGCAGGCAGGCTTTTAGCAGAAGGAACAAGTTGAAGCTGGTCTTGGAAGGGCTTGGGAAAGCAAAGAGCGTGTAAGACAGGCTCCTTGAGAAAGATTCACCAGGATTCAGAAGCATGATAGAGAGGAACATGTGGCTTGATGCCCCCAAAAAGGTCACTGCATCCAGTCAACCACCAACTTGTGATCCCAGCGATGAGAGTGAACAGGACCCAAGGGGAAAAGACACAAGGCCCTGAGAAATTATGCTGTTCTATGTGCAGGAGCCCAGCTGAGCAATCAGTAAACAGAGGACATATTCAGTGCGCTGTGGGGTTTCCCCAACCTGTAGTGATGGTCTATTTATAGGTGTTCTCCTTGCAGGGAGACTGGTTATACCAGGCATGAAAATACAACCTTGTAAAATATATAACTTAGAAGGCAAGCGTTCCCATCAAGAAAGAGGCTCCACCCCAAGCATGCAAAGTATTTCACTTTACCAAAGTTCAGATTATCAACAACGGTGCTTCCATGATATGGGTCTAATTAAGAGTCACCCATCTAGTCTTCAGAGAAGGCAATGGCACCCCACTCCAGTACTCTTGCCTGGAAAATCCCATGGATGGAGGAGCCTGTTGGGCTGCGGTCCATGGGGTCGCTAAGAGTCGGACACAACTGAGCGACTTCACTTTCACTTTTCACTTTCATGCACTGGGGAAGGAACTGGCAACCCACTCCATTGTTCTTGCCTGGAGAATCCCAGGGACAGGGAAGCCTGGTGGGCTGCTGTCTATGGGGTTGCACAGAGTCGGACACGACTGAAGCAACTTAGCAGTTTAGCAGCATCTAGTCTTTGCTGACTTCCCAGGAGTGCAGGTGAGGCCAGGTCCAAGCTGGCAGTCAGTAAAGATTCTGCCTACTAGCTGGACCTCGTAAGCCATAAAGGAAGCCAGCCAGAAGGAGGCTGCCACACAAGGATACATTATGATCTTGCCAAGAACAAGGTGCTGATTAGAAAGAGCTTTTTCTCACCATGTCACATAACACATCTATTGGGAAAATGCCTTTCTTCCAGGAGGATTTTTTTTCCCCTCTAGCTTCCTACCCCTCCCTTCTTCTGCACACTCACAAATATCAATAAGAAGATTAGCACCTTCCCTGATGTAGGCTCAATAAGCCACAGATTGGAAAATGTCATGTTTTTCTAAAACACAGATTGGCTTTTATCAAGCAGATTTTAGTTTCAGAAAAAAAAAAAAAGATTTTAGTTTCAGGGAAACATTGTTTCCAAGCAAAGTCCAGCTTCTCCTACCAAATGCAGGATGTGAACACAAGAGTTAGCAAGTTAATTCTCAAGACCTAAACTGACCTCTTTGTCTATGAAAAGTGAAAGAAAGTAAAGTGAAGTCGCTCAGTCATGTCCGACTCTTTGCGACCCATGGACTGTAGTCTATCAGGCTCCTCCATCCACCGGATTTTCCAGGCAATAGTGCTGGGGCGGGTTGCCATTTCCTTCTCCAGGGGATCTTCTTGACCCAGGGTTCGAACCTGGATCTCCCTCATTGTAGACAGACGCTTTACCACCTGAGCCACCAGGGAAGTCCTTTATCTATGGGGATATTGCAAATGACCTCTTCAGGCAGTTTCCATTTTGTCCTTTTTTAAACTAAGCCCAGCATAAAAGCTGAAATGCCTGATCTGAAGTCAAGCCAAGTTCTTTCTGCTGGCCCCGCAGTTAGAAAACTTTCCCTTAGGCCTCCAGCTGAGGGTGACAGGCCAGAGCTCAGACTCTAAGATCGGGACAACCAAGACCTTAAACATTACAGGCTGCCTGAGGCCCGGGAGCAAGGCGACGCCTGGATTGAAAGCTCCTGGGCACTTGGCTTTCCTCGATGGCCACAGAGGACAGCGGGCCATTGAGCTGGGACAAAGGCCACAGGTACCAGATCATCGCTGAGTCCCGCAGAGTGCCAATGGGCAAGAGAAACTCGGGGTTATCTGTCCACCCTTCTTCCTACTGAATAAACTCACGAGACATGCCCAAGGCCACACAGGTGGTCAGAGGTGGGGATGCCAGGATCCAGTACCTGCTTTGCAGAGACAAAAACTCCTTCCTCAGTTTGTCCCAGTGGGCCTGAAGTTCCCTGGAAACAGGAGTCCTGGTGGGGAGTGAGCCCATCCTTCTTGCCCCTCCCCCTGAAAACCTCTGGCCCACCAGCATCTCTGCTCAGCGCCCTGGTCTGCCCCAGCAGACTGCATCCAGAAGGGACAGATGCAGGGCCAGTGCCCTGCCAGGTGACCCGGGGGCACTTTTAGCCACCTGAACTTTCTCCAGCAGTCTCGCCCGGGAGCCCCGAGGGAGTCCAGGGTGCAAAGCAAACCCTTTGGGAGATGCTCTGATGGTTACAGGTTTGTCATCAGGGCTTCAGAAAGCACTGTTCAGAAGAGGAGGGAATAGACTGCGAACAGACAAGGGTGGCAGGGCGGAGGGGAAAGTGGGTCTTAGGGGCTTCCACCTCCGTGTTTCCATGGTAACACGTGATGTTCTGATAATGATGGACCATGATTTTCTCAACAGCGTGGGCATCCTTTTGGTGGAGTGTTTTTCCTGAGCATGGACATTTCTCCAGAAGGCTGTTCTGTAGTAAGTGCCGGCTGCCAGCAAAGCCCGGGGTGGAGGACAGGAACGCGGACCGGGGTACCTGCACGTGGAGCTCCAGCCAGGGGCAGGTGACAGGGCTGGGAGAACAAGGTTCCCCACAGGCCCCAGTAGTGGGATCCAGAAGGGGTATTGGGTCCCCAGAAGCTTCAATGTAATGCGGGTAACTCCTTAGAGAATGCCGGAGTCATCCAACCAGGAGACTCAAGAAGAACGAGATCAGATGAGAACCCATCTGTGGGGAAAGTGAGAGAGAGAAAAGCCGCCTCACCCGGGGGGCAGGCCGGCGGGAAAGCGCAGTAGCTCCTCGTGGGAATGGCAGAGCGGGGATGAAAGCCACCGTGGCATTGACAAGAGCTCTGTGTGTGTGTGTGTCACTCGGTCGTGTCTGACTCTTTGCGACCCCATGGACCCCGCCAGGCTCCCCTGTTCATGAGGATTCTCCAGGCAAGAATACTGGAGGGGGTTGCCATGCCCTTCTCCAGGGGATCTTCCTGACCCAGGGATCGAACTCCGGTCTCCCACATTGAAAGGCAAATTCTTTACCTCTGAGCCAGCAGGAAGCTGAAAGAGCTATGTGGGGTTTATGTGGGTGCCAAGCTGTGTTCTAAGCGTTTTATCTAAGTGACTTCATTTTGTACATGCTATATACTATTACCCCATTTTACAGCTGAGAAAACAGAAGCATGAAAAGATAGGAACTAAAGAGGCTGAAGCCCATTCAGGAAAGTCATAGAAGCAGACACTGAAAGATAGGAGGCTTTGCCTGGGGGAGGGAGAGCCCTCCTGATTTCCTTCCTGGTCTTCAGCTCTCAAGCTCGAATTCTCACCCACCTCCCTCCCTCTGGGCACAGGTCTGGCTGTGGTTGATATTCTGCTAATGCGTCTAATCCATGCGATGTTGAGATTCCCAGCACACAGTGAAAAGATGCTCCATCTAACTCCTCCTCTTTCTTGAGTTAGAAATGCCCTGAGATTAGTGTGGTTGTTTTGGGTATCTCACTTGTAGCTTTATTTTTTAGTAGTAATGTTTTAATTGTAATCAAATCCACAGTTAAGACAAAGTCATCTTCTCTGTTAGAAGTTTTATATTTACATTCTATAATGTTCATATTTTTCAAAGGATTTTTTTTAACGGGAGGATAACTGCTTTACAATGTTGTGTTGGTTTCTGCTGTACAACAACGTGAATCAGCCTTAAGTGTACGTTTGTCTCCCTCTTGAACCTCCCTCCTGTCCCCACCCCATGCCACCCCTCTAGCTTGTCACGGGGCACCGGGTTGAGCTCCCCATACGGCAACTTCCCACTAGTGAGGTTTTTGAGATTACAGCTGGGGCAGAAGGCAGACCTGACACAGCCCGCCCGCACCTCCAAGACCTTAGTGGCCCTGGTCCTTGCCAGGGCTAGTATCGTCCAGGCAAAAATCAAAAGCAGGGCAAAAGCTTTGAAGGTAGTGATCACTAATTCAGATCTTCAAATCCAGAATTGAGCCGATGTATTAACAGAATCCATACAGAAAACTTTTCAAGATGACATGATAACGTCTTCTCTACCTCCCTTGCCATTCAAAGGGAATATTTGGTTGTTGCTATTGCCATCATTTGGTTTCGTTTGCTTGCTTGTCAGTTTTGTTACATCACTGCCTGTGCAGTCCTGGCTCTTCATAGTTTTTTTTTTTTTTTTAACTTTATCAGATACAGTTATGGTCAGGAGGCAAAACCAACAATTTTCACATCACCAGTGGAGGGGAAAAAGATAAAACGGGACATCACAGCATCTCATTTAACAGACAACTTTGGAATTCACTCATGGCTGTGTAATCCGTGGTTCCAGGGGCCGTGAACATATCAGAAGATGCCCTTATGTATTTGATACTCACAAAGACCCAACGTGACATAAAGGGAGAGTTGGTGGCTCTGAAACACAAACCATCCCCCGGAAGTGTGTGAGGGAGGTATGTGCTGAAGGGAGCTGGTGGGGCAGACCCGTGCCCTCGGGAGGGATAGAGACCAGCTCCTCCATCCCCGAAACCCATGCTGTGCTCCAATCAAATGCCAACCTCCTCTCCCATCTCCTTTCTGCCCCAGTGCTCTTTTCCTCCTGCAGAGTCCATGCACGGCCCACTGGTCGTGGCTCACCATCAGTTACTCTACTCACTGGCCTTGGAGAGGCTGCTTGGATGCTTGGTACCTTGTTTTCTTCCAATCTAAGGTCTAAAGCCAGGAGCCACCTCACTGGGGATTCTGAGGCTGTGTTTGTCCACTGTTAGCACAGTGCCTATTGTAATGGTGGTTGTTTTTCCTGATTCTACTCGCTTTCTTCCACGGGCTAGAAATCCACCATCGACGTGATTATTATACTGATGATGGTTGCTTCGGAAAGCAATGCCGTCCCCTCGGTCATTCCCATCTTCTCTTGCAAATTCACGACTAGGGCTCATGACCGCATTGGATGGTGCCAAGTAAAAATCCATCTTGAATGAGTAAAGCTGCCTTCTGCAATCTCCAGCTCCTTCTGGCACTAGCTCAAGCCCAAAGGTGGCTTTCCAGGGGCTTCTCCTAGGGAGCCCTCCACTGGGGTCTGTCTTCCCAAGCTGGCTCTCAGAGCCCAGCTACGACCCACTACAACTGTGGAGCCAAAAAATTCTTCCAAGGTAGAGGGGGCAGGGCTCTGGGATTCTCCTTCCCCTGCCGATCGACTGGCAGACAATGGGTTCTTCAGAAGCCACAACATTTCAGCTGTTTTGGCCACAATGGCCACAAGCTGAGTGGATGTCATTCTGTCCCAGGGTCGCGTCAGCTCAGGGCAGCTCCAAACAGTATCAACTGGTTTGTGGCGAGGGGCGTAAACACCAGGCTGCTTGAATGAAGTCACTGCCTGAGTCATCTCTGTACATGGGAGCCAAAGGACACTCAGGCCAGCGGGGGCTCCAGGGAGGTGCTGGGTCTCCTCCCCTGAGAGTGAGCCCAGCACACTCAACCATCACGCCTCTGTTCACCCAGGGAGCGCCTTCCTGCTTGGTGCAGCTCTTATTTTTTATTTCTCAAATAGTGCTTGTAGTCCTCGAAGGGGGTGCGGCCCAGAGCTAGTTTCTGCCTGCGTTCAGGAGTCTGCCTCATCAGAAATATTTGTTAAGTGAAAAGGAAGGAAGGAAGACAGGAAAGAGAGAAGGAAGCAAGTGAGAGACAGAAAGAGAGAGGAAGGCGAGAGGGAAGGAAGGGAGAAGGACTTATATTAAATTTTAAATCATCATTATGTTTTGGTTCAAACTCATGAATTAAATGATCATCTTACACTGCTCAACAGGATACAGCCAGAAAAAAACTATTCTGGTGAATTAAGCTTGTCTCCCAAAGAAAAATAAAATAGCTAAGACCGGCTTTTTGCTGCTTGGATCTTAGGAGGAAATGGGGTGCCAAGAAGCAAGGAGGGTCAGGACTCGGCTGAGGCCAGTGAGGCACTTCTTTGGATGCACAGTTTAACGGAGCCCCAAGAGCTTAGTCATCGCAATCACATTTTAATGCAGTATTTTTTAAAAATTAGAATCGAGGCAAAAATCCACGATGAGCAGAATAGCAGAAGTTTAAATATAGAGAGGACCGGTGTTGCTGATACTTTCCCAGACTCCGCAGAGCAGTGTAGGTAGACCATCGACCCCCCTCCCAATTTGAAAGGGCCATTCCTGTGCCACCCACTCCCCACCGTCCCTGCTCTGGTCAGGTCGAGGAGGCTAGAGGAAAACACTTCCAGTGCTGTAGGTAGCTCCCTGCCCACAGATTCCAGGGGCATACCAGGGGCATAAGAAGCAGCTCTGGGCAGCCTGACTGGCATCAGAATGTTCCCAACCAGCGCCCCTCTCCTGAGCTCTGTTACCTTGCACAGCTTTATATTCATAGGTAAACTCTTTAAGCCTTGACGCGCTCTCATCTATAGCAATTTTTAAAACAGGACTCTTCATTACTTTCTGAAATAAGCAAAGCAACTAGATGTACCCATGGTAAATAAATCAGACCATTTCAAAAAGCATACAGAAGAAAATAGAAATTATCTATCATCTCACTGCTCTGAGAAAACCACTGCTAACAATCCCCCAGGACAGACAGTTACAAATGTTCATCTCTAAACAGAGTCAGATATGTGAAACAGATCAGAGTTAAACGAGACAGACCTGTCTTGTAACCTGCTTTATTCCTTTAACAGTAGATCGCAGACAGCTTTCTATGCCAATAAATAGGTTCCTATGTCACCATTTTAACCTGGATTGCACTACAAGCTGTTCTGTGATTTATCGAAGTAACTCCTTATATATGAATATTTCATTCTCCCCCTTGGTGTTTTCTACTGTAAGTCATACTGTAATGAATGCATACATTTATGTGCCCTCTAACAGTTTATCCTAGGATAAATTTCTAGAGGTGAAGTCAATCATATTGAAAGTTATCAGGGACTTCCCTAGCGGTCCAGTGGGTCAGGCTCTGCACTCCCAGAACAGGGGGTCCATGTTTGATCCTTCTTCCAGAAACTAGACGCTCATGCTGCAACTACGAGTTTGGATGCTGCAGCTAAGAACAAAAGGCCCCACAAGCTGAAACGAAAGATCCTTCTTGCAGCAACTAAGACCTAGTACAGCTAAAAAAATAAAATAAATAAAATAAGAGAAGGCCTCCAAGAACCAGCCGCATGACAAAAGAATGTATTGTACACGGCATGTATTTTATTTCAATACAGTAGTTTTTTTTTTTTTCTTTTAATAAAGGGGGGGGTGGGGGAGAGAGAGAGAAAGTTATCACATTGGTAAGATTTTAATTGCATTTGACAAGTAGGTCCCTCCGGAAGGTAGGGCCAACATACACTCCCACCTTCACGACCTGAGAAAGTGTGATCTCATAGCCTTGAGCTCACTGGGTATTTTTCTTTTGAAATATGTTCGCTTGTCTCTTTGCATCTTATATCTCTTTGTGGTTATACAAACAATACAAGATCATTGTAAAATTTCAAATATTATAAATTTATATAAAGTTAAAATGAAAGGCTCTGGCCCTAAAGCCTCCTATTACCACCCTATACCCTCAAATAACCTGACTGTACTTTTCCCAAAGTTTCTTTTTCTCCCCTTTAAAAAAAAAAATTGAAGTATACTTGATTTATAATGTTGTGTTTAATTTCTGCTGAACAGCAAAGTGACTCTGTTATACATATATATATATTCTTTTTCATAGTCTTTTCCATTATGGTTTATTACAGAATATTGAATATAGTTCCCTGTGCTATATACTAGGGCATTGGTGTCTATCCGCCCTGTATGTAATAGTTTGCATCTGCTAATCCCAAACTCCCAATCCAAAATTTCTTTTCAGTATCGCCACAGAAAAAATTTTTTCTTTCTTACACAAATGGTTTATCATTCAGATTTTTTCAGTTCAGATTCTTTTTTGCAACTGGTTTTTTTCTTTCCGTGTTTTTGTGTATACTGTGACTTCTTTTCCTTGTCAGTTATCAGTAATTTATTTATTTACAAATAAATAAATACAGGTCTCATTTTCAGTGGTTTCCAAGTGTTCCGCGGGCTGGACATGCTATAATTCATGGCCCCAGTCCTTGCGGATGAATGCTTTAGTTTTCAATATCTGAATGAATATCTTTGCTCATATATCTCTGCATGTGTGTAGGATCTTCCTAAGGTTATTCTTAGAAAAACATTTGTGCCAAAGGTCTTGCACATTTAAAATGTCAATAACTGTTGTCAAATGACTCCTCCAAAGCTAACACTTCTGCCAACAATATCTGAGACTGCCTGTCTCTATGAGATAAACAGGGTCTAGTCCTTCATTTGGCAGGTGTATTTTGTAGGTATATTTTCTGGAAAGAGGTGAGGACCAGTCTGGTAGAGCCATGGGAACCCTTTGACCCCTTTGCTCACATGGTGGTCTTCACATGTCCTGTCTTCCAACCCCCTCCTATCTCAATCCATGCGTGCATACATTTTCAAGGTTATATAGATATTTTCAGCAATATTTATAGTTGATGCATAAGAAAGGTCCGTATGAACTGACCCACTCTCTACCCAAATCAACCAATTCAAATGGCAAATACGTAACTCACGTTTGTGCAACCTTGGGATTTCTGATTTTCCACATCTGCCAGAGAAGAATAAAAGTTATTCCTTGCAACTCACCACTGGGAGATGGTTTGAAGACCATGCTATTCTTGAACTGCTCTAAGCCTGCGTTGTTCAGTATGGCAGCCGCTGGACACATACAGCTACTGAGCTCTTGAAATGTGGTTAGCCTGAACTGAGATGTGCTGTAAGTGTGGACTACACACTGAATTTGAAGACTTAGTATGAAGAAAAGAATGTAAACCATCTCTTTAATATTTTAAAAATTTTGATTACTGTCGGAAGGATAATATTCTGGACACATCAGTTAAATAAAATACACTGCTAAAATTAATCTCACC
The DNA here is from genome assembly GCF_055505025.1 of Bos grunniens. Lineage (NCBI taxonomy): Eukaryota > Metazoa > Chordata > Mammalia > Artiodactyla > Bovidae > Bos > Bos grunniens. The sequence goes on from NC_141165.1 coordinate 154,975,624, forward strand.
TGTTTCTCTTCCTTTAAAGTGGCCACTGCCGCTGCTGCTGCTGCTAAGTCGCTTCAGTCGTGTCCAACTCTGTGTGACCCCATAGATGGCAGCCCACCAGGCTCCCTCGTCCCTGGGATTCTCCAGGCAAGAACACTGGAGTGGGTTGCCAGTTCCTTCTCCAATGCATGAAAGTGAAAAGTGAAAGTGAAGTCGCTCAGTTGTGTCCGACTCTTCGCAACCCCATGGACTGCAGCCCACCAGGCTCCTCCATCCATGGGATTTTCCAAGCAAGAATACTGGAGTGGGGTGCCATTGCCTTAAATTTCAAATTACATGTATCCATGTGTGTAGCAGAGAAAGTGGAAAGTGTAAGATTAAAGTTTGGGTATTCAAAAATATAAAAAGTACCAGTTTAGGCCTGGGCATTAAAAGACCGTGTTTAGTTTGAATGCAAGGAGATACTTGGAAACTGAAATTAATGAGCACAAGTTACATGCTTATGAGTTTTTCCTTTTTTTCTGTTTTGTCAGCCATGACCTCTTCCTTCCAAATAAATAAATAAAACACCTGTGGTTCAAGTTATATTTCTATCGGATGGCACTGTTCTGAGCTGTCTTTATACCTACAGAAACATACCCAGAGTTTGTGGATGGTCTCTTTTTCTCTCGTTCTCTCTCCTTTCTTCCTTCAACTCCGTTCAATAATCTCATTTGCAGAAATCACTGAATTTTTTTTTTCCTGGAGAGTTGACTTTTGTCACTTTGGTTATCTGGTGTATGAAATATTAAAGAGATGGTTACATGGTTTAGATGGTTGGCATGCTCGTAAACTGACGCTCTGAGGGAAAAAACAAAGCCCTGATCTGTAACAGTTGGTAAAGAATCTGCCTGTAATGCAGGAGACCTAGGTTCGATCCCTACGTTGGGAAGATCCCCTGGAGAAGGGAAAGGCTACCCACTCCAGTATTCTGGCCTGGAGAATTCTATGGGCTGTATAGTCCATGGGGTTGCAAAGAGTGGGACATGACTGAGTGACTTTCACTTTCGTTTCACTTTCCTGGTGTCTGTACTCCCATCATCTGCGGTCAGTTCCAAGCTACTGGTGTGATGTCCTGGAATGTGGAAGAGAGTCAGTGCGCGTGTGTTCTGGTGAGCAGGTACCGTAAGTGCCCGTGCACCAGTGCTCAGAAATCCTCTTCCTCTTGGGGCTGAACCCCCAGCCACATGGAAGGTGGGGCGTCCACTGCCACTCAGGATGCCAAAAGTCAAATATATTCCCTCTCCCCAGTGCTAGGCACTGAGAGCTCAGGCTCCTTATCTAGGTGAGGTCAATCAGATCCCCCTGCAGAGGACGATGAATTTGGAGACTGAGGCAGAGAGGCAGGGGCTTGCTAGAGCATATCGGTGGTGGCCACTAGTGACCCACATTCAGTGGTAGGGAGGTTGGTGTGGTTAAACACTGCCTAGGCCAGAGTCCAGCGGAGGAAACCAGCTGCGCCGCAGAAAGTGTCCAGCTGCAATGGTAACAGCAGTGGCATCCAAAGTCGGTTGTTCCTGAGGCAGGACCTTGCTTGTCCCAGCAACCCAGGAATCTGCTTTTTCAGCCTCCACATGGATGCAGTGAGCCAGCCTATCTCCCTCCATTAATTCCTTATCTGCTGGGCTAACCAGAGTCAAGAACTCGCTGTTGACTTGTAACAATCAGTTGGTGTGATAGAGCAGGTGATAAGGCTTAAACACAGAGCAGACATGAGACCGGTTGCCACCAGGTAAGAGTAGTTCTGAAAGAGGGGCGCTTGTTTGAATCATCAGTGAACCTTTGAAAGCAGACAGGTTTGGAACTAAAGCAGACTTAATAAACAGACGTGTGTACACTTTAAGCTCATAGCACCACTGTTCACGGCAGCCAAAAGGTGGAAGAGACCCAAAAGTCCACTGGTGGATAAATGCATAAACAAAACGTGGTATATGTATTTACACAAACACACAGGGGGAGGGGCACAGAGAGAGAGAAAGAGGAATAGTGTTCAGCCACAAAAAGGAAGGAAATTCTGATACATACAACAACTTGGATGAATCTTAAAAGCATTCTGCTTAGTAAAAGAAGCCAGACACGACAGTGTATAATTCCACTTAAGCCCTCTGTCTCTATAAGTATGTCCCTAGAGTTAGTCGAATTTATAGAGACAGAGGGCTTCCCTGATAGCTCAGGCGGTCAAGGATCCGCCTGCAATGCAGGAGACCCTGGTTCAATTCCTAAGTCGGAAAGATCTGCTGGAGAAGGGATAGGCTACGCACTCCAGTATTTTTGGGCTTCCCTGGTGGGTCAGATGGTAAAGAATCCACCAGCAATGCGGGAGACCTGGGTTTGATCCCTGTGTTGGGAAGATGCCCTGGAGAAGGGAACGGCTACCCACTCCAGTACTCTGGCCTGGAGAACATGGTCTGTATAGTCCATAGGGTTACAAAGAGTCAAACACGAATGAGCAGCTTTTGCTTTTGCTTTCATAGAGACAGAAAGTAGAATGGTAGTTGCCAGGGGCTGGTGGGAGGTGGGAATGGGGTAGTTGTTTTCTAATGGATGCAGTTTCAGTTTGGGAAGATGAAAAAGTCAACATAGATGATGGTGATGGTTACACACCCACGAGTGCACTTAAAGTCACTGAACTGTACTCTTAAAAGTGGTCCAGTGAGTAAATTTTGTTATGGATATTTTACCATAATAAAAAATAATTGTTAAGAAAGCAGATACATGACTGATTTCCTTTCCTGAGGAAGCTTAGTCAAGGGTGGAGGCTGGGAGTGTATATGGCTTTTAGAATTCTACAGGGAGCACACCTGGTTGAGAATGACTCAGAGAAAGCGATGGCGCCCCACTCCAGTGCTCCTGCCTGGAGAATCCCAGGGACGGTGGAGCCTGGTGGGCTGCAGTCCATGGGGTTGCCAAGAGTTGGACATGACTGTGCGACTTCCCTTTCACTTTTCACTTTCATGCATTGGAGAAGGCAATGGCAACCCACTCCAGTGCTCCTGCCTGGAGAATCCCAGGGACATTGGAGCCTGGTGGGCTACAGTCCATGGGGTCGCCAAGAGTCGGACACAACTGAGCGACTTCACTTTCACTTTTCACTTTCATGTATTGGAGAAGGAAATGGCAACCCACTCCAGTGTTCTTGCCAGGAGAATCCCAGGGACGGGGGAACCTGGTGGGCTGCCGTCTGTGGGGTCGCACAGAGTCGGACACAACTGAAGCGACTTAGCAGCAGCAGAAGCAGGGGATGGTAGGGGATGAAGAATTCAAAGGGTTCAATAATCTGCCATCCGATGCAGGTGACAAGGTTTCAGTCCCTGGTCCAGAAAGATCTTATGTGCCATGGGGCAACTAAGCCCATGCACTGCAACAACTGAAGCCAGAATGCCCTAGAACCTGGGCTCCAACACAAGAGAAGCCCCCACCACGAGAAGCCCGTGCACCACAACTGGAGAGTGGGCCCCAGAGAGAGTCAGCACAGCTGCAATGTCCCAGCACAACCAAAAACAAAGACACTTTTGAAAATGATAATAAAATAAAAGATGATAAACATAAGCAGTTGTTAGCATTTGAGAATCAGAAAATTTTATGTAAAAATCCAGAACTTGCATTCCCCTGGAAAAGTTGGAAGGCACAGCCATACATGAGCCCAGCTGCTGCAGGCCCAGAGAGTTGGAGCCACGCAAGGATGACTCTAAGCCACAGTCGTCACCACTCCCTGCTGTCTACCCCAGCTCCTCACCTGGTCTTCGAGGTCTTTCAGCTTCCACCCACACTCTAAATGTGCAAGCTGACCAGTGCTGAGAAAGCCAATCCCTTCAAACTCTGTCTTCAAACAGCTTATGACATCATCTCCCTGTTGACAGGTAGATAAATAGGCAGCATTAGTTACATAAGCCAAGGTGATATTGACAGATACCTAAAGCTCCATCCTCGTTAACTTTCTGACTCATTTCTGGGACACACTGTTTTGTTAAACTGTAAACTCAGGTTGGCTCTCCAACATTTAAGCTCTGCTTGAATTGTTTTAAAACACTCTTCCATATTGAATCAAGTGCAGCAAGTCAATCTTGGATCTTAGTTACCGGGGCTTCCATGTCACAGTAACCTGGAATACACAGATTTCCCACGGCCTGCAGAAGGAGAGGCAGGTTGGGGCTTTGGCTGGGAGAGAGACATAGAAATTATGGGTCCTCTCTTTTTTTTCATAAAGCAAAACTTGGCCTCCCCTACCTCAGCTCCACGAAGAAGGGTAAGAATAGAAAGGAGCCTTTTCTGATTTGGGAGCCTGTATTCAAGGAATTGCCCTGGGAATATCTAAAACAGGTTTGGCTGACAATAGCTGAAATCCTCCCGGGGTGGGGTCGGGAGCCATGCTGCCTCATCGTAGGGTTAATAGATGATAAAAGAAGGAGAAAAGGGAGGGAAGGAGGCGGCAGCAAGGAAGTTCTAATTTTTATATTTCAGCTGTCTCCCTTTTTTTGAGGCTTTAGCACTTTTTTTAACTGAGGTATAGTTTATGTACCATATTATGTAAGTTACAGGTGTACAGTATAGTGATTCACAATTTTAATGAAACTTATATTCCGTTTACAGTTATAAAAAATATTGGCTATATTCCCTGTGCTGTACAACGTACTTTTGCAGCTTATTTTATTTTTTATAAAGAGCCCTTTTTGAAATAGTCTCATTTATTTACTTAGTTTTGACTGTGCTGGGTCTTCGTTGCTGCTCAGACTTTTCTCTAGTTACAGCGGGCAGGGCTCCTCTCTAGCTGTGGTGCTCGCATTTCTCATTGTGGTGGCTTCCCTTACTGCAGAGAACGGGTTCTAGGGTGTCTGGATTTTGTAGCTCCAAGGTGCCTGGGGTCCTCCCAAACCAGGGATGGAACCCGTGTCTCCTGCACTGGCAGGCAGATTCTGTACCGCTGAGCCACCTGGGACACCCCTGCAGATTATTTTATACCTAGCAGTTTAAATGTCTTAATCCCCTGTCCCTATCTTGCCCCCTCCCCTCCCCTCTCCACACCGGTAACCACTGGTTTGTTCTCCATATCTGTGAGTCTACTTCTCTTTTTGTTGCAGTCACGAGTGTGTTGTATTTTTTAGACTCTACGTACAAGTGACGTCACAGAGTATTTGTCTTTCTCCACCTGACTTACTGAACTTAGCATAATGCCCGCCAAGTCCACCCATGCCAGCTGTGTCTCTCTTTTTTCACAATATTGTGAAGCAATTTCATCTCAGTTATAAATAAATAAGGGCTTCCCTGTAGCTCAGCTGGTAAAGAATCTGCCTGCAATGCAGGAGACCCTGGTTCGATTCCTGGGTTGGGAAGATCCCCTGGAGAAGGGAACAGCTATATCCACTCCAGTATTCTGGCCTGGAGAATTCCATGGACTGTATTTTCAATTTAATGTTTTGTATTTGTAATTTAATTTTTCAATTAAAAATAAATGTTTGGAGGGGAAAAAAAAAACTGTCTCTCTTTTAGTATGAGAGCCCAATACTGCTTTCCTATCTCACCTGACAGGTAAGATTTACAAGACCTGAAAGCAAATTGCTTTAGTTTGTGTGTACAAAAGTTGGTTTGGGGGTCAAACACTTGTGTGAAAGATACATGGACTTTGAAACCCAACTGACCTCAAACCTCTGACGGTTTACAGCACTCACCATTGGCCTGTTGGCCTTTGCAGTATCCCCAGATAGATACACACAGGTTTATCCTGAAGCCTGATTGCCTCACTCCTGGCAGCTGTGGGCCCCCCACCCTGCACAGTTCCTCCCCCACACACAGCTCTTCCCCCGACACACACACAGCTCACCCTAGGGCTGCCAGGACCTTCCTGATTTCATCTCAGGCTACCACGTGGAGTTCTAGTCTTGCATCTCTTCTGAGACTCCTAAGTTCCCTGTGGGCCCAGGGATGGTTGCTTTAGAGAAGCGAGTATTATTTATATCATATAAGCAGACTAGATCACGCAATGTCGCTTCAATGATACAAACAGGCTGATGATAGACTCAAAATAATCTTCCAGCTCAGTAGAAAGGAAATGTTCCCTTGGGGTGTTCTTTAAGATTGTGTTGGGGTGAAATATGTGGGTAACACACACACCTAGCTGGTAGTTTATCCGTCTTCCGTAGGAAGCTTGGGAGCCCCTCCAAAAGGCAAATATTCTGCCCAATACATGCGTTGCATTCTGTTGAGAGCTTTTCACGAACATTTCTCAGGCTGATGAGCCAAAGTCCTGCATGGCAGAGTCCCCCAAACACAGTAATTTCACCCCCTTGATGCACTTTTACCCTTTCAGTCTCTGCTTCAGCTCCCATCCTGGCCAGCACCCCCTCCCCTCCCTCACACCCGCCCACACTTTGGGGTCTCCTGCCTCTGCTGTTCCCCTCCTCTGCCCTGTCAACCTCAGGGTCCCTGTCATCCACCCTCTGTCACCCACCCTCTGTCACAGGCCTCCAAGCCCTTCAAGATGCAGATACAATGCTCTTTTTACACCTTCACACTTCTCTTCATCACTCAGCACCCTCCTCCTCCTTTGCGATTCCTCCCACACTGGAGTCAGATCTAACTTCACCTTCCCCGTTCCAAGGTGCACCCTGGATGCTTGTGAAAGGGAGAAAGTGGGAAAGGAGTTGGGATGAGAAAGAGCAGAAGGGAAGCTCGTAGAGTCAAGGACCGACCTGCAATCTTAATCGAGCTCTGTGATCGCCTGTTCACAGAGAAACCAAATTACTCTGAAATTAAATGATGCCCCAGATTTCTAAAGAATCTCTATCAGGGAATTTGCCTGTTGAACACATTACTGATAGCTCCTTTTGCTACCAAATTTAAGCTCTGAAATAAAGAAATGATGGTAGGATGTTGCTTAGGAATTCCAAGGGCTACAAAATGCAGAAGGGCATTCGTGCTTCCAACATAGGCCGGGCCAGTTCACGGGGCCACGCGGGGACCCAAGGTGCTCTTCTCAATATTTTATGACCTCATCATGCATTGTTCTGCTTTCCTGGCCCTTGTTTTCATTTACTCCTGTTAGAACCTTCACTGTTTGGTTTCTCTCCTCCAGAAATTAAAGATATTAGCTGGAGATCTCGGGCACTTTGCGGCATTCAGTCAATTTAAAATCAACTCCAAGTGTAGAGGGTGGTGGATGCAAGATGTGCGTTTTATTTAACAAGCGAAGTTTATTTTTAATGGACATGCTGTTAGGACAAGTCTATAGGGCATTGAGATATTTTTAGCTTCTTTTTTCTATTATCCTGCACAGTTTTTTTTTTTTTTTTTTAAGTCTTCTTTTAAAACTGATAAAGGCTTTCAGAGCTTTAAAAAAAATCACACATTTAATCCCATAGCTTATTTTGTGTAAAATAAACTAAAAATAAAACAACAGCTCCCACTAAGAACAGTACTGTCGTCACTCACAGATAATTCAGATGTATCAATTATAATAAGTTCACAGCAGCATCGAGCTCAAAGGTCTACTGGAATTGAGAGCCCAGAAACACAGCAGCAGGATCTTCAGTGTTGAGTCCCAGTTCTGGGTGAGAAATAGTAGAGTTTGGTGTTAGTTATAACTGCTTGTATCTCATTTATAGTTTTGAACATGTTGTCTTTAGAGCTATGGGGGTTTTGATCCACCAAATGACAATTTGTGATGCCTCCTTTTTTTCTCCTCATTTTTATTTTGATTCCCTTTTCCAACCAAGTTCTGGGAGGCTCCTTGGGTGCCGGTGATCCTGTTCAAACCACGACATGTGTACACAACGATCTCATTGTGTGGGAGCCCCTGGGTAGTTGTGTGTTTGACTAAACAGAAACATCTAATCGGGGGATCACTAAAGCCACTATGAAGGATTGGTCTTTTCTTCTGAGAATCACATTTCCACCATGGTTCCCCCTCCACCTGCAGTAAAATTCGATTTTTTTTTTCTTGTAGCTCTTGTAAATCACCACTCAGGAAAGGTATAAATGAGCAACCTTGATCCAACCCATTAATTTTACCTTTGAAGATTTTTTTCTGAGGAAATTATAAGATATGTTACTTAGTTGTACCCTTTACATTCATATCCGACTCTCTGCAACCCCATGGACTGTATCCCGCCAGGCTCCTCTGCCCATGGAATTCTCCAGGCAAGAATCCTGGAGTGGGTAGCCATTTCCTTCTCCAGGGGATCTTCCCAACCCAGGGATCGAACCCAGGTCTCCTGCATTGCAAGCGAATCCTTTGCTGTCTGAGCCACCAGGGAAGCCCCTTATGATAATATAAGCATGTTATATACAGTGTGTGTGGACTCAGTTGCTCAGTCGTGTCCAACCCTTTGCAACCTTATGGACTGCAGCCCGCCAGGCTCCTCTGAACATGGGATTTCCCAGGCAGGAATACTGGAATAGGTTGCCATTTCTTCCTTCAGGGCATCTTCCCGACCCAGGGATGGAACCTGAGTCTCCTGCCCTGGCAGGTGGATTCTTTACCCTCTGAGCCCCCAGGGAAGCCCCTGTCACGTTAATAAATACCCTCATATGTCATCGAACATTCCTGTAAAAATGTCACGTTTTAAAGATGGAACTAAGGTAACAAGCGTGGCTATTAAATGAAAGGAATAATGGCTACCCACTAAAGTATTCTTGTCTGGAAAATCCCATGGACAGAGGGGCCTTGCGGGCCCGATGGGGTTCATGAGGTCATAAAGAGTTGGACATAAATGAGTGACTAAGCACTCACACATTTAAATGACAGGCCAAGCAGGTTAAAAAACTGTTTGCTCCTAAAAAATTGTATTTTTCTAAATTATATGTGTTTCTTGGTTGTGAAAAATGTGCCACTGTTACCTAAAATGTTAACAACCAGAGAAACAAACTGAGGGATAAACGGACTGAGAAGTGCTCTACTGTCTTTGCAATTTCTCTCTAAATCTAAAATTATTCCAAAATTAAAAATGTATTAAGAAATAAGAGAGCTTCTTAGTAACTTTATGGCACACCTTTTTCAGTGACTCAATGATTTAGCATTTAAAACAATAAAATCCTTTAAAAATTCAAAAAGTCATGTGTTTGCATTTTATATAGATTATGAGTCTATTCACATGTAAGTTACAGAGGAGAAATATACCTAGAAAACATAGCAAAATGATAACCTCAGCCGCATCTGTGGGATTTGGAATGGTTAGTTTTCCTGAATTTTTAAGATTTTTCTGTAATGAATATGATACTTTTAGATGATAATTTATATAAATATACACATCATAGTTATATAATATATAAAATAAAATCACTTTTATGAGGTTTCTGCATAATCAGAAAAAAAAAATGAAATAGGCATGTGGATTGACCAAGAGCCCTGGAAGCAGCAGGAACGCTGAAATTGAACACAGCTGGGTGAAGCTTATTCGCCCACCCAGACGGTGATGTGTGCGCCGCAGCTACTGTTCAAACTCTAGGTGATCTACATGGTTAATACATTAGACACAAGCAGCTAATAATACTTTTGGAACCACAAAGTTAACTTGGTAATGATAGTATTCCTAAATTAGCACAATGAAAAGCTTAGCAACTATTACCCATCTATCTAATGAATGGGTGGCGGAAAGAAAAGCCTCTTTTCTTTCTAAAGCTCAGCACTAAAATTAGTCGTATCTGTTACCTTAGTTGCAAAAAGGAAAGACAGAAGGCTGTTCATTCAACTGGTATTTTGCTCTCGGAGATCTAAGCTCGAGCAATTCATGGGACAGATAAGGGAAGGAGTCTGTAGACTCACCCTCAAAAGCAAAATTTTTGGAGAAAATAATTTCCAGCTTTCAAGCGATGAATGGTACCTCTCTGGGGTCTAATAATTTTTCCCAGAGAAACAATGAGACAAACAGAAAACGGATGAAGTAACAGCTTGGCAACGTTGCAATTGATCCTGCAGTGGTCGTGAAAATGTAAATAGCAAAAGACGGCAGTAAGAAGACCCCAGACTTCACCTAGAAACAAAACATTCAGCCTGTTGTTTTTTACTGCAGGATTTTGAGTGGAAAAGTAGTCCCAACTTGTCAATCAGCTAAGTTGCCGCGGCTAATAGATTCTGGTGTTTAGGGGGGGTCGACACAGAATTTAATTTAACATCTCACAATACGCCCACATGCCCAGAAAATGTGGACAGCTTGATGGGGTTCACTGAGCCAAAGAAGCAAGACCCAAACAGTGCATTAATGTATAGGGGAAGAATGGTTGCAATCAGCCCCTTGTGAATTGGACAGAGGGCTTGGAGATGAAGCAATTATGAGCCATCGGGGATTAATAGTAAAGTGTGAATACCAAGCTGTATATGTTAGGGGCAGAATATGTTGCCTATAGAAAACAACAAAGGACGTTCCTTACTATTAAGTGAGATTAAACGTAATGGCCTGATTTAATCACAAAGGCAGAATTAAATTCAGATGGCAACTTCAAAGTGGACACAGGAACACAGGCCACTGCTTACATTTACATATAGCTGGCATAGCTTGGCCTGTCATACAATAGGATAAAGTTTCTTTGGCCACTTAAACAATTTTCTATTCTTCACTTTTTTTGTGAACACTCACTGTATTTATTCCACGATTGCATTTAGTTAATAAGAAGGAGCTAAGAGTTCTATTTATTTGTGGATGCTATAATTTTTAATTCTTTCAAATTATGGGGGGAAAACACTGCAAAAGGTCAACAGAACAGAGTGGCTATAATCAGATTGACAATAAGACGACGACGAAGAAGAAGAAGCAAAGACAAAACAAAATTTTAAAAAAAGAAAATCTCTGATAGAGTGATCTAGTGTCTTACTTTTTTCTCTGCCTTCGACTTAGAACTCATTATTTGAGATCCAGACTCAGCTCGTGGGAAATGAAGCTTTTCCCTGCTCAGGTCCAGGTTTGAGTTACCATCATGGAATCCAAGGGAGTTATTCTTTTTCTTTTTAATTTTAAAATTTACTTGGTTTTTCTTCTCTTTTCAAAGATTTTTTTTAATTCTGTTTTTAGTTTTTGTTGGAGTATAGTAGATTTACAACATTGTGTTAGTTTCAGGTATACAGTGAAGTCAGTTATATATACCCACTCTTTTTTAGATTCTTTTCCCATACAGACCATTACAGTGCATTGAGTAGAGTCCCCTGTGCTATAGAGTATGTCCTATTACTATAGAGTAATGGTCCTTAATACTAGTTTTTATCTATGTAAAATAGATACTATTTGACATACAGTGCTGTGTCTATATCAATCAAAATCTCTCGGTTTATCCCTCCCCCTTTCTTATCCCCTAGTAACCATAAGTTTGTTTTCTACATCTGTAACTCTATTTCCGTTTTGTAGATAAGTTTGTTTGTACCCTTTTAAAAAATTTTACATATAAGCGATATCATGTATTTGTCAATCTCTCATTTAGTTCACTCAGTATGACAGTCTCTAGGTCCATTCATGTTTAAGTGAGTTATTTTTCAGTATGGACTCCTTCCTTCTTTCTTCTTTGCTACTGAAGGCTAGCTTCCTTCTGCACGCCCATGTTCAAGAGAGTTCTCTTAAGAGGTTTGGGAGATATAATTCTGTCTCAGGGTTTAGAGGAGTTAGTGGGTCCCTAGGAAATTTCAAGCACCCATGACTTTAATTTAAAAGTTAAATATAGTGTTCTATTTATTTATTTATGGCTATGCTGAGTCTTCGTTGCTGGGTTCAGTGTTTCGCCAATTGTGGCCAGCAAGGGTTTTACTCTTCCTTGCGGTTCACGGGCTTCTCATTGCAGTGGCTTCTCTCGTTGGTGAGCACAGGCTCGAGGCGTGAGGGACCAGTAGTTGTAGAGTGGGCTTAGTTGCTCCGCAGCATATGGGATCTTTCTGGACCAGGGATCAAACCATATCCCCTGCCTTGGCAGGCAGATTCTTAACCACTGGAACACCAGGCAAGTCCAAGTACAGTGTTTTAAAGCCGTGATTGCCTCTATGCAACACTCAAGTAGATAAAAGGCTTTTGAGTTCATAAAAGTGTCATGTAAATTTTATCAATATATGTAATATATAATTATCATTTATCTATATGTGTAAAATAGTTGCATATATAATTTTATATACCTATATAAATAATTGTAATTTGTGATTACATGTATTATAACGATCATATTATATTATACATTAAATAATGTATACTTGCTGCTGCTAAGTCACTTCAGTCGTGTCCGACTCTGTGTGACCCCATAGATGGCAGCCCACCAGGCTCCCCCGTCCCTGGGATTCTCTAGGCAAGAACACTGGAGTGGGTTGCCATTTCCTTCTCCAATGCATGAAAGTGAAAAGTGAAAGTGAAGTCGCTCAGTTGTATCCGACTTTTAGCGACTCCATGGTCTGCAGCCTACCAGGCTCCTCCATTCATGGGATTTTTCAGGCAAGAGTACTGGAGTGGGGTGCCATTGCCTTCTCCAAATGTATACTTACATATTTATAAATGATGAATGACCCTACCCTTTGAGCCAGCAATCTTCCTTCAAAGAATTTATTCTAAAATGGCATAGCCTAAGGACTCAAAGATTTAGGTATGAGGGCATTCATCACAAAGTTGCTTTTGATATTAAAACCAAATCAGAGTGGACCAAAATGTCCATCCTTAGGAACGAGATTAAGAAATGTTGCTGTGCATTTACAGTAAAATTCCTTGCAGACATTTTAATAATCTGAATCTGAAATGATTTGAAATAATGACCTGGAGCTTTAGTTGATTAGATAAATAAACACATAAATTAGAGAAAGATGTCATAACATACTGCAGGTTGTAGAATTTCTGTATAGTATGAGTTTAAGTATGTCTAACTGCATGTGTCTATTAGAGAAACATTTAGGAAAACGTGACTGGTGTTTATATCTGAGGGGTTGGATTTTGCTTGAGTTTTACTCTTTTTGGTATTTAATCATTTTTTTATAAACATTTTAAAAAATATTTATTTGGCTGCATTGGGTCTTAGTTGTAGCACACAGGATCTTCTGTTCTGTGGGCTTCTCTTTAGTCGAGGCACCTTGGCTTAGCTGCCCCGGGGCAGATGGAATCTTAGTTCCAGGACCAGGGCTGGAGCCCACCTCCCCTGCACTGGAAGGCAGATGTTTAACCACCGGGCCACCAAGGAAGTCTCTATGGATTTTTTTTTTTTTATCCATTAAAAATTACATTTACACTCAGAAAAAGAAATTTATTTTTGAAAAGGAATTATGTTTTTGAGATGATTCGGTAAACACTTGGAAGTGATTTTAAGGACAGAAGATGAGATTCTCCGTCTTTGAAAATGAAGTTGCTCAGTTGTGTCTGACTCTTTGCAACCCCATGGACTGTAGCCTACCAAGCTCCTCTGTCCATAGGATTTTCCAGGCAAGAGTACTGGAGTGGGTTGCCATTTCCTTCTCCAGAGTATCTTCCCGACTCAGGGACTGAACCCGGGTCTCCGGCCCTGTAGGCAGATGCTTTTACCGTCTGAGCCACCAGGGAAGTCCTTTCTGCCTTTAAAATGAGACAAAATATCACCCATTATTTCGGTTTTGGAGAATTTATCTTCCTCTTTTCATTGCCCCTTCATGTTGACAGAGATTTTCTGAGTTTGACTCACCCTCCTTGGAAAGAATAGGTTGATTGTCTGGAGTGTGTTACAATCTGATTTCAATCTGACGAGATTTAAGGAAAAGGTGGGGAGAGGACAAGTCCCTGAAGAAGAGGCAGGGGAGGGATGAGGTCCGCCTTCAGAGAAAGCAAGCTCGGAACCATGCAGGGTGTCTTCAGAGCAACACACTATGATCGTATATAAATGAATCAATGCTTCGAAGCTGGGCAAACCCCAGTGACTGTGCCCTGGGAGCTTGCCCAACCACAAGAGTGACTGAGAAAATGTCTCCAACCATAGTCTTCTCGGCTTGCGCCACTTCCCTCTGACCCTTCACCCAAGCTCTGCTCCAGGCAATTGCAAGACGCCCACTCTGCTTAGAAGAGTGAAGAAAATAAGCAAGGTGGGAACGAGCAAAATGCACTTTAGGTTTCTAAGGGCTGCTTGTGACTGACATAGCTTATTTCCCAGAAATGGGAGCAGACCCTAACCCATCTCCCTCCCCACGTGTGTGCTTCCTCAAGCACTTCTGGGCTAAGGGTCCTCTGACTAATGGTACAGTCGGACCAAGCTGGATGGGGGCACCAGTGAATGACGGTTCATAAAGTTTCAGTGTCACCGCTCACCTGGGGACTTCCTCTGCCCATTCTCGAGCACAGAGGGTCAAGTCAAATAGAAATATAGAAATCCAGGCAAACTCGCAAGATTATTAAGACAGACTGAGGCAAGGAAAGCATGGCATCTCTCCCTCAATGGCTCAGGTGGTGTGACAGCGAACCCTTTTCTCCACCCTTTTTGAAGTCATCTCCTGAAGGTGGAGTGGTTGTCAGATCAGAAATCCCCTCTTAAACCCACCCCCGGGTGTCCAGAAAAGCAACTGCTGCATTTCCAGACGGAATAGGAGTAAAGAAAATTTCTAGTCTTTAGACACACAGAATATAGATGAGCATTAAAAACAACAACAATATTGTTTCTTTCTGACAGAAGAATACTTGTTGTTGTGGTTCAGTTGCTAAGTTGTGTCAGATTTTTGCAATCTCATGGACTGCAGCTTGCCAGGGTTCCCTGTCCTTCATTATCTCCTGGAGTTTGCTCAAACCCATGTCCGTTGAATCGGTGATGCCAACCAACTATCTCATCCTCTGTCATCCCCTTCTCCTCCTGCCCTCAATCTTTCCCAGCATCGGGGTCTTTTCCAACAAGTCAGTGCTTCACATCAGGTGGCCAAAGCATTAGAGCTTCAGCTTCAGCATCAGTCCTTCCAATGAATATTCAGGGTTGATTTCCTTTAGGATGGACTGGTTGGATCTCCTTGCAGTCCAAGGGACTCTCAAGAGTCTTCTCCAGCACCACAGATGGAAAGCATCAATTCTTCGGTGCTCAGTCTTCTTTATGGACATCTCACATCTGTATATGACTGTCTAGGTTTGTCATAGCTTTCCTTCCAAAGAGCAAGCATCTTTTAATTTCATGGTAGCACTCACCATCCTCAGTGATTTTGGAGCTCAGGAAAATAAAATCTGTCACTACTTCCACTTTTTCCTCTTCTATTTGCCATGATGTGATGGTACAAAAATTGCAGATTTATGTTAAAAGGAAAGAAATGCTGAGATAGCAAGAAAATACACGGCATGTGTGATTCCACTTCCCCGAGATAGCCACTGTTAATCTCAAAACAACATAGGTTGTTTTCCTATGTATATACAGTTAGAAGACATACTTTCACCTTTTACAAAACTAGAATCATATCATTTCATTTCCTTTCTTTTAATGGTCTTAGAAGCTTAAGGAAATATAGTGCGTTGAGAAATTCTGGTAACAATAAGAGTGGTAATATAGTTAGGAACTTGTCATTTGTACTTTTTACACGCTGGGTTATACACAGGACTCTTCTCCAGGGAACTGGAGGTATTTTTAACTTACTCTCCTAATGGACCTGGAGATAAGGAAAAATACACAGCTGAGATGGTCTAAAGAGAAGGGATCGCTTCTTGGAGGCGCACAGTCAAGTCATAACCAGGAGGAGACCTGAGTTCCCACTACATTGTTGGGGACTAGTCACCCGGGGAAATCTGGTGTTCCTCTGGCCACGGGCAGGTAATACCCAACACATACACACACACACACACACACACACTCACACACACCCACTCATACACTCACACACCCCCACACACACACTCACACACTCATACACACTCTCACATACACTCACACACTCACGCACACATCCCCACACACTCACACACACACACTCACACACACAAGGACGGCAGTCACCCCAGAGGCTGGGAGGGAAGGGACCACCGTCCTGGCCTCCCCCAAGGCTGGGTGACAGCTCCTGCAGGCTCGTTGCCCCCTCGGGCCCAGGGCCGGCTGACAGTTGTCACGGCATCAACTGTGCCTTCAGAGGACGAGCAGGGAGACCAATGACTCCACACAAAGGCCTGAAGTGCTCGTGTGAAAGGTCAGTGAGGCCCGTCATCTGGGCCCCAGAGGGGACTGAGAAGGCGGTGGCTGTGACAACCACAGGCCAGGGGCAGGATCTCCACCTCGGCCTGTGGCTTGGGGGAGGAGCCGGAGGGTCTTGGGAGTGAGGGCAGCCCATGGGGTGCGGGGCCCCCGCCAGATCCTCAGGTCTCAGAGACTGCCGGCATCTCTTCCCTCATTCCCCAGGCTGGGCAGGTGGCAGGGTGGCCTGCAAGGCGACAGGAAGCAAAACGATCCTCCCTAGGGGCACTCAGAGCTCTAATGTGAGGCCCCCTCCTTCCTCCTGGGGGGTGGACAGAGCCTGGGGAATCAGGGTGTTCTTTGGGGAACCTCATGAAACAGCTTCCCTGGTGACTCAGACAGTAAAGAACCCATCTGCAATGCAGGGGACCTGGGTTCAATCCCTGGGTTGGGAAGATCCCCTGGAGAAGGGAATGGCTACCCACTCCAGGATTCCTGCCTGGAGAATTCCACGAACAGAGGAGCCTGGCGGGTTACAGTTCATGGGGTTACAAAGAGTCGGACACAACTGGGTGACTAACACTCATTCACAGGAAACACAGTTTCATGAAACCTGGAACTATTAATATTAATAATTAATTAATACTATTAATATTCAGTGTCAAATTCAATACATTTTAATGCCACATTTGAGTATATAAATGAGGCAAAGAATTAAGGAAAAAAAAAAAAACACAGAAGTTGGAAACATAAAACGGTACAAGGAGAAAAGGCTGCTTATTTACCCAATCATCTCAGTGGGTCGGGGACAAGGCCCACTGTCTGTCATTTCCCCTATGACACCACGGTGTACCCAACCTCACTGAAAGCTGGAGATCTTTCCTTTCACAAACCTAGGCTCTTCCTGTCTTTCCCCATCTCTGGATGGAACCACCACCCAACTGGCTACACAAGCTGCAATCTTCCTTCAGTCAACCTGGAACAAATTCAAAGTGATCTTTTTGCTGCACTAAAGTTTCATTAACCTTTCCTTTGTTTTTGAAGGGTAGAAAGAATGCAGTTTGTATCTCAGGGCTTAAAATTTCAGAGCTAACTGCGTAGGATACGATTTGAATTTTTAATCAAATCCTTTGCATTTTCATGATAAGAATTCTGTAAGAGCCATTATCTAAGGACCTATCTCGCTTTTCCATAGTGACCCAGGATTTATGACATTTCTTGGATCTTGATTTCACAAGAGGAGATAATTTATGGAAAACCCTTAAAATGTCATCAGCCCCAGATTGCCTTGTCATCCTTTCAGGCTACAACCAACTGACCATTATAATTTCTGCAAATATTAAATCATAATTACTGAATTTAAAAAATAAAGTTTTTTGAGGTAGAAAATGACAGAGATACATGAAATAGCATTCCTAGGGAAGAATCAGGGAGAAGGCAATGGCACCCCACTCCAATACTCTTGCCTGGCAAATCCCATGGACAGAGGAGCCTGGTAGGCTGCAGTCCATGGGGTTGCTAGGAGTCGGACACGACTGAGTGACTTCACTTTCACTTTTTACTTTCATGCATTGGAGAAGGAAATGGCAACACTCCAGTGTTCTTGCCTGGAGAATCCCAGGGACGGGGGAGTGTGGTGGGCTGCCGTCTATGGGGTCGCACAGAGTCGGACACAACTGAAGTGACTTAGCAGTAGCAGCAGGGAAGAATAAAGTAAGAAATTTGTAGCATGCCCCTTCTGAGGTTGCCAGGGTTTTACGTAACCCCCTGCTGGCTTCACAGTTGAGTAAACTGAGGCATGAAGACACATATAAAGGTTCACAGGCATTAACAATAAAGCAGCTGAGAGATCCAGGGAGCCAAACTCTTTTGCCAGAACATCAGAACTGCCAGCCGCTGCATATAAAGCCGGGCTGAACCAGCAAAAGTCAAGTGAATGCAGGACTGGACTCCAAGGATGGCCTCGTTTTAAGTGATAAAGGTGGTCTATCATATCACTTGACCAATATTTATCACAGTCCTACGGTGGTTCTAGAACCACAGCAAGGAATAACACATGCTCTGTGTCTCCTGGAGCTGACATCTTAGCAGGTGAGATAGACATTAAGCAACTAGCTAGACAGCTTTTACCGAATGTCTATGTGATAACTGCCGAGACAGTGAGCACACATAACAGAGAGACTTCATATGGTCTGCGAGGTCTGGGGTGTGCTCCAGCGAAGCTATATCTGATGTAAACAGTGAAGAAAGAGTAGGTTTTAACTAAAGTGCATGTGTTGTGGGGGTGTTGGGGTGTTCCATGAAGAGCGTGGCAGCTGTGGAAAGCTTGGAGGCAGGACGAAGCACTGAGAATTTCATGGGGTCCAAGAGGAGGCTGGTGAGGGACTCGTGTGTCACAGTCCTGCTTACGAATGTGCGTCTTTGGGACTTCCCTGTGGTCCAGTGGCTAAGACTCTGAGCTCCCAGTGCAGGGGGCCTGGGGTTCAACTCCTGGTCAGGGAACTAGATCCCACGTGCTACAACTAAAAAGGTCTCACATGCTGCTGTGAAGACTGGAGATCCTGTGTGCTGCAACTAAGACCCAATGCAACCAAATAAATAAATATTAAAAAAAGAAAAACCAGAATGTGCGTCTTTAACCCAAAAGCAACGGGGCCACAGTGAAGCCAGAGCAGGTTGGGGCATCTGAGTACACTGGTCATCGGGAACTGGAGCTCATTCCTCGCCCCCACATACTACGTATTGGTTAGCTCAATTTTATTTTAGTAAATGGTTGCCCAGCTTAGATGAGTCACTAGTCAAACATTATTCCATCTGTGACAACAGGGATGGAACTTGAGGGCATTATGCTAAGTGGAAGCAATCAGAGAGACACATACCTTACAACCTCACGTATAGGTGGAATCTAAAAACAGAAACAAACAACAGAACTCACAGATACAGAGAAAAGGTCAGTAGTTGCCAGACACTGGGGGAAGGGGTGGGCAAAGTGGGTAAGGGTGGCCAAAAGGTACAAAGTTCTAGTTATAAAATAATTAAGTCCTGGGGGTGCAATGTACAGCGTGTTGACTATAGTTAATAATAAATACTGTATTGCATCTTTGAAAGTTGCTGAGACAGTAGGTCTTAAAAGTTCTCATCACAAGGAAAAAAATATGTAACTGGGTGGTGATGGATGTTAATTAGACTTACTGTAATCATGTTGTAATATATGTAGATATCAAATCATTATGTTCTACACCTGAAACTAATACATCAATTATATCTCAATTTAAAAATTATTCTATTTTATTTACTACCTGCCACTCTCCCCCAGTAAGTAACCTTTTTTCTTTTTCCTTCTCGTCTTCAAATCTGTATGTGTAAGTCTGAAAAAGAGTGTTAGTCACTCAGTTGTGTTCGACTTTTTGCAACCCCCATGGGCTGACTGCAACCCCCTGGCTGGCTGCAACCCGCCAGGCTCCTCTGTCCATGGGATTCTCCAGACAAGAGCACTGGAGTAGTTGCCATGCCCTTCTCCAGGGTAAGTCTGAGGTCAAGTCCATTTTTCAGGCTCTCACTGTTGAGTAGCTGAGACCCTAAGCATCAGGCAGGGCTGACAGGGAACTGAGTCCGTGGGCCTCAAGATCAGCCGGGCTTCGAAAACCCAGACACCCAGGCCAGTGAAACCAGACTCTCTGCGAGGTGGGACCCCGGCATCAGTTTTTGTTGTTATATGTGTAGAAGGTGATTCCACCGTGCAGCCCAGTTTGAGAAGCTGTGAACCTAGGTTCTCAACTGCAGGCGTCTGTCCTTCCCCTAACTAGGAGGAAAAAACAGTAGCAACGACAATCCCCTGAAAGCATTCAGGACTTTCTTATAGCTAAAGACAAAACAAATATAAGGACGGATAAGCCTCAACCAAAGTCTCTCCCAGGCTCAGCAATTCTTTATTTGCGCTGACGGCACTGGCTAGCCTGGGGGTGGGGGGCATCTCCAGACAACACATAAGCTGGGCTCAGGCAGGTCCCTACCCCTGCCCAGGCTCCGGTCCATCCGCGAGGCCCCTCGGGCCGCCGATGGTCACTTAGGACTGGGGGAGACGTGGGCTTTGCACGTATCAGCCGGCGGCTCGCAGCCCCCTTCACAGAGCCGGGTTCCCGGGAGCTCTGGTCCCTGCGCCCTGGCGGCCGCCACGCACGTTGTCATTCGGGCATCTGCGCATCCCGGCTCCTCCGACATCTGGCCAAGCGGCGCCTCCCTCCGCCTCCTCCCTCCGCCCTCCCGCCCCTCCCCTCCCCACTCCTCTCTTGTTTGGGGCGGTAAGGTCAGGAGTGTTCAACAATTCGACGTGGGAAGTCTCCCCGAGGAAGTGCCGGGTCATAAATTTCATCCAACAAGAGGTCCGACCAAGCTCAGACATTAGGAAACCTCCCAGCCACTAATCACCAGCGCAGCCCCTGTGCTCAGCTCCAGACTCCAGGGCACAGAGGGGCTGGACTGTGGGGGCCCCAGAGCTGATGTGGGTCCATGGGCCCAGTGCCGGGATCGTGTGTGTATGTGTGTGTGTCCCTCTGCCTCTGGCCGACTTTTAGATCCTTTATTTCCACACATGTGGAAGGGCAGTAGTGGAGACTGTCCTGACATGGAAGAGGTGTGTTAAACCCTGTGGGGATGGTTTCAAGCCTAAAGTTTAGATCATGAGTTCAGGACAAGAAACATTTTGAATGAGAGTAAGGATGTGTTGGGTTCTGTGTTACATATCTTGCCATCTGAATGTGCTGATGGTAGACACAGACAGCCCCGGGTTAAGGACAACTTCTGGTCCCCGCCCTGGCTGTGTGACGCTGGGCTAGTCACTCTCCGTCTCTGATCTCTGTTCATAGCTGTGAAGTGAACGAGTTGGAGGGCGGTGTGGGAGATGGCTGGGTCCCCTTGGTGATCTAAGAGCCTCGGGGTCTTTGTTCCCCCTCCTCTGTGCAGCAAGAACAGTCAGATCACCTTCAGCCTCTGCCCTGCTGTCCTTTGATCAAGGAAATCCTTGCCAGGGACTGGTGCTCTGGCTTAGCTGGAAAGCCCTGGGGTGTCCTGGGGAATTTGGAGAGTCACTCCCGGCACTTTTGTTGAGCCCCTCATGGAGGTGCTCCAATCCACAAAGTAGTGCTCCAACCCTGAAGGCATCTGAAGACCCACAGGGCAATCCTAACAATTGCACTGACTCCCCAGGCACAGTTCTAACCCATTAGGTAAATTAAGGCAAGCTTTACAACAGCCCCAGAGGTAAATTCTATTATTAGCCTACTTTACAGATGAGTAAACTGAGGAGCCTGAACTCTGAGGAGGGGAGTAGAAAGAATTGTTCTCTCAAAAGATTTTTATGATCTGGGGCAAAACACTGTTTTGAAGTCAAAATTTTTTAAACATTGAATTATTCCAAGTTTGTGGGGAAAATTAATACATGCTTAGAAAAAAATTAACACACTGAAATATTTACAGGGTTTAAATCTGGGTGATGGAATTGTGGATAATTTATAGGGAATTATGGTTCAGCAAGGTCACTTTCCCGGTTCTCATAGCCAGCAAAGTGCTGGAGTAAAGTCTCAAGCCCAAGTCTACTTGCCTATAAAGTCTACTCGAATAGTTGCTGACTGCTACTTAAATTGGGAAACCATGTGTTAAAAAAAAAATCCACACAAATATGGTACCCTAAAATCAGACTGCAGTGAAGAGGCAGGGAGGGGACTTGAACCCCTGTAACCAGCCCCAGAGACCATGCTCTAAGCTGTAAGAGGCACAGACAGCAGACTTGGGCCCTCTGAAGAGACAGCACCTCCTGGTCTGGGGACTGAGTGAGATGTGTGAGGCATCCTGAGAGCAGGAAGCCAGGACAGGGAGGCAGGCAGGGCGAGGTGCGGGGCAGCTGCCTGGCCCTGCAGGAGAGGGTGTGTCCTTGGAGCACGATGCCCACTCCAAGCTCTTGGGCCCGGATTTTCCATCAGGCCCCAGAAGAACCATTGTGGGGTAGCACAGAGACCCCTGGGCTTTCCCAGGTGGCGCTCGTGGTAAAGGGCCTGCCTGCCAATGCAGGAGCTATGAGACGCAGGTTTGATCCCTGGGTCTGGATACTCCAGAGAATCATCCCAGCCCATGGACTGAAGCAGGGTCTCCTACATTGGCAGGCGGATTCTTTAACATCTGAGCCACCAGGGAAGCCCTGTTTAGATCTTAGAGCACCCCAATGAGAACTGTGGCTCATGTTCTGGAATCTTTAAAAGAATAAGCCATCCTTGCTGTGGGTGTTGAGTTTTGAAGGCTTTTGCTTAAAACATCTGTATTCTGAGGACAAAATAATTGTTTTGTGATGAGCTCTCTGGATAATTGTCAGATATTAGTAGAAACTCCTGATCACATTTCTTCACTGGTGTTCTCTGCTTTTCTTGACCGGCATTATTTTGCATGTGTTTCAACCAGTCAGGTGGAAATTTCTGCACAGGAAGCATTTTTCATTTTTTGTGGAATGCCATGCTCAAGAGAGAAACCGTTTTAAAGTCAGAAGAAGAAGCCACACTGGCCTGTCGTCCTGTGCCCTGCACACTTGTAACGAGCGCATGCTCGTGGCTGCTACTGCCCTACACAGGGGCTGTATTAATTAGTCTTACACCAAACTTCTGCCCATTCCCCTGTCTTCTGTCTGCCCAGTCTTTCAGTAAGGTGCTGGCAAGGTTCTGCCCTGCTTATCTTGCAAAAGTGGTGTGGATTTCTTCCAAGTGGGAGAGCAAACAAAAGCTGCCTCTACAGCCTTCTGATAATTCAGTCCCATTTGAATCTTTAACTGGAAACATCTCCACACCAAAAGAACACTTGCAGTAGATATCAAGCACAAATCTCTTTCTCTTTTCCATGTTTTTTTTTTTTTTTTTTTGGCCGCACCACGCTGCGGCACGTGGAATCCTAATTTCCCCAACCAGGGATCGAACCAGTGCCCCCTGAATTGGGAAGGGCAGAGTTTAACCACTGGAATGCCAGGGAAGTCCCATAAATGCCTCTTAATCAAACAGTTCCTTGTATCACGCAGGAGGCACAGAATGTTAGGACCACCAGTTGTCCCCACAGAAAAGCACTGGTGAGTCAGTTTATCTAGAAGGGCCCATTTGACTCTGATGTCAGACTGGGAGGCTTCCACCCTTTAAACACTCATGTCTCAGCTTCCCTGCAAAATTAGGAACTAGAAGTTGGCCTGAGCCTTGATTCCCCTCCTAGAATGTGAGCTAATGTAATTCTAATGAGGGGATGTGTTCTGCCTAGAATCATGCTATACTATACAATGCTGTACTTACTAAACACACAGAAAGAGAGGGAAAGGAAGAATGAATAATTGCGTAGAAAAATGCCACCGTCTCATGGCCCCAACACTAAACTGGTGCTGGTCCAGTTTCTCCCCAAATGAATGGTGATGCTTCTGAATTCACTCTGGCTGCCCCGAAAGCCCTCTGCCTTTCTACAACTGCAGGAGGCTCGGATGGGGTGGGGAGAGGGCTGGGGGTGGGGAGAAGTGCTGTGCCTTAAGCTTCATCCTGGCTGCACATAAAGGAAGCAAAATCAAAACCCAAGCTGGAGAGAAAAAAAAAAATCCTAAATTTAATTGGCCAGGAAACAGGATTCCTGGGGCCTCTGCTTTCTGGGCTTCCAGAGAAGGATTTAGGCAGGGGCACTTCCCCGCCCTCAGGATAAAAAAAAGATTAAATTCAGGTTTGGTCTGGATGTACAAATTGCATGCAGGGCATACAGTTACTTTGCATATTGCATGTGCTTTCAGGGAGAGGGAGAAGGGGGAGGGAAGGAGGGCAGGATATTGACGAGGGGGCAAAAACTAAAAACAACTTACTGTTTTCATATGGTGGGCGAAACTGTTTTGTCTCCTTAACTGTGCAGAATGTCAGCGGTGGGCACTGTGTCGTGACAAGATTTTTTTCTTTTTTTTTAAATTAAGCTAAACTCACACCCGAGCTGTAGCTGCCCCGAGGTATTACAGCTTTAATTGTGTTCAGTATGATCTGCCGGACAATATGTCTTGATCAATCTGAATGGCCATCCAGTGTGCGGTTCCCCTTGGCATGGCTGCAAAACCAGCTTCGCTTTAGTGAACCGGTTCAGGAATGTGGGTTAATTCGGCCGACCCTTTTTACCCCCACAGCTCTGTTTTTGTGAGGTTGGCAGAAACTGACACGTTTTCTTTTGCTTAATTAAGTTGTTCAGTAGAAGGCTGGTCAAACAGTTGCGTCTACGTGGGGAGTCCGAAGATACACAGAAAGCTGTGGGCGTCTCCAACATGAAAAGGGGGATTCTGTTATTGTTTGGGTGTAGACGGGTCATTTTTTCAAAGTTACTGCTGCCTGAGTGACCACAGCCCTGCACACAGTCCTGAAAAGACATTAAAGCTGGTTCAATACGACTACCTTGGGTTCTAAAGTTTATTTTTAAAAGAGGGAGAGAGCAAGGGAGAAACGAAATGGTCTCATTTAGGTGGCATTTTCTTTCTTTCTGGCCTTTAAAAAAAAAAAAAAGCTGGGGGGGGGGCGGTGCAAACAGCAGGTTCATTTAAATAAGAGATGCCTGTACATTATAAGTTACAGCTGGTGTGCTGAAATTCTCTTTCCACTTGGTAAAACAACACTGGTACCCAGGAAACTTGCCTTGGAGCTAAGGAGTAGGATCCTGTCACCTGTCCGCCAGGCACTGGGGCTGAGAAAATCCATCCACAGCCTCTCAGCCCATGACATTGTGGCTTTCCTTCCCTGCTGATGTTATGACAACCACAAAAAAAATCAGTTTCACAGGTATTCAAAGCAGCTGAAAACTTCATGGCTCAAGTGTGTGCGTGCCTACTCGGGTCCAACTCTTTGCGACCCCATAGACTATATCCCACCAGGCTCCTCTGTCCATGGGATTCTCCAGGCAAGAATACTGGAGTGGGTTGCCATTTCCTACTCCAGGGGACCTTCCTGACCCAGGGATCGAACTTGCGTCTCCTGCATCTCTTTCATTGGCAGGCGGGTTCTTTACCATGAGCCTCCTGGGAAGCACACTTGATGGGAGGCCTCCCTATCACATCTCCATCCCTTC
The DNA here is from genome assembly GCF_055505025.1 of Bos grunniens. NCBI lineage: Eukaryota > Metazoa > Chordata > Mammalia > Artiodactyla > Bovidae > Bos > Bos grunniens. The sequence continues at coordinate 155,000,785 of NC_141165.1, forward strand.
CTGAGGCTTCCTATCTTTCCAGTTTAAATCATCTTCATATGCACATGCCCCTGGATTCTATGAATATTATTTGGTTCCACCAAGAGTTTTCCTTATTGGACTTCCCCGTGGTCCAGCGGTTAAGACTCTGTGATTCTACTGCAGGGGGCTTGGGTTTGATTACCTGGTCAGAGAACTAAGATCCCATATGCTGTGCAGTGTGACCAAAAAATAAGTAAAATTAAATTAAGATTATAATATCCTATCCCCAAAGGAGTTTTCCTTATTGTACGTACTGTGTGATACAATTGAAAGGAGTGTGTGTGCTAAGCCACTTCAGTCGTGTCCGACTCTTTGTGACCCTATGTCCTGTAGCCAGCCAGGCTCCTCTGTCCATATATTCCAATATTCCAGGCAAGAGCACTGGAGTGGGTTGCCATCCCATCCTCCAGATCCAGGGATTGAACCCGCATGTCTTAGTCTCCTGCATGGGCAGGTGGATTCTTCAGCACTAGTGCCACTTGGGAAGCCCATAATTAAAAGGAGACGTGGAGGGAACTTGAACTGGGCTTCCGGGTCCTATTGTCAATGATGGTTTGACCCCAAGTGAGTTCTCACACATGCTTTTGTGCCTCAGTTTGTCCACAGCAGCAAGTGTCCAATGACAGGTACTTCTGAGCTAGCTTGCCTCTCTCCCTCTGCAATAAGTCAGCATCTGGAAAACCACTGTTCCCACAAGCCCTTGGCACCATTGTGCTGATGTTTCCCAGTTATGCAGCCCTGGCTCCAGGCGGCCCGTCAGCCCCTTGGTTATACATCAGGGTTCTGACTGGGGTGCTCAACAGATGTTGGCCCACACTGGTCTCAGCGCAGGGAACTCATGTCTGCTTTAAAAGCCACGCAGTCCAGTTTTCTACCAGGTCCCCAAACGGCAGCTTTTGGGAAGCCCAGTTAAATGCTTCTTCCTTCCAGAGAGAGAAAAGCCTGGATGGGCAAAACCTTAACAGTCTTCACTTTGATTTTTTACTTCTCTTTATACGGGAAAGAATGGGCGAAGATTTGATTGAAGTAGCGAGAATGTCAAAATGATTCTTTAGGGGGGAAAAATCCACTTTGGACTCTAAATTACTTGGATCAGCCACCTACACTGACATCAGTCATCTGTTCATTATGAGCACTGCCCACTTACTCCCCAGACCCTGCCTGGGTTGGTTATGGAACTATACGCAGGACATCGTGGGTCCTATATTTAGGTCGTGCACGTCCAGGCGCTCTTGATATATGTCAAGGTCTGGTCCTTCTAACCTGCAAGTAGGGAGGGTAGGGGGCTTTAGAATTCCTAGTTTGTGCAACCAGTCCCCAAATGACCTGTTCTTTAGAGGACAAAGCCCAGTTTCACACACACACACAAAATGAAAAATGTTTTCCCCTGTTCTGGTAGGGAATGCTTAAGGACCACATAGAGTATTGGTGTGCACTGTCCCTGCCTGACCCCTCGATCCTGGGACCCAGGGTTTGTCCCCCAGTCCTCAGTTGCAAGGGCCCTGCTGGGTGGGTCACTTTCCTTACCTTCAAAAAAGGCCAAATTGAAAAGCTCCGTAGCCCACCCGCCCGCTACACACACACATACAACTTTTCTTCAGCTGACGAGCTGGTCCCAGCAGCCCTTCCAGAGAGTGGTTGTCAGAGCCAGCGGAGGCCCGGGCAGATGGGGCTGAGCCGGCCAGGCAGCCAGTGGACGTGGGAGCCGGCCCGCCTGGCAGCCTTCCCGCAGTCTGGAGGTGGTTTGTGCGGCTGGCAGTTTGGTTCCCACTCGAGGTGGCGGGCCCTCTCCCCCTTTCCAATGCCCTGACAGGCCGGGCAGATTTTTTTTTTCTTTCCTCCGGCTTTTGAAAATCCAGGACACACTACCCGCTCTGAGTCGCCAAGTTCCAGCTGCTTAAAGAGAGCTGCCCGGCCACCAACACCATGTCCTTCCACACCCAGGGAGACAGAAGGCCTTCCTCCCCGCGGGCGAGCCCACAAGCGTGCGGGATGCTGCCTCGCGGGTCCCGGAGACAGAGGGGAGGACTTGCAAGGGCTGGCCGGGAGCCATCCCCCAATTCCTGGCACTCACAGTTCCACATGGAGCGCTCTGCGCTCTGCAGGACAAAGAGGAGCCGTTTCTTATCCCGCCCCGAGTTCTGCTGACAAATGGCATAATCAACTGACAGAAAGCGACGGAGCACGGAGCGGCGGCGTTTCCAAACCCCCCCAGTTACGGGGAGGCCCGCCCGGGCGGGGATGGTCACTTTCTGCAGGTGTTCGGCCAGTGTCCCCTCATTTGCATGCATTTGCATTGACTGTCAAACAGTTGGCTGACAGAAAGTCTGAGGAGGTCTGGACACAGCCCAAACCTGTCAGGGGCTTTCTCCTTTGCCAGTCAAGGTTGGCTTGGGCTGCAATTAGAGCAGGAAACGAATACTTCTGACACTGCAATATACCCAGCCACAGCTGGGCGAAGTTCAGCCCAAGAGTGTGCTTCATTTAGACGGACAAGATGCAGTCTGGAAGGAAAAGAGGAGAGAGACGGTGGTGGCGGGGTGGGGGGGCAGTGGTTGTATGGCGTAGGTGGGAGGTAGTGGTCCATGCTCAGAAAGCCATGCTCTCAATGCTGTCTTCACAAGGACAGAAAGAGGCTGCGACCGTCCCGTGTCGCTGGGCTGGGTTGTTTGTTGTTTGGAGCAAGGGAGCCGATTTCCCGCTGCGGTGTGAGGTCAAGTCCACGTGTGAAAGGCGCTTACCAGACACTCCACCTTCTATCCTCAGCCATCAGGCTGCACGGAGGAACTAAATTCCGAAGCTGCATTTCCGAAGCTCTCTCCCCACCCCAGTCAGGCTCCACTGTGCTGTCGAGGCTGACAAATAGGTGGCGGGGCTTCGGAGCGGGTGAGAAAGTTTGAGATCCGGCACAGGCACAGGCATCGTGTTGTTTCCCCACCTCGCTGCTGCCCAAGGATTACACATCATATTAGCATACGGATTGCGGTGGGAAAGAAAGAAAACTCAGGGCCTTGGCTACTGTAAAGGAGTTGCTGCGGGCGGGGCAGGGCAGGAAGAAAGCCCTCGGAAAGGTGGTGCTGGCGCTGGTATTTTTTAAGAACTCAGGGGATTTATATTTGGGGAGGCCTGCATCCTTCTGAGATGTTGTTTCACAGATTCTTTAAGCGAGACCTAACAATTTATTAAATACTTCATCTCTCAACAGTGGTGGGCACTAGAGTTTCATGAGCCGGAGACAATAGATTCTGTTTATTCGCCAACAATACAGATACTGTTTAGCTCTGGACTGCAAGTGGCTGAGCCATCTGGCTCATATCTCCACAGTAAAACATTGTCTGCGACACAAAAAATGACTACATCCCCAGGACAAACTAGTGTGACCTCTAAATAAAGCCTTCCTCTGAAGCTATGATATCACACAGCCCAGGGGACACCAGCACAATTGAATCTGGTCACCAAAAGCCCAAGTGAGATAGGACTATGTAAATGGAATTTTATAGGAGTCTTTTTGTCCTCCGTGGCAAACCACCCAGATCCATCCACAGCACTGAAACATCTTTTTCATTCACCGCTGGGACAACACTGCGGTTCTGTGTGGGGACTGGCAGCCCTCTTTCTCCAGCCCGACCCAGGAAGTACACGTTCATGGCCAGGGGCAGCACCTGCAGCTGCGGCTTCCAGCAACATTTCACTGATGGAGTCCCCACCTGCACCAGGCTTTTCTCTGATATTTCGGAAACAAGCGGTCCTTTTTCCTCCCTGCCAGAGAGGAGGTCCAAGTTTGCCAGCTTCTTCACAAATAGCCGAACAAGTCACTCGCAGCATTGCGCCACCTGAATGCCCGCTTCACTGGGCAAACAAGCACGCGCACACACACACACACACTCATTCCCCCATCACCCCATCCAAGAAAGCGGCCATTTCAATGGAAGAAGTGTCACTCTCCGGAAAAGACCCAATTCACTCTCCACAACCAAGACATTTGTGTAGCCTCTGGGTGGGAAAATTTCATGACAGAAATTGAGACATGATGACGAACAGACCAAAAGCTGGCCTGGCTTAAGCATTCCACCTGTTCCAACCCCTGCTGGTTTGGTTTGACTTTTTTTTTTTTTCAAGAAAGAAACCCTGATTTATTTCTGGGCACAAAACTCTTGTACATGGAATGGCTCACGAGATAAGATCTCTAAATGTTTTCCAAATGCAAGGCAGCATTAAATCATTTTGCAGGCAGACTCACCTAGCGGATGGCGCACATAGCCCAGCGAAGAAACACCACATCTGGGAATAAAGGGAGGAGGGTTGAAGTCATTTCAGATGGACATTTCCCAACCCTGCCATCGTGGGCAAATCACTTAATCTCTTGGTCCTATCCCCATCTGTAAGAAGAGATGACATTCTCTTTTTCACAGGAGTTACATTTGGAAAATGTGTGACACATGCTTAACATAACATCTAGCAGATAGTAATGGTTTATTTACTAAATCGAGGCTATGACAATAATGATAACAGATAATGGTAACATTGCCTCTCTGACTCCTGGCTAGTTTCAGTAGGAAAATAGGTTCCAGGGTATCAATCACCCATTTAAATGCATAATGACCCTTGATAATAGTAATGCCTATTTATTGTCATAATGACATTTGTTATCATCATTATTTAGCATGCTGTTTTGTTGCTAAGTCATGTCCAATTCTTTGCAACCCCATATACTGTAGCCTGCCAGGCACCTCTGTCCATGGGATTCTCCAGGCAAGAATACTGGAGTGGGTTGCCATTTCCTTCTCCAAGGGATCTTCCCAACCCAGGGATCAAACCCAGGTCTCCTGCATTGGCAGGCATGTTCTTTACCACTAAGCCACCTGGGACATAAACCCAAATAATTTGGCGAAGTTTGATTGTCTACTGTCCTACTAGTTGGGTTATCCTGCACCTGTTTCTGGATAGAACTTTCTTCATGCATCATTAATCTGGTCATAATTTTATATTAAATTATTCTTGTGAAAATCATATTCTAAAATATAATGAGAAACCATACACACAATTGCCACGTTAGGTGTAGAGTCTTTGCTACCAGCGTGGTATCGTAAAATGGCCCTATTTACTTTTGTCTTACTTCTAATCAATCCCAAGATTTCAAGTGATTGCAAATAATTTTAGAGTAATCTTTACACTTGTGACAGGTTGATTTCTAGAAATGAAGTCATTTGGTTGAGATGAATGCTGATCTCTCTCACAACCAGTTAGTTGAAAGGATGCACTCCAGACTCAGAGCCTAGGTAAAAATTCTTCATAAAAAATGACCACAAATTCCATATTTAACCAACTGTAGTTTGAGCCTTGGACCCTTTGGTAACAGGGGGACATAGCTATATATTTTTTTTACTTTTATTTTATATTGGATCATAGCCAATTAACAATGTTGTGACAGTTTCAGGTGAATAGCAAAAGGATTCAGCCATACATATTCATGGATCCATTCTCCCCCAAACTCTCCTCCCATCCAAGTTGCCATATACTGTTGAGCGGAGTTCCCTGTACTATACAGTATGTCCTTGTCGGTTACGCATTTTAACCATGGCAGTGTGTACCTGTCGATCCCAAACTCCCTAACTATGAATACATGTATATGCATATGACTGAGTCTCTTTGCTGGTCACCTAAAACTATCACAACATTGCTAATCGGCTATACTTCCGTGTAAAATAAGAAGTTGAAAACAGCACATTTGACAAGGTGCTGATACCCCTCGTCATGGGGTACATCGACGTCATAAAGAGGAAGGGAAGGGGCACTTGGCCAGCTGAACTTCTTGGATGCCCACTGGGAGAGAGGTCAATGCCAAAGACCGAGGGAGTTACAGCCGGAGAGAAAAAAACAATTCCTTTCCCTAAGGGACTTACTGGGCAGAGTAAGTCTGTGGCTAAAAAAAATGTAACGTGAACAATGATTTGACTCACCCAAGGAGTAGGGTTTTAAGTGTTTGTGGTTATTTATTACTGATTCTGTTGACAACAGCACAGGTCATGGAAAGTAATTCTGAAGAGTCCAGGCTCTGGGGTCCGCATATGGTCAACTCTGCCACTTACTAGCTGTGGAGCTTTGGTAAGCTGCTGCTGCTGCTAAGTCGCTTCAGTCGTATCCGACTCTGTGCAACCCCATAGACAGCAGCCCACCAGGCTCCCTCATCCCTGGGATTCTCCAGGCAAGAACACTGAAGTGGGTTGCCATTTCCTTCTCCAATGCATGAAAGTGAAAAGTGAAAGTGAAGTCACTCAGTCGTGTCCGACTCCTAGCGACCCCATGGACTGCAGCCTACCAGGCCCCTCTGTCCATGGGATTTTCCAGGCAAGAGTACTGGAGTGGGTTGCCATTGCCTTCTCCATTTGGTAAGCTACTTACCCAGTATCCCTGGGCCTCAATTTCCCTCTCCGTAAAATGGGAATAATTTTATTATCTATCCCACAACATTAATGTAAAGCACTTCATGCAAAACCTAGTTATCTATCAAGTACTAGGTGGCGTCTAAAGCTGATGCTGTGAAAGTGCTGCACTCAATATGCCAGCAAATTTGAAAAACACAGCAGTGGCCAAAGGACCGGAAAAGGTCAGTTTTCATTCCAATCCCAAAGAAAGGCAATGCCAAAGAATGCTCAAACTACCACACAATTGCACTCATCTCACACACTAGCATAGTAATGCTCAAAATTCTCCAAGCCAGGATTAAACAGTACCTGAACCATAAAATTCCAGATGTTCAAGCTGAATTTAGAAGAGGCAGAGGAACCAGAGATCAAATTGCCAACATCCATTGAATCATCAAAAAAGCAAGAGAGTTCCAGAAAAACATCTACTTCTGCTTTATTGACTATGCCAAAGCCTTTGACAGTGTGGATCACAATAAAGTGTGGAAAATTCTTCAAGAGATGGGAATACCAAACCACCTTACCTGTCTCCTGAGAAATCTGTATGCAGGTCAAGAAGCAAGTTAGAACTGGACATGGAACAACAGACTGGTTCCAAATTGGGAAAGAAATACGTCAAGGCTGTATATTGCCCCCTGCTTATTTAACTTATATGCAGATTACATCATGAGAAACGCTGGACTGGATGAAGCACAAGCTGGAATCAAGATTGCTGGGAGAAATATCAATAGATGATATCAACAGATGACACCACCCTTATGGCAGAAAGTGAAGAAGAACTAAAGAGCCTCTTGATGAAAGTAAAAGAGGAGAGTCGAAAAAGTTGGCTTAAAACTCAACATTCAGAACACTAAGATCATGGCATCTGGTCCCATCACTTCATAGCAAATATATGGGAAAACAATGGAAACAGTTTAATTTTGGGGCGCTCCAAAATCACTGCAGATGGTGACTGCAGCCATGAAATTAAAAGAAGCTTGCTCCTTGGAAGAAAAGTTATGACCAACCTAGACAGCATATTAAAAAGCAGAGACATTACTTTGCCAACAAAGGTCCTTCTAGTCAAAGCTATGGTTTTTCCAGTAGTCATGTATGGATGTGAGAATTGGACTATAAGGAAAGCTGAGTGCAGAAGAAGTGATGCTTTTGAACTGTGGTGTTAGAGAAGACTCTTGAGAGTCCCTTGGACTGAAAGGAGATCCAACCAGTCATCCTAAAGGAGATCAGTCCTGGGTGTCCATTGAAAGGACTTATGTTGAAGCTGAAACTCCAATACTCTGGCCACCTGATGCGAAGAACTGACTCATTGGAAAAGACCCTGATGATAGGAAAGATTGAGGGCAGGAGGAGAAAGGGACGACAGAGGATGAGATGGTTGGATGGCATCACTGACTCCATGGACATGAGTGTGAGTAAGCTCCAGGAGTTGGTGATGGACAGTGAAGCCTGGCATGCTGCAGCCCATGGGGTCACAAAGAGTTGGACACGACTGAGCAACTGAACTGACTGAGGTGGCTTTTCTGGTGGCTCAGCAGTAAAGAATCTGCCTTCAATGTAGGAGACCCGGGTTCGATACCTAGGTTGGGAAGATCCTCTGGAGAAGGAAATGGCAATGCACTCCAGTATTCTTGCCTGGAGAATCCCATGGACAGAGGAGCCTGGTGTGCTACAGTCCACAGGATCATAAAGAGTCAGACACAACTGAATGACTATCGCTTTCATTTTTCTTTCACTTTTATTATCATTATAACTATTTTGGTTATGTGTCATCCACTCCCCTTCACACACAGGGACAATGTGATATAGTCTATGATTCTGAGGATGTCCTGACCCACTGTTAGATACGTGGGTTTTGAGTCACTCCACCAACAAAGGAATTCGTGCTTAACCAGCCCCAGGCTGATCTGCATCCCTAATCTGTGTTTTCAAGGCAGCAGATTGGGATAGGAGGGTCTGGACCTGAAACAAAGGCAGGCTCACTTGTAAATATCCAGACGGAAACAGGCAGTTCTTTAACCCAGATGTCATTCGATCTGCAGAAAAAGGAAGAAAAAAAAACGCCTCCCCTGCCTACAACCAGGCTCCCAGGTGACCGTGACCCAGGGGATGGTTTCTCCTGCAAAGGACACAGGATTTCCAACTCAGGAGCTGTTTGTGGCAAAGCTGGAGCTGGTCTTGGTGATCAGACACTCTGGCAGCTGCTCCCTCCTCCCCAGTCTTCCAGGTTTGAATCCTAAGATGACTCGCACAGCTACCCTCTTGGAATAGAAACTCAGGTCACCTGGAAAAGGGGACTCAGGGCCTGGAGACACTGAGACACGGACACAGGAGGCTGCGGGCCGCAGGGAGCCACCCTTCCTTCCCCTCACGGTGTTTCTACATCTTTCTGGAAACCCACTCCATTCTCTTGCCTTCATCCCTCCAACTTACACACGACCTCCGCGGGCCAGAGTCTCTGAACCTCAAATTCCACCTGCCTTTTGTGCTGCTTCACCTGATTTCACTTGACGAATTCACTCTTCCAATTACAATCCCCACGAGAGCAATTAAAGGGTACCACTCATGTTTCAAAAGCTGGAAAAACTAGTCAGACACTATGGGCCCCGATCAGGTCAGGTGGTGTAGACAATGGACCTTTAAGCCTATTAGTGGGTTACGAGTGGACAGCCAGTGATTGACATCTCCAGTAACCAATAAAAGCTAGGCAAGAGACTCTGCTCCCTTCTCATTGGTCAGCACAACATCTAGCGGCCCTGAACTGACTGGCTGCTATTCTTATACTAGTAGATGCAGGGGGCCCAGGAGGCGGGTAGAAACCTTCACTGTCTTTTGTGTGACTAAAATGCAATTGTGTTTTTCTGTGATCTAGACTTTTTTCCCATAACTAATTTCTTATCAGATGGAACTTATCACGACTTCCCTGGTGGCTCAGACGGTAAATCGTCTGCCTACAATGCGGGAGACCCGGGTTCTATCCCTGGGTTGGGAAGATCCTCTGGAGAAGGAAATGACAACCCACTCCAGTATTCTTGCCTGGAAAATCCCATGGATGGAGGAGCATGGTAGGCTACAGTCCATGGGGTCGCAAATAGTCGGACGCGACTGAGCAACTTCACTCACTTTTATAACAAAGATGACCCAAGTCATTTTTATGAGATTGTCTGGTTTTTACTACTATCAGTCAGTTCAGTTGCTCAGTCTCATAATCTGACTATTTGCAACCCCATGCACTACAACATGCCAGGCCTCCCTGTCCATCACCACCTCCCAGAGCTTGTCTGTTGAGTCCATGACTTGATCTAACCATCTCATCCTCTGTCCTCCCTGTCTTCTCCTGCCTTTCCCAGCATCAGGGTCTTTTCCAATGAGTCAGTTCTTTGCATCAGGTGGCCAAAGTGTTGGAGTTTCAGCTTCAGCATCAGTCCTTCCAATGAATATTCAGGACTGAAACCTTTAGGGTTCACTGGTTGGATCTCCTTGCAGTCCAAGGGACTCTCAAGAGTCTTCTCCAACACCACAGTTCAAAAGCATCAGTTCTTCAGTGCTCAGCTTTATGTATATCAATGCTTTAGGTACATCTGTTTACCTTACAAGCTGTTTTCATATATGTTTATTTGTTTGCTGCTAAGTCGCTTCAGTTGTGTCCGACTCTGTGTGACCCCATAGACAGCAGTCCACCAGGCTCCCCCGTCCCTGGGATTCTCCAGGCAATAACACTGAAGTGGGTTGCCATTGCCTTCTCCAATGCATGAAAGTGAAAAGTGAAAGTGAAGTCGCTCAGTCGTGTCCAACTCCTAGCGACCCCATGGACTGCAGCCTACCAGGCTCCTCTGTCCATGGGATTTTCCAGGCAAGAGTACTGGAGTGGGGTGCCATTGCCTTAGTAAGGCATATATTATTATTTGTATTCTATAGAAGCCAATGTAGCTCAGAGAGACCGAGGGATTAGCCTAAGGTCACAGAGCAAGAAAATGATATGGAATTAGAATCCAAGTTTTCAGACTCTTCCTTACATATTCTTGAACATTTTGTGGCATAGTCCAAAAAATATTTCTTTTTTCTCAAGTTTTTTAAAAAGTATTTATTTGTTTATTTATTTGGCTGTACTGGGTCTTAGTTTTGCAGCACACTAAGATCTTTAGTTGCGACCTGCAAACTCTTAGTCGTGGCGTGTGGAATCTAGTTCCCTGACCAGAGATCCAATCCAGGGCCCCTGTACTGGGGAGTGTGGAGTCTTAGCCACTGGCCCAAGAGAGAAATTCCCACTAAATATTTCCTAAATGAACTAGATCTCACTTTTTCCCTCCCTCTGTTTTCCATTTTGGAAGTCTTTGGATCAAAATCAAGTGAAACAAAAAAAAAAAACTGAATTTTTTTTAATAAATAGGAAAAATGGAGAACAGGTATAACGATTCACCAGTGAAACAGGAACCAATTAGCTGAGACTGTCACGCAGAGTAAAGTGTCCCACAGGAACTGGCCCTTGTTGAAGGATGCCTAGTCATGACTGTGCAGGGGAGGGGGGTGTCGTATGTCTTAGTGCCCTGGGAACCCTGTCCTGCCTCCTATCCAGGCTGTGGGCTCCCCTCTTGTGCCCCATTTCCTAGTGCCCCATTTCCTGCTCCTCTCTGACCTCTGAGCCAAGGTGGTGACCCAAGCTATAGGTGGTCAAGATACTTCAGACATTGTCCTCTTCCACGGACAACAAAACAGAGTCGAAACACTCAGACATCTCATGTGTGGTGACCTCAGTGGGAGTCTGCGCCCACATTCTTGCATTCAGCCACATTTTTATGGCCGTGAAACTCATCACTGGGTGGCAGTTTGCCAAAGAGTGAGCAGAATGGGCCCACCTTGCCATGTAAACAAAGGCACGGGCGTATGCGTGTGTGCGTGCTGTCACTCAGTCGTGTCTGGCTCTTCACGACCCCATGGACTGTAGCCTGCTGGGCTCCTCTGTCCATGGGATTCTTCAGGCAAGAATACTGGAGTGGGTTGCCATGCCCTCTTCCCGACCCAGGGATGGAACCCGTGTCTCTAAAGTCTTCTCCATCAGCAGGCAGGTTCTTTACCACTAGCGCTCCCTGGGAAGCCCAAAGCCATGTCGATAGGCCTGCATTTCTGAAATGTGGTAAAAGGAAAAGAGATTTTCTTACTCAGAAGAACCCTGAAGCCATTCAAGGCAAACGACTTGCCCTTGGACAGACAGCTAACTGCTGGCAAGGGCTGGGCCAGATAGAACCTGGGTCTCTGGAGATTGGAACAAAGCCCAGAGCCTAGTTGGAGCCAATGCCAAACGGTTCACTCACCCTAAAGCAATGTGAAGAGCTGAGCTGAGATGCAGAAATTGTCAGAGCATCCTCCTCTCACCTTTCCAAGACTGCTCACTAGCACTCAGAGTCCTTTTTGCTATTTTTCTTTTTATTAAAGTATAGTTGGTTTACAACATTGTGTTAGTTTCTGTGGTGCCGCAAAGTGACTCAGACATTACACACACACACACACACACACACACATATATATACATATATATTTATGTACATTATTTTTTATATTCTTTTCCTTTATGGTTTTTCTCAGCCCATCTCAAGCCACAGTTCCCTGTGTTCTAGAGTAGGACCTTGTTGCTTATCCATTCTATGTGGAATAGTTTGCATCTACTAAAATCAAACTCCCAGTCCATCCCTCCTCCCAGCGGAATCCTTTTTGGAACTCCTTCTGAAGCCTGGGCCCCCAAGGGAAACACCTGCAGAGTGGGTAAATAAATGAATCCCAAAACAATGAAATCAAGCCAGGGTGTCAGGGCTGGCGGGGGGCTTAAAAACATGTGCATAAGAATTCATTCTGAATCCATATGTGTTGAATCAGAAGACTGTTGTATGTCCCACGCCCCTTAGTTAAGGACTGTAGCCTGCCAGGCTCCTCTGTCCATGGAATTCTCCAGGCAAAAAATACTGGAGTGGTTAGCCATTCCCTTCTCCAGGGAATCTTCCTGACCCAGGGATTGATCTTGGGTCTCCTGCATTATGGGCGGATTCTTTACTGTCTGAGCCGCCAGAGAAGCCCAGACCTCTTTCAGGGCGTCAGGAGTTCTGGAAGATGCCTCTGTGTGCAACAGTGATCACCAGTCACTGCAAAAGATTGAGTCCCTGGCCAAAACTGTAACTGGGATGGCGTGATTTTCTGCAGAAACACAGCAGAGAGACAGAATACCCTTTTCTTCCTAGGAGCCTGCAGGGGCTCCCGTCTTTAAGGGCTGCCTGTTTGGGACAGGCCTTCTACATATAAAACTGTCAGGTGACGGGGGCTGGGTGGAGGGCAGGGAGGGGCTAGAAGGGGACACCCATACACGACAGACCTTTGCACCCCCAGTGGGCCAGGGTGCACTGTTTATAGGTAGGGGGCTTCTCCGTCCCTGACTTGCCCCAGGTAGGGCGGAGCACTGCCTCCTTGCTTTGGTGGCAGATAAGTGTCTGTGGTTGGGAATGGCAGAGATCTGTGCCAGACCGCAAAGCCACCCAGCCTTGGTCCTGTGACCACAAGAGCCTGCTGCGCCCAGTTTCCAAAGACCTGCACACCCCCGAGACCAGCGGGGGCTCCCACGATGTTAGCAAACGAAGAACGCTGAAACAGGGATAAGTTGTCTCCACACTATAGATTCATTTTCCAGCTAGAAGCACAACACATGAACAGCTCCACTCTCCAGGAATAATGGCAGGGTTTGGGTAAAAGCAGTCTTTCACCGTGTGCTTCAGCGTGGGCCGGTGCTGGGGCCGAGAGTCAGTACTTGTGCAGCAGGCTGGCTTTCTGGGGCCAGATCTACAAGCAGCCTTGTTCAGAGAGCGCCCGAAGTCTAAGCTTTAAGTCTGGAAGAAGTGAGCCCAAGGAGACACCTCTCCAGGCCCTCTCTCTACTGGGTCAGGTGTTTCCTCTGTTAGCAGGTATGGTCAAGTTCCCCAGGTCTGGTTTTGGGATGCGGGAAGCAGGAATAAGCCGAATGTCTATACCGCATGAACATTTGTCGAAAGCCACTTGCTGGATGCTTTGGCATCTCCAGTCATAACCCAAGTCTGAGGAGCCTCCATTTTCATTTCCGGTATAAGTATGTGGCACCCACCTTACCTGGCCTCGAGGTCGCTCTGTCCTCCCGTTCCTGGTTCAGTTCCTGGGAGGAGACTGAACTGCACACCGCAGGCCACTGGGATCCCCTTGGAGTCTCCTTGCTGCCCCACACCCACCCCATCTGGAAATTACTAAGTCCTCACGGACTTTGCCCTTTATTCATCCACAAAGAATGTAAGAATCCATTTTTTAAGACCTGAATAGAAGCCCCCTCGTCACCATATCAGGGCGGCTGTTCCACGCCAACTCAGTAATTGCCCTGTTTCTAGTGCCTTTTTTCCCTTCCACCAAAACCAACTTAAGCTGATTACCGCCATCTCAAACAGCCTCACTGGGCTCTAGATATATCCATTTAATATGGCCAGGACAAGCAGCCAACTGCTGTTTTCAAAAGACGATCTGACAGATTCTATTCACTTTCAAAGTAGCTCTCCACGGCTGGAATAATTATCTTTCATTTCCCCCATTCTGACACCTTTCAATGATGTGTTGACATCTGAAGAGTTATGGGCAATCTTAGAAGAGGCAGCTGGACTTTCTACCCCCAAAGACACAAATACAGAAAGGATTCCCATACAGCATCTGAAATAACTCCGTTCTTTGCAAATGGATATCCCAATCTGCATGTTAATAGGAGCACATTTATCTTCAACTATAACCTCAGACCCAGAAAGGGGGATGGTATGCATTTAACCAGTTCGCTGCCAGCTCAAGAGAAAACTCACCTTTCTCTCAAAACCTGGCTGTCCTCACTTGACTGATAAAAACAAAACAAAACAAACAAAAACCGTGCCAGTATCCTGAGTTTTCAAACATCCGATGTTTGGTGCTGTCCTGTGCTGAGAAGCCCAAGCAAATGGCGAGAGGCCTCCTCTGTTTTATCCGCTGCCAACGGGGTTTTAAGTGAGCATCACTAGCATAATGACTATTAATAATTTGCACTTCTATAGGCCTTTCTGGAGGGCGTCTCTAAGTGCTTTCCCAGTGAACACAGGCCTCAGGGCCTCTGGAAGGAGCTGGCTAGGGGGATGAGCCTCTTGCCTTAGGTCAGAAACCCAGCACACTCTCTTTCAAACCTGGACTAGATGAGGTCAGGGGAGTTTTTAAAAGGTATATTTTGGGCTTCCCTAGTGGCTCAGAGGGTAATGGATCTGTCTGCAATCCTGGAGACCCAAGTTCCATCCCTGGGTTGGGAAGATCCCCTGGAGAAGGAAATGTCAACCCACTGCAATATCCTTGACTGGGGAATTACATGGACAAAGTCGGACATGACTGAGCAATTAACACAACATAATATATATTTTCCAATCACAAGAATAGACGCCATCACAAGCAGGATGGATATGTGATGCCAATATCTTTGGGTCCTTTTCTTTCTCTTCTTGGCTTTAACTCTCTCCCCGTTTGAAAACTTCACTGGGCAATTCCAGTAGTCTGTCTGGCTGAGTGCTGGGTAGATTTCAGCCTATGGGACTAGTGCTCTGAGTGCAAAAAAAAAAAGAGGGGGGGATGGGATTTGCCTGCCATAGTTCTCCAAGATAAATAAACAAAAGGACAATAGAAACAGTAAAAAGAACAAGTAGGCTGCAGTTTTCAGCCTGGAGCAGTCACAGCCCGGAGCTTGTCCGCAGTGGTCTGGAGCCCTCCAGGCTGACAGGGATCTACAGGTGTCAGGACCAGGAGAGGGCCTGGCTAGGGAGGACTTGGCAAAGAAACCAGCCCTGGGGATTGGTCTCTCTTCAGGGAGACAGCAGTGAGACTGCTGAAGTTGAAGCCACTTATTTGAGTTTTTCAGCTCCAGGAAGATCGCCCCCGCCCCCAAAGAGGGAAGCCTCAAAGGACTTGAGAAGGCAAATATCCGCTGGTCACTTCTTTTGCCCAGCTTCCAGCCACAGTCTCTCAATCAACAGCGCCCCTTACTGGCCAGTGGATTGTAAAGTCACATGGTTGTGTGTGTGTGTGTGTGTGTGTGTGTGTGTATGCACTCAGTCATGTCCGACTCTTTGCGACCCCATGGACTGTATCCCACCAGGCTCCTCTATATTGTCAACCTGGAAATTGACGTATTTATTTCAACTCTGCATATAGAATTTGGAGCACAGGAAGAATAGCAGTTCTTGAAATCCCAGTTCAAGACTCCTGACTACCCATCCCTCTGTCTCGAACCCTGGTCTCAGGAAAGTCAAGTTTATCTGTGGGAGTTTTATCATCAGGGGAGCTGCTTCTCCCCAGAGACCAATAACCACACACTGTGTGTGATTGTAGCAGATCCAGGAGTCCAGAAGCCTTCAACATCAAACATCCTGGTGGGAGAATCTGGTGCCTGCAAGCAGGGTGAATTTTAATCCTAAGTGGTTGAAGTCAGAGAAAGTGAAAGTTGCTCAGTCTCTGTCCAGCTGTTTGCCACCCCATGGACTATACAGTCCATGGAATTCCCCAGGCCAGAATCCTGGAGTAGGTAGCCGTTCCCTTCTCCAGGGGGATCTTCCCAACCCAGGTCTCCCGCATTCCAAGCGGATTCTTTACCAGCTGAGCCACCAGGGAAGTCAGAGGGCAGTCATTAAAAACCAAAGAGGGGCTGGCACCTTGCTGAAGTTCTCCAAAGAAACCCTCCCGATTAAAGGCGTATGAGCCAAAAGCAGTGGGTCAGTGGATCACAGGAGAGCAATGGAGCCTGGCAGAGCAGCAGCTGGTGGCAGGGGCAGGGGGGTGGGAAGCTGGCCTGGGTTATTTTGGGTAAGGGGGTTGGCACACAGGGACACAGAGAGGTGGAGGGAGTTTATTTTGATAAACTGAAGTCCTGAAGTCCATTCTCCTCCACATTCATTAGAAGGGCTATTAATATTATCCAAAAGACAAGGACTTCGTTGGTGGTCCAGTGGTTAAGAGTCTGCTTTCCAATGCAGGGGACATGGGTGAGATCCCTGGTCAGGGAACTAAGATCCCACCTGCCTTGGGGCAACTGGGCCCTCGCACACCACAACTACAGAGCTTGTGCCTCAAGTAGAGAGCCCATGCACTCCAGAGCAACTAGAGAGAAGTCTTGGTGCTGCAAGGAAGAGCCCTTGCAGAGCAACATAAGACCTGACTCAGCCAAAAAAGATAGATAGATTTTTTTTTTTGAAAAATAACAAGTGTTGGCAAGGATGTGCAGAAATTGGAATCCTTGTGCACTGCTGGTGCAAAAGGAAAAACAGTCAGTGGCTTCTCAAAAAACTAAAAATGGAATTAACATATGATCCTGGAATTATACCTCTGGGTATATACTGAAAACAGGGTTTCAAAGATATATTTGTACACCATGTTACATGTAATAGCATCATTCACAATAGCCAAAAGGTAGAAATGACCCAAAGGTCCATCAACAGATGAATGGATAAATAAAATGTGGTCTGTCCACACAGTGGAATATTATTCAGCCAGGAAAAGGACACAGGCTACAACATCTGAACCTTGAGGAAATTATTGCTGTGGAGTCACTCAGTCACGTCTGACTCTTTGTGACCCCCTGGACTGCAGCATGCCAGTCTTGCTGGTCCTTCACCACCTCCCAGAGCTTTCTCAAACTCATGTCCTTTGAGTCTGTGATGCCATCCAACCATCTTGTCCTCTGTCGTCCCTTTCTCTCCCTGCCTTCACTCTTTCCCAGCATTAGGGTCTTTTTCAGTGAGTCAGCTGTTCACCATCAGCTTCACTATCAGTCCTTCCAATGAATATCCCAGGCTGATTTCCTTTAGAATGGATTGGTTGGATCTCCTTGCAGTCCAAGGGACGTTCAAGAGTCTTCTTCAACACCACAGTTCAAAAGCATCAATTCTTTGGTGCTCAGCTTTCTTTATGGTCCACCTCTCACATCTGGAGTGAGAAGAACTGATGCATCAGAGGAACTGAAGCATCTCACCTCTCCACATAACTACTGGAAAAACCATAGCTTTGACTATACAGACCTTTGCTAAGTGAAATAAGCAGACACAGAAGGACCAACACAGCGTGATTCCACCAATCCAGGGTACCTTAGTAGAGTCAGATTCATAGAGACAGCAAGTGGCATGATGGTTGTTGGGGCTGGAGGGAGAAGAGAATGGGGCATTCTTGTTTAACAGGTGTAGAGTTTCTTTTACAAAAAAAAAAAAAGTGTTCCGTGGATGGATGGTGGTGATTGCTGCAAAGAATGTGGATGTACTTAGTGCCCATAAACTATACCATTAAAATGGTTAAGGGACTTCCCTGGTGGTCCAGTGCTTAGGACATGGAGCTTCTGTGCAGTGGGCATGGATTCCATCCCTGATCAGGGAAGTAAAGTCCTATAAGCTGCATAGTGTGGCCAAAAAATAGTAAAAAAAAAAAAAGTGTCAAGATGGTAAATGGTATATTATGTATTTTACCACAATTTGTTAGAAAACAAAAACCTTGTCTCTTTACCAGTAGGGTAGGGAGGAGGTGGTTGTTAAAATTAAATGAAATAATTATACAGCAAACACCAAGTATGAGTTTTTGGTACATCATGGGTGCTCAGGTGGTAAAGAATCCGCCTGCAACGTGGGAAGCCTGGGTTCGATCCCTGGGTTGGGAAGATCCCCTGGAGGAGGGCATGGCAATTCACTCCAGTATTCTCGCCTGGAGAATCCCCATGAACAGAGGAGCCTGGCGGGCTACAGTCCACGGGGTGGCAAAGAGTCGGACACGACTGAGTGGCTAAGCACATAGCACAGGTGCTTAACAAATGATAACTGTCATGATGGTTTTATAAGATGCTTAGGAAATCTTGGATAAATCAATAGATCCATTAGGAGATATATTTTGTTCTCCTTCAAGAAAAGTCTTCTGAGTTTTACATGTTGGGAAATTGAATAGAGGGATGCGGATGCTGAAGGGTTTGGCCAGACTTTTGTTGCAGAGGTAAATCAGGGGTTGCAGACTGATCCCACTGCAAGAGTCCCTCCCACTGCCTGCAAAGCCAGTCCACTAGAGTCATTTCCCTGGCCAAAGCATCGTCTCCAGCAGGCCCCTCTGTAGAAGGACATATGTTAACCTAGAGGGAGAACCCATTAGCACCCTAATCCCCATTAGTAAGGAGTGTGTGGCTGGATTATCTGGCTGTCACCTGGCAGAAAGCAGGATCCTGCAGAGGAGGACGCCCGTCAGGCATATTGTGATGGGGGAGCGAAGGAGGAAAGGCCAGGAGAGCGGCATGTGGTCCAGAGGCGATGACCAGATGGAGACCACGGTCAGCTCCCAGATCCACAGGAAAAGCCCAAACTTCTCTCCAAACCAGCTGCTCCAGCGCCATCCACAGTCAGCGCATCGCAGCTTACAGTACATGCCGTCTTGTTGATGCTTCCAATAACTTTGCAAGGCAGGTATGGTTAGCTCCATTTTACAGACAGGAGTTATTCATTGGAAGGACTGATGCTGAAGCTGAAACTCCAATACTTTGGCCACCTTCTGCGAAGAACTGACTCATTAGAAAAGACCCCCATGCTGGGAAAGACTGAAGGTGGGAGGAATTTTCTAGCAGTCCTATGCAGTTTCTCCAATGGGCACGTGGGGGCCAGCCCCCTCTCCCCTCATTTCACAATTTCCAGGCTGCAGCTGCCCACCAACACTTGCCCCAGGGCTTGCGGGTGGACTGTCCCCTCGAGATGGAGCAGGTCTCAGCAGGGCATTAGTTTTGGAGACGTTTGGGTCTCAGTGAACTGCACTACAGACCATCAGAAAACTGCATTTGTCTCCTGGAAAATTTTATTAAAAGAAAGTGGTATTTATTTTGCTGACTTTAGCTTTCACCTGATCATTATTTTGTTTTGTACATTCCTCTTATTTTAATATGTAGATATTATTTACAACCCTTACATAGGTGCTTATGTATCATACTATAATAATATTCATATATTAAATATTATTATATTTTAGAAGATTTCTTTTGTTTTTAATTGAAGTATAGTTGATGTAGAATGCTGTGTTAACTGCTGCTGTACAGCAAAGTGATTCAGTTATACATATATATACATAAATATATATACATTCTTTTTTTAATAGTCTTTTCCATTTTGGTTTATCATGGGATATTGAACATAGTTGTCTGTGCTGTACAGTAGGACCTTATTTATCCATTCCACATATAAAAGCCTACATCTGCCAACCCCAACCCCCTACTCCATCCCTCTCCCAACCCCCTCCTCCTTAGGAAGCATCAGTTCCTAACTCCTAAAACATAGAATAATGAGCAATCAAAGTTATTATTAGTTGTTATGTAAAGTTTTATTTTACCCCTCAACCACCCAGAACATTTTTTTTAATATTTGGATATATGATAAGTACATGTGTCATACATCAAACAAAATTATATGTTTTAAATACTTCTGTAGAATATGAGAACTTCGTGAATCTTCAGGCACCAGGCATATCTCATATTCTAGTTTTCCAGAACTGCGAATTCATGGCATCATAGGAAAGGCCCTCAGCTGTCAGGTTAAGGTTTTGGTCAATTGTAATCCCAACTCAGCCCTGTAGCCCACTGAATTGCTTTGGAGTTATTGGACTACTTTAGTTTCGTTATTATATCCATAAACCAGCCTACCAGCGGGAAGAGGGGAGGAGTCACCACCCTTTATTATCTGTGTGTGTGTGTACATACACACAAAGATGATTCCTCCCTTCCAAAGGAAAAGAACTAGCAACTTCATGTGACTTTAAAGCATCTCTCAGAGAGAAGCGAGTCAGGCGAGAAGGATGCTGGCTTAGACGGAGGCAGGTGGGCACAACACTGTCCAGGAGCTGAGCCAGGACCCCAGTGCCCAAGTATCCACGCCTTTGCTTCTCAGCTACCGCTCAGGCAAGGAGAATGTAGCAGTTCACTGGGACAAAATGACCCTTTGAGAATGTTTTGCTTCCCCCAAATCACAGTAACATCATCTTAAGACCAAAGGCCCGTAAAATTGGAAATTTAAGGCCCTTGAAAATTTAAGGATGCTAATTTTTCCATGGCTAGCTCGTTTCTCAAATGAGTTAGCCTGAAAAACGGAAGCCATTTCTGACAAGGGGCTGAAAATATGTGCTTGGCATGCATTTATCAGCAACATGAGTCCGTGACCAAAGTTTGCACTTCACTCGGGACTTCTTGCCACGCGGCCCGGGTCTGCGAAACACAGGAACGTCCGCGGAGCCTGATTTTATCTCCGTCTGCACCTCATTACTGTGTGGTAGCTTGTTTCTAGCATAACAAGGAGGCCCGTGGTGTCTGTGTGGAACTTACTCCTTAGAGAATGAGAAATCTCCAACCGGGAAAGAGGAGATTCTTGTTAAGCCCTGGAAATAGGCTGAAATGTGAATCTGCGTCCCCTTCCACACGTGCCTAATTGCCCATAAATGTCATTAAATTGAGAAATGTTTTCCACCAAATTAACTTTGACTCATGATGTCTAATTAGCAGGAGAAGCTGGAAGATAACAACCTATCAGTCACTGTTTAAGAAAACATGTTTCAACGGGTGACTTCTGGCTAGCAGCAACGTGAAACCAGGTACTGTAGCTGTCAAAACCATGGGAGAGCCCAGCAATTAAGCACAATGTCTGTTTTTGGGGTCAAGAATTTTACAAGTCCCTCACAGATATTTAAATATCGTGGTGAGCGTGGTCTTCCTAGGAATCTGTCAGGCACCCAAACGAGGGGGTTGAAGAGGAGTAGAAAGAAAGAAGACCTCGGTGATGAACCTCTTTGGCAAAAACTCAGGGGGCAGCGCCTTTAAAAGGATTGACTCAGTTCTTAGTCTTTCTTAAAACTTTAGGAGAAAAATCTCATTGGCGATTTAAAGTAAAAAGTGCACACGTAGTGCTTTTGCTGCTTGCAAAAAGCCTGGTAAGTTCTAGATCCCTGGCATCACAGAAGAGAAAGCTGGGTTCAGAGAGATAAGGTGACCCATTCACGTTAACCCAACTAATAAGTGTCAGAAGCCAGCAACGAGGCGAATTCTCTGTCACTAACACACGTGCTCTTCACACCAGGCTCAGTGGGAGAGTCAATCCTGAAGGAAGGGACGTGTTTTCTACCAGCACGGAAGTACTCTGAAGGCATCAATGAGTTCTAAGACTCCTCTTTACTCCTCGTGGCTGTCAGACCATCTGGCACTTAGTAGGTACTCAATTAATGTTTATTGATTGACTGATGAATGGATGAATGAATTTCAGTCTCCTGAGGGCATAACTTGAGAAGCATTATCAGAAAGTGTTTCATATACCACATCTTTTCTAGCTGCTGGAAATGAAACAGATGGGAAACCTCTGAAATTCTGGGGTTGCTTAAGCCTGAGGGAGCCAAGTGGGCAGCCTGCGATGGGGAGAACAGTGGTGGCCCAAGTCTTTCATTCATGTTGCAGATTTTTTTTTCACACATCACACAAATATCCATCAACATCATGGGTGAGGCAGTTGCCCAAATGGACACACACTCTGCCCTCACAGAACTTAGTGATGGATGTTGCTATTCATTTGCTGTCTTGGCGACTCCATAAACTGCAGCACATCAGGCTTCCTTGTCCTTCACTGTCTCCGAAAGTGTGCTCACACTCTTGTCCATTGAGTTGATGTATAGAGACAAATAATCACATTAAAGGATGAGCAAAGGGTTCTGATGGAAAAGAGTGCAGGTCTGTAACAGAAACACCAGTGAAATCTACACTGAGGAAGATCTCGGAAGGCTTCCTGAAGGAGGTGTCCTGGGCACAGGCCTGGCTGTGAACCCAGTTAAGTGCAAAGCATGAGCAGCATCAGCATCACATCCTACCCCATCCCAGTGTTGTCCTAGTGAAAAAGATATTTCTTGCAGAAAGATTGGGAGGGAGGTCCAGCACCTCTGCGGGCTTCCTTGGTGGCTCAGATGGTAAAGAATCTGCCCACAATACGGAAGACCTGGGTTCGATCCCTGGTTGGGAAGATCCCTTGGAGGAAGGCATGGCAACCCACTCCAGTATTCTTGCCTGGAGAATCCCATGGATGGAGGAACCTGGTGGGCTACAGTCCATGGGGTCGCAAAGAGTCGGACATGACTGAGCGAATAAGCATGAATGCTAGCGCCTCTGCAGACACCTCATGGGCTGAACGAGGCAAACCTGACACGCAGACCCATCAGTCACACGTGGCGGGAGGGAGGTGGAATACCCGCCTTCTCTCCCCACCCCAAGGGGCAGCTGTCCTTGGTGGACACTGTGAAAGGACCAAGCCTTGATCTAGAAGAGTTGGGAGGGGAGCGGTGCTGAGGGACTGGGGATGGTGAGGACGCAGGCAAGCAGATCCGGCTGGCAGGGGCTTTGGTCCTGTGGGTGTTCGGAGCTGGGAGATCTCCCAGTTAGATGGGTATTCTAGCTCTCTGGGGACGGGAGTGGTGGTTTGTGCAGTTGGCCTGCACTGGCTCCAATTGTGTCTCTTCACAACTCTGTTTTGTGATCCTCTCGGGAGTATTTATACCACAGAAATTAGTAAATGCTAAAAATCAGGGGCTTTCTCCACCCCACTGCAGAGAACTAGATGTTAACTCTTTATACCGCACACCACTGGCTGAAGGGAACTTTTATCTTGGAGGGTCTTAGATGCTGAGTTTTAGACTAATCAAGTCAGGGTTCAGAGGGCAAGAGAAGAGAGTTAACAAAGAACCTAGGGTGGAGAGAAGAAGGCAAAGCTAAGGGCTGACCAGGCATTTGGCTGGAAATCCCCCTGGGCTCGATCGTTAAGGAGCCTGGAGGTACAGACATAAGGATATAAGGGGTTGGAGGCTCAGTCGTGTCCAACTCTTCGTGACCCTATGGACTGTAGCCCACCAGGCTCCTCTTGTTCGCAGAGTTCTCCAGGCAAAAATACTGGAGTGGGTTGCCATGCCCACCTCCAAGAGATCTTCCTGACCCAGGAATCAAACTCATGTCTCCGGCACTAGAGACGGATTTCTTTACCTGCTGAGCCACCTGGGAAGCCCAGTTCTCAGAGCATCATCTGTAAAATGTGTATGGATGGCTGGGTCCTGTCGCTGTTCATCTGAAACTGTCACAACGCTGTTAATCAGCTGTACCCCAGTACAAAATAAAAAGTTTTAAAATAACAATAAATTAAATTAAATGCCCCTCACCAGGCAGGTGAAAAAGGGATCTGCTTCTCTATTCTTTGGCCACTGAATAAAATTTGTGCTGATTCGATCGCAGCTTCGAACTCATCACTTGGCCACTCAAACCTGAACCGAGAAAGGACCCCTGCCCTGCCCAGGAACTCTAGGCTGGACTAGAGCCTGAGCAGGGTTCATACGACTTAATTGGAAACAGGGAGTTTAATTCCCTGTGGAGCTTCTGGAGGAGCAAAGACATGTTTTACCTAAAGTGGTTTTGGATCTGGGTCTTGCTCAAAAAAGAAAGGATGAGAGAGAGGCATCCAGGAAGGAAGGGAGGAGGGGAGGAAGGAAGGAAATAAGATGTGTACCATCTTCTAATCTTACAGCTCTACCGTCACCGGTGTTTCTGGACTGTCCTAAAAGGACCTGGAGACTAGGGGATACTCAGGACAATAAATAAATTTATAGGGGCTTCCCTGGTGGCTCAGTGATCAAGAACCCACCTGCCAATGTGGGGGACACAGGCTCAGTCCCTGGTCCAGGAAGACCCCACATGCCGCAGAGCGACTAAGCCTGTGAGCCACAACTATCCAGCCTGTGCCCTAGGACCCGTGTTTCACTGCTGGCCAGAGAACCCTAGAGCCGGTGCTCCGCAGCAAGAGAAGCCTGGGTACCACGACTGAAAGCCGGCCCTGCCCGCCCCCAACCAGAGAAAAGCCCGCAAGAACAAGAGCAGATACATAGGTCATTAAACAAGTAGACAAACGTGTGCCACAGAATTCAATAGTCCAAGACACAGAGCTACAAACAGGTAAAGATAAAACTAGCTGGATGAGTAAAACTTGGCAAAGTCCTCCTTTTGAAAGGAGGAGACTCCTCTTTCTAGACATACGTTGTTATGTCAACAACGTTAGAGAAAGGACAGAGGTGCTCAGTTACGCACTCTCTGGGTCAGAAATGACCTCAAGAGAGGAGGGTGGGGTGGCCCCCAGGGGTCTCTGTTTGCCCCTTTGTCTCTGAGCTCCGCAGCCTGGCACATGTGGTTCATAATGTTATCCAAACACCATCACACATGTGGACAAAGGGGCAGCCACAGCCCCAGCAGCGGTCCCCTGTCTTAACATTTAAGGCATCAGGCTGTCTTCAACACCATTTTGATGCTACAAGAGAAGAAAGAAGGGAGGGATAATAAATAATCAGCTTTAAGCACAGCTCTAAACCACATGCTGGAATATGGGTTTATGATTAGGGAACCGTGCACACACAAAGGCCCCTCTGGAGACTCCCTGGGGCACAAGCTGCGGTCCAGGGAAAACGCATGTATAATCGGTGCCCTCCTACCCACAGCAGCAGAAGCGTGAGAGAACTGATTTATTTCAAGTTCTTCAAACCCTGGGGAGATTCACACTCCATGGGCCAGTCTCAAATCTTCCCAGCAAGCCGTTTCAGGTGAGGGATTGAAGCAAAGCAAGGAGCCCAGAATTCTACCAGGGATACCTCCCTTGCTAACACGGTGCGTTCTTAACATTTTGCTCTCCTTTCTAATTCATAAGCGCTCTCACAGGGAGCCAGACAGATCTCCATCCCGTATCTGCTCAGATGAGGAATCCACACAAAGCCCCCGAAGATTTGCAATGGAAATGGCAACCGGCCCTTAACTACAGAGCCCAACGTGACACTTGCCACGGTTATTGCGGAGTCTGATTTGGAATTCAAATTCCACTCAAGACAATCGTCCTTTATTACGTGTATGACCTTGCCTGCTGGCCTGCCATGTCCCATGTACCACTTATCCTGAGGGACAGCCTCATGCTTCACTCGTACACACCAAGGAGACGAACTGACCCAGGACGGGGCCACTTGGAAAGATCGAAGGAGTGAAACCAAGTCTCACCCATGCTACCCGCTCCAGGCCACTCCACGGCCCGGCTGGCTCAGGGGTCTTTCTGAGCCACGACACCCTTCCAGAACGGCTGTTTCTGCGGACCAGCCAAGGAACCTGTTGACCGGCCTCTCCCCCTCTCCATTGCAAATCCTCTGTTGCTGTCACTGACACATGCCTTCTGGCTCGTCTGGGTGGCCCAGCCTCATTAGGAAGGGATTTGGGGCCTGTTAGTTAATTGAGGCCCGTTCCCGGCCACCTGCCACTCGCAGGCCTCATCTGCACACTAACAGCTCCTAATTGTCATCATACGGCGGGGTCCCTGCAACAACTTGAGAACAGACCTCGAGCAGCGCGCGCAGCCTCCGCACTGGGCCTGGAGCACGGCAACGATTTATCAAGGGGCCAGATGTTTGCAGAGGAAAGGCACCTTGCACCCACAGCGCTGGGGAAACTTGCTGTTCAGCGCACTCTCCGGTGTGATCAGTGTGGCGATGGTCTTCTGGGGAAGACTTCATGTCGGGCGAATAAGAGGCATCGTGTGGACCAAGAGTGGACAAGAGGGCTGAGATGCTCGGCTAGCGCATCATTTAGAAGCAGCGCCGCCCATCCAGCACTGAGCCCGTGCATTTGGTCAGCTTCTATTCAGAGACCAAGAAATGTTTAGGGTGTCACAGTGCCATCCCACGCCCAGTCTCCAAAGGGTTTTGAGTAGGAAAAAAATGCAGAGGTGAGTACCAAAACGCGATCAGCCCCTTAGGGATAGAGAAGGGAGGTGGGGAGGAGTCATATGACACAAAGGGAGAAGGTCAAGCACACAGGTGTGCAAATGGGAGAGAGACGGGAAGCAGCATCCAGCTGCAGAGTCCGGACAGACTTTGCTGTAGGTAGAGGAGATGGGGGCGACAGAGGATGAGATGGTCGGATGGTATCACCGGCTCACTGGACATGAGTTTGAGCAAGGCTCCAGGAGATAATGAAGGACAGGGAAGCCTGGTGTGCTGTGGTCCACGGGATCACAAAGAGTCAAGCATGAATGAGCGACCGAACGACAACCATAAGAACATAGGTATATCACTAGTGAGTCAGACACGACTGAGCACCTGAGCAGCAACAAGAACACAGGGTACATGAGAGATGGAAGCAAATTCTAAGACATATGATGTGAGGACTACATCTCTCTAGGGAGAAAGTGAGGAAGAAAAGAAATAAGGAAGGTTCCATCATCATGGGAAGTTACAGGATTCAGGAGCTCAGGAATCCACCTCCGTAAGGAATCAGTCTGGGTTTAACAGAAATCAGACTATGGCAAGTAAAATGATTAGGATTTGTGTTTGCTTGCTTGTTTATTTTCTAACTGTAAGCGCAACCCCAAGGCACTTAGCTGGGCTTTGGGGGCCTGAGGTGCCTAGGATGCCCCATCACTAGGGTATTTGTCAGGTCTCTCCACCCACAAGTGGGAAGTATTCTTTGCCTAGAGATTTCTGAGTCGTTTCTGACTTATTAGTCCCTCCGTGATGGATGGAAAGGAAGTAAGAAGTGAACCCCAAGAGGGGCACAGCACTAAGAGAGAGAAAGGAGACGAGAAAATCCAAACACCAGAGCTTGACTATGGAAGGAAAGGTTAGTGAGACACATGGCTTTTCACCCCCAGACTCAGCCCACTGATACAAAGGTTCGTCTGAGCCCCACTGCAGTCTCATCTCCTCAGCCCCAACTC
Organism: Bos grunniens; assembly: GCF_055505025.1. NCBI lineage: Eukaryota > Metazoa > Chordata > Mammalia > Artiodactyla > Bovidae > Bos > Bos grunniens. The sequence goes on from NC_141165.1 coordinate 155,028,044, forward strand.
CAGGCTTTCAGAAACAAGTAGAAAGTATAAACCTGCCCTGGCAGTGTGGGTTTTTTTTCACGTAGCCAAATCCTGGAAATCCGTCCCACCTTCATAATAAGAAAGAGAGAAAGAGAGGAAAACTGAGTGGATCCAAGACGGGAAAAGGCCAGGTATTTCAAGTCGCTCCCAGCAGAGACTTCAGAATTCTTGGCAGCCAACACCGAATGGAGTCCGTTCCATCCAATTGCCCCCACACATTGGGGTGAGGGCAGTTATATTAATTAAACACCCCGGAGACCTGGGAGAACAAAGTGCCTTTTTGCCAGAACACTGTGAGTTCCTCACAAATACACCTGTTCTTTTAGTTTCCTTCTCGAATAGATCAAGTGATTCTTAGAAAATCTGATATTCCTGGCTTCCTTTGTAAGTGTCCGTAAAGAACACTTCTAGTCTCCCCCAGAGCCTACATGTACATCCCAGAAGTAAAGCCTGAACACGCCCTCCTAGGTAGGATGAGTTGAGAAAGTAGCGTTGACATACGCACACTGTCAAGTGTGAAATAGTTAGTGGGAAGTTGCTATGGAGCACAGGAAGCCCAACCTGGAGCTCTGTGATGACATAGCAGGTAGGGTGGGGGCGGGCAGGGAGGCTCTCGGGGGAGGGGAAACAGAATTATGCCTGATTCCTGTTGTTGTAGGGCAGAAACCAACATGATGCAAAGCAATCATCCTCCAGTGAAAACCAGTCGGTAAGATAAAATGCCCTCCTAGGTAACTCGCTAAGTGCCCGGTCTACACTGAATTCTGCCCAGGACAATGCCAAAGCCAGGCACCCCCTCCTCCACAGTCACATCTTTCTGGGCTTGCTGCTGGCGCTCTGGCGCTCCCCCTCCAGCGTCCCTCTCTAGATGTCACTCACTGCTTTTCCCTGCTCGCCTCCTCCAGCCTGCGAACCCGAGGGGCCCAGTCTATGCGGCTTCCGAGAGCTGGCAGATTTCAGAGGAAAAAAAAAAAACCACAAAAACCACCCGAGAAAGAGAGAATGGCAGGTTGACACTGCACTGTCACTGTGAAAATGGGCCCTGCGCCTGACCCGGGCTTGGACACCGGCGCCTCGTGCCCAGTCACAGCTGAGGCTGCATCTGTCACGGTTCACGGACCTGCCGCTCCATGCTGGGGGACCAGATGCCTCTGTTTATACGCCCTCCTCCCGGCCTTCTGCCCGACGGCAGCGAGACAGGGCCGCTAGCCATCACTGGACTTCATCTGTCTCCGCGATCTTGTCTTTCAGCATATCCTTTCCTCCACCCTGGCTCTCTCCACGCACCCCCTCAAATGACCAGAAGGGGTGTTTCTCTTTTGAAACTTTGATTCCGTAGAATAAAGCAGAAGAAAAGGCTAATCAGGAGACTTCAATTCCTGCTCTACGCCAGACAGCCTGCTAGTCCGAAGATACAGCCAGCACCCCCGTTCTGTTGTGCCATCGACTTCTGCCTTTAAGTTTCGCTGGGGTTGTGTGAGACGATCACGCTGAAGGACCAACTTGAAAAACCCACACTTAACCTTGTTGAGTCAAAGTGACCTAGTTGGTTGGAAGTTGGAATCTGGGCGAATGAGAGAGATGTTTGAAGTGGGCAATCAGTCAGCTGTCATTTCTCAAAGGCTCTCAGAATGGTTCGGGTTTAGTATTTTAAGTGGGCTTCCCTGGTGGCTTGGTCGGTAAAGAATCTGCCTGCAAGGCAGGAGACCCAAGTTCCATCCCTGGGTCAGGAAGATCCCCTGGAGGAGGACATGGCAACCCACTCCAGGATTCTTGCCTGGAATAGCCCAGGGACAGAAGAGCCTCGAGGGCTACAGTCACTGCCTCCTATGCTGCCTACCCCGCAGCTGTGGGGAGCCACGCTGGAGCCCTGGAGCCACTGACTCTCCACTTCGTGGAGCACAGAGAAGAACCAGCCCTATTCTTCTGTTGTTCAGTCGCTCAGTCGTGTCCAACTCTTTGTGAGCCCATGGACTGCAGCACGCCAGGCTCCTCTGTCCTCCGCTGTCTCCCAGAGTTTGCTCAAACTCATGTCCATGGAGTCAGTGATGCCATCCAACCATCCCATCCTCTGTCACCCCCTTCTCCTCCCGCCTTCAATCTTTCCCAGCATCAGGGTCTTTTCCAATGAGTTGGCTCTTCACATCAGGTGGCCAAGGAATTGGAGCTTCAACATCAGTCCTTCCAATGAATATTCAGGGCTGATTTCCTTTAGGATGGACTGGAAATAATCCCTGGCTCCCCCAAAATACCACCAGTCAGGTCAGAGAGGGAGACAGCTGGGTTTTCACTGACAGCGCCCTCAGATGCCCAAATGGATGGCGGTCCTTCACATGTCAATGGTTGTCTTTGCTAAAGACACACACCCTCATCACAGGACCTGAAAGTCTTCCCAACAGTATTACTATTGGAAATGCCTGGGACTTACTTCCTCTTCTCATTTCCCCTCCCCTCAAAGACCCTTTCCATCACCCTCTAACCTCCATACTGGACCCTTGGTCTTTCTAACACTGAACTTTAGAATGAGTTTTTGCCAATAAATGATATTACACATAGAGGTAGGTTCCAAGCACTAGAGTTTAGCCACATTACAGGTTACAGTTATATGCAGAGTACATCATGAGAAACGCTGGACTGGATGAAGCACAAACTGAAACCACGATCGCCGGGAGAAATATCAATAACCTCAGATATGCAGATGACACCACCCTTATGGCAGAAAGTGAAGAGAAACTAAAGAGCCTCTTGATGAAAGTGAAAGAAGAGAGTGAAAAAATTGGCTTAAAGCTCAACATTCAGAAAACTAAGATCATGGCATCTGGTCCCATCACTTCATGGCAAATAAATGGGGAAACAGTGGAAACAGTGACTTTGTTTTGGAGGGCTTCAAAATCACTGCAGATGGTGATTACAGCCATGAAATTAAAAGACGCTTACTCCTTGGAAGGAAAGTTATGGCCACCTAGACAGCATATTAAAAAGCAGAGACACTACTTTGTCAACAAAGGTCCATCTAAGTCAAGGCTATGGTTTGTCCAGCGGTCATGTATGGATGTGAGAGTTGGCCCATAAAGAAGGCTGAGCACCGAAGAATTGATGCTTTTGAACTGTGGTGTTGGAGAAGACTCTTGAGAGTCCCTTGGACTGCAAGGAGATCCAACCAGTCCATCCTAAAGGAGATCAGTCCTGAGTGTTCATTGGAAGGACTGATGTTGAAGCTGAAACGCCAATACTTTGGCCACCTGATGTAAAAAGCTGACTCATTTGAAAAGATCCTGATGCTGGGAAAGATTGAGGGTAGGAGGAGAAGGGGACGACAGAGGATGAGGTGGTTGGGTGGCATCACCAACTCAATGGACATGGTTTTGGGTAGACTCTGGGAGTTGGTGATGGACAGGGAGGCCTGGCATGCTGCGGTTCATGGGGTCACAAAGAGTCGGACACAACTGAGTGACTGAACTGAACTGGACTGAAAGGAAGTGTAAAATCCTTAGATCTTTAGACATGCAGTAGAACCATGAATATATTTTTATTAACTCAAAGTGGACCCTATGACCATCAGTTGTCTCTGGTAACTTACATGTCATATACATAGGTACTTACATAAGAAAATGAGTGCAATGGTACTGAGGGGGTCCCTGTGACATGCAATCTTGAATTAGACTTCCACAAGATATCACTCCATGCCCAAGGACCTGGCACAGAGAAGGTGCTCCTTGAATACCTGTTGGTTGAATGAATGAATGGATGCATTTCTAGCTGCTCTGCTGACTAGAATGATAAATAAGGCTTACCTAGTGTTTTTAATGAAAAAGATATGGAGTAAATGATTGAATAAACTTGAGCTGTTTAATCTACCAGTAAAGACTTCATATCATGGCAAGTCCTGTTTTCTTATACAGACTCAGTGTAAAAAAAGAAAAACAGTTGTGGGGAAGGAAAAAAAGAAAGATAATGGAAAGAGTCAATTTCTTAAAAATCCCATTGACTCTAGTTCTCCCTAGATTTCCAACATATTTTTCTCAGATGTCACTTCACAAACTTCACTTTAACCTAAAGAATTTCAGCTAGAATTAATCCGCATGTTTTAGCAGGATTCATTCATGTAGCACAAAAGAGTGCTTTTGAGTATGGTATTACCTGTACCAGGGCCCCACTGCTCGGAAACCGTAACACACCATTTTCCTTTTGAAAATAGTTTAGCAGCTGAGCCATAGCTCCTTGAACATGGTTCACTCATAGTGACTCCAAAATAAGATACCAACATTGACTAATATCCCCATGACAACAGAAAAAAGCCCTGAAAATCTGTAGGAAATCCCCACCCGCTGGGCTTCACTGTGAATTTATTTTTAAGAATCTTGTTCTCTCTAGACTTTCTTTAATCAGCACGTTCCCCCACCCGCTCCTTCCAAAACAAAAATAAAAACAAAAACAAACAACCCAGAATGTATCGTGAGTCATGTTTTTCCTCCTCTCTCTCCACTTCTATCTCTATCTCTTACCAAAGGCAGAGATGTTGGTCTTGGGTGTTGATAAACTGACCCTCTGCCTATAATTCAACATCAAGGACACCTCCCACACTTTTGGGGTAGACTTAAAAATGAAAAGAGAGTTTTGATCTAAAGAGCAAGAATACCAGCCTACCAAGAAAACTATCTCACCCCAGACATAATTCCAGCCTGCTCTCACTACAAAGACTTTCAGACAAGAAAGAAAAATATGTATCTTAAATGTAATCCATACTTAGGCAAACATCTGATAAAATGTTTTCATTTGCAGTATAACAAGAAAGGCACAGACGTCCAGCTGTGCGTGAGCTCAGAAAGTAGTTGGTACCACATACTCTTCATTTCACAGGTGATGAGACTGAGTTCCATCAAGATAGTGCCGCCTTCTTGAAGTCCCAGGCACAAAGGACTATTTTCTACCGGCCACACTTCTAAGCATTCCTCGAATATTAGAAAGTCAGAAAGTGAAAATGAAAGTCACTCAGTCGTGTCCAACTCTTTGCAACCCCATGGACTATATAGTCCATGGAATTCTCCAGGCCAGAATACTGGAGTGGGTAGCCATTCTTTTCTCCAGGGGATCTTCCCAACCCAGGGCTCAAACCCAGGTTTCCCACATTGCAGGCGGGTTCTTCACCCGCTGAGCTACTAGGGAAGCCCATATTAGAAAGTCAGCTTTATGCTAAAAGAAAAAATTCCTTTTCTCTCCTAAGAACATTTCCCCTATTGACAAAGTTTTAGATAAGTATGTACTTGAAAGACCATTTCTTTGGGGATTTATTATAAATTAACAACTTACAAAACTTTTTCTCCCCCTTCTCCCAACCCCCACCTCAGCCTTAATAAGAACAGCTTACATCTTTGTGAACCTCCTGTGGTGCTAAGCCCCCTTTGCACTCTAGGGTGTGGTGGCTCAGTGGTAAAGAATCTGCCAGCCAATGCAGAAGACCCAGGTTCGATCCCTGGGTTGGGAAGATTCCCTGGAGAAGGGAATGGCAACCCACTTTAGTGTGCATCCCACTCTAATTCTCATGGTAACCCTACAATTTGTGGAATATTATTCTTACTTCTACAGACGAGGAAACAAAGGCAAAAACAGCTGAGCAACTTGCCCCAAAGTAGTTAACAAGTGGTAAAATAAGGATTTTCATCTGTTCTATCTTATTCCAAACTCCCCAAAAGACACTAACTCCACATGTGTTAGTGCCAAAAAAGTTCAGCGATGTATGAGGGAAAAGAAAAATACTAATTTTTAATTGTCTGCTATTATGTCCCTCAGAGAAGGCAGTGGCACCCCACTCCAGTACTCTTGCCTGGAAAATCCCATGGACGGAGGAGCCTGGTAGGCTGCAGTCCATGGGGTCACGAAGAGTCAGACACAACTGAGCGACTTCACTTTCACTTTTCACTTTCATGCATTGGAGAAGGAAATGGCAACCCACTCCAGTGTTCTTGCCTGGAGAATCCCAGGGATGGGGGAACCTGGTGGGCTGCTGTCTATGGGGTCGCACAGAGTCAGACACGACTGAAGCAACTTAGCAGCATTATGTCCCTTCTTTAGAAACGAACCAGGCCACCTCTTAAGGAATGTCCTTAAAAGCTATGGCATTACTCTTCTATTTACATCCTAACCAACAGAACAGAAATCAGTCTCATGACCTCCTGCATCCGTGTGTGCTCAGTCACTCAGTTGTGTCTGACTCTGTGTGACACCATGGATGTAGCCCACCAGGCTTCTCTGTCCATGGGATTCTCCAGGCAAGAATACTGGAGTGGGTTGCCATTGCCTCCTCTGGGGGATCGTCCCAAACCAGGGATTGAACCCGCATCTTTTATGTCTCCTGCATGGCAGGCGGGTTCTTTACCATTAGCACCTCCTGGGAAGCCCCATTAATCAGCTATACTTCAATACAAAATAAAAAGTTTAATAATGGAAAAAATTAAATGTCTGGGCTGCATTACAGCTCAGCCCTATCCAAATCACACCATCTGGCTCACCACAGCCAATCACAACTCAGTGAGTCTAGCTTCTTGTTTCCCACTCTCTGGAATCGGGGAAAGTTCAGTGACAAGTGCCCAAACAGAGCAGCAGATCTATCTGGAATGGCCATTCCCAGCCTTGACTTTATAAAACCCAGAGCATCTCCAAATTTCTCAAACAGCATAGTAAAATCAGTGAAATATTTTCATAAGAAAGTTACATCCATGGTGCTTAAATTGAAAATCACATGTGTATCTTTTAAAGCTCTTTTAGAAATGGTTCAAGGTGGTGGGAACTTCCCTGGTGATTCAATGGTAAAGACTCTGCCTACCAGAGCAGGAGAGACAGGTTCAGTTCTGATCTGAGAAGATCCCACATGCCTTGGAGCAACTAAGCCCGTGTGTCTCAACTACTGAGACCGTACTCTAGAGCCAGTGAACTGCAGCTACTGAAGCCTGCGTGCCTAGAGCCCCTGCTCTGCAACCAGAGAAGCCACCACAATGAGAAGCCTGAGCACCGCAACTAGAAAGGAGCCCCCACTCACCATGACTAGATAAAAGCCCAAACAGCAACAAAGTCCCAGCAGATCCAAAACTGAGTAAACAAATAAATAAAGTTATTTTTAAAAACAAAATAAGGGTCATCGTTACCATCTTTCTAAATTCCATGTATATGCTTTAATATTCTGTATTGGTGTTTTTCTTTCTGACTTCACTCTGTATTATAGGGTCCAGTTTTATCCACCTCATTAGTACTGATTCAAATGCATTCTTTTTCATGGCTGAGTAATACTCCATTGTGTATATATACCACAGCTTTCTTATCCATTCATCTGCTGATGGACATCTAGGTTGCTTCCATGCCCTGGCTATTGTAAACAGTGCTGTGATGAACATTGGGGTACACATGTCTCTTTCAATTCTGGTTGCCTCGGTGTGTATGCCCAGCAGTGGGGTTGCTGGGTGGTATGGCAGTTCTATTTCCAGTTTTTTAAGGAATCTCCACACTGTTCTCCATAGTGGCTGTACTAGTTTGCATTCCCACCAACAGTGTAAGAGGGTTCCCTTTTCTCCACACCCTCTCCAGCATTTATTGTTTGTAGACTTTCTGGTGGCAGCCATTCTGAGCAGCGTGTGATGGTACCTCACTGTGGTTTTGATTTGGATAATGAGTGATGGATAATGAGTTTCTCAGATAATGAGTGATGTTCTGTGGGAGAAGGCTAGGGTGGGATGATTTGAGAGAACAGCCTTGAAACATGTATATTACCATATGTGAAATAGATCGCCAGTCCAGGTTCGATGCATGAGACAGGGCGCTCAGGGCTGGTGCACTGGGATGACCCAGAGGGATGGAATGGGGAGGGAGGTGGGAGGGGGGTTCAGGATGGGGAACACGTGTACACCCATGGCTGATTCATGTCAATGTATGGCAAAAACCACTACAATATTATAAAGTAATTAGCCTCCAATTAAAATAAATAAATTAATCAAATAAAAAAATGAAATAAGGGGAAATGTCACCTGTTAAATCTTTGCATTCAAAATTTCTGGTGGCTATTTTGATTTTTGTGAGTTTTGATTCAATCACCACCTTTATTTTGCCTATAGCACTGAAGAAAACTTAGTGAAGACAGGCAACAGTCTTAAAGAGCCATATTTGCTAAAACCGTTACTCTGCAAAGATGGTAAAATCAGGGGCAACTAGAAGCCACCACTGAGCTGGCCAGAGGTGCTTTAGTGGCCTTGCTCTTTGCAGGATCAGTAATTCTCAACAGCCTTGACTCATGGGGTTCTGATGATGGTGGCGCTCATGATGGTGGGCATAGTGGGGGTTTCCTTATTGTTTAAATACTCTTATGTCTGCAAAGCACTTCTGACACTTGGAGGGGTCTGTTCTGTTTTCTTTTGAGGTCTTTTTGCCATGCCTTGCAGCTTGTGGGATCTCACTTCCCCAGCCAGGGATTGACCCCAGGCCCTCAGCCGTGAAAGCACAGAGCCCTAACCACTGGACTGCCAGGCAATTCCCCATTTGGAGGTTTTACATCTAATACATTTTCATCAAAATGGTATAATTTTTATTTGCTTCCATTTCTTTCAAGGTCAGGTAGACTTAGCTAAAATCAGGCAGAATTCACTAAGATGGTGTTACTATTGCCAGAAACGAATTTGAAAAGTGGCTGTGATTCCTGGGTCTCCTCTGATAGAAAAGGATAAGAAGTGTGAAGTTCAAATGCATTGACGAGATAACATCAGAACAGTCTCAAAAACAAACAAAAAAAAATGATAGCTCAAAGGCATCGGGTTGTTGAATCAAACATATAATAATCCAGAGGGATTTATTGCTGCCCTCACATGTTTAGAAACATGAAGTAAAGCCTCCATGCTTTCAGGGATCTCAAAGTAAAACCAGCCTTTTTCTTGGGCTCTTCTTAACCAACCATGGGGATTTCAGCAATGAAGACACATTCCTTGAATAGATGAACTGTAATAGATTAAAAAAAAAAACAGCGTCCATATTTTTTTCATCTCTTTCCACTTATTTAATTTGAGTTACTAAAATAAATGAGATAAAATATTTCAAACAGTGTAAAGAATTCACATTTTGTCCATTTCTGGTCCCCCCGCCACCCGTACCCCTGCCACGAGGAGTTTGAGGTCGAAATAAAACTCGGTTTGCATCGTCACTTGGAGCCCATAAGATATCTGTAGTCACTGCAGCTCATTCCGACAGAATCGGAAGGAACTGCTGTGAATCTTACAGAAGTCACTGTTCTGTGACAAAGTTCACGGCTCCCCGCACCGCCTGCCTCCACTCCCACCAGAAGCCATCATCCCTGACGAAACCGAACTCTGTCAATTAGGCCGCAGCCCGAACGCTCAGTCCGCTCTGAAAGCACTGCCAGGACGGATCTCTGCTTGGGTCACGTCAGGTCGCAGTATCCACGGGTGGACAAAATGTAGGAGAAATTTTACAGGCCTCTTGAGACGCATCGGATCGGTGCGGAACAAGCTCTGCTCGAAAAGGCGCAGTTGGCGTCAAGTTAAACTCCTCGGCATATGGAAACTTCCCCGAGATTCCTCTCGCCTCCTCAGCAGTCCGTTGCCCCCATCATTCCTCTGCCAGTGCAGACTGCACGCTCATGCTCCTTCAGCTTCATGCCTCAGATAGAACAAAGGAATTTTCGCATTTGGGTCGCTCTCGTTTGTTTAAAAACCACAAGAGCTCTTCAGGAAAAAGAGGGTGGGTGTCAGGGGTGGGGAGCACAATGGAGAAGCTTTTCCAGAAACTGTTATCTTCACCAAATGCCTGTCAGCCTCCAGCAAGTAGGAATTAATTTTGAGGAATGATATACATAAGAAACCACCTGTCAATGCAGGGGACACAGGACACACGAGTTTGATCCCTGGGTTGGGAAGATCCCTTGGAGAAGGGAATGGCAACCCACTCCAGTATTCTTGCCTGGAGAATCCCATGGACAGAGAAGCCTGGTGGGCTACAGTCCATGGGGTTGCAAAGAGTTGGACACGACTTAGCAACTGAACAGGAATGCACACACAGTAAACTGGATCATTTCATCCCCTTGGTGACACTGATGCTGTGGGAAGACGGCAAAGCATCTGATCTCTGCCTTCGAAGGCAGACCTTGAGGGAGCTTGTCAGAACCCGGAGAGCCCTGAACATCCTGCAAAGAGATTTAGACCTGATCCTCTGTGTGTCGGAAACCGCTGTAGAGCTCCGAGCAAAGAAGCAAACTGTTCTCGGTTTTGTCTGAGTCTTGGACATCGCATCATCAGCTCCTGGACACTGCAACATGACTCCTGGAAACTGGAACGGCTTCTTCACACCCAGGGGAATCGCTTGACAGAGCCTCTAATGTGGAATCCAGAATTTACTTTTTAACTGTGGTAACCACACACACACACACACAACACGAAATTGACCATCTTAATCATTTTTAATTGTACAGTTCAGTAGTGTTAAGTATTCATGTGGAAACCAGGAATTCTTAACCCTAGTTAGTCCCAGCTCTGTTATTATGCTGTGACTTGGGTCTGTTCTCTGAACCTCAGTTTACTCATCAATGAAATGGGAAGAAGTATTTCTTAAGCACCCATCCAAGTATAATCAAGCAAGTAATTTTAAGTGATACCTGAAGAAACATTATTTACAGTTTAGGTCTCAAAATGCACTTGACATATTTTCAGATGAACAAAGACTCCCAGCTCCTCACTTTCAAAATGAAAAGCTCCAACTCCTTAAGAACAGTTCAAGGACATGGGGCTTTCACCAACAGACTGATCAGCCAGGGAACTTTCTGTTTTCAAAACAATGTTTTGATTCACGGTGTAACATAATATAACATATATTTTCACACCCAGAATCAAATATATATGTATTGAAATATATATTATATATATTGGAATACATATTGTATATAATATAAAATGTTCCAATATTTATATTATATATAAACTTATACATACAGGCTTTCCAGGTGGTGCTGATGGTAAAGAACAGGTCTGACAATGCAGGAGACATAAGAGATGCGGGTTCAATCCCTGGGTTGGAAAGATCCCTGGGGAAGGGAATGGCAACCCACTCCAGTATTCTTGCCTTGAGAATCCCATGGACAGCGGAACCTGGCAAGCTACAGTCCATGGGGTTGCAAAGAGTCGGGTATGACTGAAGCAACTTAGCACACCAACATACACATATACATATATAAGTTCCAAGAGGGCTACAAGAACATCTACTGTCCCACATGATCCTCTATAGTCCATGACCACTCTGACAGTCCTTCCAGTGAGAAGTGGTGTCTACTCTCTTTGAATCTAGACAGGCCTGTAACTCACTTGTAACCAAGAGAATGTGTCAGACGTGATACTGTGTGACTTTTCAGGCCGAGTCACAAAGGGAGATGGAGCTTCCACCTTGTTCACTGGACCGCTTGTGCAGAGCTCCAAGCCCCTACACTTTCAAAAGGGCCCATGAGGCAGCCAGGTTGTAAAGAAGCCCAAACGATCCCACACAGAAAGGCCTCCTGGAGAAGCAAGTGAGAGTAACCAAGAGAGGGGAAGCCAGCTCTCTGACCACCATCTGACTGCAGCCAAGTGAAAGTGAAAGTCGCCCAGTTGTGTCTGACTCTTTGCGACCCCATGGACTCTACCGTCCATGGAATTCTCCAGGCCAGATTACTGGAGTGGGTAGCCTTTCCCTTCTCCAGGGGATCGTCCCAACCCAGGAATCAAACCCAGGTCTCCTGCATTGCAGGCAGATTCTTTACCAGTTGAGCCACAAGGGAAGGCCAAGAATATTGGAGTGGGTAGTCTATCCCTTCTCCAGCAGATCTTCCCGACCCAGGAATCAAACCAGGGTCTCCTATACTGCAGGCAGATTCTTTACCAACTGAGCTACCAGGGAAGCCAAATGAAAGACCCCCAACAAAACTACTCAGCTGAGCCTTTCCTGAACCTGTGACCCACAGAAGCTATGAGAGACAATAAAAGGACTGCTGTTTAACCCAAAATGGTAGTAGTTTCAGAGGTTAAGAATCTGCCTTGCCATGCAGGGCACATGGGTTTGATCCCTGGTCAGGGAACTAAGGTTCCACGTGCCACAGAGGAAGTGAGCCTGTGTGAGCTACAACTAGAAGGTTTGTGTACCACAACGAAGACTCCATATGATGCAGCTAGGACCCAATGCCACCAGATAAATAAATTAAAAAAAATTTTTTTTAATAAATAGACCACTAGGGTTTGGGGTGGTGGGCTGCACACCAGTGGTAACCAGGAAAAGTGGCAAGGTGACATCTGAGATATCTGATCTGATAACTGATACCTGAGGCTCAGGGGGCGCTTCCCTAAAGAGCCACCAGCACTATGGCACACCCTCCACCCCACCCAGCACATAGGCCTCCTCCTGTCCAGTCACTTACACTAGTCCCTGCTTCTCAAGAGCCAGCAGCTTACCCCATCTTCCCCAGCCTACCTCCACCCCAGAGCTTGAAGTCATGGGTCCCAGGCCTCAGTGTGTGTAACAGACACCTGCAAATACCTCTGCCCCTCCCTGCCTCTACCCAGATTCTTTGCTTGCTTGTTTTTGGCTTGGGAGGTGTTGTTTTGTTTTGTTTTGTTTTTTGCCCCACACCATGAAGCATGTGGGATCTTCCCCAGTCAGGGATTGAACCTGGGCCCCTTGCATTGGGAGTGTGGAGTCTTAACCATTGGACCATAAGGGAAGTACTCTACCTAGATTCTGACTGAGCAGGCTCTAATGGGAGCTAGGTATTTCTGATTGCAGGTGGAGAAACTGTCCTAGGAAGACCATAAGGCAGGATGAAAGAGACCGCTTTTCTTGAATCCAAGCCTCAAATTCAATCTTCCCTGGTGCCTCAGACGGTAAAGAATCTGCCTGCAATGCAGGAGACATTCAATCCCTGGGTGGAGAAGATCCCCTGGAGAAAGAAATGGCAACCCACTCCAGTATTCTGGCCTAGGAAATCCCATGGACAGAGGAGCCTGGTGGGCTACAGTCCATGCAGTCACAAAGAATCGGACACGACTGACCAAGTGACTAACAAGCCTCAAATACCTGTTACAAGGAGCAGTGTTGAGGTTAGAAGCTCCCTTCCCCCCTCACAAAAGGGATCTTTTTCTGGATTAATTCTGAAGCTACAAGTTTTAGGTCCCCCAGGAAAGGGTTTTCTCTAAAGATTTGTTGGCCAGAGTCTGCTCTCTGGTGTCAGCCTGGCAGAGACATGAAAACCCAAAGCTGGGAGCTTTCAACGGCTCTCCCAGGACATCTGGGTTATCTTCGGCTGAAAGCTAGTGAAACGGGGTCAGCAACTGCTCTGTCGGCCTGCTCCGGGTGCACCCGTCCCCTTCCTGACCCTCATGGGTACGGCCCTTCCCTGCTGGCCACTGTGCTGTGGGAGACGGCCCGTCCTCCCAGGACCGTGGTGCCCAGCGGCGCCTACCCCTTCCTCACTGCTCAACCAACACATCTGCTCTGCTCTGTGGTCCACATTCCACCCAAAACCCGAGGCTCACATTCTCAGAAAGCTTCACTGCTCAGGCTTCCGTTTTATCTCTTAATATGCTGACATTGTATTTTTGACAGTGTTCAGTGGCTCAGTGTAAACAGTTAAAATGTCTTATCCTTTAGGGACTTCCCTGGCAGTCCAGTGGTTAAGATTTTGCCTTCCAATGCAGAGGGTCAGAAAGTTTGACCCCTGGTCAGGGAGATAAGATCCCATAGACTTTGCAGCCCAAAAAAAAAAAAAAAAATATATATATATATATAACAGAAACAATATTGTAACAAATTCAATGAAGACTTTAAAAAATAAATTAAGTAACTGGTACTTCAAAGAAGTCTCTTTCAGCATGTCTTGTTTTAGTCTCTTAATATGTCAGGAGCTTCAGAAAATAAAAGTAGCCCAGCCTTGCTCAAGCTCTGATTCTGAGATGTTTTGTAATTGCATATCTATTTGTCTTATACACATTCTTCCATTTTCTTGGAATAGTTTGGGCCTGACTCCACCATCAAGACTTCAGCTTGCTGAAGATAAAGCCCAGGGTTCCTTTTTTTCTGTGCAGTGAGTGCTCAGAAGTGTCTGACTCTTTGCAACCCTCTGAACTGCAGCCCGCCAGGCTCCTCTGTCTATGGAATATTTGCAGCAAGAATACTGGTGTGGGTTGCCATTTCCTCCTACAGCAGATATTCCTGACCCAGGGATCACTCCTGAGTCTCCTGTGTCTCCTGCATGGAAGGAGGATTCTTTACCACTGAGCCACCATGGAAGCCCACTTTTCCCGTATCCCCGTCCGAACCATCTGCTCACATTGCCCACAGAGGTGGTGATATATGATGTACGCCATAGTATGGTCTTCTTTCTTAACTAGCTGTGGGGCCTCTCTGAGCATCAGGGTCCCTGCGTGTGAAATTGGAGTGATAATATAACCTAGCTGGCAGGGTTGTGGGGGTGACTGAATACGATTCTACAGTCAACACACGTAACATGATCCTGAACACATGGAAGGTGTCCAGTGAATTGCAGTTGCTTGGGGTTGAATTGTATCCCCTAAAAAAGATGTGTTGAGGGCTTCCCTGGTGGCCCAGTGGTTGGAGGTCTGCCTGCCAATGTGGGGAACACAGGTTCAATCTCTGCTCCAGGAGGACCCCACATGCCACAGGGCAACTAAGCGCATCACCTCAACTACTGAAGCCCTTGTGCCCTGAAGCCCAAGCTCTACAACAGAGAAGAGAAGTCACTGCAACGAGAAGCCACCCAATGCAAAGAGGAGTAGCCCATATTTGCTGCAGCAAGAGAAAGCCATCACACGGCAACGAAGACCCAGCACAGCCAAAAATAAATAAATACATCTTAAATAAAAAAAGACATGTTGAAATCCTAACCTTGGCCCTCTAAATGTGACCTTATTTGGAAATGGGGTCCTTGCTTATGCCATGGAGTTAAGATGGGAGTAACAACACCAAACTGGAGTAAGGTGGGCCCTAAATTTAATGCCAGGTGTCCTCAAGAAGAAGAAAGAAATTTGGAAAAGTGGTTGGGACTCCACACTTTTCATTGTGGAGGGCACAGGTTCAGTCCCTGATCAAGGAACTAAGATCTTGCATATCATGCAGATCATAGCCGAAAGTAAAAAGAAATCTGGAGACACACAGTGTCCACTACTAACAAAGCTAGTGGAGGTGATGGAATTCCAGCTGAGCTATTTAAAATCCTAAAAGATGATGCTCTTAAAGTGCTGCACTCAATATGTCAGCAAATTTGGAAAACTCAGCAGTGGCCATACGACTGGAAAAGGTCAGTTTTCATTCCAATCCCAAAGAAGGGCAATGCCAACGAATGCTCAAACTACCATACAGTTGTAATCATTTCACCCCAGCAAGATAATGCTCAAAGTCCTTCAAGCTAGGCTTCAGCAGTATGTGAACTGAGAACTTTCAGATGTTTAAATTGCGTTTAGAAAAGGCAGAGGAACAAGAGATCAAATTGCCAACATTCACTGGATCATAGAAAAAGCTAGGGAATTCCAGAAAAATATCTACTTCTGCTTCATTGACTATGGTAAATCCTTTAACTGTGTGGATCACAAAAAACTGTGGAAAATTCTTAAAGAAATAGGACTACCAGACCACCTTACCTGTCTCCTGAGAAACCTGTATGTAAGCCAAGAAGCAGCAGTTAGAACTGGACATGGAACAACTGACTGGTTCCAAACTGGGAAAGGAGTATGTCAAGACTGTATATTGTCACCCTGTTTATTTAACTTATATGCAGAATACATCATGAGAAACGCTGGGCTAGATGGATCACAAGCTGAAATCAAGATTGCCAGGAGAAATATCAACAACCTCAGATATGCAGATGGTACAAATCTAATGACATGACAGAAAGTGAAGAGGAACTAACGAGCCTCTTGATGAGGGTGAAAGAGGAGAATGAAAAAAACTAGCTTGAAACTCAGCTTTCAAAAAACTAAGATCATGGTATTCAGTCCCATCACTTCATGGCAAATAGATGGGGAAACAATTAAAACAGTGACAGACTTTATTTTCTTGGGCTCCAAAATCACTGTGGATGGTGACTGCAGCCATGAAATTAAAAGATTCTTGCCTCTTGGAAGAAAAGCTATGACAAACCTAGATAGTGTATTAAAAAGCAGAGAATATCACTTTGCTGGCAAAGGTGCATATGGTTTTTCCAGTAGTCATGTATGGATGTGAGAGTTGGACCATAAAGAAGGCTGAGTGCCGAATAATTGATGTTTTCAAATTGTGGTATTGGAGAAGACTTTTGAGAATCACTTGGACAGCAAGGAGATCAAACCAGTCAATCCTAAAGGAAATCAACTGTGAATATTCATTGGAAGGACTGATGCTGAAGTTGAAGCTCCAATACTTTAGCCACCCTATGCAAACAGCCAATTCTTTGGAAGAGATCCTCATGCTGGGAAAGACTGAAGACAAAAGGAGAAGGGGGTAGCAGTGGATGAGATGGTGAGATAGCATCAGTAACTCAATGGACACGAGTTTAAGCAAACTCCAGGAGACAGTGGAGGACAGAGGGACCTGGGGGGCCTGCAGTCCATGAGTCTGGCAAGACTTAGTGATTGAACAACAACAACGGAGACTTTACCCATCTTGTTTCCACTGCATGGAGCACCTTTCGCCTTCATGTCCAATAATCCAAACCCTGCCATCCTCTGAGCCCATCTCAAATAATACCCCCTCTTCCAGGAAGGCCTCCCCAATTCCTCCCCACCAGAATTCACCTCTTCTTCCTCTGTACTGTGAAGGCACTTACTTGGTTTGTTTTTGTCATTCTATTCTATCTTGCTATCACAGCCGTCTCCCTGCATGGTGCGTGGCATTTCTCCTCTCTAGGGAGTAAAAGCACATTCATCATCTTCACAACAGCCACTAGGGTGTGGTGGACACAGTTGACTGTCCCAAGACCCACATTCTTTTCACACTTTCTCATCTCTGAACTAGGACAGTGTCTTACACTGGATAGTGTATTACAATATAACCAGAAGTATTCTCCTTAGTGCTTCTGAGAATAACAGCATGCCTTACAGCCAGCGATGTCTTTTGTTACAGTTAGTCTCTCAGACGTGTCTGAGTCTAGTGCAACCCCATGAACTGTAGCCCTCCCAGGCTCCTCTGTCCATGGGATTTTCCAGGCAAGAATACTGGAGTGGGTTCCCATTTCCTTCTCCAGGGGATCTTCGCAACCCAGAGATCAAACCCACGTCTCCTGCTTGGCAGGCAGAGTGATGTCTTAGATTCCTTTAAATCCAGGAGAAGGTGTCAGACCAGTATTTGCTATAGTGGATGAGTTTAAGTCATTTGAAGTGAGAGAGAGAATCTAGCCCTGCTGTCTGGGTTAGAACACATTTCAGGGCAATTTAGGGCTCCCCCAGGCCCTCTACTTATTTTGCTGCCCACTTGAATGATGATGATGGGGGAGCCTGGAAAGACTTCACATGTTCTAAACCCATCCGGGAAGGGACTCTTGAAGGCATTTTCTCACTGGCAAAATCTCTGTTGCCTCCAGCAGCAATCTCCATCATGGACTTCTTGGTGATTCCTCCCTCTGTTTCCCAACCCTTGCTTCCTGGAGTGTCCCCCAAATAAAGCACCCACACCCAAACCCTTGTCTCAGGCTCTGCATTGGGAGAATGCAACTAAGAGGCCAGTATCACCATGCACCATCTTCAAGGGGGCTATGCCTGCACTTGACAAAGAAGGGCAGTGGCGCCAGGGTCTGTGGGCAGTGCAGGAGGGTCCAGCAATCATGGTGGGCACTGCCTCTCCCGCGTCTCCCTGTCGTCCTGCTCTGTACTTGTTCCAACCCCTCCTGCAGGCAGGTAGAGAGCCAGATTTACCTAGACAATGACAACTGATTTGGGGCCCCATGACAAGGCACTTCCCAGGTGGTCCTAGTGGTAAAGAACCTGTCTGCCAACGCAGGAGACATAAGAGACGTGGGTTCAATCTTAGGGTCAGGAAGATCACCTGGAATAGGAAATGGTAACCCATTCCAATATTTTTGACTGGAGAATCCCGTGGACAGAGGGCCCTGTGGTCCACAGGGTCGCCAAAAGTCGGACATGACTGAAGCGACTTAGCACGCATGCTTAGCACCCGACAAGGCACTTAGGGAGGGACCGTCTCTAGGGAGAGCAGGGTAGGGGATGGGAGTTCCGCCTGGTCTGGGAGACAGAGGGCTTTGGGGATTGGAGGGGCACATTGTCCTGGGAGCAGATGGGGCTTCCTGTGCACCAGCGTTCACTAACCAGCTCAGTCGCTGAGGTCCTGGGTCCAAGCGTATTCCCTGCAGTCCCGGTGGGGGTGCTGAGCACACATGGCCACACATGGGAGGGAGCCCACCAACCCCGGGTCCAACTTTGAGACCTCAGGCCTGGGAGAAGGAGGGAACAGGAACAGATCATGACCACGCTCTCCCGGTCAGGGAGCAGCAGCTTCCAAGACAGATCTGGTCTTCTTCAGCAGAGACAGGAGGGGAGGGACGCGGCAGAGGGGGCAGTAAGGGAGCCCGGTCCTAAGGGGGCTGTGCCCCCACCAACTGTGCTAGGCCCACCGCACCCACGTGATGAAAGTGGGACCCTCAGAGCTCCAGAGAGACTCTGTGTGTGTGCGTGTGTGTGCATGTGTGTGCGTGTGTGAGACAGGCATTTGACAGCAATTCAGTCACTTCATCTCCAAACCCAGGCACTGGCTGGCACCTCCCACCAGGGAGGCCCTTGGGGACTTGGTCACGTTGAGGGCCCTGCTGGTATCTGCCCTCCCCCTCCTCCTCCTCCTCCTCCTCCTCCTAACCTTCCCACCATGTTCCCTCTCTTCCTCTTTCCCTTCTTCCAAGAAAAGAACTCATATTAGGTGTTTCTGCTACCAAACCAGAAGCTATGTACGTGCCGTTTGGGGACGAGGCTGGAGAGAAACAGTGCAAGCCTTTTTATTCGAGCTGCACATGTCAAGCTGCATCTCTGGTCTGTTTGTGATCAAATGGGTTGTAAGTTGCGTATCCCTGATTAATTAATGAGCCACTTGCGACATTTAACTGGGATCAAGGTGCATTTCTAAAGTGTAAGCAAGAGAAAGAAATATCTCCCAGACAAAAAAACGATCCATACACACCTCTGCCAGAAAAGCATTTCAAGGTCTTTGTATCCAGGCTGATTTCCCAGAGCCAGCAGTTCTGCCTCCAAGTCCCCAGTACTAAACCCAGTCCTGGCTCACAGTAGGATTAGTCAGAATTTGTTGGATAAATAAATCGGCCTTCAAAATATAGTCCCAGGATATACACACAGAATAGCTAATATATCCATTTTTATTGAATAGGAAAGCATGTCCCAAGTAGCAAGTCAATAGTGACAAAATAAAGCTAGAATTAGCACCAGCCCACAAGCCAGGAGTGTGGATCCTTGCTGGAGCTGGCTGATGGATACCTAGGATTGATAAAAACCATTCTCTCTTCTTTGGGCATTACATTTAAAAAATATGCTTGAAAAAAGTAAAAATATGTTTGAATTCTTCCACAATACATTTTTTTTGGTCCCTATCCTAGGAAAAATTTACTTGAAACAAAGTAGAAATTTTAGGGAAAATGACACATACGACTCACAAGGTTGGTATCACACCCTTTTTCAACAGGGACGCTCACCCACATTTCCCCTCTGTCCAGCCAAAGAAGCATGAAGCTCATAGCACGTTTATTCAGGGATGCTCTTTGGTGCTAACTTGATGCTCCTGCAAACGCGAACTCTAACCCACCAAATATGAGCGATGATAAATTATTACTTCATGACTTCTTCAATGGCAACAGATTAAAAAGAAAAAAATAGCAAACAATCCTAAAGAAAGTGTTTTGGCTTGTGGCTCAGCACTGCGGGAAATCATTAAACCCTTTGAAAGTGAAAGTGGCTTAGTTACGTCCAACTCTTTGGGACCCCATGGACTATATCAGTTCAGTTCAGTTGCTCAGTCGTGTCCCATTCTTTGCGACCCCTATATAGTCCAAGGAATTCTACAGGACAGAATACTAGAGTGGGTAGCCTTTCTCTTCTCCAGGGTATCCTCCCAACCCAGGGATTGAACCCAGGTCTCCCACCTTGCAGGCAGATTCTTTACCAGCTAAGCCACAAGGGAAGACCAAGAATACTGAAGTGGGTAGCCTATCCCTTCTCCAGCGGATCTTCCTGACCCAGGATAGAACCAAGGTCTCCTGCATTGCAGGCAGATTCTTTACCAACTGAGCTACCAGGGAAGCCCTATTAAACCCTTTAGGAAAACCGATTTTAGAAACAAATCTAGCAGGAGACACTGCTGCTGCTGCTAAGTCACTTCAGTCGTGTCCAACTCTGTGTGACCCCAGAGACGGCAGCCCACCAGGCTCCCCCGTCTCTGGGATTCTCCAGGCAAGAACACTGGAGTGGGTTGCCATTGCCTTCTCCAATGCTTGAAAGTGAAAAGCGAAAGTGAAGTCGCTCGGTCGTGTCTGACTTAGCAACCCCATGGACTGCAGCCTACCAGGCTCTTCCATCCATGGGATTTTCCAGGCAAGAGTGCTAGAGTGGGGTGCCATTGCCTTCTCCAGCAGGAGACACAAACCACCAATTTCTAGCAAAGTTCCATTACTTCAAGAAATCTTGTACAAAATGTAAAACAAGGACAGTGAACACGAATGCTCTATCTTCTGACGGCGCTGTTTTAGTGTCTGCATTTGTGTTTATCAGGTGCTTTCAGTTTTGACCATTTGTAAAGGGTTTTATTCTATATCTTTTCCATGCAGTTGTTTTCAATTCTTGAAAACAGTTTTAAAGTACCTGGAAATTTAAACCTCGATCATAATTTGAAAAGACAAGTATCATACTGCTATATTTAAAATGGACAACTCACAAGGACCTCCTGTACAGTACAGGGAACTCTGCTCAATGTTTTGTGGAGTCTGGATAGGAGGGGGTTTTGGGGGTGAATGGGCACATGTATGTGAATGACTGAGTCCCTTTGCTGTCCACCTGAAACTATCACAACGCTGTTCATCAGCTCTACTCTAATACGAAATACAAAGTTAAATAAGAAAAGACAAGTACCTAAATATTGACTATGTAAATATTCAAATAAGTGCCATTCATATGGGCAGTAAAATAAGTCAGCATGCTTGGGCATTTTAATGGGTTCCCACATGCTCTCTGAATGATTCAAACTGTCTTGTTAAACAGGCAGATTACAACAGATTTTCAAAAGGGAACACACTGCAAAGTCACAAAACTCTTCTTAACCCTGTGATTTGAACAAGCAGAATCATTTCACAAATGCTGAGACTGTATTCCCAAACACATTCCAGAATGACCTTGGAAATTCAGTGCAATGAATATATTATTTTTGGAGTTTGGGGGAAAGACTTAAAGATAGTTACCAGGGGCTGGGGGAGATAAGAGAGATATTATTTAAGGATACAAATGTGTAGGAATTCCCCAATGGTCCAGTGGTTAGGGGGCTTCCCTGCTGGTTCAGATGGCAAAGAATCCACCTGAAATGCAGGAGACCCAGGTTCCATCCCCGGGTTGGGAAGATTCCCTGGAGAAGGGAATGGCTACCCTCTCTAGGGATCTTCCCTGTAGCTCAGATGGTAAAGAATCTGTTTGCAATGCAGGAGACCCAGGTTCGATCCCTGGGTCGGGAAGATCCTCTGGAGAAGGGAATGGCAATCCACTCCAGTATTCTTGCCTGGAGAATCCCATGGACAGAGGAGCCTGGCGGGCCACAGTTCATGGGGTTGCAAAGAGTCGGACACGACTGAGCGACTAACACCACCACTACTATCCGCTCTAGTACTCTTGCCTGGAGAATTCCATGGACAAAGGAGCCTTGAGGGCTACAGTCCTTGGGGGCGCAGAGTCAGACACAACTGAATGACTGACACTTTCACTTATTTTTTTCACTTTCCAGTGGTTACGACTTGGCACTTTCACTGCAGGAAGCCCAGGTTGAATCCCTGGTAGGGGAACGAAGATCTCACAGGCCTCCTAGAGTGGCCAAAATAATAATAATAATACAAATTTGCAACTAGTATATAAGTAAGTCCTGGAGATCTAATGCACAGTGTGATGATTATAAATAACAATGTTAATTGTTCAGTCATGTCTGACAACAAATATTTTATTAGAAATATCAAATTTGCTCAGAGACTATATCGTAAATATTCTCACCACAAAAAAAAAGAAATAACTATGTGATGCCATAGAGGTGTCAACTGACACTACAGTGGCAATCGTATTACAATATATATATGGATCAAATCAACATGTTACGCAACTGAAACTTACACAATGTCACATGTCAAATATGTTTCAATTAAGAAAGAAAAAAATCGCACATTTATTTTTTTTTTTAATCACTGAGACAGAAGCCATGTGAAAAAGAGAGTTCAACTCCAAAGACTGGACCTAAAATTAAAATTTGTTTTCAATCACCACCACATTAAATGTATCCATATACACACTTTCCAAATAAACACTCAAAATGAATGATTGTGAAGGAGCGATCCATGGACCAACCAAACATCAGCCTTATCAAAAGCAGTTGATTTGTCTGTAAAGACGGAGCTCTCCATGGGAAGTTCCACCAAAGGCTGGAACAAACCGGGCCATTTTGGTAAAAATCGTTGCTGTTCAGTCGCTCAGTCATGTACGACTCTTTGCGACCCCATGGACTGCAGCACGCCAGGCCTCCCTGTCCATCACCATCTCCCAGAGTTTGCTTACACTCGTGTCCATTGAGTCAGTGATGCCATCCAACCGTCTCATCCTCTGTCGTCCCCTTCTCCTCCTGCCTTCAATTTGGTAAAAAAATAAAAAGTGATAAACCCACCTGGGAACGATCAAACAGGCTGTGACTTTGCAGGACTAGCAGATGGTCCCCAAAAGGTCACTGCAACCTTTCCCATCTCAGTGAGTGGCAGCTGTGACTTAGGCCAAAACCTGGGAGGCATCTTCCTCTCTCTCTCTAACCCTGCATCCAATCTGTCGGCAAATCCTAAACTTGAAAGCGTATCTCTCTCCTTTGGCACCAGACTGCCTCCATCATGGGTTGCATGCACGCTCCCCGGAAAGGCCTGTCCCAGTTGGTTCTGTCCCCCCGTCACAGGGTCCCCACCTGGCTGAAGCTGACGCCTGAGGTCATGAAGGAGCAGACCTACAAACTGGTCAAGAAGAGCCTGACTCCCTCACGAATCGGGGTGGTCCTCAGAGACTCACATGCTGTTACACAGTACATTCTGTGACAGGCAATAAAATCTTGAGAATTCTTAAGTCTAAAGGACTTGCTCCTGATTTTCCTGAGGATCTCTACCATTTAATTAAGAAAGCCGTTGCGGTTTGAAAGCATCTTGAGAGGAAAAGAAAGGATAAAGATGCTCAATTGCATCTGATTCTGATTGACAGCCCTATTCACTGGTGGGCTGGATATTACAAGACCAAACAAGTCCTTCCCCTCAACCAGAAATACGCATCTGCAGCCTTTGGCTTGATTGCATAAACTTGTCTGTTATACTCAAGCAATAAAACTAGAAAGAAAGGGGTTTCCCAGGTGGCTCAGTGGTAAAGAATTTGCCTGCCAATGCAGGAGATACGGATTCGATCCCTGGGCCAGGAAGATGCCTCAGAGCTACTAAGCCCAAGCACTACAATTACTGAGCCCACGTGCCACAAGCCTGAACACCCTAGAGTGTATGCTCCACCACAAAAGAAGCTCCCACAGCGAGGAGCCTTCACACCACAACTGGACTGTCACCTCACCTAGCAGCAACTAGAGAAAAGTCTGCACAGCAACAAAGACCCAGCACAGCCATAAATAAAATTATTTTTTAAAGGACTAGGAAAAAAAAAAGAAAGAAAATATATCCAGAATATGACCACTTCTCACACCTCTATCCGGGCCACCACGGTGTGATGTCTGGATTCTTCCCGAAGCCTCCCCCTGGTCTCCTGACCTCTTCTTACCTATGATATCAGGGATTATTCGTGAGAAAAAATTAATAAGTGAACAAATGATCATGGAAGCAAAACAAGAACTGAAGAGGAATATTCCAAGAATCCTTCCAGTCCCCCTCCCCACGTCCTCCTCTCACCATGAAAAATAAATAAATAAATAAAGGTGATCTTGGAGAAGAAGGAACCATAATCTTGAGAAAGAGTGGACTTTTCCCCAAAAATTAGATTAACAGTAAACAATAAATGTAGACACTGACTGAGATCTTCTATGTCCCAAGCACCATGAGAATAGCTTTCCCTGCCTCTTCTTGCTTCTTGAAACCAACCCTAGGAGGTACTCACATCTCCTTTTGTGAGTGTGCAACTTTAGTCTTTGGTAACTCTTCTGCCACCAACTGCAACACAGTTCTAGCACGACTAGCCAGTCACTTCCCCACCCTGGCCCACTGCACCCCAAGTTAAAGTCTGGGTCCTCCACAGGACAGCCCTTCCCTCACATCCTGGCCACACTCCTGGGGGGGTCCCAGGCCATCCACACTTCTGATGACTGGCTACAAATTCAGAGCTTCCCACAACCCCTCGAGTTTAGTAATTCCCCAGGAGGACTCACAGGACCCAGGAAGGTGCTCTACTTACAATCACTGTTTTATTATAAAAGAGCCAGGCCAGGCCCAGCCAAGTGAATGCTCACATAGGCAAAGGTCTGAGAAGTCCAGATGCAGAGCTTCTGTGGTCCTCCCTGTGGACGCAGGCACGCCACCCTCCTGGAACGTCAATGAGATCGCCAGCCGCCAAGCTCCATCCAGCCTCAAAGTCCAGAGTTTTTCACCGGAATCTCATTACGTCAGCCTGATAGACTGACTCATTGCCCATGTGGGCAATCAATCTCCCACCTCCCTCCCTCTCTCCCTCTCCCTCCCCACCCCTACCCCTGCCAAGGTCAGACCGACCAGACCCCAACTCTCATCACATGATTGGTCTTTCTTGTGTCCTATCCTTGGGTCATCATAACTCTTAGTATAAACTCAGGTGTGATCCAAGAGGCTCATGAGTAACAAAGGCTCTCCTGTCACCTGGGAAATTCCAAAGATTTAGAGACTCCTTCTTATGAACTAAAAATGAAAGCCAGCCAAACACTTTATTATACAACAGGGTTGTTGTTGTTTAGTCACTAAGTCGTGACCAACTCTTTGCCACACTATGGACTGTAGATAGCTAGGCTCCTCTGTCCATGGGATTCTCCAAGTAAGAACACTGGAGTGGGTTGCCATTTCCTTCTCCAGGGGATCTTCCTGACCCCAATATCAAACTGGTGTCTTCTGCATTGGCAGGCGTATTCTTTACCACTGAGCTACCAGAGAGGCCCCTTGTCTACAACAGGAGTGTCACCTGAATTCTCTTTCAAGGCCCCATTCAGCTGGCAGAAAGGCACCTCAGTCCACTTCCTGGGTAAATTTCCTCCAGGAGCCATTCCTATCTGGGGAGGAGGAGGCTCCTAGGGCCCCCAGGTGACAGGAAAGGAGGGTGCATGCATCTGGGCTTTTGTCACCTCTGCTCCAGCTGCCGGATCATGTAGCCCTTGGCCTTCCAGGGGACACTGTGAGGCTTCTAAAGCAGGGACCACCTACATGCCTGCTGACACCCACAATCTCATTTCTCTCTGGGCACTTGCTGCCTCTGCTAGAATCTGGAGCACGTAGCCAAGCCCTGTCCTCGTCCAGCCCACAGACCTTTCTCTTAAGACCCATCTGGATTCAGCCAGTGGGGAAGAGGGGTAGAGGACCCTTTTTCTCTCAGGGACCGCAAATATTCATGCACTCACTTCTCCTATTATCCTTTCCCTACAGCCACGAGCATCCTTTTCTAATTCAGAAGCAAGGGGTCTGGGTTCTTACATCATTATCCCTCTCCTAGATCTGAGAGCTACAGCTGCATCGGTTCCATTCCTCACCAAGGATTGGCTTTTGAAACCCAAAGGCCTGTTTTTCATCAGACATCACAGTAGGAAGTTCCTGAAAGCCTATTTGTACCATGGAATCTGCCCCGGAGGAGCAGAAACTGCTTCTGATGCAGAGAGAGACCTAGAGGACGAGAGCCATATGAGGTGGTTCCACGCTGTCCCCAGGCTTCCCTGGTGGCTCAAATGATAAAGAACCTGCCTGCACTAAAGGAGGCCTGGGTTGCATCCCTGGGTTGGGAAGACCACCTGGAGAAAGGAATGGCTACCCATTCCCATATTCTTGCCTGGAGCATTCCATGGACAGAGGAACATGGTGGGCTGCAGTCCATGGAGTCCCAAAGAGTTGGACATGACTGAGTGACCAACACACACACACACACTCTTCCCAGGTCAGTGTGATCCACTCCAGTTTTTCTGTGAACTTATCTTTACACTGACCACTGCTAAAATGTACTTAGTCCTCTCTTTTGTTGTTGCTGCTATTCAGCTGCTAAGTTATGCCCGACTCTTTGTGACCCCATGAACTATAGCTTGCCAGGCTCCCCTGTCCTCCACTATTTCCTGGAGTTTGCTCAGATTCATGTTCATTGAGTCAGTGATGCTATCCAACCATCTCATCCTCTGCCACAGCCTTCTCCTCTCTTTCAGTTCAGTTCAGTTGTCGCTCAGTCGTGTCCAACTCCGTGACCCCATGGACTGCAGCATGCCAGGCCTCCCTGTCCATCACCAACTCCCGGAGTTTACTCAGACTCATGTCCATCAAGTCAGTGATGCCATCCAACCACCTCATCCTCTGTCATCCCCTTCTCCTCCCACCTTTCCCAGCATCAGGGTCTTTTCCATTGAGTCAGCTCTTCGCATCAGGTGGTCAAAGCATTGGAGTTTCGGCTTCAGCATCAGTCCTTCCAATGAACACCCAGGACTGATCTCCTTTAGGATGGACTGGCTGGATCTCCTTGCAGTCCAAGGGACTCCCAAGAGTCTTCTCCAACACCACAGTTCAAAAGCATCAATTCTTCAGCACTCAGCTTTCTTCACAGTCCAACTCTCACATCCATACATGACCACTGGAAAAACCATAGCCTTGACTAGACGGACCTTTGTTGGCAAAGTAATGTCTCTGCTTTTAATATGCTATCTAGGCTGGTCATAACTTTCCTGCCAAGCAAACATCTCTTAATTTCATGGCTGCAGTCACCATCTGCAGTGACTTTGGAGCCCAAAAAATAAAGTCTGCCACTGTTTCCACTGTTTCCCCATCTATTTCCTCTCTTGAAAGACTAATTTTTTTAACTTTTTTATTTTGTATTGGGGTATAGCCGATTAACATACAGTGTTGGCTATTAATAGTTTTGGGGGAACAGTGAAGGGCCTGAGCCGTATAGATACAGGTATCCATTCTCCCCAAACTCCTCTCCCATCCAGACTGCCGCACAACATTGAGCAGAGTTCCCTGTGCTATATAGCTGGTCCTTGTTCGTTATCCAGTTTAAATACAGCAGTGTGTACATGTCCATCCCAAACTCCCTAACTATGCCTCACCCCTCCCCAGCCTTCTCTTCTCCCGGCAACCATAAGCTCGTTCTTGAAACCTGTGAGTCTGTTTCTGTTTGTAAAGACTAATATTTTTACACACTTTACATTTTCCAAAGTACTTTCTCCTACCTCGCCTTACCTTGTGAGGTAGCAACTAACTGGTCATCTCCAATGAGAAAATGTGCTCGGGGTCTCAAGTGGCACGTGGAAATGCGCTGAGTTGCAAAAAGCTGCCAGCCGCATCGTGCACTAGCTGAGTGATCAACTCAGTAACTTGCTGAATTGACAGATAATGTATGGAAGTCTTCATCTCCCTGTAGATTCACTCGAGTTCCGTTCCAGTCTTTTCACTGCAGTTAATCCGTTGGCCCAGCACAGCTGTATGTTGGCCCTGCTGCGGCTTCGCGTTTCTGGGTCAAGCACTTGCCCATCACGTTTTTACATATGAACGCGTGAGTTCGGCCCTGTGTATGAGTTTCCCTGTCCTCTCTGTCTGCAGACGGACGTCCTGCCCCTAGTGTGTCTCTGCTTTCGGTGGAGAAGCCAAAATCTGTTCAGACCCAGACTGAGGAATCTATCTCCCAGTTTCTGCAAAGAGTTTTTCTGTGAATTAATTTTCTGACAACTGAACTGGAGCCCCAGTAACCAGCAGGACCAGGAGAACTTGAAGGCAAAATGCGATGCTGTTTGGTGCGGAGGATGGGGGATAAACTAGGAGTTTGAAATTAGCATATACAGACTGCTCTATACAAAACAGATAATCAACAAGGACCTACTATATAACATGGGGAACTCTACTCAATACTCTGTAATGACCTATATGGTAAATGAACCTGAAAAAGAATGGATGTATGTATATGCATAATTGAATCACTTTGCTATATACCTAAAATGAACATGATATTGTAAATCAACTATATTCCAAGATAAAATGAAAATTAAATTTCAGAAGAAGAAAAAAAAAGTGCTATGCTGTGGTCCTCTGATCCTGTCGCCTCTGTTGAGCTTACATGGTGTGAGCCCCTGGCTATGCATTGCGGTGCTCATTCAACCTTCATGTTCTGGCCTGTGTGGCCTCCGTAGGGGTTCTGGAACCTCCGATTCAGCCTTGGGCATCACCCCAGGCAGGCCTGCTCTGAGCCTTCCTGTATTTGCACTCCATCTCCCAGCACCACTGGACAAGCCATTGGGTGCCTAATAAAGGGCCTGCCCTGATGATGAATAATGGTGACATGATGGCGATGGTGATGGTCACAACTGGGAGAAGCTAATGGAGTTAGGCAGGGGATGTGAAACAAAATGGAGAAGGCAATGGCACCCCATTCCAGTACTCTTGCCTCGAAAATCCCATGGACAGAGGAGCCTGGTAGGCTGCAGTCCATGAGGTCACGAAGAGTCGGACACAACAGAGCGACTTCACTTTCACTTTTCACTTTCATGCACTGGAGAAGGAAATGGCAACCCACTCCAGTGTTCTTGCCTGGAGAATCCCAGGTATGGCGGAGCCTGGTGGACTTCCGTCTCTGGGGTTGCACAGAGTCGGACACGACTGAAGCGACTTAGCAGCAGCAGCAGTGAAGCCAAACAGCAAGGCCTCCTGATGCTGAAATTCACACACCTGTTGACTCCTACCTAGAAAAAACCCTACATAGAAAAAACCCTCCCAGGAGACAGCCCATCTCTCTATGTCTGTAGAAGAGTATTTTGGAAAGAGTTTCCCAAAAGTGTGCTTCCAGACTCAGGGTACATGAAAGGGATGAGTATATGCCCCTTTTTAAAAAAAGCTGCTTCTAATAACGATTCATCAGAAATCTATAGGAATGAGAGGGTTGTCACTATAGTGCATTTAAGATGGCCATCCTCTCTTCCTGCGCCTCCATTGAGGGGTGGAGTCTATTTCAGCTTCTCCCATTGACTCTGAGCTGGTCTTAAGAGCGGCATTGACCAATAACACAGGGGCGGAGTCACCTGGCACCCATTC
Organism: Bos grunniens; assembly: GCF_055505025.1. Taxonomy (NCBI): domain Eukaryota; kingdom Metazoa; phylum Chordata; class Mammalia; order Artiodactyla; family Bovidae; genus Bos; species Bos grunniens. Next base: position 155,057,583 of record NC_141165.1, read on the forward strand.
CGGGTCCTTTGCTCTCGCTGCTCATCTGCTATGTCATAAGGCGGAGTCCTGGATGGTGAGGCCGTGTAGAGAGAGGACAAGGGGATGAGTGGGTATTTTGGACATTTCAGCCTCAACTGGATGCAGCCACATATATGATCCGATCTGACATTGCCTGGAGCAGAGTAGCCTGCTAAGCCCCTTCTCAGCTCTTAAACCATAGAACCCGGGGAACTAGTACGTTGTTATTGTTTGAAGCCAGCCACTAAATTTTGGGGTGATGTGCTGCACAGAAATATGTCACATGACAACAGGACACTAAAAGAATCCATTGCAAACTCTGCAGAATCAGTGCCTCTAGAGGAACTCCATTAAAAAGCCCTTCCAGTCAGGCCTGGTCCATCTTAGGGACAGATGTGAAGAGCAGTGCAGTCAGAGGAACCTTGGTTCTGGTTGAACTAATTGCCCCTTGGACTCCTAGCCAGGCCCAAGCATTCCCCAGGCATGCACTCAAATATTTATGGTGGCCGTCATATGATATGGATGAATGGAGTGGGTGGAGTGTTTGCAAATCAGTTACACAGGAATGAATATTCTTCACTTCCAAAAGGACCAATGTCTTCACCCATTTTTCTTGAAAGAGACAGCTTTCCCTGGGTATTCTGTTGTCACTTCTGCTAACGGCATGCATGCTCAGTCACGGAGTTGTGTCCAACCCTTTGCAACCCCTTGGACTGCAACCTGCCAGGCTTCTCTGTCCATGGGGTTTCCCAGGCAAGAATACTGGAGTGGGTTGCCGTTTTCTCCTCCAGGGGATCTTCCTGACCCAACGATGGAATCTGTGTCTCCTGCATTGCAAGTAGATTCTTTACTACTGAGCCACCTGGGAAGCGCAAATCCTGCTAGAGTCATAGGTAAAAGAGAAACAATCTCTACCATCAGACAAACAACAGTTCAAGGGCAACTACAAATGACAAATGACCCTGGCTTCAGGCTCAGGGAGGTAATGGGGTGGTGGTGTAGTGGTTACTGTGGTATGCTGCCCAGATGCCCTACGGGATGAACACACTGCTCGGACTGTGGATGCTGGTGGCGCTCTGCAAAGTCATTCTCTGGGAACTGTCCTCAGCTGAAAACTGCCATTTTGCCCAAGGTCACACCCCTTCCTGGGGATAGCCCATGTCCAGGGATGGTCAAAGTGGGATATAAAGTTCTGCCTCCATTCTCTTGAGACACGACAGGCCTGAAAGACCATCTTACCTCCTCCTCTGGGACGGGCCGAGACCTTGGTTGTGACTGATTCACCTCACTGTTATTCAGTTTCTCCAACCAATCCTTTCTCCTTCCTGCCATTACCAGTAACGATCCAGAGTTGTTGTTATCTGTTTGTGATCCCATGGACGATAGCCCACCAGGTTCTTCTGTCTGTGGGATTTCCCAGGCAAGAATACTGGAGGGTTGCCATTACCCTCTCCAGGGGATCTTCCTGAATCAGGAATCAAACCTGCATCTCTTGCATTGGCATGGGGATTCTTTACCACTGCACCACATGGGGCGCCCATGTTCCTGAGACCACTCTCCAAAATAATCCTGACTACAAATCCCCCTCTCAGTTGGTTACCCAGGGAGTCCCACTGAAGACAGGTGGAGACTAGAATGAACAGAAGTGGGCAGCTTTCAATGACTTCAGCCATTCTTCCCTGTAAAAAGAGGTTCCAAATATATTTGAGAAACAAGCGGTTAGACAAGATTAAGTGAACACCTTTAAGACTTTTCAGAGTCTTTCACATTAATATACTTTTAAAGTTTCTAAGGAGATTTCCTGTTTCATGTTAAGCAAAATTAATTGATCAGTTCAGTTCAATTCATTCATTTAGTCATGTCCAAATTTTTGCAACCCCATGGACTGCAGCACGCCAGGCCTCCCTGTCCATCACCAACTCCTGGAGGCTACTCAAACTCAATGTCCATTGAGTCAGTGATGCCATCCAACCATCTCATCCTCTGTCATCCCCTTCTCCTCCTGCCCTCAATGTTTCCCAGCATCAGGGTCTTTTCCAATACGTCAGCTCTTTGCATCAGGTGGCCAAAGTATTGGAGTTGCAGCTTCAGCATCAGTCCTTCCAATGAATTTTCAGGACTGATTTCCATTAGGATGGACTGGTTGGATCTCCTTGCAGTCCAAGGGACTCTCACGAGTCTTCTCCAACACCACAGTTCAAGAGCATCAATTCTTTGGTGTTCAGTTTTCTCTATGGTCTACCTCTCACATTCATACATGACCATTGGAAAAACCATAGCCTTGACTAGATGGACCTTTGTTGGCAAAGTATTGTCTCTGCTTTTTAATATGCTGTCTAGGTTGGTCATAACTTTCCTTCTAAAGAGCAAGCATCTTTTAATTTCATGGCTGCAGTCACCATCTGCACTGATTTAGGAGCCCAAGAAAATAAAGTCTGTCACTGTTTCCATTGTTTCCCCATCTATTTGCCATGAAGTGATGGGACCAGATGACATGACCTTCATTTTTCTTAATGTTGAGCTTTAAGCCAACTTTTTCCACTCTCCTCTTTCACTTTCATCAAGAGGCTCTCTAGTTCCTTTTCACTTTCTGCCATAAGGGTGGTATCATCTGCGTATCTGAGGTTACTAATATTTCTCCCAGCAATCTTGATTCCAGCTTGTGTTTCATCCAGCCTGGCATTCCACATGATGTACTCTGCATATAAGTTAAATAAGCAGGTGACAATATACAGCCTTGATGTACTCCTTTCCCAATTTGGAACCAGTCTGCTGTTCCATGTCCAGTTCTAACTGTTGCTTCTTGACCTGCATACACATTTCTCAGGAGGTAGGTAAAGTGGTCTGGTGTTCCCATCTCTTTAAGAATTTTCCACAGTTTGTTGTGATGTACACAGTCAAAGGCTTTGGTGTAGTCAATAAAGCAGAAGTAGATGTTTTTCTGGAACTCTTACTTTTTCGATGATCCAACAGGTGTTGGCAATTTGATCTCTGGTTTCTCTGCCTTTTCTAAATCCAGTTTGAACATCTAGAAGTTCATGGTTCACATATTTTTGAAGCCTGGCTTGCAGAATTTTGAGCATTACTTTGCTAGCATGTGAGATGAGTGCAATTTTTCAGTAGTTGAAGTATTCTTTGGCATTGTCTTTCTTTGGGATTGGAGTGAAAACTGAGCTTTTCCAGTCCTGTGGCCACTGCTGACTTTTCCAAATTTGCTGGCATATTGAGTGCAGCACTTTCACAGCATCATCTTTTAGGATTTGAAATAGCTCCACTGGAATTCCATCACCTCCACTAGCTTTGTTCATAGTGATGCTTTCTAAGACCCACTTGACTTCGCATTCCAGGATGTCTGGCTCTAGGTGAGTGATCACACCACTGTGGTTATCTGGGTCATGAAAATGTTTTTTGTATAGTTCTTCTGGGTATTCTCACCACTTAATATCTTCTGCTTCTGTTAGGTCTATGCCATTTTTGTCCTTTATTACGACCCTCTTTGCATGAACTATTCCCTTGATATCTCTAATTTTCTTGAAGAGATCTCTAGTCTTTCCCATTCTATTGTTTTCCTCTATTTCTTTGCACTGATCACTGAGGAAGGCTTTCTTATCTCTCCTTGCTATTCTTTGAAACTCTGCATTCAAATGAGTATATCTTTCCTTTTCTCCTTGGCCTTTCCCTTCTCTTCTTTTCTCAGCTATTTGTAAGGCCTCCTCAGACAACCATCTTGCCTTTTTGCATTTCTTTTTCTTGGGGATGGTCTTGATCACTGCTTCCTGTACAATGTCATGAACCTCCATCCATAGTTCTTTAGGCACTCTGTCTATCAGATCTAATTCCTTGAATCTATTTGTCACTTCCACTGTATAATCATAAGGGATTTGATTTAGGTCATACCTGAATGGTCTAGTGGTTTTCTCTACTTTCTTCAATTTAAGTCTGAATTTGGCAATAAGGAGTTCATGGTATGAGCCACTATCAGCTCCTGGTCTTATTTTTGCTGACCGTATAGAGCTTCTCCATCTTTGGCTGCAAAAAAATATAACCAATCTGATTTCAGTATTGACCATCTGGTGATGTCCACGTGTAGAGTCTTCTCTTGTGTTTGCTATGACTGGTGCATTCTCTTGGCAAAACTCTGTCAGTCTTTGCCCTGCTTCATTTTGTACTCCAAGGCCAAAAATGCCTGTTATTCCAGGTATCTCTTGACTTTCTACTTTTGCATTCTAGTCCCCTGTGATGAAAAGGACATCTTTTTGGGGTGTTAGTTCTAGAAGGTCTTGCAGGTCTTCATAGAACTGTTCAATTTCAGCTTCTTCAGCTTTACTGGTTGGAGCATAGACTTGGATTACTGTGATATTGAATGGTTTGCCTTGGAAATGAACAGAGATCATTCTGTCATTTTTGAGATTGCACCCAAGTACTGTATTTTGGACTCTTTTGTTGACTACTAGAGCTACTCCATTTCTTCTAAGGGATTCTTGCCCACGGTAGTAGATATAATGGTCATCTGAACTAAATTTGCCCAATCCAGTCCATTTTAGTTTACTGATTCCTAAAATGTCAACGTTCACTCTTGCCATCTCCTGCTTGACCACTTCTAATTTACCTTGATTCCTGGACCTGACATTCTAGGTTCCTATGCGATATTGCTCTTTACAGCATCGGACTTTACTTCTATCACCAGTCATATCCACAACTGGGCATTGTTTTTGCTTTGGCTCCGTATCTTCATGCTTTATTTCTCCACTCTTCTCCAGTAGCATATTGGGCACCTACCAACCTGAGGAGATCATCTTTCAGTGTCATATCTTTTTGCCTTTTCATACTGTTCATGGGGTTCTCAAGGCAGAATACTGAAGTGGTTTGCCATTCTCTTCTCCAGTGGACCACGTTTTGAAAGAACTCTCCACCATGACCTGTCTGTCTTAGGTGGCCCTACACAGCATGGCTCATAGGTTCATTGAATTAGACAAGGCTGTGGTCCATGTGATCAGTTTGATTAGTTTTCTGTGACTGTGGTTTTCATTCTGTCCACCTTCTGACAGAATAAGGTTTATGGAAGCTTCCTGATGGGAGAGACTGACTGTAGGGGAAACTGGGTCTTGTTTTGATGGGCAGGGCCATGCTCAGTAAGTCTTTAATCCAATTTTTTGTTGATGATCAGGGCTGTGTTCCCTCCCTGTTGTTTGAACAACAGCAACAATTGATTAATTAATTGATCTGCTCAATTAATTGATGAAAGAGCCTCTTTTTCATGCATATCATCACTGAACCAGGTCTTGCAAGGTTTCAAGAAAAGTAATAAATCTAGAAGTTTATGTGAAATCTTGTAATATTTAAATGCCAACTTGTTTTTTCATTATCTCATTTGCAATTTCTGAATTCAAGTCTCTACACCAAAGACCATAAGATGTAATTATGAAATATAGCCAACCCCTTGAACTCAGTACGTGAAATCTAGAATCCGTCTGCAATGCAGGAGACTCAGGTTCTTTTTTTTTTTTTCTGCGGCCCTGAAAAGGGCCTTTAGTTTTTCTAAACGTTTCAAGCTACTTTGCTCAACCACCAAAACCGTAAAGGGTACGGCCCTGACGTTTGAGCGCGTAGACCACATCCATGGTGGTAACAGTCTTGCGCTTAGCGTGCTCCATATAGGTGACCGCGTCCCGGATCACATTTTCCAGAAACACTTTCAGCACCCCACGAGTCTCTTCGTAGATAAGACCAGAGATACGTTTGACGCCTCCACGACGAGCCAGACGCCGGATAGCTGGCTTAGTAATACCCTGAATGTTGTCCCGCAAGACTTTGCGATGGCGCTTAGCACCCCCCTTGCCAAGGCCTTTGCCACCCTTCCCACGACCAGACATGGTTGCTGTCGCAATGAGACTCAGGTTCTATCCCTGGGCTAGGAAGATCCCTTGGAGAAGGGAAAGGCTACCCACTCCAGTATTCTGGCCTGGAGAATTCCATGAACTGCATAGTCCATAAGGTCACAAAGAGTTGGACATGACTGAGCAACTTTCACTTCGCTTCACTTCCCATCCAACCTCTTGAACTCAGTAAGCACAATCTACATACTCCTACATTTCACATTATCTCCTCAAATTCTCAGATGATTGATCAGATGTGAAAAGGGATAGTAACAGGGTTGACCTTTAGGTAGGTTAGCAATTTCATTGTACATCCACTGTTATTATGGACTAATGTTTGTGTCCCTGCTGCCCTGTAGAATTTGTAAGTTGTTGCCCTAAACCCTGATGTGATGGTATTTGGAGGTGGGACCTTTGGAAAGTGACTGGGGTTAAAAAAGTCATGAGGGTGAGGCCCTCATGATGGAATTAGTGCCCTTATAAGAAAAGGAAAAGACACCAGAGAGCTTGTTCTCTCTCCCCACTTGAGCTCACACATAAAGAAGAGGGTCATAGGAGTATGTAACAAGATGCTAGTCCCCTGTAAGTCAAGGAAAGAGACCTCAGAATGAAACTCATCTTGCCAGCACCTTGATCTTGGACTCCTCAGTTTCTAGAATAATGACAAATACATTTCTATTGTTTAAACTACTCAGCCTTTGGTATTTTGTTATAGAAACCCAAGCAGAACAAGAATTGCCTGTCATTATTCTTCATAAGGATGAGGTGATTAGATATCAAATAATATCACCAACTCAATGGACATGAATCTGAGCAAACTTGGGGAGAGAGTGGAGGACAGAGGAGCGTGGCGTGCTGCAGTCCATGTGGTCACAAAGAGTCATATACATGACTTAATGACTAAACAACAACAGTTCTGCATAATTACACTGTATCATTTAAATCCTGGGTCATTTACCCTCTTTGCACACACTGGAAATTCCTGTATCAGAATCTGAGGTGGGTCATCAGGCACAGCTCCTACCTACAGGGTGAAGACACTCCAGCTACTCAGCCTCACCATCCCGCCCGCTTGCCTTGTACTGGTTATTTGAATAGAAAGTCATGCCTTCAAGTCTGAGTGGAACAGAAATGATTGTCCTTGTGAGCCTTTCCCAAGTTGCAGATTGACATGCAAAATAAATATTGCCATTGCTTTCAGCCTCTAGGTTCTGGAGTGATAGCTTACACAGGAACAGACGCCCAGAACAACAACTCCACAGACAAGAGCATAGCACACAGTGCATTGCAGGGGTGCTGCAGTGAAGGCCTGCACCACTCCTGCTGGGCAGAGACCCCCAAAGTTCATATCGGGGACACTGGACACCGCATTCAGTGCTAGAAACTCTGCCAGGGCTGCCCCCAAGGGTCCATGCAGATCACACTTCTTGGTGTCGGCTGGTCCTGAATCAAACTTCAAGTTGGGACGTTTGATTGGTGGGGCCAGGTCTCAGGTGGCACCGAGAGGCTGGGAAAGCAAGTGTCTGGGTGCTTCCTGGAGGAGGAGCAGACTCAGGGGATGGAGATATCTCCAAACAAGGAGAGGATGCTCAAAAGAGCCCAAGGCCAGAGCTCTCCTGTGGGCACCTCACCTGGAGGCCGTGGCCAGGGACTTAATATGCCTGTGATCTGACACTGTCAAACCAGAGGACCACCACCTCGCAGAACTCTCACTCAGGGTGAAAAACACGTGTGAGGGTCTGAGCACGAGCCTGGCACAAAGTCAGTGTGCTACAGGTGAGGCTGTCAGAGAGTTGGCGTTATTAGCAGACCCAGGAGACTGTAGCTGATCGAACTCTGTAATTCTCACACTCCCTGTATCAGAATAGCTGTAGGGCTTGTAACTAAGCAGATTCTCAGGCTCTCCCTGGGACTGACTAAATCAGTATGAGGCCGGAGAACTAACATTTTAACCCCTTCTCCAGATGATTCCCTGATGTAGTTAGGCCTTCTCTCCCCAGCATTCGTTCATCCATGCATCCATTTATTCAACCACCAACTCCCAACAGTAAGCTCTAGGCTGTGCGAACAGGACTAGACAGATTTCCAGAAAGTGGGGGTCTGACTGCAAGGTGGATGGTAAGCGTGGCTGGTGGAGAGAACAGGTGCTGTGGGAGGAGATGGGGGGGTGGGCGTGCCTCCCGCCCTGTGCCTGCTTCTCACGGTTCCCCTGCAGGAAAGACCACCTCTGGCAGCCATGTCCCGGTTCATATCCAGCCACCCCTAAGGCCTGCCTCAGCTCCACGCCAGATTCTTGGGACAAGCATCTGCTGGGCTCACCTGATTGAGGTGTCCTCCTGGGGCTGCAGGAAGTCCACCCTTCTGACCCAGCACCCTGTCATGTCGGAGGAAGAAATCCGCAGATGCGCGACCCATGTAGGTCATCAAGGCCTTTACTCCAAGGTGTGCTCCAGGCACTGTTGTGGCCAGACAAGGAAGAAGGGAAGGTGAGCAGGTGGCTACTGACCAGCTGTGTGACCTCAGCCAAGTTTCCTAACCGCTCTGGTCTCAATGTCTCTTCTCTAGAATGGGATTACTAGTGAAAAAGTGAAGTCGCTCAGCCGTGTCCGACTCTTTGTGACCCAGGCCAGAATACTGGATTGGGTAGCCTTTCCCTTCTCCAGGGATCTTCCCAACCCAGGAATCGTACTGAGGTCTGGTATCTAGTTTGTAGTTGTAGTTTGTAGTTTGTGTTGTGAGGATTAGACAGACTAATGGATACAGTTGACAACCATACTTGCTCACTGAGGGTCATCATTTTGTAAATTATCTCCTCCATCGCTCTGTTTAGTGATACTCTTTCCTTCGTGGCTATTATCACTGTATGACCTAATGATATACATTTGTTCCTTTGCTTGTTTGCTCTCTGCCCTCCTTGGACTGTAAAGTCAACGCAGGCAGAAGTTTATTCTGTTATCACTGAATCCTCAGCACCTAGCACGTGTCAAGCACTTGGTAAACGTTTGCTGAGCAAATTAATGAAGAGGCTGATAATGTCATAGTTAAGATAGGGCCTCAAATAACACTAAGACAAAACAGAATACAGACTTGTGGACTCAGGGCGGGGACGGGAAGGTGGGATGAACGGACAGAGTAGCGTGGAAACATATCCACGACCATATGTGAAAGAGAGAGCCAGTGGGAATTTGTTGTACGACTCAGGGAGCTCAAACTGGTGCTCCATGACTACCTAGAGGGGTGGGATAGGGTGGGAGGTGGGAGGGAGACTAAGAGGAAAAGGACATGTATACCTACGATTGATTCCTGTTGATGAATGGCAGAAACCAACACAGTATTGTAAAACAATTATCCTTCAATTAAAAAATAAATAATAATCCAGAATGCAGGGAGGCTCATGGGAGAGAAACACAAGCTACAGGGTTTCCAGGGCAAGAGAAATAAATCACGTCAACTGAGAGTTCTAGGAAAGGCTTTGCAGAAGGGGCATCTTGGGGAGGTTGATCCCAAAGGGGACAGAGGGTCCCAGGGGATGAAGATGTGCTAGGAGGTCTGACTGGAAGGGGAATTAATAACAGCAAAATCAAGGGAAGGAAAGCCAGAGAAGGCTTAGGAAATGGCCAGGGGTGTCCTTGGGCTGGTCCTCAGGGGCTGGGTGAGGCTGAGGTCACAGAGGCCAGTTGCCACAGTGGGTGGAGATCTGACACAAGAGTCCAGTTGTGTGCTCCAAAGGGTAGAGATGTCCTCTGGGTCCCAGTGCAGGCGCTGTCTGGACCCGACCCTTCCTGTGTGCGCCTGCGAGTTCAGAATAACGATCCATGGCGTCACAGCCACGGCTGAAAAGATCCCAGTAGCTTTTAGTCTTTTCCACTTTTAAGAATGTAAAAAGAGCAGAAGTTGGGTTTTCAGTTCTGATTTCTAAACCACAGAATACATCCCACCTTTAAAGCAATGAAATTGTGAGTTGCTCAGTCGTGTTAGGCTCTTACGACCCCATGGACCGTAGCCCGTCAGGCTCCTCTGTCCATGGGATTCTCCAGGCCAGAATACTGGAGTGGGTTGCCATTCCTTTCTCGAGGGGATCTTCTTAACCCAGGGATCAAACCCACGTCTCCCACATTGCAGGCAGATTCTTTACCACCTGAGCCACCGAACCTGCCTGTAGAGCAAAGAGGCTCCCCCCAAATTATTCAGCACTGGAACCGAAAAGCACACTTCCAAAATGCCCAGTATGGTTGTTCACCCACACAGAAAGTTTCAAGTTCTACTTGACCCGTCGGAGGAAACTGCCTCCTCAAAGGAACGTGTGAGGGACAGAGTGGGAATGACTCGCATGTGTGTTTTCTCCTACGTCTGAGGAGGAAAACTCAAATCTGTCACTTCTGAGCATATTCACCCAAAGGGACTCTGCATTGTCTGTTTAGAAGGCAATACCAGTACCAGCTTCCTTGCCAACGAACTGATATTCTGACGAGTAGGGTACAAAAAGTATGCCCTTTCCATCAGTGTGTTTAATACCACAGATGCAGTGAAAGTTAAAACAATTACCTACGAATGACTGTGTATGTTTCTGTCATCTAATTAGGTAATCTGCCCAGGTGTTTAGCACCAAGGCCTCTATGCTTTAATTGGAAAAAGTCAAGGACAGAAACTAATTAGCAGCATTAAACCAAACCAGAAGTCTAATGACATTAACCACCAATCACCATTGCAATTGGGAGTCTTTATTGTAAAACATTTTCAAAGTGGGGGAAGGGGGAAAGAAAATGTATTTTTGAACTTTAGAATATTGACTTCTAACCACCAGTTCCTGTTGACTTTGATCCACTCACTCAAAGAAACGGAAAGAATCATGATTACGGAAAAGGCAGTATGGAATAAGTGAATGAGTACCCCTTCCATACTTTTTTTTTGGCAAGAAAAAATTAAATACTATTTTAAACTCAATAGCCCCCAGTTCTGTTTATTCATCCTTACCTCCTTCCTGGAGTCCCCTCCAAATAATAGATGATTATCTACCTTCACCTGGAACTTTCAGAGGGCACAAAGAATTTTATGACCTTAACCTCTAAAATTTCCCTTTCGTTCTAGTTTCTATTTCAAATCAAGAGAGGAAAATAACCAAATTCCATCAGAAGAATCCCTAATTTCAAAGTGGCTAATGGATTATTGGGTTTGTAGAAAGAACCACCGGGTTGCTATTATTATGGCCTTTTTCTGTTCATATCTTTGGCTCTTTTCCAGAATGTTTCATTTCTTGTAATGTTTTTTAAGAGAACTGGCAGTTTGAAAACACAGGTAGGGTCAGAGGAGAGTTTTGTTTGGGGTTTTGTTTTATCAGCTAATATAAAATGACATTAGTACTCTGATATCTTAAGTGATTAATTAGATAAAAAGCAAAATGAAAAGGCCCAATCTGAGACGAGGTTGAAGACAAATGAAGCCTGCTCCAAGGATTAGGAAAGTCAAACAGGACCCTACTGTGTTGGAAGGAGTGCATTTTCCGGTTGCTCCTCTGCCTCGCTCTGACCTGGGTTTTGTGACTCTTGCCAGCCAAATCCCTCCCAGTGAGCGCTGACTAACTCAGACTTGGGCCCCGCCAGGAAAAGGAACTTGGACCGTCATTCTGAGACCCACTTCTCCTCTGATTCTCTGTTCCCCATTCCCCACCATCTCTACCCCCACTCCCCCAAACTCCTCCCCAAACTCCCCCTAAATAGAACAAAAGTTAAAGAAGAAGAAGAAAAAAAACTAACTTTTCAATGAATAAAATCTAGGGATGTACATAATTCAGTATCTACCTTTTGGAGGAAAAAAAAATTTTTTTTTTTTTTTAAGTTTTCAACTGCTTTCGCTCTAGAATGAAAATTGACTCTGCTTCGTGAAAACATCCCTATGTCCCAAGCACTGGCCCTCTAGAGGCTGCGGCTTAGAAACCAGGGTATAAATAAAAGCTGTGTATAAGGTAGTGCTGTGGCCGAGCAGTTGCCTTGGGAGGTGCTGCTGCTTTGGTTTGGGGTTTTTATGTTATTGCTGTTGTTGTTTTGTTTTGTTTTCATTCTCTCTTTGTTTGACACATGCCAGGTTTTTCCAAGCTAGCTACCAAACACAGCTCACGCTGAAGGGTTAAAATAATGGGGTCATTATTGGACTATTCCCGAGAAACGGCCAGAAGAGACGCACAGCCGACTGGCTGCAGCTGCTAGGCGGCCCAATTGCCATCCACAAGGGGACTGGCTTATTTCTATATCACCATCTCCCACCTTGACAAAAAAGAAAAAAAACACACCCATTTCATTTGGACTGTGTACTAAGAATAATTGCCACCAATATTGATTGGCCCTTGGGGACCCAGCTGAATTTAAAAATTGCAGACTGTGAAATCCCAGCTGATATAGCCTCGTGGAGATTGCTGCTTATTTGTGACATGTTCCTATGTTTAAACTTACCCACAAAAACTGTGAAATTAATATCCTCACGTTGAGTACAATATGGTGACACACCCAGCTGACATGCGCAGCTATTTTTGTTCCTATTGTTTTCATGCTGGCTTCTGTCTGTAAACACAGCAGATCTTTCTGATGATGAAGCATAAGTCCATTTGTTTCCTGGAGTCTCCTTTTCCGACCATTTTCAGGGGTTGGGCCAACACGTGAAGTTTTTCAGTTTCTTTGGCTGCACGTTTCGCTGTAATGAGTCTTTAACGCAGCAGGGTCTCCCGGTGGCCTCTGGCCTGGGGTGAACTGACTGCGTTGGCCCCATTCAGCTTCTCCTTGGCTATGCCTGCCTCTAGCACAGGCAGCTTGAAGCTAGACATTCCTGTTAAAAGCAGGGGGGAAGATGTGTTAGTTTGCCTAAATCCACGTAATGAAGGATGACTACGTAGACTTGCACGTACATGGATTGCAAGCTTCAAATATGTCAAGGATCGAAATTTCAAATGTTTCTGAAATGAGTCACAACTATAAATGAAAAGTTAATCCTACGTATCCTTCCTTCTTACGTCATGAAGATGTACACTTTCAACCAAGCAAAACATATAAACAACTCTGATGGTGAAATTTTCAGGGGGCCACGGATTGTTACTTCGACATAAATAAAAGCAGCAGAGAACGCGGGCACTCTGTTTTTCTCTGTCTAGAAGCTCTTTGTGTCGTGTGTTATTATCGGAGTCACTGCAAAATTTCATTTTTCTTCGTCGCCATTCCAGTCTCCTTCCTTCCTCATGTAATATACAAATTAAACAAGAAATTTTAAAGAATGTGGGCAATATCATTTTTTTCTAAAAATACATGTAGAAAAAAGAACTGGAAAGAGGTACCCTAAAATTCACAAATTTCCTCCCTGTCTGGTGTGATTATTATTGTCTTCTTTTTGCTTATCTCTATGTCCTCAATTACCCACAATATATATGCATCAATATTATACTAAGCAAAGAATTATTTTAAAATATATAACTGCTACAAATAGCATGACTTCTACAGTTAGTGTGCAAATTATATAAAGTTTCTCTTCTAAGCTACTTAATGTGAAAACTATATTCATCAACCAAAAAAAACCCCAAACTGGTATCAAACTTCCTACTTAAATATTATGTTTAAAAAATTCACCTGTAAGTTAATTTTTTTCAAATTAATGCTGATATAACCTGAGTTATAAAAATTAAAATGTGGGTAATTAAAATGTAAGTGTTCTTTCTTCTTCTTGTTTACTTTTTTGGTTGGCTGGTTAATTGCTTTTGTTTGATCTTTGGTGGTAGTTTTCCTGTTTTCCATTTTTATGGAGTATTCTACTTTCATCCTGAAGTTTCCATCAAAGAGTACAAGTTTCACATATTTAAGTCCATAACTGATGAGTAGAAAAGCCTGTAGAATGTGAAAAATACAAATGCAATACACACATCAATTTAATTCACAATCCCAAATTTTGAAACTAGTTTTTAGAATTGCAAATCAGTTGACCCAACAGAAATACTCTGGCACACCAAACAAGAGCAGACAGGGGGTCTACGCCTGTTTGCACCTCCAACAAAGCCACAAACTAACATAAACAGCAAATTAATTTCTTTTCAGATAGGCCTACTCATGTTCACTGAAAACAGAGCACAAGAAACAAAGATAAAGTATATTCCTAATTACATGGGGAAAATTGTCACCTCCAGGGGTACTTTAGAATCCATGTCTTTGCAATTACTTTCAAGCTGAGTTCACAGTGCTGGCATTACTTGTACAAAATACTTCGATCAAAGTTATCCCATTGTCTGGCTCACTCCAGGCCCACCCCAGGACCTGTGACACATACAGAGAAGGATCTAGAAATTCATTACAATAGGCCACCGAGTCCCTGCTGCCAGCCACTGCCCTGAGTAAGGAGAAAGAGAGGAAGTTCTATTTCTAACACCAGCTGTGACCTCTCTTAAGCCGCACTTGTTATTGTGTGGGCTTGTGGTTGTGGCACAGCTGGGGAGGATAGTGGGAGGATGGAGGGAAGGGATAGTTGGGGAGTTTGGATGGGCATGTGCACACTGTTGTATTTAAAAATGAATAACCAACAAGGACCTACTTTATCGCAGAGGGAACTCTGCTCGATGTTATGTGGCAACCTGAATGGGAGGAAAGTTTGGGAGAGAATGGATACATGTATATGTATGGCTGAGGCCCTTAGCTGTTCACCTGAAACTCACATTATTTGTTAATTGGCTATACTGCTGCTAAGTCACTTCAGTCGTGTCCAACTCTGTGCGACCCCATAGACGGCAGCCCACCAGGCTCCCCCGTCCCTGGGATTCTCCAGGCAAGAACACTGGAGTGGGTTGCCATTTCCTTCTCGAATGCATGAAAGTGAAAAGTGAAAGTGAAGTCGCTCAGTCGTGTCCGACTCTTTGCGACCTCATGGACTGCAGCCTTCCAGGCTCCTCCGTCCATGGGATTTTCCAGGCAAGAGTACTGGAGTGGGTTGCTATTTCCTTCTCCAGAGGACCTTCCCGACCCAGGGATGGAACCTGGGTCTCCTGCATTGTAGACAGACGCTTTACCATCTGAGCCACAAGGGAAGTCCTATTATTATTATGACATTATTATTATTATGATTATAGTTCCACCTCACATCATCAGCCTTAGATGCTGGAGGGTGGGGAAAGTGAAAGTGTTAGTCGCTCAGTCGTGTCCAACTCTGTGAGACCCCATGGACTGTAGCCTGCCAGCTTCCTCTATCCATGGGATTCTCCAGGCAAGAATACTGGAGTGGGCTGTCATTTCCTTCTCCAAGGGATCTTCCAGACCCAGGGATCGAACCCGGGTCTCCTGGATTGCAGGCAGATTCTTTACCATCTGAGCCACCAGGGACTACAGGAGGTTGGGGACCCCTGGTCTCAATGACCCTTAGGGTAAGAGAGCATCACTTTATCCTTTTGACCATGGACGCAGTAGTCAAGTGTTAGATAAGCAGTTGATTAAACAAATGACATTAATTTTGATTAAAAAAGTGTGGAAGGGGTTTCCCTGGTGGCTCAGTGGTAAGGAATCAGCCTGCCAATGCAGGAGATGCGGGTTCAATCCCTCGTCTAGGAAGATCTCAAATGCTGTGGAGCAACCAAGCCCGAGTGCTGCAATTACTGAAGCCCGCGCAGAAACAAAGACCCAGCACAATCAAAATTAAATAAATAAATATCTTTAAAAACGTGGAAGGGTCATGGCTTGACTCTGAGCACAGGTAGAGGGATGTTGTGCCCTGTGTTCTGGGAAGTGGTGGGGCGGGCCCCTGGGCCACTTGCCCCCTTGAAAACAGCACTCAGAAAACGGCAAATGACACGTTGTATAGAGTTTGCCTGCAAATAAATCAGGAGATTCTCCCACAGATACTAGATGGACAAAGGAACGATTGGCAATTTTTTTCCAGTGGGTGATGACTGATACAGTCACAATGCAATGTGTAACTAGAGGTATTCTAAGACGTGGGTGTTTTGTATTTTGCTTTTTTTTTTTTTTTTTTTACAGGAAAGACTTTTTAGGAGAATTTAGCTCAGAAAATTCTTTTCTGACTGCAGAAGACAGTTTCAGGAGAACCCTGTCCAGCCATCACCCGTGGGGATAACACAACAAGGTCGTGAACAGCCACTGCCTCCCGGGTTCCACTGGCCAAGGCCTGCGAAGCAAGCTGTGGGTTGATGGAGAAAGAAAATAGTGATTCTGCAGAGAAAGCCACCTCCTCCAGCCATGGCCTGCTCTGGGCCCACTGCTCACAGCTAAAATACAGGACACCCAGTCCAATTTGATGGGTATATGTTACATTTCAAATAAATATGTATTATTTATTATGCATATGGCCTGCTCTGGGGCCACTGTTCACAGATACAATACAGGACATCTAGCCCAATTTGATGCGTATATGCTACATTTCAAATAAATATATATTATATATTATGAAATATTATATATAATATATTTCAGATAAATGGCGAAATTTTTTTAGTATGAATATTTCCCAAATATGGCATGGGATGTACTAAAATACATATATATACTGTAACTTAGGACAAAGATGTACTAACGCATGTATTAAATTATATATACATATATTATAAAAAGTTAGTATATGATGCCAAAAATTTATTACAGATCTGAAATTCAACCTCAAATTCAATTCAGAAATGCAGGGCATCTTGTCTTTTTATTTGCTAAATCTAGCAACCCTCCCACACAGTGACCCACGTAGTGACTTTAGAGGAGGGCCACAGAGGGTTTTCCCAGGCCCTCCCAGACACGTGCCCACCTTCACCTCCCTCCCCTCTCTGCTCAGAGGCCCGGCTGGTGGGACAGCCCTTCCCTGACCATCCCATATGTCACTGCACCCTTCATTCCCACACTCCCACCTTCTTACCCTGCCTTATTGTCTTCCATAGCTTATCTTCTATGACATGAAAGTGAAAGTGAAAGTCACTCAGTCATGTCCCACTGTTTGTGACCCCATGGACTGCAGCACACCAGGCCTCCCTGTCCATCACCAACTCCTGGAGCTTACTCAAACTCATGTCCATCAAATCAGTGATGCCATCCAAACATCTCATCCTCTGTCGTCCCCCTCTCCTTCTGCCTTCAATCTTTCCCAGCATCAGGGTCTTTTCCAATGAATCAGTTCTTCACGTCAAGTGGCCAGAGTATTGGAGTTTCAGCTTCAATATCAGTCCTTCCAATGAACACCCAGGACTGATCTCCTTTAGGATGGACTGGTTGGATCTCCTTGCCATCCAAGGGACTCTCAAGAGTCTTCTCCAACACCACAGTTCAAAAGCATCAGTTCTTCTGCACTCAGCTTTCTTTATAGTCCAACTCTCACATCCATACACAACCACTGGAAAAACCATAGCCTTGACTAGACGGACCTTTGTTGGCAAAGTAATGTCTCTGCTTTTTAATATGATGTCTATGCTGCTGCTGCTACTAAGTCGCTTCAGTCGTGTCCAACTCTGTGCGACCCCACAGGCGGAAGCCCACCAGGCTCCACTGTCCCTGGGATTCTCCAGGCAAGAACACTGGAGTGGGTTGCCATTGCCTTCTCGAATGCATGAAAGTGAAAAGTGAAAGTGAAGTCGCTCAGTCGTGTCCGACTCTTAGCGACCCCATGGACTATAGCCTATGAGGCTCCTCTGTCCATGGATTTTCCAGGCAAGAGTACTGGAGTGGGGTGCCATTGCCATTGCCATACATGTCTCTATGTCCACGGAACTCTCCAGGCCAGAATTCTGGAGTGGGTAGCCGTTCCTTTCTCCAGGGGAATCTTTCAACCCAGGGATCGAACCTAGGTCTCCCTTGTTGCAGGTGGATTCTTTACCAACTGAGCCACCGTATATATAAGTAAATATAAGTAAAGTTTATTTTCTACCTCCCATGATCAGCTCCATGAGGCCAAGGTCATGTCATCTTTACTCTCAGCCGTTCAGCCGCATCACAGACCTCACTAAGGATTTACGGAATTGCATGAACGGGAGAGATGAAAACAGAGACTAAACTAAGGTAAATGTTTCCAGGCACCTCAGCTCCCTGATAGATGTGTGTCCTAGCCAGCCCTCCTCTAACATTTGTCGGGGCCCAGCTTACCTGCTCCAGTGTTCTTGCCTGGAGAATCCCAGGGACGGGGGAGCCTGGTGGGCTGCCGTCTATGGGGTCACACAGAGTCGGACACGCCTGACGTGACTTAGCAGCAGCAGCAACAGCTTACCTGGGGAACCCGACATGTCAGACACTGTTTCCCTGGGTCCAAGGTGGGCCAGAGGTTCTGCCTTCCTCACCGGCTTCCAGGTGCTGCTGATATAAAAAAGGGTGTCATTTAAGGGCATGTGGCTGGAGGTACCGGAAGATTCTGCAATTCTGTTACATTTTAGGAACCTGCAATAGAAAAACATCTAAGTTCCTTGAGAAAGAATATTTCTCAAAAAAGTAGGAATCCAATCTTCCTGCATACAGTAGACCCCAATTTTATAAAAGAAAACATTTGCTTGCATTAGATTCCCTTATTTCTGAAGGAAAAAAACAAATACAGAACTAATAAACGCCACCTCTCCAAGGTGAATGGGGGAAAAGATGCCACTGTCACTGGGGAGGCTTTTTTTAAAATTTATTTTTTATTAATTTTTATTGGAGTTTAGTTGCTTTACAACACTTAATTTTTATTATACAGCAAAGTGAATCAGCTATATGTTTACATATATCCCCTCTTTTTTTGGATTTCCTTCATGTTTAGGTCACCACAGAGCACTGAGTAGAGTTCTCTGATCTATAAAGCAGGCTCTCACTGGTCATCTATTTTATACATTGTATCAATAGTGTATATATGTGAATCCCAATGTCCCAGATCATCCCACGCACACCCTGGGATAATGTCTTCTATTCCGTCAGCATCTCAAGAGAAGTTTTACCTGGTGCCCAGAGCAGGGGCACAGGCCCTGCCTTGAATTCCGAACGCTTGGAGAACCACACTGAGTACACGTAACAAGGCCCTCATGAGAGAAGAGGACTTGCCTCTCTCACTCCCATCAGCTCTCAGTCTCCCTGGAAAGTAAGCAAAAGCTTACTTTGAAAAAAAAAAAAAAAAACAGGTGATTTCCACAGAGGAAACCTTCTAAAAGACTGAATTCTGATTCTGTGCGTGCCTGCGGGGATGTTCCTACTATATCCACCCCCGATGTGTTTCACTTGCCATGAATTAGGGAAGGGGCTAAAAATGGCTACCTGGGAAGTATTTTCATTATCAGCCTTCTATCCACGAGCACCTTTTAAAACACCCACATGTCGTCTCAGCTGTGATCATTTAGACAGAAATCGTGTTTACGTTTCCCAAACAAGTCAGTATAGAATACAGTTTCACCCACACCAATCATTTTCCTTCTTTCGCTTGTGTGGAAGAGAAAAATAAATCATCCATTGAAACACAGATACATACAAATGCCTCGTACAATAAAAAACCAAAATAGATCCAACCTGGCCTGTGACTAGAAATAACAGGCATTTGCAATTCAATGACGATATAACTCTTTGGAAACATCACCAGTTTAGGTATATTCAATGATTCATTCTGTTTTGTTGTAAACACTATTAACTGCTTAATATCATTCGGACCAGGAAACCCTTAGTGAAAATTACAAAAGTGTATCATCTGGGAGACCTGTATCCAGCCTTGCTTCTGTGGTTTGGCTTCAGGAAAGAGTTCTATCTCTGGATCTCCATTTCCTTGCTTGGAAAAATGAAAGAATTGAACCAGATTACCTAGCAGTAACTCAGTCTATCATTTCATAATGCCTGGAAAATGAGGTGAGGGCATCCCAAGCCATCCTTCCTTGAGAAACAGCGCCACCTCCAGGTCACAATCACCATAGCGGAGAGCTGCTGGGGGGTTGCTCCTCCCGGAGACAGGAGTTGTTCACCAGACCCGCAGAAACCCACCCCATGGTGTCCTTGGGGATGTGATCACACATTTGCAAGTCTGCCAGCTGGGTTAAGATCAATGTGTGTGGACATGGAGCCAAGCTGAGCTAACTGGGCCACAGGGGACAGACGCATGACCTTGGTCTAATTATCACAGCCCCCAGCTCACAAAGTTCACCCACGGAACAATTCCTGGAAAAGAATGCAAGCCAGGAACACACGGGATTAACTAAAGCCCATAAAATAATGATAATGGACACATCTTTTCTGTACGTGATTCCACTTTAGACAGTTTCCACCTGCTCTTATTTTAGCAAGACGTCACGGGGAGAGAGCACTTGTGAACTTTTATCAAGAAAAATTGTGTGGCGGACTCCTAAGCAAACACCATTCTTTTCCCGCTCAGCAGAATATTTATCAAGCCACCACTTAATGCCAGCCCAGTGCTAAGGGCTCTCATAGAATTATTTTTATTGAATTTCCACCACAGCCCTTGTGTGGTGGGAATTAAGATCCCTGTGTTTCAGCACAAGGAAATCGAGACTCAGAGAGTCAGAGAAATGACAATTCTAGCCTTCGAGCGTGAAGGTGCAGACACTCGTGTTCACATAGTGCTCCAGAGTAAGGATGGACCACAACCAACCAAGAACGTGACGGCAAACACCCCTTTTCAAGGCTTATCTGTCAGCACAGTGCTGTCCCGCTAAATGTAATCAGCAGTTTGGAAGCAAAGGCAGTTCAAGAACTCAATTTCTTTCTTTAAAGTGTGATCTGCACTCAGAAAACAGCCCTACCTTGGCCAGTCATACTCGGCCCCAGCTCCCTAAGCTGCATGAATGAGGCTCAATGTAAGGTGTGATATGGTGATTCAAAACGATGACTCCTCTGAGAAATGGAGGACAGAATATTTATAGCAGTCCCTTTGAACCTTCCTACACTGCTGATGGGAATGCAAATTGGTGCAGCCACTATGGAGGACGGAGTGGAAGCTCCTTAAAAAACTAAAAATAGAACTACCATATAATTCAGCAACCCCACTCCTGGACATATATCCAGCTAAAAACATGGTTTGAGAGGATACATGCAACCCCCGCAGTGTGCATAGAGGTACTGCTCACAATACCCAAAACGTGGAAGTGATCTAAACGGCCATCGACAGATGAGTGAATAAAGAAGATGTTGTATATATACATGAAGAAATATTACTCAGCCGTTAAAAAGAATGGAATGATGTCATTTGCAGCAACATGGATGGACCTAGAATTATCATGCTAAATGACATAAGCCAGACAGAGAAAGACTAATAGCATATGATAGCACTCATATGGGAATCTCAAAAAAGAAATAATACGAAGGAACTTGTATACAAAACAGAAGCAGTCTCACAGACCTGGAAAAAGAACTTACGGTTAACTTGTGGGACAAGGGTAGTTGGAGGGATAAATTGCGAGTTTGAGATAGACATGGACACACTGCTGTATCTGAAATAAATAACCAACAGGGACCTACTGTATAGCACAGGGAAGTCTGCTCAGTACTCTGTGACAACCTAAATGGGAAAAGAATTTTAAAAAGAATAGATATGTGTGTGTATAGAACTGAATCACTTTTCTGTACTTGTACACCTGAAACTAACACAACATTGTTAATCAACCATACTCCAATATAAAACAAAGATTTTTTAAAGATTGTCCCTTTGATATTATCCCATCATTCCCTTGGAGAATGCAATGGCACCCCACTCCAGTACTCTTGCCTGGAAAATCCCATGGACGGAGGAGCTTGGTAGGCTGCAGTCCATGGGGTCGCTAGGAGTCGGACACGACTGAGCGACTTCACTTTCACTTTTCACTTTCATGCATTGGAGAAGGCAATGGCAACCCACTCCAGTGTTCTTGCCTGGAGAATCCCAGGGACGGGGGAGCCTGGTGGGTTGCTGTCTATGGGGTTTCACAGGGTCGGACACGACTGAAGTGATTTAGCAGCAGCAGCAGCAGCAGCAGAATTCCCTAAATTTTCTTGATGGGGAAAGGGGCAGAGCACCCCCAAGACTGTGGAAAAGCATCGTGGCTAGAAATACCATGTTCCCTTGCATCCCTGAGGAGAGAGGTGCAGAACCCTGACCCAGGGCAAGGTGCTCCAGACTGCATATCTCAAGCTTTCCTGTATTCACACCCGCTGACATGACTCCAGTTGGAAAGATTGGGTTTTCCAGTCTATCTCTCTGACTACGCTTTACAGAATCCTGGGCAATAAATACAAAGTAACTAAATATTTCCTGACGTATTAGTAAAAATATGAATTTTTACTAATATTAGCAAAATATTCATTTTTTTCGAACTCTGACGTTGCAGAAGATTCTTGAGAGTCCCTTGGACTCCAAGGAGATCAAACCAGTCAATCCTAAAGGAAATCAACCTTGAATATTCACTGGAAGGATTGATGCTGAAGCTAAAGCTGAAGCTGCAATACTTTGGCCACCTGATGCGAAGAGTTGACTCATTAGAAAAGATCCTGATGCTGGGAAAGATAGAAGGCAGAAGGAGAAGGGGATGACAGAGGATGAGATGGTTGGATGGCATCACTGACTCAGTGGACGTGAGCTTCAGCAAGCTCCAGGAGATGGTGAAGGCCAGAGAAGACTGGCATGCTGCAGACCACGGGATGGCAAAGTGTTGGACTCAACTGAGCAACTGAACAACAACGACAAATATTAGTAACAAAAAAAAAGTATGATCTATGTGCAGAAAATGGAAATTATGCAAGTTGGGGTGACTTGGCATCTTTGAAGCGGCAATGAAGTTACCTTAGGACAGAGCCCAAGGAAGGAGCCTGGCTGAGGGGGTGAGGGAAGTACTGGTGCACTCTGGATCGCGGGTAGAAGTGGGAACACGTTCAGAAGGAACAAATCAGCAGTGTGGAGTTGACCTTTGGGAAAGGAGAAGTTAAAATATGGCAGCTGAACCACAGGCAGAGGCCAGAAAAAGAAAAATGGCATAAGCAAAAAACTTCTCAGTTTTAAGCATCTCTTCTTATACTTGGAGGAAATTATGTTGTTCAAGGGTTGTGTGATCACCAAGTTACAGCTAATAAGAAATTGAGAACCAAATGCTTGATGGTTGTTGCTGTTGTTGTTCGGTTGCTCAGTTGTGTCTGACTCTTTGCAGCTCCATGGACTGCAGCATGCCAGGCTTCCTTGTCCTTCACCATCTCCCAGAGTTTGTTCAAACTCATGTCTACTGAGTCAATGATGCCATCCAACCATCTCATCCTCTGTCGTCCCCTTCTCCTCCCGCCTTCAATCTTTTCCAGCATGAGGGTCTTTTCCACCTCTTTGCATCAGGTGGCTTAACAGTTGGTATACAGTTTTTTTTTTTTTTTTTGCATGCAATTAGAATGTGTCAGTTCCATGGTGTCTCGGAGGTTAGGGCTGAGAAGGAGGAAACAGAAGGAAGCCAGGGTGGCAGACAGCTAATGGTCATGCCAAAGAGGCAACGACCGAGGATGAACTAGAACAGAAAAGCAGAACTGTGTACAAGACATCTGTCTCTGAGAGAGTGTTGTGCTGAGGGCCCCAGCAGCAGCAGCTGTGTCTGAGCTAACCCTGCTTGGAACCAGGTAAGATCTTTCTCAAGCCCCAGTGATGATGATGGTAGATTAGCAATTTGTTGTCGTCTGTCAATATCATCCGAGAGTCTAACCTTGCTAGCTTCCTCTTTTCCTTCTTTCCGCTCTTTGACCCACGACCCAAGCTTTCCTTCTACAATTTCTATTCTGCAGGAGGCTAGGACAACAGAGAGTGAATATCAGTTATCACTGTTTGTAAAATAAGGGTTAATAAGCTAGGACAGAGAGTACCGACAGTCGTTTCTGCAACATCCAGAGCATGGTCGTCAGGGCGTTGTTTTCTGAGACGGCTTTATTTTGTTTGTGGTGGCATCTGGAGGACTGATGTAAGTCCCAGAGAGGTGGAATGTTAGAAATTAAGAGTATGTATCCCCTTTGATGGCTGCAAGTAGTGTGCACAGAAGTGAGTGCTAAATGCATGTTATAATGAAGCCTGCATTCAGGCACAGCTGTTCCCATAGACAGGTCCCTGTGTTTTTGAAAACAGATCCATTCATTCAGCTAACGCATTTAGCTGAACACCTTCTATGTGCTATGTGCTGGGCGTAGGGGGATGACAGCAACAGACCCAGGTCTCAGGTGACTCTAATGGGATGTAAGCAGATGAGGCATTTGGTTGGATCTAGAGGAGATGAGCGGAGAAGGCAATGGCAACCCATTCCAGTGTTCTTGCTTGGAGAATCCCAGGGACGGGGGAGCCTTGTAGGCTGCCATCTATGGGGTCGCACAGAGTCAAACACGACTGAAGCGACTTAGCAGCAGCAGCAGCAGCAGAGGAGATGAGAGCTTATGCAGGGAAATAAGCGATACCTCCCTAAGGGGTAAGGTCAGTGGTTGGAGTGGGGCTTTACCTGGGCAGAGAGTCCAGGACATGTAAAAAGATGAGGACCATTATCTATGAGGAGCAGCTGGTAACTGACCAAGAGGTTTTAGCCCTTTGTGACCCGTCGTATTTTCAGTTCCGTAAACCAGCCAGGCTTCAGGTCCCGCCAGCCGGAAGGTCCCCTTGTGCCAGTTTGGTAAAGACATCTCCTCTGGACTAGGACAACCAAAGAATGGGCATCGTCTCGGGGACTGAGTAAACCCACGTCCCCATACGTGGAATCGAGCCCTGCATGCCATTCCCGAGTCTGCTCTGAGGGAGCTGCTGCCTTAGACATTTGCCCAAGGTGAAAGGCTTCCCCACACCACACCCCCTCTGCCTCCCCTCCCAAGCCTCGCCTTAGAGATGACTGGTAAACCTGCCCAGCCCCTCACAGCTGGAAGTTGCTCCCATTTTTCCAGGCTCATGTCACCCTGTATTTCTCCCTAATTCGCCTCATCACGATTACAGCACGTGTGTGTGTGTGATTGTCCTCCCCATGAGCACATAAGCTCCCAGAAAGAAGGATGTGTGTCCGTCACGCTCATTGCCATAACTCCTGCGTGTGGGCTGCACTCAGTAAATGCTTCCTGAATCTGTGGGTGGTGGAACGGAAGGGAGGCCCAAGTCAGGACTCATTAGAAGCTTCCTTATCCTTCTAAGCAGAATAGCTTGACCACACTCCTCACTCCATGAAGACTGGACATGCCAGGCGGTCCTACTCAAAATGCTGAGTCTATGCATCAGACAGGATCATGGAGACTGAGCCTGGACAGGTTCTGGGCTCTCACCCTCTGTTTTCTTATTTGCTCTCTGAACAGCAGAAGACAACTCTCACTTTGCAGAAATAATCTACAATAGCCAAGTGACCACGGAACACAGGCTGCCAACCGTTTCCATTTCATGGTGTCTGGCCACTACTCGCTTATTTTAAAATTATTAATTGGACACCTACCGTGTGCTACCAATCTAGGGGCTGATCTTTCCATTCTCTTGGTAGCTTTCAGGAACACAATTTGCTTGGGTTGCCCTCTGTTTTGTAGCGATGGAAGAGATGGAGACTTTCACCCTCTAACTGTGATGCACCTGACTTAGTCTCCAGACTTGCTGTCTCATTCATAGAACTTTCCACGAGAAGGAGGGTGAGGTCAGTAGAATGAATCTGACTTACAAGGAATGTGTATTGAATAACCACAAACCAAGGCCAAACAGTGATTTCCTGCATAGTAAAAAGTACTTGCTTGAGGACTATTTCTAGGAGCACTAACTAGGTTAAAGATTTGCAGTTTCATAAAGGAAGTACTAGAAGAAGATTTTATGTGATTGCAAACTGATCTTCAATGGGACACCCCGAACGGCCACATCTTCTGTAAGGGGTTGGTGCATAGTCTTTCCCCCCAACTTCCTCCCAAGACTGCCCAGGCCACCCAGCCTTCCCCAGGGCCTCCCCACCCCTTCCTCCACACCTGGCACAATAGGAAAACCCCCCACCCCCAGTTGCTGAATATTTTAATAGCACCCCTACTTATTTTTGGGGCTCCAAAATCACTGCAGATGGTGACTGCAGCCATGAAATTAAAAGACGCTTACTCTTTGGAAGAAAAGTTATGACCAACCTAAACAGCATATTAAAAAGCAGAGACTTTACTTTGTCAACAAAGGTCCATCTAGTCAAGGCTATGGTTTTTCCTGTGGTCATGTATGGATGTGAGAGTTGGACTGTGAAGAAAGCTGAGCGCTGAAGAATTGATGCTTTTGAACTGTGGTGTTGGAGAAGACTCTAGAGAGTCCCTTGGATGGCAAGGAGATCCAATCAGTCCATCCTAAAGGAAATCAGTCCTGGGTGTTCATTGGAAGGACTGATGTTGAAGCTGAAACTCCAATATTTTGGCCACCTGATGTGAAGAGCTGACTCATTTCAAGACCCTGATGCTGGGAGGGATTGGGGGGGAGGAGAAGGGGATGACAGATGATGAGATGGTTGGATGGCATCACCGACTCAATGGACATGGTTTTGGGTGGACCCTGGGAGTTGGTGATGGACAGGGAGGCCTGGCATGCTGCAGTTCATGGGGTCGCAAAGAGTCAGACACAACTGAGTGACTGAACTGAACTGAACTGAACTTACAGGTGAAGGAATCTGTAAAGAATTCGATGAGGATTCTATATTCTTGATTCTATAAAGGATGCTGTAAAGAAGCATCTAAATACTTGGTTCTTAATTCTATGGTGTCCAAACATGAAATGCATTGTTTTCAGGGCATTTGGTGTTTATCACAGCAGAGGGAGCCCTTCCCTAGCTTAAAGGATGCTACAGACACGAACAAGATGGCTACTTAGCTGGCCAACTGCCCAAACGGCGTACCACAGACTGGGCGGTCTAAACAACAGACATTTATTTGCTCCGTTCCGAAGGCCAGAAGTCTGAAATTAAGGTGTCAGCAGGGTTGATTTCCCCTGAAGTCTCTCTCCTTGGCTTGTAGATGACTATCTACTCCCTGTGTCCTCACAGGGGCTTCCCTGTGCGTGTCCTTATTTCCTCCTATTGGGCACCAGTTGTATTGTATTAGGGCCCAGTCTACTGACTTCATTTTCCCTTAATCACCTCTTCAGAGGCCCTGTTTCTAAACACAGTCACATTCTGACGTCCTGGGGGTTCGGACTTTGACGTATGAATTTGGAGCGGGGTGGAGTGGGGTGGGGGGAGGGATACAATTCAGCCCTTAACAGCTAGCCATCCTGCTTTCGGTTTTGTTATTGCCAGGAGAAATATCAATAACCTCAGATATGCAGATGACACCACCCTTATGGCAGAAAGTGAAGAACTGAAAAGCCTCTTGATGAAAGTAAAAGAGGAGAGTGAAAAAGTTGGCTTAAAGCTCAACATTCAGAAAACGAAGATCATGGCATCCAGTCCCATCACTTCATGGGAAATAGATGGGGAAACAGTGGAAACAGTGTCAGACTTTATTTTGGGGGCTCCAAAATCACTGCAGATGGTGATTGCAGCCATGAAATTAAAAGACGCTTACTCCTTGGAAGGAAAGTTTGACCAACCTAGATAGCATATTGAAAAGCAGAGACGTTACTTTGCCAACAAAGGTCCGTCTAGTCAAGGCTATGGTTTTTCCAGTGGTCATGTATGGATGTGAGAGTTGGACTGTGAAGAAGGCTGAGTGCCAAAGAATTGATGCTTTTGAACTGTGGTGTTGGAGAAGACTCTTGAGAGTCCCTTGGACTGCAAGGAGATCCAACCAGTCCATTCTGAAGGAGATCAGCCCTGGGATTTCTTTGGAAGGAATGATGCTAAAGCTGAAACTCCAGTACTTTGGCCACCTCATTCGAAGAGTTGACTCGTTGGAAAAGACTCTGATGCTGGGAGGGATTGGGGGCAGGAGGAGAAGGGGACGGCAGAGGATGAGATGGCTGGATGGCATCACTGACTCGATGGAGGTGAGTCTGAGCGAACTCCAGGAGTTGGTGATGGACAGGGAGGCCTGGCGTGCTGCGATTCATGGGGTCGCAAAGAGTTGGACATGACTGAGCGACTGAACTGAACTGAACTGAAAAATAATTTTAATATTTTAATACATTATTAAACTATATCTCTTTATACATTACATATGTATTACATATGGATGCATCTAAGTCACTTTAGTTGTGTCTGACTCTGTGCGACCCCATGGACTGTAGCCCACCAGGCTCCTCTGTCCATGGGATTTCCCAGGCAAGAATACTGGAGTGGGGTGCCATGCCCTTCTCCAGAGGATCTTCCCAACACAGAGATCAAACCCGCATCTCTGGCAGCACCTCCATTATAGGCAGATTCTTCACTATTGAGCCACCAGGGAAGACCATATGTTATATATATTACATATTATATATTCATTTTGTTTATATTACATATGCATGTGTGCATGCTTCAGTTGACTCTGTGTGACTCCATCAACCATAGCCTGCCAGGCTCCTCTGTCCATGGGATTCTTAAGCCAAGAATACTGGAGTAGGTTGCTGTGCCCTCCTCCAGGGGATCTTCCCAACCCAGGGATCGAACCTGTGTCTATTCAGTCTACTTCATTTGCAGGTGGGTTTTTACCATTAAGGCCACCTGGGAAGCCCACTTAATATATATTAAAAATAAATATGTGCATTAAAATTTTCATTGCTTTCTAAAAATTAAATCACCTATGCTGTTTTTACTCCCATAATGATGAACCTGTGGGTCAAAGGTCTTCACCCCACCACCATATTGGCAAGCATCAATGGTGTGCTCAAATTAATATAAAGCCCAGACCCAGTCACTCTTAGGAAAGCCACGCAAGTTCCCGTATCTAAAGATACGGAAGAAAGTAAGTTCAGGACACAAGAAGGGCAGCTGGCAGTCATCTGTGGAGGCCCAGTCGGGTTCCTGACTCACCAAATGGGGAGTTGCAGATGGTAAGGCCAGGGTGGTAAGCGCCACTGCGGACATCCTCAAGCCCAGTCTCGGGGACTCTCTCTTCCCTCCCGACTCCCCCTTCCCTACCCATGCTCCCCCTAAGGCTGGAACAGTTCTTCTGCTTGGCTAGCCTGGGGTGACACAAGAAGCTTCACTGAGCCTGGGGTGGCCTCATTCATCCTGCAGTTAGACCATAGCAACCTGCCTACAATGGAGCGCCCTCGCTCCCCAGACAAATGGAGTCCAATAATACACCCTTAATTTAGAGCCTCTGAGAAGGAACAAAGGCAGGGACAGGTGTCCTGGGTGGTCAAGTTAACTGGTCCCTAGGCCCACCTTGGGTCCCACCCTGCCATCTTAAACTGTGATCTACCCAGTCTAAAGAGTTACCTTAAGGATAACAAATGCCTCCAAAGTCATCTTACTAAGCAATCAGTTCATTGCAAACAAACATCATTAGAAAGATTCTGTATATACAGCTTTATGCCTCCATGTATCAGAGACTTCATGCAAAATACACCATTACCAGGGGCTTCCCTGGTGGCTCAGATAGTAAAGCATCTGCCTGCAATGAGGGAGACCTGGGTTCGATCCCTGGGTTGAGAAGATCCCCTGGAGAAGGAAATGGCAACCCACTCCAGTACTCTTGCCTGGAAAATCCCATGGATGGAGGAGCCTGGTAAGCTACAGTCCATGGGGTCGCGAAGAGTCAGACACAACTGAACAACTTCACTTTCACTTTCACTACTAATATCCCAAATATGACCTGAAAAGAACAATCCTCTGCTAAAAGCAGGGGTGCTGCTCAGCTTTGCCTCTTTGTGACCCCATGGACTATAGCCCACCAGCCTCCTCTGTCCACAAGATTTTTCAGACAAGAATACTAGAGTGGGTTGCCATTTCCTTCTCCAGGGGATCTTAGGATTCTTTGCTAAAAGTGCCCTTGGTTTACCATAAGGTTACTTGTACTTACTGGGCACATCAGGACATTGGAGGTAGAGCTTAATTGTTATAAAAGATGGAAAGCTAGGGAACTTCCCTGGTGGTTCAGTGGTTAAGAATCCACCTTCCAAGGCAGGGGACAAGGGTTCCATTCCTGGTCAGGGAACTGGATCCCACAGGGCAGCTAAGCCCGCCTGCCACAACAAAGATCCCATGTGCTGCAACTAAGACCCAACACAGCCCAAAATATAAATAAATTAATTAATAAAAAAGATGAAAAACTAGAGTCTGGGTCCAGAGGCAGGGCAGTCTTTCCAAACCCTCAGGGCTGTGGGATGAGGGGCAGGTCCAGTGAAATGAGAGGGGAGCGCTGAATCAAGGCTGATTCCCTCAGCCATGCATTCTAGACCCCAGAAGTTGGCTAGGACCCCGTGCCTTTGCAGGTCCATGTGTGGTGGGCTCAGGCCCGTCACTGTCATGACCTTTGAGGTCAGCCCACTGGGCCTGCATCCTTAGAGTTCTCTGAGCTCTGTCTGAGCAATCTGCTCACACAAAAAAAGCCCTGTGAGCATTTCAGGAAGAATCATGGCAGAAGATGAAGGGCTCAGTGGTTCCATCACAAAATCCACAGCAAACAGCCTCACAACACGTGCTTTGAAATATTGATTCTCCAGTGCCCTGCAGGGGGGTGGGGGTGGGGGGGGTTCCTCTCTGATGTCCGAGTGCCCCCCATCTCCCCACTTCTCACACACTGTGCACACCCCATTGGAGCCCCATCTTCCATCCTGGAGCTCCCCCACCTCCAGGCTACCTCGAAGCCTATCCAGCTCCACAGTGGCACTTGCAGAGAAAGCCAGCTCTCCCCAGCCCCCAGGCCACCTACCATTCTCCACCCCACCTGGGGGCTCACCCAAGTGAAGTGAAGTGAAAGTCGCTCAGTCGTGTCCGACTCTTTGCGACCCCATGGACTATAGAGCCCATATAATTCTCCAGGCCAGAATACTGGAGTGGGTAAGCCGTTCCCTTCTCCAGGGGATCTTCCCAGCCCAGGGATCGAACCCAGGTCTCCTGCATTGCAGGTGGATTCTTCTGAGCCACAAAGGAAGCCACCAGGGGCTCACCCAAACCTTCCCTTTAAAGATCAGCTTAGGTTACGTACAGCTTTTACATTTTCTGTTCTCTTAACAACCCATCTAACCATCAAATGTCTTCTACATTGTGGTCACAGAGGGAACTCTGGAACCAAACCCTAAAGTTAGAATCCTGGCTTGACTACTTACTGTGTGACTTTGAGCCAATTACTTAACCTCTCTGGGCCTTTGTTTTCTCATCTGTAAAATGAGGAGAGTGATAATAGCATCTGAATCTTCTTTTAAATTACATTTTTTATTTAATTTTTAAAAATTTTAGAGCATTGTCTAAGATTACTTTCCATTTACAGTTATTACACAGTATATTTCCTGTGTTGTATAAAACATAACACATCTTTGAAACTGTCTTATAGCCCCTCCCCAGCAGTTCCTGGCTCTTTGGGTTGAAGTGAAGGGAGGACTTAGCATGTGACAGGCTTGTGCAGCAAGGCCCACGTGGAGTAAGAGTGTCTGGAGACCGCTGTGTGGCAGGCACACAGCAGAGGGACAAGTCAATACTCCATGTGGTGTTAGCTATGTTCCTGAAAGTGTGGCATTCCCTCGGCTTTACGACTGAAAAGAAATGCACAAACCTAAAAACTGAGAATTATGTTTCATTTGGGATTCCCCAGTGGCTCAGCAGTAAAGAATCTGCCTGCAAAGCAGGAGATGCTGGTTCAATCCCTGGGTCAGGAAGATCCCCTTGAGGAGGGCGTGGCAACCCACTCCAGCATTCTTGCCTGGAGAATTCCATGGACAGAGGAGCCTAGCAGGCTATAGTCAGAGATCACAAAGAATCGGACACGACTGAAGCAACTCAGCACGCACACATAGGAAGTAAAGCTTGCTACTGCACAACTGGAACAGGCCCAGCATTTGAGGAGAATAAAGCTTTCCCCTCTTTAAAAAAATAATAGGGCATTCCAAATACAAAATAGGGACTAGCCTTTCCAAGTGGCTAGGGCCCTGGAAATTCAAGTTCACTAGCCTTATGGTGCAAATAATCAATAATCAATCTCTAATAAGGAACAGAAGAAAGTTTTATTTGAGCCAAACTGAGGATGGTAGCCCTGGAGGCAGCCTCTTGGTAGCTCTGAGAAATTGATGCGTAGAATCATGGTCGTCAGCAAATTCATACCTTATCAGAACAAAGGACATACATCTAACGTGACAAGGAACATTCCTTTGAGGTTTCAAAAGAGACAACTTTTTACAGAATTGTGTGAATCTGGACAGATGTTTCATTTCTGCAACTAATCGGTGAAATAGAATGAATGCTAAATTTTTCATATTAGAAGCTCCAGTCTGCTTTGGATCCATAAATACTCATTGCCAGGATAACTTTAGTTCAACAAAAGGATTGTACTGTATGAAGAGCCGATGAAAAAAATCCCCCTATAACATTTTTTAAAGAAAATACTTGTTGCGTAAAGAAAAATCTTGTATAAGCTATAAATTTTTTTATTTAATTTTTTTAAAAAAAGAGACTGCTTACTACATATACAGTGAGCTGGCTGGGCCCTAGTGTCTGGGAAGGGAGTCTTATCTTCAGGGGACTGTTAACATGGACACATAGGAAGGGGGTCATTTATCCTCTCACCAAACTGGACATTCTTGACCTTGATGGTTAGAGACGTGCTGTGTACGTTTGACAGGCCTTGAGTCAGGCCGTTCTAGTTCATACAAAGTTCAGGCCAAACCACATATTAATGTAAGACAGAATGACTTCCCATAATCCAATACTTGAACATTTTCCCCATCAGACTTGAGGTAAAGTCACTTCTGATTACATCCTAATACATTCATGTCA
Source organism: Bos grunniens (assembly GCF_055505025.1). Taxonomy (NCBI): domain Eukaryota; kingdom Metazoa; phylum Chordata; class Mammalia; order Artiodactyla; family Bovidae; genus Bos; species Bos grunniens. The sequence goes on from NC_141165.1 coordinate 155,090,184, forward strand.
CATACACTGTGCATGCGCGCACACACACACACACACATACCCACACCATTCACCACATATACATACACACATACTGCCACACACCATATACCACACACACACACACACACACAATTCACCACACACACACACATAAAATACACACACCACATACACCATTCACTACATGCACACATATACTCCCCTACACCATATGCCACACACACACACCATTCACCCCATTACATGCATACATGTACTCCCACACACCATATGCCACACACATACCATACCACACACAAAATACACCACACACACCATTCACCACACATACACACATACTCCCACACACCATCTACTACACACACCACACTCACACACCACACACCATTCACCACATACACACACACCATACCACACATAAACTACACACACCACACACACCATTCACCACATACACATACACACATATTCCCACATGCCATTTACCACACATACACACACCACACACACTCCCACAGACCATTTACCACACACACACCGTTCACCACACATACATACACACACATACTCCCACATACCACTTACCACACACACCACACTCACACACCACACACCACACACCATTCACCACATACACACACACCATACCACACATAAAATACACACACCACACACGCCATTCACCACCCATACATACACATACATACTCCCACACACCATTTACCATACACACCACAATCACACACCACACACCACTCACCGCATACACACACACCATACCACACATAAACTACAGACACCACACACACCATTCACCACATACACATACACACATATTCCCACATGCCATATACCACGCGCACTCCCACACACCATTTACCACACACACACACACCACTCACTGCATGTACACCATACACTGCGCACTTCAAACAGGTCAATACTTGTCCTTACTATGTACAATGTACTCTGCTATTTTCCACTCCATTTCTTGTTTTTTTTTTCTGATGTTATCTGAGACTCACTAAATTGATTTCATAACCCACAAATAGGTCCTGAACCAGACTTTGGAAAAACAAACTTGGAAGGAAGCAGAGGAAACCCACAGGTTGCTGTGAGGTGAACGTTGATCTGCTGGCTGGCTGGGCTCCCAGGGCAGCCTGGGTCACAGCTGTGGCACACGGGCACCCCCCTCCCCACCGTGGCTGCCCCAGCCAAGAATGGGCAGGGGCAGAGCCTCCCAGCTGACCAGGACAGTTGGTGGTGGGGGCGGGGGGTGGTCCTTCATCACATTCGCCTAGCTAATTTTAACCTAAGCTGTAAACTCCCCATTTTTGTTTTTAATCACCCCCTCACACGAAGTGGCCTGTGGGTTTCCTCTGGGGTTCCCCTATGGCTCAGCAATTAAAGAATCTGCCTGCAGTGCAGGAGACATAGGAGACATGGGTTCAATCCCTGGGTGGGAAAGATCCCCTGGAGGAGGAAAACGGCAACCCACTCCAGTATTCTTGCCTGGAGAATTCCATGGACAGAGGAGCCTGGTGGGCTATAGTCCATGGGGTCGCGAGGGTCGGACATGACTGAGGGACTAAGCGTGCACGCCTGTGGGTTGCCTTTGCCTTCCTCCAAATCAATGTTTTACAAATTACAGCCTGGAGTCAATTAGCGGATCATGAAATCACTGTAGTGAGTCTCAGGCAGTAGGAAAGAAGAAATGGAATAGAATAGCACATTTGCCACGTAGTAAGGACAAGTTCTGACTGGTATGAGGCGTTTCTACTATTAATATAACTTTTCTTCAAACTAGCTATTAAATAAGTGAAACTATAAATGCAGGACAGAGAGAATCGGTCACATCCAGTGATTCAGACATAGAAACACAGAGTGGAGCAACTCTGGAAACTACAGCCTGAAATGTAAAGAGAATATCCAACTCCCACAGCTGTAACTAAATCTGCCAGATGATGACTCATCGAGAGCACAGTACTTTGGTTTTGGGATGATTTTTTTTTCCTAGAAAATATTCAGTCCAACAGATGATTCTGAAACAGGAGGGAAGCAGGTAAGATACAGCCTTTGAAAGACTGACACAGCCCTAGGACATAACATAAACTAATTAGAACCAAATGGGTCCAAGACGGCGGATGAGTCAACTTCCACTAGACTGTGAGCCTCGGTGTATGCTCACTGTAACACATCAGCAAGCTGGATGACAGACCCACAGGCACCGCAACAGTTCCAAGGTCAGCCGTCAAAGACCAAAAAGTGGGCAGTGACCCAGTTCCTGGAAATCTCCACCCCCTTCCCCAAGGAGCTGGAATAATCCTCCCACTCATTAGCCTATGAAGTTGCAAGTAGTGTAAGCGTAAGTCGCTCAGAAGTGTCTGACTTTTTGCAACCCCATGGAGGCCAGGCTCCTCTGTCCATGGATTCCCCAGGCAAGAATAGTGGAGTGGGTTGCCCTTCCCTTCTCCAGGGGATCTTTCCGGCCCAGGGGTCAAAAGCGGTCTCCTGCATTGCAGGTAAATTCTTTACCATTGAGCCACCAGGAAAGCCCTGAGGGGGAAGCACTGAGCCTATGAAGTTACCCAACCCAGAAAAGCTAACCACACCATATTTCAAGGCTGCTCTCACCTTCTGAGATGTCCCCCACTCTGTCTGTGGGGTGTGCTTCTCTCTAAACAAATCTACTTCTTGCCTATCTCTTTGTCTCTCACTGGATTCTTTCTGTGGTAAGACTTCAAGCATCTGAGCTTCATTAGGCCCTGAAACCAGGTGTGTGATCTCAGTTGGAAGACTGTGGGTTTTGGCTGAGTTCAGGTCTTCGCCACATGGGTTTGAGTCCTAAACTGAGTTCTGTCTGGATTTGAGTCCCCGCACATGAGTTGAAGTCCCAATCTGAGGTGAATGGTTTCAATGCCTCTTGTTTCCAACCGACCTAAGTAGAACTGGGTTCACAGTCATGAAATGATTCATGCTTCACAGAGCCACTTCAAAAGCCCACAGGCCAAGGTCATTCTTTGCTCTTCTTAGACGCCTGTTTGGGCAGCCAGCCACTGCTCAAAAACACGTAGGAATTCCACCTCTGGAATTTCCCTCAATGCTTAGAGAACTCCTGATACTCTGACTGGGTTGACATGGCTTCTGGGACTGATCCTGTCTCTGCCTATCACCCTGGGGCAAGTGGACTAGACTCCAGCTTTCTTCCGTAGATAATGCCTAACAAAGATGGTCAAGCCCTCTCCCCCCAACCTCCACTCTCATGATGGAAAAATGAGCTCACAGGTCAAAAGAGCAAAAGACATTTGATAAGCATAACAATTTCCAAAACAAACACTGGATTACAGATTCCATCAGAAACAGAGATGTTGTTAAAATCCAAGAAGTTAGGTTTGGAAGGCATCACCGACTCAAACGGACATCAGTTTGAGCAAACTCAGGGAGATAGTGAAGGACAAGAAGGAGCCTGGCATGCTGCTGTCCGTGGGGTCACAAAGAGTTGGACATGACTGAGCGACTGAACAACAACAAATAAATTATCGAGAAATAAGGGATGAGGGGCAGTTAAAGATGGAGGTGTAAGAAAATACTGAACTTCCCACATTTCATAGACACAGGAAATTTACAGACGAAGATGAATCAATTCCCTTTGGAAAAAATCTGAAAACTGGCTGAACAACTCCTCCACAACAAAGGGTAAACAAGGCACAAGAAGTTGGGAGAGGCAAGGATGTGGTCTCACCAAAATCCCCACGCTTGGTGCGGAGACCCACCATCAGGACGGAGTCTCACAAATAACAGAGCTTCTCCCTGAGGAGTGAAGCGGCTCTGCCCACATCAGGCACCCTGACCTTGGGACCAATCTCTGGTGGCCTCAGCCCAAAATACCTTCCAGTGGGGCTTGGGTTCCCAGCCAGAGACTAAGGCCTAGTCTTGGTGGTTAGAGTACCAAATTCTAGCCATTAGACCTGTGGTCAATGACAAGAGCCTTGGCCCCTCAGCTCTGCAGGAAAAAAAGTCCACAAAGACAGAAAGTAGGGAAGCAAGTAAATATTAGGAGGAAAAAGTGTACAGTACGTGTGGATAGACATACAGGCAGACTCGGAGAGAGAGTCACTGAATTGCACCCTTGTGGCTGTTTGAATTACTTTTATGGGGCATTTCTTCCAGATTTCCTTTGGCGAATCATTTTTGATTTGCCCTGGTCACAGTTCATATTTGGGATATCTCAAGATCATCCCATGTGTGCATTCCGCTCTTAGCCAAAGTGGATATTACTGCAAAGGCCTGTGGGTAGCCTAGCATCACTTGACATCCCTCCCTTTTTGACCTCCAAGGAGCCCTTCTGCGCATGTGTGGTCGGGGAGGTCTTCTGGCTTCTCAAGAATGAGAAATATGTGGTCTGGGCAGTGCCCAGCCTCCTCTCTCAATTGTCCTGCTATTCTCATCTTACCTTTTCATACTGTTCATGGGGTTCTCAAAGTAAGAATACTGGAGTGGTTGGTCATTCCCTTCTCCAGTGGACCATGTTTTGTCAGGGAAAACCACTAGATCTTCAGGTATGACCTAAATCAAATCCCTTACGATTATCTAGTGGAAGTGACAAATAGATTCAAGGGATTAGATCTGATAGACAGAGCGCCTGAAGAACTATGGACAGAGGTTCGTACAGGAGGCTGTGACCAAAACCATCCCAAAGAAAAAGAAAAGCAAGAAGGCAAAGTGGTTCTCTGAGGAGGCTTTACAAATAAAACAAGAGAAGTGAAAGGCAAGGGAGAAAGGGAAAGATCCGCCCAACTGAATGCAGAGTTCCAGAGAATAGCAAGGAAAGATAAAAAGCCTGCTTAAGTGAACAATGCAAAGAAACAGAGGAAAACAACAGAAAGACTAGAGATCTCTTCAAGAAAATTGGAGAGATCATGGGAACATTTCATGCAAGGATGGGCACAATAAAGAACAGAAACTGTGACGACCTAACAGGAGCAAAAGAGATTAAGAAGAAGTGGCAGGAATACACAGAAGAACAATACAAAAAAGGTCTTAATGACCTGGATAACCACAATGGTGTTACCACTTACCTGAGCCAGACATCCTGGAGCTTGAAGTCAAGTGGGCCTTAAAAAGCATTACAACTAACAAAGCTAGTGGAAGTAATGGGATTCCAGCTGAGCTGTTTCAAATCCTAAAATATGAAGCTGTTAAAGTGCTGCACTCAGTTTAGTTAAGTCGCTCAGTCATGTCCGACTCTCTGCGACCCCATGAATTGCAGCACCCCAGGCCTCCCTGTCCATCACCAACTCCCAGAGTTCGCTCAGACTCACATCCATCGAGTCAGTGATGCCATCCAGCCATCTCATCCTCTGTCATCCCCTTCTCCTCCTGCCCCCCATCCCTCCCAGCATCAGAGTCTTTTCCAATGAGTCAACTCTTCGCATGAGGTGGCCAAAGTACTGGAGTTTCAGCTGTACTCAATATGTCAGCAAATTTGGAAAAGTCAGCAGTGGCCACAGGACTGAAACAGATCAGTTTTCATTCCAATCCCAAAGAAAGACAGTGGCAAAGAATGTTCAAACTACCACACAATTGCATGCATTTCACATGTTAGCAAAGTATTGCTCAAAATCCTTCAAGCTAGGCTTCATCAGTATGTGAACCAAGAACCTCCAGATGTACAAGTTGATTTAGAAAAGACAGAGGAATCAGAGGTCAAATTGCCAACATTAGTTGGATCATAGAGAAAGCAAAGCAATTCCAGAAAAACATCTACCTTCGCTTCATTGACTACAGTAAAGCCTTTAACTGTGTGGATCACAACAAACTGTGGAAAATTCTTCAAGAGATGGGAGTACCAGACCACTTGGCCTGCCTCCTGAGAAACCTGTATGTCGGTCAAAAAGCAACAGTTAGAATCGTACATGGCACAACTGATTGGTTCTAAAGTGGAAAAAGAGTACATCAAGACTGAACATTGTCACCCTGCTTATTTAACTTATATGCAAAAGTACATTATGCCAAATGCTGGACTGGATGACTCACCAGCTGGAATCAAGACTGATGGGAGAAATATCAATAATCTCAGATCTGCAGATGACACCACCCTTATGGCAGAAAGCAAAAGAAACTAAAGAGCCTCTTAAGGAAGAGGAGAGAGTGCAAGAGGAGAGAAAAAGCTGGCTTAAAACTCAACATTCAAAAAATTAAGGTCATGACATCTGATTTCATCACTTCTTGGCAAATAGAAGGGATAAAGTGAAAACAGTGACAGATTTTATTTTCTTGGACTCTAAAATTACTGCCGATTGTGATTGCAGCCATGAAATTAAAAGATGCTTATTCCTTGGAAGATAAGCTATTACAAACCTAGACAGTGTATTAAAAAGCAGAGACATCACCTTGCCCACAAAGGTCCATCTAGTCAAAGCTATGCTTTTTCCAGTAGTCATATATGGATATCAGAGTTGTACCATAAAGAAGATTAAGCACTGAAGAATTGATGCTTTTGAATTGTGGTGCTGGAGAAGACTCTCAGGAGTCTGTTAGACTGCAAGGAGATGAAGCCAGTCAATTCTAAAGGAAATCAACCCTGAATATTCATTAGAAAGGCTGGACTGATACTGAAGCTGAAGCTCCAATATTTGTCCACCTAATGCGAGGAGCCAACTCACTAGAAAACGCCCTGATGCTGGGAATGATTGAGGGCAGGAGGAGAAGGCGGACTGAATCCGCCTACAATGCAGGATACCCCGGTTAGATTCCTGGGTTGGGAAGATCTGCTGGAGAAGAGAAAAAGCTACCCATTTCAGTATTTTGGCCTGGAGAACTAATCCATGGGATCGCAAAGAGTCAGACAGGACTGAGCGACTTTCACTTTCATTTGTCTGCCAATGCAGGAGACTTGGGTCCAATTCCTGGGTCAGGAAGATCCCCTGGAGAAGGAAATGGCAACCCACTCCAGTATTCTTGCCTGGAGAATTCCATGGATAGGGGAGCCTGGCGGGCTACAGTCCATGGAGTTGCAAAGAGTCGGACACTACTGAAGACACTTAGCACAGGAGAAGGAGTGGCAGAGGTTGTGTTGGTTAGACAGCATCACCAACTAAGCCGACATAAATTTGAGCAGCCTCCTGGCGACAGTGAAGGACAGGGAAGCCTGGAAAGCTGCGGTTCACAAGGTCACAAAGAGTTGAACAGGACTTACTAACTAAACAACAGCAAACTTACATTGTACGATAATTATATCTCAATGAAACTGGATAAATACTAAAAACAAAATAAAATAACTAATTGATTTGAAGCAGGACAAATATGGACCCATGATAAGAGAATGTCATGAACTGGAGTTGGTGATGGACAGGGAGACCTGGCGTGCTGCAGTTCATGGGGTCACAAAGGGTCGGACACAACCAAGCGACTGAACTGAACTGAACTGAACTGAATGATTATGATTATTTATTCCCACTCAGTGTACTTTGGATCTAATTTAAAATGAAGCAGAAAAGAAAGAATACTTTTAAAATGAAAGAACATGCGGAATAAAAAAGCAGGGCAGGGGAAGCCCTTGGTTTCCAGATAGCATCAAAGAAGCAGTGACTGATTTCTTCAGGACAAACTCATCACCCTGGAAAACTTCCAAAATGTAAGAGGAAATTAGCATTGATTCTTAGAAAAGCTCCCCTGTCCATGGTGTTCTCCAGTCTAAGAATACGGGAGTGGGTTGCCATGCTGTCCTCCAGGAGATCTTCCCAACCCAGGGACTGAACTTGAGTCTCAAGTCTACTGCATTGACGGGCGGGTTCTTTACTACCAGCGTAGGAACCCCTAGTCTGAACATATCTGGAGAGATTGGCTGTCACTTCCACGCACTCAGACCTCAGGCTCTCTGGTTTTGTATTGCCTCCGCCTTCCCAGTGCTTCTGCATCCTTTCCATCAACCTTCAAATACACTTATGGCTCTCCCATTTGGGGGACAGAAAGGCTAAGAGTGAAGCCGGACCTCTCTCCTCCCTACAGCCAACACTTGCAGCACTAGCTCCGTCCCACGCCTTCCCAGCAAAACTTCTCGCAAACCGGTCCCCTCCATTCTCGATCTCGGCCCTAAGCCCACGCTTTCACCCTCCACTGGGCAACACGTGTGCTCCGCCAGGTCACAGGAGACTGCTCAGCGCCTGACTCTCCTGACATTTTGGTGCCCTTTAACTCTGGGCCACTTCCTCTGTGCATCCTTTTCCCCTGGCAGCTGGGACAGCACCCTGATTTTTTTGTCATCTCCCTGACTCTCCTCTCCTGTCTCATCCACAGGCTCAACTTTCTCTGCTGTCCCCTACATGTTAAATGTTGCTTGTGGCTCTGTCTTCATGTCCCTGGGTCCTACTCCCTCATCTCTCTGGAGTAGCCCATTTGCTCTCGGGGCATCGGTTGCCCTTATTACACCATTGCTGCTGTTGTTTCTCAGACAATAAGTCGTGTTTGACTCTTTAAGACTCCATGGACTATGGCACACCAGGCTCCTCTGTCCTCCACTGTCTCCCAGAACTTGCTCAAGCTCCTGTCCATGATGATGCCATCCAACCATGTCATCCTCTGTCACCCCCTTCTCCTCCTGCCCTCAGTCTTTCTCAGCATCAGGGTCTTTTCTAATGAGTAGGCTCTTTGCATCAAGTAGCCAGAGTATTGGAGCTTCAGCTTCAGCATCAGTCCTTCCAACGAATATTCAGGATTTGTTTCCTTTTGGATTGACTGGTTTGATCTGGTTCTAGTGATCATGGAGGCTGGTGTCCTGCAGATTTAGGGAAGAGATGATGTTGCCGCTTGAGTGCGAAAGCATTCTAAAGGCAGAATTCCTTCTTCCCCAAGGGACTTTCAGTCTTTCCTCTTAAGGCTTTCAAATGACTTGGTTGGACCCATCCTCATGATGGAGGGTGATCTGCTTTACTCAAAGTCTACTGATTTAAATATGAATCACATCTTTTTTTTTAAATTAATTTTATTTTATTTTTAAACTTTACATAATTGTATTAGTTTTGCCAAATATCAAAATGAATCCACCACAGATATACATGTGTTCCCCATCCTGAACCCTCCTCCCTCCTCCCTCCCCATACCATCCCTCTGGGTCGTCCCAGTGCACCAGCCCCAAGCATCCAGTATCGTGCATTGAACCTGGACTAGCATCTCCCTTCATACTATATCTAGACTGAGATTTAATGTAAAGCTAGGTACCATGACCTATGTGAATAATCAAAAAACAATCTATAATAAGAATAGAAAAGAGTTTTCTGAGTCAAATCAAAGACTAGCCTGGAAACTATTTTCCTAGATTAATCTGAGAAGCTGCTCCAGAGAAGCCTGGTTTTTCAGCACAGTCTTATATCTTGTCTGAGCAAAGGAGATTAAACAAATTAGGGATATATTTCTCCAAGGTAAAACACACACACACAGATGAGCACACATACAGCAAGTCAGCCTGGCCTTGGCACCCGGGAAGATTGTCTTAGCATCAAAGGAGCACCAGCATTGGTGTCCCGGGATGAGGTGCATTTCGTCTTTATTCTTAACATGGACATTCTTTAGTTTTTCTTTCTGATGCCCTTTTCTCTAATAATTAAAGCATATGTACAATGTATGTTTGATAGACCACAAACAGATTGTTTTAGTCAGCATAAAATTCAAGATAACTCATGAATAAGTCAGAATGACTTCCGTATATCTCACTATGTGAACATTTATTTATCACCCACCATAGCCTGGGTACCTTAACCATCACACGTACCATCTTAGAAAATGGTACCACCGAATGTAAATTGGTACAGTGGCTATGGAGAACAGTATTGGAAGTTCCTTATGAAACTAGAAATAGAGTTATCATATGATGCTGCAACCCTATTCCTGGGCACATATACAGAGAGAACCATAATTTGAAAAGATATACGCACTCCAATGTCCACTGAAGCACTAATGACGGTAACCAGAACACGGAAACAACCTAAATGTCCACTGACAGAGGGACGGATAAGGAAGATGTGGTACATACATACAATGGAATACTGCTGCTGCTAAGGCGGTTCAGTCATGTCCAGAGACAGCAGCCCACCAGGCTCCCCCGTCCCTGGGATTCTCCAGGCAAGAACACTGGAGTGGGCTGCCATTTCCTTCTCCAATGCATGAAAGGAAAAGTGAAAGTGAAGCTGCTCAGTCGTGCCGACTCTTAGCGACCCCATGGACTGCAGCCCACCAGGCTCCTCCATCCATGGGATTTTCCAGGCAAGAGTACTGGAGTGGGGTGCCATTGCCTTCTCCCACAATGGAATACGACTCAACCACAAAAAAAGAACAAAACAATGCCATTTGCACCAACATGGATGGATCTAGAGATTGTCATACCGAGTGAAGTAAGTCACAGAAAGATGAATGTCATGTGATACCGCATACATGTAAAATCTAAAAAATGGCACCAGTGAATTAACTTACAAAACAGAAACAGTGCAGACATTACAGGTACAGAAAACAAACCTATGGTTACCAGGGGTGGCAAGTGAGGGGAGGGATGGATTGGGAGGTGGAGACTGACATATACACACTACTCTATACAGAATAGGTAGCTAGTAAAGACATACTGTAGAGCCCAAGGGCTTCCCTGGGGACTCAGATGGTAAAGAATCTGCCTGCAATGCGGGAAACGTGGGTTCCATCCCTGGTTTGGGAAGGTTCCCTGGAGGAAGGAAAGGCTACCCACTCCAGTATTCTTTTCTGGAGAATCCCCATGGACAGAGGAGTCTGACAGGCTGCAGTCCATGGGGTCACAAAGATTCAGATACGACTTAACACAGGGAATTCTACTCAATATTCCATAATGACCTAATGGGAAAATATGTAAAAAAGAGGGAATATATGTATATGTTTAACTGACTCACTTTGCTCTATACCTAAACTAATACAACACTGTAAATCAACTATACTCCAATAAAAATGTTTAAAAAATAAAAGAAAAATCTAATCTAGGATTCTGGGGGTTTGCCTTGTCTTCTAATGTAACCAATAAAAATGTTTAAAAAATAAAAGAAAAATCTAATCTAGGATTCTGGGGGTTTGCCTTGTCTTCTAATGTAACCCTCAGTCCACACAGTCAATCTAGCACCCAGTTCTATTTATTCTTCTTCCTAATAATTCTAATCCATCCCTACTGCCAAAATCCTGGTCCAGCAAGAACCTCTGCACTGCACTCTGCATCCAGTCTCTCCTTCTTTAGATCTGTCCTAGACACAGCAAGGAGAGAACTTGTTAGTCTGTAAACTGGATTGTGCTAATTTCCTGCTCTGGACTCACCACGAAGGTCACGGCTGTCACACAAATTGAGACAGGCGTGATCTCTCACTGACTCAGACATCACAAATGGTATTATTGGTGTGTGTTTCCAGAGTGGAGAACTCATGGTAAAGTTCTGAACAAAACAAAGCACAAGCTTCACTCAATTTACACAGCAGTTACATTTCTGGGAAATTCAATTATATTAAAACTATATGTCTAAGTCTGCTCAGGCTGATATAACAGTATGCCATAGATGGAATGGTTTAAACAGCACATCTTTATTTCTCATGGTTCTGGAAGCTGGCAGCCCACAATCCAGGTTCTGATGAGTATGGTTGCTGGGGAAAGTCTTTCTCTTCTTGTTGTTTAGTCGCTAAGTCGGGCCCAGGTTTTTTGCAACCCCATGTCTGCCCACAGGCTCCTCTGTCCATGGGATCCTGCAGGCAGGAATACTGAAGTGGGTTGCCATTTCCTCCTCCAGGGGATCTTCCCGACCAGGGATCAAACCCATGTCTCCTGCATTGGCAGGCGAATCCTTTACCACTGAGTCACCCAGGAAGCCCCTTCTTCTTCTTAAGAGGGCACTAAGCCCATCAAGAGGGCTCATAGCATTTGTCTTGGGGCCTCTTTCTTTTTCTTTTTTACTATTTACTGATTTATATATTTAGCTGTGCCGGGTCTTGTTGTGGTACTTGGGATCTTTCATCTTTGTTGCAGCATGGAAACTCTTAGTTGCAGTCCATGGGATCTGGCTCCTTGACCAGGGATCCAACCTGGGCCCCCTGCTTTGGGAGCAGAGTCTTAGCCACTGGACCACCAGGGAAGAAGTCCCTGTCTTGGAGTTTCTTATAGCCTCCCTCTGTGAACACTGATGGAATTCTCCCTGGGACCTAGGATTGAGTCCAGGCACCTTGATCTGCCAGCCTCATATGAGCGCCCTGTCTTCCTGGGCTTCTCTCCTAGAAAGGCAGGGTCTCCTGGATATCCATCAGCTTTCTGTGCACAGAGCTCTCCCAACACATGGTCAGGAGCCATTGGGAGAGTTAGGGTACATGAGAAAACAATGAGGTTTAGGCTTTAAAAAAATCAATCTACATTTCATTTATGTAGTAATTCACTAAATGATACATTTAGTAATGCATATGCAAAATTAATTCATTGCCACAATACAAAGTCTCAGGAGTCTTTAGGAATCACGTGGTCTATCAGCATGTTCTAGATGAGCGAGTTGTCTCAAATTCCCCGCTTTCTTTTTTCTTTCCTTTCCAGCCTTGGTGGCTCCCATTTCCCAAGCAAGCCTGGGGGATGATGTCAACCCCACTCAACCGCAGTGGCCACAGGGCCCCGGCATACCACCCCACTACCCCATGCAGGTGTGTAAGGGTGTGCGTGTGGACAGAGCCAAGCCCTAGGGGGTAGTCCTGGCTTAAAAAGAGGGTGAAGGAGGAAGGAAATGATTCACTCTGAGAACCGGATGTGGGGAAACAGGGTCATGTGCTTATGGTCTAGTCCCCTAGCTGAGGTTGGGTGACAGAGGCCGCCCACTCTGCATGAGTCACACGGGGCCCCGAGGTGTCAGGCTGCAGTGCTCTGAACAATTAGTGGAGGCAACCTGCAGCTGGGTTGAAAGAAGCAAGCCCCTCGCTACCCCACTTCCTCCACCTGCCTGGGCGAAGGTGGGCAGCTGCATGGAGAGGCTAAATGTGGTCAAACTACCCAGGCTTGGGGTTTCTGGCCCGAGACCCAGGGGAGGAACTGACCCCCAACACGCTCACACGTGCAGCTCTGAGGGAGAATTCGCAGTGCCCTGTGGGCGAGCATCGAGACTCTCGGTCTGGAGTCACCGAGCCCAAGCTAGAACTCAGCATTCAACCACACGAGTCAACTTGACCGAGGCTGAAACCAGAATCCCGTTCTCTGACTCCCTGATTTCCCATTCTTTCCACTGAACTCTTCCCCACGCCGAGGAGAGCAGAGAGGTGTAGGGCTGTGGGGTTTTATGAAAGGAAAGATCCTTCACAGATCCCCTCCCGTCTGGAAGCCTTTGACATGTTAAGAGTACTCCATGTTCAGAAATTCTCTCTCTACAAACCACCTTCATGACCCTGTTCACACACCTTGTTTTCAGCAGATGACTTTGCCTGACAACTTCTGCTTTTTGTAGAAGTTGTCAGGCACTCTGTTATCTTTGCCACCAAGTCTACCCACTCTGCCTTCCTTTCTCCTGTTACGAAAGACCTTTAAGGGGTCCCTTCCACCTAAGACAGGCCTCCGCCACCCACAGTGTTCCTCCTATCTCAACAATCTCACTCTTTATCTCTTCCCCACAATTGATTTACCACTCTCTATGGGACCATTTTCAATAGACTGTGAACACATATAGTATTCTTCCGCCTTAAAAACAAAGTGAACTCAAGTGAAAGTCGCTCAATTGCGTCAAACTCTTTGTGACCCCAGGGATTATAGAGTCCATGAAATTCTCTAAGCCACAATACTGGAGTTGGTAGCCTTTCCCTTCTCCAGGGGATCTTCCCAACTCAGGGATCGAACCCAGGTCTCCTGCATTGCAGGCAGATTCTTTACCAGCTGAGCCACAAGGGAAGCCCCATCTTAAAAATACCCATCCCTTAAAACAACAATGAGATAGCACTACAAACCCACTAAAATAGCTAACATGCGAAACACTCACAGCAGCAAATGCTGGTGAAGATGTGAGGATGTGCAGAAGTGAAAACTCTCATTCATTGCTGATGGGAGTGCAAGATGGTATGGCCACCTTGGAAGACCATTTGGTAGTTTCTCCCAAAACTAAACATAACTCTTAAAATATGATCCAGCAATTGCAATCTTTGACATTCACCCGTGAGTTGGAAATCTTCACACCAAAACCTAATAGCCACAAAACATGGATGTGGATAGCAGCTGTATTCATAATTACCAAAATCTGGAAGCAATCAATATGTCTTTGAATAGGTGAATGGATAAACAAATTGTGGTACAAATGGTGGAATATTACTCAGCACTAAAAAAGGTACTATCAAGTCACAACAAGATGTGGAGAAACCTTAAATGAATGTTGCTGAGTAAAAGAAGCCAGTCTGAAAATGCTAGGAACTATGCGATCCCAATTGCATGTGATACTAGAAAAAGGAAAACTTTGGAGACAGTAAAAAGATCAGTGGTTGCCGGGACTACAGAGGAGAAAATGATGAACAAATGGAACACTGGGCACTTTTAGAAACTATTCTGTGTGATACTCTAACGATGAATACATACCATAACTTTGTTACAACTCTACAGAATGTACAGCAGGGAAAAAAGGTACAGCATGAACAGTAAGTCCTAATATAAACTAGGGACTTCAGTTGATAACAATGTATCAATCAAAGCATAATAGGCTCACCAAGTATAACATAGTCGTGTTGGACTCTATGCAACCCCATGGACGTAGCCTACCAGGCTCCTCTGTCCATGGGATTTTCCAGGCAAGGGTACTGGAGTGGGGTGCCATTTCCTTCTCCAGGGGATCTTCCCAGCCCAGGGATCCAACCAGGTCTCCCACCCTGCAGGCAGGCCAGGGCAGCCCAATTATAACACATGTACCACATTGTTACAAGATGTTACTAGAGGAAACTGGAGGGAGGGGAAATAAGAGGTTCCATTCTGAAGAGCCTATTCCTAAGTCCAATTTGTTCATAAGTCCAACAAAGTTAGTCTAGGTACCCAACTAACCCTTGGCTTTAACGTACTGTACTATGATAGGTTTGTGATGCTTTTCACATAAATAATACATAAAAAAATAAACACAAAAAATAAAGAAAAAAATTTAGTCTTACAGTATGGTACTCTGAAAAGTACCCGCTACATCACCACTGCTTTTACACTTGCTTCTGGACATTCTGGGCTCAACATAAAGACTCTGCACTTCTGTGCTCTATACAGTTGCTGTTCTTGTTCAGGCACAAGTCGGATCTGACTCTGCAACGCCATGCACCACAACCCACCAGGCTCCTCTGTCCGTGGGGTTCTCCCAGCAAGAATAATGAGGTGGATTCCCATCACCTTCTCCAGGGGATCTTCCCAGACGAGGGATCCAAACTGTGTCTCCTGCATGAGCAGGAGGATTCTTTACCACTCAGCCAGCAGGGAAGCCCGCTCTGTACAATACTGTGCAGGAAAGCACACAGAGCACCACCACTTGTAGGAGGTGCATGCGCGTGGCGGTGCACACCAGACACACGAACTAACATGTGATTGGAGGTGGCAATGCACGTTCACGTCTTTGAAAGTTTGCAGCTTGAAGGAGACATACTGTAAATCTAAAACTGCAGTTATTTTTGTTTGTTTAGAGTTTGTACCACCACCACCCCAACTTCCCCACCCACTGGAACATAAGCCCAGAGAACAGCAGGAACTCAGCCTGTGTCATATACATTAAGTCCCCTACGTACGGATGAATCCTGTTCATTTGTAAGTCCAGTTTGCTTGGGTAAGTCCAGCAAAGTTAGCCTAGGTACATAAAAAACAAAAAATACACACATAGAAAAACAAAGAAAATGTTTTTAGTCTTACAGTACAGTACTTTGCCAACAAAGTAATGTAGTCAAAATCTACAAATCTAGTCAAAACTATGGTTTTTCTCGTAGTCATGTATGGATGTGAGACTTGGACTAAAGAAAGCTGATCACTGAAGAATTGATGCTTTTGAACTGTGGTGTTGGAGAAGACTCTTGAGAATCCCTTGGACTGCAAGGAGATCCAACCAGTCCATCCTAAGGGAGATTAGTCTTGAATATTCATTAGAAGGACTGATGCTGAAGCATAAACTCCAATCTTTTGGCCACCTGATGCGAAGAGCTGACTCATTGGAAAAGACCCAGATGTTGGGAAAGATTGAAGGCAGGAGAAGAAAGGGATCACAGAGGATGAGATGGTTGGATGGCATCACCGACTCAGTGGACATGAGTTTGAGTAGGCTCCAGGAGTTGGTGATGGACAGGGAGGCCTGGCGTGCTGCAGTCCATGGGGTCGCAGCAAGTCCAAAGAGTTGGACATGACTGAGCAACTGAACTGAACTGACAGTACCTTGAAAATTACAGAAGTACTGGCTACATCCCCACTGCTTTCACAATGGCTTCCAGGCATCCTGGGCTTGACATAAACATAGTGTATTACTATACTCTATAGTACTGTACAGTGAAGCACAAAAAAGCACAATCATGCAGCAACATATACCAGACATATGACTAGACATGTGAACACACATTTGAGTCTTTGAAAGTTCACAGCTTGAAGGTTTGTATGTAGGGGACTGACTGTTCTGTGCTGTCTCTGAAACTTACAACAGGGCTTGGCATCAGTGAATATTCCTGAATAAATGAACAAATGTGTATTTTTAAACATATAGTAGACTTTATAGGAATATAGAGCATATAGTGGGGATTCCCAGGTGTCTCAGAAGTAAAGAATCTGCCTGCTAGTACAGGAGACACAGGAAACTTGGGTTCAATCCCTGGGTTAGGAAGATCCCCTGGAGGAGGAAATGGCAAGCCACTCCAGCATTCTTGCCTGGAGAATCCCAGGGACAGAGGAGCCAGGCTCCATGGGGTCACAAAGAGTCAGACATGACTGAGCGATTGAGCATGCACATGTTAACAGAAATTACAAAAAAAAAACCCCAAAAAACCCAGGGAAGGCTGTCTCTTTAAAGAAAAATGGGAGGAAACATCGGTCCACAGATCATATAGGACAGAGAGGTCCCAAAGTCCCCTTCCCCTCCACACAGTTTCCCCATCTTTAACATCTTGCACTAGTGTGGTACATTTGTGAGAACTGATGAACCAATATTGATACATTGGTATTAACCACATGTTATAACAGTCACATTAGAACTCTCTATGTGTCTTATACAGCTCTATGGGTTTTGATGAAGGTGCAATATCATGTACCCACCTAGGCTAAGAATTCCAAATTCTCAATCCTAGTCTGGTTCTCAAGCCTACTTTGTCTCTTCAGATTGTGTTTTCCTGCCTTCTGGCATGCCTCATACTTTTTGTAGAGAGCTGGACATGATGTGTCAGATAACAGGAGCTGAGATAAATAATCATTCACTGTGAAGCACCATGCTTATCTGGCTAAGAGTTTGTGTTTAATGTTTGCTGCACCTATAGGTGTCTGATGCTTTCATTTTATCCCGTGTCCTCGTGTTTTGTCTTCCCCGTTGCCTCTGGGTTTCCCTACAAGCTCCTTCTTAAATAGAGTTGTAATCCACTGGAGTCCTATGGGTGTGGTGAAAGGTTTTGTGGAGGGGAAACATTCAGTAACCTCAAAGTTAAATTTCAGAGCCTGCTTCTCTTTTTAATGAGCCTGAACCTCTGGACTGTGACCTTCAGAGGAGCTTCCTAGCCTCTGCCCTGCTAGGTTTTTTTCTCCCCTAATGTCAGAAAAGCTTGCAGGGACTGGGTTGTCTAACTGTCTTTGAGCTGGGTCAAACTGGTGTTGTTGTTGCTGTTGTATAGTCACTCAACTGTGTCCAACTCTTTTTTGACTCCCTGGACTGTAGTCCACCAAGCTCCTCTGTCCACGGGATTCTCCAGGCAAGCATACTGGAGTGGGTTGTCATGTCCTACTCCAGAGGAACCTTCCCAACCCAGGATCAAACCCTCCCTCTGGCCAAATAGGAAGGAAGCTTTCTCTGTTGTTCACCATGAGAACCTGGTGGGACACCTGTGAAAAAAGCTCAAGAAAGCACAAGGACTCCACTAAAACTGGGTCTCAAGGAGTTTCTGACTCTCGAGCTATTAGTCAAGTATGGTTTGCTTTCCTGTTTCCTGAGGCTTCTGTTCCTTGTCCACTGATTCTCTGAGTCGCACTCTGACATCCTCTTATGATCATCTCTGTGCATTTCATATGGAGAGGCATTAGCAAATGTTAGTTTATTTGATGGATGAAAATTTTCCTTTTAATTATCTACAAAAGTATGAAACACCTTTGTTAGAAAGCTGAAAGTGAAAGTGAATGCTCAACTAGAATAACCAATATAGTAAGTATATTTTTTCCTTCTCTTTCAAAAGGATTTTAACATTTACATTTCAGTAGCTTTAATGTTTCGGAGAAGGCCATGGCACCCTACTCCAGTACTCTTGACTGGAAAATCCCATGGATGGAGGAGCCTGGTAGGCGGCAGTCCATGGGGTCGCTAAGAGTCAGATAGGACTAAGCAACTTCACTTTCACTTTTCACTTTCATGCATTCGAGAAGGAAATGGCAACCCACTCCAGTGTTCTTGCCTAGAGAACCCCAGGGACGGCGGAGCCTGGTGGGCTGCCGTCTATGGGGTCACACAGAGTCGGACATGACTGAAGCGACTTAGCAGCAGCAGCAGCAGCTTTAATGTTTAAAATATACATGTGTTTTATTGTAAATTACCTCGTATTCTAATTTGGAAATTGGCAGGATATAAATAATAGGTAAACAAAACAATGAGGGACTGCCTTGCCTCTCTACCTGCCCCCAAACATATTGATCAGTGGTTGTTCAGTCACTAAGTCTTGTCTGACTCTTTGCAATGCCATAAACTGCAGCACACCAGTCTTCCCTGTCCTTCACTACCTCCCTAAGTTTGCTCAAACTCATGTCCATTGAGTCAGTGATGCCATTCAACCATCTTATCCTCTGTTGCCCCCTTCTCTTTCCGTCCTCAATCTTTCCCAGCATCAGGGTCTTTCCCAGTGAGTCAGTTCTTTGCATCAGGTAGCCAAAGGATTGGAGCTTCACCTTCATCATCAGTCCTTCCAATGAATATTCAGGGTTGATTCCCTTTAGGATTGACTGGTTTGATCTCCTTGCAGTCCAAGGGACTCTCAAGAGTCTTCTCTAGCACCACAGTTCGATAGGCAACCAGAAGTCAAGGGGCAAGACCCACAGAGAATGGGGAGCCAATATTTGCAATGTAGACACAGGACTGCTTGAGCCTGGAACTATACCAAGCCTTTACAACTCAATGGTATTTTTATCCCAGTTTTATTGATTGGAAAATTATGATCTGAGCAGTTTTGTAGAACTTTGTGGGGGAGGAGTGCAGGAGAGAATTCATTACCTCTTTTTTTCACTATTCACTCTTTTATTCATTCATTCAACACATTTTTATTGAATGGATTAAATTGAGTGCATTGTTCTAAGTGCACTGTCCTAGCCCCTGAGGATACAACCGCCAAAATCCTTTGTCTCTTTTTTTGGGCTCCCAAATCACTGCAGATGGTGACTACAGCCATGAAATTAAAAGACGCTTGCTCCTTGGAAGAAAAGCCATGACCAACCTAGACGGCATATTAAAAAGCAGAGACATTACTTTGCCAACAAAGGTCCATCTAGTCAAAGCTATGGTTTTCCAGTAGTCATGTATGGATGTGAGAGCTGGACTATAAAGAAAGCTGAGCGGTGAAGAATTGATGCTTTTAAACTGTGGTGTTGGAGAAGACTCTTGAGAGTCCCTTGGATTGCAAGGAAATCAAACCAGTCAATCCTAAAGGGAATATTCATTGGAAGGACTGATGCTGAATCTGAAGCTCCAATACTTCGGCCAACCTGATGCAAAGAACTGACTCATTGGAAAAGACCCTGATGCTGGAAAAGAGTGAAGGCGGGAGAAGGGGACGACAGAGGATGAGACGGTTAGATGGCATCATTGACTTGATGGACATGAGTTTGAGCAAGCTCCAGGAGTTGGTGATAGACAGGGAAGCCTGGCGTGCTGTAGTCCATGGGTTCTCAAAGAGTTGGACACGACTAAGTGACTGAACTAAACTTTCCCTATAGAGCTTACATGGGTGGGGGCAGAAGGCATGGTCTTAGTAAAGTGTGCCTGCATGCTAAGTTGCTTCAGTCATGTCGGACTCTTTGTGACCTACTTGACCATAGCCTGCTAGGCACTTCTGTCTGTTGGATTCTCCAGGTGAGAATACTGGACTGAGTTGCCATTTCCTCTTCCAGGGGATCTTTCAAACGCAGGGATCCAAAGTCTCCCATGGCTCCTGCATTGCCGGCGGATTCTTTATGGCTGAGCCATCCCAGAATGTTCAGTTCAGTTCAGGAAGTTCACGTACTGTTGAAACCTGGCTTGGAGAATTTTAGCATTAACTTGCTAGCGTGTGAGATGAGGGCAACTGCGAGGTAGTTTGAACATTCTTTGACATTGCCTTTTTTGGGGATTGGAATGAAAATTGACCTTTTCCAGTCCTGTGGCCACTGCTGAGTTTTCCAAATTTGCTGGCATATTTAGTGCAGCACTTTCACAGCATCATCTTTCAGGATTTGAAAGAGCTCAACTGGAATTTCATCACACCTCCACTAGCTTTGTTCGTGGTGATGCTTCCTAAGGCCCACTTGACTTCACATTGCAGGATGTCTGGCTCTAGGTGAGTGATCACACCATTGTGGTTATCTGGGTCATGATACAGTTTTTGTACAGTTCTTCTGTGTATTCTTGCCACCTCTTCTTAATATTTTCTGCTTCTGTTAGGTCCATACCATTTCTGTCCTTTATTGTGCCCATCTTTGCATGAAATATTCCCTTGGTATCTCTAGGTTTCTTGAAGAGATCTCTAGTCTTTCCTATTCTATTGTTTTCCTCTATTTCTTTGCATTGATCACCGAGGAAGGCTTTCTTATCTCTCCTTGCTCTTCTTTGGAACTCTGCATTCAAATGGGTATATCTTTCCTTTTCTCCTTTGCCTTTAGCTACTCTTCTTTTCTCAGCTATTTGTAAGGCTTCCTCAGACAGCCATTTTGCTTTTTTGCATTTCTTTTTCTTGGGGATGGTCTTGATCCCTGCCCCCTGTACAATGTCATGAACCTCTATCCATAGTTCTTCAGGCACTCTGTCTATCAGATCTAATGCCTTGAATCTTTGTCATTTCCACTATAAGGGATTTGATTTAGGTCATACCTGAATGGTCTAGTGGTTTTCCCTACTTTCTTCAATGTAAGTCTGAATTTGACAATAAAGAGTTCATTATCTGAGCCAAGGTCAGCTCCTGGTCTTGTTTTTGCTGACTGTATGGAGCTTCTCCGTCTTTGGTTTCAAAGAATATAATCAATCTGATTTTGGTATTGATCATCTGGTGATTTCCATGTGTAGAGTCTTCTCTTGTGTTGTTGGAAGAGGGTGTTTGCTATGACCTGTGTGTTCTCTCGGAAAAACTCTAGCCTTTGCCCTGCTATTAACTTCATTAGCCTTGCACTGCAAGGCCAAAAATGCCTTTTACTCCAGGTATCTCTTGACTTCCTACTTTTGCATTCCAGTCCCCTGTGATGAAAAGGACATCTTTTGGGGGTGTTAGCTCTAGAAGGTCTCGCAGGTCTTCATAGGACCGTTCAACTTCAGCTTTTCAGCATTTACTGGTCGGGGCATAGACTTGGATTACTGTGATGTGGAACGGTTTGCCTTGGAAAGGAACAGACATCATTCTGGCCCCAGGGTGTACACGCGGGTAAAGTATAAGCCCCGGTGGCTCCGCCCGCGCGGTATCCGAAAGCAGCCGGGCGCGCGCACCAGCGCCGGAGACTTGCTCCACCTCTCTGGGCGGAGACCCCGAGATCCATCCGGGGCGCCCCGGGTGCGGAGGCTGCGGGCCACCCCTACTCCCCTTCTGCTACCCTTTGCCCGGCGCCGGCGGTCCCTGCGGAAGGGGCCAACAGCAGCCCGCATCGGGGTCACGAGCGCCGAGCCGGGGTGCGGAGGGGCGGCGGCGGAGTCCGGCTGAAGCGGGTGGGCCCGAGGCTGGCACCCGGAGGGCAGCGGCGAGGCCACACTGCCAAGGTAACGCGGGCCGGCGTGGGCGGCGGGGATCACGGTGCGGGGGAGGCTGGGGAGGGCACCGGGCGACACCGTCTCTGCGCCGCCGTTTCCCGGAATCCCTCTCCTGGAGCCTATCTGCCCGGGACTCCTCCTACCGCCTGCGCCCCGGATCGCAGGGTTTTTCCGCGCGCGACACCGCACCCCTGCCCGGGGGCGTCCCCTCTCCAAGCTCCCCGCAGCCCTGGAGGGTTCCTGGGGAGCATCCACTGACTGTCCCCTGCGGCCGCGCTGCCCTCGGCCCTGTCCGGGCGTCCTCCGTTCATCGCCCCCCACGCAGCCCCCAGGGACCCGCACCTGACCCCCCACAAGGGCCCTGGCCGCTTAGAGGTGAGAGTCAAATTCCTTAGGGTCCACAGCGCCCTGCAAAACTGGGTTAACGGCTCGGGTCTCCGGTTCGGGGTCTTCCGTCCGCCCTCCAGCAGAACACAAGGTTAGGCATAGTTTGTCCCCGCGCCGGAGAGGAGTACGGAGGGACCCCCGAAGCTGAATGGTCCTACGGCCTTACAAACCCATCGCTTGGAAGCTGGAGTGGGGACAGGGCGATGGACAGCGTCGCGGAGACAGGAGTGGACCCGCGTCCGGGGTCGGGAGGGAGTGAGGAACCGGGTGCGAGTCGACGCTTCACGTTTCGACTCTGACCGATGGAACCAGTTAAACCCAGTTAGGAGTTGGATCCTTCAACCCACTTAACGTAGCGAACGATGGCTGTGAGGAACTCTAGCTATCCTGTCTCTCTTTGTGTCTCTTTCTCTTTCTCTTTTAATATTTGTTTGATCTCCTTGCATTTGTTTGGCAAAAAAAAAGTCTTAGAAACTGAGTGGAACGAGGTAGGAGTTGCGGAGGCAGGTGCTGCCAGAGTCCTGGAGTCCCAGCCCCGCCTACCCGCTCCTGGTCTCAGGCAAACTGACCCCGAGACCAACTGGGCTGCCACCTGCCCCGCATCTTGGCCAGGTTTCAAAGTACCCGCCTCCTGCTGTCCTGACTGGGAGAGGACAGGGGTGAAAGCAAAACCGCAGCAAAATTTGCTCTAAAGAAAACATCCATCAGTGTGCCCTTAGTTGGTAAGATTTGACCTCTTTGTGGCAGAAAGTGAACTTCAGAGTTCTCTAGTCCATGAGTTGGATCATCAAAAATCTGTGTGACTCTTTTATCCTTACCTGTATTTCTTCTAATGTTTCTCATGTATTTATTTCAAACTTAAAGACAATCTGCCTGAGATTTGGTTCCGGAAATGTGACACCTGGTAATTTACCTTAAAAAAAAAAAAAAAAAAAATAGAGGAAGAATCATTGCCTGGAGGTACTGTCTTGAAAGTGAAACTTTTATTAAAATGTATTTTCCATCCTCCTCCACTTGCATACACAGAGCATGTTGGACTTCCTGTGACATTTACAAATCTTTAAACTGTTGTAGTCTGAAGCATGTGTATTCTTTGATGGCCAATCATATTTTACCAAAAGTAAGACACAATGATGGATATAAGGTGTACTTTAAAAACTTTTATGTCACTGGGTAGGAAAAACCACTGTCAATTATGGTATGTGATGCCACCATACAGAGCACCCTGATCTCACAGATGTTCAGATGTCAGAAGGAAGTGTGTGTTTTATAATTTGTGAGATAGGCTCTCTTGGCAGAGCTTGATGACACTTTTCCCTGAGAACTTTTCATTGCTTCAAAGAATGAAACTGGTGGTGTGCAGTTCAGGAAGAATAAATGAAAACAGTTTGCTGGGAGAGCAGTTGGCCAAAGTAAGGGTGGTAAGAAGTGGAATAAGGAGAATATGAAAGAGGGAAAGAGAGAGGGAGAGAGAGACATGGATGGATGTTGGGTAGGGAGTAGTTCAGAACCATTGAGAATCTTTTCAAGAACCAGCAGGAAAATGAATTCATTCAGTATCCCCATGAGCCAGGGTTTAACAAACTGGTACATGGGAGAGTTATTCTTAAACCTTGTTTTTCTGAAACACTGTTGTTTTAATTCTGAGGTTTTTTTAAATATATTTAAAATTTGAGTGTATCCGACCACCAGAAAAAAAAATGGTAGGGAATCCACAAAAATCCTAAAAGTGTTCCCTAATAAATAAGAAAGAACGAAACCATGAGTTTTAGCATGACTTCAGATCAGATCAGATCAGTTGCTCAGTCGTGTCCGACTCTGCGACCCCATGAATCGTAGCACGCCAGGCCTCCCTGTCCATCACCAACTCCCGGAGTTCACCCAGACTCACGTCCATCGAGTCAGTGATGCCATCCAGCCATCTCATCTTCCGTCGTCCCCTTCTTGCCCCAAATCCCTCGCAGCATCAGAGTCTTTTCCAATGAGTCAACTCTTTACATGAGGTGGCCAAAGTACTGGAGTTTCAGCTTTAGCATCATTCCTTCCAAAGAAATCCCAGGGCTGATCTCCTTCAGAATGGACTGGTTGGATCTCCTTGCAGTCCAAGGGACTCTCAAGAGTCTTCCCCAACACCACAGTTCAAAAGCATCGATTCTTTGGCGCTCAGCTTTCTTCACAGTCCAACTCTCACATCTATACATGCTGTTTCCTTTTCGGACAAAGGAGCAGCAGGCGCTTTCTGCTCAGGGGTGGGAGGGAAATATACTTGGGGTGGGGGGGGCGCTGTACAGGACAGGAGAAGCCAGCACCAGAGTCAGGGGACCCCACAAAGGCCCCATGGTTGACCCACCCCTCCTCGACCATGCCTGCAGGACAGTGAACCGGGTGTTCCAGGAGGAAGCAGAGCCCAGACTACACTTCCTTGATAGGCGCGCCCACATCCCAGCACCTATGCCTTGGGCTAGAGAAGCTGCCCAGGCTTCACAGAACAAACTGGAATCAGGCACAGTTTTTAAAAGGAGGTCAGGATTTCACTCCACTGTATCACAATTGCAGGAGACAAAGGAATCAAAGTATGAATGAGGTAAGCAGAAATGGTGTGAAAAAAAAGAAAGGAAAGAATATGATAATTTGCAGGATTAGTCACTCAGTTGTGTTCGACTGTTTGTGACTCCATGCACTCTAGCCCACTAGGCTCCTCTGTCCATGGAATTTTCCAGGCAAGAATACTGGAGTGGGTAGCCATTCCCTTCTCCGGGGGATCTTCCTGACCCAGGGATCAAACCCCGGTCTCACGCACTGCAGGCAGACTCTTTACCACCTGAGCCACCAATGATAGCTTGCAGGAATCTTACTGAAAAGAAAATATTACTCTTGGGACAGAAGGCCATTCTTTACAATAGCTTGTTGTTGTTGTTGTTGTTTAGTTGTTTAGTTGTGTCTGACTCTTCTGCAACCCCACGGACTAAAGCCTGCCAGGCTCCTCTGTCCATGGGATTCTCCAGGCAAGAATACTGGAGTGGGTTGCCATGTCCTACTCCAGGGGAATCTTCCCAACACAGGGGTCAAACCCAGGTCTCCTGCTTTGCAGACAAATTCTTTACCATCTGAACCACCACAATAGCTTTAGATCCTTCAAAAATTGATTTAAAAATATGAATTCAATAAAAGAAACTCAAAGATAAGAAAAATTTTAATTGAGATGAAAAGAAGATTGCAGACTTACAGGAATACACTGAAGATCATTGAAACATATTACAGAAGAAAAAAGAGGAAAAAATAGAATAGATCCTGCTGAAAGTAAAAATATTTTAACAGAGGAAAGGCTCTTAATTCCAAAAATTCAGAGACAAACGTGAAGTCATTTATTAAGAATCCGATGTGGAAGACAGATAAAGCACAGTCAGGCATTAGGACACTTGAGTTTCCTGACATAGTGAAACCAACAAATGGGACTGAAAATGCAAACAAAAATGAGATAAATTTTATTGAAATGAAGAAAAAATGGTCTTTAGGCCAAAAGAGCATGACATTTTCCAGGAAATTTTCATATAGGAATGCTTAGTATCTTCAGTAGTTTAAATGCAAAGGAAAAGAATTATTATTATTTAGGAATTGAAAAAAGAGTAAATAAAGGAGAGAAAAATCACATCAAGTTGCTCTCAGATGTCTCCAGGGCTGTGCTAGATGCCGGAGGACAATGGTTCCAAGGGAAAAGTTCTAGGGAAAGAAACTTTTTCCCAAGAGGGTGTGTCATCTAGCTAGAAGATGTCATTCAGATTGAAAGTCAACAGAAAGGGGCTTCTTCAAAAGAACAAAGGAAATTCAGCACCCATGAGCCCTTATGGAAAAAACAAACTGCTGGAGAATAAAATCCAGCAAATAGTAAATAAAGAGAGAAGTCAAAGTAAAGAACTCAGGCACCAAGAACTCATGATATAAAGGACTGTTGGCCACAATAGAGAGTCCAAGTGCCATAATGAAGACCCAGCACAGCCAAAAAAAAAAAAGGGATTTATGTAAATGTGGAATTAATATAAAACATCTTTGGAAATTGTGGAATAAAATGTGATTATTACGCAACTCTAGGTACACACACAAAAAGAAAAAGTGATCAGGTAGGGGCAGAAGAGGAAGATGGAAGGAAATATGAGAGTGGGCCCTATAGTTCTCATCTTTGAAGGCGTGGATCAGTAAACAGAGATGTGAATATTGTATTCCAACTTCCAATGCCTTTGTAATTTTTTTAACTTTGGAGGGATATTTTAGGGAGTTATTCTTTCTTATGAAAATAATTGAAATGTCAACAATTGTTCTGCCTTTGCTTCAGTTTTTTTCCAAGTAAAATTAAATTTAGACAAAAATACCCTGTGTGTGTGTGTATGTGTGTGTGTGCTGCGTGTGTGCTGCGTGTGTACATAGAAAGATCTCTGGGATTATGTTGTTCATTAATGTAAATGATGGAACTATCTGGATACTGAGATTTTACTTTTATGCCTTATTTTTATTATTTTTTTTAAATGAGTGAGTTGAACTATTCTTACCAAAACAAGAAGTAAACCAGAAACAAATATGCCAAGACATTAACAATGGTTGATGCCCGGTAGTAAAAATAAAAATGCTTGTTACTTTCTTCTTTGTGCTTTTTTGTATTTTTTTTTAATTTCAGGGGGAGGGGGGATATATGTCATTTTATTTGTAGAGTTTTTCTGAATCCATTCATTCACTGACCAGCGAAGATGTGCCAGGTGTCAGGCAGTGCCGGACAGAAGAAACAACACAGTTCTGCTCTCTACCCGGAGAATAGCAGGCAGCAAGTTCTGTGAGGGTTGTCTGTCTGTCTGTCTGTCTTTGTTAGGAGGAGTTGAAACTCAAAGAGTCACTTTGCCACAGTAGCATCTGTTTGAGCTGGGCCTTGAAAATTAGTAGTGTTTGTCTGGGGATCAGTGACAAGGACGGTTGGGGGCGGGAGGAAGGGAGAGGGGTCGTGGTGATAGGAGGTTCAGAGCAGGTGTGATTTGTGGCTCAGAGTTCAGAGCGAGACACTTGTGTGGCCACTTGAACAGTGGTGTTGGAGAAGACTCTTGAGAATCCCTTGGACTGCAAAGAGATCCAACCAGTCCATCCTAAAGGAGATCAGTCCTGGGTGTTCTTTGGAAGGAATGATGCTAAAGCTGAAACTCCAGTATTTGGCCACCTCATGTGAAGAGTTGACTCATTGGAAAAGACTCTGATGCTGGGAGGGATTCGGGGCAAGAAGGGGACGACGGAGGATGAGATGGCTGGATGGCATCACTGACTCGATGGACGTGAGTCTGGGTGAACTCCGGGAGTTGGTGATGGAGAGGGAGGCCTGGCGTGCTGCAGTCCATGGGGTCACAAAGAGTCGGACACGACTGAGTGACTAAACTGAAACTAGATCTAAATGCAAATATAAAAGCATTTAAGCCTGATGGTGAATCACCAAATAATAATACAGAGTTGGCATTTCCTAGCACATCTTGGGAGAATTCCTAGAAGTAGGTGGAAGCAGTAAACTCAGGCCCAGACTCAGAAGGGGAGCAAAGAGGAAGAGAGGGTTCCCATGGGCACACAGCCAGGGCCAGTGCCACTGCCCACAGCTGCCGGGGACCCTTCTGCCCTGGCAGCCCTGGGCACACATGCACTTGAACTTGAAGGCTGCCCACAACCCTCAACTGCTAGCCACCAGCCTGAGATGGACTCTGGACAAGGCAAACCCTGAGTCTCCCCTTTCCAAGGATCTGCCATCCCAACCCATAGCATGCTGGCAGACAGTGAAGAGTCTTTAAACCTCTGCTCCTGGCCCTGCTATGTACCCCGATCAAGACTGACCTTGACATTTAGCTCCCGCCAGACCAGGTAGCCACCCACTAGGCAAGGCGGGCCAGGGATAGCTTCCACTCTGCCTGGCCCAGCCTCCCTGCACACACGCCAGGAGGGCATCAATGCACCATGATTCAAGATGGCCACAGGAGAGCAATAAACCAAGGGTGGGACCCTTCTTGTGTGCAGGGCCCCTAGGGTGGCTGAAGCCGGCTCTGGCTGCAGAGATAAGAGTAACCAGAGCTTTAGGAAGGCTGAGCTGCTTGGAGTCAGAAAGTTTTAAAGAGCTTCATGAACAGTTCCAGGCGGGATGCCAAGATGGGAAATTAGATTTTCCAAGGAAGCAAGAATCTGCTATCAGATATCTAATTGGCAGTGGAGTATGAGTCACCAGGAACAAAGAAAGGGAGGCAACGTCCTGTGGCCCAGAGCAAGAGAGAGGGATTCTAGTTGTGTGGTTGTGTGTGTGTACTTTCAACTGCTGAGGAGAGGGAAGCTTCTGCAGAGGCAGAACAAGGGCAGAAATGTGCCACCATCAGAACAAAACAGAGAGACCAGAGGCCACAGGACAAGTGGTCAGGTAGAAGCGAGTCACCCCCAAGGTGGTATTCCACGGTCTTGGTGCTCCCAGCATCTAGAGAACATCCACAACCAGGCAAGCCCTCTGCTGAGGAGTGATGATGGCAGATAACATCGCATGTCATAAAGACATCTCTGTGGTTGTTCTAATGATGGTACACTTCCCAGATGGCTCAGTGGTAAAGAATCTGCCCGCCAATGTAGGAGATGCAGGGGTTGTGGGTTCCATCCCTGGGTGGGGAAGATCCCCTCGAGGAGGAAATGGCAACCCACTCCAGTATTCTTGCCTGGAGAATCCCTTGGACAGAGGAGCCTGGTGGGCTACAGTTCAGGAGGTCGTGAAGAGTCAGACACTACCAAGCATGCACATGTCACGGGAAAAGTTGTGGTGCCTGGATAGCTCATGGGTGGCAGGTGGCAATTTTGACTTGGAGTCTTTGGGCTTGATAGCGTGATAGTCGAGGGGACTTTTTAATGTATTCTTAGCTTGAATTCATGTCTGCTACTCGGGGGTCATTTTTCACTTTGACTTGGGGCTTGGTGCTACCCCAGTGTTTGCGGGGACAGGAGAACACCCAGTAGTCTGGATGGAGACAGAGATCTGGGGGAGAGAAGGAATGAGACCGACTGGGGGCTCCGTAAACTGTTTCAAGACTTCCTTTCTCACCTTGGAGTGAAGAAGACTAACTTACTCAAAATGCAGATGCTAAGAAAGAAAATACCTTTAAGTCTAAAAGCTCAGAAGTTTCCGTTAAAAAAGAAAAAAAAAAGCCGTACAGGCAAATCAAAGGACAAGTGACAATGGCGGAGAAAAATAAAAAAAGATGTGACTCATATCACAGAGGGCCAGTTTGCCTCGTACTTAAAAAGTTCCTTCAAAGTGATGTGAAGAAAGAAGTCTTAAAAAGAGGGGATATATGTATACGTATAACTGATTCACTTTACTGTACAACAGAAACTAACACAGCATTGTAAAGCATTTATATTCCAAAACAAAAATTTAAGAATCAATGCAAAAAAAAAAAAGCAACGACTCAAAGACAGACAGTTAACTC
Source organism: Bos grunniens (assembly GCF_055505025.1). Taxonomy (NCBI): domain Eukaryota; kingdom Metazoa; phylum Chordata; class Mammalia; order Artiodactyla; family Bovidae; genus Bos; species Bos grunniens. The sequence goes on from NC_141165.1 coordinate 155,120,145, forward strand.
AAAAGGAAACACCTCTGCCATATATGCTCGGTCTTACTTAGAATAAGAGAAGTACAGAATTAATATAAGTCTGAAGACAACTTGGCATTTGATTTTGAATTTGAATTTTGAATTTGAATTTTGGCATGAATTTGATTTTCAGAAATCCAAGAGCTTGATAGTTATTATCATAATCATTATTTATCATTATCATTCCCTACAAGCTCTTTCTTTGTGGGGAAGCAGAAATTCTCACACACTGCAAGAGGTTGTGCAAACCACTACAGCCGTAAGGGCGAGAGTGTGGCCATCTCTATCAAAGCTGCAAATGCAAGGATGTCCCTGGTGGACCAGTGGTTAAGACTCCGTGCTTTCATTTCAGAGAGGCTTTCATTGCAGAGGGCCAGGGTTCTATCCCTGGTCGGGGACTAAGATCTCACAAGCCTCACATTTAGTGAAGCCAAAAAAAAAAAACAAAGACGTGCATGGTCACTTTGTGCCTGGTCTCTTCTGTCTGCCCCTGCAAACCAAGCCTCCACCTTCCCCACCTTTTACTGTGCCTTGGGATCCCATCTTGTATAGGTACAGCCACCAGCTGCCTTGTCCTATGGCTTCGATTGGAGTCAACCAATGGGGAGCCCCAAGGGAGGAGAGGGAAGACAGTGAGGAATATCTGTGCTCCTCACGCTGGACTCTCTCCTTTCTAATTCCAGGCTTGGGACGTTCCCTCTGTACCTCAAGCCCACGATGATAACAGCCCTCACTGCTGTTACTTTCAGATGCTATGCTCATCCCTATGGTTGGCCTGTAGCCTGCTCACACATTTGTATTAAATAGTCCCTTGATGAAAATCTTCCTTAACTTAGCCAGAGTTGAATGTGTTCTTACCTGCCGGGACCCTGACTGAACCCCCTTTGGCCTAGCAGTACTATTTCTGGGAAGCTTTCTCACACTTAGACTTGACATGCTCAGAATGAGGCATTTTCAAGAGAATCCATTGCAGAAACAGTTGGAAGTCACTCAAATGTTCTTTGTGGTGACTAGTCATATAAATCACAGTACGTCCACAGAGTAGACTATATGTAACTACATTAAAAAAAAAAAAAAAAAAAGAAAGAAATTCTCTTTGGTGCAGATACAGAAAGAGCTCCCAAATTTATTTTTAAGTGGAAAAAAGCAGGAATTAGACAGGCAGTGTATATGCTACGTGTGTACTAAGTCGCTTGAATTGTGTCCCACTCTGACCCCATGGACTGTAGCCCACCAGGCTCCTCTGTCCATGGGGATTTCCAGGCAAGAGTACTGGAGTGGGTTGCCATGCCCTCCTCGACCCTTGGGTCAAGAAGATCTCTCTTCTGTCTCCTACACTGGCAAGCAGGTTCTCTACCACTAGCGTCACCTGCTATCTCCGATTTAGAAAAATAGGGTTGGGGAGAATAAGAATACATTTTTGTATTTGCTTATGCATGAAGGTGAACATGAACTTGGGCAAACTCCGGGAGACAGTGAGGGGCAGGGAGGCCTGGCGTGCTGCCATCCATAGGGTCTCAAAGAGTTGGACATGACCAGGCGACTGAACAACAACATGTATGAAGATATTCTGAAGGACTAACCAAAAAATAAAAATAAAAATAGTTTTCCGAAGGGAGCGAGACACTTCAAAATTTGCTTTTTCGTATATTTAAATTTTTGGAACCAAATGGCTATTGGTCCCACAAGCTGAGATAAAGCTCCTTGTGTAAATGGGGTGAATGATCCAGCTCCCAGAAGGGCAGAGAGGAAACCTGGAATCAGGAATTTCCTGCTGGGGACTTCCCTGGTGGCCCAGTGGTTAAGAATCCACCTTGCAATTCAGGGGATGCAGTTTTAATCCCTGATCAGGGAGCTAAGATCCCACCCACATGCCACAGGGCAATGAAGCCCACAGACCTCAACTACTGAGTCCAAGGGACACAACTAAAGAGTCCGTATGCTGCAACGAGATAAATCCCACGCACCACAAGTAAGACCCAGGTCACTTCAGTTCAGTTGCTCATATGTGTTCTTCCCATCGGGTGGCCAAAGTATTGGAGCTTCAGCTTCAGCATCAGTCCTTCCAATGAACGTTCAGGACTTATTTCCTTTAGGATGGACTAGTTGGATCTCCTTGCCATCCAAGGGACTCTCAACAGTCTTCTCCAACACCACAGTTCAAAAGCATCAATTCTTTGGTGCTCAGCTTTCTTCATGGTCCAACTCTTATATCCATACACGATTAATGGGAAAACCAAAGCTTTGACTAGACAGACCTTTGTCAGCAAAGTAATACCTCTGGTTTTTAATATGCTGTGTAGGTTAGTCATAGCTTTTCTTCCAAGAAGCAAGCATCTTTTAATTTCATGGCTGCAGTCACCATCTGCAGTGATTTTGGAGCCCCAAAAAAATAAAGTCTGTCACTGATTCCATTTTTTCCCCATCTATTTGCCATGAAATGATGGGACCAGATGCCATGATCTTAGTTTTCTGAACGTTGAGTTTTAAGCCAACTTTTTCACTCTCCTCTTTCACCTTCACCAAGAGGCTCTTTAGTTCTTCTTCGCTTTCTGCCATGAGGGTGGTGTCATCTGCATATCTGATATTGATATCTCTCCCGGCAATCTTGATTCCAGCTTGTGATTCTTCCAGCCCAGCATTTCTTGTGATGTACTCTGCATATAAGTTAAATAAGCAGGGTGACAATATACAGCCTTGAAGTACTGCTTTCCCAATTTGGAACCAGTCTGTTGTTCCATGTCCAGTTCTAACTGTTGCTTCTTGACCTGCATATAGATTGTCTTTGTCTGTTGTCTTTGCAGTTTAATTAGGTACTTCAGAATTCTGATCACCTAATATTGATTTCTTTTCAGATGTGAAAGGAAAGGAAGGACACATAAAACAACAAAAATGCTTTTGAGCCAGAATGTGTCAGCGATTGGACCACTGAATTTGTATCCCATGGGTGAGTGTCACTTTTTCTCACAGCTCCATCTACAGGGACCCTGTTAGGAAGTAGCCAGTTGATTTCCTGGTCCTGAGGACACAGTATAAGCTGCCCAATGTCAAGAGCCAAGTGGAACTTAGATAGGAATTCTGTGTTGATGGTTTGATATACAATGGGTTTCTGTTCTACTGGTGTTTTAGGAAAACAACTAAATAATCATAGGCTTGAGGCTCAATAATGAAGGGAGCTAGCTTCATTGTAATTTGAAGAGGAATTCCCCTTAATACTCTCATTCTAATCCAGGGTGGAGTTTATCACTCCATTCCTATATTTGGAAAGAGGCCAGACCCCTAGGACTTCCCTGGCAGCTCAGTGGTTAAGAATCTACCTGCCAATGCAGGAGACCTGGGTTCAATCCCTGGGTTGGGCAAACTGTAGGACAATATCTATGTATCCTAAGTGTAAAGAACGATTTCTTAAAGCTTATAAAGCACACATCATGACCAAAAAAGGTGTTCTATGAAAATTAAATGTTTTTCTATTCAACAAAGGGTAATAATGAAATAACAGATCAGGAGAATATATTTCAGTTCAGTTTAGTCAGTTCAGTTGCTCAATCATGTCCGACTCTTTGTGACCCCATGAACTGCAACACACCAGGCCTCCTTGTCCATCACCAACTCCCAGAGTTCACCCAAACCCATGTCCATTGAGTCAGTGATGCCATCCAACCATCTCATCCTCTGTCATCCACTTCTCCTCCTGCCCCCAATCCCTCCCAGCATCAGAGTCTTTTCAAATGAGTCATTCTTCACATGAGGTGGCCAAAGTATCTGATCTCCTTTAGAATGGACTGTTTGGATCTCCTCACAGTCCAAGGGACTCTCAAGAGTCTTCTCCAATACCATAGTTCAAAAGCATCAATTCTTTGGCGCTCAGCTTTCTTCACAGTCCAACTCTCACATCCATACATGACCACAGGAAAAACCATAGCCTTGACTAGACGGACCTTTGTTGGCAAAGTAATGTCTTTGCTTTTGAATATGTTATCTAGGTTGGTCATAACTTTCCTTCCAAGGAGTAAGCAAGCATCTTTTAATTTCATGGCTGCAATCACCATCTGCAGTGATTTTGGAGCCCAGAAAAATAAAGTCTGACACTGTTTCCACTGTTTCCCCATCTATTTCCCATGAAGTGATGGGACCAGATGCCATGATCTTAGTTTTCTGAATGTTGAGCTTTAAGCCAACTTTTTCACTCTCCTCTTTCACCTTCACCAAGAGGCTCTTTAGTTCTTCTTCACTTTCTGCCATAAGTGTGGTGTCATCTGCATATCTGAGGTTATTGATATTTCTCCTGGCAATCTTGATTCCAGCCTGTGCTGAATGGGAAAGACTAGAGATGTCTTTAAGAAAATTAGAGATACCAAGGAACATTTCATGCAAAGATGGGCTCGATAAAGGACAGAAATTGGTAGGGACCTAACAGAAGCGGACGATATTAAGAAGAGGTGGCAAGAATACACAGAAGAACTGTACAAAAAAAAATCTTCATGACCCAGATAATCACGATGGTGTGATCACTTACCTAGAGCCAGACATCCTGGAATGTGAAGTCAAGTGGGCCTTAGAAAGCATCACTACGAACAAAGCTAGTGGAGGTGATGGAATTCCAGTTGAGCTATTTCAAATCCTGAAAGATGACGCTGTGAAAGTGCTGCACTCAATATGCAAGCAAATTTGGAAAACTCAGCAGTGGCCACAGGACTGGAAAAGGTCAGTTTTCATTCCAATCCCAAAGAAAGGCAATGCCAAAGAATGCTCAAACTACTGCACAATTGCACTCATCTCACACGCTAGTAAAGTAATGCTCAAAATTCTCCAAGCCAGGCTTCAGCAATATGTGAACCATGATGTGCAACCTGGATTTAGGAAAGGCAGAGGAACCAGAGATCAAATCGCCAATATCCGCTGGATCTTGAAAAAGCAAGAGATTTCCAGATAAACATCTATTTCTGCTTTATTGACTATGCCAAAGCCTTTGACTGTGTGGATCACAATAAACTGTGGAAAATTCTGAAAGACATGGGAATACCAAACCACCTGACCTGCCTCTTGAGAAACCTGTATGCAGGTCAGGAAGCAACAGTTAGAACTGAACATGGAACCACAGACTGGTTCCAAATAGGAAAAGGAGTATGCCAAGGCTGTATATTGTCACTCTACTTATTTAACTTTTATGCAGAGTACATCATGGGAAATGTTGGGCTGGAAGAAGCACAGGCTGGAACCAAGATTGCCAGGAGAAATATCAATAACCTCAGATATCTCAAACCCCTCCAAAAAATTCCACCTGGAATAGATCCCCTGGAGAAGGATACAGCAACCCACTCCAGTATTCTTGCCTGGAAGATCCCATGGACAGAGGAGCCTGGCAGGCTACAGTCCATGGGGTCACAAAAAGTCAGACATGACTTAATAACTAAATAACAAAAAACTCCTATCTCCCTCCTCATCACAAAACCAAAATGTCACCCCTAAACTTTGGTTTCCACATTTCATTTATTATCATTTTTTTTCCATCGCCCTATTCATTTGTGCCTTCTCTTTACCTTTGTTTTGGTTCTATTTCAGTATCACTGTGTCATCCGTTCCATAGTTTACCAGTAAGGGATCCATGGTTGGGACACTTCTCCCCCAAGAAATGTCATGCATTGGGAAGGATGTGACAGTGAGCACAGTAGGGCCTCAGCTACTAAAATACGCCAACCCTGCCCTCCCACTTCTGAGTCGTGGTGACATCAGAAAACAAATGAGAATCCCCCTTCCCTTCACCGAGACCTTTCTCCCTCCACCAACCTTGGTAAATATCTTCGCCTCGGAAGTTTTAAAATTAGCAACATGCTTATTCACATTCTGAGAATTGTTCCAGATGGATGACTGCTTCTCAGGATGGTTCCCCAACCAGCCAACCCTCATTACTAGTATCAGTTCCCAAACAGCTTATTTTGGATCCACTGAGGACGAAACATCCTTGGAAGATGCACTGCTGATACCATCAACTCTTTAAGATCATTTTGTGTGCTCATTCAGTCGTATCCAACTCTGTGACCCCCATGGACTATAACCCGCCAGGCTCCTCTGTCCATGGAATTTTCTAGGCAAGAATACTGGAGTGGGGTGCCATTTCCTACTCCAGGAGGTCTTCCCAACCCAGGGATCAAACCTAAGTCTCCTATGTCTCTTGCATTGGCAGGTGGATTCTTTACCACCTGGGAAGCCCAGAACCATTTACTTGACCCTTTTTCTTTAGCACAAGAAAGTCTTAGTCCAATATTAATACACGTGTGTGGAAGAATGCCAGACTCAGAGCGACAGTCATAAATTGAGCCTGGAGAGAGTATTGTTTGCTTTTCTAACATGTTTTTCTTCTTTCCAGTGCACATCAGCCTCGTGTTTGGTATTTCGTATGTTGCGCCTGGTAAGAGATTTTCTTGACTTAACAAAATTTTGTCTAAGGGTGTGAGTGGGGGAGCAACCATTTAGAAGTCAAAAAATGTGGGAAATTGGATTTCTGAGTCCAAATCTGTTGCCATTTTGTTTGAATCTTTTTCCTCAAATACTTTCTCTGTAGAAGGAGAATTTAGCCAATTCTGATTTTCACATTTGTCTCATAAAACTATTACAGGAAATTAACACTAGAGTTAATTTTTAAACCCCTTAAAGGAATTGTTCTTGTGGTTGTTGTTTATTAGCTCAGTCGTTCGATTCTTTTGTGACCCCATGGACTGTAGCCCACCAGACTCTTCTGTGTATGGGATTCTCCAGGCAAGAATACTGGAGTGGGTTGCCACTTCTCCCCCAGGGATCTTCCCGACCCAGGGATTGAACCAGGGTTTCCTACGTTGGCAGGTGGGTTCTTTCCCATTGAGCCACCAGGGAAGCCCCTTAAAAATATATCCAGCTCTCAATATTCTCACTAATAGAAGAATGAGGAGACTGTGCCAAACAAAAAAATCTTCCAGAAATCATTTCTCTTTAATTTACAATTTTCCACCTGTTACCTGGTACCTGGTACCAGATAAGAGAAAATACATTTTTTTAAACTAAATTTCTTGTCTACATATAAACCTTCCCACAAAACTTCGCTATGGGTTAAATATGTATCCAGCCTTGTGATGAGCACTGGGGGATGAAGACTTAGCAACCAAGAGGTAAAGGTCCTAACCACAGGAAACTAAGATGCTCTTTTAAATTTTAACCATATAAGGCAGAGTTGACAAATGTAACTGTAAGGTTTCCTTTGCCACTGCCACATCCCAGCTGAGTTGCATAACTCAACTTCTCAATTTCACAGTCTGTGAAATGGGTCTGTGAGTCAAATCTACTCCAGCATAGGCATGGGGATGAAATGCCTGGAAAGATCCAATCTGGGCACACAGTCTTCACCTCCCCTGTGTGATGGGGAACAAGCACAGTGGGAAATTCATGGGAAGGAAAGCTTGCCATGGGCTGAGCTATGTAGGGGGGACCAGAGGAGGGGTTGAGGATTGACTTGAGAGCATGAGGTAGCCCGGGATAACATAGATCATTTTGATCCAAATTGCTGCTGCGAGCCTGTGATAATTGGGTGAGCCCAAATTCTGGTTTCCCTTGTAGCTCAGTGAGTAAAGAATCTGCCTGCAATGCAAGAGTCCCAGGTTCGATCCCTGGATTGGGAAGATCCCTTGGAGAAGGAAATGGCAACCCACTCCAAATGCCTGGAGAATCCCATGGACAGAGGAGCCTGGTGGGCTACAGTCCATGGGTTGCAAGAGTCGGATATGAATTAACCACTTAAAGCACTACCACCAAATTCTCTTTACACGGTGCTGAGTTCCTGTATATTACTTGTATTAGCTCATTTCTAGTGTTCAACAAAACCATTTCCTTTGGGTTTCCAAGATCCCAGCCCTCTTAGAGGGGCTTCTCTGCTAGAAATGTGGGAGTTCAGATCCCAAGGGACAGTTTGAACCATGGCCAAGATAACAACACTGAGTTCCAGATTTCAATCTTTTTTTTTTTTTTTTTAACTTCTGTTCCCTTTAGTTCTTTCAGATGAACATTGCACTTTAAAGATGAGATTCCGAAATTTCCAGTCAGTCTTATCATGGGAATTAAAAAACCATTCAATTGTACCAACTCACTATACATTATGGTACACAATCATGAGGTAGGTTTGACATTCTGTTTTTCTCTTGCTAATTTATATCATGTTCCTATTATGTGGAGAGTAGGGAAGAGGTGACCTTACTTGTCATAGAGCTTTTCTCTCTCTCTCCCCCTCACTCAGCCCCTCTCAGTCTCAGTGTTTTATTCAGAGCTTTAAAAGTCCAAGACAAAAGACTCCTCCATTTTTAATTGCACTGAATGCCTGAACACCCCAAAGTTATTTTTGACACACTTGTACTTAGAGAACCAATGCCAATTTCTACAGTCAAAGCCTCAGATGCAAAATAATTATCGTCATTATTCACAATCACTTCCCTAGTTCAGTAAGTCTGGGCATTGAAAGTGCTGCATCGTTCTGAGGACAGAAGTCCAAAGACCTGCTGACCATATTGATAGGTTATATTTACTCCTCTCTACTCAGGGAGGCACACGGGACATCAGAAACCCACCTGGTCCCGACGAGGACAGGCCCAGGTCCAAAGTCTGGCTCGGTCACTAACCAGCTATGGCCCTCGGCACAGAGCTCAGCCTCCTTGTGCCGATCCTCCTGCTCAGGGGTGGCTGCAGGGAGTCATGCCTAATGGACGGTGTCCTCTTCGGCTCTCTTATTCCCACATCCAACAATCACACTCCTAAGCCTTACTTTGGTCCAGTTGCCCCTCGGAGTGTCCTTAGTTGGCTGTTCATCTTATTGCTCTTACTGCTGCTATCTGACCTGCTGAAGGACCTCTGGTGGGTGTCTCTTAGTTGTTGGTGTTCAGTCGCTAGGTCATGTCTGACTCTGCCACCCCACGGATTGCCACATGCCAGGCTTTCCTGTCCTTCACTATCTTCTGGAGTTTGCTCGAGTCCTTTGAGTCCGGGATGCTATCTAACCATCTCATCCTCTGCCGCCCTCTTCTCCCTCAATCTTTGCCAGCATCAAGGTCTTTTCCAACGAGTTGGCTCCTCGCATCAGGTGACCTTAGTCCTTTCAATGAATATTCAGGGTTGGTTTCCTTTAGGATTGGGTTTCTCTTTGTTACCTGCTAACACTGTAAGTTTCTCCCTGCCTTAGGCAGTCACGTGTATCATCCACCTGCCTTTCTGAAGCTCAAGAGAGCAGATGTCTGTGTTGGTCCCATATAGGCTGACTTAGGACCAGACCGTGACATCCTCAATCTGAGAAAGAAGGAGTCTCAGGGAGGGGCAGTCATGATTGTCCTGTAGAATTAAAGAGATCTGGGGCCTCTTCCATGAACACCCAACATTTGCTAATTCATTCACCCAGCAAATATTTACTGAGCACCTACCACATGCCAGGGGTAACACTCGGAACCCAGATCCCTGTTTTCTTGGGGCAGACATTCCAAAAGTAGGTAGAGGTCTCAGTCAGCAAAGATATAACAAGCCAGGTGGGGGCAAGTGGTATGAAGAAAGATAAAGACAGGAAAGAGGGATCAAGAGAGAGAGGTAAGGTGTTCCACTTGAAATAAGGGGGTGAGAGCCGGTGACAACATGGAGATACTTCCCTTTGCTGTCCGCCTGAAACTGTCACAGCATTGTTAATCAGCTGTGCTCCCATACAAAATAAAATGTTTAAAATTTCAAAATTAAAGGAAAGAAAACCCACAAGGGACCTTTGAGAGCAGAGCCACAAAGGAACATGCAATCGGGGCTTCGGGTTAATGGACCCTCATCACATACAGGCTAACACTTTCTTTGACCATCTCTTTGCCTTTCAAAGTAAACGAGAAGATATGAAGGTCGTCAAGGACTGTATAAACGTCACAAGATCGTTTTGTGACCTCACAGACGTGTGGGTAAACACGACGGACATGTACATCCCCCAGGTGGTTGGATTCAGAGAGAACGCAAAGCTGGTCATTTGTATGGGCTCTTTCTTCCTGGCGCCAGACAGTGAGTTTGTCTTGTTTATTACCTTCATCATCATCGCTAAGCACATCGTTACTTGCTTTGCCATAAAGCAAGAAGTTCTGTAAAGGTGTTTTAGACGCAGGGCTGGTTTCACCTCCCAGCCCTGCTACCTCCTATCTCTGTCACCCTGGAGTGGTTACTTGGCTTCTCTGAGCCTCCATTTTCTTCTCCAAAAAAGTGGAATGATAACCTGTTCTTTGACAATAAGGGCTCTCTGTGCCTGTATAAAGCCGTCACTCAGGCAGGAGCAGCTGCTACGTGTTTTTGAAGCTATTATTCATTAAAGTATAGTTGATTTAGAATGCTGTGTTCACTTCTGATATACAGTAGCTGCTACTTTTTGCTTTGTTTCACAGCCTGACAGGAAGTGTGGAACAGGGTTCAGAAAGGCCTGTGTCTGAGCTGTCATAACTTTGGGGGTCTGTGTTTTCCTTAATACTGCAGCCCCTCCCCCAGATCAGATCCCAGTAGCGCTGGCATGTGTGAGCACCCAGGTGTGTGTGCACACGGGGCCCAGAGAGAGAAGCCTGGATGCCAGGAGTAGGCGTGCCCGCTCTTCCTTTCCCTACCGTGGGAGGCGGCTCCTTCTGGCCTTTGTGTTAACAGCTCCGGAGCAGCTGGCAGTGGCTGTCTGCCAGACTCCATCACATCTCTGGTATCCTGATCTTGCAGAGGGCTTTGCAGGCAGCTCAGTGGTAAAGCATCTGCCTGCCAAGCAGGAGACATGGGTTTGATCCCTGGCTTGGGAAGATCCCCTGGGGAAGGAAATGGCAGCCCACTCCCGTATTCTTGCCTGGAGAATCCCATGGGCAGAGGAGCCTGGTGGGCTACAGTCCATGGGGTTCCAAAGAGTCAGACGTGCCTGAGTGACTCAGCAGCAAAAGGAGCCATGTTAAAGGCTGTGTGGGTGTGCACGCACACTCATCTGTGCTTCCAAAGTGATGATAGCTGAATCCCATGGAGCAAACTTGGATACTTAGAGATTCTCGGAATTGTGGGACTGCGTGTTTGTGTACGTGTCCTCGTAGAAAAGAAAGAAAGCCCAACTTATAGAACATGGTACTCAGACTACTCAGACCATTGAAGAATGTATATTAACACAGTTATGAGATATCTTTTTTCAAGACTCAAATGGTAAATATAAAAAGTAAGTAAATACCCAGACTTAGAAGAAATGCAGAGAATATAGCTTGACACAGTCTTTCCGAAGGTATTTGGCAGTATGTGTTGAAAACCTTAACCTGGGCTTGCTCTAATCCCAAATTCCTCCAAGAATTTGTCCTAAAGAAATGATTACAGTCAAATGCAAAGACTGAGCTCTGTTAATACTCACTGATATGCAGATTCCATTCAGAAAAATTAGAGCCAATCTAACTGTTTAAAAGAGTGAATCAATCTTTTGAAGACTGAGAAAAAAACTTCACCCTTTTTGAGCCATATATGGTCTCTGTCACATAGCCTTAATTCATTCACAACCCTTTCAAAAATAAAAACCATTCTCAACTTTCAGGCTGTGCAAAATCTAACCCACAGGCCCTAGTTTGCCAGCTCATAGGCAAACATGCATTTAATATGTTTATGAAATAAGTGAAAATATACACCATGTAAAACAGTATGATTTAATTTTAGTTTCGGTACATGTGTACACTAGTTCGGTTTTATATGTGTGCGTGTATTTATCCACATACTGCATACACAAAAGAGGATTAACCGCATTCAAAGACAATTGCCTGTCCGTATTTTCTGATATTTCTGCAATGGCTATGTATTGTTATTATATTATTATTAGATGAGAAGTCATTTTTCACTCTTATGTTTCGAATACAACCTGAAAATTGTGAAATACTTTCACCCCAAAATCTGTCCTCCATCTCTTGTGGTAATAGTAAACAAATCACTTCACTTTTACTGTTCTCAGTTTTTCACCAAATAAAATATGCATATATATAACCCATGCCTCGAGGGCCACAGGAAATCAAAAAGAGAGCTGTAAAGAGGTATGGTTGTATCAGGACAATGGTTATCATTACGGTTATGCTATTTATTGATCAACCTTGGGGTTTATTTCATTTTCTAAACAGAGCCTTTGGACCCACCAGAGTTTGAGATTGTTGGTTTTACAAACCACATCAGTGTGAATGTGAAATTTCAATTCGACAGTCCCGGGATACTAAGTGAAGAATTACAGTTTTACTTAGCATTTATTGAAGAGCATGCAGGGAACAGTGTTAAGAGGGTAAGTGGTCAAAACAGTTCTGACTTGGCAATGAATACATTGCTAATTTGTCCAATGTGTCCATTGCTAATTTGTCGAATGTCCATTGCTAATTTGTCCACAGTGTGGATGATTTGGACAATCAAAACCGAAGGGTCTGGGCTTCATTGCTTTTGAGTTCAGGAAAGACGTCTCCAGGGTTTTCTATAAAGGGGAGTAGGGAGATGCTATGATAGCTGGAAGGGGAAGTGGGGTCTATGGAGGGACTTTTTAGATGGAAGAAATGACAGCAAGTCCCTATGCGGAGGGAATGTTCCAGGTGGTAAGGGGAGTGGGGGAGGGGAGTGATGTTCTGGAGATGAGTGGGCAGACTGTCATGACCTTGGGCAGGGGTTGACCTTGGCTCTGAGCAGGAACTACCCATCTGAGTCATAGTGGGGGAGGCGGAGTCCACGGCCACCAAGGGGGAAGGAGCTTCCAGTGAAACAGGAAGCAAGCGTTGCAGACTGCAGATCACATGATGACCACAAAGAACATCCCATGTGTGGGACCCAGAGTTCTGGTGCCCAGCTACGCTTTGGTGGTTTCCCTTCCAGGCCAGAGCACTCCCACCAGGGCACTTCTGCTCCGTCCCGCCATGCATGACCTTTAAGTTTATTGCGGGGTGGGGTGAGAAAAAAAAATTCCTCTTCCTTCCAAATAGAAACTTGCAGAAAAATATTATAGAATGCTGTATTTGAGCTGGTGGAAAGCTTCATTTATTAAACCTTTGGTAAGAATGTACTTTAAAGACTATAAACCATTCTACAAAAGTTATTTTTCATGAAAGAACCTCTTCAGATCATCTCTTTAATTCCAAAATGGAACAGAAGTAGCCAGGGAAGAAGAGGCAAGGTGTTTTTAGGGAAAGGACAGGGAAATTAGACCTCAGCTTCAGTTCTGCCACAGAACTGTGTGGCCTTGAGGAGGTTACTAAACCACTCTGAGCTACAGTTTCCTCATCTGGAGAACGGGAATAATGCCTACTTTTCAGACTCTTTTGATAATCAGATGAATTAATATATATGAAAGCAGTTTCTGAAGTGTAGATTCATATCATTAATGAAGTAGGATAATCTTATTTTCTGATTTTTGCAAGGTGATCTTGAGTAACATCACCTTACAAAAATGACATCCTGGAGACCTTTATTCCTCATTGGGTCTTTTTCTCCTCATTTGTCAAAGGAAGTTGCTAGACTAGATTTCATGGTTAAAGATGTGTGTGTTTATACATGTGCATGTAATTTTGAATAAATCATTTGCCTGAGTAACTTATAAATAACTTTTTCTTGCCAAGCCTATGATATTTCTATCTGTGTTTTTAAGATTTGAAGACCAATTCTCAAAGACTCTCTTAGGGCTTGCCTCTAAACGAAATTCTCACTTAATGTCTTACTGATGTTTTTTTCTCTTTTGCACATTTTTACAGCATCAACCCCAAATAACTGGAAACATCACCAAAAATTTCAATTATGTCATCGACAAGTTAATTCCAAACACAAACTACTGTATATCCGTTTATTTTGAGCCTAAAGATCCAAGAAAAATAAACAGATCTCCCTTAAAATGTACCCTCTTTCGACCCAGACGAGAATCAGGTATGACAGTTTTTGAAAATTCATGGTTTGCTTAATCTGAAAATCGCGAAGCACTAATGATATTTCATCCGACAAGGCACATCACAGAGATGTCTTCTGTTGGTCAGACTCTACCATGTGGTAGAGCTGCTTTTATGTTGCCATCCCATGGGGACAGTCAGGTAACTTCCACTTCAGGAGGCTAAAGTGGAAATGATTTATTTCTGGGGCAGGATCGGGTTCAGTTCTGTGTGGCCTTGGTTTGGCCGTTATTCAAGTCAAGTGTTGGAGGAGGCTTGGTTCCTGAAGCAACTGCCTGCAGAGGTGCCAAAGGGTAGGACGACAGTCGCAGTGAGGTCCACAGACATGGCCTGGCTCTCCAGAAGGTTGGCTGTAACTCATGGATGAAAATGGAACTTGCCAGTGTGGATGAGCTGGTCACGGATGAAGGCTGAAAGCCCTTCTGTGGCCAAGGTGTCAAAACAGCATACAACGTCCTCCCCGAACCTTCCTTCGAATGGAGGAATTTGCAGGAAGGACAGTCAGCCTTAGGAACATCCACTGCTCATTATTTTCTCAGGAAGCCAATTGTTTTGCCCAGAGTGAAAATCTATGAAAATCTCCCCCAAAGAAGCCTTTCTGAATTTCCCAATCCCAGTGAGAGTTTCTTTAGTGCTCTGATTTACCAGAGTCAAAATAAGATGAGATTTAGAAGGGAGTGACTGTAAGTGTGATGGCTTCTTTGCGGATGAAGTGAGCTCCACTAATTAGCAGCTGACATGTCAAGTTGCCTGGTGTTTGCTATAACTCCAGGCAGTGTGAGTTTATTCACCAGTGTTACTCAGAATCAAATGATACACAGATCAATTTTAAAGGAAAAACTATTTCACAGCTTTAACTTAAATCATGTTTATAATGTCAGTTACATATGGGTAAAACTTTGCCCATATTTAACTCAACATTAAAAAAACTAAGATCGTGGCATCCAGTCCCATCACTTTATGGTAAATAGGTGGGGAAACAGTGGAAACAGTGACAGACTTTACTTTCTTGGGCTCCAAAATCACTGTGGATGGTGACTGCAGCCATGAAATTAAAAGATGCTTGCTCCTTGAAAGAAAAGCTATGACCAACCTAGCAGCTGACAGAGGTCCGTATAGTCAAAGCTGTGGTTTCTCCAGTAGTCATGTACGGATATGACAGTTGGACCACTAAGAAGACTGAATGCTGAAGAATTGATGCTTTCAAATTATGGTGCTGGAGAAGACTCTTGAGAGTCCCTTGGACAGCAAAGGGGTCAAACCAGTCAATCCTAAAGGAAATCAACCCTGAATATTCATTGGAAGGACTGGTGCTGAAACGGAAGCTCCGATCCTTTGGCCACCTGATTTGAAGAGCCAACTCATTGGAAAAGACCTTGATGCTGGGAAAGATTGAGGGAAAGAGAAGGGGACAATAGAGGATGAGATGGTTGGATGGCATCCAACTATTGGACATGAGTTTGAGCAGACTCTGGGAGACAGTGAGTGAAGGACAGGGAAGTCTGGCGTGCCATAGTTCATGAGGTCGCAAAGAGTTGGACATGACTTAGCAACTGAACAAACCTAAAACTGCATATAGTCTCTTCATGCCTATGGCTCTTATAAAAACGTAAACCCAAAATGAATGAACATAATTTGCGTCCTAACACCAATTCCTGGTATATTATAAAAGATTATAACTCAGGAACAGGCAGAAGGAAGAGATACACGGGGCAAAACAATAGGCTTCCTGAGAAAATAATGAGCAGTGGATGTTCATATCCGTTGACATTTGGAAAGATCCCCCGGCAACCAACCCTGTGATGTAGAGGGTTGGAACTATCAGCCCCACCCCTTGACTTCTGGGGAGGAGAGAAGGGCTAGAGGTTGAAGTGACCACCAGTGGCCAAGAATTTAATTGGTCATGTCTATATAACGAGTCCTTCTTAAAAACCATAAATGATGGGGTTTGGAGAACTCCCAAGTTGGTGAACATACTGAGATGCTGGGAGGATGGCATGCCCAGAGACGGCACAGAAGTCCAAGCTCCATCCCGCATACCTGGCCCTGTGTATCTCTTCCTTCTGCCTGTTCCTGAGTTATAATCTTTTATAATATACCAGGAATCTAGGGAGTAAACTGTTTTCATGAGTTCTGTGAGCCATTCTAGCAAATCATCAAAGCCCATAGATAGCCCTGTGGGTTCTGCACTAACTCCTGGTACTATCAGAAACGAGTCGAATCTCTGGACACCTAGTTGATGTTGAGAATTGGTGTTAGGACACAAATTATGTTCATTCATTTTGGGTTTCACATAAACCAAGTGAAGTTCAGAGGGGCTTGTTCTGAATAACAAAAAAAGCTCCTTTCACTTTCTTTGCTCTTATTATTTAGGAATTTCTAAGGGTTTCAGACTTGAGGACAAAGACCAAATATGTACTTCTTATTATAAATCAGAGTGTCACAGCAATAAAAACTCAGATTAGAAATAGGACTTGACGGACCGTGGTTGGCTGAAACTCAGTCTGCCCTTAGGTGAACCTGCTCCTGCTGCTGCTGCTAAGTCGCTTCAGTCGTGTCCGACCCTGTATGACCCCATAGACGGCAGCCCACCAGGCTCTGCCATCCCTGGGATTCTCCAGGCAAGAACACTGGAGTGGGTTGCCATTTCCTTCTCCAATGCATGAATGTGAAAAATGAAAGTGAAGTCGCTCAGTCGTGCCTGACTCTTAGCAACCCCATGGACTGCAGCCTACCAGGCTCCTCCATCCATGGGATTTTCCAGGCAAGAGGACTGGAGTGGGGTGCCACTGCCTGACCAAAGGCACTGGAAGGTGATGTCCTTGCTCTGTGGTGACTCAGTGTCTCCCCTGACTCTTCCCTGTTTCACCTGCTAAGAATGGTCATATGGCAACATGCTGGCCCATTGCTTCATGCTTCCGTGGTAGGAACACATCACTTTGTATACTTCAGCGTCTGTTCTTTTATCATTACATGAGACAGTTAAGGTACAGGTATGCCTCGCTATCCAAATATTTCATGCCACAATTCTTGTCTGAAACTTCAGGAACCAAGTAGGTTCAGATCATGTGACCCCTCTCACTGTGTAAACTGGCCATGTGAGCCACCCTCAACTAGCTAAACCCAGGGACCAGGTAGGTTTGGATGGTGGGGGATCCTTAAAGGATGAGCTAGAACCAGAGTTAAGTTACTGGGATATCAGTGGTAAAACACTGATATCTTAAAGCAGTATTGATAAAGGGGGATTTATTCCAGAGAAATGGAGAAATGCCTCCCTCTTGTCAAATCTTAAACTAATCAGCTGACTTCTTTTCAGTAAGTTCCCCAGGGAAAGGTGTCCTCATCCATTTGACAAATGTTTATTGGGGCCCACTATGGGCCAGATACTCTTCTAGATACTGGGGATACAGCAGTGAATAAAACAGATAAAAATTCCTTAGTTTATAGAGTTTACATTGGGAGACAAAAGAACAAGATTCAAAAAAATAAAATATGTATTGTGTTAAGGGATGGTTAAGTATAATACTATAATACTCTGGAGAAAAATTAAGCAGAAAGGGCAGGGGAGGGGTAATGTCTGGTAAAGGATGGTCAGTTCAGTCAGTCAGTTCAGTCACTCAGTCGTGTCCGACTCTTTGCAACCCCATGAATCGCAGCACACCAGGCCTCCCTGTCCATCACCAACTC
The DNA here is from genome assembly GCF_055505025.1 of Bos grunniens. Taxonomy (NCBI): domain Eukaryota; kingdom Metazoa; phylum Chordata; class Mammalia; order Artiodactyla; family Bovidae; genus Bos; species Bos grunniens. Next base: position 155,137,769 of record NC_141165.1, read on the forward strand.
CTGGAGTTCACCCAAACCTATGTCCATCGAGTCGGTGATGTCGTCCCCTTCTCCTCCTGCCCCCAATCCCTCCCAGCATCAGGGTCTTTTCCAATGAGTCAACTCTTCGCATCAGGTGGCCAAAGTATTGGAGTTTCAGCTTTAGCATCAGTCCTTCCAATGAACACCCAGGACTGATCTCCTTTAGGATGGACTGGTTGGATCTCCTTGCAGTCCAAGGGACTCTCAAGAGTCTTCTCCAACACCACAGTTCAAAAGCATCAATTCTTCGGCACTCAGCTTTCTTCACAGCCCAACTCTCACATCCATACATGACCACTGGAAAAACCATAGCCTTATTAAGTTAAATAAGCAGGGTGACAATATACAGCCTTGACATACTTCTTTTCCTATTTGGAACCAGTCCTAACTGGTTCTAACCAGTTAGATTAGCCCATGTCCAGTTCTAACTGCTGCTTCTTGACCTGCATACAGATTTCTCAAGAGGTAGATCAGGTGGTCTGGTATTCCCAGCTCTTTCATAATTTTCCACAGTTTATTGTGACCCACACAGTCAAAGGCTTTGGCATAGTCAATAAAGCAGAAATAGATGTTTTTCTGGAACTCTCTTGCTTTTTTGATGATCCGTCAGATGTTGGCAATTTGATCTCTGGTTCCTCTGCCTTTTCTAAAACCAGCTTGAACATCTGGTAGGTCTCTTTAACTTGAATATATGTATATAAAATTTGACTGCATTGAGTCTTAGTTGCAGTGCATGGTTGCCCCATGGCATGTAGAATCTTCCCAGACCAGGGACTGAGTCTACATCCCCTGCATGGCAAGGCAGATTCTTTACCACTGGACCACCAGGGAAGCCCCAGGTCTCTTTTAAATAGGGTGGTGTCATGTTTACATTCCCTGGAAGCAGAGCCAAAATAGAAATTCTAGTTCAAGGGACTCAGAGCGGTGGGACCCACGGGTCAAGATCCCATGACATCATATTGCTCCTCCAAAGAAACCACGTAGGTTCACAGAATCCTCTTCAGGAATGTAAGCTCTATACATGTAAGGATTTTGTATTATAAAGGTGTGCCTTTATGACTAGATCTGATTCTATAGCTGCCATTGATATGACACATCTTCATTCTTTTTTTTTAATTTTTATTGGAATATAGTTGATTTGTAATATTACTCTAGTTTCAAGTATACAGCAAAGTGAATCGATTATACATATGTATATATACACTGTTTTTCAGATTCGTTCCCCGTATAGGTCACTACAGAGTATTGAGAAGAGTTCCCTGTGCATTATAGTAGGTCTTTATTAGTTAGCTACGTTATATATAGTAATGTGTATATGTCGATCCCAGTTTATCCCTCTCCCACTTCCCCCTTGAACCATAAGTTTGTTTTTTACGTCTGTGAATCTATTCTGTTCTGTGAATAAGTTTTATTTGCACTATTTTTTTAGATTCCACATATAAGCGATATCATATATTTGTCTTTTTCTATATGACTTACTTCACTCAGTATGACAATCTCTAGGTCCATCTGTGTTGCTACAAATGACATTATTTCATCCTTTTTTATGGCTTGGTAATATTCCATTGTATATATGTACACAGTCTTCTTTATCCATTCCTCGGTGGATGGACATTTAGGTTGCACCATGTCCTGGTGATTGTAAATAGTGCTGAAGTGAACACTGGCGCATATATCTCTGTATACATGCCCAGGAGTGGGACTGTTGGATCATATAGTACCTCTATTTTTAGTTTTGTAAGGAACCTCCATACTGTTCTCCTTAAGTTTGTACCAGTCTGCATTCTCACCTGCAGTGTAGGATGGTTCCCTTCTCTCCACACCCTCTGCAGCATTTATTATTTGTAAATTTTCTTGATGACGGTCCATTCATTCTTGATGGGAATGAAAGGGGTTCATGAGTCTTCTGCCGTCTAAGGGCTCAGATCTTCACCGAGTTTCTTTCTGTCCATTCTTTAACCTTTTAAAAGACATTAGAAAGATATGAGCCATCTTTAGTTGTTTTTCTCCTGTATTGTTTTGCTTGAGGCTGTGGTTATAGGATTAATATTAATAAAAGATTTTCTGGATATCAAAGACAGCCTTAATTCTATAAGTACTGATTTCTTCTCAGCCTAGTTGGACTTACAGGAAAAAGCTGTTTACATTCAGAAAATTGAAATTTTTGAAAAGTTATTTTGACAAGAAGCTAAAGGAGAACTCATAACTGGACAAAACAAGATCTACCACACCCCAGTTCTGGGTTCTGGCATGGCCAGAGTCCAGCTTCCAAGTGACCCGATTGTCATCTTTAGACAAACTCCCTTTTTCAACTCCCTCTGGAGACCTGGCTAGTATGACTCAGAAACAGTTTTTTGTTTTTTCGTTTTTTTTTTTTTTTTTAATAATTTATATTTAAATGGTCACATGTGGCTAAACCACCACATTATTGGACAATGCAGTCATAAAGCATAATTATCAACTGGAAGAAATTTTACTTTTAGAAACTGAATTTTAACATTTTTTAAAAATGTATACTTGGATTACTTTCCATTCTTTGATATTAAACAGTAGATTTTCCAACTTTTGCCCCCATAATAAACTCTTCCACCACCAGATTAATATACATTTGTTCCCAACTGTGAGTGTTCAGTGGATCTACTTTTAAATAAAGCCATTTAATTTTTCATCAACAGAGTCATCAGAATCTGCTACAATAGGAGGAATAATTACTCTGTTTTTAATAACTGCTGTCTTCATAAGCACTGTAATGATACTGAAACGGATTGGCTATATATGCTTAAGAAATGATTTCCCCAAAGTTTTGGTATGTATTTTTTTTTCATTTCTACCTTTATTTTTCATTTTGACTTAAGAATTTTTATTATATACTTAAATATCTTCATAGAAGAAACCCTATTTTCTCAAAGCATCAAGGTGTTGTATCACTCTGGGTTCTTTACCATTCCTATAAACCTATATATTGCATTTTCTGCTTTCTTTTCATACTTTGTCCACATATGATTTTCCATCGTCACAGTGTTCCATTGTTATTAATGTCTCCTTTTTCCTTAATCATTTCTCAGCTGTCGGGCATTTGGATTGATTTCCTTTTCATTATTTCTTTTCCTTTCATTTCTTCGGCCATTAGGAGTAACACAATGAACATTTTAATACAGGTTGTCATTTTAGTTTGGATTACTTATGTGGAATATATACACAAAGTGAATATATCTTATATGAAAATATAAAGAACTGATTTATAATGCTAGTGTCAACATCATGGTGTACAGCTTTCTCCAAAGCTTTGCCTACATTGATTAATCTTTTTTTTTTCCTACTTGTACTCATTTATCATAGTATAACGGTCCCCCAGGGGTCTCTTATGTGTGTCCTTCGTAAGTGGAACCAGCCACTTGGTCTTGTGTTTTCTCTGTGTTTCATGAGGCATATTCTTCCTGCTCAGAATCTTTGGCACTCAACCAAGTCTAGGTACTGATCTTACATATTTCTAACACCTCCTCACATGTTTTGATTCAACCACTTTGCCCATCATTTTTCATTTTCCCTGTCCTGTCACTTTCCTTCTGCATTAGAAGATATTCAGATAGTTCCTTCTACATTAGAAGATATTCTATGTTTGAACTCATTCACCTTCTATTTTTTAAATAGCCACAAATAAATCTCTCTCTACAGGTGGTAAAAGTATAGTCCTTTTTTTTTATTTTTTTGTTTCTTTAAATGTTTTTAATTGAAGTATAGTTTATTTGCAATGCTGTGTTCAAGCATTCAGAAACTGATTCAGTTTAATAATATATATATATAAGAATTTGAAAAAGAATATATATAATTTCTTTTTCAGATTCTTTTCCATTATAGCTTATTACAAGATATTGAATATAGCTCCCTGTGCTATACAATAAGTCCTTATTGTTTACCTACTTTTATACAGTAATGAAAAAGTAAAGTGAAAGTGTGAGTCGCTCAGTCATGTCTGACTCTTTGTGACCCCACGGACTATAGCCCATCAGGATTCTCTAAGTTCATTTGTATCATTTTTTTTTTCCGATTCCACAAATAAGTGATAGCGTATGATATCTGTCTTTCTCTCTGACTTAATATGTCTTTCTCCACTTAATATGATAGTCTCTAGGTCCATCCAAGTCCTTGCAACTGGCATTATTTCACTCTGTTATGACTGCTCTTCTCTTCTTTTTCTTGTTCTTGTTTGTTTAGGTTGAGTTGGGGGATGGACTGTTTGGGAGGAGGGGTGCTTGTGGAGTTTTTCATTATAATTAGTATTTGAACCTAGGTGGCATTTGGCTGTGGCTTACGAGAAGTAAATGGCTCTGTGTTGGATTTTATCCATACTGTGATCCCTGTCGTGGTTTTTTTTTTTTTTTTTTTTATCTATCAGTATAACTTAATCTTTTGTAGCTTTAACAGTATATCTTTTTGAGTTTTTTATGTTACTGTTCAGTTGCAGGCTTACTCTCAGCCTCCACTCCAACTCTTCTGTTGGCCATGTATAGCTGTGGCTTTGAGCTCTTAGATAAATCCCACTCCAACTGATGTTTCTCATGCAGCCTTGAGATATAAAAACCCCTAGCACTACACCCATCATGTCCTGGATAATTTTCTGCCTGAATTACCTAAACTCATTACTAACCCTTCTCCCAGGTCTCCCTGGGTTTTTCCTGTCCTTAAAATGAACCCAAATTATATGCCAATTATATTTATACCAGTTATTATGTTATCTCCAAGTAATGAAAGCAAGTATAGTTATCTTGTGTCTGTCTGCTATTTCTCCAGTAAAAAGTGTTGCTCTGTGTTTAAGTACAAACTCTAGGAACAGTAAAACAGAACACCCTAGGTCTAGTATGTTTGTGTATGTATGTCTAAACAAGAACAGAAGTTAAAAAATTTTAACTGTCTTTTCTTTTCTCCTCCTCTCCCCCCACCGCCTTCCCCCTTCTCTTCTTTTCCTCCTCCTACACCTCCTCTTTTGCATTTAACAAATATGTGTTGTGTATTTACTGTATATCCACATGTGCTGGGTGCTGGGGATCTAGAGGTGAATAAAACAAACAGAAAAGATGCCCTTATGGAGGTTAAAGTCTGAAAAATGGGGGCAGAGACAATGATCATTATTAGATGATATGACTGGCTAAGTAAGAAATTCAGAATCTAGGGATGAGGTATTAGGACTAATAAGTTGAGCCACATTAGCCACTTATTTAGACTAATAAGTTTGTTACACACAAAGTAATCAACATAAAAACGCTGCTTTTTATACCCTAGCAACAGTCACTTAAAAATAAATGTTTTTCTATTAAGTTGCTTTTCAACATCCAAGAAATTGAGTGCACAAGTCATAGCAAAAAACTGAATTTTCACAAACTCAACAAACCCACATAAGTCACATGCAGATCAAGAAAGAAAACATGACCAACCCCTTCCAGAAGTCTCTCTTCCACCTCTCAGTCACTGCCCACACCCAGGATAACCACTCTCTACACTCTAACAGCATAGATTAGTCTTACCTGGTTTTGACCTCAGAATCATACAGTTCAATGGAATCATGCAATTTAAGTGAAACCATACAGTTTTTAAAACGTCATTACAATAGTAATAAAAATATTTGTTAAAGTATTTAAGGAAGAAATCTAACAGAAGATGTCACAAGCCCATTGTGGAGAAAATTATCAAACCCTGTTGAAAGGCATTAACAAAGATCTAGTCAAATGGGGAGCCCAGAGACAGACTCACATATGTGGAAACAAGGTTAGGCTTAGGGTTTTGTAGGAATTGCTGTGGGGAAAGGATTGAGGTCAGTAAATGCTACCCATGTGGGGAAAAATGAAATCAGATTCCTACCTCACACTATACACAAACATCAGTTTCAGGCATATTAAAGACTGTAATATGAACAGCAAAACTATTAAAAGTTTTAGAAGGGCATATAGGAGTCATACTTAAAGATAAGGAAGATTCAGCAGAAACCATGGAGAAAGAAAATTGATATACCTTCTTAAATTAAGATGGAAATTTTCTTTCCATTAAATGTCATCATAACAAGAGTAAAACGTTAAGCCACAGACTAGGAGAAAATCCATGCAGCATAAACAATCAACAAATAATTAACATCTAGGTTCTATAAGTGCTCACTCAGTCGTGTTCAACGCTTTGTGGCCCCATGGACTATAGCCTGCCAGGCTCCTCTGTCCATGGAATTTTCCTGGCAAGAATACTGGAGCAGGTTACCATTTCCTACTCCAGGGGATCTTCCCAACCCAGGGATCGAATCCGCATCTCTTCTGTCTCTGGCACTGGCAGGCAGGTTCTTTACTACTAGGGCCACGTGGGAAGCCCAAGGTTATACAAACAGCCCCTATAAATAAATAAGAAAAATGATGAAACAACCCAATAGAACAATTCATCCTAAGGCTGTATCTGAATAGAGTCAGGGAAAAGTAGACTTGTCACATTGGGCAGCTTGACCAAGACAATGGAAAGGAGAAGGATGCTGATGATGATTCACGGTCTGCAAAGGGAATCTCACGACCACCCTCCTCACCATGACCCCACTGTAGCCGGTCTCCTTAGCCCACCTCACCTGTTGTATCTTGGAGGTGCTGGGTTAGAGCAACCTCCAGTCTCTCTGTTCCTTCTCAACTCTGACCCTTTAGGGGTCACCTGCATCTCTAAGGTCCTCCAGTCCAGGGACCTCTGACCCCAGTGGGATCAGCTCCCTAGAATCTCTCCTTACTCAGTTTCCTGACACCCATAAGAATGTCAGCAATCCGGAGGTGAAATCTATCCAGTTGAAATCTATCCATCTATCAAACTACTGACGGATAGATTCCCCTAACAAGCAAGAAGCAGCAAGGGGACAGCAGTGGGAAGGAGTGGGCCAGTCTCTACTGCAGGCAGCCTCCTAGTTTGAAACCCAGCCTCCACCACTGAGCGTTCCTTGCAACTTGGGCAAGTTTCTTAACCTCTCTGCATTGTAAAGTGGAGCAAGACTAGTAAGCCTACTTTATAGAGAAGTCGTGAGGATGAAATGAATTGTAACGTGTAGTTTACTAAAAGCAGTACTCCGCAAACAGTAAACCCTGTGTAACTGTCCGCTATTGTTGTAGTTGCTGTCATCATCCTCATGGCCACCTTTCCCATCTCTGTGCAGTTAGTTAACTCCATTAAGTTTAAGATGTCAAAAAGATAGAGAACAAACACTCAGGACTGATCATTCTCTCTCTCTTTTTTTGTTTTTCTTTAAAGAATTTTTATAAACTGTCAGTCTGGGTGTTTCCCGAGCTGCCCCCGTTGGAAAAAGTGGCTACCGTGGAAGTCATTCACGTCAACAGGAAGAAGAAAGTGTGGAATTATAATTATGACGATGAAAATGACATCGAAAATGAGGCAGCTCCCCACTTAAATTCAGGTGGTTACACCAAGCACGGACTAACGGGCAAGCTGTGTCCAACTTCCACCACTTCAGCCAGCTTGGAGGACTGCAGCTTGGAGGACTGTAGTGAGCCCAGTGCTAAGGAGCCGTATCTGCCTGAGCCCAAGGGGGACGCCGAGACCCCCATGGCACCAGGGCCCGGCCCCTGGCAGTCGGAAGGCACAAGTGGGGGCTACCAGACGAGAGGGACTCTGTGGCAGGACCCCACTTCCGAGGAGGACAGTGACTCCACAGAGGGGTCTGAGGGCAGAATCGTCTTCAACGTGAATTTGAACTCTGTGTGTGTGAGAGCCCTTGAGGATGACAAGGACTCAGAAGTCACTCTAATGTCCCCATCTTGTCCAGAAGAGACAGTCGAGCTGGAGGACCTCAACGAGACAGAATCAAGCGTTTTGGTGGCCAGTGAAGAAGGGACACAGCTGCCCTTCACCAACCCCTCTACGGAGTGCCCGAGGCCCCAAGATGCTCCTTCTGATAAAAGTGACACTTCCGAGTCAGATGTTGACATGGGGGATGGGTATATAGTAAGACAAGTGAATCTAAAAAAATTTAATTAACTTGGACACACGCTGCCTCCGGACTTCACCCCCCACCCCCAGCACCTGCACGTGCTCCTTTGGGGCCTCCGAGTGTTCTCCCTGGGGAGGAGTAGGACACTGGTGACATCATCTATGCAAATGCTCACTCTGGGGGGAGGGGAGGTGGGAAACAGAGCATTCAGCAATTATTCAGTGCACTGTTTACCTGTTCAAGGCAATTTGCCTTGATGGGGAAAATGCCCTGCCTGTTCCCTTTCCTGTCATGGATGTCTAATGATTCTGCATCATGTTTCCCAGAGTAAAGAACAAAGTTCCCTGTGGTTTTCAGGCGATGTTCCAGGGCCCTGTAAGATTTCTGGGAAATTATTAAATCGGGTCAGTGTGGAGTAGGGAGAGAAAAGGAAGACATTCAGCAGAGTTCATAGCAGGAGCAGTCAGCAGTGGTTTTTTTTTCCCCCCCCACAGGCTTGAGGAAAGACCAGAAAAGCCACAGAAAAAGAGAAGGGAGGGTGGGCAGTTAGAAAGCAAGGACACGCACGAGGAAACAGAAGCACATGCTCTGGGTTGGGATTGGAAAAAAGGAAGCCCCAACCAAGTCTGGGGCACCCCTAGATAATATTGTGTCGCCTACACTCTTGAGAATTCAACTCTCAGCCCTCCTCAATCTGAGTGAGGAAGACAGACACACACACACATAATAACTCTGGTGCCAGACAGGTGACTAATAGAGAAACATTTGCATAAGGGAGAGGGACAGGGTCTGTGTCATATTTTAAGATATAATTTTGTACAGTGGTTGGTAAAAAATAAAACATACTTTTTAATATAAACTTGGAAATGTTTCCACATTTGTTTCTTATTAGACAGGAGATATATGCAGCAGATGTGTAGTTCTGCTGGCATCTCTGGGTTACACAAAACTCCCTCTACTTCGTGGCCTCTGGGAGCCAAAGGAACCTTCTGCCTCCCTGAGCTCGTGTTCCTGTGGAATGTTCTAGCGACAGAAGTCAGCCAGTGTCTTACATCACCTAGTACTTACCCTGCTCTGGGTTTTCCAACCTCATCACTGCTACTAATGCATTGAAAAGGAGGAAATTAAGCCTTTGTCAGCAGTCTTGTGAGAGAAATGATTCTGGTCACGTTAATGACTTGGTTCTCTGTTGCCGCTTATCCCTGAGGGGAGAGGGGAGTTAAAGTAAAGAAGATCCTCTCAAGCTAGATTTGCTAATGGAATGCTTTAAAATCAGTTTATTTGTGGGGGAGAGGCGATCATAGAGACTGCAACTGTTCACTGGAGAAAATTTGGGGAATACGGTACAGTGTTAAGAAAAACCTGAGTCGTTGGGAAAGACCCTGATGCTGGGAAAGATTGAAGGCAGGAGGAGAAGGGGATGACAGAGGATGAGATGGTTGGATGGCATCATCGACTCGATGGACATGGGTTTGGGTGGACTCCAGGAGTTGGTGATGGACAGGGAGGCCTGGTGTACTGCGGCTCATGGGGTCACAAAGAGTCAGACACGATTGAGCGACTGAACTGAACTGAACTGAACACTATGTGAGTTAGCATTTACCTGGACAAAAACTAATATAACAGCAAGAAGGGAGGGAAAAATATATTTTAAAAAAAGAGAGACAGAGGATGAATTAGAATTAGCTCAAAATGAATTGCTGTATTTTCTGATAGACCTCTGTATTCCCAAATATTGAAGATCATTCCTCATCTTCTTTGAATAAAGTACAAAGCAGGAAAAACAGAAGAAAAAAAAAAAAAAAACCATCACCACCCTTAATCCCACCACCCAGATACCAACTCTGGGTTGGCTCTGTGTTAGTCTATCAGTCGTATCCGACTCTTTTGAGACCCTACGGACTGCAGCCCCCCAGGCTCCTCTGTCCACGGAATTCTCAAGGCAAGAATCCTGGAGTGGGTGGATGGCCATGCCCTTCGCCAAGGGGATCTTTCTGACCCAGGAAGCAAACCCGGGTCTCCTGCGTTGCAGGCACATTCTTTACTATATGGAGTGTATTCATTTAACTTGAGGGTTCCTTTCAAAGCATGCGTTTAATGTAATCGGGGACACTGCATGTACAGTTTCGCACCCTGTTTTACTAACGGTGTTTTCCACTCACCCGCAGGGGAAAAGTCCCCTTTCACCTCCTTTTCTGCCACAGTCAAGCGGCTGACAGCGGCCCCTGGAGCAGGGAGCGAGAGGCGGGGCCCAGACGGGGGCGGGCCCCGCAGGGCGGGGCCTCTGTCGCCCCGCCCCTCCCCCGGTTCCCGGAAGCAGCCTCGGAGTTGGCAGGCGGGCGCGCGTACGTGCGACCCCGGCGTAAGGGGTCGGGGGGTGTGCCCCGGTGCCTGGCGGCTGTCCGCGGGGCTCCCCCGCTTGAGCGCCCTCCTGGGTCCCGGCGCGACTATGGCGCGCAGCCTCCGGAGCTGGCTGGGCGGCTGCCTCCTGATGTCAGGTGAGGGGTCTGCGGGGAGGGGACGCCGGGTAGCCTCCGGGGCGTCGGCTCGACCCCCGGGGCTGCCCGCGCTGGGACCCCGTCTCGCCTGTGGCGCTGCGTCCCGACTGGAGGAAGTGAGCGCGGGAAGCGGGAGGCGTGGCTACGACGCCGGGCAGCGTTGACCCCCAAAGACAACCCCCCCGCCCTCCCCCGAGCACACCCCCAGAGGCGCACTCTAAGTTTAAGTTCCTGGGCGGGCTGTTAGGCCCAGCACTCCAAAGTCTGAATTCTGCCCCTCAACTCCTACAGCTCTAGGGCTTCTGAGTTCTAAATCCAGTGAAACCTTTCCTGTCCTGCTCCAAACTGTGTGTGTGTTAGTCACTCAGTCGTGTCCGACTCTTTGCGACCCCATAAACTGGGGCCCGCCAGGCTTCTCTAGCGGTTCATGGAATTCTCCAGGCAAGAATACTGGAGTGGGTTGCCATTCCCTCCTCCAGGGGATCTTCCCGACCCAGGGATTGAACCCTGGTCTCCTGCATCGCAGGCAGATTCTTTACCACTTGGGCTACAGGATAGTCCGCCAAACTGCCTGCCCAGGTTCAAATAACACTATGGATCCCTCCTTCCTTTCTGATGGATCTCTCATTCTCCGGCTTCCCTCCCACCTATATCAGGCTGTTTCTCCCTGGGATTCTCCACCTCTATCAGCCAAGTTCATACCCAGTTCTCTTCTCCCGTTCTCCTACACTACTACCTCTCCGGGGGCTACCAGCAGAACTTTGGCATTAAATACCAACTCTGGGCTTCCCTGGTGGCTCAGATGGTAAAGAATCTGCTTGCAATGCAGGAGATCCAGGTTCCTTCCCTGGGAGGGGAAGATCCCCTGGAGAATGAAATTGCAACCCACTCCAGTATTCTTACCTGGAGAATTCCTTGGACAAAGGAGCCTGGCCAGCTGCAGTCCATGGGGTGCCAAGGAGTCTTAACACTGTGGCGGGACTAACACTAACACTGGACTTCCCTGGTGGCTTGGTGATAAAGAATTTATCTTGCCAATGCAGGAGGTGTAGGTTTGATCCCTGGTTAGGGAAGATCCCCTGGAGTAGTAAATGGCAACCCACTCCGGTAATCTTGCCTGGGAAATCCCATGGTTAGAAGGAGCCTGGTGGGCTACAGTCCATGGGGTTGCAGAAGAGTCGGACACAACTTAGTGACTGAACAACAACAACATGGGCTCGTGACTTTCAAATTTCTATCTGTTGGTGCTAGTTGGGTGATGGTCCGGTGGCAGTTATTATACTCTTCTCTGTACTTCTGTGTATGTTTGGCATTTTCTGTTAAAAAGTTTAACAACTATTTCTATCTCTAGCTCAAATCTACCCTCTGTGCCCCAGGCTTATTCATCCAGCTGTCTCTGACATTCCTACTTATGTATCCTTCAGTATCTCAAACCTAATGCAAATCCTAAAATTGTTGTTTTTGTTCAGTTGTGTCTGACTCTTTGCAACCCCATGGACTGCAGCACACCAGGCTTCTCTTTCCTTTCCTTTGCTGTCTCCTGGAGTTTGCTCAAACTTATGTCTATTGAGTTGGTGATGCCACCCAACCATCTCATCCTCTGTCGTCCCCTTCTCCTGTCTTCAATCTTTCCCAGCATCAGGGTCTTTTCCGATGAGTCAGTTCCTTGCATCAGGCGGCCAAAGTATTGGAGCTTCAACTTCAGCAACAGTCCTCTCAGTGAATATTTGGTGGTGTTTGATTTCCACCCCCAGCCCCAGTCAGAGCATAAGGTGCTTAAGCAGGGAGTGGCTATTAACATCTACTTCTTCACACCAAATGTATCAGGAAGTCTAAAGTTTATACATCTGGAAATAGATTTAAAATCTACCCCCTCACACCTTTCTGTTGTTGTTTTAGTCACTCAGTCATGTCCTACTCTTTGGTGACCCCATGGACGGTAGCCCACCAGGCTCCTTCTGTCCATGGGATTTCCCAGGCAAGAATACTGGAGTGGATTGCCATTTCTTTCTCCAGGGGATCTTCTTGACCCAGGGATCAAACCCACGTTTCCTACATTGGCAGGTAGATTCCTTACCACTGAGCCACTTGGAAAGCCCTCACACCTTTCTGCCACCACCCAAATTCCAGGTCACCTCATCCATCCCCACGTCTCTATTGCTGTCCTCCCCTTAGCAATTTCTTCTCTTCAAATACCATCTCAGACTCCTCAGCACTGCTAAAGCGTGTCTCCCTCTCCCACAAGCCCATGTGAAGACTTTGAGCCAGAGTACATGACCTGAGTATTGGACATGGTTATTTTCTTGGGCAACTATTTTGAGAAAGAGAGTTGCCAACTTTTTTCCCTTTATGTTTACAGCATTAGGAATGGTTCCACCTCCTGAAAATGTCAGAATGAATTCAGTTAATTTCAAGAATATTCTACGATGGGAGTCACCTGCTTTTCCCAAGGGGAATCTGACGTTCACAGCTCAGTACCAAAGGCAAGTCTGGGCCGCTCTTGGCAGGAGGGCACCAAAGGATGGTGGCCTTGGCAGGGCTGGTCACTGGGCTGGACCAAGGAGAGAGCCTGACTGCTGTCACCCAAGTGACCATAACAGCCCAGGGAGAGCATTTCCCCTGGCCTTTTTCATTCTGTCCCAGAATTCTTGTGAAAGCTCTGTTCCCTGAAAACAGACAGTAAAATCCTTTCTCCTGTTTCTTGTGATGGTTCATGGTGTGACAGACATTTTAGCCTATAGATCGTGGGTGTCATCAGCCACCAAGGCAGCTTGCTGCAATGTGAACTTATCGGGCTTTTCACTGTTGATGTTTTTTAAGAGAAAAATGCCAATGATGAGACCATCTTCCAGTTATTAGAGTAGTATTGCTGAAAATGAGAGTGTTAGTTGCTTAGTTGTGGACAACTCTGTGCCACTCCATGGACTGTAGCCCACCAGGCTCCTCTGTCCATGGAATTCTCCAGGCAAGAATACTGGAGTGAATAACCATTCTCTTCTCCAGTGGATCTTGCCGACCCAGGAATCGAACCCAAGTTGCCTACATTGCAGCCAGATTCTTTACCGTCTGAGCCACCAGGGAGGCCCAGAGTAATATTGCTTAAAGCCAACAGTTTGTAAGTGGGAGCTATCCAAGAAAACCGAGGTATGCAAAGCAGGCAGGAAGCCCCTTGCTAGCTTACCACTCACACGCCTAGGTTATAAACTGCATACCTCAGTGCTGGGAGGTACAGATCATTTGCATAGTGGGTGCTCAGCTACTCTGAGGTGGTGTCCCGAAACTGAATTGTAAGAGAGCTGCTGGCTGTTGAAAGCTGTCTCCTCTGAAGACAGCAGAGGCTTAAGAAGAAAGGGTGAGTGTGACCTCAGTGATGTTCCGAGCTCCCAGGACCTGCCCTCCCTGTCAGTTTCTCCCTGTGCCGGGCCTGCCACCATATGTCACAGGCTGGGCTGCAGGTGACGCATCTTTGTGACGGGTGCAAAACAGCAACAGGAGGCCAAAGGGCAGTGAGCCGCACACCTGCTTCCTGTGTGGCTCAGAAACAGATAAAGGCAGATACACGCCCTCAGTGAGCTGGGAGGGGGTGCAGACACCCTCCGTGAGCCGGGAGAGATGCAAGTCTCAGATGCTTTGATCCTACACTCCTCGTTTTACCACCATATCCAGAGCTTGCTGAGTCAAAGAAGAAGGAGAAATATAAATAAGATCACCTTTGTTTACACTTTTTTTTTTTAACTTTTTAGTTCAAAATAATTCCCAAGTAATAAAACATTTCAAAATATCAAGTATAATGCAGAAAACTTCCAAATAGCCTATATCCACATTCACCAGTTTTTAAGGTCTGCCATAGTGTCTCTAGCAGAGACATTACTTTGCCAACAAAGGTCCGTCTAGTCAAGGCTATGGTCTTTCCAGTGGTCATGTATGGAAGTGAGAGTTGGACTGTGAAGAAAGCTGAGCGCCAAAGAATTGATGCTTTTGAACTGTGGTGTTGGAGAAGACTCTTGAGAGTCCCTTGGACTGCAAGGAGATCCAACCAGTCCATTCTGAAGGAGATCAGCCCTGGGATTTCTTTGGAAGGAATGATGCTAAAGCTGAAACTCCAGGACTTTGGCCACCTCATGCGAAGAGTTGACTCATTGGAAAAGACTGATGCTGGGAGGGGTTGGGGGCAGGAGGAGAAGGGGACGACAGAGGATGAGATGGCTGGATGGCATCACCGACTCGATGGACATGAATCTGAGTGAACTCCGGGAGTTGGTGATGGACAGGGAGGCCTGGCGTGCTGTGATTCATGGGGTCGCAAAGAGTCGGACATGACTGAGCGACTGAACTGAACTGAACTGATAGTGCCTCTGTCCTACATAATGCCTTCTGCCCCTTGATATGTCATTGTGTGTTTCATAAGAGCAAGGATAACCTTTTACATTACTGCAGCAGCAGCATCAAGATTTGGCAGTTTCGCCAGTGGTGCTGTCCTGGCATCTCAGTCCATATTCCAGTTTTGTCAGTCTCCCCGAGGACTTAAGATGGGTCAGCCGGAGACTTAATTTTTTTCCCATGCTGTGTATTTTCTAGCCTTGATTGGTTAATTTCATCTCTGTGTTTTCTCCACTCTGTCTTGATAGCTCTGGGAGTTTCGTTGTGGAAAATTAACTTTCCTCTCTGTCTCTCTCTCTCCCTATAGTGTATTTCTTATTGTTCTGTTCTTTGTTTCTTTGCCATTGGAGTAGAAGGGTTTGGTTTTAGATGTTTGTCTTTTAGATGAGAGCTGCAAATAACTAAGAGTGAAACCTGGATTCCAGTCTCCTGAGCATAGATGTGTAGACCGAGCCGGGCCTCTGCTGGGGAAAACAAAACATACGCTGGGTGTGGAAGAAATTTGACCCTGAAAAATGTGTTTACCCTTCTATGGCTCTAGAAAACATTTGATTAGAATTCAGCCTGAGTGGTCACACAGCACAAATTCTCATTGTCTGTGTGCATTGCATAGGGGTGGCCAAGGGTGGGGCTTCAGAGAATGTACTGGTGGTTTTAATATGGAAACATCTAAAACAACTAGGTGTAAATACAGGGAACAGATCACATTAACTACTTAATGGAAAGAAAGGTATGTGTAGATACTATTTAAAAATGACCTAATGAAAGGGAAGTCACTGCAGAATAACCTGAAAGACTCTGTGTTCTGCTCAATTGATGCTTTAGTTTAAATGTATGGAAGAAATGGCTACATGTGGGAAAAGCCCCTTCAAGGAATGACCCCTGGATTTTCCCAATGATGGGATGTTAAGCAGCCATAAAAAGTTGATTGATTGAGAAAGTGTTTATGGCCTATTTAGTGAAACAAGCAGACAGTAAGCCCAATTATCTCTGCCTCCTGAGAGTGGGGTGGAGTGTGCAGGTGGCGCTCTGAAGTCAAGCAGACCTGAGTTCCATGAGCGAGTTTCTAGACTTTCCACCCTGTTCCTTGTCTGTAGAATAAGGGTGATGTCATTTCTGCCCGCCTGTGAAAATTCAGTGAGGTAGTACTGTTGAAGTAGCACACTGCTGGACACCTGCATGCTGACAAATGTTGGTTGTTACTATTTTTATCACCTTCGTTGTCACCTCTGAGAGCAGCTAGATTGTTTTTGGCACCAAGGCAGGAGGGTGCCAATCAGACAAAATTCTTACTTTTTGCAAGACAAGATCCTGGATTTCCTTACATCAGGTGGCACTGATTATAGTTCCTGAGGCTATTATGAGGTTAAGTTACATCCCTTTCCTTCCACACCATGTTTCTGCCACCCTCCCTCTGGGTGTTGGCCTGGAGATCTGAGACCAGTGAGTTCTTTTTATAATTTTTCCAGCATAATTGAGCCATAGTCACATATAGGGCATTATATGAAATCGTTGTGATATACCTATTTTGGCTAATGTGTGTATATCAACATTTCACAAACTATGCCCCACAACTTTCAGAGATACATAATCAAAAAGGGAAGCTTTCTTGGTCAAATATGTTGAATACTCAGCCCCTTTTTGGAGAAAGCAATGGCAACCCATTCCAGTACTCTTGCCTGGAAAATCCCATGGACAGAGGAGCCTGGTAGGCTGCAATCCATGGTATCATAGGGTCAGACACGACTGAGTGACTTCACTTTCACTTTTCACTTTCATGCATTGGAGAAGGAAATGGCAACCCACTCCAGTGTTCTTGCCTGGAGAATCCCAGGGATGGAGAGCCTGGTGGGCTGCCATCTATGAGGTCTCACAGAGTCAGACACGACTGAAGCGACTTAGTAGCAGCAGCACAGTGTTCCTGCCTGGAGAATCCCAGGGACGGGGGAGCCTGATGGGCTGCCGTCTATGGGGTCGCACAGAGTCAGACACGACTGAAGCGACTTAGCAGCAGCAGCAGCAGCAGCAACCCCTTTTTGGAAAGACACGTGCTCTGAGAAGTTCTGTTGAGAAGAAATATCTATTCATGTTTCACCTTGTTTTTGCCCCAGATTGTTTGACCATGGGATGGATTATTTTTGAAATGTCTTAATGATACGTCAAGGATCATTAAGGTCCCACGGAGCACAGTTTAGAAAATGCACGTATACAATGACAACCTCAGAGAGACTGAAACTGAGACCCCCAGCCACCAGGAGTGGTTGGCCAGACCTCCAGGAGCTCCCTGGTGGCTCAGCTGGTGAAGAATCCGCCTGCCATGTGGGAGACCTGGGTTCAGTCCCTGGGTTGGGAAGATCCCCTGGAGAAAGGAACGGCTACCCACTCCAGTATTCTGGCCTGGAGAATAACATAGACTGTATAGTCCGTGGGGTTGCAGAGTCAGACACAAGTGAGTGACTTTCACCAGAAGCTCAAGAATTCCAAGGTCCAGTCCCTTTCGTATCTAAAATGCTGCCTGACTAGCTGTGCTTATGGGCAGGCATGGAGTCCAGGCAGTGTCCAAGCAAGTCAGAAGCAAGGTCAAGGGCCTGCTTTCCTGCTTCTGAAGCCTGAACAAGACTTCTTCTGTTTTAATTTCCCAAATAGAATTCTCATGATTTTTTTTTTCTCTGATTTTGTAGTTACAGGAAATTCCAAGATACATGCACGAGTATTTTGTTGACGGAATGCGATTTCTCAAGTCTTTCCAAGTATGGTGACCACACCTTGAGAGTCAGGGCTGAATTTGCTGATGAGAGTTCAGAGTGGATAAACATCACCTTCTGTCCTGTGGATGACAGTAAGCCGCCTTAGTTTTCATCTCATTGTAATGTCATCACCCTGCCTTGATTATTTCCCCCTTGGTTGGCCCATGGGCAGAAATTCTTTGAGTGCCCACCAAGTGGATGGCCTTGGATGAGGAGCAAAGGGGTTGTAACAAAGAAGGCTGTGACCTTAAGGGAGTTTGTGGGAGAGACAGGCCAGGATCAGCATAAGGCAGAAAACACAGTACAGGTTTCTGCTTCTGCACTGAGCAGACTTACAGGTTCCTGACTGGTTCCAGATCCTATCTTAGGGCCATTTATGGAAGTTCTCTTTAGCAATTGATGCCAAATATCAGTAGATATGCGGTTTGCCCCAAGGCCACAGGGGTGATGAGCAAGCAGCACAGGAATTCACACCCAGGCTTCCTCTGTGGCAGGGCTTTCAGCAATGACAACCCCGCATCCGATATTTGCCTCTTGAAGTTTATATGATGGGAGAGTGCTTCAAAATGTCATGGGAACCTATTTATACTTGCTTCGGTAAAACACATGATGAATGTTCTTATCTGGTCTTCAACTTCTAGCAGAGTAGAAATAGGGTAGAATGCTAACCCAGGCCTATTCGCAGGCCCCCAAATGTAACAGTCCCCACACAAGAAGACAAGGTATAACTCAAACAGCATGATTGCCAGGGGCCATTCATGATTCATTCCATAGTTCTTATTGAGCACCTTCTGTGTGCCAGCACCTACTGTGTGCTGAAGCTACCGTGGTGAACAAGACTAAAACCCCTGCCCCCGTGAAATGTACATTCCAATCGGGAAGATAGACGATAAATAGACAGGTACGTATTTTATGACAGATACTGACCGTGGCTCTAAAGAAAATAAAGTAAGATGCCAGGACAGGGAGTGGTGGGAGTGCTTTTTACATAGCATGGTGAGACAGTTCTCTCTGAGGTGGCAGCAATTGGCCAGAGACCCAAATGAGTTGAAGGAACGCATCATGTGAATGTCTTGTAAAAGAGCTTTGGGGAGAGGGGAGTAGTTTCAGACTTTGTTGGAAAATGTATTTGTTGGAAAGTGGTTTAATTATATAGGTTAAACACTAAAAATAGAAATACCATCTCTTGCTTCCAACCCAGCAATGGAAATAAAGAAAACTCAACCCAACCAAAAAAATAAATAAATAAAAGGGAGGTGGGAAGAGGAATGAGCCATTAAAAACAAAAAAAGCAGTCCTTACAGAAAACACAAAGTAATGTAGTTGGAGTAATTGCAAATATATCAGAAATCACAATAAATATAAAAGGACCAAACCTGATTAATAAAGGCAAAGGTAATAAGGTTTTTTTTGTTGTTTTAAGAAACAAAATCTAACTGTTCTTAGCCACATCGGTCAACATCACCACAGTGGTGTATCAAGGACAGAGTATTTCACTAGCCCAGTTGGGCTGCCCAGTTACGAAAAGTAAATGTTGATGTTTTTAACATGGGAATTTTGATTGTCATTTTGCTTTGTTCTCGTCCTCAGCCACTATCGGACCTCCCAGAATGCAAGTAGAAGCACTTGCTAATTCTTTACATGTGCGTTTCTTTGCCCCAAGAATCGAGAATGAACCTGAACCGTGGACCATGAGGAACATTTATAACTCATGGACTTACCATGTGCAATATTGGAAAAATGGCTCTGATGAAAAGGTAAGTGCAGTGAATCATGCACATTGCAGAGGCCAGCTCCCTGTCCTTTGCTCAGCTGGAGCATGGCTGGAGGTCATGATGATGGAGAAAAGCTTTGCCAGGTGGCAGCACCTTATGGTCCAGAGGCTCTCAGGCCTGGTCCTTTGAGCTCCAGAAGCTACCCATTCTGGGGGTGACTGGTATGTCTGGTCACACTTCCTGGGCTTCAAGGGCAGACGTCCTGGGTGGTCTGGTGCAGGAGAACAAGCCTTTCTCTCCCCAGAGGGAAATTGCTGGAGAAGGCCAAGCTGACTCAGCAGCTGGCTGGGGGAACTTGGGGTCACCAGAATCAGGTGACCAGTGAATGACTACTGTTTCATGGCATGAGGGCCCACATACACCACAGAACAGTCAAGTCCATGGTCAGGGCAGCCCAGCCCTGGATGAATGGTGGGTGTCACATTTTATAGGACTCACCCCACCTCTCCCCATTGCTTTCTTCCTCTTTCAGGAACAATGCTTTTCAAAACATGAGCTGGGAGTGGAAAGACCCTGCTGGCATGTTGCCCCTGCCACTGTGTGACTCTGGTCACATTCTTGACCTCAGCTTCTCAGGTCTGAAAAATGGGCATATAACCCATTTCATTAATAAAGTGGGGATAATAACCTACTTTGGGGCTTCCCTGGTGGCTCAGCAGTAAAGAATCTGCCTGCAATGGAGGAGACCTGGGTTCGATCCCTGGGTCAGGAAGCCCCCCTGGAGGAGGCCATGGCAACCCGTTCTTAGTACCCTTGCCTGGATAATCCTATTGACAGAGAAGTCTGGCAGGCTGCAGTCCATAGGGCCGCACAGAGTCAGACACGACTGATGCATCTAAGCAGCAGCAATAACTTACTTCACAGGGTTGTTGAGGAATTTAATGACATATGAAAAAAAGTAAAAAGAAAGGTAAACGTGTCCCATTGCCTGAACAATGTGTTATGGGTCAACATGTGAGATTGCCTTCCCCTTGTGTAGACAGGTTAAAATGCTGTTTTCATTCATCTTTGATCACCTTTCTTTCAGTGCTTCTGAGCCAAATGTCATTTCTGGCCCTAAACTGACTTACATATATGTTATGTAAGTTATGTTACATATATGTTATCTCCTCTACATTAAATCACTAATGCTCATGCATTTGGCAAGAACAGGTCACCCATATGTATTATCTGAAGTGAAAGTCGCTCAGTCATGTCCGACACCTTGCAACCCCATGACTATATAGTCCATGGAATTCTCCAGGCCAGAATAATGGAGTGGGTAGCCTTTCCCTTCTCCAGGGAATCTTCCCAACCCAGAGATCAAACCCAGGTCTCCTGCATTGCAGGCGGATTCTTTACCAGCTGAGCCACAAGGGAAGCCCAAGAATACTGGTGTGGGTAGCCTATCCTTTATCCAGTGGATCTTCCCAACCCTTGCCAGGAATCGAAACGGGGTCTGCTGAATTGCAGGCAGATTCTTTACCAGCTGAGCTACCTGGGAATCCTGTATTGTCTGAGGAATGATGTAATTAAATTTATATCTACATACTCTGTAGTCCCCCAAAATCTCAAGTTAATTTCCCCCAAAAAAGGCTCCGTTGTGATCAATTCATAACGTATACAAATATCAGATCACACTGTTGTACACCTGAAACCATTAAGATATTGTGTATAAACTACACTTCGATTTTTTTAAATGCTTCGTTAAATGATACAGGATATCTGCCTTCTTCACAGGAAAGATGATTTTGCTTATAATCAAGACCCTGGGATTTCATGTACCTAGGAAGCAATACAGAACAATAAGTTTTATGATCACTTGTTGAACACAGGGGTCCCTGCTAAACTCAGATACAAAGATAACTCCTGGAGCTAGCAGCCTACTGTGATTTTTTTTTTTTAATTTTAATTGGAGGCTAATTACTTTACAATATTGTAGTGGTTTTTGCCATACATTGACATGAATCAGCCGGGGGTGTACATGTGTTCCCCATCCTAAGAATCAGATTCCACAGTTACCCAGGGCCTGAGTGCCTCCTGCCCCAGGCACGAAGTGCAAACCTAGTCTATCTTTAGCTTCTTATCTAGAATATGCCCTCAGGACTGGCATCTGGTTACACGTTTGTCCCTTCCTTCTGCCTGGGGTATGAAGACTTCGGTGTGAACACACAGAGTGCTGGAAAGGCTGCATGCTCCCCAGTGCACGTCTCTCACCAGCGCCTGCAGGGCCACCTTTGCCAGTTTATCTTGCTATCAACTCAGTGTTTTGTCGCTTTACCCCTATCCCCACCCTCACCCTTCTGCTAATTCACGTGTTGAACTCCAGTCCCCAGTGTGATGGTGTTAGGAGGTAGATCATAAAGATGGAGCCCTTGTGAATGGTCTTAGCACCCTTTGAAAGGAGGCCCCAGAGAGCTCCCTCACCCCTTCCACCTCTTGGGGAGGACTCAGCAAGAAAGCCTAGTTATGAACCAGGAACCTCCTGAGAGGCCAGATCTGCTGGTGCTTTCATCTTGGACTTCCCAGTATCCAGAGCTGTGGGAAAGAAATGTGTGTCAATAAGCCACCCAGTCTTCTGCATTCTATTTACAGCAGCCTGAAAGAAATAGGATTAAATGGTTCCCTTTTAGAATGCAGGTGTCTCTGAGAGAGTGCCACCAGTTCAGGTCCCTGAGCTAAAAACATTAAAAGCTTCTAGAAATTCTTTCTTCCTGGCGGGAGACAGCAGGGAGATCAAACCAGAAGTTGGGGCTTCCCTGGTGGTCCAGTGGTGAAGAATCGGCCTTGCAATGCAAAGGACATGGGTTCCATCCCTGGTCCAGGAAGACCCCACGTGCTGTGGAGCAACTAAACCATTTGCCACAACTCCTGAAGCCCGTGTGTCCTGGAGCCTGTGCTCCACGAGAGAAGCCACTGCAGTGAGAAGCCCATTCACCTCAACGCAGAGTAACCCCAGCTTGCCAGAACTAGAGAAAGCCTGAGCACAGCAACAAAGACCATCACAGCGAAAATATAAATAAATCTTTTTTAAAAAAAAAAAAGAAGAAGCTGTCCAGAAGTTAAAAAAAAAAAGAAAAAAGACTTCACATCTCTTCTCTATCTACTTCTGACGTGTCAGCCTCTGAGTTTAGCCTTGAAAAAAATGCATTGTAAGGTTTTCGAGATAATTGGGTTTCTGGAAATGAAAGCCAGGGATTTTTGTTTTTATTTCTGTTTTTAATCATTAGAAGTTATACTATACTCTTCATGTTTCAATTGGTAAAATCCAGTTCTTGCCTTCAGTGAGCTCAGCTTCTAATACAACAAAAGAATAGAGACAAGCTGTCAGCAAACCCAGCACCCAAAGAAAAGTAAACAATTACTAAAGTAAAAACAGAGTCTTTGTTCAGTTTCTATTGAAACTCCTATTCACATGGCAAATTTTTCATAAGGCCCTTTTATAAGGAATTTGTAACCGTGCTGGAAATACAGGCTGTATGTATGTACTCTTTTAATTCCCTTTATTTTGCTGGAAACTATTGTTACCAACTCCATGCTCACTCTGCTCACCACACAACACGCCAGTAAATCAGAGACAAGATATTGAGCCAAGGAAAAATGACTTTATTTGAAAAACCAGAAAACCGAGAAGATGGCAGACTAATCTCTCAAAAATAAACTTCTTATCAGGCTCTGAACGCCAGGTTCTTTTATAGAGTAGAGAGGGAGAGGAAGTGAGGAAGTAAAAAGGCTATTAATTTGCATTTCTCTGATAATGAGTGATGTTGAGCATGTTTTCATGTGTTTGTTAGCCATCTGTATGTTTTCTTTGGAGAAATGTCTATTTAGTTCTTTGGCCCATTTTTTGATTGGGTCGTTTATTTTTCTGGAGTTGAGCTGTAGGAGTTGCTTGTATATTTTTGAGATTAGTTGTTTGTCGGTTGCTTCATTTGCTATTATTTTCTCCCATTCTAAAGGCTGTCTTTTCACCTTGCTAATAGTTTCCTTTGATGTGCAGAAGCTTTTAAGGTTAATTAGGTCCCATTTGTTTATTTTTGCTTTTATTTCCAATATTCTGGGAGGTGGGTCATAGAGGATCCTGCTGTGATGTATGTCGGAGAGTGTTTTGCCTATGTTCTCCTCTAGGAGTTTTATAGTTTCTGGTCTTACGTTTAGATCTTTAATCCATTTTGAGTTTATTTTTGTGTATGGTGTTAGAAAGTGGTCCAGTTTCATTCTTTTACAAGTGGTTGACCAGATTTCCCAGCACCACTTGTTAAAGAGATTGTCTTTAATCCATTGTATATTCTTGCCTCCTTTGTCGAAGATAAGGTGTCCATATGTGCGTGGATTTATCTCTGGGCTTGAGGTACCATTTCACACCAGTCAGAATGGCTGCGATCCAAAAGTCTACAAATAATAAATGCTGGAGAGGGTGTGGAGAAAAGGGAACCCTCTTACACTGTTGGTGGGAATGCAAACTAGTACAGCCACTATGGAGAACAGTGTGGAGATTCCTTAAAAAACTGGAAATAGAACTGCCTTATGATCCAGCAACCCCACTGCTGGGCATACACACTGAGGAAACCAGAAGGGAAAGAGACACGTGTACCCCAATGTTCATCGCAGCATTGTTTATAATAGCCAAGACATGGAAGCAACCTAGATGTCCATCAGCAGATGAATGGATAAGAAAGCTGTGGTACATATACACAATGGAGTATTACTCAGCCATTAAAAAGAATACGTTTGAATCAGTTCTAATGAGGTGGATGAAACTGGAGCCTATTATACAGAGTGAAGTAAGCCAGAAGGAAAAACATAAATACAGTATACTAATGCATATATATGGAATTTAGAAAGATGGTAACAATAACCCGGTGTACGAGACAGCAAAAGAGACACTGATGTATAGAACAGTCTTATGGACTCTGTGGGAGAGGGAGAGGGTGGGAAGATTTGGGAGAATGGCAATGAAACATGTAAAATATCATGTAGGAAATGAGTTGCCAGTCCAGGTTCGATGCATGATGCTGGATGCTTGGGGCTGGTGCACTGGGACGGCCCAGAGGGATGGTATGGGGAGAGAGGAGGGAGGAGGGTTCGGGATGGGGAACACATGAATACCTGTGGCGGATTCATTTTGATATTTGGCAAAACTAATACAATTATGTAAAGTTTAAAAATAAAATAAAATTGGAAGAATAAAAAAAAAAAAAAAAAAAGGCTATTAATCTTGCAAGTATCTCCTGGAATGGCCAACCTTGGAGGGGTTGGGGGAGGGTGTGTGTTCATTTCTTCCTTCCTATAGTCAGCTGTTCACAGGTGGACAGCATCCTGAACAAAGAAAGACACTTTGGTTTAATAGTAAAGGAGAGGGGCAGGGTACCCGCAGGCAGGCCATTATGTATAAATAGTATGCTCGTAGTGAACAAAAACAAATAGTATCCTCGTAGGAAGCAAAGGTTAAAGTCAAAGAAACAGATGCAATGTGGAGTCAGATTTTGTTCTTCCCTGCAACACTATTTTGGTTTCTCAAATTCAGAAATATGTCATCAATTATGATATATTCAAATTAAACTAAGATGAGTCTGGGATGGCCCCACCAGAGGCAGGCTATGGTGTATATCCTTGAGGTGAGATGAGCCGCTCGGGGAGGGCAGCCCAGGTGCGTGAATGGAGAAGTGATTCAGAGGAGAACCCCAGGCAGCTAGGGCCAGAAATCACATTGGGTCTTACTGTAGATGGCTGGTGTGTTCGTTTGCCAGGGCTGCAGTAACCAAGTACCATAAACTGGATGGATGAAGCAATAGAAATGTGTCGTCTTGAGGTTCTGAAGGCTAGAAGTCCAAGATCAAGGTGTCAGCAGGATTGGTTCCTTCTAAGGACCAAGAGGAAGGATCTGTTCCAGGCCTCCCACCCAGCTCCTGGTGGGTGCTGGCCAATTTTGGATCCTTTAGTATATAGAGGCATCAGCCCAATCCCTGCCTTCATCTTTATGTGGCATTCTGTGTGCCCGTCTGTGTCTAAATGTCCTCTTCTTTTAAGGACACCAGTCATACTGGATTGGGGCCCATGCTAATAACCTCATTTACGTTGATTACATCTAAAAAGACCTTCTGTCTAACCAAGTCACTTTTGAAAGTACTAGGGTTTTAGGATTTTGATGTAAGAATTTGGGAGGACAAAATTCAACCCATACAACTGGTTTATCTTTAAGAAAAGAAAAAAAGAATGCGGGATGGTTTGCATATCATTTAAACTAGGGAATTCAGGGAATAAAGCAGTTTGCCAGGACCATGGTCAGTCCTTTCCCTTCCCCCTCCTCCCCACTTAGAATGATCTCAGGGTCACCTGAGGTGACGTGGGAGGAGCATCTGCTTCCTTTATCCTCCTATTTTGAGCCTGAAGTAAAGATTATAACCAGTAAGTGGCAGGTGGCGGGGTGGGGTGGGGCGATGGGAAATGATGTCCCTTCACTGCTGAGGCATGTTCTTAATTTTTTCTCTGTTACTAGTTTTCAATTTCTAGTCAGTATGACTTCGAGTTCCTCCGAAATCTTGAGTCACAGACAACTTATTGTGTTCAAGTTCGAGGGTTTCTTTCTGATCGGAACAAAGCTGGAGAATGGAGTGAGCCTGTCTGCGAGCAAACAACCATTGACGGTGAGTCTTGAGACGTACCATCTGCAGCTCTGTGTCTCTGAGCACCCCCCTTTTTTTTTTACATGTGGGTAATGGTGGTGGGGCCCCATGCTGCAAGGCTTGTGAAATCTGCATTCCCCAAACAGGGACTGAACCCGTGTCTCCTACAGTAGAGCAGAGTCCTGACCCCTGGACCGCCAGGGAATTCCCTCCTCTGAGCATCTTAAGTGGCTTTAGAGACTTCCACCGAGTGTGCCGGCTGAAAGGCTCCTTGGAGATTATCACCCAGCTCAAACTCCAGTTCATCTCTGACTGATCCACCAGCTCAGATGCATACAAGGAGGTCTGATCCTGGCTCTTTTCATTTATGGAGTCCCTTTGGAAAGCAAAGCAGTGATCTGGGGATTGCAGAATACAGAGGAGAGCAATTGTAATAAAAGAATTCCCTCTGGAGTTTGAGGGAGACTGGAAGCCTGTATTTGTACGGTTGGGTCGCTGTCCTGTGCAGCTGAAACTGTCACAACATGGTTAATTGGCTATGAAAGTGAAAGTGAAGTCCTCAGTCGTGTCCGACTCTTTGCGACCCCATGGACTGTAGCCTATCAGGCTCCTCCGTCCATGGGATTTTCCAGGCAAGAGTGCTGGAGTGGGGTGCCGTTTCCTCCTCCAGGGTATCTTCCCGATCCAGGAATCGAACCCAGGTCTCCCGCATTGCAGGCAGACGCTTTACCGTCAGAGCCACCAAGGAAGCCAATAATTGGCTATACTCCAATATAAAATAAAAGGTCTGAAAACAAAAAGCAACAAGAATGATGCCCAGCAACTGAGTATTCATATGCAAAAAAAAATATTTCCTCCAGAGAGAGGGGAAAACTTTACATCTTCTGTGTCACTGCGGTCCCGAGGCCGCTGTGTTGCTGCCGTCATGATACTTCATCACTTCAGCTTATCAAGTTCTTCCCGAATGTGGGTTTTTGTCATTGGACGTATTTCTTGCCCAATTTTGCGTTGTCTTATCAAAGAAAAACTGATTTGCTAGGAAGAGCTTCAGGATCTTTACCAGTTTGTTGTTTAAACCGTTGGTGTGTCCAGGATATGCCTTTCTCTAGACCCCTTAACTACTTAATGGTCACCAATCCATAGGAACACACTGGACTGTTTTGTAAGCTGTTGTGTTTGACTGTCCGCAGAGTCACCGTGAAAGACTTTTTGGCAAATCTCAGCTGAAATCAACACCCCGTGCCACGTGCTTATTGTCCCAGCTGTGTCCCATGAGCGCTTATGAAGCGTTTCTCAGAACAAGAGCCCTGTGGTCAGATGGGCCTGGACACGAAGGCTCACCCCATCTCCCTCTCAAAAAAACACGCTATATATGAGCATTTTTAGCACATTTGATCTTTCAGTACCTTTTTTGAGAAGGAGCATTTCCAAGAACACAGCTTGAGAAAAACAAGCCCACAATAGAATGGGAAAGACAAGATATATATTCAAGAAAATTGGAGATATCAAGGGAATATTTCATGCAAGGATGGGCACAGTAAAGGACGGAAACAGCAAGGACCTCACAGAAGCAGAAGAGATGAAGAAGAGGTGGCAAGAATACATAGAAGACCTGTACAAAAAAGATCTTCATGACTGGGATAACCATGATGGTGTGATCACTCACCTAGAGCCAGACATCCTGGAGTGTGAAATCGAGTGGGCATTAGGAAGCTTTACTACTAACAAAGCTAGTGGAGGTGATAGAATTCCAGCTGAGCTGTTTCAAATCCTAAAAGATGATGCTGTGAAAGTGTTGCACTCAATATGTCAGCAAATTTGGAAAAGTCAGCAGTGGCCACAGGACTGGAAAAGGTGAGTTTTCATTCCAGTCCCAAAGAAGGACAATGCCAAAGAATGTTCCAGCTACTGTACAGTTGTGTTCATTCCACACCCCAGTAAGGTTATGCTCAAAATCCTTCAAGCTAGACTTCAGCAGTATGCGAACCAAGAATTTCCAGATGTACAAGCTGGGTTTAGATAAAGCAGACGAACCAGAGATCAAATTGCCAGCATACATTGGATCATAGAGAAAGCAAGGGAATTTCAGAAAAACATCTACTTCACTGACTATGCAAAGCCTTTGACTGTGTGGATCACAACAAACTGTGGAAAATTCTTCAAGAGATGGGAATACTGGACCACCTTACCTGAGAAACGTGTATGCTGATCAAGAAGCAGCAGTTAGAACCAGACATGGAACAACTAACTGGTTCAAAATTGGGGAAGAAGCATGTCAAGACTGTATATTGTCACCCTGCTTCTTTAATTTATATGCAGAGTATATCATGTGAAATGCTAGGCTGGATGAATCACAAGCAGGAATCAAGATTTCTGGGAGAAGTATCAACAACCTCAGATATGCAGATGATATCACTCTAATGACAGAAAGTGAAGAGAAACCACAGAGCCTCTTTATGAGGGTGAAAGAGGAAAATGGAAAAAGCTGGCTTGAAACTCAGCCTTCAGAAAACTAAGATCACGGCATCCAGTCCCATCACTTCATGGCAAATGGATGGGGAAAAAGTGGAAACAATGACAGATTTTATTTTCTTGGGCTCCAAAATCACTGCAGATGGTGACTGCAGCCATGAATTTAAAAGACGCCTCCCTGGTGGCTTAGATGGTAAAGAATCCGCCTGCAGTGCAAGAGACCTGGGTTGGAAAGAACCCCTGGAGGAGGGCATGGCAACCCACTCCAGTATTTTTGCCTGGAGAATCCCCATGGACAGAGGAGCCTAGCCAGCTACAGTCCTTGGGGTCACAAAGAGTCAAACATGACTGAGCATTTAAGCACAACGCAGCACAGCTCCTTGGAAGAAAAGCTATGACAAACCTAGACAACATATTAAAAAGCAGAAACATTAGCTTGCCGACAAAGGTCTGGATAGTCAAAGCTATGGTTTTTCCAGTAGTCATGTATGGATGTGAGAATTGGACCATAAAGAAGGCTGAGTGCCAAAGAATTGATGCTTCTAAATTATGGTGCCTGTGAAGACTCTTGAGAGTCCCTTGGACTGCAAGGAGATCCAACCAGTCAATCCTAAAGGAAATTAACCCTGACTATTCATTAGAAGGACTGATGCTGAAGCCAAAACTCCAATGCTTTGGCCACCTGATGCCAAGAGCTGACTCATTGGAAAAGACCCTGATGGTGGGAAAGATTAAAGGCAGGAAAAGAAGGCACTGCAGAGGATGTGATGATTAGATAACATCCCCAAGTCAGTGAACATGAATTTGAGCAAATTCTGGGAGATAGGGAAAGACAGGGAAACCTAGCATGCTGCAGTCCATAGAATCTCAAAGAGTCAAGCACAACTTTGCCATAATTTCAGCCTTCCCTAGTGGCTCAGTGATAAAGAATCTGCCTGCCAGTGCAAGAGACGCATGTTTGATCCCTGGGTTGGGAAGATCCTGGGAGAAGGAAATGGCAACCTGCTCCAGTTATTCTTGCCTGGGACATCCCATGAACAGAGGAGCCTGGTGGGCCATAGTCCAGAGGGTCACAAAAGAGTCGGACACAACTTAGTGACTAAACAACAAACAACAAGTAGCCACTTAACAATCCATTTTTGTGTTTTTTTCTGGACACTGAATCAGGCTTACCAGCCTGGAGTCTCCTGATTGAGGTTTCTTTCCCTTGTTTTCTAGTTGAACAAAGTTACTTGCCCAAATCCAGAAATCTCTCATCTCACCTGGTCACGTGATTTTTCCAGTGTCATCCAAAAGTATTCTGCAGTAATATTAAGCACGGTTTCTCAGGATGACAGAGCCGCATAGAAGATGGAGTCTTGCTGTCTCTCTAGAGGGGATTCCCTGCCTCTCTGTTTTTTCTGTAGCCTCCAGCTAGTGCCGAGGCACTGCTGTCCATGGCTAAGTTCCACCTGCCTGTGTTCCACCTTGTGGCTGAGCCTCTCAGCAAGTGCCTCTAAATAACAAAAGCCTGCCTTAATAAAAACCAAAAAAAAAACCTTTTTTTTTGGCTGCCCCGCAAGGCTTGTGGGATCTTCGTTCCCCAACCAGGGATTGAACCCAGGCTCTTGGCAGTGAAAGCGCAGAGTCCTACCCACTGGCCCACCAGAGAACTCCCAGAAGCCTACCTTTTTATTCCACTCGTGAATCATTTGTACCTGAATGAGAATTCTGTGCCCTGGGAGCACCCATCATGTTTAAATCACTAGAATCCTGACTTTGGGATCTTCGCTCTTTCCTCTTAAACACCTGCCAACTGCTATCTCCAGGCCTGAGTACGTGCCTGG
This sequence comes from Bos grunniens, assembly GCF_055505025.1. Lineage (NCBI taxonomy): Eukaryota > Metazoa > Chordata > Mammalia > Artiodactyla > Bovidae > Bos > Bos grunniens. The sequence goes on from NC_141165.1 coordinate 155,168,050, forward strand.
TTCCGTGTCCCATCCTTCCCTGCTGTGAATTCCAACACAGTGAGTGACTTGGGGCAGATCCTGAACTGCCCACTGCCTCCGTTGACTCATCTACAAGATGAGAGTAATCAAAGGTGTCACCCAGGACAGTGCCAGGCACAGAGTCAGCCCGCAATACAGGTTAGGTGTCATTACTGTTATTAATAAGGACATTATTCACATCATACTTTTAGGGACCTCCCTGATGCTCCAGTGGTTAAAAATCCACCTTCCATTTCAGGCAATGCAGGTTTGATCCCTGGTTGGGGAATGAGGATCCCACGTACTACAGGGCAGCTTAGCCCTTGAGCTACAACTACTGAGCCCATGTACTCTAGAGCCCTGCAACTAATACCTGACAGCCAAATAAATAAAAATTTTTTAAAAATAAAATCACACCTTTAAATATTACTTAAGGCTTATGTCATGAAACATGGCATGAGGCACACACTTGGACCAAAAAGAAAAGTATTTCAAATATCTTCTAACTCTAAACGATCACTCATTAACTAACAAAATCCAGACATTTTATAAAAGAAAATAGCCGACTGAAAACCTGCTTTTGTCAAACATCAGTTTAGGGTTTTGTTTGTTTGTTTGTTTAAATGTAGTTCTGTTGAAACCTCACAAGTTTTCAGTGAAAGTGTGGAAAGGTTCTTTTCCCTTTTCCCAGAAGGAAGGTGAAGGTTCAGAGAGATGAAGTAACTTGCCGGAAGTCAGCTCAACCAGTAAATAACAAGAAGTAACATCTCCACCCATGCCTACAGATTGATCCCATACAGAAGCCACGGCAAGACTTGCCCGAGGGTGAGACAGGAAAAGGGAGCTCACCTGAGGCATGACCAGCCAGACTGAGGCAAGTTAAGAGCTTCACACAGAGAGTGTTGGTTACTAGTTCAGTTCAGGACCAGATTCTTCCGCAAGTCACAGTCTGTGTAAAGCAGTATCCCCTCTCCTTCCCTGGGTTCAATCCCTGGGTCGGGAATATCCCCTGGAGAAGGAAATGGCAACCCACTCCAGTATTCTTACCTGGAGAATCCCATGGACAGCGGAGCCTGGTGGGCTACAGGCCAGGGGTCGCAAAGAGTCGGACACGACTGAGCGACTTAACTGTCTTTCTAACTTTCTCTCCTTCCCCATTCCCCCTTCTTGGTAAGTCACAAAAGCATCTTTTAAATTTTATTACCATCAACCGATTGTACCCACGGAATAATGTCCTGTGTAAGATGCTGAAACCTCTGGGTTGGAGGCCCAAGGAGACCCAGGAGCTGCCCCCAGGGGAATCATCACAGTGTTACCAACCGTGCCAGGGTGGGGCCCAGGAGTCAATGTTTAATGAATATTTAATGAGTAATTCTGATGTATGGCAAATTAGAGAGCCACAGAAATATTAAGTGGAAAGATAGAGAGATGAGTAGATGGGTCCTGGAACTTCCTCCAGAGCTGGGACGTCAGATCGCAAGGTGACCTACCATCATCAGCTCTCGTAAAGCCTGGGGGCCACCCCAACCAGTTCCCTTGCCCCACGACCCTGTATCCACCCAGAAAACCCATCTGAGTTGAATCTGCTAAAGGCATCACCACTCGATTCTAGTAACTGAAATGAGAATTCATAGGGTGCAGGGATAAGGAGTGAGTTCCCTGAACTCAGCCAGGGCACATCCTGGACAGGCTGCAAGGTCACTGCCCGTGTTAATCACAGTGCAAGAGGGGGCAGCAGGCCTGTCCAGCCTCTTCCCCATGACGGGTGCCCTCACCATTCACTAGATGTTTAAGGAGTGTCTATGGCCACGCAGTGTGCCAAGTGCTGGGAGAGGCCAGTAGGGGGCCTGCCGTCCAGGTGGCTCCAAGACTGTGTGCCCATCAGGGTTCTTTGATCTGCCCTGGGGAAGTAAGAGTTGACACTTTGCTGCAATCCCCATAGAGGGACCTGCTCTTCCAGGGCAGGGTTCATTCTCCTGGCCTCTCTCAGCACCAAATGCTTTCAGTTTGCATCAGGAGGTGGTGCTGGCTGACAGGGCCGGTCACAGGGAGGCCAGGAGGGCAGCTGGCAAAGGGGCCTGGTGCTAAATGAGGGGAGCTGGGCCACCCAGGGTGACTCCCTGGAGACAGTCCAAGATACAGCTGGACATCAGTTAAGGTGGTAAAAACAGATTTGATTCATTTCGTGACTGGAGGAGGGGAAAGAGCTGATGGGGCATTTTAAAGACAGAACTGGGAATCGGGACGAAAAGAGGTCGGGGTCACGGAAGTGACAGATGACCGAAACTGGGTGGATGCATGGGGTGGTGGTAATGCACTTAGGCTGTTCTCTGCGTCTGCTGCTAACTGGCTTTTACCACCTGCGGTGTTCTTCCCACTGGGACTGAGACAGGGACTCTTCCTCTGTCACAACGCTCCATCCTGATGATGACATGTCAAAGGATTGGCTTCTAGATCCTTGAGAAAGACACTCCTGGATTGTAGGAGCTAATTTAGGTCTCACTGGGAGAGCGGAAGGCTTTCCAGCCCTGAGCTTTTTAGGAAATGCACTAAGAAAGGAACGTCAGGAGTTGGTAGAACAAAGGTGGATTCTTTCGGTAGCCTCGGGTTTTTCCAGACAGGAGCTCCCAGAGATGCTGGGGAGGGAGGGGGCCACCCGGAGATCAGCTTTAGGCTGCTGGGCACCGCACTAGCGTTAGGGGAGGTCTCTGCGCACAGGTAGTCAGGGGGGGGTCCCCTGTGCAGTTCTCAGTACAAAATGCTGTAGCACGTGTGTGTCACTGGGGCTCTGGAGCCCAGGGAGCCCCATTTTCTGCTGATGGAACAGCAGAACATGGAGCTGATAGCTCCCCTGTGGGTAGATAATGGGGATCAGAGTTCGTGCAGCTGCTGCTTTTTGGGGCATATCAGCATTCATGCCCCAGAAACCCAACTTGGAGGATGGTAGGAAAGGGTGAGACTTGAAAACCTCCAGATCCTCAAATAGCTGCTGTGTTTCCTTCTGAGACACACCTGTGCCCTCCACCCCAGCCCCGCCCCAGCGGTAAGGGGTTACCATTAGAAGATGATGGTGAAAAGAGCATTAAGGTCACCGTCACCCAAGCCGGGCATGACGCAAATATGACCCAGCCCTTTATTGCTGCAGAAACCACCCCGTCCTGGATGGTGGCCAGCGTCCTGGCAGCCTCCGTGTGCGCCGCTCTCCTGCTACTGCTCGGCTGCTTCTTCCTGCTGCGGTGTGTTTACAGGAAGGCAAGGCACGCCTTCCCCCCGAGGAATTCTCTTCCGCAGCACCTGAAAGAGGTAGGTAGCGGCATGGAGCCAGATGTGGATGCGTAAGAAGACGCTGACCTTTACAGTCAGAGCCGCCTAACTCAGCCTGGCGTGGTTTCTTGGAGGATGACACAAGTCTTGCATGCAGGTCCCGTTCCTGGTGCCCTTCCAGATAAGTCTGAGCTCAGGGAACAGCTCTATAGGGAGGGGGCGGGGGGCAGAGATTTTGTTCCTAAAAGCCCTCCCTCCAGCCTGGATGTTTGTTCCTTCCCTGACCTTCCATGCCTGGAGCCCCAAGTCATCAGAGAGCCAAGGGGCTGGTCCCGGAGCAGAAAGGGACCAAGCCAAGCTCAGAGCAGAAAAGATGGGAAAGAGGGGAGAACAGCCAGGGACAGTGGAGGGGCAGGAGCAGTGTCAGAGTGGGGAGTATCTGAGAGCGACTGAAATTACAGGATGTGTGTCCCAGGCTTTAGGAAAGCAGTTCTTTTTTTTCCTCCAGAAAAGTGGAAAAACAAAAAAAAAAAGGAACGTGAAAGTTGCTCAGTCATGTCCAACTCTTTGTGACCCCATGGACTATACAGTCATAGAATTCTCCAGGCCAGAATACTGGAGTGGGTAGCCTTTCCCTTCTCCAGGGGATCTTCCCAACCCAGGGATGGAACCCAGGTCTCTCACATTGCAGGCAGATTCTTTACCAGCTGAGCCACCAGGGAAGCCCAAGAATACTGGAGTAGGTAGCCTTATCCCTTCTCCAGGGGATCTGCCCAACCCAGGAATTGAACCGGGGTCTCCTGCATTGCAGGTGGATTTTTTACCAACTGAACTACAGGAAAGCTACTTTCAAAACGTTTGGGTAGAAGAAAGAATGTACCTGGATAGAGCCTGTAGGACAGAAGTGGCTTTAAGAAATGAAATCTTATATTCTCATTAGAAATGAAGTGAAAGGAAATGTGAAGTGAAGCCCGCGTCTCCCCTGGGCTGGGTGTGGGCTCCCCCAGGAAGGAGGCACAGTTCGGATGGAGCAGTTCCTTCAGCTCAGGGAACCTCCCAGGGTAGGGGGTGGGGGGACCCCCACTCCCAGCAGCCTAGGGAGCAAGCCCCTACTTCCTAAAGATTGGGGTGAGGGTGGTACATCGCAGCGTCCACTCCAGCCTACACGTAAACCGCTAGGACCCAGGGGTGCAGCTTCTCTAAAAGCCGAGTCGATCTCCTCCCCCGGGGAAGGTTACAAGAGGAAGGTTAAGGGAACAAGGGCCAGCCCCGCCACTGCAGCTGGTCCCAAAGGCACAAGTGACACCCGTGATCTCACTGCTCTGCTGTCTCTTCTCGCCTGACCAGCCACTGCTGACCTGACAGGGGCGATTCAGACCCTCCACTCTGCGAGGACTGAGCCCCTGGTCACAGGACACCAGAGACCCCGGCTCTTGTGCTTCTCCACGTGCCATGAGAATTGGGCAGGAGTCGCCCCTCCCCCCGGGCCCCATCATGTAGCAGCAGCCTTTTCTCCTCCTGATGACCCAAGTAGTGACTCCTGACTGCATTCCTGGCCGGCTAATTTTTTGGCACAAGGATCCTGACGTGAGAAGGTGGCAGCTATAACTTATAGTTTGATGGAATCCCTAATGTGTCCCCTCGTGGGAATGTCCCTCTCTGGGATAATAACTGTTTTAGGCTTTGTAACCAAGATTGAGGTAGTATGCGGTTGTTGGTCTTTAGTCACTAAGTCGTGTCCAACTCTTTTGCAACCCCATGGACTGTAGCTTGCCAGGCTCTTCTGTCCATGGGATTTTCCAGGCAAAATAATGGAGAAGGTTGCTGTTTCCTTCTCCAGAGGATCTTCCCAACCCAGGGATCTAACCTGTGTCTCCTGTATTGGCAGGCAGATTCTTTACCTATGAGCCACCACGGGAGCCCCAAGATATTACATACTTATATAACCTTTGCCTTTAGCTTCTCTTCTTTTCTCAGCTGTTTGTAAGGCCTCCTCAGACAACCATTTTGCCTTTTTGCATTTCTTTTTCTTGGGGATGGTCTTGATCCCTACCTCCTGTATAATGTCATGAACCTCTGTCCATAGTTCTTCAGGCACTCTATCAGATCTAATCCCTTGAATCTATTTGTCACTTCCTCTGTATAATCGTAAGGGGTTTGATTTAGGTCCTACCTGAATGGTCTAGTGGTTTTCCCTACTTTCTTCAATTTAAGTCTGAATTTGGCAATAAGGAGAAAAGAAGAGAAGCTAAAGGCAACGGTGTAAATGAAAGATATACGCATTTGAATGCAGAGGTCCAAAGAATAGCAAGGCAAGAAAAGAAAGCCTTCCTCACTAATCAATACAAAGAAATAGAGGAAAACAATAGAATGGGAAAGAATAGAATGAGAGATCTCTTCAGGAAAATTAGAGATTTTCTAATTTCTAAATGCAAGGGAACATTTCATGCAAAGATGGGCACAATAAAGGAGAGAAGTGATATGGACCCAACAAAAGCAGACGATATTAAGAAGAGGTGGCAAGAATACACAGAACTATACAAAAAAGATCTTGATGACCCAGATAACCACAATGGTGTGATCACTCACTAAAGCCAGACACCCTGGAATGCGAAGGCAAGTGGGCCTTAGGAAGCATCACTATGAACAAAGCTAGTAGAGGTGATGGAATTCCAGTTGAGCTATTTCACATCCTAAAAGATGATGCTGTTAAAGTGCTGCACTCAATATGCCAGCAAATTTGGAAAACTCAGCAGTGGCCACAGGACTGGAAAAGGTCAGTTTCCATTCCAATCCCAAAGAAGGGCAATGCCAAAGAATGCTCAAACTACCGCACAATTGCACTCATCTCACACGCTAGCTAAGTAATGCTCAGAATTCTCCAAGCCAGGCTTCAACAGTAGGTGAACTGTGAACTTCCAGATACTCAAGCTAGATTTAGGAAAGGCAGAGGAACCAGAGATCAAACTGCCAACATCCACTGGATCATCAAAAAAGCAAGAGAGTTCCAGAAAACCATCTACTTCTGCTTTATTGATTATGCTAAAGCCTTTGACTGTGTGGATCACAACAAACTGTGGAAAATTCTGAAAGAGATAGGAATACCAGACCACCTGACCTGCCTCTTGAGAAACCTGTATGCAGGTCAGGAAGCAACAGACAGAACTGGATATGGAACAACAGACTGGTTCCAAATAGGAAAAGGAGTACGTTAAGGCTGTATATTGTCACCCTGCTTATTTAACTTAATATGCAGAGCACATCATGCGAAATGCTGGGCTGAATGAAGCACACACTGGAATCAAGATTGCTGGGAGAAATATCAATAACCTTAGATACACAGATGATACCACCCTTATTTATGGCAGAAAGTAAAGAAGAACTAAAGAGCCTCTTGATGAAAGTGAAAGAGCAGAGTGAAAAAGTTGGCTTAAAACTCAGCATTCAGAAAACTAAGATCATGGCATCTGGTCCCATCACTTCATGGCAAATAGATGGGGAAACAGTGGAAACAGTGACAGACTTTATATTTTTGGCTCCAAAATTACTGCAGATGGTGACTGCAGCCATGAAATTAAAAGACGCTTGCTCCTTGGAAGAAAAGTTATGACCAACCTAGAAAGCATATTGAAAAGCAGAGACATTACTTGGCCAACAAAGGTCCATCTAGTCAAGGCTATGGTTTTTCCAGTGGTCATGGATGGATGTGAGAGTTGAACCATAAAGAAAGTGGAATGCCAAAGAATTGATGCTTTTGAACTGTGGTGTTGGAGAAGACTCTTGAGAGTCCCTTGGACTGCAAGGAGATCCAACCAGTCCATCCTAAAGGAGATCAGTCCTGAATATTCATTGGAAGGACTGATGCTGAAGCTGAAATCACAATACTTTGGTTACATGATTTGAAGAACCGACTCACTGGAAAAGACACTGAGGCTGGGAAAGACTGAAGGCAGGAGGAGAAGGGGACAACAGAGGATGACCTGGCTGGATGGCATCACCGACTCAATGGACATGGGTTTGGGTAAACTCCAGGAGGTGGTGATGGACAGGGAGGCCTGGCATGCTGCAGTCCATGGGGTCGCAAAGAGTCGGACACGACTGAGTGACTGAACTGAGCTGAGCCACTAAGCATGCATGCACAGTTTTGTCAAAAGTGAAAAGGAGCAGGGGACTTCCTTGGTAGTCCAGTAGTTAGGACTCCATACTTCTACTGCAGGGGACACAGATCCCATCCTTGGTCGGGGAACTAAGATCCTGCATGACATGAGGCATGGCCAAGAAAACCAAAGCAAAACACAAAACAACAACAGATAGCTCGCAGGAACAAGCTGTAAGTGCAAGGAGCTCAACTCAGGCTCTGCGATGACGTAGGTGGATAGGATGGGGAGGGGAAGGAGGCCCAAGAGGGAAGGGAAGATACATAAATGTATGTATGTATACATATAGCTGATTCACTTCACTGTACAGCAGAAACTAACACCACATTGTAAGGCAATTAGACTCCAATTAGTAAATAACAAACAGAAAGGAACAGCTGAAATTAATATTAATAATACATTTTATGCAACACAATATATCCAAAATATCATTTCAACATGGAATCAGTAATTTTTTTCATTTGTCAAAACATCTACATTCTTTTTTTTTCATACAAAGTCCTCAAAATCTGGTGTGTGTTTTACCTCTCAGCACACGTAGAGTGAGACCGGCCACATTCCATGTGGCTGGTGGCTGCCGTACTGAATGGCACAGGGCTGAAGGCTGAACAGAGGGACACTCGGGGTGCTGGGGAGCACAGGAGAGTGACTTATTCCAAGGCACAGGTATCCCAAGCTGGCTTCCTTGAGGCAAGGATGCCCCAGGCAGCATCGGGACCATCCCTAAGTCTCCCTCCGGGTTTACAAGAGGAACTGTCAGAGGAGGACCTGTGATCACTAAGCAAAGGAGGTGCAGATTTATTGTCGAATTTTTTAAATTGTGGTAAAACACGCATAACGCAAAATTTGCCACCATATGCAGTTTTCAGCGTACACTTCAGTGGTATTGAGTAAATAGACATTGTTGTGCAACCCTCCTCACCCTCCATCCTCAGAACCTCTTTCGTCTCACAAAACAAACCGGATCCACTAAACAGAAGTCTCCCCCTCCCTTCTCCCCCAGCCGCTGGCCACCACCGTTACTCTCTGTCTGTGAATTTGCCTAGTCTAAGTACCTCATGTAAGTGGAATCATGCCCTGTTTGTCCTCGTGTGTCTGGCGTATTTCACCTAGCATAAGGTTCCTCAACAATGTGGTATGTATCAGAACTTCATTACATTTTGAGGCTGAAAAATTTGCATTATATGGATAGACTACATTCTGTCGGGTTGGCCAAAAGGTTTGTTTGGATTTTTCTGGGAGACGTAACAAAAACCCAAACAAATGTTTGGCCAACACAATATCTGTCCAGTCATATGTGGATGGGGTTTCCCAGGTGGTAAAGAATCCACGTGCCAATGCAAGAGACCCAGGAGACGTGGGTTTGATATCTAGGAAGAAACTGATCCATGCAAAGATCCCCTGGAGGAGGGCATGGCAGCCCACTCCAGTGTTCTTGCCTGGAGAATCCCCTTGGACAGAGGAGCCTGCGGGCCGCAGTCCGTGGGGTCGCACAGAGCCGGGCACAACTGAAGCGACTGAGCGCACACACGTATGTGTGGGTGGGCACTTGGCCCACTCCCACCTTTGGCTCTCGTGAATTATGGACTCTGAAGACAGGGGGATGTATTAATGTATCTCCCTGAGACACCGCTTTCAGTTCTCTCGGGTGTATACCCAGAAGTGGAATTGCTGGTTCATACGGTAATTCTGGTTTTAATTTTGTGAGGAACTGTCATACTCTTATTACATTTTTTTAAAAACAGCATTTTCCAGCCAGGAGTTCTGTAGAAAATTGTGAGCCCAGAAAAAGAAGTGGGAAAATTTGTTAATTAACTCTTTTTTTTTCCCCTCCCTGCAGTTTATGAGCCACCCTCATCACAGCACTCTTCTCTTATTCTCCTTCCCACTGTCTGATGAGAATGAAGTCTTTGACAAACTGAGCGTCATCACAGAAGTGTCTGAAAGCTGCAAGCTGAACCCTGGGGCCGGCTGCGGTCTCACGACCTGACGTGGGCAGGGGTCCTTCCAGCTGATGTCCAAGGAGGGAGCACACTCAGCCGGGCGCAGTGACCCCCTCCTTGTCCTGTCTCCCCCCAAGGGCAGTCAGAGCAGCCAGCCAGGACGGGCCGAGACCGCCTGAGTAAACCCCAGATGGAGAGCTCACGCAGACGCCGGGGCAGCGTCCACACTGCCAAGGAGCTGGACTCCAAATGCTCATGTGGCAAAACCTTGGGAACTTGCCACTTTTTAGAGGCCTTAATGATTTGAAAAAAAAGTTGGCCACTGTGATTTCCCTAATGGTCCATCCCAGTGGTTAAAAGACTCCATGCTTCCAATGCAGGGGGCACAGGTTCCATCCTTGGTTGAAAAACTAAGATCCCACATATCACATGATGTGGCCAGAAAAAAAAAAAAACAAAGGTTGAGGTTGGCCACCGGAGATATGATTCTCAGGTATGATTCTCCTGTGTATTCACTAATATAAAAAGGTTTTAGGGTATTCCCCAGCAGGTCCAGTGGTTAGGACTCCATGCTTTCACAGCCGAGGGCCGAGGTTCAGTCCCTGGTCACGGAACTCAGACCTCACAAGCCATGTGGCAAAAAAACAAAACCACCAAAAAAAAAAGTTTTAAATGGTTAGAAACAAAAATATATAAAATGAGGAAGAAAGACCAAGGCACCATGGAATCTGAGAGTGCCGACATTCTGACGGGAGAAATGGCGTCGACTCAGAAGTCGCTATCACCAAGCACTGTACAGAGTGCAGACTCTGGATTCTCAGGGACACTTGGACTGGGTTTATTTTTCTATGCAGACACGTTTCGTATAATGCTGGTGCTCAATTAAAGCCTTATTCTCTATTTAGTCCACGTGCGTTAAATGGCACTCCATCTGTGTGGCTGTTAGAGTGAACCAGGTCTCATATGCTGTCTTTACTGTTGACTCATTCAGTGGATATTCCTCAGTCCCCGCTTGGCGGTCAGCCAGGGACTGTGCCAGGCACAGGGGCCCGACAGCAACTGGGAAGCTTCAGAAAATAGAAGGCCCTCAGCTTTGAATTCCAGGCTTGCCAGGTGGCTCCGTGGTAAAGAACCCGCCCGTCAATGCCAGAGATGCAGGAGACGCAAGTTCGATCCCTGGGTCGGGAAGATCCCCTGGAGGAGGAAATGGCAACCCACTCCAGTATTCTTGCCTGGAGAATCCCATGGAGAGGGGAGCCTGGCAGGCTACAGTCCATGGGGTCACAAAGAGTCAGACAGAACTGAGCAGCTGAGCACGCATGCATCAGCTTTGAATTCCCCCTCAGACGCTTAACAGTTTCCTCATCTGTACATGAAGATGAAAAGACCCAAGGATTAGTGACACTCAGTGAAAAATGCCCACCCCGGTGCCATCACATAGCATTCACTCAATAAATGGTAACTCATCATCTCATGGGTATGACTGACTTCACAAACCTAGGTCAGCAACAAATGTCCCTTCCTCTGGGCCAGGTTGCTCAATCAAAGTTCCCCAAAATAAAAAAACATTTTTTGAAGTAATTTGACATTTTTTTTAAATGGAAACAACATGGGGGGAAGGTCAAAAGTTTGTTGACCTGTTCAGTGTTTTTAAACTACGTTCAGTGATGTGAGGGAGCAATCACCACGTTCTGGTTTCTCAGCCCCTGACTCGGGTTTGGAGCTAGTCTTAACGACAGGGGAGAAGTCAGTTCCCTTCCCCAGTTCAGCTCATCATCGCTGAAGGAGGCGTGACAGGAAGGCCATCAAGTTCTATGCACATGGATGTCTCTGACTTGGGAGAGAAGGAAAGGAATATTCCTTTATTGCCCATTATTCATCCAGTCCTTGCCTAAAGCCCTTCACGTGTCTCAGGAGTCTCCATCTTGGAAAGTGTGAACCCTTCTCCCTTTTTAGGGGCTTAAAATGCCACCTGCTCCTTTGCAGCCCCCTAGCTGCCGGGCTTTGAGTTGGGAGACGGGGAGGGGCGTGCAGGGCAGCAGTAGAGGCCAGGGTTCCAGTGGAAGCATCCAGTAGCCTGGGAGACTCACCACCAGCAGTTAAGTGTTGAAAGGGTTAGTCGATCAGTCGTATCCAACTCTTTACGACCCTATGGACTGTAGGCCACCAGGCTCCTCTGTCCATGGGATTCTCCAGGCAAGAATATTGGAGCAGGTTGCCATTCCCTTTCCTAGGGGATCTTCCAGACCCAGGGATTGAATCCAGGTCTCTGACACCGCAGGCAGATTCTCTGCTGGGTTTGGTTTGGACATTGTTCCTGCCTTCGCCTCCCAAGGCTGTTCCTCCAGCCCTTCCTGAGATTCTGTGAGCGCCCCCAAATCAGGCTGAGACACTCATTTTAGCCAGTCAGTTGCTAATGGTTGCAGCTAAAACCCTGAGCAGGCTTCCCAAAGCGAAGCAGAGTAGATATGGATTTTGCAGTCCTAAAAGCCCACCCAGGTGGGCATAGGGGTACGACAGGAGTGAGCCATCTCTGTGTGGTTCCCCAGCAGAGGGCCTGACAGCAGCGCTCATCCTCTAGGGCTGGGAGGTCCTGGGGGGCTGCAAGGGGACCAGCTGAAGCCTGAGACTGACTAGCTGGAGACTGCAAGGGTAACAGCCTCCTACCAAGTATGGGGGAATTCAAAGCCCATATGTGCATGCTCAGCTGCTCAGTTCTGTCTGACTCTTTGTGACCCCATGGACCATAGCCTGCCAGGCTCCCCCTCCATGGGATTCTCCAGGCAAGAATACTGGAGTGGGTTGCCATTTCCTTCTCCAAGGGATCTATCTTCCCAACCCAGGGATCGAAGCTGTGTCTCCCACGTCTCCTCCTACCACAGTGCAGCTAAGATGAGGGCAGAGAAGGGCACAGGCCCTCTTGGGCCAGGAGCTGACCCCTGAGCTACTGCCTACCCTGCCCTGAATACGGTGTTGTGGGGCTGGAATCAGAGACATCTCAGGGACCAGGGTCTCTAGCCACACTGGGGGATGCGCTGTCTGTTTGCACACCTCACACACACACCCCTGTCTCCCACCACTGATGACGGATATCTGCCCAAGTCGCCCTCGTATTCGCCACCCTCCTCACGACTCCGTGTGTCTCCTGGCCGCCTCTTTCATGAGGAAATATTGCTCATGTCTCTGCACAATGAATAGGAGGGGGACATGTCTACCATTTGGCCCCCAAGATGTCAGCAATCTTAGGGAATCTCATCTAGGCTTCCCTGTCCCATAGTATGGCCACTTCCCTGACCCTCAGACGAAGTCAAGTAGAATGCTGGACATAATGTTTAAAAACACAACATTCCAAATGAACCGTAGTGAGGAAGGAAGGAATATGCCACCTTTCACCCTGGAGGGCAGTCAGCAAACCCTGTAGGATTTCAGCCCCTTGCAAGGACTCAGGGGACAGAAGACAAGACTAGGGGCTCACCCAAGGTGGGGTGGAAAGGACACCTCCCCATAAGTCTGAAATCCCAAAGCGCATCCCCTCCCCTGTGTAAGTGTGAACTAGGAATAAATGAATCTCATCCCACTCCCGTATCAGTTTCCTGCCATAAGAAAGTGTCATAAGTTGGTGACTTAAAGCCACAGAAACTTACTCTCTCACAGCTCTGGACTTCAGGAGTCCAAAGTCAGTATCACTAGGCTGAATTCAAGGTGCCAGAAAAGTCTTCAAAGGTTCTAGGGGACAGTCTGCTCCAGCCTTTTCCAAATGCCAGCAGTCTTTGGCTTGCATCAGTATCACTGCTATCTCTGCCTGTATTCAGATCACTTTTTCTTCCTCTGTTTGGTTCTCTCCCTCTGCCTGTCTCTTTATTATAGAGACACCTGTGGTTGCATTTTAAGGCCCACCCAGGCATCACCGACTCAATGGACATGGGTTTGGGTAAACTCCGGGAGTTGGTGATGGACAGGGAGGCCTGGCATGCTGCAGTTCATGGGGTCACAGAGAGTCAGACACGACTGAGCGACTGAACTGAACAGAACTGAACAGGTAATTATCCAGGATAACTTACCCAACTCAAGATCTTTAATTTAATCACATCTGCAAAGACCCCTTTTCCAAATAGGTCACATTCACAGATGCCAGGGACTAGGACCCAGTGCCTTTGAGTGTCGTGATTCAGCTGATACCTTTGTCGTTATTCAGTGGGTACCTTTGAGTGTCGTTATTCAGCCTACTAGGGACTGCAAGTGAGCCTTTTTGGTTTCAGTGTTGTTTCTGATTGGAGAGGCAAAGTAGTATCTTTCCTGAGAAGTTATAATCTCAAAAGAAAACATCACAAGGAAAAGCCAGCAGAAACAGCAGGCAGCTGGGCCTGATCCACCAAGACTTCAGATGCCGACATAAACGGTCCAAGGAAAGAGAGCACGCAGAGTGCAGTCAAATAAATGTAAGAAGCATTGATAGCATCAGGATGGCACAAGAGGCCGAGTGATTCCCAGGAACCCAAACCCCAGTGGCTTGGAGAACAAAGACTTCTTTCTCACACATTTTGTGTGTGGCTGGCAATCAACTGAGGGTCTGTTCTTTTCTCAGTGATGTCTTTATTCTAGAATCTAGGCTGAAGGACCTGCCAAATGGGGACAGAACTACCAGACCACAGTTGTCCTCAGAGCTTCTGCTGAACATGGAGCATGTCACTGCCCTCCACTTCCTATGGCCAGAAGCTTGGCCAAGTCCAATGTTAGTAGAATGGGGACGTGTGCGCCTTCCCTGGGAAGAGTCAGGACTGTATGATTCCCTCACAAGGATGAGAGAGAATAATTGGGAGCAGTAAGTAAAAGCTGCTGCAGACTAAGTTTCAAATGGATTTGGTGACGGGGTGAGGGCATGGTAGAGGAGGTGCTAAATAGATCTCTGGAAATGAAAATTATGATACAGTTGCTTGAACAATGCAGATTCGAATCGTGCAGTTCCACTTATACACAGATTTTTTTCATTAAATACATACCATAATGTTACACAGTCAGTGGTTGTGGAACCACAGCTATGAGAGCAAACTGTAAACTTATATGTGAATTTCAGTCACCCTAATCGCCACATTGTTCAAGGGTCAACCGTAACTGACATTTAAAAGTCAGAGAATGGGCTTAACAGCAAATTAGGAAAACTGAAATTTTTAATGTAAGTAAATTGGGCAGAAATGGGAGCATAAGAGTCAGGATTCAGACAGAGTCAATGAGAAGCAAGACATTTCCATTGTTAGGGAATTGACTCATGGAATTGCGGAGGCTGGCAAGTCTAAAGTCGAGCAGACTGACAGCCAGAGACCCAGGGAAGGGTTGATGTTTCAGCTGAGTCCAAAGGCAATATGGAGACATAATTACTCCTTCCTCTGGGGACCTCAGTCTTTTTTTCTCTCAAGGCCTTCAACTGATTGGAAGAGACCCACTCACATGATAAAGAGTAACCTGCTTTACTCAAAGCCTTCTAATTTAAATGCCAACCTCATATTAAAAATAACATCTTCACAGCAACATTCACTGGTATTTGATCAGATATTTGAGTATCTGAAGTAATTATCAAGAATGCATTAACATAACATAAGGATGGGAAATATGAGAGGGGCTTCCCAGGTGGCGCTAGTGGTAAAAAACCTGCCTGCCAATGCAGGAGACATAGGACACATGGACTCGATCCCTGAGTGGGAAGATACCCTGGAGAAGGGCATGGCAACCCATGCCAGTAATCTTGCCTGGAAAATCCCATGGACAGAGGAGCCTGATAGGCTACAGTCCATAGGGTTGCAAAGAGTCAGATACGACTGAAGCGACTTAGCACACACGCATACGAGAATAGAATGAGAGGATCTATTACATGTCTAATCACAGTCTTTTTATTTTTTTGGACTCCAAAATCACTGCAGATGGTGACTGCAGCCATGAAATAAAAAGACACTTACTCCTTGGAAGGAAAGTTATGACCAACCTAGACAGCACATTAAAAAACAGAGACATTACTTTGCCAAGAAAGGTCCGTCTAGTCAAGGCTATGGGTTTTCCAGTAGTCATGTATGGATGTGAGAGATGGTCTATAAAGAAAGCTGAGCGCAGAAGAATTGATGTTTTGAACCGTGGTGTTGGAGAAGACTCTTGAGAGTCCCTTGGACTGCAAGGAAGACTCTTGAGAGTCCCTTAGACTGTTGGAAAAGACTGTTGAGTGTCCCTTGGACTGCAAGTCCAACCAGTCCATCCTAAAGGAGATCAGTCCTGGGTGTTCGTTGGAAGGACTGATGCTGAAGCTGAAACTCCAATACTTTGGCCACCTGATCTGAAGAACTGACTCATTTGAAAAGACCCTGATGCTGGGAAAGATTGAAGGTGGGAGGAGAAGGGGATGACAGAGGATGAGATGATTGGATGGCATCACCGACTCAATGGACATGAGTTTGGGTGGACTCCGACAGTTGGTGATGGACAGGGAAGCCTGGCATGGTGCAGTCCATGGGGTCACAAAGAGTCGGACACGACTGAGTGACTGAACTGACTGAACTGAATCACAGTCTCAGGAGGAGAGGTGAGAAAGGATGAGGCAAAAGGAGTATTTGAATATTTGAAAAGATAATGACTGATGAAAGACACCAGTCTACAAGCTCAGGACAACAAATCCCTAGCTGGACAAAGAAGAAGAAATCACATCAGGGCAAAACTTGCTGTTGTTCAGTTACTAAGTCGTGTCTGACTCTTTGCAACCCATGGACTGCAGCATGCCAGGCTCCTCTGTCTTCTACTATCTCCCAGAGTTTGCTCAAATTCATGTTCATTGAGTTGGTAATGCTATCTAACTTTCTCATCCTCTGCCGCCCTCTTCTCCTTTTGCCTTCAGTCTTGCCCTGCATCAAGGTCTTTTCCAATGGTTGACTCTTTGCATCACATGACCAAAGCATTGGAGCTTCACCTTAAGTATCATTCCTTCCAATAAATATTCAGGTTTGATTTTCTTGAGGATTGACTGGTTTGATCTCCTTGCAGTCCAGGGAACTCTCAAAAATCTTCTCCAGTACTACATTCAAAAGCATCAGTTCTTTAGCACTCAGCTTTATGGTCCAACTCTCATGATGACTGGAAAAACCATAGCTTTCACTATCCGGACCTTTGTCAGCAAAATGATGCTTTTTAATATGCTGTCTCAGTGGGTCAGATGGTAAAGAATCTGCCTGCAATGCTGAAGACCCGGGTTAGATCCCTGGGTCAGGAAGATCCCCTGGAGAAGGGAACAGCAACCCACTCTAGTATTCTTGCCTGGAGAATCCCATGGACAGAGGAGCATGGTGAGCTACAGTCCATAGAGTCCCAAAGAGTCAGACACAACTGAGTGACTAACACACACGCTTTGGCTTCCCTGGTGGCTCAGCTGGTAAAGAATCCATCTGCAATGCAGGAGACTGGGTTCGATCCCTGGGTTGGGAAGGTCCCCTGAAGAAAGGAACAGCTACCCATTCCATTATTCTGGCCTGGAGAATTCCATGGACTATATAGTCCATGGGATCGCAAAGAGTCAGACATGACTGAGTGACTTTCACAGACTTGTCATGGCTTTCCTTCCAAGGAGCAAGTGTCTCTATTTCATGGCTGCAGTCATCATCTTGTCGTGGCAAAGGGGCTTGCATAACTCAGTGAGGCTCTGAGTATGTGGTGCAGGCCCACCGAAGATGGACGGGTCACAGTGAAGAGTTCTGACAAAACGTGGTCCACTCGAGGACGAAATGGCAGCCCACTCCAGTATTCCTGCCACAAGAACCCTGTGAAGAGTATGAAAAGGCAAAAAGATATGACACCTAAAGATAAGTCCCTTATGTTGGAAGGTTTCCAACGTGATACTAGGGAAGAGCAAAGGGCAATTACTAATAGCTCCAGAAAGAATGAAGCAACTGGGCCAAAGCAGAAATGACACTCAGTTGTGGACGTGTTTGGTGGTGAAAGTAAAGTCGGATGCTATACAGAACAATATGGCATAGGAACCTGAAATGTTAGGTTCATGAATCAAGGTAAATTGGAGACTGTCAAGCAGGAGATGGCAAGATTGATCATTGACATCTTAGGAATCAGTGAACCAAAATGAATGGGAATGGGCAAATTTAATTCAAGGTGAAACTGCAGGGCCTCAAAAACAGAGAAGGCATATTATCTTCAAAGAAAAGATAATTAAATTATGGATGATGATCTCAGCAGTAAAGAAGTCAAAGAGTGGTAGTATACCTTTCAAGTGCACTAACATTTTTGTCAACTTTGAATTATAAGACTGAAAAAATATCTTTCCGGAAAAGGGATAAAATAAAGACTCAGACAAACAAAAGTCAATGATATTTGACATTAAAAGATCAAATAAAGATCTAAGGGATATATTTCAGACAGAAGGAAACCATTCCCAGATGGAAATTATGATACATAAGAAGAAATACAGGAAAGAAACTGGTAAATACATGAGCAAATCTAAACAACTATTTTCTGTATAAAACAATAACAATATATCCTGGGTTTAAAATAAAATACAGGGAGGAAAACAACTGAAAATGAAATGTTTTAAGATCCTGTTTTGTTTCAGAGGAGAATAAGATGAATCTGAGATATGGGTAAGTTAAGTATCATAAAATTTCTAGAGTCACCTCAATTCTAGAGAAGTGGTTCTTAACTGGGGAGGTGTTTTACTGAAAGTTTTACTTTTGTTTTACGTTCAAAGGATTTGTTAACAAAAGAAACCACTTGTAACACACAAACAATTTCAATTTTCTAAAAAAGATCACTTGACTTAATTTCAACATACAGTCATTAAAAGAAGAGAAATGGAAGCAATAGAAAAGAGTAACAGCACATACATCACCAAATTGGGCTGACCTACATCCAGACTTTAAAACAGTACTGGGAAGTCCCTGGTTAACAGCAATCTGGAATCCCAACCAGGAAAAGGTCCCAGGCAGTGCATCCACTCTGTGGCTGAGACATCAAATTGCAGTTCCAGGGGTTCCCACTCATAATCCCAGGTCACAAACTGATACTGACTTCAATCTTTCAGGAAAAGAGATAAAAAAGAATCAGACAAACAAAAGTTGATGACATTTGACATCAAAAGACCTTTTTAGAGAAAGATCTCCGGGATATATTTAAGGCAGAAAAAAAACATTCCCAGATGGAAGTTATGATATGTAAGAAGAAATATAGGAAAGGAAAAAAAGAAAGTAATACAGGAAAGAAACTGGTAGATATATGAGCAAATCTAAACAACTATTTTCTGTATAATATATCTTGGGTTTAAACTAAAACACAGGGAGGAGAACAACTGAGGATGAAACATTTCAAAGTCTAATTAATATTGACTTTAACATTTTTACAACGCTGTTTGTTTTATCTTGTGAGTCATAGGATTTCTTTAAACTCCCGGCATGACTGGCCAAACCTCCAGGGGTTCAAGAATTCCAAGTCCTACTTCCTTTCTCATCTAAAGTGCTGCCTGACTAGCTATGCTTGCGGGCAGGCATGGAATCTGGACAGTGTCCAGGAAGGTCAGAACCAAGGTCAGAGGCCTGCTCTCCTGCTTCTGCTTCTGATTGCACTTTCCTACAGGCACTTCTGGCCCCACCCTGCAAGACTTCCTTCATTTTAATTTCCCTCATAGGATGGGACAGATTTGTCTCCCACAGGACATTTCCCTCATAGGATGGGACAGAAGTGTCTCCCACAACACTTCTGGTTGTCTCAACTGACATCAAGGGAGTAGCAGCCAGGCTTTGTAATAAATACTTTACATTGATTATCTTACTTATTCTTTGGGCCCAAACCCTACACAGGACCCTCTGAAGCCCTGTAAGGAAAGCCCGAGGCAGGCTGCAGGGCTGCACTGAGAGTTCAACCCTCATGTGTAATGAGGGCTGTGGCTCAGGCCCTGCCAGGGCTCAGGGTAGATTCTGTGGCCTTGCCAAGTCTCTGGAGCCCAGTTCTCTTGAGAAGGATGTGGGCAATCTAACTGCTAAGGCTGCAAGCTTTGCAGCTAGGAAGTGAAGAAGGAGGGGAGAACCTCACTGGTGAGAAAATGTCCAAGAATTCTGAGATCAGAAAGGGATTCAGCAGGTCATCTTGTGGGCCCCCATGAAGACACCATAGCAGAAACATATGTCAGGTTTGTTTGAAAGACCCCCTGAGGGAAGCCAGCTTGAGCCAACTTCCTGTCACCCCCTCCCCAGGCTTCCCCTTGCCAGCTTCTTCTGGAAGAAAAAGAGAAGAGTTCACTGTGCTTCCTTACTGGCACTTCCAATCCTTCTCTCCAAGACCAGATCAGCCTCTCAGTCACCCTGTTCTTCCTCACCATTGTGGTTCTCAGCCATAGCTGCCATTGCAGCCACATGGCGAGCTTTAGAAGTGTCAGTGCCAGGACTTGCTCTAAATTAGAACACTCTGGGGTGGGATTCGGGTGTCCTGGGTATTAAAGCTTTCCCAGGTTTTTTCCAGGGAGTGTGCAACCAAGGTGCAGATCGCTGCTCTGCCAGAGAAGGTGTGAGAGATGGTAATTAACTGTTATCCTGCACTCCTGTCTGTTTTCCTGTTCTCTTGTCTTTAATACCCAGCTAAAGGGTCCACAGGGCTCCCCAGATGGCTCAGCAGTAAAGAATCTACCTACCAGTACAGGAGATGTGGGTTAGATCCTTGGATCAGAAAGATCCCCTGGAGATGGAAACAGCAACCCACTCTGGTATTCTTGCCTGGGAAATCCCATGGGCAGAGGAGTCTGGCAAGCTACAGTTCATGGGGTCACCAAGAAGTCAGACACAAGTCAGTGAATAAACAACAACAACAAAAGGTCTACCCATCACCTTCTGCTTTTACAAGAAGATCAGAAATTATTCAGAGTTAGGAACATCTCAGGGAAATATGTTCATGGCCGAAAATTTTTCCTCCCAGCACTGCTCCAGGCTTCTGAGCTTCTCACCACTGGTCATCTGGGAAGTAATTCTCCCTGCTGCTACCCCTTTCTCTATGCTGGCACTTGACACAGACCTACTACTAAGAAGGGTCTGTTGAAATAATAGATAATAAAAATGTAAACCGAAACCTTGAGTACCTGACAGCTACACTGCAAATCAGATAGAAACTCATTAACACATGCAGATTAAATAGAGCTAATTCTGTTTAAATAAGTTAACAAAACACCAAAACACAGGCAAGAGAAAAATAAAATCAGTGAAATCAGGTAAAGAAAAAGGTTATATTCTCTTCTGTCTACTTTTAAATTGAGTTGAAGTTGTTTTTCACCTTCAACTGCACATCAGAAGTCACAAAATTTTACAGTATCTCAGTTCTATTCCCCATTTTTAATATTTTTACTTCTTGTTGCCAATTTTTGCTTCTTATGCCAAAATAAGATTAGCCCTTATTTTAGTTAGCAGCAGAAGAGTGGGTTAGAAATCAAACCCTCAGTGGCAAACTTTGTTTTAATGTCAAAAGCCATCTTCGAGCACAAGGACAAATAATGGAATATTTTCACCAAGTGAGCTTTTAAAATTTAGCTCTTTAGAAGAAAAAAAAAGGAGAAATGTGATAAGGATGGACCAAATACCCAGGAAGAAACTTAAGGGTTTTAAAAATAAATAAATAACAAGTTTTTTAAAAGTTCTGTTTCAAAAGAGAGAGAAGATAGCAAAGTAAGAAGACCCTGAGCTCACCTACTCCCATGGACACACCCAAATTACAACTATTTACAGAGCAGCTATCGATGACAAAAACCTATGACCCAGAAATCCCACCACTGGGCATATACCCTGAGAAAACCATAATTCACAAAGACACATGCACCTCAATGTTCATTGCAGCACTATGTGCAATAGCCAGGACACGGAAGCAAGCTAAATGTCCATCGACAGATGAACAGGTAAAGAAGATGTGGTACATACACAGAATGGACAAAGGAAGGCTATCGGGTCATTTGTAGAGACGTGGACAGACCTAGGGCCTGCCATACAGAGTGAAGTAAGTCAGAAAGAGAACAACAGATTTGTGTGTTAACATATATATGTAGAATCTAGAAAAATGGTGCAGATGAACCTATTTGCAGGGCAGGAATAGAGATGTAGATGTAGAGAACTGATGGGTGGACATGGGGTGGGAGTTGATGAATTGGGAGATTAGGACTGATGTATGTACACTGCCCTGTGCAAAACAGATTAGCTAGTGGGAACCTGCTATATGGCTCAGGGAACTCAGCTCAATGCTCTATGATGACCTAGATGAGTGGGATGGCAGGAAGGTGGGAGGAAGGTCCAAGAGGGAGGGGGTATATGGATACATATAGCTGATCCATTTCACTGTCCAGCAGAAACTAACACAATATTGTAAAGCAACTAGATCACAATTTTTAAAAAAAGGTACTTGGAGACAAATGAAAAGAGAGACCAATGATCAAAAATCTATGGGACCCTGCAAAAGCCATTCAAAGAGGGACATTTACAGCACTAAATCCTACCTCAAGAAACAAGAAAAATCTCAAATAAACAGCCTAAAGTTATACTTAAAGGAACTAGAAAAAGAATAAAGAAACCTTAGTAGGAGGAAAGAACTATTAAAGATCCTAGCAGATACATTTTAAAAGTTTTTCTTTGAGAAGATAAAATTGATCAACCTTTAGGCAAACTCATCAAGAAAAATAGAGAGGGCAAAAATCAGTAAACCCAGGCATGAAAGAAGAGAAGTTATGACCAACACCACAGAAATGCAAGGCATCATAAGAGATTGCTACAGACAATTTTATGCCAATAAAATGGACAACCTAGAAGGAATACATAAATTCCTATAAATGTACAATGTCCCAAGACTGAATCAGTAAGAAATAGAAAATATGAGCCAACTGATTACCAGTAATGAAACTGAGTCACTAATCAATAAACTTCCAACAAACAAAAGTCCAGGACCAGGTGGCTTCAAAGTTAAATTCTATCAAACATTTAAAGAAGTGTTAATGCCTAGCCTTCTCAAAATAGTCCACAAAATTGAAGAGGAAGGAACACTTTCAAACTCGTTCTCCGAGGCCAGCATCATCTAAATACCAAAACCAGACAAAGACACCACACAAACAAAAATTAAAGGTCAATACCCTGATGATGGAGAAGGCAATGGCACCCCACTCCAGTACTCTTGCCTGGAAAATCCCATGGGTGGAGGAGCCTGGTAGGCTGCAGTCCATGGGGTCTCGAAGAGTCGGACACGACTGAGCGACTTCACTTTCACTTTTTACTTTCATGCATTGGAGAAGGAAACGGCAACCTACTCTAGTGTTCTTGCCTGGAGAATCCCAGGGACAGGGGAGCCTGGTGGGCTGCCGTCTATGGGGTCGCACAGAGGCAGACACGACTGAAGCGACTTAGCAGCAGCAGCAGCAGCAGCATCCCTGATAAACATAAATGCAAAAATCCTCAACAAAATATTAGCAAGCTGAATTCAGCAATATATTAAAAGGATTCTACACCAAGACCAAGTGGGGTTTATGCCAGGGATACAGGGATGTTTCAATACCTGCAAATCGATATGGTATACTACATTAGCAAGTTGAAGAATAATAATCATATCATTTCAATAGATGCAGAAAAAGCTTTTTACAAAATTCAACATCCATTCATGATAAAAATTGTCAACAAAGTGAGTATAGAAGGAATATTGTTGTGTAACCACTAAGTTGCATCCGATTCTTTTGCAACCCCATGGACTATAGCCTGCCAGGCTCTTCTGTCCATGGGAATTCCCAGGCAAGAATACTGGAGTGGGTTGTCATTTCCTTCTTCAGGGGATCTTCCTGACCCAGGGATCAAATCTGCATCTCCTGCATTGGCAGGCAGATTCTTACTGCTGAGCCACTAGGGTGGCTGTAGAGGGAGTATACCTCAATGTTATAAAAGTCATACATGATAAACCCACAGCTACCATCATATTTAATGATGAAAAGCTGAAATCATTTCCTCTGCAATCAGGAACAAGAAAAGTATGCCAACTCTCACCACTTTCATTCAACATGAAATTCCAAGCCTCAGCAATCAGATAAGGAAAAAAAATAGAAGGAATCCAGTTGGAGAGGAAGGAGTAAAACTGGCTGTTTGCAGACAACATGATATCATACATAGAAAATCCTCAGGCTGGCACCAAAAAAAATACTAGACCTCATCAGTGAATTCAGTACAATGATGCAAAATCAATACACAGAAATCTGTTGTATTTCTATACACTAACAACAAACTATCAGAAAGAGAAATTCAGAAAACAAACCCAACATTGTAACAAATTCAATAAAGATTTTACAAATGGTCCGCATCAAAAAATAAAAATCTTTTTAAAAAGAGAAATATTTCTCTGTAAAGGTCTTTAGTGGATTGATGGGCCCTGAAGATTAGAGGACTTTAAATCAGCAGAAGTCTCAGCAAGCATCTAGTAGCCCCTTTGTTATCCTAAGTGCTAGGGAAGACAAGGATCTGGTCCCACCACTCTAATAACCAACACTGTGAAAAACCAATGCTGTGAAAAGTCTGGCAGTTCATCAAAGAAATACACATAAAATTGTCATATGACCTAACAATTCCAGTCCTGGTTATACAACCAAGGGAACTGAAACTACAGATCTACACAAAGACCAGCTCTACACAAATATGCATAGCAGTGTTATTCACACTAGTCAGAAAGTGGAGACAGCCCACTTGTCCATGAGATGATGACTGGATACATGAAATGTGCTAAACCACACAAGGAATAGTATGCAGCAATGAAATGAGTATCCCTACATGCACTTGACCTTGCCACTTGACCCAGATGCCACATAAACCTTGAAAACATGCTAAGTGAGAGAAGCCAGTCACAAAGGGTCACAAAGGTTTGATATCTTTCCACTTCTATGAATTGTCCAGAATAGGCAAATCCATTGACACAGAAAGTGCTGGGGTTGCGGGGCGGAAGAGGAGAAGAATGGGGAGTGGTACTCATGGATAGGGGACCTCTTTTGGGGTGATAAAAATGTTCTGCAATAAGATAGTGATGATGGCCATCATGTATTTATGAATATACAAAAACTGTTGAATCCTACATTTTAGATGGGTGGATTATATGGTACCTGAATTATATCTCAGTAAAGGTGTTATTTATTTCTTGTTAAGTGCTGAACTTGCAGAACACACAGGATGCCAGGGCAGGACTGAGGAGGGCTGCTTACGTGACTTAAAGGTTGCCTGAGAGCTTCCTGTGTTCTTTGTACTGATATCACCAGCATCACGTCTTTGCACAGCTTCCTGGAGCCGCCTGGCATTGTCATTAGTCACAAAAGCTTCCACTGGTTATAAAAAATAGAAACCATCTGTGTGTTGTTTCCTTGTTTTATTTGGCAAATGCAATCTGTTGTCATTCCTTAAGGTTGTTTTCTTAGCCACGAGTTCTACATAGTATTTCTAGAAGGCTAGAACAAGAAGGGGGAAATATTAATTTAAAAAATCGAAGTATAACTGACCTACTATGCTATGTTAGTTCCAGGTGTACAACATGGGGATTCAATATTTCGATACGTTGCAAAGTGATCACCATGATAGATCTAGCTGCCATGACCATGCAGAGTTATTACAATATTGTTGACTGTATTTCCCATGATGTGCATTTCATCCCCAAGACTCATTTATTTTGCAACTGGAAATTTCTATCTCTCAGTTACCCCTACGTATTTTATTCATCCCCACAGCCCCTCCCTTCTAGAAACGACCTCTTTGTTCTCTGCATCTGTGAGTGTATTCCTGTTCTTGTTTTTATTATGTTTGTTCTTTTGTTAAGTTTTTTAGATTCTACATCATACGACATTTGTCTGTCTTTGTCTAACTCATTTTACTTAGCCTAATATCCTCTAGTTCCATCCATGTTGTAAAAGACGGTAAGATTTCATTCCTTCTGTGGATAAGTGATATTCCATTGCATATTTACCACACCATCTTTATCCATTCATCTACTGATTGTTTCCATATCTTGACTACAAATAATGCTGTGGTGAACATAGAGGTCTGTATATCTTTTCAAATTAGTGTTTTTCTTTTCTTTGGAAAAAATATCCAGAAGTGAAATTCCTGTATTATATGGTAGTTCTATTTGTAATTTTTTGAAAAAACTCCAGACTGTTTTCCATAATGCCTATACCAGCTTACCTGCCTGTCAACAGTACACAGTTCAGTTCAGTTCAGTTCAGTCGCTCAGTCGTGTCCGACTCTTGGTGACTCCATGAATCGCAGCACGCCAGGCCTCCCTGTCCATCACCAACTCCCGGAATTCACTCAAGCTCATGTCCATTGAGTCAGTGATGCCATCCAGCCATCTCATCCTCTGTCGTCCCCTTCTCCTCCTGCCCCTAATCCCTCCCAGCATCAGAGTCTTTTCCAATGAGTCAACTCTTCTCATGAGGTGGCCAAAGTACTGGAGTTTCAGCTTCAGCATCAACCCTTACAAAGAAATCCCAGGGCTGATCTCCTTCAGAATGGACTGGTTGGATCTCCTTGCAGTCCAAGGGACTCTCAAGAGTTTTCCAACACCACAGTTCAAAATCATCCATTCTTTGGTGCTCAGCCTTCTTCACAGTCCAACTCTCACATCCATACACAACCACTGGAAAAACCATAGCCTTGACTAGATGAACCTTTGTTGGCAAAGTAATGTCTCTGCTTTTCAATATGCTATCTGGGTTGGTCATAACTTTCCTTCCAAGGAGTAAGCGTCTTTTAATTTCATGGCTGCAGTCACCATCTGCAGTGATTTTGGAGCCCCCAAAAATAAAGTCTGACACTGTTTCCACTGTTTCCCCATCTATTTCCCATGAAGTGATGGGACCAGATGCCATGATCTTCGTTTTCTGAATGTTGAGCTTTAAGCCAACTTTTTCACTCTCCTCTTTCACTTTCATCAAGAGGCTTTTTAGTTCCTCTTCACTTTCTGCCATAAGGGTGGTGTCATCTGCATATCTGAGGTTATTGATATTTCTCCCGGCAATCTTGATTCCAGCTTGTGCTTCTTCCAGCCCAGTGTTTCTCATGATGTACTCTGTATAGAAGTTAAATAAGCAGGGCGACAATATACAGCCTTGACGTACTCCTTTTCCTATTTGGAACCAGTCTGTTGTTCCATGTCCAGTTCTAACTGTTGCTTCCTGACCTGCATACAGGTTTCTCAAGAGGCAGGTCAGGTGGTCTGGTATTCCCATCTCTTTCAGAATTTCCCACAGTTTATTGTGATCCACACAGTCAAAGGCTTTGGCATAGTCAATAAAGCAGAAATAGATGTTTTTCTGGAACTCTCTTGCTTTTTCGATGATCCAGCGGATGTTGGCCTTTTCTAAAACCAGCTTGAACATCTGGAAGTTCACGGTTCACATATTGCTGAAGCCTGACTTGGAGAATTTTGAGCATTACTTTACTAGCATGTGAGATGAGTGCAATTGTGTGGTAGTTTGAGCATTCTTTGGGATTGGAATGAAAATTGACCTTTTCCAGTCCTGTGGCCACTGCTGAGTTTTCCAAATTTGCTGGCATATTGAGTGCAGCACTTTCACAGCATCATCTTTCAGGATTTGAAATAGTTCCACTGGAATTCCATCACCTCCCTTAGCTTTGTTCGTAGTGATGCTTTCTAAGGCTCACTTGACTTCACATTCCAGGATGTCTGGCTCTAGGTCAGTGATCACACCATCGTGATTATCTTGGTCGTGAAGATCTTTTTTGTATAGTTCTTCTGTGTATTCTTGCCACCTCTTCTTAATATCTTCTGCTTCTGTTAGGTCCATGCCATTTCTGTCCTTTATTGAGCCCATCTTTGCATGAAATGTTCCCTTGGTATCTCTAATTTTCTTTAAGAGATCTCTAGTCTTTCCCATTCTGTTGTTTTCCTCTATTTCTTTGCATTGATTGCTGAAGAAGGCTTTCTTATCTCCTCTTGCTATTCTTTGGAACTCTGAATTCAGATGCTTATATCTTTCCTTTTCTCCCTTGCTTTTTGCTTCTCTTCTTTTCTCAGCTATTTGTAAGGCCTCCCCAGACAGCCATTTTGCTTTTTTGCATTTCTTTTCCATGGGGATGGTCTTGATCCCTGTCTCCTGTACAGTGTCACGAACCTCATTCCATAGTTCATCAGGCATTCTATCTATCAGATCTAGGCCCTTAAATCTATTTCTCACTTCCACTGTATAATCTTAAGGGATTTAGTTTAGGTCATGCCTGAATGGTCTAGTGGTTTTCCCTACTTTCTTCAATTTAAGTATGAATTTGGCAATAAGGAGTTCATGATCTGAGCCACAGTCAGCTCCCGGTCTTGTTTTTGCTGACTGTATGGAGCTTCTCCATCTTTGGCTGCAAAGAATATAATCAATCTGATTTCGGTGTTGACCATCTGGTGATGTCCATGTGTAGAGTCTTCTCTTGTGTTGTTGGAAGAGGGTGTTTGCTATGACCAGTGCATTCTCCTGGCAAAACTCTATTAGCCTTTGCCCTGCTTCATTCCATATTCCAAGGCCAAATTTGCCTGTTACTCCAGGTGTTTCTTGACTTCCTACTTTTGCATTCCAGTCCCCTATAATGAAAAGGACATCTTTTTTGGGTGTCAGTTCTAAAAGGTCTTGTAGGTCTTCAGAGAACTGTTCAACTTCAGCTTCTTCAGTGTTACTGGTTGGGGCATAGACTTGGATTACTGTGATATTGAATGGTTTGCCTTGGAAACGAAGAGAGATCATTCTGTCATTTTTGAGATTGTATCCAAGTACTGCATTTCGGACTCTTTTGTTGACCATGATGGCTACTCCATTTCTTCTAAGGGATTCCTGCCTGCAGTAGTAGATATAATGGTCATCTGAGTTAAATTCACCCATTCCAGTCCATTTCAGTTGGCTGATTCCTAGAATGTCGACATTCACTCTTGCCATCTCTTGTTTGACCACTTCCAATTTGCCTTGATTCATGGACCTGACATTCCAGGTTCCTATGCAATATTGCTCTTTACAGCATCGGACCTTGCTTCTATCACCAGTCACACCCACAGCTGGGTATTGTTTTTGCTTTGGCTCCATCCCTTCATTCTTTCTGGAGTTATATCTCCACTGATCTCCAGTAGCACATTGGACACCTACTGACCTGGGGAGTTTCTCTTTCAGTATCCTATCATTTTGCCTTTTCATACTTTTTTAAAAAAATATAAATTTATTTATTTTAATTGGAGGCTAATTACTTTACAATATTGTATTGGTTTTGCCATACATCAACATGAATCTGCCATGGGTATACATGTGTTCCCTCATTCAAGGTAAGGAGCAGCAGCTGCGCTTTACTGGAGCTGCCGTGAAGAGATACCCCACGTTCAAGGTAAGAGAAACCCAAGTAAGATGGTAGATGTTGCAAGAGGGCATCAGAGGGCAGACACACTGAAACCATAATCACAGAAAACTAGTCAGTCTAATCTGCTGGACCTCTCCACCATGACCTGCCTGTCTTGGGTGGCCCCACAGGGCATGGCATAGTTTCACTGAGTTAGACAAGACTGTGGTCCTAGTGTGATTAGATTGACTAGTCTCTCAGCCCTCCTGCGCCCGTGCAGCCACCGCTCCTTGGACCTGGGGTAGCTCCTCCCGGCCGCCGCCCCTGACCTCGGACGCAGGGTAGCTCCGCTGGGCCGCTCCTGCGCCGTCGCAGCCTGGCATTCCTGGCCGCCGCCCCTGACCTCGGACGCAGGGTAGCTCCTCTCGGCCAGCTTCTGCGAGGTCCGTTGCAGCCGGTTCGCCACATCCTCATCAACAGTGGCTTTTTTTTTCTTGTCTTTTTGATACTAGTGTGTGACAGGTGTGAGGTGGTATCTTATTGTGGGTTTGTTTGTTTTTTTAAACTATATTGGTCTTCATCACTCCACGGGCTTTTCTCTAGTTGTGGCAAGTGGAGGCAACTCTCTAGTGGCAATGCAAGGGATGTTCATGGCTGTAACATATTTTGGTTTTTTTGGCCACAAGGCATGTGGGGTCCTAGGTCCCTGACCAGTGATGAAACCCACAGCCCGTGCACTGGAAGGTGAATATCTTAACCCCTGGACCACCAGGGGAGTCCCAAGAAATATTTCTTGGTAAAGCTTTACATGCTTTTATTCCCCTTCTCCAAGTTAACTTGGCCTTACTTCTTCTTTAAGTGGTCTCTGCCCATTTATAATTTCTGCTGCCAGCCTTTGGCTGGTTCAGAGCTGTCAGTATTTCCTTTCCTGGGCTCCATGTCTTCATTTGCCTCATTCATATTCATGGGGGAAAATGATGGGGTGAGGGGGGATCAGCAAGAAGATCCATGTGCAGACTAGGTTAGGGAATGGAGCAGGGGAAGGGAACTCCCAAGAACTGAATCCAGTGGACTCCAGAGATGCACACTGTTGATTCTCCTTGAAAAAGACAGAAGAATAAACATTCAGAGAGAGGGGTACCTGGTTAGCTGACTCTATGTATCAGAACTGGATAAATTGCATTATTGATTTTTCAACCAAATAGCTCCATCCCCGACAAGTCTCCCTAGACTCAAAATTACCCTTTGGGCCATGGTTAATGAACTCTCTACAATCCGGGTCAGACTGGAGAATTTCATGATCTGAGAACCCTAATCTGCTTGTGGGCGCCTGGAGCCTCCTTCACCCTCGCTCCACTGGCCCCTCTCCAGCACCCCCATTGTATTTCTCACTGGTCCACAGCCAAGTCTGCCAAGTCTTCCAGCCTCAGAAGCCAGAGTTCCTTCCAGTGGGCCCCTTAACTACATCTGTCTCTGGCTTTGATTTGCCCAGCAGCATATTGTCACCCCATCTGTCCTTTCCCATCTGAGCTGCTTTGATGGTGAGGCCAGAAGCAAAAATAGCAGGTGAACAGTTTTGTTTCCTCTTGGTTCATTTACAAAACACCTTCTACCCATGAGAGAGGGCCTGCCCTTCCTTCCTCTTTCTGCTGCAAATGTGGTTTCTCAGAGCTCATCTCTAGAAGATTCTTGTCTCATTCTGGTGCTGCAGTCTCTCTGGCGCTCTCGCTAGAAGGTTCTGGATGCTCTAAAACACTTGCCTAGAGCTGTGTGCCTGCCTTCAATCTTTAGAATGGATCCTGTAAGTCTGAGCTCAAAAAACATGAGTGAGTAAACATTTAGTTACACTTCTCTTCATCTTCCCTGGTGACTCAGAGGTTAAAGCGTCTGCCCACAATCCGGGAGACCTGGGTTCCATCCCTGGGTCGGGAAGATCCCCTGGAGAAGGAAATGGCAACCCACTCCAGTATTCTTGCCTGGAGAATCCCATAGACAGAAGAGCCTGGTGGGCTACAGTCCACGGGGTCGCAAAGAGTCGGACACGACTGAGCGAATAGTCTCTAGTCTCATCTTCATGGGTTGTCCCCTCCCCTACTGTGCCTTGGGGAGAGCCTTGATTTGTCCTAAAACATTTGAAAATGCCCTTCCTACAGTCCACGATTTCAGCACCTCTCACTTTTACATAGCTGGGCTGTCATCTCCACTTTTTTTTTTAATACAAATGTATTTATTTTATTTGGAGGCTAATTACTTTACAGTATTGTATTGGCTTTGCCATACATCAACATGAATCTGCCACAGGTGTACATGTGTTCCCCATCCTGAACCTCCCTCCCACCTCCCTCCTCATACCATCCCTCGGGGTCATCCCAGTACACCAGCCCCAAGCATCCCATATCATACATTGAACCTGGACTGGCGATTCATTTCAAATATGATAATATACATGTTTCAATGCCATTCTCCCAAGTCATCCCACCCTCACCCTCTCCCACAGAGTCCAAAAGACTGTTCTATACATCTGTGTCTCTTTTGCTGTCTCGCATACAAGGTTATCGTTACCATCATTCTAAATTCCATATATATGCGTTAGTATACTGTATTGGTGTTTTTCTTTCTGGCTTACTTCACTCTGTATAATAGGCTCCAGTTTCATTCACCTCATTAGAACTGATTCAAATGCATTCTTTTGAATGGCTGAGTAATATTCCATTGTGTATATGTACCACAGCTTTCTTATCCATTCATCTGCTGATGGACATCTAGGTTGCTTCCATGTCCTGGCTATTATAAACAGTGCTGTGATGAACATTGGGGTACACATGTCTCTTTCAATTCTGGTTTCCTCGGTGTGTATGCCCAGCAGTGGGATTGCTGGATCATAAAGCAGTTCTATTTCCAGTTTTTTAAGGAATTTCCACACTGTTCTCCATAGTGGCTGTACTAGTTTGCATTCCCACCAACAGTGTAAGAGGGTTGTTTTTTCTCCACACCCTCTCCAGCATTTATTGCTTGTAGACTTTTGGATAGCAGCCATTCTGACCTGCATGAGATGGTACCTCATTGTGGTTTTGATTTGCATTTCTCTGATAATGAGTGATGTTGAGCATCTTTTCATGTGTTTGTTAGCCATCTGTATGTCTTCTTTGGAGAAATGTCTGTTTAGGTCTTTGGCCCATTTTTTGATTGGGTCGTTTATTTTTCTGGAACTGAGCTGCAGGAGTTGCTTGTATATTTTTGAAATTAATTCTTTGTCAGTTGCTTAATTTGCTATTATTTTCTCCCATTCTGAAGGCTGTCTTTTCACCTTGCTTATAGTTTCCTTTGTTGTGCAGAAGTTTTTAACTTTAATTAGGTCCCATATGTTTATTTTTCCTTTTATTTCCAATACTCTGGGAGGTGGGTCATAGAAGAAGGATCCTGCTGTGATTTATGTCAGAGAGTGTTTTGCCTATGTTGTCCTCTAGGAGTTTTGTAGTTTCTGGCCTTACATTTAGATCTTTAATCCATTTTTA
This sequence comes from Bos grunniens, assembly GCF_055505025.1. Classification (NCBI taxonomy): domain Eukaryota; kingdom Metazoa; phylum Chordata; class Mammalia; order Artiodactyla; family Bovidae; genus Bos; species Bos grunniens. The sequence goes on from NC_141165.1 coordinate 155,200,266, forward strand.
GTTTATTTTTTGTGTATGGTGTTAGAAAGTGTTCTAGTTTCATTCTTTTACAAGTGGTTGGCCAGTTTTCCCAGCACCACTTGTTAAAGAGATTGTCTTTTCTCCATTGTATATTCTTGCCTCCTTTGTCAAAGATAAGGTGTCCATAGGTGCATGGATTTATCTCTGGGCTTTCTATTTTGTTCCATGGATCTATATTTCTGTCTTTGTGCCAGTACCATACTGTCTTGATCTGTCATCTCCACTTTGTCCACAGAGCCATCATTCAATCATTCCGTAGTGAAATTACTCAAGCAGCAGGACAGGAAGTCCTGAAAAATAGTCCCCTAAAAAGATACCCAGGTCCTAACTCCTGGAATCTGTGGATGTGACTCTATTTGGAAAAAAAGGATCTTTGCAGATGGGATTAAGTTCAAGGTCTTGATATACACACTGTCTTGGATTATCCAGGTGGGCCTTAAATGCCCATACAAGTGTCCTTGTATGAGAGGTGGAGTTGGGGGGGATTCTGTGGATAGGAAGGCAAGAAGCGGTGTAACCACAGAGGCAGAGATTGGAGTGATGTGGCCACAAGTTGAGTCATGTCCAGAACCATCAGAGGCGGAAGGAACTGGTTCTCTTTGAGAGTCTGTGGAGGAGCGCAGCCTTGACGACACAGAGTTCTGGTCTCCAGAACTGCGGGAGGATAACTTCTCTGCTTTTTAAACCACTCAGTTTATGGTCATTTGTCAAGGCAGCCACAGGAAACCGGCAGAGTAGTGAAGGGCTCCATTGTTTTAACCTGCCCAGCTTAACCTCTTTTTAATGTTTAAAATGGGAAGGAGGGTGGGCGAGCGAGCAGCTGACTGTACAGGAACGCCATTCCACCCTCTGCTCAGCCAAGAGGAGTGACTGCAAACTGTCTCATACCCTGAACCCTAGTTCAGACAGTGCCCAAGCCAATCTACTTCCTGTGGGGTAAAAAATGGGTAAAAGAAACGTAAAAGTCTGTCTCGTGCAACAAAGACTCAATGTGATTTTCCTCCCTGAGTCATGTTCACGTTCTGTCTCCTGGTTGCCTCACGACTCACGTCTGAGCCAAGTGAGAGTGAGTGAGTGAGTGAAGTCGCTCAGTAGTGTCTGACTCTTTGCGACCCCATAGATGGTGGCTACCAGGCTCCTCTGTCCATGGGATTTTCCAGGCAAGAGTACCAGAGTGGATTGCCCTGTCATTCTCCTGGTGATCTTCCCAATCCAGGGATTGAACCCGGGTCCCCCGCATTACAGGCAGACGCTTTACCCTATGAGCCACCAGGGAACACTGCCTTAGTTTCCACACCCATCAGAGCTCTTCATTCAACAGCCTGGAACGTACTGGCTGGCACTCAATGAGCTAGATGATTGCCCTGGGTTTGTGACTAGAAATATGCCCAGAAGGTTAAAGCTATGAGGGTAAAGTCTCTGAGCAGGAGAAATCAGGGCCAGGACAGGCTCTGGACTGCATTGAGGTATTCTACCAAAACAGGAAACCCAGGGCCACTGAGACATCTTTCCCTCTGAGGACAACACTGTGTACTTGCCCGGATGAAGCAGGAGTGAATAGCCAGTCTTGTGTGCAGCTATATAAATAAGCACTTCCGCATGCTAATTTCATTCTCACAGTAGCCCTATGAAGTGGATACTGTTGTTTGCCTCATTTTTCAAAGGTTGAGACTCAAGCACAGAGAGGTTGTGGAACTCACCTAAGATCACATGGGAAAAGAGTGGCGCAATAGGGAAGTGAGGCCAGGTGGTCTGGCTCTGGAGTCTGTGTTCTTACCCACCTGTGACAGGCAGACTCTGGGATGGCCACCGCTGATCCCCACCTCCTGGTGCTCACACCTCAGAGTAATCCCCGCCTTTGCGTAATCCACTCTTCCTGAGCGTGCATGGTACCTGTGACTCGATAGAAGCTAACAAAGGGATGCTGCTTCTGTATTTAAGTTACAGATGATGGTGGTTCCTGTCTTGCTGGCTGACTCTCTCGAGTGACTTCTCAGCTTGCACCCTTTTAAAAAAAAATTTATTTCTGTGGCTTTCTGTAGTTGCAGCGCAGGGGCGGAAGCGGGGCCTGCCGTTTGTTGCCAGGCGCAGCTTCCCTCATTGTGGAGCACAGGCTCTATGTTGTGGAGTATGAGCTTAAGTACTGCAGCTCCCTGGCTCTAGAGCACAGGCTCAGGAGTTGTGGCACATGGGCTTAGTTGGCCTGCAGCATGTGGAATCGTCCCGGACGAGGGATCAAACCTGTGTCCCCTGCTTTGGCAGGCGGGTTCTTATCCACTGAACCACCAGAGTAGTGCTCAGCTTGCCTCCTTTGGGGAAGCAAGCTGCCAGGGTGGAAAGGCCCATGTGGCAAGGACCTGAAGCCACCTGCACTCGCCAGTAAGGAATTGAGCTCATCGGTTTAACCGCAGTAGGAAATAGATGGGCCCCGGGACTGGACAGCTGGTGTTGGTCAAACAGAGTAAAACTAGAACTTGGTTCTCACCCAGACACTCCAAGGACAAAGTTAATGGCAAGAGCTGAGTTCTGCCAAAGCAAAGAGATAAGATGCCCATTCCTGAGGTCAAGGAGAACCTCCCTGTCTGCACACGCACAGGAAGGCTCCTGGGGAGTCAAAAAGGAGAGGATGCCATCCCATAATAGGTGATGTCAAGCTTCCCACAGGCCTCTGCACTGGAATCCATCTTGGGGAAAGATGCTCATGAAGATGGGGGAGGACCTTAGGACAAGTCAGAGGTGGGAAAAGAAACAAGATAACTGGTCAAAGGTAAACAAAGACCTGGAGGAACTGACCCTATGTGAGTGGTTTAACCTCCTCTCTACTGTGTTCTTCATTCCAGACACCCACAGCCTTTCTCTCCGGGGGTGTAGTTCTGTCTTGTTTCTGACTTAATAAGTAACTGTTTCTTTGTGTGCTCTCCCATATGCAGTGCTGTGTCTCTAAACTTTGTACCTGTTTATATAGTCTTTGGAGAAGGCAATGGCACTCCACTCCAGTATTCTTGCCTGGAAAATCCCATGGACAGAGGAGCCTGTAAGGCTGCAGTCCATGGGGTCGCTGAGGGTCAGACACGACTGAGCGACTTCATTTTCACTTTTCACTTACATGCATTGGAGAAGGAAATGACAACCCACTCCAGTGTTCTTGCCTGGAGAATCCCAGGGACGGGGGAGCCTGGTGGACTGCCGTCTCTGAGGTCACACAGAGTCGGACACGACTGAAGCGACTTAGCAGCAGCAGCAGCATACAGTCTTTGCCTCCTTAAAACATTCTTCCTTTCAAACAGGGGTAAGACCTAGGGCCATTTTGCTTCTAGCCTCTAGTCCCTGGTGGTCTGAAAGCTAGGATTCCTGGTTTTTCATCCAAGCCACCCAGGTTCAGTCCCTGGACAGGCAACTAGAATATCTCTTCAGGACCACTACTGTGTCTCTCTGAGATAATGAGAGTGAAAGTGTTAGTTGATCAGTTGTGTCCAACTCTTTGACACCCCATGGACTGTAGCCCACCAGCCTCCTCTGTCCATGGAATTCTTCAGGCAAGAATACTGGAATGGGTTGCCATGCCCTTCTCCAGGGATCTTCCCTACCCAGGAATCAAATCCAGGTCTCCTGTATTGCAGGCAGATTCTTTACCATCTGAGCCATCAGGGAAGCCCCTCTGAGATAAAAATGGCCCTAAGGAAACTGAATTCCACCAACAACCCTGTGATCTTAAAAGTGGATTTTTCCTGTACTACACAGAGAATATGGGCTTCCCTTGTAGCTCAGTCTGTAGAGAATCTGCCTGCAATGCAGGAGACCTGTGTTCGACTTCTCAGTTGGGAAGATCCCCTGGAGGAGGAAATGGCAGCCCCCTCCAGTATTCTTGCCTGGAGAAGCCCACGGACAGAGGAGCCTGGTAGCTTCCCAGCCCATGGGATTGCAAGGGTCGGACATGACTTAGTGACTAAACCACCACCACCACACAGGGAATATAGCCAATATTTTATAACAACTGTAAGTGCCATCTAACCTTTAAAAATTGTGAATCATTGTATTGTACACTTGTAATTTATAAAATATATAATTAATAATATTGTTTATATACATTTTATATAATTATATAATAATTTATATAATATATAATATTGTACATCAGCTATACTTCAATAAAAGCTTCTGCACAACAAAGGAAACTATAAGCAAGGTGAAAAGACAGCCTTCAGAATGGGAGAAAACAACAGCAAACGAAGCAACTGACAAAGATTTAACCTCAAAAATATACAAGCAGCTCCTGCAGCTCAATTCCAGAAAAATAAACAACCCAATCAAAAAATGGGCCTAAACAGACATTTCTCCAAAGAAGACATACAGATGGCTAACAAACACATGAAAAGATGCTCAATATCACTCATTATCAGAGAAACGCAAATCAAAACCACAATGAGGTGCCATTTCATGCAGGTCAGAATGGCTGCTATCCAAAAGTCTACAAGCAATAAATGCTGGAGAGGGTGTGGAGAAAAGGGAACACTCTTACACTGTTGGCTGGAATGCAAATTAGTACAGCCACTATGGAGAACAGTGTGGAGATTCCTTAAAAAACTGGAAATAGAACTGCCTTATGACCCAGCAATCCCACTGCTGGGCATACACACCAAGGAAACCAGAATTGAAAGAGACACGTGTACCCCAATGTTCATCACAGCACTGTTTACAATAGCCAGGACATGGAAGCAACCTAGACGTCCATCAGCAAACGAATGGATAAGAAAGCTGTGGTACATATACACAATGGAATATTACTCAGCCATTCAAAAGAATGCATTTGAATCAGTTCTAATGAGGTGAATGAAACTGGAGCCTATTATACAGAGTGAAGTAAGCCAGAAAGAAAAACACCAATACAGTATACTAACGCATATATATGGAATTTAGAAAGATGGTAATGATAACCCTGTATGCGAGACAGCAAAAGAGACACAGATGTATAGAACAGTCTTTTGGAGTCTATGAGAGAGGGCGAGGGTGGGATGATTTGGGAGAATGGCATTGAAACATGTATATTATCATATGTGAAACGGATCGCCAGTCCAGGTTTGATGCATGAGACAGGGCGCTCAGGGCTGGTACACTGGGATGACCCTGAGGGATGGAATGGGGAGGGAGGTGGGAGGGGGTTCAGGATGGGGAACACGTGTACACCCGTGGCTGATTAATGTCAATGTATGGCAAAACCACTTAGCCTCCAATTAAAATAAATAAATTTATATTTAAAAGAAAAAGTGGGTTCTTCTCTAGTGGAGCCTCATTCTGGCTGACACATTGAGAGACCCTGAACTGAGGGTCCAGCCAAGCTCTTCCCGGATTCCTGGCTCATAGAACTGAGAAAGTAAGGTTTTGCTTTCCGCTTGTTTGTTTGTTTTTGGCCTTACCGTGCAGCATGCAAAATCTTAGTTCCCCAGCCAGGAATGAAGCCCATGCCCGCTGCATTGGGAGGGCAGAATTTTAACCACTGGACCTTCAGGGAAGTCTCATAATGTTATTTTAAGCTGTTATATTGGATACTCGTTATGCAGCCAGAGAAACTGACACGGCCCCCTGGTGTTGAGTTCCACCTCAGCCACAAGCCCACTGACCATGCACCATGCCAGGCCTCGAGTTCCTCCTCATCTCAGGGAGTGATGGTTTGTCTCATTCATCCACTCGACAGCTATTTACTGAGCATATACAAATACATATGCACTATATATATATACACACACGTGTATGTGTATATACGCACATAAACATGCATTTGTGTGTATATAGATGTACGTGTGTGTATGTCATGTCCTATCAGTTCTGTTTCTTTGGAGAAATGCAGCAGCAATGGCAGACACGTAAATGAGTCATATGGCAGGTTGCAAGAAGTGCTCTGGGGGGGAAATAAAACTGAGGTTTGTGGATAAGGAATGCTGGGAGGTAGGAGGGAGATCACAGACGGCCTCAGTGAAGATAAGACATCTGAACAAGAGACCTGAAGGCAGTGAAGAAGCAAGAGCGGAAGGCGAGGGTGGGATGATTTGTGAGAACAGCACTGAAACATGTATATTACCATATGTGAAATAGATGCCCAGTCCAGGTTCGATGCATGAAACAGGGCACTCAAAGCCGGTGTACTGGGACATCCCAGAGGGATGGGATGGGGAGGGAGGTGGAGGGGGGTGTCCGGGATGGGGGACACGTGTACACCCATGGCTGATTCATGTCAATGTAGGGCAGAAACCACCACAATATTGTAAAGTAATTAGCCTCCAATTAAAATAAATAAATTTTTTTAAAAAGAGCTGCAGCTATCTGGGGAAGAGCACTCCCAACAGAGGAAGCAGCAAGTGTTCCCTTTTCCTGAGCCAGGACAGGCAAGGGGGCAGTGTGACTACAGTGGAGAGAGGGAGTGAGAGGGGGCACACAAAGTCCTCCAGGTCCCACAGCTGACAGGTAATAGACTGAGACTGGGCGAACCTGAGTCCTGAGACTGTCTTCATCGGCATTGTTCCCTCCTTCTCCTTCTGTTGCAATACCCTGCAGGTAAGAGGTGTGTGACGATTATATTTCGGGGGTAGGGGAAGATTCCAGTCCTTCTTTATACATATACACAGACACTTTCTTCCCTGCCCTCCATTTAAGCCTCTGTTAACTGACTTGCCCAGGTCCAATGTACAACTTATTTGTAGTGTCTGCCGGCCAGTTCAGAGCCAGTGGGGGGACTTTGAATTTTCCTCCTTGTGTATTAAACAAGAGTCAATTCTTTAGTGCCAAGTTGCCTCACAGGTACCTTGATGTTTTTGCTTGATTTGAAAGACACAAATCTTGCAGTCAAAAGTGATGTCTAGGGACTTCCCTGGCTGCCCAGGGTCTAAGACTCCAGGCTCCCAGTGTGGGGAACTAGACCCCACATGCCACAACTAAAAATCCCACATGCTGCAACTAAGACCCAGCGCAGCCAAATAAATAACTATTTTTAAGTATTTATTTAACTTTGTTTATTTTTGGCTGTGCGTGGGCATTCACTAACTGTGGCGAGCAGGGGCTGCTCCTCATTGCGGTGCGCAGGCTTCTCATCGCAGTGGCTTCTCTAGAGCACAGGCTTTAGTACCTGTGGCACTTGGGCTCGCTTGCCCCACGGCATGTGGAATCTTTCCCGGCTAAGAATCAAACCTGTGTCCCTTGCATTGCAAGGCAGACTTCAAACCACTGGATCACCAAGGAAGTTTCTAAATATTTTTTTTAAGAGATTTCTAGTATGGTGAGTTTGTGCAAGAATAACAATGTAAAACTCCACTCAGGAATTTCATATTCAACAGAAAGCCCTGAGCCCCTCGTCATGAAACCCACCCCATTGGACACATTTATTTATCTCTATCCTTCCCCTAGGAGGGCAAACAGACCTCCACCCTGCATCATTTTCTAACCGACCACCTTGAGGACTTAAGGTGTCGAATCTGCCTCCAAGAACAGAAAACTTCAACCCAAGTGACATTAACTGAATAAAAAAGCAGAAACCCACATGTACGATAGTGGAAGCAGAGCAAAAAGAGCCAAGAGATAGTGGCACATATTTGGAACCTGACAATTTAATACAAGAACGGCGCTAAGCAGAGTGGAAAAACCTGGAAATTATGTATCCAAGGAAAAGGCTGCCTGTGAGAAGCCCCCAGAAAGGCTCTGGAAAGAGATGTGCCAAGCACCCCAGGAGGCAGGACCAGGGGGCAAAGGTGTAAATGGGGGAGGTGGAGGTGTGTTGAGCAGTTTTTGGTCCCTCCAAGTCCCCTCGAAGCTTGCACACAGTCAGCTGTGTGTGTGTGTGTGCTCAGAGGCTTCAGTTGCATCCGACTCTTTGTGACCCCATGGACTGTAGCCCACCAGGCTCTTCTGTCCACGGGATTCTCCAGGCAAGAGTACTGGAGCGGGTAGCCTCTAGGGGATCTTCCCAACCCAGGGATCGAACTCGAGTTTCCTGCATCTTCTGCTTTGCAGGTGGATTCTTTATCACTGAGCCACCAGGGAAGCTTGCACACACTCAGCTGCATTTCTTCAAATCCCACACTGGTTTATTCTCTTCAAAAAAAAAAAAACTGAGAAGTTGAGAGCATCCCATTCTGGGCAAGTGGGAGTGAGATACTATATTTAGAGAACTCCTTCATCCAATCCTCCTCCCCTATCACAGCTTTTCTCTCCCTGCAGCACTTAACTTGGCTCAGTGTATATCAATAGAATACATCACTGTGCAAAGAGGTGCTCTTGAACCTGGGTATCCCTTCTCTGTCGGTCTCTGCTCCCTGGCTCAGGCTCTCATGAAATTCCTTCTCCTTGGGCTGAAATACAGAGACCAAAACAAACCAACAACTACAGGCCAAGGAACAGGGCACAACTGCAGACAACTACAAGGAGAGGAGTGGGGGAAGGCGAAGGGAGGAACAAGGTGGAAAAGAGGGAAGAGGAGACGGAAGGAAGAGGAGCAATTGTGTTTGATTCATCTGTTTTCCTGGGTTGAAATTTCTGAAACTGTGGGGGTTACAACAGGGGAAATATTAAATATTAAAAATCAATGAACTAATAATTGCACTCCTTGGTATTTACCCAAAGGAGTTGAAAACTTACATTCACACAAAACCCTGTGCACCTAATGTTAATAGCAGCTTTATTCATGACTGCCCAAAGTTAGAAGCAACTGAAATGTCCTTCAGAAGGTGAACAGGACAAACAAAACCAGACAATGGAATATTATCCAGCACTGAATAAATGAGCCATCAAGCCATGGAAAAAATGTGGAGGAAACTTAACCACATATTACTTGGTGAAAGAAGACAATTTGAAAGGCTACAAGCTGCACGAGTGAAGTCGCTCAGTCGTGTCTGACTCTTTGCAACCCCATTGACGGTGGCTACAAGGCTCCTCCGTCCATGGACTTTTCCAGGCAAGAGTACCAGAGTGGATTGCCATTTCCTTCTCCAGGGGATCTTCCTGCATTGCAGGCAGACGCTTTACCGTCTGAGCCACCAGGGAACACAAGCTGTATAATTCCAACTGTATGACATTCTGGAAAAGACAAAAAAACTAAGGAGACAATAAACAGGTTGGTGATTGCCAGGGGTTGGGGGGTGGGGGAGGGAGTGGGGACAGCAGAGCACAGAACATTTTTAGGGCAGTGAAACTGTTCTACCTGATACGATGATGGTGGATGCCTATCACTACACATTTGCCAAAACCCGTACATGTCCAACACCAAGAGTGAACTCTAATGTAAACTATGAACTTTGGGTGATAATGTTGCATCATTGTAGGCTCATCGATTGTTTCAAACAGATCCCTCTGGTGTGGGACGTTGGTAGTGAGGGACGCTGGGCAAGTGTGGGGTCAGAGTGTAGACAGGAACTTGGTCCTTTCCAAACAGCTTTGCTGTGGATCTAATACTGCTCTAAACATAAAATTCATACAGCAGAAATTAACATACCATTGTAAATCAACTATACTTCAAAGTTTTTAAAGGTTATTAATTTTTCAAAAAAAATTAATGAACATTGGGAAATACCTTTAAGGGAAGAAGGTAAATGCAGAGATGGTTAGATAGCATCACCGACTCAATGGACATGAATTTGAGCAAACTCTGGGAGATAGTGGAGGACAGAGGAACTGGGTGTGCTCCCGTCCTTGGGGTCACAAAGAGTCAGACACAACTTAGTGACTGAACAACAACTTTTTAAATCATCTCGTATTCTCGCCAGTGGTGTAGAGCTTAATCAGAGCTCTAATTATCAGTGCAACTGGTGGGCAAGGACTAACCTGTTCATCACTGTATTTCATCATTTAAAGGCTCTCAATAAATGTTTGCTTTCTCCCATTTAACTGAGGAAGTTGAGGATTTGGGGGATGTTTTTGAGTCAAAAAGCCAGTCATTGGATTGTCATTTAGACTTGAAATAAGGGTGTGTTATCCACAGATGAGTCTACAAACTGCCAAGGGGTGCAGGGAGGTTGGCAGTACCCAAGGATAGGTTAATGCATGCTGGCATTACCCACGGACATGTAGAGGCCTTGATATCTCCTAGAGCCACAACACCTGTCCTTTGTAAGATTCTGGCATTACCAGAGAACCCTGGTGAATGCAGCAGTAATCAGAAGCCATCTTACTTTGGATTTCTGGAAGTTAGGGCTTGGCCGTCAGGAGGAGAAATTCCTTAAGAAGGAGACAGCTGTTTCCTATGTGTGGCTGTCCCCAGGCCCCTGTGGCAGGGCAAGTTACTAACACAGAGAAATCAAATGCAACTGAACACACAGTTTGCAAATTCTCTGCCACCTGCAGTGCCTTCAAGTGCCTCTTAGAAGCTGTCCTGGGAAAGGGATCTGCCTGGCCAGGAGTGGTTTGGTGTACAACCTCGGTGCTCACTGAGCGGACTTTGGTTTTCTTGGAAAACTAAAAGACAAGCCTCTGACTGCTAACCATGTTATCTGTATAACTGGAGATGATTTCAGTGGTATTTCCCTCTTAAAAAAAGATAAATTGTGCCACTTGAGTGCAGCTGTCACTGATTGGGTCTATGTGAACAGGATAAAAGAGTTATGTTCCCCAGCAGCTCTGTGATAAATTGTTGAAGAGCCACAGCAATAAACAAGAAAAGCTGACCACAGGAATGTCCCAGACAGAAAGGAAAAGGCCAGCAAGGAGGCTCCCTAGGGGGCTGTCATGGTCTCTCGGGGACCATAGTCAGACTCTCTGCTGTGGTGCAGCCCACACACCAGCCCAGGACCACCATCCTCTGGTACCCTCCTACCAAGAGCACCCCAGACCCACCTTTTGCACTGAGCCATGAAAATCAGATTTCCTTTGGGAAAAGCAGGTGACTCCCACTATAAAATACTCTTAAAAATAGTAATAATAATCTTATTTATTTATTTTTGGCTTGCTGGGTCTTTGTTTCTGGGTGGGCTTTTCTCTAGTTGCAGCAAGTGGGGGCTACTCTCTCGTTGTGGTGTGCGGCTTTTCACTGTGGTGGCTGCTCTTGTTGCAGGGCAGGGGCTCCAAGATGCATTTGGGCTTCAGCAGTTGCGGTTCCCAGGCTCTAGAGCACAGGCTCAATAGTTGCGGCACATGGGCTCAGTTGTTCCGAGGCATGTGGGATCTTCCTGGACCGGGGATGGAGCCCGTGTTTCCTGCATTAGCAGGTGGATTCCTCACCACTGAGCGACCAGGGAAGCCCTCCTTCCAAAGAATGTTCTTGAAATGAACCAAAGTTCACTCTGATATCTGGAGGAGGCGACCCCACACACCACACTCAGGTCTTTTCCAGGACTCCACATCCTTAAATACGAGAGGGTGAAGCCGCGAGCACCAGGGGCTGAGGTCGGAGAAGAAGATGGGAATCCAGGAAAGAAGCTTGTGCCCAGCACAGAGGAGTTGGGGTTCCACCTGAGTCAACAGTGGACTCTGTGGGCTGCCCTCAGGGACTGCCCAGTGGAGGGCTTGGGGTGGGAAAAGCGGCAGGAGGCCCTTGCTGTAGCCAAGCTAGAGATAATGGTGGGGTCTGCTGGAGGTGGGGGCAAGACAGCAGCGGAGGGATTCTCGGAGGCAGAAACAACCAACTGAAAGGGAGAAATCTGGGCTACAGACCAGGCTTCTAGCTCTGGACAACTGGAAAGAAGGGGTGCCATTTTCCTCAATGGAAAAGGTCAGCCAGAGAAGGAGCAGCTATAGAGTGAGCTGAGAAACCAAGACATCCATTCTGGCCATGCCGAGTATGAGATGCCTGTGAGATAATCAGGTTAAGATGACAAGTCGGTAGCTGGTTGTATGAGCCAGAAGTTCGGAAATCATTTTGGGCTAAAGACATTAACATTGGCATCAAAGACATAGTTTGTTGTTGTCGTTGTTTCTGTTTTGTTTTTTCTGTTTGTTTTCTCTCTTTTTTTTTTTTTTTGTAATTTGCCTGCACCAGGTCTTAGCTGCGGCACGTGAACTCTTAGCTACAGCATGTGGGATCTCATTCCCTGACCAGGGATTGGCCCCCTGCACTGGGAGCATGGAGTCCTAGCCCACTGGACCCCCAGGGCAGTCCCAAGGATGTAGTGTTTTTTAAAAAGATAAGACGGTACAAGAACACTTGAGAAGAAGAACCAGAAGAATGGAATGCCCAAGAGAAGAAAGGGAGCTTCATGAAACGGCCTGAGCAGAAATAGTCAAACAAGTAAGAAAAAGAAACCCACAAGAGTATGACATTCTGGGAATTGAGGAAAAAGGATTTTTCTAGAAGGAACTGGTCAGCTGTGTTGAAAGCTAGTAAGGTAGGTAAGATAAGGACAGGAGGTGTAATAGATGTAGTGGCCCAGAGGACATGTAGTAGACATGGTGGGGTACCTCCCAGTCCCTCCGTCAGGACAGAAGAGCTGAGGGAAGGGCTTTGTGCAAGCTCCCACCTCCCTCGGGGGAAGCCCACATCCCTTGGGGGAAGCCCACGTCCAATGTCTGCTTCAAGCAGGAGTGCAAACCCAGTCCTTGCCTCGACTCCAGCATCTCCGAAGTATCACCCCTCGGCAGAGCTCCCTGAGGGTTTGGCTGAGATGTGACCGAATCCGAGTTCAGCGGTTCCCTCTGCCTAGCCGTCCATTCCTCACCCCTTACAAAAGTTGTTCCCAAAATCATTTCCAGATGCCTTTCCCTTCTGGGTCCGACTAATAGGCAATTACAAGGCTTTACCTGGCAGGACCTGAGGAATGTTCCCTCCCTACCTGAGAACTGGTGACAGCCAGGCCTGAAGTCTCTGACCGGAGCTGCAGTCCGGGACTCGGGTCCCTGGCTGATCATGCTCTGACGCTCTGTGCTTGCAGCCCTGGCACCTTCATTCCTAGGTCTCTTGATCTGTGGCCTTCTTCAGGGGCCTCTGCTGAGGCCCCCTTATGAGGGAGGAGGAGAAAGCCTTGAGGTACGGTTGGCCACCGTGCCTTGCACCCAGTCGCCCTCCCCTCTCTCCAGGCCCAGATCCACAAAACTGCAGAAGCCTTTGATTCAGGCTCCCTCAACAGCGAGACAACCCCCACTGATCCATCTGACCTGGACCAGGGCATGTTCTACCGGAGGATATGGAAGGGGTGCCTCTGTGTATGCCATCGCTGTGAGAGATAGAAACCTCACTGGTACTCTCGTCTGGGGCTGTTGCTTTATCAGCTACCCCGATCCCTGGCAGCTGGGATCTCCCTCTCCAGCTCAGCTGAGCCCTGGATGCAAACACTGATGATACCCATGGGAGCTGGGAGGATGCCCTTGGAAAGGACAGGAGAGGGTGGCAGGACCCAGAGCCCTGGTCCTGGCCTTGGGCAGGACAGACAGAAGAGAGCATGGGTCGTCACAGGCAGGCTCGCCGACTGGGGAGCAGGGAGGGAAATTCAGAAAGTCTGGCATCTCCTCCATTCCTAATAAATGTCATCAGCTAAAGGAGGGAGCAGAGGAGTTTGGGGGAGAAATAAGGAGACGTGAAATGATTCTCCGGGACAGTGATACAGTGAACTCACTCAGTGAGGGAGCAAGCTAACTGGGCAGTGCTGGGAGTGTACTTGAAAACCCAACTATCTGCAAAGTGCCTGGCTCTGCGATGGGCAAACAGCAGGTGCTTCGCTTCATTAGCTGGAAAAAGGGCTAGAAGAAGAGCCCTCCCGGGGGTGATGCTCACCTGTTGCTATGTTTCTTGTTTCCACAACAGTCCTGGGAGAAAATGATCCAGCAAGTAGAAGAAAGTGTGTCTGAAAGTGACTTAGAGGCACCCAGTTGAGCAGCCCACGTCCACAGGTGGGGAAATTCAAATATCAAATTGGTTTTCACAGTACAAGCAGTAAAACTGCCACACCTACTCACACATTACAGTTTGTATCAGAAAGTTCTCAAGTGTGAAATCTTGGGGTCTTTCTCTTCTTGACCCCCGGGCAGCTAATGAGACTCATCACTATGGTTGTTCTCTTGAAAGCCTGAAATTGCCCCAGGCAGGCTACCCTAAAAGGCCCTGTCATTTTGACCGTACTCGCCGCCCTGGAGGCTTCAGTTGTCCCTGAGGTCCTAAGCAGACGGAGAGGTAGAAAGGCCTCTTCTTGTCAGTCTTAATGATTACTGAGAAATAAAAATCATTGTCTATCCCATACATGCGGAGTCTAAAAAGAAGTGATAAAATGAACTTACAAAACAGAGACTCACAGACGTAGAGAAAAAAATGTATGGTTACCAGGGGGGAAGGATGGTGGAAAGGGCTTCTTAGGGAGTTTGGGATGGACATGGACAGGCTGCTATACTTAAAATGGGTAAGAAACAAAGACCTACTGCATAGGCACAGGGAACTCTGCCGTGTTATGTGGCAGCTTGGATAGGAGGGGAGTTTGGGGGAAAATGGATACATGTATGTTTGTCCGGGTCCCTTCACTGTTCACCTAAAACCATCACATTGTTAATCAGCTATCAAGTGCTCAAGTGTTAGTTATTCAGTCGTGTCCGACTCTTTGCAACCCCGTGGACTATATCCCGCCAGGCTCCTCTGTTCTTGGAATTCTCCAGGCAAGAATACTGAAGTAGGTAGCCATTCCCTTCTCCAGGGGATCTTCCCAACCCAGGGATCACAGCATTGTTAAATCAGGTTAACAATGTTAACCTGTTAATGTTAATCATAACACAAATTTTTTTTTTAATTTGTAATTTTAAAATTAAAAAAAAATATCATTGTCTAGGTCCATTGAATTGACCATGATGAGTCAATCCAAACCAGGCACTTCTTGGAACAAGCAGTTGCAAAATGACTTCTATTGGATGCATCATAAAGACTTATGTAATTGGACATAGTCCATTATCAGCCTCTACTTTCAAGATAAGACCTCCAAACAGCATCATTTCTCAAGGAATTACAAGACTGAGGACATTAAAAAAATTGAACTGAAACTATTTAGAGCCAATAACCCGGGCAGGGTCTCATGTAATAAATAAAGTCCATGCAAAAAAGATAAAGAGGCTCTTCTGCCTGGACACATCCCTTGGATGGCAGATCCAAGTCTCCTGTCCCTGGTTCTGAGCTATCAACTGATAATGCTGTATTGATTATTGAGGGCTTCCTATGTGGCACTAGGGATAAAGAACCTGCCTGCTAATGCAGGAGACATAAGAGACACAGGTTCAATCCCTGGGTCAGGAATATCCCCTGCAGGAGGGCACGGCAACCCACTCCAGTATTCTTGCCTGGAGAATCCCATGAGATTCTTGCCTGAGAATCCCACAGAGGCAGCTGCTGGGCTAGGGTCCATATGGTTGCAAAGAGTCAGACATGACTGAATCGACTTAGCACACATGAATGCATTGAACAGCCTAACTGGTCAGCAAAGGTCACTCTGCTTTTGAAAGTTAGGCAACTGAAATTGTAACCTGATTATCAATCAGGGGTCTAAAAAGAAAGAGACATCACACTCCAACAGAGCAGTTGAAGAGGATCACAAGAGGGACTATCCTTAGCGGGGTGGACAGGGTAAGCGAAACCAACAGGAAGAATGCTGTAGCATGAGGGTGGTGGAGAGCTTACTAGCTCCAGGCCTGGAGGGGAAAGGGAGGAACCATTATTCCAGAGAGAGTAAAGGGGTCGGCAGCAGGGTCTGTAGCCAACCCACGGAGACCCTCCAGGAAGGGATCTCACCTCAGTGTCCCTCATCCTCCAATCTCTGGCTGATGCCTCCCCCTGGCAGGACCCAACCAGAGTCATAAGGTAAAGGACTCCATTGCTGCATTTTATACAAAGTGTATCCCAGGGCAGACCAGGGGGAGAGCGGATCTGGAGGGGCAAATGGAGGGCTCCAGTACCCCAGAAAAGCAATAGGAAAAAGAAGGAGCTCAGCTTGGTCCTCTGTGGTGACCCAGATGGATGGGATGAGGGTTGAGTGGGAGGGAGATTCAAGAGGGAAGGGATACAGGTACACATGTGGCTGATTCACTTTGTTGTACAGCAGATACTAGCACAACATTGTAAAGCAACTCTACCCCAATTTTAAAAAAGAAAATAAGAATAAGAACAGAGATAATAAAGGAGAAAATTTAGATATATGACAGTGGCATTTTTGCAACAAAGTTTTGTGGGCTGAATATTGAAAATTTCATAATCATTGCATTTATGTATGTCAGATTTTTAAGATATTTAAGGCATTTTATACTATTATATGGGGACTTCCCTGGTGGCTCAGTAGTAAAGCCTGCCAACACAGGAGACCTGGGTTCCATCCCTGGGTTGGGAAGATCCCCTGGAGAAGGAGATGGCAACCCACTTCAGTATTCTTGCCTGGGAAATCCCATGAACAGAGGAGCCTAGTGGGCTACAGTCCAAGAGGTTGCAGAGTTGGACACAACTTAGCAATTAAAGCAGCAGCAGCAGATACTAACTCATAATTTGGCTTATAATTTTCATCAAGTTTTCCTTTGGAATAGTTTAACTGATTAAGATAACTGTTAAAATGTTTGGGGAACTCTTGTTTGTGAAATTCATGTTTTTGGTATAATAATCATCTAGAGAGAATGTGAATATTTAGATAATTGTTAACTTTGAAAAAAAATAATTTAATGTGCATTCCTATCAGTGTACAAGAATCCCTTGGACATTAAGATTTCTAAATGGGGTAAGTGCAATGTCATTATAAGCCAAGAAGGAGGTAAGTGTCAGGTGACCTTGAAAATCTCCTTTCCCAAGTTCCTAGCTGATTCTGTCCTGGGTTGGCCTTCAGAGCCCAGTTCCAGAGCCGTTTCTTAACCTGAGGTCTTATACAAGTTGTTCTAAGTAGAAGCACTGGGGCTTTCAAGAGCCTCACAGGGTAAAAAAAGACAAATAATCCAATTCAAACATGGGCAAAAATTCTGAACAGACATTCCTCCAAAGAAGAAACACAGATGGCCAAGATGCACGTGAGAAGTTGCTCAACATCATTAACCATCACAGCAACACCATCCAAACCACAGTGAGATACCACTTCACGTCCAATAGGATGGCCGTAATTTAAAAGACAGATGATAACAAGTGTTGGCAAGGATGTGGAGAAGTCAGAACTCCTGTTCCCTGCTGTTAGGATTGTAAAATGGTGCAGCCACTTCAGAGAAGAGTCCAGCTGTTCCCTAAACAGAATTGCCATTTGACCCAGCAATTCCACCCTTAGAGATATACCCAAGAGAAAGGAAGACGTGTGCCAATATAAAACTTTTACTCTTGCTATCCAAAAGAAAAAGAAGGCAGCTAGCAGTTGACCCTCAGGGTATGCTAGTGTTAACTATGACCTCACTTGCTCCTCACCACCAGCCTCAGATGGGTGCATTTCACAGATGAGCAAACTGAGGTTTGGTCCTTCCATTTCTGTGTATTGTCCAGTGTTCCTTAGAATCTTGGACTCTCAGTGCTGGAAGGAGTGTTAGACATGGCCTAGTCAAATCCCCCTCGCTTTAAATATGAAGAACCAAAGACTTACAGAGTCAAGGACCTGGCCAAAATGTTGGAGTCATCTTTTTCTCCTCTTTGTCTCTCACTTTTAAATACAATCCATCACCAGACTTGTATGGCTTACCTTCAGAACAGTCCAATGTGGAGCTTTTGGGGGAGGGAAGGGTGCTGTGCAGGGTCTTCGTTGCCTCTCATGGGCTTTCTCTAGTTGTAGCTAGCGCAGGCTACTCTTCGTTGTGGTACTCAGCCTTCTCCTTAAGGTGACTTCTCTTCTTGGGCTCCTTATGGTGGCTTCTCTTGTTGGGGGGCACAGTAGTTACAGCACATGGGCTCAGTAATTGTGACTCCAGAGCACAGGCTCAATAGCTATGATGTATGGGCTTAGTTGCCTGGAGGCATGTGGGATCTTCCCAGACAGGGATTGAACCCATGTCCCCTGCATTGGCAGGCAGAATCTTAACCACTGATCCACCAGGGAAGTCTTTTTTTTTTTTTCCTTTTTTTGCTGCAATGTGCAGCAGTTCTGTCCACCCCAACCAGCCCTCCTTTAACCAATCACCTGGATTACTACAGGACCATCTCAACAGGTTTCTTTACTTCCTCTCCAGCCCACCACTCAATACTGTAATCAACATGCAGAAACCAGAGTGATCCTTTTGAGACACAAGTTCATTCCTCTGCTGAAATCCCTATAATGGTCTCCATTTCACTCAGGACAAAACCCAAACCCTCCCCAGAGCCTGCAGGCCCTACAGACTACTTGCCTGGCTCCTTTCCTCTGCACCCCTCCCTCTCTGCACTCCAGCTCCTTCATCCTCCTTGCTGTGCCAATGACATGCCACACATGTATGTCTCAGAGGCTTCACACATGTTTCTCCTTATGCCCAGAACATTCTCTGTTTACACAGCCCTCTCTTCATGTCCTTGCATTTCTGCTGCAATGTCTCCTTTTTGGAGAGGTCTTACTTATCTCTGTCCCTTGTCTTGCTTGGTTCTTTCTCATAGCAGGTATCATTACTTGACCTTGAGTTCAGTTTAGTCGCTCAGTTGTGTCCAACTCTTTGCGACCCCATGGACTGCAGCATGCCAGGCTTCTCTGTCCATCACCAGCTCCTAGAGCTTTTACGTTATTTCAGTTCAGCTCAACAAATATTTGTTTACAGAGCTGTTTGTGTCCATGTTAAACTGCAGGCTCTGGGAGGTCAGAGACTGTGTGTCTTGTTCACTGCTAGATCCCCAGCCCTTAAGACAGAAAGCTTCGCGTTATAGTTGAATCTGCTGCACCACAGGCAATGTTTTTTTCTTTTTTCCCCACTGAAGTGAAATTCACATAACATAAGATTGACCTTGTGAAAGTGTACACTTGAGTTTCATTTAGTACATTCACAGTGTGGAACAATCACCACCCATATCAAGTTCCACTTTCATCACCCATACCTATTAAGTAATCACTCCCCATTCTCCCCACCCCCCAGTCGGCAACCACCAATCAGCTTTCTGTCTCTACAGATTGGCTTATTCTGACTGGAATGTGTATAAATGGGGTTACACAATATGTGCCCTTTTATGTCTGTCTTCTTTCACTTAACGTGAAGACTAATAGTCATATACACACATGCACACAGCATTTGCTCATTCACCCATTGATGAATATCTGGGTAGTTTCAGGCAATGTTTTTTGCAGGGGATCTGTAAAGATAAAGCTAAGACAGGAATTTAGTGCTTTCTAAGTAATGAAAGAATCTCGACCACAGTGAAGAATTAAAATAACACAACACTGGTTTAGCAGATCAGTTAGTTTTGGCATAGATTAGAGTGGTATGTTAAGTATGACTAGTGTGCTTATTTACCATCTTTGGAGCAAATTCCATTTCCAAAAACAAACAGACCTCGTGTATTTGTCATCAAATACATTATATTTCTCCAGAAAGCCTCATTTCCTTTTTCATCTCAACTCTTGATAAACTTGAGAAGATTTGGCATGGCAGAATGGATACATGCGTATGCATGGCTGAGTCCCTTTGTTGTCCATCTGAAACTATTGCAACATCATTAATCAGCCCTAGGCAATATAGGATGAAACATTTAAAAAAATAAAATAGCCTCTAACCTTTTTTGTATCTTGCTCTTCAACAGAGCGGTTGAAGCTTACAGTGTTTCTTATTACAGAAAATGGTAGCATATTTCCTGATGAGGGCCCTTCAGAGACAATTTCTGCTTAAGTCACACTGGTGGTGCGACAGGCAGCTACATCTCTGCTGCTTCCAACTCGGGGAGTTCTTTTGGCTCCCCACCCCACCCCTGGGACCACTTTTCTCTCTCTCCTGCGTCTGTTCCTTGCTCCGCGCCTCCCTCCTCAGAGCCGCCTAGCCCCTGTTCCCTTGCTCCTCCTCTCCAACCTGCCCGCACCGTCTGGGTCCCCACGGTGCACCGGTAAGCTCTGCTGGTGGCATTCCTGTTTGCTGGCCACGCTTGCCAGGGCCTCGCAGCACGGGTCTTCCCTCTCCTCTCTCCACCCCATTCCTGGTACCAATTTTCTACCTTCCAGAAACACTGCAGTCCACAAACTCCTTAGGGGACTTTGTTCTTTATTCTGGGAAGTACAATACAAATTATTCAGACTTAGGGAAATCAAAGCTTTTCCTTCAAAGGCAATCACTTTATGCAGGCAGAGAGTGTCCTAAAAGATTGGAAACTTTGTACCTTTGACAGAAACTGAACTGCCTTTGCAATATATTTGGCTATATTCATTGTCACATCTGAGAATAATGAGATTTCCGATGGCATTTAAAAATCAACGCAGTAGGCTAATATTTTATTGGGACTAAAGAAATGCTAGTGGAAGAGGCTAGCCTGATATAGTAGAAAATTCTGAACATCCTATCATCCCTAATAAGAAACTTTGAATCCACTAGATGTTGGGTTAGCCAAAAAGTTCGTTCAAATTTCCCATCACATCTTATGGGTTAAAAAAAAAAAACAAGCAAACTCTTTACCCAACCCAATACAATACAATCACGTGGAAAACTAGAAAGATTGTGTTAGAAAATTCCATGAAAGGAACAGAGGCTAAAAAAATATAATCACCAGTCTCAAAATTTCTTAAAGCAATGATTCTCCAAATGTGCTCATTGGACAGCAGCAATCACCAGAAAAACCTATCAGAAATGCAAAGTCTGTGGTCCCAGCCTGACAGTACTGAATCAGAAGCTCTAGGAGTGAGACTTATAAATAACTCTCTGTCCTGACACAGGGACTCTGAGGCACACAAAAGGTGGAAGGATGCTCCCTTAAATGATGCATCAATTGTTAATTTATTATGAAATTTGCAGATTTCTGTATTGTTGTGCCTTCTTATTTTGCAGGACTCACAAAGCACCCACTGTGGTGGAGATAGTGGATGTGAAACACCAACATCAGCAGAAGAGATTCTTTCTGACAGCTGAGGTCTGTGCTGCTGCCCGGCTGACAGGTTTGTGTTCTTTGTGGTTTAACAGTCTTAGAGACAGATCTGCCGCATTCTGAGTACAGGCATTCTTCCTCCCATTAGCAGGGGTAGATACACCCTCGGAAGCACAAGAATAGATATCTGTCCCTCCTCACCAGACTCTCTTTATGAATCTCCAGAGAGAAAGGACTGGGGCTTTTGGTAGAGGTAGAAATGGAGAAGGTGTCAGCTTTCGGTTCACATTACGCTCTATCTCAACTGGATTCCCCGCCGAAGAAGATCCTAAGGTGATGACTGACAGCATGTAGTTTTCCTGGCAGGTGCAAAGACAAGAGCAGTGAGAACATGACACAGGGAAAGGAAGATTTCCAGTGAACCAGCTTTCAAAGTGGATGAGCAAATCTTAATCCCATGGAGAAGCTCAAGAAAATGGTGTAGAACACATTCCTCAGAAGTATCCTGTCAAGGGATTAGGAAGCTGGGGTATTTGTACCCCCACATATCATTCCTGACAACTTCTAGGCTGGATCCAACAAAGGTATAGATGTGTTTCCCAATAGCAGATGTACACAGACAGGTAAAGGGATCCCCAAGGGTCATGGTTTACAACAGCATCGGTATACTCAAGACCAGGCAATAATGTCTGGTCCCAACTCTAAGATGGAAAAATAGGACTCAGGCCCTCTTAGGATGGAGTGCTATTTTAGTTTATTCCTGAAGCAGGAAATAAGCATTGCAAATGATCAAAATAAAAAACAGGTGGGTACACATGGCTCTCAGTGGCTTCCCTTATGAATCACTTTCATAATTCTGTGGTCTCAGCAGTTGCACCAAAAAGAGCCTACTGTTGTGGATTCATAACCTTTTATTACCTCCAACCCAGACACAACATATTCTATTAAATAATACATCAGTTATGATGCTCAACAACCATTTTTGGTGCGTTTTGAAAGAAAAGAACAACTTTTGATCAGTTAAATATATGCCCAAAGATTACCAGACAATGAGAAAAGCTAGTGGCATAAAAGAAAAGTATAAAGATAAGCAAATAGAGCAAATTGACTCGGGACAAAACAGACTATTGGAACAGAAAAGAATGTCACAAAAACCCAAGTTCAAAAGATTTGAGGTGCTTGTGGATCCATAAAACAAGAAAAGGTGCTACTTTAAAAAAAAATCAGAATAATAACGTGCTTTCACAATTGCAGAAATAAAAATTTCATTAGAATTCAAATAAGTCCTCCAAAATCAAGCGCAGAAGTACAAAGAAATTTAAAAATAGATAGAATGAGCAGATTGAGAGACACTGAGGGTCAATGAAGAAAGTAAAATGTCCTAGTAATAAGAAAGCAGAGAAAATGGAGAGGACAAAGTAGCTGAAAAACAGTACAATGGTGGGACTTCCGGTTCTGATGATCACAGAACTTCCGGTTCTGATCACAGTCAGGACAGCAATCCTTGAGAGAAGAGAAACAACTGAAATAAGCTCTGTGATTGCCCAAGCTGATTTTCCAGAGAGAACTGCCAGGCATCAGCAAAGAGAGGAGGAAGAGGAACCCAAAGCCCCTATGGGTTGAAGAGATGGAACTAGGAGCCCACAAAGACTGAGGCAGCTGGATTTCACAGGGCAGGATAACAGGGAGAATTCTGACAGAGAGAAAGCTCTAGATATCTGCAAAGGGGCTCCCTCAAATTTTTGCTTAAGTACTGATCAGAGCATGTGTTATGAGAAAACTTGAGGCTATGGGAAGACCCACCCAAAGAAACAGTGAGGTCAATACCTCGGACTCATACAGAGTAGGGATAGTTCTCCCACCAGAGCAGAAAACCTGATGACTCATGGGACATCAGGCAGTCGGGCAAATTTAGGACATACTGAACACTTCTCCACTCCCACCTAAGAAAACCAAGCCTCAAAACAACCAAGCTCTTTCAAAATGCCTCAACTGCATCTCAGAAGAAAACTCAAGCATACTTACAGGAACACAGAAACTTCAAGCACCAAACAATATAAAATTTACAATATATGTCATCTGATCAAAAATTACCAGGCATGCAAAGAAGCAGGAAAATATAACCCATAATGAGGAAGGAAATCAATTTTTTAAAAAGCATGAATAGAATTCATAGGTTGGAACATTAAAACCATTCAAGAAAGTAGAAGGAAGCATTCTTATGTTAAAAAAAGAGATATGAAAGCTATAAAAATTCAGACTCATGATGATGAAAAATACAATGTCTGAGATGAAAAATATACTAAATTAACAGCATATTAGACTCTGCAGAAAAAAAAAAGACCAGTGAACTTGATGACATAGCAACAGAAACTATCTAAAATGAGAGAGAGAGAGAGAGAAAAGATTGGGAGAAAAGTGAAAAGAATATCAGTATGCTGTGGCACAACTTCAAGCAACCTAATATATGTGTGTTTAGAAAGAGGGAGCAGTAAAGAAAAAAATCTTTGAAAAAAATCATGCCAAATAATTTCCCAGGCTTGATGAAAACTATAAATACACAAAGATCTAGAAACTCAACAACTCTTATTTCCTTAAGCCAAAGAGAGACACAGTTTTCAAATTGAAAGGGCCCAGTAAATTATGTCAAGCAATCAAAGTGTCCAGGTAGTCCATTAGGGCAAGAGCCAAACTGAAAGTAACAAGCAAGCCTTTATTCACTTAATTCTATGAGCCTGCCAAAGAGGCACCATGGAGGCTCTCCTGTGTTCCCTTTCCCCGCAGCACTGCTCAGGCCAGTCAGTTTCCTGACCCAGGGATCGAACCCAGGTCTCCTGCATGGCAGGTGGATTCTCTACCATCTAAGCCACCAGGGAGGTCCCAGATACAGCACAGACAGGAGAAATGTCTCACTGCCAAGGACCCCTGAACAAAGGAGGTCAGGGAGGGAGAGAAAAGGTACTGAATCAAAGCAGAGAAAATGTGACTTCCCAGGTGGTCCAGGGGCTGACTCCACACTCCCAATGCAGGGGGCCCAGGTTCAATGCCTGGTCAGGGAACTAGATCCTGCATGTCGCTACTCAGAGTTCCAGTGCTGCAATTAAAGATCGCACGTGTCACAACTAAAAAGACTCCACATGCCGGAACTAAAGAACCTGCATACTGACACAAGGGTCAAAGATCCATGTGCCGAAACTAAGACCCAGTACAGCCAAATCAATCAAACAAACAAAGTAGACGAAAGTACCTCAGCTGAGACCTCTGAACAGACATCCCTAGAATGTAGATATGCCTTTGAACTCAGCTAGCCTTGCTGAAGGTGGGGGGCTGGTATATGGAACTTAGCTTCCCTTTACTGAGGACCCCTGCCAGGCAAAGCTTTATTCTTGCCTGTGATCTGGACTGAAAAGTCACACTAGGATTTTGGCCTGGAAGCAGAATCCTCAAATGGGATGCAGAACGACTGAGAAATATTTCTGATATGCTGCTGGGTATCGAATCTGGAAATCAGGAGAGAGATCTAAGCTAATAACAATTTGGGGAGCTATCAGTGTATATGACAGTCAATAAAGTCATGGAGGGGAAGAGATCATGAGGGGAGATAGTTTAAAATGAGTAGAAAGAAGGCCCAGGACAAAGCAGTTGAGGACATTAATATTAACTAAAAAGCACTGGTGTGAGTTTGCAATGGAGATTGAGAGTGGCCAGAGGGATGGAAGAAACAGCAAAAGAGTGTGAAATGAAATGAGGCCTGAGAAGAAGGGAACAGGGAAAGATAGACAATGCTATTGAGAAGTCAGATAAGATAAAGCCTGGAAAGAGTCTTAATAGCTTTGAAGAAACTAGCTGGTGATCTTGCTGAGAACAAGGTAAGCACAATGGTAGAAGGGAAAGCCAGACTTAGTATGTGGAGGAATACATGGGAAGTAAGAAAACAAAGAGAGTGTGGATAAATGTATCTAAGTTCAGTTCAGCCACTCAGTCCAGTCTAACTCTTTGTGACCATGGACTGCAGCACACCAGGCGTTCCCTATCTATCACCAACTCCCAGAGCCTGCTCAAACTCATGTCCATCCAGTCGGTGATGCCATCCAACCATCTCATCCTCTGTTGTCTCCTTATCCTCTCACCTTCAATCTTTCCCAGCATCAGGGTCTTTTCCAATGAGTCAGTTCTTCACACAGGTGGCCAAAGTATTGGAGTTTCAGCTTCAGCATCAGTCCTTCCAATGAACATTCAGGACTGATTTCCTTTAGGATGGATGGATTGGATCTCCTTGCAGTCCAAGGGACCCTCAAGAGTCTTCTCCAACACCACAGTTCAAAATCATCAATACTTCGGCGCTCAGCCTTCTTCACAGTCCAACTCTCACATCCATACATGACTACTGGAAAAACCATAGCCTTGACTAGACGGACCTTTGTTGGCAAAGTAATGTCTCTGCTTCTCAATATGCTATCTGGGTTGGTCATAAGTTTTCTTCCAAGGAGCAAGTGTCTTTTAATTTTATGGCTACAGTCACCATCTGCAGTGATTTTGGAGTCTACGGAAATAAAGTCTGTCACTGTTTCTATTGTTTCCCCATCTATTTGCCATGAAGTGATGGGATTGGATGCCATGATATTTGGTTTTTGAACGCAGAGTTTAAAGCCAGCTTTTTTACTCTCCTCTTTCACTTTCATCAAGAGGCTATTCAATTATTCTTAATTTTCTGCCATAAGGGTGGTGTCATCTGCATATCTGAGGTTATTGATATTTCTCCCGGAAATCTTGATTCTAGCTTGTGCTTCATCCAGCCCAGCTTTTCTCATGATGCACTCTGCATATAAGTTAAACAAGCAGGATGAAAATACACAGCTTTGCCCTACTCCTTTCCCAATTTGGAACCAATCCATGATTCCATGTCTGGTTCTAACTGCTGCTTCCTGACCTGCATACAGATTTCTCAAGAGGCAGGTAAGGTAGTCTGGTATTCCCATCTCTTGAAGAATTTCCCACAGTTTGTTGTGATCCACACAGTCACAGGCTTTGGCATAGTCAATAAAGCAGAAGTAGATGTTTTTCTGAAACTCTCTTGCTTTTTTGATGATCCAACAGATGCTGGCAATTTGATCTCTGGTCCCTTTGCCTTTCCTAAATCCAGCTTGCACATCTGGAAGTTCTTGGTTCACGTACTGTTGAAGTCTAGTTTGGAGAATTTTGAACATCACTTTGCATGTGAGATGAGTGCAATTGTGCAGTAGTCTGAGCATTCTTTGGCATTGGCTTTCTTTGGGATTGGAATGAAAACTGACCTTTTCCAGTCCTGTGGCCACTGCTGACTTTCCCAAATTTGCTGGCATATTGAGTGCAACACTTTCACAGCATCATCTTTTAGGATTTCAAATAGCTCAACTGGAATTCCATCACCTCCACTAGCTTTGTTCATAGTGGTGCTTCCTAAGGCCCACTTGACTTTGCATTCCAGGATGTCTGGCTCTGACTGAGTCATCACACTATTGTGGTTATCTGGGTCATGAAGATATTTTTTTGTATAGTTCTTCTGTATATTCGTGCCACCCCTTCTTAATATCTTCTGCTTCTCTTAGGTCCATACCATTTCTGTTCTTTATTGTGCCCATCTTTGCACGAAATATTCCCTTGGTATCTCTAATTTTCTTGAAGAGATCTCTAGTCTTTCCCATTCTATTGTTTTCCTCTTTGCATTGATCACTGAGGAAGGCTTTCTTATCTCTCCTTGCTATTCTTTGGAACTCTGCATTACAATGGGTATAGCTTTCCTTTTCTCCTTTGCTTAGCTTCTCTTCTTTTCTCAGCTATTTGTAAGGCCTCCTCAGACAACCATTTTGCCTTTTTGCGTTTCTTTTTCTTGGGGATGCTCTTGACCCCTGCCTCCTGTACAATGTCACGAACCTCTGTCCATAGTTTTTCAGGTACTCTATCAAATCTAATCCTTTATGTCTATTTGTCACTTCTACTGTATAATCTTAAGGGATTTGATTTAGGTCACACCTGAATGAAAACCCAGTAGTTTTCCCTACTTTCTTCAATGTAAGTCTGAATTTGGCAATAAGGAGTTCATGATCTGAGCCACAGTCAGCTTGCAGTCTTGTTTTTGCTTTATAGAGCTTCTCCATCTTCAAATAATGTAATCAATCTGATTTTAGTGTTAACCATCTGGTGATGTCCATGTGTAGAGTCTTCTCTTGTGTGGTTGGAAGAGGGTGTTTTCTATGACCAGTGCGTTCTCTTGGCCAAACTCTATTAGCCTTTGCCCTGCTTCATTTTGTACTCCAAGGCTAAATTTGCCTGTTACTCCAAGTGTCTCTTGACTTCCTACTTTTGCATTCCAGTCCCCTATGATGAAAATGACATCTTTTTTGGGTGTTAGTTCTAGAAGGTCTTGTAGATCATCATAGAACCATTCAACTTCAGCTTCTTCAGCATTAGTGGTTGGGGCATAGACTTGGATTACTCTGATATTGAATGGTTTGCCTTGGAAACAAACAGAGATCATTCTGTCATTTTTGAGATTGCATCCAAGCACTGTATTTCTGACTTTTTTGTTGACTATGAGGGCTACTCCATTTCTTCTAAGTGATTCTTGCCCACAGTAGTAGGTATAATGGTCATCTGAATTAAATTCACCCATTCCATTCCATTTTAGCTCACTGATTCCTAAAATATTGATATTCACTCTTGCCATCTCCTGTTTGATCACTTCCAATTTACCTTGATTCATGGACCTAACATTCCAGGTTTCTATGCAGTATTGTTTTTTACAGCATCAGACTTTACTTCTATCACCAGCCACATCCACAGCTGGGCATTGTTTTCGCTTTGGCTCAGCCTCTTCATTCTTCTCTGAGCTACTTCTCCAGTTTTCTCCAGTAGTGTATCGGGCACCTACCCATCTGGGGAATTCATCTTTCAGTGTCATATCTTTTTGTCTTTTCATACTGTTCATGGGTAGCTAAACTTGGCTGTAAATGACAGGAAAGAAAAACTACTTCTGGGGAAGTAAAGGATACATACTTTTTGAAGATGGGAGAGACCTGGGAATGTTTTATTGTTGATGAGAAGGAGTGAAGGAGAGAAAATGGAAGTCACGGAACTGTTTTTGTTCAGTTGTTATGTTGTGTCTGACTCTTTGCGACCTCATGGATGGTAGCATATTGGGCTCCTCTGTCCTCCACTGTCTCCTGGAGTTTGCTCAAATTCATGTCCACTGAGTCAGTGATGCTATCTAACCATCTCATCCTCTCAAATAAGCCCCAAATTTCTTACTTTTCTTACTAGAAACTCAGCCTGATTTAAATTTATTTGAGGAAGATAAATCTTGAAAATATATCCAAGTTAGTCTCCAGGCCATACATGCAAATAAAGTTGGATTAATACTCAGTGCAGACATGAAAAGATGCTCAACATTGCTAAATATTAGGGGAAATGCAAATTAAAATTATAATTAGGTTTTTCCCCTCACACCAGTCAGAATGGCCATCATTTAAAGCTCTTCAAATAAGAGATGCTAGAGCTTATGTGGAGAAAAGAGACCTCTCCTATAGTATTGGTGGAGATTAAGTTGGTGCAGCCAGCACGGAAAACAGTATGGGGTTTCCTCAGAAAACTAGAAATGCCAATCTCACTTCTGGGCATATATCCAGACAAAACTATTGGGCTGATCACAAAGTTCATTTTTCACTAAGACTAATCTTATGGAAAAACCTGAACAAACTTTTTGGCTGATGTTGGGAAAGATTGAAGGCAGGAGGAGGAGGGGACAACCAAGGATGAAATGGCTGGATGGCATCACCAACTCAATGGACATGAATTTGAGCAAGCTCAGGAGTTGGTGATGGACAGGGAAACCTGGTGTGCTGCAGTCCATGGGGTGTCAAAGAGTGGGACACAACTGAGTGAGTGAACTGAACTGAATATAATCCCAAAAGATTCATGCACCCCTATGTTTATAACTGTGAGGTAGAAATTACTAGGCAGTTAGTGTAGAACTCTGAGTCTTGTTTTCAGTAAGCATCCTGCTCCATTGTCCTGAATTCCTAGAAAGTGTCTTTCAGTTCAGTTCAGTTCAGTTCAGTTGCTCAGTCGTGTCTGACTCTTTGTGACCCCATGAATCACAGCATGCCAGGCCTCCCTGTCCATCACCAACTCCCGGAGTTCACTCAGACTCATGTCCATTGAGTCAGTGATGCCATCCAGCCATCTCATCCTCTGTCGTCCCCTTCTCCTCCTGCCCCCAATCCCTCCCAGCATCAGAGTCTTTTCCAATGAGTCAACTCTTCGCATGAGGTGGCCAAAGTACTGGAGTTTCAGCTTTAGCATCATTCCTTCCAAAGAAATCCCAGGGCTGATCTCCTTCAGAATGGACTGGTTGGATCTCCTTGCAGTCCAAGGGACTCTCAAGAGTCTTCTCCAACACCACAGTTCAAAAGCATCAATTCTTCAGCACTCAGCTTTCTTCACAGTCCAACTCTCATATCCATACATGACCACTGGAAAAACCATAGCCTTGACTAGACGGACCTTTGTTGGCAAAGTAATGTCTCTGCTTTTCAATATGGTATCTAGGAAAGTGTCTTTAGTCTGATAAATTATCAGCACTCAGATCCAGGGAAGGGCAGTAATTAAATTCTGTTCCACATGCTTGAGGGAAAAACAACTTGTGATCATTAACCTTAAGCCCATACATCAGGTTCATGGCAAAATGGCCAGAGGTCATGAAAAAGGGTGGTGACTTAATTCAAGGATCAAGAGAAAATGTTAAGTATCTTGACCTTTAAAAAATCGATTGGTTATGAATAATGCGATTTAAGGAAGGATATAAAAACTGCTGTAAGTCCCACCATGGGGGGACCCTTTACCCCCTCTCGGTGTCTATGCTGAGAGTTTTGTACTTTCCTCCTCTTTAATAAATCCTATTCACTTGCTACTGTGAGTGTTTGCATGTTCATGGATTCCATTCTTCAGCGCCTCAGACAAGATCTCGGATTCCCGTCTCAATAGCATTATTCACAATAGCTAAGACAGCCTAAATATCCATCAACAGAGGAATGGGTAAAGAAGATGTGGCATGTACATACAATGGAATGTTACTCAGCCATAAAAAAAAAAATAAATAATGCCATTTGCAGCAACGAGGATGGACCTAAAGATTATCGCACTAAGTGAACCAAGTCAGAGGAAGACAAATATTGTATATCACTCATATGTGGAATACAATTTTTAAATTATGCAAATGAACTTATTTACAAAAATAGAAACAGACTTACACATGCAGAAAACAAACTTATGGACACATGGTGGGAAGGGATGAATCAGGAGCTTGGGATAAATGTGCACACACTGCTGTACAGAAGATAGAAAACTAACGAGGACCTACAGTATAGCAGGGAATCCTACTCAGTATTCTGTGGTAGCCTATATGGGGAAAGAATACGAAAAAGAATGAATGTATGTTTATGTATGACTGAATCACTTTGCCATACACCTGAAACTAACATATTGTTAAAAATTGTTCATCTGAAGCATATAACATTCTACATCAACTATACCTCAATTTTTTAAAAAATTTAACAAATAAGTAAAAAGAAAGAAAGACTATGCCACTCCCTTGGTTTCTCTTTTTTCTCTGGTTAGCCCTTCTGGGACGCATTTGCAGATTTTCTTTTCCTTTCTGATTTTACATGCCTGTTCCTCAGTTTTCTGTCATTCTCATTCTATAAGCCTTCCCTCTTAGGGACCTCATACACATGCATGGATTCATTTAGTAAAATATAAGGCGGATGACTATGAAATCTATTTTTCCAACTCAGACTTCTATATACAGCCATTACCTGCTCTAACAGGTCTCAACATAAACTCATGTTTTCCACCTTTTTCTTTATTCCTTTTCTATTTTATGTCTTGGTTATGGGCTCAACCATCAAGTCATTCCTCAAGGTGGAAACTTAGGAGTCATCCTTATTGACAGAAATAAACAGTCTATAATTGGAATAGAAAATAGTTCTATTTGAGCCAAACTGAGAACTGGAAATGGAACAACAGACTGGTTCCAAATAGAAAAATGAGTACATCAAGGCTGTATACGATCACCCTGCTTATTTAACTTATATGCAAAGTACATCGTGAGAAACACTGGGCTGTAGGAAGCACAAGCCGGAATCAAGATTTCCAGGAGAAATATCAATAACCTCAGATATGCAGATGACACCACCCTTATGGCAGAAAGTGAAGAAGAACTAAAGAGCCTCTTGATGAAAGTGAAAGAGCAGAGTGAAAAAGTTGGCTTAAAGCTCAACATTCAGAAAACTAAGATCATGGCATCCGGTCCCATCACTTCATGGCAAATAGATGGGGAAACAGTGGAAACAGTGGCTGACTTTATTTTGGGGGGCTCCAAAATCACTGCAGATGGTGATTTCAGCCATGAAATTAAAAGATGCTTACTCCTTGGAAAGAAAGTTACGACCAACCTAGATGGCATATTCAAAAGCAGAGACATTACTTTACCAACAAAGGTCCATCTAGTCAAGGCTATGGTTTTTCCAGTGGTCATGTATGGATGTGAGAGTTGGACTGTGAAGAAAGCTGAGCGCCAAAGAATTGATGCTTTTGAACTGTGGTGTTGGATAAGACTCTTGAGAGTCCCTTGGACTGCAAGGAGATCAAACCAGTCCATCCTAAAGGAAATCAGTCCTGGGTGTTCATTGGAAAGACTGATGTTGAAGCTGAAACTCCAGTACCTTGGCCACCTGATGTGAAGAGCTGACTCATTTGAAGAGACCCTGATGCTATGAAAGATTGCGGGCAGGAGGAGAAGGGGAAAACAGAGGATGAGATGGTTGGATGGCATCACCGACTCAATGGACATGGGTTTGGGTAGACTCCAGGAATTGGTGATGGACAGGGAGACCAGGTGTGCTGCGGTTCATGGGATCACAAAGAGTCGGACACGACTGAGCGACTGAACTGAACTGACTGAGGACTATAGCCTGGAAGATGCAGATTCAAGAAGTACTTGAACTGTGCTCTGCTGGATGACAAGATAGGGGAGGCTTATAGAGGCAAAACCCACAAAATTATATAAGTTTGTCAAGAATTATAATTGGAACTGACAAGAAATATGGGTGCTTGTCAAGCAAGGATTGGTTGGGTCTGAAACAGTTGCCTGGTTACAGAGAAGAAGTTGAGACCAGAAGGCTCCAGCTGGCAGCTGCTGGCAGATAATTGTTTTGAGAATGGTCTGATGGTGTCTTCAAGTTAAGAAAATTCAAGTTCCCAGTAATGCTGGAACATGTCTGAAACCACATCCACAGGGACTAACCAGTTCCATTTTCAATGCTTGAAGTATAGCTACTCCATATTGAGTTTTAAATGCATTCTTTCCTTTAATGGTTAAAGCAGATGTACAATGCATGTTTAATAGGCCACAAAACAAGCTGTTCTGGTTAGCATAAATTTAAATCATGTGTAAGCTAGAATGACTTCCGCATTCCTCAATATGTGAACATTTCTTCCATCATCCTCAACTACAACCTCTTCTACAACTAATTAGCAAAAGAAGATGCTACTCCATGATATTCACTAGCTCCTTCCCTTATCCGTGACTCCAGTTCTGCCTTTAAAGGCCAACCCTTTCATCCAAGCCTTATTGTAACTGTATTTTTTTGAACTCTTTATTTTATATTGGAACAAAGCTGACTCACAATGTTGTGATAGCTACAGGCTCTGGTTTCTCTTCAGATCCTCTAAATCTTTCAGCTTTTTAAACATGTTGTGATAGTTTCAGGTGTACAGCAAAGTGATTCAGTTATACATATACACGTATCCATTCTTTTTCAAATTGTATTCCCGTTTAGGTTGTTACATATGGAGAGCAGTATGGAGGTCCCCTAAGAACCTACAAATAGAGCTACCATA
Organism: Bos grunniens; assembly: GCF_055505025.1. Classification (NCBI taxonomy): domain Eukaryota; kingdom Metazoa; phylum Chordata; class Mammalia; order Artiodactyla; family Bovidae; genus Bos; species Bos grunniens. Next base: position 155,233,075 of record NC_141165.1, read on the forward strand.
TGATCCTGCAATCCCACTCCTGGGCATATATCTGAAGAAGAACGTGATCCAAAAGGATGCATGCAATCATACTTTAAGAAACCTTTCCTTCTCCCACTGTTCTCTCTAACTCATTCTCCACCCTGCTGCCAGAATGTTTCTGCATGGAAAGTTGGAGCAAGTTATTTCTCCTTTTGAAGAACGCCTTTCGGATAATCTCCATAGCCTTCAGTCTAAAAATCAAACCTCTCAACTTAATAAAGGGCTAAAAAGAGAGAGAGAGAGAAGGGCTGCAGTTTCAGGTGTGTGTGAGATTTTGGTGGTGAGAAACTGCAGTCTGATCTGTTGGCTGCTTGAATTTTCGAAGAAGGTAGGAGTTGGGTGGGACATCTGTTGGAAGTGGGAAGCAGGGGGGCAGAGATGTGCAGTGAGGGCAGAAGGTTTAAATTTCAGCCCAGCTGAGGTTAGACAAAGAAGTTTCGATCTCTGGGGCTGTGTGATCCTTCAGAATAGCAGACTTGGGTGCACCCCCTGAGCCAAAAGAGAGGTAGCCAATGCAAGAAAAAACTGACCCTCCTCTGTCCCCTTGAAAAGCAGGAAATAAGTCTCCCATGTGAAAAATAGAAGTAGGACACCTTTATCAGGAGAGATGGGGAATTCAGAAGACAGGGAATCCAACCTTGTTATTTCTTTAATTTACTACCCAAGCCCAAATTCTGTTTAGATTAGTCACTAACTAAGCACCTAAAACCAAGTTTCTTTGTCCTGTTATTCCTCAGAGATTTATTTCTTTATTGAAAAAGTACAGAAGCTGCCTGCTTTGGCCACTTCTTAGAGTACATTTCTATGAGAACTCCGTGTGCATGAATTTATGTTTGTTTCTCTTCTCCTGTTAACCTGTCTGTGTCTATTTCATTAGTAATCCACCTGCAAGAACTCAAGAGGAGGATGTTTCCTCCTCCCTGACAGTTGGTAAGCCAGCCAGGAGACTGGCCAGACTGCCACCCTAAGACTGCTACAGCTGAGAAATCCTGGGACACATAACAAAGACCAGCTTGTGGCTCAGAGGCTAAAGAATCTGCCCGAAAGGCAGGAGACCTGGGTTCAATTCCTGCGTTGGGAAGATATCCTGGGGGAGGAAATGGCAACCCGCTCCAGTATTCTTGCCTGGAGAATTCCATGGACAGAGGAGCCTGGCTACAGTCTATGGGATCACAAAGAGTCAGACATACTGAGCAACTAACACACACGCACCCAGGTCTCTGCCTACAAGGTCTGGTTGAGGGGAAAGTCGTGGGAGTTCCCTTTCTCTCTTCTGTTTAGATTTGCAGGAGGTTTTTGAGCCAGTTCCTTATGACATAGAGCCTCCACCATTTGGTAAATGAGTATTCTTGCTTTATATTGATTCCTTGCTCCCAGATGGTCACTGTTTTCCCTTGTCTCTCTCTGTTGTGTCATTTGTCAGAAGGAAGAAGAAATACCGGCCAGAACATATGCATAGGACCCGTAAGTCTGCTGTTTAAGCAATACTAGAGGTCTTTCCCCCAGAATTACTTGGTCTGAGGTGGAATTATACACTCAGAAGAATGGAAAGCATCCAAAGTGTTTGTTAAATGTTTTATACAAACTTTTCAAGGGCACACAGCACTGAAGCTGAAAGCCTTAGGACACAGGGATCTCCTCATGTCTGCTTTAGTGGGAAATGTTTTCCCTATTATTAAAAGCAAATTAAAAATAGTGTGGTCAGGGACTTCCCTGGTGGTCCTTTGGCTAAGACGCCACCTTCTTCCTGCAGGGGGCCCAGGTTCCATTCCTGGTCAGGGAATGAGAACTCTGCAACTAAGGGTTCACATGCCACCACTAAAGATCTCACAAGCCTCCAAGGAAGATAGCAGATCCTGCATGCCACAGCCAAACAAATAAATAAATAAAATGTATTAAAAAAAAAAAACAAAACACATGGCACTAAAAAAAGATGGTGTGATTGGTTTGTCTGGGCAACCACTAAGCTAATGGAAGCTGCAGCCAATTCTTTGAAAATAGTCTGCAGGAATAAATGCTGCAGGGGGAAAGAGTTATTAATAAAAGAAACACTTCTTGCTTTGCAACTGGAATCTTCAGAAAAACAAAAGCAAGACCCTAAGAGCAACTCCAAGACTACTCAGAGATCTTCCTATTTGCCTCCAGACAATTGCAGATATTGTAAGAAACCCAGACATTGGAAGAGAAATTGTCCTGCACTTAAGAGGAAGGAAGGTTTAAGACCCCTCTAGGCCCCAGTACTCCCACGTTCATTTTTCTCCTCCTGAGGGACAAAAATTCCCTCAAATGACAGTGTCAGCTGATCCTCAATTCAACCCCGAAAGCCTACCATTAAGCTTAGAATAGAGGCTCCTAATTGGATTTCTTAATTGGCACTGGTGAGACTTTCTCCCATCCACTCAAAAGCCTTCTCTCTACCTGTCACTTCTGAATCTATTCAGCAGCTGGAGTCTGCGGGCATTGCCTCATCGCCCATGTCTCAGCCCACCCTAATATCTTCAGGGCCTCACCAGCAAGCCTTTTGCTACTTTTCTGGCAGCCTCCAGATAGACTGTGGCTACACCTCCAGCTGTTGGCTTACCTCCTTTTGACAGACCTTTTCATCATGCTGCCATGAAAGCAATAGAGTGGCTACAGGCATTACAGGACAGCCTTTTGCCTCTTGGATGAGTCTGTAGCTTATCTCTCATGCCAAAAAGACCCTGTAGCATTAGGTAAGGCCCCACGCTGACCTGCGTGGGCACAGCTGCCACCTGGATTGACAAAGCTAGTACTCTAACCCTGCCAGGCTCCTCTGTCCATGGGAGTCTCCAGGCAAGAATAGTGGAGTGGCTTGCCATGCCCTCCTCCAAGAGATCTTCCCAACCCAGGGAAGATCAGACACAGACACACAGGTTCAATGCGTCTCTTACATCTCTTATGTTGGCAGGCAGGTTCTTTACGACTAGCGCCCCCTGGGAAGCCCCAGTACTCTAAGAAGAGGCTCCCAAATGCAGGTTTCTGTTGCCCACTCTGTGTCCTCTACCTTACAGATCATAGTGCGCAGCATCTCCCTACAGAGGGAACAAACCACCCATGAGCAGGCTGTTTTAACTCCCCCTTCCTTCATCTTCCATCTTCATAATACTCTAAATTCAGCTATTTCATGCCCCTCCCTGGTGACGGAGAGCCCAGTTCATTCCACATGATTGCCTTGCAGCCACTAAACAGTCTCAAAGCCACAAGAAGACCTCTCAGACATCCCTCCAGACAACCCAGACTTCTCTTTTGTGATGCCTCGTACAAGTGAAATTTTCACAGAAACATAATAGCTAGTTATGCCATAGTCTCTCCACAAGAAACACATGAAGCCACTGTAAAGCCAGTCCAGGCTGCTGAACTCATAGCCTTTACTAGAGTGTGTGCATTAGCGAAAGGGAAAACCGTCACTTTCATCAGAGTCTGCCCTGCTGTTGGCTCAACTTGGAAATCCCCCGGATTCTTAATCTGTGCAGGCACTCCTACTGCTAAAGGGCATGTAATTGCTGCCCTATGACAAACCACCCACTTCCCTTCTAAAACTGCTACCAGTCACTGTTCAGCCCATACTAAGAAAACAGATTCTACATCTTTAGGGAACAGTTGAAGAAGGAAATGACAGCCCACTCCAGTGTTCTTGCCTGGAGAATCCCAGGGATGGGGGAGCCTGGTGGGCTGCTGTCTATGGGGTCGCACAGAGTCGGACACGACTGAAGCGACTTAGCAGCAGCAGCAGCAGAGTCCACCTGCAATGCGGGAGACCACCTGCAATGCAGGAGACCTGGGTTTGATCCCTGGGTCGGGATGGTCCCCTGAAGAAATATGGCAACCCACTCCAGTATTCTTGCCTGGGAAATTCCATGGACAGAGGAGCCTCATGGGCTACAGTCCACGGGGTCTCAAGACTCAGACATGACTTAGCGACTAAACTAGCACAGAGTTGACAGAGTAAAATGGACTTCCTTATCCTTTATCCACCCAATTTTTAAGCCTACCTTTATCCTTGACTGATATTATTATCAGTCAAATGTTCCACAGTCTGGAAAAAAAAAAAAAAGAAACAAAATGGTGCTAAATGGTTATCTGCTGGATTAGACACTAGGCCAAACAGACTTCCTTAGCTCATTTCCTTTTGACTTTGTGATTTGCATTTCTGTAATTAAAACCAAAGTTTCAGTGCCCTGATCTTGGTTTCTAAATACTATAACCCACTAAAAGAAGCCTGGGTCCCTTGGAGAGATGGCTAATTTCAGGGCTGGGGCAGGAAAAGTATAAGATGAGCCTAGAACATCTTATCCCTGAAAGTAAAGAAATGATAAAAAAAAAAAAAAAAAGAGGTAGAAAAAAGGTAGATTGTATCAAAAGAAACAGGAGCCAGCTTGAAATGGCTCTCACTGGTCAAAACTGGGACAATCTGAGCACTAATCATGAAGAGGGTGAAGGGATTTCCCTGGTGGTCCGGTGGTTAACCGTCTGTCTTCCAATGCAGGGTATGTGGGTTCGATCCCTGGTCAAGGGAACTAGATCCCACATGCTGCAACAGAAGAGCCCATGTGCCACAACTAAGACCCGATGCAGCCAAAAAAAAGAAAAACAAAAAGTTTTCTTCATGTAAAAAATAAATAAATAAATAGGGTGAATAGCTGGAGTACAGGGGATTTTTGGAGCAGTAAAACTATTCTGTATATTACTGCAGTAGTGGATAAATGACATTAACCATTTGGCAAAGCCCATACAACTATACAATACAGAGAGAGAATCCAAATATAAATGATGCACTTTATTATTTTTTTTTAATTTTATTTTTAAACTTTACAATATTGTATTGGTTCTGCCATATATCGAAATGAATCCGCCACAGGCATACATGTGTTCCCCATCCTGAACCCTCCTCCTTCCTCCCTCCCCATACCATCCCCCTGGGTCGTCCCAGTGCACCAGCCCCAAGCATCCAGTATCGTGCATCAAACCTGGACTGGCGACTCGTTTCATATATGATATTATACATGTTTCAATGTCATTCTCCCAAATCATCTCACCCTCTCCCTCTCCCACAGAGTCCAAAAGACTGTTCTATACATCTGTGTCTCTTTTGCTGTCTCGTATACAGGGTTATTGTTACCATCTTTCTAAATTCCATATATGTGCGTTAGTATACTGTATTGGTGTTTTTCTTTCTGGCTTACTTCACTCTGTATAATAGGCTCCAGTTTCATCCACCTCATTAGAACTGATTCAAATGTATTCTTTTTAATGGCTGAGTAATACTCCATTGTGTATATGTACCACAGCTTTCTTATCCATTCATCTGCTGATGGACATCTAGGTTGCTTCCATGTCCTGGCTAGTATAAACAGTGCTGTGATGAACATTGGGGTACACGTGTCTCTTTCCCTTCTGGTTTCCTCAGTGTGTATGCCCAGCAGTGGGATTGCTGGATCATAAGGCAGTTCTATTTCCAGTTTTTTAAGGAATCTCCACACTGTTCTCCATAGTGGCTGTATTAGTTTGCATTCCCACCAACAGTGTAGGAGGGTTCCCTTTTCTCCACATCCTCTCCAGCATTTATTACTTGTAGACTTTGGATCGCAGCCATTCTGACTGGTGTGAAATGGTACCTCATAGTGGTTTTGATTTGCATTTCTTTGATAATGAGTGATGTTGAGCATCTTTTCATGTGTTTGTTAGCCATCTGTATGTCTTCTTTGGAGAAATGTCTGTTTAGGTCTTTGGCCCATTTTTTGATTGGGTCATTTATTTTTCTGGAATTGAGCTGTAGGAGTTGCTTGTATATTTTTGAGATTAGTTGTTTGTCAGTTGCTTCATTTGCTATTATGTTCTCCCATTCTGAAGGCTGTCTTTTCACCTTGCTTATAGTTTCCTTTGTTGTGCAGAAGCTTTTAAGTTTAATTAGGTTCCAGTTGTTTATTTTTGCTTTTATTTCCAATATTCTGGGAGGTGGGTCATAGAGGATCCTGCTGTGATGTATGTCAGAGAGTGTTTTGCCTATGTTCTCCTCTAGGAGTTTTATAGTTTCTGGTCTTACGTTTAGATCTTTAATCCATTTTGAGTTTATTTTTGTGTATGGTGTTAGAAAGTGGTCTAGTTTCATTCTTTTACAAGTGGTTGACCAGTTTTCAAATGATGCACTATAGTTAATAATAATGTGTCAATGGCTTCCCACGTGGCTCAGATGGTAAAGAATCTCCCTGCAATGCTGGAGACCTGGGTTTGATCCCTGGGTCAGGAAGATGCCCTGGAGTAGGGAATGGCAACCCACTCCAGTATTCTTGCTTGGAGAATCCCATGGATAGAGAAGCCTGGTGGGCTACAGTCCATGGGGTTGCAAAGAGTCAGACACGACTGAGCAACTAACAGTTTACTTTATCTTGTAGAATCATTATTTGTAACAAGTGTACCATACAAGATATTAGCAACAAGGGAAACTGAGGTGGGACGGAAGGGGATGGAAGGGAACTGCCAGTACTTTCTGCTCAGTTTTTCCAAAAATCTAAAACTGCTCCAAAAAGTGAAGTCTAATTAATTTTTAAAGTTTTTAAATAAATAAGGATAGTAATAAACTATAAACATTAAATAAAATAAGAATCTATAAATCCATGTTGTTGCTGTTGTTGTTGTTGTTCAAGTCATGTCCGACTCTTCACTACCCCATGGATGGCAGCACACCAAGCCTCCCTGTCCACTATCTCCCAGAGTCAGCTCAAGTTCATGTCCATTGAGTCAATGATGCTATCTAACCATATTGTCCTCTGCCACTCTCTTCTTTTGCCTTCAATCTTCCCCAGCATCAGAATCTTTTCCATAAGTCAGCTCTTTGCACCAGGTGGCCAAATTATTGGAGCTTCAGCATCGGTCCTTCCAATGAATATTCAGGGTTGATTTCCTTTAGGGTTGCCTGGTATGATCTTCCTGCAGTCCAAGGGACTCTCAAGAGTCTTCTCCAGCACCACAGTTTGAAAGCATCAATTCTTTGGCACTTAGCCTTCTTTAAGGGCCAACTCTCCCATCCATACATGACTACTGGAAAAACCATAGCTTTGACTATCCAGACCTTTGTTGGGAAAGTGATATCTTTGTTTTTTATGCACTATCTAGGCTTGTCATAGCTTTCCTCCCAAGAAGCAAGTGTTTTCTAATTTCATGGCTGCAGTCACCATCCACAGTGATTTTGGAGCCCAAGAAAAGACAAGCTGTCACTGCTTCTACTTTTCCCCGATCTATTTGCCATGAAGTGATAGGACCAGACACCATGATGTTAGTTTTCTGAATGTTGAGTTTTAACCAGCTTTGCCACTCTACTCTTTCACCTTCATCAAGAGACTCTTTAGTTCCTTTTCACTTTCTACTGTTAGAAAGTGAAGTATTATCTACTTGAATGAGATGGTTGGATGACATCACCAACTCAATGGACATGAGTTTGAGCAAACTCTGGGAGATGGTTAAGGACAGGGAAGCCTGGTGTGCTGTAGTCCATGGGGTCGAAAAGAGTCAGACATGACTTAGCAACTGAACAACAACAATCAGTATATCTGAGGTTGTTGATATTTCTCCAGGCAATCTTGATTCCAGCTTGTGAGTCATCCAGCCTGGCATTTCTCATGATATACTCTGCATATAAGTTAAATAGGGTGACAATGTACAACCTTGCTGTACTCTTTTCCCAGTGGATCCATACTGATAATAAATGGAAAGAAGAGAAATCTCTCTCCGACAACGTGTCAACCAGTACTTGCATTTGGAGAGACAGTTGAAAACGACCATTTCCCAGCCATCAGGGTAGACTGGCTCAGGCAGAGATCATCAAAGTATGTTCTTTCTAGATGTAAAAATTTGCTAAGAGCTGAGTATTTGCAGGATCTCAGGGCATCTCTCCACAGATTATTGTGAGGAGGCAATAGGACATTGGATAGCACCTTGACCATCTGCTCAAAATTAGCATCACCAAACAGGCACTAAGGAACACAGTGTGGCTTCAGGTGGAATATCAGACGACACAACACAATTTACGCAGTATTCCATTCAGGAATGCGTTGTTATTACTGTTTAGTTGCTAAGTCATATCCGACTCATAACCCACCAGGCTCCTCTGGAGTGGGTTGCCATATACTTCTCCAGGAGACCTTCCCAAACTAGTGACTAAACAATAGATAAAATAATCAGTTGTATTTAAAAAAGTAAAGTAGGCGTTGTGAAAGACCAAGACCAGGTAACTGCTCCAGATTAAAGAAAGCTAAAGAAGTTCAAGGAAAAAGAAGTTTGTATGCATACTTGTGTGTGTAGCCAGAGATTACAAATACGGCAAAATATCAATTTGGTGAATCTGAGTAAAGGATGTACAGGAGTTCTTTTATTATTTTTGCAACTTTTCTCCAAGCTTGAAATTATTTCAAAAGTTAAAAAGACCATGCATGCATGCTAAGTCACTTCAATTGTGTCCAACTCTTTGCAACTCTATGGACTGTAACCCACCAGGCTCCTCTGTCCATGGGATTCTCCAGCCAAGAATACTGAAGTGGGTTGCCATGCCCTTCTCCAGAGGATCTTCCCAACTCAGGGATTGAACTGGAGTCTCTTAAGTCTCCTGCATTGGCAGACACATTCTTTACCATTAGAGCCACCTGGGAAGCTCCAAAATACTACGCTTTATAGAAAAACTGCAAGTGTCACTGATGCCAAATCTCAGCCTCTGTATACACTGGCACTGGATTACATTCTGGAGACAGAGTTTGCAATGAAATAGAAAGAAAGGGCTTTATTGCTTTGCAGGGCAAAGGGGGCCACAAAGACCTAAAGCCCTCAGACTCTGTGCCCCTCCCTGGTGGAGGGAGATGGTGAGGAGTCTTATGGTGTTCTAGGAGTGGGGTGTGATTGTGGACAATCTTCTGACTGGTTGGTGGTGAGGAAATCGGGGGTCAGCATCATCAACATTCAGTTCCAAAAGGTCTGTAATCTGTGTGCTTGTGGGCAGTTTACGGTTAACTTCTTCCACCCAGTGGGGCTTTCAGTACCTGCAAAACAGCTCCAAGGACATGGCTCAGAATATTATCTATAGTCTCTGAGGAAGAACTAAAGGTCTTTGACTTTAATGGCTAAAGTATTAATACTACTATTTTGTTTTGCTTGACTGTTTTCCTTTCTTTCTGCATTTTCTCACTTCTCTGGCCAATTTTATTCTTTGACCAAAGTTCTTCTACAGACAAAGGGGAAGGTGGAGAATACAGACGTGGGGGCTCTATTCTGGGAAGGCCTCACAGGGTCCTGCTCAGTTATCTAACCTCAGATGGATTGTTTTGACTTGAATAAAAGGGGTAAGAGAGGTTCTAGGCTAAGGTTACAGAGCTAGCACCACACAGGAAATTAGTTAATGCTTCACACAGAGACAAACTTTTACAGCAAGTAAGGAGAAAACGAAGTGCACAAAGTAATACAGGGTGTCATGCCTGTGGTCATGTTTTTTAATTCAATTTTATTAAAATACAATTCAAACTTTACAGTTATTGTATTAAGATGGGAAAGACCATGAAAGTCTTCTGTGCCATGCAAGTACTGTCAACTTAAAGGTGAATTGTAGTTTTATAAAATATGATTGACCTTTCTTTAACAAGTGGAAAACATTAGCATGTCATGTGGCAATACTGAAAAACAAAGCATTAAATCCCCTAAAATTGTTTTTATTGTATAAAAATGAAAATCAAAAGAAACTCTATAGGTATTCACTAAATATAATTCTTGCATTTAAAAATGTATTTGGAAATATTTCCATTTGAATGTGATTCTCATTGCCAAATGTTATGTGCATCTAAAAAACCTCTGTCAGTTCAGTCACTCAGTTTTGTCCAACTTTGCGACCCCATGGACTGCAGCACACCAGCCTTCCCTGTCCATCAGCAACTCCTGAAGCTCACTCAAACTCATGTCCATAGAGTCGGTGATGCCATCCAACCATCTCATCCTCTGTGGTCCCCTTCTCCTCCCACCTTCAGTCTTTCCCAGCAACAGGCTCTCTTCCAAGGAGTCAGTTCTTCACATCAGGTGGCCAAAGTATCGGAGTTTCAGCTTCAGCATCAGTCCTTCCAATGAATATTCAGGACTGATCTCCTTGCAGTCCAAGGGACTCTCAAGAGTCTTCCCCAATATCACAGTTCAAAAGCATCAATTCTTCAGTGCTTAGCTTTCTTTATAGCTTTATAAAAACCTCTAGCTGCCCACAAAAGTGGAGGGAAGTTTTTCAACATATTTTAAAAGACTTCAAATGAAATATTTCCGTTCATGAGATGTTTTGGGCCCACTGTTCTATTCCAACTAGTTTGTAAAAACAACTTTTGAACAGCAGGAAATAAAACTTTTAATGTAAACTGTAAGTCAAAGAGTCATTGTCATAGATTTCAATGAGAGTATGATTAATAAATGCAACCAAGAACTTCCTTCTTCCTTTTAGATCCACATGTTCTCACCGGGTATTTTTCCATCTATGACCTCACTGAAGCAAACACTGGCATACTTGGAATCAAACCTAAAAATTTATGAATCACAGAGTACTAATACGAAGTTTTTAAAAAATAGGCCTAACAACTAGACAGATTCACTAAAAATCACTGTGCACTTGGAATGAGTGAATTTCATGGTATTTAAATTATGTGTTAGGACTTCCCAGGCAAGCACACTGGAGTGGCAGCCCCCACGGCTTGAACCCAGGTCTCCTGCATTGCTGGTGGTCTCCTAACTCTGAGTCACTAGGGAAGCCCCTCTAAATTATACCTGTTGTTTACAAGGCCACACTCAAGAGCAAAGTTCTTTACAAAAACTCATTTTACCTTACAGTTGATAATTAAATTGATTGTTAGAATTAACAGCTACATCTTTGACTGCTTATTTCATCACTCATCCTTTATATTTTCCCTTTTATTTTTATAATGTGCATAATCTATTATTAAGGTACTTAATCGTGGATTAAAAGTTTGGTGCTGCAGTCCATGGGATCGCAACAAGCGGGACACGACTTATGGACTGAACTACGAGGGCAGACGACCAAAAGAGCTTACAGACCTCTGTTCCAGACAGCATCCCAAGGCCATCCTCTGGATCCTCGCCAGTAGGTAACCACGTTCGCACCCAGGTCGTCCCCCCAAAAACGAGCTCTTTACATCAGTTCAGTCACTCAGTCGTGTCCGACTCTGTGACCCCATGGACTGCAGCACGCCAGGCCTCCCTGTCCATCACCAAATCCCAGAGTTTACTCAAACTCATGTCCATCCAGTCGGTGATGCCATCCAACCATCTCATCCTCTGTCATCCCCTTCTCCTCCCGCCTTCAATCTTTCCCAGCATCAGGGTCTTTGCAAATGAGTCAGCTCTCTACGTGCCTAGTCTTAATTCTGGACACACCTACCCAGATGGCAAACGACTCCAGTAATTCTTGCTTGGGAAATCCCATGGACATAGGAAGAAGCCTGGTGGGCTACAGACCATGGGGTCGCTGAAGAGTTGGACACGACTTAGCAACTAAATATCAACAAGCCTTGGCTCACAGAAAGAGAAAGTGAAGTCGCTCAGTCGTGTCCGACTCTTTGCGGCCCCATGGACTGTACCATTCTACCAGGCTCCTCCATCCACGGAATTTTCCAAAGCAAGAGCACGGGAGTGGGAAGCCGTTCCCTTTTCCAGAGGATCTTCCCGACCTGGAGATCGAACCCCGGTCTCCCGCATTGGAGGCAGACGCTTTCCCGTCTGCGCCACCAGGCAAGCTCTGCACAAAGGAAATGGCTTGACCCGCTCGGAGAGTCTTCATTCCTTCCCCACTTAGCCTCCCCGACACCGTTCCCCCAGGCTCCCCAGTCCGTGACGTGGCCTCCCAGCCCCCCGGCCCGCCCCCAGGGCCAAGAGCGCCCAGAGTGCCCTCCCACTGCCACTAACAGGAAGGGCGGACAGCGGGCCTCGAGGTTTGCGCAGGCGCCCTGGCGACCTCCGCGTTCCCGCCCGGGGTCAAGGCCTCCAGTGAGGCGCGGTCTTCCCGGAACCCGGTGTTGCAAGGCTTAGTAAGCAGTCAATGCCGAGAACCAGGGGGCGGGCGGCGGAGGCGGGGCCGCCCCTCCCCCCTCGACACCACCACCCCTTCCCCCGACACCACCCGCCTCCGACACCACCCCCTCCCACACCGCTGTCCCGCGCGCGTGCGCGGACTGGGACACACGAGGTGAAGGCACGGCGCGTGCGCAGGTCGGAGGGCTGAGGGAAGGGCCGACGCGGAGTGGGCGGGGCCGGAGCGGCTGGAGGGGACACGGCGAACTAGGGGCGCTGGCCTTGGCGGGACGGCCTGGGTGCCTCAGTCTCCGTCGCGCCGCCGCGCGGTGCCTGCCGCGGTAGTGGGTGGCCGAAAGATGTGACTGGAGGGCTACCGGCGGCCCGCGGACGATGCTCGCTCTCCTGGGCGCGACGACCCTGATGCTGGTCGCTGGGAGATGGGTGCTGCCCGCCGCCTCAGGTGAGAGAGAGAGGGATCCCGGCGCTGCCGCGTCAGCTGGACTGCGGTGGCGGCGCGGGAAACGTCGGCCCCGGGGACGGGGGTGGAGGGACAGACGCCCTCATTGGGAGACCTCTGGTTGTCCGCGGTCGCAGTGCCTCATTGAAACGGACTCAAATCAAACTTCAGTTTCAGTCGCTCATTCGTGTCCGACTCTCTGCGACCCCATGGACCGCAGCACACCAGGCCTCCCTATCCATCACCAACTCCCGGAGCTTACTCAAACTCTTGTCCATCGAGTCGGTGATGCCATCCAACCATCTGTCGTCCCCTTCTCCTCCAGCCCTCAATCTTTCCCAGCATCAGGGTCTTTTCCAAGGAGTCAGGTGGCCAAAGGATTGGAGTTTCAGCGTCGGTCCTTCCAAAGATGAAACAACAGAAAGTGATGTTCGAGATTCTTCCCCAGCCGCTTGCTCGGGGGCGCCCTCGCCTGTGCCTGCTGCCTGCCCTCACCTTCCACCCCCGCAGGGCTGGGTGTGCACTGCTTTGGTGACCAGTTTGTTTCCTTCCTAAAAGTCAGGCAGCTCCACTGCACAGTTAAATAATAAACAAGGCTTAGAGCTGTGCTGCTGGTTTCCTCTATTCAGTAGAGAGTTCTTGATCCCACGGGTAAATGCCCAGTAAGGTGTGCAAGGATTTCTGTGCCCTCAGGATTCAATCAGTCTAATAATAATAGTAAGACCAAGTGAAGTCTCTCAGTCGTGTCCGACTCTTTGCGACCCCATGGACTGTAGCCCACCACGCTCCTCCATCCATGGGATTTTCCAGGCAAGAATACTGGAATGGATTGTCATTTCCTTTTCCAGGGGACCTTCCCGACCCAGGGATCGAACCCAGGTCTTCTGCATTGTAGGCAGACGCTTTACCGTCTGAGCCACAAGGGAAGTCCTAACAACAAAATCCCCCAACCAGAGATGGAACCCTCCTCCCCTGCATTGCAAGGCAGACTCTTAACCACCGGACCACCAGGCAGGGCCAAATAGGAAGGCTGGGAGCCACCAAGCTAATTTGCCACCTTTCTTAATTTAGGGGGGATACATGGGGGAAATAGCTATTGGAAGATTGACGTGGTAGTAAGAAGATATACCAAAGACAAACAGGGCCTCGCAACAGAGCAGAAATCCGGGAGTTGGTGAGGCCACCTGCATGCTTGCTAAGTCACTTCAGTCCTGTTTGACTCTTTGCAACCCCATGGACCGTAGCCCACCAGGCTCCTCTGTCTCTGGGTTTCTCCAGGCAAGAATACTGGAATGGGTTGCCATGCCCTCCTCCAGGGGATCTTCCCAACTCAGTACCTTTACCTACATTGGCAGGTAGGTTCTTTACCACTAGTGACACCTGGTAAGCCTAGTGGCTTAAATGCTTATTTGCTTTGAAAATCATACTCTGATTTTCTGGGGTACATGATATCCTATCTATCTTGTCCTAAAAATATGTTGTTTTTACCAACAAAATGGGTTTATTCCAGAATAGCAGAGGAATTGCAATTTAGGGCAACCAAGCTTATAGCAAGGGCTTCCCAGATAGCTCACTGGTAAAGAATCCACTTGCCAGTACAGGAGACATGAGTTTGATCCCTGGGTGGAGAAGATTCCCTGGAGAAGGAAATGGCAACCCTCTCCAGTGTTCTTGCCTGGGAAATGCCATGGACAGACGAGCCTGGTGGGCTACAGTCCATCTAATCGCCAAGAGTCAGACACAACTTAGTGACTACAACAACAAGCTACAGCAAAAACCATAGCCAAGTCCAACAAGGAAAGGAGAACATTACTTTATAGAGCAAAAGAAGGAAGTTGGTGGGGTTTTAAAAGAAATTCCGTTGATTGAAGGTGAGAGTTCGGGGTGGTGCTACTCTTCGCATTGTCTGTGTTGGTTGCTGGGAGAGGAGAATTTTTCCTTTTGGGGTCTGGAATTGCTGGTGAGTGAACATACATGAGGGCTCCGGCTTCTGGCCTCCTGACTTCATTTTAAATGAGGTTTCCTTTATTATGTTTCACACCTATTTTTCAGACTGTCCCACAAATATTGTATATAATATATGGGTACTAGGGTCCTGTTGTAACCCCTAATAATTTCTTTGGAGTCTTTTGTTCATGAAAATTTTGCATTAACTTATGTTTGCTTTCATATCAAAAGAATTTCCCCAGAATTTTCATGTAAAATTAACATTCCAGGAAGCTGTTCATTAAGATCATAATTGTAATCTGTATTAGAGGAGAGCTAAAATAAACTTCATACACAACTGGCATTTTTTGCTCTCTTAACTACGTACCAGACACTACTCTGAGTGTTTTAAAGGTACAAACTCATTTAGCTTTCAAAATAAAGCTGAGCACCGTTATCCTCATTTTATAGAGAAGCAGGCTGAGGCCATATAGCTAGCCTGTGCTTTAGGGAGAAATCAGACCCTGAAAATCTGGCCCCAAAGCCCTGGGGCTTACAGGCTAGCTGTTTTCTGAAGACCACACAATTTAGTTCTTGATTATCCACCTATATGTTAAGGACTTAGTTCTCTTTCAATTAACTAATCTAGTTTTTTTCACAAAGGAAGAGTAATGTTCAAAACTAAATGTAATGTTAACTCTGACCTGAGATCATAATAAACTCTGTGTTTCAAAGTAATCAAAATGTTTGTACTTTCAAACCTAGTAAATGCAGCTCTGAGATCCTAGTCTAAGAAAACTGTCCAAAATATAGTAGGAAATTTATATTTGTATAGATGTTATGTGTTTGGGTTTACGTCAGACTTGAAAATACAGTAAACTGTTTCTAGTCATCATTATGAATCTGAAGGGCTGGAAACAACCAATTGTATAAAAAGTATTGGATTACATACCCATTTAGGGCTTCCCTGGTAGCTCAGTACATAAAGAATCTGCCTGCAGTTCGGGAAACTCAGACTTGAGTTCGGTTCCTGGGTCAGAAAGATCCTCTGGAGCAGGGCATGGCAACCCCCTCCAGTATTCTTGCCTGGGAAATTCCATGGACAGAGGAGCCTAGCAGGCTGCATGGGGTCACAAAGAGTCAAACACAACTGAAGCAACTGAGCACGCACGCATGCAGCTACCCATTAATATATTTTACATGCTAAAGGTTGAGGTAAATTATTATTAAAGGGCTATTGCTAATACTTTACTGTCTGAGCCACCAGGGAAGTCCAACAGAACAAAATCTATGAACTCTAAAAGCTTATTTAATAACTATTTCCAAGTCCCTGTCCACGCCTGATAGCTCAACTGGTAAAGAATCTGCCTGTAGTACAGGAGACCCCAGGTCGATTCCTGGGTTGGGAAGATCCTCTGGAGAAGGGAATGGCTACCCGCTCCAGTATTCTTCACTGGAGAATCCCATGGACATTTGTTGGTCTCATAAAAGCCAAGATGCCTGTAATTCCAGGGTCTCCTTCCATTAGAACAGAAGGATTTCATCCCAAAGGAAATGCCTGGCTGTACCCTGGGTATCAGATTTCCTTATCCTCTCTCAAGGCTGTAGACTAAAAATGCCATCAAACCTTTTATTAATGCCATAAACCCAGTCGCTCTCTTTTGGCTGCATAGAATCTAAAATTCCAACAGCTTGGCATGGGAATTAAGTTTAGAGTGGGATAAAGGGAAGTAATTCTATTTGGTAATGAAGTCTCAGAGAATACAAGTGTAAAATAGGTAATTGAGGGTGGGGAGACTCAATAAATACCTCCCCAAATTAAAAAAAATTCAGAAAATATTTTCTCAGGCATCTCCCTCTTTGACTCCGTACCATAATATCTCTAAATGGAAACCAGAGGCAGCAATCCATTTTTTTAAAGTTCTTTTTTTCAGTTCAGTTCAGTCGCTCAATCACATCCAACTCTTGGCAACCCCATGGACTGCAGCGCACCGGGCCTCCCTGTCTATCACCAACTCCCAGAGTTTACTCAAACTCAAGTCCATTGAGTCGGTGATGCCATCCAACCATCTCATCCTCTATCATCCCCTTCTCCTCCTGCCCTCAATCTTTCCCAGCATCTGGGTCTTTTCCAATGAGTCAGTTCTTCACATCAGGTGGCCAAAGTATTGGAGTTTCAGCTTCAATATCAGTCCTTCCAATGAACATTCAGGACTGATCTCCTTTAGGATGAACTGGTTGGATCTCCTTGCCGTCCAAGGGACTCTCAAGAGTCTTCTCCAACACCACAGTTCAAAAACATCAATTCTTCGGCGCTCAGCTTTCTTTATAGTCCAACTCTCACATCCATACATGACTGGAACAATGTATTTCTGTATGTATATATTTATTTTCATGTTTAACACCAGAAACATTTTATATTAGGGTGTAGCCGATTAACAATGTTGTGATACTTTCAGGTGAACAGCGAAGGCATTCAGCCGTACATATTCCCGTTCTTCCCTGAATGCGCCCCCCCCCCCACATCCAGGCCACCACGTAACATTGAGCAGTGTTCCGTGTGCTATACAATAGATCTTTGTTGGTTATCCACCCCTATAGTAGAAAGTCTGTAAGGAGATAGCATCCTTGTCCTATGGCAGAACTACCGTAGGAAAAAGAATAAACTTAAAAACTGGTCTTTTAAAAATTGCAATTTATCGTAGTGAAAGATCAGTCTTCTCTGATGAGGAAAAAGTTCTTCTGAACTCAGCATTAGTCTGAGGATGCTGAGAAATGCTGATTAAGTTTAAAGCTGTACAGACCCTGCCTTAAGGAACTTGTGTTCTGGTTGGAGGTTGTGTTTAACATAAGCAATTTTTAAAAAGATGTCTTCACCTTCACACATCAAGTTTTTAAGCCTACTAGATGTCAGTACTGTGCTGAGTACATCTGCTTCAGTGTAAAATTGAGTGGTGCAGATTCATGGTGCAGAGTGTGAAAAGAGAGCAAGGTTGCATTTGCTGCAATATTTGAGAAAGGTTTTCTCTTGGAGGGCAAGCTTGAGCTGGGTCTTGGAAGGTTTGAGTGGTCAGGAAGAGAAACGCTTTTTGGGTGGGGGGCCAAAAAGGAAGAATCAGAAGAGACAGAGAGAGCATCCAGCTGGTGGAAGATTTGTACTAGAAGTATAAATATAAATATGTACATATCACCAAATCACTTTGCTGTACACCTGAAACTAACACAATATGGTAAATCAACTATACTTCACATTTTTTAACAGTATAGGAAATGAAATAGGTCTCTAGATGGAAGTCTGTAAAATAAACAGAAGGGCTCAGACTTCATATGTTAAGCAGTCAAGACCTTTTCAGGGTGCTAAAGGACCTGGCTGACATGATGAACTTTCATATCTCTTATCAATTTTGTATGTGAATGTTTGGCTTCTATAAATAGTTGTCAGTTCTGAAACCACATCTGTTCAGTTCTGTGTCAGAGTATATCCCTGTCTGAACACAGTATATGAGAAAAACCAAGTTGAGGGTGTTAAACAGCCGAGCCCATGTCCTTTATGTCAGTATCACTTCTAAGACAAAAGAAAAATACTATTTTTATACACAGACTTTTCTTCCCAGTTAAAAGACAAGTACCTTTTTACAGTTCATTTTTTCCACCTTTATGGAGCTATAATTGACATATAATATTTGCTTTTTATAGATTTTAAAAACCTCAACCATTTTCCAGTTCTCTTGAATGCAGAGATAGAGGTAATTAGCAGTCTTCCCATGCTGAGAACAAGCACTAGGTTTTTTTTTAGATTTTTTTATTTACTTAATTTTGTTATATTTAAATGTATTCACTGTCCAGTCAGTGATGTCAAGGAAAGAATGATTTTTAAAAATATCTATAGCATGTATATACATATAACTGTATGGTATGTCTGTCTAACTGTCTTCTGTCTTATTATCTTGACAGGGGAGGCAAATCTGAAGCCTGAAAATGTCGAGATCCACATCATTGATGACAATTTTTTCCTGAAGTGGAACAGCAGCAGTGAGTCTGTCAAGAATGTGACTTTTTCAGCAGATTATCAAATGTACGTTACTCTATACTCAGGGGTCTGCTGAATAATTTTTATCACTTTAACACCATAAATTTTCAAATTTGGGAAACATTTGGTGTTTCCTCTTTTTTTAAAGAAAATATATGGCAGTTTTGCATACTAAGTATAACTTCTTTGCTACAGTTAGAAACTTAGTCTAAGAGTGAGAGTTCAGATTTCATCTTTGGGTTTTGAAGCAAAAGATTCGGGGGATTGTGCTAGCCATACGCTCTCTGTTCTGGACGCTCCAGCTTCTTAAAGCAGAAATTAGGGTCTGACCTAGAGCATACCCTGAGAATATGGGAGACTGTCCCTAAAAGCCTAGCCACTGTCTTGGAATCAGCCACCAGGTCTTCTGTGGTCAGGTTTTCCTCTTTCCTCCATCACGCACAGTCTTAGTTCTGGACACCCTGGCTGAGTATCAGTGTGCTGGGCCCTGAACTTCCTCAGTGTTTCTGGAGGTTCTGCCTCCTCCCTAGGGCTAACTTTCCACCTACTGATTGCCAAGAGGGTAGGCAGACTGGGAGTTGACAGCGGAAAGGATTTCCGAAGCAAAGAGGAAGTATAGCACTTTGTTTTGGGTCCTAAGACCCTGTCTGCTCACTGTGACCCCTGTCCCAAGCGTAGGCAGGAAGTCAGGCATGAAGAAACAGGGTGTGGGGTCTCTAGAACCAGGGTTCCGCCATTTCAACCACAGCCCTGCTGTTCTCTGCATGTGTGCGTGCTCAGTCGCTCAGTCCTATCCGACTCTTTGCAACTCCATGGCCTGTAACCTGCCAGGCTCCTCTCTCCATGGGATTTTTGTAGGCAAGAAGACTGGAGTGGGTTGCCATTTCCTTCTCCAGAGGATCTCCTTGACCCAGGAATTGAGCCTGCATCTCCTGTCTCCTCCATGGGCAGACAGATTCTTTACTGCTGAGCCACCTGGGAAGCCCCAGCTGTTCTCTAGTTGATTGTGAATAAGCTGTTAGTGTGTGTGTGGGTGTACAGCTGACCCTTGAGCAATGGCGGGAACAGGGGTGCCTAACCCGCTGCTCCTACCCGCTGCCGCTGCTGGCTGCAGTCAGAAATCTGAGTATAACTTCACAGTAGACCCTTCATATCTGCATCCGTGGATTCACCCACCCCCAGATCTTATAATACTGTAAAGTGTGTATTTACTGAAAGAAATCTGTGTGTAAGTGGGCTCACATAGTTCAGACCCATGTTGTCAAGGGTATATATGTATACACACACTATATATTGTTTTCCTCACAATGGATCGTGTAAAATTTTTCATCTTTTTCTTTAAATTGAACTTTGAGTTTTGTTACCAATTTTGTTCTTTGCCTTAGTTCTTATTAAACAACTATTTTTTAGGCATAATAGAGATTATTTCATATTCCTTTATTTTAAATGACCGTTGTATTAAAAGAGCAGAGTCATAGACCGTGGTCTCGTGTTCATGTTCCTTCACACATTCTGTTGCTTTTACTAACTTCTCCAGTTCATGACAATCTCTTACTCTTTGTTCTAACTTTGGTCCAGGGCACTGTTTCAGTGTGTTCTTAGTCTGTCCTTTCTCTATTCTGTTCTGCTAGCTTTATAAGCACTTGCCTTGTAAGAATATGCCAGGTTACAAGTTTGGAGAGCCAGTTCAGCAGTTAGTATGGGATAGTATAGTATGGGCTTGAGCCAGGCTTGTTGTTGAGTCGCTCAGTCAAGTCCAACTTTTTGCAACCCCATGGACTGCAGCACACCAGGCTTCCCAGTCCTTCACTATCTCCCACAGTTTGCTTAAACTCATGTCCATTGAGTCAGTGATGCCGTCCAACCATCTCATCCTCTGTCACCCACTTCTCCTCCTGCCCTCAGTCTTTCCCAGAATCAGGGTCTTTTCCGATGAGTCGGTTCTGCTTGGGTTTTAGTCCATCCTCTGCTACTTACTCTATCAGTTTCCTTATCTGTGAAGTAAAGATAAAAAACTAATATGACCACATGTAATTTATCTTTCAAACCAAGATACTTCTGAGAGTGAACAGAAGCACTTGATTTTAGATAAGCTGCAACAACAAATTTAAAGCAGGACAGTGCCAGGCAGACTGGTCTGGGACACCCCAGTGATGAAGCATCTAAGACAGAAGCCTGTTGCAAGTGTTGCTAATTGTGTATAAAGTGCACAGAACAGTGGTACAGAGTATGTGATCAACTAAAATGAGGTTAATAGCAGCAGCAGACACATTTTTCAGTACAGTATTTCTCAGAACATAAGACACATCACTGGTGATGAATGATGCACAGACACATGAATAAGCTACTGGGATGCTAGTGCCTGTAGAATATACACCACCTAAGCTGGATCATGGAAAAAGCAAGAGAGTTCCAGAAAAACATCTATTTCTGCTTTATTGACTATGCCAAAGCCTTTGACTGTGTGGATAACAATAAACTGTGGGAAATTCTGAAAGAGATGGGAATACCAGACCACCTGACCTGCCTCTTGAGAAACCTGTATGCAGGTCAGGAAGGAATAGTTAGAATTGGACATGGAACAACAGACTGGTTCCAGATAGGAAAAGGAGTACGTCAAGGCTGTATATTGTCACCCTGCTTATTTAACTTCTATGCAGAGTACACCATGAGAAACGCTGGGCTGGAAGAAGCACAAGCTGGAATCAAGATTGCTGGGAGAAATATCAATAACCTCAGATATACAGACGACACCACCCTTATGGCAGAAGATGAAGAGGAACTAAAAAGCCTCTTAATGAAAGTGAAAGAGGAAAGTGAAAAGGTTGGCTTAAAGCTCAACATTCAGAAAACGAAGATCATGGCATTCAGTCCCATCACTTCATGGGAAATAGATGGGGAAACAGTGTCAGACTTTATTTTTTTGGGCTCCAAAATCACTGCAGATGGTGACTGCAGCCATGAAGTTAAAAGACGCTTACTCCTTGGAAGGAAAGTTATGACCAACCTAGGTAGCATATTCAAAAGCAGAGACATTACTTTGCCAACAAAGGTCCGTCCAGTCAAGGCTATGGTTTTTCCTGTGGTCATGTATGGATGTGAGAGTTGGACTGTGAAGAAAGCTAAGTGCCAAAGAATTGATGCTTTTGAGCTGTGGTGTTGGAGAAGACTCTTGAGAGTCCCTTGAACTGCAAAGAGATCCAACCAGTCCATTCTAAAGGAGATCAGCCCTGGGTGTTCATTGGAAGGACTGATATTGAAGCTGAAACTCCAATACTTTGGCCACTTGACGTGAAGAACTGATTCATTGGAAAAGACCCTGATGCTGGGAAAGATTGAAGGCGGGAGGAGAAGGGGATGACAGAGGGTGAGATGGCTGGATGGCATCACTGACTCGATAGACATGAGTTTGAGTGAATTCCAGGAGTTGGTGATGGACAGGGAGGCCTGGCGTGCTGCGATTCATGGGGTCGCAAAGAGTCGGACACGACTGAGCAACTGAACTGAATTGAACTGAAGACATCAGTGTTTGCTGTTGTTATTTAGTTGCTCCGTCATGTCTGACTCTTTGTGACCGCCTGGACTGTAGCCTGCCAGGCTCCTCTGTCCATGGGATTCTCCAGGCAAGAATACTGGAATGGGTTGCCATGCCCTCCTCCAGGGGGTCTTCCAACCCAAGGTTCAAATCCACGTCTCCCGCATTGTGGGGGGCAGATTCTTTACTGTTGAGCTACCTGGAAGCCCTCAGTGTTTGTGACTGACATCTAAAATGTATAATGGCCGGGCTTCCCTGGCGGTCCAG
This sequence comes from Bos grunniens, assembly GCF_055505025.1. Taxonomy (NCBI): domain Eukaryota; kingdom Metazoa; phylum Chordata; class Mammalia; order Artiodactyla; family Bovidae; genus Bos; species Bos grunniens. The sequence continues at coordinate 155,255,371 of NC_141165.1, forward strand.
TGGTTAAGAGTCCACCTGCAGTGCAGGGGACACTGGTTGATCCCTGGTCTGGGAAGATTCCACATGCTGTGAAGCAGCTGGGTCCATGCACCACAACTACTGAGCCCACACTCTAGAGCCCAAGAGCCACACCTACTAAAGCTCACGGGCCAGAGCCTGTGTTCCACAACGAGAGAAGCCCGTGCCCCGCAGCTGGAGGGCAGCCCCTGCTCTCCACAGGCAGACAGAGCCCACATGCAGCAGCAAAGAGCTGGCACAGCCAAAACTTGTAAAACGCTTTTTTAATTATAAAATGTATTATAGGTAGCGTGGAGTTTTCATTCAACAAATACCGATTGCCTTTTATGCCGAATACTTTCCTCAGTACTTGGGATTACGTTAGTGAATAGGAGAGACAAAGATGGCATGAAGTTTTATTATGACACTGGTTTCATGAAATGAATTTTCTATTGATTGCATATTTATTTTCAAATTATATTTCTGCTCTGATCTAAGTACTGTATATGATAAAGTTTTTTTAAAAGAAAATGTAAAAGAAGCTGCAGTAGCCCCCTTACGTGCAAAAGCAATTATAATAGAGCAAGTAGCTGTGTCTCCCGAGCAGAAAGGACGGACGTGGAGTGAGGGTGGGTTGAAACCATATCAAGGCTTAGTTACAAACTTTTTATAACGTTTTCTGCTTATAATAAGAGCTCTCCAGGTAACAGGAGAAGAGATGCGTTACTGGCTTTTTGCCTGGAGCTCATTTTATTTGGACCCTCTGTGCCCCTGATTGAAAGAAGTCTGTGTACCCTTCCCACTTCCCAGACGTCCTTATATCTCCTGATTTCTCTAGAACTGTATTTTCTAATAAATGACATGAGGGGAGGACTGAATTTTGGTTTAGATGTTTAAAATCTGAATTTTAAAAAATAGATTCTGATGTGGAGGAGTTTCTCAGGAAGATTTGCATGTGAATTAAGGTGTTAATACTGCTTGTGAAAGGGAAGCCACAGCTGCTTGACGCAGGTCATTCTGTTTGGGAGCACTTCTCACCGCTGTGGTTTTTCTGACTAAATCCAGACTTGTCCACATGTTACGTATACAGTCTCAGGAAACAGACGTTTCTGGGCAAAGGATGTCCTGAGTGAGGGAATATCATGTATGCCACATATGCAAACAACTGGCAATCAGGGTGCCAGTCATGATTTCCAGAAGCTTCGTGAAGGATTTCTCTCCAGACGAGTTATCTTTCTGAACAGAATTGTAGAAATGCCACAGCACTTTTGTGTACTCCACTGTTGTGCTGTTATTTGTTATTTCTGATAATTTAATAAAAGGTTGTGAACATTAATAAGTAAATAAACAAAGGTGTTACTAATGCCAAGTCTACTCTCAGGGTTCAAGCAGGTAAAGTTAGAAGAGCAGACTGGCCAGGAATGAAGTGTGCCCATAGGGTAGTTTTTATTATTGGCACCTTTTTTAAAATGCTTCTTTTTTTGAAAAATAAGGTAGACTTGAGTTGGAGTCAGCACAAAAATTATTTAGATATCACTCCTAGTTTCTATTGCTTTTCGTAAAGAATATCCTTAGCTTTTTAAACAGTTTTTATTTATTTTTGGCTGCACTGGGTCTTTGTTGCTGCACACGGGTTTCTCTAGTCGCGGCCAGTTGGAGCTATTGTTTTTCCAGAGCACAGGCTCTAGGTGCGAGGTCTTTAGTCGTTGTGGTGCATAGGCCCAATTGCCTTGGAAACTTCCCAGACTAGGGATCGAACCCATGTCCCCTCCACTGGCAGACAGACTCCTAATCACTGGACCACCAGGGAAGTCCATCCTTTAGCTCTTTATTAAAGACACTTTGCTGCTGCTGCTGCTAAGTTGCTTCAGTCGTGTCCGACTCTGTTCAACCCCACAGACGGCAGCCCACCACGCTCCGCCGTCCCTGGGATTCTCCAGGCAAGAACACTGGAGTGGGTTGCCATTTCCTTCTCCGATGCATGAAAGTGAAAAGTGAAAGTGAAGTCGTTCAGTCTTGTCCGACTCTTAGCGACCCCGTGGACTGCAGCCCACCAGGCTCCTCCGTCCATGGGATTTTCCAGGCAAGAGTACTGGAGTGGGATGCCATTGCCTTCTCCAAAAGATACTTTAGCATCTTTAAAATGAGGTCTATAATATATAAACATGAGCTTATGCTAGAACTGTGCATTAGGCTTAACAAAAATGTCTTCTCAGAGGTTAGTTTCCCTGTTTGATATGAGGCAGACAGGGCTTTCCAGAGGCAAACATTTTGAAATCTAGTATTTGTTTTCTGTTGCTCACCTTCACTTCAGCCTCTCCTCTTTGTGGCAGCATGGCCTTTTTGTTTTAGGCACCCAGTGTCAACTTGATTTCTTCATGTGCTTTTAAAAAAAAGTCTAGTATCAGTCACTTAAGCTTGCTTCATGATGGACTGAGTCCACATGGAGAAGTTTGTTAGCTTATGTTAACATGTTAAGTTCTTTGTTTCTGGTGGTGTAATAGAAGGAATTACAGAGATCAGTATGCAGAAGGGATGGTTTGGTTTTAAGGAGAGCAGAGGAAGTTCTCAAACCATACTGATTCTGAGGTCTTGCTTAGGGCTAGTAAATCTCTTCCTAGGAGAAGATCAGAAGGGAATCAAATCCACTTTACAGATTTTCAGGAGGGAAGAGAGGATCCAGAATAGAAAGCAGTTGGCCAAAAGTGACACAACTGTTTTTAACAAAGCCAACACTAAGTCCTCGTTCGTCTTAGGGGTTCTTTCTCTGCTTATTTGAAATCCTAATGCAACCACCCACAGAATTACAGAACTTTATTAAGTTGACTGTATGTTAGAATGATTCCACTGTATAAATAATAACTTGGCTGTGTATGCAATGAAAAAGAGTAGTAGAATGTTACACACAAAAATATTATCAAAACAGTAACTGAAGTAGAGTTACTAGAAGAAATAACTACTTGCCTTAGCTTAGAGGCTTCCCTAGTGGCTCCAATGGTAAAGAACCCGCCTGCCAGTGCAGGAGACACAGTAGACGTAGGTTCCATCCCTGGGTCAGGAAGATCTCCTGGAGGAGGAAATGGCAACCCACTCCCTTATTCCTGCCTGGAGAATCCCACAGACAGAGGAGCCTGGTGGGCTACCGTCCATGGGATTGAAAGAGTCAGACACGACTGAGAGACTCACACACACACTGGCTTTATAATGTTAATGTCAATAGAAAACATGTTTGTCACTCTTGTATTTATAATGTTCATTCATTCCTTTGCTTTTTATCTTGAAGACTAGGAACGGATAACTGGAAGAAATTGTCTGGGTGTCAACATATTACTAGTACCAAATGCAACTTTTCTTCAGTCGAGCTTGAAAATGTTTTTGAAAAAATTGAATTGCGCATAAGAGCAGAAGAAGGAAACAACACTTCCACATGGTATGAGGTTGAGCCATTTGTACCATTTCTAGAAGGTAAGAAAAAGTTGCCAGCTGAATTATATTGAATTCTTTATTAAATATTACCAGCACAGCTCACTTCTCAAGCCCATTCATTTGCATAATATAAAATCTCCCATCTTTAAAAAAATCAAAAAGAACAAAGATTCCCTTAAACTGGTATCTCCTTCCTGCTATGACTTCATTTTCCTGCTTTCCTTCTAGTGGTGGTTCTTAGAGTGTGGTCTCCAAGAGATCTATCAAGTCAAAACCATTTTCCTAATGGAAACTTACTTAATAAAACTTACTTAATAAAACTTACTTGCCTTTTTCATCTTCATTCTGTCGTGGGTGTACCCTAGAGGCTGTTTGATGTGAGATGGCGACTGACTGGTGATGCAGAAGTAGGTGTGAGACACAGCTGTCTTCCTTATTAGGCCAGACATTAAAGAGATTTGAACAAAATGTTCAAACTGCTCTTCTAAGTTTTTTGGCTTGTTTGTTTTGGAAAATACAGACATTGTTTTATCATACAATAGGTTTCATCATTACTGTTTTTTAATGAATTGATAGATATTTTACATTTTTATCAATTTTGACATCTGATATGCTGAACATTGAAAGACACAGCCCATGTAAACAAGAACTCTTTAGGACCCTCGATTTCTCTTAAGAGTGTAACGGATCCCAAGACCAGAAAGTTCAAGAACCACCACCCTATTCCATAACTCACACAAGGATGATCCGTATCCCTTCTCTGTACATGTACACTTTCCCTCCCACTCCCTCTCCAGCCCTCCGCGTTGGAGCTTTGTTCCCCATCACTACACTAAAACCACTTGCCAAGGTCACCGTGACCTCGACAGTGCCAGGTGGATTCCCAGGGAGTGAGTGTCACTCCCTTCTGAAACCCTTCCCTCTCAGTTCTCGAGGGCACTGTGCTTTCCAGGCTCTCCTCCTGCTCCTTGGTTGCTCCTTTGCCAATTTCTTCTTGTCTCCCAGACCTTAAAATGTTGGACGGCAGCGGGCCTCAGTCTGCAGGGCTCCGCCATTGAACCTCCTCTCTCAGTGCAGCCTCCACCAGGAATCGTAAGGCTTTCAACACCCTCTGTGCTCTCAACTCCTCAGTTTACGTCCCAGCGCCATCCTTCTCCTACCTCAGCGAGCTGCGTCACCAGCTCTCCAGTCAGCATCTCCTCTTAGAGGTCCGAAAGTCATCTCAAAAACTCTTTTTAAATTTTATTTATTTATAGCTGGCCATGCTGGATCTTCGTTGCCTCTCATGGGCAGGTGGGGGTACTCTTCAGTCGCAGTGCTCGGGCTCCTCATTGCAGTGGCTTCTCTCGTTGCAGAGCACAGGCTCTAGATGCTCAGGCTTCAGTAGTTGCCGCACACGCGCTTATTTGCTCCAAGGCGTCTAGAATTGTCCCGGACCAGGGATCAAACCCATGTCCCCTGCTTTGGAAGGCGGATTCTCAACCACCAGCCCCAGGGAAGTTCCTCGTCTCAAATTTAAAATGGCCAGAGTTCTAGCTTTCCCCCCTCCAGACCCACTCTTCTTGCAGTTTTTTCCATCTCTGTTAATGACGTCACCTATTATTTGCTCAGGCAGGAGCCCTGACATCACCTTTGATACCTCTCTCTCATCTTCCATCCAGTCCATCAACAGATTCCGAGCGATCAGACCGCTTCTCACTTCCAGCCCGGCTGTCAGCCCTCCCTGCTGCTCTCACCTGCCCAGGAGCTTTCCTGCTTCCTGACATGCTACCTGGGGTTGTCTTTCCCAAATGTAAATCAGGTTCTGGCGACCTTACAGTCCCAGACTACAAGTTCTGCCTGTTAGCCAGAGTCTAGCTGCATCTCGCATCTTATTTTCTACCACCCAGGCACTCGAGCGCCCCCTAGTGTCTCTTGAAAACGGTGAGCACGTTCCGGAGCCCATGGGGTGCTCTCAGCCTGCCTTGCTTGACCTCACCGTATTCAGACCTCACCTCTATCAGGCCTCAGCTCAAACATCTCAGGGAGCCTTCTCCTCACTGACTCACCTAAAACAGTCGTTGCCACCCTTCTCTGTCCCTTTATATCGCTTCATTTCTTCTTACAGCATGCATGACATTATAACATTATATATATATATATATATATATATATATATATATATATATATATTTGGGATTTTTGGCCACATTTCTCAGTAAAGTGTAAGCTCCATGAGGGATTTTCTCCTTTTTTAGATGCCAGGCACATATTTAAGTGCTTAGAATTATTTATTGTATGAATGTTTTGACTTGTATTAGTGAACTTACATAGTAAATGTTTTGATTTTCACAGCTCAGATTGGTCCCCCAGATGTGCATTTAGAAGCTGAAGATAAGGCAATAATACTGAGTATCTCTCCCCCTGGAACAAAAGATAGTATCATGTGGGCTATGGATCGTTCAAGCTTTAGGTATAGCGTCATTATCTGGAAAAACTCTTCAAGTCTAGAAGTAAGCATTATTTTTATCTTTGTTTGATGTGAGAGAAGAATGACATGAATTAATTGTAAAATTTGACTTTTTTTAAAGAACAGACTTCTCTTTTTTAAAATTATAGGAAAGAACGGAAACTGTTTATCCCGAAGATAAAATTTATAAACTGTCACCAGAGATTACTTATTGTTTAAAAGTTAAAGCAGAACTGCGTTTACAAAGTAGAGTTGGTTGCTATAGTCCAGTGTATTGTATAAATACCACAGGTAAGAAGGAAGTTTTGCTTTCAATTCAGTAACTATATATATAAGTTGTTTGTTGTTGTTCAGTTACTAAGTTGTGTCTGACTCTTTGCAACCACATGGACTGTAGCCCACCAAGCTCCTCTGTCCTCCACTACCTCCCTAAGTTTGCTCAAATTCATGTCCATTGAGTTGGTGACTCTATCCAACCATCTCATCCTCTGCTGCCCTCTTCACCTTTTGCCTTCAATCTTTCCCAGCATCAGGGTCTTTTCCAGTGAGTCAGCTCTTTGCATCAGGTGGCCAAAGTGTTGGAGCTTCAGCTTCAGCAACAGTCCTTCCAATGAATATTCAAGGCTGATTTCCTTTAGGATTGACTGGTTTGATCTCCTTGTACTCTATTAATTAATTGGCAACCTTTTAATTTTGGCATTTTTCCCATAGTTGCTGAATTTTTTGTGTTGGTTTAGTAGACATCAAAACAAAAACATTCTCATGTTGATGTAGGCAGAATCCAAAGCAATATTGTAAAGCTATTATCCTCCAATTAAAAAGAAATACCTTTTAAAAAAAAAAGCACACATTTTAACAGCATTTACACAAGCAAGAATGTTATTTGGGATTTTTGTCTCAAGTAAACAGTAATGAAAATTCTGTGTAAAAGTCCAAGTATTTTCTAATGACAGAAATTGTTTTTACTTGTTCAGAATCCATGAGAAGGGGAGATAGTCACTAGAAAAGCAGTTAGTATTCCAAAAAGCATACGTTTATAGGTGAAAAGTTAAATTATGAAAGCATCCTGATACATTTTATCTGTGGCATCTTGCCAGCAATTAAGGTTTAAGGGTAGGAACTTGAATTTATTGTTTTAATTATAAATTTAGTATGCTTTGTTCTTAAAATCAAGCAGTGTAGAAGGGAGTTAAAGGAAAGATCTCCTCTCCTGCTTCCTGACCCCACTCTGTTCACCAGAGACAAGCATCCCCAGCAGTGTGCACACAGTGTTCCCTGCGTTTCCTCAAGGCTTATATTAGCATATACTCAGACTTACAGTTTCGGGTTGTTTTATCTTTTAAATTAAGGAATAAAGTTCTGTGTACACTCTTCTGTATTTAAAATGGATAACCAACAAGGACCTACTGTATAGCACATGGAACTCTGCTCAGTGTTACGTGGCAGCCTTGATGGGAGGAGAGTTTGGGGGAGAATAAATACATGTGCATGTATCTCTAAGTCCCTTTGCTGTTCACTTGAAACTATCATGGCATTATTAATCTGCTATACCCCAAACAAAATAAAAAGTTTTAAAAAATAAATAAAGTCATGTCAGATATATTTTAAACTTGCTTGCTTAAGCCAATATATTGAGGTTCTCTTTTTATGTCAATACATATAGATCTATCACATTCTTTTAAATGGCTGTATAGTATTACCTTGTGTGAATACACACCATTATTTAGCTATCCTTTTCTCTTCTTGCCCATGCTGTTAAGAATTCTTGCCATCTGTTCTCTTACTAGAGTAAATGTGTGTGCTTTCTTGTGTGTTCCTTGTCTTCTAGAGAGACATAAAGTACCTTCACCAGAAAATATACAAATCAATGCTGACAACCAGATCTATGTTCTTAAGTGGGATTACCCATATGAAAACGCAACTTTTCAAGCTCAGTGGCTCCGGTAAGTTCTTTCCCATAAATGTCCTTTTGCAGTTTATTTTTGCCCAGTGTGTTAGGTTTCTTTTCACTCTGCTTCAGCCACCTGTTGTTCTTTGCACACATTTGGCCTGATGGAAAGGTGGTTATGATGCATTGGAACTGGGGTGTTTAATTCTAGTCCCAGCTCTGCCAATAACCGTCTGGAGTGTCAATGAGACCCAGTCACTTCTTTTGGCCTCAGTTTCTTCACTTCTGAAATGGGTGTATTATAATATCTAGTGTTCTTAGTAATGTTAGTTGGTCAGTCACTCCCGATTCTTTGTGACCCCATAGACTGTAGCCCGCCAGCCTCCTCTGTCCATGGAATTCTCCAGGCAAGGATACTGGAGTGGGTGGCCATTCCCTTCTTCCGGGGATCTTCCCGACCCAGGAAATGAGCCCACGTCTCCTGCATTGCAGGCAGCTTCTTTACTGTCTGAGCCACCAGGGACTTACTGGCTTTTTTTTTAAGGTGTAATTCTAATTACATGTGTATTTCCTCAGTCTGGAATATTTGACAGATGACCAAGATATTTTCTTCAAAACCCACTCCTTCCATGAGTCTTTGAAATTATCTCAGTCCAGTCACTCGGTCTAGTTCAGTTCAAGTCAGTCCTCCTACTGTCTTGATTGTTGTGGTGGCTTTGGCAGGTTCCTTAGTGATTAGTGGGAAACTGAGGAAGTTGGAGAGAACTGTGCTCTCTGTGCTTGAGTAGAGACCAGCCAGACAGGAGCAAAGCTCAGCACGACAGGAGTGGAAGAGGACCGGGTGTAGTTTATATTGATTGGAAAACTGGAGAGGATAAACGGAGAGGGAGAAGAGAAGAGGGTCATCAAGCGGAAGGTGAAGTGAACTCTGGGGGAAAAGGGGGCCACAAAGACAGTTACCGAGGGCAGAGGAACTGCGGGACCAAAGGCGAGTGTAGGTCAGGTAGGGAAGAAAGAGACTAGAAAGACAGAGAAAAGGTGAGGGAGAAGGGAAGTCGATACTGCTGCAATTGATTCCTCTCCACTCTTTGGTGTTAGTTTTGAAGCAACAACAGTCTGGATAATAAATGCATTCGTGTGTGGAGTACAGACAATAAAGGTTGCAGAGGTCAGAAATGTAGAGGTGAGCACAGGACTGGAGAGTCCGCAGAAGCCATTTGGAAGGAGAGGTTTCGTGAAGGAGGTTTTTCAATGACGAGAGATGGCATTCCAGGCTGGGGCTACACACACATGGGAAAGCTTGGATATGAAGAGACAAAATCAGATCAGGGTAACGAGGAGGTATCCATTTCCCTTTGCTCTGTAGTAAACTAGCACAAACTCGGCAGCTTAAAAAACACGCCTTATTATCTCTCAGTGACTTCAGGTCAGGAATTCAGGTGTGGCTTAGTGGGGTCCTCTGCTTGAGGTCTCACAAGGCTGCGGTCAGGGTGTCAGCCGGGTCTGCTGTCTCATCCAGACTGTCTCGTGGTGTCTCCTAAGCTCACGTGGTGGTTGGTAGAATCCATTTCTGGCAGCTGTAGAATGCATGGTGGCCTGCTGCCTCAGAGGCCGTCAACAGAGATAATCTCTGCCCCATAGACCTTCCTTTAAAGGCTCATCTGATCAGGTCAGGCCCAACCAGGATAGGGTCTCATGTGATTAACTCAAAGTCCACTGGCTTGGGACTTTGATTTCATTTGTAAAATCCCTTCACCTTTCAAGTAATGTAACCTAATCAAGAGTTCATGGATTCTGCCTGCCTGCAGTCAGGGGGAGGGGATGATGTCCGGCTCATGCACCAGAGGGTAGGAATCTTGGGGGCCAGTTTGGAATTTTGCCTACAAGAGGGGAAGACCTGCTTCGAGAATAGCAGAACACTGGGTCTGGGAGAGCAGCGAGAGGGAGCCTTGAGTTAACAGGATGGAGTAAAGTCAGGCTTCGCCTTAGACTCTGCTACAGGCATTCAAGAGCCACTGGGAGTCTGGTGTTGAGCGATGGGTAACATGAGGCCTGTGTTCGAGGAGCGTGACGATGGCCATATGGTGTGTGGTGTGGGGGACTGAAGACAAGGGAGCCCGCTTGCAGGCTGCCGTGGTTCCGGGCTTGAACTGACAGGCTTGGAGCTGTTGGTCTCAGAGCAGTCCATTAACCTATCCAGACCCGCTCTGACTGTTCAGACTCACTCTCAGAACCCTGGTGTGTGTCTTAGCACTGACCCATGGGTATGCTGGTCCACGTCTAGCAGCTGGCCTTCCAGAAGGGAAAAGTTTTACTTTAGTGTTTGCCGGCTTTGAGGCTCCCAGCAGCGTATCTGTCCACTGGACATGGAGTCGGGAAGAGGCACAGTAAGCCCTCCACCATATTCCACTGTTCAGACACGATAGATGTAAATAGCATTGAGCATAGATAAAATGTAGGGAAAACAATTAGGAGAAGATGAGTTTTGTATTTTTATCACTTTAGTTTTTAATACAACATATTTATTTATAAGTTTACGTAACTTTTAACAGTGGCTGCATTTAACAGCTAGCTGGTTGCATTCCTGAAAATTTAGCAGTTGTTTTTGTGCACTGGCATGAGCCAACCCTTCACACTACTTCCTTATTGCACGCTTGAGCACGGTCTTTGGTTTTCTTTTGTGAACACATCTCTTCCAGTGTCCTGTGAGTTTCCCAAGGCTGAGGAGAGTTTACCTCTGTGACTTCGGCCTCTAACAGAATGTCTGACCTATTACAGGTGCTCAGTAGATGTTTACTGAACTAATGTGTTTAGAATGAAAAATATCTTTTTGTCTTAAAGTGCCTTTTTTAAAAAGATTCCTGGGAATCATTCAGACAAATGGAAACAAATACCGAACTGTGAAAATGTCACAAGTACCCACTGTGTCTTTCCTCGAGAGGTTTCCTCAAGGGGAATTTACTATGTCCGTGTACGAGCATCTAATGGAAATGGTACCTCTTTTTGGTCTGAAGAGAAGGAATTTAATATTGAAATGAAAAGTAAGCCAGTAGTTTTTATTTTACTTTGTGATTCTCCAATTATGAATTCTTACAATTGTTTTGTAGTCTGATTTGAACTTTGTGTCTTTACACATTTTTTTCCCCTAGCTATCATATTTCCTCCAGTCATCAGCGTGAAATCCGTTACTGATGATTCACTGCATGTCAGTGTTGGTGCTTCAGAAGAGTCTGAAAACATGTCTGTGAATCAGCTCTACCCGCTAATTTATGAAGTAATTTTTTGGGAAAACACTTCAAATGCTGAGGTAAAAAGACTGTGTAGTATAGGTTTATAACTTAGAGTTATGACTATGATTTGGGTAAGCAAAGCTTGAAGTTAAAATTGCAGGGAAATTTTTAAACTTTTAGGCTATATGATTAACTCAGATATTTTCCGTAGGAAGAAATTGGCATTTCATGTTTTACTTGGTAAGAGTTACGGTCATCTGCATCTGGGTCCCAGTTAGTTGCTGTTGGTTTGGGGGAGTTTCTTGGCCTCGCCAAGTGGCATGCAGAACCTTAGTTCCCTGATCAGGGAAGGGAACTCGCCTGCCCTGCCGTGGAAATGAAGTCCTAACCGCTGGACCACCAGGAAAGTGCCCCCAGCTAGTTTCTAAACCTCAGATCCTGAGTTCATCTGTACTCAGTCAGAACCTCTGAGGGTACAGCTCAGGAGTTTTTATCATGACCCTCAGGGATTCATGAACCAGAGTTTCTCAACACTGCTGACATTTGGGTTTTCGGTCAGTTGCAGGAGCTGCCTTGTGCATTATAGGAGGGCTAGTAATGCCCTCCCCACTCCTCACTAGGTGCTGGTAGCCCTCCCTCCCAGGTGTGACAACCCAGACCCCCTCCCTGCAGTGCCAGACACTGGGCACCTCCACGAGGACAAAGACTGGCTTTTAGGGGACAAAAGACTCTTAGCTGTTATCATGCTTTGTCAGACCCTAAAATTCGGAAACCACTGACAGGCTAATGCACATCAGATAATCCACATTATTCCTAGATCACTTTTCCCTGTGGAATTACCATCAGGGAATCAGCCTTTAAAAATCTGGTACAGTTGGTGAATTTTGTAACTTCATTTTCTGTTGAAAATCTAAGAAAAGTCCAGTGATTTGGATACTTTGATTTTAACTATCTGAAGACTCTGCACAGTTTAGCCTTGTTGAGTATTGTGGTTAGTTCTAAGTCCTCCCTAGATCTGGAAAACCTAAATTTGTGTCTCAGACTACCAAATGGTGTAAGCTTAGGCAAGCTGCTTATCCACTGAAACTCATTTCCTCTTCTCTAAAGTGGCAGGGGTCATAGCAACTTAATTTTTTTTTAAACAGATGTTTTTAAGGTTTAAAATGAGGTAGTATTTATGGAAATACCTACCGCATTGCTTGACAAATAGAGATTCAATAACCTTTGTTTGCCATCCTGTCTTATGCTGGGTAAGACATCAATAATTACAGTCATAATAACAGCTCATATTTATTGGATACTCATTATGTATGGGGTGCCAGGGCTAAGTATTTTACATGAATTGTCTCAATCGGTCTTCCAAACAACCCTGCCAGACAGTTGGATCGATTAAATTACTCTTCAGCAAATACTTAGGATGGAGTATCCATTACTGCTTCGCTGATGCTGGGCCGTAGGCAGTGAAACATGAGTGGATGTGGTATGACTGAGGCCCTAAGTGCGCCTGTGGGGTTTGGCTTGGCTCTTGCACTTCTCACATTTGCCAAGAGGAAAGCAAGCTCCAAAGAATGCTCAAACTACTGCACAATTGCATTCATCTCACAAACTAGTAAAGTAATGCTCAAAATTCTCCAAGCCAGGCTTCAGCAATACGTGAACCATGAACTTCCAGATGTTCAAACTGGTTTTAGAAAAGGCAGAGGAACCAGAGATCAAATTGCCAACATCCACTGGATCATGGAAAAAGCAAGAGAGTTCCAGAAAAACATCTATTTCTGCTTTATTGACTATGCCAAAGCCTTTGTCTGTGTGGATCACAATAAACTGTGGGAAATTCTGAAAGAGATGGGAATACCAGACCACCTGACCTGCCTCTTGAGAAACCTATATGCAAGTCAAGAAGCAACAATTAGAACTGGACATGGAACAACAGACTGGTTCCAAATAGGAAAAGGAGTACGTCAAGGCTATATGTTGTCACCCTGCTTATTTAACTTATATGCAGAGTACATCATGAGAAACGCTGGACTGGAAGAAGCACAAGCTGGAATCAAGATTGCTGGGAGAAATATCAATAACCTCTGATATGCAGATGACACCACCCTTATGGCAGAAAGTAAAGAGGAACTAAAAAGCCTCTTAATGAAAGTTAAAGAGGAGAGTGAAAAAGTTGGCTTAAAGCTCAACATTCAGAAAACGAAGATCATGGCATCTGGTCCCATCACTTCATGGGAAATAGCTGGGGAAACAATGTCAGACTTTATTTTTTTGGGCTCCAAAATCACTGCAGATGGTGACTGCAGCCATGAAATTAAAAGACGCTTACTCCTTGGAAGGAAAGTTATGACCAACCTAGACAGCATATTGAAAAGCAGACATTACTTTGCCAACAAAGGTCCGTCTAGTCAAGGCAATGGTTTTTCCTGTGGTCATGTATGGATGTGAGAGTTGGACTGTGAAGAAGGCTGACAGCTGAAGAATTGATGCTTTTGAATTGTGGTGTTGGAGAAGACTCTTGAAAGTCCCTTGGACTGCAAGGAGATCCAACCAGTCCATTCTGAAGGAGATCAGCCCTGGGTGTTCTTTGGAAGGAATGATGCTAAAGCTGAAACTCCAGTACTTTGGCCACCTCATGCGAAGAGCTGACTCACTGGAAAAGACCCTGATGCTGGGAGGGACTGGGGGCAGGCAGAGAAGGGGACAACAGAGGATGAGATGGCTGGATGGCATCACCGATTCGATGGACGTGAGTTTGAGTGAATTCCGGGAGTTGGTGATGGACAGGGAGGCCTGGCGAGCTGGGATTCATGGGGTTGCAAAGAGTCGGACACGACTGAGCGACTGAACTGAACTGAACTGAACTGAAGCAAGCTCCACATGGTCTGTGGGCCAAGGCGGATGAGAGGCTGTAGAGCACACCTGAACGTGGTCCACGGCCTCAGAGAGAGCTCCCCAGGCCGATCCTCGCATGATCTGCTCATGAGTAACAAAAACAAATACGTCTGTATACATGTATATGCATGGCTGAGTCCCCTTTGCTGTCCACCTGAAACTCTCACAGCACTGTTAATTGGCTATACCCCAATACAAAATAAAAAGTTTAAATCTTTTTAAAAAAGAAAAATATGTTTTGAGCCACAGCTGTTTTGTTACACAGAGTTGCACAGTGTTATTTTGCTGTACTTGCTGTGTTTTGTTACACCACAGTAACAAAACAATAGCAATAGCTAGCTGATTAATACAAATAGGAGTAGTAATTGTCCTCACTTTATAGATCTGGGAATAGGGCCCAGGAAATTAAATAACTTGCCTAAGGCTACATAGCTATAAGTAACATCTTGATACAGGCAGTTTGAGACCAGAACCTCCCCACCCCCGCGCCCCGCACTTAATTGTTCTGCCTCTAACCAGAGGTAACACAATGGTAATTCAGCCAAGTCGATATGTACTGATAAAATAACTTCGAGTTGTCTTAGGACTATATGGTATTCTTTTGGCAGGAGCATGTTTCACTTTTGAGTTTGGAAATGGTGTGTTGTCCAAAATAAATTTATATTTCTTAAAATATACCAACCGTTTGGAAGAGGTTAATCTTAGAATGAATATTTAAGGAATTCAGAAAACAGATATTCCCTCTATGATTTCTTGGGGTTCTAAATTTTATCAATGATTTACTTATTTTTTTTATAGAGAAAAGTTCTAGAGAAAAGAACCAATTTTATCTTTCCTGACTTGAAACCGCTGACTGTGTATTGTGTCAAAGCCAGAGCACTCATTGAAAATGACAGGCGGAATAAAGGGAGCAGTTTTAGTGATACTGTGTGTGAGAAAACAAAACCAGGTCAGGATCTTTTATTATACTTTTTCTTTTTTAATGTCGCTAGATTTAATAAAAAAAATAACCAATTCATTGAAAACTGTAAAATGTTTGTGTTTTGCTGCGAAAATATAGAGAATATTTTCTTAATGGACTATGTAAGTCAAAATCAGACCTTCACACTGACCTTCACAAAACTTCACACTGAGTTTTAGAAAATATTTTTAATACTCAACTTAGTTCAGTGGTTTCTGCATGCTTTATATTTCATGCATAGCCACATAATTAATTTCTTGCATTACTCTTAGAATTTAATGAGACTGCTATTTTTATATAACCTTTGATATAATTATCATGTGGAAATCCCTTAGTTGTGAATTTTTTATGTTATTGGTATTATTTAACAATGTAAATTTCCTTTCACATGGCTGTATTTCTTTCACACAAACTGTCAGCAGTCTTAATGTATTTGTGTGTCAAAACCTATATTGATGCTAAACACCATTTATTTCTTTTCAGGAAATACTTCCAAAACCTGGCTTATAGTTGGAACTTGCACTGCATTGTTTTCTATTCCTGTGGTCATTTATGTTGTGAGCGTCTTCTTGAGATGTGTCAAGTATGTGTTCTTTCCATCAAGTAAACCTCCTTCCTCTGTTGACGAGGTAGGTTACTTTTCTTGGTCAACAGCTAGCTGGATTTTTCTGAAAATGAAAGGGAAATATATTTGATTGCAACAGAATATAAATGTGTTCCTGATATTCAAAAAATAATACAGACGGACCTGGGTTTTTTTCTTCAGAGTTTTAGAAAATTGACTTCAGAAGCAGCTATGTAACAGAGTAACGTGGAATAGAAGGATGTGTCCTTAATCCCGTGTTTTTCTGGCAGTTTGGCTGCTGGGGCACTTGTTTTACCATCTATATTCCCAAAAAGGTTAAAACATTGTCGCCAGCGCAAAAACTTTATTCTGTGGATGAAATCACCGAAAATGAGACAGAGGAACGCGCGTTTCCTCTCGCAGCACCTCGGTGTTTTGGCTGGCACGTCTGTGTGGTTGGCACAGTTCGTGGAAGCACGAAGCAATGACTGTCAGCATGGACGCTGCCCAGGGTGGCGTCTGCACCTGGAGTGGCTCCCACGCTGCCTGCCTTGCTGCAGGTTCTGAGGCCGTGGAGCTGGAGGCCAGAAGGTGGCTCACTGACGGGCTGTAGTGTATTTGCACTGACTGGCTCTGAACTTGTGCAGCTCAGTCATGAGCACTTGCACAAGTGCCCATAGCTGTACAGCAGCGCCAGCAGTGCCATCCCGTAGAACTGTGAGGAGCGAGGGCGGGGGACCAGAAAGACCCGCCGCTGCGCCAGCACTCTGTCCACGTGAGCTGTCTCACCCTCTTATCCCTGAGTTTTCTAGTGTCATTTCTACGTGCTCTTCTATTCAGAGCTGTTACTTAAAGAACTTTAAGACTAGCAAGTTACTCTTAGCGGAACTGGGAAAAAGTTAACTCTCCCTTGTGCCTCTTCTGGATGTTTTCGGATTGGATACCAGCATTTTATTATTTCACAACAAAATGTCCCCCATCCCAGTGCCCTCCCGTTCCTTCCTTACCCACCACGCTCTTCCACCCTGACCCCTCGTAGCACAGTGGACTTTCTTAGAGACTGTTTGGATAATTTCCCCAAAACAGTACTGAGATGTGCGTGACCTCACTGGTGGTGCCTTTATTCTAAACACGATAGTGCGGTGGATATGCTCTTAGCTCGCTTTTAATACGCGTGTCAAAAGATAGGATTTCTAGATAAAGGATTTAAGAAACTGAAGCTTATTGGAACTCGAAAACCACTTTTTGTTCTTTTAAATAATCTGTTTCTGTTCTTTCCCTTTTGAATTAGTATTTCTCCGATCAGCCACTAAGGAATCTACTCCTTTCCACTTCTGAGGAGCAAACGGAAAGATGTTTTATAATTGAAAATGCAAGCGTTATTACTGAAATAGAAGAGACTGATGAAATTGATGAAGTTCACAAAAAGTACAGTTCCCAAACTAGTCAAGATTCAGGAAACTATTCAAACGAAGATGAAAACAGTGGAAGCAAAATAAGCGAAGAGTTTCCGCAACAGGACAGTGTGTGACCAGGAATGACCCTGAAACATTAGGGAGTCTTGCAAGAGTCAGAGTGGGAGCCTGGGCTTTTTGCTCTTCTCAGTAACTGTCAAAAGAAGATTGTCCGTGTCGGGGAAGAAAAAGCGTCTTCAGATCGCAGGTCGAAAAAATACAGGCAAGCACTTCACTATTTAAAATGAATTTCAAGAAGTTTTCTGCGTCCTTTGCCACGTGTCAAGTCTTGAAAGGCCTGTCATTGGACCTGCCTTGGATGAGAGGCGTTAAGTCCAGAAGATACGCTCTGTCTCCCTCACGCTACTGTAAGCAGCCCTGTGCTGGCGTGGGGTTTGGGGGTGCTTGTGTTCCCATCAGCTGGTGCTGTCGCTGTGTGACGCTGCGCTGCTCCCTCTCCCCCACAGCATTATAGTTCACTATTTTTCAGGAGGTATTCAGAACATTTGGTCTTCTTCAAAGAAGAACCTGAATACCACCATCACTTGATTTTCTGAAAAAGTAGCTTACTCTGGAAAACAGCTGCAGATGCCAGAAACGAGGTTCTTATAGATTTTTCAGGGGGATTCTCTCTGTTTATACCAATCACATTTATACCAGTTGCAAGAAATGTGGGTTCAGTCCTTGGGTCGGGAAGATCCTCTAGAGGAGGGCATGGCAACTCACTCCAGTATTCATGCCTGGAAAATCCCATAGGCGGAGGAGCCTGGCGGGCTACAGTCCACGAGGTCACAGAGAGTCGGACACTGAAGCGACTGAACGTGCATACACGCGTACCAATTACATTGGCCTCTGCATCACAGTTACCCATCCCTTCTACAGTTTAGAATTAAAACCATGTCATCTTTTACTATATGTACATTAAGGCTTCCTGTTTCAGAACATTAGGACACTAGCTTCTGATTAGAAGGCATAATCCCTAAAATTACAGAGAAATGGGGAACAGGCTGAGTAGAGAAGTTACTGTTATCTCTTAGGATATGGGAGTGTGGAACGTTAGTGGCAGTGTATGTAAAGTCTTGGGATCAGAAAATGCTACTGAGAAACAGTAAGTAGTGTGAGTCAGTGGGAAAGAAGCAGGTGGCTTTAGTGAAAAATAAGAATAATGTGCATCGTCAGCTTCTGATTACTAACATCCTGAGGGGTGGCATTTGTTTTCACGGCTCATCTGTGTCACTTCTTAACATAAGCAGGCCGGCTTCTGTCCACTGTGGGGCAATATTCACAGGCATGCAGGTATCGCTTCCGCTCAGCCTGCATGCACTCAAGGAAATGCAAGTTATTTATCATCAGAGTGTGGGAGGAAATGAACTAGGAAGGAAACCTGAGTTTTTAAAATTATGTAAAACCTCTCAAAGGCATCTATAACTTATGTTTAAATGATTTTGCTGTTTGGGCTTATTCATGGAGTTCCTGCAGAGAAAGGAAGTGTAGGAATTCTGGCTACCTCTGAGGCCAAGTTCTCAGCTTCAGTCGTTGCAGCAGGACTGAGGAAAGAGAGATGGCACCACCCAGCGCATCAAGTCTGGCTGGGCTCATTTAGAGTGGTCCGCAGGGTCTTCTGGGTGGAAGAAGAGGTTGAAAGCAGCTGCGCTGAGAAGGGCTGTGGCGCCCCGCCTGTCCTCTCCAGAGCACCTTGGGCTCCGCTGGGCCTCCATCCAGCTCCTCAGGGAGCGCATGGTCAGGAGGCCCCAACCAGGGCGTTTCTCTGCTGCAGAATCCTTCCAGAGTCCCAAACACACCTCAGATCCTCTGACCAGAGGCATTTGGTTTAAAGCAGATCAGGACTCGCCCTTCGCTGGGAAAGGCCCCGTCCGTCCTTGGGAACTTGTCACTGTCGAGAGGACCCTGCCCCCGCCGGCTTCCGCGCTGGGTCAAGGCGGCCGGCCTGCCCTGCAGTCGGGCCTGGGATTTTCCACAGGAAAAACACTGCTTCGGACTGGGAACAGTGCCTTTGTGGGACGTGGCAGAGGGAAAACTAGGGCATTATAAGGCAGAGATGCTGCTAAAGTCGCTAGGTCCCTGGATGTAGGAGTATGTGTGTCTGGGGTTTAAGATCCCCTGTGGTTTTCAATAAACAAGCATCTGAGCGGCCTCGAACAAAAACCCCTCCGTTTTGCCGCATCTTGCAGACCTGAAAATGCAATTCCATCCCATTCTTCATTGTGGTCCACATGTAGCTTAATCAAGATGTGCTTACTTGTAAGATGGTAAGTATTTTTTCTGAAAAAATAGTTTGCTTGCAAACACTATATACTTGAGAGCAGCAATAAACTTCCTCAAATCTGTGATACTGATAACTCTTGGAGAGGCTGGATATAATGTAAGCATTTATGTAGAAGATTTGTGTCATTGCAGCCAGAAATCAGGTATTCATATGTAATGTAGATTAATATATACATAGTGACACGGGTCTGTAAACATACGTGTTCACACATGATGCTGGCTACTGTGCCACTGCTGCTGCTCCTGCTAAGTCGCTTCAGTCGTGTCCAACTCTGCGACCCCATAGACGGCAGCCCACCAGGCTCCCCCATCCCTGGGATTCTCCAGGCAAGAACACTGGAGTGGGTTGCCATTTCCTTCTCCAATGCAGGAAAGTGAAAAGTGAAAGTGAAGTCGCTCAGTCGTGTCCAACTCTTAGCGACCCCATGGACTGCAGCCCACCAGGCTCCTCCGTCCATGGGATTTTCCAGGCAGGAGTACTGGAGTGGGTGCCATCGCCTTCGACTGTGCCACTAGTACATCCATAAACACTTAGCATAGGTTCTAGTTAGAAAAGGGTAAATGCTGCTCTAGAACTATGAGCTTCTAAATCTTGACCAGAAATTTGCAACATATAAAGTTATTTCTATATATTTAGGGACTTCTTGGTGGTCCAGTGGCTAAGACTCTGAGCTCCCAATGCAGGGGCCCTGGGTTTGATCCCTGTTCAGGGAAACTAGATTCTACATGCCACGACTAAGACTCGGCACTGTCCAATAAATTTTTTAAGTGTATATGTGTATATATATATAGTTTGTATAACATCTTTTCCCCAAACCTACCTTCAAAGCAGCCTCAGATTGCTTCTAAGAATTTGGAAGTGTCCAGCTTTTCCTACCTCCTCCCCATCCCTGTAACCCTTGGACTACCTGACACATTTGTGTTTGTTTCAGCTGGTGTCTGTCTGCCCCTCCCAGGGGACCAGAAGCTCTGTGAGCTCAGGAATATACACTTAGCACTGTATCCCCAGTACCTACCAGGGTGCGGTGCTCACGCGGAAGAATTGCATAGGAAATAATTGTCAAGTGAAGGAAACCTAGAATTTGAACCAAGTGGGTGTTTCCGTTTGTCTGTCTTATTGAGGCAGAGGACACGGCCATATTTCCAGTGTTTCTATGAAAACACAGCGAGTGTTGCCAGTGTTTGTGTCTTATTTCGTGGGTACTTTGTCTTAATGCCCACTGCCATTGTTTTTTAAACATTTGTAACAGTTTCTGTAATAAACACTGAGGCCAAAAGTCTTGGGTTCCATGGTGGTTTTGATTGAACGTAAGCATCACGGGTGCGGTGGCTGCTGCTTTCGTGAGGTGTTCATAACAGAGGGGGCTGGTCCCATGCCGGGTGGGCCGCGCCCAGCGTTGGTGTCCTGAAGGGGCCACCCCGGCGGGGAGCTCTCGCAGTCTTTGCTTTATTTTCACAACCTTGTGTTTAGACTTGGCCGGACACAGCCTTGAGCCAGTGGGTCTGCAGTTGTAATGCAGACCCTGCCCCCTCAAAGCATGCTGTTCCCTTTGACCAACGTTTCTTCTCCAGATACGCTCTTGAAGGAGACTCCACAGTCCCACATGTAAATTGATCTGAAGTTAAACACCATTGACATTCAGGCTGAGAACCCTCATGTGTTTTTAGTAAGCGTCCTCAAATACTTTCCCAAAATGTACAGGGGAGTGAATGTTAATTTCATCTCTGATGCACAAGAGACGCCCTGTTACTTAACACTAGTGACAAATACTGGTAACATCCAGTTTTTTTTTCTTCTGCATGGTAGCTCATGTCAACAGCTCATGGTAGTTGCCAACCATGAAAAGAAAGAGTGGGCAGAGTCGATATTCTGGCTTAGAAAAAGGTCTTAGGAAGAGGGAGAAAATGGAAAATTAGGTCTCTCAGTGGCTTAGAAAAAGGTCTTGGGAAGAGGGAGAAAATGGAAAAATTAGGTCTCTCAGTAGCACTTTTAAATTAAACATTTCTTGGTCTTCCCTGGTGGTCCAGTGGTTAAGACTCCAAGCTCCCTGTGCAGGGGGCAGGGGTTCAATCCCTGGTTGGGAAAGATCCTGCGTGGCATAGCCCCAAAAAAGTTACTCAATAAACATTTCTCCTCACAGAGACTTGCCAATCCCTCCAAGGTCCTACTTCCCCAAATTTCCTGGATCCATCAGAAGGAGCAGAGGAAAAAGTGAATGACTGAATAAGAAGAAAACATTTTCCTATCTCTCCACTAGAAAGATGGACCATTTTTCCAAAAGACTGGATTTAGGCCTTAAATGTATGATAAAATAGCGAAGTGTCTTTTTGTGTACCACTGTCTGATCCAGATTTTATAATGCTTTAATCCTCTGGAATTTAACTTTTAAAAAGACATGGAGAATTTCCTGGTGGTCCAGTGGTTAGGACTCTGAACTTTCCACAGCTGTGGGCCCAGGTTCAGTCCCTGGTCAGGGAACTAAGATCCCTCATGCTGTGGTGGAGCAGCCAAAAAAAAAAAAAGATGATTCTGAGTGTTTCAGAATAAAGGGGCACCATCCAGTCTGAAGTCTTCCTGGAAGACCTCCACGATGTGCATACATGGAAGTCACTTTTGTGCCCACCTGCCCCTTCATGTCTGTCAGAGACACTGCCTTAGGAGAGATTTTATAGCATCCCCCAGAATACATCCCCTTCTCTAGGCGGTGAGCTCCATAAACGCAAGGACCTTTTTTTTTTTTTTTTTTTTTTCCACACTTTTGCAGCTGACAGTAAGTGTTTAGTTAAAGTGATTAAGTGCGACCTTGAATTACCACTTGACTGGATTCACCACTAGGGGACGACAAGTCACCCTCTTTAGGTTCACAACTAGCTGGTATTTTCAAAACAGGTTCCTAAATGGTTGTATCATGAGGAAACGTGAAGAAAGTGGTATGTATCTGAAGACTGTATACTGTTTAGGGTTGCTACATTTAACAAAAACACAGGACACCCAGTGAAACTGAGTTTTCATTTCAGTGAATAATGAATAATTCATAAACAGTGAATAATTGTTTAGTATAAGTGTGTTTCAAATAGGGCGTGGGACATTACTAAAAATGTTTTGTTGCTACACAATGCTTTGAATACTCTGGCATTTTACCTATGGAAAGAGATGATTATGAAATTTTATAAAAAAAACTTTTGAGGGACTTCCCTGGCAGTCCAGCAGTTAAGACTGCGCTTCCATGCTTGGGGGTATGAGTTTGATCCATGGGTGGGGAACTATGGTCCCAAATGCCACATAACATGGCAAAAAAAGAATACCTAGGTCACTATGTCACTCACAATGGCTCTGCTTCTCTGATTGAATCCTGATACATGCCGCAAACCAAGGGCTCCATTTTATGTCAAAATGGGCATGTGATCATGGGATCCAGTGATCCTGCTGTGTAGAACATCACCTGGAAGTTACCAGTTTGATTAAACATTGTGATGGCCTGAAATGGCACAACGAAGGCACCCGTTGGTAGGTGAATCCTGAGGGATGGGGGTGCTGGATTCCAATTGGTAGAATCCCCAAAGTTCTGGGAACCAAGGGATGGATGTCTAGTGGCATCTCTCATCACCACTCCCAGGGTCTCCCTGAGGAATCTGCACTTCAGGTTTGGCTGGACTAGAAGTCTCAATCTCCTGATGGGGGATAAGGAGGTGTTCTGCAAAAGGATATAGAACTCCACTGTGTGGCTAAAACCTGGTTATTCTGAGCTCCTCATGCCAATAGGGGCTTCCCTGGTGGCTCAGCAATAAAGTCCACCTGTGATGCAGGAGACTTGGGTTCAATCCCTGAGTTGGGAAGATCCCCTGGAGAAGGAAATGGCAACACACTCCAGTATTCTCGCCTGGGGAATCCCATGGACAGAGGAGCCTGGTGGGCTACAGTCCGTGGGGTTTCAAAAGAGTCGGATACAGCTTGGCAACTAAGCAACGTGCCAATAAACCAGAAGACAGAAAAGGGAAGTGCTGTAGGCCAGAGTAATTCATCTCCAATTATTCTGAGGAGATACAGTCACGTCTACATAATGAGGTAAGAAGGAGTGTTTGCAGAACACAGGGAATTCCCTGGGGCGTGTCTTCATGCTTTCATGTCAAGTCATGACTGGGAGTGGATAATTACCATGACAGCCTGGTAAGGCCCCAGTTATGGGGGTACAGTCTGGGTCACCCCCCCAGGTGAGCAGTTCAGACCAGAAGTGCTAGATGAGGGCTGCCCTGGTGGTCCAGTTAAAATAACTCTGGAGGCTACAATTCCTGTCCTTCTATTGCAGGGGGAACAGATTCCATCCCCAGTCATGGAAGTTCCGCAGGTCACATGTTGTGGCCAAAAAGAAAAAAATTGCTCACCAAGAGTGAGGAGAATCTCAAATGGGTGGAAGAGGAGGGAGAAGATGAATGTCTAATATGGCCTTAAGACCATCTTAAGAAACAGGAAATATAGCTGTCCCCCTAATCTCTCTATCATGATGATTTTTTAAATTCTTTTTCAATCGTGAGCAGCCATCACCTGGAAGAACCAGTACAGCATGAAGTGAGTTAATGTAGGACAGAAATGGTTCTGAGTGCTGTGTGTGTGCTCAGTCATGTCTGACTCTTCACAACCCCATGGACTGTACCCTGCCAGGCTCCTCTGTCCATGGAGTTTTTCAGGCAAAAATACTGGAGTGGATTGCCACTTCCTTCTCCCGGGGACCTTCCCGATCGAGGGATCGAACCCTTGTTTTTCGTGTCTCCTGCTCTGCCAAGCAGATCCTTTACTGCTGGTGCTACCTGGGCAGCCCATCCGAGTGCTATAGGGGTTAACTGTAGCAGATGCTGCTGGTGCCTCCCCACACCTCCTTGGCATATAATGCTTCCAAGCCTGAGGGAAATTCCAAATCTCTAGTTTCCAAAGCCCATTTTACCCAAGAGTTGATGAGAATTGGCATCAAGCAAGTAGAAACCAGTTGCTGTTCAGTCGCTCAGTCATGCCTGATGCTTTATGACCCCGTGGACTGCAGCACGCTAGGCCTCCCTGTCCATCACTCCTTCCCTGAGTCTACTCAGACTCATGTCCATTGAGTCGGTGATGCCATCCAACCATCTCATTCTCTGTCACCCCGCTTCTTCTCTTGCCTTTAGTCGTTCCCAACATCAGGGTCTTTTCCAATAAGTCAGCTCTTCGCATCAGGTAGCCAAAGGATCAGAGCTTCAGCTTCCGCTTCAGTCCTTCCAGTGAATGTTCAGGGTTGACTTCCTTTAGGGTGGACTGGTTTGATCTCCTAGCTGTCCAACAGACTCTCAAGAGTACAGGTCAAAGGACTCCAAGGTAGAGGCTAGAGATGCTGCTAACTATCCTACAAAGCACAGGACGACAAAGAATAAATTTTAGGAGCAGCTTTTCAATTTCTACAAAAGAACCAGCTAGATTTGACAGAAACTGAACTGAATCTCTAGACCAAGTTAGGGGAATAGTGCCATATTGACAAT
Organism: Bos grunniens; assembly: GCF_055505025.1. Classification (NCBI taxonomy): domain Eukaryota; kingdom Metazoa; phylum Chordata; class Mammalia; order Artiodactyla; family Bovidae; genus Bos; species Bos grunniens. The sequence continues at coordinate 155,280,024 of NC_141165.1, forward strand.
ATTAAGTCTTCCAATCCATGAATACGGGTAGCTTTCTGTTTAGTTTTCTTTTAATTTCTTTCAATCTCTTTTAGTTTTCAGTATGATAGCCTTGTACTTCTTTAGTTACATTTATTCCTAATTGTTTTATTCTTTTTGATGCTTTGAAGTAAATGGAATTATTTTCTTAATTTAAATATCAAATTATTCATTGCTAGTATGAAACAAAATTAGTTTTACATTTATCTTGTATCCTCTGTGTGTGTGTGCATGCTCAGTCACTCAGTCATGTCTGACTCTTTGCGACCCCATGGCCGCTCCTCTGTCCATGAAATTTTCCAGGCAAGAATATTGGAAAGGGTTGCCATTTCCTACTGTAGGGGATCTTCCCAACCCAGGGATCAAACCCATGTCTCTTGCATCTGCTGCATTGGCAAGCGAGTTCTTTACCACTGCGTGACCTGGGAATGCCCTGTATCCTGCAATATCACTGAATTTATTATCTCATACAGGTGTTTTGTTTTCATGGTGAATTCCTTAGAAGGAATCTATATACAAGATTATGTCATCTGTAAATAGAGACAGTTTTACTTCTTCCTTTCTAATCCAGATGCCTTTTATTTGTTTTTCTTGCCTCATTGCCTCAACTAGAACCTCTAATACAATGTTGAATAGAAACGAAAGAGTGTGCTGTTCGTGAGCTTGGTGAGAAAGCTTTCGGTCTTGCACCATTAACTAAGATGTTAGCTGGGGTGTGGGTTGTAGATGTCCTTTATTAGATTGAGGAAGTTCCCTTCTATTCCTCGTTTCTTTTCTGTTTTTATCTTGAACAAGTGTTAGACTTTTGTCACAGGCTTTTTCTGTGTCTACTGAGATCATTTCTCCCCCTTATACTATTAAGATGGCACATCACATTGGTTGGTTTTTGTACGTTAAACCTACCTGCAGTTCTGGAGTAACTCTCCCTTGATCATGGTGTATAATCCTTTCTACATATTGCTGAATTCAGTTGCTAGTATTCCACTGAGGATTTTTGCATTTATACTCATAAAGGATATTGATTTGTAGCTTTCTTCTGATGCCATTGTCCAGTTTTGGTATCAGGTTTTGGTCTCATGGAATAAGCTACGAAAGATTTCCCTCTCTTCTACTTTTTGGAACAGCTTATGAAGAATTATGTCAATTTTTTAAAATGTTTTGTAAAATTCAGCAGTGAAACCACATTGATTTGAGCTTTTCTTTGTGGAAAGCTGGATGATAACTGGATTCTTCGGCATCTCCCAAAATTGACAATTTTGAAATTATAACATTCCTTAAATATGTGTGAATTTAAAACCAAATGTAGGGTCTTCCCTGGCAGGTCCAATGGTTAAGACTCTGCACTTCCCCTGCAAGGGGTACTGGTTGGGGAACTAAGATCCCTCACGCCATGCAGTCAAAAAGTAAAAAAACTAATGCATAAAATAAAAAATAAAACCAAATATAATCTTCAATTTGTAGCTCTCATACAACCACAAAACTAAATCAAATTTATAAATGACTTCTAATCAAAACTCCAGAGGGCTTCCCAGGTGGCACAGTGGTAAAGAACCCGCCAGCTAATGCAGTAGACATAAGAGATGTAGGTTCGATCCCTGGGTTGTCAAGATCCTCTGGAGGAGGAAATAGTAACCCACTCCTGTATTCTTGCCTGAAAAATCACATGGACAGAGGAGCCTGGAGGGCTACAGTCCATGGGGTCACACAGAGTCAGACATGACTGAAGCAACTTAGCGCAGGCACAATCAAAACTACAAGATGATAATATTGAAGCAAAAGCATTAATTCAATATTTAGAATAATGTTACTTTGATGAAATTAAATTGCCACTGACAGAATGAATCTGATCAGGATGAAGGTTCTTCTGACTTCAGCATGGTTTGTCTCCCCTGTATTATTAGTTGTAACTAACCAATTTAGCACTTACTTTTTTATGATCAAACTATGATGACTCTCTGTTTATGCAATACATGGTTAATACAATTTGACTACACTTGGCTGGGGATTCCCTGGTAGCTCAGCTGGTAAAGAGTCCACCTGCAATGCAGGAGACCTGGATTCAATCCCTGAGTTAGGAAGATCCCCTGGAGAAGGGAAAGGCTCCCCACATCAGTATTCTGGCCTAGAGAATTCCATGGACTGTATAGATCAGGAGGTCTCAAAGAGACACGGACATGACTGAGCAACTTTCATTTTCACATTTCGCTGGAATAGAATATATTAAGTCTGTCTCTCTTTAGGTCCCATTATCTGGAAATTATCAGAATTGTGCTGGTATATCTAATGGACTGTAGCCTGCCAGGTTCCTCCACCCATGGAATTCTCTAGGTAGGGATACTGGAGTGGGTAACCATTCCCATCTCCAGGGGATTGTCCCAGACCGGGATGGAGCCCTGGTCTCCTGCATTGCAGGCCGATTCTTTACCATCTGAGCCACCAGGGAAGCCCAGTACATCTTAAGGAGACCCTAAACACAAACACATTCTGATGTTCATTCTGATGATTTCAGAATATGCTTGTATTAGTTTTTTTTAAAGATTACCACCAAAGTGCAAACAAATTCTTAAATTTCTGGAGAGAGTTAGTATATCCTACCTGCTGAAAAACACTGGCTTAAAACTTTTCTTAAATGGTATGCCTCAATCCTTTCTAGCCCTTAGAGGTAGCTCAGTGGTAAAGAATCTGCCTGCTAATGCAGGAAACTCGGGTTTGAACCCTGGGTCAGGAAGATCCCTGCAGAAAGAAATGCAATCCACTCCAATATTCTTGCCTGGGAAATCCCATGGACAGAGGAAACTGGTGGGCTAGAGTCCATGAAGTCACAAAGAGTGGGACATGACTTAGCGACTGAACATGCATAATCCTTTCCAAAGGGCTCCATGGGAATCCTTAGGTGTTGTTACCCTCAGAGGATAGTCAGTCAAAGTGTGGTTATGCAGGGAGCTTCTTGAAGTTCTTCTATTTGTAAATATCTCCTCTTAAACAATGAGGGAAGGAAAGAAAAAGTAAGAATCTTGTGTTGGTCACCGTGACCTGATCCAGAAATGGTTTGGTTATTGGTTCTGCTAAACAAGATAAAGCAAATGAGTAGAGATCCATAGCCACCACCTCCTCTACTACAACCACCTTTGTCTTTTAACAACTAGGACTTTGCAGTAAATGAATCATTCAGAAGGAAACCCCACATCTGTAGAAATACCCTTGGGGAGGATGGGAAGAAGTAGACCCTGCTTCAGAGCTGAGTTGGACTTGAAAGGAGACGCCTTGGCCCCTCCTGCACCCTTCCTGGCTGAGTTACCTCTGACTCATCTCTTTCACCTTTTGAACAAGCTACTGAGGATGGAGTGGTACAGAACTATCAGAGCCATTACCCAAGACAGATAACCAACACGGTAGCTTCTCCCGCCCTATCCCCCACCTCCAGGGAGAGGCCAGACCACAGTGGTACCAGTTTGAGTTTGAGCATAGAGTACAACGTGCAGACAGAGTCTGGTATCACTCCTTCCTTCTTTGTAAACTGAACTCACTAAAAATTTTGATGGTACATATCCTCCAATACTTGGGCCACCTGATTCAAAGAACCGACTCATTGGAAAAGACCCTGATGCTGGGAAAGATTGAAGGCAGGAGGAGAAGAGGACAACAAGGATGAAATGGTTGAATGGTATCACCGACTCAGGAGTTGGTGATGGACAGGAAGGCCTGGCATGCTGCAGTCCATGGGGTTGCAAACAGTCAGACATAACTGAGCAACTGAACTGAACTAAACTGGTCCTCCAATAAACTTTGAGAAGGGTACCAAGACCACCAATGGGGAAACGACAGCCTTTTGAAAAAAAATATATATATATTGGGAAAACTTTATATCCACAAGCAAAAAAATGAAGTTGGACACTTACCTTATACCATCTATTAACTCAAAATATATAAAAGGCCTAATCGTAAGACCTAACTGTAAAACTCCAAGAAGAAAACATAAGAGAAGAGCTTTATGACACTGATTTTGTCAGTGTTATTTTTTGGATATGACACCAAAAGCACAAGCAACCAAAAGAAAAATAGACAACGCAGGTGACATACAACTCAAAAATGGCTGCATATCAAAGGAGAAAAAAATCAACGGAGTGGAAGGCAACCCACGGAAAGAAAATATTTGCAAATCACATATCTGTTAAGGGGTGAGTGTCCAGAACATGTAAGAACCCCTACAACTCAAAAACAACAACAACAAAATACTTAGCAATGGACAAAGGATGAGATACTTCTCAAACAAAGATGTAGGAATGACCGTAAGCACATGAAAGATGCACAGCGTCACCAGCCCTCAGGGAAATGCAAGTCAGAACCACAACGTGATATCACCTCACAGCCATTAGGATGACCATCATCAAAACAAAACAGAAAAACATTGGTGAGAATGTGGAGAAACTGGAACTCTGTGCACTATTGCTGGGAATGTGAATGGTGCAGTTGCTATGGAAATCATGCAGATGTTCCTCAAAAAATTAAAACTAGACCTAACATATGATCCAATAATCCCACTTCTGTGTATATATCCAAAAGAACTGAAGGCATGATCTTGGAGCGAGAATAGCACATCCATGTTCATCACAGCATTATTTACAACAGCTAAGACAAGGAAGCAACCCAAACGTCCAATGATGAGTGGATGGATAAAGAAAACATATTAACATAGGGTGCGCCTCCTGACAGGGTAGTCTACCCCAAAAAAGAAATCCTGACCTGATCAAGCCTTGGAGCCAATTACCAACTTACAGGAAGTACGGGGGACAAAGAAAAGTCCTCCATACCGATGCAGTTATCGAGCTCCAGACTCTGAGCAAGTCTCCGAGACAAATGGTCTAGTTTCATTAAAAATCAAGTTCATCAGAAAAGAAAGAGTTCATCTAGTCTCAATTTTGATTTAAACAAGCAAACTTGAGAGAAATAGGGGGAGAGGAGGAGGGAGTCATGACATTTGAGACAATTTAAAAACTGGGGGCTTCCCTGGGATTCTGGTGGTTAAGAATCCGCCATGCAATGCAAGGGACACCGGTTCAATCCCTGGTCTGGGAAGACCCCACATGCCACAACTAAGCCTGTGAGCCACGATGACTGACCCTGCACGCTGGAACTACCGAAGCCTGCTGGCCCTAGAGCCAGGACTCTGCAACAAGAGAAGCCACTACAATGAGAAGCCCCCACACCACAGCTAGAGAGCAGGTTTTTTAAAACATTTTTTAAAATAATGACGATAATCGTGGTTTTTAAAAATTAGCACTAACTGCATTCTTATAATATGAATTATTAATGTATTTTGGATGAGATCATGAGATCATGGTTTCTAGTATTTCAAAGACATGCTGAAATGTTTGTAGATGAAATAAGACTGAAATGTTTACTGATGAAGTCATGTAGTATACCACTCCAGTATCCTTCCTGCAAAAACCCCATGAACAGTAGGAAAAAGCAAAAAGATATGACACCAGAAGACAAGCCCCAGGGTCAGAAGGTGTACAATATGCTACTGGGGAAGAGCAGAGGGTGATTACTAACAACTCCAGAAAGAATGAAGCGGAAATGACACCTGACTGTGGATGTGTCTGGTGATGTAAGTCAAGTCTGATGCTGTAAAGAACAGTATTGCACAGGAACCAGGAATGTTAGGTCCATGAATCAAGATAAATTGGACATGGTCAAGCAGGAAATGGCAAGAGTGAACATCAACATTTTAAGAATCAGTAAGCTAAAATGGCCTGGTATGGGTGAATTTAATTAAGAAGACCATTGCATCTACTACTGTGGGCAAGAATCTCTTAGAAGAAATGGAGTAGCCCTCATAGTCAACAAAAAATGCAGTACTTGGGTGAGATCTCAAAAATGACAGAATGAGCTTGGTTCATTTCCGAGGCAAACCATTCAATATCACAGTGATCCAAGTCTATGCCCCAACAACTAATGCCAAAGAAGCTGAAGTTGAATGATTCTATGATGACCTACAAGACCTTCTGGAACTAACACCAAAAGAAGATGTCATTTTCACCACAGGGGACTGGAATGCAAAAGTAGGAAGTCAAGAGATACCTGGAGTAACAGGCAAGTTTGACCTTGGAGTATAAAATGAAACAGGGCAAAGGCTAACAGAGTTTTATCAAGAGAACACATTGGCCATAGCAAACACCCTCTTCCAACAACACAAGAGACAACTCTACACATGGACATCACCAGATGGTCAATACCAGACTCAGACTGATTATATTCTTTGCAGCTGAAGACAGAGAAACTATATAGTCAGCAAAAATAAGACCAGGAGCTGACTGTGGCTGAGATCATCAGCTCCTTATTGCAAAATTTAGACTTAAATTGAGGAAAGTAGGAGAAACCACTAGACCATTCAGGTATGATCTAAATCAAATCCCTTATGATTATACAGTGGAAGTGATGAATAGATTCAAGGGATTAGATCTGATAGACAGAGTGCCTGAAGAACTATGGATGGAGGTTCATAACATTATACAGGAGGTGGTGATCAAAACCATCTCCAAGGAAAAGAAATGCAAGAAGGCAAAGCAGTTGTCTGAGGAAGCCTTACAAATAGCTGAGAAAGAACAAAATCAAAAAGCAAGGGAGAAAGGGAAAGATATACCCAACTGAATGCAGACTTTCAGAGAATAGCAAGAAGAGATAAGAAGGCCTTCTTCAATGAACAATGCAAAAAAGCAATAGAAGGGGAAAAATTTTCTCTTCTAGAAAATTGGAAATATCAAGGGAAAATTTCATGCAAAGATGGGCAAAATAAAGGAGAGAAATGGTGTGGACCTAATAGAAGCAGAAGAAATTAAAAAGAGGTGGCAAGAATATACAGAAGAACTGTACAAAAAAGGTCTTAATGACCTGGATAACCACGATGGTGTGGTCACTCACCTAAGCTAAACATCCTGGAGTGTGAAGTCAAGTGAGCCTTAGGAAGCATCACTACAAACAAAGCTACTGGAGGTGATGGAATTCATCTGAGCTATTTCAAATTTTGAAAGATGATGGGGTTAAAGTGCTGCACTCGATATGATAGCAAATTTGGAAAACTCAGCAGTGGCCACAGGACTGGAAAATATAAGTTTTCATTCCAATCCCAAAAAAGGGCAGCGTCAAAGAATGTTCAGACTACCAGATATTGCACTCATTTCACATGCTAGTAAGGTTATGCTCAAAATCCTTCAAGTTAGTCTTCAACAGTATGTGAACTGAGAACTTCCAGATGTACATGTTATGTTTAGAAAAGGCAGAGGAACCAGAGATCAAATTACCAACATTCGTTGTATCATTGAAAAAGCAAGAGAATTCCAGAAAAGCATCTACTTCTGCTTCACTGACTATGGGACAGCCGTTGACTGTGTGAATCAGAAAAAATTGTGGAAAATTCTTCAAGAGATGGGAATACCAGACCACCTGACCTGTCTCCTGAGAAACCTGTATGCAGGTCAAGAAGCAACAGTTAAAATCTTATATGGAACAACAGACTGGTTCCAAATTGGGAAAGGAGTATGACAAGGTTGTATATTGTCTCCTTGTGTATTTAACGTATATGCAGTGTTGTTGTTGGTATTCAGTCGTAAACTCAGGTCCAACTCTTTGCGACCCCATGGACTGCAGCACACCAGGCTTTCCTGTCCTCCACAGAGTACATCATGCAAAATGCCGGGCTGGATGAATCATAATCTGGAGTCAAGATTGCCAGGAGAAATATCAACAATTTCAGATATGCAAACGATACCACCCTTATGGCAGAAAATGAAGAAGAACTAAAGAGCCTCTTGGTGAAGGTGAAAGAGGAGAGTGAAAAAACTGGCTTAAAACTCAACATTCAAAAAACAAAGATCATCACATCCAGTCCTCTTCAGTCAGTTCAGTTCAGTCACTCAGTCGTGTCTGACTCTCTGCGACCCCATGGACTGCAGCACACCAGGCCTCCCTGTCCATCACCAACTCCCGGAGTTTACTCAAACTCCTGTCCATTGAGTCAGTGATGCCATCCAACCATCTCATCCTCTGTTGTTCCCTACTTCTCCAGCCTTTAATCTTTCCCAGCATCAGGGTCTTTTCCAATGAGTCAGCTCTTCGCATCAGGTGGCCAAAGTGTTGGAAGTTTCAGCTTTAGCACCAGTCCTTCCAATGAATATTCAGGACTGATTTCCTTCAGAATGGACTGGTTGGATCTCCTTGCAATCCAAGGGACTCTCAAGAGTCTTCTCCAACACCACAGTTCAAAAGCATCAATTCTTCGGTGCTCAGCTTTCTTTATAGTCCAACTCTCACATCCGCACATGACCACTGGAAAAACCATAGCCTTGACTAGATGGAACTTTGTTGGCAAAGTAATGTCTCTGCTTTTCAATATGCTATCTAGGTTGGTCATAACTTTCCTTCCAAGGAATAAGCGTCTTTTAATTTCATGTCTGCAGTCACCATCTGCAGTGATTTTGGAGCCCCCCAAAATAAAGTCAGCCACTATTTCCACTGTTTCCCCATCTATTTGCCATGAAGTGATGGGACTGGATGCCATGATCTTAGTTTTCTGAATGTTGAGCTTTTTAAGCCAACTTCTTCACTCTCCTCTTTCACTTTCATCAAGAGGCTCTTTAGTTCTTCTTCATTTTCTACCATAAGGGTGGTATCATCTGAATAGCTGAGGTTATTGATATTTCTCCCACCAATCTTGATTCCAGTTTGTGCGTTTCTCATGATGTACTCTGCATATAAGTTAATTACCAGTCCCATTACTTCTTGGCAAATAGAAGGGGAAAAGGTAGAAGTAGTGACAGATTTTGTTTTCTTGGGCTCCAAAATCTCTGTGGATGGTGATTACAGCCATGAAATTAAAACATGCTTGCCCCTTGGAAGGAAAGCTCCTAGACAGCATATTAAAAAGCAAAGACATCTCTTTGCCAACAAAGGTCCGTATAGTCAAAGCTATGGTTTTTCCTGTAGTCATGTACAGTTGTGAATTGAACCATAAAGAAGGCTGAGAGCCAAAGAATTGATGCTTTTAATTTGTGGTACTGGAGAAGTTCTTGAGAGTCCCTCAGACAGCAAGGAAATCAAACCAGTCAATCCTAAAGGAAATCAACCCTGAATATTCACTGGAAGGACTGAAGCTGAAGCTTACCCAATACCACCTGATGCGAAGAGCTGACTCACTGGAAAAGACCTTGATTCTGGGAAAGACTGAAGGCAAAGGAGAAGAGGGCAGCAGTGAATGAGATGGTTAGATAGCATCACTGATTCTCAACGAACATGAGTTTGAGCAAACTCCCGGAGATAGGGAGGGACAGGGAAGCCTGGTGTGCTGCAGTCCATGGGGTCACAAAGAATCGGACACGACTGATCAACTGAACAACAGCAATAAGCTAGCTAACCTTCATCTTGGGGAGCTGATTCTACAAGAGGAAACAACTTTGACGGAATTCAAAGAGGGTGCTCAAGATCCCCACACCTGGTATAAACATCCTGCATGATCCCCAGGGCTGTGAGTATAATGGGTTTTACGCTCGTGATTAACAAGTTAGAGTATAGAACACAGCTGACTTTGGGAGAGGAAGATTATCCTGATGGGCGTGACTTAGGAACCCTTTAAAAGCTGAGCCTTTTCTCTGGTTCATCACAGAAGAGGAAGTCAGAAATTTGAAGCATTGAGATTTGACACACTGCTGCTAAAGGGTGGGAGCCTCATGGCTGGGAATTCAGGTGGCCTGTAGTCACTGGCTCACATTCAGCATGGAAATAAGGTGCAAGTCCTCAGTCCTATACCTCAAGGGATGGAATTCGGCCAACAAGAACAACCTTCAAGGAGGGTTTTTTCCGCAGAGCCTCCAGACAAGCATTCAGTCCAGTCAACACTCAGATTTTCCTGCCTTATGGCGTGTTGAGCAGAGCACCTTGCTGTGCCTACATGGTGTGGTTAACAAACCTGCAGCCCTAGGAACTGGGAGAATTCATCTTAAATGACCACTGACTTATGGGATTTGAATACATATTTACCCAGAATGAGAACTGTTCATTTGATTTTATTAAAATCATAACCATAGGGAAAATAATAGATGCATGTAGTTTTTGGGTTTTTTTTTAGAAAAGATTTGGCAAAATGAAACATTTGTCTTGCATATATGTTTTCCTCAGAAACTATACTGAGGTTGTACCCAAAAGCTTTCTTCCGTACTTGGGCCTGTACCAGCTGGTATCTGCTTCCTGTAGTTCACATTTGATGATGATAACCATCAACAGTAAATAAGTCAACTGAAGCCTGGGTCTTCCTAGTTCCGTTGCTGTCTGTCATTTCAGGGAAAGGAAGTTGGAAAAAAAAAAAGAAGAAGAAGAAGAAGGCCGAGAGCACTCATTCACCCTACAAACCTTGATCGTGTATTGTATTACACACCATGCCGGTCTCTTCATTAAGGATCATCAGCTCTGACTGCTTACAAGTTCAGGATGTTTACTGCTTCTGCATTGTCCAGTCTTCAACAATTATCATGGAGAAGTGTGGATTTCTCTGATTCTTTGTTGGCCTCTTGCCCAGGCCTCTTGACTTCTTGTTGGCATGTTAACCCACTTCCTCAAATGTGTACTGTCTTTTATTTCAAAAATTTCCCCTTGACTAAGCTTGCAGTTATCTAGTTACACTTCCTCTAATGCAGGGAAGCTCATCTTTTTCAAGGGTGGGACTTGAGCAAAAACTCAACTGCCGCAAGAACAAATAACCTACTGAGTTCACTGTTCTCGAGTATGAGGATGGATAATTCAGAATGTTTTCAAGCCCTTCTTTCTGATGGGGCACGATATTCAGTTTTGCAATTAGGCACCAATCTGTGTCAGAGGGGCAGGCGCTTCAAGGTCCAGGAAACAGGTCCCAGGTCTGCCAACAACCAATTAGATAAACTTGGGTAAACCTCTGCCTGAAGCCCAAGAAGTGCTTGCTAAGCATGAGTGACCTTTAATTACAGCACAACAAAATACATCATACAGCAATGAACCAAAATTTGGCAAGTCGCACCATGTCACATGGATGAGCTAAGATAAGCAGTTATTGAGTTAAGCAGTGATGCATGTGTGGTTCTTCAGACAATTTATGGTTGCAGAATATCTAGAAGATTCTAGAATTGTGTGCCTCAGATACAGTATCTTTTTTTCAAAAGTCGTCTGTTATGAAATGAGAGATGCTGATGCTGACTTGAAACCAAATCAACCTTCCCGCCCCCTCAGGCTTCTCCATCACAATAAATAGCAACTCCTTTCTCCCATTTTTCGAGGCCAAAGAATTTGTGCTGCTTTTGACTCCTGGCTTACATTCTATCTGCTGGGAGATTCCACTAAAACATCTCGAATCTGACTACTTTCACACACTCCTCGATTACCACCTCATCTTAGCCACCATCATCTCCTGGAAAGTGATTGCATTGTTTCCTGGCTGATCTTCCTTCCTCCTCAGCCCTTGCCCGTCTTCCATCATTTTATCAGCCAATCACACTGCTCATTGACCCCACGCCCTCCCACGGCTTCCTTCTTACAGTAAAACCTCCAAGCCTTCAGTGACCTCCAGGGCACTTCATCAGCATTCTGACATCACCTCCCCCTTGACCCTCCTCTCCAGCCACCTCAGCCTCCTGCTGCTCCTCAGGCACAGCAAGCCTGCCCCTGCCTCGGGGCCTTTGCACTTACCAACTTCTCTCCCTAGTTCTGCTCTTCTACCATGCTTGACCCCATGACTCATATGTTGATTTCAAGTTTTGACTTCAGTGTTATTTTTTCAGGGTGGCCTGTTCTGCTCCCTCTCCTTAAATTGCACCCCCCGACCCTGCACACACACACACATACCACATATTTCCTAAGTCCCTTCCATGACTTATTTTCTCTCTTTAGGAAAAAAAAAAAAGCATCTTTTATCTCTTGAATATTTTCTGTCTCTCCCACTAGAATGTGAGTTCTAGTTGGGGAGAACTTTTGTGCTTTTTGTTTTCTTCTTTTAATCTTGATCACTGCAAAAGAGATTAGAGAGTACCCGGCACATCTACACAGTAGACGCTCAAGAATCTAAATGGTGAATGAACAGATACATGATTTATTCACCAAGTGTTAAGGAAAGCTGAAAGAGTTAAGCCCTATTTGTTGACTTAACCTGAAGTGACCTGTAGGAGGGGAAATCAGGCAGAGCTCAACCTTCTTTACAGATTTCGATTTACTCTACACTTTTGAAAACTTGAGCAAACACAAACAGCTAAGGCTGCTGTCATTCTCCAGACATCATTGCTTTGACAAGAATGTTAAGTTAAACCCTTAATGAGCTCAGAGGATTGAAAATTAAAATTGGGTGTTGTGGACTGGAGTGTTTATGTCTCCTGAAAACTCATCTGTTGAAACCCTACCTGCCACAGTGCTATTAGGAGGTGGAGCTTTGGGGAGGTTATTAAGATTAGATGTAGTCTCGAGGGTGGAGCTCTCATGAGTGGGATCGGTGCCCCTATAACGGTTGTCAGAGAGCTCACTTCCCCTCTTTGCTCTCATCAGAGTGAGGACAAAAGAGGAAGTCACCAATCTGCTACCCGGAGAAGGGCTTCCACCCAAAATCAACCCTGCCTGATTTCAGACTTCCAGCCTCCAAAACCGTGAGAGATAAATTTCTGTCTATAAGCCACCAGGCTGTGGTGCTGTGCTATATCAACCCAAACTGACTTTGAAATTCTTATTTTCAATTGAATGTCTCAAGAGGAAAAATAATTTTTAAAAGTTTAAAGGAAGTTAGTCAAGTAGACTAGCCTTCCGTGGGCTTAACTGTGTTTCTTCTCATCCCCTGTAAATGTTGACGTTGAAGTGGTAACACCCAGTAGCTCAGAATGACTGTCTTTGGAGACATGGTCTTTGAAGAGGTGACTGAGGTAAAGTAAAGTCAATATGGTAGGCCCTAATCTCATACAACTACTGTCTTTATGACAAAAAAAAAGACTGGGACACATCTAAAAAATACTTTCACAGAAACATCTAGAACAGTGACCAAATATCTGGGTGGTGCAGCCAAGCCAGGCTGACACACAAAATGAGCCATTAAGTTGAAACAGAGCAGAAGACAAGGACCTTACAGTCCTTGCCCTCCCCCACACCAGCACCGCCGTGCCCTCTGCCTGCCTCTTGTCTGTGGAAAACCTTAGTCAACGAATAAGATTAGTCAGAGAAATGAGAACTGCAGAATCAAAGAAAAACAGTCAAAGGGGACTAAATGAAAATGTAGTCATTAAGCGCAGTCAAGGACCTTTAGTTCCCTCTCAAGGGCTGTAGATAATATTCTGCGCCACATCCTGGGAGCTGTCTTATAGACACCAAAACACCAGGTGGGGAAGCTAACTACGTGACGACCAGACGGTACCCAGGAGACGAGCTGCCGCAATTCCGAGAACTGATCGCATCGTAAAGAAATGGGGACAAGTGCACCCTGGAACTGAAGATTAACTGTACCTGAAACGAGCTGATGCTGGTGAGACCACTGATGACCGATTTAAAGGTGACTGCTAGAGACGACTGTGTGTTTCTGCATGTAGCCCCCTGCCCCCTCTGTCTATAGGAGCTCTCGCCTCCTGCTTGTCAGGATGGGGGAGTGGGCCTTTGGACAGACATCCCCCTGCCTCAGTTGCCAGCGTCTGAAATAAAGCAAACCTTCCTTTCCACCAGCCTGGCCTCTTTATGGGCCTTTGAGCTGTGAGCAGCTGGACTCACCACACACAGAGCTCTCGATAACGATGTGATGCTTGATAAATTTTTCCAGATCTATTTTTGGCTGTGGTGCATCTTCATTACTGCATGTAGGCTTTCTCTCGTTGGCTTCTCTCTAGTTGTGGTACGTGGGCTTCTCTCTAGTTGTGGTACGTGGGCTTCTCATTGCGGTGGATTCTCTTATTGTCACATGTAACTTTCTCTCTCAGTTGCCCCGTGCGTGGTATGTGGAATCTTCCCAGCCCAGGGATCAAACCTGTGTCCCCTGCATTGGCAAGTGGATTCTTACCCACTGGATCACCAAGGAAGTCCTTAATAAATTATTTAATAATTGACTGACATTAAAATGAGTTCAGTTGGCTTAGTTTAAGACATAGTCACTGAAGGAAAAAACACTACTTTAAAATACTTTCAAATTTCAGGGGTTTTTTTGTTTTAAAGTAGACATCCATATTTTCTCTAATGCTAATTGTACTTAAGATATTTTAAAGAGTCAAACAAAAATAAGCAAATATTTTGGATTGTGGTGGTGGTTGCCCAATTCTATAAAATTATGAAGAGTTATTGAACTGTAATGGATGTTTTATGGTATGTAAATTATAGCTCAAAATAATAATGAATAATAAATGAACTGTTAGTCATGTAAAAGCATTTCTGTTTCATGAAAAACATCTGAACAACAGAATTCCAGGGCTGAGACAAAACTAGATGCTGCGTATTTCAACATAATTAGAATAAAGTTTTAGGGATACTTGAAAATTAGTACCATGAACAAAATTCTGACAGGCACAAAAATAATAATTTAAAAAAGCTTTTTTTCTGTTTACAAAGGAAAGAAGCTTTTTTGTTATCAATTTGAATGACCCTGAAAATGTCCACTGCTTTAGGATAAAGAGACTAATAAGCATCTTTTAGATTTAACCATAAGAAGTCATGGGTCTCCTGGAAACAGCTGGGGACCATCCTGTCTGCCCTTTAATTCCATCTGGGAGCCCTAGAAGGAAAGACTAGGAAAAAGGAACCTCTGAAAAGCCTCAACTCCCAGCATCATGCGCCATGGATTGCTGAGATTCCAGATTTTCTATAAAGGTGATACAGTAGATACACACACACACATGGTGTGGGCCTAAGACATTCTAGAGATGCTGGTAAATGGGAAAGTAACTTGTCTTCACATATTTATCACTACCACTGATTCAATGGACATGAACTCGGGTGAGGGACAGGGAAGCCTGGCATGCAGCAGTCCATGGGGTTGCAAAGAGTCAAACACCACTTGGCGACTGAACAAACAAACATTTATCATTTATCCATCACTCTGGCAAGCTAACAGACGCTAGTAAAACTTTGAGCTGAGTCTCCTGAGTGTTCCAGAACAGTGGCTCTCAAAGTATAGCCTCAGAAACCCTTTCAGGAGGTCGGCAAAGTCAAAACTATTTTCAAAATAGAGAAGGGGAGGGTGGGATGATTTGGGAGAATGGCATTGAAACATGTATATTACCATATGTGAGATAGATCGCCAGTCCAGGTTCGATGCATGAGACAGGGTGCTCAGGGCTGGTGCCCTGGGATGACCCTGAGGGATGGGATGGGAGGGAGGTAGGAGAGGGGTTCAGGATGGGGGACACATGTACACCCATGGCTGATTCATGTCAATGTATGGCAAAACCACTACAATATTGTAAAGTAATTAGCCTCCAATTTAAATAAATAAATTAATTAAAAAAAAACTATTTTCAAAATAATAACCAAGAGGTTATTTGCATCTTTCACTTTCATTCTCTCATGAGTGTGAAGTGGAATTTCCCACCGACTGTGTTACGTGTGACAGCCCACCTACTGTGTGCAGAGCTGCCATAGGACCCAGCTACTGTCCACCAGAAGCTACTGTCCAGAAGTTAAAGAGATCTGTGAAGCTATGAAAGAGTAGCACGGTTCTTAGCAAATGCTTTTTGTTTGGGAAAATATAATAATTTTTCCTAAGGATTTGTTGCGTTCACATGTAACTGGCTTTTTTCTATTTCTGAATGACTTGATAAGTAATTTTTGTTGATGTATTTACTTTTGGCTGCGCTGGGTCCTTGTTGCTGAGTGTGGGTTTTCCTCTAGTTGCGGTGAGCAGGGGCTGCTCTCCCTCATGTCATGTCGACTTCTCACTGCGGTGGCTTCTGCTGTTGAGAAGCACAGGCTCTAGGCCCAGGGGCTTCAGTAGGTGCAACTCATAGGCCTAGTTGCTCTGCCTCAGGTGGGACCTTCCCGGACCAGGGATTGAACCTGTGTCCCCCGCGTTGGCAGGCAGAGTCTTAACTGCTGGACAGCCAGGGAACTCCTGATAAGTAAATATTTTGAAGTTTTTTTTTTCCCAGTCTTAATTTCTAATATAATAAATAACCATCGTATTCTAGAAAAGGTATTATACTGTACGCAAATAATGGTGATTTTGTATTCTTATTTCTAGCAGTTATACTTCTTTTTTAGTTTTTATCATTGCTAGCCAGAACCTCCAGAGCATGACGAGGCTTCCCAGGTGGCGCTAGTGGTAAAAAAAACAAAAAACAAAAACCCCGCCTGTCAATGAGTAGACATAAGAGACGCAGGTTCGATCCTTGGGTCAGGAAGATGCCCTGGAGGACAGCATGGCAACCCACTCCAGTCTTCTTGCCTGGAGAATCCCCATGGACAGAGGAGCCTGGCGGGCTGTGATCCATAGGGTCAAAAAGAGTAGGACACGGATGAAGTGAGTTAGGAAGCACGAACCCACGCTGGGGCAGTGGCCGTGAGAGAGTGGGGAGCCAGTTTCACTCCTGGATGAAACAAAAAGGCTTCTAATGTTTCTGAAAACCTGGTTGTATTTTGCAAGCCAGGCCCTGTTCTGGGAAATGTTGATAGGAGTTCTAAAAGAACAACAGCTTGAGATGCAGTACTCTGGTGTTTCGAAATTTTTCAAGGGAAAGATTTTTCTTTTGGTATCAAAAAAAACACACACACAGCCTTTGATTGCTAGTTCTTGTGTGATTTTCAGCAAATCTTTATACCTCCACGAACCTCGGTTTTTCTCATCTATAAATGAATAGATTTTATCGGTGCTTCCAAATCATAGTTGGTTGACATTAAAATTATCTGTGAAATCAATGAAGGAAAGCTTCCTTTATTTTAGAATTCCAGCCAACAAAAGCAGAATGAGTGAAGGAATCTGATAATTAGCATTATTGCCACTCCCCGTGATATAACTGATTCAGGACAGGCTCATCAATGTTTGTTAAAACCATGCAGTGGTAAGTCAGGGAGTGCAGTATCTGCACACTGACAACATACGACTCCACTGACTGCTTAGTAACTGCAGTGGGCGAATGGACCTGTACAGTGGACAGATCTAGCTGTCAAGCCACCGCCTGAACTGAGTGCTCACTTGAATTGAGATACACAGACAACCTGGGAGAACTGATGTGATGTATAAGTATGAGGGCTTCCCTGGTAGCTCAGCTGGTAAAGAATCTGCTTGCAATGCAGAAGACCTGTGTTTGATCCCTGGGTTGGGAAGATCCCCTGAAGAAGAAAAGGGCTACCCACTCCAGTATTCTGGCCTGGAGAATTCCATGGACTGTATAGTCCATGGGTTGCAAAGAGTCGGACACAACTGAGCGACTTTAACTTTTACTATAAGTATGAAATATTCTTTCCCAAATGTTAAACTTGAACCTACATGAACATTTAGACAAGATACATGCTAAGTCACTTCAGTTGTGCCTGACTCTTTGCAACCCCATGGACCATAGCCTGCCAGGCTCCTCTGTCTATGAGATTTTCCAGGCAAGAATACTGGAGTGGGTTGCCACTTCCTACTTCAGGGGATCTTCCGGACTCAGGGATTGAACCCGTGTCTCTTCCCTCTCTTGCACTGGCAGGCAGATTCTTTACCACCAACGGCCACCTTTAGACAAGAAAGTTAGTGAAAGTTAAAGACTCTTTGCACCCCCATGGACTATACAGTTCATGGAATTCTCCAGGCCAGAATTCTGGGGTGGGTAGCCCTTTCCTTCTCCAGGTGGTCTTCCCAACCCAGGGATCAAACCCAGGTCTCCTGCATTACGGGCAGGTTCTTTACCAGCTGAGACACCAGGGAAGCCCTCAAATAAGAGGCAAATCCCAAATGTTTAGAATCCTGGGAGTCCGTCTTTAAGAAAAGAAAACAAAATTAGATGCAAAAGTGAATGTTTGTGTACAACGAGAAAATAAAATCACAAGTTACAAATCTCAAAAAGGAATCAATTATCATGGATATCACAAAACCCCAGAAAATAACACCAAATTTGTATTAATCAACTGCTGGAGACATCTCTATAATATTTATTTTCCCCCCTCTGTTTTTGCCTGCGTGCACTTTGATCTATTGTGCAATATTTTCTGCAGAACAAGGGTTCTTTTCCTGGCTGAAGAGTCAAAGGTGTGGGTCCCCACCATGCACCTCAATTGACTCAGACCTGGGGGACAAGGCTGGGTGTGGCCAATGTTGAAACAGACCCAGACATCTCTAAGGTGTGGGCAGAACTGAGAACCCTTAGCCTCCCACGCCTGAAGTGACGACTCGCTCTAACTCACACAGCAGGATGGCAAACAGAAGCTTGGCAAGAGACAGGAAATTGAAACCTCAAGGCCACCAGCAGCTCTGTGCCCCAGAAACCCACATTTGAGCAAAAGAGACTAAGGGCGCCAAGAGCACATGGGCCACGTTGTCCTCACTCTGGCTGGGCCTGCCTGAACTCACCCTCCTCACCATCCCCAGGTGTCAGAGACTCTCTCACGAAGCTGGTCTTGGCTTTCCTGGCAGCCCAGTGATGAAGAGGCTGCCTTGCCGTGCAAGGGACATGGGCTCTACCACCCACGAGCCACGGCCACGGAATCTGCATGCCGTGCTTACGGAAGTCCACATGCCTAGAGCCTGCAGTCTGCAACAGTGAGAAGCCTGCACACTGCCATGGAGAGTAGGCCCTGCCCGGCGCAGCTGGGGAAAGGCCGCGTGCAGCCACGAAGACCCAGCACAGACAAAAGATAAAATAAAAACAGCAATCTATAAAGAAGCAACAGTAACTAAGAGCTGGTCTTGAAGCATAAACAGACCCCAGAGATGATGGCGCCACAGGAGGTAAACGGCATGGGCCCAGAAGCACACGGGGGGATGTGTGGACCCCAAATTGATCTTCTGAACCCCCCACCAACGTCCCTTCTCATCCCCTTTCCTCCCATCCCCTGGCCTCTCTACTCTGTCCATGGATTTCCCTAGCTGCTACATTTCATGCAAAGAGAATCATACGCGTGACCTGTGACTAGTCTCTTTCATTTAACGCAAGGTTGTCAAGGCCCGTACATCCTGTAATATATGAGCCCTTGGGATCTCCCCTGACCAGGGATCAAACGTGTGTCCCCTGCACTGAAGGTGTAGAGTTTTACCCACCGGACCACTAGGAAAGTTCTTCTTTTAATTGCTGAAAGTTTTCCTTACGTGGATAGACCAGAGTTTGTTTATCCACTCATAAGCTGATGGATATTTAAGTCGTTGCCACTTTGGGGCTGTGACAAAGAGTGTGTTAGTCCCCACTTTCAATTCACAAGCATCCTCTTCCCACAATGCACAGTGGCCGTGTCCCTCACAGGCTGACCCAGACGAATGCTCCTCCCAAATGCCTTAGGCTCTGGAACCACCATTCAGATCGCCTGAGTCCTAATCTCTTCAGACCCCTGGCCCTTATGGTGAATCAAGGCCCCCACCTTGATTTTCTTTCTTCCATCAGCCTCAGTCCAGCCCCCATGCATCAGACAGGCTCCAATAACACTGAACATCAAAGCAAAATAGTAGAGAGTCCCAGTCACTCTATCTCAGAGTCTCCTTGGCATCACTTATAAATTTGCATCTCCCAGGTTGAGGCACCTCCGAATTTCCCCCACTGCATCTAAGTCCCAGATCCTTGCCCAACCTGAAGGGTCCTGTCAAGCTTCCCCTACCCACTACCATCAGCATAATCCGTGGGAGGTTGCCTTGCATCTCTGTCCCTTATTTCATCCTGGCTGCAAAGTGGACCTCAGAAAAAATTCCAGTTTCCATTATGAAAGGAGAAGTTACTCCAGCCCATAATCTAGTGCTGGTCCAGCTTCACTAGTCTTGAGATGCAGACTTCTGGGAATTCCCCAGTGGTTCAGTGGTAAGGACTCCCTACTGCCACTGCCAAAGCCCCAGGTTCAGTTCCTGGTCAGGGAACTAAGACCCCACCAGCCACATCGCCAAAAAAAAAAATCCTGGCCCTTGGGAGCCCTGTAATATGTCTCTGTAATGTGACCACCATGAGTTGGGGGAAGGCCATTTCACGGTGAGAGAAGTTGGGACTGTCCCCAAAAATTGGAGCGATTATACCCTTGACTTCTGCAAAACACTGGAGCAGAGCATGTGATAGGGCAAACCTCCTCACCTCAGTTTCAGGGCTGAAAGTCCCTCATCTGAGGAAACGCTCCATCCCAGCTTAGCCAGGACCGTGAGGCACCCTGCAGAGCCTGGTACATTTCAGTCACAACGTCAGCTACAGACTGAGGTACAGTTAAGCTCTAGGAAGACGCACCCATTCACGCTGAGGGGAGGAGAGCCGGAAGCCTGCTGGGATCGTGGGGAGGCAGGCGGTTAACCAGCCCGATCACTGTGAGGACCCTCATTTCGGAGACAAGCAAACTGTGGGCTTCGGTGACTTGTCCGCATAGCAAGGCTGTTTTTTAATCCCTAAGTCATGGCCGACTCTTTGCAACCCCATGAATCACAGCACACCATGCCTCCCTGTCCATCACCAACTCCTGGAACTTGCTCAAACTCACGTCCATCAAGTCCATGGTGCCATCCAACCATCTCATCCACTGTCGACCCCTTCTCCTCCTGCCTTCAATTTTTCCCAGAATCAGCGTCTTTTCAAATGAGCCAGTAATTCGCATCAGGTGGCCAAAGGATTGGAGTTTCAGCTTCAGCATCAGTCCTTCCAATGAACATTCAGGACTGATTTCCTTTAAGATGGACTGGTTGGATCTCCTTGCAGTCCAAGAGACTCTCAAGGTCTTCTCCAACACCACAGTTCAAAAGCATCAATTCTTTGGTGCTCAGCTTTCTTTATAGTCCAACTCTCACATCCACACATGACCACTGGAAAAACCATAGCCTTGACTAGACAGACCTTTGTTGGCAAAGTAATGTCTCTGCTTTTTAATATGCAGTTTAGGTTGGTCATAACTTTCCTTCTAAGAAGTAAGTGTCTTTTAATTTCATGGCTGAAGTCACCATCTGCAGTGATTTTGGAGCCCAAAAAAATAAAGTCTCTCACTGTTTCCACTGTTTCCCCATCTATTTCCCATGAAGTGATGGGACCAGATGGCCATGATCTTAGTTTTCTGAATGTTGAGCTTTAGGCCAACATTTCACTCTCCTCTTTCACTTTCATCAAGAGGCCCTTTAGTTCTTCTTTGCTTTCTGCCATAAAGGTGGTGTCATCTGCATATCTGAGGTTATTGATATTTCTCCCGGCAATCTTGATTCCAGCTTGTGCTTCCTCCAACCCAGCATTTCTCATGATGTACTCTGCATAGAAGTTAAATAAGCAGGGTGACAATATATAGCCTTGACGTACTCCTTTTCCTATTTGGAACCAGTCTGTTGTTCCATGTCCAGTTCTAACTGTTGCTTCCTGACCTGCATATAGATTTCTCAAGAGGCAGGTCAGGTGGTCTGGTATTCCCATCTCTTTAAAATTTTTGCACAGTTTGTAGTCATCCACACAGTCAAAGGCTTTGGCATAGTCAATAAAGCAGAAATAGATATTTTTCTGGAATTCTCTTGCTTTTTCAATAATCCAACGGATGTTGGCAATTGATCTCTGGTTCCTCTGCCTTTTCTAAAACCAGCTTGAACATCTGGAAGTTCACGGTTCATGTACTGTTGAAGCCTGGCTTGGAGAATTTTGAGCATTAATTTGCTAGTGTGTGAGATGAGTGCAATTGTGCGGTAGTTTGAGCATTCTTTGGCATTGCCTTTCTTTGGGATTGGAATGAAAACTGACCTTTTCCAGTCCTGTGGCCACTGCTGAGTTTTCCAAATTTGCTGACCTATGAAACAAGGTAGACCTCAGCAAACACATCTTCTGGCTCTTGTTTCTAACCTCACAAATATTCATAGGTTCCCATTGTAAGACAAACAAAACTCAAAACAATGCTCATCAAGTGATGAAACACTCGTGCTCTGAATGTGTTCCAGCAGTTAAGAAGCACGGCTAGGTCTGCACACGGGGCATGGAGAGGGCTTGGTGATCATTGTCACATGTTCTGTACCTTTAATCCCTCCTCCACCGATGCCTCCTCCCCATCTGTAAACATCCCCAGGTCTCCCTCTACTTTAAAAAAAAAAAAAACACAAATTTCTGAGCCTTACCACTTCCTGGGTTCACCACCGTGCCCCATCACCACACTTTTCTCAGCATCCTCACACCCACTCACTGATGAGTCCCTCTCTGGCTTCTTTGCAGGCGGCTCTCTGAAAGCCGCTGCTCTTCCCGGCAGCCACACCCCACGCTTTGGTCCAACCTCTCCCATCTTTTCGCTCTTCAGCAGTGACCAGACCCCTCGTTCTAAGAACTCCTTTGCCATCTTCCTCCTCTGCCTTCTTTGTGTTCCCATCTAGTTCTCCTATGTCATTGCAAGACCCTGGAGGCATAGTCTATGTTATCATTTTACACCCTCTGGAATATCATGTGCCTGATCAGTTCTTCCATATTGGTTGGTTTGACATCACTTGAGTTCTTTATTTACATTTACTTCTGGAAGGAAACCAGGTCCACCTCTCCCACTGTAAACTCCCCTGTGTCTCAACAAAATGATCAAGAACCTCTCAAGTGCTTTTCTCTGGGACCTTAGAAAGTACAGCATACACATATACAATGGAATACTACTCAGCCATGAAACAGAAAGAAATAATGCCTTTTGCAGAAACATAGATGGACCTAGAGATTATCAGACTAAGTGACGTAAGCAGAAAGAGGAAGATAAATACCATGTGATATCACTTCTATGTGGAATCTAAGGTATTGTGGAAATGAATCAATCTACAAAACGGACATAGACTCACAGACGTCGAGAACAGACTGATGATTGCCAAGGGGGAGTTGGGGAGATGGGAGTTCGGGATTAGTAGATGCAAACTATTGCATATAGACTGGATAAACAACGAGGTCCTACTGAATAGCACCGGGAACTGTAGCCAGTCTCCTGAAATAAACCATAATGGAGAAGAATCTAAAAAAGAACGAAGAACGTACATATGTGTGTAACTGAGTCACTTTGCTGCACAGCAGAAATTAACACAACGTTATAAATCAACTACACTTCAACTAAAAATTTTTTTAAAAATGTACAAAGGAGACTGTTTCACCAAGGTCTGATTTCTCAGCACCCTGGGCGGGGGCTTTAGCACCTAATCTTGACCTGAGAAGAAGCTACTTGATTTCTACCCAGTACTGGCTGTATTCAGACGGCTTCGAGGAATAGTTTCCTGAGTTTCTTGATGTTTGCAGTGCTTACGATGACTTTCACACTTAGTTAAGCAACCTTTGATACTGTGTGGTTATAACATAATAACCACATGTCGCTTTGTCTTCAACAGTGAAAAATCCGAAGGGCTTTAACCACTGGTAAAAGTGTCTTCTCACGTCAACCACATAGCAGCACATAGTGTGATGTGAGCTAGATGGCTATTTTCATGAAGCGGGTTGAGCTCAACCGACAAGGCAGTTGCATAACCGCCTAGGCTCCGCGCAGTGTGGGCTTGCCGAAACACGTGCCTTGGGAGAGACAAATCTCTGCGTTCTCTTTCCTGCCAGCTCTTCACCAGCTCTGGGGCTGACTGATGACACATTCCAAGGTCTGTTTGATGCTGCCATCGGGAGAATCCAAGCTCTGTTTAGCTAAGCGTGTTCAGGGCCCTTCAGCTGCCATTGCACCTCCTTCCTTTGCCATCTGAACTTCCTCCAGCTTTAGTGGAACGTGCTCCCAGGAGGGCAGGTCCTGCCCAGTGGGTGTGTGGGGCAGGGACTGGCCACCAGGATCAAGGGTCTGGGCTCGCCTCCTGACCACGGTTCCCCTCTCTCCTCCCCAAGGAGGAGCCCAGACCCTCCCTGCCCTGAGAGTCTACCTTCCCTGAGGGACCCAGCAGTTCAGGCGCCTTCATTGCCCCACAGTGCCCCCTCTGGGAAACTTGCTCTCCTATTTCTCTGGCCCCAGAGGTGGAGGGGGACGCCCCTGAGGGAACCACCAGCTGAGAAACCCAAGTCCCCTCCTTAATGAGTCATCTCTCCCCTTGGACTCCTAGGGAGTTGCTGAAATTCTCAAGAATTTCCAGTCCTTGCTCTGCCATTTTGGACGGTGAAACTGACCCCAGAGTTAAGTGGTAAAGTCTGTCCTAGGGGTCCCCCATCCTCCAGCCCCCAGCACCTTTTTAGGGCCCACCTCCTTCCAGGCAAGAGTAAGACTCTTCAGAATCCTACTGCTCCAGACTTCCCCAGTGGTACAGTAGCTAAGACTTTGCACTCCCAATGCAGAGGGGCCAGGGTTCAATCCCTGGTCAGGGAGCTAGAGCCCACATGTTGCGACTAAAGATCTCCCGGGCCACAACAAAGGTCGAAGAGTCCAAGTGCCACAACGAAGACTCGGCGCAGCCAAATAAATGAATAAATATTAAACAAAAAAACAAAGAATCCTACTGCTCACATACCACTCTCCTTTGGGGCGGCCCTGCCAGCACGCTAAGGGGAGATGTGTTAAATAACCAGTGCTGTACACTGGCCACCAAGCCCCCCAGTCTAAGTCCTGTCCAGAGCTCGGAGACAGAGGAGCAGCTATCTATTTGTTCACAAGCAGGCTGGGCAAGAGGGCAAAATCACAAATGCCAACCATCCGAAGCCTCATGCCTGGACCCCCGGCCAGCTGAGGCCGTGCCACTGTTTAGAAACACCAAAGTGCCGTTCGGGTCTGTGCGTTTTTAGGTCTCTGGAAACATCACATAAGAACATGGGCTTCATCCGAATGTTACGTGATGGCAGGTGAAAGAGGAGGCCAAGTCATTCCCGCTGAAGACGATGTGAGAGTGAAGGAGAGGAATTGAAGACAATCAGTGAGAAAAGAATTAGAAACAGTCAGGACATTCAATCATGGAACGCATTGCAAAAGTAATCTATAACACGCACATTTCTAGCAGAGAAACAAGAACCAGTTCAAATCGATACCATGGCTACAATATTGTTCATCCATAAAAAAGGCGAGCCTGCCAGTTACAACAACATCGATGAACTTTGAGAGCATCATGCTAAGTCAGATGCACCATGAGATGAGTCAGACAGAGAAAGACAAATACTGTATGATCTCACTCACCATGGAATCTAAAACAAAATAAAGGAACCACCTCCTAGATACTGAAAGGAGACTGGTGGTTGCCAGAGACAGAGGATAAGGTTCGGAGCAAAATGGGTGAAAGGCGGTCCAAAGGTCCACACTTCCAGGAACGAGATGAATAAGTCCTGGGGATATCATATACAGCGTGGTGACTAGGAGTTGGCAACCTTGTACATCTGAAAAGTACTAAGAGAGTTGCTCTGAAAATTTTTCATCATACACACAAACAAAAAGTTGTAGTGATGAGTGCAAACTAAACCTGTGGTGGTGATCATTTTATAATATATACATATATCAAATCATTGTGTTGCCCACCTAAAACTAACACTATGTTATATGTCAATTACCTCTCGGTTTTAAAAAAGCTTGTATTACTTGTATTACATGTATTACTTCCAATACCTACACCTTCTTTCAGAAGGACAAAAACATTAAAAAGCACTCCCTAGTAATTAGCCTCCAATTAAAATAAATACATTTATATTTAAAAAATAAAATAAAAAGAATTAGGCCTTAAAAAAAAAAAGGCACTCCGTATTAGAAAAACAAATAAACATAATGGAAGGGGAGATCTCTTCTACAGTCATTGTAACAGCGCATCAAAAGATGAAATGCTAAGGCATAAACTTAGCAAGAACTGTAAGGGATTATTTTGAAGAAAACAAAAGAAGACTTGAATAAATAGAAAGATCCCCCTTGGTTCTTCTAATACACATCAATTCTCACCAAATGACTTTCTATATGCAGGAGTATCTCAATTAAAATGCCAAAAGGAAAAACAGGATGGAGACCCTAACTTTATTCTTTACATAGCTATGAATTACAATTAAATAAACATAAAACAATGAAAGTCTTAGAAGAAAGCATGAATGGATCTGCTAACAATGTTAAACTACAGAATCCATTTCTTTCTGAGGAAACAAAAAATTCAGAAGCAGAAAGGGAAGGAGTTATCACTTTAATTGCATTAAATGATTGATCTTTTTTTAGAAGGTAACATATCCACAGATCATGAAATTAAAAAAATGTTTGTCTAAAGGGTATATAAGCATACAGAAACAATGCCCTGAACCGGCATTAGTATTTTCTTGTATGTCTTTACAGGATATCCAGTACATGCACAACCATATTCTTTTATCTATTAATGGGATTTGCTATACACACCCCCCTGCCCCTGAGATTTTTCACTTGCTCCAACCAAGACATCAGTCTCTATCTGCCAACTTGGCTCTGACTCATTCATTTCCAGTTGTATAGTATTTTATTGTTCTAAAATTATTAACTTAAAAAATTACTTATTTCTATATAGGAAAAATTGTCACAAACCAATTCAAAAGACAAAATATGATCTGGGGGACATATTTGCAACACATCTGACTGAAGGGGCTAATATCACTAATACAAATCAAAAAACTTGTCAGATTTGTATCTTTCGACTATATATGGGATTGACTAAAATTTGTTAAGAACATTTGAGCTTCCTTTTTGGAGTTTTCCAAAAAAAGGTTAAAGATGTGATCAGACAGTTCATAGAAAAGGAAACTCAAACGCTCCTAGACAAAAGATAGTCAACGTCATTCATGGTTAAAGGATACAAATCTGACAAGTTTTTTTTTTCCTACCACAAGAGCAAAAATCACCCAGTTTACCACCTCCAGGTGGTAGGAAAAGAACAGCGAGGCTTTAGGAAAAGAGCGTGTCCAGTAGAATGCCCAGAGTGACCATGAAGTACCCCAGATCTGGTTTCTGCCTCTTCAAGGATTCTGCTTCCTAACACCCTTTCAGACACTTGTTTTCCATCTGATCTAGCTAGGATGGGTTCTGTTGTTTTCAATGTAGACTCTGACTTCTGATGGAGAGCCTCAAGTAAGAAGGGGAAGCCAAGTTCGTCTTTACAAGGACGACTGAGAAGGTTCTCCAAGATACATCACGTACAGATGTGTAATCAATGGGAGTGGCCAACAGCACAGACACACAACCTTTTACCTGGAAACCGCAGGTCAGTTATGTTTTGCAATTTGGGGTTTTAGAGTTGTGACCTGACCTTGATATATATAGCACGGAACTCTGCTCAGTGGTATGTGGCAGCCTGGATGGGAGGGGAGTTTGGAGGAGAATGGATACATGCTTATGTGTGGCTGAGTCCCCTGGCTGTTTACCTGAAACTATCACAATTTGGTTATAGTCCAATATAAAAATTAAAAGTTTTTTAAAAACCTAATTAAGGGGGAAAAAAAGTGACCTGCTGCGGGTGATACCACATAGTACCTACCTACAGCAGTGTCAGGTACACATACCTACATCAAAGACAGTCATACCATTTACCAGTCTCAAGGGAAATGCATGCCTTTCACACTGCGTGGCATAATTAAACACTATATAGCCTTGTGTTAACTCAGGTCGTGAGTTATGAAAGTCTGCGATCTTCAAAGCTCTTTGGATTTTGGATTTATGGATTAGAATTACACACCTGTATTTTGAGTCTTCCCTAGTGGCTCAGACAGTAAAGAACCCGCTTGCCAATGCAGGAGACATAAAAGA
Source organism: Bos grunniens (assembly GCF_055505025.1). Taxonomy (NCBI): domain Eukaryota; kingdom Metazoa; phylum Chordata; class Mammalia; order Artiodactyla; family Bovidae; genus Bos; species Bos grunniens. The sequence goes on from NC_141165.1 coordinate 155,307,798, forward strand.
CACAGGTTTGATCCCTGCCTGGGTCAGGAAGAGGCCCTGGAGAAGGAAATAGCAACCCACTCCAACTTTCTTGCCTGGAGAATCCCATGGACAGAGGAGTCTGGTGGGCTACAGTCCACGGGGTCACAAAGAGTTGGACTAAGCACACACACACACACACATTATATCTACTGCATTTTCCCATGACCTAATTATTTTATTCTATTTGTTTTTTTAAAATCCTTCAACGTGAGCCTGAAATGTGACACATTCAATTCTCAGTGGAGATGGCTCCGGCTTCTTGGCACATTGCCACTTCTTATCAGCCCCACTGACCTTTGGCCAGGCAGGTAGGGTGAGCCCCAGTTTGCATATGACATCACTGGGTTGTTGGTATCGCCAAACTCAAAGAGACGCTGGAGTTTGCCCAGTTCTTGGAAACACCTTAAGGGATCAGAGCCACTAGGGTTAAATTGGGATCATTTTTCATATGGGTCCAGGTCTGATTTCCAAGGGAGAAACTCCTAATTCACGTTAAAGATGGAATATCTTTAGAGTTAAAATGTCCTCTCACTGAGGTTTTATAAAAGGTAGAATTTGACCTCTGGAATATGTAGAATAATCTGATGCCTTGGCAATCATTAACAAAGCATTTTGCAACCCTATCTTAAGATCTTAAGCATGACACGCAATTTTTTTGTTTATTTGCAGCTTGACTGCAGTATAACTTGTATACATGAAGCTGTGCACATTGGAAGTGTACCTTCGAATGAGTTTTGAAGTTTTAAAATGTGTTTATTTTTGGTTGTGCTGGGTCTTCACTGCTGTGAGGGCGTTTTCTCTTGTTGCGGCATCCGGGGGTCACTCTCTAGTTGAGGTATTCGGGCTCCTCATTGCAGTGGCTTCTCTCGTTGCAGAGCATGGATTCTAGGCTGCTCGGGATTCAGCAGTTACAGCACACAGGCTCCATAGTTGTGGCTCCTGGACTCAAGAGCACAGGCTCAGTCGTGTGGCACACTGGCTTAGCTGCTCCATAGTGAGAGGGATCTTCTTGGACCAGGGATCGAACTCGTGTCTCGCGAGTTGGCAGGAGGATTCTTTATCACTGAGCCACCAGGGAAGCCCCCGGATGTGTTTTTACACATGTGAAACCATCTCCACGATAAAAATAATGAATGTCCATCACTCCCAAAGTTTCTTCATTGGGCACAACTTTAAAGTAAAGCCTGTCGAGATTATAAGACATTTAATTTCTCCCCTTAGGTAGTTCCCTGGTGGTCCAGTGGCTAAGACTCCATGCTCCCAATGCAGAGGGCCCAGGTTTGATCCCTGGTGAGCGAACTAGATCCCACGTGCCACAGCTAAGAGTTTGAACATCCTGACTAAGACCTGGAACAGCCAAATAAATAAATAAAACTAAGTATTAAAAATAAAACTGTGCACTGTGCTTAGTCACTCAGTCGTGTCCACCTCTCTGCGACCCTATGGACTGCAGCCTGCAAGGCTCCTCTGTCCATGGGGATTTTCCAGGTAAGAATACTGGAGCAGGTTGCCATTTCCTTCTCCAGAGGATCATCCCAATCCGGGTCTGCCACATTGCAGGTGGATTCGTTGACATCTGAGCCCCCAGGACAGCCACTAAATATAAAAAAATAAAAATAAAGTTTCCCCTCTCTGAAATAGCTTGCTTGTAAGGGACAAATCCAGGTGTTTGTCTTTGATCTGGTTTATTTTCAAAAAGCAAACCACAGTCAACAAGAAATATGTCCAAATTTCAATACCAACAAGACAACATATAATTAATTCTACCCTTTATGTAATCCTACATCTGCCACTTCAAAAAGAATCCAGTGTAATGTAATATGGTACCCTGAACTGACTCCTGGTACAGAAAAAGGATGTTAATGTGGAAACTGATGAAATCCAAATAAAGTGTGAATTTTAGTTAATAATGAGATGTCAGTTTGGTTTCCAGGTTTTGACAAACATAAGATGTTAACTTTAGGAGAAACTGAAGCTGGATGAGGGGCGTACAGAACCCTCTGCACTGTCTGTGTGGAGGCTTCTCCACAGACAGAACCTATAAATCTATAATCCTATAATTCTATAAATCTAAGATCATGGCATCCAGTCCCATCACTTCATGGGAAATAGATGGGGAAACAGTGGAAACAGTGTCAGACTTTATTTTTCTGGGCTCCAAAATCACTGCAGATGGTGACTGCAGCCATGAAATTAAAAGACGCTTACTCCTTGGAAGGAAAGTTATGACCAACCTAGATAGCATATTCAAAAGCAGAGACATTACTTTGCCAACAAAGGTGTGTCCAGTCAAGGCTATGGTTTTTCCTGTGGTCATGTATGGATGTGAGAGTTGGACTGTGAAGAAGGCTGAGCGCCGAAGAATTGATGCTTTTGAAGACTCTTGAGAGTCCCTTGGACTGCAAGGAGATCCAACCAGTCCATTCTGAAGGAGATCAGCCCTGGGATTTCTTTGGAGGGAATTATGCTGAAGCTGAAACTCCCGTACTTTGGCCACCTCATGAGAAAGAGTTGACTCACTGGAAAAGTCTCTGATGCTGGGAGGGATTGAGGGCAAGAGAAGGGGACACCAGAGGATGAGATGGCTGGATGGCATCACTGACTCGATGGACGTGAGTCTGAGTGAACTCTGGGAGTTGGTGATGGACGGGGAGGCCTGGCGTGCTGTGATACATGGGGTCGCAAAGAGTCGGACATGACTGAGCGATTGAACTGAACTGAAAATTATCCAAAATATACACTTCGCATGTAAAAAAAGGACCCAATGACAGTTACTCAAGGAAAACCACATTTTATCACAGGTGCTGTGCTTTAAATTAAAAAAAAAAAAATTATTATCCCTCTAAATAATGGGCAAGAAACTACATCTATGTTGTTTAAGAGTAACAACAAAACAGATGTCACCTCCTAGCGCTGCCTTCCCCATCATAGGTTGTATCATCTCTCAGGCTTTCCATTTTCGCCTGTGGGGCCCTTTCCTTTTCCATCACGGCGATTTCTAAATGCAAGGTTGAACAGAAGGCCGGTATTTTTGATTCTCGGAAATAAGACTAAACTGTTTCACAGAGGGCACTAAAGAGGAATTTAATTCGTGGGCTAGAATTGGTCTCTTCTGCTCTGTGTTTGCCCTGATGTTGACATTGCTGTAGTTTGGGGTGGAAGATGGGCGCAGGAAACGTTTGCACAAGGACTGTCTGTAGAGACACCAGGGCCCTTTCCTTGCCGCTGGTGAGGAGCATGGGGGGCGGGGGGCAGGAGAAGCGAGGCCCCGGATGTGGATGCCCGGGTTTGCTAGGGATGTTCGGAGGGAGCACGATGCATGAGGATTCACAGGCTTTGAATGGACCAGTGAGCATCTTAGCCGTGTACCCAGCAGGTTGAATGCCAGCCCGCTCTCCTCACATTTCCTGGGTTTTGTCCAACTCTTTTGTTGTTCAGGCTCCAAGTCGTGCCCGACTCTTTGTGACCCTATGGACTGTAGCCTGCCAGGCTCTCCTGTCCTTCACTGTCCCCCCCGAGTTTGCTCAGATTCATGTCCATTGAGTGATGCGATCTAACTAACCATCTCATCCTCTGCTGCCCTCTTCTCCATTTGCTGTCTTGCCCAACTCTGCTGCTGCTGCTACTGCTCAGTCGCTTCAGTCGTGTCCGACTCTGTTCGACCCCATAGACGGCAGCCCACCAGGGTCCCCCGTCCCTGGGATTCTCCAGGCAAGAACACTGGAGTGGGTTGCCATTTCCTTCTCCAATGCATGAAAGTGAAAAGTCAAAGTGAAGTCATTCAGTCGTATCTGGCTCTTAGCGACCCCGTGGACTGCAGCCTACCAGGCTCCTCTGTCCATGGATTTTCCAGGCGAGAGTACAGGAGTGGGGTGCCATTGCCTTCTCTGACTTTGCCGTCTTGCCCAACTCTAGAGCCCTGGAAAGTTGGGCATAGACTGGATTGGACTGACATAGCAAAAGTGATGCGATGGTTCTGTTTCTGGGTGTGGCCAAACGAGCACATAGCAGTGCCCACTTTTCTAACAGATGCATTCTTTAGGCTGATGGAGAGATTTATCTAGGTCAGGAAGTGCAGATTATTTTCAGTAATTTGTTTTGCCCACTAGTCTTCCTGTTTAAATGACACAATTTCTTGTAGCAGGTCGGAGGCTATGTTGATGTTTCCATTTAGTTACAGTGCCTGGTCTCAAGTCTCTGGAATAATGCCTGTCGCACAGGGAGTGCTGATAAATATTTGCTGAGGAATTAATAGGTAAATAGATTCCTTTCTATGAAAACTTGAGTAAGTCAACACTTCAGGGTTAGTTGACTTCGTCGGAATCAAAGTTCTTTAGGACTGTTTGCTTCCTGGGACAGTGTAATGTCTGAAAAAAACAAGAGCTTCCCTTGGTCTTGAGTGATGTCGTCCAGGAAGGTTCTGAGGCTTCATCTGCATAGGTGCCCCCGTGCCATGTGGGGGGAGGCAGTACGGAAGAGTTTACGGCTGTACCCAGGTCCCTGGTATTAGGCAAGGACAGTGACAGCAGAGAAGGGTGGCCCCCCCTACCACATACCCTGGAAAAGCCAAGGTTGTCAGGCAAGAGGTCTTCCCCCAAGTCAGGGAAGGTGGTGGGAATGTGAGCTCGTGGTGAGACCCTTTGAACTGACCTTTGGGAAACACCTCCCAAGCGCCTGAGTTAGTATTTTCTTTGAGCTACTGTTGTTTAGTCACTCAGTCATGTCCAATTCTTTTGCAACTCCACGGACTGTAGCCCGCCAGGCTCCTCTGTCCACGGGATTCTCCAGGCAAGAAGACTGGAGTGGGTTGCCATGACCTCCTCCAGGGGATCATCCCGACCCAGGGATTGAACCTGCGTCTCCTGCACTGGCAGGTGGATTCTGTACCACTGAGCCACCTGGGAAGCCCTTCAAGCTATAGTAGGCAACTATGAAAAGCTGTGTGGGGCGCTACCTCTCTGGCACAGCATAAGGGGTCCCTCAGGGCTCCTACCTGGGGTTCCCCATCCCACACACACACACAGAGGGTCCAGAGAACTGGGGCCCGGCCACCAGTGCTGGAACAGAGGGAGAGAAGGGATTCTCGCACCATCCGCTCTGCAGACCCCGAGGTCACCTGGGACGGAGTCCAGTCGGACCCACCATCCTCTGGGTCCCAGGTCCACCGTTGTCCGAGACACGAGGCGCTGCGTTTGGGGGTTGCCCAGGGTGCCCTCTGTCACCTCTGCTAAAATGTAAACTCCACCAACTCAGAGTCTTTGTTGTGTTCAGAACAGGGCCTGGCGTGGAGTAGGTGCTTAATAAATGGTAAATGAATAAGAGAAGGAAGGAAAAAAGGAATAACTGGCATGAGGAAGGCAGGAGCGCGGCAAGGGGGGAAGGACACACGGTTGAAAGCCTTGTGCTTTCTGAGCATCACCTCCTGGACCCTTTCTGGTCTTGCCGTCGCTAACAAATGTACCGAAGTGAGTTTGCACTTGTTTTGTTCTGGTTTGTTTTCTATGTAGATCACCGAAGTATGGTGTTTGAAGTTTCAAGGGGAAATAGAAAGGAAATCTCACGATGACAATCTTTCTTTTTTTTATGATATCGCTTATATGTGGACTCTAAAGGAATGGTACAAATGAACTTACAAAGCAGAAATAGAGTCACAGATGTAGAAAACGAACTTTCAGTTACCAACGGGGGGAAGGGCAGGGGAAGGGATAAACTGGGAGACTGGGATTGACACAGTGCTAGATATAAAATCGATAACTGATGAGAACCTACTGTAAGGCACAGGGAACTCTACTCAACACTCTGCAATGGCCTGTATGTGAATAGCATCCTTAAAAAAAGTGCATATATGTGTCTATGTAACTGATTCACTTTGCTACACAGCAGAAACTAACACAACACTGTAAACCAACTCTACTCCAGTGAAAATGTTTTAAGAAAAAATGAAAATAGTTTGAGTCCACCATAGAAGTTCACAGGCATGTAACACCATGAAACGTAGGCTGACCCCCAGGTCTCGGCTTGCAGCACAAATGCCCACGACTTTGCATGGCCGTGCCCGAAAGGAGTCAGCTGACCAAAGGCTTAAGTTCGAAGGTTGCTGAAGAGTGAAGGATGCCTTGAAGGGCTTCCCTGGTGGCTCAGTGGTTAAGAATCTGCCTGCCAATACAGGAGACGTGGTTCACATGGCCCAAGACATGGGTGGGACTTGGCAGAGTCAGAACTATCTGTATAATCTCGTAAAACCATAAGCAGTCTGATTTTTGCACCGTCACGAAAAACAAGCATGTGAGAAACGAAAGATTCCTTTCTATTCCATCCTGATGCGGTTTCTCCAGTCTTCTCAAAAAGGGTGAAATAATGTTGCCTCCTTGCTTTTTAATGGTGCTCAAGAATTTAGACATTCCAAGATGTAAACTGTGGTTATTTCTGGGTTGTAAGACTACGGGGGAGTATTTTCTCTTCTTTATTATTTTTAAGTATTTTATAGATTCATGAGAGTGATTAAATATTATTATAAAAGGGAAAACAATGATAAGAGCTTGTGTGTATTTGTTAAATTTAAAAGTTCCGAATCAATTAAAATTCCAGGGTAAGTTAGCTAAACTAAGGGCCCTTGCATTCGTCCTGCACGCGTGCTCAGTCACGTCCAACTCTTTGGCAACCCCATGGACCGTAGCCCGCCAGGCTTCTCTGTCCGTGGGATTTTCTAGACAAGAATACTGGAGTGGGGTGCCATGCCCTTCTCCAGCGGTCAAACCCACCTCTCCTGAGTCTCCTGCATTCTTTCCTGCTGAGCCACTGGGGAAGCACTAAGGGCCCAACAAATGCCAAAGTTGTCCTTGTCTGGAGCAGAAATCCAACTGGATTGCTTTTTCCTCAGACACTATGCATCTTTGGACATTGAGCAACCTGGTTTTTATGTTAGTTGCAAGGAAGCTGATTTTGGTGAATGTGTAGGACTTTTTGACTGCATGTGGGCATACACTCCACCCCCCACCACAGCACAGTCTCTGACTTAATGTCCTAGACATACATTTTCCACAGGCCTATAATTTCTGAGGGCTTCCCAGGTGACTCAGTGGTGAAGAATCCGCCTGGCAATGCAGGAGGTGCAGGTTCAATCCCTCGGTAGGAAAGAGCCCCTGGAGAAGGAAATGGCAACCCACTCCAGCGTTCTTGCCTGGAGAACTCCATGGACAGAGGAGCCTAGCAGACTATAGTCAAGGGGACTGCAAAAGAGTCGGACACGACTTAGTGACTCAACAACATCAACACATAATTTCTTAACCTAATATTTTATACCATGTATTCTTTTTGATTTACAAATCTTTACATTAAAAACACATCATATGAGGGAAGGATACATTGGGAGCATGGGAGTAAGAGAAGCACATTACCACATAGAAAACAGATAGAGACTTTCCTGTGTTTCAGTGGCTAAGACCCTAAGCTCCCAACGCAGCGGGGCTGGGGTTCGATCCCTGGTCGGGGAACTAGATCCCATGTGCCTTAGCTAAAGATCCAGCGTGCAGCAATTAAGACCTGGTGCAGCCAAATAAATAAATATTTTTTAAAATAATAAACAAGGGCTTAACTATATGACACATGGAGCTATATTAAATATCTTGTAATAAACTGTAATGGAAAAGAATTGAAAACATATGTATATAGATAAATATATGTATAACCAAATCACTTTGCTATATACCTGAAAATAACACAGTATCGTAAGTCAACTGTATGTCATTTAAAAAAAATACATGCATTTGTTATAAATTATGATATGGTGCCTTAACATTCTAGAGAATGAGGTATGGCATTTTTTTCTTATTAAGTTCAAGAAATCAGCTGATGTTTAATAGTTCCTGCCCAAGCTAAGCCAGAGTACTGATCTGGCTGACTGGCATTATCACATCAAACTCCAGCTTTTCCTGGAAGTAAGTCTCAACTCTGGCACGAGCCCTTTCAAGAGGAATGTGTACCCAGAACGAATTGTTGGCAGTGAAGGAGGAATTAAATGAAGAAGCCTGCTGTTCCCAATAAGCCTTTCTCTTCCCTGCCAGCAGACAGAATGACTGGCCAGCACCGCTCTCATCTTGGCCCAACAAGTGCACTTTTGCAACCAGAAAGTCAGAGTCTTGTTTACAAATGAGTATATACAGCTTACTAGGAAGTGCCACAAATCTTTTCCACCCTCACATGTCCCAACTCCAAGCTCCACTTGTTGTTTAGTTGCTAAGTCGTGTCCAACTTTTTGCAACCCTGTGGACTATAGCCTGCCATGCTCTTCTATCTGTGGGATTTCCCAGGCAAGAATACTGGGGTGGGTTGCCAAGCTCCAGAAAACGAGGTTAATTCTTCTATCCCCTCTTTTTTTTTTAAGGTAGGCTTTTACACCCGCCAAGCTAATGCTGCACTGAGTTTAACAAGAAAAGGATGAATGCCAGCCCCAGGAAGAACAGCCCTGCAAGGGTCGCAGCCTTCAGATTTTGAGAGACAGGGGGGTGTTGGTATACTGGCCAACCTGAGGATGCCAGACTGTAGAGGTGTGGGTGTGCTGGGTTGCAGGTGCCATGCAAGACTGAATTGGTGGAAGAGGCCAAAGCAGAGATGCTGAGAGTGTCTACCGATCTGTCTGGTGTCATTCTGTGCAGCCCCTGTGGTGGGCTGAATAATGGTCCCCAAATTTGCCCACATCCTAATCCCCACAGCCTATGTATATGTTATCTTACTTGGCAAAATGGACTTTGCAGGTGTGATTAGGTTAAGGATCTTGAGATGGGGAGATTTTCCTCAATTATATGGGTATCCAATGTATGCAGAGTACATCATGAGAAACGCTGGGCTGGAAGAAGCACAAGCTGGAATCAAGATTGCCTGGAGAAGTATCGATAACAGGTATGCAGATGACACCACCCTTATGGCAGAAAGTGAAGAAGAACTCAAGAGCCTCTTGATGAAAGTGAAAGAGGAGAGTGAAAAAGTTGGCTTAAAGCTCAACACTCAGAAAACAAAGATCATGGCATCCGGTCCCATCACTTCATGGCAAATGGATGGGGAAACAGTGGCTGACTTTATTTTGGGGGCTCCAAAATCACTGCAGATGGTGACTGGAGCCATGAAATTAAAAGACGCTTGCTCCTTGGAAGGAAAGTTATGACCAACCTAGACAGCATATTGAAAAGCAGAGACATTACATTGCCAACAAAGGTCCATCTAGTCAAGGCTATGGTTTTGCCAGTTGTCATGTATGGATGTGAGAGTTGGACTGTGAAGAAAGCTGAGTGCCAAAGAACTGATGCTTTTGAACTGTGGTGTTGAAGAAGACTCTTGAGAGTCCCTTGGACTGCAAGGAGGTCCAACGAGGCCATCCTAAAGGAGATCAGTCCTGGGTGTTCACTGGCCCACCTGATGCATAGAGCTGATTCATTTGAAAAGACTCTGATGCTGGGAAAGATTGAGGGTGGCAGGAGAAGGGGATGACAGAGGATGAGATGGCTGGATGGCATCACTGACTCGATGGACTTGAGTCTGAGTGAACTCCGGGAGTTGGTGATGGACAGGGAGGCCTGGTGTGCTGCGATCCATGGGGTCGCAAAGAGTCAGACACGACTGAGCATGAACTGAACTGAACCCAATGTAATCATAAGGATCCTTATAAGGAATGGGGTGGGGCAGGAGTGTCAGAAAAGGGTCTGTGTTCGTTGATGGAGGTATGAATAAAGAAAATGTGGTATATATACAATGGAATATTATTCAGCTGTAAAAAAAGAAGGAGATCCTCCCATGTGTGACAACCTGGATGGGCCTTGAAGGTACCATGTCAGGTGAAATAAGTCAAACATAGAAAGACACCATATGATCTCAATTATATATAAAATCTTCAAAAAGAAGAAGAAGAAGAAAGAAAAAACTGAACCCATAAGTACAGAGAACAGATTGGTGGTTTTCAGAGGCAGGGGGTGGGGTGAAACTTGTGAGGGCGATCAGAAGGTACAAACATCCAGTTTTAAAACAATTAAGTCTTCAGGACATAATGTGCAGGTAGCTATAGTTAATAATATGGTATTACATACTTAAAAGTTGCTGAGAGTAGATCTTAAAAGTTCTCATCACAAGAAAGAAATTCTATAACTGTGTGGTGATGGATATTAAGTAGATTTACTGTAGAGGTCATTTTGCAACATATACAAATATTGAATATTATGTTGAATGCATATCCTAATATATGAAAAGCCTTAACAAATAGATCTATGATGGTATTGCTGTTGTTGTCAGTCGTGTCTGGCTCTTTGCGACCCCATGGACTGCAGCACACCATGCCTCCCTCTCCTTCACCAGCTCCCGGAGCTTGCTCAAACTCATGTCCCTTGAGTCGGTGATGCCATCCAACCATCTCATCCTCTGCCGCCCCCTTCTCCTCCTGCCTTCAGTCTTTCCCAGCATCAGGGTCTTTTCCAATGAGCCAGCTCTTCGCATCAGGTGGCCAAAGGATTGGCGCTTCAGCTCCAGCACCAGAGACTGGAGAGAGTTGCAGACACTACAATGCTGGCTTTAAAGGCAGAGGAATACAAGCCAAGGAATGCAGGCAGCCTCTAGAAGTGGGAAAAGGCAAGGAAACTGATTTCCCCTAGAATCTCCAGAAGGAAGGCAGCCCTGTTAACCTGTTGTGGACTTCCAGCTTCTGTTGTTGTTGTTCAGTCTCTAAGTCTGTTTGCGACCCCATGGCCTGCAGCATGCCAGGTTTCTCTGTCCTTCACAATCTTTTGAAATTTGCTTGATTTCATGCCCATTAAGCCACTAAGTTTGGGAAAATTTCTTACCACATCAATAAGAAAGTCATGCAGCTCCCAAGAAGAGGGGATCCCAGGCAGGATTCCACATGGAGAGGAGGGGCTCTTGGGTCAACCATCTGAGAGCTCAGAGGTCCCAGCCTGGGTCCATGCATCATTGGAATCATCGATGGAAGGAATGAAAGCCCCTAGAACGGACTCGCCAATTCACAAAGCCCCAGGGGAATCATTCATTTGCCCTCAGGAAGGCTTCCCAGATGGGTTAAAACATCAGGTTTCTTTACTTGTGGCTGGAACTGTATTCCCTCCATGTGGCAATGCAGTTCTGACCCAGAAATGCTGACTGGCAACTTCTGAGTGACTTGTAGAACAGGAACTGCATTACCTGGGACTTAGTTCTTCAGAGGAGATTATATCCTGACAGCCCAAGCACTAACTTCCAAAAATGTGCCTATTGCTGTTCCCTAAATAATCTGTGTAAAGTGAGAGGGGCCTCCACTGAACAGAAGCCAGGTGACTTATTCACTTGAGTTCCTGACACCTGTTTTATGAGCTCTTCTATACACATTGTCATAGCCAGAGATCAAGACCCTTTGTCTTAGCCCAGGCCACCATAACAAAATACCATAAGACTAGGTAGTTCCTAAAGGAAATCAATCTTGAATATTCATTGGAAGGACTAATGCTGAAGCTCCAATACTTTGGCCACCTGATGAGAGGAGTGCCTCACTGGGAAAAAAAACCCCCAATGCTGGGAATGATTGAGGGCAGGAGAAGGGGGCAACAGAGGATGAGATAGTTGGATGGCATCACCGACTCAATGGGCACGAGTTTGAGCAAACTCCAGGAGGTAGTGAAGGACAGGGCAGCCTGGCGTGCTTCAGTGCATGGGGTCGCAAAGAGTAGGATGTGACTTGGCAACTGAACAGCAACAGGTGGTTTAAACAACTGAAACTGTCCCAGCTGTGGGGCTGGAAATCTGTGACCAGGGTATCAGCATGGTTGGGTTCTGGTTAGAGCTCTCTTCCTGGTATGAAATGTGAAATAAAATGAAGTTATGTCAAGAGGTTTTTTAAAAGGAAACTAGGAGGCCATTAAAGAGGTTGACCTTTACACTCATCTGCACCAGGTGGAATCATGAACTTTTGAACTGGGAAACCATAAATATTCCAAGCACTCTGCAAGAACACCCACAACTTGTCACAGGAAGCAACCCTTACTCCCTTGAGTGAGAGCCTTAGCACTCAATGTTGTTTAGCCAAGACTAGCTTCTGCTTCCAACTCTTAATTAAAATTCTTTGTAATTCAAGCTTCTTCCTTTGCCTTTAAAAGCCCCTGACTTTTAGTCTCTAGTAAGAGACTCTTTGGAGAAGGCAATGGCACCCCACTCCAGCACTCTTGCCTGGAAAATCCCATGGACGGAGGGGCCTGGTGGGCCGCAGTCCATGGGGTCACTAAGAGTCAGACACGACTGAGCAACTTCACTTTCATGTTTCACTTTCATGCACTGGAGAAGGAAATGGCAACCCACTCCAGTGTTCTTGCCTGGAGAATCCCAGGGACGGGGGAGCCTGGTGGGCTGCCATCTCTGGGGTCGCACAGAGTCAGACACGACTGAAGCGACTTAGCAGCAGCAGCAAGACACTGTTTAAAAATGCTGCTGGAATCTGTGTGCTCTGAATTGCAAGTCTTTGATCCCAAATAAACATTTTTTGCTTGATTAATGCCTGATAGGTTTATTTAGGTTGACACTGGCTTATAGAAAAGTCATTAGTCTCACCATAGGCGCCCCCCCATCCGCAGGGCCCCACCTAACCCTAATTAATTTCCACAGGCCCCGCCTCCAAATTCTATCCCGGTGTGGGTTGGGTGGAGAGGATGGAGGGTTGGGGTTTTTATGTATGAGTTTGGAAAGGACACATTCAGTCCGTAACACCTCTCTAAAAACAGACACAAAGAGAAGAAAGGTCTTTGTTTCTCCCAGACAAACAGTATACATCTGACAAGAGGTTCCAGTATTTTTGTTGTTCAGTTGATAAGTCCTGGTAAGTTCAACGTTCAGTGGCCAAGTCCTTTCAACCCCATAAACAGCAGCAAGCCAGGCTCTCCTGTCCTTCACTATCTCCCAGAGTTTGCTCAAACTCATGTGCAGGAAGTCAGTGATGCTATCTAACCATCTCATCCTCTGCCTCTCCCTTCTCCTCCTGCCCTCAATCTTTCCCAGAGTCAGGGTCTTTTCCAATGAGTCAGTTCTTCACATCAGGTGGCCAAAGTACTGGAGCTTCAGTCCTTCCCATGAATATTCAGGGTTGATTTCCTTTAGGACTGATTGGTTTGATCTCCTTGCTGTCCAAGGGAACCTCAAGAGTCTTCTCCAGCATCCTAATTTGAAAGCATCAATTCTTTGGTGCTCAGCCTTCTTTATGGTCCAATCCTCACATCCATACACAACTACTGGAAAAACCGCAGCTTTGACTATATGGACCTTTTTTGGCAAAGTGATGTTTTTGCTCTTTAATACACTGTCTAGCTTCCCTTCCAAGGAGCAAGCATCTTTTAATCTCAGTAGTTCCAGTATACATTTTGCAAACACAAAGAGTAACAGTATCAAATTAGAATACATGTCTCAAAAAAAATCAAATATATGTTTTAAAACAAAAGGAATCCGTGAACAAGGTAAAGAATATATCTGAAAGGATATTCATATAAATGTTTACAGAGAAAGAGAATTAGAATAATATGTGTTTTTTTTTCTCCTTAGTTTTCATTTTAAAGCTTTAGTTATAAATTAGGTATGATAGAAAACTCACTAGTTTATAAAAGTCAGTTGAAATAAATCGTTTACTCATTTGGATGACTAAAGCCTTTCAGTATTTGTTCAAGTCTTTCAAAATCTGTATTTGCGTTTGGCAAGCAATTTTAAGGAGGCTGATTATTAGAATTTGGGCTAGAGAGACCTTTTAGCAGTTTGTGTTTCCAAAGACTTCTTTCCCTTTTTTTTTTCAGTCTTTCTTCCCCAAAAGATTTATTACAATGAAAATAAGCATTTATAAGAGTGAAATAATGAACTGTAAAAGAATTAAGACTCAAGTAAATAACAAAATCTTTTGGTGTCTCAGTTATAGGCCAGCTAGGTGGAATAATATGTGTTAACTTTTAGGACACATAACATAAAATTCTTTTGATTATATGGGGCTGATTTCCCTCATGAGTATTTTTTTAATGTCTTCAAGTGATTTCCACCCCCTCGTTGTTGTTTTTTTTTTCTTTTCATTGAGGTATAGTTGCTTTACAATGTTGCACTACTTTCTGCTGTACCACAAAGTGAATCCCTCATGAGAAATCACTGAAAAACTGAGATGTGAGGGGGAACTCCTGGTGGTTCTTAGATGTAAAATTTTTCAAGATTTTTCAGCTCAGAGAAGGAGACTTGGCTGAGACTAACAGGACAGTGATGGGGGCTGGGATCTGGAGTTTTCTAGAAGGGGCAGGACTGATAAGACTGAGAACTTCCCAGATATACTAAGGGTGCTCAAAACGTGCTGCGTGGGGACTTCCCTAGCGCTCCAGTGGCTAAAAACCTGCCGGCCAATGCAGGAGACATGGGTTTGATCCCTGGTCTGGAAGGATCTCACGTGTCTCAGGGCAACTAATTCTGTGCACCACAGCTACTGAGCCCATACTCAGGCCTTGCTCCAGAGTCCACGTTGCTCAGCTGGTAAAGAATTCGCCTGCAGTGCAGGAGACCCCAGGTTGATTCCTGGGTCGGGAAGATCTGCTGGTCAAGGGTAGGCTACCCACTCCAGTATTGTTGGGCTTCCCTGGTGGTTCAGCTGGTAAAAAAAAAAAAAAAAAAAAATCTGCCTGCAATGCAGGAGATCTGGATTTGATCCCTGGGTTGGGAAGATTCCCCTGGAGAAGGGAAAGGCTACCCACTCCAGTATTCTGCCTGGAGAATTCCATGGATTGGATAGTCCATGGGGTCACAAAGAGTCGGACACAACTGAGCGACTTTCACTTCACTGCACTTCCATGCACTGCAACTAGAGAAAGTGTGAGTGTAGCAAAAAAGACCCAGAGCAGCCAAAAATCAATCAATAAATATTAAAAACATCAAGCACAACAGTGCTGAGCAGAACAATCACTGCCCTGACCTCAAAGGCTTGCGATGAGGTGGAGAGATGCCCAAAGCAGGATCTCTTATAGGAGGGTGTAGGCCTGATTCCCAAAAAGCGCAGGCGGCTGCGATGGGTGCTCTAAAGTGCAGGCGGCTGCGCGCTAAGCGCAGCCGAGAGGAGCCACCCCACGTCCGAGGTCAGGGGCAGAAGCCAGGAGGACCCCATGCCCTAAGGGCGGCGGCCAAGAGGAGTTACCCCACGTCCGAGGTCAAGGGCAGTGGCCTAGAGTACTAGACTGCGACGGCGCAGGAATGGCCCAGAGGAGCTACCCTGCGTCCGAGGTCAGGTGGGGGCAGCCGAGAGGAGATACCCAGTGTCCGAGGTCAGGGGTGGCGACGAGAGGAGTTACCCCGCGTCCGAGGTCAGGGGCAGCGGCCGGGAGGACATACCCCACGCCCCAAGTCCCAGACCAGGGGCAGCGGGCTGAAGGAGCTACCCCACGCCCCTAAGCCCGAGGCCAGGGGCGGTGGCCGGGAGGACCAACCCCATGTCCAAGGAGCCGTGGCTGCGCGGGCGCAGGAGGGCCTAGAGGAGCTATCCCACGTTGAAGGTCAGGAAGGGCGGCGGTGAGGAGATAACCCCTGGTCCAAGGTAAGGAGCAGTGGCTGCCCTTTGCTGGAGCAGCCGTGAAGAGATACCCCATGCCCAAGGTAAGAGAAACCCAAGTAAGACGGTAGGTGTTGCAAGAGGGCATCAGAGGGCTAACACACTGAACCCATACTCACAGAAAACTAGTCAATCTAATCACACTAGGACCACAGCCTTGTCTAACTCAAACTAAGCCATGCCCATGGGGCAACCCAAGACGGGCGGGTCGTGGTAGAGAGATCTGACAGAATGTGGTCCACTGGAGAAGGGAATGGCAAACCACTTCAGTATTCTTGCCTTGAGAACCCCGTGAACAGTATGAAAAGGCAAAATGATAGGATACTGAAAGAGAAACTCCCCAGGTCAGTAGGTGCCCAATATGCTACTGGAGATTAGTGGAGAAATAACTCCAGAAAGAATGAAGGGATGGAGCCAAAGCAAAAACAATACCCAACTGTGCATGTGACTGGTGATAGAAGCAAGGTCCGATGCTATAAAGAGCAATATTGCATAGGAACCTGGAATGTCAGGTCCACGAATCAAGGCAAATTGGAAGTGGTCAAACAAGAGATGGCAAGAGTGAATGTCGACGTTCTAGGAATCAGCGAACTGAAATGGACTGGAATGGGTGAATTTAACTCAGATGACCATTATATCTACTACTGCGGGCAGGAATCCCTCAGAAGAAATGGAGTGGCCATCATGGTCAACAAAAGAGTCCAAAATGCAGTACTTGGATGCAATCTCAAAAACGACAGAACAATCTCTGTTCGTGTCCAAGGCAAACCATTCAATATCACAGTAATCCAAGTCTATGCCCCAACCAGTAACGCTGAAGAAGCTGAAGTTGAACGGTTCTATGAAGACCTACAAGACCTTTTAGAACTAACACCCAAAAAAGATGTCCTTTTCATTATAGGGGACTGGAATGCAAAAATAGGAAGTCAAGAAACACCTGGAGTAACAGGCAAATTTGGCCTTGGAATATGGAATGAAGCAGGGCAAAGACTAATAGAGTTTTGCCAAGAAAATGCACTGGTCATAGCAAACACCCTCTTCCAACAACACAAGAGAAGACTCTACACATGGACATCACCAGATGGTCAACACCGAAATCAGACTGATTATATTCTTTGCAGCTAAAGATGGAGAAGCTCTATACGGTCAGCAAAAACAAGACCAGGAGCTGACTGTGGCTCAGACCATGAACTCCTTATTGCCAAATTCAGACTTAAATTGAAGAAAGTAGGGAAAACCGCTAGACCATTCAGGTATTACCTAAATCAAATCCCTTATAATTATACAGTAGAAGTGAGAAATAGATTTAAGGGCCTAGATCTGATAGATAGAGTGCCTGATGAACTATGGAATGAGGTTCGTGATATTGTACAGGAGACAGGGATCAAGACCATCCCCATGGAAAAGAAATGCAAAAAAGCAAAATGGCTGTCTGGGGAGGCCTTACAAATAGCTGTGAAAAGAAGAGAAGTGAAAAGCAAAGGAGAAAAGGAAAGATATAAACATCTGAATGCAGAGTTTCAAAGAATAGCATGAAGAGATAAGAAAGCCTTCTTCAGCGATTAATGCAAAGAAATAGAGGAAAACAACAGAATGGGAAAGACTAGGGATCTCTTCAAGAAAATCAGAGATACCAAAGGAACATTTCATGCAAAGATGGGCTCGATAAAGGACAGAAATGGTATGGACCTAACAGAAGCAGAAGATATAAAGAAGAGATAGCAAGAATACACAGAAGAACTGTACAAAAAAGATCTTCACGACCCAGATAATCACGATGGTGTGATCCCTGACTTAGAGCCAGACATCCTGGAATGTGAAGTCAAGTGGGCCTTAGAAAGCATCACTATGAACAAAGCTAGTGGAGGTGATGGAATTCCAGTTGAGCTATTCCAAATCCTGAAAGATGATGCTGTGAAAGTGCTGCATTCAATGTGCCAGCAAATTTGGAAAACTCAGCAGTGGCCACAGGACTGGAAAAGGTCAGTTTTCATTCCAATCCCAAAGAAAGGCAATGCCAAAGAATGCTCAAACTACCGCACAATTGCACTCATCTCACACGCCAGTAAAGTAATGCTCAAAATTCTCCAAGCCAGGCTTCAGCAATATGTGAACTGTGAACTTCCTGATGTTCAAACTGGTTTTAGAAAAGGCAGGGGAACCAGAGATCAAATTGCCAACATCTGCTGGATCATGGAAAAAGCAAGAAAGTTCCAGAAAAGCATCTATTTCTGCTTTATTGATTATGCCAAAGCCTTTGACGGTGTGCATCACAATAAACTGTGGAAAATTCTGAAAGAGATGGGAATACCAGACCACCTGATCTGCCTCTTGAGAAATTTGTATGCAGGTCAGGAAGCAACAGTTAGAACTGGACATGGAACAACAGACTGGTTCCAAATAGGAAAAGGAGTTCGTCAAGGCTATATGGTCACCCTGTTTATTTAACTTATATGCAGAGTACATCATGAGAAACGCTGGACTGGAAGAAACACAAGCTGGAATCAAGATTGCTGGGAGAAATATCAATAACCTCAGATATGCAGATGACACCACCCTTATGGCAGAAAGTGAAGAGGAACTAAAAAGCCTCTTGATGAAAGTGAAAGAGGAGAGTGAAAAAGTTGGCTTAAAGCTCAACATTCAGAAAACGAAGATCATGGCATCCAATCCCATCACTTCATGGGAAATAGATGGGGAAACAGTGGAAACAGTGTCAGACTTTATTTTTCTGGGCTCCAAAATCACTGCAGATGGTGACTGCAGGCATGAAATTAAAAGACGCTTACTCCTTGGAAGGAAAGTTATGACCAACCTAGATAGCATATTGAAAAGCAGAGACATTACTTTGCCAACAAAGGTTCATCTAGTCAAGGCTATGGTTTTTCCTGTGGTCATGTATGGATGTGAGAGTTGGACTGTGAAGAAGGCTGACAGCTGAAGAATTGATGCTTTTGAATTGTGGTGTTGGAGAAGACTCTTGAGAGTCCCTTGGACTGCAAGGAGATCTAACCAGTCCATTCTGAAGGAGATCAGCCCTGGGATTTCTTTGGAAGGAATGATGCTAAAGCTGAAACTCCAGTACTTTGGCCACCTCATGCAATGAGTTGACTCATTGGATAAGACTCTGATGCTGGGAGGGATTGGGGGCATGAGGAGAAGGGGACGCCAGAGGATGAGATGGCTGGATGGCATCACTGACTCGATGGACGTGAGTCTCAGTGAACTCCAGGAGTTGGTGATGGACAGGGAGGCCTGGCATGCTGCGATTCATGGGATGGCAAAGAGTCGGACACGACTGAGTGACTGATCTGATCTGATTTGATCTGAGGCCTGATTCTGCTTTGCTAATGGTGTCAATGATGACTCATCAGAGGCTCTGGTGACACCACCCAGCTGCACTGAGCTGATTCACAGCAGCCACTGCCTCATCTAGGCCTGTCTCTTAATGAGCCACTCTTATTCCTGTCCAACCTACCTACCAGGTTCTTCCTGGAAGTCTGCAGGACCCAGGTGGCAAGTTTACACATGGAAGGATAATGATATGATCTCAGCCTTCCCAGAAAACAGAGATCCATCTGAGTTCCTCTGAATTAGTTATACAAACCCTGTCCAGAAAATCAGTGGAGACATCTCCTGCCAGCCCCTCCCAGTTCCCACGGGCAGCTTCCAGAAGGCCTGGGCCCCTTTTTTGGGCTTTCCCAAGGGACTCGCCAGAGGCAGGAATATTAAAGCTTTGATATTTACATAATATGTAGGTGTAACTTCTCCTTTTATAGGGGTTCAAAGGACATGCACATTTCCTTCTCTCTGCACTCTCTCTTCTTGCCAAATTTTCAGGTATTCATTTCCTGTTTCCCAGAGGAGGGAAATGCAGAGTATCACGTTTTAAAATAGTTACCCTGGCAAGGGAAGGAAGAGAGAAGAAAATAGTCTGACTTCTTCGGATGGAGTTTTTGCCATGGCCCCACCGGGGAAGCAGAAAGGCAACACTAGCAGGGAATGGAATGGAAGGCGCTGTGGCCCTCGATGGACACAGTGAGTGTTGCAGGGAGGACGCCAATTCTGACTCCATAAGTAGAACTTCTTCTTTGACTCGCCTTTCGTTGCTTCGGTTTCCATAATCATGCAGAACGGTTTGCCTCGGAGAGGTAAACCGTCTGCCTGACTGTTGAACTAAGGCGCTTCTGTTCAGAACCCTGTCCACCTGCGGATGGCAGGAAGGACGAATTAACACATCCCCTGCCCTGAGGCTTGCCGCTCTAGGAAATGTTTGCTAGATTCTTGGCCTTTTAACTTTGCATCCTCACCACCCCCTCACGTCTAATCTATAAAAGAACCTGGCCTCCAGACCCCAATAAGATGGTTATTTTGAGGTGCTAGCCTTCCGGCTCTCTGATTAAAGTCTCTTCCCTGCCTCAACACCTCGTCTCTCAGATACACTGGTCTATTGTGCGGCGAGCAGAGCAAGCTTGGACTCCATGAGGAGACAGGACGGGGTCACTAGAGACCCAGCTGAATGTATCCTTTTACTTCTGTGCCAGTTCCCCTGATCCTACTGCTGGAATTTCTTGGCTCAGAGGACACCCTGTCAAGCAATGGTCAGGGCCTACTTCGAGTTTGGAGCTCTTGCTGCTCGGTTTGACTGACAGGGGCACTCACCTGCCCACACTCTGAAGGTGTCTGTCTCAGCAGGGATCCACCGTGACACGAGACGCTGTGCAGCAGTAGAAGATGCTAAACTGGGACAGCGACAAAGTCCTCAAGAAGTGGAAGCTCAGACAAGAAATGGAGGTTTAGAACTTAGATTGTGGGTTTGGGGAGGGAGGAAGCAGGGAGAAGTTAAGGAAATAAGAGGGGTGCGCAGGCGGGGCAGACAGAGTAGGAAGAAAAGTAGAGCACACTCAGCTTTTAAGAAGTTCGTCTTCAAAGACTCACGGATGGTGGTGGTGTTCAGTTGCTAAGTTGTGTCCGATTCCTTGCAACTCCATGGACTGCAGCACACCAGGCTTCCAGGTCCTTCACCATCTCCCAGAGCTTGCTCACATTCATGCGCATTGAGTCGGTGATGCCATCCAACCATCTCATCCTCTGTCTCCCCCTTCTTTCTCCTTCTGCCTTCGATCTTTTTCCCTGCATCAGCGTCTTTTCCAGTGAGTTGGCTCTTCGCATCAGGTGGCCAAAGTGTTGGAGCTTCAGCTTCAGCATCAGTCCCTCCAATGAATATATGGGACTGATTTCTTTTAGGATTGATTGGTTTGATCTTCTTGTTGTCCAAGGGACTCTCAAGTGTCTTCTCCAACACCACAGTTCAAAAGCATCAATTCTTTGGTGGATGCTGGATGGATGGTGGAGGAGGGATAAATTAGGAGTATGGGATTCACAGATATACACTACCATATAGAAAACAGATAAACAAGAAGGATTTACTGGGACTTCCCTGGTTGTCCAGTGGTTAACACTCTGAGCTTCCAATGCAGGTGACATGGGTTTGATCCCTGCTCTGGGAACTAAGATACCACATGCCACGTGGAAGATGCCCCCCCCCCAAAAAAAGATCTGCTGTATAGCACAGGAAACAATATTCATTATCTTGCAATAACCTAAAATGGAAAAGAATAGAAAAAAAAGAATATATATGTGTATTTGAATCACTTTGCTGTATACCTGCAACTAACACAACATTGCAAATCAAGTATACTTCACTTTTAAACATCCTTAAAGTCTCACGATAGAAAAGCAGGATCTTGTTGGTGAGCCTCAAAAGTATGACGGGGGTGGTCAGAGCCAGGTTTGATTGGGGGAATTGAAAAGGCACGATAAGAAGTTTGGCCTGAGATGCAAAGGGCTCCAGTGCTAGCCAGGACTGGCTAGGAGTGCACCCCTAGGTGCTGTGTAATTTGGGAATATGATCAGTTAGATTTTGATCAGAGAAACAAAACCACCCTGCAATGTGTGTGTGTGTGACTTGATGTTAAGAAATCATGGGAGGGACTTCCCTGGTGGTCCAGTGGCTAAGATCTTACATCCCAATGCATGGGGCCTGGGTTCGATCCCAGGTCAGGGAACTAAATCCCACATGCCACAATTAGAGAGTTTAATGCTACAACTAAAGATCCCTCATGCCACTGTGCTGTGTGCTCAGTCGCTCAGTCCTGTCCAACTCTTTGCGACCCCGTGAACTGCAGCCCGCCAGGCTCCTCTTTCCATGGGGATTCTCCAGGCAAGAATACTGGAGTGGGTTGCCATGCCTTTCTCCAGGGGATCTTCCCAACCCAGGGGTCGAACCCAGGTGTCCCTCATCGCTGGCAGATTCTTTACCCATTGAGCCACCAGGGACACCCACAACAAAGATCAAGGACCCCACGTGCCATAACTAAGACCCGGCACAGTCAGATAAAGAAAGAACTATTTTACAAATAAATAAATCAGGGAAGTTGGCTACATAATCTGTGTAAGACTTTTTTTTTTTCTGTATCTGGTGCTGCAGTCTGGGCAGGAGGGGGAAGAGAAGGTGGACGAAAGGAGGCGGGTACAAGGACATGCTCAACCCACCATCAGTCTCTCACTATCTCCAAGTCTCCAGCAGGGTGCCTTGCAGGAAAAGGGGATGCTTTTGTCAGGGAGCTAAATGGGCACCTGGCTCAGGAGACAGGGAAGCCATAGCAGCAGATGCTGGAGGAAACGTCGAGACTGGCTACCTCCCTGTTCTACAGGACACCAGTAGATAAGCCACAATACTGTGAGCAGCAGCAATCCCTCTCGCCCTGCCCCAGTCTCCTGAGAGGAGAATGGCCACATTCTACCTTCTAAATCCTGTTAAAAAAAAAAAAAAAAAAAAATCCGCTGCTCCATGCTAATTCAGAACTCTGCAAGAAGGGAATTTGAGGAAAAGCAGTTTTGGCTTAGCTCAATGCATACTGTCATGGCAGTCGGAGGGCGGTTGGAAAGGAATTTTCAGACACACAGCATTTCAGGGGGGAATGAGTGTATTAAGAACAAAGAGCAGAGATAAGGGCACTTTGAGCACAGTGGGGCAACCTCCTAATAGACCAAGGAGAGTCGACACATTTCCTGGGTTAGCTGCCAGTTCTTACAGCCTCAAGACCAAGAAAATTCCTGGTGGAAGGTTGGTTAGGGCGCCTACAGTGAGCACTACTGTGGGCATTTTTGCCTAATATGGGGTCAGGATGCCTGCTGGGGGACTTTTGGCAACAGTTACAAAGGGGCTCAGTCCTTTCCAGAGATGGTGCTGCTTGTGGCTCTACTTCTGTGGCCTTGGTACAGGACTCCATGATAGTATATGCTCAGTCATGTCTGACTTTTTGCAACCCCATGGACTATAGCCCTCCAGGCTCCTCTGTCCATAGGATTCTCCAGGCAAGAACACTGGACTGGGTTGCCATACCCTCCTCCAGGGGATCTTCCTGACCCAAGGATCGAACCTGCTTCTCTTACGTCTCCTGCATTGGCAGGCGGGTTCTTTACCACTAGCGCCAACTGGGAAGCCTTAAGACGCCACAGATACCATATAAATTCACCTCAAGGCAAGTTACTTAATTCTTCTCGGTGTCCTCATCTGTGACACGGCAATCATGGCAGCCCGAAGTGGTAAAACACATGCAGAAGCACCCAAGCCATCAACCAATGTGGGCTTCTTTCTCCACCCCTCTCCCACCCTCCTGAGGGCGGGGAGGGCAGCATCTCTAGATTATTCATATAAGGAAAACATTTCAGGAAGATCAGCAGGTCAGAAGGTAGCAGATTAACGGAAAGGAATGAGGCAATTCAGGTTTTGTAAGGCTGAAATTTGTTTGTTCATATAATACCCGTAAAGAATACCCAACTAAGAGTATAAAGTCAGGCACAAAAGTGTTCACTTCGCATTACAAAATAAATCACAAGTTACACATTTTTAAAGCTGCTGAATACCACTAACGTTGCAAAAATTCCGGAAAATAGAATACCTGTGTTAGTTAACCGCCTGACATACCTCTTTAACGCTCTTTTGGGCTTCCCTGGCAGTTCAGTGGTTAAGACTGTGCTTCCACTTCAGGGTTCGATACCTGGTGGGAGAACTAAGATCCTGCATTTCCCAAGGCATGGCCCCAAAATACTCTTTTATCTACACATTTGATTGTGTAATTGTGGCCTCTACATGCAACAATCCTTTAAAATACGCTCTAGGGAATTTTCTGGCGGTGCAGTGCTTAGGACTCCATTGCAGGGGGCAAGGGTTCAATCCCTGGTCAGGGAACCAAGGTCCTGCAAGGAGGCATGCAGCGCAGCCAAAAAATTAATAATAATATTTAAAAATAAATACATAAATATGCTGTATAGAAAGAACAAAATGTTAATTCAGTCTTTTCCTCTAGAATGATTTAATCAAAATGTTTCTTCGTATTGACAGTTTAGAAAAGTGTCTTTTAACTTCACAATGCTACTGCTGTATCATGTCAAGACAGTTCTGGAAAACACCACAGGCACCCCAACACCATCCTGCATGGTCTAGAAGTGTGTTAAAGGAGAAGTTGATGAGGAAAGAGACAGATGTCTGAACGACTGTGGTTAAAAGCTCTTACTTGGCAGATTTCACAAAAGCATATGACCAAGTGCGGGGAGTCCCTTCTACGGCCGTGGACGAGGTTGTGGAAAGGAGAGCCTCTGAGGTGTTTGCTTTCAGTGGTTTCTCAGTAAACCTGCCTCCAAAGGGGAGCCAGAGGGTCACCCACTTACAAAGGTTACACCCAATAAACTCAGCTCTGACATGATGCTCTGGCTGGGCAGAGATGGAACCAAAGGACAGTGGTTGCTGGACATCCTTCACAGCCAATTCCAGTGAGACTGGCTTCCTATTCTCTTCAGATTGAGGATTCTGTGGAAATCCCAGTCATCTCTCCAAGACTTCGCAGTCTCTCAGCCAGGAGAAAGAGGAAGCAGAAATACCAGTCCCTGAGAGAAATTGTCTTTGGCGAGCTGCCTTGATGTCGGGGGTGGGGGGGATAGTTACTTGCTTTGGGGATAGTACATGCCTGGGGTGTCAGCAGAAGGTCCACCCAAGCAGCGAACTGGGTA
Organism: Bos grunniens; assembly: GCF_055505025.1. Lineage (NCBI taxonomy): Eukaryota > Metazoa > Chordata > Mammalia > Artiodactyla > Bovidae > Bos > Bos grunniens. The sequence goes on from NC_141165.1 coordinate 155,332,471, forward strand.
GGGCTCCTTTTAGTACTTTGCCAGGAACTGTAAGGAAAACATAAACCCTCTACATTTTAGCAGAGAAAAGCCCTGGAAGGAGATTGTCAGGGGGTTTCCAAGAACCCTCAAAGACCACAGGCTTCACTGTCGCTGCCCCTGAGCATTCCACATCAAGGAAGACCACCAGCCTTCCCTGGCCTGGGCTGAGGCACAAACACATGTGTCCTTTTCTTTAACTTGATTTTTTTTTCCTGATTATAAAAGGAAAATATGCCCATTGGGGGAAAAAGAAAAAAGCCTAAGGAAAAAAAAAAAAGAAGAAGAAGAAAGTAAAGAAACCCTGTTATCATTCTGTAATCCCACACCCTATTTCAGGCCAGTGTTTTGGCGTATTTCCCCCAGCCATTCTCAACGCGTCATTTTTGCAAGGATTCTGCTGTTTTCACTTAACATTTAAACCATGTCTTTGTCTTGGAAAAACTCACTCTAAGCATCATTCAAACACTGCTAGATATCTCAGCACCTCTGTTTACAAGAGTGGCCAATTTCAAAAGAGTTCTCCGTTTTGTCCAAAAGCAAAGCTTGACTGACTTACGGAATAGTGCGCTGCCAAGCCACCCACAGGATGTCCAGCACGATCCGAGGGGGCTCGTGATCCCTTTCCTTGGTCCCGCCCGCCCCCATCCGCACCCCCACCCCAGCCTCCCCCCAACCTCCCCTTTATGCCTCCTTCCTTTCCTGCTGAACTTGGTTTATGGCTCATATTGAGAGAACAGAATGGACTCAAATCCTTGCTGGCATCCAACGGATAAAAGCCAACTCAGACTCCCACCCCCGCACCCCCAGCTCCCGGGGTCACTTCCTCATAGACTTCTTCACGGCCTGCCCCCGGGCCAAAGCCACAGACCATTATGAAATGTGGGGCGGGTCCCTCTGCCTCGCCTTGCCGGGCGCCCAGAGCCCCCAAAGCTCCCCTCCTTCAATCAGTCTTTCCAAGGCTCTTTCCAACCCCTATACCCTTCGACCCTACTGTCAAAAAAGGGTTAAAAGCTAAATATGTACTTGAAAGTCTGATAAACAAGCAAAAGCTTCAGCCTAAGGGAGGAACGCTGGAATTGTGCAATCCCAGGAAATCGGGGGGCAGTGGGCGAAGATGGGGGTGGGGTGAGGGTCGAGGGCTCCGCGCGAGGCCCATCCGGGGCTCTGGGTGCCGAGGGGTCTTTCCCGAAGGATCGCGAGCCGCAACCCGTCGTCCCCAGCACAGAAGGCGGCGGGTGGCAGGGTTCCCTCTTCCCCCGGCTCCTCTGAGCCAAGGTCGGGGCCAGCCGGCTCTGCGCTTGCTGGGTGACGCCAGCCCCTCAGGGAGACCCCGGCTCGCGCAGAGCCGCGCGGGGCGCTCGGGCCGCGGAGAGCCCGGGGACCCCTGGGGCCGCGGTTCCCGGGAGCGCCGGCGCGGGTAGGGGGCGCCAGGAAAGTCCCGGCGGCGGGCGGGGTGCAGGGGCGGGGCACGCTCCAGGAGGGCCGGGCCCGGGCGCGGCGGCCGCGCGGGGCGCTCGTCCGCCCCGGGACGCGCTGCCGCCGCTGCAGCCGGCGGGGCTCGGGAAGAGGCGGGCCCCGCGCGCGCCCTGCGGTCGCCATGGCCGCCGAGGCGGCGAAGTGAGCGGCTCGGCGACCCCGCGCCGGGGCCGGGCTGCGCCCCCAGCGCCGCGGAGCGTGCGGCGCCCGGAGCCCTGGGCCATGCGGCCGCCGCCGCCGACACTGCTGCCGCCGCTGCTTCTGATGCTCAGCGGCTTTGGCGCTGCGGCGCCCCCCGCAGGTAAGCGGGGCCGGAGTGACCCCGAGGCCTGCCGGAGGCGGCGTCTCGCGAGTGGGAGTCCGCGGGGAGCCCGCAGTAGGTGGGAATCCACGGGAACCCCCATTGATTGGGGGGGCAGTAAACAGGGGTGTCCCGTGCGGGTGAGGTCCGCGGGGAGCCAGGATCAGTGGAAGGGGTTCAGGGCTGCCCCGATCGGGTGGGCTCCGCGGGGCGTGGGAGCCCGAAGCGGGTGTGGGATGGTCGCGGGGGGTGGTGGGGGGGGTGGATTCCAGGCAGTCTCGGGCCGCGAGCTGGAGCGGCGGGAGGAGCCCCGGGCCGCGCTGCCCCTGCACGAGTCTGGACAGTCTGTAGCTCCTTCTCTTAAGAGAGAAGCCCCCAAAGCTAGCGCGGCTCGACTCTGAATGTCTCCAAATGAGCAGAGGAAAAACCAGATTCAGGGCTCGAGAAGAGGCTGCTTCCGCCGGCCACAGATTCCTCTTCCCGACCGCCTGAATGTAGCGCTGCCTGGCCTCTCCTCCCTGGGGTGGGGCGCAGCCAGAACCAGGTCCAGGCCTGCTTTCCTCGCAGTTCCGTGCCAGGGAGGCCTGCCACCGGCGGGGACCTCTGTCCTGGGGATCGTGACTGTACCTCAATCTTAACTGAGGCCGGGTGTGTCTGATTAGCGGGTGTGAAGTCCAGGTGGTCATTCCCCCGGGGTCGGATAGACTGGCCGGCGGAGGAGGGGGAGTGGGGCGGCGGCGCAAAACCCAGAAATGTTGCCCTGCGGTGGGCAGCGGGTCAGCTGAGCCAGAATTTTAATCCTAGCGCTGTTCCCATCTGGACTGCCCCACCTAAGCTCAGCCTCCTGTTTACCTCTGACACTAACTGACCATACCTATGAGCCAGGGACAAACTACCAAGAGAGAGACACACACAGAGAGAGAGAGAGAGACAGAGAGAAAGGAAAAAGGTGGTTGAGAACATTCTCTCTGTGCATCACTCTGTGTTTGTGTTTTGCTGGCTTATTTCTCATGAAGTGACTGATATCATAGTTTGAGTAACACTTTAAAAGTCTCAAGAATTTAGAAGTTTCCTCCCCCTTGGATTCTCAAGCTGTTGTTTGGGCTTGTTTCTTTTTATCAGCATCCCTTGCAACGCCATTAAACTCCATAGGTCCTGGATAAGGGAAGCATTGCATCAGAGAGAGTGTGTGTATGTGTGAGTGTATGTGTGTGTGAGAGGGGAGTGAGAGAGAGAGAGAGTGTGTGTGTGTGTGTGTGTGTGTGTACTCCCACGCTCCCTGATGTCCGACTCTTACCCACCCTTTGGACTGCATTGTCTCCTGCATTGCAAGCTGATTCCTTACTGCTAAGCCATCTGGGGAGCACTCAGGGAGTGAGTTCAGTTCAGTTCAGTCGCTCAGTCGTCCCTGACTCTTTGCGACCCCATGGACTACTGCACATCAGGCCTCCCGGAGTTTACTCAAACTCGTGTCCACTGAGTTGGTGATGCCGTCCAACCATCTCGTCCTCTGTCATCCCCTTGTGTGCTCCTAGTTAAATGGCTGTTTCCTCCTGGGAGCTGGACAGATGGGTTTGTATCTTAACTCTGCTCCTCAAGCTTCGAGTCTTGAACAACCTACATTTGCTCCTTCCCTGGGCTTCCTTCAGATGAGATTTGTGCTTAGCCACTCAGTCGTGTCTGACACTTTGTGACCCCATGGACTGCCAGGCTCTTCTGTCCATGGAACCCTCCAGGCAAGAACACTGCAGTGGGTAGCCATTCTCTCCTCCAGAGGATCTTCCCAACCCAGGGACTGAGCCCAGGTCTCATGTCTCCTGCATTGCAGGCAGATTCTTTACTACTCAGGTGAGAAGGGAAAGGGAAAGCTCAGGGAAGCCCTCAGATGAGATTCGGGTGTTGGTAATTTTCCAAGGTGGTCCTCTATACATGGGCTGCTCCTGACTAGTCTGTGAATTGTTTGTGATTTGTCTGCTGTGGTCCAGAGGTTGATAGAAGTATTTAGTACTTAAGGCCACAAAATTCTCTTACCGTAACTTGCTGACTTGAACATCCAAAGCTTCTCAGAGCTTAGAGACCACTGAGAAAAATAGTAAATCCCCAACCATAGGAAAAACCATAGCAAATTAATGTATATTAAGGAACTCCTGTTTGTCCGTAACCTCAACAGTGGAAAGTAATACGTAATAGGAATGTTTGGGGGCAAACTCTATAAATGACCATAGTGGCCACCATTTATTGGGCTACTCTTTTAACGTGGACAGGCTGTTAAGCCATTCTTTTGAAGTAGATAATAACCCCATTTTGCTCCCTAGGAAATCAAACCATTCTTTTTAGGAAGAGACAAATGGTCTAGGTAGATAAGCTGATATCCAGTATTTACGGACAAGACCAACTTCCTGGTTATGGGTGAGAATTCAGGGAGTTTTTTGTTTTTTACTTCTCCTCACCTGCAAGGTATTAATTGGAGATGGGATCACTGATGTTCATCATAATGACCCATCCATGGAAGGATCCTGAAGGGTCTTCTTTTTTGTTGTTGCATGTTTTTTATTGGAGGATAATTGCTTCACAATGTTGTGCTGGTTTCTGCCATACGACAGCAACACGAGTCAGTCACCCTTCAGGGGGAGGGGGTTTCAGGAGGGAAGGGGTCTTCGATTGTGAAGATTAAATGATTAATTCTGATGTTAGTAGTACTTTATTATCTGTGTGTGATATGTGTTAATCAAACTAGGCTATTAAGACCCAGGAGAGCCTGTTCTTAAAAACGTATAAAATCTCAAACACCTGGATCCAGGGTGGACCGGAGGTAGCCAGTTGGGGCAGAAAGGTGGAACAGGAGGTGTGATTGTACAGTAATTGTATGGAAGATACATTTGGCATCTCCCTAGGTTCTCTCTTCTTACCATTAACAGTGAACCATTGCCCCAAAGACCATGGAGAAGGAAGCAGAGTGGGGCTTTGTGCACCCTTCTTAGGACTGTGAGCTTTATCTTGTAGGAGCTAGGGTGCCATTAAAGGCCTGGTGTCCACCTCCCTGGACTGTGTTAGTTTCCTGTTGTTGCTGTAACAATGACCACCAACTTGGTGCCTTAATATAGCACAAACTTATTTGTGCCTGGTGTCTTTGCTGTGAGTTTCTTTGCCATAGATACCTTTGCCACAAGCATTTTCAACCTCAGACATTTTCAGTGCATGACTAATTGGCATCAGGCAGTTTTGCCATAATAGATAAAATAACTGGCTGACAACTTGGTTTGACAGTTTGGTTTCAAGTGGTTGAAATGTGAAAGCATTTCGTAGTGAAGTTGCTGATGGCTTTATCAAGTTGATGGATGATGATGACTTGGTGTTCTTATTAGGAAACACACTACCCTGGGAGAGAAAGAGGCCGATGGCCTTAATTAAAGGTGCAGAGTTGAACCAATGCTTCCCATAGAACTAAATATTTATCAACAGACATGTGACAATATGCCAGCACACACGGTCCAAAGCTCAGTTACAAATACGTGTCCCAATGTTTAGAAGCTGACACCTTGCTTAACAAAAGAAGAAATGTCAGTGAAAAAGAAAAACCATGAGACAAATCAATACACACACACAAAAAATATGTATATATTATAAGAAACAAAAGAAAAGACTTTGAAGACCAGTACTTCGTAAAGCCCACAGAATAAAATCAGTTGTTTGCACAGTATTGCTGTGAATCTACACACATTTTAAATGTATTCAAATGTTTTTCATTTTGCAATAGTCTTTTAAATTTTGTTGTTTATTTTTCATGTTTCATTATGGCCAATGTTATGTTTCTCTTTTATTTTTCATCATTTTCCTTTTGATAAAATTTACTTTTATCAAAAGAGATTTGTGAAATTTACTTTTACAACTTACATAAGCTAAATTGCCTTACGGCCCGTTAGTTATTCAGTGAAAGTGTCTGCAGTGGAAATGCTTGCGGTAAAGAAGCTTACGGTGAAGATGTGTGGTAGTCACTCAGTCGTGTCCGATTCTTTGCAGCCCCAAGGACTGTGGCCTGCCAGGCTCCTCTGTCCATGGGATTTTCCAAGCAAGAATACTGGAATGGGTTGTCACTTCCTTGATACCTAGAACTGAATTCAGTGTCTTACAGTTCTGGAAGTCGTGGTCAGATGCAGACCGGGCTGAGGCTAAATCAAGGTGTCCTAGGGGTGTGTTCGTTTCTGAGGATTCTAGAGGGAGAATCATTTCCTTGCGTTTTCCAGCTCCTGGAGAAACAGTGGTGACCTGGGTCCACCCAGGTGCTCCAGGATAAGCTGTCTTTAGATCTTCTGTAGGGCCCTAAGTTTCATCTGCAACTCCGATCCCCATGTACCTAATATGTTCATAAGACACAGACGTCTTGGGGGGAGGGCGCTGTTCTGCCTCACGCGGGGTCAGACCATTGACCCAGCAGTCAGCACAGGCTGAGCCCTCTGTTGGTGGTCACTGGAGGCTTGGTCTGGGTAACAGCTTGCAGCTCACCACCTGCAGCCATCCATCAGGACACCCTGAAACTGTTGTTGTTTAGTCGCTAAGTCACGTCTGACTCTCTGCAACCCCATAGACTTGTAGCCCACTGGCTCCTCTGTTCATGGGATTTTCCAGGCAAGCATACTGGAGTGGGTTGCCATTTCCTTCTCCAGGGGATCTTCCCGACCCAGGGACAGAACCCAGGTCTCCCACATTGCGGGCAGATTCTTTACTGTCTGAGCCACCAGGCACATCTTAAAAATCACACTTAGGCAGCAGTGTGTGGTTTGGTGTCTGGTTTGCCTTTCATTTGTGGTCCTGCATTTGCCCCTCACTCACTCCATCTCTAGGAAAGATGGTATCATTTCACTTTTCATGTGGAAATTGATGCTCAGGTGTGTTGTGGCAGGATTCCATGGTTCTTGGTGGCAGGATCAGGATTCCAGCTAAAGCCTTTTGCCCACAAATTCTCTTCTCTTCCCAAAGCCTTTGTTAACACCATTGACTGCAGGTCATATGGCCCTAAATATATGGACCCTTTAGAGCCATCCAGATAAGTCCAGAGTTAGTCAATCTTTAAGGAAATCAACCCCGATTATTCATTGGAAGGACTGATGCTGAAGCTGAAGCCCCAGTACTTTGGCCACCTGATGTGAAGAACCAACTCATCGGAAAAGACCCTGGGAAAGGATTGAGGGCAGGAGGAGAAGGGGGCGACAGAGGATGAGATGGTTGGATGGCATCACCAACTCAATGGATATGAGTTTGAGCAAAGTCCAGGAGATAGTGAAGGACAGAGGAGCCTGGCGGGGTACAGTCAACGGGGTCACAAAGAGTCAGATACTTAGTGAGCGAACAACGGCAAGCAGAATTGTACCCACTTCCTGCCCCAGCCTCTCCGAGACCAGAGAAAAGGCAGGACTTACACATAAAGCAAGAAAGAGAGCTTGAGCTTAGCCTGGATTTCTCCTGGACAAATGCAGAAACTGGCTGCTTAATCCCTGAAGGAGAGACAGCAGGTTACTGGGCTACAGCTCCGTTGTTCCCCAGGCCCCAGGAGCCTGCTTCTCCAGCTCCAGGGGATGGGACAGCCCCCAAGTCTGGCAACAGCCAGCCTCCCTGGAGCTCCCGCTCTAGCATCTGAGGAAGAGGAACCGGTCACGCTGTGCTCCTGCAGGTCTCAGCAGCACACATGAAATTAACCCGCTCACTCCTCCTAAGAACCCTTTGAAGTCTGCACAGTGATCATTGCTGTTTCGCAGATGAGACGACCGAGGCACAGAGAGGTGAAACAAGGTTCTGCCAAGAGCAGGAGGTTTCGCACCCGAAGGTCCTGCGAAGAGCATGGGCCTTTGAACCCAGGCAGTCAAATTCTGGTCCTCCTCACCACCCCCCGGGTGTAAACACAGGACCCAGGTGGTGGGAAACCCAGGTGGTGGGAAACCCAGGAGAAAGGAAAGGGGGATTGGGAGGCAGGAAAGTGCTTTGATAGGGTGGCGCTTGAGCAGAGTACTGAAGGGAGTGGGGGAGAAGCGTGGCCCAGGGAGAAAGAAGGCTCCAGAGAAAGGCAGGGCGAAGTGCAAGGGCCCTCCCTCCTGCCCCCACCATCCATCCCCTGGGGCGAGGAGGTGGCCAGGGGAGGCCGGGCAGGAACGGGCCTCCCTCCCGAGATGATGCATGCGCGGGGCGGAACTGAGGCTGCTGGTGTGAGTGAGAGGGCAGCCTCTGGTGCTTCAGCGTGAAACCCACAGCCCCGAGACTCGGTTTCTTCTCTGAATGCAGTGAAACAGGGGATGCCAACAAACTCAAATATGAGAGCCAGGCTGCAGGTCCCCTGGCCACACCTCTATTACATGAAAGGTGCAGAAAGCGGAAGGCTCTGATGGAGACTCCTGATATTTACTGAGAAGGCTGTCCTCCGGTCTGCCTGCCTGGCGGGCTGGAAGACATCGGTGGTCCCTAGTGCTCCCCTTCTTAGCGGACTGTCTAGATGGGGGTGGGGAGGGAGGTGGAGAGAGAGGGGATGCCTCCTAAATCCTCCCCAGGGAGGGGGAGGCAGGCAGAATAATGGTCCCTAGAGAGATCCACAGCCCGATCTCCGGAGCCTGTGACCACGTTGCCTTACGTGGCAAAAGGGACTTGGCAGATGTGATTAAATGAGGGTTCCTGAGCTGGGGAGATTTTCCTGGATTATTGGGCTCAGTGGGCCCAGTGCAATCACATGGATCCTTGGAAGCTGGAAGAGGAAGTTGGAACCAAAGAGCTGGCAGCACAAGACAGGCTCAGCCCAGCATTGCTGGAGCAAGAGGCCAGGAGCCAAAGAATGTGAGCAGCTTCTCAGCAAGGAAATAGGCAGGAACTATTTCTCCCCTGGCTTCCAGAAGGAAGGGAGCGTGCCAACACCTTGACCTTGGCCTGTGAGACCTGTTGTCTGACCTGTAGGAACAATAAGAGCATGAATCCGGGTTAAGACACTACATTGGCCTTCCTGGCTGGTCCCGTGCCCAGCCCTAACCAAGCCCTCACCCCCTGAGACCCTGCACAGCATCTCCTGGAAGCAGGACTTCATTTCCTGAGCTCACATTGGGATCCACTGGGCCATAGCAGCCCCAGTGAGCAGGGTGGGCCAGTCTGGAAGAGCAGCCTCCCGCCACGCTGCATCTTTGGGCCGGCTTCCGTCAGGCCTGACATGAGTTGGCTGGAGTGTCAAGGTAGCTGGTTGAATTAAGGTCTGGAAGGAAGGTCAGCCCCAGGCCTTAGCTGTGAAAGTGATGGGCATTCTGTAAGTAAACAGGTGGCCACAGACTCCAGGCCACAACTTCTTTCAGCAGGAGCACGGTGGGCCAGGCTCTCAGCTGGTCTTGGCATCCTTCTTTGAGATGCATTTACTGAAAATGTGTGTTTTGAATTTCCTGCTTGGAACTCTGGAATAGCCTGTTTTTCAGACTTTCCAGCTCTGGGTGTTTCTCATTAATCTTTTGGTCTCAGAGAAAGCCTTATCATCACCATGTGTTTCCTCACGAGAGAAAAGCCTTCCACCCTGGTGGCCTCTAGCCCCGTCCTGTAGGTCACGGGCCATCCCAAGGAGGGGAGATTCTGACGTTGGCAGTGGTTCCCTGCAGAACGTGTTCTTCTGCCATTTGTGGTTCTCAAACGTCTCGACGTGCATGCGAATTAGCTGGGAAGCTTGTTGAAAATGCAGTTCCTGGTCTGGGGTGGGGCATGGGAATCTGTATTTTAGCCTCAGTGATTATGACGTTGGGGGAGTCTTTGAGAAACACATGAAGCCCAGAAGACAAGTCCTCACCCTCCCAGGTGTCTTTGGGATTTGCACATCTGGTTTGGGGTGTGTGTGTACACATTTGTGGAGATTTCCCAAATATTCCTTATATCAAAGTCAGGGTCTCATGCTTGTCCAGTAGCCATCAAGTTAATCTTCTCCAGAACCTTCTCCAGTGTACTATGGTTTATTCCTTATTCCTGAAGAAGAAACCAAGGCCCAAGCTCTTATGTTACCCTCACTTACTACAGGCAGTCTCACCGCTGTGACCTGGGTTCAATTCCTGGTCAGGGAAGCCTTTCTCCTTCCTCTCCCCCTGCCACCTACCAATTCCCCTGTGGGACCATACCAGCCTGTACTTCCCTGTAGCTCAGATGGTAAAGAATCTGCCTGCAGTGCTGGAGACCCAGGTTTGATCCCTGGGTTGGGAAGATCCCCTGGAGAAGGGAATGGCCACCCACTCCAGTATTCTTGTCTAGAGAATCCCATGGACAGAGGAGTCTGGTGGGTTATAGGCCAAGGGGTCACAGAGAGTTGGACATGACTGGGCGACTAACACTACTACTCCTAAAGGTAGACAGGTGTCCTCATTAAGCCTCAGCCAGGACCTGCTCATATGGAACTGGAACCTGCAGGTGGAAAGGCAGCCCCAAGCCCCTTTCCCCACAGACTGTGTCAACTGTGCCATCTTTTGTTGTTCATTCGCTCAGTTATGTCCAACTCTTTGCAACCCCATGGACTGCAGCATACCAGACTTCCCTGTCCTTCACTGTCTCCCAGAGTTTGCTCAAACTCATGTCCATCAAGTCGGTGATGCCATCCAACCATCTCATCCTCTGTCATCCCCTTCTCCTCCTGCCTTCAATCTTTCCCAGCATCAGGGTCTTTTCAAATGAGTCAGCTCTTTGCATCAGGTGGCCAAAGTATTGGAGCTTCAGCTTCAACATCAGTCCTTCCAGTGAATATTCAGGGGTGATTTCCTTTAGGATGGACTGGTTGGATCTCCTTGTAGCCCAAGGGACTCTCAAGAGTCTTCTCCAAAGCCACAGTTCAAAAGCATCAATTATGGGATTAACAAATAGTTAAACCAAGATAAGAAAGTTGAGGGAACCCTTCATGCAATCTCCAGGGAAGAGAGCCAAGGGAACCCCCATATGCCATTTCTAGGGTGAAGGGCTGTCTTTAGTCAAAGGCTAAAGGCGTAGGGGATGTGTGGGGAGAATGGGTAATATCAAAACCCCAGCCGCATGAATTACATATTTTTGTAATCGACTTTTCTCCTCTTGACCCTCCCTGTCTCTCCCTCATCTCCCTCCTTCTCTTATTCTCTGTCCCTTTCAAGACTCCCTGGCCCAGCTGCCTGCTCCTGGAAACCTGAAGGTTCACCTGTACAACGCCCAGCAGGCGCTGAGCTGGGAGCCGGTGTCCCTGGACAGCGACCCGAGGCCGGTGGTCTACCAGGTGCAGTATAAATAGTAAGCAATGTTTCTGTTGGCCTTCTTCCTGGGAGCTGGGAGTGGAATTGTTACAGAACCTGGGGCCAGCTGCCTGTTCTTGCTCCTTGGCAGCACTGTAAGCAAAGTCGTCACAAGCAGATAGTCCTCTCGGACTTTTTATTTTTTGGCCACACCCTGTGCAGCATGTGAGAACTTAGTTCCCTGCTCAGGGATCAAACCTACACCCGCTGGATTGGAAGCCCAGAATCTTAACCACTGGACCACCAGGGACGTCCCTCTCTTGTACTTCTTAAATCTCCAAGGATGGAGATTTCACAACTTCCCCTCCAACCCCTCCACTCATCGGAAGGCTGAAAGGATATTGACCCTCAGGGAGCTCAGCTGTCTCACCACAGGACAGCTTAGTTGTGTGGAAGTTGATTCATCAGTTTAAGGCGGAGATTGTATGAAAGAGCTTCCTGTCTGGAAAGGGCCAGAGGTATCTTTTGGTCTTCATCGTCTTCAGGTTTCAAAATCTGGATTATTTAGCCTTCTGGCCCGAATTTGGCCTAATAAGAAAGCTGTTCAATTAATGAACAATTAATTCCCAGTTTCTAAGCTGGTGATCCATTTTGCATTTTATTCTGGCCCCTCATTCTCTCCCTCACCTCCTGTTCAAGCCTTCCTACAGTTGGCCATCACTTGATTTACAATGTAGACACACAGAGGAAGGAGAAAGGCAAAATCCAAGCCGTCGTTTACCTTGGTAGATGCATTAAGTGAAGACCAAGTTAAAATTATTGTGAGACTTCCCTTGTGGTCCAGCGTTTAGGACTGCATGCTTCTAATACTCGGGGCAGAGATTTGATCCCTGGTCAGGGAACCAAAATCCCACATGCCCTGAGGTGCAGCCGAAACAAACAAACAAAAATTATTGGCTAAGTCATTTTTAGATTACTAAATAAACAAAAGTTTTAACAGTGGGAATGCCTAGTGCTGGTGAGAATGTGGCTGGTGGACACACGCTGAATCAGAATCAGTTGTGAGCACAGCCCTCTTGAAAAGTCAGTTCTCTTCATTTAGAATCGTGGGAATGTCCATACTACTTTTTTTATTCCAGGCAGACAATACAACCTTCTGTATCAAAAAAAAAAGAAACCAAACAAACTTACACTCATGAAGATATACATTCAAGTGTCTATTCATGTCCATTGGCTAGAAGTTGACGAATTGTGTCAAGTTAACTTGTGAATGAGCCCTTAGGGACCACTGAAAAGGGTAATTATGTGTCATATGACAGCAGGTGCAGCTGTATCCAATTTGGAATGAATCTGTGGTCAGAACAGGTAGGGCATGTGGAAAAATTACAAGTGGTTAATTTGTTAGAGGAGGAGGTTTCCAGAGGACTTCTTTTTTATCTTTAACTGTTCAGTGTAACAATATTTGCTTAAAAAAATGATGGCCTTCCCAGGTGTCACTAGTGGTAAACAGTCTGCCTATCAGAACAGATGCAAGACACACCCTGGGTTGGGAAGATCCCCGGGGTAGGAAATGGCACCCAGCTCCAATATTCTTGCCTGGAAAATTCCATGGCCAGAGGAGCCTGGCAGGCTACTGTCCATGGGACCACAAAGGGTCAGACATGACTGAGCACATTGTAAAAATTAATTCTAAACTGAGATTTGAGGCCTATCTCTGGATTGCATTTATCTATGTCTATTTTTTAGAGAGATTTTTAAGGTGGTTTTAGTATTCTAAAATCTTTATTAAATTTGTTGTAATATTGCTTCTGTTTTACGTTTTGGGTTTTTGGCCTCAAGGCATTGGGGATCTTAGCTCCCAGACTGGGGATCAAACCCACCTCCCCTGCACTGGAAGGCAAAGTCCCAACCACTGGACCGCCAGGGAAATCCCTATCTACTTCTTAAGTGATGGTAAATTTCAAACATGATCATCTGTAATAAACAGACCTGTCCGTGAGGACCAGATACATCATTTTGTGTGCAGTACCAAATGAAAACGTGGGGCTCCTGGTTCAAAAACTTTGGGGAGTTCAGGATGGCAACAGCAGAGCTTGAAGTCAGGAACCCTCTTAGGAGTACAGCTCTGTGCCACTGCACCGGCCACCTGCTTAGAGCTGGCCCCGCTCAACCTTCAGTGAACACAGTCTCCTAGAGCGCTGCCCGAAGGTTGCAGTAAGAGGAAGTCACAGCTGATCTACCCACTAGCACTTGTCAGCCTTGATTGGGGAAGTACATTTATGAGTTGACAGAGGGCCTCTGGACACTAGAAGGATTTGTTAAAGCCTTTGACGGTTTCACATCACAGACTAACCTGTTTCACTCTGTTTTCTATTGGGAAAGCATTTTGTAAGATATTTTTTTCAGGTTAGGGGCTGGTTTTGGTAAAGGAAACAGAGTTGAATGTGAATGTTCCTGTTTAGGGTTCTAGTGGTAAAGAACCCGCCCTCCAGTGCAGGAAACATAAGAGATTTGGCTTTGATCCCTGGGTCAGGAAGATTCCCCTAGAGGAGGAAATGGTAACCCACTCCAGTATTCTTTTCTGGAGAATCCCACAGACAGAGGAACCTGGCGGGCTGTAGTCCATGGTGTCACAGAGTCGGACACGACGAGCGACAGCATGCACACGCATTCACGCATCATCCCTGTTTGGAAAAGCTGAGGGCTCATGAAAACTCAAACAGAGGCAAATTTTTATGTTTTCTTTTCAAATTACAGACTTGATTGTGGAAGAGGGCCTTTGATTTTTTTTGCTGGTCTGTTTTTAGATACTTTCACAAGTTTAGGACCTTTTAGTTACATGAAGTAATTTAATTATGAGGCTCATGGAACTTTAAATTTTCCATTCTGTTTCTCTCCAGGAAACATCACTGTAACTTTAAATGAATGTGCCTTCATTTTTTGACAGTCATGCCAGCAAAGCCAAAATTACATAGAACACATTGTGCGAAAATTTTAAGTTTAAATCTGAGGTGGCAGATCCTCTGGCCTAGAGTCTGTTTGGCCCACAATGGTTTTTTGTTGTTGTTGCTGTTGTTGTTTTCCTAACTAGTGTTAACATTTACAAATCTGGAAATTTCACTTTAAAAAAAGAACCGAATTTCTGTTTTTTCTTGAAAATAAAGGCAGGCAGAGAGCCGGGCCCTTTCTAGGTCACACCCCACCTGGCCTCTTGCCACGCCAGGGCCTGCCCACCCCAGTCTTCCCAACCCCTTTTTTCTTAACTTCACTTTTTTCTCTTAACTTCACGTTTTTCTAATTTTAATAGCAAAGCACCTTCTTTATAGAAAATCTGGAAAACCCAGAAAAGTAAAAAGTACAAAATTAAAGCAACCTGGGGTCCAAGACAAATCACTATTCTTGTTTTAGTGTATTTCTCTCTAGATGTTTTTTCTAAATACATGGACTTGTTTGCAAATATGCCAGCATCTGTGTGAGACTGAAACAAGACTAGAGTCACACCTCTGGGTCCTGCTTCCTTTTTTTTTCCCCTTTTAACTTAATGTAGTTAAGCTTGTGAATATTTTTTCCTACAGTTATTTCAGTGTGAACATTTTTATTCTATGTTTTGTTATATGATGTATCACTCATGATTTTTTTTTTTTTACTTTTCCCCACCCACGAGTGGTGTAGTTGACAGTTTGTGACTATTAAAAGTAATGTCCTCAAATCGATGACTGTTTTCATCCATTTCTGGAAGAGGACTTGCTGGGTTCACAGAGGACAGACTTACTTAATCATTTCTGGAAATGATGTAACAGAAGGTGAACAGGGAAATCATTGGTTGCTCAGGTTGTTAATAAATATTTTTAGATGGTGCTTAGTAGGCACCGCTGCCTTTTCATTTGAAAAGACCCTGATGCTGGGAAAGATTGAAGGCAGGAGGAGAAGGGGATGACAGAGGATGAGATGGTTGGATGGCATCAGTGACTCCATGAGTTTGAGTAAGCTCCAGGAGTTGGTGATGGACAGGGAAGCCTGGTGTGCTGCAGTCCATGGGGTCGCAAAGAGTCGGACATGACTGAGCAACTGAACTGAACTGAGTAGAAACCCCAGGCCCTGGTCCAGGCATTTTCCTCTTGTCCACGAGATCAACCTTCAAGACAATCCTAAGAATCAGATGCTCTAGCGCATCCCCATCTTATAGATCAAGAGACTGAGGAACAGAGAAGTGAAGTAACTGGGTTTGAACCTGGGTATTCTGGCTCTAGAGTCCATGTGTTTAATCACGAGGCTGTGCTCCCTCTCATGATTGAGGTTGCTTTCAAAATTAGACAAATTGGGGGACAGAGGCTGTCCATATGAACACATTGCCAGGAGCCAGGACCGCTTGCTGGGTATTGCTCAGACTGGCTGATTCATCATAGGCTGGGGCAAGAGGCTGGGGCTCCAGGCCTGGGCGGTGTCATGCCATGAGGCTGTGTTCATTGCATTATCCATTTAAATGGGGCCCACAGCAATTTATTTTTACCCTTTACAAATAGATGGGGAGCCAAACAGTGTCAGCTGTCATTTAAATTTGGATGGTTTGTGCCGTTTTAAACCCCGTTCTTAAGAAACACTTTAAAAAAGTAGTTCTGAATGTACAGAAATAACATACAGAAATGCAACAGATTTCTGTGTATTAATTTTGTAACCTGCAACTTTACCAAGTTCATTTATGAGCTCTAGTAGTTTTCTGGTAGCATCTTTAGGATTTTCTGTGTGTAATGTCGTGTCATCTGCAGCAGTGACAGTTTAACCTATTCTTTTCCAATCTGGATTCCTTTTATCTCTTTTTCTTCTCTGATTGCTGTAGCTAGGACTTCCATAACTGTGTTTAAAAAGTGCCGAGAGTGGACATCCTTGTCCTGTGCCTGATCTTAGAGGAAATGCTTTCAGCTTTTCACCACTGACTGTGATGTTAGCTGTAGGTTTGTCATAAATGGCCTATGTTGTGTTGCCATGTGTTCCCTCTATGCCCACTTTCTGGAGAGTTTTTTTATCATAAATGGCTGTTAAATTTTGTCAAAAGCTTTTTCTTCATCTGTTGAGATGATGGTATGGTTTTTGTTCTTCAGTTTGTTGATGTGGCATATCACTGATTAATTTGTGAATATTGGAAAAAATCCTTGCATCCTTGGGATAAATCCAAAACGGACAAGTTTGGAGGAGAGGGGAGGAGGTGGAACATGGTAGGTCAGTTCCCCGGCTAATCCCAGAGGGGGCCTTTTGCCCCAGTTCAACAGCTGGAATTGGCAGGGAGAAGGTGAGAGTACCTTCAGGTATCTGTGTAACTTTAAAAAAAAAATCACCCACCTGCTTCTGTAGCACAGCCCCCAGTCTGAGAGGGGGCGCCTGTGGTTTGTGATCCCCTTCCCAATTAGGTCCCAGGACTCCAAGGTACAGTGGTGTGTGAGTCTGGTGGGCATCTTCGGTGGAAGCCTTGGCCACATGTATTGATATCACTTTCATCGGGTTACCTGCCACTTTAGCAGAAGCTGAGTCTCCAGACTGGGTCAGAGAGACCCTTAGAAGCCCACGTGGTGTGGGAGAGCTGGCGGCTGTGACCCCAGCCTCATCTCTCCTGTCTCCCCTGGCCCTGCTTTCCAGGCCAGAGTTGCTGTCCAGGGCACAGCCTGTCTCTCAAGGGGACACTGCCTGCTGCCCCCACTGAGGCTTCTGGAGTCACCCCTCTGCCTTTTCTCAAGTCTGTCACCTTAGGACAGAGCTCAGAGTCGGGGATTAGTAATAGAATCCCGCATGGGCATGTGGTATCGGAACAGGGGGTACATTCTCAGTTACAAGGATGCATGGCCTTACAGGCAGCAAGGTTTCCTTGTGGGCAGGACTCTATTTTTTACAAATGGTTTATTCTTTCCTGGTTGCACTGGGTCTTCGTTGTTGTACAGGCTTTCTCCATTTGCAACGAGCGGTGGGCTGCTCTTCATTGCATCGTGTGGGCTTCTCACTGTGCTTGCTTATCTTGTTGGAGACCACGGACTGTAGGCTTGCAACTTAAGGCGTTGCAGCCCGTGGGCTTGGTAGTTGAGGCTGGCGGGCTCCAGAGTACAGGCTCAGTAGCCTGTGGCACACACAGGCTTAGTTGCTCCGCAGCATGTGAAATCTCCCCAGACCAGGGATCGAACCCTTGTCCCCTGCACTGGCAGGGAGATTCCTATCCACTGTACCACCAGGGAAGTCCATGACTCTTTTTAAATGGGCAACTATGGGGTGAAAACAAAGCTCTACACCAGTGAGAAACTGGGGTGTGGTTGCATGAACACAGTATCGGTTCTAAGACATAGGCTACAGAGGCTGAGTTTGAAGCATTAACATTGGCTGTGGAACAAAATGGGAGAAAATATTTGCAAACCATATATCTAATAAGGGACTTGTATCCAGAATATATCATATAAAAGAACTCTTACAACTCAGCAATTAAAAGGCAAATAGCCAAATCAAAATAGAGACACAGGATTTGAGTAGACGGTTTTCCAAAGAAGATATGCAAATAGCCAGTAAGTACATGAAAAGATACCCAACATCATTAGTCACCAGAGAAAATACAGACACTTGAATGGCTTCAATAAAAAGGTCATAATAACAAGCCTTGGTGAGGATGTGGAGAAAACGGAACCCTCATACATTGTGGCCGGGAACATAAGATGATGCAGCTGCTTTGGAAAACAGTTAAAAAGAGAGTAACTATATGACCTGGTAAGTTCATTTCTGGGTATACACCCCAGAGAACTGGAAACATAATTTCACACAAAAATTTGTATGTGAATATTCTTAGCATTATTCACAGTAGCCAAAAAGTGAATAAGCCAAAAGACAAATAGCCAAAAGACAGCCCACCTGTCCGTCAGAACATGAATGGATAAACATGCAACCGGACGTTAATTTGGCCATAAGAGGGGATAAAGTACTGATACGTGCTACAACATGTATCACACTTGAAAACATACTAAGTAAAACAGGCTAAGTGAAAGGCACTAATCACAAAAGACGACATCAGTTATGATCCCATTTCTATGAAGTGCCAGAACAAGCAAATCCTTAGAGATAGGAAATAGATCGGTGGTAGCCTAGGGCTTAGGGATTGGGGAGGTCGAGAGTGATGCTCTAAGCATGGGGGTTGTTTGGGGGATGATGAAAATATTCTAAAACGGGTATGGGGAGGGTTGCACCACCCTGCGCATATACTGAAAGCCATTGAACTGTCCCCTTAAGTGAGAGCAGTGTGTGATATGTGAGGAATATCTCAATGAAAAAATTTTTTTAAAAACTCAACCCTGGGGGAACTGTGATATGTGATCAAAGAGAGATTTCTGCTAAGTGAAATCCTTTTTTCTGTTTGCAGCAGCACCAGTAGTAACTGGTATGATGTCAACAAAGAAGATAGCAAGGTGGATTGTACGAACCTCACCAGGACAGAGTGTGACTTTACCGCAAACAGCCTCTCGGAGGGGTTCCCACGGCGTTTCAACATCTCTTTACGTGTTCGAGCTAAGCTCGGGGGCCTCGTTTCTGCCTGGGCAACAGCACCTTGGTTCGAACACTATCGGAATGGTAAGGGGACTTGGGTACAAATTCCTTTAACGTTTGCACTTTGCTCTTTGCTAAGCGGTACTGACTCCATGCGCCTAAGTCCTGCCTCTCAGCCTAAATAACCAGCACCCAGATGGGTGTGATGGTCAAACCAGAGTACTGTCCACAGAGGCTGGGGCTAGGGGAGGGTGATTTGCTACACTAGGGAGTTGCCAAACCACAGCCTGCAGGTCAAATCCGGCCATCGACCTGTTTTTGTACATAAAGTTTTATCAGAACTGTGATGTGTGTGTACACGCATCACATAATAGATATTATCATACATAATAGAATATTACTCAGCCATTAAAAAAGAATGGAATAATGCCATTTGCAACAGTGTGGGTGGACCTGGAGATTGTCACACTAAATGAAGTAAGCCAGACAGTGAAAGATAGATATTATATGATATTACTTACATGGGGAATTTAAATCTATAATACAAATGAACTTATAAAACAAACAGATTCACAGATATCGAAAACAAATTTAAGGTTACCAAAGTAGAGAAAGGGGAGAGAGAAATTAGGAGTGTGGGATTAACAGATACATACTACTATATATAAAATAGATAAGTAGCAAGGACCTACTCTGTAGCATAGGGGACTTAAAATAACCTATAATGGAAAAGAATTTGAAAAAGAATGTATATACGAAAAAAAAAAAAAGAATGTATATAGGGGTTTCCCAGGTGGCGCTAGTGGTAAAGAACCCACCTGATACTGCAGGAGACATAAGAGACACAGGTTCGATCCCTGAGTTGGGAAGATCCCCTAGAGGAGGGCACGGCAACCCACTCCAGTATTCTGGCCTGGAGAACCCCACAGACAGAGGAGCCTGGCGGGCTACGGTCCATGGGGTCACACAGAGTCAGACACGAATGAAATAACTTAGCACCATGCACGCGAAGGTATATATACACACACACACACACACACACACACACCTGAATCTAACACAGTATTGTAAATCAACTATTCTTCAATTTAAAAAGTTTTATCAGAACACAGTTTCCCCATCTATTGATGGACTGCCCAGTGCTGCTCCCATGCTGCAACAGGCCAGCTGAGCAGTTATGTTGGGGGCTGTCTGACCTGTCAGAGCCTAAATTCACCCTGGCACTTGACTGAGAAAGTTGGCCAACCTCTCTGCTGAGTGTGATACTATTAATAGTGTATTGGCTTCACTGGTCACCATCATCTGGCACAACTTCTTTTATGTTCAGGAAAGCTCTTAATTCAGCCTTGACTGGTACCTGTCGCATAGCAGAAAATATCTGTGGAATGACTGCATGAACAGATGTCCTCCCGGATATTGGAAGGGAGCATCAGAGTCATCAAACACTAGTTCATAGACTTGTTCCTTTTGCTGTTGTTCAGTCACTGAGTCGTGTCCGACTCCTTGCAACCCCATAAACCACAACACACCAGGCTTCCCTGTCCTTCCCCATCTCCTGGAGTTGGCTCAAACTCATCTCTTTTGAGT
This sequence comes from Bos grunniens, assembly GCF_055505025.1. Taxonomy (NCBI): domain Eukaryota; kingdom Metazoa; phylum Chordata; class Mammalia; order Artiodactyla; family Bovidae; genus Bos; species Bos grunniens. The sequence continues at coordinate 155,352,553 of NC_141165.1, forward strand.
CGGTGATGCCATCCAACCATCTTAGCCTCTGTTGTCCCCTTCTCCTCCTGCCCTCAATCTTTCTAGCATCAGGGTCTTTTCTAATGAGTTGGCTCTTGGCATCAGGTTTAACGATTCATTTTTTACATGGTCAGCTATGCCTGATGATTCTCCCATGTCTACACAGATGCAAAGTATGGAACTTCTTAGGATCTTTATTCAAGCTCAACAGAAGTATAAGACAGTTGAGGAAATGTGATTGCTGTCTAGATATTTGATGACTTGCTAAGCAATTGTTGTTCACATACTGTAGATGTTATAATGGTATTTTGTTTATTTTTTAAAGGGAGGGGTCTGGTCTTTTCAAGATACATATCTTATAGATGCAGCGATGTAATGCCTGAGATTTGTTCCAAACCATCCGGAGAGTGGGAGGGTCAAGGTGGTCCTTACAAGGTGAAGGAGAAACAAAACTTCCTGGACCAAGACAGTTGATGTACAATGGGGTGACTAGTACATGCTCTTTGGCTACAGTCTTCTCTACTTGCTATGTGTTTGAAATTTCCTGTAATAAGAAGCTAAGGGGGGAAAAAAATCAGTATTTGCTAGCAGTTTGAGGATGGGACGAGAAGGCAGGGTGGTCCCTGCCAGCTGGTCATCTACTGGGGACCAGGCCTCTGTCCTTGAATGGAGCACCGCCAGACATCTGAGCTGTACCTCAGTGGGATTAGTAGGGAACAGAGTAGGCAGCGACAGAAGCAGGGCCCGTCGTGATGTCACCAGGCCCCTGGCAGCCAGCTGCCGCTGTCTGTCTTCCCGGCTGGAAACGGCTGGCTGTGTCATTGGTTAAGTTGCTGGCAGAGTGTCTCTTCGAGCCAGTGGTGTTTGCAGAGCCCATTGCTGCTTTCGGCACTTGTGGTCGAGTCAGGATGGGTAAACAGCGTGACGATGCCTTACCGAGGGCTCGAGGGGAGAGGGGTTGGGACAGTGGCTGAAGGGGGCAGGCTTTAGCATCACGTAAACCTGGGTTCAAACCTCAACGCTGCCCCTGACCGGCTGTTACTCTGGGCAGGTCATATCCCTCTGGGCTTCAGTTGCCCCCTCTGAGAAATGGGGATGGCCTTGCATGGTTGTTACATGCAGATCTGTGCGGACACACATGTAAAATCCGTGTTGCCAGGTTTCAAGTGATCGCTCAGGCCGTGGGCGCCGCTGTCGGTAGTCACCGCACAGACCTATCAGGTCCTCCTTCTGGGCCTGGAGAGAAGGCAGGCTGTCCGCCCTGGAGAGACAGGCTCATCACATTGGGATCAGACTCCTGGGCACTGACCTTTCAGTGGTGAAGGGATGTGGTCATCCAGGCACATACACCCACTCCCTTGGGTGAGTCACAAAAAAGTGTGGAGAATCTGCTCAGCGGGGAGGGGGCCCTGGCTCTGCACATGGGCGGGCTGACCGGCGCTCTGGCGACTTCACCGTCTGAAGGGCACCTTGAAGATGTTCATGCCAGTGTCCGTGAGTGGGGGGTGTGATGCAAGCTTTTTCTGTTCCTCGTGGCCAGTCTGCTAACAACACTGAGGCTTGAGACGGGCCCCACCCGACAGTGTATCTGTCTGGACTTAGTTCCTCCACCAGAACAAAGGAGGTGAGAGGGCAAGAGTGCAGGCCCTCCGGGGACCAGTTACTTTACGCAGAGAGAAAGGTGGCCAGACCACGTGCCTAACCCTCCCCAACCTGGGAGAGCCCAGGGTGGGGCGTGGAAGCTAGAGAGAAAGCCAGCCCTCCTCTCGTGAACAGGTGACGGTTCCCAGCGATATGATCGTCTGCGTGCGTGTGTCAAACGTGCAGAAACAGGCCCCTAAGAACTTGGAGCACATGACCTGTTCCTTGATCTGAGTTCCTCCGGTTAATTATACAGGTTAGATGCTTACTTAATAAAGGCTGTAGTCTTTCTTCTATAGTGTACCAGAATCACAGTACTCTCCAGTGATGTGTATTCCAGAACATGAAAAGTCTTAACAAATAGATACATGATAGTGTTGTTGTTCAGTCGCTCAGTCCTCAATCCCCTGGATGATAGCCTGCCAGGCTCCTCTGTCTGTGGGTTTTTACAGGCTGGAGTGGGTTGCTACTTCTTTCTCCAGGGGATCTTCCTGACCCACGGATCGAACCCACATCTCCTGCAAGTCTCCTGCATTGCAGGCAGGCTCTTTACCCCTGAGCCACTGGGGAAGCCCTTGTGATAGCAGTGTTTCATGTTATTATGTTTAAGTGTGTCCTATTGGAAAAAGCTAAAAGAGAAATGTATTTAAAAGTTTGTAAACACCACTTTTATCTATATAAAAAAATATGTAACAAAAAGAAAATATATATAGAAGGTAAGAGCTAACAAAATCTTTTCATGAAAATTTGACCTTTGGTTAACCTTCCAGCTCTCTGGAAACCTGATAAAAGCTAGCCTATAAAACTTGTTATTAGCATAGCATATGGCAGAAAGACCTCTGGTAAAGAATCGGCCTGCCAATGCAGGAGACGCAAGAGACACAGGTTCGTTCCCTGGTTGGGAAGATCCCCTGGAGGAGGAAATAGCAACGCACTGCAGTAGTCTTGCCTGGAGAGTCCCATGGACAGAGGAGCCTGGTGGGCTACAGTCCTACAGTCCCTTGCGGCACAGAGTCAGACACGACTAAAGCAACTCGGCACTGCACAGTATATATATACACACACATACATGCACACACGTGTATCTACATAGACTGATGGATCTCGTTTGTAATTCTATTTCAGCTACCATTGGGCCTCCAGAAAACATCCGGGTGACCCCAGAAGAAGGCTCCCTTATCATCAGGCTTTCTGCTCCCTTCGATGTCCCTGCCACCGAGGCCTATTTTGTGTATTGTGTCTACTACTGGGAGAAGGCAGGAGCTAAACAGGCAAGAGCATGTTCTTCTTTGTTTTTGATGTTCTTTTCTTTGGAGTTTCTGGGTAGCAAACGAAAGGCCAAGGAGGGGATTTCCCTGGCAGTCCAGTGCTTGAGACTCTGAGCTCCCATTGCAGTTGGTGGGTTCAACCCATGGTCGGGGAACTAAGATCCTACAAGCTGCTCTGCTCAGCCAAAAGGAAAATCAAATGGCCAAGGACACCAGGGTATCCCAGTGCACCCTTAGAGGACAAGACCCATCTGCAGGGCCCTCTCTGCCTCGTATCACACAGTCCCCGTGGTCTGAGTCTGGATTCAGCTGGTGCCCAGGGAGTCTTTGCCACACTCCAGCATTGGGAAGGTCTCATGGGCCTGTTTCTACTCATGGGCCTATTTTTACTCCTGCAGTCTGCAAGGTTAAGCTATGTGACATCTCTGATCTGAATGGTTTTCAAAGAAGGCAATGCGAATAGGTGAAAAGTCTCAGTGAAGGCGAGAAGAGGGCATGTTCCAAGGAGAAGGGCCAGTAGGTTGGAGAAGGCTGGGCACATCCGGGAACCGCACATGCCTGGATCCATCAGAAATGCGGGCCTGGGACTCCCCTGGTAGTCCAGTGGTTACGAATTCACCTTCCAATGCAGAGGACACGGGTTCAATCCCTGGTTGGGGAGCTAAGATTCCCACATGTCGCAGGGCAACCAAGCCCATGCACCGCAACAAAGACCCAGCACAGCCAAAATAAAAATAAATTAATTAATTAAAAAAAGAGAAATGGGGCCATGTGAGGGCCTTGGGCAGGGTAAGGTTGACAAAGGAGGGGTCAGAGCAAAGGGGCCTGGTGTCTGGGCCAGGGTCATCTCCAGTGTCTGATCATCCAAGCTGCATTTTTTTTCCTATTTTTTGGCCACACTGTATGACAGCAGTGGGGGTGGGGGGTGAGCCTTAGTTCCCCAGCCAGGGATCGAACCTGTGCCACCTGCCGTGGAAGCCCAGAGTCATAACCGCTAGACTGCCAGGGAGGTCCCTTCAAGCTACATTGAATGATGTTTCACTATGTGTGTGAACCTCCTGATTTCCTACGTTCAACATTACTCTAATTTTTATAAGAATTTTAAGAGCTGTATGTTTATCTGGAGCTTTCTTCGTGTCTGGCACTGGGCCGGGCACTTTGGATACATCCTTTCGTTTACCCTTTGCACCCATCAGTTTCACTGAGAGGGAGAGGGAGTGTAAGGACTGCCCGAGGCACGCGGAGGAGGCGCCTGGCTCCAGAGGGCCCGTGCTCTCAGTGCTGTGTCTCCCACGTTGCTGATGTTTGCACTTGCTCTGTTTCTTTATGAAAGTGAAAGTCGCTCAGTGTGTCCAGCTCTTTGCAACCCCATGGACTACACAGTCCATGGAATTCTCTAGGCCAGAATACTGGGGTGGGTAGCCTTTCCCTTCTCCAGGGGATCTTCCAAACCCAGGGGTCGAACCCAGGTCTTCTGCACTGCAGGCAGATTCATTACCAGCTGAACCTCGAGGGAAGCCCCTGTTTCTTTACAGTGAGTGTAAAAACACCAAGGAAGGCAAAACTCACTGAAGGGCAGACTCTCAGCAAATAGGGAAGAAAGAAATAATCGTTTCCCAAAATCTGAGTTCACAGTTCTGGTCAACTGGAACAGAGGAGGTCTGGAAGAATCTGGGAGGGATTCCCCTTTCAACCAGAGCATCTATGCTTTGGACTTCTGTGAGCAAAAGATTCTGCGGCTAAAGTGACTCTGAAAGCCACTGATATGGTCTCCATTCCAGCTGTGAGTCCAAATGTCAAGGGTCCCCAAACCCAACCCCTAGATTTGCTCCAAGGATCCTCGGGGACTCAGCGTCCAGTTGTACTTAAGGCTGTGACTTATTACAGAGAAAAGACACAGAACAGAGTCAACAAAGGGAAGAGACACAGGGGGCAGAGTCTGAAGGAGTCCAGGCAGAAGCTTCCAGGAGTCTTCCCCTCATCACACAGGCTACTCTCAATTCCCCCGACAACAAGAGTAACCGAGTATGTGAAATCGCATCTCCCAGAGAAGCTCCTGGGAGACTCAGTACCCAGGGCTCGTACTGGGGGCTGGTCACACAGGCACCCTCGACCCAGCAGAGCCACCAGGGCTCCTGACTCCCAGAGGTAGAGCAGGTGTTCAGCATCAGAAGCATCATTTATACATTAAAACAGCCTTATCACTTAGGGATCTGTGGGACGCTCCTCAAAGCCAAGTTCCCAGATGTCAGCCTTGGGTCAGCCTTGCAAACAAGACCTTTCTAAGGACAGGTCTCCTGCGTTCCTTACTGTCTCAGGCCTGAACGGTAGCTCTTCTCTGTAGTCTGTGATTCTTCTGGAATAGCCAACTGGCTGCTGAAATAAACTCAAAAAAGAATAGTGTTGGGACTCCCCTGGCGGTCCAGTGCTTAAGAATCTGCCTTCCAAGGCAGGGAACCTGAGCTCGATCCCAGGTCAGGGAACTAAGATCCCACATACTGAAGGGCAACTAAGCCTGTGTGCCACAAGGAAAGATCCCACGTGCTGCGGCTGAGACCCAACACAGCCAAATAAATAGATAATTTTTTTAAGAAAAGCATATTGTCCTTAAATTTACCTTTTTTAAAATAATTATTTCTTACTTAAAAAAAAATTTTGGCTGTGCCAGACAGCTTGCAGGAACTTAGTTCCTCGACCATGGATTGAACCCAGGCCATGAGAGTGAAAGCGCCAAGTCCTAAACCACTGGACTACCACAGAATTCCCTGAAATTGCCTTATGTGGTGTCATATTTTACTCCTTATGTGGAGTAAAAATTGTTTCTTTTCTGCCCTGGCAGTTATCATCGTTAAACAGGAGGGGAGAAAGTTTTGAATCATCTATAATCCTACTGTTCAAATATAGTATGACCGTTTGTATTTTTAAAAGTAAGATCATGTCCTATATACTGTTGAATGATCTGCCTTTTTTTTCAGTCAACATATATAATAAGCCACTTTATCTCCACACTCTGAAGCTGCCACCATTTCCAATGGTTGTAGCGTATTCTGTGTGTGTGTGTGTGTGTGTGTGTGTGTGTGTGTGTGTGTGTGCGCCCGCGCATGCGTGCTCAGTCATGTCCGACTCTTTGTGACCGCATGGACTGTAGCCTGGCAGGCTCCTCTGTCTATGGGATTTCCCGGGCCAGAATACCAGAGTGGGTTGCCATTTCCTTCTCCAGGGGATCTTCCCGACCCAGGGATCGAACCTGTGTCTCCTGCGTTCCTTATCACTAGCACCACCAGGGAAGCCCTAGTGTTTTCTACTGTATCTCCCAATATGAAAGCAGTCCTTTAGGAGAAATCCCGTATCCCCATAGTGTGTGGTGTCTTTTTCTCATTTCCCCATAGAATAGTGACAGTTTGTCCGGAATGAGAGAGGGGCCGTTGACCGAACATGTGGAGGTGACAAACCGGAGGGAGGTGTCACGGCAGGCGAGGGAGACAGGGGACAAGATCCTCTAAGAATCTGGGACCCAACTCTTCCCTGATGACATACATTTCTAAGACCGTGTTCACCAGAACTATAAAGGGAAGCAGCACAGTGAAGCGAAAACCAGAAGCAGATTCGGAACCCAAGGAACAGTATTTTCTAGAATGCCCTTTTTCCCTCTGTTCATCCACTGACTTGAAACTGTAGACGAGACTAACCATGAAATATACAATGTTCATTTCAAAGGAGAAAATTTCGTCCTGGAAATTGGGATTTGCTAAATTCCAGCTCTGGACCCTCCATTGCTGCAATGGGGCTTCAGATCTCACAGCCAGAAACACAGCTCTAATGCCATCAGCATGTTTCTCAACACTCCTCCCGTTTCCACACGTGAAATTTGTCGGCTGTAAGCGTTATATGTATAAAATTGGTATTCTGTCTCTTTAAAACCAGAATTGCCTTATTCTTTGGTTATTGTGTTCGATGTGAATTTGGGGAAACACTGGAGAAGACGGAAGGCCTTGACCATCCCTGTGCGGGTAATTTACATGTGCGGTTGTTGATGCTTGCTACGCAGGTGACACGCCCGTTCAGGAGTAACTTCATCACATTGAATGATTTAAAACCCTTAAGAGTATACTGTTTTCAAGTCAAGGCAGAACTGTTTTTGACCAAAGAAAACATCTCTCGACCTGGACATTTAAGCAACATATCTTGCTGTGAAACGGCAGCAGATGGTAATGTATGCTTTCCTAAGTGCTTTCTTTCTGAGCTGGAAACAGAACACTCCTAAAATAGTGCAATCAGGAGTTGCTTTTTCGGTGAAGGGTGGTGATGAGTGTAGGGAGATCCAGAGAGGACGGGCTAAGACAGCAATTCACAGTAGATACAACGAGGCTGTGCTGGAATCTCCAGAACAAGAACTGCCAGACGGGTAACACCTGCTTTGTTTTAGGATTGCCTTTGTTGTTCAGTCACTCAGTTGTGTCCAGCTCTTTGCAACCCCACGGACTGCAGCACGCCAGGCTTCCCTGTCCTTCACTATCTCCCAGAGTTTTCTCACACTCATGTCCATTGAGTCAGTGATGCCATCCAACCATCTCATCCTCTGTTTCCCCCTTCTCCTGCCCTCAATCTTTCCCAGCATCAGGGTCTTTTCCAGTGAGTCAGCTCTTCATATCAGGTGGCCAAAATATTGGAGCTTCAGCCTTAGTATCAGTCCTTCCAGTGAATATTCAGGACTGATTTCCTTTGGGATGGACTGGTTTGATCTCCTTGCAGTCCAAGGGACCCTCAAGAGTTCAATAAAGCATACAGGGCAGGGTGGAAGAGAGCAGTATCCATTCATTTCCCTGGGACGTCAAGTGTATTTATGCAGTGGTGGATGAGAAATTACCTGATGTGTGGGTCATCTTGTTGGTTTTTCGGTTGTCTCTCTAGCTTCTGTCAAGCTTCAACAAGACTTCCTGGCTGCCGGAACCACCTTTTTGGTGCTGTCAGTGGTGGTAGGGTCCTGTCTCTTCCTGGTTCTGAGATACAGAGGCCTGGTTAAACCCTGGTTCCACTCTCCGCCACGCGTTCCACCGCAGATAGAGGAGGTATGTACACGCCCACAGGGGTGACTGGTCAGGCTTTCTTGCCCCTAGTAAAACCTAAGAGTAGGACAGTGGACAAAGCCACAGACACAGAGGTCAGAGTTAAAAGTGCTGCTTGGTTACTTGTACACTCGTCTTCACAGCAGCATTACTCACCATAGCCGAAAGGCAGAAACACCCTGAATGTCTATTGACAGATGAATGGATAAATAAGACGTGGTGGGAATTCCCTGGCGGTCCAGTGGCTGGGACGTGGCACTTTCACTGCCACGGCCCTGGGGTTCAACCTGGTCAGGGAACTAAGATTCCTGCAAGCCTCATGATTCACCACCCCCGCCCCCACCAAAAAGATATGGTATATACATATGAACGGAATGTTAACCTTAAAAAAAAGAAGGGAGTTCTGAGACATGCTACGATAGAGGACCTTGAGGACATTACGATCAGGGAAATAAACTAGTTACAAAATGACAAATACTACATGATTGCACATACTCGAGCACTTAAGAGTACTCACATTCACAGAACCAGAATGTAGGATAGAGGTTGCCCGGGTCTGAAGGGAGGGAGGAAATGGGGAGTTGGTGTTTAACGGGGACAGTTTCAATTTTACTATGAAAAAAATGAAAAAAGTTCTAGAGACAGATGGTGCTCATGGTTGCCCAACAATCTAAATAGACTTCACACCACTGAACTGCATGCTTAAAAAGGGTCAGGACGGTAAATTTTATGTTATGTGTTTGTTGTTGTTCTTTAGTCACTCAATCGTGTCCAACTATTTGCAACCCCATGGATTGTAGCCCGCCAGACTCCTCTGTCCATGGGATTCTCCAGGCAAGAATACTGGAGAGGGTTGCCATTTCCTCCTCCAGGGCGTGTCTCCTGCATTGGCAGGTGGATTCTTTAAACTGAGCCACAAAGGAAGCCCCTATGTTATATGTACTTTTCCACAATTAAAAAAAGTGTTTTTTTTTTTTTTAATGGCACGAGGTTGGCCAAAAGATGGCCTAGTCTGGCCCATCCAGGAGATTGGCCGTGGTAGGTCCCACTGGAGACAACACATCGATCCTAGGCGTTTGGAGACTGCCCCCAGGGAGCCTGGCTGGAGCTCACGGACCAGTGGAGGCTGCAGTCAAGAGCATGAGCTTTGGGTTAGACAGTGTGCACGCAGGAGGATTCTAGAGTAAACACACCCAGAGCCATGAGCTCAAAGCCTTGCATGCCTAGCGCACAGGCCATGTTACTTTAAAGAATTTAAGAAAGAAAAGTGGAATGGGTGGGCCTTGTTGTTCAGTTGCTTAGTCACGTCCAACCCTTTGCGGCCCCGTGAACCACAGCACACCAGGCTTCCCTGTCCTTCACCATCTCCCAGAGTTTGCTCAAACTCATTCCATTGAGTCTGTGATGCCATCCAACCAGCTTATCCTCTTACCCTCAGTCTTTCCCAGCATCAGGGTCTTTTTGCAACAAGTTGACTGTTTGCATCAGGTGGTCAAAGTATTGGAGCTTCAGCTTCAGCACCAGTCCTTCCAACTTCCAATGTATATTCAGGGTTGATTTCCTTTAGGATTGACTGGTTTGATCTCCTTGCTGTCCAAGGGATTCTTAAAAGTTTTATCCAACACTCCACTTTGAAAGCATCAACTCTTTGGTGCTCAGCCTTCTTCATAGTCTAGCGGGTCTTACAGATAGTCTTGTTTTCCTGCCCAGCCACACCGCAGCCCCCCTCCCCAAGGCTCAGTGAGGCAGCCAGGTTCTCTGAGGACAGAGCCATTGGGACATTCTTGGGATCAGAAGCTCGCTGATAGAAGAATACTTAAAACTGTTTGCCTCTGGAGGTTTATCATTCTTCAGTAAAATCAGAATAAAAGTACTAGAAACAGAATCTCATGTTGTTGTATCTCGTCTATAAAGACAAAGTCTAGAAAGAGCTGTAGTCACTTGTTTTCCTTCATATGTCATGAGCTGTTTAAGGGACACAGACATTATGAGAAATACACATTGAACTCCCTACTGGGACCTGCATACAGATGCTGTAGGAGTCTGCTTCTATGAAGACTCTAAGTAGAATAACAGTCAAACTCATAGAAAAGCAGAGAGTAACACAGTGGTTAACAGGGGTGAGGGGAGAGGGGAGTGGGGCGTTGCTTTCAAATGGTAGGAAGTTTCAGTTATGCAAGATGAATAAGTTCTGGTTTCTGCTGTGCAAGATTGTGCTATAATTAGTACTGTGTTGTGCCCTTAAAGGGGCTTCCCAGGTGGTTAAGATTCCACCTACTAATGCTGGAGGCACAGGAGACTTGGGTTCAATCCCTGGGTTGGGAAGGTCCCCCGGAGAAGGGAATGGCAACCCACTCCAGTATTCTTACCTGGGAAATCCCACGAACAGAGGAGCGTGGCAGGCTACAGCCCATGGGGTTGCAAAGTGTTGGACATGACTGAGTGACTGAGCACACACATGCACTTCAAAATGTGTTAAGAGAGTAGAACTCAAGTTAGGTGTTCTTACCACAAAATTACAATAACGGCAACAACAACAGCAACCGATTTTCCTGGTTAATACTGTCACAACAGAACAGCTGTCACCTCGGAGTTTTACTTGCATTAATAATCTCCGTCTCGGGACTCCCCTGGTGGTCCAGTGGTTAGGACTCTGCACTTGCAGGGAGCGCAGGTTCAGTGCCTGATCAGGGAACTAAGATCCTGCATGCCGTGTGATGAAGCCAAAACACTAAAAAACAAAACCAAAAAAAACCAAAAAACTCTGTCTCTCAGTAGAACTAGCAGCCGGGCCCCAGTAAGTGAGTTTACTGCTACTTGTTTCTTTGGGGCTTGAACCTAAAACACAGAGCCTTTCGATTTGCTTTCCTGGGAAAGTGTGAAAAGTCTGTATCAAAGGTCACTGAAGTTTCATGAGAAAATGACTCATGTTTCACTTGTATTTTTGAGGTTTCGCAAGTGCACGTGACATGCTGCTGCTCCTCTGCTCACCAGCCAGCGCTAAGCTGACTGCATTTCAGTATCTTTCAGCATTTCCAAGAGCCATGCGGTTGGTTCTTGGTAACTTGGTTGTGGTGGTCGTCATTGTTCAGTCGCTCATTCATGTCTGACTTCCCTGCGACCCCCATGGACTGTAGCCCGCTGGGCTCCTCTGTCCATGGGATTTCTCAGGCAAGAATACCGGAGTGGGATGCCATGCCCTCCTGCAGGGAATCTTCCTGACCCAGGGATCAAACCTGCGTCTCCTGCTTTGGCAGGCAGATTCTTTACCACTGAGCCACCTGGAAAGCCCTTTGTAACTTGGTAATGATGTCTAAGCCCAAAGCAGAGGCAGGAGAGACACAGCACATTAAGGGTGTGGATCAGCATTTCAAATCAAGGACCTGCACTTTCTCATTCGCCCATGGCTGCCCGCTGCAGATCCTCCGCACCCATGTGTGTGTTATATAAAGCAGAAACACCTAGTGGGTGGGGTAGCTGAGAAAAAAATGCCCATGAACTTTCCCTCTTCACCCTTACCTTGTAGGTGACCAGGAGGCTTCATTTCCTCCTTTCCTGAAAAGTTAGAATTCCGAGACATTCCAGGTGAATAGCCCACAAGCCCTCATCCAGCCAGTGCATCAAGTCAGAACTTCATTTCTCGAGTTACACACCTTACACACTTTCAGAGTATCCCCTTGGTTGGCCCTTGGATTCGTGTGCAAGCTATTGAGATGAGGGGTGGGGAGGGGTTTTCAGGATTTTTGAAGCTGTTTCATTGGTGGACAGAAGTGGAAGTTACACCAAAATGATATAGGATTATGCCAACTCAAACTAAAGTCAAAAGGTCTTATATCTGGAACTTACAGACTAATTATGGTGATGGTTTTCAATTTTTCAAGTATTTAAAGGATCCGGCTCAGCCCATCTTAGACGCCCTGGACAAGGACAGCTCGCCAAAGGATGACACTTGGGACTCCGTGTCGGTCGTGACGTTTCCAGAGAATGAGCAAGAAGGGAGTCCCCAAAGCACTTTGAACCAAAGTGCTGGTCCAAGCCACCAGCCCACGGAAGGAGTTCTCTGTGCCAAGGAAGCTGCGACATGCCTGTCAGGACTGGATGGAGCCACTTGATCCTTAGTCTCATCACAAAAAGACCTTGGGGGTGCCTGGGAAGAAGTCAGTTGTGGGAGAGACAAACATTTTTTTTAACTAGTGAAAGTCGTTCAGTCGTGTCCGACTTTGCGACCCCAGGGACTGTATAGTCCATGGAATTCTCCAGGCCAGAGTCCTGGAGTGGGTAGCCTTTCCCTTCTCCAGGGGATCTTCCAAACCCAGGGATGGAACCAGGATCTCCTGCATTGCATGCAGATTCTTTACCAGCTGAGCCACGAGACCTAAATCCTGCAAGTTTCTAGACTGATTCTGCATACCAAAAAAAAAAAGTTTTTGCTTAAACACTAAAAAGGCATGTAATCATTTGTTAGCAAACAGGCTGTGACACCCTTGTGATATTTCGGACATTGTTGCCTGGCCTGGGTGGTCAGGAGACGGGGTCCTTTCCTTGGTTCTGGCAAGGCCTCGGGCCCTTTGGGCAGGTCACGGAACCTGTCCCAGCCTCTCCTGTCAAAGGACACTCAGTGGCCCTTGACACCCATCTCCTGGCTTAAAATGTGATTAATCCCATGAATAATCTTCTAGTAATTTAAGGGCCTTTTTTTTTTCCAAACTAGAAATAAAAGACTGTTTCACTAACTTTTTATCAGCCTGTGTAGGGACATGTCTGGTGACCCAGTGGCTAAGACTTCATGCTTCCGGTGCTGGAGATGGCGGGTTTGACCCCTGGTCGGGGAACTAAGACCCCACATTGCTGCACAGTGTGGCCAAAAACTGTAAAGAAATCAATAGACATTTGAAAGTCTGTGTGAAGGTTTCCTCTCCACCTTCTTTATTTTAGCCTCTTTTCTGCAAAGTTTCAGCTTTTTGCTATGACGCTATCTATGATGCCCAGCAGACTCACCCAGAGGCCACGCAGCAAGAACTTCTGACTTGTGTCACTGGACTGCTTGAAAAGTTAGGCAGGGGGTTTAGAAGCTGCATCAGCACTGCATTCAAATGTGATGTGTCGCATACGTCGAGCAAGGCGTGTAAAGGGAACGAGCTTGTGGCCAACAGTGTATCCGCTGGGCTGCTGGTCTTCTCATGGGGCAAGTATTGATGGGCTAAAAATCCATTTATCTGATTCCTGAGGCTTAGGAAATGGATGCGTCGCTTCACGGCTCCCCTCCAACACACATAGAAAGTGACATGTTGCCGTAAGTTCTGCTTCAGAAAGAAGCCCCCACGGGCAGCCTCACCTTGACAATGGGAAGTAGAAATGCTGACGGTAGGTCCATGAAGTACCTAGGACTGGTTGATGGAACCACCTGCTGTCTCAGGTGGGCCCTGTACCTCTGGTGAGGAATTGGCCCTTGGGCTGACTTTCTAACCAGTCGTGACCCCTGCCATCCAGGGTGACAAGAGAGGAAAGGACACCCACCCACAGCTGCCCCCCACCCACCCACCCCAGAGGAGTCCCCTTATGAGATGTCTGTGTTATCAATCAGGTTCACCTTGAGTTGGGACAGGGTTGGAAAAAGAGTTGTCATTCAGTTGCTCAATCGTGTCCAACTCTGCGACATGGACTGTAGCACACCAAGCTTCCCTGTCCATCACCAACTCCCAGAGTTAGTAGAGGGCAATTGTAAAGACCACCCTCAAACCATTTAGGAAATTGAGGATTTGAGCGCTTCCTCTGCTGGGCCATACGATGCAGCTGGTTGAGGTGGGGAGGATGTGTGTACAGCAGGAAGAAAACCAGCTAAAAGTGAGTCCAGCAGGAAGGGGGACAGATACGCTGTTAGGAATAAGCGCTCTGTGCCACCCTCCATAAAAGGAGGTGCCAGCTGATCAGGGGCAGGCAGGCTGGTTATGGGGACCAGATTCTGATGAGGCTGTACTGGATTCAGGGCAGAGACAGTCCAGTGTCCTGGGGCAGACTGGGTGGGGTTCAGGCCCGGAAAGGCCCTTCTTAGTTGAAGGCGGCAGCTTCAGCAAGTGACAGAGTTCAAGTGCAGGGCCGGCACTCTGACCAGGTGCCTCTCAGGGGCCAGGCTCGTGTAGGGGAGGGGCTACACTGGGTTCCAACTGGGTTCACTGAGGGCCTCTCGGGGCCTCCCCATCCTTCCTCAGTAAGCGTGGGGCTGGCCTGTTATGCAGAAGGAGAGGACAGAAATTATTTAAGACACTCCTTCCCCGGCAGCTCAGACAGTAAAGAATCTGCCTGCAGTGCAGGAGACCCGGGGTTCGATCCCTGGGTCGGGAAGATCCCCTGGAGAAGGGCATGGCAACCCACTCCAGTCTTCTTGCCGGGAGAATCCCATGGACAGAGGAGCCTAATGGACTAGTCCATGGGGTCACAAAGGGTCAGACACAACTGAGCAACTGAGCACGCATGCACGCATGTCCATAGTGAAAGTGAAAGTGCACGTTGCTTAGTTGTGTCAGACTCTGCGTGCGACCCTGTGGACTATACAGTCCGTGGAATTCTCCAGGCCAGAATACTGGAGTGGGTAGCCTTTCTCTTCTCCAGGGGATCTTCCCAACCCAGGTCTCCCACATGGCAGGCAGATTCTTTACCAGCTGCGCCACCAGGCAAGCCAATAAGTAAACTGTTATTGAGACCCAGTGACGCTCATTCAATTTATGTATAACCTGTGGCTGCTTTTGTGCTGCAAGGTGGAACTGAATCATTGCAAGAGCTTGTTTTCCTGCGAAGCCTAAAATAGTCACCACCTGAACCCTTACAGAAAGAGTCTGATGAACTCTGATCTGTACAATGAAGTGTATGTTGTATAGGAGAAAACAGACTTACTCCCATTATTTAGGTTTATACAGTTACAGAAGGTCCCTACAAGACCCCACCCCATTTAATGCTGAGACTGTTTAATTCAAAGGTCATATATTACATGGGAGGAGGGGTATTTGAGGCTTGCCTGTATTCTATAAAGTACATTATGGAATATGTACTAGGAAAGGCTGGAGGTCATTTAGGTGTAGGCAAATCAATGGAGAAACATAGGCCCTAGATCAATGCTAGGTCACCCAGAGATGATGGGAGAGTTGGATCAAGGCCACTGCTAACTCATACATGACTGCTATGTGCATTAGATAAAGACCCTGTCCTTTAAGATCCTTTGTTTTGTGCGGAGTTTTAAGTAAACATAGGATGTTCTGGGCCTTCATTGTGAATAGCGCCCCTGGGGGTCCCGCAGTGCTCAGCATGCAGATTGCAGACGGGGTTGGGGGGTAGGGGGATGTGGGGGGGGGTTGGGGAGGTGAGGGGGGGTTGGGGGGTGAGGGGTGGGGTACACCTCAGGGCCATGGGAGAGGAAGCAGCCCCTCTTGCTCTGGGTGGTACCAAGGCCATCAGGATGAGGAGCTGATGGACATGAGGGTGCAGAGGGGAGAACCCCAGGTGGGATGTGGGGATGAAGGACGGGCAGAGAAGGGAGACTTTGTCCACACCCATAGGTCACCTGCTGATGTTCGTTCACTCACTGCAAAAACCACAGCTGCCCTCTCACTCAGAAACTGCCAATGTGGAGAACGGCTCAGGTCCTAGCCTGTGCTCAGGGCGTCGGCCTTTGTTGACTTCTATTTCATTCACCATCATTTATCTCAGTCCATAGGATGTTTAAAAGTCTGCATAGCCACTAAGTTACACTGCTTTCGGCTACCGGAAAACAACTGTGTATCCCCAAGGGGCTCCAAGGCTCTCCAGAATAAAGGTGTTTTATGCCAGAAGCCTGTGTTTTAGGCAAGAACCTCCTAAACCATCCCTACTGTTTGGTGACAGTGCGAATCCACACAGGCATCTTCCCGTGGAGCAGTCAGGCCTCCGGCTCCTCGGTGTGCCCACAGGCCCTCTGAAGAAGCTACAGCCCTCTGATGGGAACATGGTGGAAATCACCTCACCCTCCTTGCTTCCAGTCTCTGGTGACTGAGGATTGCCAGCTGCATCAGGAGGGCGCCGACCCACAGGTCCAGGAGGATACCTGGGGCAGCACCCAACCGGTGGAGGGAGCTGGTCGGTGCTGCTCACAGGCGCTCTAGGAAGACTGAGAAGGATGCTGCCCAAAATCTCATCCTGCTAACAGAATACAGGCAGGAGGGGCTTCTCTGGGCCCTCCCCCATTTATTAAAAAAAAGGGGGTGAGGTAGACCCCCAGGGTTTCTTTACAAAGATATATCTAGTTGAAACCTAAATGCCCACTGACAGAGGAATGGATAAAGAAGATGTGGTGTGTATATACACACAGTGGAACATTCAGTTCAGTTCAGTCGCTCATTCGTATCCAACTCTCTGAGACCCCATGGACTGTAACACGCCAGGTCTCCCTGTCCATCACCAACTCCCGGAGTTTACTCAAACTCATGTCCATTGAGTCAGTGATGCCATCTAACCATCTCATCCTCTGTTGTCCCCTTCTCCTCCTGCCTTCAGTCTTTCCCAGCATCAGGGTCTTTTCCAATCAGTCAGTTCTTCTCATCAGGTGGCCAAAGTATTGGAGTTTCAGCTTCAGCATTGGTCCTTCCAATGAATATTCAGGACTGATTTCCTTTAGGATGGACTGGTTGGGTCTCCTTGCAGTCCAAGGGACTCTCAGGAGTCTTCTCCAACACCACACTTGAGCATCGAATCTTTGGTGCTCAGCTTTCTTTATAGTCCAACTCTCACACCCATACATGACTACTGGAAAAACCATAGCTTTGACTAGACGGACCTTTGTGAGCAAAGTAGTCTCTGCTTTTTAATATGCTGTCTAGGTTGGTCATAGCTTTTCTTCCAAGGAGCAAATGTCTTTTAATTTCATGGCTGCAGTCATCATCTGCAGTGATTTTGGAGCCCCCCAAAATACAGTATCTCACTGTTCCCATTGTTTCCCCATCTATTTGCCATGAAGTGATGGGACTGGATGCTATGATCTTAGTTTTCTGAATGTTGAGTTTTAAGCCAACTTTTTCAGTCTCCTCTTTCATTTTCATCAAGAGGCTCTTTAGTTCTCCGCTTTCTGCCATAAGGGTGGTGTCATCTGCATATCTTGATATTTTTCTTGGCAATCTTGATTCCAGCTTTTGCTTCATCCAGCTGGCATTTCATGTGATGTACTCTGAATATAAGTTAAATAAGCATTGTTTAATAAGCAGTTAAGCAATATGCAGCTTTGACATACTCCTTTCTGTTTGGAACCAGTCTGTTTTTCCATGTCCAGTTCTAAGTGTTGCTTCTTGACCTGCATACAGATTTCTCAGGAGGCAGGTCAGGTGGTCTGGTATTCCTATCTCTTTCAGAATTTTCCACAGTTTGTTGTGATCCACACAGTCAAACGCTTTTGGCGTAGTCAATAAAGCAGAAGTAGATGTTTTTCGGGAACTCTTACTTTTTCGATGATCCAGCGGATGTTGGCAATTTGATCTCTGGTTCCTCTGCCTTTTCTAAAGCCAGCTTGAACATCTGGAAGTTCATGGTTCATGTACTGTTGAAGCCTGGCTTGGAGAATTTTGAGCATTAGTTTGCTAGTGTGTGAGATGAGTGCAATTGTGCAGTAGTTTGGATTTTTTTTTGGCATTGCCTTTCTTTGGGATTGGAATGAAAACTGACCTTTTCCAGTCCTGTGGCCACTGCGGCGTTTTCCAACTTTGCTGGCATATTGAGTGCAGCACTTTCACAGCACCATCCTTTAGGATTTGAAATAGCTCAGTTGGAAATCCATCACCTCCACTAACTTTGTAGTGATGCTTCTGAAGGCCCATTTGACTTCATATTCCAGGATGTCTGGCTGTATGTGAATGACCATACCATCATTAAGACCTTTTTTGTATAGTTCTTCTGTGTATTCTTGCCACCTCTTCTTATTATCTTCTGCCTCTGTTAGGTCCATACCATTTCTATTCTTTATCAAGCCCATCTTTGCATGAAATGTTCCCTTGGTATCTGTAATTTTCTTGAAGTGATCTCTAGTCTTTCCCATTCTGTTGTTTTCCTCTATTTCTTTGCACTGTTCACTTAAGAAGACTTTCTAATGTGTCCTTGCTATTCTCTGGAACTCTGCATTCCTATGGATAGATCTTTCCTTTTCTTCTTTGCCTTTCACTTCTCTTCTCAGCTATTTGTAAGGCCTCTTCAGAGAACCATTTTGCCTTTTTGCATTTCTTTTTCTTGGGGATGATTTTGATCACTGCCTCCTGTACAGTGTTATGAACCTCCACCCATAGTTCTTCAGGCAGTCTATCAGATCTAATCCCTGAATCTATTTGTCACTTCTACTGTGTAAATCATAAGGGATTTGATTTAGGTCATACCTGAACAGTCTAGTGGTTTTCCCTACTTACTTCAATTTAAATCTGAATTTGGCAATAAGGAGTTCATGATCTGAGCCACAGTTAGCTTCTGGTCTTGTTTTTGCTGACTGTATAGAGCTTCTCCTTCTTTGGTTGCAAAGAATATGATCAATCTGATTTTGGTATTGACCATCTGGTGATGACAATGTGTGGAGTCTTTTCTTGTGTTGTTGGAAGAGGGTGTTTGCTATGACCAGTGTGTTCTCCTGGAAAAACTGTTAGCCTTTGCCCTGCTTCGTTTTGTACTCCAAGGCCAAATTTGCCTGTTACTCCAGGTATCTCTTGACTTCCTACTTTTGCATTCCAGTCCCCTGTGATGAAAAGGACATTTTTTGGGGGTGTTAGTTCTAGAAGGTCTTGTAGGTCTTCATAGAACTGTTCAATTTCAGCTTCTTCAGCTTTACTGGTTGGGGCATAGACTTGGATTACTGTGATATTGAATGGTTTGCCTTGGAAACGAACAGAGATCATTCTGTCGATTTTGAGATTGCATCCAAGTACTGCATTTCTGACTCTTTTGTTGACTATGATGGCTACTCCATTTCTTCTAAGGGATTCTTGCCCAGTGGAATATTACTCAGCTGTTAAAAAGAATGAAATAAGGCCATTTGCAGCAACATAGATTGATCTAGAGAGTCTCATATTGAGTGAAGTTAAATCAGGGAGAGAGAAATGTAATATGACATCCTTTATATGTGGAATCTACAAAGAAATGATACAAATGAATTTACTTAAGAAACAGAAAGAGACTCACGGAAAACAAACTCATGGTTACCAGGGGGATAAGGGATAGTTAAAGACTTTGGGAAGGTTATGTACACACTGCTATATTTAAAATGGACAACCAACAAGGATCTATTATATAGCACATGGAACTCTGCTCAATCTTATGTGCCAGCCTGGATGGGAGGGTGGTTTGGGGGAGAATGGATACATGCATATGTATGATGCAATCCCTTCACTGTTCACAACATTGTCAATCAGCTACACCCCAATACAAAATGTTTTTGGTGTTTAAAAAAATAGAAAACATAATCACTTGCAAAATATATTAACTAGTGAAATTAATATAATCAATTAAAGTAATTATATTACACTTTAATTAATTAGTGATGTGAATTAATAATTTATAACGAACATGAATTAGACTGCTTCCCTGGTGGCTCAGATGGTAAAGAATCTGCCTGCAATGCTGGAGATCTGAGTTCAATCCCTGGGTTGGGAAGATCCCCTGGAGGAGGGCATGGCAACCCACTCCAGGATTCTTGCCTGGAGAATCCCCATGTACAGAAGAGCCTGGTGGGCTACAGCCCATGGGGTTGCAAAGAGTTGGACACAACTGAGCAACTAAGCGCACACACACACATAAATTAGGCTTACTTCATTTTTGCATTCAGGTGAATAGAACTATTTGATTTCATATCCCTGAGGATAAGTGTCCTGTTTGTAGTTGAGAGCAAGAGCGAAAACCTAGGACCTCCAAGAGCTGATGAGCCCAGATAGGACTCTGAGTCCTTGCCAACAGGCAAGTAAAGGGCCCAGCGTAAAATTTAATTCATCAATTAAATTGACGTGCTTCTTGACTAACTCCTTTCTGAAGTGTTGCTGTGAACCTCAGTATGACTGTGTGTAACTCTGGGTACCCAAACCCTTCTCAAGTGGCTAGCCCCACGCTACAAGTGAAAGATGAACACAGCACCAACAGTCTTAGCCATGTGTACATCTGCATAGACTGTGCACTGCACGACCCCAGTGGTGCCCTGTATATACACAGAATACAAAGTATTTGGTTCCTTTGAGACTTAGAACTTCTTCTTGAAAAACTGTCAAAATTAATAGTGAGTTTCCATGCTAACATGCAAAATCAGATTTAAAACATATTACACACCCAAAAGCCATTAGTAGACTTTAGACAGTAATGTGAATTTCTTCTTTTTACTCCTATGTTTTCCAGCCATTTTCTGGAGAATATTCCTTTTTATAATGAAATAATATCAGGAATTTTTTATAAAATGAAAGCTCAGTGCTCTGGCGCAAGAGACACCAGGATGGTAGAGACTGAAAACAGGCAGATTTCAGGGTGAGGTTAAATCCTCTCTCCCTGCTGCACCTGGGTTTTTCTTCAACCAGACAAGAACCACTTATAAAGATTGTAACTTGTTAGACACAAATTATTTATCTCCTCCACATATCACAGGGTCACTTTAGTTCAAGTCTACACAATGCTGTTAGTAAAAAGTACACTGAATTTGTTCTATTTGACTTAATCAGTCTCCCCTCCCACAAAGTACTTTTAAAATTATAAAGGAGAAAAATAGCTTCTTTACGGTAGAGATACCTGGTAGACCCCACCTTGAGCAGGCAAGCAAAGTTAAAAACACCAGGACGGGGACAGATGTATGCTTGCTTTGATGTCATGAAAATGTAACATCTATGTTATTCCTGCCAAAACTGCATAACCTGAATTTAATCACAACGGAACATCAGACAAACCAAAATTGAGGGGCATTCTACACAACAGTTGGTCTGCATTCTTCAAAAATACCTCGTCATGGACTTCCCTGGTGGTCCAGTGGTTAAGAATGCTGCAGGGAACACAGGTGCAGTCCCTGGTCTGGGAAGATCCCACATGCCTGGGGGCAACTCAGCTGATGCACTCAACTACTGAAGCCCGCACGCCGTTGCTTCACAACAGGAGAACCCACAGCAATAAGAAGTCCGGGCACTGCAAATAGAGAGGAGCCCCTGCTTGCAGCAACTAGAGAAAGACCTAGCACAGCCAAAAACAGTGAATAAATAATTTTACAAAATAATAGCCATTATAGTCTTTCAGTGATATGAGCGGTTATACACATGGGATAAAATAATACTGGGCCATTGTAAATGGAGGTGAAGTCACCATTTCATCTCCATGGTCTAGACACTGCAAAAAACAAAAACCAAAAACCTAGTCATGAATGACAAAGGCTGAAGTTGTCCCAAGTTAATAGCCACTAAAGGGGGCTTCCCTGTGGCTCAGCTGGTAAAGAATCTGACCTGATTCTTTATCAATGAAGGAGACCTGATCCCTGGGTTGGGAAGATCCCCTGGAAAAGGAAATGGTGACCCACTCCAGTATTCGTGCCTGGAGAGTCCCCATGGACAGAGGAGCCTGGCAGGCTATGGGGTCGCCATGGGGACCCGCCCACGGGGTCGCAAAGAATTGGACATGACTGAGCAACTAAGCACAGCACAGCAAAAGGGGGCTTCCCTGGTGGCTCATGGTAACGAATCCGCCTACATATGCGGTAGACACGGATTCAATCCCTGATCTGGGATCCTACATGCCGTGGAACAACTAAGCCCAAGAGCCACAGCTACTGAGCCGGTACTCTAGACGCCGTGCTCCACGATGAGAAGCCACCGAAATGAGAAGCCGGTGTGCCGCAACTAGAGAGCAGCCCTTGCTCTCCGCAACTAGAGAAAACCCGCGCAGCAACGAAGACCTAGTACGGCCAAAAGTAAATAAATAAAATTATTTTTTAAAAAAGAGCCACTAAAGGGCCATGACAACTAAATGCAATGCGTGATCACAGACTGGATTCTGGACCGGAAAAAAACCTTATTTTTCTTTACTATAAAGCATACGAGTGGGGCACTTGACAAAATTCAAATGAAGTGCTTAGTGCTCTATCAATGGTAACTTCCTGATTTTGGTATTGTAGAACAGTTGTGATTTGCAGAAATACACCGAAGTATTCATGAGTAAAGAGGCATCTTGTCTGCAGCATACTGTCAAATGTCTCAGGAAAAAAAAGACTAAAGCGATTGTGGTAAAATGTTACCATCTGGGGAAGCTAGAATTCTCTGAGTTATTTTTGCAACTTTCCTGTAAGTCTGAAGCTATTTCAAAATAAGTCAGTCAATCTCTACACTCCTAACTTTCGTTAACAGAAGTAAATACACTTTGCCTCATACTGAATCCCTCTTGTCACCTGGATAAGGTGCTCCCATGTCAAAGATTTGCTGATCTCTGCACTGGCATAATCCACAGGGTTCCAGAAGGCTTGCCTTGCTACTCTTGTAGAAATTTAAAATATCCTATTTTCTGCAGCTTAAACAATTGAAGAGGGGGCTTCCATGGTTGGACAGTGGTTAAGGATCTGCCTGGCAATGCAGGAGACACAGCTTCGATCCCTGGACCAGGGATCCCACATGCCACAGGGCAACTAACTACTGATCCCGCACTCTAGAGCCCAGGAACCGCAACTACAGAACCCACATGCAGGAACGACGGAAGGCCTCACGCCCTAGAGCCTGTGCTCGTCAACCAGCAAAGCCACCATAAAAACCCCATTCACGGCAATTAGACGGTAGCGCCTGCTCTCTGAAGGCACCAACCAAGACCCAGTGCAGCCTATATATATATATATATATATATAAGAATTGGAGAGGCATATACTATCATCTAAAACCCTATATAAAATGACTAAACCTGTGTTAAATCTACTACGAGAAAGAAAAAAAACCACTGGCAGGCTCAAAAAAACAAACGTCTCCAGACTCTTTTTTTTTCTGACTTTAAATTATATATCTTTATAAATTTTTTATTTTTAAATTTTAATTGGAGGCTAATTACAATATTGTAGTGGTTTTTGCCATACATTAACATGAATCAGCCACGGGTATACATGTGTCCCCCATCCTGAACCTTCCTCCCACCTCCCTCCCCATCCCATCCCTCAGGGTCATCCCAGTTTACCAGCCCTGAGCACCCTGTCTCATGCATCAAACCTGGACTGGTGATCTATTTCACATATGGTAATGTACATGTTTCAGTGCTATTCTCTCAAATCATCCCACCCTCGCCTTCTCCCACAGAGTCCAACAGTCTGTTCTTTACATCTGTGTCTCGTTTGCTGTCTTAAGATGGCACGCCACCTTGTGACCAAAGGCTAAAAAGCCATCAAATGACAAAGGAAAAACGCCTTCAGGCAGAGCCACCAGGGAAAGAAGGACCCAGCTTTATTTATCATTTACTGTTTCCAGGCACCACGAGGCATTTCCTTCTGTCAATTCTCAAACAGCGTGGGGCTCACACAGCTAGTAAGTGGCAGTGGCAGAATTAGGGAAAAGTAAAGCAATCTAAACCCCGTCCATTGATCACGGCCTTGTGGTGAAGGGGCTTGCGTAACTCAGTGAAGCTAAGAGCCACGCCGTGCAGGGCCACCCAAGACATGGGATACATGTGTATGTACATCTGAGTCCCTTCATTGTTCACCTAAAACTATAACAACATTGTTAATCAGCTATACCCCAATGCAAAATGTTTTTGGTGTTAATAAACATAAAAAAAAAAAAAAAAAAAGGTGGGTCATAGTGGAGAGTAATGACAAAACACGGTCCACTGGAGGATGGAATGCCAAACCACTCCAGTATTCTTATCCAGAGAACCCCATGGGCAGTGTGAAAAGGCAAAAAGATATGACACTGGAAGATGAGCCGCTCAGGTCAGAAGGTGTCCAATATGCTACTGGGGAAGTGCGTACTCAGTCACTCAGTCGTGTCCAACTCTTTGGGACCCCACAGACTGATGCTTATGCTGAAACTCCAATACTGTGGCCACTTGATGCAAAGAACTGACTCATTTGAAAAGACCCTGATGCTGGGAAAGATTGAAGGCGGGAGGAGAAGGGGACGACAGAGGATGAGATGGTTGGATGGCATCACTGACTCAACAGACATGAGTCTGAGTAAACTCTGGGAGTTGGTGATGGACAGGGAGGCCTGGCACGCTGCAGTCCATGGAGTTGCAAAGAGCTGGACGCCACTGAGCAACTGAACTGAACTGCGACTGTGGCCTGCCAGGCTACCCTGTCCATGTGACTATCCAGTAAGAATACAGAGTGGGTTGCTATTTGCTTCTCCAGGGATCTTCCAGACCCAGGGATTGAACCTGAGTCTCCTGCATTGGCAGGCAGATTCTTTACCACTAAGCTACCAGGGCAGCCCATAGAATTGATAGTTCATTCCTAAAAAATACAGGACACATTTTATAAAAAGCTCTAAGAAAGGAACTTTACAGGAAAAAAAAAATTTTAACCTAGTTCAACCAAAGGTCTTCCAAGCTTCTTTGACCACTGTACATCTTTTCCTAAAGAAATGCCAAGGTTCTAGGGCAGTTCAGAAATGCTGGCTGAGGAGAGGACTTCGCACTCAGGAACAAAGGGCCTGAGCCGTGACTCCCATCCGTGGGCAAGTCCCTTCACCTCTCCAATAAAAGTTCCTACCTCCAATTGTGAGGGTGAAATGAGACCATACACAGGGCATAGAAGGTTCTTCACAAATGCTAGCAGGGAAAAAAATGCGTGAGTTAGAAGCTTCCTTCAGGCGTAAGGTATAGTGTTGCTTTGCGCTCAAGGCTGTGAATCAACTACATTTAAACAAGGTGTTTTTAAGTAGAAACACACATGAAGCAAGGTTATGTATTGATGGCTGAGGAAAATGTTGTGGCCAAAAGCTCACCTAACCCAGCATTTCCATCAGAAGCAAAGATTCAGAACTCACTAATTTGGTCTTGGGGAGGCTCTACAGATTCTACAGCAAAGGAGAACTGACTGGGGCTTTCCTGGTGGCTCAGTGGTAAAGAATCTGCCTGCCAATGCAGGAGACACGGCTTTGATCCCTGACCGGGGAAGATGCCACATGCCACAGGGCAACAAAGCTCCAGTGCCACAACCACTGAGCCTGTGCTCTAGAGCCTGGGAGCCGCAGCTACTGAGTCCACGTGCCTCGAGCCCCTGCTCTGCAATGAGCAGCCCATACACTGCAACCAGAGAGGGGCCCTCGCTGGCTGCAACTAGAAAAAGCCCGCACAGCAGCCAAGACCCAGCACAGCCCAAAGTAAGTAAATAAAAATTATTTTTAAAGCAAGACAATTGACTGGATTTGGAAAGCTTGAAAGTTTAAAGCATGCGGGAAGGAAAAAGAAGAGGTGGAGAGATATTTTGGGTTTGGTCCAAATGAAATTGAGAGCAGGGGAAGAACAGAAAAGTTCACTGTCTTTAGGTATGAAGGAACCAGGATGGATACATAGTTCATTTTAAATAAAATGCAACCATAATAAAGGCTATTTACAGGCAAATGGGGGTGGACTGTGAAAACAAAGATGGCATCACAATTTCCTTAAAAAAGAACTGTTCTGGGATTAAATGAGCATGTTCTGATTTTCCTCAGTAATTTTTCAGAAAAGCATTCAACCTATCCATCATGTTAGGCTACTCCTTTGTTTTCAAAGAAATAAGAAAAACAATCAACAAAGGGACTAAAATAATAATTTCTACTTCAATCCTCCCAGTTTGAATAGATGATACAGTGAAGAGAGTGCTCTGAAATAAGAGCACAGGCTGTTAAAATCAAATGTGACTGTTAGAGAGGGATAAAATTAGCATCAGATGTTTATCCCTCAGGATTTATTAGGGTGTATTTGAGATGAAACTGTCTAACAGTAGCCCGTCATTTTTATAAACTTTAAACAAAATCAAAATGAGTGTGTGGTGATAGAGTACAGGAAAAAAAAAAGGGATAAATCAATAAGGTTGGCAGAGATTTGATGTTTGATATGAGCCAATTAAATACAAAACAGAGCAATGAAATTGCTTAAAAAAAAAGCAATAGAAAAAAAAAAAACGGGGCGGGGCGGTTAGAGTTAACATTATATTTGAAAACCCTCCCATCATGGAAAACTACAGCGAACCTGAGTTCAATGCATCTATGTCAAACACCCAAAAAAAAAAAAAAGGACTTCCCTGTAGCTCAAATGGTAAAGAATCTGCCTGCAATGCAAGAGACCAAGGTTCGATCCCTGGGTCGGGAAGATCTTCTGAAGGGAATGGCTACCCACGATAGTACTCTTGCCTGGAGAACCCTATAGATAGAGAAGTCTGGCGGGCTATAGCCCATAGGGTCGCAAAGAGTCAGACACGACTGAGTGACTAACACACATGTCAAACACCCTGGGGTTTCTTGCACAAGCAGCAAATGCTATAAGGCACTGATCTTCCAGTCTGCAATCTCTGCTACCTCATTACATTGATAAACGTCAAAAATTTATATAATGGAAAGACGCAGCATCTATAGCAACAACCCAAAGTATACAACGAGGACTCAGAAACAGTGTAATTAATAACATATAATGCTCTGGTGATGTTGGTCCTACACAAAACACCAAAAGACACTTGGATTCAATAGCCACTGAACCTGTGTTAGCAGGGAGATTTTAAGGGAATCACATGTACCTTTAAAGGTTTACAAAGGAGTCTATTCTGACAGTGTCTGATAGGAGTGGATACTAACATTATCTTTTTTTTTTTAATGAGGAAACAAACAGGGAAATCAAGTGATTTGCTCCCAATTAAAAAACAAATTCATGACAGAGTCAAAAATAGAAAAAGCAGCCACTATTTCAGTCAGCCTTCCCTTCATTAGCCTTCACACTGCTGCTGCTACTGCTGCTAAGTCGCTTCAGTCGTGTCTGACCCCACGAGGCTCCCCCGTCCCTGGGATTCTCCAGGCAAGAACACTGGAGTGGGTTGCCATTTCCTTTTCCAATGCATGAAAGTGAAAAGGGAAAGTGAAATCACTCAGTCGTGTCTGACCCTCCGCGACCCCATGGACTGCAGCCCACCAGGCTCCTCCATCCATGGGATTTTCCAGGCAAGAGCACTAGAGTGGGGTGCCATCGCCTTGTCTGAGCCTTCACACTAGCACCTCATAAATCTGAGAAGAATATATTTCTCCTGGGAGTTCACTGCTGGTCCAGTGGTCAGGACTCCCCATTTTCACTGCTGAGGGCCCAGGTTTGAGCCCTGGCCAGGGAGCTAGAATCTCACAAGCTGAGCGGTTGTGTCCCCTGAGCCCAACAGGCAATCTATATATATATATAGATTTTGTAAAGGGAAGTCACTTCTTTGACCAGGTCCACTGGGAATGACTGAAACCTGAGCAGCAAGCCAAATTGTAGAGTTTGTTTTCTCCAACAGATTTAACAATATTACAATGTGTGAGAAGTAATATTTATTGCAACAAGTTACAAGGGAGTAGAAACATGTAATTAGTCTTACAGTTTATTGGAAGCCAGACGGTATTTTTGAAGGAAAAAACAACAAAGAGAAAGTGATTAAACAAGATGATATCAGACAAAGGCACAGCATTCCACAACTGCTTCATACTCTGTGCGCAGTAAAACCTCAGAGAGGAGAGACGTTAACATAAGCAAAACACGGCTTATGTTAGAAGCTGCATATAATATCACTAATACTATTCTGTCTTACAACAAAAGGCTCTAGAAAAGTCCCTCTGGAGGAAAAAAGTGCAACAACAACAACAAACCTGTTGAAAAGTGCAACAAAAAAAACAAAGGAAAGCCAAAGTAGAAATAAAGACCCAGCTCTCCCTTTGAAATCTCTCAAGGGAATACACATAGTGCAAATACAGTATTTCATACTCAGCAAAAGAAGCTTTCAACTGGAGTAAGAACTTTCAGGTTAAAGATGTATTTGGCAGGGAGAGTTCACCTCATGTTTTGAGAGCTCAAGCAAAGACAGACCTGCAGTCAAGTCACTGAGTGACGAAATGCCTAATTTTTCACTAGGTCATGAGGATCCCCTTTGGGAAGAGTGCTTTTATCCTGAATCTAATTATTCCACTTTTTGTTATATGGTTCATGCTTTTAAACTGCAGTTGTCTTCAAACTTGCTTGATACAGAATTCGGTAACATCAGATAATAGTAGGTTGTCAAACGACAACGGTTTAAGCTGCTTTTGTTAAGAAGCATGTTGCTGAGCTGCCTACCAATCTTTTTACATCAGCCGTGTAAAACTGAGCTTATGCGACCATGTATTACCCTTTCTCAAATAAAGTCTTAGTAGAGGAATTGTTTTTTAGAACAGATTTTCAAACTAGTCCTTCGGGCATTTTTAAAAATCTTCATATAAAAGTCCACTTTTTTTATACATAAGAACAAACATTTTTCCTTTAAAAAAAATCTAATTTTTAAGCCAAAATAAATTACAACTTGCTAAAATACCCCTTTTAATGGCTCAGTGCTTATTTCAGATATGTGGAACTGTATTTTTTGCACATCTTTGAAAATCAGGCAAAGTAGTTAATGCTACAATGACCATGATGATACAACCCTGGCTCAGGGAACAGATTAAGCTTTAAGTCTTCAAGAATAAAAAAACTGACACTCCTCATCTCATCTATATAGTCTTACACTATGTACATATTAACAATCTAATTCAATGAAAAAAAAAAGGACAGAAATTTCATAAAACTATTTAAAAACTCAGGGCTTTACATAAAAGTGTAAAGAGACAAAACATTTAATGTACAATCTATTCCATTTGGCAATGTGTAAACTATACTGAAATAAAAAATTATCTACAGATAGAATATAACAAAAGGAAAACGTGATTTGAGAAGTGATCTCAGGTCCACAGCTCTTCAGTTCTTCCAAATTTGTAGATCAGAGTGCTGGAAAGATATTAAAATAAATCGTGAGGTAAAATCACATAGAAACACAATAGAGAATTCATTTTCTAAATATGCTTTGATGGGTACCTCACTGATCCTTTCTATCAGCTTCTAAAATTAAAGACTGTGGTGCTGTTGGTCTGAATTTGCTTGTTTTATAAAGCAGTCTGTGGACCTCATGGCTGAGTTTAGTATCTTCTTAAAGCCTGAAGTTACTGGATAGGACACCAGTAAAGGAAAGAGCACATTTCTCATCGTGGCCAGCAATAAGGTCATTCACATCTCTAGGGTTCTACAATATCTGAGCTACAAAAACTGAAGCATCCTAAAACAGACCATGACACAATTCTTCATTCATTTACAGAAAGTTACTGTACAGAGTGCTGGCTGGGCATGAGGCACCTGGCTAAGCACTGGGAATGGGACTGTGAGCCAAAACTAGACAAATGTGCTCACCAGTGGGAGAAAACCAAATCCCAACTCAGTGATACCCATGGGACCAAGAGAGAGAAATACAAGGATCAGACCTAGTTAGAGGTCAAGGTTTTCCTAAGGAAGTGATGACTGAACTGAGATCTAAAAGAAAGGGAGTGTGGGACTTCCGGGGTGGTCCAGTGGTTAAGAATCCACCTGGCAATGCAGCAACATGGGTTCGATCCCCAGTTTGGGAAGATCCCATATGCCACAGGGCATCTAAGCTTATGCGCCACAACTACTGAGCCCACGCACCTAGAGCTCACACCCCGCAACAGAAGCGGCCACCGCAGTGAGAAGCCCACACACCACCAGCAAGAGCAGCCCCCACTCTCCACAACTAGAGAAAAGCTGCCACAGCCCTGAAGACCTGGGGGGAGGCAGGGAGGAGAGGAGGAAGGAAGGGAGGAGGAGAGAGAGGAAAGGAAGAAATAATTACCTCAGCAAGGCATGAGGGGAAGAAGGAAAGGCCAGAAAGATAGGACACTCTGGGACCAGGAGTTTGAGCTCTGGGTACACTGGCTGTGTTAGATTTGAAACATCAGCCACTCAGGAAGGGATAAGTAAGAATCCAATACATGGTTTAGACACAGAGACAGACATCTGTGGCTCCCTGGCACACAGGTACTAACTGAAGTCCCCAGCAAAAAGGACCTCATCGAGAGAGGGAAGGAGTCGAGAAGAGGCCTAGAGCAGAACCTTAAGAAACTTCAACGGTGAGTGGCCAGGGCGTGGCGGACCAGCAGGCACAGCAAACAGAGGAGGAGGAGGAGCTGCCCTCTGCACTCAGAAAAGGCCTGGCATACGGGAAGCACGGCTGGCTGCGTAACTTGCTGGCCTCTGGGCGGAGCACACAGCTGGTGCAGCAGCCACTGCCCACGTGAGCACAGGCCTTTACACACACAAGGTTTCTGTTCAACCAACTGTCATTTACACAGGCTCATCTGCCCCTGCAAAGGGCTGAATCTGAATTTAAATTTGATCTCGAAACAGTGCCTAAGACATCTTTGTGCAAATTCAATGTATTCCCAGAAGGGTGTCAGTCATGTGCCAAGAAATACAGTCACAAGACGCAGAAACAGTCACATGTCTTTCACAACCAAGAGTGCCCCAGCCGCGGTGCAGTAAGAGGGAGCCCAGGCACAGGGGTCTCCTGAGGTGAGCAGAGTCGAGACAGTGTCGAGAGTTCCGGGAGGCTGAGCAGCCAGAGTGTGCAAGGTGGAGGACAGAGAGCTAGAGGGTAGGGTCCCATGGGCTTCTGCCGAGTACTGACAGTAGATGCGTGTGTGGAAACTACCCAAGAAAAGGGAAGGAAACATTGGAAAGAACCATTCCCAGAGCTCCCAAAGGGCTGGGAATACCTTACAATCTCATAGCAGAGTGAACACCTCAGAACACATGCGGCATCAGGAAGAACACTGAGAAGTGCTCTCTGCCTTAGCAAGGGGGCCCTAAAGCTGCTCTGGGCCTGCCTAACAAAGCTTAAAAGCAAGATCCAAAGGATCAACGCGTTTCCAAATGACTGAGCTGCATTCAGAACAAAGCTCAAAAACATTTAAAGGAACACCCAAAAGTCCAGCTCCCAGTCAGCTACCAGCAAAGAGCAAACAGAGCTTCAGACCCAGAATGAAAAAAGGAAACAAAAGTAATCAACAGAAACAGACTGAGAATTGATACAATTAGACAAGGACATTGAAATAGTTATAAACATACTTCATATGTTCAAGAAGACAGAGGAAAAGCATAAGCATGTTAGGGAGAGACGTGGAAATGGTGAAAAAAATAAATGCCCAAATCAAGTTAACAGAGATGAAAAATACAATATCTGAGATGAAAAGCACACTGGATGGGAGTAATAGATTAGATGTGATGGAAGCAGACATCAGTGAATTTAAAGATATAACACTGGAAACTAACCCAAATGAAACACAGAGAGAAAACAAGAAAAGAGAAGAAGACTTGGTGGGCAGAAGAGCGGTGGTGGAGAGGTAGGAAAAAAGCACGCAAAGAACGAAGCACCAGTGAGCTGTGGAACAACATCTAGCAGCCTACTACGTGTATAGCTGGAACCCAGGAGGGAAGGGTGGACAGAAAAAAAGATCTGAGGAAATACTGTCTGAAAAGATTCCAAGTATGGTGAAAACTATAAATCCACAGATCCAAGAAACTCAGTGAACCCCAAACAGAAGAAATATGAAGAAAACGACACCATAGCCCTCCATAATCCAACTCCTTAAAACCAATGACAAAAACAAACTTCTTCAACACTTAGATCTTAATGCTTCAGTGAGTGAGGAGTAGGGTAAGGGGTGTAATTTTATAAATGATGCCCAAAGTACCTACCTATCTTTACACTAAAAGACATTTTCATCTCAAAAAGCAAAGGATACAGGCTTCATTTTGGAAGCTTTATAGAAGATTACCCCTAAAAAGCACTTCTGATCATTTTATTATTTTACTTAAAGTTATCTTTAAAAACTTAAAAAAAAAGTTTAATTCCCCAATCAGGTTTTGTATATGACATGCATATTATGTATTAATTCTAATTTTTTTTTTTTAACTGAAGGTGCATGATATGGCTTCTTAACAAAACACAGCCTATGGAAACAGCAGTCTGGTGGGTCCAAATCTCTGTTCTGCATTTGCTTATTAAGTGAACTTAAGTAAGCCTCTGAGTCTTATTTTCTCATTGATAAAATAGGAGCACCATCTGGTTCACATACTTAAGACAATTACACGGGAATTTAAAAAGTTAACATACATAAAGCATCCAGCTTAGGTCTTGGCATATAGCAGGGCCCCTAATTAAGTGGTTTATGTATGCTTTTATGCAATAGTAGAACTTTCACGTTTTAAAATAAGTTTTATACACTGTAGATTTATCCATGTTTCATTGCATATGCTGCTCTTATAATAAAGATGATGTTTCTGTAAATGGTATACAAGTATAGTTTAAAAATTAGGCAACTTACCTAAAAAATATAAGTGCATTTTGAAAAAACACAGCTAGTCCTGGATAAACATCAGTATCTGCACATACAAAGTGAAACAGATCATAAGATTACAAAAGGCAAAGGTCAACAACAAAGTATTTGTGACATTTATAATGCTCTGTATATTATAAAATAACTACTATTATTCATTAACTCCAAGCAATCCACAATGAGGGAATCCCCTGGCAGTCCAGTGGCGAGGACTCTGTGCTTTCGCTCTTGGGGCTCAATTTCAGGGTTCAATCAGTTCATGGAACTAAGATCCCACTAGCCACATGGTACAGCCAAAAAAAGAAAAGAAAAAAGAAATCTACAACAAAACTGAAGTAAGAAAATGCCAATCTTATTCTCTTAAAACAAAAGATTACTTTCATTCTGGATAAAAGACAAAGAATTTACTAGATTTTCTTTTTGACTTAAGTATTTGCTATGGTTTCAGCTACATCTGAACTGCTGAGGAAGCAGCAGCTCATCCGTCACGTCCCATGGCCAATAAATACACAATTGTCAGAAACACACAATGTTAGAAGTACACAGTGATAGAAATACACAACGTTAGAATATGCAATGTTAGAAAGAGGCAAATTACATTTCTGATGATCTAACAGTCTGTTCAGCTCATTTTCCTTCATGAATTTAAGAGTTTTATTTCATAAATCTGACACATATGCAAAAAGAATCATTAGAATTCATCATCATATTCTCCTGGAGAAAAGAGTCACTCTCTTTCTAAGAAGGAAAAAGAAAACATTGGAAATGATTCAAATTTTTGTGGATATTAACTTTTATAAAACAATCAATGTTGATTAAAAATACTAGGTAGGATGAAGAAATATTCAGTTTGTAGCCTTTGAAATCACAGCAAACAATACAGCTACATGGTTAAAAGCTCCAAGTTTGAGCCGTACCCTGGGATCTGAATCCCAACTCTACCACTGACTAAATGCATAATTATGGGCAAATTATTTAACCCATTATCCCTTACTTTCCTCATCTGTAAAATGGACATTGTAAGCACAGCTACTGCACAGAGTGTGAGAGGTGTAGACTGCGCACAGCTCTCATGACACTGCTTGCTCATGAAGCACTGTGTGACTGTCAGCTGCTACTATCAGTAACAGTTCCAGGAAACCTGTACACTAAAAGATGTGAACTACGTGTTAGAAATGCTCTCTGAAGTAAATGCATATTCAGTTTGCAAACTAACATGTAGACATAGGGAATTCCTCGGTGGTCCAGTGGTTAAGACTCTGAGCTTCCACTGCAGGGAGTGCGGGTTCAATCCCTGGTCAGGGAACTAAGATCCTACAGGCTGTGTGGTTTGGCCAAAACACTTTAAGTATATGTAATAAGCAGTGCTGTAGGAATATGAAAATGAATATGAATATGAATATGAAAAGGAATATGAAAATCCATAATCAAGAAATGTCTCAATATATACTGGATCTTTAAAGATTAAGATACAACCACTAAAGGGAATTCCCTGGCGGTCCAGTGGTTAGGATCCTGCACTTCGACTGGTGGGGGAAGGAAGATTGCGCATGCTACATGGAACAGGCCAACATATGCTACATGGTACAGCCCAACAACTGCAAGCTCCATAGTATTTTTAATTAACTAAAATAACACATTTTAGATACATTTGGTGAGTGGTATTATTTAAACATTAGTCAACCACTGACCTCTTACACCTATTAATTTTGCACAAAATGAGAGATGAAGGTATTCCAAAATCTAATACTGATCAACCTATGATACTTAAGGGATCCTATCACTACATTAAAAGGTCAGCTGGGGGTCAGGAAAAGGAGATGTGACAGTTAAGCAGAGTGACAAAGAGATTCCAAAGACAGAGGCATCAGATGATGAATAAAGTGTTATCTGAAACTGATCCTATCTTTGGAGTGAAGGGGGAGAGCCAGTTAAAGGTTCTTCTGATGCTTCCAGGAGTACAGGGTACAACTGGGTCCTGCTTTTCAAAACCTCTCATCGCCTCCCTGATGAAAAGCTGTGGTGACTGAAACAGTCCTAAGACTCAGAACAGTGTACTAAGAGCTTGCTCCATTGCATCAACAGTTTCTACATGAACGCTACACACGTCTTCAATCCTGCACTTAAAAGACTCCCCTTGTACCTATGAATGAAAAATTAGAGACTGGGGTTGGAGAGGAGATGTATCAGTGGACAGAAAGATACTGGTGTCCATAACACCTTATCTTGAAATCCTTGGGGCCAGACATGTTTTAGAACTCAGAATTTTTCAGATTTAAGAATGATAACACAGGGCATATTACATAGCACCTGCAACTGGGTTTGGACCAGTATCCCACAATCACATAACCATATTCCCTCCCATAATAAAACATTTGAATGCTTATTAAAGCAAATAAAGATAATAATGAGCCCCAGGTCAATTTAAGTCAGGTTTTGCTGCCAAGCTGGTTATGAATTTCTTGACCTTCAGCACTTCATGGATTTTCAAGTTGTGTATAAGGGGCTGTAGCCCTGTGCAGGGTTCCCACTTTAAGACCATGACCCTCAGTAAAAGGCCTCTAGTGCAGAGCCTGGCTGCTTAGGGTAAGAAAGGAATGAGAACCTCGAGAGACGGCTGAGAGTTGCCTGGTCTTGTCAGTGGCTTGGATTTCCCAGCGAGCCTACCCTACTGCACTCAATGACCCCACAAGAAAGTTACATTAAACAACTTTTATTTTTACACAGAGTCTTAGCTTGAAGCTGAGTAATTACACTAAATTTTACTCCATGAGAAGATAACAGATTAAGCCACATAGAAAAGACATATCTGAATCTCTCCTACGAAAGAAAAGAGGAATAAATACTTACTCTGGGTAACATAGGCACCAAAGAGAATCCACATAGAAGCAATCAGTGACCCAAACATCAACATGAAACCAATGAAGAGCCAAACTCGAGCACCTGTGTGAAAAGCAGGCTTCATGATTTGCTCATTTCCGCAGTTCTATGTCTCAGTAATACATAACACTAGAACACACAACTTAATATACACTATGCCTATCAAAGATAGTCACATATTTATATACACCTGCTTTAATAATTAACTGAATGAAGATTTAAAAAAATAAAACTAAAAAGGGTAAAGCAATACTTGGGAAGGGAAAAAGGGTAAGTTGCCGTTCTACTGGCTAAAAAAACTAACAGCTGAGTAAATTAAAGTAGGCAGGCTTCATAAGTCTGCCTACTTAACCAAACTGATTAATTGAACCCTAACTGAAAAGTTATCCTCTTATATATTATCAAAGTAATTGTTCTATTAGAAGTAACAAATGTATTTCAGACAGCCATTACCATACAGGAAAGAGAGACTGCAAATGAATAAAGACCATATGTCCCCTCTTCATCAGTATTAATATCATGTTACTACTCGATATGGTACTAACAGCAGCCATATATCAGTCTCTCTTATGGCTGAGGTGGCAACTTGTGCCACGTATCCTTGAAAAGTTCAAGGACAAAAGCATCTCTTCAACCCCTCACTATGTAGAATTTTTGAATTTATACAACACAGAATCTCAATACAGTGAACATCTGGACACGTGAGTAGATTCAACACACGTATTGGAAAGCAAGTTAGCATTTGTGCCAGACCCTGATCACAGGTATATTGACAGCCTGTCACCCTGTGGAAGGGTTTGAATAAAGCTCCACTGGAATGAAAATAAAACCCAAGTTGATTTCCATAATAGCTAAACTTGCCTTCATTGTAGATATTCTGTTACTAAGTGAACAGAAATTCATATATTTTGGACACCAGATAAGCAGCAAGCTCAAAGCTCAGCATGGCTGGAATAGCTGATGTTTGAAAAAAACGGGTCTCCAGATTATCTCAGTTTTATCATAACACTAAGCAGATCTCCAGAAATATACAGTAATGTTTAGCTCCTTGGAGAAAGACATCTTCCAAATTCAATCACAGCTTTTTTCTAAAATAAATGAAAAGGAACTACCAAAACTCCTTGTAATTATTTTCCTTCATGTCCTTTATATGTGACCACTCAAAACTCTTCTGATAGAACAAGAAAAAAAAAACTTCCCTTAAAAAATGAGTATGCTTTTGTTTAACAAAAAATAAAAAACTAATATTTTCCCTTTTTTGCTTTGACTACAAGGAAGCTCAGAGTCAGGTTAATAAACAATTAATAAGAGTATCCATCTTGTCCTAGATTCTAAGTACAAGATCTCCTTTCTACCTGGGGTTCCTGTTCCTTCTTATTTAACATTCCCATTTGTTGTATATTTATTACTTTGATAACACTCTCCTGCAAGTTACTCTGGGAATTAAATAGGAATAAATTACAAATAAACTGTTAAAATAGTATGAAAGTGTGGCAATAACTGAGCATGCCTATAAGACAGTCTGCCTTTATTTTTTTAAGTACTAGACAGAACTTGCACTAAAGGCACCATGTATAAACTGTACTATGAACTTTAACTGAGTAGAGAATAATCATGGAATAAAATGTAATAGTCACTAAGAGTAAAAAGTACAGGCTTTGGAACCAGACAGACCCAAGACAAATACAAGTTCTACCTTTAAGCTAAAAAGCTTTGGGTAAGTTACAGCACAATTTTCTATACTATTATCTATAGATAATAGTAACATAATCCACAGCAATGTCTGTGGAATATATTTTTAATGATCAAATAAATAAATGTGCGCTCTATGCACAACATTTTCACTTGCTAATACATGCTTTTATTCTTCATTCTCACTCATTTCTGACACTACTTGCCGAAGCTGGGGCACAAGACACGCAAGTGAGCATGTACACACAAACACACACAATGCACTTTTTAAAATAATTTTTATTTATTTTTATTTTTGGTTGTGCTGGGTCTTTGTTGCTCTGTGGGCTTTTCCTAGTTGCGAGTGGGGGCTACTCCCTAGTTGCAGTGTGGGGGCTTCTCACCGTGGTGGCTGCTCTTGCTGCGGAGCTCGGGCTCTAGGGTGCATGGGCTTCAGTAGTTGTGGCTCGTGGCTCTAGAGCAGCGGCTCAATAGCTGCAGCTCACGGGTTTAGGAGCTCCATGGCATGTGGGATCCTCCCAGGTCAGGGATCGAACCTGTGTCCCCTGCACTGGCAGTGAATGCTTTACCACAGAGCCACCAGGGAAGCCCCGCAATGCACTTTTAACTTAGGTTTGTCTGTCATTTGTCACTATCTCCAGCCTCTCCAATTCTTCAAGGATCACAATGCAAGTGAAATTATAAAATCTGCATCAGCATTTAAAGCATCAGGTGTAAAAGAAAGCTTATTTGTCCCCCTGTAACTGGCTCAGTTCACTTAGCATCACGTCCTCCAGGTTCATCCCTATTGTCACATACGGCAGGATTTCCTTCTTCCAGCCCCATGCCCTCATGTGAGGTATCTAAGACAGTCGAGCTCACAGAAACAGAGAGTACAGCAGTGGTTGCCAGGGGCTGAAGAGGGAAAGTGGGAGTCATTCAGTGGGTACATGAGATTCTAGAAAGGGCAAAACTACATTGACAGGAGGCAGATCAGTGGTGGCCAGGTAGGGGAAAGGGGGTTAAACTTTCTGGAGTAATGGAAATATTCTACACTATGACTGCAGGTGTAGTTACACACTGCGTACATTTGTCAAAATTCAAGTTGTACACCTTAAACTGAACTTTATATTTCATATAAAATTATCCTCAATTACACTGAGTAATGGTAACAGACAAGGAGACTAAACGATTCTCGACTGGATACAAGCATGACACAGTGGCTAAAAGCGTAGGCTCTGAAACCAGCCTGTCAGTGTGTAAATCCTGGCCCCACCACACTTGCTTTCTGACTTTGGACAAGTTACTTGAGCTCTGTGCCTTAGTTCCTTCACCTAAAATTGAGGACAAGATCGCTTAGCTCCAAGGACTATTGCAAAATTAACTGAGTTAATATATGTAGAGAATTCAGGCTAGTCTTTGGTACACACAAAGTATTCTACAAGAAGGGAATGGCAAATCACTTCAGTATTCATGCCTTGAGAATCCCATGAACACTATGAAAAGGCAAAAAGATATGACCCTGAAAGATGAACTCCCTAGGTCGGTAGGTACCCAAAATGCTACTGGAGATCAATGGAGAAATAACTCCAGAAAGAATGAAGAGACGGAGCCAAAGCAAAAACAACACCCAGTTGTAGATGGGACTGGCGATGGAAGTAAAGTCCAATGCTATAAAGAACAATATTGCTTAGGAACACAGAATGTTAGGTCCATGAGTCAAGGTAAATTGGAAGTGGCCAAACAGGAGATGGCAAGAGTGAACATTGACATTTTAGGAATCAGTGAACTAAAATGGACTGCAATGGGCGAATTTATATCTACTACTGTAGGCAAGGATCCCTTAGAAGAAATGGAGTAGCCCTCATAGTCAACAAGAGTCAGAAATGTAGTACTTGGATGCAATCTCAAAATCGACAGAATGATCTCTGTTCGTTTCCAAGGCAAACCATTCAATATCACAGTAATCCAAGTCTATGCCCCAACCACTAATGCTGAAGAAGCTGAAGTTGAATGGTTCTATGAAGACCTACAAGACCTTCTAGAACTAACACCAAAAAAAGATGTCCTTTTCATCACAGGGGACTGGAATGCAAAAGTAGGAAGTCAAGAGATACCTGGAGTAACAAGCAAATGTGGCCTTGGAGTACAAAATGAAGCAGGGCAAAGGCTAATAGAGTTTTACCAAGAGAATGCACTGGTCATAGCAAACACCCTCTTCCAACAACACAAGAGAAGACTCTACACATGGACATCACCAGATGGTCAATATAGAAATCAGACTGACTATATTCTTTGCAACCAAAGATGGAGAAGCTCTATGCAATCAGCAAAAACAAGACCAGAAGCTGACTGGGGCTCAGATCATGAACTCCTTATTGCCAAATTCAGGCTTAAATTGAAGAAAGTGAGGAAAACAACTAGACGATTTAGGAAAGACCTAAATCAAATCCCTTACAATTATACAATGGAAGTGACAAATAGATTCAAGGGGTTAGATCTGATAGACAGAGTGTTTGAAGAACTATGGAGGTTGGTGACATTGTACAGGAGGCAGTGATCAAGACCATCCCCAAGAAAAAGAAATGCAAAAAGGCAAAATGGTTGTCTGAGGAGGCCTTACAAATAGCTGAGAAAAGAAGAGACACGAAAGGCAAAGGAGAAAAGGAAAGATATACTCATTTGAATGCAGAGTTTCAAAGAATAGCAAGGAGAGATAAGAAAGCCTTCCTCAGTGATCAATGCAAAGAAATAGAAGAAAACAACAGAATGGAAAAGACTAGAGCTCTCTTCATGAAAATTAGAGATACCAAGGGAACATTTCATACAAAGATGGGCTCGATAAAGGACAGAAATGGTATGGACCTAACAGAAGCAGAAGATATTAAGAAGAGGAGGCAAGAATACATGGAAGAACTATACAAAAAATATCTTCATGACCTCATGACCTAGATAACCATGATGGTGTGATCACTCACCCAGAGCCAGACATCCTAGAACGTGAAGTCAAGTGGGCCTTAGGAAGCATCACTACGAACAAAGCTAGTGGAGGTAATGGAATTCCAGTTGAGCTATTTCAAATCCTAAAAGATGATGCTGTGAAAGTGCTACACTCAATATGCCAGCAAATTTGAAAATTCTGCAGTGGCCACAGGACTGGAATAGGTCAGTTTTCATTCCAGTCCCAAAGAAAGGCAATGCCAGAGAATGTTCAAACTACTGCACAATTGCATTCATCTCACATGCTAGCAAAGTAATGCTCAAATTTCTCTAAGCCAGGCTTCAACAGTATGTGAACCATGAACTTCCAGATGTCAAACTGGCTTTAGAAAAGGCAGAGGAACCAGAGATCAAATTGCCAACATCCATTGGATCATTGAGAAAGCAAGAGTTCTAGAAAAACATCTACTTCTGCTTTATTGACTACGCCAAAAGCCTTTGACTGTGTGGATCACAACAAACTGTGGTAAATTCTTCAAGAGATGGGAATACCAGACCGCCTGACCTGCCTCCTGTGAAATTTGTACGCAAGTCAGGAAGCAACAGTTGGAACTGGACATGGAAAAACAGACTGGTTTCAAATCGAGAAAGGAGTATGTCAAGGCTGTATATTGTCACCCTGCTTGTTTAACTTATATGAAGAGTACATCATGTAAAATGCCAGCTGGATGAAGCAAAAGCTGGAATCAAGACTGCCAGGAA
Source organism: Bos grunniens (assembly GCF_055505025.1). Lineage (NCBI taxonomy): Eukaryota > Metazoa > Chordata > Mammalia > Artiodactyla > Bovidae > Bos > Bos grunniens. Next base: position 155,393,176 of record NC_141165.1, read on the forward strand.
AAATATCAATAACCTCAGATATGCAGATGACACCACCCTTATGGCAGAAAGCGAAGAAGAACTAAAGAGACTCTAGATGAAAGTCAAAGTGGAGAGTGAAAAAGTTGGCTTAAAGCTCAACATTCATTCTAAGCAGTGTTTTATTTACATTGCAAATGTTTCAATGTATTATATTTTCTTTACCATTAAAGTTCAAAAGATTTTCAAAAAAAAAAAAAAGCTCAACATTCAGAAAACAAAGGTCATGACATCTGGTCCCATCACTTCACAGCAAATAGATGGGGAAACAGTGGAATCAGTGACAGACTTTATTTTCTTGGGCTGAAAAATCATTGCAGATGGTGACTGCAGCCACGAAATTAAAAGACGCTTACTCCTTGGAAGAAAAGTTATGACCAACCTAGACAACATATTAAAAAGCAGAGACATTATTTTGTCCACAGAAGTCCGTCTAGTCAAAGCTATTGTTTTTCCAGTAGTCATGTATGGGTGTGAGAGTTGGACTATAAAGAAATCAGCAGTGCTGAAGATTTGATTCTTTTGAACTGTGGTACTGGAGAAGACTCTTGAGAGTCCCTTGGACTGCAAGAAGATCCAACCAGTCCATCCTAAAGGAAATGGGTCCTGAATATTTACTGGAAGGACTGATGCTGAAGCTGAAACTCCAATACTTTGGCCACCTGATGCAAAGAACTGACTCCTTGGAAAAGATCCTGATGTTAAGAGATTAAAGGCAGGAGGATGAGGATGAGATGGTTGGATGGCATCACCGACTTGATGGACATGAGTTTGAGCAAACTCCTGGAGTTGGTATTGGACAGGGAAGCCTGGTGTGCTATAGTCCATGGGGTCGCAAAGAGACGGACATGACTGAGCAACTGAACTCAACTGAATTCTGCAAGTGCTTGCTATTATTCCTAATCATCGTTCAAAATTCCTTTCCCACGTATTCCCAATTTCTGACTATAATTACAAGTTACCCTCCCTCATCCTTAAAGGCTAGAAACAGGATGTCTAGTCCTGTACTGTTCATATACAGCAAGAAAATTCCACTGGAAACAAACCCCTGGATTCTAATAGAATGTGTTATAGTCGGAATAAAAAAAAAATACTATTGGATGACAAATCAAAAGATTTCAAACAAAAAAATGTGTATGTAGACAGCATGATTGTTCTAGACACTTTTGTTGTAGTCTATGGGTTGGTTATTCAGGTGATCAGAACTAAATGTGAAACACGCTGTAGCCCTAAGTTTGATCTCTTAATGTGTTCATACTTTGGTGTTAGATATTCACAATCAGCTATATTGTAAGTAATATTATTGGTCAATATTTGGGATAAGAATAAATCCATCATTAGTATAGGAAGAATAACCTGGAGTCAAGATCCACTGATTCTGAGTGGTATATTTTATCTATATACTATGGGCAATATAACATGTCAAAAACCAGTAACTTTAACTTTCTTAAAGTTTTAAATAACAAAAACTTTTAAACTTTTAATAAAGCAAAACATTAAAAATTCTACATAATCATTACCATCCCTAAATAAAGACTCACAAGAGGCTTTGTTTTTTCTACTGATAAATCCCTCTTTCACTAGCATACAGTAACCACTCAAAAGGGCCTTACCTGTTCTTCCTAAACAGCCGCTCTCATAGCTGTCACCTCTCACCTGAGCGTTGGACACAGCGTTTATCCTAGAACAATACAAAATCATCCAATAAGCTTTCAGGCTGCTAAGAGAGTCACAGATATTTAGAAGGGTATATCTTTTTCACAAGTCATTTAGAAGAGAAACATTTTCTAACTAAAGTCAACATCTAAATAACTGAATGTATCTTTTAACTTAAATGTCCTAATGGATAGAAATATTACAGTAGTCTTACTTTACTAAAATACACCCAGAAAAGATTTAATTTTCAGGGATTACTATCACGTGCCTCCAGAGATTATGCAAGAGACTTCGGTTTTCTGATTTCCTTGCCTATTTTACATGAGTGGCCTGCTGTGTGTGACCCCATTTTAAGGCTCTCACTATAACCAAGAGCTCAAAAGTTTCTCTTTGTGTTAAAAGTCAAGTGTCTTTCTCTCATCCATTTCTCAAATTCAGAGAACATGTGGTTTACGTATAATAAATAGGCTCACTTTATTCAGCTTCTCTTTCCACTTTTGTCAGAGCAGGTTCATTTGTAGCAGGAATTGTCTTTACTTAGCATCCTGAATGAATATAAGTAGATCCATCTTCTACAAATTTAAACGTTTTTAAAGCTCCTGACTATAATAAAATTATACAATCTTATGTTTAACCTAGTTTTTAAATTATTAAAAGACATCCATGAAAAACTTCTAAACTTTTAGGAAGTGACAGAATGGCTAAACCTGAAAATGATTTAATAGAAAAGCCATAGATCAATCTCTTAATTTAAAGGTTAATCCTGTCCTCCCCCAAATACTAGCAAATATAGTCAATAATACATTTAAATAATATTCCATGGTAAAAGATGAATATATGAGAATATTCAAGGATTACTCCCCTCCTAAAAAAATCTACAAATGTACAAACTTGATTAAATCTAAAATGCCAATGATTTTTAAGATGCACCATTATTTTTCATGCTGCCAAAGAAAAAAATTATGAATTATAAGATACCAATGACTATGAGAAGCATGCTGATATTCAGAGATGTTAAAATACAAAAAACAGTCTTAAGATCTATAAAACATAGTAATTTGTCAGTTTAACAAATATAAGATCGAAAATCACATGCTGAATCATTATAGAGGATAAAAAGATTATCTGACCAAATTCAACAGTCATTCTTGATTTTTAAAAATTTTAATAAAATGGGAATATAGATATACGCACATATATATCTATCATGTTAAAGACTCAATCGAAGTTATTCCAGATAGCATTAAACTTTTGAGAAAAAAAAGTTTTTAGAAAAATAATCTTGAGTTGAGAGTTACCTCATACTTACATGAAGAAAGCCAATGTGGAAAACACACCACATGTGTGAAAGGCATGGTTCAGCTGCTCTGGCTTCGGATACACTACAGCTGCATCAATCATTATCCACCAACCGGTAAAAAACTTGGGAAGGAGAAAGAGCCCATGTCGTTAAAACAGCACTAACACTAACACTTTGGTTTACGTGTTCCTTAACATTTCACGTTTTCTATGGGCCATATAATTGAAACATACAATGAAATATGTCTACTTGGAGTTTTAGATGCTGAAATATAAAAAATAAGAATCCCTTATTTACTTCTTTATAGTGAAGAGATAAATCCAACTAATCAAATCGGTGTAAGATTCTGATGTCCTGCTCTCAGTGTAAGATGAAAAATTTATTATCTAGGAATGAATTATCTGCTTCTTTCACCATAAATTTATATACAACCATAAAATACACCATAAATGCACCATAAAATTATACACAACCAAAGCTCTCTTAACTAACCAGTTCCCTGATTACCTGGTTTCACTCTCTTGTTCATATTAAAAAGCACTCGGACATTCCTTTTTAATGTGACCAAACACTTTCGTTTCCACAAATGAGTTGCCACGTCTCCAAGAAAACATCTAAGCTTGCTATGATTTTAATTAATAGGCAATTTGATTAAATACTGTAAACTGATTAAATATGAGTTTGGAAAATGTAAAGTTTCTATGTAAACTAGGCTGAACAGACAAAGTAGAAAAGTTACTAAGGAATTTCATAGGCAAATTAAGTGCAGGAGAGATGACCCTAGAGAGCAAGAAAAACTTAGAAACACCTAAAAGACTTCTGCATGCATACTGCTTCACAGTTATCTTTAGTTCTTGTCCTACTTATTTTTTTTTCTATTGGACTTCAGGTGTAGACCTATACACTGAAAAAGAGAAATTTACATTAAGTGTAACAGATCTTTCTGGTCCCAGCTCAAGGTGGTTGTGGTTTCAATGATGAGCTCCCCAAAGGGAATGTAACTCATTCCAGGCCTTGGAGGCACCAGAATACATTTAGCTTCAAAATGAAAAGTTTTATAACAACAGTCTTCAGACCAAGAAAATTAATGCAAAACTTCATGATGGAGTATGCCAGTATCATAAAGAAGCTCTGGAATGACGTGTAAAATACAGCAAGTATCTTATTCAGTGGGACCTGGGAATGCTTGATTTCCATCACAAGATTGGCCACGATCTGATTTTTTTTGGGGGGGGGGTTGGCGCTGTGCCCTGTGGCTTCCCTAGTGGCTCAGAGGGTAAAGAATCCGCCTGCAATGCAGAAGACCAAGGTTCGATCCCTGGGTTGGGAAGATCTCCTGGAGAAGGAAATGGGAAAGTCCCATGGACAGGGGAGCCAGGCAGGCTACAGTCCATGGGTTCCCAAAGCGTTGGACACAACTGAGCAACTTCACTTTCACTTTCATTGTGGCATGTGGGATCTTAGTCCCCTGAGGAGGGATGGAGCTCATACTCCCTGCAGTGGAATCGTGGAGTCTTAACCACTGGCCCATCAGAGAAGTCCATGATTTAATTTTTTTGAAGCTCAAAGATTAAGTACAGGGGGTGAGAAGGGACTCTTTATACCATTCTATTTTTGTCTGTATGTTTGATATATTTAGTAAAAAGCGTTTTAAAAAAAAAAAACAAAAAACTTCCCTGGTGATCTAGCAGTTAAGAATCTGCCTGCCAGTGCAAGGATCACGGGTTCAATCCCTGGTCCGTGAGGATCCCACATGCAGAGGAGCACTAAGCCCGTGCACCACAACTACTGAGCCCGAGCACTGGAGCCCCTGAGCAGCAACGGCAGAAGCCCGTGTGCCCTAGAGTCTGTGCTCCTCAAGGAGAGACGTCATGGCAACGAGAAGCACAGGTGCTGCAACTAGAGAAGGCTTGCACGCAGCAACGAAAACCCAGCACGGCCAGAAACTAAATAAATAAATATTAAAGCAAAAAAGGAAGGAAAAAACTACTGCCTACAAAAACTGTATTATCTTGGTTATTCATAGTGCAAAGGAATCGTGGTCAATTTTCAGGGGGAAAGGTGAGGCATAAATGTCACCAACGACGCCTTTCCACTTACCAATATACCTGCAACCACAGAAGCCACTGCATTTCTTCTCTCACTCCAGTCGATGCACTCACATTCCGGCCAACGGAAATTATCTAGGAAGCCTGCCATTTTCACCACTGAAGCATGGATTTTTCATTAAATACTATATTCTTAAAAAAAAAAAAAATCCATGTAAGGAAATATTTTTAAGAAGTGAAATATTGTACTCCTTTCTTAAAGCTTTAAAGAACAACTTACTTCGGGTCTTTATCTCCTATAGGTAAGAAGAAAAATTCAGTACTACACTGAGTATCTATTGAGATGTACCTAAGACTGCTAAGACACAAGAGGGCGCTTACTAACAGTATCTGTTAAACGAGCAGGGTGTTTTTAAAACGTGTCTGCAAAGTCTCTGACACTTCTCCAATTGAGAGGTGGATCTATGTACCTTCCTTTGAATTGAGGCCAACGATAAAGGTGGGTCGAGGGCTTCCCTGGTAGTTCAACTGGTAAAGAATCCACTGCAATGCAAGAGACCCCGGTTCAATTCCTGGGTCAGGAAGATCCCCTGGAGAAGGAACAGGCTACCTACTCCAGTATTCTTAGCCTTCCCCTGTAGCTCATATGTTAAAGAATCTGCCTGCCTGGGTTCGATCCCAGGATTGGGAAGATCCCATGGAGGAGGGCACAGCAACCCACTCTAGTATTCTTGCCTGGAGAATCCCCATGGGCAGAGAAGCCTGGTGGGCTACAGTCCAGGGGGTTGCAAAGAGTCAGACATGACTGAGCAACTCAGCACAGCACAGCAAAGGTGGGTTGACCAACAAAGTAGAGAAAGTGATGCCATGTAACTTCTCAGACTAGATCATACAAGGTAAGGAACACTAAGACCAGAGTCCTGGTTCCTTCATGAAAAATCCAAGGCCATGGTACTGTGAGCAGACCACATATAGGTGTTCTGGTCTAGTGCCAGGTGGCGGCCCAGCCAACAGCTAGCCCCAAACACTGCAATATAAACTCTCTTAAATACCTGACTAACCGCTCACTGCAACTAGAGAAAGTCCTCACACAGCAACAATGACCCACTGTAGCCAAAAATAAATTAATTAAATTAAAATCCAATGAACAAAAGCATCTTAAAAAGCATTCAATATCATTAGTCATCAGGGAAATGCAAATTAAAGAAGTATCACATCCACTAGAAGAGCTAAGATTTTTTAAAAATATTGACTGTTGCTGGTAGAACAATTGGAAATCTTACACATTTCTGAGTGCAATTTCTTACAAAGTTAAAAATAAACCATCCTATAACCTAGCAATTCCATTTCTAAATATTTACCAAGGGAAGTAAAGACATATGTCCACATACACAAAAAGACTTTTACAAGCAAGTTTAGAGCAGGTTTATTCATATTAGTTCCAAACTGAAACAACCTAAATGCTTAACAGAAAAACAAATGGATAAACAAATTATGATCAATCCATAGAATGGAATATTATTCAGGGACAAAAAAGGATGAATAATACATATAACCACACAGAAAAAAAACCTCAGAAACCTGATTTATGTGAAAAAAGGCAGACACAAAAGAGTATATACTGTATGATGCTATTTAAATGAAGCTTAAGAGACAAAACTAACCAATGTTCCCAGAAATCAAAACAGTGATCGCCTACAGGGACTGAGAACTGACTACAAGGGAACTTTTTTTTGTGAGGGAGTGATAGAAATGGTCTATATCTTGGTTGAGATACTGATTATGCAGGTACATGTATTTATCAAAAGTTACTGAAGTGTACACTTAAGAGCTGTGTATTTTACAGTATGTAAATTTTACCTACAAGCAGTTTTATTTTTTAATTTTATCATTTAGATACGCTTTAGCTGCACTAAAGACTTACTCTGTATGCATTATGGGTATGTTTCATCAAGATAGTCTGCAGACATGGAGATGAACTGTTATCAAAGATTAAACATTAACTAGTTAAAAAGCAAGTTTAGGGGAAGGTCACCATGAATTTAAGACAATGTCTGAAGGTTAAAACAAAAGTCGTACTTCTTATTGTAAAATTCATTTCCCAAGACTTACCCAGTGGTCCAGGGGTTAAGAACCCACCTTTCAATGCAAAAGATGTGGGTTTGATCCCTGGTCGGGGAACTAAGATCCCACATGCCTCAGGGCAACTAGGTCTGCACGCCGCAACTACTGAGCCCATTCGGCCCAGAGCCTGCGGAACCACAGCTAACGAAGGAGCACGCCACAGTGAAAGATCCTGAAAGGTCCCGCATACTGCAACTAAGACCTGACACAGCCGAATAAATAGTCTCCTTAAAATTCATTTCAGAAAACATACAGTCATCCCTCGGTATATACAGGGGGTTTGGTTTCAGGACTCCCCTTGGATACTAAAATTTGTGGACACTGAAGTCCCTTATATAAAATGGCATCAGTTCAGTTCAGTTCAGTCACTCAGTCGTGTCCGACTCTTTGCGACCCCATGAACCGCAGCACGCCAGGCCTCCCTGTCCATCACCAACTTCTGGAGTTTACCCAAACTCATGTCCATTGAGTCGGTGATGCCATCCAACCAGCTCATCCTCTGTTGTCCCCTTCTCCTCCCGCCTTCAATCTTTCCCAGAATCAGGGTCTTTTCAAATGAGTCAACTCTTCGCATCAGATGGCCAAAGTATTAGAGTTTCAGCTTCAATATCAGTCCTTCCAATTAACACCCAGGACTGATCATCTCCCTTAGGATGGACTGGCTGGATGTCCTTGCAGTCCAAGGGACTCTCAAGAGTCTTCTCCAACACCACAGTTCAAAAGCAACAATTCTTCGGTGCTCAGCTTTCTTTATAGTCCACTCTCACATCCACACATGACTACTGGATAGCTTTGACTAGACGGACCTTTGTGGGCAAAGTAACGTCTCTGTTTTTTAATAAGCTGTCTAGGTTGGTCATAACTTTTCTTCCAAAGAGCAAGCATCTTTTAATTTCATGGCTGCAGTCACCATCTGCAGTGATCTTGGAGCCCTAGAAAATAAAATCTCTCACTGTTTCCATTGCTTCCCCATCTATCTGCCATGAAGTGATGAGACCAGATGCCTTTACCTTCATTTTCTGAATATTGAGTTTTAAGCCAACTTTTTCACTCTCCTCTTTCACTTTCATCAAAAGGCTCTTTAGTTCTCCTTCGCTTTCTGCCCTAAGGGAGGCATCATCTGCATATCTGAAGTTATTGATATTTTTCCTGGAAATGTTGATTCCAGCTTTTGCTTCATCCAGCCCAACATTTCACATGACGTACTCTGCATATAAGTTAAACAAACAGGGTAACAATATACAGCCTTGATGTACTGCTTTCCCAATTTGGAACCAGTCTGTTTTTCTATGTCTAGTTCTGTTGCTTCTTGACCTGCATATAGATTTCTCAGGAGGCAGGTCAGGTGTGGTCTGGTATTCCCGTCTCTTGAAGAATTTTCCACAGTTTGTTGTGATCCACAGAGTCAAAGGCTTTGGCGTTAATGCAGACATTTAAAAAAGTATTTTTGAGGGACTTCCCTGGTGGTCCAGTGGTTGAGACCCCATGCTTCCAATGCAGGGGGTGCAGGTTTCATCTCTAGTTGGGGAGCTAATATCCCACATGCCATGTGAAAAAAACTTTTTTTATATTTATTTCTGAAAAACATAGAATGGCATGAGTAAATGGTAATGACTAAGTGAAAAAAGCAGGTTATTAAAACTATCTATTGCATTATTTCCTTTTTAGAAAAAAGAATCAGCAGTATAAACACACACATGTGTAAAAATGCTAGAACGACAAACACCAGTACTTCCGTAATATCATTTACATATGGATGATAATAAGATGTGTGTGTTTTTTAGTCTATTTTCAAAGTCTGCTGCACTGAGCATGAATTACATTTTTTTAATGCAAAGTGATTTTTAACATTAACACTGTAATTAAAACTATGAATTGTTGATTCTTCTTGCCTGTTGAAACCTCTTATATGATGTACTATGTCTATAACTATGTTTAATAAACAAACTTTTTTGAGGTCAAGGAAATTACCGATATGTTCTCCCATAAAACTGACCCTGGTAGCAATTTTTAAAAAACAAGATTATTAAACTGAACTAAAGGAAGTTTTCTAATACATTCAGTTCAGCTCATTTCAGTTCAGTCGCTCAGTCGTGTCCGACTCTGCGACCCCATGAATCGCAGCACACCAGGCCTCCCTGTCCATCACCAACTCCCGGAGTTCACTCAAACTCATGTCTATCAAGTCGGTGATGCCATTCAGCTTTAGCATCGGTCCTTCCAATGAACACCCAGGACTGATCTCCTTTAGGATGGACTGGCTGGATCTCCTTGCAGTCCAAGGGACTCTCAAGAGTCTTCTCCAACACCACAGTTCAAAAGCATCAGTTCTTCGGCACTCAGCTTTCTTCACAGTCCAACTCTCACATCCATACATGATCACTGGAAAAACCATAGCCTTGACAGACATTAGACAGTCATTATTGCCACTCCTAAAAGGTAACTCTTTATAAAAAGAAATGAGTCTTTTTTTGTTTTTTTGCCTGTGCCATGCCGCATACAGGATCATAGTTCCCCAACCAGGGATCAAACCTATGCCCCCTTAAGTGGAAGCTCGGAATCCTAACCACTGGACCACCAGGGAATTCCCAGAAATGAGCCCTTTTTAGAGGGCATTTTAAATGATTCTATTGTGAAAATTTCATTTCCAAACAGTTAGTTTAGGAAACCAAAGGACAGCTGAAAAAGGCAAGAGGAGAAAACAACAAATACTTGAATAATATATAAACATGGTCTGAACAATTTCCATATACACCCAAGTCCCAAAATTCAAAATTCTTTCCTTTGACCAAACTTTCATACTACCATCTGTTTGTTCATCTATCTTTGCACTAGTTGCCAAATGATGTTAGGTGCTGTGTATACAAAAATGATTACCACAATCAACGTAAAGAATTTAGGGGACATTGTCAGAAGAGTAAATGTGCTATAAATATACATAACCTATGGGCTGTAACATAAAAGTGGTATAATAGAAATATAAAAACAGTGTTACAGAAGAGTTGCCAGGAAGAGTTGAGGGAAGTTTAATAAAGGAAAAATAAACTTGGCTGAGTTTTAAAGCAACAATAGGAATGTGATAGATGAAAAAGAAGGAATAAAATATGTGAAATCATGTAGGCACACAAGAAAACAGGGTAGAGTTTATGGTATTTCAAAGAGTGGTGGTGGTGATTAACCTGTATGGAACAAGATCAAGAAGACTTTTTCAGCCTATGCAAATCTGACCTCTACCCTCGAAGCCAGGGATTAGCCAACTTCTTCTGTAAAGAACCAGAGAGTGCACATTTTTGGCTTTGCAGACCAAACGATCTCCGCCAGGACTATGCATCTCTGCTGTTATACAGCACAGACACTATGTGGACAAATGAGCATATGCCTGTATTCCAATAATACTTAATTTACAAAGCAAGCAGCAGACCAGACCTGGCCCACAGCTCGGAGTCTGTAGGCCCTTGCTTTGAGAACTAGGGAACTGCCAGAGGCTTGTAAGCAGGGAAGACAAGATCAGTGCTGTGATTTGAAAGATAATTCTGGGAGCAGGAGTATGGAGAAGGGACTGAAAGAATATGTTAAAGACACCTTCTAGACAGAAAGAGAATAAGGATATGAACTGAGGCCAGACTGGTACAGGCTAAAGGGTTTTGTTTGAGAAATACTAGCATGGTATTATCCACAAGCAAGCAAGAGCTAAGAATGACTACGGTTGGGTGCTCAATGCCTGGCAAGACACCACTAACCGAAACAGGGAAGGGAGAATGGGAGAGTTTGAGCATAATGGGCTTGAAATGATGAAGGGCCTGCAGGTGGAGAGGTGCCAAAGACATGCACAGAGGAACAGTGGTTTAAGACAGAAAAAGAGGCTGGAGGTTTGCAGTGATTAAGTGGTAGCTGAACTCATGGGCGCAGCTAGCGTATCTGGAGGAGGAAACGTGGAAGAGGGCGGAGGACTGACTCGGTGCTCATCTGAGACTCCCTTCCTTCCTTCCTTGCATCACTGTGTGCCAGGCATCACAGCGGACTACACACAGTGGGACTTAACCAGCACAAAACTCCTCTAGAACATGTATGGAGTACTTACAGAACATGCTTTACAAGCAAGGTACTGTGGGAAAAACGAAGATGAATAAAACTTGGCACCCATCATCAGGAGGTGAACAAACTGGCAGAGAAATCAACTGAGATGTTTTTTAAATCGTTACAATTTGTAAAAAAAAAAAAAAAAAAATAACTGTTACCCCCTCACCCCCAAATCAGGAAATTAACAAAATTTAAATACTGTCCAAGATAGTAGGTCTACATAATCAGACAACTGACTCAAAAGAGACAGAAATAAAATCTATGGGAATTCGCTGGTGGTCCAGCGCTTAGGGCTCTGTGCTTTCAAATGCCGAGGGCCCAGGCTCAACCCCTGGCTGGGGAGCTAAAGTCCCACAAGCTTCACGAGGCGGTCAAACTAAACGTGTAAGAGTCATACAGAGTAAAACATACATCTCCCCACCTCTACGACTACTACTGGCTGTTAGTTACAAGGTGCTTATCGGTTACAGACAGCTCCACTCCATCCTCGGAGGAACTCTTTGCACAGACTATTCCACTGACTCCTCACAAATACTCTAAGGCAATTACTAAGATTCTATGGTATTACTAAAAAAAGGTTTAGAGAAGAACTGGCCCAAGGTCACACAGCTAGCAAGAAGGAAAGCCAGGATTCCACTGAAGCTCACATCTGATTCCAAAACCCATTTTGTGACCATTACACTGTACCTATGCCAGAGAGATTCACAGCATTCCTCTCATTTCTGGTTTCTTAAGCAGAAAGTTACTATCCTACTGCCTGTGGTGAAGAGAGCAAGAAAAACAAGATGGAAGAGAAAGGGCCCCAATTTACAGGAACCCTGTGACCACCCAGAAATAGAAGAAAGCCATCCAATGAGATCCACAATGACAGTGTGATTACTGTTGATTCAAATCTTGCCAAGCGAGTCTGGAGAATACAAGCTCTCTTCTTGGGTTGCTACAAACCTGGTTTCTGGGCACTCACAGTGTGAATATTTTATAGGCCTTAAGATCCAACAGAATGAATTATTCAGAGAGCTAAAGCACTTTTGGAAAAGACATTTTACATACTTAATCTCAGGATGCTTCTTTGCCTTCTCACCTATAAATCATCTATTAAACAGAAATAAAATTTAGGAAGTAGCATCAATTTTGGTAAAAGATTTAAAACTAAAAGCCAAAGTAAAGGACAGGGAGCTTAGGTTTCTAAGGAGACTCTAATCCTGTAGCTATACAATTTGCCCCAGTAATATCCTTAACAACTTTTAATTATTCAAAACATGAATTATTCAAAATGGTGAACCTTCCCTATACTGCCTCCCTATGCAGTTGATTCACAGATTTACGTTTCCATACATCCAACTACTTGCCTGACACCCTCTGGCTGTCTCAGTCACTTCAAAATCAGCAGGTCCAAACACAAATTCAAATGCATGGTCCCCTCCTCCAAATCTGATCCTATTCCAGTATTCTCACAATTAATGAATCACCAGTCATTCGATTACATAAGCCAGAAATTCAGGTGTCTTCCTCTTTACTTCTTTCTTACCTCTCACATCCCTTACCTGATTGTGCCTCCTTTAACTCTCTCAGGGCTTCCCTGTGGCTCAGCTGGTGAAGAATTCGCCTGTGATGTGGGAGACCTGGGTTTGATCCCTGGGTTGGGAAGATCCCCTGGAGAAGGGAAGGGCTACCCACTCCAGTATTCCGGCCTAGAGAATTCCATGGATTGTATAGTCTATGGCGTTGCAATGTGTTGGACATGACTGAGCAACTTTCACTTAACTCTCTCAAGTCTAACTTCTCCACGTCTCCCTTCCAGCACCATCACCTGAGTGATGGAGAGAGGTCCCTCTCCCACCTGTCCCATGACAACAGGTACCCAACTGATCCAGCCTCACCCATCGTGCCCTCATCAATATGTTCCCCATACCACAGCTAGAATGTTGTTGTTGCTTTTAAAAGGCACAAAGCTGGCATCTCCTCCCTGCTTAAAACCTTTCACCATCTTTCCATTTCTAAAGACAAAGACGCTGTAGCACGGCCCAGCACTTTTTCTCCTCAAGCTGCTCTTGAAATAGTTTCTCCTCTCTCTCCCAATGATCCTCATTTTTCTTGTAGTGCCTTACACTTGCTGAATCACCCCATATAAACCACATCCTCTCCGCGTGAAACCTACCTTTCCACCCCCAGCTCACCTGGTTAACTCCTACTCATGATGCCAGATGTCCCCTTAGTTGTGACTTCTCCACTCAAACATCAGCTTTCCTTTCATTCATTCAAGGTTTATTTAAGGAGTGCCGGCTACACGCCAGGCCCTGCTGTGGACACTTAAGATACAAGAATGAGAAGATAAAAAGCACTGGCCATGTGGAGCTTTGGCAGTGCGAAAGAAGGGAGATGGGAACGACACAATAAACGTAATTGCACACACCTCACACGCTAGTAAAGTAATGCTCAAAATTCTCCAAGCCAGGCTTCAGCAATACGTGAACAGTGAACTTCCTGATGTTCAAGCTGGTTTTAGAAAAGGCAGAGGAACCAGAGATCAAATTGCCAACATCCACTGGATCATGGAAAAAGCAAGAGAGTTCCAGAAAAACATCTATTTCTGCTTTATTGACTATGCCAAAGCCTTTGACTGTGGGATCACAATAAACTGTGGAAAATCCTGAAAGAGATGGGAATACCAGACCACCTGATCTGCCTCTTGAGAAATTTGTATGCAGGTCAGGAAGCAACAGTTAGAACTGGACATGGAACAACAGACTGGTTCCAAATAGGAAAGGGAGTACGTCAAGGCTGTATATTGTCACCCTGTTTATTTACCTTATATGCAGAGTACATCATGAGAAACGCTGGACTGGAAGAAGCACAAGCTGGAATCAAGATTGCTGGGAGAAATATCAATAACCTCACATATGCAGATGACACCACCCTTATGGCAGAAAGTGAAGAGGAACTCAAAAGCTTCTTGATGAAAGTGAAAGTGGAGAGTGAAAAAGTTGGCTTAAAGCTCAATATTCAGAAAACGAAGATCATGGCATCCGGTCCCACCACTTCATGGGAAATAGATGGGGAAACAGTGGAAACAGTGTCAGACTTTATTTTTCTGGGCTCCAAAATCACTGCAGATGGTGACTGCAGCCATGAAATTAAAAGACGCTTACTCCTTGGAAGGAAAGTTATGACCAACCTAGATAGTATATTCAAAAGCAGAGACATTACTCTGCCAACAAAGGTTCGTCTAGTCAAGGCTATGGTTTTTCCTGTGGTCATGTATGGATGTGAGAGTTGGACTGTGAAGAAGGCTGAGCGCCGAAGAATTGATGCTTTTGAACTGTGGTGTTGGAGAAGACTCTTGAGAGTCCGTTGAACTGCAAGGAGATCCAACCAGTCCATTCTGAAGGAGATCAGCCCTGGGATTTCTTTGGAAGGAATGATGCTAAAGCTGAAACCCCAGTACTTTGGCCACCTCATGCGAAGAGTTGACTCATTGGAAAAGACTCTGATGCTGGGAGAGATTGGGGGCAGGAGGAGAAGGGGATGACAGAGGATGAGATGGCTGGATGGCATCACTGACTCGATGGACGTGAGTCTGAGTGAACTCCGGGAGTTGGTGATGGACAGGGAGGCCTGGCGTGCTGCGATTCATGGGGTCGCAAAGAGTCGGACACGACTGAGCGACTGATCTGATCTGATCTAGAAAATGATAAATGCCATGCGGGAAACAAAGCAGACTAGGAGCACTGGGAGTGTGGACTAGAGTGGGGCCAGCTGAAAGGTCAAACTGGTGGACAAGGTAGGCCCCCTTGAAAAGATGACACCTGAAGGCATGGAGTTAGCCTCGTGAGTATCAGACAGAACAACAGCAAGGCAGAGGCCCCAGGGCAGGACGGGTTATTCAAGGAGCAACACGGAAGCAGGCGAGGTTGCAATGGAGTCAGTGAGCTGGGAAAGTAGACCAGAGAGGTAACAGGGTAGCCTCACAGGCTACTGTGAGAACTTTCGTCTTTACTGATTAAAATTGGGAGCCCTAAGGGAGAAGGCAATAGCAACCCACTCCAGTACTCCTGCCTGGCGAATCCCATGGACAGAGGAGGCTGGCAGGCTGCAGTCCATGGGGTCGCTAGGAGTAGGACACGATTGAAGCGACTTAGCAGCAGCAAGGGAGTCTGAGAAGTCTGCCAAACATTTAAAAGCATCCCTTAGGCTGTTGTGGGGAGAACAGACTGCCGGGGGAAGAGTGGAAGGAGCGAAACCAGTTAAAAGGTTGTTGAAATAATCCACGTGGATGATGATAACGGCTTCCATGCTCTCCTGACTCCATGGCCAGATCTAATTCCCCTAGCATTTCAGTATTAATCTTCTATGTGATCAATACCTACCTCCCTCTGAAGAAAGTAAGCTCCACAAAGGACACCCACATCCGTTTTTGCTCACTGTGGTTCTCCCAGAGCTTAGCACAGTACATGGCATAAAGAAGGCACTCCAATACTTGCTGAATGACTGAATCTAAATATTCTTTCAAACTCTGAAATGCAATACATGTCTCATTATCCTGTCACCAAAAAAAGAAGAGTCTACTTTATACCTGAAGGTGAAGTCGCTCAGTCGTGTCCGACTCTTTGTGACCCCGTGGACTGTAGCCTACCAGGCTTCTCCGTCCATGGGATTCTCCAGGCAAGAATGCTGGAGTGGGTTACCATTTCCTTCTCCAGGGGATCTTCCCGACCCAGGGATCAAACCCGGGTCTCCCGCATTGGAGGCAGACATTTTAACCTCTGAGCCACCAGGGAAGCCCTAGATTTATTTAAATTGATAATTTGTAAACACTGGTAATAAAAAGCATTATTTCAGTGAAGGAAATAAAATCTTGCCATGACAATATATTTAAGCATATCAGTTCTTAAAACCATCCTCTGTGCTTTCTCAAGTCCATTTTCTGCCAGAACTTTCTAAAACTCAAATTGGGGGGACTTCCCTGGAAGCCTAGTGGTTAAGACTCCCTGCTTCCACTTGGGCATGGTTTTGCTCCCTTGCTGGGGAATTAAGATCTAATAAGCCGTGCGGCACAGTCAAGGAAAAAAAAAGTAGTTTAAAAACAAACTCAGGTGGGATCATGCCTTTTATTGTAAAACTTTCAATGGCTCAAGATAAAGCCAAATGACACAGGATACTTACAGTCTCTCCCTAATATAGCTTCCTTAGCTCCTACTATCCTGAGGCACTCTTCACTCCAGTCACAAAGAAATAAAAGGGAGAAGACAGCCAATACTTACCAAACACTACTGTTAGGCAAACTGTTAGATATTTTCAATATATTCATGTATATATTTCTGTATCTATTTCTATATATCTGTGTCCTTGGAATGGCTCTTCATCTCTTTGTCTACAGACACACTCCCAATTCAACTTTTCGGACACACAGAAGCCAAGTTCGGAAATAACTGAACCAGATGACATCAAGGGTCCCCTCCATTTCGAAGATTCTGAGAACCATCATATTTCCAGTCATGAAGTAGTCGCCAAAAGCAATACGAGCTAGAAGGTTCAAAAGATTTCACCATTAAACTCATCTATGACAAAAAATACAATTAACCAACCAAGTGAAATGTGTAAGCCATTACTGGTCCTCATTTCAAAAAAAAAAAAACTTTTAAGGCACTCTGGGCCAACTGGGGAAATCAGAATACAGGTCAGAGAACATTACAGAATTGTGGTTATGTAAAGAGAATGACCTTGTTAGGAGATGCTTGCTTACTATTTGGGGGTGAGGTGTCAGTGTCAGCAACATATGAGCAAATGGTTCAGCAAAGAAAAAGAAAAAAATGAGACAAATACGGCAAAATGTTAAATCTTTTGTTCAATTTTTCTGTATGTTTAAAAATTTTTTATAATAAAAAGCTGGAAAAAAATAGAGTGGCAGATAATCATGAGTTGCTACCTAAGTAAGATGACTGCTACACAACCCCAGAGCTGATCTAGCCACAGGAAAACATCACTCACTCTCGGAAGCCACCTTTACCCAGGTTTCCCCGCAGGAGCCCTGCCTGGGAATCTTTGAGTCCTCTGAGATTGCTCAGAAAATGCTCTCCTCCCCTGTTCAGGGAAACTGGCCCCGGGTCACAGCTCTGAACCCAAGTAGGTGAAAGGGAACCCACCTGGCAAACAGTAATGGGCAGGTAAAGACCTGAGTAAGAATGTTGCCAAAGGGCACAAAGGAAGTAGACGCCTAGACACCAATTACCCTCCTCCAGCGCCAGCCACCACCCAGGCAGCTGAAAGTACAGTCCATGGAGTGAGCACCAGCCTGGGCCCTCGCCTACATCAGCCTCTTCCCAGCTGTGCCTTCCTGGCCAGGCTCATTTAATTCCATTTTTAATGGAATAGTTGCTATGTGACTGGCACTGTTCAGGCTTTATTTTTTTTAATTGGAGGATAATCGTTTTGCAATATGTTGATTTCTGTTGTACAGCAATGGCAATCAGCTATAAGCATACATATACTCCCTCCCTCCTGAAGCTCCCCATCCCCAGCCCACCCTCTGGGTCATCACGGAGCACCAAGCTGAGCTCCCAGCGCTATGCAGCGGGTTCCCACTAGCTGTCTATTTTAAACATGATGGCGCATATATGCCAATGCTACTCTCCATTTGTCTTACCCCCTCATTCCCCTGCGGAGTCCACAACTGTTCAAGCTTTAAATATCCCTAGGTTTTGGTCTTCTGATGTGTAAACTGGGGATATGACAGCACGTCCCTCGATAAGTGAGAATTAAAAAGACAGGCCAGAACACTGGGCTCACTCAATGCTATCAACCACTACCCACCAAGAAGAGGGTTCACAAACATCACAAACATAGGACCGCTTTGAAGACGGCCTTCTGTTTATGGCAGTACTGCCATTCAGTTCAGTAGCTCAGTCGTGTCCAATCTTTGCGACCCCATGAACTGCAACACACCAGGCCTCCCTGTCCATCACCAACTCCTGGAGTCCACCTAAACTCATGTCCATTGAGTCAGTGATGCCATCCAACCATCTCATCCTCTGTCGTCCCCTTCTCCTCCTGCCTTCAATCTTTCCCAGCATCAGGGTCTTTTCAAATAAGTCAGCTCTTCGCGTCAGGTGGCCAAAGTATTGGAGTTTCAGTTACCACTTGGTCAAAAACAACTATTACTATCTTTGGGTGAAGATGTATCCAAGCATCTCATTTTGCTCCCTCCTGAAACATCACTAAAAACTGCAATCAGTAAAAGGAGTCGTGAACACAATGATGAGAACAGAAGAGACAAGAGCAGTAAAATTTTGAAAGTTGCAAAGCAGATGGACCATGGTCACTGACTGAGCATGCCCAAGAAAGCTGGACGTCCAAGCCAGTAGCAGGGAAAGCTGAGAACCAACACGGTAAAGACTTGAGGGAGGCAGGAAAACAAGTTAGGGCCCAGAACCTGTCCCTTTTCTCTTTGCTCGGTCTTTCAGTCATGTCTGGCCCTTTGCGATCCTACAAACTGTAGCCCGCCAGGCTCTTCTGTCTGTGGGGATTCTCCAGGCAAGAATGCTGGAGTGGGTTGCCATGCCCTCCATGGCCTGGCAACTGCCTCATCCATATCCAGATAGAAGTCTGAGGTTTTCCCCCACATCTGGCCTTCTGGACTGAGGGATACCATGCACAATGGCAGACTCAGGCATCATCCTGAAAACTGGACAGAAGTTTGCCATTCCTCTGTTCTGGTGCAGGAGACTGAAGCTAGATCCCCTCCAGACAGGAGTCTGGAAAGCTACGTAGAGAAGGGAAACTTAAAATCATTACAACCTCAGAAACAAGAGAACATACTGCATCTTAAAGCAAGAACAGCATGTTATCGTAAGGAACACTCAGAGACTAAAAAATAGCCTTTGAATATTAAAAGTATAACCATGGGGTTTTCTTAAATCCAAATATAAAGTTTGGGAAGTAAAAGTTAAGAAAATCTAGCCGTAAGTAGATGGAAAACAGAAGAAAACAGGTAAGAAAATGAGAAGACCTTTACAAGGCTCACATCCAAGTAACAGGTGTTTCAGGAGGAACTACAGAGAAAACATGAGGGAGAAAAATAACAAAATATTCAGGAAAACTTCTCCAGAATAGGAAGAACTGTATTTTCTGATTTAAAGGGCCCATCAGATACTCAAAATAATGGATGAAAATAGACCCACACTAAGACAGACTATTTTAAATTTCAAATCATTGAAGTCAAAGCAGAAAATGTGTGTGTGTGTGTGCTTAGTTATGTCTGACTCTTTGAGATCCCATGGACTGTAGACCTCCAGGCTCCTCTGTGCATGGAATTTTCCAAGCAAGAGTACTAGAGGGGGTTGCCACTTCCTTCTCCAGGGGATCTTCCTGACACAGGGATCGAATCTGCATCTCCTGCATTGCAGGCAGATTCTTTACCCACGGAGCCATTAGGGAAGCCGCCAAATCACTGAAGTCAAAGCAGAGAACAGTCTGCGGAAATTAAAACACAAACAACCAACAAAAAAAGGTTCACAAAGGATCAGGAATCATAATTCTCCTTGTCAGGAGACTACTGCTGTCTGAGTGCCATCAGAGTGAGTGAAAAGCAACAAAAGAGAATACAGGAAAGATCCCCACACAGGAGAGCTGACGAGAGCCCTGCAGGGCCCCCAGACTCGGACAACCTGCTGGAATGAAGCGAGGTCCCACTGCTCCGCCAGCTTTTTCACTTGAGGACTGAATGCCGTGAACCTGGCCCAGACTCCTACTAATCCGTCCTCAGCTGGGCTTGGCTGGATCATGATCATACACTGAGGCAGTTCCTGTTCTCTTTCGGAGTCCTGCAGCCAGCATCAGCAAAGGACACGCACTTCCCTGACAGAAGGTTCTGCTTTGACCTACCCTGGTAACTGCAGGGAGGCCACAGAGAGCCGGCCACGCCCTCTGACCGTATCTCTGCTGTCCTTCCAGTGTTCGCTTCACATTAAAGCCTCCCAGATCCCCTGAGACCGTAGTAAACGTCTCCCAAGACTCACCCAGAACACTGTCCACTGACCCCTTCAGAAAGGGCTCCAGTGGGGAAAAGTCAAGGAAGCTGAAGCCGTTCTGTCTCCCTCATTTTTCCTGGAAGCGTTCATCTCAAAGTGACAATAAATCCTGTCCTTTCCTTACATGGTCAGCATTGTGCTCGCAATTACGAAACAAAATTTTAATCTCAAAGGGAGAAAGCACTAGCATTTTTTTTAATAAGCCTGTTAGGACCTCATCTGGGCTCTTGGGGAAATAATTTCCTTATCTCAGTTTATTTAATGAACAATCCACTGTTAATAAAGACACAGTTTATCATCCTATAAGGTTTGTGCTTAACTGCAAAAATTAATAAGGTATGATCATTATAGCCTTGTAGAAATGATTCATCACAAAGGTATTATGATTTTGTTGCCCTCTGGAACATTAACCAATTATATCCAACCCAGCACTTTTATTGAGACAGTCCTTTCTCTAGGGACTACATAGATATCTGTTTCTTAAGTGCTCTTAAAAAACCTATTCTTGGCAGCACTCTCAGTAACAGTAAAATAAAACTTTGAAACATGCTATTTGTATGTAATATGTTTTTAACACTATTCACTCAAAACTAAATATACTGTTTAAAACATGTAAACATTTACATGTGTGTACATATACATATATGTGTATATTTATGGATTTGTGTGTAATGCTTATTTGATAAAGCAAGAGAAAGATTAACTTCTAGCACGACAGAGGCTCCCTCTGGAAGAAAGATGTAAATGTCTCCTTTCTTAATGTGGTTGTAGATACAGTGCTGATCACTGCAACAGTATTTATTCCCCACAACATTCTCCATACCCGAGATACCTTTTACAACAAAAGGAAGTTATTTCAAAAGAGAACAAGAATTCCAGTTACTGCTGTATATTCCAGGGGGATTACCACAGGAGGGTACTACACAACATACCTGTTCACATTTTCCCTTCCTCAGGGCCCTCTATTCATTCCTACTAAGCCAATCAAGTGAGTCAATATAACCTTAAAGTCAACACCACTATGTGGCAACAAGGTTAAAAAATTCACCATTATCTAACTTGGTACTCAACAAATTTTTTGATCCAGTCTCTAAATACTAAAAGACACACAGATACTAAGAAATGCATTTAAATCAAACAAATTAGCTACTGTCTTTATTTTTTTTCTTTTTTTTAATTTTATTTTATTTTTAAACTTTACAATATTGTATTAGTTTTGCCTAGCTACTGTCTTTAAATTGTAAAGTCCTTCAAATTACAAAAAGATTCCACGTGAAAAGAGCATGAAAATTATACTCTAAAATACAATAATCCGTTTAAACTATCTGAGACTTATCCTACAATTTTCAAAGATATTCACATAGTAAATCTTTTAATGGCTAAAACTCAGAAACAACCAAAACATCCACCAATAAGGGGCCAATAAAATATATTAAAGTACTTCTAGACAGTGGCGTGCTTTACAGCATTTTTAAAATGAGGCATATCCACAATGATATGATTCTGTCCTTATATTAAGTAGGTTGCCCAACAGTATCATGGTACTATCCCCTCCTGGGGCTTCCCAGGTAGCACCACTGGCAAAGAACCTGCCTGCCAATGGACGAGATGTAAGAGTTGCAGGTTCGATCCCTGGGTTGGGAAGATCCCCTGGAGGAGGGCAGAGCAACCCACTCCAGTATTCTTTCCTGGAGAATCCCAGGGACAGAGGAGCCTGTGGGCTATGGTCCATTGGCTCACAAAGAGTTGGACAAGACTGAGGTGACTTAACACAGCACATCACCTCCTAGGGACTGGAATTGAGGGTGCAAAGAAACAAGGAGTTCTAATTTATGCTAACCTTTTACTTGATACACTTCTGTGCTGTTTCTTTTTCTTTTCTTTTCTTTTTTTTTTTTGGCACTTGAGATCTTAGCTCTTAGACCAGGAAGAGAATCCCTGCTCCCTGCAGGGGAAGCGCAGAGCTCTAACCACTGGACTGCCAGGAAATTCCCTGGTTTCAATTTTTCACTTGATGTTCTTCTGTAATGTTAAAAAAAAAAAAGTTCACAACCTGAATGTATTACGGTAATCGTTTAAAGGAGTTGATAATGATAAAATAAGATAAATTCTTCACCCTGGAGTCCAGAAGTGAATTCAGAAATGACCAGCCAGTTAGGGCTGCCCTAATCCTAGTGGGCGGAGGAGGATGGAGGTGGGGAAAGCGCGTCTCCGGAAGAGGAACACTGCGCCCTCCCCCTGCTCTCATTAAACCAGCCTTTCCTGCCTCACCGATACTCAAGATAACTCCGGGTTTTCTTTTTAAGGACAAAGAGGCTTGCAACAGTATTATCGGTTAAAAAAAAAAAAAAGTCTAATGTTTGTTCTACGTCTGAAAACTATGTTTGCAAAAAGAGATGACCAAGTGTCTGAAGATGATGGAAAAGAAGTGTGACAAGCCTGAGAGTCCGGGGCTTGGGAATTGTGAAGCTAAGGGGTGTTACAGTGCGGGTAGGTGAGGAGTTTGAGAGAAGAGGTGGCACACTGCGAAGAGAAATCAAGGTCTTTGAGAGGCACAAGACTGACGACACATTCACTCCAATCGGAAGCTTGAATCCTTGCCCAACACACACACACACACACACACACACACACACACACACACACACACACACACACAGCGTCAGCAACGGGGAGGGAGCGAGGACAGTGCCTCTCATCATCAGCGCTTTGGCTTTAGGTCACGTACTTACCTTTCAAGTTAAGCACCTTCCCATGATTAACTGGAGAGTCAATTTATTGCTTAAAAACGAGAACGGCCGTCCCCAGTGCAACTACCTCTGCGACACGAGCTGTTCTGTTTCTCAAAGGACACCCAACCCTGTACGATCAATCCTCCAAAGAATGTCCATCCTCCTCCATCTCCACGCCACACCTCTGTACAGAGTCGGAAAAGTCCACTCAACACGGACCACATTCTCAGCAAGGAAGGGTTCAGAGCCAACGCGAAGAGAGGCGAAGAAGCCCCTGAGGGGCCCGGGGCCCCGCGCCAGCGCACCTCTTTCCCCTTCCCCGCAACGCCGGAAAGCCGACAGTTCCGAGATGGAAACCTTTCAGGGCAACCAACCCGACGACGAGAGATCGCGGCTCTCCCCGACCCCGACCCCCGAGCGCCGGCCACGGTCGCAGGAGCGGGCTGGTGAGGAAGGGGGCGGCGTCGCCCCGACGCCCCACGGACCCCGATACGCCCGGCGGCGGCGCCGCGCACCGGGGAGGCCCCGGGCGGGCCAAGGGTGCCTCCCTGCGCCTCGGAGGCGGGCGCTGGTCCCCTCGCGCGCCCCCGAAACGGGCCGCCAGCACTCACCCGGCTTCCCCGACGCCCACGCCGACCCCCTGGGCTCACACGCAGAGGCGGAGGCGGCCACGCCGCGGCCGAGCCGGCGTCTTCCGCGCCACCTCAGCCCCGGGAGGGGAGCGCTCGACCGGCGCTAGGCTGAGGGCGCCGGCAGGGCGGGGCGCGGCGCCGTGCGCACCGCGGCAGCCAATCTGCGCGCAGCAAGTGGCCGGCCGGGGCGGGGCGGGGCTCGGGGGCTGGGCTCCGGGGGCGGGTCCTGACGCCAGGGGTCTGAGCTAGGGCGCCGCCCGCCAGGGTCCGAGTCCTCTGATTCGCGGATGCGTAGACAAGACCGGTCCCGAGGTCTGCTTCTGGGTGGCAACCCCGCTGCGTCTCTGCTCAGGAACTTCCAATTGTAGCATCCGTGAGATCGCGTGCAGAGGGTATCCCGGGACCCGGGGGCAGGGGCTCTCTTTGCCTATAGGCCCTTCGGCGTTGGCCAAGTGTAGGGCACGTGGTCCTGAAGGATTCTCTGGAAACTGCGGCCTGTAGAGATGTCCTTTTCTAATCCCCACCACTCAGAAATGATGCTTTTGAACCCGTGGTGTTGGAGAAGACTCTTGAGAGTCCCTTGGACTGCAAAGAGATCCAACCAGTCCATCCTAAAGAAAATCAACCCTGAATTTTCTTTGGAAGGACTGTTGCTGAAGCTGTAGCTCCAATGCTTTGGCCGCCTGATGCTAAGAGTCGACTCACTGGAAAAGACCCTGATGCTGGGAAAGATTGAAGACAGGAGGAAATGGGGACGACAGAGGATGAGATGGTTGGATGGCATCACCGACTCAATGGACATGAGTTTGAGCAAACTCCGGGAGATAGTGAAGGACAGGGAAGCACACGTGCTGCATGCAGTCCATGGGGTCGCAAAGAGTCGGACATGACTTAGCCACTGAACAACAACAACCACTCAGAAATGGAAGCCTAGAAAGGTGAAGTTAATTGTCCGAGGCTACCAACGAGTACTGTTACCCATGGTTACCAAAACAACTGACTAGTCTTCTGATTCTATCCTGATGCTTTAACCGGGCATCCAGATTTTTCTTTTTCTTACAGTCAGGTCTCTTCCTGTCTCCTTTAAAGACGTTACATCTTGAATTTTCAGTGTAATTTCAACAGATTTTGCAAGCTCTGTCCCTCTAAATTTCCTACAGAATATACAATACAATATGTGCAACCTTAAAACTAGTTGAATTGCTGATCTATGAAAGTAGACTTTTAAAAACAAGTTTGTAGGGAATTCCCCAGCAGTCCCGTGGTTAGGGTTTAGTGCTTTCATTGCCAGCCTGAGTTCCATCCCTAGCTGGGGAACTAAGATCCCACAAACTGTCAAGTATGGCCAAATAATACTGTTTTTAAGTCTTGCTTCTTTTTTGATTATTGTATTAGGATCAGATTTGGCTGCAAGAAGCAGGGGGAAACAACCACAAAATAACACTAGCTTAAACAAAACTACCACACAATTGCACTCATCTCATACGCTAGTAAAGTAATGCTCAAAATTCTCCAAGCCAGGCTTCAGCAATATGTGAACCATGAACTTCCTGATGTTCAAGCTGGTTTTAGAAAAGGCAGAGGAACCAGAGATCAAATTGCCAACATCCGCTGGATCATGGAAAAAGCAAGAGAGTTCCAGAAAAACATCTATTTCTGCTTTATTGACTATGCCAAAGCCTTTGACTGTGTGGATCACAATAAACTGTGGAAAATTCTGAAAGAGATGGGAATACCAGACCACCTGATCTGCCTCTTGAGAAATTTGTATGCAGGTCAGGAAGCAACAGTTAGAACTGGATATGGAACAACAGACTGGTTCCAAATAGGAAAAGGAGTTCGTCAAGGCTGTATATTGTCATGCTGTTTATTTACCTTATATGCAGAGTACATCATGAGAAACGCTGGGCTGGAAGAAGCACAAGCTGGAATCAAGATTGCCGGGAGAAATATCAATAACTTCACATATGCAGATGACACCACCCTTATGGCAGAAAGTGAAGAGGAACTCAAAAGCCTCTTGATGAAAGTGAAAGTAGAGAGTGAAAAAGTTGGCTTAAAGCTCAACATTCAGAAAACGAAGATCATGGCATCCGGTCCCACCACTTCATGGGAAATGGATGGGGAAACAGTGGAAACAGTGTCAGACTTTATTTTTCTGGGCTCCAAAATCACTGCAGATGGTGACTGCAGCCATGAAATTAAAAGACGCTTACTCCTTGGAAGGAAAGTTATGACCAACCTAGATAGTATATTCAAAAGCAGAGACATTACTTTGCCAACAAAGGTTCGTCTAGTCAAGGCTATGGTTTTTCCTGTGGTCATGTATGGATGTGAGAGTTGGACTGTGAAGAAGGCTGAGCACCGAAGAATTGATGCTTTTGAACTGTGGTGTTGGAGAAGACTCTTGAGAGTCCCTTGGACTGCAAGGAGATCCAACCAGTCCATTCTGAAGGAGATCAGCCCTGGGATTTCTTTGGAAGGAATGATGCTAAAGCTGAAACTCCAGTACTTTGGCCACCTCATGCGAAGAGTTGACTGCTGGGAGGGATTGGGGGCAGGAGGAGAAGGGGATGACAGAGGATGAGGTGGCTGGATGGCATCACTGACTCGATGGACGTGAGTCTGAGTGAACTCCGGGAGTTGGTGATGGACAGGGAGGCCTGGCGTGCTGCGATTCATGGGGTCGCAAAGAGTCAGACACGACTGAGCGACTGATCTGATCTGAAACAAAAATTGGTATTTCCCTCTCATGTTTAAGAAGTCCAAAGTTAGTCTAGAGCTGCTCTGGTACTTTATGGGGACAGATGGAGCCTCCTTATTCCAGCCAAGAAAGTCACCCATGTATTTATTTATGCTATCAAGTACATGGGCATTTGAAAGATACCAGCCTCCATTCCCAATGTCACCTCATGGTCTAAGAGAGCTGCTGGAGCTCTAGCCATTATGCTTACATTCCTACCAGCAGATGAGAGGACAAAGGGAACATGTATTCTCTTTAAGAAACTTTCCCAACGTTTATATATACCATTTCTGCTTTCATCCTGCTGACAAAAGCGTAGTCACCTAGCTACACTAAACTACAGGGGAAGCTGGAACATGCAGTTTCAGTACTGAGGAAAAAGGATGAAGAGATATTGGGGGACAAGTCAAAGCTTCTATCATGGTCTCAAATCTCATCACTGTTGAAAGTACTAAGTATTGTGAGATTCCCTGAGGGACTTACTTAGTGGTCTATTGGCTAAGACTCTGTGCTTCCAATGCAGGGAGCACAAATTTGATCTCTAGTTGGGGAACTGGATCCCACATGTCACCACTAAAGATCCTGCATGCTGCAACTAAGACCCAGAGCAGCCAAATAAATAAATGTTTAAAAAAAAAAAATTTCCCGAGATTTTTAAACTTGATTACGGAGGAATATCTATGAGCAAAACACGTATCTATGAAGATGTTGCTGTTGACCTACCATTAAGATGCACATGCTTTGAGCTGCCTTCCCAGACATGAGAGGGGACTCACACTAATGCAGCTTGTTTCTCTATCATCCTGTAAGCTTTTACTTCACAGAGAGTCAAACACGTATAGAGCTTTCAAAAAATATAGGCATTTGAAAGCTATTCAGGTTAAATTACTAATGTCAACATTTCAGAGTTGCATTTCAAATGTACTGATTTAAATCTTTAGTAAAGTTGCATGAGTTTGAGCAAACTCCAGGAGATAGTGAAGGACAGGGAGGGCTGGCTTGCTGCAGTGCCTGGGGTCACAAAGAGTCAGACACCACTGAACGACTGAAAAACAAAAAGTTGCAAATCAGCTTTAAGAAAATCTCCACACATGCCCTGATCAGGTGGTATTCAATTCTGTAACTACCTAAGCATATGTTTTCTTAAATTCCTATTACCTTCCTAGATTCTGGAGTCTTTGTGACTTCAGAACCATTTTCAAGTTTGGGCCAGGACGAGTTCTAAAGGGCCTACTCCACCTAAACCTAGACAGGTAGAATCTAGTCCAGGTGGTTCAAGCCTACTAAGAGAAAGAAGCGATCTAGATTGTTCTTCACACCAGGTCCCGTGGGTTCTCGTTTGTTCTTCTTGAGGCTGCTTCATGAATTTACTCTGACGGATGGCGTTCATTTCCCATCTTTTAGAAATATACACCAAAGAGTACTGCAGGAGCTAGGTTGTGTAAAACATAGTGGACTTCTAAAACTATTGCCTTTCTGGGACTTCCCTGGTCGTCTAGTGCCTAAGACTGCAAGCTCCCAATGCAGGGGGCCCAGGTTTGACCCGTGGTTGGGGAACTAGGCTCTCATGTGCCTCGGATCAACTAAGCCTGCATGCTGCAATTAGAGTCTGTGTGCCATAACAGAACATCCCACATGCCGCAACTAAGACCTGACACAGGAAATAAGTAAATATAAAATATACACACACACAGTGGGACTTACCCAGCGGCCCAGCGGTCAAGAATGCACCTGCAATGCAAGAGACTTACAGGACACACGGGTTCTATCCCTGGGCTGGGAAGATCCCCTGGAGAAGGAAATGGCAACCCACTCCAGTGTTCTTGCCTGGTGATCCCCATGGACAGAGGAGCCTGGTAGGCTACAGTCCATGGGCTCACCCAGTCAGACATGACTGAGCAACTAAACAAAAAGAACTCTCTCTATATATATTGTCTTTCACCATAAGCTTATTGGGTTGTGAAACAGAAAGACTTCATGTTAGTAAGTCCGTTAGAACGGTTGTATTTGGACTTAGAATTCGGATCAAATTCCTATGGACCTCAAGTGACCCTCTTCTGAAAGGATGGATATGCAGTGTCAGTCATCTGAGTAAAAGACAGCCCTTTTGGTTTTTTTTTCCTACAAAACTGAAACATTTACTGCCTACAACAATGAGAGGATCAGTACCAACATGAAGCATGGTACCGGTGTTTTGTTGTAGGTGAAAAGATGGTCTTTTAGAGTGGAAACAGGATACCAAAACTTGGCCATCATTTGATCCAAGCAGAAGAGGAAACATTTCTTTCTAAAGTGTAGACTCTGATGACACTGGATACATTTATCAGCTGGTTTTCTTTCAGTTACAAATAACAAAAAACAATGTCAAACTGGCTTTTCAGCATAGTAAAAAGAAAAAAAACTAGTTTTAGAACAGAAAAAAGAGGATATGATCTCAGTTTAAATAGAGATATGGCAGTGAGGTAGGAAGGAGCCTCATAAGGGAAGGGATATACATATACATACACATATGATTCATGTTGTTGTACGGCAGAAACTAACACAACATTGTAAAACAATTATACTCCGATTTTTAAAAAATGGAGGTAATGAGAAGTATGATACTCTCACAAATGAGTCATGCTTTTTTATGAGCCATGTTAAAATAATCACCTATACAGGAAAAGGTGGTGATGAAATAGTCCAAGTACTCTATGTCAGGGATATATTCAGACACCAGTGTTTAAAATACTGATATGGAGACAGATTCTTCAATGCTTTATGGAACAAAGAATGAGTCAGAAAAACATACAGTAGTATAAAAGTATAAGAAGTCATAAAGAAGTTAGGTAGGGGACTTCCTATGTGGTCCAGTGACTTGGACTCCATGCTCCCAGTGCAGGGAGCCCAGAATTCAATCCTGGTCAGGGAACTAGATTCAGCATGCCTCAACTAAGACCCAGTGCAGCCAAATAAATAAATATTAAAAAAAAAAAAAGATAAAAGGCCTCTGGGAACAGTATAAGACCAGAGTGATGTCAAAATTAATAAATCATTTCAACATGTAATTTTTATAATATTTGTTGTTTAGTCACTCAGTCACGTCTGACTCTTTGCGACCCCATGGACTGTAGCCTGGACCCCATGTAGCCTGCCAGGCTCCTCTGTCCATGGGATTCTCCAGGCAAGAATACAGGAGTGGGTTGCCATTTTCCTCTCCAATTTTTATAATATAGATTGACTTTAATTATACTGGAAGGATAGCACGTACAAAATGTTTTTAAAACAATGCTTATTGATGAATGAGACTACTGAGTTTCATGTATGTCTTCTCTATCAGTTATCTACTGCTATACAGCAGATTATCTTAAAACTTAGCAACTTAAAACATTTATTTATTTATTATCTTGTACAATTTTAAGACTCAGGAATCTGAGACAAGCTTAGCTGACTTGTTTCTGGCTCAGGATTCCTCACGAGATTATAATCAAACTGTCAGCTGGGGCTGCAAATACTGAATACTCGCCTAAGGCTCTGCTTCCCATAAAGCTCACTCACATGGCTGGTGGCTGGTGGCCTTGATTCCTGGATACAGGCGCCTGGATACGGGCGCCCTCTCCACAAGGCTGCCTCAAGACATGGCAACTGGCTTCACTCAGAGTGACTGATCTGAGAGAGACAGCAGGAAGCCTCTGGCCTCAGAAGAGACATAGCAGCACGTTTGCTCTATTCTGTTGGTCACACAGAGCATACCATGACGTTTGCGCCGTTGTGGGAGTGAGTGTGGGCTAAGTTGTTTCAGTTGTGTCTGGTTCTTTGCAATCCCATGGACTGTAGCCTGCCAGGCTCCTCTATCCATGGGATTCTCCAGACAAGAATACTAGAGTGCATTGCCATGCCCTCCTCCAGTTGATCTTCCCAACTCAAGGGACGACCGACCCTCCATCTCTTACACTTCCTGCGATGGCAGGCAGGTTCTTTACCACTAACACCACTTGGGAAGCCGATTGTGGGAGAATGCTACGCACACCAAAAAATGTGAATATCAGAAAGTGGGGATCTTTAGGGGTCGTCTTGGATGCTGGCTGTGATCTCCATTAATTTTTTTTTTGATCTCCATTAATTTAATTTTGGATTAATTATTACTAAAATAACATTTGCTGCTGCTGCTGCTAAGTCGCTTCAGTCATGTCCGACTCTGTGCGACCCCATAGACGTCTGGCAGCCCAGCAGGCTCCCCCGTCCCTGGGATTCTCCAGGCAAGAACACTGGAGTGGGTTGCCATTTCCTTCTCCAGTGCATGAAAGTGAAAAGTGAAAGTGAAGTCGCTCAGTCGTGTCCAACTCTCAGCGACCCCATGGACTGCAGCCTACCAGGCTCCTCCGTCCATGTGATTTTCCAGGCAAGAGTACTGGAGTGGGGTGCCATTTACTTCTAAATTAAAAGGGATCTCAAAAAAAAAAAATAATAATAATAAATTTTTTAAACCAAAAATCAGGGAGGTGTCTGATCTCTGGTATACATTTGTCTTTAGCACTACAAATGCAAACTCCAACAGACACATAGTATTGGCAAGTCAAATGCCACAGGCCATGGTGCCATTGGTAACATTTTTCTAAAATGAAGTACAATTCTTGGTGAGTTCCCAAGAAAATGAAGTACAATTTTCACAGTAGTTGCTTTTATGGGGGGAAAAGATAAGTGTATTTAAAATCATGCAAAATTGGCATATTTATATGTAAAATATAATCCCATTTTAGGCTTCAATGACTATAAGCGAGTATTCACCCACATGAATGTCTGGTGGGATGTTTGAATGCTGAGCGGGACAAGGAACAATTCCTCATTTGGGTCAAGTACCCCATACACTGTGAAACACCTGGTGTCCCTGGCCCCATCTCTTAAGTGCCTGTGGTCAGGAATGATGTTTAAAATACTTACCAACTAGGGTTGCATGGACTTACCAATCCAGCCAGCCAACATGACAAACTGGGCTTCCCAGGTGAAAGTGAAAGTTGCTCAGTCATGTCCGACTCTTTGCAACCCCAAGGACTGCATACTCCATGGAATTCCCCAGACCAGAATACTAGAATGGGTAGTCATTACCTTCTCCAGGGGATCTTCCCAATCCAGGGAATCAAACCCAGGTCTCCTGCATTGCACGCGGATTCTTTACCAGCTGAGTCATGTAAAGAATCCACCTGCCAATGCAGGGGATTCAGGTTTGATCCCTGGGTGAGAGGAAGATCCCCTGGAGAAGAACATGGCAACCCATTCCAGTATTCTTGCCTGAAAAATCCCATGGACACAGGAGCTTGGCAGGCCACAGTGCATGGCATCGCAGAGTCGGACATGACTGAGTGACTGAGCACACACACATAAATACACATAGCGTGACATACTGGTCCAAATGGGCTGCCTGTTCAGTTCAGTTCAGTTCAGTTGCTCAGTCGTGTCCGACTCTTTGCAACCCCATGAACAGCACGCCAGGCCTCCCTGTCCATCACCAACCCCCAGAGTTTACTCAAACTCATGTCCATTGAGTCGGTGATGCCATCCAACCATCTCATCCTCTGTCGTCCCCATCTCCTCCTGCCTTCAATCTTTCCCAGCATCAGGGTCTTTTCAAATGAGTCAGTTCGTCAAATCAGGTGGACAAAGTATTGGAAGTTTCAGCTTCAGCATCAGTCCTTCAAATGAATATTCAAGACTGACTTCCTTTAGGATGGACTGGTTGGATCTCCTTGCTGTCCAAGTAGTGCCTCGCATCTTGTTGACTAAAGATTCTCCCCCAACTTTCCATAATGTCCTGTGGGGGGGCAGTAATGCCTCTGCGGAAAACCACTGATTTACAGCTGAGTAATTCTTGCCTGGAGAATCCCAGGGACAGAGGAGCCTAGTGGGCTGCCGTCTATGGGGTCGCACAGAGTTGGACACGACTGAAGCGACTTAGCAGCAGTAGCGGCAGCAAATCTGCGGAGAACCACTGATTTACTCCCTGCAAGAAACAGGGTCGAATACCTGTGGAGAAGGTCCCCTGGCGAAGGAAATGGCAACCCACTCCAGTATTCTTGCCTGGGAAACCCCATGGACAAAGGAGCCTGGCGGGCTACATCCCATGGGGTCTCAAAGAGTCAGACACAACTGAGCACGTAGGCACGCTCACACGCCCGTCCCCCTCCAACATCCAGCATTTCATGTTCATCATCTCAAAGGCTTACAACTATCCTGCAAGTTGAGTCTGATGATATTCATTTGATAAGAGAAGACAGATAGATGCCTAGGAAGGTCTCATAGCTGGCGAGTGGAAAATCCTGGATCTGAATTCAAGTCTCTCGAACTCTGAAGCTCATTCATTTCGTCTCCCCTACATCACATTTCCTCTTGCTCACTGGTATTACAGGCAGTCAGGGAGGCAGGGACCTCAAGAAGAAGAATAATCCAGCTATAAAGCACACTGAATCCTACCTACTGTATAGCCAGGGAACTCTACTCAATATATATGTAGTATTGACCTATATGGAGAAAGAAATGGCAACTCACTCCAGTACCCTTGCCTGGAGAATCCCATGGACAGAGGAGCCTGGCAGGCTACAGTCCATGGGGTCGCAAAGAGTTGGACACGACTGAGCGACTCACACACACACACACACACAAACACACACACACATATGAAGAAAGAAGCTAAAAAAAGAGTTGATATATGGGACTTCTCCGGTGGTCCAATGGCTAAGACTCTGAACTCCCAGTGCAGGGGGTCAGGGTTCGATCCCTGATCAGGGAACTAGATCCCACATGCTGCAACTAAAGATCACGTATGCTGCAAGAACACCCAGTACAGTCAAATATTTATATATTTGGCTAAATAAAAGAGTTGATTTATGTCCATGTATAGCTGATTCACTTTGCTGTACAGCAGAAACTAACACATTGTAAAGCAACTGTACTCAAACAAAAATTTAAGAAAACAAACAAAAACCCCACTGAATCCAAGGTGGCTCCTGGGAACCTCAGTGTATGGAGTTCTCGAATCTTCTCTCGGGGACTTCCCTGGTGGTCCAGTGGCTAAGACTCCACACTCCCAATGCAGAGGGCCTGAGTTCAATCCCTGGTCAGGGAACTAGATTCCCACATGTTGCCACTAAGACCTGGTACAACCTAAATAACTAAATGTTAGAATTTTCACTCAGTAATGTGATCTGCTCCATCTCCTCCCTACCAACCCCAGAGCTCGGTGTGTGGGTAAGAACAGGGGTGTGGAATCAGACCAACTCTAGTCAGTCTGGATTCAAATCCCCAGCTCCGCCACTTTCTGGCTGTGTGCCAGGTTATTTAATCTGTGCCTTAGTTTCTCCATCTCTCAAAAAAGTTAATAATAGTACCTATGTTGTAGGACTGTTGTGAAGATTAAGTGAGTTAACGCAAGGAAGGTGTTCAACAAGCATGAGCTTCTGTTGCCTTCTCTGTCGCTCATAGCTTATGACTTGTTACACCGTATCTCGTGCCTGCTTTGTGATAACTTCAGCTTGCATTTGCCCTCTCAATGCCTTGTGGTCTGTCTTTGTGTCACCTTGCACTGCTATTTATTTCCTTTGCTCAGTATTGATTAGTTCTGCTTTCCATGAGCGCATGCAGCAATCTCATGATGGCTTAACAGATGAGATAGAACTATATGTGTTGATTTGGAAAAATGTTGAAGATACATTAAAAGGCAGGTGAAGACGAAGATAATCCATGTATTTTTGAGAAAGCAATGGAGATACAGTGTGTGTCTATAAATCATATACAGTTGACCCTTCAATAACTCAGGGGTTGGGGTGCTGACTCACTGCAGTCAAAAATCCAAGCATACCTTTATAGCTGGCCCTCCATATCCTGGTTCCACATGCCAGTCTCAACCAACTTGGCTAGTGCAGTACTGTAGTACACATTTATTGGGAAAAAAACCTAAAACAGATAGAAATGAACCTACACAGGGCTTCCCTGGTGGCTCAGTGGTAAAGAATCCACCTGGCAATGCAGGAGACACGGTTTCAAACCCTGATCCAGGAAGGTCCCACATGCCATAGGGCAACTAAGCCTGTGAGCCACAACTACTGAACCCCCGTGCTGCAACTACTGAAGCCCGTGAAACTCAAGCCTGCGCTCCACGAGAGAAGCCACTGCAGTGAGAAGCCCGCACACTGCAACCAGAGAACCGCCCCTGCCTGGCCACAGCTAGACGGAGTCCGCACACGGCAGCAGAGACCCAGCGCAACCAAAGTAGATAAACAAATTTAGAAAAGATACGTCAACCTGCACAGTTCAAACCTGTGTCGTTTAAGGGTCAACCAGGTACAGATTTTTTTTCAAAGTGGACTTACCTGCTGGGCCAGTGATTAAGAATTCGCCTTCCAATGCAGAGGACACAGGTTGGGGAGCTAAGGTGTCACATGCCACGTAGCAACTAGGCCTGCACGGCACAACAAAGACCCAGCACAGACAAAAATTTCAAAATAAATTTTTGAAAGGATATTGTGGTAAGATAGCATCACTGACTCAATAGACATGAGTTTGAGCAAACTCTGGGAGATAGTGAAGGACAGGGAAGCCTGGTGTGCTGCAGTCCATGGTGCCACAGAGAGTCAGACACAACTTAGCGACTCAACAATTGTGGTGGCAGGGTAACACCCCCCCCATATGTCCTAATCCCCAGAATCTCTGAATATTTTATGTTACACAGCAACGGAAAACTAAATTTGCAAGTGGAATAAGGTTGCTATTGACTGACTTTCTTTCAATTTTAATTTTTATATTGGAGTATAGTTGTTTCACAGTGCTGTTTTACGATGATTCAGTTATACAGATATGAATATCCATTATTTTCAGATTCTTTCCCATATAGGTTATTACCTAACATTGAGTAGAATTCTCTGTGCTACACAGAAGGTCCTCGTTGGTTATTTTATATGCAGTAGTGTGTATGGGCTTCTCTGGTGGCTCAGACAGGAAAGAATCTGCCTGCTATGGGGGAGGCCAGGGTTCGATACCTAGGTTGGGAAGACCCCCTGGAGAAGGGAATGGCTACTCACTGCAGTATTCTTGCCTGGAGAATTCCATGGACAGAGAAGACTGGTGGGTGATCGTCCATGGGATTGCAAAGAGTTGGACACGATTGAGTGACTGACACTTTCACTTTCACTGAGTTCAGTTCAGTTTAGACGCTCAGTCATGTCCGACTCTTTGCGACCCCATGAATTGCAGCATGCCAGGCCT
Source organism: Bos grunniens (assembly GCF_055505025.1). Classification (NCBI taxonomy): domain Eukaryota; kingdom Metazoa; phylum Chordata; class Mammalia; order Artiodactyla; family Bovidae; genus Bos; species Bos grunniens. The sequence goes on from NC_141165.1 coordinate 155,428,769, forward strand.
CCCTGTCCATCACCAACTCCTGGAGTTCACTCAGTCTCACGTCCATTGAGTCGGTGATGCCATCCAGCCATCTCATCCTCTGTCATCCCCTTCTCCTCCTGCCCCCAATCCCTCCCAGCATCAGGGTCTTTTCCAGTGAGTCAACTCTTTGCATTAGGTGGGCAAAGTACTGGAGTTTCAGCTTTAGCATCATTCCTTCCAAAGAAATCCCAGGGCTGATTTCCTTCAGAATGGACTGGTTGGATCTCCTTGCAGTCCAAGGGACTCTCAAGGGTCTTCTCCAACACCACAGTTCAAAAGCATCCATTCTTCAGTGCTCAGCTTTCTTCACAGTCCAACTCTCATATCCATACATGACCACTGGAAAAACCATAGCCTTGACTAGATCGACCTTTGTTGGCAAAGTAATGTCTCTGCTTTTGAATATGCTATCTAGGTTGGTCATAACTTTCCTTCCAAGGAGTAAGTGTCTTTTAATTTCATGGCTGCAATCACTATCTGCAGTGATTTTGGAGCCCAAAAATATAAAGTCTGACACTGTTTCCCCATCTATTTCCTATGAAGTGGTGGGACTGGGTGCCATAATCTTTGTTTTCTGAATGTTGAGCTTTAAGCCAACTTTTTCACTCTCCTCTTTCACTTTCATCAAGAAGCTTTTTAGTTCCTCTTCACTTTCTGCCATTAAGGGTGGTGTCATCTGCATATGTGAGGTTATTGATATTTCTCCCGGCAATCTTGATTCCAGCTTGTGCTTCTTCCAGCCCAGCGTTTCTCATGATGTACTCTGCATAGAAGTTAAATAAGCAGGGTGACAATATACAGCCTTGACGAACTCCTTTTCCTATTTGAAACCAGTCTGTTGTTCCAAGTCCAGTTCTAACTGTTGCTTCCTGACCTGCATATAGGTTTCTCAAGAGGCAGGTCAAGTGGTCTGGTATTCCCATCTCTTTCAGAATTTTCCACAGTTTACTGTGATCCACACAGTTGGATTCTTCACTTTCACTAGTGTGTATATATTAAACTGACTTTAAAATGGGGGAGATTATGCTGAGTGAACTGGGTGGACCCAGGGTTACCACGTGAGTGTGTGCCAAGTGCCTTCAGTCATGTCCGACTCTGTGCAACCCCACGGACTGTAGCCCGCCAGGCTCCTCTGTCCATGAGATTCTCCAGGCAACAATATTGGAGGGGGTTGCCATGCCCTCCTCCAGGGGATCTTCCCCACCCAGGGATTGAACCCATGTCTCTTACATCCTCCTGTATTGGCAGGCAGGTTCTTTACCGCTGGAGCCACTTAGGAAGCCCAGGGTCACCACAAAGGTCCCAAAAAGCAGAAGAGGAAGAGTCAGAGTGATGAGACATGAGAAGGACTCCACCTGCCCTTGCTGGCTTTGAAGAAGAAAGGGCTATAAGCCAGGGATACAGGCAGCCTCTAGAAGCTGGAAAAGGCAAGGAGTCGGATTCTTCCCTAGAACCGCGGGAGGAATGAAGCCCTGCTCGCACTTTAATGTTAGCCCAGTGGGATCCACCTTTGGGGGTAAGGGGTCCTTTTGTAGCACCTCGCCCCAGTCACTGGGATTTCTGAGAATCCAGATGGTGGGATGGTGGATTGCCTTGTATGACTTCAGTAACTGTAGTTGAATTAATAAAACTTTGTTGAAAACAGGAAAGGCAGTACTTCTGGGAACAGGCAAATAAGCAGGAGTTGTGCCTGAGGGGTACTGGAAATGTCCTGGAAGGTGGCTGAGGCCCAGGGATGGGTATCCAGGCAGTTAGTATAACAGGGAAGTATGGCCCCAGTCATACAGACAAGGCCAGAGGGGACTCCCATCTCTGGGAGGGGTACTGCCAAGAGTAGGGCTACAGCCTGGGAGCACCGTGAAGAGAATGAACGACAGTGCAGTGGTATGGACAACAAGGTCCTACTGTATAGCACAGAGAACTACATTCAACATCCTGGGATAAATCACAATGGAAAAGAATATTAAAAAGCACGTATATATGTTTAACTGAATCACTTTGCTGTGCAGCAGAAATTGACACAACCTGGTAAATCAACTATACTTCAATTAAATAAACAAACAAACCCAACAAAGACTTTATTACCCTACATGGGAGTGTTAGATTTTGTGGACTTGTTGCCCAGTTTACATTACACTGAGAAATCTGATTAACCTCAATTATTCAAAGAACCAAATGTAACTGGCCTATCACTAAATTAACAAATTAAAGGGCCAGAGTTACTCAAAGTGAAAAAAAAAAAATGCAATCATTCTGTCAAGGAACTTAAAACTATAGTCCTGAGGGACCAGACTACTGACTGAGGCCAAACTCGGGCACACAGAACAAGGACATGGAGACAAAAGGCACTTGTGATCTACTCGCGGGGCTGGGCCAGGGTCTTCGTCGTACAGTTTGAAGAAAGGAGCCATGAAAAGGCTGGGAATCAGACAAGAGTCTGATATGTGCCTATTAATGAGTTAAGAGATCTCAATAAATTATTACTACATCTGAAAAGCTGACAGTTACATGATGAAAAACCAACAGAAAAAGGTCAATGCTCCATCAAAACAGAGCCTAAGTTCAGATTCTGATTCCACAAATGCCAATGAACTGGCCCACATTTTTTTTCTGGCCTGGAAGTTACTTCATTAAGTGACCCTGTTTGTACATAGTGAACTTGCTTTCTTAGCAAGAAGAGTCCAAGTCTGTCAGTTTTGACATCATCAAGCAAGAAGATAAAAAAACATCCAGATGGTCAGACAAAAACATGTTTATTATTACTGTTAGTTGTTTAGACAACACTGCACCATTGAATAATCATTAAGTTTACTGATTAAATGTATTAATATAGACATTTACAAACATAAAGTGCTGTGCTGAAATTAGGAATTACTAGAGTTTTCTGAGAACCTTACCTTCTCATTAGCTAATATGAAAAAAGATTTCCTTGGACTTCCCTGGTGGTTCAGTGGGTAAGAATCCACCTGCCAATGCAGGGGACATAGGTTCGATGTCTGGTCCAGGAAGATTCCACATGCCATGGAGCAACGAAGCCCATGCACCACAACTACTGAGCATACGCTCTAGACCCCATGAGCTGCAACCACTGAGCCCACACACCACAACTACTGCAGTCCACGCATCCTAGAGCCCGCGCTCTGCAACGAGAAGTCACCACGATGAGAAGCCTGAGCCCCACAGTGAATAGCCCCTGCTCACCGCAAGTAGAGAAAGCCTGCGAGCAGCAATGAAGACCCAGCAAACCAAAAATAAAAACGGTTTCCTTTATGTATGTTCTTGTAATGTGATTAGGTAAGTGAAAGTCACTCACTTGTGTCCATCTCTTTGTGACCCTATGGTCTATACAGAATACTGGAGTGGGTAGCCTGTCCCTTCTCCAGGGGATCTTCCTGACCCAGGAATCAAACCAAGGTCTCCTGCATTGCAGGCGGATTCTTTACCAACTGAGCTATCAGGGAAGCCCCATAATTAGGTATCATGTATTGTAATTAGGTGCCATGTATCTAATATTTAACAAGATTCACAGAAGCATCACCTTATAAAATGTTTTAGAGCAATAGCTTTTATTATAAAGCTCTTATTTCACACCGGTCACAATTGTATATAGAGTAATAGATCATTGCAGAAGCTAGTGATAACTCATTCAACAAAATAATCACATATTATACCCATTAATGCCCCATCATCTAAGCACAAGGTCTGAAATTTCCTTCTGAAGATGTAATTTTACTTATCTATCACACACTTTACAAAATCACTTGTTCTTCCAAAATCAGAGGGGCAAGTGACATGCTTCTGAGACACTTCCATAGTACAGCACTCTGAATTAAATAAGGAAACAGACCAGCTTGTTTTGACAAGTCTAGTTGCCCAATTCTGTGAATAAGGCAATTACACAGATCTTAAAAAGTCAGATCAGTCTGAGAGTGGATGGGACACAGTCTCATGGATGTCAATCTCTTCTCATTTGCCAAAGGTGCAAGTGAGCACAAAATTCTGACATCTTGTAGTTGCTTATTAAAGGGTTCCTAACACAGGAAATTGGATCCCTAAGACTGTAAACTGATATATTACTCTCATTGAAAAAGCCTCTGAGAAGTGTAATACAAGAGAGGCTTCAGATAGGCTTCTGTAAAACATTTTGACTCTGATTAGAAATGAAGCCATAAGTGAAACTTTGTTTCCATTGAACCCACCTCTGAGAGGTCAGAAAATAAACTCTTTAAAGTGGACATTGGAGTCTATTTCTAGAATAGCTAAATCAGTTAGCTTGGCTGATGGATCTTTGCTGCCAATGGCTCATGAAGTTAGCGCGAAGTACAACCTAGATGTTTGGTGGTTTCTTTATTCAGTACCCACAGAGAAGGCCTTTATAAAAAAAAAAGAAGAGAAGAGTGCTGTAAGTCCATTACACTAATTTCCTGTCATAATATTTCCAACCATATAGAGAATGTTCCAAAAGTCTTAGACTAGTTTTGTGCTTTAATAAACTCAAGTGTTAATATTAAATTGTTTCCTCTTGTCTTGCTATGTCTTCAGAACAAAGCTGGTTGAATATTTCTCGGACTCAGTTTGTTTCTTACAGTTCTCTCACTCACTTACACATCACTGGAGATGTGGGTCGTTTTGTGAAAAGTACAGAGGTGCACAGTTCTCAGACTCTTGTGTTATAGAAAGAAACCTCAGCCTCTATGTGTGGTGTTAATATTACTGAAAATTATTTGGGGCAGTACTGTGAACATTGAGATGGTCATATTTTAATAAATTTCCACAAATTCATCCAGTTAAAGAAAACTGTCTTAACTCCAGGTGTTTTCTCTCCTTCTCCCGGATCAGTGTTATTTGGGTTTTTATTTGTAATTTCTTTTGTTTTTATAAGGGTTGTGTATATTTCCTGGGTTCTGGCAATTTCTTTCTGTGCATCAAAATGGACCTTCTGCCTAGTCAGGAGGGGAACAATTAAATTAAAATCATTAATTCGCTTATTTAGCTTTTTGATGTCTTCTTGAAACTGCTCACAAACTTGGTTCCACTGTTTCTGTTCGGCTGATGTCATTGGATTCCCAAGTTTTTTCCTTGACGCTAAAACTGCCTCTCTGAGTTGATCAATGGTATCCTTTATTTCCTTTTGCATTAGGATCCATTCTGGTTGGTATCCATTATCTATCAATATTCTGTTCAGGTTGTGAGTCATAGGATCAATATATGAACAGCCAGAAAATTTTTTCAGAGGTTTTCCTTTCCCACTGAGATTGTCAAAGTCTCCTTTTGCCATTGATTCCTGAATGAGATCCTCCACCAAACGCTCTATTGCCTGAGTTATCTTTCGTTCCTTACTGTGTCTTACATCTTTAACAGTGACACTGTCAGTGAAATACTGGCTTTGCAGTTTCTGCTTTTGGTATTCCATCACTTGTTCAGTTGCACGGTCTGCTCTAAACTGCCTGTACTGCTTCTCTCGTTGACTCGGAGTCCCAAAACCAATACCCTCAAAACTTAAGTAATGCCGGTGTTGGGGTGTTTTATATTTGAATTTTTCTTCTTCTTCTTCTGTGTCTTCAACTTTACTCTGTCTGGCATTTGTCTGTTCTATCACGTGGGAAAGTACCTTTCTGTAAGCTTCTTCAATCCTTATAAACGTTGCAGAATCAGCAGTACTAGAGCCACCATCTGGATGGTATTGCTTGGCAAGCTTACGAAAAGATTCCCTGACATCATCTGCAGAACAGCCTTCATCCAGATTCAGCAGCCCATAATATTCTCTTATATTCCTTTTGGATTTATGAGTTGACATCATTCTAGTTCTTAGGACAACAAGATATGGACCCATTTTCATTCGATTAGGAATCACTGAAGCACTTCTCAGATGAGGTCTTAAGATCTGAGCCATCATCACATACGTTGTGTTCCTTATGGTACCCAGAGTTCTTCCTTAGCAATGATCTATAAAACAACAAATATAGGGTGAAAAAAGTTGTATTATCAGCTAAACTCATTATTTTCAGCAATATGGATGAGATTACGCATACAATAAGGGCAGTTCTTTCTAATGCTGCTGCTAAAATTCTCAGAGCTACGATTCATTTATGTTAGCAGAAAAATGGAAGTTGATGATGTCTTATATTAACATATTGCGATACGATCTAGATTCTACTCCTCACTAACTAACCCCAGGATGTTAGAGATGGCAAGTTCTCAGAGATCATCTAATCCAGTCTTTTCGTTTTATGAGAAAATGCAGACCCAGAAGGTTAAGCAACATAACCAAATCCAATAACAAGGTGGAAGCAAAATGGTTAGGGTTAGGGCACAATAAGCCTCTTGTTTAATTGTCTGTATCCCCAGCAGATCATGAATTTCATCAGCACCATTACATCTTTAGTAGAATGTATCATTGTCTTTACCGTCCCAAGGAGTCTTCTCACGAGGAGACATGTGAAATAATAGAGCACACGCCAAAGTATGTATCTAGTCTGACACTAAATTCAATAGAATCAAATATGCAAAAAAGATTTTAAGCTCTGCAGCTTGTTAGGAAGGAGCTATTCGCTCCAAGTCGAAAAACCAAGATGAAAGGGTGAGCCCCCTCAACACGTTAACTATTATTTTTAAAACGCACGATACAGAAGAGGAAGGCAGTCTTGTACGAAAGTAATGGCAATGAAATGCTCGAAGTGGTTTCACTGAAAACAGGACTTTGATGTATACATGCTAAAACTGAGTTCCCGGGGACTCCAATTTCTGGACAGTTGGGATCAAGGACTTTCAGGTTTAACTGGGACTTCGGTGATGGTGCCCATGGTGGCCGTCCCGCGGGAGCGGTCAGTCCCGACGCTGGACACGCCCCGCCCCGCCCCCTACTCACCTCAGACGCGGCTCAGCGGCTCCCACTACCAAGCTGAGCCTTTGCGCGTGCGTGCGCCATCTGCCCTTCGCTCCACAGGCGTCTCCGTTGGAGGCCCGCGGCAAGCTCCGCCGCTGGGCTAGACCATCTGCGTTTTACACAGAGGGAACCCTCGGGGTGCGGCGGGCAGTATTATACCTAATAGGGACAGATGTCCTACCTTACCAGAGAACCCCAGAATTTCCTTTAGGCCCTAGTCTTCTCAAGAGGACTAGAGCCCTTTCGGGAGGCCCCACCCCGTCCCGGGCACCAGCTCCACCTCCGCCCCCACCTGGAGCGGAAGATGGGTCGATTGAGCGGGATTCTGGGAGATGTAGTTCTCCCGGAAGTGCGGCGCGCGCAGGACTGCTTCCGGGAGGAGGGAGGCGGGGAGAGGTGAGGCGGCGAAAAGGACGCTGTGGCGCCTCCGTAGATGTGTGGGGCTTCTCGTAGCCTGTGGCCGGTGTAGGTGGGGACCTTTGAAGTCCGAGTGGTTTGGAGGGCGACGCCCCTCGGAAAATTGTTTTGAGAAGGAGGAGACGAGTCCGTTTCCTCGAACAGGACCTGGACAGCCTCTTCGGGTGTGCAGCCGGGGACACCCTCTCCGAAATTTCTCAGGAAATTCTACCTCAGAAAGATCTAGTTAACCCAGGTTAGAAAGCTGGTCTTTTGTTAGTTCAAGAACCTAGCGAGCAGCTCTTTTAGCCAGGCGTCGGTAGTGGGTGAGAACAGTCGAGGACAAAATTAAATTAGGTGTGTTTCCTGGCTTTAGGTTCAGCCACTGTCCTGGGGATTTAATATTTCTCCCTCCTGTACAGGGAGATAATTTTTTCTTTTTTTTTTTAAAGAGGCAGAACCTTGGGGAGTCAGACCTGAGTTAAAAATCCTTTTGCTTACACTTGCGTTTCTGTTTTTATCTGGCAAATGATTGTACCAGCACATGGTAAACGTGTGTTAAGCCCTTCCTTTTGTCAGGCACTGTACTAAATGCGCTATGTACAGTCTTAAAATCCTTACAACAGCCCTCTGAGGTAAGCGCTATTGTTTTCCCCATTTTACTTATGATGAAATAATAATTGCATCAAACGCAGTACCTTTTTGTGAAAATTACACAATGTATGTAAACCTCTTTGCATCGTGTCTGCCTGGCACGTTAAATTTTTTTGTTGTTATGTCGATGTCTCCTGAAACAAGCCAGAAATAGGTACTAACCTAGAAAGGCTTCTGAGTAATTGTTGTTCAGTCGTTGCTCAGTCGTGTCCAACTCTTTGTGACTCCATGGACTGCAATACGCCAGGCTTCCCTGTCCTACCATCTCCCGGAGTTTGCTCAGACTTAAGCCCATTGAGTCGGTGATGCCATCCAACCATCTCATCCTCTGTCGCCCCCTTCTGCCTTCAGTCTCTCCCAGCGTTAGGGTCTTTGCCTGTGAGTTGGCTCTTCGCGTCCGGGGGCCAAAGTGTCAGAGCTTCAGCTTCAGCATCAGTTCTTCCAGTGAAGGTTGATTTCCTTTAGGATTGACTGGTTTGATCTCCTTGCAGTCCAAGGGACTCTGGCACCACAGTTCTAAAGCACCGATAAAGCGTCAGTTCTTCGGTGTTCAGCCTTCTTTATGGTCCAACTCTCACGTTGGTACGTGGCTACTGGAAAAACAGCTTTGACTGTAATTTGCTACCTTTTACTAGGTATGTAGAAAATGGTTTAAATTTTGATTCAGAGGGATTTCCTTATAAGCAAACAATGAACATAAAAGAACTCCAGTGTGAAAGAGTTTCTACAAGTTTGAATTCTAGCCAATATTTTAAACACAGCTATAAAAGTGGGGAAAGCACACAGTTTTAGAAACTACCCATACTTATGTAGCACTTTGTATTCAATACAATGCACTAGTCACAAATGTGATTTTTATGTTTGCATAAGTAACTAGTCCAAGTAGTTAAGTGATTTGGATAAATGACTAGACTTTGTAAGTTACTGGGACTCTTAAGTCCATTGCTCTTTTCAGAATGTCAGTTTTGTGATATAATTCTTTACATGTAGAAAGAGAACTGAAGTCAGCCGAGTAATCAGTAAAGCACACTTTCAACCGCAAAGTATAAATTACTTAACTGACCTAGGAGATTATTTTTCTTATGTATATGAAACCGGAAGGTAGGCAGTTCCTGGCATTGGTTCAGCTACCACGAGGTGCTTTATCATCCTCTCTCTCTCTATATGTGTGTGTGTGTGTGTGTGTATATATATATATTCTGAGTCATTTAAAAAATAATTGCATTATTTTAAATGCAATTACAATAAAAACATTACAATAAAATAATTACATATTACAATAAATTATTACAATATTGGGAGAAGGCAATGGCACCCCACTCCAGTACTGTTGCCCCGGAAAATCCCATGGATGGAGGAGCCTGGTAGGCTGCAGTCCATGGGGTCACTAGGAGTCAGACTCCACTGAGCAACTTCACTTTCACTTTCCACTTTCATGCATTGGAGAAGGAAATAGCAACCCACTCCAGTGTTCTTGCCTGGAGAATCCCATGGATGGAGAAGCCTGGTAGGCTGCAGTCCATGGGGGTTGCACAGAGTCGGACACGACTGAAGAGACTTATCAGCATTACAATATTACATATTAACTTTAATAAATATCCATATTTAATTCAAATATTAAAATTCAATGTTTAAATATTAATAATTAAATATTAAACATTTTATTTAATAATATTAGTGTTGATAATTTAATATTAATTTTAGTATTTAAAATTTATTGAATATTAAAACATAAAATATTATGATATGTAATATTACATATTACAATAAAAATAATTGTATTATGTTCCTTTACTCCAAAGCACTTCAGTATTTGTTTCATCAGAGCAAGGGCATTCTCTTACATTATCATAGCTCTGTTAACAAATTCAACAGATTTAACATAGACAAAATATTATTTAATGTACAGTTTTGTATTCCAGTTTCAACAGTTGTCCTGATGATGTCTGTGAGAGCAACCCATAGACTTAAATCAGCAGGTCAAATGAGTGATAAACCAAAGCAGTATTGCTCAGTTTAGTTATGGGCAGAAAGAGTTCACCATCAAAAATATAGTTCCCATCTAAAGAGAAAAATACAGGAACATTCCTGGTGGTCCAGTGGCTAAAACTCCACACTCCCAATGCAGAGAGCCTGGGTTTGATCCATGATCAGGGAGCTAGACCTCACATGCTGCAACCAAGGGCTTGCATGCCTCAAGTAAGACCCAGTGCAGCCAAATAAATAAATATTAGAAAAGAAAACTTTAGTTCTTTTCCGTTTAAAAGGTGGCTGCATACTCTGCAGTCAGCAGTCCTAGTGATTATAAGATGTGGTCAGAGAATCAAATTTAAAGAAGTCAGAACCAAACATAGGTTGACTAGCTTTTTTTTTTTTTTTCCGATCCTGCCGCTTGTGAGCAGCTCTCGAGACCAGGGACTGATCCTGGCCCGTGGCAGTGAAAGCGCCAAATCCTAACCACTGGGCCACCACGGACACCTGGTTAACTACCAATTTTTATGTGATCTGCTACCTTGCTTATTTAAACTCCATAGACTTTTAAACCTGTTCATTTTCAGTTTAAATTGTTAACCACTTAAAGGTTATGTCATAATTCAAATCAACATGTTTGAACCTCAGTCTGTTCTTTTCCACAAAGTCTTAATTAATCACTTCAAGTTTCTCAGCTGGAATGCAGTATAATCTTGTACAAAAGGGCTGGTTTTAAAGTCTGTTGGGTTTCATGTGTGTAACATGTCCTAGTTTGAAACATCTTTTTCGTAATTCTGTACTCTTACAATAGAGTTGAGCATTTTGAAACAAATTTCCCCCTAAACCAGGGAAGGTAAAGAGTTGGCACAAATTCCATTAGCGTTAAACTTAGTCATTAACTGTGTTTCTGAGTGGGTGGAAAATAGATGTGATACTTTAAAAAAGTTATTAAAATTTTTTTTCTACTTTATAGTTACATTAAATACTTACTGAGCTACTGCAAGAAGCTTGGCACTGCAAAAGTAACATTTTTTTTTTGTTCTTGGATATAGTTTCAGGCTTTGACTAAAGCATGTGAGGGCTGTGTTTTAATTCCATCTGTTTCTTTTTAAAAGAAAGATTCATTTGTTTATTTTGGGCCATGCTGGGTCTTTTTGCTGTGCATGGGCTTTATTTAGTTGTCTAGTTGCAGGGGAGCAGGGCCACTCATCGTTGTGGTGGACAGACTCATCTGTGCATTCCGCTGCATCTCAGAGCAGAGTCAGAGCACTCAAGCTTCAGTAGTTTGGGCTTGTGAGCGCAGTATTTGTGGTGCACTGGCTTAGTTGCCCCTTGGCATGGGGATCTTCCTGGACCAGGGATCGAGCCTGTGTTCCTTGCATTGGCACGTGGGTTCTTAACTGCTAGACCACCAGAGAAGCCCCTCTTCCTTCCTTCCTTCGTTTCATTTGCTGGTTCTGTGATAACTGCAAAGAAGCTGATTTATTTCCAGTAAGTTGTGGTACCATAGAAACCAAAATCACACCCCCCTGAAGATAGATGGATGGTCCCATCTGAATTCTAAGTCACATTTTGCTCAATGATGTTTGCAAATTGTATCTTCTGAAACTACAATTTCCAGAAACACCATGAATTTGCTTTCCTCTGGGTGCCATCTCAATTCATTGTTTTTGGTTTATTCTATTGAAATAGAATTGAGGAACAGTATTGTTAGTTTGGTTATATCTTTTCCTTTTTTACTCTGATCAAGGAAGTGTTTGTTGTAGACAGTGTCAGCTTTAAAAGAAAGGAGAGGTAAATGAACTTAATTAATTAGCATAATAAGATTGAAAATCTTCAAGGGTTGGGAAGAGGTAACCTGGAAAAGAGATTCACACTCATTTGAATATTTTTCCGTTCTTCATCTTCCCTAGTGGGTTAACCAGTTATCTAACATCCTAAGGTGGTCAGTAAGGGCCACACGCAGGATTTGTGGAAGTTTGCTAATGAAAAACTACCCTCCCCAACCCAGGATGCCAGTTTTCTATTTTTGGCCTTGATTCAACATAAGGATTTATCGTCATTTGAGCCTACATTTGAAGATGCTTGCTCCTTGGAAGAAAATTTATGACCAACCTAGACAGTATATTAAAAAGCAGAGCTATGACTTTGCCAACAAAGGTCCATCTAGTCAAAGCTATGGTTTTTCCGGTAGTCATGTATGGATATGAGAGTTGGACTATAAAGAAAGCTGAGTGCTGAAGAATTGATTCTTTTGAACTGTGGTGTTGGAGGAGACTCTTGAGAGTCCCTTGGACTGCAAGGAGATCCAACCAATCCATCCTAGAGGAAATCAATCCGGAATGTTCATTGGAAGGATTGGTGCTGAAGCTGAAACTCCAATACTTTGGCCACCTGATATGAAGAACTGTCTCATTTGAAAAGACCCTGATGCTGGGAATGACTGAAGGTGGGAAGAGAAAGGGACAACAGAGGATGAGATGGTTGGATAGCATCACCGACTTGATGGACATGAGTTTGAGCAAGCTCCAGGAGTTGGTGATGGACAGGGAGGCCTGGTGTGCTGCAGTCCATGGGGTCACAAAGAGTCGGACACGACTGAGCGACTGAGCTGAAGTGAATGCTTTCTGTTCCTTGAAACAATGAATAATGTATATACCTCCAATTGCAGGCTAATAGTGGGGAAAACAACTGCACATCAGTAGCCTGAGAATCAAGATTTGAATTGTTTTCAGCCCATATAACATTTACCCAACATGTTTATCAAAATCACTGCTTTACAGCACAACTACTCTATGTTTGCTTTCTTTTTTTAAAGAAAAAAAATTATCTCTGTCTTTGGCTGCGCTGGGTCTTAGTTGCTGCATGAGGGATCTTTTAGTTACAGCAGGTGGGATCTGGTTCCCTGACTGAGGATTGAACCTGGGACCCCTGCACTGAGAACACAGTCTTAGCCCCTGGACCACTGTGAAAGTCCCCATTCTTGTTTTTTCTCACCCTTCAAAATTTGTTTCCAGTTTTATTGAGCTGTAATTGACAAAAATTGTATACTTTTACAGTGTGCAACTTGGTAATTTGGTATTTGTACAAGTGTGAAATAATCATCACAATCACACTGATTAACAAATTAACATATCATCACCTCACATAGTTAGTGTTATCTTTTCCTTTTATTTTTTTGAGATCCCAACTGCAGGATAGACAGCCTTCATCAATCCTTGGGAAACTTAGGATTTCATTTATAGGTAAAGAATTTTAATAAGGGAATTCCCTGGTGGTTCAGTGGTTAGGACTCTGCACTTCCACTGCAGGGGACCAGAAAAAAAAAAGACTTTTTATCTGGAGTTAAGATCCATTATCTTCTTTTTCTCCTATGCATTGAGTTTGTTCAGCAGCAATTGAAGTCCTATGTGGGGCTTCCCTGTTAGGTCAATGGTAAAGAATCTGCCCGCCCATGCAGGAGACAGGTTCTATCCGTGGTCCAGGAAGATCCCACATGCTGTGGACCAGTTAAGTCTGTGTGCTACAATTACTGAGCCTGTGTTCTGAAACTGCTCAAGCCCACGTCTAGAATCCATATTCTGCAACAAGGGAAGCCACAGCAATGAGAAGCGAGAGGGGAGCCCTCAATCACCACAAGAAGAGAAAGCCTGCTTATAGCAACAAAGACCCAGGGCAGTCAGTTCAGTTCAGCTCAGTCGCTCAGGTGTGTCCAACTCTCTGCGACCCCATGGACTGCAGCACACCAGGCCTCCCTGTCCATCACCAAGTCCTGGAACTCGCTCAAACCTCATGTCCATGGAGTCGGTGATGCCATCCAACCATCTCATCCTCTGTTATCCCCTTCTCCTGCCTGCAGTCTCTCCCAGCATCAGGGTGTTTTCCACTCAGTCAGTTCTTCACAAAGAATTGGAGTTTCAGCTTCAGCACCAGTCCTTCCAATGAATATTCAGGACTGATTTCTTTCAGAATTGAGTGGTTGGATCTCCTTGCAGTCCAAGGGACTCTCAAAGAGTCTTCTCCAACGCCACAGTTGAAAAGCATCAATTCTTCGGCACTCAGCTTTCTTTATAGTCCAACTCTCACAACATGACTACTGGAAAAATAATAGCCTTGACTAGACAGACCTTTGTTGGCAAAGTAGTGTCTCTGCTTTTTAATATGCTGTCTAGGTTGGTCATAGCTTTTCTTCCAAGGAGCAAGTGTCTTAATTTCATGGCTGCAGTCACTATGTGCAGTGATTTTGGAGCCCAAGAAAATAAAGTCTGTCACTGATTCCACTGTTTCCCCATCTATTTGCCATGAAGTGATGGGACCGGATGCCATGATCTTAGTTTTTTGAATGTTTAGTTTTAGGCCAGCTTTTTCATCCTCCTCTTTCACTTTCATCAAGAGGCTCTTTAGTTCCTCTTCACTTTCTGCCATTAGGGTGGTGTCATCTACATAACTGAGGTTATTGAAAATTCTGGCAATCTTGATTCCAGCTTGAGCTTCATCTAGCCTGGCCTTTCACATGATGTATATAGTTAGCAGGGTGACAAAAAAGCAATCAATCAGCTTTTAAAAAATTTAATAGAATAGCATTAAAATAAAAAAACCCAATAAGGAATACATGTTACCAAGGAGGTAGGAGACACTAAAAATTATAAAATATTGCTGGAAGAAATGAAAGAAGACTTAAGTAAAAGGAAAGACATCCTGTATTCATTGATTGGAAGACAATATTATTCAGAGGCAGTACTCTTCAAGTTAATCCACAAGGTAAATTCCTTTCAAAATCTCAGTCAGGCTTTTTGAAAAAAGTTGACAAGGTGATCCTGGATTTACATGGCAAGTCCAGGTACACAGAATAGTGACTTCCCAGGTGGTCCAGTAGCTTAGACTCCACACTCCCAGTGCAGGAGGCCTGGGTTTGATCCCTGGTCAGGGATTGCACGTGCCACAACCAAGACCTGATGCAGCCATATATATATATATATATATATATATAAAAAATATATATATATATTAAATGGAACACAGAATAGAAAAAACAGTCTTGAAAAAGAAGAACAAAAGTGAGGAGTCACACTTCCTTATTTCAAAACTCACTCCAAACCTACTGTAATCAAGACTTTGTGGTACTGGCATAGGATAGACAATGAATGTAGGATAGCAATGAAATGTAATTGAAAGTCGAGAAATAAACTATTACATTTTTGGTCAGTTGATTTTTAACAAGTGTGCCAAGACAAATGGGAAAAATAGGCTTTTTAGTATGTGGTGCTGGGACAACTGTATATCCACTTGCAAATGAATGAAGTTGAACTCTTGCTTCACATTATATTAAAAAATGAACTCAAGATAGATCAAAGGGCTTCCCAGGTGGCGCTAGTGGTAACGAACCTGCCCGCCAATGCAGGAGAAGTAAGAGACTCGAGTTTGATCCCCAGGTCAGGAAGATCCCCTGGAGGAGGACATGGCAACCCACTCCAAAATCCTTGCCTGGAGAATCTCATGGACAGAGGAGCCTGGAGGGCTGCAGTCCATAGGGTCGCAGAGTCGGACATGACTGAAGCAACTTAGCACACAAAAATATAAAACTCTTAGAACGAAACAGATGTAAAGCTTTGTAACCTTGCATTTGGCAATGGTTTCTTAGATATGATACCAAAAGCACAAGTAATAAAAAATAGAAAATTGGGCTTCATCAAAATTAAGAATATCTGTGCTTCAAAAAACACCATTAAGAAACTGGAAATGTACGCCACATAACGTGAGAAACAATTTTCAGATCACGTATCTGATAAGAGTCTGATATCCAGAATATATAAAGAACTCTTAAAATTCATTAATAAAAAGAAATTTAACTCAGTTTTAAAATGAGCAAAGATTTGAATACCACATTTCAACCAAGTGAAAGTGTTAGTCACTCAGTCACGTCCAACTCTTTGTGACCCCATGGACTGTAGCCCTCCAGGCTCTGTCTGTGGAATTCTCCAGGTAAGAATACTGGAGTGGGTAGCCATTCCCTTCTCCAGGGGATTTTCCCTATCCAGGGCTTGAACCCAAGTCTCCTGTCTTGCAGGGAGATTCTTTACCATCTGAGCCACCATGGAAGCCCATTTCACCAAAGATGTACAAATAACCACTAAAACATTAAAAAAGATGCTTGTCTCTCTTTGCTATTATCTGGAACCCTGTATTCAGTTGGAAATGTCTTTCCATTTCTCCTTTGCCTTTTGCTTCTCCTCTTTTCTCAGCTGTTTGTAAGGCCTCCTCAGAGAACCATGTTTCTTTCTTGCATTTCTTTTTCTTTGGGATGGTTTTGGTCACTGCCTTCTGTACAGTGTTATGGACCTCTGTCCTTAGTTCTTCAGGCAGTCTCTCTACCACATCTAATACCTTGAATCTGTTCATCACCTCCACTGTATAATGATAAGGGATTTGATGTAGGTCATACCTGAATGGCCACTACTTTCTTCAAGTTTGAATTTTGCATTAAGGAGCTGATGATCTGAGCCACAGTCAACTCCTGGCCTTGTTTTTGCTGACTGTATAGAGCTGCTCCCTCTTCAGCTGCAAAGAATATCATCCATCTAATTTCGGTATTGACTGACTGGTGATGTCCATGTGTAGTCTTCTCTTGTGTCATTGAAAGAGGGTGTTTGCAGTGCATTCTCTTGGGAAAAGTGTTACCCTTTGCCCTGCTTCATTCTGTACTCCAAGGCCAAACTTGCCTGTTACACCAGGTATCTCTTGAATTCCTACTTTTGTGTTCCAATCCCCTAGGATGAAAAAGACATCTTTTTTTTGGTGTTAGTTCTAGAAGGTCTTATAGGTCATCATAGAAGCATTCAACTTGAGCTTCTTCACCATCAGTGGTTCGGGGATAGACTTGGATTATAGTGATGTTAAACAAAGGGCACACTTGACACATACCTTAAGTCTTACAGGGTGCTGTGAACACCCTTAGGGCACCAAATGAAGGTATGTTTGAAAAGGCTGATTTGCTGTGGAGGTGGAGAATAGGAAATAAATTCTTTACAAAATTGGAGGGTTTCCAATACTTGGCTTTCAACACAATCTAGTATATTTGTCAGGTGATCTTTTTCTCCATACAGATTTTAGTTCCCCTGTCAGGGATCAAACCTGTGCCACTTACACTGGGAGCACTGAGTCTTAACCACTGGACTGCCAGGGAAGTCCCTCAGCTGAATATTTAATTAAAAATGTTTAATGATAGAACTTGTTTCGGTTTTGTTTATAACGGAAGCAGTCAAGGAATTGAATGATATTGCTCCAGAAAACTTTCTTCATATTAATTTTTGGAGGTTTGTGGTGCAGAAGGATTTAAAATGCAGTTTGACTTCAGTGTCAACAGATATTTCAATTCATGAACCTTTAAAAAAATAAATCTATTTGTAATATTAGGCTTCCCAGGTGGTGCTAGTGGTAAAGAATCCACCTTGCCAATGCAGGAGGTGCAAAAGATGCTGGTTTGATCCCTGGGTTGGGAAGATCCCCTGGAGTAGGAAATGGCAACCGATTCCGGTATTCTTGCCTGAGAAATTCCATGGACAGAGGAGCCTGGCAGGATACAGTCCATGGGCTCGCAAAGAGTCAGACATGACTGAGTGACTGAGCACATTTGTAGTAGTATCCATGCAGTGCTGTGTTGCCATGCTCACAGTGGAAGTGGGGCTCAGGAGTTAGCACTTTTAAGCAGCTTAGCCAGGGACCTACCAGGTTAACAGGCAGTTTTTGGACTAGGATTGCTGTTCAGGTGGATTAGTATGGTTTTGAAACCAGGGGGATCCTGTGGGCTCCTGGGCATGGAAACCTTTTGTCTCCCATTTTTTGTAGGCAAGACTCCAGCCTCCATGACCTTCCCTGAGTTCCAAAGAGTGGATTTGAACATTGCTAATCAAAGTGAGGAGCAGCCAAGAAACCAGCTGAGGCAAGATTAAAGGGACCAGGGAACTCATCAAGGTCAGGAGACCCACCACCTGTGACCCCACACGTACCCCCAAGCTTGTCAGCAACCCCACCCTTGAAGTGCTTTTATAAAACTCAACAAATCCTCCCGGGTTAGGACACCTACTTTTTCAAGCCAGGAGCCTTCTGTGCCCATCTTTACCTGGCAAAGCTGTAAGGTTCTCCTTTTATTTATTTTTTTAAGGTTCTCCTTTTCTATTTCACCCAAACTCTGAGATTTGATTTGGCACAGGTGCAAAGAGGCAGAATTTTTGGCATTATAAAGCAGATGGCATGCTGTCACAAAGCGTGGGAAATTGTCTGTGTTGACTTCTTGCTCTATGTGAAAGTATTTTATATGTAAGTTTGATGCATTTTATAAGATTAAAAGTAATCCTGATCTATTTTAAAAATTATACAAATTCATCTTTTTATGGTAATAGTTGTATCTTTTGGGGGAATAGTTTTATCGACTGTAATTCATATGGCACACAATTCACCATTTTTGAGTACGGTTCAGCGGTTTTGGTGTGGTCATGGGGTGGTGCAATTATGTTCACACAATCGATTTTACTATGTTCTTATTACCCCAAGAGACACTGCAGAGGTCATCGCCTCCAAAAACCTCTATTCCCATAGCCCTGGGAGACTGTTAATCTCCTCGGTCTCTAACGATTTGCTTGTTCCAGACATTCCACATAAATGGAATCTTAAATGTGCAGTCATGTGACTGGCTTCTTTCACTTAGTATAATGTTTCAAGGTTGATCCATGTTGCAACCAGTACTTATTTCCTTTTTATGGCAGAGTAATATTTCATTGCAGGGATAGTCTACATTTACTTGATTTTGTTATGTAATGGACATTTAGATTATCTCTGGTTACAGCCTTGTGGTTAATATAAGGTTTACATGGCTTGAGAAAGAATGGCTAGAAGACTGTCTAAAAGAGCATAGGGATGGAGGAGGTAAAAATTGCGTATTAGATAATTGGTAAAAAGCAGTTCAGGCTTTTTACCAGTTCAGATAAAAAGGGTAAGAGGAACTGTCAGCATAATGTGAACTTCAAAAAATAACTGTAATGTTATTAGTCTTCCCAAACCTCTTGCAGCTGCATGTCACCTGACCTTTGGAGCTGGGCCTTTGTCAAATCGGGGACTCTGAGCATGGGAATCCTTGTCACGTGGGGTATCCACCATCATGTGAGGCAACCCAAAGGCCGTGTCCTAGTTTCTCTACCTCAGGCCATTAGAGCAGGGTGTGACCTAGACGTGACCAGTCAGATGATCCTGCCTGGGCAAGTGACCCAGAGACTGAGGAAGTCAGGGTGCACGTCAGTCGTGGAAGCAGCGACAGACTGAGCGCTCACTGAAGCAAGGCTGAGGGAGCCTGACTTGGCCGTGGCACCCACATCCTTGCTCGTCTTCCCCTGGCTCGACTTTGGCTGTGGTTCTGACCGCTCAGCATGGGAGCGAATAGCCAAGAAAACTGGTGAAACAAAGTAATGAGGGACTAGCTACACCAGTTACTAAAACTAAATGCCACACTGTACTGGAGTTGCTTAACTCAACTTGGGACATTACTTTATTAACTTTATTTAGCACAACTTGGGGATCTCAGTTCCCAACAGAGACTGAACCTAGGACCTTGGCAGTGAAAAGTGATGAGTCCTAACCACTGGACTGCCAGGGGATTCCTTGTACTTGAGTTATTTTTAAAAGTTTGTATAGTAGTTAAAAAATGGTGAAACATTTAAGAAGGTACATTTAGAGGCTAAAATCTCTTAAAAATTATTGTAACATTCCTCTCCAGAATATCTGATTCACCCATCCCTTTGAAATGGACACTTGAATGCTTTGACTGTTGTGTGTAACCTGCACAACTGATTAAAGTCGAACCCCCTTTCCCCTATCTCATATCTTTATACCTGAACACGGTGTAGGGGCTTGTTTGTTTTAATCCTGCTTACACAAATAGAAACAGACATTAAAGACAAACATCTGTATTTCATTAACAAAAGAATTTAACATCTTATTTTCACCCTTCTATGCATTGCCTCTTTAAGTTAAATGACCTTTTCTTGAGTATCATTTTAAACCAATGGCTGCACATACACTCAGCATGTCCAAATACTGTCTATCACAGACTAGACAGCAGGACGCCCTATGTGACTCCTTTGTCCTCTCAGTATGCAAGAGTCCTGCCTGCTTTTTTTTTTTGGTTCTGTCAATCAGGTATTTCTGACACATTTTGATTCTTCCTATCTGAAGATATTGGATCAGCTGCCTTACATGGAGTCCAGGTTTCTTTTTATGGGGATTAGTGTCTAAATAAGGGTTGGAAAATTATATTTCTTGGGTCACAAACGGATTGGTTTTTCTAATTTACATCTTGATATCAGCTTCTACTTTTATTATAGGATGTGATTTTATCATCTAAGTAACATTTTGCTTTGTATCTTCCAACTTTCTAAAAACTTCATAGGATAGTGTTTGGCACTTAATTATGCACATAATAGGCACATAATTATGTTGAGTGAACTCCCTAGACAAGTGAATCGACTGTTTCTGCAGCAAAGGTACCAGTATGAACTGATGTACCTGGAACAGCATTTGATGGCAGTTGCTGACCACAGTCAATGAAAGGTAGGGTAGTGTTGCCCAGCTGCCTGGGGAACCTGGCTTGGACCAGAGGCAGTTTTCATCTGACTTTGTTTCTCTTCACCCTCTACTCTTTCCTGTTCTAAGGCAAGAACTTACTATCTTCTATGTGTAACTACTCTAAGGGTCCTGTACTGTTAAGGTTTTGAGTTTAAACTCCAAGGGAGGACTTGTACAGGGCTTTGAGGTACCTTCCAGTAAGGTGCCCACTGCTGGGCAGGCAGAACTTTTAAGCCCCTTTGAAAGTGGCTCAGAAGTTTAAGGCTGGCTGGCAAGTGCCTGTGGGCCTGGTGGCCATTCACTGTTAGCTCAGCTGTGACAGAAATGTGGTCCTGTTTGTAGGGTCATATGCATTATGTCCAGTATGTGAACCTAGACCTCCCAGTTCCAGAATTGCATATCCAGACTGGAAACAACTGGCCAGGGAGGGAAACCATGTGGTCCCTTTAAACGCTTTACTAATGTTCATCCAGCACTGTTTATAATAGCCAGGACATGGAAGCAACCTAGATGTCCATCAGCAGATGAATGGATAAGAAAGCTGTGGTACATGTACACAATGGAGTATTACTCAGCCATTAAAAAGAATACATTTGAATCAGTTCTAATAAGGTGGATGAAACTGGAGCCTATTATACAGAGTGAAGTAAGCCAGAAAGAAAAACACCAGTACAGTATACTAACGCATATATATGGAATTTAGAAAGACGGTAACAATAACCCTGTATACGAGACAGCAAAACAGACACTGATGTATAGAACAGTCTTTTGGACTCTGTGGGAGAGGGAGAGGGTGGGATGATTTGGGAGAATGGCATTGAAACATGTATAATATCATATATGAAACGAGTTGCCAGTCCAGGTTCGATGCACGATACTGGATGCTTGGGGCTGGTGCACTGGCACGACCCAGAGGGATGGTATGGGGAGGGAGGATGGAGGAGGGTTCAGGATGGGGAACACGTGTATACCTGTGGCAGATTCATTTTGATATATGGCAAAACCAATACAATATTATAAAGTTAAAAAATAAAAAGAGAAAAAACCCTAAAACTAAATAAATAAATAAAGATTTAAACTGCTTTTCAATTTTTTCCATTAAACCATATTGTATGGTGCATTGTAACTTTGTGTACTTGACAATTTATATATCCTTAGAAAAATATTCAGAAATTGAATGACTTGGTCAGAGGACCTCTGAGGTTGTCATAAAAGTTCTTTGGAAATAACAAAAAGTGTCTAAAAAAAAACCATCCTTTGAATACTCTATTGTGGTTGTTTTGAATAATTTTAGGAAGTCTTTTATTCATCTTTGGATTGCTATTGTATGTCTTACTAACAAATACTTCAATTACCATCTGTTTGGGTTTTCCCCAGACAGAGACTGCTTATGTGCAATCCACTTACTGAACTTCTTTCATATTTTTGACAGAGAAGCACAAAACAAATTTTTTTAACTTAAGGCATGGATTCAATCTGTTCAGAATCCAGGTGTTTAGCTGTGCCAAGAAAATGTATTATTTTATGGAGAATCTTTCATTTTCAATCAAAATTTTGAAACAAAAAAACACATCCTGCCATTGGATCCAATATCATTTGTGAAACAAGGTCCGTTTTTCAGCAAGAATCCAATTTCAAGGTATGTTTGTGGAGCAAGAGACTTTCTCTCCTATGTATCGGAGGCCTTCAAACACAAAGACACAACAAATTGAAAAAGAAGAGGGAGAGAAGAGAAAAGATCATAAGGAGGAAGGGTCTGCTTCACTCGGTAAAAGCAATGATAATTCTCAGTTGTATTTCAAAATTTAGTGTAACCAGTATGTTAATTGTTTAAACTTACTAGTAACTCTTTTTAATATACAGTAATATAAATAAACAGTAATATAAATGCTTTTTAGACAGAAGACTGTTTAATCCATAACACTGTGGAATCTGTACATGTTATGAAAAACAGAAAATTACTATTGCAATAATTAAATAACATAAAAAAAAAAATAAACGCTTTACTGGTCTGAGTAGATTGCCTTGTATCCTCCCAAACTGTGAAGCTGAAATCTGGGTATTATAGAAATCGTCAATTATTACAGGAAAGTGTAATGATTCTTCAAAGCACAGAGAACACTATCCCTCAATGGGAACTACCCAGAAATTTTATGATAACAACTTATGATCAGAATAATTCGAGAAGTCTCAATTCAAATTAGTACAGATATACAATATGAGGACAAGATACTAACTTTTTAGACTTGTTAGCTCTTTGAAAAAGAAAAGACTAAGTTTTGGTATAATACTTGGCTAAAAGTAAAAGGAATTCTGAAGGCCTAGTTTGATTATGAACAAGAAGGCCCCAGACAGGTAAAACCTGAAAGACCACTGGAGGCAACACACAGATGTCTCACACATCTTTTAGGTGGAGTCCAGGATAAAAGTCCCCCTGCAGCACCTACAATGCTCTCAGCTGTCTCCATTCCCGGGGGATGACGCTTCAGTCCTCTGTGACCCAACAGATTCTGCCATTTTCTCCAAGCCGTACAGCTCCACTGGCCACCAGCTGGAGGGCTGAGGGAAATATTTTATGTTCTGCTAATTTTACTCTCTCAGATAGAGTTTCAACAGTGTCACCCCTCTTCACTGGAACGGCTTCCTGTAAGATAATTTGACCGGCATCTACATCTTCCTGGAAAAGAAAGCAGAAGTTTTGAACATTACCTCTGGCAAGTGCAACTGACATTCAAATACTAATCACGAGCCATACTCACAGCTACAAAGTGCACGGTGCACCCGGTGACTGTGACCCCAGCGTCCAGGACTTGTTCATGGGCATTTGAACCCTTAAACGAAGGGAGCAAGGATGGGTGGATATTGAGCATTTTCCCTGGAAATTAATTAAAATGTGGTCAGAATCTGGAATATACACTTTCCTGTCTAGAATCAGGAGTCAACATGAGCAAGCTTTCTCTAGGCTGGGTGTTTTCATTGTCAAAGACAGAAATGAGGAAAAGTGAAATACCCGTTTTCATCCAAGGAGGCCCTGGGAGCAGCAGGTTTCTGCCTTGCACATATGAAGACACAATGAGGGACTCTGAACAGGTGCCAGCAGTGACTCAAAGCTGGATGGGAAGGGGTCTACTCTGGCTTATAGGGCTCTTGACATTAACAGCGGATCCTGTGAAATCTGACAATAGTACCTTCTTTGCCATTTTCTGGCAGTGGTTCACACTTCTAAACAAGGAAAAAAGTCTCCTCCCAGTATTTATCCAGAAGATGAAATTATATTTGTATTAATGTGAAAGCAATCTAAGCTATCTTAGAAAACATAATTATAGCACACCAAAGAAAACTGATGAAGAAGGATAAGAAGTCATCACTGGGTCATTCTCCGGGCTAAAGGCAAAGGAAATTCAATTATTATGTATGTCAAAATAAAATGTCATAGTAGATCTCTCATGCCTGGAATGGTTTGGTAAATTAACCACCCTAGAGTCATTTTCAGTTGATTTCTCAATGTGGTATCAAACAGTTTTTTACTTACCATTCCATTTTCTGACGAAGGGGCCAGACAAAATTCTCATGAATCCTGCAAGACAGACTATGTCTGTGGAGAACTCTTCAAGGACTTCGTCAATTGCAGTGTCAAATGCTGCACGATTTTTATATAATTTATGATTAATTACCTAGAAGAGAAATGGGTAAGTACCATCTGTCTCCAACAAATTAACCAAAAATAATTTAAAATCCAACCTATAAATAGACTACATTGACCATCTGAAGACACATGTGATATCAAGAATGAAGGAATGAACCAGAATGGAAAGGCAAGCCTAGTAGCTACCCCAAATCCAGATGTCTTAAGAACATTTAGGGGCAGATTATGAGCTTGAATAATCTGTAAAGATACTTTTCAAAGTAACTTACTCTCGTGGGAATCCCGGCTTTTTCTGCTTTATCTAAGCCAGCCACTGCAGCTTTGTTGGAGATCACAATGACAATGTGTGCCAAGCTACTTGGCTCCCTAGTGCTGTCTATGAGAGCTTGGAGGTTCGATCCTGAAAAAAGGCAAAAAAACACAGGTGAAGGCATACTTCTTTAAAAGGTTTACATACTTCAAATAGGGAATGGTCAAGGTTTTTGAATAAAAATGTCTTGGTAAAGATTAGCAAAATATGTGAAGCTTTTACATTTCCTTCCTCTTGGAATAATGGATTAGTATCTCATGAAAACATAAGCACAAAATATGATTGAGCATAGCAGTAGAAACAGTTCAACACATGTTAAAACTGAAGGATGAGGAACAAGCTGCTTAATTAAACAAGAAAAAAACCCGAACACTTTCAAGAAGAATAAACCACTATGACTGACCTCTTACAATCATTTTGCTTTACCATCAACTCGGGTCTAAAGTATACTGAAACCTTAAAATAGACTTGTAAAGCATTTATATTTCTGATAATGTAATTTAAAGAAAGAATCTGATATTTACTTATGAACCTACTGTATTTACAAGAATGTTCATAGCAAAGTCACTTAAAACAGTGGTGGGAACTGCTGGGTGGTCCAGCGGTCAGGACTCTGTCCACTTACTGCCAAAGGCCTGGGTTCAACCCCATAAGCCAAAAAATCGTGCTGTATCCATCCATATGAGAGAAAACAATGCTCTTATTACTTTACCCCTCTGCCCACAAGAGGCAAATGAAAATTTTGTACTAAATTACTGTTGACAATTAAAAAAAGCCTCAACTGTCTTAAGACTTTTCAACTATAAAGCTACAATTGAAAAGTTACAATTTGCATTCTATCTAGAAAAGCTTCTCTCTCTTCAACCATCTTCCCAACACCCTCTAATTTTCCTTTAGAAGCTGTCTAAAATGCCTGAGAAAAGTGGAAGGACTGAGGATGCAGAATAGCTAACATTCCTTAACAATCCTCAGCCCTATTCTACTAACAGTGTTCTCACAGTTGGAGGTTTTTTTAGGGGGAAGAACAGGAGAAAACGAAGAGCATATCTACAGCTCTGTAGTAAAGAGGGAGCCATGTCTCACCTGTCCCAGAAATTAAGACAGCTACTCTTGCCTTTTTTGGTTGAACAGAGAAATGATTTCTCAGGGTTCCATTCTCCAATACTGATCCATTTATTTGCATGGTTTCAATCAGATGCTCGACTTTCACACGAGGAGAACCTTTGGTGCAAATGTACTCAATAAGTAAATCAAGAACAACTTTGAATTAACAGTAATATGGAAAGAGAAGTGTTTTAAAAACACTTTAGAACGCTGTTATTTTATTCTCAAAATATGCACGATTAAAACAAATAGTAAGTTTGTTTACTTATCATTACTCACTCATAGAAACTTCCTGAAGGCGGACACTGCCCACTTCAACTAAAAGCTACAGCACTGTAGATAAAGTGGATATGTTAGTGCCTGCCAGTGTTCTCTCCCTTCTCCTGTAAATCTTCCATCCACACTAGTGCTATGACCTCTCAGCTTCAAGGGTAGGCATGTGAACAAGCAAGACCATTCAAAGGTTTGATACAGGATGTTGAGAAAAAGAGGGCCTCTCTTAGTGCAATGTGAGTTGAAGGATGTGGGCTCAAGACATCTTATGGGTATTTGGAGAGCCTGCCTGAAAATGAAACCTACACAGTAAAGGAATGAAAGGCAAAATTAGCAAGTCTTGACATCTCTGTTAGAGAATCTGAATGGGTTTTCTGCCATTCTGCCAATTTCTAGTGCTTCTAACAGAGTTTCGGGTAATACAGGCTCATCAGGGTGCTTGCTCACTGCTCCTCGAATTGAGTTGTGCCACAAAGCAGAGCCTGACCCAACTCCTCACGTGAGAGATTGCTCTGGGAAGTGACAGGGGATGGTGATGGGGAAGACTCTTATACTGAGTGTGCTATTCAGCTGGTCACTGCAGTGGGCAACTTGGGCTTGATCCTAGGGACCCTCAAAGGAGGCATGTAGACAGACTGTGCCTAGAACCGCTCCCTCCTTCTGTTTCTCAAGTGGGTGCTGACTCATTATCTCTCACCCCACTGATCAAGGGTTGCTTCCTGCAGGGTGTGGTTGTGCGTGTGACTGCTACACACAGGGGTTAGACCCTGAGGCAGAAATGAAGAGACGCGTGGTATTACTGGCTGGGATGTTTCCACGTGACAGCTGTGTAAAGACAGTTGCCATAGCAATGGGTAGGCAGAGCTCCTAAGGCAGGGCACAGTTATATTGAAGATTATAGATCTAAGAGCCACTGAAGGAAGAGGTTACCCTCGGGACATGCAACCACTCTGCCGATCACGCAGGCTTCTTCCTGGTGCTGCTCAATATCCTGCAGAGTCTGCTTCACCAGGTCCTCTGATACCACGAGGGCAGCCCCAATCCCACAGTTAAATGTTCTGGCCATCTCCTCTTCAGAGAGGTGGCCTTCCTGCTGTAACCATGAGAAGATCCTGGGGACCCTCCAGGTCTGGGCATCTAAAAACAGGCAAGAATTGTTCCTTAATCTACTGTTGACCCAAAGTATAAAAGCATGCACATTTACAAAATTATGGAAATTAAAACCAGGACAGCTATTTTATATAAGGAGAAACTACTAACTGGCCTTTCAGAAGCTTTCTGGGGATCCATCTGTACTAAGGCATTAAGAACACTTTTGTGTCACACTTGGCCAATATTCACAATTGAGCAAATTTTTGCTCAATTAGTTTTGTGCTGCATTAACTAACTAGATCCTTAGAAATTCCCTGATGAAAGAGATGCTCTAATGGGGCTGAATTCCAGTAAAGGCTGGCATACTATCCTCTGAGAATGTCTAGTTGGGTCTTAGCGATGACCAAAACACACCCTAAGTTTGATGCAAAACTAGTGGCTTATATACAGACTTAGAGGAAATACAGCTACTACTGTAGAAAACTTATGCTATATAGAAAGTTTAAGAGCAATACTCTGCCCCTCTGCATTTATTTTAAAATTTAGGGAACCCCCTGTCAGTCCAGTGATTAGGACGTGCCAGGTTCAATTCCTGTTAAAGGAACTAAGATCACGCAAATTGTGCAGTGGGGCCAAAAAATAAAACAAAAACAACAAACAAGCTAGACTTAGGTCTGTTTAAAAACTTTTTTTTTTTTGGCCCCACTGCATGGCTTGCAGGATCTGAGTTCCTGGACCAGGGACTGAAATGAGGCCACCACAGTGAAGTGCTGACTCATAACCACTGGATCACCAGGGAATTCCCAACCAATAAGTTTCTTGAAACAGCAATCTTCACTTATTGTCTCTGTATCTCTGCTATCATCCCTTGTGCCAATAATCTGGGGGGTGGAATCTACCCTCTCAAGTTGCTTTTTGACATTGCTAACCAGTGTCATGTTGAAAACCTTGCTTGGAATTGATACGTTCACATGGTTTACTCCCTGATTCAGACTGTTTTAACTTCCCACAGAAATACTGCAATGAACATGTCAAAGACTTAAAACACTGCATTCTCATTCTCTATTCAAATCTACTCTTCTCCTTTCTATGCATGTTCCCACCTATGCACCCACTAAACCAGAAACCTGGGACTTCTTTTTTCATGCTAAGTACACAATGATTCTTCTGTCTCTCTTCACAATGCTTTGGTTTGGGTCCTCTTTATCCCGCACATGGACTATTTAATAACTACCACTTCCCTTTCCCTCCCAGCAAGTTCCTGATTCTATCTTGACAGAGCTTAAGCTTACCAACCCTCTGGAGAATCTGCTTAGAAAATTTCATCTGATATAAGTCAATTACAGGGCTGTATGCCTTATATGTGGGAGAAGGCAATGGCATCCCACTCCAGTACTCTTGCCTGGAAAATCCCATGGGCGAAGGAGCCTGGTAGGCTGCAGTCCATGGGGTCGTGAAGAGTCGGACACGACTGAGCGACTTCCCTTTCACTTTTCACTTTCATGCATTGGAGAAGGAAACGGCAACCCACTCCAGTGTTCTTGCCTGGAGAGTCCCAGGGAGGGGGGAGCCTGGTGGGCTGCCGTCTATGGGGTCACACAGAGTCGGACATGACTGAAGTGACTTAGTAGTAGTATGCCTTATATGTAGGACTTCCCTTATGGCTCAGACGGTAAAGCATCTGCCTACAATGCAGGAAACCTGGGTTCG
Source organism: Bos grunniens (assembly GCF_055505025.1). Lineage (NCBI taxonomy): Eukaryota > Metazoa > Chordata > Mammalia > Artiodactyla > Bovidae > Bos > Bos grunniens. Next base: position 155,457,446 of record NC_141165.1, read on the forward strand.
ATCCCTGGGTGGGGAAGATCCCCTGGAGAAGGAAATGGCAACCCACCCTTGCCTGGAAAATCCCATGGACGGAGGAGCGTGGTAGGCTACAGTCCATGCAGTCGCAAAGAGTCAGACATGACTGAGCAACTTCACTTGGTCTATGCCTTATAAACATGGCCAATGAAGTGAAAAGATATGGTAAAGGGTCAGTTCTATTTTTTCCACAAGAAGTCCAAATGATGAATAATTTCTGGGTATAATCCTATATGTATTTAAACTACCCAAAGAGTTTCCTTCCATAATGTATTTTTTCTTCTAATAGTTTTCTGAGCAAAATTTCCTTTTAGTGATCTTACCTAAATTCACCCCCAATTTCTGAGGGAGGACTCTGGGGATGTTTTCCAGTAATCCTCCACCAGTAATATGTGCAACGGCCTTAACACGTCCTGAACGCAGGACAGGTAACAGTGAGCGGCTGTAGATTTTGGTTGGGGTTAGAAGTAAGTCACCTGTATGTTGGGAAGATAAGATAAAAACTTAAGTCTATGAAATGAAACCAAAGCATACATAAAAAATAATTCTGAAACAGAGGAGGACTGTGACCCTGCCAGATACACCTGTTCTATAATGTCTAAGCAGCCAAACCACAGCCTAAGTATTAAGAGTACTTAGTATTAAGAGTACTTTAGTACTTAATATTCTTAGTATTAAGAGTACTTTAAGTAACGAAATCAGCCTAACCCTAGTGACCGGCTGCTCAGACATTTCCAAGTAGGAGAGTTTAAACGTGAGCTTGTGTACCTAAGGTCTGGTCACCACAGCCACCAGGTGCTGGAGAAGAGTACTCGAGAGAAGATTTTGCTACAATTTTCCTCACAAGGCTGAATCCGTTGCTGTGAAGACCAGATGAAGCGATTCCAATAACAGCGTCTCCTTCCGTGATTCTTTCCAGTTGAGGAAGTTTCTGATCCCGCTCCATGGCACCAACGGCAAAACCAGCTAGATCATATTCTCCAGGAGGGTACATGTCAGGCATCTCTGCCGTTTCACCTCCTGGCAGGAAGAGAAAACAAGAACAAAGAAATCACTGAATGTTTATACACCTGTCTAGGAAGTAGTGACTGACACCAGCTACTCTTCAAAAGGACAATTAAATGGAAGCTGTATTCTGCAAACATTCAGTAAAATGTTCTCTAAGGGCCGTCTAACAGAACTCTCAACCAACCATGATTTCAGGGGAAATAGCACTAATTTCCACAAAGGGTGAATATAGCCTCCAAACATTGTTATTATTACAGAATGAATGCTCAGTCGGACGTAACGCCATTTCTCTAGCAGTTTAGTTTCAGAAATGCTTTCACCTACATTTGATCTTTACAATCACCTCATGTTCCAATAATGGTACAGGCTTAGAAGAGTGATTTAATCAGGTCTGCCTAACTCTAAATGCCCTGGCCTAAAACATCAAGTTCACATTACCACCATATCCCATAAAGACAGGGTCTAGGCAGGCAGATTTAAATCAGGAACGGTTCTAAAAGATGGTTGAAAGGCAATTTTGGCTTTTGGGATAGGCCTGTCCACAGAAATGGGGATGTAAAAAAGGTAGTTTTGTTCTCTGGTCAACCTAAAAATTTATCTTGTTAAAACCCTCACGTATGTACTCCTGCAATAGTTCTATAAACCTTGGGTACATTTTATCCTTAGTGTCATTTCTGTGGGAAATGAAGGCTTAAATTAAAGAGTCAGAATGCCAGGAACTGACCTGCCTCTGCTGCAGGGCCGTGAGGAGGAAACAAGTCCCTGCCCTGTCTGTCCGGGAGGCCACTGAGAGACATGGGAGTCAAACAGGGGCCAAGGGTCAGGGGGGGAAGACAAGCCCTGGCTGATGGTGTTGAAGTGTGAGTCTGACCCTCGAGGGGAGGGTTTGGGGGCACCGAGGTTTAAATTTTCCTTAGCTGGTGCTGTCTGTATTTTGTTTGCCTCATCGTGTGGCACAGTTTGTCTTGCTGGCTATACTAGTCACCAATCAGGCTTATACGCAGGGCTGAAACGCGGTGAGGGTGCGTGATTAAAATGGAAGTGCATACCGAGGAGAGCACATCCAGCCTTTTTACAAGCTTTGGCGATCCCAGTGATAACAGCTTCAGTAGTACGGAGGTCAAGTTTTCCACAGGAAAAGTAATCGAGGAAAAAGAGGGGCTCTGCTCCTTGTGCCAGAATGTCATTTACACACATCGCAACCAAATCCTGACCAATGGTGTCATGTTTACTGCACTGCTGGGCAATCTACCGAAGGGTATAAACATCCGCATTAGACAGTAAGTTCCAAACTGTATTTTGTCAATTATCAGAGAAGGCTAACAAATAATGACTTTTGGCTAGTGCTGTGAACACCTAAAGACAAAAGAACACTAAATTTTGATAAGCTACTTGGTCCAAAATTATTCTCTTTTGTCCCAGATATACTCTCAAAGACACTGCGTTATTAGAAACATGTAGCCATTGTAGCAAAACAATATTTGGTATGGTTCTCTTTAGTGCATATATGTCAAGAGGAGAAAGATATTTGATACACAGTAAATTCATATCTTTCACAAAAGGCCTTTACTCACATAAGTGTCTGATTACCTTCAGTTTCGTCCCAACGCCATCTGTTCCACAAGCCAGAAGAGGATCAGTGAAACCAGCTGCTTTCAAATCAAAAAGACCAGCAAAACCTCCAAGATCAACATCACAGCCTATTGGAGAGAAAATTTGTTTCTTGCTGCATTTCAACAGCAAAGGACTGATCAAGAAAGCAGATATTGAAGGGGCAGACACATCCTTTTGAGTTTAAGATTAGGGATATGAAATGCTTTCCCTACTATTAGAGGTAAGAAAGCAGAAGACTATGAGTTTGGCTTAAAGAGGACAAGACTTACAGCAACTTGGCATTAGTCTGGAACATTTTCTTCAGTTAACTACGAAGCCCCAAATCAATATACAATGTTTGTCATGGTTGATGAACTAGCAAAGGACAGGATCTGACTTACCTGGTCTGGAGGTGGCCTTCGCTAAAGGTTTAATTTTCTGGACCAGCGTATTACCAGCTGCAATGTCTACCCCAGATTCCTTGTAAGTCAGGCCCCTAAAAAGTTCAAAAAATAAACTAAGACATCACCAGGGAAAATTTTAACCTTAAATTATTTAAAGCAGAAGATATTCATTAGGCATTTTTCAGATCCCCTAATGTACTTGGCCCCATCCAGAGATTTTAATTTGGCTGGTCTAGGGCAGGTCCTAGGAATTGAAATATGTTTAAACAACCTCCCCAGTTGATAATCACTATTTGGAACTACTTCTCTAACTATTATCTATTTCTTCCAGAAGTACCTGTCAGAGGCAGGTAAATATATCAACATTTGGCCACAACCTTTCTCCATTCAATTTTGGTATGGGAAGGAAAGAGTACCAAAACTGAGTCAAAAAAGTGAAAATTATGATGGTAAGAACTCTAGAAAGAAATCCCTTAATAATGAAACTGAGCTCTTACTGCAGTAATAGAGAACTGTATCAGTTTTCTTATAAAGACTATAAGAAATGATTTTAAAAACTCAAAAAAAAACAAAAAAAAAAAAAACAAAAAAAAAAACCCCCACACCAAAACCCCACCGAAACCAGGTAATGATATTCAATGCATCATTTCCATCTTTGTAATAGTGCCAACAAGCTAGAGCATTCCATTTAGTGCTCATTTGCTCAGTCCTGTCTGACTCTTTGCAACACCATGGACTGTAGCCCACTAGGCTCCTCTGTCCGTGGAATTCTCCAGGCAAAAACACTAGAGTGGGTTGCCACTTCCTTCTCCAGAGGATCTTCCTGACCCAGGGATTGAAAGTGTCTTCTATGTCTCCTGCACTGTAGGCAGATTTTCTACCCACTGAGCCATGGGGGAAGCCCAGTCATGTTAAATGGCACTGTGACTTTGGTGGTCTAGCCTTACAAAAACAACACTGGCCTAGTGGGATTCAGGGATATCGAAAGAAATACCTCTAGTTTTATTAGAAACAAGATGCCAGGGAACAAACAGATTTGAGACTTTTGGCGGCTAACTACAAAAAAGTTGGCAGTCCAGGGTCACACTAGGATAGGAAATGAAGTTCTACTGATTAGAAATTTCAATAGGATCTAATTTCTTTTTTTTAAATGTGGATTATTTTTAAAGTCATTATTGAATTTGTTACAATACTGCTTCTGTTTTTTTTGTTTTTTGGCCACAAGGCATGTGGGGTCTTGGCTTCCTGATCAGGGATCAACCCTGTACACCCTCCTGCACTGGAAGGTGACTTCTCAACTGCTGGACCACGAAGGAAAGCCCAGAATCTACTCATTTTAAAAGTTAAAAAAACAAAATTTTAGCATGTTACTCGCATTTTGTCCTAAAACAAGTATTTCTCATACATGAACTCAATGAACATACTGTGATAAGATCAAGACACCCACATCAGCAGTTAATAGTTTATTGATATTTTACAAAGGAATAGCTATATATGACAATAAGTGAAGTTATAAATACACTTCAGTAATATAAATGCAATGACCAAATGAAGTGGTAAAATTTATAGTATAATCAAAGCTGTAAAGATAACCAATATTTACATCTCAAATTCTTTTGACAAAATCAGGATAACTAAGATATATAACAGTAATATGTAAATATATGATAAATCAAGGAATAAAAATCCCTTCCCCTATTTTTCTTGAATAATTGACAGCTTATTGCATACACCTAAAATGTAGAATGTGAAAAAAACCTTTTAACAGCACATTTCAAATATGAGCTACCACGAAGTTTTTTCCATTTCATTTGAATATAACTAATACTTTTGATTCAAACTAAATGCAAATCAAAACTGGACCAGTTTCAGAGTTCAAAATACAGAATGCCTTAGTTCAGGTTCAGTGGAGTTTTCTACATCACCATCTCTGCCAGTTCTAAAGCTGTGCTATGATCACCTGGGTCACAAGTTTACCTGGGCTGCTGGAGGAAAGCTATGGCTCGAAAGCCGATGTCTTTCCTATAAACAGCTCCCTCAAACTTTATGGCGGCAAGTCCTTTCCTGGCTTCTTCAAGAGCTGAGATGAGATTTTCCCTGATGGCCGTGACAGTAAGGACCCTGCCCCCGTTAGTCACCACCTTGCCATCTTTTAGGGCAGTGCCTGCTTGGAACACCTCCAGTCCTAAAGCCTGAGCCTCAGGAAACCCTGTAAGAGAAAGCATATTTGATACACCAATTACAGTAATAATATTATACACTGTGGCTTATTCGAGAGGGTTTTTTAAAAGTAAAATCTTTATTTCATTTAAATGAATCTTCACAAGAATCCTAACAGAAAGGAATTATGTGATATAACAGTAAATCGAACCTTCCTCCTAACAACAGCCTGTTCTGCTCTAGGGTGACAACTGTATTACACTAAAGCTTTTTATCATAGATCTCATGTAAAAATGATTATTTCAATAAAGGGAAAAAAAAAGGCAAGCTCTGAAAAGTTTGGTACTAGAAGTCAGTTATTTTCTCCTGAAAAGTAAAAAACTTAAACATCAATGAATAAATCCTGATCACTTTTTACTTTAGAGTAAAAGAATTTTTTTGCTTTACCACAGCCAACTAGATAAGGTTGCTTTTCCTTTTTAAATATTATTAAACTATATTTTCTAAATTATGCAGTGGGCAATTCATACAAAGATAACCTCTTGATTAAAAAAAATTTTTATATCCTCAGTTTGTCCTTTTCCTTTTCTCTTTAGCACTGTATTTGGTAATGTTAAATTTTTTCTGTATCAATTAAAAAAAAAGTTTTTTTTAAAAATTGAAGTACAGTGGTTTATAATATTGTATCTTGTCTTGGTGTTTCTATAAGATAGGGGCATTTAGTCATAGATACCCAAATATTTGGTGGTATCAGTTAAGTTCAGTCGCTCAGTCGTGTCCCGCTCTTTGCGACCCCATGAATCACAGCATGCCAAGCCTCCCTGTCCATCACCGACTCCTGGAGTTTACCCAAACCCATGTCCACCGAGTTGGTGATGTCATCCATCCATCTCATCCTCTGTTGTCCCCTTCTCCTCCTGCCCCCAATCCTTCCCAACATTAGGGTCTTTTCCAATGAGTCAACTCTTTGCACAACTCCAAAGTACTGGAGTTTCAGCTTTAGCATCAGTCCTTCCAATGAACATCCTTTAGGATGGACTAGTTGGATCTTGCAGTCCAAGGGACTCTCAAGAGTCTTCTCCAACACCACAGTTCAAAAGCATCAATTCTTAGGGGCTCAGCTTTCTTCACCATCTCACTGTCACATCTATAAGCCTTGACTAGACGGACCTTTGTTGGAAAGTAATGTCTCTGCTTTTAAATATGCTATCTAGGTTGGTCATAACCTTCCCTTCCAAGGAGTAAGCGTCTTTTAATTTCATGGCTGCAATCACCATCTGCAGTGATTTTGGAGCCCCAAAAAATGAAGTCTGACACTGTTTCCAGTATTTCTCCATCTATTTGCCATGAAGTGATGGGACCAGATGCCATGATCTTAGTTTTCTGAATGTGGAGCTTTAAGCCAACTTTGTCAGTCTCCTCTTTCAATTTCATCTAGAGGCTCTTTAGTTCCTCTTCACTTTCTGCCATAAGGGTGGTGGTGTCTGCATATGTGAGGTTATTGATAATTTCTCCCAGCAATCTTGATTCCAGCTTGTGCTTCTTCCAGCCCAGCGTTTCTCATGATGTACTCTGCATAGAAGTTAAATAAGCAGGGTGACAATATACAGCCTTGATATACTCCTTTTCCTATTTGGAACCAGTCTGTTGTTCAATGTCCAGTTCTAACTGTTGCTGCCTGACCTGGTGGTATCAGTAGCATCCAATATTGGGGCATCAGAAACTATTACACTTGTCACTAAAACTTTAGGGAAATTTTACCAATACAATGATCTTGATTCTATTCCTTCCCTTTCTTTGTTTTAAAAGGCAATCAGTTCCTAACTGCCCAGTTACCATGTGTGGTATTCATAGGGCAATGGACTTCCTGTCTGGGTAAGACAGTAAATAGGGTGTCTGGAACTTATTTACCATTTTAAAACACTGAGTTAAAAAAACAAACAAACAAACAAAACAAAACACTGAGTTATATATAAATTGGTTACAATCATTTAACTACTGATAGATGCCTCACCTCCTATAAAGAGAAACAAAAGAGAAGGCTATAGTTCTGAAACTACTTTAATTCTGCCATCAAAGTGACTATGGGTATACTGCAAACTGGGGGAGGGGTTAATCTGTGATCAGAGATCATATCCTGAAATCTGAAATTTATATTTCAAATTTACAACATCCTTGATACAGCATATTAAAAAGCAGAGACATTACTTTGTCAACAAAGGTCCATCTAGTCAAGGCTATGGTTTTTCCAGTAGTCACATATGGATGTGAGAGTTGGACTATAAAGAAAGCTGAGCACCAAACAATTGATGTTTTTGAACTGTAGTGTTGGAAAAGACTCTTGAGAGTCCCTTGGACTGCAAGGAAATCCAACCAGTCCATCCTAAAGGAAATCAGTCCTGAATATTCATTGGAAGGACTGATGTTGAAGCTGAAACTCCAATACTTTGGCCACCTCATGCAAAGAGCTGACTCATTTGAAAAGACCCTAAGATTGAAGGCAGAAGGGGATGATAGAGGATGAGATGGTTGGATGGCATCACTGACTCAATGGACATGAGTTTGGGTAAACTCTGCAAGTTGGTGGTGGACAGGGAGGCCAGGCGTGCTGCGGTTCAAGGGGTTGCAAAGAGTTGGACAACACTGAGCGAATGAACTGAACTGAACCTATGTAGTTTAAACTTATGTTCCTCTGACTCATATATTCCTATTATCTTACTGGCTCTCAGAGGATGGACAAGAAAGGCAGGACTGGGTGATTCTCCGTAAACTTGGCTAGGCCCACTTAAGTCTTCATTGTGCAGAAAGGGAAATGGATAGCAGTTCCTAAATACAGCAATTTTAGGTATCTGGACACCCATATCCAAGCAATAAGCAACAGAGTTATGTTAAGAACCCCTGAAAAGATACTGATGGCCTCACACCCTTACAGGGAGCTTTCCATGGGACAAAGGCCTACTGCGGTACTGTTCACATTGTCTCCCAACCTTGCATTCCCTGATGTTCACCTGTTATCTCTACACCCTTGGTGTAGTCTCCCGGATAACCTTTACTTGCCATGACCACAGTTACGGCAGCACAGTTGTCCAGCCAAACAGGCAGAGAAGTGCAGAGCAAGCCATCTAAGATAGACTGAATCACTTCATAAAGATCACTTTTAAGAAGTGGGAGGATCACCTGGAAAAAACACAATCAGTATGACAACTGAGAGAAATTTCAATTCTCCTGGGACATTTTATTCACTGAAATATCAGAATTTGCATTGTATTTCTCAAAGGTAATAATTATTTCAAGGCTGAAAAATCCTAAGATTAAAATAGCACGCATCTTTTTTTACTCACTTGGCACTCTGGATCACCGAAACGGCAATTAAATTCCAGAACTTTGGGGCCGTTCTTGGTCAGCATTATACCAGCATAGAGGACACCTTCATTAAAAAAGAAAAAAAAAAATCGTTAATGCAGACACTGTACTGTGACTCGGAGAAGGCAATGGCACCCCACTCCAGTACTCTTGCCTGGAAAATCCCATGGATGGAGGAGCCTGGTAGGCTGCAGTCCATGGGGTCGCTAAGAGTCAGACACGACTGGGCAACTTCACTTTCACTTTTCACTTTCATGCATTGGAGAAGGAAATGGCTAAGAGTCAGACACGACTGGGCAACTTCACTTTCACTTTTCACTTTCATGCACTGGAGAAGGAAATGGCAATCCACTCCAGTGTTCTTGCCTGGAGAATCCCAGGGATGGCAGAGCCTGGTGGGCTGCCATCTATGGGGTCACACAGAGTTGGACACGACTGAAGCGACTTAGTGGCAGCGGCGGCGGCAGGTATTTTGACTATGAAATTTAGAATATAGACTCAAGGTTTTGGAATGACCATAACCAATGTTACAACAATGGTCAATAAAAAAGTCGTTTAAAAAAAAGAGAAAATGCTGTAAACTTCCTCCATGAATCATGTCCACAATGACATCCATGTGCTTACCTGTGTATGGCATACCCTCCTCCTGCATGCCATCCACTGTCCTCTGAAGAATATTATTTTTAATTTTTAGCAACAAATCCTTAGAAACCTGGGGAATACAGAGAAATATTTAAATGTAATTGGTATTAAACTAAAAAAGTCCTCACCCACATTGAGGCTCCTTTGTATACTTCCAATATAGTCTGCATACCTCATAAGCCTGTAAGTTGAAAATCTAGAGTTTATAAAATTACAAAAATTAGAGCTAGAGTTAGTTCTTATATTAAAATCATTTTCACCAAATGGTAGTTTTAATACAGAGTCTAAAGTAAACCATGTTTGTTTTTTAATCTTTTAGTTAAGAAAAATATCGAAAGGGCACCATGTTATCAGCACAATTTTAACTATCATCAGTGAAAGGAAATGAGAGTTTCTAAGTGCTATTTTTTTAAGTGCTATTTATAATATACTCAATGCAGATTTTGGAGAAGGCAATGGCACCCCACTCCCGTACTCTTGCCTGGAAAATCACATGGACGGAGGAGCCTGGAAGGCTGCAATCCATGGGGTCGCTAAGAGGCAGACACGACTGAGCGACTTCACTTTCACTTTTCACTTTCATGTACTGGAGAAGGAAATGGCAACCCACTCCAGTGTTCTTGCCTGGAGAATCCCAGGGACGGGGGAGCCTGGTGGGCTGCCGTCTATAGGGTCGCACAGAGTCGGACACGACTGAACCAACTTAGCAGCAGCAGCAATGCAGATTTTTCATAAAACTGTCCAGGAATTGTGTGGAAACATACTTTATCCATTATAGTAGAAAGAGAAGAAGAAATGATAGTCTGACTTGCTTCTTGATGTAACACACCCACTCTTACTAAGCACTTATTGTTGGGCCCTGGATATCCAAAAGATGCATAATTAATTCCAGATTATAACTGGCTCAAGGGGTAAAAACAGGGTGTAGAAAGGAGGGGCTGGAAGGATCTGTTTAATCCACAAAGTTAAGTTTCACAAAGGCTTTTAGAAAAGTTTAGTCCCAAAGTGAGGCCATAAAAGATATTTTTCATTTATCAGGAAAACCAATTTGCTGATTCGTAATGTCATTTACAGGAAAAAAACAAAAACAAACTTGAAAAAGTAAAAATGTCAAAGAGTTCTTTGCAAAGACCAAATGATGGCTACCTGAGGGGCTGGACAATAGGCTCCCATTCCTCCCGTGTTGGGGCCCTCATCGCCCTCCAGCAATCGCTTATGGTCCTGTGCTGGGGGCATGGGGGCCACAGTCCGTCCATCAGTGAAGCACAGACACTGCAGAAAAAACAAACAGTCCACTTAACCTTCCATGCCAAAAAGTTAAAAAAAAAAAAAAATTTCATAAGCAGAACTATACATACCTTAACTCCAGTTAGATTTTTTTTTTTTAAGTAAAATGATTTAAAACATAAATAACTTTCCTAGATCAAGTATCAAAAGATTTTGTATATTCAATTCGGAAGGATCTATAATTTTTGAGCTAGGTTGGTCAAGGGGCAGGTCAAGCTACTCCCTAAAGTAAAAGAGTTCAACCTTCCCCCTCTTTAGATAATGTGTGATATAAGTCCAGTTCCCCTACTGATACACTAGGGGTGATTAAAAGAAGATAAATTACTTTTTCATTTGTATCCAAAATACTAAACACATACAAATTCCTTTGTATTGCTCAGTTTATGCTCTTGGTTGAAGCAACCAGAACAAATCAAGCCTTTTTTGGGGATCATAGATCAGATAACACAGTGTATACTCTATACAAGTTCAAAAGATGGATATACATACAGACACCTCTTCTCCTTCAAGAAGTTCTTCAATGACAACTGTTTCTCCTGCTTCTCCGAAAGCTTTACCCTTATTGGAGATAAAATACAAAGAGAAACTATAAGCTTTCATTACTTATTTAATCAGCTGCTTCATTTTGCACCATTTGTATAATGAACCAATGCACTAGTTTATAATTTCTCTTTCCCTTTCTGAAAGCCGCATAGGAACATATGAATGTCTCCTATTTTTAAAGTGGCAGTGATGTAGAGTTAGCACTAGTACAGAAGAAATGAATACATCATTAGAACCCTCCTGGGTAGCCTCCTTTCCAGGTTCAGTAAGGCAACAGAAAAACAGATGTTTTCATCATCACTTCTTCACTCTTATTTCCGATTACAATTATATTTGGTTATAGTAATTATACCGTAGTGTCTGTGAAAGCAGATTTCCAAAAGATGGAGAAACCCAAAACAACCAAGATGGATCATAAAAGCAAAACATTAGGGGCTTCCCTGGTGGTCCAGTGATTGGGAATCCACTTGCCAGTATGGGGGTCCCGAGTTCAATACCTGGTCTCGGAGAGTTCTGCATGATGCAGAGTAGCTAAGTCCCCCGTGCATAACTACTGAGCCTGTGTGCTGCAACTGCTGAAGCCCATGTGCCTGGAGTCTGCACTCCGCAGCAGGAGAGGCCACCGCAGTGAGAAGCCGGGGCACCACTGTGAGGAGTGGCCACCTGTCAGCCTGCCGTCAAAGCCTGTGCATGGCAGTGAGACCCAGCACAGCCAAAAATACTTTTTTTTCATTAAAAAAAAGCAAAATATATTAAAATAAAAAGCAATATATATTAACATTGTTTCACTTTTCTTAGACTTGAGACTCCAAGAACAGATACTTGTTTTTACAGAGATGGATTATAATACATAGTATTATAAACAGTAACTACTACCCATTTCCCTCATCTTGAGGATAAGAATTTGTAAGTATTTGAAAAATTGGGAGTAGTTATCCAGTGTGACTAGAAAATTATGAAAGTTTTTCAAAAGGATCAACTTACCTGCATAATCTCTCTGACAGCTTCACAGGCCTCCTCTTTGCTCCTGGCAACAATTACCCCTTTCCCAGCTGCAAGACCACTGGCCTTCACAACCAAAGCAGGGAAGTCTGCACTGTGAAGACAGAGGAAGTTTCAGTATTCAGTAAATCCTTACGATTCAAAAGTTTAAAATACTTTCAGATTTTGTGATGATATGCTATAGCAACAACTAAAAAGCAGAAAGAAACTAAAAACAACTAAAAAAACAGCTAACACCATTTTGATGCACCTCTTATCAGGATTCTTTTCTTCTGTATTCCTCTGTAGTTGCCTGTGATCAGACGTTACATACGATTTTGCTTTTCTCACCTACCCTGAGAGCATACCAACAAATCTTTGGGAGAAGAAATAGCAGCAGTATAGCATGGATAAGGAAAGATCTTTAAGATACAAAGTAGTGAATCATGGACCAATATAAGCACGGATACATAACTGCTCCAAGTACACGTAAGAAACTGTTGTTGGTAGTTTTTTCTGTTGAGTAGACCTGGAGATCCAGGAGACTTACAGAAAGTAACTACATTGTTACGTCCAAGGAATCTGGCTACTAGAAAACGATAAACTTCAATGTAGAATAAAGAATAAATAAGAATAACTACAACGAAAACTATGGATAGGAGGTTCGTGACATTGTACAGGAGGCAGGGATCAAGACCATCCCCAAGAAAAAGAAATGCAAAAAGGCAAAATGGTTGTCTGAGGAGGCCTGAAAAGAGAAGCGAAAGGCAAAAGAGAAAAGGAAAGATATACCCACTTGAATGCAGAGTTCCAAAGAACAGCAAGGAGACATAAGCCTTCCTCACTGATCAATGCAAAGAAATAGAGGAAAACAATAGAATGGGAAAGACTAGAGATCTCTTCAAGAAAATTAGAGATACTAAGGAACATTTCATGTAAAGGTGGGCACAATAAAGGACAGAAATGGTATGGACCTAACAGAAGCAGAAGATATTAAGAAGAGGTGGCAAGAATACGCAAAAGAACTACACAAAAAAGATCTTCACGACCCAGATAATCACGATGGTGTCATCACTCACCTAGAGCCAGACATCCTGGAATGCAAAGTCAAGTGGGTCTTAGGAAGCATCATTATGAATAAAACTAGTAGAGGTGATGGAATTCCAGTTAAGCTATTCCAAATCTTGAAAGATGATGCTGTCAAAGTTCTGGACTCAATATGCCAGCAAATTTGGAAAACTCTGCAGTGGCCAAAGAACTCGAAAAGATCAGTTTCCATCCAAATCCCAAAGAAAGGCAATGCCAAAGAATGTGCAAACTACCACACAATTGCACTCATCTCACACGCTAGCAAAGTAATGCTCAAAATTCTCCAAGCCAGGCTTCAACAGTAGGTGAACTGTGAACTTCTAGATGTTCAAGCTGGATTTAGAAAAGGCAGAGGAACCAGAGATCAAATTGCCAACATTTGCTGGATCACTGAAAAAGCCAGAGAGTTCCAGAAAAACGTTTGCTTTATTGACTATGCCAAAGCCTTTGAGTGTGCAGATCACAACAAACTGTGGAAAATTCTGAAAGAGATGGGAATACCAGACCACCCAACCTGCCTCTTGAGAAACTTCTGTGCAGGTCAGGAAGCAACAATTATAAAGTGGATATGGAACAACAGACTGGTTCCAAATCGGGAAAAGAGTACAACAAGGCTGTATATTGTTGCCCTGCTTATTTAACTTATATGCAGAGTAAATCATGAGAAACACTGGGCTGGATGAAGCACAAGCTGGAATCAAGATTGCTGGAAGAAATATCAATAACCTCAGACAAGGAGATGATACCATCCTTATGGCAGAAAGCGAAGAACTAAAAAGCCTCTTAATGAAAAGTGAAAGAGGAGAGTGAAAAAGTTGGCTTAAAACTCAGCATTCAGAAAAAGATCATGGCATTTGGTCCCATCACTTCATGGCAAATAGATGGGAAACACCAGAAACAGGGACAGACTTTATTTTCTTGGGCTCCAAAATCACTGCAGATAGTGACCACAGCCATGAAATTAAAAGACGCTGGCTCCTTGGAAGAAAAGTTATGATCAACCTAGACAGCATATTAAAAAGCAGAGATGTTACTTTGCCAACAAAGGTCCATCTAGTCAAGGCTATGGTTTTTCCAGTGGTCATGGATATGAGAGTTGGACTGCAGAGAAAGCTGAGCGCCAAAGAATTGATGCTTTTGAGCTGTAGTGTTGGAGAAGACTCTTGAGAGTCCCTTGGACTGCAAGGAAATCCAACTAGTCAATCCTAAAGGAAATCAGTCCTGAATGTTCACTGGAAGAACTGATGTTGAAGCTGAAACTCCAATACTTGGGGCACCTGATGCAAAGAACTGACTCATTTGAAAAGACTCTGATGCTGGGAAAATGAAGGCGGGAGGAGAAGGGGTTGACAGGGGATGAGGTGGTTGGATGGCATCACCAACTCAACGAACATGAGTATGAGTAAACTCTGGGAGTTGGTGATGGACAGGGAGGCCTGCCGTGCTGCAGTTCACGGGGTTGCAAAGAGTTGGACATGACTGAGCAACTGAACTGAACACAAAAACATACCAAGTAGCTAGATGTGTCAACAAAAAAAAGGCAAAGGCATGTATCTTCGAACATTCACTTATTGCTCATTATTTTCCATAGAATAAAGAACAGGATGTTTAATTTCAAGATTTAGGATTGAACAGTGGTGGCAGAAGGCCAAGTGATGATTCTTCTCTCTAGCTATGAAAAAAAAATCCATACCCTTTATGTTGTAAGATGCTGCTGCTGCTAAGTCGCTTCAGTTGTGTCCAACTCTGTGTGACCCAATAGATGGCAGCCCACCAGGCTCCCCTGTCCCTGGGATTCTCCAGGCAAGAACACTGGTGTGGGTTGCCATTTCCTTCTTCAATGCAGGAAAGTGAAAAGTGAAAGCGAAGTCGCTCAGTCGTGTCTGACTCCTAGCGACTCCACGGATTGCAGCCTACCAGGCTCCTCCGTCCATGGGATTTTCCAGGCAAGAGTACTGGAGTGGGGTGCCATTGCCTTCTCCAACGTTGTAAGATGCCACTATGTCAATTTGGCTAACAGTGCATGACTACAGAACCAAATGTATCCTTTCCCCCTATAAACTATTCAGCAGAATTGTTAAAAAGCTTATCCTTCTGCAAGGCCACAAGAGTGAATCTCATTTTATTTTGATGTTGGAAAAAGGCAATCTATATTCTATGAGTTTTCCCCTAGAATTACCTTACTATAAACTTGTAACAGTGACTCATACATTCCAATATCATAATAAGATAACAAGATAACTGCCCTTCACAGGCTGTCTTCTATCTACCTCATAATGAAGTCACAGGCTTCTTTAGGTTTAGTGAAAGCTCTCCATCTTGCAGTTGAGATTCCATGTCGGTCCATAAACTCTTTGGCAAATCTCTTGCTGGACTCTAACTGAGCTGCTTGTGCTGTGGGGCCAAAGCACCGAACTCCCACAGAGTTCAGGTTCCCAACAATTCCTAGTGATGAAAATAAGCAGCCTTAGTCAGGTCTGTGCAGGGCCTTTTCATTCTGAAGCATTAGGATTAGACTAAATCTACACTGAGATAAGGCAGATGGCAGAGAATAGGAAACATGAACATTTTTCTTGCTTTCTACAGGATATAACAAAATGCTATTTACACATGAGTCAAGTACAACAAAAATTTATGTGATATTCAAATATATGGATAGAGCAGAATAAAAAGAAAATATTTCTCATGGCTGCAAATTTGATCTCTCATTCAAATTTAATCATATTATTATTTATATTATCCAGAGTAGTAATTCTTCGGAGGAAAAAAATCCTAGAATCCATAAATTTCAAGAGAGTGACAACTTTTCCCAAGGTAATGTATTAGGAAACCTCATCTGTAAAATGTATGAGATTAGATGATCTCCAAGCTCCTGTTGGCACAGTATAAATCGTAACAATAAATAGAAATGAACTTTACCAGCAGCTAGAGGTGCCTCTGGTCCAACAACTACGAATTCAATTTTCTCATCTTTGCAGAACTGCGCAAGGGCAGTATGATCACTGATTGAGATGTCTGTGAAAAGAGAAAAGAAACAAACCCATCTTGTTTATATAAACATACTTTGTTTAAGGTATAATAAGTAAGTGTCTTGCTGAAGTTTAAGTACTATACTCTGGTATGCCAATCAATTGATGATTTTCTTTTAGTGTTGCAGGAGAGTTTCACCATGAGAAATTCAGAGCAGAGTACATTAGGCTAACCAACAAAGCTGAATTCTCTGTTATCACTACAGTGACAGAGAATTGAGGAAGTTTCCCAAGAGCTGTACTCTCCTGACTGTAGCGTTCATATCACTAGTGTTGATTATAAACAAAACAGTGTATCAGAGAATATACTCAGAAACTGGCCTTTTAAATGTCTTTCATTCAAGATTTACTAAAAATTACTATGTGCTAGATAACTGTCCTAGTCACTGAGTTAAGACATACACACAAATAGGGTCCCTACACTTAGGATGCTTTTATTTCACTATGGGAATACTGGGTTACGACTATCCAAGCAAACTAATAAAGTTAGGCAAATCTGATGTGAAGTAAATTGGGAGGCTATTTCTAACTCAGCCAGGCAGGGGCTCTTTGTGCAAAGATGTTTAAGCTAAGAATAGAACGGTGATTTTATGACCTTCCTCACTTTCCCAACCTACCAATGAGGTAAATCTTTCTCGACGAAGTTCTAAGTAGTACTGGGATCAACCACATACTGAGCATGAGCTGGTTTTATAGGCACTCTTCCACTTCACTGTATCTGGGCCACCATTCCTAATCTGGTTGAAGTCTCAAATTACTCTGCACAATTTTTCATTCCCCAAAATACATAGCCAAACACCTTGAATCTGTATTAGGTACTGCTTTGTGACTTTCTTATTAGACATGTTTTAAAGGTTTAAACTAATTTAAGGTAAGGAAGTGCTATACTCTGAACAACAGGATACCTTAAATTTATAACATATGGCAACTATTCAAATTACCACATACATTTTTGGGTTAAGCAAAGCATTCAAATCTGAACAGCAATTGACTATTACAAAGAACAGATGTGGTTGACAGTTTATCATTTATAATTGTTCACTTTTACTTAAAAAAAGTCATTACCAGTATTTGAAATCTTCTCAGAGCAGGCAGTGCCTGCATTTCCTGGGGTAACCAACACTTGTTTGACATGAGTAGACTGTGCAAGTTTCCAGGCCAGCGTGTGTTCTCGTCCTCCATTGCCAATGACAAGTACTCGGGCTGCCATTGCGCTATCTGCAAAGCAGGAATGCAGCAGGAAGATGAAAGCTGCAGAAAGAAAACCACAGTTGACCGTTTTAAACTGGGATTCATAATTTAAGAAATATGACTGTACTCTTAAGGATTAGCGTGGTACTTTAGAAATAAGGCAGACTGGCCTAGAGAGCTTGATTTAAAAAAAAGCAAAAACTACGAACAATCACCCTTTCTAGAGCTTCACTTTTAGAAGATTTAATAACCATCAAACCTCAGTTAAAAATGAGTCTTAATGTTGTTCCAGTGGTTAAGAATCCATCTTCCAATGCAGGCGACATGGGTTTGATTCCTGGCCAGGGAACTAAGACACCACATGCCGTGTAGCTGGCGTGCACAATATACTACTGTGCTGCAGCTGAGTGCCACAGCTAGAGAGAAGCCTGTGCACCACAAAGAAGACCCAATGCAGCCAAATAAATAAATAAATTCTGATGGCCATATAGTCTCTGTTGCAATTACTGAACTTTGCCATTGTAGCACAAAGAGCAGCCTTGGACAAGAGACAAATGTGGCCTGGCTATGCTCAGCAAAAACTTATACAAAACAGGCATGGGCTGTAGTCATAGTTTGCCTATTTCTGCTCTAAGCAACAAGAAGCTGTAAGAGGTTTATAAAGAATTAAGTGTGGCTAGGTTTCAATAAAACTTTATTTATGGACATAGCAATTTGAATTTTGCATAACTGTCATAGAAATATCATTTTCCTCACCCCCCCCGCCCCGCCACCATTTAACAACATAAAAATTATTCTTATTTAGTGAGCTGTACAAAAACAGGTAGTAGGAAGGATTGGTACCAAGAGCTATAGTCTGCTGATCCCCATTTAAGAAGCTGGTGCAGGGCTTCCCTGGTGGTGTAGCGGTAAAGACTCTACCTGCCAATGCAGGAGACACAGGTTGGATCCCTAGTATGGGAAGATCCCACATGCCTTGGAGCATTGGTTGTATGTGTGTCACAACTACTGAGCTAGCATCCTAGAGCCTGGGAGCACTTCTGGGCCCCCTCACCCTAGAGCCCCTGCTCCAAAACAAGGGAAGCCACCATGATGAAAGGCCCATGCACTACAACAAAGAGTAGACCCTGCTCTCTGCAACTAGAGAAAGCAAAAGCAAAAAAGATCCAGTGCAGCCAAAAATACAAATAAGTAAATAAATCTTTTTTTTTAAGTGCAATATGCTGGCAAAGGGACTTCCCTGGTGGTCCAGTGGTTAAAAATCTGCCTTCCAATGCAGGGGATGTGCGTTCCATTCCTGGTTGGGGAACGGAAGATCCCACGTGCCAAAGGGCAGCTAAGCCCATGGGATGCAGCAGCCCCCTCCTCCCAAAGGAAATTGGTGGAGAAGGCAAAAATCAAATTTAAACACCTCTCACTTAGTTCTGGCATCTGATGCTGAGCAGGATGGGTAACTATCTCTCCGCTCAAGTTAGCATGTGACCTTGGTTAAGCTCTTACTGTCTGCAATTCAATTTCTATGCATCTTACAAGGTGGAATTAAGAATGTGCCTTATGAGGCATAGTAAGAATTGAAATGCCATTTATTTTTAAGTAATTATTACAAGTGCATACACTCAGTAGTAAAAGAATGCTAACATGCTACATTTGATTACTTTTGTCTAAACTGATGCTTCAGGGATAGAAATTCTAGAAAGCCAAAAGAGTGAATAATCTGTCATATTTGTCATATTCATTTACTAATTTTCAGAAGACATCTAATTAGAATGCAAACTGGTAACAGGAAAAACTGAAATCAGTTACTTATGAAATACTAGGAATACATATTTAAAGAAAAATCTAAATTGATAATATAAAAACACTTCTTGAGCACTTCTTGCCAGATGCTACTCTAAAAGCTTTTAATTTTAAAATTCTATGAGGCAGATAGGATTACTATCCACTTTTCTGATAAACATATCTGAGGTTCAGTTAGGTTAAGAAACTTGCTGCAGGTCACACAGATCAGAGGGTGAGATTCCAACAGAAGCAATTTTGCTTCAGATACAATTGAAAATATGAAGAAGAAAAACATTTACTAAGTTATCTCAGAAAGGAAAATGGTTAATGAAAACATAGAGTTGCCATGTGTATTGAAATATTTGAAATAAATATACCTTTAAATCTAGAGAAGACATTAGTGTGAATTACAGGGGCAGTGAGAGGATTATCGCCATAGATCTCTGAAATAGTTTTAGGACTCAAGACTGAGGGAATGTACATCCAGGAGAGGCTAGGAGCCCTTCAGTCAGAAGACCTGGGACTGGGTTAAGACTTACTAGCTGGGAAACCTGGAGGGACTTAACCTTCTTGGGCCTCAGTCGTCTAAATGGATAACATAACAGAGAAAAGCCATTTCAAAAGACTTGGTGAATAACACAACATAGAAACCAACTGCAAAATGGGATTAAGTAACTTGCTAGAGACAAAGGACGGAATTAACAAGAAAATATGCAATTCTGGTGCATGACATAAAAAAAAGCATAAAGGTACAAAAAGGGCCCTGACACCTAAAGCAGAGGAAATGACAGACCCGTTGTAAACCTCAGTTAAAACTGAAAAAGCACATGCCCAACCTTCACCCATGGTATGTGGAAACGAGATGAAAATTCCTACAGCCAAACCAGTTCAGATAGTTTCATCTCATGCCTGAGAGTAAATCCGCCAAACCAAACCGTAAAGCAACTTTACTGAGAGGCATAGGAAACTCACCCGGCGATCCAGGGGGGACCTTGGGGCCCGCGCGTAGACCTTCGCCGAGCGCTCTGGATCGGAACGCACGCCACGCGCGCCGGAAGTTGGGCGCGCGGAACCCGGCGCGCACACCCCTCCCATCCCGCCCTCGACTGGCTTCGCCTCCCCATTGGCTGGCGCGGCCCGTGGTCCCCACCCCGTGGTAATCAAGAACGATTCCCTCTCGCTCTCGGGCGCGGCCTGAACCTCCCCTCCCGAGCAAATCTCTTAAGCCTTACTCGTTTACAGTGTTTAATTTTGTGGTACCAGGTGCCACGTAAAATCTATTCTCCCCCTCCAGAACCTCCTGAGCTCTGAGGGTGGGGAGCGCCAAAATGCTAAACCCATGTTCAGCTGCTTGTGTGTTGCTTAGGAATCAGAACTGACCGGCTACTGTGCAAAAGTCTCGTGACGCGCCTGGCTCCTGACGAGATTACAATGCACCAGGGTTTGAGCTCAGCTGGCTCGTGACCTCTGACCCAATGCTAAAATGGAGGGGGAAAAAAAAGCTGATTATAGGATGCCATGGGAGAGAGATGGGGGGATGAAAACGTTATTCTTCGTACGGTGGGCAGGCGCTGATAATATGCTTTCCCGGAGGGATCTCCCCTGCCGAAACGCGGAAGACATGTTGGAGCACCCTGTTGCCCTTCCCGCTCCCTTTCCTCACGGAATTTAATCTCGGGTAGTTAGTGACTAAAATAAGCCTCTTAAACGCCCCCTCCCCCACGAACGCTGGTGAAGACTGACAACTGAAGCTGACACAGCCACCTCGAGAGAGACTTCTCCTGTAATGGCGCCTGCGTCAGTCACTAACATGGCGGACACAGTCGTGCGCGGCGCAAACGTCAGCAGCTCTACCCTAGACGCTCAGAAACAGCGAAGGAGAGAGGGGCCGTGCTCACTGATAGGTTCGGAGGCGGAGCGTGCCGGTCTGGGCTCTCCCACAGGAGCCAATCAGGACGGCGAGAGACGGAATTGGCCGCTGCGCCTCCTCCCGAGGCATGCTGGGAGCCTGGAGGACTAGTGAGGAGGAGTTGAGAGAACGGAGCGGACGCCATGGCGACCAACATCGAGCAGATTTTTAGGTCTTTCGTGGTCAGTAAATTCCGGGAAATTCAACAGGAACTATCAAGGTAAGCGCTCCTCAGACTCTTCTGCTCCCAAAGGACCGCTGGGACCCCACGGGGCCCTCCATGGAACCTTTCTTCGGAGACGCTGTCGTTGCTCGTCTCAGGCCCGGCTACAGCCCCGCCTGGGCCTGGGATCCATTTTCCGGCCCCCCCACCCCCATCCGCTCCCTCCCTTCCCGGCGAGGAACTTCGCCCTTTCCGAGGTAATCCCAGGCTCTCTTTTCTAGAACCGACTTAAGATGCTCAGCCTTCTGTCCTGTTTGGGCATCCCCTACCGTCTAGCTACTGTAGGCCTGCTTGTCCACCAGGGATGGGCCTAGTTCCTTCCTCAGCTCTGCCGCCGCGCTTCCCCTCCCCCTCTCCGCCTCCGCGGATTTCGCCGGCCGGTGTCTTTGACCGGAAAGGGGTCTAACGGCCGTTTCTTGAATAATCTTAAATACGCTTTATTATTGCAAGCTTCGGACCATTTGGGGGTCGGGATCCTTTGAGAAGATGATTTGGGTCCTAATGTCCTGTGGCTTCCACCAGGTAGCATTTTAAATAGTCTGGTAGATTAGAAATTTAAATTAAAGCAGTTCGAGTTAACGTTAGCTATTTTGACAGAATATTCGAGGCGAGGATGGAAGGAAACTTTGAATTACTAGTAATTACTAAATTTAGCAAGTGGAAAGTGGAGTTCGTGTACTGGTCTAAATATTCTTGCTCCCTCTGCCCCAATTGACATATTTGACCAACATGCTGTTTTTGTCATCGCTACTAGTTTACCCTTGGTTCCACACAATTTGAATGGGAAGAGACTTGCAAAGAAATAGTTGCTTACTCAGGAAGGAAAATCGCGTGGGTCATGTTATTTAGTGGTTGTCTTTTTGTATTTTTATTTTGTGTAACGTAAACATTTGTTCCCAGTTAAATGCATTGTTAGTTGTGTTTTAAAAGTTGAGAGCTAGAATCAGGCGTGAGGTGAATTTGAAAATTAGCCGGAAACTCAGTTGTAAACTTAACGCTCCAATTAACGTGAGGTTGTGGGGCAGTGATAGAGATTTGCTGGAATTCTTTGTGTATACCTTGTTTTTTAAGTGGGAAATATATCTGTTCATTGATTTAGTTGCTTTTTGAAATTTTGTTATTTTTAGGATGGTGAGAAACGACCTGAGCTAAGGGAATAGAATTTTCCTGGAAACTTTTTAATAGTTGCATGCAATAAGTAGTTGTGTTTGGTAATTGTAATGTCTTGTTTCTGTACTTTTCAAAAATTACGTTTTGTATTAGAAGTTTTATTGTCGTAGAAAGTTTAGAAAAAATAGAGAAACGAATTTTAAAACACATGGTTATTGATCTTTATGTTCTTTAACTTTTTTTTCTTGTCCATACAGATGCACGTGTTTTGTGAAATGTGATCATCTTGTTTTGTGTTTGTTTGGTTTTTTTTTTCACCTGTATATTGTGAACTTTTATCATGGTTTCAGTAGGCTTTGGAACATTTTTCCGGGCTCCACAGAATTCTGTTTATTGTAGGATTGTATTGATATTTAGGTGCCTTGAAATTTCCACCCTTTTTCAGTAGTTGAATGAACATCCGGATAGCTTTAAGATGATTACTTTCTTTATAGACTGTCTGGTTTTGTTTTGTTTTTTATACCGACTTTTCTGATTTTTAAATCCGTAGATTTTTTAGTAAGATAAGCACAGGGTAAGTGCTTAGGAAAAATGTAAAGAAAGTCCAGGAAGAAAGTCTAAAAAGAAAATTAGATAAAGCAGTTTATTACTAGAGGAGTAAAAAGCTTCTTTTCAAGTAACTTTATACAGTATCAGTGTCAAGATTATTTGCTATTTTAGTGAGCTGTAGTTTTTCTGTGTGTGTCATTTATTTTTTTGTGTATATTGGTTTGAGTGAAGTTTTTATATATAGATGGTTA
Source organism: Bos grunniens (assembly GCF_055505025.1). NCBI lineage: Eukaryota > Metazoa > Chordata > Mammalia > Artiodactyla > Bovidae > Bos > Bos grunniens. The sequence continues at coordinate 155,480,572 of NC_141165.1, forward strand.
GGAGTAAGAGCTCTGGTTTTGAATGCCAGCTTTACTGCTTAATAGATGTGTAACCTTCAGCTAGGTTTTTTTGTTGTTTTGTTTTCTTTGGGCCTCATTTTCCTCATTGAAAAATCAGAACAGTAGTGCTGATTTCAGAGTTTGTGGGGATAAATGAGTTTAGAAATGTAGAACCATGTGACCCTAATTAATAATTAATAAATGTTAATATTTATTGTATGATTCATTGTATTAGAAAACCAAATATTCTTTAATATCATGAAAAGCTACTGAATTTTTTTGTTAGTTAAAGCTTAAGTTACAGTAAGTCACACATGCTGTTGTGAAAATAGTTTTCTAAACAATTTTGTAAATTTGTACAAAATAATACAAGTGGCAAATGATAAAAATAAATGATATATTAAAATGTATCTTCTGTCAAGATTCTTCTGTTCCTATGAATTGAAAATATGTTAAGTGATTCATTCATTTACTCTTACTATAAATGAGTTGGTTTACATGATTTTTGGTAACTGGGTGAAAACTATATAAATGTATTTTTTCTTTTCAATATTATGGCATTTCAGTAACTGAAGAGTTTCAACCTGATCTGAAGCTACCAGTTATACTTTTGACTAAATGTCTGTGGCTAAATTTTTGTTACTTCATATTGCTGATGGTGATTGTGATCCATCCAGAGGTGTAGCTTTATTGTCACTATAGCATTTACCATAATGTTAGGTAATGTGTTTTTCTTCTTTGGTTTTGTTATTGTGATCTTAGTAATTTTTTTCCCCTGAGAGAAATATGCTGGTTGGGGAGTATTTAGTTTTTTGTTTTTTTTTAAAAGAGCTTGGAAACCTGTTTTAAAGATTTTTTTTAACTTTAACACTTCTGAAAACTTTAAGAAATTGTATGAAAATAAAAATGTGCCAACTGTTAAGTAGTGTTAAGGAAGCACTGTTGATGGGGAAAAGGGGAATATCATTCAAAATTAAATACAAAATGGTGAAATGTATGAATAATATGAGGTTTTTTTAAATAAATTGTTACAAATATTTATATGTCATGATAGAATTATTAACGAATTTTGATAACTTTTCTTGTCAAGTGGAAGGAGTGAAGGACAGCTCAATGGTGAAACAAACACACCTATTGAAGGAAACCAGGCAGGTGATGCAGCTGCCTCTGCCAGGAACCTACCAAATGAAGACATAGTTCAGAAGATAGAGGAAGTACTTTCTGGGGTCTTAGATACAGAATTACGATATAAGCCAGGTAAGTTGAAGATAATTACCTGTCTTGAAAGCTAAATTTTTAAAAATAGTTAATAGTTAAATAATAGTATTTCTGATTGCACGGTATTTAAGATGTTCATTAGATCTAAAGTGTCAGTAAGTTGAATTTTTAATTTAACTGATTTACTGAAGACTTGTTTTTGTTTATGTCCATTTTTTGAAAATACAATTGCAGTTGTTTGCTTTACTGGTGGAATGTAACTGTATTAGATTTGTAGTGCCTCAGTGCCAGGATTTTGAATATGGATTTTCATTGAAAAATTGTGTAAGTGTCAAGTTTTGGAAGGTACAGGAGTCTGGACCAAATTGTAATGATTTTAAAACCCTGGAAAGTTTAATGTAAAACTCAAGGTTAGAGATTACTTTGTTTTTGCATCTACTTTTAAAGGTATAATAAATGGGGAGGAAGCATTGCTGGATATTGAGCATGTGGGGAACTGATTAAATAATTGGTGCTTAGAAATGTCTTATCATCAACCATCAACATTTTATGGATTTTTTTTTTTTTAATACGGAGTATGGCTTAAAAAAAATAGTATAGACTGGCCATGCTTAGATTCATGACTTGAGCAACTTTTGTTGAAGTATAATGTAGATTTGGTACATAAAATAAACAATTAGTAGAAAATGATTAGTTTTGTTTTGAAACAGATCTTGTCTTGTGTTAATTCACTTTTTCCATAATCTTGATGACCTGGATTTCTGATCTTTTTCTGAGATCACTAAGGTTTATCAGATTTTATACTGGCATTAGAATAAATCTCATCTAGTAATAAAGTGTACACCATATTTTGGTTTAGATATGCAGAAATGTTCTTAACCTCTTAAGGGTTGTAAATTAACTTCTTAGTAACTTTAGAAGAGAAGGGAAGAGGTGTTACTTTTCTTAGAATACAGCATGAGTGATTTAGGTTCCATGTTTTGTGTTTGTTGCTCAGACCTTTGCCATCTTTATAAAAGCGTTCCCTAGCACTGAGCGACTTCACTTTCACTTTTCACTTTCATGCATTGGAGAAGGAAATGGCAACCCACTCCAGTGTTCTTGCCTGGAGAATCCCAGGGACGGGGGAGCCTGGTGGGCTGCTGTCTGTGGGGTCGCACAGAGTCGGACACGACTGAAGCGATTTAGCAGCAGCAGCAGCAGCATTTGCTGAGAGTTTACTTGATGCCACGCGTTATTCAGTGTACTTTGCATGTTTTAACTCAGTTTGTCCTCTGCCTCTGAAAGACAGTGTCAGCAATTGAGTGGTGCATTGATTCAGTATGCAAAAGCAGACAGTCTGTTCTAAAGCCAGTGCCACATTGCTTCTTGAATGAGTAAATAGGAGTTATGAAATAGTCACAAAAATTATTCAGTATATGTATTTTTAGGAATTCTGATAGTTAATAATATGAAAGATGTTTATATGTAAGTGTAGTTTAAAAGTTGTATATTGAGAGCTGGAGAAAATAATTGTTTTAGATGAACTTAGGAAAAATACATTTTAATGTAATTCTAAGAACTTTTATAATAAATTAAGAACTTATTTTTAACCCTGGCTTTAGTTGTAGAAGTGTTGCAAAGGTGCCAGTCTTCATATAGCTGGTTTATGGAAAATTATTTAACAGGAAATGTCTTATGGTATCTTTAACATGGAATGTAAGGTATTGTTTCTATGATTTATCTAAATCTATCTTGGGGAATATTTGACATAATTAATTTTCTTTAATTTTAGACTTGAAGGAGGCATCCAGAAAAAGTAGATGTGTGTCTGTCCAAACAGATCCTACTGATGAAATTCCTACCAAAAAGTCGAAGAAGCATAAAAAGCACAAAAATAAAAAGAAGAAAAAGAAGAAAGAAAAGGAGAAAAAGTATAAAAGACAGTCAGAAGAATCCGAGTCAAAGCCGAAATCACATCATGATGGGAACATAGAGTCGGATTCCTTTTTGAAGTTTGATTCTGAACCTTCAGAGATGGCACTGGAGCATTCTGTAAGAGCATTTGGCCTGTATGATACCAGTGAATCTCCTGCAGTTGTGCTTGAACCTCCTGTAGTTTCGATGGAGGTCTCAGAGCCACACATCTTAGAAACTTTGACGCCAGCTACAAAACATACAGAACTGTCAGTTGCATCTACGTCAGTAGTCTCAATGCCGTCAGAGCAGTCTGTGGCAGTAATGCTGGAACCATCCACAACAAAGATTCTGGATTCCTTTGCAACAGCACCAGTGCCTACAACAACAGTAGTGCTAAAGTCATCTGAGCCAGTGGTAACAGTGTCAGTGGAGTGTCAGATGAAATCTGTGCAGAAATCTTTGGAGAGCACACCTCCAGAGCCATCAAAGATCATGTTGCTAGAGCCTCCAGTAGCAAAAGTGCTAGAGCTATCAGAAACTCTTGTGTCATCAGAGACACCTACTGAGGTGCACCCTGAGCCAAGCACGTCAACAGCAATGGATTTTCCAGAGTCGTCAGCAATTGAAGTGCTAAGATTGCCAGAGCAGCCTGTAGAAGGACCGTCAGAGACTGCAGATTCATCCATGACACGACCGCAGGAGATGCTGGAGCTGCCCAAGACCACAGCGTTGGAGCTGCAGGAGTCGTCGGTGGCCTCAGTGATGGAGTTGCCGGGGCCACCTGCGACCTCCATGCTGGAGTTGCAGGGGCCCCCTGTGACTCCAGTGCTGGAGTTACCTGGGCCCTCTGCTACCCCGGCGCCAGAGTTGCCAGGGCCCCTTTCTACCCCAGTGCCTGAGTTGCTAGGGCCCCCTGCGACAGCAGTGCCCGAGTTGGCGGGGCCCTCTGTGACATCAGTGCCACAGTTGTCACAGGAATTGTCAGGGCTTCCAGCACCATCCATGGGGTTGGAGCCACCACAGGAGGTACCAGAGCCACCTGTGATGGCACAGGAGTTGCCAGGGCTGCCTGCAGTGACAACAGCAGTAGAGTTGCCAGGGCAGCCTGTGGTAACAGTAGCAATGGAGTTGACCGAACAACCTGTGACGACGACAGAATTGGAGCAGCCTGTGGGGATGACAGCGGTGGAACATCCTGGGCAGCCTGAGGTGACAACGGCAACAGGGTTGCTGGGGCAGCCTGAGGCGGCAATGGTGCTGGAGTTGCCGGGACAGCCGGTGGCAACGACAGCGCTGGAGTTGTCAGGGCAGCCTTCGGTGACTGGGGTGCCAGAGTTGCCAGGGCTGCCTTCGGCAACTAGGGCGCTGGAGTTGTCGGGGCAACCTGTGGCAACTGGGGCACTGGAGTTGCCTGGGCAGCTCATGGCAGCTGGGGCACTGGAGTTCTCGGGGCAGTCTGGGGCAGCTGGAGCACTGGAGCTTCTGGGGCAGCCTTTGGCAACAGGGGTGCTGGAGTTGCCAGGGCAACCTGGGGCGCCAGAGTTGCCTGGGCAGCCTGTGGCAACTGTGGCGCTGGAGATCTCTGTTCAGTCTGTGGTGACAACGGAGCTGTCAACGATGACCGTGTCGCAGTCCCTGGAGGTGCCCTCGACGACAGCGCTGGAATCGTATAATACGGTAGCACAGGAGCTGCCTACTACATTAGTGGGGGAGACTTCTGTAACAGTAGGAGTGGATCCCTTGATGGCCCAAGAATCCCATATGTTAGCTTCTAACACCATGGAGACCCATATGTTAGCATCCAACACCATGGACTCCCAAATGCTAGCGTCCAACACCATGGACTCTCAAATGCTAGCATCCAACACTATGGACTCCCAGATGTTAGCCTCTAGCACCATGGACTCCCAGATGTTAGCAACCAGCTCCATGGACTCCCAGATGTTAGCAACCAGCTCCATGGACTCTCAGATGTTAGCAACCAGCTCCATGGACTCTCAGATGCTAGCAACCAGCTCCATGGACTCCCAGATGTTAGCAACCAGCTCCATGGACTCCCAGATGTTAGCAACCAGCTCCATGGACTCCCAGATGTTAGCAACCAGCTCCATGGACTCCCAGATGTTAGCAACCAGCTCCATGGACTCCCAGATGTTAGCAACCAGCACCATGGACTCCCAGATGTTAGCCACTAGCTCTATGGACTCCCAGATGTTAGCATCTGGCACTATGGACTCTCAGATGTTAGCTTCTGGCTCCATGGATGCTCAGATGTTAGCGTCTGGTACCATGGATGCCCAGATGTTAGCATCTAGTACCCAAGATTCTGCTATGTTGGGTTCAAAATCTCCTGATCCCTACAGGTTAGCTCAGGATCCTTACAGGTTAGCTCAGGATCCGTATAGGTTAGGTCATGACCCTTACAGGCTAGGTCATGATGCCTACAGGTTAGGGCAGGACCCCTATAGATTAGGCCATGATCCCTACAGACTAACTCCTGATCCCTATAGGATGTCACCTAGACCCTATAGGATAGCACCCAGGTCCTATAGAATAGCTCCCAGGCCATATAGGTTAGCACCTAGACCCCTGATGTTAGCATCTAGACGTTCTATGATGATGTCCTATGCTGCAGAACGTTCCATGATGTCATCTTACGAACGCTCTATGATGTCTTATGAGCGGTCTATGATGTCCCCTATGGCTGAGCGTTCTATGATGTCCGCCTACGAGCGCTCTATGATGTCAGCCTATGAGCGCTCTATGATGTCCCCTATGGCTGAGCGCTCTATGATGTCAGCTTATGAACGCTCTATGATGTCAGCCTACGAGCGCTCCATGATGTCCCCAATGGCTGACCGATCTATGATGTCCATGGGTGCTGACCGGTCTATGATGTCATCGTACTCTGCTGCTGACCGGTCTATGATGTCATCGTACTCTGCAGCTGACCGATCTATGATGTCATCTTATACTGCTGATCGTTCAATGATGTCTATGGCAGCTGATTCTTACACCGATTCTTATACTGATACATACACGGAGGCATATATGGTGCCACCTTTGCCTCCTGAAGAGCCTCCAACAATGCCACCATTGCCACCTGAAGAGCCACCAATGACACCACCATTGCCTCCTGAGGAACCACCAGAGGGTCCAGTGTTAGCCGCTGAGCAGTCAGCATTAACAGCTGAAAATACATGGTCTGCTGAGGTGCCAGCATTACCTCCTGAAGAGTCTGTATCGCTGCCTGAACCTCCTGTGAGTCAAAGTGAGATTGCGGAGCCTTTGGCAGTGACTGCTAATTATTCAGTGTCAGCATCGGAGCCTTCAGTGTTAGCATCAGAGGCTGACGTGACTGTTCCAGAACCACAGCTAGAGCCAGAGTCTTCAGTTATGTCAACACCTGTAGAGTCTGCTGCTGGAGCAGAAGAGCATGAAATGGTTGCAGAGAGACCAGTGACTTACATGGTGTCTGAAACTCCCACAACATCAGCTGAAGCAACTGTGTTAACATCAGAGCCTTCTGTTATGTCAGAGACAGCAGAAACTTATGATTCCATGAGGGCTTCAGGACAGACTGCCTCAGAGGTATCTATGTCTCTGCTGGAGCCAGCAGTACCTATTGCAGAGCCATCACAGAGCACTGTAGATCTGCCAGCCATGGCTGTTCCAGAGCACCCAGCTGGGATTGTTTCAGAGACATCAACCGTGGCTGTCCCAGAGCCACAGGCTGAGGCTGTCCTAGACCCTCCAGCTGCAGCTGTCCAGGACCCTCCAGCTGTGGCTGTCCTGGACCCACCAGCTGAGGCTGTACCAGAGCCCCTGGCCTTGTCTGAGCCAGAGCATGTTACTGTTGCTATGCCAGTTGTCTCTACCCTGGAGCCTACTGTGCCTATTCTGGAACCAGTGGTGTCCATCCTTCAACCTAATGTGATTGTTTCAGAACCATCTAGTTGTGTCCAAGAGTCCACTGTGACAATTTCAGAGCCTCCTGTCACTGTCTCAGAGCAAACTCAAGTAATACCAGCTGAGACAGTTGTAGAGTCTACAGCAGTAATATTAGAATCTAGTGTTACAAAAGGAATGAATTTACTATCTGGTGATCAAAGTATTGCTTCAGAGATTGGCCTGCAGGAGATAGCCATGCATTCAGAGGAAGAGCCACGTGCTGAAGGACTCCTGAAGAGTGGCTCTAATGAAACTGAAAATTGTATAAGTACAGACCTTAACATAAATAATCACTTAATTGCTCAAGAGATGGAATGTAGCACAGTGTCTGCTGCCAGCACTGGTGCTATTGGTGAAATTGGTGAAGAGGCAGTTTTGCCTACCAGTGAGACTAAACAATGCACAGTATTGGATACCTGTCCTAGTGTTAGTGAAACTGAGCTAGGAGGAACTCTGTCTTCTGTTGGTCCCGTTGTCCTTGAATCTGAAGCAGTGGGAACTGGTAAGGATCTTGAATTTGGCACAGCATCTGCGCTCAGTTCAGTTAGTAAATATGATGGTGAAGTATCTTTAACTACTCAAGATACTGAACATGACATGGTAATTTCCACCAGTCCCAGTGGTGGCAGTGAAGCTGACATAGAGGGACCTTTGCCTGCTAAAGACATTCATCCTGATTTATCTAATAATTTTATCAACAAGGATGCAGAAGGATCATTACCTGTACAGGAGAGTGACCAGATGTTAGCAGCTGCTATCAGTCCTAAGGAAAGTAGTGGAGAAGATAAAGAAGTATCTCTCACTACTAAAGAGATATTGTCTGATTCAGGATTTCCTGCCAGCATTGATGATATTAATGAAGCTGATTTAGTGAGACCATTACTTCCTAAAGACATGGAACGTCTTACAAACCTTAGAGCTGGTATTGAAGGACCTTTACTTCCGAGTGAGGTGGAACGGGATAAATCTGCTGCCAGTCCAGTTGTAATTAGTATACCAGAAAGAGCTTCAGAGTCGTCTTCAGAGGAAAAAGATGATTATGAAATTTTTGTAAAGGTTAAGGACACACATGAAAAAAGCAAGAAAAATAAGAACCGTGACAAAGGCGAGAAAGAGAAGAAAAGAGACTCTTCATTAAGGTCGAGAAGTAAACGTTCCAAGTCTTCTGAACACAAATCTCGAAAACGCACCAGTGAATCTCGTTCTAGGGCAAGGAAGAGATCATCTAAGTCCAAGTCTCATCGCTCTCAAACACGTTCGCGGTCACGGTCAAGACGCAGGAGGAGGAGCAGCAGGTCAAGATCAAAGTCCAGGGGAAGGCGATCTGTATCAAAAGAGAAGCGCAAAAGATCTCCAAAGCACAGATCCAAGTCCAGGGAAAGAAAAAGAAAAAGATCAAGCTCCAGGGATAACCGGAAAACAGGTAGAGCTCGAAGTCGCACCCCAAGTCGTCGGAGCCGGAGTCATACTCCGAGTCGTAGGAGAAGATCCAGATCCGGGGGGAGAAGGAGCTTTAGCATTTCCCCTAGCCGACGGAGCCGCACCCCAAGCCGAAGGAGCCGCACCCCAAGCCGAAGGAGCCGCACCCCAAGCCGACGGAGCCGCACCCCTAGCAGACGGAGCCGGACCCCGAGTCGACGGAGCCGGACCCCGAGCCGTCGGAGAAGATCAAGATCTGTGGTAAGAAGACGAAGCTTCAGTATATCACCAGTCAGATTACGGCGATCACGAACACCCTTGAGAAGAAGGTTTAGCAGGTCTCCAATCCGTCGCAAACGATCCAGGTCTTCAGAAAGAGGCAGATCACCTAAACGTCTCACAGATTTGAGTGAGTCATTTAAATATTTAATGGTATTAAAGAATGATTTGAATCTGAATTTTTTTCTGTGAGTTTAATGACATATTGGGGATTATTGGTTTTTGAGGATAAATATTTCTATCTTTAAGTTTTTGTAATTAGCTTCTGTTTAGAAAATGTGGGAGTAAGTATTTTTATAATTAGCTTTAAAAGATTAGCTTTGGAGTATATTAGAACCAAAGTATTTCCATACTTTAATGTTTTCTTTCTGCTTGAACTATATACCATAACTAAAAATGGCAAGTAGAAGTTCAATTAGGTGTTGTTACTGTAATTATTCCAACATAGGTTCTTGCAAATAAGCCTGAAATCAGACATTTCTTTTTTAAATAGTTACATGTCTTAAAATGGCATATAGAACTGTTAAATGTTTGTGAGGATAATTCTAATTGGTATAATGGGTAATGTAAGTGAGTAGGGAATTTTGCATGTGGGGAGTTAATGATTTCAGTCTGTCTTTTACAAAATGAAGTGTTCTAATATCTCCTGCTTTTTTAAGTGAGCAGAGGTGACTAAAATTTGATGGATAATGTATGACTACTGTTAATGGATAATTTGTCATTATCCCAGTAGATTGGACATTTCCAGGTCAGACTAGTCTAAAGAAAAAGTCCTAGACAGAACCTTAGGGGAGAATGATTCAGTTTAACAGATGGTTTTTGAGTGCTTTTTTTATTAAAAAACATAAAGATTACCAGCTAGTACAAGAGACACAGATAAAATGCATGTATGTCTGTTTTACCAAGTAGTGAAACTGCCTAAGAGCAGAATGTGATGATTGCTGTAAATACTGGTACAGATTAGGTACTTCGGGAGCACAATGGAGAGGAATGTTAAATTCTGACTTAAGACTTGTTACTTTGAAATGGTGGCAGTTTTGAAATTGGGCTCAAAGAGTGATTTAGAATGTTATTAAGAGATTTAGAAGGAGAGTAATTTAAGGGGCACCATAGTTTTGGAAAATAAAGTAGGCTTTGGCAGGTGTGGGAGTTAGCATGTATAGCAGGGTGATTATTGTAGTTGTATAGTTTAGCTATTTTGTATAGTGTTTGAGTGGGAAGCTAAATACGGACTTAATTCACTTTTAAATATGGGGCATTTTCTTTATTTCTTTAAATCTTTGAGCCAAAGAATGATTTCATCACAGCTGTAAGTTTGGGCAGAAAATTGATGCCTTTAATTTTTTTAGCATGTAAAACATTAGATAATATAAAATGTATAGCCTTTCAGGAAAACTGCTTTTTGTATTTTTCCTCTTGCAGATAAGGCTCAGTTACTTGAAATAGCCAAAGCTAATGCAGCTGCCATGTGTGCTAAGGCTGGTGTTCCTTTACCACCAAACCTAAAGCCTGCACCCCCACCTACAATAGAAGAGAAAGTTGCTAAAAAGTCAGGAGGAGCTACTATAGAAGAACTAACTGAGGTAAGCTAGACAGAATTTGTTTTCATTCTTAAATGGATTACTCCAGTGATGTTGACTCTGGAGCGTGCCAAAAACCTGAATTGTGGGCTGAACTGATAATGGCTGGCACCGAGTGGCCAAAACCCGAAATACAGACGTGGCAGCGGCAGAAGCTCTGTTTAGCAGGCCATTATCCGGGATGGCTAAGCTCCGCTAGCTAAGTTACTTCCCATTACTTTTGCTTTCCAGTTTTAGAAGCCAAACTGACTGAGGAGTGGGACGGTTCGTTTGAATGGAGGAGGTGTTGAGTGAGCAACACGCAGAAGCTCGCCTACAGTTTCGTTTCCATTCACGACGCGTTCACTGATCGCCACGAGTGTACTGCATATACGCAAAGACACAGACAATCTTCAGAAATGATCTTTTGCCACCGGAGCTTGGAAATTAATGAGAATAGCTGGCCATTGCCTGAAAGGAACTTCTTTCGCATCAACATTTCGGGTTTTGGCTGTTTGGTACCAGCCATTGGTGATAATGGCCGGCCATTATCAGTTCTTCCTGCGGTTCGGGTTTTGGCAGTAACATATATATTTTAAACACAATTATTTTTGTTTTTAAGAATTTGATCTTTTCAATTGAGGCTTTTTTTTTGTCTTATGGCTTTGTTTTATTAAAATTTGTTTGGTTTTTTTTTTTTTTTTTTTTTTTTGGAGGACGCTGAAATATTGCTGCTAGGATCCAGAAATACCACACTGTTTCAGATATTGAAACTTGTTATTGGCTAGCCTTATGCCAGCCTGCCACTGTCAATATATTCTGTTCCCCTTGGTTACTAGCTTGGTATACTCTGTGTTTTTGGCTAAATGAGCTTTTTATCTGATTAAAATATTTTCAATTGATAAGGGATATGATAAATTCTACTGCTTGTATAGAGACAAGTCCACCCAAATTTACTCTGACCTTTTTATAAAGCCAGGTAATGGGAGTCTGTTCCTTTGCTTCTCAAGGAGGAATTGACTTTGCTTTATGTGTCAGACCTCATCATTGCACCCTCTCCATCATGCCTTATATTCCATCCTTGAGTTCTGTTCCTTTAGACACTCAACCTATAAAACATTTATGGAAAGACATGCTATTATCTAGCCCAGTTGCAAGTGTTTCAAATTTTGTTTAGCCATACATTTGGGGATTGCATAGTTTCTTAATCTCTTTCCTTAGATTTATTACAATATGAATTACAACTTTTTTTTTTTATGTTTAAGGACCTAGTGAAGACTTCTATTGCTTGCTTATCAAATCCAAGCTCCTTATCCAAAACCTTATGAACACTTAGTGATTCCCTATATATTTTAGCCTCATCTTCAGCCCTCTTATCCCTTTTAATAAGTTTTTTCTCACCTCTTTACCACTACCTGACTATAGAGTGACTTTCTTTTCCTTTCCCTGCTAATCCTTTTTCTTAACTATGAAAATCTGGCTTAGAACTTTCAAGGAATATTCCTTGATTATCAGATTCTGCCTGATTCTGTTCTCTCTTAAGCTTTTGTTCTTTGAGCACTTATGTACTCAGTTTGTATTATATCAGTTTGCACTTGTTAAACTGTGTTGCTCTGTAAAAGCGTTCCTCAATTATCTCATGTGTATGTATTCCGTCTTTTGAACTAGATTGTAAGCTCCTTGAGAGCAGGGACCATGTCTTTTATTTTTTTGTATTCCCTGGACAGTGCCCAGTACAGTGCTCTGCACATAGTAGGTGCTCAATAAATGTTGTTAACTGACTGACCAGCTAGAGTGTGTTTAAATAAGTAGTGAGCTAAGTTACCCAGCTATAAATTTTATGTGGTTTTGAATTTAAGAAATTATGTGTTATTCTACATAAAGTGTAAGATTTATCTTTTGTTTGTTTTTACTTTTTAAGAAATGCAAACAGATTGCACAGAGTAAAGAAGATGATGATGTAATAGTGAATAAGCCGCATGTTTCGGATGAAGAGGAAGAAGAACCTCCTTTTTATCATCATCCCTTTAAACTCAGTGAACCCAAACCCATTTTTTTCAATCTGAATGTGAGTATTAATGTTTTTGAACTGGTAAAACAGCACAACTTGTAGAACTATTTAAGTAAAACTGAAATAATATTTAGTTTTGAATTTAGGTTAAATACTGTGAGAAATAGTCATTTTCCGATTATGTTGAAAATCTATTGAATTTTGAATTAAGAAAAACATTCTTGAATTAAGAAAAATATTATGTTTTTAGATTGCTGCAGCAAAGCCAACTCCACCAAAAAGCCAGGTAACATTAACAAAAGAATTCCCTGTATCATCTGGATCGCAACATCGGAAAAAAGAAGCAGATAGTGTTTATGGAGAGTGGGTCCCTGTAGAGAAAAACGGTGAAGAAAACAAAGATGATGATAATGTTTTCAGCAGCAATTTGCCCTCTGAGGTAAGTAAGAGGACTATTATGTATTTTTCTTTTTATATACCTGAACCTGCATTTTATTGTTATTTTATATCTGATTTGGATTCTGTTTCACTCTTCTTAGGGCCGGGTTAAACGGCAGGGCCGGGTTAGACGACAGATGAAACAACCCGCAGCTTCTCATTTGACAGTAACTCGATGCAATTCACTTTGTGGAACCAAGCCACAAAGTGAAAAGCATCGAATTGCAGAGAACAGTGTTATCACATCCCTACCCAACATTGGGCCCTCCTTGCACTTGTGGGAAGGTAGCCCAAGGTACAACTATTTAGCTTCCCGTTTTGCTTCAAGGCTCTATAGCTCTAGATTTTGGTGGTAGCAAATTTATTGGGTGGAGGGATTTGAGCAGAGAGAGGCAGATCCTCAGGTTCAACACAAGAACTGGATTGGAAAAGGTCCCTGTAGGCTGATGTGAGCATCTCAGATACATAGCCTGTTGCCCTTTAAATAATGGTTTCTTACTATATTTCTCTGGGTTGTTTGTCAGATAGCCTTTAATTTTAATCATTTTCCCCTTCTGTGTGCTACCTTGGCCTTTTTGAATTCTTGTGTTTAACCTAATGCTCAGCCTTGGTACTTCATTTCCCTTCTCCTTCCCCTTTTTGCTACTATTAAAAGTTGGAGAAGTGGAATTCACACCTTGAAATTTCCAGGAGGCTATAGTTGTATCTTGTCAAAATGACGCAGTAATAATGCCAAGTGTCAAAACAGCCCCATTAAAATGCCGCCTGATTAAATAATGTGCTGCTAAATATAGTGCACATGAAAACAGCGAGACTGTATATATATGTAAATATATATATATATATCTGTATCTTTGTATGTATCTCTGTATCTGTACCTTTGCTGTATCTTTTAATAAACAGTTTACTTTTATTTAACTTGTTGTGCAAAATCACGCTTGGGGGATCTGGGAGGGTGGAGACTTACTAGGGGGGTGGGAGTTTTAAATGATACAATAGACTAGTCATCACCTCTTGCCCTTGGTTTCCAAAACCCAGACATTTTGTCCAAGGACTAGACTAGATATCTGATGCCCGTACAGTGTAGGGATTCTTCCCCAGTTCCTATCCTTGCCATTTTGGGATATGTGGATCCAGAGAGACCTGTACTCTTCACCTACAGGTTCCCCTTATTGACCATATCATCATCATCCAATAAACACCTCTGATAATACAAATAAACAAATTCTGTTTATAAAGTTAAAAGTGAACAGAACCCAAATCAGAAACTTTGGTAGTATTTTTTTCCCCTGAGCTCTTCACAAGAGACATTGTTTTTTTTTGTTTTGTTTTTGACCTGTGGCATTTGGAAAAGAGCACAGTCTGTGCAGTGACACTGGACATAATTAGCCAGTGCAACTTACAGTCACTGTTGATACTTACATGAGGTTCAACAACTGAAGCAAGGTACGCCATCACCAGTGAAGGAGAGACCGCTTATTTGGACAATTTTTAGTGAAGCCAGTTGAGTAGTTCAGTTGCTGATTCGCAAATCAGGCTACTTACTGCACATCTCAAGAGGGAAAGGTTAACTGACATTTATAACTGACTTGAATCTAGTAATAGCTGAGTATAAACCATGGTAAGAGGGCTGAACTGACTGACTTAGAAATTCTAATACACATGCTTTTAGTAATTTCTTAAACATTAAGCATTTAACAGAGTTAGAAAAAAACGAGACATTTATGTGAAAAAAATTTTCCAACGTGGTAAAGCCCTATAAATATTGCATAATTCCAAAAGATTTTCCTGGGAAGATAAGTGACTATAACTATTTAACTTCAGTGGAACATGGGGAAGATGCTTAGTGAATCCTGGTGATTACGGTTCTTCTTGATTAAGAGTATATATAAATGTGTGCGTGTGTATATATATTACCGTATTTAGCCGTTTTCAGTCTTAACACTGAAACTGTGGTGCCTTACGTTGTCTGTCATCAATAGTGGTTGTCAAATTTGAATGAAAAGTTGGGGGAATTAACTCCAAAGACATCTGGGAGAGGGGAGTAGGTGGGTATTAAGATTTTATAAAATAAGTAAAAGGAGCCTTTTATTAAAGCAGGAGACAAAAGTTCCGTTCATGAAGCAGATTTCTCCTGTGGGGGATATTATATACAGCTATTGCTATCAGAACTCTAAGCTAGTTTCTTAGACAGTTAGACTAAAAAATATGTGTTAACTTTAATTTCAAGTAAAACAATCCCCAAATTTTATGAAGGGACAGCAGTTTGCTTTTGTTTTTAGGTCTGTGTACTTTTACCTAGAAGTAATATTGAACATCTAAAGGAAGTGTTCACTGTATGAAATGTTTAGTTCTAGTTATTTAGCTGTATCTTACAAATATATTAGTAAGATTAATGTTCTATATTCTAAATGTTTGTAGAATACTATTGGTGACATTTTATGGGAGCATTGAGTCTTGATTCCCTGTCAGGGGTTGAAATAAAGATTTTATATAGAAAAGAAAGTTATTTTTAAATGGTCAATATTTTAATTGAATAGTGCTTTGAATTTTTCTGTTATTTTTTCATTTTAATAAAATTGGAATTTGTGATTCTTTAGTTTTGAGCATAAAACATTCAGGCAAAGATCACAGATTTGATCTCAGCTTTGCTATATGATCCTTAATCCTACCAGTTGTGCACATGAGTGCTCTTTGACATAAGTGAGAGTGGATAGACGTGGATGGATCAACATAACTCTATATCTTATGGAAATACCAACTCATCACACTGTGGGCTCTGCTGCCATAGCATCGTCTTCCTACCCAGAAGCCAACCAGCATCATCCTCAGTAAAGAGTGACTGCAGAACCTTGATCATATTTGTGTGAATTTTGATTTATAAACAATGAAACCAAAAGTGTTGGAAAACATTTTAAAACTTGTCCTTTGGGGGCATTAATTCTCGGTAATAAAGATAGCAAAGCCTTACTGGGTAGAGGATATAAATGTAGTCTCGGGCATAAAGTTTCCCCATCATGTCCCCTAAAATTCCCTTATGGTTAGGAACTCTGTATTTTTGAGGTTTAAGAAAACTGAGTTCTTGTGGTAAAATGAAAATTTTAATTGAAAATGAAACACATAGGTCTTGGCAGTGCGAGAATATTACATACAGCTTTTTTATTCATTCATTCTTTAGAGTCTCCCAGGTTATTAATGTGGAATTTCTCTACCATTTAATGGTTTATCTAATCCTCCAATTACTGTAATTCATTTAAATGTAATAAAAATTACACTAGAGAATTTTATGTGAAATAATAAAAAGACTCATAAATGAGTTTTTAAAACCAAGCCACATAACTCCTGAGGCATTCTGTATTTAGTGTGGCTTTTGTTTATATAGTTGTCATTTACTTTGTATTTTATTAATTTTTGCTAAATATTTTAAATCATGTTTTGTATGCAGGCTAGGTGCTTTTTCTTTAACTCTCTTAAAAATTTCATTTTATATCATCTTTTAATTGGAGATACCTGCAATTTCTTATGTAGAAAGTAATTTGCCTTTTACAGGTACTATTTTTTCCTTACCTGAATGACCACCTTTTAATAATTCTCATTAGTTCTTTAATAGCCTTTCACTGACTTTTTAAGAATTATTTAAGATAATTGTTTTATTTATGTAAACAGTTGGGTTAACACAGGGGGAAGGTAAATTGACTTAGAAGGATTTTTAAAATAAGGAAGATGAAGATGCACAGGTAATAAGGTTGTGAAATGCATATTACAGTGTCAGTTATATTAGTGTGTTATTAGTCCTGACAACATTTTAGGTTACAGAAACAGTAATCTGTTGTGTTGCTGAAGTAGAGGGATGAAATAACTTGGACAGGTTTTTATAGATGTGTGAACTGGAATAATAATTCAGGATACTCTTTTTATGTGGATTTCACCTTTTAGAACAAGCCCTAGGGAGAAGGAAATAAAACATTTCCCCCCATCATGACGCCTAGAATATTACTACACATTACATGGAAGGTCTATTGTGTACTAGTGAAAATAAATTTGCTTTGTTGATGATAGCTTGATAATAGTGTTCTGCAGGGTTTAAGATAATTCCCGCCACCCCCCGACTTTTTAGCATTCTAAAACTTTTAGCATCATTTTGGTACCTTTCACACTTGACTGTTTTTGAGCAACATTAAGACTCAAACTCTGCTATGTATTATAGTCTGGTAGTAGTGGTATAGTTGTGTATGATTCTTAACGACCCAATGGACTGCACATTGCCAGGCTTCTCTGTCCGTGGAACTTCCCAGGCAAGAAGACAGCAGTGGGTTGCCATTTTCCTTCTCCAATAGTTATATGCTTTATGTATACACATACAAATCCTATGCAGTCCAATACAGCAGTCACTGAGCCACTGAGAAATCAGTTCTTTAATTGCACTAGGCACATTTCAAGTGCTCATTAGCTTTCACTGTAAAAGTTCTGTTGGACAGTGCTGTTCTAAAGGGTAGCTGTGATGTTTTATGAGTCTTTTAATACTGATTCAGAACTTTGGTCTAATCTTTGAATATTAATGTTTTGAGAATTATAGTTGGTTTTTTATTTCATATCCTGAGTTATCCTGGCAACTTGGATATATGCTTTTTGATATAAACTCTTGAGGATTCTTTAGAGATTAAGATAATCCTGATTGATCCTATTTTGGGTATGTTTCTTCACATTAAAAAGTATGAATATGAAATTAATAGTCAAATTACTATTTGTTAATAAAGTTTTGACACGAACTTACAGCTTACTTGATAAGCCTGTTGAAGAATAAATGAAGTTGTATTACCTTAGGAAAAAAACTAGTTGTAATTTTATCTAAATTTATATTAAATCTCAATGTTGTTATATTAAATAAATAACTATTTAAATAAATAAAAGTTCCTTTCAGAGTGAGATGTGAATTTAACATAAAATACTGAGATTTGAATGAACTTTCATCCTGAGGATAAATGATGAGGTATTTAGGTTACCTGCTTGCTTAATAAAGGTTAAAAGAGAAAAAAGTATGAAGATATAAAGTGTCTTCAGAA
This sequence comes from Bos grunniens, assembly GCF_055505025.1. NCBI lineage: Eukaryota > Metazoa > Chordata > Mammalia > Artiodactyla > Bovidae > Bos > Bos grunniens. The sequence continues at coordinate 155,498,409 of NC_141165.1, forward strand.
GGATGAAGTCACAGATAGGTATGTTAATTTGCTTTCAGTTGGGAAGAAGTAATTTTATTTTAGAAAAGTTGGAATTTTCAGAGCCATCTTAACTACATTTTTATGGCTAATTTACAGTTAGAAATTGTGGGATCAGAGCTTGGCTTGGTGGTGGGTAGGTACGTTTTCCGTAGTATCTCTGAATTTCAACTTTTTAGAATAAAACCCTTTATTTATACCTAAACACCCTAATGCTTAGATTTGTGGACGAGTATGAAACCCACAGTAATTCTGGCAAAGTTAAAGAATAGTATTTCACACATATTTAATGGGCCTCCAAAAATTACTTCATCATCTTACCTGACAGGTTTATGAAATACCTACATCTTACCTGACAGGTTTATGAAATATCTAAGGCCAAAAAATAATATGATTCTGATCTAAAGTAATCTGGATTCCCACTTAAAAAGTCACAGCAGGTGATCACAGTTGTAATAGAATTGAAAAGTAGACGTGCTGAGTTTTTTAGTGTTTCAGTCTGCCTTTACCTGTATATCCCCAGAAATGTTCCAGTTAGTGTGGATAATTTACTAAGTTAATTAAGAAATTAGGATCTTTTATTAATGAGATCTGTGAGCAGTCTGATTACAGAATGAATTCAGTTTAATTCTGCTTTCATTTAAAGATGGCAGATATATAGAAACCTGTACTTTTTGGTACCTTGTGGAAGAAAATTTTACTTATGCTAAAGGAATGATACTAGGTGACTCAGCAAGATAACTAAGAATAGTGAAGATAGGAAAAAGGAAGATTAGTAATCCTTATGCATGAGATAGAATTATTCTCTAATAGTCACTGACTCTTAATTATATAGGTCTTTAAAAGAAGTATTTCATATTTAACTATACAGTCAAATTACAGGTTGCCTTAGTTTCGCTTTTTAAAAAAACTTATGTTTATTTTAACTGACTTCCTCATATTTGACACGTACATGCAGTTGCTACTAGTTATTCTTTTTATATGAATTTAGGAAAATCCTCCCATGTCAGATAACCATTCTCCAAAAATGAATTTTCTTGGATGAGATACTAGAAAATATTAATGGGTTTAGTAGTGTTAGAGGAAAAACAAGTATTAAGAATTGGTGAGTTGACACAAGTCATCTTGAGCTCTTAATAATGTTAGAACTAAACAGCATCAAATACTTGATATTTTTTTTTCCTCCTATGGTTGAGCCTTCCACAAATTTGGTAAATAGGATATTTGGTCTAAAGATAATCCTTGAAGTTTTCCTGGATATTATGAAAAAGTTAAGTCGCATCTGCTTAGCATCAGCTTTTACAGGTAGAACCTGAGCACTCAAGAGGCGAACCTAAGGCATTTCAGACATACTTTAAGTGCTCCGGCCTGATACTTGTGCACCCCACAGAGACAGTCTTAACTCCCATCATCAGTGCACATACTAATGAATGGAAAACCATACATAATGAATATATTCTTTGAAGAAGCTGAGTTCTTTGTATCAGACTTGATGAACCACCACAAGTATGTGAAAACATGCAGACATCAGTAAAGGAACGGTCTTTGACATGGCAGTGGTTTTCTGCTTGCTTATTTAAGAACCTTGCTTATTGCCTCTGAGGGCTGTGCTGAGAAGCAGGATAAAATGAAAACTCCAATGATTATTTTGTTAGAGAAGGCGAGAGATTTTTAAGTTTTTCATGAAACTTTCTATGATTGTAGTTTGATGTAGTAGAAAAAAAGAAAGCAGTTGGATTTTGGATTGAGTTTATCTGCTGCCTGATACTTTGTAACTTACCTTAAACAATCCGTGTCTATTTTCCAACGTTATTTTACCTTTTAGAGTCTTCTCCCTGCTTTACAAAATTATATATATACACATTTTTATATATTTGTATATACAGAATTTTATATAAAACTGGTTTTTGACATGAAGCAACAAAAGATGTGAGCAGTTTTCATAATTTAGGGAGTCTTTGGTTATTTGAGATAATTATCTGTGTTTTCTTTCTTAGCCTGTGGACATCTCTACAGCAATGAGTGAACGGGCACTTGCTCAGAAAAGACTCAGCGAGAATGCATTTGACCTTGAAGCTATGAGCATGTTAAATCGTGCTCAGGAACGGGTATGTAGTGGTTTTAATGTCTAAATGATATTTCACTAACTAGAGGGTTGTGACATAAGTAAACTGTGGCATGCTGTTGACATGTAGGTCTTTGAAAATCATTTATCTAGCAAGCTTTGTTTAAGTGAAAGTGACTTGGGGCTTGATTATTCAGTAAATGTCATATACTACGGGGCAGGAACTATTTGAGAGAATAAAAATTGAAAAAATTACCTGCCCTCATAGAGTTTGTAATCAAATACATAAAAATATTAGCTAAGTACCCATAACAGCCTTGTGAGTTTGCATTTAGAAAGAGTGGCTAAGTGAGGCCCAAGGTCACAACATTAGTAGGGGAACTGGGATCCGAACCTAGACAGTCTGAATCCAGTCTGTGTTTTTAACAGTGGACAGCTGCTCCATACATCCTCTTTCTATGGTAAACATATGGAGACAGGAAGTACATGTTCAGACAAATAGAAAATACTGCCTGACAGTTGCAGGTGTTCAGTAAATATACTCTGAATGAACGACAACTAATCCTTTAACCATTACAGTGTTTGAATGACCGGTTTCCTATATTATGTTTTAAGCATGTATCTTGAATTGATTGATTTATAACACTTAAGAGAAAGTAATTAAAAATTGAGGCTATCAACATTTATTATGCATTTATGAGATATGTAAGGAGAGCAGGATCCTTTACCATGTGAACAATTTTCTGTATATATTCATGTATCTGTGTGATATTTTGAAGAATAAGTATCACAGCCATGCTTTTCAGTTGTTAGATATATATTTTAAATTTGTTATTATTAATGGGATCCACTGAACGGTTACTGAACTGCTTTGGAATGTTTAAGAAAACAGTTTTAAAGATACAGTAAATTCAGTATATATATTTTTTAAAGTTAAATATTAAAGTCTGTTATTTAGTCTTTGTGGGAGCCAAATAAACCATTTCATTTAGAGAATTAATACCAGTGGCATTTTAATGAGAGAAGTAATTTTACTTAATTGAGGCCTTTTTTCTTCAGATTGATGCCTGGGCTCAGCTGAACTCTATTCCCGGCCAGTTCACAGGAAGTACAGGAGTACAGGTTTTGACACAAGAACAGTTGGCCAATACTGGTGCCCAAGCCTGGATTAAAAAGGTACACAACATATGCACATATAAAAGTGTCCATGTACAAAGTTAAAAATTTTAAGAAAATGTTTTATTAAAAATGCATAAAGAAGCCAGTGAATTTAACTAAAGTTCATGAGTAAATTTGCTATGTGTATATACTCCAGGATGGACAATGAAGATGGATTGATCCCTGAGACAATGGCTAATGTATAAATACGGCTCAAGAGCCACTCAGTTTATATCCTACTGCTCCTGGATTTTGTGGGGGTGGTTTTTAAACTGTGTTTTGAATGCTAACAGTGTATCTCAGCGGCTGTTCAGAATATTCTACGGTTCCTGTTGGACAACTGATCTTATGATTTCAAAGCAGTAGTTCTCAGATTTTTTCTCATCATGGGATACTTTATTACAGGTTCATTTTTGGTGAATCACTGCCCCCAAGAACCTTCTGCCACTTGGTTTTCCATTCCTTGATTCTTTTGCCCTTCTTTCCCCTTTCCTTAGTGCCCGTCCCTCCTGTAAGCGCCCTTGGCCCCTAGTCCTCACTCCTGTTGTGACCTCCAGCCCCAGGTCCATGTGGTTATCAGCTCTTGGTTACAGCAAGTGGTTGGGAGCCCCCCTTGTCAGCGCTGCATGTGGTGGTCTTGCCAGGGGACTAGAAGGATGGGGGAGGATGGCTGAAGTGTGGGGTGGGTGGTGCTGAAGGGTGGCGAAATTGGCTGGGATGGGGGTGGAGAAGACTTATCTGTGGACCACCATTTAGGCCCTGGTGGCCTCTGGTGATCCACAGGTTCAGTTTGAGAACTACTGATTCCGTGAAAAAACAGGAAATGTAAGACGTAAATGCAAGGGAGAGGACGGACGCCTCGTGCTGTGAAGATGTAGGTGCTCCTGGTTTCAGATTCCTGCAGTGAAACATGTGAACTCCACCTACGGCTGCCTCATTGTTGGGGGAGTCTTAGGTGGTTACCAAGGGCTTTCTGAAGAAATGGGTTCTGGCGAAGGGATGTGGCTTGGTTGGATGGGTGATGGGGAACTTTGTTTCAGGAGTACTGGCAGCATAGCAGTGCTGAAACAGGGAGGCTGCCTGGTCTAACGGATTGGGAAGGTTTCTTAATGGCGCTGTACTCCTGACTCCTGTTGTGATCGTGGCAAGTAATTACTTGGAATTTCAGTTTCCAAGTGCCTTCTTAACTGCCTCGCGGGGTGGTGATCGATGTAATGTCATGGGTAATAGAGAACTGCTGAGTGCCAGTGAATGAGCTGATTTTTTCTGAAAAATCAGATTTTTGGTTGCTTTGGACTTTTTAATCTCATAACATTTCTTTTTTCAATTTTGATAGCATTATCTCTGGTGATCTTATTAACAAATTAATATAAAGCATACCCTTACTTTGCCTGCCCCCCTTTTTTGGAGCAGCAGAATAGTTGCACTAATAAGTATGATATACTGTGAGTACATAGTCAGATTGGTTAAAAAATGAACGTAGTTTACTAGGGGTTGGTGTTGGAAAAAATGAAAATTAGGAAATTTGGATTAATTACAGTATTTAAAATATGAAAGTGATTCATGTAGTGCTTGAAAAATGGCTTTCATTGGGAATAATTATAAATGTACATATTTATTTTAATTTAATACTATCTAATAGTGAAGCTGAATACTCCATATTTCAGAAAGTTAGACTTGAACCTTTTACGAGTGTTTAGGCACATGATAATTAAATAGTCATGTACATTACTAGGTAGAAACTTAAGAATGTGATTCCGTTGCAAAGTGCTGGTCTTCATTTGTACATTGAAGTTCTGATACATATATATTGCTGAAGACTTCTAAACATCACATAACTTTTAAAAATGATTAAATTGGGTTCCTCATAAGCTTTCCTTTTTCTTTTTGACTGCTAGTCCTTGTAGACAGTTGGCAGATCATTTAAAATGTAGATGCAGATCGTATTTGTTAAGTTACCACAAGATAAAGATGTGTTCATTTATCACACCAAATTTTTGAATAATTACAGAAAAGTGCTTTCAGGAAACTTCTATTTGTGTGTTGCTGAAAAATACATGCTGCTAATATCAATTAAGGCAGGAACATTTTACTCAGAAAAATGAGCAAAAACATGGACAAAGTCATTAGGCAACTATAATATTCATCTTCGTGGTCAAATATCACAAACTACTTGTTCATTTAGAAAACTTTTTCAAATGTTCATTCATACAGTGTTCCTTGCCTTCCTGTAGGGCAACACCCTCTTAATGTTAAGGACTATAGGGAATGCCAGCATTCTCCATATTCTTTTTTTGTTTGCTGCAGTATACTCTTACATGAAAAGGAATGGGTTTTATTAGTAGTAAGAAAAAATTCGAATGGTTATTGATTTGAAAGAACCTTTATTTTCTGAAATGATTTGGACATGACCTGATGAATATTGTTTACTATTGTAGTCTTACTACATTAATTAGCTTTTTGTTTAAACTGTATATACACCCTGGTGTAAAGAAACATTTGAAGATAATAGAGAACAGAAACAGAAACCTGCGTTATTTGGGGATTTGTGTTATACTCTGCACAGTTGCCCTTTTTTTTAGGAGTGTTTCCTGGAAAAGAGGGGCGGATGAACCTGAAAGTAAGTAAAAGTCATTCTAGGTGTGTAGAAACAAGGCAGTTGGTACCCAAGCATCAAGCTAACTTTTCTCTCTGTACATCAACACTGCATGGCCTGCACCACATAAGGAACTGAACCAGGGCTATGTTTTTACCTCCACAGCTGCCTCCTTCCATCAGAGCACCTTGTTGAACTTAATGTCTAGTCACATACCATTGGCATGTTTTCTCCCCAGCTTATAATTAAATAGCTGGGGGGGGGGAAAGGATACAGTTTTACTACTGTGTAAAACCAAAATTTAGTAGTAACTTATCAGTAGAGGAAATGATTATACTGTGTCCAGAGCTACCAAAATTTTTGACTCCCTCTGTTGATAAGTTAAATGACTTTTGCTTACATTTGCTAGAGAATGTAAATGTAAAATACTTGGTAACAAGGGGAAACAAGACATGATTTGGAGATTATATTTTAAATGTTTAGAAAATGACCATAAAAATCAACAGTAGAATTCAGTCGTTTGTTACATATACATGGATGCCCTTTAAAAAGAGGCATCACTTATTTCTTAATGTGTGGAAACAATTGACTGTTGACCATGCTAATGTATATAGTGTTGTGCATCTTACGACATTAAGTGGTTTGCTGCTTTGATGGAAATTATGGTTCAGTGGGTTGGATACAAGAGAGATGATTGTTCACAGAATAACCTGTGAACTTTCACCCCTCTGTATGGAAACTTGTTTCAGGGCCAAATCCTTGTAGCTGTCTTCTTGCCCCGGTCAGTGCCAGCCCTACTATTCACAACACTGCTGCTACCGAGGCCTAGGTATGTAAACATTTAAGGAGTTTTTTAAAAGTCTTTTAACATCAAGCTAGGTTTTAAAAGAATTCAAATTCAGTTTGGTTTAATTACAGGGTATTGTATGTGCTATCTTTTTGCTTCATAGGGATTTTCTAAGTAAAATATTTATACTTATGGTAGAATGGGGGAAAAAGCTTTGGATAACAGTATGCTTCTTCAGTGTTCAAACTATTTCTAAATGATGGCTGGGCTTTATTCATTAACTAGGTACACCTGGGACAATTAATATTATTGACTGTTTTAACATTGCCTTCTTTTTATTTTGCAAGCTAAGAAGAGATACCAGTGAACCTAAATAGTGGACGAAAACAGGAGTGTTCTATTTTTTTTTTTTTTTTTGGAGGGGGGCACAAGGGCCACTGTTTTAAAACTGCCATTTGACGTATTTGACTTTTAAAATACTGTTATGTTTATGTGAAAAATAATTAGAACATACACACTACAGTATGTATATAAGTATAGAAGCGTTTAATTGCTGTAACAGATCTAGAAGTAAAGTAAGCTTGCTTTCTTTACAAAGTTACACTGAGTCTGTAGTCAGATTCTAACTATAAACTGGGGATCTTTTACCTTTCTCTCTTTGGATAGGATCAGTTCTTAAGAGCAGCCCCAGTAACTGGAGGGATGGGAGCCGTTTTGATGAGAAAAATGGGCTGGAAAGAAGGAGAAGGATTAGGAAAAAACAAAGAAGGAAATAAGGAACCTATCCTAGTTGATTTTAAGACAGATCGAAAAGGTAAGATTGATTCTTTTTTTTTGTAGAATGTTTATTATACCTCCTTCAACATTTAGGGTTTCCTTACTATTATAAATTCATAAATTCTTCTCATGTCAGTGATCCTGAACTGGGGCACTTCTTATAGTACAGAGTTAGGAATAAAATGTTTAACCCGTTTTGAAAGCTTTGTACACATAATAGGTGGAGACACTAATTTGAGGGTAAAAGGCAGCCTTTGTTATGTGTAGTAGGTTTTTAATTATGTTTTTAATTATATTTCATATTTAGAAAGTAGGATTTCCTTTTTTTTTTTTTTCTTTTGACAGGGAACATATGCTTCTAGGATTTATTCTGTTTCTAGAATTTATTATTTCTAAGATTTTTATTCCACATATTCTCATTTCCTGTTAGAGTTCTGTTTAGTCTTCACTTTGTAAACCCTTTTGCATGTCCCTTTTTATCAAACTTCAGTAGTTGAGTGTTGAGGCTGGAGAATAGACCAACTGCTGACAAGCGTTTCCTCTTTAACACTGCATTTTTATACTTGGAATAATGTCCATTGTAGAATCATACGGGGCTGCCAGCTAAATGAGATTTTGTTTAAACCAGATTTTTTAAAAATCCAGAAAATTTAAAACTGAAATGTATTTTTCTTATCTTCGTGATCAGATAGGTTAAGTTGAGGTTATTTAATGCAGTTAAATTGTCATGCTAATGAAACAACTAGCTCTAATCAAATTATATATTTTTAAAAGTTTTGTGAAAAAGAAAATAGAAATAAAAATGTTTTGTATCAGAATCTCTACATTGTCATCCAGAAGATAACTATGTTGCCATTCTGTTCCATATTGGAGTGAATTATTATATTGTTACTCAAAAATAGGCCAGAAATAACACAATTCTATAATGTAGTACTAGTGAAAACATTAATTGAGAGAGAGAAACTGAATGTCACACTGACATTGTACTGCTTTTATACAAGTTGAATAGATTCTTTGTTAACAGAGGGTAGTTTATTGGTAGAAAGCATCCGTGGGTACATTGCATAATTCTAGGGAATAGTCCTTCGGAATTGTGCAGCACGGCCTAGTTTTGGGAAAGCATAGTGGCGGAATTTGTGAAGAATTCTCTCTAGCCTAAATGGAAAGCATTGATTTTAGATAGTAAATATAGTAATATAGTAAATAGATAGTAATATAGCTAAGCCCCTTTTGGAAAGGGAGGCCAAGGCTGGCGTCTCTTGAGTACATCTCACATTTGAAGTCAGAAAGGGCTAGTTTGCTGGAAAAAGAAATGGAGAGAGCCTTTTTCACTTTTCCCACTTCGTTTTGGCCGAAAATCCTTGAATTTGGGGGAGCATTCTTAATCTGAGCATCATTTTTTAAGGGATGAGAAATCTTTAGAAATCATTTGCAAATAGCCACCTTTTTTTGCCACTAGTTTTTAAAGATGGGGGAGCCTGGTGGGCTTCCATCTATGGGGTCGCACAGAGTTGGACATGACTGAAGTGACTTAGCAGCAGCAGCAGCAGAGTGGTTGTTAATTATGGCAATTTATATATGTATTCACATATTGTTTTTCTGAATATTTTTATATAATTTCCAATAAGATAAATGAAGTTTGGATATATGTATAGAAATGTCAAAACAGATTTATATAGAAATCAAGAGTAGTGAGTGTCTGTTGAATATTTTATTTGAGGGCATGGATTGAGGTTAAGATTCCTACAGAGGGAGTAGTTGTTTTGCCATATTATACTTTTAAATGTTTTGAAATTTATTCAGTGATTGTTGATTTTTTTTTTAAAGGTCTTGTTGCAGTAGGAGAAAGAGCACAAAAGAGGTCCGGAAACTTCTCTGCTGCAATGAAAGATCTATCAGGTGAGAGTACGATTTTGCATTTTCTCTTGTCCCACCCTCCCCTTGAATTCATAATTTGTTGCCACAGGTGTGGAGATAATTAATTATTTTTTCCTCTGCAGGCAAACATCCTGTGTCTGCCTTGATGGAAATCTGTAATAAGAGAAGGTGGCAACCACCTGAATTTCTCTTGGTCCATGATAGTGGCCCTGATCATCGCAAACATTTTCTCTTTAGGGTAAATATGAATTTTTGCGTTAATTTGATAACAATGTTAGAGGGTGAGGGATCAGCATTTTGTGATCACAGGGTTAATGTTGTGGGCTGGGAGTGTGAATATGTGTGGGTAGAGTGGTAGAAGTTTTAAACATTTAAGTATGCTTCCCTATTTTTTCAATATTGGAGGGAAAGATGTGGGTACAATCTGGTGAACAATTTGTTGGCCTTTTCTAGTGGAACATGGGGAACTGAGTGGTTTTTAATCAGGTTTTTTTCTTTCCCTTCAATTTGGAGACATGCTTTTAAATTTGCAGTCCCTTTTCCCAAATGATTTGCTGCTTTTGGGGTTGAGATTAATTTGACTCACATAGTATGGGTTTTATATCTTTAAGTTATTTTTCTAGCATTTAGTGAAAAAAAATACAAAGCTAATAGATATTAAAGTTTGATGCTGTTCTTATTGTATGTTTTTCTTGAATAGGTATTGAGAAATGGAAGCCCTTACCAGCCCAATTGTATGTTTTTCTTGAATAGGTATTGATAAATGGAAGCGCTTACCAGCCCAGCTTTGCCAGCCCTAATAAGAAGCATGCTAAAGCCACAGCAGCTACTGTGGTTCTTCAAGCAATGGGCCTTGTACCAAAGGACCTCATGGCTAATGCCACTTGCTTCAGGAGTGCCTCACGTAGATAGATTGAGGTTTTATATTAATCATTTCAGATAATTTTACTCTGCATCAAAATGTATTTCCTCTTTAATGTTGTAAATATTTGGCAATTTAAGACATTGTGTAAAAAAGCAATCTGTACAAACATCTCCAGGCTTTGATTTTTGTACCATGGAAATTGTATTTAACCATACAGGGTTTTGGTATGTTTATATTGTTTACCTTAGTGATGTATTTGTTTAAGTGGCTAACATCCAAACGATTGTTCGAAGGCATCCGTAATCTTCAGTGTGGAATGTTAAAAATAACGCTTTTATACTGTATTTTGTACTATGATGTAACTCCCCTTCCTTATGGCTCGGCTGCTGTAACACTTGCCTGTAATCAGTGAAGGGCTGTGCACCTTGTACTAGTTCACAATGGGTTCTGCTGGACAGATACTGGGCCAGTGTTACTGAGTTAATCAAGCAAGATCTGTTCCACAGGGCTAATGCCACCACCTCCCCTTTCAAATTTTGTAGAGGTTATTAAAAAAGACAGTGGTATGTTGTGTGATGATCAGCATAAAGTCCTGCGTTTCTGTCAGAGCCACTTGGGCCATGAATGAGAAGGGAGTCAAAAATGAAGTCTGACTAGAATTTTACTGCAGAGGCCAAGTACATTTAGTATGGCATTGAGTTGTGATATAGTTTTACTTTGATGTGCATTTTGAATTTCAGCTACATCTAGATAGACGTAAAATGATAATTAAAATGCTGTAACCAACTTATCTAATAAAATCGGCACCCAGCCACTATTTTGTTGACTATGAGAAAGTTTAAGTTTATGTTAATTTTTAGGGTCTGATAGAATATTTCATGTGTATTACAGTGGTATTCATATGCTATGTCTCTAAACTTTATTTTCAAAAGCTTAAGGCCCAAATATAAACTTCTCTGGAATAAATGTGGTGTTTTATTTTCTGGATTACAAAGTGAACACATACTTCTTCACTACTGTTACTTCTTTACCCAATGCTTTTGATTTCTAAACACTTTTATTTAAGAAAATTTGAATTATATATGTATATATATATATACACACACATAAATAACCTACAAGAACATACTAAGTACTGCTTTGTCATGACAGCTGAGCGACCCTATTCTATACGGAATACAAAATACCCTAATCGGAATGAACACGCATTAAAACAAGTATTTGAGAACAGTGGAATCATAAACAGGCAGGGAAACAACTGAGGTGGAAGCACCATCAGTCAGCCCAGTAGACTAGTTGTCTCCTAAGTCAACTGTTAGTTTTGCCCCAATGCCATTACTCACACTGTCTCAAGATAATTGATACTAATCCTCAATTTCCATTTGCATTGAAACATTCATTTTTCTACCCAGTTTATAATTAATGGATCTAGAGTTTTCATTCAAGTTTTAAAAAAGTTTTATCTTCATCAAGAGAGTAAAAACAAAATTTTAAAACCTTAATCCTACTCTTAAACTTAGTGCATGTAATAAAAAGTTACTGTGAAAGATTAATATCTCTAAACATTTGGGTAACTTCCAAAGTGAACTTTAAAACCAAATGTATAAGAATCTTGAATTTCCTTGCTAGAAGGCTTTTTTCCTCACAGATTCCTTTTAGGCTTACTTTGGTGTTCAGGATCTCCAATTATAAATGTAGTCACTCATTTCCACATGCCGTAAGGACAATTTTCCCAGTACTGGTGTTCGACAAAGGTGGTCCAGAGTTTTAGGGTGCAATCCACAATTGGCAAGCTCCTCGTGAACAGCCTCCTATGAAAATTTGTAAGGAAGTCAGTAAAAAGCATGAGTCTGAACACTGATGAGTTTTTAAAATTACCATGGGATCTTTGACAGATGCCTCATTGATGATTATAAAGGCAAATTTATCATCATCAATAGAAGCTCACCCTGAGAATTTCTACACAATGACAGCATCCCCAAATGCTAATTTTGGTTATTTTTAGCAGTCTGGCAAACTGATAAAAAGTTTAAAAGGCCTTATAAGTAAATAAGAATTTATATGTTCAAAATTAAAGGCTTTTTAAAAAGTGTGTGATACATATCTAGGAACTTCTGTATCACGTAGAACTTACCAAGTAGCTCTCTCCCTCACCTCCCCCCGGCATCTAAGAAAAACTTACATAGAAAAAAGGCATGGGGGTTAAATAATATCCATAATTATTAATGTTCCAATAATTTATAAAAGGAATCAGGTACTGTTAAGTTCTGCATCCGAAAGGACCACAAAAATAACATGCCTTTTGTTAGGGAAGTTCTTTAGTAAGTGTTTCCTATAACAGTGTGAATTCATAGAATTTATCTCAAAAAAAACTAAGTCATTTTTCCTTTCCTCTTGCTAATTAATACTTAGTACAGTTTAATAACTGAGAACACCAGTTTGGCTCATCACAAATGACTGATTTCCTCCATCCATCTAGTTTGAGAGCTTCTCTGACAGCTCTGTTACTAAAAAATCTGCCCGAATGCAGGAGACCTGGGTTCGATCCCTGGGCTGGGAAGATCCCCCGGAGAAGGGAAAGGCTACCCACTCCAGTATCCTGGCCTAGAGAATTCCATGGACTGTATGGTCCATGGGGTCACAAAGAGCACACGACTGAACGACTTTCACTTTTATGTAGTTTGAGAAGACTACAACTAAATTTGTTTACCAGCTGTCTACTTACCTTATCCAGTACATTATCCTTTGGTGGGCAGATATTAAATACAGCAGTTGGCTCATGTGTATACAGTCCTGCAGAAAACGACCCATTCTGTGAAGACTGGAGTAGCATCATCACAGAGTGTAGAGAATGAGGCATAATGGGGCCTGTAATCTCCAAGCTAAACTGATTGCTGTATCCAGAAAGAGCTTGTGTCTTCACATTCACACTTCGAGCCTTCAAGAAAATTTTAAAGAAAGTTATGGTACCATTTAGCTTTTGTCCCCAGCTAAAAATGTGACCAATAACTTCTCATTTGGGCATTCCTCTCTTTAACAGTTAGGGAACAAAAGTAGTTCATAAGGTCCACCACAAGAAAGTTTCGTGAGTAAACCTGTTCAGAAATTCTCAGCTTCCAGCATCCTCTCCTCCAAATTATGAGACTGTCAATGGAAGTACTAGTTCTAGGGAAAATAACTTCTAGTAATGGTATCCTTTGTGGTTTATTAAAGCACATTCAATGCATAGTATTAACAAAATAAAAAGGTTCTGTTGCTGTTATTCACCATGTAATTCACATCAAAACTGCATGCGTATTTCTTCAACAATATGGAGAGAGATTGTTTTCACTTAACCATGATCCAGTTTTTGAGACCTACTATAATTTGAAAATGGGGCTTCCCCCGTGGCTCAGTGGTAAAGAATCCACCTGCCAAGGCAGGAGATGTGGGTTTGACCTCTAGGTCAGGAAGATCCCCTGGAGAAGGAAATGGCAACCAACTCACAGTATACTTGCCTGGAAAAATCTCATGGACAGAGGAGCATGATGAGGCTATAGTCCATGGGGTCACAAAGAGCTGGACACGAGTTAGTGACTAAACAACAACAATGTAATTTAACATAACATTCTTGGTTGGCTCTGTTCTTTCAGTGGTTCAGAAAGACGAAATTAAACAACTTTTCCTATAGCAATAATTCAAATACAACATTTCAAATAATTAGTATAGTTCATATAATTCCTTTGAAACAACTTTATATCAAGGAATTTTTTTACTCGCAGGAAAGAAAATGTGCACCATGTAAAAAGGTTGTGGTTTAGTCACTCAGTTGTGTCTGACTCTTTACGATTCTACGATCCCATGAACTGTAGCCCTCCAGCTCTGTCCATGGGATTCTTCAGACAAGAATACTGGTGTGGCTTGCTATTTCTTCCTCCAGGGGATCTTCCTGACCCAGGGATTGAAACCCATGTCTCCTGCATTGCAGGCAGATTCTCTACCACTGAGCTACCAGGAAAGCCCCTGTAAGGAAGCTGAGCTATTAAAAAAACAAGAATTCATCCTATCAAAACAGGGGAAAATATGTCTTCAGAAGTTAGGTGATGACAATTAGTACACAATTTCTTTCCTTTTTATTACCTTAAGCATTTGCATTGTGGCACCTCGGAAAGCTACTGGGGATAAGAGGGTTGGTGGAAGTCCTGCCTGTGGACCTGAGGTAGCAATTAAACTCTTACAGTTGATCAAAAAATTTAGCAGTGTAAAGGTATTCATTCCCTTCACCAACACAACAGACTCTGGTCTGTGATCCATTTGTACTTCATGTATCTCTTTACGCCTGAACATGACAATCAAGGAAATTACAAATGCAAATCCCATACCAACAGTAACAGTGGTTATCTTAATCTTGACTCACCAGGAACCCTTTTCCCTACTCCAAATAAAATGCTCTTGCTAATTCTCTTCACTGCAATCATGAAAAGTGAAGTGAAAGTGTTAGTCGCTCAGTTACGTCCGACTCTTTGCGACCCCGTGGACTGTAGCCTGCCAGCTACGCTGTTCATGGGATTCTCCAGGCATGAGTATTGAAATGGGTTGCCATTTCCTTCTCCAGGGGAATCTTCTCAACCCAGGGATTGAACCCAAGTCTCCTGACTGCAGGCAGATTCTTTACCATCTGAGCCACCAGGGAAGCTCTTGCAATTGTAAGGCATCCTAATAATCAAAATAATTTCTTTATGACCATCTGAATTTGCTAGAAATTGATATTCCTTAGAAAAATGAATTTCTTCTCTAGTCAAAAATCCATTCCATTCCCCTCCCCAAATTTACCCAAAACAGAATATTTTTACTTAAAAAAAACTTTAATTTTTCTTGTTTTACTGCTCTTAGGGGTTTGCTTTTTAATGTCATGTGGCAAGTTAAGTTTGAATATGATCTTAAGGATACTTTAAGATAATAGTAAAAGAAAACTTCCAGTCAATATTACATTGCTCAAGAGAATTCCCTAGTGGTCCAGTGTTTAGGACTCTGACCTTCCACTACAGGGGGCATGGGTTCGATCCCTGGTCAGGGAACTAAGATCCTACATCCTCATCCAAAAAAAACAAACAAAAAAATTACATTGCTCACTAACTGAATTCAATGAAAATCAATTTGAGTTAAACAGTAACTGAAAGGATACAGCTTGATAGAAAGCACGTCTGGTTTTTTAATTTTATCTTGGACACCCATCTCTTCCAGCCAGGAAAAACTTTCTTCTTCATCCTCATCACTGATGGCTTGCTCCCTAGGACATTGCTACAGTTAGTTAGGGTTCACATTTCATAAAGCTGTTTCCTCTACATTGAATCCTTAAGTCACATGGATGACGTAAAAGGTTATCTTAATCACATACTCCCCGTGTCGCAAGCCTGTTCCAGACGCTTTCCTCTTCTCAGGGCCATTTTCTTTTATTAAAGGCAGAGAAAACTCAATACCTACATGAGACAAGAAAAATGAAACTATGTTTTATTTAATATACTCTGAAAGAATTAACAGTCTTGTTGACTTGTAGAGAATATTTGAAAATGAGTTTCTACATTTGATCATTAAAGCAGTGTTTTCCATGCTTTCTTGACAGCAGCTCACAATACTCATATATCTCCTTAAACAAATGGTTCAGGACAATACATATTCTTACTGCATTTGGTAATCTTTCATCGAGTATACATTACTCTTTCACTTTTTAAAAAAGTGCTGAATAAGTCCACTGAACAGACTTCATGATCTACTAACGTGTTGACAAAGTTTAAAAATCAAGTTATTAGAAGAGTGTAGATAATTTGTACTATAAAAGAAATTCTACAGGAGTATATTCAGATTGGGACTTTCCAGCTTGACATATGTTTAGAGACTAGAGAAGGGAATGTAACTTAAAGCTATGTACAACGGATAATTTAATTAAATGCTAAGAAAAAAGACCAAAGTGAAGAAATGAAGTCATTTTTAAAGTAACAAGATAAAAGTTGTAGAAGATAATTCAACTGTTAGAAGACAGTTCAAATTTTAACTTTTAAGGTGTTTACAGTTTGGTATTCTCACTTTAAAGGTATAGTTTTACCTTCGTTTTTCATAGCTTCTCTTATACCTCTAGTCGTAGGAGATATGAGAGCCGTGATTACATCATCTCCTGCTAACCCTGCTGCACGGAACAGGATAGTAAACTGATAGGTACAAACGTAGAAATAAGGGCAAAGTTTTGTCTTCAGCAGGTTATATAGAGAAGTAAAGCTCACAGACCTATGAAGAAAAATATTTTTCTTTAGGCATTATTAAAATGTCAACTCAATATTGAAAATTTCTATATCACTTGATCCTCACCTGATTTCAAACACAATTATTACAGGTAATGGTCTGAATTTTTCCCATGACATAGAACTTGGCTTTTTAAAGGACTGAAATTGGTCATGGGACTCACTGATGAATTCTAAATACTTTAACAAGTAGCGTTTAACATTTAAATGCTTGCCATTTTTTCTTTAGACAAAGCAGTTGAGGTTGATATCAGGTTGCTGACTTTTAATAAGCAGCTTCTACTGATGAGAAGGGACACAGCCATTAACAAAAAGTAATATTAAAGAATTGTCTCTATATAGTCATCAAATACTTACATGCATTCTATAACTACATAAAGAGAGAACAAGAGCTGGGAGTTCCCTGTCAGCCTAGCGGTTAGTACTCCTGGCTTCCACCGCAGGGTGCATGGGTTCTAACCCTGGTTGGGGAACTAAGATCCCACAAGCTTTGCAATGCAGCCAGAGGGGGGAAAAAAGGAGTGAATAAGAGCTAAACAAGTAAACAATTTGAGGAAAAAAAATTTTGGCAGGGAGTGGCCTGTACCACGCAAAATGCAGGATCTCAGTTCTTTGACCAGGACTGAACTCTGGCTACGAGCCCTAACCAGTGGACTCCCAGGGAATTCCCCAAAAGTAAACAATTTAAATCAGTTTAAATTGGTAATCATGGCTGTTGTTTTTCAGTTGCTAAGTCATGTCTGACTCTGTGACCCCATGGACTATGCATGCCAGGTTGCCCTGTCCTTGACTATCTTCGGGAGTTTACTCAAATTCACATCCATTGAGTCAGTGATGTTATCTAACCAATTCATCCTCTGCTGCTCCCTTCTTATGCCTTCAATCTTTCCCAGCATCAGGGTTTTTGCCAATGAGCCAGCTCTTAGCATCAGGTGGCCTAAGTATTGGAGCTTCAGTATCAGTCCTTCCCATGAATATTCAGGGTTGATTTCCTTTAGGATTGACTGGCTTGATCTCCACGCTGTTCAACGGACTCTCAAAGAGTCTTCTCCAGCAGTTAATCATTAATATTTTAATAAAACAATTCAGAAGGACAGAGAAATCCATCTACTAATGTCCAATTACACATCATAAATAAGGAAAGAATACTGCTAAAATGAAAATTCACTATGGGATTCACAAATTTTTATTCATCTTACCAGTCACTCATTAACACGTGCTGCAGGGTTTCATCATTTGACCACGGGGTTGTCTTTCCAGCCATTTTTCTGTCAGCTCCGATACGAGGGAACAATGGCAGCCAAGACAAGGCAGGGTGGAGCCAATAGATGAGGCTCCGCTGGAAAGCACAGCGGAGCTCAGTGGAGAGTTTGGGATCCTAAAATCCAAAGATGATATTGGACAGTTTTTGCCCCATTAGAAACACAGAATTTAATTAAAAAGACATTGAATATACCAAACATTTATTCTTCTGTAGCAATGTGTTAACAACAGTTACAGAGGCTGAAGTGTAGTTCATTATTCGGGAAAAGCTTCCTTGCCAGCAATTACAGTCTGATAACCCACATATCAGAAAGGACACCTGGACACAGAGAGGAGCATTTGCCTGTCTCTACCCTCCTTGAGGACAATGATGCTCAACCCTAGGGCAGGGTGCGTGTATGTAGATAACACTATATACAACTCCTTTGCCTCAAAACTCTTTCAAAAGTAGCCAGTAAAAACCGATAGTCCCAATTACAAATCACCAGGATCTACTGATTAAAAAAGAGGTAACCAAGGTAATCTCTTTTAACCTAGTTTGAGTTGAGCTGCTTGAAAGTAATGGTAATTACATTTTTGAAAAGCTTTCTAGAACTCATTAACTCTACTAAATTTACAACAGACTGTCGCCCAAGGGGGTAAGAGTTAGCACATTTACAAAATGCAGAATACAGTATATGAGGAAACCAGTAAAATCTCTTTGCAATCCTACTCCTCAATTGCTTTTCATTTCCTTCAATTTTTTTTTCGCAAAAGGCCTTAAAAAGTTTAGTTCAAACAATTCTTGCCTGCAACAATGAGAAATTCTCAGGACAGGTCTGTAAATTTAACAGTTACTCAGTATGATTTTAAAAAGTATATGGATGCGGCATTTGGAAAATAAAATAATTTCCCACGTCTCTGTGTCTTAAATGTCCAAAGAAAAACTTAACGGAAGGAAATATCGCTGACGGTTTGCAGAGAAGTACTTTTTATACTTCATTTGTTACTTTAATGCATAGCTATTTTCTCACAGGATTACCTGTATACTTTGAGGCAAAGTAACTTCTGTTGCCCTGCAATGCTGGATGATACCTTGAGCCTCTTCCTGGGCTTTCAAATGATCTGCCCAGGTAAAGGGTTGAGAAGAGGTGAAAAGGAGTCGTGTTTTAATGCTCCAGTCCACAGGTAACTCAGTACTTTCTGAGGGTGGAATATCAGATTCGGAGAATGATACATGAGGAGTCTTTTAGAAAACAAAGAACACAAAAATTAGTAGAGTACTAAGGAAAAAACCCTTCAATCTACAGAAGTCATCCACTAAACATGCTCATGATTGCTGAAATCTCAAAATGTTATGAACTGTACAATAAATAACACTGGAAACTAATTACACACTGTGAAAACGTCCAGAAGGAGCTACACTAGACCATTAGCAGTGATGGTATCTCTGGAAAGTGGGAATTGTTGTTGTTGGGGGTGGTGGTAGTGTTGGAAAGGCAGTTTTCACCTTTTATTATACTTCTACATAGTTTAGTCACAAGAGAAATACTATTTTCATGATCATAATTTTAAAAAATCTGCTATTGATACTGCTGTCAAAGCACAAATCTTCCAAGCATTTTTTCAAAAGCACTTTTTAGCTTCCAAACTCTGGAGCCAGGGCTAAGCTGCTCCTTGCAGGGAACCTGGCCTCTGATCAGCCTCTCAGGCTGGTTGAAGAAGCGTCTGCTGCCTCAAACACTTCCCCCAAACTGTCTGCTGTCCAGTCGCTGTTCTCCATATTAAAACGACTCTTTTAAGTGATGCTATTTAAAAATAATAGGAAAGGGGGAACTATTTCCAACTGACCTGAAGGCCATTCACTTGCAAGGAAGGGAGACTGGGTCTTGGGGGAACTCGGGATAAGCCTGGAGGCACTGGTTCTGAGTGATGCGTTGGACTTGTTACTACCTATGAAAAAGAAACCTCACCTCTACATCTGCTTTAGCACTGGTGCCATGATAAACAGTTACTACATACAAAGTCCTTTACCAAGGCTGATGCCGGTGGTCCTTTCAAGTCTGGTAGAAATGATCACACAGGGCTCTCTGGTAAACGATTTTCCAAGTAAAACGCTTCTCAGCAGTCTGAATTTATAAAAATATACACTCTAATGACATTTCAAAAGTATTACCTGGTGTAATTCTGTAATGGCTGTTCTTTCAGGAACCTTCTCTTCCCAGAGCAAATCATTTTCTTGATTAGAATCTAAAAACTGAGGTGAAAAAAAATGGTCCTTTTAAATTCTAAATGATGCTGGAGTTCGCTTTAAACCTCCAGAGCTTCACCTGGCACACAAGTTTCTCAGTAAGCCCAGGAATTCACAGGAGCCCTAATCAGTGTGACGGAGAGTGTCACTTCAGCTTTGTGTCTGAACTTTAACCATCAAAATGCACGGGGAAGAAGGCAGGTGGTCTGCACAACTGATAACTCAATAATCAATAATCTCAACTCAAAAGATTCAAAAGGTTTTGGAGTAAGACAAATCATGGGGTAAATTCTGATCCCCTGATCAATCCTCACCATTCCTCCAAATCCAGAATAATTTGGAGGGCGGGAGAAGGGACGCACTGAATGCCGCAGGAAAGAGGGTCCTGTATTCTTCCCCTCAAACGGGGGCCTTCCCCGGGTGGCTCCAGGACAACTCGGAGCCACACGCCCACTGACCTCTCATCCCTTCTACCCCGCGGCGGCCGCCCAGGGTCTGCAGGCCGGGCACCGGACTGGAGCGTGGGAGATGCAGGGTCCGCTCCTCGGGATCCGCCAGCCCCGCACGCCCCGCGGCCGCTCGCGGAGCGCACTTCACGCCGCCCCCCACCCCCGGGCAACCCGAGGCCGCGGGCGACTTCAACTCGGCGCCCATTTCCCTCCCGGGACGCGAGAGCCAGCCAGCCCTACTTCACGGCCGAATCCACCCCCGGACTGTTACGAGAGTCCCCTCGGCTCCCAGGCGCGAGGACACTCACCCGGCCAGGCGCCTCCTGCTGGCCGCGGGGCGGGCCCTCGGGAGGCTCGGAGGCGGCCCGCTGCCGGTTGTCCAGGCGGGCGAAGGGGTTCCTTCGGGCCCCGGCCGGGCCGCCGCCGCCGCCTCTGCCCGCCGCCGGGAAAGGGCGGAGGGGCAGCCCGGCCGCCCGGGCGGCGCGGCGGGTCGCCGGCTCGGGCCGCTCTGCGGCGCCGAGGCTCCGACCCCTTTTCCGGCGGAGCCGCAGTGTCTCGGGCGGCCTTTTGAAACTGGGCGAATAGCCGGGTACAGACAGGTCCATAACGCCCGGCGGAGGCCGAGGGGGGCAGCCCGACAGGAGGTTCCCGCGCGTCCGGGCTCCGCCTCCGCGTGACCCCGCCCCCGAGCCGCTCATGGCGCGTGCGCGATGGGGCCCTCGCGCGGCCCCGTCCCCGAGCCTCTCACGGCGCGTGCGCGGCGGGGCGTTCGCGCGGGTCATCCACGCCATGTTCCTCCCGCGGCGGGAGATGCGCTGCTGTCGCTTGTGTCCCAGGACGTTCCCCGGGCGCGCCAGCCTGACCTCCCGGGGCTAGGTGGCTGGGAAGCGCGCCGGGAGAGCCGAGTGCTATTTAAGTCCGCAGTGAGGCGCCAGGAAGAAAGGAAACGTCACACCTGAGCTGCCGCTTCGGTAAGCTTCCGGAGCTCAGCGGAGACGTCCAGGGCTGCTGAGGGGCCTGGGCCTCCCCTCCCGACCCCCCCAAAGCGGCCCCAGCCGGCATCGCCGCTGCAGCCATTCACGCAAACACTGCAGAGGTCACGGGCGCGTTAGTGTTGCTCTGGTTCCATCCTGAGGAAACCCTGGAGTGAATGAATATTTGAAGAAAAAAAAAATTTAGCTTTCTCTTGGCTAGATCCTTTGATACTTGAAAATATATTCCAAGTATTAAATTACGACAGCAAAGGATGTTTAAAGAAAGAAGGTAAGTATTGAGAAAGGAGTTCATCAGAAAAGTATTTTGACATAGCAAGACTCCCAACAGTTTTGTCGACATAGTGTGGATTCCGATGACCGTTTTTCTTCATGTAAACAATTTATAAGAGGCAAATATATAAGGACAATAATTTAAAAGGCTTTCAGAATATTCCCTTTAGATGTTAAAATTTACAACTGCTTCGACCGTCTGTACGATAATTTTTTTCAGATACTTTTCAAATACTTCAAATAAATGAGCATCTTGTTTCAGCAGGAAAATATACTTAAAAACACAAAACTTGCTTTTAGGTTCCTTGACTTTTATGAACAATTTCCAAGGAAGCTCTGGCTTCAAATACTGGAACTGGTTCATCCAGCTGAGGTCAGAGAGAACATTAAAACTGAACAACTTGCTTCTTTCTTCCTTGATTTTTCTGAACAACTTCCATGGTAACTTTTGCCTCGTATAGTGGAATGGGTTCATCCAACTGAGGTCTGAGGAAGAATGAAATGATTAGAAATGTCTAGTTAAGGATGAGGAGAGTACACAGCAGGGTAGTTGACAATTGCTGTAGTTCAGCTCTATTAGTTTAAATAAAATTTGCCCATTAATATTTCCACTATTAAGAGTGGTTAGATTTTGGGAGGGGAAAAGACCCATTCTCTCCATTCCCTTTTTTAATTCCTCTTTTTTGATAAACAGATTCAGCTGAAAAAAAATTGTACTTTTCCCTCCTGTCTACCTGTGGGTTATTTCAAATTGCTTTGGGAGGGGTGATGTGGATAAGCGAAGGGGCTGATACAGTATGGAATGCAGTAAAGAAAACTCATGAACCAGTTCTATCTTAGGGAATAATTACTTACTGGTGTATCACAGGATACACTTTAGAAATATTAAACAGCAGCTGTTTAAGCAAAATGTAACATATGGTGGCAACAAGTATACTGAGAAAGCTGAAACAAAAATGGGAATGCCCATTTTATCTCTTGGAGAATAGAAAAATAAACAAGAACAATGATTTGGTTGTTTAGCATACCTAAAAACACCAGTTGATAACTTCTCCATCACATCTTTTAAGATACGTAGCTGGAAAAGACTGTTAAGGTGATAATGTAAAGGAGTAAATAAAACTATCTGATAAGCAGAGGATGCTAGGCAGGTCACCTATTTTTGTAACAAGTTCTATAAGCTGTCCAAGTCTACCTCTAAACCAGGAAAATGGGGTAAGTGATTTGAGAGAGAGAGTGACATAATAGAGCATAAAACTTCAAAGGACAAGTGATGAAAGAAGCCTAATGTTTCTCCTTAAGTAATGACTAGTGTTAACCCAAGTGAATGGTATTAATAACAGAATGGGTCAGGGTTTCATCTTAGCGCTAAATATGGTATTTTAGTTAAAAATTTAGCACTTATATTTCTTACTTTAGGTGCACATTTATTAAGCTAGCTGATATATGATATGTATGCAAGAAAGTTAATAATCTAATATATGCAAATAAGAATAAACAGTATAAAATTAAAAACTCTAGTCATTTAATTGAAATAATATTAGAGCTGAGAGTCTATATAACTGCTGCTGCTGCTGCTAAGTCGCTTCAGTTATGTCTGACTCTGTGCGACCCCATAGACGGCAGCCCACCAGGCTCCCCCATCCCTGGGATTCTCCAGGCAAGAACATTGGAGTGGGTTGCCATTTCCTTCTCCAATGCATGAAAGTGAAAAGTCAAAGTGAAGTCACTCAGTTGTGTCCAACTCTTGCGACCCCATGGACTGCAGCCCACCAGGCTCCTCCGTCCATGAGATTTTCCAGGCAAGAGTACTGGAGTGGGGTGCCATCGCCTAACTGATAGTACAGGAGAATTATCTATGATGTATAATCACACAATTGGAAGGCTATCTCTATATAAATCATAAGCATCAACTGGCTCATGTGTGATGCAGCTGAGGGGGGTTTGCACAAGTGAGGACTAAAGTTTGATTCAGGACTTTAGGAAATGTAAGGGAGAAAACAGAAACATAAGCTACTTTAAAGATATTTTTTAAAGGACCTAAAGAATACTGATTCACTCTTTGTTACTGCAAATTCGCTTTCTTCTGTTAATGAAATTGCCAATGGTATGTGTAAGTGTGTGTATGTGTGTATATATATATAAAATATGTATTTCTGATTTTTGAAAATTTAACATTTCTTATAAACATGTCATATTTTAACTTGGTCCATGGGTTTGTCAGAGAGGTTAAAATCTTACGGTGTGGGGGAAAGGAGAGCAGTTGAGAGAATTAAGTAATACAGGCAGAGGCAGCCAGCCTGCCTTTAGACGTGTAAGATTCAAAACATGCTAACTTGTGTTACTTTTAATACAGTGTCTATAATTAACATCCCATGGTATTCTTGAGAATTACAATGTTATTGGACATTTCATTATTTAAAGCTGAAATTTAAATCTTTTAGAGAGTTAAAAATTAAGTTTATTCTAAATTTAATAGGAAAATATTTAATCAAAAATACTTTAAATACACACATTCACTACATTAAGGGGATGTTCTGGTTTTGAAATGAACTCTTTAAAACTCAAAATATGGAATATACTAATTGAAGGCTCTGAAATAAGCTTGCCATAGATTTTAGAGGAGGCTGGCCTTGTACATAGCATGCATATACAATACGCATTTGATAAAAATAATGATGTTCAGTGAGACATGCAAGTCTCTTCATGCACAATTATACTCTATTAAGTAACGAGAATGTATTAATATTTATCCAATATATTAATATTAAAAATTTTACCAGGTACAGCTGCCTTTAAGACAGGCATCTCAGAAACAAAATTTATTCTTAAATTGACCCCGCTCTAAAGAGGTTTGGACCTTTCTTTCAGAACTGCTTTCAGAGTCTCAAGAAAACTTGATTACTTTTACTAAAATGGAATGATTCTATTTTACACTTGATTTGTTACTGAATCACTTCCATTAAAAATAATCAATCCATCTTTCTTTGATAAAGATTTCCTAGCACTGATATTCTTAAAAACACCACCCCCCCCAACTCTAATGTAGATGAATATTCTGAAATGTTTTGTGCAGTGCTGCCATAGGAATACAGATGTAGTCTCTTAAGGTGACCTGTGATTTTCTTGAGGCCAAATTAAAATGAAGTAAATTTTTCCATGTCTCCTATAGTTTGATTGCTCATTCAGAAACGAGCGAGACAGCTTGGGTGATTCCTGTCCTGGCACTTGCCAGCTGCATCCTTGGGTGTGTATTAACCTTTTATCCTTGTTTCTTTACTTGTGACAGAGGAATAATAACAATACTTAAATTTCACAGGGTTGTTTTCATATTTAAATAAGTACCTATACACACTCGGAACTAGCTATTACCATTATTACAGAATTTAATGATGAGAATACAAGGTACATTTCAAGCCAGAAATTCAAATCGGCAGGAAAAAGGATATAAAGATACTTTCCCTGTTGTACATTTGACAGATTCCAAACTTCATCATTAAGGAAAGCCACTGCTGCTCCCTTGAGGAAAAGGCAATGACTATCTGGAGGATCCAGCTTGGATAAAATACACAAAGAACTCTCAGTTATTGTGAGTTTAATAGCAGGAGAATGATTGGTATCTTAGGTCAGAAAAATTTTTACACAAGTAATACCCAAATTGCAAGTAATCAGCACACAGACTTTAGTAACAGTATGTACACTGTAATTTCTTTTCTAATTCATTGTCCAAAATTATGAAACAGCAAGGTCAAAATGCAAGGCCAATCCAGAGGTGATAAAGTGGTATTAGGGGTGTCTGTGTGTGTGTGTGTGTGTGTGTGTGTGTGTCTGTGCCAATCCAGAGGTGATAAAGTGGTATTAGGGGTGTCTGTGTTTGTGTGTGTGTGTGTGTGTGTGTGTGTGATTTCTAGTTGCTACTCACCAGTGTGTGTGTGTGTGTGTGATTTCTAGCTGCTACTCACCAGTGTGTGTGTGTGAGATTTCTTGCTGCTATTCACCAGTGTGTGAATGTGTGTGTGAGATTTCTAGATGCTACTCACCAGTGTGTGTGTGTGTGTGTGTGATTTTTAGCTGCTACTCACCAGTGTGTGTGTGTGTGTGTGTGTGTGTGTGTGTGATTTCTAGCTGCTACTCACCAGTCATTTTCATGAGGATGTTAGAAAATCATCGAAGACTGGAACATGAGAATTCTGGTATGTGAATATCACCATAATAAAAATCCCTGAATTTTGCTGAGAAATGTAAAACTGGAAGAAATGTAAAAATGGAAGACTACACACACACACACACACACACACACACACACACAGAGTAAATTCTAATTTGAATAATTAAGAAATTGTCATTTTATATAGAAATATTTTGCTAAGTATATGTCAACATGAATGTTTGTTACTAGGGGAAAAAAAATCTTATTTGAAATACTATTAAAAAATTTAGAAGTCATTATTTCCAAACCATTAAATGAACTCCTCTGCTATATTTCAACTATGTTTCAACATCTTGGCCAACAGCTAAAGTTAAAAAAAAAATAAAAGCTATATTTCTTTAAAAATAGGAAATAATTAAAAATTTATACAAATTTAACCACACCGTGCTAAAACACTTAGGCATCATTCTTTGTTAATTATACCCTATTGGTGGAATAGTAATGCTTTACTGTTTCTGATAATACCTGCAGGTTTTCTTCTGTTGTTACCCAGTGGCCTCCAACACCAAGAAGGGTGATGATATCATGTTTATGTGGTAGTAGTTGTAATTTTTCAGCTGGTTCGTCATCTTTACTATATAACCTCACTTACAGAAGAATTGTTTAAAAAGAAAGAGAGGGAGAGAACATATATTTTACAGTAATCTGATAAAAATTTATTCTTCAAACTAGTTCTGTTTACTTTTAATGTAACAAGGAAGCATTTTTCTTAGAACAAGGTAACATACGATATATTCAGACCCCTTAAAATACACTTTTGCATTAAAACTGTTTATAAAATCTACTTTAGATTTAATTATAAATGAGATAACTAAAGATAAAACATCTCTTTCAGTTTGAAAATCAGACAGGATAACAGCACACACCACTAAGTCTGACCGTTTCAATCGTACCGTTGATAGCTTAATACTCTGGGGAAAGCTGACTCCTGAGTAAGGAACTCATAGATTCAAGAATGTCCTACTTTGATGTAATTATTGAAATGTCCATTTGAAAAGTTAATGAACTATACATTCACTTCCACTGAAAGATTTTTCTGAGTTAATTTCAAATCTTGAAAATACTGGCTAAAACAAACAGCTGTGGCCATAGCTCCATTTGTTATGATCTTAGAAGATAAATTCTAACAAAATATAAATAGAATCCCTTGGCAGGCTTATGAAACCTCTTCTTAAGGTGCAGTGGCACTACCTAAGTGTGTAGAGATTAGGTGTTAAATAACTATTGGTTAAACTGCAAAAGTTCAAGAAAGGTAAAATGCAAAAAAATTCTCTGCATTGTCCAAAAAGGGACTGCAGAAGCTCACCATCCCACAGAAGGCAGCCACACATAGCAGAAACAAGTGACTGACTGAGACCTGAACTAATCCAAGAACCTCCAAAGCCGTGAAGAATCTGCCTGCCAATGCAGGAGACGCAGGTTCAATTCCTGCGTCAGGAAAAGCCCTCTGGCAGACAGCAATCCACTCCAGTATTTTTGCCTGGAAAATACCATGGACAGAAGAGCGTGGCGGGCTGCTGCTCACAAGGAGTCAGACATGACTGAGTGACTGAGCACAACCACTACAAGCACAACCAGGGAGGCCCCAGATTTCTTGCAGAGATACTTAAACTCCCATGCCTAGACGCCAAAGGGCTTCCCAGGTGGCACCATCAGTAAAGAAGTGAAAGTGAAAGTCACTCAGTCTCTTTGAGACCCCATGGACTACAGAGTCCATGGAATTCTCCAGGCCAGCATACTGGAGTGGGTAGCCGTTCCCTTCTCCAGAGGATCTTCCCAACCCAGGGATTGAACCCAAATCTCCCGCATTGCAGGTGGGTTCTTTACCGACTGAACCACCAGGGAAGCCCCCAGCAGTAAAGAACCGGCCTGCTAATGCAGGAGACGTGAGACAAGGGTTCACTCCCCGAGTTGGGAAGATCCCATGGAGGAGGGCATAGGAACTCACTCCAGTATTCCTGCCTGGACAGAGGAGCTTGGTGGGCCATAGCCCATAGGGTTGCAGAGTCGGACATGACTGAAGCAACTAAGCACGCATGCATACTTTTTTAAAAGGTAAGCATGTTCTCTCTTCTGATGGTGCTTAAAATGGGAATAAAATGAAGCTCCAGTTCAAAAAGTTAAAAAAACTCTTGACCTCAACTTAATAAATGTGTAAGTAATTACTTCCTGGTTCTATTTTTTTCCCAGAAATTTATCCATAACACACAAAAAATGACAGAGACTCCTGATTTAGTAAAGTGCCCACCTCCAGCATCTAGGACAATGTCCACTCCGAGGCCACCTGTTTCTTCTAAACAGCTTTCAGCCACATGGGCTTTCCCGTTAGAAACATCGATCACTCGAGCTGCAAAGGACAGCAAGTCAGGCGATTGTACTGTTCCCTATGTGATCAACATAGCTCCCAGAGCAAGAGCAAGAAAAGCAAATAAATTTCTCATCTCTGAAATGAATTAAATGGTTGAAGCAGTTATTGAATCTGAATTATCCTGTTTTTCACTCATCTAACCCAGTGTTGGTAAGGATGAAAGGATGAAGAAACTGGTATAGTCAATAAATTAAAATATGAGCATTCTACAGATAACATATTCCAAGGTTGATCTGTTGACACAGAGGACTGTTCTTTATAGGTAAAGGGTATTTTGCCAGAACTGAGACTCTCTTAATTTAGCAAATGTACTTATATAGATATGAACTGAAAGATTAAACAATTTCTTAAGAATGTTCAGATTTAATAGAGTTCAGAGCTCAAAAGTACAAAGATCTATTCTGGATTTGGTACTTCTCTACTACAGGCAGTTTTATCCTTTCTCAGTCACAGAAATCCCAACCTGTACCGGCATCCCCTGACTTGCCCTCCAAAACAAAACAAAAAAATTCCTGAAGGTGAAAAAACAAAACAGGATTATTCTAAGCAGAGTTAGTGAAAATAAAACTAACTTTAACTGGTTGTTTTAAAGCACTATATTAAGAGAACAAGCCAATGAGAATTAAAACATCTCAGAATTTGGGGACTTCCCTGGTGGTCCAGTGGCTAGACTACTGCTCCCAAAGCAGGGAGACCAGGTTCAATCCCTGATCAGGGATCTACTTAGATCCCACATGCTACAACTAAGAGCTGATGCAACCAAATACAATAAAATATTTTTTAAAAAACCTCAGAATTTGAATTGGAAAATGAAGATACATCTCTATTTCATTTTTGTATCTTTGAATACCTTCTCATTACAGAGAATTCTGCTCAGAGCTGCTCAGGTTCAAGGTGTAGTCAGTCCAGTACTGACTGAAGTCTTGGGGGTGGGCGTGGGGAGACAGGAGGGAAGGGCAGGGTTAACCAAGAGGAAACTGCTCCTTGTCCACAGTACTATTTATGCTCCTCCCCTCCATTTTCAATCTCTTCTTTTTTTCCTTTTTTCTTATCTCCCTCCTTTCTCAATGCCTGTTTCAACCTTCTTTCCATTTCTTGGTTATCTGCCAAAAGCATAACATAACCATGGAAATAACCCAGGCTTTACTGTTAGACAGGCCTGGGTTCAAATCCCATTCCAGGCCTAGTGGTACACACCCTGGCACATCCTTGGAAAAACTAAATTCTGAGATGCTGTTTCCCAGTTACTTGGCACAGGGTTGTTGAGGATTTAAGGAACTATCATTCATGTCAACACCCAGTGAATCTTACTTTCCCTCCTGCAGGCCTTACACTCTGCTCTTCTCTTCATCTGTTAATCTCCAATGTTAATTCTGTTAACTCCAGTCTACTAAATTCCATTCCCATCTCCATTCTATTTTGTCAATCTCTATTTTCTTTCTCTTTCCCGTGTTCATTGCTTTTGGGATAGGGTCAGTCCTTTCAAGAGCTCCCCAGCTGATGCCATATCCTGTTTATCCTAAACTATATGTGACCTGGGTTTCTGTTTAACTGGCTCATCTCCCATGCCAGCGAATCACAGGAAACAGGCAACTTTAGGGACATTTGTTGTTCAGTCGCTAAGTTGTATCCAACTCTTTGCAACCCCACGAACTGCAGCATGCCAGGCTTCCCTATCCTTTACCATCTCCCGGAGTTTCCTCAGACTCATGTCCATTGAGTTGGTGATGCCATCCATCGATCTCATTCTCTGTGGGCCCCTTTAGGTATATATCACCGGGTAAAAGAGGTTGAGAAACGAAAAGTGATACAAAAATATGACTTATTGACTAAAAAAATTAAAGAGGTATCAGGTGTTTCTGAACTGTGTCAAAGTTCACCTAATTCAAACTTGACTAAGTTGATAATGGGGCAAAGAAGAAAAAACTCTGAAAAGTAATTGGGACTTTGCTAGGGGTCTAGTGCTTGCACAGCAGAGGGGCATGGGTCCTCTCCCTGGGGAACCAAGATCCCATGTGCCACACTGTGTGGCCAAAAGAAAACAACAACAGAAAAACCCAAATAATTACAATGTAAACTTAAGTAACCTTGGACTTAGCACAGGAACTAAGTGCATTTTAAAAATGACACGCATTTGGCATTTTGCAGTTTGTTTTACAAATAGAGTTTTCAAGGTGATATGATATCTCTTCAAAATTTTATGTATTCAAGTCTGTGTTGAGTACTATTACTCACCTATAGGAGGCCTAAATCTTTCAAGAAACTGCTTGTCTTCAAGGCTGCAGGCTGTTGAAATCACTTTGGCTCCTCTGTGGTGTGCTAACTGAATGGCTATTGTACCAAGTGCCTGTGTGGGGGAATACACAATGGGGTTACAAGAGAGAGGGCGGAGGCTGTGTCTAATTCATCTACTAGGTTGTTTTTTTAATAAAGAGTAACAGTTTAGTGCTACTTCAGTATATTTTAAAATCTTGTCTGATACAAAGAAAAAATAGGACAAGCTTATTAGAAAGGGAAACTCTGATAGACTGCCTCAAGGAAAAGCTCTGTGTGCTACAGGCTCCCAGCTAGTCTGACTGTAGCACATAACCTCAAGGATGGAGGCAGGTCGAATTCAGAACACGACCTTGGAAAGAGAAAAATGCACCATTAAGGGCCTTGTCAGCATAATGTACTAAGCTAATTAAATGGTACATATACAAGTCCAGCAACCTCTCTTTGAAAATAAAAGCACTTCAAAAGTTCCATTCTTTTGCTGACCTGTAAGTTAGTTCAGGGAAATAACTACTACCTTGATGTTGGACACAGGGCTGAAGCCAACGAAGACTGCTTTTTTTTTTTTTTCCAAAGAAAAATCATTTTCATCAACAGTCAGATATAAAATCTAACATTTTTAGATTTTTATGTAATCTTTTAGTGTCTTTATATTTTGATGTTTATCATGTATAAACATGATGTTTATATATAACTACATATATATAACATGTTTAAATTAGTACAGTTTTGATCTTGTGTGATATATCTATAAATGAAGCACCTTAATCACATAAGTGTAAATATGAGAGATATGATACAAAATAGGCAGGGAGACCTGGGGTCTAGCTTCAAAGATTTTAGGAGCTATTTCAAGTTTTGTGTAACAGGCATGAATAAAAATGGCTTGTCTGCTTTTTTAAAGTAATAGCAGATTCAAAGCAGTAGGAAACTAAACACTTTTATCATCTATTGATAAAAGCTGCTTATTTTAGAAAATGGGAGTTTGGTATAGGAAATCAGTGAATCAGTTAACTGGCAATACATTGTATTAGTAAGTGGATGGCCCATTTCTCAATTTCCTAAGTATCCTATTTTGGTCTTTTTTAAAAAAAATTTATTTATTTTAACTGGAGGCTAATTACTTTACAGTATTGTAGTGGTTTTTGCCATACATTGATATGATGGTCTGTTTTTTAACAAAACTATTAATACCTACACTTGCTCCGTCCATTATCAGCACGGATTTTCCAGGTGAGAGATGAGAAAGATAATGCAGGGCTGTATAGACTCGTAATCCATCCCGGATGGTTCCAGCAGCTTCTGTCCACGTGACTTTTTCTGGTTTGTGAACTATCACAAAGAACAAGAGGAAACAATCTGTTAGCAAAGCCCATTAGACCTGCCTCCTGGATCTGTTTGCGTCCATCTCCGCTGCCACCACGGCCCTGGTCCAAGCCTCTACTCCAGGATCTTTCACCTCCACTATGCTTTCTCTGGGAGAAGGCAATGGCACCCCACTCCAGTACTGTTGCCCGGAAAATCCCATGGACGGAGGAGCCTGGTGGGCTGCAGTCCATGGGGTCGCTAAGAGTCAGACATGACTGAGCGACTTCACTTTCACTTTCCACTTTCATGCATTGGAGAAGGAAATGGCAACCCACTCCAGTGTTCTTGCCTGGAGAATCCCAGGGATGGAGAAGCCTGGTGGGCTGCAGTCCATGGGGTCGCACAGAGTCGGACACGACTGAAGCGACTTAGCAGCAGCAGCATGCTTTCTCTGCTGCCATTTTTGCCCATGCACACTCCCCTGTGAATGCAGGAATCAGTGTGCATTTTTAAAAATGTTTTATGGTTGAAGTAAAACATGCAGAAAAGAACATGAAACAAAGTATAGCTGGATGAATAAACATAGAGCAAGTACACGAGTAACTACCATTCTGATTGAAGAAGAGAACACAGCCCTCATGTTGACAGCCTCGCCTCTCCCACCAAAGGCATTTTTAAAAAACTGAGCTATAACTGACATCAGAGGTCACAACCATTCTAGTTTAACAAACGCAAGTTGTTGTTCAGTCGCCAAGCTGTGTCTGACTTTGTGACCCCATGGACTGCAGCACACCAGGCTTCCCTGTCCATCACCAACTCCCAGAGCTTATGCAGACTCATGTCCATCGAGTCAGTGATGCTATCCAACCATCTCACCCTCTGTTGCTCCCTTCTCCTCCTGCCCTCAATCTTTTCCAGCATCAGGCAGGGTCTTTTCCAGTGAGCTGGCTCTTTGCTTCAGGTGGTCAAAGTATAGGAGCTTCAGCTTCAGCATCAGTCCTTCCAATGAATATTCAGGGTTGACTTCCTTTAGGATTGGCTGGTTTGATCTCTTTGTAGTCCAGCACCACAGTTCAAAAGCATTAATTCTTTACTGATCAATTGATCAAAAGCCATCAACTCGGCATATACATTCCTAACAACATAATTTTGTTTTGCCTGTTTATGAACTTTATCTAAATGGAACTGTACTATACACACTTCTTTTTTTTTTTTTTTATACACATTTATTTCTATCTTCTTTTTTTGCTTATCATTTTTTAAGACATCCTTCTTTGGTACTTGTGGCTACGCATGCTAAGTTGCTTCAGTTGTGTCCAACTCTTTGGACGGTATGGACTGTAGCCAGCCAGGCTCCGCTGTTCATGGGATTTTCCAGCCAAGAATACTGGAGTGGGTTGCCATTTCCTTCTTCAGGGGATCTTCCTGACCCAGGGATAGAACCTACATCTCCTGCACTGCAGGCAAATTCTTTACCACTGAGCTGGGGAAATGCCACTAGGCTATCATGCTTTTCATTTTTGATGTCTTATGGCAACATCTAATTTAATAGAATGAATGGGTTATCCACTCTCCAGTTAAGGAACATTTCTGTTTTCCCCCAGTTTTTGGTAGTTAGGTATTCTTAACTTTTCGGGAGTTAAGCATTCTTAACTAAGAGTGCTCATGTATAAAAGTACTCCTGTGCTGATACACAGGTGTTCTACAGGGTGTTTACTGAGGAATGGAACTCTGCCTTTGACATCACTGAACACTTCCACAGTGGCTTATGAATTGACTCTCACAAAGCTGCTGCTTTGAACATCCTTGTCTACCCTGGTGTTACACATTTTTGCCCATCATATGGGTGTGTCATGGTTTCTTACTGTGATTTTAATTTGCTTTCCCCCACCTACTAATGTAGTTGAGCACCTTTCCATGTTTGCGGGCCATACAGAATTCCTTTTTTTAAAAAAAATTATTTCTTTATTATTTATTCTTGGTTGTGCTGGGTCTTCGGGTTCTCTCTAGTTGCGGCCAGTGGGCTCCTCACTGCGATGGCCTCTCCCGTGGCTGAGTACGGGCTCTAGGGCACTCGAGCTTCAGTAGTCGCAGCACATGGGCTCAGTAGTTGTGGTTCCTGGGCCCTAGAGCACAAGCTCAATAGTTTTCCATCTGGGCTTAGTTGCTCCTTGGCATGTGAGATCTTCCCGGAACAAGGATTGAACCCGTGTCCCCTGAACTGGCAGGTGAATTCTTTACTACTGAGCCACCAGGGAAGCCCTAGAATTCCTTTTGTGAAGTGACTGTTCAGGTGTTTTACCAATTTTTCTATTGTTGTTGTCTTTTTTCTTCTTTATTTGCAGGAATTCGTAGTATATTTTAGGTAAGTCATTTGCTTGCTCATGTGTTATAAATATTATTTTCAACTTTATGGCATCTCTTTTCAATCTCTTTAGTGGTGTTTTTGAAATGCAGCAGTGTCAGAATGATCTTTTAAAAACATAAATAACATCCTCACACTTCTTTAAAATTCATCAATGGTTTTCTACTGCACTTGAAACAAAACGTAAACTGCTAATATAGTTTAAGCCACATTAGCTCTATATTTTCTGACCATTCTGGAAAATCCCATGGATGGAGGAGCCTGGTAGGCTGCAGTCCATGGGGTCACTAAGTTGAACACGACTGAGCGACTTCACTTTCACTTTTCGTTTTCATGCATTGGAGAAGGAAATGGCAACCCACTCCAGTGTTCTTGCCTGGAGGATCCCAGGGACGGGGGGAGTCTGGTGGGCTGCCATCTATGGGGTCACACAGAGTTGGACATGACTGAAGTGACTTAGCAACAAAGCTGTTCCTTAATATGTTTAATTATTTAATATTTTGTTTTTATGAATGTGTATACTTAATGTGATTTTTTCACAGTATAGGTAATCCTTTCTAATTTTACCTGATATCAAGTGTATAACACTTTCAATAGTGTTTACCCTAAGTATTTTTCCTCTTAAGGCAAAAGATTCAGATGGGTTGGACAGTTAGAATTAAACTGGCCAACCAGTGCCATCTAGTGGGGACGTAAAGCATCCAAGCACACAATGAAAACGTTCAGACAGACAGCAAGGCATTAAAACAGTAAAATATACTAAGCACCAGGGGATATCTCACACAGTACTTTAATCCTTATAAATTTGAGACAGCAATTTCCCCAATTTTCCTGATTATCAAATGGCGTTCAGGGTAATAATTTGTCTGATGCCACAAGTTTGAAAGAAAGAAAGAAAGAAGGGGAAGTCGCTCAGTCATATCCAGACTCTTTGCAACCCCATGGACCATAGCCTACCAGGCTCCTCCATCCATGGGATTTTCCAGGCAAGAACACTGGAGTGGGTTGCCATTTCCTTCTCCAGGAGATCTTCCCGACCCAGGGATAAAACCCGGGTCTCCCGCATTGTAGGCAGACACTTTACTGTCTGAGCCACCAGGGGAGTCCAAGTTTGAAAGTCTGACTCTAAAGCCCATCTACTCTAACAGTGCATGTTCAGTCTATGTAGAACTTGCTTATATTTTTGAGATTATCTTCCATCATAAGAATTGGTACTACCTATACTTTCATTAAGAAATAAAAAATTTAGTGCTTAAAAAATGGCAGGGCAGGGACACAGACGCAGACACAGAGAACAGACTTGTGGACAGAGGGGGAAGGAAAGGGTGGGGCCAATGTACAGAGCAGCGCTGACATGCACGCCATTGTTATGTACGGCAGTCGACTGAAGGGAAGTTGCTGTGCAACAGGGAGCTCAGCCCAGCACTCTGCGACAACCTGGACGAGGGGCTGGGAGGTTCAAGAGGGAGGGGAAACATGTATATCTGTGGCTGATTCACAGGTATAGAGACCAGCACAACACTGTAAAGCAATTATCCTCCAATTAAAAATACATTTTAGAAGTTTTATCAGATCAAAATAATGCTAACTAATAAAACTACATTTAAAATTGCAGAGGCTTTAAAATTACATGGTTAGATGTGGTTTAATGTTGAGATCCTTGCTTTTGTATTAGGTGGTCCACAAGTACTTATTGTGTTATAAAAACTAAGAAAATTAATAATAGAGAGCCATATATGGATCAATAATAACAGTATTATAATTCTTTGTAATTATCATTTCAATTCTTTCTACAAGTCCAAGAAATAATGCTGAAAATGTGTGCCAATTTTTTTAATTTAATTTTTATTTTATATTGGAGTATATTTGACTCAAACATTGTGCTAGTTTCAGGTGTACAGAAAAGAATTCAATTATAAACATAAACATACCCATTCTTGTTCAGATTCTTCTCCCAGGTAGGTCACCAGAGAATACTAAATAAAGCTCCCTTTACTATACAGTAGGTCTCTCTTGATCATCTATTTTATATGTAGTAGTGTGCATGTATGATGGACTTCCCTCAGCTCAGCTGGTTGCCTGCAATGCAGGAGACCCACATTTGATTCCTGGGTCGGGAAGATCCCCTGGAGAAGGGAATGGCAACCCACTCTAGTATTCTTGCCTGGAGAATCCCATGGACAGAGGAGCCTGGTGGGCTACAGTCTGTGGGGTCACAACAGACATGACGTAGCGACTAAACCACCATCACCAGTGTGCATACGTCAATCCCAAACTCCTAATGTATTTCACCCACCTACCTTTCTTTCCCCTTTGATAACCATAAGTTTTTTCCTAAGTCTGTGAGTGTGTTTTTTCAGATTCCACATATAGGTGATATAATATTTGTCTTCCTTTGTGTGACTTACTTCACTTAGTATGATAATCTCCAGGTCTGTCTACATAGCTACAAATAGCATTATTTCATGCTGTTTTAATGGCTGAGTAATATTCCATCAGATATATGTACCCTTATGGCAGAAAGTGAAGAGGAACTCAAAAGCCTCTTGATGAAAGTGAAAGTGGAGAGTGAAAAAGTTGGCTTAAAGCTCAACATTCAGAAGAGGAAGATCATGGCATCTGGTCCCATCACTTCATGGGAAACAGATGGGGAAACAGTGGAAAGTGTCAGACTAGGGCTCCAAAATCACTGCAGATGGTGACTGCAGCCATGAAATGAAAAGACGCTTACTCCTTGGAAGAAAAGTTATGACCAACCTAGATAGCATATTCAAAAGCAGAGACATTACTTTGCCAACAAAGGTCCATCTAGTCAAGGCTATGGTTTTTCCTGTGGTCATGTATGGATGTGAGAGTTGGACTGTGAAGAAACCTGAGCGCCAAAGAATTGATGATTTTGAACTGTGGTGTTGGAGAAGACTCTTGAGAGTCCCTTGGACTGCAAGGAGATCCAACCAGTCCATTCTGAAGGAGATCAGCCCTGGGATTTCTTTGGAAGGAATGATGCTAAAGCTGAAACTCCAGTACTCTGGCTACCTCATGCGAAGAGTTGACTCATTGGAAAAGACTCTGATGCTGGGAGGGATTGGGGGCAGGAGGAGAAGGGGACAACAGAGGATGAGATGGCTGGATGGCATCACTGACTCGATGGATGTGAGTCTGAGTGAACTCTGGGAGTTGGTGATGGACAGGGAGGCCTGGCGTGCTGAGATTCATGGGGTTGCAAAGGGTCGGACACGACTGAGCGACTGAACTGAACTGAACTGATATTACTCTGTTGATGGACACGTAGGTTGCTTCCATGTCCTGGCTATTGTAAATAGTGCTGTAAAGTACATTGGTTGCATGCACCTTTTTGAATTACGGTTTTCACTGGATATATGCCGAGGAGTGGGATTGCTGGATCATAGAGTAGTTCTATTTTTAGTTTTTTAAGGAGCCTCCATATTGTTCTCCATAGTGGTTTTACTAACTTATATTCCCACCAACAGTGTAGGAGGGTTCCCTTTTCTCTACACTGTCACCAGCATTTATTGTTTGTAGACTTTTTAATGATGGCCATGCCAACTGGTATGAGGTGATACCTCATTGAAATTTTGATCTACATTTCTCTAAC
Organism: Bos grunniens; assembly: GCF_055505025.1. NCBI lineage: Eukaryota > Metazoa > Chordata > Mammalia > Artiodactyla > Bovidae > Bos > Bos grunniens. Next base: position 155,536,176 of record NC_141165.1, read on the forward strand.
AATTAGCAATGTTGAGCATCTTTTTATGTGCTTTTTGGCTATCTGTATGTCGTCACTGGAGAAATGTATATTTAGATCTGCCCATCTTTTGATTGGGCTTTTTTTTGTTGTTGTTATATTGAGCTGCATGAAATGTTTGTATAACAAATAAATTTTTTATGTTTGACAGAATGGCTTGAGAATTGAAAGCACAAAAGAGCTGGAAGAATTTATTCAATTTTTTACCTCTATCCTTAATATTCTGCAACAAGATTAATAAGACATCTTCAGGGAGTTGCTTGGAACCTAGTTTTTTGATTTGGTGGAAGACCAGACTTGCTAGGAGGTATATAAATTTACTACTATTAATAGTCCAAAATCCAAATTTAAGAGTCCCAAATTGGCCCCACATAGTCTGATTACCAGTTATATTATTCAAGAAAGAACTTAGGAAAAAATTTAATGAAATAGTTCAAGAATACGAAAGAATGTACGATGACTTATAGGTAAGTTATGAAGAAACCATGAATCCTAGCATAAGAAGAAACAAGACTCCCATTGGAGGCCGTGGATATGCTGTGTTCACATCCTCGTTCCTCGCCCACAAAGGTAACTTCCACATGACTTTTCCCCTACATGTTCCTCATATCTTTAAATGAGATATGCCTCATTAAATTTTGTAGTTTTGAACTTTATAGAAATAAAATGGTATCACACTGTTGTATACTTCTGCAACTTGCTTTTCTCACTTAGCACAGCTTGTGAGGTTCATCTATCTTGATATGTTTGACTGTTATTTATACACTTTTTTTTTAATACACTTTTGCTGATGAGTTAATTAGAAATATCTTTGATTATCCATTTTCCTGGTGATGAACACTGACGCTTTTTCTCTTTTTATTCCAGTGACAAACCATGCTGCTACATGGACACTTGCACATGTCTACTGGTGCACATCAGGCCTCTCTGAGGCATGAAAGTACCAGCAGAGTTACTAGGTTTGAGTTGTTAATACATCATCACCTATTAGATCAGGCCAAATAATTTTTCTAAAGCATTTCTAGTAATTTATACTCCCAGTGCTCAAAAGATTCTGTGGCTCCTCATCCTTGCCAGCACTTGGAATGTCAAACTTTATGACTTTGTCAGGCTCAAGGATGCATAGCAGTGGTTTTAATGTGCTTTCCCCTGATTCTTAAGGAGATGCAGCATGTTTTGTGTGTCTATATAATTTATTCACTTTAATTTAAATATTTAAGAAGTAAATTCAGTTCAGTTCAGTTGCTCAGTTGTGTATTTTTTTGACCCCATGGACTGCAGCACGCCAGGCCTCCCTGTCCTTCACCAACTCCCGATGCTTGCTCAAACTCATGACCATCGAGTTGGTGATGCCATCCAACCATCTCATCCTCTGTCATCCCCTTCTCCTCCCACCTTCAATCTTTGCCAGCATCAGGGTCTTTTCCAATGAGTCATTTCTTCGCATCAGGTGGCCAAAGTACTGGAGTTTCAGCTTCAGCATCAGTCCTTCCAGTGAGGACTCCTCCTTCCAATGAGTACTGATGCTGAAGTTGAAACCAATACTTTGGCCACCTGATAAGAAAATTTTAAAATTAGCACTTAAGTTAAATTGAATATTGGCCAAAGGATATTAACAACAGAAACCAAAAATAAGTGTTTTGAGTCTTTCCTGACTCAGACTACAGGTATTGTCTAGATTTTATACATATGAAAATTTTAATAACAAAGAAAAAAAAGTAAAAACTTCTGATTAGTGATATAATTTCAAAGCCAAGGGAGAAACTGCTTTTCAAACCTCTTACCATGAACAATGTAAGGGAAATATAGAGGTAGGAACACTGTTCAGTTTCAAAATAAAGTTTAGAGATATAAAATTTAATCTGCTGCTGCTGCTGCTAAGTTGCTTCAGTTGTGACCGACTCTGTGCAACCCCATAGATGGCAGCCCACTCAGCTTCCCTGTTCCTGGGATTCTCCAGGCAAGAACACTGGAGTGGGTTGCCATTTCCTTCTCCAGTGCATGAACGTGAAAAGTGAAAGGGAAGTCGCTCAGTCGTGTCCGACTCTTAGCGACCCCATGGACTGCAGCCTACCAAGCTCCTCCGTCCATGGATTTTCCAGGCAAGAGTACTGGAGTGGGGTGCCATGGCCTTCTCCGAAAATTTAAGCTGCTGCTGCTGCTGCTGCTGCTAAGTCGCTTCAGTTGTGTCCAACTCTGTGCAACCCCATAGATGGTAGCCCATCAGGCTCCCATTTCCCTGGGATTCTCCAGGCAAGAACACTGGAGTGGGTTGCCATTTCCTTCTCCAATGCATGAAAGTGAAAAGTCAGAGTGAAGTCGCTCAGTTGTGTCCGACTCTTAGAGACCCCATGGACTGCAGCCTACCAAGCTCCTCCATCCATGGATTTTCCAGGCAAGAGTACTGGAGTGGGGTGCCATTGCCTTCTCTGAAAATTTAAGCTAGAAGTAGTCAAATGACGACCACCCAATAGCTATTTCCTAGGCACACTCACAGCAGATGCAAAGCAATTGTGTTGTTAATAAAAATCACACACCTGGGAAGTAAGACTTATGAGCTCCAAAACACTGCACAACCACATACCCAAGTAATGCTCATGGACTCGAACAGCCTCACAAAGTCCAGGGTCTTCAGAATCCAGGGGCAGAATTCCTGAAAATTAAAATGAGAAACATAAGGGCAACTATCTAAAAGTGAACTCACTCCTAATGAGAGGCCAGTAAGCATTAGTCTACATTTTCCTCAGTGGAATTTTGAGGAAGCTTCCACCACTAGTAAGGAGAGATTTCAGAAATACAGAAGCAGAGTGGACAGTTTATTTTCTGATATGAGCACTATAATACCTATACTACATCTTTCTTTTTCTTCTTCCTCTTTCACCTGAGTGATGACAGAGATGATGGCTGACATACAGAGCCAAGTCAGAGATGGGGGTGGCATCTGGGCTCCTCATTAAACTGACCCCTGATGTACGGCTAACCTTGGTTCTACAGGATTCATCAGTATGCTTCCAGTAAAATCCCATTTTCTCCTGAGCCAGTTGGATTTTATTTTTGGTCTCTTACAAACGGAATCTTGAATAATACAATGTCATCTGACTTCTTTTTTCTTTTTAAAATTTTATTTATCTATCGCTGCACTGGTCTTCAGTGCTGTGCGCAGGCTTGCTCTAGTTGTGGTGAGTAGGGGCTACTCTTTAGATGCGGTGCATGGGCCTTTGGAGTTGCGGTTGCGGGCTCTAGAGTGAGGGTTCGGTAGTCGCGGCAGTTGGGCCCAGCTGCCCCTGGGCATGTGGGACCTTCCCAGACCAGGGATCGAATGCTGTCCCCTGCATTGCAAGGTGCGCTCTTATCCACGGGACCCCCAGGGAAGTCCCTTACCCACCCTCCTGGGCAGATAATAAAGACGGAAATAATAAATTCTCAAAGAAAATGCTCAAATCAAAGGCAATTCTGTTAAAAGCTGATGAAAACTTTCCTACACATTTATCTTAACAGCTTCAAGCATGATATACAGAGAAATGGCAACTTCAAAAACTACTTCTTAACTACTTCATAGTTGTGTGTATGAATGTCTAGGACACAGTATAAAGAAATATATTTGCAAAATGGTATTAACCATAGAGTTAAAAAAAAAAGAATAAATGTCTTCAGCAAATTTTTGGTTTTACGAGGGTAGTAAGGGAGCAGCTACATACAATTTACTCGGATGTGGACAAAAGAGCACCTGCAGAGCCAAGTCAGTCAGTAGTCTTCATGTTGATGGCCTGTGACTCTTCCTTTCTCTGGAGTCATCAGTCTAATTATAGACCGAGCTTCTGTCCAGGAAGGGCTGCACCAAGGGCAGCAACAACTGTCGCCACCTTTCTATCCTGTGTGAGCTCAGCTGCTCAGCTGTATCCGATTCTTTGCAATACCATGGACTGCAGCCCGCCAGGCTCCTCTGTCCATGGGATTCTCCAGGCAAGAATACTGGGGTGGGAAGCCATGCCCTCCTCCAGGGGATAGTCCCAACCTAGGGATCAAACCCAGGTTTCCTGCACTGCAGGCGGATTCTTTACCATCTGAGCCACCAGGGAAGTCTCTTTCTATCCCATTATAGCCAAATACTGAAAAGTTGTAAATGTTCTGCTATTGAGATCAAACTCTCAATTCTCTTCATCAATGGATACTTGAGAGTAAATTCCAAATCTTAGGTAAGTACTTGTATATGAAGCAAGGTCACAGTAAACATTGGCAATTGTACAGAAAAAGGAGACAATAGTAAGACAAACGACTTGAAATAAGACTATGACCTATAACTTACCCACTACTTCATCATCTGGTTGAAAGAATGATACCTTGCTTCCAACTAAAATGTGGAGAAAATTAATAATCATTATTATGAGGTTATTAAATATAACATAATAATTAAAATTCAAAAGCCATAGATTGATAAAAGTCACTGACTCAGAGAAAAGGTAAAGAACTTTTAGGACATTCTGACAGTCTGCAAGGGACCATAGGATGTAACACTTCAAATGTGGATTCTCTGCAAAATCTGGGCTGTGCGGTTGTTGACACCATAGAGCAGGCTATCTCTCTGTTTAGCTAAGGATGAAGGCATAAAGAAAAATAATCCATTTCACAGCTCTTATGACGATTACACTGGGTACACTGGGTTCCCCTCCTCCTGCGGCTAGTCCAATCTGTCATGGTTTTAGCTGCAGAAGTGCAGACATGCAATGGCAATTCTGGTTAGAGTTACATATGCAATTACTTTGATTTGGGATTATGGAAATAAATTCAGAATGGGGCCAAGAAATTTGAGGACTATACAGAAGTGATAAGTTACACTTCCCCTGTGTATGTAGAGAAAAGGCCTCCACCATCAGTCAATTCTGTAGAATATTTTTCTTCCAATAGTTACAAGAGGAAACAGGAGGAAAAAACCCAAACCTCACTGAATGTCTACTTGTGCCCAGCATTTTAGTGTGTATTCCCATTTAATCTTCATGGCACACCCATGAAGTAGGTATTATTAGGCCTGTTTAACAGACGAGGAAACTGAGGTGTGGCAGAGAAGTAAGGCAGAAGTCTGCCATCTGGGAGTGGCACCTCTGGCTGGCTGGCTGCGAAAGGGTCCCAATCTGCTGCATCTCTGGATCCTGCCTGTGCCTCCATCCCCTAATATTCTTGCTTTCTGTGCTTTTCTCTTTCCTTCCTGCTGCAGATTCTTGTCTTCCTAAAATCACCCTGATCCTTTTTTCATGGTGTCCTTCATACTCCTTTTATTAAGGATTGTCCTTCAGATGGTGGCACTGCCAAGGGGTCCATGCAATCTGTGTGTCTCCTTCATCTCCTCCCTCTCCCTGCATGAGCTCATCACCATTCTATGATTTCAAACACAACCGATACGCTGACAACTTTCAGATATAACCAGAATCTTGTAAATCATTTCCTGCCTTTACGCGTTTTGAATTCTCCTGTTCCAGTCAATTATTAAGTTCTGTTGACTTGACTTTCCCAGTATTTCTTGAATGTATCCACACTACCTTTGCCACATCTGTCTAGGTTATGGACTTTGTCATTTCTTGCTTGTTGGGTCTATGGCTCAAACAGTGCTCTTGCCTACAGTCCGGTCTGCCTCAAATCCACTCTTCATATGGTCACCCTAATACGTTCTCTACAACCCAACCTGAGAGATGAGATTCAACATGATCTGGCCCTTGCCTACCCTCCCACCTCATTTTTTTGGGGGCGGGGGAAGGAGTCAGTGTTGATGCCATCATTAAAAGATTTTGTTAGATATCTTTTATCCTGCAATTTTTGAAGGGGAATTTTCTTGACAAACTTTTTTTTCTTCTGCCAAGTATCCTGCCTATGACTGTTGCCCAGAACTTCATGCGGGGTCTCAGTTTCCCCATCAGGGATCAAACCTGTGCCCCCAGCAGTGGAAGCTTAGAGTCTTAACCACTTGGATTGGCAGGGAAGTAAGTCCCTATTTACCTTTTAAATACTCAATTTTAGGCACACCTTAAAAATATAATGTGAGTGCAGCTATTGAGCATTATGTAAATTTTGACCCAAAGCCAAGTTACACAAGTAATTTATGCTGGGTTGTAAACATCATAAAAAGGACAATGCTGGTCATGCTATTCCAAATGATTACTTGTGGATTTAAATACATAATCTCTAAATATTTATTTACTAAACTGTAATAAGCTCAATTACAAAATACCATTAAGTTCTATTTTTCTTTTTAATTAAAAAAGGAAAAACACTTCTGTATAGTTTCTTTGTATTGAATAAGTGTATATAATTTTAATGTGTCAGTAAAACAATTAGCTACCATTTACTTTCCATTATCTTAGAAAATAAATACAGATACTTCTATCTGTAAACTTACCATCTAACACAATTCCAGCAACTTCTCTCCCAACAGGAAAGAATTCCTTTTCCATCTTCATTTCTGCAAGAAGCTAAATAATGACAAAGGCTTGAACTTATTGTCAAGAATAAATTCTAACCTCTATTCATACAAGAGAAAAGCAGGAGCAAAAATCAAACCACAGAAAAAGCAAATATGACTCCATTTTTGGCATCAAGACAAAAAGCAAGTATCTTCACAAAATAGGTTCCTTTTTGGAGCAGGAAGCTAGGTTTGCTAAGGGATTCGTTGATATGTATAATTTTAATGTGTGAGCAAATCAATTAGCTACCATTTAATCTCCATTATCTTAGAAAATACATAGAGATATTTCTATCTGTAAACTTACCATCTAACACAATTACATATAAAATATTTTCATATAATATTATAAAATACATGAGTTCAATTAGATGGAATTTCCTGATTAATATAGAAATCATATTAGTATATATATTAATATAGAATTAATCAGATCAGATCAGATCAGTCGCTCAGTCAGCTAGGAAAAAAACTTACCATGTATTTCTATATTAATTAGTATATTATTTCTATATTATTAATATATATTATATAGATATTAATCCTATATATTAATATAGAAATAATATACTAATTAATATAGAAATACATGGTAAGTTTTTTTCCTAGCTGTTCAATTCTTCTAGGAATAATTTCTTGGTACTCAGAAGTCAGTTATTATTATTATAATTTTTGTATACCAAATATATTTGACTTTTGGCCAAATCAAAGCACCAATATCTTAGTATTCATACCTTTGTATTTATCTGGCTCAGAGCACAAGCTTTAACTTGAAGTTTCACATAGTTATCTTCTGTAACAGGAAGATTTTCCTAGAGTCAAATGATAAAATTGCACATTCCTTTGAGAATACTGCTTTCATGTTGCAAAAATTTTCATATATAACTGAACAAAATAAAAAAGACTCAAAATCTTACACCAAAGTTAACTGAAAAAGCTACAAACAATTACTTTATAATATATAATACAAAAGAATGTAGGGAATTCGGGGTAAAAAATTTCAAAAGTCTTAGGGTACTAATCTGAAAATGTACTTCCAAGCTATGGATAAGAATATATTGCAGGCAATGAACAGAGGATAACAAAGTAGAGCAATAAATACTGTCCTTCAGTTCAATTTAAATCTCAAAGCAACATGTGGGGATGTCCTTAAACACATATATACTTAATAGATGCACTGTACTGATCATGGAATTTTCTTAATGCTATATAGAAAGTTCTTTAGTGTCACTTGTTGATTTCTACCTTATTTAACATCTGTCTTGGACATTTTAGCATGCCCCATGGGACTCTGGGGTTGAAATACAAACTTGATGGAACTTAATTTACCCCTCATATTCCATAGCTAGATATAACTTCAAAGGCAAAGGTATTTCAAACGTTGGTATTTAGTGTCATCTACCAATGACATCAGTAATTAAAATGCTTTCTTCAATCCTTGATATGCCCCAAAATTAGATCAAGTGTTGGCTAGTTGGCTAGAACAGCTACCTGCGCAGTGCCTCCTGTGTTCTAACCAAGTGATCACTGTATTTGACATGAACACAGTATTCTGGGATTTCCCTTTTTAAAACTCAGATTTGATAATATTTGGTAATTATGTGAAGATATTCAGCAGTATCGATAATTTTATACTCATGATTGTGTGAACCTGGTGATAATTATTTCCGAGAGCCAATCAAACCTCTTGGACCTCCATCCTGACCCAATGGTAGAAACTAAACTGATTAGACTCCTAATCTAAGTGATTTTGGAGTTGTTGAAAGATGAAAAAGAAAAACTGAATTGTATTCGTTATCCAGAGATTCTTATTACTACTATGAAACACACATACAATATGAAATACATACGCATTTAGTTTTTGTCCCTAAACTAATAGTGGAATGTCTTTGGCCCGCCACAAACCTTTCAAACAATCATTAATAGATAAAAATTCTACTCTCTATCCTTAAAGTAGTAAAAAAAAAAACTGGAAACCTTTAAAGCTTAGTTCATGAAGTAACTTTGCAATGCTTAGAAGTTAGTGTGAAAAACAATGTTTTTCCACCTCTTTAATTTCACAATATGAAAGTATTTTCTGAAATATGGCTGCAATCTAAAAACTCGTTTTATTGTGGTATTCAGAATAAATTGGGTTAATTTTGCAATACATAAGACTACTCAAGTTGTTTAGTTTCTTATTATCTTTTATACTACCACACTGAGGAACTAAAAACTCTTTTGCAGCAACTCTTTTAAAAATATAGGTATACCATATCGACCACTGTTTTCACATAAAATTAATTTATAGGGTGCCACTCAAAAATAATTTGTAACGGGGTATTTAAAACTAGGTCTGTGACATTTGTAAAATACACTATCTTGTTCCATCTAAAGATTAAATCATTTTTCTTACCCTTTCTTGGAACACAAATGTTATTTCTTCATTTGTAGAACTTTGTTGAAAATACAAGCCTTTCATAGTCACCTAAAAATGATAAAAGAAAAAATATACATGAAATATACTAACCAACAAAACATATGCCAGATAAAGTGAAAGCATAAAATGAAAAATAGTTCTAAAGGATAAAATGACAGTTTAACTGCAGTCTTCAAATGAATTTAGGTAATAGTTCTTGAAAGCAATCAAACAAGAGAATATGCAATAACCTCAGGTACGCATTTGAGAATGGGCTTATAATTCAGCCTTTCACACCAAGACTTAAGTTCATCTCACTATTCAACAAAAATTATGAGATGTACCTAAAAAAAAAAAAAACTGTGCAGGCCAGAGGGCTCAATTTTAATAACCAAAAGTGTCATTTAAAGGGCTTTCAAAGTCTTAAAAAAGTCCACTGGAAAGGAAAAAGTGGATAATCAAGACAGTCATTGAAATTGTGTCCCTAATTCCTCTGTATCCATTTACAAGACATTTGTTGGTGCTCAGTTGCTCAGTCGTGTCCAACTCTTTGCAACCCCATGGACTGCAGCACGCCAGGCTTCCCTGTCTTTTACCATCTCCCTGAGTTTGCTCAGACTCATGCCCATCGAGTTGGTGATACCATCCAACCATCTCATCCTCTGTCATCCCCTTCTCCTCCTGCCTTCAATTAAACCTGTATTCTGTGGACATCCTGAAGCATCTCTAAGGATTCCACAACTGTTTCTTTAATTCCATAGTAATTGTATGACAAGACTTTTTTAATGTAAATTTTATAGAGGTACCATATAAAATCAGAGAAAAGTTCACAGATCCTAAGTATATAGCTTGGTGAACTTTACAAAGTGAACATGGCCATGCCATAGCAGGAAACATGTCACTAGAACTCCAGAAGGTCCTTGGTTTCCCTTCTAGTCACTATCCCCCTTCTAAGGATACTCAATATCCTGATATTCAAGTGGAGATTAGCTTTGTCTGTTTTTGACTTTATATGAATTATGCTCCTTCTTTCTCTCAGTATTATGAGTTTCACTCATGCTATTGCCTGCAGTTGTATTTATTTCATTCAGTTACATAGTATTCCACTGTATGAATTACTAAATGTCCACTGCACTAAAGATAGACATCTGATGGTTTCCAGTTTAACACGTTTACAAATTATCCTGCTAAGAACATTCTTATACATATTTTTTGATGAAAGTACTACAGTATTATTGAATTTATGAACGACGAAACTGAGACTTACAGAGGCACATTCCTAGGGTCTCATGGCTCCAGCCGGGCCAGAGCTGAGACAAATCAGATGCTACCAACTCCAAAGTCATTTACCTTTACCATTATACTTAATGGTTTCTATTGAGCTGCTAACATTAGATGTAAAACTAGAACCCTATCTCCTTTAGTTCAGGATTCATAATTAGTAAGTGCTTGTTGACAGAACTAGCTACATAACTTGCAGAGTTCACTGCAAAATGAAAATGTGGGGAACCTTGTTCAGAAACTAAAATTTCAAGATGGTAACAGCCAAGCATCAAACCAAGCATGAGTGCCTTCTGACTGTGAGTCCAGTGTGACTGCAGAGCTACTGTTCTTATGAAGCTGGCTCTGCAAGCTGAATCGTAATGGGTCTAAAGGATCTTTATAGAGGGTTTTTACTAAGCAGTTCAGCAATGGTTGCTGCTTTCCAGTAGGTGGTAATCAAATGCTGGAACTAACAGAAACGAGTACACATTCTAGACACAAAGAGAATTTACATGTCTCTAGGCTTCTGGTTAAGGAAGATCTGTGTGTGTGTGTGTGTGTGTGTGTGTGTGTGTGTGTACACACATCAGTAAGTTTGTCAGGGTTGTAAGGGAGAGGGGAAGAACCTAAGCATAGAACAGCAGCTATGTATTACCGATGACAGAAATCTAACTTCTTCCTAGCTGTCAAGCCATCTAAGATGCATACCACTGTCCCTAGTTTACCTTACTCCTTCATTCTTCCAACACATCCCGTCTGATCTAGGCATTATGTGTGCGTGTGTGCTCAGTCGTGTCTCTTTGTGACCCCATGACTGTAGTCTGCCAGGCTCCTCTGTCCATGGGATCCTCTAGGCAAGAGTACGGGAGTGGGTTGCCACTTCCTTCTCCAGGGGATCTTCCCGACTCAGGGTCTGCGTCTCCTGCATCGGCAGGCAGATTCTTTACTGCTGTGCCACCTGGGAAGCCAAGTTAACTTCATACCATATGGCCGCCGCTGTCTCCAGGCTCCAGGCCCTGCTTGCTCTCTGAGACTGTGCTGTACTTACTCTACGGATTCTGCAAAGTAAACAAAGCTCAAGTCCTACTCCCTCTCTGAAATCACCTCCCAGTGACACGCAGTCTACTCCATCTGTTCCATGCTTTTAGATTTCATTACATACTGACAAAACCTTGCTTTATTCATTCAACTAGTGGGTTCTCCCAGCTTTGAAGAATCAATATCCCATTATTACTGAATAAATAAAACTCTGCTTCACTCAATCTGGAGCCACTAGAATTGCCTTTTTGAGAAATGAAATAATTACACATCAACACCTTGATTTCAAAACATCTCCCTTTGTGACTCTGGAAGCCACTGTCTTCTCTGCCCACTGCATCTGAAACAAATAGCATCTCTCTCAGATCAGCAGTCACAGGAGTCTCATACTGTATGCACCCCAACTTGAAAGACCCTGGAAGCTGTTTGTATGTACCCGTGGTGTCCCTTAAGGTGACTATTATATACATAATAATGCCCATATTTTTGGTCAGATCATCTAAATAGTTCCTCCAAATTAGGTTATAATCAGCCTGGCTGGTAGAAAAAAGTAATGTTTAGTTGTTGATTCAATAAGGAACCAGGTGGGAACAAAAACCACCCCTCAAAATTACAAAGTGAAGAAAAAGAAGTATTTTTATAAAAGTGACCAGAAGAAAATTAAGGAAATATTTATTTTGCAAGCCCAAAAAGGAAAACTGAGTTCTCACCACAGAGAAATGGTACAACAAATGGTATTCAAAACCCACTTAATTTCTTAGGGAGTGGTCCAGATTAAATGGAACACTTAATCCATTATTTAATAAAATTTTTATTGAACATAAAGACATTGGCACACAGGAAATACAATAACTGAACACCTTGTAAAATAAAAATAAAAATTAAATATATACTATTTATCATGCTATTTCCAAAAATGAATGTCATTAACCTCAAAATTATATATTCTACTATCAGTTCAGTTCAGTCGCTCAGTTGTGTCTGACTCTTTGCGACCCCATGAATCGCAGCACGCCAGGCCTCCCTGTCCATCACCAACTCCCGGAGTTCACTCAAACTCACGTCCATCAAGTTGGTGATGCCATCCAGCCATCTCATCCTCTGTCATCCCCTTCTCCTCCTGCCCCCAATCCCTCCCAACATCAGGGTCTTTTCCAATGAGTCAACTCTTCGCATGAGGTGGCCAAAGTACTAGAGTTTCAGCTTCAGCATTAGTCCTTCCAAAGAACACCTAGGACTGATCTCCTTTAGGACGGACTGGTTGGACCTCCTTACAGTCCAAGGGACTCTCAAAGTCTTCTCCAAACCACAGTTCAAAAGCATCAATTCTTCGGCACTCAGCTTTCTTCACAGTCCAACTCTCACATCCATACATGACCACTGGAAAAACCATAGCCTTGACTAGACGGACCTTTGTTGGCAAAGTAATGTCTCTGCTTTTCAATATGCTATCTATGTTGGGCATAACTTGCCTTCCAAGGAATAAGCGTTTTTTAATTTCATGGCTACAGTCACCATCTGCAGTGATTTTGGAGCCCCCCAAAATAAAGTCTGACACTGTTTCCCCATCTATTTGCCACGAAGTGATGGGACCAGATGCCATGATCTTAGTTTTCTGAATGCTGAGCTTTAAGCCAACTTTTTCACTCTCCTCTTGCACTTTCATCAAGAGGCTCTTTAGTTCCTCTTCACTTTCTGCCATAAGGGTGCTGTCATCTGCATATCTGAGGTTATTGATAATTCTTCAGTTACATCCAATTTTAAATATATCTGACGTAAGTCCACAAATTGAAGATTACGTTCCTAATACTTTAAGTTTTTATACTATCAACATATTAAACCTATTATAAATCTGGAGAAACAAAAACAAATAATTTTTGGTATAAAAGCAGAATAAAGACTTTGCATAAATTAAACACTTACCATAAATAATACCAAGAAAGTAGTTAATGAAAGTACTAATCTTTTAAAGGATTTCTAAAAAAAAAAATCAATGGGAAGACGTTTCAAATGGTTTCCTCTTAGTTATAACGACACGAGCCTCGCTTGCTCTTCCCCTGCTATACTCGCTCCCCCAAGGAGCTCATCTATTAATGACTGTAAGTAAAACCTCTATGGATCAATCCTTATCTATACCTTCAGACCAAAAGTGTTCTGAGTATCAGCTCAACCTCAAATTCAACAGTCATAAAACCAGACTTACTTTTCCCGCCCCCAAACGAGATTTTGTTGTGCCAACTTCAGCCATCGAGGGTATCTTAGAGTCTCCCATAATTCCCTCCTCTAGGCTTCCTTTTCCTTTTTAATCTCCTGGCTTAAGTGCTCATCTTAGATGTTAGCACAATGACAGGCCAAAATTGTGATGCCTGAGGCCTGGGCTACCGCCACAGGCCGCTGCACGGCTTCTTTCTCTCCTTGTGGACAACACACCTGTGGACAACTTCAAAGTCCAGACTCTTCTTATGTGTTCAAATTTTCATTATTCCCAACACAAACTTCATAATACAGTGAAGTATTATGCTTCACCCACCCTCATTTTTACTTTAAGGAAAGCAGACAAACTGTCAAGCAGCTGGGCTACTTTTAAAAAAAACAACAACAGATGAAGTCAGCTCTGAAATGTGGCCCTATTATGCTCATCATCTTGCCAGGCTGAGTAAATCTTCAGTTATACTGAAGAGGTGCTTAAGTTTTAACCATGTTCTTACCACCTGTGGGACTTTTCACACATATCCACATATCAGGTAAAGAAGAATGTTAAACCATGTACCCTTAAAACCTATTACGGTCAACAAAACAGAAACTAGCTGGAGGTCTGGTTCAAATACCACATACTTTGCAGGCTGTAGAGGAGACTGGTAGTCCTATCTGGACAGGTCAGCTCTGCTTCCTAAAGAGGAAGGGACATCTCTACATTGTGCTGGAGACAGTCTCCAGAAATCTATAAATTCCAAGGACACATAAACAATGAATACACTGGCGTTATACACTGTACTGCTCTCCTGTGCCCGTTACAAGATGGGCATGGGAGACGCTGTGATGGTGGCTCACACCTAGCTAAACTCTGGAAATCATTTCTAGCTAGTAGCACATATCATAAGAACTTTTCACTTTCACATTTTAGGTATACAAAACTTAGGCAGATGCTTGAAGTGACATGGTCTATTACTAGATGGATTTAAACTAGAGGCTGCTGCTGCTGCTAAGTCACTTCAGTCGTGTCCGACTCTGCGATCCCATAGACGGCAGCCCACCAGGCTTCCCTGTCCCTGGGATTCTCCAGGCAAGATCACTGGAGTGGGTTGCCATTTCCTTCTCCAATGCATGAAAGTGAAAAGCGAAAGTGAAGTCGCTCAGTCGTGTCCGACTCTAGCGACCCCATGGACTGCAGCCTACCAGGCTCCTCCGTCCATGGGATCTTCTAGGCAAAAGTACTGGAGTGGGGTGCCATTGCCTTCTCCAAACTAGAGGCTGGATACACATTTACAGCAGCATCATAAAGGAGATTCAAGCATCAGTTGAGGGGCATGGGGATGAGATGACCATATCAGTCTTCTGATTATGAGAGTCTAGATTTATATGGACATTATCAAGACATACTTGACTGAATTTGTATACAAGTGTGGCATCCTCTTGACATCTCACATAAGCTGAGATCTAAAGATAGGTGAAGAATTAGGAAAGGAAAATAATTTTTTAATAAAGGCTTTATGTGGAAGCAAGACAAGAGGCATTTAATTAGCTATGTCAAACTGTTGCCTATCCATGCAACAAGTGGCTTCCAACAATGACCTCTTCTGAATCTCAAAAGAATTTTTGATTAATTCTCCTCCCTCCAAGAGAGCTTAACTTTTGTTATTTGCTGATTTACAAAATACCTTTTCACTTAAGAATTCTTACTAGTGGACCCCCTTGCCAGTACTGCTGGGGGGTGGGTACTGCTTTGGGAAAGCGGGATGGTCATTAATTCGTAGATTAGAAGTCACTGCTCCAGTTTGTATTCGATGTAGGGCCATTTAATACAGTAAGATTCAGAACGACGGAAACATAACTTTCATTTATATTTCTGAGTTGGCATTCCATTTTTCCATACTGTACTCCTGGGGAACAGTGGAGCCCATGGTGCCATGAATGCCAGTCTCCCTTCCCCGCTGGCTTAATCATGTGGCACTGGGACAAGGCACAGGATGAGGAAGGTAAACTGAGGGCCCTCCCTACTGTTACTACACTCTCCCTCCTTGCCAACCGATGCAAGGGATCCTCTTCTCCACAGACCAATCTTACTGCAGTCTGCCAACATTTATTTAATTCTCTAAATCACTATAGGCTCTTTAATCATTACTTCAGATGCAAAGTAGGAACTGTACTTTTGATTAAATATTTACTAATAAATTCACCATCAAGGGAAAATAATTTAACGAGATGTCATCTTTACAATGTACAAGAAGAAAATCATTTTGCAAAAATACTAAATAAAGATGTATTTGAACTATTCCATGTGAAGTTCGCATGAGCAAGAAAAGATTCACTTTTATCAATGAATGAAAGATTTCACCAAAAACAAACCCCAAAACATTGTGATTGCAAGGTGAAACATTTTAAGAATTCCCAAGCCTTCTTTCAAAGAGGTATACAGATGAACCAAGACACACTACTGTCCAGCATATAGTACTGATTTAAAGGCCTATATATCTCCTTGAGGTTTGGAACGCTCTTCTTCAATTTAGAACTTTGATATTGAATGGACAGCACAGAGAGTTGTAAGACTGCCAAAATAGGTCACTACAACTGAAGGAACTTTGCCTTGTATGGTGAACCCCCTCTGTTTGAAATCTGAATGTCTCAGGATTAGCCATAAACTAGAGCAGAGGCATCAATGAATTGAAATTAGTGACAAAATGTAATAATTATACACTGCGGTGATTGATGGATAGGATTTAGAAGTCCTAAGTGACCCTACTTCTGAATCCTGGCTTTTCTACTTATTCAGTGTACGACCCACATACACTGCTGCTGCTGCTAAGTCACTTCAGTCGTGTCCGACTCTGTGCGACCCCATAGATGGCAGCCCACCAGGCTTCCCTGTCCCTGGGATTCTCCATGCAAGAACACTGGAGTGGGTTGCCATTTCCTTCTCCAATGCATGAAAGTGAAAAGTGAAAGTGAAGTCGCTCTGTCATGCCCAACTCTTAGCAACCCCATGGACTGCAGCCTTCCAGGCTCCTCCGTCCATGGGATTTTCCAGGCAAGAGTACTGGAGTAGGGTGCCATTGCCTTCCCCGCCACATACACTAAATACTTTCAACTATCTGGGCCTTAAATTCAACACTTGTAAAACAGGGATAGTAACAGAAAGGCTTAAATAATACATGCAAAGCACTCAGTACAATACCTGGCACAAAGGAAGTGTTAAATGAATGCTGGATATTCGTGCTATTATTTCTGTAAATTGAGTTGAGACCTGGTAAAGTACTTCCAAAGTCCATCTCACAGAGCAGTAAGGGGTTTTGTCACGGGCAACCTAAGATTTAACACCTTTTAATTTCTGCAGTGGGTTGTATCATCCAGTAGCCCTTGAACTATGCCTAGTCAGAACTGAGATGTACTGTTAGCAAAAGATGTCTATCAGGTTTCTTCAAATGTGAAGAAAATGAGAGAATGTACAAAATCTTGATTTTTAAACATTTGATTGTGTGCTGATATGATACTATTTTAGATATACTGGGTTAAATAAAACTCTAGCATTAATTTCACATATTTCTCTTTATTTAAAAAAAGTGGCTCCCATTAAATGTGCAAACCTTGCTGCCCATAACCTGGACTAGCAGCACCCGAGAGCTTGTCAGAAATGGAGATTCTCAGGGCCCGCCCACACCCACAGCATCATAGTCTGCACTTCAAAACGGTTCTGAGGTGATTTTCACGCGTTGCTCCAGAGTATTCCTCCGTTTAGCTTAAATCTGGAGGGCAAATCTGGACCTAGAGTTACATAAAACCGAATGCCCCTGCTTTACGTAATTGTTCAACGGGGGAAAAAAAAGTGACGGAGGAGAAAGCAGTAGTTAGAAGTAGTAAGCCAGAAAGAAAAAGAAACTCAAAAGTATAGAAACAAAAAGACGCGGGAGTGGGTAAAATCCAAACTGGGAGTCTCGGTGGAAGGGAACTTCGAGACTTTTGCTTCCATGAAAGTGGAGGAAGATGCAAACTGAAATAACATCCACCATCAAAACCAGTAAAAACCAGGAAATCGTCAGGCAAATCAAGTATCTCCCTCCCCTCAGCGGCCTCAGCTAAGCCAGCTAGGCCTGAGCCCGAGAGGTGTTAAGAAGGTTGGGGTGCAACGGAAACCACCCTGCGCCCCAGGGCTGGACGGTCCCGCGGGGCGTCTCCCGAGCTTCCGCCCAAAGGCCGGTTTCCCAAGACACGTAGCGCGTCTCCCGGTGCTCACCTGGCTCGGAGCGGCACTAACGGCCTGCAGCTTCACCTCCGCCACCTTCTCGCCCCTCAGCAGAGGGCCCACCCCCTAAGCGCCAGAGGCTGTTCCCATTGGCCAGGCCGCTCGTCAGTCTCGGACTCTAGAGACCGCCATAGCAACCGAACGCGGAACTACGTCTCCCGGCATGCTCTAAGGCGACGCGCCTGGGGCTACCAATTAATGCGAGAAGACCGCCATAGCAACCGAACGCGGAACTACATCTCCCGGCATGCTCTAAGGCGACGCGCCTGGGGCTACCAATTAATGCGAGAAGACCGCCATAGCAACCGAACGCGGAACTACATCTCCCGGCATGCTCCAAGGCGACGCACCTGGGGCTACCAATCAATGCGCGAAGTCCTAGAGGCCGAGGGGTTCAGCTTTATGTAAATATGTTCAAGACCACACCCTTCCTCATTCCAACCGTATCCCCATCTCCTTCCTGGGACTGTGCCCCGCCCTCCCTGTGCCTCCACATTGTTCTCTCCTATGACACCTGCCGTTAGTTAGTTGAAGGTGTCCTAACTTGTGCCTCGCCTCGCACAGCAACAGCCTAATGGCACCGAGACCATGGAACAAAACGTCCCGAAGCCCCACACCAGACGCCTCTAGGCACGTCGGGAAACCCTACGCCAGACGCCCGCTTCGGGAAAGGGGGCGGGGCGGCGGGGGGGGGGGTTGGGGCGACTAGGTCCCGCCCCCTCTGAGCTTGCTGATTTGTCGATCCGGCTATCACTCCCTCCTCTTCTAGGTTTTTTTTTTTTTCAGTTGCGTTTCCCCCGTGGTGGGCGGGGCTAGATGAGGGGGCGGGAGGAGGTGTGAGTCCTTTCTTCCGATTGGTTGTTTTTTCATTGTCCCCACCTACCCACCGTGGGCGGAGACGGAGGGGAGGAGAGGGCGCGGGGGAGGCAGGTCCCGGGGGAGATGAGGAGATAGGCGGGAGCGAGGGACTGAGGGAGGGGAGCGAAGGGAGGCCAAGAGCTGAGGTGGAGACGGGAGGGCGCGCAGCTTGGTTGCTCGGTAGTACGGCGGCTCGCGAGGGAGAATCCCGGGCGGACTCAGGGACGCCCCGAGAGGCGGGCGGGGATGGTGTGCGGGGCTGCGGCTCCTGCGTCCCCTTCCCGCGGCGACTGAGCTGCACTGATTTTTTTTTGTCCCCCTGAGGCGGCAGCGTGGACCCGCCTGGAGATGAGGTGAGGAGAGGGCTGGACCGCCTCGGCCTGCTTTGCACCGGGCAGGCGGCCGGGGCGAGGGTGGGCGCGATGGCCGCCCGGGACGCCCGTCCACCCCCCTCTCCCCGACCCCGGGGCCGGTGTGCGAGTCCCTCCCGGCGCCCTTCACCCTGAGTCGCGCACCCAGGAGGCGCCCCTGTGCCTCGTCCTTCCCATCCTCCCTGGCCGCCGGGGGTGGCTGGGTGGGTGGTGGTGGTGGCGGCCGGCTGGCACGCGCCGGGAGGCCGGGGCTCCGCGGCGGACAGAGGCTGGGGGGTGGGCGGCGGCCGCGGGACGGGCTTCGGGGGGTTGAATGGGCATCGGTCGCCGTGGCCGGCCGAGCTGGGGGGAGGTCCCGTCCTTTCTCCAGGGGCACGCGGGGCGGTGGGGTCCCTTGCAGGGCTGACCTCGCTGCCCGCGGTCGCCCGAGTGGGGCGGGCCGGCCGAGCCTCGCCTCCCCGCCAGGCTGCCGGGGATCCGGAATGCCCGGCCTCTCCTCCCCGGCTCATCCCTTCTTCTGTCTCCTCCGCCCGCAAAAAAAAAAAAAAAAAAAGAAAGAAAAAAACTACCCTGTCAGTGAAGGGCAGTCAATGCCATTTTGGCCCCGCGTCCTCCTGCTGGTACTGACTTGACTCCGGTGGTATTTCACAGAAAGCGGCTCATCCTTTCAAGGGGGGAGCGCGTCCCCGGTGTCGGCCGCTTCCCTTTCCCCTTCTTTACGCACTGACACGGTTTTAGTGTGGACCGAAGCCACAGTTACCAGGCTCTGTCTGGCTTGACCGAGGAAAATGCAATCAGAATCCCCAGGAAAAGGTAACCGACGAGGAATGGAGTTGCGCCTTTCCCTCTTACTTCTTGTTTACCTTTTGGATTAGGAAGCACCTTCGTAGATTACATTTCCTATGGGCATCTTTTGTTGTGATTCAGACTAAAGGCTTTGCTTTTGAAAAAAACCATTAGGGGCGTCTGTGTTGAGTTGACGCTTCTGGAGATTTTTTGATAGCCTCTGAATATGAAAGTTTCCTTTAGAACTTTGCCATCCTCGGTGCTATTCTGGAGGCAGCACCAGCCTGAAAATTTAAATAGATGCGACTCCGAATAGTTGCGTTTCTTTGTGCTTAATCTGCTGGCATCCTGCTCTTAATGTTTACGTGGTCGGGACGTCCAAATAATAAAAACAAGCGCAATAAAAAGTATAGATAATAATAAGAAGTACCGTGCCAAAAATGCATCTGGAAAATCTCAATTCTGTCATCGGGGAGGCAGTTTTTACTAATCCCTTTGAAAGGATGAAGACCAGGCTCAGAGTTTATGTAGTGGACAGGATCTGAGGGTAGGAAATGGGACCATGGAGCCAGCAGCCCGGCTGGTTTATGTAGTGCTACTCTTACTGTCTGAAATAGGAATATATTTGTTGGGATACCTTTATTTTTAATATGACTTAAGGTGCAGAAGCTTTAGTACCCCTCCTAAAGTTATGATTTCTACTTATTATGGAGAACAAAATACTCTGTTTTGTTTCTAAATTTTTAATAGTTCACCTGAAACATTTATGTTATTTTTATGATTGTTTGCTTATAACAAAAGAAGAAAAACATTTTTCAATATTGAGTTCTTTCTGTAGGACAGTTGTAAAGAACTCAAAAACTTTAGGTAATCCAAATTCAGAAATGAAGGACACTAATTTAGTGATGGTCCAAAAGCTATTTAAGACTTCTATAAGTAGCTCCAGTAGGGTGAATTTCTGATAGAATTGTTTTTGAAGGCTATTTCTTTATTTAAGAATGTATCTATTGAAATTTTTGAGGCACATGGTACCTTCACAAAAGTCTGTTATTATTCTGCCTGAGTAAGAGAGGAAATGAACACATTTTTGATGTACTTTGGAACTCTGTGGATTGTTCAGATACTAAGCATTGTGAAATAGGGCATAAAATGAGTGGTAGCAAGTTAGTTCCCTGAAATGTTTGTCTCTCTTAGCTTTTTTTTTTTTGCAATTGACTAGCAATTTCCTTTTTCTTAATGCTTATCCCTCTATTATCGGAAATAAAACTCTGCTTAAATTCATGTTTTCTCCAAATAACTAGATTGAGGCAAACTCAAATCTCCATAAAGGGGGTTAAGGAGGAGGTGCCATTAAATCCCTCTACTCTTACTCAGCTTTAATGTGGATTTGTGAATTATAGGGAATTAATTACAGGTCGGTTGGGTTTATATTACTCAGTTCACATTCCACTGCCGTAGGGCTCTTCTCTTGTGAATGATCTTTCTCTTCTGAATAGTTCCACTTACTGGCAGGTTTCTCAACGTCTAGACCTCAGATCACTTACATCAACATAACCTGAAGTTCTTGGTAAAAATACAGACTCCTGGAATCTGATTTCCAACAAGTTCTGCAGGAAGTTTTCTTACACAGTAGCATTGGAGAACCACTGGCATTGTGGTTGCTTCTCACTGAGTGGCCCCAGACCATGTCCTGAAGAGGATGGCATGTTTTTAAAGTGACAGAATAACTTTCATACCTTGGACATCTAATAAAACACCATGACCTTCAGATATGTAAGGCACCTGTAATAATACATCTCAGAAGGGCAGAGATCACTGTACCTCCTAGAGTAGTGCCTGGAGGAACTCTATGAAATATTTGGGTGAATTACGTCACAGTGAGGCCACACCTTTAAACTTTTACTTGTAAAGTTCATCTTATCATTTCATAGTCACTTTATAAACTGGTCATAAGTACCACACCCCAGTCATTTCTGTAAGTTTGGTTGGCTCTGAAAGGAGAGAACCTTTCCCAAGCATAACTCAAGATGATAAGCTGAAAAGAAGGCTCCTAGCAAAATGTTTGCTTAGACTCAAAATGTAAATTTAAGTCACAGCATAATGGTAAATTATTTGGTATCAGTACATCAAAATGCCATTTTATAGCCTATGATAAGTCCAACATAATGCAATAAAAAATTGTTTTTTCCCAAAATAAAGAAAATTAGTAATTTTCCAATTTTATTTTTCATACTCCTAATATATGACCTTCACTCCTTTCTGTCAGAGCCCAGCATAGGCCCCATAAATAACAGCTTCTGCTGTGTAGTTGAGGGTATGGATAGTTAAGAGTGCAACCTCTAGAGGATATTGGGTTTGACCATACATAGTCTGACTTTACCAGCTCAGCTGGTAAAGAATCTGTGTGCAATGCAGGAGACTCCAGTTGGGTTCCTGGGTGAGGAAGATCCCACTCCAATGTTCTTGGGCTTCCCTGGTGGCTCAGATGGTAAAGAATCTGACTGCAATTCAGGAGACCTGGGTTTGATCCGTGGGTCGGGAAGATCCCCTGGAGGAGGGCATGGCAACCCACTCCAGTCTTCTTGCCTAGAGAATCCCCATGGACAGAGGAGCCTGGAGGGCGACAGTCCATGGGGTTGTGAAGAGTCAAACATGACTGAGCGGCCAAGCACCACACAGCACGGTCTGTGACTTTGATCTAGTCACCTAACCTCAGTCGGAGAAGGCAATGGCACCCCACTCCAGTACTCTTGCCTGGAAAATCCCATGGATGGAGGAGCCTGGTAGGCTGCAGTCCATGGGGTCGCTAAGAGTCGGATACGACTGAGCAACTTCCCTTTCACTTTTCACTTTCATGCATCGGAGAAGGAAATGGCAGCCCGCTCCAGTGTTCTTGCCTGGAGAATCCCAGGGACGGGGGAGCCTGGTGGGCTGCCGTCTATGGGGTCGCACAGAGTCGGACACGACTGAAGCGACTTAGCAGCAGTAGCAGCAACCTCTCAGTGCCTCAGTTTTCTCAGCTGAAAATGGGAATTGTTGTAGTAAAATGTAATACTTCTAGGACTTCCGTGGTGGTCCAGTGGTTAAGAATCTACCTGTCAGTGTAGTGGACATGAGTTCGATCCCTGGTCTGGGAAGATTCCACATGCCGCGCATGGCACAGCTAAGCCCAGTGTGACGCAGCGGCTACCCCACATGCCCTAGAGCCTGTGCTCCGAAAGAAGAGAAGCCTGGCAAAATGAGAAGCCCAGGCACCACAACTCTAGTTGTGCAGTGCTGTGCTGTGCTTTAACCCTAACCCTTTACCATCGAAGCCACCAGGGACGCCCTGGTTGCGCCCCCTGACACAACTAAAGAAAGCAGCATGGAAGACCCAGCACGGCCAAAATTTTAAAAATTAAATTCAAATACAATAGTTTAAAAAATTTAATACTTCTAAGTTCTCACTTAAGTTCTTGAGACACATTCATTTAATATATGTTAGTTATGATGATAAAATATTGAGATATATAAAAATGTATGAAACTCTAGTCTGTTCAGTTTTTGTACTAATGTACTTTATTGTAGTAAGTAGAATCCATTGCTTAAAAAGAAGTCTCTTGCTAATTTCCTGGCACTGAATATGTGTAATTTTAAAATTACAGTAATAACTAAACATTAACTAATAAAACATCAGGTTCTATGCAGATTTTTTTCTAAATAAAGATAAGCCTGTCATCCCTCTCAGCTTAATAGTACTATTTCAGAAAGAATCTGTTAATCAGTTAGATGATCCCTTGTATTTTAAAATTGCATGTTTGTGGTAGAACAATTGAAATACAGGAAAGTAAAGAGTAAAAAACCATAAAATACTTAGAGGTCCACTACCTGAATACATTTCTATCCAAACTGTTTTTTCTCTATGCTGTTTGTCAGTATATATAACTTAGGGTAGCAAATATGGGATCCTGGTATACATTTGGTTGTTTCCTAACCTGTGCTTCTTAGCATCTCATTATGAATCTTTTCTTCTCTATGTAGTCAGTTGTAATGTTGACTGAATAATATTCCATTTTGCAGATCTATGATTTATTTATTTATTTGGCTGTGTCGGGTCTTCCTTGTTAATACAGCCTCCGTTGCCCAAGGCATGTGGGATCTTGGTTCCCTGACCAGGGATTGAACCCATATCCTCTGAATTGGAAGGTGGATTTTCTACCTCTGGACCACCAGGGAAAGTCCCCAGCCGATTTGTTTTTATTAAACATTATTTTTCTCCCACTGCTATTATCATTATCTCTGCAATAACTGTCCTCTATGCATCTCTATATATCTTTGAGATTTTTTTTTCCTTTAGGATAAATTTCTAGAGGTGTGATTGTAAGATCAAAGTACATATTATGGTTTAAGGGTTTTTGATACATCCTTTCAGTTAGTCATTTAGAAAGGTTGTAGCAGTCTACACTCAGCATGTTGTATAAGAGTGCCATGTCCCTCCCCCTTCCTTTTTTTTGAGGACTGACTTAATAAGTGACCAACCTAGGGAATTGTTTTATCTTTAGAAAGAAGAATGGGTTGTTATTGTGACCATGTCGGTGATGTGATCTGGAAGCTGGATATTCATACACCTGTAAGAATAACACCTAACGCTTATCAAGTCCGTTTACAGCATTTTATAAGCATAAACTCACTTAATATTTACAAATTCTCGTTTTTTAGATGAATGTGACTTGAAAACCAAAATACCCTCTGTTAAGTCACAGGAGCCAGCAAGTGACTGCAGAATGGTTACTCTAGAGCCCAAACTCCACAGCGCTGGACTGCCTCTTGTCTGCAAATGTTGTACGGGTGTTGGGGGACTTTTTGCATTCCTGATTTCTGTTTGAGACTAACCTAGCAGTTTCCTGGCATGTATTCATTTATAAAGTAGCTGGCACACGGATTCAAAGCCCTCTCAGTAAGGGGTTAGTCTCAAAACTTAGCTCACAAATAAGCCTCCTATCCTGTCTAGCATTCACCTCTGAAAGCAGTATGCTACCCTTTATTCTGTAGTAGTTTTCCTAACACCCCCCATATGAAAAACAGGATCAGAGTCACAGAGGAGACTAGCACAGTTGGAAAAGGCAGTTTACTTGATGTGGACCTGCCTTGGAAACACAAGACAAGTGGGCTTAGGGACAGAAGTGAGCTTAGGGACGCAGCCGGGAGCCTGTACAAACATTTCCACATCAGCCTTGTTGGAGAATTGAAGTGTCTGGTGGAAGTTCAGTTCAGGAATGCAAGGCCTTACTGTAGAGATGTCACCCATCCACTGGGAGATTGTTGTTTTTTTTTAAACCCTTCTAAAGTGTGATGGTAGAAGATCATTGATGTTTTCTTGCTAATGACTAGGCTGCTAACACGGAGAAGGCAATGGCACCCCACTCCAGTACTCTTGCCTGGAAAACCCCATGGATGGAGGAGCCTGATAGGCTGTAGTCCCTGGGATCGCTAGGAGTGAGCGACTTCACTTTTCACTTTCATGCATTGGAGAAGGAAATGGCAACCCACTCCAGTGTTCTTGCCTGGAGAATCCCAGGGACAGGGGAGCCTGGTGGGCTGCTTGTCTATGGGGTCGCACAGAGTCGGACACGACTGAAGCGACATAGCAGCAGCAGGCTGCTAACAAAGTGAATTTCCACTAAGTTAATCTGTTTGATACTTTGGCCACCTGACGTGAAGAACTGACTCACTGGAAAAGACCCTGATGCTGGGAAAGATTGAAGGCGGGAGGAGAAGAGGACAACAGAGGATGAGATGGTTGGATGGCATCACAGGTTCAATGGACATGAGTTTGAGTAAACTCCGGGAGTGGGTGATGGACAGGGAAACCTGGTTTGCTGCAGTCCATGGGGTCGCAAAGAGTCTGACACGACTAAGCGACTGAACTGAATCTGTTTGAATTCGCCATCGCTCTCTTCACCTTTTTTTCTAGTAGGATTAATGATTGGCAGCTTACCTTGCCAGCTTATCTCCCAGAGAGAGGGTTGGTGAAATCATTTTGGCTTCAGCTCTCTGGCCCGAGTTTGTGCTATTGAGCGAGGCAGGACCACCCCAGTTCAGTGGTAAGCTGGTTACCAAAACCCTTCGCAGTGCTGTGTGGGCCAGGGCTCCACCCGGCCGGGTGGGAGTGGTCCTGAGGCCCCTTCAGTCCTCATCCAGTGGTGGAGCCAGGAGCTGAACCGAGGGATGTGATAGTTTCAGACTCACCTGAATTTGAATGTGAAAATTACAAGGTCACAGCAGTTGGTCAGAATTTTTTTTTTTTTATTCTTGGTTAAAATTAAACATCCTCTCCTTCATGCAGGAGGGCCAGTTTTGGCTTCTCTGTGGCTTGGGGAGCATTTTGACTGGTTTCTCTCTCAGAGATGGTTGTGTTCATCCCTGCACTGTGCCTACAAGTCCCTCTGGTGACTGGTGTATACAACTGCAGGAAATGGGCAAAGACAACTGGCTTTTCTGCTATGTTTTCACCGGCCTGGTTAAGGAGAACACTGGATCTTATGATAAAAGGTAGGGGACAAGATGCCATTGGAGCCATTTATTGTGCTTGTGTAGAGGCCTGCTCACCTCTCTCTGAGGCAGATTTTCTGACCTGCTTTATTCTAACAAGGGTGAAAGTAAAAGCATTAATTGCTCAGTTGTGCCTGACTTTTTGCGATCCCATGGACTGCAGCCCGCCAGGCTCCTCTGTCCATGGGATTCTCCAGGCAAGAATATTGGAGTAGGTTGCGAGTCCCGCTCCAGGGGATCTTCCTGACCCAGAGATTGAACCCACATCTCCCGCATTGCAGGCACATTCTTTACCACTGAGCCACCAGGGAAACCCTGTAACAAGGGTAATGTATTATAAGCCATTGAATAAACACACACATGTACCCATTCCTGTGCATTATCTATAACAAGAGTATTTGTTGTGCATCCACTGTTTTATAAAAATCAATTCATTTCTCCTGTAAAGATAATAGATTTTAGAAGCAAGTAGCCTTTCAGTTTCTGGAATCATTTGAAAGTCAACTGCTCCATTCTTACAGAATTGGAGTATCCCATTTTGATCACTGACATATAAAAGCTGTAAAGCTAGTAAAAAGTTGACCAAACAATTAGTGGTATATTCCTGGTATGTATACCAGGCTTCAGTGATTAAAATTCCCTCCTCCTCTCTTCTTCACTTACAAAAAAGTATTGTTAAACAAAGCCAGTCAATAACAATAAGTGTGTTATAGGTAGTACTGCTTATTTTCAGATACCTTGAGATACAGTTAATAAAATTGCTGTTTGGATATTCTGAAGAATCCTCCCGTCAGCGCAGGATACACGTGTTCGGTCTCTGATCTGGGAAGACCCACCGGCCATGGAGCACCGGAGCCTGTGTGCAACAGTTCTGTGCCTGTGCTGCAGCCGCGGCCGCTGAGGCCTCCACGTGCTGGAGCCTGTGCTCTGCAGCAGGAGGGCAGCCCCTGCTCTTTGCAGCTACAGAAGGGCCCTCTCAGCCACGAAGACCAAGCATGGCTGAAAATAGATACATAAATCAAATTATGAACAAATGTAAGCGGTCTCAAAACAGAAAAAAAGAAATGAAAAAAAAAAGATGATCAGAGGAACTGAGGAGGAGAACTTGGTAGGGCGGTTGAGTAGGGGTGGGTTCCACGAGAGAGGAAGGCTTGGCCTCACAACCGGGAGCAGGGTCCAGGGCATGGTGGACACTCAGCAGCCATGTGCTGGCCCCAGGGCAGGTGAGCCCTGGGACAAAGCAGACAGGCTCTGGCTTGGATTTTCCTCAGAGTCAGAGGAGGCAGGATGCTGATGTCAGTTTTAAGCAGGGGAGACCCTTTTGTTTGACTAGATCCCTCTGGATGTTATGTGGGAGTGGCCTGGACGAAACTGAGAGGGAGATGTTGAACTAACAGACCCCCCCACCCCACCCCTTGCTGTCGGTTACCTGAAAGTTGTACTTTTTCTTCACCGTGAAGGTAGTGTGATTTACTCTTTGATGGGGTGAGATGAATGGCGATTTGTATAAACTTTTTGAAGTTCTCTGAGGACGAGAACCCCGTAAAATCACTATTCTTATGGATCGATTAACATCGTGTAAAATAAAGATCGGGAATTTAACTTTTTAACCATTAACTTAATTGAGGTTATGGCTGCAGATTTCTGGTAGGAGAGATTTTTCTGCTTGCATTTTTTGGTGAAAGAAACTTAATGTATGGAAATGAATCCTTAGAATAGGGTTTTTTGATGAATTGAGTGTCTATAGAAGCTATGCACTTGAAGGGAGATCCAGTTTGTTAAGTGCTAATATTGTCTGTCCAATCTGGTGTTTTAATTAGTATCAAAGGAAGGGAAATACTGCGGTAATTGTAACCTTATGTTACTCCCTTAGTTCAATTAGTTTTAAACCATAGTCATTATCTGTTATCTTTAGTTGTTGTGATCTCATTACAACAACTGAAGTGATGAAGTGATATTGCAGTTGTGATTTGGGAGATTAAAAAAATAACACGTTTTTTCTTATTACCAAAACGATACATGTTTATTGAAGACAGCTTTGGAAAATACAGGTAAGGGTGTAAAAAAGCATACTCCAAATCTCCCTGACCAGAAATGATGCCTGTCCATACGCTGGGAAGGGTCAGCTTTGCTCAGATCGCCTAGAAGCATAGGTGCATTTGGTCTGGGTGACTCGCAGGCCTGTTTGGGACTCTGGGACCTGGAGATGGGACAGCGCAGAGTCGGTCAGCCCACACATTCCCGGCCCGTTGTGTCTTGGTGCTTCCACGCCTTCTAGGTCTTTAAGAGAAGTTGAAAATTTAGAAATACAGATTTAATGTGAAATCTCCCAATTTTTATGTGAGACACAACTACTAATAACCCACTGGGATTCAGGCAGAGCAGACCTGACGGCTGCATTCAGTCTTTGTTGCCTTGCCAGCTTATAACCTCAGCTACGTATAGTTGTGTAGCCTGTTTCTCTCTCAGTATCAGTTCACTTCAGTCGTTCAGTTCTGTCCCACTCTTTGCGACCCCACGGACTGCAGCACGCCAGGCCTCCCTGTCCATCACCAACTCCTGGAGCTCGCTCAAACTCATGTCCATTGAGTCGGTGATGCCATCCAACCATCTCATCCTCTGCCATCCCCTTCTCCTCCCACCTTCAGTCTTTCCCTGCATCAGTGTCTTTTCAGATGAGTCAGTTCTTTGCATCGGGTGGCCAAAGTATTGGAGTTTCAGCTTCAACATCAGTCCTTCCAGTGAATATTCAGGACTGATTTCCTTTAGGATGGACTGGTTGGATCTCCTTGCAGTCCAAGGGACTCTCATGAATCTTCTCCAACACCACAGTTCAAAAGCTCAGTTCTTCAGCACTCAGCCTTCTTTATAGCCCAACTCTTACATCCATACATGACTGCTGGAAAAACCATAGCTTTGACTAGATGGACCTTTGTTGACAAAGTAATGTCTCTGCTTTTTAACATGCTGTCTAGGTTGGTCATAGCTTTTCTTCCAAGGAGTAAGCGTCTTTTAATTTCATGGCTGCAGTCACCATCTGTAGTGATTTTGGAGCCCAAGAAAATAAAGTCTGTCACTATTTCCCTTGTTTCCCCATCTATTTGCCATGAAGTGATGGGACTGGATGCCATGCTCTTCGTTTTTTGAATGTTAAGTTTTAAGCCCACTTTTTCACTCTCCTCTTTCACTTTCATCAAGAGGCTCTTTAGTTACTCTTTGCTTTCTGCCATAAGTGTGGTGTCATCTGCATATCTGAGGTTATTGATATTTCTCCCAGCAATCTCTATTCCAACTCTCTCAGTATATTGGAGTATACTCCCAAGCCTTAAGGGTATGCTGCCTTGGCAGTGTGTACTGATCTCCTGTTTCCTTACTAGCATTGGGTAAAGCCTTCTCAAAAAAAAAGAAAATCCTAGCCAGTTTTGTTTGTTTTAATTTGCATTCTTTTTGGTACAGTTACTGAGTTGCTGGGCTTCCCTGCGGCTTCCAGTGGCTCAGTGGTAAAGAATCTGCCCACAATGCAGGAGACTCAAGTTCAGTCCCTGGGTCAGGAAGCTCCCCTGCAGGAGGAAATGGCCACACACTTCAGTATTCTTGCCTGGGAAATCCTATGGACAGAGGAAGCCTGGTGGGCTACAGTACATGGGGTCGCAGAGTCAGACATGACTTAGCGACTGCAAAGCAAAAATGAGTTGAACACTGATTAAATGTTTATTGACCTTACTCAGATTTACTTGGTAACTCACCACCTTGCTAGAACTCTTGAGTTCCAGTAGTATTTTGGTCATTTATTTAGTGTGTCTCAACTTTTGTTATATTATATAATATTTGCACCCCATTAGTCCTAGTAAATAGTACTCATGGCAGGTGTCATCCCCCGAACCTGAGGGCCTTGGTACCTGGAGCACATCTGTAACCCGTGTTAAAGAGCTACGGTTGAGAAGCTCTGGGTTTGGTCAGTGGGACTGTTTGAGCACGTGCTCTGTATCTGGCAGTGCTGTGGCTGTCCAGCCTTGAACCATGACAGCGGTCTCAGCTCTCTAAGACCTCATGATTTTTTTTTTTAATTTCTCTTGCGTTTATCATATTGACTGTCATATTTATAAAAGATAATTCTTATTTCCAGAATTTATAATTTTTTGGCTTTTATTTCTTGTTGACATGAACCTTCTCCCGCCGCCCCCCCCCCCCAAAAAAAAACAAACCAGTGGTGGATGCTAGTCAGCCTCTAATTTCTTAAATTCCATTAATTCTCTTGAGTTCTATTAAACTCTGCTACAAAAAGTCACAAGTGGACTTTGGTGAGCAGTTCCTTTCCTGTGATGATGAAAAAACCAGGGTACAGTGCTAGGACTGTGTAATGGGAACTTCTGGAGTGTCTAACTCGACATAGATCCCTTAACTGTCCTCAAATCTAGACATCCACTCCCCTGCATACTTCTTCCTCCCCACAGAATACACAGAGGATTTAATCAGGTTTAGTTCGGTCCTGACCCAAGCTAGTCCAATCAGTGTCCTTTTCTTGGAAATTGACTTTGGGCCCAAGTGAGGGTTCGACCTCACTGCATTCACAGGGCCCAGCGTAAAAACTTGGGAGTTCTAGGCTGTTGTGTTCTGCTGTTGTGTCTGGGGACAGAGAAAGGTAATTTATGGATGGAGAGATTAAATTAAGTATATAGAAGCAGGAAGAGAGAATACCACCTGAGATTACTTTAAACCTCCTCCTCCAGTCCTTTCTGGGGCTGGGTGTTTTCATGTTCTGTGAAGTTCTGTGAAGTCCTGTATTCTTAAGATTAACAGCTCTCCCCCCACCCCACCTGCTATATACCTTTTAGCTGAAGCCAGCTGAGGTTGGGTTGTTTAAACCTTCTCTTCATTTTCAGCCCTGTATTCTTTCTATAATCCTACCTTATCTCTTGTATTTCTTGACTATCATCTGAGGACGTTGTGAATTTATTATTATTTTCTCCATATAACAGCAACATCAAAAATTAAGGATATACTAGTATATGTAACAGGGAAGGCGATGGCACCCCACTCCAGTGCTCTTGCCTGGAAAATCCCATGGACGGAGGAGCCTGGTGGGTTGCAGACCATTGGGTTGCGAAGAGTCGGACATGACTGAGCAACTTCCCTTTCACTTTTCACTTTCATGCATTGGAGAAGAAAATGGCAACCCACTCCAATGTTCTTGCCTGGAGAATCCCAGGGACGGGGGAGCCTGGTGGGTTGCCATCTGTGGGGTGGCGTAGAGTCGGACATGACTGAAGCGACTTAGCAGTAGTATATATAAAATAGATAATCAACAAGGACCTACTGTATAGCACAGGGAACTCTACTCAGTATTCTGGAATAACCTATATGGGAAAATAATCTGAAGAAGATTGAGTATATGTTTATGTATAACCGAATCACTTTACTGTACACTTGACACTTAGCACAGTATTGTAAATCAGCTATATTCCAATATAAAATAAAAATTAAATTAAAAAATTAAGGATAGCAAGAGAAGCAGAAGTGCACAAATTTAAGCTAATTCACACAATTACGATTTTATTAGAAAGTCCATTTTGCACATGTGGTGACCTTTCTTAAGTCAGTTCAGATCTCTTGTGAAGAAAAACAAAAAGGAAGAGATTTTGAATTTATTTCAAAATGTCCTAGAATTTTGGTGGAGTAATTTCCCTTCATATACATATAACATTTTGACCTCATGAAAGAAATGATACTGCATCTGTTTAAGCATGTACTCTTCCAGAAACTGAAAGAAGACTCTTAACTTTACTATCTAAATATCAAGAAATTGAATCACAGTGTAATTTACCTGGTGGGTGGTAGTATTAGTCCCTCAGTTGTGTCTGATTCTTTGCGATCCCATGGACTGTAGCCTGCCAGGCTCCTTTGTCCATGGCATTCTCCAGGCAACAAACTGGAGTGGGTAGCCATTCCCTTCTCCCTTCTCTTCCTGATCCAGCGATTGAACCCAGGTCTCCTGCATTGCAGGCGGACTCTTAATGTCTGAGCTACCACTTCCCTGGTGGCTCAGATCGTAAAGAATTTACCTGGGGCTAGGCTTATTGTCAAATTAGCTTTTTGTTTCAGTCGTGTCGTAAGTACTCAGTGCTAAATTTAAGTAGTCTGCTATAATGAAGAAGTTGGATGGGGATGGGGGAAAAAAAGGAATGATAGAGACTTCCCTGGTGTTCCAGTGGCCTAAGACTCCACGTTCCCAACACAGAGGTTCTGGGTTTGATCCCTTGTCAGGGAACTAGAACCCACATGCCGCAGCTAAGACCCAGTACAGCCAAATAAATAAGTAAAATATATATAAGAAAGAATGGTAGGAAGAGTAAGAAAGAATTGTAGTAGAAGAAAGAAAACTCAGTGCTGTAATTCTCCTTATTCATAATTGTATTGTCTGAATTTTTTCATTTGCAAGTGGAAGAAGCCCAAACTGCCTTCAGTAAAAAAGGGAAATGTATTGACCCCCTGATGCTGGGACCAATGGAGGGCCGGAAGAGGAGAAGGGGACGACAGGGAATGAGATGATTAGATGGCCTCATCGACTCAATGGACATGAGTTTGAGCAAACTCCAGGAAATACTGAAGGACAGGGAAGCCTGGCAAGCTGCAGTCCATGGGGTTGCAGAGAATCGGACACAACTTAGCGACTGAACAACAACTATTACTGAGTTACATATCTGTCTGTTAGGTCCAAGGGTTCTGATTGTCCTGGCATGATCCCATGCCTCAACCAGTCACCATGGCCAAGGGAATGCAAGACACTCATTGGCTGTCCTGGGTTTTGGGTCCACCTTTTGTACCAGTTGTAAAGTAAAGTAGCTAGTAAAGTCAGTAGCTAGACCCCTGGAATTAGCAGGAGAGAAAGTGGATCAACTACAAGAAGAAAGAACGCTGGGCAGGCTAAATGCATACCCAACACACTCATCATATGCAGCGATCAGACAGAAAGGGGCTGATGGTGACTTTCTTTTTTTTCCCTTTTGAATGGTGTGCTGCTAAGTTACTTCAGTCTTGTCTGACTCTTTGTAACACTATAGACTGTAGCCCACCAGGCACCTCTGTTTACGGGATTCTCTAGACAAGAATACCGGAGTGGGTTGCCAGGCTCTCCTCCAGGGGAACTTCCCCCTTGAATGATAGTCTTTAGTAAAACTATAATACAAAAACATCAAAGCAACCCAATGTGTGCATGAACTTTCTTCTCAATAAAGTTTACTTTTTAAATTTAAATGCTCACTCTGCTGCCCAAGAATTTGTATTGTTCATTCATTTTAAAATGAAATATATTTTACTACTGTCCTGTGATTGCTCTAGGTAGAATGAAGTTTGTGCTGCTTATCTATAATATAGCTAGATCACTTCTGGTTTAGAACCGTGGGCATTACTTTATCAGTTTGACTACTACTATAATGACAGATTTTTTTTCATGCCCGAAGGTAGGTTACATTCTCTTGGCTCGTATCTGGAGGCATTCTAACTTATGATTTGTCTGGAACTGCCGGGGAAACATGTATACTAGGAAAAAGCTGGAGCTGGAAAGGGATGTTATTTCTTTCTTTTTTAGGAATGAACCCTTTTATTATTTTTTTGTTCTTTTCTTTAAATATAATTTTATTTATTTTAATTGGAGGCTAATTACTTTACAATATTGTATTGGTTTTGCCATACATCAACATGAATCAGCCACGGGTGTACATGTGTTCCCCATCCTGAACCCCCCTCCCACCTCCCTCCCCATACCATCCCTCTGGGTCATCCCTGTGCACCAGCCCTGAGCATCCTGTATCATGCATCGAACCTGGACTGGCAATTCGTTTCACATATGATATTATACATGTTTCAGTGCCATTCTCCCAAATCATCCCACCCTTGCCCTCTCCCACAGAGTCCATAAGACTGTTCCATACATCTGTGTTTCTTTTGCTGTCTCGCATACAGGGTTATCGTTACCATCTTTCTAAATTCCATATATATGCGTTAGTATACTGTATTGGTGTTTTTCTTTCTGGCTTACTTCACTCTGTATAATAGGCTCCAGTTTCATCCACCTCATTAGAACTGATTCAAATGTATTTTTAACGGCTGAGTAATACTCCATTGTGTATATGTACCACAGCTTTCTTATCCATTCATCTGCTGATGGACATCTAGGTTGCTTCCATGTCCTGGCTATTATAAACAGTGCTGCGATGAACATTGGGGTACACGTGTCTCTTTCCCTTCTGGTTTCCTCAGTGTGTATGCCCAGCAGTGGGATTGCTGGGTCATAAGGCAGTTCTATTTCCAGTTTTTTAAGAAATCTCCACACTGTTCTCCATAGTGGCTGTACTAGTTTGCATTTCCACCAACAGTGTAAGAGGGTTCCCTTTTCTCCACACCCTCTCCAGCATTTACAGCTTGTAGACTTTTGGACAGCAGCCATTCTGACTGGCGTGAAATGGTACCTCATTGTGGTTTTGATTTGCATTTCTCTGATAATGAGTGATGTTGAGCATCTTTTCATGTATTTGTTAGCCATCTGTATGTCTTCTTTGGAGAAATGTCTGTTTAGTTCTTTGGCCCATTTTTTGATTGGGTCGTTTATTTTTCTGGAATTGAGCTGCAGGAGTTGCTTGTATATTTTTGAGATTAATTCTTTGTAGGGGTATTATTTCTTAATGTGTCTGCTTTTTTAGGTTAGACTCCAAGGAAAATAGCAACTTGACCTTTTTCAGAAGGGCACAGGCCTATTTTTGAGAATTGTTTTGTTTTGTCCTATGAGACTGATAACAGTAGGTGGTAAGAGCTTATGGTACCTTGAGAACAGTTGCACTTGTTTTTTAAATTATATATCTGCAGTGTAATTTATTTCCCACATTCTGATTACAACAATTCCACTCAAAAACTGGTTCCTGGACCTTCTTCCTTTAATCTCAGATTGTCAGTTTCCTCCTCGTCTCATTTCCTACCCCCTACAGCTGGGACCTCAGGGTGGGTCACCCCAGCTAGTTCCTTGCCCTATTGTCCTTCTGTCACTTCTGATCCACCGACCTCCTTCGCTTGACCAGCTCAACTCTCTGGGTTCTGTTTCCTGTATTTGTGATATTAAAAATCAGGCATGTAAAGCAATTATCCTTCAATAAAAAATAAATTAATTTTAAAAACCTTAAAAAAAAATCAGCCAAAGAAGACCATACAAACTTGCAGACTTTGTCTTTACCCATTTAGCTGTATTCTTCCTCAGGTTGTATTCTGCTAAGAATTCTTTTTTTCCTCTTCACTCTCAATATTCTATATATATTTAAATTATGTTTTACTATTTTTTATTGGAATAGAGTTGTTTGCGATGTTGTGTTCGTTTCACACTGTTGCCATACAACAATGTGAATCAGCTGTATGTA
Source organism: Bos grunniens (assembly GCF_055505025.1). Lineage (NCBI taxonomy): Eukaryota > Metazoa > Chordata > Mammalia > Artiodactyla > Bovidae > Bos > Bos grunniens. The sequence continues at coordinate 155,571,751 of NC_141165.1, forward strand.
TACAGGTACATATACAGGTACGAACCGAGCTGAGCTCCCTATGTTATACAGCAGCTTCCCACTAGCTATCTATTTTACACACGTGCGTGTTAGTCACTTAGTCATATCTGACTCTTTGCAGGCTCCTCTGTCCGTGGAATTCTCCAGGCAAGAATCCTGAAGGCGGTTGTCATTCTCTTCTCCAGGGGGTCTTCCCGACCCAGGGGTTGAACCCAGGTCTCCTGTATTGCAGGCAGAGTCTTTACCATCTGCGTCCCCAGGGAAGCCCCCTGCCCCCACCCCCGCAGTGTGTTCATCAATTCCAGTCTCCTAGCTTGTCCTGCCCTCCCCTTCCCACCCCACGTTCACAAGTCCATTCCCCCGCATCTGCGTCTCTGTTCCTCCCCTGCAAATAGGTTTCTTCCTCACCTTTCTTTCCTTTCTGCATAGACGCTGTTCCAGATCTGCCCTTTTCCTCAGGCCTCCCCAGCCCTCCCCGGATGTCTCAGAAGCTTCACTCTCAGGAGCGGCTCTTCCTCCTGTCCGGTCCAGGTGCCCGCTTCCCAGGCAGATCTTGTAAATTTATCTGATCCACGCTTTGCCTTTTGAGATGAGAGTGAAGGAAGAGGCAGATGTCGCCTTCCCTTCCCCGGGTTCTGGATGCTGTCCTCCCCGGTTTCCTCGGAGACTCTGGCTCGTGCTTGTGCTCGGAAGGCCCCTCATTAGTGCTGCAACCCCGTCGTGTGTGACCGCTGTGTGCAGATGCTATGGTAGGAGCTAGGGGACAGCGGCGACAGGTTGCTGTCCTCACTCTTTAATTAGGACAGACGTACATACCCCCCGTCCCCACAGTTGCAGAAAGAAATGATTCCTCACCGTTTGAAATGCTGTGACGAAAGTGTCCAAGAGGACCTAACATTGTCCTACAGTCTAGGGAAGATGTGACATTTACTTGGCATCTGAAGGATGTCTAGGAAGTCATCAGGGAAGGAAAGAAGTTGTTGGGCTGAGGGGCCAGCTTGTGACAGGGTCTGTGGCATAAAGGGGCACAGCGTGTTTGAGTAGAAGGCCACTGTGGTTGCAGTGGGAATACTGGAGAGGGCGGCGAGCTCAGGCCGTGCAGGGCCTTGCAGGCGTGTACGGAAGGGCCATCTGGGAGCCGCAATCTGAATCTTGCTTGTTCTCTGCCGCCGGGGCCTCCATGGCCCCCTGCCCTCTGCTCCCTCCTTCCCGGCCGCTCAGCTTTGGCCCCTCAGCGCTGCCTGTCGCATCTCTCGTCTCTGCCTTCTGTGCCGGGTGTCTCCTGCTCCTGGCTGCGTGTTACAGTCTTGCAGCCTGCCTGTGCCTCCTGTATCTCGTTTCCATGCACCATCTTCTGTCAGTCTGTTTCTCGATCTTTCCACAACCTTCAACATGTTCTGTAGGAACACTTTTCTGCCTCGCCTTTCTCCATCTTACGCTCTGTGTGTTCTCTTCTCTTACATCTAGGACTTCTTAGTCCTTAACGTTATTGTTCCCAAGGCTGTTTTCTCTACCCTTTTTGATCCTACCCTGACCTCTAGGTGAAGAGGAACTAAAGAGCCTCTTGATGAAAGTGAAAGACGAGAGTGAAAAAGTTGGTTTAAAGCTCAACATTCAGAAAACGAAGATCATAGCACCCGGTCCAATCACTTCATGGCAAATAGATGGGGAAACAATGGAAACAGTGACAGATTTTATTTTCTTGGCCTCCAAAATCACTACAGATGGTGACTGCAGCCATGAAATTAAAAGATGCTCCTTGGAAGAAAAGCTATGACTAACCTAGACAGCATATTAAAAACCAGAGACATTACTTTGCCAACAAAGGTCCGTCTAGTCAAAGCTATGGTTTTTCCAGGAGTCATGTATGGATGTGAGAGTTGGACCATAAAGAAAGCTGAGCACCAAAGAATTGATGTTTTTGAACTGTGGAGTTGGAGAAGACTCTTGAGAGTCCCCTTGGACTGCAAGGAGATCCAGTCAGTCCATCCTAAAGGAAATCAGTCCTGAATATTCATTGGAAGGACTGATGCTGAAGTTGAAACTCCACTACTTTGGCTACTTGATGTGAAGAGCTGACTCATTTGAAAAGATCCTGATGCTGGGAAAGATTGAAGGAGGAAGGAGAAGGGGATGGCAGAGGATGAGATGGTTGGATGGCATCACCGACTCAATGGACATGAGTTTGAGCGAGCTCTGGGAGTTGGTGATGGACAGGGAGGCCTGGTGTGCTGCAGTCCATGTGGTCACAAAGAGTTGGACACAACTGAGCAACTGAACTGAACTGAACTGTTCTCTAGGATGGTCATATGGCCACTGTCGGTTCTGGCTGCCAGGATTAAGTCCCATTATCTTTGCATGTTCATACCTGGAGCTCTGACCTTTCTTCTAAGGTCTAACCCTTTATCTGAGTTCCGCCTGTGATCTTTGGGTGCTTCCAACACAGTCGGTCCAACTCAGAGCTCACCACCGCCTTTCTTCTGACAACCTTTTTCTCTGCCTGTATTTCCCATTCTGGTGAATGATGCTGTTATCTGCCCTTTTGTTCATTCTTTAGCAATTGTTTATTGAGTACCTGCCGTATATCAACAACCATGCCCTGGTATAATAAAAAAAAAGAAAATGATAGTTTTTGTTCCTGGTTCCAGAGCTCCTAAAACCTTTGGACTTCCCTGAGTTGATAGGAATGCCTTCTGTTATTCAAACTGAACACCTTCCTTGGAGGTCCAGTGGTTAAGACTTGACCTTCCAATGCAGTGGAGGAGGGCGCAGGTTCGATCCAGGGTAGGGGAGCCAAGATCCCACATGCCTCACTGCCAAAACACCAAAACATAACACAGAAGCTATGGTGTAACAAATTCAATGCAGACTTTTTAAAAAATGGCCCATGTGGAAAAAAAAAATCTTAAAAAGAAACTTTTTGGACCTTAACCTGAATTTGTGTTAATGAAGTGTCTTTCAGCTCACCACTACCACCACCACCTCCGAGGAAGAGGAAGGGACAAACTGGAAACTGAGTTCCGTCTCATGGCCAGTTGTTTAGTCATTCATGCTTGTGTGATGGAATCCCATCCAAGACTCTTAGAATAATAAGGTTCAGGGAGCTTCTGGTTTGGAGAACACTGAGCTGGGAATGTGGACCCCTGTGTTCTATGGAGGAGGAGAGGCTGTGGAGTCTCTGCACCTCGCTTCCCCCACACTCTGCTCTCTTAACCGAAGTGGTTGTTCCTGAGTTACATCCTTTATAATGAAACTGTAATCACCAGTATGACGATTTCTTCAGTTGTGTGAGTTGTGAATTACTGAACCTGGGGAAACAGGGCTGGGTGTGGTTGTGGGACCCTGTGAACTTGTAGCTTGCCTGGCAGAAGTGCTGGTAGCTTGGGGACCCTTGAGACTTGGGCATCTGAGGTGGAACTGAGCCCTTAATCTGTGGGAAGTGTTACTTGCTCCGTTGTGTCCCACTCTTTGTGACCCCATGGACCACAGCCCGCCAGCTTCTTTGTCCATGGGATTCTCCAGGCAAGAATACTGGAGTCGATTGCCATTCCCTTCTCCAGGGCATCTTCACAACCCATGGATCAAACCTGGGTCTCCCATATTGCAGGCGGATTCTTTATCATCTGAGCCTCCAGGGTATCTGTGGGGTCTACCTAAATTGAATTGTATGAAACCCAGTTGGTGTTCGAGATGTGTCATTAGAACACATATCTGGATTACAATGTCTGTAGATATCTATACAGTTGTCCTTCAGTATCTGCAGGGTGATGGAATTGGTTTCAGGGCCCTGCACTGATACCAGAATTCCTGGATAGTCAAGTCTTTCATATAAAATGGCATAGTGTTTGCATATAACCTATGCTATGCTATGCTAAGTCACTTCAGTCGTGTCCGACTCTGTGAGACCCCATAGACGGCAGCCCACCAGGCTTCCCCATCCCTGGGATTCTCCAGGCAAGAACACTGGAGTGGGTTGCCATTTCCTTCTCCAATGCAGGAAAGTGAAAAGTGAAAGTGAAGTCGCTCAGTCGTGTCCGACTCTTAGCGACCCCATGGACTGCAGCCCACCAGGGTCCTCCGTCCATAGGATTTTCCAGGCAAGAGTACTGGAGTGGGGTGCCATTGCCTTCTCTGAGCAAATAGGCATACATGCGTGTAATACAGTATAAGTGCTACACACATAATTGTTGATGCTCAGCAAATTTGAATTTTGCTTTTTGGAATTTTCTGGAAATTTTCCATCTAAGGGTGGTTGAATCCGTAGCTGAGGGTCCCATGGATGCGGAGGGTTGACTGTATTTGGCATAGACTTAGTACCTATCCCTAAGCCAGACGGGTGGATAGTGAGTTACAATCCAGCCATGCAGTCAGCAGCCAAGTCTCTCCACTTCTGAAGTTGCTAGATTTTGTTGATTCTGCCTTAACAATATCTTTTGAATTTACTCTTTTCTCTTGTATTTCTGCTGTTGTCTTAGCCCTGGCAGTTAGCGTTCTTCACTGTGCTGCTTTGCTCTTACCGCCTGCCGCTTCCTGACTGGTCTGGCTTCTCTTATCCACTGGGTCTCGCCTGCACGAGGCTGCCAGAGAAGTGTGTTGTGGTACAAGTGCTGCTTCACGATGAAATCTTGCCCTGGGGTTTCATCTCTTACAGGGATGGGTTTCAAACTTGTGCTGTAGTATAGTGGGATGTATACTTTTATATACTCTGATGCTGGCAAAGATTGAGGGCACGAGAAAGAGGCGACAGAGGATGAGATGGTTGGATGGCATCACTGACTCAATGGACATGAGTTTGAGTAAACTCTTGGAGATAGTGAAGGACAGGGAAGCCTGGCATGCTGCAGTTCATGGGGTCCCGACGAGTCGGACATGACTTAGCGACTGAACAACAAATACTCTTGTATACTCTTAAAAGTTACTGAAGACCCCAAGGAACTTTTCTTTACATGAGTTTTATCCCTCTTTGTCAGGTTAGTGATTAAAACTGAGAATGTTAAAAGTACTAATTTATTTACTGAAAATATCTGTCATAAATCCATTGTACACTTAACGTAAAAAATCTCTTTAATGTTTCACTTAATAGAAGACAGCTGGCTTCTCATATCTGCTCAGTAGTGGAATATTGTGAAATGTTGTTTTGATTGAAGTAGTTGACAAAAGTCTGGTCTTAACATAGATAACACAGTTGGAGAAAGCAGGAGTCTTTTAATATCACTTCCAGAAAACTGTGGTTATTCTTTGATACTATACCAAAATTTAGCAATAGTGGTTTTTTAAGGGTTAGTGGTTGTGTGGAATCTGAAGTTATGTTAGTAAACTTCATATTTTGTTACAATAAAATCTGTTCATCTATCTTGCAATTTGAATGGATATTTTCCTCCTTTGTGATTTTGTACCATCATGTGTTGGTCATTTGGAAAATACTGCTTTACTGAGTAATATGGATCTTCCAAATGTTTCATTAACCAATATAACGAAAACCCATTTGTTAACTTTCAGTCAGTTCAGATCAGTCGATCAGTCATGTCCGACTCTTTGCGACCCCATGAATCGCAGCGTGCCAGGCCTCCCTGTCCATCACCAACTCCCGGAGTTCACTGAGACTCACGTCCATCGAGTCAGTGATGCCATCCAGCCATCTCATCCTCTGTCGTCCCCTTCTCCTCCTGCCCCCAATCCCTCCCAGCATCAGAGTCTTTTCCAATGAGTCAACTCTTCGCATGAGGTGGCCAAAGTACTGGAGTTTCAGCTTTAGCATCATTCTTTCCAAAGAAATCCCAGGGCTGATCTCCTTCAGAATGGACTGGTTAGATCTCCTTGCAGTCCAAGGGACTCTCAAGAGTCTTCTCCAACACCACAGTTCAAAAGCATCAATTCTTCGGTGCTCAGCTTTCTTCACAGTCCAACTCTCACATCCATACATGACCACTGGAAAAACCACAACCTTGACTAGACGGAGCTTTGTTGGCAAAGTAATGTCTGTGCTTTTCAATATGCTATCTAGGTTGGTCATAACTTTCCTTCCAAGGAGTAAGCGTCTTTTAATTTCATGACTGCAGTCACCATCTGTAGTGATTTTGGAGCCCCCAAAAATAAAGTCTGACACTGTTTCCACTGTTTCCCCATCTATTTCCCATGAAGTGATGGGACCTGATGCCATGATCTTCGTTTTCTGAATGTTGAGCTTTAAGCCAACTTTTTCACTCTTCTCTTTCACCTTCATCAAGAAGCTTTTTAGTTCCTCTTCACTTTCTGCCATAAGGGTGGTGTCATTTGCATATCTGAGGTTATTGATATTTCTCCTGGCAATCTTGATTCCAGCTTGTGCTTCTTCCAGCCCAGCGTTTCTCATGATGTACTCTGCATAGAAGTTAGATAAGCAGGGTGACAATATACAGCCTTGACGAACTCCTTTTCCTATTTGGAACCAGTCTGTTGTTCCATGTCCAGTTCTAACTGTTGCTTCCTGACCTGCATACAAATTTCTCAAGAGGCAGATCAGGTGGTGTGGTATTCCCATGTCTTTCAGAATTTTCCAGTTTATTGTGATCCACATAGTCAAAGGCTTTGGCATAGTCAATAAAGCAGAAATACTGCCCATCTTATTAGAAAATTCTCTAAATTTGGGGAAAGCTCACAATGGCAGATACTTGTTTTCCAAGTTTTAAATGTTTATGCAAAGCTTAACTTTTTTCTACAGCATCAAATACTGCCAGTCATTTTTCTTGAAGCAGCAGGCCCACTTCATTTTGAGAACACACGATCACAGGACGTGCTCAGTCTTGTCTGACTCTTGCGACCCTGTGGACTGTAGCCCTCCAGGCTCCTCTATCCATAGAATTTCCCAGGCAAGAATACTGGTGGGTTGCCATTTCCTTCTCCAGGTGATCTTCCCAACCCAGGGATCCAACCAGTATCTCCTGCATTGGCAGGAGGATTCTTTACCACTGAGTCATCTGTAGAGCTCTCGTTTTTGAGAAACTGTCTGCCAAGTACTCAAGTGTGAATAACCGTAGTTTTTCTGTTGTCATTCTGCTAAGTAAACATTGTGATCCATGAAAAACAGCGGCTAGTTCACCTTGTAACTCATTTGCATAAGTGTGTTTCTTGGTGCGCCATAGAAGCGCTTCATGGGCATTCCCTGGCGATCCAAGGGTAAGGACTCTGCTTTCACTGCCAAGGGCAGTGGTTCGGTCCTTAAGTAGTCGGGAAGCTTAACAGTCCACAAGTTACAGAAATAAAAGAAATGCTTTATGACGCCTCCCCTTTATTCAGACTGGTATTAAACACATGTACTCAAGGATCAACGTTTAATATAATGTTTTTAATAACTCATCAGGGATATTCTGACTTGAAATTGTCTTTAAATTTTTTTGAAAATTAGTTTATTTAAATGTGAGTGCGTCATTATCAGAGAAATGCAAATCAAAACCACTATGAGGTACCATTTCATGCCAGTCAGAATGGCTGCGATCTAAACGTCTACAAGCAATAAATGCTGGAGAGGGTGTGGAGAAAAGGGAACCCTCTAACACTGTTGGTGGGAATGCAAACTAGTACAGCCACTATGGAGAACAGTGTGGAGATTACTTAAAAATCTGGAAATAGAACTGCCTTATGATCCAGCAATCCCACTGCTGGGCATACACACTGAGGAAACCAGAAGGGAAAGAGACACGTGTACCCCAATGTTCATCGCAGCACTGTTTATAATAGCCAGGACATGGAAGCAACCTAGATGTCCATCAGCAGATGAATGGATAAGAAAGCTGTGGTACATATACACAATGGAGTATTACTCAGCCGTTGAAAAGAATACATTTGAATCAGTTCTAATGAGGTGGATGAAACTGGAGCCTATTATACAGAGTGAAGTAAGCCAGAAGGAAAAACATCAATACAGTATACTAACGCATATATATGGAATTTAGAAAGATGCTAACAATAACCCTGTGTACGAGACAGCAAAAGAGACACTGATGTATAGAACAGTCTTATGGACTCTGTTGCAGAGGGAGAGGGTGGGAAGATTTGGGAGAATGGCATTGAAACATGTATAATATCATGTATGAAACGAGTCGCCAGTCCAGGTTCGATGCTCGATACTGGATGCCTGGGGCTAGTGCACTGGGAGGACCCAGAGGGATGGGGAGGGAGGAGGGAGGAGGGTTCAGGATGGGGAACACATGTATACCTGTGGTGGATTCATTTTGATATTTGGCAAAACTAATACAATATTGTAAAGTTTAAAAATAAAATTAAATTAAAAAAAAATAAATGTGAGTGCGTGGGGGTAAAGAATACAGTGACCGGTAGTTCAGTTCGGTGCCTCTGTTGAGGTGGCTGTCGTCAGTATCAGTGCACGTAAATACGGTGAAAAGGGAAAGTGATGTCTGAGTGCTATGATGATCTCGACCTGAATCCCTCACAGGGGCTTGGGAACTCCAGGGACTCCCCAGACCACACCAATTGCTACCTCACAGGATGAAGTCTGAACCTTTATGCATGGTCTAAAGAGCGCTCTGTGCTCTGTCCCTGCTGATTTTCCTGATTTTTCCTTTTCTCCAGCTGTACCTCACCTTCCCTGACTCCGGCCACCTGCATCTCACAAAGTGGTCCTTTTGTCACAGGCACTTGCCTTGACACTCCATTTCCCCCAACCCAGAATGTTCCTTTGCTTCTGCCTCCCTCACTCTGGGTGATATCCTTCTGGGCTTGCTGGGTCTCCCTGAAGTAGAAGGTCCTACCCCAGCTATTAGTCATCTTCCTTCTGATTCCCACCCCACTTCCCAGCTTTTGACTATCTCCATCTATTTCCTAGATCCCTCGATTTACAATTTTTTTTAAGACTTTTTTTTCATGTAGGCTATTTTTAAAATTTATCTTGGGCTGTGCTGAGTTGCTGCACGTAGGCTTTCTCTAGTTGCTGCGGTCGGGGTTACTCTCTAGCTGTGGTGCGTTGACTTCTCGTTGCGGTAGCTTCTCTTGTGGAGCACATGCTCTAGAGCACAGGCTCAGTAGCTGTGGCCCCGGGGCTGCCAGCAGCATGTAGGATCCTCCTGGATCAGAAATCGAACCCGTGTGCCCTGCATTCTTTACCACTGACCCACCAGGGATGCCTTGGATTTACAGTTCTTCACAATGCCATCATAACAAGAAAACATCCCTCTTGTGATTTAAGCTTTGTTCAGATACTTGCTGTTTTGCATGTTGAACCTTCCTAGCCCTAATTCAGAGAAATATTTGAGTAACCAGGTGGTGAGATATTTCTTTAGTGTCTTCGGCTCTATCAGAAATGGTATAGACTGGCCTGCCTGAAGAATAATCTGATTTCCTTTAATAACTACACAAATGATCAGCATTTTCCTCATTATTAAATGGTAAGATCTTTTGCCATCATCTAGATTTGGGGTTCGGAGAAGGCAATGGCACCCCATTCCAGTACTCTTGCCTGGAAAATCCCATGGACAGAGGAGCCTGGTAGGCTGCAGTCCATGGGGTTGCAAAGAGTCGGACATGACTGCGCAACTTCACTTTCATGCATTGGAGAAGGAAATGGCAGCCCACTCCAGTGTTCTTGCCTGGAGAATCCCAGGGACGGGGGAGCCTGGTGGGCTGCCGTCTATGGGGTCGCACAGAGTCAGACACGACTGAAGCGACTTAGCAGCAGCAGCAGCAGATTTGGGGTTATATACAGCTAAGTTCAGGAGGAGAAGGGGATGACAGAGGATGAGATGGTTGGATGGCATCACCAACTCAGTTGATACGAATTTGAGCAAGCTCAGGGAAATGGTGAAGGACAGGGAAGCCTGGCGTGCTGCGGTCCTTGGGAACACAACTTAGCGACTGAACTGAACTAACTGAACCACAGCTAAGTTCATCAGATAAGTGATCTTTAGATAAGTTATCTGAGTTGTGCTTAGCTTATGTAAAGTATGTCAGTATGCTTTGGAAGACTTCTGGTGATCTGACCCAGACCCATCCCCACCCCATCCCCCATGCACACACCCATTAACTCACTGCCGCCCCTCCCATGCATGCATGTGCGTGCACACACACACACACACAAAGGAATGTTTACTGAGCACCTGTTCTTGCTCTGGGATTTTGCTAGGCACTTTCACATATCCCATCTAAAATCTGTTTCCCACCATACTGTGAAACAGTGAAGTGAAGTGAAAGTCACTTGGTCGTGTCCTACTCTTTGCAACCGCATGGACTATACAGTCCATGGAATTCTTCAGGCCAGAATACTGGAGTGGGTAGCCTTTCCATTCTCCAGGGGATCTTCCCAACCCAGGGATCAAACCTAGGTCTCCTGCATTGCAGGTGGATTCTTTACCAGCTGAGCCACAGGGGAAGCCCTTCAGTGAGATGAGTGGTAAATAGATGGTAAATACCTATGTTGCAGATGAGAAAACAGAACCTCACATTTACTACCCTTTGTAGTCATGAAAATATTTACAAATGGCGTATTGGGTAGCTGAACTTAAAAAATTCTTGAGTTACCACAGACGTAAATAGGAGAGTAACATTATGACATGAACCATTTATCAGATAGGCACACTTCAGGGCTTTAGTCCAGCTTTTAATTCTAGAGGAAACAGGAATTGTTCGTGATGGATTATTTTAGATATGCCATAAAGTTCCTTCAAATTCTGAGGTCCCATAACTCCAGGCAGTTGCAGCAATGCTGGAAGTATCAGTCAGTGATGCCTGTAATTATTGCTCAAAAAATGAAATCTGTTAACTCTGGCATTGTGTTCATATTGATTTTATTATGAAACATATTACCTTTTAGATTTCAAGTTTGAGATTCAGTTTACAAACCCATTTACTGCTATATAATTATACTGCAAATTATGGGTTTGAGTTAGATGGACCTTTCAGCCCTGGCTTTGTAGTAACTGAAACCTCTGATAATCGCAGTCAAGATGCTGGCCACATGCTCTTAGAAATAGTCTGTTGGCACATTTATCCTATGAATAGGCTTTGTTGGATTAAAAAATCTTAGAAAAGATCTAAATTGGAATGATAAAATGACATTCACCCCTCTGGCTTTCGGCTTCTTTCTTTGTGACATTCCCTAAACTCAGTTAAAGAATTCTGGAGCCAAGATTTGTGCAGGCAGTGGAGGTTAGAACTTGAAAGTGACAGATCAAAAATGTAGCTACTAGCAGCTTCTAAAAAAGTCTTCAGTTAGGCATCCAGGCAAGGCGTGTTATTTCATGGTTGAGAGGCAGTATAGCAAAGGGATTAAGAGCACAAATTCTGAAGGCAGCCTGCCCCAGCTACTGATTGTGTGACCATAAGCCAGCTATTTAACTTTTCTGTACCTATTTCCTCATTTATAAAATGAGGTAGGTCACGGTTCTTACCTTGTGGGGTTGCTGTGAGGGTGTTAAAGTACTTGGGATGGTGTCTCACTAAAAAGTGCTTTTTGAAAAATGACTATTATTTTATCATCATCTGTGACCCAATCCTGGACTCCCATTTTAAGACGTAAATGGAGGCATTATATAGTATTATCGACAATTGGTTCTGCGACCTCTTGTAACTTCTTAGTTGCTCTTTCACCATCTGGAAAGTTGGCATTTGTCTTAAGCCTGGTAGAGAGGAAAGGACCTCTTAAGCCCGGTAGGTTTAAAGTGCTTTCATCTACTGACAAAAAAAATAAGAACTCTTAAAATCCTAAAAGAAAAAGAAATATCCCAATTTAAAAAATGGGCAAGAGATGTGCCTAGGCATTTCTGCAAAGATGCCGAACAAGCACATGAGGAAATGTTCAGTGTGTTTAGAGGAAATGGGAATCTAAAGCATGAGATGCCGCTTCACTCTCGTTAGAATGGCTGTTACAAAGCAACAGTAACAGAAAATAGACCTTTGTCAAGGATGCGAAAAACTTGGAATTGCTAGTAGGCATGTAAAATTGTGCTACTGCTCTTCCTGGGTGAGCGAAGTACACAGTCACATGGCCCGGCAATTCCATTCCAGGGTATGAAGAGAACCAAAGAATTGAAAACAGGTGTTTACACTAAAACGTACCTGAAATTTTTATAGCAGCACTATTAACAGCAGTCAAAAGGTGGAAATACTCACGTCCATCAACTTTTGTCTGTCAGTGGACAAACACAGTGTGGTGTATTCTTATAATGAATATTATTCAGCTATAAGGCGGAGTGAATGGTGCCTGCTACAAATGGATGAACCTTGAAAACATGCCAAGTGAAAGAAGCCAGACAAGGCCATGCGTGTACCGTAAGACCCATTTGTATGAAATTCTCAGGATCAGCAGATGTACTGAAAGAGGTTAGTGTTGATTGTTGCTAGGGGCTGGATGCGGGGTTCCTTTCGGAGATGATGAATGTTCTAGAACCAAGTGTTGGTGCACAACGTTGTGAATGTGTTACATGTCAGTGAATTGTCCATTTTAAGATGATTTAAATGGTAAGTTTTCTGTTTTTAAAAAAGGGAAAAAATAGCATTTTAGTTTACCTAGTGGCAATTTTGTCAGAATATTGAATGATTTTTTGGTGATTTTAGGATGTGATCATTTTCATTTCATATATAGTTCAGTGAAATGTACCATAATTATTCTCTTGTACAGCTAGAAAAGGTAGAAAATGAAAGTGATGAGAATTTTGATACTTGTTTCTTCCTTAGTGTAGGGCTTCTCAAAGTGGAGTCTGGATGCTCTGGGGATCCTTGAGACCCTTTCAGAGGGTCTGCAAATTCAGATTATTTTTGTAATGATAGTTAAGTTTCGATTTCCCTTTTTTACTCTCATTCTTCATGTGTTCAGTGTAGTTTTCCAGTAGCTATATGCACTTGATGGCATCATTCCTTTAATGGCTAATGGTTTATATGCTTAAATAATGTTTATTTCTTAGATTTTCTAAGGTGAGCTCTTTGTTTCCTCAATTTTTTAAGTGGTGGCCCAGTGGTTAATACTCTGCCCTTCTAATGCAGGGGCACAGGTTTGATCCCTGGTCAGGCACATGCTGTGTGGAGTGACCAAAAAATCTTAAAAAAAAAAAAGGAAAAGTAAAAAGAGTCCTGAGGCCAGAACGTTGGTGAATCAGTATCTTAGCAAAAATGTTACATACTACTAGTAAAAAAAAATCATATGAGGTGCCTGCGTTATACATTTTTGAAAATAGAGGGAAAATAGTTGTAAGCTAGATGATTTTTTTTTTTTTTTGGTGGTGGTGGTTGTTTTACCTTCTTATTGCTCGGAGGTTATTAGATCTGGAACTAGGATTTTCTTTTCGGGACACTTTTAAGTCTCCAGTTTAGGAAAAGCGTCTCGATTATTGGTTAAGTCTATGGTTTTTAAATTTGAATGCATTTTACAATAGGAATGATACTAGATATGTTGGTTAACATTACTGTAATCAGTTCCCCCAAACTTCTAGAACACACAAAGTGCTTGAAGCGTCATCACAGCTGATGTTACTGAGTGCCTGCTGTGTGTTGGCAGTGTTCTAGGTGTTTCCCCATGTGAAAATTCATCTCATCCTCTCCACTTTCTGCAGAGAAAGTAGTTATAATGGTGAAGTAACTTACCTATGATCCCACAACTGGTAAGTGGCTGATCTTGTATTAGGACCTGTGCAGTCTGACTCCAAAATCTGCACTGTTAGCACTGTATACTACGTCTGTGTGTGCATAATAGCTCTCTGGGAATATACATAGACAGTTCCCACTTGGAAGGCCTGCCCACACTTCCCCCTTATAGTAGTGCTGTATGAGGGCGGTAGTAGGGCCGGGGGGAAGCCTCGGCAGAGGCTCCAGCAAAGATGTGGGGAGCAAGGATAGGAGGATGGGGAGCTATAGGGGGCCAGACTCCTTGCCCCAGGATGCCTCTGGTCCAGTTTTGTTTTTTTTTAACTTTTTGTTTTATATTGGGGTGTAACCAATTGACAGTGTTGTGATGGTTTCAGGTGAACAGCGAAGGGACTCAGCCATATGTATGCATATATCCATTCTCCCCTAAATGCCCCGGTCCAGTTTTCTAGCTGGATGTTTCCTTCCTAGGGATTGCCTCAGCATGTGGCTTACAGGGGCATCTCTCCCCTTTTCTGCAGTTCTTTGGACTAACTTAGATTTTTCACAGTTTTCTCCTAATCTCTGTCATGGAGTCCCGCATTTACTCCATTTGAATTATTCTGAGATTTTTTACTACCAGCTAGAAATGAGAGAAAGGATTGTGGTGGGGGAGGGTGTTAAAGATAACCTTTGAAAAAGAAACTTGGAAATAGGTGGTATAGCTGTTGGTGGTGGTAGGGGTCCTTAGTGAAAGTGAAGTCGCTCAGTCGTGTCCGACTCTTTGTTGACCACATGTCCTGTAGCCTACCAGGCTCCTCCATCCATGGGATTTTCCAGGCAAGAGTACTGGAATGGATTGCATCTCCTTCTCCAGGGGATCTTCCCAACCCAGGGATTGAGCCCAGGTCTCCTGCATTGCAGGCAGATGCTTTACTGTCTGAGCCACCAGGGAATCCCTAGGAAAACCTTTGAAAAAGAAACTTGGAAATAGGCGGTATAGCTATGAGTGGTGGTAGGGGTCCTTGGGATTCAAATAAAATAAAAGCCCTTGGCCTCTGAGAATGTCACCTACCTTGCTGGGGCTCCTCCAGGCTTGTCATCACTGGGGCTGGAAGAGGCAGAATAATCCAAGCCTCCTGCCCCAGGCTAGGAGGGGAATGTGGCCAAGAGATTTCCCAGGGGACTCAAGGGTGTGTCCTCCCACCTCCTTCCATTTTCTCTTCCCTACTCTCAGTCCTGTTGCCTGAGATCCCTGTCTAGGTCCGACGTCCACAATGGGGTGATGTGGGAAGTAGGGTGGGGCCTGAGGATCTTCCAGGCAATTCATGTGACGGGAAGGCTCCATGAGTGTTAAAAATTGGGCGTGATTGGACATTTCCTTAAGGGACTTTCTTTGCTGCGTGGCCATATCCGTTCTCAGTCCTGAGCCCTGAGAGGGACAGCACAGTCCTTGGGGGGCCGTGAGAGGCTCAGCCTGCCCAGGAGTTCCTGCAGAAGCCTGCCATGGGGCCGCAGGTGGTCCCGCCTTCCTGCTTCTTTGAACATCTCTGCTTTAAAAGGCTCTTGAAACTGAATCCTTAAAGAAATAGTGGGTGGACTCCTTGAAGATGCTGGCTGAAGGAGGTCTGGCGGGGGTGGTGGTGGGGAGATGCTGCCCCGGGGGAGGGAGGGGGGCGGACACTGCCCAGGTCCACCCTTGATACCCAGGGTTGGGCTCAGTCAGATTCGTGACTAGAGTCCAAACATTCTGGTTTGTTTACACGTATCAGAAGCAGGGAGAGAAGAAGGTATTTTCTACTATTGCATATGCATGGAAAAGGGCTGTTTGTGCTGGTTTTTTTTTTTTTTCTTTTTTACGTTTGTGGGTTTACTTTCTCCTGAAAAATTGTTTTTATGACACACAAATGTTTATGATTATGATGTTAAAATCTCTTTGGGCTGTGTATACTCAGCTGCCTGAAGCAAGGCTTCTGCCTCATCCGGAATCCCTCCCTCTTCTTTCACCGCTTGTAATCCAGCCCTGTTGATCTGGTTTGGTTCTCCAAGTTTCCCCACTCTACCCAGCCACTGCTCTGGTCTGTGACCTGGTCTCTCCAGCCAGCTAAGCCCTTCTTCCTTATCTTTTTCTATAAGTGCAACAGTTTTCAAACATTTTCATCTTAAATCCCTCCATGCACATAAAATGTACCGAAGGCTATCAAAGAGCTTTTGCTTATGGTTGTTCTCTTTATTGATGTTCCCATAGTAAGAGTGAAACTGAAAATTTACTTATTTTTAACACTTTTATTCATTTAAAACTCAAATCATTCCAAGTTAGCATAAATAACTAATGAGAATAACCCTATTTTTCACAACAAAGAGTTGTAGTGAGAAGGATGGCCTTGTTCTGCATTTTTTGCGGATCTCTTCTATGTCTGGCTTAATAGAAGTCAGCTGGATTCTCCTCACTGCGTACATATTCCCTGGGTCATCACAGCAAGCTCTCAACCTTGTCAGACCCAGCATTCCCTTTTTGTAATGCTTCCTTTATTCTCCCCAAGTGACTCAGTGCTAGAGAATCTGCCTGCAAAGCAGGAGACAGGAGTTCGATCCCTGGGTCAGGAACATCTCCTGGAGAGGGGAATGGCAACTCATTCCCGTATTCTTGCCTAGGCAATCCCATGGACAGGGGAGCCTGGAAGGCTATAGTCCATGGGTCGCAAAGAGCTGGACACGACTTAGTGCCTAAACAACAAGTTTCTTTTCATCAAGTTAAATTTATCAATAACATATACATACTTTGAAATCTCTCAATGTACTGCCCAACTTTTTCTAAAGAAGAAATCAAAGTATTTTACACTACTAGTACCCCAGGACATTTGCAAGTAAAAACTTGCAAAATGTCTTTTGTGTTAATGTGTAAAATGGAGTTTGGTTCTAGGCCCAGATACTTATAAATGGGTTTTTCCCCCTACAGGAATGTCTAGACAGACATTCAAGTCGCTTGGGATGGTTACTTGTATGAGACTGTTCTGAGTAGCCTGTTAAATGCCAGTGGTGCCTCCCAGTGAATGTGACAACCAAAAATACCCCCACGTATTTCTGAACATCTCCTGAGGAGTGGAACATACTTATTGAGAACTGCTGATTAATGGAATCTTGGCTGGGTTAAAAAAAAAAAAAAAAAAGCATTTTATTTTAATGTTGGATGATCATTTTTAAAAACAATTTGTGTTATAAAAGAATTTCAAATTGAGCCAATAATTGCCTATAATCTCTGCATTCAATATAATTAGTGTTGATATTTTGATCCATATTGGCCTTGCCCTTGGTTGTTCTTCTATGGGTAATTTTTCCTATTCAAAACCAGTACCATTTATAAACTGTTTTACTTGGCTTGACACTACTTGATTTTACTGAACTCGATGTCTCTTTTTTAGTAGCAACAAAATCATTTTTATTCTTGGCTTTATTCTTAGCATGTGCATGCTAAGTTACTTCAGTCGTGTCCAACTCTTTGTGACCCCACCTCCCAGGCAAGAATACTGGAGTGGGTTGCCATGCCCTCCCTCCAGGGGATCGTCCTGACTCAGGGATCGAACCCATGTCTCCTGTCTCTTTCGGCTTCTGTCTCTCGCGTCTCCTGCATTGGCAGGTGGGTTCTTTACCACTAGCGCCACCTGGAAAGGTCTGTTCTTAGCGCAGTCTCATGTAGTGTGCAATAGTGCATACATACTCATATCCCTTTGGTGCTGACGTTACACGTGAATGGAGAGGCGAGAACAGAGCATGGACTTGTAGGGAGTTGGGTGGCCTTGACCAAGTGACTTAACCACGAGTATTAGAGATAAGGCATGTGACGTTTCTGTCCCAGGGTGAGTGGAGGTCGCAGTCTGGTGTTTACCAATCTCCAAGTGGACTGCAGGCCTCTGGAGGGCAGGAGGGATATTTTAGACACTATTTTGTCTCTGGCACTGGCTCAGTACCTGACTCTCTGAAGTGATGAATGTGGCAGAAAACTTGGTACTTCCTTGGGCTGTGGTTAGACTTTGTCTCATTTCTATCATGATTATACCTCCATCACAGATAAGCAACTATATTAATAGTTGTTCATTTCAAACGCCAGTAGATCTTGCTCCAGGTGGGCTCATCAGTCAATTCAAGTAACAATGTTTCACATATTTTTGGCACACCTGATTATTGTATTTATGTCTAGGTATGGCTTCAGTGTTGTTATTACACAGGAGTCTGGTTGATTGTTTGATTGTGAGGCCCTGACTGACACATGTAATTAAATGAGTTTGAATTTAGTGTGTTCCTTGAGGAGGCCTAGTGTGTTTACCTCAAAGGCTGTCGAAGGCTTGAAGTGATGTCTCTAGGACTCACTGCTCCCTTTAAGGCATTTCTACAGGTATGGTTTTCTTTCCTTGTTATCTTTTTATTTTTCTTAAATGTTGTTTCCAGCTGTTAAGATTCGAGATCTAGCAGCTCAGTCCTCTTGAATGATTTAATGTGTTACCATTAGGATTTTGAAAGATATAAATTTGAAAAATGATTTGACTGTGTTTGGGAGAGTTTCTGGAGGGCTTCCCATGTGGTAAAGAATCAGCCTGCCAATGCAGGAGACTCAGGTTCAATCCCTGGGTTGGGAAGATCTCCTGGAGGAGGAAATGGCAACCCACTCCAGTACTCTTGCATAGATGCTTCCGTGGATAGAGAGGAGCCTGGTGGGCTACAGTCTGTGAGGTCAGAGAGTCGGAGACAACTGAGCCACTGAGCACGCAACACACACAAGACAGTTTCTGCATACTGAAGGCGCAAAGCTCTATGGGCTGACACAGTGATTCTCCAATTCAAGCACGCATCAGAGTCAGCTGGAGATCTTGATAAAGCACACTGTTGAGTCCTAGCCTGTTGGTTTTTTTAAAATTTAATTTATTTATTTATGGCTGTGCTGTGTCTTCATTTCAGAGCACGGGCTTCTCATTGTGGTGGCTTCTCTGGTTGTGGCTCAAGGGCTCTAGAGTGTGGGCTTCAGTAGTTGCAGTAGGTGGGCTCTAGAGCCCAGGCTCAGGGGTTTGTGGCTCCGTGGTACGTGGGATCTTCCTGGACCAGGGATTGGATCCATGCCTCCTGCACTGGCAGGCAGATTCTTTACCACTGAGCCACCAGGGAAGCCCCCTGCCCTATTTCGTATTCTCTAGGTCTGATGTGGGCCTAAGAATCTGCATTTACCAGCTCCCTGTTTATGCTGGGGCTGCAGGTCTAGGACCAGACTTTGAGAGCCATGGAGCTGAAGCACTGAAGTCCACTAAAGGTAGTAAATGGAAAGGAGGTATGAGATGCAGTGTATTTCATATTTCAGGAGAACCCCTTTGTGCCCTCTAAGCTAGTTGGAATTATAAAGAAAAACTGGGTTTGGTCCATGAAGAACAGGGCATAAACCCTTTAAAACACAGTGAGATCATTGTAACGGTCATTCAACTTCAGATAACAAAAGATTGGAAAACCATCTTTAAGTTTCTTTTACTTTAAAAAAAAATAATAGTGCATATTTATAATGGAACATATGTAAATACAGAGAATTTTCTATTCTAGAAAGGATGAAAATTTTCCCCAATTATATTCTATCACTTGAAATGATCTCCTATTAAATTTTTGCTAATTTTTATTCAATTTATCTTTTATGGGAAGGATTTTTAGTTTTGTTTTCCCCCCAAACAAAGTTTTTATTTTTAAATGCTATATGCTCATTGTAATGAAAGAAAAAGATCGTAAAGAGCAGTTATTTTTTCTAGACACAACCAGTGTTGATTTCCTATAATTTATTGTTAGTGATCTCTTTATATGAATATTCTTATTACTTTGTATTATTCTGACCTTATGATTTAAAAACCCTTATTTTAAGGTACAATATCTTTTCATGTCATTAGATGTGATTCTGAAGCATCTTATAAATATAATTTGTGCCTAAATCTTTCCCATCAACCCTCCAATACCCCTGCCTTTTGGATGAATTCCCTGAAGTGGAATTGGTAGGTCAAAGAGCATGTAAAATCTAAGACGTCCCTGGTGACTCAGATGGTAAAGCATCTGCCTGCAATGCAGGAAACCCAGGTTTGATCCCTGGGTTGGGAAGATCGCCTAGAGAAGGAAATGGCAACCCATGCCAGTATTCTTGCCTGGAAAATTCCATAAACAGAGGAGCCTGGTAGGCTACAGTCCGTGGGGTTGCAAACAGTTGGACACGACTGAGCGACTTCACTTCACTTCACTTGATACATTACCAAATTGTCATCACAAAGAGTTTAGTAATTACTGTCCAGACTCCAAGTCTACACTCATTGCCATTTTCATATTTATGAGCTTGATAGGTGACAAATACTGTCTCCTTATTTTAATTCCTTCTACTGATAAGAAGTTTAGCACTTTTTTTCCATGTGTTAATTGTTCACTTATATTTCTTCTCTTTTGAATTTTCTCTTTTCCTTGTCATGTTTTCTTTTTGGAGTTAATGATTTTTTCTTAATTTGTGTGAGCTCCTTATATAAATATGTAAGGATATTTCCTTATTCCCAATTTTTTATTTGCTTTTAAGATTTGTGATATTTTCTTTTCTAGAAGTATTTAAACATCCCTCCCCTCAATCCACCATTATTTTCCTCTTTTAAGAATTTCTGCCCTTGGTCAAATAAGGAAGCCCTCTCTCACTTAGATTTTATAAATATTAACCTGTATTTTCTTCTTGCATTCTTTCATGGTTTCTTTTTTTTTCCACTAGAATCTTTAACCTATCTGTAATTTGTTTTGTTGTCAACAAATTCTAGTGTGGGTAAATGCATTTTACGTTTTCCTCATTTAATTTTTCGGCCACACTATGCAAAATTAGGCAAATTTAGTTTAGCCAGTTGGAGGTAAGCATTGAGTTTTCACACTGCTCTGTGGGGCATTGGGATTTCAGAGAAGACTTGAAGGGTTTGCCATGGGAATAGAGGTATGAGAGATATGTGGATATTTCCAGCTCCAACTTCTCCCAAGAATATATAGACTTCAGTGGCCAATGAGGCACCTATTGGGCAGATCTTCTTGGGCACCTAATTACAGGCTCTTTAAAATTAACATGATCAAAACAATTCTTTTTTGTTTTTGATTCATTTTATTGAGACATAGCTGGTTTACAGTGTCGTGTTAGTTTCGGGTGTGCAGCACAGTGATTCAATTCACACATATATGATAGTTTGCATCTGCTAATCCCAAACCCCCAATCTGTCCTTCCCTCCCCCCCATCCCCTGGCAACCACAAGTCTGTTCTGTATGTCTGTGAGTCTGTTTCTGTTTTGTAGAGAAGTTCTTGTGTCATATTTTAAATTCTACGTGTAAACAATATCATACGGTGTTTGTCTTCCTGGCTTCACTGCTATGGTAGTCTCTAGTTGCACCCACGTTGTTGCAAATCGGCATTTCCTTCCTTCTTATGGCTGAGTGAGAGTCCATTGCATAAAGGTACCACATTTTCATTCTTCTGCTGATGGGTGTTTAAGTTGTTTCTGTGTCTTGGCTATTGTAAACAGTGTTGTTGTGAGCACTGGGGTACAAGTATCTTTTTCTCTGGATAAATGCCTAGGAGTGGGATTGCTGGATATATGGTAGCTCTGTTTTTAGTTTTTTAAGGAACCTCCATACTGTTTTGCATAGCAGCTGCACCAAGTAACATTCTTACCAACACTGTAGGAGGGTTCCCTTTTCTCCATAGCCTCTCCATTTTGGTCATTTGTAGACTTTTAAATGAGGGCCATTCTGATTGGTGTGAGGTGGTACCTTACTGTGGTTTTGATTTGCATTTCTTTAATAAATAGAAATGTTGAGCATCTTTTATGTGCCTACTGACCATCTGTAAAAACAGAATTCTTGATGCTGTCCCCAGTCTAATCTGTACACTCTAGACCTTTCTGTCTTGTAAATGGTGCCCTCATCCACCCCATTATACACCCAGAAACATCACAGCTCTCCTTGATTCCTCTGTCTTCTGTGTACTGTATATATCTATTCCATTGTTAATTTCTGTGGGCTTTCTGTTTAAAATATATCCCTCTTGTTTCCACTGTTAAAATGTTACTCCTGGCCACTGCTGTATCTCAGATGAATATCTGCCATGATCTCCTCGCTAGTTTTCTTGATTCCATTCTGCCTGCGTGGAATCTGTTCCACACGGCAGCTTCTGCACTGTAAATCGGGTCAAGTTGTTCCCTTGCTCAAAGCCTTTCAAAGCCTTCCCATTACACTTAAATCCAAGCCTTGCTTGAGGACAGGCTTGTATTCTGGCCTCCGTTGCCTTTCCAATTTCCTCTGTTTCTACACTCCTTCGGTTCCCTTTGCTCCAGCTGGACTGGCCTCTTTCTCTTCCTTGGATAGGTTCTTTTCCTTCCACAGATCTTTGCACTGACTTAACCTTCTCAGAAGCGACCCCTGTTCTTTTAAGAGAGGTCCCCCTTGACTACCCAAGCACACAAAGAAATCCCACATACCACCTCCAGGCATCATCTGCCTTGTTCCCCTACCTCATTTTCTTAGTGGTTCTGTATGTGTGAAACGGTCATATTTTTTATTTTCCTTATTAGCTGACTCCCCATTCTCAGGTGTAAGCTCTCTGGGGTCAGAGACTCTGTTTTGTTTCCGATGCCTTGTGCTTGGCCCAGGGCCTGGCTCGTGGTGCTCCTTCCTGGTGGGATGTAGCCATTTGTGAATCCACTCCCAGCCTGTGTTCTTTCCTTCAGTCAGTTGGTTCAGTTGCTCAGTTGGGTCCAACTCTTTGTGATTCTATGGACTGCAGCACACCAGGCTTCCTTGTCCATCACCAACTCCCAGAGTTTGCTCAGACTCGTGTCCATCAAGTCAATGATGCCATCCAACCATCTCATCCTCTGTTGTCCCCTTCTCCTCCTGGCCAAAGTATTGAAGTTTCAGCATCCGCATCAGTCTTTCCAATGAATATTCAGGACTGATTTCCTTTAGAACAAACTGGTTTGATCTCCTTGTAGTCCAAGGGACTCTCAAGTGTCTTCTCTAAAACCACAGTTCAAAAGCATCAGTTCTTCTGCACTCAGCTTTCTTTATAGTCCAACTCTCACATCCATACATGACTACTGGAAAAACCATAGCTTTAACTAGATGGACCTTTGTTGACAAAGTAACGTCTCTGCTTTTTAATATGCTGTCTAGGTTGGTCATAGCTTTTCTTCTAAGGAGCAAGCATCTTTTAATTTCATGGCTGCAGTGAAATAAATAAAGTCAAAATAAAGTCTCTCACTATTTCCATTGTTTCCCCATCTATTTGCCATGAAGTGATGGGACTGGATGCCATGATCTTTGTTTTCTGAATGTTGAGTTTTAAGCCAACTTTTTCATTCTCCTCTTTCACTTCCATAAAGGGGCTCTTGAGTTGTTCTTCACTTTCTGCCATTAAGGTGGTGTCATTTGCATATCTGAGGTTATTCATATTTCTCCTGGAAATCTTGATTCCAGCTTGTGCTTCTTCCAGTCCAGTGTTTCTCATGATGTACTCTGCATATAAGTTAAATAAGCAGGGTTACAATATACAGCCTTGACATACTCCTTTTCCAATTTGGAACCAGTCTGTTGTTCCATGTCCAGTTCTAACTGTTGCTTCTTAACCTGCATACAGATTTCTCAGGAGGCAGGTCAGGTGGTTTGGGATTCCCATCTCTTTCAGAATTTTCCACACTTTGTTGTGATCCACACAGTCAAAGGCCTTGACATAGTCAATAAAGCAGAAGTGGATGTTTTTTTGGAACTCTTGTTTTTTCAATGATCCAATGGATATTAGCAATTTGATCTCTGGTTCCTCTGCCTTTTCTAAATCCAGCTTGAACATCTGGAAGTTCACGGTTCATGTACTGTTGAAGCCTAGCTTTGAGAATTTTGAACATTACTTTGCTAGCATGTGAGATGAGTGCAATTGTACGGTAGTTTGAACATTCTTTGGCATTGCCTTTCTTTGAGATTGGAAGGAAAATGGACCTTTTCCAGTCCTGTGGCCACTGCTGAATTTTCCAAATTTGCTGATATATTGAGTGCAGCACTTTCACAGCATCATTTTTTAGGATTTGAAATAGCTCAGCTGGAATTCCATCACCTCCACTAGCTTTGTTTGTAGTGATGCTTCCTAAGGCCCACAGGACTTCCCATTCCAAGATGTCTGGCTCTACGTGAGTAATCACACCATTGTGGTTATGTGGATCATGAAGATCTTTTTTGTATAGTTCTTCTGTGTATTCATGCCACCTCTTCTTAATATCTTCTGCTTCTGTTAGGTCCATACCATTTCTGTCCTTTATCCTGCCCATCTTTGCATGAAGTGTTCCCTTGATATCTCTAATTTTCTTGAAGAGATCTCTCAGATCAGATAAGATCAGTCGCTCGTGTCCGACTCTTTGCGACCCCATGAATCGCAGCACGCCAGGCCTCCCTGTCCATCACCAACTCCCGGAGTTCACTGAGACTCCCGTCCATCGAGTCAGTGATGCCATCCAGCCATCTCATCCTCTGTCGTCCCCTTCTCCTCCTGCCCCCAATCCCTCCCAGCATCAGAGTCTTTTCCAATGAGTCAACTCTTTGCATGAGGTGGCCAAAGTACTGGAGTTTCAGCTTTAGCATCATTCTTTCCAAAGAAATCCCAGGGCTGATCTCCTTCAGAATGGACTGGTTGGATCTCCTTGCAGTCCAAGGGACTCTCAAGAGTCTTCTCCAACACCACAGTTCAAAAGCATCAATTCTTCGGCGTTCAGCCTTCTTCACAGTCCAACTCTCACATCCATACATGACCACAGGAAAAACCATAGCCTTGACTAGACGAACCTTTGTTGGCAAAGTAATGTCTCTGCTTTTGAATATGCTATCTAGGTTGGTCATAACTTTCCTTCCAAGGAGTAAGTGTCTTTTAATTTCATGGCTGCAGTCACCATCTGTAGTGATTTTGGAGCCCAGAAAAATAAAGTCTGACACTGTTTCCGCTGTTTCCCCACTATTTCCCATGAAGTGGTGGGACCGGATGCCATGATCTTCATTTTCTGAATGTTGAGCTTTAAGCCAACTTTTTTACTCTCCACTTTCACTTTCATCAAGAAGCTTTTCAGTTCCTCTTTCTGCCATAAGGGTGATGTCATCTGCATATCTGAGGTTATTGATATTTCTCCTGGCAATCTTGATTCCAGCTTGTGCTTCTTCCAGTCCAGCGTTTCTCATGATGTACTCTGCATATAAGTTAAATAAACAGGGTGACAATATACAGCCTTGATGAACTCTTTTTCCTATTTGGAACCAGTCTGTTGTTCCATGTCCAGTTCTAACTGTTGCTCCCTGACCTGCATACAAATTTCTCAAGAGGCAGATCAGGTGGTGTGGTATTCCCATCTCTTTCAGAATTTTCCACAGTTTATTGTGATCCACACAGTCAAAGGCTTTGACATAGTCAATAAGGCAGAAATAGATGTTTTTCTGGCACTCTCTTGCTTTTTCCATGATCCAGCAGATGTTGGCAATTTGATCTCTGGTTCCTCTGCCTTTTCTAAAACCAGCTTGAACATCTGGAAGTTCACAGTTCACATATTGATGAAGCCTGGCTTGAAGAATTTTGAGCATTACTTTACTGGCGTGTGAGATGAGTGCAATTGTGCGGTAGTTTGAGCACTCTTTGGCATTGCCTTTCTTTGGGATTGGAATGAAAACTGACCTTTTCCAGTCCCATGGCCACTGCTGAGTTTTCCAAATTTGCTGGCATATTGAGTGCAGCACTTTCACAGCATCATCTTTCAGGATTTGGAATAGCTCAACTGGAATTCCATCACCTCCACTAGCTTTGTTTGTAGTGATGCTTTCTAAGGCCCACTTGACTTCACATTCCAGGATGTCTGGCTCTAGGTCAGTGATCACACCATCGTGATTATCTGGGTCGTGAAGATCTTTTGTGTACAGTTCTTCTGTGTATTCTTGCCATCTCTTCTTAATATCTTCTGCTTCTGTTAGGTCCATACCATTTCTGTCCTTTATCGAGCCCATCTTTGCATGAAATGTTCCTTTGGTATCTCTGATTTTCTTGAAGAGATCTCTAGTCTTTCCCATTCTGTTGTTTTCCTCTATTTCTTTGCATTGATCGCAGAAGAAGGCTTTCTTATCTCTTCTTGCTATTCTTTGGAACTCTGCATTCAGATGTTTATATCTTTCCTTTTCTCCTTTGCTTTTCGCTTCTCTTCTTTTCACAGCTATTTGTAAGGGCTCCCCAGACAGCCATCTTGCTTTTTTGCATTTCTTTTCTATGGGAATTGTCTTGATCCCTGTCTCCTGTACAATATCATGAACCTTGTTCCATAGTTCATCAGGCACTCTATCAGATCTAGGCCCTTAAATCTATTTCTCACTTCCACTGTATAATCATAAGTGATTTGATGTAGGTCATACCTGAATGGTCTAGTGGTTTTCCCTACTTTCTTCAATTTAAGTCTCAATTTGATAATAAGGAGTTCATGGTCTGAGCCACAGTCAGCTCCTGGTCTTGTTTTTGCTGACTGTATAGAGCTTCTCCATCTTTGGCTGCAAAGAATATAATCAATCTGATTTCAGTGTTGACCATCTGGTGATGTCCATGTGTAGAGTCTTCTCTTGTGTTGTTGGAAGAGGGTGTTTGTTATGACCAGTGCATTTTCTTGTCAAGACTCTATCAGTCTTTGCCCTGCTTCATTCCGTATTCCAAGGCCAAATTTGCCTGTTACTCCAGGTGTTTCTTGACTTCCTACTTTTGCATTCCAGTCCCCTATAATGAAAAGAACATCTTTTTTGGGTGTTAGTTCTAAAAGGTCTTGTAGGTCTTCATAGAACCGTTCAACTTCAGCTTCTTCAGCGTTACTGGTTGGGGCATAGACTTGGGTTACTGTGATATTGAATGGTTTGCCTTGGAAACGAACAGAGATCATTCTGTCGTTTTTCAGATTGCATCCAAGTACTGCATTTCAGACTCTTTTGTTGACCATGATGGCCACTCCATTTCTTCTGAGGGATTCCTGCCCGCAGTAGTAGATATAATGGTCATCTGAGTTAAATTCACCCATTCCAGTCCATTTCAGTTCGCTGATTCCTAGAACGTCGACGTTCACTCTCACCATCTCTTGTTTGACCACTTCCAATTTGCCTTGATTCGTGGACCTGACATTCCAGGTTCCTATGCAATATTGCTCTTTATAGCATTGGACCTTGCTTCTATCACCAGTCACATCCACAGCTGAGTGTTATTTTTGCTTTGGCTCCATCCCTTCATTCTTTCTGGAGTTATTTCTCCACTGATCTCCAGTAGCATATTGGGCACCTACTGACCTGGGGAGTTCCTCTTTCAGTATCCTATCATTTTGCCTTTTCATACTGTTCATGGGGTTCTCAAGGCAAGAATACTGAAGTGGTTTGCCATTCCCTTCTCCAGTGGACCACATTCTGTCAAATCTCTCCACCATGACCTGCCCGTCTTAGGTTGCCCCATGGGCATGGCTTAGTTTCATTGAGTTAGACAAGGCTGTGGTCCTAGTGTGATTAGATTGACTAGTTTTCTGTGAGTATGGGTTCAGTGTGTTTGCCCTCTGATGCCCTCTTGCAACAGCTACCGTCTTACTTGGGTTTCTCTTACCTTGGGCGTGGGGTATCTCTTCACGGCTGCTCCAGCAAATCACAGCCATTGTTCTCAGAAGAGATCTCTAGTCTTTCCCATTCTGTTATTTTCCTGTATTTCTTTGCATTGGTCACTGAGGGAGGTTTTCATATCTCTCCTTGCTATTCTTTGGAACTCTGCATTCAAATGCGTATATCTTTCCTTCTCGCCTTTGCCTTTAGCTTCTCTTTTTTTCTCAGCTCTTTGTAAGGCCTCTTCAGACAACCATTTTGCCTTTTTGCATTTCTTTTTCTTAGGGATGATCTTGATCCCTGCTTCCTATACAGTGTCACGAACCTCTGTCCATAGTTCATCAGGCACTCTATCAGATCTAATCCCTTGAATGTATTTGTCACTTCCACTGTATAATCGTAAAGGATTTGATTTAGGTCATACCTGAATGGTCTAGTGGCCTTTCCTTACTCACATTTGAATCAGAGCAGCCTAGCTTTTCAATCTCGAGCTGGTGTGAAGCTTCATTTACAATAAGTTTTCTTGGTTAACAAAAATTTAAAGATAATTTCCTTAGAAGATTGGACTTCACTCTGAAGACGTAAAGAAAGAGGAGGTTTTAATTTGACATTTCTGTCAGTGTTGCATTCACTTCCTAAGTATATTGGTGATAAGGTTCCTGATGTTTTGGGCTGAAGGCCAGGTATGAGAACAGCTTGATTGTAAACATTTCCTGCTTGAGGGTACCTTTTTACATACTGAATTGCATACCATAGATTAAAAAAATTTTTATTTAGCAAAGGTTGTTATTAATCCTATAATTAAGATGATTATGAGATTGTATAATCTTATATTTACCCTTTTAAAAGAGTGCTTCCTGAATCTCAAGCCAAAGCATTTGTACAGCTTTACTGTGCAAATATTTATGTTCTAGGTGTGTTATTCATACATATAAACATATCTTCTCCTTGATCTATATCTATATGGTTGTATAGTTTATGACTTCTGGACTTCCTGTTTAACTCCTCACTGTATACTCTGTACCAGGTGGCTACTCCCTAAATATCAGTTGATTTTGTAACAGTTGTCCTGTGACAAAATCAGTATTTTAGTTTCTGTCTACTCTTGTTAATTACAAACTCTTATCAATTGTGTTTTATGTTACTGCTTGCCACATTTTAACCAGTAATTTCAAAGAGATTGCCTTTTGTTTTTGCCTCATGTGTTTTCATGTTATAGCATTGGGGGTGTAAAGTTTTATTACTGTTGTTTTCATTGTTGATTATACACTTTATGAAAATAAAAAGTTATTTTTTTATCATGTACAGCTTTTTTCTTGAAATGATACTGTATTAAATTCAGTAACTCTTCCTTTCTTTTAGGAATTTTTTTTTATTTTGTATTAGAGTATAGCCAACTAAAGTGTTGTGATAGTTTCAGGTGAATAGTGAAGGAAGTCAGCCATACATACACATGTATCCATTTTCCCCCACCCCCACATACCATCCAGGCTGCCACATAACACTGAGCAGAGTCCCATGTGCTGTAAACAGTAGGTCTTTGTTTGTTATTCATTTTAAATATAACAATGTATACATGTCCATCCCAAGCTCCCTTCCCCTCAGCAACCATCAGTTCGTTCTCTATGTCTGAGTCTCTTTCTGTTTTGTAAGTTCATTTGTATCATTTCATTTTCGATTCCACATGTAATATAAGGGGGCTTCCCTGGTGGCTCAGGTGATAAAGAATCTGCATGCAGTGCAGGAGACCTAGGTTTGATCCATAGGTTGGGAAGATCCCATGAAGAAGAGAATGGCAACCCACTCCAGTATTCTTGCCCAGGAAATGTCATGGACAGAGGAGCCTTGTGGGCTACAATGGACTATAGCCCATGGGGTTGCAAAGAGTCAGACACGACTAAATGATTAACACTTCCGCTTATAAGAGATGTCATACAATATTTCTCTTTCTCTGTCTGACTTATTTCATTCAGTGACAATCTCTAAGTTTATCTATGTTGCTGCAAAGGGCATTATTTCATCTTTTTTAATGGCTTAGTAATTTGTGTGTGTGTGTGTTAGTTGCTCAGTTGTGTCCAACTCTTTGTGACCCCACAGACTGTAGCCCACCAGGCTCCTCTGTCCCTGGAATTCTGTAGTCAAGAATACTGGAGTGGGTTGCCATTGTCTTCTCCAGGGGATCTTCCTGGCCCAGGGATCGAACCTGTGTCTCTTAAGTCTGTTGCATTGGCAGATGGATTCTTTACCAGAGAAGCTCATTCCATTGTATGTATGTACCATATCTGCTTTATCCATTCTTCTTCCATTCCTCTGTCAATGGACAACATTCCATATTGTGCCTATTATAAACTGTGCTACAGTGAACATTGGGTTACATGTATCATTTTGGATCATGTTTTTCTCTGGATATATGCCCAAAAGTAAGATAGCAGGGGAGCTCCATTTTTAGTCTTTTAAGGAACTGCCATACTGTTCTTGTATTGCTATAAACTTCCCTCTTAGAATAGTTTTTGCTCCTTCCCATAGGTTTTGTACCATTGTGCTTTCACTTTTGTCTGTAGGTATTGTTTTATTTCTGCAGTGATCCATTGGTTGTTTAGTAGTGTATTGATTAGCCACCACATGTTTTTGTTTTTTATAGCTTTTTTTCTTATAGTTTATTTATCTGTAATCTCTTAGTTTTGTGATCAGAAAAGATGCTTGATATGAAGTTGACTTTCTTAAATCTACCAAGGCTTGGCTTGTGGCCTAGCATTTTGTCAGTCCTGAAGAATGTTCTGTGTGTACTTGAGAAGAATGTGTTGTCTGCTGCTGTTCGATGGAATGCTCTGTATATATCAGTTAAGTCCAACTGGTCTACAGTGTCATTTAGCTGGATTAAATGACAAAGAAACTATGTTTGTTTATTAATTTTCTGTGTGATGAGCTGTCCGTTGATGGAAATGGAGTGTTAAAATCCCCCACTATTATTGTGTTATTGTCAATTTCTCCCTTTATGTTGTGTTAGTATTTGCCTTACATATTGAAGTGCTGTGTTGAATGCGTATATAATTGTTATATCTTCTTGGATTGAATCCTTGATTATTGTGTAGTGTCCTTCTTTGTCTCTTTTTAAATTTTGTCTGGTATGTGTATTGCTATTCCAGCTTTCTTTTGATTTCCATTTGTATGGAGTATCTTCTCCCATCCCCTTACTTTCAGTCTAAGTGTCCCTAGGTCTGAAGTGGGTCACTTATACACAGCATATATACAAGTTTTTGGAGAAGGAAATGGCAGCCCACTCCAGTGTTCTTGCCTGGAGAATCCCAGGGACGGGGGAGCCTGGTGGGCTGCTGTCTATGGGGTGGCACAGAGTCGGACACGACTGAAATGACTTAGCAGCAGCAGCATACAGGTTTTGTTTTTGTATCCACCCAGCCAGACTGTCTTTGGGTTGGTTCACTTAAACCATTTACATTTAAAGGTAATTACTGATATGTATGACCCTATTACCATTTTCTTATGTTTTGGGTTTATTTTTTGTAGGTCTTTTCCTTCTCTTGTGTTTCTTGCCTAGAGAAATCTCTTTAGCATTTGCTGTAAAACTGGTTTGAAAGTACTGAATTCTCATAACTTTGGATTGTCTGCAAAGCTTTGATTTCTCCTTCAAATCTGGTTAAGAGTCTTGCTGGGTAGAGTATTCCTGGTTGTAGGTTCTTCTTTTTTCATCAGTTTAAATATTCTGCCATTCCCTTCTGGCTTGTAGAGTTTCTGTTGAGAAATCAGTTGATAACCTTATGGAAGTTCCCTTATGTTGTTTGTGATTTTCCCCTGGTTGCTTTCAATGTTTTATCCTTCCTTTAATTTTTGTCAGTTTGATTGCTATATGTTTTGATGTGTTCCTCCTTCGATTTATCCTGCCTAGACTCTCTGCCCTTCCTGGACTTGATTGGCTATTTCCTTTCCCATGTTTGGGAAGTTTTCAGCTATCATCTCTTCAAATATTTTCTCAGGTCCTTTCTCTATCTCTTGCCCTTCTGGAACCCCTATAAAGTGGATGTTGGTACGTTTAATGTTGGCCCAGAGATCTCTTAGGCTGTCTTCATTTCTTTTCATTCTTTGTTTCTATATTCTGTTTTGCAGCAGTTATTTCCACCATTCTATCCTTCAGGTCTCTTATCCATTCTTCTGCTTCTGTTATTCTGTTGTTTATTCCTTCTAGTCTGTTGTTCACCTCTGGTTGGTTTTGTTTTTTTGTGTTGTTGTTGTTTAGTTATTCCATGTCTTTGTTAAACATTTCTTGCATCTTCTCCATTCTTTTTCGGAGATCCTGGATCATTCTCATTCTCATTATTCTTATTTCTTTTTTTGGAAGTGTGTATCACCACTTCACTTAGTTGTTTTTCTGGGCTTTTATCTTGTTCCTTGGGCTTTCCAGGTAGCATAAGTGGTAAAGAACCCACCTGCCAATGCATGACATGAGTTTGATTCCTGAGTCGGGAAGATCCCTTGGAGAAGGAAATGACAACCCACTCTAGTATTCTTGCCTAGAGAATCCCATGGACAGAGGAGCCTGGTGGGCTACAGTCCATGGGGTCACAAAGAGTTGGACACAACTGAACGATTAAACAACGAACTTGTTCCTTCATCTGAGACGTAATCCTCTTCCTTTTCATTTTGATTAACTTTCTGTGATTGTTTTTTCGTACTGGAGACTGCAAGGTTTTAGTTCTTCTTGCTTCTTCTGTCTGTCCTCTGGTGGATGAAGCTAGGAAGCTTGTGCAAGTTTCCTGATGGGAGGGGCTAGCTAGGAAAAACTGGTTATTGTGCTGGTGGGGGCTCCAAAATCACTGCAGATGGTGACTGCAGCCATGAAATTAAAAGACGCTTACTCCTTGGAAGGAAAGTTATGACCAACCTAGATAGCATATTCAAAAGCAGAGACATTACTTTGCCAACAAAGGTCCGTCTAGTCAAGGCTATGGTTTTTCCTGTGGTCATGTATGGATGTGAGAGTTGGACTGTGAAGAAGGCTGAACGCCGAAGAATTGATGCTTTTGAACTGTGGTGTTGGAGAAGACTCTTGAGAGTCCCTTGGACTGCAAGGAGATCCAACCAGTCCATTCTGAAGGAGATCAGCCCTGGGATTTCTTTGGAAGGAATGATGCTAAAGCTGAAACTCCAGTACTTTGGCCACCTCATGCGAAGAGTTGACTCATTGGAAAAGACTCTAATGTAGGAGGAGAAGGGGATGACAGAGGATGAGATGGCTGGATGGCATCACTGACTTGATGGACGTGAGTCTGAGTGAACTCCGGGAGTTGGTGATGGACAGGGAGGCCTGGCATGCTGTGATTCATGGGGTCGCAAAGAGTCGGACACGACTAAATGACTGAACTGAACTGAACTGTGCTGGTGGGAAGGGCTCAATAAAACTTTTATCCAATTGTCTGCTGATTGGCTGCGGCTCCCTCCCTGTTAGTTGTTTGGCTGAGGTGACCCAGCCGTGGAATCTACTGGCTCTATGGCAGGGCTAATGGTGACCTCCAAGAGGGCTCAAAACAAGGGTCTTGTCCCAGCACTGCTACTGCCAATGCCTCTGTCCTCCAGCAAACCACTGCCAAACTATACCTCAATAGGAGACCTACTAGCAGGTAGGTCTCAATCAGTCACTGCTTCTTTCCCCTAGGTTCTCGTGAAGAATGGAGAAGCTCTATACAGTCAGCAGACACAAGACTGGGAGCTGACTGTGGCTCAGATCATGAACTCCTTATTGCCAAATTCAGACTTAAATTGAAGACAGTAGGGAAAACCACTAGACCATTCAGGTATGACCTAAATCAAATCCTTTATGATTATACAGTGGAAGTGACAAGTAGATTAAAGGGATTAGATATGATAGAGTGCCTGAAGAACTATGGACTGAGGTTCATAACATTGTACAGCAGGAAGTGATCAAGACCATCCCCAAGAAAAAGAAATGCAAAAAGGCAAAATGGTTGTCTGAGGAGGCCTTACAAATAGCTGTGAAAAGAAGAGAAGCAAAAGGCCAAGGAGAAAAGGAAAGATACATCCATTTGAATGCAGAGTTCCAAAGAATTGCAAGAAGAGATAAGAAAGACTTCCTCAGTGATCAATGCAAAGAAACAGAGGAAAACAATAGAATGGAAAAAACTAGAGATCTCTTCAAGAAAATAATAGATACCAAGGGAACATTTCATGCAAAGATGGGTAGAATAAAGGACAGAAATGGTATGGACCTAACAGAAACAGAAGATATTAAGAAGAGGTGGCATGAATACACAGAAGAACTATACAAAAAATATCTTCATGACCCAGATAATCATGATGGTGTGATCACTTACCTAGAGCCAGACATCGTGGAATGTGAAGTCCAGTGGGTCTTAGGAAGCATCACTACAAACAAAGCTAGTGGAGGTGACGGAATTCCAGCTGAGCTATTTCAAATCCTAAAAGATGATGCTGTGAAAGTGCTGCACTCAATATGCCAACCAACTTGGAAAACTCAGCAGTGGCCCCGGGACTGGAAAAGATCAGTTTTCGTTCTAGTCCCAAAGAAAGGCAATGCTAAAGAATGCTCAACCTACTGTACAATTGCACTCATCTCACAGGCTAGCAAAATTCTCCATGCCAGGCTTCAACAGTACATGAACCGTGAACTTCCAGATTTTCAAGCTGGATTTAGAAAAGGGAGAGGAACCAGAGATCAAATTGCCAACATCCATTGAATCATTGAAAAAGAAGAGAGTTCCAGAAAAACATCTATTTCTGTTTTACTGACTATGCCAAAGCCTTTGACTGTGTGGATCACAATAAAGTGTGGAAAATTCTGAAAGAGATAGGAATACCAGACCACCTGACCTGCCTCCTGAAAACTCTATATGCAGATCTAGAAGCAACAGTTAGAACTGGGCATGGAACAACAGACTGGTTCCAAATTGGAAAAGGAGTATGTCAAGACTATATATTGTCACCCTGCTTATTTAACTTAAATGCAGAGTACATCATGAGAAATGCTAGACTGGATCAAGCACAAGCTGGAATCAAGATTCCCAGGAGAAATATCAATAACCTCAGATGTGCAGATGACGCCACCCTTATGGCAGAATGCTTCCTAAGGCCCATTTGACTTTGCACTCCAGGATGTCTGGCTCTGGGTGAGTGATCACACCATCATGGTTATGTGGGTCATGAAGATCTTTTTTGTGTAGTTCTTCTGTGTATTCGTGCCACCTCTTCTTAATATCTTCTGCTTCTGTTAGGTTCATACCATTTCTGTGCCTTATTTTGCCCATCTTTCCATGAAATATTATTCCCTTTGTATCTCTTATTTTCTTGAAGAGATGTCTAGTCTTTTGCATTCTATTGTTTTCCTCTATTTGTTTGCATTTATCAGTGAGGAAGTCTTTCTTACCTCTCCTTGCTATTCTTTGGAACTCTGCATTGAAATGGGTATATCTTTCCTTCTCTCCTTTGCCTTTAGCTTCTCTTCTTTTCACAGCTATTTGTAAGGCCTCCTCAGACAACCATTTTGCCTTTTTGCATTTCTTTTTCTTGGGGATGGTCTTGATCACTGCCTCCTGTACAATGTCATGAATCTCAGTTCGTAGTTCTTCAGGCACTCTATCATATCTAATCCCTTGCATCTATTTGTCAATTATACTTTAAAGTCATAAGGGATTTGATTTAGGTCATAACTGAATGGCCTAGTAGTTTTCCCTACTTTCTTCAATTTGAGTCTGAATTTGGCAATAAGGAGTTCATGATCTGAGCCACAGTCAGCTACTGGTCTTGTTTTACTGACTGTATAGAGCTTCTCCATCTTTGGTTGCAAAGAATATAATAGTCAGTCTGATTTCAGTATTGACCATCTGGTGATGTCCATGTGCAGAGTTTTCTCTTATTTTGTTGGAAGAGGGTGTTTGCTGTGACCAGTGCCTTCTCTTGGCAAAACTCTGTTAGCCTTTACCCTGCTTCATTTTGTACTCCTGGCCAAATTTGCTTGTTACTCCAGGTATCTGACTTTCTACTTTTGCATTTCAGTCCCCTATAATGAAAAGGACATATTTTTGGGGTGTTAGTTCCAGGAGGTCTTGTATGTCTTCATAGAACTGTTCAACTTCAGCTTCTTCAGCATTAGTGGTTGGGGCATAGACTTGGATTACTGTGATATTGAATGGTTTGCCTTGGAAACGAACAGAGATTATTCTGTTTTTTTTGAAATTGCACCCAAGTCCTGCATTTCTGACTTTTTTGTTGACCATGATGGCTACTCCATTTCTTCTAAGGGATTCTTGCCCACAGTAGTAGATGTAATGGTCATCTGAATTAAATTCACCTATTCCAGTCCATTTTACTTCACTGATTCCTAAAGTGTCGATGTTCACTCTTACCATCTCCTGTTTGACCACTTCCAATTTACTTTGATTCATGGACTTAACATTCCAGGTTCCTATATAGTATTGTTCTTTATAGCATCATACTTTACTTCCCCTACCAGTCACATCCAGAACTGAGTGTTTTGTTTGCTTTGGCTCCATCTCTTCATTCTTTCTGGGGTTAAATATTCTCCAGTAGCCTATTGGGCATCTACCGACCTGGGGAGTTCATCTTTCAGTGTCAGGTGTTTTTGCCTTTCCATGCTGTTCATAGGTTTCTCAAAGAATAGTGAAGTGGTTTGCCATTGTCTTCTCCAGTGGACCATGTTTTGAGTTAAGTGTTTTTAAATCAAGATATAATTGACCTATATATAAGATTATGTTAGTTCCAGGTGTACAGCAATGATTCTTATATTTAATTTGTTTGAAAGAAAAGTAGTAGATTTCATTCTTCTGGACATTTCTTGTTCTCTGTGTCTTGTGGAGTATTTTCATTGTATCACATTTTGAGTGTTTTCTTTAAGGAAGGGAATTTCATACATCTCTAAAATGTTGAATGAGAGGACAACAAAAAGCAAGTGCTTTTTTTTCCTTGACCATATCACGTGGCATTTGGGATCCTAGTTCCTTTACCAGGGATCGAACCCTTGCCGCCTGCATTGGAAGTGTGACCTCTTAACCACTGGACCATGAGGCAAGTCCCTGCAAATGCTTGAAGTACAACAGATTGGCTTTTCCAGACTTTTGGAAGAAAACAAATCAAAACAAGCAGTACAGTAGTGATTACCTGGTTGGGGGCCAAATTTTATCTACTTCTTGAAAGATTAAGTTGGAAACTATAGGTTACTTATTTCTTCTTCCTGCCCATTGGTATGTCTTTAATGTATCAGAGCTTAGTCAGGAATGTATGAATTAGTCAACTTTGGCTAAATTATGTTGTAGTAACAATCCCCAGAGTTTCCAACAACAAAAGTTTATTTCTTATATTAATGCCCTTGGCGTGCTGCAGTGCAGGGTGTCGCAAAGAGTGAGTCCAACAAGACTGAGAGACTGAAGTGAACTGAATTGAACTCATTCTTCATTGGCCAAAGCAAGTCATGTGGTCAAACATGGCCTCAGGGTCCAAGAAATGTAATGTGCTCCAGGGATGAGCAGCTAGGGAAGGATTTGGCAAGGGAAGGACAGCAAATATTTTGATCATCACTCTATCTGTTGCAGTATATTTTTGGATGTAGTCACTTTACAAGGAAGTCTCGTAGGGTTTTTTTTGAAGCATATTTATTTGGAGGTAGGGCAGGAAGGTTTGCAACCTGTATTTTCAAACACCTTGATAGTGTGTATTGACTATCTTAATTACCATTTTGGGGATCTCAGCAGACCCTGGATTTAATACATGATAACAGCTCAGTAAACATTTGTTGGATTAGTGGACAATGACTTCTAACAATAATAGGAAAGCCATACTTTTCATTATCTTTACTGCCCTTTGCAGCTGCTTGAAACAGTTTTATAGAGAGAAGCTCCCACAAACTATGCCTGTTATTTATTATATGAAAAATGATTCTTCAGGGGTCATTTTTACCATAAAAGAAATTGCTTTTTAATCACCCACATGTCCATTATACAAAATTTATATTAAATACAACTGAGGAAAGGACTGTCTTCTATCTGGCAGCTCAGGACCACGACTGATAATGCTTATTGTATATTGCACTGTGTTTCCTTTTCCTCCTTTCTTTCTCTATGTGCTGTTTGAACATTGTCCATATTTATAGTCATATTGTGATCGCTTATTCTACTTTTTGCTGTATCTCTTGTTTAACACATAGTATCATGAATTAACAATTGGAAGGGTCATAGACTAAATAAAGGAGTCATAAAATTAATTTTAGCTTTCCCTTTTCTGCTTTCCTCCGTATGAACTATTCATTCAGTAAAGTTACATCTTGTTCCTTTTCTCTCACACATGAGGCAAGCATGGAAATGAGTAGAAGAATGGTGAAAAGTACACCAGAGTCCTGAAAACTTTGGTGGGAGGTGGTTCAAAGATCAGATTGTCAGTTCTTGGGGCATCAGGGTTATTTTCTTTTTTAATCTTTTATTTTTCTTCATTTACTATGTAATCACTTTTTCATAGCTTGGGGTTTTCACAATCTTTTGAAAAGTCAAAACTTGCTAATAAGTTGATTTGAGTCCTGTTATCTTTTTGAAATATACTAGATAAGTTTAATGTGAGTCATTCCAGAATGTAGCCCCTGCTTAAACCTCTGTGTTGAGTACCCTCTTTATCTAAGGTCAAAGCACTTAGTTAGCAACTGAGCTTTTTGTAAGCAACCCATTGTAAAAGTTCACCATGCCTTGTTCTTCAGTATCATTAATCATCTTCCCTCTAAGCTTTGGAAACATGGCTGAGTCCTGAGTCATCAGGCCCTTCACATTGCTGGTGATCCACCCTGCTGAGTTACATGCATGAAATATTTGCTGTCTCAGTATAGATCTGAGGACCGGTTTGTCTCTTGAAACGTGTGGACCAAATTCCTTATATGTTAACTGAAAGATACAGTTTGTGTCCGTTTTACAAAGGGATCTGATCAGGCCTGTTAAAGTTACCATACAGATGACATGATTCCAGACTTCCTGTGCTTGATGTAATTTGCAAATATTTTGAAATACCAAGTGTAGCCTCAGCGAGGTCAGTGACCAGTTTTTGAATTTTGGTGAATTTTTCTGTTTTAATTTTCACAGCTGTTTAGTTTTGAAATGCCTGCTCCACCAGATAAGTTAGGAATGTGTGGAGAGGGCAGTTTAAATAATCTGCATGTTTGCTGTTGAAGCAGATGCCTCTAAGTCAGGCTTCCAGATCCAAAGGAACAAAGAGGGAAGAGCAGGAGAATGAAGCTCCATGCGACAACCGCTGGAGAGGAATGTGGGCCCCGCAAGTGATTCTTGGGTTCTCATCCTAGAGTTTAACTTTTCCAGTTCTATTAAGGTATCCTGGTAAATTCAGTATGAAAAGAGTGCTGATAACTTCTTAAAGAAAGGGGCTTCAGTGATAACTTTTGAGTTTCCATGTGAATACTTGTCTAACATTTATCTCCTTAAAAAAAAATAAAAAGTGTCCATTGTAAGATCAGCTCACAGGTCAGACATTAATCTTGGTTGTCAAGTGTCT
This sequence comes from Bos grunniens, assembly GCF_055505025.1. Classification (NCBI taxonomy): domain Eukaryota; kingdom Metazoa; phylum Chordata; class Mammalia; order Artiodactyla; family Bovidae; genus Bos; species Bos grunniens. The sequence continues at coordinate 155,610,508 of NC_141165.1, forward strand.
GAAATCAACTCTGGAGGCGAAAGTGGAATTGACGGCACTCATCATAGAGTACTGATTCTGTTGACTAAAAGACATCAGGCCTTTGGTCTCTTTTGTGTTGCAATTTTGAGCAGAATTTAAAAGAATGAAAATTTCCAAATATGTGCTAACACAATTTGTGAGAATATTTATCAAGATTAAAGTAATATATTAAAAATCAGCTTAATTAATTGAAGCTTAACTCTTAGAAACTGATGTAAAGGTTAGTTTGAAATTTGCTAAGCTTTATTAAAAGTCTAGATTGGGGGTAGAAACAGTTTCCCCAGGGTATCTCAATTTCCTTCATTTTAGAGTATCTTTTGCTAGAATGAAGAGAAAAAAAGATCGGTCATTCTTTTTAATCACGCTTAACTGCAGTGACATAAAGGAGAAAACATAGTAATGTAGAAACAGGTAATTTCTTAATTCATCCTCTCATACCTGTGTGAATAACAGAAAAACCACAGGTCGTCCTAATTGTTTTATAACCACAAAGAATTTAAATAAGTTTTGACGTAATACATTCCTTTTCAGTTCTCAGTTATGCATTTCTATAAGCTGGCCTTACTCAAATAGGCTAGTGGAGAGGCATTTGCTTTCTTAAGTGAGCTTTCTTCTGTTTCTCTGTTTGACCTTTTATTATGAAAAATTCCAACCACTAACCCCCATTATCAGGCTTCAGTAAGTGTTAATTCTTGGTCAGAGTTGTTTCATCTTTCCCGCCAGCCCAACTCTAGATTATTTGAAAGATTCTAGACGTCATATCATTTCATTAAAGTGGATTGCTTTTGATAGTGACAGTGGAAGCCATTTTCTTTCTTGGCACTGGCATAGTCTCTCAGGGCTGAATAGGATTTATAAGGAGACAGACTCTACATTGAAGAGCTTACCTTGTGAGCTCATATTTTCTCTGGATACTTTCTTCAAGTTTCTCTTGTCTTTCAAATGGCAGGTATTTGCTAAGTTCTTAAGTTCTTATCTGTTTGGAAATTCCTGTAGCAAGTTCAGGTTTAGTTATCCTGCACTGCCTTGTCTGTGCCTTATCTAAACAGTATTGAAGGGAAGAAAGAATTATTTCACCAGGAGTTGGCTTGGAGAGGAGTTAGCTATACTGGATATATTTAGGAAGTGCCCCTTAATGCTGTAATAATATACTAGCTTTTAAAAGCACCTCATAATAATAGCTTTTTAAAAAGCGCAAATGAGGCACGTAAGGGTGATCTCTTTTCCTAGCCATCAGTGGGATGATTTAATTCCTTTCCTGGGTCAACATAAAATATTCTTTCAAGTACCCTGAGATCTGCAAGTATTGGTTGACTCATCTTTTGTTGTTAAACCTATTGATTTCCCAGGCCAGCATGTCTTTTTCTATACTTTGACCTTGCACTTTAGACTGAATTCCTTTTGTCCTTTGAAGGAGGCGTAAAACTGTTATGTTTATATTGGTGAGTGTGAGAAACTGACTTTTCACTTTTCTCTATGATTTCTAAATTTAAGTGGCTTTAATCATCATTGTCGTAATGGTTTCTTGACTCCTGAAAAAGAAAGTTTTAAAAAGTAGATTCAACAGGTGAAATGGAATTCTTGAACTGTTTTCCTTCTAAAACTAAAACCAATTTTGACTTAATTGTTAATTCTTAGAATTTAGTTTTTGAGCATAGAAAACCGTGGGGTTCACTTTTATATTTTACTTTATTAAGATCACTCAAGTTACTGGTAACTTGGCTGTATGGGATGCTGAAAGTCCTGGACTGAGTTCGATCAGGACTCTGACTTTCGTGTGATTAAATATGTGTCTACTTGTCTTCAGTAGCTAAACAGAAGTAATTATATTTGCATTCCACCTATTTCACAGGGGTGTTGTTAGAAGTCCTATAATTAAATTTTTTTCTTTAATTTGCAAAAATATTTGAGCTGCTTCACAGATCGGAGCTATATAAAAGTGAGGTGTTTTATGAACATCTCGTTTCTCTTGATTTGTGTTTTTGACACTGGATGCACATGTTGCTTTTCCTCTTTTCCCAGTGTACAGGTTCTGCTGCGTGTTTTGAAATTGGTTTTCTTAACATTTTTAGCAGCTGGGGATGCTATAAAAGCCATCTTGTGTCCTGTTTTTAGTGCACAGTGGCGAGTGTGGATAGATGGCTCAGTTAATGGTCAGGCAATTGACCCGCACCAAGTGCTCGCCTCTGTGTCCTCTGGCTTCTCCCCTTTCAGGGTAGAGTTACTGTTTGCAGTGCCAGTCTCACTGTCTGGGACTGGGGGATCTCAATCAGTGTGCCTGCTGCCTGGCTGTCTTGAATGCGATGTTTGTCTTCTCCCCTCCCCCAACCTTATATTTTATGTCTTACACTTCAGGGTGGGTGATCTACTGGGCTAACCACTTTAGGGAAGCTTTGTGCTGTCTCAGAAAGTCAGAATGAGTCCTTTGCATTAGGTGGCAAGCATTAACAGAGCAGATCTGTGACAAGGGCCATGTCACTAGACTCCTCCATTTTTCTGGACTTACTGTGTGCTTACGGATGAAATCATTCTCCTTCTCTGGTTTGGATTGTATTCTTGAGAAAAGTTTGGACCAAATTCACGTGCTTCCCTGATAGCTGTGTTGGTAAAGAATCCGCCTGCAATGCAGGAGACCTGGGTTCGATCCGTCGGTTGGGAAGATCCCCTGGAGAAGGGAAAGGCTACCCACTCCAGTATTCTGGCCTGGAGAATTCCATGGACTGTATAGTCCCTGGGGTCACAAAGAGTGGGACCCACTGAGCGACTTGCACTTTTCACTGTCATGTGCATTTCACAGAAGATTCATTTGCTCTGAGTCCTAACAATGGTTGTCCAACCTTGTACATAGTTGCAGCTGCTGCTGCTAAGTCGCTTCAGTCGTGTCCGACTCTGTGCGACCCCATAGATGGAAACCCACTAGGCTCCCCCATCCCTGGGACTCTCCAGGCAAGAACACTGGAGTGGGTTGCCATTTCCTTCTCCAATGCATGAAAGTGAAAAGTGAAAGGGAAGTTGCTCAGTCGTGTCCGACTCCTAGCGACCCCGTGGACTGCAGCCTACCAGGCTCCTCCATCCATGGGATTTTCCAGGCAAGAGTGCTGGAGTGGGGTGGTTGAAGAATTCAAACTTTGGTACTACTTAAAGGATTCCTCAGTCTCACCTCAGTGCTTCTGTAGGCGTGAGCTTTTCCCATAAGGAGATGAGCCATGGTATATTTAGGTTTGGATGATTCTAGTTTACAGAACTTGAGGGTCTGAGGATTTGGGGAAGTGGTTCTTCAGGGAACCCGGAGGTTTCTTTTTCCCACAGGGTGGTCCCCTTTGTTACATTATTATGTTGACCTACTCAAAGGGTTAGTTTCTGTTACATTTCAGTTCAGTTCAGTCCCTCAGACCTGTCTGACTCTTAGTGACCCCATGGACTGCAGCATACCAGGCCTCCTTGTCCATCACCAACTCCCAGAGTTTACTCAAGCTCATGTCCATTGAGTCGGCAATGCCATCCATCCATCTCATCCTCTGACATTCCCTTCTCTTGCCTTCAATCTTTCCCAGCATCAGGGTCTTTTCCAATGAGTCAGTTCTTCGCATCAGGTGGCCATATTATTGGAGCTTCAGCTTCAGCGTCAGTCCTTCCAATGAATGAATATTCAGGGCTGATTTCCTTCAGAATGGACTGGTTGGATCTCCTTGCAGTCCAAGGGACTCTCAAGAGTCTTCTCCAACACCACAGTTCAAAAACATCAATTCTTCAGCACTCAGCTTTCTTTATAGTCCAACTCTCACATCCATACATGACCACTGGAAAAACCATAGCCTTGACTAGATGGACCTTTGTTGGCAAAGTAATTTCTGTGCTTTTTAATATGCTATCTAGGTTGGTCATAGCTTTTCTTCCAAGGAGCAAGCGTCTTTTAATTTCATTTGGAAATGAATTAACTTTTGAGAACAAGTGAGAGGAGTTGCTCAGGAGGCGTAAGTGTATAGACAGGGTGGTTGTCAGTGGCCCTCATTGTGTCCTACAGCTTGAATTGTCTGCATCCTGTGACAACTGCCTGGCTTTGAAAAGGTCCTTAAAAAGCAGTGACAATGTACTTTGGTACTGAGTAAATAAAATAAGCGGAGGAAGCCTCTGATGTTAAGCTGAATTTATTTGATTTTAGGGCCAAATCAATGAAGACTTTCTAAGAGAAACTTGTGCTCTGAGCAGATAAAGAGAAACCTTGGGAGCGTTTTGATTGTTGCTTCCAAAATAGCAAGTTTCTAGAGCATGGTTGCCTGTTTTATTTAATAAAGAAGAAGAAGCTGCTTCACCTCTCTTAAAATATTAAATTAAGAAAAAAGTAAAAAGTCATTAGTGTTTTCAATAAAACTATGAAGCTTTAGTTTTTTCTTGAAAAGGCATATGTTTAAGCATCAGCTTCATTAGTTGGAATATGTTTTATGTATTTCTGTCTTAACTCCAGATAATTGATGTGAAAATTAGAGTGACTAATATAGTACTGTGAAATTTAGGGAGCTAGTTCATTTCTGTCGTCTTTCTTGGAATATTTTGTATTCCTTGGAACTTTTGAAATCAGTATTTGGTTTTTGCTTTGTTGTTGTTGTTGAGTCACTAAGTCTTGTCCGACTCTTGGTGACCCTATGGATTGCAGCACACCAGGCTTCCCTTGTCCTTCACTCTCTCCTGGAGTTTGCCCAAACTCATGTCCATTGGGCTGGTGATACCATCCAACCATCTCATCCTCTGTCTTTCCCTTCTCCTCCTGCCTTCAGTCTTTCTCAGCATCAGGGTCTTTACCAATGAGTCAGTTCTTTGCATCAGGTGGCCTAAGTATTGGAGTTTCAGCTTCAGCATCAGTCCTTCCAATGAATATTCAGGATTTATTTCCTTTAGGATGGACTGGTTGGATCTCCTTGCAGTCCAAGGGACTCTCAAGAGTCCTCTCCAACACCACAGTTCAAAAGCATCAAGTCTTCGGCACTCAGCCTTCTTTATGCACTTTGGAGATTTGAAATTAGTTTGATTCCTAAGAGTTGCAGGATTATACAATGTATCAGGAATCTGACTGCAGAAAGACTCCTTGTTTAGTTCTCAGTTTATGCAGGTGACCACTGAAGATGGAAGAGTGACCCCATGGAGTTTTCAGCCTTTATTCATTTGTTCTAAGACCCATTCATTCAGTATACATTGTGAGTCATTCATGTCATTACATGGCTAGAGCCATGTAACAGGGCTAGAAATGCAGAAACAGGTTCTTGTTTTCAAGGGACTAAAGTCTTGTCTAAGGAACACACACTAAACAAACAGTTTACAGTGGATTTAGACCTAAGCTTAGAGCATTTAAGAACAATAGAGGAAGTCCACTTAAACCATTCTAACTTTCAAACAGGACATGTGGCCTGAGTTTAGAATAGCAAGAAGAATTAGCCAGGTCATGAAGGGAAGACAGAGAGGGAGTGTGGGTAGAGTTCTGCAGGGGATAAATTCAGTTCTTTTGTAAGAATAGTTCAGTAGTTAATAGTTACCAGTTTGTAATAGCTGTACCATAAATAAAATCTTTAAGGTTACCTAATGATGACATATTAATTTTGTATCTTTTTTCCTTTGGTGTATTTCTACAAACTGTGTCTGTGCTCAGTTTTGTTTTTTTCCTTGTCAGTTTTGTTCTTGTTAATGGGCAGTGTCTATGTTTTCTTGCCAATTCCATAGTATGCATTTATTTGGATTCTAACTGCCATTTCCCCCATCCCGCTTCTTAGTTGCCAGAGGGGCACAAACCGGAAAAAGTTAATTAGAAAAGGTGAATCTGATCCTGGCCCTCTCCTGCTACATCTTTCATTAGCTCCCTTGCCCAGGTGTTGCCAGTGGGGCATAGTCTAGTCTCAGCTCCACCTTTACCCCTTTGCCCTTGGGGTGGTTTCCTTCCTCCTGAGTGTTCATCTTCCACCTTGATAGTGATTCTGCAACTTGTCTTCCTCCTTCAGAGCCCATCTGGTGACCTTTCCACTACACTCCGTTCATCAGTTTCTCTTCTCTGCCGAGTTTGTACCCTGACCTGCCGCGCACTGTTGTATGACGCACGCTTAGAGTGATTCTCTGTTCCTGGTCTAAATTTGAGCTCTCTGAGGCAGCACCTAAATGTTGCTCTCTGTGGATCTTTATCACAATAACAGTTTTGTGGGACTTCTCTGGAGGTCCAGCGGTTAAGACTCTGCACTTCCATTGCAGGGGGCACGGGTTCGACCCCTGGTTGGAGAACTAAGATACCTTATGCCACACAGCACAGCCAAAAAAAGTAAAAACCGTTGTGTAATAAGTAGCCATTACTTGATTTAAGCTGAACAGTTTAGCGTTTAAACATTAAGTTAGTCTTTTATATTTACTGGGTGAGAATCATGACTGAACAGAAGTGCGTAAGTTAATGTTCCAAGCATTTTTTTTACATTCACACTCATTTCCCCTTGTTAAACAAAAGCTTATTCTGACACTTGTTAAAATTGTAAGGAAGACTTTATTGAAGACTGTTGCAACAGAGGAGAGAATTGTAACTCAACTCTGAGTACAACAAAGATGAGTGGGGATCTATAGCCAAGGGGCAGGATGAAGGGTGGGTGGTCGGCGGTGGAAGGGGTGGTCAGTGGATGGAAATTTATTACAAGGAGGCATTCATGGGTTGGGGGATTCTTGCTATATTGACCTAATGGGAATGTTGCAAAAGGCAAGCCCAGGACTGGTACATCAAAAGTTGGAGTTGAGGAACTTGATCAGTTATCAGATGTAATTAGGTATCAAAGGTAGGGATGCTCTGTTAAACGGACTAGAGGATTCTTGCTAAACTGGGCTAGGAAGAAAGGACAGGGCAGGGCCAAGGCTGAGCCCTCATCCAGAAGCGGGCTCAGAGGAGCCTGATGAAAGTTTGATCAGGGAGAGAGTCTTTGTCATGATGAGTTTTTTTTTTTTCTTTCATCAATTACTTTTATTATTTTTTTTAGTTTTATTTTATTTTTAAACTTTACATAATTGTATTAGTTTTGCCAAATATCAAAATGAATCCGCCACAGGTATACATGTGTTCCCCATCCTGAACCCTCCTCCCTCCTCCCTCCCCATACCCTCCCTCTGGGTCGTCCCAGTACACTAGCCCCAAGCATCCAGTATCGTGCATCGAACCTGGACTGGCATCTCGTTTCATACATGATATTTTACATGTTTCAGTGCCATTCTCCCAAATCTTCCCACCCTCTCCCTCTCCCATAGAGTCCATAAGACTGTTCTATACATCAGTGTCTCTTTTGCTGTCTGGTACACAGGGTTATTGTTACCGTCTTTCTAAGTTCCATATATATGCGTTAGTATATTGTATTGGTGTTTTTCCTTCTGGCTTACTTCACTCTGTATAATAGGCTCCAGTTTCATCCACCTCTTTTTTTTTTTTGTCAATAAACTAGGTACTGTTATTATCTGTATTTTCCAGATAAAGACTCTAAAGCTTAGAAATAGTGTACATAACTCCACAAGATCCACAGCCAGCCTGAAGCTGGTGATCCTGTTCTGAACTGGACTGTGCCTGTGACGGCTCAGTTAATCCTTGCTAACCTACTCTGACAGTTAGTAAAGTCTGCCTCTCTTGAGAATCACTCCTGGCTTTGCTGCTGCCAGTGCTGATGTAAGGGCCATGAATTCCACTGCAGCAACATACTCAGGTGGCAAGAAGGAGGGAGCAGCTTTATTAGAATTCCAGATAGATGGAGTGACCATTTATCTATCTATATACAATTCTATTTTTCTGTACACAGCAGAATAACATTTTTCAGTCAAATTCCTGGATCTCACCTATTGAAATATAACCACAGAAGGGAGAAAATATTAATGTTCAGATGTTCTGAACATAAAAGATAATTTTTCAGTTTATCATACATTTTGTTTCCCTGTTCTTGGCTGCCCTAGCTCTTAGTTGCTGCATGTGGGCTTTCTCTAGTTGCGGCAAGCGGGAACTGCTCTCTCCTTGCTGTGATGGCTGCTCCTGCTGCAGAGCATGGGCCCAGTAGCTGTGGCACCCGGGCTTAGTGGCTCCATGGTGGGAGGGATCTTCCCAGACCAGGGATCAAACCCATGTCCCCTGCACTGGCAGGCAGATTCTTAACCACTGGACCGCAAGTGGTCACAGTAAACAGCTTTGGACATTTTAATTATTTTCTTAGGGCACATTCCCAGGAGTTGAATTATTGGTTACATGGGTAAAGAACATTTTTTCACTCTTGGAACATTATTGTCACATTGCTTTCCAAAGGAGATATAACAGTTCATCCTCCCACCAGCAGTGGGAGAGGGGGCTCTAGTTGTTACAGTTATTAATATTGGAAATCTGCAATAATTAACTTGGTTATTTTGAGGTTTTACTTCATTCTTTTGTGGTGAACTTTCCACGCTGGATTGACCTTAATTAAGTTGGCTCAAATTCTCAATTAAAATTTCCATTTGACAAAAACTTTGTAAGGTCCATTTTAAAGGTTGGGGTGTAAAGGAAATAAGAAAAGCTTTGTCAGAGAGGAAATAAAAGCGTTAGTTTAATAATGTCCACACAGATGAATGTTAATCAGTGAACTGCATATTGAATAAATTAACTTTTCTTCCCTTCAGTAACAATAGTTATCTTTTCAAAATCTTTTGAATGTTATTTGGAATTATAAACAGCTCTACTGGATTCCACAACATTTAGATCAAATGCAGTCAACTATACATGTTGAAACATGCTTAAATTGTAATTCTGGATAAACTGAACTAGAATTCGCATTTTAAGAATAAAAGTGGCTTCTCTAAGGTTTTTCATATTATGAGAAATTGAACCTTTTTAAAGAAAGTATGAAATTGAGAAAACTTGGAATTTTCTTTTTTTTTTTTTTTTTGAATTTTCTTCTTTTTCAATTTTATTCCAGAGCACAGTGTATTTGTGATTTTTAACAGAAACTTCTAAGTTTCTTTTCTGTACTTTAATGGTACAGCTAGCCACTTCCACTTAAATTGGGTGAAATCCTTAGTAAATGATGACCAGGATTCTTTTCAGCTTTTGTCTTTTTTTCTCAGGCATAAATATATTTCAGTGTAATTCAGTCAAGTGAAGTGAAATTAAAGATTTGAATCATGTATCTGTTGTCTCTTGAAACACTCTGGTTTTCTGTTGGCTGCAGTCTGCTGAGTGTTTAGTGATGCTAATGTCACTGAATAGTTTTTTAGCCCTAAAAGTTCCTTGTGTCATAAATCTTGTCCTGCACAGACGTCCTTTAGGTCACCTACCAGGGCACAGTTGGCTTTTGTTAATGACTGTATTGTCCTTTACTTTCATTCATGGCACTCAGTCACTTTTCATTGATGTTGCAGTAAGGCTTTTTCTTTGGACATCCCTCATTCTTTCAGGTCAGTTCAGTTCAGTCGCTCAGTTGTGTCCGACTCTTTGTGACCCCATGGACTGCAGCACACCAGGCTTCCCTGTCCATCACCAATTCCTGGAACTTGCTCAAACTCATGTCCATCGAGTCAGTGATGCCATCCAACCATCTCATCCTCTGTCTTTCCCTTCTCCTCCTGCCTTCAGTCTTTCCCAGCATCAGGGTCTTTTCCAATGAGTCAGTTCTTCGCATCAGGTGGCCAAAGTATTGGAGCTTCAGTATCAGTCCTTCCAATGAATATTCAGGCTGATTTCCTTTAGGATGGACTGGTTGGATCTCCTTGCAGTCCAAGGGACTCTCAAGAGTCTTCTCTAACACCACAGTTTAAAAGCATCAATTCTTCGGTGCTCAGCTTTCTTTATGGTCCAACTCTCACATCCATACATGACTAGCTTTGACTAGACAGACATTCATACAGAACCATAGCTTTGACTAGACGGAACTTTGTCAGCAAAGTAATGTCTCTGCTTTTTAATATGCTGTCTTGGTTGGTCATAGCTTTTCTTCCAAGGAGCAAGCATCTTTTAATTTCATGGGTGTTCTTTACCTGTTGGTAAATTAATGTTCAGCTGTAGCAGGAGTCAGCCAGCATCTATGCATGGATGAGATTATTAACAGGTAGCCCTATAGATTTCCTTTATCTCCTGATTGGGTAAACACTTACCAGTCCTTAGCACAGACTCTAATAAGAGATTGAAACACATCTCCCTTGAGGTTTCCACTTGCTGGCATCAGGAGAGTTAGTTGGTCTAACTGTCACGCACTGCATCTGTGAAGATGTCGAAGATGTGACATGCTCGCTGGCTTCCCGATTGTGTGCTCATTATTAAAGCTTTGTGCTCATGCTCAGTTGCTCAGTCATGTCTGACTCTGCGACCCCGTGGACTGCAGCCCACCAAGCTCCTCTGTCCATGGGGTTTCCCAGCGAGAATACTGGAGTGGGTTGCCATTTCCTTCTCTAGGGGATCTTCTTGACCCCAGAGATGGAACCTGAGTCTGCTGCATTGACAGGTAGGTTGTTTACCTATCAAGGCTTCCATGTAGGCAAATTTCATTTTGATGAGTATATTCAAATGTAGAGCAGTTTATCAATACTAGCACATGGTTGTTTTTTGTGCAGCATGTGTATGTTTCATTTCTTCTTTTACTGTGCTCTGTAAACTCATATTTAATTTATCTGATTGCAGCTGTTGCACTATTTTTGTGGAATGAGTCTTAAAATTCTTGCAGGAGGCCTTTCTGCTTTCTTGCTCTTTTCAGTGTTACAGCACTGTTTTGCACAATTGGTGCTTTCTGGGTAGTTTCTTGACTTCTTTTCCAAAACTGAGACTTCCTCTAAGACTTTTCTCTGCCTTGCTTTGATCACTGTTCCTGAAGCAGAACTGATAAGACCCTTCTTGGTTGCTGCTTGTATTTAGAGGTTTATAGCTTATTTACCTTAGCGATAAAGGTGAGAGTAGCCAACCGGTACACTGTGTTGATTTAAGACAGGGTGATATCATTTCTGGTGATATAACATGGAAGGTTATTTTATTATTAAATATTTTCTTTTTAAAATATGCTTGTGCCTTGCAGTGTGTTGAGAATTCGGTTTTTATTTGGAAGAAAAGTTTTAGATCGTCTCCTTTTAGTGACCAGATTTATCCACATAACACAGAGGACAACATTCCCATTACCGAGTTCATTACTTTTTTTTCCCCCATGTGATAACTGTTTACAGTTACCTGTGAAATTTTCAATTTTTTGTCCCTTATTTTTATTTGGGAAGAAACTGGAAAGTGAGTTGATAATATGTTAAATTTATATAATCTCATTAATTGGCAGATAATCTTAAAATTCCAAAAGATTTATATTTAAAATAAAATTTAGTCTGAAATGCCCCTCTCCCACTCATCGATTTTTTTTTTGATGGTATCTTATATAGTTTTTAATTTTATGTTGTTTTAAATTATTTTTTAATAGGTATATAATTGCTTTGCAGTGTTTTGTTAGTATCTGCTGTGCAATAGTGTGAATCAGCTGTATATATACATATCCACTCATGGATTCTTAAAATTAGTGATGTTTGATTTGGGGTAATCTGCTTTCTTCCAGAAATTACTTTTTCAGCTTTTAGTGCCTTTCAATGATACTGTTTTGGTTTTTTTTTTTTTTTTTTCCAGTGATAACTGTTTTATTCTTAATAACCCTCTTGAAAATCGGACCTTCTGGAAGAAATAAAGTCCCTCACTTATTGAAGCTTTATGAATGGTTATCCTATCTGCAGCTTAGTGAGTGTTCTAGAATCTGATTTCTTAGAAGCGTTAGACAAGCTGTAAGTTAATGACTTACTTCTTAGATGTGACTTGGCAACTGGTTGGTGGTCTGGAGGTGCCAATAAGCTTCAGAGAGGGGCTGGTTAATTTCCATTTCTCTCTTAAAACAAGAATGCCTTTATTCTGTCTTTTTGTTTTCTGTCCCTCATTTTTCAACTTTGTAGCTATGCTTTGGTTTTATTGCTCCCTGCTGAATTCTCTCCTATTGCAAATATTAAAATAAGGGTGATTTAGGAGAACTAAGGTTAAAAATCTGCTCCATGAGCTCCATAGGCAAGATGCCTTGGCATTTCTCTTTGTGGAACGTAAGCAGGGGTGAGTGGACGCGTCGTCTGAAATGCCAGTGTGTGTTGCCCAGAGACGTGCTGACAGCTGGGCCTGACAGTGCTTGCTGGCCACTGGCCGCTCCTGACCCGTCCCCTTCTCACCTCGTTCCCCGGCCACCACCCCTTCCCCCAACAACGGAAACCTGGGAGGCATGCCTGTTCTCTTTTGAGAGGACAGCTTGAATATTCACTCCAGCTTTTCAGATAGAACATTGACATTGTCTCTTTGAACTCAGTTCTCTCTTTTATTGGGTTCTTTACCCTTCATGCAGTTTTAAAATCTTACTCGTGAGCAAGCTGCACATCCCTTACAGGCCATCTTGTTCAACTTCAAACAGTGGCACGTTTAGAAGCTGCATTTGAGGTCCATGACTTCAGACATGACAATTCAGCATTGATCAGGTTGGCTGTATGTTTGAGATTTGTCAGTTCCTTTGTCCATGTATTGTGTGGCTTTCGGTACCTTTTCTCTGTATTTCAAAAGACCTTTGTGTACATCTTGCCTTTATGTGTAATCTTACAGGGCAACTTTCTGCCTTTTGTTCTTCTCCTGCTTGTTTTTCACAGGACTGGAATTTGGTGTAAGGCTTGCTTAAAATGCAGGGGTCTAAACTCCTCTAGTTGTTTTCTGTTCATTGCAGACTTTTATTTTTTTTTAAATAATAGAGATTTCGTTTTTTAAGGTTTTCTAATTTTGAATTCTTAGAGATGTAATGGCCTCCAAAAGTAAGAGATATGGGGGATGTAGTTTTTGTTTTAATTTTAATTTTTGTGATTCCTTTCCATTTTTATTCTAGAATGAGGGAGTAGGATGGGGTGGGATAGTGGTGGTGATGGTAGTGGTTGAATATGAGTAGAACAGCGCCTGAAACCAGACCATCACAACTCTCAAATACCAGATATATCATGATATGTTATGTACTTTTGTGTATTCCTGAAAATATTTTTGTACCTTACAAGGTATTTTATTGTTGCTTATACTTTCATTTTTGTCTCACATTTTGACAGTTTTCTTTTCCTTTCTTTCTCAATGTTTAACTGATGCCAAATTTCCAGAAATTAAAAATTTTTCTTCTGTACCTTGCTATCCTGTAGGTCCTTTAACATAAAACTAAACCTTTTGATCAACTTTACAACAAAATTTTAAAAATAAATTTTTGTAAGAAATGAATGTAAAGTTTATTGCCTTAGTACCACGAAAATCTGCTTGAAATAAATTAGCCTGAATATTAGAAAAGGACACTGTGAACTGCATGTAGACAATAGATCTGTGAAAATGCAGGCCAGTGATAAAGTTATTTTAAATATGAAGAAGAATAGTCTCTTGTTTCCTTACCTCTCTGACTTCTGATACCTTCTAGCCAGCTTGCCTTTCTCTGGCAGCATGAGTAGTTGCCTGCAATCTAGAACTGTTGGAATACTGTAAATTTAAGGCTTCCCTGGTTCGGAGAAGGCAATGGCACCCCACTCCAGTACTTTGCCTGGAAAATCCCATGGATGGAGGAGCCTGGTAGGTTGCAGTCCATGGGGTCGCTAAGAGTCGGACACAACTGAGCAACTTCACTTTCACTTTTCACTTTTCATGCATTGGAGAAGGAAATGGCAACCCACTCCAGTGTTCTTGCCTGGAGAATCCCAGGGACGGGGGAGCCTGGTGGCTGCCGTCTGTGGGGTCACACAGAGTCGGACACGACTGCAGTGACTTAGCAGCAGCAGCTGGTTTGGTAAAGAATCAGTCTTTGGCTCAGTGTTCGGTAAAGCTCAGTGATTTGATAAGACTCAGTGTTTGGTAAAGAATCCTCTTGCCAATGCAGGAGATGAGAGTGTGATCCCTGACTTGGGAAGGTACCTGGAAGAGGGAATGACAACCCACTCCAGTATTCTTGCCTGGAAAATTTCATGGACAGAGGAGCCTGGTGGGCTACAGTCCATGGAGTCTCAAAGAATTTGGACTGCACTTAGTGGCTAAACAACAAAAATAACAACAAAAAGAATAGTGCTTATAAATGTTCCATTGTACATAAAATACCTTCTCTTATATTAAGATTATATCTTTAAATATTGAGACCAAGTATTCTCTGGTTAGGAATCTAGCAACCAACATAGTTCAGTGATGTGTTCACAGCATTAGTTCAAGTCTCTGCCTCTTCTGTAGGTTTTGCTTGTCTAGTTATTGGGACTTTTCCTTCTTGCTTTAAAACAGAATAATTTTTATTGGAGTGTAGTTGCTTTACAATGTTCTGTTAGTTTCTTTGCTGTGCTATGCTTCATCGTGTCCCGACTCTTTGCAACCCCATGGACCAGGCTCCTCTTTGCAACCCCACCCACCAGGCTCCTCTGTTCATGGGATTCTCCAGACAAGAACAGTGGAGTGGGTTGCCATTTCCTCCTCCAGTGGATCTTCTCAACCCAGGGATTGAACCTAGGTCTCCTGCATTGCAGGTGGATTCTTTACCAGTTGAGCTACGAGGGAAGCCCCTGTTAGTTTCTACTGTACAGCAGAATGAATCAGCCATACACATACATGTATCGCCTCCCGTTTGGCCTTCATTCCCACTTGGTTCACACAGCGCATTAAGTGGAGTTCCCTGTGCTATCCAGTACATTCTCATCAGTTATCTATTTTATGCATAGTTCAATAGTGTATAGGCACAACCCCAGTCTCCCAAGTCCTCTCACCCATTTTGCTTCTTTATATAAGATGATTCCAAGATGTTGTGAGAGTGTGGGCATTAATTAAGTATAAAAATAGATACTGTATGCTCATAATCTCATTTTGGTCTTTCGATCACTAATCCTTAACTAAATTCTGTTTTGGTTGTTAGAATTCTGCTAATTACTGGAATTGTGTAATTGTGAGGATTTCTTTTTCTGTGAATGAGTACACGTTTGAATTAACTCATCCCAATGCTCATTTTTATATTTACCTATTCCCCCCCTTTAATTTTATAATGTGTTAGAAAATTTTCAAACCTCCAGGAAGTTAGGAAGAATTATATGACATACCTATTTTTAAAGATGTTTTGCAAAGTTTATTTAATATAAAGTTAAAAGTTTTAAATTGTGCCAATAATTGAGTTTAGAAATTTTATTCCTCATAATTAATTTTTGCCTTTTTTGTTGTATTTTAGTGTGCTAGAGACCAATTATACATATTTTGTATTTTATTTTTTGAAATCATTTAATATTTTTTGAGTAATCTCCCTTTATAATAGCAAAACACTGAATCAAATAACAAATGTATTTTAACACAGTTTTTATGCAAAGTGACATTTTAATACTGTTTTAAGGATGACCTATCACTTTTATAAATATAAATTTACAGAGGTGTCTTCTACTTTAAATACATTAAAATTTGAATTTTAATGTAAATATTGAAATTCAGAATCATATTTATTTTGTAACTTTCTGTGATTAGCTCCCCTTTCTGAAGCTGAAATGAAGAAAGGTTAAAGACTTTTCTCAAACATGTTTTAGCTTTTGGCTTAAAAATCCTAACATTTAGCCAAACTTTTCAAACTACTATTTACTATTTCTTGATTGCTCAATATTTAGTCCAAGTGTTTTTCTATTTTTTAATATGTAAATATAGGAATGTTTGCCTCACTCTAAAAAGATATAAGTAAGTCCAGCAATGTGTTTATGAAAGGTTTTTAATAACTTGGGGAAGTGAAAGTCGCTCAGTCATGTCCGACTCTTTGTAAGGAAATTCTCCAGGCCAGAATATTGGAGTGGGTAGCCATTCCCTTCTCCAGGGGATCTTCCCAACCCACGGATTGAACCCACCAGTTGAGCCCCCAGGGAATCCCAAGATACTGGAGTGGGTAACCTATCTCTTCTCTTGTGGAACTTCCCAACAGGAATCGAACCGGGGTCTCCTGCATTGGAGAGGATTCTTTACCAGCTGAGCTACCAGGGAAGCCCAACTTGGGGAAAGTATTTTTTTATAATGTAAAGTGTGCAAAAGAAGGAAACAATTATATATTTATAGAGAAAAGGCTACAGGAAATAGAAATGCTAAGTGTTAATAAAGTTGGGTGGACAGGCTTGTGTGCATGGTGCTGCCTTCTCTGATGAAGAACAGATCTTCCCCAGAATATTGCATCAGCTGGTGAGCTTTCTGCACTTGTCCTGAGGCAATGGCCCTGCATCCCTGATTCTTCAGGGAGAAGAACACCCATCTCTAGTTTCCTTTATGTAGATGCCTACGTTCCTGTGTATTTTCATTGTAGATCAGCAGTCCCCAACCTTTTTGGCACTAGGGACCAGTTTCATGGAAGACAGTTTTTCCACAGAGGGAAATACAGTTTCAGGATAATTCTTACTTCTTTTATTATTACATTGTGATATATAATGAAATAATTATCCCACTCACCATAATGCAGACTCAGTGGGAGCCCTAAGCTTGTTTTCTTGCAACTAGATGGTCCCATCTGGGGATGATGGGAGACAGTGACATCCAAAGTGTGCTTGCTTATGTCCAGTTTACTCCATAATCTCATGTTTCGCAAAGATAGGATACTGGAAATGGAAGCAGGCTTTTCAGTGCTTTTATGGCAATCTCAGGATATTCTGCCTTGACTTCAATCCTAAACATATGGAGAGTTCGAGTTGACTCATACATACCTCTAAGGCCACAGCTATTTGGGATCTCAAGCGGTCATGGGAGTGAAGGGGAGTGGCTGTAAATGCAGATGAAGCTTTGCTTGCTTGCCCACTGCTCACTGTACCAGTCTTTGGCTCGGGGGTTATATTATTGATAGCTCTATATCCCCTGTTACAGATAGCTCACCTTAGCTGAACTGGTTGTATGGGTTGAAATCCCATTGTATGTGTTGAACTTCTGCCTTCACTCACTCCTGTTTTGTGTTTTTAAACCTCACTGTTAGATTTTTTTTTAATATAAGATTTTTTTTTAATATAAGACTTTCAACTTCCATTTGATAAATGCTTACACTTGACTTTTTTGTACAAAAATAAAAGCTTTTTGGGCTTATCTGGCAAAATTCTATTACTTATTTCCCACATTCAGTTTTCTTGTGGTCTGCTTCAACACTTTAACACAACAAACCCACTGGTTTCCCTTCTGTGGTCTTTTTTGTCTACCAGAGCTTTTATTGTGTGGGACAGTACACCCCACCCCCCAGCTTCATTCTGGTTAGTTTTCCAGGCTAACTACTTCACAGATGTTCCATTCGGTTCTCTTTATTTCTTTCTTTATGACTGTGCCGGGTCTTCATTGCTACGCAGGCTTTTCTCTAGCTGTAATGAGCAGGGCTGCTCTCTCGTTGAGGTGAGCGGGGCTGCTGTTCACTGTGATACCCAGGCCTCTCGTTGCAATGGCTTCTCTTGTTTCAGAGTGCAGGCTCTCAGCACCAGCTCAGGAGTTGTGCCCAGGCTTATTTGCTTCAAGGCATGTGGAACCTTCCCAGACCAAGATCTAACCAGTGTCACCTGCATTGGCAGGTGGATTCCTATGCACTGTACCATCAGGGAAGTCCCCCAAATGGAAATTCTTTAATAGTTTGTATTCAGATTTTTTTATTTTAGTTTTTTTCCCTCATGCCTCACAGCATGTACTTGGGCTTCCCAGGAAACTCAGTGATAAAGCATCTGCCTGCCAGCGTAGGAGACGCAGGAGATATGGGTTTGATCCCTGGGTCGGGAATATCCCCTGGAGGAGGAAATGGCAACCCACTCTAGTATTCTTGACTGGAATACTCCACAGAGGAGCCTGGTGGGCTAAAGTCCATGAGGTCACAAAGAGTCAGACAGGACTGAGAACATCCTGTGTGTGTGTGTTCTCAAAAATGAAGTGGGTCTGCTGCTTCAGGAAAAATGACTGCCAGCATCTGTTGCTGATGATAACAGTTCATGAGTTCGCAAAGAGTCACCAAAAAAAAAAAAAAAAAGAAGAAGGTAAGACAGTGCACTGCGTGTACTAGTGTTAATGAAAAAGAGCAGTTGTTGTAACCATCAAGCAGATGGACTAGTATATGTGGTGGTTAGGAAAAAGATAGATTTAAAAAATAACAAATTCAACAATGCAATGAGTGGGATAATAGTACAGGATCACTCACCAGACTGAGAGTTTCTTGTTGCCCTAGAGGCTTTCATCCACATTCCTTAGTGCCCATCACTGCACCCGGGACTAAGAAGCTGTGCAGAGAAGGAATGAATGAATGAACCCTTAGTGGTAACCTTCATTTGCAGTGTTATCTCCTAGCTCTAGTGTCAGTCTTCAGGTCATTAAAGACAGCCTGTCAGTGTGTTTATAAGTACCTAGAAGTGAAGTTTTCATGAACTTAAATGTTGCGTTTCAATTGCAGGCGTCCCTTAGCAAGGTGAAAGTAACAGAACCATGGCTCAGTTTCCCACACCTTTTGGTGGTAAGTTTTCAAAGATTTTTTCTTTTTTTTTAATGTACTTTGGAACTGTAGTTTTAAAAACTTAGTATTATGGCAGATTTCAAATATTCACATAAATAGAGGGAATAGTTCAATCAACCCATTGCATAGTTTCAGTGATTATCAATCAACTTATGGTCAATATTGATTCACTTGGATTCTTTTGAGCACCTCGCATATATATATCAGATCATTTCATCCACAGACATTTTAGTGGACATTTCTAAAAGGTAACACTTTTAAAGATATAACTATGATACTGTTACCACTCCAATGATATTTATAGTAATTCCTTAATGTCTTCAACTATCGAGTCACTGTTAAAAATTTCCCTGATATTCCTTAGGTGTTACTTTTTTGTTACAGTTTGGTTCAACTCAGGATCTGAACAAGACACAGTGAATTAGTTCATGTGTCTCTTTAGTTGCTTTGTTAGTGAACCATCCCCCTCCCCCATCTCTGTTTTGATTTGTTGTTTTCTGCAATTTATTTGTTCGGGTTACTGGGTCATTTATATTCTGTACTTTGTTTGGAAGACTGGATTTGAAGCATGCAATTTTTGTTTTGCTTTAGTTTATCTATTTGAAACATCAATCTGCACAAAATTTTCTTTTCAGGTAATCTTCCCTAAGATTATTAGGAAAGTGTTAAATGTTGGTTTCCCTTACTGGCCACGTTTTGTTTTGTTTTAAAGAGATACAGTTCCCAAAGTATCTCTTGGCAACTGTCACACCTGGTCACCATGAAGAGAGTAAGGCAGCCCAAAGCCTCATTCCTGTGATCACGTCAGGAAAAGTCTCTGTGGGATTCTTAGTGCAGAAATCTGCAATCTTTTCAAAACCATTCATGTTACTATTTTATTTTGTGTTTTGTCTTTGTCCCCCTTCTTAATCACTGAGCACGTTTTTGTTTTGTTTGTTTGTTTGTTGGGGTTTGCTTTTACTCGACGAATTTTGACAGGGCCCCAGACGTTGAGGACTGTAGGACCTGTGAGGGATCTGATCTGCCTGGGTCGCCCTCTTTTCCCTGATGTCTGTCGCAGTGCCTGGCACATACAAGGCTTTCAGCAAGTACGTTTCCAGGGACGGAATGAATTGCTGTGCTGACCATCACTGTCATCAGACCTGCCCCGTCACGTATTGTCTGTTCCCACCATTTGGGAAGACGTCTGAACTCCTGAAAGCCTTTTTCTTAATGTAATCAAGAGTTATTTTGGTGAATTCATGTGAGGAGACCTTGTAACTAAAGTGGGCTCCCCTCGTGGCTCAGATGGTAAAGGATCTGCCTCCAGTGCAGGAGACGTGGGTTTGATCCCTCGGTTGGGCAGATGCCCTGGGGAAGGGAATAGCTTCCCACTCCAGTATTCTTGCCTGGAGAATCACATGGACAGAGGAGCCTGGTGGAGCCCTAAAGTGAGGACAGTCTCAGAAATGAGGGAACATCTGGTCAGTCCAAGAGTTGAAACTGAAGAACTTAACCCTGTTTTCTCTGGTTTGTCATTGTTTTTTTTTTTTCCCCCCAAGATACTCATTTCCCATTTTTAAAATCAGTTTCAGTGAATTATAATCTACATTCTATAAAAGTTACTGAAGTCTAGTGTTTGAGTATTTTTATCACTCCAAAAAGATTTTCATGGAATCAACTAGAATACTAATTTAGTGAAGCTCAATTTTTCCATAACTTTCACAAAGAATGTATGTTAATGTCTTTTTTTCTTTGCTTGCTTTACTCTTACTTTTCTCTTTTTTTTCTCCTTTAAAAAGTTATCTTATTGCAGTATAGTTGATTTACAGTGTTGTGTTACTTGGTGTTGTACAGCAAAGGGAATCCGTTACACATAGACTTATATCTACTGTTTTTAGATTCTTTTCCCATTTAGGACATTAGAGAGTATTGAGTAGAGTTTCCAATGCTGTATAGTTCTTATTATTATCTATTATATACATAGTACTGTGTATGTGTCTACTCAACTTCCAAGGACAAACAGATGGTAATTTATCAAATGGTTTATAATATACTGACCATATAAGTGTTGTGGAAACTGTGTGTGAGCGTGTTGTTTTTCTTTTTTCGTTGAATAATTCCTTTGTCTTTTCTTTGGCTTGTAGGCAGCCTGGATATTTGGGCCATAACTGTAGAGGAAAGAGCAAAGCATGATCAACAGTTCCATAGTTTAAAGCCAATATCTGGATTTATTACTGGTAATTGGAGTCAGTATTTTTACATTTTTACTTACCGTAGTGCATATATCTGTGGAAAGTCTATTATGCAGAGTGAAGGTCGGCACCTATGACCAAAGATGTACTTTACTTATTTGACTTAGCCTGGATTCTGTATTTTCACAGTTACTTTTCCTCCGATGCACTCAAGCCTTTCTGCAGTTTTTAATGGATGCCAAGTCACTGTTTTAGCCGTATCACTGGTGGGAATTGGTGAAATTAATGGATACATTCTTTAAGTAATTGTAGCATTGGCCTGTGGTCCTTGAGTAAAAACACTTCCTGAATTCTGACTTTGACCTTGGCTTGAGAAGCTTGAGTAAATTAAGAGATATGAACATTTAAAAACATTTTGTTTATTACTGTGTCCTTAAAGATGCCTTTGTACTTTGCCTTTTCTCGTCTTTCCTGTTTGATTACTTTTCAGGAATTAGCTTTAGAGAAAATGAAATCTAGATTTCCTGGAGACTTGTTTTTGTGTATGTTTGTCTCAGTTCTCTTTAACTTATTAATTCTTAGTCATTGATGTCATTCTTTTGATCACTGTTACTCATTCTCCATAAATATGTTAGCAGTACCAATAATTTGAAGTGTAGGTAAATGGGAATAGCAAAGACCCCTTTTGTAAAGTAGGAGTATGGGTCAGCAGTTTCTTGGGGAGTCCTGGAGGTACACTTTGTCATAATATGTAGCTGTTACCATTTTAATTACTAGCAGATTTATTAACATAGACAGTCTACCCTTACATAATGGTACACACTTTTTTTTTTAAGTGTTACGTTCTGAAGTCCATGCTGATGTATTCATTTTATTGTTACTTACAAACTTATCATTTGGCTTTTAAAATGTATTCAGTTTCGTATTTACTAGATTATTAGCCTCTTTCATTTTTGTAATTTTGACATAGGACTTTTCTGTCATCCACTATTTTCTTCTAAAACTTTATCCATTTAATTTACAGGTGATCAAGCTAGAAACTTTTTTTTTCAATCTGGGTTACCTCAGCCTGTTTTAGCACAGATATGGTAAGTTGGAGCTTCATATATACAGAAGGTTGTAAAAAAAAATAGTTCAGTAATATCTAATCTTAATTTCTTAAATTATTGAAGGAAAACATGTATCTCTAGTCTGAAATATGCTTCCAGCAGAGAAATACTTCTGAAAATTATCTTTCTGATATGGAACTTGAAAAAGTGGTGACATTTGCAAGATAACACTGTTGTAAATTTGACTTCCCAGTTGAGAAATCTGCATTTTAATGTTTTCTCACCAATTGTTTTGGCTTCATTCACATCACCCATGCTCAACTGAGTGTCCCACATTTCTTGGTTTGTAATGTGATGGTATTGTATCTTTCACTGAATAAAAGGCAAAGAAAATATTTCAGGCTCAATAGGGAAATAACCAATGAAAGAGTGAAAAAACCAGTATTTATTACAATGTTGTACAAGGTGAGCACATAATAAATATTGGTGAATCCCTTGATTAACTGGCACAAATAAGTACTCAGTCTTTTGAAACCATTGGAAAAAGAGTGAATGAAAAAGAGTGGCCAATATAGTTTTGGGTACTAGGCCTATGACTTTGGGAAGCTGTGGTGAATTCTTTGGCCAAGAGGCCATGCTTTCCTGCAGTGGATGGTTCTTACAGTTGATTCTTCATTTCCCTGGGTTTCTTAGTATTGTGGAGACAGCTTGCTGTAGTGTCATCTGTACAACTATCTATCTTTATGGTTTGAAACGTGTATTTATTCTCTCCCCGTCAGCCTCAGTTTTCAAATCTAGAAAATGGGAAGATGCATATTTATTTATAGGAGTATTGAGTGGTTTAGCAGAGAAAACTGTATACAAAGACCTTAGTGTGGGCCCTGGCACATTACAGGTCCTCAGAACAAAACTTCAGGAAGGTACCTGCTGTCATCATCAGGGATTGGGTGTTCCACGTTGACTGAATTACCCAACCAATTGCTTGTCCCCTTAGTTCATTAACTTTAAAATATTTTTAATTTTATGAAAATTAATAAAGTTGATGTAGTTCCTTATTGCCTTTAAGTGGAGTCTACAGTACATAAGCCTGATTATAAGTCATCAGTATGAAAATGATTTACTGTGCTCTGACATAACAAAACTTACATGGGAATTTATGTATTATTTGTGAGTGGATATATTTGAATTGAAATTAAATGATACCCAGATTCCTGTGCTTTTTTTGGTGTCTGCTTTGTTCTCTTTTTCCTGGTTGTCAGCATATTGGCTCCCAGACTGTCCCTTTTAACTATTATACCCTTCTTGTACTAAGTTCTGATCTATTTGAAGCAGAACAATCAAACAAGGTTTTTGAAATCAAGTAACAGGTAGAGAGAAAAACACACAAAGAGAGGTAGACAGAGAGAACACTCATGTATCAGTGAGCAGTGTCACTGACATGTTGGTTAAGTGTGCTCAGTCACTTCAGTCGTGTCTGACTCTTTGCGACCCTATGAACTGTAGCCTGCCAGGCTCCTCTGTCCATGGGATGCTCCAGGCAAGAATACTGGAGTGGATTGTCATGCCCCGCTCCAGGGGAGCTTCCCAACCCAGGGATCAAACCTGCATCTCTTAAATCTCCTGCACTGGCAGCCCTGTTAAGTGCCTAAGTCTAAATGGGAAAGACTTGTGACGTCTGTGTTAAACTTCTGCTTTGTGTTCTGGTGATTATGTTTCATGCAATCAACCAAGGTCACTCACTAGACTCTTCTTTTTCCAGATTAATTTCTTTCACTGAATTCTGCTCCTATACTGTATTTACAATCTGTGAAGGTTCATTCAAGAAGCAGTCTTGTGATGAATTACTGCAAGGAGATCTCACTTAACATTTGTTCACTCAGCAGTGGAAAAATATCTGTCAGATGTCTCCTATGGACCAATGACTGTTGTAGGTGCTGGGAACATAGCTGTGAACAAAACTGACACAATTTGTGCTTTCATAGAGATTGTAATCCAGTGGAAGGAGATGGTCAATAACAGCATAAAAAGTGTCACATGTTAATAAGTGTAATGGAGAAAAACAAAGTATTATTTAATAAATTTCACTTCTTTCCATTAACACAGTTAATTTTCCAAACTTTTTTTTCTTTGGTGCAGGAATTGGGGTGGGGCACAGGGGAATTCCCTGGCAGTCCAGAGCTTACATCTCTGCACTTCCACTGCTGGGGGCCTGGGTTTAATTCCTGGTCAGGGAACTAAGATGCCACAAGCCAAAAATAAAAAAAGAACAAAACAAAACTGCTTTTTTTTGTTTGTTTGTTTCTGTTTTGTTTACCAGAGTACACTAAAGTAATTTTTGCCAACTTTTTCTTTTCATTGTGAAAAATTGTGTTAACAGTGAAGATAATGAGTTGGCAGACTTAGGTTAAATCCAAAATGTTTTTTATCTTTCTTTTCTGACATTTTGTTAAATTTGTGATGGCATATTTTAGTTTCATCGAGAATTACTACTAGGGGGAAGAAACAAAACAAAATACACTTACACACCTATTGGGACTTCCCTGGCGGTCCAGTGGCTAAGATTCCACATTGTCAATGCAGGGGGCTGGGGTTTGATCCCTGGCTGGGGAACTGGAGCCCACATGCTACAACTAAGACCCCTTCCTAGCCAAACAAAAACCCCCAAATCAAAAAAAACACACCTTTAAGTATCTTCCCAAAAGAAATAGCTTTGAAAGGTCATTGTAAATTTTATGAGGCACAGATGTCCTGCTAAGATGCTGGAATGGTGTGATGCAGAGTGTGAGGAAGATCTGTCTTTTAGCACCAGCTTCTTCAGGGCTTCCCAGATGGCTCAATGGGTAAAGAATCCACCCGCCAATTCAGGAGACTCGGGAGATGCAGGTTTGATCTCTGGGTCGTGAAGATCCCCTGGAGGAGGAAATGGCAACCTACTCCAGTATTCTTGCCTGGAGAATCCCATGGACAGAGGAGCCTGGTGGGCTACAGTCCCTGGGGTCACACACAGTCAGACACGACTGAGCGGCTGCGCACACACAGCACAGTTTCTTGTTCCCTTTATAAGCCTGAGCAGTACTTCACCTCTTCATGTTTTGGTTTTTAAGTTTATAAATAACAGCTGACCTGATGAAGTAGGTTTTCCTCCCTATCTTTGATACTAATCTTGTGTTCTCACTTGTTTTTTCTGATAAGGTCAAAGGCTTCAAAAGAAGCCCTTCCCCTTTTGGTAGAGGAGCGGGTTTGAGTCTATAGAGTTTTAGGCAGTCTGTGCCACTCCTCTGGAGAAGAAGAAAATTTTTGTATTGAGAATTAGGAACTTTTTCTAGTTTCTCTTTCTCTTTGTGCCTTTCTTTCTTTGCTCTAGACCACAGTTGAAATGTAGAAGTGATGGGGGCTGCTGGGGAATCTCTCTTAGAATTCATGTAGAAACTGTACTCCAGTTAATTTATTTATGAGCTTTGGAACTGTAACCTACTAATACTTTGGAGATATGTATCTGTCCAGTCCAGTTTCTAATTAAGAATACAGGAAATCCTAAATTCTCCCTCAGAGGATGGAGTCAAGTCGGTGTGTTTAAAGCCAAGTTATAACAGTAACCAAAGATGATTCCTCTCCCTAGAAATTGTCTTACTACTAAGGAGCTGAAAGGAAAGCCACCAATATCCTCTTATCTTTTGGCAACTTAAATGCTTAACATCGTTCCAACCTTAGGCTCGTGTGGAGACAGGAAAGAACAAGGCAGAGGGCAATGGACAAGAGCCTTGAATAGAAGACAGGTAGAGAGAAGACAAAGAAGTTGAATGAGGGCTTTGGAATCAGAGGCGGTAGGGGCCATGGAAAGAGGGGACAGAAGCTGTTAAGGAGAGAAGTGAGGGGAAGAGAGGGAGCACTGCTTGGAAACAGCCCCGAGAGAAGAGGAGGAAGCCAGAGGCAGAAATTAGGGGCAGGGATCAGGGCAGTCACCCCTTAGGATACCATTTAGGAACCTCTGAACATACGTCAGGAGGGCCTTCAGCCCCCAGCAAGATCAGTTTGCTAAAGTCCCTGGCTCCCCCAGAAGTCATCCAGAACATTCCTGAGTCTTCACCATCTCAGTTCATGTTCGTGAGCATCTCTCCAGCTGGTGGGAGCCATGCCTGATTGCTCTCCTTTCGTTACCCTGTACAACCAGTCTATCAGCGTATACTTTTGACTTCATTAGACTGTATCCCCAATCTGGCCCCTGACTTTCTGTCTCCTTTGCTACCATCCTGATTTGTCACAGTGGGCCGAATAACTGTGCCCACGATCTGACCATCCTGACTGGAGTCTCTCTTTCACACTTGTCCCTTTAGCTTCCATTCTCCAAGCAGCAACCCAACAATCTTTCAAAAAAGTAAATCCTGCCCCCCGCCAAAAGGTAAATCCATTTAAAACTCTTCATTAACAAGAAAACCCAAAGTCGTTACCAAGGCCATAGGCCCATGTGAACTGGGCTCTTGGCTGTTTCCCTCTTTTATTTTGTACCATTTTCTTCTTAATTTTTTGCACTCTGGTTTCACTGACCTTGTTTATATTCTTTAAATGCCTCAGGGTCATTGCACTTGGCATTTTCTCTCCCTGCCTTGCAGCTCTTCTAGATCCTTACATATCTGGCTGATTACCCATCAGGTTTCGATTCATGGGTCACCTTCCCTGAGAAGGGCTTCCTGAGCACTTGTCTAAAGTACTTTCCTCTCAGTTTTGGATGGACATGTACACAGGGCTGCATTTAAAATGGGTAACCAGCAAGGACCTACTGTATAGCACAGAGAATCCTGCTCAATATGGTGTGTCAGCCTGAATGGGAGGAGAGTTTGGGGAAGAATGGATACATGTATATGCATGGCTGAGTTCCTTGGCTGGTTACTGAAACTATCACAGCATTGTTTCTTAATCAGCTATACTCCAATACAAAACAAAAAGTTTTAAAGGCAAAAAAATAAAATTTTTCCCTCTCCCTACCTGCTCCTGCCAACATCTTCTCTTTCCGATTGCTTTGCTTTCTTTCTTTTTTTTTTTTTTTTAAGATTTTTTTATGTGAACCAGTCTTTGTTGAATTTGTTACAATATTGCTTCAGTTTTATGTTTTGGTGGGTTTTTTTGGCCACGAGGTATGTGGAATCTTAGGTCCCCAACCAGGTATCGAATCCACACCCACTATCTTGAAAGGCAAAGTCCTAACCACTGGATTACCAGCGAAGTCCCCTTGCTTTATTTCTTAATAGCACTTATCAATATGTTGAGTAGTCTGACTGGTTTTCTTGTGGAGTGTCTGCTTACACTGAAACAAGGACAGGAACTTTGCCTGTCTTTACCTTAGTTGTAAGCCCAGTTCCTGAATGGAGACCTTAGTAAGTGATCTTTTCAAAAAATATTTGTTGGGAAATTCCCTGGCAGTCTAGTGGTTAGGACTCCGCACTTTCACTGAGGTGACCTGAGTTCAGTCCCTAGTTGGGGCACTAAGATCCCACAAGCTGTGCTGCAAAGCCAAAAATTTTTTTTGTTGTTGTGTGAATAAACAAAGAGATGGTGAGTGACTGGACCAGATTAATCTGGACAGGGGAGGTGAGCAGCCTGTGATGAGCCTTTGTGGGTGAGGTGGCCTCCTAAAGGAACTGTCTGATGCAGTGAATGAGATGGAGTGGAGACAGGTCCTTCTTTCCTCTGAATCGTGTGATACAGACAAGGTAAGTTTCAGAAGAGCTACACGCCTGTCCACCGCAAACCCCAAACCCATTCGGTGGCGTTCAAGGTTACCTCATAGTTCTTTTGTTTACAGACTGAGGATGTATGAAGTGCTGTGTTCAGAAGTTACTTGAATGTTTTTTTCCTATGTGGACATGTACTCATTCAAAATACTACTAGGTTTATTTGTATTTTTCTTTGTTATTGTTGTTGTTTTGTTTTTAATTAATTTTTGTTGAAATATAGTTAATTTACAGTGTTGTGTTAGTTTCTGCTATACAGCAAAGTGAATCAGTTAATGTATGAACATACATCCACTCTTTTTTTAAGATTCAATTCCCATATAAGTCATTACAGAGTATGGAGCAGAGTTCTCTGTGCTATTCAGCAAGTCCTTATTAGTTATCTGTTTTATATATGGTAGTATGTATATGTCAGTCCCAATCTCCTTTATCCACCCCCACCCCCAACCCCAGTTTTATTTGGTTTAGTTTTTATTCAGTTCAGGGATCTGCTCTCATCTTTGTGGACTTAATTTTAATTTTTGAATATGTAACACATTAGCAAGGTTCCAAAAGCTTATTATCTTTTTGTTGTTTATTTCTGTGGGGAAAAAACGTGTCCCTAATATGTATGTGAATTTAAATTATTTCCTCTTCCTTCTGCTTTGAAAGTAACCTCCTATAAATGTTCTTTTGTTCTTTCCTTTTCTCACTTAACAGCATATCCTAAAAATCACTCATATCATCGCATAGAGATCTTTATTATATTTTCTTTTTACAGTTATGTAATACTTATTGTGAATGGTATACCATAGTTTATTCAACCAGTTTCCTATGTTTTCTGCATTTGGGTTATTTCTAATATTTTACAGTTACAAATAATGCAGCGAAGAATGAGCTAAAGCATGTGTTTTTGTATTGTTGGAGGTGTACCTTCAGGGTAAATTCATAGGATTGAGTTGCTGCATCAAAGAGTAAATCTATATGTAGTTCTGCAGGTGTTGCCAGATTTTCCTATGCTTGGAGTTGAAGCACTTTTTCCCATTGGATATAAGAGCAATGTGTGGTTTATTTGTACAAATCAAACAAAAAACTTACCCTTAATACAGTATACTTGTGGACCTTTTCTCATCTCCACCATGCCTGTTATTATATATAGATTTTAATATCAGACTAAACATCGTGTTTAAGATCAGTTTGTATTCAAGAGTCATAAATATTGTTTCACTTTTTATTAAAAATATTTTTATCAGACATTTTTTAACTTTGGAAGTTGTGTGAATTTAATTTCAGGATTCTCAGACTTTTAGTTAGTTTTCTGGGGTGATTATTAGAACTGAGTAAACTGAGAAATAACTATACATACGTAAAGCGAGCTCCCCAGGTGGCTCAGTGGTAAAGAATCCATCTGCCAGTGCAGGAGATAGGGGTTCAGTCCCTGGTACAGGAAGGTCCCCTGGAGGAGGGCATGGCAACCCACTCCAGCACTTGCCTGGAGAATTCCATGGACAGAGGAGTCTGGCGGGCTACAGTCCATGGGGTCGCAAAGAGTCAGACTAAGTGATCGAGCATACACACACACAGGAGATGAAGTGGATAGCAGAGCTGAAATCATATTTTGCAGAGAAAATTTGAGAAATAGAATTCTGACTCTTTTCCAGTGTCTTAGGAGGGATTGGAGAGAGTTGAGCTTTGTAGGAGTAACTGTTATAATTCTAAAAAGACCTTTGAATTTTTATTACCAAGGAATCCCAACAGCTATGTTATGTTAGTTGGGCAGAAGAAGTTTTTTAAAAAATTCACACAAAATTGTTAGAAATGTTTTGGGATTTTAGTGAATGTTTAGAACCTGAGCATTACGTGTTTCCTCTCCTCTCCCATCTAGGCTTTTGCTAATTATGTCATTACTAGAAAGTCTTTTTCCCCTAACCCACTCATTATCCCACACTAGATATTTTTGTTTCTCTCTAGAAAATGTGTTTTGGGAGCAGTAGTGTGGGGAATAGAAAGTAGGAATCTATCTGCTGGTTTTTTTTTTTTTTTTTTTTTGTAAAGTATGCATGTCAGTATTGATCATTGGGAACCTTTATTATATCTGTGAAAACCATTTGAAATACCTGAATGTCTTTTAAAAAATATTCGAGGGACTTCTGTGGCCGTCTAGGGGTTAAGACTCCATGCTTGTACTGTGGGGTGGGGCAACAGGTTTGATCCCTGGTCAGGGAACTGTGATCCCACATGCTGCACAGTGTCCCCCAAAAAAGAAAAATTGGTAAAAGAAAGCTCACCATTTCATTTTATTGATTCAACTTACTTTATGAAACCTGAAAAACAGACTAAAAATAAAGCAACCAGAAACTAATCTCAATTATGATCATAGACACGGAAAAATGAAAACAAAATCTTAGCAAATGGAATTCTACAATGTATAAAACCTATGACCAACTTGAGTTTATGCCAGGATTTGTTCAAGGTCAAGGAATTCCCTCAACATTATTTCGCTCAGTCGTGTCCATCTCTTTTCAATTCCATGGACTGTACCCTGCCAGGTTCCTTCTCTCCATGAAATTCTCCAGGCAAGAATACTGAAGTGGGTAGCCATTCCCTTCTCCAGGAGATCTTCCCGACCCAAGGATTGAATCCAGGTCTCCTGAATTGTAGTCTGATTCTTTATCGTCTGAACCACCAGGGAAATCCATATTATATCAGTAGATAAAAGGAAAAAGAAGATGTGTGTGATCAGGTCTTCAGATGCTGATTAAACATTTGATAAAATGTATAGCAAGCATTTCTAGTAGAAAAAGGGAACTGCTTAAATATGTCAGATTACATTCTAAAAATCAGTACCAAATATTACACTAAACAGTGAAACACTACAGCCATTTAACTTAAATTCAGAACTACGCTGGAATGCCCACTCAGTAATGTGATGGAGACAGTAAGAACAGTGAAAGAGAGGAAGGGTATAACTATAGGAAACGAAAGCTAACTCTTTTGCTGTTTAGGTGATTGTGTAAGTTTCACAGAAGTTTGGTAAGATTGATCAGCCAGCAGAAATGATTATTAAAAGCAAAATTGTTCTCTGTGCTTGACATAAGCGTCTAAATATGGAAATGAGGAACCTGTTCTGTTTGAGTGACAGAAATGATAAAATTCCTAAGACCCCATTTAACGAGAATAGTAATTACTTATATGGAGAAAGTGATGTAATGTTTTTAACATCAGGAGAACTGAATGTACTGTTTTCTTTGGACAAACTATCATAAATATGTCAGTTCTATAAAAATTAATATATCTAATGCAGTTTCATTTTGGATTTCAAGAAAGTTGTTTATAGAATAGATAAATTATCTTAAAGTTCATAGGGAAAAAGAAATGTCTGAATAGCCAAGCAAATTTTTAAAAACACTTTTCTTGGGATTTACAGTGTTGTGTTAGTTTCTGCTGTATAGTGAAGTGAATTGGTTACACATACACATGAATCTACTCTGTTCTAGATTCTTTTCCTGTGTAGGCCGTTACAAGGCATTGTGTAGACCTCCCTGTGCCGTACTCTAGGTCCTTATCCGTTATCTGTTTTATATGGTGTAGTGTGTGTATGTCAACCCCAGTCTTCCAATTTACATCTCCCTGCCTGACCCCCTGGTAACCATAAGTTTGTTTCTACATCTGTAACTCTGTTTCTCCTTTGTAGATAAGTTCATTTTACTCTTGTTGTTTTTGTTTTTTTTAAGATTCCACATATAAACAATGTCATGTGGTATTCGTCTTTCTCTGACTTCACTCAGTATGACAATCTCTAGGTTCATCCAACAATTTTTTTATTTATTTTTTTAATTTTTTGTTTGTGTTGTGTTTTGTGTTTGTGTTGGTTTCTGCCAAACATCAACACAAGTTTTTTTTTATATAAGTCTTGCCAGATACTGGAGTCAGTGCAATCAGATTATTGTCATGTTGACCTGGAAATTATTCAGAGTAGATAATCCAGAAATAGATCTCATTTCATATAAACATTTAATAAACCACAAAAATATTTTTATGCTTCAGCGAGAAAAGAATGGATTGGTTCCTAAACATTGCTGGGAAAGTTAAGTATCCATCTATCTGATGGAAATCTGATTGAACCCTGGGGTAACATACCACACATATATGCAATTACAGTCAGTTTAAAGGTTGAAATGTAATAAAGTAATACAGTTTCAGAAAAGAAAGCTATGTTATCAAAGAAATATTTTACATGTATAAAAATGTAGAATTTCTGTATGCTGAAGAATTACACAAAATGGATCAAGTTTAAAAAATTCTTTCAGCAACTGACAGATAAACAGTTGATGTGTAACGTACAATGAGCTCTTTTAAACTGACAAGGAAAAGACGTGCAGTCCATCAGAAAACTTGGCAAAGGATGTGAATGAGCAATTCATAGACGCATGAGTCCAAATGCTCAAGAAACATGGCAAGTGATGCTGAAGCCGCTAGCAGTGAGAGAAATTCGGGTTCCATGATGTGGTTTGCTGGAGGGCTCATTGCTGGCAGGGGAGCTCCTATCTGAGGCAGAAGGATGGTTCGTGTGGCCATAGTGTTTCCTTTATGATTTTATGAGCTTTACAAATTTTCCCGAGAGATAGTGTTGACTTTTAGAATTTTTAACATTTTTAAAGGTTTGTAATCTTTTTATGACACTTTTCTCTGTGCCTCATGTTTTACTACTTTGCATTAACTCCAGCCAATATGGGGTTATTTTCTACGTAACGTAATTTTCTTTTGTGGACACAGTCTGTGGCTCATTTAAAAGATGGCTAAGGATTAAGTATTTTAATTGGAGTAACTGGTCTTAACATTTGAAGTTTCAAATAAAAATTTTGTTAAGACAGGTTTTAAAAAATAAATCCTCAGGCCTTTGATATCTAGACTTCAACAAATGAAATCCGAAGGACCATTTTTTGTACAGAAGAGGTTAAGTCACATGCAGTTTCAGTTTGCCAAAACGTAGTTTCCAGTTGCAAGTCCAGACTCTGTTCTTCTGTTTGGTTATTCTTTGTTGAGAAAAATACTCTATAAACAGCTTATTGAAAGTTGTGCTTGACCATTTATGTTTGAACACCACTTTCAGATAGTGTGTTTATAAGCTCATTTAATTAATTTTCACAGCTTTAAAAGTATGCCAGTATTACATTATAGTAGAGCATAGCATGTCACATCCCCGTGGTGAGGTTTGTAGAGCCCCATAGATGAGTTGATGCAATCTAATCAAGAATCTAGAAATAAACTCTTGTTTCCAAATACCTTTGTTTCCCCCATAATAGCTTAACAAAATTCACAGTTTTAAAATGTACAGTTCAGTGTTTTTTTAGTCTATTCAGAGTTGTGTAACCATCACCAATATCCAATTGAGAACATTTTCATTGCTCCAAAAACAAGCTCCATTTGGTGTCCATAGTATATGTCCTGACATTCAGACTGAAAATTACCTTGTGTATCATATAAATAATGCATGTGTATAAGTGAAGACTAACACAGTAAAACATAATTCGTCGTTATGTAAAACCTATTCAGTTTTTCCCTACAGCTTGGTAAACAAGTTTTGTTTTGTTTTCTCTGGGACCAAGGGAGCTGACTCTCTAGTTTTTGTGTGGGTGGGACTGGTGGTTTGGGAAAGGTTCTTTTAAGGTCACAGTCATTCTGAGCCCATGCTGTTGTTCTGCAGGGCGCTCGCTGATATGAATAATGATGGAAGGATGGATCAAGTGGAGTTTTCCATTGCTATGAAACTCATCAAGCTGAAGCTCCAAGGATATCAGCTCCCCTCTGCACTTCCCCCTGTCATGAAACAGCAACCAGTTGCTATTTCTAGTGCACCAGCCTTTGGTGAGTCTAAAAGGAATCAGTTCATATATTTCATTGTATGTTTTTAAAATAAATATTTCCTTCTCCCTGCCATATCAGTTTGTAGCACTGAAATTCTAGGAGACATTCACTCTGAAAAATGATGGCCCTGTGCACAAAGATAATGCTGGAAGGGGAGAAAGCAAAAAAAGAAAGAAATGAAAGCAAAGGTGCAGATTGTCAGGGAAAAAGGATTAAACTTGCAGTGTCTGTTGCATCTTTTCTCTCTTTCTTGCCCCTATTGGATTCTTGACCCTTCTTCACATCTTCACATACTTCCCTTTGGTTTTGTGTTTTTTGGAGCATTGTTTTGTTTCCTTATGCTCCTTTTGTTTATAGTATCAAGAGAAATGTATTTTTGTAATAATAGTTGAGGCACTTGGTTACATTATGTTACTTCTTCACACAAAATGCCACGGTGGGGGGGAATGAAAATTATTATCCCAATTTAAAACATAATTCCATAAAATGCCATCTTTTAGTCAGATATTTTTCTTAAACATTAATTGGTAGGCATGTTCCTGGTGGTCCAGTGGTTAAGACTTCAAGCTTCCAATGCAGAAAGCATGGGTTCAATTCTTGGTCAGGGAACTAGATACCACATGCCCTATGATATAGCCAAAAAGAAAAAAAGAAAATTAAATGATAATTAGTTGACTAAGATCACAGTCAACTCTGCTTTCTTTTTCTTTTCCTTTTTTGAACCTTATTGTGTGGCATGTCAGATCTGAGTTTCCTGATCAGGGATTGAGCCTGTGCCCCCTGAAGTGGAAGCTGTGCTGTGCTGTGCTTAGTCGCTTAGTCCTTGTGACCCCATGGACTGCAGCCTGCCAGGCTCCTCTGTCCATGGGGATTCTCTAAGCAAGAATTCTGGCCTGGGTTGCTATGCCCTGCCTCAGGGCATCTTCCCAACCCAGGGATCAAACCCAGATCTCCTGCATTGTAGGCGGATTCTTTACCAATTGAGCCACCAGGGAAGTGGAAGCTAGCAGAGTCTTAACTGCTAGATCATGAAGGAAGTCCCCAACAGTTCTGATTTCTTCTCTGTTCTCACCCTAGGCTTTAATTATTTAGCTTGATTTAAAGATTACAGTAATAAGATCCAACACGTGATTCTTGGGAAAGTTCTTAGACAGTTTAAACAAAACAGAAAAATGGTGGATAGAGTTTCCCTCTCTCCCTTCATCCTGATATATCTGATGACAGGTGATAAAGTGAAGGAGGTTTGGGAGGGGGCAATCATAGTCATTCAGGTTGTCTCTGACACAGTTAATGATGCGTGTGTCCTCAGTCGTGTCTAACTCTTTGCAACCCCATGGACTGTAATCCGCCAGGCTCCTCTGTCCATGGGATTTTACAGACAAGAATACTGGAGTGGTTTGCCATTTCCTCTTCCAAGAGATCTTCCCAACCCAAGGATCAAACCCGCATCTCCTACGTCTCCTGTATCTACAGGCGGGTTCTTCACCACTGAGCCGCCTGGGAAGCCCACAGTTAATGATAAGCTGAGATAAATAAATGGTGTTCTTAAGAGGTTCACTGTTAAAAGCACACTGTGCATTGCCTTTCTTTCAGTGAGTTTGTGCCACAAGTCTGGGTATGTTAGGGGAAAGGTCCAGGTTTTGGGTTAGGCAAATAAGACAGTGATCCAAGAGAAGGAGGAACAATGCAAAGTCACAGGAGAGCTAGAGGTGGAAGGGCAGAGGTGAACAGTGCTGTGGGCTGCTCCGAGGGACCAGCGCCCTCCCTGGCCATCTTCCACCATGTATTCCCAGTTCTGAGCCCTCCGTTAACCAGCTTATTTCAAAGGGGTGGTTGCTCCGAATGCCTGACGGTGCTTGTAGCTAAAAGAACTACAGGGTGTTTGGTTTGCTTTTGGCCTCCCTTCCGAGGCTGCAAGAAGAAACCTTGATGTGGAGAAAGGGTCAGATAACCACAGGCATCCCATTTCCTCTTTTTCCCTCAAACCCAGGTGTCAGTAATTCTTCCTCTGACATGTAATATGTCTTCTCTTATTCCGTTCTGCTGTAGGAATTTCAGCTCTAGGGATATTGCTGATTTATTTTCAGGAGCAGTGCCATCATTGTACAGAGGGTTTTACAGTCACTTAAGTAACCTGCCCAGCCTCTAAAGGAAGCCAGGATTTTTTTTTTTTAATTGAAGGATAATTGCTTTACAGAATATTGTTGATTTCTGCCAAACATCAACATGAATCAGCCACAGGTATACATATGCAGGATTTTTTTTTTTTTAACTTAAAAATATTTTTTAAATGTTTTTGGCCATGCCTCGCAGTATATAGAATCTTAGTTCCCCGACCAGGGATCAGACCTGTGCCCCTTGCTGTGAAAGCGCTGGAATCTTAACCACTGAACCCCAAGGGAGGTCTCTGGGAAGCTGGGATTTCTTAACTGCCCTCCTGCCATTCAGACCTTAGCTCTTCCCCTTGGCTTCTCCACTGCCTTTCCTCCTGTCATTCTTGTCACATCGACCTCAGTAAATTTTTCCAGAGGATTAATTGTGAGGGAATAACAGACGATAAAGAGAAGTTAAAAGTACATGGTCCCAATCCCCACTTTTGCCCAAGTTTACTCAAAAATCTGGCCTTTGCCAAAGTAATTTTTTTCTTATGATTCTTCTGGCTAATTGAAAACATAACTTATTACTATTATCAGTATTTTATAATTAGTATGAGACTTTGTCTGACCATGGGTTTTCTAGCCCTGTGGTCTGTCTTCACATGTAGCGTGTTTTTTGGTCACAACAGTAACCCTGAAAGTGTGCAACGGATTGTCAACCCTTTCACACAAAGGAGAGAACTGAGACGCCAAGAAGCTGAACACCTAAGCATGTTCCAAGGGGCTGCCCTGGTGACTCAGACAATGAAGAGTCTGCCTGCAGGGTGGGAGACCCAGGTTCAGTCCCTGGGTCTCTCCCTGGGAATTCTCTGGAGAAGGGAATGGCTACCCACTCCAGTATTCTTGCTTGGAGAATCCCATGGAGCCTGGAGGGTTATAGCCCATGGGGTTGCAAAGAGTCACACACGACTCACAAGGAACACTTTATTTCATGTTTCTGAAAGGGAGGCAGAGCCTCTTTAAACTCAGTTGTCCTCAAGGCCTTTGGTTTCCTCTTTTCCTTCTCTCTTCCCACCTTCATTATCACCAGATCATCAGAGTGACACAGGGCTTCATCACTCTCCCGAGGTTAATGCAAATGTTAACGCACCGTGGAATTTAGGCTGGCTAGAGCGACTTCACTTTCACTTTTCACTTTCATGCATTGAAGAAGGAAATGGCAACCCACTCCAGTGTTCTTGCCTGGAGAATCCCAGGGACAGCGGAACATGGTGGGCTGCTGTCTATGGGGTTGCACAGAGTTGGACACGACTGACGCGACTTACCAGCAGCAGCAGCAGCAGCAGCAGAGGTTGAATAGTCATTTTGTTAAGAAGAGGAAAATGGGGTGCAGTGATACTGTGATTTGCTTAAGGGTGCCTGGCCGTATTCCAAGACATTCTGTGATGAGTATGCCTCGTACCTTCTCCCTTCAGTGTATTTGCACACACCATCATTCTTCTTTGACTCTGAACTCAGATATTTCAGGGAGAGGTTGTTGTGATTGTTTCTGTTTTTTGCCAGAGTCCACAGTTTTACTGGGTCAAACCAATCAATATCTTTAAGTCCCGACTGTGTGTCCTAGTTGCTGGGAAGGGGGTAGTGAGTAAAACATTGTGACCCCAGTTACTATGGAACTTGTTGGCAAGTTAGGGGAAGAAACAAATAGACAAATAGTTCTGTGAAACAGGGTGACATGACAGAGACCCAGGGCTTCCCAGGTGGCAGTAGTGGTAAAGAACTCACCTGCGTTCCATCCCTGGGTCAGAATCCCCTGGAGGAGGGCATGGCAACCCATTTCAGTATTCTTGCCTGGAGCATCCCATGAACAAGGGAGCCTGGCAGGCTACAGTCCATAGGGTTGAAAAGAGTGGAGACTAAAGCAACTCAGCACCCATGTACTCATGAGAGGTGCAGAGAGGACCAGGTGGCTGTTGCTCAGGCGCTCAGTTGTATCTGACTCTTTGCGACTCCATGGACTGCTGCAGCATCTCCCAGAGCTCGCTCAAACTCATGTCCATGGAGTCGGTGATGCCCTCCAACCGTCTCATCCTCTGTCATCTCTTTCTCCTCCTGCCTTCAGTCTTTCCCAACATCAGTCTTTTCCAGTGAGTTGGCTCTTTGCATCAGGTGGCCAAAGTATTAGAGCTTCAGCTTTAGCATCAGTCCTTCCAGTGAATACTCAGGGTTGATTTCCTTTACGATTGACTGGTTTGATCTCCTTGCAGTCCAAGGGATTCTTGAGCACCTTCTCCAGCACCACAGTTCGAAGGCATCAATTCTTTGGCACTCAGCCTTCTTTATAGTCCAACTCTCACATCCATACATGACTGCTGGAAAAACCATAGCTTTGACTAGATGGACCTTTGTAGGCATAGTAATATCTCTGGTTTTTAATATGTTCTCTAGGTTAGTCATAGCTTTACTTCCAAGGAACAAGTGTCTTTTAATTTCATGGCTGAAATCTACAGTGATTTTGGAGCCCAAGAATATAAAGTCTGTCATTGTTTCCATTATTTCCCCATCTATTTGCCATGAAGTGATGGGACCAAATGCCATGATCTTCGTTTTTTGAATGTTGTTTTAAGCCTGCTCTTTCTCTCTCCTCTTTTACCTTCATCAAAAGGCTCTTTAGTTCTGCTTTGTTTTCTGCCATAAGGGTGCCTATGACAGAGCTGCATCTGCGTATCTGAGGTTATTGTTATTTCTCCTGATACCAGGTGGTTAGGGAGAATTTACCCAGGCAATAACTTTTGAGCTGCCTTAGGTATGGGGGAAGAGAACCCACCTGGAAAAAACAACGGGTCCTAAGGCAAAGCTTGGTGTGTCAGAGGAACAATAATGAGAGGCTTGCACCTGGTGTCCTTAGGGCTTCAGGTCGGGGAGGTAAAGTAGGAGCCAGGTGGTTTGGGACCTAATAAAACCACTAAGTGAACTGAAAGTCGCTTAGTCATGTCCAATTCTTTGCGGGCCCATGGACTGCAGCCTGCCAGGCTTCTCTGTCCATGGGGTTCTCCAGGCAAGAATACTGGAGTCGGTTGCCATTTCCTCCTCCAGGGAATTTTCCTGACACAGGGATTGAACCCAGGGCTCCCACATTGCAGGCGGATTCTTTACCTCTGAAACCACTAAAAAGTTAGCATTTTTTTCTAAGTAAGTTCAGTTGAAAGCTTTTGAACAGGGTGTAAATGGCTGATGGACATTTAAAAAAATATAATCTATGTTATCTGAAGATGGTTTTGGTTTTTTTGTGTGGGTTTTTTCTGTTGTTGTTGTTGTTTTGTCATTTGTGTTATCTGAAGACTAGATTACAGGGGACAAGCCTAAAATCAGGAACATCAATAAAGAGGCTTTTTCCATAGGCAAGAGATTATGGTAATCTAGATCTGGCCAGTGATAATCAATGTGAAAAATAGCTTAGAATTAGTTTCATCATATCCTGTATTGTGGAGGAAAAGTAAATCAGATTTTGACCATATTAGGCTTGAAGGGCCTTGCTGATTTCGCAGTCGAGATATTAGGGAGGCAGATAAATCTGTATGTCTGCAACGCAGGAGGGATTCTCAGCTCTGGTGAGTTTGAGTATGGATGGCAACGAAAGCCCTGGGACTGATATAGGATCTTAGAGAGAAAGTTGGGAGAGGATTTCAATCTTAAATGGAACCAGAGGATATATACAGTGGAGAATCTCATGCATGAATCCTCAGGAAAATGAAACTTAAGAACAGAGGTACTACTGATCAGGGATTTACAGAAAACGGAAACTGATCTGTTGACGGATGAACCTCCACCAAGAGTTTCTTCTCTTCCTCAAGCCAATGAACTTACTGCTTGGATTCTAACTGAATTCCCTCCTCTTTATGATCCTTATCCATAAATCCAGCCCACCCCAAACCCTCAAAGGACTCACTTGTAGCTTACTACAGTTGGTATGTCTAGAATTGCAATTCTTGGGGCTTCCCTCTTGGTCCAGTGGTTAAGACTCATCACTTCCAATGCAGGGGGCACGGGTTCGATCCGTGGTTGGGGAACTAAGATCCAACATGCCTACCAACCGAGAGAGAAAAAAAAGAAAGATATCAGGATTGCAATTCTTCTGCTATTCCTGCATAAGCTCAACTTCCGGTGATTCAGTGTCCCTCTTCATTTAGGTGGACAGAGTGTAGCTAGAGTATGCAGAACACTTAAGATCACACCTTGTTTCAAGTGTGGGTCTCCATGTTTGAGTTGCTTCTGTGCTGTGCTTAGTCACTCAGTTGTGTCTGACTCTTTGTGACCCCGTGGACTGTAGCCTGCCAGGCTTCTCTGTCCATGGGGATTCTCCAGGCAAGAATACTGGAGTGGGTTGCCATGCCCTCCTCCAAGGGATCTTCCCAACCCAGGAATTGAACCCAACTCTTTCACATTGCAGGCAGATTCTTTACCATCTGAACCACCAGGGAAGCCCAAGAATACTGGAGTGGGTAGCCTATCCCTTCTCCAGGGGATCTTCCTAACCCAGAAAGCTAACCGGGGTCCCCTGTATTGCAAGTGGATTCTTTACCAGCTGAGCCACCAGGGAAGAGTTGCTTCTGAGGGACTGAGTAAGAATAGGACACGAGAGTGATTGGATTTGACATTTGATAAGATGGGTTTGGGCCTGATCTTGGGCATCCCTAGTGGCTCACAGTAAAGAATCTGCCTGTAACGTGGGAGACCTGGGTTCAACCCCTGGGTCAGGAAGATCCCCTGGAATGGTAACCCACTCTGGTATTCTTGCCTGGAGAATCCCATGGACAGAGGAGACTGACCGGCTATAGTCCATGGGGTTGCAAAGAATCGGGCACTACTGAACAACTTACGCTTTCACTTTCACTTTGATGAGCAGTTTCCTTGGAGTGGTAGGGACAGAAGCCTGCTGGAGGCCTGGGAGGGCGGAAAGTTTAACCGTGAGGTGGAGCCTGTCAGCTAAAGGATAGCATGTTGATGGTTGGAAAGGCTCCGGTGTTTTTAGAGTCAAGGGGAAAACTCAGTGGTTGAGGAGAGTGTGGAAAATTTCATGAATTAAGAGATGGCATCTAAAACCTTGCCTGGGGGATGTGTTTGTTTAGAGGTATCCAGAAAATGCCATTCATTCAGAAGAGGCCGTCACTTGGTAAGAGGGGCAATTTAAAAGCTGAGTAGGTAACTGAAATGGACAAATCATGGTGTTAAGACAATAATGATGGGGGTTGTCCCTGGATTAGAAGACTTGCAAGATCTGGTCCCTATGGACTCTTCAAACTGACCGACAAGGCTGCCTTTGATGATCAGATCCCACACCAAGGAGGAATGACTGGGAGTGAGTAAAGATTAAACAGGGCAGGGTAGCAGAGACAGGAGGATGAGAAGGTCCAGACCTACATGGGGGAGGAGACTGAACCCACCCAGGAAGCCAGGCTCACACATCAAAAGGAGCAACAGGCAGCATCAGGCAGGGTCAAATCCCACACACAGTTATTATTAGAGAGGAGACAACGGAGAGACCAGCAGCACCCTCATGGACAGTGGCTGTGCACCAGTGACCGACTATTTCAAAACAAGCCGAGAGGCGCTAAGAAAATGGTGCAAGTCATGAACGACTGGCATCG
Source organism: Bos grunniens (assembly GCF_055505025.1). Taxonomy (NCBI): domain Eukaryota; kingdom Metazoa; phylum Chordata; class Mammalia; order Artiodactyla; family Bovidae; genus Bos; species Bos grunniens. Next base: position 155,651,551 of record NC_141165.1, read on the forward strand.
ATCCGAATTTTTTAAAACTCCAGAAATCAGGTGACCGCTCCAGAAAGAATGAGACATAAAAGAAAAAGTTGTTTCAGAAATGAAGAGTGAACCAGAGGCAGCACGAGAGAGACTGAAGAGAAACAGAAAGCAAAAAAAAAAAAAGAGGACAGTTTCGAGCATTAAAAGGAAACGACAAAAGAGACAAAAAGAATTTGAGAACAAGTGCCAAATGATGAAGGTGAAAAGAACTGACTAGCTGGTTAGATGGGGCCTCTGAAGAAGAAAACCAGAGCAAGGGAAGGGAAATGAGAACAGCTTTCCTGACACGGCAGGTTTGAAACTAAATTTGAACAAATAAAGCACGTGCCTAGGAATATTGTCCTGGAGAGGATCAAGACCAAGATTCATTCTAGTAAAACAAAAAGTCACTTGGGCACAAGCAAATAGAAAGCACATGGCTAACAAGAAAGAGAATTAGAGCATCTTCCGACTTCTTCCTGCCAGAAGGAAATGGAGTGACATATTTAAGATTCTCAAGGAAGGAATCGGCCAAGAATTTTGTATCCAGAAAAAACACACCAACCAACGTTCTAACTCTGCGGACACTGACTTTATATCTTATAATTAAATTCAATTCTGACACTCACTCTGGTCGTTAGTGTCAGATTCCACAGGCTTCAGTCCCACAAGACTGACCTCACTTTAGATCTGAGTCACAAGTGCTGGGGTGACTTGGCTCCAGAGTCAAGACTACAGAGTTGTTGTTTGGTCGCTAACTCATGTCTGACTCTTTGTGACCCCTTGGATAGCAGCACACCGGGCTTCCTTGTCCTTCACCATCTCCCAGAGTTTGCTCAAACTCATGTCCATTGAGTCGATGATGCCATCCAAGCATCTTGTCCTCTGTCACCCCCTTCTCCTCTTGTCCTCAATCTTTCCCAGTGTCTGGGTCTTTTCCAATGAGTCAGCTCTTCACATCAGGTGGCCAAAGTATTGGAACTCCAGCGTCAGCATCAGTCCTCCCAATGAATATTCAGGACTGATTTCCTTTAAGATTGACTCAAGTCAGAGGCTCCTGCAAACCCTTCTCCCACTTTTTCAATTTGCTAGGATAGCTCCCAAAACTTTGGGAAACTTGTATTTACATTTGCTGGTTTTCTATAAAGGATATTATAAAGGGTACAGATGAACAGGAAGATGGAGAGGTGTGTAGGGTAAGGTCCTAAAGGGTACTGAGTGCAGGAGCTTCTGTCATCCAGGACCTGGATGTGTCCACCAGCCTGGAAGTTCTCCAGACCTTGTTGTGTAGGAGTTGTGAGGCGAATGTGATAACCACTACAGTACAGAAATGAGGTCCATCGTGTAGGAGTTGTTATGGGAATTTCATAACAGAGGCTTCATTGATGAAATCATCAGCCTTTGATTAGCTCAGTTTCCCCCGTCTATTCTCCCCTGATGTCTCATCAAACACAAGATGACAGTCTTCCTACTCCAGAGATTCCAAGGATCTTAAAAGCTCTAGTGTCATGAACCAGGGACTAAGACCAAATATTTTGGCAGAAGATGTTCCTATCAGTCAGGAAATGAAAAGGATTTTAGGAGTTCTTCTGGCCTCCCCGATGGCTCAGCAGTAAAGAATTCGCCTGCAATGTAGGAGATGCCAGTTTGACTCCTGGGTTGGGAAGATCCCCTGGAGAAGGAAATGGCAACCCACTCCAGTATTCTTTCCTGGAGAATCCCATGGACTGAGGAGCCTCGTGAGCTACAGTCCATAGGGTCGCAAAGAGTTGGACATGACTGAGCAACTACACATGCACGCCAGAGCTCTGTCAAGAATAAGGACCTGGGGCCAAAGATCAGATCTATACTTCTTATAATGTCACAATATCACAAGTTAGGATAGAAAAAGGAAAAAGAATAGAGACATTTAGTTTAGTTCTATCTTTTTTTTTGTTGTTAGAATACTTTTATAAACAGAAACTTTCTCATCAAATGTTTGATTCCTCTGAGGTTCAATGTGTAAAGGGAAGGTGGGTTAATGGTTTATTTTCTGCCTTTATTTACTAGTTTTCAAAATAAATAGATTTCCTCTGGTGACCAATTAGGATTTTTTACAAAAAGTACCTCATTGTGAATTTATGAATTGATTTCCCTTTGCTGGCTTTCAGTCTACTGTGGTTATTATTGGTGAACATTGGCCAGTAGATTTCTCTTTAAGCTGGGGTCTTGAGCCCTTTCCATCTGATCATTGACAATGTTTAATACTTTTCAAAAGGATTAATCTGAATTCAGATTTTAAATGGGAGTATATTACGACTGGAAGAGGGTTTTCCTCTCCATGCATTCCTGGGTTAATTATTGTTGAATGCTGAAATGTGGTTCCATGTGAATTTTATTGGGATTTTCCCTTCATAGGTATGGGAGGTATTGCCAGCATGCCGCCGCTGACCGCTGTTGCTCCTGTGCCAATGGGCTCCATTCCTGTTGTTGGGATGTCTCCCCCGCTAGTGTCATCTGTTCCTGCAGCAGGGGTGCCCCCCCTGGCCAATGGGGCGCCCCCGGTCATACAGCCTCTGCCTGCATTTGCTCATCCTGGTATGTGACCTGCTAAAGCCACAGGCTGAAGTTCCATATGTATTTTACTCGTCATTCTCATTAAGTCTTCTGTTTTCACACTCGGATTATATTTACATAGTATTTTATTCCAGAAGAATTCATCTTTTTTTTTTTTTCATTTAATGTCTCATTTTGGGGAACAGCTAGTCTAGAGAGAGGGCATGAAATTACGTACCCTTGGCTGCCATTGTGCACAAAAGTGAAGTCAACAGCTAAAACCAAGAGCATAATTCCCTTTCAAGGGCTTGATGAGAGCAGCTCAAGTTTGAACAGCATTTGAACACTTTTTAGTTCCATGTATCACTTACTACCTTTCTTCAGCTGCCATGAACTGCTAATAAACAAGCCAATCTCTTAGGAGTAGAATTATGTGGGAGATAAAAAAAGAACATTGGCTTTTTTTTTTTTTGAAGAGGTATAATGAATCAGGCATAGAGGGGAAGGAAATCTAATGAATGACTATATTAAGCTTATAGTATTTCATGCTTGCTTAACTGAACAAAGGATTACAAAGTGTCTGGCTTAGCTAATTTCATTTTGAGACTTTATTCAAAGTCTTTCTTCCCTTTAAAGAAAAGGTGGCTTAGTGGTAAAGAGTCCATCTGCCTAAAGGAGACTCAAGTGTGATCCCTGGGTCAGGAAGATTCCCTAGAGGAGGAAATGGCAACCCACTCCAGTGTTCTTGCCTGGAAAATCCCACAGACAGAGGAGCCTGGTGGTCTACACGTCATGGACTCGCAAGAGTTGGACATGACTTAGCAACTAAACAGTGACAACAGAGAAAAGCATAAAGTGTAGATGTAGATAGCCTTAGTCTGACAAATCTGAGTGGGTTCATATCAATATGGAAATTTTTTTCTTGTTTGATCTTTTAAGTACTTAGATAAGTCTGAGTACATTCAGTCATGATGGAGTGTGGGTTTAAGCCTAATCTGTGAGTCTGCCTACGCCCCTGGATTTATTACATCTGTCAGGATGTGTCTCTGTGATCTTTTGTTTTTAAGATGTTCTTGTCACAGGTAGCTTGTCTCTCATAGGTGACCATGACTGTAGGTGACATGGCAGCTGAAAAAGTGCTTGCGATTATTTTTCCCGTGTTAACAGTGAATCCACGCCCCGTGTCTTGTTTTCTTTTGTGTCAAATGGTGATTGTTGCAAGGCTGTAGGCCAGGTTGGGAGAAATGCTGGTTAAGGCTCAGAGTTTTTCTCCTGACACATAGCCTGAATGAGACTCAGACGCAGAGGCTGGCCTTCTGTGGCATCACGTGTCCTCTGGCCGAGACAGGTCTGTGACTTCTGGGCTCTGACTCTGGAACTGATGCTTCAGCTGCTTCAGTGCAGTTACAAATATGCCAGCTATCTATTTAAGCTATTGCTTCTTCAGCTGTAGGAACAGATACTATAAAATGTAATACTAAATGTTTAATGAAGAGCCCAACTTTGTGGATGTAAACATTACTACCTAGTAAGGTGGTTTTACGAAGGAACAAGAAAACATTTTTGGCTAGAGGGCAGGAAGCAAGGAGGGAATGACTGTTTTTGAGTCTAGAATGGTCAGAAGGGAGAAATAATTTCTGCCTTAGAAATTATTTGATGACTCAAAAAATTTTGATGACAATGCATTTTAATTTTTAAAAGGGAAACTTGTTATTTTTGTAGAATTAAAATTATCCAACATTTATTTTTCCAGCTGCCACATTGCCAAAGAGTTCTTCCTTTAGTAGATCGGGCCCAGGGTCGCAGTTAAACACAAAACTGCAGAAGGCACAGTCATTCGATGTGGCCAGGTAAGTTCGCTTGTTTGCAAATGGATGTTGTGGTTGAAACTGTTGTCTGATTGACTCATAAATTTGAAAATGAATTAGCTACGTGTTCCTTACTTATCTTCTTTTATTTTGTAGCATGCTAATATTTGTCTTAATTCTGGATAATGTTCTAGATTTCATTATTTGTTTGTTGTAGCAATGACAGAATCAGAAACACTACTTTTCCTTAAAAAATTTAGTGTTTTTTTTTTTTTTTCCCATGAGGATGATAAATATGTAGTAGTCCATGGTTAACTATTTTGTGTCGGTCATTTGAAAGTTTCTGTGTCGGGGCTCCCTTGGTGGTCAGTGGTTAAGAATCCCCTGCCAGTGAAAGGGACAGCGGTTCAGTCCCACAGGCCTCGGGTCAGCTAAGCCCGTGTGCCACAGCCACTGAAGTGCCTCACGCTGTAAAATAAACAAGTTTATGTATAAAATATTTTATATGAAACTCAGAGTCAAAACTGGCTCTAATTTTATCTCAGATAATCTTATGAAGCCTGTGTGGATTGTTGGCAAAACTTAGATCAGTTTTTATGAAATGAGTTATTCAAGTTAGAGAAGAGCTCTTGTTAATTGGATATGTGGCTCGATTTTGGTAAAGCTTATGTGACCTGCTGCCTTGTATTTTGGCCAGTCTTGGTTCCCATTATCTTTTATGTTTTTATTTTACCCATATTTTCCCCTTGCATAATGCTGCTCTAAAATGAAAAATTAAGTCTCTTGATAAGCTGTCTCAAAACTTTTCAAATGAGAAGATGTAGATAAAAATGATTGATTATATCTTTTCTTGTTTCAGTCCTCTTTATGAATCTTTCCTAAGTGAATCAAGTCATGTTTCCTCTTTAAAGAGAAGAGCATGTTGAATATAACTCAAAAATTCATTACCTTTAAAAAATTAATATAAAGAAAATCCATAAGCTGCAAAGCACTGTGTCAAATGCTTTATGCACAGTAACCCTTTTAATGCTCACCATCTTCTCCAGAAGATGACTATGGTTTTCTCTGTGTTATGAATGAGGAGGCTCAGAGAGTAAGTGACTTGCTCAAGGTAACTCATAAGTGATAGGGCCAACAGCTGAACTGAGGTCTTTCTGACTTTAAGGCAAATGTTCTTAAAATTTGCCCTAGTAACTTTGGTTAATTGTCGAATATAGGTTGTAAGGCGTCAGATAAGGAGTCTGGGGAAGCTAACGCTCAGAAACCCCAAACTCCCAACAAGGGACCATTTTTAAAGGCCAGGTGAAGGAAGGGAGTCACGGTGTGTTTGATCAGCTTCTGCACACCTCTAATTGATGGTGAGGTACCAGGGCAATGCCACAGGGGTTGATGCCGAAGCTGAAGCTCAGATATTTTGGCCACCTGATGCAAAGAGCCACACATTGGAAAAGACCCTGATGTTGGGAAAGATTGAGGGCAAAAGGAGAAGGGAGTGGCAGAGGATGAGGTTGCTGGATAGCATCACTGACTCAACAGACATGAATCTGAGCAAACTTGGGGAGCTAGTGAAGGACAGGGGAGCTTGACGTGCTGCAGGCCATGGGGCTGCAGAGTCAGACACCACTTAGCAACTGAACAGCAGCAACAGCAAGAGGCGGGTGATTGATGTTATCAGTCCTTAGCTTCCAGCTTCCCTTTGGTGGAGTTTTATCATCTGTAAAACAAGTCAGGAATGTGCCTCAGACCCTGTTATCTAGGTACTTCAGGGAGGAACTAAGGATTATGACTGCCGTATGGCGCATCTGCTGATTAAATTGTTACCAGTTCTCCTGGCCCAACTGTGACTTTTGTCACTACATGTTCACATCCTTTCAATCATTAATTCTTGAGCCAGATTTCTGTGACTCAAGTGGGGCCTGGGAGACCACAGCTTTTCTACAAACAAGAGACAGGCAGAGGGAAAAAAGAGAGAGGCAGAGAACATGAGGGGAGAGGTCTGTCCGAGGAAGACCCTACAGCATTCTGCTTGGTTATAAAAACACTGTTGTTGTTTTTTTTTAATAGTTTCCTTCAGTATCTTAAGTTTCTAGAAAGTTTGTGTGATGTGGCATCTAACTTTTTGGATCATGCCTTTTTAGGCCTGTTTACGTTCTCAGGAATTTGGCAGAAAACTATGATTTGATATGTGTAGTCTTAGGCACTTTGCGTTTTATATCCTACATTCCTGGGGTGGAGGGGAGAGATAATTGGCTTCTTGACAAATTGGGAAGAGTTGGAATCTGCAAAATATTAGTTTAAAATGAGAGATTTGTTGCAGAAATAGGCACAGCAGAATAGACCTCGGTAAATGATTTTACAGAGAAATACATAAAACTTGAAACAGTAAATTTTTATAAGTACTTTTCAAGTGTTTGGGAGCAGTTTCTGTGCTTTAAGCAGTGTACATAGTAAGAATAAGGACACAGATAAAGTACATAAATGAGGATTAAAAATTCACTTTAACATGTGAGAAATAGATATTTTTGTTGAAATGAAAGGACATTGCACATGGGGCGTTAGTTGTAATCTGTCCTGGAAGTGGAATGCCATTTTTTTTTTACTGTCAGCTCAATCATCATGTTTAAATTACCCTATATAAACAGCGGGCTCTTAACAAACCGTGGGTACAACCAGTGTGATACTGTGTGGGAACTGATCTAAGGAACTGATCACCAGGGAGATCTACACCGAGCTGGCTGCTGGTCAGGGGTTTCCTGAGGTCAGGGGTGCTACACATTGGCAGGAAAGACCAGCCCTGAGTCGCAGTCAGAAGCAGAACTCCTTCCCTTCCTTTCTACGCTGCCGAGAAGTGTTCTCTCCTCTCTCGGAAACTCCACATGTGGGCATGTAAATTCTCAGAATGAAATAACTTCCCCTCATTAGGAAATCCATCATGTATTTTGGTGTAAGACTGTTAAACATTTTTAAAAAATTAATACCTTTAAAGGCAGTTGCTTTTGTTTGCTGTCCACATGGCTTTTAAAACCAAAAGAAGACTGGATGTTACTGTGATCACCTCAGTTCCTAGGAGATTTTCCATCCTTTTGTAGAACCTTTAAATTAGTTTAATTGTATGTATAACTTGAACCAGCCACTTGGTCTGTCCTGTTTACTCAAAGTAATAGGAAGCTCAAAATAATGAGCTTATCTGTATGCAGAGAAAGGGTTGTAACCTTAAGAAATGAAAAAAATCATGATGGAAAATTCTGAAATAGTGATTAGAAACGGAATAAAATGTTAAAGCTAGTTTTCTAGAAAGTTCTTACTTTTTAAAGAACTGGAATGTGCAGGTCCTTGCTGTTCACCCTCTTTTCCTGTCTTTCCTCCCACAGTGTCCCTCCTACAGCTGAGTGGGCTGTTCCTCAGTCATCCAGGCTGAAATACAGACAGCTCTTCAATAGTCATGACAAAACCATGAGTGGACACCTAACAGGTATTTACACATAAGAATTAATTTAGTGAAACATGGTCTCCATTCTAAATGTAAATTGTTTCTAGATATTGGGCCAAAGATTTTCCAGACTTTGCTCTATTTACCTGTACTTCTTTCTAAACAGTGTTTTCATTGTTCCTTTTATCTCATCGACTGATTGATAAGTTCTCATCAACTGATAAGGCCACAGTTACTTCATTCTCTACTGCCTCAGGCTTTTGCTTCTTGGTAATAGAACCTAGACCAAGGATCCCCCAGCATCCCAAATGCCACGAGTGTGCAAATCAAAGCACTAGAAAGGAACACTGCTATGAAGGAAACCTGGTTCACCTTCTGAAGTCCAGCTTTGGAGGTCAACTTGAAACTGCCTACTCAAAGAATCAGTGATGACTGCAGGGGCGGGGTGAAAGGGGAATGATTGGGGAGTTTGGAACCTGGCCTTGCCACTTACCAGCTGGAGTTCAATTTACCTACTTGGATCTTATCTCTTCATGTATAAAAGGTCAGAGTTAAGTTACATGCTCTCTGTGAATTAAAAAAAAGGTTCTGTTGTCTACATCAGAAAGACTCAAATGATTTTATGATGCTGTCCAGAAATCTTTCTAATAAGGGGTGGTGTTGTTTAGTTGCTCAGTCATGTCCAGCTCTTTGTGACCCATGGACTGTAGCACTCCAGGCTTCCCTGTCCATCACCAACTCCTGGAGCTTACTCAAACTCATGTCCACTGAGTCGGTGAAGATTCCCTGAGTTGATTTATCTGATACACCTCATTAGATGGGTATCCCCCTGTTCCTTCCCAACTTGATGTATATACTATTGCATGGTCTTAAAAGATACACTCATAAAAAAAAAGAGTTCTTCTTTAATCAAAGTGATATAAGTAGCTCTACAATTCTAGGCTTCCCTTGTGTCTCAGATGTTAAAGAGTCTGCCTGCAATGCAGGAGATCTGGGTTTGATCCTTGGGTTGGGAAGATCCCCTGGAGGAGGGCATGGCAGTACACTCCAGTTTTCTTGCCTGGGGAGTCCCACGAACAGAGAAGCCTGGTGGCTACAGTCCGTGGGTTTGCATAGAGTTGGACAGGACTGAGTGACTAACATACGCACAACAGAATTCTGGAGCTGCTATTCTTGCTAGTCCTTTTCTCAAAGAGGTATTTTATTATCTCCTTGCATTCTGAAACAGTGACTGTGTTATTTGGTTATTCATATGCTAATCTCAGAAGCTAAAAAGTCTTAGTCATTGTTTGAACTAAACTTTTGACTTCATTGAATTATCTCTGTCCTTTACATTCCTGCTTCCTTGCCCAATCATGGGTACCCATTATAGGCTTTGTGAACTTGAGATTTCATTTATATCCTTAATATTTTCTTCTAAGCCAGTACTCTTTTCATGAATGCAGGCTTCCGCAGGAGGTTGCTCTGTTATGCTAAGATACTGTCTTCACTGTTGCTGATCTAGTTTAATGTTTCTTAACCTGACCTTAAGACTTAACAGAGTCCCATATTAGAATTGCAAAAGACAATAGGGATCACAGACTTTCTCTTTAAAGGGCAAAATACTAAATAGTTTAGGCTTTCAGTCATACACTGTTGTAACTATTCAGCTTTGCCATCGCAGTATGAAAGCAGCCACAATATGTTAAGTGAATGGGCAAGCTATGTTTCAGTGAAACTTTATTTACAAAAACAGCTGGAGGACTGGAGAATGCCTATGGACTGTGGTTTACCAATTCCCGTTCTAGATCATTTCCCTCATTTCAGAGACGAAAGAACTTCCTCTTAGAGAGGGAAAGTGATTTTATTAATGTCACATGTCATTAGAGAGTGGAAGAGTCAAGAGTGGAATCCATATCTCCTGATATCCAGGTCCAGGGCTAGTTTTTAAAGTTTATTGTTACATTTTTTATCAAGTAAGTGAAATATGAACTTTCTTTTATATAGTTCTGTAGTGGGCACAGTGTTGTTACAAGTATAAATGAAAGCTTTCACTAAACTTATGCTGATTCTACTTTTATATTGCCAGTATTCTAAATGCAGTGAAAGAAAGAGTTAGTCCCTTAGTCATATCTGACTCTTTGCAACCCCATGGACTGTAGCCTGCCAGGCTCCTCTGTTCATGGAATTCTGCAAGCAAGAATACTGGAGTGGGTAGCGTTCCCTTCTCCAGGGGATTTTTCCCGACTCAGGAATCGAATCCCAGTCTCCTGCATTGCAGGCACCATTTCAGCCACCAGGGAAGCCCTCTAAATACAGTGTTAGAGACTAAATAAAATGATCGGTGAACTTTCCTCATTCCAGTATACCGAAGACCAAGCAAAATATTATACATGATAATCTCCCCAGCATAATTGCTACCACTTTGCATTCCTTGATCTATTACCTGTCATCCTGGGCCCACCCCTTGGAAATCATTGAAGGACATGAGACATTTGTCGCTCTCTTCTTAACACTAGTTTATTTAAACATTCAAAATCTTCCATTGTAGGCTTCCTGGTATCTAAAGCTAGTTTCATGCCAGAAATGAAGATATATACACAAGTATTTTAAGAAATGAGAGCTAATTTTGAGAGCAAAGTTGAAATTCCAGGAATTCTTCTTTATCACAAACCTAGGAAATGGCTGTGATATTGGCCATTTATGCAACCATGAGCAAATTTTTTTTTAAGTCTGCATAATGAAATGGGTAGAAGAGTTTTCTCTAAGGTCACTTCCTCTTTTGAGATTCTCTGACTCTTGTCTAAATTTGATAGTCATCATGATGGAGGTGGCAGAGGGTGGCAGATGATATTGCATTTAGAGAGTTCAGCTTTGTGAATAAAAACCTGATACAAATAGAGATGGTCACCTGGACCAAAGGGCAGGTTATATATTGAAACTCTTATTTTTTACATACTCATTCCTCATTAAACATCTATTTAACAAAAATTTATTGGCTGTGTGCCAGGCGCTATGCTTTGTGTTTTTTCCCTTTTTCACTGGGGCTTAATTTCCTTATTGAAAAGCCCATTGGGTAATAGCAAATATTGTTCAAAGCACTGTGATTGCATGAGATTGCATAGTACCTGTGTGCAGAACACTGATCTTCCTAGACAGTGAAGATTTGCTGATTCATCTTTATTTTTTTTCCTGGCTTTCATTTAGGTCCCCAAGCAAGAACTATTCTTATGCAATCAAGTTTACCACAGGCTCAGCTGGCTTCAATATGGTAAGGAATGAAAAGTCCCTTGGTTTATATAAAGTGGAAATTTTATTTCTTAAATAGATAGGGCCTAATGAGTCTTTAGATTGACACTGTTATTTATAAGGGGTGATATATGGAGTATGCTTAATTTTTCAGTGAGTTTTAACTCACAATGATTCAGTAGTTAAAATGATTTAAACTTGTCCCTTTTACTACCCTCTTTTGATTTTTAAAAATACAGAAGCAGAGAGATTAATATAATGAATTCTCAAGAACTCATCAGTTCAGTTCAGTTCAGTTCAGTCGCTCAGTCGTGTCCGACTCTTTGCGACCCCATGAATCGCAGCACGCCAGGCCTCCCTGTCCATCACCAACTCCTGGAGTTCACTCAGACTCACGTCCATCGAGTCAGTGATGCCATCCAGCCATCTCATCCTCTGTTGTCCCCTTCTCCTCCTGCCCCCAATCCCTCCATAACACATCCTAAATAAATGTCCCCTCATGGCTAGTCCTGCCTCTCCCCTTCTTTCAATTATTTTAAGCCAAATCTCAGTCATTATATCATTTCCATCTGCAAATATTTCAGCCTGTATCTTGAGAAGACATAGGAATTTTTTTTCTACATGACCATAATACTAAAAGTCCACTTAAAACTGTTAATAGGAATTCTTATCATTAAGTTAATCAGATAGTGTTTAAATTCCTTAGATTGTCTCATAATTTTTTATAGTTGATTTGTTCAAATCAGGACTAAAATAAATCTATATTTTGTAACAGATGGTTGATACACCTTTTAAGTCTCCTTTAACCTATAAATTTCCCCTGGTCTTATTCTCCCCTTTCCCTTACCCACCCCCACCAAAAAAACCCCCAGATCATTTGTCCTATGCTTTCTTCCACCCACCTTTAGCTGATTGCACCCTTGTGGTGTTAATTCATTCTTGTATTTCCTGTAGATTGGAAATTAGATCTAAGGTAGAGTTTCTCCACCTCAGTGCTGTTGACATTTTTGGCATGATAACTCTTTGCTGGTTAAGTAGTGTCTCTGGCCTCTGCCGACTCCAGTAGTATGATCCCCCTCGTCCCCAACATGTGACAATCAGAAATGTCTCCAGACACTGACAGATGTTCTTTGCTGTACCAAATCAATCAGTGTTTGAGAACTACTGATTCAGATCTGAGGAGAACCACTTGTCAGATTCAAATTTGATTTTTTTTTTTTTGCAAAGTGCATCAGAGATGATACTGAGTACTTTTATCAGGAGGCACACAAATGTCTATTTTGTAATTAATTTTTGTTTTTTTTCCGGCTGTGCCGCGTGGCTTACGAGAGCTTAGTTCTCTAACCAGGGATCAAACCTGTACCCTCTGCAATGGAAAAGCAGAGTCCTATCCACTGGACCACCAGGGGGTTCTCTGTAATGATTTTTAGTAGCTATTGATGAGCATTGCCTAAATCCTGTAGGATTCTTTACACTTAAATATTAACTAGAATGGTTTCTTCAGGAGTGTTTCTCTCTCAGTTATGCATTATTCATTGATTCTGCCAGGAAGATAAACCCGGTCTGCACTGCTTACCTGCTAGGATCCTAATTTTGCTGCAGGCACGTTGATTTGGTTGTTTCATAAGTGGTCAAGCTCTAGGTCAAGCCCAGCCTGGCCCTTTCTGTTTTGTATTAAAGAGCCTACCTTTTGCATTAGAGTAATAATAGACCAGTTAGCAAACATCTTATCTTTGTGACACATCCAGACCTCTTGAAGTCTGGATGTGTACCAGTATCCTAGGACCCTCTGAAATAAAAGCTAAAGACCTCACATTTATGGAGGCTGGTTGTTTTCATGACACTAGCATATAATGAAATGTGTGTACCAGCATCTGGAGGCAAGGAAGGGGTGACTGTAAAGAGACAGGGAAATTTGGGCAGTGATGAAACTGTTCTGTTTCATTGTAGTAGCCATACAACTGATTGTGTTTGTCAAAACTCACAGAACCATACTGTATAAAAGGGGTGGATATTACGGAAATTGTACCTTAAAAAAAAAAAAAAGTTTATGCCACCTGAGGAAATTTCAGACTTTGGAGGAGTTTCTTGATTTATGGCATCAGCAAAGCCCAGTTAGTTGCTCAGTGTAGCGTCTGTTCTGTTGACATCTTAGCAAACAGCTTTGTTGTCTTGCATTCTCTTTTTGGTGTCCAGTTGTTTTTTTAAAAAGTCATATTCTTGGACTTGCTGGGGAAGGTCTGTTTAATTAGCTAATCCTAAATTAAGATTATAAAGAACAGTGGTGATTAAATCGTGAGGTTAAGGAACAGAAAACACCTTGCCTCTGGTTGGAGGCCGTGAAGACCCACCCTTGGAGTCCTGGATCAGGGGTTGGTCCAGTTAGCTAAATGTTGTCTGCAGCTGATTTTGTAGGTGAAGTTTTGTTGTAAAGACAGCTATGCCCATTCATTTCTTTGTATACTGTCTGTGGCTAGTTTCCTGCTGGAGCAGCAGAATTCAGTGTGATAGTGATTGTGTGTTCTGCAAAGCTTAAACATTTAGTATCTGACCTGATAGTCTGTGGAGCGTGGTGTTTAAACACACATGGAATGTGAGTATGACATAGCTTAAATGGGTGCAAGGACTGAGAAGCATGTAATTATAATCACAGTTAACATCTGTTGAATGCTGAGCACCATCCCAGCTAGATGGGTTGTCTCATTTTGTCTTTGTAACAGTGGTATGAAGTCGGTACGATTTTTATAAATGGAGGTACAGAAGGACTCAACTGGCATAGAGTCAGAATGAGAAAACAGATCATTGAAATCACTCGTGAATAGTAACGAGCATGCATTTTCATGAAACTAGATTACAATGAACTTTCTGTTGAATAGGAATCTTTCTGACATTGATCAAGATGGAAAACTCACAGCAGAAGAATTTATCCTGGCTATGCACCTCATTGATGTAGCTATGTCTGGTCAACCACTGCCACCGGTCCTGCCCCCAGAATACATTCCACCTTCCTTTAGGTAAGGAATATTTGGTTCTCATAAGAAATTGTGTGCTAAGTATGTTCATTTCAAACTTGGCTTTGTTGGCTGTATATCTTATGTGCATTTTTTCTTCTTGGCAAGTGAATGAAATCTCCACGTATTGAACTGAATCTTCTTAGGCAGCTTTTGTGTTAATCTTTGCCTGTTCCGTACTTTAAAGTACTTAAATAGACTGTTAGTAAAACAATCAAGTATAACATCACAAAGTTGGTGCTTTTGAGACTATCCATGTAATCAAAACTCATCAAATGTTAAAGTGAAACATCAGCCTGCACATAGAAAATAAATAACGGAGATTCTGCCTGTGAATTCTACACATTCCAGAGGTAACAAAATGCTGGCAATGTAGAAATTATAATCAGCAAAATAATGAAAGAAAATTATCCTGGTCTGAATTACAATCTCAGTGGAGAGGTCAAGAGGGTAGTTCAGAGTCCAATTGGGAGGACTGGTATCCCCCACCCACACACAGCCGTGTACGCATAGCCCTCTCAGACAACTGCCTCTCAAAGCTTTAACTCAAAAGACAAATTTGAGCTCTTACAAGTGCACAGAAGAACAAAAGAAGCCCAGATAAGAATTTCTGTCCCGATTCCTCCAATGTCGGGAAAGATTAGGGGCAAAGTCTCCATAAAAGTATGAGACATGGAACCATTGCGGTCAGCACATATGAAGTACGGGGAAGCTGAGAACACGGTGTAGGAAGAAACCAGTAGCTGGACAGTTTGTTCATAAAATCTCACAGCTGCAAGAATCATAAGAGACACTTAACACTGGTGGGTATGTTTGTATGTGTATGTGTGTGTGTGTGTTAGTTGCTCAGTTGTGTCCGTCTCCAGGCTTCTCTGTCCATGGAGGTTCTGCAGGCAAGAAGAATGAAGTAGATTGCCATGCCCTCCTCCAGGGGATCTTCCCAACCCAGGGATCAAACCCGGGTCTCCTGCATCGCAGGCAGACTCTTTGCCATCTGAGCTGCAAGGTGGAAGCTGACATAAAGAAAGCATAGAAAGAAGATAGGTAGACTGGTTTAAAAGAGACAGATAATGGGGAAAGTGAAACTAGCTGGTAAACTATGTGATTTAAGGACTATTAAGTGTAGTCATTCCATGTGTTTATTAAGAGAGCAAATGTAGAGATTCTGGAAAGGGAAAGGAGATGCTCACAATTAGCGGAGTTGCTAGTCTTCCCTTGGAAGAATTTAATATTCCACAGGAAGGAAACTATGTCTCAGACACTGCTCCAACCACTTGATGATTGTTAACTGATTTAATCCTTTGAAATTGTCCTAATTTTGTGATGGTTCTAAATACTTAAATGAACTTGGGATTCATAGTCTGATGACATTCAGATATTCATTTTTTAAAAACTCTTTATATAAATGGAGAAGAGCACATCTTTATCTTTTCCTCACCAAAAATGTCATCTGCTCCATTTTCTATGGCATAATCTTTAAAAGGTGGTTTTTCATGGTTTGCTCAATTCTATCTTGGCAGCTAGACGTGAAACCATTTTCTTTTTTCCACAATTGCAGAAGAGTTCGATCTGGTAGTGGTATATCTGTCATAACCTCAACTTCGGTGGATCAGAGGTTGCCAGAGGAACCAGTTTTGGAAGATGAACAGCAACAACTAGAAAAGAAACTACCTGGTAAGACAGTCTTCATACTGGAATTTTACAGCCTGTTAGAGATTTTCTGTCTCTAGGGCAAAGATGGAGGTAAAATGTATTTAGCTAATGACATTATTGCTATGTTTCTTTACCTGACCTTAGTCAGAAAGGAGACACTTTGCATATGCTTTTTGGATTTTAATATATGTATAGAATGTACTGATGCACCTTTGTTCTAGCTCTGAAATTGAAATCTATTTAACACTTACCAGAAATTTTATAAATGTTATCTATTAAGCACTGAAAATTGATAAGTCTTTAAGGTAATGGCTTAATACCACCAGTATAGAAATAGAATATAAAGTTGCCGTCTATTGTTTTCTCATGTTGTTATAGAATCGAAAGCTCCTTGATAGCAAGAAGCTATTTTAAATTTAATAGGAACCTAATTTAAATTACCCTCATTTACAATGAGAAATTCATCATACTATTAAAATATTCTCTGGTGGTTATGAATTATTAATATGAGATGGTAATTGATACTAAGACACCCTGATGAAATTTATTATGGAGTCAAGAGAAAATGGTAAATACCCTGTCAGTGTCATTTTGCTGCATTTCAGGTGCTCAGGGAATAATCGACCTGCTGAGGACACTACTAGCTCTCCCGCCCTCCTCTTAACTAAATTACTTTTTGTTTACTGAAACTGCTTCCGGAAAATGTTCTTTATGGAAGTGTGTTGAGTAGAGTGAAGAATCTAAACGTTAATAATACATGGTCCATGCCCTCTAGAAGGTTAGGATACAACTGAGGATTTAAGACATCCATATAAAAACCATCAAAGCAATGCATAACTGTGATAAATTCATGAAGGCAGAATTATAGATACACAGCAGAGCTTACTTGTGGTTGGTTAGCACAGACTGGCAAACACACTGGCAGTTAAATCTCTATGGAAGAGGTCACAGTGGAGTTGAGATTTGAAGATCAACAGGGTCATTACAGGGCTGGGAAAGAGGAACATTTCAGGTTAATAATCATGGGAATAAAGTCTTCAAGCAAATAAGAACAGGAATCCTTAGAATTTGGAATTTTCTTTTTCTGTTGGTGGAAGATATTTAATTATTTTTTGGCTGCACTGGGTCTTCATTGCCATGCAAGGGCCTTCTATAGTTGAGGTGAGCTGGGTCAACTCTGAATTATGGTGTGCGGGCTTCTCATTGCAGTGGCTTCTCTCTGTTGCTGAGCAAAGGCTCTGGACAAGCTGGTTTCAGTAACTGGAGCTCTCAGGCTTAGTTGTCCCACGGTGTGTGGAGTCTTCCTGGACCAGGGATCGAACCCATGTCCCCTGCATTGGCAGGTGGATTCCTGTCTACTGTGCCACGAGGGAAGTCCAACATTTCAAGTGTTGAACAAGATGTGACATTATTAGAGGTTTTGGTTAATGCATTCTTTCTTTCAACAGCTGTTTATTATGTGCCTCTGTGTATCAGAAATGGGGCCAGATTTTGGAATTAAAAAGGTATATAGGGACTTTCAGTTTTTGTTGTTTTTTTTAATTGAGGTAAAATTTGCTTAACATAATATTGATCATTCAAAGTCAGCTAGTCTGGGTGCCTTAAACAGCAGCAATTTACTTCTTACAGTTCTAGAGGATAGAAAAGTGCATGATCAGGATGTCATCCAATTCTGTTCCTGGTGAGTGCGCTTTTCCTGACTTGCAGATGGCTGCACTCTCACCAGATCCTCACTTGGCCTTTTCTGGGTGTGTACTTTTGCCTGGAAAATCCCATGGATGGAGGAGCCTGGTGGGCTGCAGTCCATGGGGTCGCTAGAGTCGGACACGACTGAGCGACTTTACTTTCACTTTTCACTTTCATGCATTGGAGAAGGAAATGGCAACCCACTCCAGTGTTCTTGCCTGGAGAATCCCAGGGACGGGGAACCCTGGTGGGCTGCCGTCTATGGGGTCACACAGAGTCAGACACGACTGAAGCGACTTAGCAGCAGCAGCAGCAGCACATGAAAAGAGAAAGATGACTCTCTCTTTTCTTATAAGGCCACTAATTCATAACGAAGGTTCCATAGTCATGACTTTATCTTAACCCGAATTATAAAGGTCCCCTCTCCAAATACCAGCCCACTGCTTCCACGTCTGAATTGATAGGGTGGAAAACACTCAGTCCAAAACAATGGCCATAGCTAGTTACTCAACATTCTCCCTTTTCCCCAGTCCCTAGTAATCATCAGCCTGCTATCTGTGTCTTTGGATTTACCCCCTCTGAATATTTCATAGAAATAGTATTATGCAGTTGGTGTTCTTTTGTCTGGCTTCTTTCACTTAGCGTAGTATTTTTGAGATTTTATCCACAATGTTGTTCAGTTGCTCAGTTGTGTCCTACTCTTTGCAACCCCATGGACTGCAGCATGCCAGGCTTCCCTGTCTTTCACCATCTCCCAGAGTTTGCTCAAACTCATGTCCATTGAGTCGGTGATACCATCCAACCATTTCATCCTTTGCTGTCCCTTTCTCCTCCCGCTTTCAATCTTTCCCAGCATCAGCGTCTTTTCCAATGAGTCAGCTCTTTGCATCAGGTTTCCAAAGTATTGGAGCTTCAGCTTCAGCATCAGTCCTTCCAATGAATATTCAGGACTGATTTACTTTAGGATTGACTGGTTTGATATCCTTGCAGTCCAAGGGACTCTCAAGAGTCTTCTCCAACACCACAGTTCAAAAGCATCAGTTTTTCGATTTTCAGCCTTTTTTGTGGTCCAAGACCTCCTGGAGAAGGGAATGGTTACCCACTCCAGTATCCTGGCCTCCAGAATTCCATGGACTGTATAGTCCATGGGGTTGCAAAGAGCCAGACATGACTGAGTGGTTTCCACTTTCACTTTTCTCACATCCATACATGACTACTGGAAAAAGATAGCTTTGACTATTCGGACCTTTGTTGGTGAAGTGATGTCTCTGCTTTTTGATACGCTGTCTAGGTTTGCATGTATCATTTACTTCATTCCTTTCTCTGGCTGAGAGGACTTGCAGTTTTAAAGTGGGGGAGTGAAATGGGTGTTGCCTCTTCTGAAACCACAAAGGAGCAAAAAGAACAAGAAAACAAAACGTGCTTACCATCTCTGATCTCTCATCTAACTGCCTTGTTTAAGGAAAGTGTCTTCAGTGGAGGCCAGGCAGGAACGTGGGAAGAAGCCAAAAGGATGCTCACAGATACATATCTCAAGACAAAGTGTGAAGTGACAGTTCTTGAAATAGATTGGGAACAATGGGAATGGCGTGCTGCACAGGCTGGGAGCGAGAGCTTCCAGTGTCTGGGGTTGGCTCCCAGGAGAAGCATGTGAGGCAAACAAAAAGCTGAGTTGACACTGCTGAAAACACAGAAGGGACATAGAGCATGGAATTTTTTTTTTTAAAGTAAAATAAAATGGGTGCAAACAGTGTTAGCAAGGATCAGAGAAAAAAAATTGTTGACCTGAGGATCGTCTAAAATTCATTACCTTGGTGTTCTTCAAAGAAGGAAACTGAATAATAGGTTGGAAAAACTAGTTTACTGAGTGTCCTCTGCATAGTGATTAGGGCACAACCTGCTCTTCAGTGTGAAACCCAGGAGGAGACATATCATCTTACCTCTATTTCCAGAAACCATTCTGTTTGTTAAAATTGAAAACAGAATGGCACAGTTTTATGCAAAGGAAAAAGAGATAGAAAGGGAAGGACTTTCCTGGTGGTCCAGTGGTTAAGACTCTGGGCTCCCAATGCAGGGAGCTAGGGTTCAATTGCTGGTTGGGGAATTAAGATACCTCACGACTGCTGGCCAAAGAAAAAGAGGTAGAAAAGGAGAAGTTTGTGGTATAGAGGAGAGAGAGGGTCAGTTGCTGAACCAAGGTCATAGAAAAAGGAAAGGATAAAGTAACAGGGAAGGTATGGAGAATGAGTGATGGAGAAGTTCTGTTGAAAGATTATTCCAGAAACTGAGTTTTGGGCGTTCTGAATGCTATGATGCGGTTCATCTGCAGGGGAGGGTATGTAAAGGAGACGCTGAGTGAAAGGGCCTGTACCTGGTGCTTATTCGTGAGGGCAGAGGCGGGCGGGAAGCTTAGGGAGTTCGTATCTGCAGGTCCGTTACTCATTGACGATGTGCTGTGGAGTTTTTCGTTTGAAAGTGTCTGTTGAACATCATATGGCTTTTCATAATCGTCCTATCTCTTGTCTGAAAGTAACCTTTGAAGATAAGAAACGGGAGAACTTTGAACGGGGCAACCTGGAGCTGGAGAAGCGGAGACAAGCTCTCTTGGAGCAGCAGCGTAAAGAGCAGGAGCGCCTGGCCCAGCTGGAGCGGGCAGAGCAGGAGAGGAAGGAGCGGGAGCGCCAGGAGCAGGAGCGCAAAAGACAACTGGAGCTGGAAAAGCAGCTAGAGAAGCAGCGGGAGCTGGAGCGGCAGAGGGAGGAGGAGCGAAGGAAGGAAATCGAGAGGCGGGAGGTGAGCAGCTGGAAACAGTCGTGTCATTAACACGGGCGCTCTTCTAGAATCGTTTAAGTGTCAGTAGTATATCAGGCCTTCCCTGATGGCTCATCAGGTACAGAATCCACCTGCAGTGCAGGAGATGGCAGGAGACACAGGTCCGATCCCTGATCTGGGGAACTGAGATTCGCACATGCCATGTGCTTAGTCGCTCAGTCGTGTCCAATTCTCTGCGACCCCGTGCACTGTAGCCCCGCCAGGCTCCTCTGTCTATGGGATTCTCCAGGCAAGAATACTGGAGTGGGTTGCCATGCCCTCCTCCAGGGGATCTTCCTAACCCAAAGATCCGAACCTAGGTCTCCCACATTGCAGGCAGATTCTTTATACCATCTAAGTTTGAAGAAACAAAATTTTAAGAAGGCATAAAAATATGGCCGTCCCTGATGGCTCAGTGGTAAAGAATCTGCCTGCCAGTGGTAAAGAATCTGCCTGCCAGTGCAGGAGATGCGGGTTTGATCCCTGGAATGGGAAAATCCCCTGGAGAAGGAAATGGCACCCAGTCCAGTATTCTTGTCTGGAAAATCCCATGGACTGAGGAGCCTGGCAGGCTATACTCCTTGGTGTCACAAAGAGTCAGAGACAAGTGAGTGACTGAGCACAACACAACAATAATACATTAACCCAGTCTTGTTTTTTTCTTTTTACAATTCAGTAGTTTTAGTTATTCACAAAGTTGTGTGACCATCACCACTGATTCATCACCCTGAAAAGAAATTCGTTAACCATTAAGGAGTTACTACTCCCCTTTCCCATTGCGCCTTGCCCTGAACAACCACAGATTTGCTTTCTGTCTCTACACCTTTGCCTATTCTGGACATTTTGGATAAACGGAATGATAGAATATGTGGCTTTTTGTGTCTGGCTTTCACTTTCAAGGTTCATCCAGTGTGTAGATTGAATAAATACCTATTCCTTTTTATAACTGAGTAATATTCCGTTACCTGGATAGACAACATTTTATTTATCTACTCATCAATTTGATGGACATTTGTTTTTTTTTTTTTCTACCTTTTGGGTATTTTGAATAACATTGCTGTGAACATTCATATACAAGTTTTTGATAACTGAGTCTTATGACAAACTATTGCTATCAATTATGTATTTTTTAGCCTTTTTTCTGCGTTCATATACACATATAGAAATAGAAAGGTTCATATGGTGGAGAGGCTGAGCGTTTACTGAAATTGTTTTTTTAACCACTGTAATGGTACCACACTAGATAATTAAAGTGTTTGTCACCTTTTTCTTTTTCCACTTTAGAAAACAAGTCTAGTAATCTTTACTGTATTTTATGGAAGGCTTCCTAAATTTGGTGCCATACCTGGATGTGGGCCAAGCCAATCTCTTGTCTGTCTTTCCAGTTTTAGTATGTTGTGACAGAAGCAATGCCGTGATCCTCTTGTGTGGATGAAATGTATTTTAAAGATGAGGGATTTTTTTCTTTATAAAAAAATAATATGGTTTCATCTCCTGATGAATGCTTTTGAAAACTTCTAGCTTCTAAGGTGCCTTTTCATTTAGGCACATACACACAGATAATAGCAAGATTTTCCTTTCCAGAATGACAACCAAAAGATAGGCCACCTTTCCTTCTTTAATTTTTTTTTTTAAAGCATTTCAGAGTGTTTGTTCAGAACTATATAATGGCATTTACGATGTGCCAGGCATTGGTTAAGTTCCTGGAGATGTTGTGGTGACTAGGTACCCACCTGTCCTCCAGGCCCTTACAGTGTAGCTGGAGCACAAATATGTAAGAAGCAGTTATGATACAATGAAGAGTGCCAGGTGCCCTGACACTTCCTCTGCCCAGCAGCCATCAGAGTCAGGGTTGAAGAGAGCTGACGTTGCTGGAAAAATTACAGAGCCTTCTGTGCTAACAAGGAAACAAATGATTAGGGACATAGGAGTCATGGACTTTTAAAGCTTGAGATAAATAATTTCTCCTATGACAGAAGAAATAATAATTACTCGTTTGATGGAAGAAAGTTTTTTTTTGTTTTGTGTTTTAGTTCTGGGGGTTTTCCTAGGTTAACTTGCCTTTTTTGAAAAGATAATTTTGTTGTATTTATTTGGCTGCTTTAGGCTGAGCGACTTCACTTTTCACTTTCATGCATTGGAGAAGGAAATGGCAACCCACTCCAATGTTCTTGCCTGGAGAATCCCAGGGACAGCGGAGCCTGGTGGGCTGCCGTCTATGGGGTCGCACAGAGTCGGACATGACTGAAGCGACTTAGCAGCAGCAGCAGCAGGTCTTAGTTGCAGCATGTGGGATCTTTAGTTGAAGCATGTGGTGTCTAGTTCCTTGACCAGGGATTGGACCCGGGCATGCTGCATTGGGATCTCGGAGCCCTAGCCACCAAGGAACTCCCATAATTTTCCTTGTTTTCTTTTATGAGTCAGTAAATAAGGAAGAGCAGGTTTACTTACTACACCAAGCATCCTTAAAGACCTAAGGAATCGAATGTCAGTGATCCAATAGTCCTTTTTGTTCTCAACCCATGTGACTGTGATTGCCTTTCTGAATATTCTCTTTTTTCCCATAGAAGTAATAACATATTTGTATGAAATGTTGTGCTGTTTTATAATGAAAATCACTTGTCATGTTTAATACCATTTCATCCCTAAAAGAAAAGACTTACGAGATGTAACGTTTATTAAGAGACATTGAAGAGTGTAAGAACTGAGCAGTTAATAAATCGTCTGTTTGTGTATGTCACAGGCTGCGAAACGGGAGCTTGAAAGGCAAAGACAGCTTGAATGGGAACGGAATCGAAGACAAGAACTATTAAATCAAAGAAACAAAGAACAAGAAGACATAGTTGTACTGAAAGCAAAGAAAAAGACTTTGGAATTTGAATTAGAAGCTCTAGTGAGTAGTTTGATTGTGCTTTGGGAACCCACTTGCATTGAATTGTTAAATGCTAATGATTCTTATTATTTTTCACTTGTTAAAGAATGATAAAAAACATCAATTAGAAGGAAAACTTCAGGATATCAGATGTCGACTGACAACCCAAAGGCAAGAAATTGAGAGCACAAACAAATCTAGAGAGTTGAGAATTGCAGAAATCACCCACCTACAACAGCAATTACAGGTGAGAAAATATGTCCCTTAAAAGCCTTTTGGCTTCCTTTCTTTGATTCACTTCATTCACTTATTCACGCAGCAAGCATCCAGCAGGCCAAGATGAAGCAGACAGGGTACTTGCCTGAAAGTACTTGTTGCTCAGTTGCTAAGTCGTGTCTGACTCTGTGACCCCATGGACTGCAGCACCCAGGCTTCGCTGTCCTTCACTATCTCCCAGAATTTGCTCAGACTCATGTCCATTGAGTTGGTGATGCCGTCCAATCAGCTCATCCTCTGAAAGTAGGCTGTCTGGTAATTCAGCACACTTGCTGGGACTGCTGCATGCCAACTCAGTGCAAGCACCGGTAAGCACTGAGGATCCAGCAGTGGATAGCAGAGACAAACCCTGCCCTCATGGAGCTTACCTTCTGTCTGCAGGGTAGACAAGTACTCAGGAAATAAGACTAGCATGTTCTCTATTAGAAGAGGGAAAGTTGCTCTGGAGAGTGAGTAGGGAAGAGAGTCTCCAATAGAGAGGACTGTGATTTTAAGTAATGTGGTCAGGTCAGGCATCTCTGTGAGTATGATGTTGGGGCAAAGACTTGAAAGAGGTGAATGGCTGAGCCAGATGGACATCTAGCAGAGCAAGTTCTAGGTAGGGCAACAGTTGTGCAGAAGAACTAAGGCTATAAGCTGGTCTCTGGGATGCCAGTTACAGCAAGGAGACAGCTATGGTTGGAGCAGCTGGGGGCTGGATCATGCAGGACCTGTAGTCTACTCCTGGGACTTTGGCTTTACCATGATAACCACAATAAAGAAGTGCAATTAAGTATATCAGGAGGAGTTCCAGAGATACGTGTATAGAGAATAGTTGGAGACACAATGGAGTACTCTAAGCAGTTCTGCTTTCATTTTATTACCTATTCAGCTTTCACCACCAAGTTGTTAAAATTTCATCTGGTTTGGTTTTAAGTGTTGAGTTAGAGGGGGTATCCAATTCATGTAGATACTGTTCTGCATACCGTCCTAAAAGGTGATCAGTTTTGGACACCGTGACTTTAATTTCAGCTTCTTTTTCTCAGCCTGACAGTTTTGAGATTTATCCATATTTTTGAGTGACTCAGTCCTTTGTTCCATTTCATCAGTTCAGTCAGTTCAGTCACTCAATTTTGTCCAACTCTTTTTGTGACCCCATCCCTATCCATCACCAATTCCCAGAGCTTGCTCAGACTCATGTCCATCAAGTCAGTGACGCCATCCAACTATCTCACGCTGTCGTCCCCATCTCCTCCTTTACCAGTGAGTCAATTCTTCGCATCAGGTGGCCCAAGTATTGAACTTCAGCTTCAACATCAGTCCTTCCAATGACTATTCATGACTGATTTCCTTTAGGATTGACTGGTTTGATCTTGCAGTCCAAGGGACCCTCAAAAGTCTTCTCCAACACCACAGTTCAAAAGCATCAATTCTTTGGCATTCAGCTTTCTTTATAGTCCATCTCTCACATTCATACATGACTACTGGAAAAAGCAGAGCTTTGACTAGGTGGAAAATTTGGCATTACTTTGTTGGCAAGGTAATGTCTCTCTCCTTTTTAATATGCTGTCTAGGTTGGTCATAGCTTTTCTTCCTTTTCATCACTGAGTAGTATTTCCTTATTTATCCCATTACCTGCTGAGGGACATTTAGGTTTTTTCCAGTTTTGGACTTTATGACTAAAGCTGCAATGAGTATTTACTTATATTTCTTTATGTGGAAATATATTTTATTTCTCTTGGTTAAATTTTAGGAGGGGAATTACTGTCATATAAGTATGTGCTTAGCCATGTCAGAGTCTATCAAACTGTTTCTACAGTGGTTGTGTCATTTCACATTCTCACCAGTGGTGCACCAGCCCTTCAGCTGCTCCTCACTGTCGCCAACACTCCCTTTTGTCATTGTTTTTAGCGTCTCTGGTGGGTGGGCAACAATGTCTCATGTAACTTTAATCTGCATCTCCCTGAAGGCTGAATGCTGTTGGCTGTTGGTTCTTATGTGTATTAGTGTGCATCTTCTGTATGTGTTTTGTGAACAAATCTTTAACTCATCCTTTATTGGGTTGCTTATCTTATTATCAGAGTTCTTTATATAGTCTTATAAGAAGTCCTTTGTCAGATAGGTGTTTTGCAAATATTTTCACCTAGTCTCTGGCTTGCCTTTTCATTTTTGTAATGGTGTTTCTTAAAGGGCAGGTGTTTTAACTTTTAAAGTTCAATTTATTTTTTCTTTTACGGTTTTTTATGTTCTATCCAAGAAAGCTTTGACTACCCCAAGATTGAAGATGTTTTTCCCTTATGTTTTCTTCCAAAAGTTTTATATTTTTGTCTAACATACTTAGTTCTGTGATCCAGTTTTGATTGATTTTTATGTTAAGTGCAAGGTAAGGTAATGAGAGTCACTTTTTTCCATACCAACACCCACTTTGTTCTATCAATGTTTATTAAAAACCTTAGTAGTTTGTTGATAATCAGCTGACCACACTTGTAAAAATCTTTCCTAGACTCTCTTTTGTTCCGCTGATCTACATCTGTCCTTTTACCACTATTTCCCTCTGTTGACCTGCAACTGTGGAGATTTTAAAGTGTTTTTTCCTCCTTTATTTTATTAATATGGTGCTTTACATTGATTAAAATTTGAATGTTAAACCAACTTTCCATTCTTGGGGTAAACTGCCCTTCAGTTCAGTCAGTTCAGTTGCTCAGTCGTGTCTGACTCTTTGCGACCCCGTGGACTGCAGCACACCAGGTCTCCCTGTCCATCACCAACTCCCAGAGTTTACTCAAATTCATGTCCATTGAGTTGGTGATGCCATCCAACCATCTCGTCCTCTGTTGTCCCCTTCTTCTCCCGCCTTCAATCTTTCCCAGCATCAGGGTCTTTTCCAATGAGTCAGTTCTTTGCTTCAGGTGGCCAAAGTATTGGAGTTTCAGCTTCAACATCAGTCCTTCCAATGAACACTCAGGACTAATTTCCTTTAGGATTAACTGGTTATGTCTCCTTGCAGTTCAAGGTCCTCTCAAGAGTCTTCTCCAACACTACAGTTCAAAAGCATCAATTCTTCTGCACTCAGCTTTCTTTATAGTCCGACTCTCACATCCATACGTGACTACTGGAAAAACCATAGCCTTGACTAGACGGACCTTTGTTGACAAAGTAATGGCTCTGTTTTTTCAATATGCTGTCTAGGTTGGTCATAACTTTTCTTCCAAGGAGTAAGTGTCTTTTAAATTCATGGCTCAAGTCACCATCCACAGTGATTTTGGAGCCCCAAAAAATAAAGTTTCCCCCTCAGTCAGTCTCTCCCATTAGGAAACTTCCATAAGCCTCTTTTCCTTCTCCATCAGAGGGCACACAGACTGAAAACCACAATCACAGAAAACTAATCAATCTAATCACATGGACCACAGCCTGTCTAACTCAATGAAACTGCCCTTAGTCATGGTATATTATTGTTTTAAAAATTATTGTTTAGATCAACTTATTATTATTATGAGTTTTTTTATTTAAATTCATAGGGGATATTAGTTTCATTTCTCATAATGTCCTCATCTACCTTTGGTATCAGGGTAATAAGGAAGTAAATAAGGTATATTCTTTTTTATTTTCTAAGAATTATATGAAATGGTAGTCCTCCCTTGATATCCATGGTGCCCTGGTTCCAAGCTAACTGAGGATACCAAAATCCATGGATGCTCAAGTTCTTTATGTAAAATGGATAGTATGATAGTCCCTTTGTGTCTGCATATTTGAATGGAAATTTGATCCTAGACTTGCTGAATCCAGATGGACTGGATGTTAGACTGTCTGTGGTGGTAGCTACTGTTTATTGAAGGCCTGGCATGTGAAGACCTTAATGTGAATATTAAATAGAATTCCACAATACCCTAGTAAGGGCAGTATCATTACTCTCATAAGTGGGAAAGTGAAGATTCTAGAAGGGAATATTCTGTTTCAGAATCAGTTTCTAGCTGGGCAACAAGAATCCAAATTTAACCCAGTTTATGTTACTTCAAAACTTTCCTTCTTAACTTGACACCACCCTGCCTCCCTAGCTAACCCTTTCAGCTTCTCTCTTAAAATCCTGTATGAAAGTATGAAAGTGTTAGTTTTTCAGTTGCATCCAACTCTTTGCGACCCTATGGACTGTAGCCTATCGTGCTCCTCTGTCCATGGGATTCTCTGGGCAAGAATAATGGAGTGGGTAGCCATTCCCTTCTCCAGGGGATCTTCCTGACCCAGGGATTGGACCCGAGTCTCCTGCATTACAGGCAGATTCTTTACCATCTGACCCACCAGGGAAAATTAAAACCCTATATATTTCTTAAAAACTTTGTCTCGCCACCTTTCATAGTTATCAGACTCCAGTCTCAGTGCAGTTGGTCCACCTGTGCAGATTCAACCAACCCTAGGATTCAGAGTGCCAATCATACTTAGCTATTCTATGTAAGGAACTTGAACGTCCTTGGGTTTTTTTATTGTGGAGGTCCTGAAACCAGTACTTCATGGATACTGAGGGATTACTGTTTCTTGCTTAAATTTTTGGTGGCATTCACTAGTGAAGCCTTATGACCTGGACATTTCATTGTGGTAGGATTTATAATTGCAAAATTTGTTTAGTAGATACAGGGCTATTCCAGTTTTCTATTTGTGCTGTATTCTCTTTTGATAATTTGTATCTTTCAGTGAATGTGTCTGTTTCATCTAAGTTAACAAATTTATTTGTATAAAATTGTTTACTATATTCTCTTATTCTTTGCAAGTCTGTAGCGTCTGTAGTGATGTTACATCCTGATGTTGAAAATTTGTGTCATTTACCTCCCATTTCTACTCCTCCTCTCCTCTTTGTTCTCTCCCTTCTCTTCCACCTCCCTCTTTTCTCCAACAGTCTAGCTGGGAACTAATTGGCTTTATTGATGTTTTTTAAATAAATAGTTTTATTTTATTGTTTTTTTCTCTATGGTGTCTCTGTTTTCTATTTCATTTACTTTGGCTCCTTATTATTTCCTTCCGTTTACTTCTTTTGGGTTTAATTTGCTTCTATCTAGCCTATTAAGAAGAGCTTAGATTATTGAATTTGGACCTTTCTTGATTTCTGATAATATATAAACATGTTAAGCTGTAAATTACCTTCCAAGCATCATCATAGCCATATTACACAAATTTTAACATGTTGTATTTTTATATTCATTCCATTCAGAACCTGTTTTTGATTTCCTTTGTCATTTCTTTGAAGGGTTATTTAGAATTATGCAGTTTAGTTTCCAAATACTTGAATTTCTTTTTTCTGAGCTGTCTGATTGATTTCTGGTTTATTTATGGTATGATCTGTGAGCACAGTCTGTGTGATTTTAATCCTTTTAAGTTTATTGAGACTTATGTTATGGCTCAGCATGTGATCTGTCTTGGTGAATGTTCCATGTACTCTGTTGAAGCTGAGTAGGGTGTCCCCCAAATGTAAGTCGATCAAGTTGGTTCTTAGTGTTGTTCATATCTTCAGTGTCCTTCCTCATTATCATAGAAATCCTAATTAATTTGAGATTTGAAATATTAGGATATGACATATAATGTAAATAGTATCAGAAGTTCACTGCTAGAAATTATTTGAAAATATTTTAAAATGCATGCACAAATACGATCTTTTCTATGTTAACTCTCTGTGTCTTTCACTAACTATTAATGAGAAGTTTCATAAAATATGCCCTTAGAAAATTTAGGACCGAAAACCATAGGTTTATTTATTATCTCTGAATGCTGTGTATCCATACATATGTTTATGATTGATGCTTAGTGTGTTTAGTTATTGAAAATAAAATACAAATCAAGGTTCCTGAAAAAGCAGTGAAGTTAAAAATAATGCATGGTTTGAAGAAAGTCAGGTACATAGTAGGCAATGATATATTGGTTTTCTTTGTTTATAAGTATTAGCAGATTCTTGCTATGCAAATGATTCAAGTACCCCTTCATACTGATTTGACCTATTTTTAGAAAGTTAGATTGTACATTTAGAAGTAATGTTGGGACTTCCCCGGTGGTCCACTGGTTAAGATTTCGTGTCTCAGTGATTTCGAGCCGGGCTTCATCTTGATACTTCCTTGTTTGCCCTGGTTCAGGAAAGAAAATTGGGGATTGGTCAGAGACGTGGCCTTGGTTTAGTGGGGCGAATAAGAGGAGGAGCCCAGTTGGCTATGCTTTTTTGGGAAAATGTTCTGATTTGTGTATTCTGTTCTGTCTAAATTTGATGGGATTGGGGAGAGTACTTTTGTTTGTGTGAATTATTCATGTGAGAAGATGCTTCCAAATGTTCTCCACTGAGCTGTATCGCCCTACGGTTGGGATGTATAGTACACAAAGATTTCTTACATACAAGCCAGTCGGTATCTAAAGGTGGTTGTTCCAGAAAGGACTGGTTTTTAGCCTCAGGTGAAAATTTTTCATGAAGACATTTTTACTTTTCAAATGAAAAGTTAATACATAGAGATTTATTTTTCTTAAGTCAGAGTAAAAATGAAAGTCAAATACATGCGTGCGTGCATGCTAAGTCACTTCAGTCATATCTGACTCTTCGCGACCTCATGGACTGTTGCCCTCCAGACTCCTCTGTCCATGGGATTCTCCAGGCAAGAATACTTGAGTAGCTGCCATACCCTCCTCCAGGGGATCTTCCCAACCTAGAGATCGAACCTAGGTTTGCATTGCAGGCAAATTCTTTACCACTGAGCCACTCGGGAAGCCCCAAAAGTCAAATATTCCTTAATAAAGCCTATAAAAGCTGTCTTTTTTCTTATATATGTAGAAACTACATTGAATAATTTAAGCTGAACTTAGGCAAATACAGTTGATTCTCAAGTCACCCATGAAAATGCCTCACAGTCCTGTACAATATGGTTTAGCTTTTATCTATGTCGGTTAAAAAATAGTCGATTCAAGATTTCTGTGCAGCTGTTTAAAACTGTGGCTTTATCCTCAGTGGTGGAGCCACATATTGCAGCTAAGATTCTAATTATTAAAGTCCTGGTTTGAATTCTGTTTCTGACTTCAGGTGTGTGGTCACCCTCAGTTCAGCCCTATTAAGGATCAAAGTTCCTGACAGAACAGTTCCTGGTTAAACTACTGAGTCAGTTTACAAATATCAGGGTAACTGCATTTGTATTTGATCCTAGTGCAATTTGAGAGATCATTCCTTTCCCTTTTCTCTGCTGAGTTGTACTTGTGGTTCACTTTTAAAAGCTTATAAATAGGCAGTAAGTCAATAAAAATGTAAGAAATATCAAGGGAGCTATAACTGTCTTATTTAAACTTTATTTCAGTGAAAAGCATTTGGCAAACAATTAATTTTTTGGCAAGAAAACAACAACAACCCTGACTAGTGATTAAATGCAGTTTCACTGTAGTCGATTTGGGATGAGGTTAGGAGAATCTTTGAAAGAGCAGAAAATTGACCTCTGCCTGCCCGGACTTTGGATCTAAACATGGTAGTTTTCTCCACCATTCATTGCTGCATTCTCTTTCTCTCCTAGGAGTCCCAGCAAATGCTTGGAAGACTTATTCCAGAAAAACAGATACTCAATGACCAATTGAAACAAGTTCAGCAAAACAGTTTGCACAGTAGGTGTTTTCTTTTTAAAGTTGACATTTTCCTTCCTCACAGGCAAGAAATGAGAACCTGAAAAGCCGTTTTCCTCACTGCCAGTTTGTTTTTCTTATCTCACCATGTTTTTCTAAAACAGGGGATTCACTTCTCACACTCAAAAGAGCCTTAGAAGCGAAAGAACTGGCTCGGCAGCAGCTACGAGACCAACTGGATGAAGTGGAGAAAGAAACTAGGTCAAAATTACAGGAGATTGATATTTTCAACAATCAGCTGAAGGTACCTATTCTGTGTGTGCCCACATGTATGTCTTACTTTGTTATTTTTTCTACGTGGCCAAGATGGTTAGTTGATATTTGACCTCCAGGCAGGAAAATTTATTCTGCTGGTTTGTCAGCCTTCATAAAAAGCCGTCACATTTATTGATGAACATTAAACAATCTGAGTTGAATTTTTGTCCTTTAAAAAATAAAAATGAATCTGGCCTCTTTAAATAAAGGGCTGAGTAAGTGGCCCCGACTTGACATCTGTCTTTCACATGAATGCATTTTTGCACATCTTCATCCTTGTGTCTGTTGAGAATGCCATCAAGTTGAATTGCCAAAAGCTGGGCTCCAAAAGCTGCATCTTTCTTATGTTCTTTGAAGAAGATTGAAAAGGAACTGTTTTCTCTTTGAAAGCTAAGAATTTTTTTCGCCAATTCTTACCTTCAGGATTGTCCTTGAATATAAATAGATCCTTGTTTTGTGACCTCACACTTTAATAAAATATTATGGATTAGTGGAGTAATTACCTTTGTCTCTGTGGTGGAAGTGGTGCATGGTTTTGTTAAATTTTCTCAGTGTAACAGGAAAATTCCAAAGCTCCCAGGGAAGGTACCGGTGGTGAAATCACAGCCTTTTTCTGATTTGGTGCTTTTGGTTTAACGTGACAGCTTTATAATTAAGAGTGATTATTATCCTGTAATAAAATATCTTGAAATACAAGCAGCTTATTTCCTATTAACAGCAATCACATACTTTAGATTTAAGTAGATATTAAAGTTTTTAATCAGTTATGTTCTTTTAAAAAGTTGGATTTTACACTTTTTTTCCCCCCACTCAAGTATTTTCTGTTTCCAACCTAAAATCCTTTATACTTGCTTCTGGCCAGTTTAGCTTCTGATACTTAGGAAAGGTTTAAGTACTTTTCTTCATTGTTCTGTTCTTCATTATTAGAAATACAAAAACAAATTTGAAAGCATATTTGAGATTTTTAGTTGACTTTAAAATTTTGATTCTAGGCCAGCTTGTCTAGACATTTGAGTTTGAGGTATTTGTACTGTTTTTCAGAGTAATAAGTAATGAGGTTTTCACAATTATACAATTCCAGGAAGATGATCTTAGGGGAAATATTATTTGAGCCAATTTACCTTTGTGAGTTTTTTTAAAATATTGCTTTCATGCTTACACTGAATATATGTTTGTATATGTGTGTATGTGCACTGTATATATTTTCTGTATGTGTCCATATATGATTATGTGTCATATAAGTATTGGAATTACAGCTGTCAGTTCTCCTTCTCTAGAATAAATAGAAACACTGACATTACCTCTCATTATTACTTGTCACTATTACCAGCAATCCTTTTTCATAGTCTCTTGGAATATAAACTTAAGTATTCAGGTGTCTTCTGACCCAGGCAGTACTCCAGATTTATGCCTTACTCTTAAATTTCCTTTCTCTAAAAGTTTGGCCCAAAGCAAGGTTCACATGTCAGAAGATGGCCTCTGGTCGGTGGATTTGATAATGCCTAGATAACTTACAGATTATTTTTGCTGTTGTACTGTTGTCATTGCTAAAGAGAACACCCTGCAGATGTGATGTGAGTCAGTCTCACTGTTTAGTTGACTAATGCTGACTTTAGTAGTAGGAGAGTTTTTAGACCTTTATTCTACTGGCCCTTTTTCCAAATATGTGTGTTTATCACTCAGTTGTGACTGACTCTTTGTGACCCCATGGACTGTAGCCCACCAGCCTCCTCTATCCATGGACTTCTCCAGGCAAGAATACTGCTATGAGTCACCATTTCCTTCTCCAAGGGATCTTTCCAACCCAGGGATCGAACCTGGGTCTCCCACACTGCAGGCACATTCTTTACCATTTGAGCCACCAGGGAAACCCGAATATGCTTGTTTTTAAATATTTCTTTCTGTTGTAACTTTTAGTTTTCCATTATTACTTTAAATTTAAGTCAGTGTGGAGAGTAAAAAAAAATCACAAGTCAGTATGTAGCTACATTGTTTTATTATTTAAAACAAAAGTTTGGAGGACATAGTGACCATATTATGTTTCTGACAGTTGTTATTTCTAGTATTCCTCTCCAGCCTGGTGAGATCAAAACAGAAACAGGTACACTGAAGATCAAAAGATTTATAATTTGAAGGGAACAATTCTTGAGGCTGTAGCCTTTTGCCTGGCAAAGAAATAAAGCCACTCTTTCCTTCTTTTGCAAAAAAAGAAAAAAGATGTATAATTTGATTGAGACAGCTCAGAGGCAGATTTAAGATTTTAGCCTCTTGAGTATCTCCTGTCTGTTTTCTTTGTTATAATCACATTGGCGAATGTGAAGCTTTTTTCTTTTTCTTTTTACTTTAGAGCTTATTCACTTTGTTGTTGGTGTTTAGTCACTAAGTCGTGTCTGACTCTTTTGTGATCCCATGCACTGTCATCCTCTGGGCTGCTTTGTCCATGGGATTTCCTAGGCAAGAATACTGGAGTGGGTTGCTGTTTTCTTCTCCAGGGGAATTTCCCGACTCAGGGATCGGATCTGTGTCTCTTGCACTGACAGGCGAATTTGTTACCATTAGCAATTATAATTTCTCCTAAGATGAGACGAATGAGGCGACCCAGCACTCTGACCCTTTGGGATTTCTTCTGTGTGTCCTCCGCAGCATCCTCGCTAACGTTGGCAAAAATTACTTCTACCTTGCCAAAACACTTCAACTGTCCAGTAATTCCACACATCAGGTTTGATGGTATGAATTTGGTCCATACTAAACCTTCCTCTCCCTAGAGGAAACCAGCCTAGAGAGTATAAAAAAGAAATTAGGACTTCAGATCAGATCAGATCAGTCGCTCAGTCATGTCCGACTCTGCGACCCCACGATCACGGCATGCCAGGCCTCCCTGTCCATCATCAACTCCCAGAGTTCACTCAGACTCACATCCATCGAGTCAGTGATGCTATCCAGCCATCTCATCCTCCGTCATCCCCTTCTCCTCCTGCCCCCAATCCCTCCCAGCATCAGAGTCTTTTCCAATGAGTCAACTCTTCGCATGAGGTGGCCAAAGTACTGGAGTTCCAGCTTTAGCATCATTCCTTCCAAAGATATCCCAGGGCTGATCTCCTTCAGAATGGACTGGTTGGATCTCCTTGCAGTCCAAGGGACTCTCAAGAGTCTTCTCCAACACCACAGTTCGCAAGCATCAATTCTTTGGTGCTCAGCTTTCTTCACAGTCCAACTCTCACATCCATACATGACCACAGGAGAAACCGTAGCCTTGACTAGACGAACCTTTGTTGGCAAAGTAATGTCTCTGCTTTTGAATATGCCATCTAGGTTGGTCATAACTTTCCTTCCAAGGAGTAAGTGTCTTTTGATTTCATGGCTGCAGTCACCATCTGCAGTGATTTTGGAGCCCAGAAAAATAAAGTCTGACACTGTTTCCACTGTTTCCCCATCTATTTCCCATGAAGTGGTGGGACCGGATGCCATGATCTTCGTTTTCTGAATGTTGAGCTTTAAGCCAACTTTTTCACTCTCCACTCTCACTTTCATCAAGAAGCTTTTCAGTTCCTCTTCACTTTCTGCCATAAGGGTGGTGTCATCTGCATATGTGAGGTTATTGATATTTCTCCCAGCAATCTTGATTCCAGCTTGTGCTTCTTCCAGTCCAGCGTTTCTCATGATGTACTCTGCATGTAAGGTAAATAAACAGGGTGACAATATACAGCCTTGACGAACTCCTTTTCCTATTTGGAACCAGTCTGTTGTTCCATGTCCAGTTCTAACTGTTGCTTCCTGACCTGCATACAAATTTCTCAAGAGGCAGATCAGGTGGTGTGGTATTCCCATCTCTTTCAGAATTTTCCACAGTTTATTGTGATGCACACCGTCAAAGGCTTTGGCATAGTCAATAAAGCAGAAATAGATGTTTTTCTGGCACTCTCTTGCTTTTTCCATGATCCAGCGGATGTTGGCAATTTGATCTCTGGTTCCTCTGCCTTTTCTAAAACCAGCTTGAACATCAGGAAGTTCATGGTTCACATATTGCTGAAGCCTGGCTTGGAGAATTTTGAGCATTACTTTACTAGCGTGTGAGATGAGTGCAATTGTGCGGTAGTTTGAGCATTCTTTGGCATTGCCTTTCTTTGGGATTGGAATGAAAACTGACCTTTTC
Organism: Bos grunniens; assembly: GCF_055505025.1. Taxonomy (NCBI): domain Eukaryota; kingdom Metazoa; phylum Chordata; class Mammalia; order Artiodactyla; family Bovidae; genus Bos; species Bos grunniens. The sequence goes on from NC_141165.1 coordinate 155,686,874, forward strand.
CAGTCCCATGGCCACTGCTGAGTTTTCCAAATTTGTTGGCATATTGAGTGCAGCACTTTCATAGCATCATGTTTCAGGATTTGGAATAGCTCAACTGGAATTCCATCACCTCCACTAGCTTGGTTCATAGTGATGCTTTCCAAGGCCCACTTGACTTCACATTCCAGGATGTCTGGCTCTAGGTCAGTGATCACACCATCGTGATTATCTGGGTCGTGAAGATCTTTTGTGTACAGTTCTTCTGTGTATTCTTGCCATCTCTTCTTAATATCTTCTGCTTCTGTTAAGTCCATATCATTTCTGTCCTTTATCGAGCTCATCTTTGAATGAAATGTTCCTTTGGTATCTCTGATTTTCTTGAAGAGATCCCTAGTCTTTCCCATTCTGTTGTTTTCCTCTATTTCTTTGCACTGATCACTGAGGAAGGCTTTCTTATCTCTCCTTGCTATTTTTTGAAACTCTGCATTCAGATGTTTATATCTTTCCTTTTCTCCTTTGCTTTTTGCTTCTCTTCTTTTCACAGCTATTTGTCAGGCCTCCCCAGACAGCCATTTTGCTTTTTTGCATTTCTTTTCCATGGGGATGGTCTTGATCCCTGTCTCCTGTACAATATCACTAACCTCATTCCATAGTTCATCAGGCACTCTATCTATCAGATCTAGGCCCTTAAATCTATTTCTCACTTCCACTGTATAATCATAAGGGATTTGATTTAGGTCATACCTGAATGGTCTAGTGGTTTTCCCTACTTTCTTCAATTTAAGTCTGAATTTGATAATAAGGAGTTCATGGTCTGAGCCACAGTCAGCTCCTGGTCTTGTTTTTGCTGACTGTATAGAGCTTCTCCATCTTTGGCTGCAAAGAATATAATCAATCTGATTTCGATGTTGACCATTTGGTGATGTCCATGTATAGAGTCTTCTCTTGTGTTGTTGGAAGAGGGTGTTTGTTATGACCAGTGCATTTTCTTGGCAAAACTCTATCAGTCTTTGCCCTGCTTCATTCCGTATTCCAAGGCCAAATTTGCCTGTTACTCCAGGTGTTTCTTGACTTCCTACTTTTGCATTCCAGTCCCCTATAATGAAAAGGACATCTTTTTTGGGTGTTAGTTCTAAAAGGTCTTGTAGGTCTTCATAGACCTGTTCAACTTCAGCTTCTTCAGCATTACTGGTTGGGGCATAGACTTGGATTACTGTGATATTGAATGGTTTGCCTTGGACACGAACAGAGATTGTTCTGTCGTTTTTGAGATTGCATCCAAGTACTGCATTTCAGACTCTTTTGTTGACCATGATGGCCACTCCATTTCTTCTGAGGGATTCCTGCCCGCAATAGTAGATATAATGGTCATCTGAGTTAAATTCACCCATTGCAGTCCATTTCAGTTCGCTGATTCCTAGAATGTCGATGTTTACTCTCGCCATCTCTTGTTTGACCACTTCCAATTTGCCTTGATTCATGGACCTGACATTCCAGGTTCCTATGCAATATTGTTCTTTACAGCATCGGACCTTGCTTCTATCACCAGTCACATCCACAGCTGGGTATTGTTTTTGCTTTGGCTCCATCCCTTCATTCTTTCTGGAGTTATTTCTCCACTGATCTCCAGTAGCATATTGGGTACCTACTGACCTGGGGAGTTTCTCTTTCAGTATCCTATCATTTTGCCTTTTCATACTGTTCATGGGGTTCTCAAGGCAAGAATACTGAAGTGGTTTGCCATTCCCTTCTCCAGTGGACCACATTCTGCCAGATCTCTCCACCATGACCCACCCATCCTGGGTTGCCCCACTGGCATGGCTTAGTTTCATTGAGTTAGACAAGGCTGTGGTCCTAGTGTGATTAGATTGACTAGTTTTCTGTGAGTATGGTTTCAGTGTGTTAGGAAACTAACTAGGAGTAAAAAACTAATTAGGACTTAGTTTTGTTTTATATTCCTATAAATTGTTCATCTATAGAAAGAAAGTTTAGTTCACCTGTTATCTACTAGTATGGTGACACTGGAGAAATACTTGTAGAGCGTAGACTTTTAAAAGTAGTTCATCAAAGGGGACTTCCCTGGTCATCCAGTGGTTAAGACTGAGATTCCAGTGCAGGGAACTTGGGTTAGATCCGTGGTCTGGGAACAAGGATGCCACGTGGTATGGGGCATGGCCAAAAAAAGAAATCATTGATCAGAACATTAAAACCTGTATTCAATTTCTAGCCCCATAAATGAGGGTTCCATTTAGCAAAATCCAACTCTCATAGTTTCTTTGGTACAAAACTACAAATTTGGTACAAATTCACTTCTTTTGACGCACACTCACGTTCATGTCCCGTTCCTTAGCAATAACGGCATGAAGGGAACAATAACATAGAGGTAAGCAATCTACCTGCCAATGCAGAAGGTGCGGTTTCTATCCCTGGGTCGGGAAGAAATCCCCTGGAGAAGAAAGTGGCAACCCACTGCAGTACTCTGCCTGGAAAACCCATGGACAGAGAAGCCTGGGGGCCTACAGTCCATGGGGTCACAGAGAGTGACTGAGCACAGCACATAGCACAGGGAACAATAGTACCCTGTTTTAGCTCAGATTCTCAAGCATAAGACTGTGTTCAGGAAGTGTAATTGTATTTAGTTTCTTGAATGAGAAAGGGTTTAGAGGGTAGATATGCTGTTTCCTTTTTCTTTCTATCTTTCTTTTTAATATGCCGTCTGGTTTAGTCCTGTCTGCCAGCTGTCTAGTTCAGATTCATTCTTTTGAGAATTGCTCCTTTTTTCTTCAGTTAAGCAAGAATTACATTTATGCCTACTCACTCAGTTTCTGATAACCAATGATGGAAGTACTCAAGTCATTAATTAAAGAGCAAATCAATTACTTTTACAGTTAAATTAATAGATATTTCAGATTGGTAGCAATCTAAAAATATAAACCATACTTACAGTTCTGGTCAAGAACTGGTCAGAGCTATGGATCATATGGCCTCTAGAATCGTGGACCTTTCCATTTCTATTTCACCTAATGGAAATTGAAGACTCATTTTTTTCCTCTTAGAAAAGACTATTTTTCCATGCGGGATTCCCAGGTGACGCTAGTGGTAAAGAATCTGCCTGCCAATGCAGGAGACACTAGTTGGATCCCTGGGTCAGGAAGATCCCCTGGAGAAGGAAATGGAAACCCACTCCAGTATGCTTGCCCAGAGAATCCCATGAACAGAGGAGCCTGGAGGGCTGCAGTCCGCAGGGCCAGAGTCAGGCACGACTGAGCAACTGAGCATACATTTTTGCATCCTTTTGTAGTAGACAGCTACCTTATAGATATGATATTTATGTTTTCCAGAAATGATCCCAAGTCAGAAATGTCTTTGTGATTTATCACCCAAAATCAAGAATGACTTTAAAAAGGAAAAAGAATGAATAAACTTGGCTTTTGTAGGTCTATCAAAAAGGGAGGAAACGATGGCACTCTGACATTAAAGCTTTTATGCTCGAATTCCAACTGATAGCCTTTTATTTTTACTACCTTTTGTGTGAACAGTAAATTTCAGTGGACCAAATTTATCTATCAAATTTTCTGCTTTTAAAATGTATTCTATATGCAGAAACTTTTATCATGCTTAGGAATCAATAATTTCATATTCATGTTCTAGAAACCTCAATTTAAAAATTCAATTATCTTTGACTTTTCTCTTTTTATCTCATTTTGCAGGAAAATCAAGACAATTTTTTGGGGAATCTATTTGCCTTAAGGGCACATAGAATCATTCTGATCATTATTTTTCTTACCTACAGTGCTTAGCTGTAGGTGTAAAATTATGATTCTAGCAAGTGTCAAATACCATTACAAATAGGAGCTTTTTAGAGAGCAGCACTTGACCTCACATTTCCTTTGGCAATGTTAGTAGTTACTGGCATAGTTTTCTTTGGCCCTTACAGGTTAACGTTCCATATTTTAATATCCTCACTATGATACAGAACAGCAACATAAAGTGCAGCTTAATAGTTGTCAGGACTCTATTGTAAGCTAAAACAGAATCGACACAAAGCGTCTAGATGTTACGTCTTGTGCTGAAAAGTCGAGTCCTTGTTGGTCCCCGCTAGGCACTGTGTGCTGGCCGAGTTCTAGCATGAATGGCGTTTTTTCCAGTCAGTGGCGATGGAGGACGCAGTGTTTCAGTGCCTGGCGGTTCTCCTGGGCAGCGTCATCCACTTTTAGACTTCTTTCTAAAGCTTTCCCTGCACTGCTCAGACAATGCACATCTTTCTCAAACTAAGGATGGTGAACCATCTCCAGCTCTGTGCTTCAGTTTCCCCCATGCAGATGAGTGCTCAGTGTCTAAATCAGCATTTACTGTGAAGTGCTAATAAGCCTTCTTTGTAAAAGTTAATCATGATTAATTAGTATAAATCGTGGAGTATGAGTGAATCTTTCCTCTTGGAAAATTGTGTGTCTGTTGGTGTGGGTGTGTGATGGAAGCTCTGAACTACGAGATGGATAAGGTACTATATACTGTAGTCTTTATACCAAGCATATTTTAGATCATTGAATTTGCCATGTGGCTGCAAAAATTTGAAAGACCATACTTGGTCATTATTTGGGTCAATATGCATATTTTCAGCAGCAGATAGTATAGTCAGTATACTATTCCAAAAATGGATAATCTTTTATTTCTCAGAAAAATGTGAGTATTTAGGACTGATTCAGAGTTAAGAATTATGTTCCGTAATATACTTGGGAAATCCAGGCTTTGTAAATTAGATACAAGATGCTATTAGAAATATAAACTCTGCCTATAATGCTACCAGTTCTAAAAATTGCTCCTAGGAACTGAATTGTTGTTGAGATGAGAATGCCAGTTATAGTAAATAAGGTTCTTGGCTTTACTGAGGCTTTTATGCTCTTGGTTTCAGACACTTGCTTTCAATGGCAGGCTCATTCATTATGAAGGCAGTGAAAGGCAAAATGTTTAGCAACCAGGGAAGAAAAGAAAAGAGCTGGAGAAGGAACTGCAGAACAGAATGAGATGTCAGGAAAAAAATGCATGTGCAGAGAAACAAGGACAGAAAGGAGAAGATCCAGAAAGAGGAGATCCAGAGACAGCAAGAGAAATCAGTGTGAATTCAAATAACCATGTTGTTTTCTCATATTAGTAGAGTAATGTTTGGCTGTTTTGTGGCTTGTTCAAGATCAAATTTTATTTTTACCTGTATGATCCTTTTGAAAAGACTTTTTTTGCATAGAAGTAATAATATGCTGTAACTCTCATTGAATGTACTTGTGATTATGGAGACTTCAGGCAGATTCCTTCAATGTAGAAAAGTAATTAAACACTCCCAAGACTCGAAATAATTAACAAACATTGTGTGTTAGCTTCTGTGCCATACCAGTAGGCTTGTTGCTTGGTTGGTTGAGGTTTTTAGTAGTAGTGGGGGGTTTTCTTTTGAGATTTTAAAAAAGTACTTAACAAAAGGAGTTCAGTTCAGTTCAGTTCAGTTGCTCAGTCGTGTCCGACTCTTTGCGACCCCGTGAACCACAGCACGCCAGCCCTCCCTGTACATCACCAACTCCCGGAGTTCAGCCAAACTCATGTGCATCAAGTCGGTGATGCCATCCAGCCATCTCATCCTCTGTTGTCCCCTTCTTCTCCTGCCCCAATCCCTCCCAGCATCAGGGTCTTTTCCAATGAGTCAACTCTTTGCATGAGGTGGCCAAAGTATTGGAGTTTCAGCTTCAGCATCAGTCCTTCCAATGAACACCTAGGACTGGCCTCCTTTAGGATGGACCGGTTGGATCTCCTTGCATTCAAAGGGACTCGCAGGAGTCTTCTCCAACACCACAGTTCAAAAGCATCAATTCTTTGGCGCTCAGCTTTCTTCACAGTCCAACTCTCACATCCATCATAACCACTGGAAAAACCATAGCCTTGACTAGATGGACCTTTGTTGGCAAAGTAATATCTCTGCTTTTGAATATACTATCTAGTTTGGTCATAACTTTCCTTCCAAGGAGTAAGTGTCTTTTAATTTCATGGCTGCAGTCACCATCTGCACTGATTTTTGGAGCCCCCAAAAATAAAGTCTGACACTGTTTCCACTGTTTCCCCATCTATTTCCCATGAAGTGATGGGACCAGATGCCATGATCTTCGTTTTCTGAATGTTGAGCTTTAAGCCAACTTTGTCAGTCTGCTCTTTCACTTTCATCAAGAGGCTTTTTAGTTCCTCTTCACTTTCTGCCATAAGGGTGGTGTTATCTGCATATCTGAGGTTATTGATATTTCTCCCGGCAATCTTGATTCCAGCTTGTGCTTCTTCCAGCCCAGCATTTCTCATGATGTACTCTGCATAGAAATTAAATAAGCAGGGTGACAATATATAGCCTTGACGTACTCCTTTTCCTATTTGGAACCAGTCTGTTGTTCCATGTCCAGTTCTAACTGTTGCTTCCTGACCAGGGAGGGTAAAAAGACAACTTAAAAAATGTTTTCTTATTCTCTTCTTTAGCCAAACTCCTGACAATTAGATCCTTCAGACTGACATGCACTTTAAAATAAAGGCGTATTGCTTTATAGATAAAGCTGAGACATTTGGGGAAAACTCAGATTTTCAGGACAAAATAGAGTCAGTTTTCTCTTTCTGGGAGCATAAGGATACCTAGCAAAGACTCTTGGGAGACGTGAGAGAGGATTCTTTGTTAGCTATATATCTACTGCAGAAAAGACAGGGTTTTCTATTAATAGCTCTTCTCTCCTTTTTTGTTTATCTGTCCTCTCATCCCTTTACAAACACACACACATGTACACACACACACACCCATTCATTCCTCTTCGACTCTCCCATGGCACTGTGATACACTGACTGCCAACTTGCGCCATGGGGAGCTGGACTTTCTGTTTGGTTGAATATTGACCACAGACTTAGAAATAATCTTTAAGCATGTTCTCAGAATTCAAATAACCAGTCTATTTATCTCTCTATATATATATTTCCAATCAATATTTTTTTTTATATTACTCCTGCTTTTCATGCATCAAGAATGAATACATTTTATAATTTTGCAGGAAATGGAATATCAGTTCATCTTGATGGGAGTAAAACTTCTGTTTTGAAATAGTGATATTTCTGATTTTTCCACACTGGTAGGAGTTCCTCAGTCTTCATGAGGTTTGTTGGTTGGCTTTCTTTACTGATTTTCCATTTGTTTTACAGCCACTTAATTGGGATAAGTTACCATATTTTAAGACCCCGAATCCTTTTAAAAATTCTGAGTTTGTCTGCTACGCAGTGTCCTTAGGTGAGAAATAAAGTGGCGTTTATTTATGCAGAAGCACGCCTACCTGAGCAATCTGTAAATCACCCCCAACGTTTGTATAGAAGCGGGACAGTTTACAAGGCTTTTTTTCCAGTGTGGAATCATCTGTTTACTCTTTGTAGCACCTTCCCTTTGCTGTAGGTGAGGCCTAGAAAAGGACCTGCCAATTGTACTCTCCCTTATCAAGCTGATTCCCAAGGACAGGGAAGGTCTGGAGGCTTTGAGTTTTTTGGCATGCACTGAAGTTTTCTGTGGAAGCCAGGAAAGACTCAGGCTGAGTTTCTTGGGTGGAGTGTGGAGAGAAAAATAAAAAGCACTTCTAGCTTTCTGTAAGTATTAGGTCTAGACAAAACAAACACCTGCAGTTTCTGATGCTGGTACCTAGATCAATTTCCTATGTGGTCCATTTACTATTAACACATAAATGATCGGGTGATTTTTGCAGAGACTAATGCCTGATGTAAGTGGATATTTGAAACATTTGTGGTGAGTGATGTTCAGATAACAAAAGATGTGTGACTACCTCTGTGGTCAATACATTGTTGACAGTACCAAGATTGTTGTTAAGAAATGTGTCTTCCACAGTGTATGTTGATTTGTGGTGTTCAGTTCATGACAGTGAAAGTGTTAGTCCCTTGGTTGTATCCCATTCTTCAAGACTCCATGCAAGTAGCCCGCCAGGCTCCTCTGTTCGTGGAATTCTCCTTGCAAGGATGCTAGAGTGGGTTGCCATGCTGTCCTCCAGGGTATCTTCCCAACCCAGAGATCGAACCCAGGTCTTCTGCATTGCAGGCAGATTCTTTACCATCTCAGCCACCAGGGAAGCCCATGAATTTCTACTAATTAACCAGTTGCTTTTGTCTTTCTGTTCCAAGAGATAGTCTGAGAAAAACAAACAAACAAACAAACCAGAAGCAGGCTAATACTTCAAGAGTTAGATGACCAAATAGCAATGTATTTCCATAAATAGCTGGTCTTTCATAGACTCCATATTGCTACTTCATTTTCCCCCCTCTATTCACAAACTTTTGTGCAAAGTCATGTTTATGAAAAGAAATGCCATTCATATTGTGAAGGTAGATACTTCTCTATATTTCATGTAATATCAGGTCACATAATACATTTATTTTTGAGAGTCTAAGACTAAATGAAGGAGAAACAGTCACAGTTTTTTAATTCAGTGATTCTGTGCCACTTGCCTATCAATAGGACAACTGTCTTTAGTGAACTTGAAATTGAGCCATGTTTCTCTGGGCAAAAAATTGGATCTTCTCGAGTATTCAATTTGTGAAGCATATTGCTTTTGAAATACTTTGGCTGTCTGCCACAGGATATCCAAAGATGTTTTTTGGTGCAAATATCTTCATTCCTTAGGGGAAATAAGTGACTTTTCCCCCTTAGTTGAAAGAAGAAAGAGGCAACCTGATTTTCATTTATCTTAACTAACACAAGACAATCGTTATTTGCCAGTCATTTGCTTATTGTGGTTTATATCTGTGCTTGATCCAACACCTCTTTGAGAATCTAATAAAAGCAGCTGTGTGCCTTCTCAGCAAGAAAGATGCCCATATACCCCAGTTTGCGTGCAGTCTTATAATGTTCACCAATCTAAAGCTCATTTATAGACACCGGATAAGAAACTCCTCTCTGTCTTCGGATTCTGGAGATATTACTGATGAAAAGAAAAATCTTAATTTATATATACTACACATTTTATTGAAGTTTTCTTTTTCCCATATATTTGTCCATAGTTGGAACTTATTCAATGGCTAATCATTTCTTATTTATTAATAAAGTCTCCATACTTTATTAGGAGTTAATATTAGGCTATTGTTCACCATATCTAGCGTTAAACATACACCTTTGAGTAGAACACAGAAGAAAGATCAACTGAGTTGTACACATACAATGATATTGCTAGATGAATATCCAGCTAATAAAATAAATATGTGATTATAGAAAAAACTGGTAGAAAGTAGGTTAATTTGAGGAAGAGCTACAAGTGAGGTATGAGTGTTGATTCATAGTAATTTCTGATTTGTTCTATTTATCTTAGTTATAATAGAGAAATAACTCTGACAAGATTTGGTAGAATTTACAAGGTCACTTACGCCAGGCTAATCGCCCAATAGCTGCTATGATTTGTGTGAGGATGTTTTTCTTAGCTGCTTTTCCCAGTAGTTTGCTCATTTCCTAAGTAAAGCAAGAATGTAATGACATGAGATCTGCCACCTGGAAAATGTTTTCCCAGAAAAAATTAAAAGGCAACTTGTAAAGTAAGAGTACTTATACTTGAGTTTCTGAAACAGTATTGAGAAAGAATGAATGATCAGGGCAGCTCTCTGCTCCCATGTGAAGGGACCCATTGCTCCTTGTCATGCCTGGAAAGGTGGGTCGTTGTTAGTTTTTAGTTCATATTTCTTCATTCTATAGGTTGCCTTCTCAGAAGAAGTTCAACTTTTAAGAATGTAATCAGCTTAGGAATCATACATTTTCTGCTTATTTTGGTTCATGCCTTCTTAAACTCCTAAGTCCAAGAAAAAGAGGAAGATCTAGAACGGCTTCCTATTCATAGCATCTTGATTTTCTTATATTTGATTGTGTATCTCAGCAGTATTTGACTCGGGTGAAGGAAATGACAGAAAAACTTCTCAATCTTCAAATCTGGATCATAAGATGTCAGAGCCTTCTGTTACCTAATTTGACATCTGTTATTTTATGGCTCCTGCAAACTCCATTGCCTTGGAGGTGCTTGAAGTTGCAGCTTATTTAGACAGTTCCAAAGATAGGTTCAGCTTATCCTCTAATTCTCTTATACTCAAAATAAATGTGCTTTAAAATTTTTTTAAATATCTTCCTTCGAGTATTTGATACATTTAAAAATTGTTTTAAAATTGTCTCGTTAGAGTGGTTTTTCTCCTATTCTTTAAATTTATTTCTGATTGCTTTTCATTTTATAGTGCCTCATAATATGTTCCTAGCTTTGTTCCCATCTGTCAAGACTTTGTATTTGGTAATTGTTGATCCATAAATTAATAGATCTCCTATTACTAGAGCCCAGTATAGAAATGGGCCGTATAATTCTTTAGTAAAATGAAAAATCTTCATTTGTGCCTATGGTCTACCCTATGCGTTGGTACACCATGGCTGGAGTCCATCCTAATTGGCTATTGCTTATGCAGTGTTTACATGTTATTAAATATTCTGAATACCACTATGCCTAAAATACACTTTTCCTGAATGAAATAAGAACTTTTCTATTTTAATATACAGGCAATGGCACCCAAATCCAGTACTCTTGCTTGGAAAATCCCATGGATGGAGGAGCCTGGTGGGCTGCAGTCCATTGGGTCGCTGAGAGTTGGACACGACTGAGCGACTTCACTTTCACTTTTCACTTTCATGCATTGGGGAAGGAAATGGCAACCCACTCCAGTGTTCTTGCCTGGAGAATCCCAGGGACGGGGGAGCCTGGTGGGCTGCCGTCTGTGGAGTCGCACAGAGTCGGACACGACTGAAGCGACTTAGCAGCAGCAGCAGCAGCAGGTCCCTAAACATCAAACTAAAATGTTATTCCTCCTCTGTCATTTTTTACTCTTTTGTGTTTAATTTCAGCTCAGAATTATTTTGCTTACTGCTAACTGCTAAGTCACTTCAGTCGTGTCCGACTCTGTGCGACCCCACAGACGGCAGCCCAACAGGCTCCCCCGTCCCTGAGATTCTACAGGCAAGAATACTGGAGTGGGCTGCCATTTCCTTCTCCAATGCATGAAAGTGAAAAGTGAAAGTGAAGTCACTCAGTCGTGTCCGACTCTTAGTAACCCCATGGACTGCAGCCCACCAGGCTCCTCCATCCATGGGATTTTCCAGGCAAGAGTACTGGAGTGGGGTGCCATTGCCTTCTCCGATTTTGCTTACTAGTTATGCATTTTTTTTAGCTTATGCCATAAAAATAAAATCATAAATAAAAGAGACATTGAGATAAATTTAGAATAAATTTTTATGGTGATGAACAGTATCTAAGAATTTAATAGATCTTAAAACTACAAAACAAACAAAAAAGAACCCTGAAGATCATCAACTCTGCTTCAGCTGCTGGCCCACATCAGGGACCTGAGAATAAAATCCTGTTATCTTCATTCCCAGGCTTCCCTGGTGGCTCAGCGGTAAAGAATCTGCCTGGCAATGCAGGAGACACAGGTTTGATTCCTGGAGAAGTAAATGGCAACCCACTCCAGTACTCTTGCCTGGAAAATCCCATGGACAGAGGAGCCTGGCAGGCTACAGTTCATGGGGTTGCAAAGAATTCGAGATGACTTAGCTGCTGAGCATGCACACCATAAATTATTTTTTCTGAACCTTTTTGAGAATTTTGTGTGATTGAAAATGAACTTTGAAAATAGGATAAATTTCTATTTTTCATCATCTTTTACCCTTCCTTTTAAAGGGTCTCAGCCACTGGGCCAGTGAGATGTCAGGCCATCCCTCTTTGTGTTCAGGTCAGGTCAGTTCAGTTCACTCGCTCAGTTGTGTCTCTGACTCTTTGAGACCCCATGGACTGCAGCACACCAGGCCTCCCTGTCCATCACCAACTCCCGGAGCTTGCTCAAACTCATGTCCATTGAGTCAGTGATGCCAACCAACCATCTCATCCTCTGTTATCCCCTTCTCCCGCCCTCAATCTTTCCCAGCATCAGGGTCTTTCCCAATGAGTCAGTTCTTCACATCAGGTGGCCCAAAGTATTGGAGCTTCAGCTTCAGCATCAGTCCTTCCAATGAATATTCAGGACTGATTTCCTTTAGGATTGACTGGTTGGATCTCCTTGCAGTCCAAGGGACTCTCGAAAGTCTTCTCCAACACCACAGTTCAAAAGCATCAATTCTTTGGCACTCAGCTTTCTTTATGGTTCAACTCCCACATTTGTACATGACTACTGGAAAAAGCAGAGCTTTGACTGCATGGACCTTAGTTGGCAAAGTAATGTCTCTGCTTTTTAATATGCTGTCTAGGTTGGTCATAGCTTTTCTTCCAAGGAACAAGCATCTTTTAATTTCATGGCTGCAGTCACCATGTGCAGTGATTTTGGAACCCAAGAAAATAAAGTTTGTTACTGTTTCCATTGTTTCCCCATTTATTTGCCATGAAGTGATGGGACTAGATGCCATGATCTTTGTTTTTTGAATGTTGAGTTGTTTTTTTTTTAGCAACATGGTTTTGCCAGAGTTTTATTCGGCAAACAGGATAGTATACCCTCAAGGTGTGATGGCACACCAACCTCAAAGGAAAGGCCTCAATCCATCTTGGCTTCCTCCTTTTATACATTTGTCTCCTGCCCCCAACCCCTTGAGTTTGCCCTATGCAAATTAGGTTGGCCAAGAAGGGGGCGTGTCTGTTTCACCTGAAGTTCTCACTATGGTTTGTGGATCTTCTTTTGTTCCACTTCTGTGGGCTTTTCTCTTTCTTTGTCTTTTAGCCACGCCATTTTGGACTCGTTTTGCCAATTCTAACTACCTAACATTGCCCCGTCAAGAGATGGGAGGCCCAGTTCTTTGGCAATAGGGGCATTGAGATCTCTCTGGCTACTCCCTGCTGAGCTGGGACAGCAAGGGGCATTGGGCCTCCCCCTATTAGTCTCAAGCCTCAGAGTCCTTTTAGCGGTGTCCATCTAAGCGTGATTGATATTTTCCGTGGTCGGGTGTAGTTTTATATATCTTTGTTGAACTGGCACTGCATGTTGTAGCTAGTTGACCTGGGCAGAGATGAAACGGGTTAGACAATTGATAATACATGGAGCAATCACAAGCAACATCAATATGGTGATGACAGGGATTAGTAGGGACACTGGTCAACTCCAAATCCCCCCTCGCCGGGAGAAGGATCCCCTAAAAAGAGATTGTAGCCACCCCGAGAACTCTCCAGCTTGTTCTTTGAGATCCCATAGGATCTGAATGTTTTTCTTGAGGACTGTAAGACTTTATTCAACTTGGCTGGAGGTATTTACCCAGAAACAACATTTCTCATTCAAGATGGCTCAAGTCCCTCCTTGTTTAGGGTTCAGGAGATCTATCTCCTGTCTGATTTGGAGTATAACCCCTGCCAAGCTGTGTTGGCTCATTAGAGCTAGCCTGAGAAATCTTATCCCCAGAAACTTAATTTTGGGGGTGTTCATTAGAATGGCACTCATCTGTAGTCCTGAATAGGTATCTGAACTCTCCCAGGGGCTCACAGGTATATTGAGTGTCCTCTTCTGGTTTCTTCCATGGCTTGACTTGTCATGCCCTGGTACCTTGACTGCTGTGGGGGTAGAAAGTATTACAGTGGAGGGGCCCTTCCATGTGGGCTGCAGTTGAGCCTTTGGGGACCCATCTTTCCAGACTTTAATTTTGCACTCCAGGGAAGCCCTAAGGTAAACCCCCAGTCCTTGAATGTTGGGTTTTAAGCCAGCTTTTTCACTCTCCTCTTTCACTTTCATCAAGAGGCTCTTTAGTTCCTCTTTGCTTTCTGCCATAAGGGTGGTGTCATCTGCATATCTGAGGTTGTTGATATTTCTCCTGGCAACTGATTCCAGCTGTGCTTCATCCAGCCCAGCATTTCGCATGATGTACTCTGCATATAAGTTAAATAAGCAGGGTGACGATATACAGCTTCGTCATACTCCTTTCCCAATATGGAACCAGTCCGTGGTTCCATGTCTGGTTCTAACTATTGCTTCTTGACCTGCATACAGATTTCTTAGGAGGCAGGTAAGGTGCTCTGGTATTCCTATCTCTCGAAGAATTTTACACAGTTTGTTGTGATCCACACAGTCAAAGGCTTTGGCATAGTCAGTAAAGCAGAAGTAGATGTATTTCTGCAAGTCTCTTGCATTTTCTGTGATCCAGCAGTTGTTGGCAATTTAATCTCTGGTTCCTCTGCCGTTTCTAACTCCAGCCTGAACATCTCAAAGTTCTCTGTTCACGTACAGTTGAAGCCTAACTTGGCGAATTTTCAGCTTTATTTTGCTAGCATGTGAGATGAGTGCGATTGTGCAGTAGTTTGAACATTCTTTGGCATTGCCTTTCTTTGGGATTGGAATTAAAAATGGACCTTTTCCAGTCCTGTGGCTATTGCTGAGTTTTCCAAATTTGCTGGCTTATCAAGTGAAGCACTTTCACAGCATCATCTTTTAGGATTTGAAATAGCTCACCTGGAATTCTATCACCTCCACTAGCTTTGTTCATAGTGATGCTTCTTAAGGCCCACTTGACTTCACATTCTAAGATGTCTGGTTCTAGGTGAGTGATTGCACACCATCATGGTTATCTGGGTCATTAAGGCCTTTTTTGCATAGTTCTGTATATTCATGCCACCTCTTCTTAATATCTTCTGCTTCTGTGTGCTGACTTTTGGATTCCTCTCTTAGGACATAAAGAGTTTCAATTAATACTACTCCACTGCAGTTTTTCCTTTTCTCGTAGAGATATTAACTTGAACCAAGAGTGCAAACAACTCTTAACAGGAATTGATCCTTGTTTTCCACTTGTCTCTGAAATATCAAATCCCGAATATTAACCAGATTTTTCATTCATATGTTTAGAGATTACTATTTATGTTTGATTCAAGATCAGTTTTATATCCCATAGTACAGCCATGAGAAAGAAGATTAAAAATGGAATTCTTTTTTCCTGGTGCTGATTTTCTTCTCTTAGAACTGTACACAAAGCAAGACTTAATCATCACTTTCTAGTCTCCACTCTTGGCCTTCCATGGCCCCTCCATAGCTGAACTTGAGACCCAAGTTGCTGTTGTTGTTCTTTAGTCGCTAAGTCGTGTCTCTCTTTTGCAACCCCATGGGCTGTAGTTTGCCAGGCTCTTCTGTCCATGGGATTTCCCAGGCAAGAATACTGGGGTGGGTTGCCATTTCCTTCTCTACGTGATCTTTCTGGGACCAAACTTGTGTCTCCTGCATTGCAGGTGGATTCTTCACCACTGAGCCACTAGGGAAGCCCCCTGTCCCAGATACCCATCATAATTTGGAAGTCACATGCCCATGGCTGTTGCCCTAAGGAATATTGACCTTACAAAGTTGCATCTTCCTGCTCATCCTGCCTGGCTATTTCCTGACTCATCCGCCGGGTTCTCCACTGAAGCCCCTTCCTACTTTCTGTCCTTCTCCTTCTCTGGAGAGCCTCCTCCTCTTCATCCATCCCTCCTCCCCTAGTACATGCTCCCCCTAACCTCCTGATCGCCAGTTACACTTTTTTCCCATATCCCATGGATCCCTTTTAGGACTTCTCCTTGTCACTTATGGTATACTGAATGCTTATACATACAGTTTAACTTTATCTTAAGAACAGTTTAGCCTGTGGGAAAAGGTTACCCTCACTCTAGGGCTTTTCTCTAGGAATAAATGCATTTTAACATTGATCTTCTCCAGAGAGTTCTTCTGCCTTTGATGCCTGAGCTGTGAATTAACTCTAAAGGTAGAAATAAGGCCAGAAGAAACCTCCTCACATGGACTTACCTATGAGCAAAGCAAGAGAAGACAGTGCAGGTCTTCATTCTTAAATCGCACCAAATAGAGCCTGGGGCCACCGCCCCCCCCACCTCCCCCCCCGCCGCCCCCAGCCTCATTGGACAGACCAGGAGGTCAACTAGAACTTTACTCATGGTTCTGCTGGACACTTGGGCATGTCTGATTTTTTTATTGACACAAGTAAGAAGAGATTTGGTGACTGAATCTGTTAGTGACCATTTGATTCCTATAGAATCAGAGGATTTTCCCTCACCAACAGGCATTTCTTTGTTCTTCATATTTTTGATTATTTCAGCTTCTGACTTGAATACTTTCTATATTGTAACATACACTTTATTTTCACTAGCCTTCTGAGGAAATTACTGTTATTCCTGTGTTAGTGTCACATGAGGAAATCAGATCTAGAGGAATGGTCAAATTATAGGTTTTTACCTTCCATCTGACTACTGGTTTAGTTTGGGGCAGCTGACAACTTCACAGTTTTAGTAAAAGATGCTCTGGAAGATGTCTGATTTGAAGCAAAATAGACCCCAGGGGAAGACTCAAGGTTGTTGGGGAGAAGGATGTCCCTTTGTTTTAAAGCAGCGTGTCACAAGGAGGAGCCGAGGTTTTCATGGTTTGATGGAGGGAATGTGTGAAGAAATGTGTGTATCTTCAGAGCCGATGAAGGTTGGTGTTGATTATTATCAAAAGAATCTTAAGGTTCCGTTCATAGTCATCACCATTCTTAAAGTTGGTTGTGTTCTATTATTGTTGCTGTGTCTTGAGCAGTATAGTTTCTCTAATATTCATCCCTCGTAAGCTCCTTCTAAAACACCTCATGGACGTGGTGCAGGGTATTATGGCTCCTAAAATAAGACCTCGAACAGCTTCTGGAGATCAGTCATGTCAGTGTAGGGTGACTTTAGTTTTCCGGGTTAATGTCTTTGAAACCTGAAGCATTATCTCCTACGTGTTCAGGCTTCCCCATTATGAAATGTTGCATGCTGATAAACAGTAGAAATGTCTCCCAACACATGTTGCTACATGAACTGTTTCTTAATTATTTATAGGAACTTAGAGAAATACATAATAAGCAGCAGCTCCAGAAACAGAAGTCCATAGAGGCTGAACGACTGAAACAGAAGGAACAAGAACGAAAGATCCTGGAATTAGAAAAACAAAAAGAAGAAGCCCAAAGGTGAGTCTTTTCAGTGGATTGTGAACCCATCTGGAAGGAACTTTAGGTACTCACTACTCTTCGCTGAACTTCTCCAAGTTCTTACTGCACCAGAAAGAGCCCTCAGTTTTTAATGTGTGTGACTCAGTGGTAAAGAATCCACCTGCCAGTGCAGGAAATACAGGTTTGATCCCTGAATCGGGAAGATCCCCTGGAGAAGGAAGTGGCAACCCAGTCCAGTATTCTTGCCTGGGAAATCCCATGGACAGTGGAGCCTGGTGGGCTGTAGTCCATGGGGTTGTAAAAGCATCAGACACAACTTAACAACTAAACACAAAACAAGCAAAAGCACATATGCATGTAAATCTTTGCGTATATAAGTAACCTCTGAAGTTTTCGGTTGGTGCTCAGAGATCTCTCAGGTTATGATTATGTAGATAAATGGAATTACACAAGGATTTGGGCCAATTGTTATGCCTGTTTGCATGCCAGTGACCAACATATGTTTCCAGTTCACAGCCTTTTAATAACAATAACCATCAGAGTCTTGGGTTTGAAATCAAAGTCCCTGATCTCACTGGCCGCACAGGGTTTCTCCAGTGGGGTGAATAGTGTACACCACCATCTTCCTTTTTTCAACAGCAAATGAAATTTGAGGTCAAAAGGAGAAAATTTGCTGTTGCTGCTGCTTAAGATCCAGACATATTTTTGTTAGTTTCTGTTTGAATATTTGTGTCTGTTTCTATTTGCTAGTAATATTTTGCATCTGGTAAATTACTAGTGAAATAGTAATTTTTGCACCTGGTGTTTTTGGTTTTGTTTTTACATGCCAGTGGGTAAGTAGGTAGGGTCTCAAACCAATTTAGAGGACTACTTTATGGTTTTCTTGGGGCTAGGTCTAGGATTATGCCCCTAGACCTATCCCCTTGGATGTGTTGATTAGCTCCATTCTTTTATCTATAAAGTTGATTATTTATAATATGTTCCACCAAAATTTTATATCCCTACAGAGTAGAAATAAAGATACAGTGTCATCATATGGAAAGTTTAAATTTTCTGTGTACAATTATATGATAAATAGTACCCAGAATTTAACTTCAGAAATTACATGATTATATACTTTATTTTATTTTTAATTTTTTATTGGAAGGTATTTGCTTTACAATATTGTGTTGGTTTCTACCATATATCAACATGAATCAGCCACAGGTATACACATGTCCCCTCCCTCCTGAGCGACCCCCGCATCTCCCACCCCATCCACCCCTCTAGGTTGTCACAGAGCACTGGGGTGATCTCCCTGTGTATATAGCAAATTCTCCCTGTTTTACATATGGTAATATTTGTTTTACATATGGTAATATGTATGTTTCCGTGATACTCTCTCAATTCCTCCCACCCTTTCTCTCCCTCACTGTGTCCACATGGTTCCCTTTGTTAGTGAAATATGTGAAGCAAATTTTATTGTGTTTTTTTTGTTGTGTTATGAATAACAATTAACATTCTTACCCCTCCAAAAAAATGTTTTTTATAGCATTCTTAAAAGATGTTTTGAAAATTGTAACTGAAATGCTTAAGATTTAAACTAACAAGAATTCTACTGCACTGAATCTTCATGATTATTCGAGTAGAAATAAATATAATATTTTTAAATGGAGAATGAAAGTTCTCTTTGTTTATGTTATGTTCCCTTGGCTGTTTCCTGATTCCACAAAATGACCTTTGTGCCTTGGCTGTGTCACAAGGCTAGCGGATTCAGGTTGTGAACAGAACCGAGTGGCCTGGGTCAATCCTGAGGCCTGTATGGCTGTGTGACCTTGGCCAAGTCCTTCACTCCCTCTGCCTCATTTTCCTCTTCTGTAAAATGTGGATGATTAGGACCTGCCTACCTGGTGGGCTTCCCAGGTGGCTCAGTGGTAAAGAACCCACCTTCCAAGGCAGGAGACCCGGGTTCAATCCCTAGGTCACAGAGAACTCCTGGAGGAGGACATGGCCACCCACTCCAGTATTCTTGCCTGAAAAACCCCATGGACAGGGAAGCTTGACAGGCCATAGTCCACAGGGTCCCCAAGAGCTGGACAGACTGAGTGACGGAGCACCAGGTGGGAGAGTTAAAGTAGTTAACAGATGTGGAGCCTTCCCTGGTGGTCCAGTGGCTAAGACTCCAGGCTCCCAATCCAGGGGGCCCAGGTTTGTTACCCAGTCAGGGAACCAGATCCTGCATCCTGAAACTAAGACCTGGGGAAGTGAAAGTGAAAGTGTTAGTCGCTCAGTCGTGTCCAACTCTATGTGACCCCATGGACTGGAGCCTTCCAAACTCATCTGTCCATGGGATTCTCCAGGCAAGAATACTGGAATGGGTTCCCATTCCCTTCCCTAGGGGATCTTCCTGACCCAGGGATCAAACCCAGATGTCCTGCACTGCAGGTGGATTCTTTGCCCTCTGAGCCACCAGGGAAGCCCAAGAATAGTGTAGTGAGTAGCCATTCTCTTCTCCATGGGATCTTTCCGACCCAGGGATTGAAACCAGGTCTCCTGCATTGCAGGCATATTCTTAACCATCTGAGCCACCAGGGAAGACCTGGTACAGCCAAATAAATAAAAATAAATATTTTTTTTAAATGTGGAAGACTAATTATTAATAACATGGTATCATTTATTATTGCACATTAGTTTCATTCAAAGTGTGGTCATCGGGACTTCCCTGGTGGTCCTGTGGTTAAGATTCCACACTTCCAGTGCAGGAGCTGCACGTTCAATGCCTGGTCAGGGAACTATGATCCGACATGCCATGCAGTGTGGGGCCCCGCCCCCCCCAAAAGTGAAGTGTGATCATTAGGGAGTCCCCTGGTTGTCTAGTGGTTAGGATTCAGTGCTTTTACTGCAGTGGCCTGCGTTCAGTCCCTGGTTTGGGAACTGAGATCCCACAAGCCACTCAGTACAGACAAAAATAAATAAATTGTGATTGTTTAAGGAACTTTCTGATTTTGTAAAATGTTGTGGAATGCGAGAAAAATAATTCTTGGTAAGAAAAATTTATCATTCCTAGTCTTTTCCTATGGATTTCATACTGAGGTCATCATACTTTTCAAGGCCTAGATTTAATTGCACTCTATCTCTTTGTGTCGGCTACTTTGACGAACAAAGTAGTCAAATTCAGTAAAAGATAGAAACTGTTGCTTAGTAAAGGATGGTTACTACCTCCAGTGTTCAGAATAACCTCTTGGTTTCTGTTTCAGTTCTGGAGAGCTATTCATGTGCTACATAAACGGGCATGTGCCCTCCATGATCTAATTGTTCATAGACTTCTCTAAGCAATCTTTCACTTGCAGTGTTGGGTATACTTTCTATCCATGGAAGTTATATTCCTGTGTGTTTGTGTATTTTTCTTTGCAGTTATATACCAGTTTTTTGTTTGTTTGTTTATTTTTAAAATTTTGTTTTATTTATTTTTTTTTTGCGAACCATGCTTTTATTTATTTTATTATTATTTTTTTTTACATTTTATTTTATTTTTAAACTTTACAATATTGTGTTACTTTTGCCAAATATCGAAATGAATCCGCCACAGGTATACATGTGTTCCCCATCCTGAACCCTCCTCCCTCCTCCCTCCCCATACCATCCCTCTGGGTCGTCCCAGTGCACCAGCCCCAAGCATCCAGTATCGTGCGTCGAACCTGGACTGGCGACTCGTTTCATACATGATATTATACATGCTTCAATGCCATTCTCCCAAATCTTCCCACCCTCTCCCTCTCCCACAGAGTCCATAAGACTGTTCTATACATCAGTGTCTCTTTTGCTGTCTCGTACACAGGGTTATTGTTACCATCTTTCTAAATTCCATGTATATGCGTTAGTATACTGTATTGGTGTTTTTCTTTCTGGCTTACTTCACTCTGTATAATAGGCTCCAGTTTTTAAATGGAGGAGTATTTTCCTGAGTTCTCTAATCCCTTTATAAACGACATCAGGAATTTTCTTTCTGTGTCTTTCTAAATCATGTGATCTCGTCTTACCCAGAAGGGGAGCCCTGAGAGCCTCTGTTTTGTTGATTCAGATCGTTCACCTGAAGAACAAACAGTATCCCTTGGTGCTTAGCATCCCATTGACTAGATAGAGCTCTTTATGGAAAGAGACGTCACGGCAGTGTTAACATGGAGCTGCTTCCATGCTGTAACCAGGCGTTTTGTTGACAGACGAGCTCAGGAAAGGGACCAGCAGTGGCTGGAGCACGTGCATCAGGAGGATGAGCAGCAGCGGCCACGAAAACCCCACGAGGAGGAGAAGCTCAAAAGGGAGGAGAGCGTCAAAAAGAAGGACAGTGAGGAGAAGGGCAAACCGGAAATGCAAGACAAGCTGAGTCGGCTTTTCCACCAGCATCAAGAACCAGCTAAGCCCGCTGTCCAGGCACCCTGGTCCACTGCAGGTATGAGAGACCAGAATTAGGCTAGCAAATAAGCACTCTCCTCCCAGGTCCTTCGGGGAAGTAGCCATATCTGATCAGGCTCTGTCTTGGCTACGTTCATAGTCGTGAGAAGGTCAGTCATTTTTTGGACAGTGCAGATGTTCATTATCTAGCATCAGTTTAGAGGTCTCTTTTAGGGGCCCACACCATGGCAACCCTTGGCCCAATTATGCTGGCATCCAGAAGTCGTTTGCAGACAGCAGTGGCATGAAATTTCATTGCCAAGTGCCATTCATACAGCTGTATTCCACATGGAGATCATTACCCTTCTTGCCAAAGAGGAACCTGCTGCTTCTCCAGTGTGTTCTTTTCTCTGGGAATTTCAGAGCTGTCTCAGCAGCAGGAATTGGTATTTCTTCTCCTGGCCTGTACTCAGGAGGCATTCACTGTTCTTGGTCTGTACTGCGTCCAGTTGTGGTCTTACCTTTTGAATGTTTTTTGCCCTTTGAACACAAATGGCCTCCTAACTTACCTTTTATATGACCACGCATGGGGCCTGCAGCCTCAACATTTCTATATCACTTAATAGGGGCAATTAAAGTTGTGCTTCTTAGCCCTCCCGTATGAGTTGACTGATTTGAGATTTACGTCACATTCAGTCTACTGCATCCTGCTAGACACCCTGCGTTGGGGGAGAGAGGTCTTGATGCCTTACAGATGTGCGCTGCTGGTGTCTAAGCCAGGAGGCAGAGAGCGGGGGCGTTAGCACCGTAGTAACCTTTGTTTCGCGTCCACTAATGACCTCTCAGATGGGATGGAGCTGCTGACATCAGATTTGGCTCTCCTTTGGTTTCAGAACCAGACACATCCTCACTGAATGTCTTCCAGAAATTCCTTGAGTAGATGGAAGTGGTTCAGATGTGAAGACAGACAGCAGAGGAGATAGATGTCGGTAATTTGGCTTGTGTCATACATTTCTGTCCCATGTAGCATTTCATTTTTGTCCCCTTCCCCTCCTTTCCTTATAAACAGAAAAAGGCCCACTTACGATTTCTGCACAGGAGAATATAAAAGTGGTGTATTACCGAGCACTTTATCCCTTTGAGTCCAGGAGTCACGATGAAATCACGATCCAGCCGGGAGATATAGTCATGGTAAGAAAGCCTCCAGCGAAAGTCTGGTTTCTGTTGATGGTTAGCATCTGTCCTCTTCTTGTACTTTATTTGACAGTTGTAAAATTGTGGGCGAGTGTGAAATCCAGTAATCCAGCATTTGAGTTTTTGAAGTACTGACTCAGTCTTCTTCCTTTTCTATTTGAATGAGAGACAGCATTTAAAAATGCATCACCTTAAAATAGAATTGTTAAAGAAAAATGGGTTCCTGACATAGCCTTGTGTATTTTCAAATCTGTAAAGCTCTGGTAATTTCAGAGTTTAGATTCTTACTGAGATACTATGAGTAGTCTTTCAGAAATAGTTTTAAATGCAAAGTATCTGATCACAGTTGCCAGTGATAACTTTTCTATCTATTTTTTTCCCTTTACTCATGTAAACTTTGAATTGCCTGAAGAGTAATGAACTAAATACAGTTAATCTGCTTTCCTACTCTGTAAATGAACAGATGAAAGAGTTTAGGATTTTGCTTGTCATAGCTTTTTTCTTTAAATATAAGAATTAAATATATATATATATATAAAATAATTAAATATAATCTTGTGATTGTAACTAAAGCAATAGTAACCAGTTTGAGAAAGAATAAAGGAATGTGGTTGACCTGAATTCTTTCCTAAAAGAAATCAGTAGTTCCTCAATCCAGTTAATGTACGTCTTAGAAGTGGTCAAACTTTGCATTACTGTTGGCTTTTTTTTTTTTTTTTAAGATGGAAATGGTTCAGAATTTTCAAAGAACTGTGAAAATTAATAATTGAGACAAACACACTTCCCATACTGGGACCCTATGTCATTGAAGTATAAAGGATGTCGTGTAGCCACAGTAATTACTCATACATTCATTTTGCATTTATGTATAATATCTGTATTTAGAGTATGTGATATTTCATGGATCAAAATATTTAGAAGGAGCAATGTGTTTGTTTCTCAGAGAAGCTGATGCCCTTTCCTCTTATTTTCTGATAGCTTTTTCTCTAGTTCTTTTGGTCTGGAAATAAGGAGGTTACATCTAAAGGTCCAGAATCTTTCAAAATCAACATTTCCTTCACAGTAATGGAACCTGAACTTTGGATGCCCAGGCACCAGCCTCAGTTATTCTTCACAGAACACCCTCCACACGAATGGTGACCCGAGGCAGGCAGTGTTTTCTCAGCTTCTTCCCCATCTTCTCTGTCCTGATGACCTCAGGCTGCCTTTTAAAGCAGATGAACTGTAATTTATCTAAATACCAATCAATAGCAGGAATCTAAACAGTATGAAGGTACAATGCTGTAGCAGATAGGACCTTATTACAAGGTTGATTTTTTTTTACACTGCTTTCAAAAGAAAAAAAAAAAAAAAGCCTAACATTTTTGAAACTGGATTTTGTTGCAGCACAAAGTGCAGAAAAAGTAATACTCTCTTTTTGAGATAAGGAAGTGTTAACCAAGTGTTATGATAAGGAAATGTTACAGATGATCTATATTTTAATGAGTAAATATTGCTATTTTTGAAGGAAACATAGTCTTGTTACAGTGATATTGAGTCCTTTTTCCTTAAATTAACTAGTTAAGCCCCAGCCCCTCTGAAAGAATAAACTGTAGATATACTGTAAGAATGAAACATCTCATTAAACATATGTTTTGCCTTGCTTTCAAACCTGTGCTTTCCTGGTGGAGGTTAAAGGGGAATGGGTGAGTGCCTTCTCACTGTCAGGAAGTCTGTATCTTATTAAATGTTTTGTTCTTTTAAATGACTTTAATTCTGTGTAAGTACACATATCTTTGGGTGTTGTCTTGGCAGTAAAAAGATGTTTTGAGTTTGTGTAGTAGGCTGTGCTTGAAGTAGGAAAAGAAGAAAAGAAAAGTGTAAAAGTTTGCGTGCCAGATTTCTGCTTGCTTTAGCTTCCATGTAAGGACTAACTTGAAGGCTCCGTATTGGCAAATTATCAGGTCAAGTCTCTCAGAACATGGGCGAAAATAAGTAGGTTAATAAGTAGGTTAAACTTAAAAGATAAAATTCTTTTTTAAAAGTTATTAAAAAAAAAACTTTCTGGGTTAAAACTGGAGGCCATCAGTGACCAATATGGAAAGATTTGACAATATTACAAAATTAAATCCTGTAGATTGCGAAATATATGAGAGATAAAGGGTTGCCATCCATGATACATAAAGACTGAAAAGTTAATATGAAAGAAACCTACAGCTTTAAGGAAATACATGCACATTTTTAAAATATACAAAAAAATGTTTCTTTGGTGATCAGGAAAATGGAAATGTTAAAGATGAGATAACATTTTTCGTCTCTCAGCTGAGCAAGTTTACGAGTTTGATAACATCCAGCTTTGTCAACAGTATAGAAAAGTGAGTATAATACACATCGTGAGCATTGTCATATGAATTGGCTAAGGCAGCTGAAAGGCAATTTGGCAACGCTTATTCAGTCTTAAATTTCTCATTCCCCTTGACCCAGGAACTCTGTTATTCTCCCTTCTATAGGCTGTTTTTGGCAAGTGCACAGATAAATGTGTCCCGGGATATTCACTGCAGCACTGCTGGTAAAAGCTAAAAAGGAACAGCCCTGTATCCCTCAGAAGGGAGATGGTTTAAATAAATTACAATACAGCTAAACAATAAAGATGTTTTCGAAAATTACACAGATCTACATGTATTGGGTTGGTCCCGAAGTTCGTTTGTGTTTTTCTGTACAATTTGGCCAACCTGATACGAATAAACTCTCCAGTAAAAAAGCAGAAACAATATATAGAGTATAATTGTATTTGGGTAAATAAAAAACCAGGTGTGTGTGTGTATGTAAACGTTTATATGTATATATAGTTTACAGTTTCGCAGTGTAGGCATCAAACTGTTAATAGTGGTTACTACTTGGCAGTAGTGGGGGGGGGGTTTAATTTTGTGTACTTCTATACCACTGGCATGCAAGAGACTCCGGTTCAATCCCTGTGTCAGGAAGATCCCTGGAGAAGGAAATGGCAACCCATCCAGTATTCTTGCCTGGGAAATCCCATGGACTGGGATCCCTGATGGGCTATTGTCCATGGGGTTGCAATGAGTTGGACACAACTTAACGACTAAGCCACCATCACCATATTCATATTTACAACTTTATCAACATTTATCATTTTTAATAAAGCACTAAAGGTAAATCCGACTTTGACAAATATAACAGAGTGCCTACCCAGGCCCGGGTTACTGTTTACTTTATCTCCGACATCCCAAATGTGTGATGAAGAGACTTTGTTGTGAGGCATCCTGTAGCCTCTTGTTGAAGGGACTGGAGTGGTACCTTCATTTTATATCACAGAACGCAACAAGACACCCCAAGTGGCATTCAGCTGTGTTATCTTTGTGAGGCTAACAATTGGACACTCAAAGTGGAAATTGACTTGTAAGAGTAACAGTTTTTTTATTTCATGAACTTTGTAGTTAAGAAACACAGTTGTGAAAAATACATAGTAGAACATCCTTAGCAATCTCTCTTGGTTGAGTAATCAGGAGTTCACTTATTTTTGTAGGCATAGTCATCATCAAATTCTCATATTTCTCAAACTTTGAAAAATAGCTAACTATACATGTTGAGATTTTAGAGGTCTAGCAACTTGTATCCTGTTTTAATGCAGGCAGTCTTGCAAGAGGCTTTAAAAAATATTTTGCTTTTTAAAATCTTGATTATCAGCTCAGATTTCTCCAAAAGTATTTTTTCATGATTAACAAAAATTAGGTGGTATTTCATATATAATCCTCTTCTAACTGTTGTTGATAATACAAAGAAATATAAGGTAACATCTACCATTCAGATGTTTCAAATCTTTTTAGAAAAATAGGGAGAAGCACATGAAAAAGCCAGTGTGTGATGAAGTTCCCAGTGAATGCTCACTACTGCTGCTAGGAATATAAAAGAAAAAAGGAATCAGAGTGAATGGATGTGCTCTGGGAAGACTTCTGAGTGGAGGCATCTTAGTTGAGTTGACCTTAACAGCTCAGGCTTAGATACTCTGAAAATCTATGGCCTGTCTTCTGATCTGGAGGTCCCATTACCTGGAGGGTGAAAAAGCCCAATTTGATATCCACAATGTATTGAAATAATAGCATGAGAGATTAGAACAATGCTGCTCACTGCCATTTTGTTTATCTTAAGAACACAGGCTGATCATCTAACTCAGCTGGCTTTAAATGGTGCAAGGCTGAATGCATCAGTCCTGCTCAGGGATCTTAAAGTGAAAGTGAAAGTGAAGTTGCTCAGTTGTGTCTGACTCTTTGCAACCCCACGGACTGTAGCCCACCAGGCTCCACAGTCCATGGGATTCTCCAGGCAAGAATACTGGAGTGGGTTGCCATTTCCTTTTCCAGGGGATCTTCCCAACCCAGGGATCGAACCCGGGTCTCCTGTATTGCAGACAGATGCTTTACCATCTGGGCCACACACACAAAAAAAACCAATCCAGGACTCTCTCCCAGAGACTCTGGGAACTTTTAATCCATATTTAGAATTCAAAAAGAAGGCTGAGTACTGAAGAATTGATGCTTTCAAATTGTGGTGCTGGAGAAGACTCTTGAGAGTCCCTTAAACAGTAAGGGGATCAAACCAGTCTGTCCTAAAGAGATCAAACCTGAATACTCATTGGAAGGGCTGATGCTAAAGCTGAAGCTCCAATATGTTGGCCACCTGATATGAAGAGCCAACTCATTGGAAAAGATCCTGATGCTGGGAAAGACTGAAGGCAGGAGGACAACAGAGGATGAGATGGTTGGATGGCATCACCGACTTGACGGACATGAGTTTGAGCAAACTCCAGGAGTTGGTGATGGAAAGGGAAGCCTGGTGTGCTGCAGTCCATGGAGTCGTAGAGAGTTGGACATGACTGAGTGACTGAACAATAAGAATTCAAAATCTTCTCTGGTGGTTCTGTCAGGGAGTTTTGGGTACCACTGATCTTGCCTAATCTCTTTTCTGTCAGAACTAATCCCAAGTCATTCTGAAAAATATCATTTTCTTAGAACCATCCAAAAAAAAAAAGAGACTTCTTTAGGGGTTCTTAGCCATCAACCAGCCCATTCATTCAAAAAATTATTTATCTTTTAATTTAGTGTTACTCTTATAACAATTTAAACTCATTTTTTCTCTTCTTTTGATGGAGAATTTTTTTTTTTTTTTTAATGTAGTCAATACTGTTTCTTTCCTGCCTTTCTTAGATTTCTGTAACCTTAACATCTGAGCCGTTGCTGTTTTGAGGGACCAGTATACACTGATTCCAAGAGTGAGCCTAATCCAGTCCATGCCTGTTTTGTAATAAAGTTTTACTGGCACACATTCAGGCATGTTCATTTCCATATTGCCTACAGCTGCCTTTGTGCTACAATTGCAGGTTTGAGTCCTTGTGAAAGTTAAGGGGACTTCCCTGGTGATCCAGTGGCTAAGACTCCAAGTTCTCGGTGCAGGGGGCCCGGGTTCAACCCCTGGTTCCATGACTAGATTCCACATGCTGCAGCTAAGAGTTCACGTGCCTCAGCTGGAGATCCTGCATGCCACAACTCAGACCAGACACAGTCAAATAAATATTTAAAAAAAATTTTTTTGGCTGACCTCTAGATTAGCACTTTAGAAAACAGGTGGTTTTTTTTTGTTGTTGTTGTTTTAATGTTTTAAAATTTTATTTATTTTTTAGTGGAGAATAATTATTTACAATGCTGTGCTGGTTCCTGCCATACATCAACATGAATCAGCCATAGGTGTACACACGTCTTCTCCCTCTTAAACCTCCCTCCCACCTCCCACCCTTCCCTCCCCCTGGGTTGTCACAGAGCACCTGGTTGGGCTCCCTGCGTCAGACAGCGAATGCCCACTGGCTAACTGATTTACACATCAGATAATGTATATGTTTCCACGCCACTGTCTCAATTCGGCCCACCTTCTCCTTCCCCCACTGTGTTCACAAGTCCGTTTTCTAGGGCTGCGTCTCTAGAAAACAGCTTTAGTATCCTCATCCAGGAGTTTAGGGGTAACCCTTTTATTTCCAAACTGGCAAACGCATGAAGCATGTGCTTATCTCCATACTCCCCAGCATATCCCTTGCAGCGGCAGCAGCAGGTCTAAGTCTGTACACAGTTTACACGTGTTTACTGTCCACAGCCTTTGTTCTGCTTGTTAGGAGAGAGAGAACCTCTGCTACCCTTCTTTGTGACAAGGTCAGAGGCGTTGGAAATCTTAGTGTCACCTAACAGAGATGGCGGTCATGGTGCCATAGACACTGAGAAAGGAGATCTGATATTATTGGGTATCGGGGTTCGGTCGTTGAACCTGATGATGCTGCCTTCATCATACTGCCGCCTCAGTGCTCTCTGGTATGCAGTGCCTAATTATTAACAGTCCATAAACGAGGTCCCTAACATATTCCCAGTCCTTTAAGCAACATTTGGGGTTTGTGCTTCCTACTTTGACATTTCACTAGAACGACCGCAGATGCTTTGAGGTGTTACAGTGGGCTGGCTAAGCGAAATTGTATTAAGACCAATGTTATTAGCACAAAAATCCCCTCACTTGTAAGTGATCGACGTAAGCCACAGATAGATGAATCTACCCCATGCACGTATATGTTCACGTTATAGCCAACCATAGACGTATACAAAGAAGTCTATGTGTTTGACTGTGCTTATTCTATCCTAATTATAGATAACATTTTTTCACAATTGGTTGGCATTTTGAGTAAAGCTTTTCAACTCCAGGAGGAAATGTTTCTCATTTTCATACAAGACCCTTTAGACTTTTTCTAAGTGGTTAATTTAATTTAATGTTAAATGTGAGTTTTTATTTTATCCTCTGAACCTTAAAATTTAATTGGTCATTCAAATTAGTGGATTTCTATAAGAATAAATTAAATTCATTGAGACTGTTGTTTGTTCAATTAGCAAACAGTTTCCTAGGTTAAAAGTGATGGATTTCCTTGGTGACAAGTGACAAGCTGGTTTCATTATTGCCTTGAAGGGTAGCAGAAGCTCTTGTCTGCAAGGATAAGGGGCTGGCATGGCACCCTCTCCTCTTCCTGAGTACACACAGGCACGTCTCAATGGTGGTGCTCATTTTCTGTCATCTTTGGGGCAGGGCTGGTTGTAATTAACTAGGATGTGAGCTCGACCTGCCCGTAAGGTGGAACATTCCCTCAGGGCTTCAGATCCAATTCCAGGTGTCAGCCAAAAATCTGGTTAACCAAGTAAGACCCGTGTCTCAAGGAAATGACAGCGGGTCATTGGACATCATTAAGTAAAGCAGCTGGTACTCAAGGAGGTCTAACTAGGACAGACCAGTAAGGGGTTTCAGATAGGCTGGGATCTGGGATCACATTCCAGCCCCTACAGGAAGCCAGGAAGGCCAGCCCAGAGGGCCTGGGGTACCAGACAGGTTTCTAGAGCAGGGACCTCCCCATAGAGAACCCAAATCTCTGGTTACCTAAAGTGACCAGGGTCAGACAGAGCCCAGGCTTTTGCAGGACAAAAGAGAACTACGGTAGAGTCAGAGCTGGACAACAGGAGAGATGGCTTTAGAAAGTCTGTCAGACTGCCCTGGCGGTCCAGTGGTTACAACTTCACCTTCCAGTGTAGGGGGTGTGGGTCTGAGCACAGGGTCTCAGGGAGCAACAATCCCGCATTCCTTGTGGCCAAAACACCAAAATAAAAAACAGAAGCAATATTGTAAGAAGTTCAGTAAAGACTTTAAAAATAGTTTGTATCAAGAAAGATCTTTAAAAAAGAAGAGACTCTGTCATCAAGCACATCTCAGATGCCAGTCAGTGTTCTGGATACTTCTTACAACTGTTATAAAACAGGTACTGTTATTGTCCTCCATTTTATAGATAAGGAAACCGAGGCACCAAGAAATTAAACTTGCCCAAAGTCAGCCAGCTAATAAATTGTAGAAGTGGTGCTAAAACTGAAGCAGGGGCTGCAGGAGGAGAAGAGGGCAGCAGAAGATGAGCTGGTTGGATAGCATCACTGACTTGATGGACGTGAGTCTGGGCAAACTCTGGGAGATAGTGAAGGACAGAGAAGCCTGGTGCGCTGCAGTCCGTAGGGTTGCCAAGAGTCAAGAGATGACTGAGCAACTGCACAACAACAGGGGGCTTCTCTGGTGGCTCCGTGGTGAAGAGTCTGCCCGCCAATGCAGGAGACACAGGTTCAATCCCTGTTCCAGGAGGATGCCACAGGGCAACTAAGCCTGTGAACCACAGTGAAAAGCCTGTGTGCCGCCACAAAGAGTAGCCTCACGGGCTGCACCTAGAGAAGGCCTCAGCAACAAGGCCCCAGCCGAAACACCAAAACTGAGGCAGTCTGATGGCAGAGCCCTACCCTTGATCATGAGACTTTGCGGTCTTGAGGCAAAGTGCTTGTGTGTCTGCATCCAGCTCCTCACTCACTGCTGACCATCCTCCCCTCGGTCCTGGGACACACGGAAAGGGCAGGAGCTTGTCTGTTGAAGCTGAGAAGTTGGGGAGGCCCTGGCAAAGCCTGGCCTACAAACAGCTATGTTTCCAACACAAAGCAGCTAGCAAGTTACAATGCGTCGTAGTGTCACTGGTAAATATCAACCAACGAGGAAGGGCATCTAGCCACTTTAGCTTAGCAGAAAATAAGATCCAAGTGGGGAAAATGTCACTCTGAATCCTCATCTCATGAAACACGTGGGGCTGCCCAGAAGAGGAAGAAAGAAGACAATGTGGGGGTGTTCGTACTGGAACTCTAAAGCCAAAAATAGAACTTTTGGAAGCAGTGTTGTGCTTTATCTCTGGGTAACTCTCTTTTGGAGACTTCTCAGCTTTAAAAGTTGCTTTTACCTATGACAGTAAGGCTTCCCTAAGGTAGAGCAGCAAGGAAGCTCTCCTATGGATTATTTTATAACCAACATGTAGAAATAATTCAGTAAGCCCTGAATTCTACTTTCCCCATGCCTATCCCAGGGTCTTTTTTTTTTTTTTTTAATTCAAATAAGTTAATAAACATCATGCCATATTACTCTACACAGAATACAAATAAATATGTGGTTCCATATTTATTTTGTGTTTTTTTAATAATTTATTTTTAATTGAAGGATAATTGCTTTACAATATTGCTTTGGTTTCTGCCAAACATCAACATGAATTAGCCATAGGTATACAAATGTCCCTTCCCTCTGTTTTGTTTTACTGAATATTTGAATGGGTTAGAAAACTGGATTTTCTTACCACTCTTTCCCAAAGTCATTGTTGAAACCCTAGCACTCATTTCTGTGATTTCAAAAGAGCAATATTCAGGTCCAATGAAGTGTTCAGTGCCTTATTTCCTGAGACAGTATTTTACGGGATAAAATAAGATAAGATCTCTGACAGAACTTTATTTGACTTATTGTAATGAAAATAATTTTCTACTAGGGAATGTAATTATCTTCAAATTGATTTCCTGTTGCTCAAAAATAGTGAGGATAACTTGGAAGGATAAGTATTAGAGTCATTCTGGTGATTCTGACTAATCCTTTTGAGTCAGAATTAAGATAAAATGGAAACATTAAAAGCCCAATTGTAATAAATCTCCTCTGAAATTTTTAAACAGCAGAATCCTGTATTCTCCTGTGCACATTTGTGAATGTTACAGTAAAATTTATGCAAAAGAAAGTAATAGGACTTTAATAAAATTAATCATTGCTCTAAATAATCATTTCCTTAATTTTCTCTTCATGTATCTGTGGAGCTTTCAAAAGACTACACACGGCCAGTTTTATTGCCTGTAGAAACATCTAAGACTATGTTTTCTGTCCCTTTTGTCTGTGTGCGGAATAAGGACTGCTTAGTTATTAGAGACTTCTAGAGGGCTACATTTATATTGATTGCACCCTTTGCTTTCCATTTTAAATAATAAACCTAAGTCAAATTACTTTTTAATAATTACTTGAGTTCCTGAGTGATGAAGTCTGTCACATCACTTTATAATTCAGAGTAGCTCAAAATGTTTTAATTATGGGACTTCTTAAGACTCCAGGCACTTTTTCCTAGCTGCTATTATCAGGAGAAAAAGAAAAAGATAAACAGGCACAAAAGAGTAAGAACTTGAATTATAGCACCTACTGTTTCTTTAGAGGTAATGTTTAGAGACCATTTTTCCAGACTCTCAGACTAAGAAAAAGACAGAGAAAGGTCTGTGCTGTGTGTTAGTCTGACCAGGTCAGAAATGGGGGCTTTGTTCTGTTAAGAGTGTTCGGTGTCTGTAGGGGGTGATTTAGTTCCACTTAAATTAAACTTTATGACTTTCCTGCAGGTGGACGAAAGCCAAACTGGAGAACCGGGATGGCTTGGAGGAGAATTAAAAGGAAAGACGGGATGGTTCCCTGCAAACTACGCAGAGAAAATCCCAGAAAACGAGGTTCCCGCCCCAGTCAAACCAGTGACTGAGGCGGCCTCCACCCCTACACCCAAAGTGGCTGTGCGTGAGACCCCCGCCCCTTCATCCGCAACCCCTGCAGAGCCCTCCGAGACCCCCAACAACTGGGCCGACTTCAGCTCCACGTACGTGTTGGATGCCATTTCTGATGATTTCTGAAATCCCACATTAGTGATCTTTTAAGTGCTGTTTCAGTCCTTGGGTTGTACCTCTTGAGTACTGTTCATGGCCTCTTTCTCTGACTGGTCTTTTGGCAATTTGTGGATTGTATTCTCTGAGCTGGATTTAATTATATCATGGCTTAATAGTGATTTTTCCCTAGGATAAAGTAAAGCCTCTTACCCTTGTTTCATTCACTCATTTGTCTGTATCTTTCATTATTGTGGAAGAAATGGAGAAACACAATTTCCTAATAATCTGCTTGATACCCATGTCAGCAAATATTTAGAGTCATTTCCTGCATGGAAATAGCACTGTTTTGGTGGTGGTTTTTTTTGCTGGACAGAAACAGAAATTGAATTTTGTCATGTGGTTTTGAGTAAGATAGAAGGCTGTTTCCTCTGAGGCTTTCCTCTTTGATCAGTCCTGAATAAGCAGACAGCAGGGCAAAGAGATGTGTGCCTTTGGCAGCTACTGGTGCCATGCCCTTGGTCATCAGGAAATGGCATTAAAAACAGTGTGTAAGCAGAGGTTTCAAAGGACAGATGGAGGGCTGCCACGCTCCCACTTATAGGATTGATCCAGCTGTGCCGTTGGTCTAAAAATAGTTTATACTGCCCTTCAAGTAAAAGTGATGTAAGAAATGTTTTAAATTTGTTTTAAAGTCTAATCATCTTTCAGAAAAAACAAATAGAAAGTAAGGAGTCGGGGCATAATGCTGGAGAAAGTGTATCAAATACAGCAAAGAAGGTGTGTAATGACCAAGAGCAGGAGAAAGTAGAGGGAAGGATATAATGAATAGCAATAGTTTTCATACTTGTATTTTCACGTAAAAGATTGAAAGTGCTCAAGAAGCTCCTCCCTGTCTCATCTCTGCTAAAAAGTAGTGTTCCATTAGCGTGACTGAAACCACATTGAAATTCTCCTCTCCTGATCTTTTTTTAAAATTGAAATATAGTTGATTTATATTGTTATGTTAGTTTCAGGTATACAGCAAAGTGATTCACATACGTATATGTATGTATATATGTATATTTTCAGATTCTTTTCCGTTACATGTCATTACAAGATGTTGAATATAGTTCCCTGTGCTCTACAGTAATCATGTCACTTATCTATTTTATGTATAGCAACTAGTTTATATTCCCTTAAAACGCTCTGACTTTTTAAATTAAAGCTGACAGTAAAATAGAAGACAAACACTCTTTTCAGGATTTCGTTTTGCTGTGGGTCTAGGCAGCATGCCTCTCTTGCTCAATAAATGTGTGATCTGCGGCTCTCTGGCTATCCTCCTGGGCATCTTATTTCTGGACCCAGAATCAGGATGTGCCTGCCGTCTATCAAAGGAAATACTTTGATTTGCAAATTTGTTTATCTCTCATAAAGATTCTCAAAAGTCCATTGCATTTCAATCGGCAACTCGCACAGATGTGTTTATTTACAATTATAAAATCACAAAATTAAAACTGTTCCTGAGCTGCGCCCAACAGGTTGCTCTAAGGATACCACCTATAGGGTTACCATGGTGTCCAGGCTCGTGGCCCAGTGCCTGCTGTGTGGTGCTGGGACAGAGAGATGGTATTATGAAGCACCAGCTGCCAGCCTGGCAGGACTTCCTATGTGACATGAAACTTCTTTTTTGCTGATTTAGCATTGTTGTTGCAAATGAATATAATGGTCACATGAGGGTGTTTCTCTGGTGCCTTCAGGTTACAGAGTATTTCCCTACGTAGGATTTCATGTCACCCTGACAGCTAACCAGAGTAACGCAGTACTGTTCCCATTTGATCAACAAGGAAATCAGGATTCAGAGAAACTACTGTCATTTGTCTGAGACCCATCGCTAGTGTGTGACGCTCTGACCCAAGCCCAAGTCCAGTGCTCTTACCCCCTCCTTGCTCTTGAACTAGCCCCACGCACGTCGCGGTGTGTCTGCTGTGGGAGGAGCATTGACACGTTTGGAAGTCCTTGCCGCTCACGCCGTTGCACTTCCCCTCCAGGTGGCCCACCAGCACGAATGAGAAACCAGAAACCGACAGCTGGGACGCATGGGCAACCCAGCCCTCCCTCACCGTACCAAGCGCCGGGCAGCTGAGGCAGAGGTCGGCCTTCACTCCAGCCACGGCCACGGGCTCATCTCCGTCTCCTGTTCTAGGCCAGGTAACAGCATTGCTGGGAGCGGGAGGCCCCCACATGCTGTGTGAGGAGGAAAGATTCAGCCAGTGCTTGTCGTCATTGTCATTGGGAGTAAGCCTTGGGAATTCCCTGGCTGTCCAGTGGTTGGGACGCTTCGTTTTCACTCCAGAGGGCTTGCATTCGATGCCCAGTCGGGGAACGAAGATCCCACAAGCCATGTAGTGTGGCCAAAAAAAAATGTAAGCCTCATTATATGCATCTGGCATGGCTGGCAGGCAAGGATCCAGTTCACGTTTTCCCAGTGGAGGGAATCGTGACTATTCAGAGGAGGGTAAACTGGATTACGCTCCTGGATTGTTCAGGGAAGCTTCACTGATCACGTGGTATTTGAACTCCATCTCGAACAGGAGGTAAGAGCTGATTAGAAAGTGGAGAGACCTGGCATGCAGACAGAAACTGCCCTGAGGAGAGAGGCTTTCTTTAGGAGGCCAGAGTGTGATTCGGGAAAGACATGGGGTCCATCCATGTGGCCAGACCACTGAGTATTTATCAGAGAAGATTGACTGCAGATTAAATGCAAAGCTCTTAAATGCCTCATTAAGAAAAGTAATTGCTGAAAGGATAATATTTCTACTTAATGTGATAAAAGAAATGACATTTCTATAAGTAATCAAACAGAGAAATTGCCCATCTGGCAGGCATTTAGGGGTCAAGGACAATTTCTGCTCTGGGAACAAGCAGCTTGAACACAGGCTCTGGGAAGACTCACGTGGAGGTGTGCAGAAAGATTCGACGGGGGAGCACAGAGGGATGTGACAACAGTTAAAGGGGTGGAATCCCAACGCCTGTGGGAGTAGGAAAGGAAAAGACTGAGGAGAGATTTGACCTTAAGAGGGAACAAGTCAGGCCGAAAGAGAAATTGACTTTTCATGAAAGGAGGGAGTTGGATTTTCGACATACTGATTGCCAGGTGAGAGTGAGACAGTCAGGCCTTCCTGTCTGGGAAATGGGAACACAGTCAGATCTAAGGAAGTGAAGTGAGCGCTTCAGAGGAGCGAGACTGCAGGGGAAGGAGGGAAACCGCACACAGCGTGTGTCTTCTCTGACCTGGAAAGAAGGGCGGCTCTGGACAGGAGCTGTGCTCTTTGCCTTTGCATCTGTCCTGCTCGGCAGGTAGCACATGTGTCACGCTCAGAGTGATGACTCTGGTGGAGGAGGAGGGCGCAGGACCAGAACAGCGGATGGTGGCAGTTCTTGTATTATTAAAGGCGGTGGTCCAGACAAAGAGGCAGGCGGCACGTATTTGTGATCTGGGAAAGAGGATACTCCAGATTGCAAAGGGATACAGAGAAAAGGATAGGTGGGAAAGTGGGAAGGGCTGGTGAAAGGATAGACAGGGAGCCGTGTAGAAGGAGGACAAGGAGCAGCTGTGTGGCCAGTGGAAACAGAGACTGAGAAGTCGAGCGTCTAAGGGGAAACAGCATTACAAGCAGAGAAAACGCAGGCTGCTTTTCTTTTTCCTTCTGGGAGAGAAAGGGTGAAGAGAGGTTGGAGAAAGAGGGAAGGAAGTTGAGGTTGTGCTTCCAGGCGGCTTTCTCGGGAGGGGCCCCCAGGGCCTGCGGGGCATGCAGAATAGGAATTGAGCAAAGAAGGATGAAGCGTGACTTGGCTGAATTTAACCTGAGTCTGTGACTTGTCATCACACGTTGTCTTGGCTTTCTCCAGCAATACTGTATCGTTTGGAAGAACTGATAGTAATAGAAACTACTCCTGTTATAATGATTACTCTCATAGCAGCTCTGCAGATGGAGCTTATTAAATTTTCTTGAAGAAAGTGTCTGTGTTCTAGAGATGTGGAGACGGAGGCCTCAACTGAGAGAGTGAACAGTTGAGAGGCATGAGCTGAGAGGCCTACAGCTGAGAGACTGAGCAGTTGTTTCAGGTCACACAGTTAGTAAGGGACGGACTTGGGGTCTGAACCCAGAGTCTGTGTTCTGCCTGATTCCAGGCTCTCCGTGTGGGAGGTGGAGACAGGGCAGGTGCAGCCAAGATGTCTCAGGGTGAGAGGTTACGATACACCAGCGAGGGCCCAGGTGAAATTGCAGAGACAAGATGGAAAATTAGGGGACACAGAAGCCATGAGCTCCGCGGCCCAGGTGGGAAGCGCCCTGTGAGCACGACCGGAGAAACGGGAGGTGGAGACGCAGTGGTCCTCGGGGTGTTTGCAATCCAGAGAACCCTCCTCTCTTCTGAAGACTGGACCGAGTGGACAGTTGAGATGGAAGGAAATGGGGATGTCATGGGTCTGAGCAGACGAGAACCCATGGAGACCAGGAGTTGAAAGTTGCCAGCATGAAAGCCGAAACTCTTCAATCTATCATAAATTCTCTCTTATCAGGCATAATCATAGTTAAATGTCATTATGAAAATAAGTATCTTCTGAAGGCAAGTCCAGCTTGGTTCTGAATGAGCTGTCCTTAGGCTTTATCCCTTGTTCTTGTCCATTTATGAATACATGTATAATCGAAAGTTGGCATATTTTTTTATAATAGTATTGTCTTAATATACTGTGATAGTTTTATGTGATAGTCTTTTAAGAGATAATAAATGCCTCCCCCTGCCTTTTCCAGCCTCATCTCCTATTGCACCCCTCCATGAGACTAGGCCACACGCACCCCCGGATCCTGCTCCTCCTCCTCGAACCTTGGCAGGAAAGCATCTCACGGTCATGCCCTCCACCTGGAGTTCACTCCCCCCGAAGCCCTAGCTATCAAAATCCTTCTTGTCCTTCAAGGCCCGGCTCAAACACTGCCACCTCTGGGAAACAGGCCCTGTTGCCTGCAGGCAGCTTTCATCCATCTTTTCTCTCTGTTCCCACCATGAATGGTTGCGACCTCTTTTTAGCATATTTCCTTCTGCCCAGTGGTAGACATGATTGTTTGTATCTCTTTCTTCTTCATTAGTCATGAGTTCCTTGGCCATGTCCTACTGCCCATTTTTATCATGCTTTCTGCTTAATAAAGTATTTTAACCTGGATTATTTTGGGGAGGCAGAGATGGCATTCTGTTCATCTTCATATAGAGTTTTCATATAGCTCTATAGTACATGGGATTACAGAGGGTTTATGCTTGCCCAACCCCTGTTTGTCTTAAAAAGGAGCTAGGACAAGCCCAACCCAACCCAAGACCCGTTTCCCTGTGTCCACCTAAACTAAGATATGAGTTGCTTGCCTTTTGAGCTTTCAGAAGGTTTCTGCTTTGGTATTAACCCTTCACTAAACATCCAAATCCAGTTGGAAACTGGCGGGAAAGGGATTGCCCTGGGCAACTTGAGAATTAAAAATAGAACCAAAATAGAAAAGGCACTCGGCCAGGTGCAACAGAATAAATATGATCTCCTAGCTGCTTTAAATAGAGACTTCTAGATGGGCCGGCCATGGCTTTGTGAACAGGCTGGCAGGTTTTCACCTCCACTTTGGGAAGGAAATAGCTATTGAGAACCAGGGGGCACGTGGCAGCCACGCTGTACTGCGGGGGAGTGGGGAGGGGAGGAGGCGGGGGGGTGTCTTCTGTGGTTGCACATGTACCCGCATGTACCCATGGGAGGGAAGGTGATGGTGTTTGCAGCACCTGAACTGATAACAGATCACAAAGTGACAAGAGGTCCTTTATGTTCTTCCACACAAGGGTGAAAAGGTGGAGGGGCTACAGGCGCAAGCCCTGTATCCGTGGAGAGCCAAGAAAGACAACCATTTAAATTTTAACAAAAACGATGTCATCACCGTACTGGAGCAGCAAGACATGTGGTGGTTTGGAGAAGTTCAAGGCCAGAAGGGTTGGTTCCCCAAGTCCTACGTGAAACTCATTTCAGGGCCCATAAGGAAATCGACAAGGTATGCTTGTGTTCATCTGCTTCCACTGGACAAATGCCGTGTTTGGCATGAAACTGTTGTTTGCACTAGTTAGGATTCACAGATAGGAGTTGCTGGATCATTTCGTCTTCTGGGTCTTCTCACTGCAGAAGTTAGGGCATGTGTCAACAGAAGAGAGCCTCTTGCAGATGATGGTCATTTGTTCCTCACCCAGAAGCCTCTGCATCTTGTTTTTCATTGACTTGTGCAAGAGGAAATTCTACCCTGAGACCTGGGACAGTCTCGCGGGTTTGCTGGAGATTCTGTTCCTCTTCATGCTTAGTATAGCTCAGTTGGTAAAGAATCTACCTACAATGCAGGAGACCCCAGTTTGGTTCCTGGGTCAGGAAGATCCGCTGGAGAAGGGATAGGCTACCCACTCCAGTATTCGTGGGCTTCCCTGTGGCTCAGCTGGTAAAGAATCCCCCTGCAATGTGGGAGACCTGGGTTTGATCCCTGGGTTGGGAACATCCCCTGGAAAAGGGAAAGGCCACCCACTCCAGTATTCTGGCCTAGAGAATTCCATGGACTGCCTAGTCCATGGGGTTGCAAAGAGTTGAACACAACTGAGTGACTTTCACTTTCACTTCACTTACTGTGCCAGATATCCACAAATATTTAGAAGCCCAAAGAATTGGGGGAAATTATTAGAAGAGTGAATTATCTTTTTTGTTAAGAACCTTATGGTATGAAACCTTACCCTGAAGGTTATTGTTTCATTGTTCTAACCAAATAGATGGTCAAAATGAATTAAGAGTTTTAAGAAGAGAATCTCTTCAAAAATACTGAATGAGCATGTCCGTTGTACTTTGAAATAGACCAGTGCTTTGGCTGTGTATCTAGCAAAGCAAAGTGCTGACAGACAAGGATGTGAGCTTAGAGTCGGGCCACCATGGGCCTTTGTGATGTGTTTTGACTTAGCAAAGTGCATCTATTTCAGCTGTAGATTATCAAGGTTTTAAATGTGAAGTGGGGACTTCCTTGATGGTCCATTGGCCAAGACTCCAGACTCCTGATGCAGGGGGCCCAGGTTCAATCCCTAGTCAGGAAACTAGATCCCACATGCTACAATCAAGACCTGGACAAATAACTACTTTTTTAAAAAATAATTATAAATGTTAAAGCAGTTTTAAAAAGAAAGTATCATTGTTATTTGTACTGTTTTCTTTGAGGATGAAAAGTAAAATTCAAATACTTTCCCCTCCCTCTTCCAGCATGGATTCTGGTCCCTCAGAAAGTCCTGCAAGTCTAAAGAGGGTAGCTTCCCCAGCAGCCAAGCCAGCCGTTTCGGGAGAAGGTGAGAACTTGAGTGAAATTAAGATCTTTAGACGGTGGAGGCGATTATGTAATACAAAGAGTGAACATTGAAAACGAGGTTGGATTTCATGTTTAAAGAATCTGCCTTAATTTACGTTCATTATATTAAACCTGAAGGTAAAATGAGGTTTAGCTCCTTATAAAGTCATAGTACTTTACAGGGACTTTCCAAAATACGATCAGATATATTGCTCATAAAAACCGAATCTTCTGATGATGTTCAATTAAAAGCCCTTTGACTCTTGAAAGAGGCCCATCAAAGTCACTAAAGATCAAGGTCTCTGAGCATCTCTGTAGCCTATTTGTGATGCTTGCTGTTTTTCTGACTTACAGATAAATATTTTGGTTTAAGGCCATAACTGGGCTGTTCAGTAAAGCTGTCACAGTAGCATCAGTGCCATTTGTACCCAAATGAAACAGAAGTGTCATTTCTGTTTTCCATGGAAATAACCACAACAGATTATTTAGGCCTAAAAATTTTATTTTGAGTGTTTCTTACAAAAGTAATTAATTGCTTTGTTTCCCCCATCTTTACTTCGTGACACCATCTTTTGGATTATATCGGGTTGGCCAAAAAGTTTGTTTGGGTTTTTATAAGAGCATATGGAAAAATCTGAATGAAATTTTTGGCCCATCCAACATATGCCAGTATATGGCATAAGTTTAACAATGAACAAAACCTACATAATTCAGGTTCTAGTGGTAAAAATCTCAGGTCTTTGCTACATCTGGTCTAGCCATTATCAGAGCACTAATTGAAGAGTGAGCATGACCCAAGTCAGACAGGCTTTCCGTGTCGGAAGTAGGAACAGTGTTTGTTGAGAACAGATGTCTAACCTGTTTTGTAGCAGTGTTTCATTGTTTCCTTGAATACTTGTAGAATCTTTAGTTTGTTTGCCATTATGAGACTTCTATTCTTTAGAAACTTTGCTTTATGAAAAATAGAATTATTAAAGCAAGGGTTAAGGTTTAATGATGTTTCAAATAGTGACAAAGTTACTTTTTCAAGAGGAATTTCAGAAGTAAAAAAATTTTTTTAGTTTATAGGTATAGCTATAAAAAACTTCATCATCACTAAATAAATCTGGTATTTTTATTGTATCCAGTTTTTGCCATTACCACCAAAACAATCATTAGTATAGTTCTCTTCATACATTTTTGTCATCCTAATGACTTTTTATAGCCACTGTTGGGAGAGCAAGGCAAAAGGTCTTTTATTTTTTTTTTTTTCAAAAGGTCTTTTAAACACAGCTCATGTAGTCAGTGTTGTGTCAAGCAATACTCCCTGCCCCCCCGCCCAGATTCAGTAGGTTACAGCCACTACGTCTCAGTGGTGTGCCAGAGTTTGCATCCTGGCTCTCACACCTAGTGACTGTATAATTTTAGTCATGCCTCAACTCTCTCATCTGTAAAAGGAACGTAATAATCGCCACTTGAGGTAGCAAATTATCATGGGAATCATGAGACAATAGTGTAAGCTTTTAGAATAAAAGTCACTAAATGCTGCTCGTATTTCCTTTTTGCTTCAGTTCCTAGATTATTGATGGAGCCACTTAGAGCAGTGAGCGTCCTCATCTGACAACAGTGTTGATGAATGCCGCTTTGTTTTGAAACATGTAGAGGCCTCCATGCTTGAGGCCTCGATAAGTAGGTCACAGATGGACCACCCACATCCTTAACTTGGGCAACAGCAGAGGGTTATATGTCTAATCTCATTTATTACATCCATTTTACAGTGATTTCAGTATTAGAAATATTAGGAAAGATTTCTGGCTTCTGGAAGGGTATGGGAGGACGATGGCATCTGATATTCTAGGAAAAGGCACTTAGATATATTAGGGATATGTTTATAAATACTGTATTAAATGTAATCAGATTGAAAGTAACCAGTGATTCAGGCAGCTAGTCATGTCCAACTGTTTGCGACCCCTTGGACTATACAGTCCGTGGAATTCTTCAGGCCAGAATCCGGGAGTGGGTAGTCTTTCCCTTCTTCAGGGCATCTTCCCAACCTAGGGATCTAACCCAGGTCTCCCGCATTGCAGGTGGATTCTTTACCAGCTGAGACACCAGAAACCAAATTAAATAGATGGTCAGTTTGGGTAGCTTTTAAAATATGGGCTTGGGAATGGCCAGTACCCTGTGTTACATGTCTGATGAGGAGGGTCTGAGTAGTGAGGAGCCCCCCATATCTGTCTTCCTGTCTCCCCACTTTCATTGGATCCTGAAGGTCCTCACAGATGCCCGTGTACATGCAGGGCTTGTAAAGCCACAGTCTTCCCAGTCTCCTTGGTATCTTCTACTGCAGTGTGAAGTTCAGCCAGAGTTCATGCTTATGAAGTTTCTTAAGGATTTCAAAAGTGACTTCAAAATTTGGATCCGTTCTTAAGAAAGTGACTTTTAAGTGCAGGAATCACTGGGAAAAGGACTGATGGCCAAGGATCCGATCTTAAATGGCCAGACATGAGCTAAGGAACAAGTAAAAGAACAAAATAAAAAGGGAAGGTTCGAAATACTGAGAAATCAGAAAAAGGAATATATTAATGAAAAAGCAGTGTCCTTATTCAAGCTGCCAAACTTTGATTTCCTTGTGCGGGAAATCCTTTTGCCAGTTTTAACGGTGGAGGTGTGTGTCACCGGTGCTGGAGGGCTAAAGACAGAGAGGCTTCTGTTCCCCCTAGCGTGTTTGGATGACCTTGTATGTTGGGGGTCTGCTGGCCTCAGCTGAGGCTGGAGTGGCCCCTTGGAGAGCTGCCCACATTAGCATAAGCATCAGGATAGTTTGTGTTTGCTAGTGTTTATTTTAGTTTCCATTAGTGCCTCCTGCAAAGGCTCTTACAATTAGCCAGTGGAGTGCTCCAGACTAAAT
Source organism: Bos grunniens (assembly GCF_055505025.1). Lineage (NCBI taxonomy): Eukaryota > Metazoa > Chordata > Mammalia > Artiodactyla > Bovidae > Bos > Bos grunniens. Next base: position 155,730,212 of record NC_141165.1, read on the forward strand.
CTCTGCCTATTAATTGACATTAAGCTCTGCATTTAAGGACTATCATAAGAAATTTAGAAACACACCATCTGTTATAAAACAAACACTTTGGGTAAACTTTGTTATTTTTTTAATTGCTTTTTTTAAAAAGCCTGGGATAAAATGGAGAAAAAGTAGAAACAGGAAATGTATGTTCATCTTTCTAGAAATCTTTTATTCTGTACCTAGTATAGTGTCTAGAATTTTGTGTCAAGTGATCTTTCTGAGATTATGACTTGGTTTCTAAGCCTTAGAAAAATCAGGGGTTTTAGAAGAAAAATTTCCTCTGGAATGCAAAGCCTTCACCTTCAAGACAGTAAAGAACTTTAATTCTGGACCTTTAAGACTAAATTACATGAATAATAACATGTAAGAAACGGTGATTTGTCTTTTCATCTTGTTCAGAAAGCCGTGATTATTTCCTGGGATTGGGTAGATACTATTTTTATCAGCAGCCCATTCTACCTGTTCCTGTTTGAATGACAAGTGATGTCCATTTTTAACTAAATAATATATATTTAAAATTATGTGTTCTAACAGCTTCTGCCATCTGTGTAGTATGGCACAAAAGGACTTAGGTTTTCACCGAGGCACTTTGAAAAGTGTCTTATTTAATTTACATAAAGGATATACCACATCGAAAAGTTTTCTAAAATGGTGACTTGGTACCTTCAAAAAGTGAATTACAGATATTTGATGAGCTTACCGAGAGCCTGCATGTCAGTGCCTCTAACACTGGCACAACCTAGGCACTCAATAAATGTTAATTCAAAGTAAACATTAAAAGAAAAGGTGTATATATGTATAACCAAATCACTTTGTTATACAGCGGGAATTAACATTGTAAATCAACTGCACTTTTTTTTTTTAATCCTGAAGAAAAAAAAAGTAAATATAAAAATGCCAAGTAAAAAGAAAACATGGCATTAAGTTGGAGATCAGTGTCTGTACTGTTATTGGTGGACATGCAGGTTTGTTGCTGTTGTTGTTTTCTGGGGCTGGGTCTTCACAGGAATTGTCTCCCTGGCTGCAATTACTGAAATTTATATGCAGGTTGGTCAATTTGGAGCCCAGGGGATTCTGCAACTCTGTGTTTTATCTGTGACTAGGCTTTCTCTTGACTGGACCTTATCCTAATGTCCTTGTTCATAAACTTGCTTTTGCAAAGTTGTCTGGGATTTCTGTAAACAATCAAGCTCTCTCCGTATCTCAATATTTCTCCCCACCAGAATTTATTGCCATGTACACTTACGAGAGTTCTGAGCAAGGCGATTTAACCTTTCAGCAAGGGGATGTGATTTTGGTTACCAAGAAAGATGGTGACTGGTGGACAGGAACAGTGGGCGACAAGTCCGGCGTCTTCCCTTCTAACTATGTGAGGCTTAAAGATTCGGAGGTAAACCCACATTAACTGTTTCCTCTCCCCTTCTGTGCAGTGACTCTCTTTTCAGGGAGGCGTGAGGTGCGCCGGTGGAACATCGTTGTTGGGTTTTGCTAAGGTCTGGAGCGTGGCTGCAAACCCAGTGTGGCGTGTCGCTGTGTGAGCTTGCCTAGTGACGCTGCAGGCTCAGCCTCGGCTTCCCCCAACAAAAGAACCCCCCCAGGCTCAGAGGAGGCTGCCCTGAATGAGGCTGGTCTGCGTCAGCTGGGATAACGTTCAGGATTCCTCCCTGTTCCTGAATGTAACTGACTTAGAATTTAGAGTAAATGTTCTTGATTAAGTCTCCATGGTCACTGATCTGGGCTACCCCAAGAAAGATACACAGCAGTATTTCCCCCATGTAAACAAATGTATTTTGGTGATACTAGCCCCAGAATATTGGGTAGTAGAGAGTTTTTAGAATTTATTTATCTTTCATGAAACACAACATGGTTATACTTGAATACACAGCCAAAATATAAACCACCATAGTGAACTGAAAGCAATAAAATATGGTATCTCATTTGCATTGCATAACAGGTGGTTAACATCCTTAGTCATAAATGAGTTCTTAGAAATCTGTAACAAACACATTGATATATTCAGGGGAAGGGAAGACAGAAGAAAATGAAAAAATACAAGTGATTATGAGGATTAAGCATATGTGAAGATGACTGAGCTGAACAGTACCAGAAGAAAAGCAACTATTTTGTAATATCATATTACCAAAGGTTAAAAATGTATTAATAACATTTGTAGAGTTTTAGGAAATATACCCACATAAATACAAGACTGATGAAGTCCTGTCTATATGAAAAGTGAAAGTGAAAGTCACTCAGTCGTGTCAGCTCTTTGCGACCTCCTGGACTATACAGTCCATGGAATTCTCCAGGCCAGAATACTGGGTAGCCTTTCCATTCTCCAGGGGATCTTCTGGACCCAGGAAGAGAAATGGGATCTTCTGCACTGCAGGCAGATTCTTTACCAACTGAGCTATCAGGGAAGCCACCTGTCTATATAATAGGGGGAAATCTATTACAGGTTGGACTCAGAACTATAAATTTTGGATATCCTTGTTCCTATCAGCTCCAATTCGTTGGAATTATTTCAAAAAGTTAGTTGGATAAATTTACAATTTGTATATAAATCATGTTTACTGCTAGAATTTATATTTTTACCTACACAATAGCAAGACACAAGATTTCACTAAGGCCTTTGGCCAGGCCTTGGTATCTCCTGATCAGAGATTGAGCAGAGACTCAGTTTATTTTCAATGCTTACAAATTGAAAGTGGCTCCCAACTGTTGTTAATGGGGCCCTAAAAATTCAGTTGCATAAAATGTCGTCCTGAGATGATACAGAATTAATGAAATAGTGGCACGGGCCTCCTGGCGTATGGGAGCCCATCTCCTAGTGGCCAATTTCAAGTTAGGGGGAATTTCAGGTCATAAAGGTAGCCATTTACCAGACCCATAGCCACTTGGGGTGCAAGGCTGGGCCTGGTGATAAACTGTGATTCCCCCTTCTGTCTGCCTTCTCTGCTTCCCTACAGTTCCCTGGAGTGGTTGTATTTGCTTGAGATTTTTATTTGTTTTTGTTTTGGCTTTTTTTTTTTCTTTTTTTAGGGAGTATTATTATTGTTTGGGGGGTTTTTTGTTTTCCCTTCCTTTGGTCTTGAGAGCAGCTTGCTGAAATTCCCCTGGAGGGGTTTGCATAAGTCCGCTTCCCCTTGGAGAATTTGGCTAAAGCTGGAATGAAAATACTTCTTGTCTGTAAGACAGTCATTGTATTATCCTTTGAAGACCAGGAGAGGGAAAATTCAACTCTTATCCAGACCAGTTAGTTAGATCCAGTAAGAACCATGGAGATGATATTTTAGGAGAGCAGAGGGAAAACATTACAAACTAAACTCAATTTCTGCTCCCATGCACAGAAACTCTTAAAGTGGCTTTACCTTTGAGATCAATTAAACACCAAAGCCATTACTTGTATTATCCTTTAATAAACTTGAGTTTTCTACCCAAACCATCCCAAGTCAGTAAGTTTAGAAAAAATGCACTGTGACATTTTCTAAAGGTAAGTTGAATTGTAAAGTGCTTTTTTAACTGGCGTCTTAAATTATCAGCCACCGAAGAACTGGCAGTGCTAATGATTTTTGGGCAAACATCTAGCTACATTATTTCATAATAATGAAAAAATCTAAAAAAATCTTTCATCCTACTTGGACATAGAATTCAGTGCATAAGGCAATATCATGCCAAACTTAAAAACCAGCCCGAGCCTCAGATACCAGAATTGACCCATGGATGCAGAGGGGGGTTTTTCCTAAGCCTGCTTCCCTTCTCTGCACGAGCAGGGCTGGGGCATGTCGCCTGGATCAGCTTTTCTACTGCATTCTTGAGAAGTGCCAGAGCCAAACATGGCCATCTGAGTCTGTCTCAGCTTAAGTGCTGGCTGTGGTGTTTAAAAGGGAGCACATTAAAATGGCTGGAACTCCATCACTGGGTTGCCAATCGCTTTGTTCTTTTTATAGAACAGAGAAAGCCTATTATAAGCCTGCAATGGGAAATTAACTGGCCGTTTGGAATTTTGTAGCATTAGTATGCCTTCATGTTGATACGTAGCCTATGAAAATTCCGAGGGAGATGGGTATTTTATATATATATCTTTGTTAATACAGAAAGCATAATCAGAGTAAACATTTTAATTTGAACTTTCCCTGTTAGATGGTTATTGAATTTCAGTATAAATAAAGGGACAACGAGAAGTTGTGTTCCTGGTAGATAAATTACATATTTTTATTTTACAGTTACTCTCATTTAGTTAATTAAGCCGTTCGCTTTGTTCTATTTTAATTGGAATACTTAATTTACTGGAAGATAGTGACACACAAGTGAAAATTAATTCGGAATAAAGCACTTTGTAACAACAGATTACGGCCTGGCCCTTGTCCCAGCCAAGTCTCTGCCGGCTTGGCTTGCTCAGCTAGTTTAAAATTCCATGAGTATTCATGAAGGAATTCAACCCGAGAGCACTTTTGGAACACTTAGAAGTTGGGGAAAAAATTGTCTGCTTCTATGCACTGTGTGTCCAGCATTAAGAGAGAAATTTTAGTGTTTAAACAGTGTAAAGTTTGGGTAGAAAGGACTCACAGGAGAGAGTGACCACCTCTTGGGATAATAGAATGGGGGGCAGGGGTGTTTGAATCGCCACTATCCTGTTTTCCTTCTTTAAAAAAAAAAAAAGAAAGCCCTAAAGCAGATGTACTAAAATGGTAACATGTTCACGTACTAAGTCGGGGTATCGAGCTCATGGATGTCTGCTGTAACCTCTGTACTTTTTGTCTGTGAAATGTTTGCTAATTAACCACTTGGACATCAAACATGAGCTTAGTGTTTAGGATGTAGACCGGCAGTCTCCTGGTGGGGCAGCCCCCGTTTGATTTGACACGGGGACAGGCCACACTCGAGTTACACACAGTCAGTGCCCGCGCCCTGGGGGATCTGTACAGTGCCACTGCTTATTCTCCCCTCAAGAAGAGAGTAAAGGCTGTGTGCTTTACAGTACTTACTTTGCCCCATGTTTTCCTTGATACACATTGTAATGCCAGGAGATAAAATGCTGCTGTGTTTCTCCAGAATGAAAAAAAGGAATTTAGGGGCTCACGCGGGTTCGTGACATCATTCATCGTTTTTTAAGTTGCTTGACCAAAACTCTTCAGTATGCAAATGAGACCTTCTGCTCTGTTTCAAGGGCTCTGGAACTGCTGGGAAAACAGGGAGTTTAGGAAAAAAACCTGGTAAGTGACAAACCCTGATGATTATTTTTTCAATGTTTTTAATGTAATTGATAGTTGCTCCCAATCTTTTATTAGGGCTAGAAACCTTTTTGGAAAAAAAAAAGAAAGAAAAGTAAAGACTAAAGAATCTGTCCTAAGAGTGGTTGGAATAGATCCTTTCCTTGGAATCCATTAATAATGTGTATCCATGATTATGAAATAATGGCTGTTGCTTCACACATGGGGTATTAGGGACATTAATCAGACAGAATGTTCTCTTGGGATGTGAAGAAATAATTCAGGCAAGATGGTGAGACGTCACGCTTGGAACTGTAGGATTTGGGGTCAGCTGCTACTTAATCCTTCTCTCATTGGGTTCAGTACTTTTTCCTTTCCTGAAGCATATTCAGTCCCAGGATGTAAATAGTGGAGGAGATTAGAGGAGCCGCACGTATTATCAGACAGTGGGGCCTATGAATTAGAAGCTTTTGAGTAGTTTTCCTCAGGTACACAGTGAAGGCACAAAATTATAGTCATCCCCCTGAACTCAAAAGTGTTTCACTTTATTTAAACAAAAATCACATGTTCTATTAATAGAAACATGAACAAGAGAAGAAAGAAGCAGCTGGGAAATCATACGGTTGGTATGACCTGTCTTCCTCACCTAGGTCATTTGAGCCCTTTTGCTATTACAGCCTTGAGAAATTACAGGTTGAGAGTCACCACAGCACTGAGAGAGGGACTTGTGTATCTGTGCCTGGCGCTCAGCCTCCAGACAGGCTCACCTGACAAGGAAAAGTGGGTTTTTCGGTAGTTGTAGGATTTCAGACTGACTCAAGATATCAGACCACCCCAGTCAAATCTCTGTTTTAACCCTGAGTATGCTATGGGGTTGGCCAAAAAGTTTGTTTGGGTTTTTCCATCGCATCTTACAGGCTAACCTGGATGAACTTTTTGGCCAACCCTATACATTTTGAATGGTCATTCCAAAGGGTCCAGAGGGGCTTAACATCCCACTGAAATCAGCAAGCTGCTCAAAAAAAAAAAAAGGAAAAGAGTATTGAGGCAGGTCACCAGCTACACAGGCCAGGTCCTTTGAGCAATGGGAACACCAGGGGCCAAATAGGGTAATAATTTGGATGTTTTCTGAATTGAGAACTCTTTGGAGTCTAGAGCTAATCCTTGGTGGGCTGGGGGAGAGTTCTCGTCCCCAGCGCAGATTTCCCATCTTGGGCTCTCAGGGGAGCCCAGACATGAGTGAGCTGGGCTCTCTCTTGCTTCCTTGAGTTCTGGGATGCGTCTGACAGGGCCAGCCTGCACCGGGACGTCCCAGTGCTCCTAGCGTGGTGGCCGCTGATTACAGCACAGGGTCGGGTGGGCAGAGGGCCCGGGTTATGTTCCTTAATGCAGGAAATGCTGTCAGAGACGGGCCTTCTACTTCTCTCCTTCTGTCTGTCTTTACTTCATTCCTTGTGTCTTCATCTCTTTCTTCTGAGAACAGTTACGATGGGGAGAGAGTGTAGAGGAATAGAACAGTCTGTTCCGTCTTGCATCTAGAAATCCACAAGTTAGTCCCTGCGGATGCGCCAGAATTCAGTCAGAGAAGGGTTTTGTCCTTTCGTAGTCGACCTCCTGTGCCAGGAGAAGTGTACTTTTTCAGAGCCTGGTCTGTGGTACTGCTGGACTTTTTCCCATGAAACTGTTCAGTCAGGAAAAGTACAGAACTGTTTTCATTTTTTCTGTGCGGAATTGCTGTTTTGCTTAAAATCCCCCTTTTGACTCTAGGATCCTCCTTTAACTTGCAATAAAAAGAAGTAAACTTCCGTTGACGTGATCCCTAGCTGGTATTCAGGGATCGCCCTTAAAGTGTCAGCCACAGAGGGAATGGTCTTGTGGACGGAAGAGAGAGGCTGAGGAAAGTCATGGTGTAGAAGTCAAGCCAGTGCCTGCCCCCGGTGGCTTCTCAAGAACACAGTTTGTCTTTCTGCTGTTCTGGCGGGTGGAATGGCTTCACTTGACTTCCTTGATTCACTCAACCATCCTTCTGTGGACCGTGTGATAATAATAAGCCCTGTGTGGGGGCCGGAAGGCGGGTGGGGCTAAATGAGGCTCAGCTGTTGGCATCCTGAGGGGCAGGGTGGGTGGGGAATTTGTGGGGGCAAGCTGGTGGGTTCCAAGAGATGAGGGGACCCTCGGGCACACCAGGCAGAACCAGAAGGCGAGTCCAGTCCTGGAGCACTGCATTTGCCTTGCGGGGAATGGGAGCCCACAGGGCCTTCTTCGTTGAGTAGAAGACCGGCCCTGTGTGCTGGCTTTGAGGACGTTTACCTGAGAACCTGGGAGGTGGCTGTGTCTTGGCTGTCCTTCTCCTGACTCTTAACGACACACTCTACCATGTTTGGTCTTGTTTTCCAGAAATCGCGCAGGTCATTGCCTCCTACACAGCTACGGGTCCTGAACAGCTTACCCTGGCCCCCGGTCAGCTGATCCTGATCCGGAAAAAGAACCCAGGTGGATGGTGGGAAGGAGAGCTACAGGTTAGTGTCTTTTCCATTGGTTTAAAATCCCCTGCCTGGATTTCAGCATGCAAGATTTTGAAGGGATGCTATTTCATGGCAAAGCGCAGATACCCCCACACTGTCTGAATCCTACATTTGTGTAACAAGAGATGCCATGTTCTCTAAACCCAGTTTGTTCCTAAGCCTTGGGCAGCCAGGAACAGAAATGTGAGAGCTGAGGATTCTTTTGAAGATGTATGTGTATCTGCTGGATTCTTAAGTTGAGACAGTGAGTGGTGGGAAGGAGAGAGCTCGTGATGGAGAGTTTCATCCTTACTGTCACAGCAATACAGGAGCAGAGCTTCCCCTCCGCGGTGCTGTGAGGTGTGACGCCACAGTGGCCTGTGTAGTCACAGCCACATCTGTGTGGCACGACAGTTTTAGTTCTTCTGTGTGTGTGTGTGTCTGTGTGTCCATCCTCAGTTCATCAGTCTGTCAAGGTAAACCTTGATCAGGAAGGCAAAGATCTACATTTTGGTGAAATAAATAAATACAGCACTTTCTGTGCATATGGGGCAGATTAAAATTAGAAACTAAAGTGCCAGAGAGTGAAGAGTGGGCTGGTAGACTAAAAGAAAGGTATCTTGGCTGGAATAGAAGGTACGGCCTGGAGTAGCCAAAGGCAGAACTTCCCCTGGGATCTCACTGGTGGGCAGCCATTAAAAAACCCATCCAGCAGGGCGGACAAGATAGTTTATTGGTTTAGTATTTCATTGAGGGGAATCCACTCCCCTCATCCTTTAAAAAATTTTTTTTGTTTTTTAAATTTACTGATTTTTTTTGGCTGTGCCACATAATTTGTGGGATCTTAGTTCCCCAAGCAGGGACTGAACCAGGGCCGTGGCAGTGAAAGCACTGTGTCCTAACCACTGGACTGCCAGGACTTCCCTCCCTCCCCTATTTAATGTCTCTTCCTTTGCTGGGTGGGGGAGGCCTTCCACAGACTTGTGGTGTCGTTTCCTGGAGAAAGCTGTCGCCTAGTGGCCTTCCTGTGCGTAGATGACTCCCCTGTTCTGAAGACTTACGGGGGTCCCCGTGGCCCTCCTCCTCAGCCTGCTCACAGGTGTGCCCTGTTGCCCTTCCATGCGTCTTGCCCATCTGGCTCTCAAAGTGACGTCTCTGCTCCAGCCGCGGTTGGTGATCTACTCTCCTGAAGACAAGCAGCAGCCTCAGACCCCAATTTCTTCCTGCCTTTGCCCAGAGCATCTCCCCACATGGTCCTTTCCGCCTCCTTCCTCAAGAGCTGGCCAGAACCCACTTCTTCCAGAAGCTTTCTGTGACCGTCCTACCCGAGGCGACATCTTCCCGTGAACCCTGGTGGCCCCTATGCCCGAGCTTCTCTTGACATTTAGTATTGATGCCAATACTATTACTTAGCTTCCCATGCATGTTTCTTCTTCATGTAGGTTATCAACTCTTTGAGGGCAGAAACCGTATTTTTTCATCCTCTCACTCCTAGTACCTTACGCGAAAGAGTCTTGAGAGGGTCCTTGCAACCCTCAGTTGTCTGCCCAGGAGGGCTTCTGGTGCTCTCACCAGACTTTGTCTTCTGCGACTACACGGATGAAGAAATTGGGAACGTCATCTGGTGGTCCAATGGTTGACTCCGCACCTCCCCTGTAGGTGACACGGGTTCAATCCCTGGTCAAGGAATTAAGATCCTGCACGCTAAGAGGCATGGCCAAAAAATAACAGAAGTTATTTTTTAAAGAAAAATAGAAGTTGCCAGTGAGTTCTGTGTTCTGCCCTTGGGAAACTGCACAGATGCGGGAAATGGTGGTGTCTCTGTGAGCCCCACGGCAGTGTTTACCAGATAGATGAATGTGGGGGACCTTTTAAAGAAGTGGCTTCAACCATGGGTGGGTTCAGCGTGAAGATAAAAGCTTTAGTCCTTGAGCCAAGAGCATGAAGTCTATCAGACCACAAAGAAAGTAAAATCTGATCTACTTTCTAAAAGTAACCTAGAAGTATCCTTCACGACAGATTGCATCAGATAAGAGGGTAAGGGTGAGGTATGGAAAGCTTCCTTTTCTCTGAATTTTATTTTCTTATTTTGAGAGTAGGTTAGAGGGGAGGCGTGCGTGTGTGCCCTGTAAATTGTTTTGAACTCTCTGCTCATGGTGGTGTGCAGAAGGGTAGTTCTGACACTTATCATCCCTAATTAGAGTCTTTGTCTCTTAGAATTATGTCAGGATGACAAGTCTTGGTTCACCAGCTTTATTATAAGTTCCTTCAAGTCACATACTATCCATTTCCAGCAACTCCCAGCATGTAAGCTCTCAATGAATGGATTTTGTGTTGAATTAGATTAAAGTGAAGGAGAAAGGACTGGCAGTGGGAAACATGACTCATCTGTCACACAGGCTTGATGGCTTTCGAAGGCAAGGTCAAGCTTAGCCCCCTTGTATCCTGCATATATCGCATGTCCATCATCTGGTATATGTACAGTTAATATCCGTAAGATCATAGATGCGAGTGTGAATCTTGGCTTGCCATTGACTAGCCTGTAACATTGAGGTTATCGCTTAACTTTTCTGAGCCTTACTCTTTTTGTCTGAGAACTGGGAATAGTGAAAGTGGGACATGGGAAATGGAAATTGTAGTAGTAGTATTCTTCTGGAATTGTTGTGTAGGTACATGTATGATAGATGTTTAACACAGGCCTAGCTCATAAGAAGCTCCCAGTACATGTTACTGCCATTATTATTATTATTATTCCTAAAATCCATATATAACGTTGACATAAACCATAATCTCTGCCCTACCTGAAATTGACATCTGAGAGGTGTTCAGCAAGCAGGGTTTTCTGTCCTGTAAGTGCTGCATTGTCCTCTGACTGTGACCCACACCATCGAGCTCGTAGGAAAATACTCCGGGCTTTGCCGACCAACGGCTGCCACAATTTGAATTTCAGCTGTGGTGTTTTCGTTTTGTAATGTAGCAATCCATAGAGTCTATTGATGTTATTCTGTTTTAGTTATGCTTAAGCTTGGCATACGGAGAAGGCGATGGCACCCCACTCCAGTACTCTTGCCTGGAAACTCCCATGGACAGAGGAGCCTGGTAGGCTGCAGTCCATGGGGTCTCTAAGAGTCGGACACGACTGAGTGACTTCACTTTCCCTTTTCACTTTCATGCATTGGAGAAGGAAATGGCAACCCACTCTAGTGTTCTTGCCTGGAGAATCCCAGGGACGGGGGAGCCTGGTGGGCTGCCGTCTACAGGGTCGCACAGAGTCGGACACGACTGAAGCGACTTAGCAGCAGCAGCAGCAAGCTTGGCATAAGCACACCATGTTCAGAAGCAAACTACACCATGAAAGAGGATGAAGCTTTGAAACGTTTTAATGTAATTTTTTTTATTATTAGGCACGTGGGAAAAAGCGCCAGATAGGCTGGTTTCCTGCTAATTACGTCAAACTTTTAAGCCCTGGGACAAGCAAAATCACTCCAACAGACCCACCGAAGCCAACAGCTTTCCCAACAGGTGAGTGGTTTACACTCTGCTCAGAAAATGGTCTGTGCTTCCTGGTAGGCCTCCTACTCAGTTCTCTTGTGGAGTGGCGAAAGTTGTCTTTCACATCGGCTGTAACCGCCTCTTGTACTTGGAGGGGCTGATACCCCATGAATGTGATATGGAATATGTTTTTCAAAAGGACCAAATATCTAAGCAGCTTTGCTGTGCTGGGTACAACAGACTCCTTGTTGGAACTGGCTTCCTAAAGGGGCCCTGAATGCTGTGCTATTGAAGCCAGATTTTTCTCTTGATTTCCTTCCAACTATTTAAATTGGGATTTGGGCTGGGGCGGCGGTGGGGGGTTGGGGGGAGACAAAAAGGGCCTCCTAAAAATAAATGGCCGGGGTCTAAATAGGTCAGGAGATTGAGCCGAGAGGCCACAGGGGTCTGTTGGTTGTCATGTGCTGCTCAGTAAAGACAGAAATAGCTCCCCTGTGACATTTCCTGTGAACAGAGGGGCTTCGCTTAATGGGCAGGATGTTATACACGCTCTCCTAAAGGGACCAAGAGGGAACAGAGGGCCCTGCAGCTGAGATGGTTGGCTATCTTCTGATTGAAGAGACCAAATTAGATGCTTCGGTAATGTGTGAGAGGGTGAGATAAGGGCAGCCAACTTCTGCTTGGGTCTTTAAGCCATTAATGGAATCTTGGGTGGTATTTGTGGAAACACAGGCTTTTCCTTCCAGAACCTTGTGGCTAAATGTCTGTGCTGTACATCCCCAGTGAAATCAGATCAAAACTTGGCAGCCTTTGCAAGAAATGAAAGGATTGGTCAACTTTGTGACTGATTGCTGACCCCAGCTGGGCCCCTGTGCTTGAGCCGTGGCCTCTCTTGTAGGCAGAGGGGTGTGGTGCCCACTGGGTCTCCTCTCCCTTGGGGAGGCCTAGTGGCATGCCCTTCATCAGGTTGGTTAAAACCCACAGAAATTGTTTGCCAAGGGGATGGGATTAGCTGGAACATCGTTAAAGCCTGAGCCTGTATACAGGTTGGTCAGGAAAGATGAACAGGGGTAACACCTAACTAGGCAGACTTCTCTGAAGTGTAAAAATGTCAGGGAATAAAAGCAGTGTAACCTCCTGTAGGTTTGAGGGAAAATGAGAAAAGGAGAATTGTCCTTGAATGTGGAAATTGCTTCTTGGAGACAAGATTCTGAGACACAAAAGCACAGCAGAATAAGGCACTGGTTTTCCTTTTCACTGAGAGCTTCCCAGGTGGTGCTGGTGGTAAAGAGTCTGCCTGCCAACACAGGAGACGCAAGAGACAGGAGACGTGGGTTTGATCCCTGGGTCGGGAAGATGCCCTGGAGAAGGAAATGGCAACCCACTCCAGCGTTCTGGCCTGTAAAATCCCACAGACAGAGGAGTCTGGCAGGGCACAGTCCATGGGGTCGCAAAGAGTCGGACACAGCTGAGCACAAGAGTTGAACTTCTTGGAGGTCAGCTGGTAATCACCTTCCACCTTAAAAAAACAAACAGACAACAAAAAACAATCCAACAAAAAATCAGAAAAGGAAAAAAAGAGCTGGGTTCAAGTCCCCATGATCCACAGCAGTGTGTGCAGATGGGCTAACATTCCGAGTCAGCATCCTGAAGGAACATCACCACCCTCAAACAGAAATGATTCCCTGGTAGCTCTCCCCTACCCCTGCCCGTTTTCTGCGGACAGCGGAACACATGCAAGAGGAAGACGGGATGGGAACTAAAGGTGAGGCCTGCCATTCTGCTGTTGTCTTGGTCTCCAGCCCTCCAGCTTCCTCCACTGCTCACACTTAGACAGAGCCCTCCGAGCCCTCCAGGTAGCTCTACCCTCTTCGGGCAAGGACACGGTCGGGACACGGGAGGCCCGGAGAGCCTCAGGCAGCCCGCGCCCCCTCCCGCTCACCGGGCCTGTCTCCCGCAGTGTGCCAGGTGATCGGGATGTACGACTACACCGCGCAGAACGACGACGAGCTGGCCTTCAGCAAGGGCCAGGTCATCAATGTCCTCAACAAGGAGGACCCCGACTGGTGGAAGGGTGAAGTCCACGGGCAGGTGGGGCTCTTCCCGTCCAACTACGTGAAGTTGACCACGGACACGGACCCCAGCCAGCAATGTAAGTGCCCCGGCCGCCCGGTTGCCTCTCCTCTCTGGCGTCTCACGGTGAAACATGCAGCATTGCTCTGATTCTGCTGAGCTTTGTTTGCAGAACTTAGCTAGACCATTGCTGCATTCGCAACAGTCTCTTTGAAGACCTTCCTCATAATGCAAGACTTTTATCTCGTGGGGTTTTCGTTTTGTTGGTTTTTTTGTTTTTGGTTTTAAAAATCATTCCTTCTGTAGCATGTCCCCTCCCCCCTCCCCCGTCCCCCTTTTTCTTTTTTTTTTTTTCCTTTTTAATCATTTTGGCACCATGCTGTTTTACATGCCTGACTCATTTTCCTAGCTTGAATTTTGCTCATTGTTTTGTTTTGCTTATGTGTTGTTTTCCTCCTTTTTCTAGGAATCATATGTTGTCCACCCCCCCCTCAGGCTTGAAAGTCCTCAAAGAGACCCACTATCCCATATCACTGCCCCGAGGGATGATGGGAGATGCAGCCTTGATCATGTGACTTCCAGCATGATCACCTACTGCCTTCTGAGTAGAAGAACTCACTGCAGAGCAGTTTACCTCATTTTACCTTAGTTGCATGTGATGACAATGTTGAGTTATTACTTGCAGAGATAGAAGCAAAAAATTACAAAAATACACAGGGTAGTGGGTCCTTTTGTGGCTTTCCTAGTGACTCAAATTGACTTCCCCCCACCTTTGCACAGGTGCTTTCAATAGTTTTCAAATTATTTTTCAATAAATCTTTTAGCCTTTTAATAAAAAAAAAAAAATGAATGACTTCTTTGCTATTTTGGTTTTGCAAAAAGACCCACTATCAAGGAATGCTGCATGTGCTATTAAAAAAATGTTTCCAAATGTCCATAAATCTGAGACTTGATGTATTTTTTGTTTTTCATTCTGTCCAGTGTTATCAACTAAATTGTGTAGTTTGGGTTTGTTGCCCCCTACTGTAGAAGTACAGAGGAGTTCAGTATATCTGTTTTAAAGACGTGTAGAATGAGGCCAATTAAACAGAAGGTGTTTTGTGCTTGTTTGTGTGTATCAGATGTACCTTGCTGAGCATGTAATAATACATCCTGTACATATGAAATTAGTTCTTTCCATGGCAAAAGCTATTACCTTGTATGATGCTCTAATCACATTGCATTAATTTTATTTTGCACAGTGACCTTGTAGCCCCATGAGAAAGTATGTGTGTTTTTGTTCGGTCTCAGATTTATCTGGTTGAGTTGGTGTTTTCTGTTTGGGGTTTTTAATTTTGCATATTTTCATACCATAAATCCGTAGACGATACCTTTGAGGTTGTCACGGTCAACAGTATCTACAATCTCGCCTTAGTCTCTGTTACACCAAGTTTTATTCCAGTGACTTCATGGAATGACGATTTCAAACAAGTAATTTTCTTGACAAGAAAGAATGTATAGGAGTCTCCCTGCAATTAATTTCCAATGTTTACATTTTTTAACTAGACTGTGGAATTTCTACAGGTTAATATGAAATGGAGCTCATGGTCCGTTGATGTGTTGGATGTTGTAGCTGAAGCCATGTGTGTCTTTTAAACACTAGTTGGAAGCTCTCAATAAAAACGCCGTTGCTGACAGCACAGAAAACGGGGCGGGGGGCAGGGAGCCTCAAGCACAACCTAGCGGTTCTACTAATGACTTTTTAACAGTAGTGATCTTCTGTTTTACGTCTGTCCCCTTGGGGACTCTGTGCTGGCATTGTGTAGCGGTCCTTCTCCACTCACACGGTGCCGAGAACGAGGACACCGCCTCGTTCGCTGGCGCGTCAGTATTTTCATGGATATGAATGTAAAATATATAAATATATAAACCTGCGGCTTTAACAACTGTAATACAACCTTTTGAATTAGTTATGTGTATAGATAATTAAATTCTTCATATAAAAGTTAGACGGAAATGTCTCTGTGTTCTTGATGTTGGAAGGTGGCAGTGGTGATGGGGAACCAGCCAGACTAGACCTAAGCAGGTGGCCTGCTGCCCACGTGTCCATTATGATACAGATGCCATGGGGACCCTCGCTCTTACCCTGCTACCTGCCCCTCCCTGATCAACATGCAGACAGGTACCCTTCCTAATACTGATTTTGAAGAATAGAACTCCCGGGACTTTCCTGGTGGTCCAGTGGTTAAGACATCACACTGCCACTGCAAGGGGCAGGGGTTCGATCCCTGGTCAGGGAACTAAGGTCCTGCACGCTGCATGGTGCAGCCAAAAATAGGGAAAAAAAGACGGCAGTTCAGCTTTGAGCTTAACTCTCTCATCGGGCTTTCATATGTGCTATTGATACATTGACAGGTGAGCGATGTGACTCAGAGAACCACACATTTGCCCAAAAGGTGTATCACAAAAGGGTCTGTTGAGCTGACAGATGTAAGTACATCCTGAAACTTTCACATCTTCCATGCCATTGTTTGCCATCTGTATCTGCCTTGCAAACTCCAGTTGAATTTGCAGAAACAGACGGGTGTACACCCTGATGAAACTGTTGGCTACGACAGACCACGGCTTGAATCCGTTCAGGAACCTCGCTTATTGGTCCTCCCCTGCCATTCAGTGGAAAAGTGAGTTCCTTCATCAGTTCAGCAAATAGTTGCGGGGAGAGACTTACCAGGTGTGGACGCTGCTCTGGGTTCTGGGGCAGAGAGTGCCGCTCCATCAGTGAAGACTGGGTCCCTGTCCTCATGGAGTTCACTTTCTAATGGGAGGAACAAGCAGAAAACCAAACTGCTGCATACATGTATGTACATAAATATATGAGGGGTGTGTGTGTGTGTGTGAGAGAAGCTGATGCATTATGTGCCAGGACAGCTAACGGGTGCCAGGTGACCCTGAGGAGGACATCCAAAGCCAACGTTCGGGAAGGGCAGCTGCAGAGAGAGATCAGGGAACCCTTCCAGAAAGAAGGGAGACCTAAGGATGAGAAGGAGCCAGATGAAGCTGGGAAGAGAAGGGGCTGTTTGAGGCAGAAGTGTCATACAGGGGCCCCAAGGTGCAGGGAGAGATCCCCATCACTGCCCCCCACCCCACCCTCTTGGTCAGCAAAGCCCTGTCTCTTGTCCAGGACCACCTGCTCCCACCCCCTACCCCGCCCCCTTCACCCGAATAAGTCAGTGTTTCCAGCTTTGAGTTTTGGCTAGCAGAGATGCAATTGTCAAGGTGGGTAATCCACGATAATACTCTCCACAACTCTCTCTCTCCATCCCCCTGTCTGTAGATCAACCCTCTTAGGCTGTGTTGACACAGGTTTGTCTCCAGGAATCTTGCTCTTTCCCCCTCACAGATCATGCAGTTTGCATTTGATCATAGTGTCCTTCTGACCCTGGGCTTCTCAACCAGAGGGAAGGAAGATGACAGCCTCTGGTGGGTAGAGGCGGGGTTGCTGCTGAAGATCCTCAATGCACAGGATGACCCCCACAGCGGACGTGGTCCCGTGTCACCAGTACCAGGGCTGAGACAGCCTGGTCTCTCATCCCTCTGGCTGCTGTGGGCAGTATTCCCCTGGTTGCTCTGGGTGAATATTTTTACGACTGAACTCTAGGTACAGTTTTGCCCCAGAGGCACATGGACACATGAGAGGGCCTTCGTTTTGCCATTCTGACTTGCTTTTCTGTGTCTGGCTGTCTCTGCTGTGCAGAGCAGAACCCACAGGGCTGAAGGTGGCCACGTGGCCCACGCTCCAGGCCCACGCTGCCTCTGCTTAAAACGATGTCTGGGAGAAGCCAGTCTAAAGGAAGGATTCATTCCCTTGTAAGGTTACAGAGCTGTATGTCATTGCATGTCCACTCTGTTCTGGGAGAAAAAAGGGCAGGCCCAGATCCCCTACCAAGTGGTAACTGGTCCTCTGCGGTTCCTCTCAAACTGAGCAGGATTACTATGGCAACAGCACATCATCGGTAGGGTAAAACTAACCTCTCTTACAGCGGTCTAGACCCAGCTCACGTTCCCTGTTAGCGGGTGAACAGACAAATGCTTGGTGAGTTCTTTTCTGCTTGAGAGGATGAGACAGTTAAACAGCCTCATCAACTCAATGGACATGAGTCTGAGCAAACTCCAGGAGATCATGAAAGACAGGGAAGCCTGGCATGCTTTAGTCCATGGGGTCACAGAGTCGGACATGACTTAATGACTGAACAACAACCACAACCACCTTCTCGGGTGCCACCAGAAGAAAAACCTGCTAACCCTTGTTTAGGAAGCCCATCGAAGCGGTTTACCCATATGAAACATTTGCCAGTATTCTTCTTACCTATAAAACAGCGATTGCATGTGACTCAACCTAGTACACTCATACAACCAGGCATGCTGTAGGGCAGGTGCTCAAGAAAGCCTGTTGAATGGGTGGGTCCAGGGATTAGTGAAACAGGAAAGCGCTGAGTTCAGGTTCTCATACAATCCATCCCCGCTGGAGAGGAGACCATGCTGTGTCTGCCTTCCCTTTTAGGCGTGAGCTTCCCCAGAGCAAGTCTCCTTGGCAGGTGCTGTTCCTGAAGCCGCTCCATCAGTGGTCAGTGAAGGAGGCTGAGGACCAGGGATGCTGGGGCATTGCCTGGTCTCCGTGCCAGCCCCAGTCTCAGCTGGGGAACGGGCCTGACACTCAGTCAGTCCTGCTTCCTGGAGGAGTGAACATCACTTCTGAAGGACAGTGAATATTCATTTTCCCTTCTAGCAAAGTGATAAGTTAATCCTATTCATTCTTTTTCATTCCCAAAATACCCAAGAGAATTTTTTATGGAAACTGCATGGAATGCCAGCGGTTCCAGAACTGTCCAGAAAAATAGCCCTTTCTTAGAAATGTCTGATGTTTTGGATCTGGTAGGCTAGAGAAACATAATAAAGTCAAGGATCACAACAGCTCCATGTGAATATCTCATTGCAGCCAGGCCTCTGTTGGGGCTTTCTTTAAGAAAACGCCACACATAAAAAGCGGATTTCCAGAATATTTTCCTGGGTGTGTGGCAATTCCATTTCAGAAGTTTCCGTTGCCTCTTAAGAAGGTTCTGTTCTTTGAATTGAAAACTCAGGCATTTTTTTAAAGATAATATAACTTCAGTCACAAAAATTTGTGTTGTTTATAGAAGATGAGAATCAACCATAAAATTGTTGTGTCAATACAACTTCCTGTTAAGCATGCTACAGTGTTATTTTGGAGAAGGCAATGGCACCCCACTCCAGTACTCTTGCCTGGACAATCCTATGGACGGAGGAGCCTGGTAGGCTGCAGTCCATGGGGTCTCTAAGAGTCGGACACGACTGAGCGGCTTCACTTTCACTTTTCACTTTCATGCATTGGAGAAGGAAATGGCAACCCACTCCAGTGTTCTTGCCTGGAGAATCCCAGGGACCGGGGAGCCTGGTGGGCTGCCGTCTATGGGGTCGCACAGAGTCGGACACGACTGAAGCGCCTTAGCAGCAGCAGCAGCAATGTTATTTTATGTTGTCAACAGGCTGGATGTGTGTGTGTGTGTGTGACAGACACAGAGAGACTGTGATTTAAACGCCCACATCAGTAGCTTGGTCACAGTGCCACCAGCAAGCAGACAAGTATAACTCTATCAAAGATTCTGGTAGAGGCTGACGGCTGCTGTTCCCACATCTGCTTGGCACATAGTGTCAGAGCCTCAAAAGAGGAAGTGTCCCTTCCTTTTGACCCAGCCCATCATGTTGAAAGGTTGCTGCTGCGAGCCCTGTGTTGAGCTAGGATTCATGACCTCTGGAGGAGAGGATTTTGATCCAGGGTCAGAGACAAGGCTTGACTACTTGGAGCTTTTTGTGTAGCAAAGTTTTGTTAAAGTATAATAGAGATAGGGAAAGCTTCTGACATAGACGTCAGAAGGGGACAGAAAGAGTGCCCCCTTGCTAGTTTTTAGCAAGGTGTTTTATGTCTGTTAGAAAGCTATTAATCAGATAAGAGAGACACCTCAAGGCTGAGGGAGTTTCACCAGGCCCCTCCACAATAGGCAATTTTGAGATAGGATGGCACGAGACGTGTCATTCCCCACCCTGGCCATAAAACAATTGACAGGAATACTGGTTTGTTGAGCCATTAGCAGCCCAAGGTTTGAGAAAAGAAAAAAAGGTTAGTCTTAGGCAGAACCATTTTGAAGAAAGGCAAATTGCAAAGCAAATACATAGTTTCATTAAGAAAAACATTTCCATAAGAAAAGTACATTGGTTAGCTCAAGGCAAAACCAGATGTCCTTAACACAGAATTAAAAGAAGCCTCTTTTCATCTTGTGTAGAGAAGGGAAAAAAAAAAAAACATCTGCCACGTGCAGTTTATTACCGCCTGCCACTTGGGAACCTCTGGCCTTCCTGCCTGTTACCCTCTCAGTGCTTTTAAAAATGAGAGCATCTTCTAGATGTAGCTTCTCCTAACAGACCCAGGAGGAGGAGCTGCCATTGTTCATGGAGGATGCTATGCCACTCAGTATCGCGTAACGTGACTCCGCTTACAAGGCCCAAGCTGTCCTTTCCCCCCTCGGGCCCTGCCCCATGCTTTCATGCACACCAGTCCACTCTGTTGCAGTCCCGGCTCCCCTCACAGGAAAGGGCCAGGGTGGTGGCAGGTAGATTAGTTGGTGAGGCTGGAATCTTGGAGAGCACTGGGCATCCAGCCTGCAGTTTGTAGCTGAGGGCGCTGAGGGTCCGGGAGCTGTAGTGACATTCTCAAAGGCAGCTCCCGGATTTGCCTTCTGCTCCTCTCTCACGGGGTGATTTTGAGAAAGCAGCCCATCTCTGCCAGGGCCTCAGAGCCGCCTGCCTTCTCTTCATCAGGGGCTGCATCTGTGGAAAGACGGAGAACCAGTTCCCCTTCCCCTTGCGTGGTCCTCCCCTGGCTGGGGCTCCGTGGGAGGGAAGGATTCGAACCCCTTCAACACACAGGCTCGAGATGCCACTGGCTTCTTCAGCCTTTAGTCCTTCTCACCCCAACTGCAGGCGGATTTTCCAAAGACAGCCTTGCCCTCCTTGCTCTGTGCCCAGCCTAGCTTCTCAATTTTCATTCCTTGGCTGCCGTATATAATAACACAACTTATCTACAATATTAATGTAATATTTGGCTCCATTTCTTTTAAAATTTTGGAAAACTTGCTTTTCTTTCCTTTTCTTTTCTCTTGGCTGCGCTGTGCGGCTTAGGGGATCTTAGTTCCCCAAACAGGGATTGAAACAGTCTACAGCAATGAAAGCACTGAGTCCTAACCACTGGTTGTAATTGTTTAGTCACTAAGTCGTGTCCGACTCTTTTGCGACCCCATGGACTATAGCCCACGAGGCTCCTCTGTCCATGGGATTTCCCAGGCTAGAATACTGGCGTGGGTTGCCATTTCCTTCTCGAGGGAATCTTCCTGACTCATTGGCAGGTGGGTTCTCTACCATTGAGCCACCCTAACCACTGCACCATCAGGGGATTCCCTGGAATGTTTTATTTTCCTCTGGGGAGTAGTAGAGGGGAGCATGAGGGAGCCACATAACTGTATCCTGGGCCCTTTTAGAGGCTAGGAAGCAGGACAAGATGGCAGGACAGCGCGTGTTTGAATCCCAGCTCTGCCTCTTACGGGTTGTGTGGTCACGGTCAGATTACTTAGTCCTCTTTGTGCTTCAGTTTCCTCATGTCCAGATGGAAAGATCACAGTAGCACCTAGCAGATATTAAGCTCCCGATAGATATTAGCCTTGTTGTTACCGTTGCTGGGAGAAGAGGCGTTTGTGCCTGGTTGGTGAGAATCACGGAATGCATTTAACTGACTTCCTGCTTTCTTGCATTCAACTCAGGCAGCCTATAGATTGTGTGCATTTTAAGACTTTTCGGAAAACATGCTTTTGCAGATGGGGATTTCAGAGAGCTTGGACAGCTTCCCCGAAAACTGTCAGACTGCCTCATTCACGTGTGTGCAGAGCGGGGGCCCCCTCTGTGTCAGCGGGAGGCCCACCCATGTCGAAGCCAGCAGCTTTTTTTTTTTTCCCGACACCTTCCCGTGCTCTCTAAACGTGCAGGGACACCCAGGCCCTGGGCCCCAGCCTCAGCAGCCCTCCTAGCAGAGGGGGAGAAGCTGCCCCGGATTTCACATGGCTGGTTGGCAGCGGGGAGGCCAACAGAGCCCGTGGAATGCATGCGGCTTTCAAATGTCACATCTGTGGGCTTGGTTGGCAGGCCCAGGCGGCGCACCACAATAAACCTGTCACACAGGCATTGAGTCACTGGGTCCTTTATTTCTCATCCCTGCGTTCTGCGGCCTTGTGTTCTCTTGCCAGCAGAGACTGGAACGTTTGGCCCCCAAACATGCCAGAAGCTCGATGTTTTTTTAAAGCAACCATGCGGCTTGGCTAAGGAATGTGTGTCCCTAGGGGGTGCTTCCCCGCGGTACCGTCTCCTGAGCAGCCGCCCCCAGCACGCTTGAAGACAGGAAGTTAATTCCCTCCTGCCTCCCTGTGTTTCTCAGGATCCGGATCTTTGGGCCTGGGAACCTCTGCCCTGCTCACTGACCCTCCGGCCTCAGCAGCAGAGGCGCAGCCAGAAGACCTTCTCTGCCTCCTCTCTGGGGTGTTACCTTGGAGTCCTGAGGCCCCCATGAGAAGAACCCCAAAGTCTGAATCCTCCGCTGGTGTGATCTCTGGCAGTAACCTTCCCCCTACCCGCGCCCCATCGTCAAGGGGCAGAAGGACATCTGTCTGTCCCCTCCCTCCCCACCCACCTCCTGACCGCTGTATCAAAGGCTCAGGACGCCACCCTTGAGACAAGCCTGCCTGCAATCTCTAGCAGACAGCTCCTCTCCTGCTGCTCCTTCCTGGGGAATATTAGCTGAGGAATACAGATCCAGGTGATGAGACTGGGCTCAGCAGAACCCCAGCAGACGAGGCACCTGTGCTCCTGAAGCTTGCAGGAGCGGGAGGAGGAGCAGACTCGTTTCAGAATCATTGCAGTCGGTGGTGGCCGAAATGGGCTGCGTGTGCCGGAGGGCCAGGGTTGGAGCACGTGGCTTCTCTGAAGAGGCGACAGGTGGCGGAAGATCAGAGGGCATGGAGGGCCGGCATGCAAGCCTTAAGGGCGAGCGCAATCTAAGCCCCAGGAATGGCAGGTGCAAAGGTCCTGAGGGCTGATGGATTTCTCCTGCTCCTTTCATAAAGACACACAAGTCTTCTACTTGGTACCTGCTCCCTGCTTCCCGTCTTCCAGCCTCTTCTGCATACCACAGGCAGAGAGTTATTTTGAGAACCTAACAACTGGAGTCACCCCAACGGTCCAGTAGTTAAGTATCCACCTCACAATGTAGGGGATGTGTGTTCAATCCCTTGAGGAACTGAGATCTCACATGCTTCGGAGCAACTAAGCCCACATGTTGCAACGACTGAGCTAGTGCACTCCGGAGCCGAGGCGCTGTGACTAGAGAGTCCAGATCCAGCAGTGAAAACTCCTGCATGACGCAACGAGGACCAGAGGCAGCCAAATAAATAAGTAAATGTTAGGACACACATACGCATGCAACTATTTTTGCTTAAAATTGTCCAGGGGTGTCCCAGTGCTCCTGGGATGACGTCCTAAATCTTGCATTTGATCTGTGAGGCCCTGCTTGATCCTACTTCCTTCTCCCACCCATGTGAGGCCCTCACCTGGCCCAACTCTCTCCTCGTTTCAGTTCAGTTCAGTTCAGTCGCTCAGTCGAGTCCAGCTCTTTGTGACCCCGTGGACTGCAGCACGCCAGGCCTCCCTGTCCATCACCAACTCCTGGAGTCCACCCAAACTCATGTCCATTGAGTCGGTGATGCCATCCAACCATCTCATCCTCTGTCGTCCCCTTCTCCTCCCGCCCTCAATCTTTCCCAGCATCAGGGTCTTTTCAAATGAGTCAGCTCTTTGCATTAGGTGGCCACAGTACTGGAGCTTCAGCTTCAACATCAGTCCTTCCAATGAACACCCAGGACTGATCTCCTTCAGGATGGACTGCTTGGATCTCCTAGTCCCACCTATTTGCCCATTTGTGCTCAGCCTTCTCCAACCAGGGCCTTCCTTTCTAATCTGCTGACAGGACCATTATTAGGTGACTGCTGTTAACCTAAAAACCTTCCAGGTTTCTGACATCAAAACGGGTTTTAGGGGCAGGGGCTGTGGCCACTCTGGCTTCCGGGAGGAGACGCTGGTGCTTAAAGAGGTGAAGTCCCAGGCTGATCTGCCGCCTCATGGTCTAATGTTCTTTCTAGCTCTTTCGGCCACCTTTGGGATCACCACGCTAACCCTAAACAGAAGTCCAGGCTTCTGATGCCCCAGTGGGTTTCCAGCTCGCTCTCTGGAAAACCGTCTCATCTGACTTCCAGATTACGTGATGGAGAGGTCTGCTTTCATCACCGGTCCCCACTGTGGCATCGTGGCTGGGAGATGGCATGGATGTGGAGGCTTTCTCTGCCTTGGAGATGGCACAAGTCAACCTCCCGAGGTTCGTCTTCCTTCCAGGGCTCTGTGTGCCTGCACATCCAGTGGGAGGTGGTGCTCAGGCTTCAGTCGACGGATTCCCATCATCCAGCCCTTCCTTTTGCCTATTGAGTCTCACCTACCCAGACCTTCTATCCCCACGGTCTCCAAGATTCTTGCATGAAGCTGAAGCCACTGGTGGGCCTCGGCTTGAATGCCTTCACCCCATCTTCCCCAGCTGTTTGCCTGCCTCCACCCCTTCTTTCTCTGCTGCCTTGGCCAGCTCCACTCACCCGCCATGTCTGAGCACTTTGCTGAATCCCAGTCACTTGTTGTACCTAAACTGAGTGGATGGAGACTGACGCACAGACACTCCCTCCTTAGACTGTGAGCTTCTCGGGAGCCAGGCCCTATCCCATGAAGACCTACAAACGTGAATCAATAGCAGTGGGAGCTGCCTTTGTATTTAGTATTGCCTGACACCAAGTCCTCCCTGTCAGCTTAGAAACTGGAGGTGGAACCTACCTCTCCACCTGGGTATCACCCAGAGTGCCTTGCTTAGGAAGTGTCCAGAATGAACAGTCCTGTTTCCACCCTGTTGTTCCACAGGCTCACTCCTTCCTGCCCAGAAAGGCTGGAGAGAAAGGAAAGCCCCCTCCCTAGTGTCCAGTCTCCCCGCTGCATGTGGCTTAGAACAGCACACCAGCTGTGTCTGGGGAAGCACCACTGTTGAAAGGATAAATCCACAGAAGACCCTAGACCAGGCAATGAGCTTCTTAATCGTGAGACTTATTACTCATCAGTCTTATACCATCCTGAATACTATGTATTGATTCTGTGTTTGGTTTTCTGTCTCCCCTCCGCTAGAATGGAAGCTCCATGAAAGCAGGGACCTGGGTGCCTCTCTGCCGTTGCTGACAAATGAGCAAGAGATGTCACGGGCTCAGGTGGTCTCTTGTGTTCTGGCGGGGTCAGTTGGCCAAGTTAGGAGGACCGCAGGGGACCAGGCTGTTCTTAGACCCTTGGGAAGAAAGTTCCGTCGCGGTGAGAAGTCCCCACCTGTCCATGGACCACCCTGATCTGGTCTGGTGTCCAGAGCTGCCTCTGGGCTGGAGTTTCCCTGGGACTGGTCAACCTGGGACTAGCTGCCTTGACCCAGCCTGGTTGCCACCGGCCCCCAGCAGTCTCCAGCTCCAAGGACGGGAGTCTCCTCTCAACTGGGCTATCTGGGAATGGACTGGGAGAGCCACAGGTATGGACTACTCTCAGACCTGCTGTTTTACAAGCTCACGATTTCCTGGTGAGTCTGCATTTCCCAAGACAGCAAGAGCAAAAAGTTATTCCTGATGGCAGAAGTTTTATTCCTGATCTTCATCCATCTCTGGACTCTACTGTCCCATCCATAAAATGAGGGCATCAAGCAGAGTGACCTTTCAAGCTCTGGCCCTGGTGCTGGAGTCTGGTGATGGCAGTGTGGTCTCCGGGAACAAAGCATCGGAGGTTCTCTGGACTCTGGCGTGTGGATGGCCTCAGAGGATGGCATTCTGTGGTCACGGCCATCACGTCTCCTTGGACAAGTGCCCTGAGTGACCTGCCTTGGGCTGCATTCGGTTCAGTGGTTGTGGCCACCCTCATCTGGCATGTGCCTGGACAGATCTAGTTTCTGAATCTCGCTCCCTTTCCACACCAGGCACCTTGTTTCCAGCAAGCTTCCCATCATGGCGTGGTCCTCACTCTTGGCTGGACATCAGAACCACTTGAAAGCTTCACAAGTTATGGACACCTAGGTCGCACCCCATCCAGTAAGATTTGGTGGATCTGGGGTACAGCGGGGACACTGGGCTTTTTTAAAGTCTCATTAGGTGGTTCTGAGCTTCCCTGGTAGCTCAGCTGGTAAAGAATCCACCTGCAATGCAGGAGACCTGGGTTTGATCCCTGGGTTGGGAAGATCCCCTGGAGAAGGGATAGGCTACCCACTTCAGTATTCTTGGGCTTCCCTGGTGGCTCAGATGGTAAACAATCCACCTGCCATGCACTAGACCTGGGTTTGATCCCTGGGTTGGGAAGATCCTCTGGAGAAGGAAATGACAACCCACTCCTGTATCCTTGCCTGGAGAATTCCATGGACAGAGGAGCCTGGCAGGCTACAGTGCATGGGGTCAAAAAAACTCGGACACAACTGAGCGATTTTCACTTTCACTTCTTCAGTGATTCTGATGTGCAGCCAAACTCAAGAGCCATGACCCGCCTCCATCCTTCTTGTAGCTGCTGCAGTGACCCTCCCAAAGTACAGCCAGACCTTCCTGAGCTCCCCAGCCAAAGACAAAAATGCAGACACTGGGCTTCCCTGGTGGTCCAGTGGTTAAGAATCGACCTGCCCATGCAGGAGACATGGGTTTGATTATCTAGGACGATTCCACACGCCATGGAGAAACTGAGCCCATGTGCCACAACTACTGAGTCTTCGTACACTGGAGCCTGTGCTCTGAAACAAGAAGCCATTGTGCATCACAATGAAGAGAAAGCTCCCCGCAGCTAGAGAGAGCCTGCACAGAAAACCCGCACAGCAACCCCCGCCGACAAAGTGCAGGTGCCTCACTCTTTCATCCAGAGCCCCCTGGACCGCACTTCCCCGCTTACTAGGGGCTGAAATGTGGCTCCAAAATGCACGTGTTGAAGTGCGTACCCTTATTCTTCATGCCTCAGAATATGACTGTGTTTGGAGATGGGGCCTTTAAAGGGTCATTAAGATGCGGCCATCAGCATGGGCCCTCATCCAATCTGACTGGTGTCCTTAATAAGAAGACTTCTGGGCACCAAGAGTCGCCAGGGATGAGGGCACACAGAGGAAAGTCCATGTGAGGACACAGGGAGAAGACGGCCGGCCAAGACTCGATCACATCTTGATCTTGGACTTCCAGCCTCCAGACTTGTGGGACAACACATGGCTGTGGTCTAAGCCACCCCGTCTTTGTTCCAGCAGTCTGGCCGACTGACTCATCACCCTTCCACCAAGGCGAGAGGCAGAGTGATCAGGACCGAGAACACGGGGGTCGGATTCCCTCTACCTTTTATTAACAGAGGCTCTGCCAAGTTCCTTAACATCTCTGTGCCTCCGTTTCCCTATCTGTTCAAGGGGGTATAGCAGCCATAGCTAGCACATAGGATTATTGGGGAGGATTCCGTGAGTCCATGAACTGTGCTTGGAACCGTGTGGCTCAGAGTAGCATCCATGCTAACTTTCCTTCCCTCTTGGTACCCCAGCCTCTGCTTCCCTCTTCCTCACCTGCTTCCTGGCCCCACCACCCCACTCTTACCCCTGTTTTCACTGATGGCTCCCTCTCTATGTTTACTCACTCCTACCCACCCACCCTTTTGCCCAATGAAGCCCAACTTGAATTCCTCCTCCTCTGAAAAATATTCCTAGATCCCTCTAAGCAAAACCACAGCCTCCTTCATCATACTGCAATAAAAGTGTGTTTGTACTTCCAATACCTTAATCTGCCTTGTGTACCCAAAGGATTTATTTAAGGTGGCTAGTAAGGACACCTAAGGGCTTCCCAGGAGGCTCAGTGGGAAGAATCCACCTGTCAGTGCAGGAGAGGCAGGAGACGTGGGTTCGATCCCAGGGTCAGGAAGATGCCTGGAGGAAGAAATTGCAACCTACTCCAGTATTCTTGCCTGGAAAATCCCAGGGACAGAGGAGCCTGGCTGGCTATCATCCATGGGGTCACAAAAGGGTAAGACTCGGCTTAACAACTAAATAATGACAACACCAAGGACCCCTAAAATACTGCATGATGGCGCACATTGAAAGCAGGAACTCAGAAAGAAAGGGAAATAAGGATGGTGGGTGACATTAAAGAGGCCAGGAATGAGCTAACAAGTGCAGACCAGTGGGGCGCTTGACAGCGTGCCAGGAATTCCAGCGTTAGTTATAAAGTCATGACTGATATGCCTTTGATTAGAAAAAAAATTACTAAAGTTCTTGATGCAAAATAAAGAGATGACTTATCCCTGAGAGTAATTGGATTTTCACTGCTTCTCAACAGTCATGAAACTACCTAGCAGTCCATGGAGCTGGATTCTCCTTCTTGGGAGAGAATTAAGCTAATCTGGAAACCACGTTGCAACTTTTAAGATTCTGGATTGGGACTGAGTGCAGCTGAGTCGAAGGCCATGGGGGATACCCAGGACAGGCTGGAGAAGGGTGCCTGATCTCAGCTAGACATATCCCAGTGGGGGCTTTGGTGTCATTGGGTGGAATTTTCCCCAACTCTCGCTACAGGCCTCCATGTCCACCTGGCATCTCTAGACCCCCACATAAAAATCCAATCTTAGGGATTTGCAACTCTGAGGTCTCAGGCGTGGATGACAAGGGGCATGGTGCCTTCTACGAGATGACTGCACATCGGCAAAGATCAGAGTGTGGATGAGATGGTTCAGCTGCTAGTGGACCAAGGCTCCCGCAGGACAAACACCTGTCTTACTTCTTTCATCACTGAATCCCAGCATCAAGCACAGTTACGGTCATACCGTGAAAATGCATAAATACAGTCAAAGCTATGGTTTTTCCAGTAGTCATATACGGAAATGTGCTAGTTGGACCATAAAGAAGGCTGAGTGCCAAAGAATTGATGCTTTTGAACTGTGGTGCTGGAGAAGACTCTTGAGAGTCCCTTGGACTGCAAAGAGATCAAACCAGTCCATTCTAAAGGAAATCAGTCCTGAATATTCATTGGAAGGACTGACACTGAAGCTCCAATACTTTGGCTACCTGATTCCAAGAGCTGACTCATTGGAAAAGACCTTGATGCTAGGAAAGACTGAAGGAAAAAGAAGAAGGGAACGACAGAGGATGAGATGGGTGGATGGCATCACTCACTCAATGGACATGAATTTGAGCAAACTCTGAGAGATAGTGAAAGACAGGGAAGCCTGGCATGCTGCAGTCCGTGGGGTCACAAATTGTTGAATGTGGCTTAGTGACTGAACACATACACATAAGAGCACAGGTCAGAGAGGAGGGGCTCAGACATCAGCTGCAGGGCAAGGAAAAACGGCTTTGATCACAGAGTCTTCTTTTCGACCCATCCATTGTGGGCTTCATCTGCCTTCCCTACATGATGGGCTGCCTCACACATGCCACTGTGCCCTGGAGGTGGAGGACATTAGATTAGATTCATTTTCCCAGGAGGATCTAGGTAGCCTGGAGGGAATTAAGCTCACACCTGGCAGGAGACACCAGGGCTGTGGCTTTTCCATTTCCTCTGCTCAGGCCAACCCTGGAGATGCCTTCTGTGTAGATGCCAGCTCCAGAAACTGGGTTAACTGGCCCCCGAACCTGGAGCCATTTATTTTTTTAATTAATTTTTTTAAATAGGGAGGGGTGGGCTTCCCTGGTAGCTCAAACGGTAAAGAATCCCCCTGCAATGTGGGAGACCTGGGTTCGAGCCCTGGATTGGGAAGATCCCCTGGAGAAGGGAAGAGCTACCCACTCCAGCATTCTTGCCTGCAGAATTCCATAGACAGAGGAGCCTGGCAGGCTACAGTCCATTGGGTCACAAATAGCATTTTATTTATTATTATTATTTTTAAAAGTTTTTTGGCTTTATCGTGTGGCATGTGGGATCTTAGTTCCCTGACCAGGCATCAAACCCACATACCCTGCATTGGAAGAAAAAAGTCTTAACTACTGGACCACCCGGGAAATTTCCTGGGGCCATTTAGCCAGAGGATTTGGGCTGAAGGTCCTCAGAGATATCAGTAGATCCTTTCCCTTAAAGATGAAAAATCAGGGCCCAAGCTTCCATATTGCTCTTTTCTCGATCCCTCTGGCATTATGACCTCTTTAATCCACTTCTCACTTCATCTACTTCCTACCCTGCCCGCGCCCCTGGCTTATCTTTTGCAGCATCCCTGCATGTACCTGGCACTCTGGCCCCATGCCCCAGCATAATGCCCCCCTCCTCCCCAGCTATATGGAAACCTGGCACACATATGATCAGGTCCTCGTAGAACCTTCCTCCAACAGGACAGAGAACATCTACTTTTCTGAGTTCCTGCAGCCTCCACCATCGGCACAGCCCACAGGCCATTCTTTATTGCTTGCTATTTTATATTTAATTTTCACATCAAGTTTCCCCCAGAACTGTGAGTTTCCTTGAGGACAAGGACATTGCCTTGCTTTCTGTGTCTCTTGGACTTCAAGGGGAATTTAATGCATATTTATTGACCATCTCATAGTATATTTTGGCCCATTCATAACAGGAATGAGGCCTGTTTATTTGCTTTGCTCTGTGGCCAGCTTGCTGTGGGGCCTGGTTTGGTTTTAAGAATTCTGGTCCCTGTTGGAAAAGGAAGTAGGATAGTTGGAGCTCTGGAGAGAGCAACTCTCGCTTTTTACCCTTCTATGTCATTTGAACTGTTTACAATAAGCGTATGTTCATGCATTACTTTTGTAATAAAGCAATTTATTTAGATTATGCTGTCCCTGTGAACAATGTCCCATTAAAGGGACAAGATTATCTTTGGGGGTAAGGTACTTTTCTCTAGTATTCCAGACTTGAATCCTTTCTGGGGGGCAGGGAGGAGCATTGTGGTTCTCTCTGTTCTGCAAATGTATGTAACTGCATGAAGCTATAAGGGATAGCACATAGATTAGGAATTTTATGTGGGTTGTAATTGGGGATCATTTCTAACTGCCTGAAGTCATTGCAATATTATTTCAGCTGTGAGTGGATTCTAGTTAGTTATAAGAGTCCCTCCATCACACTGAGATGTCCGTGGAATTTATTTGCTGTGTTTTACCCTCTCATTTTTCACTGGGAAAGGAAGTCAGCACAGAATGTTTATTCTGGTTCCCAAAAGAGAGAAGGACCACGTCCCTCCACCCCTAAAGAAAACCCTCTCATTTGAAATGTCCTTTCCACTTACCCTACTCTGAATAATGGTTTGCTTTTTAAGCTCTCTTGTTTTTCTAAGTATTAAAATTTCAAAGGAAGGATATTTTTTAGTTCAAAGCGCCTGTTTCAAGTCTTAAATGGTTTTCTTGGTCTGGCATTCACCAGCAAGAATTTTTAAAACAGTATCCTATGGGTTGGTTCAGTAGCTGAAAAGACTGTTCCAAGCCAGCATTGTTGGCACATAATGCTGAGATGAATCTTCACCCCACCCCCAAATCTTTACTTTTCATTGTGTTCTGGGTCCTGGAGAGGTCATCTGGACCATCCTTCTCTCTCCAGGCAGGCTAGTAGGGGGGGCAGTGAAGGGTGGGATTTGTTGGGGCCAATAAACCAGACTCACACAGCACTGACCTCCAAAACTTCTCTGCCTGTTGGGTAGATTGACTGAAGGCTGGAGCTGACTGGAGTAGGAGGCCATACAGCCTTTTCATGCCCTCTGACCCCATGAGTAGGAGATGGTCAGTTCACCCTGAACTGGCCCCAGCAGCTGGGATTCTTAGACCAATGGCCCAAATCCACCCTGGACTTCCTGTTGTTTCCTGGCTCTGAGCTTCTTCCCAACCACACTGTGTAACACTTGAAGATTCTGAAGAATGAATTGCCAAAATCCAAAGCAAGCCAGTTCCTGTCATCTTTCCTCACTGGTTCTTATGTCTGTTTCGTCAGTCATTCTGTGTATCTCAGGTCACATGCCCCATTCTTGCTGCAGAGTTGTCAGTTTCTAGGAATGTCATCATTTCTTAGTGGGGTGCTATTGACACCCCACTCCAGTACTTTTGCCTAGAAAATCCCATGGACAGAGGAGCCTGGTAGGCTGCAGTCCATGGGGTCACTAGAGTCGGACACGACTGAGCGACTTCACTTTCACTTTTCACTTTCATGCATTGGAGAAGGAAATGGCAACCCACTCCAGTGTTCTTGCCTGGAGAATCACAGGGACGGGAGGCCTGGTGGGCTGCCATCTATGGGGTCGCACAGAGTCGGACACGACTGAAGCGACACAGCAGCAGCAGCATTGACATTTGAGGTGAGCCCTTCTCTGTCCCATATATTACCAGTCATCTGCCCTGGTTCAGTCCAGTCATTATGACAACCAAGAATTTGGAGTTTGGGGTGTGGGTGCAGTGCAACCCTGAACCTGGTGGGGAGCAATACTACCTTCAGCCTGTAGGGGGCAGTACCATCTTCAACCTGTGGGGGGCAGGTGGGGCAGTACCATCTTTAGCCTGTGGGGGCAGTACCACCTTCAACCTGGTGGTGCAGTACCATCTTCAGCCTGTGGGGGGCAGTACCATCTTTAGCCTATGGGGGCAGTACCATCTTCAGCCAGATTCCTATGCAATATTGCTCTTTACAGCATCGGACCTTGCTTCTATCACCAATCACATCCACAACTGGGTATTGTTTTTGCTTTGGCTCCATCCCTTCATTCTTTCTGGAGTTATTTCTCCACTGATCTCCAGTAGCATATTGGGCACCTACTGATCCAGGGAGTTCCCCTTTCAGTATCCTATCATTTTGCCTTTTCTTACTGTTCATGGGGTTCTCAAGGCAAGAATACTGAAGTGGTTTGCCATTCCCTTCTCCAGTGGACCACATTCTGACAGACCTCTCCACCATGACTCTCCCGTCTTGGGTGGCCCCACGTGGCATGGCTTACTTTCATTGAGTTAGACAAGGCTGCGGTCCGTGTGATCAGATTGGCTAGTTTTCTGTGATTATGGTTTCAGTGTGTCTACCCTCTGATGCCC
The DNA here is from genome assembly GCF_055505025.1 of Bos grunniens. Taxonomy (NCBI): domain Eukaryota; kingdom Metazoa; phylum Chordata; class Mammalia; order Artiodactyla; family Bovidae; genus Bos; species Bos grunniens. Next base: position 155,762,731 of record NC_141165.1, read on the forward strand.
TCTCGCAACACCTACAGTCTTACTTGGGTTTCTCTTACCTTGGATGTGGGGTATCTCTTCACTGCTGCTCCAGCAAAGTGCAGCTGGAAGAAGCACAAGCTGGAATCAAGATTTCAGGGAGAAATATCAATAACCTCAGATATGCATATGACACCACCCTTATGGCAGAAAGTGAAGAGGAACTAAAAGTTTCTTGATGAAAGTGAAAGAGGAGAGTGAAAAAGTTGGCTTAAAGCTCAACATTCAGAAAACTAAGATCATGGCATCTGGTCCCATCACTTCATGGCAAATAGATGGGGAAACAGTGTCAGACTTTATTTTGGGGGGCTCCAAAATCACTGCAGATGGTGATTGCAGCCATGAAATTTAAAGACGCTTACTCCTTGGAAGGAAAGTTATGACCAACCTAGACAGCATATTGAAAAGCAGAGATAGTACTTTGCCAACAAAGGTCCGTCTAGTCAAGGCTATGGTTTTTCCAGTGGTTATGTATGGATGTGAGAGTTGGACTGTGAAGAAAGCTGAGCACCGAAGAATTGATGCTTTTGAACTGTGGTGCTGGAGAAGACTTTTGAGAGTCCCTTGGACTGCAAGGAGATCCAACCACTCCATCCTAAAGGATATTAGTCCTGGGTGTTCATTGGAAGGACTGATGTAAAGCTGAAACTCCAGTACTTTGGCCACCTCATGTGAAGAGCTGACTCATTGGAAAAGACCCTGATGCTGGGAGGGATTGAGGGCAGGAGGAGAAGAGGACGACAGAGGATGAGATGGCTGGATGGCATCACTGACTGGATGGACATGAGTTTGAGTGAACTCTGGGCATTGGTGATGGACAGGGAGGCCTGTTGTGCTGTGATTCATGGGGTTGCAAAGAGTCGGACATGACTGAGCAACTGAACTGAACTGAACCATCTTCAGCCTGTGGGGGGCAGTACCACCTTCAACCTGTTGGGGGCAGTACCATCTTCAGCCTGTGGGGGAGAGTACCCTCTTCAGCCTGCGGAGGGCACTACCCCTAGCTGAAGACCCTGAGTTCATAGCTGTATGTTCTGAGGGTCAGGCATTTCTCCTCTTCCATCTTGAATTCCCAGCACCTGGCAGTTAGTGCCAGACTTGTGTTAAGATATCAGTAAATATTTGTCAAATGAATGAAGGAATGAAATCCATGAACAAGCTTCAAGAAGGTCTATGAATCCTGTAAAACTGTGTGCAGAATGGGTCTGTATATCATGTGCATTGTATCCATAAGTTTTCTTGGAGGGGTAAGGATTCTAGCATCCACCAGATTCTCCAGGGGAAATTGTGATCTACACAGATGTTGGGGTGACTGGTCTAACCAGTGTCCACTACTAGGCTGATGTTTGTATCCCTACAAATGGCATTGCATAGTGGGTGTGAGCTGAGCTTTAGAGCTACTGGTCTCTACCATTATCCTGATACCCTTGCAGAAAGAAATGTGCTGAGAATTGCAGGGGAGACTGCTCCGCCACGTTCATACATGTCTCTGAAGTGCAAGGGCGGTATTCTACCCTTTAACAAGAAACGACCTTGAAGCTGGGCACTTGGATTCCCTGACAGGAGAGTTGGGTGAGAACAGGACAGAAGGGAGATATTTTCCTGCCAATCTCAGGAGTGTTCTTTGGGTGGCTCTCTTCATGAAAGACAAAGAAATCGGTGATATCACTCAGCGTCCTGTAAGCTGGGGCTCGTGCAGCAGCTCAGCAGAGGGCGGCTGAGGCCAGCAAGGGAGCAATCATGACTTGCTTCCTTCCTGAGGATTCACTGTCGATGCAATTGTTTAAGTAAAACACTTTGTGCCGGGGCAGGAAGGACAGCTGGGCTGAGCTGGTGGCTGAGCAGAGGGCTCAAGGTCCAGAAGCATCTGCAGACCTAAGCAAAGGTTCGTTCTCGGCCCGGGGCCCTGTGGAACTGTAGTCGGGCCGCACTGCAGTGGCTTTGAATGAGGTCTTGGATGGAAGGGTGTGCCAGGTGTTAATATGATGATGGCTCATCCCTGAGGCTTTCCCAGCATCAATCTGCCCATCCTGGGATTGTCCTAGCCTAGGAAGAGATGCTCTAGAATTCTAGAAAGGGAAGTTGGCCAGGGGAGGGGACAAAACTGAAAGTTGGAAGGGCCCGAGATTGACTCTGAACTTGGAGTCAATCTCGGGCACAATGAAGCGTTTACCATTCACCCCAGAAGAATCATTCTTTTTCCAGAAGCTTCCAGCATCTGGACTAGATCAGTCATGAACGGAGAAACTCCCTCAGGGAAAGATGGAAGCTGAGGAACCAGATTTCAGAGCAGGCTTCTCAAACCATGTGTGTGTTAGTTACTCAGTTGTGCCTGACTCTTTGCGGCCCCATGGACTGTAGCTCACCAGCCTCCTCTGTCCATGGGATTCTCCTGGCAAGAATATGGAAGTGGGTTGCTGTTACCTTCTCCAGGGGATTTTCCCAACCTGGGGATCGAACCTGGGTCTCCCACATCGCAGGCAGAGTCTTCACAGTCTGAGCTGCCAGGGAAGCCCTCTCAAACTTTAGTGTCCCTAAAAAGTCACCCAGAGAGCTTGTTAAATCAGACTCCTGGGCCCTGATCCCACAGTCAATTCAGCAGAAGCCTGAGAATCTGCATTTCTAGTTAGCACCTAGGTGCTACTGATGCTGCTGGCCTGGGGACCCCACTTCGAGAACGGCTGGTGTCTGGTGGCAGGGTTTCACACTGTGCTCCATGGTGCCCCCTTGTGGGAGAAGGAGGGATGAGAACAGAGACTGAAATGGGACTCTGTGCCTTCACCCCCACCTGCATCCAAGACACCTCCCAGTCTTCTTTACAAATCTGGTTTCTGTGACTGAAAAAAGAAACCCTTGATAAAAAGAAGGGGGTAGGGGAACCCTGACCTGGAAGAAGTGGGTCCAGACCTGCATGGGGGGTACCCCTGAGAATCGAGTTTCTCCACCCAGCATTCCAGTGTGCCCAAGTCAGGGGGCAGCCTAGGATTATAACCTGAGAACATTAGAAGCGGACAAACCCCAATAACCAGCTAAGTGAGTAGAAGCCAGGGCAGGCATCACCTGCTGTGCATGCCCACTCCCACCCGGCACAGGGCCACAGAACCTACTCCCCTGGGAAGCTGCAGCCACAGTTGCGTCCAGCCACCCAGGTCCCGTGGGTGCAGGGCCGCAGCCTGGTCCAGGAGAGTTTGCCCAGTGGTGTCTGGATGTGCCCACATTGGCCCTGTCCCCAGGCCTCTTCAGAGTCTCAGCATAGCTGCCTCATCCTCCAAAAACCAAACTTGAGACAACCATCTGCCCCACTAATGTACCTGGGACCCAGCAGCAGTGATCTGAGGTAGGAGCCCAGGCTCTGATCACGGTGTCAGGGTCCTGTCTTGGCTTCACCATCATCACCCTGCTGACAGAGTTTGGGTGAGGCAACCTTTCGAAGCCTCAGTTTCCCTGTCTGTAAAATGGAGATATTTGTAGGATCTAAGTGAGCATTAAACACAGCTGTCAGGATCTAGCTCCTGGGACAGCACCTGGCACGGTGTGAGCCCTCGGGGAATGTCAGCCAGCTGTCACTACGGCTTCTCACTCTCAACACTCTCAGCGGTTCTGCTGAAGCAGGCGTGTACCGTCTGTGTTAGTCTCCTGTGGCTGCTGTAACAGATGACCACAAACTTACTGTTCACTCGCTCAGCTGTGTCTGACTCTTTGCGACCCCATGGACTGCAGCACGCTGGGCTTCCCTGGGCTTCTTGTCTCCCGGAGTTCGCTCAAACTCATGTCCATGCAGTCCGTGATGCCATCCAACCATCTCATCCTCTGTCGCCCCCTTCCCCTCCTGCCCTCAATCTTTCCCAGCATCAGGGTCTTTTCCAACCTCATGAACAGTATGAAAAGGCAAAAAGAGATGCCCACAAACTGGGCGGGCTTAAAACAACAGAAATTAATTTTCTGCTAGTTCTAGAGGTGAGACGTCCAAAATCAAGGCTTGGGCAGGGCCATGTTCCTTTGACAGCTTCAGAGGAGAGTTCGTTTCATGCCTTTCCATGAGCTTCTGATGCTGACAGCAATCCCTGGCATTCCTCGGCTTGTAGACACGTCACTCTAGTCTCTGCCTCTGTTGTCACGTGGTGTTCCTTGTCTGTCTCTGTGTCCATAAGAACAACAGTCATATTGACTTAGGTCCTGCCCCAACTGAATATGACTTCATCTTTTTTTTTTTTAATGTTAATTATTTTTTGGTCACGTCACATTGCATGCACTGATCTTAGTTCCCAAGCCAGGGACTGAACCTGGGCCCCCTGCAATGGAAGTACAGAGTCTTAACCACTGGGCTGCCCTGTGGAGTCCCGAGTGTGACTCCATCTTAATTTGATTGCATCTGGAGGCCCTATTTCCAAATAAGCTCACTTTCACAAAGTGCTGGGGTAGGACTTGGACCCATCTGTTTAGGGTACGACAACGGTCCCACTGATGCGAGACCGCAGGGCCCTGGGGAACCTTCCCCGTGAAGCTCCCCAGGCCTGGACTAAACGGTCCCCATGGTTGTGTTTTGCAGGGTGCTCAGACTTACACCTCTTGGATATGCTGACCCCAACTGAAAGAAAGCGACAGGGGTACATCCACGAGCTCATCGTCACGGAGGAGAACTACGTGAATGACCTGCAGCTGGTCACAGAGGTGAGGGCGGCTGGGGGTGCCGGGTGGGGGCTGGGGTCACTGTCAAGGAGGTGGGGTCCTGCTTCCCAGGCTGAGAAGCTCTCAGGTGTGTGGGAGCCTCTGGACGGGATGTCACGTAAGAGACGCTGTCCCGAGAGAAGAGGGTTCCTTCTCATCCATGGCCAACTGGGAGTCCTGTCCACAGAGAGGGCAGAGGTCCCTCAAGCCAGGGACAGACAAGCCCGTGAGGAGGCCTGGAGTAGGACACACAGCAGCGAGGTGGGTGTCGGGGCGAGGAGACCTGGGGTGGGACTCACAGCGGCGAGGTGGGCATCAGGGCTCCACTCAGAGAACTTGCCACCAACTACCCGACGCCACAGAGCACCACCTCCCGGCCCTTGGCAGTAGTGTTTCAAAACGGTGGCCAGCGGGGCTGATGGCTTGCATTATCCCTCATGCCGCCCATGACTCCCGAGAAACGTCCGTTAAAGGGAATGAAGATGTTTCCTCCCTGGGGCCCCGTGCACACACCCCGCAACCCCGTCCAGGACGATGCCTCATTTTGGCTTTCCTCCCAGGAAGCTCTTGACAGGCCTTGGCTGCCTGGTCCAGGCGGATGAGAAGATGCAGAGTTGGGAACCCCCTGCTTGTTGGGAAGCTTTTGGTCCAGACCTGTGGGACATTGGCATGTTAGGGGTCAGGTGCTTGCCGAGCTGGGTGTCTGGGTCCCCCTATAGTCTGCGAAGTACTGTGAGAGTGTGGGAACCCCACCCCCACCCCCCACCAAGTCATGAAACCGTCTCCTCTGATCATCTCCTCATAACTGACCAGGGAAGACAAGGCTCACTGCCCCAGTGTTGAGCAGTCCCAGACGCAGGGTGGGTTGATGGCCCCCAAGGCCATCGTGAGTGCTTAGGAAGCATTGGGATGAAAAAGCACCCCTTTCTCAAGATACAGGACTGTCACTAGGAGTCTTGCATGTCGAGGATGTGTGTCATGCCCTGAAATGTGGTACGTTGTGCGTGGCCTGGTGGAGGCCCGGTTCAACATCAGCTTAAGGACCCGTGAAGGGTAGGGGCTCCTGGGGATCAGCCTTAGCCCAGCCAAGTTTATTTCAAAGACAGGCTGAAATAAACTAAGGTCTGTAATAAACTAGGTCCCTAAGGAACCTTGCAGTGAGTGGCCTGCCTCCAGGGGTAGCAACAACCTCTCCTTGGGGGGCTCAGCTGAGATCCGTGATGTACTGCGAGTGGCCCACCCCTTTGGGGCTTGGGCAGGCATCTGTACTTCCTGGAGCCCAGGAGAGGAGCTGCGCCCCCTCGGGGCTAGGCCTGCACCCCCTGGCTCTGCCTGAGGTCCAGCCCCACTGTGGGCAGGGCCGTGGGGTCCATCTCGTCCCTGAGGCTGCTGGTTGGAGGCCCTGCTCCCCGGGAGCTCCTGAGGCTTGTCTGGGCCGCTGATGCCAGGCCAGGAATGCGGGATCCACCCCCCACCGACCCCAGGGCATCTTTCAGTCCCCACGTCCAGCCGTGGCCAGCTAGTGAGAGCGTGAGTGCCTTTGTCCAGACCCCCCAGCTGAGTTCAGGCCGGTCCTCCAGAGTTTAGCGGGCCTCCTTGTAAACCTGTGCGTGGACCCAATGGGGAACCCCGCTCCCATGCACCCCCTCCCCCCAGGCAGAGGGAGGACCACCTTCTTCAGAAACTCTGCGGCTTCTGAGCCTCCGAGCAGGGCTGCAGACGCCTCAGGCCTTCCCGTTGCTCCGAACAGATCGGTGCGTTGCGTGTGTTTGAATTTCAAGCTAACTGTTTGCTTTCTGAACTGCTTCGTTTTCTGCATCTGTAGATCTTTCAGAAACCCCTGATGGAGTCTGAGCTGCTGACAGAAAAAGAGGGTGCTATGATTTTTGTTAACTGGAAGGAGCTGATTATGTGTAATATCAAACTACTGAAGTAAGCCTCTCCTGTCTAACCCCCGGCCTGGCTTCGCGCTCACACACTAGCACCCCCGCGTGGCTTCACGCGTGTGTCCTCTCCGTGCATGCCCCCCCTGCGTGTCTTCCTACATCTTTTCCTCATTTCTGCTCACAGGCACCATCACTCTTTCTTGCCTGATGCCTTCTAGAATCACAGTCCCAGTTTCTCCCTGGGGAGGGTGGATTTCTCGGGTCTCCCAGTTCCTACTTTTACCGTGGTTCTAGAATGAACAGAGAAGGGCTGATCCTGGGTTCTGATCCCTGACCGGCCCCACCCGGGGTGAGCGGCAGCCCTCATGCCTTCCCTCAGACCCAGGATCCACAGGGGGACACGTTGGTCTCTTGGGACTTTCTTGCCTCCTGAAGATGGGAATCAGTGGGACCGTCCATGGCCACGGTCCACAGTGGTTCTCAGGATGTCCCTCTGAGATACTGGCCTGAAGCAGTGGGTATTTTATTCATATTTCAGTTCCCAGTCGCAGCTGCGGGGCCAGGGAGAAACACTGGGCCAGGTGTCTACAGACCTGGGCTTGGAGCCCAACTCACCGCCCTTCCTCAGTTTCCCCACCTGTAAAAGGAAGGGGTTGGATTGTATCATCCAATCCCTAAAAAAAAAGACAAACAACAAACCTCCAAATCTGTGTCCACCAGGCCTCCGTATAACACTTGCTAGAACACAGATTAGGTCCATGGTGTCCTGGGATCCCAGAGGCAGCACACAGGCCCTGGGAACTGGTGGTTCCTCCTGATCTCTAGGTTCATGTAAACGGGAAGCAGTTCTTTCCTGGGTGTGGTCCCTGGGATTTGCTAAAGTGATTTCAGCCCTCCACTGTGAGCGTGTTTGGGCGTGGATGAAGGGATGGACAGAGCGGTGCGGCAAGGTGGACGTGAAGCAAAAGCAGAACATCCTCTCTCTGTACGTTCTAGAAGACAAATAATCAAAGATGATGGGATGAGGATGGTTTAGAGGGGGTATTTCCATTAATCTCCCTTGAGAAAGATTCTGCAGAGTCTTCTAGCATAGATCTGAGTCGGATTCTTGGGCTCTCAGCCCTGCTGTCGCCCACCTGCTCTGATTGCCACCTGTGCTCCCTGAGCCTCAGTGTCCTCATCTGTAAAGTGGGGTAGTAACCACCACGTAGGGTTCTCATTAAGGAGCATTTAGACACCAAGTGCCTGGTCCATAGTAAGTGCTGGGCCTGGGCCTTGGGGTGAGCTGAGTACCCGCTCTTGCCTTCGGAGAGAGGCTGCCTTGTCACTTGGGGGCAGGTGGGCTCATTTATCCCTGAACCTACAAGTACTCAACCTAAAGGGGTGGGAGATGAGTTCTTTTGAAACGCACACAAAGACCTTCTGTTGAAAACACACCTACGCGCTAACACTGCTTTCCTTGGGTGGGTGTGTGAGGGGTGGGGAGAGGGGAGACCTGTCTGATGTTCCAGAGAGCCCCTAAACCCCGCCTCAGCATCCCCCTTGCTTCTCTGTTGTCTTCGCACTTTAACCCTCCCTCCTGCTCCTGACAGGGAACTGGAAGCCCCTTTTTTGGGCTCTGTCAAGGCCAGGCCCGTGTGCTCCCTCCTCCTATCAGCGCCGATGCGCTCCACAGCCCCAGAGGTAGGAACTGAGAGCACTCTTGCTGCTGCGGAAACGAGCTCAGAGAGGTTGAGTGACTTGTCCAAGGTCACACAGAAGGGGATCAGGGCCCCGGGCTGCTCTGTGGATGACACTCAGGGCCCTACTAGGGGTTCCACCTGGTTCTGCCCTCGATGGAAAGCAGGTGAAACCAGAAGGGAGGCATCTCAATTTTTCATCCGGGCTCCAGCACCTTCTAGCTCACTTTGGGCAGTTATCTCAGGCAGATAACTCCCCGACCCTTTGTTTCAGAAGCTGTAGGATTGCAGTCAGAGCACCTGCCCAGTCTAGCATGCAGGGTTATTCCAGGGAGCAAGTAGATCAGGTGTACAGCTGGTACCCTGCCAATCACGGCCCCATCAGGCATCTCTGACCCCCGTCTTCTATCATCTCTGATGACCTGATTGGTTAGTTTGGCTAAGCTTTTCATCTTCCAGATAAAATATTAATACTTGTATTTAGAAAGAGCTTTCTGGAGACCTGATTTCTTTCTTTCTCTTCTTGTTTTTTCCCTTTTCAGCATCTTATTATGAAAAATTTTCAAACATACCAGAAAAAATGGAAAGAATTGTATGATGGGCACCCATATTGTAGATTATACAATTTCACTGCTTAGACTTACCTTCTTTGTGCAAAGGACTAATCCCAGCAATGGGAAGATTTAGGGCTTCCGGCACAATGGAAGAGGGAGGCATTTGAGGATAAAGAGAATTTAAGGCAGTGGCTCAGATAGTAAAGAACCTACCTCCTATGTGGTAGACCCAGTTTCGATCCCTGGGTTGGGAAGATCCCCTGAAGAAGGTGAAGTTGCTCAGTCGTGTTCCGACTCTTTGTGACCCCCGTGGGCTGTAGCCCACCAGAATCCTCTGTCCATGGGGATTCTCCAGGCAAGAATACTGGAGTGGGTTGCCATTTCCTTCTTCAGGGGATCTTCCCGACCCAGGGATTGACCCTGGGTCTCCTGCATTGAAGGCAGATTCTTTACCATTTGAGCCACCAGGAGGGAATGGATACCCACCACAGTATTCTTGCCTGGAGAATTCCATGGACAGAGGAGCCTGGTGGGCTACAATCCATGGGGTCGAAAAGGGTTGGACACGACTGAGCAACTAACACTTTCACTTTCATTCCCTGGAGGGCTGCAGTGGACAGTCACTTATGCACCACTCCTGATCCAAGGGCCAGCGACAACTTGTACTTAAAGGGGGACATAGGGTTTATTAAACAGATAAATAAGAAACAAACATAATGAACATAAAAGGGAGCTACCTGGGGCGCTCAGACTTCTTACTAATGCTGCTTCTGGGCTCTCTTACCTGTGAGCAGAGAGCTGAGAAATTTGCCTTCGAAAGCAGAGTAGGACAGAAGAATCTAGAACCTTTTACAGTTAGGAGCTAGATGCAGACCCTTAGGAGTGGCTATTAGAAGAGATAAGAGAAGGGATGCAGAAGTGAGATAGGGCGTGTGGAACCAAGTGCTGGAAACTGTTTTTATCGGGATCTTTTCCTGTTTCCTTGCTTGAAGAAATAAAAATAAATGAAAGAGCTTCTCCAAAAAAAGTTTTTCTTAAATATTAAGTATTCAGTTTCCAACTTAAGTATGATAAGAAGAACATACTACTACTACTACTACATTGCTTCAGTCGTGTCTGACTCTGTGCGACCCCACAGACGGCAGCCCACCAGGCTCCGCCGTCTCTGGGATTCTCCAGGCAAGAACACTAGAGTGGGTTGCCATTTCCTTCTCCAGTGCATGAAAGTGAAAAGTGAAAAGTGAAAGTGAAGTTGCTCAGTCGTGTCCGACTGTTCGAGACCCCAGGGACTGCAGCCTACCAGGCTCCTCCGTCCATGGGATTTTCCAGGCAAGAGTACTGGAGTGGGTTGCCATTGCCTTCTCTAAAGAAGAAGATAACAAGAATAATTTAAGAAGAAGAAGACACAGTTTTCTTTAAGGCAGAAAAACAAAGAAAAATGGATTAGAACTAGAAAACATACCTTGAATACATAGCTAGTGGGAACCTGCTATATAGCTCAGGGAGTTCAGCTCCATGCTTCATGATGACCAGAGGGGTGGGATGGTGGTGGGGAGGGAGGCTCAAGCGGGAAGGGATGTATGTACAGCTGATTCACGTCACTGTACAGCAGAAATTAACACAACATTGTAAAGCAACTATACTCCAAAGAGAGAGAAGTCGCTCAGCTGTGTCCAACGGTTTACAACCCCATGGACTGTAGACTACCAGGCTCATCCATCCATGGGATTTTCCAGGCAAGAATAGTGGAGTGGGTTGCCATTTCCTTCTCTAGGGGATCTTTCTGACCCAAGGATTGATAGCAGGCAGACGCTTTACCATCTAAGTCACCAGGGAAGCCCAAGGTATACTATACTCCAAGGTATACACCAAAAAAAAGATACCTTGGTGGGTAAAGACAGGATGGGGAGAAGGAAGGACTTTGGTTGGGCATGGACAGGGTGAGAGGGGAGATGGGAGTGCCTTGGAGGAGGGGAGAGGAAGGCCAGCAGGGAGGGCAGACCAGAGGGGCTGGGGAAGCCCCTCTTGGCAGAATGGCAGGAGACATCTGGAGCGAGGGGGGCCAGGAGCCCAGGGCAGCTTGGAGGTGGGGCTGCTCTTGGTGCTTATACTCTATGGGCTCTGGAGTCAGATCCCTCCCCTACCCCGAGTTCCAGGGTTTCCTGTCACCTCTAAGCTGTGTGACTCTGGTCAAGTGACTCGATTGCCACGTGCCTCAGTTTCCCCAACAGTCAAGAGGGATACTGTTGGGGTGGCCGAAAGGTTCATAATGGATTTTTCATACCATCTTACGGAGAAACCTGAATGAAATTTTTGGCCAACCTAATAAGTCATACATGTTAAAAAAAAAAAAAAGTGTTTGATGCCTAGGACACATTCATGAAAGCCAACTCTCTTGCCCGTTCTCTTGATCCTCAGGCTTCAGAGAGTTACTCTTTTGCTCAGCAAACAGTGAGCACTCCAATGCGTTCACTGACTGATTTGATTTCTGTCACAGTTGAAGACCTTGCATGTATTGAGCTTTCTGTGAGATTACGGATTAGCTCCCCAAGGGGCGGCGCTGTGGCTGCAGCATTCATGCGGCCCCTGAGCTTGGTGACCCCTGTTCCACCCACTCAAGCCCAGTCCTGTGCGGTAGAACATCCCAGAAGGAGGCCCGCAGCTAACCCTAAGAGGTGCCTGGTCCATTGCAGGCCCTGTCTGCCCGCCATGCAAGATCAACTCAAGTCTACAAGTGTGGGCCTCAGAACCTGGGACCCGGCTTAACTTCCTCAACACAGTGATGATCCGCGTGTCATCTTTTTCCTTTTCCCTTTTTCTTGTCTCCTCATCATTTAGAAAAAAAGAAAAAAGAGGGAGGCAGGTAAAAACACTTTTATTCCCTTGCAGAAAGACTATGTTACTCCTCATTGGAAAATCACGGAATGATGGAATTTCTTCCTGTTTCCATCTTCCCAAGTTTGTATTAATAACCTGGTTACTCACCGCTCTCGCCCCCCAGAATTGGTGGCGATGTTGCCCTTTAGCCAATTTCTACATGTTGGGAGATATTCCACACCAGCCACCCAATGGGCAGTCGCCACCTGGCCATCCTGGGGATACCAAGCTGCCACTCCTCATGCCCCAGCCAACCAGCAATGGCCAGCACCTCTTCCCACAATGGCATCTGCTTAAGGAGGGAATCACTGGTTGTTTAGACCATATAAGGCACTGTCCCTAAAGTTTCTTTCCTTAGCTTGCTTGCCCAGTACAAAGATTTTTAAATTTTTTTCTTTAACCAAAGATGTGGGGGAAAGAAAGTGATCTGAAGTCTTTGATACTAAGACCGCAGCACCTTTGGGGAATCACATAGCCCTACCCACAACCATGAAGGCAACCAGAGGAGTTCAGAGTAACGTCCTCCCACGCTTACATTGAAATCATGTGTTACGCCATTCTGTTCTATCCAACCATCTGTTGATCATCCATAGTCACTAGGGTGAGCAGGACTCGCCCGTGGCCTCCCGTGCTGTGGCCCCGCCTCCGGGTACATTGCTGTCCCTGTTGTGTAGAAGCTCAGTACCGAACCCTTCTTATCGTAGTTGGTTAGGAGTTGCCATACAAGTTAGGAGGGTGAGATGCACCGTCCTGGCTCCCACGGCCCCAAGCACTCAGACTACAGAGAACTCCTGAACAAGCACTTTGCAGCCCCTCTGGTCCCCTCTCAACTTCCAGGTCCATTGCTCCATTAGCATATAAATAGCCTTCTCTCTTCAGAGCTCTCTTAATCCGGTCAACTGCAAGTTGGCCACAGGAGTGAAGCCGTGAAGCACAGATAGTTCAGCCCATCATTTAAACCTGGCTTTCATGAACATAGTGGGATTCTTTTCCTGTGGCAGTTGATTTGCCATCTGCATTGTGTTTTGTTTGATCTGAAATTGAGCCTCCACGGCCCTTGGCCACAACAGCTTCCCTTGGGTGACAGCACTGGTCCTGGAAATGGATTCAGGGCTGGGGCCAGACCAGCCTGGATGGACCATGCATCAAGCAAGACATCCACCCAGGGATCATGTCCAGATTATTTTTCTCTTTAAGAAAGATTCTATATATTTCCACACGAAAATATTGTCTTTTATACTGACTTGTTTGGCAAAAAAAAAAAAAATTTTTTTTTTTTTTTAGTCTTTCTTTCTAAGAGCCAGCAGATAACCATCATGCCAAAAAAAGAAAAATGCCGCAGGGACACCTCTCTGTAGCACTAGACTCGTTTCTTTTTCTGTCCCTTGTCTCCCACATAGATGCTTAGTGGCCCTGGGTTTGTGCCCCTCACACACATCCCATTTCTGTGCCACCTAGACGTGTGCCATGTTCCCATCAGAGAGCGCGAAGGTGGGGTGCTCACTTGCTGCGTTTCCGTGCAGAGCGCTGAGGGTCCGCAAGAAGATGTCTGGGGAGAAGATGCCCGTGAAGATGATCGGAGACATCCTGACGGCCCAGCTGCCACACATGCAGCCCTACATCCGCTTCTGCAGCTGCCAGCTCAATGGGGCCGCCTTGATCCAGCAGAAGACTGATGAGGCCCCAGACTTCAAGGAGTTTGTCAAAGTGAGGAGCCCTGGCTCAGCCAAGCCCCTGCCCCCGCAAGGGGCCATCCGCAGGCAGCTGGTGTGCGGTCGCACGTGCACGGGAGGCCAACAAGGGCGAGGTCTCAGCTGCACAGGAGTGGGGGCTGGCCCCACCGATGGGTGTGACTGGGGCCGTGGGGGTGGGTTTGGCGAGGGACCAGCGCTGACCTGGAAACTCCAGTCTGCAGTCCAGGTGCACGTGGTGTTCTTGCAATACCGATTTAAAATCCTTTGTCTCATTTTCAGGCCTAGGAGGACTGGCAGGTCTCAGGTCTGCTATTCTGTTGAATCTGAGTATCTTCATTTCTCTGCTGCTCTCTGCCCTTTGCTGCAAAGGGAATCCCAATGGACCCTTTAATTTCCCCACCCTAGTTGGTTCTTTTCCATGAGCTCAAGCCCTAGGAAGTCAGCGGGGGTGAGTGTGAGATGACAGGACCTCTGCTTTGTAGGGTAACCAGGGTCTGGAGAGTCATGTGTGACCAGGGGACATTGTGGGGAGGGGACCCCAAGCTGCTGGGGGCCTCGGGCTTTGGGCCTGCTGCCCCGGGACCCGGCCTTGGTGGGGATGGTCCCTGCTGGCGGGGCCAGCCCCCCCCCATCAGCCCCCACCTCTCCCAGAGTGGAGAGAGGAGACTAAAGTGACTTGTGCTAAACAGGCACATTCTGATGAGTGGGCAGCAGAGTCAGCATACTAACAACAAGCTTATCTTTGTGCCTTCTGGATTTGAGGTGGGGGGAGGCTTTCCCACCCTCCCTGTAACCGTGTTTGTGGCATCATCACTGAGAGGGGAATGTGCCATCTCTTCTGGGCTACAGCATCACGTGTTCTCGTTCTTTCTTTCTCTTCTTGTTTCTAATATTAAATGCTTGGATTTGCTATCCAGTGAATGGAACGTCTAAAGTCATTCTAAAGAAGAAACATGGCCAAGAAGTAGGCCTAGGGTGGGCTGGAGACTGGAGGTAGTGCTGGGCTGGTGGGTACCATGGGCCACCTGGGGGTCCCCCCAAGGGCCAAGGGTCTCCCCTGGGCGCAGGCAGAATGAGTCCATCACTGCACGCACTTGAACTTCAGGGAAACGCTGACCTCAGCCCAGGGAGGGGCCTTATTCCCCCTCCCCTGCTTGTGCCACGCCTCATCACCTCTCCCGGCCTCATCCCTGCGGGACTTTGTCCTGCCTTTGGCAGCTGCATAGAGTTCCTGGAATAAGGGTGTCCATGGCTGGACCGGGTCCAGGTGCTGACAGGCCCTAGGGCATTAAACCTGTTCCTAAGGCATTAGCCTGACCAGAGTGCTGTCACCATATAACCCCTGTGACTTATAGAACAAAGAGTCACCTTTTTGGTGCAGAAGGACTATTGTCCTCCAGTTCAGTTGACAAAAGCGAAAAGAAAGAGGTGAAGGAGTCCAGAGTGGAGACAACCGGAGTCCCAGGGGCCTGAGCATCGCGTCTCAGCTTCGCCATCCCCACCCTGCCTGGGGGCTCCTACCCGTGGGTACAGTGAGACTTGGGACTTGCAGTGTCTCTGGCACTCAAGGGCATTCTTTTTCTGACCCTAGAGTTTTGCGACTCTCCTTGTTCTAGGAATGCTGTAGAGTTTTGGCAGGTATCCAGATGGGCTATTCTCTGTAAAGCTAGAATCTCATCTCTGGAAGTTAGGAGCCTGGAAGGTCTGCGGGACCAGGGAGCAGGGGTTAACCCTGCCGCTGAGTCACACCCACAGTCAGCTCCCACCCTCCATCTGGAACATGCCTCCCCCTGGCCCAGGGCAACCAGCCCGGTCCTTCCAGCTCCAGGCTCCCCAGTTGTCGTCCAGATAAATGAGACAATGCGATGGGTGGGGAGTCATGAATAACGGTGTGATATCACTACCGGATTTTGCAGACTTTTTAAGTACATTAAAAAAATATATATCTTTTTTTTCAGAGACTGGCCATGGACCCACGCTGTAAGGGAATGCCCCTGTCTAGTTTTATACTGAAGCCTATGCAACGAGTAACGAGATACCCACTGATCATTAAAAATGTAAGTAACTGCCTTGCCTTTTCAAGCAGAAGAATGCTATCTCAGCAGGTCTGGGATCTGGGGTCATGGGCAGGTTCCCAGCCAACACACTGGGTATCTGTTGTGTAGAAACCGTATACCAACAGGCTGTAGGAGGTGTCTGCATGGTAACTCCGAAAGAAAAGCTGGATTACTGTGCAAGTGTTAGTCGCTCAGTGTGTCTGACTCTTTGCGACCCCCATGGACTGTGGCCCACCAGGCTCCTCTGTCTGTGGGATTCTCCAGGCAAGAATACTGGATCTCATAGCCAGTCCCTTCTCCAGGGGATCTTCCCAACCCAGGGATTGAACCTGGGTCTCCTGCATTGCAGGCAGAGTCTTTACAGTCTGAGCCAGCAGGGAAGCCCCAGAAAGGTTTATTGTGAACAGAGCTAATAATACACACATCAGCTGTGCAAACAAACACGTGGCTTCCACCTTGTAAGTCAGTTCTTTCCCTAATACAGGCAGGGTCTTGATGCTTTGGTTTTCCTAATAAGAAAGAGAGAAAAGTGAAAAGAAAGTGAAGCTGCTCAGTCGTGTCCTACTCTTTGGGACCCCACAGACTATAGCCTATCAGGCTCCTCCATCCATGGAATTTTCCAGGCAAAAATACTGGAGTGGGTTGCCATTTCCTTCTCCAGAAGATCTTCCCCACCTGGGGATCGAACCCAGGTCTCCTGCACTGCAGGCAGATGCTTTACCATCTGAGCCATCAGGGAAGCTCTAAGAGAGAAAAGAATACAGTTTCCACCACCTGTCTTCAGAAAGCCATTGTGAGATACTCTATGTTGATATTAGATGATTGTTGTTCTCCTGTCATTTCAAGAAAGCCAATGCCAAAAGAAAAGAAGAAATTAGGGTTTCAGTGTGCCCATCCTTAAAGTGAGTGAACAGACTTGGACACCCTCTGAGCCTGTGATTCTGTAAGCACAGGGAGGCTGGCTTGTGGAGAGAGGTTTTAGATCTGGTTCCTTTCAGTGAGGAATTTAGAAACCCACATCTGTAACTGGTGTGCTCACTGCTTCCGAGGTGTTGTTGCCTCTTGAGTCTCTCAGTGGCAGAGTTGGGAAACATATATGTGTGTATACATCCATACACACTGTTACATACACATAAGTGTACAAACATATATTTAAGATCATATATGTATATGTTAGAAGCCATGAGTTTGCACCAGTAGTTCCTGTTCTAATCTGATATCATAGAATTTATTCTAGCCTTCCCCCTTTCTATGTATATAACTCCCTTCTCCATGAGAAGCCTTGCTCTCATTATCCTCAGTATATTTACTTATTTGCTGAATCCGCTTATATGTCACAAGTTTCTGTCTCATGTAAGCATCTCCTCAGTCCAACCCCAGTTCTACCCCACAGAGTACACTGTGGTCACATTGGCTGAGTTAAATAATTAGTTTTGAAAGACGCTTTCAATCTACCGTTTCCTTTTCTCCAACATATGGTTACTATTAAACTAATTCAAAACTTTGTTTACTTTCCACAATATTTAGTTGCAAATTGATGTTGGAAACAAGTTTTTAAAATAGGCGTTCTAGATCTAGTCAATGGGAAGAAAAACAAAAACAAGAGAAGAACTGAGAAGCATACGTATTAAAAAGGAAAAAACAAATTATCATTCTTTGCAGAAACATGATTTCCACCCCCTTGAGAACCCAAAAGAATGATTGGAAAACTAGCAAAACTAAGAACAGAATTTTAAAAGGTGGCCGTTACAAGATACAGATGGAAAGCTGCAAAAAATATTCTTTATAATAGTAAGATGGGGAAATTCTTAGCACGGCACCAAAGACAGAGCTTTAAAGGAGTTAAAGTTGCAGCAACTTGAAAAAAAATACTTTCTTCTGGGAACAACTAGATGTTCATTAAGGAGAGTACTTAAAGTGGTGAATCTGTACTATGAAAGAGACTGTTATGTGTTAGTTGGAGTGATATCTAGAAAATGCTATTAAGTAAAACAAGCAAACAGACAAAACCCCTCACAAGCCATCCTGCAGTAGGGTCTATTTTGGAAAAACTCTGGATGGGTATTAAATGTGTGTGGAGCATCTAAAGGGATGCCCTTTGCTCTGGGCATGTTTCCCTCTGAGGCAGGAAAGCAGAAGGGAGACAGCACAGTGGTTCTCAATATTCTGTATTATTTGAATCTTGCATATCAAGAACATTATTATTTGCATAAACATTTTCTTAAAAAATTCCGTGTAACAAAATATAACAAACATTAAAAGACAAAGGACAGATATAAACTGAGTAAACACTTTAACTGTATCCAAGTAGATACTGAAAGATATAGAGATCGTGTGTGTATGTTTGTATCTAAAGCACTCTTACAGCTCAAAAAGAAAAAGACAAATACCCTAATAGAAAAATAGGTTTTAAAAAAAGAAAAATAGGTAAAACCTTTAACTAGGCATCTCTGAGAGGAGTGTGGAATAGTAGTAAAGCATGTGTTGTTAGGAACCAGGCTGCTTGGATCCGAATCTCCCGTACCACTGCTGCGTGTCCTTGGGAGACTTAGCTTGCCTCTCTGGGCCTCAATTCCTTTATCTGTAAAATAGAGGCGTTGATAGTACCTACTGCGTGGTGTTCTGAGAAAGTTAAGTGAGTGAATGAATCTATGTCTATCTGCCTCATACTAAGCAGTACATAAATGTTAGCTTTCTCATTTAATGTACTTATGCACTAAATGTACACAAAATTCAAATTCTCTGATAATGAAAGAAATGCATAACTAAACAAGAAAATACATTGCTTTTGGCTTGACAGGTGCGCATTTATTGGAAGGACTGTGAGTCCACAGTGTTGGCAGGTTTGCTCATGGAGGGTAGACTGGTTCAGCCTTTGGAGGGTGATGTATACATCAAACTCCATGTTCTCTTTGGCTCAGCGTTTCCATCTCTAGGAATTTATTCTAAAGAATTAATCAGAGAAATACTGAAAAATATGAAGTTTTATGCATTGTGGCTCATCCTTACAATGACATATTATAGAATCCTATAGAAAATGATAAATATACTTCAATAAAAAATTTTTTAAAATTATGATTTAGATTCATGTGAAGTGATCATCATATGATGATCTATAATTCATGTATATTAATAACATGCTATAACTGCCATGAAGTGGGGAAAAAGAAAGTACAAAATGGTAGTGTAGTATGGCAGTGTGATCTAATTTTTATTCTTAAAAAATTATATGTATTTGTATCTAGGCAGAATGTATTAACAAACAGAATGTGTATGTGTGCTTAGTCGCTCAGTTCAGTTCAGTTCAGTCACTTAGTCGTGTCCGACTCTTCGAGACCCCATGAATCACAGCATGCCAGGCCTCCCTGTCCATCACCAACTCCCGGAGTTCACTCAGACTCACGTCCATCGAGTCAGTGATGCCATCCAGCCATCTCTTCCTCTGTCGTCCCCTTCTCCTCCTGCCCCTGATCCCTCCCAGCATCAGGGTCTTTTCCAACGAGTCAACTCTTCTCATGAGGTGGCCAAAGTACTGGAGTTTCAGCTTTAGCATCATTCCTTCCAAAGAAATCCCAGGGCTGATCTCCTTCAGAATGGACTGGTTGGATCTTCTTGCAGTCCAAGGGACTCTCAAGAGTCTTCTCCAACACCACAGTTCAAAAGCATCAATTCTTTGGCGCTCAGCCTTCTTCACAGTCCAACTCTCACATCCATACATGACCACAGGAAAAACCACAGCCTTGACTAGACGGACCTTTGTTGGCAAAGTAATGTCTCTGCTTTTCAATATGCTATTCTCAGTCACGTCCAAATCTCTGTGTCCTCATGGACTAGAGCCTGCTAGGCTCCTCTGTCCGTGGGATTCTCCAGGCAAGAATACTGGAGCAGGTTACCATTCCCTTCTTCAGGGGATCTTCCCAACCCAGGGACTGAACATGTGTTTGTGTGTCTCCTGCATTGGCAGGAGGATTCATTAGCATTAGCGCCACCTGGGAAGTCAGTGGACAGGAAAGACCGAGATTATTATCTGATGGCACAATTAAAGGTGTTTTTTTAGGTTCTTTATAACTTTCTAAATTTTCTAACTTTCATACATTATACAATAGTACTTTTACAATGAGAAAAAGCAATATATCTATTTTCATTTTTGAAAAAAAATGAACTCACACAATCTGCTATGTGGGATTCCCGTCTAGAGCAGTGGTCCTCAGACTCAGTTGTACGTTAGAATTACCTGGGAAGCTCTAGAAAATTCCAATGCCTGAGTCCTACCCCTGGGGATTTTGATATGGTCAGAGTTAAGGTCAGGACTTTTCAAAGGGATTTGAATGTATAGCCAGGATCCACCCAGAGCTGGAGCTGTGGTTTGGAAATGATTGTGAAAGTTGCTCAGTCGTGTCTGACTCTTTGCAACTCCATGGTCTATACAGTCCATGGAATTCTCTAGGCCAGAATACTAGAGTGGGTAGCCATTCCCTTCTCTGGGGGATCTTCCCAACCCAGGGTTGGAATCCAGGTCTCCCGCATTATAGGTGGACTCTACCAGCTGAGCCACAAGGGAAGTTGGGGAACTCACAATACCTAGATTGGGTGTTTTTCCCAAATCGAGTGCCTACTTAGGACCTTAAACCAAAGTATACCTTGGGGATGAGATATTATTCAGGGTAAAACCCACTTGAATTATTTATATGTGGACAGTGTTAACCACTGAGTCATGTCCGACTCTGTGACCCCATGGACTGTAGCCCACCAGGCTCCTCTGTCCATGGGGATTCTCCAGGCAAGAATACTGGAGTGGGTTGCCATTTCCTCCTCAGGTGATCTTCCCAACCCAGGGATCGAACCTGCATCTCTTATGTCTCCTGCCTTGCAGGCAGATTCTTTACCATCTGAACTATCAGGGAAGCCTGTATATGGATAAGGCATGAGCAAGTGCACACTCAACATGCCCCTAGTACATTGCAAAGTGGCTTAGGATGCTTCCTCAGTCTTCGTGTCTTTCCCCACGAGGACTGTTTTCAGTGTCCTCAGACTCCTTTGAGAATCTGATGGGAGCACCATCAAAGAGCCAAGTACTCTGCAAAGTGCTTTCTTGTATCAAGCCACGTAGTCCTCCCAACAACCTTATAAAGGAGGTTCTGTGTGCTGTGTTTAGTTGCTTAGTTGTGTCTGACTCTTTGTGACCCCATGGACTGTAGCCTGCCAGGTTCTTCTGTCCATGGGATTCTCCAGACAAGAATACTGGAGTGGGTTGCCATGCCCTCCTCTAGGGGATCTTCCCAACCCAAGGATCGAACTCAGGTCTCCCACACTGTAGGCAGATTCTTGACCATCTGACCCACCAGGGAAGCCAATACTGGAGTGGGTAGATTATCCCTTCTCCAGTGGATCTTCCTGACTCAGGAATTGAACCAGCATCTCCTGCATTGCAGACAGATTCTTTACCAGCTGAACTACAGGGAAGCCCAAAGGAGGTGCTAGTAGTATCCCTATTTTTCATATGAAGAAAATGAGGCTCAGAACATTTATGTGACTGACCCATATCATGACTGGTCAGTGGCAGAGCAGGGATTTTAATCCAGAAGCTCTTGCTCTAGAACTGAACTCTTAATTGCTGGTCTGGAATGATTCATTCAGAAAAATGCACCTTTGCTCCGATGCACCCACTAGCATGAAGTTCCATAGGTACACAGATGCCTGCAGCTGTGCACCGACTCAGGGAAGAATGATTCTCCTTGGAGGAATCCATGTGGGGTGTGATACTGCCCTTGCTGCAGCTGCTGCCCTCCTCATACCCCAAGTATAGATAATCTGGCAGCCCCTGCTCCCATAGGGGTCCCATGCCAACAAAGAGTGGCCTTCTCTCTCCGTGTCGTTGCCAAGGTGGGTGCTCAGAGCTGTAGCTGTAAACGTTGGCAGTGTCTAGGAAAGGTCTGTACAGAGCCCTCTCTCTGCTGGGGCGAGCCTTCCAGAACAGTGAACCCCAGGCCTGCTCGCTGCCTAAGGCTACTGTCTTCTGTTCTCCGATGTAGATCCTGGAAAACACTCCTGAAAACCACCCAGACCACAGCCACCTGAAGCACGCCCTGGAGAAGGCGGAGGAGCTGTGCTCCCAGGTGAACGAAGGGGTGCGGGAGAAGGAGAACTCGGACAGACTGGAGTGGATCCAGGCCCACGTGCTGTGTGAAGGCCTGTCGGAGGTAAACCTTGGGTGGGACCTGGGCTGCCCCTCTGCGTCTCGGCAGCCAGCCGGGAGGAGGACAAGAGAAATCGTGAATCGTCCTCTTCTGCAACCTCCAGTTTGCTAATCTCTCTCCAGCTGCATCTGATCTGTTGTTTAAGCCATCTACTGAGTTTTCAATTTCCGTTCTTTTCTTTATTTTTTGTTCTCAGTTGTTTTCTTTTGCCTTTTCAGCAGTTCTAGTTATTTCTCTAACCTACTGGTTTTTCTTGTCTTGTTCCTTTCACAAATGGCCATTTTTAAACTTGTGTGAGAGCTGTATTGTGGTTACAAATTCTCAGTAATCACAACCAACCTTGTGGTTGGTTGGTTAAGGCAAATTCACAAACAAGCAAATTTTCTTGCTATTCCCATCTCTACTGAGTTTACTTGTCATTTTTCCTCTGTGATACAGCTTTCTGGGATCTCTTGTTATGTCCCTCACCTCATGCAGACACTAGATATATCTGTTTTCTCCTTCTCCCCCCAGTAGCCTTTAAAATGGAGGCTCAGGGTCACCAGATTTAAGAAAGACTCTCAAAGCTAAAGCCAGCTTTGGTGCTTATTTATCTTTCTGGGTTCACATTTCCATGCCATTTTCTGCTTCTGCAAATTGTTTTTGCTTTTATATTTATTTTTACCAGCTTGCTTGTGTTTAAAAAGTACAGTTCTATATTTTTTAATTCCATTTTAACATTTTTCATTGGTTGAGTCAGTCTTTAGTCCACGATACTGCCAGAAATACCCTCTTATAGTATCTGATTCTCTTCTTGACCCTAATCTTTCCCTTAGTCGCATCCACTCTGCTGTTCTCTCTCTTTGTACACACCCACCCACCCACCCATCCACAGACACACACACATTCATGTACTTACACAATTCACTAGGATTTACCAAAATGCCCAGGCAGACCATCTCCCTTACCCACACTCCCCATGACTCTTTTCTTCTTACGAGCATCAAAGACATTCCCTACCTGAGGAAGTTACCGCACTGTTACCTCCCTGCCCTACCTCCTGTCCCCTTCAACGTAGGTGTGGGATAGGCAAAGTTATGGAAGCAGCCATGTGGAAACCAAGGTGATGGATGTGGGTTCCCATTTTGGAACTGTGTTGATATGCGATCCAGGCGTAGTCACTGGTTGGTTGGCTCCGTTATTCATTCATTTATTCAGCACTTACTGAGCACCGGGCCCATGTGCCTTGCTTGGTACTAAACACTGCTCAGTACCAACCATGAGGACATGAAGATCAGTGAGATGTGACCTACCCCATCTCAAGAAACCTGCAGTCCTGGATCACTTAGAGGTCCAACATTTACAGCACAGTGTGAGAAATGATGAGGCAGATCCGGGTGCCAAGTGCTGCTGGACACTGGACGAGGAGGAAGGAACAGTCGTGGAGGATTCAGGGACAGGTTGAGAAGGTGAGACTTGGCTCCGTGTTCAAGGATGAAGATATCTCCCCAGGAAAGAATCCAGGGGAGGGCATTTCAGTGGAGGCCTCAGCCTGTGCGGGGCGTGGGTGAGGAATGGAAGGTCACAGGCGACAGGCTTTAAGGCAAGTTGAAGGCAGGGCAAGGAAGAACTGTGCATCATTCCGAGGAGCACTAAGGTGATCTTGAAGACAGTGGACTTGAACTGCTCCTGGATCTACTGAGCTGAAGGGCCACTGTGCACTTTTTCTTTTTTAAAAGATGTTCTCTTATCTTTTTCTTTCTCTCTCTCTCTCTTTTTTTTTTTTTTTTGGCTGCACCATGCAGAATGTAGGATCTTAGTTCCCCAACCAGGGAATCAACTCTGCACCAGTAGTGAAAGCGCAAAGTCCCAACCACTGGACCGCTAGGGAATTCCCCGCATTGTGTACTTTGAAAGGGGCCCTTCCCTGAATCTCATGGCTGCAGTCACAGGACTCAGTGAGGCCTGAGTCTTCATTATAAAACATTAAGAATAGGAACTTCCCTGGAAGGCCAGTGGTTAGGACACCATAATTCCACTGCAGGGGGCACCAATTTAGGGGGACTAAGACCCCACCCGCCTTGAGGCACAGCCAACACCCCCACAAAACCTTAAGAATAAAATAAACTCTTGTCATTTGCTTTCTGTGGTGTATATACCCTCTTTGAAATAGACTGTTGTCCTTCTTAAGTGACCAGTGCTTCCTGACTATTGTACACCAGCTTTCTGTAAGGTCTGTTTTGTCTGTATGGTCAGGGTTCGTGGTCATGGGAACGAGGCATGTTGGCTTCCATTTCCTGGCCCAGATCTAAGCATACACCAGTGATTAAGTTTCACATAAATGCTGTCTTTGGCATTCTTGTCTTAAGATCAAGAACTATAAAGACGGTTTCCAATTCACATATGTTCGGTGTCAGCCTGAATAACTGGAGGCTCTGACCTTTGAGTAAGAATAAACCACACCACCTCTACCTCATCCAAGTGACTCACTGGATTCATTGCCCCAAGTGGCTTGAACTCCCTCTTGGCAAATAAAAAGGACTGGATTGACCTCCAGGCTCTTGTTCAGAGGCCCACTCTTAGAAGGCTCCCTTTGGGGTGTCATCTTCAGTTGTTCGGGCTCCCTCAGAACCTCGGTGGGAGGTTGTGGGCACTCATTCCTCCTTGTACCTGAGAGGGGACTGGAGTGGCCTCTCTCCTGTGAGGCCTATAGGTCTCTGGTCACAGAGGCACTGTTGATTCTTTCTTCCACACTAGAGGCAGACAGGTAGCCAGCAACATGGGGGGACGTGTGTTGTAAACTCTTCATTAATACTCCTCAGGACATGTGTAGGGTTTATAGCTGCGGAGAGCCTCAGCCTTGAAGGTTGCTGGATGGAGTGTACTCTTGGGGCCCAAGTGTGAGCAGGTGGAAACCCTGAAGGTCTGACTGCTGCCTGGATCATATTGCTTCTGAGGCACCGCTGTGGCCTTCCCCTCCCTCAGTCTCTCCTCCGCTAGCCAGAAGGGGGTCCTTAGTGAGGTCATATCTTCTACAGTTTCCCTCTGCCCCTTGAGAACCTGCTCACGGGAAATGATAGAACCCAGGGGGGATGATAGAGCATGAAATGATAGAACCAGGGGTGTGTGTGTGTGTGTGTAGGAACATGAGATGGCAGAGCCCAGAGGGATGGCAGAGCATAAGATGATAGTGCCCGGGGGGGTGACAGAGCAAGGATGACAGCACCCAGGGGTGAGCAGTAGAGCTGCATTTCAGTGCTTAGAGCTGTCTCCAAAGTTTGGGAGGTGGCAGGAAGAGAGCTGTCCCCTCCCTGTCTTCAGGAGCAGTGAGCTGGGTGAGCTCCAACGTGCACCAGCACAGCTCCTGTCCTGCTTGGCTCTGAGGCCTCCGCCAGCACCACCGCGGTTGGCAGCCCACCCACGCGGTAGGGGCCTGGACTCACGCCGTGCCCTGGACAGTGGCGTTTGTCCTGTGGAACTGTGCAGAGAGAGGCGCGCTGTTTCCAGCAGCAGGCATGACCCTTTGAGCCTGTGTGGGCCGTGGTTGGTGCCGGCTCATGCCGCCCCTGGCGAACCAGCCTGCACACAGCGTGCGCTCATCGAGGACGGAGAGCTGTCTTCCGGCTGCCCTGTTTCCCCGATAAATAAAAGGGAGAAAAGTCACCCTGAGACACTAGACCTCAAGGAAGGGCACTAGGAATCACAGCCAGGGTTCATCCTGGCACATGCAGTCTCCCAAACCACGCCTTTAACTTCTTGGCTCCCAAAGCCCCTGCCTGAAGTCTTCAAAGCCGTCCTCGATCTGAGCCTAAGATACGGGCCTCAGATTCTAATGGAGCCCATGGCTTTCAGATGCGAAAAAACAAACGAACAAAAAAACAACCACAACAAAAAAACGACCTCACTCCATCGTGTCTTCTTTGGGTTTTGTTTCCCTTCCTCAGCAACTTGTGTTCAATTCCGTGACCAACTGCCTGGGGCCGCGCAAGTTCCTGCACAGTGGGAAGCTCTACAAGGCCAAGAGCAACAAGGAGCTGTATGGCTTCCTCTTCAACGACTTCCTGCTGCTGACCCAAATCATCAAGCCCCTGGGCTCCTCGGGCACCGACAAAGTCTTCAGCCCCAAATCAAACCTGCAGTATAAAATGTACAAAACAGTAAGTCCAACTCTAGACGGCAACATCAGGTTTGATGCTGGGGGGAGGAGACCATGTCTAAAGGGAGTCACCATTCGAGCGGGCTTTGGGATCTGTGGCACAGAGGAGGTGAGGCAGGATTTAGGGAGACCACAAGCACGGGTCCAGCAGTTATCAGCAAAGGTGCGTGTGTGATGAGTTGGTCAGCTGTGTCTGACTCTTTGAGATCTAATGAACTATAGCCTGCCAGGCTCCTCTGTCCATGGGATGTCCCAGAAAAGAATATTGGAGTGGGTTGCCATTTCCTTCTCCAGGCCCAGGAATGGACCCCATGTCTCCTGCTTGGCAGGTGGATTCTTTACCACTGAGCCACCATGGGAACCCATCAGAAAAAGAACAATACTCAGTTCAATTGACAAACATCTATTAGCTGCCAAGCGGCTGCTGTGGGTCCCCTTGGATGTGACTAAGGCACGTCCTGTCTTGATGGGGTTCACAGTCCACTGTACTGATGAGGCAGGCGTGGGAAAGCTCTAGACTAGAACTTCAGTGTCCACTTCCCAAACATTCCCAGATCCCCCTCCAAACTTCTCAAGATGGCTTGGAACATCTGTGCCCCTCATCTTTTCCAACAAAAGCAGATGTAAATAGTCCATGTGTGGACAGTTTTCGTGAGCTGTTTATTTGATCTGCTTCTGTGTGTATGGCTGTGTTTGTGTGTTTTCGTGTCATAGGGTATTGTTTTTCTAAATTTATCTCTGTGGGGGTGTTTTCACAGAAGAATTTTCTCTGAAGCAGCAGTTAGCCTTCTTTTGGGAAAAAGAACAATGTACTTATGTAGATTGTCACTAGCAGCTTTGTATGAACAACTTGGCGGGAGTTGCTTGGAGGTAGAGTTGATGGGGACTTCCCTGGTGGCTCAGATGGTAAACAATCCATCTGCAAATGCAGGAGACCTGGATTTGATTCCTGGTTCAGGAAGATCCCCTGGAGAAGGGAATGGCTACCCACTCCAGTATTCTTGCCTGGAGAATTCAATGGACAGAGGAGCCTGGCAGGCTATGGGGATGACAGAGGATGAGATGTTGGATGGCATCACCAACTCAATGGACATGAGTTTGAGTAGGCTCCAGGAGTTGGTGATGGACAGGGAAGCCTGGCGTGCTGCAGTCCATGGGGTCGCAAAGAGTCAGATACGACTGAGTGACTAACACTTTCTAAATGCATAATACATCTAAAGTTGATGGAGATTGTTTGCTGACTAGGATATACCATGGAAAAAACAAACTCATCGGTTCTTATTCTGGAGGACTTTAGAAATACCTGCAATACCATCCAGGTTACTGATCACTCTAGTACTTCTGCAACTCATTTGAAAACTTATCTTTGCATAAAACCTTGTATGTTGATGTTTGTAGCAGAGTACTCCTTAAGCGTAGGCTGCTGCCCATATCGACTTCCTTCTAAAGACTTCAGTATGAAAAGTGGGGAAGTAAAAATAAAAATTCACAAGTAGAAACTTGGGAAATAATACCTTAGCCAGATGAGGGGAAAAAAGTACCTGCAGAATGGAGGTGGGGGGGAATCCATATTTACAATTTCCATTTATCTGAAAATTGATATCAACACTTATTCAGTTCAGTTCAGTCGCTCAGTCATGTCTGACTCTTTGCAACCCCATGGACTGCAGCACCCCAGGCTTCCCTGTCCATCACCAACTCCCAGAGTTTACCCAAACTCATGTCCATTGAGTCAGTGATGCCATCCAACCATCTCATCCTCTGTCATCCCCTTCTCCTCCGTCCTTCGATCTCTCTCAGCATCAGGGTCTTTTCCAATGAGTCGCTTATCATTCCAAATAAAATCATTATTTCAGTATGGTTTACTGAAACCACCGCCACCCCCCAGACACAAACGGACACACCCCTCACCTTCAGTTTCGTTTACTGGATCATGTGCACCTAAGCACACACACGTCCTCACAGACCCCCAGTCTGGTCTTGTAATGCCCGTGCATTATTTTGCAGCCTATTTTCCTAAATGAGGTTCTAGTGAAGTTGCCCACTGACCCTTCTGGGGATGAACCCATCTTCCACATTTCCCACATTGACCGAGTCTACACCCTCCGAGCAGAGAGCATAAATGAAAGGTAAGACCCCACTCCTCCCTGGCCCTGGGCACCTGGGTTCCACTAGGTGTAGGATGGATGTGGGACAGTTAATTAATCAGTGGGTGCCAACATCCCCTCACTTGCAGCGCCATCCCATCTGGCTGGAGGTGGGGGTGGGGCATGCAGTGAAGTGGTCTTAGTTCATTTTTCCAGCGTCTTTCAGAAGTTAACTTTTCAAAAGGAAATACATTGAAATGAATCTGGCTTGAGAATTTTTTTGAACAGCAGTTTTCAGTATTCTTTGAGATAATGGAGGCTCTCCCATTTCCCAAAGTTTCCCACGTGGCAGAAACTAATAGGAAAATGATTCAGGGGATAGAAGACCTCCCAATCCTGACCCCCTTGATGTCTGGCTCCCTTGGACAGACATCCTGGATCCTAGAAGCTGAGGGCATGTTTGCCTTAATCAGGGCTATTTCCTGGAGCCTAATGAAACAGAGTATTTTTATGAAGGGTGAACTTGACACAAGACCAACAACATCCCAAGAGCGTTTGTGCCAAGCAAGAAATTGGCTAAAGTTATCATGCATATGGTTCTCAGAGAAATGGAGAAGAACAAAATCACGCCAGGATGCTTTCCCCGTGTACGTTTGCTCCTTCACAGAAAGTGGCTGCTTATCTGGGAAATTGTTTCTTTCTTTGGATGGTTTAGTGAGAGAGATCCTTCTAGCCTTCTCAGATTAGGCAAATTTGTGATGTTTTTCAGTAAGGAAAGAAGAGGAGCTGTTGTGAGCACGACAGCAACAGTGTTTATCACTGTAGATTTGCTTCCATGGGGACACAAACCCAAGTTTGGAGCAAATCAATAAAAACGTCACTTGTGCCTTTGTTATGAATGGTAGAAATCATCCTTAGGTCCATGTGACATAAAACCAGACTCTCTATGCTGAGCCTTTGTTGTAAAAATCAAAAGAACAAAGCAGAGTCCTGGAAACTGAATTGGTACCGACCTGACGCCTGAGTTCTGTCTCTTTCTTTCCAAGGACTGCCTGGGTGCAGAAAATCAAAGCAGCTTCTGAACTCTACATAGAGACAGAGAAGAAGAAGCGGGAGAAGGCGTACCTGGGTAACGCATAGCTGGGCAGCAGGGCCATGGGAATCCCGCAGAGTTGGGGGGCAGAGAGCCATCTGGCCAGGCCCAGAACACTTAGAGCTGGAAGGTGGACCTGGGGGTTGAGGAGAGCCTGAGGGTGGAGGCAGGCAGAAGAGGGAGGGTAGGGTATGGGGTGAGGCGTGGAGGGCGGATTCCAGGATCGAGGAAGCAAGAGTTTAAGGGAGGAAGGGGAGACTTGTTCTTGAAGAGGGGCATAAAATAAATCACGAGGCAAACTGGAAATACCGTGAACGCTAAACAGGAGCGTTTTGTGTTGTTTTTCATCCCATCACAGTCCGCTCCCAAAGAGCCACAGGCATCGGAAGGTTGATGGTGAACGTGGTTGAAGGCATTGAGCTGAAACCCTGTCGCTCCCATGGTAAGGGCCCTAGAAGCCCCGTCTAGCCTGTGTGAGTGGGGGAAGCCTTTGCTGTATCTCCTCCACTTGGCTTTACTTTATTTTCTAAAATTAATTTTTACTGGAGGATAGTTGCTTTAGGGGCTTTCCAGTTGGCTCAGTGGTAAAGAATCCACCAGCTAATTCAGGAGACAGGAAATGTGGGCTCTATCCCTGGGTCGGGAAGATCCCCTGGAGAAGGAAATGGTAACCCAATATTCTTGCCTGGGTAATCCCATGGGCAGAGGAGCCTGGAGGCTACGGTCCATGGGGTTGCAAAGAGTTGGACATGACTGAGCACACACACAGATAATTGCTTTACAATGTTATGTTAGTTTCTACTGCACAGCAAAGTGAATCAGTTACATGAATACATTTATCCCCTCTTCTTTGGCTTTCCTTCCCATTTAGGTTACCACAGAGGGTTGAGTCCACCTGGCTCTAAAACAAATTGGTCCCTAATCCTAAATTTCCTTCCAGACTTGGTTATTCCCATCCACCGTTTTGCTTTTCAGAGAGAGCTGAGTGGCTGCCTTTTCACAACACTGTCAGCCCCCCTTGTATCTGTAGATTCCACACCTGCAGATTCAACTAACTGCAGAACGAAAATATTTGGAAACATTTTTGAAATTTCAAAACAGCAAAACTTCAATTTGCCACACACCAGCAACTATTTACATAGGAATTTCACTGTATTTCCATTTTTTGAATGTTTTCGCTCTGCAGTCGGTTGAATCTGCAGAGGGGTTGACTGTGTTGTCAGAGGGCAGCCACTCAGATCTCTCTGGAAGGCAAAACAGTGGATGGGAATAACCCAGTGTGGAAGGAAATTTAGGATTAGGGGCCAATTTGTTTTAAAGCCAGGAGGACTCAACACTCTGTGGTAAGCTAAGTGGGAAGGAAATCCAAAGAGGGGATGCTATGCTATGCTAAGTCGCTTCAGTCATGTCCGACTCTGTGTGACCCCATAGACGGCAGCCCACCAGGCTCCCCCGTCCCTGGGATTCTCCAGGCAAGAACACTGGAGTGGGTTGCCATTTCCTTCTCCAGTGCATGAAAGTGAAAAGTGAAAGAAGTTGCTCAGTTGTGTCTGACTCCTAGCGACCCCATGGACTGCAGCCTTCCAGGCTCCTCCGTCCGTGGATTTTCCAGGCAAGAGTACTGGAGTGGGGTGCCATTGCCTATACAAGTAACTGATTCACTTTGCTGTACAGTAGAAGCTGACATAACATTGTAAAGCAGTTATCTGTGTGTGTGCTCAGCCGCTCAGTCGTGTCTAACTCTGCAATCCCACGGACTGTAGCCTCCAGGCTCTGCTGTCCATGGGCTTCCCAGGTGGTGCTAGTGGTAAAGAACCCGCCTGCCAGTGCAGGAGACAGAAGAGACATGGGTTCGCTCCCTGACTCAGGAAGATCTCCTGGAGACTAAGCATGGCAGTCCACTCCAGTCTTCTTCCCTGGAGAATCCCATGGGCAGAGGAACCTGGTGGGCTACAGTCCATGGCGTCGCACAGAGTCGGACACGACTGAGTGACTTAGCACAGCCCTACACTGATTTAGGTATTATATATAACCTGGAGATGATTTCAAGTGGATGGAGGATATGGGCAGGTTTATGCTAGACCATTTTATATAAGGGACTTGAGCCTCTGAGGATTTGTGTATCTGTGGGGTTGAGGACCCAATCCCTGTAGATACTGAGGGATGATTGCAGATTTGACACAATCTAAGCTAAAGTGAGGAGACAGGGAAGATTTAGTTTTGAAGCCCACTTATGTGATGAAGTGTGATAAATATTTAAGTGTTAATATAGTTTAAGATGCTGGATTATGTAAGTTTTCCTCTGGATTCTCTATCTTATGCTGCATCTTAAGCATGGCATTGGAGGGGGGTTGGAATGAGGGGTGTAGAGGGAAGAGGTGCCACGGGGCTGTGGCCCTGCCACAGGCACCCAGAACAGCCAGGCTCTGTCCCCTCCAGGAAAGAGTAACCCGTACTGCGAGGTGACCATGGGCTCCCAGTGTCACATCACCAAGACGATCCAGGACACTCTGAATCCCAAGTGGAATTCCAACTGCCAGTTCTTCATCAGAGACCTGGAGCAGGAGGTGCTGTGCATCACTGTGTTTGAGAGGGACCAGTTCTCGCCAGATGGTGAGTAGACAGTGGCCCTGGGCACCCTGCCCCTGTCCCTGCCCCTTGGCTTTCATGGATTGGCATTTTCTACCTGGGAACTTGCTGTGCAGAATTTCCTGGGCTTCCTGCTGGAGAGATGAGGTTGGCCTCCCCTGGGAAAAGGCCTTCACTGATGCCAGAGCATTTCAGAGAAGGTGGACAAAGCATGCTTGGTCTAGAGTGGTCCAGCTTCCCTAGGACAAAGATCATGGTCCCATGCTTCCCTAAAGCAGATAACTGCAGAGAGGGCTGTACCCCCAAAGCTTCAGCCTAATTCTTTAGTCCTTGGCTAAAAGCTTTGGTGAAAACGATAAAACTATCCAGTTGAGCAAGAAGAGCATTAGCGCACGAACAATGTGGCAGAATTCATCAATGCCCTTTGGGTGACATTTCAGCTTAATCAAAGGAATGAAATTATGTTGGGTGCATCATTCCTTCAGTCAACTTCCTATTACTGCTTGAAGCTGGAAAAAAAAAATGGGTCTGGCCAACGATTCCAAGACACTTGTCTCTATCTTCCTCAGTCCAATAAAAATAAGAGAGTAAGGTTAAAGATTATGGCCTCAACTTGATTATATTCAAGGGAGGATAACTGAGGGCTAGGAGTGAGGGTCCAATGCAGACATGATCTGTGCGAGGCTTAAATTGCTCCACGTGGCTTTTGTCTTTTATAGGACTTTCATATGAATTAGTTCATTGTGAGTTAGTTACTATTAATTATGGGCCAGAGATGGTCACATAGCTGGCTAAATGTTAGAGCATGACCAGAACACTCTACCAAGGAAAGATTTCATGCAAAGATGGGCTCAATAAAGGAAAGAAATGGTATGGACCTAATAGAAGCAGAAGATATTAAGAAGAGGTGGCAAGAATACAGAGAAGAGCTATACAAAAAAGATCTTCATGACCCAGATAATTACGATGGTATGATCACTCACCTAGAGCCAGACATCCTGGAATGCGAAGTCAAGTGGGCCTTGGGAAACATCACTATGAACAAAGCTAGTGGAGGTGATGGAATTCCAGTTGAGCTATTTCAAATCTTCAAAGATGAGGCTGTGAAAGTACTGCACTCAACATGCCAGCAAATTTGGAAAACTCAGTAGTGGCCACAGGACTGGAAAAGGTCAGTTTTCATTCCAATCCCAAAGAAAGGCAATGCCAAAGAATGCTCAAACTACCGCACAATTGCACTCATCTCATACGCTAGCAAACTAATGTTCAAAATTCTCCAAGCCGGGCTTCAACAGTATGTGAACCATGAATTTCCAGATGTTCAAATTGGATTTAGAAAAGGCAGAGGAACAAAAGGCAGTTGGATCAAATTGCCAACATCCATTGGATAGTCAAAAAAGCAAGAGAGTTCCAGAAAAACATCTATTTCTGCTTTATTGATTTATGCCAAAGCCTTTGACTATGTGGATCACAACAAACTGTGGAAAATTCTTCAAGAGATGGGAATACCAGACCACCTGACCTGCCTCTTGAGAAACCTATATGCAGGTCAGGAAGCAACAGTTAGAACTGGACATGGAACAACAGACTGGTTCCAAATAGGGAAAGGAGTACGTCAAGGCTGTATACTGTCACCCTGCTTATTTAACTTATATGCAGAGTACATTATGAAAAATTCCAGTCTGGATGAAGCACAAGCTGGCATCAAGATTACCAGGAAAAATATCAATAACCTCAGATATGCAGATGACATGACCCTTAGGGCAGAAAGCAAAGAAGAACTAAAGAGCCTCTTGATGAAAGTGAAAGAGGAGAGTGAAAAGTTGGCTTAAAAACTCAACATTCAGAAAACTAAGATTATGGCATCTGGTCCCATCACTTCATGGCAAATAGATGGGGAAACAATGGAAACAGTGGCAGACTTTATTTTCCTGGGCTCCAAAATTGCTGCAGATGGTGACTGCAGGAATGAAATTAAAAGATACTTGCTCCTTGGAAGAAAACTTATGACTAACCTAAATAGCATATTAAAAAGCAGAGACATTACTTTGCCCACAAATATCTGTCTAGTCAAAGCTATGGTTTTTCCAGTAGTCATGTATGGATGTGAGAGTTGGACTATAAAGAACGCTGAGTGTCAAAGAATTGATGCTTTTGAACTGTGGTGTTGGAGAAGACTCTTGAGAGTCCCTTGGACTGCAAGGAGATCCAACCAGTCCATTGTAAAGGAGATCAGTCCTGGGTGTTCATTGGAAGGACTGATGCTGAAGCTGAAACTCCAATACTTTGGCCACCTGATGCGAAGAACTGACTCATTGGGAAAGACCTTGATGCTGAGAAAGATTGAAGGCAGGAGGAGAAGGGGACGACAGAGGATGAGATGGTTGGATGGCATCACCGACACTATGGACGTGAATTTGACTAAACTCCGGGAGTTGGTGATGGACAGGGAGGCCTGGCGTGCCGTGGTCCACGGTGTCGCAAAGAGTCAGACATGACTGAGCGACTGAACTGAACTAAGAACAGTGTGACTCAAGTCTGGACTCTTAACCATGGTGCTTCACTGGCAATTTTTATTCTGATAAATAAAGACCTGAGGCTGGATTCTTTTATTAAATAGTGAAATATCATGACACAGTGGCAGCGCCCCTGGAGTTTCCGTTGCAAACCCTAGTGTAGCTCTTGTTTCAGAGGTTATTCCTGAAATGTACAAGGGGCGACATGCACTGGTATCGTCCACCAGAAAAAGTTCCCAGGTTTTAAACCTTGAAAGAGAAGCTATTTCGTGTACAAGAGTGCCTGTATCATAGTATATTGCCAACTGCTGAATGAAAAAAGCAAGGAATTGTCTGGAAGCCCATTTGGTACCATCATTTTAATGCATAGCATTAAAAAAATTTCAAACATTCTCATGTCCATTACTGACTCTCTCTCTCTCTCTCTCTCTCTCTATATATATATATATATATAATTTTTTTCGATCCTGCCATGCGGCATGCAGGATCTTAGTTCCCAAACAAAAGATCAACCTGTGCCTTCTACAGTTGAAGCTCTGCACGCTAACCGTGGGACCACCCAGGAAGTCCCTGACACTTGATATTTGACGAAAAGTGGTGTTGAAGGACTTCCCTGGAGGTCCAGTGGTTAAGATTCTGGGCTTCAAATGCAGGGGGTGTGGATTTGATCCTTGGTTGGGGAACAAAGGTCCCACATGCTGCATGGTATAGCCAAAGATAAGAGAAACAGTGGTGTTGAGATTGTCCTAGGAGCTCGGCTGGGAGCCCGCAGCTCCTGTGCTATCATCTCCTCCCCACCAGATAAATAAGTGAAGAGAGAAAAAAAGAAACAACTGACTTTCTCCTGGGAGATTTCTTTAAATTTCATATATATTGCAAATTGCACAGCAGTTATGATATCTGGTTTTGCGTTGCCTCCCAGGAAGCTCCTGGCCCTTTAGGGGCCCCCTGGGTGCAAGGAAAAAATCTGTATTTTGAGTTTCTTCTAGACTCTTCTTCATCCCCAGCCCAGTACCTTTTTGTTTTCACTCCATTTAAAAATGATGCTGTCACTGTAGTCCCTGGATTCCAAGAAACTAACTCCCTTTTGAAGAAGAGAGCGTAACACCTCGCTGGGACACTCCCAGTATGCCAGGTACCTGCCCTGATGAGAAGGAATCCTCTCTGAGGAGGGTATGTGTGTCTGTCCTTTCAGATTTTTTGGGTCGGACGGAGATCCGCGTGGCCGACATCAAGAAGGACCAGGGCTCCAAGGGTCCCGTTACGAAGTGTCTCCTGCTGCACGAAGTTCCCACGGGAGAGATCGTGGTCCGCTTGGACCTGCAGTTGTTCGATGAGCCGTAGGGAGCCCACCCAGACGTGCTTGGCAGAACTCCAGCCCGAGGCAGCAGATGCTGCCTGTCTGGAAACAGCATGGTTTTTCAAGGACCGGCGTTTGGTGTTCGGCCACAGGGCAACAGGGCAGAGAAGACAGGCTCCTCCAAACTTCTTGACAATCCTTTCCCCTAAATCATTTCCCATGTTAGGAAACAGCACTGTGTTTTCCTTTGTCCTCACTGCGGGGCTCATCGTGGCTTCTAGGGTCTTTGAAGTCCCATCACCCCCCAACTATGTTTGGTGGGGTGTCCGGCCCGTCCCTGGGCCTGAGGCTTGAGTCGTTACTGTAAAATAGGTTCATAAATGCAATGTCTGTATTTTTGGAGAACTCATGGGACCCTCCTGCTTCTTACCTCCACCAGCCTCCAAGCAGGCCCTCCAGGATGTCTAGTCCTTGGTGTGTTTAGAAATGATCCCACTGATGATGTCATTGCTTCAGAATCTCATTTCCCCACTGGGACCTCATTGGAAATGCTGCCCTGGGTCTGATCACTTGGGGAGATGGTCTTCCGATCAGATGCTGGTCTAATCCATGGTAGATTCCGGCAGGCGTGTTGTTAGGGTTTTTCCAGTCTCCTCCAGATCTTTTTACTGGTAGCTGT
This sequence comes from Bos grunniens, assembly GCF_055505025.1. Classification (NCBI taxonomy): domain Eukaryota; kingdom Metazoa; phylum Chordata; class Mammalia; order Artiodactyla; family Bovidae; genus Bos; species Bos grunniens. The sequence continues at coordinate 155,798,760 of NC_141165.1, forward strand.
CAATGGAAACTATCACTGGCTACTGCCAGGAGGCCTGATCCTGGTTTCCCACACCCCTGGAAGAGGGTTAAGGGAGGTTGTCTACCTAGTTATACTATGTGGGACTAGGTCGCTGTAGCTCACCTGAAAGGCTGTTGACGGTGTTATGGGGTCCCCATCTCCAGCCCTGCTGGACATTCCCTTTCTGCTTGGAGGTCCTGTGTTTCAGAACAAGAGTGGTTGCTGGTGACCAGCTCTGAGCCTCTTCCTGCCTGCTTGTCATGGGCAATTTCCACACGTGTCTTTGGTACGTTCCTCCCAAAGGTGTCCCCAAGGTGTGCAAAGGAAAACTGACAATCCGCGGAGGAAATCTATTACTGTGGTGGGGGAGAGACGCTAGGAGTGGGCAAGCCCCTCGGTTCCAGGGAAGGAGACCTGAGACTCCTTCCCAAAGCCCGCCGTACACAGCCAACCTCTCAGTAACGGAAGGACGCACAGCGTGATGCCAGAATTAGGAGTGTATGACCATGTGCCAAGTTCGGTTTGAGTTTTTTGTTTTTCAAATTGTTAGTGGAGTATAGTTGGTTTACACTGCGGTGTCGGTTTCTGCTGTACAGCAAAGTCAATCATCCATGCATATTCATATGTCCCCTCTTCTCTGGGTTTCCTTCCCATTTAGGTCGCCGCAGAGCTCTGAGTGGAGCTCCTTGTGGTGTGCAGTAGGCTCTCACTAGTCACCCATTTTATCCATGGTAGTGTATAAATACATGTCAGTCCCACTCTCCCAATCTACCGCCCACCCCCCCGCCTCCTTCTCCCTTGGTATCCACCCATCTGTTCTCTATGTCTTTATCACATAAGATCATCGATACTGCTTTTCTAGATGCCGCATATATATGCTAATATATGACACTTGTTTTTCTCTCTCTGACTTCACTCTATCTGACAGTCTCTAGGTCCATCCACATCTCTGCAAACGGCCACAGTTCCGTTCCTTTTTGTGGCTGAGTAATGCCAGTTTGAGTTCTTTCAGTTTTTCTCCTTAAATGCCAGGAGATAGGCTGGTTGACTAGGTAAGAATTGATTTGCTCGTGGCAAGCGTGGATCGTTCTTTGTTTGCATGTTAATGCTCCCATAGTCCCAGTTTGTCGTTTTTTCATGAAATGTTCATTGCATGTTCTCTCAGTCCTGGAGTCTAGCTTTCCTGGGTGAGACGGTGTTCTCCTTGATTGTAGGTCCTTAGAATTTAATTAGGATTGTAGAAATGCATTCTAAAGATAGCACTGGCACTTCCCTGGTGGTTCCAGGGGTTAAGACTGTTCTCCCACTGCTGGGGGTGCAGGTTCCAGCCCTGGTTGGGAAACTAAGATCCTGCGTGCCAAATGGTGTGGCCAAAAAAGAGGAAAAAAAAAAAAAGATAGTGAACTACCCACTTTGCGGGGAACCCAATGTGTCATGTCATCCTTTCCCATAAGAGCTCTGTCATCATTCAAGCAATTTTTAAAATGTATGTGTCGGAAAGGGCAACAAAGTTTACATTTCATACTTTTAAGATACACTTTATTATTTATTTATTAAAGATAGTGTAGACTTTTGTATCAAGAACAACAGACATAAGTATTTTTTGAAACAAGCAGATCTACCCTTTAGTTAGTAACTCTCAGCTGAAGACCTTAGAGACCAAGTTCAACTTCAAGCATGCATTCATTTACCACTTTCCAGCAGCAAGCATGGTTCGGATACTTTAAGTGTATATGTATGTTTCGATGCTGTTAGGAAACCGTTTTAAGTGAAACCTATGAATAGACCTACCAGTCACACTTTCCAATGTCTATACCCAATACAGTTTGTTCAGTGTCTTTATGGAGGATACGTGACTATGGTAGAAAAAGAAGGGTTACCTGTGTGCACGGAGTCATATTGGGTCACCAGAGCAATGCCTTTCTTCCTTCCTTTTCTTCATTGGCTTTCTTTGCGTGTGGATGTTGGGCATCACCATTCATGTAGGGTGGATGTGATGCGCTCAGTGACAAACATCTTGTCGCCTTTTTTTGGTCCACCAGCTCACCCACCCATGCAGAGTCCCATTATCGGAATTAATGTCGCATGAAGAAGCAATATGTGAGTCTTTTCTCCCAGGTGACTGTACTGAGCACCCTTGCGGTGCTCCTCCGGGGCAGCGATTCTGGATGAGTGCCCTTGTACTCACCAGGCTGATTTGTAAGGTGACTGATCCTCCTTACGGATGAGATAGGCTGCCTGTCAGATCCAGCTGTGACTCAGGAATGTGGATGACGCATGGAGTCTCCAGTTCTTTGAGACTAGTCCTTCGCGTCTACCTTTTTGGGCAGCCGGGGCTGTATTTCATAGAGATGAAATGACACCTTCTGTGTCCTAGCTCTTTGCTTTCCACACACAGGGTTTCCCCTGGCCACTCCCTTCTGGCATTGACTCCAGCCCTCCAGACATCCTGAGTTTCTTCCTTCTCTGAGCCACACTGACCTCGTCTAAGCCCAGCAAGGGAACTGCTAACAGAGACGTGCCCTGAGGACAGGAGCCCTTGGGCTGGGCCTCCTTTGTCAACCAGCTCTCCCAGTCCCTCTGGGGCAGGGTCTTTCTGTCAGGCAGGTGGGCAACATGTCTCCTGGAACCAGAGCAGCTGTGACCCTCCCACCAGAGCCTGAGGATGTGGTTCATTCAGATTCAGGGCTGGCCTCAGGCACACACACTCAAACATGCACACACACAGATCTTTCTAGGCTGGGGTATCCAGATGTGCTTGAGAGACTGGGGCCAGGCATCCTACATGTCCCTGACCTCTGAAGGCAGAGGAGAGAGCTATGCTTCCAAGGAATGTTCATGTTAAAAGGGGAATTATTTCTTTTCTTTGCGTTTGGAACAATTTAAGCATGACCTAAGTCTAGGAAGGTAACTCATTTCAGCTGGTTAGTACTATCGAATTTAATGGAGAAAAAATCCATCCAAAAATGAGTAAATTACCACTTGCATTGTCTTGGTGACCTGGTACCCCAAACTCCTGTCTCTCCAGGAGTAGACTGGTGCAAGCATAAAGCCACTGACTACAGCAGAGTGGGGGTGTTCTAGAATCCAGTGGAGCTGGACAACAAAGCAAAGGGAGGGAGTGAAATGCTTCTGGTTTTATCCGGACGGAGACCTGGGAGTCTATTTTAGAGTTTCGCCAGTACTGTGAAAGTGAAAGTCGCTCAGTCATGTCCGACTCTTTGTGACCCCATGGACTGTAGCCCACCAGGCTTCTCTGTCCATGGAATTTTCCAGGCAAGAATACTGGAGTGGGTAGCCATTCCCTTCTCCAGGGGATCTTCCCGACCCAGGGATCGAACCTGGGTCTCCTACACTGCAGCAGATTCTTTACCGCTAGCACCACCTGCCTGTACTTTGAGAAGCAGAAAAAGACTTCTCTCTACTCCAGATGGTTTTTTCCCTCGCTGGTTGGGCTTTTTTGGTTCACAGAAAGGATGTTTCTTTTGTGCATGTAACAGTTTTAAGAATTTCCACTGGGAACAGCAAGTAGATTTTCATTCTATGTCAGTTCATTGTATTTTCCCTTCTTTTTGGGGCTGGAGACGAGCTTTACAGCAGACACTGGCATGTAGAAATGGACCCCTGTGTGCTTTCGCGGTGGCAGGGTCACTTCAGACTTGAGGCTAGTGTGAGCTTAGCGTGGGGTCTGCCTGCTCCAGGTGCCCTTGCTTTACAAGTTCAGAGCCTCCTGCGCAGGAAAGTGAGGCAATGACGACAGAGGAGGCTGGATATTCTTGACTGGCTTTTAGGATTAGGACTTTAATTCTTACCCAGCAGAAGCATGATTGGTGAACTGGGGACATGGTGAAGCCCTCAGATGCTGTGGTCTGAGTCACCCTAAAGGGTATTTGGTTAAACTAAAACTGTCCTCTTTTTGCACCCAGCGGCTTCTCCTGGCTGCAGGGTATGGCTCAGGTCAGCTGCCAAGACTCAGCTGGCAGTGCCCAGAGCCATGTTTTATGGGGGCTGCTTAGTACTGTGTCAGTATGGTTGGGATGTTTATTGCACTTGGAAAGCAGCCATTTCTTTGAGCTAGAGGAAAGGAACATTCTAGAACTTTCACTTCCTCACCCTGCATTGTGTCAGATCCAGGAATATCTTCGTAGGTCTCCAGGCTCAACTAAGGTACATAATCTGCTACCTTTGGGAGCCAAAATCTATTCCTAATAAGCCTGGAAAATTCATCCTGCATGAAAGATAGAAAACTTCTAACAGCACCCTATCTCGGGAGTATTAAAACCCAGATGCCAACAGCTGGCAAGTCTTATCCCTGGGTTGTGACCTCTTGGTAACACTGTCAGTAATGTTAATAATACATTGTTCATTCAGGGAGTCCCCTTTCCTGGGTCTGACCACTATCCAAGGGGCTGGGAGGTGGTGAGGAGGGGGTCTGCCTTTGTGGCTTTCACAACCTCATTGTAGATCTATTTTAAGTCATTTGAATAACACCCAGTGCTTGTAAGAACTCACCTCCACCTCCAAAAATTATTTCAGTGACATGCAGTTTCAATTCGTTCCTGCACTGAAAGGAACCCTCTTTAATCTGGCCTCGGGGAACCAGATAACACCCACAGAATAATTTTTTTTCAACACTATGTGTGGTTGTCAGATTTCAGGGTAAATTTGCCCCTAGTATATGTCAGGGTGTTTTGTGAGTCATTTTTTAAAACGATTTTGTTCTACTTTCTATACCAGCCTATATTGTTGAAATCATCAGAAATGTGTGACTATTTTAGGATTCAAAGCCCACCAAATAAACCTGTTCAGAAGTGGGCATATGTGGTCAGCCTTGAAAATAATCGAGCACTTCTCTCTCTGATATTTACTGAGAACTTACCCAGTAACCAGGGTTTCTTTTTATGCAGTGGAAAGAATGCATATTTTTCTTCTAGGAACTCTGGTTTTGTACTTTTTTCACTGAAAAAGAATAACATTCCTGTGCGGCTGTTTCTAAAGCTATGTTCCTTTGCATTTTCCCTCTCATACTCAAAGCCCTGATTTCCTCCTGTTTCTCAGTCTAAACAGAATAGGGGCCTGGGGCAGAGAGGGTGATGCAGGAACCAGGGGCAGGGGGGATGGTAGCTTTGCCGCGTCTGGTTGAGGAGCTAGCCCCTGCCGTTCTACCCACTGTCACCGCTAGGAGGCGCGCTCCCCGGCGTTGGAAACTAGCCGGTCCCACTGGCGGATCTCAGGCCGTTGGCTCCACCTAGTGCAGCTCCCCGGGCATTGCTGCTGCTGCTGCTGCTGCTAAGTCGCTTCAGTCGTGTCCGACTCTGTGCGACCCCATAGACGGCAGCCCATGCTCTTGTGCAAATCGGAAGGGACTTGCTGGGTCTGAGCAGGGTGGTGGGGGAGGGAGCTTAGCGGCGAGCCTGGGATTCGAAGCCAGCACTCCTGCGGTACTTGGTGACACCTTGCCTTTCTCTGCTCCCGGGGCTGGGGTGATAAGGGGTCCTCAGCCCTTATGCTTTTTCTGCATCTGCTTTGGTGAAGGCCTCTTTGAGATTCAGCCCTGCAGGGGCCTCAGGTGTGAAGTTGGAGGTGTTCTGCCTACTGCTGGGCCGAGCCGCGGTGGGTCCATGGGGAGGAGGCACCCCAACAAGGGGTTGGAGAAGTCAGGTCCCCTCTGCTTAGACTGGATCGCAGAGTTTCTAGGTGGAGACTATAACATTTGGGATTTCAGATGTCAAGGAGCTGAGGGGGGCAATGCAGATCATTGCATGGTGTGTGCGTGTGCGCGTGTGTGTGCTTGCGTGTGCACCAGGGGGAACGAGTGGATATGTGAACAGGTGGGTCTGACTTTTCCTGCAGTCAAGGTCAGGACCCGCTGCAGAATTCGTGGGCTGAGTGCAAAATGAAACGGTGAGGCCCCTTGTTGAGAATTGTGAAGAATTTCAAGGTGATGACAGCAGAGAATGAAACCAGGAGCGGGTCCTCCTAAGCACAGGGTCCCCTGTGACTGCACAGATCATACGCCCACGAAGCCGGCCCTGGTCACTGTCTTTTCAGTTGGTTTCTGAAGCAGGTGGGGCTTCACCTTCTGCTTCTTACTTTGCAAAGTCTCCCTGGCAGGCTGTGGAGAACTGGGCTGGTAACACTTTTCAAAATGTCTGCTTTTAAAAGCACAAATGATCTGGATCAGTCAGAGGTGTAGGACTCAAGCCCCAAGATGACAGATGAACCTGGTCTGTGGGCTCCCAGTCCAGGGCGGGCCACGGGTGCCGAGAGCCCTCCAAGTCCTTACCATTTAACCCACTGATCGGAAATAAAACCCTTCCTTTTAGTCGTCCACTGGGGGCTTTTCTCCTCTTTGCTTTTGGGTCAGGCAGGCTCCTCTAGCCTCTGCCTTCCAAGTGACCATCTGAGTGATGGCAACAAGAAGCAGGGAGCTGGTGGGGGTGGGTGGTGCCCGGTGCCCCTTCCCCGGGGCTGGATGCTGCTCCTCTATCTCCTCTTCCTGGAGAGAGTGAAGCCTGCCCAGGCTGGGTGCTGGGTACACAGGTGTCTGCAGGTACCTGCTACTGAGATGCAGCTACTTCCCAGTTGGGGTGTCTGCCATAGGATCCCGCCTATGAGGGGGCTGACGGGAGGAGAGACCCCACTGTGTGAGTAGCCTCGGGTTCTAGAAGACCAGCTGCCAGGGAGGCAGCTGACACGGGAGTCGCCCCTCCCGCTGTGTGCTGGGTCTTACTTTCTTTCACTAGCACTTTCTAGCGCTTAGCAGGACACTCCAAAACCCTTGCTTGACCTTTGCAAATCAGTTTCACGTCTACCTACACAGAGCAATAATCCTGTCTATGTTTCCTGATTCTGTCTGGGATTATAAAGTTTGCTAAGTAAAAATACTGACAGAAAGTTGAATAGAGATATCAAATTCATCTTGCATGGGTTTGGTTGTGTCATTTTGAATGAAATAACAAATTATAGCTTTGTTTCTACTTGTATTGCAATCATCCGGACTACTGAAAGTTCAGAAAGTGTTTTCTAGAGGCATTTAATTAATATTGTGTCAGTGTTAGTTTTCACGAGTGAACATTTTGTTGTACATTTTACAAATCAACATCTTAAAATGTTGTCTGGTAAATATTCACTATCAGACAGTAGATATTCTAGCAAGATCTTTGGTAACGATATTTATTTTAACACATGCATTTAAAATGTACATTGCCAATAGCCCAAGTGTCTTTAAACTGTAAAACCAACTTCAGATCTTCTTTGCTGAAGCCCAAGCAGGCTGAGATCTGTACCCTTTGGGCCCTTTCTCTACCCTTTCATAGTCCTACCTGGACAGAGAAGTTGGCGATCTCATAATTCATGTCCTGTTGCCTTAGCTACATCAGCGTATATCTTCACATCTATAGGTGGTTAGCATATGTGTAAATACATGTATACAGATGAGAGTCTGCAACAGAATGTCCCGTGTATGATAAGCAGTCCTCAGCTCTTGGTTTTCTGCATTTTATATAGTTTGCAGCTAAGAAAAATGCAGAATTCCACTACGTAAAGTGGAAAAAGTTATGCTCTTTCAATGGTTTGTCCAGAAATCTCTGCCGTAAGTTTATGGGAATGTCTATGACTCAATGTACATATGGTGTGTAAGAGGTGATGCTGTTAAGTGTTGCATAAACTAATGCAGATTCTGTAGTTATAAATAATTAACTTGTTATTGTAAAATGTGATTTGTCATTGAGAGATTATTTTTCTGTATGTATATGAGAGTATTTTAGGAATCTAATTTAAGTGCATAAAACTATAGAAAAAGTTAAAAAACCTATTCCAAGAGTAGAGAGTGCTTAATCAGATTACTTGGGTTCGACCCAACTAAATTTCATATATTAAAAAGAAAACCAGAGTTGCATATGTTAGACATTCAAAGAAGTCATTTTGGAGGGGCAAAGAAAATGTGAAGTTGAATGCAACGGGTGGTGTTATGATAAGATGATGAGTGTCCTCTAGCCATGACCTTGGGTGAGACCCCTGTATTTCATTAAACAGGTAACTTGTTCGGGAAGGTGCTTGTGTCAGGAAGGATAGGAGGCTTGAGAGTCTGGTTCCCATCAGATCTGAGTGATGTGCTCTGGAAGCTTCCATAGGTTCTGGAAGATGGGCCAGGAATCTTGGGTGGAGCAATCGTTCTTCTAGAAAGTTCCGAATGTCCTGACTTCTGGGTCACCCTTTGCAGTTCTCTTTCTGAATAGATTCAATGCATCCCTTTGGTGTTTGCATTTTCCTTTCCTGGAGGCATCCTCACTATCCCCACTGTGGCTCTCCTGTGTTGGGTGAAGGATGAAGTTTGAGGCTTTCTGGGTTAAGCTGTTCCTGGCACACAGGACAGGCAGCACAGAGCAGCCTTCTAGCTGCTTGTGTCCATGATGGAGACCTCAAAGCAAGAGGCCTTCCTCTTTGCCCTGTCCCAGAAAAGGGTCAGAGGTCCAGGCTGCTTCTTGGGCACAGACTTCGTATCCTTTGCCACCGGAAATGTCCCCACAGGCCACCTAAGGATGGATACAACGCAAAATCCTATGAAACTCAAGATGCAAACCCCCGAGAGGTGCGTTTAGAGGTCCTTTCAGGAGGAGGCAACCCTGTCAGGTCAGCCTCCCTCGTCAGGCTGCGAACGATGGAGCGGTGAAAAAGGCCATGTTCCTGGTGAGCCGCGGGTGTTGCATACAGATCGCTGTGTGTGGGACGCTGAGGGCCCTGGCTTGAAAGGACGTATAGGGAATGCGTGCCTTAGGTTTTCAACATTTCTTTCAATGAGCTGTATGCTTCCCAATGCTGTCAACCAACAGTCCAAGTCCTTTTTTGATACACCTCAAATTGGCAAATGCTGGCGTGTAAGTGACCTCCTGGAATTCAGGGTTCAGGGGGCGCAGGGAGCTGTGATTTCTGGGAGCTTCGTGGAATCTGTTATCATAGGAGTGATCTGAAAATCACCTTGAGGAACTGTCTGGGTGGATGTGAGTGACTTCTTTTCCAAACATGGAGCTGTTTAGGGACCTCTTTGTCCAAGGTGGCCTGGGAAGGCCATCTAAAGCTAGCCAGCAGAAGTGGATAAGCTCCTATCGACCCACCCAGAGTAAGTCCTGACCTCCTTCCTTGGCACCAAGTCCTCATGGCTGGTGTGGCAAGAGGGCTATACGTGGAGATGAGTCAGCCAGTCAACCATCCCTTGGGTCCTGCTTGTTCCAATAAAGTCTGGGGTCAAGAAAAGCCAGAGAACATGGCGTCCTGCTCAGCAGTGACCATTCCAGTTAGCCTTCACCTATTTAGAGAAGAATGTATCGGTCCTGACACGAGTCCCTTGTGTTTCCAGCAGCAGATGGGTCACAGTGTTGGGGGCATGTTGCTCCCCTCACAGCCCTGCCCGGGGGGTGGGATGAGCCACTCCACCTCCCCGACGGACACCCTGTTAACTGTAATATACTTCTGTTGCCAAATAACGGTATTGTTTAATTTCCCATCAAAGGGAGACTATATTGTTTGGTGTGTAATGTCAATGGAGTTCCAAAAATTACTAGACACTATTATAAATTGTAGAATTCTGTATTTGTTTGATGAAGCAGGGCCAAGACATTAGGTTTCTTTTCTGTTTAAAAGAAGCTGAGGTTAGGTTTGCTCTCTGAGCATTCCTTTGGCACCTTATTATGTAAGAAATGTTAAATTTGACTGATCAAGATTATGGTAACTGAGTGTTGTTTTCTTTAAACCAGTAGCAACATCAATACAGATGGATATTTCTGTGTATCTGGAATCTAAAAGAACAATCTCTTCCAAACAATTCTTTGGTCATTTTGACCTGTACGGTTTAAATTCACATAGTTCATGAATAAAAGGAGAAAAACCAACCTTGTTACAATGGATTGCTTTGGGTTCTTTCTGCCCCTCTTCCTTTCTGAGCAGACTGTTTGGTTGTTCAGTTGTTAAGTCGTGTCCAACTCTTGGTGACCCCATGGACTGTGGCCTGCCAGGCTCCTTTGTCCATGGGATTCTCCAGGCAAGAATGGAGTGGGTTGCCATTTCCTTCTCCACTATACAGCTGTATCTGTCATCTATCTGTTTTTGAACATCTTGATTTTTAAGAACTGCATAGTATCCCATTGCTTGAATATATTCCAGTTTACCCTAAGTTTTAAAAAGAATCCTGAATGGTTGTGTGTTGAGGCTGCTTTAAAATTTTTATCTAGATTTAAAAAAAGTGCCATGAAGACTGTCACTGTACACAGATCTCTAGGTTCATCTCTGATAAGCACACAAGGTAGTGTTTGAAGCATTTCGTCACTTCCCTCCCCCCGTTTCTATGTGCTTAATCAACAAGGAGTTTGTTGAGTTGGATTCTGGATTGGGCAGTATTACCGGCAGAGATATTTCATCAGCTGTTACACGTCTTCAAAGCTTGTGGTCTGCCTCGGGTGTGCGGTGTGCAACCCCTGTCAGGAGGCAAGCCGGAAGGAAGGCAGATGGTCTTGGGGAACCAGCAGTGTTGGCTGCGTTACAGGCGCAGCTGCTGAGCCCTTAGAGACCACCCTCCCGTGGCGTCAGTGGGAGGTTTCTTCTCCCTCCTGTTAATAGCCCAGAGGTCCGAGGTCTGGCCTGGCAGGGCCTTGCGATCATTTGACTTTTACCTTGAAGTAAAGAGGTAAAAGCTGCACTTTCCACTGCGTCCACATCTAGTGAGAGGGAAAGGGAACTGCGAGCCCGGTCCTCGTGAGGCCAGTTGGGAAGGGACACTTTTCCTCTCTTTTCATCTGCCGGAACTTAGTAGCTCCAGCACCAGGAATCGCCAGGGAAGTTGGCAAATGTCCGCAGCTAGGTGGCTGGATCCTGGGGCCACAGGCCAGCCTGAGCCCTCCTGGCTCCTGGGAGAGGACGGAGAGGCCTGCAGTGGTGTCTCTGTCCATTGCACGTGCTGACGGTGGAGCTGCTTTGCCAGGAGGAAGTTCGTTTCAGCACTGTGATAGCCAGGAGGGTGACGTCACGTCAGGTGGAGGCACACTGGTCCCTGCCCAAGGTGCAGGGGGTGGCCTCGGGCCCCTCAGTGCCCTGAGGACTTCCTAGATGGCACAGCCCTGCCTCTGCCCATGACGGGTGGCTCTGGGAAGGGAATCTGTTCGCTGTCCAAACACTTGGAGGTGACCAAGGAATGGGCACCTGAGGCGGCTGCTGTCCGGACAGCGCTCTTCCCTCTGAGGCCAGTAGGAGGGCAAGCTCAGGGAAGAGCTGGCCTGGCTTAAAGGGCGAATCAAGAGTGTCTAAGGGACCAAGTGCGAGGGGCCCAGAGAGTCACCTGAGCTCAGTGTTGCCTGCTGGCTCCAGTGCGGGTGCACCACGTGCCAGGGAGTGGCCAGGGGCAAGCAGGAACAAACACAATACAGGGGAGGCTGGGGGCGGGGGCCCTGAGCAAACCTCCATTTCTTCCCTCACTTGCAGAGTGAGGTCTGTCTCGCTCGTGTCTGATTCTTGGCGATCTCCATGGACTGTAGCCCACCAGGTTCCTGTCCGTGGGATTCTCCAGGCAAGAATACTGGAGTGGATTGCCATTTCCTTCTCCAGGGGATCTTCCCAACACAGGAATCAAACGTGCATCTCCTGGCTTGCAGGCAGATTCTTTCCTGTCTGAGCCATCTGAAGCTTAAATATTTAAGATGTAACATGAAGCAGTCTTGGAAACCACAGAGCAGCCTTCAGTTTGCGGGTATTAGGTCCAAATTAAGGGCATTTTACTGGGGAGCTTTTCCTAGGGGACTGATCGAGTCAGTCACCCTAATGGTCTATTAGAAACCAGGATTTCTGAACAGGTTTTCTGAACAGGATTTCTGAACATCCTTGAAGATGGGAGATTTTGCAGGCGATTCTAGATGGACTTGGTCTAGTGCCTACCTCCTGTCAGGTGCTGTGTGAAGCCAGTCAGGCAATCCCTGGGGTCAGATGGCCCAAAATCAGAGGCTGTCAGGCCAGGGACCAACACCCTTCACCGACATCTTTACATCTGGGAGACCCAGTACTGAACTCGTCATGACCTCGCTTCACTCTTGCAGCAGTTACTCACCAAGTGGATGTTACAGCTTCTTCCACGTACGGGGTGGAAGTTGATCCCCAAAAGCAGGAGGCTTTAGGGATTTAAACAGCAGAGGCCTGCATGTGCACCCCCAGACGGCTCTAAGACGCGTCCTTAACCCTCACGCCTACTGCTGCAGAGCAGAACAGTCTAGTCAGGGGGCGCACTGTGGGTGCACGTCATATCCCCTTATGGAACCTCCTGCTGAACGGTTCTAGAGTGCTTGTTACTCCTGGTGAGGTCACTTTCAGTCTGGGAGAAACACGGAGAAAGGCTTATTGTGGCCACAAGCCTTCTAGTCCCGTCAGGATGTCCTATGACCTGACATGCGGTGGCTTAGTATGCATCAGGTTGTCTCTTGAGATGTTATCTTCTGGCAATTTCAGGGTGACTGTTAACCCTCAGAGAAGCAGGAAAGTTTGCTGTGTGCTTGGCTCCCCCAACCTGGCTGGGAAGGCCTTAACTTGCAGAACCAATCGGATGGTCAAGAATCTGCCTGCAATGCCGGAGACCTGGGTTCAATCCTGGGTGGGGGAGATGCCCTGGAGGAGGAAATGGCAACCCACTCCAGGATTCTTGCCTGGAGAACTGCATGGACTGAGGAGCCTGGTGGGTTACAGTCCATGGGGTCACAAACAGTCGGACATGACTGAGCGACTCACACACACACAACGGGCAGAAGCTCGACCCAAGAGCAGTGACTTCTAACCATCAGTGTACTGGAACTGGTGTGCCCAAGAGGGGAAACGTCCTGACTCTGTCCTGGGCTGACATTCCCGGGCATCCTTGGTTCAGAGGACACTCCAAGGGCTGTGGCGCCCGGCGAGCTGAGAAACCTGCCGCCTGCTGAGTGCACGGCTCTCACCTGGACCTCTGCCCCAGTGATAGCAGTCACTGCTTTTAATTAGATTCTCTCGATTCCAGAAGAGACATGTGTTTTTGGCCAGAATCTCTCTGGAAGCTTTTATAGACATCACCGCCTCTGAACTTAGAATTACACGGAGAGTGGAGTGGAGGACGGATCACTTTCGGCTCGTCAGAACGCACAGGCTGGACATATGAACCTGTCAGAATACTCGGGTGAGCACAAACCGGCCCTGTTTGGACGGCTAAGCAGCCCAGGCACGTGGCAGGCACGTGGCCTCGGGAGCACGGCCGAGGGGCTCGGCCCACATGCTGCAGAGGCTGTGAGCAGCACAAAGTGGCAGAGCAGGAGCAGCGGCCGGCGTCTGACCAGCGTGGGCTGAGGCCACTTCCAGTTCTGAATCAAGATGAAACCAACAGCTGAAAAACTCAAGACATGACGACCTTAACTTCACCTGCAGGCTCAGCCCCTGCCCAGGCTCTGGACTCAGAGACAAAGGGATGAGGTAAGACACGTGAAGAACTTAATAGCGCCTGCTATGAAGGCTATTTTCCCCTAAGGGATATATAAGCATCCAATTTCTAAGAACAATCGACAAAAACTAAATTTCAAAGGGCATTTTAACCTTTAAGGGGATCCTGAGAGAAAGATAAAAACTAAGGCTCCCTGCACTTCCGCTTTAAAAGGCAGTAAACACAGTGTGCCCTGTTCAGGAAGTGTTTATTGTTGCTCCAAGTTTAAGAATTCTCACTTTTAGAAAATCAACACTTTTACAGAATCTCCCGCATTGCTCTGCTCAGCTTCTGAATCTTGGTTTTTGCAGACATATCAACGTATTTCTCTCCAATACGGACAATCATTCCACCCATGATCGACGGATCAATCTAGGAAAGAAAATAGGTTGGAAATGTGAAAATACGCTGACATTTCATTAATGAAAAAGAAGATAAAAAAAAGTGCTCTGAAAAGTCTATTGTAACATGTAATAATTACATCTGGAAAAAGAAGTCAAATTGTGAATGGATTCAGTAATAGTCTATTTTGAAAATAAACATAAAGGTTCTACTATAGGCAGTTTTACATAATCTGCTCTCACTTTCCAGTCCATTTTAAGTGCCAAACAACCTCAGGAAATGTACTGTACACAATTAAAAACCTACCTTAACTTCCAATTTCAAAACCTGGCCTTTACTTAGGAAGCTCTTCAGGACCGTTTTCAATTCAGTCAGAGTGGCTTCATCTAAAGCCTAAAAAAGGACAAAACATCCTTAAATTCAGGTAAAGTAAAACAAGTTACTACAGTAGAAGGAGAGAAAAATCTCCCTCTGGGAACATTTCACCAAGACAGGCTGTGTGAATTCCTGTGCTCGGTATCTGGGGACCCACTCTGGAGGCGCACCCCAAGAGGCACTCATCGGCGCTGGTCTCGGGCGTGTGAAAGCCCGCCTCACAGGAGCACCATTGGTTACGCTCTTGGAGAGTCAGAATCTCTGAAGCACTACAAACACTCATCTAGGTAAGATCAGGTGCTGCATACCCCAAGTAACTCTACCATGCTTGGTAGGTAACTAAGCCCAACAGACTGTTCTCCTACAATGAACTACAGTGCAAAGAGAATACAAGGGAAATACAACGTACTCCACTGTGCACTGGACAACAATGAAACTCATTCCAGCGAGGCAGTGCCACGTAAGGAGCAGGGACTACTAGAAGACAGGACTGTGGTTCAAATCCCAGCTCCACCTTCTGTGACCTCCAGCAAGCAACTTACTTTCCCTGCGCTTTGGTTTCCTCATTAGTAAAATAAGGGTAACAATACTTGTGCTTCACGCAGACCTTTGACATTAAGTAAAAAAATTATAAAGTGCCCAGCACATTGTATTTCAATAAATGGTGACTATTATTATACTCTACTTCAGCAAGTCCATAAGACCAATGGGGCCCGTGCGCCTTATACTTTCTGCTTCATCACCACAAAAGATGAACAGATTACATTTGAGTAAACTACTGAGCATGATGTTTAAAAAATAATTCAAACCTGTACTGGAATATAAACCAGTATTTCCTGACACATTTTAACCCAACCTGCAGTCTTCACGAATAACCGCTGAATAGGGAAGCACCAGGGAGACACCTGCCGGGCCTTGTAAAGCAGAGGTTCACAGAAGGGAAGTGAAGTTGCTCAGCTGTGTCCGGCTCTTTGTGACCCCACGGACTGTAGCCGATCAGACTCCTCTGTCCATGGGATTTTTCAGGAAAGAATACTGGAGTGGGTTGCCATGTTCACAGAAGCTGGTATAAATGAAGAGACCTCCCAACTGACAGTTCAGTTCAGTTGCTCAGTTGTGTCTGACTCTCTGCAACCCCATGGACTGCAGCATGCCAGGCTCCCCGATTTCTTGATTTTAGCCTTTTTCTTTTTGTTCTACAAAATGGAAAGTCAAGACAATGCAGTGGCAACAACTCATTACTTACAGATGCAGTGGTAACTGTGCATGGTACTTCTCCACGGTGGACACTCATCATGGTAGAAAATGCGGAAATCACCGCAGGGGTATTATTCAAGCGACCATTTTCAGCAAGCAAATCTGGGAAAGTGAACATTTTTCACTTAAGTCATATTCATGAAGCAGTATATTCACCTCAAACGCAAACTGACATGGCCTTAAAATACTATATTCAATGTCAGTTAAGGATGTGGATGGAGAAGCTGCAACCTGTTATCTAAAAAGAATATTCAATTTTTTTTTTTTTTAAAAGAATGCACCAACGAGGACTTAAATGTGTAAAGGGGTGTGTCTCTTAAACGAATCTGCAATAGATTTCTTCATCACAGCTTGAAATCTGATTTTCAGGTTTATCCCATGAATCCCCAAATTAACATACTTATATTCACTACACATTTTCTTTGGATTCTGAGTGATCAAGGGATTTGAAAAACAATTAAAATGTACCAAAGAACGCAAATATCTTTAAGGACAGAGACGCAGCCACTGGCTGTAAACCACTTTCTCGGCAGGGATCCCACTGGCCTCCTCCAAGGGGTGAAACTACGCATTGAGACACTCCTGCATCTTAACGTCCTTCCGACAGTGCTCCTCAAACTGCATGTGCAAGCGACTCACTCGGGGGCCAGTGAAGATGCAGATTCTGGTTTAGCAGGTTCGGGTAATGAGACTCTGCACTGCCAAAGGCTGGTGGTGTTCCTGGTCCAGGGATCACAGTTTCAGGAGCAGAATTTTCAGAGACTTCAAAAAAAGAGCTAATACTTACTGATCAGGTTGGACGTGAGAGGAGAGAACTTCTCCTTTGCCGTCATGTCACTTAGGCTTTTCACTTTAACTGAACGCTTTACATAGGGATTCAAAAGAGAAGCAGCCATTTTGGGTTCCTTCAAGATTTGCTAAAAGGACCAAAAATAATCTTAGACTCTAGAACATAAATGATGCCAGCTGCTGTACACACGCTTTCTGATGAATCATGCATTTCATGAATAAAATTAGAAAAGTTTAGTCAAATAAATTTTTGCCTTTAAGAATGCACCACAGATGATTTTACACAGGATATGGTATTGTGTGAAAATATTTAAAACCATTCTAATGAAGTTGATTTTTGCTTTTCAAGAGAGATTATTTTTAAAAAACTAAGCAGCCATGAGACTGGATCTGTGGCATACTGTAATGTATCTACTGTGGGTATTACTCTGATTTTTCCCTGCTAAGAGGGTGCAGTGATGCCCACACACAACGCAGACCTAACGAGACGCACTGAGTGCAGGCGGCCCCTTGGCCTTTCCCTCGGGGGCCTCTCCCTCTAAGGCTGATCCGGATTCCGGCCAGCTGCCCAGAGCTCGGGAAAACCAACCCACTGCTGGGTGGGAGCTCTGGTGCTTTTCCTGGGAGGAAAAACGGCCAAAAAATTCAGAGTGCCAAGACCACAAGAGAGACCACTCTGTCTCCACGACCACAAGAGAGACGACTCTGTCGCCGTCCCACTACATCACAAACGTCAAGTCCGGGACCACGGGCAGCTTCCAGCACTCTGCTCCCCTCAGCGTCAAGCCAGAGCTCCAGCAAACCAACTGCTGTTTCCATGTGGGTATCTCTTGGTCACACACCTCCACTGACCTTTCGATCAACCCCTCTCCTGGGCTCCTGGACAATTTCTGCCTCTGATTCTAGCTACGTGCCTACATTGCCATCTAATGTTAAAACTTCAACTCGAGTGACCCCCCCAAAACAAGGTTTTCCCATACACACTGCTGGCTTATACGACGACAAGCATTCTGGAACTGGAGCCATCCCAGCTTCAGGTCTCTAACCATTTCTGCTGCATCATCCACGGACCGTTAGCGACACCCTGGCAGCATCACGTTTTCCTCCTGGCGCCAAAAAATGGCTGATTTTGTTTCATAAAGAGTCTTAAGGTTGCCGCCTTTGTATGTCTCCACAGCTTAACGGACTTCAGTTTTAATTAAACCCTATTCTAAGGCCCACAAGCCAGGTGCTATCTTGCTTGTGAACATCACAGGTTTACGAGGGGTGTGCATGACAGCAGAGGGCAGGAACCATCACCTCCCCAAAAGCCTGTGCGACCCTGTAGACTCCAGCTACCCCAGCCCAGAAGCATCTCCAAGTCAGGCTGCTGCGTCTGTGAACATCCTAACAGGTGAGGGTACCAGCGAAGATCAAGCACACTGGATAACTGGACAGAGGGAGGGATACAGAGCTAGAGTTACTGAGCATTAGGACAAAGGCTCCCACAAAAGCTCAAAATGAAAAAATGCACAAAACGCCTAAGTGTTGTTCTATACAGCTAGTCTGTGAGGGTTTTCCCCTTCTAAGATTAAAAACACAAAAACAAACTCTAGGTGGTGACTAGAAAGTAAAAGAAGGGGAAGCAACAAAATCTGGAGCGACTTGTTAACTATCAGACGACTCAGGGAACCTGCAGTGGCGATCCTCCTGTTTAAGCCACACTGCAGGCTCCTGTTAACTCAGTTCATGTACTCTTCATGTTTACAAAAAAATACAAATCAGCTTCCCCCGCAGTCTCCTGGTCTTCCTCCGTCGTTCTGTCATCGTCCTGCAGCTCGGGCACCTTCACTAATGTGCGGTCCAGTGGGCTCTGCTCACTTTCCCTCACATCTTGGGAATAAAATGACAACTGACGCTGAGGAAAAGACTTCAGAAGGGAAATAAATTCCCAGCAAAACAAGGTCATAATATATCCTGAAGCCTACTTTGGAAATACCGAGTAGTACAAGCATAAATGCTCAAGGTAATTTTTAACCCTCCTTTGAAATGGCAGTTGTTTCTTAAAATTTAGATTTTCTATTTCTTCTCTTGAGCCCCAAATCTCGGTTCCTAACATTAACATTCTTACATATACCTATTATAAATAGGTTCAGAACAATTTTACCCAGTATTATAACTATCAACATGGTTACAGGAAATGTTTTCTTCTTTCCCTTTTTTTGCAATTCTTTTTCTCTTAGGATATACTTCATTAAGGATGCACAGTCAAAGATCTAAGGAAAAAACATACAATGAGAACTTAACAATGAACAGGAAAGCTACTTACTCCTACTCGCAACAACTCCTTCTCTACTTGCTCCAGTTTATTCTGTTTAGATGCAGCGGAATACAGAGCTGTGGCGTAGCGGCCTTCGATGCCATATATCAGAACAGGTGGCTTTAAACAACGGTGGAGTAAGGCAAGAAGAGAAAAGGAAAATCAGTTAAGACCATATCATGGTATCAAGAGCAGAAATATTTATAATTTTAAAATTATTGTAAAATGCTACTCTGAATGACAATTCTCAAACAAGTAAGGGATGTTTCCTTGGCCATGTCACTCCATCTATGAGCTTTCAATTCCTCTTCTTAAAATGAGGGGCTTAGAAAACATGGTGTCTAAAGTCCCTTTCCATTCTACAGAAAATTCAACCGTGCTAATTTTGAGATAAACTTAGGATTCCTTCGAATCCAGTAACTACTTAGTTCCAAGTTTAGGCGGTGTTAAACACTGATAGAAGGCAGTTTTGAACACGTTAGAGCCGGAAAACAGGTGTTTATGAGACACATACAAGCACAGTTTTATACATTTCATAGCAATACTGCAGATTTCCCTTAGAGTATCTCCATAAATGTTCAGTTTAATGGAGCCCTTTAGCAATTTACTAAGTGCCTGATGCTTGAATTATTTTTTACAGTGAACCACAGGCTTTTTAAACCACAGTATCATCAATGTATGACTACATATGCTTAGTGGTACTGTGTGATTGTACTGGAAAAGCTTAGGTTTTTAATGAGCAAGATTTAGTTTCTGTCCAGCTCAGAGATTAAGCTGAATAACCCCTCCTCTTTTGTAAAATGGGAAGACCAGCTACCTCCCATCACTGTTACTGTGTTTTAAGAAATTCTCCAACTTAAAAGGTTTTTTCGTGGGCCTGGTCTATGACAGGCATTCAACACTATCCTGTTCCCTAGCTCCGCTACTCCCCAGCATGTCTGGGGAACCACAAATCATGCAGAAAGATTTAAGTGTTAACTGTACAAAATCCATGCCTAAATGTATTGTTGTCTGAAACCACATACATTTATTTGCTTTACAATTACAGAAAAATAAGCTGACATACCCTCACAAGCTTGGCAAATGGCCTGACCACAGATGTACTGAAGCATCGCACCTTTAACACAAAAACAGAAAGACTGAATGAGGTTACTGATAGTAAAAAATAGTAAATGGTTCACTTCTTGTGTTTCCTTATATCAACACATAGATTTTATGAGGCTAAGCTGCTCTTCTTCACCCAGGAGTAAATTTCCCCACTGAAGAGTCATTACAGGCCGCACGGGAAAACTGCCTTCCCACTGTGAGGCTGGCTCACGAGTAAGGGAGAGGAAACACTAAATTTGAGAAACATTTAGTTGCTCAGTTGTGTGTGACTCTTCTCCAACCCCATGGACTGCGGCCCACCAGGCTCCTCTGTCCCTGGGATTCCCCCGCTGTGAGAATACTGGAGTGGGTAGCCACTCCCTTTTCCAGGGGATCTTCCCCACCCAGGGATGGAACCCATGTCTCCTGTATTGGCAGGCAGGTTCTTTACCACTGAGCCACCAGGGAAGCCCAAGTTTCAGAAGTCAGTCTTAAAAAAAAAAAATTGACAAGATTTCCAGCATTTATGTTACCATCGTGGAGCACGATTCCAGTAACAAGTGGGACGATTCCAGGCATTATCTGCGAGAGAGGTACCTTCTTAAGACTCCAAAAGCTATCTGAAGATAAAGATGAATTCTCCAGCTTGTTTCCTACCAAGATACTAACCTTGATATTGTTGAAATGGTATCTTGTCTATCAAGAGTTGGAATCCAGAGTTTAAAAAGCACCCGCAAGGGTATAGGTCACCTTCAAATAATTCCACCTTCAAATAATTCCAGAGTGTACTATACAGCTGAGAGGGCTAAAAGACTTTATATAACACTTAGGGAAAATTTACGGAAGGTACAAGGTGTTATAATATATATATAAAGCATCGTATAACATAAAGAGCACAAATTTTTCTGTGACTCTGTGGTTCGAATCTCAGTTCTACCCTTACTTAGTCAAAAACCAGTCATGTAAACTTTCCAACCTCATTTTCTTCATAAAAATGTGAAACACGTTTTACAAATACTCTTTAGGATTACTGTTGACCCAGTAATACTAGCAGTCGTTTAATCACAACAACAAAGATAGATCCCCCTTCTCCTGGGTCTCTCAACCAGCTCCTTCCCGGGGCTGTGCTCAGAGGACGCCAAGGTTAGAAACGAGCGTGCAGCGTCCACTGTGTCCCGCGCGCATCCCGTGGAAAGGAGGGGTGGGGGGAAACAGGGCCGCCCAGCGTTGCCCCCACTCTCCCGACCGCACGACCTTGAACGGCCGCTACGCTCCCCAGGTGTGGCCTGGAACCGTGGGGCTTGGGGGTCCAGTGCTGGTCACTCCGGGAGGGCTCTTCCCGCTGGCTTTCAGGACCTCCGTCCTCTCACCTGCTGGGACAGCCCGGACACTGCTAGCGCGGCCATCTTCTCCTGGCAGCTGTAGGTCAAACCCGAGTCGGCGAGAGAGACAGAGAGCGCACGCGTGCGTCAGCGTAGCCGCTCGGCCTGCTGGGAAATGTAGGCGTAGGTCGTCAGGCCGCATGCCCGGGGTCTCCCTCAGGCTGGGAGTTGTAGTCCTCAGAAGCGAGTGGTCCTCAGAGCTGGTGGGGGTGGAGGCTAGAGGGCTCGGAGAGCATCTGGAAATGAGATTGTTGAGTTACTTACTGGCCCTTAGTGTAGAATAGAGTTATTGCCCCTAGTTTTAACTTTCCATTTGGATAAGTAGGGTGGCATTTGTTGTGTTTCACATTCATCACTAGCACAATTAGCATGTTTACTCTTTCTTCCTACCGCGCCAAAGTGTGTATCAAGTGCAGGTCCTTGCACTCTGTATATGCTGTATATGCAGCTTTGCAGCTCAAGCCGCGGACCCTAATACTCGGACCGTGACTGCTTCTGCTGACCGCCATCCCCAGTCCACCCCATCTTCCTGAGTACAACATTGACCCCCTTGGTTTGTGCGGACGCGTGAGGTTCTGGTGATTAAATACTTCCTTCTGGGTAGGGCAGAGTAATTAGCTGAGAAGCAGACCTAAAAATAGAACTGGTGTTTGAGTAAAGTGTGACATTGAAACTGAGAATCCAACACTAGCTTTGGCTAGTTTCTCTGCATTCATAAAAACAACCTATTTTCAACCCATTTCCCCCATAAAAAGAACACTAGTTTTTTAAACTTATTTTTAAAATTAATTAATTTATTTTATTTGGAGGCTAATTACTTTACAATATTGTGGTGGTTTTGCCCTACATTAACATGAATCAGCCATAGGTGTACATGTGTCCCCCATCCCGAACCCCCCCTCCCACCACCCTCCCCATCCCATCCCTCTGGATTGTCCCAGTGCACTGGCTTTGAGTGCCCTGTTTCATGCATCGAACTTGGACTTGTCATTTTTCTTTTCTGTAAGGAAGAGAGTTTGCAGTCGGAGCATGGTTGGAGTTTCTGGGTTGCAGTAATGGGGCCCTATGGTCAATTAAGGTGTTTTTCTGCTCAGTTTTACTATAATTATATATCTATTATATATAATATAACATTATATTATATATTATTATATATGAATTATATATCTTATAATTATTAAGTCATTAATTTACGTGAAAAGTCATTGATTTTAATGATGAGTGCAGTTTTCTCATCATTACAAAAAACTTGTTAAAATGCGGAAAAGTAGAAGGAATGTACTTGCCCTCTTTTGGACCACCTGAGGGCAGCCATTGTCAATATTTTAGTGTGTTGTCTCCCATTATTTTTTCAGAGAGTAGCCTGAACTGCCCAGGCTAGAATCCCAGTCCTTTCACTGACCTTTACCCAGTTATATAATTTCTCTGTGTTTCAGTGTTGTTATCTGTGAGTATTATAATAGCACCTACCTTACAGGCTGTTAGGAAAAATGAACAAGATATAGAACAATTTTCTGACCGACTAGCACTCAATAATGCTCTTTATTTTGCTTTTGTTTTTATCACATATACGGACTCACAGTATGTATAATTTAGTATCTTGCCTTTTTCCTTAATACAAGAAAAAAGTGTACTAAATTATATATGGTTCATAAATACACGCTTCCAGCATGATATAATCGTATTTCTTAGTTATAAGATTTTCACCCGCACTCCCGCTCCGGGCTTTCGCCCGCCCTCTCCTTCTCTCTCCCTCCCAGCTTCCCCCGCCCTAGCCCTGCCCCTGCCCCTGCCCGCTCCTTTCCACCCCACCGCGCCCGGGGTGTCATTGGACGGGTGAGACGCAAGCCAAAGAAAAAAAAAAAAAAGATTTTCACCCATCAAGTGGATATTCTGTGATGTAATAATTCAATAACTTTTGAACATAATTCAGATGGTTGCCTTTTTCCCCCCTTTTAAAACAGTACTTCATCTCCTGAGCATCTTTAGACACAAACTTTTTTTTCTTCATACTTAGGATAACTTCCAAGTAGATTTCCAGAGATGGCACAACTTGGTGAGAGGGTATGAACACTTTAAAAGTCTTTGATGAGGGAATTTCCTGGTGGTCCAATGGCTAGGACTCTGCACTCTTGATGCAAAGGTCCTGGATTTGACAAGGTACTAGATCCCATGGGCAGCAGCTAAGAGTTTGAAAGCCTCAACTAGTCCCCCAGGCCAAAGATGCTGCATGCTGCAACTAAGACCTGATGCGTCCAAATAAGCAAGTAAATAATTTAAAAAGTCTTTGATGAATGAGGGCATGCTCTTTTCAAAACTTTTAACCACTTTACACTTTCACTAGCAGTGCAAAAAACCCTTGTTTTACTTCCCTCTGCAAATTCTTCTGGGAGGCTGTTTTCAAATAAGTCTAAGGGAAGGTGTATTCGTTATGCAGAACGTTTTATTGAGCACCTATGACTCAGTGGTAAAGAATCTGCCTGCCCATGCAGGAGACACAAGTTCGATTCCCAGGTCAGGAAAATCCCCTGCAGAAGGAAATGGCAATCCACTCCAGGATTCTTGCTGAAGAATTCCATGGACAGAGGAGCCCCGTGGGCTACAATCCATGCAGTCACAAAGAGTCGGATATGACTGAGGGACTCAACAACAGCAACAACATTAAGTGCAGGCAGCTCTTCTATGCCTGGAGGTACAGCAGGGTACAGGACAAAGTGCTTGCCTTCGCAGGTCTTAAGTTCTACCTGGAACCAAACCCCAAGGCCATGTTTTCTAATGTATGGGCCTTATTAGATGTACTTCAAGTCAAAAGTTCTGGGACTAACTATATTTGAAAAACTCTAAATTATGGCATTGGTAATTAATTATGAGTAAGCTATAAGGTTGCATAGTAACAGGGAGATTCCCTCTGTCTCCTTTGCATTTATCCCCATCTCACTTCAGCCCTTTGTATGTTGCTAAAATAGTAGTTTGTGGTCATTTGAATTTAAGGGTTTATCAAGTGGCTGCATGTGTATGGTTTCATTTTTATTTTGAGGTTCAGTTCAGTTCAGTTCAGTCGCTCAGTCGTGTCCAACTCTTTGCGACACCATGAATCGCAGCACGCCAGGCCTCCCTGTCCATCATCAACTCCCGGAGTTCACTCAGACTCATGTCCATCGAGTCAGTGATGCCATCCAGTCATCTTATCCTCTGTCATCCCCTTCTCCTCCTGCCCCCAATCCCTCCCAGCATCAGAGTCTTTTCCAATGAGTCAACTCTTCGCATAAGGTGGACACAGTACTGGAGTTTCAGCTTTAGCATCATTCCTTCCAAAGAAATCCCAGAGTTCAGGATAACTCTAAGATAAAGGGAGTCTGGTACCGCTCCCCTACTTTATATGTGCTGAAACTTTCTGGATCCTGTTTAGGCAGCTCGTCTAGGAAATGGCAGCTCTGGGTCTCAGGATGTACTTCTGGGCATAAGATTTTTTTTTTTTTTTGGCCATGTGAAGCATGTGGGATCTTAGTTCCCCAACTAGGGATTGAACCCAGGCTCCCTGCATTGGAAGCTTGGAGTTCCAACCACTGGACCGCCAGGGAAGTCCCAGTCTCGGCATGGGATTTTGATGCCAGTGTATGCTGCTTCCATCTTGATGATGTGACAAGTGGAGAAACACAGAAAGAACTCTGAACCTGATGCCTCTGCAGTCAAACCGCCCTACACTGCTCTTAGATTCCTGGGCGTCTGCTGAATTCTCACAGCAGACAAAGCCCAGCAATGACCGACCAGGGTCTCAGAAGCAAATTCTCACCAGGTACCATGGGTGCTAAGTCACTTCATTTGTGTCCGATGCTTTGCGACCCTGTGGACTGTAGCCCGCCAGGCTCCTCTGTCCATGGGATTCTCCAGGCAAGAATACTGGAGTGGGTTGCCATGCCCATCTCCAGGGCTCTTCCCAACTCGGGGATCAAACTCGAGTCTCTTACATCTTCTGCAATGGCAGGCAGGTTCTTTACCACTAGCGCCACCTGGGAAGCCCCCACCAGGTACCATCTGACAGCAATTTCCCAACTGCGGCAATGTCAAACCTTCTTCTGTGCAAGAGTAGAGAATTTGAAAGAAGAAAAGAATTTTGTCCCGTAGAAGAACGGAAACGACTTAGCACTTTATTTTTAGGCTCTTTCCTCCTGTACAAACTTAAATTTAAGATAGTTATTTTAACAGCTGAGGCTGATGGAGTTAAAGTGACTTGCCCAAGGTCATAGTCTGGGGCTCTAGCGGTGGTGAAACCCAGACATCAAATCTCAGCTTTTTTGTTTCATGCTGACTTTCAATTCAAAACAAACATTTGTCACCATTTTATTTTCTCTGCAAAGGCACCATATGCTGACATGAAAGACAGCAGCATGGTGTCACGAGACCCTCAGTTGCACATGTGTAAAAAAAATGAAGTGATTTTTCCCCTTGACCCAAGAAAGAACCTTCTGAAACTCAGAAATCTGGATAAAGGTTAACGGGCAGCACGTTCACTGCGCTCAGTTTAAAATGACAAAAAATTGGAAACAAATGTCTGAGCATAAGAGAATGGTTTTTAAAATGGAACACTGTACAACCATTACCACGAGATTTTCAAAAAGTATTTAGTGGCATAGAAACATATTTAATGACACCGAGGGAAAAATTCCAAACTACATTCTCTGTTTTTTCTATACTGCGCAGTGTTGCTATCATAATCAAAAGGAAAAAAGAGGGGGATGCCACGGTCCTGTCCCTTAACGATTTGCCCCATGAAGGAGAGACCCACCCATTCCAGTTTCTGACAACGCTCAGCTTCTGACCTGTAGGGTGAAGTTCAAGTTGATGAGTTCCAGGAAGGACCGGGCTCCAAAGTTAGACCAAAGGATTTCTAAGTTTTCTTCCCCAGGTTAACTTCAACTAGACTCCCCCAGCCCAGGGAACCTGTTCTTCAGTTTTGCACAATGTATCTAAGGATGGTATCTTCAGAACAAAGGGTGTTAAGATTGTCCCCATGCATTTTCTTACACTGAAAGGACCTAGGAAATGTTTGCATCATTTGGATGTTTATCTTGGACTGAACTTCGCATCAGTTTTTTCTCTCTTTTAGTTCTTTTCCCCTCCGAGTTTATTTTGAGAACTGTACATGGATCCTTTACAGCAGACCAGAGCCACTTGCTGTCCTGGGGGCCCAGGTTGGCAGCCCCAATTTAGAACTCCATATGTAGCTTGTTTTTCCACTTAAACCTTGAGAATGGGAACGTGCCTCTGGCAGCTCTCTACGCATGTCTATGGCGTTAAAGGGGTCTGAGAGGAGTCCTGTCAACGGGCAGAGGCCCCTGGGCTGGAATTGACTTGGCTTTGGGCAAGAAAAAGTGTTGCAGAAAGTGGACAATGGGACCCCAGGTGCTGCGGCCATATGATTTTAAACTTTTTATCCTTGGGATCCGATGCATCTACTACAGAGAAAGTGAGGTGGGAGGGCGGGTCAGGATGGGGAACCCGATGTACAGGTGTACAGGATGTACACCCATGGCTGACTCATGTGGATGTATGGCAAAACCATAAAAACAAACCAACAAACATAAATACGGCTTGGTGGTATTTTCGAGTCTTTGGAGAAGGTTGCTTTAGGTGGGTCCGCAGCACACAAAGGGGATCCAGACGGTGACTGAGGCGAACCAGGTACTGCGGGAAGCGGTCCCCCTCCCTGGCCACAGGCATCTTCCCTGGGCCTCTCCGGGGCCGCGGGTGGTTGTGCCTATCTTGAAGCATCACCTACTCGGTGCTCAAGGTCACGGGTGATGCTCGGCCTGATCTAGGTTTCCGAGGCATCATCTTGACACTGGGGGGCGCCATCTCCTCACATTGTCAATTCCGCCTCTGGCCTTGGCATGACTTTTTTCTAGAGCTTTCGCCATTCAAACCTCCGTGTCACCGCTCACACAAGCAAGCGTGAATCAGAGTATTATGAGATTGACTCATGAACTGACTTCTGAGTGATGCTCTAATCCGGGCTCCTTGTGTTTCGGGGCTTAGACAGGTACAGTTTCTTGTTCTTGTCACAGAGCCTGGTGGGGGAGCCAGTCTCTGCATTCCCCAGGGGCCCCCACCCTCCAATGCTCTTTGCAGCTGGCCCTGGTTCCTTCGCAGTCCTGAAGCTTCCCCAGGCAGGTTTGACATTTGCCACCACAGATCCAGGAGAACTTCGCCTCTGGGCTAGAGCGGATCTCTGTCTTTTTTTTTAAATAAATAAATAGATAATTTATTTATTTAGTATTTTGGACCGTGCTGGGTGGCATGTGAGATCTTAGTTCCCCGACCAGGGCTCAAACTCGTTTCCCCTGCACTGGGAAGTGTGGAGTGCTAACCACGGGACCACCGAAGACGGCCCCACCTAAGTCCTTCTTATCAAAGTGCCTTTTTCTTTCTGGGTCTGGGTCGGTTCAGAGACAGGTTATACCATTCAGTGGGTGCCCTGTTCTGGGAGATGGTAATGACGACAGGAATGAGCAAATGATCAATGCAAAGCATTCTTCTGTCTGTTGATTAGATAAAAATGCCACCTGTAATCTGAGGAGACCAGTGACCACAGTAAACAATGCATGTTGGGGGCCTTTCGGATGTAAGGAAGCGATCTGCAGCTCCCTGCTTGCTTCTGTTTGGCGATCCTGCGGGGGGGCTCTGGGGACTAAGGTGGTGGTGGGCGAGGACGGGGGCTGGGAGTGGGGGGTAGAGGTGAGGGGGGAGGGGTCCCTTGGGTCCCCGTGGTTTGGTCGTTATTTGCTGGGGCTGCGATGGTAGTGCCGCACTCTGCAGCCCCACTGCCTGGGGCTGGCATCCCAGCCCTGCCAGTCACCAGCTCTGTGCCTCAGTTTCCTCACCTGGAGAATAGGGGCAGGAATCATACAGGTCATGTGACTGAATGCCTGAGGAGGGTCTGACCAAGTGCTAGCATCAAGGCAATGCGCCATGAACTTGAGCGGTTCCTCTCTTTCTCAAGGTCGTTTCTCTAAATACAGTCTCTCTAGGGAGGCAGGAGGAGCACAGACTCGAGTCATTCTTTTTTGTTTGTTTGTTTGTTTTTTGCTGTATTGAGTCTTCTCTGTGGCTTCTCCAGTGTGGTATTCAGGCTTAGTTGTCCCCAAAGGACGTGGAATCTTAGTTCCCCGACCAGGGATTGAACCTGCGGCCCCTGCGTTGGAAGGCAGATTCTCAACACAGGACTTCCAGGAAGTCCCAAGCTGGGTTATCCTTCATTATGGGATTTTAATTCTTATTTTCATCTCCTTCTTGAGTGGTGGTCCAGAACAGCGGAGCAGAGCTTCATCATGGCTTCTGAAAGCTGGGAAATGGTTCTTGTCAAAACCAGGCCCTTCTCGAAGGAGCTGGCCTGCAGAGGGAGGGGCCACAGCTGGTGTGTCTCAACCTGTCTCCTCATCTGGGAGGTCACAGAGAAGCCAGATTTGTGGTTTTAAAACATCCAACTCTCAGGATACGCTGGTAAACAAGAAAGAAATGAGTACTGCTTCCTTTTAGAAAAAAAGGAGTATATATATATCTGGTGTGAGTAAAAATGTGGGAACAGTGAAGGCTTTGTAGGAGTTTGGTGTGAAAAAGAAATTATATGATAAAGAAAAAGATTATATATATATGTATGTATATATATATACATACTGGCAATATATATATATATATATATATTTTTTTTTTTTTCCACAATTACTTGTAGCTCAGATGGTAAAGAATCTGCCTGCAATGCAGGAGACCCAGGTTTGATTCCTGGGTTGGGAAGATCCCCTGGAGAAGGAAGTAGCAACCCACTCCAATATTCGTGCCTGGAGAATTCCACAGACAGAGGAGCCTGGTGGGCTATAGTCCATGGGGTTGCAAAGAGTTGGACACGATTGAGCGATTAACACAGTGATCGTAAAAGGAAAAATAAACATAGTAAAAGGAAAAATAAAATCAGGGAATGAAACGTATACAGACAGGAGGAGAAGCCCTCCTAGAACATGGGTCAGTGTGTGATGTAGTCAGATTTCAGAATGCCCCGTAGGAGAGATGGGATTATCCCGGATCCCACAGTGGGATGCACCTCCCAAGAAAGTGGTGATGAGCCCTAGTGGCAGACTAACCACTCTGTCGTTTTTATCAATAAAGAAGCACACAGGGAGGAACGCTTGCCTTGAGGTTCCTGGTAAGTAAGGCTGGAGCTCTGTTTGGGACGATGCACTTTAGTGAAGGAAGATGGAGAACAGTGGTCAGCCCAGAGGTTGCAGCCAATCTCATGGAGCTGAGCGCCTGGGAACGGCATGGATGATGTGACTTGAGAATAAAGGAGGCTTTTTCCCCACCTGCCACTGTCTCTGTAGCAAATGAATTAATGTGACCTTGCAGATAGCCCTTGTGCCCCGAAAGTGATAAGGAATACCGAGACTTTTCATTTGGCTAATTGGGTACTGGGAAAGGAAGATCAAAATGGAGTTGGTATTGCTAAGAGAGCTCTTTGAAATGAAACGGGAGGCCACCAAAGAGGATGACCTATGGACGTCTTACCCTGGATGGAATCTGACCTTTGACTTAATCAAGTCATCCAGAGCATCTACCCGAAGCTCATGGCAGCCTGCCTACTTATCAGACCCCTGTGCTGTGCTTAGTCACTCAGTCATGTCTGACTCTCTGTGACCCCATGGACTGTAGCCCGCTAGGCTCCCCTGCCCATGGGGATTCTCCAGGCAAGAACTGGAGTGGGTTTCCATGTTCTGCTCTAGGGGATCTTCCCAGGTCTCCTGCACTGCAGGCAGGTTCTTTACCGTCTGAGCCACCAAGGAAGCCCTAAAACAGACTGTGATTCCTTAAGGACAGATGTTTTCTGATTTGTATCAGAATCAATCATAATTCTCTCCAGGCAACTTTTTTCTGTTCCCCAGAACACTTTCTTAGTAACCTGAATCCATGACTCCTGAATTGCAGTTATTTTTTAAAGAAAGCATTTATTTCCTTGTTTTTGGCTGTACTGGGTCCTCCCTGTTGCTGCATGGGCTTTCTCTAGTTGCAGAGGCTGGGGGCCAGTCTCTGGTTGTGGTGCACGGGCTTCTATTGCAGGGATTTCTCTTATTGGGCAACACGGGCTCTAGGGTGAGCAGGCTTTAGTAATTGTAGCACATGGGCGCAGTAATTGTGGCTCCCGGGCTCTAGAGCACAGGCTCCAGTAGTTATGGTACATGGGCTTAGTTGCTCTGAGGCACGTGGGATCTTCCTGGACCAGGGATCGAACCCAGGTCTCCTGTATTGGAAGGTAGATTCTTTACTACTAAGCTGCTGGGGTAGCCCCCTGAATTGCAGTTCATAAGGCTGCAAATAAACTCTTACTTGCAGCATCTTGCGTTATTATTATTATATCAATTGACAGTACCTCCTTGGGGGAGACTGGTGACATATTTGTGTGGGGTTTTGATTCTGTCCTTCGAATTGTGAGGCAAATAAAAACACTACATTTTTTGAGTTTTCAGCCATGGGGGGAGTTATTGCTGGGTGGTCTTTGGAGATTAAGGCCAATCTGCAGGAACACTGAATAGTTCCAATCATTTATACTGTATGGCTTGAAGAGGACCATGTCCTCATTCATTCTTTCGGGCATTAACTCATTTAACATTAGCCGCATGCTAGAGATCAAGATGCTCCAGGGAATGAAGCAACCAAGACAGACTCTGCCTTCAAGGAGCTTGCCAGTTCCCTTTGAATCAGTTTTTCACTTTTTATTTCTAAAAGAGTTTTGGCCATGCTGTGCAGCTTGCTGGATCTCAGTTTCCCAACCAGGAACTGAACCCAGGCCGCAGCAATGAAAGTGCCGAATCCTAACCACTAGACCACCCAGGAACTCCCAGGTTTTAACTTTTTAAAAAATGACCTTCCCTTTGTTATACATGGGGCTTCCCCGGTGGCTCAGAAGGTAAAGCATCTATCTGTCTGCAATGCAAGAGACTGGGCTTCCATCCCTGGGTCGGGAAGATCCCCTGGAGAAGGAAATGGCAACCCACTCCAGTACTCTTGCCTGGAAAAATCCCATGGATCGGGGAGCCTGGTAGGCTACAGTCCATGGGGTCGCAAAGAGTTGGACACGACTGAGCGACTTCACTTTCACTTTTGTTATACATATTGGAGAAGACATTGGTATGGGTATTGGGCTAAAAATCAAATAAACTAAATTGCAACATGATTTTTATAAACTCTGGGCTTTCTTTAATCTTTAGATCTTTACATCTGTAGGAATCCCTTCTATATCTGAGCTCCTAAGAGGCAGCAAGCTCCTCCTTTCATATCTTGGCAACTAATCGAAGCAACGAAAGGGAAAGAAATGATAAAAATAAATCATTCCAGTTGGCAGAGTATCACTGTATAGTTCTCAAAGTGGTTGTTTACCAGAAATAAATCTGATACCCTTTTGGTGGCACTGGGTCAAACTGGTCCACTTGTGATGATGACAAGAACACAAAGGTTCTTTCTTCTTGTGATCTGTGACAGAACTATGCCTCCTGGAATTAACAGAGTTCTTGTAAGCCAGGTTTGCTGACATTCTTGAGGCATGGAAATTTTCCTTATTTGTGTTCCAACTCCAGAGGTTTCCTGAGAGAACATCCTAGAAATAGCCTCTCATGGTGGGAACCATCAGTCCTGGCTGCTGATTGAAATCAGCTGTGAAATTTAGAAAAGCACAGATGTCCACTGAAGACGTGAATTGGAGTATTCATGTACATTTTATTTTAAATTAATTATTGAGCTCGAATGTTCAATGACCACATAGAGATTACATAAACTGTAGTATGTCTAGATAGAATACCTTGCTGCCATTTAAGATTATTTTATTGTTCAGTTGCTAAATCGTGTCCAACTCTTTGCAATCCCATGGACTGCAGCACACCAGGCTTCCCTGTCCTTCACTATCTCCCGGAGTTTGCTCAAACTCATGTCCATCAATTCGGTGATGCCATCCAACCATCTCATCCTCTGTCGTACCCTTCTCTTCTTGTCTTCAATCTTTCCCAATATCATGGTCTTTTCCAATGAGTCAGCTCTTCTCATCAGGTGGTCAAAGTACTGGAGCTTCAGCTTCAGCATCAGTCCTTCCAATGAATATTCAGGGTTGACTTCCTTTAGTACTGACTGGTTTGATGCCCTTGCAGTTTAAAGGACTCTCAAGCATCTTCTCCAACACCACAGTTTGAAAGAATACCTTGCTGCCATTTAAAATTATGGTGAGGAAGAATCCCTGAGCTGAGAACATATTCATAATGCATTGCTAAGTTAAAAAAAGCAGGCTGAAAAGAGTATTCGGTGTACAACATGATGATATTTTTGGTAAACACACACTTATATGCATCATACAAAAAGCCAGAAAGGGACTACCCTGGTGGTCCAGTGGTTAAGAGTCTGCCTTGCAGTGCAGGGGACACCAGTGCAATCCATGGTCCAGGAAGACCCCACATGCGGTGTCGCAACTATGCTCAGGCCACAGCTGCTTAGAGCCTGTGGTCTCCAAGTTGAGAAGCCACCATAACGAGAAGCCTGAGCATCGCAACTGGAGAAAGCCTGCACGTGTCAATGAAGATCCAGTATAGCCAAAAATAACTAACTACATAAAATTATTTTTAAAAAAGCCAGAAGGCCTCACACAAATATACCCAAAGATGGTTATCACTTGTTCGTCTTTTCTTTGGTGCTTTTCTTATTTTCTAAGTTTTAAGCATCAATCATATATTGCTTTTGTACTGGGGGAAAATTCCTTCAATAAACGTTGGTGGTTTCCCCATTAGGGACAATGTAGTGAGAACAAGCGAATAAGCTAGATACACATGACTGTCTCATTCATTCACTCATTCATGATTTCTACTTAGCCTTT
Organism: Bos grunniens; assembly: GCF_055505025.1. NCBI lineage: Eukaryota > Metazoa > Chordata > Mammalia > Artiodactyla > Bovidae > Bos > Bos grunniens. Next base: position 155,831,666 of record NC_141165.1, read on the forward strand.
AACTTTTTTCTGTTAATATTATTTAATGTTATTGTGTCCCTGGTAGCTCAGATGGTAAAGAATCTGCCTGCAGTACTGGACACCTGGGTTTGATCCCTGGGTGGGGAAGATCCCCTGGAGAAGGGAATGGCAACCTGCTCCAGTATTCTTGCCTGGAGAATTCGTGGACAGAGGAGCCCAGTGGGCTGCAGTCCATGGGGGTCACAAAGAGCCGGACACAACTGAGCAACTAACACCTTCACTTTCTATTTATTAAGAAAGAATGTCTTAAGCACCTGCTGTGTGCTAAACATTGACGGTTGTAGGCACTTGGACGACAGAAGCTCAGCATTCTCAAATCCAGCATGCAGAAGAGGCTGCGAGGAGCTGTTGTCAGGCCGGTTCCCTCTCCGGAGGCACAGGTGAAGGGAGAGCCTGGCAACGGCCTTTGTTAAACAAACACTCCATGTGGTTCTGACAGACTCTCTGGTACCACCCTTTGACAACCTGGGAGGAGTGGGCCCTTGAGCTTAAATAGCTTCAAGTCTAAGTGAAGTGAGTGAAAGTTGCTCAGTCTTGTCTGACTCTTTGCGACCCCATGGACTATACAGTCCATGGGATTCTCCAGGCCAGGATAACCTTTCCCTTCTTCAGGAGATCTTCCCAACCCAGGAATTGAACCCAGGTCTCCTGGGTGGATTCTTTACCAGCTGAGCCACAAAGGAAGCCCAAGAATACAGGAGTGGGTAGCCTATCCCTTCTCCAGTGGATCTTCCTGACCCAGGAATCGAACCGGAGTCTCCTGCATTGCAGGCAGATTCTTTACCGACTGAGCTATCAGGGGAGTCCAAATGGTGAATGTGGAAACCTGGTTTGTTGGTTCCATCGTGGAATGTTGACCGAGTTCCCCCAGGGTATCCATGGACCCATGCTCCTTAGCTGCCTTATTTTAGAATGTGACATGTTTAAGAGGGAAGACAATCAGAATATACCCAGCCGGGTTGCCAGCCTCCTTGAGGGTCCTCAGATGAGGTGAACATCTGCCTTCCTAAAGGACAGTTGAAAAGCAACAGCTCTCTAATAGCAGTCACCACTTTGTCAGTGGTGCATTTTAGTGTGTGTATGTGTGTGTGTGTGTGTGTGTGTGATGTCACTTCAGTCATGTCCAACTCTTTCTGACCCGGCTCCTCTGTCCGTGGGATTCTCCAGGCAGGAATACTGGAGTGGGTTGCCATTCCCTCCTCCAGAGGATCTTCCCAACTCAGGGATCGAACCAGTGTCTCTTCTGTCTCCTGCATTGGCAAGCGAGTTCTTTACCACTAGCGCCACCTGGGAAGCCCAGGCATTTTATTGAGTCTTCTCAAAAACCTATAGGTTATCTATCCCTTTTTACAGATGAGGAAACTGAGGTTTTAGAGAGCTTAATTAACATACCTGTGATTATGTCACAGTTGGCTTGTCTCCAAGAAACCCTGGGCTCAACTACTACATCAACCAGCCTCAAAGCCGACCAGTGGCCACTGTGTCACCTCTAGAGGTGAGGCTGCCTCCAGGACTCAGGAATATCGCAACTCAGGCAGCTTGCTGCTCCGCGGTCCCAGTTGATCATTTTCTGGTGTGAAATTATTAACTTCAACCTTTGAAAACTGTGCCCTTCATGGTCCCAGCCAGTACAAAGTTAGAAACACTTGATACAATGCGTAAAACACAGCCAGCAGCATATTTCCAAATCACTTTGTAAGTCAGGCAGCATTCTCTCGAGACATTCTCGGGTGCAATGCAGTTAAGAGAACTTCCACCAAAGTCTGTGAACAGGGGGTGTCCACTGAACCACGTAAAGTTGGGGATTGGGAACAGCTAGAGGAGGGCTTTTGGAGAAGGAAATGGCAACCCACTCCAGTACTCTTGCCTGGAGAATCCCAGGGACAGAGGAGCCTCGTGGGCTGCCATCTATGGGGGTCACACAGAGTCGGACACGACTGAAGCGACTTAGCAGCAGCAGCAGCAGAGGAGGGCTTTGGGAAATTTGGGCAAGTTGACAAGGATACAGGGAAATTTACTACAGATTTAAAAGAAAACCTATGTTCTATTCTACCCCCCGGCGTGGTTTTCTCAGTCTTGTTTGTAACACAGTGGTGGGGCATTATTACTATCTCAGTTTTAAATTTTATTGAGATATAGTTTAAATACCATAAAATTCATGTACCCTTTTTAAATGTACACCCGAGTAATTTTTAGTATATTTACCGATGAGACACGTGTTCAGTTGTATCCGACTTTTTGCGACCCCCTGGACCGTAGCCCACCAGGCTCCTGTGTCCATGGGATTTCCTAGGCAAGAATACTGGAGCGGGTTGCCGTTTCCTTCTCCAGGGGATCTTTCAGACCCAGAGATGGAACCTGCGTCTCCTGAGTCTTTTGCAGTGCAGGCGGCTGCTTTGCCTCTGTGCGTCTATCGCTACTGTATCTGATCTAGGAACATTTTCACTCAGTCAGAAAAGAAATTAGTCAGAATGCTAATCCAGCAATACCTCAGCAATACCTCCCCATTCTCTGTCCCCATCAGCCTCTGGCAAATTATGGTGAATTTTTAATGGTTTTCACCTGGATTACAAGAGACTGTGGAATTTACCACTCTTCCTGGCACAAAGTAGGTGCTCAGTAAATGTTTTTTTTTTCCTTGAGGATAAAGCTGTCAACCTTAAGACTCTCCATTGTTTTTTTTGAGGGGGTCCATGTGATAATTGAAAAATTATATTAAATGACCAGAGGAAGAAAACATGCAGCTGACCCCCCTCACCCCCACCACCCTCTCCATCCCATTTAAGAAGGCCTGAGCTTAGAGGTCTCATGCCAACCTGATAAATGTTTTGTTGGACTTATAAAATTTCAGTTTGATCTAGGAAAAGACAAAGATATCTTGGGTCTTATAATGTGACATGAACATTGACGGTTCAGTGACAGTTCATGTTTTTCCAGCTCATAAAGATACAGTGAGGAAACTTGGACTCTGGGAAAGGAAAAGTTATGTTGAAACTCAGATAGGCAAGGGTCTGGATTGGCTATTTACAGACCAAAGGGCAGGTCACACCTAGGCTGAGACTTGGCTTCTGTCATGCCTGGGGAGGTCCAAACTCAATGCCTTCTCATTGGCAGAGCATGAAAGCTAAGATTATCCCCTAATCCTGTGGCATTTTTAAATCCATGGAATGGGCTTTGCTGCTCAAAAATTTTTGCTTGAAGTCACACCCTCTTTGGAGATACAAAGTTGTTGTTTACCCCTGCAGTATCTATGGAAAAGCTTGTCAGAGAGGTGTCTGCAACGGTTACCGCAGATGAAGTGGGTTTTGTCTCCATCCAGAATTCACTATGCTCCCTCCACCCAAAATTTCCACTTCTTTTAAAATTCAAATAGTGGAAGCTATGTGACAATTTTACCTCTGATAAACAAGGGTATGTATGATTCAGTACACTGCTGAAAAGTGGAAACAACCCAGATGTCTGCTGGTGGATGAATAGATAGATAAAATGTAGCATCTCCCAACAACAAAATAGTATTCAGCCTTAAAAAGGGAATGAAGTACTGACACTTGTGACCACAGGGTAGGCCTTGAGAACAGCGTGCTGAGTGAGAGAAGCCAGACACGGAAAGCCACAGATGGTATGATTCCATTTATGTGAAATGTCCACGAAGAGACAAATCTGTAGACAGAAGGCAGGTTGGTGGTTGTTAGGGTCTGGGGGAGAGGAAATGGGGAGTGACTGCTGATGAGTATGGGATTTCTTTCTTTCCTTTTAGGCATGCTGTGCAGATCTTAGTTCCCCGAGCAGGGATCAAACCCATCCCCCCTGCAATGGTAGTGCAGAGTCTTAACCATTGGACCTCCAGGGAAGTGCTTCTTTCTTTCTTTCTTTGGCTGTGTTGGGTCTTAGTTGCTGCACTTGGAGTCTTGCTGTGTCATGCGGGACCTTTCATTGCAGCACACAACTGGCTTTCCGGTTGTGGCTCTCAGGCTCCGGAGCATGCTGGTTCAGTAGTTGTGGGATACATGGGCTTAGCTGCCCCGCCGCATGGGGGCTCTTAGTTCCCTCATCAGGGATTGAACCCACGTCCCCTTCATGGCAAGGCAGATTCTTAACCACTGGACCACCACGGAAGTCTCCAGATATCTTCTTTGCAGGTGATGAAAATGTTCTGGAAATTAGATAGTGGTGATAGTTGCACACAACTTTATGAATATACTATAGCCCACTAAATTGTATCCTTTAAAATAAATGGTGAATTTCATGGTATATAAATAATATCTCAATTTTTTTAAAAAAAGAAGAAAGAGAAGATTTGTTGCCAAACCTCCTAAGGGGTTAAAAGTAAGGGTAAGGGGGTCAAAAATCTGATCTGTTTTTTTTTTTTTTTTTTTCTGGTGTCTGTGCTGAAGATGAACTAGCCACTCCCTTTGAGAGGCATTTACTGGAGTAAAACTCTTCATGCCCTCACCACGGAAACACCCTCATTCGGGCCTCTATCATTCTTGCCTGGGTGGTGGAACTAAAGAATGTTGACAGCTGCAAAGGACCTTGGAGAGTTTAGTCCTGCTGTCTCGCTTGGCAGGTGAGGAATCTAGTAACGTGACATGTTCAAGGTTGCTTTGTTAGAGGCTGAAACCCCAAACTTAGCCTTCTTTTCACTTGACCGCTTTTGCTTTTGTTTTCTTCCCTCTCCTCAGTCTCCCCGTTCAAAAATGGTCGTGCCTTGCACAGACCTTAGTATTCCTGAAACACAAATCTTACACCACCTCCCTGCTAAAAATCCACCACGGCTTCCCATTGTCCTTCATCTCCTCTCTGCCACTTGGCTTCTGGAAGAAACTGCCCTCTTGGTTCAACACACAGTGTAGGGCTTCCCTGGTGGCTCAGTGGGAAAGAATCCACCTGCCAGTGCAGGAGACATGGTTCCATCCCTGATCTGGGGAGATTCCACATGCTGCAGACCAACTACGCCCCCACGCCACAACTGTTGAGCTTCTGCCCTAGAGTCTGGCTCCACGAGAGAAGCCACCACACCACAAGAAGTCCTTGCTCTGAAACTGGAGAGCGGCCCCTGCTCTAGAGAAAAAACACAACTATAGAAAAGACCATGCAGCAACAAAGACCCGGCACGGCCAAAAATAAAAAAAAAAAAAAAAAACACTTAAAAAGAACTTGTGTTAAAAAACAACACACACACACAGTGTATTTTCCAATATCGCTTTGTTGCTCATGTTTTGTTACTAAAGTTTGTAAACATTTGCGCCTTCATTCCTCAGCTAAACCCTGAGTTTCTTGAAGACTGAAGTCATGTCTTATGCGTTTTATGCACAAGGCACAGTGCAGTTCTTTGAACTTGGAAGGGCTCGGGAAATACTTGTAGAAGAGTTGATTGCATTCAAGACTACATACACTGAATCTTTGCCCAGACACATCCAAGGAACAGCCCAGAGGAGTCCTGTCAATAGGTGACCATATGTGCCTGGTCTCTTCTGTTGGGATACCAACACTGAGTTTAATTTTTAGTTGTTTTCTGGACAAAAAGATTCTGGAAACCTTTCATGAGAATCGATTTAGTCCCCAAAAGGGAAATCTTGTGACTTAAACACAGAACCAAACCTTATTGTTGAAATAACGTTTTTATTCATTACAGAAGTGATTTGTGTTCATTGTGGAAGATTTAGAAAATCCTGAGAAAGTTCTAGGAATATAAAGGAGAAAATATAAAAGCACCCCTAACTCTAGCCCCTGAGGAGTATCTACTGATAACCTTTGATTTGTACAGCCATTTTTCTCTGCACACATGCGCACCACAGATAGACTGCTTACAAGAACGAGATCCCACTCTGCATGCTGTGTTGTAGGCTGTTTTAAAATTGAATGAAAAATGAACATTTAAAAGCGTTGCATTAAGTGGGAAGACTTTTGTCGCCTTCAATTCAAATGACTCACTCTAATGACATGGAGAAAAGGCAACTCAGTATTTGTTTTGCTCCTTTGCTTTTCTTGGTGCAGGAAGGCGTGAAACAGACAAGGCAGAAAGAGTTCTACGAACTGAGAAACAAGTGCCTTTGTAGCTCCCGTGACACTTGGTGACACAGGACTCTTGCATCTTTTCGAGTCTTTGTCTTCTCACCAGTTCAGTGAAGGAACTGTGTCCATTAAGGTCCTTTCCTCGCTCCAGGCTCTTGGGAGCTTCAAGTTTCTCCTTGTCTCTTCTTTGTCCTTGGTTACTTTGGAGCCCTCTATGTGCTCAAGAAGGCAGGAGATGTTACTGCTTTTTTTTTTTTTTTTACTCATTTATGCCAGTGCAGTCCCTGGCAAATAATTGACACTTAACAAATATTTGTTAAGTGAATGAATGGATGAGACTCTCATGAATGATGCCCTTTGTCACAAACATCATTAGACCACGTGGTCTTCTTTTGGAAGCACCAAATGGGAATTCTATATTTAGATTCTTAGAATTGGGATAAAAATACAAGTGAGTAACATCATACATCAGTTGGTTAATGGAAAATATTTTCCCATTCTCCAGGTCCCATTTGGCTCCCTCTGTGGCTCCATTAGGGAGATATGGCAAGTTCCACTGGTCTCAGGTCCCTTCTGCTACCCCCGTGTTCTTTCAGACACCCCATTTCCTCTCTGCTTAGGAAAGTCATTCTACACAGACTCCAGCTAGCACCACCTGGGAAGCCATAAATTGAGAGCAGGCCCTCTCAGACTTTACTGCTCTTAAGAATTGCCTAGGGTCTTGTTGTTGTTCAGTCACTAAGTCATGTCCAACTCTGCGACCTCAAGGACTGCAGCACGCCAGGTTCCCCTGTCCTTTACTATCTCCCAGAGTTTGCTCAAACTCATGTCCACTGAGTTGGTGATGCCATCCAACCATCTCATCCTCTGGGCATAGTGGTCCACATTTTAAATACTTGTTCAGAGTGATTAGATGCAGTGGTCTGAAAAAGCACACTGTAAGGAACACTAGCTTAAAATATTTCAGGTGCAGTATTTTGTCAAGCAGACAAGGCCGCCAAGAGAAGGCCATTCGGATATTCCTCATCAAGCATCAGCTTGCCCAAGCTTTGGTTTCCAAGGAGACTGGGAAATAACAACACAGTGCTTCATGTTCATTACAGGTTTACTGTGCCAAGAGCTTTTCTAAGTGCTTTACATACATTATGTTCTTTAGTGCTCTTAAGAGTCCTCTGGGGTAGGTCCTACTATTACCCCATTGTACAAGGAAACTGAGGCTCAAGAAGTACCTCTGACTTACCTATGGTCAGGTGAAGCTGATGGGAGGATTAAACAATCAAGTGCTACGACTGCCAGGCTAGGGAAACTTTATTATTTTTATAACAGCTGGTGAATGCCATTGGCCAGTAGGGAGACTAATTCATATTTTTGTTTACATATTCATGTCTTTCCTCATGTGTGGATTGCTCTCGGCAATTGTGACACTGAAAGACAAACAACACAGTGAAAGTGATGAAATTCATGTCTCCTCCCCAGGGGTAAGACCAGCCCTAGGCTCAGTCCCTGCCGTGTTCTGATGCAGCGTTGCTTTCCCTGAACTGTTCTACTAGGGAAACTTCTGAGCACTGATTACTCACCAGATAGTTGATGATATTAGGGAATTATTAGGGCTTACCAGGTGGCTCAGTGGTAAAGAATCTGCCTGAAGGAGACGCAGGAGACATGAGTTCAGTCCTTGTATCAGGAAGATCCCCTGGAGGAGGGAATGGCAGCCCACTCCAGTATTCATGCCAGGATAATCCCATGGACAGAGGAGCCTGGTGGGCTACAGTCCATGGGGTTGCAAAAGAGTTGGACACAGCTGAGTACACATACACACACAGGAATTATTATTTTTATTACCTTGGGTATAATACTGACTTCGTGGTTATGTTGAAAGGAGGTTATATTTAGAGCTCTATACTGAAATATGTATAAATGAACTACTAGGAGGTTTTGGATTTTCTTCTCAATAATTCGATTTGGGCAGTAGATGAATGAAGCAAGATCAGTTTTAGGATGACAGTTGTTAAAGTTGGCTGATGAACACAAAAAAGACTTGTTATACTATTGCCTCTAGTTTTGTATGTTTGAATATTTTCATAATGAAGAGTAAAATCTAATTTCCTGTCTCATGTCCTTTACTCTCTGGAGTGGATTTAGTACGTATCACTACAACGCTTGAGGCTAATAACGGATTAACGTGTGATTGCTGTAAGAGAGAATTTACATTGTTTTTTGACCACGTGGCATGTGGAATCTAGTTCCCTGACCAGGGATCGAACCTGTGCCCCCTGCAGTGGATCTTAACCACTGGACTGCTAGGAAAGTCCAGCACTTACATTTTAAACAAGGATCTGCAATGTCTTAACCCAAAGAAGGAAATACTTTAGAAATTTTAGGCATTACTCCAACCTAATAGGAGAAGTATTTGTATTAACTTGAATGTTCTCCTTCCCTACTTTAGCGATCAGGTATAGAATTGAACCTGATTCCTACCTTTGGAGACACTTTTGATCATCATTTTTTTTTTCTAATGATGCATTGTAATAACATGGTGTTATGTAATGTTCAAAATGCTTCCATTTGCTACTTCTTTTCTGTGAGTGGACTGTGTATTGTTAAGCATGGGAACAAATAAAGGTTGCCAGAGGTTAACTGGATTTAGTTATTGGACTGGTTAATTAATTCTTTTGTTATTTATCCTCCAAACAAGAAGCATGCGCTGAACATCGTGTGCACATCTTGGTATGGGGCAGGACTGACACGATACATACGAAATACTGCCTGACCGTGAGGTGCTCACACTTGGGGGTGTGCTAAGGGAATAAATCTACAAGGCTGAGGGCTTCACAGAGGAGAAGAGACTTGTGCTGGGCCATGCAAAATAAATGGAAGTTCATCCCTTTCCCAGTGAACGTCAGAACGAGAACCCTGGAATTCTGCTGTCTGTTCTGTCCAGCACAATTTCTAGGTGGCAGTTGAGCTTCGCCTTTTGCATCAGAAAAATCTCAATTTCCTGTGTTCCTTAGAACTCAGGCAGAATTTTTCTAACAGCCTTAGAGTGATGCCGTCATCTACACTGCACGAAGTGAAGCCGTTCTCTTTGTCTGGGATGCAGGGAGCAGTCTGATCCTGGAAAGGAACGGGTGGAGGGCAGGCTGCCGCCCAGGGTACCACTCCTGCTAGAATACAGCCCAGGGGCGTTCCGTCCCTGCGTGATACAGACGACAGCAGCCTTCCCTCCATGCCTTTCCAGGTGCTGTTTACCTGGAAAGCTTTCCAGGGCTTTCCACCCCTGTTTACCTGTTCTTGCAGCCATTACTCACCTTGTCCCCCACACCCCCACACTTGCACACAAAGCCACAGACGGACTTACAGGAAAAAAAAAATATCAGAACCTTCCCCCAGCCCCATTCTAAAATGTCAAGTGTCTCAGTTTTGAGAAAAAAAGAAAGCTGAAGAAAGCATGACTCATGACAGGGCTGACAAACAGTTATCTGGAGGTATGCTGGTGAGTCACGGCATGGAGATCTGCCTTTATGCTGTGGAAAAGACCAGGATTGCAGGAGCATCATGGGACCAGCCAGTAAAATTCCACTACTCTCTGAAGCCGATTTGGAAGTCATTGAAAAACCCTGGGCTTCTTTCAGCTCTAGTCTAGTGCAGGGCTCTGGGTGTCCTCAGGTATGTTGAGCTACACAGGAAATCAGAAACAATGATTATTAATAACTGGAACAGAGCCATTATTATCTTTCCATGTCCAGTGCTATGCTGAACCAACCCTGCTTGCTTCTTCGAGCCAGCGAGACCGCTGGATTGTCTTGAAGGGTACTGGGTTGCTAAGCAACGGTGCTGGCAGCATCCATCATGCCCAGCAATGTCAGCTAGCCAGTGTGGCATCCAGAACACGCCCCCACCCCACCCCCCGCCCTCCCGCCCCTCCCCCACAAAAGCATTCATTTGCATCTAGAGTACAGGACCTGTGCCAGGTGATTCTGTGGAGGAACACCACAGTGCAGCACATGAAGCGCAAATATTGTTTTTGGTTGCAAAGCAAGGCATGTGACGTAGTTGAAAATACAGGCTCATTTGTGTATGCTCTACACATAAAGAGCGTAGGCATAGTTTAAAAGCCTGCATGTCAGATATCCTGGTGTGTTCTGTCTTTAAATCTTTTTTTTTCCTCTCTCTGCCCATACAGCATCTTATTTATACCCTGTTCTGTCCATATCTACCTCCCTCCCTTTGTTCTGTGGTCTCCTGGGTGATAAAGCTATTGTTTGCGCGTAGGGCTGTGTGGACAAAGGGAGCCTCTTTCTACAATGGAGACAGCCCTGTGGTTAACCATTGGGGGCTGCCAATCACAAGGCCCATCGAGTGGCAGCTTTGCTCCGGAAGTGCCCATTTCTCTGGGTGGGGTCTCCACCTGGGCCCCAGCTGTCTGTATCCTTTACTTCCTTTTCAGAGGCAGCAGGCTGAATAAGCTGATTAAATGCCAGAGGCAGAGGGATGGACAGGAAGAGTATCAGCTTTGGGGTGAGACAAACCTACATTCAAATCCTTTCTTTTCTCCAACCAGCTCTGGCAGCCTGGCAAGTTTCTCTCCCCGTTTCTGAAAAAGATGTTAATAAAAACCACTTCACTGGGTTTTGGGGAGGGTTGAGTGTGTCAACGCATTAATATTCCTGGGTTTATTAAGGGACAGATATTACAAGGATTGAGAGTCCTTTGAACTGCAAGGAGATCAAACTAGTCAATCCTAAAGGAAATCAACCCTGAATATTCATTGGAAGGACTGATACTGAAGCCAAAGCGCCAATACTTTGACCACCTGATGTGAAGAGCTGATTCATTGGAAAAGATCCTGATGCTGGGAAAGACTGAAGGCAAAAGGAGAAGGGGACGACAGAGGATGAGATGGTTAGATAGCATCACCTACTCAATGGACATGAATTTGAGCAAGCTCCAGGAGATAGTGGAGGACAGAGGAGCCCAGTGTGTTGCAGTCCGTGGGCTTGCAAAGAGTAGGACACGATTTGGTGACTGAACAACACAACAACAATTACAAGGATTGAGTGAATCGCAGATGATTCTCAGTCGAAAGGGAATTTAAGGTGTCATCTGGTTCAGCCCAACAAAGAATTCTATGTTGCCTACTTTTTCCAGTGGATAATCAGGACAGGATCCAGCTGGATTGCCAAGGTTGATGCTTGATGATTGGGTTGATTATGATGTCTGTCACCTTCCTTAAAGTTATCTCTTGGTTTTGGGGGCCTTACATTGGACCATTGTTCTTCCTTATAAAACTGAACAATGTTGGCTGGCAGGAACCTTTGGTTGACTGCGAGATTTTGGTGGTGGTCAAGACCTGGAATTTGATAGAGGTCTAATAAAACTGAAGGGTGTTCCCTGGAAACCTAGGAGGATGACTTTGCTGGGTTTTCCTCCAACAGCTCTGGCAAACTTTATGCTCCCTCTGCTCTGAAGCCATTAAAGCTATGTCTAATGCCCCATTGAGGTTGATCTTTTAAACAAGAAATATGTGGGATGCCTTATCTGAAGGTGACTTTCTAATTTTAGCTTTTAAACCACAACCACTGAAGATGGTTAGTGCCAGCAAGTCCTCCTCAGTTATTACCAAAAATTCTACTTTTTTTTTACATTTAAAGACTCCACCTCTCACCCTCAAGAATCTGAACCCTTCACTTAGAGAAACTACTCCCCTTGAAGGAAAGCTGGGCCTTCCTGACCTGGCGTTTCCAGCCAAGGAAGAGCCAAACAGACCACCCCCAGCACTAGCTTTTGGGAGCCACGTCCCATGGTTCGTGGGGCAGCCAGTCCTTTTTCGGAGCCTGGGAAGAGGAACAAGGGATCCGTCTAGGTTTACAGCAGCTCAGAGTTGAGGGAGAAGACTGATTAGCAAAGTAAAATCAAAACAGACAGGTGGGCCAGTGCATCTGGGAGACTCTGGTTATGAGGATGGGGAGGAGGGCTGCCCTGGTGGCCAGGCAGAGGAAATGGGTGAGGAAGGGCCCTTGGGAGTCCTACCAGGGAGGGTCTCTGCTCCTCCCATGAGGAGATAGAAAAGATTGCTCCAAAGGCAGGACACTCTGTGCAGTGGAGGTGACATAGAGGCCAGGATCAATGATGAAATATTTACATCTAGAAGTCTGGTCAAGGAACATGAGACAGACTTACTTGTTCTCTGCCCGGGCTTTGTCGCTTGACTGTGTCACTTCCAGCAAGTTATTTATTTAACCTCTTGGAGCCTCAGTTTCCTCATCAGGAAAAGTGGGAGATAATAATACATACCTTTTGGATTATTTTGAGACAAATGAGGTAATCCATTTAAAGTTCTTGGGACAGTGCCTGGCACACAAAATACTCCAGAACTTTTAACTCTTATCTGTTGTTGTTTTGGCCTAAGCATCTCTCTGGAAAAGAAGCTGTTTACCCACACATTTTCTTTTGCTATGTGTTAGAAGTGACAGTGGGTTGTAAGAAGCCCCAATTCTACCTCAAAATGTGAAAGCCTTTGATGCTGAAACTCCAGTACTTTGGCCATGTGATGTGAAGGGTCGACTCATTAGAAAAGACCCTGACGTTGGGAAAGATTAAAGGCAGGAGAAGAAGGGGACGACAGAGGATGAGATGGTTGGATGGCATCACTGACTCAATGGACATGGGTTTGGGTGGACTCCGGAAGTTGGTGATGGACAGGGAGGCCTGGTGTGCTGCAGTTCATGGGGTCACAAAGAGTCAGACATGACTGAGCAACTGAACAACTTCCACTCAACCACAGAGAGGTGGTTTGCAGGAAGCTCACAATCATGGCCTCTGGGGCCCAGCCTAGCTCCCTGGGAGGAACAACTCTTTCCCCAGCTGGCCAACAGTTTTCTTCTTTTGGACATGGCCTGGGGACATAGCACCAGGACCTCATGGGCTGTTGAAACTTAGGATACAAGAAGTGCAAGCTGCACCCAGGTATTAAATCTGTTCTTCCATCACAAGGGTGTGACCTTGAAGGGGATTTCACAAGGACTGTGGAGGTGGAGCAGAAGGGGGGCGTGACTGTTCTCACGCCCACCCTCTTTGCACACCTGTCAGTAGGGCTTGACAGCCTCAATTCCAGCCCGGGTCACAGGACCCTGGGGTCTGATGGGGGTGAATAGTTGCTCATCTGAGTGAGGGAGGCTCCACTAATAGCTGCCAACCTCATGGGACCAGAGGTGGGTCCTGAGAGCTGTCAAGCAGTTGGTGTCTGGCCAGGTAGGGCAGCAAGGATGTGGAATGTATTACACCTGGGCCTCTTAGCAGAGGACATGCAGGAAGAGGTTCTTCCCCCACTAAGCTCCCCAGTCTCTTTTGTGTTAAGTGAAAGTATGTTCTCTCTCGCTTTCTCCCTCTCCTCTTCCTTTACAATGAAACATCACATATAGACTATAAAAACAGTGTCAGGAAGACTTCATATCTTGGTAGGGACATGGAAAGGGCGTGTTATGATCTATGTGGCCTGGTGACATTTCTGTTGCAAATCCACCTGATGTCCTGGATGAGCTGTCAGGTTCAGCCTTTTAAGTAAAGATCTGAGATCATAAGGAAATAAAGGAAATCCCCAGAAGCCAAATGAAGAGGGAATAGCAAACTACAACATCAAGCACATGACAGAAGCAGGGATAACCCGGGGGGTGGGATACTGGTTTCGGTAATTTGGCACTTGGGTTTGAAGGTTCATCCATGACATTTGTGTTAGCTTCCAGTTTGGGGATATTGTGAATACTGCTGCTTTGAATATTCTAGTACATTAATTTTGATGGAACATAAGATATTTCTGTTGGACAAATATATAAGAGAAAAATTAATGGACCTTAGGCATTCATAACGGAGAAGGCAATGGCACCCCACTCCAGTACTCTTGCCTGGAAAATCCCATGGATGGAGGAGCCTGGTAGGCTGCAGTCCATGGGGTCGCTAAGAGTCAGACATGACTGAGCGACTTCACTTTCACTTTTCACTTTTATGCATTGGAGAAGGAAATGGCAACCCACTCCAGTGTTCTTGCCTGGAGAATCCCAGGGACGGGGGAGCCTGGTGGGCTGCCGTCTATGGGGATGCACAGAGTTGGACACGACTGAAGTGACTTAGCAGTAGCAGCAGCAGCAGCAGGTATTCATAAACTCACATTTGGAGGACACTTCTATACAGTTTTTTGAAGTGGTTGATCATTTTAAATTCCCAGTGCATAAGCATTCCAGTTGCTCCATATTTTCCTCAACAGTTGATATTGTCTTTTCCTCTCTGCCTCATTTGAGCCATTCTGGTTAAATTTGTGATTCTATGATGACTAATGAGAATGAATACTTCTTCATAAGTATTTTGGCAGTTTTGTATATGCTTTTATGAAATGCCTGTTCAAGTATTTTGTTAATTTTTTTGTTCTTTCTTATTTGATTTATTGTTCTTTATCTACTTCAAATATAGATCTTTGTCAGGTATATATATTGCAAGTATCATTTCTCATGACTTGCTTTTTCACTCTTCTAGTGATGTTTTTTGATGAACAGACATCCCTGAGTTTTAGTTCAGTTCACTCGCTCAGTCATGTCTGACTCTTTGTGACCCCATGAACTGCAGCACGCCAGGCCTCCCTGTCCATTACCAACTCCCAGAGTTCACCCAAACCCATGTCCATCAAGTCAGTAATGCCATCCAGCCATCTCATCCTCTGTCGTCCCCTTCTCCTCCTGCCCTCAATCTTTCCCAGCAACAGGGTCTTTTCAAGTGGGTCAGCTCCTCACATCAGGTGGCCAAAGTATTGGAGTTTCAGCTTCAGCATCAGGCCTTCCAATGAACACCCAGGACTGATCTCCTTTAGGATGGACTTGTTGGATCTCCTTGCAGTCCAAGGGACTCTCAAGAGTCTTCTCCAACACCACAATTCAAAAGCATCAATTCTTCTGTGCTCAGCTTTCTTTATAGTCCAATACTCACATCCATACATGACTACTGGGAAAACCATAAACTTGACTAGATGAACCTTTGTTGGTAAAGTAATGTCTCTGCTTTTTAACAATAAAGTCCAATTATCAGACTTTTCTTCATAGCACTTGCTTTATATGACCTATTTAAGAAATGCTTGTTTTTCTCCAAAGTAATAAAGATATTTCCTATGTCTTCTTTTAGAAGCTTTATTATCTTTCATTCCATCTGGAATTCATTTTTTGTATAGATTTTTTTGTATATATATAGGTTGATATCACTTTTCCCCATCTAGTTACCCAGTTGATTCCAACATTTAATTAAAAATTGTATTTTTTCCTCCCTTGGACTGCATTGTCATCTTTGCCATAAATCAAGTGACCATATACATATTGGTCAGTTTCTGAATTCTCTTCCTCTAGTCAGTTTATTTACCCTTATGACAATATCACATTGTATATTGTTACCTAGCTTTATAATAAGTCTTGATATCAGGTAGAGAGAGTCTTTTTCTTCAAGCTTGTCTTGGTTCTTCTTGATCCTTTGCATTTACATGTACAGTTTAGAATCAACTTTTTGATTTCCATGCGTAGTCACCAAACCTTCTGGGATTTTTTAAAAATTATGACTACTTTGAAAACTCTAACTATCTCAAATTGTAGAGTGTTTATGTCTTTATAATTTTGAATCTTCCAATGTATGAACATGGAAAAGCTCTTGTACAACTTTCATTACATTAATGCCTAGGTATTTGATGTTTTATTGATATTACTGTAAATTCCTCATATAGGTTCAGGGTTTAAATGTACACTGTACATTTGGTCTGGGAATTTCCAAGCTGAGAAATTAATATAAAACTGTTCCCAAGCAGTACTAATATCCCTGAAATGCCTGTGAGAAGCAAATAAAAAACCTCCTCAGAGAATATGCCCTCAATCGAGGGAGCTCTAGATTGCTAAAATAGAAGCATACTAAATATGATTTCACAAACTAAGACTGCAATCCAGCATGAGCTTGGGCCAGCAGATGACCACTGCGAGATTAGATCCTAACAACTTAAGCTAATAGGACCATCAAAAAAATTATAAAATAAATATATTTAAAATGAGTCAGGACTTAACAGAAGGTATTAAACATATATGAAGAGAATTAGACATTGTTAAAAAGAATAAAGCCGTTCTGAAAAAGGAATCTAATAGGACTAACAAAAAATGAAAAGTATATAGTCATTAAAGAGTCGGTGGACAAGTCACACAAACCTGAAGGAGAATTTGGAAACTGGAAGGTAGAGTAGAGGATATCTCACAGAAAGCAGCTCAGAGAGACTAAGAGATGGGAAATATGAAAGGTTAAGATCAGTCTATCCTAAAGGAGATCAGTCATGAATATTCATTAGAAGGACTGATGCTGAAGCTGAAACTCCAATACTTTGGCCATCTGATGTGAAGAACTGACTCATTTGGAAAAGACCCTGATGCTGGGAAAGATTGAAGGCTGGAGAAGGGGACGACAGAGGATGAGATGATTGGATGGCATCATCAACTCAATGGATATGAATTTGAGTAAACTCCGGGAGTTGGTGATGGACAGGGAGGCCTGGCGTGCTGCTGTCCATGGGGTTGTAAAGAGTCAGACATGACTGAGCGACTGGGCTGAGCTGAGCTGAGGAGGCAAGTAGGACAGGAAGAGATTTTCCATATGCGGATAATGGGGTTTTCAAAAAGAAGATAGGTCACGAGGAAGAAGCAATTCTCAAAGTGACAATGGCCAAAATTTTTTTAGAATTTATTAAAGACTTGAATCCTAAGAGATCAGAAGCCCAGTAAGTTCTGAGTGGAATTTTAAAAATATATGTCTGTAGCATAAATGGAAAGAAAAATCAAGAAAACTCAACAACCCAATGGAGAAGGAAATGGCAACCCACTCCAGTACTCTTGCCTGGAAAATCTCAAGGATGGAGGGGCCTGGTGGGCTACAGTCCATGGGTTGCAAAGAGCCTGACATGACTGAACAACTTCACTTTCACTTTTCACTTTCATGCATTGGAGACGGAAATGGCAACCCACTCCAGTGTTCTTGCCTGGAGAATCCCAGGGACGGGGAGCCTGGTGGGCTGCCATCTATGGGGTCACACAGAGTCAGACACAACTGAGCGACTTAGCAGCAGCAGCAACAACCCAATAGAAGGAGAAAAAGAGAAAAGAAAAAGAAAAGGTAGGGTAAGGAGAAAAGGACAAAATAAAGCAATAGTAATAAGCCTAAATATATGAGTAATCATTGTGAATATTATACGTAGAATACATTATTCAAGAGTAAATAAAATAGTGAGAAAACACATACCAACAGAATACAAATCAAGAGAAAGCTAGTGTAGCTACAATAAAATGAGACAAAATAGTCTTTAGGCATAAAAGCACTACTGGGGAGAAAAATACTCACTACACATGATAAAAGAAACAATTCGTTAAGATCAATCCCCCTGGGACTTCCCTGATGGCTCAGTGGTAAAGAATCTACCTGCCAAAGCAGGGGACATAGGTTCGATCCCTGATCTGGGAAGATTCCACATGTCGCAGAGTGGCTGAGCCCATGCACCACAAGTGCTGAGCCCGTGTGCCCCAACTACCGAAGCCCACCTGCCCTGGAGCCTGTGCTCTGCAACATGAGAAACCATGGGCAGTGAGAAGCTGAGCACTGCAACTGGGGAGTAATCCCCGAATACCACAACTAGAGCAAGCGGGTGACGCAGCAACAGAGACCCAGTGCAGCCGAAAATAAACAATAAAGAAGTAAATTTAAAGAAAGGAATGGCCACCCACTCCAGTGTTCTTGCCTGGAGAAGTCCATGGACAGAGGAGCCTGGTGGGTTCATGGGGTCTCAAAGAGTCGGACACGACTGAGCGACTAACATACGCACACACAAGATATATCCCCCTGGATTGCACCTAACAAGGTCACCTTAAAATATATATTGTAGAAACTTACATAATTACAGGGAAATATGGGCAAATTCATAGTCATGGTGGGAGATTTTAACATATCTTCCATCAGATCAGATCAGATCAGTCACTCATTCGTGTCCGACTCTTTGCGATCTCATGAATCGCAGCACGCCAGGCCTCCCTGTCCATCACCAACTCCCGGAGTTCACTCAGACTCACGTCTATCAAGTCAGTGATGCCATCCAGCCATCTCTTCCTCTGTCGTCCCCTTCTCCTCCTGCCCCTGATCCCTCCCATCATCAGAGTCTTTTCCAATGAGTCAACTCTTCGCATGAGGTGGCCAAAGTACTGGAGTTTCAGCTTTAGCATCATTCCTTCCAAAGAAATCCCAGGGTTGATCTCCTTATCTTCCATAGTAATCGATAAAGCAGGAAGACAGAAAATTAGTAAGATTTTAGGAGATTTGAACAATGCGGTGAAAGCCTGCGTGTGTGCTAAGTCACTTCAGTCTTGACTGACTCTTTGCCATATGGGCTGTAGCCCACCAGGCTCCTCTGTCCATGAAATTCTCCGGGCAAGAATACTGGAGCAGGTAGTCATTCCCTTCTCCAGGGGATCTTCCCTACTCAGGGATCAAGCCTGGGTCTCTTACATCTCCTGCACTGGCAGGCGGTGCACCACCTGGAAAGCCCATACAATGAAGAAGCTTGAGCAATAATCAGACATGTAGTTCTACATCAACAATAGAGCATATATGTTCTTTCTAAGCAACTATGGGGAGAAGGCAGTGGCACCCCACTCCAGTACTCTTTCCTGGAAAACCCCATGGATGGAGGGGCCTGCTAGGCTGCAGTCCAAGGTGTTGCTAAGAGTCAGATAGGACTGAATGACTTCGCTTTCACTTTTCACTTTCCTGTATTGGAGAAGGAAATGGCAACCCACTCCAGTTTCCTTCCTGGAGAATCCCAGGGACGGCGGGGCCTGGTGGGCTGCTGTCTATGGGGTCGCACAGAGTCAGACACGACTGAAGCGACTTAGCAGCAGCAGCAGCAGCTATGGAACATTTACAGAAGTTGACTGTACACTAGGCATTTACGTTATAAGGCCATTTTATATAATGTTTAAAAAGTTGTAAGACTATACTACACAATCTTTGTATTATACATATTAAAATCATGAAACACTTGGGAGCAATGAAGTCCAAGTTCAGCCTGGTGTTTTTCTGGACATGAAAGGAGGAAAAGGGATGAGAGAAGGATATATTAGGTATATCCAAAAGTATCTGAAGTGCTTTTAAAAATAACTTCAATGCAAGAAACATCAGCTTCCTCTCCTGGTACAGGTTCCTCTCCTGGAGTGTACCCTCTTAAGTCTATCTCTCCCACTGATCACAGCCCAAACGCTGGACAAAATGAGTCATTACTAGAGGACTCTCAGGTAACAGCAATCAGATTGGGGAGGGGAGACAAAACTTGAAGAATGACTCATTCAGGGGTAAATTTCTCATTTTTCTTCCTTTCATGTCCCAACTTTCATCAGAAGGCAGTCTAGTTGTGATCATAAATTCTGAGAAAAATCTTATCTTCTGGCCAGAAGACAAGAAAAGGGAGTCCAGAGAGCTATGAAGTAGGATGAGCGAGCTGGATAATTCTGTGTGTGAACCCATGCAAACCTTGAGCTTGGCCCAGAGTTGCGAATGTCCAGGGCAAACACTGGCAGAATGTCCAGTGCTGCAAAGGTTTTGACCACTGACCTGACAAAGGGACCCCAGAAACAGAAGACAAGACGGCACTTATGATCTGAACGCAAATGGGTCGGCTGCCTGTATAAACAGAATAAACACAACAGAACAAAAGTCAGCATTCTGTGGAAGTTTTTTGCTTGTTTTAAACAGGATTAGAGTTTTACAGCATAATATTCAAAATGTACAGGATACAGTGCAAACTTACTTGACATACAAAGAACCAGGAAAATGACACCATTTCTCCAAGGAAAAGGCAATTAATGATGCTGACCCTGAGATGGCGCAGATATTGCAATCATCAGACAAATACTTTAAGTATATGTCATAAACAGTTATCAGAACCAGACCTATAAGGTAAACACCCTCAAATGGAAAGTAGAAGTGGTCAGCAGATAACAGAAACCACTAAAAAAGAGTGCAAGAGGAATTTTAGAGACAAAAATAGTAATATCTGAAATTAAAATATTCATTGAATGGATTCAATAGCAGAGTAGAGATGGCAAAGTCAGTCAACTTGAAGATAAATTAAACAACTATTAAATCTGAAGGATAAAGACAAAAATGATTAAAAACAAATTTAACAATCTCAGCAGCCTGTGGAACAATGATAAATATTTCTAACATTCTTGTTGTTGGAGCACCAAAAGAAGGGAGGAAGGAAACCAAAGTGGAAACAAAATATGTAAGAATTAATTACTGAGATATCCTAAATTTGGTGGAAAATATGTATCTGTAGATGCAAGAAGCTCAATAGACCACAAACAGGATAAACAAAATGGAAATTATGCCTAAACACGTCGTAATCAGTTGAAAATGAAATGTGATGGAAAATTCTTGAAAGCAGCCAGATATAAGTAACATATCATATAAGGGGCTTCCCCAGGGGCTCGTTGGTAAAGAGTTGTGAAAATATATATATATATATATATACACACACACACATGCATGCTAAGTTGCTTCAATCGACTCTGATTCTTTGCGATCCTATGGACTGCTCGGTCCATGGGATTGCCCAGGCAAGAATACTGGAGTGGGTTGCCATGCCTTGCCCCCAGGGGATCTTCCTGACCCAGGGATCGAACCCACATTTCTTATGTCTCCTGCATGTATATATATATACAGGGGAACTATGACTGAGGATTTGTCACCAGAAACCACAGAGGCCAGAAAACATTAGAATAGTAAAGTGGTTAAAGAATTGTTAGCCCAGAATTCTGTATCTAGAGAAAATATCCTTTAGGAATGATCAGTTCAGTTCAGTTCAGTCACTCAGTTCTCTTCGACTCTATGACCCCATGGACTGCAGGATGCCAGGCCTTCCTGTCCATCACCAACTCCTGGAGCTTGCTCAAACTCACGTCTGAGTCAGTGATGCCATCCAACCATCTCATCCTCTGTCGTCCCCTTCTCCTCCCGCCTTCAAACTTTCCCAGCATCAGGGTCTTTTCCAATGAGTCTGCTCATCAGGTGGTCAAAGTATTGGAGCTTCAGCTTCAGCATCAGTCCTTCCAATGAATATTCAGGATTCATTTCTTTTAGGATTGACTAGGTTGATCTCCTTGCAGTCCCATGGACTCTCAAGAGTCTTCTCCAACACCACAGTTCAAAAGAATCAGTTCTTCAGCACTCAACCTTCTTTATGGCCCAACTTTCACATCCATACTTGATTACTGGAAAAACCATAGGTTTGACTAGACAGACTTTTGTCAGCAAAGTGATGTCTCTGTTTTTTAATTTGCTGTCTAGGTTGGTCATAGCTTTGCTTCCAAGGAGTAAGCATCTTTAATTTCATGGCTGCAGTCACCATCTGCAGTGATTTTGGAGCCCAAGAAAATAAAATCTGTCACTGTTTCCATTGTTTCCCCATCTATTTGCCATGAAGTGTGGGACCCGATGCTGTGATCTTAGTTTCTTTAATGTTGGGTTCCAAGCAAGGGTTTTCATTGTCTTTTTCATTTTCATCAAGACCCTCTTTAGTTCTTCTTCATTTTCTGCCATAAGGGTGGTGTCATCTGTGTATCTGAGGTTATTGATATTTCTCCTGGTAATCTTGATTCCAGCTTGTGCTTCTTCCAGCCCAGCATTTTGCATGATGTACTCTGCATATAAGTTAAATAAGCAGGGTGACAATATACAGCCTCAATGTACTCCTTTCCCAATTTGGAAACAGTCCATTGTTCCATGTCCAGTTCTAACTGTTGCTTCTTGACCTGCATACAGATTTCTCAGAAGGCAGGTAAGGTGGTCTGGTATTCCCATATCTTGAAGAATTTTCCACAGTATGTTGTGATCCACACAGTCAAAGGCTTTGGCATAGTTAATAAAGCAGAAATAGATGTTTTTCTGGAACTCTCTTGCTTTTTCTATGATCCAACGGATGTTGGCAATTTGATTTCTGGTTCCTCTGCCTTTTCTAAAACCAGCTTGAACATCTGGAAGTTCACGGTTCACATACTGTTGAAGCTTGGCTTGGAGAATTTTGAGCATTACTTTCCTAGCATTAGATGCGTGCAATTGTGTGGTAGTTTGAGCATTCTTTGGCATTGCCTTTCTTTGGGATTGGAATGAAAACTGACCTTTCCAGTCCTGTGTCCACTGCTGAGTTCTCCAAATTTGCTGGCATATTGAGTGCAGCACTTTCACGGCATCATCTTTGAGGATTTGAAATAGCGCAACTGGAATCCATCACATCCACTAGCTTTGTTCATAGTGATGCTTCCTAAGGCCCACTTGACTTCGCATTCCAGGATGTTTGGCTCTAGGTGAGTGATCACACCATCATGGTTATCTGGGTCATTAGATATTTTTTGCACAGTTCTTCTGTGTATTCTTGCCTCCTTTTCTTAATATCTTCTGCTTCTAACAGTCCCTACCACTTCTGTCCTTTATTGTGCCCATCTTTGCATGAAATGTTTCTTTGGTATCTCTCATTTTCTTGAAGAGATCTCTAGTCTTTCCCATTCTGTTGTTTTCCTCTATTTCTTTGCATTGATCATTGAGGAAGGCTTTCTTATCTCCCCTTGCTGTTCTTTGGAACTCTGCATTCAGATGGGTATAGCTTTCCTTTTCTCCTTTGCCTTTTGCATCTCTTCTTTTCTCAGCTATTTGTAAAGCCTCCTCAGATAACCATTTTGCCTTTTTGCATTTCTTTTTCTTGGGGATGGTCTTGATCCTTGCCTCCTGTACAATAGGTCCATAGTTCTTCAGGGACTCTGTCTATCAAATCTAATCCCTTGGATTTATTTGTCGCTTCCACTGTATAATCATCAGGGATTTGATTTAGCTCATACCTGAATGGTCTAGTGGCTTTCCCTATTTTCTTCAATTTAAGTCTGAATTTGGCAATAAGGGGTTCATGATCTGAGCCACAGTCAGCTCTGGGCCTGAGTCTGAGTCTGTGTGACTCTGAGAAACTACTCAAGCTCTCTGGGTCTGATTCCTGTGGGGTGAAGAACAAAGAATGAGACCTCTGACGTTGCATCTCAGTCACCTGCTGAGTTACCAGAAGGGTCCATGGAGGGACATCTGGAGAAGCACCTGGAAAGGGAATAAGAGCCACATGGGGGCCTCACTTCACTCCCTCAAGTGTGTGCCTGCTAAGTTGCTTCAGTTGACTCCGACTTTGCGACCCCATGGACTATAGCTGGCCAGGCTCCTCTGTCCATGGGATTCTCCAGGCAAGAATACTGGAGTGGGTTACCATTCCCTTCTCCAGGGGATCTTCCTGACCCAGGGATTGTACCTGGGTCTCTGAAGGTCTCCTGCATTGGCAGGTGGGTTCTTTACCACTAGTGACACCTGGGAAGCCCTTCTCCCTTACAGAAACTGAAACAGTATCAGTCAGGCTCAGGCAATTCATCAAACGATAAATACATCAAGCTCTTGTGATTAGAATTCACAGGTGCATCGGGTGGGAGCCCAATGGCAACTCCTCATCTCATGACTGAACCTGGGGGACCCACGTGTTCCCTAGGGGAGCTCCTCACCGGGCCTTGTCCTCTTTCCCAACTGTAGGCCTGTGATCCCATTCTTCCTGGCTGCCCCCATGGAATTCCCAACATACCTCCATCTCTGAGCACTGGCAGTTCTACCCCAGGGGCCAGAAGGAGGGTGACAGATTTCCAGGGAAGTGGCCGCACCCACTGGCCCAGCCCCCTGCCCTAAGGATGCCGAACAGTACTTGCATTCCCCAGGATAATAAAGCTTCCTGGGGAAGAAGGATTAAGTAAGGATTAATAGCCCACTGGGCACATGACCACACTGCCTTCTGCAGAACAAAAGATGTTTGTGTGTCTTCTCTTCCTGTATAATAACATCGTAACTGCCTGGTGAACATCCAGCTCAAGGAAATGAAAGAAGATGTTTGCTGATGTGGCTGGAGCTGGAGCCCCAAATGCATGAAGACTCTTCTTGATGGTGGTTTTCAGCCTGACACCTCCCAGCATCATAGGGTAACTCGTACTACAAATGCGTGTGCTCAGTCGTGTCCAACTCTTTGTGAGCCCCCCATGGACTGCAGCCCGGCAGCCTCCACTGTCCATGGGATTTTCCAGGCAAGAATACTGGAGTGGATTACCATTTCCTTCTCCAGGGGATCTTCCCATGTCTCCTGGGTCTCCTGCATTGGCAGGTGGATTCTTTACCACTGAGCCACCAGGAAAACACTATTGATCTCTAGTAAAAATCATAATCTTCCCACTTGGGAGAAATGAATCCACATCAAGGTCAAACAAGGTCAGCGAGCCTTGACACTATGATCATGAGCATCTAGGTGTCTTTTTTTGTCGGGGGGCATGGCTCATGGGATCTGATGGGATCTTAGGTCCCCGACCATGGATTGAACCAACTCAACTGCAGTGAGAGCCCCAAGTCCTAAGCACTGGACTACCAGGGAAACCCCTGGGTCTTTTTCCTGGAGCCTCTTCTGCCTTCCTCTGAACTTTGCTCCTGGAGTCACTCTGTGGCCAAGATCACTGGCATCTATAGCCAGCTCAGCCCTTAGTCACTCCCTAGTCCACAGCAGCCCTGGCTCTGTCATCCTTTTTTTTTTTTTTTTTTTTGTAGATTTAAATGTATTTCTGTTAATCAAATTACAAACAAATGAAACAAAGCAAAACAACCAAAAAAACCCATAACAAAGACCAAAACATTAGTAAATAGGGATGAGAGGCATTAAAAATATTGTCATACTAACTGCCATGGTAAGTAGAATAGCACTGTATGTTTAGAAAATAAATTGGACTTGTGAAAATAACTTCTTTTTTTTATATCTTTACATACGTGTCCTAGAAAAACGTATTTTTTCCCTCATGCTTTTGCTCCCTTTAACGTGGTCGTTGTTCAGTCACTGAGTTGTATCCAATTCTTTGTGACCCCCTGGACTGCAGCAGGCTAGGCTTCCCTGTCTTTCACTGTCTCCCTGAGTTTGCTGTGTCCGTTGAGTCAGTAATGCCATCCAACCATCTCATCTTCTGTTCCCTCTTTTCCTCCACCTTCAATCTTTCCCAGCATCAGGGTCTTTTCTAAGGAGTCGGCTCTTCACATCAGCTCACCACAGTATTGGCGCTTCAGCTTCAGCATCAGTCCTTCCGGTGAATATTCAGGGTTGACTTCCTTTAGGATGGACTGGTTGGGTCTCCTTGTGGCTCTCTCATTCTTAATTGCGTCCATCAGTAGAGACTGACCAGTGGGAGGGCAATCTCTCCCTCTTCCAAACTAAATGGCATTTATTGAACTCTACTGGGTGCATTTGCCTTTAAAAAATTTTTGTGTCCTGGGACTTCCCACTTCCCTAGTCCAGTGGCTAAGAATCCACCTGCCAACGCAGGGGATGTGGGTTCAATTCATGGATGGGGAACTAAGATCCCACATGCTTCAGAGAAACTGAAGCCCGCGTGCCACAACGAGAGAAAGCCTACACACCACAAGCAAGAGCCTGAGTGCCACAAGCAAGAGCCAGCACAGCTGAAAACAAAAACTAAATAGAAACAAACTTCCGTGTCCTTTAGGATAGGAGTTACTATCTTAATAAATGAGTACGGAAGGCTGAAATGGCCCCCAAAGATGTCCATGGCCTCATTCCTGGACTCTGTGACTATACCTTATGTGGAAAAAGAGCTGTTGCAGATGTGATCAAGTTAAAGGTCTTAAAGCTATTATCCTGGATCATCCAGATGGGCACTAAATACCATCACAAATCTTCTTATAAAAGGAAGGTGGAGGGAGGGACTTCACTGGTGGTCCAGTTGTTAAGACTCCAGGCTTCCACTGCAGGGGGCATGGGTTCGATCTCTGGTCAGGGATCTAAGATCCCACATACCGCAGGGCATGGTCAGAAAGAAAGAAAAAAAAAGGTAGGTAAGGGGGAGGTCCGACAGGAAAGAAGGCAATGTGACCACTGAAGCAAGATGTTAAGCTGCTGGCTTTGAAGATGGAGGAGGGAGCCAAAGATCACGAAATGCAGGAAATGTGGCATTCGAAGAAGGAGGAAGCAAAGAAACTGACTCCCCGCCGGAGCCCCCGGAAGGACCGTGGGCCTGCCAACAGAGCACTGCAGCCCAGTGAAGTCAGTTGCAGAACTTCTGATCTCCAGAATTCTAAGAGGACAAATGAGTCTTATTTCAAGCCCACGTTTGTGGTAACGTACAGCAGTAGGAAACTAACAAAATGAGTAAACAGAGAGCTTTACTGTGAGTCGCTTTGAGCCACCCAGCAGGTAAGTGGAGCTGGAATTCACACTCTGGCCTTTTGATTCTAAGCCTCACATTCTTTCTGCTATTTCATGCTGCTTCTGAGACTGCAGCAGTTCAGGTGCAATAATTGGAAAACAGATAAATTAAGTAAGATGCAAGTGTGTGTGTGTGTGTGTGTGTGTGTGTGTGTGTGTGTGTGGCTTCTCCGGTGGCCCAGCGGTAAGGAATCTGCTTGCAATGCAGGAAACACAGGTTCGATCCCTGGGTTGGGAAGATCCCCTGGAGGAGGAAATGGCAACCCACTCCAGTATTCTTGCCTGGAGAATCCCCATGGACAGAGGAGCCGGCGGGCTACAGTCCATGGGCTTGCAAAGAGTTGGACACGACTGAGCAACTGAGCATGTGTGTGTGTGTGCATGCGCACAAGGCATGCAGGACACTAGCAGGAAGAGAGGGAAGCATCTGAAAGACAGCATATCATCGAACTGCATTCGTTTCTTAAACTATAGCCAATAGGAAATTGAGACACACCAAGTAAAAACGTGACTAGGACCAGTAGCTTTTAAAAGGTGTCATTAAGCTCAGGTTTGGGCTGTGTTTTTCTCTGCCCACATTGCAGTCCTCGTATTGTGATATAAAGTGACGGCCTTCTCGATCCCATGTGCTCACCTCCAGCAGTGGACTAAAAGTAAGGTTTGCAAGAAAGCAAAGATCCTTGAGAGTCCTGCTAAATAACAGAATGTGAGTCGTATGGAATTGCAGCCAGGACTGCAATATGGGAGGTCCTGAACTTCAACATTTGGCTTTCCTGAAGGAGGTGAGAAGGCAAGCTCGTCCATGAATAGATGCTGGTCACTTTTGTGCCAGAGCCCAGCCTTGACGCCTGTTCACCTGACCTTGTTGAATTTTCTCTTTCATTTTTAGCTCTTCTGAAACCCCAGAAAGAGTAGGCTGAGAAAGTTATCTCATTTCACTTAACGAGGACTCTGGGGTCCAGAGAAGTGAAGGAATGTCTCCATTGCTTACTAGAAGGAATGGGGAAAGCATCTCTTTCTGAAAGCTCTCCAAGAAGAATCGCAGCTGTCTGTCCTTGGTTCATCTTCCGAGAAAGCAATTCATCAGGAAAGTCTTGCTGAGCTATCAATGATCTTTTCATGTGAAAACGTCGCTACATGCTACTCTCTTTGATACAGAACCGTTGGCCTCACTTAGCCTTAATAATCTCTATGTTTATGTACAAATGATGTCTATTTAGATGCATAGTGTTGTTCAGTCACTCAGTTGTGTCCAACTCTTTGTAACCCGTGGACTATAGCACTCCAGGTTTCTCTGTCTAGGATGCATGTTACTTGGACACAATATCATGGTATTATCTGAGAGATCACGGCACACTTCGTGTCCTGGGTTGAAGAGAAAAACAAAAGTCAAAGACCCCTAGCCAGAAGACAACAGTGTGTCACAGCATAACGTGATGGGCTTTGATTTCTACTTTTGGCAGCTTTGCCTTGGGGAAACATACCGTGTAACAACACTGAGAAAGGTGAGTTGGGAAAGTCTCTTTAGTTGATTAAGTGCCCTCATTCTTTTCCAAGGCTCCCTCCACCTCAAAAACTCTGAAATCCCCTTATCAGCTCTTGAGAGGACAACAGAAGGAAACACGCATTTTCTAAAGCCTTAATCCTATTCCCACCTAACCTCCCCCCACCCGCTGACTGTGCCAGGCTTCCTGTTTCTTCAACTTAGTCTCCACTGCTGGTTTTAAAGCCACCAACACCTCCTCTGTTGCCAGGGCTTTTCTGTAGCTGGGACTCGCTTGGCTTTGTTGTTGTTGAATTCGGTTGTGCCAGGTCCTAGAGCATGTGGGCTCTAGTTCCCCAAACAGGGATCCAACTTGGGCCCCCTGCATTGGGAGTGAGGAGTTTTAACCACTGGACCACCAGGGAAGTCCTGACTTGTTTTAATTAGAAAATTGAGGTGGAGAGCTGTCTGAAGCTCACTTGGAGGGACCAGTGTGGAATCAAGGTAGATTATGGATGACCTGGGTGGCCATCCTCCACTGAGACGAGGTCCTGCCAATACCACTGCATTTGCTTGGCTCACCAAGCGGCAATGGCAAGATGTGCTGGGGAGAGCTTTGCTTGGGGCCTTCTTCTTTCACTTAGCAGGTCCTCATGGATGCCAACTGTGTGCCAGACAAGACTGTAGAGTTTGGGGGCTTTCCTGGTGGTCCAGTGGTTAAGAATCTACCTGTCAACGCAATGGACACAGGTTCAATCCCTGGTCTGGGAAGATCCCACGTGGGCAGCTAAGCCTGTGCCCCACAGCTCCAGAGCCCGAGACCTACAACTACTGAAGCCCGTGAACCTAGAGTCTGTGCTCCGCAAGAGAAGTCACTGCAACGAGAAGCCTGAACACCGGAACCAGACCGTAGCTCCTGCTCTCCACAAGTAGGGAAATCCCATGCGCAGCAACAAAGACCCAGCACAGCCATGAATAAACAAATCTTTTTTAAAAAAAAAAGGAAGGTAGGAGTTTAAATACCATGGTAGAGGAAATCTAGTGGCACCCCTAACTCTAATTCCCTAAACCAGAGGACTTTGCCACGGGAAACATGCTTATTTTGTCAGTGACATCTACTGGAAGAGAATTGGAGGCCAGGGAAGAAGTGGGTGTCCCTACAGGCACGAAGAATCACCAGTTATGTTAGCATGTCCCTGGTTTCTCTTCACAGTTGACAGCTTGATGGCATTAGACATTATCTTCTACAGCGATTTCTACAAACTTGCCTGTTTCAAGTTTTTATTTTGGGAAACTCTGATTAAATTTTGATGGGCTAAAAGTGCACTATCTTAAATCCAGCTAAACGCAGAGATTCCCAGGTTGGGCTGGAGGCATGCACTGGGACTGGTGGCAAGTTGTTCAGAATTAAGTACTACTCTGTTTGGTTAAATTCAACAGGTGGTTACTGAGCCGGGCTGTGGCCAGGCCGTGCCCAGTCGAGAGTCTACTCTACTTCTGACCTCATGGAGCTCCCAGTCTAGTGAGGAAGACACGTTTAAATAGGGAATCACAAGTATGATGAGGTTTACAGAGTGTGCTATAAATAGCAAGCGGATTAAAGCTAATCTAGAGGGCCAGCTGCTGCTGCTGTTGCTGCCACTGAAGCAAATGGAAGCCAGAAAGAGAAGGAAAAAAAAAAGGCAGGAAATTTGCCTGAAAAAAAGTAATAATAGCCTGGAGGCCACACACAATGGGGACCAAGTTTCCCCCTTCCCCCCAAGTTCCAATGAAGCATCCTTTCATTTTTATTTTGTGAGATTGAAGCAGTAATAGCTGGGTGTACAAAGAATTTCCTGTAGATTAAATGAAGCTGGAAGGAGTTGATAGACTTCAGGCAGCGATTTGGGCTATTAATCGAAGCCAGTCATTCATTAACCCTCAGGAAGTTTTCTGTGCCAAAGTCATTATTATTATTATAAACTAAACCCCAAGCCTCAAATGGGTGTATGGCTACTTTTCTCTCCAGGATGTTCAATATATGAGTCACCCAGGGAGCTTGAATCATTTCCTAAATTCCCTTCTGGTTCGTGGGGTGTTTGGCTTTGTATCATGCCCTGCTGCTGCGGGAATCCAGCAAAAGCCCTCTCGAAAGGTAACGATCACTCCTGCCTTTTTAATGAGGTCCTGAGTGGCTCTGGTAGGCAGCTGACCATCCCCTAATTTGGGTTCTTCTGTCCTTTCATGCTGTAACATCGTAGCTGGCAACATGGCCCTCTGGCTAAAGACTGTGTTTCCCAGGCTGCTTTGCAGTGGGCTTGGTCATGTGACTAGGGAACTGTTGGCAGAAGTAAGGGGAGTCATTTCTTGACCTGGCCCTCAAAGAATTGGAAGGATGATCCCCTCTCCATTCCCAGTCCTTTCCACCTTTCCTTTGCTGCAAGGAGATGACAGGCATTGGAGCAGGCTCCTTAGAACACAGATATGGTCCAGTAGCCATTGAGGAAGTAAGCTGACCAAACAGCCCTGAACTGCTGACTGTTACACGGGAAAGAAACAAACTTTTGTTAAGACTTCCCAAGGGGTAAAGAACTGCCCGTTTAGTACTCGAAGGGGAAGATAAATAAAAGAACATCTACTGAGACCCTGTGATATTTCCTAACACATGTAATCTTATCTAATCTTTATCATAAAACTAAGAGGGGTGTAATTTTACCCCATTTTACAGACAAGGAAAGTGAGGCCCACACCACCTAAATAATGTTCCCAAGTTGCTACACTCCACAACAGAAACAAGATTTAAATCTAGGTTTGTCTGACTTCAGAGCCCATGTTTTGTGGTTGTTTGTTTTGTTCCATTTTTAATTGAGGTCTGTTGAACATGTAACATTATACTTGTTTCAAGTGTACAATATAATGATTCAATGTTTTTATATATTGCCGAACAGACCACCATATTAAGTCTAGTTAACACCCATCACCATCTATAGTTAGAAACTTTTTTCTTGTGATGAAAACTTCTAAGATCTACTGTCTTAACACCTTTCAACTGTGTAATACAAGGTTGTCGACTGTAGTCACCATGCTGCACATTGCGTCCGTCACCATGACTTGTTTTAAAACTAGAACTCTGTACCTTTTGAGCCTCTTCAGCCATTTCACCCAACGACCTGCCATCCCTGCCTCTGGCAACTACCAATCTTCTCTTTGTATATATGAGCTCTGTTGTTGCTTTTTTCAGATTCCACATATAAGTAAGATCATGTGATGTTTGCCTTTCTCTGTCTGACTTATTTTATTCACCATAGTGCCCTCAATGGCAATATTTCACTCTTTTATGGCTGAGTAATATTTAATTATGTACATATAGAGAAAGTATGAGATTGTGTGTATGTAAACGTTTTCTGTATGCACTCATCTGTTGGTGGATACTGAGTTTGTTTACATGTCTTGGCTATTGTAAATAATGCTGCAGTGAACATGGGAGTGCATATAGCTTTTCAAATGAGTGTTTTCATTGTCTTCAGGTAAATACCCAGGAGTGGAATTGCTGGATCATATGGTAGTTCTATTTTTAATTTTTTTGAGGAACATCCATATTGTCTTCCCTAGTGTCTGCACCAATCTATACTCCCACCAACAGTGTGAGAGTGTCCCCTTTCTCCATACCCTGGACAACATTTGTTATTTCTTGTCTTTTAAAATACTATAATAACCATTCTAACAGGTGTAGATGACAACTCATTGTGTTTTGATTTGCATTTCCCGATGATGACTGATATTGAGCATCTTTTCTTCTGTGTCTCAGTCGTCTGTATATTGTCTGTGAAAAAAATGTCTCTTCATAGCTTCTGCCCATTTCTAAAATCAGATTGCTTGCTATTGATCTGTATGAGTTCTTTATATATTTCAGATATTAGGCCCTGATCAGATATAAGATTTGCAAATATCTTCTCCTATTCAGTAGGTTGCCTTCTCATTTTGATGGTTTCCTTTGCTGTGCAGAAGTTTTTCAGTTTACTGTCAGAGCCCACATTTTATCAACTGCTCCTAAAATAAGAAATAAGCTGATCTTTAGGTTGGGGAATTTTTCATCCAAGTCTTTGACTGGAATGCAAAACACCTGGTTTATGGAAATATCCAGGAGAAAAGGTTTCATAAATGTTCTTTAAAAAGCGGTGCTTTGCATCATTTATGGAAAGAAAATGTCTTTTGTTAGCATGGTGAAAGAAGGGCTGTTTGAAAATGATTGCTGTTCTCCTTCCCTGTTCCTTTGAGAAGCTGTTGCTCCCCAAGCTGGTGTGGTTCTGAGCCTCAGTGCCCCCAAGGAGGTGGCAACAATGATGCAGTTCTGGCCAATCAGGGTCCTCCTGGCTCTTGCCAACCTAGAAGGGCAAGGGAAGGACATGTGACCAAGCAGAGCCAGCCAGCTCGTCCACAATTCACATGTCCCTGCTGGGAGAGAGAGATGCTTCCTTTGCCCCTCTGGGCATCAGGCCATGAAGACTTGGGAGGGAGGCATCACGTTTCTCTGGCCGAGGACCCAGGATCTGCAGCCAGAGCTGGAAGGAATGCTGTCTGGGAGGGCCAAGCTTCAGGGGCCAGGGCTGCTGCTGCTGCTAAGTCGCTTCAGTCCTGTCCGACTCTGTGCGACCCCGAAGACGGCAGCCCACCAGGCTCCCCCGTCCCTGGGATTCTCCAGGCAAGAACACTGGAGTGGGCTGCCATTTCCTTCTCCATGCATGAAAGTGAAAAGTGAAAATGAAGTCTCTCAGTCATGTCCGACCCTCAGCAACCCCATGGACTGCAGCCTTCCAGGCTCCTCCATCCATGGGATTTTCCAGACAAGAGGACTGGAGTGGGGTGCCATTGCCTTCTCCGTCGGGGGCCAAGGGTGGTGGACAAATTCCCAACCTTGCTCATCCCCGAGCAGAAATACTACATTAATAAGTAAAATCCCCTTTTGTCCTAAGCTGGACCGGTTTTGCTTTCTCTTATTTGCCAATTAAAGCCTCCTAATACCATAGGGAAGTGGGTCTGAGTGCAAAAAGCAAGCTCACAGTTTTAATACTTATATCTTTATATGTATTTCTCAATCTTTATTCTTACATAATATTATACATAGTACGTATTATTATTTATTGTAGTCATAAGGGCTTCCCTGATGGCTGAGCGGTAAAACATCCACCTGCCAATGCAGGAGACATAGGTTCAGTACCTGGGTCAGGAAGATCCCCTGGAGAAGGAAATGGCAACCCACTCCAGTATTCTTATCTGGGAAATCCCATGGACAGAGGGGCCTGATGGGCTACCGTCCATGGGGTCGCACAGAGTCAGACACTGTAGTGACTTAGCAGCAGCAGCAGAGGATATGTTTATATATTTATTGATTATTTTCACATTTACAGTCTATATCGTATTATTATGTATTTCATAAATTTTATAAATTCTGAGAATTTCAGGCATACTCTGTTTTCAGATGAAACCACAAAGACAAATACCAGCATGAACTATTTGGAACTGCCATCTTTTCATCTGGCTCCTGTAGAATGGTTTTCTGTGTATTTCATAAATAAGGTCTAGTCCCCATTTTTAGCTTGTAAGTTCCCAGGGATGCAGATGGTAGCTTCTGACTTAATCACCAGACCCCGCCCCCATGAGATGTCTGTAAATGTGTCTTTCTACCTGAATTGCCATTTTTGTCTAACAAAGCTCATCCTATGATTAACCACTTTCATTTTCTCTTCTTCTTTAAAGGTGTTACTCAAAATGGATTTCCCTAGCTTTTCACAGCTTTCTAGACTCTGGCCCCAAATAAGACTATTTTTCCATCTCTTTTCTCTGGGGCCAGTCCCCATGTGTGTGGACACATTCGGGGGTAACTTCAGGGCTTCGGGGTCCCTATCTATCCCAGGGCCTCACCACTTGCTTCCTGAGGTTTAAAAGTCCTTTTTGGCGGGGACTTCCCTGTGGGTCCAGTGGTTAAGACTGCACACTTCCACTGCGGGGAGCACGGATTCAATCTCTGGTCAGGGAACTAAGATCCCGCATGCTGTGTGGTGAGGTCAGGAATAAACAAACACATCCTTATTGTTTATAAAGAAAGTCCTTCTTGGTGGAGCACTGCCTCTCAGGCTTCAGAGATGACTTAAAAAGGGACTCCACCTGGCCGAGGGATGAATTATCTATGGAGTGCCTACTGTATGTCTGGCAGTATAATTTTCACATGAAATAAAAATAGGGGGGAGGGTTTATTCAGAATGTATTAAGGATTTCAAAATATGAACAGCAGAGCATTAAACCAAGTGCAGGGCCCCCTGAGCACAAGGCCAACATGGCTGTGTGCAAGCTGGCTCTGCTCAAGTGTTTCAGGAGCCGGGCACACAAGGATGACAACGTAAACAAACACTCCTACCTTGTGGAGTTACATTCCAGCAAGAAGAGGGAGACGATACACAAAAAGATAGCAAAACGAAACTAGTAAGTTTCCCCTAAACAAAAACCTATAGAATGGTAGAAGATCATCTGTGCTATGGGGGACATAGATCAGGAAACTGGGGTAGGGGGAAGTCAGGGATCAGGGAAGGGGGTTATTTTCTGTTTTCATTAGGATGATCAGGAAAGACCTCACCAAGAAGGGGGATTTGTGTAAGGAGACAGGGGATGCTCCAAGCAGATACATAGGGGAAAGACTTCCAGGCAAACAGAGACTCTGATTGGGGGAGCAAGCTCCCTGTGGCAAAGGAAGAGCATATGGTGGGAGGGGAGTGAGCGGGGCAGAGCAGCTGCAGGTGACATCAGAGAGAAGACTCAAGGATTCCATCTGAGGCCGTGGCCATTATCCACGTGGCAGATGCAGGTAGCTTGAAGCAGGGAGCGATGGGGAGATTGTGAGAAGCGATCAGGCTGAGGATGCCTTTGGAGAGTAGAGCCCGAAAGGAGAAGCATCAGAAGGGAACAAAGTTTGGGGGGCATTTGAGGAGCTCAGTCTTGAACAAGCTTTGTCTGAGATGCCCCTTTGCTGTTGCAACAGAGGCACTCAGGGGGCAGCTGGAGATATGAATTTTGGAGTCAGGGGGTGGGGTCCAAGCGGGAGATGCCCACGTGGGCATCATCAGAGGTGACGTAGGACACAAGGGGAAGGACCCTCTGAGAACTTGGGCCCACCTGGATATGAGACACACACAGACGCTTCTAGCAGAACTGGGTGTTGGTGTGACGAGGGAAAAGAGACAAACACAGGAAAAGGATTGTTCAAAGTCAAGTGTCAGAAGGTAGGAAGTGGCCAGGTCCAAGCCTGGAGGAATGAGGATGAGGAAACAAGACAGACTGGCCGGAACCGGAAATGCTGAGCCCGAGAGGCCGAGCAGAGAGGGCACCCGGCGGCTCCCTGATCACTCAGGAGCCACCTCTCAACCAGCAGCAGGTCTGGTCCATGACAGCTCTGAAATGCCTGCCAGGTTGACCCCATCCTTTCCTTCTTTGTTACCAGCACCACAGGGAAAAACACAGAACTCACCTCTGCTCTAACTTGCCTCAGATGCTTCCTCTTCTCAAGAGTAGCTGGTCTTAGAGTATAAATCACATCTCACCCATCACCTGTTTATAACCTGCATTTATAAACTTCTCATTGCATTTCAGCTTTAGGCGAGTCCTTTTTTTTTTAACCCACAAATGCAATTTTTTTCTGGTTCTAAGCTCAACGTGATAATAATCAGATGTGACATTTTTCTTTCTGTAACATTTTTTATTTTGTATTGGTTTTTTGTTGTCCTTCAGTTGCTAAGTCATGTCCAACTCTTTGTGACCCCATGGACTGCAGCACACCAGGCTTCCCTATCCTACACTCTCTCCCTGAGTTTGCTCAAACTCATGGCCATTGAGTCGGTGATGCCATCCAACCATCTCATCCTCTGTTACTCCCTTCCCCTCCTGCCCTCAATCTTTCCTAGCATCAGGGTCTTTTCCAATGAGTTGGCTCTTTGCATCAGGTGGCCAAAGTATTGAAGCTTCAGCTTCAGTATCAGTCCTTCCAATGGATATTCAGAGTTGATTTCCTTGAGGATTGACTGGTTTGATCTCTTTGCTGTCCAAGGGACTTTCAAGAGTCTTCTCCAACACCAGAGTTCAAAAGCATCAATTCTTTGATGCTCAACCTTCTTGATGGTCCATTTCTCACATCCATACGTGACTGCTGGGAAAAACCATAGCTTTGACTATATCAACCTTTGTCAGCAAAGTGATGTCTCTGCTTTTTAACACACTGTCTAGGTTTGCCATAGCTTTTCTTCAAAGGAGCAAGCGTCTTTTAATTTCATGGCTGCAGTCACCATCTGCAGTGGTTTTGGAGCCCAAGAAAAGAAAGTCAGTCACTGTTTCCATTGTTTCCCCATCTATGTGCCATGGAATGATGGGACTGGATGCCATGCTCTTCTTTTTTTGAATGGTGAGTTTTAAGCCAACTTTTTCACTCTTCTCTTTCACCTTCATCAAGAGGCTGTTTAGCTCCTCTTCACTTTCTGCCACTAGGGTGGTATCATCTGCATATCTGAGGTTATTGATATTTCTCCTGGCAATCTTGATTCCAGCTTGAGCTTCATCCAGCCAGGCATTTCTCATGATGTACTCTGCATATAAGTTGAATAAAGAGGTTTAAATAAGCAGTTTAATATATTATGTAAATAATATATTATTTAATGTAATAATATATTAAATAGCTTAAATATAAGTTAAATATACAGCCTTGACATACTCCTTTCCCAATTTGGAACCAGTCTGTCATTCCATGTCCAGTTCTAACTGTTGCTTCTTGACCCGCTTCTATACAGGCTTCTTAGGAGGCAGGTCAGGTGGTCTGGTATTCCCATCTCTTGAAGAATTTTCCACAGTTTGTTGTGATCCACACAGTTAAAGGCTTTAGCATAGTCAATAAAGCAGAAGTAGATGTTTTTCTGGAATTCTCTTGCTTTTTCTATGATTCAATGGATGTTGGCAATTTGATCTCTGCCTTTTCTAAATCCAGTTTGAATATCTGGAAGTTCTCAGTTCACATACTGTTGAAGTCTAGCTTGAAGGATTTTGAGCATTATTTTGCTAGCATGCAAAATAAGTGCAACTGTATGGTAGATTGAACCTTCTTTGGCATTGCCTTTCTTTGGGACTGGGATGAAAACTGACCTTTTCCGGCCCTGTGGCCATTGCTGAGTTTTACAAAGTTGAAGGTATAATGAATGCAGCACTTTAACAGCATCATCTTTTAGGATTTGAAATAACTCAGCTGGAATTCCATCACCTCCACTAGCTTTGTTAGTAGTAATGCTTCCTCAGGCCCATTTGACTTCATACTCTAGGATGTCTGGCTCAATGCGAGTGATCACACCATTGTTAAGACCTTTTTTTGTACAGTTCTTCTATGTATTCTTGCCACCTCTTCTCGATCTCTTCTGCTCCTGTTAGGTCCATATCATTTCTGTCCTTTATTGAGCCCATCTTTGCATGAAATGTTCCCCTGGTATCTCCAGTTTTCTTGAAGAGATCTCTAGTGTTTCCCATTCTATTGTTTTCCTCTATTTCTTTGCATTGTTCACTTAAGAAGGCTTTCTTATCTCTCCTTGCTATTCTCTGGAACTCTGAATTCAGATGGATATCTCTTTCCTTTTCTCCTTTGCCTTTAGCTTCTCTTCTCAGTTATTTGTAAGGCCTCTTCAGACAATCATTTTGTTTTTTTGCATTTCTTTTTCTTGGGGATGGTTCTGATTACCGTCTCCTGTACAGTGTCATGAACCTCCATCCATAGCTCTTTAGGCACTCTGTCTATCAGATCTAATCCTTTGAATCTATTTGCACTTCCACTGTATAATCATAAGGGATTTGATCTAGGTCACATCTGAATGGTCTAGTGTTTCCCCCTAGTTTTTTCAATGTAAGTCTGAATTTGACAATAAGGAGTTCATGATCTGAGCCACAGTCAGCTCCTGGTCTTGTTTTTTGCTGACTATTATAGAGCTTTTAGATCTTCGGCTGCAAAGAATATGATCAATCTGATTTCAGTGTTGGCCATCTGGTGATGTCCATGTGTAGAGTTTTCTCTTGTTGTTGGAAGAGGGTGTTTGCCATGACCAGTGTGTTCTCTTGGCAAAACCCTGTTAGCCTTTGCCTTTACTTCATTTTATACTCTAAAGCCAAACTTCCCTGTTACTCCAGGTTTCTCTTAAGCCTGGCTCATTGGCCAGACAGGAGAACATTCTTCACGCCTGGGATTCACGTCCTGGGGAGGTCCAGGCTTCTTCATATGACAGCTTCAGTGCTGACACACAGGTTTGGAATCAATCCCTCATGACAATCAGCTGCTTTAACCAAAGAAGCTGAGAATCACCAAACATTTAAGCTGAAAGCCATCTCTAAGATCAACCACTCAGATGAGGAAGAGAAACCGGGACTTCTGATGGAGGGATGGCAGTGCCCGTGTCAGGACCACAACAGGGTCCACCTGCGCTGGGGCTGGGTCAGCCTCTGCCATAAGGACCACTGGGCCGGGAGGCTACAGGCCCAATGCACAGGTGTCAACAAAGTGCATGGGATCCAGCCCTTCACACTGACAGCAGGGACTTGGGCATGAGACTCCAACCTCTAGGAGCCTAATGGCTGCAACTGCAAATGCTCATTGCAAGAGAAGGAAAACTTTTTCAGAAAAACAATCACAGCTTGACGTTCTGACTCCACCTTGATCCAGAACACAGCAGGAGGGAGTACTGAAAGATTTAATGTTTTGATTTCAGGGGATGGTGGATTTAGATGAGATCAATTTTTTTTCTTCTATTTTTGTTCCCCAACAACCTCCTGAATAAGTTGCTTCAACAAACTGTATCTCACATATACTGTATGTGTGTTTATTCAACAAATATTTATTGTGTTCCTACCATTCAGTCATTCCACAAACGTTTATTAGAGTCTTAGTCCATCCTAAAGGAAATCAGTCCTGAATATTTATTGGAAGGACTGATGCTGAAGCCGAAACTCTAACACTCTGGCCACCTGATGCGAAAAACTGGCTCATTGAAAAAGACCCTGATGCTGGGAAAGATTGAAGGCAGGAGGAGAAGGGGACAACAGAGGATGAGATGGCTGGATGGTATCACCAACGCGATGGACAGGAGTTTGAGTAAACTCCAGGAGTTGGTGATGGACAGGGAGGCCTGGCGTGCTGCAGTCCATAGGGTCACAAAGAGTTGAACACAACTGAGCGACTGGACTGAACTGAACACTGAGTGAGGTGGTGTGCCAGTGATGGGTGAAGTGGGCGTGATTGGCGTTTTCCCCAGGCTCACCACCTGTGTCGCAGGTACTGGAGAGGGCTTGCCCTCTGTCTTAGCTCTCTCCTCTCACTCCCTCTACTCTCTTGCCTCCCTCCCTCCTTCTGTCCTTCCCTTCCTCCCCGTCACCCTTCCCAAACCCCATCACCCTGGGGATGTGATGCTATACCATGAATAGGAATGGATGGTGTTTCTTCCACTTTTACCTGCTCTTGCAGAATCTCCAACCTCTCTGCAAAGCCCACCTCCAGTAGTTTATTGATATACCACAGGAAGTATGACTTTTAGAAATTCTTCCCTGGCAGAATTTAACTCCTGTCTTGAGCCCCCATGATTCTATGTCATCTTAGGTTTCCAGGTTTTCCCTAGGGTTATATATGTCCCAAGGGGCTTTGACGGGCCAAGGTATGTCCGGGGGTCCCTCCAGTCCTTGCTGAATGTCCGTGGAGTTGTCCATGGTCACTGGTCCACACAGGTTGCCAAGGATCCCTCCCCTGCCGGAAGCTCTGTGTGGTCCATAAGCTCTGCGTTTCCCATCCACACTTGGCTGCACAGTAACCTGCCCCTGCTTCTCCCTTACGATGGGGCCAGGGCCCCTTCACCTGGCAGCCTTTCTCTCTTTGGGGTCTAGGCCCTGCTTGCTGGGTGGAACCTGAGCAAAGAGGCACAGGACTCCCCTGCTATCAGATCCACAGGGAGGTCAGTCCAGCACTTGCCCTGGGGTGGGGATAGAGGGTCCTTCTCACTGGGACCCACCAGCCCTTGAGGCCCATTGCTTCCCAGTGGTCCTCCCTCTCCTCTCACTCCAGGGGAACTTCACTTAAGCTGGAACATGTGTTCTCTGGGCACTCTGCAACCTGTCACCTAACAGTGATCTTGATCCTTTCCATGTCCCTTGTGTGAGTTGCTTAGTCGTATCCAACTCTTTACAACCCCATGGACTACAGCCCACCAGGCTCCTGCCCATGGAATTCTCCAGGCAAGAATACTGGAGTGGGTAGCCATTCCCTTCTCCAGGGGATCTTTCTGACCCAGGGACTGAACCCAGGTCTCCTGCATTGCAGGCAGACTCTTTACCATCTGAGCCACCAGGGAAGCCCTTGGAAACTTAAAACCTAGAAGACAGTCTATTATCACATCCCTTTGCTGAGGCAATGGGCATCAGATGGCTCGACTGCTCCCCATAAAGGTTTTAGGAAAGAAGAGGGGGTCACGGGTATAAGGAAACTGTGGCTAAGGCCAATTAAATATCAATAACATTATCTTCCTAGTGATACATATATGCTGCTGCTAAGTCACTTCAGTCGTGTCCGACTCTGTGTGACCCCACAGACGGCAGCCCAACAGGCTCCCCCGTCCCCGGGATTCTCCAGGCAAGAACGCTGGAGTGGGCAGCCATTTCCTTCTCCAATGCATGAAAGTGAAAAGTGAAAGGGAAGTTGCTCAGTCCTGTCCGACCCTCAGCGACCCCATGGACTGCAGCTTTCCAGGCTCCTCCATCCATGGGATTCTCCAGGCAAGCGTACTGGAGTGGGGTGCCATTGCCTTCTCCATATGTGGACAATACAAAATTCTATAAGTTTATAATTAGGTGGTTAGATCATTTCTAGATGATATCTGTTCATGGATGATGGATGATTTTTATTTTCTTTCTAAAAATTATGTGTATTTTAAATTTGTACACATTTTTGTTAGATGAATTTTCTCCATACCCTAGCTTTAAATACCATCTATAATGTGCTAATAATTCCAAGGTTTATATCTGTAGCCTAAACCCCTCCTCTGGGCTCCAATTGCAAAAGTGATGTCTTCCACTTGGAGGTCTCACAGGTGTTATCAATGTAAAAGTCTAAAATGGAAAATTTGAACCTGCTTTCTCCTGACTCTTGTCCCAAAATTTTATAAAGTGTACTTTTCTATGTCTTTCTCGTCTCAGTCAAAGGCACCCCCTAGTCTCTTAAGTTTTTTGAGTGATCCTTGGTCCCCACCCCAGATCTCCTATCCCTCCAAAACACGTTTCATATTTCACCTGCGTGGCCACCACTCCACTCCAAGCCAGTGTCATCTCCAACTTACGTGCTTGTGTGTGTGCTCAGTCGCTTCAGTCGTGTCCAACTCTTTGTGACCCCATGGACTGTGGCCAGCCAGGCCCCTCTGTCCATGGGATTCTTCAGGCAAGAACACTGGAGGGGGCTGCCGTGCCCTCCTCCAGGGGATCCTCCTGACCCAGGGATCGAACTGGCATCTCCTGCATCACAGGCAGATTCTTTACCACGGAGCCAGTGGGGAAGTCCCCTCCAACTTACATGACCATACAGATTTTTCCTCTTATGCTGGGTATAGTTTTTTTCATTGATTACTGGAGAGACTGGGTGGTCATTAACCAAGCCTGAATAAACAGACCCTTGAAGTTTCTCACACTGGGGCACACTGAAGAGTCATGAGAGAATCAGTGTTGTTGCAAACCAGCACCTACCATGGCAAATGCCTTTGTGACTTTCCATTTCTGGCTCATGTTAGAATACCCATTTTACTTTCTCTGAATCTTGCTGGACATGACATGCCTCTTCTGATCAAGTCGCCAGGTGGGTCCTGCTGGCTCAGCTTCAGCTGAGGATGGCTGCTGGCCTGATCTTTGAGGTCTGTCCAAGGCTCCTTGGGGCTTCCCTGGTGGCTCATCGAAAAAGAATCCACCTGCAATGCAGGAGATGCGGGAGATGCAGGTTCGACCTGAGTCAGGAAGATGCCCTGGAGGAGGGCATGGTAACCCACTCCAGTGTTCTTGCTAGGAAAATCACATGGACAGAGGAGCCTGGCAGACTACAGTGTTGCAAAGAGTTGAACATGAATGAAGCAACTAAACACATGCATACATGCACAAAAGGCTCCTCGAAGTCAATGACTCGAACCCAAGCTTAGGTTGTTGCAAGTACACTTCTGATTTGATGACAGTCCAGCCACTTTTTTTCACATGAAAGTATTCATCATTCTTTCATTCTCATTCTTTCTTACACTTTAAACCTTCCATGTGGAGTTATTTTCCTTTTCCTTTCAGATGGTGGTCTGCCGGTGGTGAATGCTTTTTTGCATTTTTTTCTTATCCCCAAATGTCTGAATTTCACTTTAATTCTTGAGGGATATTTTCCATGGGTAGAGGATTTAGCGTTTTTCTCTTGGTAAATCAAAGACATCGTTGCACAGTGTTCTAGCTTTCATTGTGTTTTAAGGAGTCAGTTGAATGTTTATCCTGATGGCTCAGATGGTAAAGAATCTGCCTGCAATGCAGGAGACTCAGGTTCAATCCCTGGACTGGGGAGATGCCCTGGAGAAGGGAATGGCTACCCACTCTGGTATTCTTGCCTGGAGAATCCCATGGACAGAGGAGGCTGGTAGGCTAACAGTCCGTGGGTCATAAAGAGTGGGGTCAAGACTAAGCAATGAACACTTTCACACTTGCTTCTTTTAATGGTTTTTCTCTTCCTTAGATTAGTGGAGGGGAATACATTTAATTGCTTGCAGTGGTTGTGTTATAGTAGTGCAATTATGGAATTATAGATGACTTATTTAAAGGCAAGCTCCTTTTTTTCTCAGGCTGCTTTAAGATTTTCTTTTCCCGTCTCTTTTTCTCTTTTCCGAATATAAGGGTATATTTTTTATTGTCTTGCTGGGAGTTCGTTGGTCTCGATTCTGTGGGTGAGTGTCATCAGTTTGGGATAATCATCTATCAGCCTATATTTAAATATTTCTTTCTATGCCTTTCTCTCTTTTTACTCCAACTGATACTTACATTAAATGTTTATTAAATCTACTCACAGTGAAAGACTAGAGATCTCTTCAAGAAAATGAGATTTACCAAGGGAACATTTCATGCAAAGATGGGCACAATAAAACATAAATGATATGGACCTAACAGAAGCAGAAGATATTAAGAAGAGGTGGCAAGAATACACAGAGTTCAGTTCAGTTCAGTTGCTCAGTCATGTCCGACACTGCAACCCCATGGACTGCAGCACACCAGGCCTCCTTGTCTATCACCAACTCCTGAAGCTTACTCAAAATCATGTCCAGTGAGTTGGTGATGCCATCCAACCATCTCATCCTCTGTTGTCCCCTTCTCCTCCTGTCTTCAATCTTTCCCAGCATCAGGGTCTTGTCTAGTGAGTCAGTTCTTCGCATTAGGTGGTCAAAGTATTGGAGTTTCAGCTTCAGCATCAGTCCTTCCAATGAATATTCAGGACTGATCTCCTTTAGGATGGACTGGTTGGATCTCCTTGCAGTTCAAGGGACTCTTAAGAGTCTTCTCCAACACCACAGTTCAGAAGCATCAATTCTTTGGCGCTCAGCTTTCTTTATAGTCCAACTCTCACATCCATACATGACTACTGGAAAAACCATAGCTTTGACTAGATGGACCTTTGTTGGCAAAGTAATGTCTCTGCTTTTTAATATGCTGTCTAGGTTGGTCAGAACTTTTCTTCCAAGG
Organism: Bos grunniens; assembly: GCF_055505025.1. Taxonomy (NCBI): domain Eukaryota; kingdom Metazoa; phylum Chordata; class Mammalia; order Artiodactyla; family Bovidae; genus Bos; species Bos grunniens. The sequence goes on from NC_141165.1 coordinate 155,875,333, forward strand.
AGTAAGCATCTTTTAATTTCATGGCTGCAGTCACCATCTGCAGTGATTTTGGAGCCCAAAAGAATGAAGTCGGGCGCTGTTTCCACTATTTCCCCATCTATTTGCCATGAAGTGATGGGACCAGATGCCATGATCTTCGTTTTCTGAATGTTGAGATTTAAGCCAACTTTTAACTCTCCTTTCACTTTCATCAAAAGGCTCTTTAGTTCTTCTTCACTTTCTGCCATAAAGGTGGTGTCATCTGCAAATCTGAGGTTATTGATATTTCTCCCAGTTAGCCTTGTCTAACTTAATGAAATGGTGAGCCATGCTGTGTAGGGCCATCCAAGACAGACGGGTCATGGTGGAGAGTTCTGACAAAACGTGGTCCACTTGAGGAAGGAATGGCAAATCACTTCAGTATTCTTGCCTTGAGACAATATGGCAGGACATTTGGAAAACTCAGCAGTAACCTCAGAATACACAGAAGAACTATATAAAAAAGATCTTCATGACCCAAATAATCACAATGGTATGATCACTCACCTAGAGCCAGATATCCTGGAATGCAAAGTCAAGTGGGCCTTAGGAAGTATCACTAAGAACAAAGCTAGTGGGTGTGATGGAATTCCATTTGAGGTATTTCAAATCCTCAAAGATGATGTTGTGAAAGTGTTGCACTCAATATGCCAACAAATTTGGAAAACTCAGCAGTGGCCACAGGACTGGAAAAGATCAGTTTTCATTCCAATCCCAAAGAAAGGCAATGCCAAAGAATGCTCAAACTACTGCACAATTGCACTCATCTCACACGCTAGTAAAGAAATGCTCAAAATTCTCCAAGTCAGGCTTCAACATGTATGTGAACTGTGAACTTCCAGATGTTCAAGCTGGTTTTAGAAGAGGCAGAGGAACCAGAGATCAAATTGCCAACATCCACTGGATCATCAAAAAAGCAAGAGAGTTCCAGAGAAACATCTATTTTGCTTTATTGACTATGCCAAAGCCCTTGTCTACGTGGATCACAACAAACTGTGGAAAATTCTTCAAGAGATGGGAATACCTGACAGTGGAAACAGTGACTGACTTTATTTATTTATTTTTTGGCTCTAAAATCACTGCAGATGGTGATTTTAGCCATGAAATTAAAGGATGCTTACTCCTTGGAAGAAAGGTTATGACCAACCTAGACAGCATATTAAAAAGCAGAGACATTACTTTGTCAACAAAGGTCTGTCTAGTCAAGGCTATGGTTTTACCACTAGTCATGTATGGATGTGAGAGTTGGACTGTGAAGAAAGCTGAGCAGCAAAGAATTGATACTTTTGAACTGTGGTTTTGGAGACGACTCTTGAGAGTCCCTTGGACTGCAAGGAGATCCAACCAGTCCATCCTAAAGGAGATCAGTCCTGAATATTCATTGGAAGGAATGATGCTGAGGTTGAAACTCCAATACTTTGGGCACCGAGATGAAGAACTGACTCATTGGAAAAGACCCTGATGCTGGAAAAGATTGAAGGCTGGATAAGAAGGGGACGACAGAGGATGAGATGGTTGGATGGCATCACTGACTCAATGGGCGTGAGCTTGAGTTAGCTCCAGGAGTTGGTGATAGATAGGGAGGCCTGGCGTGCTGCAGTCCATGGGGTTGCAAAGAGTTGGACACGACACAGCAATTGAACTGACCTGAACTTTTTAATCATTTTGTCTTTCCAGAATATAATTTTGATAGCTTTTTCTGCTTTAGTCTTGGGAAACAAATTCTCTCTGCAGTTGTGTCTAAAAGTGTCATTAAAATCATCTACTAGGGGACTTCCCTGGTGGCCCAGGGGTTAAGATTCTCTGGTCCTCTGCAAGGGACTTGGGTTCAATCTCTGGTCAGGGAACTAAGATTCTGCATGCTGCTTGGTATCGCCAAAAATAAAAGTTAAAAAACTTTGCCCATTAACATCCTCAGGTGAGTAATCATTACAAAAATCATTAAAAAAAATCATCCTCTAATCTTTAATTCTAACTAATGTATGTTTCACAACTAGAAATTCTTTTTAATATCAATTGTGATACTTTTGGGGGGTTCCCTGGTGGCTTAGGTGGCAAAGAATCTCCCCGGTATGCAGAGGGCCTGGGTTCGATCCCTGGGTTAGGAAGATCCCCTGGAGAAGGATCTTTTTTTATCATTTTCAGTTTTTTGCTAAAATTGTCAATCTTGTTGATTATTTCTTAGACAGAATTGACTGAGTCTGTGTCTAGTAATTGAAGGATCTGAAATCTTTGTGTTTCTTTTGTCTGTTGGCTTTCACCCACGATGCCACCTTTTCTTGTTGCCTGGTTGCCTTTGAATATAACCAGCTCCAGTTTTCTCCTGAGTGTGCCCAGAAGGCCCACAGCAAGCGTTCATGAAAGTAACCTGTCCACCTTTCAGCAGTGTTCCACGTGGTCCTCCTCTCCTGCTCAGTTACATTCAAGGATCTGCAGAGCTGGGTGAAATCACCTCATTTTTGCCTTCAGTGGAAGTTGCCTCCCACAGGTCATTGCCACTTCCCCACACAACCAATGCCTCTCTCGCTTATTCTGCTCGGAGGGCCAGAGCGACTCTGCATCCGCTGCGGTTCTCAGGAAACTGCGGGGCTGGGCTCCCTGTGCAACAGCGCTGGGGGGTGGGGAGCCAGTGATGGGCCCCTCAGTTGCTTGGGTTGGCTTTTTAATATTTGGGGTAAAACAACTCCTGCGATGTTCACTTGTCTTCCGCTGGCTACCTCCCACGGGGATACATTCCGGCGGCAGGGATCAGAGTAGACTGTAAATACAACAGCCCCTCCCGCCCGCTGATGACGGTTGTTGTTTTCAGCCTTCAGCCCAGCTTGTCAGCCTAACTTTCCGTTCCTTTCAGCTTGACACTTCGACAGCTTGGTACACGCAGATTAGCGTCTGGGAGGGGGTGCGGCAGGTGGGGGTGTGGAATGTTACCTCACACGCTGCCAGGCATGCTCAGACACGTGGAACACCCAAGAGGCGGAGGTTGGGGGCCGGGGGTAGCGCTAGGGGTGGGAGGATTAAGGAGGCGAGAGCCGCAGAGCCTGCTTCGTAAATGACCAGAACTTGACACACACGCGCGGGCCCCCCCACACTCACACACACACACGCACACGCACACACTCACACATGTGTACACACTCACATGCGCACACACATGCGTGCACGCACACACACTTTCACACACTCACACATGCGCACACACTCTCACACATGCATATACACACACCCTCTCACACGCACACACTCTCACACATGCACACACTCTCACACATGCACATACACTCACACGCACATACACACTCACACACATATACTCTCACACATGCACACCACACACACTCTCTCTCACACATGCACACACACATGCACATACACGCACACACACACACTCTCACACATGCACGCGCGCGCGCGCGCACACACACACACACACGCTCACCTATTTTTGGCCTAAGTGCCTCAGGGCTTTTCTTGGGGAAAGCACATGCACTCTTTCCCTCCCCAGGTTCCACCTGGTAAATTTCCTACAGCCCCGCTGTGGAAGTCTCCGCTGCCCTCCTCCCAGCCCGAGCCCAGTGCCCAGAGCGGAGCGCCTGGCCTGCCCGCCCACTTCCTGTTTCACTGTTTCACCTCAATGGACAGAGTCTGCTGGGAGCCTGTGGGGAGGGCTCGAGCCCCAGGAGTACCCCACCCTCCTAGGCGGGGGCACTCTATGTCCCGTCCCAGGCACTGCTCCCAGAACAGCGTCACCCTCTGTATCCCTCCCTTGAGACCCACACCTGGCCGCCCTGAAAATAGAGTTTATTCCATTTTCATTGAGGAGAGGGGACTCCACCATCCTCATACCATCTGATTCGCCTGAAGAGTCACATCTTCCACCCTCATGAAAAACACAGCAGCTTGTCACAATGAGTGATGTTACCGTGAATAATGCAGTTTTGAGTTGAAGCTTCTTCTTTTCCAAGAATCAGTAAATTTCCCTTTTCCTCTGCATTTCCTCCTCTCCCCCATGACATCTAGGTTTAACAAGTCATGAGTTATTGTGGTTTTACTCTTGGGGAGAATTGTTTTTTTTTTTTTTTTCCTACTGTTAACTGCATTGCCAACTGATGAAAACATTTAAAAGGAGCATTGAGTAAGGTTCCCTGAGCTATACAAGTAGGTTCTCATTGCTTATCTATTTTACGCATGGTGTCAATAGAGTATATATGTCAATCCCAGCCTCCCGATTCATCCCACCTCCCCTTTCCCCTTTGGTGTCCATACGTTTGATCTCTATGTCTGTGTCTCTATTTCTGTTTTGCAAACATTTACAGTAGCCAGAGCATGGAAGCAACCTAAATGCCCATCAACGGGGGAACTGATAAAGAAGATGTGGCACATATAGACAATGGAATATTACTCAGCTATAAAAAGGAACAAAATTGAGTCATTTGTAGAGATGTGGATGGACCTAGAGACTGTCACACAGAGTGAAGTAAGTCAGAGAGAGAAAAACAAATATCATATATTAATGCACAGACTTGGAATCTAGAAAAATGGTATAGATGATCTTTCGCTGTCCTAAGTGGTATGAGATGGTATCTCACTGTGGCTTTGATCTTCAGGTGTTGGATTTTATTCTAAGGGTGGCAGGGAGCATTGGGAGGATGAGAAGCAGGATTGAGGGTAGGTGAACAGGATGCTCAAGTTCAAAGGGACCTCACTGGCTGCTGTGTGGCAAACAGATGGTAGGAGACTCCAGCGGTGAATTGGGAGGTGCTGATAGCTTGGATAAGGATGAGAACAGAGGAGGTGGGGAGAAGTTGTCAGATACGGGTATACTGTGAAGGTAGTACAGAGTTGACAGTTTTTGCAGATGGATTGAACATGGAGTTTGAGAAAAAGAAAGGAGTCAAAGATGACTACAGAGTTTTGGCCTGATAGGCAGTGGTAACCCCATTAACTGAGACGGGAGCCAGAGGGATGAGATAAATTTCAAGTGGGGAGGGAAATAAAAAGTTGCATCTAGAATGTTACATTTGGGAAGTCTAATGCATATTAGACATCCAAGAGGGCATGGATTGGGGCCTTTAAAGCTCAGAGAGAAGGCTGGGTAAAAGATAGGGATCAGATTTGTGCATTGTTCATTGGAAGCACTGATGTTGAAGCTGAAACTCCAATACTTTGGCCACCTGATGTGAAGAACTGACTCATTTGAAAAGACCCTGATGCTGGGAAAGATTGAAAGCGGGAGGAGAAGGGGATGACAGAGGATGAGATGGTTGGATGGCATTACCAACTCAATGGACATGAGTTTGAGTAAACTCTGGGAGTTAGTGATGGACAAGGAGGCCTGTGGCGTGCTGCAGCCCATGGGGTCACAAAGAGTCGGACATGACTGAGAAACTGAACTGATACATATTTAGCTTCTCCTTGCAGTGGCTGCTCTTGCTCGGCTTTAGAGCTTGCCAACTCAATAGTTGTGGTACACGGCCTAGTTGCCCTGAGGCATGTGCAGTCTCCCAAACCACATGGGACCCAAGGAGGTTGTCTAGGTCAGGGGTCAGCAAACTACCACCCATGAGCCAAATCCAGCCTGCTGCCTCTTTTTGTACCAAGGGCTAGCTAAGAGCGGTTTTTACATTTTTGAATGTTATGGAAAAAAAATGTTGAAAAGAATCAACTTTTTGACACATGAAAATTGTATGAAATTCAAATGGCAGTGTTCACCAATAAAGTTTTCTAGGTACCCAGCTGTGCCCATTGGTTGATGTATCATCTGTGGCTACTTTGGTGGCCTAGGGACTGAGTGAGAGAGGGAAGACAGAGAAGAGGCGCGGGGGCTGAGGCCTGGGCAGTGCCTGTCAAGGGTCAGCCACTGCCCCTGCGAGTCCAGGGGACCAGCAAGCCAGGGTTGCTCACCTCCTGCATTCAGGCCTACTTAGCATCTCCTGGATGGCTGAGGTCAGAGCGTCCACAAGAAGCACTCAGACGGTAGACTCCGCCTGCCGTGCAGGTGGCCCAGGTTCAATCCCTGGGTTGGGAAGAACCCCTGGAGAAGGGCATGGCTACCCACTATAGTATTCTTGCCTGGAGAGTCCCATGGACAGAGGAGCCTGATGGGCTACAGTCCATGGGGTCACCAAGAGCCAGACATGACTGAGCGACTTAACATTTTCACTTCCACGTGAAATGGCTGGCGTCCTGCCTTGTTTTCCTCTGTAGGCTGCTGTAACAAATGACCACAAACAGCATAACTTTAATATCTGTTCTCTCACTGTTTCAGAACATGTAAGTCTGAAATGGAGGGATTGGCAGGTCCACAGGAGGATCCAGCTTGCTTCTTTGTGGCTTCTGACACCCCATCTTAAGCATCCTTTGGCTTATAATTGCCTCACTACAGTCTGGTTCTGTTCTCACACACCTTCTCCCCTGTGTCTCGGCATCATCATGTTCTTAGAAGGACATAAGTCACTGGATTAGGCCCCTTCTTATCCAGTGTGACCTCCAACTCGATCACATCTTCAAAGACCTGATTTCCAAACAAGGCCACACTCGCAGGCATTGGGGTGAGAACTTCAGCACACCCTTTGGGACACACTGTTCTATCCATGACACTTGCACACACAAAGATCACGTGCGTTGATCGAAGCATGCCTGAGTTCTTGAGATGTTTTTTAAAAGGACACAGCCAGGACTTCCCTGGTGGTCCAGCAGTTAAGAATCCACCTGCCAGTACAGGGGACATGGGTTCGATCCCTGGTCCAGGAAGATCCCACATGCTGCGGGGCAGCTAAGACTATGCACCACAGCTCCCGAAGCCGGCAAGCCCTACAGCCCATTCTCCGCAATAAGACAAGCCTCTGCAAGGAGAAGCCCACTCCCTGCAACTAGAGAAATTAGAGAAATTTCACGGCAATTAGAGAAAGCCCGTGCACAGCAATGAAGACCCAGCGCAGCCAAAATCAAAAGCGAAAAAAAAAGGACACAGCCAGGAGACTGATCTTGGGGAGGAAAAAAGAAAAAAAAATTCCTTTATTGGTTTTATGATCTTCATGCCTTTGGGTGGAGTGGCTGCCTCCCCATGGGCAGAATTTGGGCAGGAGAAGAACACAAACATCTCTGATGTCATAGTGAGCTCAGGCAACCCACTGTGGAGTTTCTTGAGTTTCAGGTAGAGGTTCTCTGCCAGGAATTTCAAGTCTCAGGCCTGAGATGCCACAGGAAAAGGCAGCGAGGAGACTGGGGGGGAAGGAGCCCTGGACCCAGAGACTAGGGGCTGTCATCCTGAGGCTGCGTGACCTTCAGCATGTCACTGTTGCTGCTCCCCTTGGACCTCAGCTCCTTCTGCAGGAAGGAAGTGACCACGGCCCCATCTCTCCTCTCTCGGTGTCACCATGAGGATGAGCGGAAATCTGAGCCCTGGACGCAGCACGCACTTCGCAAAGTGTTGTTTCCAGATGAAGCAAACCTGACATCATAGCATGACTAAAAGCCTGACACTTAGCATCTCATCTGTAGTGGATCAAGTTTCTTTCCAATAAATCAAATTTTGCGAACTCGAAAAATTGCCAGATAACTTGTTTTTCCTCCAGCCTCCCTTTTCCTCTCCAGTTGTAGTAAAATAGACATAACAGAAACTTTACCTTTTTAACCATTTCAAAGTGTACAATGCAGTGGCCTTAAGTACATTCTAGTTCCAGAATATTTCATCATCCCAAACAGAAGCCTTGTTTCTGCCAAGCAGTAACTCACCGTTTCTGCTCAGCCCCACCCCCTGCCCCTGGCAATCACAAATCTGCTTTCTGTATCTATGGATTTACCTATTCTGGACATTTCCTTTACATGGATGCACCCAACATGTGGCCTTTTGTGTCTGGGTTTTTTACGTAGCATAATGGTTCCAAGACTCACTCATGCTGTAGCATGTGTGTTTCATTTTGTATGTCTGAATAATACTCCATTGTGTAAATACGCTGCATTTTGCTTATCTGTTCATTCGCTGATGGACCTTTGGATTGTTCTGCCTTTTGGCTCTTATGAGTACTGCTCCTACAAACATTGCTGTATACATTTTTGCTGGAACACTTGCTTTCAAGTTCTTTTGGGTACATACCTAGGAGCGGAATTGTTGGGTCACCGGGGCTTCTCCTAAGGGCAGAAACAGTGCTGGTAGGCATCCTTCTTTGGGGGCCTCCCAGGTAGCACTCGTGGTAAAGAACCCGCCTGCCAGTGCAGGAGACACAAGAGACACGGGTTCGATCCCTGGGTCGGGAAGATCCCCTGGAAGAGGAAATGGCAACCACTCCAATATTCTTGCCTGGAAAATCCCATGGATAGAGGAGTCTGGCAAGCTACAGTCCTTGGGGCCACGAAGAGTTGGACAGGACTGAGCGGCTGGCATATATATATGTTTGATTTGTGGTGGAACTGCCAGATTGTTCTTCATAGTGGCTGCACCATTTTGCACTTCCATCAGCATGTATAAGGATTTCGGTTTCTCCCAGATAATGTCTGAACACCTGGTTTGTTAAATGCAATAATGCCTCCTGAACAAGCCAGCTGCTTGTTTTTCTCTGTCTTTCCTGCATGATTGGAGGCCCTGGGGGTAGCCAGTGGTACCCCCACTCTGGTCCCCTCGGGGACCTCTCCTGGTAGGTCACTCATGGCCATCATTCATGCAGATCTTCCAGAACCAGAGAGCTGACCCTAGAGTGAGGATATGGGTCAGCTGACTAGAACCTCTGCAGTACTCATGGGGCAGAGGACAGGCCTGTCAGCATGGGATGGTCCCCTGGTCTTGGACTTGATCTTAATCAAGTCCCTCTTCCTGGCTGCCTGGCCCTGCTGGCTGAAGAGTCAAGCTTAGGGGACCTGTTCACTCCCAGTTCAAATCTCCTGACAACTCCTCACTCTGCTGTAATGGGTCTGCTGGCCCCTTCAGGCTACCTCTTGTCCTGAACCCTTTCTTCTCCTGCCCTTATTCTCTAGCCCCTTATTCTTCCAGTGCGCCATGGGCTGGCTCTTACAGCTCTTTGATCCTCAGAGAACATTCTACTGTCTCTTAGGGGAGCAGAAAAGGCATTTCAGTTTATTTATTTACTTTTTACTTTATTAAATTTTTTTAAAATTTTATTTAAATTTATTTATTTATTTTAATTGGAGGCTAATTACAATATTGTAGTGGTTTTTGCCATACATTGACATGAATCAGCCATGGGTGTACATGTGTTTCCCATCCTGAACCCCACTCCCACCTCCCTCCCAAGGCATCTCAGTTTAGATCCAGACACACACCATGAACTCATAATAACTCACATGGAACTCACAATAACATTGATATACAACCAAATGGGTTGAGTTACGTAGGTAAATGTATTATTTATGCTCAGTGTTCTAGAGGGATGCGAAGAATGTGGGGTCAAAGGATCCCTTGGTCTGACAGTGTGAACCTGTCACCTCTCCACTTCTCTTATTTTTGGGGTAAAACCCCCATGGAACTATGCCCCCAGGGCACCATGAGGGAGTCGATGAGAAGAATCCTTTCACACGGCAGACTTTTAATTTCCTGGATGGATTGGAGCCATGTCTTTTTCTCTTTTTGGCTGCACCAAATGGCCTTGTAGGATTTTAGTTCCCGGACCAGGGATCCAACCTGTGCCCCCTCCATTGGAAGCGTGGAGTCTGAACCACTGGACCGCCAGTGAAGTCCTTGGAGCCATCTCTGACCAAGGCTTTTTTTTCCTTGGATGACCAAACAGCCTGCTGTATGTTCCTGCTGGGATGTCCTTTGAAGAACATTTTGGAAGTGAAGGGAGGCCTGGCTGGAAGCAGCTGCAGGAGGAAGTTTGAGGAGGCCATATGTCGGAGGAGAGAATGGTCTCAGCCCAGGGAATGCAGCAGGAGAGTGTTTCTGGAGCCTGGATGCATTCCACTTTGGTTTTTAGTTCTAACCAAGCTATTTACGGGAAACGGTGTTTGCAAAAAACAAAGTTGCCCCTGGCCCTGCCGCACCCCGGTCACTCCGGCAAGCCATCCCCACCGGCCGGGGAAGGTCCAAGATATGCAGGCGCATGAGCCGCCCCACTGGGCACATGAGGGCGCATAATTTTCGCGGGCCCCTGCTCCGCGGCTCTGGTGAGAGCCCGGCTGTGTGTTCAGGACTCAGCCTCCAGGCCTGGCTTTTGGCCTTGGCCTCACCTCCCGGGGGGTGGGGGGTGTCTGTGCGGGACTCAGGATTGATTCCACAGGCAGCGGACACGTCGCCAGTGTCACTCACGGCCCCGTCGCCAGTGTCACTCACGGCCCCCCGGTGTGTGCGCTTCCTGTCCCCGTGAGTCTGTTTCTGTCTCCCACGCTGTGCCGGAGGCCTGGCGCGCACAGTACTTTATATTTGGAGATAACGCATCTGGGGAAGCGAGGGACATCAACAGTGGAAGGGTCAGTGGCATCTTTGCTTTTACTGTGTGTGTGTGCTTTTGTCCTGCCAACATTTTTTTCCAGCCAAAGAAGACAGAGGTCTGTTTTGTGCTGCAGGGCCCAGAACTGAACTGCTTACTAAGAAAGTGTCCACTCACCTCTGTTCTCCAGGCTGAGGCTGGGCACAGGGTCTCAGGGGCAGGAGGAGAGGAGGAAGAAATGGAGGGGCACCTTGGAAGGACTGGTGTGTCTTCCTGCTCCCTCTTCCCTTCCCTGCGCTGGGCTGATGGGAAGAGGAAGAGAAGGAGCCTGTGGCCCTGGGGGAAGGGGTGCACAGGAGGAGGGGCTGGAGGGGAGCCTGTGGTTCCTCCCAGCTCGACCTGCTACCAGGGCGCCTCCCTGCTGCTGCTCCCCTAGAACACACCCTACACACACATCACACCACACACACATCACACCACACACATCACACCACACACACACCCCCTACACACACATCACACCACACACACACCCCTTACACACATATCACACCACACACACACCCTTACACACACATCACACCACACACACACCCCTTACACACACATCACACCACACACACACCCCTTACACACACATCACACCACACACACACCCCTACACACACATCACACCACACACACACCCCTTACACACACATCATACCACACACACACCCCTACACACATACATCACACCTTACATACCTAATATCCTCTACACACACATCACATCATGCCACAAACATACCAACTCCCCACACCACACCACTCATATACCAACACCAGACACACATATGCACACACCACACGTACATCGCACCACACACCCAATACCACCCGCACACCAAACACACACCTCACACACACATACATCACGTACCAGCACCCCCTCCAACACACACACCCAATACACCCCTCATACACATCCCCATACTACAAACACACGCCTCACATCACACCACATCTAACTCTCTTACTTTTCCTTAATCTTTGTTTGTTAATGTTCAGTTGCTAAATCATTTCCAACTCTTTGTGACCTCACGAACTGCAACACGCCAGGCTCCTTTGTCCTTCACTATCTCCCAGAGTTTGCTCAAATCAGTGGTGCTATCTAACCGTCTCATCCTCTGTGCCCCTTCCTCCTCCTGCCTTCAATCTTTCCCAGCATTAGGGTCTTTTCAAATGAGTCAGTTCTTCGCATCAGGTGGCCAAATGATTGGAGCTTCAGCTTCATCATCAGTCCTTCCAATGCATATTCAGAGTTGATTTTCTTGAGGATTGACTGGTTTGACCCCCTTGTAGTCCAAGGGACTCTCAAGAGTCTTCTCCAACACCACAGTTCAAAAGCATCAATTCTTTGGTGCTCAGCCTTTTTTGTGGTCCAGCTCGCACATCTATACATGACTACTGGAAAAAACACAGCTTTGACTATATGGACCTTTGTTGGCAAAGTGATGTCTCTGCTTCTAGTTGTCTAGATTTGTCATAACTTTCCTTCCAAGGAGAGAGTGTCTTTAATTTCATATCTGCAGTCACCATCTGCAGTGATTTTGGAGCCCAAGAAAATAAAAATTTTTACTGCTTTCACTTTTCCCCCTTGTATTTGTCATAAAGTGATGGGACCAGATGCCATGATCTTAGTTTCCTTACTGTTGAGTTCCAAACCAGCTTTTTCACTCTCCTTTTTCACCCTCATCAAGAGGCTCTTTAGTTCCTCTTCACTTTCTGCCATTAGAGTTGTATCATCTGCATATCTGAAGTTGTTGATATTTCTCCTGGAAATCTTGATTCCAGTTTGTGATTCATCCAGCCTGGCATTTTGCATGATGTACTCTGCATTTAAGTTAACTAAGCAAGGTGGCAATGTACAGCCTTGCCATACTCCTTTCCCAATTTTGAACCACTTAATTGTTCCACGTCCAGTTCTAACTGTTGCTTCTTGTCCTACATACAGTTTTCTCAGGAGACAGGTGAGATGGTTTGGTATTCTCATCTCTTCAAGAATTTCTCACAGCTTGTGATCCATACAGTCAAAGGCTTTAGTGTGGTCAATGAAGCAGAAGTGGATGTTTTTCTGGAATTCCCTTGCTTTCTCTATAATTCAAGGGATATGATCTCTGGTTCCTCTGCTTTTTCTAAACCTAGCTTGCACATCTAAAAGTTCTTGGTCCATGTACTGCTGAAGCCAGCTTTAAGGATTTCCTTACTGGCATGTGAAATGAGTGCAAATGTACAGTAGTTTGAACATTCTTTGGCTTTGTCCTTGTTTGGGATTGGGATGAAAACTGACTTTTTCCAGTCCTGTGGTCATTGCTTAGTTTTCCAAATTTGCTGGCATATTAAGTGCATCACTTTAACAGCATCATCTTTTAGGATTTGAAATAGCTCAGCTGGAATTCTATCACCTCCACTAGATTATTAGTAATGCTTCCTAAGGCCCACTTGACTTCATACTCCAGGATGTCTGCTCTAGGTGAGTGACCATACTATCATGGTTATCCAGGTTATTAAGACCGTTTTCTGTATAGTTCTTCTGTGTATTCTTTGTATTCTTGCCACCTCTTCTTGATATCTTATGCTTCTGTTAGGTCCTTACTGTTTCTGTCCTTTATCATGCCAATCCTTGCATGAAATGTTCCCTTGACATCTCCAGTTCTCCTGAAGAGATCCCTTGTCCCTTCTACTCTGTTGTTTTCTTAAACCTCTTTAAAATGTTCATGTAAGAGTGGCAGCCAGACACTTTGCAGCAAGAGTATTTGTTCAGTCATGTCCAACTCTTCGTGATCCCATGGACTGTAGCCCACCAGGCTCCTCTGTCCGCGGAATTTTCCAGGCAAGAATACTGGAGTGGGTTGCCATTTCCTACTGCATGGGATCGTCCCGACTCAGGGATCGAACCCACGTCTCCTGCATTGGCAGGCAGATACTTTACCATTAAGCTATCAGGGCCTTCTTATCTCTCATTGTTATTCTCTGGAACTCTGCATTCAGTTGGAGAATGAATGTTTGTTCAGTTCAGTTCAGTTCAGTCACTCAGTCGTGTCTCTTTGTGACCCCATGAATTGCAGCACGCCAGGCCTCCCTGTCCATCACCAACTCCCGGAGTTTACTCAGACTCATGTCCATCGAGTCAGTGATGCCATCCAGCCATCTCATCCTCTGTCATTCCCTTTTCCTCCTGCCCCCAATCCCTCCCAGCAACAGAGTCTTTTCCAATGAGTCAACTCTTGACATGAGGTGGCCAAAGTACTGGAGTTTCAGCTTTAGCATCATTCCTTCCAAAGAACAGCCAGGGCTGATCTCCTTCAGAATGGACTGGCTGGATCTCCTTACAGTCCAAGAGACTCTCAAGAGTCTTCTCCAACACCACAGTTCAAAAGCATCAATTCTTCACCGCTCAGCTTTCTTCACAGTCCAACTCTCACATCCATACATGACCACTGGGAAAACCATAGCCTTGACTAGATGGACCTTTGTTGGCAGAGTAATGTCTCTGCTTTTGAATATGCTATCTAGGTTGGTCATAACTTTCCTTTCGAGGAGTAAGCGTCTTTTAATTTCATGGCTGCAGTCACCATCTGCAGTGATTTTGGAGCCCCAAAAAATAAAGTCTGACACTGTTTCCACTGTTTCCCCATCTATTTCCCATGAAGTGATGGGACAATATGCCATGATCTTCATTTTCTGAATGTTGAGCTTTAAGCCAACTTTTTCACTCTCCTCTTTCACTTTCATCAAGAGGCTTTTTAGTTCCTCTTCACTTTCTGCCATAAGGGTGGTGTCATCTGCATATCTGAGGTTATTGATATTTCGCCCAGCAATCTTGATTCCAACTTGTGCTTCTTCCAGCCCAGCATTTTTCATGATGTACTCTACATATAAGTTAAATAAGCAGGGTGACAATATACAGCCTTGACGTACTCCTTTTCCTATTTGGAACCAGTCTGTTGTTCCATGTCCAGTTCTAACTGTTGCTTCCTGACAGTTAGATTTCTCAAGAGGCAGGTCAAGTGGTCTGGTATTCCCATCTCTTTCAGAAGTTTCTACAGTTTTGTGATCCACAAAGTCAAAGGCTTTGGCATAGTTAATAAAGCAGAAATAGATGTTTTCCTGGAACTCTCTTGCTTTTTCAATGATCCAGCAGATGTTGGCAATTTGATCTCTGGTTCCTCTGCCTTTTCTAAAACCAGCTTGAACATCAGGAAGTTCACAGTTCACATATTGCTGAAGCCTGGCTTGGAGAATTTTGAGCATTTCTTTACTAGCGTGTGAGATGAGTGCAATTGTGCAGTAGTTTGAGCATTCTTTGGCATTGCCTTTCTTTGGGATTGGAATGAAAACTGACCTTTTCCAGTCCTGTGGCCACTGCTGAGTTTTCCAAATTTGCTGGCATATTGAGTGCAGCACTTTCACAGCATCATCTTTTAGGATTTGAAATAGCTCAACTGGAATTCCATCACCTCCACTAGCTTTGTTCATAGTGATGCTTTCTAAGGCCCACTTGACTTCACATTCCAGGATGTCTGGCTCTAGGTGAGTGATCATACCATCGTGATTATCTTGGTCATGAAGATCTTTTTTGTACAGTTCTTCTGTGTATTCTTGCCACCTCTTCTTAATATCTTCTGCTTCTGTTAAGGTCCATACCATTTCTGTCCTTTATCGAGCCCATCTTTGCATGAAATGTTCCCTTGGTATCTCTAATTTTCTTGAAGAGATCTCTAGTCTTTCCCATTCTGTTGTTTTCCTCTATTTCTTTGCATTGATCGCTGAGGAAGGCTTTCTTATCTCTTCTTGCTATTCTTTGGAACTCTGTATTCAGATGCTTATATCTTTCCTTTTCTCCTTTGCTTTTCACTTCTCTTCTTTTCACAGCTATTTGTAAGGCCTCCCCAGACACACATTTTGCTTTTTTGCATTTCTTTTCCATGGGGATGGTCTTGATCCCTGTCTCCTGTACAGTGTCACAAACCTCCTTCCATAGTTCATCAGGCACTCTATGTATCAGATCTAGTCCCTTGTATCTTTTTCCAACTTCCACTGTATAATCATAAGGGATTTGATTTAGGTCATACCTGAACGGTCTAGTGTTTTTCCCTACTTTCTTCAATTTGGCAATAAGGAGCTCATGATCTGAGCCACAGTCAGCTCCCGGTCTTGTTTTTGCTGACTGTATAAAGCTTCTCCATCTTTGAGTGCAAAGAGTATAACCAATCTGATTTCGGTGTTGACCATCTGGTGACGTCCATGTGTAGAGTCTTCTCTTGTGTTGTTGGAAGAGGGTGTTTGTTGTGCCACCCTTCAAATTCTTATGTTGAAATCTTAGTGTTCAATGTGATGGTGTCAAGAGGTGATTAGACCATAATTGTGGAGCCCTCACAAATGGGATTAATGCCCTTACAGCAGAGACCCTGGAGGGCTCGCCGGCCCTTCTACTGCGTGAGCGCACAGTGAGAGGTCTGTAACCCAGAAGAGAGCCCTCACCTGACCACACGAGCACTCCGAGCTTGGACTTCCACTTCCACAACTGTTAGAAAAGAAATTCTGTTGTCTCTAAGCCGCCCCACCTATGGTATTTTGTTACAGCAGTCCAAAGAGACTAAAAGACCCACTGTCACCCGTTTACACCATTTATTCAAAAATAGAAACTCTTGTAGCTTTCTCTCCGTTGGGGCTCAAAGCCAGTCTTTGAGGCCAACAGAACCAGTTCTCCTCTAAGCAATCCTCTCTCGACAAGATTCTCTTGGTAGCCTGGGTGAGTGTCAGTTAATGCAAATCAATCTGAAGATGACGCCAAGCTAGACTGAGTCCACTCTTGATTTGGGGCTCTGTGAGGACACCCTCTGCTGCCCCATGTCTCAACCCCCTCTAAATCATAGCACGTCCGAGGCAGGATTCCCACAGACGTCTCTCTAGTCCTTGGAGGCAAGTGACCTGCAGCTGTGCCTGCAGGTCATGCTGGCTCTAGTCTCTAGGATCATTCCCACAGCAAAATCTCAGGCCCCCAGGCCTCCCACTTCCCCCCACCTGCAGGCAAAGATGGGCCTTACAGGATGGGTGGGACCTTGGCAGGCAGAAAAGGGGAAGGGACAAGTGTTTAAAGAGCTCTGTGTGGCTCCCAGACACTCACTGGTGTGTTATCTTGTCTGCTTCCTCAAAGAGCTTCCTGGGTTGGCTGGGCCATCCTGTTGTTGCCATTTTTAGAGCTGGGGAAAAGAGTCTACCATGACTTGCCCAAGGTCCCCGAGTCAGTAAGCCTCGAGTGAGAAGAAGCTCCTCTCTTCAGAAATCCAGCCCAAGTCTCCTTTCCCAGCCTGACATGGCCTCTGGGTTAGAGGCAGCTCTTTCAGAGAGGAAGCTATCCTTGGAGAAGACCCTCCATGGAGGCTGCTCGATCTGCAAAAGGAGAAGGGAGGGGGTGGGGAGGGTGTTGCTAAGAGCATCAGAGTTCCCTGGAAGGTCTGCAGTTCTCCCAGGAGTCATTTTTCTGGGGGAAAAGATGGTGTCTACTGTCCAAGCTTGGAGGGGAGGCTTTGTGGATTACATTTAAAACAAAGGGCTTCCCTGGTGGGTCAGAGGTTAAAGCATCTGCCTGCAAGGTGGGAGACCTGGGTTCAACCCCTGGGTTGGGAAGATCCCCTGGAGAAGGAAATGGCAACCCACTCCAGTATTCTGGCCTAGAGAATCCCATAGATGGAGGAGCCTGGTGGGCTACAGTCCAGAAATCGGAGTACACTTTCACTTTAAAACAAAGAAGAAAGACAAGGCTGTGGTAATGGGTAACTAATTCAGCTAAGGACACACCAGTTCTCCCCTCAATCTCTTTTGAACACATTTTATTTAAACAGTGGATAAAAAAATTTTTTTTTAATCTTCTGGCAGTGTTGCACAGCATGTGGGATCTTAGTTCCCTGACCAAGGATCAAATCCATGCTACCTGGATTGGCAGTGTGGCGTCTCCACCGCTGGACCACAAGGGAAGCCCCACAGGTGCTGTTTAGCCTCAGTTGAAAGCAAAACCCTTTTGGTAATCACTTCTTTCCACTTAAATGCAGGCTCACTTGGCAGGTAAACACTTTGGTGGCTGAGGACCCAGCCTGGTGACAGGTGAGTGTTTCTGCTGTGTGACACCTTCAGGGAGCAGGACAGAGTCTGGCTGCAAGCAGCTGGTGACCTCAAGGTGGACATGGGGCTGAGAGCACAGAGTCCACGCCTACAGGCTCCAAGTGATCAGTAAGAAGCTGGGACATGACACAGGACGGCCAGACAGGCAGGCTGGGACGGGGTGCTGTTCCTCTCTGGGAAGCCTCCTTACTGCAGCAGCCAGCGAGGATTTTGGACCATCACCCTGACTGGACACCAGGTCCCAGCCACTGGGTATCAGACCCTGGGATGTGAAGACATTGTGAGGGGCTGACCCAGACTGTGCCCCGTTGTTGTTGTCTAAAGACTAATGTGTCTCCCACTTTCTCAAATCCAGATTTCAAATCTCGGTGATGCTGTGATGAATGAAACCCCAATTTCAATGTTTTATTAACATACCCCCATTCAATAGACGGGCTTCCAAGGTGGTGCTAGTGGTAAAGAACCTGCCTGCCAGTGCAGGAGACTTAAGAGACGCGGGTGTGATCTGTGGGTGGGGAAGATCCCTTGGAGGAGGAAATGGCAACCCACTCCGGTACTCTTGCCTGGAGAATCCCATGGATGGAGGAGCCTGGTGGGGCTACAGTCCATGGTGTTGCAAAGAGTCAGACACAACTGAACAGGGGAGCCTGGTGGGTTACAATCTGTGTGCTAAGTTGCTTTAGTCGTGCCCAGTTCTTTGTGACAGTATGAACTCTAGCCCTCCAGGCTCCTCTGTCCAAAGGATTCTCCAGGTGAGAATACTGGAGTGGGTTGCCATGCCCTCCTCCAGGAGATCTTCCCAACCCAGGGATCGAACCTGCGTCTCTTACGTCTCCTGCACTGGCAGGTGGATTCTTTACCACGAGCACCACCTGCAAAGCCTGGGCTGTTGTCTGTGGGGTCACAAAGGGTCGGACACGACTGAGCGACTAATGCACAAACACAAAAGTGTAATGAAGACAAACGAAATTATTTGACACTGCGATGGACTGAATTGTGTTCCCTGTCCAAATCTTTATGTGGAGGCCCTAAGGAGGCCCAGTAGCTCAGAATGTAACTATATTTGGAGATGGAGGACTTTAAAGGTGATTAAGTTAAAATAAGGCCATAAAGGGTGCTAATCCAATCAGACTTGTGTCCTGTGAAAAGAGGAGATAGGACACAAAAAGGCACAGAGGAATGACCGTATGAGAACACAGCCAGAAAATGTGGGACACATCCGCAAACCAACCCTTCCGGCACCTTGATCTTGGACTTGCAGCCTCCAGAGCTGAGGGACAGTAAAGCTCTGTTGTTTAACCTGTCTAGTCTATGGCAGCCCGAGCAGACTATTAAAGGAGTTGTCCTGCTTGGAAAGGCTGTCTAGCCCTATTCCCACTTTTGGCCACGTGTGGAGTTAAGGAGTCATGGGGTGGGGGCTGGAGGGGCTCGCTGACTGTTCAGCCCTTCTCCACCCTCAGGCATCCTCATGAAATACTTGGTTGGCATTGATACCCTCAGCGTTGAGATGCTTGGTCTTGGTTTGTGTACCCACTCTGATGGCAAGCCAAGCTCATAAAGCAAAACAGAAGATGGCAGACAGGACAGAAGGAAGCCAAGACCGTAACCAGGTCCCCACACGGACACCTTGAGCACTGGCCCTTGGCCCTGTGGCGTGGAGGCCTCTGCGGCTTCACTGGGATGGCTTCCTGTGGTCCCTTCTTCTCCCCATCATCACTCCTGAGTCAGATCCCGGATGGGCTGAGCCTGGGCTATGTGCTTGAGTCCTAATGGCAACTGTAGCAGGAATGGGAGTAGTTCACGTGTTCAGCTTCTGTACAAGGACATTCTTGACCTTGCCTCCCACCAGATGCATCCACAGGATGAAGGATCCCCCAAACGCAAGGATGCTGGGTAACCAAAATAATCACAGACTCTCTCTAATGATGGGACGTGTGTGTGCACACACACATGCACAAGATGGGGATGGCATTGACCTCTCGTTAGAGTAGCGAAGAGAATGAGCTTTAGCATCACACAGATGGGTCAGAGTATCAGCACCCTCAGTTATGAGCTCTCGATCCTGGCTTTTTACAGTTTAAGCCTCAGTTTTCTCTCCTGTAAAAGGGGAATAATAATACCTACCTCATAAAATGGTAGCCATTATTATTATCATTATTGATGTTATTATTAGAAATATCAGCAGAGCCATGCAGTGACTCATCTGTTATGGACTCCAGGCTTAACGACAAGGTCTCATTAGATCAGTCTTCCAGATTTTTTCACCAATGTCTCCAGTGGTGAACTCATCTTCCTCACCTCACAGTGACAGCCATCAAAATGCAGGTGTTTTAATAAAAAGGATTATGCTAAGCTCAAAGCATAAGGTTTTTCTTGCTGTTTTATCCTGTGGTACGTGGCCCTCTAGCACTGTTTCATAAAAGCTATGGCTTGTTGGGTGTACCCAAAGTCCTTTGTAGCACTAACCTTAAGAAATATAAATGTCAGGAGGTGAAAACTGAAAAAGTAGTATAAAGTAAAACAACTGAGCTTCCCATTAGAGTATGCAAGAAGATGAAGCCTGGGAGCGCAAGAGCCAGAGCGGGAGGTCAGTGGCTGATTTCATTAGCAAACAGGCCAGTACAAGGAGTCACTGGAGTTTATCGATGTGAAGCTGTTACAGGGTGAGCGCCAAGGCACAGACAGACCCAGTGCATGTGGAAGGGGCAGCGTGTGCCCAGCCAACGCACACAGCACCCTTTCAAATGGGTCCTTTAACCACAGGACTTCTGTACCTTTTGTAAAAATGACGAAAGATCGGCTCATGTTCAATAGGTTTTAACTGGGAAGTGTATTTCATTATGTTCTAATTCTTGGAAACATAGGGAATGAATGATGTAAACAGCAATTTTCAATCCTCTACCATGTTTAATGGAGCAGAATACTCTATTCTTCTACCTACTCACATCGTTACCTGACTATTAATAATAACTAATAGTTACCTATAAAATCTGCACAACAGACTCTTTTTTCCCTCTTTTGTACCTAGGGGAAAATGAGTACATAATCAATTTCTGGATTGCATCACCTTAGAAAAAATTTTCCCTGAGCTCCAAATCAGTATATTTATACCATAATTCTAGATGGAGACAGAATGGCAGGATGGATGGAGATTTACAAAAGGTGGCTTTTCCTTCTGACACTTTTGTCTTTGCTTGAGTGGTGAGTGGATCATCAGATCATATCTGCTTTGGGGCAGGAAGCTCCTGAAATGTTCAGTTTACTCAGGCATGGGTTTGTTTGACTCAGTCACACCATGAAGATGTGGCAACAAGAGGCGGGTACTGGTGGGGACAGTGCTGGGAGGGGTGGGGTGAGTTGGGTACAGGAGGTGGATTTAGAGCAATCAGTTTGAAGGACTGACTCCTAGTTAACAGAGAGCTCTTTAGCATCTACAGTATGCCAAGCCTGGTCCTAGGCACAGGGCAGACAGGGGAGAATAGAGGAGACACCATCACTGCCCTCATGGTAGGCGTGCGGTTTTCAGGTTGTTTCATGCCAAAAGAATGAAATTTTGAGGAAGATGGAAGAGAGAGTGAGCATTGTTTACATGAGCTTCAAGTGGGCTTTTTTTCATTTGTACTTTCATTTAATTCCTCCAGCATTTATTATTGACCGTTTACTACACACAGGCTTTGTGCAAGACACTGGGGACACAGTGATGATCAAGCCCCATTTCCAGCACTTGTAGAGTTCAAAGTTTGGGAGGAGGGAGGTGTAGATATCCCAGGACAATATATCTGAGCTCTGGTAGAGGCAGGCTTGGAGGAAGAAGATGCAAACCTTACTGAAAAAGATGTAGAAGGCTTCCTAGAAAGGGAAGATGGAGGTGTAGGTGTCCATCCTAAAGGATGAAGGAGAGGTTGTGGTACGACAGGGAGGAGAAGATTCCGGGAAGAGGGAATAGAAGAACTCAATTAGGGGACACGGACACAAGAAGAAGCTTTTTAAGCAGGGGAGGGCCATATGGAGAGCCTCCGTGGGAAATCTGGTTTTAATTTAATTGAAGACATGATGGGGGATCACAATCGAGTTCAACGAGTAACTCGACGAAAATGACATTTGAAGTTGATAACGTCTGTGTTCAGGATCATGTCCTTAAACAGAGAATGTCTATTAGCAAGCCAATTAAGGCCCTTAATAGGCAAGAACAACAGTTGGAAGTCTCTCTGTAGGTCTTGGTACATCTTCAATCTCTTTAACCTTCTAGACCTGTGAGTCAGTAAAGCTGGAGCTACAAAGTATCAAAATCTGTTTGATACTGCCCCCAGCCCTGGCTCTCAGCCTTGGCAGATATCAGAATCCCTTAGGCAAATGACTGAAAACTGTACATTCCCACCTTACCGCCTTTTCTGGATATTCTGTTTACCCAGATGAGGAGTGGCCATCCAAAATCTATATTTTGTAAAGCTCCACAGGGATTCAGATACCTCACCTGGATTCAGACACCTCACCAACGTTGAGGTACCGACTTGGAGGCTCACGGGTGTTCTATGGGACTTCTCAGGTGGCGCTAGTGGTAAAAGAACCCGCCTGCCAATGCAGGAGACTTGGGTTGGACCCCTGGTTGGGGAACATCCTCCAGAGGAGGAAATGGCAACCTGCTCCAGTATTCTGGCCTGTAGCATCCCATGGACAGAGGAGCCTGGCAGGCTACAGTCCATAGAGTCACACAGAGTCTGACACGACTGAGGTGACTTGGCCCGTGTGCACCCACGGGTGTTTTATCAGTTCAGTTCAGTTCAGTTACTAAGTCTGACTTAGTGACTCTAAGTGTCCAACACTTTGTGACCCCATGGACTGCAGCATGCCAGGCTTCCCTGTCCATCACCAACTCCTGGAGTCTACCCAAACTCATGTCCATCAAGTTGGTGATGCCATCCAACCATCTCATTCTCTGTTGTTCCCTTCTCCTCCTGCCTTCAATCTTTCCCAGCATCAGGGTCTTTTCCAGTGAGTCAGTTCTTCGCATCAGGTGGCCAAAGGATTGGAGTTTCAGCTTCAGCATCAGTCCTTCCAATGAATTTCCTTTAGGATGAACAGGTTGGATCTCCTTGCTGTCCAAGGGACTCTCAAGAGGTGTTCTATAGGGTTCTATTTTAAATTGTAAATAGCCTTGGGGAGGTAGTGCTGCTCTGGACTTTCCATGGCTGCCTTCTCAGACACACCATAGGATTCCAGTGGCTTTATGGTGTGGAGTGTGGGGGTTCAGAAGAGGGCTCTGAAAGAATGTTCTGGAAGGGGTTGGGTGTGTTGGGGTGAGGAAGAAGGGGACAAGGTAGAAAAGGTCTAGGTGGTAGGAAGGGCTTCCAGAAGGGAGAGAAGGCACTTAAGATGCCTCCAGCTGCTGGGATTTTGCTGCGCACACCCCACCCCTGAATCTGGGAGCAGGCTTATCTCCAGCCTCACCCCTTTCCGGTGGTGGGTGCTACATGTTAGCCAGCTAAGGAAATCCTTGGAAAGAAAAGACAGCACAACCATCAAAGATGGCTACTTTTCAACCTCATGAGTTGACCTGTGTTTCTAGAGTTCCTGGTATGACCGCCCCCGTGACTGCGGAGAGGGCTGGGGTTCTCTGCCGGGACTTTAAGCTTGAGCTGTCCCCTATCACGTGACTCCAAGGCTGTCGACGTCACCACAGAGAGTTTTTTTCCTCAGAGTCATTCGCCATCTTCAGTTCTCTTCAGTCTTGTGTTCACCCATCTTCAGCAATTTGTGATGAAGGGGTTTATTTTTTCACCATGGCCTACGCTTACCACCTGCCTCCCAGTTTTCCTGTTGCATTCAGAAACTATTTTATTTTATTTTATTTTTTACAAAGGAGTGCTCCTTCCTCCAATCCAACCTCAAAACAAATATGGTTTTGGCAGAACGAGCCTGCCTTGTAACGGCTGGCCTCCCATACCAGTCACTGTCACTTCCTTCACGTGTTTTCTCCCTTGGTTCCTCTTTATTTCTCTGCCCTTCCCCTCTGTTGGAGAAGGAACTGGCAAACTACTCCAGTATTCTTGCCTGGAGAATCCCATGGACGGAGGAGCCTGGTGGGCTAGAGTCCACGGGGTCACAAAGAGTCGGACGTGACTGAGCGACTTCACTTCACTTCACTTCCCCTCTGTGGGAATGAGGGTGGGCAGGACTCCTCTCACCGGGCCCTGCTTATTTGATGGTGTCCTAGAACTGACTGGTGAAAGATTCTGATCTCATATGGAGATCCCCCTTCAAAATCTCCACTGGCATCTAAGCTTTTGCTGCAAGGCAAAGACTGGTTTCCTGTCTACCGTGCTTATCAGTGTCTTCTCTTTCTGGAGTGAATTTGGTGTGCTTTGCTTTAGATGTGCCAGTTCCAACACATATTCTGTGTCCTGAGGTAGACAAAACGGGAAGGACCTCATTCCACTGCAAGAGGAGATTTCAACTTGATCGAATGTTCTTCCTCGCAAAATCTCCCCAGTATAAGCAGCCTAGCAGCCCTCAGTATCTGGGAACCCATGATCCTTCTGTCTTATTGCTTGGCTCCCTTTGCGTGATCTAAGATACCTCTTGGTTGTTTCTTGAGCCAGGCAGTAGGATGCCATTTAAGGGTCTCGTGGGGAAGTCACATAGTTCACTTCTGTCATATCCCACTTGCTGTTAGTCATGTGACCATATGTAGTGAAGCTAGGAAATGTTGTTTTTTCCTGAGTTTCTATGAACTCAGCTGAATCCTTCATTGATTATTGGAAGATTTAAAAAAAAGTATTTCATGCATGTGTGAGAAGGCTGTGCATTTTCTAATTATTGGGTACAGAATTCTGTTTGTGGTTATTAGGTCAAGTTTGTTAATTGTGTTGTTGACTTTTATCTGCCCAACTTTTAAACAATTGAGACCTATCAAATAGTTGAAATCTCCACGATGAAGTGGATTTGCCCATTTCCCCTTGAATTTCTATTCTTTCTCTTTATATTTTGAAGCTAGTTAATTAGATGCAATCATATTTTGAATTGCTGTGTCTTCTTGGAGAACTCTTTCATCACTACTGAGTGATCCTCAAGTCCTAATTACGCCTTTTGTCTTGAAGTATGTTTTATCTAATATATGTCTGCTACCTTTTAAAAATTATTTAATTTTTAACTTTTTCATGTTTTAATGCTTTAGATATATCTCACAAATAGTACATATGTGAATTTTGTTTTTAAAATCTGATCTAAAAATTTGTTTTTTAATTGGAAAATTTAGACCATTTATATTTATTTATTTTTTTGATGTATTTGTCTTCATTTTAAGTTTAGTAAAAAGATTTAAAATAGAAGATTTCTGCTTCTGTTATTTAGACATTTTCATATCTGTATCTTTTATATAGCTTAAACATGCTTTCATATCCTTTGAACATTTTCCCCATATTAATATCCACAACAACAAAAATTCCAAGATGTATGATCCCTTTTCTTTCACATAGTTCTTGCAGTTTCTTTTGGATGTGTTTTTCCTGAGTATAATATCTTCAAAAAGTTTTAATGTGACTCTTAGTATGGCAGATTTCCTCAAGCCTGTATGTTAGATAATATTTTTATTACATTCTTATATTTGAATGACAACCTTGATGGGAATGGAATTCTAGTTCAAAGCATCTTTTCCAATGCTTTAAAACTGATACTCTGTTATCTTTTCTCATTTAACATTGTGTTTAAAAAATGTGATGTCCATTTTATTCTTTTTCATTTGCAGTTGATGTGCTCTTTTGGAGAGTTTTCAAATTTTTTTCTTTGAGTGCTGCTGCTAAGTCGCTTCAGTTGTGTCCGACTCTGTGCGACCCCATGGACTGCAGCCCACCAGGCTCCTCCGTCCATGGGATTCTCCAGGCAAGAGCACTGGAGTGGGGTGCCATTGCCTTCTCCGTTTCTTTGAGTGTGGTTTTTCTTAAATTTCATTCTAGTGTGTGTAAGTGTTGGATTTTCCTTCTCTCTCCTTTTGGAATTCTATATACCCTTTCAGTTTGAAGTTATTTGTCTTCCTTAATTCTGAAGACTTTATCTCCATTGATTCCTCAAATATTTTCTTTTCTCCATTTTTATTTTATTTTTTCTTCTATTCCATGACTCCTGTTTTCTGGATACTGGTGCTTCTACAACTTTCTTAACTATTCTTTTATATTTTCTATTTCTGAACCCTATTTTCTTTCTGGAGACATCTCATCTGATATTCCAACTCACTAATTCATTCTCCAGCTGTATCCATTTAACCACGTAGAAGACTTACTGTGTTATTTATTCCCGTTATTTAATTTTCATACCTTATATTTCCCCCTATTTTTGTTTTTTATTGTTTTGTTCTCATGAACAAGGAAAGGAAAGGGGGAAGTCCAAGAGAAAGCCCCAAATAGGACACTCATATTTGGTATAATCCACCAAGCAATTCTTGAGCCCCAGTCTTCCCCTTCAGAGTCTGAGGTAGAGGCAGCCCTGGATAGAGGAACTCAGAGATGATCATCCCAGCCCTGGGTTGGGAGAGCAGGGAACGCAGAGTCTACTCAGCTTTCACTTGTGTTCAGAAACGCTTCACAGGAACAGGACTTTTGAGCTGTTTTTTCTTTTTTTTTTGCTCCTAGACCAGCAGTCTGGGCTATTACTATTAATTTCTGAAGGGGGAGAGCAGCTATTGATTGCTCCAAGGCAATTGGAGGAAAGAGCAGAACTCAAACCGTTTTTCCTCCTTTATCCTCCTAGAATGACACTGGCTGCTGTCCCTGGTTTTCTTTTGTTTCCTAGATTTGGGGTTTCCTATCTCCATTCAGCTCACTCTGAACGAGACAGGTAATGGATTGTGTGACTTCTCCATTGCAGCAGGAATGGGAACCTTAGGAGGATACTCTTCAACCATGCTCTATTTGTCAGGCCAGAGAAAGGATATATACACTATCCTATTATATATTTAATTATATACATTATCATTGTATACATATATATGTACATATAATTGTATACATATTAAGAAAGTATAAGATTTATATAAGTTAAGATAAAGTATAAACATGCCACTCCTGCATTATTGCCTGTGAAATTCCAGTGAATAGAGGATCCTGGCAGGCTACAGTCCATGGGGGTCACAAAGAGTGAGACATGACTGAGCGACTAACACACTATTTTATAGGAAACATGTATATATCTTATGTAGCATAAGATTTATCTAAATCTTATATGATTTATATGTGTATATATTTATATTTATTGTAAAAAACTTTTTAAAGATTCATTATAAAGACTTGGCTCATGTGATTATGAAGGCTGGGAAGTGCAGAATCTTCAGGGTGAATTGACTGGTAAGCTGAAAATCCAGGGGACCGTGGAGAGCAAGTGTCACAGTCTGATCCCTGCAGACAGGGTCTCAGTCTCACCAAAGTGAGCTCCACCCAGGATGTGTCTTAGTATCTAATCATGAAATAAGGCCATGCCCTTTGTGGCTTCCAGCATCTTATGAATTCCCCACATCAAAGAAAGACAAAGATGCCTTTCTGTTGCTCTTACTCACATGGAAGCGACTGTACTGTTCCTGTGGAAAGATTGACTCTCTACCCCATGACGAGGGTATCAGCTCAGGGTAACCATTGTTGTTGTTGTTCAGTCGCTTAGTCGTGTTGGCTCTTTGAGACCTCATGGACTGCAGCACGCCAGGCTTCCCTGTCCTTCACCAACTCCTGGACTTTGCTGAAACTCATGTCCATCAAGTTGGTGATGCCATCCAACCATCTCATCCTCTGTTGTCCCCTTCTCCTCCTGCTTTCAATCTTTCACAACATCAGGGTCTTTTCCAATGAATCAGCTCTTCCCATCAGGTGGGCAAAGTACTGGAGTTTTGGCTTCAGCCTCAGTCCTTTTGATGAATATTCAGGGTTGATTTCCTTTAGGATTGACTGGCTTGATCTTTTTGCTGTCCAAGGGACTCTCAAGAGTCTTCTCCAGCACCACAATTCAAAGGCATCAATTACTTGGTGCTCAGCTACTGGAAAAACCATAGCTTTGACTATATGGGTCTTTGTCAGCAAAGTAATGTGTCTGCTTTTTAATATGCCATCTAGGTTTGCCATTGCTTTTCTGCCAAGGAGCAAGCATGTTCTAATTTCATGGCTGCGGTCACCATCCACAGTGATTTTGGAGCCCAAGAAAATAAAGTCTGTCACTGTTTCCATCAGGCTCTAGAAGATACTAATTGTGCCCTCTGTGGGGATGGAGAGAATGAGAATGATTATTTGATAGCAGACTAATGTCATGCAGAAACAGACATTCACATCAGTAGGGGGGTCAACTCATGCTGTGCTCTCCCTGCCATCTTGGGCTTGGCCCCCCTGCTCTCTGCTCTCCTTCTGGCCCCTTCCACCATCCATCCCCAGTGGCAGCTGGGATGGGTCTTAGGAAGCCTGATTGCGCTTGCATTGCTCCACTGTGGTGCCTTCCAATGACTTTGCTTGCTGCTTATAGTAGAATCCATACTTGTCATCATGGGGCCCCCAGTGAGCCCCAACATCATTCTTCACCATTTTCTCCATTGCTCACCCCACTCTGGCCACATTGGCCTCTCCCAAGGCTCCAAGCTCACTCCTGCCTTGGCTATTCCTTCTGTGTAACACACTCCTCCCCAGATCTTCATGTGGCTGTCTGTCCCTAGTCGTTCATTCCACAACCTGAGTGTCAAGTTCTCTGAAAACTTTTCTCAGACCACCGTTCTAAGTGGTCTTCCCCATCCCAGCGTGGTCCTATGCCCCATTACCCTGTTCTGTGCTCTTCATTGGCTGTATAACCATTATAACAGTGATTATAACAGTGATCTCATTGATTTGTTTTCTTATTTTTTTGTCTGCCCTCGCCCACTAGATTATAACCTTCACAAGAGACTCTGTGGTTTAATCACCTCGGTCTCTCTAGTGTCTAAAACTTTGACGTTCAGGAACAACAGGTACTCAGATATTGATGGAATTAATCACAGCTCTTTCAGTGCACTTCGCTCGGTTTGCTCTTTTAACAAAGCTTTTAAAATATTATTTCAAACAAAATGTGAACATGATTTTGGGTGTTTTCCAGAGAAACTAGTTCATGGAGAAGCATTACAAAAATAAGACTCATTTGACAGAAATAGTATGGGATTCAGTTGGATCACAGTTTGCATTTGTAGGGGCGCATGTGAGGTCCTGAGCTATGGAATGCTTGCCTGTCTGACTTAAGGAGCTCACACAAAGTTCAGAATAAGCTTTTGCTTGTACCCTCCTCCTCTAAGTTCCTCTCTCATGCCCAGTGGCAAGGTGGCAAGAAGCAGCTGATGAAGGCGTGGGGCAGACAGGGTCAGACCTGGATCTCTGCCGCCTTCTGACATCCTAACACCTCGGGGAAGATAGCAGCTCTCAGCACCTGGCCCAGGGTCTCCATGAAACCCTGGCACAGCCACCCAAAATGCCAGGGTGCTGCACAGGCAGGCAAGGGACCTTCAGTGGAGGGGGCTGGTGCTGACAGAGGTAGAGAAGTGAGCCAGGGGCCAGCCGGAGACTGTGCTGGAGGCTGCTGGGAACAGATTCATGTCTCCACCAAGGTTTCAAGCTATCCTCTGACAGTGCTTGTCAGGGGTTTTACCACTCTCCTGAATGTGTATGATTCAGCCCAGCTCAGCTGGCAGTGTGGAGGGGCAATGAGGCGTTTCCCTCGTGCTGTGCCTCACCAGGCTCACGGGTGGTCGCTGGGCTCCTCCAGGTGGTCTTGGGTGGGTAGAGATTGGCATCCAAAGCACAAGTCAGACTTAATCTCCTTTCTTTTAAAATTAAAAAAAAATTCTATTGAAGTATATTTACAATTTTGTGTTAGTTTCAGATGTACAGCAAAGTGCTTCAGTTATACATATACATATGTCAATTCGCTTTCAAATTCTTTTCCCATATATGTCATTACAGGGAATTGAGTAGAGTTCCCTGTGCTATACAATAGGTTCTTGTTGGTTATCTTTTTTATATTTAGTAGTGTGTATATGTTAATCCCAACCTTCTAATTTATCCCTCCCTCCAAACTTTCTTCTTTGGTAATCCTAAACTTGTTTGCAAAATCTGTGTCTGTTTCTGTTTCATAAATCAGTTCATTTGTATAATTTTTTTAGATTCCACATATAAATGGTATCATATGATATTTGTCTTTTCCAAACTTATGTCATTTAGTGTGGTAGTCGTTAGAGCTATCCATGTTGCTGCAAGTGGCATTATTTCTTTTTATGGCTGAGTAATATTCCATTGTATATATGTGCCACATCTTCTTTATCCATTCCTCTGTCAACCAACAAGCAGATTGCTTCCATGTCTTGGCTGTTGTTAATAGTGCTGCAGTTAACATTGGGAGCATGCATCTTTCTGAGGTACAGTTTTCTCTGGGTATATACCCAGGGCTGGGATTGCTGAGTCATATGGTAGTTCTTTCTATTTTTAGTTTTTTAAGGAACTTTGAATCTACTTTCAAGGTGTATTTTCCACTAGAGATGTAAATTCCCATTTAAAAGTACAAAGTGAGAATTAAAACAGAGCCACATGAAGCCCAGAAAAAAAAAATCCCCCTGTTTTGTGTGTTGGGAAATAAAGGGGCATCAAAGGGTGAACAAAGTCAATTCAGGACCTTAGCATGTAGGTGGTTTTTGTAGCTGGGGCTCCACAAAAATTCTCAGAGGTGGGGTGATTTGGGCGATGTCTATGAGGGGTCTGGTGTGGATGACTCTCTTGGTTCAGTTGGATTTAATTCAGGTATATGATCTGTGTCTCTGCTTCATGCCAGGCACTGTGCATAGAGTCCATCAGTTCCTGCCTTCTTGGACTTTATGTTTAGGCCGGGGATGCAAACAGACGTCCCTTCCACAGAAGTGTGATGACAGAGGGAGGCGGCTGCCTCCTTCTCAGCCAGACCTAGGGATTTAAAATCCCAAGAGTCAGTTCAAGTTCCTAACTCACCAACCTCTAGCTCTTTGAGTTTTGGCCAATTATTCAATGTTTTTAAGGCTTTAGTTTTCTCAGCTGTAATATGAGGAAATGACATCTTCCTTGTTCATGTTATGAGGTTCATGTTATGAGGATCTGATGAGATCATTTATCTGAAAGCCCTTTTGAGCTCATAAGGAGAAATGTAAATTGTTACTGGGACCACCAAGAATTCAGTTTTGGAGTTTTCAGCGATAATCTTTTGCTGTTGACTGCTGTGTTGTGATGCTCCCTGTTAGCAATGGGATGTGAAAAGCTGAAAAAAGGTACAGAGATGCTCTGTCCAGTATGAGAGCCACATATGACTGTAAAGCCCCTGAAATAGACCTAGTCTGAACCGAGACGCACACAAGAATGTGAACTGTTGTAAAAAGAAAAAAGAGAGAGAGAGAGAGAGAAATAAGTAAAATCTCACTAACAATTTTTTTTGTATTGGTGACATGTTCAAATGATAATACATTGGATTATTAGGTTAAAGAAAATATATTATAATTGATTAAATTACTTATGTAACATGGTTACTAGAAAATTTTAAACTACCTGTTTGGCCCACATTAGGTTACCCTCGTGGCTCAGATGGTAGGGAATCAGCCTGCAGTGCAGGAGACATGGGTTTGATCCCTGGGTTGGGAAGATCCCCTGGAGGAGGACATGGCTACCCATTCCAGTTTTCTTGCCTGGAGAATTCGATGGACAGAGAAGCTTGGCGGGCTACAGTCCATGGGGTTGCAAAGATTGGGCAACTAACACACACATACACACACACATATTTTCACTGGAAGTACAGCTGTAGGGTTTCTCTTTGGAAATACCATTCTATTCACAGTACACATAAACATTCGTATAATTTCAGACATGAAGACTCCTTAAAGCCTCAGCTGCTGCTGCTGCTGTTGCTAAGTTGCTTCAGTCGTGCCTCAGCTATGTAACTCTAAAATGACTGTTTTAAAGGTTGTTTTCCATTTACACTCAACATATACACGAAGAATGTTCATATGAACATTGGATCACCTTTAGTGAGAAGCATTACTGTGTTCCTCCAGGCAGGAAAGGGTTTCTTCATCATCGTCATCTAAGAGGCTGTATGGAAGGCCCCTGGACACTGTGTGCAGTGCACTTGGATCTAGACGGGCAGGTTTCTGCAGAGACACGACTGACGCATCACTACAGCTGTGTGGTTGAAACAGAGACACCCCAATGTGTCAGCAAGGAAGAGATTTTCCAAGGACCCCATGAACAACCACAGTTTCCTCCAACCCTCGAATCTTTTCCCCCTGTCACGGAAAAAAGACCAAACAGAAAGACCCAGCCTTTCGGTCCCTTTTTCTAATTCCCTAGCTCACTGTATTCATTCCCCAACCCTTTGAAGGATTACCCACACTGATTTTATCAGTGGAGGCAAGGTGGCTCAGAACAGCTCAGAAGTTGGCTGGCAGTCAGGTGGGTTGGAGGGCTGGGATGCAAACGCTTCCTAGGATTGGTCTCTTTTTGCCACTCAGCTGCTGTCAGAGGAAGAAGCAGGAAAGTAGAAGGAGTCGCGGGTGGGGGGCGGGGGAGGGAGGGAGATACTGGCCACGCCCACTCCTTTGCTTTAATTCTGAGAAGGAAGCTTGGGTGTTCCTACCATGAACCAGGCTCAGGGGATTCCCTGGGGTTCTTGGAGTGCCACCTTTATTTTTTGTTCATTTTGTTTTGTTGTTTGCTTTTGTTTTTTGTTCATTTTTTATTGAAATATAGTTGATGGTGCAGACGGTTAAGAATCTGCCTGCAATGCTGGAGACCCGGGTTCAATCCCTGGGTCAGGAAGATCCCCTGGAGAAGGGCATGGCAACCCACTCCAGTATTCTTGTCTGGAGAATTCCATGGACAGAGGAGCCTGGTGGGTTACAGTCCATGGGGTCACAAAGGGTCAGAAATGGCTGAGCAACTCACACTTTCACTTTCATAGTTGATTTACACTGTTGTATTAATGTCTGCTGTACAGTAAAGTGACTCAGTTATACATATATATACATTCTTTTTTAAGTGTTCTTTTCCATTATGGTTTATCATAGGATACTGAGTATAGTTCTCTGTGCTATATAGGGAAACCATCTTTTCATGGATTCTTTCAGAGGAAAACCGCTAGATGCCTAACAGCAAAAATAAAGCCTCAAACCAGCAAGCAAAAAACCCAGTCTGTAGAATTTGTCCAGCTTGAGTTAGATGTGAGTCCTTGTCTAGAGGAGCTACAGAAACAAGTTGTGTCCCTCCGTGAAAGATGGGCTTGGAACGCCATCTACCCTCACACATGACACTGCTGAGGGCTTCTGGGTTGACTGGGATACAGTGAAATGCTGGTGTCAGTCACCTTCTGGAGGAGTTTGCTGGCCTGGTCCGCAAGCAGACCCAGCAGATCCCTGCCCAAGTTCCCCGAGTGGGATGACCAGTGGCGATATAAAGGGCAAGTGGACAAGTGAGTCTTTCTTTCTGAGAATGTTTTCACTGCAGTTAGGTTAGAAAATGATCCAGGGAAGATATAAACTAGCCCTTTCATTTAGCAAAATAAAATGCCTATCCCCTGGGTAATCCGTGGAGTAGATGTCGCAGCCAGAATCTTGTTCTTAAAGTTTTCATTTAATTTGCAGCCCCCCTTCCTGCCACCTGCCAGGATCAGGTTGGACAAGAAGAGAGGGAACAGCAGCCTGGCAGATGCTGCCACGTGGTATGTCCTTGTAGAATAGCTTCCATGGCATTTATGTTAAATAACCACTGGAAAATGTGAGGTGTCAATGATAGGAGGTGTCTGCGTCTCCTGGGGCTTTGTTCCAGTTTTAATGAATATGGACAATGCAGGGAATGTCTCAATTTTCAGAGCTGTGTTTCTTCATTAAACACTGTCACTCTTCACGGGGAAGGAACTAGACATTCCTGACACACGATTTGGCAGGTCTCAATCACAGACACTCCAATACTGGCTTTCAGAAACCTGTTCCAAATTTGGCCCAGGCTGTCAGACCTTGTCCAGGCACTGATTAGGAGAGGACCTCCAGGTCTGGGCAGAGAGCCGTGCTCTAAAATAATACTTGCTGAGTCTCCCAAGGAAATCCGGTTGAGGAGGGTAAGTGGATTGCTCTTCAAATGACCTCTCCCCCCTTGGGAGAGAGCACATGGGGTGAAAGTACTCGGTGTACCTCTGGTGTCCCCACAAGAATTTCAGACAAGAGAAAGGACCCTCTGTGTATGAACCAAGTGAAGGTTTTGTTTGATTCCTAGCACACCTGTCCTCATCAGCTAATTCAACTACAGCGCAGCTGGTGGCAGGGGCTTCCCAGGTGGCACAGTGGTAAAGAATCCTCCTGCCAATGCAGGAGACATGGGTTGGATCCCTGGTCAGGAAGACCCGCAGAGAAGGAAATGGCAACCCACTCCAGTATTCTTGCCTGGGAAATCCCATGGACAGAGGAGCATGGCGGGCTACCATCCGTGGGATTGCAAAGAGTGGGACTCGACTTAGTGACTGAGCATGCGTGAACAGCTGGTGGCACCTGTCGATTAAAATGGAAATTGTAAGGTAAAAATGCATTTTGTTCAGGAATTGGGGCTGTGTCTTCCGAGTGGTGCCTCATTCAGCATTTCTCAAAGCATGTTCTTGAGATCCTCCTGCATCAGAACCTGGGGATCTGTTTCAGTTAGATTTGAGGGCTCCTAACTACCAAATATGTGAGAACTGGAGCCAAAAACTTGCACTGTGCCAACCCACAGGCAATCCTGATATACCCTGAAGTTTGTGAGCCGGGGATGTAAAGAGAATGACATTTGTTTCATTTTGAACTTGTATGTCCATTGACGGGAAATTTTGAACCACAAAAGACAGGGAAACTTATGTGTCTTGTGTTTGCTGACTAATGGCGTGTATCTTGTCCTTTCTCAGTTATAGGTCGCCATCTGCCAAATACAGTGTTTCTAAGAAGTTGTTTCTGTGCCTCTTCTGGAAAGAATTTGTCCTTCAGTATATGTGATTGCAACATGTTGATAAAAGCAAGAGAAAAACAATAAAACTGTTTTGTTGAGTTTCTCATTTTTCTGAAGCAAGCAGTTTTCAAGTGATAAAAAAGCAATTTAGTGAAACTTACTGTTCAGGAGCTTAATGATAGAAGGGATATGGGCCTGTGTATTCATACGCAGATCCTTGCACATATAATCATCCAAGAGTCTGAGTTGCTTGGTCCTCAAAAAGCATGCTTTTTGGAGTTTGCACTATACCTGAATCTAGAATGACGTTTGGTTGCTGAAAGGATGCTCATGTTAGATCAATGTAGCAGGGAGTCAAAAATTTTTTGATAAAGTTTGGATGATCTGAATTGCTTGTGTGTGTGTGTGCTATGCCAAGTTGCTCAGTTGTGTCCAACTCTCTGTGACTTCATGGATTGTAATCTGCCAGGCTCCTCGGTCCATGGGATTTCCTAGGCAAGAATACTGGAGTGGGTTGCCATTTCCTCCTCTAGGAGATCTTCCTTACCCAGGGGTCGAAACCGCATCTCTTGTGTCTCCTACATTGGCAGGCAGATTCTTTACCACTGTGCCACCTGGGAAGCCTTATCTGCACTGCTTATGTTAGGAAAAATTTAGTTTTAAGCTATCTGGTTACCTTTCAGTTCAGTTCAGTTCAGTCGCTTAGTCATGTCCGACTCTGACCCCATGAATTGCAGCATGCCAGGACTCCCCTGTCCATTACCAACTCCCAGAGTTCACTCAGACTCATGTCCATCGAGTCGGTGGTGTCATCCAGCCATCTCATCCTCTGTCGTCCCCTTCTCCTCCTGCCCCCAATCCCTCCCAGCATCAGAGTCTTTTCCAATGAATCAACTCTTCACATGAGGTGGCCAAAGCATTGGAGTTTCAGCTTTAGCGTCAGTCCTTCCAATGAACACCCAGGACTGATCTCCTTTAGAATGGACCGGTTGAATCTCCTTGCAGTCCAAGGGACTCTCAAGAGTCTTCTCCAACACCACAGTTCAAAAGCATCAATTCTTTTGCGCTCAGCTTTCTTCACAGTCCAACTCTCACATCCATACATGACCACTGGAAAAACCATAGCCTTGACTAGACGGACCTTTGTTGGCAAAGTAATGTCTCTGCTTTTGAATGTGCTATCTAGTTTGGTCATAACTTTCCTTCCAAGGAGTAAGCGTCTTTTAATTTCATGGCTGCAATCACCATCTGCAGTGATTTTGGAGCCCAAAAAAATAACGTCAGCCACTGTTTCCACTGTTTCCCCATCTGTTTCCCCATCTATTTCCCATGAAGTGATGGGACCAGATGCCATGATCTTCGTTTTCTGAATGTTGAGCTTTAAGCCAACTTTTTCACTCTCTGCTTTCACCTTCATCAAAAGGCTTTATAGTTCCTCTTCACTTTCTGACATAAGGGTGGTATCATCTGCATATCTGAGGTTATTGATATTTCTCCTGGCAATCTTGATTCCAGCTTCTGCTTATTCCAGCCCAGCATTTCTCATGATGTACTCTGCATATAAGTTAAATAAGCAGGGTGATAGTATACAGCTTTGACGTACCCCTTTTCCTATTTGGAACCAGTCTATTGTTCCATGTCCAGTTCTAACTGTTGCTTCCTGACCTGCATATAGGTTTCTCAAGAGGCAGATCAGGTGGTCTGGTTTCCCATCTCTTTCAGAATATTCCACAGTTAATTGTGATCCACACAGTCAAAGGCTTTGGCATAGTCTGGTTACCTTAGGCAAGGCCTATTGCATTAGACAGCAATGGAAACAAATAACCCTTCCCCTACAAAGTAACAAGTGGCTCTTCAAACAAATAGTCTTTAATTACTGCAAAACCACTCTAGTTCTCTAACAGATCCCAAACCATGGCATCTAGGGACTGGCCACATGGAGTCAATGAGACAAAATGAAAACATCAACATTAGGCCAAAACTACATCTTTCTTCTTATGAACGGAGGAATCTTTTAGCCATCAAGGAAGCTCTTTGTAGTTTGTCTAGTTAACCTAGAAACACCAAGGTGGTGTCCTGGACAACCTAGCAAGCAAAGAAGAATGTTGTTTCCTTCATTGTGTGACTTTGGAGAGTCCTGAAAGTGTGTGCTGTGCTGTGCTTAGCTGCTCAGGAGCCCGCCAGGCTCCTCTGTCCATGGGGATTCTCCAGGCAAGAATACTGGAATGGGTTGCCATGCCTTCCTCCAGGGGATCTTCCTGACCCAGGGATTGAACCTGGGTCTCCTGCATTGCAGGTGGATTCTTTACCGTCTGAGCCTCCAGAGAAGCCCTTGAAAGTGTATAGCCCACAAATTTATTAGTTTTAGAGGAGATACGTTGATTTTGCTGAAGTTGTTGGGCCAGGAGGTTCTATAAAGTCCAGCCAAGCTTCTCTGCACCCTTCTCTATGCTATTCTATACTATGCTAAGTCACTTCAGTCGTGTCTGACTCTGTGTGACCCCATAGACGGCAGCCACCAGGCTCCCCTGTCCCTGGGATTCTCCAGGCAAGAACACTGGAGTGGGTTGCCATTTCCTTCTGCAATGCACGAAAGCGAAAAGTGAAAGCGAAGTTGCTCAGTCGTGTCTGACTCTTAGTGACCCCATGGACTGCAGCCTACCAGGCTCCTCCATCCATGGGATTTTCCAGGCAAAAGTACCGGAGTGGGGTGCCACTGCCTTCTCCGCACCCTTGTCTCAGGTCCTCTTATTACTCCGTCACAGTGATGGGGATCCACCTCGTTCAAATAAACACTTATGAAATAAATGATATGAAGTGTCCAGGGCTGATGAAAAGTGATCTCAAAATGTATGTGTTTCCTTTACTTGATCTGGATTAAAATGAAAAATATCAGGTGTTAGACATTGCAAAGTTTAATCAGGAAATCAGAATCTACTCTGAGTCTTTTAAAAATTTATTTATTAAAAGTTTTATTTATTTATGGCCGTGCTGGGTCCTTGTGGCTGCATGTGGAATTTCTCTAGTTGCTACGAGCTGTAGCTACTCTCTAGTTATGGTGCACAGCCTTTTCATTGCAGTGGCTGCTCTTGTTGCAGAGCACGCGGTCTAGGGTGCTCGCGCTTCAGTAGTCGCAGCATGTGGGCTCAGTAGTTGAGGCTTAGCAGGCTCTAGGGTATGGGCTCAGTAGTTGTGGGACACAGGCTTAGCTGCCTGCGGCATATGGGATCCTCCCGGACCAGGATCGAACCCGTGTCCCCTTGCATTAGCAGGCAGGTTCTTAACCACTGCACAACCAGTGAAGTCCCACTCTAACTATTTAAAATAGAGGATGTTTAATACAGGAAATTGGTTACACAGGTGATGAAAGTTCTGAGAAGCCAAGCAACGGGAAGTGAAGGAATCCAAAAATCAGCAAGAGCAGGAGGCCCCCAGTCCCCTAGGCTGGGGACTCAGGAAGGAGGGTGTTAGCAGAGTCAGGAGCCGAGTCACTCAGCACCCATGGTGGGCGTGTCTGGTGGGAGCTGGAGCCATGCTGGAGATGCAGCAGCTGCTGAGACAGCCCGTGAAGCAGAGAGAGAAAGAGGGTGGCCCCCTGGGTTCTCCCTTCCTCCTTCTCCTCAGTCTCTTTCCAATGCTGTCCTTCAGCCAGGAAGCCTGGAAAACACAATCGACAGAGGTTCATTTCCATGTGATCAATACAGGGGAAGGAGGAGTGGATGGACGCGTCACTCTGCTGGGAGTAAGGCAGGACTGACTCCTTGCTGTCAAACATGGAATTCACTGAATTGTTGGAACTCTGGCCCAGCCTCTTGGCCAACCGCAGTAGGGCAACTTTCCTTCTGAATTGTTTATTTGCTTGAGTGTGATATGCCGTGATCATCAATACAGACAAAGCAAGTGCAGACCTTTACCCACCGCATAGAATAACCACGGTACTTGGCATCATCCACCTGTTGTGGCTGCCTGGGGCAGTGTGGCGGTTCTGATAGAAGTTAAAAACGTAACTAGGGCCTCTAAGAAAAGGACCACGACTTTCAGAGATCCTCCTCTGCTCAGGGATTGTGAATCTGGGATGGAGGCTCTGTATTAATCCATGCTGGTTCTTTCCAAGGAAAGGTGTGTGCCTTGGGATAGTTGTACTGACTTACACTATTTAGCTATACTGAAGTAATATGGTCAGGAAAATACAGCGATTATTAGAGCAACGATCCATCTATAACATGAATCTTTCATGGGAAAATATTCATATTGTGAACTTTAAATGCTTTCCTTTTTCTGTACTGATCCCCTCCTCCCCCGTGTTACCCCAAAACTGAGTTTGTCTCTCGGTGGTTGTTCAGCCAAAAAACACAACCAAGCCAAAGATCAGGAGAAAGAAGGATTTATTATTACTTTCAGTAAGTAAGGAAAACACTGAAGATCTTTCCCAAAGCAGTGTCTCCCTGAACAGAAAACTGGGAAAGTTTTAAGCTAAGTGTTAGTCCAGTGGAGTCCGACTCTTTGCAACCCCATGGACTGTAGCCCTCCAGGCTTCTCTGTCCATGGGATTCCCCAGGCAAGAATACTGGAGTGGGTAGCCATTCCCTTCTCCATTTAAGCTAAGGGTATATGCATATTCATGAACAGGCTTGGGTTGTTGACAGAGTTCAAGCTTTAGTGGATTGAAGTCGTGAGGGTCAGAAAAGGCCAACACCATCATCCCTTAAGTTCCAGCTGATCTGGTGGTTGAGCCTACAGGCTAATATTTAGCATTGAAACAGAACTGGGAGTTTTTGTTGTTATTTAGTTGCTGAGTCAAGTCCGACCGTTTTTGCAACCCCATGGACTATAGCCCACCAGGCTCCTCTGTTCATGGGACTTCCAAGAATACTTCAGCGGGTAGCCATTTCCTTCTCCATGGGATCTTCCTGACATGGGGATTGAATCCTGGTTTCC
Organism: Bos grunniens; assembly: GCF_055505025.1. Lineage (NCBI taxonomy): Eukaryota > Metazoa > Chordata > Mammalia > Artiodactyla > Bovidae > Bos > Bos grunniens. The sequence continues at coordinate 155,914,799 of NC_141165.1, forward strand.
TGCATTGGCAGGCGGATTCTTTACCACTGAGCCACTTGGGAAGCTGGAGAGTCTTTACAACTGATACTTTATCTAAGCTATGGTTACTTCTCTTGCCTGAAACCAGTAGTTTTATTTCTCTATTCTTTTGTTCCTCTACAATTAGTAACTACTGAGACCTGTTCAAGGGCAAGCACTGTGGTCAAGCTTAGATCACAGAATGGCTTAAGGCAAAAATGGCTTCTCTTCTGTCAAGAAATCCATTCCCATTTCTCTTTTTCCAGGGACTCCCTACCCTATTTGCTCATATTACTTTCTGGTACTGCATCCCACGTTAGGCTCATCTTGTACATTTCCTGCTCCAGTCCTACAGTCAGCCACTTCTCTAAGGAGCCCTGGAGCCTTATATTGGAGAACAGCTTTAGAAACCAAGACCTCAGGGCTAGATGTGCTGTTTGACCACTCTTCATCCATCCATCCCTTTCTTAAGGATATACCTTTCCCAGTGCCGTCTTTGGACAAGACTCCAGAGCAGGAGAGACGAATGAAGTGTAAACAATTCTATTCTGCGTGGCCCAAGAGAAGTGCTGTCCCTTGGTATGCACAGAGCTCCACAGCAACCGGGAGGCGAAAGTCCATTTCCAGTTGGAGATCCATTTCACGGAAGTCTCTGTTCTTGATTCTAGACTCTACCTCCTATCTTCTAGGTCCATATCTTAGTAGCTTGGCTCATATCTGCCCTTCTACATTACGGTCTGTTATATCAGCCTGAGCTGAGTTGAAATTCTGGTTCTGTCACTTATTAGCTATGTGGCCTGGAGCCTGTGTTTTCACAGTGGGGATGGTGATGCCAATAGGACCCACCTTTGGAGGCCTTTGGGAAGATTCAGCAGAAGGCATGTGGAGTGCCTGGCACAGTGTCTGGCACAGTCACGAACAACAAATGCTGGCAAGCAGAATGACAATGAAAACTGGATTCCCTCTGGAGGCAGCATCACCTTGAGTGTGACACTGATTCTTAGGACAGAGATGCAGACGAGGCTGTGATTAAAACAGGCTGTAAAGGCAGAGCCCAAGAAGTGGCTGCAGAATGGTCTGACTCCTGGGGTCACAGTCAGGTCTGTCCTGCAGATGACACTGTTTTTGAGATGTGAACCATCAGTGACGGAGGTCTTGGGGTCACCTGGCGAATGGGGGCTCAGCACAAAACTTAGCACCAGGGGGACGAGACGGCTGTTGCCACTTTCTCCCACCTCCATCTCTGTGATTTATGCTTATCAGGATGCATTAACATAGCCTCCGATGTCAATGTGTGCTTGAGGTTCCAGAAGGAATCTTCGTGCTAGGGTTTTCCACCACAGAGCTGCTTCCCCTGACAGTGATGATGAGCCTATCAAATGTTTTCTGTTCTGGAAGGAAAACAGTATTTAAACTAAGGTGCTTCAGAGAGTCTTGAGAACTTTTAGGGGCAGGTGAAGCATAGATGTCATGAACTTTTGCTGGGACCAGGTGTGTCCCCAAAGTCTTAAAATAGAGTTTACTATGGAGGTTGTGGTTGTCTCACGTGATGTTTTTCTTTAAATCAAGAAGCATCTAGATTAGTGATCTCAAGGTGTGGCTCCTGGACCAATAGCATCAGCAACCTCTAGGAACTTGTTAGAAATATAAATTCTTGGGTCCTATCCCAGACCTACTGAATCAGACACCCTGGATGTACGCCTTGCCTCCTACCCCTGCCCATTACAGTCTATGTTTTAACAAGCCCTCTAAATGATTCAGATGCCAGATAAAGCTTTGAAACCATTGATCAAAAAGATGCAAGACTCTCCCAAACTTTCAGCCTTAAAGCTAAAAGTATTTTGAGCTCTGAGCACCTGAAGAGAGGACTCTATCTAATGTATGACACTCAGTAGGTACACATTAAGTGTTTATTGAATGAATGAATTTAAAAATACTGAAGGGGTTAAAATTCAAGACACTGACAACAGCAAGTGCTGGGGAGGATTTGGAGCAAAATGAACACTCATTGACTGCTGATGGGAATGTGAAATGGTACAGCCACTTGCGAAGTCAGTTTGACAGTTTCTTACAAAACTGAACATTCTTTTAGCATACAATCTGGCAGTAGCACTTTTTAATACTTACTCCAAGGAATTAGAAACTTATGTCCACACAAAAAACCTGCACAGGTAGGTTTATAGCAGCTTTATTCATTAATTGCCCCAAAGTGGAATCAACCAAGAAGTCCTTCAGTAGGTGAATGGATAAATAATGTGGTATATCCAGACAATAGAATAGTATTCTGCAGTTAGAGGAAAGGAGCTATCAAACCATGACAAGACATAGAGGAACCCTAAATGCGTATCACTAAGTGAAAGAAGCCAATCTGAAAAAGCTACATTCTATTTGATTTCAACAGTGTGACATTGAGGAAAAGGGAAGACTATGGAGATAGTAAATAGGTCAGTGGCATTCAAGGGCCGGGGGAAGTGTGGGATGAAAAGGTGGCTCACAAGAGGATTTTTAGAGCAGTGAAAAGACTACTTTGTATGGTACTACAATGGTGAATATGTATCATTATACATTTGTCCAAACACATAGAAAGTACGGATAAAGAATGAGCCCTCGTGTAAACTATGAAATTCAGTTAATAATGATGTATCAACATTGGCTCATCAATTGTAATAAAGGGACCACACAAATGCAAGATGTTGTCATCAAGCCTTAAACACATTAGCGTCAACCCTCCAGATGCACATGGAACTGATTTAAGAGCGTCTGGTTTCCTTGGAAGCATAAATTCCTTAGTCTCTTTTTCAAAGGGGAGGAGTCTTCTTTCCAAGAAGAAAGAGAAGGAAATTCTTCTAGCTCTTAAAGACTTGGTGCAGTGAGCCTGGAAGAGTTGTGCCTGTCCCCTTTGTGAAGATCCAGACCCTTGGGGCATGCTTTGGGAAATCCGTGGATGAATTTTGACAGTTGGGCTGTTCTTGGTACCTTGTTCCTCATGGGGGCCAGTTAGTCATTCTGAAGACGTTCAGTATTTCCTACAGATGATAAGTAAGAGCTTCTCTGTGACATAACCACACTGCACACTTACAGAAACATTCTGGTGATAACTACATGGCTTTTTTTTAATCTTAAAGAATTCATAGTGCCTCACCAATGCTGGCAAAGGGGGTTTGCTGGAGAAACAATGGAAGTGGCAGCAGAGCACCATCTTTCTTTAGGGTTGGACTCAGCTAAGGTTGGACTAGCTAGGGTTGGACTAGCCAGAGAGGGCTGGGGACAGCTGCAGCCAATGTGATGTAGGCAGATGTTGTGGCGTGGGGCTTCCAGGTAAACTCTATAAAAGACAGAAAGAAAGGTGAAGTGGGAGGGAATAAATTGACATACACCTTTTGTCCTCTGTCCATCTCTTTCTTCTGCTTGGAATGCTGATGGAATGCTGGAAGTGGAGTTGCCACCCTGTAGCCATGAGGAGATCATGAGTGCCAAGTTCACAAACTGAGGATAGGCATACAGAAAGATAGGAGAAATGTCACACTTAGAGGGTGTTGTACTGCTTCTACCAGTCCTGCACTATTTACCACTGAATTTTATTTTTTACATGAGGGGAGAAAAATAACCCTAATTTGTTTAAGTTGATATTTTGGGAGTTTCTGCTACTTGCAGTCAAATCCCGTATCTAACTGAATGAGAGGTATATTCAGTTGATGCTTGTGGTTGAGAGCACAGACTTTGAGGTCTGCCTGGCCTGGTTATGTGTTCTGCCATGTGCGTTTGAGCATACCCAACTTTGGATACTTCATCTGTGAAATGGACTCAGTAGCACTTCTGACCACAGTATTGTTTTAAGGATGACTTGAAAGAACATATTTTAATGGTTATAAGCACAATGTCTGGTGCATATTAAGGACTATTAAGGACAGAATAGATGGTAGTACAAGACTGGAGTTGCCTCCCACCTCAGATATGTAAGAATTAAGAAAAAAATAGAGCAGGATCTGAGTGTTGTCTTGGACACTCTGAGTATTGTACAACTTCTGGATTTCATTGTCATGGGCTAAATCAAAGTCACATGATGCCAAGTGGATATTCCCAGACCTAACCCCAGACTGTTATCCACTCTCACCCACTTCTAGGGCTTGATGTCTACAGATCCCTCTGGGAAATAACCCCCACTCAACACAGAAGAGTCATGGACAGTCAAGCAGAGGGAGCAGCCTGCGATTCCTGCCCCAAGGCCATCACTGATGGCACCAGAAGTAGACATCCAACCTGAAGGGGTACACTCTGTAGGCTGGCCAGTGGTCTGGCAAGGGTCCTAGTGGGACGATTCTTCTCACGAGGGTCAATAGTTCTGCTGGCTGGCCACTCTTCTGGAGGGACCTCAGTGCTGCCTGGCAAGCTGGTTCCTTGTCACTGATCCACACATTCTCCTACCCTCTGAGATGGCTGTCTTGAATGTTTTTATCTCCCTCAGGGCTTTCCTGGTGGTTCAGATGGTAAAGAATCCACATGCCAATGCCAGGAGACATGGGTGTGATCCCTGGGTTGGGAAGATCCCCTGGAGGAGGGCATGGCAACATCTTCAAGTATTCTTGTCTGGAGAATCCCCATGGACAGAGGAGCCTGGCGGGCTACAGTTTATGGGGTCACAAAGAGTCACACATGACTTTTGCATCTTGCTCTGTACAAACATGCCCAAAGGTTCTCATCTTGAAACAACATGTGACTTCCCTGTGGTCCAGTAGTTGAGAGTCTGCCTTCCAATGCAGGGGATGTAGGTTTGATCCCTGGTCTGGGAACTAAGATCCCACATGCCCCAGAGCAACTAAACCCGTGTGCTGCGACTAGAGCAGGCATCGCAATGAGAAGCCTACATGCTGCAGTGAAGACCCAGCACAAGCCAGAAAAAAAAAATCCTCCCTGCGCCCAAGTCCCCGATGCCCTCCACCCCGCCCCGTGCTTCCGTTTACAGCCCACTTCTGCCCTGTCCTCACTTCCTTGCCTTCTGTCGCCTTGGATTTCACTCAACAGGCTTCCATCTCCACTGTTCCAGGGACACGCTCTCGTCACCCGACGGTTTCTTCCCTGTTGAATCTGGTGGTCACTTCTCAGTCCTCAGTTCATTCACACTTCTAGTAGCCTCTTACACAGATGATGATTCCTTTTTGGAAAAAGTGTCTTCACTTGGTCTCCTCGGTGTGAGAAATGGACAAGAATAAATACCTTGATGATATGGCTGGGGCAAGGACATTATTTCATTTTCAGCAGTATCCCCAGCACCTGGGACAGTATCTTTCATGTATGAGGAACAGAGTATCTGTTGAATGGATGAGTCTAGATCAGGGGTAGCAAAGTACAGCTCACAGGCCAAATCTGGCCCACTGCCTGTTTTTGTAAATAAAGTTTTATTAGAACACAACTGTGTTCATTTGTTTACAGATTGTCTAAGCCTGCTTTCACACATTCCACAAGTTGAATAGTTGTGACAGAGACCACGTGTCCCACAAAGCCGAAGATATTTACTGTCTGGCCCGTTACAGAAAAAGTTTGCAGACCCCTGATTTAGACAATTGTTTCTATTTCCACTGTGTGCTATGTGTGTAAGACCCTGACTACAGATGATCAAAGAGACAAAGCTCACAAAAGGAATCACAATGCCCTCCCTCACCCACGGACATTATCAGGGTCTGTCTGTAGCCTGGTCTGTGGTGAATAATTCAGTGGTGATGGGAGAGTGAGGGAGGTGGAAAGGAACGGAAAAAGAATATTAACCTTATGTTTATTAATTAATTTTTATTGCAGTATTTGTGCTCAGTCGTGTCTGACTCTTTTCTACCTCATGGATTGTAGGCTGCCAGGTTCTCTGTCCATGGAACTTTCCAGGCAAGAATACTAGAGTTGGGTGCCATTTCCTACTCCAAGGGATCTTCCCAACCCAGGGATCAAAGCTGCGTCTCTTGCATGTCCTGCATTGGCAGGTGGATTCTTTACTCCCTAGTGCCACCTGGGAAGTCCTTATTGGAATAGAGTTATTTTACAATGCTGTGTTAGTTTCTGCTGTACAGCAAAGTTAATTGGCTCTATGTGTACGTACATCTTCTCTTTTTGGATTTCCTTCCAATATTAACCTTACAATCATTTTATACCATGCATTTTGCATAGTTTATTTCACTTCATCTGACTGCCTTCTCCAATCTACGAATGAGGAAACTGAAGCACTGGCAGACTAAATGTTTCATGGAAAGTCACACAGAGCTCTGAAGTGTTGGAAAGGGGGTGGCAAGGCCAGAACCTGGGATGGACCCTGGCTCAAGTGGCAGTGATGATGGCAGCAAACACACATGGGGCCTCTGAAGATGTGCAGATACTGTTCTTAGTCTGTCCCATCAACCGTGGTAAACTAAGGCACAGGAAGAGTGACCAACTCCCCCAAGGTCACCTGGCCCTGGTCAAGGGCAGGGCCAGGACTTGACCTGTTAGTTTTGTTTTGTCTCTGTTCCCTTCCACTTTACCATAATGTGTATTAGGTCCTCAATGAATAGTCATCGAACTAGTGGATTTGAACTGGAACTTCCTGGCTCCCGGCCCAGAATCTTTGCCACTATCTGGCACCAGCCACCTATTGAGGGTTCAAAGGACTGTGCAACATTTTGCTCAGAGTAGAGCTGGAGGCCACCTAACTTGTTTTTGCAGAAATTACTAGAACATTTTAGAATTTACTCATCCTCTATCTATATTTTCATCTCTTGGTACACTGCCCGCTCCCTTGGGGAAACTATAATTTCCATAACTGATGATAACATCTGTTTTCAGACATGTGAATCGGTTGCAGAAATGTGTGTCAGCAGAGAACTAAGCCTCCAAGCTTCAAGGAGGTTTCTTACAAAAGTCGTCGGGAGTGGCTTTCTTGCTCAGTCCTGCCAAGAGTTTCAAATCGTGCAACAAAATATATTCTCCAGTTGACAGTTGTGTACATCATAGCTCTCCAGTGCGAGGTGAATTTTCTTCCCCATGTGAAAGTTACTTCACCTAAAATATGGTATTTGATGTATTTATCTTCCAAAATTAGATAAAACCATTATAAATTTTACATACACCGGCCATCCTTCAAGACTAGGACAGAGCTATTTGGGAAAGGAGGCATTCTGTATTCATTAAGGCACACTTCCAATTTATTGCTGGTGGGGAAAGAAGAAAGTGACATCTTTCTCTCTTAGTTATTTCTAATTCCCATAAAAAACAGAGAGTACTGCAGACTGGGTGGCTTGAACAACAGCATTCATTATTGGTTCTGGAGACTGGGAAGTCCAAGATTAACGTACTGGCTGGTTCAGATCCTGGTAAGAGCTGTCTTCATCACTTGCACATGGCCACCCTCTTGCTCTGTCCTTGCATGGCTTTTCTTTGCTGCCTGCATTTGGGGCACCATTTGCGGTACCTTCTAGGAAGGCCACTAATCCTATTTGACTAGGACCCCACCTTCGTGAACTCATATAACCTTTACTTAGCTCCTAAAACAATCACTTGGGGGTTTGGACATCCAATATATGAATTTTTTAAAATTTAAATTAAAAATATTTTTATTTTGTATTGGAGTATAGCCAATTAACAATGTTGTGAATTTCAAGTGGACAGCAAAGGGACTCAGCTGTACATATACGTGTATCCATTCTCTCCCAAACTACCCTCCCATCCAGGCTGCCACATAACATTGAGCAGAGTTCCCTGTGCTATACAGTAGGTCCTTGTTGGTTATCCGTTTGAAATACAGCAGTGTGTATATATTGATCCCAAACTCCCTAACTATCCCTTCCCACCAACCTTCCCCCCTGGTAACCATAAATTTGTTCTCTAAGTCTGTAAGTCTGTTTCTGCTTTGTAAATATGTTCATTTGTATCATTTCTTTTTAGATTCTATCTATAAGGGAATCTGGGCTTCTCCTGTGGCTCAGCTGGCAAAGAATCGGTCTGCAATACAGGAGACCTGGGTTCAATCCCTGGGCTGGGAAGATCCCCTGGAGAAGGGAACAGCTACCCACTTCAGTATTCTGGCCTGGAGAATTCCATGGACTATAGAGTCCATGGGATCACAAAGAGTCACACACGACTGGGAAACTTTCACATATAAGGCATATCATATAATAGTTCTCTTTCTCTGTCTGACTTACTTCACTCAGTAGCCAACATATGAGTTCTGGGAGGACAAAATTTAGTTTTCACCCCTGGGAACCTCCCCATGGGACCTGACATGATGGAAGTTTGTTAGCTGATTTTGCAAATATGATTCAGTCTGGTTTTGAGTCTACATTAAACATGCTTCTATATGGGAAAACCTCCATCGGTTTGCTTTAGCTTCAAGTTCTTGTACCCAGGAGGAGAAGTCAGGTGTACCAGCAGCAGTTAATCATCTTTGTGACTCCTCCATATGGTAATAATAATGGAGGTTTTCTTTTAACAACTGCATAAGAGATACCAGGTGCCATCTCAAGAAGTTAGTGTCTTGAAGCACTTTGTCTTATCTTTTCATCTTTTTGAGAACCTATGATGGACGGGGCTGTATTTATTTTTACTTCCGTTTTGTAGATGAGGAAACTCAGGTTAGAGAAGCCAAGTGATTTGCTTAAGAGGACACAGTTAGGAAATGACTCAGTCTGTATTTGAACTGAGTACAAACTCCAAGGAACTCTTCTGACCACACTCTCTGTCTCCCATTTGGCCAGGACACTTATATTTCCAGAAACGTCAGTCCACAATCATCAAGAATAATGGTTCAACACAATCCTTTAGACGAATCTCTAGCTGAGAAAGAAGCTGATTCATTTTGATTGAGTTCTTGCTTCCATTCGGATTTACCTTATTCATTTTTGTTGGTCATATAATTGAGGCCATGGGACACCTTTCTGAAAAGTCACTCATAACTTATAAAGATTTGGTTTTTTATTAGATGTTTAGAAGTTTCTGGAAAGATTCACTTCTGAAAAGAAGCAGAGGAGGATCAGAACAGTGTTGTTTTCTCATTCTGTAATTTCTTTTCATGGCTGTCTTCTCTCATCTATGTGGAGGGGATCCTGAGACAGTTTTATGGCCTTTTTTTTTTAAATGAAAATTTCCCTCACTTTTCAGAAATGCAAAGGAAAAATGATCACAGAAAATGTTTTTCTTTTCTCTCTCAGTTCTGTGTTGCCAGTAGTATGTTTTTGTCATGATTACAGTCATTTTTTTCAAAGGCGTCCAGCTGTTTGAACGCTCTGAGTTGGAAGCAGGGAAAGGAATGGAAGGATTGCTTCTTCCTTCTTGAAAGCTAACGTGGGCGGAATTCAGGCTGCACAGACCTTAGACATAAACAGTGATGGAAGCGAGAACATATGATCCAATAGGTTACCCCTAGTTACTAGAATTAGGGAGTTTATCTCTTTTCTTCCCCCTCTAAATGTTTATACTTACGGGAGAATTTTCCAGCTCCCTGAGAAAACATTTATTTCCCCAAGAAAGATAAGAGTGCTTATTCTGTGCCGTGTCTATTCAACTGCAAAGAAGTCTTGCAGGTGGAAAGAAGCCCTCTGATTACCAAGCGGCCCATTTCAGAGCATCCAGGCTTGCTTTATTGTCCGTGCCCACTCATTTTGTAAACTGTTTATCAAATAGTTAACTCTCTCCCGCTGCCCACCTGCCTGGAGGATGGGAGGATGGAAGGAAGCCACCGGTACAAAATCATGCGGCAACAGTGACAAGCGTTTGGCTCGTTTAGAGGTGCCTGTCCAGAGAACCACGCAAGAAAACAATGGCGTGAGAGTATGTGAACTTCTAACCCTCTTCCCCACATGCCAGTGGGGCGGTGGGTGGTGTGAGCAAGTGTTCAAGTTCCCTGAAGTGGGTGTTTTTATGGAGCCAAGTGACAAAGAACCAAAGAGGGTCAGGACTTGTGAGCAGCAAGTGGAAAACTACCAAGAACTGTTCAACCCTGCCTGCCGCTTAAATCACTTCTCTGAAATGAGGGGAGCCTGGGTTCACTTCCCTCCCCTGTGCTTCTTTGACATGGGACAGCTCTAAGGGGCAGAGATTTTGCCAAACACTGACTTTTTTGCCCAGTCAGCCCCTTCTCAGTTCCTCTTGTCCAAACGTAGTGACAGTTTGTCAGCAAGCAGGGTGGGGAGGCTGGGGCCGGAGGGTGTTCATTATTGCTAAATGACTCCCATCTGCGATTCTGCCTGCAGCTTTTATGAACCCCACATGTTTTAATTAACACATCGCAAAGGCAACATCAGCTGAAAAGTGCCAGCAGTGAGAGTATTTCAGTGGATCCCCACTCTGTGATTGTCTGAATTGGATCTGCTAGAAGCATACTCGGAGGAGTACGCTTACAGTAAACATTTGGGAAAATAGTGTGAAAAGGCAGGCAGACCGTGTAGCAGCTCCATCAAGGAATTCCTGAAGGTTTACCTCTGGGTTTACACCGTGGCTTTAGCATTTGGTGAAAGCTTCCTAGGGGGTGGGAATATGGGAACCCCGGGGAAGAGCCAAGGTCTTTTCGTGATAAAAAGTGAATAGACGTTGGCTGAGCACGCCAAGTGTGCTTGGGTCAGTGGCTCGTGTTTTTACAGAACATGCTTCAGGAAGGCAGTGGGATTTTTCTGGAAAGCACATTGGTTCTGGAGATGTGAAGGGTGGGATTGAGCTGGAATTTCTTCTCATTGTGACACCCTGGGCAAGAAATGTAACTTTTTGGAGAGTCTGTTAAAAGGGGACAATGCCACTTGCCTGTCTCACATGAGGCCAAGTGTGCAGGAGTGCCTTGTAAAAACACAGCACTACTGCCATAAACGTTACATAAATTATCTGTAGCACTTATAAATAATGTAGGTGGTCACTTCATTTGTGGGTTCAGCAAACAGCATGAATATCTACAATTCCCTGTGCCCCCGAGTTTACAATTGACACACACAAATAAACAGAAAAATACTCTATGACATGTGAAGTATTATAATGGGGAAATAGAGATCGTGTGGAAGTTCATAAATATGGCACTTAACCTGGACTTGGAAAATTTCAAGAAGGCTTCTAGGAAGAAGGAATGTCCAAGCTGAGCTTAAATGTCATCTTCTGGGTGAGGACTCTCATACCCACGTTACTTAAAAAGTTAGCCCAGCCTCTTGTACACCCTGTCCCCCATCTAGCTTTATTTTCCTTCAATGCGCTTATTACCGTCTGACACACACTACATGGCTACTTGTTTATGCTTTGTGTCTGTCTCCCTCAACCAAAATATAAGGTCATAAATTTAGATACTTTCTTTTGTTCCCTACAGTATCCTTATTCTCAGTACCTAGACTAGTTCATGGTGCAGAGTAGGCACTCAGCAGATGTTTGTTGAATGAATTATTGGGAAATGTAAGTGTTAGATGAACAGGAAGGAATATTCTAGGTGAGGAATAGGCATAAGCAAGGACCAGGAGCTGTAGAGCACACATGGGTTTGGTGTCTTGGTCTGTAGGGGCTACTATAACACAGTATCCTAGATTAGGGAGCTTACAAGCCACTGACATCTGTCTCTCACAGATCTGGTTGCTGGGTGTTCAATGCCAAGTTGCTAGCGTACTTGATGTGTAGTGAGGGCCCTCTTCTTGGTTCTCAGTTGGCCATCTTCTCATATTGTCTTCATGAGAAGGGACTGGGAGCTCTCTGGGGTCTCTTCTATAAGGGCACTAATCCCATTCCTGAGGGCTTCACCTTCATAACAAACCACCTCCCTAAGGCCCCATCTCCAAATACCATCACACTGGGGATCAGATTTAAACATAAGAATTTGAGGTGGGGGGATACAATCATTTACCCTATAGCATTTGGTTTGGCTGGAGTATTAACCTGTGTGTGTGTGCGCTCAGTCATGTCTGACTCTGTGACCCCATGGACTGTAACTTGCCAGGCTCCTCTGTCCATAGAATTTTCCAGACAAGAATACTGGAGTGGGTTGCCATTTCCTACTCCAAGGGATCTTCCTAACTCAAGGATCGAACCTGTATCTCCTATGTCTCCTGCATTGGCAGATGGATTCTTTACAATTGAGCCACCTGGAAAGCTGAGATATGGAGAAATGAAACTAGCCGGTAGGTTGGGCCAGATCCTGAAGGGCCATGTAAACCAAGTTAAAGAGTTTGGATTTTCTTTCGAGGGTAATAAGGACAAACGAAATGTTTAATGTGAAAATGACAATAATATCTGGGTTTCCACAGCTGGGCACTATGGGAAACTCCTACAATCGTCTGGGATCAAAATGGCGACGGTGTGAACTAGGACCATTGCAGTTTGGGGAGAGGCATTTGGGAGCTGGAGTTGAAAAGCCATTCATGTGATGTCTGGAATTACGGCAGCCGCAGTGCAAACCTGAAGGCAATTAATCTAGCAAGCTAAAGATGGAAGTTTTGGGGGCAGGGTGGGTGGGGAATGCAAAGAAACTAAGTCCTTGATGACATCACCAAATAGCCAATTTAATCAAGCTGGGGATGTGCTTTTTCTAGATTTTTTTCTTAATGAGAAATAACAAATTTTCCTATTACTAAACTGTTTTAAATTAGTCAATTGGTTTTTTTTTAACTCAACAACACAAAATATTCCCATTTAAAAATCATGAATTTAGTTACATTGTTTAAACAAGTTATTACCCTTTTAGATTATTATATTTTATTTTAGGTGAAGACTGGTCTGGGTTTTAGGAAACTCAGACTTGGATAATGTTTTACAACACACTAGGAAGTGGGAATCAAAATACTTTTTGTGTCGGAGTTAGAGTAAGATTGAATATTTGCATGAAATTCACGTTCTGTAAGAAACAATCAAGAATATGACTATGACAATTGGCATTTTTTAAAGCCTGTCATTCACAAATGAACTTATCTACATACAAAGCAGAAACAGACTCACAGTGTAGAGAACAGACTTGTGGCCAAGGGGTAGTGAAGGGGGAGGGATGGATTGGGAGTTCGGGATTAGCAGATTGAAATTATTATATGCAGGACGGATAAACAATAAGGTCCTACTGAAGAGCACAGGGAACTATATTCAATGCCCTGTGATAAACCGCAATGGAAAAGCGTATGTTAAAAAAGGTATATATATGTACCACGGAATCACTTTACTGTACACACAAATTAACACAACATCATAAATCAACTATACTTGAAAAAAATAAAATTAAAAAAAATCTCCCAGTCTGTCATTGACCCACCGGACAGATATGAACAGCTTCACAAACCCGAGAGGACTCATTCCCTCATTGATCCAATATTTATGCAGAATCTACTATGCGTCACTGCTTCTCTTTTCACCTGCTGGATTGTGCTTTACTAGGAATGCTATTTCTCTTATTTATTTTTATACCCTTGCTACTTAGCAAGCAGGATTTGAAACATAGTTGGCCCATAAATATTTGTTGAACAAAATGTGATCTGATTTTTCCGGTTGGGTTGAAAATGTGGGTTTCAGCTTCAGACGGGGCTGCAACTTTGATACTGTAATTGAGTGACCTTGGGAAAGTTACTTACTGTAGCCTAGGCTCAGATTCCTACTTACTGGGGATAAAAATCCACCAGGAGGGGTATGAAAAGTGTCTGGTTTATTGCCTGGCACTAAGTAGGCACATTGTAAATAGCTGTTATCTTCCTCCTCCTAACAAGATCTAAATCAAGCCACGTTCTATGCTCCAACTGATGAATATTCTAGGAACCCAAGTTTTGTGGCAAATGTAAGAAGGTGAATCTGTTGCTGGAAAATTATGTAAGGCACTTGCAAATTATTTTTGCCTTTGGTTCTCCTTTTTGTGATCTACCGCAGGGTTTCCTGCTATTAGTCCAGTTAATTGAGAGCCAACCGTCTTTCACATCAACACCCATGTGATCAGAGGATCTCCCAGACACACAAAGGCAAAGACAAGTCTCTTCTTTCCATTTTTCAGATGTAGTATTTTCCTTACCAGCTGAACTAAAGGGTAACTTAAATTCTAATCTTATGCCAGCATTATAGGTTCTTTTTTTTATTTAAGTAATTTTAAAATTGAAGTATAGTTGATTTACATTGTTTCAGGTGTACAGCAAAGTGCTTCAGTTATATATATATATATCCATTCTTTTTTAGATTCTTTTCCGGTATAGATTGTTATAAGATACTGAATACCGTTCCCTGTGCTATACAGTAGGCCCTCGTTGTTTATTTAATTTGTGTACGACACTGTGTCTCTGTTAATCAACTATTCTTTTTTGTTTAAATTAACTTCTCTCACAATTTATCTGATAGACACAACTTTAAGACAAGGTTAGATGGGAGAAATTTGTCCCTGTTGATGCTTGCTGTATAGGCAAAGCAGAGATCATAGCTTGTGCTTATTTTGTTTGAATTAGATTCAGGGCTTCTGAGCTTGGGTCTTAACTCCGTGACTCAACTGGAGTGTTGGACTTCAGATGTGCCCTGACCTTGGTTTCTGCTGTAAAATTAGGATTTTAGACTAGATAATTCTGGAGGTCCCTTAAGCTCTGAATTCTGTGCTACAGGTTTCTTTGCTGCTTCCTTCTCCTCTTCTTGATTTCTTATTCCAATATTCATTTCTTAAATAATTCAAAAGAAGAACAAAGTCAACCAGAGCTCCATTATTTTTCCACAGGGAGCAAAAAAAAAAAAAAAAAAATAGCCTAATATCCAATAAAAAGAAAAAGGCTAACTGAATTATGATTTCAGTCACCTCACTGAAATATCATCCAGTGATCAAAGAGGATGTTTATGACGACTCTCTAGCAAAACAGAAACATCTTTTTATGTGATGTTGAATGAAAAAGGCAGAGAATAAATGATCCGTCTGGCATGATAACAATGATCTAGAAAATATACGGAACTGTGTAAAAGTTCTAGAAGGGAGTAAGAAAGTGAAAACCGTTGATATGTAAAAAATAGTTATTCTCTCACTTGTGAGAGGAAGGAGGTTTTCAGTATATTTAAGGTTTTTCATTGGGTGTCTTGTCTTGTAAATTTATTCAAGGTAGACTTCAGGTACCTTAAATGCTACAAGCTGCAGGAGGTTGGCTGACCTCAAGTGCGTGAGATCCCAGGTCCTCCCTCCTCTGAGTCCAGGTTCCTTCTACTACAAGAGCTTGTCTTGGTGATAGTGAGGGAGGAAAATGTGTCCTAAAGACTTTGGTCTTGGGACTTCCCTAGTGGTCCAGTGGTTAAGAATCCCCCTTCCAATGCAAGGGACGTGAGTTTGATCCCTGGTCAGGGAACTAAGATTCTACATGCTCCAGGGGGATCTAAGCCTGCAACTAAGCCCAACAAAGACCCAGCAGAGCCAAAATAAAAAAATTAAACTTCCCTAAAAAATATGCATTGAGCTTTGCTTTACTCTGCCTGCCCTCTTTCTTCCTTTTTTCCTTGTTGTTTACACTCTTTTTTTTTTTTTTTTTTTTACCATTAAGGAACAGTTTGTACCCAGTCACTCAGTTGTGTCCGACTCTTTGTGACCCCTTGGGACTGCAGCCCACCAAGCTCCTCTGCTCATGGGATTTTTCAGGCAAGAATGCTGAGATGGGTTGCCATTTCCCCCTTCCCTGAGTTTCCACCATGTCCTGCATCACAGGTGGATTTCTTTATCCACTGAGTCACTGGGGAAGCCCAAGGAACAATTTAGACACTATGAAATGTGCAGATCTGGAGTGTACAGCTCCATGAGTTTTGATAAATGTACACATTCCTGTACACTTGCCAGTCAAGATACAGAACATTTCATCCCCCAAGAAAGTTCTCTGTGTCCTTTCCCGGTAAATTACCTTACCTCTAGGCAATTACTGTTCTGATTTCTATCAGCATAGATTACTTATGCCTCTTCTGAAACTTCATATAAATTGAATCATACATGTTTTCTCTTTTTTTGGTCTGTCCTCTTTCGCTCAACATCCTGTTTGCAAACTTCACTCATGGTGCCTGTGTTAGCAGCTCATCCTCTTCTCCTGGGTAGTATTTCCCTGTGGTCAACTGAATACTGGCCTCAAAGATATCCAGGTTCTAATTCCTGGAGCCTATGGATCTTATTTTGTGTTGCAAAAAGGACTTTTGCAGGTGTGATTAAGCAAAAAACTTGAAATGGAAAGACTAGCTTGGATTTTCCAAGTAGTCCTAAGTGTAGTCACAAATACATGGGAGGAAGAGGGAGGTTTGACCTCAGAGGATGAGAAGGAAATGTGACCAGAGCCACAGATCGAAGTGATACACTGTGAAAAGACCATCAGCCAAGGAATACAGGAGGGGTCACTGGACGCTGGAAAAGGCAAGGAAACATTCTCTCCTGGAGCCTCCAGAAGGAACCAGCTGTGCCAACATTTTGGTATTTAACCCTGTGAAAGTGATTTCAGACTTCTGACCTCCAGAACTATCGGAGAATAAGTCTGTGTTCAGTCACCCAGTTTGTGTGAATTTGTTATACCAGCAACAGGAAATTATTATTATTCCATTGTATGGTTATACCTGTCTTCCCTGGTGGCTCAAATGGTAAAGAATCTGCCTGCAACGAAGGAGACCCAGGTTCAATCCCTGGGTTGGGAAGACCCCTTGGCGAAGGGCTCAGTATTCTTGCCTGGTGAACTCCATGGACAGAGGCTTATCACAGTGGATTTATCGATTCACTTCTTGATACATTTTAATGTGGAGCTCTTCTGAATCAAGCTGCTAGGCGTGTTCTTACACAGGTCCTTGTGTGTCGTGTGTTTTCATTTCTCTTGGGTAAATATACCTCAGAATGGAATTGCTGTGGCATAGAGCAGGTGTGTGTTTAGCTTTATAGAAAATGTCCAGTTTTCATAGTGACTATACCATTTTATATATCCACCAACACACTTGATAGTTGATCCTCTTTTAAAAAACACACAAAAAATAATAAGGTTGAGATTGCTGAGATGGGTGGGAGTCAATTCCTGGATGCTTTCTGGATGATTCCAGGACCTGATTGTATTTCCAGAGCCCACACTGTGAGCTCTAGGACAGATTTATGCAAGGATTTTTTTTGTCTTTATTTATTTTTTTTTCTTGAAAAGGAAATAATTCACCTGCCTCCCACCCTCTTCCCTCTGTCCCTGTGTGCCCCATTAGCACGCACTGTACTCTCTCTGTGGGTGGGAGTCACAACCCCAGAGGCCTGGGTGACCCAGGGAACAGGAGCCAGCCAGTCTGGACCTCGGGGTCCTGACAGCGACCCAGAAAGCAAGAACGCAGCACGCTGAATGCCTTTCCCGTTGGGGCAGTCAACCATGTTATTCTTCAGTGAATGGAATTTTCTTGCTCCTTTAAGTAGAAAAACACCAGTAGCCCAGATGCCTCCCACAACAGTAGTTGATAAAACACTCAGAGAAAAGGCCCCAGGGAAGGGAGGGAAAATCCTGCCAGATCTGCTGGTGTTTGTTGTTGTCACTGTTATTCTCGCTTTTTTTTTTCACCTATAGAAAATTCGCCAGGACCACTTCCAACCCTGATCTCTCTAGATTCTGGTAGTTTTCTGAGGTTAAACTCAAGAACAAAGAGGCAATTGTTTTCTAGATGCAATCTTGGCGAGCCCAGTTTTGACACCTGAGAGATCTGGTGTGAATTTGGGGGTCAGCTGGTTTATCCCCCCATGATCCTCAAGCCCATTCAGATCACTGAGTTTTTTTGTTGTTGTTGTTAATGGCCTGTCAGCTTCCTGAAACACTACTCCCATCCCTTTCCATTTACAATACCCACATAGTAGTACCTGCATAGACTGTAACCTTCTAAGCCATATCTTTCCTATGAGCCCGTCTTAAATTCAGTACATCCTTTGGAGCTTCTGAGCTTACATCCGTATAAACCCTGGTATATTTCGGTGGTCTGCTGGCTGTTCCGATGACCTTTGGAACTCAAGATCCTGGCTGTCGTTTGGGACCCCTTGGAGCCAAGGGGAGTCTTGTAAAATATCAGGGGGCTGGATCCATCCTGGATCTCAGTCCTGGATGGTCCCTCAGCAGTGACTGAATGGGGATCCCATGCCAAGCCTGGCCGGATGTTGGCCTGGGCACCCTCTTTGCACACGGCAGGACAAGTCCTCTCCCTGCTGCGCAGTCATAAAGCTCTGGAATGTGAGCACGGCATGTGGTATGAGCATGAGCTTGCACAAAAGTGGAAGCCTCCTGGGAGGTGTGGTGCATGGCCTTGCAAAGGAAGTTATTTGGACAGGGCCCCAGGCTTGACACTGCCAAGGGAGAGGTGGAACTGCTTGGGTAACTGTCCTTGGCGGGAAAAGGGCTGCGCAGGGTTTACAAGGAGATTTTCCTCCTGAGCCTTGTCTCTACCAAACTCGCAACAACGCCGGCCTCTTGTTGGACCAGTCTTGACAATACACGCTTGACCTGCATCATCTCTTGATCTTCTCAGCTTCTTTGGAAGCGAGGCCGGGAAACAGTAGGGCAACTTCTTTCAGGCGCTCACACCTCCCCATCGTTTCCCAAACTAGACACCCTGAGAGCCTGACCCTGTGGTTCTGGAATGTGCCAGCCTCATGGGGGTACGGGCACTCACGTGTCCTCTTCAGGTGGAACAAAGTCTACACCCCGGCGGGCGCCGTGATGCCTCAGAGCACCATGGAAAGACCAGGGCACCAGGGTCTGAAGATGGGGAAGAGGGCGGAGTTGTTTACTCTCGCTATGTCCTCACTTCCTCATCTGTCAAACGGAAGGTTCTACCACCCTGACTTCCTCCCAGGGTGATGAAGAGGGTCCAAGAGACTTTGTGAATGAATGTGCTTGGTCCACTGCCAGGGCCACACGGAAGCAGGTGATAATTATTCTTGGTTGGGAGGCAATACACATTCAGGCAGAATGAGAGAGCATTTGTCCTTGGTGGGAAATGGCACCAGTGAGGAGATGAGCACCCAGAGATTGAGTTGGAGCCTGGGAGGAGGTTGGGACTCAGGGAGGGGGGTGTACTTCTCGGGAGGATGGTATGCAAGGAGAAGGTTGTAACTCAGAGAGAAGAAGGATACCCAGGGAGGCAATTTGGGCTGAGTAGGGAGATGAGACTTTGGAGAGGCTCATCACCTGATTTGACCCATACAGGGGTCAAAGGACCAAGTTCAGAGGCGATGGAAAGAGACAGCTTGTGCAGTTCTTCAATTTAGTAAAAAGCAACAGCACGTCCTAAACCCTCAGTGCTCTGCCCACGGTGAGGTGTTTTAGAACAACCATTTGTCCACAATGGTTTTAGATTTCTGCCCAAGGAACACTACTTAAAATTAAAGTCAACATTAGTTCGATGGAGCTGATCTCATATTTCTCCTGCCTGGAAATACCTACAATTCCTTAAAACAATGTTTCAATTTACCCCAGGTCCGGAGGAATTTTACAGTGTAATAGCTGCCCTCCCCTTTCCTTTTCCTGCCTCCCAATCCTGGTTTGTTGGAGCCGGTAGCGCACACATGGACTTTCTATCGAATGAAGACTGCTGCTGCTGCTGCTAAGTCGCCTCAGTCTTGTCTGACTCTGTGCGACCCCATAGACGGCAGCCCACCAGGTTCCCCCGTCCCTGGGATTCTCCAGGCAAGAACACTGGAGTGGGGTGCCGTTGCCTTCTCCATGAATGAAGACTATTCGCCCTGTATTTGGGCTCCTCCATCTTTACTGAACTGAAGTGCACAACAGACCTGCAGATGCTGGTGACTCATGTTAAATCATGGGGAACCAGGTGGGCGAGCCATAAGTGAATGACGTGCGTGTGCTTTCCTGTCCATCTGACATGTTCCTGGACTTAATTAGAAGGATCATGAGGCCACTGTGGATTTGAGACCATTCGTTCACCCAGTAAGCTTAACTGACCTCCACTCCTGGTCATGTGTCTGCATTTGCACCCGTGGTCAGGACTGATATTTGGCATGTTCAGCTCAGTCTATTAAAATATTGAACTACTTTCATGTTGGTTGCCAAATAACCATTGACTGGACACTTTCCAATGTCCGCAAGGGTCTGTGTTCATTCTAATTGGTCAATGCTTTTTATTACACTGATCATTAAATTGCTGTTGTTTGGGGCAAGTAGTCATTAAATAGTTGTCATTCGGTGTGGCATCAGGTGCCATGCATTCCTTTGCTTGGAAAAGCCTCCATGGTTCTTTCAGGATGAAAGGACTCCCTAAGTGTTGTCTTTGTTTAGATGATTGAGAAAATCAAGTTGAGAAAAGACCCTGACAAGGTCCAGAAGGGATGTTAGCCTTTTTTTTTTTTGCAGGGGTCAGTAAGAAAGTCACTGAAATAATAAAATAAGCAGACATATGGCCTAAAAAAGATGAGTTTTGTACAATGAGGCAGCTGTCCTCTGGCCCAGAAGGGCCAGTAAAGATGGGATCATTCTATTTAATGTCAGAACCCCCTGGGCTGTTGTCTATTTTTTGAGTCTTGGGACACGTTGGAGACAAAATTCAGAAGGCAATTCTAATTGGAAGCTTTGTAATCCTGACCCACAGTTGGTCACCACAGGGGATACCTGTACTGGAAACCTGTTTATTTCCATCTGTTCACTGTCCACCATTGGCTTCCCAGGTGGCACTAGTGGTCTAGAACCCACCTGCCAGTGCTGAAGATGTAAGAGGTGTGGCTTCCATCTCTGGATCGGGAAGATTCCCTTGGAAGAGGGCCCACAACCCATTTCAGTATTCTTGCCTGGAGAATCCCTATGGACAGAGGAGCCTGATGGGCTATAGTCCGTAGAGTTGCAAACAGTCAGACATGACTGAAGCAACTTAGTGCACATGCATGCATCCCCATAATTTATGAAGATTGTAAAAAACTAGAATAGCTGAAAGTATGAATTTTTTCCCCATCATAGCCCCTGCCAACCCTTCCTTTGTTGTTGTTCAGTCACTAAGTCATGTCTGACTCTTTGTGACCCCATGGACTACAGCATGCCAGGCTTCCCTGTCCTTCATCATCTCCCAGAGTTTGCTCAAACCCTTGTCCATCGAGTTGGTGATGCCATCCAGCCATCTCATTCTCTGTTTCCCCCTTTTCCTTCTGCCCTCAACCTTTCTCAGCATCAGGGGCTTTCCCAATGAGCCTTCACATCAGGTGGCCAAAGTATGGAGCATCAGTCCTTACAGTGAATATTTGGGTTTGATTTTCTTTAGGATTGACTGGTTTTATCTCTTTGCAGTCCAAGGGACTCTCAAGAGTCTTCTCTAACACTGCAATTCAAAAGGAGCAATTCTTCTGCCCTCAGCCTTCTTTACGGTCCAACTCTCACATCCATACTTGACTCCTGGAAAAACCATAGCTTTGACTCTATGGACCTTTGTCAGCAAAGTAATGTCTCTGCTTTTTAATATGCTGTCTAGGTTTGTCATAGCTTTCCTTCCAAGGAGCAAGCGTCTTTTAATTTTATGACTGCTGCCATTGTCTGCAGTGATTTTGGAGCCCAAGAAAATAAAATCTGCCACGGTTTCCACTTTTCCCCCATCTGTTTGCCATGAAGTGATGGGATTGGATGCCACCAACTTCGTTTTTTGAATGTTGAGTTTTAAGCCAGCTTTTTCACGCTCCTCTTTCACCCACATCAAGAAGCTCTTCCTTTAGCTCTCCCAAAACAGTCTCTGCTAGTGATTTGCCTGCATATAAACATACTTTTTAATACTTAACATATGAACCGGTATGTAAAATCTGCTTATTTTCACTTAATGTACGACACTACAGTGGATGGTGTGGTGTGCTCCCCAGGTCCTGTTTCAAAAGTGAGACACTCATTGCCTCAGCTGTCTGGAAGCTCACTGGTGACAGATCACAGCTAAGTCCTCGCCCTGGAATTGCTCTTGTTCAAAGTGACCCGTTCTCCCAGGGGACAGATCACATCCAGGGGCTGGTCAATGCAGGGTTCTAAAGGCTCAGCCTTCACTCTGAAAGGCCTTCCCAGCGTCAGAGTCTCCAGTGGGTACAGCTGAGACTCCTGGTCCACCTGTATTTCAGTTGAATTTCTCCTTTTATGTCCTCCTGCTCCTTTCACTCCTGTACAGGTGTTGTCTCTGAGGGCATTTCCCAGCAAAGCTCCAGCCTCCAAACCTCCATCTCAGAGTCCATGTCCCACGAACCAGTCAAGACAATGCCTATCACCTCAATGTCCGCGGAGTATTCCATCATACTAGGAATTCCCTAGTACCTCAGTTGGTAAAGAATCTGCCTACAATGCAGGAAACCTGGGTTCAATTCCTGGGTCAGGAAGATCCCCTGGAGAAGGAAATGTGAACCCACTCCAGTACTCTTGCCTGGAGAATTCCATGGACAGAGGACCTGGCAGGCTATAGTCCGTGGGATAGCAGAGTCAGACTCAACTGTGAGACTAACTTTCACTTTTCCTTGCATCATACAGAATCTAACAAATATGTTTAGTCTCATTCCTGTAGCCATGTTTCATGTTTTCTGTTTAGTATTCTTTCTTGCTATTTCCTTCTAATTTTTAATAGATTTTTTGTTTCATTTTACCAGATTAGTAGTTTCCTTTGTGCTTTTTTCATTCCAGACAACACTCTCCAATAGAAAGCTAATGAGAGCCACATATGTAATGTAAAATTTTCTAGCAGCCATGAAGACATGACTCATTGGGGATCATCTGAGAATTCTGACTCCCACACACATTAAAAATGGTTTATTAAAATATGAAATTAATTTTAATAACATATGTTACTTAATCCAAGATAATGAATATATTATTTCAACATATATTTAACATAAATCACAGCAAAAGCCTCTTTGACCCACCTTCTAGAGTAATGGAAATAAAAACAAAAGTAAACAAATGGGACCTAATGAAACTTAAAAGCTTTTGCACAGCAAAGGACACTATAAACAAGATGAAAAGAAAACTCTCAGAATGAGAAAAAATAATCACAAATAAGCAACTGACAAAGGATTCATCTCCAAAATACACAAGCAGTTCATGCAGCTCAATATCAGAAAAACAAACAACCTGATCAATAAGTGGGCAAAAGACCTAAATGGACGTTTCTCCAAAGAAGACATACAGATGGCTGACAAACACATGAAAAGATACTCAACATTTCTCATTATTAGAGAAATGCAAATCAAACTAAAATGAGGTGTCATCTCACACTGGTCACAATGGCCATCATAGAAAAATCTACAAACAATAAATGCTGGAGAGGATGTGGAGAAAAGGGAATCCTCTTGCACTGTTGATGGGAATGTAAATTGATGTAGCCACTGTAGAGAATGGTATCGAGATTCCTTAAGAAACCAGGAATAAAACTCCCATGACCCAGCAATCCCACTACTGGGCATGTACCCTGTGGAAACCATAATTCAAAAAGACACAGGTACCCCAGTGCAGTTCATTGCAGCACTGTTTACAACAGCCAGGACATGGAAACAACCTAAATGTCCATTGACAGATGAATGGATAAAGAAGTTGTGGTATGCGCCTTGTCTTGAGTCTTCGTGGATGTATGCAAAGAGATGCAGCAATGCTATGAATACGAGGGTAGCAGGTGCTGAATTCCAAACATACAGGTGAATCACAGAGGGGCATGGGAGTTATTGCTCATTTTATTTGATTCTTTGTGATTTTTTGTTTGATCAGGACACCTGTAAGTCTCTTTGGGCTTGACAATTATGCAAGCTAAATGGAATCATTACTTAAAAAAAAAAAAAAAGGAAGTTGCGGTACATATATATAATGGAATATTACTCAGCCATAAAAATGGAATAGAATTAGGTCATTTGCAGTGATGTAGACAAAACTAAAGTTTGTTATACAGAGTGAAGTAAGTCAGAAAGAGAAAAACAAGTATCACATGTTAATGTATACATATGGAATCCAGAAAAATGGTACTGATGAACCTATTTGTAGGGCAGGAATAGAGATGCAGATGTAGAGAATGGATTTGTGGACGCAGCACAGGGAGGAGAGGGTGGGATGAATTGAAAGAGTAGCATCGACATATACACTGCTGCTGCTGCTGCTAAGTCGCTTCAGTCATGTCCGACTCTGTGGGACCCCATAGACGGCAGCCCACCAGGCTCCCCTGTCCCTGGGATTCTCCAGGCAAGAACAATGGAGTGGGTTGCCATTTCCTTCTCCAATACAGGAAAGTGAAAAGTGAAAGTGAAGTCGCTCAGTCGTGTCCGACTCTTAGCGACCTCATGGACTGCAGCCTACCAGGCTTCTCCATCCATGGGATTTTCCAGGCAAGAGTACTGGAGTGAGGTGCCATTGCCTTCTCCACTACTATGTGCAAAATAGGTAGCTAGTGGGAAGCTGCTGTATAAAACAGGGAGCTCGGCTCAGTGCTCTGTGATGACATAGACGGGTGGGGTGGGGGTGGGGTGGAAGGGAGGTCCAAGAGGAAGGGGATATGTGCATACTTATAGCTGATTCACACTGTTGTACAGCAGAAAGTAATGCAACATTGTCAAGCAGATATTCTCCAATTTAAAAAATATATTCAAAGTAACAAGTCATTAAGAAGATACTTAAAATTCTTTTTTATTGTATTGCCTTTTACTGTATTGAAATTCAGTATGTATTTTATATTTACAGCACATCTCAATTTGCACTAGCCATGTTTTAAGGGTTCAATCGCCCCATGTGGCTAATGGCTACAGTACTAGACAGCATACTTTTAGAGGTTTGAAGGTCTCCATCAAAATTGCATTTTAAGATGCCAGCAAAAAATGATGAAATAAGGACCTCCAAAAATTCTCTCCTCCATAAAAGCAACAAAAATGCTGGCAAAAAAGTTAGAATCAACATTTTCAGAACTCTGGAAATTAACCAGAAGCTTGCAGCAATCTGGGAGCATTTGTTCAAGAAAAATAGCTGAATCCTGGCGGGAACAATGAGCTTTGTGTAATTTTCTCCTGTCATATTCCATTAGAGCACCCCCCCCCACCACCACCCGCAGCACCACAGCAGCTTCAAAATCCAACAGCCTGAAATCACAGTGAAAACCAGCAACCCAACAGCTACTGGAGGGAGCAGAATGGGGTTGAAGCTCCTTCGAAGCCCCATCCTTTGAGTAATGTCATAATTGACCTGTCTGATAATTCTTTGGGAGACCCCCCCACCTAGTGAGACTGTCTGTATTTTCTCTCATTCAGAGTTCGTCTAGTGCCAACAGTCTTTTCCACAGAGGTGTGTGTTGAAAACAATCAGAGGCAATTATTGAACAGCATGATCACCTGAGATGGTAGAATAAGAGTTGGGACAAGCAAGAGGCTAACCAAAAAGCTTAAAAGGAAAATCTGGGCAATGGATACCCATAGGGGATTCTGTGCGACCCCATTGACTGCAGCACCCCAGGCCTCCCTGTCCATCACCAACTCCCAGAACTTACTCAAACTCATGTCCATTGAATAGGTGATGCCATCCAACCGTCTCATCCTCTGTCATCCCCTTGCCCTCCCGTCTTCAATCTTTCCCAGCATCAGGGTCTTTTCCAATTCTTTGTATCAGGTGGCCAAATTATTGGAGTTTCAGCTTCAGCATCAGTCCTTTCAATGAATATTCAGGACTGATTTCCTTTAGGATGGACTGGTTGGATCTCCTTGTAGTCCAAGGGACTCTCAAGAGTCTTCTCCAACACCACAGTTCAAGAGCATCAAGTCTTCAGTGCTCAGCTTTCCTTATGGTCCAACTCTCACATCCATACATGACTACTGGAAAAACCATAGCTTTGACTAGATGGACCTTTGTGGGCAAAGTAATGTCTCTGCTTTTTAATACACTGTCTAGGTTGGTCATAGCTTTTCTTCCATGAAGCAAGCATCTTTTAATTTCGTGGCTGCAATCACCATCTGCAGTGATTTTGGAACCCCCCCCCCCCAAAATAAAGTCTCTCACTGTTTCCACTGTTTACCTATCTGTTTGCCATGAAGTGATGGGACTGGGTGCCATGATCTTTGTTTTCTGAATGTTGAGTTTTAAGCCAACTTTTTAACTCTCCTCTTTCACTTTCATCAAGAGGCTTTTTAGTTCTTCTTTGTTTTCAGCCATAAGGGTGATGTCATTTGCATATCTGAAGTTATTGATATTTCTCCCAGCAATCTTGATTCTAGCTTGTGTTTCATCCAGCCCAGCATTTCACATGATAAACTCTGCATATAAATTAAATAAGCAGGGTGACAATATACAGCCTTGACATACTCCTTTCCTGAATCATTAACTGACCACTAATCAAAGACTTCAGTGTTCTCATACAACAAGGAATATACACTTCACAGAATTAGTTCAGAAAATTCAACAAACATACAACAAACAACAACAACAACAAAACCTGGGATGGAATCTGAAAATCAGATTTGTTCAATTTTATTAACAATTGATTTGTTCAATTTGTTTAACAATTTGTTCAGTTTTATTAGCAATCAATTTGCTATTTTATTTGTTTAATCTTCAACAAAAAATTATGAGACATGCAAAGAAGCAAGGAAATATCTCACATAGGCAGAAAAGCAGTTGATAGAAGCAGTCTCTCAGGCAGCACAGATATTGGATTTACTATGCAAAGTAAGTCAGTCTTGTTAAATATGTTCTAAAAAGCTGAAGGAAACTATGGCTAACAAACTAAAAGGAAAAAGTTTCTATATATAGAAAACCCTAAGGAATCTACAAAAAAGAAAACCAAAATCAGTATACAAAAACCAATTGTATTTCTATACACTAGCAATGGACATTCCAAAAATGAAATTAAGAAAGCAATTTCACATACAATAGCATCCACAAGATACATTTAAAAAAAGAAGTACAAGTTTTGTACACTAGAAACTACAGAATGTTAGGTGAAAAAAACTGGAGACCTATATAAATAGACACCCTATGTTCACAGATAGGAAGATGGCAATACGTCCCAAAGAGATTTTCAGGTTCAACACAGTTCTATCACAGTTCAAGTTTTTGCTTTTTGAAAAAATTGTCAAGGTTGTCCTAAAATTCATATGAAAATACAAGGGATCCATAATAGCCAAAACAATCTTGAGAAAGAAGAAATCTGGAGAACTTACATTTTCCAACTTTGAAACTTAAGCTGCAATAGTCAGGATTGTGTGGTACTGGCATGTAGACAATGGACTAGAACTGAGAGTCCAGAAATAAACCCACACATTTGCGGTTGATTAATTTTCAACAGCACGGCAAGACAATTCAATGAGGGAAAAATAATCTTTTCAACAAAATGATGCCGGGACAACTGGGTATCCACAGTGCAAAAGAATGAAATTGTACCTCTTACCTCATACCATCTTCAAAATTTAACTCAAAATGAATCAAAGACTTACGTATAAGAGCTAAAACTGTGGCGGATTCATTTTGATATTTGGCAAAACTAATACAATTATGTAAAGTTTAAAAATAAAATAAAATTAGAAAAAAAAATAATAAAAAATAAAAATTAAAAAAAAAAAAAAGAGCTAAAACTGAAGAACTTTTAGAACCATCGGGGCCACCAGGAAAGACCCTTAGAAAAAAATATAGGTGTAAATCTTCATGACCTTGGAATAGGCAACTTTTTCTTAGATATGACACCAAACCACAAGCAATTAAAGGAAAAATAGATAAATTGGATTTTATAAAAAATTTAAAAATGTGTGCTTTGAAGTACACTATCAAGAAAGTGAAAAGACAAGCCACAGTACGGGAGAAAATACTTGTAAATCATAAACTTAATAAAGGTCTAGTATTCAGAATGTGAAAAAACTTAAAATTCAACAATAAAAAGGCAAATAATCCAACTTAAAAGTGGGAATAGAATTGAATAGATATTTCTCCAATGAAGATTACAAATGGCTATTAAGCTCATGAAAATATGATCAATATCATTAATCACTAGGGAAATGCAAATAAAAACCACAATAAGATACTGTTTCACACTCATTAGGTTTGTTATAATCAAAGACAGGCAATAATGAGTGTTGACAGTGATGTGGAGAAACTAAACTCCTCCTACATTACTGACAAGAATACAAAATTGTGCAATTGCTCTGGAAAAGAGTTTAACATTTCACCAAAGAGTTAAATATAGTTTCCATATGACCCAGAAATTCTTCTCATGGATACATACTCAAGAGAAATGACCTCATATGTTCACACAAATCCTCCTACATGAATGTTCATTCATGTTCATACGTTGTTCAGAGTATCACACACAAAGTGAAAACAACCTAAAATCCCATCAACTGATGAACAGATAAACAAAATGTGTTATATCCATATAATGGAATATTATTTTGCTAATAAAAGGAATGAAGTAATGATTCATAATACCACATGATGAATCTTAAAAGCATCATGCTAAATGAAAGAAATCAAATATCAAAGACCACAAGTTGTATGAATCCATTAATATAAAATATCCAGAATAAGAAAATCCAGAGATAAATAGAAGATTTGTGATTGTCAGGGATAGGTCGCTGTGGGGAAGGGAAAATGGGACTGGACTGCTAAGGGGTATGGAGGTTCCTTTTTGTGGTGATTATAGTAAAATAATGGTAACAGTTGTACAACTTTGTGACTATTACTAAAATATACTGAATTGTAAACTTTAGAAAGGAGATTTTTATAGTATGTAAATAAATATGACAGAAAACCACAATCACAGAAAACTAACCAAACTGATCACATGGACCACAGCCTTGTCTAACTCGATGAAACTATGAGCCATGCTGTGTAGGACCACCCAAGACAGATGTGTCATGGTAGAGAGTTCTGACAAAACGTGATCCACTGGACAAGGGAATGGCAAACCACTTCAGCATTCTTGCCTTGAGAACCCCATGAACAGTATGAAAAGGCAAAAAGATAGGACACTGAAAGATGAACTCCCCAGGTTGGTAGGTGCCTAGATGCCCAGTCTACTACTAGAGAAGAGCAGAGGAATAACTCCAGAAAGAATGAAGAGATGGAACCAAAGTGAAAACAATGCCCAGTTGTGGATGTGACTGGTGATGGAAGTAAAGTCTGATGCTGTAAAGAAAAATACTCCATAGGAACCTGGGATATTAGGGCCATGAATCAAGGTAAATTGGAAGTGGTCAAACAGGAGGTGGCAAGAGTAAACATCAACATTTTAGAAATCAACGAACTAAAATGGACCAGAATGGGTGAATTTAACTCAGATGACCATTATATCTACTACTTTGAGCAAGAATCCCTTAGAAGAAATGAAGTAGCCCTCATCATCAAGCAAAGAGTCTGAAATGCAGTACTTGGGTACATTCTCAGAAATGACAGAGTGATCTTGGCTCATTTCCAAAGCAAACCATTCATTATCACAGTAATCCAAGTCTATGCCCCAATCACTAATACCAGAGAAGCTGAAGTTGAACGGTTCTATGATGACCTACAAGACCTTCTAGAATTAACACCAAAAAAAGATGTCCTTTTCATCACAGGGGACTGAAATGCAAAAGTAGGAAGTTAAGAGATACCTGGAGTAACAGGCAAGTGTGGCCTTGGAGTACAAAATGAAGCAAGGCAAAGACTAACAGAGTTTTGCCAAGAGAATGCACTGGTCATAGGAAACACTCTCTTCCAACAACACAAGGAACAACTCTACACATGGACATCATCAGATATTCAATATTGAAATCAGATTGATTATATTCTTTGCAGCCAAAGATGGAGAAGCTCTATACACTCAGCAAAAACAAGACCGGGATATTGAAATCAGATTGATTATATTCTTTGCAGCCAAAGATGGAGAAGCTCTATACACTCAGCAAAAACAAGACCGGGAGCTGACTGTGGCTCACATCATGAATTTCTCATTGCAAAATTCAGACTTAAACTGAAGAAAGTAGGGAAAGACCATTCAGGTATGACCTAAATCAAATCCCTTGATTATACAGTGGAAGTGACAAATATATTCAAGGGATTAGATCTGATAGACAGAGTGCCTAAAGAACTATGGATGGAGGTTTGTAATATTGTACAGGAGGTGGTGATCAAAACCATTCCCAAGAAAAAGAAATGCAAAAAGGCAAAATGGTTAACTGAGGAGGCCTTGCAAGCAGCTGAGAAAAGAAGAGAAGCAAAAGGGAAGTAAGAAAGGGAAGCTATACCCATCTGAATGCAGAGTTCCGAAGAATAGCAAGGAGAGATGAGAAAGCCTTCCTCAGTGATCAATGCAAAGAAATAGAGGAAAACAATAGAATGGGAAAGACTAGAGATCTCTTCAAGAAAATTAGAGATACCAAGGGAACATTTCATGCAAAGACAGGCACAATAAAGGACAGAAACGTTGTGGACCTAACAGAAGCAGAAGATATAAAGAAGAGGTGGCAAGAATACACAGAAGAACTGTACAAAAAAGATCTTCATGACCCAGATAATCATGATGGTGTGATCACTCACCTAGAGCCAGACATCCTGGAATGTGAAGTTAAGTGGTCCTTAGGAAGTATCACTATGAACAAAGCTAGTGGAGGTGATGGAATTTCCAGTTGGGTTATTTCAAATCCTAAAAGCTGATGCTGTGAAAGTGTTGCACTCAATACGCCAACAAATTTGGAAAACTCAGCAGTGGCCACAGGACTGGAAAAGATCAGTTTTCATTCCAATCTCAAAGAAAGGCAATGCCAAAGAATGTTCAAACTACTTCACAATTGCACTCATCTTATATGATAACAAACTAATGCTCAAAATTCTCCAAGCTAGGCTTCGATAGTATGTGAACCAAGAACTTCCAGATGTTCAAGCTGGGTTTAGAAAAGGCAGAGAAACCAGAGATCAAATATCCAACAAATGCTGGATCATAGAAAAAGCAACAGAATTCCAGAAAAACATCTACTTCTGCTTCATTGACTACTCTAAAGCTTTCGACTGTGTGGATCACAACAAACTGTGGGAAATTCTTAAAGAGATGGAATACCAGACCACCTGACCTGCCTCCTGAGAAATCTGTATGTACGTCAAAAGCAGCAGTTATAACTGGACATGGAACAATGGACTGATTCCAAATTGAGAAAGGCTGTATATGGTCACCCTGCTTATTTAACTTATATGCAGAGTACATCACGTGAAATGCCAGACTGGATGAAGCACAAGCTGGAATCAAGATTGTCGGATGAAATATCAATAAACTCAAATATATAGATGATACTACTCTAATAGCAGAAAGTGAAGAGGAACTAAGGAGCCTCTTGATGAAAGTGAAAACGGAGAGTGAAAAAGCTGGCTTGAAACTCAACATTAAAAAAACCTAAAATCATGGCATCCAGTTCCATTACTTCATGCCAAATAAATGGTGAACCAATGGAAAATATTGACAGAGTTTATTTTCCTGGGCTCCAAAATCACTTTGGATGTTGACTGCAGCTATGAAATGGAAAGATGCTTGCTCCTTGAAAGAAAAGCTATGACAACCTAGATGGTATTAAAAAGCAGAGAGATCACTTTGCTGACAAAGCTCTGTATAGTCAAAGTTATGGTTTTTCTACTAGTCATGTATAAACGTGAGAGTTGGACCATGAGGAAGGTTGAGCACCGAAGACTTGATGCTTTTGAACTGTGGTGTTGGAGAAGACTCTTGAGAGTCCCTTGGACTGCAAGGAGATCCAACCAGCCAATCCTAAAGGGAATCAACACTGACTATTCATTGGAAGGACTAATGCTGAAACTGAAACGCCAATACTTTGCCCCTAATGCAAAAATACTAATTGGAAAAGACCCTGATGCTGGGAAAGATTGAGGGCAGGAAGAGAATGGGGCAGCAGAGGATGAGATGGTTGGATAGCATTACTGACTCAATGGACATGAGTTTGAGCAAACTCCAAAGATAGTGGAGGACAGAGGAGCCCGGCATGCTGCAGTCCATGGGGTTGCAAAGTGTTGGACATGACTTAGGGACTGAACAACCACAATAAAACTTAAATAAAAATAAGAAAAGAAAATGTTAAAAAGGTGGGGGAAAAATTTATTCTTCGGTATTTTAAATTTTAATTAAATAATTAAATGTTGGCCCCTCTTGGTCTTTGTTGCGGCATGTGTGCTTTCTCCAGCTGCAGCAAGCAAGGGCTCCCTTCCAGTTGCGGTGCTCAGGCTTCTCACAATGGTAGCCTATCTGGTTGGCGAGCACAGGCTCCAGGATACATGGGTCAATAGTTGTGTGGAACTGGCTTAGCTGTCCCATGGCATGTGGATCTTCTTGGACCAGGGATTGAACCCCTCTCCCCTGCATTGGCAGCTGGATTCTTAACTGCTGGACCATGAGAGAAGTCCCTAGATATTCTAAGTTTTTAACAAACCTATTTTAAGCCACATTTCATTTATCCATCAACATCAAGAATTAAATAGCATTTATAAATCACCTTCCTTTCTTTATTTCCACAGTCTGAGAATTTAATGTTCTTATTCTCCCTACTCACCTCTCTACAACCTAGATTTTGTAGCTGATAATGATAGTGGAAATATAAGTATTACTTATTGAGTGTCACGTGCCAGGTACCTTGTTTGTTTTAAACACCTTGTCTCATTTTCCCCAAGCTCTTAACTACCACCTCAAACTACTCCTCCAGAGAAGGCAATGGCAACCCACTCCAGTACTCTTGCCTGGAGAATTGCAGGGATGGAGGAGTCTGGTCGGTTGCTGTCTATGGGGTCGCACAGAGTCGGATACGACTAAAGCGACTTAGCAGCAGCAGCAGCAGCAAACTACTCCTCAGACTGTTCAGAAAATTTTTTGAGAAAACACTGTCTTCTATTTCAAGCCTCCTTCAAACAATATTAAATTAAGTCGTGTAACTACACTGTCAATGATTTTTTGTACGGATTTCTTTTTTTTCCAACATTCATTTATTTATTTGGCTATGTTGGGTCTTAGTTGTGGTGTGCCAGGTCTTTGTTGCAGTGTGAAGACTTCTCTAGTTGTGGCTCATAGGGACTGAGTTGTTCTGCAGCAGGTGGGATCTTAGTTCCCCAACCAGGGATCGAACCCTTGTCCCTGCATTGCAAGGCAGTTTCTCAACCACGGATCACCAAGGAAGTCCCCGAATTGATTTCTTAAAGTCATTTTCCTCCTGTGGCTTCTATGACAACATAGAATCCCACTGTTCTCTTACTTCTAGCATATTTCCTCTCATTCTCTTTTGCTTGATTCTCTCTTCTGAACTCCTTAATACTGGAATACCACAAGAGTGAGCCTTCAGACCTCTGGTCTTCATGTACCTCACACTTTAAGTGATCTCACCCGGTCCCATGGCTTTAAACAACATCTTTCGCAGATTTTGAAGTTTGTATCCTCAGTCCTGACCTTTTTCCTAAATTCCACCTGCCAGTTTGACGTCTCCACTTGGATGTTCAGTAAGCATCTCAAACTTAACATGTCCAAAACCAAATCCAGACTCGGTCTTCCTCTCTTCTTCACCATCTCAGAAAATGACACCTTATTAATCCAGTTTTTATGTTAATTAAATGATTAATCCAGTTACTCAGGTCAACAACTTGAGAATCAAATTTGTATTGTCTCTTATACCCTGCACATTCAATACACCAGCAAATTCTGTTGTTTGTGTCTTCAGTGTAAATCTCCACTTCTTCTGCTAACACCATCCTTGTCCAAAACACATATCTCTTGGATCATTGCAGTAGACTCTATCTTGGTTCGTTCTCTCTTGCCTCCTTACGATCTTGTCTCCAAACCCAAGACAGAGCAATAATTATTTCACAGTGTACACATCTATCAACTCATTATATTATATACTTTACATATGTATAATTTTATTTGTTAATTATCCCTCAAAGAAACTGGGGGAAATGAAAGACATTTCACCATGGCAGTTTCGGTTGACCGTCTTCTATTTAGTATTCCTGACTTGTGTTTGTTGTGTTCCTTTGATGTGAAAATGCAAGTCTTTCTTTGGCACAGGGGAATTTTCTTTTATTACTTACTGGATTATGGCTTCTCTTCCAAGTAAATTATTGTCTATTGGAACCCATTTAAGTGTCTGACTCTCTTAGATCTTTCCTCATATTTCTTATCTTAGTCTTAAAATGTCTATTTCTTTGACTTTTGTTTTTTTGAAATTTTTTTTTTAGTTATTCATGCATTGGATTTCAGATCTGTTCTTTATACTATTCAGCATCCCCATTGAAGTTATTTTGATGTACTTAAAAAAAAAGCCTCTAAGATATCTTCTTCATTTTTATAGCAGCTTGCTTTGTGAACAAAAAATTTGCTGTAGATGGAATGGTTGTGTCCTCCCCAAGATTCATGTGTTGAAACCTAATAATCCCCAGTGCAGTATATTGGGAGGTGGGGCCCTTGGGAGACAATTAAGTCATTGTGGTGGAATCCTTGTGAATATGATTAGTGTTTTTTTGTTTGTTTGCTTTTTTTTTTTTAGTGACTTAAATGTCCTTTTCATTATAGGGGACTGTAATGCAAAAGTAGGAAGTCAAGAGATACCTGGAGTAAAAGGCAAATTTGGCCTTGGAGTACAAAATGAAGCAGAGCAAAGGGTAACAGAGTTTTGCCAAGAGAACGCACTGGTCATAGAAAACACCCTCTTCCAACAACACAAGAGAAAACTCTACACATGGACGTCACCAGATGGTCAATATCAAAATCAGATATTCTTTGCAGCCAAAGATGGAAAAGCTCTATATAATCAGCAAAAACAAGACCAGGAGCTGACTATGGCTCAGATCATGAACTCCTTATTGCAAAATTCAGACTTAAATTGAAGAAAGTAGGGAAACCCACTAGACCATCCAGGTATGACCTAAATCAAATCCCTTATGATTATACAGTGGAAGTGACAAACAGATTCAAGGGTATAGATCTGATAGACAGAGTGCCTGAAGAACTAAGGATGGAGGGTTTTAACATTGTACAGGAGATGGTGATCAAGACCATCCCTAAGAAAAACAAATGCAAAAAGGCAAAATGGTTGTCTGAGGAGGCCTTCGAAATAGCTGAGAAAAGAAGAGAATCTAAAGGCAAAGGAGAAAAGGAAAGATACATCCATTTAAACACAGAGTTCCAGAGAATGGCAAGGAGAGACAAGAAAGCCTTCCTCAGTGACCAACGCAAGAAAGAGAAGAAAGCAACACAGTGGGAAGGACTAGAGACCTCTTCAAGAAAATCAGAGATACCAAGGTTACATTTCATGCAAAGATGGCACAATAAAGGACAGAAACATGCTTTATTAATATCTTTCTGCTACCTAACAGAAGCAGAAGATATTAAGAAGAGGTGGCAAGAATACAAGGAACTATACAAAAAAGATCTTCACGACCCAGATAATCACAATGGTGTGATCACTCACCTAGAGCCAGACATCCTGGAATATGAAGTCAAGTGGGCCTTAGGAAGCATCACTATGAACAAAGCTAGTGGAGGTAATGGAATTTTCAATAGATCTATTTCAAATCCTAAAAGATGATGCTATGAAAGCACTGCACTCAATATGTCAACAAATTTGGAAAACTCAGCAGTGGCCACAGGACTGGGGAACACAGGTATACCTGTGGCAGATTCATTTCGATATTTGGCAAAAAGAATACAATATTGTAAAGTTAAAAAAAAAAAAGAAAACAATGACAACAAACAGAAAAAAAAAAAAAAAAGATCAGTTTTCATTCCAATCCCAAAGAAGGGCAATGCCAAAGAATGCTCAAACTACCACACAATTGCACTCATCTCACACGCTAGCAAAGTAATGCTCAAAATTTTCCAAGCCAGGCTTCAACAGTACATGAACCAAGAACTTCCATTTTAAGTTTAAGCTGGATTTAGTTTAAACTTAAGTTTAATCCAGTTTAAGCTGGATTTAGAAAAGGCAGAGCAACCAGAGATTAAATTGCCAACATCTGTTGGATCATTGAAAGAGCAAGAGAGTTCCAGAAAAATATCTATTTCTGCTTTACTGACTACACCAAAGCCTTTGACTGTGTGGATCACAACAAACTGTGCTGTGCTGTTCTAAGTCACTTCAGTTGTGCTAAGGGCTAAGTCACTTCAGGCTCACTTTTTGCGAGCCTAGGGACTGTAACCCGCCAGGCTCCTCTGTCCATAAGATTCTCCAGGCAAGAATACTGGAGTGGATTTCCATTTCCTTCTTCAGGGAATCTTCCTGACCCAGGGATCCAACCCAGATCTCCTGCATCGGCAGGCAGATGGATTCTTTACCACTAGCACCACCTGAGAAGTCCCAAACTGTGGAAAAAGCTGACAGAGATGGGAATTCCAGACCACCTTACCTGTCTCCTGGGAAATCTGTATGCAGATCAAGATGCAACAGTTAGAGCCAGACATGGAACAAGGGACTGGCTCCAAATCAGAAAAGGAGTATGTCAAGGCTGTGTATATTGTCACCCTGTTTATTTAACTTATATGCAGAGTACATCATGAGAAATGCTGAGCTGGATGAAGCACAAGGGGAAATCAAGATTGCTGGGAGAAATATCAATAACCTCAGATATGCAGATGACACCACCCTTATGGCAGAAAGTGAAGAGGAACTAAAAAGCCTCTTGATGAAAGTGAAAGAGGAGAGTGAAAAAGTTGGCTTAATACTTAACATTCAGAAAACAAAGCTCATGGCATCTGGTCCCATCATTTCATGACAAATAGATGGGGAAACAATGGAAACAGTGAGAGACTATTTCTTGGGCTCCAAAATCACTGCAGATGGTGACTGCAGCCATGAAATTAAAAGACTCTTCCTCCTTGGAAGAAAAGCTATGACCAACCTAGACAGCATATTCAAAAGCAGAGACATTGCTTTGCCAACAAAGGTCCGTCTAATCAAAGCTATAGTTTTTCCGGTAGTTATTTTTGGATGTGAGAGTTGGACCATAAAGAAGGCTGATCTCTAAAGAATTGAAGCTTTTGAACTGTGGTGTTGGAGAAGACTCTTGAGAGTCCCTTGGACTGCAAGGAGACCCAATCAGTCTATCCTAAAGAAAATCAGTCCTGAATATTCATTGGAAAGACTGATGCTGAAGCTGAAACTCCAATAATTTGGCCACCTGATGCAAAGAACTGACTCATTGGAAAAGACCCTGATACTGGGAAAGATGGAATGCAGGAGGAGAAAGGGTCAACAGAGGATGAGATGGTTGGATGGCATCACCAACTCAATGGACATGAGTTTGAACAAGCTCTGGGAGTTGATGATGGACAGGGAAGCCTGGACTACTGTAGTCCATGGGGTCGAAAAGAGTCAGACATGACTGAGGGACTGAACTGAAGTGAAAACAACAAATACTTATTATCTCACAATTTCTGTGGCCAGGAATTTAGGAACGGCTTTGCTGGGTAGTTTTGGCTCAGGATTTCAGCAGGGACTGCATTCATTTGAAGGTTTGATTAGGACTGAAGGATTGGCTTCCCGGTTTACTCCCACGGCTGGTGGCTGGAGGCTTCAGTTCTTCAACTGATGAGCCATTCCCTGCCCCCCTACCCCGGATCTATAATTTGGCTTTTTTTGTTGTTGTTAAGATTTTTTTCTTTGGAACTTTTTATTTTATATTGGGGTATAGCTGATTAGCAATGTTGTGATAATTTCAGGTGGATAGCAAGGGAACTCAGCCATATATTTACACGTATCCATTATCCCCCAAATCCCCCCCTATCCAGGCTGCCTCATAACATTGAGCAGAATTCCCTGTGCCATACAGTAGGTCCTTGTGGGTTATCCATTTAAAATATAGTAGTATGTACATGTGGAGAAGGCAATGGCAACCCACTCCAGTACTCTTGCCTGGAAACTCCCATGGACGGAGGAGCCTGGTAGGCTGCAGTCCATGGGGTTGCGAAGAGTCAGACATGACTGTGCGACTTCACTTTCCCTTTTCACTTTCATGCATTGGAGAAGGAAATGGCAACCCACTCCAGTGCTCTTGCCTGGATTCCATGGACGGAGGAGCCTGGTAGGCTGCCGTCTATGGGGTCGCATAGAGTCGGACACGACTGAAGCGACTTAGCAGCAGCAGCAGCAGCAGTATGTACATGACCATTCCAAACTCCCTAATTATCCTTCGTGAATATGATTAGTGTTCTTTTTTTTAACTGATTTTTAAACTGGAGTATAGTTGGTTTACACTGTTGTGTTCAGATCAGATCAGTCGCTCAGTCGTGTCCAACTCTTTGCGACCCCATGAATTGCAGCATGCTAGGCCTCCCCGTCCATCACCAACTCCCGGAGTTCACTCAGACTCATGTCCATCGAGTCAGTGATGCCATCCAGCCATCTCATCCTCTGTCGTCCCCTTCTCCTCCTGCCCTCAATCCCTCCCAGCATCAGAGTCTTTTCCAATGAGTCAACTCTTCGCATGAGGTGGCCAAAGTACTGGAGTTTCAGCTTTAGCATCATTCCTTCCAAAGAAATCCCAGGGCTGATGTCCTTCAGAATGGACTGGTTGGATCTCCTTGCAGTCCAAGGGACTCTCAAGAGTCTTCTCCAACACCACAGTTCAAATGCATCAATTCTTCGGCGCTCAGCCTTCTTCACAGTCCAACTCTCACATCCATACATGACAACAGGAAAAACCATAGCCTTGACTAGACGAACCTTTGTTGGCAAAGTAATGTCTCTGCTTTTGAATATACTATCTAGGTTGGTCATAACTTTCCTTCCAAGGAGTAAGTGTCTTTTAATTTCATGACTGTTGTGTTAGTTTCTGCTGTACAGCAAAGTGAATCAGCGATGTGTGCATGCTAAGTTGCTTCCGTTGAGTCTCTTTGCAATCCCATGGACTGTAGCCTGCCAGGCTCCTCTGTGCATGAGATTCTTCAGGCAAGAATACTGGAGTGGGTTGCTATGCCCTCCTCCAGGGCATCTTCCTGACCCAGGGATCGAACCTACAGCTATTACATCTCCTACAGTGGCTGGTGGGTTCTTTACCACTAGAGCCACTTGGGAAGCCCATACGTATGCATATATACATTCTCTTCTAGACTCCATTCCCATGGAGGTCACTATAGAGCACTGAATAGGGATTGAATCCACATCTCTTACGTCTCCTACATTGGGTTCTTTACCACTAGTGCTACCTGGGAAGATGAGGCTATGATGTTTTTGTTTTAGTGGCCTGAACAGACTAAGATAAGGATGAAAATAAGAATGTTTTTGAAAGTTCCTTCATGTCTTCTGTAGTGACTTTTTGTTTTTCCTTCTCCAGCAGTTTCCAAATAGGTTTGCCTGTCCCATTGCACTAGGCCTAGTTGAATCACAAAAACCCATCACCCTTTAAAAATTTTTATTTTTTTAATTGAAGGATAATTGCTTTACAGAATTGTGTTGGTTTCTGCCAAACATCATACTAGCCTCCACTGTAGTCTCTGTTGACACAAAAATTAAGGCATAAGTTTAATAAGCTTATGTAGTAAAAGGTTAACTATACAGTTTACTTTAAAAAACTGTAGAGGAAGAATTAAGCAAACAGAAGAAATTACTTTTAACTGGATGAAGAAAATTTCCCTTTTTTGTTGAATTTGCTATTTGATACTGGAATACATTTTAAAATATATGTGATTATGTTACACATCATTTTAATGTGCATTTCTAGCTTTGTTTTCGCTAATAAGTTGTTACCTGATGTTTATTTTGTATTTATTTTAGACTATAGAAATGATGTTAGAAAAAGAAAAAACAAACGAGCGATTTTATTTT
Source organism: Bos grunniens (assembly GCF_055505025.1). Lineage (NCBI taxonomy): Eukaryota > Metazoa > Chordata > Mammalia > Artiodactyla > Bovidae > Bos > Bos grunniens. Next base: position 155,954,433 of record NC_141165.1, read on the forward strand.
TTAGTTCGAAATGGGTCTTAAAGCAGCGGAGACAACTCTTAAGACCAACAATGCATTTGGCCCAGAAACTGCTAACAAATGTACAAGGCAGTGATGGTTCAAGAAGTTTTGCAAAGGAAATGAGCCTTGAAGATGAGGAGTGTAGTGGCCAGCCATCAGAAGTTGACAACGATCAACTGAGAGCCATCATCAAAGCTGATTCTCTTACAAATACACGAGATGCTCCTGAAGAGATCAGCGTTGACCATTCCATGGCCATTCAGCATTTGCGGCAAATTGGAAAAGTGAAAAACCTCAATAAGTGGGTGCCTGGTGAGCTGACTGGAAATTTAAAAAAATGTCATTTTGAAGTGTTGTCTTCTCTTATTCTGTGCAACAACGAACCATTTCTCAGATTGTGAAGGGCGACAAAAATGTGGATTTTATATGACAACTGGCAACCACCAGCTCTGTGGCTGGACTGAGAAGAAGCTCCAAAGCACTTCCCAAAGCCAAACTTGTGCCCAAAAAAGGTCATGGTCACTGTCTGGTGGTCTGCTGCCTGTCTGATCCACTACAAGTTTCTGAATCCTGGTTAAACCATTACATCTGGTAATTACACTCTGCAAATTGATGAAATGCATTGAAAATTGCAATGCCTGCAGCTGGCATTGGTCAACGAAATGGGCCCAATTCTTCTCCACAATGACACCCAACCGTAGCATGTTGCACAACCAAAGTTTCAAAAGTTGAACAAATTAGACTGTGAAGTTTTGCTTCATCTGTCATAGTCACCTGATCTCTCACCAACCAACTACCTCTTCTTCAAGCATCTCTACAACTTTTTGTAAGAAAAGTGCTTCCACAGTTAGCAGGATGCTAAAAATGCTTTTTTTACATTACAGGAATAAACAAAATTATTTCTCATTGGCAAAAATGTGTTCATTGTAATGGATCCTATTTTGACTAGTAAAGATGTGTTTGAGCCTAGTTACAATGATTTAAAATTCATAATCCAAAATTGCAATTACTCTTTCACTAACATAATATAAACTCTGAATAATATTGTCCAGATATGATGTCATGTGGATTAAATTGAGAAAACTTAAACAGTCACTACATAATTCCACAGTCCTGAAAGTCAGAATCTGTTCCCTGAAATCTTCAGTGGTGAATTCAAATGTTTGGTGAAGAAATAACACCAGTCTTATATGTATGGTCTTAGAAAATAGAAAAGGAGGAATTCTCCAAAACTTGTTATATGAGTAAAACACAACCTTGATGTCAAAACTTGACAAGGACATTATGAGAAAGGAAAATTCAAGTCAATTATACTCTAGAATCCACAAGCAAAAATCCCAAACACGACATTGTAAAAGCAGAGCTAAGTTCATAGCAATACAGGCATATCTCAAGAAATAAGAAAAAAGTCAAATAAATAACCTAACTCTACACCTAAAGCAACTAGAAAAGGAAGAAATGAAGAACTACAGGGTTAGTAGAAGGAAAGAAATCTTAAAAATTAGGGCAGAAACAAATGCAAAAGAAACAAAAGAGACCATAGCAAAAATCAACAAAGCCAAAAGCTGGTTCTTTGAGAGGATAAATAAAATTGACAAACCATTAGCCAGACTCATCAAGAAACAAAAGAAGAAAAATCAAATCAATAAAATTAGAAATGAAAATGGAGAGATCACAATAGACAACACAGAAATACAAAAGGTCATAAGAGACTGCTGCTACTGCTAAGTCACTTCAGTTGTGTCTGACTCTGTGTGACCCCATAGACGGCAGCCCACCAGGCTCCCCCGTCCCTGGGATTCTCCAGACAAGAACACTGGAGTGGGTTGCCATTTCCTTCTCCAATGCATGAAAGTGAAAAGTGAAAGTGAAGTTGCTCAGTTATGTCTGACCCTCAGTGACCCCATGGACTGTAGCCCACCAGGCTCCTCCATCCATGGGATTTTCCAGGCAAGAGTACTGGAGTGGAGTGCCATTGCCTTCTCCTCATAAGAGACTACTATCAGCAATTATATGCCACTAAAATGGACAACTTGAAAGAAATGGACAAATTTTTAGAAAAGTACAACTTTCCAAAACTGAACCAGGAAGAAATAGAAAATCTTAACAGACCTATCACAAACATAGAAATTGAAACTGTAGTCAGACATCTTCCAGCAAACAAAAGCCCAGGTCCATACAGCTTCACAGCTGAATTCTACCAAGAATTTAGAGAAGAGCTAACATGTATTCTACTCAAACTCTTCCAGAAAATTGCAGAGGAAGGTAAACTTCCAAACTCATTCTATGAGGCCACCATCACCCTAATACCAAAACCTGACAAAGATGCCACAAAAAAAGAAAACTACAGGCCAATATCACTGATGAACATAGATGCAAAAATCTTTAATAAAATTCTAGCAATCAGAATCCAACAACACATTAAAAAGATCATACACCATGACCAAGTGGGCTTTATCACAGGGTTGCAAGGATTCTTCAATATCTGCAAATCAATCAGTGTAATACACCACAGTAACAAATTGACAAATAAAAGCCATATGATTATCTCAGTAGATGCAGAGAAAGCCTCTGACAAAATTCAACACCCATTTATGATAAAAACTCTCCAGAAATCAGGAATAGAAGGAACATACCTCAACATAATAAAAGCTATATATGACAAACCCATAGCAAACATTATCCTCAATGGTGAAAAATTGAAAGCCTTTCCCCTAAAGTTAGGAACAAGACAAGGGTGCCCACTTTCACCACTACTATTCAACATAGTTTTGGAAGTTTTGGCCACAGCAGTCAGAGCAGAAAAAGAAATAAAAGGAATCCAAATTGGAAAAGAAGAAGTAAAACTCTCACTGTTTGCAGATGACATGATCCTCTACATAGAAAACCCTTAAGACTCCACCAGAAAATTACGAGAGCTAATCAATGAATATAGTAAAGATGCAGGATATAAAATCAACACAGAGAAATCCCTTGCATTCCTATACACTAATAATGAGAAAATAGAAAGAGAAATTAAGGAAACAATTCCATTCATCATTGCAACGAAAAGAATAAAATACTTAGGAATATATCAACCTAAGGAAACTAAAGACCTATATATGGGAAACTACAAAACACTGGTGAAAGAAATCAAAGAGGACACTAATAGATGGAGAAATATACCATGTTCATGGATCAGAAGAATCAATATAGTGAAAATGAGTATACTACCCAAAGCAATCTATAGATTCAATGCAATCCCTATCAAGCTACCAACGGTATTTTTCACAGAGCTAGAACAAATAATTTCACAATTTGTATGGAAATACAAACAACCTCAAATAGCCAAAGCAATCTTGAGAAAGAAGAATGGAACCAGAGGAATCAACCTGCCTGACTTCAGGCTCTACTACAGAGCCACAGTCATCAAGACAGTATGGTACTGGCACAAGGACAGAAATATAGATCAATGGAACAAAATAGAAAGCCCAGAGATAAATCCACGCACCTATGGACACCTTATCTTTGACAAAGGAGGCAAGAATATACAATGGAGAAAAGACAATCTCCTTAACAAGTGGTGCTGGGAAAACTGGTCAACTACTTGTAAAAGAATGAAACTAGAACACTTTCTAACACCATACACAAAAATAAACTCAAAATGGATTAAAGATCTAAACGTAAGACCAGACACTATAAAACTCCTAGAGGAGAACATAGGCAAAACAATCTCCGACATAAATCACAGAAAGATCCTCTATGACCCACCTCCCAGAATATTGGAAATAAAAGCAAAAATAAACAAATGGGACCTAATCAAAATTAAAAGCTTCTGCACAACAAAGGAAACTATAAGTAAGGTGAAATGACAACATTCAGAATGGGAGGAAATAATAGCAAATGAAGCAACTGACAAACAACTAATCTCAAAAATATACAAGCAACTCCTGCAGTTCAATTCCAGAAAAATAAACGACCCAATCAAAAAATGGGCCAAAGAACTAAACAGACATTTCTCCAAAGAAGACATACAGATGGCTAACAAACACATGAAAAGATGCTCAACCTCACTCATTATCAGAGAAATGCAAATCAAAACCACAATGAGGTACCATTTCACGCCAGTCAGAATGGCTGCTATCCAAAAGTCTACAAGCTATAAATGCTGGAGAGGGTGTGGAGAAAAGGGAACCCTCTTACACTATTGGTGGGAATGCAAACGAGTTCAGCCACTATGGAGAACAGTGTGGAGATTCCTTAAAAAACTGGAAACAGAACTGCCTTATGACCCAGCAATCCCACTGCTGGGCATACACACCAAGGAAACCAGAATTGAAAGAGACACGTGTACCCCAATGTTCATCGCAGCACTGTTTATGATAGTCAGGACATGGAAGCAACCTAGCCGTCCATCAGCAGATGAATGGATAAGAAAGCTGTGGTACATATACACAATGGAGTATTACTCAGCCATTAAAAAGAATACATTTGAATCAGTTCTAATGAGGTGGATGAAACTGGAGCCTATTATACAGAGTGAAGTAAGCCAGAAAGAAAAACACCAATACAGTATACTAATGCATATATATGGAATTTAGAGAGATGGTAACGATAACCCTGTATGCGAGATAGCAAAAGAGACACAGATGTATAGAAGTCTTTTGGACTCTGTGGGAAAGGGAGAGGGTGGGATGATTTGGGAGAATGGCATTGAAACATGTATAATATCATATGTGAAACGAATCGCCAGTCCAGGTTTGATGCATGATACAGGATGCTCTGGGCTGGTGCACTGGGATGACCCAGAGGGATGGTATAAGGAGGGAGGTGGGAGGGGTGTTCAGGATGGGGACCATGTGTACACCCGTGGTGGATTCATGTTGATGTATGGCAAAACCAACACAATATTGTAAAGTAATTTGCCTCCAATTAAAATAAATAAATTTATATTAAAAAATAAATAAAGTTGACAAAACTAAAAAAAAAAACACCCAAACACTGGCCAACCAAATTCCGCATTATGAAAAAATGATATCTTGACTAAATTAAACTTATTCTGTGAATAACATTAGAAAATAATCAGTGTAATTTGCTACATTAAGAGATTAAAACAATTATGACTACCTCAGGGATTTGGAAAAAAATCTTTTGATAAAATTTATCATCCATAAAATTTTGTTTTAGAAAATTGGAAATGGACGAGAACTTCCCCAAGGTGGTAAAAGTTATCTAAGGAAAAAAAACTACAGTAGCAAACATCATACTTATTGGATGAAATGTTAAAAGGTTTCCTTTTGAAGATGTTAATATGACACAAATGTCCACTCTTACTCCTATTCAGCATTATGCTGGGGCTCCTAGCCAATGTAGAGAAAACAAGATAGGGAAATGAAAGAGAGATGAATTAGAAAGGAAAATATAAAAATCTCATTATTCATAAATAATATCATACCATGTGTCAAAAAGATCTAGTGGCATTGAAATGCAGAGGACAGAGAATTGCAAAACTTTCCTAAGAAGAATAATAAGGCAGAAGGATTTGCTCTACTGGATATCAAGTTATGAAACCACATTAATTAAAATAATGTGTATTTGTGGGTGGGTAGACAGATGTTTCAATGGCACAATATAAAGAGATCTTGAAACACACTCATGCATATTTGGAGCCTGGGTATTTAACACAGCTCTCTCCAACAAATGATATAGGACAAAGAATATCTACATGGAAAGAAAAAAGTTCAACCCATATCTCACATCATACATAAAATTCAATTTCAGATGTATTCTAGATCTAAATGTGAAAGATAAAACCAAACTTTTAGTTGATAATAGAGTATACTCTTTTCCTACTTTGAGAGAGAAAAAAAACCTTCCTAAAGAGGGCACATAAAGTATTAACCATCAAAATAAAGATTAAAAAATTGTACTTTATTAAAATTAAGAATTTTTGTTCAACCAAAGATACCATTAACATAGAGAAAGGGCAAGCAACCATTCAAGATTTTTCTTAAAAGCAACTTTTATAAACCAATAAGAAAAGGCTTCCCTGGTGGCTCAGATGGTAAAGAATTTGCCTGCAATGCAAGAGATCTGGGTTCGATCCTTGCATCTGGAAGATCCCCTGGAGAAGGGAATGGTTACCCACTCCTGGAGTGGTCTCTCCTGGAGAATTCCATGGACAGAGGAGCCTGGCAGGCTACATTCCATGGGGTCACAAAGAGTTTTAGCAACTGAGCACATGTGCACATGAGAAAAAGATAACTGAGAGGCAAACAATTTGAATGGGCAAAAGACATTAATCCAAATGGCCAATGTACCTCTAAATCAAAAAGGTGCACATTAAAACCACAGTGAGAATCAACAGATTCATCAAAATGGCTACGATTAAAAAGACTGATAATACTAAGTGTTGGCGAAGTAATAAAGCAAAGGGAACTCTCATACATTGCTAATAAAAGAATAAATGCAACCACTTTGAAAAACAGGTTAGCATTACTTCTGAATTTGAAAGTACACACACATTATATTCCTACAGTTCCACCCCTATATCTATGCCCAATAGAAATACATGCACATGTGTATGCACAAGAATGTCCAGGAAAAAGTTCCCAGGAACCTCAAACTGTAAACAGTCAAAAAGTCCTATAACAGTGGGGTGCATAACTGAATGAGAACATATTCACAAAATAAAGTGAGCAATGAAAATGAATGAACTTCAGCTGTATGTAACAACACGGATTACCGTCATAAACAAAGAAACCAAATGCAAAGGAAGGCATACTACAAATTTCCATTTATATGAAATTCAAAAATCAAGTGAAACTAAACTATAATGTTTAGGGATATAAGCTTAGGAGGTTAAAAACTTTTTAAAATTCAGGAAGTGACTTCCATAAAAGCCAGGATAATGGCTACTCTTATCAAACAGGTATGATGATTGGGGTATTGAGGAGACTTCTAGGCGGCTGGTAATATTCTGTTTTGAACTAAAGAGATGTTCACTTAAACAATTAAGCCATATGTTTTTTTTTTCCTTTTCTGTACTTGGGTTCTCTCTCTCATACACACACACACAATTACAAAAAGAAAAAAGAATTATTAAATATGTTAAGATACATGTAAATTACAGTGTCTAGCGATGCTGAGCCTCAGTTTAACAAAATGAAGTAGAATTATACATACTGACATTGGAGAGCTTTTGAAGACATACTGTTACCCTTGAGAAAACTAAGCAAATTTCATAATGATGCACACAATGTGATACATTTATATCAAAACAAAACATTATTATATATTTTTGTATGTACATTCATACATGCACTTTTGTAGTACATACATACATATCCAACTACATATACTTCTATAGTACATAGAAATAATTTCAGAAGTATTTGTATAAATCTAAAAACAGTGGTGACTTCTAGGGAGAGGCCTGAGTCCTTGTTGGTGTGTGGATGCTGTATGTATCACTTGCACAACTAAAAGTAAACAAAGGTGGAAGGGAGGGAGGGAGGAAGGAAGGACCAAGCTCAGAAATTTGGACCAAGTCACACAAGATTAAAGTGGAGATAGTTTAGAGCAGCTTCACTAGTTGCTTCTTTCTTCAGTTCAGTTCAGTTCAGTCTCACAGTCATGTCCGACTCCATGTAACCCCATGAACCGCAGCATGCCAGGCCTCCCTGTCCATCACCAACTCTCAGAGCTTGTTCAAGCTCATGTCCATCGAGTCCGTGATGCTATCCAACCATCTCATCCTCTGTTGTCCCCTTGTCCTCCTGCCTTCAATCTTTCCCAGCATCAGGGTCTTTTCTAATGAGTCAGTTATTCACATAAGATGACCAAAGGATTGGGGCTTCAGCTTCAGCATCAGTACTTCCACTCAGGACTGATTTCCTTTAGGATTGACTGGTTGGATCTCCTTGCAGTTCAAGGGACTCTCAAGAGTCTTCTCCAACACCACAGTTCAAAAGCATCAGTTCTTTATCAGTCAGCCTTCTTTAAGGCCCGACTCTCACACCCATACATGACTACTGGAAAAACCATACCATTGACTAGATGGACCTTTGTTGCCAGAGTAGTGTCTCTACTTTTTAATACACTGTCTAGGTTTGTCATAGCTTTCCTTCCAAGGAGCAAGCATCTTTTAATTTTGTGACTGCAGTCGCTGCAGTGATTTTGGAGTCCAAGAAAAAAAAAAATCTACCTCTGTTTCCACTTTTTCCCCATCTATTTCCCATGAAGTGATGGGACCAGGTGCCATGATCTTAGTTTCCTGAGTTGTGGGTTTTAAGCCAACTTTTTCACTCTCCTCTTTCACTTTCATCATGAGCCTCTTTAGTTCTTCTTCACTTTCTGCCATAAGGGTGGTGTCATCTGCATATCTGAGGTTATTGATATTCCTCCCAGTAATCCTGATTCCAACTTGTACTTCATCCAGTCCAGCATTTCTCATGATGTACTCTGCATATAAGTTAAATAGGCAGGGTGACAATATACTCCTTTCCCTATTTGGAACCAGTCTGTTGTCCCATGCCTGGTTCTAACTGTTACTTCCTGACCTGCATACAGATTTCTCAAGAGGTAGGTCAAGTGGTCTGGTATTCCCATCTCTTGAAGAATTATCCACAGTTTGTTTTGATCCACACAATCAAAGGTTTTGGCCTAGTCGATAAAACAGAAGTAAATGTTTTTCTGGAATTCTCTTGCTTTTTCATTGATCCAACAGATGTTGGCAATTTGATCTCTGGTCCCTCTGCCTTTTCTAAATCCTGCTTGAACATCAGGAAGTTCACGGTTCACGTACTGTTGAAGCCTGGCTTGGAGAATTTTGAGCATTACTTTGCTAGTGTGTGAGATGAGTGCAATTGTGCGGTACTTTGAGTATTCTTTGGCAATGCCTTTCTTTGGGACTGGAATGAAAACTGACCTTTTCCAGTCCAGTCTTCATGAATCCTTTAGCTAATTATGAGTGCCTCTTCATTGCCTCCTTCAGTGCTCTCTCCCATTATTTTGAGATTTTCTTCATGGCATTAAAGAAAAGCTATGATAAGCCTAGACAGTGTATTAAAAAGCAGACATCACTTTGCCAACAAATGTCCATAGAGATGTGAGAACTGGACCATAAAGAAGGCTGAGCGCCAAAGAATTGATGCTTTTGAACTGTGGTGTCAGAGAAGACTCTTGAGAGTCCCTTGGACTGCAAGGAGATCCAACCAGTCCATCCTAAAGGAAATCAGTCCTGAGTATTCATTGGAAGGACTGTTGCTAAAGTTGAAACTCCAATCATTTGGCCACCTGATGCAAAGAACTGAATCACTGGAAAAGACTTTAATTCTGGGAAAGAGAGAAGGCAAGAGGAGAAGGGGACGACAGAGGATGAGATGGTTGGATGGCATCACTGCGGGGAGCGAGCTCCGCCTCTGGCAAAGGTCATGAGGAAGAACGCTTGGCATACGCAAAGGCGGGATCAAGCCTCAGGAGTCTCCCTGGAAATTCTCGAGCAATCTACCCCCAAAACCAGAGTCTGCCTACTTTCTGCTTTGTGCTTTCACCTACACCTCTGACTTTACGGGGGGCTGTCCCCCACTACCTCTCTGAAAAAAGTTAGCTTATAGCTCCAGTTAATAATTCCTGGGTGTGACAGTGTTTAACCTACAAACTCCTTTGGAAGTCCTCTAGCCTGCCTGAATAGGTTTTTCCGGCCACATGTGATTGTTCAGAGCCTCCCAACTGTGAGAGGCAGGAGATGTTCTAAACTGTCTAAACACAGATTTTTTTGAGTAGTTAAAAGATTGATTAGAAATTGTATTGGTGAAGGGATTTTCACTCGTTGGGCCAATGTTTGCTGCTAAGTCTCCATATCCCTTACCTGCTGTGTCCCTGGCAGTGTATTGATTAATATAATTGGTGTAAGTAGTAGCTTTAATGTTTGTAACCTGGGACCCTTGAGTTAATTCTTTTTCTTGTTATAGCCCACCACACCTTTGCGCTGTAGGAATGCAACTTTATCTAATGCTTTTGGAGGGTGGCTCCTGACCAATCACCTTTACAGAAAAATAAGTTTTCTGAAGAAAAGGTCTTAAAATGTTAACAGGCCTCCGGGCCAGAAGATGATGCAAATCACCTAAGCTTTTGCATATGATAAGTTTGCAGGAAGAAAGCCTGGTTTGCTGCCTGACTCTACCCCTTCCCCCATTATCCTCTATGCATAACTTAAGGTATAAAAACTACTTTGGAAAATAAAGTGCGGGCCTTGTTCACCGAAACTTGGTCTCACCATGTCGTTCTTTCTCTTACCTTCTGGCTGAATTATTCAGCCTCTTTTCTCCACTGAATTTCCTCACTGAGCTATCCTTATTTCAGCCTCTTTTCTTCACTGAATTTTACTGAGCTATCCTCATTCTATTACTCTTTATATCCTTAATTAACATTTAATTAAGCAATTGTCTCCTGATTTTCGCCTACGCCGTCTCTCCTTCGAATACCCTGGATCAGCCGGGGCTGGTCCTCGGCACATCACCAACTCAATGGACATGAGTTTGAGCAAGCTCCGGGAGATGATGATGGACAGGGAAGCTTGGTGTGCTGAAGTCCATGGGGTCACAAGAGTCAGACACGACTGCATAAGTGAACAACAAAATGTTTTTATAGGGGCTTTCCGGGTGGTACAGGTGGTAAAGAACCCACCTTCAATGCAGGAGACGTAAGAGATGTGGATTCTATCCTGTGTTGGTAAGATCCCCTGGAGGAGAGCATGGCAACCCACTCTAGTATTCTTGCCTGGAAAATCCCGTGGATGGAGGAGCCTGGAGGGCTACAGTTTATGGGGTCCCAAAAGAGTCAGACACAACTTAGTGACTAAACAAGAACAACAGCACATATTTATACATATTTATACATTTATACAAATACAAGCTTCAGTAGGAGAGGGACTTGCTAACTTTGCAGTATCTCAAGTGCAAGAATGATGCCTGACATACGGTGGGCAGTCAAGAAAACTGTTCACTAAGCACTGAACAGGTGAGCTTAATGCTAGTCCCTCTGGAGCTTATTACGTTACATCCAAAGTGATTAATATAGTTGCTTGCATTTATAATGAATTATGTAAATAAAAGAGTTACCCTTTGAATAACATTGGGGTTAGGGACACTGATGCCCTGCAACATTCGAAAAATCTGTGTATAATTTTTGACTCCCCCTCAACTTAACTACTAGCAGCCTCATTGACCAGAGGCATTGCTGATAAAATAATTGTCAGTTAATACATATATTGTATGTTGTATGTATACCTACATATATTTTATGCATTCATGACATACCTAACTTTTTCTTAATTTTTAAGATCTTTCTTGGCTGGCTACACAGTTTGTGAGTTTTTTCAAACTGTTGCCAATCTCCCCCAAATATATAGTATATGTAATGAAAAAAAAAATCTGTGTATAAGTAGACTCCCACAGTTCAACTTTGGGTTGTTCAAGAGTCACCATACATTAAATATGATATTAATTCAATAATAAGAATGAAGTCTGTTATCTATCTAGTTCATTTACCAAATGCTGACTATGTACCACACATTGTTGGGTATGGGTGAAAAAAATAACCATTACTTAAGGAGCTTCTGAGTATGTGTATGTGTGTGTATAGGGTGTGGGTGGGAAAGAGAATACTACACTGTGTAGTAAGTGCAACTGTAGAGTTAAACACAGATGCTGGTGGCATAGAGGAAGGGCAGGTGAATATGAACAGGATTATAGTGGGGTGTGAGGGAAAGCTTTCAAGAGGAGCTGAGAATGCAGCTGAGTTAGGAGGAACATAATAATCATCCAAATATGTGGGGAAGCTTGTAAAGGGCACCAACTTACTAAAAGCAAGGAAGTGGTACTTTGGGGGAACCGTCTGGTGCAAGGCAGGGATGCACTGAGAGGTTAAGCTGGATATGTGGAAGAGCCATTCACAGATGACTTTGGATTTCATTGAATTTTATATCACCATGTCTTCTCTATTTATCAATGTATACCCACTGCTGGCACAGTGCCTGTCAGATGGTAAGACCTGGGTAAATATTTTTTGAATGAGTGAATGGATTTGGAATGTTACTCCAGAGTATCCAGGAGCCAGTGAGAGTGTCAGTAGGGGGGGACCTGCTCAGAATGCCATTTGAAATAGACCACTCTGGAAGCAGAAGAAGACTCAAGTCAGTGAGGGGTGATCAGGAGTGAATTTAAGGACCCTGGAGTGAGGTAGATCAGAAAGATGAGATGGATTTGAGTGTTACTTGGCAACTGATTAAATGATGGGAAGTAAGAAGTAGGGTTAAGGCTGCCGCTGCTGCCGCTAAGTCACTTCAGTCATGTCCGACTCTGTGTGACCCCATAGACAGCAGCCCACCAGGCTCCCCCGTCCCTGGGATTCTTCAGGCAAGAACACTGGAGAGGGTTGCCATTTCCTCCTCCAATGCATGAAAGTGAAAAGTGAAAGTGAAGTCATTCAGTCATATCTGACTCTTAGCAACCCCATGGACTGCAGCCTACCAGGCTCCTCCATCCATGGGATTTTCCAGGCAACAGTACTGGAGTGGGGTGCCATCGCCTTCTCCAGAGTCAAGGCTAGAAGGGTTGCAAATTTCTGGCTTAAGAACTAGATGTTTGTTAGTGTCACGCACAAGACACAGGACCCAAAGAGGAGTTACTGGATTCAGCTGGAGTCTTGAATCTGAGTCGCTTTGGAACATCCTGGTAGAGATGTCAATAGTCAGCCAAAATGTGGGCCTGGAGCCCAAGAGAGAGATCTGGGCTGGAAGATCTCTCTAGGTGCCAGCAGTGTTGAGGTAGTGCATGGAGCCTGTGAGTGAGGAGACAACCCAGGGAAGGGGCCCTCCAGGGTGGGTACTGCAGAGGTCCTGGAGGCATGTGAAAGGACGAAGCAGAGAGGTGCCCATGATGGGCTCAGAGATGTTGGATGGTGAACTACGATTTGAAGGAACCAAAGTCCAAAGCAAAAGGATTTTGCCTATGAACACCGTTGAAGCATGCAAGAATGACCAATAAGAATGAAAGTTGAAAGGATAAAATCCAGGATGGAGTGTGGCCTGAAGGAACGGACCAAGGCAAGCAGCCTGGCACAAGCAGGGGCTCCCTCTTTACATGATGCCCTGGGTGAGGTCAGGGCTTCCCTGGTGGCTCAGACGGTTAAGAATCTGCCTGCAATGCAGGAAATCCAGGTTTGATCCCTGGGTTGGAAAGATCCCCTGGAGAAGAGAACAGCAACCCACTCCAGTATTCTTGCCTGGGAAATCCCATGGACAGAGGAGCCTGGCAGGGCTACAGACCATGGGGTCGCAAAGTGTCAGACGCGACGGAGTGACTAATACTTTTCACGCTGGGTGAGGTGCTAGGTGGGGTGACTTCCAGGAACCATTGGGTTGGGGCGGTTTCTGTCTTTTTATAACTTTGGATGCCATCTCCCAGGACAGTAGAGCTTCTCTAAGTGTCATGCCCCTGGGATCATGGCCTTCACCCATCCTTCTCCCACGCCCAGCCTCTGCAGCAGAGCACTTGAGCAATTCAGGGCGGTGCAGGTCCAAGTGCACCGTCTGCACACGTGGGCAATTACCACGTCTAGACTCATTACTCACATTCTCTGGCACAGATCTCCACATAAATCAGGTGTTTTCAGCCATTCCCAGTTTCTCTTCCTGGGTCCTCTGACCTCTTTCCCTAGTTCTGGGGAAGTTTGGTTGTAGTTTCTTGGAGACTGAGAACTTAGGATGCTTGCTATGTGGGCCTTATTTTCCCCCCAGTTCTGGCTCTCTTCTGAGGGCTGCTCCAGCCTGCTGTGCCCTCTTTGGGAAAACTGTGTGACCTTAAGGCCATAAACAGTTCAGGAAATTTTTCCTTGGGATGCTGAGTGAAGGAGGCCTTCCTAAATGCAGAAAAAAACCGATGCCCAAAGATGTTCATCTTCAGATTGGTTTTAAGAATGAAGCATGAAAATAGCACTGATACATGTATATTCAGATCAGATCAGATCAGTCGCTTAGTCGTGTCCGACTCTTTGTGACCCCATGAATCGCAGCACGCCAGGCCTCCCTGTCTATCACCAACTCCCGGAGTTCACTGAGACTCACGTCCATTGAGTCAGTGATGCCATTCAGACATCTCATCCTCTGTCGTCCCCTTCTTCTCTTGCCCCCAGTCCCTCCCAGCATCAGAGTCTTTTCCAATGAGTCAACTCCTCGCATGAGGTGGCCAAAGTACTGGAGTTTCAGCTTCAGCATCATTCCTTCCAAAGAAATCCCAGGGCTGATCTCCTTCAGAATGGACTGGTTGGATCTCCTTGCAGTCTAAGGGACTTTCAAGAGTCTTCTCCAACACCACAGTTCAAAAGCATCAATTCTTTGGTGCTCAGCCTTCTTCACAGTCCAACTCTCACATCCATACATGACTACTGGAAAAACCATAGCCTTGACTAGATGGACCTTTGTTGGCAAAGTAATGTCTCTGCTTTTGAATATGCTATCTAGGTTGGTCATAACTTTCCTTCCAAGGAGTAAGTGTCTTTTAATTTCATGGCTGCAGTCACCATCTGCAGTGATTCTGGAGCCCAAAAAAATAAAGTCTGACACTGTTTCCACTGTTTCCCCATCTATTTCCCATGAAGTAATGGGACTGGATGCCATGATCTTCGTTTTCTGAATGTTGAGCTTTAAGCCAACTTTTTCACTCTCCACTTTCACTTTCATCAACATGTATATTACCATATGTGAAATAGATGGCTAGTCCCAGTTCGATGCATGAGACAGGTCACTCAGGGCTGGTGCACTGGGATGACCCTGAGGGGTGGAATGGATGGGAAGTGGGAGGGGGGTTCAGGATGGGGAACACATGTACACCCGTGACTGATTCATGCCAATGTATGGCAAAAACCAATACAATACTGCAAAGTAATTAGCTTCCAATTAAAAAAAAAAAAAGAATGAAGCATGAAAAATGGTGAAGCAAAATGGCCAAAAGCAGGGGAATGATTAAGAGGACAATGGCATTTCCTCGGATGGAATATAACACATAGGTGTAAAAAAGTATTTATTTATTTGGCTCTGGAGGGTCTTAGTTGCAGTATGTGGAATCAAGTTCCCTGTCCAGGGATCACACCCAGGCCCCCTGCATTGGAAGTGTGAAGTCTTAGCCACTGGCAACCAGGGAAGTTCCTAATGCAACAGTTTTTATAATAGTCACAAAGATAATTAAAGAATCTGAAAATGTTGCTGGTAAGATATTAAGGAAGGAAAGAGAATACAAAATGATGTGTGTAGTGTGATTAAAATTATGTAAATAAAAATGCACAAGAAGTCTAGAAAGGAAACTCTAAAATGTCAACAGTGGCTGGGTTTGATTGTGGGATTACGGGCATTTTTTTAAAAAAACTATTTCTCAATTTTTCTGTAATGAGGTTATATTGATCTGGCAATGGAAAATACACATAATAAAAACTTTAAAAGCCCTGAAGTCTAATTGGAAAGCTATCTTCTCTTCTCAGGCTTTTCAAGAACAGAAATAAGCTCGAACCTTCTAGGCAGGGCATCCCCTGGAGACTAGACCCCTTCCTCGAGGTGGGGCAGATACGGCTCTGTCCTGGGGTGTTGGCATTCAGAATGTGCAAAAGCTATTAAAAACAGGCTGTGAAGAGCACACTGAGCAGGGAGAACTACCAGAAAGTTCCTGAGGGCCATTCCCACACCCTGTCCCTGACACCTGTCACGAAGTCACACCCCGGTACACTCCTGGGGGTGGAGCACTCAGCCTCTTGGGGCCAGTCTGGAGCCCCTTAGCACACCATCCTGGCTCCCCATAGTGGACTCCCAGGCCATCCACACAGCAAAGTCAGAAAGAGAAAGACATATATCGCAACTGGACGCATATATGTAGAATCTAGAAAAATGATACACAGATGCCTATTTACAGGGCCAGAATAGAGCCGCAGACAGAATGAACTTGAGGACACAGTTGGGGGTGGGGACAGAAGGGTGGGACGAACTGGGAGATTAAGATTACACTGGCATGTGTAAAGCTGCTGCAGTGGGAAGGGGCTGCATGACACAGGGAGCTCAGCTTGGTGCTCTGTGATGTCCTGGAGGGGTGGGATGGCAGGGGGTGCGGTGGGGAGGGAGGGGATATAGACACACATATAGCTGATCCATTTCGTTGTACAGCAGAAACGAATGCAACATTGTAAAGCAATTATCCTCCAGTTTAAAAGGCAGGGGAATGGTATCACAGGAGGCTCTGGAGAGGCAAGCCAGCAGACAGCTGGCCCAGGAAGGCGCAGCAGCAGCAGCAAGGTTCGAGGCCTGTTTCTCCACCCGGGAGGTGTGTGGATGGCGGCAGAGGCAGGAAAGGGAGCGGGGACCGGGGGGAGCGGTAAAGCAGGACTGGACCGCAGGAACAGGGCAGCCAGCCGGCCTTAGAGCTGACTCTCTGCCGGACGAATTACGGGGGACGCAAAACACCAAAGGAAACGGCAGCCCACTCCAGGATTCTTGTCTGGATAATCCCATGGACAGAGCAGAATAGCGGGCTACAGTCCATGGGGTCGCAAAGAGTCTGACACGACTTCGGCGACTGAGCACGCGCGCACGCACTCTGGGGGCTGGATTATCAGGGACATGAAACGCCCACGGGTCGCCGTGTTGTTTTGCACAGCTGTGGACCCAAGAAAGGAGAATGCCCCCCTCCTCCAGACGACACCAGGATGGGGAGGCCGCCGTTTGTCTGAAGACTGAGCTGTCTTGAAATTCCTCCTAGAATATTCTTAATTTAGGCCCCCTGAAGGGACCCCTTAGCTTCCCTTGGGGCTCAGCTGGTAAAGAATCCGCCTGCAATCTGGGAGACCTGGATTCGATCCCTGGGTTGTGAAGATCCCCTGGAGACAGGAAAGGCTACCCACTCCAGTATTCTGGCCTGGAGAATTCCATGGACTGTATAATCCACGGGGTCGCAAAGAGTCCGACACGACTGAGTGTGTCATGGGACTCCTTAGGGGGAGGGGGCCTGGGGGCAGAAATGGCTGTGATCTGTGTCCCAAATGGAACCCATAGCCTCAAGTTTGATGCTCTTCTTCCTCTAGTCTCTGTTCCCGGGAGCTTCACTGAGCTAAAGGCTTGGGTACCTCCCATCCCCGGACTCACAGGTTGACACCCATAGCCTTCCCCTGGACAAAATGCGAGAAACGCTGCCTTGTGCTGTCGACAGATACTTACTGGATGCCCTCTGTGTGTTGGGCGTCCTGCAGGAGCCAGGACCAGCAGCCCACATCCGTCTGACGTCCCAGAGGCACCACAAACCCATTAATGTTCTGTAGGCTGATGCTGACGGAGCCAGGCACTGTCTCAGAGGCTTCGCACATGGACGCAGATTTCATCTTCACAACAGTACCTTCCTCACTGTCAGAGAAGAAACCTGAGAAAGGGGCCAAGGGGCTTGCCTGGATGTGCAGTTAGTGGGCACAGAACTGGATTGGAACCCAGGCAGCCTGATTCTGTATACTACCAAACTTCCTGTTTTTTGCCTTAAATAGAAATTGTGATTTCCCTTTCATGTCATCTCCCTAAATGTCACCAGTATCCATCCAATGAGAGAATCAGAGCCCAGAAGTCCCTGTTGACACCTTCTTCTGCCTCACCCTCCATGTCCACTCAATCAATAAGCCTTGCTGATTTTACCTTTTATGTTTTTCTTCAGGAGGCAGAAAGGTGTGTGGTTTTGGTTGTCATTGGGTCCAGCCCCCCAGCATGTAAACTGACCACTCCATGGTGAGTCCATGTGAACTCCACACTAGTGCTTGGCCTGGGGCTTTGCTGCCTTTGGAGGCATCCCTTTGCTCTATACAGAGAATGAACATCCCAGGGGCAAGTCATGACTGAGATAGAGTCCCTCGTCAGGCCTGGTGGTGGGAGCCAAACCAGAGAATCTGATTTAGATTGATATGTAGGTAGATAGGTTAATTAGTGAATGCAATAATTCTAGTGCCTGTGATGGGGAGTAAATTCATGCAATATCCATCTGTTTTCTTGTCTGTCTCTTTGATCAGAATACACAGCAAACAGCTATGAAACACTTCCTACATGGCAGGCAGGTTTTCCACGCTTTCCACGTGCTACCATATAATCCTCACCACCGTCCTTTGCCTTGGGCCTGATTGTGTTATAGATGGGGAAACTGAGACCCAGAAAATCTGCCCACTTGGCCAAGGTCACACCGTGGGACCATGAGTTTGGATCCAGAAAGTCTAGCTTTGACACCATACCCTTTACCGGCAAGTTCTACTATCCCCAAACCGCCGAGAACAGCTCTTTTCTGAGGATCAAGTATTTGAACTTCATGGCCACACTCCCTTGGATTCAAGGTGGAGGTGTCTCCCAAGGTGGATCTCAAGTGAGTTTCCTTCTTCAGACCAAAGATGATGGTCAATGTCAACAGTCACTTGAACTCAGCACATGTGTCCTCAGGGAAGTCGGGCTATGAGACAGCCACCTTCCACAGTGGGAGTTAGGGCTGGGTGGAAAAGCAGAGAGACAGGATGGGGTGGGGGAAGGGGGAGACAGCATCAGATACTTCTGGAGCAGGGAGGATATATGGAGTCCCAGAAACACCAAGACTGTCACATCTAGTTCTTTAGTCTCATCTAGTTCTAGTAGCCTCAGCTTCACCTTCTGTTTCTGGATTCTAGGATATACTCTGGAATCCTTAGTAAATTCCTGGGTTTTGCTTCTTTGTTGCAATAATTACAAAATGATGGTCAATGAGACAGGCAAAAACATAAAAAGAATGTCAGCATTTAATTAACTCTCATCTTACAGATAAGTGATGAGCTGCAATCTGCTGTCTGTATGTGGGTGTGAATCTGCATATATTTATAGGGTATGTCTACTCATATCAGGGGACAAAAAGTTGAAAGAGACTTCAATTAAAAGAGTATAAAGGAGAAACTTGAAAGCCACCCAGAGAACATATGATATAGTGTTAATGAAAACAAAATTGTAGGTGAAATGTGTAGGCAAGGAAATTCCTTTTGACCCAGCAGATAGATTCCAACTCTAATGTCTCAACCCTAGTTTTCACAGCTGCTCAGGAAGAATCATTTTAGAATTACCATGCTCCCACGTCCACTACCAGTCTTCACATCTCTACCAAAAACTTGAATCTGTAACTACTTCAAGGTCCTGAATTTTTCACAACTAGACTCAGTTGGCCTGAGATAGCAAATATCCTCTTCTTGGTTGTTGGGTTAGTGATTTTGTAACCTCTGGAAAATGTGGAGATCAGAATAGAAAATGAACTAATCAAGACCAGAGTACTGCTGTATTTTATCCATTTTAGCATCTTGGAAATTGGAGTGTATTCTACAGTCAATGATATCATATAATTATAAATGGTGCTATTTCTTCTTTCTTAATGATATTAAGAGCTCTAGGATACTAAACTCCGGGAGTTGGTGATGGACAGGGAAGCCAGGCGTGCTGCAGTCCATGGGGTCACAAAGAGTCGGACATAACTGAGCGACTGAACTGAACTGAATGATATTAAAATAATGTTGCATCTTATAATTGAAGATATCTTAGATCCTTTGAAATAGTGTTGACCTTTGAACAACACGGATTCAAACTGCACAGGTTCACTTATATGTGGATTTTTTTCAATAAATACATTGGAAAATTTTTTCTTGATATTTGCAACAATTTGAAAATTTTACATAATTTTTCTGTAAATTGCATAGCCCAAAGGAAAAAAAAGACAGAAAGGAAAAGGTAAGTCATGAATGTACAAAATACATATAGATGCTAGTCCATTTGATCATTTATTACCATCAGTTCAGTTCAGTTCAGTCGCTCAGTTGTGTCCAACTCTTTGTGACCCCATGAATCGCAGCATGCCAGGCCTCCCTGTCTATCACCAACTCCCGGAGTTCACTCAGACTCACGTCCATCAAGTCGGTGACGCCATCCAGCCATCTCATCCTCTGTTGTCCTCTTCTCCTCCTGCCCCCAATTCCTCTGAGCATCAGAGTCTTTTCCAATGAGTCAACTCTTCACATGAGGTGGCCAAAGTACTGGAGTTTCAGCTTTAGCATCATTCTTTCCGAAGAAGTCCCAGAGCTGATCTCCTTCAGAATGGACTGGTTGGATCTTGCAGTCCAAGGGACTCTCAAGAGTCTTCTCCAACACCACAGTTCAAAAGCATCAATTCTTCAGTGCTCAGCTTTCTTCACAATCCAACTCTCTCATCCATACATGACCACTGGAAAAGCCATAGCCTTGACTAGATGGACCTTTGTTGGCAAAGTAATGTCTCTGCTTTTGAATATGCTATCTAGGTTGGTCATAACTTTCCTTCCAAGGAGTAAGCGTCTTTTAATTTCATGGCTGCAGTCACCATCTGCAGTGATTTTGGAGCCCAAAAAAATAAAGTCTGACACCGTTTCCACTGTTTCCCCATCTATTTCCCATGAAGTGATGGGACCGGATGCCATGATCTTCGTTTTCTGAATGTTGAGCTTTAAGCCAACTTTTTCACTCTCCTCTTCACATCCATCAAGAGGCTCTTTAGTTCTTCTTCACTTTCTGCCATAAGGGTGGTGTCATCTGCATATCTGAGGTTATTGATATTTCTCCCAGCCATCTTGATTCCAGCTTGTGCTTCTTCCAGCCCAGTGTTTCTCATGATGTACTCTGCATAGAAGTTAAATAAGCAGGGTGACAATATACAGCTTTGACGTACTCCTTTTCCTATTTGGAACCAATCTGTTGTTCCATGTCCAGTTCTAACTGTTGCTTCCTGACCTGCATATAGGTTTCTCAAGAGGTAGGTCAGGTGGTCTGGGACTCCCATCTCTTTCAGAATTTTCCACAGTTTATTGTGATCCACACAGTCAAAGGCTTTTGCATAGTCAATAAAGCAGAAATAGATGTTTTTCTGGAACTCTCTTGCTTTTTCAGTGATCCAGCAGATGTTGGCAATTTGGTCTCTGGTTCCTCTGCCTTTTCTAAAACCAGCTTGAATATCTGGAAGTTCACGGTTCACGTATTGCTGAAGCCTGGCTTGGAGAATTTTGAGCATTACTTTACTAGTGTGTGAGATGAGTGCAATTGTGCGGTACTTTGAGTATTCTTTGGCATTGCCTTTCTTTGGGATTGGAATGAAAACTGACCTTTTCTAGTCCTGTGGCCACTGCTGAGTTTTCCAAATTTGCTTGCATATTGAGTGCAGCACTTGCACAGCATCATCTTTTAGGATTGGAAATAGCTCCACTGGAATTCCATCACCTCCACTAGCTTTGTTCATAGTGATGCTTCCTAAGGCCCATCTGACTTCACATTCCAGGATGTCTGGCTCTAGGTGAGTGATCATACCATCGTGATGATCTGGATAGTGAAGATTTTTCTTGTACAGTAAAATATGCAAAAATCTATTATAAAGAGTTAAATTTTATCAAAGCATGTACACCAACACTTACAGACCACACATGGTACCATTTGCTGCTAAGAGAAATACAAACAAATGTAAAGATACAGTAATAAATCATAACTGCATAAAATAAACTGTGGTATATACTGTGCTACTGTAACGATTTCATAGCCACTTTCTGTTGTATGTGAGCTCAAGAGCTGTGATATCTGGTTAAAACACCATGTGATGCTTATCATCTCCAAGTGAGCAGTTCCTCTCTCAAATATATTGTGTTTCAAAGTAAAAAGTGACCATGGTTCTGGCTCACTTTTCATTGGGTTTAGTGCAATACTGTAAACCTTGAATAACACACTGGGACCCATACAAAGTGCCACTGGTGATGTTGGAAGTGCTCCCAAGAAGCAGAGGAAAGCCATGACATTACAAGAAAAGGCTGACTTGCTTGACATGTGCCATGGAGATGTCAGTGGCCCACCATTTCAAGACAAATGAATGCAATGTAAGGACTCTGGTTAAAAAAAAAAAAAAAGCTATATCAGTGTGTGTGAAAACCTTGAGGTTTATGAAGTATCTTTTTATCTGGTATTGAAAATGCAGCTGTTGTGGGAATGCAGGATTAGCATTCCTATGGACTCTAACATAGTTTGAGAAAGGCATAGTCATTGTATGACACCTTAAAGCAAAAGAAAGGTGAAAGATCTAACACAGGAGGATTTAATGCCAGCAAAGGATGGTTTGATCATTTTAGAAAGAGACTTTGCGTAAAAAAGGTCAAGATAACAGGAGAAGCAACTTCTGCTGACCAAGAGGCAGATGACTTCCCAGACATCATTGAGGAGAAAGAAATGTGCCTGAGAAGGTCTTAAATGCAGATGAAAGTGCCCTATTCTGGGATAAAATGCCACAAAGAACATTTATTAGTAAAGAAGAGAAGTGAGCACCATGATTTAAGGTAGGAAGTGATAGACTAACCAACTCTAGTGTTTTGTGCAAATGCAGGTGGGTTTCTGATCAGGACTGCTGGTTGTACAAAAAAACTTGAACAACCACGCTTTTTTCTGGAATTGGTTCCACCAATGTGTTATCCCTAAAGTTAGGAAGTTACCTTGCCAGTAAGGGACTGCCTTTTAAAATCCTTTTGTTAATTGGACAGTGCTCCTGGCCACCCAGAATCCCATGAACTCACCGTGATGCTGAATTGGTCTATTGGTCACCTTTCTAATTCAGCCTCTAGATCGTAAGAACCTTGAAGTATCATTATATCCAGTACTCTATGGAAGGGATTGTCAGTGCTATAGAAGGGACCCCCAGGAGAAAGATCATCATGATCATCTGGAAGGATTACATCATTGAAGATGGCATCATTTTTGTAGTGAAAGCTGCGATAGCCGTCAAGCCTGAAACAATGAATTCCTGCTGGAGAAAACTCTGTCCAGATGTTGTGCATGACTTCACAAGACTTATGACAGAGCCAATCAAGGAAATCATGAAAGAGATTGTGGATATGGGAAAATTAAAAAAAAAAAAAGTTGGGATAAAGGGTTCCAAGATATGGGTCTTGGAGAAATTCAAGTGCTAATAGGCACCACACCAGAGGAATGAACAGAAGATGACTTGATGGAGATGAGTGTCAAATGATGAAGAAGAAGACAGAAAAGACAGTGCCAGAAAACAAGTTGACGTCAGACAATCTGGTAGAAGAATAAAAGAGTTCTGATTATTGAAGACTGCTTTTGACTTCTTTTACAATGTGTATCCTCTTATGATATGGACAAAACTGAAAAAACAGTGGGAGAATGATCGGAACCAGGTAGAAACACTTTTAGAGAATTGAAAAAACAAAGAAGTCAGACTGAACTCAGGATGCATTTCCAGAAAGTGACACCGTGTGTGTCTGCACTTCCTTGCTCCCCTCCCCACTTCTCCACCTCTTCTGCCTCTGCTGCCTCTTCCTCCTCTTCTTCTTGGCCTCTTGAACATGAAGACAACAAGGACAAAGACCTTTATGATGATTCACTTCCACTTAATGTACAGTAAACAGTCATCAAGCCATACAGTTCATGAACATATCTTTTGTGTGTATGTGAGTGTCTTTGTATGAAAATCTAATAACTGTGCATCAAGAACTGTGTGGAACACTTTCATGCCATCATCATGGCCTAAGTGTTCATCATGTAGAACATCACGGACAAGACTAATATAGAAGTGGATAGCCTCTCCTTACGTGGACATAGGATGAGTGATAGCGAACATCAAATTAGTAATACCTTAGTTTTCTTACTGTTTTACCACTTTACTTTCAAAAGAATTACATTGTCTTACAGAACACCCTTCTCCTTTGTAATTGGAGAAATTGTGTATCAACCTATCTTCACAGGTTAGTGTTTTTTAAAGAATGTAATGATGTTTCCAATACTGGATTATGACTGTGACTGTAATACTGTATGACATACATGTTTTAGAACAATTCGTTCATTTGTGTATGTGAAAGTCATTCAGTTGTGTCCAACTCTTTGCGACTCCATGGACTATATAGTTCATGGAATTCTCCAGGCCAGAATACTGGAGTAGGTAGCCTATCCCTTCCTCAGCGGATCTTCCCGACCCAGGAATCAAAGCGGGGTCTCCTGCACTGCAAGCAGATTGTTTACCAACTGAGCTATCAGGGAAGCTGTTCATCTGTGAATAAGCTAGGCTAGCAGGGAAGGGGCTCCCTAAAGTACAATAGCTAAAAGATGATAGAAGTTTACTTCATGCTCCTGTAACAGTCAGGTGGTGTGTGGTCCAGAGCAGTGGACCAAGCAACTTTGCTATGTGAGGTCTCTAGGAAATTGGGTCCTTCTGTACTTTGGCGCTGCCATGGCCTGAGGGGTTATCTTTATCAACCTGGATAATGTTGGCACACCACGACATCCAAGGGAAGTGGGAAAGAAGTGAGTCCAGGGCAAGATGTTAAAGGAGCACACATCATATCTGCTCATGTCTCATTGGTCACATGGTCACACTAGCTGCAAAACGCACCCTACGGTTGGGTGGACATGTATCCAGCTGAAACCCGGGGATTTTAGCTAAAGGAAGAAATGGGAGAATTAACAACAGAAAATATTTGGCAGTCATCCACCATGAGTCTTAAGAAACTTCATTCAGTAGATTAAATTATTAAATTTCAGTAATTGCTTAAAGACGTAGAAAGATTTCACTTGTCAGTTTTATACATTTGTCATGGCAGATGTTTGAAGTGTTTTAGAGAGACAGATATATTTTAATTTTAAATGCACTTAAAATATTTCAGGAAATTAAATTATAAGTTTATAAATAGGGTTGATTATTTAGGAGAACATCCGCTGGATCATGAAAAAAGCAAGAGAGTTCCAGAAAAACATCTATTTCTGCTTTATTGACTATGCCAAAGCCTCTGACTATGTAGATCACAATAAACTGTGGAAAATTCTGAAAGAGATGGGAATCCCAGACCACCTGGCCTGCCTCTTGAGAAATCTG
Source organism: Bos grunniens (assembly GCF_055505025.1). Classification (NCBI taxonomy): domain Eukaryota; kingdom Metazoa; phylum Chordata; class Mammalia; order Artiodactyla; family Bovidae; genus Bos; species Bos grunniens. The sequence continues at coordinate 155,979,377 of NC_141165.1, forward strand.
TATGCAGGTCAGGAAGCAACAGTTAGAACTGGACATGGAACAACAGACTGGTTCCAAATAGGAAAAGGAGTATGTCAAGGTTGTATATTGTCACACTGCTTATTTAACTTCTATGCAGAGTACATCATGAGAAACACTGGGCTGGAAGAAGCACAAGCTGGAATCAAGATTGCCGGGAGAAATATCAATAACCTCAGATATGCAGATGACACCACCCTTAAGGCAGAAAGTGAAGAGGAACTAAAGAGCCTCTTGAGGAAAGTGAAAGTGGAGAGCGAAAAAGTTGGCTTAAAGCTCAACATTCAGAAAACGAAGATCATGGCGTCCGGTCCCATCACTTCATGGGAAATAGATGGGGAAACAGTGGAAACAGTGTCAGACTTTATTTTTTGGGGCTCCAAAATCACTGCAGATGGTGACTGCAGCCATGAAATTAAAAGACGCTTACTCCTTGGAAGGAAAGTTATGACCAACCTAGATAGCATATTCAAAAGCAGAGACATTACTTTGCCAACAAAGGTCCGTCTAGTCAAGGCTATGGTTTTTCCAGTAGTCATGTATGGATGTGAAAGTTGGACTGTGAAGGAGGCTGAGCGCCGAAGAATTGATGCTTTTGAACTGTGGTGTTGGAGAAGACTCTTGAGAGTCCCTTGGACTGCAAAGAGATCCAACCAGTCCATTCTGAAGGAGATCAGCCCTGGGATTTCTTTGGAAGGACTGATGCTGAAGCTGAAACTCCAGTACTTTGGCCACCTCATGCGAAAAGCTGACTCATTGGAAAAGACTCTGATGCTCGGAGGGATTGGGTGCAGGAGGAGAAGGGGACGATAGAGGATGAGATGGCTGGATGGCATCACTGACTCGAGGGATGTGAGTTTGAGTAAACTCCGGGAGTTGGTGATGGACAGGGAGGCCTGGCATGCTGTGATTCATGGGGTCGCAAAGAGTTGGACATGACTGAGCGACTGAACTGAACTGAACTGAACAGAAGCAGAAGTTATTAAGAAGAGGTGGCAAGAATACACAGAAGAACTGTACAAAAAAGATCTTCACGATCCAGATAATCACGATGGTGTGATCACTCACCTAGAGCCAGACATCCTGGAATGTGAAATCAAGTGGGCCTTCGAAAGCATCACTACGAACAAAGCTAGTGGAGGTGATGGAATTCCAGTTGAGCTATTTCAAATCCTCAAAGATGATGCTGTGCAAGTGCTGCACTCAATATGCAAGCAAATTTGGAAAACTCAGCAGTGGCCATAGGACTAGAAAAGGTCAGTTTTCATTCCAATCCCAAAGAAAAGCAATGCCAAAGAATGCTCAAAGTACCGCACAATTGCACTCATCTCACACACTAGTAAAGTAATGCTCAAAATTCTCCAAGCCAGGCTTCAGCAATACGTGAACCATGAACTTCCAGATGTTCAAGCTGGTTTTAGAGAAAGCAGGGGAACCAGAGACTAAATTGCCAATATCCGCTGGATCATTGAAAAAGCAAGAGAGTTCCAGAAAAACATCTATTTCTGCTTTATTGACTATGTCAAAGCCTTTGACTGTGTGGATCACAATAAACTGTGGAAAATTCTGAAAGAGATGGGAGTCCCAGACCACCTGACCTACCTCTTGAGAAACCTATATGCAGGTCAGGAAGCAACAGTTAGAACTGGACATGGAACAACAGATTGGTTCCAAATAGGAAAAGGAGTACGTCAAAGCTGTATATTGTCACCCTGCTTATTTAACTTCTATGCAGAGTACATCATGAGAAACACTGGGCTGGAAGAAGCACAAGCTGGAATCAAGATGGCTGGGAGAAATATCAATAACCTCAGATATGCAGATGACACCACCCTTAAGGCAGAAAGTGAAGAGGAACTAAAGAGCCTCTTGATGAAAGTGAAAGAGGAGAGTGAAAATGTTGGCTTAAAGCTCAACATTCAGAAAACGAAGATCATGGCATCCGGTCCCATCACTTCATGGGAAATAGATGGGGAAACAGTGTCAGACTTTATTTTTGGGGGCTCCAAAATCACTGCAGATGGTGACTGCAGCCATGAAATTAAAAGATGCTTACTCCTTGGAAGGAAAGTTATGACCAACCTAGATAGCATATTCAAAAGCAGAGACATTACTTTGCCAACAAAGGTCCATCTAGTCAAGGCTATTTTTTTTCCAGTGATATGTATGGATGAGAGAGTTGGATTGTGAAGAAAGCTGAGCACCGAAGAATTGATGCTTTTGAACTGCGGTGTTGGAGAAGACTCTTGAAAGTCCCTTGGACTGCAAGGAGATCCAACCAGTTCATCCTAAAGGATGTGAGAGTCCTGGGTGTTCATTGGAAGGACTGATGCTGAAGCTGAAACTCCAATACTTTGGCCACCTCATGCAAAGAGTTGACTCATTGGAAAAGACTCTGATGCTCAGAGGGATTGGGGGCAGGAGGAGAAGGGGACGATAGAGGATGAGATGGCTGGATGGCATCACCGACTCGAAGGAGTTGGTGATGGACAGGGAGGCCTGGCATGCTGCAATTCATGAGGTCGCAAAGAGTCGGACATGACTGAGCAACTGAATTGACCTATGTTAAATTTAAGAGTCAGTTCAACATTAATCAGAGAAAAATGGAAACAAATAATGTTATATTAATTAAGAAAAAATTCTGTGTTAAACATTTGTTGTCCAGTCACTCTGTCATGTCCAACTCTTTGTGATCCCATGAACTGCAGCACGCCAGGCCTCCCTGCCCATCACCAACTACCAGAGTTTGCTCAAAGTCATGTACATAGAGTTGGTGATGCCATCTAACCATCTTATCCTCTATCATCCCCTTCTCCTTCTTCAATCTTTCCTATCATCAGGGTCATTTCCAATGAGTTGGCTCTTTGCATCAGGCGGCCAAAGTATTGGAGCTTCAGCTTCAGCCTCAGTCCTTTCAGTGAATATTCAGGACTGATTTCCTTTATGATTGACTAGTTTGATCTCCTTGCAGTCCAAGGGACTCTCAAGAGTCTTCTCCAACACCAGTTCAAAGGCACCAATCTTTCAGCGCTCAGTGATTTTTATTGTCCAGCTCTCACATCCGTACATGACTACTGGAAAAACCATAGCTTTGACTCGACGGACCTTTGTCAGCAAAGTGATGTCTCTGCTTTTTAATACATGGTCTAGATCTGTCATGCCTTTTCTTCACAGGAGCGTCTTTTAATTTCATAGCTGCGGTCACTGTCCAAAGTGATTTTGGAGCCCAAGAAAATAAAGTCTGCCACTGTTTCCACTGTTTCCCCATCTATTTGCCATGAAGTTATGGGACCATATGTCATGATCTTCGTTTTTTGCATGTTGAATTTTAAGCCAGCTTTTTCACTCTCCTCTTTCACCTTCATCAAGAGGCTCTTTAATTTCTCTTTGCTTCCTGCCCTAAGGATGGGGTCATCTGTATATCCGATGTTATTGATATTTCTCCCTTCAATCATCAGTTCTATTCAGTTCATTTCAGTCACTCAGTCGTGTCCGACTCTTTGCGACCCCATGAATCGCAGCACGCCAGGCCTCCCTGTCCATCACCAACTCCCGGAGTTCATTCAGACTCACATCCATTGAGTCGGTGATACCATCCAGCCATCTCATCCTCTCTCGTCCCCTTTTCCTCCTGCCCCCAATCCCTCCCAGCATCCGAGTCTTTTCCAATGAGTTAGCTCTTTGCTTGAGGTGACCAAAGTACTGGCGTTTCAGCTTTAGCATTATTCTTTCCAAAGAAATCCCAGGGCTGATCTCCTTCAGAATGGACTGGTTGAATCTCCTTGCAGTCCAAGGGACTCTCAAGAGTCTTCTCCAACACCACAGTTCAAAAGCATCAATTTTTTGGTGCTCAGCTTTCTTCACAGTCCCACTCTCACATCCATACATGACCACTGGAAAAGCCATAGCCTTGACTTTGTTGGTAAAGTAATGTCTCTGCTTTTCAATACGCTATCTAGGTTGGTCATAACCTTTCTTCCAAGGAGTAAGCGTTTGTTTAATTTCATGGCTGTAGTCACCATCATAAATGGTTACAAAACCCCTTAAACATAAATGGTTACAAAAATCCTACCTTTTAAAAATGTTTAAAAATGTACATCTTTTCAGATGGACGTCTTAGACTTACTAATAGCATTTATATTTCCTCCATGTCTTTTCGTGGCTTCACAGTCCATGTATGTTTTATTGCTGAATAATATCCAATTGTTTGGATGTACCATAGTTTTGTCAACCTAAATAAACTTAGGAGGCAATAATCAAACAAAAAGTGTTTATTGGGGATTGAAGAATTCCAATTCAAGACACACACGTTCAGTTAGCAATCCAAACAGAGTCCCACTAGTGAGTAAAAGTCAGGGGCTTTTAAAGGTAAAGAAGAGAAGTTTGCATTACAAAGAATTTTATCTGGAGTTGGAGGCAGAAGTAAGTCTTGGCTAGACATGATTGATTGCTAGAGGGAAGAAAAAGTTCATTAATGTGATAAGTTGCAGGTGTTTTTGCAGAGTCCTTGGAATAATTGTGTTTTGGCCCAGTTCAAAAGTTCATGGCTCCACCTGGGGAGGATGAGTATGTATGATCTTAATGTTCTCTCAGCTTCATTTAAAAACCCTTTTATAAAAGCGGCTCCATTTTACTTCGCAGTGTCTTCCTTCATTCTCTTGCTCTGGGACATCTTGGTTGCTCCAAGTTTTGGCAGTTATGAATAAAGCTGCTATAAACATTCATGTGCAGGTTTGTGTGTGGATATAAGCTTTTAACTCCTTTGGGTAAACACCAAGAAATACGACGGATTGTATGTTAAAAATATGTTTAGTTTTATAAGAAATCACCATACTGTCTTCCATGCTGGCTGTATGATTGGTATGATTTTGAATTCCTACATTTCCTATTGCTTCATATCCTCACCAACATCTGACGCTCTCAGCGTTCTGGATTTTGACCGTTCTAATCTGTGTGTTGTAATATTTTCCCATCATTTTAATTTGCATTTTCCTGTAACCCATGATGTAGAGCGTATGTTCATGCTTATTTGCCATGTGTATATCTTCTTTGATAGGGTGTCTGTTAAGATCTTGGGCCTATTTCACAACTGAGTTGTTCTTTCTTTCATAGACTGTGCCTTTGGTATTGTGTTTAAAGAGGCTGCTGCTGCTGCCGCCAAGTCACTTCAGTCGTGTCCGACTCTGTGCGATCCCATAGACTGCAGCCTACCAGGCTCCTCTGTCCATGGGATTTTCCAGGCAAGAGTACTGCAGTGGGGTGCCATTGCCTTCTCTGTTAAAGAGGCTACACACTGTATTATTTCAATTATGTGACATTCTGGAAAAGGTAAAATTATGGAGACAGTAAAAAAAAAATTCAATGATTGCCACGGGTTAGAAAGGAAGAAAGGATGAATAGGCAGAGCACGAGGCTTTTTAGAGAAGTGAAAAGACTCTGCATGATACTGTAACAGTGAAAACGTGGCATTACACATTTGTCCAATCCCATAGAAGGCTCGAATACAACTCTGGACTTTGGGTGATGATGTGTTAATGCAGGTTTATCAGTTATAACAAAAGTATGACTCTGGTGGGGGGTGTTGACTGTGCTGGAGGCTATGTATGTGTGAGGTCAGGGAGTCTATGAGGAATCTCTGTACCTTCTGTTCAATTTTTCTATGAATCGAAAACAGCTCTAAAGAAATAATCTTAATAAATACTACCTGTGAGGTCTTCTGGCCCTGAACTTACATTGCTGGGAATTTTTTAAATTACTGATTCAGTTTCATTGCTGGTAATTGGTCTCCCTTCGTATTTTCTGTTTCTTCTTGGTTCAGTCTCAGGAGAGTGTACATTTCTAGGAATTCATCCATTTCTCCTAGGATGTCCATTTTATTGGCATATAATTGTAGTAATCTCTTATCATTCTCTGTATTTCTGAGGTTTCAGTTGTAACTTCTCTTTTTTATTTCTGATTTTATTGATTTGACTCTTTTTCTTCTTGAAGAGTCGAGCTAAAGGTTTACTAATTTTGTTTAACTTTTCAAAGAACTGGCTCTTTGATCTTTTCTATTGTTTTTTTAACCTCTATTTCATTTATTGCTGCTCTGATCTTTATGATTTATTTCCTTCTAACTTTGTTTTTGGTTTGTAATTCTTTTTCTAGTTTTTTTAGGTGTAAGGTTAAATTATTATGAGATTTTTATTGTTTCTGAGGTAGGCTTAAAGAGATGGGAATACCAGACCACCTGACCTGCCTCCTGAGAAATCTGCATGCCGGTCAAGAAGCAACAGTTAGAACTGGACATGGAACAATAGACTGGTTCCAAATTGGGAAAGGAGTATGTCAAAGTGTATATTGTCACCCTGTTTATTTAAATTATATGCAGAGTACATCATGAGAAGCGCTGGACTGGATGAAGCACAAGCTGGAATCAAGATTGCTGGGAGAAATACCAATAACCTCAGATATGCAGATGATACCACCCTTATGGCAGAAAGCGAAGAAGAACTAAAGAGCCTCTTTTGATGAAAGTGAAAGAGGAGAGTGAAAAAGTTGGCTTAAAACTCAACATTCAAAAAATGAAGATCATGGCATCTGGTCCCATTACTTCATGGCAAACAGATGGGGAAACAGTGGAAATAGTGACAGATTATTTTGGGGGGGCTCCAAAATCACTGCAGATGGTGATTGCAGCCATGGAATTAAAAGACACTTGCTCCTTGGGAGAAAAGTTATGACCAACCTAGACAGCATATTAAAAAGCAGAGACATTACTTTGTCAACAAAGGTCCATCTAGTCAAAGCTATGGCTTTTCCAGCAATCATGTGTGGATGTGAGAGTTGAACTATAAAGAAAGCTGAGCACCAAAGAATTGATGCTTTTGAACTGTGGTGTGGGAGAAGACTCTTGAGAGTCCCTTGGACTGCAAGGAGATCCAGTCCATTGTAAAGGAAATCAGTCCTGAGTATTCATTGGAAGGACTGATGCTGAAGCTGAACCTCCAATATTTTGGCCACCTGATGTGAAGAACTGACTCATTGCAAAAGACCTTGACGCTGGGAAAGATTGAAGGTGGAAGAATAAGAGGATGACAGAGGATAAGATGGTTGGATGGCATCACCGACTCGATGGACATGAGTTTGAGTAAACTCTGGGAGCTGGTGGTGGACAGGGAGGCCTGGCGTGCTGCAGTCCATGGGGTCGGAAAGAGTCGGACATGACTGAGTGACTGAACTGAACTGAGGTAGGCTTGTATTGCTATAAATTTCCCTCTTAGAATCACTTTTACTGTGTTCCCTAGATTTTGGATCAGTGTGTTTTCATGTTCATTTCTCTCCAGGTATTTTTGAATTTCTTCTTTGGTTTCTTTAGTGAAACATTGCTTGTTTAGTAGCACATTTTTAGCCTCCAATTGTTTGTGTTTTTTGCAGGTTTTTTTTTTTCCTATAGTTGATTTCTAGTCTCACAGTGTTGTGTTTGGAAAAGATGCTTTATATGATTTCAATTTTCTTAAAAATTACTGAGAGTTGTTTTGTGACTTAGCATGTGATCTATCCTGGAGAATATTCCCAGGAGCACTTGCAAAGAATGTGTATTCTTCTGAATGAAATGCTGTCTCCCTATATATACAGTCCATTGGGTCTAACGTGCTGGGCCTTCATCGCAATGCATGGGCTTCTCATTGTGGTGGCTTCTTTTGCTGTGGAGCACAAGCCCCAGGGCACGCAGACTTCAGTAGTTTGTGCAACTCACAGGCTCTGGAGAGCAGGCTCAGCAACTGTGACATATGAGCTTTATTGCTTCATGGTATGTGGAATCTTCCTGAATCAAGGATTGAACCTGTGTCCCCTGCACTAGCAGGAGGATTCTTAACCACTGGACCACTGAGGAAGTCCTAATGTGTTGTTTAAAACCAGTGTTTCCTTAGATTTTTCTGTCTGGATGATCTGTCACATTGATGTCACATTGATGTAAGCGGGGTGTTAAAGTCCTATTATAATTACTGTGTTATTGTCAATTTCTTTCTGTCAGTTAATATTTGCTTTATGTATTTAGGTGCTCCTATGTTGGGTACACATATATTTACAATTGCTATACCTTCTTCTTGGGTTGATTCCTTGACCATTATATAATATCTTTCTTTGTCTCTTGTCACAGCCTTTGTTTTAAAATGTATTTTGCTTGATGTAAGTATTATTACTCCAGCTTTCTCTGAACTTCCGTTACTGTAGAATACCTCATGCCTGTCAGAATGGCAATTATAAAAAAAAAAAGAAACAACAAGTGCTGGAGAGGATTTGCAGTAAGGCAGGTCCTCATGCACTGTTAGTGGGAATGTAAATTGGTGCATCCATTATGGAAAACAGTATGGAGACCACCCCAAAATTAAAATAGAACTAACATGTGATCAAGCAATTCCACTCCTGGATATTCATCTGAAGAAAACAAAAACACTAATATGAAAAGGTATATGCACCCCTATGTTCATTGTAGCATTATTTACAATAGCCAAGTTGTGGAAGCAACCAGATGCTCATGAATAGATGAATGGATAAAGAAGATATGGAGTGTGTGTGTGTGTGTGTGAAATATTACTCAGCCATAAAAAGGAATGAAATCTTGTCCTTTATGACAATGTGGATGGACCTACAGAGTATTATATTCAGTGAGACAAATCAGGCAGAAAAAGACAAATACTACACGATTTCACTTATATGGAGAATCTGAAAAAATAAACCAAATGAACAGACAGAACAAAACAGAAACAGTGTTATAGAGAATAAACAGATGGTTGCCAGAGGGGAGAGTGAGGGAGGAAAGAAATAAGTGAGGGAAATTAAGAGGTACAAACTTCCATTTGTGAAATAAATGAGTCACACATATAAAATGTACAATGTGGAGAATAATTATAATATCTTTGTAATTATGTAATATTTTTATATGCTGACAGATCATAACTAGACTTATGGTGATCTCTTTGAGATAGATAGAAATTTCAACTCATTATGTTGTATAACAGGAAATAGCATAGTTTTGTAGGTCAATTACACCTCAAAAACAAACAAACAAGCTCATAGACAAAAATATAGATTTGTGGTTACCAGGGGTGGCTGCTGGGGGAAGTTGAATTGGATGAAGGTAGCCAAAAGGCAGAAACTTCCAGTTATAAGATAAGTAAGTACTAGGCATGCTCGTTTGCTAAGTCATGTCCAACTCTTTGAGATTCCGTGGACTGCAGTCCATCAGGGTCCTCTGCGATGGGATTTCCCCGGCAAGAATACTGGAATGGGTTGCCATTTCCTTCTCCAAAGTACAAGGAATCTAAGATAAATAAGTTCCAGGAATCTAAAAAAATCCAACAATTTGAATATTAATTAAAACAAGTAGGTATAGGTGATTCTCTGCGTATATTTATTTTATTTTTGGCTGTACTGGGGTTTTCGTTGCCGTAGGTGGGCTTTCCCCAGTTGTGGCGAGAGGGGGCTACTCTCTAGCTGTGATGTATGGGCTTCTCATTGCGGTGGTTTCTCTTGTTGCAGAGTACAGGCTCTAGGGTCCTCAGGCTTCCGTAGCTGAGGCACATGGGCACAGTAATTGTGGCTCACGGGCCCTAGAACACAGGCTCGATAGTTGTGGTGCACAGGGTTATTTGCTCTGTGGCACGTGGGAGCTTCCCAGATCAGGGCTTGAACCCATGTCTCCCGCACTGGCAGGCAGATTCTTGACCACTGAGCCACCAGGGAAGCCTGATCCTTGACACGTAAAAGCCTTCATCAGATGTTACAAAAATCTCGAGTGCCATGTTTATGAGCCTTTCCATAGGTTCTGTTATTTACAACCAAGAATGTCTTGAGGGAGATTCAGTTTCTCCCTAACCCCATTACATCATGTTTCCAGTTTGTCTGTGTCATAGTCTCACGGTCATATCTGTACATTTCATTCTGCTTGTGATACTCCTCCATGCACACATGGGCGCACAAGATGCCTATTGGGATGCTTGTCTAGGCTTCTCCTGGCTGCATACTGTTTCTCCCCACTCCAAATCCCCGTATCTACAGAGTTCAGAGGTATCTTAGCTGTCATAATGATGTGATTTGGTCCACCTTGGTCCAAGGTGACCACTAACCTAAGCAAGGTTAATAGGAGTGCCAGCTGAAAGAGAGCCTCAGACTCTCTCTAGGTGGCTAGAAGAATCATATGTAGGAACTGGGACTAGCTCTTGTCTACTCTTGGAGACTGGAGAGCAGGGGCAAAGGGTCCTTTTAGAGACAGAAGAATCAAGCTCATGGCAGAGAAACTGAAGCAAAGATAGATGGGGAGCATTTGGGTTCTAGTCTGTTCCTGAAGCCCAGTCAGCTGCACATAGCCTTGAGTCTTGGGAGACATCTGGTACACTAATAATAATTCATCTCTCCCTTCTGAACAAAACAGTCCGTTTCTATTATTTGTAACCAAAAAATGCTATATAATATGCCTGAAAATATACACTTCATACTAAGCAAACTCAAGGGTTTTATTTTAAAAAGAAATGGCTACTTGGTTGTCTCAATGAGAGGAACTTTCCGGTGTGGATCTGACCTTAGGGTTATAAGTACTGGTCCAAGGTGGGTCCCCTGAGAAGTTCACAAAATTGCATTTACCTAAAACTCATTTATTAGAGTAACTCTGGCCTGATAAATCTTGCAGAATACCCAATGCTGAGTATAAGAAAGTTACAGTCAATTAACCACTTGTGACTTCTGACAGTTCAGTTTAGTTCAGTGGCTCAGTCATGTACAACTCTTTGCAACCCCATGGACTGCAGCATGCCAGGCCTCCCTGTCTGTCACCAACTCCCGGAGCTTGCTCAAACTCATGTCCATTGAGTTGGTGACGCCATCCAACCATCTCATCCTCTGTTGTCCCCTTCTCCTCCTGCCTTCAATCTGTCCCAGAATCAAGGTCTTTTCCAATGAGTCAGTTCTTCACTTGCAAAATGCCCAGAACTGGTGTAAGAAAGTTACAGTCAATTAACCACTTGTGACTTGTATAGCATCTCATTATACTTAGTCTACTGGGAGATCCCCAAATTGCATTACACGGTCTGTAGTTAAAGCTGTTAGTTCACCATTCTCTCCCAGCAGAAACTACATTTCCCAGCCCCTCTTGAAGGCAAGGCAAGGCCATAAGACTAAGTTCTGACCCATTAAAAAAGGAGTGGACATGACAGGAGTAACTTTCAGAACATTCCTTACAGGAATGTCCCTTTCTTCTTTTTCCCTTCTTTCTCCTGGAATTTGAACGTGGTTCTGGCAGCAGGTCCAGCCATGCCGGAACTCAAGATGAAAGTCATGTATTGTAAATGGAGATCAAAAATCTAGAAAGAGCTAGGGTCCCCAGACCTACTCACATTTAGACCTTTCCACGTGAGAGAAATAAACCATTTTCTTTAAGTCCCTATTATTTTGACTTATGTTTCAGTAGCTGAGCCAGTCCCTTAACTATAACACAGTCTTTACATAGTTTTCTACAACAGGAAGTGCAGCCAAAAGGAAGACTTTAAATTCGTGAAACACTCATTCAACAAAGATTTATTGAGTCACAGAGGTCTAAATGTGAATGTGAAGTACCCTTGGAAAAAGTGTGCAGGCTAGTGAAGCAATCCAGCTCATACGAAATGAGAAACGCCCAAAAGAACATGGACCATTTAGCCTAGGGAGGGAAAAGGTTAGGATAGGTTGGAGAGATGTCATAAGACTTAGAAAGAACTCATGTGGAAAAGACAATAGCTCCATCTGCTCCATATGATCCCAGGTGGCTGAAGTAAGGCCAGTAAAGCATGTAGGGAAGTGAAGCACTAAGATCCAAAGGTTTCCATGTCAGTTCTGGTTCTTGGCTTTAAGCAATAGAAACAGACTCTCATGTCTTAGGCAAAAACAAAACTTGCTAGAATGGTATTTTGGGGGGAAATCACAGAATTAACCATATACCAGAGTACTGGCCTCCAATGGCTTAGCAGGTAAAGAATTTGCGTACAATGCAGGAGACACAGGAGATGAGGGTTCAATCCCTGGGTTGGGAAGATTCCCCTGCAGAAGGAAATGGTAGCCCACTCCAGTATTCTTACCTGGAAAATGCCAAGGACAGAGGAGCCTGGTGGCCTACAGTCCAAAGGGTGGTAAAGGGTTGGACATGACTGAGCAACTAAGCACACAGAGTACTGGCCAGGGATCAATAGTATCCGGAGTGCTGGTTAGCAGGAAGAATAGCCACAGCCATGGAGCAGACCAAGGTTTGACCAGAATGATGAATGACTTCTAACTGGTCCTCATGTCCCTGAGTCATTCATTCAGGAGTCAGAATTATGGGAGAAAGTCTTATGGTTGCACCTAGATCATCCATTCCCTGGCTGAAGGAAGGCAGGGTGGATTAGGGGAAAAATAAGGTCCCTGTTGACTCTCACGTGGAAGTCAGGCACCACCTCCAGGAGGAACCAAGATAACTATCAGACAAATTTCCAGGGCCACCCCTAATGATTCTTGAAAAGCCTGTGAATTTGTGACCCATGTCTTGTGATTGGGAAGAACTTGTCTGTTCAGGGAAGTTATCTCTGTTCTATATTCCTCACTAATGCTTGTATACTCTCTGCTGAATGATTCCAACCCTGAAAAATTCACTAGTTCACAAGTTCTTCTTCATGTTAAGATGAAATAAAGGCTGGGAGTTTAGACTGCCTGACACTCAAGACCCTCCAACTCTGGTTCTACTTTTGAACAGTTAAATTCTGTGATTCTTCTATAAAAGCCTTTCTTCCCATCCAACTTATTCACTCAATGTCACCATCCTCTGACCCCATCAAAACATCTTATGTTTATTCTCTTTACTTCTCCTGTCTATCTAAATGTTACCCATTCTTCACATTCCAGCTCAGATCCCACATCCTACACGAAACATTCCTGAACCATCCCAGCTCAAAGTAACTCTTTGGAAATCGTTTGCCTGTATGCTTCACTAGGCATTTAATCATTCTCTTTTTAAATGTTTTCTATTTTTTAGAATTGATATTTATACTTTGTTAGATAATTTAACTTTAAACATACTTATATCCTCTCTATCTGGATTATAACTTCTTTTTTAAAAATTTAAATTTATTTATTTTAGTTAGAGGCTAACTATTTTACAATATTGTATTGGTTTTGCCATACATCAACATGAATCTGCCACGGGTGTACACGTGTTCCCAATCCTGAACCCGCACCCCCCCCCCACCTCCCTCCCCATACCATCCCTCTGGGTCATCTCAGTGCACCAGCCCCAAGCATCCTGTATCATACATCGAACCTGGACTGGCGATTCGTTTCTTATATGATATTATACATGTTTCAATGCCATTCTCCCAAATCATCCGTCCCCTTCCTCTCCCACAGAGTCCAAAAGACTGTTCTTTACATCTGTGTCTCTTTTGCTGTCTCACGTACAGGGTTATCGTTACCATCTTTCTAAATTCCATATATATGCGTTAGTATACTGTATTGGTGTTTTTCTAAAAATATGGAACACTTCACGAATTTGTGTGTCATCCTTGTGCAGGGGCCATGCTAATCTTCTCTGTATCGTTCCAGTTTTAGTATATGTGCTGCTGAAGTGAGCACTGGATTATAACTTCTTGAAGACATGAACTATTTCTTATCCAACTTTGTATCTCCTGTAGAACTTAACAAAATTCTTTCCACATGGACTTTTTCTTTCCTTAATTGATATGAATACCAGAGGTAAATATGGTCTTGACTCCTTATCCAGGAATTTGGGGAAGAGGAAGCAGAAGATGAGGGAAGAGGTAAGTCAGGCAATGACTTACAATTACTTCTTAGGCTATAATAATGTTGTGAGTGATTTATGCTTTACAGCTTTTTTGAGTTATAATTGATATGCAAAACTGCACATATTTGTTAAGTTTTGACATATGTATACATCCATGAAACCATTGCCCTAATCAAGATAATAAATATATCTATCTCCTCCCAAAAGTTTCCCTATGCCCCTTCATAGACTCTTTCATTCACTTCTACTTCAAGCCTTCAAGCAACTGCTGATTTGTTTTCTGTCACTATGGTTTGAATTTCCTACAATTTTATATAAACATAATCATTCAGTATGTACTCTTTTTGTCTGGTTTCTTTCACTCCACATAATGAGAGTCACCCATGTTGTTGAACAGATCAATAGCTCACTCTTATTCTTTTTATTGCTGAGTAGTATTCCATCGCATGAGCATACCACAATTTATTTGTCTATTGAGGTCATCTGAGTTGTTTAGTTGTTTCAAGTTTTTGGCTATTACAAGTTAAGCTGCTATGAACATTTATACAGGTCTTTTCATGTGGACATATGTTTTCATTCATCTTAGGTATTTACACCTAAGGTATTTACACTGGGTATTTACACCCAATAGTAGAATGCCTGGGCCTTAGGCTAGGTCTATATGTAACATTTTAAGGAATTACCAAAATGATTGCACCATTTTCATTCCCAACAGCAATGCAGGAGAATTGCGGTTGCTCCTTCTCCTCACCAATAGTTGCTTTAAAAAACAAACTCAGGCCATTGTAGTGAGTGGTAGCTCACTGTGGTTTCAATTAGCATTTTCCTAATGACTAATGAAGAACATCTTTTCACGAGCTCATTCATCATCTTCTTTGACAAAGCGTTTGTTCATATCTTTTGTCCATTTTTAAAACTGAGTTGTTTTCTTACTGTTGTGTTTCAAGTTTCTCTGTAGATTCTGGACGCAATTTTTTATCATACACATGACTTGGAAATATTTTCTCATGGTCCCTGGCTTGCTTTTTAACTATGTCTATTCAAGTTGTAGGAGGTTTAAATATTGATAAAGTCCAGTTTATTACTATTCTCTTTTATGAGTTGTGCTTTTGGTATTGCAACTGAGAAATCTTTAACTCAGGGTCACAAAGATTTTCTTCTTCTGAAAGTTTTATAGCTTTAAGTTTTACCTAAATAGGTTTATGATAAATTTTTTTAGTTAATTTTTGCCTATGGTGTGAGGTACTGATTGAGGTTCATTTTTTCAAATAAAAACATTAAGTTTCTCCAGAATCATCTGTTGAAAAGATGATCCTTTCTCCACTGGATTGCCTTTGCAAGCATGTTGAAAATCAGTTAACCATATGTGTGTGGGTCTGTTTATGAACTCTATTCTGCTCCGATGGTTGTTGTGTCTATCTTTACACCAATATGTCACTGCATGATTTATATTCCTATAATGTTTTAGATAAAGTGCTTTCACCCATAGATAATAGGGTTGTGTTCATGATGTGGACTCTGGAGCCAAATTACTTATGGGCACATCCTGGCTCCAGCACTACTGGCTATATCGTGCCTGCGTGCTAAGTTGTTTCAGTCATGTCCAACTCTTTGTGACCCTATGGCCTGTAGCTTACCAGTCTCTTTTGTCCATGGGATTCTCCAGGCAAGAATGCTGGAGTAAGTTGTCGTGCCCTCTCCAGGGGGTCTTTCTTCAGGGATCAAACCCACATCTCCTGCAGCTCCTGGATTGCAGGCAGATTCTTTACTGCTGAGCCAACAGGCAAGCCCACTGGTTATATTATTTTGAAAAGTGAAAATCACTCAGTCGTGTCTGACTCTGCAACCGCATGGACTGTACAGTCCATGGAATTCTCCAGGCCAGAATACTGGAGTGGGTAGCCTTTCCCTTATCCAGATATTACTTTAGGCAAATTCTTTAATATCTCTGTGCCTCAGTTTACTCATCTATAAAATGGGGATGATGACAGTATCCACTCATCAGATTGCTGTGATCATTGTGTTGGTCCAAAAAAGGTAGATAGAGCAACATTCAATGAAAGTTTTCTCTTATATAACTTCCTGTATAAAACAAAAATAGGAGCTAGTTGGGTATTATTGTTCCTTTTTTAAAATTTTTTTTTAATTTTTAATTTTTTTTTATTGTTCCTTTTAACAGATAAAGAAGATGAAAAGAGGTATTATCAGTATTGGCCATGCCACACAGAGAAAAACTACACTTAAGTCTTCTGATACAGAACCTAGCGTCTTTTCTACTCCATCTCTGAGACTATAATGGAGGCCTCAGTCTTTCTATAACCTCATCTCTGAAGTCATGTTCTGTCACTTCTGCTGTATTCACTACTCTAGAAGCTAGTCTTTAAATCTGGCTCACACTCAAGGACAGGGAATTATCTAAAGTATAACACCAGTAGGTGGGGATCACAGGAGCCAGCTGAGAGGCCACTGATGACTGGCCCCTTCCCCTTTCTAGGATTCTCACAAGTCTGATAGGTGGGGTTGTGCTCAGAGGATTTTGAACTGTGGAATGAGAGGTCAGAGCGTTCCCGAGCCAATGACCTAGGAGGAGACTTTGCTTTCTCCTCCTGAAAAGAAAATCTTAGCTCCTTCGTTCACTGCTGCACATTGGCCACACCTTTTAATTAAGGAAGTACAGTTTCGGACTACACCCATGGAAATAAAAGAGGTATCCAGGTTGGGCCGAGCAATTTTCTTCTGCCCTCAGATGAGAGTAGAAACATGTTCACGTAAGAGATTTCTTGGAGGAAATGCCTATCGAGGACAGACCTATGAAGGAGGGAACCAGAGAAGGTGGGAGAGCTTTCAGATTGCATTACAGTACATCTGTGCAAGGTGGGGGAGAGGAGGTGGGGACAGAGAGTGTTGTGCTGCAGTGCAATTCCAAGAAAGGACGTGCCAGCTCACTGAGAAGTCCTTGAGCCCGCGTCATCCATCAGAGGAGTCCTGGGGGTAATAGAACTGAGCCTGGAATGGTACCCTCACTGTGCTCAGTCCTTGGCTGGGAGCAGTCTGAGGGACGTGTGGTCTTAGCACGAGTGGAGCAGGGGGTCCCAGGGGCCAGCAGCTAGGGATCTGAGCCGCATCTTTTCACACCTGTCGTGCATATGCCATAGGGTCGGATTCGTGTGGCCATGAGGTGAGCACAGGTGCTAAAGGAGCACAAAGGCATCTCATCCAGACTTTCAGAATGAGGGCAAAACTTTCTGCAGTGCTTCCCTGGTGGCTCAGACTGTAAAGCATTTGCCTGCAATGTGGGAGGCCTGAGTTCAATCCCTGGGTTGGAAGACCCCCTGGAGAAGGAAATGGCAACCCACTCCAGTACCTTTGCCTGGAAAATCCCACGGACGGAGGAGCCTCGTAGGCTACAGTCCATGGAGTAGCAAAGAGTCGGACACGACTGAGTGACTTCACTTTCCTTTCCTTTTCTGCAGTGCAGTGGTCAAAACTGACACAGGAGCAGAGAAGATGAATTAGCGAAACCACACATGCTGCTAATGCAGGTGCATACTGGTACCACCGCTTGGGAAAACCACTGGCGGTATGTAGGAAGCTGAAGTAGTTGCATGGCCTGGGTGGTAGCGCTCTACTCCTGGGGATGGCAATTAGAGGAAATTTTTGCCCATGCACATGGATGCTCTGGTCTGTGTGTACAAAAATGTGCCCAGCAGTATCACTGGTACTCAGCACCCACAAAGGAAACAGTCCATGTCCATCAGCAGAACAGAAGACTTGTGGTCCAATGGAATAGTATCAGCAAGGAAAGGAAGTGAATTTATGGCTACACTCAATAACTTGGATCACGAACACAATGTTGGGGGGTGGAAATCAAGTCACGAATGCAACATTTTAAAAGGAGGCAGAAATAAGATACTGCTTAGGGAATATATGCATAGATGGTAAGACCATAAAGAAATACAAGGAGGGACTTCCCTACTGGTCCAGTGATTAAGAATCTGTCTTGCAGTGCTGGGCACCTGGGTTTGATCCCTGGTCCGGTAACCAAGATCCCACATGCCTCAAAGTAACTAAGCCTGAGCCCTGTAACTAAGATCTGTGGTAATAAAATAAATAAATATCAAAAAAAAAAAAGAAAAGAAAAGAAAAGCAGGGAAAGTGGGGGCAAGTTGGGGCTGTTTCTGGAGAGGCACAGAAGAGGATTCTGGGATGGGGGAATCCAGGATGCTTGTCTTGAATAATTTTTCCCTAAATTCTTCATATGTGCTTCATGCAATCTCTGTCTGTATAACTCGTAGTTTTTTCTTTTTTTTCAAAAAGGAAGGAGGATAGGAGTAGGCTACGTGGAGGAAGTGGAGTGTGTTCCAAGCAGAGGGCAAAGGACAGGAGGGGAGGTGCGTGCAGGGGTTAGGGACTTGCAAATCCAGTGGGGTGACGAGGTGAGGAGTGGCAGGTGGCGGAGGTAGATGGAGGACCCCGCACAAGGAGGAGTTTGAGCCGGAGGGCAATAGGGAGCCACTGCAGTATTTAAGCTGCGGAGAAACGGAATGAGATCTATTTCCAGAAAGATCCTTCGGCCCTGGCATGAGGATGTGCCTCCGAGATCCAGGTGAGTGGGATGAGCTGGGGAAGGGAGGAGGGTGCCTGGTCCTCGCTGTAGTCAGGGGCTGGTCTTCTTCACCATCAGGCCAACTGCTCTGCTCTGCTGCATCCAGGGACTTGTCATTTCTTAATCACAGAATCATTTGTAACTGGAGGAGAGTCCCTACCTGGCTACTCTCCAACATCAATCAGGAATATTACTGATGGAGGTGAACTGTAATTCTGGGTCCCAAGGGCCCTCTCATTTACATGCTGGACATTTTGGTGGAGAGGGGTAAAGAAAAACAAGTGAAAGGATTTGTAAGTAACTAATTATCCCAAAAGTTCACCCTTTGTAGGAATCATTTAATAATAGCGCTCTATGTAACGATTCTTTATTGCTAAAAAGACTTGTTCCATCTGCAATAATATTATAGATGAGTGTTTAGTTAACATGGGGAATTTTTTTTTTAGTGATTACATATTTGATTTTAAGGTCAGTTGTGGACTTCTTTATTCAATGTTCTCCTAAGACCTCAGTAAACCTAGGCTGAAAGTTCAAGCTGATGTAATGTGGGAGGAACCACCCAATGGCTCCCAATTATCCTGTAATCTTAATTGCATGTGCGGAAAATTATTTTCCTTCTGGCAGCATAAATAGTTGCTATTGTTGCCATTGTATTTATTTTTTAAAATATGGCCAATTTGATGAAATTAACAATATTTCTTTATTATAATCTATCTGCCCATGTCCATTTTCCTATCTTAAAAATGTTTTCTTATCTTGGGTTTGTTCAAATCAGGATTCAGAAAAGTTCCACAGGTTGTATTTTGTTGGCATGTTTCTTATGTGTCTTTTTATCTGTAACAGCGGTCAGCAAACATTCTGTTAAAGGTTAGATACTTAATATTCTAGGCTTTGTGGCCTGTAAAATTGTTGAGAACTAAACTTTGCAGTTATAGCATGAAAGCAGCCCCTTGAAAATGTGTGAAAAAGTCACCTAGCT
Source organism: Bos grunniens (assembly GCF_055505025.1). Lineage (NCBI taxonomy): Eukaryota > Metazoa > Chordata > Mammalia > Artiodactyla > Bovidae > Bos > Bos grunniens. The sequence goes on from NC_141165.1 coordinate 155,998,766, forward strand.
GTATTCTTGTAATAAAACCTTATTTACACAGACGGCAGAACAGATTTGGCCCACTGCTTAGGGTTTGCAAACCAACCCCTGGTTTACAGTTCTGTAAGGAAAGAGGTTGGGCTTCCCAGGTGGCGCTAGAGGTAAAGAACCCACCTGCCAATGCAGGAGACATAAGAGACAGCAGAGTTTGATCCCTGAGTTGGGAAGATCCCCTGGAGGAGAGCAAGGCAACCTACTCCAGTATTCTTGCCTGGAGAATCCCATGGACAGTGGAGCCTGATGGGCTATGGTCCATAGGGTCGCAAAGAGTTGGACATGACTAAAAAGACAGCACAGTGCAGCAGCACAAGGAAGGAGGTTTACCTGTAGAAGCTAATAATATGCTACGATTTTATAAGGCTCAGACGGTAAAGAATCTGCCTGCAATGCGGGAGACCTGGGTTGGATCCTTGGGTCGGAAAGTTTCCCTGGAGGAGGGCACGGCAACCCACTCCAGTATTTGGTAGCTCAGCCGGTAAAGAATCTGCCTGCAATGCAAGAGACCCTGGTTCAATCCCTCGGTCAGGAAGATCCCCTGGAGAAGGGATAGTCTACCTAGTCCAGTATTCTTGGGCTTCCCTGGTGGCTTGGGTGGTAAAGAATCTGCCTGCAACGCAGGAGACCTGGGTTCATCCGTGGGTTGGGAAGATCCCCTGGAGAAGGGAATGTCTACCCATCCCAGTATTCTGGCCTGGAGAATCCCATGGACAGAGGAGCTGGCAGGCTACAGTCCATGGGGTCCTAAAGAGTTGGACACAACTGAGCAGTTTTCACTTTCAAAGAAAATAACTTCAAGCATTATAAAGTTAATGAATTTCTTTTAGAGACTCTCAAAAAATATGGGCAATCTGAAAAAATAGATACTATCTAATAGGAAAACATTCTATCTAGATTTGATACATTCTAAAGTACAGAATCTTCCTCATAGCAGCTTTTGAGGAAGCTGGCTACTTACTAAATACCTTCTCCAGTAAAAATAATCATTTACCTTCTGAATATCTTCTCTGTTGGAATCCCCTCTGCCTCCTACACCCTCTCAGCTGGCTGTCCTCTTCTTCCTTTATACAAGGATGGTCAACAAAGTTCAGAACAAGGGCATAGATCTGTTTTGCCAAGGCAAACTTGACCTTGCGTCAGCAGGGGGCTGCATAGCTATTACTTATAATCTAGTGCCTATGTGCTTTGCTTTTTTTACTAAATGTCTCTTCAGTCCTGTCTGATGATAATGGGGACATTCTCGCCAGTGTCCATCAACAGAGCCCAAGTAACACAGGGGGCGATGCTCCTCCCAGAGGGCTAGACTTTGAGATGGTGCTTATATGTTGACTTTCTTACCACAGGAAGTGCTGACCCATGGTGTCACAACATCCACCTTTCGACATCCCTCGGGTGGCCAGGTCATTTTGGGGGTGCTTCTTGAGCAGGCTTCAGGACTATCGTCTTCCTTCCTTTGGTTAAAGTTCTCTGAAAGGGGAGATTATTTTGAGCAGTAAAAGACATCACCTGGGCTCTACAGAAGATTATACACTTGCTATGAAGATTTACGAAGATAAAACAACCAGAGGAAAAAACACCAACACGCTGAGTTGTAATATAAGCGTGATGAATTAGGAGCTGAGGAAACATCACCCGGGAGTATGACCAAAACAAGGGGAAGCCTTTGAATGTTTTCGCTATTCTTGACCCTTGCCTTTCTAGCTGCCCCTCAAATATCCTGTCAGTCTCCCAATCTGACAGGTTCCATCCCTCACACTCCTTCCTTCAACCTCCACGAGCCCGGTTCACGGTGACCTCTGAGTGTGTTCCTGCTTACACAGGTGCACACTTGCACACCTGCTCCCTTTGAATCCATTTAGCCCCAATTACCTCCAGCTTAGAAACTCCCCCATGCTGAGCAGGCCTACCCTTGAATGACTGCCCCCCTAGTTTATTTTTTCTGGGTGCTCTCACCTCACCCTGGAAGCCTGGCCCCTCCAAGACCTCTGCAGATGCTGTCTGATCCATCTGCAAGCTTCTCCAGCTCATGGCCTTTGTTCATCTTACTATTATAAATCTAAAATCCTCCTATATGTGTTCTTTTGGACTTTGCACTTGTGGAGAAAGAACACAAAGCTGTTTAATACCTCCCACATTATTGACGTTTAACATTAAGAACACTTAAAGGCCTCCAACAGGCAGTTGAGGATATTTCATGATAAAGTTAGAAGAAAAACTAACTGCTTCAGTAAGTGGAGATACAGGAAGTATTGTCTCTTTACAGTCATAAAATTAAAAAATACATTAAGTATTTGTTTCCTAAAAAAAAAAAAAAAAGATACTGTGCTAAGGAGAATGTCTCCCACAAACATCCCATAATTTATGTGCAGGAGAGGGTGGGCAAAGGTGAAAATAAGAGAACATTCCATTTGCTGCTGCTTCTTAGTCGCTTCAGCCGTGTCCGGCTCTGTGTGACCCCATGGACTGCAGCCCACCAGGCTCCTCCGTCCATGGGATTTTCCAGGCAAGAGTACTGGAGTGGGGTGCCATTGCCTTCTCCGACATTTCATTTAGGCAAACTTTTGCTTTATCTTTTTATTTTTCTTTGTAAGTGAAGCCCAGAGTTGAGCTGCCCCTCTTCCAAAAAAATTAAAAAAAACAACCCTTATTTTTTCAAAATTAAAAAATAACTTGAAATTGGTGGATCAAAAGGGAGGAAAATGTTTAGGGACTGCCTAATGCCTACCTAATAATGTATGTTGCCCACAGGGTTTCATTCCGCAAGGCACGCAACCAATAGCACATGCAAGTTGATGGGGTGAGAGAGAGGTAAAGATTAGTCTAGATATTTCCGGGAGGCTTGCTGAGAAGACAGACAACCGCAGGCAAATCAACACGGCTGAAAGGATCTAAACGTGGGGGCAAGGGTGTCGGGAGTGGGGGACAGGAAACACCACTGGTTCACGGGGCTTCCCGGGTACTTACACGGTAAAGAATCTGCCTGCAGTGCAAGAGACTTGGGTTTGATCCCTAAGTCAGGAACATCCCCCTGGAGAAGGGAATGGCAACCCACTCCAGTATCCTTGCTGGGAGATTCCATGGACAGAGGAGCCTGGTGGGCTATGGTCCACGGGTCACAAAGAGTCGGACACGATTGAGTGACTAACGCTTTTTTTTTTTCTTTCACTGGCTCACTGGTAAAACATTTAGGAACAAGATACATTTGAAATGTTGTGACTTGGGTATGAGCCACTGTTTGAGGAACAAAGGTGGTACTGAGCAGCCAGGCAGAGATACAGGATTTTACAGGGCCACAGTCTGGCTCTGAGCAATTAGCGAAGAAAACAGCCCCAGGTCTCAGTGAGGAGGGATTTGGGAGACAGAGCTTGAATTGGCCAGAAATGGTGGCTCCCTTTTTCACCACGGAGAAGCTGATAGGCTGATGAGAGCCATGACTGACAGCTTTAAATATGACTCGGTGACACCATGGGATTTTTTTTCTCCATTGATTGGAAACATTCACATTTCTTCACTTTCTAAGGGCTGTAGTTAGAAACTCAGGTCTAGTTTTGAGGTATCTTTGAGAATTAATGATCTTGTGTGAACTCAAGGTCAAGTCTCCTTATACAGGAATATAAAATAAGAAGGCAGAGGTGATTACACTGGCCTAGGGCATGCACTGAAGTTCCTTTTTGGAAAAGGATCAGATTTTGACACCTGGGCTTCTCTTTGGCTGCACCAGGTGTTGGTTGTGGCACGTGGGGTCTTTAGCTGTGACGTGGGATCTAGCTTTCTGACAAGGGGTCAAACCTGCGTCCCCTGCACTGAGAGGACGGAGTAGCCACTGACCACCAGGGAACTCTCTTGACTTCCCTTCTTATTTTTTCTTTTCTAATAATGTAATGTAGTGTGTGTGCTCAGTTGTATCTCACTCCTTGTGACTCTGCGGACTGTAGCCCACCAGGCTCCTCTGTCCATGGGACTCTCCAGACAAGAATACTGGAGTGGGTTGTCATTTCCTTCTCCAGGGGATCTTCCCAACCTAGGTATCAAACCTGAGTCTTTTACATCTCCTGCATTGGCAGGTGGATTCTTTACCACTGCACCACTTATTCCCTATCACAAAAACTTAGTTGAAAATGAATTACAATTTCTGGCTAATCGAATCTTAAACATATACCATATAAAACGTTTCAATCCAGTTCAGTTCAGTCGCTCAGTCGTGTCTGACTCTTTGTGACCCCATGAATTGCAGCACGCCAGGCCTCCCTGTCCATCACCAACTCCTGGAGTTCACCCAAACCCATGTCCATCGAGTCGGTGATGCCATCCAGCCATCTCATCCTCTGTCATCCCCTTCTCCTCCTGCCCCCAATCCCTTCCAGCATCAGAGTCTTTTCCAATGAGTCAACTCTTCGCATGAGGTGGCCAAAGTACTGGAGTTTCAGCTTTAGCATCAGTCCTTCCAATGAACACCCAGGGCTGATCTCTTTAGAATGGACTGGTTGGATCTCCTTGCAGTCCAAGGGGCTCTCAAGAGTCTTCTCCAACACCACAGTTCAAAAGCATCAATTCTTTGGCGCTCAGCTTTCTTCACAGTCCAACTCTCACATCCATACATGACCACTGGGAAAATCATAGCCTTGACTAGATGGACCTTTGCTGGCAAAGTAATGTCTCTGCTTTTGAATATGCTATCTAGGTTGGTCATAACTTTCCTTCCGAGGAGTAAGCATATTTTAATTTCATGGCTGCAGTCACCATCTGCAGTGATTTTGGAGCCCAAAAAAATAAAGTCTGACTCTGTTTCCACTGTTCCCCATCTATTTCCCATGAAGTGATGGGACCGGATGCCATGATCTTCGTTTTCTGAATGTTGAGCTTTAAGCCAACTTTTTCACTCTCCTCTTTCACTTCCATCAAGAGGCTCTTTAGTTCTTCTTCACTTTCTGCCATAAGGGTGGTGTCATCTGCATATCTGAGGTTATTGATACTTCTCCCGGCAATCTTGATTCCAGCTTGCACTTCTTCCAGTCCAGCGTTTCTCATGATGTACTCTGCATATAAGTTAAAAAAGCAGTGTGACAATATACAGCCTTGACGTACTTCTTTTCCTATTTGGAAGCAATCTGTTGTTCCATGTCCAGTTCTAACTGTTGCTTTCTGACCTGCATACAGCTTTCTCAAGAGGCAGGTCAGGTGGTCTGGGACTCCCATCTCTTTCAGAATTTTCCACAGTTTATTGTGATCCACACAATCAAAGGCTTTGGCATAGTCAATAAAGCAGAAGTAGATGTTTTTCTGGAACTCTCTTGCTTTTTCAATGATCCAGCAGATGTTGGCAATTTGATCTCTGGTTCCTCTGCCTTTTCTAAAACCAGCTTGAACATCTGGAACTTCACGGTTCACGTATTGCTGAAGTCTGGCTTGGAGAATTTTGAGGAAACTCTAAATTACAGAAAAAAAAATTTTTTTTTCTTGTCAAACTGAGACTTTGTATTCTTTGACTAATACCTTCTGGTTCCTCACTTCTCGCAGCTCCTGCCAATCACTTCCCATGTATGCTTCTGTGTGTTTCACTACCTTAGATATTTCATGTAAGTGGCATCGTATAGCATTTGTCTTTCTGTGTCTGGATTATTTCACTTACATAATATCCTCCAGGTTCATCCATGGAGATCATTTTTGTACAGTTCTTCTGTGTATTCTTGCCACCTCTTTCTTAATATCTTCTGCTTCTTTTAGGTCCATACCATTTCTGTCCTTTATTGAGCCCATCTTTGCAAACAAACAGCAAAGTTCCTCTTTTTCAAGGTTGAATAATATCCCATTTACCACATATTCTTTATCTACTCTTGGACTTTTTTTAAAAAAAGATTTATTTACTTATTTTATTTTTTGGCTGTGCTGGGTCTTTTTTGCTGCGATGGACTTTCTATAGTTGTGGTGAGCCAGGACTATTGTTTGTTGTGGTGCCTGGGCTTCTCACTATGGTGTCTTCTCTTGCTGGGGACCACAGGTTCCAGGCATTTGGGCTTCTGTAGTTCCAGAGTGGGCTCAGTAGCTGTGGTACCCAGGCTTAGTTGGTCTGCAGCATCTTCCTGGAGCCAGGATCGAACCCATACCTCCTTCGTTGGGAGCTGGATTCTTAACCACTGGACCACCAGGGAAGCCCCATTCTTCGACATTTTATTTCCTGTCTTCACTGTTGTAATCATGCTACAACAAACATGAGTGAGATATCTCTTTAAGACTTTGATTTTAATTCTTTTAGATATAGAAAAAGAAGAAGGATTCCAGGTCATATGGTACTTCTATTTTTTTTTTTTTGTTTTTTTTGCAGATCATCCACACTATTTTCCATAGTGGCTGCACCAATTTACATTCTCACCAATAGTGTATAGGGTTCTCTTTTCTCCAGGCTCTTGCCATAACTGTGTTCTCTTGGCTTTTTGGTAACAGTCCTTTCAGCAGGTGTGAGGTAACATCTCATTGCGGCTTTGATTTGCATTTCCCAGATGGTAATTCCAAGGATCTTCCCAGACCAGGGGTCAAACCTAGGTTCCCTGCATTGGCAGGTAGATTCTTAACCATGGGGCCACCACGGAAGTCCCCAAGGAATTGTTACCAAAGCCAATGTTAAGAAGCTTCTTCCATGTTTTCTTCTAGGAGCTTTATGGTTTCAAGTCTTCAATTCAGTCACTCAGTCATGTCTGACTCTTTGCGACCCCATGAATAGCAGCACGCCAGGCCTCCCTGTCCATCACCAATTCCTGGAGTTCACCCAAACCCATGTCCATCGAGTCGGTGATGCCATCCAGCCATCTCATCCTCTATTGTCCCCTTCTCCTCCTGCCCCCAATCCCTCCCAGCATCAGAGTCTTTTCCAATGAGTCAACTCTTCGCATGAGGTGGCCAAAGTACTGGATTTTCAGCTTTAGCATCATTCCTTTCAAAGAACACCCAGAACTGATCTCCTTTAGAATGGACTGGTTGGATCTCCTTGCAGTCCAAGGGACTCTCAAGAGTCTTCTCCAACACCACAGTTCAAATATATATATATATTTAATTTGTTTTGAGTTGATTTGTGTGGGTTGTATGAAGCTCCCCTCGTGGCTCAGTGGTAAAGAATCTGCCTGCAATGCACGAGCCACAGGAGATGTGGGTTCGATCCCTGGGTCAGGAAGATCCCCTGGAGGAGGAAATGTCAACCCACTCCAGTATTCTTGCCTGGAGAATCCCATAGACAGAGGAGTCTGGCGGGCTGCAGTCCATAGGGTCGCAAAGAATTGGACACAGCTGAATTGACTTAGCACCCAGCACATGTGTGGGTGGTATAAGACAAGTCCATTTTTATTCTTTTGCAAGTGGACATGCAGTTTTTCCAGCACAATATACTGAAGAAACTATCCTTTTCCCATTATCTATTCCTGGATCCCTGTTAAGGTCATTGGTTGACCTTATACTTGTGGGTTTATCTCAGGTCACTCTATTCTGTTCCACTGGTATATGTGTCTGTTTCTATGCTAGTACTATTTTGCTTACTATAACTTTGTAATACAGTTTGAAATCAGGAAGTACCATGCCTCCAGCTTTGTTCTTCGTGCTCAAAATTGCTTTGGCTTTTCAGGTTTTGTTTTGTTTTGTTTTTTAAATTCCATATGAATTTTAGGATTGGTTTTTCAAAATTCTCTAAAATTATTATTGAGATTTTGATAAGAATTGCATTGAATCTGTAGATTGCTTTGGGTAGTACTGGTATCTTAACAATATTAATTCTTCCAACTCATGAACATGGATCTCTTTCCATTTATTTGTGTCTGCTTTAATTTTTCTCATTAGTGTTCTGTAGTTTTCAGTACATCGACATTTCACCTTTTTTGGTTAAGCTTATTTCTAAGTATCAGAGCAATTTTTAAAATTAATAAATGAATACTGCAGAAACATTTTGTAATTCTAAATGACTCTGTGTGTGTGTGTATTAGTCTCTCAGTTGTGTGTGACTCTTTGCGACTCCTTGGACTGTAGCCCACCGGGTTCCCCTGTCCATGGGATTTCCCAGGCAAGAATACTGGAGTGGGTAGCTATCCCCTTCTCCAGTGCATCTTTCCAACTCAAGGACTGAACCTGGATTCCTTGCACTGCAGGCAGATTCTTTACCATCTGAGCTACCACGGGAAGCCCACTAACTGTCTACACATAGTACAAAATTCAAAAAGTCTTTTTTGGTGAATTAACACTTATAGTTATCATAGAAAGACACTCAATTTGCAGCAGCATTCTCTATGATTTTATTATTTTTTTTAAATGAACCCACCAGTATTCTGCTACTGTGCTTAAAAAATTTTTTGAAGGGTTGTAAAATGTATTAATGGGACTTTCCCAGTGGCTCAGCAGTAAAAGAATACGCCTGCAACGCAGGAGACACAGTAGTCTCAGGTTCGATCCTTGGGTGGGGAAGATCCCCTGGAGGAGGACATGGCAACCCACTCCAGTATTTCTTGCCTGGACAATCCCATGGACAGACGAGCCTGGCGAGCTAGTCTATGAGGTTGCAAAGTGTCAGACACAGCGAAGCAACTGAGCACACAGCAGAAAATTTACTAACAACCAAAAAAGAAGGAACAGTAAATGGCTACTGAATATATTTTCTTATTTACATGTTTCAACTGCAGTAAGCATGTTTTAACCAACATTTCAAGTAATCAAAGGAGTACAACTCTTTTTTCTCCTTCTCAGAAGAAACCGATGAGCCCTCAGGCAGTCAGTCACCAGATTGGGAGAGTTGGGGGTGCTGACTGTTGAAATATTATGCAATCAGGCTAATTTCCTTATGCTACTTTTCAGGTTAGAGGGAGGAGGGGAGGAAACCAGATTCTCAAGCAACCCTGGGCATTAGGGGAAATTATGGCGACTCTAGAGGAGATGCTAAAAGTTAAGGTCAGCTCATGGTATTGCCCTGGTCTTTGGCTTGGCGTATCTTTCGGGGGTCCACATTTTCTCATTTAAACTTGGACATGTGGTTCACATCAAGAGGGACAGCTGAGGTAGGAACCATCCTGGGAAACCTGTACCTAACTCACTTCTGAAGGTTCAGAAATTTCTTACTTCCTTCTTTTTATTTATTTACACTATCCTACTCTCTTTAACCAAAGGCGAAATACACTAACCAGGTAATTTGTACTACTGCCTCCATGGTTTCTCCCTGAAAGGACAAGGTGATGGAGAGGTCAAAGAAAATGTCAAAATCCAGGTATCACAGAAGTGGTTGTATTCAAACCATCCTCACCTTTGGTGGTGGATGGGAGGTTGGGGATAAGAACCAATAAGGTGTCTGGATAAGATGGTAAATGGAGTCTCAATTTTGGTTTACACAGAGTACATGGTAGACCTACTGCAAAACAGTATGAGCTCAGCCTCCATATAGTCAGTCTGGCTCCAAACTCGGTCCCTGTTCCTATCAGACCTGGGGCCGGTCTTGCGTGCCTGTTTCTAAATCCCTAAGGAGGGGTTACCATAATAGTTCTTGCCTCATAGAGCTGTTTGAGACTGATAAAGTGAAAGTGAAAAGTGAAAGTGAAGTCGCTCAGTCGTGCCCGACTCTTTGTGACCCCACGGATAGTAGCCTGCACCAATAAGACACATATAAAAGCCGCATTGTGGTGCCTGGCACATAGTAAGCGCTCAGTAAGCTTTCCTTATTATTAAAGCACTGAAATGTTGACAACATCTTGCCTATAGACCCTTTTAATGGGGCAAGCATGGGCAGGGGCGACAGTTGCAGGGGTATCAGGAGCGTAGCTTGAGAAAGATGCATTGAGTCCAACTCCTGCCTCAGTTGGTAGAGAATCCGCCTGCAATGCAGGAATCCGCCTGTGATGCAGGAGACCCCCGGTTCCCTTCCTGGTTTTATTCCTGGGTCTGGCAGATCCCCCGGGGAAGGAAATGGCAACCCACTCCAGTATCCTTGCCTGGAAAATCCCACGGACAGAGGAGCCTGGCGGGCTACAGTCCATGCGGTCACAAGAGTCGGACACGACTTAGCGACTAAACCACCACCACCACCACGTGCCAGGGCGAGCACAGCCAAGGCTGTTGGGCAGTGAGCTGTGTGCATGTTTGGGGGGTGGAGTGGCACTGCGTCCAGGGCACGCACGATCCCAGACGGTTACCAAATGGCCTTCCAAGCTTTCAGCTTGGTTCTCTAAGTGAACGCCCAGTAAACATTCAAAGAATATCGGTTTGAGCCGGAGTATTAGCCTGTCCTTAGCAACAACACGTGGGTCAGGCTATGCGACACAACAACAAATGCCAGTGTGTGCCAGGCATCGTTCTCAGCGGCTTATGAGCATCAAGTCACTCGCAGGTTATCACGGCCCCTAGAAAGTAGGTGTCTTTCACATCCCCCTTTTATGCAGGAGCCGGCCCCAAGGTCAGGCAGCCCGCGAGGGATGGGGCGAATAGGGGAGTCCTCCCACCACTGCCGGCGCCAGGCGCCCACTTTTCCCGGCGAAGGGGTCCCGGGAAGCCGCCCCCGGGCAGCCACGCTGGAAAAGGAGAGCTTGTGGGCAAGGGCGCTTAGGGCAGCCCACCCTGGTAGCACCCCCTGCGGAGTCGGGGGTGGTGGTGTGTGGAGGGGGGCGCAAATCCAAGCCGCAGAACGTTCCAGAACCTGGGTGGGGCGGGGGGTGCGGGGAAGGAGAACCCCGTGTCCCGCAGACATTCCCGCGCGGAGAAGCGTGGCCGTGGACCAGGCCCCTCGCGCTCCGGAGTCGCGGAGTAGGGACGCGCGCGCGCGCGCGCGCGCACGGACCGCATCGCACCGCACCGCAGCGCACGCGCACACGGGGGGGCAGGATCGCCCGCCGCCCAGGACGCGACGGGAGGCCTGGAAAGTTCCAGCTGGTTCGAGAAGCGTACGTAGCCAGCGCAGGGTCGGAGGGAGGCTATCGGTGGCTGCCGGCGGCTGCCTGCGGCTTCCGGCCGGAGAGACCCGCGGCGCGTCTCCGCTCCGTCGCGCCGGCCCGGCTAGGGTGCTGGGGGCTGGGGCGGGGCGGGGAAAGGGCCCCAGTGGGGCCCGCACGCCGCCGAGAGCCGGGCTTTTCGATGGGGGCGCGGCGCGGCCGCCTTAAGGAGGGGGCGTGGCTGGCGCCCGTGTGGGGGGTGTGGCCCGCCGAGGGGGCGTGGCAGCTCCGTCTGCGCAGCTGCCAGCGCCTTTAAGCCCGGGCTCGCGCGGCCAGAGCGTGCTGTCGCCGCCCGGGAGCCTTCCGGCCCAGTCAGCCGAGCCCGTCAGCTTCTCCGCGCGGGTCAGCCCACCCCCTTCCCACCCCTCCGGTGTCCCGGGAGCTGGCTCGGTGCGGAAGCCGCGCGCCATCCATTCGGGCATGCCCCGCTACGAGCTGGCTTTGATCTTGAAAGCCATGCAGCGGGTAAGTGACCTTCCTACCGCCCCCCCCCCCCCCCCCACCATCTCACCTCTCCTCAGAGCCCGCCTTCCCCGCTAGGCCGCCGCCGCCGCCCCTTCCCTCAGTCCCCGCGCGGCCGGAGGTTGAGGAGGGAGGCGGGGGGACCGGGGCGGGGGGCGTTCTCGCTTGAGGGGGCGCTTGTGGAGGGAGGGAGGCCCCCGCCGGCCCGGCGAGGCCGCGTGCGCGCGGGAGGCGGGGGTGTGCCGGCGCGGGAGGGTGTGTGCCTCGCACGCGGCCTCGCCGGGCGGGAGGGCGGGCGGGCGGCGGGAGGTGGGGGGACGGGCCGGCCCTCGGGATCCCAGTGAGAAGGTCCGCGGGGAGGACACGCGCCAGCGCGGGCCCGGAGCCCGGGGCCCCCCGTGCGCCCGCCGTCGCGAAGCTGCCTCGTCGCCGGCCCCGCTCCGCCGCCGCCCACTCGCCTCAGCCTGCCTCCGCCGCCCGCCCGCCCGTCTTCCACTGTAGCGCCCGCCGGCCGCCCCGGAACCGTCCGTGCTCAATAACACCTTCTCCAAAGCGTGTGTGTGTGTGTGTGCGTGCGTGCGTGCGCGCGCGGTTGTGTCTGGACCACGGTCGCGTAGAACCGGCTCTCACGTTAAAAAAAAAAAAAAAATTCTTTGACTTTCTCTTTTTCTGACTTCAGCGGCAGTCCTGCTCCGGGTGCCCTTAGCCCAGTTTTCATTCATCCAAGTTGTGGCCTTATTTATTTTTTATTTTTGCGCCTTCCGAAAGAAACTTGGCTTCCCCACTTTACCCCCGCCCTGCTTTTGATTGCTCTTGAGGTAGGGGATTTCAGATTTGGAGGGATGCTAAGCGATCCTGCAAGCCCTTTCTACTCCAGGGAATGGTGTGGCCGAGGACAGGGACCCCGCAGCCCGGAGCCGCTCTTCGTTCTCTGTTCTGGGTCAGGTGCTCCTCAAGCCGTCGCCGAAACCCCCATTCTTCTGTGAATTTGGTAATGTAGCGTGTGGTGTATGCTTTTTTTTTTCCTCCCCCCTCCCCCCCTTCCCTTGCAGGTATAGATAACGACAACAACAACAAAAGTTAATGTTTGGACTTTGGGAACATAGCTAGCTTCTTAACAGCGCCAGAGACTTGGGCACATTGTATATTTCGGGTCAGTTTTGAAAACGAGCTGTTAGAAAGTTAGGTGGTACTTAAATTTGGGGCTATTGGAAAACTACCAATCCCAGAGCATTAGGAAATTTTTACGTTCTTGGCACACTATGAGCTGGGAAGGCACCAGTGTCTCTGGATCAGGTCTGGAGAGACTGGTCAGGCATGCTGTTGTGGCCTCAAGCTTGTTCTTCCTGAATTTGGGAGACGGTAAGGTTGCATTGTTTAGCCTCTTAAGTATTACCGCTTTCTTGGCCCACTTCCCTCTAAAATGTAGTGCTTAAAGAGAATAGGAACAATTAAAAAAAATCTTCCTTTTAACTTACCCGTTTTAGGAGGTATCAGAACCTGGGAAATGTATTGAAATTTCTTTTAACCTTGTTTTAGGGAGAAAGCAAGTATCATGAGTCAAAGTGTATAGTGTTTGTTTATTCTATAAACCTTTGAAATGAAAATTCAGAACTCTTTATGTTTAGCATAGCTGCCAAGTACTGTACATTTGTTCACAGAGCTTCTAGTATGTTAAATGTATTTATTATGTTATATACTTTTTTTTTTTGGTATCCTGTACCAACCACTATTCAATCATCTGTGGTGTGGAGCACACATATTTTTATTTCACATAAGCTACATAGTGCAGTTTAAAATAATAATTCAATTAACCTTTCTTGAAATCCTGGCAAGTGTGGTGTGGGGGTGCTTTGCAGATAATCAAGGTGAACTCCTGCCTGGAGGCGCAGGCCTCCATGGCTGCAGATAAGGACATTGTAACGATGATGAAGTTGTGTTGAAGAGATCCTTGACCTAAATAAAGTAAGATTAAACAACAACAAAAAAAACCCTCTCTTTTTTGTATTCATAAAACTTTTGAGTAGGTTGTCAATTTGAGTAACAAACATAAAACTTCCTGTCTTCCAAGTTCTGCTTGCTTTCAATTTGGGAAAATTGAGTTCTAAAATAAGATCAATACTTTGGGGGAAATAAGTGAAAAATGCGACGATGAACTTTGACAGGCTTTAGGGAAACCTTTCTAATATGCAGCAGTTTTGTGGTTCTGTTGTAGGTAGCGTGTTGTATGTAATTCCCCAATTTTAAGTAACACATCTTTTATATTTTTAGATTCTGAAATGTGTATGTCTCTTATGGTGTACCTTTTTGATGATTTAATTTCCACCTCCCTCAAGTCATTTATGTATTTTGGAATGGAGGGAATACTCTAGGTAATTCTTAGATGCGGATATTGAGACTAATTTTTGCAGTCTTTTCATAGATTTCCAGAGAGATTTTCCTGTTTCTTTTTTGGGGGGGATATTCTATAGGCCTGAAGAGCGTTTGAGCCTGGTTGGCTACAGTCCATGCAGTTGCAAAAGAGCTGGACGTGACATAGTGACTAAACCACCACCGTAGGCCTGAAGAGTATTCCTCCTCTCTTTAGGGTGTATTACTTTTCCTTCTCCCAACTCTTGAATTTCCTTTGACTCCCTAGCTCAGAGTCCTTAAAATTGAGCATAGAAGAGGTGTTGAATTTAACAGGCAGACACTGTGTTGAGGCTTTCATAGCATTTCTTGTGTTGGAGCCCCACTGCATTGTAGCAGTCTCTCTGTGAGTCCCCATTGGAAGACTTCAGGGTGTAGTAGGTAGAATGAATCCTTATTGAACTATATTCAGTTGTATGTTAGTCACTTAAACGTTTCAGTGCCTTTTCTCTGTTTGCAGTTGGGAGTCAGCATGGGTCTCTGCTTTTTTTGCACTTGCAAGTCTGTGCACTTAGGAATGTAGATGCCAGACCTCCCAAGAAGAAATTTATTTGCAGGTACCATTTAGCTTGAGTTTTATTAAACATGTATATATAAAGTTGTCTTATTTCCGTAATCTGATGTGAAAAGTAGATAACTTTAATTCTGAAAATTGATGCAGTAAAGTCATGGACGTGGTGAAATTAGACTTTTAAAGGTCATGATTAAAGCCATTTGAGAAGATGGATGCTTAGACCAGTATTAGACCATTATGTAGAAGAGTTTCCAGAATAAAAAGGTTTTGAGAAGCTTATCATAGATTAGCATTGTGAGAGTTACATTAACTTCTTGCAAACACAGTATTCAAGGCTGTAGTGTGGAAGGACATGGCTGCAGAGGAAAGACCATACACTGCAAGCAGTCTCAGTCCAGCCTCTGGAAGACATTTTTCAACAACTGAAAAATTAACAAATTACCTGTGAGATGATTTTTCTCTCCACGTTCCCGCTGACCTCTTGCTGTGGAAAGTTTAGGTCGATAGAGGAGATGAGAGGTCCTGACTTCGGTGGGTGAGATATGACTCTGATTTCTGAGGTCCCTTCTCTTGAGAGTTTGAGAAATGGGTTATGTCTGTTGAGTTCACTTTGAAATTTGATATAAAAGATTGGCACTTCATTTAAGCTAGGTAAAAGAATGAATCGACAGTTTTTTAACTAAAGGCATGTACTGTGTTGAAAAACTGAACTTTGTAGAAAAATTTGTACATTTGGGATAGGCTCAGGAAGAGGAATTTTGAGGTTAAAAAGATATCTATGCAGAACATTTATATTTTTTGGTTACTTAGTTTAGGAACACTTAACATGTGTTATCACATTTGCCCAAAGGATGATAACCAGTTGGAATATTTCGAGTTGTAAAAGCCCTGGGAAAATATTTTTTCCTGAACTCTTCTCATTGCTACTCAGGAATTTTTCCATGAAGAATTAAAGGCTAATGGTTTAAACAATAATTAGTTCTAATTCTTAGTTTAGTTGTAAGTAAATATAGGTGTGTACAATAAAATAGCATTTATATATCCTCTTGTGTATTTTTTCAAATAGAAGTAAAAGCAGATGGCTACTTTGAAAATCTTTTTTATTAAAACAGATTTCACAAGTTATTTTATGTTCAATATCTTTCATATTTCATTGAAAGTCAGATTATATTTTAAATTTTAAGGTAGCCCATTGAAATAGTTCTTTGCAAGTAAAGAGTTTATGACGTGCCGAGTTTATGACTTAGGTTTTATACATTTAGAAATAGAAGTATAATTATATTCTAGTTTCTATAATTGAACAAAGCAATAGGTTTTCTGATAATGCAGGGAAGAGTTTGTCATATTTTTCCTCAGTCAAGCTTTTTTGATTAGAAGACCTGGCAAAAGTGTATTCTAGAGTTATACTCCAAGTTTAGGAGAAGGCAATGGCACCCCACTCCAGTACTCTTGCCTGAAAAATCCCATGGACGGAGGAGCCTGGTAGGCTGCAGTCCATGGGGTCGCACAGAGTTGGACACGACTGAAGCGACTTAGCAGCAGCAGCAGCAGCACCCCAAGTTTAGTGTCTTGTGAAAGTAGTTTCCGCAAACTGTTAGCATTTTAGATACTTTCTGGAGGCATAGGGTCTAACTGGGAACTCACTATGAGAGTGGCCAACCGTAGGTCATTGTAGCTTGGCTTGCTTGGCAATATTTGATAACTAGGAACTAGTGGTATTTTTGCTGTCAGGTGGTGGCAGACAGAAGTTCAAATGGAAACATCCTTGTTCTAGTTGTCAGATGACTGGTCTTTTTTTTTTTTTCCTCCTCACCAGTCTGCCCTTAACAGCTTAGCTTGTATCTTTATCTTCAGTAACCAGCCTTCGTGCTTTGTCTACTTGCAATCAGATCACTTAAAACAGTTACCCAGTAAGGAAAGAACTGAGCCTTGTGGGCAAGCAGTGTCGTACTTTGACTTGGTACTAAAATTTTCTTGGGTTCCAGCTCATTGCTGCAGCAAGCGATTGAAGAAGGAATGCTGTCCCCGCCCCTGAGCTACAGCTAAGGTACAAGGAGTGGCTGGGGGCTGAGGAAGCCTTCCTCAACAAACATGGTTTGTATGTGTGAAGACTGCTGGTCATAAGTTGACTTTCTGTACTAAACTTTGTTTTTTTTCTTTGTGACTCGCACATTCAAAGCAGATATTTATTGCCTTTCAAAATCACAATGCAGACTACCATTGAAGCTTCTCAACCTTTAGATTATAAAATCACTCTAAGGAAAACTTAAGTTGGAAAGCAATGAAGAAATTCTAGAGTAATGTTTTTCATCTAGTACCTTCATTGTATTTGTAGTACAGGTAGGATTTATCTGTTCATCATGAGGAATGCATCTGTTCAGTGGAAGGCAATTCTAAACCAACAGGGACTGTTTGCCGACACATGTAGTTAATCTTTCTCAGGGAAATCAAATTGAAGGAATTAGTCAGATTTAAAGAAGTCATTAACATTTAATGAATATCTGGTAAGTTACCAATTTATCTGAAGGGAAAACTACCGTCAGAAGTTTGGAAAAAGACAGTTAATCCAGTCCTGATATCCTTCTTGTGCTCCAAATAGCAGTTGGCGAACTGTATGGCTCACAGGCCAAATCCAACCTGTTGCCTGCATTGTGTGGCCTGTGGGATTAAGGAAGGATTTTACATTTTTAAGTAGTTGGGAAAAAATTAAAAGTTTTTATGGAAGTTATATGAAATTCAAATATCAGAGTCCATAAATACAGGTGTGTTGGAACATAACCATATTCATTTGTTTATATTTATTATCTGGTCCTTTACAACAACAACAAAAAAGTTTGCTGACCCCTGATTTAGAGGAAACAGTTATAATTTCCTAGGTTCACCATTTGTCTTAACTTCCTACGGTGCTATATCCTGAGATTTCTGCTTTGATCCCTTCCTTTCCCTCCTCTTTCTGTACTGTACCTTTGCCTTCGTATGGTTTGACCTTCATATGGTTTGCCTTTCTTTGGTAACAAGCCAAGAACTCTGGCATTTTGTGCTTTTCTGTGCTGGTATATTCCCATGGCACTGCTAACTTGGTTTGGTTCAAACTTAATGAGTCGCCTACCCCCAAACTTGCCTGAGTTGTTTCTGTTTGTGGCTCCTGTTTTCTGTCACATGGGACTAAACCAATCCAACTCTTTGTTCCTGCAGTCTCATTCCCATATAGTCTTCTCTGCTCTAGCTGAGCTACTTAGGTTTCTTGCTTGGATTCTTGCAGTTTCTTAGACGATCTCATACTGCTGAGGGGAGGGTAATCCATGCCTATAAATATGCTTTCTGGGGTGCAGAGATACAAGTTCTTGAAATACTTTGAAAGTTAAATTGGGATGCATTTTTAGGGAAATAATACAAACCATTGTTACAAAGCATTGTGTAGTGATGCCTTTTTGATTACTTCATCACCTTCCCATATCAGTTGGTTGTGTCAACACCATTGCCAAATTACAGCACGTTCAGAAATCTGCTCTTTCTCAGAGATATTCGGAATGAAGTCTGACATCCAAGGCCACCTGTAATACGACTCCAGTCTTTTATTTTAACCTCATCTTTTAATTTCTTTCATTCTCCATTTTTGTACAGTACTGAGTAAAGAAAATTGCTGTATATCCCTATAAATATCATTCCCTTTAATTTCCTTTGGTGCTTGTGTGACACTGCTTTTCTTGGAATGATCGTCTCCAAGAAAACATACCTCAAGTTCATTTTGACTCAGTTGGTATATGAAACAAATACTGTGGACCTGCACTGTTAGGAATTGTGATCTTTCTTTTGAACTTGGACGGTGTGTTTCTGTGTCTTATCTCGTGGACAGCTTTCTCGTTAGTGTTACAGTTTATTGGTGAATGTTTCATATCCCCTTTGGTAGGGTACATGTGCTTGAGGGACAGGTCTGTTTCATGTCTGCTCTGCTTTACCCACAAGGTTGATGCTTATTTAGCTGCCTTGGGGTTTCCTGTTCTCATCAGTCTAAAGCAGTTCTTGACTATGAGACAGCATGCTGACCTCTGGTGCTAGTAAGTTGCTTTCAGATCAGTGCATGTTGCACTGAGGGAGTTGTATGCTTACCAGAAGTTGTGTTGGTTTCCACGACTATTTCATGGCAGGTAGTCTTGCTCTTATAATAATTTAAATATGTAAACTGATTAAATGAGTACAAACTTTTTTTTTCCTCTCCCGAAAACCAAGTTGGATTCTTTGGAAAAACATGCTGAAGGTGAGTCCCTAAAATAATGGCTGTAGAATAGCTGCCATAAAGTGTTGGAGAGAAGATAACAATAGTCCAGGATGATTCTGTATGTAGACTGCGTTACAAGGACTCCTTAAAGCTTTGCACTTTGGTGCAACTGGAATGGAGATGGTAGATGATGGATTTATAGATAATGCTTTAGATCAAGCAGAAGGAACTTCAGCAAGGAGCTCTACGTCATCAGTCCCGTTCTCTCAAGGGCTTGGCCCCATACTAAGATTGGGAAATACACTTATATGTTAAATGTAGGTAAAATGTTTAAGGTATGTATGATTTTTTAAGAATTTCCTCTTGCAGCTTTAATCCCTTTTTTACTTAATACTTTTGTGTATGATTGTTTTGGATACAGACGCTTCCACTTTAGTCAGTGCTCCAGTTTTTGTTTTCTCAATGAATAGAAGAGCAAAAGGTCTGAAATGAAGGTCCTGGTTGTGTTATGTTGGAATAAACAAAGAACTGACACTGGGGCAGCAGAAAGAACTTTAGAGACAATGAACCTGGGTTTGGTTCCTGGCACCTGCCTACAAGGAATCGTAACCCTCTTGGATCCTCATTTCTGTCTGTGAAATGGGAGTGATCCGTCAGTTGGAGGGTCTTTGAAGATAAGTTGGTAACATAACCTTGGAGGCAGTAGGTGTTCAGTGTGTCATTAAGGTACCTTTGTTCTCTCAGGTAAGGTATTAAACTTTACTGTGTAATTTTCCATTATTCCCACTTTATTAATGAAGAGACTCCAGAAGATAAATTTTGTTAATGTGTAAGTTACCAGAATCCAAGACTTGAGTCAAACCTGACATATAGCACTTGCTCAGAAGTTTTTGAATTGAACGTGAAAGTTTTAGAAGTGAACATGAGCCATGCTTCCTGATAGCTTGCATGCTGATTAAGTAAGGCTGAGCTTTTGCCTCCGTGAAATGTAGAATGTATGTGAGGGGTCCGGTGAATGAACTCCACCACATGGAACAGCCTTTCTGTCAGACAGATGTGCAGCATTGATTCAGCAGCTGCCAGCCTTTGCCAGGCTGAATGCACTGGGTGGGATTCCTCATCAAGAACTAAACTATTTGAAGCTGGACTTTGTGTTCATCTCTGTCTGTCATCTGACCTTGTACTTAGTTAGACTTACGTGTATTGTAAGTGAAGGAAAGGTTGGAGAAAGTGAAGAAAATCTAAAGAAAAGAATTACTTTAGATAGGCTTGTAAGTGTCAAAATGATTTGAGGCAGGTGAGGGGAAAGCTTAGTATCTTAATCTTCAAGTAAATTTTGATTGCTATTTGCTGAATTGCTGCTGAAACTTCAGGAATGACCCTGTTTCAGTAGAATCGACGCGTGGAGCTGGTGGATCATAGCCTAATCGATTTCTGTTGCCATGTGATACCTTCAGTTAGTATTTTTCTTTTCATTTACTTTTTTAACTTTTAATTTTTGATGGAGCAATGTATTATAAGACTACATCTTTCCATTTAATAGTTGATTTTTTAAAAGTTTTTTTTTTCCCATTCCTATTGGTACAGACTTTATTTTTATAAAAGAACTAAAAGTATTTTGCATTATAGCATATGTTGCTGGAATGTATATATATCATTAACATGATTGAATTTTAAATAATTATCTTGTAAGCCAGAGGTACCTATGATCCAAATCTTCAAGACCATTTACAAGAGAATGCACATTTTATTTTGATGTATATTTAACTGTCAGCCTCTTAAGCCCAACTTTGTTTCAGACTTAATTTGTGACTTTCTTTGTACTGGATTATTTTACTCTGAAGCTCCATAATGAGATACTGGATGATACAAAATATTGAACACTTATTAAGCAGATTTGAGAAATGTGTGTGAGTGTATAATAGTGGATGAAGAGATAAGAATGTGACCAAGAAGGTTGAATAGTAATGCTGGTAATTTTAAAATCATTTTCATTGTGTTTGGAGATGGCAGTGTGAAGTAAATATGTTCATGAGTCAATGAAAACTGTTAACAAAGTTGTCTGAGGAATAGAAAGGTTATGTATTGAATTCTCGTGACTTCGGTGTGTTAAAACTGGTAAGTATGAATTAGCCTTAGATTATTTTGTTGGAGTTTGTGATGTTGTAATTCAGAGACTGAAAGGAGTTAGTGGGCCTGTGGCAAAATGGTGGAGCTGCTACAGGGGTGTGTGTGCGCACGTGCACGTGCGTGCTCGCTCATGCTGGTGGTGCTGGCGCCTACTACCACTGTGTATTATTGCCATGGGGAGTGCGGGCCTGGTTTTGCCAGCTTGTCTTTATCTATCCTATTCTTAGCCAAAACTCCAGATACTACAGGAAGTTGATTTTTTGGGGTTACTTTTTGTCTTTGTTACATTTTTAGATGTTTGCACCATGGATCTAAGGAAATGTATCTGTTGGTCAGGTTTGGCTAACATCTTGTAATTTCTGATTTAGATAATGGGTTTTAGATGTTCTTTAAAGACATCCTTAATTGCCTTTGGACCTCTTTCAGCATTTAGCTTACAGAAATTGCTGCTCACATTGACAGAACCCATCTAGTTAATTGACCATTGATTTACAATAGGACTAATAGTAAATGGCAAACACATCCAGGTCTTTAAAAGGAGTATCAGTTTATTTGGACTAGTGGATTATGTATGCCCATTTAGGCCAAGTGTACAGACTTCAGAGAGTCACACAAAGACTGAGGTATGACTTAGTATGAACTGTCAGAAATTGGTATTCATAGTCCACTTTGTCTTTAGACATCTGGGTGATTGCTTATTTTAAGGATGCCTTAGTACAGTTTGGTTTACAACTGCTGTACTGAAGTCCTACAGGTTTGAAATAATGCTTCTTGAAAGAGTCTGCTTTATCTAGAAGATGACATTTTTCCTCAGGGTATGTCTATGAAATTCACGTTAGCTTATATGACACATGATCCTTGGAATATAGTATTACTATGAAAAAAAATTAGGTGTTCCTCTAGTCAGAGTGTAGATCAAGGGGATGATGTGACATTACAATTTTTGGCCAGGCTTCATGTTTCCATAGAACGGAAACCAAGTCATTACCCTGACTGTTGCTTCCCCACTCCCACTCCAGGTACTCTACAGCAGATTGCAGATAAACTTGGGTCCAGTTTGTTCTTCCCTACCTTTCAAGTCCAGGGTACAATTGACTTGTTCCCACTCATCTCCCTCATCATTTTTATTACGATTACAGTGCCCTAGTTAAGGGAATCCCTACCCACTTTGGGAACATTTCAGTAGAGATTGACATGGATGAGAGCTTAAAAATGGAATCGCAAGTGAAAGCAGAGGCTTCTTAAAACCTCCATCTGAAGCACTCAATGCTCATAAACTGGCATTTGCCTGTCTGTGCCCTAGCATCAAGAATTCCTGGTTTTGAATTCCCTGGTGGTCCAGTTGTTAGGACTCTGAGCTATCACTGCCGAGTGTGAAGATCCTATAAGCCCCGTGGTGCAGCCAAAAAAAATAAAAAATTCCTGGTTTTGTAACTTTGTTTAGACTTCAGTGTTGAAAATGTCTCCTTGGCTATTAAAATGCTTTGATTTTGTCACGTGTGGAAACCCAAGGGCAGCTATAACAGCCAGATTGCTCTGAGTCTGGCGGGCTGCCGTCTATGGGGTTGCACAGAGTCGGACACGACTGAAGCGACTGAGCAGCAGCAGCAGCAGTTTAGTACGAGAACACCTTGGCTGTGTGGTGGTCAACTAAGTTTGGAGGTAGGATCTTTGTCAGGCACATATTACAGGGAAGGTGTACTTAAGTGTCGTTTTAAAAAAGTTGGCTTCAACCAAGGTAAATCTATGACCCAGTAGTAGGTGGTTCTGATTCTCATTCTTTGTGCTGGTATACTGTTTGTTTTCTGTTTTGTTGGCAGTGACACGAGAGTGCAGTTTTGTAACGTTGACTCTCGTAGCCTGATTGGTTTCAGGAATGCGTTCTTATGTGTAGACTGAGGACCAGGAGTTTGTGCAAATCCAGTTTAAGAAGATGAAAGTGAAGAAATTCCTCCTAATAGCCTTTCCTTTATTAAATATTTTACCTGATTTGGATAAAATAATTGGAAGTTACTTACAATTTCAAGATCTCCTGCCTTCTGACATCCAAGGAAAGCATTTCTGATCTTATTTCTCTGTATTTTACTTGTTCTGTCTTTGAAATGTAAGAGAAAAATCAGCTGGATTTGTAATCTACAAAACCATGCCTCAGTTTTATGTTCACTTCTTAGGTTCTGTTCAGGGCATAATCTCGACCATTCCTTCCAAAAACCGTTAGCCTGTTTATGGTCCTGTTGTTTATTTCTTGAAAATCCTGTATTCCCCAAACCTTTGAGAAGATTAGAAGATTTAAAAGTTTTCTAACCAAAAGCATCTGCCTGAGGAATCATCCCAATTTCAGGATCTTCTGTTTTATGACTTGGCCTCCTGGGAGTTAGAATCTGGTTTACCAGGAAGACTCTTGTGTTTACGTTTTCTGGCCTCAGTCTCATGGAAAAATGAGAAACTTCTTGGCCTCTCTTCTTCTAGGAACAGTTTTTCTAGGAACATAAAATTGGAACCAAGTAAGATAAGATGGAAAACATGAAGGTAAACCACCACAAGTTGACATGGTTGGATGTCCCACATCTATAAAACTTACGGCTTGTAATACCTAATCCTCAGTGGCTGGTTTAAGCAAGGGGTGTGTATTGTGTGTGTGTGTGTATTATATGTGTGTGTGTGTGTGTGTGTGTATTCTCCATTTTACACATGAAAACACTGAAGCAGAAAGGTACCCGGGACCACACAGCTCAGTAAGGTGCCAAGTTAGGATCCTAAAGGCAGTCTCAAAGCTAGAAGCTAAACTTTTGATCACTGCATCCACTGTAATAGTATTAGAGCTAAAAAGTCACTTTAGACTGAAGGAAGTGTTTCACATCTATTTTGAGTGCCTACCACTACCCTGTGTTGTAAACTATAGGAAAAAGTTCCAGCTTTCCTGGAGCTTACATTCTAATGAGGGAGACAGACTAGTAGATGCTGTGAAGAGAAACATCAAGATGAAGGGACAAAATGTGGCGTAATGTATTTTTGTTACAGTGCTCAGGCAAGGCTGAGACTTTAGCGAGCCTTGGCCACTAGCTGTGGGCAGAAGAGCAGAGATGAGTGCAGACATGTTGGGGTGATTATATTAACATGCATTCAGTCTAGCAGGCTTCTCTTTTATAGGTCATCTCCAAGCCTTTCCCGAAAGAATTGACTGTATATGATGGTTGTTTAATGCTTGCTTCTTTCCCACAGGACTTTTACCTAGTAATCCACCTTGATTAGTAATCTGTCTTGATGATGTTGACTTGAAGTACATGTTTTTTTCCGTTTTGTAGAAGTGAGAATTAAGACGTGGGCTCGAGCATACACAGAAGTAACTCGTTTAACGAATCTCTGTATTGTACCTATCACCCAGCTTCAACAGTTATCAGTGTTTACCATTCTTGCTTTATCTCCACCACTCCTTCCTTTTATTCGTTTATTTTTTGCTGGAGTACTTTATATTTTTTCATCTGAAAATTTTACACCTTTAGAAGAGTTATAAGAACCATTCAGTTAACACTTGTATGCCTTTCCCCTAGATCACTGGGGATTAAAATTTGCCCTATTGGCTCTTTATCTGTACCATTTGTTGCAGGTATTGTTGTCATGCCTTTCTTAGGAATAAGGACTTTCTAACCATAGCATGACCATTACAATCAGGTTTGACATTACTGCAATGCAATTGCAGAATGTTCAGTTTGTGTTCAAGGTTACCTTATTCCAGTGTTAGCCTTTAGTTCTTTAATTCAGTATTCAATCAAGGTTCATGCATTTGGTTGTTATGTAGTCTCCTTGATCTTGAACAGATCTTGAACCGTTCTTTGTCATTAAAGACATTGTTAGTTTGAAGAGTCCAGGACCTCTGGTCTGGAGAGTCCCTCGATTTGAATTTGTCTAGTTGCTTTCTCATGATTAGAGATAGATTAAACATTTTTGGCAGGAATATTACACAGGGATACCAATGTATTATACCAGGAGACAGGTCAGTTTGTCCCACTCTTGGGGATGTCATGCAATCATTTGGTTAGGGTGATATCCACCAGATTGTTCCATTATTAATGTACTTTTTTTCCTTTAGAAATTATTAAGTGGTTTATGGAGTGACAAACTTGATGCTGAATATTCTTTTCTCCAGCAGTCTTCCATTGGATTTAGCATTTATTGATAATTCTGAATCAGTTGGGGTTACAAAGAGTTGGACACAACTGAGCAACTCACACACACACGTGTGTATGTGCATGCACATACTAAATCAGTTTTTGCTGGAGTCTTTCAAAGCAAATGCAGATACAAAAATTCACCTGTAAATATTTAGTATATATCTAAAAGGTAAGGGCTTAAAAACAAACAAAAAACAGTGCCTTTTTGCCACCCAACTATAATTCCTTAACATGTGATATCCATATACAAATGTCCTAAATTGTCTGAGATGTGTCACTACAATTGACTTGCTTAAATCTGAATCCCAGCAGAGTCGACAGGTTGTATTTACTTGATGTTTTTGCAAGAGTTCTGGGGTATAGCATCATGTCAGAAGGCAGCTGTTGTCAACTTCATCCATCTGTTCTGAAGTCCCCATCAGACATTTTCACCTTTTAGCATCAACCATAACCATTGCCTCAGAACATTATTTCATTAGGGATTACAGAAGATGATTCTCAGATGGCCTCATTTCCTCTGAATTGATTAGCAGATTTTTTTTTTTCTGACTTGTATTTATTTCTACTTTTTACGTATATCTTCCTGGGGAGTGTTGTGAAAGGATACATTCTTCATCTTTACTTCGCAGAGGATGGTTCTGGACTTCCTTAGTAATTCTTTTAATATGTCCTCAAATTTTCTTATCTGTAAATTGGGAGCAGTCATCATGCCTACCTCTTGTGAGGATTAAATGATCTGGTGCATGTTGTATAAAAGTGGTGCCTGGCACTCGAGTTGGGAAGTGCTAGTTATTAAAGTCAGAGAAGGCAATGGCACCCCACTCCAGTACTCTTGCCTGGAAAATCCCATGGATGGAGGAGCCTGGTAGGCTGCAGTCCATGGGGTCGCTAAGAGTCGGATACGACTGAGCGACTTCACTTTGACTTTTCACTTCCATGCATTGGAGAAGGCCATGGCAACCCACTCCAGTGTTCTTGCTGGAGAATCCCAGGGATGGGAGCCTGGTGGGCTGCTGTCTATGGGGTCGCACAGAGTCGGACAGGACTGAAGTGATTTAGCAGCAGTAGCAGTAGCAGTTATTAAAGTAAGTTTTTAATGAACTCTTCAGGTGTTAGTGGAGAGGCAGAGATGGGAAAGATTCTTCCTGTGTTGACATCAGCAGGACGCTGGGGCCTGTGTCGAGGGAGCTGAGGGAGGTGCTGCTTGCCCACACCAGCATGGAAACAGCTGTAACACACGAAGCACGTGTCACTGCTCATGGTGAAGCGGCTGTTGATGATTGCAGAGGTGAGATCTGGGACACGTTCTGAAGTGGAGTTAGCACAGCGAAGGAATGTAGGTAGATAGATGAGATGGTGGCTCCAGACAGGTTTCTATTGTGTCATGGCCCATTGAGGTTTTTATCGGAACAAAGGGCAGCATGCTTGCCTAGTCTGATTTACCTTGTCATTCTGTACACTCTCAACCACTGCTGTTTGAGATTGCAAATCACTTTCCTCAGGGAGGAAATGCTGACCTACTTCTTGGCCTTTTAATCTACCTTCTTATACTGCTTTAAAACCCAGTTGTTGATGACTGTATAGACTATTGGAAGTTTAATACTCTTGATCAGGTGCTTACTCATTAATATTGGATTCATTTAACAAACATTTGAGCCTTGTAGTGTGTAAGATAATGATCTAGACAGACCAGCCACATCTGTGAACCTGAGAAACTAGCCTCTGCCCTCTTGGAATTTACATTCTGGTAGTGAGGTGACAGTATACATAAGGAAAATTTATTAAAGTATGTTAGAAGGTGTTGCATGCTGTGGGGGAAAAAATAAATCAGGTTAAGGAGAGATGGAGATGATTAGGGAAATGGTCAGGGTGCTAGCAGTTGAGATTATATGTTCTGATTGTGGGTATATTTTTGAGATAAAGCCAGCAGATTTTGCTGATGATTGATTGTGTGTGGGTGGAGGGAAAGTGAGCAAGCCTTCAAGTGAAAGTGACTCAGTCATGTCCGACTTCGCAACCCCATGGTCTTTGCAGTTCATAGGATTCTCCAGGCCAGAATACTGGAGTGGGGAGCCTTTCCCTTCTCCAGGGGATCTCCCCAACCCAGGGATTGAACCTGGATCACCTGCATTGCAGGTGGATTCTTTACCTACCGTCTGAGCCACAAGGGAAGCCCAAGCCTTCAAGGATCGCTGTTAATTTTTGACTGGAGCAATAATAGTAAGGATGGAATTGACATTCTCTGAGATGAGGAAGAATTCAGTGGAATAGTTTCAGAGTGGATGAGCCAAATTGTGCGTACTCCGAGAAAAGGATAGGTGGTTACAAACAGTTCATTCAGTAAGAAAAGTGGTCCTTAGGTTTTACTATGAGAACTCATGTTTATAGATCATAGAGCTGACTCTTTCAGTCTAATGTCTTAAAGATGGAGGTTAGCAGAGGAAGGAAGTTAGCAGAAGAAAGGATGACTGAGACTCATATAGCCATGGTAACAAGGTCAGGTGTAGAATAGACTTTGAGACTTAATTTTTTAATTCTAACGCTGAAAAAGAGAATGGAAGCAAAAGCCTTCGTCTTGGATGAGAAACTGGTTAAACCTTGGTCTTCTAGCTGGATTTTCTGATCTGCATGTTTGTACTTATATAGGAAGCCTGTACCTGGGACTTATTTTTGTTTTAATCTCTTTATTTTCTTTGTACATATATCCATCACGTATGATTATACATAGATATTTAAGTTGGACTTTATCCTATGTACTTTTTGCAGTCTCTTCTGTTAACATTTGTTATTTATACATCTCAGGTGTTTTCTCTGCAAGCTCAAAAATTTTTAAACTTTTTGATGATGATGTTGAACGATCTTTTATTAATATTGTTTCTGTTATTAAATTGCCCTTTTCATTAAAGGTAGTATTGTGTGGTGATTAAGTGAAGAAGCAGTTTAGACACAGATGGGAGTACAAATCCAGATGTAAACACAAATAACTGTATCTTGGGGTGTTACACTACCTCACTGGTTTCAGTTTTCTTGTGTGTAATATCATAATAATTGTACTTCTCCTACAATTATTGTGAGGATTAAAGTAATGCAGAAAGCACTTTAAGCACAATACCTGCAAGGTGTCAGGACTTAGTGCCAAGGTTTTATTTTTTAATCTCCATTATGTATAACTAACATGATAATCAATCTTTTATAAGCAAACCGCGCTGAGCCTTTTGAATTCTTCCCCATTCAAAGTTAACACCAATGTTTAGTCGTTGGGATTACATGATACGGTACCATAGGCACTACAGCTCTGTTATTTTACGTTTTCATTTCTCTCATAGAAATAGGTTATTGGAGTTTGCTCCATACACATGTTCTAGTATCATCCAATAAAGGTTGAAACCCGTGGTAGTTTCAAAGTTGCCCCCATACCCAAAAGGCCGCCTTCATTCGCTGAGACTTCTTTAGAAGAACAAACAAAACCAAAAAGAGCCATTGTGAGCCACACTTGTGCAGTGGTAGAAACAAATTAAAATGACTACATCTCAGGGGATTTTTGTATATGGATGAAGTGATAAGTCTGATGGTTTATGAACTTTCCTAGATGAAGAAGATTTTATTTGAAGAATTAGTTTACTTACCTGGGAAGCCATCCCTCCTAATCCCCTTCCCACCAGTACTTGGCTGAAAAGTTCTGCTTGGTCGAGGCTGCTGGAGTGGGGCTTTAATCCCTGCTCATTCCGCCTCACCTCCCTCCCCTGTGATGGGACACGGGGACTAGGAACCCTCAGAATATAAACCCTCAGAATAAGCCATTTGAGTTTAATTCAGGGCTTCGAACATTTCTTATATACTTCGAAAAGCTCAGCGAGATTGTAGGCATAGTTGAAATACTTTGCCAAAGAAATTTAAGGGCAGACTCCTTAAAAGTTTTAGGGACTGTTATATGACTACAGATAATATCTCCAGCTCCACTTGTAATTTTGAATAGGCTGGAATTGATCTAAGTTCTATTAGAAGCACTCAGCTTTCATTTTGGTGTCACTGATAAACTGCTCTTATAGCCAACTGTACGTTTTTAAGGTAAGCAGGGATTGGGCAACGGAAGGTCTTGTTACGAGCATTTACATACCCAGACGAGTAACCTGTCCCACTAGTGGAATTGGGTTTATTGGACTTCGAGTCAAGGTGAAAAATATGTCTGAAAAGTAGATTTTTATATAAATTTAGTGAGGTTTTTTTTTTTTTTCTTGAGTTTTACTTGAGTGAGTTTTATTTGAATGAAGTGTTGTAGATAGGCACTAATAGTTGATGAGGTGGTTGGGAGTCAGTTTAAAATATTTGTGAGAGAACTGCGTATTTAATACATTATTTCATCTTTTATCAATAAATAATTTCTGAGATGTTCCTGTGGAGAAGGCAATGGCAATCCACTCCAGTATTCTTGCCTAGAAAATTCCATGGACAGAACAGCCTGTAGGGCTACAGTCTATGGGGTCCTAAAGAGTTGGACTGGAGGAGGAAATGACAGCCCACTCCAGTATTCTTGTCTGGAGAATCCCATGGACAGAGGAGCCTGGTGGGCTACAGCCTATGGGGTCACAAGAGTCGGACATGACGGAGCAACTGAGCACGTAGCAGGCACAGCACAAGAAGCTCCTAAAATGCCAGGGGTATCGTTGGCAGTTTACTTTGAAAGAGGCTTATAGCACCACTTCCAGTCTATGCAAGTTGTAGATGGTGAAGTGACATTCACTGAACACCTGTCTGTTGCACCGGGCAAGATGACATACTTCCTAGGTGTTACTTACTCCTTATCAGACCATTGGGTCAGCAAATGCACAAGACTTGGCAAGCCGACTTTTGACAGTACTGGATTCTGCCTGTTCAGATTGTCCTTTTTGAGCCCAAAGCTAAAAAGATCATGGTTTGGTCACTTTGATCGTCATTGTCTACTCTTTTTCAGTCCACATGCCTCATTGAGTTGATTATGATTTGGAGCCCTGATGGCTTTAGGAATTGTTTTACTTATTCTTTGGTTTCTATAGCAGATGATTTTCTTTTTAGAGTGACCATACATCCTATTTTGATGGACTGTCCCAGAATAACTTGCTAGTTTGGAAGATAAATTGTATGGTCTCCCTAGATAATAGAAGAGAGATGTTAGATTTGGTCATTATAACTAATTATGTTTTGATATATTATGAAGGAGTTTAATAGATGATGTTAATTTGGTCTTTGCTATTTGATTCTAGTTCAAGCAGCAAATATTTATGTATGCTTCTCTATCTGGATTAATTCTTCAGTTGTAATTTAGTTCATCCAAGTACATGAAATGGTGCTTTCATGTACCAAGATTGTATTCTAATTTTGTGAAGAACTCCCAATAAAACACTGCTTTTTGAGAAGGAAGCCCCTTCCTGTTGGGAGGAGTCTCTCTGTTTCACGACACCCTTGTGTTTGATTGAAATTGGCTGAATTTATTACAGTGGCCATTATAACTAGGGGACTATTTCTTTATACATTCTGTGACTATTACTTACCTTATATTGTTTTCTTAAAAATGCATTACGAAGGAACCAGCTCACATACTTATCGTTACTATACCTACTTTATTCCTTGTCCTACATTTCTCACTTAAGGGATTTCTCTCAACTGTGAACCAGCTTAGTCCTAGAAATATGAAAACATAAATTAAAAGGCTTCTTTTTAGCAGCTGGAGAAAAAATTTTTCCATGTGGCTTCTTTCTAACAGTAAAGGAACTCTGGATAGTGTTCATTATATTTTTGTTGTAGAAATGTTTGCTTTTAAAAAGAGTGAGAAAAAATATGCAAAACATACTGTATGTTTTATTTGAGACCATTTTAAGGAATTGCACAGTTCATTTTCTGAAAGGCTGAAGTTCAAGGCTGTGACAATCTCTAAATGACTAGATATGAATTTGGTGCATTGCCTTGTAGTATTTTACATCTTTCTATAAACTGATTTGACCTATTTTCCTTTTCCAATCTTAACTAGGTGCTGATTTCTGGATGTTTTTTGTTTAAATTGGAAAAATCTTAAGTCTGTCCACAGACTGACGGTGTCCTGTGAGATGGGGGCTGCCGGCAGTGGCTTTTGAAGGATCTGAGGAGGCAGAAAGCGTTGCGAACTCAAGCCCTGAGCTAGTGTTTGCCTCTTCCTGCCACCCCTGCTCTGGGCAGAAAGAACATCTTTTCTCTAGCTGACCCGCTTGCTGTTCTAGGGAAGTTAGGGGTTAGACCAGCCTAAGTGTTCATCAGGGAGCGCAGTATGGGTTAGATGTCTGACTTGCATCATGTTTGACAATGGGAAACAGTGTGGTCGATTTGCAGTGCTTCCTAGTGATTGGAGAAGGAAGGGCTCATTTTGTGTCTGAGCGCTTTGTTCTTTGAACGAATAAGCTGCTGTAGTGGCCACTACAGTGCGTACCCCACTCCACTTTCCCTCCAAACAAAAATAAACACACTGGGTGTTTGTCCCTTCTTGAGGAGATGGCCAACTACTGCTGTTGAGAAGAGAGACACTTGAAATGGCCCTCGGACCAGTGAACTAGGCTTATCTGTGTGTAAGTTGGAAGAGAATGGCAGGGGTGTGGCTGGATGTTGGGTGGCAGTGGGAGCTCTGTTGATGACAGGGAAGAATCTCGTAACTGCCAGCTACAGTTTTCTTTGTAGTTGAGGACCTAGTTCTTACAGTGAAACATTAAAGGTGCCTTTATAAATAATAATTGCTAATTAGTTATTTGATTAGATTTTGTTTGAAATTTAGGTAATTCTTCCTAAATAATATCCAGGTTTTTGTTTTTTTTTTTTTTAAATAACTGGAATGTTTCAGGGTCAGAGAAAGTAGTCATAGAAATACTACCAGTTTCAGGATTTGGCAAGAATAAAGTGATACAAGTCCCAGCTTTTAGTGTGTTTTTGTTTGTGGCAGTTTTACTCATGCCAGTCATTATTGACACTGAGTTTTAGGACGAAGGATTTTATTTGGTCAGTTTTTTTTAGTATAGTTGTTGTAGTGTGTTAAGCTTCAAAAAGGCATAGAGAAGGGTTTAAGACATTTCTATGTGGCACTATTATTAATTAGACTTAATAACTAATACAGTAGAGCATTTATATTTAAGCTTTTTTTCCAGCTCCTTAAGAGGTATGCTGTTAAGTGACTTGTACTGTGGTCTGTTTTGAAAAGAGATGGCTTTAGTATCATTTATAGGACTTGATAACTTTGCTACTAATTTTTAAAGGAAAATAATCTAGGTTCATCAAAAAGCATCTGCTTTGTCAAGCATAGAAAAACATTTCACTCTGAGGTTGCCTTATCTCAAAAGGAGAAATCACTTTAGGAGTTAACATGTGGAAGGCATTAGATTGAATAACAAAATGTTTTTCATATTGTTCCTCAGCTCCAATTATAATTACTTTGAAGGTTCAGAATTTCTCTCTTTTTCCAGGAGAAAACCTGTCATATTCACATAAACTCAATTTTAGGTAAATTTAAATGTCGGTTTTTCAGTGATTTTCTTAATCCGGGACTGAAAAAATCTGATTAATATTGACAATAATTTGTTACCTAATGGCTTACAGATGTCTATTTTGTTTAGGTTTGGAAGATACAACAATAATGATGTTGTTTTTCAGTCTTCCAGAAAATTTTTCTCTTTTTCCCTCCTCTCCTTGCCTTGTATACCCTTCAACAAGAAAAAACACTTTTTTCAGTGTCTTCTTTCTAGCTAGCAGAATAAAAATTTAGGGTTGTTTATAAATTGTATGTTGCTGTCTTTGTAGGAACATCTGGTTCCCTTTGAGGCAGGAGTCACGTCAAGTTTCTAGGTTAATGTGTGATGACTAGCACAGATGTACATTTGTAGTAGGAATTTAGGGAAATTTTGTGACAGTAGTCTACCTAGATTAAGCAATACTTGGTATTGTGTTTGGGAGTGGATGATAATACCTAGTAAATACCTGTTCTATCCAGGACCCTAACTTAGCTACAAAATTCATTACTCTTAGAACTCAGCAGTATCTGAAGATTCATTTTGTTGTCATTTAGTCATTAAGTCGTGTCCAACTGTGTGCGACCCCATGGATTGTAGCCCATCAGATTCCTCTGTCCATGGGATTTTCCAGGCAAGAATACTGGAGTGGGTTGCCATTTCCTCCTCCAGAGGATCTTCCCGACGCAAGGATCGACCTGTGTCTCCTGCATTGGCAGACGGATTATTTACCACTGAGCCACCTGGGAAGACTGAAGATTCATATAGGTGACCTTATTTATAATGAATAATTAGAGTCCCCCTCCCCCAGGTTGCTTTACGACCTCGGTGCTTTTCCAGTCTGAGACTACCACAGTAAGAGAAGAAAGGGCAGTGTCATGATGGGCAGTTGTTGTTGCCAGAGAAGTTAGACCACTTATTTAGGACAGTGTATTTTTGTTTTCAGTTCAAAATGATAAATATTCTTCCTGACATTAAGTGATAGCATGGATTGCTCTTTCCTGTGGAACTAAAGTATATATATTTTTAAAGTTTTTTTTTTTTTTCAATAATGTCTTGTTGCGCCGTTTTGTTAGACTGAAAGTTTCCTCATCGCTTGGTGAGCCCCTCCTCTAATTCAATCTTTGTCTTTTGTCTTTGCTGCCTTGCAGGGTTGGTACAGTAGGCTTCACTAGACTTAGCTGCAACTCAGAATGTCTCCTCCAGCCCCTGAGTAAATGCTGATGGTCTTGTGGAGAGTGGATTAAGAGGACGAGCTAAGTTCTCAATCCCAATTAAGAAGCGGAGGAAAATTTAAACTGTCTCCTTCAAAGTTTATCACAACCACCACCATCAAGACAGCAAACCAAAGGACAAAGACTTTGACCTGCTGTGTTGCTCTGTGTAGTCCAGTTCACGTATGGTTTCCAGACTTGGCTGGGGTTACTCATGAGTAAATAAAAAGTCGGACACTTCTGTCATTGGACGCTTGTATTCGCAAAGTTACCAAACATGAGGGCTGTACTGGAGACAGCAGACATTGCCATAGTGGCCC
Organism: Bos grunniens; assembly: GCF_055505025.1. Lineage (NCBI taxonomy): Eukaryota > Metazoa > Chordata > Mammalia > Artiodactyla > Bovidae > Bos > Bos grunniens. The sequence continues at coordinate 156,032,675 of NC_141165.1, forward strand.
TGTATTTTATCCTGGTCATGTGCATTGGTTTTTTTGCCATGTGGAAATCTAATAGAAGCACCGTGAGTGGATACTTCTTGGCGGGGCGCTCTATGACCTGGGTAGCAATTGGTGCCTCTCTATTTGTGAGCAATATTGGGAGTGAGCACTTCATTGGGCTGGCAGGATCTGGAGCGGCAAGTGGATTTGCAGTGGGCGCATGGGAGTTCAATGCCTTGCTGCTTTTGCAACTTCTGGGATGGGTTTTCATCCCGATTTACATCCGGTCGGGGGTATACACCATGCCTGAATACTTGTCCAAGCGATTTGGTGGCCATAGGATTCAGGTCTATTTCGCAGCGTTGTCTCTGATTCTCTATATCTTCACCAAGCTCTCTGTGGATCTGTATTCGGGTGCCCTCTTTATCCAGGAGTCTTTGGGTTGGAACCTCTATGTGTCTGTCATCCTGCTCATTGGCATGACCGCTTTGTTGACCGTCACCGGAGGCCTTGTCGCAGTAATCTACACAGACACCTTGCAGGCTCTGCTCATGATCGTTGGGGCACTCACACTTATGGTGATTAGCATGATGGAGATTGGCGGGTTTGAGGAAGTTAAGAGAAGGTACATGTTGGCCTCACCCAATGTCACTTCCATCTTGCTGACGTACAACCTTTCCAACACAAATTCTTGTAATGTCCACCCCAAGAAAGACGCACTGAAAATGTTGCGGAACCCAACAGATGAAGATGTTCCTTGGCCTGGATTCATCCTTGGGCAGACCCCGGCTTCAGTCTGGTACTGGTGTGCCGACCAGGTCATCGTGCAGAGGGTCCTAGCAGCCAAAAACATTGCTCATGCCAAAGGCTCCACCCTGATGGCCGGCTTCCTGAAGCTTCTCCCAATGTTTATCATAGTGGTCCCCGGAATGATTTCCCGGATACTGTTTGCCGATGACATAGCTTGCATCAACCCCGAGCACTGCATGCAGGTGTGTGGAAGCAGAGCTGGGTGCTCTAACATTGCCTACCCGCGCCTCGTGATGAAGCTGGTTCCCGTGGGCCTCCGGGGCCTGATGATGGCCGTGATGATTGCCGCTCTGATGAGTGACTTGGACTCCATCTTCAACAGCGCCAGCACCATATTCACCCTCGATGTGTACAAACTCATCCGCAAGAGCGCCAGTTCCCGGGAACTGATGATCGTGGGCAGGATATTTGTGGCCTTCATGGTGGTGATCAGCATCGCGTGGGTGCCCATCATCGTGGAGATGCAAGGAGGCCAGATGTACCTTTACATCCAGGAGGTAGCTGACTACCTGACGCCCCCAGTTGCAGCCCTGTTCCTTCTGGCCATTTTCTGGAAGCGCTGCAATGAACAAGGGGCTTTCTATGGTGGAATGGCGGGCTTTATCCTTGGAGCAGTCCGCTTGACACTGGCCTTTGCCTACCGTGCCCCGGAATGTGACCAACCTGATAACAGGCCAGTCTTCATTAAAGACATCCATTACATGTATGTGGCCACAGCGTTGTTTTGGATCACAGGACTCATTACTGTAATTGTTAGCCTTCTCACACCACCTCCTACGAAGGAACAGATTCGCACCACCACTTTTTGGTCTAAGAAGAGCCTGGTGGTCAAGGAGAGCTGCTCCCCGAAAGATGAACCATACAAAATGCAAGAGAAGAGCATTCTGAGATGCAGTGAGAATAGTGAGGCCATCAACCACGTCATCCCCAATGGGAAGTCTGAGGACAGCATCAAGGGCCTGCAGCCGGAAGATGTGAATCTGTTGGTGACCTGCAGAGAGGAGGGCAACCCAGTGGCTTCCTTAGGTCATTCGGAGGCAGAAACACCCGTGGATGCGTATTCCAACGGGCAGGCAGCTCTCATGGGTGAGAAAGAGAGAAAGAAAGAAGCAGAGGACGGAAGCCGGTACTGGAAGTTCATCGATTGGTTTTGTGGCTTTAAAAGTAAGAGCCTCAGCAAGAGGAGTCTCAGAGACCTGATGGAGGAGGAGGCTGTTTGTTTACAAATGTTGGAAGAACCTCCACAAGTTAAAGTAATACTCAATATTGGACTTTTTGCTGTGTGTTCACTTGGAATTTTCATGTTTGTTTATTTCTCCTTATGAACTTTTAAGGATATGATGAGACACTAACTTAAGAAAATACTGGTCTTTGGAAAACAACAACAGAAAAAAACCCTGCAAACTTATGTAACTGTTGCATCTCTCAGGCATTGTTTACGCTGTAGATTTTAGCCAAATTTTACTTAGCAGAAAAATCATCTATTTGCAAGACTTTTATTTTCCCAGAGATGGATGAAAGTAAATTTTCAACCTAAATGAAGTAAAACTTGTTTAAACAGACTGAATTGTGCAAATGTGGTTTAAAATTTTCCATACCAAAGTGAGGAGAGACCAATTATTCTCATAGAGCACTTAGAGCAGAGTTATATGCTAAGGTATCGTGAGTAAGATACACTGTCTGCACTGCCAAATCTTGGTAGGCCTTCTTACCCTGAAATAGAAGACTTGCTCATTTTAAAGTTTTTTCTCTGTCTCTGTAATCCCTACTCCCATTTTAAAGAACTGAATTTGTACATTGTATAATCCATTATGTACTGAAAATCTAACATGTGCTTGTGGAGTACTTGTTTCAGGGCAAGTTCGTTTGCCAGGTTCGTTTTGTTAGCATGAGCCTATGGATTCTGTATGCTGGAAGAAAGGAAGAGGAATGTTTTTTGTAGCTGTTCCTGTACCACCAGTATATGGAATGTTGGGGGAAAGTTCCAGCTGTTTTTGTTTTCTTTTTTCTTTTTTTTCCCTCCTCTGAAGTTTAAGTGAACCACACTCAAATGATCACCAAGTAGTCTTGTCTTTATAAAGTTGTATGTCATGACTGTATTGTAAATGATTATGGGGGGCAGAAAATGAAGTTAACATTGCTGATGATCCCCAAATTTACTGACCAAGTTAAGATTGTTTATATAGTTTGAAAATTAGCATCCCCTAAAGCAGTGTTTGATCAGCTAAGCTGAACAGGTGACTCCTTGTACACCATTAATTCTCTAGCTTTGTTTTTGTCATTTGGTAACATTCTTTATTAATTCGTTAACCTTCCTTAGTGGATCCATTGGAAGATATGTCCGGAAATTTGAAGAAAAGTTAACTTGGCTTTTGTGTTGGGTTGCCCCACTTGATTAGATTGTGATACATTGAAGTTGAGTTTTTAGAGTGAAAATATCATTCTGAGATCATAATGTATCCTTCATAAGTTTTTTTCCAATTTTTTTTTTAATACAACGTATGTACGCAGCCTCTGCATTTTTGTTTAAACAGTTACAGTGACTTAGAGCATGAGGATATTTCATTGCAAACAGGCCATCAGTAACAGGAAACTCAGAAGAGTGCATGCTTTGCCACTGGTGGGGTTGCAGTATAGCCTTTCTGTAGAATGGATGACAGATTCCAGAGAGCTTCTACGGATTTAGTAGTTTGTCCTATGGAGATTACAGGACTTGTGTAATTGTAGGATCCTCTGTCTTGGCATGGCTCAGTATCCAGTTCCAGCGTTCCTGGAAGAGAATCCATTTTTCACAGGTGGATTCCCCTTCATGAGCACAGGGTACAAAAGACGTTTGAGAAAAGCTCTCCACAGGATGTCGTTCTTTGTGCATGCTGTCCTTTTTCCTCCATGGCACATGAAGGAAACTAATTTTGTATCTACTTTCTTTGACTTTTCTGTAATCTCTGATATTTTTTAAATTGCATGATTTTATTAACCTTGTATTCTTTAGGGGAAAATTATTACTTTTTTAGATACTTTTTTAGATTTTGAATCAAAACTCAGTCATGATGACTTTAAATTTTTTTGTATTTGTAAACTAAGTTCATTATGATGGACTTGATTAGTTCAAAGTTGAGTTTTAGAAATTACTAGGTAGTATAATGTCTTCCCATCTCCAGGGGGCTTTGTGATGGACTGAGTCTGTAGTTGAGAAAATAATTTGTGTTTGAATAGTATGATTTCTGAGAGCTTATTAGAGTGCCTTGTGAAATTTTTTTTAGTTTCATTCTTAAGATTTAATAAGCTGGGGGCCAAATGAAAGTAAGGACCGTCCTCAAGTGGAGGCCAAGGCTGTGACATATTCAAGGTTACAAAGTCTGTTGGGAAGAACAGAAAACCAGGTGTCCAAGTCTGGACTTATGGTTTGTCCTCTTCTTTTCTCAAAGGAACTGTTCTTCTTTTGAGACAGCCTTTTGGTATTTGGGGAAATAATAAGATCTTAGATTTTTCAAATTGCCATTAAGTTGTAGAAATTAAAATTTTTCTTTGAACACATTGCTGTGTAACTCAGCAGTGAGGTTTGACATATTGGCTGAGCAGCCTTCTTATCTCTTCTGTTAAAAGCATAAATGAATAGGTGGTGTCTAAGTGGATTTCCCCCGCTTTGTTTAATGTTGACTCCTAATAGTTTGGGGTCTTAGCATCCCCCTGCCTTCTCTCTGCTGTTGTCTTAGTATGATACGTAAAATACATCATCTTGTATCTTATTTGTGTGTATATAGCAGTAGGTCAAGTTTAGAGTACTAATGTTTGTAAATAAGGAATGGTTGTTAGCATATCCATTAGGATTGTTTATTCTTGCCAGTGTAAACATCACTTTATTTAGACTGAAGTCCCTGAAGCTTGCCCTTCTTATTGCTTCCCAGTAATAGATAATATGCTTGAATGAGTATGTGAATTCCTGATTGCCGCTTCATTTCAAGGGACCATTCTTCAGTCTTTACTTCGTTAGAATGATCATGGAATGATACATAGTCTCTCATAAAGCTAGCAAAATAGTCATACTTTACACTAAATGGGTCCTAAGTGATGACATTGATACCTAGACGTTAACATGTATATATTTTCTTATTGGCTCAAGCTAAGATTGAGAACTGGCTAAGAGTGATTGACTGAAATAGTTAGCTAAAAGTCAGAATGAAGTGAGGACACTGGTATTCAAAGGTGAAGAAAAATACTGTCTCATCTGGTATCCCCAGTTCTTAGATTTTGTCCTCTCGGGCAGTCTTAGTCTCAAGATCTGATGAGAAGAGCTTGTTGCCCTGGCATGCAGAGTGATTATGGGTTCCTTTGTGGAATGTCTCATTTCCCTGTTGAAGAATATTTTGTCTTTCTACCCTGAGATAGTAAGTGGCTTTTGAAACAGCAGAGCCAATCTTTTCCCCAGCCTTTCTTTGCTAGTGAAGATACCACTCTTATCTTCTGGTTAGAGAAGCATCAAGCAGTAGCAGTGCTGCTGTGTCCTTTGGCCTCCGTCCAGCATATCTCATCTCCCAAGGCTTCTTTTTCACTTGGCTCAAAGGCGCCATTGTCTTTTTGCAGAAAGAGGCTGGCCTGGGTCACAAAGCCCTAACTCTCAGGGATGGCATGTGAAGTAATTAACAGGGGCCTGTTGCTTGATGAAATTTCACATTTTAAGAATTGGGGAGGAAGGTTGCTACTCAGTTCTCTAACCTGAGGCTGAGTAGGGGCTTGGAAAAGTCTTGTCCAGGGTGGTTAGAACCTTTAAGTCTCTACAGTTCTCGGTCCCTTGTTATCTTCTCTATATTGAGTTTTGTGGATCCTCTCTCTTTAGAGATCACGTGATACAGGTTACTTTCATTCTTCACCACCCTGTTGACCTGCTATATTATTAGCTATTAAAAAGTTAGACCCATTAATGTTCCCACTTGGCATTCCTTTGTTCACGCTGTACTCCCCTGTGTCATTTTCATCTGAGGTATGATGGCTGAAAATGACCACACAGGTATTTAGCAGTGACACCTCTGCATTTCCGAGTTTGGGTTGAGAGATGTTTAAAGACCATTGCTGTTAAATTATGTTACTACAGAGACCTGCCAGGACAAGATTTTCTGAAGTCGGAAAAACTACTAGATGAGATGCTGAGAAGAGTACCTGGGTGTAGCAGCCATAGGCTTCAGTATTCATAAGATTTCTCATTAGCTGGGTGTTAAGTTGCTTGTCCTTTTAATGTTGACATTAGCCTGAGCAGACGTCAGAGATAGGACTTAACTCCTGTTTGTGTGTCGGCCCACCTACCATTGAGAGAGACTGGTTTTCCCCTTGATTTGTCTTCTTTCACGTTGCTTTAATTAATTCACCTATTCTTTGTTTGAACACTTAACATGTTCCTATTTTGATCTTTTGTCAGCTTAATTCACTTTCAGGCTTATTGCCATGGTGTGCACAAGTGGTGCTCTGCCCCAGATTTGAAGGCCTGGATCCAGAGAATGATTCACTAAATAGTAGTTGTGTTTAAATATACTAAAATATCTATTAGCTTAAACTGTTAATGCTCCAGAGTTTTATTTTCAGACTTTGTGTTCACTAATAACAAAAGCCCTAATAATTCATCAGAATTTTATTCTCGAAGCTCACTTTTCAAAAATTAGGCAGAAGTAGTTAAAATTCACACCAGTCCCTTGGAAATGATGGTATCGCAATGTAGAGAGGAATGGGGTTTGTTTTGATGCCAAAAAGCCTTGTTGCAGCAATTAAAGGTAAAAAGTTGGAACTAGTCAGTTGGCATATAGAGAAACTCTTCTGTACTAGTTAGGTGTGAAGCTGGATTATGTAAGAAGTAATCTTTTAATCACTACGGTTGATGTTTTAATCACTACGCTTGGTTTTCTTGGTTGACTTAACTCAGGGCTGCCAACCCCCTTTTCCTCCATTAAGCTAACTTCTCCTAATTTGGTATTTTTTTTGGTCAAACTCTCACCTCTGATGAAAGAGTTACTTTCAGTTACTTTGACTGCAGAACAGAATTTAGCTAAGGTTCAAAATAATTGATAGGCTTTGCCAGTGCTGAGTCTCACACCATTATTCACATTGTCATATAAATGTTTTTATTTAAACTTCTCTCTCCAATGCTGGGAATAAGGCTTTAAACTACTGATTCACCTTTAAAGGAATGTTGTGTGAATTGATATAATTTTATATGTTTGTGTCCATCTCAAGTCCTTTGTAAAAGATAGGGTTTAGCTTTTTGTTTCGGGTTAAGTGCCCCATTTATCTGGTAACTAATAGCCTTAACCATTGGCATGTAGTCTTTTGTTCAGAAGTAAACACAAAGGTTTGATATATCTGCATCATTTCTCATCTCATGCACTTTATTTTTTGGAGGGAGGACCATAATCTGAGACTTGACTTAAACCAGTAACCTTAATTTATGTAATGACGTCTGAGGTTCGATTTGGCTACCTGGATTTATGGTGTGTTTGGGTAGAGGGATGCTAGAATAAATCAGACAAAGCACAGTGGCCTCAGATTCTTGCTAGTGTAGGTGCAGTGCCCTGCTCTCCTCAGAGAAGCCCTGGATTGTAATTGTTTCCCCGATAATGGAGCCATGGCACCCCCCCCCCCCCACCCAGACAGTTTACAGAGAGTGAACTCTATCAATGAGGGAAGTACATTTTTCAGTGATTTCGGCAACAGCACAGATCAAGAGTAGCTAACCACATCTTTATTGGAGACTTGTATTTTCCCTGGTAAATTCACCTTGTATACCCAAGTGCTGCTGGATAAAGGAGTGTTTACTTTTTTTATTGCCTCTGGAGAAACTTGTCTGGATAATTTTTCAGTATATCAGTGTCGCCTATACCTCTGTAAGTGGAATGTTCACTAATAACTCACTTTTTTGTTTTAGTAGTTGGAAACTGAAATTAAGCTCATTGCTGTGTAGAGTATTGAAATCCCAAACTGGCACAGGCCATTCTGTAGGGTATTCCTTAATATAATCAGCTTCTGAAATTTATGTTTTGATTAGCGCCTTTCAGTTGCTGATATTTAATCTGCTAGTTCACACCTTTCCCTTTCTTGAAACATAACTCTTACATAATTCCTCTTTTTAAATTTTGCTATGACTAGTAAAGAAAATACATTTATATTTACATATTTTACATGCAGCCTTTATTTAGGTTCAAAGAACCAGGTAGGTCTAGCTTGTGTTGCAGCTTAAATGTTATTTATTCATCTGTGTTTGTTTCCTTTATATCCTTAATTAAAGATTTAAGGTTACTTATTCTGTGAGTATCTTTTAACTTTTATCATTTTCCAGTGTAGGTTGGGTAGGCATGTCTGAGAACATACATGTGACAAGAGTTTCACATTCCATGATAACAAAGCTTAAAGTAAGTTTTATAGAAAGCACAAAACCATGTTCCCTCATGTGTGTAACTCCGCGTGTGGAAAGCACAAGGCTAACAGTACTCTCAGCATCCCACAAGTGCCCGGCATAAGAAGCCTGCCATGGGTCATCTCCGGAGTTGTCGGGATGAGCACCGCAGTGCTGCAAGCCCTGGCCAGTGAGAGGTACCTGAATCAGGGGTCCTCAGTCATAAGAGGGTCAGTGTCCTAGTCTGAGGGCCTGTGTTCTGCTTTGGTGGAGGAGAGAATACTAGTGTCAGGACTGCTGCAGTTGTACTGGGGGGTTACCAGCTAAAATGGGGCCTGTGGGCTCTTCCCTACGATCGAACTGGAGAAACAGGAACAGGCTTGTAGGTTTCTGTGGGTGGAGCATTTTGACAAACTTATGCTTTAAGCTGTAGAGCCTTTGGGTTATTTTTTTTAATCATAAATCTGTAGGAAATTTTACCTCCTGTCAATAGCACCCTGAGATCATGGAGAAATCTCACATTTTAATAGGACAAATACTAATCTTTAATCTTTGTATAAGTTTAATAAGCTTAATGAAGGTATTTTTTCATATGCCTGACTACCTTCATTTTAATAGAGCAGAATTCGATCCAGGTGTCACAAGCATCAAACAAAGTGAGACATCTGCCAAATCAACTACTTTTTGCTTTTCACATTGATTGTAAGAGTCTAAAGGATTCTTTTGCCTGTTGTGTTACAAGACTAGGTTAGATGAAATCTATGAATATGCCTGCAAAAGAAGAAAAATAATGTGTTTTCTTGCACTCGGCATTGCCCTTATTTTACTCCTCACTTCATTTGAATAGTTAGCCCCTGTTTATTGGCAATGAATAAATGCATTTCTCTCTTGGATCTTGCCTATACATCAAAAGATAGGAAAACTCTCAATGGAGACAAGGGACTACCTTTTTCCCACTCTGCTCTGTTTCATATATTTATCTTAGGGATAGTCAACTGTAATAATAATATGGAAAGAAGATTCAAGCGGGTGTAGACTAATGGAACATGGTTTAGAAGAATTAGCCTGAGCACTTTGAGGGAGAGAGTATGGCCTACAGCAAAGAGCCAGCAGGTGTGTCCCTACAGCAGTTAATGTAGCACCTCAGGCTTTGGTGGAGTTGAGAGGAACGAGAAATACAGGGAAAAGGAGAGGTGTGAGGAACATCTTTGGCTTAGCCATGTGGGATAAGGCAAAGGAGTAATAACCTGTTAGTTCTATATACTATATAGAATGTGCTCTGTACCTTTAAATTTTGTTTTTAAATCTACAATTGTTTTTAAGAACTTAAAGGATGCTTTTGAAGATGCCTTTGGCAGAATATCTTTCATCTCTAATTTCCATGAATGATTGCTTTAGTATAGGTGCACGTGGCTGTCGCGGTGTAAATACGTACAGTTAGAACTTTCTCATTTCACTATGAGATCTCTTTTGAGTGGCAAACAGATCAACTAGTCTTTTTTGCTCATGGACTTTTCTGTGGGGTTGTTAATATGCAAAAGCTTTATTATTTTCTTTTTAAATAATGAATATTACATTCGTGTCAGATGATGGTATGGAACCTGTTGCCCTGCTTCCCCCCACCAATATTGCTTCAGTTGATGGATTGCCAACAGAGTTCAGAAATGAAAGCGAGGGATTTACCCGTTCTTTGCTTGAATGTCCCATTTCTGTTGCCTGGGCCTATGTTGGCAGTCACATGTGAACTGTGCTATGTTTCTCAGTGCTGCTGCTGCTGCTTCTCCTTTTTTTTTTTTTGATAAGGTGGATATCAAAAATAGTTGCTGTGCAAAAGTTAGTAGTCTTCTTCAAGAAGAAAACCAATTCCTTTTCTAATATCCTGTGAAATTGCTTCATTCATTCCTTTATTTTTAAGCCAAATGTCAGCAGAGTACTGCTGCCTTCTATCTAGTAATTTTGATATGTAAGTATTAACGCATTTTTAACAGATGTCTACAATGAAAAATGTTTTTCCCAGTGTCCTGCCTATTAAAGCTTTGTTCACACGTTCTATGAGACCAGTCTGTGCACTGGGGTGTGTATTGTGTACATGGATTGTTTCGTCAGTTATGCATTGTAGACCAAATGTGATGTTAAATGAAGTTGTTGAGTTATTGGTGAGTTTTTTGAATTGTAAACTGATTTCCAGTGTACCCGTCATTGTCTGCAGCGTGTTTGTTTTTTTTTTTCTCTTTTTTAAGGTTTGACTTACCAAGTCCATCTCATTGTATAATGTTTTAGTTGCGAACAGAAAGAAGAATTTGGTATAAACCAGGTAACTTCCATATTGAAAGGAATACAATTGAAATTGTAGATTTAGGATTGTTAACCATACATGACAATTCTAACTTGACTCTTCTATTGTATACAATCTGATTTTTTAAATTGTAGACATGTATGATCTTGGTTTAATGTGTTTTTAAAAGTGTTATTGTTTTAAAAAAAAATGAAGCATATCTGCTAAAGAGCTGTCAGTTTTCATTACTGACTCTGTAAAATACACTGTTCTCTGTGTACTGTGTGTTATTTTGCCAGCTGCTGCATTAGCCTTTAAAAGTATTTGGAAACTTAAGATGAACTACATTTCTTGCAAAGTATATTCCTTTCTGTGGTATTTTGTCCTGTAACTGAAGTATAGTAATTATTTTATGGAAACGTTAGCACTTCTGTACCAACTTTGAATAAAATGAAAAATTTACATTTCTGTGACTGAGTATTTTCAGTACGAACACATGCCCGTCCTCGAGGTTGCGCCTCAGTTCCTTTTCTCTTAGCTCATGAAGAGTTCCAGTACGTTTCCCCTACTGCTTATTGCTCTTCTTCACCTTGGTAAGCATGGACTCGCAAGTATTAACTGATAATATAGAGTAAATAAAAATACGCTCAGTGTTTTCACTTCTGATTCTGAAATAATTGCAGATGGTAGGACAATTGTAAGGATAGTGTGAAGAACCCAGAAATCGTTTTCATCCAGATTTATAGTAGTTAACGTTTGGCCACAGCTTCTTTGTCATTTCTCTCATCAGACACTTTCGTGAACCATTTGAAAACATAAGTTGCAGACCTCACTCCCCTTTACCCTCTTAAGTATTTGGGGGTATAGTTCTTAAAACAAGGACAGTCACCCATATAAGCATAAAATAATTATCAAAATCTGAAAACAGTGGTACAATATTTTAATCTAAAGCTTTTATTCAAATGTTACTCTGTTAAATGTCCTTTTATAGCAACTTTTTTTTTTATATTCTTAAGTTTGGAAACCAGTTCATTGCATTTAGCTTTAATGTCTATCTTTTTTAGTCTGAAATAGTTTCTCAGCTGTTCTTTTTGTCTTTTGTAGTACTGATATTTTTGAAGTTTAGATGCCAGTCATTTTGTGAATTCCACTCCTATTTAGGGTTGTTCTCCTCATGACTTGACTCACTATACATTTTTGGTTACATTTTGACTACAACATAAGCAATAATAATAGGTCCACAAAGCCTCACATTGGGAGGTGTGTGATGTGTTGTCTCATTATTGTTGACATTAACTTTGATATTTGATTCAAGTGGTATGTACTGTGTCTCTCCACTATCTAGTAAACATCTTCCCTTTTGCTAATAAGTAGGTTGTGGGGGAGATAATTGGGTTTATCTCCCTGGGCTTCCCTGGTGGCACAAGAGGTTAAAGTGTCTGTCTGCAATGCGGGAGACCTGGGTTCGATCCCTGGGTCAGGAAGATCCCCTGGAGAAGGAAATGGCAACCCATTCCAGTATTCTTGCCTGGTGAATCTCATGGACAGAGAATCCTGGTGGGCTACTGTCCATGGGGCTGCAAAGAGTTGGACATGACTGAGCGACTTAACTTTCACTTTCCCTGATAAACTCTAATTTGGGCTTCCCTGATAGCTCAGTTGGTAAAGAATCACCTGCAATGCGGGAGACCCCAGTTCAATTCCTGGGTTGGAAAGATTTTGCTGGAGAAGGAATAGGCCATCCACTCCAGTATTCTTGGGCTTCCCTTGTGGCTCAGCTGGTAAAGAATCCGCCTGCAATGTGGGAGACCTGGGTTTGATCCCTGGGTTGGGAACATCCCCTGGAGAGGGGAAAGGCTACCCACTTAAGTATTCTGGCCTGGAGAATTCCATGGACTGTATAGACCATGGGGTTGCAAAGAGTTGGACATGACTGAGTGGCTTTCACAGAGTTCACATAAATAACTTATTATTCCTCATCAAACTAGCCCATAGTTTTAGCATCCATTGATAATTCTTGCCTGAGCAAGTTATTCCTGTGGTGGTGTAAAACAGTGATTTTTCTTTCTTTTTCTTTTTTTCACTATACTGAAATCAAGAATTTCCTCTTCTCCCCGTTTATCTATCAGTTTGAACTCATGTACTGCCTTATTTAGTAGGTTATGATTCATTACTGTCATTGTTTTGCTCAGATGTTTCCAGATTTAGCTAGCAGGTGTCCCTTCAAGCTAGTTTGGGTTCTCTGTGGCACGTTCCATTGTTTCTTGAGTACTTCCTGGCACAGTGGTAAAATAATCCGCCTGACAATGCAGGAGACACGAATGTGGGTTCGATCCCTGGGTTGGGAAGATCCCTTAGAGGAGGAAATGGCAACCCACTCCAGTATTCTTGCCTGGAGAATCCCATGGACAAAGGTGCCTGGAGAGCTGCAGTCCACGCCATGGAGTCACAGAGTCAGACATGACTGAGTGTGCATGATATCGCCTCTTAACAGCTGTGTCTGTGCCCTCCAGTCCATGTATTTCTCTGTTGTATCCACTCCAGAGACTCAGCCTCCAAACATGCATCTAGGGGTCCAACTACTCCATAAACTTCAAGCAGCTTTATTTTAGTTCCCGACTCACCCTCATTTTCAAAGGTGTACTCCGTGTTGCCGGTCCCCAGGTCTTGGGAATTCTACAGTGTAAGTATGGTTGACTCTTGGTTTTCCCCACTGGTGCTTTTTCTCCACCTGCTTTCTTTTTCTTAAAATCATACTGCTGTTTTCCCCTCCTCTCCCTCATTCTTGTAGAGTTGTGTGTTAACAGCAACACTGTTTAACAGGAGTTCTCCTAGGTTTTCAAGAGGGGGTGAAATATGCTTCTGTTGAATCCTCCTAACTTGCTGGGGAATCCTGGTATCCACTCTTCACTTAGCTTTTGAAGCTCGAAATTTCAGGGCCTGTTGCCCATTTCTGCCTTATCCTGAAAGAACATGTTGTCAACCAGAAGCACAGTGGGAACTGAGAAATTCTGCTTACCTTGGGAGTTAGACAACTTTTATATGTGACCTCCAAGTTTGAATGCAGTACTCCAGGGTAGATCCTGCTGATTTTAGACTGATAGGAAAAGGAAATAGAACAGAATGAGGTCTGTCGTTAACTTTGGATTTTACTCCTTCTAGCTCTCATTTGAGATTTTATTGTCATGCCCGATAGCAGATTCTCTGTAAAATACTATTGTCTTTACATGGGGCTTGCTGACTCATTAACAGAAGTTTTGATAGGTGTTTGGAGTCTCAGTTGTGTTGTAATGTTCTCTGGTACACTCTAAGAGTCAAATGTCCACTGGTTTTATTGCATCCCAAGAATCTTCAGAAGTTTGGAGGCACCATTTTGAGTCTCCCACCGTGTCTTTATTTCCACCCTCCACCTGTTTGTTCCTAGTTCCTTGACTGTATGTCTCTGATTTTGACTAACAAGATATGCTTAACTTTCTTACGTGTCTCTACCTTTATATACATATATTATATATATAATGTGTAGTTGTATATATGTGTATGTGTGTGCTGTTTGCCTTTTTGCAATGAAGATCTTATTTCATTTGAATTTTCATTTTTTAGTTGAGGCCATTTTTCCATTCTAGTTGAATTAAGTACAGTTAGTAACGTCCATCTGTCTTTCCACATACTCTGATGCACTTACTCATCAGACATTGGTCGACTGCATCCTGTGCTCCAGGTTCTTTGGATTTCCAGCACCTGGTGACGATGGAACAGAAAGCCACTTGGAGAGGCTTGGTTGGGGAAGAGGGTGTCCTAAATAATGGCACTCTCAAGATGCGTGTGGAGTGAGACACACACACAGGATTAGGGAAGGAGAGGCACACTTTTCCTTGGAAGTAGCTGATTCTTGAAGGGTATTTTGATTTCTTGAATTCCTCTGTGCTTTTAAGCCCTTTCTCTTCTCTTTAGAGCAATGTAGTCCTGTAAGAACCTTCCTCCCATTGCTTGAATTAAGCACCCCTGCAGGATAGTCACAGTTTGGGTCTGTTGTTCACCAAGATAACGCAAATCTGACTCTCTTGCCAAAGCCCACGTATCTGCCTCTTTTCGAGGCATATTTTAAAAAAATTTCCCTTAAACCAGTCGGCTGATATTTTTTGCTAAACCCATACATACAGTGACACTTAGAAGATTCACAGAAGCTAAACTGACTCTGCTGATAACCCTTGTTCTCTAGTATCAAAGCCCTTTGCTGATTCTTATCTCCCTGGTCTCCCTGTCATTCCAGTGCTGCGTCCCCTCCTGCGCCCTGAACGGGTTGAAATATAAGGCGAAGGCTGTGCACTGAATTGTGCATGAAGGAGAGCAGTCAATAAGCCAGGTGCTGCTCCATGCTGTCCACCTGATGCCTGCTCTCACTATCAGTTTCATGAGCTGTGGCATTTCATCTGCTTGCTGCCATGGTAACCAGGACTCCTGCCAGTCTTCTTGATTCCTATCTTTTATTCATCTGTAAGTGCATCTGGAGGGGGTATGAAGAGGACCGAAATGGAAATCCCCCAGTTTTAAAAGGATTGTGGGTTTTCAATGTTCTCAGAATAGCAAACATGGATACTTCAGTTTTGGCATTTTCCCACCTTTTCAGGTAGTATTAACCACAAGTAGTCACCTATTAAAATTGTCATTTCACATTCAGGGAGGGCTCCATTCTTACTGTGAGAAAAGTGGAGCTTTTATGCTTCTTAAAATTGGAGGAGAGCATTGCTGAAAATCCTCTGTTAACTATAGTTCAGCCAGGATCATTCAGCTTTGGAGTGATGAGAAGCCAGCCAACTTGCTACTAGAATGTCATTCCCACCTTTGTTCACACCTGGGGCACTCTGAAGAATTGTAATGCCCAAGGTTTTTGAACCCCCAGTCTAACTGAATCAGCATATCTGAGGGTGAAACAGAGTGCCCTTTAAAGACTCCGCAGATGATTCTGATGAGATCTAGAGCAATGCCTTGGGGATTCCGCCCTTTTCCCTTGACTAACCCGAATCACAAAGGGAATGGTTGGTTATGGGCAAACGAGCCCCCACTTTGGCCCTAAGTGACCTCTGAATGACATTCTTTTTTGAGTTGAGACCTTGGACACAAGTAGGTTTATTAAGGAAGAAAAACTACATTGCGATTGAACTACTCACGTTTCCTGATGAGTGAAAAGAAAAGCGCTAGTGTGCTTAATCGTGTCCAACTCTCTGTGACCCCATGGGCTGGGGTCCTCCAGGCTCCTCTGTTCGGATTCTCCAGGCAGAATTCTGGAGTGGGTAGCTATTCTCTTCTCCAGGGGATCTTCTCAACCCAGGGATCGAACTTGGGTCTCCTGCATAACAGGCAGATTTCTTTACCATCAGAGACACCAGGGAAGCCCATGTTTACTGATAACCCAGGCACATAAATAGCCGACAACTAGTCATTTCGTGTGTTGCGCTCAGTCGTGTCCAACTCTTTGCGACCCCATGGACTGTAGCCCACCAGGCTCCTCTGTCCATGGGATTCTCCAGGCAGGAATATTGGAGTGGGTAGCCATTCTCTGGCTCTCTTGTAATCACGGGTTCTTTCTTGCTCGTTCTTTAAATTTATTCATTTATAACCTTTGACACCAATGCCGTTATTGATGTCTCTGCACAGACTAGCTGCAGGGGTCCTTTGGACGCCCACTGCATTTAAGGTAAGTCCAGTTTGTGATTTAAAGGCATGGTGCCAATCTTGCGGCTAACCCTTTTATACCCGCACGTTCGACCGTGCCGCGGACCGTGACCCGACTTTACTATTTGCACTCTGCTGTAGGCACAGTGTTCATCTGTGCTGAACTTGGCAGTCATTGGACACTGACCACTCTGATTTTTTTTTTCTTCCATTCTTCCCTGGGTTCTTTCTATTTTCCTCATATCATCCAAAGCATACATTTTGGTGTTAGCTTTCCCAGATCCTCAAGAATCTCAGCCCTGGCTGCCTGGCCGTAGAATGGGCAGCTTGTCTTAACTGTTCTCATTCTCTTGCTTTCCTTGGCTGTTGTGTTTTTCAAGGCCACACTTGGCCTTTCCCCATCGCATCTCTTCAGTCTGCCCTGATTCTAGACTCAGAGATCTCAGGGATCCAGTTTTCCCTCTCATTCCCCAAAGACGGAGCAGCCAGTTGCAAGCGCTTGTGATGCTTGAAGTACAGTTTGCAAGACTCTTTCAGTAAACCCGGAAAAGCTATCTGTACCACCCTGATTGTTAAAATATTTAAAATGTGTATGGATATGGAGTCGGTGGAGTTCCCAGTGTTGAGGCATAGTTTCAAGGCTTTGACACAGAATTCACAAACTATGGCATCTAAGAAGATAGCAGTTGGCATAGGCTTAGGGGAAGAAATTCTTCTTAAAACTGAATTTGCCCTTCACCCCCATCCTAAAAGTTTGTCTTTAAAACACCTTTTCATTTTAAAAGAAATTAATATAATTAATATAACGAAACATAAAAAGAAGAGACTGGAATACTCTCATCTTACTACTTAAGGAAAACTAATACAATTTAGGTGTATATTCATCCAGAAGCTATATGTGTATATTTTAGTACTTTTTTCTTCCGGAAAGAAGCTGTGTATTGACCCTGCATGCCGATTTTTTTCTTTATTTTATTAAAATGTTTTTATGTCAGTATTTAAGGATATTAGGGTCAGCACTTTTTTAATGGCTGCATAGTACTTGTTCAATCAGTGAAAATAACTTATTGAACCAAACTCCTATTAATGGACAACTATGTTTTCATCTATTTACTGTCTTAATAATTTTGTGGTATTTTGGTAGCTAAATTCTTGTGCATGGGTATCGTAGTTTTCTTAGAGTAATTTCCTAGGAGTGACTGTAGGATTGAAGGTGTACACATTTTAAACTAATATATATTGCCAAATGGCCCTCCAGAAAGTTTGTTTTTACCGAAAGTGTGTTCAAAGAAACTGAAGTCTTAAGTGTTCTAGGCGAAAAATGGCCATGAGTGGAAAAAAGCAAGGCTTCCACCTGTACTGAGTAAAGTGCCCACGTGGATTCCGTCCCAAATGCAGATTCCATCAGAAGCTGCTGCTTGTTGAACTGTCATCCCACACGTGCTCCGAGAGGACCCTAGCTAACCCTCCACCCACGTCTTGAAGAGGTGCTTAGCCGTCGGAGTCTGGCTGAAGTCTGCCAGCTCTAACCGCGCCCCCCCAGAAGTGTTTGCCCTCCCCTTTTGTTAGTTACTCATGTGTATCTGCGTGTCCCCCTCACAGCCCTCTGAAGGGCGGGGGCTCTGTGTCTCTTATCCTGTGGCATTTCTTTTGGAGGTGGATTACCTGATGAGTGACTTGGAAATCCTTGTCCTGAGGGAGACACTTGGAGAGGAATGTGGGTGGGTAAATATGAGGTTGAACCTTAGGAAATAGTCACTATTTGGACTGCTTGGTCCTCCCCAAATGGCAGTTTCACAAGGTTCAACCTGTATTTCTGATACCCACAGAGTGTTGTATGTATGGGAGATCTATCCAATTTATTCTCACTCCATTTCCAGATGTGAATGTCTGCACGTTCTCTCTTACAGCTGATTTATGCCATTAAGATTATTTTAAAGTTGTTCCCCAGTAGAGATTTCTAGATGCCCCCCCCAATAATTGTTTACTATAAAAGATGATTATGTAAAACATTGAATCTCATAATCATGAAGGCTTTTTCACTTAGCACATTTTTCAGCAGCTCTTAGGGTGCTTTTGGTTTAATGGCTAAATGACCACCACTTGGAATGTCTGAACTGTGAATGTATTTAACAATATTTTAAAATTTTGAGGTATTTTCGGTTTTGTAAAGCACACAGCAGAGGCATATAAAAAGAAATAGTTTTTCACAGCGTTACAGTATTTGTTACTTTCCTGCTACACTTGATGTGTTTTGGTTCCCGTCTCTTCTCCCATCCTCTTCTCTGCCTTTTAAAGTCTGTTGAGTCTTTTGTTCATAGTTATTTTACATTTTTAAAAAATGGTCTTATTAAATATGATTCATGGACAAAGTAGTAGAGCAGTTAAGATCTCTAAAGTGTTTTCTGTCTTTGACCTTTAAAAGTTCTCTAAGAGTTACTTTTCTAGCCGCTTTAACCTACAAGTTATATAGTGTATAATAGTCCATTATAGATAAGTATAATCATGTTCCAGCATGTATTTATATATCTTTACATTAAAAAATTTTTTTTAGTTTACATTTGTCCTTACTGAATTTTATTCAGATTTTTAAAATAGCTTCTGTATTTAACAGTTTTAATCCTTAATTACTGTGAGAACTGCAGCTCTTGATTCAATAAATTGTGGGGCAAAGAGATTTTCTTGAGTCATAAAAAATATCTGATGAAACAGTTCCCATGGACTCATACCCAGAGTCGGGCTCTGTGGATGCTAGGCAGGGCTGGAGGTAAGTGGTGTCTGCTCTCTTTTCTAACCCAGGATTGCCAGTGACACAGCTTCCTTGGAATCTGGTTCTTCTGTTGGAAGGTGCTCACAGATTTTGTTTTTCCAACTGTTGTGAGAATCTCAATGCAGAATTTCCAGGCACAAGTCTCTCTATTTGGAAATGTAAATTTCAAGGAAATTATTTTAAGGAGACAAACCTTGGAATTAAGGTGCAGCAAAGATAGGGAAAGGCTTTTACATTTACATTTTCACAGGTTTTGCCAGTTTTCTGACTTGGCTCTGCCTTCTGTAAATCCTCCTTGCTCCCAGGAATTGGGCTCCTCTTTGTAGAGTGAGAAAGGTGAGATATGAGTGGGTGCTGTATGCCATTAAGTATTGTGAATTCCTGGGGATTTCTCTGGTGGTCCAGTGGCTAAGACTCCGCTCTCCCGGTGCAGAGTGCCCAGGTTCCATTCCTGGTCAGGGAACTAGATCCAACATGCTGCCACTAAGACCTGGTGCAGCACAATAAATAAATGTTTAAAAAAAATATTGTGTATTCTGTATGGTTTTCGGGTGGGACGTGAGGGTGTTGTAGTGATAGCTGCATATACCACTGATTCAAAGCCATGTTTGCCAGAGAATCTAATTTATGAGATAAGTTTTGTTGACAGGCTTCTCTTCTGGGATGAAAATACGTTCAATTAAACACTGGCCATTGACTGATGGTGCTGCTCATGGTACTCCCGTGAACTCAGCTTAAATAATGCTGCTGATGGCAAGTGGAGATGCTCTTCCTTTGTTTTCCTCATCTTCTTGCTCTTTGTTTATTATAGCAGCTTTGCCTATCAGAGTCCTTAGAGCTGCAGGTTTCAAATTGTGATCTGAGGAGCCTTGGGCTTCCCAGGGACATTTTCAGGGGATCGGTGCAAAGACAACAGTGGGTAAAACAGCTGTTGCCTTAGTATAAATCTAGGCACCACCAGATTTTACTCGTAGTCAATGTATTCTTTACCACCATGCAATTGGAGTGTTTTTAAAAATGCCATTTTACTTCCTAGTGTCCTTCAGAATGATTAGTGGTGCCAGAGTAGTATTGGAGTTTAATCTCAGCAGGGGCTTTAGGGGGCTTCCCAGGTGACAACAGCGCTAGAGAGCCAGGCGATGCAGGAGACGCAGGTTCCATCCCTGGGTCAGGAAGATCCCCTGGAAGAGGAAATGACAACCCACTCTAGGATTCCTGCCTGGGACAGGTCTAACCTTCCACCTGGTCCAAGGAGTGATCTGATGGTCACCTGATGTCTTTGCATTTTGAGTGATGGGTAGGTCAGTGCTTCACAAGGCAGCCTGTTTCACTTTGATGTAGCTGTAATTTTCAGAAATGTGTTCTTGTTTATACATCAAGGCTGTAATTTTCAGAAATGTGTTTTTGTTATACATCAAGGCTCTGTTTCTCTGTAATTTTTATCTTTTGATTCCAGTCTAAGTCTTAGGGCCCAATCAAAACATGTCTATCTTTTACATAGTAGCCCTGTAAATATTTGAAGTTTCTCCCTAAGTCATCTTCGGTAGGCTGAACACCAGTAGTTCCAGTAATTAATAATAGTTCAAAATTTTAGCTTAAGTTTTAATTTTGTCTAGGATGAACTGTCTTTTTTAAAGTATTGTTTAGTGTAAATTTTTTGGATAATACTGTATCTTACCAGCAGATTATTAAAACAGTCCAAATTTAACATTTATGATTATGTACATGTGAACTTTCTATTCCTGAAGTACATGAGCTATTTAGTTCCACTTGTACTAAATGAATTCTGGGTTCCTTTAAACTGTAGTATTAGTGTTAGCAGCACTTTGGCATACATGAGACAGGTGCAGAAAACACCCACACTGAAATGTTGCTTCGGTGTTACAGTCACTGCCCTGACAGTAAGCTGTGTTGTATGTGAAAAGCGGCTTCAGACTGTATTAGAGAAAAGAGGAAACTTCATGTCCCTCCAGGGTAAAACTGGGAATAGGTAAGCAAGAGGCCCCCTTGGGAGGAGGTGCGGTAATTTATTTAACAGCCCGTTTCTAGCGCCTCTTCTAGCAATACGGACTGTGGTAACAGTCGTGTGCAAGATGGACAAATGTGCATGCTCTCCTGAATCTCACGTTGCTGTATTGAATCAGTGAGTGGAGTGAGTGATAGTCGCTCAGTCGTGTCCTACTCTTTGCTACCCTGTGGACTGTAGCCTGCCAGGCTCCATGGGGTTCTCCAGGCAAGAAGGAGAACGACTTAAAGAGTCTGGGGTTGGGATGGGCACCTCTGGATGATAGGGTATCAGAAGGAGGAACACTGGGAGAAAAGACTTGGTAAACACACACACACACAAAACTTTTATGTGCCCCCAGGATATTTTGAGAATTGTGGCATAAGTATTGTTTGTGTGAAACTCAACAGAGACAGAAAAGTGGTTGAGAGCCACTGACTTAGCACCTGAGAAAACTGAAGCACAGCTTTAAAATGGATAGATTTTAATAATTTATCCAGAGTTGCGTAGTATTAGTGAAGGAATTGTGACTGGAATTCAGTTTTTCTAGTTCCCATTCATGTTCATTCACTGTTTCTTTTCCATATTTTTTTTCTCAAGTGAACGTTTTCGGCTTCCCAATCTGTGCCGTAACAGAACTGTGTTTCATTGACATATGGTGGGTTGGAGGAAAGTCTTAAGGAGCTGCTTTACAGATAGGGTGAGAGAAGCCCGCAAGAAGCACGTGTGTACAACCTCTCTCAGAATAGTTGGAATTAAAGGGTTCAGAAGCCTTGTAAATGAGAATTACGCCAGCAAGGTCCTGTGCTTCCTGTAGACATATGTTTGTTTGTTTGTTTGTTTTTAACAAATTGAACATTGTGCTTTGTTGAACAGAACTTTTTTTTTTTTTTTTTTTAAGAATCCTAGCATTTTTATTTTAATAGATTTCTGAGTTTCACCAAATGAGGAAAGTTGGATGCCTGGGCTCATGGGTTGATTGGATAAGGAGCCAGTGGATGGAGAGTGGTGGATTTTGCAGAAACCCGTCTGCATCCCGGCGTGCTTGTGTGGTGAGGCTGATGTCCCTCAGCACGTTGGTGCCCAGCGCGTCCACCTGAGGACCCATCCTGGGGGGTCTGGAGCTCAGCGGCCCAGGCTCACCATACTGGCTGCCGCACATTTTAGGGAGAGTGGGTTGAGGTCTTGCCCGCTTCCTGTCTTGCCCGCTTCCCCTCAACCCAGTAACAGTGGAGCAGAGGTCAGCCAGATTAGTTTCCACTTTGCAGGTCATACAGTCTCGGCTGTAACTTCAAGTCTGCTTTTAGCGTGGAAGCAGCCATGGGCACTATGTAAAATGCCTGAGCTGGCTATGTGCCGCTAAAACTTTATTTGCAATTCTGGCGTGCTAAGATTCAGCCCTCAGGCCCAGACTTCGAGTTGATGAGGCAGGTATATAGGACAAATTGAGCAGCTCTCTTCACAAACAAGACTTTTAACCCCTCCTTCGTCTTTTTTTTTTTTTTTTTAACTTTTGGTAACATGAATTACAGTGAAATGAATGTGGCCATTCAAGCAGTTTGCCATTTGGCCATTTGACCTTGACGTGCCAAAGTTAGAGTGTGTTTTGATGTTTTCCCGAGCTACATTCTTGTTAGGTAGCCTTTCCCCTTTTCTGGACAGAAGAAAATCTTTGATTTTACAAGCTCTTACTTCAGAAGAGGTGCTCCATGTTTCATACTGTAAACTCTTCAGTCGGAGTTTAAACAAGGCAAGAGGCATTGAGATATATTCCTTTCTAATCAGGCAAAGCTGAATTAAAATTTATGATTTGAGGAGCTAGTCAGAAGGCTGTAATTAGTCAGAGTGTGTGTGTGTGTTTCCCTTATTCGTTCTTAATTTGTATAGACTGTCCATCTGTCTTATCATAAGTTAATTGATGTAATACCAAGTCAAGAAATAGCATTTTTAATGAAATGAAATATTCCCCTCCTGTTAGATATGAGGTTTCTGCAGAACATGGAAATGTCTGGGAACTAATGAAATGTGAGAAGAATTTAGGCTCCACTCGATTAGAGCTATACAAAAATGTCTATGGAGAAATTGCTATAGATTTTTACCCAGTGTTAATACAAGCAGATTTTGGCCCCCCCCCCCTTTTTTTTTCCAGGAAATTTCTGTTTATCATAAGGTTGGTTAAGTATGTAAATACACATAATTTTCATTAGGAATTAAAAAAAAAATCCCTAGTGGGCTACAATACGAAATTCAAGTAGAACTTTTATTTCTAAACCTTGAACTAACAGTGCATTCACAGCATTTTAGCAGTGTTTGTCAGAAAGAAATTACACAGGTACGTGGTGGGTTTTCTTCAGGTTGTACACGTTAAACTTTTTTTTTGCAGTTTTCTTTTCATTTGATCCAAAACAAGCCACCGGAAGGTAGCCTTTTCTGAAGTTCACTCCTGCATTTCAAGATTTCTTTGCTTGCGTTCCTTCAGTCATGTCTGACTGTCATGTTCCTCGTCCTCTGACCTTCTTCCCTGACTCAGCTTTTTCAGTGTTCCTTTTCTTCACATCAGGCTCTTCCAGTTGTTAATGGCCACATGGTCTCTAAGTCATGACATCTCTCAAAGGCCCAATTGCCAAATCTGTAAACCTTCTTTGCTCCCTTTTTTTTTTGGTCCTGATGAAAATTAAATATATGTAACAGTAAAACACTAGACCAGGTCATGTAGCAGTTATGCAACACATCGTGTTGGCAATGTATGAAAACATCCCTCTTGTTATCCTTTGGCTGGTCCATTCCCCTTTAACTGCTGACCTGCTCGTTGTTTTCTCTCCTCAGACTCTGCTCAGATTTGTCTGCACCTCAGACTCTGGTGTTTTCTCTTTCCGTCACGTCTCTACCTTGGCAGTCCAGCTTCTGGCAAGATTGTTGAGTGACCGTGTGGTCCCCGTACTGTGGGCTTTCCTTCTCCATGCTGTTTCTCTGGCAGCTCCCTGTTCCCTTAGTTTCTGTGATAAAGCTGATCTGGTTTTCCTGTTGCTCTTTGCTTCTCTCACTTGGAATCCTCATCTTAGCCCCCGAGTGTCTGTGCTTCCCGAGGCTCTCTTGGTCTCTGCTGCTCGCCCCACGCCCTCTCTCACGCCCTCCCTGCTCCCGGGTCTCAGGTAGCACTTCTCTGCTGACGACGCTGAAACATAACCCTATAGCCTGCCCTGTGGTTTTCAGCTAAACGCTCGCATCTTGAGAGGTCAGCTGTTCCCTTAGCTGTTAACAGTAACCCCGTTCTCTCAGCTACCATGTCTGGGGCCTCTCTTTGGCCTCATCTCTCCCCCATATTCCACCTTGCTTTATTTAGTTGTCTTCTTAAGTTTACCCCTGTGAAGTATCTCTTCTTCCAAAAGCTTTTGGTATATACATATGCATAGAAACCTGAAAAAAATTCACCACAGTGTTGAAAATCTTCTATCTCTGGATGATGGAGTTTCCTATCATTTCAATTTGGGGTCTCGGTCACAGATCTTAGTTGTTTCTGTACTTGGACGCAGCCGGCAGTCTTCGCCTTTCAGCCCTCCCTCGTCCTGAACCTCGTCCCGTGGGGCTCCGAGCTGTGTCTCGTTCCTTTCTGTCTCTGCTCCTTTCCTCAGTGCCCGCGTGGTGTGCTCCTGCGTCCCCCGTGGCCATTTCTCAGGGCTCCTGTCCAGACCTCCTTCCTCAGTGGAGCCCTTCTCCCAGCCGAGTGTGTCTTCTCTTTTCACGAGCTCTTTGGCCCCCGTGTCACTTCCTGCCTCCTGCCCTCTGGTCTTCTTAACGTGGGTTTTTGGTGTTCATGTCTTCATTAGATTGTAAGCTCCATGCGGGCAGAGATTGGGTCTTTCTCATCCTTTCCCCGTTTTGGTTTACAGTCTCTTACTTTTTCTTTGGGAGACAGCCCCTTTCCCCACTGGCTGTCTATGGTTCTGGTGGGACAGCCGGTCCAAGCGTCCTGCCGAGAGGATGCCCTTTCCCCGGAGTTTGAATATTGAGTCCTGGGCTGCAAGGACTGGCAGTGACTGGTGCTGACTCACCCTGGCCAAGGTGCTCTGAAGAAGCCACTGGTTAGTCCCTGCCTCCCAGACCCCTGGAGCTGCTGTGGTCCCTGAACTCTCCAAGGCCTGCCTCTCCAGATTTTCCTCCGTATCTGTGAGCTATTTGTATCCTTACAATAATGTATCTTTCTCTCTCTCTCTCTCTTTTAAAAAAAAAAAAAAACAAACTGTAAATTAGCCAGAAATACTTTCTGTTGATTTTACCCAAAGATCCCTTCCAATAGAGCTGTTATGATCGGAACTGACCAGACTTTAATCATTCTGCTTCTTACACTGATTCTCATGTGTTTTTTTCTTCTTCTTCTTCTTTTTAAAAACCAAAACAAACCCCAGCCTGAGACTGCTGCGGCCTTGAAGCGGACGCTGGAAGCCCTGATGGACAGAGGGGCGGTGGTGAGGAGCCTGGAGAACCTGGGCGAGCGCACGCTTCCCTATAAGATGTCGGCCCACAGTCAGCGGCACACCAGGGGAGGGTAAGTCCTCCGCGGGTCATAGACCCGTGCCTGACGCCTCAGGAGCACTGTGGAGCTCGTCTCAGAGGTGACGAGGTGCTCACAGGCCCACCCCACTGTGCCAGGCGGCGTGCAGGTTGTGTACCCCAGCATGTTCTGTTGCAAATGGGGTGCATGCATGTTCACCCACAGTGAACTAACCAGAGCCCCGAAAGGGGCCGTGCCAGGGAAAAGACGTTCATGAGCTTCTGATTGTGGGAACCCTTTGTTGTCAGCGTAAGCACTGTCTTCCCTTGATAGTTCTTTAACTTTTGCCTTTAAAACACCTCATTGAGCAACATGCTGTCCACCTACTCAGTGCTTCCTTTGTAATTACGAAGATTGCAGATAACAAGCAAGATGCGCTTCTTAATACCAATGTATATAACTAGAGCTTAAAATCCCCAAAAGAATGGTTTTACCTACTCCAACCAATTTTAATCACAATATTTTGTAATGGTTTTTTTTTTTTTTCCATATAGTATATAGCAAGTTCCTCAAACATGTCAAGGGTTCGATTTTGTAGCAGTAACTGTCTTGGAGAAATGCTCTGAGGTCAGTTTGTTGGGTTGGTTTGACGCATCTCTAAAGTTGTGCCCCTGGTTTCTGTTTGGAGGAGGAATCTTACATTGTTGTGTTTCCTAGAAGTGGGTTGATGGAGACATGGGAATCAGTTTTTAGCTTTGTTGGGAAAGCCCAGGACTAGACCTGATTCTGGCTCTCCCAGCTGTGTGGCCTAAACCAGGCCACTCAGCTTCTCTGGAAGGAACTCAGGTGGTCGTTCTCCCGTCCATGCTGCCACAGGGGTGGAACGAGATGACCTCGAAGGACATGCTCTGTGGGACACACTGCGTGTCATATGACACTGCCCTTAGTCACGTGGGGCACGTGGCCTTGTGCAGGTGCGATGCGTGTGATGGCCCAGGCGGAGTCTCATCTCACCCCGGGTGTTCTTCCTTGCCTGTAAACCTTCAGCCGAGATGTGGCGCGGATGGCACGTGCCATCTTTTGATTGCTTCCCCTTGTTCTGTGCTAGTGTTCAGAACACCTCTAAAGAGCGTGCCTGAGGCGTTGCTAGGCAACAGAAATGCATGGTGGCTTATTCCTCTCCACCATCATAACAGCAGTGAGCGATGGAGATTGTGTGTCTGAATTTTTTTTTTTTAGCTTAACCAAAAAGTTTGGTCTTAATAGCCAGGCTATGAATCCTTTTGCCAACCGCCCACCCCCCCCCCCCACTTTTTTTTTTTTAAGAGAAGCCGATAAAACTTGGCCAAGACTTATTAGCAAGGTTCTGTGGTGAGAGGTACTGAACAGGGAGAGAAGCCAGTTTCCTCCTTATTTACTTGCAGGAATGTACAGTAGGAATGCTTTCCTCTGATTCCTTTCTATGTAGAGGATTCTGACCTTGTTGAGGAGGGCATGGCAACCCACTCCAGTATTCTTGCCTGCAGAGTCCCCATGGACAGAGAAGCCTGGCGGGCTAGAGTCCATGGGGTTGCAAAGAGTCTTAACAAGACTGAGCAGCTAAGCACAGCACAAACCCCTTTCCACGTAGAGGATTCTGACCTTGTTGAGGGCTGGTGCAGCCAGCACCCTAGAATTTGCGTTTCTCAGGGTGCTGCGGAACACGCTCTGAGAGCCACGGCACTGACTCACTGTTTCCCGGCCTCTGTGTGCCGTGCTGGGGTAGGGTGGTTCTCTGTCTCCTTCAAGGGTAGAATAAATTCAGCTCTGAAAAGAGCTCACCTGAAATTAAGCCAGAGCTGCTGACAACACTGGCTCCACATCCTGGGTTCCTGTCAAGGTGCCTGTGCCCCTCGAGGACTCTGTGGTCATTTACAGTTAAGAACTTTATTTCTGGGGTGGGGGTTGAGGGTGTTTGTTTGTTTTTACTTTCAAACTCCTTAGGAAAGGAGAAGTAGCATCCTTGACGTGTATCAGGCCGTATCTGTTTCACGTCTCCACAGAAAGGCGTTGCCCAGCACCAGTCTGGGGAGGGCGGGGCGGGTCATGTTTTTTAAGCTTGCTTTGCTGAGGATAAAGCAGTATGTGGGGTTTAATTGTCTGAGGTAATATTTTCCAAAGTGTGGTCTCTGAAACTCTAGTGATACAGATACGCTCCACCAAAAAATGGAGGCTGTGTGTGATCAGTCAGATGTGGGGAGCCTTAAAGAAAAGGGGTGGGGCGGGGACTTCCCTGCTGGTCCAGTGGTTAAGACTCTGTGCCTCTAGTGCAAGGGGCAAGGGTTTGATCCCTGGTCGGGGAACTAAGATTCCACATGTCACTAGGTTGGTTGGTTTGTTTAAAAAAAGATGGGAAACCTTGCATGATCTAATCCTCCTGGAGGTTGACAACATACCTTAGTGTATAAGTGGCAAGAGTCCCCTTCGTAAGATGTCTCCGTTTGTCAGTTTTACTTGACCATGTTTCTTTTGTTTTTGTAACACTCGCTGATACTCTTCACAGTGGCTCTTGGTAATGAGATGGGGGCGCTCGTGTAGTCTGGAGTCCCCGGGTCGGAGATTTAGAATTGAGCGATGTGCCAGATGTCTGTAGTGGGGAGCTTCATTTCGGTCTGCTGTGCTCCACAGTTCTTGACCCCAGCGACACTTGTAGTGGGCATGGTGTTCACTTGGAGAGTTCTTTCTGTGCACTGGCATAGCCAGAGGAGGTGTTACAGACGTGTGCTTAGCAGACTGTGTGCCAGGGTGTGTTAGGTACAGTCAAGGCTTGCTTTTAGGACGTGGTTGAGAAGAGACAGAGCAGACTTGTTCGTTACACGTTTATCAGCGTCAGAAGTTTTTCTTTCCAAACAGCCCTGGAGGCTGTGAAATGGATCTGTAATTTTCCTGGGGCCCTGTGGCGCAGTGGTAGGCAATCTGCCTGCCAATGCAGGAGATGCAGGAGACACAGGTTTGATCCCTGGGTTGGGAAGATCTCCAGGAGGAAGACATGGCAACCCACTCCAGCATTCTTGCTTGGGAAATCGCATGGACAGAGGAGCCTAGCGGGCTACAGTCCATAGGGCCACAGAGTCAGACATGACTGAGCATGCACGTGCTGATTTGAATCCTGAAGTTGATGTGTGAGAGCCAGGTTTTGGCTGGTTGACAAGTGAGCCCTGATGCCCCCAAGAATCCATGTTGTGTTGTGGTGCTGTGGGTCTTATGGCTTGTTGCCTTTACATTTTATGGGAAGAAGTGATACATCCTAGTGGTCTTCCTAGGTCTCAGGATGGTTCTTGTGATCGTCATGGTTTCACCTCAGGGAGCTTTCAGTTGAATTGAGGACTTGCCTGCCTATTGCTAACCTGGGCACCAGCCAAGGGTGCGTCGGGGTAGGGGCTCTGTGTGGAAGGGTCCCCCCGGCCAGGCTGCCTGCCAGCCGTCCCTCTTCCAGTTACTTGCCTCATGTTGAGCGATCACCTGCCACCCTCACCTCCTTCCCCCAGATTCGCACCCCTGCTGCACACATGCCAAATAGGCCTGAAAGAAGGAGAGAGTGCTTAGGTGGGAGAGGTAGGGCTTCTCTAGGTGATTTCGGGAGTTTTCCAAAAGGAGGAGGTGGTACCCGGTGTTTATTATTATAGCAAGTCTATTACCAGCGATTATGCCCCCAAACATGTAATCGTTGTATTCCAAATACTAACTTAGTCCTGACTTAGGGAGCAGGTTACATTCCAGGAATTTGTGTTTATTGTTTATAACTGGGGACCTGTTTTCTCACTGGAACAATTGGATGGTTAAGTTCCCTAGGCTGATCCATAGGAACTTACTTTTAATCTCATCATCTCTGAGGGTCCGTAGAGTTGGACGCATCACTTTTGTCCCCCGGTGATGTGAAATTAGGAACTGGGAGGCCGTTGACCAGACACCCTGTCACTGTTGGGGCTGGGTTGGGATGGTTGGGGAGTTTGGGTCTCCTGGGCCAGCTCTCTAGATGGCCGCTTCCAGCCTCAGTCACCAGCCCCCCAGCCCTGTTTCACCAGGCAGTGTCTGGAAACCTCTGAAGGGAGCGTGGTTAGGGAGCTGGGTGAGGAAGGTCCGAGAAGGCCTGGGATTTAGTCCCAGCTAGGCTTTGCCTGGGTCTCGGAGGCGGGGCGGGGTGGGAGGGGGGGTGGCACAGATTCTCTTTGCTTTGTGCCTTTACACGCTCACCTTTGTACCCGTGTTGACTTTGTGGGAAATGCAAGTTTGGTGTTATGGAAAATTCTTCCCTGTGTTCCTTGGTGTCTACAAGGGTCCAGCGTGACATGCTCAGAAGGGAGCCACGGGAGTACTTGCTCGTTTAGACCCTTGTTCAGAAGGGGCAGGCACCGCACCGAGGCGTAGCATGCGTCCGTCACCCTCCGCCTGCAGCCTCACAGCGTCTTCCTCCCGGGCCACACAGCCTGGCTTAGGGCTCTCTTTCCACTAGATGGGGCTGGACTGAGACTCAGAGTGATTCCTCATGCGGGAGAGGGAACCTTAGAAGAAACCCTGGTCCGTATGGCAGCATCGGGCCTCAGCTCGTGTGTAAAAGAACCCCCCTCTCCCCAATGCCCCGGCTGGCTTTGACTGTTTTCTACCGCGTCTGATTGTCCTGCAGTGCCACTGGGCTGACTCCAGAACATGTGTGTCTATGAATGCTTAAGTAGTGAAGGGGGTTTTCCTGGCCTGTTTTGTCCCTTCTTTCTCTGTTCTCATCTGCTGTAAAAGGTGAGTAGGTGCTTACAGCAGAGATCTTCTGGCCTACATATAAGATGCCCTTCTATTTACGGGTAAGCAGAACGATAAAAATAACTGGCTCTGTGGTGAATCAGTGGAATTTTACTGACTCGCTCCCCAAATGTGTCTGCAGAGTCCTCCAGGAGCACTGGCACCCTCTCTCTCTCGAGATTGATTCTCCCCTGTAGTTTTCCTGTTCGCTAACGTTTCCCTGTTCTTGCGCTTTGCTGCCAGCATCAGGCCCAGGCCACCATCCTGACCCCGTTCTTGCATGTAGGTGCTTCATGACGGGGTCTCAAGGCAGGACTGTTCTGGTCTCGCTCTCTTTTTCGGTGGCAGTGTCTCAAGATGTGTAAGCGTTCTGCAGCAGGTTTAGTGGTTTTTCAAATGTACGAGACCCAGTAGATATCAAAAGAAACGGGGGCTTTTCCACGCAGAGGGTGGTTTGAGGGCCAACAGTCCACTGCCTCAGGGAAGCCTGAATCTGGCAAGGTTTAACCCGTGCAGTCTAGGCAGTGGCGTTCACTTGGGTCTGTTTCTTCTCTTCAGAAAGGCTTGATGACGCTGCATGGCTAGGCTGCAGAGCCCTCTCCTCCCCCCGCCCCCTCGCCCACCCCACTCCCTGTGAGCGGCTGCGCGCTTCACTGGAAATTTCCACTCGTCTGCCGCGGGGGAAGGGGAGGCCGTGAGCGCGTGTGTGGCTGTGTCTGAGAGAGACAGACAAAGAACGTAACTCACACTCAAGCAGGCACTTTTTATGGAAAACTTGTAAATGCAGGGTGAAGACAAAAGTGAAATGAAAACCAAATACACCCTTTCCATACAGGAGCATGGCAGGAAGGCACGTTTCTTCCCTCCGCCCCTTGGGTGGGCCGGGGGCTGGCAGCCAGCTGAGCCTTGTGTCAGGAGGCGACTGAGTGGTCCCCGGGCTCATCACATAGAGAGGAGAAGCCGAAAGGATGCTCGGTGCTGCTGGCTCCCTCGAGAAACCGGGCTGGGCTGGAGCGTCCTGGTGGCGCTGGGCTCAGCCCGTCCTGGGGAAGCCCTTGTTGATGGGGTCTTCTCTGGTCTCTGTGGGGTTTCGTAGTGGAGAGCTTTGTAGTGAGTGTCTTCAGAAATACACAGGAGGGTGAATTATCACCTTCAAGACCACGTGGGCAGTTCTGCCCACGAGACGGCTCCCCCGTTTCTCCAGCTTTGGAACGTGGGACTCTGTGATGAGAAATGCACTCTTGTACTGGACCGTTTTTTGCCTTTTCTCTCCTTGAAAGTGAAAGTGTTAGTCATTCACTCGTATCTGACTCTTTGTGACCCCATAGACTCTAGCCCACCAGGCTCCTCTGTCCATGGGATTCTCCAGGCCAGAATCCTGGAGTGGGTGGCCATTCCCTTCTCCAGGGGATCTTCCCAACCCAGAGATCGAACCCAGGTCTCCTGCATTTCAGACAGATTCTCTGTTGTCTGAGCCACCAGGGAAGCCCCTTTCTCTCCCTGCCTGGTATCAGTCATCTCCTGGCTCTACTTCTGCAGAGCTGGTGCCGCATAAAACCCTAGTGCTTTTCTGTGGAAAGACGAGATGCTGGGATGAAGCTCGTGTCTGTCTTGCGGATAAAGTGATCCTATCATTAGAACCACACGTGGGGAAAACACACCTCGAAGTGCCAGCACCACCGGGTTTTGTGTTGAAGGCAAGGGCAGTACTTATCGTGCCTACCTGGTACACAGAACCATTTCCCTGGTGCCACCGAAAGCATGGTTGAAGATCCTGGGAGTATACACTATGATTAGACTTCAGATTACTACACTGGATTTTTCCAAAGTGATCCATTCATTTTATTGATTTCATCACTGATTGGAGTAAATGGGGAGAAGGGAGAACTAGCTATTTGGAGAACTTGATTTCTTTTTTTCCCCCTTATTGAAATGTCAGCTTTGGGGCCCGTCGAGGCCAGGCAGTTACAGTCATAATTCTGAACTTCCTTGAACGAGGAGCTTATCGTGAGGATGGAGGTGACGAAAGAGTGACCATGTGATGTGACATTGGGGGTCTGCGTTCTGACCCTGCCTAGCTGGTTTAGGGCAGGCAGCCCACGTGGATAATCTTGTGGGTAAAGGAGGGGCAGAGATTCCTCTGGAGACATGGAGCCCCTCTTTTGGCGCCTTCCTTAGAACAGCCCTGAAGCTGAAGCTCCAATACTTTGGCCACTTGATGCAAACACCCCAACTCATTGGAAAAGACTCTGATGCTGGGAAAGATTAGGGCAGAAGAGGCTGACAGAGGATGAGATGGTTGGATGGCATCGTCAATTCAATGGCCATGAGTTTGAGCAAACTCTGGGAGATGGTGAAGGACAGGGAAGCCTGGCATGCTGCAGTCCATGGGGTCGCAAAGAGATGGATATGACTGAACAACAATGAGAACAGCCTTTCATCTGAATTTCAGAATGGCCTCTCCATGGCGGATTTCAGTGGGAGGGCGTGCTGAGGTCATTTTGTCAGCCACACTCCCATCTCTACAGGTCTGTCCTGGACCTGTGCTTTCACGGGAGAAGGATCCTTGCAGGCATCAGAAGCTGCCCAGGCCTACAACCCTGTGTAGGCTGTTGCTGAGCCTCACGTCCTCACGTATAGAAAGTCCCATGGTCATTCCTCAGGTCCCCTGTGGTTAGAAACCCCAGCAGCCAGGAGTCGGTGTCCATGACCGCCATGTCCCTTCCACAGCCTTCGGCAGGACAGGAAGACATGCACGGGTTGTGGAAGACTGGGTCTCCGCCAGCACAGCGGTCCTGTGACTTCTGTGCCCAGTCGGACTCAGGTCAAGGCCACGAGTGCCTCATCTTTTTAGTCTGCTGAGCTTTGCCCATCATCGATGGTCACTGACAGGTTAAGTTTGCCCGAGACAAGTCAGTGAGAAAAAGAGTATGTCCTGGCAGAACTGGTCAGGGCACCCCTGTGTGGAGAAGCCACGGTGGACTGTTGATTTATGAGCTTGGACCGCTAAGGCAGACAGAGATTGTTCTGGACCCTGGCTTGGTTCCCTTGTGGTGGGGAGCGGCAGTTTGGTTCCCAGGGGGTGGGGTCGGGGGGGGAGATGGAGGAGATCAGAGGTTCAGCTCTGGCCCAGGAGTGTTGACTGAAGCAAGACCTGCCCATCTGTGAGCCACGCCTCCCCTTCCCTGTGGTGGTGGTGTTTCCTTTTGGTGGAAATTTCCATGATGTAATAAGGAGCATGGGAGTGGAAGCTGTCTTTGCCCACATGGGCCCCGGGCGTAGATCAGCAGGGTGATAAGCGTGAAATGAGTGTCACAGCTGTGGTTGTGGGCACAAGCCCATTTGCATCTTGGCCAGTGCTTTTGTCTGGAGTTGATTGCTGGGCGCGTGTGACTGGGAGAGGGAAGACAGAATAGGTAAAAAGAAGGTGAAGGCTGGGGGGGTTTGGAAGTCATAGAGCCTCCCCCCTGCCACACAAAGCCAAGCTTAGGCTCTCCAGGCCTTTTTCCTGGGCTTTTTCTTTATCCTTGAGAACCCTCCAAAAGGCTGGTTGCTGTAGTTTGGACTGAGAGGGAGCCATGGGGGTCTGGAGCTTGCCTCTCACCCTGTGACTCAGTGCAGCTCAGCTCTCTCGAAAGCAGTGGCAGGGGTTGGACTGCATTGTCTCCGTGGTCCCCTCCAGCCCTTCCGTTCTCTGATTCTTTAACCCTCAGGTTCCAGAGCTCTCGGTGGCTGTTAGAATTCTGGCAGTGGCCACTTAGTAAGCTGAGTGACCTTGAACGAATGACTTAATCGGTGTGAAATTCAAAGGAGGGTATGGCATAGGAAACCGTGTTGAGAGAGGCTGGAGCGCTGGTTGTTGCTGGGGAGAGGCTCGTGGGCCCCAGCCAGCACCCGCACGCTTCCGTTGCTCGCACTCCCTGAGTTGCCATGTGGAGTGGAGCATCCACTTCCTCCCTCTTCTTCAGGAGCTGTTCAAAAGAAAGTTCTACCTGAGACGTTTTCCTTTCTGTTTCTGAAATGAGAGGTGTCTGATCCATCTGGCCTCTGGTTTCCGTCCTTGGGGATCTTCTTTCCCCTTATCACAAAGTGGCATCCGAAGGCTGGGGTTATTTCTCGGCATTATCTGACGAGTGCCGGTGGACGGGGAGCCCTGCCCAGGAAGCCTGCATGAGAAGTGACTGGTGGCGGCTGGGCTGGTTGCTGGCTGTCGTAAACACACTCTCTCTCAGAAACTGTTGAGACTTGGAGGCGAGCCCACAGAAACGCCTAGTAGAATGGAAAACGGAAGAAAACAATACTTCCGAACCCCAGATATGGTATTTGAATGACTTGACCATAAGGAAGGGTAGGCTTAACTCACTAGTGCAAGAGACCTCTGTGTACTTTTCTGGAGGGAGGGGACTTGGGACACTTGGGAGCTGGTTGTGGTAGCTGCCGGGGTTGCTGTGTACCCAGAGCCTGTCAGTCCCTTGCTCATAAGCATCTCCCTCCATAGATTACCCCATATAGGAGATGGCAGTTCACAGTGCACTTATCAGGCCATCAGGGCTTTAAGTGGAGCAAAGCAAAAAGAGGACACTTCTAGGGGACCCTGAGCAAAAGGGAGCTCAGAGAGCATGCGTATATATTTAAAGTAAAACTCCCTGCTGTAGGATTAAGCACAGTGGGATATTGACAGGCAGAGGGTGAGGTCACAGCTTGTCCATGGCATTCTGATGACTACAGGATAAAAGAACGAATGGATTACAAAGGAAGAGAGATGCTGGAGGCCATGCTGAGTGAGTGAGTTCCCAGCCCTGGCCACCAGGTGGCATAATTATTTGGGGGTTGGAGGAGTGGGTACTGTGCTGGGGGTGGACAAGGAGAAGGTAATTTAAGGTTGATTACACTTACTTTTGGAGAAGGCAATGGCACCCCACTCCAGTACTCTTGCCTGGAAAATCCCAAGGAGCCTGGTGGGCTGCAGTCCATGGGGTCGCTAGAGTCGGACACAACTGAGCGACTTCACTTTCACTTTTCACTTTCCTGCATTGGAGAAGGAAATGGCAACCCACTCCAGTGTTCTTGCCTGGAGAATCCCAGGGACAGGGGAGCCTGGTGGGCTGCCGTCTGTAGGGTCGCACAGAGTCGGATACGACTGAAGCGACTTAGCACACTTACTTTGGGCTACCCTGGTGGCTCAGATGGTAAAGGATCCACCTGCAATGCAAGAGATGCAGGTTCGATCCCTGGGTCAGGAAGATCCCCTGGAGAAGGAAATGGCACCCTACTCCAGTATTCTTGCCTGGGGAATCCCATGGACAGAGGAGCCTGGTGGGCTCCAGTCCATGGGGTCGCAGAGAGTTGGATATGACTGAGCGACTAACTTTTCCGCACTTATTTCTTAGGCTCTAATTCAGAGCCTTACCAAGATAAGTAATCAGTAATCAGCCATTGAACAAACGAGCAGTTCTTCAGTTGGGTGATTGCAGTACTATTGCCTGCTATGTGTAGTAGAAATAAACAAGTAGAGCTAAACCTTGGAAAGTGTGGCCAGGTTGGTGTGTAACGTTCAGAGGAAGCCCAAATGGTGGTCTCCTCATTGAGCAAATGTGCAACGCAGTGCTTCAAGAAGTTTGCCCAGGTAGTGGAGGAATTGGTGTCTTTATTAATATTTCATTTCTTGAAAAACCTTTGGTATCTTCATCAGCTGTGATTACTCCCACCACTCTGCGTCAAGTCATTCACCAAATCTTGCTCATTCAACTTCTGCATACTGTTTAAAACTCAGCAGCCTTATAGAGGTAGAAATGGCACACAGCGAACTGCACATAAACATGTAAACCCACGAAACCTCCATAATTAAGATGTAGGTTTTTTTACTCTGCAAAATTATTATGAGATTCATCACTGGTATTTATGAACAGTTTATTCCTTTTTATTGCTGAGTAGTATGCCATTTTATGGATATACCACAGTTTGCTTATCAGTTTACATGTTAATGAATATTTGTGTTATTTCTAGTTTGGGCTTGTTAAAAGTTAAGCTGCTATAAACATCAATATACGAGTTGTTCTTTGGGTGTATCTAGGAATGTAAATCTCGGAATGGAGTGGCTTGATCATAATGGCTGCTGCTGCTACTGCTAAGTCGCTTCAGTCGTGTCCAACTCTTAGCGACCCCATGGACTGCAGCCCACCAGGCTCCTCCATCCATGGGATTTTCCAGCCGAGAGTTCTGGAGTGGGGTTCCATTGCCTTCTCCGGATCATAATGGCAGGTATATGTTTTATTTTTTAAGAGAATGCCAGGCTGTTTTCCGAAGTTGGTCATATCATTTTGC
Organism: Bos grunniens; assembly: GCF_055505025.1. Lineage (NCBI taxonomy): Eukaryota > Metazoa > Chordata > Mammalia > Artiodactyla > Bovidae > Bos > Bos grunniens. The sequence goes on from NC_141165.1 coordinate 156,069,154, forward strand.
ATTCCCACTGGCAGTGTATGAACGTGCCCATTCCTCTGCATGCTCACCAGCACTTGCTGTGGTCATTCTAATAGGTCATTCTTTGTGGTTTGTCCATTGGGCCATTCTCGTAGGTAACTCTTTGTAGTTTTAGTTTGTATTTCTCTGATGAGTAGTGGTGTTAAGCATCTTTTCATACACTTCTTTGCCATTGTATATCTTCAGCGAAATGCCTCTTCAAATTGTTGGTGCATTTTTTTAGAATAGTTTTAGAAATAGTTTTAAATTAAACTTGGAGAGGTTTTAATATTCTAGAAATAAGCCCTCTATCATGCAAGTCCCAGTGTATGGCTTATCTTTCTATTATCTTAAAGAGTCTCTTTCAAAGAGCAGTTTTTAATTTTGACGAGGCCTAAAATATCAGATTTTTCTTTTATGGAAATTGTGCTTTTGGTGTCTTCTCTAAAGAATCTTTGCTTAATCCAGGGTCACAAGGATTTTGTCTCAGGTTCTCTTCTAGTTCTATAATGTTATGTTTTATGTTTAGATCTGTATTCTATTTTGAGTTAATTTTTGTATATGGTACAAGTATGGATCAAAGAGTTCATTTTTTGGCCTGTGGATATCAAATTGTTCCTGTACCTTTTGTTGAAAGGGTCTGTCCTTTATTTTTTGAGTTGCCTTGGCACCTTTGTCACGAGTCAGCATACTTACGTGTATGGATCTATTCCGAACTCTCTTCTGTTGATCTGTTTGTCTTATCTTCATGCAGATACCTTACTGCCTTGATTACCATAGCTTCATAGTAAGTCTTGAAATCAGGTAATGTTAGTCCTTCAACTTTATTCTTTATCAAAGTTGTGTTGGCTGTTCTTGGTCTTTTGGATTTCCTTATGAACTTAAGAATCAGTTGTAAATTTCTAACAAAAAGTCTTAGGATTTTGACTGGGATATTTTTGGCTCTTTAGATCAGTTTGGGAGAATAGACATCTAAATAAAATGAATCTTCTACCTATGAGCAAAGTATACCTCTCCATTTATGTAGATTTTCTTTAACTTCTTTCAGCAGTGTTCTGTAATTTCAGTGTAGAAGTCTTGCATATCTTTTGTCAGATTTATTGCTAAATATTTCATTTATAATTTCAAGGTCTGGTTATTTGTTGCTAGTATATAGAAATACAGTTGATTTTTGTTTATTGATCTTGTATCTTGCTAAACTAGAGTTTTGATATCTTTTTTATAAGCTTCAGATTTTTCTGTACACATAATTATGACATCTGCAAAAAGATGGTTTTCCTTTTTCCATATCGATCTAGATGCCTTTTACTCTTTTGCACTTCAGTAAAATGTTGGATGGAAGCAGTGAGAGTAGACATTCTTGCTTGTTCCCTTTCTTAGGGGGAAGGCACCTAGACTTTGACCAGTTAGTATGATGTCGGATGTGGGGTTTTCCACAGATGCTCTATATAAGGTCATAGAAGATTCCATCTTTCTGTAGTGTGCTGAGGGTTTTATCAGGAATGGATATGGGGTTTTGCCTTTTTGCATCTATTGGAGTGATCACATGGCTTTTTAGCTTGTTAATATGATTGATTTCATTCATGTTCAGATGTTTAAGCCAATCTTGCCTTCTTGAACTAAATCCTACTTGGTCAGGATATATTGTTCTTTTTATTTATTATAGTAGTCAATTTGCTAGAGGTTTATTTAGAATTTTTTCATTTATGTTTATGAGGGACACTGGTCTGTTTTTCTTTTCTTTTTAAAAAAGTGTCTTTGTCTGATCTTGATTCCAGGGTAATGCTGACTTCTTAGGACAAGTTCAAAAGTGTTTTCCTACTTCCCAGATCAGTTTGTGTCAGAATTGATATTTTTTTCTTAAATATTTGGTAGAGCTCACCAGTGAAACTGTTTGTGCCTGTAATCTTTATGGGAAGATTTTAAATTACAAATTTAATTTCTTTGATAGATACAGGGCTGGTCAGGTCATCTGTTCCTTCTTGAGTGAGTTTTGATAGTATTTTTTCAAGAAATTTCAGCTAGGTCATCAAGTTTATTGTAAAATATTTTTTATGATATTCACTTATCATCCTTTCAGTATCTGTAAACTTTGTAGTCATTTCACCTTTCTTATTCCCACATATCAGTGATCTGTATCTTAACTCTTTTTTCTAATCAATCTGATTGGAGTTGTATCACTTCTATCAATCTTCTCAGTGAGCTAGTGTTTGGTTTCACTGATATTCTCTTTTGTGTTTCAGAGGTTTCTGCTCTGATTTTTATTTTCTTTTTTGGTCTTACTTTGTATTTAATTTGCTCTTCTTTTCCCATTTTCTCAAGGTGGAAGCTGAAATCATTAATTTGAGATCTTTATTCTTGTCTTACCTACATGTTTAGTGCTGTAAATTTATTCCTAAGCACTACTTTAGTGGCATTCTCCAAATTTTCATGTGTTGTTTTATTTTCATTCAGTCAAGAGTCCTTTGTAATTTTCCTTTTGATTTCTTCTCTGACCCATAGGTTGTTTAGATGCATGTTTAGTTTCTATGTGTTTGGGGGATTTTTCTCAAGATCTGCATGACTCAAGTCCCTTTAGATTTACTGAGACTCATTTTATGGCCCAGAATATGGTCATCCTTAGTAAATGTTTTATACACCCTGAGAACAAGTATGTGTAATATCTTGCTGTTGTTGGGTGGAGGGTTCAATAAATATCAGATCCAGTTGGTTGAGTGGTGTTCGCTTGTTCTGTATCCTTGCTGATGTTCTGCGTACTAGATCTGTCAGTCACTGAGAGGCATGTTAGAAGTTTTCAGCTCTAGTTGTGGACTTGTCTCTTTTCTTCATTTCTGTTAGTTGTTATTTACTGTATGTTGAAACTGTTACCTCTACGTACACATGGAGGATTGTTGTGTCTTCTTGGGGCACCCATCTTTCTGTATTGTCTGCTTTTTCCCCTGGTAATTTTTTGTTGTTGTTCACTGGTCTCCTTGGTCTGATATTACTGTAGCTACTTGAACTTTCTTTTGATTAGTGTTTTTGCATGATATGTTTTTCTGTCCTTTAACTTTTAATTATTTTTACTTGATTGACTTTCCCACTAAGCTTGTGAATGGTCACACGTGAAGTTAGGAAGTTTCCTTACGAGTTTTGAACGCTGAGTTTGTGTAGAATTACACAAAATGCCATAGTTTGTCTAATAACTTTCTTCCTTGCTGAGTTTGTTCATTTTCAGTTTGGTGTTTCCTGCTTTCTGTGAGAATTCCACCCTTCAGGCTAACACATCACGGTGAGGTATTTACTGTGGATCTGACGTGTGTTAGCCTGTGTTCAGGGTGCTGGGGGTGTAGTGACAAAGCCCTCCTTCCTAGGGCCATTCTGTTTTAGTGCAGTGAGGCCGACTGTAAACAAACACACTGTCGGTGGTGATCAGGTGCGGGTGGGGGTAACAGAACCACAGCGTTCAGAAAGGGAGGGGAGAGCAACCGAGGCCAGGTGGGTGGGGCAGCAGGCCTCTCTGACAAGGTGACTCTTGGACCGAGATGTGGTGAAGGTGAGGGATGGGCCGTGTGGACCTGGGCGAAGAGCATTTCCGGCAGAGGCACAGCGCCTGCAGAGACCTTGGATAGGAATATGCCTGGGAGGAGAGTGTGGCCGGAACCAAGTAAGTGATGTCAGAGGTCATCTTAGCCAGCTGGAACACTGAAGAATTCTGAAATACCACCCTGAAAACTGTCCGTTTAACAGCACTGTGGTCCAAACTAAACAGCACAAGGGAGGCTTAAATTTTTAGAACTGAGGGGTGGGGTGGGCAGGGAATAGAGGCGCTTCTTCCTTTGTATCCGTGTACAGACAACCACTGATAAAGTTATTGATCTTTTAAGACCAGTGAGCTGTAAGAGATCCTTATCTGTGTTAGTCTGGTCTGAGTAGATGAATGTTAAATTCTTTTCTCTCACCACAAGATTCAAGTTATTTTCTTTTTGTTCCTTGTCAGTTCCTGAAGGTACCGAATGGCCTAGATGGGTCCTAAGTGAGTAAATGAAGTCGCTCAGTCGTGTCCGACTCTTTGCGACTCCATGGACTGTAGCCTGGGTCCATGAGACCCAGGGATTGAACCTGGGTCTCCCGCATTGTAGACAGACGCTTTACCATCTGAGCCACCAGGGAAGTCTTAGCGACCCCATGGACTGTAGCCCACCAGGCTCCTCCGTCCATGGGATTCTCCAGGCAAGAGTACTGGAGTGGGTTGTCATTTCCTTCTCCATAGATGAGTCTTAGGCCTCTCTTAATCATTCTCCTTGTTTGTGAATATGGCTCATGGTTTGTGAATATGGCTCATGGTTCTCATAGGTGCATCAAGTCACTTGTAAAATTCTGTGGAAAATTAGAAGACTTGTAGGTGTTTTCACAAAAAGTGTCAACTCATGGTTTGGAAAATTCAGTAGAGTGAATGGGAAAGGGAGGTTGGGCATGCTGCTGCACTTGTGTTTAACTGGTCCGCTGGCAGTTTCTTTTGTGACAAAGATGGGTATTTGTGGGTAGTTGATGTCTTTATGTGGGGAGACATAAAATGAAAACATTGACCAAGATTGTGAAATCGCTGTATTTCCGAATGCAGCCGTTCACACATGTTTATTTTATTGCAGGTACTTCTTGGTGGACTTTTATGCACCAACAACAACTGTTGCAAGCATAATGGAGCACTTGTCTAGAGACATTGATGTGATTAGACCAAATGTTGTAAAACACCCTCTGACCCAGGAAGTGAAAGAATGTGAAGGGATCGTCCCGGTGCCACTTGAAGAAAAGCTGTATTCCACCAAGAAGAGGAAGTGAGAAGGCACCACACTTTAGCCTCCTGTTTAATTCTCTCACTTTTGAGCACCACGGATAGATAGTGTACAGGCTTAATCTTTATATCTGAGGGTGCTGTTGGCGCTGTTGGATTTTCCAGAGGTACTTTTAGCTCTTGGTCCTCTTTGCTGTGAGAACTGGGGGCTGACTTCCTTAGGGCCACTTGGTAATCTTTGGCACCAGCACGTCCTCCTTGCTTTCACTTCATGAGTATAATTTGTCAGTGAGGACTTCCTGCCCAACAGCAACACTAACCCCAGTTTGAAGAGCAAAGCTCATAAAAACTACTTTGGATTGCATGGTCATTATTCACACTGTATACACCCATGCAAAATAAAATTTTAAGACCACTGTATTATATGTGTCACTTTCGATCTGAGTGAAAGTGTGTGATTTTTTTAAAGACCCTTGGCCTCTTGGCCCTCCATGGCACTGTGCACCAGCTGAGGCCTCAGACACAGCTCCAGTCCGCCCAGACTGCTGGTAGTGTTGGGAGGAGCCCAGGTTCAAGCCTGGCAGAAGCCGGGGCACGGGCAGGTGGGGTGCGTCTGCTCCTTGACCCCTGGGCAGTGCCTGCTCCTCTGCTCATCCTTGTGGCAGGTGCTACTCTTGGGGAAGGGGCGCATGCCAGGTGGCAGTTGGCGGTGGCCCTGCATCCTGTCGTTCCTCTGCCACTAGCACTGCCCGCTCCCCACCCCTCAGCCCCACAGGCCTCTTTGGGGAAGTCATCACCTCTGAATTCTACACCCCGTCGCTTTTCCCCGCCACCCTGATGGCCTGGAGGCTGATTGCAGTTGAGTTGGAGATGCCTGAAGTGCTAGCTGGTGCCAGTGCCTGTGGCCGGCGGCACGCTGAACTCTTAAGTCTGGGCACTTATTAGAAGATGCATCTTTTTTGTTGTTGTTTTTATTTGATACTTATAGACCTTTTAAAAAAAAAAAAACAAAAAACATCCTGAAAATAAAAACACGAGCTTGAAGAGTTTCTTTATGTTGGCAGAGGAGAAGTTGGGTTTTTGAAATGTTATACTTTGAGACTTAGAAGCAACCAGTCTTTGCTTGAAATTGATTGAATTAATTTACTTAGCAAATAAAAATGCAGGATGGCCAATTAAATGTGAATTTCAGCTAAATGACAAGTCAGCTTTCACATTAAGTATGCCCCCAATATTACATGGTAATACACTTATACCAAAAAAAAATGATGCATTGTCTATTTGTGTCTGTTTGACATTCAGATTTACCTGGGTGTCCTGTATATTCTGTGTGGTTAGCTTTAGTAGAACTTACATAAAGGAATAAATAATACCAAGCCAGAGAAAGCAAAGCTGAGAAGCAAATGAAGTCAGCGTCCAGCATTCTGACTTCTCGGCTGACTACATTGGCAGGGAGGCAAATGACAGACGAGAACACAGCAGGCGTGCTCTAATTTGCCTCAAGCCCTTCTTCTCTCAACCTACTAGAAAACCGATCAGGAGACCAACTGAGATTTCATGTCTGGTCAGTCCCAGAGAATCTGTTCTGTGAGCCTGAATTTACAGCCCAGTCTGAGAATTCTCCTTCACCAAGTTGCACGTACGTCCCTGGTGGCTCAGACGGCAAAAAATTCACTTGCAATGCAGGAGACCGGGTTCGATCCCTGGGTCAGGAAGGATCCCCTGGAGAAGAAATGGCAACCCACTCCAGTATTCTTGCCTGGAGAATCCCATGGATGGAGGGGCCTGGCCAACTAGAGTCCCTGGGGTCGCAAAGAGTAGAACATGTGTGAGCAACTTACACCTTGACTTCCTTGGTCTCTGCCCCAGGCCTGGCGAGCCGAGGCCCCAGGTTCCCTGGCAGTGGGATACCTTCCGTGGCGAGTGAGGATGGGTGAAGATGGAATAGTCTCTGTATCTCCTCCCAGCGGCTGGTGCTTTGGAAGAAGTTGCCCAGCCTTTCCATCTTCCCAGAGCAGGGCCCTGCACAGGGTGTCTGCCCACAACCCAAAGCTTCTGCACCTAGGTTGTTGGGAGAAGCGTCAGTTGCCAAGATAGATCTCCGGTTGTACTGATTCTACAGACAGATCCTGGTAGGAGTGGAGAGGGTGGGGACTGGGCCTCTGCCTCTTCTAACCACGATGATGCTGAAGCACTGACAGATGAGCAAACAGGTTCCTGACTCGCCCAGCTCTGAACTCGCCTGGGGCTGCCTCCCTCCGTGATGCTGCCCTGGATCCTCGAATTCCTCACGTGGCTTTCTCTTAAAAGAGCCAACTTCCACTTCCTCCAGAGGCATAAAAAGCTATAAAAAAAGTCTCTTTGAAGAGCAATAGTTCAGTAAAGAGGGTCATTAAGAACTGGACACTGGAAATAAAAGGGATAAAGTAGAGATTATCTGGGAAAATGGGCTACTTCCTGTTTCATTCGGAATTTCCTGAGAGTGCAGGCGCTCAGCCAAGGCTGGAGGGAGCACAGATTCTCTACCAATGGTCTGGGTCTCGATGCAGATTCACTCAGGTGCTCATGACCGAGGTGCAAGCTTGCTTTTTCCTAGAGCATTTTTGTTACGTGTGTGCTCCATGCTGCACACACACAGTCTGTACCTCATTTAGCCTCTTCAGCTCATTGATAGAGCAGCAGTACCCTTGTTATCTGGATGAGGAAACAAGACTCCCAAGAGGTTTGACCTTGACCCTGCAACTTCCGAGTGACTGCCCAGATCTTGAGCTGGGGACCCTGACACCATGTCGTCTTATCCGTCTGGTAGCGTGGAGGCTGTCTGTCCTCTCTGGTTATAAACAAGGCACTCTGGGGTGAGCGTGTGCCACGTGCCACGCAGGTGGTAAGCAGCCACCCTTGGGGCCTGGGGGTGGTACTGCCACTTCCTTTTCCTGCACTTGCTGGTCCCCAGGAAGATGGATGGATGCTGTTGGGCATTCCAGGTCACCAGGTGTGCGGAATCTCACGGCACAGTTTAGAAAGTGTTCGGAAGGAGGCTGGCTAAGTAGGACAGCCGTGCGTGTGCCAGTTCCCCTCCTCGGAAGCTCCGGAATGAAGCCACTGTCCCTTCCCTGCCGCCGCCCCCCTGCCCCCCCAGGTGCTGATTCATAGCTGGACTCTCAGCGCTGAGGGCGACCCTTGCCCGTTGCGGCAGGGCTCATGTGCAGGTCGTCCCCGGGCTGGGGGGCGTCCTCTTGCTCAGGTGGGTGGTGGGCAGGGGCGATGTTTGGGTGGCCGGCCTCCTTCAGTGGATGGTGACTTGCGGCGTGCTGGGGATGGAGCAGTGAACAAGACGGTCCTGGGGACTGATAGTTCGGAAGGCAGAGAACTGTGGGCGCTGCCACGAAGGGAAAGGGCAGAGGATGTGGGTGGGAGGGGGCGGGGGGCGCTGAGACCCGCGGGATATGGAGCGAGTCACGTGATGTGGTGGTTCCGGCAGAGGGCGCAGCACCTGCAGACACCTGGATCTGTGAGCTGAGGGGGTGTGATGAGGAGTCGGGCCAAATCTGGGAGGCTGACGGGACACCCTCGAGAATAAATGCAAAGGGATAGGAGTCTGCCATCTGAACTGAACTGCAGAAGCCAAAGAAGCCAGGCCTTGGGGTGACTCCACAGTTCTGGAAAGCTGCCTCTGGGGGCCTCTTTCTCACACTTGTCACCCTATTTGTGGTCCACTTTGAACAGGATTGAACTTCTGAAGCTCTGCTCTTTGTTTTTGTTTTCTTTGCACGAGGTGGGCTCAGGAAGGTGGAGAATGAAAGGGAGACTGTAGGCCAGAAAGCTAGTCCCAGGTGTGCCCTGGAAGCTGCTTCGCAGAGACATGAGTCAGGGAAGCACTGGGCAAGCATCTGAGCTTGAGACAATCAAGTCCTGTACCCTGAAATGTCCGCAAGGAAGAACCACTGAGCCCAAGCGAGCCTTTTGCTGAAAGACCAGGTTTGTGTTGATGAAGGTGAAATGCTGATGATAAGAGGTGTTGGAAGCATGAGCTACTCCAGAAGAGCAGTGATCCATCCATCCTGACACAGCTGAGGGACACAAGACACAGCTTCAGCAAAAGCTCAGTGTGGGCATTATTCCTTTACCCTCCTCAACACCCTAAGGCGCATATTATACCCATTTTGCAGATGGGGCACCCAAGTGCTAAGATAAGTGACTCCTCCGAGGTGACCCAAAGGCTCAGCAGGTTAAGAATCTGCCTGCAATATAGGAGACACAGGTTCATTACCTGGGTGGGAAAGATCCCCTGGAGAAGAAAATAGCAACCCACTTCAGTATTCTTGCCTGAAAGATTCCATGGACAGAGGAGCCTGGTGGGCTGCAGTCCGTGGGATCAGACAACTGAGCAGCTAAGCGTGTGCGCACACACACCCCGAGATGATTACTGGAAGAGGTGGGACTGGTCATTTGAACGTCCATTTTGGGCACGCCACACCCTTCCAGAGGTGGACACTGCCAGTCTGCAGCCCAGACTGTGCTCTGAATGACCTCTGCCCCGGGCCCTTCCCATCCCGCCACCAGACCAGGGCCCCTGGCTTCATCCCTGTAGGAGGGAGAGTGGAGCTGGGACTCCTGGGACCTGCTTTAATCTCAGGTCTTCAAAGGGAAGTCCTGAGAACGTCGGAAGTAAAGTTAGTGTGTACCCTGGAGACCAGGCCTCCTTTTGTCCTGTTTTTTCCAAACTGCTCTGTCATTTCCCACAGAGCTTTTTCCTCTCCGCATTCCCCGAGGGGTGTGTGTATGGGCGATGCACAGGGCAGGCGCTGCCCTGGGCAGGATACAAAGATGAGTGGGCCGTGACCCTAACCTCGAGGCTGTCACGGATTGGGGAAGGTGGAAATTATTCCGCCCTGATATGAGATGCAAACTGAGTGCTATACGAACAAAGAACTGGATTCCTTAGTCCAGGGAGTGGGGGTGGGGTAGTTTTCCAGCAAAGATGGCCTTTGAGCAGGCACGGGACGTCTCGTATGGAGCAGGGGTGGTGGAGATGGGAGGTGCCAAAAATGTGTTTTGGAAGCACCTGGGAGCGGGCAGGTGTGGTGTGATGGCAAGAGAGGCGTGGGGTGCGGGACACCCTGCAGATTCAGGGAGGGTCCGAGTTGCCATCAGCTGGTGGAGAGGCCTTTCATGGCTGCCAAGGGTCTCTTGAACTGAAGGGACGACTTCCAAGAGCCAAGAATGAGTCCTGCGCATATTCTTATGCAATGAGCCTCGCGATGGGCCAGCCCACATGGTGCCCACACGTTGGTTAGAAAGACATGATTCTACCAGTTCCTCACGGAGAAGCACCAAGAGGGCTGAGCAAGGTTTCCGGGTGTCCTCCAGCAGCAGAGTGGACCTGGGAACAGGCTGCCATGGTGCCGGTGGCAGCAGGTGTCCAGGTCTGTTTGCGAGACTGTTTGTCACTGTGGAGAAAACGCAAACGTAGTAGTGGAATGAGCATAGCACTTGGGCTTAGAGACCCGCATGGACTGTGTGATCACGGACTGTTTCTTCTTTCAGCCTCCATTGCATGAGCTGCTTTTGAAGAGTCCTTCCAAGTTTGTCCGGCCCTGGCCCAGATCCCACTGCCCAGTCTGCTGGGGCTTGGGGTGTTCAGTCAGCGACTTAAGAACCTGCTGACTGGTGGGATGCAGAGATGGGGAGAGTTTCTCAGAGGCCTCTTCTTTGCACACTCTTCGTCTTCGGGTAAGGATGCCTGTTGTTCCCGTAGCCTGCCAGGGGGTTCGGTGGGGCTGTCGCTCTAATTCTAGACAGAATAGGCGCTGTACTTGACCACAGGGAAACAGCCAAGGGAGCCTCTGAGGCCAGCATGGCCATTGGCTGCACTTGAATTGCCAGCATTCTTTTTGGCTCTGAGAACAAAGCTTTAAGGCACATGACTTAGACCCAAACACAAATGCGAGGCATCCCATTAGTACGTGGGAGGACAATGGTGTGACCAGGAAGTCCCTGGGTGGTGGTGAGGTCTGGTTTTGGGAGAGTTGCCCCATAACTACCTAAATCAGCCCCTAAACTTATAGTTGTTGTTGGTCAGTCACTAAGTCGTGTCCAACTCTCTGTGACCCCACGGACTGCAGCCCACCAAGCTCCTCTCTCCTTCACTATCTCAGAGTTTACTTAGATTCACATCCACTGAGTCAGTGATGCTATCGAACCATCTCATCCTCTGCCGCCCCTGTCTCTTTTGCCTTCAGCCTTTCCCAGCATCCGAGTCTCTTCCAATGAGTCAGCTCTTCGCATCAGGTGGCCAAAGTATTGGAGCTTCAGCTTCAGCATCAGTCCTTCCAATGAATACAGGGTTGATTTCCTGTTTATAGTACCAGCAGCAATAGCTTGATAACCTTGTATGCTTCCAGCTCCTCTTGACCCAACAGGGAGATTAGCAAAAGTCGAGCTCCTGAAGCCAGACCAAGTGTCCAGAGTCCTCGAGACCTTTGGGGTGCTGCAAGGGAGCAGAGTTGTCATCTGCGTATTGCAATTGAACCCCTTTCTCCAGAACACTTGGGGCTAAGCTTGCCCCTTCTTTGGCAGGAATTATGATTTCACTTCATTTCCCGGAGATTTCACTCTAAGCTGTAGTTGCCTTGTGAGTGGAAAAGACAAGGATGCATTGTCTAGTGGATAATGCCAGAAGTGAGGATTGTATTAATACAAAATGGGTTCTTGAGCTCTCCATGCCAAGTGGGAGACCACTGTGTCCATAAACTCGTATTGATCTGACTTGGATGGAGCACTGTGTGTCCCTGTGGATCCCAAAGTGTACGCACCTCTTTGTGGAAGATGAGATTTCGCTTTTTGGATGGAGGGTAACTGCTACTATTAACTGCTGCCCAAGGTCTGTCTAGTCAAAGCTATGGTTTTTCCAGTAGTCATGTATGGATGTGAGAGTTGGACCATGAAGAAAGCTGCTACTGCTGCTGCTGCTAAGTCGCTTCAGTCATGTCCGACTGTGCAATCCCGTAGACGACAGCCAACCAGGCTCCTCTGTCCCTGGGATTCTCCAGGCAAGAGTACTAGAGTGGGTTGCCATTGCTTTCTCCCTAGAAAGCTGAGTGCTGAAGAATTGATACTTTTTGAACTATTGTGTTGGAGAAGACTCTTGAGAGTCCCTTGGACTGCAAGGAGATCCAACCAGTCAATCCTGAAGGAAATCAATCCTGAATATTCATTTATAGGACCGATGCTGAAGCTGAAGCTCCATTACTTTGGCCACCTGATGCGAAGAACTGACTTCTTGGAAAAGACCCTGTTACTGGGAAAGATTGAAGGCAGGAGGAGAAGGGGACGACAGAAGATGAGATGGTTGGATGGCATCACCGACTCAATGGACATGAGTTTGAGTAAACTCCAGGAGTTGGTGATGGACAGGGAGGCCTGGCGTGCTGCAGGCAATGGGGTCACAAAGAATCGGACACGACTGAGTGACTGGGCTGAACCGAGGCCTCTCTGAGTGGGAGTCTGATGTATGACGCAGGGAACCCAAAGGCGGTGCTCTGTGACAACCTGGAAGAATGGACGGGGAGGGAGGTACGAAGGGGGTTCATTATTCAAAGATTCTGTTTTTATGAATTTAAATTTTGAGTCTCCCAATGTGTCTGTTCCCAGGCAAGGATGACCAGGTGACTTCTTGCTTCAGCTCTTATGCTGTGAATAAGTGTCTTTTCCTCAGTCAATTTAGTGTTGTGATTTTCCTGTGTAAAATGTCCCCTCCACCTACCATTCATGCAGAAATGCTGTCTAGTGTCCCTGAGCACAAAAAGGCTGGGATGTGCCTTATGGAAAAAATGTGTGTGTTAGGTTGGCTTTGTTCAGGCCCAAGTTATAGTGCTGTTGGCTTTGTCCAATGTTTCTGGTTTTAACTTTTACTGGCATACAGTTGACTTAAAATGTTGTGTTAGTTTCAGGTATATAACAAAGTGAGTCAGTTATACGTTTCTGTATATCCACTTTTTTGGGGGGAATTCTTTTCCTATATATGGATCAACAACATGTATTAAGTAAGATGTCATTAAGGGACTTCCTTGTAGCTCAGACAGTAAAGAATCTACCTGCAATTCAGGAGACCAAGGTTTGATCCCTGGGTCAGGAAGGTCCTCTGCAGAAGGGCATGGCAACCCACTCCAGTATTCTTGCCTGGAGAATCCCATGGACAGAGGAGCTTGGCGGGCTACAGTAAGTGGAGTCGCAAAGAGTCTGATACGACTGAATGACGAACACTACTCCTACGAAGATGCCATTAAAATGAAACACACATAAAGCAAGGTTATCTATTGGTGGGTGACACAGCTGTTGTGACGAAAGGCTCACAGGAGCCTAGCCCTGCATTTGCCCTAGGAACAGAGGTTTCCAGTTCTCTAAATTAGCACTAGCAGCTACTTTATATGACAGAAATATCATGGACGATGAGAATGGACTGTATTTGATGCGGGTTTGTGCTTTTTCTGCTGAGCACCTCTTTGGTCGTCCAGTAATTCTCCAACTTTTATCTGCAATGAAGATTTTTATTCCCACCCTTGTTCTTACTCTGTGTGTCTGGCTCATCTTTCACTGTCCTGCCTTCCCTTCTCATCACACTTGCATTCTCCTTCACCAGCTCCCATCCGCTAGAGCGCCACACATCTACGTGTGCCAGGGACCCGCTCTTTGAAAGGAACACTTAGAAAAGAACCTTGGCAGAAGGGTTTGGCGATGTGGCCAGCAAAAGCCTGGACACTGTCCATTTGTGTCTCAGCCTTAGAAGCAGGCAATTTGGTGGGTTTAGTTAAGGCCATGAAAAGGGATAATTAGATCAGCAGTAGAGCAGCCCCTGCCCCCTTCCTTGGGCTCTATGATATCTCAAGGGTTTTCATCACATCCTCTGAATCAAATACGTTTTAATTACCTTAAAACAACTGCAAAAAGGTGCTGAATTTATTAAGTAGGCAGTTACAGCCAGTGTTCTGAAAGCTTGTTCCTCTTCCATTTATTTCTTAAAAAAAAAAAATATATATATATATATATATATATTTATTTATTTCTGGCTGCACTGGGTCTTTGTGCAGGTTTGCTCTACTTGTGGCAAGTGGGGAGCTTGCCTTATCCCTTATCCCTTATCCCCCCTAATCCCTCCTCTCTAGCTGTGGTGCACAGGCCTCTCATTGTGGTGGCTTCTCTTCTTGTGGAGCACGGGCTCTAGATTGTGAGGGCTTCAGCAGTCACGGCTCCCGGGCTCTGGAGCACAGGCTCAGCAGTCGTGGCTCCCGGGCTCTGGAGCGCAGGCTCAGCAGTCGCGGCTCCTGGGCCCTGGAGTGCAGGCTCAGTAGTTATGGGGCACAGGCTTGGTTGCTCAGAGGCATGTGGGATCTTCCCCGACCAGGGATCAAACCTGTGCCTCCCTCATTGGCAGGTGGATTCTTAACTGCTGGACCACCAGAGAAGTCCCTTCCATTTATTTCTTTCCAAGTGTAAATACAATAATGTGGAACAAGTTACATAGTCTGATTTGCAAAATGGCTAGGGAATCTCTGTTTACTTAATGCTCCCTTATCCCTCCTCATCCCATGATGGTTCTGGGTTGAATCTCCATTGCGGTGAAACATGATGCTCTAATCATGATTGCCCTTACTTTATGGCACCATCCATATGCTGTTTGCTTTCTTAAAACTTGTACATGGACTGATACACTAGAAATAGTCTACTTGAAAAAAATTCAAACATCCCTAAAAGAACAGAAGATACTATAACAGACTTGAGGTCCTTATCACTCAGACTGAACGGATGTATTTTTGCTGTATTTCTTTCAGGTCTTTTATTTTCAAGAAACAAAATATTAGATATAGTTGAAGTCCTTTTTTTTTTTTGTATCTCTTCTCATCTATTCCTTCCTTCCCAAGAAGTAGCCATCATTCTCAAGTCAGTATGTATTATTTATATCCATCTTTTATGTTTTACTATATATATATGTATATGTATATACACAGTTGCTCAGTTGTGTCCAACTCTGTGACCCCATGGACTGTAGCCTGCCAGGACCCTCTGTCAGTGGGATTTTCTGGGCAAGAATAGTGGAATGGGTAGCCATTCACTTCTCCAGGGTATCTTCCTGACCCAGGGATTGAACCCTGGTCTCCTGCATTGCAGGCAAAGTCTTTACCCTCTGAGCCACCAGGGAATCCCATATGTACATATATATTATCATAATTTCATAATACTGCTTTCTGGATTTTGAATGAACCAACTAGATTTTTAATGAACTGACTGGATATTGGAGGCTTCAGCAACATGGTTTTTTTCCTTCAACAGTATCATCTTGTGCCCTGTCATGGAGATCTAGTTCATTGATCTCTTATGTTATATCAGGTGCCTTGTGTGACTGCAGAGAACTGTGGCCACTTGCCTCTTAATTGGCATGTCTAAATTTATAGTGTTTCAAACAAAGCTGTAGTGAAATTGCTGGCAGGCAAGAATACTCTAGTGAATAGCCATTTCCTTCTCCAAGGGATCTTCCTGACCTAGGGATAGAACCCAGGTCTCCTGCACTGGCAGGCAGATTCTTTACTGTCTGATCCACCAGAGAAGCCCCATTATATGCCAGTTCCAAGTATTTTATGAACATTAACTTACTTCATTCTATTTAATCTCTTAACATCCTTACGCCATGTGGAGAAAACACAGGTACAGAGGAGTTAAGCGACTGTCTCAAGACCACATGTCTTGTGTGTGCACGATCGGAGTGCCCAGTCCTGATGGGGGCACAGCACCCCCTCTCCTTGAGGGCTTGGCCGAGCATCACCTTCCCCATGGGCTGTTTCCTGACCACCTTTCTTTGAAATGCAGCTCACACCCCTGCTTTCCCCTCCTCCTTCCCCTGCTGTATGTTTCACCACTGTGCTTACTTTGCCATCTGATATACGCGTTGTTTGGGTTTCCCTGGTAGCTCATGGTAAAGAATCTGCCTGCCAATGTAGGAGACCCAGGTTCGATCCTTGGGTCAGGAAGATCCCCAGAAGAAAAGAGCCACCCACTCCAGTTTTCTTGCCTGGAGAATCCCATGGTCAGAGGAGCCTGGCGGGCTACAGTCCATGGGGTTGCAAAGAGTCCTAGCAACTGAGCACACACATACTGTCTCCTCCCAGACGGAATGTAAGCTCTGTTGGGTATGAATTTTATCTGGCTGGTTCATGGAGTGGTGCCTGGAACATTGCGGTTGGATGAACGAAGAGGAATTTTCCAAGAGAACATGGGGATCTAAAGTTAGTGTCCTAGACTTTGAAACCTCCCATCCCGAGAGCCAGCTTCAATGGCCCTGTCGCCCATATGTCTCAGGGGAAGAATGGATTGGTCAAAACTGGATAAGGATGAGTCCAGCAAAATAGATGTAAAATCATGACCTACCAAGAGTGAGTTGGCAGTAGGTAACAAAAGCCACCAATAAATGCATGGCTTGTGGCCGAGCAATTCCACTTGTGAGCATTTACTTTGAATCATGCTTGACACAGAGAGTCACCACATTGTTCTTTGATAAAATCAAAATGTTGAAAATCACCTGAATGTTCTACTGTAGGATATTGCTAAATCGTGTATCAACTTATTCGTCATTTAGTTGCTAACTCGTGTCTGACTTTTTTGCGACCCCATGGACTGTAGCCCACCAGGCTCCTCTGTCCATGGGATTTTTCAGGCAAGAATACTGGAGTGAGTTGCCATTTCCTTCTCCAGTGGATCTTCTTGACCCAAGGATTGAACTCGCGTTGTCCTGGATCAGTTCGGTTCAGTCGTTCAGTTGTGTCCTACTCTTTGCGACCCCATGGACTGCAGCACACCTGGCTTCCCTGTCCATCACCAACTCCTCAAGCTTATTCAAACTCATGTCCATCCAGTCAGTGATGCCATCCAACCATCTCATCCTCCGTCTCCTGCATGGGTTTCCTGTATAGCAGGTGGATTCTTTACCCCCGAGCCACCAGGGAGGCCCTATCAACTTACTATGCCACCATTAAAAACATATAACAGCATGGGAAAATATTAGTGATATCTCAATGAAGGTAAGATGAAGTGGTGTCTTAGATACAGAAGCTTAACATGAAAGTAGAATTGTACCAAAAAAGAGAAACAGCTTTACAAAGATAGTAATAAATATATGGATGGGTCAGTATTAATAATATCAATATATATTGATAGGAATAATAGGAAATCAGTGTCTGGTATAATTTTGAGCACAGAAAGGGCATTAGATTGGCACCAATTTGGAAGAACAGCAACCAGCATGGGGGTCATCCATAAAGAAGGACCAGGTAGGCATTTGGCAAGCTTGTCTAGAACAACAGCAATGATCCGCCGGTGCTCGTGTTGGGACCCTTACATGGCGGCCTAGAAAACCCACTGTGGGGGCCACAGTGCCCCAGAGAAGGTCTCTCATGTAAACCTGGGTGGACTCAGAAGACAGAACAAAGGAGAGTTTGGGGTTTGAATAAATATGTCAGCCCAGGTCTTGAGCGTTTGCTGGTGTTTTCCCCCACTTACTGGGCTGGCTTTTCTTCAGGTTAAATAAATCAGTGTTGGTAGATTCATTTTATTTTGACCCCTAAGCCAATCTGAACTGCTGCTATGACTGATTCCGAGACTAGGAGCTGCTTTTGTTTTAAATTGGGTTGTAGCGATGGTGACTCAACAGCCCTAAATGAGTGAGACAGCCCCGACCAGGGGGAGAGCGTAGGACCCCGGCTGTTACTGGATGAAAAAAGGTGCTTAAGAGCAGTCTAGTCCGGTCTGATCTTGTCTTAAGAGATCAGGGTAAAAGACCTGACTATCCACTGGAAGGACTGATGCTGAAGTTGAAGTTCCAATATTTTGGTCACTGATGCAAAGAGCCGACTCATTGGAAAAGACCCTGTGGCTGGGGAAGATTGACAGCAAAAGGAGAAGGGGGCAGCAGAGGATGAGATGGTGAGATAGTGCACTGACTCAGTGGACATGAATTTGAGCAAACTCCGGGAGATAGTGGAGGACAGGGCAGCCTGGTGTGCTGCAGTCCATGGGGTTGCAAAGAGTCTGACAAGAAGAGTTGACTGATCAACAATAACAACAAAGCCTGAAGTGCTAAGTACCAACCTACCAGCAGCAGGTGCCTCTGAGAAGTGTCATGATGGTATTTCTAATTTTCTTCTTTCTGCTAACTATAATTGCTAAATGAAAAAAAAAAAAAAAAAAAACAGTCGTTATGTGCTGAAGCACACAGTAGAAATATTACCAATAACAACAAAGAGCAAGCAAAACAGCAGGAGAAACAACCCAAGGGGTCATCACAGCAACTTTCCCATGTTTTCTGCAAACATGTGATTTAGAGAAAGCTCGTATGTCACAGGGGATAGTAGACCTGGTTTGTGAAGTCATGGTCCCTGGGAGCTTTATTAGGCTCTTCCAGGTCTTAGAAGAGACCCAAGAGGGCTCAGC
Organism: Bos grunniens; assembly: GCF_055505025.1. Lineage (NCBI taxonomy): Eukaryota > Metazoa > Chordata > Mammalia > Artiodactyla > Bovidae > Bos > Bos grunniens. The sequence continues at coordinate 156,087,404 of NC_141165.1, forward strand.
AAAGCACAGCTAATAACAGAATTAAGAGGATCATAACAGTTTGGATTATTTAGCATAAAAGAAATTGGGGCTTAAAAAGCTTAAGTAAGTCAGGAGGTTTTAGATGAAGCCACTGATCAATTCTAAATCATTTGCACAGAGGGCAGAAGAAGAAATGGCCTGGAATTGGTTGAGAGTTTGAAGAAGAGATCCTCGCTAGGGAGGCTGTTGAGAGCCTGGCCTGGGCTGACCTGACTGTGGGCTCACTCAGTCCTGGGAGAACTAAATATAGGAAACACCATCCATCCTAGAAAATCTGGGGGAGACTTTCCAGAAGGTTCCTTGAAGTTCCAATCCTATGATGTCTCCATGAAAGTATAAGCTCACTGAGTCCATTCCTGAACAACCTGCCCTGGGACGTGCAGTGTCTGTGCTCTTGGCCAGGACTGGTCTTGGGGGAGCTGCTGGCCATCTGTGTGATGCCAGTGCTGCCAGCATGCCAGTCCCCTGCTGAGCCACGCTGTTGGAAACTCCACCAAGTGACAACCATTGTTTGGTCATCAAGAGCCCAATGGAGTGTGAGTGATGCACTTAGGATTTTTTTTTTTTAATTTTCTTATGTTCAAGAAGGAATAAATGTGGAGATTTTGAGATAACTAGTTCAGAATTTCTTTTAGAGATGGTCAAGAAAAATTACCCAACCCTCAGAAATAAGGCAAGAGGGCATGCCCTCCCCATGTCAACTAGGGGCATTGTTGGACAGGCTCACCCAGGAATCACTTAATTCTTGAGGGAATTTATCTGTGTCTTCTGTCACCATTTACTAGTTGAGAAACCCAGACACAGTAGTGGGACATATTAACTTGTCCATTTCTGTCCCTTAGAAATGAAAACCACAAAGGTTATGGTTTTCTTCTCATCTAGGGCATTCATCAGTTTGGTAGAGTATCTATCAAATGATCCAGCCATCCTTCTGACATTCTGTTTTGTTTTTAAAGGTCAGGAAAGTCCACCAATGACCTTTGCACCATCTTTTCTATCCTACTGATTGGCTCATTTTCACAAGTTAAATAAATCTTGGGCATGTGTTCCTTTTATGTCTTTGTAGGAATCACAGGCTTCGCTTTTTGAAGATGAATACTTTGAGAGGAAAGAGAAGTCCCGCTAGGAGAACAACTTTAAGAGCATAATGCTGATTCTCTCTGTATAGAGGTTTCTCTGGTCATTATTGGAAGGAGAAGGATTCGTCAGTTCTTGTGTAATTGATGATGAGCCAATACTTGGTGAGCAAAAGATGACTGGATTTTTTCCAGCCTTAACTGAGGCTAGCTGAGAGCGAGGTCTGTAGGATTGAGTGTGGGTGAAGTTGGTGCTGCCAGAATCAAAAGGAGGGAATTCCAAGCGACAGGACGATTAGGATCCTGGAGTGAGAACCCTGGTGGATGCAGAGGCCAAACTGGAGAATAAGATTTCAGAGGCAGAGGGGTTCAGGGGAGGTTAAGGTCCTGATGTAGGAGAAGGTGGCTGCCGCTCACTGGGGTGAGGGGTTAAGGCAGAGGGTGTCCAGGAGCCAAAGAAGCTACCCGTGACGGCTCCTCCCTGACGGTAACAGAGCCCGGCAGTGGCGACAGGAGCACCGGTCCTGGGATGCTGGAGGGGACCAGGATGGAGGAGGGTCAGGCCTCGGCCATGGCCAGAGAATGACTTCCATGGAGGGGGCCAAGGAAAGGCCCCTTAAAACAGAGTGGGGCTGGCATGGGAGCAGGGTCGTGGCAGAGCTCTGTAGGGGAGCCATCGAGGGTCTAGGAGAGAACAGGTGAGCTGAGGAACCAACAACTCAGGCTGTGCCAACAGCTTCCAGGGTGAGGGCAGGAGGGAAGGAGGTCAGCCCTGAGAGGCTTAAGCATCGTACAAATTACGCAGGTGACCCAAGGGGCAGGGTGTCCGAGGAAGGTCCCTGCCTGCCCTGCCCCGAGGCAGAGACACAGGCAAGCCTGGAGCCTGCCTTGTATGGCATTGACATCTCCTTCTAGGCCTCTCTCAGGAAACGGCCAGCGGGCTTCCTTGGTGGCTCAGACAGTGAAGAATCTGCCTGCAATGCAGGAGACATGGGTTCCATCTCTGGGTCAGGAAGATCCCTGGAGAAGGGAATGGCCACCCACTCCAGTATTTGTGCCTGGAGGAGACAGAGGAGTGGCTCCTGGCCACCCTCTGCTCTCCCCCCTCACCCCCGTGAGCAGCAGCCACCTTCCCCCACATTCACATGAGGACCTTAACCTCCCCTGAACCTCTCTGCCTCTGAAATCCTATTCTTCAGCTCGGCCTCTGCAGCCATGGACAGAGGAGTCTGGCGGGCTATAGTCCATGGGGTCGCAAAAGAGTGGATGGGACTGAGTGGTTAACACGCTCATTTTCACTTTCTAGGCCTCTATTTTCTTGGGCTCCAAAATCACTGCAGATGGTGACTGCAGCCATGAAGTTAAAAGACAATTGCTCCTTGGAAGAAAAGCAATAGCCAACCTAGACAGCATATTAAAAAGCAGAGACATTACTTTGCCGACAAAGGTCCGTCTAGTCAAAGCTATGGTTTTTCCAGTGGTCACGTATGGATGTGAGAGTTGGACTATAAAGAAAGCTGAGAGCCAAAGAATTGATGCTTTTGAACTGTGGTGTTGGAGAAGACTCTTGAGAGTCCCTTGGGCTGCAAGGACATCCAACCAGTCCATCCTAAAGGAAATCAGTTCTGAATATTCATTGGAAGGACTGATGTTGATGCTGAAACTCCAATACTTTGGCCACCTGATGCGAAAAACTGACTCATTGGAAAAGACCCTGATGCTGGGAAAGATTGACGGCGGGAGGAGAAGGGGATGACAGAGGATGAGATGGTTGGATGGCATCACCGACTCAATGGACATGAGTTTGAGTAAACTCCAGGAGTTGGTGATGGACAGGGAGGCTTGGCGTGCTGCAGGCAATGGGGTCGCAAAGAATCGGACACGACTGAGTGACTGGGCTGAACCGAGGCCTCTCTGAGTGGGAGTCTGATGTATGACGCAGGGAACCCAAAGGCGGTGCTCTGTGACAACCTGGAAGAATGGATGGGGAGGGAGGTGAGAGAGGGATTAGGAGAGAGGACATGCATGTATGGCAAAAATCATCATAATATTGTAGAGTAATTATCCTCCAACTGAAATAAATAAATTTAAAAGTAAACAAAATTAAAAAAAGAAAGCAGCCTCCTCCCTCTCTCAAGGAGACACTGACCCACCCTTTCAGGCCTTAGAAGGTAACACACAGCTCCTGCGGGCTTCGGACCTGCAGGGCTGGGTGTCATGCAGGATGCAGTGACCCCACACTCTCCTCCCCCACCACGGTGGGGCTGCTCACCTGACCCCGGTCCAAGGCTCAGATGTCGTGTCACACGGCGGGACCCAACTGTGGAGTGTTTGGGGTCCGAGCCCCTCATAGTCTTGTCTCGAATAAAACAAAACGCCACACTTCTGCTCATTCGTTGTGTGGGGGCTCTTTCACCCCCAGGGGCATCCCTCTTCACAGCTGCAAATTCCAGTTTTATCTCTGTTGTGTTTTTGAACCTGTTTGCTTTTGATTACTGTTTGGTTTTGAAAGGGAGAGGCACAGGCTCTCTAGCCCCCTGTTTTCTTTCTTGGATGGAATAATACTGCTTCGTGATAGTGAAGTGTCTTTTTCCATTATGGCGTCTGTAATTCTATTACTCTACCACCTTGTGTTTTGAATTGCACAGGGGAAGGAACACATCAAAGAATACTCCATTTGTCTTTTTTTTTTTTTTCCTCCTGTAGTTGATTGCAGAAAAAAAGTGTAGCATCCGATTAGTCATTCTGCACTGCGATGGTTTTTTGCCTGTGACCAATGGAATTACATTTTACACTCAAAAGAATTCTCTGTATGAACCCTTTCAATTCAATGCAAGTGGATATAAGGTTCAAAGTATGGCTGACCCCATGCATCACATACAAAGTCCATTTCTTCCTTGGTTGATGATAGTCTCCAAGGATGCACAGTGTTTAGAGCGTGAAGGGTTGTTTTTTTTATTTTTATTTTTTGGCTAAGAGAAGTCTGGACCTGCTATTCCTTTTGCTTTTCTTTCTAGTGAAACCAGTTGAAGACATTACTTAACTAGGCATTTTGCTACCACCCTTTGGTTATAGCCACCTTGGCTCTCCAGCTTACTTCCCTGGTGTTTGCTTTCTTAGTCCTAGAAAGGGAATAAGAAAAACCTCTCTCCTTGGAACCAAGAAGCTTCAGACTTGCAGAAGATCTGGCTGTATGTCACAGGAAGCCTTGTTACATGTGCTAATCTTAGGTTTGAACCCGCATTTCTTACTGTTTTCTACCGTGTTTTCTGCTGTGTTGGACTAAACAGGTACTTTAATGAGCTGCTTCTGCCTCTGTCTTCATTTCTGGGAGAGAAAATGGAATCACAGAGGAGGGTGCTTGCCTTGCCTGGAATCTGCACAATTTAGGAGGAAGACTTTGATCGAACTTTACTGTTTCTGCTTCAATCTATACAAATAAAAGGGAAGCAGATCCTTATCAACTTGTGATGCTCTCCAGGAAAGAGTTGGGGATGCTGAATATCCCATTTTTCTGTAGTTCAGCTGTGCCTTGGTTAAACTGCCCTACTGACATGGAGAAATTGGAACCCTTATACACTGCTGGTGGGAATTTAAGCTGCTGCAGCTGCTTTGGAAAAGAGTCTGGCAGTTCCTCAAAAATTAGCCATAGTCCATAGAATTCTCCAGGCCACAATACTGGAGTGGGTAGCCTTTCCCTTCTCCAGAGGATCTTCCCAACCCAGGGATTGAACCCAGGTCTCTCGCATTGCCAGCAGATTCTTTACCAGCTGAGCCACAAGGGAAGCCCAAGAATACTGGAGTGGGTAGCCTATTCCTTCTCCAGGGGATCTTCCTGACCCAGGAATTGAACCGGGGTCTCCTGCATTGCAGGTAGATTCTTTACCAACTGAGCTATGAGGGAAGCCCCATACCATATACATACATACATATAATTCAGCAACCCTATTTGTAGGAATCTACCCAAGAGAACTGAAAAACTTATGTCCACACAGAAACTTGTACACAAATGTTCATAGCAGCATTAGTCATAATAACCAAAAAGTAGAAACAACCCAAATGTCCTTCAAGTGATGAATGAATAAATATCATGTGATACATCCATACAATGGAATAAAATTTGGCAGTAAAAAAGAATTTTAACAAGCTATGTAAACCAAAAATAAATCATCGGGGGCAATTTTTACTTCAAATCAAGGAAACTATTTATATCTAAATAATAATAATGATAGCATTCATTTGTTTATTATAGTTATTCTATATATCTCATTTGATTCTCATGATAATCTTCAAAAATAGCTCTTATCATTCCCATTTTCAAATGAGGAAACTGAGGTTTAGAGAATATATTCTGCAGCCCCCAGCTCTTCTGTCCCCAAAGTCCTGCCTCCTGAGAGTTTCCGAAACGTGAGATGCCGAGCACAGAAGTGGCAGGAGTGGTGAGGCATCCATCTCCTGAAGGATGCACTTGACCTCCAGCTAGCAGAGCAGGGTGAGGGGTAATGATGAAAAGAACCTGTTACAGTGTGGTTTCACCTTCTCCAACAACTGTGTCCTTGGGTGAAGAAGCAGAACACATAGACATGTGCAGTTTCTGTAGCTCTGATACATACTGTTGAAGTTGATAAATAGGTAAAAGATTTAGGCACCAAGAAGTAGTCTTGCTCCTGCACCCAGATAATGAGTGTGGGGACAGTTCTGATCTCATGGACAGGAGGAAACTTTGTCATATATTCATTTATTCCAGTTACTCATGGGTCATTCTTTTTCCATCCATGGCTTGGTCTGGGCCTGAGATAAGCTTCCTGGATCCATGGGTAGAGAGTTCTTCTATTAATAGTTTGGTCTCTGGAGACAGATCACTCTTGGTAACTCGTGGCTCCATGCCGGTGGCTCCTTTGGCTCCCCACCTCGCCTGACCCTCCAGCATGGCCCCCCAATCCCAGCCCAGATGTTCAAACCCATGTTTGACTCTGTCAGGCCTTGGACTGCTTTAATATTTTAGCTACTGCTCACTGCTCTATGTCACCACCCTTTTGTTCCGGTCTCTGTTCGGTTTTGAGCTCAGCTATGTAACAAAATACAGTTGTATTTCCATCCATTTGGAGCAGGTCATCCTTTCTTATTATCTCAGTCTTCCACACTGAACAGGATGTTTTTATCTATTTTTACCTTTTTCTTTGTGGCCTAATTGTTATGGACTGAATGTCTGCATCCCCTAAAGTTCATATGTTGAAGCCCTCATCTCCAGTGTGATGCTATTAATTGGCTGGGGAGGGGCGGGGAGGGGGGTTTGGGAGGTGATTAGGTCATGAGGATGGAGCCTTCATGAACGGCGTTAGTGCCTTTATAAGAGACAAAAGCCCTCCCTCTCTATTCCTCCCCCACTATAGCCCCTGGCCTGTTTCTCTCCCTCCTACAACGAGAAATCAGCTCTTACCAAGAGCCTGACCATCTGGCCCTCTGATCTTGGACTTCAGCCTCCAGAGCACTGAGAGATGAATGCTTGTTGTTTAAGCTGCCTAGTCTGTCCTATTCTGTTATAGCAGCCTGAACTAATACGCTCATCAGTCCGTTTTTGTCAAATCATTTATAAGAGTTTGAAAAGAATTTTTCTAAATTTAGTCTGAACTTCTCAGCAGATGACATGCAGCTTATTGGTTACTCAGTGTCTCCACGTCTTCATTTTGACAACTTGATCTGGTAATTTTGAAGAGAGCCATTAAAATATCCTACTAGGACTATGGATTCATCCATTTTTTTTTTAACTTTGGGAAAGTTTTGCCCTATATATTTAGAAATAATGTCATAAAGAATATATAATGGCTTGTAACATTCTGAGTTATACCTATTATCATTATAAAACATTGCTTTTTGTCCTATTTAAAGCTGTTGGTCTTAAATTCCACTTTATCTGATCTTCAGGTTGTCTCCTTCTTTTGTTTAGTCTTGACTGGTATATTTTCCCATCTCTTTCTTTTCAAGTTTTCTTTGTAATTTTGTTTGGCTGTTTCTCATAAAGAGCATATAACAAATAGTGCTTTAAAACTATTTCAGGGCCTCTCTGGTGGCTCAGTGGTGAAGAATCTGCCTGCCAATACAGGAGACACAGGTTCAATCCCTGATCCAGGAAGATCCCACGTGCTGCAGAGCAACTAAAAACCTGAGCACCACAACTATTGATCCTGTGCTCTAGAGCCTGGGAGCTGCAAGTAGAGAAAAGCTCACACAGCAACAATCAGTAAGCCAAAAAATAATGGTAAGTAGGTAAATAAAATTATTTAAAAAAACTATTTCAGAATATTTCATTTAGTGGAGGATTTAGTCACATTTATTAAGATGTCTGATATCTTTGGTCTTATTTTTCATCTTGTCTCTCTCTCTCTCTTTGTTTTTTTAAACCATATGCTAAAGCTTCTTGTGTATTTTTACTTTCCTTATTTTTCCTGGATGAGTCAAGTTTTTTTGTTTCTTTTCTCTTTAGCTCTTCTACCCATTTTGCCCCCATCCTCACTGGTAATCAGAAGCTCACCTGTGTATCTTTTTTGATAATTTGATTTTTCCTAATCCCGAGTCCTCGTAATCTTTTCTTAAAAATGGGACATGGTTAGAAATTTGTTAAGTCCTTGCAAAGTGCCCAAAGTCTCTTTTCTTAGCTTCCTGTATGTGTCATATTAGCTGGCAGAGGGATCCTGGATCAGTCTTATCTCTCAAAAGCTGTAAGCCTGGCTCCACTATGTGGGGCTCCAACTGCTTCCAGGAGGATCCAGTACCATTCAAATTCCCTTCCCTATGTGTTTAGTCACTAAGTTGTTTCTGACTCTTTGGGACCCCATTGGTTGCAGCATGCTGGGCATCCCTGTCCTTCACTGTCCCCCAGAATTTGCTCAAACTCATGTCCATTGAGTTGATAATGCCATCCAACCATCTCATCCCTTCTCCTCCTGTCCTCAATCTTTCCCAGCATCAGGGTCTTTCCCAGTGAGTCAGCTCTTTGCAGCAGGTGGCCAAAGTATTGGAATTTCAGCTTCAGCATCATAACATCCCTTATATTAATAATTTATTTTTGTTCTCTAGTAGTTAGAGTTTGGGGATTTACCAGATTTTGCCCAGGTTTGGTTTCTTTTTTTTTGCTTTTCAAGTGATTTTTATTTATCTTTCTTAGTTGGTACTTAGAGTTTACTTACATTCTGGTCCAAAAGTTGGTCTTTATTTAGTTGTTTTCTTCTCATTGTTTTTCAAGTTAGCTTCGCCATATTATTTTTCTCTCCTTTTTTGGAATTCCCAATATTCAGTTGCTAATATTCTCCCAGTACGTAATATTCTTGAGGATGTACTCCCTAGCTCTTGTATTTTATTCATGATTTTCATTTTATTGAATTTGTGCTCTATGTTCTGGGGTCAGTCAGATTATTGATCATGCAGATCAGCTTGTTTACTGGCACCACCATAAGAAAGTTCAAGGCTGGGGAGGGATAGAAACTGTTAGCACTTTTTACAGTACTTGCTTGGGGATGGTTTACACCTGGAAGGCAAGAGGATCTCAAACCCCTTGACTGGGAGACTTATGTCAGCAAGGGGATAGTTTCAGATTCAGATGGCATTTTTCAGTCTGACCAAGCCCAGGATGGATCCAGTTTCTAGAGGAGGTAGTGGTGTTGACAGTTTTGAAGTTGAGTTTATTCTTTGATTCTCTTAGTTATTTCCTGGAATCATGTCTTTTCTCCCTCTGTGCTCTGTTTATGGGCCCACAGGCTTGGTCATCACCCCACCCTATATTCTGGGTATTGTGATCTTTTGTCCCAGGGCCAGCTTCCTCTTGTTCCTGTAACCTCTATTCATCTCCCACCTGTATTAGTTGCTCAGTCGTGTCCAACTCTTTGCGACCCCAAGGACTGTAGCCTACCAGGCTCCTCCGTCCACAGGATTTTCCAGGTAAGAGTACTGGAGTGGGTTGACATTTCCTTCTCCAAAAGGACCACAAACCGGGTGGCTTAAACAATAGAACCTTCTCACAAATGGAGGCTGGAAGTCCAAGATCAAGGTGTTGGCAGGGCTGGTTTTGGGGGGCCTCTCTCCTTGGCTTGCAGATGGTATCTTCTTGCTGTGCCCTCACATGATCTTTCCTCCATGTGTGCATGTTCCTGGTGTCTCTCTGTGTGTCCAAATTTCCTCTTCTTTTAAAGAACCAATCAGATTGGATTAGGGCCCACCCTAATGACCTCATTTAACCTTATTTACCTCTTTGAAGAGTCACATTCTGACGTATTGCATATTGAGGCTGTAACATGAGTTTGGAGCACACAGTTCAGTCCTTCACATATCCCTGGAGCTTAGTGCAGGCTTGGTGTGTAGTAGATGCTCAGTAAAGGTTTGTTGAGTACCTAAATGAAAGTTTCCCAATGTGTTCTTTTTCCCTATATTCATTTTCAAGCAGATTGTAATGCAAGAGACAGCAAATGCTTTCCTAAGATAAATTAAATGAGCTATCTCTTTATTGTCTTTTGTGTTGTTGTTCAGTCTCTAAATCGTGTCTGACTCTTTGTGGCCCCATAACTGCAGCACGCCAGGCTCCCCTGTCCTTCACTATTTCCCAGACTTTGCTCAAACTCATGTGCATTGAGTCACTGATGCCACCCAACCATCTCATCCTCTATTGTCCCCTTCTCCTCCTGCCCTCAATCTTTCCCAGCATCAGGGTCTTTTGCAATGAGTTGGCTCTTCGCATCAGGTGGCCAAAGTATTGGAACTTCAACTTCAGTGTCAATCCTTCTGTTGCAGGAAGGGGGATCCCTTCCAGGGCCCAAAAGTGGGCTCTTGTCTAACACTCAGAAATGAATTGTCCGAGGAGACACATGTGCTGACAAAGCAAGAGATTTTATTGGAAAGGGGAGCCCCGGTGGAGAGCAGTAGGGTAAGGGAACCCAGGGGAACTGCTTTGCTGTGTGGCTCACAGTCTCGGGTTTTATGGTGATGGGATTAATTTCCAGGTTGTCTTTGGCCAGTTGTTCTGATTCAGAGCCCTTCCTGGTGGCATACACATTACTCAGCCAAGATGGATGCCAGCAAGGATTCTGGGAGGTGGTCGGACACGTGGTGTCACCTTTTGACGTTTCCTGAACTCTTCTGGTTGGTGGTGGCTTATTAGTTCCATGTTCCTTACCAGCACCTCCTGTCATAAAATAACTCATGCAGATGGTAACTATGGTGCCTGGTCAGGGTGGGTGGCTTCAGTCAGTGTGTTACCCCTAACAACTTCCCCCGAGAGACTTCATGCTAAAGATACTTCTTGGGAATTGGGGCAGAGGTCTCTTTCTTCTGTAATTTCTTCCTGCTGTGCTTGGGCTTAGGCCTGCCTAGCAGAGCAGAAGTCTCTCTCTGCCTGATCTGAGTTGAAGTATTCTGTGCCTGAAACCAGCATTCACCCTTGTAAGAACAGCAGTTTAGCTTGAAGGTGTTGGCCCCTGTCAGAGATGAAATGGACAGGGCCAAACAGGGGGCCTAAAAGGATGGTCATCCCTGGGCCCCAGAAACAGAAGGAAACATTTGGGCTGAGGGTTGCAGGGTGTGTGACTTTCTTCTGATTGGTTGGTGGTGAGGCATCAGAGCTGTGCTCCAGGAATCTTGTGCTCATTCTGAAGTTACCATCCTCCACCTGGGTGGGAGCCCCAGTTCTGTTCAGTTCAGTTCAGTCGCTCAGTCGTGTCCAACTCTGCGACCCCACGAATCGCAGCACGCCTGGCCTCCCTGTCCATCACCAGCTCCCGGAGTTCACTCAAACTCACATCCATCGAGTCAGTGATGCCATCCAGCCATCTCATCCTGTGTCCTCCCCTTCTCCTCCTGCCCCCAATCCCTCCCAGCATCAGAGTCTTTTCCAATGAGTCAACTCTTCACATGAGATGGCCAAAGTACTGGAGTTTCAGCTTTAGCATCATCCCCTCCAAAGAAATCCCAGGGCTGATCCCCTTCAAAATGGACTGGTTGGATCTCCAGTTCTGTAGAAGAACTCAAAGACATCACTGTGCATATTTCTTTGAGTAGGAACCAGGACCCCGTCTGGAAGCTGTACCACCATTTGATTGTTCCTCCTCTGTTTCTGTATCCCCTCCCTTCCCTGATTAGCAATTGTTTGAATCCACCCTTTGGAACTCAGGGAAGGTCAAGGAGGCTGAATGAAGCCTATATCGTATAGACAAGAAATGGAGAACACAGAACAGATCTCTACTCCAGAGACCCACAGAGTCCTGCACGTTTTTAATTCAGGGAACTGGGCAGCTATGACTGTGATAACTTCCTGCCAAAACGGGGCATAGGACTGGCTCAGCTTGGAGAATAGAGTCTGAATTGGAAGTATTTCTGAGTGCCAAGTCCTAGATCTAAATCTTGTATGATTAAAATTTCAATCTCTTGGTCTGCCATTTTGGTGTAACAGACCCAATTAGAAGTAGTTGGATGAGTGACAACTGGAATTTTAATGGAAAAAATAAATCTCATTTCTTTTCAGGGGAATAGTCCTGAAACTCAGTCTGGACCTGGCACTTCGGGGAGACTTGTTGCCACGTAGCCAGTTGCCTAGTTTTATAAAAAGCAAGGTTGCAGTTACTAGCTGCCAGCAGACATTGTTTTGAGAATGTCTGGTGGCATCCAAGCCTGACACAACTCAGAAAACTCAAGTGTTTAGCAATACAAGGTCTAGTCTGAAATTACACCCATAGTATCACCTAGTTATTTCCTTGGATGTCTAAACCATAGTTACTCTTTTGACTTTTAATTGTAAAATTCTCTTTAATAGCCAAAGCAGATGTCATCATTAACAATGTCAGTATTTTTCTAGGTATGAGAAGATGCAAGAATTGGGACTCATAAAATCGTCTCCTGAAAAGATCTAACTATCTGAAGGCCTGTTCTGCCAGTTTTTCCCAGAGTACAGAGTGCCTCATCCCTGATTTAAATCCTGAACTCCTTTCAGGGGTGTTGAAGGTCAGCAGCTGCAGCGGCCATGATTTAATCTTTGTAGACGTAGATGGCAAGTGTCACTTTTCAGTTGACAGGGCCCCTTCTTGGTCATACACTTGACCATGATTTTGAGGCAGTGGGTGCGGGGTGGGGGGTGGGGGCTCATTTCATGACCATTTCATCCCACAGTGCTGAGAATGTTCATTCTCAGGTCAGGCAAAGATTTTTGTTGACAGGCCACTCAATGTACTATTACTGGACTAGGCCATAAAATAGTACCCAGTACCCAGAATTCTTTGGACCACCTGTCTTACTAGCTTCTTGGTCCAGGAAAACATTTCCTCTTGTTGTTTCTTCCCATATCTGGAGTTACACTGCTACCATCATTGATCTCATATGGAACTATATATTATTTTATCAGAGGCCTCAGTCACACATTTGGCAGTGTAAGAAACAGCAATTTTGTAAAACAGGCAAAATACAAATAATATAGCCAACAGTATTAGTAAAGTCGTAAGTAAGTCTTAAGCTAAGAACTTTCATTAGACGTAGCCCAATATATCCCAGGTCATCTGACTTAGTCTATTCTGTACAAATCTTTATCTTCCAGGGAAATTACGTATTGGCACTGTCTATAAGGCACATAGCCCAGTTTCCTAGTGTTATTAGACTGATTATCCTTAGTATGATTTAATTGTTTCCAACATAGAGGAGACTTTAAATTACCATAGCCTGGTGTATATATAAATCCATCCCATAACTGTGGGAGATTTTTTCCTTTGCTGAAACTTTGCTTGTTGCTCTGATTGAGTTTGAGTACTAGAAGAAAACTCAAATTTACGACCAGGGCCAGAACAGGCATTAACAATTGTCCAGGTGAGGGGATCCCATCTAGTAATATCAATAGTGACCTGAATATGATGATATATATATATTTTTTTTTTTTTAAGTAAATTTTCTCAGGGCCAACCAGTTAGAGCCTTGTAGTAGAGAAATTTACCAAGGTAACCCTGAACTGAACAGGCCACAGACCCAACAACTGGATTGATTTCTAAAACTAGCATAGGATCAGGCCTGTGACAGAAAAGCATTTGATTTATATGCAAAGGTCTAAGAAGTCAAGAAAACATTATAACTGATCATACAAATCAGGTCCAGCATCTTGGGTAAGCTGTCTACCTCTGATGTCAGGTTCTTCTCATCCTGGTATAGTGCAGTTTCTCCTCTGTTTGAGCACCATTTTAAGGTGAGATCAGGTCAGCTGTCCTGTCTATAGACCAGTCCAGTGTAGGGGCCTTTGGAAGTTGGAATTAATCTACGAGTCAGTTTCCCTTCAGTTTCACTGTGCATGTGCCAGCTAAGAGTACTTGATAAAAAGGTCCTTCTGTCCAGGTTGGAGATAGTTCCTTAAATTGTGTCTTTTTCCAGTCCTGGTTGCAGGTCATGAGGCATCTGATCTTTATCCAAAGATAGATTACTGAGATAAGCTTCAGAAACAAACTTAGGGTGTTCTTTAAGAATTCGATTAAATTTTACATTAATATCGCGTAACAGCAAAGAACTATCCAGGAAATGAGTCTTACTAGATATAGACCTCCATTAACAAACTGGGATTTAACATTCATTGAAACATCTTTTTCTTCCTAAAATCACTGTCATTTTTACCAAATATAACCAAATTAAGACTTGTTTGTGATATAGGTCTGGTCTCAATAAACTTGGCCTGATGATTTCAGTTCAGGTCAGTTCAGTCACTCAGTCATGTCCAACTCTTTGCAACCCCATGAACCACAGCACACCAGGTCTCCCTGTCCATCACCAACTCCCAGGGTCCACCCAAACCCATGTCCGTTGAGTCGGTGATGCTATCCATCCATCTCATCCTCTGTCATCCCCTTCTCCTGCCCTCAATCTTTTCCAGCATCAGGGTCTTTTCCAATGAGTCAGCTCTTTGCATCAGGTGGCCAAAGTATTGGAGTTTCAGCTTCAGCATCAGGTCTTCCAGTGAACACCCAGGACTGATCTCCTTTAGGATGGACTGGTTGGATTTCCTTGCAGTCCAAGGGACTCTCAAGAGTCTTCTCCAACACCACAGTTCAAAAGCATCAATTCTTCGGCGCTCAGCTTTCTTTATAGTCCAACTCTCACATCCATGCATGACCACTGGAAAAACCATAGCCTTGACTAGATGGACCTTTGTTGACAAAGTAATGTCTCTGTTTTTTAATATGCTGTCTAGGTTGGTCATAATTTTCCTTCCAGGGAGTAAGCGTCTTTTAATTTCATGGCTGCAGTCTCCATGTGCAGTGATTTTGGAGCCCAAAAAAATAAAGTCAGCCACTGTTTCCACTGTTTCCCCATCTATTTCCCATGAAGTGATGGGACTGGATGCCATGATCTTAGTTTTCTGAATGTTGAGCTTTAAGCCAATTTTTTCACTCTCCTCTTTTATATAACCATAATTGATCATAGACCTTTTTGCTTTGCTGAAACTTTTATAGAGTCGCAGACTGAACTTTTAAAATAAAACCTTCCAGGGCTAGGAAAGTCCTGCCAAAGGCTTATCACAGATTTTGCCTAACAGAGTAAATTCCTCCCTTTTCAAGTTCTCAAAAATTCCTTGAGATTTCTGTACCTGTTAGTGAAATAAACTTACTAACTCATCCGACAAAGTTACTGGAAACCTAAGAGTTTCCAGTCTCTGGAGGAATCAGATAGAAAATATAATTGTTTTAATTTGTTTATAATGTATGTTTACCAAATTACTCTCATAATTAGTTTGATGGGAAGGTTTTCCCTACTCCTGGAAAACACAGATTCAAACCTGTAATTTTTTTCAGGTAGAAACTATTACAGTTATAAGCATATTCACTTGTTCATTCAGTCCTTTTGTTACCTTTTGTGAAGTCATCAGGTTTCTCATTAGAATACCAGGACATATCAGAATGTTAGGAATTCCATATAATTTTTAAGATATCTATGTTAGTAATATTTACCATACATTATAACCTGAGAGGACTTTTCACTCATTTGATAATATTTCCCATGTAATTTAACCAACCAAATAAGCACAATTAGCTTAATATCTCTCTTTGGGATGTTTCAGGGGCCCTCTGAAGTATCCCAAAGTTAGCTAGAGGTCAAAAGAACTTCAACAGAATTCGATTTAGGAAGTTTCGTCAAAAAAATCAATCAAAAGGGTTTGGACCATTTAGTCAATTTAGTTAGATTTAGTCAATGCTGATGGGTATATCATTTAACTTGCTGTTATGTCACAATGGGTGTATATACTGAGGCTCAGTGTCTAGTGAAAATGACTCTACCATCTTTGACCTAGTTAGCTCTAACCAGTTTTCCTATGGTTGTGTCATTCCTAAGAAAACCATTTAACCAACTAATTGTAATCCAATTTTAGAAAATCCTTATCATGCATAACTCTTTTCAGTATTTTTTCCATACCTTCTTCTACTGAAAACACATCTTAGTTTCCCTAAAGTATTTTCTACAATGAGGTACATTTCTTGTTGACAGATTTGTAACAGAATACAGTCTTATTTGACCTCTAGTAAACCTAGGTACAACAGATGTATTATACTTATTGATGGTTCTAAAGACATGTCTATGTTACCAGGTTTAATTTAATACTGAATATTTCCCAGTTCACATGAACCTGGAATTCATTGTTTAATTTATAATTATTTGATTTGTAAGCACTTACTTTTCTTTAAGCCAATTAAATAGAGCTCATTTACAAATTAATCTCAAAGATATCATCCAGAGACAAAGACACACTGAGACATATACGTATACAGACGATACAATGTAAGATCTAGCTTCATTTTCTAAGCTTAGTCATCAATTTGATATTACAATGTAAAATTCATTGGTTTATAAATAACAGTTGGAATCAATAAAATTTTTTAAGCCTGCTTTCCATTTTTCCTCAGTCTCAGGAGTTAGAGATGGTCTAGATAAGTGTTCCTGAGGGCCCTGGTCTCAAGGCACAGGGAAAGAAAATCAAGTTCTAACAAAATGGCAGCAGGTCTAAACCAAATGGTGGCCACGCAAAGCAAAATGGCCATCACAAATCACAACACAGAACACAGAGTATAACACATACACATAGACCTGGCAGTCCTAATCATACCCTCTCTTAATACAAGATTACAGTCTCTCAGAAAACCTAAGAGACACAGAACTTCAGATCCAAGTACGAACAGAGTAAGTGAAAATATCTCAGGTCTTCAAGGATTTCAAAGGGAGGAAAGGAAGCCAGGTTGAAAGAAGAAGGGGGGGGAGATGGGAGAGGGGGGCAAAAGGCGTGTTACAGGCATCTCCTGCCAGCTGCAGAACCCAGGCATTATGGAACTTTAGGCCTCCAGAGAAGGGAGGACTGGAACTCGGTCCTAACAGAAACCAGAACAGAACCAGAATTCGAGTTCTCTGCCAAGAGGAGGTGATTAGTCTCCAATCCTCAGCTCAGGCTGAGGCCCTTTGACCAGATTCCTGCGTCCAGGACTGGGGGACTAAAAAAAGGGGAAAGATAGGAAGGGTTAAGGAGAAGAAAGAGAGAGAGGAGGGGAGAGAGGTCAATAAAATCTCTTGTTCCTTACCCAGTCAGGGCATTCTGGCCAGTTGTCTGGATCAGGAGGGGACCAGGGACAAAAGGGTCCCAGCTGCAGTCGCTGCGTCTGGTCCATCAGCAGGCAAGCTGGTCCCTGAGTACCTCGAGTGGTCAGGATGTCAGTCATAGTGAAGAAGAGTCCCCGTCAGAGTCACCATTTGTTGCAGGAAGGGGGATCCCTTCTAGGGCCCAAAAGTGGGCTCTCATCTAACATTCAGAAATGAATGTCTAAGGAGACACTGACAAAGCAAGAGATTTTATTGGAAAGGGGCGCCTGGGCAGACAGCAGCAGGGTAAGGGAACCCAGGTGAACTGCTCTGCCACGTGGCTCGCAGTCTCGGGTTTTATAGTGATGGGATTAGTTTCCGGGTTGTCTTTGGCCAAGCATTCTGATTCAGAGTCCTTCCTGGTGGCCCACGCATTGCTCAGCCAAAATGGACGCCAGCAAGGATTGTGGGAGGTGATTGGACATATGGTGTCACCTTTTTACTTTTCCTGAACTCTTCTGGTTGGTGGTGGCTTATTAGTT
The DNA here is from genome assembly GCF_055505025.1 of Bos grunniens. Lineage (NCBI taxonomy): Eukaryota > Metazoa > Chordata > Mammalia > Artiodactyla > Bovidae > Bos > Bos grunniens. The sequence goes on from NC_141165.1 coordinate 156,104,613, forward strand.
CCATGCCCCTTACCAGGACCTCCTGTCATAAAACAACTCATGCAAATGGTAACTATGGTGCCTGGTCAGGGTGGGTGGTTTCAGTCAGTGGGTTTCCTCTAACATGTCCAATGAATACTCAGGGTTGATTTCCTTTAGGATTGACTGGCTTGATCTCCTTGCTGTCCAAGGGACATTCAAGGGTCTTCTCCAACATCACAGTTTGAGGGCAGGATCAGGAGGGGATCAATTCTTCTGCCCTCAGCCTTCTTTATAATCCGGCTCTCACATCCATACATGACTGCTGGAAAAACCATAGCTTTGAGTAGACGGACCTTTGTCGGCAAAGTGATGTCTCTGCTTTTTAATATGCTGTCTAGGTTTGACATAGCTTGTGTTAAAAAACAAACTCTCTAGTATGAATACAGGTCTTTCTCTGCCCTCCTCCCAAATATATCCTGCTGCTGCATGGTAGTGAAGTGAACTCTAAGCCTGAGGTCAGATTCAGCCCAGTCTCTGTGGCAAACTCACTGAATATCTTATCACAGGCCTGTGTTATGTTTTTCTTGGGGATTTGAATCCGTGTTATTGCATACTGGATTTACCTACCTTGGGAATTTAGTTCCTTTTTTATTTCTTAGCACACTTCCTCTGTTTCATCATATTTATTTCCTTTCTCTATCCTCAGCTCCGACAAATATGAATTTTTCAAAAAGCACAGAGAAATGTATTATACTGATTGTATCTGTAATTTGTGGTTGTCCTTCTAGTTTATAGTAATGAAAAGATGGAATTTTCTCCTTTGGCTCCTTTTGTTCTTTTGCATTCTCAATTTTTCTATTTTGCTTTCCCTCACCAAATTTTGGATCTCTGAAACAGCAATTTAAAATAGCTATCCAAAGGTATACATACCCACCCCAGAGTTTGTTGCCAAGCATACAAAGTGAATGGATTCCTTATTGAAATGCGAAATGCCTACACAGCAGAGTCTATGTATAGAGCTGCGATGGAGACTTAGAACTGGCCTCTCTCATGGATATCATCAGGATGACAGCTTCCAATGGACTTAGAGTTTCATTGAATTTAATAGTCTACCAATGCTGTTTAATGAAACAATGTGATTTTCTTCTGCCATGGTCTCAAAAGCCAAGGGAAGTTCAGGTCCTGGCCATTCAAAACTACTCACCATGACCGACACTTTCCATGCTCTGGTTCTTTTTTGAATGCACAGTGCTGATTTGCAAGTCATTGTTGATATGTCTATCCCTTTTGACTAAAAGTCCTTACTAAGCCAGGCACCTCTTTGGAAGCTGAAGAGGCCTATGGATCTTAAGTTGTAAGTAAGTGCATGAGATAAAACATGCTGGGCTCCAACTGGGGGGGGCAATGAGGAGTGAAGCACATTTCACTCTGTCTGAAAAGCAAATGGTAGTTTAGAGACTGTAAGAAGACAGAATCTGAAATATCCCCAAACTCTTGATGAGTTACCATTTTTTCCCCCTCCAGAACACCCCCAGCCTAGATTCAGTACAGCTCTAAACCCAGAGATGGGCACTGGTGCCGACAGGGCTTCCCCAGTGACTCAGTGGTAAAGACCCTGACTGCTATGCAGGAGATGCAGGAGACACGGGTTTGATCCCTAGGTCAGGAAGCTACCCACTCCAGTATTCTTGCCTGGGAAATGCCAGGGACAGAGGAGCCTGGTGGGCTACAGTCATAGGGTCGCCAAGAGTCAGACACGACCGAAGTGACTGAGTGTGCACACACACCTATAGAATCCCATTCAGGTCCTGCCTTAGGGAGCAGGAAGCATGTCTCCTAGTACTGAGAAGTGGTGGAGAAATTCCCTGTTTTGTTTTTCTTTTCTCCATTCTCTTGTGCCCCAGACCCCCAGCCATCCTGTCATGTCAGGGGCATGAAAGCTCAAAGGATCCTTAAACTGAGGGAGGAGGATCTTCCCTTTGATTAGAAGAGCTGTGGGCCCAAGAGTGTGGAGCACACTCCCAATGCATTTTGTCCTTTCCGTCCTCCTATTGCTGTCCCTGGACACACATGCAGCTGTGGGAAATGCATAGAAGAGCAGGCTAAGTAGAGCACCAGCTTTTTGGCTAAGGGGCCAAAAAGTTGAAGCCCCTGGGAACTGGAAAGTACCAGAGAGAAGGAAGCGCTAGGGAAAGCAACCGTGAAGTTGTTTATGAACTTCTGGACTCACCCCTGAGATGCACAAGAATAGATCTGACCTCAAATAGCACACCATAAATTCTGAGAACTACAAAATAGACCATCGCCCAGGTTTCAGACTGGTTATTGGGTAGTGTACATAGGCTCATATCTGAAATCTTGGAAAACAGGACTTATTTTAGAACCATAACCCATGGAAGACTGGGTGGAACTCAATCTGGTAGACTCTGATTTAGAAAAAAATAGACAAAATCTAAAGTCTTATAATCATCCAAATGTTCATGAAACAATTAAAAATTACTCAACACATATGGAGAATTGGGAAAATCTCAATTTGTATGGGAAAAGACAGCTAACAGAAGCCAATACTTAGATGACACAGAATTTAAAGCAACTATTATAAAAGTACCCCAACACATAAGAGGAAATATTCTTAAAATGAATGAGGAGATTAAAAGTCTCAGAAAAGAAATAAAAGATATAAAGAAGAATGGAAAAAAGACTACAACCAATGTAAAAATGTCACAGGATAGGACTCAATAGCAGAATGGAGATGACAGAGGAAAGAGTCAGTGAACTTAAGTATGAATCAATAGAAATTATAAAATCTGAAAAATACGGAGAAAAAGATTAAAGGTAAAAAAAGAACAGAATATCATCAGCTGGTGGGAAAATACCAAATAGTCTGACAATCTTACCATAGAAGTCTTAGAAAGGATACGGTGCATAGAAAATGTATGAAGAAACAATGGCTGAAAACCTGCCAAATTTGTAAAAAGGCATAATCCTACGGACACAACAAGTCCAAGAAGCCCCAAACAAGAGAAACCCAAAGAATCCATGCCCAGACACATCATTATTAAACTGATGAAAAGTAAAGAAGAAAAAGCAACATTTAAAGCAACCAGAGAAAAACAACACTTATAGGAGAACATGATTCAAAAAGTCACAGATCTCTCCAGAAGGAAATGAAACATTTTTAAAAAACTGTCAACACACAATTCTATGTCCAGTAAAAAAAATCCTTCAGAAATGAAGATGAAATAAGAACACTCTTAGGTGAAAAACACACAAGAGACTTCACTGTCACCAGTTCTGTTGTTTCGGGATGAGAAATGACACCAGAAGGAAAGCTGAAACATCAAAAATGAAGGAAAAGCAGCAGAAAAGGTACATACCTAGGGAAATGTGATAGACTCTTCCTCTCCTCTTGAGTTCTTTAACTTTGTTTGATGGTGAAAAACAAAAGTTATAACATTGTCTAGTATGATTTCAAGGGAGAAGGCAATGGCACCCCACTCCAGTACTCTTGCCTGGAAAATCCCATGGATGGAGGAGCCTGGTGCGCTGCAGTCCATGGGGTTGCACAGAGTCGGACATGACTGACATGACTTAGCAGCAGTAGCAGTATGATTTCAATGTATATTGATATAACAAATACAACAATGGCAACATAAAGAAGGGAGGGTAACGGTACCTATATAATGATAATGTATCACTTAGAGTGGTAAATATTGATTTTACATAGACTATGAAAAGTTGAGTGTGTATATTTTAATCCCTACAATAGCAGCTTAAAAGTTATACAAAATAGTAAAAATGTAATAGATAAAATTGAAAATAAACAAAGTTTAAAGAACCTAAAATAAAAGAAGAAAAGGGAAAATACAGAAACTAAAAATAAAGAGACAAAGAGAAAACAAATAATAAAATGGTATACCTAAATGCTAAATACCAATAATTACATAAAATGTAAATGGACTGAGCATAATGAAAAGACAGGTTATCAGAACAGATTTCAAAAATTAATTATATACTGTTACAAGAAACTCATTTCAAATATAATGACCTCAGTAGCCTAAAAGTAAAAGATGGAAATATATATATATATATATGTATGTATGTATCTCACTATTCAGAAAAAAAGGACTTCCCAGGTAGCACTAGTGGTAAAGAACCTGCCTGCCAATGCAGGAGACATAAGAGATTCGGGTTTGATCCTTGGGTTGGGAAGATCCCCTGGAGGAGGGCATGGGAATCCACTCTAGTATTCTTGTATGGAAAATCCCCATAGGTAGAGGAGCCTGGTGGGCCACAGTCCATGGGATCGCAAAGAATCAGACATGATGAAGCGATTTAGCACACACGCACATTCAGAAGAAAACTGGAGTGGCTAGAGTAATATGGGACAAAGAGGATTTCACAGCAAAGACAACTACCAGAGATAAAAAGAGACAATATATAGTGATAAGAGGGTCAATTCACAGGAAGACACACAATCCTAAATGGATATGTACCAAATAAACGAGTTTGGAAATGTATGAAGCAAAAACTAACTGATCTGAAAAAAGAAACAGACAAATGTACAGTAATAGCTGGAGACGTCAACATTCCTCTTGCAGTGATCAGTGGAACTGGCAGACAGAAGACAAGCAAGGGTATAGTTTACAAAACTGAATCAGACTGTAAGCAACTGGTTCTAATTGACATTTATAGAACACTGTAGCCTGCCAGGCTCCTCTTTCCATGGGATTCTGCAGGCCAGAATACTGAAGTGGGTAGCTTTTCCCTTCTCCAGGGGATCTTCCCAACCCAGGGATCGAACTCAGGTCTCCCGCATTGCAGGCAGATTCATTATAGTCTGAGTCACCAGGGAAGCCCATTTATACAACAGTCCACTCCAAAATAACAGAATATACATTCTTCTCAAGTGCTCATGGAACCTTTGCCAAAATAAACCAGATCCTGTGTTGTAAGATAATTTTCAAAATGGGGAGCACATGTGTACCTGTGATGGATTCATTTTGATATTTGGCAAAACTAATACAATTATGTAAAGTTTAAAAATAAAATAAAATTAAAAAAAAAAGATAATTTTCAAAAAAAATTTAAAGAGCTGAAATCATGCAAAGTATGTTCTCTGCCTATAATTAGTGAATGAACTATGAAATGACTTAAACACAAACCCATGTGTTGAGAGACTCTAAAGACTTTAAGAAAAATGGGCACATTTTGTTTAATCCAACATGTGCTCACTGTTGATAATTATGAACTGGACTCTAATGACTGTCTTGACTGTCTTGTGTTGTAGTACCTGCCTTATTTTTGAGCATCTCCTGTTTCCATCCTGTAGCATGTTTGTTGCTCAGTTGTGTCCACCTCTTTGCGACCCCATAGACTGTAGCCTGCAAGGGCCCTCTGTCCATGGAATTCTCCTCTGTCCATGGGTTGCCATTTCCTACTCCACAGATCTTCCCAACCCAGCAATCTAACCCCCGTCTCCTGCATTGCAGGAAGATTCTTCACCAGCTGAGCCACCAAGGAAGCCCATCCTGTAAAGGGAACAGTATATTTAATTGTGATCCTATAGAGGGAAAAATTGAAAGCAAAAGGAGAAGAGGGTGGCAGCGGATGAGATGGCTGGATGGCATCACTGATTCAATGGACATGAACTTGAACAAACTCAGGGAGATGGTGAGGAACGGGTAGGCCCAGCATGCTGCAGTCCTTGGGGTCACAAAGAGTCAGACACAACAACTGAGCAACAACAATAACAGAGGGAACACAATTAAATATGCCAATCCTTCCTCCAGAATTATGCACAGAATTATTATTATCAAAGATGGTAGATTACTATCCAAAAAAAAGTGCACGTGGGAATTAGTGTTTGAGATTTCCTGTGCCCTGTAGGACAGGACTTGGTAGGTGCAGTGCTGAGACAATGATAAGATTTTGCAAGTGGGATTATTCAGGCTAACACGGAGTCTGGGGTGAGGGTCGAGCTGAGGATGCTCACATGGTACTTCACATGAGGGGCACCAGTGGGAAATTTATGGAGCCCTGAAAACTAAAGTTGGAAATGGAACTGGAGAGCCCTGCTTGTGCTCAGCTAGTAGCAGGGCTGGTGGAGAACTCAATCACCAGAAGTTTCTGGAAAAGTTGCACAGACTGGATGAACTGCTACACTTCGCTGACCTTATCTCGTACCAACAATCTCCTCGTTGGTCCATAGACCTGAATAAAAGAATGAGAAAAGCTAGTAAGTCATTTCATTAAGTCAAGTCTAAGATGCTCTTGATTGTACAATCTACCGTTATTTTATGGACCGATAAGAAGGGAAAAACACTTTCAATAGACCGTGCCTTTAACAACAGTCCTGAGAGCCATATGAATCAATCCCACCAGATTTCTTTGAAATCAATCTTCATCTCTTCTGAGGGCTTTGCAATGAAACAAATATTTTGGTAATAGAAAGTAGCAGAGCTTGCCTGACTTCGTGAGTATCTTCCTTTCTGCTGTCTCTAAGGCACTTGGTTATTCCTTTACAAGAAAACGTGGACTCATGATCATTTCTCTGTGACAAAGACTCTTCAGCAATATCACATTGACCTCCTATGGCTTGGCCTCTGTGCCTTTCTGTGTACAAACTAGCTTGTCATTTCAGTGCTGAATCACAGTGAAAAAGTTTTGGAGAACATTCTGAATGGCAGTTAAGCACACAGGTTAAACTAACAGATACCTAAGCAGAAGTGAAGGCAGTATAAACAGCTATGACCAAGTGGATGGACATGCAAAGGCCATGGCTGCCATGTTGTGACTGCCACTGGGCCAATGGCTTTTGAAAGACGCCATTGGTTCAGATGCCCCTGGTTTCCAGAAATGTTAAATTTTGCAAAACTGTGGGGACTTCTCTGGTGGTCCAGTGGCTATGACTCTGCATTCCCCAAGGCAGGGGGCCTGGGTTCCATCCCCAGTCAGGGAGCTAGATTCATATGCTGCAACTAAGAATTCACATGCTACAACTGAAGACCCTGAGTGCCGCAACTAAGACCCAGCACAGCCAAATAAATATTAAAAATGTACATATATTTTGCAAAACTGTGTATCTTAGGATCAGTAAAATACAGCCATTCTATTAGATTCCATGATTTGGGAGAGAGTTCAGCCCGTTTTTCTTGAATGTCCTCTTTTTGCCTCTGTTCTAGAGTTCCTGGCTAGGTGACTCTCTTGACCACATGGAGCTCACGTTGAGTAGGAAGAACAGACAATGAGTAAACAGAAAAATCATCACATTTTTTAAGTGCGGCAAAATGGGGGTGGGGTTACATAGAGACTCACGGAAGGGCCGGGGTACCGTGTATCATGCATTTGTGCTGCGCTCTTGCAGATCTTGCAGAGTTCTAACTAAGTCAACATTTGGATTTTGGTCTCTAAGAATCACTGATGGCCTGCAGAGGGAAGACCTGTTTCAAGGTTTGCCTGGAAGTGAACTGAGGCATCTCCTGGGGTGTGGGAATTTCAGTCCTAAAGGGAGCACTTCCAGGCAAACTGGCAAAGTTGGTCACCCGATAGGGCTTCTAATTCTGTTTCCTTTTAGTTTAATATCTGCATTATTATTTCCAAGTCTCATTAAGTCTGATAAAAAACCTACAAGTGTGACTTTTTTTTCTTTTATTTTCATCTCTCCTGATTTCATAGAAAGAGGTTAATTTGACAAACATGACTTAAATCTCATAGTTACTAAATCAATTCCATTCAATCACTCAACAACACTGATTCAGTTCCTAGTTAAGTCCTGTGGGGGCTACAATGATGGGTCAAGGTGGCTGCCAGGGGTTAGAAGACTTGTCCAAAAAAGCTCGAGGAGATAAGGTGACAGCCTAAGAGCATGTTCACCAAAGTCCCAAGGGGCTCAGAGAGGGTGGGTGAAAGCAGAGGTGAGGAGGGCAGGGGAAGCTGCTTTCCTTTTTTGATTCTGTGCTTTTATTTCACTTTAGATAAACAATACAGGGGCTTCCCAGGTAGCTCAATGGTAAAGAATCCGCCTGCAATGCAGGAAACTCAGGTTCAATGGGGTCAGGAAGATCCCCTGAAGAAGGAAATGGCAACCCATTCCAGTATTCTTGCCTGGAGAGTCCCATGGGCAGAGGAGCATGGTGGGCTACAGTCCAAGGGGTTACAGAGAGTTGGACATGACTGAGCGACTAAGCATGCACACACACAAACAACAGAAACCAACATCTCCGAAGAAGAGTAACTTTCTTTGCCTTTGAAACGACTTAAAGGCAAAAACAACTTCATTCTTTCATGGGAGGAATCATTTTGGTGTGCCTTTCTGTTTTTCAACTAAAAGACTAACTGAACTCTGGACTACAAATGGTTTCATGATTCTTGGAACTATATATATATATTAATATTTTTCTCTTTAAAACAACAAAACACATATTCTTGGCTTTTTCTTCTGGCAAGGGGCCCACCACATGGTGAAGTCATTTTTGTGTCTGTATACAAATGGGGTAATTAGATTGTCAGTGATACTACAATCTTTATTTATCTTCACAAGCCCTCAGTGAACTTTAGGTTTGATCTCTGCCTTCAGTTCAGGGTTGATATGTAAATACTCACACACCTGCTGGAATATTTCAAAACCATCACATGAGTTCTTCCTCCCACCCTTACCCCTCTGCATTTCATTTTCCCATTATAGCTCATAAAAATAGTCTTTAACTACCAATTGTATAGAATACCGTGACCAGACTTACAGACATTGTAATCTGAATGAAGAAATCAAGCTCTCTGCTCCATCACTCCTGTTTATTGTTATTTTTTTAAAGATGAAAGTTGTCAGATGGAAATGGGGGTGTTCACTCCTTAACCTGTTCTAAAACTTTTTTTGCTCATATATGCCAAGAAAAGATAAGTGTGAGAGCGTGTGTGTGCTTGAAGCAAAGATTAGAGGAAACCAAAAGCCTTAAAGTTAAGTAAAATTTGGAATCAACATTTAAATTAGGTATGCTTTACAGACTGATGTTATTTGAAATCTGAATAGCTGATGTCAAAAATAGATTTTCCTTTCTTTCCAGAGTGTGGCAAAAAATAACCACATGCCTTTCCTGGACTCCTGACTCTCACCCCAAAGGGTTTTCTTGTATAGGAACCAACAATTTCTTGGATGGAAACACTGGATAGGCTAGTCATTATTTTGAGATTTAGAAGACTGCAGATTCTTGGCAGCCCTCGGTTGTTTTTCTAGTAGTAGGCAAGTGGTTGGACAAAAAAGCAAGAAGCAGATCCATGCTGCTGGCTTTGGGTTCTTTGAACAAATGAGACAGGTGAGCGGCTGCCTTGCTCATCCCCCTTCTTTGTTTGGTGAGCAGTGAGGAAAAAGTGGTAGCGTCTGCGATGCTGCTGTGGGATCCTGGTTTCCTGGAAACAACCCGTCCCTTCCCCTTTGCCTTTGGGGGTCGCCCACCACTTGAGGAAGACCTAAGCGATGCCTGCCTGTTGCCAGCACAGCTCATGGAGGGGTCAGAAATAGGATTGCTTGTGTAGGGAGAACAATCACTTCATTGTCAGATTTTTTTTTTCCCACTCTTCATCCAAACGCTGGGTTCCTTTGTAGCACAGTTGGAGACACTGTTGAGAAGCCTTTGCTCATGGCAACGTTTCCTCTGTTCGTTTTCTGCTGCTTCTTGCTTTGGAAAATTCCATCCTTTAGCACTGGGATTATATGTCACCATGGCTGAAATCATAGACACAGTCCACTTAATTGGCTACAAGCATGAGAGATAGCCAGAGAGAATGGGAGACAGAGCATTCCCTTGCATAAAGAGAGGATTGAACGAGGTCAGTGAACCAGAGAACCAGCAGGTCACAAACCCTCAGGGGGTCATGAAAATCTTCCCGTGTTTCCTGTCTTCAGAAGCAAAAATGATGCTTGTTAAAAATTTTTTTAAAGAAGAAAAGATATTTAGGATTGGCCATAATCGAGCTGGGTGAGGTATCTGAGGGCCCCATTATTCTAGTACTCTGTGTATTTTTGAAATTTTAATAATAGGAAGTTTTCAGAAAGTATTTAAATACTTCTCATTTTTCATCTCAGAATGATTGCAGAGCTCCCCCCAACCCCGCCCCGGGTGGGTATCATGTACACATGCGCGTCAGGGAGAGCAGTTCAACTGAGCATGCTCCGGCCGATTTCACTGTGAGCTGAACCACCCCCATCCCCACCACCCCCACCCCCTTGCTTCTAATTGATGTACAGCTTCAAATGGCCTTTATTCTTCGCCATATGTGCTTTGGTCTATATCTTGAATGGATCATTTGTTAAGAGACTAGAAGCATTAGCAACACAGATGCTGAAATTGGTGTTAATAATTCAGCAAACTGCCCGACGATACTGTTCACTTTATCTAAAGACCATCTTCTTCTTCGCTTCAAAAGTCTGACCCTCTGAAGAGGCCCCTGGACCTCCACAACAGTGTTACAGAAAGAAAAGACAGCTCCAATTATGTCTACATTTGATTTTCATTTAATCAAGAGCAAACCAATCCTACAGAAGTGACTATAAATAGCAGTTTAGTTGATTTTTTAAAGCACAAAGTATAAGAATTTCAGATATGAGGTCATGAAAGCAAGTTTTGATGCTCCAAAACTATACTTTAATGTTGAGTGTCAAACAGTTAACACAAAGTAACTCATTTATTGACGTCCTCCCTGTATTCGATGGCCTTGAAGTGGCTGACATAAAATTTATTGTTTAGTTAGTGTTTCCTAACAACATTGGGCACAGAAATGGTAGAAATTCTAGAAATAGGTCATGTAGGTAAGGTGTAGGAGAAGGCAATGGCACCCCACTCCAGTACTCTTGCCTGGAAAATCCCATGGACGGAGGAGCCTGGTAGACTGCAGTCCATGAGGTCGCTAGGAGTCGGACACGACTGTATAACTTTCAAGTAGACAATCTAAGCGACTTCACTTTCACTTTTCACTTTCATGCATTGGAGAAGGAAATGGCAAGCCACTCCAGTGTTCTTTTTTTTTTTTTTTTTACCTATATCAAGATTTATTTTTTATTTTTTTCTAATTTTATTTTATTTTTAAACTTTACAATATTGTATTAGTTTTGCCAAACAAATGGGACCTAATTAAACTTAAAAGCTTCTGCACAACAAAGGAAACTATTAGCAAGATGAAAAGGCACTCCAGTGTTCTTACCTGGAGAATCCCAAGGACGGGGGAGCCTGGTGGGCTGCCATCTCTGGGGTCGCACAGAGTCGGACACGACTGAAGCAACTTAGCAGCGGCAGCAGCAGGTAAGTTGTAAGTTTCTTGGGTTTTAGACATGCACTCCTGAAATCCAGTGTTAATCCTCACGTTTTATTCAGTGTTGAAATGTGTTGGCTATTGAAGATGATACTAATATGAGATTAACAATATATGGGGATAAAATATAAACTTTTGTTTTTACTCCCAGTTTCTTTTTCATAGTACAGCATCTTGGACATCTTCTATGCTTGCCTCTCACCTTCTGGCCCACCTTTGATGCCAGCTGTTGCTAGGCAACCAGTTTTGCGCAGCTATCACCACAGGGTGCCTTGTTTCAGCTGCATCCTGTGTCTCCCTTTCAGCACTGGCTTTCTCTGGACATTACCTGGTATACATGTGTGTGCAGCCTGGAAATTGTGAGAGTGTCAACACTTCATGAAACAGCTCTGAAAGGAAACAGGAGTTTATGGGACAGTGCTTCCCTTTTTCTTCCCTCAGTCTGAAAATCCATGTGTGAGTTCTACACAGCTTCTTAGGGGGTCAGCACCAGAGACGTAATGGATCACATGGCCACTTACTGTCCCTCCTCCCCTGCTTCACTCTCTCCTACCCTCGACTCTTGCCCGCTGGGACCACTCTACAGAATAGCCTTTCTTTACAAAAGTCCTTGTCACAGGCTCTGCTTTCTGCTTTCTGTGAGGAACTCAGGGTAAGATGCTAAGATAATCTAGAGTGAAGACAGATGAATTCTTAAGAGGTTGGTTGGGTTGTGTATATCTATGAAAGTGCAAATGTTGATCGCTCAGTCCTGTCTGACTCTTTTCAAACCCACAGAATGTAGCCAGTCAGGCTCCTCTGTCTATGGGATTTTCCAGGCCAGAATACTGGAGTGAGTTGCCTTTCCCTTCTCCAAGGAATCTTCCAGACCCAGGGCTCAAACCCAGGTCTCCTGCATTGCAGGCAGATTCTTTACTATCTGAGCTACTTACACATCAATAGATCTGTGAATGGGGTTCAAAGAAAAGTTTGTGAAATCCTAGACTGGATGGCCATTGGGTTTACAGTGACATGTAAAGTTAGAATTGTCAGATTGCCATCCAGCTCTAACAGGTTCATGAGTATCTGAGTCTTCCACGAAGACCAGTATAAGAAGATCCCTAAGTCTCATCAAGCCTGTCGAACAGCTGTATGTATGACATCAAGGAGAAGCAGAGAACAAATAAAACAGAGCATTCTGACAAGCATTCAGAAGTCCCCCTATCCTAGAAGACTTCTGCACTGTTTCTAGATCTGGTCATAAAGCTGTAAGTGATACTGGTGTATTCCAAGGAAATTGCTGGTCTCACTCTAGGCATGGTCTCTGTCTCTAGGTACAAGTGGAGGAGACCAGGTAGGTAGGGCTTCTCTGCTTCTGTCATGGCCCATCCCAAAGAAGAAGAATCTTTGCATTAGCCAGGTTGTTGGTTGGCAGCTCAGTTCCCTCCCTGTACCTCTCTGGACCTGTATGGTCTAGTCCAGGAGTTCTGAGTGTGATACCTGAACGAGACCATCATTTTCTGAAGGCACATATCCCCAGGAGGCAGGTTAAATATGCCAGTTCTTGAATCCCACCCCACCTCTACAGCAGTCTGGTCTGACAAACCTTCCAGGAGATTCTGATGCTGGCTCAAGTCTGAAAACCACTGCCCTTGGTCTTTTCCTTCACACCCTGGCATTCAAGCTTTGGTGGCCTTCAATGTTGATTTCACACTCCTGCCCAGAGGATGGGCTTAGGGAACCAAAGATTACTTGATTAGCTCAGAGATGAGAAAGAGGCTAGGACTGTGTAAGTAGCTAACCCAACTTACAAACAGATTATGTTCTTGACTTTGGAAGTCAGCTGTTTGGAATGTGAGCTGTTTTCCTGGGAGTGATAGACAGGTTCCCATGCCAGCATGCTGCTGCTGCTGCTAAGTCACTTCAGTCATGTCCGACTCTGTGTGACCCCATAGACGTCAGCCCACCAGGCTCCCCCATCCCTGGGATTCTCCAGGCAATAACACTGGAGTGGGTTGCCATTTCCTTCTCCAATGCATGAAAGTGAAAAAGTGAAAGTGAAGTCGCTCAGTCATGTCCGAATCTTAGCAACCCCATGGACTGCAGCCTACCAGTCTCCTCCGCCCATGGGATTTTCCAGGCAAGAGTATTGGAGTGGGGTGCCATTGCCTTCTCCGCCATGCTAGCATACTTAATCCTGAATCCAGCTGAAAGATTGCTGTGTCAAACAAAATAGAGATTCCCAATGGTCCTGTAATATTAGAAACCAATCAAAGCAGAATAAGGCAATAAATGCTAATATTGGTGGTAGAAAGAGAGGTTGGGCTTCCCAGGTGATTCTGGTACAGAATCTGCCTGCCGATGCAGGAGATGTGGGTTCAATCCCTGGGTAAGGAGTATCCCCTGGAGAAGGAAATGTCAACCCACTCCAGTACTCTTGCTTGGGAAATCCCATGGACAGAGGTGCCTGGTGGGCTGCAGTCCATGGGGTCACAAAGAGTAAGACATGACTTAGTGACTTAACAACAAAACAACAACAAAGAGGTTGATGTGGACGTGAATGAAGAGGTAAATGGGGATTTGTCAAGACTATGGTGAGTGGCTGGCCTTTCTCTTTAGAATGTCATGAGACCAATTCCTTTAGTTAGACTTTAGTAAAACGTAGTTCTGAACTGTTACTTTATCTTTTTCTGAAGTCAAATGTCTCACTGGGAGGGAGGTAAAGGATTCTGAGACGAGTTGGCAGGAGCTGAAAAGGCAAGCAGGAAGAGTAAGGGAATCAAAGAGAATGTGGGTTTGTTTTTTATTAACACGAGCATCAGTGGAGACAGAATTGACTTGAGTTGTGAACAGTGAGCAATGGATGGGTAGAGAGAGGACAAAAAGCAGACAGAAACTGACTGTGCAGCGTGGGAGCTGCTGTTCTGGAAGTGTTTCCTCCCACTGCATTGTCCCAAGAATGGGCCCTACGCAACCACGTTCATATCCTCTTGTTCCCTCTCTGGTCACAGATGGCAGCTGACCCGAGGCCTTGACAGTGACCACTGATACAGCATAAAAAGATGTCTCGGACCAATCCGTGTCCCTCTTTTGCCTTCTAGGCATTTGAACTTAGAAATACCCGGAACGTTTGTCCAGTCCATGATGATACCCGGAACGTTTGTCCAGTCCATGGCTGGCTGTGAGCACTTTTGTTGTTGTTCAGTTGCTCAGTCATGTCCGACTCTTTGTGACCCCTTGAATCGAAGCACACCAGGCCTCCCTGTCCTTTATTATATCTCCCAGAGTTTGCTCAAACTCATGTCCATTGAGTCGATGATGCCACCCAACTATCTCATCCTCTGTTGTCCCCTTCTCCTCCTGCCCTCACTCTTTCCCAGCATCAGGGTCTTTTCAAAGGAGGCAGCTCTTCACATCAGGTGGCCAAAGTACTGGAGCTTCATTTGCAGCACCAGTCCATCCAGTGAATCTTCAGGGTTGATTTCCTCTAGAATTGATTGGTTTGATCTCCTTATTCTCCAGGAGACTCTCAAGAGTCTTCTCCAACACCACAGTTCAAAAGCATCAATTCTTCGGCACTCAACCTTCTTTATGGTGCAACTCTCACATCCATACATGACTACTGGAGAAACCATAGCTTTGACTTTTCATGTTCTCAAATCGAATGCTCCTAGCTATGAGCATACGTGGTGGCTAACACTTTCTTTGGGGGTTTGTGCATGTGTGCTTAGTCACTCAGTCATGTCTGACTCTTTGTGACCCTTTGCACTGTAGCCTGCCAGGCTCTTTTGTCCATGGATTCTCCAGGCAAGAATACTGGAGTGGGTTGCCATTTTCCTCCTTCAGGGGACCTTCCCGACCTGGGGATCAAACCCCCGTCTCCTGTGTCTGCTGCATGGCAGGTGGATTCTCTAACCACTGAACCATCGAGGATTTGAAGGCTTGGTGGTTTGCTGTGCATTTATTAATCATTCTATTTTTGTACCATACAAATTATCCTTGCTGGTGGTTGAATGGCGGGTTTTGGGGCAATGTGGTTGCCCTAATGGAATTAATTAATTGAATAATAGTGCCTGACAAATGGCTCTGTAAACCAAAGAGGGATTGAGACTTAATTACTGATGTCATTTATCTCTCTATTTGCACCCCAACCATAAGTGACTCGTTTCTCATTAACATTGGGTCATCTTCCAAAAGGAAAAAAGAGGCCAAAATATCAGGAAGGGAAAAAAAAATACTGATGTCTTTGTTCCCCACCTCATTATCCTGATAAATCATAACAGACCCTGTTAATTAGATGGGCAGCCTTAACTGGCTGACTCCTGGCCAACAATTACCTCAGAGAGAAGCACCACCGCTCATTTCCTTCCCTCGGGAGGAGATGAAAGAGAGTCTGTAACAAAAGAAGGGATGTTTCCTCGGCCATGCTGGAAGGATCACAGTTGTCAAGGCGAATTTCTAGATGGAAGGTCTGCAGCTGTTTCAGGGGTGTTCCATTATGGTGGCAGCAG
This sequence comes from Bos grunniens, assembly GCF_055505025.1. Classification (NCBI taxonomy): domain Eukaryota; kingdom Metazoa; phylum Chordata; class Mammalia; order Artiodactyla; family Bovidae; genus Bos; species Bos grunniens. Next base: position 156,120,368 of record NC_141165.1, read on the forward strand.
GGGGTACCTGACGCTGCCCTCCTAATCTAAGGGTTAGGGCATGGTCCCCAGTGCCTTCAATCCCCCGGGAGGATTAGAGACTAATTAAACAGGGGAACAGGTGTAATAGGGCCCGATTTGATCCAGCCAAATTAATTGCTGAGATTGGGCTTGCATTTGCTAACTGAAAACAGTGAATTAACTACCCCCGGAATACAGCTAATCCCCCAATATCACAGCGTCTGTGTATAAAACAGACTGGACTTGTCAAGAACACAAACAAAGAGGGATTTGAAGTGAAGGTCCAGGGCACCTTTGCCTGGGGAAGGCTGGGCAGCAAGCCTCGCTCCAGATGGTGGCCATATGCCCTAGCTGCCTGCCGGGGACAGTCCCGATCTATGTCTGTTGTCCTTGCAGAGTTATTAATGGTGCCCTCTTTCATCCTCGGGTGGGTGTGTGTATGTGTGTGTGCATGTGCTCAGTTGCTCAGTTGTGTTCGACTCTCTACGACCCCATGGATTGTACCCCACCAGGCTCCTCTGTCCATGGAATTTTCCAGCCAAGAATATGGGAGCAGGTTGCCATTCCTGCTACAGGGCATCTTCCCAACCCAGGGATCAAACCTGCATCTCCTACACTGGCAGGTGGATTCTTTACCACTGGGCATGTGGGAAGCCAGTTCATTCTCATAAAGCATCCCAATTTAAAATCTAAATAGTTACCGTATTCCAGTGTCAGTTTTCAGCTGCCTTTTTTCTCTGCCAGAAGTGTGGTGTTATAGGTTGAATTGTGTTTCTCCCAAAGATGTGGAAGTTCTAATGCTTGTACCTGTGAAAGTGTCCTTATTGGGAAATTAAGGTCTTTGTAGACAATTAGCTTAAGATGAGGTCATCTGGGTGGACCCTCATCCAGTATGACTGGCTTCCTTATAAAAAGGGGAAATTAGAATACAGAGACAGATGTGCACACCAGGCGTAGGCCATGTGCGGACAGAGGCAGAGACCGGGCGGTCTTCCACAGGCGAGGGGTGTCCATGATGGCCAGCAAACCACCGGAAGCTAACGGAGGGGCCTGGGGCAGATCCTCCGTCACAGTCCTCAGGAGGAACCAACCCTGTGGGCACCGTGATCTCAGACTTTCAGTCTCTAGAACTGGGAGCCTATACATCTCTGCTGTTTTAAGCCGTCCACTTGTGATATGTTGTTATGGCAGCTCTCGCAGACTAATTCCATTGGGGACTGGTTTCAGAGCTGCTGAAAACTCTCTCATTGCTCTTAGCTTGTATGGTTCACGGTGCACAGACACAGTGAGCTGTCTGGGTGGCAAAGGCTGAGAAGTTGGTCAGTGAACAGGTACTGATTTCCCAGTACTGGGGAAGGGGGAGGGAGCAGAGAGCGGACATGGGGGAGGGCTAAGCTATCTCTTGCTCTTCATCTCGGTCTTCACCACCTCAGCCATCACAGATTTGAGGCATACTTACCTCTACCAGACCCCGAGCTAGGGGCTGGGGGATACCAATGGCAGAGCCTAATGTGTAAACTGCCAACCAAGCCGTGGATGGCCCAGGGCTGGGAAGAGGGGTGGGAACGGCTGGAGAAAACATAGCCATCACTTCTGTCAGGAGAACTCAGAGCCGTGGAGGAAGCTGCCTCTGAGGTGAATCTTCAGGAAAAGCTTCATGCAGTGGCCAGAGGCAGGGATGGGAGAAGCCCGACTGTTAACCCCGGGTTCAGAAGAAAGGTTTCTCTGGCTGGTAGTTTTCAGGTGACTGGACTTGGAGAGGTCACAGGTCGCGTCCAGAAGCGCTAATTCTTTCTAAGCGTGTTGTATGATTCCATTTTCCCTGAAGCAAAGTTTGGGTTGCTGCTTGTCCGGGTTACATTTAGGGGAGTGGCAGGACGCTTCAGAACATTCCACAGAACACCTTTGCGACGGTCCCTTGTCCCTGAGGCCTCACGCGCCCATCCTTGGACCCGGGTTCCCAAGACGTATTGTCGATGCCATCTTGAGTTTTTGTTTTCATCCCTTGGCCAGAGTCTGAGGAAATAATTGAGTCTATAGAATCCACACTGTGCATGTATCTTTGAACTCTAGTTTTGGCAGTTCTAATTCAGCCCAATCAAAAATGGCCACTGAGAGTGCCGTTTTAAAGGTGGATTTCTAGACTGGATATTAAAGGCACTGTTCACCTCCCCTAGTTGACTCCAATTATCTGTTTCTGGTGGGCCCAGGACAAAAAGTTTTAGAAGGCAGAACTGGGCTCCGGGTTTGTAGGCATGGCATCTGTTATGTAAGCATACAGGTCTGCATTTCAAAAATGAAAAAAAAAAACAATAATAATTAAAGTTTCTCTAGGCTTCTCCTGTCCAAACCACTCTTGCAAAATCACCTTTGGATGAGCTTTAAGTGTCAGCAAATCAGAAACATGTGGACTTAATTTCCTTTGAAATACACCAGGGGGACAAGGGGCAGTGGAGCTTGGCAGCCAGCTTCTTAGGGTTTGCCAAACCCCAAATATCTCACACTCGGTAAGAGCCATCCTGCTGGCCCCCAGCAGTCTCATCTGGCCAGTCTGGCCACTACATTGCTTGCCGTACCATCTAGGTTTTCTCTAACCATTAGGCTGTTCTCCTGGTCTGTTTTAGCTGCCAGCAGGATGCTGTTAACACCACCCACATGCTTAACAGGACTTTGGAAGAGGGACCAGTCCTGCAATGAGGTGTCAGGTTGGCTCCAGTCTTATCTGGACCAACAGGCCATCTTTGCAGCCATTACCATGACTTTCACATCCAAACCAACTGTGAGAGAGGTTTTCCAACTTGATTTCCAGATGGGAAAATATTTTGCTTTTGTGGAGGATGAAGGTATATCAGGTCCCACATGTATTAGGTTTCACTATCATCCAATATTCATGCCTCTCATGTAAAACATGTACATATTCTACAAAGACCACAGCCATCCTCCCATGGGCTCCAAGGTAAATTATGGGCCCATAAACCTGCAGGAAAAATAAATAAGTTTCCCTTAGAGGAGAGGAGTCCCACAGTCAAGTAGTTTTGATGTCTCCCAGAAACTCCCAGACCCTGGTCCACTCATGTAGTAGTGAAGATATGCTGATGAGGTCTCTGTCACCCGCTGGTCTGTTATTCTGTTTTTCTTCTTGATATTAATGCCATTCTTTTTCCTCCTATATGTTCTATGTCCAACAATCTCTGTTGCCTAAAATAATAATACACATTAAAAGCAAAAGACAGGGACTTCCCTGGTGGTCCAGTGGCTAAGATTTTGCACTTATAATGCAGGGGGCTTGGGTTCCATCCCTGATCAGAAAACTAGATCCCACGTGCTGCAACTAACTGTTCACATGCCACAATTAAAGATCCTGTGGACTGTCATGAAGATTGAAGATCCCATGTGAGCAGCCTAATAGATAAATAAATTTTTAAAATGCAAAAGACGAATTAAACCTTAAAAAGTACCTTTTTGCATCCAAAACAACTAATGCTTTGGTGCCTAGTATGTGTCATGTATGTACATAGGCTGACCCTTTCATTATCCCCATCTCAGCAGCCCCAGAGAGACTTGAAGAACCTACAGATCACCCAACTAGAAAATAACAAAGCGATAGCTTGACCTTGGGTTGCTGGGTTCCAGAAATGGGCATTCTTTCAGAATTCACCCAGTCTTTGACTCCACTGTGATGGTTCATTTTATGCATCAATTTGACTGGCCCACAGGGTGCCCAGACATTTGGTCAAACATTGTTCTGGTATGTTTTTCAGAGAGTGTTTTTGCATGAGAGCGACATTTAGATTGGTAGACTGAATAAGTGGATTCCCCTTCCCAATGGAAGTGGGCCTCATCCAATCAGCTGAAGGCCTGAATAGAACAGAGGCTGATCCTGCCCCGTGGAAGAGAGAACTCTTCCTGCCTGACTACTTGGGCTGGGATGTCAGCTCTGTCCTGCCTTTGGACTTGAACTGAAGCATCAGTTCTTTGTGGGTCTTAAGTCTCCTGGTCTTCAGGCTGGAACTTCTCCATTGTCTCTCCGGTTCTCAGGCCTTTCAATTTGTATTTGAACTACACCATTGCATTCTGGAGTCTCCACCTTGCCAACTCCCCCTGCAGGTCTTGAAACGTTTTTCAGAGAGTGTTTTTGCATGAGAGCGACATTTAGATTGGTAGACTGAATAAGTGGATTCCCCTTCCCAATGGAAGTGGGCCTCATCCAATCAGCTGAAGGCCTGAATAGAACAGAGGCTGATCCTGCCCCGTGGAAGAGAGAACTCTTCCTGCCTGACTACTTGGGCTGGGATGTCAGCTCTGTCCTGCCTTTGGACTTGAACTGAAGCATCAGTTCTTTGTGGGTCTTAAGTCTCCTGGTCTTCAGGCTGGAACTTCTCCATTGTCTCTCCGGTTCTCAGGCCTTTCAATTTGTATTTGAACTACACCATTGCATTCTGGAGTCTCCACCTTGCCAACTCCCCCTGCAGGTCTTGAAACGTGTCAGCTTCTGCAATCACAGGAGTCAGTTCCTGATAATAACTCTTTTCCATCTCTCTTTCTTTTAAACTTTTTTATTTTGTATTGGGGTATAGCCAGTGAGCAAACAGGGTTGCAGTAGTTTTAGGTGAACAGTGAAGGGACTGAGCCATTCATATGCATGGATCCCTTCTACTCCAAACTCGCCCCATCCAGGCTGCCACCTAACACTGAGCAGAGTTCCCTGTGCGATACAGTAGGTCCTTGTTTGGTATCCATTTTAAATATAGCAGTGTGTGCATGTCCATGCCAAACTCCCTAACTATCCCTTCCCCGATACCTTCTCCCCTACCCTGGCTACCAAAGCTCGTTCTTGAGGTCTGTGGGTCTGTTTCTGTTTTGTATGTAAGTTCAGGCCATCTCTATCTCCATGTGCTATTGGTTCTCTTTTTTTCTGGAAGACTCTAACCTATTCATTTCTTATTTGATCTTCCAGCCAATTCTGCGAGGTGCATGGGGCAGGTACTGGTACCTGGAAAATGAAAATGTGTGTGTACAGGTTCACACACACACATACACTTCACACACACTTCGGGGTGCAGAGCAGAATCCAGATCTACTCATGCATTTTCACTGCTTCTTTCCCCAAGGCATCCACGGAGCAGGCACAGGTGGCAAAGCTGGGTCGACTTACAGGGTCATTTATCTCCAGACCTGTTGTGGCAAGCTCTCCTTTTTGCAGAAAGATTTGCCTCTGACTACTGGCCTTACAGAGGAGCCACTCCTTCTTACAGAAGAGCCCACGTGGAATTTACAAATTCCACATTGTAAATTCGAGCTACCGAAAGCAGTGCAACAGGGAATGAACCAAACCTTGCAACTTCCCACCTGGCATAGTGAGTCCAGGGAAAGGATGCCTGAGAATAAAGTTACCCTCCAAAAAACTGACTCTCAGTTGGGACACAGGTATCTGACTAGTAGAATTTCTGTGTGTGTGCATGCTCAGTGACTTCAGTTATGTCTGACTCTTTGTGACCGTATGGACCTTAGTCCACCAGGCTTCTCTGTCCATGGGATTCTCCAGGCAAGCATACTGGAGTGGGTTGCCATGCCCTCCGTAGGTGAGGGCAAAATCTCATTGTCTTTGTTAGCAGATGTAATCCCCAAAGCCTTTCAGTGTATCTTAGCCTTGATGCCATTGGCACTTAGTGACGACTCAGTCCGTTCTCTCTCAAGGCTTTCTGTTTTTATCAAGCCACCCTTGCCTCAGAGTGAAGGAGAATTCATGTTGTCCCCACCCCCCATGGTGTTCAGGCTGGCAGTCCAAGACAGCAGTTGTTGAGCTGTTAGAAGATGAGGCTTCCCCAATGGTTCAGTGGATAAAGAATCTGCCTGCAATGCAGGAGATGTGGGTTTGATCCTGGGTCAAGAAGATCCCTGGGAGGAGGAAATGGCAAACCACTCTAGTATCCTTGCCTGAAGAATCCCATGGACAGAGGAACCTGGTGGGCTACAGTCCATGGGTCGCAAAGAGTTGAACACGACTGAGTAACTGTAACACTTTCTAAATTTAGAAGATATATCTGGATAAGAAAGCTGTGGTACATACACACAATGGAATATTACTCAGCCATTAAAAAGAATACATTTGAATCAGTTCTAATGAGGTGGATGAAACTGGAGCCTATTACACAGAGTGAAGTAAGCCAGAAAGAAAAACACCAATACAGTATACTAACGCATATATATAGAATTTAGAAAGATGGTAACGATAACCCTGTATGTGAGACAGCAAAAGAGACACAGATGTATAGAACAGTCTTTTGGACTCTGTGGGAGAGGGTAAGGGTGGGATGATTTGGGAGAATGGCATTGAAACATGTATAATATCATATGTGAAACGAATCACCAATCCAGGTTCAATGCATGATATAGGATGCTTAGGGCTGGTGCACTGGGATGACCCAGAGGGATGGGGAGGGAGGTGGGAGGGGGGTTCAGGATGGGGAACACGTGTACAGTCGTGGCAGATTCATGTTGATGTATGGCAAAACCAATACAATATTGTAAAGTAATTAGCCTCCAATTAAAATAAATTAATTAAAAAAAAAAGATGTATCTGAACTGTTCATTGAAGGGAAGATTGGTGAAGGAGTATTTAAACATCTTTTTTTTTTTTTTTTTTTTGGTTTAAGTTTGCAGTTGTTTCCTTTTGGGGGGGGGCATGTACACACTCCTTTATTTATTTGTTTACTTTAATTTATATTTGGCTGCACTGGGTCCTCGTTGCTGCATATGGGTGTTCTCTAGAGGTGATGAGCAGGGGCTACTCTCTAGCTGTGGGACACGGGCTTCTCATTGCTCTGTTTCTTCTGTTACAGAGCATGGGCTCTGGCACACAGGATTCAGGAGCTGTGGCACAGAGGCTCATTAGTTGTGGCTCGTGGGCTCTAGAGCACAGGCTCAGTCATTGAGGTGCACAGGCTCTAGTTGCCCTGTGGCATGTGGAATCTTCCCAGATGAGGGATCAAATCTGTGTCCCCTGCACTGGCAGGTGGATTTTTATCCACTGTGCCACCAGGGAAGTCCCGTTTAAGCATCTTTAACTGCTCTTATCAAGCGGTCAGAAGTTCAAGAGGTGGCGGCTGTGACCTTTGACTGCTGTTTCTAAGTAACAGAGGAGGATTCTCTCCTGGGCTTTGGCAACCACAAGATCCCTGCATAACCCTCTGACCCCCTCCGCCCCCCGTTTCTCCAGCCTTCTATCCTAAGCACATTTGTGTTGACACCTGTGCACGAAATGGATGGGGAAAGGTGCACCCCCATGAGGTGTGCGTCTTGCTGTACACCTACCCCGGTTCTGCAGGAGCTGAGTGGATGGTGGTAGAGGAGGATGGCTGGAAGGAAAAGCTGGGATTGTTGTTGTTCAGTTGCTAGGTCATGTCCAACTCTTTGCAACCCTGTGGACTGCAGCACGCCAGGCTTCCCTGTCCTTCACCGTCTCCTGGAGGAATTTGCTCAGATTCATGTCCATTGAGTCAGTGATGCTATCTAACCATCTCACCCCCTGCGATGGACACTGCAAAAGACAGGGCAGCAATGGGACCTGGTGCCTGCAAGTGGGAAGCTTTGGTTTGAATTAATGACCTCTGGCAAGTTCGCATCAGGGGACAGTGACTGGCAGGGCTGGGATCCTTGGACTGAATAAGCAGATGGCGATCAGTTTGGCCAAGGGGACAGAAGAAAGTTCTCATCCTCTGAAAACCTCTATCTCTCCCAACCCCTTAGTCCTAGAACAATGTGTGTACTAAGTCAAATATAGTCATGTCCAACTCTTTGTGACCCCATGGACTGTAGCCTGCCAGGCTCCTCTGTGGGGTTTTTCCAGGCAAGAATACTGGAATGAATTGCCATGCCCTCCTCCAGGGGATCTTCCTGACCCAGGGATTGAATCTGCATCTTAGGTCTCCGGCATTGGCAGATGGGTTCTTTACCACTAACGCCACCTGGGAAGCCCATCTTAGAACAATATCATTCTTAAAAAGTCTGGTGTGGGCTTCATATGGGGAACTTGTGGCTAAGAGCAGCAAAGTTGAAAAGAGCATTTTCCATGGAAAAGATGAGCCTCAAACTCTTGTTCTGCCCGAAGCTGAAAGCTCCTAACTTCAACTGGCTTCTCTCTAATGGATAATGAGTAGGTTTTCATACTTTTGAAAATTGCTGCTTTTTTCCCTGCCCGTTTAGGAAGCTCTTGTAAGCAGAGTTTAATAAGACACACTGTGTCTCATGGAAATGGTTTTATTTCCACGATATCCACATGCAGCCTTGTTTTCAGAGTGACTCAAACATGTTGGACAATGTAGTTGGGATCAAGGAGGAAATGGAGGCAACTGAAAAATCGGCTTCGAGGGAAGAAACCAAGCCAGGAGATCCACTCATTCGCACTACCTTGGAGATAGATATCAAGTAATGCTGTTTTCCGCCCTGATTATTTGCCGCAGGGCAAGAAGGGCTCCTCTTGTTCACGTGTTGTAGCTGTGACCTGCTCAGTGTCGGATGCTGTTCCCATGTGGCCTGGGTACATCGGATGGACCCTGACACCGCCTGATCATACTCCACGTCAGCAGAGTTGTCCTTGCCCAGCCAGCCCTGGTGTCATAGGTCACAGCAGACTGACCTCAGTTCAGTTCAGTTCAGTTCAGTCGCTCAGTTGTGTCCGACTCTTTGCAACCCCATGAATCGCAACACGCCAGGCCTCCCTGTCCATCATCAACTCCCGGAGTTCACTCAGACTCACGTCCATCGAGTCAGTGATGCCATCCAGCCATCTCATCCTCTGTCGTCACCTTCTCCTCCTGCCCCCAATCCCTCCCAGCATCAGAGTCTTTTCCAATGAGTCAACTCTTCTCATGAGATGGCCAAAGTACTGGAGTTTCAGCTTTAGCATCATTCCTTCCAAAGAAATCCCAGGGCTGATCTCCTTCAGAATGGACTGGTTGGCTCTCCTTGCAGTCCAAGGGACTCTCAAGAGTCTTCTCCAACACCACAGTTCAAAAGCATCAATTCTTCGGTGTTCAGCCTTCTTCACAGTCCAACTCTCACATCCATACATGACCACAGGAAAAACCATAGCCTTGACTAGACGGACCTTTATTGGCAAAGTAATGTCTCTGCTTTTGAATATGCTATCTAGGTTGGTCATAACTTTCCTTCCAAGAAGTAAGCATCCTTTAATTTCATGGCTGCAGTCACCATCTGCAGTGATTTTGGAGCCCCCCAAAATAAAGTCTGACACTGTTTCCACTGTTTCCCCATCTATTTCCCATGAAGTGATGGGACCGGATGCCATGATCTTAATTTTCTGAATGTTGAGCTTTAAGCCAACCTTTTCACTCTCCACTTTCACTTTCATCAAGAGGCTTTTGAGTTCCTCTTCACTTTCTGCCATAAGGGTGGTGTCATCTGCATATCTGAGGTGATTGATATTTCTCCCGGCAATCTTGATTCCAGCTTGTGTTTCTTCCAGTCCAGCGTTTCTCATGATGTATTCTGCATATAAAGTTAAATAAACAGGGTGACAATATACAGCCTTGATGAACTCTTTTTCCTATTTGCAATCAGTCTGTTCCATGTCCAGTTCTAACTGTTGCTTCCTGACCTGCATACAGATTTCTTAAGAGGCAGGTCAGGTGGTCTGGTATTCCCATCTCTTTCAGAATTTTCCACAGTTTATTGTGATCCACACAGTCAAAGGCTTTTGCATAGTCAATAAAGCAGAAATAGATGTTTTTCTGGAACTCTCTTGCTTATTCGATGATCCAGCGGATGTTGGCAATTTGATCTCTGGTTCCTCTGCCTTTTCTAAAACCAGCTTGAACATCTGAAAGTTCACGGTTCACATATTGCTGAAGACTGGCTTGGAGAATTTTGAGCATTACTTTACTAGCCTGTGAGATGAGTGCAATTGTGTAGTAGTTTGAGCATTCTTTGGCATTGCCTTTCTTTGGGACTGGAATGAAAACTGACCTTTTCCAGTCCTGTGGCCACTGCTGAGTTTTCCAAATTTGCTGGCATATTGAGTACAGCACTTTCACAGCATCATCTTTCAGGATTTGAAATAGCTCAACTCGAATTCCATCACCTCCACTAGCTTTGTTTGTAGTGATGCTTTCTAAGGCCCACTTGACTTCACATTCCAGGATGTGGATCACACATCAGCTCTAGGTCAGTGATCACACCATCGTGATTATCTGGGTCATGAAGATCTATTTTGTACAGTTCTTCTGTGTATTCTTGCCACCTCTTCTTAATATCTTCTGCTTCTGTTAGGTCCATACCATTTCTGTCCTTTATCGAGCCCATCTTTGCATGACATGTTCCCTTGGTATCTCTAATTTTCTTTAAGAGATGTCTAGTCTTTCCCATTCTGTTGTTTTCCTCTATTTCTTTGGATTAATCACTGAGGAAGGCTTTCTTATCTCTTCTTGCTATTCTTTGGAACTCTGCATTCAGATGCCTATATCTTTCCTTTTCTCCTTTACTTTTTGCTTCTCTTCTTTTCACAGCTATTTGTAAGGCCTCCCCAGACAGCCATTTTGCTTTTTTGCATTTCTTTTCCATGGGGATGGTCTTGATCCCTGTCTCCTGTACAATGTCATGAACCTCATTCCATAGTTCATCAGGCACTATATCTATCAGACTAGGCCCTTAAATCTATTTCTCACTTCCACTGTATAATCATAAGGGATTTGATTTAGGTCATACCTGAATGGTCTAGTGGTTTTCCCTACTTTCTTCAATTTAAGTCTGAATTTGGTAATAAGGAGTTCATGATCTGAGCCACAGTCAGCTCCTGATCTAGTTTTTGTTGACTGTATAGAGCTTCTCCATCTTTGGCTGCGAAGAATATCATCAATCTGATTTCTGTGTTGACCATCTGGTGATGTCCATGTGTAGAGTCTTCTCTTGTGTTGTTGGAAGAGGGTGTTTGCTATGACCAGTGCATTTTCTTGGCAAAACTCTATTAGTCTTTGCCCTGCTTCATTCCGTATTCCAACGCCAAATTTGCCTGTTACTGCAGGTGTTTCTTGACTTTCTACTTTTGCATTCCAGTTCCCTATAATGAAAAGGACATCTTTTTTGGGTGTTAGTTCTAAAAGGTCTTGTAGGTCTTCATAGAACTGTTCAACTTCAGCTTCTTCAGCGTTACTGGTTAGGGCATAGACTTGGATTACTGTGATATTGAATGGTTTGCCTTGGAAATGAACAGAGATCATTCTGTCGGTTTTGAGCTTGCATCCAAGTACTGCATTTCAGACTCTTTTGTTGACCATGATGGCTACTCCATTTCTTCTGAGGGATTCCTGCCTGCAGTAGTAGATATAATGGTCATCTGAGTTAAATTCACCCATTCCAGTCCATTTTAGTTCGCTGATTCCTAGAATGTTGACATTCACTCTTGCCATGTCTTGTTTGACCACTTCCAATTTGCCTTGATTCCCACCAGCGGCACCCTCCAGTCTCTGGGGCTCTGTTTGGACAAGAGCTGCAGAGATGCTTGATTTTCTTATTCTGACTTCCACCTCACCCCCACCCCAGCCTGTTCTGACTTTAATCTGTTCAAGGCAGCCCTCACTTTCCCCAGGAACCGCCTAGTTCACTCTGAAACCTCCTGTTGAATCGAGCAGGCCTGAGTTATTCCCTCTGCAGTGGTATATGGGTGTAGATTTGACTTGGGAAGCAAGTCCCTGCCTGGGATGCTTTCTCTTGACCTTCTCTGCTTAGGGAAGAGAGCAGTTCTGACTCAAAAGTACACATGTCTTCTGTCTTCTGATGAAAGTGCACTAGGACCTCTGGGCTCTGAGGTGTGATGTGGACCACATCGTCATCTAAGAGCTTCTCAGAAATGCAGAACCTCAGCTGATCCCAGTTTGTCACATCAGATTCTGCATTTTAATTACGTACTTAGTTCATATTCATTGGAAGGACTGATGCTGAAGCTGAAACTCCAGTACTCTGGCCACCTAATGTGAAGAACTGACTCTTTGGAAAAGACCCTGATGCTGGGAAAGATTGAAGGCAGGAGGAGAAGAGGGCAACAGAGGATGAGATGGTTGGATGGCATCACTGACTCAATGGAAATGAGTTTGAGTAAGCTCCAGGAGTTGGTGGCAGACAGGGAAGCCTGGTGTACTGCAGTCCATTGGGTCGCAAAGAGTCGGACACAACTGAGCGACTGAACTGAATTGAACTGAACACACATGAAAATGTAAGAAGCAGTGCTCTGGAGCATTCAGGTCACATTGATAAGAATGGAAACAAGATGCTTGTATCATTTAAAAACATTTTTAAAAGCCTAGGAAAAACAATCATGAAGGCATTTTGCTTATTAGAGGAGCAAAGATTCATAATAGAGATTACACCAATATTTTTGTTACTTGTTTATTAGACGCTGCTGGGGGGTTGTAGAACAATCCACAGAATTGTCCTTTGAGGGACCAACTTCATTTCTGAGACTTGATCTTGTTAAAATGTAGGCTGTGGTGCAGCTTCAAGGATATTAGTGAAAAGGATTTTCAGACAATGGTCTAGTTGTCTTTCTAATCTTCTTCCTTAGTAACTGAACCCCAGTTTTGTGGGAGCAGAAGAGAGGATGGTGCTTACTAAAAATGTTTTCTGGACTCTTTGCAAATAGAGATGGACAATGAAATGTAAGCAGGCATCACTCAGAGGTTTTTCCAGGAAACCTCTTTATGAAGGGAATCAACTCAGTTGCCAGCCCCCTTGTGAGCTATGACCTCTGCTCCCCTGTCCCCTTTTATCTTAATTGGAATTCTCACGGGATGTTGGAGATCCATTACCCACTAACCCTGATGTCAGCACTGCCTTCTTGCAGATTTTTCATTATATGAAGAAAAAAAATCTTAATTTGTTTGAGTCCTGGTGTCTCAGGAATGTGATATTTGCTTCTGAATACAAGTCCTAACTTACATGCCACCTAACTGTTGAAAGGGAGAGGTTTGGTTAACTCATTATCATTTATCCACACAATGAAATGCCATACAGCAAAATTATGTCATACTAAAGTTATGGTTTTTCCAGTAGTCATGTATGGATGTGAAAGTTGGACCATAAAGAAGGTTGAGTGCCGAAGAATTGATGCTTTTGAATTGTGGTGTTGGAGAAGACTCTTGAAAGTCCCTTGGAGAGTAAGGAGATCAAACCAGTCAATTCTAGAGGAAATCAACCCTGAAGATTCACTGGATGGACTGGTGCTGAAACTGAAGCTCCAGTACTTTGGCCACCTGATATGAAGAGCTGACTCCTTTGAAAAGACCCTGATGCTGGGAAAGAGTGAGGGCAGGAGGAGAAGGGGACGACAGGAGATGAGTGATTAGAAAGCATCACCGAGTCAATGTACATGAATCAGAGCAAACTCTGGGAGACAGTGAAGGACAGGGGAGCCTGGCATGAATGGGGTCGCAGAGTCGGACACGACTTAGTAACTGAACAACAGCAACAAAGGTAGCAGACATCTCCGGCTTTTAATATCCAGTCTTTCATGGGATCCTAGTATACAGAACTATTAAAAGGCAACCATTCTGGGAGAATTGAGGCTGGGAACTCGTATCTTCTCTTCCACCTGCAAAATCTTCTCTCCCTTCTTTGGGGGCCCTGGAACACCTTCACTGGTCTCTAGCATTTGGAAACCGTTGTAGTTATCTCTTTATCTACATGAAAAATCTTGTTAAATGAAGAAATCAATTTACTCATCAAATTATGGTATGATGCAATTTTATATTCTTACAAATATTTTTTATATTTATATACAATATAAATAAACACACACATACCACACACTAATTTTCCCAGGCTTCACCAGTATTTGGGAAAAAAATGAAGTCACCTCAATGGTGAAGTAAGTGAAAGTCGCTCATTTGTGTCTGACTCTTGCGACTCCATGGACTGTAGCCCACCAGGTTCCTCTGTCCATGGGATTCTCCAGGCAAGAATATTGGAGTGGGTTGCCATTTCCTCTTTAATGGTAGTTACTCAGATTCCCCAGGCTGGTGGCCCTTATTTGCATGGTGGTAGCACCTTCCTCCTCAGTGAGACTTAGGAATGTTTTCCATCTGTTAGGACCATGAGCCCTCAGATTCTCCCTCTCTGGCCTCTTGGTTTCCATCAGATGCAAAGGGGTGTAAAGACAGCCCCAGCCTCAGCTCTTGCTGTTGGTGCCTCAGAGAGACCTGGCCCAGATGCATGCTTCACTCTGCTGCAGACGGCTGCCTCGGTCTTGTGCAGTGTGGAGTCAGCTGCTTTCTGCCAAGAAGGAGGAGGATGAACACGGGCTGATCCACGGGGCTGAGCTGTGGCTCGGGGCAGACGGGGGCCCAGTGGCCGTGCTAGCAGTCACACTCACACTGACCTCCTCATTTGCTACAGAGCTTCCTGACCCCACACCCCGATACGTCTAACACCGACCTCTTAACTCTCCCCCTGCCCAAATGAGCTCATGGGGACCGCCAAGCTCACCCTTCTCAGTTGCCGCCCCCCATAAGTGTGTGCGTACACACTCGCGAGTAGTATTAAAGTAGTGTAAATTGAAATTTAAAAATTTTAATAATTTCTGAATGGCAACATCAGGGCACTTGAATGTTCAAAAAAATGCTTTTTCTTGCTTACTTATGTTTTTAAAACTTCTACAGTGAACATGTATTGGGTGGTGTTCATGCTCAGTTGTGTCTGACTCTTTTGAGACCCCATGGACTGTAGCCCGCCAGGCTCCTCTGCCCATGGGGTTTTCCAGGCAAGAATGCTGGAGCGGGTTGCCGTTTCCTCCCCCAGGGGATCTTCCCGACCCAGGGATCAAACCCATATCTCCTGCACTGGCATGTGGATTCTTTACCACTGAACTGCTGGGGGAAGATAAACATGTATTACTTATATTTAAAAAATTAAGGGACTTCCCTGGCAGTCCAGTAGTTAGGACTCCATGCTCCTGACGCAGGGGGCACGGTTCAACCCCAGACTGTAGAACTAAGATCCTGAATGGCAGCACTGCTCAGCCATTATAAATAAAAATGTACCTGAAATCAATTATGACTCCAAATAACGGAATCCACTTGCTTGCTTAGTACATTTAACTGTGAGTTTCCTGTCATCCCAGGCAAAGTACTTCACCTGTGTCAATGTCAGGGGGGTGGGGTAGGAGTGGGGAGCGCAGGGGGGTGGGTGGCAGGGGGAGGGGGGAAGGGAGGCATAGGCATAAAAATCACGTAGAAATGTGGTTTCAGGTTATTCCTTTTTTTTTTTTTTTTTATTTTATTTTTAAACTTTACATAATTGTATTAGTTTTGCCAAATATCAAAATGAATCCGCCACAGGCATACATGTGTTTCCCATCCTGAACCCTCCTCCCTCCTCCCTCCCCACACCATCCCTCTGGGTCGTCCCAGTGCACCAGCCCCAAGCATCCAGTATCGCGCATCGAACCTGGACTGGCAACTCGTTTCTTACATGATATTCTACATGTTTCAATGTCACTCTCCCAAATCTTCCCACCCTCTCCCTCTCCCACAGAGTCTATAAGACTGTTCTATACAGGTTATTCCTAGAGGTAGACACCTCTGCTATTTTATAGTCAGTCTTTCATAGAGTTTCAGTATCTAAATACTGTTAACAGTATGTGTACATGCTAATTTGCTTCAGTTTTGTCTGACTCTTTGCAACCTATGGACTGTAGCCCACCAGGCTCCTCTGTCCATGGGGTTCTCCAGGAAAAAGTACTGGAGTGGGTTGCCATGGCCTCCTCCAGGGACTCTTCCTGACCCAGGGATTGAACCTACATCTCTTATGTCCCCTGTGTTGGCAGACGGTTTCTTTACCACTAGCACCACCTTCTTTACCACAAGGGCTGGGAAGCCCTTGCTAAGAGTATATCTGTATATTTTTTCTGGATTTATTGAGATATAACAGACATAACATATTGTTTAAGTTCAAGGTGTGAACACACATTGATTTGATACACTTGTTATCTCTATCTTTTTATCCACATGTGGACCCCAAAAATGTTGCCTGCCATGTCTGTAAACAATGAATATTGCCAGCCATCAAGCCATCAGCCACTGCGTTCACTGCCTGCGGAGCACCCCAAGGGAATAGAATAGATTCCTGGACCTAGATAGTTAACATACACATCAAAGGAATAATGTTGATGACCCTAAACTCTTGTTTCTTCTCATACACAGAAAAGCACTAAGATGATGAACTTGAGATGTCTGGTTTTTTTTGTGATTAGCAATAATCGTTTGATGTTCGACTACTTGTTTTTTATTTTTCCAGTAAACACTCCTCTATACCTGGCTTCTCCCTTACCTCTTCAGAACAGTTCCTCAGAGTTATGTGAGAGGCTGTCTCCTGGGTGATAGTTCTCAGTAAGGGCCCCGAATAAAACACAACTCTCAGCTTTCAGGTTGTGTGGATTTTTTTTTTTTTTTTCCAGTTGCTTAAGAAAGACTGAAGACAGTGCTTTCCAAGAAAACCCAAACAGCACATACCTCTGGGGCTTGGTAACCTGTTCACTCTGGAGCACTAGTTCATGGGTGCCCTTCCCTGAGACTGGGGGAACTGGGCTTTGTGGGCATGGGCTAACCACGCAGGGAGTGGCATCACAGACCAGTGCGTCATTTGGGGGTACCCTTGGGTTTTTACACTGACATGTCTCTGAGGAGTGGGCAGGAGCAGGAGGCCTCCAGTTCCAGTGAGGGAAGAAGGGCCATGAGGGTTTATTGTTTAGTCGCTCAGTTGTGTCTGACTCTGAGAAGAAATGGAGTAGCCCTCATAGTCAACAAAAGAGTCCGAAATGCAGTAAGTACTTGGGGACAATCTCAGAAACAACCGAATGATCTCAGTTCATTTCTAAAGCAAAGCATTCAACATCACGATAATCCAAGTCTATGCTCCAGCAACTAATGCCGAAGAAGCTGAAGTTGAAAGGTTGGATGAAGACTCCAGGACCTTCTAGTACTAACACTAAAAAAAGATGTCCTTTTCATCATATGGGGCTGGAATGCAAAAGTAGGAAGTCAAGAGATACCTGGACTAATGGACAAGTTTGACCTTGGAGTGCAAAATGAAGCAGAAAAAAGGCTAACAGAGTTTTGCCAAGAGAACACACTGGTCATAGCAAACCATTAGGATGATGACTAATGTTATAGACACTAAGTCATGGGCACCATAGAAAAACCACAAAATGTCCTGATTCCCATTAAATTCTGCACCATGCAGCCCTCCCTTTTGCTGCTAAAGGCTGATTTGCGGCAAGATTCCCTCTCACGATGGGACTCTCAACTCTGGCAGAAACAAGACGAGGCGTGCTGGGCCACCTGCGTGGCGGGTCCACTGATTGAGCTCATTGGTGGTTTTCCTCCGAGGGAGTCTGCCTAACACAGCAGATTTTGCTTTGAGAGCTGGGCTTCCCCGGTGTCCTGTGGCAAGGAACAAAATTCCAGTGCCTCTGTCACTGGTACAACAAAGAAAGCCAGCCCCATGCCCTCTGGAGACGCCTGAATCTCTGGGTCCTTTTCACTTCTGAGCCACTCCCAGTAGTGACAGCTCCTCCTTCCTTCATCTTCAGAATAATCCCTTCGATGGGTGACTTCTCTCCCTTGTCATTATCCTCTGTCCCCCAATTTCCTCTATCCTCTCCCACCCAGCAGTGCTGCAAACTGCTTAAAGCAACTTCAAAAAAGCTTCAAAATGCCTGCCTTTGCTTTAAATGCTCGAAGTGGCCCCTTGCTTTCCTCACCCTACCAGCCCCCTGCAGAACCCAAACACCCAATTCTTTCTTGTCATTGTTTGCCTCATACTTGATAACATCTGTTAAAATCTGTTGAGCACGTGTGTTAATTCACCGACTTCTGACAGCAGCCCTATGTGGTAGGGAGGTCAGTAAACCCCATTGCTCAGATGAGGAAACTGAGTCCTGGAAAGAGCCTCAAATGCAGGTCCTCAGCTGCAGGTCCCACACATGGTGATGGTAGTGCTGGCAGGGCCCCTGGGCTCCCAGCCTGAGTGCTGAGCTGCAGCGCTGGTTCTGTGGTTGTTTCTCTCTGAAGTCTGTATTAATTTTTTTTAAACACCCATCCTATCAGTCAGCATTTTCAATAGAGTTTTTTTTGAAGTATAGTTGATTTACAATGTTGTGTTCATTTCAGGTGTATAGCAAAGTTTTTCAGTTATATATATATATTCAGTGATTTACTGATTCAGTTATATATATATATATATCCAGATTCTTTTCTATTAAAGGTTATTACAAGATATTGAATACAGTGCTATATAGTAAGACACTGTTGGGCATCTGTTTTGCGTATCATAGTGTATATCTGTTAATCCTAAACTCCCAGTTTATCCCTCCTGCCCCTTCCCCTTTGGTGACCATAAGTCTGTTTTCTTTGTGAGTCTGTTTCTATCTAGTAAAGTTCATTTTTATAAATTTTTTTAGGTTTCACATATAAGTGGTATCATGATATTTGTCTTTCTCTGCCTGACTTAACTTCAGTTATTATTATTATCATCTCTAGATCCAATCATGTTGCTGCAAATAGCATTATTTAATTCCTTTTGATGGCTGAGTAATACTCCATCACACACACTCACACACACACACACACACGTATATACACCATATATATGATGCTGCTGCTGCTTAGTTGCTCAGTCATGTCCCACTCTTGCGACTCTATGGACTGTGGCCCACCAAAGCTCCTCTGTCCGTGGGATTCTTCAGGCAAGAATACTGGAGTGGGTTGCTATGCCCTCCTCCAAGGGACCTTTCTGACCCAGGAATAGAACCCAGATGTCCTGCACTGTAGGTGGATTCTTTACCATCTGTGCTACCAGGGAAGCCTATACACACACACACACACACACCACATCTTTATCCATTCATCTGTCAATGGACATTTAGGTAGCTTCCATGTCTCGCTATTTTAAATAGTGCTGCCATGAACACAGGGGTTCATGATGGTGGTGGTGGTTTAATCCCTCAGTCATGTCTAACTCTTTGTGACCCCATGAACTGTAGCCCACCAGACTCCTCTGCCCATGTGATTTTCCAGACAAGAATACTGGAGTGGGTTGCCATTTTCCAGGTAGGGGTGCGTGTATCTTTTCTAATTAATAATTTGTGCTCAGTCATGTCCAGCCATTTGAGACCCTGTGGACAGTAACCCAGCAGCCTATGTCCATGGAATTTTCTCAGGCAAGAATACTGGGGTGGGTAGCCATTTCCTTCTCCAGGGGATCTTCCTGACTCAGGGATTGAACCTGCGGCTCTTATGTCTCCTGTATTGGCAGGCAGGTTCTTTACCACTAGCACCACCTGGGGTATTGTCTTTTCTAATTAGAGTTTTCATATTTTCTGGTTATGTGCCCAGGAGTAGGATTGCTGGATCATATGGTAGTTCTATTTTTAGTTTTTTAAAGAACCTCATTACCGTTCTCCATAGTAGATGCACCAATTTACATTCCCATCAACAGTGTAGGAGGATTCCCTTTTCTGCACCCCTTCCCCAGCATTCGTTACATTTTCAGTGGTTTTCATGGTTGCTCAAGGCTTTCCTGTGTGCAGGACAGACCACTGTGGAGACTCCAGTGCTTGAGCTCAGATCAACATCATGCCAAAACCCCCTATTCTCACAGATCCACGTGACCCAGAGCATGAGGTAGAGGGAATCAAAGAATAAGATGTTTAACTTGCTCAAATATCTCTCTATAGATGTCACATTTAATCCTCAGTCAGGTATTTCTATATTAGCCCCATTGCATTTTTTGTATTGAAGTGAAATTCATATAACATAAAACTAGCCATGTGAAAGTGAACGTTTCAGTGGCATTTGGTACATTCACAATGTCGTGCAACTGTCGATAAAAAAAAACCCCACACAACCTAAGAGTTGCGAGTTTTGGTTTATTCAAGGACCTTACTGAGGACCCGAAGACAGCCTCTCAGGTGGCTGTGAGCAACTGTCCTGAAGAGGTCAGGCTATGCAAGAGTTTTTTTTCCCTGATAGCTGGTAAAGAATCCACCTGCAATGCAGGAGAGCTGGGTTGGATCCCTGGGTTGGGGAGATCCCCTGGAGAAGGGAAAGGCTACCCACTCCAGTATTCTGGTCTGGAGAATTATGGGGTTACAAGGAGTCGGACATGACTGAGCAACTTTCGCTTTCATTTGCTGAAAAACAAAACAAGTAATGGAACATCAAATGATCACTGCTAACAACTGAAGTCAGACATCTCAAGTTAGTGATTTTAGTGCTTTTCTATGGATGGGAAGATGCACGAGTCTGGGGTCATCGGCATTATTCCTTTGACGTGCATGTTAACTGTCTAGGCCCAGGATCCTGTTTTCTTCATCCTGAATGTCCCTCAAGGCGCACAGTGGGGTGACTGCAGTGGCTGTGGCTTGATAGCTAGCACCACTCGTGTACCAGGATAGCAGGCCACATCCTTTGTTTACCGAAATGGCAGGCAGCACTTTTTTTGTCCACGCAACCATCACCTTTCAGTTCAGTTCAGTCACTCAGTCGCATCTGACTCTTTGCAACCCCATGGGCTGCAGTACACCAGGCCTCCCTGTCCATCACCAACTCCCAGAGCTCGCTCAAACTCATGTCCGTTGGGTTGGTGATGCCATCCAACCATCTCATCCTCTGTCATTCCCTTCTCCTCCTGCCTTCAATCTTTCCCAGCATCAGGGTCTTTTCAAATGAGTCAGTTCTTCACATCAGGTGGCCAAAGTATTGGAGCTTCAGCTTCAGCATCAGTCCTTCCAATGAAGATTCAGGGCTGATTTCCTTTAGGATGGACTGGTTGGATCTCCTTGCAGTCCAAGGGACTCTCAAGAGGCTCCTCCAACACCACAGTTCAAAAGCATCAATTCTTCGGTGCTCAGCTTTCTTTATAGTCCAACTCTCACGTCCATACATGACTACTGGAAAAACCATAGCTTTGACTAGATGGACCTTTAGTTCCAAAACATTTTCATCACCCCCAAAAGAAAGCTCCATACTCACATTAAGCAATTTATTCACTATTCCTTGCTCCCCCAGCCCCTGGCAACCCCACTAACTACTTTCTGTCTCTGCTGCTGCTAAGTCACTTCAGTCGTGTCCGACTCTGTGTGACCCCATGGCAGCCCACCAGGCTCCCCCGTCCCTGAGATTCTCCAGGCAAGAACACTGGAGTGGGTTGCCATTTCCTTCTCCAATGCATGAAAGTGAAAAGTGAAAGTGAAGACGCTCAGTCATGTCCAACCCTCAGCGACCCCATGGACTGCAGCCCACCAGGCTCCTCCGTCCATGGGATTTTCCAGGGGGGAGTACTGGAGTGGAGTGCCATTGCCTTCTCTGGCTTTCTGTCTCTAGATGGGTCTATTCTGGACATATTGTATAAAGAGAATTGTCTAGTAGGTGGCCTTTCATATCTTTCACTTAGCATAATGTTTCTGAGGCTCATCCAGGTTGTAGGGTGTATCAGTTTGTTGTTGTTCAGTCACTAAGTCGTGTCTGACTCTGCGACCCCATGGACTGTAGCATGCCAGGCTTCCCTGTCCCTCACTGTCTCCCAGAGTTTGCTCAGATTCATGTCCATTGAGTTGGTGATGATATCTAGCCATCTCATCCCCTGCCACCTCTTGTCCTTTTGTCATCAATACTTCCTTCCTTTTTTTGTGGTAGAATACTATTTCATTGTATGGAGAGTCCTCCACATTTTGCTTCTGTTCAACCATCGTTGGACACTTGTGTTGTTTCTACCTTTTGTCTGTTGTGACTAATACTGCAATAAACATTCCTGTACAAGCATCGATTTTGAGTACCTGCTTTGAATTCTTCCCAGTATATACCTAGGACTGGAATAGCTGGGTCAAATGGTATTTCTCTACCTAACTTTTTGAGGAACCTATGAACACCATTTTAAAAGCAAGGAATCTGAGGCTCAAAGAAATTGAGTGGTTTCAGGTCATATGACCAGTAAATTATACAACCAACACTAGGACCCAGAAGCTCATACTGCGGTCATTCTAAGGACCTAGACTGCAGGGAAGATCCTTCATTCACTCACCATACATCCATTGAGGGCCAGGGCGGGCCTTTGCGGCAGATTTAACAGTTAAGTCTCAGAAAGGAGCTCCCTCATGCCAGAAACTTCAGGAGAAAACAAAACAAGGGGAGTTTTTAAATCATAAATCAACACAAGGGGGTCATGCATAAACCCCATTACTCGCAGACAATCTAGCAGAGCACAGCGATGGTTTCTCAGGTCTTGCTGCCTGTTTGAACATCAGTGTGGGGGCAGCTCATGCCGATTTTTCAAGGCGCAGAAAAGAGTCACTCTCCCTATTTCTGTCTCGCTGTCTGCATTTCTTGACTGACCCCAGGGGAGGAGGGGAGGATGGGTGTGCGCAGATCCTGGTTTGGTTCTGAAATTCTGATCTGGATGGGGGCATCTGCGAAAGTCACTGTCAAGGAGAATCCCTGGAAGGCTCTGCGGCTCAAAGGGTTAAATGCCAGACCCAGAAGGAGACTCAAAAGAGGGGCGGGGGGTGCGGCGAGGGATGGGGGAGGCGGCGGGACTCGGGCTTCTGGAATCTTCTTTTCCAGTGGTTCTGAGGGGAATGTTACTATGAAAGAGACAAATTCTGATCGCTGCCCTTGACCGTTCCCGGCTCCCTGGAGCATTTTCTGTGCGGGAAGGTGACATCCAAAGGCCGGAGCTTAGCTGGGTTTGAAAACAAGACGCGGGCGCCTCTGGCTCGTACCGTCCCCTCGTCCCCCCCTTCCCTGGCCCCGCTGACCTGATTAATCAAGAGCCCTGCCAAACCCACTGAGGAGGGCTCCCAGGCTAATCTAATCTGCGTCCCCCAGCGGGGACAGACACCCCCGCTCGGCCAATGAGACGCGACCATGCAAGCTGGAGCTGAACGGTGGAAAATTCCATGCGCCGGCCCGGGGCGGCTGCGGCGGCCTCTGGCGGCGGCGCGCGCCCCGCATCCTGTAGCCCTGGGCTCCCCGCGATCCCCGGCCGGGCCCCGCCGCTGCGAGAACCCCCAAAGCCGCCCGGTTTCGGGGCGCTGTCACACGAGTCCCAGGGCAGGCGGCGTTTTTATAATTCTCTGGTTCTCCGCACCTCTGCGAAAGATGCTTTCAGCCAATCCAAGAAAAGGCTGGCGAAGCCTGAATCATTGCGGGGAGCGGGGGAGGGGGGCTATGATGGCATCTTCCGCTCATACGGGGTGTGTGTGTGTGCGCGCGTGTGTGTGATATAAATATAAACCACTGCCCCCACCCCTCGCCCACCCAGGCAACAACTGTTCAGTGCGCAACTGTCCCCTCCAAGTGCCTCCGCTGGGCTTTGCAACCCGATATGTGTGCGGAGAATGAATGAGCTGGGGGCCCCCTTTCTATCCAACCGCGAACTGCGGGCGCCCTTTTAGAGGGGGCCGGTGGGTCCTAGAGAGCGAAGGGTTAGGAGTCAGCAAAGGTGTGTATTTCGTGAAGGTGCAGAGACCCAGGACAGGAGGACCAGTGCAGTGATCCAGAGATAATTGCAGGGCCACAAAGGAGGGACATCGTGGTCTGCCTTTGCGGGGTAGAAGGGGGATGCCGATCGGAGCTGTAAGGACAGAAGTTAGCCAGACAGAGCAGAGGAGACACCGGGGCCCGGTGTTCCAGCCCCTGGAGCGAGGCTGCTGGGCAAGCATTTCCATGAAGCTGGGCTGTGTTATGAGATCCCTATCTTTCTTAACTCCACGTGAATTACTGCCATAAATCCCCATGATTTCATGGGATCCAGGCCTGTTTTTGCTCCTCACAATATAAAAGAACCTAGTGAACAGAGTCCAAAAATTAGAGTGCCCAGGAGAGCCTCTGCCAGAAGACAGTCACAAAGGCTTCCTCTGGGATTAGAGAGGGGCTGGGAGGGCAAGGGGACAACGTGCCCTGAGATCTGGGAGGGGGAAAACAGAAGGAAAGGAGAAAATACAGGTGTTTCTTCTTAAAGGAGAATATGAAGCTTCAGGAAGAACCTGCAGAACAGAAAGATAAGAAAGGGCCATCCCCAGTCCTGAGCTAGATGAGTTGAGCTGAGCTTCAGGAGACAGGAGACCAGAAAAACAGCCACCCCAGTTCTGCTAGTGCCCAGCTGAAGGTCCTGGAGAATCTCCTAACTTCCCTGAATCTTAGTTTTTATCTCTGCAAAATTTGGATAATTCCTGACACTAAAAGAAAGTGAAATTATGTCTATAAAGCTGTCAAGAAATCTATCCAAGTGTTGTTGTTTCTTTTAGTCCACATGCATGAACAATCTATGTTAATTTAGTTGAATTAACTTTGACCTTTTCAAACTGTGGTGCTGGAGAACACTCTTGAGAGTTCTTTGGACAGCAAGGAGATCAAACCCGTCAATCCTAAAAGGAAATCAACTCTGAATACTCATTGGAAGGACTGATTCTGAAGCTGAAGCTCCAATACTTTGGCCACCTGATGTGAAGAACTGACTCACTGGAAAAGACTCTGATGCTAGGAAAGATTGAAGGCGGGAGGAGAAAGGGATGACAGAGGATGAGATGGTTTGATGGCATCACCGACTCAGTGGACATGAGGAACTCCAGGAGATAGTGAAGGACAGGGAAGCCTGGTGTGCTGCAGTCCATGGGGTCACAAAGAGTTGGACACGACTGAGCAACTGAACAACAAAACTTTGATGGAGAGTCATGGCTAATCAATCAATACTTGTATTAATGTAGTCAGTAAATATTTACTAAATATCTACTATGTGCTGGGGCATACAGCAGTGAAGAAAACACAACAGTGCCTGCTCTTGGGACACTCCCATTGTGATGGGGGAGACAGATGATAAATAAGAAAACAAAGGTGTGTTTCCAGTGGAGAAAACTAAAACACGCAAGGGGGACAGGGGGAGTGATTTTGAAGGGAGTGAGGAGGTAGGACCTCATTGAGGAGCTGGTCTTTCAGCAGAGGCCTGACAGGGAGGTGAGGGGGTAAGCTCTATGGATTTCTGGAAGAAGAACATTCTAGGCATTTAAGGTGCAGGGTGGGGAGGTTGCCAGAGGTTGCAAAGGGCCTGAGGTGGGACTGTGGTCCTCTGAGTTGGAGGAACAGGTACTGTCCCTAGAGGGGACTGAGTGATGGGGCTGAGGTCAGGGACCGGCTGGGTGGAGGTAGGGAGCCTGGATTGTTAGGAAAGGCTGGAGGGCTTTCACCATGAAAGTTCTGAGCAGTCATTGGACAGCACAGCTGAGGAGCCACCTTGGATCTTAACTGACTGCAATGCAGCTTTCTTTCTAATTTGGATACTGAAAAGCCACCTGCATGTGAAGTAAAAGTCGCTCAGTCGTGTCCGACTCTTTGCGACCTCATGGACCATGGAATTCTCCAGGCCAGAATACTGGAGTGGTATCCTTTCCCTTCTCCAGGGCATCTTCCCAACCCAGGGGTCGAACCCAGGTCTCCTGTATTGCAGGTGGATTCTTTACCAGCTGAGCCACAAGGGAAGTCCAAAAAAAAAAAAAAAGAAATCCACCTGCAAGCATTTATCAAAAGCTTTGCTGTGTTTGATAATGTGCTGGGGACTCTGGAGAACAGGAGGAAGTAGAACGCAGAGGCATGCTTTAAAGAGGCCACAGTCCTGTCAGGAATCTGGTTTAGCTGCAGAAAAGTAGTAAGTGACCAATATAAAACAGTTTCTCAGACTTGCTAAATTGTAGGGAGGGCCCCCCCAAGCAGGAGGAAACTGGGAGCTTTGGGAACCCCAGGGGCCTCCTGGGATTGTGCTGAGATCTTAGTAGGCGGCCAGGGATGGTGAAAGTCGATGTGGACAGAGGGAGCGCCTGAAGTCGAGAGAGAGGTCTCCTCTCCCCTGTCCGGCCGGCCTGCAGCCTCTCCTGGGCGGGTCAGAGTTGTCAGCCCACAATCTGAGCTGCTCTGACCGGGCAAGGAGGGTGATCAAGGATGGAGACATTGGATGAGGCCAGTTCGGAAAAGCCCACAATGCTTTGCCACACTCAGAACTCTTTGAAGACCTGGCCAGCTGTGTTCCTACCCGCTTCCCTGGAGGTTAGGGGCTCCACTCTGAAATCACAGGATTCATCACTGCAGGGTGACCCAGCCCTGGGCTTCCAGCTCTAGCATCACCCTTGCCCTCCCTGGGCAGGCCTTATCAAGTCCCATAACCTTCAGAGAATCAGCTATGCCCACTGGGGCTGGCTCTGTGAAACCAAGACAACCAGGCATGCTCAGCTGGAGCCCTGCCGCTCTGGGGGCGAGAGGAAGAGAGAGGGGCCATTGTCTTCGGCCTCCTCCTCATAACGAAACGTTTTACTCATTTAACGTTTTGAATAAGTAGTATAACATATGGTTCAGGAAATCAACAATTATACAACATTGCACAATGGAAAGCATACTTTCCCATCTGCTCAGTTCTTATCTCTCCCCCAACAAAAGGTAGCCACTGCTATTAATTTGTTGTTTATCGTTCTAGAGATTCTCTTCCTCCTCCCCTTCCTCCCTCCCTTTCTCCCCCTCCTTGCTTCTTCTGCACAGACGAGCGAATTGAATACAGTCTTCCCCCAACTCCCAATTCTTTTCTTTTAAATTCAAATTTATTTATTTTACTTGGAGGCTAATTACTTTACATATATTATTGATTCTGCCACACATCAACATGAATCCACCACAGGCGTACACGTGTTCCCCATCCTGAACTCCCCTCCCACCTCCCTCCCCTTACCATCCCTCTGGGTCATCCCAGTGCACCAGCATCCTGTATCTAACGAGGACTGGCAATGCGTTTCTTATATTATACATGTTTCAGTGCCATTCCCCCAAATTGCCCCACCCTCTCCCTCTCCCACAAAAAACCAAAAAAACCAGTGCAAAATCCCATTTTCCAGTGTTAGCCATGCCCACCCCCAACCCCCAGGTCAGTCCCCCTGGCTCAGAGCTGGACTCTTTCCTTCCGCTCAGCACCCTCTCCCTTCTCATGCAACCCCCTAGGGGCTGGAGGCTCCACTTCCCTGGGGTGCTAAATCCCAGCGGGACTTGAGGGGAGGGGAGGTAAGAACTGGGGCGGGCAGCCCCTGGTCCGTCTGCCCCCACCAGGTCTCCAGCCATGGCACCAGGTACCCCTCTTGGCTCTCACTAACCCTTTCCTGATCATACTACTAGCCCAGGGGGGTACTGATTTGGGGGAACCCTGTCCACACCCCTCTTTGCCCCGGGGCGGCTCAGGGCTCTCCTCACTGAGGTTGGGGGGGAGTTCCCACCCACCCTCCCTCCGTGGTGGGGGAGAGAGGGGTGAAGTCCCCAGGTTTAAATACTGTAATGAAAGCAGGGGATGGGGAAGGAAGGGGCTTTACATCTAATAAATTATTAGGGTTTTGTTTTTAGTGTCCCTTGGGGGCCGGGCGGGCGGGGGCAGGGCGTGGCCGCCAGGGCCCTCCCTTCCCTTACTGGCAGATCTCCTTCTCTATGAGGCTGTCCTCACAAGACTGTTCTATACATCTGTGTCTCTTTTGCTGTCTCACATACAGGGTTATCGTTACCATCTTTCTAAATTCCGTATATATGCGTTAGTACACTGTATTGGTGTTTTTCTTTCTGGCTTACTTCACTCTGTATAATAGGCTCCAGTTTCATCCACCTCATTAGAACTAATTCAAATGTATGTTTTTAATGGCTGAGTAATACTCCATTGTGTATATGTACCACTGCTTTCTTATCCTTTCATCTGCTGATGGACATCTAGGTTGCTTCCATGTCCTGGGTGTTATAAACAGTGCTGCGATGAACATTGGGGTACACGTGTCTCTTTCAATTCTGGTTTCCTCAGTGTATATGCCCAGTAGTGGGATTGCTGGGTCGTATGGCAGTTCTATTTCCAGTTTTTTAAGGAATCTCCACACTGTTCTCCATAGTGGCTGTACTAGTTTGCATTCCCACCAACAGTGTAAGAGGGTTCCCTTTTCTCCACACCCTCTCCAGCATTTATTGCTTGTAGACTTTTGGATAGCAGTCATTCTGACTGGTGTGAAATGGTACCTCATTGTGGTTTTGATTTGCATTTCTCTGATAATGAGTGAGGTTGAGCATCTTTTCATGTGTTTGTTAGCCATCTGTATGTTTTCTTTGGAGAAATGTCTGTTTAGTTCTTTGGCCCATTTTTTGATTGGGTCGTTTATTTTTCTGGAATTGAGCTGCAGGAGTTGCTTGTATATTTTTGAGATTAGTTGTTTGTCAGTTGCTTCATTTGCTATTATTTTCTCCCATTCTGAAGGCTGTCTTTTCACCTTGCTTATAGTTTCCTTTGTTGTGCAGAAGCTTTTAATTTTAATTAGGTCCCATTTGTTTATTTTTCCTTTTATTTCCAGTATTCTGGGAGGTGGGTCATAGAGGATCCTGCTGTGATTTATGTCGGAAAGTGTTCTGCCTATGTTCTTCTCTAAGAGCTTTATAGTTTCTGGTCTTACGATTAGATCTTTAATCTATTTTGAGTTTATTTTTGTGTATGGTGTTAGAAAGTGTTCTGCTGCTGCTGCTAAGTCGCTTCAGTCGTATCCAACTCTGTGCGACCCCATAGACAGCAGCTCACCAGGCTCCCCCGTCCCTGGGATTCTCCAGGCAATAACACTGGAGTGGGTTGCCATTTCCTTCTCCAATGCATGAAAGTGAAAAGGGAAAGTGAATTTTCTGTCGTGTCTGACTCTTGGCGACCCCATGGACTGCAGCCTACCAGGTTCCTCCACCCATGGGATTTTCTAGGCAAGAGCACTGGAGTGGGGTGCCATCACCTTCTCCAAGAAAGTGTTCTAGTTTCATTCTTTTACAAGTGGTATACAATGGAGAAAAGACAATCTCTTTAACAAGTGGTGCTGGGAAGTTTGTTGCTGGGTCAACAAGTTTGTTGTTGACCCAGCAACAAGTTTCAACAAGACTTTCTCGGAGAAAGTGTTCTAGTTTCATTCTTTTACAAGTGGTTGACCAGTTGTCCCAGCACCACTTGTTAAAGAGATTGTCTTTTCTCCATTGTATATTCTTGCCTCCTTTGTCAAATATAAGGTGTCCATGGGTGCGTGGATTTATCTCTGGGCTTTCTATTTTGTTCCATTGATCTATATTTCTGTCTTTGTGCCAGTACCATACTGTACCTTTGGTAGCTTGATAGGGATTGCATTGAATCTATAGATTGCTTTGGGTAGTATACTCATTTTCACTACATTGATTCTTCTGATCCACGAACACGGTATATTTCTCCATTATTAGTGTCCACTTTGATTTCTTTCACCAGTGTTTTATAGTTTTCTATATATAGGTCTTTTGTTTCTTTAGGCTGATATATTCCTAAGTATTTTATTTTTTCGCTGCAATGGTGAATGGAATTGTTTCCTTAATTTCTCTATTTTCTCATTATTAGTGTATAGGAATGCAAGGGATTTCTGTGTGTTGATTTTATATCCTGCAACTTTACTATATTCATTGATTAGCTCTAGTAATTTTCTGGTGGAGTCTTTAGGGTTTTCTATGTAGAGGATCATGTCATCTGCAAACAGTGAGAGTTTTACTTTTTCTTTTCCAATTTGGATTCCTTTTATTTCTTTTTCTGCTCTGACTGCTGTGGCCAAAACTTCCAAAACTATGTTGAATAGTAGTGGTGAAAGTGGGCACCCTTGTCTTGTTCCTGACTTTAGGGGAAAGGCTTTCAATTTTTCACCATTGAGGATAATGTTTACTGTAGGTTTGTCATATATAGCTTTTATTATGTTGAGGTATGTTCCTTCTATTTCTGCTTTCTGGAGAGTTTTTATCATAAATGGACGTTGAATTTTGTCAGAGGCTTTCTCTGCATCTACTGAGATAATCATATGGCTTTTATTTTTCAATTTGTTAATGTGGTGTATTACATTGATTGATTTGCGGATATTGAAGAATCCTTGTATCCCTGGGATAAAGCCCCCTTGGTCATGGTGTATGATCTTTTTAACGTGTTGTTGGATTCTGATTGCTAGAATTTTGTTAAGGATTTTTGCATCTATGTTCATCAGTGATATTGGCCTGTAGTTTTCTTTTCTTTTCTTTTTTTTTGTGGCATCTTTGTCAGGTTTTGGTATTAGGGTGATGGTGGCCTCATAGGATGAGTTTGGAAGTTTACCTTCCTCTGCAATTTTCTGGAAGACTTTGAGTAGGATAGGTGTTAGCTCTTCTCTAAACTTTTGGTAGAATTCAGCTGTGAAGCTGTCTGGACCCCAGCTTTTGTTTGCTGGAAGATTTCTGATTACAGTTTCAATTTCCGTGCTTGTGATGGGTCTGTTAAGATTTTCTGTTTCTTCCTGGTTCAGTTTTGGAAAGTTGTACTTTTCAAAGAATTTGTCCATTTCTTCCAAGTTGTCCATTTTATTGGCATATAATTGCTGATAGTAGTCTCTTATGATCCTTTGTATTTCTGTGTTGTCTGTTGTGATCTCTCCATTTTCATTTCTAATTTTATTGATTTGATTTTTCTCCCTTTGTGTCTTGATGAGTCTGGCCAATGGTTTGTCAATTTTATTTATCCTTTTAAAGAAACAGCTTTTGGCTTTGTTGATTTTTGCTATGGTCTCTTTTGTTTCTTTTGCATTTATTTCTGCCCTAATTTTTAAGATTTCTTTCCTTCTACTAACCCTGGGGTTCTTCATTTCTTCCTTTTCTAGTTGCTTTAAGTGTAGAGTTAGGTTATTTATTTGACTTTTTTCTTGTTTCTTGAGGTATGCCTGTATTGCTATGAACTTTCCCCTTAGCACTGCTTTTACAGTGTCCCACAGGTTTTGGGTTGTTGTGTTTTAATTTTCATTCGTTTCTAACCAACTCCCAGTTCTTTTTCCAGTTGCTTAGTAGTTCATGATCCAGCATTCTGTACCTCGTTCTTCTCAGGTAGCATGTCTTAGACCTTCTCCATGATGGTCCAGGATGGCAAAATGTCATCATTCTTCTTTACTATCTCTTACAAATCCAAAATGTACAAAGATCCCCTCTAGATGGACATTTAAGTTGTTGCAGCCTTTTGCTTTTAGACAGCGTTGTCACAAATAACTTTGAAGTTCTTCATGGAGTACATAATCATGTATATACAGAAGGTATACTCCTAAAAGTGAAATTTTTGCTGGGTCAAAGGGTAAATGCATCTCTAATATGGACAGATGTTGCCAAATTACTCTCTGCAGGGGCTATGACAATTTCTGCTTCTAGTAGCAATGTAGGAGGGAGAAGATCTGTGTCTCCCGGCCCACCAATAGAGTTTTGTCATCAGATTTTTGCCATTTCTGGTAAATTTTTAAAAATCAATGTGGTTTTAATTTGTATATTTCTTATGGTTGACGTTGAGTATATTTTCATGTTTCAAAACCAAATATGTGTTGTGTAAAATGTCCATACTCATGCCTATCCTTATATTGTTTTTTGGTCTTTTGTCTCATCAATATGCAGGAGCTCTTTATATAGTATTGGGGAAATTAGCTCTTTGTGGTATGAATTACCTGTATCTCTCATTTTGTGTTTGTTTGGGTATTTTAAAAAATTAGTTTTGTTCCTGCAATGCAGAAAATTTTGATTTCCTTGTAGTCGAAATTGTCAACCATTTATATTGTGACTTCTAGATGTTGCCTTTTCATACTGCTGAAAAGTATGAAAACCAAGACTTCCCTCATCTTCCATTTTGGCTTTAGTGTTCTTATGTTTTATTTTTTATATTTAAAACTTTGATATAAAACTGGAATTTGTTCTACTGTGGATGCAAAATCTATCTAAAAAATGTTTGGTATCAACACAACTTTTTGAATAGTCCATCTTTTCCCCATGTGTTTGAGATGCCTGCATTATCTTAAACATTTCCATATATATTTGGGTATTTTTCAGGATTTTCAATTCTGTGCCATCTGTTGGTCTGACAAAATAATATTCTACTATTACAAAGTTTTAGTTATTGAAGACTTTAAGTATATTTTAACATATGGTGTAGCTATTCCTTCTCCTTTTCTTTATCAGAATTACCCACGCTATTGATTATTTTTCCATGTGAAAGTTAGAATCATTTTGTATAGATAAAAATTGCTTTTTGTATTTTTATTGGGATGGTACTTATTAGTTAACATTCATATATGTGCTCAGTCACTCAGTCGTGTCCGACTCTTTGAGACACCCTTTGCTGTAGCCTGCCAGGCTCCTCTGTCCATGGGATTTCCCAGGCAAGAATACTGGAGCAGGTTGTCATTTCCTTCTCTGGGGATCCTCCAGACCCAGGGATGGAACCTATGTCTATTGCATCTCCTGCATCGGCAGGCAGGTTCTTTACCACTGCACCACCTGGGAAGCCCATTAACATTTATGTGCTAAGGAAATTGACACAAAGCTAAGTTTTGTTATCCAAGAACATGGTATGTTTTTTCATTTATTTGTCTTTCTCTCTGTATCTCTGTCTTTTTTTCTTATGAATGTTTAAAAGATTATGTAAATATGTATCTTTTAAGCTAGTTTTATCTTTTTATTGTATATGAGGTATTTTCTTCCATTTTATTGACTCATTTATTTTGTTTATACAAACAAAGGCTATTGATTTCTGCATATTAATTTTACATATCCTATTTCATTCTCTTATTGATTGTAGTTGTTTTCACACATTTTTCCTTGGGGTTTCAAAGTACAAAACAAATCACCTGTAATAGTGATAGTCTTACTTGTTTTGCTCAACTTTTGTTTTGGTCTAATTGTGTTGGCTAGTGCTGCTGGTAGAAAATGAAATGATGTGATAGTGAACAAACAATTGTCTCATTTCTGGATTAAGGGTTAAGTCTTTACCATTTCTTAATGATCCAGCGGATGTTGGCAATTTGATCTCTGGTTCCTCTGCCTTTTCTAAAACCAGCTTGAACATCTGGAAGTTCACGGTTCACATATTGCTGAAGCCTGGCTTGGAGAATCTTGAGCATCACTTTACTAGCCTGTGAGATGAGTCAGTTGTGCAGTAGTTTGAGCATTCTTCGACATTGCCTTTCTTTGGGACTGGAATGAAAACTGACTATTTCCAGTCCTGTGGCCACTTCTGACTTCCCCAAATTTGCTAACATATTGAGTGCAGCACTTTCATAGCATCATCTTTGAGGATTTGAAATAGCTCAACTGGAATTCCATCACCTCCACTAGCTTTTTTTGTAGTGATGCTTCGTAAGGCCCACTTGACTTCCACATTGCAGGATGTCTGGCTCTAGGTGAGTGATCACACCATCATGATTATCTGGGTCATGAAGCTCTTTTTTGTACAGTTCTTCTGTGTATTCTTGACACCTCTTCTTAATATCTTCTGCTTCTGTTAGGTCCATACCATTTCTGTCCTTTATTGAGCCCATCTTTGCATGAAATGTTCCCTTGGTATCTCTGATTTTCTTGAAGAGATCTCTAGTCTTTCCCATTCTATTATTTTCCTCTATTTCTTTGCATTGATCTCTGAGGAAGGCTTTCTTATCTCTCCTTGCTATTCTTTGGAACTCTGCATTCAAATGGTTATATCTTTCCTTTTCTCCTTTGTTTTTGGCTTCTCTTCTTTTCACAGCTATTTGTAAGGCCTCAGACAGCCATTTTACTTTTTTGCATTTCTTTTTCTTAAGGATGGTCTTGCTCCCTGTCTCCTGTACAATGTCATGAACCTCCATCCATGGTTCATCAGGCACTCTTTCTATCAGATCTAGTCCCTTAAATCTATTTCTCACTTCCACTGTATAATCATAAGGAATTTGATTTAGGTCATACCTGAATAGTCCAGTGGTTTTTCCACTTTCTTCAATTTAAATTTGAATTTTGCAGTAAGGAGTTCATAATCTGAGCCACAGTCATCTCCCTGTCTTGTTTTTGCTGGCTGTATCGAGCTTCTCCATCTTTGGCTGCAAAGAATATGATCAGTCTGATTTCAGTGTTTGCCATCTGATGATGTCCATGTGTAGAGTTCTTCCCTTGTGTTGTTGGAAGAGGGTGTTTGCTATGACCAGTGCGTTATTTTGCCAAGGGAATGCACTGGTCATTCTGTACTCTTGTTTCATTCCATACTCCAAGGCCAAATTTGCCTGTTACTCCAGGTGTTTCTTGACTTCCTAATCTTGCATTCCAGTCCCCTATAATGAAAAGGACATCTTTTTTGGGTGTTAGTTCTAAAAGGTCTTGTAGGTCTTCATAGAAGTGTTAAACTTCAGCTTCTTCAGTGTTACTGGTCAGGGCATAGGCTTGGATTACTGTGATATTGAATGGTTTGCCTTGGTAACGAACAGAGATCATTCTATCGTTTTTGAGATTGTACCCAAGTACTGCATTTCAGACTCTTTTGTTGACCATGATGGCTACTCCGTTTCTTCTAAGGGATTCCTGCCCACAGTAGTAGATATAATGGTCATCTGAGTTAAATTCACCCATTCCAGTCCATTTTAGTTTCCTGATTCCTAGAATGTTGATGTTCACTCTTGCCATCCCCTGTTTGACCACTTTCAATTTGCCTTAATTCATGGACCTAACATTCCAGGTTCCTATGCAATATTGCTCTTTACAGCATCGGACCTTGCTTCTATCACCAGTCACATCCACAACTGGGTGTTGTTTTTGTTTTGGCTCCATCCCTTCATTCTTTCTGGAGTTATTTCTCCACTGATCTCCAGTAGCATATTAGGCACCTACTGACCTGAGAGTTCATCTTTCAGTGTCTTATCTTTTTGCCTTTTTATACTGTTCATGGGGTTCTCAAGGCAAGAATGCTGAAGTGGTTTGCCATTCCCTTCTCCAGTGGACCACATTCTGTTAGATGGTTTTTCCAGTAGTCATGTATGGATGCGAGCACTGAAGAATTGATGCTTTTGAACTGTGGTGTTGGAGAAGACTCCTGAGAGTCTCTTGGACTGCAAGGAGATCCAACCAGTCCATCCTAACAGTCCTGGGTGTTCATTAGAAGGACTGATGCTGAATCTGAAACTCCAATACTTTGGCCACCTGATGCGAAGAGCTGACTCATTGGAAAAGACCCTGATGCTGGGAAAGGTTGAAGGTAGGAGGAGAAGGGAGTGACAGAGGATGAGATGGTTGGATGGCATCACCGACTTAATGGACATGAGTTTGAGTAAACT
The DNA here is from genome assembly GCF_055505025.1 of Bos grunniens. Taxonomy (NCBI): domain Eukaryota; kingdom Metazoa; phylum Chordata; class Mammalia; order Artiodactyla; family Bovidae; genus Bos; species Bos grunniens. The sequence continues at coordinate 156,155,541 of NC_141165.1, forward strand.
CTGAGAGTTGGTGATGGACAGGGAGGCCTGGTGTGCTGCAGTCCATGCGGTCACAAAAGCCAACCGTCAGACAAGACTGAGAGACTGAACTGAACTGAACTGGTGGCTTAAACTGTAAAGAATCTGCCTGTAGTGTGGGAGACCTGGGTTTGCTCCCTGGGTCAGGAAGATTCCCTAAAGGAAATGACAACCCAATTCAGTATCCTTGCCTGATGAATCCCAAGGAGACTGGTAGGCCACAGTCCATGGGATCACAGAGAGCTGGACTCAACTGAGTGACTAACACATTCACTTTTTCACTTTCATGGGAATTCTATTTTTAGTGTTTTGAGGTATCTCCATATTGCTTTCCTTTGTACAAATTTGGATTCTCACCAAAAGTTCATGATTGTTCCCTTCTCTCCACATCCTCACCAAGACTTGAATGTGTTGTCTTTCTGATAATAACCATCCTGACAGGTTTGAGGTGATATCTCATTAGGGTTTTTATTTACATTTCCCCGATGGTTAGTGATCTTGGGCATCTTTTCATGTCTTCTTTGGAAATATGTCTACTTAAATCCTCTTCCATCTTTTAACTTTTTTTTTGGATGTAGAGATGTATGAGTTCTTTGTATATCTTGGGTATTAACTCATTAGATAAATCACTTGTAAATATCTTTCCTCATTCAATGGCTCAGATAGTAAAGAATCTGCCTGCAATGTGGGAGATCTGGTCAATCTCTGGGTCAGGAAGACCTAGGTTTGATCCCTGGAGAAGGGAATGGCTACCACTGGAGTACTCTTGCCTGGAGAATCCCATGGATAGAGGAGCCTGTGGGCTACAGCCCATGGGATCACAAAGATTTGGACACAACTGAGTGACTAACACTTTCACTTTCCTTTCACTTGCTCATTCAGTAGGTGGCCCTTTCTTTTTGTTGATGGCTTCCTTTGCTTTTCAAAAGCTCTTCAGTTTGTTTAGGTCCCACTTGTTTATTTCTGCTTTCTTTTTTTTTTCCTTAGGAGACAGACCCACAAAATACTGCTATGATTTATATCAAAGAGTGTTCTGCCTATGTTTTCCTCTAGGAGTTTTATGGTATCCAGTGTTATACTTAGGTCTTTTCTTTGGAGTCTATTGTGTGTGTGGTGTTAGAGAATATTCTGCAGTGCAGTGCTTAGTCCCTCAGTTGTGTCGGACTCTTTGCAACCCCAGAGACTGCAGCATGCCAGGCTTCCCTGCCCTTCACCATCTCCCAGAGCTTGCTCAAGCTTATCTTCATAGATTCTAATTATTTTCTTCAATACATTTACTATTTTTTTAAAGACTCATAAAGGCCTCAGATGATATCTTCCTACAGTGAAGTTTGCCCTTCCCTTCTGTTCTGCAGTTAAGGCAAAGAGCAGATTGCTTCAGTCTACTCAGGGACCGAGTTGGGTAGGGGCTGGATTCTACTTTAGCAAAATGCATTCCACCTTGGGTTTGCCCTGAAAGTCCTTCTTTTTTGACTGTTTGAGCTAAGCATCACCCCAAACAAGTTAAAATTTGGCAAATGTCTTGAGGGGAAGACTGGTCATATGTTTTGCAGACCTCTCTTTCTGATGGGACTTTGCTTCCTAAGGAACTACAAGACTGCAGAATATTCCATTCTGCCTTTTTACCCCAGCCCCCAGGCATCTCGACTACCCTGGAACTTAACAAATGTTTCAAGGGGGAAATTAGTCTTGTATTTTGGGTTCTTTCAACTTCCAACCCTTTGCACTAACCAAAAACTCTACCGATTTCTCTTACCATATGTTTTTGCTCAGTTGCTCAGTCATGTCTGACTCTTTGTGATCCCATGGACTGCAGCATGCCAGGCTCCTCTGTCCTTCACTATCTCCCAGAGTTTGCTCAAACTCATGTCCATTGAGTCAGTGTTGCCACTCAACCACCTTACCCTATAGTGTCCTTCTGTTTGAGCCAAGCTGACATTAGTTACCTGGTAATTGCCAGGTGATTTGAGATGATCTCTTCTTCCTCTGAAAATTCTGTGTCTGTCTGGTCCTTGTTGTTCTCATAGTTTTCCACTGTCTTTAAAATACAAATATTTCAAATATATCTGACTGGTGTTATTGTTGAGAGAGCATTGATCTTTCTGGTCCATTGTATTCTTACCTGGAAGGTCAAGTACACTAACTGTCAATATTTTATTTAGTTTTTGCTGTTGTCATCATTTGTTTGTTGCGTTAATATCTGTAAGTGAAATTAATTTATGAGTCTTCTGTGTGAAATCCTTCTCAGGTTTTGGTATTATGGTTATTTCCTTAAGAACATTTGGCTAGCCACATTTTAGATGCTCAGTTTTCACATGCGGTTAGTAGCTCCTGTATTGGAGAGCTCAGTTCTAGGATACTGTCCTTTTCATCCATGATTTCAAATGTATTTGAAAATTTATTTTTATAACATTGGACAAATTATTTTTAATATGATTTGCTTAATTTCCATGGTTTATCCAGTTGTTTGGATTCATTTAATCTCATTTTGTATATTTGCCTTCCTTCCTTTTGATTTTATCAGCCATAAGTTTGTATATTTTATTGATATTTTGTTTTTTCAAAGAAACAAATTTTTGAATTTGTTAAATAGTTCCACAGTCTTGTTTTATGATCATTGTATTCTAAATTTATTAATTTATTCCTTCAGCTCGTATATCCTTCAGTTTATTTGATTTTTTCTAACTTTTTTATTATGTTGCTTTTATTATGTTACTTTATATTAGTAACCCCACTCCAGTACTCTTGCCTGGAAAATCCCATGGATGGAGGAGCCTGGAGGGCTGCAGTCCATGGGGTCGCTGAGGGTCGGACACGACTAAGAGACTTCACTTTCACTTTTCACTTTCATGCATTGGAGAAGGAAATGGCAATCCACTCCAGTGTTCTTGCCTGGAGAATCCCAGGGACGGGGGAGCCTGGTGGGCTGCTGTCTATGGGGTCACACAGAGTCTGAGACGACTGAAGTGACTTAGCATATTATAGTAGTAAACGTATATAAGACCATGCTTCTTCATTAAGCTCTGCTTTAACTGTATTGCCATAAATACTGATGGTGTGTCTTTTTTATTACGACCTTCTGTTATCTGCAATATAAGTTTGTATTAATATTTTTTCTCAGACTCAACATTTCTTTGAAAGAATGGTTAAAGATTTCCTCTAGCTAGGGCTTTTTGTTTTTGTATTTTTGACAGCAATTTCTGCATTGTCATTAAAGAATGTTTTCTGTTCTGTTTTTGTTTCTGGAAATTTTGAGGTTGGTCCTGTGGTCACTTGAGAAGAAGATGTTCTCTATGTTTTACGTTTATTATATAATTTTGTTCTCTCTTAGCCTTGTTAAATTTTTTCTCATTTGTCCTCAAAACCTTTGAAGATTTATTTTTCTCTTTGTCTTTGATATTCTGTAGTTTCACTATGATGTATCTGGGAATGCATTCATTTTAATTATCCTTTTTAGGTTTCAGTATAAGGCTGTATATTGTCACCCTGCTTATTTAACTTATATGCAGAGTACATCATGAGAAATGCTGGGCTGGAAGAAGCACAAGCTGGAATCAAGATTGCCAGGAGAAATATCAATAACCTCAGATATGCAGATGACACCACCCTTATGGCAGAAAGTGAAGAGGAACTAAAAAGCCTCTTGATGAAAGTGAAAGAGGAGAGTTAAAAAGTTGGCTTAAAGCTCAACATTCAGAAAACTAAGATCATGGCATCCAGTCCCATCACTTCATGGAAAATAGATGGGGAAACAGTGGAAACAGTGTCAGACTTTATTTTTCTGGGCTCCAAAATCACTGCAGATGGTGATTTCAGCCATGAAATTAAAAGACACTTACTCCTTGGAAGGAAAGTTATAACCAACCTAGATAGCATATTGAAAAGCAGAGACATTACTTTGCCAACAAAGGTCTGTCTAGTCAAGGCTATGTTTTTTCCAGTGGTCATGTATGGATGTGAGAGTTGGACTATAAAGAAAGCTGAACGCCGAAGAATTGATGCTTTTGAACTGTGGTGTTGGAGAAGACTCTTGAGAGCCCCTTGGACTGAAAGGAGATCCAACCAGTCCATCCTAAAGGAGATTAGTCCTGGGTGTTCTCTGGAAGGACTGATGCTAAAGCTGAAACTCCAATACTTTGGCCACCTCATGCGAAGAGTTGACTCATTGGAAAAGACTTGATGCTGGGAGGGATTGGGGGCAGGAGGAGAAGGGGATGACAGAGGATGTGATGGCTGGATGGCATCACCGACTCAATGGACATGAGTCTGGGTGAACTCTGGGAGTTGGTGATGGACAGGGAGGCCTGGCGTACTGCGATTCATGGGGTCTCAAAGAGTTGGACATGACTGAGCGACTGAAATGAACTGAACTGAACTGAATACTGCTTTAACTGTGGGTTCATGTCTTAACTTTGTTATTGAAGAATTCTCAGCCATTATGTCTTTGATTATTACCTAATTTTTCTTTTTTGTATTGTAACTCATTTTAGATTTATGTTGGGTTTTCCCATTCAAATATTCATGTTTCTTAACTTCTCTCTCACATTTTCCATCTCTTTATTTTTGGGGGCATATTGGATAACTTCCTCTAATCTCCCAGTTCCCTAACACTCTCTTCATCTATGGCAACTATAATTACATTAATTGCATTTTCCTATAGAAAGTTTATATGTTTCCTTTCTCAGACTTCTGTTTGGTCCTCTGGCAATATTCCTGTTCTATTTGCATTCTGTTTCTACAGTTTATGTTTTTTCCTTTATATTTTTAAATGTATTAGATATCTCTTTTATACTATCCTATTATCTTTGGTTCTTGATATGCAATTTTTCTTATTTGTTATATCTGTGATTCTCCCTCATGGTGATTCATTTCCTCATGAAGTTTTTAATTCTGTTTATCTTTAGTGTGGTTCATATTTTTATGGTAAGCCCCAGTACCCTGGGTTTGAGGACCACCTTTAGAAAACAGTTTTAGCTTTTGCTCCCTCTTCCAGGGTCCATATGAATTTCTTAATTGCTGGACTGCTTTTAACATTGGTGTGGCTTAAAGTCACTCTACCAGGCAAATAGTATGAACTTACCTTCTTTAACAGCACTGGCCTGGATTTCTGATATCCAGTATTTTTCTCTTTTTCTTCCTCAAAGTCCAAGTAGATGAACAGCTTCCTTGTCACTTCTCAGACTGGTGGGTAGAACGTTTCCAATCCTAACCCTTTTCTTCTCTCAGGTCTAAACAGTGCTTGCAAATTGCAGCCCAGTTCTGACTCTGTGTGCTCTAGAGTCAGGATCAGACTTTTTTTTTTTTCCACATGAACATTAAATTTGCAACTCTTGGCCTTTATCAAGTCCTAGTATGTGGTAAAGAATCTTCTTGCTAATGCTGGAGATGCAGATTCGATCCCTGGGTCGGGAAGATCCCTGGAGTAGGAAATGGCAACCCGTTCCAGTATTCTTGCCTGGAAAATTCCATGGACAAGAGGAGCCTGGTGAGCTACAGTCCTTGGGATCACAAAGTCAAACACAACTGAGAATACACACACACACACACACACACACAGAGGCACAGTTTTCCACAAATCCCTCATCTTGAGTTCCCATCACCAGTTTTACTTTTCTTCCCTTAGAGACTACGAATAAATTTTTTTCTCATTAAGTTTTATCTTAACAGGAACCTTTATCCATTTAAAGTGGAAGTAAAGGATTTACCAATATTGTGACCAGAATTCCACAAACAAGATTTGAGGAGAAAGTTATTTTCTACAAGAATTCAAAGATGACTCTATTGTGGAGTAAAAAAAATCAAAATTAGCCTGAAATTTTAAGATAGTCTGAATGCGAAAGAAATTTTGCTTGAAGCAGAGATTTGGGCCAATTTCCTTCCTCCCCTGAGGCTCTGTGTTTGTTCTGTTCTGTCATCGGGGGTACTTCTGTGGAAAAGTTTGAGAAGCACTGCCCTGAGATGACCCTCACTGCTTTGTGGGCACGTCTCTGCTGTGGAAACGAACGCCCCAGACTTGAGAGCGCTCCCCTGGCTCGGTGGTCTGCATCTCTCACTTTGTCTAGGCCTGCCCTAAAACGTCAGGAGGCAGAGCTTTAAAAGTTATTATTGCTCGTGACAAAGAGTGAAAACATTACCAAAGGCTGTAAAGTGGAAGGAAAAAGAGTCCCAACCAGCCACCCCTCCCTCCCCAAGCCCCAGAAGTCTCACTTCTCCTGGACCTTTCCAGAAATGTTGTATATGTGCAAACAGGTCTTCCCGCACCCCTCTTTTAGCACAAATGAGATCAAGATACTTGTTTTGCAGACTTAAATTTTTAATTTGTAGTTTGGATATATTTTTCTATCCACACATGTAGCTTTACCTCATGTTCTCAGTAGCTATAGTGGATTTCCGGTACATGGTAAAGAATCTGCCTGCAATGCAGGAGACAGGTTCCATCCCTGGATTGAGAAGATCCCCTGGAGGAAGGCATGGCAACCCACTCCAGTATTCTTGCCTGGAGAATCCCATGGACTGTGGATCCAGGCGGGCTACAGTCCATGGGGTCACAAAGAGTTGGACAGGACTGAAGTGACTTAGCACGCTTGGAAGCAATGACTCTCTATTGATAGACATCAGGTCTGTTTTTCAGACATTTGCTATTTCAAAAAACACTGCAGGGAGTGTATTATGCAGACACCTTTTTGTAAGTGTGTGAGCAGATCTATAGAATGAGTGTTGGGTCCAAGGTTTGTGCATTAAACCTTGAATAGACAGGGATGGACTGCTGCCCCAAAGTGTGGGAGCCATATAATTGTTGCCAACACTGGGAGCACCACTGGGTGGGTAGGACTTTAAGGGGCCTCCAAATGCGCCCCTCTGCTTGGCATCTCCAGGTTGTGCAGGAATAGCACTGTCTGACACCTCGTCAAGGACAAACATCTGGTTATTGATATCAAGATTTGATTTTGAGGGCTTTTGAGAAACATACTTGCTTGAGTTGCTTTTGAGATTCCAGACGAAGACCAGACATGGAGCAGAGGCTGGGAAGGCAGAATGAAAGACAGTGGTTCAAAAATACCTACACACTGAACTTTTTATTTCTTAATTCAATTGTATTATTGTTTTTTGATTTTTTTGATAAGTAAAATAGTTTCACCAGAAAAGAAGTGGAAAATAGGCAAACACGCAAGGAAGTTAGTAAAGCTATACTGTGTAGGTAATTAAATAAAGCTAATTATTTGAAAGTTAAATTATTTAGTTGTAGTTAAATAATGAAAATGAGTTAATTAATTGTAATTACTTTGTGTGGGGATAGTTGATACACTAAGTAATTGATAAAAATAATTCCAGTTCGTGTATTTGGGGATATAGTTTCATTTTTTTTAAGCATCATGTGATAAATTTTTTAAAATTTTATTTTAATTAATTTTGGGGGGGCCATATTTTTTGGTGCAGCATGAAGGATCTCCCCCAACCAGGGATCAGACCCATGCCTCCTGCATTGGAAGTGCAGAATCTGGATGGCCAGGGGAGTCCTGGCCCTTCATTCTTAAAAATCAGTTGTTAAATATTGTGAACATGTATCTTGGGTATATACTGTGTGCTCAGAAAATTTGAAAATAATGCTAACACAGAGTTACACCATGCAAATAGTTACCAAAGTTTGCAATAACCTTAACGATTTATAGCTCTCTGTTTTAACTTAACATTGTCTCTCTGACAAATTATTATTTTACATTATTTTTTGGTGACTGAAGATTCTGAAATGGATGTCCCATCATCCATCTATTTAATTCAGATTTCATTAAACATTAATACTTAATTTAATATTAAGTATTTTCTAACATGTTAATGTCAAAAGGAACACTGTGTTGAATATTCTGGAGTGTACAGAACTGCCTGGCACACTTATTTCTTTAGGATTCATTTTTGGATGTGGAAATAGTGGTTCAAGGGTTACATACATACATTTTTTAATCTTTTTGCTCTGTTTTGCTAAACTGACTTCTAGAAAGGTTGCCTGAATTTGTATCACCATTAGCAGTGCATCATAAGTGGCGCAGTGGTAAAGAATCCACCTGCCCAGCAGAAGACCTGTGTTCAATCCCTGGATGGGGAAGATCCCCTGCAGGAGGACACGGCAGCCCACTCCAGTATTCTTGCCTGGAGAATCCCATGGACAGAGGAGCCTGTCAGGCTAGAGTCTGTGGGGTCGCAAAGAGAGGGGACAGGACTTAGCAACTAAACAACAAGCAACATAGTGCCAAAGCCACTTTACTTGCCACTGTGTGGCATTTCTCTACCATTTTATAAAGAAAACAACAAAAATGGGAGGAAAAAAACAGAAAAAAATAGAAACAAATGTGTCTTGTTTTGTAACTCTTTTTTTTTTTAAATTATAGTGAGTAGTATCATTTTGTTTTATATGATATAAGCTGTGTGTGCTTAATTTTAAAAACTGGTTAAAGAGTTTGGTATAAAATAAGGATCTCAAACCTTTGTCATGGTGGTGGTGGTTTAGTTGCTAAGTCGTGTCTGACTCAGAACCTGGTGGACTATAGCCCACCAGTCTCCTCTGTCCATGGGATTTTCCAGGCAAGAATACTGGAGTGGGTTGCCATTTCCTTCTCCAGGGGATCTTCCCAGCCCGTGAATTGAACCCAGGTCTCCTGCATTGCAGGCAGATTCTTCACTGACTGAGCTACAAGAGAAACCTCTGTCATATGTGTTGCAAATATTTTTCTTATATTTTGGGGGGAATTTCTCTTTTTTTCTGAAAAAGAGATTTGATTCATCATCAAGTCTATCTTTTCCTTCCCCAGGAGTTGACTTTCAACAGAGGGTCCTGAAACCCAGAGGCTGAGAAATAGTAGTGTAGTCTTGGGGACAGAGGGCTTCCCCAGGTGGTGCTAGTGGTAAAGAACCCGCCTGCCAATGCAGGAGATGTAAGAGATGCAGGTTCAATCCTTGGGTTGGGAAGATCCCTTGGAGGAGGGCAGGGGGAACCTACTCCAGTGTTTTTGCCTGGAGAATCCCCATGGACAGAGGAACCTGGTGGGCTGTGATCCTTAGGGTCACAAAAAGTCTTACACGACTGAAGCAACTTAGCACACATGCACACTTATGGACAGATGAGTCTCCTTGCCAAAGGCTTCATAGGCAGAATGTTGTCCTGGATAACTCATTCCATAGAATCTGAGGGAGATGCAGGCTCCAGACGAGGTGTGCTTAACTGCTGCCTGGATGACTTCTAAAGTATCTTGCTATAGGACCTCCTCAAATCTAGCTCCTTTTCCAGTAATCTGGAATAGAGGCTGTAGTAAATGGCTGGGACATGGGACATTGTTTCCAAATTCCAAGCAGGTCACTATGATATTGAACATCCTTCTTTGCCCTGGGTAGCTGGCCACAGGCTGTCTTTTCATAGACTTTCACATGTTTCGCTGGAACTCACTGTCACTTGGGGCCCTGGGACTTTGGATTTTGTCCTTCTTCAAAGCCTATTCATCTTTAGTCAGCAGTACTTGAGTGGCATGGAATGCAAAGCCAGCTATTTTCTTGGTGGGGGTCATTATTAAAATGCCTAGAATTCCTGCAGCCTTGTTGCTACCAGACAGAGAATGAAGCCCACATGGAAAGCAAGTGGAGAGAGGCAAAGAACTGGGTCCTTGTTGACATCCCTGAACCACTTATTCAACTGGCTCCAAAGCTCCCCTCCAGGGAGGTTTTATTACAGGAGATAGTACATTCCTGCATTGGTGCTGCTAGTTGCAGCTGGGGATTCTGTTACTTGTGGCCAGAGCCTCCCAGTGAATAGAGCAGTTATAATGCCAATTCTGCCCCTCCCCCAGAGAAGTCCACAGCTCCTTAGGGCGCCCCAGGAGCAGTATCCAAAGATTCACAGCAGCAGTGCTCTTCTGCAAATCTCAGAGATGAAATTCCCTTTTCATTCCCCTCTAGGGAGCCAGGCTTCTCATCTCTGCTGAGGTTTTCAGTTTCGTTCCCTTGGCTTCACTCTTCTGGGAAAGTTCAGGAAAACCTCCCACCGGTGTGTGTCTTTCGTCCCTTTGGGCATGTCAGCCCCCTGCTTGTGAAGAAGAGGGAATCACTGCTCTTTAGTGGGGAAGTTGGCTCACTGCTGGGGGAATGGCTCACTGTTGGGGGGTTGGTTCACTGTTGGGGGGATGGTGCACTGTTGGGGGGTTGACTCACTGTTGGGGGGATGGTGCAATGTTGGGGGGTTGACTCACTGTTGGGGGGTTGACTGATTGTTGGGAGGATGGCAAAGAAGATTTCCAGCCAGAGAGGACTTGGAGAAGAGCATCACGGTGAGTGTGCTTGGTGTGCAACAGCTCGTCTGTCTAGGAACTACCTGTAAGCAGCCAGGATACACTCCAGGATGCTGAGAAGCTTAAGGCCATGGGACCTGAGGCTGGCTGGACAACTGACCCTGATGGTCATGTCCTCCAGGACCCAGTCTCTTTCCTTCTCTGTGCTTTGCCACCCTTGGCATTGGCTTCATCCTCCAGCTGACTCCAGATGATGGCATCAACTTGAGTCATGACATCCTGAAGGACGAAGGAGACTCTCTTCCTGTGGCTTTTTCTTGGGAGAGAGAATCTTCCAACCCTTGCCTCTCTGTGACCCCAACCTGCAGGTCACGTCTTACGGGCCCATACTTGTGCACCAGGCTCATCTAGAGGAAATCAGTAGGCATCTGAAGTGGAGCATGGCTCCCTGAGGCCCTGCCCTGAGTGCACAGCTGCCCGGGAAGGGGGTGGATGCCCACCTCCCTGAACACAATGACTGCTGAACACAATGACCGCTCTCAGCAGGAGGAGGATGAAGATCATAAATACCATGACCGTCAAGGGTGCCATCTCGAAAGACGATTTGCGGTTTCACTGAGCGGTTTCACCGAGTTCTGGGACTCCGTCTGCAATGTTTTTAACTCCTACCCCAACCCCATGAGGTGGTATTATTATGACCTCATCTCACAGAGGCAGAAACTGTGCTCTGGGGTTAAGATTTTTTGATATTCTTAAACAGCCCTTTTTCTAAAAGATGGTGCTGTTAGAGTTTGCAAGTGGGCAGCACAAGGCTGCCATTCCCAGGTGGTGGGTGGAGTTCAGCCGATGCAGGGTGATGCCCTCCCAGCTTCCCAGAAGGCCAAGAGTGCCTCATATCCAGGCGCTCCCCTGACTGCACCTCACCTTGAACCTTAGAAAACGTCACTGGCCAAGACAGGCTCGTTCATAATAACAGGAAGGCTTTGCCAGGTAGCAGACGGAATCATGCTGGAGAACAAGGTCAGGCACAGACCTTTCTGGACGGACGTGTCTTTCTGCCCCCGACTCAGCCCACTCGGGGCCACCCAACAAATGATGCCCTGAGGTCTTGGCACGCAATTAAAAGTGGAGAAATGCTTAATCAAATCGTGCCACTTGAAGTGAGCTGGGCTGGAATGAGAAACTGGGCAGCTCTGCCCACAGTGGAAATTTACCAGACCAGAGCAGACACCAAAAACTCCCAGGCTGTTTTGAAATAGATACCATTTTGTTCTGTAAAGTTCTGAGATCCATTTGCAAATATTTAAAACCTTTCCATTAACAAGGATGGCTTTAGGAGATAACTGTCTCTCTCTCTCTCTCTCTCTCTCTCTCTCACACACACACACGTGTACTTGAGCACACAGGCACACACAAAGCCTAACACTGCAGTGTGTGGGGTGTGGGGGAGAATCCAAAACCCACAGTGTGCACTCCAGGCCCCTCAAATATTTCTTGAAGTTGGTGGAAACGCGTGAGTCCCCTCTATCATCTGTTGAGACCGCTCTCAGTTTTTTAAAAGTTTATTTATATTTTTCCCCCTCAAAAATGTCATGACTAACTTTCCATTCATTATCAAAATATTCTTTGGCCACTAATTTCCCTTCTTGGTTAAAATAAACAAAGAAGCAAACCCTGTTGGCATTGCACCTAGGATGCACTCTACTGTAAACAAGAGGACATTTTTCTTAGAGGATCTCTAAGAGTCCTCCCGTGAGAGTTTCCTGTGCGACTCTTCTCTGTTTATCAACTCGGTTTGTTGCGGATGGCGCGCAGGGGCTGCGAAGCACAGGGAGGAGGGTAGACGACCTTGAATGTGCTGGAAGGAAGCATCAAATCCTTCCAGACCTGACTCCCGCTTTCCAGGCTAGCTCTCCATTGGTCCCATTCCGCAGTGGTGGCACCCAGCCCACGGCGCAGAGTCCTGAGTCCTGGACCCCGGGCTGTGAGCTTGCGCAGTCACGTCATCTCTCAGGGCCTCAGTTTCCTCCGCCAGAAAACAAAGCCGTGGGATTGTAGGCTCTCTGAGCCCCTCCTGGGTTCCCCTGGTGGCTCACCCGTAAAGAATCGGCCTGCCAAAGCAGGAGATGTGGGTTCGATCCTTGGATCGGGCAGTTCCCCTGGAGGAAGAAATGGCAACCCACTCCAGTACTGTTGCCTGGAAAATCCCATGGACAGAGGAGCCTGACGGGCTACAGCCCATAGGGTCGCAAAGAGTCGGACAGGACTGAAGCGACTTAGCACGCAGACGCGCACAATACGCAATAGACTATGCGAGTGAAAGGTTTCATTTTCAAAAGACAGAACACACAAAAAATAAGATGGCAAACCAACTCTTCCAAGATTTCCTTTGCAACAGGAGAGCTGAGGCTTGTTCTCAACTCTCCAGGACATACTCTGCGATTGACTGGAGGAGCAGAAAGGGGCGTGGAAGAGGCCTCCCCCACCGCCCTGAGCCAAGGGCAGTTCTCAGCTCTTGAGCTTCGCTTCTACTCCACGATCTCACCTGTGTGACCGCCTGAGGGACTCCGGGACACTGGGTGGGGGGTACAGGCTCCCTGGAGAAATGTTGGGATCCTAGAATGGAGAGGACCAAGGTCTCCAAAGTAAATCAAGGGACTTGCCTGTTGGTCTGGTGGTTAAGACTCTGTGCTTCCACTGTAGAGGCTGTGGGTTCGATCCCTGTCCGCGGAACTAAGATCCCACGTGCTGCAGGGCCAATGAAATAACATAAAGTACTTCCTTTCAAAAAATAAATAGAGCAAATCAAGACAAAACAAGAGTCTTTTGTGAGAGATGAGGCCCCTCATAGATAATACACTGCCCAGTGTCCCTCAAGGTCATCTGGGCTGGTCTCCCGAGGACACGTCGAGGACACGTTCTCTGTGGATGGGATGTGATGCAGAAGAGGGGAACCTGTTAGGAAAGGTGTGGCCTTTCAAGATTGGCCTAAAAAGAGACAGACACGGCTGCTTCTGCTGGGGATGCTCTCCTGTTTGGAGCACCTTCGGGGAGTGGGTGGCAGAGGTGATGCTGCTGAAGTTTCTGGAGACCCGGATAAAACGTACAGTCCTGCAAGGGATTAGGTTCTCCAGACGCTGCAGTTAACCCCAACTACACAGGACCTGGGTCCCCTCGGGCATCTGGCAGTGGGAAGGGACTTAAGAGGGTGAAGGCTTAGGTTTCCATATTAGTACCACATGGCAACTGGGAGTCAGACCACGCCGGGGTCAATCACAGCTGTCCCCCTAAGCCAGGGTGGTGTAAGGAGGTAAAGATGATGCTGACAACGTTCTACCAGCCACACCTCGGTCATGGCTCTCAGTTCAGGTCAGGAGACGGAGGCTTGGCTGCTGTGTCAGCTTTGAGGGGAGAGAGAAAAATGAGGGTAATACAGTGCTGTCTTCCATGAATCTAAATTCATTTAATTTAGGAGTCTGTTCTCTATTTTGAGATTATGTCTTCTCCAATTTTGGCATTAAATGTGTCCTCTTTTGCGAAATGATGGCAGTAAGTGGTAGGTTTAAAAAATGTTCTTATTTGACAAAATAAAAAGTTGGCAGATCTAGTTGATCCCTGTGGCTGGTTCTGCTAGCTTTCTGTCAAAATTGGTTTTCCCCTTCTTCCACATTAAGAGAAGTTTAAAGGGGCATGTGATCACCCAGAATAAAGCTTCGAGTTCTCAGTCCTCCTTGGATCTAGGTGTGGCTCTTTGATATATTTGCATAATAACTGAAGGAGCCTGGTTCCCCAAACCATGGCACCACTATACCGGCCCAAGATGCTTATACAATGTGAGAGACACGGCCATTGATATTTCATGCCTTTGCAGATAAAAGGAATCAACATTTGCATGATATTTACAGTGACGGAAGTGAGATTATCCAGGAATAGAGACTAGAGGGAGCAGAGGAGAGGGCCTAGAATGGAGCCTTAAAAAACTCCAACGTATAATAGTCACGTGGAGGAGGAAGAAACCCTGAGGAGGCCAAGGAGAGGAAGCCAGAGAATCAGGAAAGGAAAATGATGTGAAGGAGCCTGATGGGGGAGGTGTGTTTCAGGAAGGAGGGCGTGGCCAGCCAAGAAGGAGGGTGTGGCCAACCAGGAAGGAGGGTATCAGTTCAGTTCAGTTTCTCAGTTGTGTCTGAGTCTTTGCGACCCCATGGATTGTAGCACGTCAGGCCTCCTTGTCCATCACCCACTCCCGGAGTTTACTCAAACTCATGTCCATAGGGTCCGTGATGCCATCCAACCATCTCATCCTCTGTCGTCCCCTTCTCTTTCTGCCTTCAATTTTTCCCAGCATCAGGGTCTTTTCCAATGAGTCACTTCTTTGCATGAGGTGGCCAAAGTATTGGAGTTTCAGCTTCAGCATCAGTCCTTTCAATGAACATTCAGGACTGATTTCCTTCAGGATGGACTGGTTGGATCTCCTTACCGTCCAAAGGACTCTCAAGAGTCTTCTCCAACACCACAGTTCAAAAGCATCAATTCTTCGGTGCTCAGCTTTCTTTATAGTCCAACTCTCACATTGGACTAGTCATCTGGTGATGCTTGAGGCCAAGTGAGAAGAGGCCCCAAATGGGGCCATCATGTTTAAAATGGAAATAATTGGTGACCTTATCAAGAACCCTTTCATTGAAATGATGGGATATAGCCATCATTAGGAGGTAAGGAGTAAATGGCAGGTAAGAGATAGACCACATTTCCGGTGAGTGTGCTGTGATGGAGGGAACAAGAGAGGGTAGGAGTTGGAGCTGGAGAGACTTCTTTCCTTTTCTTTTCTCTTCCCCTCTCTTCTCTTTTCCCTTCCACTATTCTCCTCTCCTTTCCTACCCTTTTGTTTTCCTCTTTTTCTTTCTTTTTAAAGGAGTGCAGAATCTAGGGGATATAAATACTGAAGGGAATGGGACTTCCCCAGTGGTCCAGTGGCCAAAGACCCTGAGTTCTTAATACAGGGGCCAGGGTTTGGTCCCTGGACAGGCAACTAGATCCCGCATGCCACAGTGAAGATCCAATGCAACCAAATAAAAAGTGGGAAAAAAAAATACTGAAGGGAAGCGTCTAGACCAGAGACAAGATGGAAGAAATAAGCCAGAGACAGGAAAATTGATAGCACAAGGCTCCCGAGAAGATGGGAGGCACGGGAGGCAGAGAGCACCTGGCATGGATGGAAAGGGGAGAACAGTGGTGGGATGTGGGGTGGAGAGCCTTTGCCTGCAGTCTTCTGGGGAGAGTGTGGGTGGCATAGGGACAAGAGCAGCACCTACGTGGGGGTGGGGACAAGTGTGAACAAGCCGAGCAGATGGCTCTGGATTGCCCTGGGGCACTTGTGACTCTGCTGAGTATTGAGCTGGGGCAGGTAGGAGGGTCTCCTGGGCTCCTCCAAGTCAAGACACGCGTGATGCTTTGGCTCGAGGTCTAGACTTGGGAGGTGCCATCACACAGATAGCATGTGGAGCCAGGCCTGTCTCGAGCTTGGGGCCCTTGCAATGCTTGGGGAACCTCACCAAGGTCAAGGCATGTTCCTGAGACTCTTCTTTTCCCCTGGGAGTCTGAGAGGAAGTGAGCAGAGCTGTGGAAGCCAAGATAGGGCTCTGTGAAGAGGGAGCTCCCCAGAGAAGCAGGCCACAAGCACAGGCGCCACGGGCTCAGCTGTCAGTGAAATGTTGGATGTTTTTCTCAACTCCACGAAATAAGAGGCGGTGAAATCTTCCCTTTGCTCCAGCTTTTTAGGGTAAATATCTCTTTCAAAGTCAGCACTGGTGGGGCTGGGCCTGGAGAAGCCAGGTACGCAAGCCCTGATGGTCTCCCTCTGGGACCTTCCATGAAGCTGCCAGCTGGAACCAGGTGCATCTGGGGTTCCCAAGGCCCCCCCTCGAGAAGGATCCCTCTCTAGAGACAAAGGAGAAGCCTCATCTGGAGCTCTGAGCGATGGTCAAGGAGCGGCAGGCACCACTGCGTCTCCCCCGAGCTCAATCATGGTGCATCCACAAGAGAGGCTGGTGATCCCACTCAGGACACCCCTGGATCCAGCAGAGCAAATCTAAGTTCTTGTAGGAGCAGCTGGGGGCACAAGACAGCCTCTCTCCCGCGTACCTTTTCATCTACCTTGGCCTCAGAGGCGCTTAGCTGCTCCTGTTCACTGGTCTCTAGCCTCTCATGGTCCACGTGGACCCTCCCAAGAGCACCTGTGGTCGCCCCCCAACAGGAAGCCAGAGACGACCCTGAGTGCACCCTGGTTGGTGGGTCACTGTTTCCGTGGGGAAAGTTCACATCTGGGTATCGTCAACAGCAGGATCGGCCTCCCAGGGGAACACAGGGAAGGCCTCCCAGAGTATCCTGGAGTGGTTGATTGCCAGGGGCATAGGCCACTATGAAATCAAAGAACCACCAATAACTGCCCCCAAAAAGTCAGATTTTGTTTTTTTTAAGTGATGAGGACACTGTCTTATTGGTTGGTTGGGTCATTGGCAAGTGTAATATCCTTTGACTTGCCATTCTTTCTTTTTTTTTTTTTTTTAGAAAAATGATTATTTATTCATTTGGCTGCCTTGGGTCCTGCTGGCAACAGGCAGGATCTTGTGCACAGACCCCCTCGCCGTGGCGCTTGGGCTCAATAGTTGCCACATGTGGGCTTAGCTGCCCCAAGGCAAGTGGGATCTTGGCTCCTCAACCAGGGATGAGACGTGCGACCCTTGCATTGCAAGGTGGATTCTTTACCACTGGATCACCAGGCAAGTCCTTTACTTGCCATTCTTATTACTGAAGCTCCCTTAAATCACCATTGGAGAGGACGGGTTCTCCTAACCTCTGTAAGGAAACCTGCTCAGAGTGTAGGATAAGGCTCCATCTGTTCTCGTCTTCAGCCTCATGGTGTCATGCTCCTAAGGTGTGCTGTACCCAAGAACATGAGCGCACTGCTTCTTATCTAGCCAATTCATCCCTGTGCGCGTGAATGTGTGTTTCTGGAGGTGGGGCTTACTGCTCATACCTTCTGGGCATCCCACAGCAACCTCATCTCAACCCTGCACTTTTCACACATGCCCCTAAGACCCCAAAGTCCCATCCATTTCTCCTTTTTTCTTGACTTCCCTTCCTTCTCCATTCTTTGCCTGAGAACCTTGCCTTCTCCTGCTTCACTGGAAACTCTTTAAGCTTCTTGCTTTGCTGGATTTTCCCCACTCACTTCTGCTTTGGGGTCAGGAGAGAGTGGGGAGGTTCAGATTAGGAAGGTGGAGAAAGCGAGGAGGGATCTGGATTCTGGAATTCCCATAGATTGTTCACCACCCCTCTCCTAACCCTGAGTGTTTAAATGCTTCACTTCAAGGTTATCAATTGAGATTTCCAGGTTCTATGTGGCAGTACTTGCTGGAGAATGTTTGTCTCCTCCAGATCTGCACTTGGTCGTGTCATAATCTTTGTGACCCTGTGGACTGTAGACCCCCAGACTCCTTTGTCCATGGGATTTCCCAGGCAAGACTACTGGAGTGGGTTGTGTTCTTCTCCTCCAGGGGACCTTCCTGACCCAGGGATTTAACTCATCTCCTGCATCTCCAGACTGGAGTATGGTGGGTCTTAATCCATCTGAGTGGCGTCCTTATAGGAAGACAGCCATACGATTGAACCCACATCTCTTGCATCTCCTGAATCAGCAGGCAGATTCTTTACCACTGCACCACCTGGAAAGCCCATTTGTCTCCTCACCAACCTTGAAATACATTAGAAATCACTTTCACGTGCCCCTTTCCAGTCTGCCCCTTCCACTGCCACAGGCAGTGGGAAAACCACCCTGCCAAGTTCTCATCTTAGTGGGAATCTTTGTGACCTTGCAAACCTGGCTCCTTCCTCTTCTGGTGCATGCATGGCTCGGTATGGTTGTGTGGTGCACCTGGTATGTGGGGAAGTCCTTTCCATCTCTCAGCCATTATGTGTCACTGGACTTATGAGACAGCTCTGCCAATGACCTCTGTGCTGGTTCCACTGCCTGGGAAGCCAAGTTCTTTCCTTGATCTGAACATATCATCCTTGGGGAATTTTCTGGTCCAGAACTTCTCTCATATCCCAACAGCAACTGTCTCTGGCTGAAGGTCAGATACAAGGGCTCCAGCACCTTCTGATTAAGTGTCCCACATCTATCTGCAGCCCTTACCCTAAATCAGTGGTTTCCAAGCTTTTATGATTATGCACTCATTTAGTAAAAAGTTGTGTGTGGGAGGGATACTTACCCCCATACATTTATTTATAACGTTGTTGTTGTTCAGTTGCTAATTTGTGTCCAACTCTGTGACCCCATGGACTGCAGCACGCCAGGCTTCCCTGTCCTTCACCATCTCGCTGCATTTGCTCAAACTCATGTCCATCGAGTCAGTGATGCCATCCAACCATCTCATCCTCTGTTACCCCCTTCTTCTCCTGCCTTCAATCTTTCCCAGCATCAGGGTCTTTTCCAATGAGTCAGCTCTTCACATCAGGTAGTGGTATTGGAGCTTCAGCTTCAGTATCCGTCCTTCCAATGAATATTCAGGACTGATCTCCTTTAGGATGGACTGGTTGGATCTCCTTGCAGTCCAAGGGACTTTAATGTATCTTATGAGAATTATAAAATATACATCAAGTCAAGGTTAAAACAGAGGAAGAAGATGAAATAAACAATTTTCAAAGTGCTGTTAATCACGGTGGTTTTATATTACCATTAGTTAATATTGACCAAGGCATAAAATAAATTTAGATTGGAGATTCATGGTTAACAGAAGGGATATGATTTCTGGCATCTTCCTGTGGGTTCTGATCAGCTCCCAGTGTTTTATGGTGCAGGGTGGTGGGGGGAAGCCTGTGTGTAGGAAACAGGTCAGCTCTACTTTTCCTTTCTGCTCCCTGCGCTTCTGGCCTCGGCATTATTTCCGCTTGGCTTTCTCAGTGCGTGTGTTCTATGTCACTTCATTCGTGTCTGACTCTTTTGGACCGTAAGGACCACAACCCATCAGGCTCCTCTGCCCATGGGATTTTCCAGGTTTCTTAGTAGAAATCCTTAAACTACTCATTTGCTTTATAAGAATTGATTACATCACAATGAGATGCTCCAATCTTTATGGTGGTGGTGGTGGTTTGGTTTCTAAGTGGTGTCCAACTCTTGCAATCCCATGGACTGTAGCCCACCAGGTTCCTCTGCTCATGGGATTCTCCAGGCAAGAATACTGGAGTGGGTTGTCATTTCCAATCTTTATAAATCCACTTAATTTGCTTCTAGCCACTCTGCCCAGGGGCAGGGGGGTGCTTGCCAGCTCCTCATCCCTGGAGTATAACTACCTTCTCCCTCGTGCTTGCATTCTAAGTGGCTTCAGTCACATTCGACTGCGACCCCATGGACTGTAGCCTGCCAGGCTCCTCTGTCCATGGGATTCTGCAGGCCAGAATACTGGAGTGGGTTGCCAAGCCCTCCTCCAAGGGATCTTCCCGATCCAGGTGGAGAACCTGCATCTTTTGCACTGGCAGGTAGGCTCTTTACCACTAGCACCACCTGGGAAGGCCAGCTCCTCTCTCAAGGAGCCCCCAATGCTGCGTGTAGGGGCACCCAGGAGCACCTTCATGTTAAAGATTAGGATATTAGCTTGTTAGAACTGCCATAATCAAATACCTCAGACAGGGTGGCTTAAACAACAAAGATTTATGTCCTCACAGCTCTGGAGGCTGAGAGTGCAAGAAGAAGGTGTCAATAGGGTTGGTTCCTCCTGAAGGCTGGGAAGGAAAACCTGCTCCAGGCCTCTCTCCTAGCTTCTGGTGGCCAGCGGGCAACCTTTGGCATTGCTTGGCTTTAAGTCTTATCACCCTGATCTCTGCCTGTATCTTCACGTGGCATTCTCTCTCTGTGTCATCTTTTTCTCTCTTTCTTTGTGTATGCTTGTCCAAAGTGAAAGAAAAGTGAAGTCGCTCAGTCGTCTCTGACTCTTTGCAACCCCATGGACTGTACCATCCTACCAGGCCGCTTTGTCCATTCAATTTTGTAAGCAAGAATACTGGAGTGGGTTGCCACTTTCTTCTCCAAGGGATCGTCCCAACCCGGGGATTGAACCCAGGTCTTCCGCTTAGCAGGCAGACGCTTTCCCATCTGTGCCACCAAATTTCCCCCTTTTAAAGGGCATCAGTCATAATGGGTGAGGGCTCACCTTGACAACCTTATTTTAATTTGATTAACTCTGTAAAGACCCTATTGCCAAATAAAGTCACATTCTGAAAAGGGAAATGGCTACCGACTCCAGTATTCTTGCCTGGAGAATCCCATGGACGGAGGAGCCTGGCGGGCTACAGTCCATGGGGTCACAAAGAGTCAGACATGACTGAGTGACTTTCACTTCACTTAACTTCTGAGGTGCTGGGGTTGGGACCCTAACATGTCTTCTTTTGATGGGGGGTAATACCATTAAACTCATGACAGTAATTGCTCCCCCCCCTCATTTTTTCTTACTTTTTAGATAAAAATAAATCAAAATAGAAGCTCTAAAGTCTTCTTCTAGCGTTCTGGTGGGTGACGGTAGTGCAGCCATGGTGTGTGTGTGCTTCTCTTTGGAGTCCACTGCCTCTTCAGCTCTGTCCTTCCTTCTCCTCCCACCATGAGCATTCAGCCCCAGTTCTTACTGGGGCAGGGAGGGTGAGTAGGGAAAGACCAGGCCCTCTTCAGGAGCTCCAGTGATGCGGAAGGTTAGTTTAACATGGACTTCCAGTATCAAGATGGCCGAGTGAGCCACCAGGGACACTTGTCTCCCTTGTTCCAACAATAGAGAAAACACAGTTTTAAATGAAAGCATTACTGCACTTAAAAAATAATACAATTATGTAAAGTTTAAAAAAAAAAAAAAGCAAGTGGGGGAAAGACAGTTCAATGTTTCTTCGAGAAGTTAAACATAGAATTACCGTAAGACCCAGCTACTCCAACTCCTAGGTATATATCTCCTGAAACTAAAAATGTATTCGAGCAAAAACCTGTGCTTCGGTATTCATAACAGCACTATTCACAGTAGCTAGGAGGTTGTTATGAATGTCCCTCTACTGATGAATGGATATGGATAAACAAACTGTGGTATATCCATGCAACAGAATATTACTTTGCCATGTGAAGTTCTGATATATCCTACGTGATACGAAATGGAAGAAGCCAGTCACGGAAGGTCGCATATTGTCTGATTCCGTTTACATGAAATGTCTGGGATTGAGCAATCATAGAGACAGAAAGCAGATTAGCAGTTGCCAGGGGCTAGGGGAAGGGGAAGGTGGGGAGTGACTTAATGGGATGAGGCAAGAACATTCTGGAAATCCATAGAGGTGGTAGTTGTACACTGTTGAGAATGTAGTCGATACCATTGAATTGTACAATTTCAAATGGTTGATGTTATGTTACATGAATTTAATTTTCAATGACAAAAATTAAGGAGCAAGAAGGGAAAGTCTTGGGGCGGTGGGGGAGGGGGTGGTCTGAGTCTGTGAGGACTCTGGCGCCACGGATGGCTCTGTGGATTGCCTCTGCGCTGTGTCTCTGGAGAGAGCACTCAGTTTTTGGTGCCATCCTGAAACTGAGCTGGACAGCCTCCGCCACACTGCCCAAGGGAAAATCTGAGCGACAACATGGAATTTTTTCTCTTAAAAAAAATCAAGTGGCTCAGTGCCGTCTGCTGTCCAGAACTCCAGGGCATTGCGGACGTATTAGTAACCACAATTTACAAGGACCCTTCCTGTCTTCTCTATCTCCCTCACAAACCTTCAAATCCTGTATTTTAAATTCCTCCTGTTTTCTTTGGAATGCAGTTAATTGACTTGGAATGACCAGAGTCTCTGGTGGAGAATAACATGCTTACTGGGTAAATAGCTCCTTCTCAAAAGAGCTGCAAAAAACAGATTATGTGCAAATTCAGAGAATGCTTTCTGGTGCCAAGCTCTGGTTGGATCTGAAAGGTCCTGTCAAGTTTCAGATTCACAGCTTGACATTTATATGGTTATTTATGTCACTTATTAGCTGTGGTATGTTTATGACACTCTAATTATGACTGCCCTCCTAGTTTGTCTTGTGAATATCCAGAGGAGATTGCTCTTTGACAAGGCTTCACCCTGGGCTGTTCTTCTTGAACACATCTGGGGAAGGATGGGGGTCAAAAGAGCTGATGGCTTTGGCACGTGTTCATTTTAGTCTGTGATGTTCTTGACGCTTTTGCCCTGAGAACACTGGTTGCCAGGCATTTCTGCCTAGCAAGAGGCAGAAAGACCTACCGTTGGAACCTGAGCAGTGCTGTGTCTTGAATAGCCTTTGTTTCTAGGAGATTCTGAGGCACACAGAAGGAAGCTCTGCATTTCTTTAAGGTGGCTCAGAAAGCCAGCCTGAGTGGGGAATTGTGAAGGGCAATGTCTTGCTTTTCGAGACGTCTGTTCTAATTTTTGACATTCTGACATTAAAAAAAAAAGATACAGAGCCGTGCTTCTGAGCCTTGTACTTTGCAGGGCAAAGGGGCTCTGCTCTGTTTCTGTGGGCCTGGTCTCTCATACTTGGCCCTGGAATGAAAATGGACCACCTTGGGAGCCTTCTGATTGGAGTATTCACTCTCCCCCATCCTACCCATCCTGGCGTGGGTACTGGCTGAAAGGTAGGGTGATGGAGAAGCCAGAGCAGCAGCAGAGAAGTGAAGAGGGTGGATTCTTGGCTCACAACGAGCTCCACCTGGCTCCTCTAGCTCTAGGTGAAGTTCTTGAGAGGAGACTGAATCCTGACACTTGCCAGGAGAACCAAAAACTCTTAAGAAAAGCATGTCTGGAAATAAATGTTGCCCTGAGCTGCAAGAAATGCCATAACAGGTGCACCCTGGCCATGACTGGTGGCCCGGAATGGCTTTGTCTCTCAGGTGGGTTGTTTTTTTTTAAGTATTTTTTTAATTGGCTATTAAAAATGGTTTGGTTTTTGGTTGTACCACTCAGTATGTGAGATTTTTATTTCCCCACCTAGGGATAGAGCCCATGCCTCCTGCATTGGAAGCATGACGCCTTAACCACTGGGCCACCAGGGCACTCCCCTGGGGCTTTAATTGCACACTTAATGGTGCCATCGCTCCCACCACTGCCCTCCACAGCCTTCAGAGCAGCTCAGGGCTTTACAACCACCGTCCGCAGCCTCTGGGATCCATACCTGATGATCTGAGATGGAGCTGATGTGATAATACATAGAAATAAAGTGCACGATAAATATCACGTGTTTGAATCATCCCAAAGCCATCCCTCCTCCCCACTCCCACCCTGTCCATGGAAAAATTGTCTCCCATGAAACTGGTCCCCAGGGCCAAAAGGGTTGGAGACCGCTGGTTTAGAGAAAGGAAAGCTGGAATTCACTCTCATTTTGCCACCTCCTTGGAAACAGACCTATCCTTCTTGTTTCCTTTTTTTTTTTTTGTAACTGATACACTTATTTATTTTAGCATTTGAAGCTAATGATTTCCATTTTCATAAAACCTAGTTAGGTCCTGATTGGTACCTGCCTTTCCTCAGACCATTTTCGCTTCCTGCTTTTCTTAAGTTAGGGCACCGCTTGCCACACCCCTGGTGCTTCCCAGCAGGGCGGGAGTTTGTGTCCAGACTGCTTGAAGTAGTGTCTACCTGTCTATCCAGAGTTTCCGAGACTTTGGAGTATGCCCAGCCAGTTGCCTTCCACCAG
Source organism: Bos grunniens (assembly GCF_055505025.1). NCBI lineage: Eukaryota > Metazoa > Chordata > Mammalia > Artiodactyla > Bovidae > Bos > Bos grunniens. The sequence continues at coordinate 156,179,556 of NC_141165.1, forward strand.
GCAGGGGAGTTTTTAAAAAAGAATAAAGGCAAAACGAATGTTAAACGAATGCCCACACAAATATGTCAAACTGATTTTGGACAAAAGGGTCAAAGCCACTCCATGAAGGAAGGATGGTCTTTTCAACAAGTTGGTGCTAGAGCACTGGATGTTCACAGGCACAGAAATGAACCTCAGCCTCAACCTCACACATGGTATTCATACTTGTGGTGTTACATAGAAGTCAACTCAAAGTTCTGAGTTGGAAGGACTGATGCTGAAGCTGAAACTCCAATACTCTGGCCACTTGATGCGAAGAGTTGACGCTGATGCTGGGAAAGATTGAGGGCAGGAGGAGAAAGGGACGACAGAGGATGAGATGGTTGGATGGCATCACCGACTCAATGGACATGGATTTGGGTAAACTCTGGGAGCTGGTGATGGACAGGGAGGTCTGGCGTGCTGCAGTCCATGGGGTCACAAAGAGTTGGACATGACTGAGCGACTGAACTGAACTGAACTGAACTGACAACTCAAAGTGGGTCATAGACTTGAATACAAGATGTAAAATATAAACCTTTCAGAAAAAATAGAAGAAAACCATAGGGACCTGGTGCTAGATAAAGAGTCTCTAGACTTGAGACCAAAAGTATGATCCACAAAGGGAAAAACTGGTAAACTTTACCTTCTCAAAAATTAAAACCTTTGCCCTGTGAAAGACCCTGTGAAGACAACAGAAAGACAAGTTACAGCCTGGGAGAAAATATTTGCAAACCACACACACCCAACAAAGAATTTATATCTGGAATATATAAAGAACTCTCAAAACTCAAAAAGTCCTAACCAATCTAATCATGAAACAAGTAAAGACATGAACAGATGTTTTGTTAGAGAAGGTATGTAGAAGGCAGACATGCACGTGGAAAGGTGTTCAACACCATTAGCCATGGTTTTTGTTGTGTCTGACTCTGTGACCCTATGGACTGCAGAATGCCAGGCTCCTCTGTCCTTTACTATCTCCTGGAATTTGCTCAAATTCTTGTCCATTGAGTAGGTGACCATCTCATCCTCTGCCGCCTCTTCTCCTTTTGCCTTTAATCTTTCCCAGCATGAGGGTCTTTTCCAAAGAGTCGACTCTTTGCTTCAGATGGCCAAAGTATTAGAGCTTCAGCTTCAGCAACTGTCCTCCCAATGAATATCAGCCAATAGGGAGATACAAATTAGATCCACAACAGGTTATCACTGTACACCTATCAGAATGGCTAAAATAAAAACCAGTGATAACACCAACTGCTGGCAAGGATGGGGAGAGACTGGATCACTCGCACGTTGTTGGTAAGAATGGAAATGGCACAGCTCCTTTGGAAAAGAATCTTGAAACTTCTTACAAAACGAAACACGCACTTACCATATGACCCTGCAATCTCTCGCTCTTGGACATTATCCCAGGGAAATGAAAACTTATGCTCACAAAAATAAAACCTCGACAAAAATATTCAGAGCAGCTCTATTTGTAATAGCCCCTAACTGGAAACAACCCAGACGCCCTTCAGTGGGTGAATGGTTAAATAAACTTGTACCTCCTCATCTCTGTCAATTTCCTGCTTGTGATACTATCCTCTAGTTATGCAAGATGATGTTATCCTTGGGAGAAACTGGGTGAAGGGAGCTTCCCAAATTATCTCTTACAACTGGGAACAAACCTACAATTATCTTGAAATTAAAAAAAAATTTAAGTTGTATTAAAAAAGTCAAGTGAAGCAGATGCTAAGAACCAGGGGCTGTGAAGCAGGAGGCAGCCCCCAGAAGGAACCAAGGAGGATGGAGCCTTTGCTGAAAGGGACAATTAGTAATAGCACCACCTCTTCTCATATGATCCGCCAGTTATGGTCCTTGGTGTTTACTCAGATGAATTGAAAACGTTTGTCCCCATAAAAGCCTGTACATGAATGTTTGTAGCAGCTTTATTGTAGTCACCAAAACTTGGAAACAGCCAAGATGTCCTTCAGTAGGTGAATGGAATAAATAAACTGGGACATATAGGGAACAAACTTATGGTTACCGGGGGGAAAGGGAAGAGGGATGCACACTATTACATATAAAAGAGATAACCAGTAAAGACCCGCTCTACAGCACAGGAAACTCTACTCAATACTCTGTAGTAATGTATATGGGGGAAAAAATTAAAGTGGATATATGCATGCATATCGCTGACTCACTTTGCTGTACTGCAGAAACTAAGGTAACATTGTAAGTCAACTATACTCCAAAAAAAAGAAGTTGATGCATACAATGGAGTATTATTCAGAGCTATCAAGAGATGAACTATCAGCTATAAGAAGACATGGAGCAAATATAAAAGCATATTATTAAGCTCAACCCAAAGAGGCTATGTACTGTATGATTCTAACTATGTAACATTCTGGAAAGGCAAACCTATGGAGACAGTAAAAAGATCAGGGGTTACCAAGGGTTAGGGAGGAGGGGTGACAGAGAAAAAGGCAGAGCATAGGGGATTTTTAGGACAGTGAAAATACTCTGAGTGAGACTACATGGGTGGATGGATACATGCCAACATATATATGTCCAAACGCATAGAATGTACAACACCCAGAGGAACTCTAATGTAAACTGTGGGCTCTGGGAGACGCTTGTGTGTCAATTCATTGATTGTAACACAAGGGATATCACATCTGATGAGGGATGTTGATATCAGGGGAGATTATGCACGTGTGGAGGTGGGTGTATGAGAAATCTTAAGTTTAAGTACCTTTGGCTTAATTTTGCTGTGAACCTAAAATGTAAGTCTATCAAGAAATAATAATATCTCTAGTGTTATTGATGTCTTCCCACAATTCAAGGTGTTTTGGGCAACATTTTCTTCCTTAAAGGATCATCCTGAAGACCATGCTCTGGGATGTAGGAAGGGTGGGGGTGGGTGGGCAGGATGATAGTGAGTGCTGTGTAGAGGACCCTAGCAAGGGCCTGTATCAAACAGAAGTGTGCTCTGCCTTCTCTTACTCCACGTAGTGGATGGGAGGTGCTGTGATCCGCACACCTTTTCTCCTAGGGCAGGGATGGGTGAGGGGAAGGCGCCTTGGGGCTCCCTGGTGGGGTGGCTGGATGGATGGGGGCATTGACACTCCAGCTCAGGTCAGCTGGATGGAGGCAAGGAAGAGAGGCGAGTGATCCAAGAGACGAAGGACCAGAGCAGAAAAACGATAGGGGTCTGCTGGAATTTTCTTTTTCTCCCTGGTTGCCATGACCTCATATATCCCCGGTGGTCCTAGTGCTAAAGAATCCACCTGCCAGTGCAGGAGACATAAGAGACACAGGTTTGACCCCTGGGGTGGGAAGATGGAGGAGGGCATGGCAACCCACTCCAGTTTCCTTGCCTGGAAAATGCCGTGGATGGAGGAGGCTGGAGGGCTATGGTCCCTAGGGTCGCACAGTCAGACACACCTGAAAGGCCTTAGCATGCGATGGATCAGTGGGGCTCAAGTGTATGTACAGGGTGAGGAAAGGAGAGGGGAGAAGAGTAATGGGTCCAAACTCAAAATTCGGAAGGGGTGGGAGTCTGAAACCTGGGATGGAACTAGCAATTAACCCAAAGGGTTTATTTACTTTAGGGATGCCACATAGAGTCAGAGAAAGGGAGAGAATGTGGTAGGAGGGACTTTCCTTGGTGCCCTGACTTTGGGGGAGGGATGCTTGCTGAGTTCCCTCCTTTGTTGTTGCTCAGTCACTCAGTCATGTCCAACTCTTTGTGAGGCCATGGACTGAAGCATGCCAGGCTTCCTTCCCTGTCCTTCACTATCTCCCAGAGTTTGCTCAAACTCATGTGCATTGAGTCGGTGATGCCATCCAACCATCTCATCCTCTGTGGTCCCCTTCGCCTCCTGCCCTCCATTTTTCCCAGCATCAGGGTCTTTTCCAATGAGTCGGCTCTTTGCCTCAGGTGGCCAAAGTGTTGGAACTTCAGTTTTAGTATCCGTCCTTCCAGTGAATATTCAGGGTTGCTTTCCTCCTTTATACCTTCTCAAACTTATTTATCTTTTTTCAAGCCCTTGTTTGGGGAGCAGATTTTCTTGCTGCCCACCCTGACAGACAAAGCTGTCTACCTTTTGTGGTCTCTTGGGAAACCACTCAGAGCTCCTGGGACTCTTGGAGCTGGGAGGGTCTTGTTGGTTGCTTCCAGGTTGGAGGCTGCCTCCAGGAAAGAAGCCTAGAGGGTTGGGAATAGGAACCCCAGCTTAGCCCCTTCCTGGCTGTATGAAACCAAAATAGACTCACAGGATGCCTGAAAACTGGAGGAAGAAAAGGAGAATGCACCTGCAGAGGTGAGGGAGAAGTTTCCAGAGCTTCGTGAAGCTAGGTGCTGCCATCTTGGTAAAAAGGAGTAAAAAGTTTGGAAAGAGCCAGACCAGGACTTGTCTTCCAAGTCCTCCTTTCACGGGTGGCCCCTCTGGTATTCATGCTTGGGAAATCCCACGGACCAGGAACCTGGCAAGCTACAGTCCATGGGCTCACAAGTGTTGGATACCACTTAGCGACTAAACCACCAGCACCACCACCACCACCACCATCTCAACTGCCACCGAAAAAAAAGGCAACCGGGAGGGCCCTTTGTCTGTGCAGTGTGGTGGCAGATGCCCACTCTGTAGTGACCCTAATGATTTTTTTTTAATGGGGACAGTTAAAATGATTTGAGAAAGGGAGTGACATTCAAAAAGACCCATGGTCATCTAATCCCTCCGAACAGGTCTTGCATCTCCACGACCTCTGTTGAGCTGAGGTCAAGGTGTTGACCTGGGGCCACGTGGCAGAAGTGGACAAGGGCCCAGCCCTTCTGCCTCCTGAGGGCAGCCTGGTCCACTGCTGGGCTCACCCCAGTAGTCACTGAAATGAAAACCAGAAGTTAAGGAGGTAAAGAGAGCACTGATGCTTGGCAGGGAGAGGGGAAGCTTTGTCTGAGAAGCAGCCCCGTTTGGAACTTGGAGTCAGAATAGATGCCCCCAGAAGCAGGCACCCTCGCCTGCAGGGCTAAGGGCCGTCCTGTGACCCGCCCACTAGGGCGGTCTTTGATCTGTGAACTGCCTGCCTTTCTTCCCATCCTCAGCAGTCTTCTGGGGGGAGGAATGGATCTCCCTCGTTGGTTCTCTCCTGAAACACAGCGTGTGAGCCTGGCTCCGCCTTTTGGCCCTCGTGGTGGGGTTGAAACCCGAGAGGGCCAGTGAACTCAGGATCAGAGGCTCTCACCTGTCTTTGTACCCCTTGCCTTTAATCCCAAAGTAAGATGTTTTTTAAATCCCTAGACACTCTTTTAAAATTTCATTTTATTTTTAACCTCTTATTTTAAAATATGTCAAGCCTGCAGAAAAGTCGTGAGGCTGGTAAAGTGGACGTCTGTCTGCCCTTGACCTACATTTACCCATGGTTAACATTGCCATGCGCTCTTTTAGTCCTGCATCCAGACTTATTACGTTATTATTATTATTTATGGAACTGTTCGAGAATAAGTTGCAGACACTGTGATCCTTCATCCCCGAATGCTAAGAATAAGGACTCTCATTTTTATAAACACAGTACAATTGTTAAGTTCAGAAAATTTAGCACAGGAACAATACTAATATGTAATATACAGTCCATATTCAAGTTTCACTGATGTTTCAAAAGATGTCCTTTATTGTACTTTTCTGATCCCAAGTAAAACCTAGCCTCAACAGTTCTTGAAAAGGTGGATCTGGTTGCGCACGCACACACACACACACACATATACACACCCACATATACACATACCACACACCACAAATGCACACACACACACATATACCCCCCCCACAGACAGAACACACCACACCACACACACACTACAGACATACATATACCACACACACACATCCATCCCACAGACAGACACACCACACCACACACACACACACACACCCCATACCACAGACACATACACTACACCACACACACACTACATACACACCACACACACACACACATCCATCCCACACCACAGAAAGACATACATACACACACCACACCATACACCCCATACCACAGAAAGACACACACACCACACCACACACACACTACAGACATATGCATACCACACACACACACCTACCCTACATCACAGACAGATATACACACACACACCACACCACACACACACTATAGACATACACACACCACACACACACACACACCCCACACCACACACACATACACACATATACCCCATACCATAGACACACACACCACACCACACACACACACACACACCCATACCATAGACAAACACACCACACAACACACACACTATAGACATACACACACCACACACACACACCCCCCCCACACCACAGACACACACACCACACCACACCACACACACACTACAGATATACGTATACCACACCAGACACACTTCTCACACCCCCCACACCACACCACAAACACACACACACCCTATGCCACGGACACACACACCACACCACACACACACTACAGACATACACACACACCCACCCCACACCACAGAAAGACATACACACACACCACACACCCCATACCACAAACAGACACACACACCACACCACACACACCTCCCACACCCCCCACACTACAGACACACACACACACACACACATTACAGGCATACACATACCATACTACACACACACCCCAGACATAGCAATGCCACACCGTATACACACACACCACACCCCGCACAACAGACACACATACCACAGCACACATATACGTGCCCCACATTCTCGCACACCACTCTCCCCACAGAGTGAAGCTTCGTTACCAAGCATGTTCCCTGCAAGAGGACTCTAATGTATTTACTCCTTTATTTTTTCAGACAAGCTGCCTTCCCCCATCCTGGGGTCTTCTCATCAGGCTCATTCCTCCAACTGCTGATGATGCAAAGGGTTTGGGGGCCTGTCCGGATTCGCTCACCGGGTTTGTGGGCCAGGGTGGGGGTGCCAGGCCAGCTGTGGGATACCCAGCTCTCCCTGAAAGGATGAGGTCCACTCATCGGGGGCAGCGGTGAGCCTTTGCTTTTGACCCACCACCATCTGCTCAGGGAGATGGAAAATGCAGCGCTCAGAAGGACTTAGGGATCACACTTCCTCTACATTTGCCAGAGAAGAAAACTGGTATCCGGGGACATGAAGTGACTTGGCCAAGGTCATTTCGCCAGCAGATGGAACGGGGTTCAAACTGCCAATTTTTTAGGCCATCCAACTGTCTTACAGACACCCAAGTCTGGGGGGCAAGGAACACAGGGACAGAAGAGAGAGCACATTCCCTAGAGAGAATGAGAAGCGTGGCCTGTGAACATGATTCTGGAAAATTCAAGAGGCAGACCTTTGGGTGTGTCATAGCCCTGAGGACATGTAATATCCAGATGACTGAGGCCAAGCTCACCTCCTGCAAGGAGGCAACTCCACAGTGAGATGGCCCCCAGGGCTGGGTGGTGAGGGGTCCCCAGGGCTCAAGGGTGAGGTGGCCCCCAACAGGTGATGGGCAGGAGGCTGATCCTGCCCTGGGTCTGTCCCAGCTCTAAGAGCTCTTGGTCTGGATGTTCCATTTTCCTTGGCCTCCATTCCAGGACCGGAGTCTGCTGGGAGGAATTTGCTATCATCTGCTCTTCTTGCTTTGGAACTCACCAAAGGATGCAGACAGGAGACACATGCTCAGTGTGAACGAGAAATCGCAGCTAAAACCATCATTCCTCTAGCGACCACCAGTTGGATTTTACAGAACGAAATGATTAGACGGAAAGTCATAGGCTAACAAAATAGGAGCTTCTGCCAAAAACTCCTCTGCTGCAGGTTTGGAGGTTGGAATCGGTGGCCTGATTTATGGGGATCACATCCACTGGGAACTTGGAGCCGTGAGCCAGAGTTGCAGGGCTTCGTTCCTCCTGAAGACAGCCCGGAGTGGAGACTGGCCAGACAGCATCTGTTTCACACATTAGGAGAGACACAGAAAACAAGCTATTGTGTTCCTGCCACTCTCATGGCTCCTGTTGGCCCATGCCAAGCCATGGTGGCCAAGAGCTAACATGCAGTGGATGGAACCTGGCCTTCCTTGCAAAAATCTTTTCCTTTCTGAAAACTACTAAAACACCATATTCAGAATCCCATGACTATGGAGAAGGAAGTTTAGGCCAAACGATCAGCTTTCTCTCTTCTTCAGGGTGTACCTTCTGATTTTATTAACAACCATAAATGTCATGAACTGACTATTAACATTTATTGAGTTTATTGTGTGCCAGACACTGTTCTGCATGCTTTCCCTATTGTTTTCTTTAATGCTCGGTACAGTCCTGTGAGATAAATTCCATTCTATAGATAAGAAAACCAAGACCCAGAGAAGGTGAAAATTCGGATAAAGTCACACAGTAATGAAGTAGCAAAATCAAGACTCCAGCCCAGATAGTCTGATGCTAGCCTGTACATCCTTAACCACTATCCTTCATTTTTCTTAACAAATTTGTCATCTGGTTTCAGATTGGTGTGTATTTGCTATCAATCAAATGTGTCCTCTCAAAATTCATGTTGAAGCCTAATACCCAATATGATAGAGGTGGACCCTTAAGGCAGTCATAATGGTAGAGCACTCATGAGTGGGCCTAGGCCTTACAAAGAGACCCCAGTAACTTAAGTGACCATTGACAGATGAATGGATAAAGATGTGGTATATGTACATAATGGAATATTACTCAGCCATAAAAAGAGTGAAATTATCCCATTTGCAGCAACATGGATGGACCTAGAGATTGTCATACTAAGTGAAGTAAGTCAGAGAAAGACAAATATATGATATTGCTTATATGTGGAATCTGAAAAATGAACAAATGAACTCATTGGTTTTTTTATTCTTGTTAGATTGTACTAGATAATGCTTCAGAAATGTATCATCAAATTATATAGTTATCAATAATGCTTTTTCAAGATTTCTGAGTACTTCCATAGCAGTCCAGTGGTTAAGACAGGTTTAATCCCTGTGTGTGGTGCAGTAAAAAAAAAAAAAAGAAAACCTTACAATTTCTGGTATTCTTAGCATTGGATTTTAATAATTGAATTCCTTTTTAAAAATTTTTTGCTAATTTGAAAAATACAAAATGCCATTTCATAGTTGAATTGTATGAAGCTGAACATTTCTCTTTCACATCATGTATACAAACTAATTAGGCTGGGTTGAAATACACTCACTACATCTCAGAAAGCTTAGTGACATAACCACAGAGGTTCATTTCTTGCGCATGCTACATTTCCACTGTGGGTTGACCAGTTGATGTTTCTCCTCACGTCCTCACTATAGGGTCCAGGCTGCTGAAGCCATCACTCTCTGAAATGCTGCTGGTCATAAGAAAATGAGAAAGAGTGTCAGATCATGTGTAGGTCATTAAAGGCTCTGGGCTGCAGTTACAAGTATCACTTCCCCCACCATTTCATTGGCCAAAGCGAGTTCCATGGTCACACCCTACTTCATTGGCAAGGAACCTACAGCCTATACGGTCCCAAGAGGAGATCCAGGAAAAACTAGAAGGCAGAACTAATGACAACCACATCTTGGTTTACTATTTCTTTTTCCTCTGTAAATGGACCATCTATTTTTGGATCACCTTGTGGTAGGCAAAGATTCTGGGAGAAGAAAAAGAAGTGTAATGTTCTTTATTTTATGCTCTTCTCTGAGAACATTAGACTCTGGTGTTTGTGCCATGGAATTCTGCTGTGGACATCTCTCCCTCTACGAGCTCATGGTTGGGCTTAACCTGGGAGTATTTTTTATTTTGTCTTCACTGTTCTTTTTTGCTAAGTCAGAATGTCAACCTGGAGAAGTATCCAGTCATCTTTTCCTCATTCTCAACAATGGGGCACTGTCCACTCCGATTTTGCCTGTAGCTTTGAGACTAAGTGGTTTCAAGCCTAGGGAGTGTCTTTAAGTGACTGTTTCAGTAGTCACTACAGGATAGTGAGTTACTTGTTTCCCTTAAAAGGCCAGCCAATTTGGCTTCATTTCTGTTTAACTAGTGCTTCCTTTGATGTTACTTGTGTAAAAGAGTGTTATTAAAAACAGTCAAAGTATATTCATACTCCATTCTAAGTACTGTGTGATCCATGTTTCATGATCTGACCAAGAGTGCATGTTTTAGGTAAACACACATATAATTTTCCTTTCAGTATAAATCACATAACTTTAATGAGTTGGCTCTTGTCTTTCTCACCTGATCTAAGAGTTCATGCATAAACTAATTAGAAAAGAAACAGTTTGATTAGACAGAGATGTGATTTTCATCTGGGAGAGCACCTTTAGAAAAACTCTGTTGTTCAGCTGAGATCCCTATGCACACTGGTTGGAACACTCCCGTTTGTAAAAGGAGGACCTCCTATGCAAAGAGGCATGAGTCACTGTGGCCAGGGAGTTATGGCGGTGCAGAGTGGTAAGAGGCACACGTGTCTGGAGACTGCACAGACACCAGCTAAAGAAAGCCAAGAAAATCTACTCCATTATGTCGTTGGCTGTCCCTGGTCTTGAGGGACAGGTCCTATGGCACATCCTACAGTTGAATGTTGGTGATGACCAGACATGGTGGCAATTCTGCTTTGGTTTGCCCTGAGGGTGAGCTGGGAGCCTCATTTTAAAAGAATCAGTGCCATTCCCTTCCCATCTCATCTAGCAACACAGTTCTTAGCCCTTGTTGTTATGGTGGTTGTTCAGTCGCTTAGTCGTGTTCAACTCTTTGCAACCCCACGGACTGCAGTACACCAGGCCTCCCTGTCCTTCACCATCTCCCGGAGTTTACTCAAACTCATGTCCACTGAGTCGGTGATGCCATCCAACCATCTCATCCTCTGTCATCCCCTTCTCCTGCCTTCAATCTTTCCCAGCATCAGGGTCTTTTCTAATAAGTCAGTTTTTCCCTTCAGGTGGCCAAAGGAATTTCAGCTTCAGCATCAATCCTTCCAATGAATATTTGGGACGGATTTCCTTTAGGATGGACTGGTTGGATCTCCTTGCAGTCCAAGGGACTCTCAAGAGTCTTCTCCAACACCGCAGTTCGAAAGCATCTTAGCCCTGGCTGCACATTAAAATCACCAGGGAATGGACTTCCCTGGCAGTCCAGTGGTTAAGACTGCAGGGTGCACGGGTTCCATCCCTGGTTAGGGAATCAAAATTCTAGATGCTGCATGGTGCAGACAAAGAAAAAAGAAAAAGTGAATCACCAGGGAAGCTTTGAAAAAAATTGATATCCAGGCTCCACTCCCTAGAGATTCTCATTCAGTTAGTGTAAGGTGGAGGCTCGGATTCTGTATTTTTTCTGGTGTGCGAAGTTGAAATCCAATGAAGCACAGATGCTTCCCAGCTCTGCTGTGTCCAGTGAATGAAAAGAACGTCCTCATCAAATGTCCACCAAGCACATTGAGGGTATTTGCTTTTCCACATGGAGGAGAGCCCTTTCTTCCAAGTTTTATACAGTGGCTTGAACGGTGCCCTCCTCCCTCACCCCAAACATATCCTTGCCCCAGATCCTTTGAATGTGACCTTATGTGGCAAAAGGATCTTTGTGGGTATGGTTAAGTAAATGTAGGCAGCTTGAGATGTCATCCAGAATTATCTAGATGGGGTTTACATCCAGAAACAAGTGTCTTTTTAAGAGATAGAAGAGGAATCACAGACACAGAGAAGAGGGGGCGGCAAGGTGGGGATGGAGACAACGATGGGCTTGATGCTGTCCCAGCCTAGGAAGGCCTGCAGTCACCAAAAGCTGGAAGAGGCTGGAAGGAGTCCTCTCTAGAGCCCCTGGAGGGAACACAGCCCTCTGACACCTTGAGGTCAGACTTCTGTCCCCACCCCCAAGCCATGAGAAAAGAAAATTTTGTTGTTTTAGGTCACCAAGTTTGTGGTCATTTGTTACAGTAGCCACAGGAAACTGAATACATCCTATTTCCTTTTTCTCTCCTTCACCCTTTCTTTGGCTCTTTCCCAGATGTCTTGCGACTGTTTTTCCAGAATGAAGTTGGCATAATCTCTGATTTCTCCATACCCTCTCATGACTGTTGCCTCCTGGGACCCCAACTTGTTCCGTCTACCACAACAGCCCGTAGCTGTGGGCCCTATTTAAGACCCTGGAGGTTTTCTAGCCCATCGTGATGATTCTTCTTTGGAGGGTGCACTTTTTCCCCCTCCACCTGTTGACACCTCTGCCTGAGCTCCTGGGTGATGTCTTCTTTCCTTGCTTTCCCTGAGGTCTTTGTAGCACTGAGCTGGTGCTTTGGGCTGCAGAGAAAGATGGGGCAGCAGAGAAGGGGGACAGAGACAGAGAGAACTCTATGGTATGAGGCTAGGGCCTGGACAAATTTTATGGGCCAGATGGACAGTTTGCAGCTTTCTGAAAGGGATTTGCAGCTAAGGATCTTGTGCATTGCCTTAAGGAAAGGTCAAGGGGATGTTGGAATTTCAGAGGCTCAGAATGTTCTGAGTCTTCTTTTATTTTTCTTCTCTCATTGTCTTAGGTAGAAAAGTAGCCTTTTCTTCTTGTAGCTTCTCCTGCTTAAGCCAGCAAAAGGGAGCAGAGGCAATGGTGTTACAAGGCTGTATCTCTAAGTGTTCAGTGACATTGAATGAAAACCTGTGTTAATTAACCTCGTATCTTGCCCGGGATGCCTGACTTGGACCTGGAGATGCTGCTGCTGCTGCTAAGTCACTTCAGTCATCTCTGACTCTGTGAGACCCCATAGACTGCAGCCCACCAGGCTCCCCTGTCCCTGGGATTCTCCAGGCAAGAACACTGGAGTGGGTTGCCATTTCCTTTTCCAATGCATGAAAGTGAAAAGTGAAAGTGAAGTCGCTCAGTTGTATCTGACTCTTAGCGATCCCATGGACTGCAGCCCACAAAAAGAGGCTCCTCAGCTGGTTCCTGTGACCTGGTACCAAGGATGGCAGAAGAAGGGTACCCCGGGTGGATCCAAGGAACAGAGCCAGGGGGATCTAGGATAGAAAAGAAAAAGTCTGTCGAAACTATGGTGGCCAAGAAGAGCTACAGAGAGTCCCAGGACCTTCAGAACTGGTGATGCTGGAGAGAGAGCTGACTCTCTGGCCCAGGTTTTGTTTTTCTCTTTTTGTAAGGTTTCTTTCATTGGAAGGACTGATGTTGAAGCTGAAACTGCAATACTTTGGCCACCTGATGTGAAGAGCTGACTCAATGGAAAAGAGCCTGATGCTGGGAAAGATTAAGGGCAGGAGGAGAAGGGGATGACAGAGGATGAGATGGTTGGATGGCATCACCGACTCAATGGACATGAATTTGGATAAACTCTGGGAGTTGGTGATGAACAGGGAGGCCTGGTGTGCTGCGGTTCATGAGGTCACAAAGAGTAGGACATGACTGAGCAAGTGAACTGAACTGAACTGAATTTTGTTTTGGACTGGATTGGCTAAAAGTTCATTTGGGTTTTCAGTAAGATGCTATGGAAAAAACCCAAGTGAACTTTCTGGTCAACCCAATAATATACATTTTATTTTTGAACAAATCTCATTTTGAGATTTGTAGGATTATTGTAAAGATAACACAGAGAATTCCTGAATGCCCTAGATCCAGTTTCCCCTATCATTAACATATAGCATTCATAGGGTACGTTTGTTACGATTCATGAATCAGTATTGATGTGTTATTTTTCACTAAAGTCTACCGCTTTTTCAGATTTCCGCAGTTTTCCCCTAATACCCCTTTTCTGGATCCCATCCAGATCCCAAATGGCATTTAGTCATTGTGTCCCTTTAGGCTCCCCTTGGGTGTGGCAATTTCTCAGACTTTATTTTTTTAATGACCTTGACAGTTTTGAGGGAAACGAGTCAGCTGTTTTGTAAAATGTCTCTGAATTGGGTTTTGTCTGAGGTTTCCCTCATGATTAAACTGGGGCTACACTTTGCCAACAAAGGTCTGTCTAGTCAAGGCTATGGTTTCTGCAGTAGTCATGTATGGATGTGAGATTTGGACTGTAAAGAAAGCTGAGCACTAAAGAATTGATGCTTTTGAATCTGGTGTTGGAGAAGACTCTTGAGAGTCCCTTGGATTGCAAGGAGATCCAACTAGTCCATCCTAAAGGAAATTAGTTGTGACTGTTCATTGGAAGGACTGATGCTGTAGCTGAAACTCCAATACTTTGGCCACCTGATGCGAAGAACTGACTCATTTTTGTTGAAAAATCTCTGATGCTGGGAAAGATTGAAGGCAGCAGGAGAAGGGGATGAAAGAGGTTGAGATGGTTGGATGGCATCACTGACTCAGTGGACATGAGTTTGAGTAAGCTCTGGAAGTTGGTGATGGACAGGGAGGCCTGGGGTGCTGCAGTCCATAGGGTTACAAAGAGCCGGACATGACTGAACTGAACTGAACTGATGGGTTTGGGGGAGGATGACCATAGATGTAAAGTGCCACTTTCTTCACATCATATCAAGAGGTTATGCTACCTATGCAGTCTACCATGTGTAAAATAGATAGCTAGTGGGAAGCTGCTATATAACACAGAGGACCCAGCCCTGTGCCCTGTGATGACCCCAAGGGATAAGGTTGGGGAGGGTGAGAGGGAGGCTCATGAGGGAAGGGACATATGTGTACTTATGGCTGTTTCATGTTGCCATGTGGCAGAAACCAACACAACATTGTAAAACACTTGTCCCCAATTTTTAAAAAAATTTAATACCCACACTTAAGGAATAAGGAGTTACACTTTATCTCCTGGAGAGTATATTCCATTCTACATAAATTAATTGCAATTTCTGTGCACAGGAAATTTGTCAGTTCTCCCCAGTTTATTTATTTATATCATTATGGGCTGATTTATATATTTATACACTGTTTTAATCCATTACTATTTTAAAATTTTTGTTGCTAAAAATTCTGACTTTGGCTATTAAGAGCTCCTTCAGCTTGCTCCTGGGTCCCTTTGATACACCCCCATCAGTAAGAGTTTTGTGGGGTTTAAGGAACTAGATCTGACAGACAGAATGCCTGATGAACTATGGATGGAGGTTCGTGACATTGTACAGGAGACAGGGATCAAGACCATCTCCAAGAAAAAGAAATGCAAAAAAGCAAAATGGCTGTCTGAGGAGGCCTTACAAATAGCTGTGAAAAGAAGAGAAGTGAAAAGCAAAGGAGAAAAGGAAAGATATACCCATTTGAATGCAGAATTCAAAAGAATAGCAAGGAGAAATAAGAAAGCCTTCCTCAGCGATCAATGCAAAGAAATAGAGGAAAATAATAGAATGGGAAAGACCAGAGATCTCTTTAAGAAAATTAGAGATACCAAGGGAACATTTCATGCAAAGATGGGCTTGATAAAGGACAGAAATTGTATGGAGCTAACCGAAGCAGAAGATACTAAGAAGAGGTGGCAAGAATACAGAAGAACTGTACAAAAAAGATCTTCACAACCCAGATAATCACGACGGTGTGATCATTCCCCTAGAGCCAGACATCCTGCAATGTGAAGTCAAGTGGGCCTTACGAAGCATCACTATGAACAAAGCTAGTGGAGGTGATGGAATTCCAGTTGAGCTATTCCAAATCCTGAAAGATGATGCTGTGAAAGTGCTGCACTCAATATGTCAGCAAATTTGGAAAACTCAGCAGTGGCCACAGGACTGGAAAAGGTCAGTTTTCATTCCAATCCCAAAGAAAGGCAATGCCAAAGAATGCTCAAAATACTGCACAATTGCACTCATCTGACATGCTCAAAATACTCCAAGCCAGGCTTCAGCAATATGTGAACCCTGAACTTCCAGATGTTCAAGCTGGTTTTTGAAAAGGCAGAGGAACCAGAGATCAAATTGCCAACATCTGTTGGATCATCAAAAAAAGCAAGAGAGTTCCATAAAAACATTTATTTCTGCTTTATTGACTACACCAAAGCCTTGACTGTGTGGATCACAATAAACTGTGGAAAATTCTGAAAGAGATGGGAATACCAGACCACCTGATCTGCCTCTTGAGAAATCTGTATGCAGGTCAGGAAGCAACAGTTAGAACTGGACATGGAACAACAGACTGGTTCCAAATAGGAAAAGGAGTTCCTCAAGGCTGTATATTGTCACCTGCTTATTTAACTTCATCATGAGAAATGCTGAGCTGGATGAAGCACAAGCTGGAATCAAGATTATCAGGAGAAATATCAATAACCTCAGATATGCAGATGGCACCACCCGTATGGCATAAAGAGAAGAAGAAATAAAGAGCCTTTTGATGAAAGTGAAAGAGGAGAGTGAAAAAGTTGGCTTGGAGCTCAACATTCAGAAAACAAAGATCATGGCATCTGTTCCCATCATTTCATGGCAAATAGATGGGGAAACAGTGTCAGACTTTATTTTGGGGGGCTCCAAAATCACTGCAGATGGTGACTGCAGCCATGAAATTAAAAGACGCTTACTCCTTGGAAGGAAAGTTATGACCAACCTAGATAGCATATTCAAAAGCAGAGACTGCTTTGTCAACAAAGGTCCATCTAGTCAAGGCTATGGTTTTTCCTGTGGTTATGTATGGATGTGAGAGTTGGACTGTGAAGAGAGCTGAATGATGAAGAATCGATGCTTTTGAACTGTGGTGTTGGAGAAGACTCTTGAGAGTCCCTTGGACTGCAAAGAGATCCAACCAGTCCATTCTAAAGGAGATTGGTCCTGGGTGTTCTTTGGAAGGGATGATGCTAAAGCTGAAACTCCAGTACTTTGGCCACCTCATGCGAAGAGTTGACTCATTGGAAAAGACTCTGATGCTGGGAGGGATTAGGAGCAGGAGGAGAAGGGGACGACAGAGGATGAGATGCTGGATGGCATCACCGACTCAATGGACATGAGTTTGAGTGAACAGGAGTTGGTGATGGACAGGGAGCCCTGGCGTGCTGCAATTCATGGGGTCACAAAGAGTTGGATACAACTGAGCGACTGAAGTGAACTGAACTGATACTAATGTGTCTATATACACATATCTATAAATGTTTCTACGTGTAACCGTCAGTATCTACACTAAGCTAAAGACAACCCATTACTTCACAGATTGAGCTTCCCAGGTGGTGGTAGTGGTAAAGAACCCACATGACAATGCAGGAGATGTAAGAAATGAGGGTTTGATCCCTGGGCTGGGAAGATACCCTGGAGGAGAAAATGGCAGCCTACTCCAATATTCTTACTTGGGAGATTCCCATGGATAGAAGAGCCTGGCAGGCTATCGTCCATGGGGTCACTAAGAGTCAGACATGACTAAGAGTCTGAGCACAACAAAAATGTCATAGATTATTCTGGCCTCTTCTCATTTCTTATCTGTAACCTTCCCCTCCAACAGTAAGAAACCTGGCTCTCGCTATTTGTGATCCATTTACTTAATTGTCCAATTCCAGTATACTTATATAGAGATTTTAAAGTTGTTAACCTGTATACTCATGAGAAACAACTTTATCACGTAGGGTACCGTGCTGGGACCACGTTCTTTTAGCCCCTAATTTGACAGATGCCACTCATTTCTAAACTTACTTAGGACAGCACCTTATTCCCCTGCATTCTGCATTTCCTTCTGGGATCTCCTGACCTCCTAAAATGACTTTATTCCAGCTTAAGTAGGAAAATACCAGGGAAGGACTTTTACTTGCCCAGCACTTGTGGTTAGAGTAATGGGAAACTGATCATCAGAGTCTATGTCAGTCATTTTCACCTGTCCTGAGAGATGGTGTTGGGCCGCTAAGGTTGCTCATCCATCTAGAAGTTCATGATTGACATGGAAGACGAGCACTTCCACAGAGGACGTGGGGGTGTTGAACAGACAGAAACAACAGATGCTCACAACTTTCCACCCCTTAGTCCCAAGTACACATACCAATCCTTCTTCTCATATTTAGAGTTAAAAATATGCCTCCTTCTAACAATATTTGTGCATCTTCTCTTCCCCAGAGAGTCAACCAAAAGCCCACACAGTTACCATACCCAGCTGCAGACCCGGGTCCCTGGGCGACACGTTCTGCTTTCTTTTAGCTTTCAGTGTGTCTCCTTATAATCAGGCAAATAGCCAGAAGTATTTGGACTTTTAAAAAAGAATAAAAATACAGGGTAATACTTAACTAAAGATGTTAATCTTTAATGGAAGAATAGGGAGGGGGATTTTCTTAGAAAACATTTGTGCATTTTGTAGTCCTCTTCACAAAATACCCCACAGGTGCTCAACTACTCTGTTCCTGTGTCAGTCTGGTCCTGTGGACAAGGCAAGCAAGGGAGGATATGGATTTTTGGGGGGACATTAGGTCTTATTCCCAGCATTGGTTACTGTGTGTTCTTATTTCATCTGCTTACAGGGTTCCTTTCTCAGTGCTAATTGAAATTCAAATAAGTATCTTTTCTTTTCTCATGACAGTTTAATTTAGTAATCACTTTGTGTCTGTCAACAATTTTATGTGTGTCCTTCTTTAACTCCATTAATCACAGCTGAATTTCAAAGGATTGTAATTAAATTGTATCAAATTGTTTACTTTGAAAACCTCTTAAAAATGTCAATGGACTGGAAATAAATTCTACTAATTGGTACAGAGTGCCTGCAAAGGCAGAATGAGATACAATATGTGACCATTGCTAATATGATAAGACCAGAGTTGACGTTAATGAAAGGACTGTAATAACTTGCCATCTGTTTGATCATCTGATGCTTCTTAGCACGTTGCAAAATACTGCAGAAGAAGGCAGCTATTATCAGTTCATGAAAGGTGATAATGCTGTATTTCCAAGCAGCGGTTCTCAGTGGTTGAGTATCACTTTCATTCTTTTAGAGATTTTGGTCTACATCACACATGCACGTAC
Source organism: Bos grunniens (assembly GCF_055505025.1). Taxonomy (NCBI): domain Eukaryota; kingdom Metazoa; phylum Chordata; class Mammalia; order Artiodactyla; family Bovidae; genus Bos; species Bos grunniens. The sequence continues at coordinate 156,198,405 of NC_141165.1, forward strand.
ACAAAATCTCTGAGTTCCCCAAATGGTAGAATATTTTAAAATATTTCTATTCAAAAAATTAATGTTTTAATATAAAAATCCAAATTTAATATAATTGTCTCACTTACAAGATGATTGTAGGATTTATAAAAAGTATAACTTCAGAGACATTACAGGTTGTTGACCAATAAGGACAGAAATTAAAAATCAGACTGATAAACATTGTCTTCTCTCAATTTTATCAAGTTATTACTATGACAGTACATGTAATCTCATTTGGATATAATGTCAAAAGTTTCCATTTAAGTCCCTTTATGTATGTGAGATTCTGACTTCTCTGCCTTCTGACTTCCTGGTCTCCCTGAGATAGATAAGCTTTCAGGTTTCAACAGAAAAATCTTCAGTAATTCCTTATTCCTTAGGCTTTTGCCTATCATACTCCATAATTTTGTTACCACCTGCCCATTATCCTTCATTTCTCATCACCTATCCTCCCCCACTCCTATTCCCTTATTTTTCTAGAAAACCACATCCTAACTGCTCTTGACAAGCAGTTCCTAAGAGCTGTGACCCTGTCTTGTTCATGATGTAGATTATGGGTGGATATAATCTTTTCATCACCCATAAATGAATGTCTACTTACTCAAATTCTATCCATTTTCCAAGACCCAGCTTGAACGATACCACTTCTGAGAAGATTTCTCTGATTCCTTCATCTGGAACTAACTTGCACCTCCAAGCTCCAAGCATAGTGATAGCTCCTTCTGTTATAGTACTTCACACACACATGTCCTCTGCTGACTATTTGTGCTTATTTATCTTTGAGACCATGGGGAACAGAGAGGAACTTGGAAAAAAGATCACCAGCTGACTTGATATGCACCACTTATCTGCTGCTTCTCCTTTCACAAATGACAAATAACAAATGACATTTTCCTACCAAAGTTCTCCTTCAATTTGTGTTCTGGAAGCCACTGACTCTATTTTTCTTTGCTTCCTCTCTCTTCTCTTACAACAGTCTCTCCATAGTTATGATCACTGTCATCAGCACTCAATCATGTTCTTATATTTCTCTTCTTAAAAAACAGTCCCTGTTGATGTCACATCTTTTTCTAATCACCATCAAGTTCTCCCTGCTCCCTTTTACAGCAAAACGTCTGTAGATGTCCATGGTAACTCTTGCTACTTCTTCATCTTTTATTTCTTATACATATAACCCCACTACTTCACCATGGTTGTTCCTAGCAAAGTCATCATATTGATCTCCACGTTGTCAAATCCTATGGCCATTTTTCTGTCTATATTTATTTGAGCTTTCAGAGGCATTTAACACAGTTGATTACTCCATGTTAACTTTAATGACATGGGTTCATCAAATTTTATTCCTCCCTTTTTGTTCACCAGAGGTAGAGGCAAATAAATCATAAAATATTCTCAATTAATCCAAAGAAAGTAAAAGAAGGAAAAGGAGATTAAAGGACAGATGGGCCAAATAGAAGACAAATTGGAAGATGGTAAATGAAAATTCTCCCGAATGGATAGCTAAATATAAATGGTCTAAACACCCTAATTAAAAGACAAGGAATGTCACTGGATAAAAATGCAAGACCACACCATTCCAGTAACTCTCTTTATAAATAAAAAACACAGATAGGTTAAAAGTAAAAGGGTAGATATAGACATACTATGCTAACATCAATGCAGTGAAAGCTTAACTAGCTATGTTAATATCAGACAAGCCAGACTTTGGAATGTGGAGGATTACTAGGGATAAAGAGGGAGAGTTCATAATAATAAAATAATCAATTTTTCAAGAAGACACAATTCTAAACATACATTTATCAATAACCAAGCTTCAAAATGTATGAAGCAAAAACACACAACTAAGAGGAGAGACAGACAAATCCCCAGTTGTAGTTTAAGATGTCAATAGTCCTTTCTTGATAATTGATAGAAGAACATCAATAAGCATATGCAAGACTTGAATGTATATCAATAATGTGATATAAATAAAAACTCCCATGACAGCAGAAGACTACTTACTTTTTGTTTGCATACAGAACATTCGTTTAAATAGATTATATGCTGGGTCATAAAATAATTCTCAATGATTGAAAAAAAATTAAATGGAAAGTGTTCTCTGATGGTAATGGAATTAAATTAGAAATCTATGAAAGAGATCACCCACCAGGAACAAGCAGAGAGAGGAGAGATGGTCCAAGGTTAAAACTTTGAGGAATACACACCAGAGTAGCTCGAAAAAGGCCAGTAAGTAAAAGATCAGAGAATAATAAGGAAAACCAAGAAAGAGGCATCACAGAGGCCAAGGGGGCAGAGAATTCCAAGGAACAACCATGTATTACAGAAGTGTCCAATAAAATGAAGATTGAAACAAATTCATGGGAGACCTGAAGATAAAAGATAAACCTCTGAAAGAGAAGCTGCTGAGAAATGAGGAAGTAAAGACAGCACCTATCACTTCCAGGCAAACTACTTTCCGTCCTCGGAAAGCCAAGAACATTTCAAAGCAGGCAGCAGCTGGAGGGAGTCAGGGTCAGGGTCAGTCACTCAGTCATGTCCAGACTCTCGAAAGTCCCTTGGACTGCAAGGAGATCCAACCAGTCCGTCCTAAAGGAAATCAGTCCTGAATATTCACTGGAAGGACTCATGCTGAAGCTGAAAATCCAATACTTTGGCCACCTGATGTGAAGAACTGACTCATTGGAAAAGACTCTGATGCTGGGGAAGATTGAAGGCGGGAGGAGAAGGGGACGACAGAGGATTAGATGGTTGGATGGCATCACCGACTCGATGGACATGAGTTTGAACAAGCTCCAGGAAATGGTGATGGACAGGGAAGTCTGGTGTGCATGGGGTCGCAAAGAGTCAGTCATGACTGACTCACTGAACTGATACTGATACTGATACTGAATTTGCTGTTGTTTTCATGATAAAGGAGATTTGAACCTGTCTGCCAACTGAAGATTAAGAGCCAGTAGTAAAAAAGATAAGAAATGGGGTTATGACTGTAAGTAGTAGATTCATCTCGAACACACAGATGAGAGCTAACAGTGTAAGGGTGAGTGTGTTGTTGTTCAGTCACTCAGTCGTGCCCAACTCTTTGTGACCCCATGGACTGCAGCTCGCCAGGCTTCCCTATCCTTTACCATCTTCTGGAGCTTGCTCAAATTCATGTCCATTGAGGCAGTGATGCCATCCAATCATCTTATTCCATGTCATCCCCTTCTTTCTCCTCCTGCCTTCAATCTTTCCCAGCATCAGGGTCTTTTCCAATGAGTTAGTTCTTCACATCAGGTGGCCGAAGTATTGGAGCTTCAGCTTCAGCGTCAGTGCTTCCAGTGAATATTCAGGACTGATATCCCTTAGGATTGACTGGTTTGATCACCTTGCAGTCCAAGGGACTCTCAAGAGTCTTCTCCAACACCACAGTTCAAAAGCATCAGTTCTTCAGTGCTCTGCCTTCTTTATGGTCCAACTCTCACATCCATACATGATTACTGGAAAAACCATAGCTTTGACTAGATGGACCTTTGTTGGCAAAGTAATGTCTCTGCTTTTTAGTATGCTGTCTAGGTTGGCCATAGCTTTTCTTCCAAGGAGCAAGTATCTTTTAATTTCATGGCTGCAGTCCCTGTCTGAAGTGGTTTTGGAGCCCAAGAAAATAAAGTCTCTCACTGTTTCCATTGTTTCCCCATCTATTTGCCATGAAGTGATGGGACCAGATGCCATGATCTTAGTTTTTTGAATGTTGAATTTTAAGCCAGCTTTTTCACTCTCCTCTTTCATCTTCATCAAGGGGCTCTTTAGCTCCTCTTCACTTTCTGCCATAAGGGTGGTGTCATCTGCATATCTATCATAAGAGTGAGTGTAAATGTAGATACATTTGTAGGTTGGGCTGGAAATTGTTACAATAAAGCACCACCACAGATTCAACTTGTATCCTCAGGCCAATGTTTCTCAGAAGTTTTCCCTAGCCCTAACTCGTGAACTCCAAACTCAATTTCCAAGTGTCCTCTGGTCATGTCCACTCATATATACCATCACTTTACATGCATGAAAAAAAATTTGATTTCTCTCCGATAGGCCCCCCTCTTGTCTCCTCTCTCTTCCCTTTGTCTCCTCTTGGCCCAGGCAAGTGGACCCTTGAGTCAGCCTGATGTATAGTATATCCTAGCCTTTAGTTCAGGTGAAAAGTTCAGATTCACACGTCAAAAGTTGCAGGGTGTGGTGTATATGGGGTGAGAGTGGGAGAGGGATGGTAGAAAATGATTATAGAAATGACAACCAACCCAAAGTCTACCAGGCTACACCCCCAAAAGTCACCAGTTCACCAAGGTGAGGCAGGAGGGAGGATCTAGGGAGAAAGTGAGCAAGATGAAATTTTGCAAGATTAGAGGAGAATGGAAGGTTTGAGGCAGGGGAAGGTGGGAAGCAGATGCTGCAGAAAGCTCACAGCTGGTAAAATGCTGATACAAACCCTTTCAGTGGTGTGCCTTTGAATCTGAACACGAGCATGAATGATTAAGAGCACCAGCCTGGTACAGATGGCCCAACTCCCCTGATTCTTCCAGATCCAAGCCTTAAAATGTGGACTTTCTCTGGATTTTCCCCTCTCTTTTCCTCATCCCCATCCCATGGTGAATTATTCTTGAGTGCTGGATAGTCTTCTGCAGCATCTTTGCTCTGCAAACCCCCCTCCCAGGCATACATCTTGTCTCCCTTTTCCTTTTCGTCTTGCCAACCACTGTCTAGATTCCTTATACCTCTGTCTCTAGTCAGTTCAGAAATGTTATATATATGTAAAGGTTTTCTCATAGTTTTCTTGCTCTTGGCAGAGTAGATCTGGCCAGAAGCCAGTAGTAGCAATGTGCATGAAAATGGAAATATATATATATATATATATATATGGAAGAAAAACACAGATCCAACCTTGGAAAAGAACTCCCTTGAAAGTTTAGGTTGGTATTCTGGGCCAAGATGTCGATTGCTGTTTATTTGCTTTAAGCCAGACATGGTGGCTACATGCTGCTTGTCTTTCCAAAGGTCTCATGAGGCATTACAGCCCCCTACAGCCCTGCACAGGCCCCCTTCAGACTAGCTTTAATTAGGGTAAATGATACTAGTGTTTTGGCCTGGAGACCGCCATGGTCCATTTGCTGGACTGTGAGCCTGGGAGTCGCTCACGCTGGGCTCTAACTCCACTCTCTGCCCCTCCACCAGTGAGCTTCGAATTTTGTAAATGCTGGGCGTGCCAGCCCTCAGGAAAGTGTGCTCTTCTTCATTCATCTTGCCACCTGGGATTCACCTGTGGTTTGGGGACCAAAGTATTAATAGCCCGCTAAATATAGCTCATAAGCCGATCATCACTTCTGTCTTTGACATCACCGTTTTCAAGGACAAAGCCTCCATTTTGTGGTAGACCTTGCTGCTTTAGACACAGAAGAGTCTGGCAACAGGATCTTGTCAAAATTCAATTCAGATGTGTGGCCACATTTACTCCAGCCTTGGCCCAGGGGCAGCAGCGTCTGTTCCACATAGTCGAGCTACCAGTAGTGTCAGCCAACAACTATTTTAACATTTCTGCTCGCAGAATCAAACTGTTCGAGCATCCTCACATTCAAGAAGCATAAGAACCCACTGGAACATTTATAGATCATGGCTCTTCCTGGGTCTAGGGGCTTCCCAGGTGGCTCAATGGTGAAGAACCTGCCTAGCAATGCAGGAGACATCTAAAAGACATGGGTTTGATCCCTGGGTTGGGAAGATCCCCTGAAGGAGGGCACTGCCACCCATTCAGTATTCTTGCCTGGAGAATTCCATGGACAGAGGAGCCTGGCAGGCTATAGTCTATAGGGTGGCAAAGAGTTGGACATGACTGAAGTGACTCAGCACACACACACTTCCTGGGCCCTAGTGTAAAGGAACAAGTGTCCCCACTGTGTAAGGAGGAGAAAGAGCTGTGATGTGGGGATTGGGTGGCAAGTCACTAAGGCCCATGAGTTATAGTTGCTCAGTCATGCTCGATTCTTTGCAACCCCATGGACTGTAGCCTGCCAGGATCCTCTGTCCATGGAATTCTCCAGGCAAGATTACTGGAGTGGGTTGCTATTTCCTTCTCCAATGAAGCCCATGAAAGGCAGGGGAAAAGCTGTGACTAGGCCTGCCACCCAGCCCTGCCTATGGATGCTACCCCCCACCCCCTCGAGAGAGCTGGTAGGGAGAGCAGCATGGAAGGCAGCCTAGAGGCCTGCCAGGGAAAGTCATGCTTTCATCAAAAGATCCAGATGACTTGTGTGGGGGGGTGCATCCTGGATTAATTTGGGTTGGGGAGCGGAGGCTGGGGACAGATTACTGTTGACTGCCGCAGGCCTGGATGTATGTACGGACAAAGAAAAAACGGTTCTGAGTCCTCAACACCTTCTCCCCTGGGGTTTCCTCCATCAGTGTTTCTCATCAGGAGGTGGACCCACCTCCTTTGTTGTTGGTCAATTGCTCAGTTGTGTCCAACTCTTTGCGACCCCATGAACTGCAGCACGCCAGGCTTCCCTGTCCATCACCAACTCTCGGAGTTTGCTTAAACTCATGTCCATTAAGTTGGTCATGCCATCCAACCATCTCGTCCTCTGCCATCCTCTTCTCTTCCACCTTCAAGCTTTCCCAGCATCAGGGTCTTTTCCAATAAGTCAGCTCTTTGTATCCGGTGGCCAAAGTATTGGAGCTTCAGCATCCGTCCTTCCAATGAACAATCAGGACAGATTTCCTTTAGGATGGACTGGTTTAATCTTCTTGCTGTCCAAGGGACTCTCAAGAGTCTTCTCCAGTACCACCTTCTTTAGAGGGACATTTGGAAATTAAAGGGAGGCATTTTTAGCTCTTGACCATGTTGTGGGCATTGGCACAAAGGGTGGAGCAGGGAGGCAAAAACTTGACCAGGCTCAGGATGGTGGGCACTCAACAAAAAATGGTCTTGCTGGGATGTCTTCCTGTGAGAAACACACAGAACTCAAGGTCTTCCCTGGAGGCTCCTGTCACATCTGGACAGACTACATTTTGGAGTTTAAGTGCAATTCCTATGCCTCTCCTTTGCTTGACTGCAGGGTACTGCTCGTTACAGCACCAGGCTCTGAGTGGCTGAAGAGATGGCTCTACAGCTCAGTCTTTCAGGGGCTGGAGCCCCCTTGGAATTAGCTAGGAACTCTGTGTGCCTATGGAGGTTGTAAACAGATGTAGGAGCAGAAAGGGCAAGCCTCTGAAGGTGGCAGTGAGACCCTACCTTCATTACCACCATGGCAAAGAATATTTGTAGCAGAAATGACTTTCTTTGAAAGCAGAACCAAGGTCTCTGGCAGGACTTACAATGAGGCTGGGTTTAGACAGATGCATGAGAAACAATTTTTATTTACTCTACTACTGGCAGCCCTCAGAAAACACAGGTATCCCTAGAGATAGGAGTTAATCCAGCCTCTAGAAGGTTCTAGAAGCTTGCACACAACCAGGTTCTTCTTTCCCAACCCTCTACTCCTGCCCAGTTGTTGGCTGGTCAGTGTCTTCCCTGGAACCAGTGCAATCATATTTTGACAATGCCTCAAGTCAGGTGTGGGTTTTCCTGGTGGCTCAGTTGGTAAAGAACCTGCCTGCAATATGGGAGACCTAGGTTCAATCTCTGGGCTGGGAAGAACCCCTGGAGTAGGAAATGGCAGCCCACTCCAGTAGTCTTGCCTGGAGAATTCCATGGACAGAGGAGCCTGGCAGACTACAGTCCATGGGGTCCCTAGGAGTCGGACACGACTAAAATGACTTAGCAAGCCAAGTTTAGAGAGAGGAAGACGAAAATCTGGCTCCCTTGTCCAAGTGTGCTTCTCTTTCCCTCCCTAAAGGTAAGAGCAGAACCTGCCAATGGTTTGCTAATTGTCTCCAAGTGAAAAGATTGTTGAACTAAGAAGAGATTTTAGACTCCCAGGGGCATGACGCCCGTCATTTCACAATGGAGAATTATTTTGCGGTATTTATTTTATGATTCCTGACCCTTGTTCTAAATCTTGCTGGTGTGTTTTCATTTAAAATGTATTAACTGAAACTTGGCATCGTGTCTTGGCTCCATTAAGCTCTACAACAGCTTAATCCAGATTTTATTATACTGGGACTTGAGTATATGAACTGTAATATGGGAGGGAGCTTGAGGATAAAGTAATTTCAATACTTACTATGCATTTAACTCTTTGGGTGCCCTCTTGGCAATCGACCGGTTTGTGGTTGGATTTCAGTGTTTTCATGGTGTTGCCACAGAGACCGTTAGGCCTTTTTTAGACTGGGGCTCTGGAGGCCTCCAGGTAAACTGTAGATTTGGTGGAGTGTTTGGGGTTACATGGTTGTCCTTTGTTAGGCCAGGCTAGTGGACATAGAACCCCGGTAGACAGAAGCTAGCAGCTTCCATCTCCTTTCTGAGCTGCAGGTTGGCCACACCTCCCCCTCCCTATCAGCTCAGCTTGGAGCTCTCATGGACTCCTTGACCTCAGCACTTGAAAGCAGCCTCCTGACCTTCCCCTTGAATATCCTCCTCTACTGTATTCCCCTTTTGAAAATGGAGCCACTGTCTGCTTCCTTGCGAAACTCTCTCCTTGATCACAGAGTGTGTTGACTCTGCCTTCTGAGTACCTCTGCAATCTCTGTATTTCTCTCCATCTCCACTCCCTCATCCCAGGTCCAGCACCAAGAGCTGTTACCTGGAGAACCCATTAGCTTCCCACCTATGACCACTTGTGGTTGTGTCCACCTGTGGCCTTCTCTCCGGCAGCCAGAATGATCTCTTCTAAGTAAAAGCCTTTGCCTTCTCCCAAGTAAAAGCCAAATGTCCTTAAAACCCTACCCCCAGACCTTCCAAAGTTTCCTACCGCTTCAAATAGAAGTCTTTCACTTGTCCTCAAGAGCAGTGTAATCTAGCCCCTGCTTACCTCCAGCCTACTCTCATTCACCCAACTCTCCTGCTCACTGAGCTCTGGTCTCACCAGTCTTTCCCTTAAATCAGCCCCTGGCTTGGGCTTCTTCATCTTTAAGATGATTTCCTCAAAGAGGCCTTCTCTGATACCCCTTCCACCTAATTAAAGCCCCCTTTATACTTTCTCATCGAACTTGAGAGTACATGCTTTTAAATTTATTGTTGTATTGTAAATTCAGGACCTGTCCCTCCTACTAGACTCTAAATTACATTAGGGCTAGGGGCTTCCCTCACAGCTCAGTTGGTAAAGAATCCACCTGTGATGCAGGAAACCCCAGCTCAATGCCTGGGTTGGGAAGATCCCTTGCAGAAGGGATAGGCTACCCACTCCAGTATTCTTGGGCTTCCCTTGTGGCTCAGCTGGCAAAGAATCTGCCTACAATGTGGGAGACCTAGGTTCGATTCCTGGGTTAGGAAGATCCCCTGGAGAAGGGAAAGGCTACCCACTCCAGTATTCTGGCCTAGAGAATTCCATGGACTGTATAGTCCATGGGGTTGCAAAGAGTCGGACACGAGTGAGTAACTTTCACTTCACTTTACATTAGGGTTAGGATTGTTATGTTGTTGCTATGTTAGGATTATTATTATTATTAGGGTTAGGATCAGTATGTTGTTATGTTATTTTAACAACATAAAAAATTTAACAACAATTTTTATGTTGTTAAAAAGAAGACAACATGACTGCAGTGGAGTTGTGTATGCAACACTCACATCACCAAATCAAGCCTTAATGGAATTACAGCTTCAGCTTTCCCAGAAATGGAGTCTTCAGTCAGTCAGTAAGGAATCACCTGATGAGCATTCATTAGGTCATCTGCCTAGTAGACCCCTGCCACCCTCTAAAGGAAAGTAACCTGGCAGTAACCTTGCTCCTTTCTGCCTTCCTGCTCCTTTCTGCATTTCATTTTGCACAGCTTCTCAGAACTCCTTTTTATCTGCTTAATTGGATGTTGACTGATTCATGAATGGATGAATAAAGTCAATAAGACCTCTGAAACGTATTCCACTGAATTTGGTTTTCCACTCTGTTACTCTCACCACTGTAAACCAAGACCAGTGCCTGAGATGTAGTACATGCTCAATCAATGTTGGTGGAGCCCGTAAACACTGCCTTCAAGGAGCTGATTATTGCCTTCACCAGCAAAAACCTACTGAGCCTCTGCTTGTTCACTTTGGATGGCAAAAAACATAAAGACCTTAAAAAAACTTAATATCATTCAAACACTGTTCAGTAAAGTGGACATCCATAGTTACTGAGTTTATAATCTTCTGAGTAATCATGTAAAGGTCATGGATGGGAGGCAGGTGAGGAAGAGTGATGGATGACCAGGGTACATTCTCAGCTTGGTCTTTGCGTTAGAGTTTCAAGTCTCAGAGAGCTGAGTGCAGGCTCCAGTAGAGAGGAAATTCATGGACAAGGTGTGTGGTTGCTACCAGCTAGGTCATCCCCTGGATCTTGTTGTTTGGTTGCTCAATCATGTCTGACTCTTTGCGACCCCATGGACTTCAGCCAGCCAGGCTTCTCTGTCCTTCACCATCTCCCAGAGCTTGCTCAAACACATGTCCATTGAGTCGGTGATGCTATCCAACCATCTGTCATCCCCTTCTCCTGCTTTTATCTTTCCCAGCATCAGGGTCTTTTCCAATGAATCAGCTCTTCACATCAGGTGGCCAAAGTATTGGAGTTTCAGCTTCAGTATCTGTCCCTCCAATGAATATTCAGAGTTGATTTCCTTTTGGATTGACTGGTTTGGTCTCCTTATAGTCCAAGGGACTCTCAAGAGTCTTCTCCAACACCACAGTTCACATTCTAGTCCTCTTATTAATCCATCATGGTCTACATGTTTGTGAATCCAGGCATTCCACCAGGGTGACCACAACCACTTCCTCTAAGGTGATGCTGGTCTGCTCTTGTGTCTTTCCTCTCTGGATATCTGGAGACTCAGGGTGAGGAAGTTGGTGGCTTCCTCCATGGACCATGCTGCTGTGAGTACAAAGTCTTCTGTCTCAAGCTGACTGTTGGAATTAAGATACTTTAACTTTCTTTTCTAGGAGGTAAAGTAAAATGGACTTAATTGTTCTTGGTTGTAGTGTGTTTACTTGGCTTCACATTTTCATAGGGCTAGAAAAGGCAGACTCTTTTCTCCAGTGCAACTGGCACACGACAAAGGGCATCCGAAGGTCATGATTTAAGGCCTATCAGTCTGTTTTTCACAAGATCAGATATGATGTCAAGAATTTAGGGTTGGGGGGTGGTTGTAAACCCACTAAGGAGGGGAAGTGAAAAGAAAGTAGGCTTCCCTGGTCACTCAGATAGTAAAGAATCTACCTGCAATGCAGGACACCTAGATTTTGATCCCTGGGTTGGGAAGATCCCCTGAGAAGGAAATGGCAACCCACTCCAGTCTTCTTGCCTGGAGAATCCCATGGAAAGAGGAGCCTGGCGGGCTATAGTCCATGGGGTTGTGAAGAGTCAGATACGACAGGGAAAAGCAGGTATTCGAAAAAGATATGCAAAGTCTTTTACCACCTTTTCAGTCATGGGCTATTTAGGGTAAAGACTTGACATGCTTGTGAAGAAGCTAGGTACATCCCTGGGGGCCAAAGCTCTGGACTAAATCCACCTAAAGCCCACCTTGGAAAACAGAAGTGACATTTTCTCAAGCCTGGCCCAGCAGAGATGTGCCTCTTCTCCAGCATCTTGAGCCTCTCTTCATTCCGTTGTGCTTCTGAAAATGGAAAGGGAATTTTCTCAAGAGGTCTCCTACTTTGGCTCTTTAACTCAAAAAGAAGTAACCCTCTGTAGGAGAAAGGAGACCTAAACAGCCTCTATTTGCTTTCTCTAGAACACTGCTCCTTCCGCTTTTGTGTGCATGAGGAGCCCCAGGAAGCTTGTTAGAATAGAGATGGCTGTGCCCACACCCAGAGATCCTTCTTTAATAGGTCTTGGTTAGGACCTATTTAATAGGTCTTGGTTAGGAACTAAATACTTGCCTTTCTAACAAGTTCCCAGATGATACCAGATGCTATTGGTTTGGGGACCACACTGTAAGAACCACAGCTCTAGAATGAAAGAAGTATAGAATATTAGTGATTAGTTGCATAAGCTTTTGTTTTAATGTGAAAAAGCGAAGGCCCAAAACAAGAACTGTAGTATGAGACTGTGTTAAAAATTAAAAACAAAAGAGAGTTAAGAATAATAAGCACCTTGTACACTTGGATCCTAAGAGCTTAGTGACCTTGCCCAAGGTCACACAGCTGGTAAACAGCAGAGCTGATGAGGAAGAATCCAAGCCAATCTGGGCTGGACCCAAGCTCCTAACTCCCACCCTGTATCCTGCCTCCCCAGGCCAACATCTACACAGATCCATGGTTCTCAGTGTTTCCAGTTTATGGCAGTCAATGTTTCAGGCTGTGATTTCTCCTATATTTCTCTTCTTTTCTAACTACTCCTCATCTCCTAACATCCTCCTACCCTCCTGCAGGCTAATATGAAACTGAAAAGTAGTCACTTTCTATTCTTGAGGATGTTTTAATCTCTTGGCTCTGTGCCCCACCTCCCTCGCCCTTCACCATAGTACCTGGAGACATCTCGGGCAGTGTGAGTCTGTGAGTTGGGAGATCTTGACACCAAGGTCGAGAAATTTAAAGCATTCAGAGCTTCACAACTACTCACCACACAGAAGACAATTCTCTTTTATCTATTGTGCAAACATGTGCCTGAAATGAGGAACATAATCTTTTTCATTCCCAGAGATATTACCCTGGGCGTCTGTTAACATCATTATTTCCTTTGGAGTCCTAAGTTCCTATCCAGAAGGATTTAATTATGTTTTAGCAAATCTCAGTAAGAAAGATCTAGTGCAATAAGTCAATCTCATTTCAGGTAAAGATCATATGGAAAAATTTTATCCCATTTTTAAGTCATACAATCTTCTTACATTTAAGTGATTTTCTAAATTGCCTAAAATCCTCTTAGCAATGTAGTAGAGTGTATAAATAGTCAAATATATATGCACCCCCACACACTCATGCAAATCTGAATTCACTGAGAGCAAGCATATTGGAGATAAGGTGTTGGGGTTTAAACCACCTGGAATAGTATTCCGTCTTGTAACTTTTATACTTGTACTAGTGGTCAAACGAAATGTGCTGTTTTCCCACCCAAACAAAAAAGTAATGCTAACTGGGGAGACCCAAATAACGTGAAATGTGATTACACTTGTCAAAGTCACCATTCTGTTTTCAGAGTAGAACGATGAAAGTTCTTGGTGCCCCCTGCCTCATCATCGATCTGCTGCATGTGTTCTGTGAAAGCGTGAAAAACACATGCGCTGTCTCACAAATCTGTCCTTGTGGAGATGCTCTGAGCATTTCCCTGAAAGGAAGCTCCCGCTCACAGTCTCCCATCAATGTGGAGTCCATCCAGCCACTTCCTTTCCTGTGAGGTCAAATGGGTAGATTCATGAATGGTACAGATGGAGAAGTAGATTAACTTTAGAACGGATGCTGGCATGGATATTCCTGGGACTGAACTGCTTCCAAGCCAGAAATAATCCTCGTGCTTTCAAATTTGGGAAGTCATCGGATGCAATGTTTCCTCTCCCTGTCAGATGGCTGGATGCTGTACAATGCCTGGGTAAGGGGTGGAAATGGGGGAAGTGTGGGCCACTCAGGTGGCTTGCTATGAATAGCTTGAAAAGGAGGCACACTGTGTCAGCAGGATTGCCAACGAAGCCATCAGAATTTGCAGAACTTGAAACATTGATCATTGATTGGATATTGTGCCTCCAAACAAACGGTCTGTGAAAGTCCATTGATTTATTTACTTACTTGACGAATGCTTACTGCGTGTGTGCTAGGTGGCATGGGACAAAGAGAAACAAGACACGAGCCCTACCCTCACTGATTACTAGGGGGATGAACTAGGACCCGGGGCCCACTCTGGAGATGTGTGCTGTGGCTTCCCTCCCTGACCGAACCCGGACTCCTTCCCCTCAACTCATTTGTCTCACAGAGCGCATTACTACTTGAAATCATTTGCGTGTTTGCGTTTCATGTCCTCTCACTAGAATACCAACCCCCCGAGAGCTGGGACCTAGATTTGTTCAGCACTCTAACCTCCGTGTCTGGAATTGTGCCCAGAACATACTAAATGCTCAACAAAGTGTCTCATGAGCAAAACGCTCAGAAAGGAGGGACTTCAGGGGCAAAGGATGGTGGTGGGGGTCAGAGAGAGAAGGCCTTCTCTAAGAAGGAGGCATCTAACGGTAGCATTGCACTTTGGAGAGTTGTTCAGTCTCCAGGTCCTGTCCGACTCTGCGACCCCATGGACTGCAGCACGCCAGGCTTCCCTGTCTTTCACTACCTCCATTGAATCCGTAATGACGTCCAATCATCTCAGCCTCTGTCAACCTCTTCTCCTCCTGCCCTCGGTCTTTCCCAATATCTGGGTCATAGAGAAAGGGAAGCAAATGCTTCCTTAGCAGAGGGGACAAGGTGAGTATAGGCTCAAGTGTGTGAACTGACTTTAAACTGGGATTTAAGGCCGTGAGACCAGGTTTCAAGTGTGGTGGGGAGGGGCAGGAGAGGAAACCACCAGAAGTGTTGGGCCAACTGTGAAAGGGCCTAGTGCCAGTGAAGTCAGGACAACTCATCAGGTTGTTGAAGGATGGTGAAATCTTTTCTGTGACTGGTGAAATAGAAGTAAATAGAAGTAAATACACTGTGCATGTATGTATTGTGTGTTCATGCACGTGTGAGTGTTTTACACACAGTCAGTTCAGTTCAGTTCAGTCACTCAGTCGTGTCCGACTCTTTGTGACCCCATGAATCACAGCACGCCAGGCCTCCCTGTCCATCACCATCTCCCGGAGTTCATTCAAACTCACGTCCATCGAGTCAGTGATGCCATCCAGCCATCTCATCCTCTGTCGTCCCCTTCTCCTCCTGCCCCCAATCCCTCCCAGCATCAGAGTCTTTTCCAATGAGTCAACTCTTTGCATGAGGTGGCCAAAGTACTGGAGTTTAAGCTTTAGCATCATTCCTTCCAAAGAAATCCCAGGGCTGATCTCCTTTAGAATGGACTGGTTGGATCTCCTTGGAGTCTAAGGGACTCTCAAGAGTCTTCTCCAACACCACAGTTAATAGCCAACAAAATTAGTTTCCTTGTTTAGCATGCCAAGAATTTTATCCTACTATGAATAAAGTGGGGTTCCCTGGTGGCTCAGATGGTAAGGAATCTGCCTGCAATGCGGGAGACCCAGGTTTGATCCCTGGGTCAGGAAGATTCCCCTGGAGGAGGAAATGGCATCCCACTCCAGTATTCCTGCCTGGAGAATCCCATGGACAGAGGAGCCTGGAGGTCTATAGTCCATGGAGTCACAAAGAGTTGGACATGACTGAGCGACTAATCCTATCCTTATTAAAGTACCTCCAAGATATCTAACAAAGGGAGGGGAAAGTTGTGGTTAGTGTTTTGGAAAGCTCCAGAAAAAGTGTGAAACATGGATCAGGCATGAACCTGCAATAGGGAGGGCATGTCAGAGACTGTGGAAGTACTGGGTGATAATGACCAAATATTCTTGCCTGGAGAATCCCATGAATAGAGGAGCCTGGCCAGCTACAGTTCATGTAGTCGCAGAGTCAGACACGACTGAGTGACTAACATACACACACCGGAGAGAAGGGAAGGTTTCATTCAAGGACTTAAAGATCTAAGTATCCAACTGGATGTAAGGAGTGAAGGAGAAAGGAGCAGAGGATGATGCTGAGATGTCTTACCATGTAGCAGGTTTACCATTATCTGACAGTGTAAAATATATTTTGGTTTTGTTTGTTTCTCTGTTTTGTGGACTGTCTGGTGTTACCCTCCAGATGGTGAGCTTCTGAAGGACTCTGCCAATTTTGTTCTCTATTATATTTCTATAGCCTAAAGTCTGCTCGACCCCTATTGAATAATTAATACTTGCAAGTGAATTAATTAATAAGTGGGAATCTCCTTATCCCCAGATGAAGAAGGCATGGGAATTATTAAGTTCTGATGAAGAGATAGGGAAGAAGACACAAGGGTAAGGAGTGGGTAGAGATGCTCATGGGCCTTCTAAAACCTGGGAGAGAATTCAGGATTTGGGGTCCAATGCAGGAATCATTTCAGAGTCCTTAATACGTTGATGATGAATAAGATCACTCAGGGAAGATAAAAAGGGACACAGATCAAGAAGGAAAACCCAGGGCATATTAATATGCAAATGATGTAGGGAAAAGAGATGGACTCAAGATAAGAAATGAGATGATGTGCCTGAAATATCAAAGGAGTGTGCTATTCTAGAACCCCGGTGGGAGAAAACTTCACTGAAGGCAGTGAAACACTATTCACAGCACAGGAGTTTTTTGGTTCAAATGTCAATGGAAAGATGGGCTGATGAGCTAGGTTGTCGTGCTAGAGCTGGCTTGCAAGAACTGGTTGTTAGCTTTGGGGGAATTTTGTGAACTAACATTAAAATTTAAAAAGTGTAAGATTATAATTAAACAGGTTTTCTTAAAAGCAAATATAACAGATACTCAAAACTCCTCACTTCCTCATTGCTTTGTCACATTTTACTATTATCCATGGCATCCACTTTTCAGCCATCCACTCAAAGTGACTGTTTGGTCCTTCATTTAGTCCACTTCTCTTTAGAGAATTCACTTTTGAGCATTTAAAAATTTGTCTGAAGTCTGCTGCCATGCTGCCATACTTCCATTTCAGTGCAGCAGACCATCAGCCTGTTTATCTCATATAAACTTTTTTCCTGGGCAAATTGCTGGGCAGGAAATTATTTTGTATGATAGTTGCCCCCGCAGGATACTTGTGGGCGGTTAGACTGCTTCAATATGAACACTTTCAGTGGACTATCTGGAGATCCAATACAGATGCCATCACTAAACAGGTTAAGTAAACAACCAGAACAAATTGTAAGAGAGGAACTTACTATTTGTCAGCCTTTTAAAGTCCCTCATTTTATTTGTGATAAACACAATGCTCACTTCCTTTCAGTTCAGTTCAGTTGCTCAGTATCGTGTCTGACTCTTAGCAACCCCATGGACTGCAGCGCACCAGGCTTCCCTGTTCATCACCAACTCCGGGAGCTTGCTCAAATTCATATCCATTGAGTCAGTGATGCCATCCAACCATCTCATCCTCTGTCATCCCCTTCTCTTCCTACCTTCAATCTTTCCCAGCATGAGGGTCTTTCCAATGAGTCAGTTCTTTGCATCAGGTGGCCAAAGTATTTGAGCTTCAGCTTCAGCATCAGTCCTTCCAATGAATATTCAGGACTGATTTCCTTAAAATTTTCACATTCTTAAAAAAATATTATTTTGGGTTTGAATGAAGAACACGCTCTGCCTATATACAGATACACACACACGTGTGTGTATTTGTATGGACACACAACAGAGCAAAATACTGTATTGTTTTGATCTATTTATTTTGTTGCCCACACCACACGGCACGTGGGATCTTAGTTTCCCAGTCGGGATGGAACCTCTGCTTCCTGCACTAACAGCAGAGGCTCAGCTGCCGGGCGCCAGGGAAGGTGCCCAGCATTGTTTGTAAACTATGTTATACCCCCTCCTTTCCTCCACTTTCTGACCTTGTTGCTCCCCTCTGAGGGGACTAACCTGCCTGCTAGTTGAGAGCTGTAGGATTTAGTAAACAATGAGGTCAAACAGGCCCCAAGTGAAATAAAAGAATATGGAGTGCCAACAACTGAACCCTTATACGGCTAGTTATTTACATCAGATGATTTTACTTTTTTATTTTTGTGTACTGATCTATTTTCTACTTTTTCCACTCAGAATGCTTTTGCATGATTCTTCCCAGATTTCATAATCATCTCTATAATTGTCCTTCCTAGTGACCATTTAATATTCCATTGTATTAATAGAGCACAGTCTGCCCAAACCATTTCCTCACAGTTGGGTACTTGGGCTGTTTCCAAGGATTCATTCTAATATATGACAGGACCAGAAACATCTTTTTTTGCAAATAAGTTTGTTTCCTTGGAATGATTCCTGAGGACATTTTCCCCCAAGAGGCTCTACCAGGTCAAAGAGTAGAATAATTTTTATGATTTGTCACATATTGCAAAATTGCTTTTTAAGACTTTTTTTTCAGTTTATGGTGCCACCAGCAAAGTTTAGTGTGGCTGCTTCCCCAAAGCCCTGCCAACAAACAATTTTGTCATTTTTAGTCATTTCTCCTGTGGTTCTTTCTCCTGCTTGTAGCACAATCCCATGGAGCTAAGGAGATAGAATCAGGAAATAATCTTTCCCTAATTAAAGTCTGGTGCAGTAATATGGGCAAGGCTTTAATATATATCATAAAGAGTTAAGAAATTAAGAAAGATTTATTATTCAAGTACAAAATAAAAAAAAAAAACATGAGAACATGAGTTACCCTTTTAGAGGGTTAGAGAGAAAAAGGGAGAACTAAAGGGAAAATGACACATGTTTTAAAACAAAACAAGAATGTAAATATTCTGGCTATTAATATTAGCTCCTTATGAAGCAAGAGAATGGCCAGAGTTGCTAAATTTTGGAAATAAACCTGCAGAATAAGCTTTGTTTTTATTATTTTGCCGTTAAATTAAACACAATATGTGGGGTATTGTCTTTCTCTCTACTTGGCTTGGGATCTGTTTTCTCTCTCAAGAGCCATAATCCAAAATAAGAGCAATGAATATGCTGTTGAATTGGCTTTTGCGTCTTTAAGAGCACTCATTATTGATACAGCAGTACCTAAAGGCTGTATGTGGATACCTCTGGCATCCGTAACAAACAATGCTTGTATACAGCACATTCCTTCAAGGGGACAGCTGTATTTATCCTTTATTATTTGGGGGTATTTAAAACTGATTTCCTCTAAGGGGTCAAGACTTGTGTTTTAGGTTTCACGGAGGAAGTGACTGGAATCAATGTAGCCACCAGATTATTTCACAAACTGCAGCTTCATAGCCCTCAGAGAGGGCTGCCTGTGCCGTGTTCCACTTCCCTAGATGCTCATTCAAGTTGTAACTTCTGTAACCTCAGCTCTGTCATCACTGTTGATTACTGAGAAGTTATCCATTATTTTTAGGGCTTGTCTAGCGTGCTGAGATTTCCCAACACACACGTCTACTGCTTGCCGGGGAACCTCCATCTTTGAAACAAAGAGCCTCTGTCCACGAAAGCCAAGTGAGCTGCCTTACTGAGGTGGATTCCAGATGACCCAGGACAAGAGAAGAGTTTCTGCCTGAGGCGGAGAAAGTTATTTCTCTTCATGGGATGGAATTAAATTCCCTGTTTCTCTTTTTACTTTCTTTCTTTGTCTTCATTGAAATATAATTGCTCTACAGTGTCATGTTAGTTCCTGCTGTATAACTAAGTGAATCAGCTATTTGTATACATATACCCCCTCTCTCATGAGCCCTCTCCTACATGCTTCTTTCTTTCTGAAAACGTATGTTTCTCTCTTTTAACTCACTCAGCATCCCTAATGCATCTGATATGCTCTCTTTCCCTTGGAAACTGCCCCTTCTTGGCGTCTCTGGCCTCTTCCTCTGGGTGTCCTACTCTCTGGTGCCTTCTCTCTTCCTCCTCCCATAATCCTGGTGATGGCATGTGCCAACACTCAGGCCTTTTTTTCCGTGTGTATTCCTCAGAGAGCTCTTCCTGCTCAAGCTTCTTCCGCCACCTCTGCACTGAGACACTCAAAGATGGCGGCGTTTTCCACCACGTTCCTTTCCCCTGAGCTCCAGTCCCATCTCTCTTCACAGTTGTCCACAAGACATTTCCATCATACACTTTCCTGGCTGTTGCCTCCCATCCACCAGGTTCAAGAAACTGTCTTCCTTCCCCGTGTGTTGAGATCAGCTAGTTCTCTCACCTTTAACTTTCCACTCAGTCACCCGGACCTGTCTTATGCCTCTTGGACTGGCCTGTCTCCTTATCCCCAAATCCAGGCTCAAAGTTGTGCTCGTGTTTACTTCAAAATGTCTCTCCTACTAGTCTCCCCTTCTGGATTCTGTTTGCCACCCTCACTTCCAGCTCCCCTTACCTCACCACCTCTCAGCCCCTCATCTGTGTCGTCCCCATATCCCTCCATCCTGTCCATCCCTCCCGACTTCCTTGAACATCATGGCTTCCTTGCTTGAGTCTCAGTGCATCCTTACATCCTACTCCAGTCAGGCTTCAGTAGGACAAGACTGAAGGGAGTAGTTTCATTCAGTGTTTCCTGGTCTTTTTAACTTGGCTCCAAGAAGTGAATTCTATTTCTCCCTAACCTCCAGTCTGAACCATTCCCATGGGTCTGGTTTCTTTGTTTTATGTGTGTGCAATAGCGTGCTGGCACAGTCCTGCACTGGCTCACAAGAGCTGATGCTAAATTTCCAGGAAGTTTGTGAGTCAATTGCTAAACACAGCCATTATTAAAAAGTAAATTATATAAGCTTAAAGAAATTATGTCTAGAAAGTTAATAAACATTTAAAACTCATAAGTCCCTAATTAGTTTACTATTATCTCTGGTCTTGGGACTACTTTTGTCTATTGTATGCTGGAAATACTAAATACTGGTGAGCTAACACATATCTCTTCCCAACTCCACATTTAATAATGTCATACTGGTAGCTTGAAATCAACCATATTTGGAGCAGTTATACCCTGGAAAACTGGTCAATGCTACAAATAAGGGTTTGTTTTCCCAAGACAGGGATGTTGAATATTTCCCAGCACACCACTGCTTGTGTGCATGCGTGTGTGCTAAATTACTTCATGTGTGCCCAACTCTTTGTGAATCCATGGACTGTAGCCTGCCAGGCTCCTCTGTTCATGGGATTTTTCCAAACAAAAATACTGAAGTGGGTTGCCATGCCCCCCTCCATGGCATCTTCCTGATCCAAGATCAAAACCGAGTCTCTTATGTCTCCTGCATTGGCAGGTGAGTTCTTTACCACTAGCGCTGCCTGGGACACCAACCACGGCATACATACCTAGTATATTCCTATGTTTGGGACTTTGTTCTTTTTCCGTCTTATCAGGCTTATTTTCACTGTTTCCTGAGATAGGAAATCTTCAGTGATCTATGAACATCCAATTAAATCTCTCTTCCATGACACTTCCCCTAATAATACTCACTTTCATTGATTTATTTTCCATCCCGACCCTGCATCTTTTATATTGTGAACCACACAAGCTAGTACTTAATAGTATGTTTTTCATTAATTTTAACTCATTGATTCAATCCTGTGTTATTTCATCATGTTCCTTTAGAGCCTTGTGTGTGTCATACCCCACGCTAGTTTTAGTTCTGGCCTGAATCATTCATTATTATTTCATAATTTATCTTGTCTCCACTAATAGTTTCATCCACCTTGGATGTCATCAACCACTTCACTTCCACACTCCTTTTGGGTCCCGGAACAGATCTGAGCCCCTAATAGGGCTCAACCTAAGTCTGGAAATTGATACAACACTCTGTAATTATTAGACTTTCAAGAAATATCAATAGCAACTATTGCTGACTTTCAGAGGGAAAAAAAGCCTTTTCTCAAGTTGCTCAAATCTTTTATTTCAAGTGCTAAAGGTTTCAGCCCTAAATGTAGTAGCAGAGCGGGGGGAGATACTTGGGGGGGCACTTAGGAGAATTCGGTTCAGTGCCATGTGGTCACAGTCACATCACTTGTCAGCTCCATTCATCAAGCTCTGAACCCAGGTGATATGATTTACCCTGCTTACCTACCTACATGGTTGCTGTGAAGACTCAAAGGGAAAAAGATGTAAAAGGGCTTTATAAAGTGTTCTTCTAATGTACAGACTGCGAATGCTAAGAGGCCCTATCCTTTGCCATATTCCTCTGGTCAGTCAACTTTGTGTGTGTGTCTGCCAACTTGCTTCAGTTGTGTCTGATACTTTGCCATGTTATGGACTGTAGCCCACCAGGCTCCTATAACCATGGAATTCTCCAGGCAAGAATACTGGAGTGGTTGCCATGACCTCCTCCAGGGGATCTTCCCAACCCAGTGATCAAACCTGCATCTCCTGCACTGCAGGTGGATCCTTCACCACAGAGCTACCGGGGAAACCCCCAGTCACCTATAAGCAAGAATAAAAGGACTAATCTATATATTCCTGATTGCACACAAGTTTTCCCTCCTTTCTCTCCTAAAAATAAGGGAACAGAGATGCTGGGGTCAATACTCAAAATGAGATTAGAAAAAAGCAAGAGTGTGGAAGAACAACACATTCTAGTTGTTGGTATTGCATCATCATAGCACCATCTCCAAAGGCTTGTTGGGTCATAAAATATCCTTCCACAAAGACACACCCAGAGAATCACATGCATCGATACAGCTTATTTTTGATTCTTTGAACCATCCTATGAGGTGAATGGATCAGATATTATTATTATTATTATTATTATTATTATTACTATTGCTACCAACCCTTTCAAATCAGTCTTCAGCAAGGGTCCTCTTGTCTAGTGTCATTCAAGCCAATAGATAAACCAATGGATCAAGACCCAGTTCAGTTCAGAAGCAAAGAAAAGCTTCACTTTTTGATTAGAAATGGAGACGTGGGTACTCATGCTCTAGAGAATCTCTCCCCACTGGTTGTGGGCAGGGTTGTTTATAGGCTTCCAGTCAGTGGGGAGGGAGTGAGGTTCTCAGACGTCAGGCGCAGGCATGCTGCTCCCAGCTCATCACAGTGTCAGACCCAGCATCTCTGCACACGGCCCTCAGCCGCCGTCTTGGGTTGAGGTGTCATGGGCTGTGCTTCTGCACACAGCCCACCATATTGAAGCATTGGGGGCAGCCTTTTGAAACCAGGAACTCTGGTCTGAAGGGTCAGGCTCCAGGCATTTACCTTATGAGCAAGTGACACTAGACTTCTGTATGGGGGGAGGAAAAAGATTAAGACTTTATTTTATTATCCAGATTCTATTTGCATTTCCTGGGACTTGTTCATGGACTTTACCAAGGACATTATTATTCCTCTTCACAGGTGTGCAAAGAGTGGGTGAGGTTCAGGGACATGTGTAAAGCCATGCAGTCACTCAGTGGCTGGTCCAGGGTAAAAATCAGTATTCCTGTTTCTTTTCTTTCCCTTTTTAAAACAACAAATTTATTGTAATATCATTTACATATCACAAATTCACCCATTTAAAGTGCATACATTCCATGGTTTTAGTATACTTACAGAGTTATGTAACTACCACAACAATCTAAGTTTAGAATATTTTCATCACTCCAAAAAGAAATTCCATAGCCATTATCAGTTGAGTTCTGTCTCCCCTCCTCTCCTAGCAACTGGCAAACATTAATTTACTTTCTGTCTCTGTTGACTTGCCCCTGCTAGATATCTCATTTAAATGGAACCATACAACATTTGTCCTTTTGTGCCTGGCTTCTTTGATTTAGCATAATGTTTCCAAGGTTCATCCACAATGTATCATGAATCAGTACTTCATTTTTATGGTGAAATAATATTACATTGGATTCATGTTTCTAAGTCAGCATGAATCTAGAGCACCCAGCACCCTCTACACTGTTTCATAGCATCACTCAGTTCTGCACCTCTTTATGAAGATTTATGCACCACCCCCCTTCTCTTTGGGACCCAATGGGAAGGACGTGACTCAACCGTCAGGGGGTTTTATTTTATTTATCACCTTGAGCATCTCAAACAACCTCTGTGTCCCAGAAGCTCAAGCATCTGTCAAAGGTGATGGCTGTGCTCTTGTACCCACTCCACTGGACTCTGAGAGGATGAAAAGATATGTTGATGTGATGCTTTTTGAAAATTAAGTTGCCAGAGGAATTGCAGGCCATCATCAAAAATAAAAATGTCTGCTTAAACTGGCTGCTGGAGAAGTTGGTGAATGAAACGATCTCTGTGCGTGCATTTGGATGCAGAGGGCATCAAGGAATTCACACAGATGTCTCTGTGAGTTGTGCCAACTAGTCTAGAGACCTTTCCAGCACTAGGCAAAAGAGATCAGCCTTAAGATGTAAAACTATGAAGTCCAGCCCCATCTGTCCATCTTTCTGACATTGAAAAGGCATCAGCTTGTCCATCCAGTTCCTGCTGAATCAGAAATGCCTGTTCTCATGTTGCAGGGTCACGTGACTGTTGTGGTCCCTTACCTGAGAGTCTGACAATTGAGATGGCTGGGATGAATAGAGGTGTGAGGCAGAAGACACTCTGGGGGGACGAAGCTCATCCACTGAAGTATTTGTGTTATTCTTCTGAGAATAGGAGCAAATCAGACTGAGCCCAAGCACTGAGTCGCAGTAACAGGTTTATGAGACAGAGATAGATTTTTTTTCCCTTGGTTTTTGTTTGTTTGTATTTTGTTTTTGCAAACTGCTAATGTTCCTTGCATTTTCAAGGGCAGGGCCTTCTCCAAGTTCTTCATCCAGAATTAAGCCATTCGTTCTCCCTCAGGGGAGGTTGGGAAAGAATCAGACCTGTTATGTCAAGAGGCAAAGAGAAACCAGTTTCTGACATCCAAGTAGGGTTTTACAGCAAGACAATAGTCTTGAAAACCAGACTTGGTAGAGAGAGAGAGGACTTTCAAACTTCCTAAATGTATCAAGAACCCACACTGGAGGATGCATATCCTGAAAAATTTCCACAGTTACTGAAGAGGTGGACTTTGTCCAGGGACAACTAGACTTGGAGGCTCCCTGTTGTAGGGTTGGAGAAAGATCTGAGACATGGAATGAAGAGCCTGAGCCCACCCTACAAAAGAACTGAGAAGGTAGAAGGCTGGGTTAGGTATCAGGGATCTCGCTCACACACTTTTATACCATGGGGCTACCAGAAACATCCAGACAGGCATGGGAAGCCCAAGACCTCAAGACTAGTGGCATGTTTCCCTGTGTATATTAAAGGGAGGCTCAGCCCTTTGGGAGAAACTCTGCTCTTGGCTGCTTCCAAATGGCATGGAAGCCTGATGGAGGGCTGACTGCAGCAGGGGAGGTAAGAGACCAAACCCCAGTCCAAATACCCCTTCTCACAGTCACAACCCCATAGTTAGTGGGGACTATTGGGTAAATGAGTGAAATAAACTGTATTTCACTCTCAATGAGCTGTCGAGGCCCCTTACCTGAGAGTCTGAGAATTGAGAAGGCTGGGATGAGTAGAGCCGTGAGGCCAAGCAGACTCTGGGTGGGACGATTCTCATCCACTTATGTATTTGTGTTACTCTTCTGAGATTGTTTCACAAGCTGCCCCTGTGCCAGGCTGGGGAAGACATCAACTCAGTGGGTCAGAGGGAGAACCAGGGACTGACCAGCTGAAAACAGTTGTCTTCAGCTACAATGTGGAATGGGCCCTCAGAAATGCCTGGGTGCCCTTGGAGGGACAGGCAGAGCCAGGCATAATATCTGGCTCAGGGAGCTTTCCAGTAGGGAGGCTCAGAGATGCCAGGTCTCTTTGGAGTCATGTAATTCCTATCTTTCCTCCAAATACTTAGCTGCCATATAGGAAAGTAGAAGAGCAGCAGGGGAGGAAATATGAGCTGTCCTAAAGAGACTGTTAAGACCAGCCTTATAGGGAATTGAACTTTGAATAAACTGACTGAATGTTTACACTGAAAGGAGACCGTTTAAATTGGAAAAGTCCGAACTATTGTTAATTGGCCAGTCTTCATTGAACAGGGTGTGGGCTCATGAGGAATATCAGATGAAGTGATAGAGAAAATAAAGAACCCTTTCTTTGAGCCTCTGGGTTGTAATGTGAGTAAATGCGTGGCCTTGATGTATTTGCCTTCCGTGCCCGTTCTCCTCTAGCAAATATTTCTGAGACCCCACCCTCCTGCAAGCTTCTCTGAACACTGGCAAAACTACCTGACTGTAGTTTCTTCTAGTCTTGGTTAGTGCTATCCCAGGCTAAGGTGAAATTGGTGGGTTACTATGTTCTATTTGAGGTTTCCATTCTCTCCAAGCTGTCAAAGATTAGCGAGGGTGTCTGAAATTCTTCCTCTTATTCTTCAATATTCATATTTCCTCCTCCCTTTCCTCCTCCATAGAAGGAAATTTTAAGACCCCATCACCACCATTCTGCCTTGGGCTCATAGAGAAGGAAGGCCTGTGAGTAATGTCTTCTGCCTGCCTTTTAGCAGCGTCTTCCTGGTGGGTTTGGTTAAGACTCAGGAGATTTGAATTTCCATCTTTTTACCAGCTGAAGACAATCTTCTGCCTTGATGGTCCGTGAAATGTGTCCTTCTGTTATCTCCTGTTTCTTGCGCTTTGTTTCCTGTGAGGCACTTCCTGCTCTCCCCTCAGCACTTCCTGTTCCCCTGCAGCACTTCCTTCTCCGTTCAGCTCTTCCTCCCGGCAGGTCTGCCATTCTTTTCTGTCCCACTCCACACAGCTGGGTGGGTGGTTGGACCAGGGGCCCCAGGGTGGCATGGGCATCTCTTTTAAGCATATCAGGAGTTTGGTGGCCTCTGGGTTTGGGCTATGGCTCTAAGATTATGTGGGGGGAAATCAGTTATTCTCCATCCAAGTATGCTGTTTATTTCCTTCTTTGCAGTTATCATGAGATGTAATTTTGCTGTTTGTTTCTTTGCTTACTTATTTCCTGTGTAAGCTCTATGTGGGCAGAGGGTCCTGTGTGCCCACTTTGGCTGTTTTGCCCCATGACAGAACAGTGCCAGTAATATAGTGGCTACTGGATAAATACTATTGAATGACTGTATTGAGAGATGGAGAGACTGAAACGGGTATTAGGAAGTGGAGTGGGGGAGACGTTGGTGGTAAAGACTTAAGACTGAAAGTGAGAAAATCTGAGGCAGCTCATGCCGTGTAGCTGGACATTGCTACTTACTAGCTATGTTACCGATTCTAGGGCAAATTCCCTCTTCATGCCCCAGGAAAAAGGATAAGCCTTCTATTGAATATATCTTTTATAACACCTAATAGACATACAAAAATGCATATGAAGTAATTATTGGACATTCTGTATTCAGTGGTACATTTGTTACAATTGGTGAACCTGCATTGAAAATAGGTAGGATTTTTATTGCACTATTTGTATCTGCCATTTGAGGCAGGCTTCACTGCTGAGGAACTGCTTGCTGACGGGAGGGCCTGATCAAGGAGCAGCTGCAAGGACCAGGCAGAGTCACATCACTCAGAGGCTGTGAATTCAAGAGGCAGGCATGTGGGCGTCTAGTCCATATCCCAGCCTGGCTGGCACTACTTGGGAGACTGTGATTTCAAGGAGCCAACATGGCATCATTCTTCAATGGAACTGCAATGTTAGAAGGCTGTGTCACTTCCACCTTCTTCCAAGGCTAGTGCTTGAGTGACAGTGGGGAGGAAAGCCACGGGAAAGGGGTGGCCCAGCCTGTCCCACTATGCCAACAGGTGTCTGGGGTAAGGAGGAGACGCCAGTGGGCCTTCCACTCACGTGCTTGATGTACCGGGTTTGCATATAAGATTCTGTTAGAAGTTTTAAAGTTTTGAAGCCACAGACTTAACGTAATCTCTGAAATTCCTTTCCATTTTTGATGTTGTCAAGTATCAGCATTCAGAGACAGAGTAACCTTTCTGAAGAATTACTCTAATGAAAATATTATGTGTACCCCAATGTTCATCACAGCACTGTTTATAATAGCCAGGACATGGAAGCATCCTAGATGTCCACCAGCAGACAAATGGATACATATACACAATGGAGTATTACTCAGCCATTAAAAAGAATACATTTGAATCAGTTCTAATGAAGTGGATGAAACTGGAGCCTATTATACAGAGTGAAGTAAGCCAGAAAGGAAAATACCAATATAGTATACTAACACATATATATGGAATTTAGAAAGATGGTAACGATAACCCTTTTGCGAGATAGCAAAAGAGACACAGATGTATAGAACAGTCTTTTGGACTCTGAGGGTGAGGGTGGGATGATTTGGGAGAATGGCATTGAAACATGTATATTATTATATGTGAAATGAATTGCCAGTCCAGGTTCAATGCAGCATACAGGATGCTCGGGGCTGGTGCACTGGGAGGACCCAGAGGGATGGTACGGGGAGGGAGATGGGAGGGGGGTTCAGGATGGGGAACACGTGTACACCTGTGGCAGATTCATGTTGATGTATGGCAAAACCAATACAATATTGTAAAGTAATTAGCCTCCAATTAAAATACATAAATTTATATTAAAAATAAATAAAAATAAACGAAATTCACAGTAGAATTTCCTTATAAAATAAAAAATGAAAGAGGTGCTACAACCAAAAAAAAAAAAAAAAGTACTATTTAGGGCTGGTAACAGGCATTTGTGACTCCCCTTGTGGCTCAGATGGTAAAGAATCTGCCTGCAGTGCAAGAGACTCGTGTTTGATCCCTGCATCAGGAAGATCCCCCTGGAGAAAGGAATGGCTATCTATGCCAGTAATCTTGCCTGGAGAATTCCATGGACAGAGGGGCCTGGTGGGCTACAGTCCATAGGGTCACAAAGAGTCAGACATGACTGAGCAACTAACACAAAAACAGAACAACAGCCATTTTGCCCTATAAACCCCTAAATAGTTTTCTTACTGAATTACTTTTCTGTTTCCCACAAAACTGCATCTTTGGTGCTGAGGAGGCCATGCTCCCAGGGTTGGCTAAACCAGGGAATGAAACAGCCTGCCTACCCTTTCACCCTCCTAAGTCTTAGCAAGGCTTCCAGAAAGGTCCAGGGTCATTTCTTGCAGTAGCTGCCCACCAAAGGGCTCTCACAGCAGTTGGAAGAGCTCTACAGTATACAGGTGAGGAAAAACTTACGTTCTGAATCACTTGAAAGCTTGCAGGTCTCCAAGGAATGACAAGGAAGAACAGTTTGGATTTAGCATTGAGGCCTGGATTAAAGGTACAATTTGTTACTGCACCCGTATTCCATGGTGTTGCCATGGATGCTAAGCCAAAGAGTCACAGGTGTAGGATTTTGATTGTTTTTTTCCTGGTAAAATAGAATTCCCCTTTGAATTATGTACATTTACACACATGAAGCTTTCTAAACAAAGCCTGTGCCCTGCAGCTCAATAATTATTAGGCATATATTCTCCAGCCTGAAGATATGGTTTCGCCTGGAGTGACAAAGTGTAATGGCAGGCTGGCAAAATTCCATGTTTATTTGCAAGATTGGGTTAAAATGATTCCCCAGGTATCGGAATCTGACAAGCCTGAAACCCTTCCTCCGTAGGCAACTTATGTTCCCCTTGGTATAACAAATGGGAGACGGAATACATATTTTCCTGTATTGATGAATTTATGTGGGGCAGGAGTTGCTGAGCAGTAGAATGAGTTTAAAACCCAGTCCTCAAGCAAATATTTTAGAAAGGGCCCCTTGCCCTTATTTCATGTCCAAATATCCTCAGCAACAATTCTACCCTGTCTCCTGCCAGAACTCGGGGGCTGCCTGGGAGATGTGCCCCTTGGGGGTATTTGCCAGCAAGCAGTTGTCTTGACTGGGCGGCAAGGATACCACAGCCCCTCCATGTCGCCAGCTCCGGTGGAGACAGACGGGCCTGTCTTCTGCCTCCGGGACTCCTGGGTCTCGGCCAGATGCTGGGGTGAGCTGGGGTGCGAGGGCAGGGTGGAGTGAGACTGCTTGGGGCTGGAAGATGGATGGTTTCATCAGTTTGACAGGGGAGGAGGGCGATGGGCGGCAGGACTTGCAAAACATCACATCTTGGCAAAAATACTTTGAAAAACAGGAGATTCCTGGAAAGCAATAATGCTGACAGCGGAGAGCACGTTCAGGGCCTGCCAAAACGTGGCGTGTGGGGCTTTGGTTTAGATGCCGGAGAGGTGCTGAGTCCGGGAGCAGGCTGGACTCTGCCCCTGTCTACAGGCCCACTTCGGCCACAGGCGCTGCCGTCAGCTCCCTGTCCTTTTTGGAAATCGGAGGGTTCACACAGCATCTGCGCATTTACATTCGGAGAACTTGCCTCTGCTCTGAGCAGAGCAAGAGCCTGCCTCCTTCTCCCAGCGCTGAGCCTGGCCACCTCCTACCTGAATCTGGTCCTTGTTCAGGCCATACCCCCACTTCGGGGGCCTCCCTCCTCTCTGCTCTCAGCCTGTTGGCTTCTCCCTCCCAGGCTCAGCTCCAGCACCATCTCCCCCCCAGCTTCTCTAGCCCCCCTTCTCTGACTGTGCCACACACTTCTCCATCCTGCCTTCCTTGCTCTCAAATAGCAATGCCTCTGTGCGAATGAATGTTGGTGTCTTTTTTCCCCTTTAAAGTAGATTTCCCCAAGTGTTTGAGCTCATCCCTCATGAAGATCTACACGGTTCCCTTGAAACTGTGGCCTGAAGTCTCCAACAGACTCTGGCCAGTGACTTGGCCCCATCTGCATCTGGGGTCTCTGGCTGGGGGCCTCCTCCATCCTGTGAGATCACAGGGCCGGCTGGACCTTGTGCTGGGGTTCCCCACAGCAACCCGAGCAACAAGGCACTAAGGTGAAGTCTGTTGCCTGGAGTGTATGTGGATCTTTGGTGAAAGAATCTTCTCTAAGATAGATGGGTGGGGAGGGGATACAAGTCAGAGCATCTGATTCAGTTGATCTGATTCAGTTAAAGGCACTTGGTGACCTCTGAGGACCCAGGGAGATGCACGTCTAAGCAGATGAGGACAGGGACCCACAGTTATTATTTTCAAACTCTTCTTCCAATGACCTTAGTACCCGAACTGTGAGCCAGAAGCCAGTGACTTTGCTGGACTTTCCTTCCTCTCCGACTCACTGCTACTTGCAAGGAATATGATGGTGGACAGTCTGGCTAATAGGCAAGGAACAGGGTGGGTCAGACTTGAAGGGCTGGGTGCTGTGCTCTGTGACTGTCATAGACCGAGTTGGGTCCTCTCCAAGAGTTGATGGGCTTCCCTGATAGCTCAGATGGTAAAGAATCCATCCACAATGTGGGAGACCTGGGTTTGATCCCTGGGTTAGGAAGATCCCCTGGAGAAGGGAATGGCAACCCACTCCAGTATTCTTGCCTGTAAAACCCCATGGGCTGAGGAGCCTGGAGGGCTACAGTCCATGGGGTCTCAAAAGAGTCAGACATGACTGACCGACTTTCACTTTCACTTTCACTTTCCAAGAGTTATATATTTAACTCCTAACCATCACACCTCAGAATGTGACTGTATTATAGATAGCATCTTTAAAGAAGTAGTTAGGGGAGGCTTCCCTGGTGGTCCAGGAGTTAAGAATATGCACTTCCATTGCAAGGGGCAGGGGTTTGATCCCTGGTCCGGTAACTAAGATCCCACATGCCACCTGGAGAGGCCAGCTGGCATAAAAATAAACTGAAGTAAGCATCTTTTTTATAAAAAAAAAAAAAAAAAAGTAATGGAGGTAAAGAAGTCCTATGGGTGGGCCTTAATTCCATCTTATACAAAGAGATTAAAACATAGACATACAGAGGAAAGGCCATGTGAAGACACCAGAAGACAGCCATCTTCAAGCCGAAGACCAAGGCCTCAGTGGAAACCAACCCTGCTAACACTTTGATCTTGGACTCCTGGACTCCAGAGCTGTGAGAAGATGGATTTCAGCTGCGGAAGTGCCCCCCTTTGCAGGCAGCTGTGGCAGACTCAGACAGTGACGTAAGTGTATGTCAACACGGATAGTCCTGAATTGTATTAATCACATCCCTGAAGGTCTGTAAACAGCACAAGTTCTAGTCACCAAACCTCTGCACTCCTCCTGGGCTCTTGAGGGCTTTGGCACTAGGAAGGGAATTCCAGAAAGGAAATGTGCACCCTGGGAGTTGATGCTCTCACGTGGGCTTCCCTGGTGGCTCAGTGGGTAAAGAACCCACCTTCAATACAGAAGACACAGGAGATGCAGGTTCCATCCCTGGGTCAGGAAGATCCCCTGGAGGAGGGCATGGCAATCCACTCCAGTATTCTTGCCTGGAGAACCCCATGGACTGAGGAGCCTGGCAGTCCATGGGGTCACAAAGAGACACGACTGAAGTGATTAAGTAGGCATGTGGGTGGCGAATATCTACAGCATCGCTCTTCTGTGGGTCCAAGAGAACCTGCCTGGGGACAAAATCAGACAGCAGGGTAGGTCTGGGCTTGGGACGTGCCAGGGGCTGTGCCACTTACCATCCTTGAGATGCATCAGACTTGACTGATGGTGGAGAAATGGTGTCTGGAAGCCACCAGACCCTGTGCTGCTCTAGGAGGGCTGATCACCAGGATGGGTTTTCCAAGGCTTCTGCTGAGAGTTTCCTGGGGCTGAGATCAGGGCATGGTGGCTCCATTTCTGAGGTTGAGGGTGGGGAGTGGTAGATGTTGGGAAAGATTGAGGGCAAGAGGAGAAGGGGGTGACAGAGGATGAGATGGTTAGATAACATCATTGACTCAGTGGGCATGAGTTTGAGCAAACTCCGGAGGATAGTGAAGGACAGGGAAGCTTGGCGTGCTGCAGCCCATGGGGTCGCAAAGAGTCAGAAACCACTTATCACTTATCGACTGAACAACAATAAGGGCGGAGGTGGGGGGAATGTGGGGCAGGGGGTCAGGATGAAGGCACTGTGAGTCCACTGATATATTTCCTTCTTTCCTGTGGCCTCAGAAGGAGTTCAGCCTGGAGCTCGCCTGAGAGTGACCCACAGTTTATTGTACAGTTTGCAAAGATTGAGGCATTTCATTTTAATTGAAAATCTCCTGATGCTCTTCCAGCTGTGATATTCCCCAGATGACCCCCTTCAGCAGACTGGAAGCTAAATAAGAAAAATGTCTCTTTTCGAAAACCTGATGATCCAAGTTCCAGACTAGCCCCTCTCCCCGAGGCCCGTGTGTGTTAATGTGCAGATGAAAGGCCTGGGTGCCTTGGATCTATAGAAACTGGCAATTCTCAAAGGCCTTCTTCTGGTCTTAAAAGGGGTCTTGAGATGACATCCAAGTTCTGGCCCTGCCTGATTTTCCCATGGGATATAATTGGCTGGGTTGAGAACACAGCACGGAGTTTTAAAGTTGCCTTTGAGGTCACAGCTGGTGGGTGACCCCCACCAGAGCACGAGTGACGAGAACCAGGTGCAGTTTGGAAGGTGCTATCACAAGGTGCCCTGGCAGGACAAGAAACCAGGGCTGGTTTTCCCAGGTCAAGGCTGGATCTGCAGGCAATCACGCGTCCTCCACTCCCTGGCCCTCTCCACCTTGGTGTCATTCGCGGTTTGTGTCTGCAGCTGGCCGCAGAGAAAGCTAATAGACTCCCAGAAGTCCTGTCCCCTGGCCTGAGCCTCATTAGTATCCCGGGGTTTCCAAACGTGCAAGTCAGCTGTAGATCCTCAATGCCATTTACAGACCTGCTAATGGTAGACTGTTTACACACCGGCTTGGATGTCCTGTCAGCAACTCAAGTTCAAGGTGACCAACCCAAACAAAATTATCTGCCTCCAAATTGCTGTTTCCCTTGCCCTCCTGGTTTCGGCCAATGACCCCACCATCCTCCCGGCCACCAGGGTCAGAAACCCTGAGCTGACTTCCCTGTCCTCCTTTCACTTGTCCATCCCACATCCTCTCCCGCCCGTCTCTCCCTGTCCTGAGGTTCCTCTCCTCTGCTCCAGCTCACTCCGTTATTGCCTCCTTTCTGGAGAATCTTTACAGCCACCCAGCTGGTTTCCAGGTCAAAAAATCTCCCCTCCTAATCTGCTGATCCTCATAGTCAGCATCCACTAAAGTCTCAGAGGCTGTTAACATGCAGATTTTTGGATTCCCATCCCTGATGATTCGAATTGTGGGTGGGGCCTGGGAACATATTTAATGTGCTCCTGGCTGATTCTCATCCTACTGGTACGGGATCATGTTTTGTGAAATTCTGTTCTTATCTTTTTGGCCCCTGTGGTCAGAGAAGTCTTGCTGCAGTGCAGCTGGAACCGGGCCTCTCCTCTACTGGAAGCCACCTGATGCTCCCCTCTGCCTGTTGTTGTTGTTCAGTCACTCAGTTGTGTCCAACTCTTTGCGACCCCATGGACTGCTGCGCGTCAGGCTTCCCTGTCTCCCATTATTTCCTGGAGTTTTCTCAAACTTATGTCCATTGAGTCAGTGATGCCATCCAATGATATCATCTTCTGTTGTCCCCTTCTCTTCCTGCCTTCAATATTTTCCAGCATCAGGGTCTTTTCCAATCAGTCAGCTCTTTGCATCAGGTGGCCAAAGTATTGGAGCTTCAGCATCAGTACTTCCAATGAATAATCCGGGTTGATGCTTTAGGATTGACTGGTTTGGTCTTGCAGTCTAAGGGAATCTCAAGAGTCTTCTCCAACAATGCAGTTCAAGAACATCAATTTTTCAGTGCTCAGGCTTCTTTATGGTCCAAATCTCACATCTGTACATGACTATCAGAAAAACCATAGCTTTGACTAGATGGACCTTTGTCAGCAAAGTGATATCTCTGCTTTTTTAATATGCTGTCTAGGTTTTGTCATAGCTTTTCTTCCAATGAGCAAACATCTTTTAATTTCATGGCTGCAGTCATCATCCACAGTGATTTTGGAACACAAGAAAATACAGTCTATCACTGTTTCCATTATTTCCCCATCTATTTGCCATGAAGTGACAGGAGCAGATGCCATGATCTTAGTTTTTTGAATGTTGACTTTGGAGTATAGCTACTGGGCCAGACTTTCATAACCTTCCATGTATCAACCCCAACCAAGATTTCTTATTTCCCTCTTTCTGACTAACTATATAAGCATCCCCAGTGGTTCAGATGGTAACGAATATGCCTGCAATGAAGGGGACTTGGGTTTGATCCCTAGGTCGGGAAGATCCCCTGGAGAAGGGAATGGCAACCCGCTCTAGTATTCTTGCTGGGACAATTCCATGAACAGAGGAGTCTGAAGGGTTATAGTCTACAGGATCACACACTCCTGGGCCAGGCTTTCAGAGCCTTCCATGTATCAACTCCAACAAAGATTTCTTATTTCCCTCTCTCCTACTAACCATACAATTTAGGTCAGTGGATTTCAAACTTATTTAAGAGATGGAATCAATTAAAATAGCTATAAAATTAGGGACTTCCCTGATGGCTCAGTGGTGAAGACTCCAAGCTTCCACCGCAAGGGGCCCAGGTTCTATCTCTGGCTGGGGAACTAAGATCCTGCATGATCCTGCATTACTGTGACCAAAAAAAACTCACCACCACCACAACAAACTGCAAAATTAGTACAGTCAGTGCTCTACACTAAATTCTAATTTTCATGGTGGTAGAAGGGCCAGAGAGTTTATGAATTTATAGAGGGCACATATGTAAATTTTTAAAACTTGGATTATTTAGAGTGGTTTGGAAAAAGAATAGTACTGGCATTGTTCTGTTTTATGTAATACTTTCATTCAGTTCTTAGGGTACTACATTTGGGGGTGCATAATTTGGGGATATAGCCTGACTGACCCAGGCCACTTGGTTTAGCGTTAACATGCCTGAATGGAGAGAGTTTGGGCTTTTGAGTTAGTGCTAGATTCAAAATGTGATCCCAGAGTTTATTAGTCTGTGACCTTTGGCTTGTGACCTATGACTTGACACCTCTGAAGCTGTAAAATAAGGACAGTGATGTTCACCTTGGAGTAGGAATTAAAGATAATGTACATGAAGAGCTGAGTAGTAAGTAAAGAGAGGAAGCTAGAGATGCACAAGAGAAGACTTTAGCTTGACCCTCTAGTCCATTAGTAGCTCTCTGAGCCTGGCGGATGTGATCAGCCACAAGTCTCAGGGCCCATAACCAGCTGGCACTGTGGAGAAGAGATTACAGGAGTTGAAGGCTGTAGGGAGAGAGAGAGAGAGAGGGAGAGAGAGACTACTTGTAGCTGTGGCAACCAGGGCCAACCAAGATGGTGGCAGTGGGGCAGGTAGAAAGAGAGGAACACTTCAGACTATTCCTTCTCTCAGAAAGGCTCAGGTGATGGTGGATTAGAACTCAGGCTGAGGCCTAGAGTAGATGGTAACTATTACACAGAGGGTCTTCATGGCTCTGAATTTTCCTCTCAGCTTCCATTCTCTTCCAGGTCCAATCTGTTCTTCATAAAATCTAGACTGAACTTTCTGAAGGAGACATCTTATTTGAACACTTCCCTGTGATTATTTTCCTTTGACTCCCCACGGCCCACAGGGTGCAGTCTAACCCCTTTAGCATGACCTAGATGAGGGAGTCTTCGTCATTTGACTCTCTAGCTTTCTCAGGGACCACTTCCCTCACAACATCTTTATCGTAAAGCTATAGTTGTGCAGCGACTGAGCGACTTCACTTTCACTTTTCACTTTCATGCATTGGAGAAGGGAATGGCAACCCACTCCAGTGTTCTTGCCTGGAGAATCCCAGGGACAGGGAGCCTGGTGGGCTGCTGTGTCTGGGGTCGCACAGAGTCGGACACGACTGAAGCGACTGAGCAGCAGCAGCAGCAGCATAGTTGTGCAGAACTGCTTGCTCTGACTCTCTGGTGCCTTTGTGACTACGCACACACATTACACCCTCTGCTTGGGGTGTCCTTCCTCTTCTATTTTTTTTTTCAAATTTCTTTTTATCCATTAGTATTCAGCTGAAATGTTACCTACTGTAAGAAGCCTTTTTCATTTCTTTCAAAGAAATTAAAATACTTTTGGAGGGGCTCTTATTGTATTTCCTGTGTATCCCCAACAGAAGGTTCTGCAAATATTTGTCTAAAAATTACTTTCTTCCATGAGTTTCCACCTACTCAGTATTCAGGACTCAGCCCAAATGTCATTTCTTCAAATCCTCACATTTAAGATTTGATCCTTTGCTATGCTCTTTCACAGACCAGAATCTTTCCTTCAGGGTCTTTACCTCAGTTTGTAATTACATGTTCATGAATGAAATGAGCTGACTACCACCCTTCTCCTTTCTAGACTGTAAGTATCAAGTGTCAAACATTGAGTTTGACATTGAATCTTCAGTATCTAGCAGAGTATGCCTGGCACATATTAGGAGCTCAAGAAATACTCTTTAAATGAATGAATTAATAGTTGGAGAGCTCCTCCTGTGGGTACCAAGGAGATCATCAAATCCCTTCTTCTGGAACTATCTTCTTCATCAGTGTTCTTTCAGTTGCAATTTTTTAATCTGTTCTTGATATGCCTGTGCCTCTTCTATGAGAAGTGACTTGGGACCCAACCTCCTTCCATGTTGTAGTTATTCCATATTCAGTTTACTGAAGCTGTCATGGTCACTGTGTCTCTCCATCGAGTCAGTGAAGGGGAAGACCAAGTAGATCCAGACCCGAAAGTGACTTCCGCTCACATTCCACTGGCCAGAACTTGGTCACATGATCCATCTAATCCCAAGGGAGGTTGGAAAAGGGAGTGAATCTGTGAGCTCAGGAAGAAAGGGAATCAAGTTTAATGAGCTGCTAGCCCATCTACTAGTTGTTAGCTGGACATGACCTTTGGTTGTTTCTACTGGGGAGTGGATGAGGGTGCTTGGAGCTCTATGTTCTGCACTGTGTTACCCAGTGGGGCACATCTAGATGCACAGGAAGGCCCCCATATGTGTTAGTGTTGGGCAGCTAAGGGGTAGAACTTCCGGGGACTTGCTGCTGCTGGAGCTGCTAAGTCGTGTCAATGGTGTCCGATTCTGTGGGACTCCATAGATGGCAGCCCAACAGGCTCCTCTGTCCCTGGAATTCTCCAGGCAAGAACACTGGAATGGGTTGCCATTTCCTTCTCCAATGCATGAAAGTGAAAAGTGAAAGTTAAGTCACTCAGTCGTGTCCGACTCTTAGCGACCCCATGGACCTACCAGGCTCCTCCGTCCATGGGATTCTCCAGGCAAGAGTGCTGGAGTGGGTGCCATTGCCTTCTCTGGGGGACTTGCTAGGCTACATTATAATTTCCCTCTGTTTGGAAACTGTCCACCTAATCTTTAAGATTGGGTCCTCATTCACTTTGCTGATACTATGGGACCTGGACACTCTGATCACAATTGGGAGCCACAAGGCTAGACACCTGACCAGCCCAATCAGATCCTCTCATCTTAGAATTTGAAATTTGATCAGAGGCTCAATCTTGGAGATTGGCTGTGAGTCATCTCCATAGCAATTTCATAGACCAGATTCACAACCCCTTATGGGGAAAGGCCCTAGCTGGGGAACTGTAGCTCTGGTCTTCCCATGGCCAGTTACTTTTGGCTTCTTTGGCTTGGGGAATCTTTACTGGCAAATGATTTCACATCTACGTTATTCAAATTGGTGGCTATTTTTTCAATCAAAATCATTTTAATCAAGAAAGAAATTTGTTGCTTATCTGACCTTGGGCAAAACACTCTTAACAGTCACAAATTTCCCATTTATAAAATAAGCATAAGTTTTTCTGCCCTGTTTAATCTCTTGGGACTATTAAATGGAATCAAGTATATGAAGTTCTACAAAAGCTGTGATAAACCATACAAATGTAAGTGGGGCTACTTGTCTATAGCAAGAAGAGTTTTAAAAGCTTTCTCCAAGTATGAAATAGAAGGCTTTCTTTCTTTCTTAACTTTAATTGCTTTGTGGTCAATTCCTCTTAAGCACAGGAAATCTCCATAGTTAGAGGTTTACTTTTTTCTTTTGCTAGATATTTAATACTTTGATTGTTTTTGACACTAAAATTACCCATTATGGTGTTGCCTTTGCCAAAGCAAACCCAAATTTTATATTATTATTTCTGTTTGGGGCCATATTCAGCATCTCTGTTCAAGAGTCTGAAGCAAGCAATTATTATCAATTCCATCATACCCACTGCACTCTTTTTATAACATATCTCACACCCCTTGTACTTTCCTGGAATGCAATTGCATGCATTTCCTGGGGAAACCATAACAAAGTACCATAGACTGAGTGACTTCAGAACTAGAAGTTCATTGACTCACAGTTCTGGAGACTAGAAGCTGAAGGTCGGGTGTTGACAGGATTGGTGTCTTCTGAAGTCTGTGAAGGAAGATCTGCTCTTTGCCTCACTTCTTGGCCTGGAGATGGCTCTGTTATCCCTGTGTCTCTGTGTTGTCTTCCTTCTCTGTGTGTCTCTGTATCCAGATTTCCCCCTTACAGTAAGGACACCACCATACTGAATTGGAGTCCACCCTAATAGATCAAACCAGTCAATCTTAAAGGAAATCAATCCTGAATATTCATTGGAAGGACTGATGCTGAAGCTGAAGCTCCAATATGTTGGCCACCTGATGCCAAGAGCTGACTCACTGGAAAAGACAATGATACTGGGAAAGTTTAAAGGCAAAGGGAGAAGGGGACTGCAGAGGATAAGGTGGTTAGATGGCATCACCAACACAATGGACATGAATTTGAGCAAACTCTTGGAGATAGTGAAGGATAGCCTGGTGGGTTAAAGTCCATGGGGTTGCAAAGAGTTGGACACAACTTAGTGACTGAACAACAACAACAGCTAGGGACCTAATTTTAACTTGGTTATTTCTGTCAAGGCCTTATTTCCAAATAAGATCATATTCTGAGGTGTAGAGGTTAGGACTCTCACATTTACATGTGTATGGAGGGATGCAGGCACAATTCTACCCATAACAGAAATTAATCACCTACTCTCACCCTGCCTTCCATCAGCTCATCCCTCAGGTGCCCAAGCGCAGAGCTGTGTTCATGTTGTGGATGTTTCCATCCGCAGCCAACCTTCTCACAAGGAGCTCTGCATTCCTGCTAGAAGATGGGATTGGAGGCATGCTTAAATGCACTACTGACACCAACAAGAAGAATCAAACCAAATAAAAAAGCTTCTGAGTAGGGGTTCAGAGCATCAGTAAACCATTTTTGTTCTGGAGCTGGGAAGAAGACTTTGATGCAGGGAACAAATGGAGAAAATGTGGTCCCTGCTCACCCTCTGTGAATCTGAAGACAGAGTAAACACTTCCAGGCATTCTTTCTAGCCAGGGAAACAGGCTAAGCAGTTGTCTGGAGCCAAAGACTACCAGGAGTAATAAGAAAACCCTTAAGTGAGTTTTCTCCATCTGTTTAGTTTCTTATGCTGAAAAAAAGGAGGAAAAATATAAATAAATGATTCAGAGAAATGTCACATGCCATTACCTTTACCATGGAAAAATAAACAAGGCTTCACTTCATTAGGCAGGTTCTAATGTGACCAGTACGTTCTGGTGATGGCCTCCCTGGGCTGGAGATCTTCAAGCTTATGAACTTCCAAGTTGGCTTGCCTAAATTCAACTTCAGCTGAAACTTGGCTCCAGCCTCCAGGCAGGGCCATCTGTGGGGGTATCAATCCCTCTGGGCATCTCCCTATCAATCCTGTTACCCAAAAATGAAATCAGGTTAAAGGCAGCATCTGGGTAGCCTGGAAAATGAGAAGTTGAGATGTATGGTATGTAGATGTAGGAAGGTGTGCAGGTGTAGGAAGGTGGGGCTGGCTCTATGGCTGTCCATACCAACTGTCCATCTTTTTAACACCAGATACACTAGCCAGCTTCCAGTCCCCCAAAGCTTCCTTTGGATGGTTCAGAGCAAATTACAGCATGGACCCAGCTGACAAATCTTGATACATCATGCCTTTAACATTGATTCTGCCCAACACTGGAGCAAAATAAGTCAATTTGGACCTTTAACTTTAAAATCCAGTTCCTCAAGATGGCAAGAGTGTGTTCCCATTGCGCTCAGTCATGTCTGACTCTGTGTCCCCATAGCATGCCAGGTTCCTTTGTCCATGGGATTTTTCAAGCAAGAATACTGGACTGGTTTGCCATTTCCTTCTCCAGGGGATCTTCCTACCCCAGGAATCGAAATGGAGTCTCCTGCATCTCCTTTATTGGCTGCTGCTGCTGCTGCTAAGTCGCTTCAGTCCTGTCTGACTCTGTGCGACCCCATAGACAGCAGCCCACCAGGCTCCCCCATCCCTGGGATTCTCCAGGCAAGAACACTGGAGTGGGTTGCCATTTCTTTCTCCAATGCATGAAAGTGAAAAGTGAAAGTGAAGTCGCTCTGTCATGCCCGACTCTTCGCGACTGCATGGACTGCAGCCTTCCAGGCTCCTCTGTCCATGGGATTTTCCAGGCAAGATTACTAGAGTGCGGTGCCATTGCCAAACAGATTCTTTACCCCTGAGCCACCTGGGAAGCCCTGGTTCTTGTTAGTCTCCAGCTAACCTTCTAAACTTCGAGCAGTGCCAGGGAAGATTGTCACTGAACAATCCCTATAAAACAGTGTCCTTTACAAATTCTCTCTGCAGAGCACTGAGTCCAGGGTCTTATGTGCCAAGCTCTTCAGTAACCAGGATTTGGAGATGGTGAGTGTTGAGTGACAATTGCTTTCTATGCTGACACCTCTGTCCCCCTCCAGCCCACACACCACCAGCTTTTCAGAAAAAAGCCAAGGCCACATTCTACCAGCAACCTCAACTTTTCTCTTCCTTATATCATAGCTTTTCTAGAATTTTTCTCCCCCTTTCCTTCTCATTCTCTTTTACTGTAGATTGGTGCAAAAGTAGTTGCGGTTTTGCATTGTTGAAACTTGCTGTTTGATATTGGAATATATTCTTAAATAAATGTGGTTATGTAATATATCACTTTAATGCACATTTCTCACTTTATTATTTTTTGTTAATGGTCTGTTACTTACTGTTCTTTTGTATTTATTTAAACTACAGAAATGATGTTAGATAAAAAGCAAATTTGAGAGATTTTTTAAATTTGAGTTCAAAATGGGTAAAGCAGCGGAGATAACTCACAACAGCAACAACGCATTTGGCCCAGGAACTGCTAACAAATATGCAGTGCTAACAAGTGCTAACAAATGCAGCAGTGGTTCAAGAAGTGTTGTAAAAGAGACCAGAGCCTTGAAGATGAGGAGCACAGTGGCCGGCTGTCAGAAGTTGATAATGACCAATTGAGAGGATCACTGAAGCTGATCCTCTTACAACTAACTACATGAGAAGTTGCCAAAGAACTCAATGTCAACAATTCTGTGGTCGTTCAGCATTTGAAGCAAATTGGAGAGGTGAAAAAGCTAGATAAGGGGGTGCCTTATGTGCTGACCACAAGTCAAAAAAATTATTGCTTCGAAGTCATCTTCTCTTATTCCATGCAACAACAACAAACCATTTCTCAAATGGATTGTGATATGCACTGAAAAGTGGATTTTATACAACTGGCAATGACCAGCTGAGTAGCTGGACCAAGAAGAAGCTCCAAAGCCAAAGTTGCACCAAAAAAGGTCAAGGTCACTGTTTGGCGGTCTGCTGCCATCTGATCCACTGCAGCTTTCTGAATACCGGTGAAACCGTTACATCTGAGAAGTACTCTCAGCAAACTGATGAGATTCGCTGAAAACAGCAAGGCCTGCAGCTGGCATTGGACAACGGAAGGGGCCCCGATTCTTCTCCATGACAACGCCCAGCTGCACATCGCACCACCAAGACTTCAGAAGCTGAATGAATTGGGCTATGAAGTTTTGCCTCATCTGCACCATATTTACCTGACTTCTCACCAACTTATTGCTACTTCTTCACATGTTTATTATTTGCCAGGCATTTTGCTGCATGCTTTATATGCATTATCTCATCCTTCACATAAATCTATCAAGCCCCCTCTATTATTAGTCCATTTTCAAAATGGGGAAACTGCGGCTTAGCTGATCAAGTAAATCAAGGTCAGCCTAATTGACAAGGGCTTCCCA
The DNA here is from genome assembly GCF_055505025.1 of Bos grunniens. Lineage (NCBI taxonomy): Eukaryota > Metazoa > Chordata > Mammalia > Artiodactyla > Bovidae > Bos > Bos grunniens. Next base: position 156,241,067 of record NC_141165.1, read on the forward strand.
AGTGGCACTAATAGTAAAGAACTTGCCTGCCAATGCAGGAGACATAAGAGACATGAATTAGATTTCTGGGTCAGGAAGATCCCCTGGAGGAGGGCATGGCAAGCCACTCCAGTATTCTTGCCTGGAGAATCCCCAAGGACAGCAGAGCCTGGTGGGCTACAGTCCATGGGGTTGCACAGGGTTGGACATGACTATCGACTTAGCACACACATAGTTGACAGATGGAGGAGCCAGGATTTACACTCAAGTCTGCTGACCCCACAGTCTGAGCTTTGAAGTGGTGACTCTTGGCTCACTACTGTGGTTACTTCTTAACTGGTCTCAAAAACATACAGATTTTCCCGTGCTTTCTCTAGGCCTTCTTCACTATCCCAGAGTCATCTCCCTAATGCGTAAATGGGACTGTACCTTCTCCAACCTTCATTACCTGCAGCATCAAGTCCAAACACCTTAGCTTGACATTCAAAGTCCCAGTGCTATCAGGAAGATTACAGCTCTCGTCCTTGAGGAGACCCCTTCTTATCTCCATTTATAGAAATCTTCTTTCTCCTCCAATGCCTGGTGCAAATGTGATCTGCTCCATGGGACATTTCTGACCACACTAACTAGAAATGTTGTTCTCTTTGCTTAAACTCCACTGTGCTTAATTTGGGCTACTCCTGTTATGTCTGTGCCCTGGGCTGATTCATAACATGATTATCTGTGTTCATGTTTAGCTATAGTCTTGAAGTCAAGAGCATCCAGTTACTTATTTATTTTTAAGTTATTTCTTTATTTTTGGCTGTGCTGGGTCTTTGTTGCTGCACGCACGGGCTTCCTCTAGTTGCGGTGAGCAGGGGCTGTTCTTTTGTTGCAGTGTGTGGGTTTCTCACTGAGGTGCCTTCTCTTGTTGAAGAGCACGAGCTCTAGAGAGGGAGCTCAACAATTGTGGTGCACAGGCTTCATTGCCCCACAACGTGTATGCAGATGACACCACCCTCATTGCAGAAAGAGAAGAACTAAAGAGCCTTTTGATGAAAGTGAGAGGAGACTGAAAAAGTTGGCTTAAAAATCAACATTCAGAAAACTAAGATCATGGCATCTGGTCTCATCACTTCATGGCAAATAGTTGTGGAAACAATGAGAGACTTTAGTTTTTGGGGCTCCAAAATCACTGCAGATGGTGACTGTAGCCATGAAATTAAAAGATGTTTGCTCCTTGGAAGAAAAGCTATGACCAACCTAGACAGCATATTAAAAAGCAGAGACATTACTTTGCCAACAAACATCCATCTAGTCAAGCTATTGTTTTTCCAGTAGTCATGTATGGATGTGAGAGTTGGACCACGAAAAAAGCTGAGCGCTGAGGAATTGATGCTTTTGAACTGTGGTGTTGGAGAAGACTCTTGAGAGTCCCTTGGACTGCAAGGAGAATCAACCAGTCCATTCTAAAGGAAATCAGTCCTGAATATTCATTGGAAGGACTGATGCTGAAGCTGAAACTCCAACACTTTGGCCACCTGATGCAAAGAACTGACTCATTGGAAAAGACCCTGATGCTGGGAAAGATTGAGGGCAGGAGGAGAAGGGGACAACAGAGGATGAGATGGTTAGATGGCATCACTGACTCAATGGACATGAGTTTGAGTAAAGCCCGGGAGTTGGTGGTGGACAGGGAGGCCTGATGTGCTGCAGTCCTTGGGGTCTCAAAGAGTCGGACATGACTGAGTGACTGAACTGAACTGAATGTGGGATCTTAGTTCCCAAACCAGGGATTGAACCCATGTGCCCTGCATTGGCAGGTGGATTCTTAACCACTGGACCACCAGGGAAATCCTCCCTTTATTTTTGCAGCCCTTACAACATCTGTCAGAATGTCTCACACAAAGGAAGTGTATTAATTGAGTGAACACTGACTGCTGTAACAGACATCCCCGAATATTAGTCACTTGACACAATGAAAGTTTGTTTCTCACTAATGTGAAGTTCGATTGGTGACAGAGTAAACCCTGCATTCGTTCATTTGAGTTCAGAGTGATATGAAAAATGAAAATTAGATAATAATTACTTAGTTAAGTGGGTTTGTGGTTTCTATCATCTTGCTTCAACAAAACCAACACCCAATGAAGTGGATAAGTGGGCTTTAAATGAACCTGTAGAGAAATTACTTACATATAATACTAATAAAAACAGTGGTGAGCCACCAGGAAAATGTCAGGGCTGACGCTTCTCCAGATGCCAAGGGCTTCCTTGGTTACATTATGAGGCAAAACAATGATAATCTATTTACTTCTGGCAACAAGTCACATACACACACACAAAACTTGACAAGATCAAAAAATCTGCTTGAAATACGGACTTCTATCATCTGCCATTAGCAATGGAATCCAAGTAAATGCACATTGCCATTTGGGTTATCACTAAAGCTGGTATGAGGCCAGCACTATTTACAAACATTTAAAAACGTATTGGGGTTGCAAAATGTCAGACACGATGTAGCAACTAAATAACAGCTACAACATATTATCCAGACTATGAAGGTAAATTTCTAGCGTTTAAACATTCAGGGCTATCCACCATTCCATCCAGTGCTTTACAAAAATCACAATAAATTTGTCAATAAGTATTTGGAAGCCCCTTAAGAGCTTAAATTTTATATTTAATAGTAAGTTTCTTATTTAATAGTAAATGGGGGAAAAGATACACGCTATGAAGGAAACACTTATTCCTATTGTGGTGGCAACAGCTCAAAAATAATGCAGGGAACACAAATGGGTGACCAAACAAAAAATGCATTCGTTTGTCAGCAAATACTGCTGGAAGAAGCCTGGGAAATATCACTGAAGCTGTGAAGAAACAAGTTCTAGGAGAAATGAGACTGCGTGGGTGGTTTACTACAGAGTTGGATTGAAGTACAGATGTTTCTGACGTGTCTCAGCCTATGGAATTCGTTCATTCTACTCGGTCATGGAATATATCCAGGACTACTTTCTTTGTAAACCTCTAAAAGAAAGATGGACTGGAGAAGATATTTTTAGTGCTAAGTGACACAGGAATAATGTTGTATGAGAACATGGTACACTGTAACCCTTGACGTGGCAGTCCATTTGACCAAAATAAAAAAGGAAGCCCAGGGTAGCCTTAAGGGATGTATCCAAGGGTGAATTTTTAAAAAATATTTTATTAAAAATTTTTTATTTATTTTGGTTGTGTTGGGTGTTTACTGCTGAGGGCGGGCTTTCGCTAGTTTCAGCAAGAGGGGGTTACCCTTGCAGGACAAGGGCTTTTCATTGCAGTGGCTTCTCCTGTTGCAGAGTATAGGCTCTGGGGGCTTGGGCTTTAGTATTTACAGCCTGTGGGCTTAGTAGTTGTGGCTCGTGGGCTTAATTGCCCCATGGCATGTAGGATCTCCCTGGACCAAGGATGGAGCCCACGTCCCCTGCACTGGCAGGTGGATTCTTAACCACTGGACCATCACCCAAGGGTGATTTTTATTTATTACTCCCTTCACAGGAACTTATCATTAGGAAGAAGTCATAGCTGGAGGGCACAAAGTTTTAGAAGACGATATTGATGAGGCTAACTTCCAAAACAAAATATAGCAATAAAACAAACACACAAAACGTTAAGTTATTAAAGAGTTCCTTGAGTATTTTGTAATAGAAGTGGAAGTATTGTGAACGTGTTTTGGATCATACAGAGATTTACAGGTTATCTTTTGTAAAACGCTTTAATGGATTTTCCAACTTAGAGTCAGGGCATTCCTTGCTTTTACCATAACATTAGTGTTGCAAATTCACAGTTTCTGAGGCATGTGTTGGCCTGTGGTTTGCTAGCTGGCAGATTTTTTTTTTGGAGTGAAAAATAAACATAATCTGTAAAGGTAAAGTTGATTATCTTAATTTTGAGCAAGTACATTACTTAACTGATTCTCAAGAGGAAACCATGCTATGAAGAAAGCATTTTGAAAACAGATATTTGGAAATGTTTCATGGCTATATAGTACTTTTGTTGAAAAGGATGTTTTAGCTATAAAAATTCATATCTGCATGTTAAAAAATGAAAAAAAATTTTAACCTGTTCAAAAATACTTCAGAGGAAGTATTTCAGTGAGTTTTTAGCCTGTTCGTTAAAAATGTTAAAAAGTCGATGCCTTCTGATTAGACTGCAAGAAACTTCTGTTAAATGAGGAGAAAAGAAACTTAGTGCAATTTCAAGAAAGACTTGGTCATGGTTTGTATGAAGGATTGAATAATGAGCATCCAGACCCAGTAGGTACAAACAGACGCTCAGATCTTCTGCTTAGCTCTCTCATACTGGACAGTCACTTTTTAAAATCCATCATAGCCAGTAAAATCACATCTCTAAACTTTTGTTGTTTTCCAAAGTATGAAGCTGACTTGCAAAAATAATGAAGTATATTAATCACCTCTCTTTCATTAAAGATATATTTGAAGTACCTTTCATCATCAGTCCCTATTCTATAGGACACGAGTGACAATGCTTAATTCAGTTTATAGAATGTCAGTTATATATAAAATAGATAACTAACGAGAGCCTACTGTGTAGCTCAGGGAACTTTACTCAATGCTCTGTGGTGACCTAGATGGAAAGAAACAAACAGAGAAATCTCAAACAGAGGGGATATATATGTATGTATGACTATTCACTTTGCTATACAGAAGAAACTCGGAGAAGGCAATGGCACCCCACTCCAGTCCTCTTGCCTGGAAAATCCCATGGACAGAGGAGCCTGGAAGGCTGCAGTCCATGGGGTCGCTAGAGTCGGACACGACTGAGTGACTTCACTTTCACTTTTCACTTTCATGCATTGGAGAAGGAAATGGCAACCCACTCCAGTGTTCTTGCCGGGAGAATCCCAGGGACGGGGGAGCCTGGTGGGCTGCCGTCTATGGGGTCGCACAGAGTCGGACACGACTGAAGCGACTTAGCAGCAGCAGCAGACAGAAGAAACTAACACAACGTTGCAAAGTAACTCTACTCCAATTAAAATTTTAAAGAAAGCAAACTCTGTCAAGCATGTGACTGCCTGTGACCCTAGCATTAGTCACAAGTTGCTGACAGGATCATAAGCAAAAACAAAGTTTCTGAGTGGTTTGAGGAATTTGAATGGCTCAATTTGATGGCTTTCAAACGAGGCACAAGAAGTTGTCCTTTAAAAAAAAAAAAAAAAAAAAAGGCCATCTACTGGCTTATCTGTGCCGAATTAAAATGTGAATAAAGCCTGCACTAGAAGAGAAGCTGGTTAAGAAGAAATACCTAGTAATGTCTCCTTCACTCGTTCAACATTTTATTGGTTCTGTACCATGTGGCGGAACCCTGTAGGCACACATACCCAAGACAAGGCCCTGCCCTCAAAGAACTGGAGCACAGATGCCCCTGATGACCAAACATGAAGGTCAAGTCCAAACCCTGGCTAAAAGTCTTGCCTCCTCTTCTTTTCCCACTTTCCTCAGGTGAGGTTCTTTCACAAAATGACTTAACACCATCTCCTTCCAAATTCTTGCCATTGTGTTCTTGGTTTCCCTGCTGGGAATTAGCGAAAGGTCTGTCATTCTACAATCTTGAAACTTTGTGCTAGTTAATTAAAAATCTCCTAACAGTTCAGTTAATCCCATCTGCTTTCAACCTGAATCTTCTCACAATGTAGAGATTTGTGTTTCTGGCTCTTTTGTCATTCTCCTCACAGCTTCTTATTAAATCTCTTCTTGAAGCCATTAACAGCTTCCTCTTATCTTCCTCTGGTAGGAAAATAGAGGGACATGTTGTTAAATTGACATGAAGGGACGTGATAATAAACAACCATTATTTATGAGCACCAATTCCCTTCTTGGTAGAGGGCTGAATACTCTACAAGCATTATTTGATTTAATCTTTTCATTCCAACAGTTGAACCTCACTGGGGAAATTCAGGCTCTGAGGCTATTTAACTGCCCCAGAGTAACACAGAGAGTCAGAGCCCATTTTTTTTTAAGTCTTTGTTAAATTTGTTACAATATTGCTTCTGTTTTCTGATTTTTGACCACCAGGCATGTGGCATCTTAGCTCCCCAACCAGGGGTCAAACTTGCACCCCCTGCGTTGAAAGGCAAATTCTTAACCACTGGACCGCCAAGGAAGTCCTCCAACCCGTGTTTGTGCAATGACAAAGCCCACAGTCTAAGCGTTAGGTTCCCTGTCTTTCCTCTTTAACTGTGTACCAACCCTGAAATAATCCCACACTTAACACTTTAAACTAGTTAACATCAACCAACAAGTATCCTGCATTTAGTGACAAGATGCTCTCAGACTCTTTCACCATCCAACCAGTGGGTCATGGTTTTGCAATTCAGATGTGCGGGAAAACAGTCTTCAGTTTTACAAACACTGTCCTTGACATTTTTGTTAGTATCCAAGGGACTAAGGCCCCCTCCATCTTTCTTTTCCACTTGCCCTCATGCCCTTGGCTATGGCCACATCAAACTACCAAGCCTTTGCATGATAACTTGTTACAGCCTCTAGAGTTACTTCTGTTACTCTAGAAGTAACTAGAGTTACTTCTCCCTTTAACTCCTTCCCTATTCATCCCCTGCCTGCTTGTTGATCTCTATTGATCCTCAAGGCCTAGGTCAAGGGTCCTATATTCCCTGAGGCTGTGCTTGAGACCAACTCCGACCAGCTGTCAGCAGCATGATCATCCCTCTCTGGGACCACACGTCTTGGTTCACACACACTGACCACACTCTTACTGTCCATTGCCCTGCTGGACAGAAACTGAGGCTGTGTCTGTTCAGGGTTTTATCTCAGCACCTACCACAGCATCAGGCCCTGGGGGTGGATAATTAGTGCTATTTGAATAAATGAATGAATGAATAAAAAGAAACTGTGGAACAGGAACAGAAATGGGAGGATCTGGGGAGTCTGACCATCTCGTGGGCTGGAATGGTTTTGCATTCCAGAACTTTGCACAAACACTCAGATGCAATTCAGCCAGCCAGTGTGGGTGGTGTGACTTGGAGCAGGGGATGAAGAGGAGAGAGAGCTCTCCTAAGTATCCACTAGGGTTGGGACCCCCCACAACTTGGCCTGATCCACCAAGTTCAACCCAAAGCCAGGAATTCAAAAAAAAAACATCCTAGTCCCCTGTATGTGGCCACAGCACAAAATAACAAGACTGTTGTTTTTAGGATCTAGGACACTGTGAAAAAATAAAGGGTAAAAGTGAACTGACTACACACCTAAAGGTTACATCTTCCTGGGGTGTAGCATTAGTGTAGACAGGGAGGCAAGGGGAGTGTGCTAGCTTCCTGTTGCTGCTGTAACAAGTTATCACAAACTCCGAGGCTTAAAACAACACAAATGTATTGCCTCACAGTTCTGGAGCTGAGAAATCTGAAATCAGTTTCTGCAGGCTAAAATCAAAGTGCAGGCAGGTCTGTCTTCCTTCTGGAGGCTCCAGGGGAGAATCTGTATCATTGCCTTTTCTGGTGTCTATAGATCATCTACTTAGCCTGGCTCATGGTCTCTTCCTCCATCTTCAAAGTGTTTTACTTCTACTCTGCTTCTATCCTTAGGTCATCCCACCTCTCATTCTGATCCTTGTCATTCTGACAATCTCTTATCAGGACACTCATGGTATTATTAAGCTCCCCAGGTTGTCCAGGAAGATCTCCCCATCTCAAGATCCTTACTGTAACCACATCTGCAAAGTCCATTTGACCACGTAGGCAACATTTTTATAGGTTGCCAGTATTAGGACGAGGCCATTATTCTGCCAACCATAGGGCTTATTGTTTAGTCACTAAATTGTGTCTGACTCTTTGCAACCCCATGGTCTGCAAAACATGTCAGGCTTCCCAGTCCTTCACTATCTCCCGTAGTTTGCTCAAATTCACATCCATTGAGTCAGTGATGCCATCCAACCATCTCCTCAGTCACCCCTTCTCCTCCTGCCCTCAATCTTTCCCAGCACTAGGATCTTTTCCAGTGAGTCAGCTCTTCACATCAGGTGGCCAAAGTATTGAAGCTTCAGCTTCAGCATCAGTCCTTCCAAACATTCAGGGTTGGTTTCCTTTAGGATTGACTGGCTTGATCTCCTTGCTGTCCAAGGAACTCTCGGGAGTCTTCTCCAGCACTGCAATTCAAAAGCATCAATGCTTCAGTACTCAGGCTTCTTTGTGGTCCAACTCTCACATCTGTACTTGACTACTGGAAAAACCATAGGTTTGACTATACGGACCTCTGTCAGCAAAGTGATGTCTCTGCTTTTTAATATGCCGTCTAGGTTTGTTATACCTTTTCTTCCAAGGAGCAAGATCTTTTAATTTCATGGCTGCAGTCATGTCCATAAGAGGTAAATTCAGGAGTCTGTGTTCCATGTCCCCGAGAAATATTTTTTTTTGTAAAGGTAAAAAGGAAAAGCAGTCATATCAACCAAATACAGCCCTTACACTAAAAGAAAGCATGAGGCTTCCCTGGTGGTCTGGTGGCTAAGGCTCCACACTCCCAATTCAGGGGACCTGGCTTTGATTCCTGGTCAGGGAACTATATCCCACATGCTGCAGCTAAGAGTTGACATGTTACAACTAAGGATCCCACATGCTGCAACAAAGATGTATATAAAAGAAAACAAATCAATTAAAATTTATTTTGGCTTACTTTTGAACAAAGCAGAGAAAAATTCACTTAAGGTATAAATAACCAAATTAACTCTGGTTGAACTGCAACCCTTTCACTGACTAGCTCTGCGGCCTTGGGTGACTTATTTACTTTCCCTGATTGATCAAAACAAGAATGCAAATAATTATTCATGTATTCACCTCCCCATCGACACTATGATCTCTTGATCTCTTGATGACAATGGGAAATTTTTAATAAATCATACAAAGCATAAAAAATTAATTCCATGTCTTCAACTCTAATATATCATAATTCCACTGATTAAAAAATATAGAAATGCATACCCATTTGACTCAAAACCCAGAAGATGCACACAGAAATATAAAAGGCTGACTGTACAACTGGGATAGAACTAGAACAAATAGATTCAGTGACCTTGAACGTAGACAAGGAGGAGTCTCATGAACATTTTCTAATATTTTCAATAGACATCTATTATTTTAAAATTATTTTCCAACTTTATTGAGATATAATTGGCATATAAAATTGTATAAGTTTAAGGTCTTGTAGGTCATCATAGTACCATTCAACTTCAGCTTCTTGGGCATTAGTGATTGGGGCATAGACTTGGATTTACTGTGATATTGAATGGTTTGCCTTGGAAACGACCAGAGATTCTGTGGTTTTTGAGACTGCATCCAAGTACTGCATTTTGGACTCTTTTGTTGACTATGAGGGATACTCCATTTCTTCTAAGGGATTCTTGCCCAAAGTAGTAGATATAATGGTCATCTGAATTAAATTCACCCATTCTGGTCCATTTTAGTTCATTGATTCCTAAAATGTTGATGTTCACTCTTGCCTTCTTGATTCATGGACCTAACATTCCAGATTCCTGTGCAATATTACTCTTTATAGCATCAGACTTTACTTCTATCACCAGTCACACCCACACCTGGGCATTGTTTTCCCTTTGGCTCCATCCCTTCATTCTTTCTGGAATTATTCCTCCATTCTTCTCCAGTAGCATTCAGGCACCTACCAACCTGGGGAGTTTATCTTTCAGTGTCCTATCTTTTTGCCTTTTCATACTGTTCATGGGGTTCTCAAAGCAAGAATGCTGAAGTGGTTTGCCCTTCCCTTCTCCAGTGGTTCACGTTTTGTCAGAACTCTCCACCATGACCCATCTGTCTTGGGTGGCCCTACACAGCATGGCTCATAGCTTCATTGAGTTAGACAAGGCTGTGGTCCATGTGATCAGTTTGGTTAGTTTTCTGTGATGGTGGTTTTCATTCTGTCTGCCCTCTGATGGAGAAGGAGAAGAGGCTTGTGGAAGCTTCCTGATGGGAGAGACTGATAATGGGGGAATCTGGGTCTTGTTCTGATGGGTGGGGCCATGCTCAGTAAATCTTTAATTCAATTTTCTGTTGATGGGCAGGGCTGTGTTCACTCCCTGTTGTTTGGCCTGAGACCAAACTGTGGTAGGGGTAATGAAGATAATGGTGACTTACTTCAAAAAGACTTATGCCCCCACTGTTGTATTCAGTGCCCCTGACCCCATGGCAAGCCTCTCTCAACCTATGCCTCTGCTGGAGACTACTGGACACTCACAGGCAAGTTTGGGGCAGTCTCTTGTCGGGACACTGCTCCTTTCTCCTGGGTCCTGGTGTGCACAAGGTTTTTTGCTTGTGCCCTCCAAGAGTCTGTTTCCCCAGTCCTGTGGAAGTTCTGTAATCAAATCTCATTGGCCTCCAAAGTCAAATCCCATGTGGATTCTCAGTCCCTTTGCTGGATCCCCAGGTTGGGAAATCTGTTGTGGGTGCTAGAACTTTCTTAACAGTGCCAGAATTTCTTTGGTATAATTATTCTAAAGTTTGTGGGTCATCTTCTCAGCGGTTCTATGGTGGGGCTAATGGTGACGTCCTCTGAAAGGGCTTATGCCACATGCCATGTGACCCAGGTCTGCTGCAACCAGAGCCCCTGTCCCCACAGCAGGCCACTGCTTACCTGTACCTCCGCAGGAGACTCTCAAACACTCAAATGCAGGTCTGGCTCAGGCTCTGTGAAGTCTCTGCGTCTTAGTGTGCACAAGGCTTTTTTTTGAGCCCTTTGAGTATCTCTGGCAGGTATGGGGTTTGATTCTAAATGATTTTGTCTCTCCTACCATCTACTTGGAGTTTCTCCTTTGCTCTTGGACATGGGGTATCTTTATTTGGTAGGATCCAACATTCTTCTGTTGATGATTGTTCAATAGCAAGTTGCAATTTTGGAGTTCTCACAGGAGAAGATAAGTGCACATCCTTCCACTCCATCATCTTGTGCTTCGTCTTAGGGGACTGGAATATAAAAGTAGGGAAGTCAAGATATACCTGGAATAACAGACAAGTTTGGCCTTGGAGTACAAAATGAAGCAGGGCAAAGGCTAACAGTTTTGCCAGAGAATGCACTGGTCATAGCAAACAGCCTCTTCCAACAACACAGGAGACGACTCTACACATGAACATCATCAGATGGTCAATACCAAAATCAAATTGATTATGTTCTTTGCAGCCAAAGATAGAGAAGCTCTATACAGTCAGGAAAACGAGACAAGGAACTGACTGTGCCTCAGATCATGAACTCCTTATTGCCAAATTCAGACTTAAACTGAAGTAGGAAAACCCACTAGACCACTCAAGTATGACCTAAATCAAATCTCTTACAATTATACAGTGTAAGTGACAAATAGATTCAAGGGACTAGATCTGATAGACAGAGTGCCTGAAGAACTATGCACAGAGGTTCATGACATTGTACAGGAGGCAGTGATCAAGACCATCCCCAAGAAAAAGAAATGCAAAAAGGCAAAATGGTTGTCTGAGGAGGCCTTACAAATAGCTGAGAAAAGAAGAGAAGGGAAAGGCAAAGGAGAAAAGGAAAGATATACCCATTTGAATGCAGAGTTCCAAAGAATAGCAAAGAGAGCTAAGAAAGCCTTCTTCAGTGATCAGTGCAAAGAAACAGAGGAAAACAATAGAATGGGAAAGACTAGATATTTCTTCAACAAAATTAGGGCTACCAAGAGTTCATGCAAAGATGGGCACAATAAAGGACAGAAATGGTGTGGACCTATCCAAAGCAGAAGATATTAAGAAGGGGTGGTAAGAGTACACAGAAGAACTATACAAAAAAGATCTTAATGACCCAGATAACCACGATGGTGTGGTCACTCACTAGACCCAGACCAGACATCCTGGGATATGAAGTCAAGTCGGCCTTAGGAATCAGCACTACGAACAAAGCTAGTGGGGGTGATGGAATTCCAGTTGAGCTATTTCAAATCCTAAAAGATGATGCTGTGAAAGTGCTGCACTCAGTATGCCTGCAAATTTGGAAAACTTGGCAGTGGCCACAGGACTGGAAAAGATCAGTTTTCATTCCAATCCCAAAGAAAGGCAATGCCAAAGAAGGCTCAAACTACTGCACAATTGCACTCATCTCACACACTAGCTAAGTAATACTCAAAATTCTCCGAGCAAGGCTTCCACAATACACGAACAGTGAATTTCCAGATGTTCAAGCTGGATTTAGAAAAACCAGAGGAACCAGAGATCAAATTGCCAACAGCTGCTGGATCATGGAAAAAGCAAGAGAGTTTCAGAAAAACATCTATTTCTGCTTTACTGACTATACCAAAGCCATTGACTCTGTGGATCACAACAAACTGTGGAAAATTCTTCAAGAGATGGGAATACTAGACCACCTTACCTGACTCTCAAGAAATCTGTATGTAGGTCAAGTAGCAAGAATTAAAACTTTACATGGAACAACAGACTGGTTCCAAATTGGGAAAGCAGTACACCAAGGCTGTATATTGTCATCTTGTTTGTTTAACTTATATGCAGAGTACATCATGTGAAATGCCAGGCTGAATGAAGCATAAGCTGGAATCAAGATTGCTGGGAGAAATATCAATAACCTCAGATATGCAGATGACACCACCTTTATGGCGGAAAACAAAGAGGAACTAAAGAGCCTCTTGATGGAAGTGAAAGGGGAAAGTGAAAAAGCTGGGTTAAAACTCAATATTAAGAAAACAAAGATCATGGCATCCAGTCCCATCACTTCATTGCAAATAGATGGGGAAACAATGGAAACAATGACAGACCTTATTTTGGGGGGATCCAAAATCACTGCAGATGGTGACTGCAGTCATGAAATTAAAAGATGCTTCCTCCTTGGAAGAAAAGCTATGATCAACCTAGACAGGATATTAAAAAGCAGAGACATTACTTTGCCAACAAACATCCATCTAGTGAAAGCTATTGTTTTTCCAGTAGTCATGTATGTATGAGAGTTGGACCATAAAGAAAGATGAGCACTGAGGAATTGATGCTTTTGAACTGTGGTGTTGGGAAAGACTCTTGAGAGTCCCTTGGACTGCAATGAGATCCAACCAGTCCATCCTAAAGGAAATCAGTCCTGAATATTCATTGGAATGATGGATGCTAAAGCTGAAGCTCCAACACTTTGGCCACCTGATGTGAAGAGCTGACTCACTGGAAAAGACCCTGATGCTGGGAAAGATTGAGGGCAGGAGGATAAGGGTTCGACAGAGGGTGAGATGGTTGGATGGCATCACTGACTCGATGGACATGAGTTTGAGCAAGCTCCAGGAGTTGGTGATGGACAGGGAAGCCTGATGTGCTACAATCCAGGGGATCGCAAAGAGCTGGACATGACTGAACTGAAGTTTAACTTGTGCAATGTTGATTTGATATGTTTATATATTAGAAAATGGTTACCACCATAGCTCGCTATGCTGAGCTTTCCTGATGGGGAAATTTCCCTATGGCTCAGAAAGTAAAGTCTGCCTGCAATGCAGGAGATTCAGGTTCAATTCCTGGTTCAGTAAGATCCCCTGGAGAAAGAAATGGCAATCCTCTCCAGTATCCTTGCCTGAAGAATCCCATGGGCAGAGGATCCTGGTGGGCTACAGTCCATGGGGGTCACAAAGAGTCAGACACGACTGAGGGAGTAATACTTAAATAGCTCACTAACAACTCTATCATGTCATATAGCCAGCATGACTTTTTTGTGGTAACAACATCTAAGATCTACTCTCTCAGCAATTTTCAAATAAAAATACAGTATTATTAACTATAATCACCCAGAACTACATTAGATTCCCAGAACTTAGTCATCTTCTACCTGGAAGTTTGTGTTCTTTGACCAACATCTCCCTCTTCCCTCAGCCACCCAGGCCCTAGTAACCACTGACCTACTTTCTGTTTTTTCAAGTTCCACCTTTTTAATTTGAAAAAAATATCTGGCTGCATTGAGTATTCATCGGGCATGTAGGATATTTAGTTGCAGCACATGGGATCTAGTTACTTCACCAGGGATCAAATCTGGACCCCCTGCATTGGGATCTCACAGTCTTCACCACTGGACCATCAGGGAAGTCCCGAGTTCTGCACTTTTGCCTTCCACATATGGGGTTTCCCTGGTGGTTCAGACAGTCAAGAATCTGCCTGCAGTGCAGGAGGCCTGGATTCAATCTCTGGGTTGGGAAGATCCCCTGGAGAAGGGAATGGCAACCCACTCCAGTATTCTTGCCTGGAGAATTTGTGGACAGAGGAGCCTGGTGGGCTACACTACATGGAGTTGCAGAGTCAAATACAACTGAGTGACTAACACATACACACATTCCACGTATAAGTGATGTCACACACTATTTCCTCTGACTCACTTCACTCTGTACGACTTAGGAGCCAAGCTGGGTATCCCTGACCTAGAGAGAAAACTCAGGTGACCCTAAGGCCCCTGGAATGGCAGACATGGATTTGGTAGCTGGAAAGGTTGTGGTGGATGTGCTACCATATTTTGGCTAAGATTATGAAGCATCCAGGGAGGAGGAAACTTATGGATATTTCCCTTCTGGGCTTGGTGGTCTTGGAAAAAGGAGATTTATCAAGGGAGAGCTGTTGCCTGGGAAAGGCCAGCTGCTCTGCAGCCTAGAGGTCTTCCAAAGTGTATCTTGTTGCGGAGCCCAGGTCCAGGGCAAATGCGTGCGATCCTGGCTCTGTCATTCCAGTTCTGCTCTGGAGCAGCAATATTTCAGATGATGCCCACTCCTGGGGCTTGAGACTCCCACCTTCCGCAGGTGGGGTGAGGTCATGAGTGAGGTGGGGTCCGTGTGTGGGGACCTCACAGCTGTGGGCAGTGAGAACCCAGGTGTCCCTGCCTGGGCTCTGAGCATGTCTCCCTACTCCTGTCTTCTCCCGTCATTCTGTGCCTCTCCCTTGGAGAACAGGACTTTGTACATAGTGATGGCATGCATGCGTGCTCAGTTGTGTCTGACTCTGCAACCCCTCAGACTGTAGCCCACCAGGCTCCTCTGTCCACGGGATTGTCCCAGCAAGAAATCTAGAATGGATTGCCATTTCCTCCTCCAGGGTGTCTTCCCAACCCAGGGATCAAACCTGAGTCTCCTGTGCCTCCTGCATTGGCAGGTGGGCTCTTAACAAGGAGCCACCTGGGCACCTGTACATAGTGATTAGTTATTGTTCAATAAGTAAAGATGTCTTTAAAAATTCCAAGTTTAAAGTTATTTAGTGGAAAAGTAATAAATAAACCCAATGATTACTATTCTTTGATGAGACAGGATGAATAAAAACTCAAAGACTGTCGAACTCTAGGCATTCACGAAATGGCATTTCCATAGAAAGAGAAGGGAGAGTATGGGTGATGAGGCTGGAAATGGGCATCCATTTTCCATCCCCACACTCCTCTAACCCAGCCTAGACTGAGCCTTAGAATCGGTGGGAGAATGTTGAAAAAAATAACAGTACCAGAGGCCCTCTCCAGACCAATTAAGTCAGAATCTCTGGGCATGGGGCCAGAGCCTTCCAATTTTTTTAAAAAAGCTTAATTTTGAACCACCCTAATGTCCATCCAAGATGAGAACAGTGAACCCGGCTACTTTGTATTCCAGCCTCCCAGGCAATGAAGTTCTGGAAGTGAATTCTGAGCCCCTGTGGTCACCCCTCCATGGTGTCTATGGCTTGGTCTGACCCACCCCCAGTCTGCACCTGTCTTCTTTCCTATCAGATATTCATCAAATGCCCAGAAGATATACCAGTACTTGAGAAACACTCCAGGTTCCTGACCATGGACTCCAGAGAGAATGGAGTTATTTAGGTATGTAGTTCCCCAGGGATCAGTCACCTGGAAACTGGCCTCTCCTGGCAGCAATGATCCTTGGAGACCAGCTTCAACTTCTGCCTGACCAAGCCTTGCACAGGAGGCTCCTTTCCCACCATCAAGCTCTCTCTCTTCATCCTGCTCCCCCCACTGGCCATTTCCCAGCCCTGACCCCATCGAGTGGTCACCTTGCATGACCCATACATTTCCTGTAGCTGTCCTCAACTCTGCCTTAGACTAAAAGACTCAATTTTAGATCAGCTCTCCGGACTCAGTTTCTCTGGCCTCCTGGACTTGGGTTTAACTCCCAAAGTGGAGATCCCAACTGGAAACTTTGTCACAGCTTTCCCTAAACCCTGGGGGTTTCTGTTCCTGATTTTCTCCAAACCCTCTCATTCCCCCTGCTGTCCAAACCTTACTCATGAAAATCATTTTTCTCAGTTGCCTCATCCAAGGTTTCCGTGGGGAACCAAATCTATTCCTCATAACTGTGTGGTAAGCTTTAAACAAATATCTACAGTGGCATTACAATAATGTCCACCAGATATAGCTCCAAGGGGATGGGTGGAAACAGAGTCGATGAGAATGTGGTTTCCAACATCAGTCTTTTAAGTGCATAAGTATCTTGGTGAGTGGTTAAAAGAACCTTAGCTGTTTATTTTACTTCACCCTCAAGTCAAGTTGAAGACTTCTTGCCTATAAACCATGAAGATGCAAATTACTGTGGCCATTTTGTGGGCTTTCTTATTATAAAAACCACTTGTTTTCATGACGGTTCATCATGATGCTATTTTGAAATTTTAGGTGAAATTTTTGATAAACTCTCACCATTCCTTTTTATGCAAATGGAATTCCGCTGAGTTTGGGAATGTCAATCCTTTTTCCTTTCTCTCCGAATCTCACTCTCCTCTGTCAAAGAAGCACTGGCTCCAAATAGCTCCTTTCACCTAAGAGCTAAGATGATGGTGATGGGATGTCGTCTAGTTCTTAGGATTCGGCCCTGCCTGCCAGGAAGGCTACCTTGGCTGAGGGTGGGTGTGGGTGGGGCAGGACTCCGGTGGACATCACCCTCAGGAGGTGTGTCCTTCAGCAGAAATCAATGTCATCAGGGGTGAATAGAGCAGAAGATGTCAGCTTCCTCTTCCAGTCCCCACAGCTGTGAGAGTTTCAGCATGAAAGGTCTGTCTCCCACTGCCCCATCCCATGTCCCTACACTGCAGAAGACTCTACGGGCTGAGGTCTCCTAACTCGTCAAATCTCAGTTCCTTCTTCCCTTGGTGTCACTGGGCATCACCCAAATCCCTCGCTATCCTAAAACGGTTTGCAACAGAATTGCATGTTCATGAAGTTGGACTCTCTACCCATTCACATGGCTTGACATCTGCTCATTTCACTTTTTCACAGTTTCTCTATCAGGAGAGAGATGAGGGAAATCAAAGGAAGGGGGAGGGGAGGGTAAGCTTTAACTTTGCCTTATTTGGGTGGTTCAAGTATGACAGCAAAACAGTCCTCTCCACCTCCAGTGCTCTGTGCTTATTCAGTCTATCTTGTCAGGAATACCATACACTACAGACAGAGCTTTGGGAGTTGCTCAGATTTTCTCCAAGTCTACTTCAACAGCAATAAAACAATGAAGGCAGCAATCCGTAATGCAGTGGGTTCTCATCTGAAAGAAGATTGGATTCACCCGGGGAGTTTTGAAAAAAATGCCAATACCCAGGCCCCATTCCAGACCTATTAAGTGGGAATCTATGGGGGACAGTGTCAGACTTTATTTTTTTGGGCTCCAAAATCACTGCAGATGGTGACTGCACCCATGAAATTAAAAGACGCTTACTCCTTGGAAGGAAAGTTATGACCAACCTAGATAGCATATTCAAAAGCAGAGACATTACTTTGCCAACAAAGGTCCATCTAGTCAAGGCTATGGTTTTTCCTGTGGTCATGTATGGATGAGAGAGTTGGACTGTGAAGAAGGCTGAGCACCGAAGAATTGATGCTTTTGAACTGTGGTGTTGGAGAAGACTCTTGAGAGTCCCTTGGCCTGCAAGGAGATCCAACCAGCCTATTCCGAAGGAGATCAGCCCTGGGATTTCTTTGGAGGGAATGATGCTGAAGCTGAAACTCCAGTACTTTGGCCAGCTCATGCGAAGAGTTGACTCATTGGAAAAGACTCTGATGCTGGGAGGGATTGGGGGCAGGAGGAGAAGGGGACGACAGAGGATGAGATGGCTGGATGGCATCAATGACTCGATGGACTTGAGTCTGAGTGAACTCTGGGAGCTGGTGATGGACAGGGAGGCCTGGCGTGCTGTGATTCATGGGGTCGAAAAGAGTCGGACACGACTGAGTGACTGAACTGAACTGAACTGATGGGAGACAGGTGAGGCCAGGCAGTATTTTTTTGCAAGCTCCCAGGTGAGTCTAAAGTACTGCTCTAGTCAGTCAGTCAAGAGCAGTGGTTCTCAAACTTAGCACACATTTGTATCTTTTGGACAACCTGTGAGGCCCAGTTAGTTGCACTTTTGACAAGTTTCCAGGTGATGCTGATGTTGCTGATCCTTTCTCTAGGACAAGCTTTGAGAATCCTTGGTCAAGAGATGTGAGATAAAATTCTAGGTGTGCTAATTCTCCATAACATTTCCAGACAAACATTTTCAGGAGAGGGCCATATGATAAATATTTATAGACTAAGCAGTGTGCCAAATGACCCTAACTTTAGTCTTTTGTTGTTGTTAGGAATCTAGTTCTCTTTTTATTAAGTTAAACAAAGCAAAGTGCAAAAATACAAAATAATATGGCTCTTCTCACTATGGTTTCTTTCTGGGGAGGGGGGAACAATTGTTTTCACAATAAATACTATATAAATACTTAAATATAAAATAAATAAATATTTCTAGTTTTGTCATCCACACGGTCTCTGTTGCAACTGCTCAACTCTCCCATTGTAGCATGAAAACAGCCATAAATAATGTGCAGACAAATGGCATGGCTGTGTTCCAATAAAGCTTTATTTAGAGGGCTTGGAGGATTTGACCTATCAACCATAATTTGCTGAATCCTGTTGCCCAGTTTTACTACCAGTGTTATCTAAGAGAGGATTTCTTTTTATCTAGCTTGGTGTTCTTTAGGCTCTCTGAATCTTAGGATTGATAACTTTCAGTTCAGTTCAGTTCAGTCACTCAAAGAGTCACGTCTGACTCTTTGCAACTCCAAGGACCACAGCATGCCAGGCCTCCCTGTCGATTGCCAGCTCCTGGAACTTGCTCAAACTCATGTCCATTGAGTCGGTGATGCCATCCCCATCTCATCCTCTGTCTTACCCTTCTCCTCCTACCTTCAATCTTTCCTGGCATCAAGATCTTTTCCAATGAGTCAGTTCTTTGCATCAGGTGGCCAAAGTATTGGAGCTTCAGTTTCAACATCAGTTCTTCCAATGAATATTCAGGACTGATTTCCTTTAGGATGGACTGGTTGGATCTCCTTGCAGTCCAAGGGACTCTCAAGAGTCTTCTCCAACACCACAGTTCAAAAGCATCAGTTCTTTGGTGCTCAACTTTCTTTATGGTCCAGGTCTCATATCCATGCAAAGCTACTGGAAAAACCATAGCTTTCACTAGATGGACGTTTGTTGGCAAAGTAATGTCTCTGCTTTTTAATATTCTGTCTAGGTTGGTCATAGCTTTTCTTCCAAGGAGCAAGCATCTTTTAATGTCATGGCTGCAGTCACCATCTGCAGTGATTTTGGAGCCCAAGGAAATAAAGTCTGTCACTGTTTCCATTGTTTCCCCATCTATTAACTTTCAACAGAACTGTAAAACTCATGGTTATTATCCTTGTGAATATTGCTTCTTCCACATCGTTTCTGTTGTCTGTTCATGAAAATCTGATCTGTAACATATTAGATCCTCTCAGTTTATCCTCCATGTCTCTTAACCACTTTTATACTCTCTACTTCTGTTTCTCTGTGCTGCATTCATATCTTTTTTTCATTTCAAATGGTAGTTTTTGTCTCTTTATCAAATCCACCTGATGTGTTTTGATGGTCTCTTATATCTTCTCATATATTCAGTTATCTCATTTATTGCTTTAAGGATTCTTATGTAAACTAATTTCATATTCTGTGTTGATATTTTCAGTATCTGTGATCTTTGGAGGCCTGATGTTATGGTTTATGAATTCTTTCGATTTTCATTCATGCTGACTTATTTTTTTTATGAGTCTCATGAACTTTGACACTGAGCTCATATTCCTTAGAACTTTATCTGTGATCATTCTTTGAGGCCTATACGGCATTGCATTTGTTTCTGTCAGGTGCCTTGGCATACTCTCAACTTGGTATTATTTTAAATAAATGGCTTGCTTTAGAGATTCCCACATAGTATGAATTTTGGCTTACTGTTAGAAATTCTCGGGCTTCCCTGGTGGCTCAATGGTAAAGAATCCGCCTGCCAAGCAGGATATATAGATTCAGTCCCTGGGTCAGGAAGATCCCCTGGAGGAGGAAATGGCAACCCACTCCAGTATCCTTGCCTGGAGAACCCCATGGACAGAGAAGTCTGGCGGGCTACAGTCCATGCTGTTGCAAAGAGTCAGACACAATTCAGTGACTAAACAACAACATTAGAAATTCTTAGGGGATAATTCTTTCCAGCTCCATTCAGAGCCAAGGTGGAGACAGAACATTCCCTCCTGCGCCCCTCTTTTATTCTGCAGTTCAGTTTTTAGGGGTTGCCCTTTGGTGGTCTGGGCTTTATGTGAGAGTGTCCCAGTCATCACCCTGCCTGTCCCTGGTGTCTACATGACCCCTTATAATCTGAACTTGATGCTGGGAAAGATTGAAGGCAGGAAGGGAAGGGTGTGACAGAGGATGAGATGGTTGGATGGCCTCACCGAGTCAATGGACATGAGTTTGAGCAAGCTCCAGGAGCTAGTGAAGGATAGAGAAGTCTGTCATGCTGCAGTCCATGGTCTCTAAAAAGCTGGACATGGACACGATTGAGTGACTGAACATCAACAAGGCCACCAACACGGACCTGGGACTCCACAGGCAACTGCTGCCTCCACTTCAATTCTCCTTCCTGGACTCACGCTCTCTCAAGGCTTCTGATCTCCCAGGAATCCCTTGTTCTGTGCACGTTCAGCTGTGCTTCACAAACATTATTTTAATTAATATCATTTCCAGCAATGTAAGTGGTCTACTTAGGAGAGCTGTCACCATATTGTCAGGGACACTGATAGGCAACTACTTCCAATTTCCACTTTCTCATCTCTCAGTGGAGAAGCCAACAGAACTGGGACTCAATTCATTTTTATAATGAATGGATCAGTGATTTTTATATTATTCTCAGCAGTCTTAGTGTTATAGTATCATTACGCTACTGTGCAGTTTGAGGACAGATTAATGAAATATTCCTCAGATTAGACCAGGTTGGTTACTCACATGAATCTGTTTCCTAGGACCTTTTTTAAAAGCAGCTGTATGGGATTCATGAACCTATTTATTCTTTGAAGTTTTGAGTTTCCCTGTGTGATTCAGAAGACCTACAGCAAGTTGAAATGTGTTATTCTGCTGAGGCATTGATATAAACCAGCTACACATTGAGGCTCATATTGGAAACTAATCATTTGGCTTCATGGATGTGCTCAGCTCACAAGCTCACAGTATCCTCATCCCAGGGCAGTGTGTTGATCTCCTCTCCTTGACTTACACTATAAAGTAAGTCTTTTGAAATTATAGAAAAGCAGAAAGTCACTTTCTTGGTGTAAAAAATAGTCACCAAGTAAAAGCTAGACATTTTTTAAAAGTCAAAAAGGAATTTAGATTGTGGTGCACACGGACATGCAGGAAATGCAACTCCCTGTGGACCTGTGGTTCAGGAAGATGCCAGGAGCCTGAAGAAATTTTCCACATTCTTGAAATGGGGAATTCTGGAAGAATCAAGAGTGTCATCTCATTAGGATTTCAAGTGCCTACTACAGACTAATAAATAGATTTGTGAAAAATAAAGTTAGGCAGAAACACTATTAAAAAGAGTCTGCAAACTTTGTCACTTTCTTACAATACTCTTACCATATGATCTGGCAGTCAAGATCCATAGTATTTATCCAAAGCAGTTGAAAAAACATATCTATGCAAAAACCCTGCACAAGGATGTTTACAACAGTTCTAATTGCCAAAACTTGGAAACAACCAAGATATCCTTCAGTAGGTGAATAGATAAACAAACAGGTACATCCAGGCAGTGGAATATTACTCAGCAATAAAAACAAATGAGCTGTCAAGCCATGAAAAGACAAGAGAAATAT
Organism: Bos grunniens; assembly: GCF_055505025.1. NCBI lineage: Eukaryota > Metazoa > Chordata > Mammalia > Artiodactyla > Bovidae > Bos > Bos grunniens. The sequence goes on from NC_141165.1 coordinate 156,263,158, forward strand.
TAAATGTATATTATTAAATGAAAGAGACTAATCTGAAAGGACTAACACCACATGATTCCAACTGTATGATATGGTGGAAAAGGAAAAACTGTGGAGACAGTAAAAAGGGATACCAGGGATTGGCGGGGGGGGGGGGGGTAGTATAAAGAGACATTACTTTGCCAACAAAGGTCCGTCTAGTCAAGGCTATGGTTTTTCCTGTGCTCATGTATGGATGTGAGAGTTGGACTGTGAAGAAGGCTGAGCGCCAAAGAATTGATGCTTTTGAACTGTGGTGTTGGAGAAGACTCTTGAGAGTCCCTTGGACTGCAAGGAGATCCAACCAGTCCATTCTGAAGGAGATCAGCCCTGGGATTTCTTTGGAGGGGATGATGCTGAAGCTGAAACTCCAGTACTTTGGCCAGCTCATGTGAAGAGTTCTGGGAGGGATTGGGGGCAGGAGGAGAAGGGGACGACAGAGGATGAGATGACTGGATGGCATCACTGACTCGATGGACGTGAGTCTGAGTGAACTCCGGGAGTTGGTGATGGACAGGGAGGCCTGACGTGCTGTGATTCATGGGGTCGCAAAGAGTCAGACATGACTGAGCGACTGAACTGAACTGAACTGAGTATAAACAAGCAAAGCACAGAGAACTTTTAGCACAGTGAAACTATTCTGTATATAATGGGCAGTAATACTGTTTTGGTGGATATGTGTTATGAATTCTTTGAAGCCAATAGAATATACTAATACAACACCAAAACCAAACCTTATGTAAACTACGGACTTCCAGTGATGATACGTCAGTGTCCGCTCATTGACGGTAATAAATGCAGAAATCTGGTAGGGGATGTTGGTCATTGGAGAGGCTATGCCTGTGTGGGGACAGGGGTTTAAAGCAACTCTTTTAACCTTCTGCTCCATTTTTCATTGACCCTAAAGCTGTACAAAAGATAAAGTTTCTGCTTTTGAACTGTGGTGATGGAGAAGGCTCTTCCACTCCAGTATTCTTGGGTTTCCCTTGTGGCTCAGCTGGTAAAGAATCTGCCTGCAATGCGGGAGACCTGGGTTTGATCCCTGGGTTGGGAAGATCTCCTGGAGAAAGGAAAGGCTACTCACTCCCATACTCTGGCCTGGAGAATTCCACGGACTATGTCCATGGGGACGCAAAGAGTAGGACACGACTGAGCGACTTTCAGTTTCACTTGAGAGTCCCTTGGACAGCAAGGAGATCCAACCAGTCCATCCTAAAGGAAATCAGTCCTAAATACTCATTGGAAGGACTGATGCTGAAGCTGAAACTCCAGTACTTTGGCCACCTGATGCAGAGAACTGACTCACTGGAAAAGACCCTAATGCTGGGAAAGATTGAATGCAGGAGGAGAAGGGGATGACAGGGGATGAGATGGTTGGATGGCATCACCAACTCGATGCACATGAGTTTGGGTAAGCTCCAGGAGTTGGTGATGGACAGGGAAGCCTGGCGTGCTACAGTCCATGGGGTTGCAAAAAGCTGCACACGACTGACGGACTGAACTGAACTAAAAAAAGAAAAAAAGAACCTGCAAAATGCCATGAGTTTGTATCCCAGCTGCTTCTTCAGAATAGCTGTTACTGCCTGGCAAAAACTGCCCACCTGAAATCACCTATGGGGTCTAGGCCAAAGTGACTGCACCTCCCTGGGTGTGTCTGCCTGGCTGAGAGAGTGAGTGTGGGCCCTGCAATGCTGGCCAGAGCAACCGCATCTTGGGGCTTAGAGCCTCCTCCAGGGGCCTGGGACATCCCCTGTGCAGAGGGATTTAGGCCCTCTGGCATTTTCTGCCTTCCCAAGTGTCCCAGGGGCGGTTTTCCGGGAAGATTGGTGTGCTGGGCAAAAACCCACACCTCTGGGAGAATCACAGTGAGGTGAGAGAGGCTAGAAGGACAGTTAAAAGGTTCCACACCTCTGGCAGCTCTTGGTTCCTAGTAGAAAGCAGGATGTGCTCATGGAGACACACCAGCACACACACAGGCACGTGCACAGACTTCGCCGGATTGACAGACTTATGCAGATCCACGTCCATGGCAACACCTGCGCGGGAGTCCACAGTCACCATATAGAGACACACAGATCATCCAGGCAGCATGCCATGCTGGAAAACAAGCAGTGGCTCTTGCAGAACATGCTCTTTCTATCGCCTGGGGAGTGAACTGTGCTAACACGTGCCCCCTGGGAATGCAGCAGCCTTCCAGAACAGTCAGCTCTCCTTCCTCCCGTCTCTCAGCTGTGTGAGCTCGGCCAACACCTGGAACTCCCGCGAGGTTCCCGGCGGACGCACATGTGTGTTCATCTCGGTCTGTCTGGCGAAAGGGCAGTGCGGGGCAGGGACTTTCCGCCTCTTGCAACTTCAACGCCCAAGGCAGGGCTGTAATTCAGGGTTGTCAGTGGATGACACTCAAGTCTGCCCACGTGACATTGGAGGTCCTTGGTGGCAAGAACATGCTGCCTGCAGCTGCCTGAGAGGATCAATAGCCGGAGACCCGAAGGGATGGAATCACATGGGGTCAGAGGAACATTTGTTTCTCTCCCTTGTGCCCAGCAGCAATGCCTTCTTGACTTGGAGCCTGACTCGGAGTTGCATAAGCTGCCTGGAGAAACCGGGTGTAGGAAGGTGTTTTCAGTAGTTTGGGACACTTCTGACTCGAGGCTGCACATGGAAGAGGATCTTCTAAGTGGAAACAGGCCCATATGCTCATTGGCAGATGGAATCCAACTGGATGTGGAAAAAAGCTCAACAGAGGGCTCAAACCTAACAAAAAAAATCAAGTGAAACAACACCATTTGAGTGTAACGAAGACTTAAAACGATGTTAGAAACATGTCTGGTACTAGTAGATAGTTTGAAAAAGTTAGTTTAAAAATCTTTCTGTTGAGTTGAAAAGCAGGAAGGCTTTCAGTACTGCCATTCTTTTAAAACCCTTTACTTTTAAACATAATAGATTTGTTTTCTTTTAAAAATTGTTTTGTTGAACTCTTTTGCAACTGTGGTAGACAGAATAATGGTTCAAAAAGATGCTCACATCTTAATCCATGGAACCTGTGCATACATTTCCTTAATGGCACAAGGAGCTGTATACCTGTGATCAAGTTAAGGATTTTGAGATGAAGATATTATTCTGGATTAGCTGAGTGGGTCTAGTGTACTTACAACAGTAGTTTGCAGTTTTACAGAGGGAGATGGGAGAGTCAGAGTCTGAAAGGAGATGTGAGGATGGAAACAAAAGTTGGAGTGATGTCCTTCGAGGGTACAGGAAGGGGCTACAGCCCAAGGAATCTAGGTGGACTCTAGAAGCTGGAAAAGGTAAGGAAATGTGTTCCCTTCTGCAGCCTCCAGAAGGAATGAAGCCTGGGCTCAATTTTAAGATTTCTCAACTCTAAGATAATAAATTTGTCCTCAGCCACTAAGTCTGTGTTAAGAAATTAACACAAGATGTTGTGATTGGTCAGATCCTGCATGCTAGCTTGAAGGAGAACTGACTTATTGACAAATAAATTACTGCTCCATCTGGACCTTCATACAGTTTCCTTGGCTGCGTTCCTTTGTTTGGGTGAACTTAGGGTATGAATTGCTTACATACTTTTCAGTATGCTAAATGAAAAATCAATGTTAAGAAGTTTAAATCTCTATGTCTTGTTGAGGTTTGACAAAAACCATAAAATTCTGTAAAGCAATTGTCCTTCAACTAAAAAGTAAGTTGTTGTTTTTTTTTTAAAGTTTAAATCTATCTGTATCTGATTACAGAGATCTTCTATTCATCTTTGTTGGGGATTATCCTCCTGTATTAGTTGTCTAGGACTGCCGAAACAAAGTACCACAGACTGAGGGGCTTAAACAACAGCAAAGTATTTTCTCACAAAGCGTGACAAAGCATGGTCCACTGGAGAAGGGAATGGCAAACCAGGGCTTCAGCACCTGAGTTTGCTGGAGGGACATAGTTCATCCCATAACATCTATACTGGGTACATGTGGGACAGGGTCCATGCCAGTCCATGCCAGTTGTTCTAGCCAAGTAGAATAACATGTGCATACTACTTGAGTGACATGTCCAGACTTCTGTCTATAATTCCATGCTTTGTGCCACTTTTGATACACCTGAATGTACCACACCGTGAGTGTAGTTGGAACTGTATCACCTTGTCACCTTCTGACACACAAGAAAATGTGTTCTAGAGATGATTACAAGAAGACAGGGACAGGCCAGCTCTGGAGTGGCAAAAACTATCTCAGAAAAATCTCATGAGGTTGGGAAGTGGGGGAGACAAGGGGAAGAGTGAAATAAATGCAATTAGATCCCTACCTCAAACCACACACACACCAGACAGATTATAAACCTACATGTGAAGAATTATTAAAAAATAGGACAACAGCTACATGATCTTAAGAGTAGAGAAAATCTTTAAAAAAAGAATTTATAAATCCCCAAACAATAAAGAAAAAGATATGTTCACATGCTTCAAATTTTAAAACGCTGTACAGAAGAGCCTATAAACATGTATTGACAGAAGATTAAAAATGTACTGGGAGACGTTTAATAGACTAGGAATTAGTAAAACACATAATAAGGAAAACAAGAGTAGGAAAACAAATGAATTGTCCAAAGAGGAGATGTGAATGGTCAACAAATAAAAAACAAATAAACAAAAGGTGCTAAAACACAGAGAAGGCCAATAAAAAGAACAAAGAGAAACCATTTCCTAGCCTTTGTATTTGTAAAATTAAGTCATCAGTCTGTCTCAACTGTTAGCAAGTTTATAGGGGAAATGGTAAATTGTTGCTGAAAATGTGAATTGGTAAAGACATTTTGGAGGAAGTTTGGTGTACTTAGAAAAATGTGCTTGCCCTGTGGCCTAGAAATTATGCTCTGGGATGCACAATAGACAATCTTCTGAGTAGTTCATAAGCACCCTATATGCAGTGGTGTCTGTTATGCAGTGATCCCCAACTTTTTTGCCAACAGGGGCTGGTTTCATGGAAGACAGTTTTTCCGTGGACAAGGGTGAGGTGGTTTCAGGATAATTCAAGAACATGACATTTATTGTGCACTTTATTTCTATTATTATTACATCAGCTCCACCTCAGATGATTAGGCATTAGATCCCAGAGATTGGGCTCCCATTGTACATTTTACGTTGTAAAATGTAAACAATGTTACAACATTGTTTGAAACAGCAGAAAAAAGGGAAATGATGGAAATACCCCTCAATATAGGAATAAACAAATAGAATGTGATATTTTCCCACAATGAAATACCATAAAGCAATTAAAAATAATAAAGCTGATATATATATCATTATTAAAAGATCTTAAAAACATAAGGTAGAGTATAAAAAACAGGATGCAGATTGATGGGATATATGAAGATGATGTATGTTTAAAAAACACAAATGGGAGATATTGCCCTGGGGGTCTAGTGGTTAGGATTTGGAGCTTTTACTTCTAGGCCTGGGTTCAGTCCCTCGTCAGGGAACTGAGATCCCATGGGTCATGGCAAAAAAAAACAAAAAAAAAACCATATACAGTGTGTGTGTTGGGGGGGTGGGGACTGGGGCATTTTAATGGATGAACATCTACCTAGAAAATTGTTTTTAACAGAAGGGAATGATACATGATCATTTTAGTCTCTAGGGGAATATGGGAAGGAGTGGGTGGGGTTGCTGGTTTAGGGGACACTAGCTAACATTCATCCTTGAATCCCCCCACCCTGTTCTCTGCCTTCCCTCCTTCCTTCCTTTCTTTGTTCTTTTTTTTCTCTAAAAGTTGACAAGAACTAAATATGACAAAGGCACTCCCCTGATCGCTCAGTGGGTAAAGAATCTGCCTGCAATGTAGGAGGCACAGGAGACTCAGGTTTGATCCTTGGGTTGGGTTCTATCCTGGGTCGGGAAGATCCCCTGGAGGAGGAAATGGCAACGCATTCCAGTATTCTTGCCTGAAAAGTCCCATGGACAGAGAAGCCTGGAGGGCCCCAGCCCATGGGATCGCAGAGTCAGACACAACTGAGCATCTAAGCATGCGTGCAGACGTGACAAAAAGTTAACATTCCTTAACTCTAAATTGCAGGAATATGGAAGTTTAAGTTATTCCATAATTTTACGTAATTTTTATTTTTTAACTTTTTATTTTTTATTGTAGTATAATTTATTAACAATGTTGTATTAGTTTCAGGTGTGCAGCAAAGTGATTCAGTTATACATATTCTTGGATCTGTTCTTCTCCAAATTCTTTTCCCAATTAGGTTGCTACGTAATATTGAGGAGAGCTCCTTTTACTATAAGATAGATTGTTGTTGGTTATCCATTTTGAATATGGCAGTGTGTTCAACTTTGAAATCTCCGAAAGCAGAAACCAAACCAAACAAAAACACCCCTAAATGTTATACAAATAAATAAAATAATAAACTATTAAAGCTCTGGTTAAGGGAAGTAAGGCTTTCCTGGTGGCTCAGCAGTGGAGAATTCACCCACCAATGTAGGAGATGCATGTTGGATCCCTGGATCAGGAAGATCCTCTGGAGGAGGGCATGGCAAACCACTCCAGTATTCTTGCCTGGAGAATCCCACGGGGATGAAGAGTAGGACACCACTGAAGTGACTGAGCACACCAGGGAAGTAAAGGAAACAAAGTGTGATGCTGCGTATGCTGTGTTCCGGAGAAGGGAGCGATTCCTCACAGTTGGGAGTCCCCACTGGCTTTTCAGCTGGAAAGTACCATATAGACATTCGGAGCTGAGCCCCTGTTCTACGTCCCTTGTGAATGACCTCCAGTCTCCTGAAACACAGTGGTAGGGAGTCTTCCTCCAGCGCCAGAAACTGGCTGCAGTGTTCTGAAGCAGGTGGTTCCATTTTTCAGTAGCTTAAATGATTAAGGCAAATTCTTATTTCTGAAAAGAATTCTATTCTGTAGACTCTGTTCTTTGGGTTTCACTTCTTTTCTTTTTTTTCCCCCTGGAGCAGCAGAGATTAAATCCAGTGCCCCTTTAACAGAAAAGTCTTTCAAAATGTGAAGACAGCTATCCCACATTTATAAGTTTTTACATCTAATCATTCAAAGGGCTTTTAACACAAATACAAACATGCAAGCGCCACATGGAGACATTGCAGTAAAATACAAATAGGCTGAGAAATTGAACTTTTAAAATTCTCTTTAAGAACATGGAAGAAACTAACTTGAGAACACAGAGATCTTGGTCCATCTCGGGGAATGAATTTTTCTCTGGTCTTACAGGCAAAGGGGTTCCCCTCTCAGGAGGGAGAAGAATGTAATTGATGACCAATCCTTATCACACCTGAAAGGGCAAGAAGTAAAGGGGAACTGGATGACTGGTTAGGAATGATACTTCAACAGACCTAAGTGGAAGTTTATTATCTCCTTTTTAATGACATTGTATATTTGATGAGAGTAGCAATGCCTTGCAAACTTCAGTGCCCATGTGAGCTAAGAAAGGGATCTAAATGCTGACTTAAGAAAGTTAATCTTAAATGCAAAGGCCTCTGAAGACACGTCCCCCACTAGATTGATGTTTAGTGCTTGGTTTCTTTCTGAAAAGTCTTTGAAAAGTGACCAATGGACAAGAGAGCCTGGTGGCATTCAGTTGGAGAGTTTATTGGTTGACATTGTTCAAGTTACCTGAGATGCTGTATGTCATTTTGGGTAAGAGGAAGAAGGGAGGAAAGAATCTGAAACTTAAGTTCTCACTGTTAGTAGTGGAACAAGGCTTCCAATGCAAGTTCTTCCTGGAAAATAACTGTCCCTCATTTTATTTACTTTTGTTTCAAACCTCACCATCTCAAAGAGACTGTGAAACCGCAATAGCAATAACACAAATATTTAATGACTGGTTTCATCCAATCAAAATGGACTGTGGTTGCTATGCCCTCTGGGGATATCCTGGTCGAATACCTGCCCTGTTCTCAGCTCCGATCAGTCAGACCCCGGGAAACCCTTCTGAAGGTGAAACAAAGCAAGTGAAGCTGTCTTTGTCTTTGATAAAGCGGCTTTATGGCACTCCCTGAAGTTACAGTCTATGTGTTAAAATGCTTCTTTGTAAAGCCTCTCTTTAGAAATCACTTCCGTCTGCAGAAGGAAATAAAGGAGATTTATTTTCCCTTTATGGGGAAGGAGTGGTTTAGAGTGACTCTATTTTGGGTTGACTGACAAAGCTCATTCCTTCTCAAAGGTCTCCGGGTGGCCAGAACTAAGAGAAGGGATGTAGCATCCGTTCTAACACTCTCTTCAAAGTCTTCCACCCCCATGGTTCCACCTTTGGAGAAATTTCTTCTCAAAACCCCATCCTCACGCTCCGCTTGCCACCATCTTACTTTCCGAGTCATCTCGATGCCACGCCCAGCATGTTGTTTTCCTCTCCTCTCAGCCGGTTCCATTGGCCCCTCCTTCCCGTGGTAAATCCATTTCCTAATCCTGACATCTCCCCAGGGTGTAAATAAATCTTTAGGTGGTGGTTCCGACACATCATCCCATAATCCGGGGGTGTCATGACCACCTAGGATGGAAAAGTAATTTCATAACGATTCCCTCACTCTTCCCCTGCCCCCTCCTAATTGCTAATGTTTATTTTTGAGTCTAGACAATTAAAATCAGTTCTGTTTGGAGGATTTCACAACACTCCTCGACATTTTTGAAGATGCAATGGAGAAAAACTGAAGAGAGAATGAAAACCTAAGGTCTGTGCAGCATCTCCCAAGTTGGTGGGGCTTTTCCTCTTGGTTGTGCAAACCCAGTCCAGTGGGATAGAGACATGACTGCCGCAGGAAATGCATTTTTCTGTTAGCCAAAAAGCAGTGCTGTTGAATGGCTTGATAGACCACAAAATGACATTCCTCCACTCACCACTGGGAACAAATGTAATGGGAAAGTATATTACCAATTTGCATCACCTGGGTTCACTACAGCCAGAGGTAAAGAGGTTAATCCAACCCACTCACTTATTTGTACTGGATTACTTTGCTGTGAGTGTTGTGCAGTCTTTGTGCTATCTTTTGATTCAACCACATAACTGATGAAATTAAGCACTGGAGGTTGCCTGGCTTCTTAGTTTTGAGGCCACTACCTCTAGAACTTGCATCATTCAGATTAAGAAAGAGATTAAGCTAATGAGGAAAATTCTGGACTGAGTTCGCCACAGACATAACATTTAGTGTCAGTCCAACACTGACCCCAGTATTCTAGGTGCATGAAGACTGGCTGGCTTCTCAAGAAGTTCCATGGGCTGGTGCCCACTTAAGAAGTCTGCTCTCCAAAGCTCAAACCTCAGTAATTGTAAAAACTTATTGGAAATACTTGCAATATTTTCAAGTTGAAAATATGCCCATATATTTTAAACAATCCCAAAGGGATCAAGAATGGGGGAATGGCAGGGCTGGGTAAGAAGCAGCCTCGTGCTGAAGGCCCAGGAGGGAGAGTGCCAGTGTCAGACTATTGGATGAGATTTCTGAGCAAGAACCAAATATTTCAGTTCTCCGGCATTTGTGGGAATTATTTTAGCAGGGAACAGCAATGGCACTAAGACAATGATTTGTTTTCTCAAAATCCAAATTAAGAAATTGTATGGCTCGGTGTTTACCCTCTAACTAAGAATTTAACCTTTTCTTTCAAACACTGTGCCTGAATTATGAGAGGTCAGAGCTCTATATTTTTAAATGGCAGGGGGGGGGTCTTAAAGACCCCCCCAAATTGCTTGGTAATAGATCAGGGATCTCCAGCCTCAGATAACTTCCACATATATAAATTGCAAGCCAGAAGGAGGCACTAAGGAGAAGAACAGAAAGGCTTGTTTGGAGAGCACCACAAATAATTATAAGTTATGGGAACAGAGAAGAAAATAAAACATGCTGATTAGAAACATCAGGATGAATTGGCATTGATTTTGCTGTATGATAGAAAATCGGTTTCAATTTTTTTTTCCCAACAGATGCATAGCATGGTGAGTGAGGAATTAAATTTTATTCCAGGTTCAAATTTAAGTTTGGAAATGAAATTTGGGAAGGTAAGCCTCGTTTCACAGAAACTAAGCAACTTTCTGAATACTCTTACATAAGGTATCCAAGAGACGACTGACTTGATTATCCAGTATCTGTAGCCTCAGAGAAATTATTCTCTTGCTTTTGAGTTTCAGTGCACGTTTAGTCCTTGTTTATTCATTTAGTGATGCTTTCTAGCATTCTTTTCTGTGAATCTTTGCCTGTTCTGGTTCTGTCTTCTCATCTCTGAGAAAACCAGAACTGGCAATAAAGCCCTTGCTTGTTATAAGGCTGCAGAATGTGTCAAAGCATCCATTCTGCTCAGTTCAATTGCTTCTGTTAATTTCTCTTTACTTGTTGTTGTTTAGTTCCTAAGTCGTGTCTGACTGTTTACAACTCCATGGACTGCAGCACACCAGGCTCTTCTGTCCTTTATTACCTCCTGAAGTTTGCTCAGATTCATGCCTATTGAGTCAGTGATGCCATCCAACCATCTTATCCTCTACCACCCCCTTCTCCTTTTGCCTTCAGTCTTTCCCAGCATCAGGGTCCTTTCCAATAAGTCAGCTCTTTGCATCAGGGGTCAAAGTATTGAACTTCGGCTTCAGCAACAGTCCTTCCAATCAATACTCAGGATTGATTCCTTTAGAATAGGCTAGTTTAATCTCCTTGCTGTCCAAGAGACTCTTAAGAGTCTTCTCCAGAATTCCTTAAAAAAACTGGAAATAGAACTGCCATATAACCCAGAAATCCCACTGCTGGGCATACACATCGAGGAAACCAGAACTGAGAGAGACACGTGTACCCCAGTGTTCATCGCAACACTGTTTACAATAGCCAGGACATGGAAGCATCCTAGATGTCCATTGGCAGACAAATAGATAAAAAAGCTGTGGTACATATACACAATGGAGTATTACTCAGCTATTAAAAAGAATGCATTTGAATCATTTCTAATGAGGTGGATGAAAGTGGAGCCTATTATACAGAGTGAAGTAAGTCAGAAAGAAAAACACCAATACAGTATATTAAAGCGTATATATGGAATTTAGAAAGATGGTAATGATGACCCTATATGTGAGACAGCAAAAGAGACATAAATGTAAAGAACAGACTTTTGGACTCTGTGGAAGAAGGCAAGGGTGGGATGATCTGAGAGAATAGCACTGAAACATGTATATTACCATATGTGAAACAGATCGCCAGTCCAGGTTTGATGCATGAGACAGGGCGCTCAGGGCTGGTGCACTGGGATGACCCTGAGGGATGGGATGGGGAGGGAGGTGGGAAGGGGGTTCAGGATGGGGAACACATGTATACCCGTGGCTGATTCATGTGAATGTATGGCAAAACCACTACAATATTGTAAAGTAATTAGCCTCCAATTAAAATAAATAAATTTTACAAAAGAGTCTTCTCCAGGACCTCACTTAGAAAGCATCAGTTCTTCAGCGTTCAGCCTTCTTTATGGTCCAACTCTTCACATCCGTACATGACTACTAGAAAAACCATAGCTTTGACTATACAGATCTTTCTTGGCCATTTCCCTTTAGGTTCTTAATAATTGGAGTAAATACAAAGGTCACATGAATATTTTCTTTCTCCTTTTTAGTGAAGTGTTGGTTACCATCATCAATTCTGTGTCTTAAAGTATCTGTTTCTGAAAGTAACTTGCGGGCTAACTTTCTCCTCAGAGGTACAGGTCCTGTGATGTCATGACTGGGTAGACCTGTCACTTGACCAGCCAGGGCTGCAAGCACGTTCCTGGCCTTTGGCAGAACTGGCAGATGGGCACAGCCTCTGGGTTTGGTCATGGCTGTTCCCTCTGGCCTCCTGAGAATATCTGTGTGTCGCAAGAGCATCTGTCCTCACCCCAGGCTCCACTGGCCTCGCCTGGAACCATACCACTTAAAGGCCATTCAGACCTCACCCAGTTGGCCTCCCTCTGCCCAAATCTTCAACATAGGCTGATGTTAAGTGTTCCCGTGTCCCTGCTCCCAAGCCTCAGAAGATCCTGCTTGTGGGTGTCTGTTTGCAAGGTGGTCTTGGGAATCTCTGCAGGGTTGGTGATGAAGTCCAGGGAGTGCCAGCCCTCTGCCCAGGGCAGCTGCTCCTACCCTGGGGCTCCTCTGAGCCCCCCATGCCCTTGCCACCACCCATCTCATTTGTCCTAGGAGGAGACAGGACAACCCACGAGAAGACAAGCACCATGAAAGCTCATGCCTGGACTTACCGATGCCCCCTGGCCTGAACGTACCTGAACCATGCCTGAAACACCCGCTGCACTCAGAAAAGTGTTGTTTCACATGAGATGAGCCTTCCTTCCTTCTTTTTACCTCTTCCCTTCCTTCCCCTTGGAAAAGAAGACATGGCCTCTCTTCCAGTCAAGGAGGATCTCACCTGCTGTGCCAGTCTCTCCTCTAGAATCCTAGTCCTTATTTGGTTTCCTTCCTAGAGTTATCAATGTCAACTTCTTCTTAGCCTGAGCATTATCCCTCTTCAAATGACATTCTTTTGATACTTCTCCCCTTTCCCACCATTCCATACTCAAGGTTGACAACTTGTTCTTACCAGGGTAAATAAAAATGCTACCACTCAGAGAAGGGACAGGCATCCTCATAAGGAGCTAAGAGGATACTACATGAAGGGACATTGGACAGTGGCTTTGAAGTGTTCAGAATTAGTTTTCAGCATTAAAAAACAAATAAGATATTTCAGCTACCTTACCCTAGTAGCTCAGATGGTAAAGCATCTGCCTACAATGCAGGAGACCTGGGTTCGATCCCTGGGTTGGGAAGATCCCCTGGAGAAGGAAATGGCAACCCACTCCATACTCTTGCCTGGAAAATCCCATGGACCGAAGAACCTGGTAGGCTATAGTCCCTGGGGTCGCAAAGAGTTGGACTCAACTGAGCAACTTCACTTTCACTTTTCTTTCAAGATATTTCAGCTAAGAATCAGATTTTTGCAGGCTGCATATGTGCTAAACTACTTCAGTCATGTCCAACTCTTTGCGATGCTATGGACCATAGCCAGTTAGGCTCCTCTGTCCATGGGCTTCTCCAGGCAAGAATACTGGAGTGGGTTGCCATGCCCTGCTCCAGGGGAATCTTCCCGATCCGGGGATTGAACCCATGTCTCTTATGCCTCCTGCACTGGGTTCTTTACCACTAGTGCCACCTGGGAAGCCCTTTCACAAGTTACTCCTGAAAAATTAGATCTGATCATGCCAGGCTTATATGTCCACATCTCAACTGTCCCTTTCCAGAAGGTCTTGCACCCAAACGGATGCCACATGTGTCATATCCTGCACGTTCTCCTGCAACGTGGTCTTGCCACTCTGCCACCAAGAGATGGGGTCTGATTCCTCTCGCCTTGAGTCTGGAGAGAATCTTGTCCTCGGTCACTTGCTTGCAACCAGTAGAATACGGAGGGAGGCGGTGCTGCATGATTTCTGAAGCCAGGAATGCCCACAGTTCACCAGAGAGAGGATCTGCTTCCATAGCTGCCATGTGTACATGTGTACCGAGATATCATCAGTGACATAATCCTTGTGGGCAGACACCCTCTCTGGTCCCTGTTTGTGTTGTTGTTGCTGTTCAGTCACTAAGTCATATCCAGCTCTTTGTGACCCCATGGGGTGCAGCACACCAGGCCTCCCTGTCCTTTACCATCTCCTGGAGTTCGCCCAAGTTCATGTCCATTGGATTGGTGATCCCACTCAACCATACACTCTGCCACCCTCTTCTCATTTTGCCTTCAGTCCTTTCCCAGCCTCAGGGTCTTTTCCAATGAGTCGGCTGTTTGCATTCATTCCAGCATCAGTCCTTCCAATGAATATTCAGGACTGATTTTCTTTAGGATTGACTGATTTGATCTCCTTGCAGTCCAAGGGACTCTCAAGAGTCTTCTCCAGCACCACAGTTTGAAAGCATCAATTCTTTGGTGTTCAGCCTTCTTTATGGTCCAACTCTCACATCCATACATGACTACTGGAAAAACCATAGCTTTGACTAGCTAAGAGTTTTTCTGCTGAACATGGGTGTGGGCTGTTGGACTTACGGGTGGAGAGAGGGAAAGACTGAGCTACTGACCACTCTTCATTCTGTCCTTCTATCTCCAAGATCTCACCTTTCCCCACAAAACCACTGCAACTGTCTCAACAAAACCCACCTAAGCTTCCCCACCATCCATGAAAACCACACTCTGAAAGACAGAACCAGGCAGAGACAAGAGACCCTTTGTTGATGAAGCATTTACTGCCATATTTTTGAGAGATTAATAGGCATCAGGATATGAAGAGGGGCTAGATGCAAATACCTTCCATAAGAATGTATTTAAAAACCTGATTGCAAACATAATTCACATTGACTACAGAAAACTCAGAAACACAAAGAAGAAAATTAAAATGTCCTCTCTCATCACACCTAGATATAAATATCTTATAGATATTTAGGCTACATCCTTCTACTTTATTTTGTATTCCTATAAATGGAACAATAATGTTCCAAAGTTCAGATTTTGTTGTAACCCCGTGTCCTGAATATTGTACATATTTTCCCATGTTACTAAATATTCATGTACAGTGTGATTTTATATATACTTTTATACACAGTATTCTATTTATGAAGTATCCTAATTTATGTTATCATCTCCTATTATTTGATATTAAGTTATTTCCAGTTTTCTCTTATTATCCATAACACAGAAGTGAACAACCATCCTTGTCTACATATCTTTTCACTTGTCCTTGATTGTTTCCTGGGTAAATGTCTATAAATGGGATCACTGAGTCAAAGAAACCATATTTTCAAGGCTTCTGCAATTTATTGCCAACTTATCCTCTAGAATCATGTTCTTACCAACAGGAGTGTCCATTTCATCAGATCTATACCAGATGGAAAATATCTTCTTATGCTTTGGCAAATCAACAGTTCTAGTACTTTGGATTCAACAATAATTTGCCAATAGACAGTGACAAAGCACAGAAAATGAAACAGAAGAAATCTCTGAGAATGCAGAATGTCTCCTTTACAGAGGAGGAAAGTGGGACCCAGAAAATGAAGTGATTTGCCCAAAGTTATACAGATAATTGATGGGTCTCTCATTGACACTGGTCATTGCAGCACAGTGACCAATTCTGGTCGCTGTGTTGGATCAGTGAGCTAATGACTAATCTAGGCTTTCCTGACCTCCCTTTGCCCCTTCCATTTTAAAGAATTGTATTTAGGCAGCTGCCCATACTGGTGGCTAGAAGTTCTCTTGGACCCCCAAACAGTGCCAAATCCTCTCCATGTTTGCTTTTCAGTATATATTCTGTGTCTGGTCAAACTTGCTAACAATGAGCCTTGTTTCAGGTTCAAAGAAGGGCTAAACGGTCCATGAACTAGAGTAGCAATCTTCCTAAAGAACAGCCCTGACCACTCCCCCCCACACACACACAAAGAAGAGTCCTGTCCTCCCCGAAGAAGAGAGCACACAATGGTATCTATTCAAATTCAAGATGCAGGACACGCTGCAGACACAAGCAGCTTGGAAAGTTGAGAGAAGCACCGTACATCTAGCGTCTGTCCCTTGAAAGCTCACTGCCCCATTCCTCATAGCTTGCTCATGCAAATCTGGCTCATCCCTGGTTCTTAAGGCTCTAGTGTCTACATCATAGTCCACACTTTGTGGACCTTCTTTCTGCTCTGATTACTGTGATACCCATCTCTCTTTTTCTTAGTTTTTGTCCTACCTTCTTATGTCTATTGCAAAGTCTCTGGCTTTTCCAGTAGTCACATATGGATGTGAGAGTTGGACTGTGAAGAAAGCTGAGCACTGAAGAATTGATGCTTTCAAACTGTGGTGCTGGAGAAGACTCTTGAGAGTCCCTTGGACAGCAAGGAGATCAAACCAGTCAATCCTAAAGGAAATCAACCTTGAATAGTCATTGGAAGGACTGATGCTGAAGCTGAAGCTCCAATACTTTGGCCACTTGATGCAAAGAACTCATCCATTTGAAAAGACCCTGATACTGGGAAAGATTGAGGGCAAAAGGAGAAGGGGCAACAGAGGATGAGATGGTTGGATGGCATTACTGACTCAGTGGACATGAATTTGAGCAAACTCCTGGAGATAGTGGAAGACAGAGGAACCTGGCATGCTACAGTCCATGAGGTCACAAAGAGTTGGACATGACTAAGCAACTGAACAACTCTTTCTTTTAGCCTTAAATATGTGGCAGACATCTCAAATCCTGAACTCAGAAACATTCATTCTTTTTAATTTAAAAGAAAACCCAAATTGATTTTACCTTCCACTTTAAGATCCTGTTTTGCCAGATGGTGGAAAGTAAAATGTCAGTGGCCTCAGGGTGGTCTCACATCCTTACTCGCTGCCCTGCTCCCCCTGCTCTGGGACCCTTGTTCCTTCTGCGGGGAGGGGGCTGGCATCTGTTCATTCCTCATCATTTTCCAAGCACGCTGGCACACCTCGAGGCTTCTGTCACTCCTGTCAGGCCTCTGTCCTCAGCAGTGTGTGTCACCACAGTGTCCTCCTGGGCCCCCCTGAACTCTTGTCAAAACTACCTCTCCATTCATCTCACCCTCTCCTTCTTCCCCTCATAGGCTAGCGTATGTAAAATATATTGGCAACGAGAATTTGCTGTATGACTCAGGAAGCTCAAACAGAGGTTCTGGAACAATCTAGAGGGGTGGGAAAGGGTGGGAGGTGGAAGCGAGGCTCAAGAAGAAGGGGACATTTGTATACCTGTGACTAATTCATGCTGATATATGGCAGAAACCAAAGCAACGTTGTAAAGCAATTATCTTTCAATTCAGTTCAGTTCAGTTCAGTTGCTCAGTTGTGTCCGACTCTTTGTGACTCCATTGCCTGCAGCATGGCCAGGCTTCCCTGTCCATCACCAACTCCTGGAGTTTTACTCAAACTCACGTCCATTGAGTCAGTGATGCCATCCAACCATCTCATTCTCTGTCGTCCCCTTCTCCTCCCACCTTCAATCCCAGAATTAGGGTCTTATCAAATGAGTCAGTTCTTCGCATCAGGTGGCCAAAGTATTGGAGTTTCAGCTTCAGCATCAGTCCTTCCAATGAATATTCAGCACTGATTTCCTCTAGGATGGACTGGTTGGATCTCCTTGCAGTGCAAGGGACTCAAGAGTCTTCTCCAACACCACTGTTCAAAAGCATCAATTCTTCAGTGTTCAGCCTTCTTTTAATCCAACTCTCACATCCATACATGGCTACTGGAAAAACCATAGCTTTGACTAGATGGACCTTTGCTGCAAAGTAACATCTCTCTTTAAAAATAAGTAAATAAATAAAAGATGCTGGCTCTCTGTCCATCACCTCTGTGCTACTCTGGGCAGATGAGAAACATCTAGTTACTCTCAGAACTAATGTGGGTATGGGGAAATTGTGCTGTAGGACTGGACCATCTGCTTGGTGACATGGACCCCATTTCTGCTTCTCCAGTACTCATGCTTGGAATGGAAGTACCCTCCTAGGCTCACCCCTTTTAGGAATCCTCTTGGGTAGGATCCTAGAGAAGAACAGTGCCTCACACATGAACTCGCTGTGCCTCTGGGACATTGCTGTCATTCCTGTTCCCACCCCATGCCCCACCCCCATCATCACGCATCTTCACTCCCACCTTGCACCTTGGCTGGATCAAATTAAAAATTCCTAACTTTGGAATGCCCCAGTTTACAGAATATGAGAAATAGCTGGTGAGCAGAAAAAGGAATGTCTGGAACTAAAAGCATTACTTTTTCTTAAAAAAATTGAGGTATATTTGATTTACAAAGTGTTAATTTCTGCAGTAGAGCAAAGTGATTCAGTTATACATATGTATACATTTTAAAAATATTCTTTTCCACTATAGTTTATTGCATGGTATTGAATACAGTTCCCTGTGCTCTATAGTAGGCTTTTGTAGTTTACACATTCAATACGTAATAGTTTGTATCTGCTAACCCCAAACTCCCAGTCCATACCTTCCCCACTCCTCTTTCCTTGACAACCGTAAGTGCATTCTCTGTGTCTGTGAGTCTGTTTCTATTTTGTAGATAAGTTCATTTGTGTTGTATTTTATAGTTCACATATAAGTGATATTATATGGTGTTTATCTTTTTCTTTCTGACTTACTTCACCTAGTATGATAATCTCTAGTTCCATCCATGTTGCTGCAAATAGCATTATTTCATTCTTTTTTATGACTGAGTAAAGTATTCCATTTGTACGTATATACCACTTCGTTATCCATTTATTCATCAGTGGACATTTGGGTGGCCTCCGTATCTTGGCTATTGTGAAGAGTGCTGCTATGAACATAGGGGTGCACGTATCTTTTTGGATTATAGTTTTGTCTGGATACATGCACAGGAGTGGGTTGCTAGATCATATGGTAATTCTATTTTTTAGTTTTTTGAGGAACTGCCATACTGTTTTCTATAGTGGCTGCACCAACTTACATTGCCACCAGCAGTGTAGGAGGGTTTCCTTTTCTCTACACCCTCTCCAGTATTTGTGATTTGTAGACTTTTTAATGACCATTCTAACTGGCGTGAGGTGGTACCTCATTGTACTGTTGATTTACATTTCCCTAATAATTAGCGATGTCGAGCATCTTCTTATGTGCCTATTGGCCATCTGTATGTCTTCTTTGGAGAAATGTCTAAAAATGCTAGAAATCACATCACATCATATTATTTAATCCGTCACACCATTGTTGTGCTACCCATACATCTATTGTCAACCCTCGATACTCAAATTCCTTCTGAGCTTGTCCCCATTTAGCTCTGGTCTGTGCTCACATCATCTTTCCATAGCTCGGCTCTCAACAGCTACCCCAGATGTGATGGTGGCACCTCACATGTGTCATGGCCAAAACAGAAATCAGTTTCTACCTCTCTTATTTCATTTACCCCAACAGACTAAGACTACACCCCACTACCCATCCCTTTTGACTCCCTAAGGTCCACCCTGTCACCCTGCTTCTTCCGGCCAGGAACTTCACCTGACCACTCCGTTGCTCAGTAATGGCATTCTTCTCAAGTCCTAGAGCGCTCACTCACTCCTCACTGAGCACGCACTACATGGTACTGTTGTTTGATGAGATCATTGCCATCTAAGGGGCAGAGACTCTGCCTCTTTCACTGCTGTGTCCCCAGGACCTGGTACAATGCTGGGCACACAGTAGGTACTCACCAGACATTTTCTTAATAGATGAATTCTGTTAACAAGTTTTCAGCCTCAGTAGAAAAAGCTGTGTCTTACACCTCTAGAGAAGCATGGAGTCTGAAAAGTTCATGGCTTTGAATGAATCTTTGCACATGATGGTGGTTCAGATAATAAATCTGTCTGCAATATAGGAGACCTGGGTTCGATCCCTGGGTTGGGAAGACTCCCTGGAGAAGGGAATGGCTACCCACCCCAGTATTCTTGTCTGAAAAATTCCTTGGACAGAGGAGGCTGACGAGCTATAGTTAGTGCAGTGGTAAAGAATCTGCCTGCTAATGCAGGAGATGAAGGAAACGTGGGTTCAATCCCTGGGTCGGGAAGACCCCCTGGAGCAGGAAGCGGCAGCCCACTCCAGTATGCTTGCCTGGAAAATTCCATGGACAGAGGAGCCTGATGGGGTCGCAAAGAGTCAAACATGACTGAACATGCACACACTACTACTTTGCTCATGATGGTGATAATTAAATGAGGAAAGGGTATAGTGCTTATCGTTGAATTGAGATGTTTTAAAAAATTTAATTTTTATTGGTGTATAGTCACTTTACAATGTATTATTTTCTGCTCTACAGCAACAGCAAAGTGAATCAGCTATGCATGCATGCTAAGTCACTTTAGATGTGTCCGACTCTGTGCAGCCCTATGGACTATGGCCTGCCAGCTGTCCATGGAATGCTCCAGGCAAGAATGCTGGAGTGGGTTGGGTTTTCTTCTCCAGGGGATCTTTCCAACCCAGGGATTGAACCTGCCCTCTCCTACGTCTGTACTGGCAGACAGGTTCTTTACCACTAGCGCAACCAGGGGAGCCCTACATATACCTATAGCCCCTCTTTTTTGGATTTCTTTCCATTTAGGTCACCAGAGAGCGTTGAGTAAGTTCCCTGTGCTATGCAGTAGGTTCTCATTAGTTATTTTATATATAGTAGTATAAAAGTGTTTTTAAGTTAGGGAAGTCCTGATAAAACACCCCCATCACTAAATACTCAAGCATACCCTATCTGGGTCTGCTATATTAACTCCTCCCTTAACAAAACTTTGACTTTGTTTATTGGGGTATCTGTAGTGTAACAGAATCATTCCACATGCATCTGAAACCACTCAAATAATGAGCATGCATTGAGTATCTAATATGTGTCTAGCACTAGGCATGGAAAGAGAATGAAAAAGAAATGAAGATTATTTCAAGAAATATGCTTGTCTCCCAAAGATTTTACAATCTACTTAGGGAGTCAAGAAAATAACAAGAGGGAAAGAACTTGATTACAGAGCAGAAACTCAAGAAGAAGGCCTAGCAGCTGAAGAATTAGGAGATAAGAAATTCCTAGAGGGATTAAAGAAAGCCTCACAGACATGGTGGGGCTTAGGTTGGAGCTTATGTTCCTAGGTCCTTGGTAACAGGAGAATGCCTTTGCAAATATTCAAGAGCTTTGAGCATAAAGAACAATACTATGTGTGGTTAATCAAATGCACAGTTTATTAATCTCATAAGCCTATTAAATACTATTATTCTTCAAATGTCACTTACCCAACCAATAACATAAACAAAAGATTAGATCTGCTAGACAAAGTGCCTGAAGAACTTGAAGGATGGAGGTTGGTAATGTACAGGAAGCAGTGACCAAAACCATCCCAAAGAAAAATAAATGCAAGAAAGCAAAGCTTATCTGTGGAGGCTTTACAGATAGTGGGAAGAAACAAGAGACGTGAAAGGCAAGGGAGAAAGGGAAACATTTACCCAATTGAATGCAAAGTTCCAGAGAACAGAAAGGAGGATAAGAAGGCCTTCTTAAATGAATTAGAGCTTCCCTGGTGGCTCAGATGGTAAAGTGTCTGCCTGCTATGCGGGAGACCTGGGTTCGATCCCCGGATCAGGAAGATCCTCTGGAGAAGGAAATGGCAACCCACTCCAGTACTCTTGTTTGGAAAATTCCATGGATGGAGGAGCCTGATAGGCTATAGTCCATGGGGTCGCAAAGAGTCGGACACAACTCAGTGACTTCACTTTCACTTTCTTAAATGAATAATGCAAAGAAATAGAAGAAAACAATAGGATGGGAAAGACTAGAGATCTCTTCAAGCAAACTGGAGATATCAAGGGAATATTTTGTGCAAGGATGGGCATGGTAAAGGACAGAAACAGTAAGGACCTAGCAGAAGAGATTAAGAAGAGGTGGGAGAATACACAGAAGAACTATACAATAAAATTCTTAATGACCCAGATAACCATGATGGTGTGGTCACTCACTTAGAGCTGGACATCCTGAAGTGTGAAGACAAGTGGACCTTAGAAAGCATTACTATGAACAAAGCTAGTGGAAGTGACACAATTCAGCAGAGCTATTTAAAATCATAAAAGATGATGCTGCTAAAGTGCTACACTCAATGTATCAGCAAATATGGAAAACTCAGCAGTGGCCACAGGACTGGAAAAGTTCAGTTTTCACGCCAATCTCAAAGAAGGGCAATGCCAAAGAATGTTCAGACTAATGTACACTTGCCAGCAAGGTTCATTTCACATGCTAGCAAGGTTATACTCAAAATCCTTCAAGCTAGTCTTCAGCAGTACACGAACTGAGAACTTCCAGATGTACAAGCTGGGTTTTGAAGAGGCAGAGAAATCAGAGATCAAATTACCAACATTCACTGAAGCATGGAGAAAGAAAAGAGTCCCAGAAAAACATCTACTTCTGCTTCATCAACTACACTAAAGCCTTTGACTGTGTGAATCACAACAAACTGTGGAAAATTTTTAAAGAGATGGGAGTCCAGATTATTTTACCTGTTTCCTGAGAAACCTGTATGCAGGTCAAGAGTTCGAAGCAAGAGTTAGAACTTTACATGGAACAACAGACTGGTTCAAAATTGGGAAAGGAGTAAGACAAGGCTGCATATTGTCACCCTGCTTATTTAGCTTATATGCAGAGTACATCATGTAAAATGCTGGACTAGATGAATCACAAGCTGGAATCAAGATCTCCAGGAGAAATGTCAACAGATGATACCACTCTAGTGGCACAAAGTGAAGAGAAACTAAAGAGCCTCATGATGAAGGTGAAGGGGGAGAGTGGTTTAAACCTCAACATTCAAAAAACGTAGATCTTGGCATCCAGTCCCATCACTTCATGGCAAATAGAAGGGGAAAAAGTGGAAACAGTGACAGACTTTATTTTTGGGGGCTCCAAAATCACTGCAGATGATGACTGCAGCCATGATATTAAAAGATGCTTGCTCCTTGGAAGGAAAACTATGACAAACCTAGACAGCATATTAAAAAGCAGAGACATGACTTTGCTGAAAAAGGTCTGTTTAGTCAAAGCTATGGTTTTTCCGGTAGTCACGTATGAATGTGAGAGTTGGACCATAAAGAAGCCTGAGTGCCAAAGAATTGATGCTTTTGAACTGTGGTGTTGGAGAAGACTCTTGAGAGTCCCTTGGACTACAAGGAGATCAAACCAGTCAATCCTAAAGGAAATCAACTCATTGGAAAAGACCCTAATGCTAGGAAAGATTGAAGGGGATGAGAGAGGATGAGATGGTTGGATGGGATCACTGACTCAATGGACATGAGCTTGAGCAAACTCTGGGAGATGGTGAAGGACAGGGAAGTCTGGTGTGCTGCAGTCCATGGGGTCCCAAAGAGGCGAACGTGACTTAGTGACCGAACAACGATAGTATCTGTGGCTTTGGTAGAAGCAGATAGGTGTTCAGATGCTCTGATGCCTGAAGGAGTAACTTTGCCTGGATAGCCAAAGGCAGGGGCAGGAAGGGGTCTCAAGGGAATGGTGCTGACTTTCCAAGTTGGTGTCCAGTTTGGTCAATGTGGCCCAGATGGCTGACCTCAGGTATTGGGCCTGCCTTGGACACCCCCTGCAGGGAGGGGATGAGGGATCTCTGAGTAAGGGGTAAACCATCCAAGATGACAAGCTTGATTCTGGGACCAGGATGATCCTTAAGGTGGGTCTTCTCCCTTCCAGGATGACCATGGACCACCAGCAACAGAAGCATCCATGAAAGCCACGGACATAGAAAGCCTTTAAATAAACTGCAGGCTATTGGCTGCAGTCAGGAGCTCAGCAGAGCCTAGCTGTTCCTTTATTAAATTGGCATCATTCCTATCATTGCCTGGCTTCCAGTGTGCTCCCTTTAGGCGAGCTGGTGATTTGCGAGGTCCCGTCTGCCTGGACAAACTAGAGAAGGAAGGCAATTATGCAGATAATTCAAGCAAGAGCCTGGCTCCGCCGAAGCTCTATAATCACCTGAAGAGCCTGTTTGTCAGAACATCTCCAATGGCACAATTCAGACAAAAAGAATTTTGTTTTCTGGATGATTGCCTCACTCTTTTGGCAGTGTGATTTTAGCCCCAGTGGAAAACTGATATTTATCATACTCTGGTCCTAGAGCCTGCGGAATCAATAAACAAGATGTCGCGATCGGGACTGGTAACAGCTCCAACTGTGCAGAGCAAAAAAACAAAGAAAGAAAGAAAGGAAAAAAACCAGAGCTGATTGCACCTTCTTTGCATAGCTACCTTCTCGTCCTGCTCCCCGCTTCAGGGCCAGGATTCATGCAGGCCTCAGAAACCTGCCTGGGCCTGGGCCCTGCCCCTCTCTTGTTTCTTTTCTGGCTGTCTGTCACCACTGCAGAGCTCAATCTTTCACAGAACTCATCTAAGTAGCACAGGAACCTCTCCTGCCTCAATCTGACTCACGAAGACCTTAGGCCAGTGTTGTGTGTGTGTGTGTTAGTTGCTCAGTCATGTCCAACTCTTCGCAACCCCATGGACTGCAGCCCACCAGGTTCCTATGCCTGTGTTAGGGAGACGACTCGCCACTTTTTGCCAGTCAGCTTGGTGGCACTTAACTCGGGCCATGAGCGTGATCAGGACGTATGGGCAGCTATCTTGGTGAGACAATGTAGAGGGTGCGAGGAAGGCCCCTTGGCTTTCCAGGGTGCCTGGAATTCTTCTGTTAGAGATGCATTTATTTAGCTCTCCAAGTGTTGTCTACCTCTAAGAGCCTCCTGGGCTTCCCATGTGGCTCAGCTGGTAAAGAATCTGCCCGCAATGCGGGAGACCTGGGTTTGATCCCTGGGTTGGGAAGATCCCCTAGAGAAGGGAAAGGCTACCCACTCCAGTATTTTGGCCTGGAGAATTCCATGGACTGCGTAGTCCCTGGGGTCACAAAGAGTTGGACGCGGCTGAGTGACTTTTTCACTTTTTTTTCAAGAGTCTCCTAGTGAAATACCACCACTATATGGACTCTGTGGGAGAGGGAGAGGGTGGGAAGATTTGGGAGAATGGCATTGAAGCATGTATAATATCATGTATGAAACGAGTCGCCAGTCCAGGTTCAATGCACGATACTGGATGCTTGGGGCTGGTGCACTGGGACGACCCAGAGGGATGGTATGGGGAGGGAGGAGGGAGGAGGGTTGAGGATGGGGAACACATGTATACCTGTGGTGGATTCATTTCGATATTTGGCAAAACTAACACAATATTGTAAAGTTTAAAAATAAAATAAAATTTAAAAAAAAAAGAAGAAAAAAAAAAAGTAAAGTCAACTGATTAGTCACCTTAAAAAAAAAAAAAAAAGAGGAGGAATCATTCCTTAGGCCACATGAGAACGAATAACAAGAGCTGGTGCTTACTCAGCGTTACTTCATCCTCACCGCATACACAGGAGGTAGGTGCTGCTTTCACTCCCGTTTTACAGATGCAGGGTCCAAGGCACAGAGAGGTTTAGTAACTGGTCCCAAACCACACGGGGAAAAAGTGAAGGGGCCGGGACTGAACCTGGGCAGTCCACACAGACACTGCGGCATAATGGCCCCTCCCTTCTTCCTCTTGGGGACAAAGTTGGGTCTCTCTCCGATGGTGACAACTCAGGAAGGGAAGTGAGCACCTCACAGCTAGCTTTGGTTGGGGAGGAATTGAGGACAAGGCAGAATCCAGGACGTGAGTGAGGTGTCAGGGACCTCGCCTGTGAATGTCAAGGTCTTCTCGAGATGGCTTGGGGATCCCTGGAAGAGGACAGGCCCCTCTGGCCCTGGGTGGGCTGGGGGTGTGAAGTGGCACCCCAGGGTCACACGGTTGGATGGACACAGGACAGCAGGAGGGTGAGGCGGACATGCTCAGTGGAGCCTGCTTCTTGACCATTGAGTTCTGGCTCTGCTATGTTTCAAAAGGGAGGCCCTAGAAAGTAAAGTTTATCCTCCTTGGGACTCAGTTTCCTCACCTGTGAAATGGGAATAAGTATGGCAACAGTACATACTCCATGGGTTGCTGGGAGGACAGAATAACTGCGGGATGACCTGGCCTGAGGTGGGTATTCAGTGGAGCTCATTGGGCCTGTAGGGCAGGGCGGAGCAGATTGGGTGGAGGGAGTCTCTGATGGATGTGGGAAGATGCTGGGGAGGGGCCTGATTAGACTGGGGGGAAATTGGGGAAGCCTTGGAGGAGATGGAGACAGGCTGGGCAGGCTGACACATTTGGGGTAAAGGAAGTTGTGGATCACAGAGGAAAAGGAGGTGACATGTCTAGTAAGCTGATGATTGACCTCTGGGTACCTCTGGACTTTCTGGAGTTTTGCTGTGATTCTGTAATCTCCCCACAAGGCCAGGGGTCTCAGCCAGGCATGGTCTCTCGCTCTCCTGCAGGTAGTCTCTCCTTCTTCAGCCTCCCTCCCCAGGGTGGGAGTCTGCCCTGGGGTCTATCTTTAGGCTTGAGAGTGAGACTTTCATTTGATGGAGCAGTTAGATGATAATCAGACTTCAGATGTTCCAGAGTAAGCAAGTGGTTGTGAGATGTGATGGTGGGTGAAGACCTTGTGATGAGGAATCTTGGTGAAGAAGATGTGGTACAGAATGGCAATGGAATATTATTTGGCCATGAAAAAGAAGGAAATTCTGCCATTTGAAGCAACATAGATGGACACTGAGGGCATTCTGCTGAGTGAGATAAGTAAGAGAGAGAAAGACAAATACTCTATGAGCTCCCTTATATGTGAAATCTAAAAAATCCAAAATCTTGAAAACAGAGAGGAGAATGGTGGTGACCAGGGGTTGGGGTCAAGGAATTGATGGGGGAGATGTTATTTAAGGGTATAAACTTGCAACCAGTAGTTAAATAAGTCCTAGAGGTCTAATGCAGAGCGTAGAGATAGGAGTCAACAATACTGTGTTATAAAGTTCACAGTTGCTGAGAGTCTAGATCTCAATTGTTCTCATGACAAAAAGCAAATGCTAAATTATGTGATGAGATACAGATGTGAACTAATGCTACCATGGTCATCATAATACAGAAGTGTATCAAATCAATATATTGTGCCCTTATACAATGTTACATGTCAATTATATCTCAATAACATTTTTAAAATTTCATTTCATTTAATTAAAAGAATGAATTTTGGCCATGAGAGATGGTCAGCTAGGGAAGAGCATGAGCTCTGGAGAAGATGGTTTTGTAATGTCAGGAAGGAGACGGTGGGGAAGGAGCTGAGAAAGGTGTATGAGGAAGGTCCTCTAAGGTGAGGGCAGGCGATGGGTGAGAGTTTAGTCAAAGTTGTTGGCCCTGGGGAGGGTGGATGGGCTGCTTTCCTGAGGCCAGGTGGAAGGAAAGGGTGACCAACATGGAGTGAAGTAATTATCAAGAACAGAGAGTGGTCCTTAAAAAAATAAAAACAGAACTACCATATGACCCAGCAATCCTGCTATGGGGCATATACCCAAAGAAAACCATGATCAAAAAGACACATGCACCCCAATGTTCATAGCAATGCTGTATATAGTAGTCAGGATGCGGAAGCAACCTGAATACCCATCAACAGAGGAATAAAGAAGATGTGGCACACATATGCAGTGGGAATACTACTCAGCCATAAAAGAACAAAACTGGGTCATTTGTAGATATGTGGATGGACCTGGAGATTGTCATATAGCGTGAAGTAAGTCAGAAAAAGAAAACAAATATCATGGATTAACACGATATGTCCATCCAGTCTAGGAAAAAATGGTTTAGATGATCTTTTCTGCAAAGTTGAAGTAGAGACATAGATGTAGAGAACAAATATATGGATACCAATGGGAAAAGGATGGGCTGGGATGAATTGGGAGATTGGGATTGACATATAGACACTATTGATAATGTGCATAAAATAGATAACTAATGAGGACCTACTGTATAGCACAAGGAACCCTATTCAGTGCTCTGGTGACCTACAGAGGAAGGAAATCCAAAGAAGAAGGGGTGTATGTGTATGTACAGCTGATTTACTTTGCTGTACAGTAGAAACTAATGCACCACTGTAAAGCAACTATACTCCAACAGCAATTAATTTTGAAATAATAGAAACAAATAATAATAAAAAGAACATTGCTGTGTGACACAGGGAGCTCAGCCCAGTGCTCTGTGACAACCTAGAGGGGCGGGGTGGGTGGGGGGTGGGAGGGGGGTTCAGGAGGGAGGGGACATGTGTATACCTGTGGCTGATTCATGCTGATGTATGCCAGGAATCAACACAAGGTTGTAAAGCAATTATCCTCCAAAAAAATTAAAAAAAAGGAGAAACAGAGAAGTAATTGGTGTAAATGAAGACAAGTCACTTTTCATGACCTGAAAATCCTGGGAAAGTTATCAGCCAGGGATGAGAGAGTATATTAAAAGTTGAAAAAAATAATTAAACATAAAACTGTACATTTATCTCTGGTGTCATG
The DNA here is from genome assembly GCF_055505025.1 of Bos grunniens. Lineage (NCBI taxonomy): Eukaryota > Metazoa > Chordata > Mammalia > Artiodactyla > Bovidae > Bos > Bos grunniens. Next base: position 156,291,109 of record NC_141165.1, read on the forward strand.
GTTTCCCAAGTGCTTATTGTACATCATCTCATTTAAATAGAGAGGAGAAGTCTGAAATAGATGCCGAGTTGAGCCAACTTTGCAGGGCATGAATGTTTACAGAAAGTTATGTCCAAAAGGAGTAATTCAGGCAGAGGAAGCGGAGCCCTCAGAAACTAAGAGCTAAGAGGGTCCTTTCATTCAGAGACACGAAGGCAGAGACCTGTGGCCAGGATCCGAGCCAGCACTGGCTGGAGAACTTTTAGGGAGATTGTAATTAATCAGATTGGAGGTTTAAATTCAGAAGTGGTCAAAGTCCAGTATTTTCAACGACTAGCAAAGTAAATGTACATCAATGGCCAGGACTGTTGGTGAAGGATGGAACCCATCATTATATGTGGTCACAGTGTCCCCGGAAACCCTACTTCACAGAAAAGGCTCAGTGTGCATGTCACATGGCATAGAATTGAGAGAAGACAGAATCACCGATCTTTTTAAAAAATGATCTCTTTAGTGGAAAGAAAACAGATTATACAAGAACAAAATCATGCCGGGCCAATCTACTAGAATTTGACATGTAGGTGAGTAGTCTTCTGAATGTAACTTATATAGAATTTCTACACAGCTTTGTCTTGTCAGTGGATACTATGTGATATGGACTTTCTGTGAAATAGGTAAGGATGTAAAGTTATGAAAAGGGGTCAGTTTAAGGAGTGAATGTACCCTCTGGAGTCAGGCAGCCTGGTGGCCCAGAGAAAGTGACATTTCCAAGGGTTGCCAAAAACACTAAATTCTTTGGTGCCAAATCATCAGATCAATGGATACAGACTCTAGCTACATTTAATAGGGATTCTAATATGTTTAATAAGCAACACATGGGGCTTCCCAGGTGGCATAGTGGTAAAGAATCCACCTGCCAATGCAGGAGATGCCTGGTTCAATCCCTGGGTTGGGAAGATCACCTGGAGAAGGAAATGGCAACCCACTACAGTATTCTTGCTTAGAAAATTCCATGGACAGAGGAGCCTGGCAGGCTACAGTCCATGGGGTCGCACAGAGTTGAACACGACTGAGCACTCATGCACGCAAAAGCAAAACATACACATTGATTGGTCTCTCTTAATAGTAATGACAATCCTAACATTCACAAGAATTTAGTAAGTATCTGCTCTACTTCAGACCCTGCTCCAGGTGCCTTGTCATCTGTAATCCTAACCCTCCCAAGAGCTCTGCAAGGCAGAAACAAGTATTCCTAATTTACAGATGAGCAGCAAAAGCTTGGAGAGGGCTCCTGGATTTCTATTCTTTCTCCAGTGTATTAAATTGCTAGGGCTGCATACAGAATACCACAGTCTGGGTGGCTTAGATATCAGACATTTATTTTCTCATAGCTCTGGAGGCTGGAAGTTCATGATCAAGATGTCAACCTGTTTGTTTTCCCCTGAGGCTTCTCTCCTTGGCTTGTAGACTTCCGTCTTTCTGTGGTGCCCTCAAATGGTCTTTCCTCTCTGTCTGTATCCTAATCTCTTCTTATAAGGACACCAATCAGATAGAGTTAGTCGTGGTGTTGTTCAGTAGCTAAGTTATGTCCGACTCTTTGTGACCCCATGGACTGCAGCAGGCTTCCCGGGCCTTCACTATCTCTTGGAATGTGTTAAAACTCATGTCCATTGAGTTGGTGATACCATCCAACCCTCTCATCCTCTGTCATCCCCTTCTCCTCCTGCCCCCAATCCCTCCCAGCATCAGAGTCTTTTCCAATGAGTCAACTCTTCTCATGAGGTTGCCAGAGTACTGGAGTTTCAGCTTTAGCATCATTCCTTCCAAAGAAATCCCAGGGCTGATGTCCTTCAGAATGGACTGGTTGGATCTCCTTGCAGTCCAAGGGACTCTCAAGAGTTTTCTCCCACACCACAGTTCAAAAGCATCAATTCTTCAGTGCTCAGGTTTCTTTATGGTCCAACTCTCACATCCATACCTGACTACTGGAAAAACCATAGCTTTGACTAGACAGACATTTGTCCGCAAAGTAGTCTCTGCTTTTAACTTGACTCTTCTTTGAAGGCCCACCTCTGAGGACAGTTACATACAGAGGTGCTGGGGGGTTCAGGCCTCAACATGTGAATCTGGGGGTACATGCAGTTCAGCCCACAGCTAACAGCTAGTAGAGTAACATAAGGGAAAACTGGGGTAAGCTGGTCATGGAGCCTCGTAAGCACCCCTCTCAGAAGCTGGGAAGGTGTGCTTTCTTCCCTTGGGGGTTGGGGAGGGTGGGAACAGTAAATGAACCCCACAGTAAACTTCCAGAATTTGCTAGGAGGTGAAAGCCTCTCTCTCCCCCTCCTTTCCACACACCCGCCCTTCCATCCCCAAATGAAGTCTTTCCTCTAGGTCAGAAGTGCTGAGTCACGCTGTTCCTTTCCTTCACCCCCAGGGTCAAAAACACAGAGTTACAAGGAGAGACGCGGCCTCCCCCACCCCAGCTCAGGGCCCAGTCAGAGCTGCTGGAGAGAGGCCCACAGAGCAGAACTGAGGTGGGGGTGCGGAATGGGGCCGACTCCAGAGCCGCCCAAGGCACAGAAAACCTCTCTGCATTCAATTTGTAGCAAAGTAAACAATTTGCAGCAAGTAAACAGGGCGCCTATTGTGTCCAGCGTTCTGTGGACTGGGCTTCAAAGAGGACTTTTGTTCTAAAGGATATTTTAAACTTCTTCATTAGCTAGGAAAGCTATTTTAAAAACTATTTCCCAGACACCCAAATACCTATCATAAAAAGAAGAAGAAAAAAATCACAACACTTATGAATAAGCAGGAATGGTCATGTGTAGCCCTGGCTTCAAGGCTGATCAAGGTGGCTTCCCTGGTGGCCCAGGGGGTAAAGCATCTGCCTACAATGTGGGAGACCTGGGTTTGATCTCTGGGTTGGGAAGATCTGGAGAAGGAAATGGCAACCCACTCCGATATTCTTGCCTGGAAAATCCCATGGATGGAGAAGCCTGGTAGGCTACCGTCCATGGGGGTCACAAAGAGTCAGACATGACTGAGCGACTTCCCTTCGCTTCACTTTGCTGTCTACTCCTGAGTGAGGCTTGGAGACAGATGCAGGTGAGGAGGATAAGTCTCTTGCCTTGAGGGCTACGCGGGTGACGAGGATGAGCCTTGGAAACTGGCTGTGAAGGATAACACCACTCTCTCCCCCGCACACAGCTCTGCTTGGGAGGAAGTTGAAAGGGGAGAGGGACTAGCTACACAACTCCAGGGGGCGCCCTCCACCTTGGCAAAGCTCAGCTATTTGTCTCAACTCCTGTGGAGAAGGAAATGGCAACCCACTCCAGATTTCTTACCTAGAGAATCCCATGGACTGAGGAGTCTGGTGGGCTACATACAGTCCAAAAGTTGCAAAGAGTCTGACACGACTGAGCGACCATGTATGCTGTGTGAGAGGAACCCCTCTGGGGGAGTTAAACTGAGGAGGTGGGAAACAGGGCTGAGGAGCCAAGGAACGCCTCAAGGAGTTAGGACCGGAAAGAAAGGGGTGGGAGGGGTCTGGGTAGTCCCTGTCTAGGGGCTTCCCTAGGGACACAGGAGAAGCCCCAGCACGTGTCCTACCAAATCCTCATTATGGCACCAAAATGCTCCCCCAGGCATGCTGAGAGCCGGCAGCTTATGTCCTGTCCTGAAGGCCCAGCAGACACCCTGGCGGCCTTCCTGGAGGCTGCGGCAGGTTGCTCCATGGAGGGGGTGCCACAGCTCTCAGGCTCTAAGAAGCAGGCTACCCGTGGGATCACTGCTGCTGCTGCTGCTAAGTCGCTTCAGTCGTGTCCAACTGTGCGACCCCATAGACGGCAGCCCACCAGGCTCTGCCGTCCCTGGGATTCTCCAGGCAAGAACACTGGAATGGGTTGCCGTTTCCTCTTCCAATGCATGAAAGTGAAAAGTGAAACTAAAGTTGTTCAATCTTGCCCGACTCCTAGCGACCCCATGGACTGCAGCCTACCAGGCTCCTCCATCCATGGGATTTTCCAGGCAAGAGTACTGGAGTGGGGTGCCATTGCCTTTCTTCATAAACATACCTAGCTCCTTCTCAGGGGCTCCCGAGAACCTCCGGCAGACCTGCCACCCAGGGCTGGCCACGAGGGAAGCCACATCAGAGTCCCCTACATGGTACCTACCTCTCTTCACCCTCGGGGAGGAACTTGAGGCCCAACAAAGGAAGCTGACACACAAGGCATCCAGGAAGAGAAGCTGGAGAGGCCACTGTGATGCTTGCCTTCTCCTGCTCTGGCTCATTCTTCAGTTTCCTCAATGAGAGCTGTAACCTTTGGATGTTGTTTAGTCACTCAGTTGTGTCGTACTCTTTGAGACCCCATGGACTGTAGCCCACCAGGCTCCTCTGTCAATGGGATTTCCCAGGCAAGAATACTGGAGTGGGTTGCCATTTCCTTCTCCAGGGGATCTTCCTCACCCAGAGATCGAACCCAGGTCTTCTGAGTTGGCAGGAGGATTCTTTGCCACTGAGCCACCTGGGAGCCCCTGCAACCCTTTGTCTGATGGCATTTACTCTCATTGTAATGTCAATACACTGATAGTTGACCTGTGATCAGGATAAGGACAGTTCCATCAGATCCTTTCCTAGGAGCAGATTGGGGTGGGGAAGGAGGGGAGACCCTAAGCCATTCTTGGTGGTGGTGGTGGTGGTGATGGTGATGGAGAGGGGGTTGTGGACCAGCAGGAAGGTGGGCAAGAAGCAGGAAGAAGGCAGAGAGGAGCCCGAAACGAGTCTGCCCACTACACAATATTGCCTCCATCTGGCCTGGCTTGGACAGACTGAATGATTGTGATATTATCCAGAATACTAGGCCGCTGACCAAAGACGTCTCCAGATGCTCAGAAGTTGTACTTCCAAGCATAATTCTTGGCTGTCCCAGAACCACAAGTAATTGATGATGCGCCCTCCCCACCCGCCCCCTTTCCACATCTTATTCTTTCCAGCTCCTGGACAGATACATTTTCTTGTTTGCAGACTCATTCATTCCAGGTTTTGCAGCAATCTCAGACTTGAAAAATGCAAGCGCAGTGTGGTCGCGTTCATCTGTGGTCACCTGGTCCTCATTAAGGCCATTGGAGGCAGCCAGGACCTGGTTTTGTGATTAGTGGTTCTCCTCCATGTAGGCTTGAGAGCTCTCAGTGGGCTCTCGTTGTTTGCATGAAGTCCTCGGAGGACAATGCCAGGCTCAGCTCCACGTTTTCCACATGACCGATGGCATTCGAAGCTTTGCAATCCCAATAGGCACATTTCTTGACTGGCTTTGTTTCTCATGGGTTCAGGTGGAATAAAAAGGTTTTCTGCTGCCAAGAATGTCAGTGTGTGGTTGGGAAGTTGGCATTTTTCTCTAGAAGGAAGGGAAGTCAGTTGGTAAGTGACAGATGTCTCATGCCAACAGTGAGAAAGGTTGTTTCAGTATTTCTCAGTTTTAGTGAAACTAGAGTCTGCCATCACGGGTAAGGAGGGGCCAGGAGTCTTCCTGGGGGGCTTGTGAACGTCTCCCGCTAGCAGCAGGCTGTTGTTAAGCCCTGCTGTGTACATTCTCCTGAGGCCGCCTGGAGGCTGGGGCTGGAATTGGGGTGGGGTGGGGGGTGCTCTGGGATTCGTCTTTCATTTCTGCAGCTGGGAAGATGGCTCGGCCTCTGCCAAGGCGTTTTGTCCCATTTTTCTCTTGCTTCATTGGGACATTTCCGGAACCAAATATATTCAACTAATCCTCAGCTTCAGGAGGTGATTGAATATCCAAATGCTGGCCCTTCCATTGTCTGATGACTAGGACCAGCTGAAACACTCAATTTTGCAAAACAGTCACGCTCCAGCCATTGGCCCAATTATCTCTTCCAATTACAATGTCTTCCCATCCTCTTCTCATGGAAGTGTTTGAGGCCCCTATGGATTCTGGGAATTCTCAGGCTGAATTCCACCCTTCATGCACCAGAGACACGAGGCAAAGTCGCCTGCTCCATGGGTGTTTGGTTCTACTGTACTTTGACATGGATTCCAAAGTCTGTGTCTTACTGAAGACAGGCTATTGTTGTCTTTATTATTTTGAAATGGACACACTGCTGAGAGCCTGGATCTGAGCCTGAAGATAAATACGGGTACTCAGAGGCCTTGAAATCTATCCTTGCAGCTTGCTAATCCTTGCAGGCCTTTTAGAACAGAGCCAGACTAAACAGAGAGCTGCCACTCCCTCCCCAGGGCCAACACTTTGGGGCTTTTGTCAACTGGGCAGGAGTGCAAATCCTTGAAGATACCCTCCATAGAAAGCCTGTTTCTTTATGTTCTTTGGGTCGGACCTTAGCCAATGTTGGCAACGTGGCCTTGCGTGGCCCTGGGGAACCTCGACATTTCTTCATTTGAGTGTCCGGGGTCTAGACTCCAACTCGACTGCGTGTCTCAGGGAGCAGGAATGAGGTGTTGTCAGCCTCTGAGATTGAAAGGAAGCTTTGGAATTAGGAAGAGTCCGGTTTCTGACAAGACAGTGGAATGGGAGTCAGGGAGGAAGGCTTTGGAGCGACAAGATGGGGAGGGAAGGTGGTGAACAGGCAGGCAGTCCGTGTTGATCATCCTGTGCTAACGGCGCATCTGGTGTCTCTCAGAGTCACTGAGAGCTTGGGGAACTGTATCCTTTCACTCAGCCAGGTGCCTCCCAGACATGCAAGTGCCAGGTACCACCTGCCCCTCAGACATACAAGGGCCAGGTAACCCCCCCAAGATTTTATGCAAGGGCCAGGAAGCCCCCCAAGCATGAAAGTACCAGGTACCCTCCCCCTGACATGCAACTGCTTTAGCTCTGCAGCTATATATGATGCTTCACCCAACGTGGCGACCTCCAGCCCCACCGAGAACCACTCACAGGCTGTCCCCTGGCAGAACCTGGCACTGCAGGGTGGTCCACAGTTCCTCCTGTAGGGGTTGTCTCTCCATCTTCCCCACCACTTCTCCTGCAGTGTGTATATTAGACGCCCAGACCTGTCCAACTGTTTGTGACCCCACGGACTGCAGCCCTCCAGGCTCCTCTCTCTATGGGATTCCCCAGGCAAGAATACTGGAGTGGGTTGCCATTTCCTCCTCCAGGGAATCTTCTCAACCCAGGGATCGATTCCTGCTGCACTGCAGGCAGATTCTTTACCGTCTGAGCCACGTCAAAGCTTTCTGTATCCCCATCGCTCTCCCCTTATCCAAAAGACACCAGTGAAGAAGGGGAAAAATCCTCCTGTTTGGGAGAGCACCCTCTTTTAGTTCTTTCTTTGGGTCCTAACCTCCAGCAGTCCCTTGCCCCAGCTGGGTGACACTGTTTCAAGACAGCCCACTTTGGGGACCTGATTTCACTGTCTTTGGAAAGCCACCCTGAAAGGAGAGTCCAAGTTCAAATTCAGTTCCTAAGAATAAGGGAATCCACACATCCACTGTGACTGGGATGATAGGGGGGACTTAGGTGGAGGTTGGGGGCAAGGATCAGGGAAGGGAACCAGGTGGGGTGGGGGCGGGGTGGCAAGTCAGCCATCTTGTCTCAGGAGAACCTCAGCTGAGTCGCAGAAGTGCCTCTGTGGCTGTCGTGGAAACATCTGGACTACACAGTAAGCCCCCTACATATGAATGAGTTCCATTCTGAGAGCACATCTGTAAGTCCAATTTGTTTTTAAATCCAACAACGTCGGTCTAGGTACCCAACTAAAATATTTGACTATATAGTGCTATACTGTAATAGGTTTATAATACTTTTCACACAAATAACACATACAAAGCAAACACAAGAATTCTTTTTTTTACTTAAAAATTTTTTTCTTTTTAATCAGAGGATAATTATAATATTGTGATGGTTTCTGCCATCCATTAAGAAGAATCAGCATTAGGTATACATATGTCTCCTCCCTCTTAAACATCCCTCCCACCTCCCTCCCCATCCTACCCCTCTAGGCTGTCACAGAGCACCGGCTTTGGGTTCCTTGTGAAAGTTGCTCAGTCATGTCTGACTCTTTGTGACCCCATGGACTGTACAGTCCATGGAATTCTCCAGGCCAGAATACTGGAATGGGTAGCCTTTCCCTTCTCCAGGGGATCTTCCCCACCCAGGGATTGAACCCAGGTCTCCCACATTGCAGGCGGATTCTTTACCAGCTGAGCCACAAGGTTCCCTGTGTCATACAGCAAATTCCCATTGGGTATCAGTGGTAAAGAACCCACCTGCTAATGCAGGAGACATAAGAGACGCAGGTTCGATCCCTGGGTTTGGAGGATCCCCTGGAGGAGGGCACAGCTCCCCACTCCAGTATTCCTGCCTGGAGAATCCCATGGACGGAGGAGACTGATGAGCTACAGTCCAAAGGGTCGCAGAGTCGGACTTGACTAAACAGCTTAGCATGCACACATGCACACATACATCCCAAAGGTGGAATTCAGATCCTCTCAGAGGTGAGAGTTATACAGTCCATGAGTTCACAAAGAGTCCGACACCGCAACTGATCAGTGTCCTCCGTCTGAGTGCCTGAGCACACAGCGCACACATCTACATGACATATGATAACATATATGTTTCCATGTGACTCTCAAATCATCCCACCTTCTCTCTCCTCCACACTGTGTCCAAAAGTCTGTTCTCTATGTCTGCATCTCCACTGCTGCCTTGAAAGAGAAAGACACATACTGTATATTAACGCATTTATATAGAATCTAGAAAGATGGTAGTAAAGAAAACGTGATTAATCTTACAGTACAGTACCTTGAAAAGTACAGTAGTACCATACAACAGCTGGCACACAGGGGCTGGCATGGAGTGAACAGGCAAGAAGAGTTACTGACTAGAGAGAGAGGAGGTGGGAGATGGTAGAGCTGAAGGATCATCACCAATAGGAGATGGAAGGCAAGCTGTAATTTCACTCATGCCTGATGTTGATGGCACAGGTTCGGGTTCCTTGCTCAATTCAATCTATCTATCCTCTTGAGTGGGTTGACTTGCAAGAATAGCACTGAAACACATGCATTCCCACATGTAAAGTAGATAGCCAGTGGGAGTCTGATGTATGATGCAGGGAACCCAAAGCTGGTGCTCTGTGACAACCTGCAGGGATGGGAGGGGGAGGGAGGTGCGAGAAGTGTTCAGGAGGGAGGGGACACAAGTGAAAAAAGAACACAATCCAGTGATGTCTGGGTAGCAGCTCATCATAGATGGCATGGCAGCACTGGATTGCATTTTGAACGGCTGCTGAACCATTCATGAACCATTCTACATTTGGGTCCTGGGTCCCAAAATCTAACGGTGCCCCCTCAAATAAAGAAAGCACCCTTGCCGTCTCCCGTGTCATGAATCTCTTTGGTTATTCAGTTACTTCTTCCTTTCTCTCTCTCCATCCTTTCTCTGGATCTCCAACTCCATCAGGTCTTCATTAGTAAGCAGCTCGTGTTGCATAGCAAGGAGTTCAGTGAAGTTGTCCTCTTGCAGATCTGGCTTGAAATAAAGACTCTGTACTACTATATGCCACGCAGTGCTCTAAAGTACACAAAAGCACAACCACTTGTAGGACACGTGTGCACATGACAACGTATGCCAATAAGTTACGTGATTAGACATATGAACACACATTCACATCTTTGAAATTTCGCAACTTGAAGAGTTTGTATGTAGGGAATTTACTGTAGTGTCAGGTCACCTTTTCTTCACTTTTCACTTTCTTGCATTGGAGAAGGAAATGGCAACCCACTCCAGTGTTCTTGCTTGGAGAATCCCAAGGACAGTGGAGCCTGGTGGGCTGCCGTCTATGGGGTTGCACAGAGTTGGACACGACTAAAGCGATTTAGCAGTTAGCAGTAGGTAGGCAGATGGAAGAAATGTACATGATCTTCTGCAAGAAGATTTTCCCCTGAAAATCAGCAAAGAACAAAGGCCCAGAGACTCAACCCAGTGGAACAAATTCAGCTCTTGCCTGACTTACGATCCTTGAGAACAGGAACCATACCTACTCATCATGTCAGTTCAATGTCAAATACAGTTCCAGGCTCAAAATCAAGGCACAAGGAGTGCCTGCTGAGCTGAAGGAGTCCAGGCTGGTCAGGGCCCAAGTGTAAGAGGAAACCAATGATATTTAGACAGTTGGGAATTGGGTCCAGAACCATGCATGCTGTTAGATGCTGGGCTAAGAGTGTCCATTGACAAATGAGCATCATGAAAGGGCATTAAAATATTTTTCTTTGTCAATTTTAAAATAATGAGTACTCATTTTTATTTGCAAAACAATGCAAAGATATAGAAAGAAAAAGTAGTCTCTCCCTTCATTCCTCTCATCTTCATAAACAAATTTTCTCATCCTTAGAATTCCAAGGTTTCACCAAGTTATGTCTAGGTGTTTGTCTTTTTAAAACAAATGATCCCATCTGGAACTTGGGCTTTTCAATCTACAGGCTTAAATCTTGTGTCACAACATGGAAAATTTCTTCTGTTATTTAACTATTGTTTCTCCTTCATCATCTGTCCTCTCCTCCCACCCCACTTCTGAAACTGGTACTGTTTGAAAGTCATCTCTTGTTTGGTCCTCTGAGTCTCTTACTGGTCCCGACTGGTTTCCATCCCTTTGTATTTCCATATCATGAGCTATTTCTTTCCCTTGGTCTTCTAGGCCTATAATTCACAGCTCAGCAGTGATTATCCTATTTTCTGTTTATTTCTGAAGTTTATAAAATAAAGAATAATTTTCTTTTAGTAGTTCCAAGAAGTCCATTTCTCAGACCCTAGTTGTATCCTCTGAGCATCCTCATTGCTTTGTTCAAGCTCTTTCATCAGTCCTCCTCCAACGGGGTTAGTGGCTTGGTCTTTCCAGCCCTCATCACAGAGACCCTTAAATGCTCCTGATTTTGTAGTCCACTGGCAGATGGATCAGGATGAAAGCATTTGCAGTGGCAAAGCCCATAGGCAAGGGAAGGTTCAGCAGTTTCTGCTTGTAGGAGCTAGCCATAAGTCAACTGATCAACCACGTCTCTATTGCTCTGAGCTGATCAACCTCTCTTTGAGCTCCTGGAATCAGGGTCTAGATCTTAAAGAAGATGAAGGGGTGGGAATTTAAGAGCACAGGTGGGAGAATTGGCTCCAAAGAGGAGGAGAATATACCTTCTTCTGACCCACAAGACTGGCAGGAGGGGTTATAAATACAGACACCGCACTTGTCATTTTGTGAGCAGTAAGTTGGGGGAATTCATGGTCCATGGCAGAGATGTGTTTGGGGTAGCCATTTGACTGTTCCTCTGATTCAAAGAGAAATAGCCACTCAGCTATGTTCTTCAACCTCCCAGGGTGTTCATCTCTCACCATCAGCTAAAACAATCAATGGCTTGAACATCCATCTTTGCCTTGTCCAACATGATGTCAGGTGCTGTGAGGAACAAAGTATGATCAGAACGCAGAGTTCCCACTTGGAAATGCTACCCCTGACCCTCAAGGATCGGCTCAGTTGCCATATCCTGAATTCTCCCTCTTCCAAGGGACCAGGATCCTGTCCCTCCACCTGCTCCACGTGCTCCTTCTCTGGGGACCTGGAAGGATGCTGCAGCTGCCCTGGGGGCAGTTCTCTGTACAAACACACTGGTGTGGGGTGGTTTGGTAGGAAGTCCCTGAGGCTTTAGCTTTCCTGAGCTGTCTTTGGTTTACCTGTGGTGAGGTGAGATTAAGGAGGAGCCATGGGTCTGGCTAGAGTAGAACATGGAAAGTCACAGCCAGACCTCAACGGGGAGGCCAAGTCATAGGAAGCAGGTGGCTTTGCATGGAGCCAAGAGTTGAAGAAGGACCACATGGCCTTGGCTTTTGGCCACCATTTCCAGCATGATGAGGTTCAACTTGCAGACAAGGGCCATTGCCCTGGAGCCAAGCAGAAGCAAAAGTCACCACCCTAAAGATGCTGAGATGTCCCCTCTGCCTGGAGGTTACTGAACCATCACCACCCCATACTCTCAGAGGCCATGACTATCTTGGGACCAGAGAAGAGAAATCTGAGAATTTGAGTATGTTTTGTTTTTTTCTAGAAAGACTGAACATAACTGACAGGACTGTTTAAATTTGGGGGTCTAAATTATAGAGCAGAGTGGATTAAAAATTAATCTATTCCCATTAGCCAACAGTAAAGACTGAAAAGGAAGACAAATTACAGACAAAATAAAGGAGCTTGTTTTATTCCCTGCATATTCAAACTGTACAAGGAATTTGAATACGCATAAACACACACACACATTTTCATGTCTTTGGATTTTTTTCCTGACCCCATTGGTTAGAAAATGACCCAAAATTCATAGGAGAAACCACAAAAAAGACAAACAACCCAATTAAAAAATGAGCAAAGAACTTGAAATGAACAAAGGACTCAAAAAAAAAAAAAGAGGTATAAATGACCAAGGAGCACATGAAAAGTTGCTCAATGTCATTAGTCATCAGGGAAATGCAAATCAAAACCACAACGAGATATCACTTCAAACCCACTAGGCTGGCCAAGGCTTTTTTAAAAGGGTGAAATAGAACGTGCTGGTGAGGATGTGGAAAAATGAGAACACTCATACACTGTTGATTGAAATATGAAATGGTGCACTCTGGAAAATAGGTAATTCCCCAATAAGTTAAATATAGAATTACATGCCACCCAATAATTCAACTCCTACATATGTTATGTATATGTATATATATAACCCCCAAATTGAAAACAGGTGTTCAAATGTAAACTTGTTCACAAATGTTCATAGCACAACATCCCAGAAGTCGAAAGAACCCGAATGCCAATCAACAAATGAAGAGAATAACAAAAATAGCGTACCCATACAATGGAGTTGAACATGACGTAGTGGCTGAACAACAACAGCAATACAGTAGAACATTGCTGCTGCTGCTGCTAAGTCGCTTCAGTCGTGTCCGACTCTGTGCGACCCCATAGACAGCAGGCGGCCAGGCTCCTCCATCCACAGGATTCTCTAGGCAAGAATACTGGAGTGGGTTGCCATTTCCTTCCCCAACATTATTTAGCCATAAAGAGAATGAAATACCAATATATATTACAGCAGGAAGGAACCTTGGAAACATCATGCTAAGTGTAGAAGCTATACACAAAAGACTGTATACTGTGTGATTTCATGTATTTAAATAACCAGAGTAGGCAAATCTATAGACACAGAATGCAGATTGGTGGTTTCTAGAGAGGAGGAATAGAAAGGGACAACTTCATGGGTTCAGGGTTCCCATTTAGGATGATGAAAAATTCTGGGATTACAACATGGTAATGGTCTTACAACACTGTGAAGATACTTAATGCCACGGAATCACACACTTCAAAATATGTTATGGGTTGTTTGTTGTTTCAGTTGCTAAGTCATATCCAACTCTTTTGCGACCCCATGGACTGTAGCCTGCCAGGCTCCTCTGTTCATGGGATTTCCCAGGCAAGAATACTAGGGTGGGTTGCCGTTTCCTTCTCCAGGGGACTGTCCTAACCCAGGAATCGAATCAATGTCTCCTGCATTGGTAGGCAGATGCTTTACACCTAAACCACCAGGGAAGCCCTTATGTTATGTATATTTTACCATAATTTAAAAGAATTCGTAGGATTAAATGGATTAAAGATCTAAACATAAGACCAGAAACTATAAAAATCTTAGAGGAGAACATAGGCAAAACACTCTCTGACATACATCACAGCAGGATCCTCTATGACTCACCTCCCAGAATATTGGAAATAAAAGCAAAAATAAATAAATGGGATCTAATTAAAATTAAAAGCTTCTGTACAACAAAAGAAACTGTAAGCAAGGTGAAAAGACAGCCTTCAGAATGGGAGAAAATAATAGCAAATGAAGCAACTGACCAACAACTAATCTCAAAAATATACAAGCAACTCCTGCAGCTCAATTCCAGAAAAATAAACGACCCAATCAAAAAATGGGCCAAAGAACTAAACAGACATTTCTCCAAAGAAGACACACAGATGGCTAACAAACACATGAAAAGATGCTCAACCTCACTCATTATCAGAGAAATGCAAATCAAAACCACTATGAGGTACCATTTCACGCTAGTCAGAATGGCTGCGACCCAAAAGTCTACAAGCAATAAATGCTGGAGAGGGTGTGGAGAAAAGGGAACCCTCTTACACTGTTGGTGGGAATACAAACTAGTACAGCCACTATGGAGAACAGTGTGGTGATTCCTTAAAAAACTGGAAATAGAACTGCCTTATGACCCAGCAATCCCACTGCTGGGCATAAACACCGAGGAAACCAGAATTGAAAGAGACACGTGTACCCCAATGTTCATCGCAGCACTGTTTATAATAGCCAGGATATGGAAGCAACCTAGATGTCCATCAGCAGATGAATGGATAAGAAAGCTGTGGTACATATACACAATGGAGTATTACTCAGCCATTAAAAAGAATACATTTGAATCAGTTCTAATGAGGTGGATGAAACTGGAGCCTATTATACAGAGTGAAGTAAGCCAGAAAGAAAAACACCAATACAGTATACTAATGCATATATATGGAATTTAGAAAGATGGTAACGATAACCCTGTATGCGAGATAGCAAAAAAGACACAGATGTATAGAACAATCTTTTGGACTCTGTGGGAGAGGGCAAGGGTGGGATGATTTGGGAGAATGGCATTAAAACATGTATAATATCATATAAGAAACGAATCGTCAGTCCAGGTTCAATGCAGGATACAGGAAGCTTGGGGCTGGTGCACTGGGATGACCCAGAGGGATGGTATAGGGAGGGAGAAGGGAGGGGGGTTCAGGATGGGGAACACGTGTACACCCGTGGCAGATGCATGTTGATGTATGGCAAAACCAGTACAATCAGAGATCAGATCAGTCGCTCAGTCGTGTCCGACTCTTTGCGACCCCATGAATCACAGCACGCCAGGCCTCTCTGTCCATCACCAACTCCCGGAGTTCACTCAGACTCACGTCCATCGAGTCAGTGATGCCATCCAGCCATCTCATCCTCTGTCGTCCCCTTCTCCTCCTGCCCCCAATCCCTCCCAGCATCAGAGTCTTTTCCAATGAGTCAACTCTTCGCATAAGGTGGCCAAAGTACTGGAGTTTCAGCTTTAGCATCATTCCTTCCAAAAAAATCCCAGGGCTGATCTCCTTCAGAATGCGCTGGTTGGATCTCCTTGCAGTCCAAGGGACTCTCAAGAGTCCTCTCCAACGCCACAGTTCAAAAGCATCAATTCTTCGACGCTCAGCCTTCTTCACAGTCCAACTCTCACATCCATACATGACCACAGGAAAAACCATAGCCTTGACTAGACGAACCTTTGTTGGCAAAGTAATGTCTCTGCTTTTGAATATGCTATCTAGGTTGGTCATAACTTTCCTTCCAAGGAGTAAGCGTCTTTTCATTTCATGGCTGCAGTCACCATCTGCAGTGATGGTAGTGATTTTGGAGCCCAGAAAAATAAAGTCTGACACTGTTTCCACTGTTTCCCCATCTATTTCCCATGAAGTGGTGGGACCTGATGCCCTGATCTTCGTTTTCTGAATGTTGAGCTTTATGCCAACTTTTTCACTCTCCACTTTCACTTTCATCAAGAGACTTTTTAGTTCCTCTTCACTTTCTGCCATAAGGGTGGTGTCATCTGCATATCTGAGGTTATTGATATTTCTCCCGGCAATCTTGATTCCAGCTTGTGTTTCTTCCAGTCCAGCGTTCCTCATGATGTACTCTGCATATAAGTTAAATAAACAGGGTGACAATATACAGACTTGACGAACTCCTTTTCCTGTTTGGAACCAGTCTGTTGTTCCATGTCCAGTTCTAACTGTTGCTTCCTGACCTGCATACAAATTTCTCAAAAAAAAAAAAAAAAGATGTTACACATAAGTCATCCAGGACCAGAATATGAAAATGTAAAACTTTCAATAAATGTATCATTATCTTAATCAATAAAATTTAAAAAAATTAAAAATAAATAGGAAAAAAAAAAGAATTCGTAGGAGTGATGCTATGGCTGAAATATCTACTCCCTGCTGATAACAGCCTGTATCCATTGGGTGCTTACTGCCTGCTGGGCATTTTACAGAGATTATCTCATTTTGTCCTCAGAGCAATCCTAGGAGGTGGTGTCATTATTCCCATTTTGCAGGTGAGAAAGCAGATTTAGAGAGCTGAAGTAGTCACCCAAGACCCCAAGCAGTTAGCCCTCTCACCATGCAGCGAGATGGGAGAGCAAGGAGCTGCCAGGATCTCCCCCAACCCCTGTCCTTAGAGTAGTAGGTAAGCTTTCAGGACATAGCATCCAACCTGTGAGGGCAGAAGAGGGTCCTCCTCAGACTGGGGCTGAGAAGGGGAAGGCATCATTGCAACTGCAATTGCATCATTGCAATTTGCTCTCTCATGTAGTGAACCCCAGAGAGGGAAAGGGATCTAGGAGGCGCATCCCAAAGGCCATTGGAAGGAAAACCAAGGACTGTCATCCAGGAAGGAATAGCTGGTGTTACCTGGATCCTGAACTCAGGCCCTTCTCCTCTGGGAAGACTGTGGACCTGACCCCAAGGGAAGCCAACTTGTAAAGCATTTCCCAGCCCGGATGGCCAGAGTGACCCCACACCAGTGCTGCATACTAGTTTCTTATGAAAAAATGGGCAAGCGGGGCTGCTGAGAAAGAGTGAGGGAGAAACTCACAGCCAGAATCGCTGGGGGCGGGGCAGCGTGAGAGCCGCGCAGGGTGGTAGCCGCTCTGTCCCCTGCTGCAGCAGACTGGACGCAAAATCTGCAGCTGAGGAAGTCTCTGGTGGTTCAGTGGTGGAGAATCCACCTGCCAACGCAAGGGGCGCGGGTTTGAGCCCTGGTCGGGGAAGATTCACGTGCTGCGGGGCAACTAAGTCTGTGGGCCACAGCTACCTGCACCCTACAGCTGGTGCTCCGCAAGAAAGGAGCCGCCACAGTGGGAAGCCTGTGCCCCACAACTAAAGAGCAACTCCCGACTCGTAGCAGTTAGAGAAAGCCCGCGTGCAGCAAGGAGCACCCTGCACAGGCAAAAATAAATAAGTAATTAAAAACTTAAAAGCTAAATTGAAATAATATTTTTTTATTATACAGAGTGAAGTAAGCCAGAAAGAAAAACACCAATACAGTATACTAACACATATATATGGAATTTAGAAAGATGGTAACAATAACCCTGTATACGAGACAGCAAAAGAGACACTGATGTATAGAACAGTCTTTTGGACTCCGTGGGAGATGGAGAGGGTGGGATGATTTGGGAGAATGACATTGAAACATGTATAATATCATATATGAAACAAGTTGCCAGTCCAGGTTCGATGCACGATACTGGATGCTTGGGGCTGGTGCACTGGGACGACCCAGAGGGATGATATGGGGAGGGAGGAGGGAGGAGGGTTCAAGATGGGGAACGCAAGTATACCAGTGGCGGATTCATGTTGATATATGGCAAAACCAATACAATATTGTAAAGTTAAAATATAAAATTTAAAAAAAGAGAGGAAAAAAATAAACCAAAAAAAAAAAAAGAAAGAAAGAATATTTTTTTTAATCCCCAGTTGAAGGACAAGCTTCAGGTACAAGCTCAGTGAACAGAAGAGACATGCCCTTGGCATCGGCTGACCCAGCCCTGGGCCATTGCGCCCGGGTCCCTGGTGAAATTCTGCCCTGTGTCATCTTCTCCGAGGAAGATCATCACCAGAGCCCACTCTCTGGAGAGCAGTGATAAGCATTCTCTGTTTGGTTGGTAATTGGCATGAAAGGCCACAGTCCTGAAGTAGGACATCACTGGATTCCTGTCGACGCAGAAACTTTGGTGAGATTGTAACTCTGGCCTCTTCTGAGTTACCAAAATAGAAGTGGCAAATATTTGTCAGCTCTCCTGCCAATTCCTGTTCATTTTTAGTGGCTTCCTGGGGTACAACGTCGAGAACGATCCTGAGCCCATGTCTGAGGCTCAGTGGAAAAGATAACCACTGTTGATTAGCGAGGTCTGCAGTAGATGAATAGCAGAAGCACAGTAGTGGAGGCTGGTTCCTGTCCCGTGGGCATTAGACACTGTCAAAGGGTGGCTCAGGGGTCTTCCCTGGTGGTCCAGTGGCTAAGACTCTGAACTCCCAATGCAAGAGGCCTGGGTTCAATTGCTGGTCAGGGAACTAGATCCCACATGCTGCAAACTAAGTTCTCATGCCACAGCTAGGACTTGGTGTAGCCAAATAAATGAATATGTGATAAATGGTGGCTCAGTTGTGGGCTGGGATGACAACCCCTATTATTACAGATATTCTTATAAAGAGTGACCAGGGCATCCACTCCAGTATTCTTGCCTGGGAAATCCCATGGGCTGAGGAGCCTGGTGGGCTATGGTCCATGGGGCCACAAAGAGTCGAACACGACTGAGCACACAGCATACACACACAGGACATTCATGCTGTGGAAAAATCTTTGGAGGTGATGATCTCTCCCTTCCATTTGAGGAAAAAAGCTTCCAGAAAGACGCCTTTCTTCTCCATTATCTGAGCTCCTGAGAAGGGCAGCAGGTCAAGGGCCATTTCCTCCTCTTTCCCCCGAGGAGTGAACTGATGGTTGCCAGCAAGGGCCTCTTTCTCCAAGGCTGTTCTGGAGCTCTTGTTTGCCCAGGGCAGCTGCAGTCACACAGTTTGTTTCTTGTCATGGAAAGCTGAAACTTCTCAGAGCCCAAGCTAAATACTGGCTACGGCAGAACATCCAGTTTTTTTTTTTTCCATGAGCCCCTGCTGAATTGAAACCCAGAAGCCAGTGGCCCACCTGCCAATTATTACAGTTAATTCTGTGCAGGCTTGACTCAGGAACCGAGACAGAGAGTTCTGTTTGCTGCTGGGGGCACACAGGGCGGGCGGGAGGGGCCGTGAATGCCCGTGTGTGTGTGTGCCTGGGCTGGTCCTGGCAGCCATGGCGCCCTCCCCTGCGCCGGGAGTCTGGCATCCAAGTGTGACTTCAGTGGGGCCTCCTTCTCCTTGAGTCGGCCTCTGAGATCAGAGATGTTGACGGTCAAGAGCTTCTCTTCCTCCTGCTCCACACCACGGCCACCCGCTTCTTCTTCAGAACTCAGTGAAGAACACTTGTGTTTATTATTTTTTTTTTCCCCAAAGGAAAAGAGAGAAAGACATTCAGGTTAAAACTCTGGGAGTTTTCTGTTGCCTTTTCTCCTCTGACCCCACTGCCTTGTAAGATCCCATTAACTCAGGGAGAGAACAGTCGCTCTTTGTTCCCCGGAAGCGAAGAGTGAGTTTTGTGGTGGACCACGGGGTGAGTTCCAGTTTGGTCTCGCCTGAAGGTGACCTCAATCCTGGTTGCTCAGGGCTCTCTGTCCTAAGTTTCTTCAGGTCTCCTTCAGTGATTCATGAGTTTATCCATTCATCCGTTCATGTGTTCATTTGCTCCTAGTAAGCCAGACAACTAGGTGGGACATCTGGTTGACTGTGAAGGGGAGGAGGATTTCCTGCCCTCTGGGAGTGAAGTGGGAAAGTAGAGAGTAAGCAAATAATTACAGGAAAAACCAAGGACCGCGTGGCCAGCGCTAGGTAGGGGATGCTCGGGGGAAGACCTAGCTCTGTCCCACAACAGGGGAGTGAGTGCACAGAAGATGCTAAAGCAACCACTCGGGATGTGGTGCAAACCTGTTAGGAGGAGACAATATCTAGAAAGTTCAGTTCATAATCTAGAACGTTCAGAAAGGAAGTGGTCCCTAACTTCCTTGTTATTTTAAGTAGAGAGCTGAAAGGGGAGTTGGATGAAGCAGAGAATGGATCTGGGTAGTGGGACAGCAGGTCTCAGGAAAGGAAATAGTGCACAAAGGCCCCCCAAGATCCACAGATCTTTCCAACCACTGAAGTCTATGGAGACCAGAGCATCGAGGGTGGCAGTTGGGGGAAGTCCTGAACGAGGTGAGCTGCAGCAGGCAGTAGGGCAACCACACCCGGCCTCATGAGTCTGGAGAACCAGGGCCTCCTTCTTCAGGATGCAGGGAGCCATGGGGTGAGCTGAAGCTCAGTTCATAGCATCACTGTTCCTGCTCCCGTCCTGTGGTCCCTGGATATTTGCAGTGGTGGTTTCATTGCTAAGTCATGTCCAACTTTTGCGACCCCATGGACTGTAGCCTGCTAGGCTCCTCTGTCCATGGGATTCTCCAGGCAAGAATACTGGATATTGTCTCCCCCTAACTCAGCAAGACAAGCCATTGGCCAAAAGTGACTGCCCATGGTGGACACTGTGCCAGGGCCAAGGCTGGCATAAAGATGACAAGACCCAGGCCTGACTCCAAGGTGCTCACCCATGAGTGGGTGGATGGACCTGGAGGTGGGTGCCCTTGTTACCCCAAGGAGGGAGCCATGACTTGTTCCAGGCAGGGAGGGGTGGGAGGATGTCTGGGGGAGGAAAGGAGACTTGAATGAGTCTCGTGGAGAAAGCCATTCACACATGCAGGCTGGAGATCCAGAGGTAGGATGGCACGGTGAGTTTGAGACCAGGGGTCGCAAGGTATATTTAACTGGGCTGTCCGGCCCCTTAGCCTAGAGCATTCGAGCCTCCTGACTGACCCAGAAAGTGGGTGGCTGATTGGAACCACATGTTGGCACCAGCCTTCTCCTGTTGATGCAGGAGGGGGGCTTCATGCCAAACACGGTGCTGAGAGAGGAGCGGCTGGTGGAGGGGGGCAGTGCTGGGCTGGTCTCTCTTCTATGAAGAGTGCTCCATCCTCCGTGATGGACGGGAGGCCAAGGATGTCAGCTTATGACTCCTGCCCTGCATTTTAGACGTGACCACCCTGGGAGATTTCTAGACCCGAAAACTCATCTTAAACAAACAAAAAAAAACAAACCCCACACCTGCCCAGGGTCCCAGGGGACACTGTGCCCTGTGCTCCCCTCTGGTCTCAGCTGCAGCAAATGTCTCCAGACCGTGGCCACCTAATCACACGGTATAAGCATCTATTTTAGTTACATAAACAGAGTTGTCTACATTTGGACTCCGGGGCTGGCTGCAGGAATTTGTAAACAGCGTGGCGTACGCGTCTCACAGAAAGTTGCCAGGACATGCTCCTTTCCCACTGCCTGTTGTCCAGTTTTCCCTTTTATAGAGAGTCTGGCTGGGAAAGGGAGACGGAACTTATTTGGGAACAGGAGACAATCTCTCAGGCAAATTCCTCTCTCCCGTTTCTGCAACCACTACCTCCTCTTCTGAAATGTTGAGGTCTGGTATGGAATGAAGGCTGCTCCTGAGTTATGAGTCCCTCGTAAATACTAGCTTCTCACAAATATAAATATCAACCTCACGCAAAACAAATTTGGGGAGTTGTTATTCTCGGAAGGATAACAAGGGATTATGAAGCTTGAGGCAGGTTCTAAAAGCTGTTGGACAGCACTGTTTCTATCAGGGCCAAGACCCCATGTGACATCACAACGTCCCCTTTGCTACCCCTGCCTAGGAATGTTCTTCAGCTTCAAGCAGGGGCTGAGAAGATTCTAGAATGAAGATAGGCTTGGAGCCACGGAGAAGTGGTAGCCTCAAGGGGGAGAGGGGCGTTCTTCCTTTTCCTTCATTGAACAACCATTTAGGAAGCATCTATTCAGATTAGATGCTGCATTCAGCACTGTGAGCCTTAGAAGACGTCTAACACACACCGTCGGCATCAGACAACATCAGTGAAAGGTGGGAACATGAAGAGTCACGTAGATGGATTTGGACTGGCAAAGGGAGTCGAGTTTTACTTAACACATACGTGTCTGCTGAATGAATAAGTGAATAGATGAGTGAACAACAGGTCTGTGACTGAGAATGAAGCCTGCTACAGTGGCTGGAATTGAATGCTAATCTTAATTTCATTGCAAGTTTACTTTTACTCAGACTTAAAGCTAGAGTCACAAGCTGTCCCTTTCAGCCTGGAACTTAGGGGGCAGGATGGAAAGCAATTCCCAGGCAAACCAGCACAAATTGCTCCCCCTGCTCAAAACTTTGAAGGAAAGAGAAATAGGAAGAAGAAAAGCTCCCATCGATGAAATACCTAAACTGGGGGGAAATGCGAGGAAAAATCAGAGGTCATTGAGACATACAGCATATATACAGCTGTTGTGTCTCTCCTTTCATGTTTAGGAGAACAAAGAAGCAGAAAACAATTTACCCACATAGAAAGACACAGGGAAATTAGTAGGTTATGGGGAAATGGGCACGGACAAGCAAAACAAGAGAGCTTCAGTTCTTAAAATATTCTCAAACAAGCTCCACAGTAAACAAAGCTGCTGCTGCTGCTGCTAAGTCGCTTCAGTCGTGTCCGACCCTGTGTGACCCCATAGATGTCAGCCCACCAGGCTCCCCTGTCCCAGGGATTCTCCAGGCAGGAACACTGGAGTGGGTTGCCATTTCCTTCTCCAATGCATGAAAGTGAAAAGGGAAAGTGAAGTCGCTCAGTCGTGTCCAGCTCTTCGCGACCCCATGGACTGCAGCCTAACAGGCTCCTCTGTCCATGGGATTTTCCAGGCAAGAGTACTGGAGTGGGTTGCCATTGCCTTCTCCGAAACAAAGCTACAGGTAGCCTTTTGTTTCATCTCTGCAGAGAATGGCAGAGAAATCAGGACTTTGAGTCACTGAAAATGTTGTGTATGTCTGGAACAGTTGCCTATGTTTCAGGAGCATTTATACAAGGAAAACCTGAAGCTACAATAAGCAGGAATTTAAAGCAATTAATGTTTAGTGTAAAGGTTCTATTTTCTGCCTAGGCATTTTATTTCTTTAGTTTTTTCTGTAAAGTGTAACCCTTTTAGAAAGGTGGGTGGGTGTTAATATTTAGTGATTTGATTTTTAAGGAAGCAAAGGTGTCTGCTCGTTTAATAAAAGAGTTTAATGTGTTAGAGATGCTGTCGCTGAGTGGGAAGCAGCAGGATGTCAGAATCAGTGACCATCCAGGGAGACAAGTCCCGCTGGTCCACGGGATGAAAAAGCTCAGCTTTGGCGCCACCTGGTGGCACTCACCTAAATAAGAGGGAGGCATATTGCTCATTTAAGCTCAGAAAGTGACAGAAAAGGTCCCTAAGGTCATCGAAAACATTATTTCATGCGTTTTTGCACCGTGAGCAGTTGTGCAGAAGAATGATATGGACCTGGTTCTTTCATTATAAAAGTTGAGTCTGATGGAAAATGATCTCTGAAGCCTTTTTATCTTTTATATTGTTGTTTTTTTTTTTTTAAGTTTCTTAAAAAATTGAAGTGCAGTTGATCTACAACATTGTGTTGGTTTCTGGTGTACAACAAGGTGATTCAGTTATACATACATGTGAGTCCTGTTTCATATTCTTTTTCATTATGATTTATCACTGGGCTTCCTAGGTGGCGCAGTGCTAAAGAACCCACCTGCCGATGCAGGAGACACAAGAGATGTGGGTGTGATATCTGGGCTGGGAAGATTCCTGGGGAAGGCAATGGCAACCCACTCCAGTGTTCTTGCCTGGAGAACCTCATGGACAGAGGAGCCTGGAGGGCTACAGTCCATGGGGTCACAGTCAGACATGACTGAACACACACACATATGATTCATCACAGGATACTGAATATAGTTCCCTGTGCTCTACAGGAAGACCTCATCCTTCCTTTACGATGCAAGCGACTTGAGCATGTGAATTCAATGCCTTGTGCCTGGGGTTTCTTATCTGTATAATTGGGGCAATGATGAAACCCATTTCATGGGATTATTGTGAACCTCAAACGAGCTAATATATGTGAAGAATTAAACTTTTGGAGTCCAAGATTATGACTTCCGGTCGTCATCTCTTCCTCATCTGTCAAGTCTCAGATGGGGCTTGCAGGTTGGGCATACAGCAGGTGCTCAATAACTAGGGGCAGCCGAGCTAGTGGCAATGGCTTTGACATTATTGTTGGGCAGCGGTAGGGTGAACCTGGGAAAGCTGGCCGGTGGGCTATAATTTTCGACAGTATTTGAACTTTGGTATTGTTAGTGATTTCTTGAGAGAAAGGGATGCAGTGGTCCATTAGATCTGTGCGGGAAACCACAAGAGCAGCCAGAGCCTGGTTTCTTCAATGACAGCTAAGTGCGAGGTTGAACTTCCTGAGCAAGACTTTGCCCCGAGGCTTGAACACCACTCTTAGGTCCTGCCCAAATTTTGACAAATTCACAGAGCCATCAGAGAGGAGACAGCTCTGCCTGACACTGCCGTTGGGGCAAACAGGGAAGACGGTGGTAAGGGGAGAATTGGAGAAAGTGGAAATGATGGTCGGGACCCTTCTCTGTGTCTTGATTGCTCTCTGTGCTGGACTGGAAGATCTTTAAGACCCCATATGGTCTTAACGTTCTACCCAGGGTTCATTACCATGGATACAAACACAAAGCTGTCCTGGTGAGGATATGGAGAAACTGGAATTTTTCACTCCTTCCTGGCTGGAATGTAAACTGGTATAGCAACTCTGGAAACTAATTTAGCAGTGTCTTAGAAAACTAAATAAGCATCTGCCCCATGACCCAGCTTGAAAAGAAAGCTATGACAAACCCAGACAGTGTTTAAAAAGCAAAGACATCACTTTGCCAACAAAAGTCTGTAGAGTGAAAGCTACGGATTTTCCATTAGTCAAGTACAGATGTGAGAGTTGGACCATTAAGAAAGCTGAGCGCTGAAGAATTGATGCTTTTGAACTGTGGTGTTGTAGAAGACTCTTGAGAGTCCCTTGGAGAGCAAGGGGATCCAACCAGTCCATCCTAAAGGAGATCAGTCCTGAATATTCATTGGAAGGACTGATGCTGAAGCTGAAATTCCAATACTTTGACCACCTGATGCAAAGAGCTGAGTCATGGAAAAGACTCTGATGCTGGAAAAGCCTCTGATGCTGGGAAAGACTCTGATGCTGGGAAAGACTGAAGTTAAAAGGAGAAGGGGGCAGCAGAGAATGAGATGGTGAGATAGCATCACCAACTCAATGGACATAAATGTGAGCAAACTTTGGGAGATAGTGAAGGACAGGGAAACCTGGCATGCTGCAGTCCCTGGGGGCCCATGGCTTATGGACTGAACAGCAACAGTATGACCCAGCAATTGAGCTCTTGAACATTAATCTTGGAGAAATGAAAACTTAGGTTCGCATCCAAACCTGTACATGAATGTTCATAGTAACTCTGTTTGCCATAGCAGAAAACTGAAAACAATTCAAATTTCCTTCAGCAAGTGAAAGGTGAAACATCGCTAGAATGGAATACTACTCAGAAACACAAAAAAACTAGCTATAGACATACACAGCAACGTGGATGGATCACAGGGACATTATGCCAAGTGGGAAAAATCCATTCTCAGAAGGTTGTTTACGTATGATCCTATTTACAAAACATTCTCAAAATGACACGTTTGTAGAGGGTGAAAACAGAAGACAGAGTGTGGGAGAGAGGGGTGCAAGTGTAAAGGGGATTGTAAATGGGGTTTCTTGATCTTTCCAGATGGCGCTAGTAGTAAAGACTCTGCCCGCCAATGTGGGAACCACAGGAAACACAGGTTCGATTCCTGGGTCAGAAGGATCCCCTGGAGGTTGAAATGGCAACCCGCTCCAATGTTCTTGCTTGGGAAATCCCATGGACAGAGGAGCTTGGCGGGCTACAGTCCAAGGGGTCACAAAGAGTGGACTCGACTGAGCACACAGAGGCTTTCTTAGAGGTGAGATGGGGGTGGGGCAGTTCTGTACCTTGGTGGTGGTAGTTTCATGAATCTACACATTAGAGGAAAATTGCACCAAACTATACACACACATCGATTCAATGGACATGAACCTGGGCGAATTCCAGGAGATGGTGAGGGACAGGGAGGCCTGGCGTGCTGCAGTCCATGGGATTGCAAAGAGTCAGACACGACTTGATGACTGAACAACAGCAACAAGCACACAGAGATGAATGTCGGTAAAAACAGTGAAATCTGAATAAGGCTTGTGGTCTAGTTAACAGCGTTGTATTGGTATAGATTCCCTGGTTTTGATATTTCATCATAGTTTTATAAGATGTCATTTACTGAGGAAAGCTGAGTGAAGGGTACATGGGACTCAACATGTTTGCAACGTCTTCTGACTCTACAGTGATTTCAAAATAAAAATGATAAAAAAGGAAATGTATAGAACAGTTGTATCCATCACTGTCTAATATAAAAATGAATAAATAAATAAGCCCAGACCTTGTTCAGGGCTACTGGCTGTGAGATCCAGCAGGAGGGAGGCCCACCACCTAAAGCACAGTGCATCTCTGATGCCCAGCGCTGACCACGGCTGGGCCATGTGGCTCTGTGAGCCAGGCACGCCTGACAGTGCTGTGGGGACACAGTGTGGTCGTTTTGAGCACCACAACCTCTGGTTTAGATTTGCTTTCCCTAGCCTGAGCCGAGGAGAACCTATAATAAACACCATGCCTAGTCAGGTCTGAAAGACCATCGGCAAGAAAGAGGTGGTCAGTTATTCTCCAGACAGCAGGAGTCATCCCTCTGGGCCATCTCTCTTCTGGATACCCATAAAGCTGTTCTGTCTCCTTGAGGTTGCTACTGCTGCTGCTGCGTCGCTTCAGTTGTGTCTGACTCTGTGCGACCCCATAGACAGCAGCCCACCAGGCTTCCCGTCCCTGGGATTCTCCAGGCAAGAACACTGGAGTGGGTTGCCATTTCCTTCTCCAAAGCATGAAAGTGAAAAGTGAAAGTGAAGTCGCTCAGTCGTGTCCGACTCTAGCGACCCCATGGACTGCAGCCTACCAGGCCCCTCCGTCCATGGGATTTTCTAGGCAAAAGTACTGGAGTGGGGTGCCATTGAGGTTGCTAATCTGAAGCAAATTCTTTTTCTTTTAATTTAATTTTATTGTTGTAAGAACATTTAACAGGAGATTTGCCCTTTAAAAAAATTTTTTAAGTGTACATTATTGTTGACTCTAGGTGCAATGTCGTACAGCAGATCTCTAGAGCTTGTTCATCTTACTTGACTGAAAGTTTACGCCTAGTGATTAGTAATTTCCCATTTACAATCCCCCCAGCCCCTGCAACCACCATTCCACTTTTTGATTCTATGAATTCGACTATTTCAGGTGTCTCACATAAGTGGAAGCATGCGGTGTTTGTCTTTCTGTGACTGGTGAATTTCCGTCAGCATGATGCCCTCAGGTTCCTTTGTGTTTTGACATATCACAGAATTTCCTTCTTTGTAAAGGCTGTATAGTATTCCGTTATAGGTTCTACCACATGGTCTTCATCCATTTATCCACTGAAGGGCACTTAGTTTGTTTCCATGTCCTGGCTCTTGTGAACAGTGCTGAGATGAACATTGGGGGTGCAGATATCTCTTCAAGATCTTGATTTGGACTCGTCTGGATACATACCCAGGGCTGGGGTCACTAGATCACGTGGTAGTTCTAGATTTAATTTTTGGGGGGCCTCTGTACTGTTGTCTATAGGGACATGGCCATTCTGCATTTCCACCAACAGTGTTCAGGGATTCCAGTCTCTCCACATCCTCTCCAACACTTGTTGTCTTTAAAAAAATAATAATAATAACATGTGTGAAGTGAAGCAGATTCTCCAGGCTACACACTTTGGAATCTAGGAGAGTCCTAAAGACAGTTTTCTCCCAGACAAGGCAAGGACTTGTTCTAAATGTTCAAGGAGATGGAATCCTTACAAATCACTTCTTAAGAGAGTGGGTACTTGAGTTTGGTGGATGTCCCTCCTTGAGATCCAATCTGAGTGCATCAGGAGGGCAGAAGGGCTGGGTGTCCACAGTGATGGGGCCTAGGTGGGGTTGCTGGGGCATCTGGGGGTCTCTTCCAGCCCCAGACACTCCCCATCCCAAGCTTCTGTCTTTGAATCAGACACAAAAGTTCCAAAGAAAACCCACACAACAATCTGCCTAAATGAAGAGTCAGGACTAAGGAGAGATGTTGTCAGGGACATATATCTGGGAAGCATTTCACCGGATACATTCACGGGAAGCTGGGTGCTAAGTAGAGACCAAAAGGCAGGTCTGATTCCTGGCAAAACTGGAAAGCAAGACAAAGTTTGCTCATGAGAATCTTCTTCTCTGTTCCCCTTTGGGGTTGATTTGCTTTTCCCTACAAGGGTCCAAGGCCTCCCAGTACTTCTAGGGGAGACAAAGCCCCCATGGTTCTCCTTTCTCCACTTTCCGTCCAGTTTCAGTCGCCTGCACACCTGTGGCCCACATGTTGAGGATTCTTTTTTCTTTGTTTTGATTCTCCTCCGCTTTGAAAATTGTCTTTGTAAAATAACCCTGGTATCACAGTAAGGCAATCGTTCATTCCAGATTAGCACAGGGGAGGAAATGATACCGAAAGCTCAGTTTCTAGCTACACGGGTGCTGAATGGAATCTCAGAGACAGAGATTTGGGTGAAGTGGGAAAGGACAGTTTATTACCTTGCAGGAACTGCAGGAGACCTAGTTTTGATCCCTGGGTCAGGAAGATCCCCTGGAGGAGGAAGTGGCAATGCACTCCAGTATTCTTGCCTGGAGAATTCCCATGGACAGAGGAGCCTGGTGGACTACAGTCCATGGGGTCACAAGTCAGGCACAACTGAGGGGCTTAGCACACCCATGAATCTGGAAAGCACGGAGAGCTTTTGTTCAACCAGACTCAGAATGAGAAATTACAGACAAGATTCCTGTCATGGAACTCAAGTTCTAGTTAGAGACTGGGCATGGGGATCAATAAAACAGGGTCACTTCAGAATTCAGAGATGCCATCATGCAAGGTGGTACAGTCTGTGCACAAATTCCTCTAACACTCTGAGTGAAGGGTGTCCCCTGGTTGTGCACTGACAGTGTATGGAACAGGATGGGGCAGCCCTACACAATTCAGATAATTTAAAATTGTTCTGAGTGACTGATGACTGGGCTGGGCATCCATGTTACAGACCTGGTGAGCAGGGGAATAAACTTGTCTGAGAATATGTCATTTGAAGTGAGCAAGAAGCAAGCCATACTAAGATCTGCAGGAATATTGTTCCAGGCAGAGGGAACAGCTGATGCAGAGATGTTGTAGCAGGCCAAATGATGGCCCCTCAAAGATGCCCAGCTCCTGATCCTTGGAACCTATGAAAAAGGTAACTTACATGGCAGAAGGGATGTTGCAGCTGTGAGTAAGTGAAAAGCCTTGAGGTGAGATTATTCTGGATTATTTGCACAGGCTAGGTGCAATCACAAAGGTCCTTATAAGAGACAGGCAAGAAGGTCAGGGTGAGTGGTAAGAAATGTGAGGATGAAGCAGAGGTTGGAGTCACATGAAGAAGAGGCCATGAGCCAAGGAATGTAGGCAGTCTCTAGAAGCTGGAAAAGACAAGGAAACAGGTCCAAACCCACAAAATCTCCAGAAGGAATCAGCCCTACTGACACCTTGACTTTAACCCAGTGAGACCCATTTTGGACTTCTGACCTCCAGAACTTAGAGATAATAAATATGTGTTGCTTTAAGCCACTAAGTTTGTGACCGTTTTTTGCAGCAACAGTGAGAAACTAATACAGACGCTAAGGTGGAAACCAGAGCAGGGAAGCACGATCAGGTTACAAGGGGCAGGTGAGATCAGAGAGGGGACCAGGGGTCCTGCACTGGCTTGCAGGCTGCACTAAGGAGTCTGACTTTTACTTCAAAGGTGATGGGAAACCAGTGGAGAGTTTTACACAGGGCAATAGCATGTTCTGATCTATGTTTCTAAAAGGTCATGCTGGTTGCTCTTAGACCTGGATGAAAGAGGATAAAGAGCAGAAGAAGGCTGAAGGCAGAGAGCAAGCCATGACAAAACCACAAGGCGGGTGGTTCAAAGTAGACTGAGTTGGGATGTGTTTTGAAGTGTCAGATTAAAACATGAAACCACAAAAGCAGTAAGAAATAAAGCTGGATCTATAGCTTTGCCAGACAAAAGGACATGATCAAAAGGTCTGCCTGTGCAGAAATAGGAAGAACAAAGCTTAGGGTAACAATAGAAAAAAAATTACAATAGAAGAGGACAAGTTTCTGAGAACAGGTGTCCAGTTGGTGCCTGAGATGGACTGCAACTCTTCTTTGCAGTTGGCCATCACACCAGTTACAACACAAAAGCCCAGACGCAGTTTCCAATGAAGTGAAGTTGGGTTGCCACAGTTCTGGTGGGGTCAGTGTTCCCCAGAGGTCACACTTACACATCCAAGCTCAAGACTTGGAGAGATTTTTCTTGACAGGAGTGAATCTACAGTATCTGCTGATGGATTGGATATGGGAGGTGAGGAAAAGAAAGGAATCAAAGCTTATTCTTGGGTTTTTTGCTTAAGGAACTGAGAGGATGGTGAGTGTACCTTTACTGTGATGGTGGAGGAGCAGATCTGGTGGAGAAGTAAGCGTTCTGTTTGGACCTTTAAGGCCAGATGTCATCAGACAAGCAAGCAGAAATGTCAAGAAAGCATCTGGACATTTGAGACTGAAGTTCAGAGGAGAAAATTGGGCTGGAGACATAAATTTATAAATATGGATTTTTAAGATATCAACTTAAATGTGGTATAGTTTACATCACATTACACATACCCATTTCAAGTGTACAGTTGTATGACAAATGTGTACACTTGAGTAACCACCACCACAATCAAGATACAGAACAATTCAGTCACCCGCAAAAGTTCTCTCTTCATTCTTTGCTTTTATGCCTCTCCTCACTTGGCCCCAGGAAACAACTGATCTGCTTTCTATCACTATGGATTACTTTTGCCCTTTCTGGAATTTCTAGAAATGGACTTACACAGTAAAACTCCTTTTTTGTCTGACATGTTTTGCTCAGATAATGTTTTTGAGATTCATCCATGTGGTTGCATGTATCATTGGTTTGTTCCTTTTTATTTTTGAGCAATATTCTATTGTATAGAGAGACCACAATTTGTTTACTTGTCTGTTGAAGGATATGTGGGTTATTCCCAGTGTTTATATTATGAATGTAATTGCTATAAACATTCATATGTAAGTCTTTGTGTGGACATACTTTTTCATTTATCTTGGGTAAATGCATAGAAGTGGAAATTGTTGAGGCCTTTTTAAAAAATTAATTGATTTGGCTGTGCCAGTCTTAGTTGCGGCATGTGGGATCTTTTTTAATTGCAGTATATGGCATCTAGTTCCTTGACCAGGGATTGAACCTGGGCCCCTGCACTGTGTGGAATCTTAGCCACTGGACCACCGGGGACGTTCCTACTGGGGCCCTTTTGCTAAGTTATTCAGAAACTACCAAACTGTTTCCAAGTGGTTGTATCATTTTCCATTCCCACCAGCAATGAGGAAAGTTCCAGTCACTCCTCAGCCTCACCAACAATCGGTGTTGTCAGTCTTATTTAAAGCTTAGCCATTCTAGTATATGAGTGGTGGCATCTCACTGTGCTCGTAAGTTCATTTCCAGGCTGACTAATGATGTTGAGCCACTGAAGGGTATAGGAAGAAGTTCAAGGGTAGATAAAAAAAAAAAAGAAAAGAAAAGAAATAATGATTAACTCCAAGGGGAGGGGGGAAAACTTGTACAGCAAAGATGTAATTACAGCTCACAGTGTGAGTCATCAAGGAACAAGGTTTCTATTACCATAGAAATGCAAACTCTGAGATTGGATTTAACCCTAAGTTGTGATGTAACTAACTTCCCAGGTGGTGCTAGTGGTAAAGAACCCACCTGCCAATGCAGGAGATGTAAGACACATGGGTTAGATCCCTAGGTTGGGAAGATTCCCTGGAGGAGGAAATGGCAACCCACTCCAGTATTCTTACCTGGAGAATCCCATGGACAGAGAAGCCTGGTGGGCTACAGTCCATAGGGTCGCAGAGAGTTGGACTCTACTGAAGTGACTTGGCACGCACATGACGTAACTGCATTTGGAGGGTGTGGAGGAAGGCAGGTGTGGAGGTACAGCCACCGGCCATCACAGGAAGACAACAGAGGCAGGCTGTGCAGGGTATCTCTCCTCACAGGACTGAGGCAGAGACTGACTGATCTGCGATTCTCCAAAGACAATTAGCAACCCTCTACCTTCCCCATCATCTGTCATCAGAGTTATGTTCTTCTTAAGAAGTGGTGGTAGCCTCTGAGTTTGTATCCATAGTGGTGCCTGAAGAACACTGCAGGGAGCTTGAAAGGCAGACAATTCTTTTTTAATTTTTTTAAATTTTATCAATATATTTGGGGCTTCCCTGGTGGCTCAGTGGAAAAGAATATGCCTGCCAATGCAGGAGACAAATCACAGTTTGATCAAATCAGGGTTTGATCCCTGGTCTGAGAAGATACCACGTACCATGGAGCAACAAAGCCCCACATGCCACGAAAAAGAGGGCTTCCCTGGTGGCTCAGTTGGTAAAGAACCTGCCTGCAATGCAAGAGATCCAGGTTCAGTTCCTGGGTTGGAAAGATTCCCCTGGAGGAGGAAATGGCAACCCACTCCAGTATTCTTGCCTGGAAATCCCATGGACAGAGGAGCCTGGCGGGCTACAGTTCATGGGGTTACGAGAGTCAGACACGACTTAGCGACTAAACCACCACCACATGCCCTAAAGCCTGTGTTCCACCACAAGAGAAGCCACCGCAATGAGAAGCCACTGCAACTCTTTTTCCGCAACCAGGAAAAAGCCTGAGCAGCAATAAAGACCCAGCACAGCCAAAAAATGAAATAAAAAGAAAATAAAATTATTAAAAATTTTAGCAATACATTTAATGCAAACTAACATATCTAAAATATTATCATTTTTATAACACATTAATATAAAAATTATTAATAAGATGTCCTGCATTATTTGTCAGAAGTCTTCAAAATCTGGTTTGTATTATACACTTATAGCACATTTCGATTCAGATCAGCCATATTCTGAGTTCAGTAACTGTCTTATGGGACAACTTATATCTAAATGCTGAGAAGGAAAACTGAAGCAGCTATTCAGTTCAAGCTAAACAAACAAGCCAACATACTTTTATTTGCATAAGTTATTTAGATATTTCAGGACAAAATGGTTTTAAGCCTATGCATTTATTCCAGGTATTAAATTTATTTCATCTCATTGATATTTGGGATAAAAATAAAATCCAATAGACTTGAAAGAAGGGTCAGCGTTAAGTTCTTATAAGTATTTAAGCTAGCATACTGCTATTTTATCGGAGAAGGCAGTGGCACCCCACTCCAGTACTTTTGCCCGGAAAATCCCATGGACAAAGAAGCCTGGTAGGCTGAAGTCCATGGGGTCGCTAAGAATTGGACACAACTGAGCGACTTCACTTTCATGCATTGGAGAAGGAAATGGCAACCCACTCCAGTGTTCTTGCCTTGAAAATCCCAGGGACAGGGGAGCCTGGTGGGCTGCTGTCTATGGGGTCGCACAGAGTCGGACACGACTGAAGCGACTTAGCAGCAGCAGCAGCAGCACTGCTATTTTATAGGGTTTCTCTGGTGGCTCAGTGGTAAAGAATTCACCTGCAATTCGGGAGACATGACAAGAGCTGTGGGTTCGATCCCTGGGTTGGGAAGATCCTCTGGAGGAGGAAATGGCAACTCATTTCAGTATTCTTGCCTGGGAAATCCTATGGACAGGGGAGCCTGGCAGACTACAGTCCATGGGTCATAAAGAGTCGGATACAACTTAGGAACTAAACACGCACACGCAGTGCTATTTTGCATGTATGAGATTCACTAGATTTGATGTTCAAGTTTTCCAAATATTCCATAACTCTATTGTAACCAACTTATTATCTGAGTTTCTATAGTTGGAAGGCAGACTCAGTTCTAAACAAAGTCTTCTACGCTCTTCTCTTTCAAAGGAATGTTGGGTTTTGTTAGTGCTGGATGTCAGACTGAATTTTAAATCCAAAAGCAGATTCAGCTCTCTAGATTTTAAAAACATGCCCTGTGTAGGCAGGGGTAAGTAAAGCTGTATGTGAAGATGTGGACTGCAATGTAGTTTTCAAAGAGAATATTTACTTTCATGTCCCTTGCTTTCTGGGCAGGTAGCATTTTATTGTTGGGGACAAGGCAGAGCAAGTCTATCGAGAGCCTTCTGCAGAAGTCAAGAAGGCTGATGTCCATCAAGGGAAACAGGAGACAGCTCTGTCCCCCTTCCACTTTCTTCTCCAGCTTGTAACAGATACTTCAAAGAAAGTGAAAGTGTGAGTTGCTCAGTCATGTCCGACTCTTTATGACCCCATGGACTGTAGCCTGCCGGGCTCTTCTGTCCATGGAATTCTCCAGGCAAGAATACTGGAGTGGGTTGTCATTTCCTTCTCCAGGGGATCTTCCCAAGTCAGGGATCGAACCTGGGTCTCCTGCACTGCAGGCAGATTCTTTACCATCTGAGCCACTGGGGAAGTCCCTTACTTACAAAACAGAATCGCAGACATAGAGAATGAATTTGTGGTTGCCTGGGGGATGGATGGGAGGAAGGGATAGTTAGGGAGTTTGGGATAAGCATATACACACTGCTACGAGTATATTTAAAATGGATAACCAACAAGGATGTACTGTACAGCACAGGGAAGTCTGCTCATGTTGTGTGGCAGCCTGGAGGGAGGGGAGTCTGGGGGAGAATGGATACATGCGTATGGATGGTGAGTCCCTTTGCTGTCCACCTGAAACGACTGCAACATTGTTAATTGGCTATTCCTCAATTAAAAACAAAAAAAGAGCTACCCTTCTCATAATAAGGCTGGCAAGTTGTGCTTCTCACTGCCACATCTTCTTTTTATTTCTCTGAAAAATAACAGCAAAAGTTAACATGTGTAAGGCACTTACTGTCTTCTTATGTGCCAGGGCTGTACTAAGTGCTTTATGTTCTTTATCTCGTCTCATTTTTATGACAACCCAATGAGATAGAAACTCCTTTCCATCTTGCAGCTGAAGAATCCACAGATCAGGAACACTATGTAATTTGCTCTCCAGGTTTGTCAGCCTCCAAAGCCAAGCTCTTAGCCTCCAGGATATATCACCTTCCAGTCTTGCTCCAATTACCAAAGTGTAGACTCACTCACTCTTTTGATTCTTCTTAGCTCTGCACCAGGAAAATTCAAGTTATAAGGTTAAACTGATGCTGAAGCCGAAGCTCCAATACTTTGGCCACCTGATGCGAAGAGCCGACTCATTGGAAAAGACCCTGATGCTGGGAAAGATTGAAGGCGGGAGGAGAAGGGGATGACAGAGGTTGAGATGGTTGGATGACATCACTGACTCAATGGACATGAGTTTGAGTAAGCTCTGAGAGTTGGTGATGGACAAGAAGGCCTGGTGTGCTGCAGTCCATGGGGGTCGCAAAGAGTCGGACACTGAACTGAACTGAACTGAGGCTGAACTGAGCCGAACTGAACTGAAAGTTAAACCACCAGGGCTGCCTGAGGAGGGAGATCAGCATCTGTTCCTTGTTTCACCAGCAGGGGGCACAGTCCTCTCAGTGGAATTTCCCAGGGAGACATTTAAATGTCCTGCTTCTGTTTCTATGAAGGCACTCTCAGTCCAATGGGGCCATCAGATCCATCCTTTCCGGTGGAGTTGGCCTTGTCTTGTTCAGAGAAGGCAACTTTAGAGATCTAATGGTGTCATAAGAAGCTGGTGCAGAGTTTTAGAAATCCTTGTATTTCTTCAGCTCAGTTCAGTTCAGTCACTCAGTTGTGTCTGACTCTTTGGACCCCATGGACTGCAGCACGCCAGGCCTCCCTGTCCATCACCAACTCCCGGAGTTTACCCAAACGCATCTCCATTGTGTCGGTGATGCCATCCAGCCATCTCATCCTCTGTTGCCCCCTTCTCCTCCTGCCCCCAATCCCTCCCAGCATCAGTCTTTTCCAATGAGTCAGCATTTCGCATCAGGTGGCCAAAGTATTGGAGTTTCAGCTTCAGCATCAGTCCTTCCAATGAACACCCAGGACTTATTTCCTTTAGGATGGACTGGTTGGATCTCTTTGCAGTCCAAGGGACTCTCAAGAGTCTTCTCCAACACCACAGTTCAAAAGCATCAATTCTTCTGCACTCAGCTTTTTTTATGGTCCAACTCTCACATCCACACATGACTACGGGAAAAAAAAATAGCCTTCATAGATGGACCTTTGTTGGCAAAGTAATGTCTCTGCTTTTTAATATGCTGTCTAAGTTAGTCATAACTTTCCTTCCAAGCAGTAAGCATCTTTAATTTCATGGCTGTGAGCACCATCTGCAGTGATTTCGGAGCCCAGAAAAATAAACTCAGCCACTGTTTCTACTATTTCCCCATTTATTTGCCATGAAGTGATGGGACCGGATGGGCCATGATCTTAGTTTTCTGAATGTTGAGCTTTAAGCCAACTTTTTCACTCTCCTCTTCACTTTCATCAAGAGGCTCTTTAGTTCTTCTTCACTTTCTGCCATAAGGGTGGTGTCATATGTGTATCTGAGGTTATTGATATTTCTCCCAGCAATCTTGATTCCAGCTTGTGCTCCCTCCAGCCCAGTGTTTCTCATGAGGTACTCTGCATATAAGTTAAATAAGTAGGGTGACAGTATACGGCCTTAACGTACTCCTTTTCCTATTTGGAACCAGTCTGTTGTTCCATGTCCAGTTCTAACTTTTGCTTCCTGACCTGTATACAGATTTCTAAAGAGGCAGGTCAGGTGGTCTGGTATTCCCATCTCTTTCAGAATTTTCCACAGTTTATTGTGATCCACACAGTCAAAGGCTTTGGTGTAGTCAATAAAGCAGAAATAGATGTTTTTCTGGAACTCTCTTGCTTTTTCCATGTTCCAACAGAAGTTGGCAATTTGATCTCTGGTTCCTCTGACTTTTCTAAAACCAGCTTGAACATCTGGAAGTTCAAGGTTCATGTATTGCTGAAGCCTGGCTTGGAGAATTTTAAGCATTATTTTAATAGCGTGTGAGATGAGTGCAATTGTGCAGTAGTTTGAGCATTCTTTGGCATTACCTTTCTTTGGGATTGTAATGAAACTGACCTTTTCCAGTCCTGTGGCCACTGCTGAGTTTTCCAAATTTGCTGACATATTGAGTGCAGCACTTTCACAGCATCATCTTTTAGGATTTGAAATAGCTCGACTGGATTTCCGTCACCTCCACTAGCTTTGTTTGTAGTGATGCTTCCTAAGGCCCACTTGACTTCACATTCCAGGATGTATGGTTCTAGGTGAGTGATCACACCATTGTGATTATCTGGGTCATGAAGATCTTTTTTGTACAGTTCTTCTGTGTATTCTTGCCACCTCTTCTTAATATCTTCTGCTTCTGTTAGGTCCCTACCATTTCTGTCCTTTATCAAGCCCATCTTTGCATGAAATGGTCCCTTGGTATCTCTAATTTTCTTGAAGAGATCTCTAGTCTTTCCCATTCTATTGTTTTCCTCTATTTCTTTGCATTGATGGCTGAGGAAGGCTTTCTTATCTCTCCTTGCTATTCTTTGGAACTCTTCATTCAAATGGGAATATCTTTCCTTTTCCCCTTTGCTTTTCGTTTCCCTTCTTTTCACAGCTATTTGTAAGGCCTCCTCGGACAGCCATTTTGCTTTTTTGCATTTCTTTTCCATGGGGATGGTCTTGATTCCTGTCTCCTGTACAATGTCACTAACCTCTGTCCATAGTTCATCAGGCACTCTGTCTATCAGATCTAGTCCCTTAAATCTACTTCTCACTTCCACTGTATAATCATAAGGGATTTGATTTAGGTCATACCTGAATGGTCTAGTGGTTTTCTCCACTTTCTTCAATTTCAGTCTGAATTTGAATTTCTTCAGATCACATCTAACACATTAGCTATGGTACTTGGTTGTTGCTGTTGTTCAGTGTCCAACTGTCTGTGACCCCATGGACTGCAGCACGCCAGGTTCTTCTGTCCTCCACCATCTCCTGGAGTTTGCTCAAACTCATGTCCATCGAGTCAGTGATGCCATCCAGCCATCTCATCCTTTGTGGTCCCCTTCTCCTCCTGCCTTCTATCTTTCCCAGCATCAGGGTCTTTTCTAATGAGCCGGCTCTTCACATCAAGTGGCCACGGTACTTTGTAGGTCATTTTAAACCCCAGCCCTCTTCCACTTGCCAGCCAGAGTACTGCAATACTTATTGTTCAGAGTACCACGTAATGAGAAAATCCAAGATGAAACAAAGTTAACGTTCCTTTACACTGGAACATTACTGAATAATGACCAGTCCTGTGACTCAAGTGACTTTGGTGGAGTGTAACTTCTGCAGCCACCATTCAACAACCAGACTCAAACCCTGACTCTACTTCTTTAAAAACAAACAGGCAAAAACTTACTTTTAAAATTTACTCATTTGGTTGTGTCGGGCCTCAGCTGTGGGACAAAGAATCTTCCTGCGTCTTGGGAGACATTTTTTTGTGTGCCCCACAGAGTTTCCCAGGTGACTCAGTGCTAAAGAATCTGCCTGCCGATGCAGGAGACTCAGGAGACGTGAGTTTGATTCCTGAGTTGGAAAGATCCCCTGGAGAAGGAAATGGTAACTCAGTCCAGTATTCTTGCCTGGAAAATCCCATGGACAGAGGAGCCTGGTGGGCTACAGTCCTTGGGGTCACCAAAGAGTTGGACACGACTTAGCAACTAAACAACAACAACACAGACTCTCTAGTCATGGCTTGAGGGCTTAGTTGCTCTGTGGCACATGGAATCAGTTTACACCATCGGGAATCGAGCTTGCATCCCCTCCATTACGAGGTGGACTCTTAACCCCTGGACCACCAGGGCGACTTCCCCGGCCCTACTTCTATTTCCTCCTGACCTGTTGACCTTACTGTGCCTGGATTCCCTAGTTGTCAAGTTCACGGCACTTCTCACACTGGGTTGTGGAAACAATCACATGATGCTGATACAATAAAAGCATTGGAGAAGAGCTTGGCACATGGTAAGCACTTGAGTGTGTCAGCTTCTGTGAAGTCCCACTCTGCTCAGTTCCAGTGTCTCCAACTACCATAGAAAGGATCATTTAATAAGAAGAGTTTATTTAATTTTTCTTATTCTTTGCAGACTTGCTTCCATTTCCTCCATATAACACCTTTTGTGACCAGTTTCTGTTTTACCAGACAACAGTGTTGTTATAATTCATTTGGAAATTGTTCCCAGAGAGAGGTGAAATGAAGTGAAGTGAGAGTCGCTCAGTTGGGTCTGACTGTTTGCAACCCTGTGGACTATACAGTCTACGGAATTCTGCAGGCCAGAATACTGGAGTAAGTAGCCCTTCCCTTTTCCAGGGGATCTTCCCAACCCAGGGATTGAACCCAGGCCTCCCCATTGCAGGCAGGTTCTTTACCAGCTGAGCCACCAGAGAAACCCACAGTATTTAACAAAATTTGGCTTATGAGGAGGTGGTCAGAATAGGCGGTCCTGCCTTGAAATATACTGATCTTCTTCTCACTTCAGTTCAGTTCAGTCGCTCAGTTGTGTCCAACTCTTTGCAACCCCATGGACTGCAGCATGCCAGGCCTCCCTGTCCATCACCAACTCTTGGAGCTTGTTCAAACTCATGTCCATTGAGTTGGTGATGCCATCCAGCTATCTCATCCTCTGTCGTCCCCTTCTCCTCCCGCCTTCAATCTTTCCCGGCATCAGGGTCTTTTCCAAGGAGTCAGGTCTTCACATTAGGTGGCCAGTATAGTGGAGTTTTGGCTTCAGCATCAGTCCTTCCGATGAATATTCAGGACTCAACCCACACCAACCACCCATGGCCATATTCACGTCAGCTCTCTGGGACACATTCCCTCCTCATGAGGTCTGCAGGGAAGGGTGCTGTCCACTGAGATTTGCCCCAGGAAGGGAGGCTCCCGGTACCCCGACTGGAGCTGGCATCATGGGGCTGGAGGAGGGGAACTTGTGCCCAAGGCCAGACTCCACCCAGGCACACCCCTTCCAGACACCAAGGTGAATTCCCAACTGCTGGTCGGTATTTGACTTTCCACATAAGATTAGATTAAATATTTGGGTTCATAAACATCTAGGACTGCAGACAGCAGTCAGCGAGGGCTCGGCTGACTACAGGCGAAGCTGCACACAGGCCAGATTTATGCAGCACTCTGGAAGTTCCCCAAGCCAGCAGGAAGGTGCAGCGAAGATTTCCCTACCGCTCACACACCACACAGGCAAGTTTCCATCACAAATTCTTTATTGTTTGAGGAATTAAGTAACAAAGCTATTTTTTTCACCAGAAAATGATGAAAGGAATGATTTTCCCAGTACA
Organism: Bos grunniens; assembly: GCF_055505025.1. Lineage (NCBI taxonomy): Eukaryota > Metazoa > Chordata > Mammalia > Artiodactyla > Bovidae > Bos > Bos grunniens. The sequence continues at coordinate 156,331,313 of NC_141165.1, forward strand.
AGACCTGGCCTTTCCTTCCTTTCTGCTTTCCTTCCTTGCTTTCTTCCTTCCTTCCTTTTCTGCACCCTTTTGCTCTCTCTCTCTCTTCTCTCTCTCTTCCTCCCCTTCCTCCTGTATTTTCTTCTTCTCCTTTCCCTCTTTTTCCTCCTTCTTCTTTCTGTAGGGCTTTCTGTACTTGTTTCTTCAGTAGTTGCCTTTGCCCGGGCACTTTGAATGTGTGTTTCTTTATTTTTTTTTAAATATTTTATTTAATTAATTGCACCAGGCCCTAGTTGCCATATGTGGGATCTAGTTCCCTGACCAGGAAACGAATGTGGGCCCTCTGCACTGAGAGGGTGAAGTCTTAGCCACTGGACCACCAGGGAAGTCCCTGAATATTTAATTTTCTAAATGGAAGTTTCATGGTAAATGCAGATACTCTTCTTTTTCTATTCCTGTTATAAAAGGGAAAGACTACTGCCTTTAGGTCCGGATGATACTGGTGAGCCACAGTCTTTGTAGGAAAGAGAGTTTTGGGTTTGAGAATCAAGGGCATGTGGCTTTCCTCATAGTGTCCCTTTGTCCTTGTCATGAATTATGCACATTTATGACAGGGGCTCCCCTGGCAACTCAGACAGTACAGAATCTGCCTGAGTTGTAGGAGACCTGGGTTCAATCCCTGGGTCAGGAAGATCCCCTGGAGAAGGGAATGGCAACCCACTCCAGTATTCTTGCCTGGAAAATCCAATGGACAGAGGAGCCTAGTGGGCTACAGCCTATGGGGTCACAAAGAGTCAGACACGACTGAGCCATTGACACTTTCATTGTGTGACAGTTTAGGGGTTATTATGTGTCCTGAAGATAGGGCTCAACCCACTGATGTGTGTGGAGTCCAGCTTGGATCTTGGTCTCATTTCTTTTTGCCCAGTGAGCTGACTGGTTGCAGGCGATGGAAACAGGGAGTTTCTGGACTTCGTGACCTCTTCTAGGACAAAGTAGGGGCTGGGTGCCAGCCTGGGTGAGTTGGGTTTCGAGACTCAGCACTGTGACCTTGGACAGGGGATTCCAAGGGCTTGTCTCGGGCTATAGTTACTCTCTCCCCAAAGCAGCAGACAAGCTCCAAGAATCTCTAGGGACCCATCCTTTTTTTTGACTGAGCAAGAACCATCTATTAAGAATGCCTGAAAATGTAGACCAATTTGTATTAAACTGTATGACCTTGCCAATATCCAACAATTTTTAACCTCTATAAATGGCAACTTCAAATGGTTCAACAGGATGTAAATAATAGTGGCCTCTCCATTCCTTCCTAAGGTGAATGCCTATTATGATATTCAACTTAGAGGAGGAAAAACTGTTTATACTAAATGTGGTCAACGTCTATCAGTTAAATAGTTATTCTGGATATCAGAAATGTTAATCTGTTTGTTTCAGCAGAATGTCCATCAATGAAACAGCTTTCACACACCATGATTTGGTTTTTGCCTGTGGGTATGGGATGAGTTGCCCAGCCATGTCTCATAAACAGCGTCTAAATAGTGAATCCTCCTTGGCCTTGACTTTTTCAGTCTGGCCAGGGGTCAGCACTGAGGCATTTTATCCCCAGAGGCCCTTTTCAGCTCTGTGCTTAAAAAGCACCTCCTGATCTGCTTATCAATGGCCTCTGTCCATATAAAAGAGCTGAACAAATAATCAGCAGTATTAGCTCTAAGAGGCTGGTCAGTGCAGCTTTGTCCACACCCAGAAACAAAGCCAACTCCAGGGGAACTCTGAACTCCGAACTCCTTCATCTCAAAGCTACTCTGTAGCAAAGATTCTTGGTTGGGTTTCAGGGGCCCAGGAGTCCCCCAAAAGTGAATGTAGAGCTTTGTGTCTGCATACATATACTTTCCTGGGGAAAAATAGTCATATTTTTCAATTTTGTTTTTCAAGGAATCTGGGGACCCTCCCTACCCTCCCCTCCCACAAATAATTTAAGAATCACTATTGTAGTTTCATGTTGAAATCTGCAGAACACAGGTGAATGAATGAGTAATAAAAGTCTGCTCCTCACCAACCCCGGGCTTTCCTAGGGGCTCACATGATAAAGAATCTGCCTCCAATGCAGGAGACCTGGATTCAATCCCTGGTTGGGAAGATTCCCTGGAGAAGGGCATAGCAACCCCCTGCAGTATTCTTGTCTGGAGAATCCCATAGGCAGTGGAGCCTGGCGGGCTACAGTCCATGGAGTCACAAAGAGTTGGACATGATTGACTTTCACTTCACCCAACAACCCCTGTGCAGGCCCAGGGATTCAAAGATGCATAAAATGATCCCTGCCCTCCAGCAGCTCCATTCTCTTGTCTTTTGAAACCAAAGGATTTATTCTCTAAACATCAGTTTCCTCATTTGTAAAACAGATTCAATTCAGTTCAGTTGCTTAGCCATGTCTGACACTTTGCAACCCCATGGACTGCAGCATGCCAGGCTTCCCTGTCCATCACCAACTCCCGGAGTTTACCCAAACTCATCTCCATCAAGTCGGTGATGCCATCCAACCATCTCATCCTCTGTTGACCCCTTCTCCTTCTGCCCTCAATCTTTCCCAGCATCAGGGTCTTTTCCAATGAGTCAGCCCTTCGCATCAGGTGGCTAAAGTATTGGAGTTTCAGCTTCAACATCAGTCCTTCCGATGAACACCCAGGACTGATTTCCTTTAGGATGGACTGGTTGGATCTCTTTGCAGTCCAAGGGACTCTCAAGAGTCTTCTCCAACACCACAGTTCAAAAGCATCAGTTCTTCAGCACTCAGCTTTCTTTATAGTCCAACTCTTACATCCATACATGACTACTGGAAAAACCATAGCCTTGACTAGATGGACCTTTGTTGGCAAAGTAATTTCTCTGCTTTATAATATGCTGTCTAGGTTGGTTATAACTTTTCTTCTGAGGAACAAGCATCTTTTAATTTCATGGCTGCAGTCACCATCTGCAGTGATTTTGGAGCCCCCAAAAATAAAGTCTGTCACTGTTTCCCCATCTGTTTGCCATGAAGTGATGGGACTGGATGCCATAATCTTAGTTTTCTGAATGTTGAGCTTTAAGCCAACTTTTTCACTCTCTTCTTTCACTTTCATCAAGATGCTCTTTAGTTCTTCTTCACTTTCTGCCATAAGGGTGGTGTCATATGTGTATCTGAGGTTATTGATATTTCTCCCAGAAATCTTGATTCCAGCTGTGCTTCATCCGGTCCAGCATTTCTCATGATGTACTCTGCATATAAGTTAAATAAGCAGGGTGACAATATACAGCCTTGATGTACTCCTTTCCTGATTTGGAACCAGTCTGTTGTTCCATGTCCAGTTCTAACTGTTGCTTCTTGACCTGCATACAGATTTTTCAGGAGGCAGTTCAGGTGGTCTAGTATTCCCACCTCTTGAAGAATTTTCCACAGTTTGTTGTGATCCACACAGTCAAAGGCTTTGGCATAGTCAATAAAGCAGAAGTAGACATTTTTCTGGAACTCTCTTGCTTTTTCTGTGTTCCAACAGATGTTGGCAATTTGATCTCTGGTTCTTCTGCCTTTTCTAAATACAGCTTGAACATCTGGAAGTTTTTGGTTCATGTACTGTGAAAGCCTGGCTTGGAGAATTCTGAGCATTACTTTGCTAGTGTGTGAGATGAGTGCAATTGTGTGGTAGTTTGAGCATTCTTTGTCATTGCCTTTCTTTGGGATTGGAATAAAAACTGACTTTTCCAGTCCTGTGGCCATTGCTGAGTTTTCCAAATTTGCTGACATATTGAGTGCAGCACTTTCACAGCATCATCTTTTAGGATTTGAAATAGCTCAACTGGAATTTCATCACCTCCACTAGCTTTGTTTGTAGTGATGCTTCCTAAGGCCCACTTGACTTCGAATTTCAGAATGTCTGGCTCTAAGTGAGTGATCACACCATCATGATTATCTGGGTCGTGAGGATATTTTTTTTTTTTTTCTAGTTCTGTGTATTCTTGCCACCTCTTCTTAATGTCTTATGCTTCTGTTAGGTCCATACCATTTTTGTCCTTTATTGAGCCCATCTTTGCATGAAATGTTCCCTTGATATCTCTAATTGTCTTGATGAGATCTCTAGTCTCTCCCATTCTATTGTTTTCCTCTGTTTCTTTGCATTGATCACTGAGGAAGGCTTTCTTATCTCTCCTTGCTATTCTTTGGATCTCTGCATTTAAATGGGTATATCTTTCCTTTTCTCCTTTGCCTTTCACTTCTCTTCTTTTTATAGCTATTTGTAAGGCCTCCTCAGACAACCATTTTGCTTTTTTGCATTTCTTTTCTTGGGGATGGTCTTGATCACTGCCTCCTGGAGAAGGAGGTAATTGTCTACATTTAAGAGAGGTTTTGATCATCCTGTGAATAGCACACAATGAACAGGAAATTGAAACTAAGCAAGCAAGCAAACATGACCAGGAGCTTAGGGAAATGCTTGTGTTGGGGTGACCACTGACCTAGGTTCCTGAAACTACAAGAGCAAACCACCTTTTTACCATGTGTGAATCTTGGGCTTTCCTGGTGGTCCAGTGGTTAAGAATCCATCTTGCAATGCAAGGGACACCGGTTCAATCCCTGGTCTGGGAAGATCCCACATGCTGTGGAGCAACTAAACCACAACTTACTGAGCCAGCACTCTAGAGCCCACAAGGTGAAACCACAGAGCCCATATGCTGCAACGATTGAAGCCCATTCACCTCGAGCCCATGCTCTGCAACAAGAGAAGCCACCGCAGTAGAAGCTTGAGCATTGCACCGAAGAGTAGCCCCCACTCACCACAACTAGAGAAAGTCTGCATGTAGCCAAAAGACCCACCACAGCCCCAAACTAAATACATCTTAGAAAAATAAAATAAAATAAAATGTGTGAATAAAATGTGTCCCAGCTCCCTCCTGTAGTGGAGCTGTATTTCTTCCTTCCTCTGCAGTGATCCTCCCCTCAAGATTCAAAGTGCCCCATCCTCATTCCCTTGAGGCACCCCATCCTGGATGGCCTTGCTAAACATCAAAACACGCCTCTCCTGTGACCACTACGTTCCCTCGGAGCCCTGAAGGAACAGGGGGCTAATGACTGAACTCTTCTTATGAGTCAGGCTCTGGCCCGGAGTGTTCATAGGTGGTGAAGAACTTAGGAGTTGCTTTGATGAAAACATTCACAGAACAGTGTTGGCAGTGAGCGTGACTGACATTACCGTCCCTTCCATGTGACACTGGGACTCTACTGCCTCTGCCTGGAGGATACAGGAATTACAGGCACAGAGACACAGCCCACAAAGGAGACTCATGGAAGGTGGGTAGGCCAAGGAGCTCAGTGCTTGGAGGAGCTTGTAATGTGACCACCTCTCTGGGGGAACCCCGATCCTACGTGGGCCTCCAAGGTGGGCCTCAGGTGGCCCAGGGCATGCTGGAGCCACTTCACAGAACAGCACTTCAATGAACAGAGACAACTTGAATAGTTCTCATCTCCACAACAACAACAACAACAACAACAAAACCACAAAAAACACAACAAAACATGAAGGGGATCCAGTTCTCTGCCCAGAAGAGGTCCCTTCTTCCCCTTCTCAGTTGCCTCCTACTCCACAGTCGCTCAGGGTCTTCTCCCAGACTAAACTTCCCGCGTCACCCACCAACCAGCCTTTTTATTTCGTAAACTTAGCTCTTCTGGGATTTTTGTTTGTTTTGCTGGTTTTTTTCCCCCCGTTGTCTCTATGTTCCAACCATTTTTCTACTTGACTTAACCAGAGGAAACCAAATTCTCTCTAGCGGGTGTGGCAGGGGGATGTATACACTGGGAAATCAGTTTTCTTTATTGGCTGAAGCTGTGGGAAAGGGCTGGAAGGACCAGAGGGTGAGAACACTGGTGGGTGAAGCAGTCGGGCTCCATCACATTTGAGAGGTGAGCCCCAGAGAATACGGGAAGGGCTGGTTGTCTGTTGATGCATGAGACACATGTGAGGTCCCCCCCGATGAGTAGACCTGGACTCTTAAAGGTGGAAGAAGCCAGTGGTGATGATGTCTTGAGTCTGGTTAAAGTCAGTTCAGCTACACTCTTAAACAGTGAACTGCTATTTTAAGGAGGACAAGCATACCTCTGTCACATTGCTTGGAAAATGTGCTTGGCAAGTTGTTGTTCAGTCACTCAGTTGTGTCCAACTCTTTGGGACCCCATAGACTGTGCATGACGAGTACTTCAGGGCAATCTGACATCTTTGTTAAATTTCTTTTTGACCCTCTCTGTTCACACCTGTTACAATGCTTTGCACCTCGCACGCTCCTTTGTGTCCATCTCTCCCACAACACTGAGGTTCCACAGGTAGAATTCTCATATTCGCTGTTGCTGCATTTCCAATGCCAGCACATACCTGGCACATGCATTTACTCATCAAACATCCATTGTGTGCCCAGTGTGTGCCAGACTCTGTGCCAATGTTTGCTAAACGAGGGTAGACAGAGGCGTGGTGACAGATGGGAAACATGAGACCACAAGCCAATAATTACACACATACAAAATGACATATACACATAATTACCACATATTGGAGAGAGTGCTTTGAAGAAAAGTAAAAAGACACTGGGCTTACCTGGTGGCTCAGTGGTAAAGAACTCATCTGCTAATGCAGGAGATGGGGGTTCGATACCTGGGTTGGGAAGATCCCCTGGAGAAGGAAGTGGTAACCCACTCCAGTATTCTTCCCTGGAGAATCCCAAGGACAGAGGAGCCGGGCAGTTTCCATAGAGTCGCAAAAGAGTTGGACATGACTTAGCAACTAAAACAACAACCAAACAACACAAAAAAAGACACTATTGGAGAGAACTGGGGGAGGGGAGAATGGCTGAGAGCAGGACCAGGGATATTTTCTCAGAAGCAGCAGCTAAGCTGGGCCCCAGAGGTCGAGGGGGTAGCAGAGGGAAGAGAAGGGGAAAGTATTCCAGGCTGAGGGAATAGAATGTGCAAATGTCCTGATGCAGAAGAATGTTTACTGACATGGAGGAAGGCAGGCCAGGCCAGTAAGACCAGTTGCCATAAGGGAAGAATAATTGGGGATGTGGTTAGGGGCTGGCCTGGCCAGGCCAGGAAGGAGGATTTTACTTTGAGAACAACAGGAAGGTATTGCATGTTTTCAAAACAAGGGAACGATATGCTCCCATTTCCCTCTTAAAAAGAGCACATTGACTGGGCAGAGATAGGCAGATGTGACCCCGGGGAGGCGGTTTTAGGGAGGGTTGTATTGTACTGCATTGTGTCCGCCAGGTGAGAGACGCTGGTGGCCAGGCAGTGGGAACAAGGATGGAGTTGCGAAATATGAGTAATCTCTCACGTTCCTTTGTATCACTTACTGAAAGTGCTTCGTTCAAATACAGAAGGACATACTCATACCTTAGGGATACCTGGAATAAATCACAGCCTACACATAGGAAACGGAGAGCATCACAATGTCTGTCCACGGCCCTTGCAGACTTCTGCCCCATAATTCCCTAAGAACACAGAACATACATCATCATTGCTCCCTTCAGCTGATGTCTGTGGAATATCTATTATGAATAAGGCATTGTGCTAGCTATTGTGAGGTGACCCGTCTATTTAGAAACAAAGTAATGGATGAAGGGTAATCGATGAAAATTTTGAAGGTAAGAAAAATATAAGGAAGAAAAAATCTGAGTATACCAGCCATGTTAACACTTTAACCTTATTTATTTCCAGGCTTTTTTCATTTTCTTCTACATATATTATTTATTTATATATGCAAATTGGGATCATAATACATATAGTTTTATATGCTCTGTAACTATTATGTGCTTATGTTACTTTTATTATAAGATACTGTGCATGAAAAACTGTTGCATAAAACATGCAAAATTTAAAGAATAATAAAATATGCACTTAATCACCAGCCAGGTAAAGAAGAAATAATATTACTCCCCCCACCTAACCTTGTCTGGCCCTCCCTCCATTCCTTAAGGCAGCCAAATAGAGAAAGAATTCATTTTCTTAAACTTGTTCACCTATTTTATTTAAATTGCAGCAGGACGGAAATATGCCAACTCTATCCAATCTGACACAGACACTGGAATATGTCTTCAAAAAGATTTTTATCACTTACATGGAAAACTGGCGCAGGAACACAACAGTTGAGCAAGAGGCCCTGCAAGCCAAGGTTGATGCTGAGAACTTCTACTATGTCATCTTGTACCTTATGGTGATGATCGGAATGTTCTCTTTCATCATTGTAGCCATCCTGGTAAGCACGGTGAAATCCAAGAGACGAGAGCACTCCAATGACCCATACCACCAGTACATCGTGGAGGACTGGCAAGGGAAGTACAGAAGTCAAATTGTGAACCTAGAAGAACCAAGGGCCACCATCCATGAGAACACAGGTGCAGCAGCGCTCACGATGTCTCCTTAATCAGAGGTGGAGGCATGGAGTCAACATCTGATATGCAAATAGGAAGAGATGCTGGTTCCATGGAGTCAATCCAAGTTGTCATGCTTCGAAGACACTAAGTTCCTCACTCTGTGTTGAGAATTTTCATTGAGATCCCGTAGCTGATCAGCTAAGAGGACATTTCAATCTCATGCTTCACGTTTGCTCTGTGGAGCAATAATTTATGTTGAAGACCTCTTTTCCTTTCTGTGCAATGTCAGTGTCATTTTAATCAATGTCAATAGTGAAAATAAAACCAAATTTGAAGTAATGTGCCTGGGCAGTGGCAGTGGGGATAGAAAGGAGAAATTAACAAATCATTGAATAGTCTCCCTTGTGAAACATTATTCTGTATGTTTGACTGACTCAGTTTATAAGTAACCAAGGTGTATTATTCTGAAATGGAGGTTCAAAAATCTATCACTTGCTCACTAGATTGAAGTAGGAGCATTTATTTATTAATTCATGAATATAGAGTCTGAAGTGACAAATGAACAGAACCACAGGTTTCCTTTATGTGTATTGTTTCCTTGGCATTGAGCTTATTTGGAAGTCGGAAGACAGAACCAACATTTCATAAGGGCAGAGTCCACACCAAATAGATAGAATCTTTAGGAACTACCTGGTATAACAGAAACATATTTTTAATTAACATTTTAAATTTTACAGAAGACTAACTTAAAAGTTCTTGTTATTATAGAAAATAATAATAATATGTGAAAATGCTGCCTAATAAACCACTCATTCTTTTCACTCAATTTATTTTCTTGGTTTACAATTACTTATTTGTGTTTCAAGAAATTTATTTTCATGAATGTATGGAAAGTGGCTGAATTGCTGAGGTCTATTGAAGAACTAGATGGTAACTGCTTAATATTTTGACCCTGGGGGTCATGATATTATAGAATGTCAGGGCCAAAGGGCACCTTGAAGATCACAGAATCCTTGTCAGACCATTTCACTTATGGATAGGCAACCCCAGTTCACAGATTAGGTGACTTCATTCCTTAATTCAATCAAGTACCATTTATTATCTGTCTACTTGGGTCAATGGCTTCCCTTGTGGCTCAGCTGGCAAAGAATCTGCCTGCCATGAGGGAGAACTGAGTTCAGTCCCTGGGTTGGGAAGATCCCCTGGAGAAGGGAAAGGCTGCCCACTCCAGTATTCTTGCCTGGAGAATTCCATGGGTTGTATAGTACATGGGGTCACAAAGAGTTGGACATGACTGAGTGACTTTCACTTTCACTTTCTGGGTCAATGGCCTAGACCAGGAGTATACAGATGAACGTGATTCTCTGAGCTGGAGGAACTCACTCAGCAGAGAGGGAGGCAGGCACAGAGAAGGAGTCAGAACATCCTGATGATATAAAGTGACAGGGTTATAACGGAGACCAACACAAAGTGGGAGGAGCCAGAACAGAGGGCCTGCCCACCTCGGGTTAAGGTCCAGAGAGCCGCTGAGAGGGGAAAGTCAACAGCAAGACAGATATATGGGGTGTAACCTCATGAAGCTTCATGCCCCCTTGCTTATACTCTGTTCCTTCCCCAGCTCCCCGTCTACTCAGCCGAGACAGGGCATTGTGAACAAAGCCTCAAGTCTCAGAGCACTGAGACAAAATTGAAAAGAGGAGTCCTTCTTCAGCATCTTATATGGATTACAAGATTTGTCTCTTTAGAGTGAAAGACACTAGGTCTGTTTCCTAATAACAAGCATGTGACTGTGCTAACAGAAGCATTCAGTGCACTGTGGAGGAAAGCCACCCATATTCCAAGAGCATATATGGCAAGGGTAGTTTCTCTCCTTAGATGAGAAACCCAGAAATGCTGAACCACACAAATTTTTTTTAAATTTATTTATTTATTTTGGTTGCATTCAGTCTTAGTTGTGGCATGCAAGCTTAGTTCCCTGTGGCATGTGGGATCATAGTTCCCCGAACAGGTATCAAATCAGTGTCCCCTCATTGGAAGGTAGATTCTTTTTCTTTTTTAATTTTATTATGAAAAATTGTGTTAAACATTTACAAAAGAAGAGAGTAGTTTGGAAGGCATATTCTTAACCACTGGACTACCAGGAAGTCTCCAGAACATTTTAATCAACGTGCCCAGAGCAGCAGATGGATAGCATCACTGATTGAATGGACATGAGTTTGCGCAAACTCTAGGAAACAGTGCAGGACAGAGAAGACTGGTGTGCTGCAGTCCATGGCGTCACAGAGAGCTGGACATGACTGAGTGACTGAACAACAACCAGAGCAGCAACTCGGGCAACAAAATCTCGGCTTTGGGTCTGGATCCAGACAGGAATCCAAGGTTTCTACTAACTGGTAGAAACTTCTGGTTTCTACTAAATTTGGTAGAAACCAAATTTATCTCCTTGACCAAACCCTGGTCAGGCTCCTTTGAACCCTCTTCTTGAATTGACCTCAACCTTGGCCTAAAAACCCTGAGGACTCTTGGCACAAAAGATACCATCCACCTCCCCACACTGAGAGACTTGAACAAACACTACCTACATCCCTAAGGAGATCCTGGCATGCTTTAAGGTGCCTGCCTAGGAAAACTTAAGGGGCCAGGAGAACGTACTATTTGTTCAGGCCAAAACCTGGTGGTAGGCAAATCAGCCCCTGAATCCCTGCTACAGCATTTACTTTAGAAACCTTTCAATTATAAATCCTTTTTCTCCTCCTTTGAGGTATAAATCATTTACCACCCAGACCACCCTTGTCTCTTTGATATGCTAGCATTCAAGGAGGTAACGGCTTTAACTTGCACCACTGCCTCCAGTCATAAAGGCTGAACTTTGTTTCTCCTCCAGGTAAGCATCTATTGACAGACTCAGATGCAGTTGACCCAGTCCCCTTCACTTTTTATAAATTTCCACTGACTCTGCTCAAGTACCTGCTGTCCAACTCCTTCTTATCATTTTTTTTTTTTTTTTTAATTTTGGCTGTGCTGGGTCTTTGTTGAGGCACATAGACTCCTCTTACTGCAGCACATGGGCTCAGTTCCCCCAAGGCAGGTGGGATCCTAGTTTCTGGTCCAGGGATCAAATCAGGGAAGTCCCCCTCCTCCTTTTAAAATGCTCAGTTACCTCTGTACAAAGCGAGCTTGGTTCATGCTGGGTTCTCTTCCCTATTGTGATAGTTACTGAATAAAGTCCATCCTTTACACTTCAATGGTGTCAAGCTTTTTTTTATCTTTGACACAGAAAAACAAAGGGGAAAATATCCAGGTTCCCCTAATTAAGTACGTTTTATTATCATCACTTAAAGTATATTGGGGCCAACCCAGATGGTTAGCAGCCAACTTTACTTTGGGGGAATAGGAGAAAAGCCCAATATTTACCAGCATTTCAGGTCTACAGCTGCTGGTACCTGCTCCACTTTGTCACTCCAGCATCAATTCCCACCGAACCCAGCCTTGCCACATTCAACCTGGCAACTAAAAAAACGCCAGTTCCAACAAATTGCTGGTTTTCTTTCCCACCCGTCTGCTTTTAGAGTTCTTTCCAGTTGATCCATATAAACTGAGTCCCACTCACTTTTTGCAGCAGAGCTCAGAAGTCATTTGAAAAGGAACCCATGGCAGTGGCTGCCCTGATAGTCAAGGTTCAGATTACCCAGATTCAGGTCTCAGCTCTGGCACTTGCTGGCTTTAAAACCTTGGACAGTTTAATCAGTTCATGTCTCCGTTTCTTCATCTGTGAAATTGTTATGGTCACATCATGTCTTTTATAGGCTTGTAAGACTTTTATTAGACAATAGGCAAAGTGCTTAGAGCAAAGCTATTTTTGTTACTCTCTCCAGGAAAACTTGGCAGAACTTGTTGACAGAATTAACCCCCTACTCCCCAGTCCCTCGGTTTGTCCTTTCCTCTGCACTCCCAACGGGATTCCACGAGACTGCCTGGGTTCAGATATCAATTTTGCCACTCCAATCCACACGTTTCCTTGAATCAACCGCTTAATCTCCCCCTGCCTCAGTTTCCTCAACCAAAAAAGGGTGAACTTCCCTCTTGTTACCCTGGAATTTTGGGTGTCCACTTTGCACCCTTGCTTGGGAGTGGGCTCAAATTCCACTCGGGTTTACTAAGCGCTTGTTGAATGAAGGAATCTGGGAACCTAGTAACTGTCACCCTACAACCATCCCAAAGGGAAAGGAATGCATTTTTGGCAGAGAAGATAAAGGCTAAATTTGGAAACTTCTGAGGACCTACATCAGACTGGTTCCAACAACAAACTGGTTCCAAATCAGGAAAGTATGTCAAGGCTGTATATTGTCACCCTGCTTATTTAACTTACATGCAGAGTACATCATGAGAAATGCTGGACTGGATGAAGCAAAAGCTGGAATCAAGATTGCCAGGAGAAATATCAATAACCTCAGATATGCAGATGACACCACACTTAAGGCAGAAAGTGAAGAAGAACTAAAGAGCCTTTTATAAAAGTGAAAGAGGAGAGTGAAGAAGTTGGCTTAAAGCTCAACATTCCCTGGTGGCTCAGATAGTAAAGTGTCTGCCTACAGTGAGGGAGACCTGGGTTCAATCCCGGGTTGGAAAGATCTCCTGGAGAAGGAAATGGCAACCCACTCCAGTATTCTTACCTGGAAAATCCCATGGACAGAGGATCCTGGCAGGCTACAGTCCATGGGGTTGCAAAGAGTTAGACACAACTGAGAGACTTCACTTTCACAAAACTAAGATCATGGCATCCAGTCCCATCACTTCATGGCAAATAGATGGGGAAGCAGTGGAAACAGTAACAGACTTTATTGGGGAGGGCGGGGTGGGGCTCCAAAATCACTGCAGATGGTGACTGCAGCCATGAAATTAAAAGATGTTTGCTCCTTGGAAGAAAAGCTATGACAAACCTAGACAGCATATTTACTTGGCCAACAAAGGTCTAGTCAAGGCTATGGTTTTTCCAGTAGTCATGTATGGATGTGAGAGTTGGACTATAAAGAAAACTGAGCACCAAAGAATTGATGCTTTTGAACTGGTGTTGAAGACATCTTGAACTGGTGTTGAAGACATGTTGAGAATCACTTGGACTGCAAGGAGATCCAACCAGTCCATCCTAGAGGAAATCAGTGCTGAATATTCATTGGAAGGACTGATGCTGAAGCTGAATGAAACTCCAATACTTTGGCCACCTGATGCAAACAGGACTCACTGGAAAAGACCCTGATGCTGGGCAAGATTGAGGGCAAGAGGAGAAGGGGACGACAGAGGATGAGCTGGTTGGATGGCATCACCGACTCAATGGACATGAGTTTGAGTGTACTCCGGGAGTTGGTGATGGACAGGGAAGCCTGGCATGCTGCAGTCCATGGGGTCACAGAGTCGGACACGACTGAGCGACTGAACTGGGAACCCTCTTGCCCTCGGCGGCACACAGCGAGGACCACCCAGGGATGAAAGACAGCTGAGGGGGAGGGGCCCCGCGACGCCCCGCTCTCCCGCCGCCGTCCTCCTCCTCCAGCTCCAGTCAGTGGAGAACAAGAACGTGCCCCCCCTCCCGCCCCCCGGCGTGGACGAAAATACCTGGCCCACGCCCCGGAAGTTCGCCCCGGCCCAGCCAAGTCTGTCTGGTGACCCATGTTGCGGCCGCACTAAGGCCGCCCCGGCCCATAGCGCGGATTCGAGAACCTGGAAACCGTCTCCGCGGCCCGGGCCCACTGCGCCGGAGGAGCCGCCTACCCGCCATAGCAGCGCAGGTGCGCCGGCGCGCGGAGCCGTGCATTTCGGGACGTGTAGTTTCCCCGCGGTATGGTGGGAGTCGTGGTTTGTGTGCGGCCCCGCCTACCCACCATGACGTGGAGTCGCCTACCCACTATGGTGGCTCAGGCTCCCTGCGCAGGCTTATTGCGCCGGTGCGCGGAGCGGTGCATTTCGGGACGTGTAGTTTCCCCGCGGCATTGTGGGAGTGGTGGTTTGCGCGCGGCTCCGGAGCTGGATCCTCCGCGGCCTTGAGCTGTAAGTGGGCGGCGTCGGTGTCCGCGGGATCCGGACACAAAAGCAGCCGGCTGCTCCTTGGGGGACGCCCAGGCGTCGCGTTCGCGCTTTCTCTCTTTGACGCTCTCCAGCGGGACCGCGGGGGTGCCAGCCACCACGGCCCACCCCCGCGGAGCGTCCGGCCTGGCTGGCTTGTCCAGGCACCCCAAAATGCACGGATCCAGTGGCTGGGGGTGGGAGGGGGGCGGCGTGTGGAGGCTGGCACGCAGGCCGAAGAGGGGGACCCAGATGTGGTTCCAAGAGAGAGAGGTTTGGGGGCGAGCGAATGTCCCAGAAGCCCTGTTGTGTAGGTGGGGTAAGCGGCCGTCGCCCTTGGCCCTCATCCTCAGATGTGAGCGGGGCAGGTTTTGCCCCCAACCCCAGTGTGGAGGCTGGAGAGGACCTTTACCTGGCCCTCCAAGTCACGGAGGGGCAGAGGCCCAGCCCCTTGTCCTGGGAACCCCAGCCGACCCCGGCGTGGGGCTCAGAAGTCAGCCCAACTGATAAAACCCGCTTCATCTGGAACTCCCCACCACCCCACCTCCTCCACGCACCCATCGCTACTTCAAATGATGGGGTGAAGGGTTGGGGTGGAAGGAGGCTGGGAATGAGAGCAATTTAGGGAAGTTCAGACTAAGGACACAGCCTAATGAATGGCTGGAGTGAGATACCAAGAGACGGACCGACCCTTGGGTCTGTTAGGTGGAGCAAGAATAAAATTGTGGACTATACCTTGTTCATATTGCTATAATTAGCCTAATCAAGATAAGCCAGTAGCTTTTCTGTTTTCTTTAGGAGGAAAAATCAGGATATTTTTGCAGGAAAGGAAATAGAGCCATCTCTTTCTAAGTCATTGTTATCTTTGAATTTAAAGCTAAGACTGGATAGTTCCAGAGGAAGTTTAAAACTTCTTGCACTTCGTAGATTTTATGTCTCTCAAAACTGTCCCCATCTGGTTGGCTTTTGTAGTTCAGCCCTCAGACACCAGCTGCCTCCTGGTTCTAAGATTGCATCAGGTGTACATATGGCAGCAGAGCACTAGCCTGCTGATATTTTTAGCTTTCTCAGTTCTCACTTGCTGAAGTCCTGCTGCTGCTGCTGCTGCTGCTAAGTCGCTTCAGTCATGTCCGACCGACTCTGTGCGACCCCACAGACCGCAGCCCACTAGTCTCCCCTGTCCCTGGTATTCTCCAGGCAAGAACACTGGAGTGGGTTGCCATTTCCTCCTCTAATGCATGAAAGTGAAAAGTGAAAGTGAAGTCGCTCAGTCGTGTCGGACTCTTAGCAACCCCATGGACTGCAGCCCACCAGGCTCCTCCGTCCATGGGATTTTCCAGGCAAGGGTACTGGAGTGGGGTGCCATTGCAACTCAAAAATGGCTGAGTTGCAACCTGTAATTTAGCTAGTGGAGGTGACGGAATTCCAGTTGAGCTATTTCAGATCCTGAAATATGATGCTGTGAAAGCGCTGAACTCAATATGCTAGCAAATTTGGAAAACTCAGCAGTGGCCACAGGACTGTAAAAGGTCAGTTTTCATTCCAATCCCAAAGAAAGGCAATGCCAAAGAATGCTCAAACTACTGCACAATTGCACCCATCTCACACACTACTAAAGTAATGCTCAAAATTCTCCAAGCCAGGCTTAAGCAATATGTGAACCATGAACTTCCAGATGTTCAAGCTGGTTTTAGAAAAGGCAGAGGAACCAGAGATCAAATTGCCAACTTCTGTTGGAACATGGAAAAAGCAAGAGAGTTCCAGAAAAACATCTATTTCTGCTTTATTGACTATGCTAAAGCCTTTGACTGTGTGGATTATAATAAACTGTGGAAACTTCTGAAAGAGATGGGAATACCAGACCACCTGACCTGCCTCTTGAGAAACCTATATGCAGGTCAGGAAGCAACAGTTAGAACTGGGCATGGAACAACAGACTGGTTCCAAATAGGAAAAGGAGTACGTCAAGGCTGTATATTGTCAGCCTGCTTATTTAACTTATATGCAGAGTACATCATGGGAAACGCTGGGCTGGAAGAAGCACAAGCTGGAATCAAGATTGCCGGGAAAAATATCAATAACCTCAGATATGCAGATGACACCACCCTTATGGCAGAAAGTGAACAGGAACTAAAAAGTCTCTTGATGAAAGTGAAAGAGAAGAGTGAAAAAGTTGACTTAAAGCTCAACATTCAGAAAACGAAGATCATGGCATCCGGTCCCATCACTTCATGGGAAATAGATGGGGAAACAGTGGAGACAGTGTCAGACTTTATTTTTTGGGGCTCCAAAATCACTGCAGCCATGAAATTTAAAGAGGCTTACTTCTTGGAAGGAAAGTTATGACCAACCTAGATAGCATATTCAAAAACAGAGAGATTACTTTGTCAACAAAGGTCCGTCTAGTCAAGGCTATGGTTTTTCCAGTAGTCATGTATGGATGTGAGAGTTGGACTGTGAAGAAAGCTGAGCGCTGAAGAGTTGATGCTTTTGAACTGTGGTGTTGGAGAAGACTCTGGAGAGTCCCTTGGACTGCAAGGAGATCCAACCAGTCTATTCTGAAGGAGATCAGCCCTGGGACTTCTTTGGAAGGAATGATGCTAAAGCTGAAACTCCAGTACTTTGGACACCTCATGCGAAGAGTTGACATATTGGAAAAGACTCTGATGCTGGGAGGGATTGGGGGCAGGAGGAGAAGGGGACAACAGAGGATGAGATGGCTGGATGGCATCACCGGCTCAGTGGACGTGAGTTTGAGTGAACTCCGGGAGTTGGTGATGGACAGGGAGGCCTGGCATGCTGCAATTCATGGGGTCACAAAGAGTCGGACACGACTGAGCGACTGAACTGAACTGACTGGGGAAGAGTTGTCATTTGGAGGCAGTGGGTGGGAATGAGTTTGATTAATTTGCCCTTTCCCCCACCCTCAACATACTCCTTCCACTGCTTTGCATATGGACTTTTAAACGTTTTTCTTTCCTGAAGAGATGGAATTTTGTCACTCTAGATATGACGATGAGGCAGCTGCCAGTAATGTTTTTACAGTTAGATGCTCTGTATCAGAGAGAATGTGACTTAGGAATTTCAGAGTTGCAGCGTTGTTCATTGAATTTTTAAAATGGTAACACTTTGGCTTGGAGAGGCTAATGGATTGCCCCCAGGTCAGATTCCTTGTCATTGGCTCCCGCAAGCATAGAGTACAGATCTCCAGTTCTTCTGGTCATCTGGTGGTGGTTCTTTATCCCATGCCCTGCTGTCTCATTTGCCCTGACCTCCACTTGCTTATGTTCATCAGCTTACCATGTCTGTTACTGGAAAGACATTTATCATAACAATTATGGTTGGTATTTGTTAAGTGCTTTTCATATGCTGAGCCTGGTGCTTAATGTTTTTATAATCTAGTCTTTGAAGGAGAATTTACAGAGTAGGGAGCTGAGGTTTAGAGAGGCCCAGCAACTCATCCAAGGTCATACTCCTGGTAAACTTAGCACATGATTCCCAGAGGGCCAGACCTCCAGGCATTCTTTTTACTTCCTCCTATAAGTTTTTTTTGGACCTTTTTGTGGTCCTTGACCTTGGGAATTAATATCTAACCGACTTCACTAAGGGAGTCATTTGGTCTCAGAAAATGTGTGGGAAACAGCCAAACCTGTCTACTTATATGTGTAGACAACTCAATAAAAATAGAGGTGAGAAAAATAAAATTGATACAACCTTCAGTTCAGTCACTCAGTCATGTCCGACTCCTTGCAACCCCGTGGACTGCAGCACGCCAGGCCTCCCTGTCTATCACCAACTCCCGGAGTTTACTCAAATTCATGTCCATCGAGTCGGTGATGCCATCCAACCATCTCATCCTCTGTCCTCCCCTTCTCCTCCCGCCTTCAATCTTTTCCAGCATAGACATTTTAATTTACAACATGGATCATTCCTGAGATTATCAGAGATTATTCGAAGTGAAAATTCCAGCAACAGGTTGTAACCTGTTGGGAACATATTTTTCCAGGGCGGGTCAAAATCTACTGTTCCTTATAGACAAATAAGTCTTTGATACACAAAGGTAATGAGCACCTTCAGGCTCCCCTGGTGGCTTAGACGGTAAAGAATCCACCTGCAATGTGGGAGACCTGGGTTTGAACCTTGGGTTGGGAAAATCTCCTGGAGGAGGGCATGACAACCCACTCTACTGTTCTTGCCTGGAGAATCCCATGGACAGAGGAGACTGGTGGGCTACAGTCCATGGGGTCGCAAAGAGTCAGACACGACTGAGCGACTTAGCACATGAGTGCTTTCAATCATGGTCATCTCATTTAAACAGATTTATAGTGTAAATTCCTGTCATGAGCTTATCTGACTTTGAAAAATCCTGGGGAAAGCTTGGCTATCTTGTGCCAGCTGCTCGCTTGTGTTCAAGATACTATGACCTTGGATATGAAGTTTAGATGCTTTTGTAAGTGAAAGTTTTCAAAAACACATGTCGGAAGTTTATCTCATTTTCCCCATTCTAAAGGCCTGTGAATTTTTCTTAATCCTAGTTGTAAGTCCATGTAAAGAAAGGCGTCCCCATGATTTTTTAGTGCAGAGCTCTCTGCGTTAGGATCAGAGCCTGGGGCCGGACTGGATGAGTTACAATCCCAGTCCTTACTGTGACTGTGGACGTGTCACTGTCACGCGAAGTGGCTCTAGTGTGAAGAGCCCGCCTTCCAGTTCAGGAGACCTAAGAGATGCAGCTTCAGTCCCTGGGTCGGGAAGGTCCCCTGGAGGAGGACATGGCGACCCACTCGTGTTCTTGCCTGGAGAATCGCATGGACAGAGGAGTCCGTGGGGCTGCAAAGAGCTGGACACGACTTTGTGCACATGCGCATGCGCACACACAGATACTCCAGAGTATAGACGATAAACTACACCTCTTGGGACAGGTGTGAAGACTAGCTGAGTTACTGGCACTCAGTGCACTTTAGCATGGCCGGGTACAGTAAAGTGAAGCTGTGATTCCTAACGCTGAAAGTCTCCGAATTGTAGAAGTAGAGGACCCCAGAGCCCGTGTAGTTGACACTCCCTGTCTTCATTTACAGATGGGATGGAGGCCCCCAGAGGGGAGTCACTTACCAGAGTGTGTAGGCCCTTCATCCAGAGCTCAGGTCTTCTGACTTGTGGGGTATGTGTCCTGGTCTAAAATAGTGACGTGGGAGGCCTCAGAGCAAATCCTGTGTCCCAGCCGGGTCCCTGCCTTGTCTCTTCCGCTTCACCTTCCCCTCCGTCTCCCTGACATTTTAGAGGGAATTTTAAGATCGGAATGACTTTCTTAATACCATTTCCCCCCATCCTTGAGTCCCTTCCCACCAGATATTTTTGAAAACCAATATTACCTTGAGGCTTCCCTGGTGTTCCAGCAGTTAAGAATTCATCTTCCAATGCAGGGTTCAGTCCCCGTCAGAGAACTAAGATTGCACGTGCTATGTGGCAGCCAAGCCCACATACCTCTAACTGCTGAGCCTGAGAGCCACAATAAAAGATCCCATATGCCGCATCTAAAACCTGATGCAGCCAAATTTATAAATAAATCAATAAATTAAATGAATACTAAAGCAAAACAGTATTCCTTTAATTAATACTCACAGGACCCGAGACATAAAATGATACCCCCATCCACGGACCAGCTCCTGTTCAGGGCAGGAGGTGGGGAGAGGGTCAGATTAGCGCCTGGGCACCTTTGTCCACAGATGAATGGAGTGGGAGCACGCTTTCCCTTAGGAGCGGGGCCAACACCTCTGCTTGGCTGTGCTCCCTTCCCCGGTCAAGAGCAGCCAAGGAGATCGTTCTGCTCAGCAAGAGCCGAGGCTGTCTCGCTAGTTGGGGTGGCCTAACCCTTCTCTCTGCAGAGCTTGCTGTCTTGGCTCAAGGGCCCTCTCTCCCCATCAGAGAAAAGTCTTCCTAAGGCGGTCTGTCTAGAAAACTCAAATTGACCTGTTTCTTCTCTTCCCCATCAGAACAGTGGGACCTGTCCCAAGCAGGTTCCCGCTCCTCCTTTGTCTGCGTGGCCCACACAACCAGGAGTGGAGCCCCAGTTGGTCCAGCATGAACTGGAAGGTAAGAATATCATCAAACATTTATGGCTTGTGGGTTTTCTTTCTCCTAATTGTAAAAGTTCAGAATAGTTCTGTAGAGATAAGTGGACTAAGAAAAAAACAAAAGAAGAAAATGCAGGAATTATATAATACTTTAAGTAAACACATAAATGTACATTTTTTTCACCAGACTTTTGGAGGAAGGCCTTTTCTTTGGGAGGACAATGACTTCCCTCAGACGTGCCTCACCTTGCTTGCAAAAACCACCCCTTTGAAGTTTCACCTATAATCTCACATTTTGGTTTCTTCAAAATGGATGAAAAAGATCTTAAGAAGCAATCGACATGCAAAATCCTTCCTGATTTTTACACTCTTCTTCCTTAATCTTTCCCATTTGTGTTGCCAACAGCATTTTTTTTCCTAATTCAAATTGAGTCTTTCAAAACAGACACCTTAGTTTTCATGGAAATAGCCTTTCTTTTCTGTGGTCATATTTCATGAGTGCCGTGTTTAAATAGATTATCCATTATGACATCAAGTGCTACTTAAATATACTGACTGGCATAAACACAGCTGACCCCTGTAAAACCTTCAATACAGCTGGTGGAAGTAGAAGTTCGAGGGCAACCAAAGAATGTCCTGTGAGCTGCAAGCCTGCAGAAGGCTGTGGGCCACAGTCAGTGGGTCTTATAGGGGCGGGGGGGGGGGGGGGGTGTCACATTATGTCCTTTAAGGAAGTGGCATGGGGTAGGTGCAGGGTGGCTACTAGGGTAGTCATGAAAATAGATGCTTTGAAAAGGATCAGATCAAGTCAAAATCGTATGTCTTTTCACTATCCAGAGATGGCTGCTATTAATATTAACAATTTTGGTGCATTTTCTACCCATGTTTTTCATATATATATATGTGTAATGTGTATATCTCCAAACTTAGGATCTCATTATATGTATTTTTTCAGTTATCATAAGCATTTTCTGATTCAGAACAGCCACTGGCTTTCATCACAGGAAATGGAAAGATCTGAAAGTAGGATCAGGGAGTCAGGAGACTACAGTTCAGTTCAGTTGCTCAGTCGTGTCCAACTCTTTGTGACCCCATGAACTGCAGCACGCCAGGCCTCCCTGTCCATCACCAACTCCCGGAGTTACTCAAACTCATGTCCACTGAGTTGGTGATGCCATCCAACCTCTCACCCTCTGTCATCCCCTTCTCCTGCCTTCAATCTTTCCCAGCATCAGGGTCTTTTCCAATGAGTCACTTCTTCACATCAGGTGGCCAAAATATTGGAGTTTCAGCTTCAGCATCAGTCCTTCCAATGAATATTCAGGACTGATTTCCTTTAGGATGGACTGGTTGGATCTGCTTGCAGTCCAAGGGACTCTCAAGAGTCTTCTCCAATACCACAGTTCAAAAGCATCAATTCTTCGGCACTCAGCTTCGGATCCCCTCCTTCCCCAGCCCCGTGGGGCCTGGGGGCCGCACAGTGGGGCTCTGGGGACTCTTCTCCAGGAGGAGCCTGGCCAAGGTTCAGGCGGTGGAGTGAAGACTCTCTGAGGGCTTAGAGATGTAGGAACGCACATGTCGCACGTGTGGGGTGTTCCAGAGCTGCCCATAGAAAGGCCAGGAAGGAAAGACGGGGATTAAAGCATGCGGGGTGATGGGGGCCGGGCTCAGCGTGTGCTGAGACGTAGTGAAGGGTTTGTAGCATGGGCAGAGGCTGAAGCGAGTAGTTGGTGACGGGGCGGCAGCTGGTACCAGAGGCCGCGTCAGCAAGGGCCAGCGTGTGTGCTTGGTGCTCCGAGGCCAGAGCACGTCTCAAAACCACCTCGGCAAGTTAAAATATGAATTGTGGTCCCACCTACTGGAGTTTGAGCGCGTTGGCCTGTGGGTGAACGAGTTCCTGGGTGGCGCTGATGTATTCCGGTGAGCCACTGCACAGAGAAAGCTTTCTTTTTAGTTGTGGAGCGACAGCAACGCACTTGACCGCCCAGGCCAACCCGACTTGTCACAGAAGAAGTCCTTTCCTGTGTCAGGAACACAGTTTTGTATAGAAAACTGTACAAAAACCGCCTGTACCTTCGTGACATTCGGGCAGACACACAGCTCCAGGGCTACCAGGGAGCCCTGCCAGGTAGTGTCTGAAAGGAATGGCCTTCTGCCCAAACTGCAGTGACACCCCCTGCCCCCTGCAGGAGATAAAGGACTGTGGGACGCCCAAGACATCCTGTGCTTCCCTGTCTACCTCCATCAGCCTGTGGCCATGAGCAGCAGTCAGCGACAGCAAGCACCCAGTGCCTTAGTACCTCAGCAACTGGGGGTTTTGAAAATGTCAGTCATTTGCGGGACTTCGCTGGTGGTCCGGTAGTTAAGACTCTGAGCTCCCACCACGGGCAGGAGTTTGATCGCTGGTCAGGGAACTAAGATTCCATATGCTGCAGGGCGTGGCCAAGAATAAATTTTAAAAGGCAGTCATTCTCATTACACGCGTATTGGCGTTTATTTAAAAAACTGATATAGAGCTAGACCACCCAACTGTGTTTTCTTGATTCACTTCCCTGAAGGTTTGGGAGTTAATCTGAGGGTTTTGTTAGAAGGGAAATCAAAAGAAGAGATTTCACACAACTAAAAACTAAGATCATGGTATCTGGTCCCATCACTTTATGGCAAATAGATGGGGAAACAGTGGCTGACTTTATTTTTCTGGGCTCCAGAATCACTGCAGATGGTACTTGCAGCCATGAAATTAAAAGACGCTTACTCCTTGGAAGGAAAGTTATGACCAACGTAGACAGCATATTCAAAAGCAGAGACATTACTTTGTCAACAAAGTTCCGTCTAGTCAAGGCTATGGTTTTTCCAGTGGTCATGTATGGATGTGAGAGTTGGACTATAAAGAAAACTGAGAGCCAAAGAATTGATGCTTTTGAACTGTAGTGTTGGAGAAGACTCTTGAGAGTCCCTTGGACTGCAAGCAGATCCAACCAGTCCATCCTAAAGGGAATCAGTCCTGAATATTCATTGGAAGGATGGATGCTGAAGCTGAAACCCCAATATTTTGGCCACCTGATGTGAAGAGTTGACTCATTGGAAAAGACCCTGATGCTGGGAAAGATTGAGGGCAGGGGGAGAAGGGGACAACAGAGGATGAGATGGTTGGATGGCATCACCAACGATGGACAGGAGTTTGGGTGAACTCCCGGAGTTGATGATGGACAGGGAGGCCTGGCGTGCTGTGGTTCATGGGGTCGCAAAGAGTCAGACATGGCTGAGCAACTGAACTGAACTGAACTGAACTGAAAGGTCTAGCACACCTGCCTGAGAGTTGCAGGAACAGTGGCCCTGAAAGTTTCGCTTCAGCCTGTGTAGTGTCCTTGACTCCCACTGCACTGCCCGCTCTCAGTCCCAAACTTCCGCCTCTTGCCGCCTCCTCCCCACAGCCTTTAAAAAGAAAGTAAATACCAA
Organism: Bos grunniens; assembly: GCF_055505025.1. Lineage (NCBI taxonomy): Eukaryota > Metazoa > Chordata > Mammalia > Artiodactyla > Bovidae > Bos > Bos grunniens. The sequence goes on from NC_141165.1 coordinate 156,355,270, forward strand.
AACCACTTCCCTGGGTTTGTTTGTTGACATGCTTCCATTTCAGTGGGTTTCTAGCTTCTGATTTCCATGTACATCCTGTCACTGCTAGAGCTTAGTTTTGGGTGTAGATCTTGGAGAACATTGGGCTGGGCTTTCCCGGGTGGTGCTAGTGGTCAAGAACCTGCTGCCTGTGCAGGAGACCCAAGAGATGCAGGTTCGATCCCTGGGTCTGGAAAATTCTCCTGGAGGAGGGCATGGCAGCCCACTCCAGAATTCTTGCCTGGAGAATCCCATGACCAGAGGAGCCTGGCGGGCTACAGTCCATGGGGTCGAAAAGAGTTGGACACGACTGAAGCGACTCAGCACTCAGGCATGAACTGTGGGCTGCAATAGGGGTCTGATTATGACAGGACTCCAGGGGCTCATCCATAGGGATGGAGAGAATTGGGAGGGAGTGACTTGCCAGCGTCAGCGACTTCCCTTTCACTTTTCACTTTTATGCATTGGAGAAGGAAATGGCAACCCACTCCAGTGTTCTTGCCTGGAGAATCCCAGAGATGGCGGAGCCTGGTGGGCTGCCGTCTATGGGGTCGCACAGAGTCGGACATGACTGAAGCGACTCAGCAGCAGCAGCAGCAGCAGGGCTAACTAGGGCTCAGCCAGGGAAAGTCCCAGTGAACGTAAAATGAAGTTTATATCTCCACACTGGTGACTTTTGTCTCCAAGGAGGTAAAAGTTAGCATCTTTTCTTTCTTAGCTGGCTTATGACTGTAGAGCCAAGCCTCTCCTCTAAGCTGTGACCCTTCAAGAAGGTAGATGAATTAGATGGTTGGAGGGTTGTTGGGGGAAGTCAGGGAGATTAGCCATAGGTCTGAGGCAGGAAGGGCCTGGACACCAAGTCAGTGTTCTAAACAGCTTGTATTCGTCAGGGTAGAAGGTTTTTGCTTTTGTAACCTTTTTAGTCTTTTATACTTGTTTGCCAAAGTGAGCTTTCTGAAGTGTATCAGTTCAGTTCAGTCGCTCAGTTGTGTCTGACTCTTTGCGACCCCATGAATCGCAGCACGCCAGGCCTCCCTGTCCATCACCAACTCCCGGAGTTCACTCAGACTCAACATCCATCGAGTCAGTGATGCCATCCAGCCATCTCATCCTCTGTTGTCCCCTTCTCCTCCTGCCCCCAATCCCTCCCAGCATCAGAGTCTTTTCCAATGAGTCAACTCTTCGCATGAGGTGGCCAAAGTACTGGAGTTTCAGCGTTAACATTATTCCTTCCAAAGAAATCCCAGGGCTGATCTCCTTCAGAATGGACTGGTTGGATCTCCTTGCAGTCCAAGGGACTCTCGAGAGTTTTCTCCAACACCACAGTTCAAAAGCATCAATTCTTCAGCGCTCAGCTTTCTTCACAGTCCAACTCTCTCATCCATACACAACCACTGGAAAAACCATAGCCTTGACTAGATGGATCTTTGTTGGCAAAGTAATGTCTCTGCTTTTGAATATGCTATCTAGGTTGGTCATAACTTTCCTTCCAAGGAGTAAGCGTCCTTTACTTTCATGGCTGCAGTCACCATCTGCAGTGATTTTGGAGCCCAGAAAAATAAAGTCTGACACTACTTCCACTGTTTCCGCATCTATTTCCCATGAAGTATATAGGTTATGCTTATTCTTTACTGTTTAACCCGATTCTGTGGTTGAAAACTATTATCTAGTTACTCAGAGTGTTCTTGGGACATAATTTGTTGATGTCAGTTAATTCCACTTCATTGAAATCAAAAGTCAGTGGGAAGACGGCTGACGTAGGAGTCAGAGTGTTCGGTTCCAACTCTCGCTCCTCCTGAATTAGCTCTGTGACGCGGGGGGCTCACCACCGCCCTGAGCTTTACTGTCCTCCTTTGTAGAACAAGGTGTAGACCAAGTCCTTGTTCAGATCCTTTCACAGCCCTCCACGTCTGGGAGCAGACTGTTCTCAGCTGAAGTTTTCATTTACCCATTTCAGATCAGCTTTAGTTAAACCATCAGAGGGAGGGACAAATGCAGTCTCCATGGAAGAGTCTCCTTGTCCCAGTGCTGCATATAGTTAAGTGATGCTTGGCATTTCACCTAAGGAGTTCACTGGACTAAATCCTACTTGGTCCTCCGGAATAATGATCTCTCAATGAAGGCATAGCTTTTCACTTTATCTGGGAAGGAATTTTTAATCACACACAAAAAGCTCATACTTATTATTCAGGTTCTACTAATCGTGTTTCCCAGACTAGTATACTGTTTGCCTTGAGATACTTGTGATATATAGAATTTCATAATAAAGCCTGCTCATGCACAGAGAGTGATTCCAATCCCCTGGTTATTCCCCAGATCTCATCTTAGCCAGTGGGTTAAAACTTCCCTCCAACAAAAGAATTACAGGAACAGTGAATTAAGTAGCTAAGCTTTAACATTTTAAGTTTTACTTTATTTTACAGTAAAGTTTTACTGTATTTTACTTGTATATTTATTTTACCTTCAAATACCAGTGCTAACGCGTAGCTGGAACCAAGAGCCAATCATGGTATCCCATAAGGGTGGGGATTCAGAAGGAAGATTTGGTCCAGCCTCCCTTTGCAGGTGAAGAGGCAGAAGCTGGGGAAAGTCAAGTGACCGATGCGGGCCGCACGTGCTGTGCACGGGTCAGTGAGTGGCCCGAGCGGGGCTGTGCCCAGTCCCCCGGCTCCAGCTGCTCACTGCAGACCATGCCGCTGCCTCAGGCTCAGGGGGTGAGGGGCAAAGTGCATGGTCAGGTTGTGAGAGAGCACAGCCATGGCATCTGTGAAGCCGGCAGCCAGGGGGTGGTGAAGGGCACCTGAAACCAGGCTGCCCGAAACCTGGAACCGGGCCCTCATCTCTGCACCTGGGAGCCCCCACCCAGCCTGGTGCCCAGTGCTTAACACGGTGCACAGGAGACGTGTGCCAAGTGAAGGGACGTGAAAGAACATTCCTTATCCATGATCGAACGGCTCCACGAGTTTTCTTTCTTCTTTAAGGTGCTTGAACACTTCCCCCTGCTGCTGTATATCTTGGCGGCAAAAACACTAATCCTCTGCCTGGCGTTTGCCGGAGTCAAAGTCTACCAGAGGAAACGATTGGAAGCAAAGCAGCAAAAGGTGGAAGCTGAGAAGAGGAAGCAGGCGGAGAAGAAGGAGAGCTAAAGGGGAGTGAAAGGTATGGGCTTTGCAGACTGAACTACACGGCAGGTTAGGGCGGGCCTGCCCCTGGATGTGATGAGAACTCTGCCTCCCTCCGGCCTGAGGCTCTGGGACGGCGCAGGGCCCCACCTGCCCCCGGAGGTCGGGCAGCTCTGTGTCAGGTCCAAGTGCAGGTCCTGACCTTTGAGCCCCATCTGCTCTGGGGCCACAGGGGATGGACAAGTCCTCACCTCTGCTCCGAGCCTGCAATGGTTCTCCCTTCACAGGAGCAGGGGTGTTTGACAGAATTTGGGTCACAGGACTCTTGATACTTTCAGGAAAGTTGTGGACCTTCTCCCTGGAGAAGCTCACATACTAGAAACACCTAAATTGGACCTAACATTGCAGACAGGGATGGGGAGGATGTGGGATCGCAGGTCACATAAGACCCCTACCTGTACCTAAGATTAAGAAATCCTGCTGACCTCAAAATGAAGTCTGACTCCTAGATTCGGCATGTAAGTCCTTCTCCACTCGTCCTCACCCAGGTCACGTGTCCCCCGCTGCTGCCTCTCCCCATGCTCCTGCAGACCACCTTCACCACAGTAGACTCTCTTGGCCTTTGCTTGTTAGTCCCCTGGCCCAGAACGCCTTCCTTATGACCACTCCACCAGCACAAAATCTTCCTCATTGCTATAGCCTGGTGCCTGTCTCAGAGCTCATCTGTGTGTGTATGCGCGTGCACACTCAGTCATGTCCAACTCTTTGTGACCCCACCAGGCTTCTCTGACTCTGGGATTCTCTAGGCAAGAATTCTGGAGGGGGTTGCTATTTCCTACTCCAGGGGATCTTCCCAACCCAAGGATGAAACCCAGGTCTCCTGCGTTGGCAGGCAGATTCTTTACCACTGAGCCATCTGGGAGCTGCCCCATAGCACAGGGGCTGCCCAGAACGTGTTTGTTTTTAAGGCACCAGGAGGAAGTTATTCAACCCCCAGCTTACAGGCTGGACTAATGACGGTCAGCAGGTTCCTTCATTCTCCTGTGCTCGCCCAGTTTCATCACTTGTCAGGTTGAGGTCTGTGCTTTTCTCTAAAAAATGAGAGGACTCACATATGGTAGCAGGGAATCCTAGATCAGTGGTTTCCAAAGTTGATTAATGATCAGGTTGCCTGGGTTCTTTGTTACAATGCAGATTCCCAGGGTCCAGCCTCAGAGTGACTCCGTTACATCTGTGGCTGGATCTGGGCACCTGTTCTTTCGAAAACCTCTCAGGTGATTCTTCCACTGTCTTCTCAGCAGCTGGGTTTGGTGACCTCCAAAAGCCCTGTTAACCCTGAGATAGGCTTCTGTAGAGATGATTTCCTTTACAGGACTCATAGATTTTTCATTAATAATAATTGCAATATGTCTTGAGTGATCTGTGCTAGCATTTTCCTAAGCATTTCACAGACAGCCATGTTACCGACCACTCCTGGCAGCCCTGTGTGGTCCATTCAGACTGAGAACATGGCCCACCCTGTACACGGTCAAGGACAGACAAGCAGAATTGAACCCAGGTGGGACATCCAACCGCAGGGCCTCACCCCTGGCTGCACTGTGTCCATCCTCAGGATGGAGCCGTGGGAAACACTGGGCTCCTGGTCCTCCCTCTAGGATAGGGGCAGTCCTCTCATCGCCCACTGCTCCCTGGGCCTTGGCGAACTGTACACGTTACAGGCAAAGGAAGTTACTGTTATTAAACCTTGCCTTCTGGAAAAAAACAACATTTTTATTGACTGAAATTTAGGAGCAGGCACTAGAGTGGGGGGGGGTGCTTCCCAGGTGGTGCAAGTGATAAAGAACCCACCTGCCAGCGCAGGAGACAGCAGAGTCATGGGTTCGATCCCTGGGTCAGGAAGATCCCCTGGAGGAGAGCATGGCAACTCACTCCAGTATTCTTGCCTAGAGAATCCCCCTGAACAGAGGAGCCTGGCGGGCTACAGTCCATGGGGTCACAAAGAGCCAGGCACCACTGAAGCAACCTAGCACACACTAGAGCAGGGAAACGGGGAGTACTTGGAAATTAGAAAAGGTGAGGGAAGGCAGTTTCCATTGAAGTGTTGCCTGGACTTCTAATCCAGACAGAGTTATCATTTTGTGCGTTAACTGCAGAGAGGAAGCAGAGATCAGATGTGAGATCACAGATACTTCTTCCCTTCCCCAAATGTCCATGGCAGCCCAATGTGAAGGAGAGATGCCTGGCTTGCCCACCCAGCCCAGAACTGACCAGGGGGCTCCGGTTACCCTCCCAGGTAGGGGGCTTATCAGCGTTTAGCCTGGAGCCTTGTTTTACACGGAAGGGATTTTTAGATGAAAGGAAATTGTGGTGCTAAAAATACATGATCGATAGACAAGCCTCCGCGGTTTCTGTTTCAGTTTAAATAGCTGAGCATAAACGTAGATGCTGAGCAAGTAAAACATTCACAGTTATTCTGCCAGACAGTTCATCGTCATCCCTTTGGTCTTCCTTTCTAGATTTTGTGGTGTAACTGTCAGCTCAAGTGGACTCCAGCTGAGAAGAAAGTCTTAATTATTGAACAATATGTCAGAAGACAAACTCGCAGCCTCTAGTCTAACTGAAAATGATGTGAATTTTTATATGCTTTTAGAAGAACCAGTATTTTGTTTGCTAAAATAAAATAACCTTTGTAGAATAAGCCAGAGTACATGTGTGCCTGTCTTCTCCCTCCCCCTCGCTCTCCTCTGTGTAGTCAGAGGAGGAGGGAGTTTTGCGTTTCCAGCATTTCCTTGCCGTTGGCGCCTGATCAGAGGTGCCCCTCTGTAGAGGACTGGGCTGTAGATGGTCCCCATCACCCAGCCCTCCATCCTTCTTATCTGCTCCCTGGCACATCCACTCCTTGTCTCCTCTTTAGCTCCTCCTGCAAGCACTGTGGCCCTTTCTCATGTTTGCATCCTTGGGGTGGAGGGAGGCTGTTCAACCCTCCAGCAGCGTTGGCACCTCTGCTGAGCCTGTGAGGTCCTTGCAGGGAGGAGCTGGGGTGAGACCTGCCTGCAAGGGTGGGTACCAAGTCTAGGTCAGGCTATCGGATCCCTTTGCGAAGAAGAAAGAGGGGCCCACGTGTGCTTTGTCCTTTTCCCACCAGTTTGCTTGTTGGGATTTGCTGGCATGAGATGAAGGACAGGATGCCAAGAAGACTTTCAGATTTGAGATAGCGGGGCCCGTAAGTATTTTTCTCTGCATCTAACAGACTGAGGTCTCTACTAAAAAGTTCCTGTTTTTTCACTTCTCTCAAGATACCGGAGAGGATGGGGAATGAGGACACAGTAACCAAAGCCATAGATATGGTGAAATATTTGGTCTCATTGCTTGCAGCCACATGGGCAGTTTGCAATTTGCAATATTCGTAGATCTCCACCCCGACCCCCACGCCACCCTGGCCCAGATTGGTAGAACTTGGATTTTTAAGCATGAGGGATAAAAGGAATTACATTTTTCTTCCATTTTGCTATGAGTGCTGGATGCTCCTTGTCACAACTTAGAAAACGGAATTTATAGAGAATCAAAGTTTTAAATGGCTTCCCATGTGGCTCAGTGGTAAAGAATCCACCTATCTATGCAGGAGACATGAGTTCAATCCCTGGGTCGGGAGAAGGAAATGGGAACCCACTCCAGTATTCTTGCCATGGACAGCGGAGCCCAGCGGGCAACAGTCCGTGGGGTTGCAAAGAGTCAGACACGACTGAGCAACTGAACACACAACACACACACAGAGTTTTAAATATGGGAGATTTTGACTCTATAAGCTACAAATCCCAAAATAATCAGGGGGACTTTCCCCTGACATTTCATGGAGAATCTATGCCTACCTAGTTCAGGTTTATTTTAGGAAAATATCCTTCAGCTATTTTTTTTTTTAATTTTTAAACTTTACAATATTGTATTAGTTTTGCCAAATATCGAAATGAATCTAGTTCAGGTTTATTTTAAACACAGGTGATTGCCTAGACTTTGGGGTTTAAACCTCAGTTTTGGAAATTGTGGAACATCTTGCCATCTTGAAAAATTGGGTAGCAGATGACCTGAGCATGGGAATAAACCACTGACCATGCCCATGGGTTTTCTGTAAACTGTTGGGGGTTTAACTCCTTCTTTCTGATACTCTCTTCTGCCACTACAGCTGCTAAGTCACTTCAGTTGTGTCCGACTCTGTGCGACCCCATAGACAGCAGCCCACTAGGAGAAGATAATTAATCACTGTAATGTCGCTAAGTCGTGTCTGACTCTGCAACCCCATGGATTGCAGCCCTCCAAGCCTCCCTGTCCTTCACTATTTCCTGGAGATTGCTCAGATTCATGTCCATTGAGTCGGTGATGCCATCTAACCATCTCATCCTCTATCGTCTCCTCCTCCTGTCCTCAATGTTTCACAGCATCAGGGTCTTTTCCAATGAGTTGGCTCTTTGTATCAGGGGGCCAGAGTATTAGAGTTTCAGCTTCAGCGTCAGTCCTTCCAATGAATATTCAGGGTTGATTTCCTTTAGGATTGACTGGTTGATCTCCTTGCAATCCAAGGGACTCTCAAGAGTCTTCTCCAACACCACAGTTCAAAAGCATCAATGCTTCGGCGCTCAGCTTTCTTTTTGGTTCAACTCTCACATCCATGTGTGACTACTGGAAAAACCATAGCTTTGACTATAAGGACCTTTGTGGGCAAAGCAGTGTCTCTGCTATTTACATGGACAGAAACCATATGCATGTTCAGGCCTCATTAGATGTGTCATGACTGTGCCACTGGTGCTCAGAATGGATGAATGAATAAATATAAATATGACCCTCATGACCCACGTGGAAATGAGTCAGGAACTTGGCTCATCACTGTTAACAGGTTGCTGTCAGGGACTGAACTGTGTCTCCCCCAAATCTCATGCTGAAGCCCTGACTCCCAGCACTTCAGAATGTGACGATATTTGGAGATAGGGTCTTTAAAGAGCTGATTAAGGTAAAATGAGGTTCAAGGGATGGACCCTAATCCCAAAGAACTGGTGACCTTATAAGGAGAGGAGATTAGAACAGAGACAGGTGGAAAGTCCAAATAAGAACACAACAAGAGGGTGACCATGTGCAAGCCAAGTAGAAAGGTCTCAGGTGAAACCAGACCTGTGATACCTTGATCTTGAACTTCCAGCCTTCAGAACTGCAAAAAAGTTAATTTCAGCTATTTTGTTATGCAACCTTAGCAAACTAACACAACTGTGAGTCTCTCTCCAGACCTACTGCAGATGTGATGTACCATCATGGATAGCCAGCAGTTCCCATTCCCATATCATAGAAGCCAGACAGGAATTGTTCTCAGTGTGTTCCATGATGCTTTAAAATCCAAAGTGTATCCATGGGACCAGCTCAGCTGTAAGAAAGCCCTTTATGAGGTCATCATCCTACTCTGGCCAGAGGGAGGCAGGCAAGTTTTGAAAAACTCTTGAAGACCTCCCATGCCTCACTTTGCAAAACCTCTTTTGAGAAACATCATTACCAGAAATCTATTCAATAGCATCAAGAAGAAGCAATGTCTCCAGTATTTGCAAACACTGAGAACACTGCAATACGATGGGTTTACAACAGTATATTTTGGGGAAACTGATATCCCTGAGAGTCTTGTAACTGGGGAAGATTTTAGTGATGGTTATTACATGCCGACTCCAACCTGGTGTGTTGTGCATGCTGGTGGTAGTCAAGGATGGGTGCCATGGAAATATCGAATGTTCCTAAGGGATGAGTTATGCATCAAACAGGAAGACAACCTCTTCTTCGAGTTCTGTGATGTGGTGAAGAAGGCCTATGGCAAGTGCGCCATTGTGGTCAAAGAGAGAAGGCAGCAGGACGAGACGAGGCCGAAGGAGGGCAAAGAGACTGATGCCCAGGCCCATGTCCCCTCGGTGGTTAACTTAACAAGCGTCACATGTTGTCCTGAGGTAGCCAAGTCCTATGGCCATAAACTACTCACTCTGCCTTCTCCTTACAATTACCTGAACCCTTTAGACTCAGCCTGGTCTTCTCTGAAATGGTTCATCATCAATAATAGGAAGGAGTTTTGTCTGCAGTCTGTGGATGGTGTCTATTCTTACCAGTATATACTCTTCAGTGATTTAATCAGCAAAGGAATTGAAAGGATAAACCTCAGCAAGTGGAGGACAATAACTACCAAAGTACGAAGATGGGAAAATTACTATCTTGGTAAACTTTCTTAAGGGTGGTGATCCCTCCAACCAGTGGTAGGACGGTGCTGTGGGCATGATCTTTACTGATTCTGTTGGTCTTGATTCTGGACCACTGTGGCCAAAGACACTCTAATAATGACCTCACAGGGATCCTGTGAGAACTGAGGTTCCTAAGGGCTTTGGTAAAGTGCTGATGGGTTGCTGAGGGGTTTCATTAAATCTTGTTGGTAAATTAGTAATCTTGACTCTCATTCTCATCAAGGCCACTTTGAGGGCTATTATGTCCGTGGGAGGATTCAGGTTAACCCAGTCCAAAGGAGCCTGGTGGTGAGTTGAGGTGAACAGAGCTAAAGGTTGTATGGTCAAAATTTAGGTCTGGGAGAAAAAGAGAACCAAGTGTGTGGTCACAAAAAGTTGAAATTAACTAGTGTGCCTACTGGTTTCAGTCCACCAGAGTAATCCATGGGGAGGCAGTTTGCCATTGACAGTTGTGGTCTAAGTGGTGGCTGAACTGGCTTTTTCCTCCCATCGCTTGAAAGCAAGGAGGCAGAGGGGTGAGCAAGAGACACCCAAGGAAATTAAATCCCATGCAGATCCCCCAAGGCAACTTGGTGGTCCTCATGAGGAACCTGGGAAGCTATGACAGTAGTTGGTTCAAGTAGGACTTAGTGGGCAACTGGGTGACATAAACAAGAGTGTCTACAGCACCTACTTATCCAATTCATCTCCTATTCCAACTGCAAGAGTCCAAACAGTTCAGTTCAGTTCAGTCACCCAGTCATGTCCAACTCTTTGCCACCCCATGGACTTCATGAATTTACTCAAACTCATGTCCATTGAGTTGGTGATCATCTCATCCTCTGTCATCCCCTTCTCCTCCTGCCTTCAATCTTTCCCAGCATCAGGGTCTTTTCCAATGAATCAGTTCTTTGCATCAGGTGGCCAAAGGATTGGAATTTCAGCTTCAGATCAGTCCTTCCAATGAATATTCAGCACTGATTTCCTCTAGGATGGACTGGTTGGATCTCCTTGCATTCCAAGGGTCTCTCAAGAGTCTTCTCCAACACCACAGTTCAAAACCATCAATTCTTTGGCACTCAGCTTTCTTTATAGTCCAACTCTCACATCTGTACATGACTACTAGAAAAACCATAGCCTTGACTAGACAGACCTTTGTTGGCAAAGTAATGTCTCTGCTTTTTAATATGCTGTCTAAGTTGGTCATAACTTTCCTTCCAAGGAGTAAGCATCTTTTAATTTCATGGCTGCACTCACCATCTGCAGAATCCCAACAGGAGGTCATTAGAGCATCATGCATTTGCATCTTCGGACCCTGGTTGCTGAGCCACCTGTGGTTGATACAACAGCATCCTATTCAAGTTTGGAGCTGCTGTTGATGGTAGTTGTAAGGATTAGTAGTGGCATTTTTCACTTTTATAGAAAAACACCTGCCTCCTATTAAACATATCAAAAAACTCACTCTTGTTTATGTATGTTCAAGCATTAATTTTACAATTGAAGTGATTATGCTAGGGTATGTTGAAAACAACATCTGAAAATTGCTACCCAACTCCCAACAGACTTGCCTATACGTCAGATGGTGAGACTAGGTTTCTGCTAGCCAATATAAAAGTGAAAAATGCCACCACTAATCCTTACAACTACCATCAACAGCAGCTCCAAACCTGAATATTTGCTTGTTGCCCTGCCCTACTCACTTCCTAAAAGTCTTTGGATTATGCAGAAACATTCTGTCAGAAAAGAGATGTTCAGTGATTTTCAGCAACTAAGTGGTGGACTCCCACAGCATTTTGTTTTCATGCATTTTATCTGGGATGAATTTCACCCAGCACTGCCAGTCACTTGGAACCAGGCAGTCTCAGCTGCACCCCCAACTTTACAGCCTACTGTGCTGTATGAGTTTCTTGTGACAGCTGTAACAAATGACTACACACTTGTTAGATTAAACAAACAAAAACTTATTCTCTCCCCGTTCTGGAGGCCTGACGTCTGAAATCAGTTCCACTGAGTCAACATCGAGTTGTCAGCAAGGCCACCATCCCTCCATGGGTTCTAGGAGAGAATACATTTCTTGCCTCTTTCAGCTGCTGATGGCTGCCAGCATTCCTTGACTTGTGGCCACATCACTCCAAACTCAGCTTCGGTGGTCACATGACTTTCTTCTCTTCTGTGTCAAATCTTCCTTTGTTTCCCTTTTTTTTTTTTTTCCCTTGAGGACAAGTAATAGGACTCAGACCTGCTTGGTGACTTCAGTGTCAGGGGCCTGAGTGTGGGGATGTTGAATGCCCCCACCTCACATTTCTCTCACCCTGTCCAGAGTTCTGTATTGACAAGCAATAAGAGCTACACAAACTTATCTCATTTCATCCTCACAACAGCTGGCGATGTAGGAATTGCCACTGTCTCCCTTTCTCAGAAGGGTAAACTGAAGCACAGAAATATACATAACTTGCTCCAATGTGGAGGAGCTGAGTTTCAAATCCAGAGTTCCTAGTTAAGAGTCGTTATTCACACAGAGCATTCATTCATTCTCATAACAGTCCCTCTATTTTACAGATGGGGAAACTGAGACCTTAAGCAGACACTTGGATCAGTCAGATTCTAAAGCCTACGTGTCCAGCTGCATGCTTGGCTTGGTTAATGAAGCCCACCTTTTCTTTCTCACCGCACAATTCACAAGGCGTAAGGCTCTCTGACATCAGACAGGCATCAACCAACAAAAGAACTGCCTCCAACTGGACACCCAGTAAAATGTATTTCAGCACACAATCGAGCCAGAGGAGATGCCTTTTCAAGACACATGATTTTGCAGTGAGAAAAAAAAACAGAAAAAAGGAGGTTTTAGGTTATCGAATGAACAAGATAGACCAACAGGAGTTATTTTTCTTTGAAAGCCAAAATGATCAAATAAAGTGAGATTAGGATTGTATTCCTTCGAGGATTTGTTCAATCATTAGGAAAACAAGAAGGGGAAAGAGAACATTGGTGTAACTGGAGATCAAAGGGCCACTGTCAATGCGCTGTTGGGGTATGTAACATCAGACTCATCATTAAGAAATGCTGCTTTATGCCCAGCGTGGGAACTCCCAGCAGAAGAGAATGGTAAACGCACTGGGCTTCAGGAATCAGATGGACCTCAGTAGAAGCTCAAGTTTCCAGCTTGTTAACTAGGAGACTTTGGACAAGTTACTTTACTTCCCTGAGGCTCAGTTAACTCATTTGTAAACTAGAGTTATGGGCTTTAAATGCTTAGCACAAGCCATGCCACTACCTCAAGAATTCCCGTTATTACAGTACAGGCTGGGGTTCCAGAAACACATCCACAGTTAGCCCTACTGTCACTGACCTCATTTCCTTTCCACTCTTTTAGGAAAACTCTCACTGCTTTTTATCATTTGGTTGTAATAAGGGTAGACACAGCCATCTTAAGATACTTTAATCAAAGGAAATGATGTTCACTGGCATTTCTTTTCAGACCATCTGTGATAGGTTAGGGAAATAAGGATAATAAAGTTTCTCCTGGTGGGGTGGACCAGAAGGGATGGTGAGGATAGCCTGGAGTCTTTTGGGGGGGGCAGCGCTTGTATGAAGTAAACAGTGGGTGTCAAGACACAGCAACCCTGGGCGCATGGACACGTCCCCTGGAGGGGACTCTGTGATGTTGGTGGCACTGATTCCTTCCGAGAGCTTGGCTGATGGACCCTCTTGTCCTGTTTGGTCCTCACCAGCACTAACAACCATGTTGCCACTCCCTTTCCACAGGCCAGAGTGCTTCCCCCCACACGGCCCCAACTCTAGGAGGTGGGATGTTGGAAAATGGCTCTGCCCTGGGATGAGCCCAGAAGTAAATAGGAACACGGAGCCAGATGCCTCCTGGCTCTGGCTTTGACCACTCAAGGAAGGTCCAGGCTCAGCTGGGTTGATGGAGCCCACACCTGGCCAATCAACGGACCAAGCTGCACCCCCACCCCAGGCAATACAAACTCCTTCCATCTGTGACTGTTTTACAGAACATTTTTACATACTTGACCTCATTCAGTTTAGACAACCACCCTGTATATAGGCAGGACAGTGATCTTGAAGCTTATTTTACAAATGAAGACGAGGCCAGGTGGTAACTGACTCACCTAGGGGCATGCACACACCCCTGTAGGGACAGGAGGGTCAAAGCTAGAATCCACGTCTTCCTGTTAGGAAGTCCTCACATCCCTCTCTAGCTGGCTGTATGGGTCAGCCAGGATCAGGCCAGGCTACGAGTAGTGGAGCCCTAACCACAGAGGTTTAAACAAAGTAGGAGATAACCCCCTAACCCCGCAACCAACACAAGAAGTCCTAAGGTGCTAAGGTGGCAGTTCACGGTTAATAGGATGGATCCATCGTCATAAAGAGCTCAGCGTCCTATCTTTTTCTTCCACTGTCCTAGACTTGGTTTCGTCCTTGAACTCCTAGTCCAAAATGGCTGCTGACCAAGTCATTGCATTAGCATTTCCAGCAGAAGAGAAGGAGAAAAAGTGGAAAGAAGGACCTATCCTTTTTCTTTTAAGGGACTTTCCAGGAAGTCTCACCAACCAGACTTAGGCTCAAGGGAAGCCGGGAAAGGTAGTCTTTACTTTGGGTGGTGAGGCGGCTAGCTGAGCATCCCTGCTTTCCTTCCTTTGGATGTGACCAGTCGTCCACTCAGCAAAAATGAGAGCAACTTCTATGTGCCTACAGTCTGTGCCCTGGATAAGGGTCCAAAGAGAGCAAGCTCGGGTCCTGGGGGCAGTCAGGCTGGTGGTAAGGAGCACCTCTTGGTCAGTGAGACACTGGAGGTGAGGGAAGTGAGGGGTCAGAGTCCAGGGCTGGTGTGGGCAGAGTGGCAGGAAGAAATGAAGCTGGAGCCGAGCGCAGAGGAAGAGGTGTGGCTTATCACGGAGAGAGGGAAGGGACTGCCTGCCCAGGCAGAAAGTCAAGTGTGCCCAGGCTACCAGCTTCCTTAGTCGTGGGTTCTGTGAGCATGAAGCTGTGTGTGTGTGTGTGTGTGTGTGTGTGTGTGTGTGTGTGTGTGTGTGTAAGGGGGCATATTTAGAGTGGGGAGCAGTGTGAATGGAATGAATTAAGAATGCAAGTGTGGAAAGGACAGGGTGGAAACAGGAAACAACGCGTTGCGTGAGAAGAAGTCTGGGCTCTTCTAGAAGGAAAGGAAGACACCGCAGGGTACGGAGCAGGGCGGTGGGCTATGGTTTCCAGGTTATGGTGGGGAAGCATAACTTTGCCCAGTGAGGAGTCCAGCTCCTGGTTAAACACCCTTGTGTGGTTTTCCAGGCCCAACAGCGGCAGTTACAGAGGCATCACCTGGCAGGGCTCATGGGGACAAAGGCTGCCGTCCCCCAGCAGACTTGGAGACCAGCCGCACCCTGCAGTCTCTGCAGGGAGCTGTAGTCGAGGACTCAGCGTCCCCCTGGTCTGCAGGGAGAGGGGACTGCAGACCTCAGGCCCCCAGCCTCTGCCCACTGGGGCCATGGGCACCCCTCCTATGCTTGGAGCCGAAGATGTTGCCTCAAGCAAAGTGGAAACTGAGTCCGCCAGCACAGCTCCCCTGGGCACCCCCTTGGCCCACATTTAGCAAGGACTTTAGTGCCCAGGCACCTGGATGCCACCCACCCCCACCCAGCCAGCTTCCCTCCCCCACCATTCCTTTTGCATCTCCCTCACCCTGTGACCCAATGCAAGCTTACTCTTTCTGGAAAATCCTTTCCCTGCCCCCTGCCTTCCCCTCTGGCTCCCATTGGCTCTGTCCCCTCCTGTGAGGTGTGCAGCAGGCAGCAAAGCTGGGAGAACTTCTTTACAATTTTCAAATAACCAGCTTGCTGTGTTTTCAGGTGAAGTCCCTCCAAACTTAATTCAGTGGGGCTAATTGCGAATTTGGAAAAAAAAAAAGAAGTACAGTACAAAAAAAATCAATATATTAGTGTTCAACACATCTAGAAAGGATTGGGCCAAGAAAAGTGAAAAGTGAAAGAGAAAGTCACTCAGTCGTGTCTGACTCTTTGGGATTCTCCAGGCCAGAATACTGGAGTGGGGTAGCCTTTCCTTTCTCCAGGGGATCTTCCCAGCCCAGGGATCGAACCCAGGTCTCCTGCACTGCAAGCAGATTCTTAACCAACTGAGCTAGCAGGGCCAAGGAAAATATTGGGCCAATATTTGAAAACTAACTAGTTATTTGTAACTAACATGGCTCAGTGGATAGAGGAGCCTGGCTAACTACAATCCATGGAGTCACTAAAGAGTTGGACACGACTTAGCCACTGAACAACAACGAACCTATTGCTCAGGCATAATTGGTTTCCTGACTTTGCAGACCACACACACACACACCTTCACACACACACACACCCCTTCACATACACACACACACACCTTCACACACACACACACACACACACACACTGCCCTTCACATACACACACACACACACACACTTGAAATAAGAATGCAAATAGCACTGTTTCTTTTTTTTTTTAATTGTTCATTTTATTTTTGTCTGTGTCAGGATCTTGTCTTCTGCCCTGGGCTTAGTTGTCCCACAACATGTGGGATCTAGGCTCCCCGCTTGGAGATGGGACCCACGTCCCCTGCCTTGAAAGGTGGGTTCTTAACTGATTGACTACCAGGGAAGTTCCCCAAATGGGCGGTCTCTGTTTCCTCACGCCCTCCCCACTCTTCACAGCTGGCCTCTGTTCTCAGCGTGTCCTCTTGAAGACCTGATGACCCACGATTTCAAAGACCAAGAACTGCCTGCCCGGTCCTTGCTCGGGGGTGATAAGTGCAGCCCCAGAGCTGATCTAGAGGACCGTATCCTCTCTGCCTTTTACAGAGAGGTCAGCCTTTCTGTGCTTTTGCTTCCTTATTTGTGAGATGGGAAGATGACAACTGTTGGGGGTCATCGATGTCAAGCGGGTGTTCGAGTGAAGGGCTGAATGAGGATTCGCGGCTCCCTTCTGTCACTCACTCCTCATTCTACCTCTCCAGATGCTCTTTCCCAGCCTGGCTTCTGCTTCACCTCCCACTCCCCATATTTAAAGCCCCAAAGGAAGTTCAAGGACCATCTCCTTGGAATCCCCTGAGGGGGGGTTCAAATTTGTACACGATTACCAGTCTCCCCCACAAGGGTTCTGACGCGTTGGATATGGAGCCCAACCCAGGAAACTGCATTTTAAACAGCCTCTTGTGTGTGAGAACCCAGCCTCAATCCTCTTTTCCCTGCAGATGCTCCATCACCCCTGACTTCCCTCCAGGGTGGAGGAGACCTGCAGGATCTCAGCACATCCTGGGCCCCTGCAGGTGGTTGGGAAGATGTCCTCAGGCAGGTGCGCTTCCCTGAGATGAGAATTTCGGAGATAGACTGGCGAGAGGTGACCTTTTAATAAGCACCCCAGACTTTTTGTTTGAAATATTTAGCTGCCGAAATACATTATGGATGTCTCTGCCTCCTTAAGCAAACTTTCACCTTTTCTTAACCACTAGATTCATCCCGAGCAGGTTAACAATAAGTGGTGTTCACGATGTGGGCTCGGTGATTGTACAGTCGAGGTCTCAAGCCTGGTCTGCTGCTCACAGACTGTCTCTTTTGCTCTAAGCTATGTCTGCTGCTAACAGCCTTTCTTCATTTCTTAGGTCTAGTACGACCTAAGCTTGAAACCCAACCCCCCCTTCCAAATGTGTTAGGAGCTCGTCTAATAAGATTACATAGGATCCTACACTCTCCTGTATGTGGAGGACACAGATTTCAGTTGATGCTCTTTGAAACACCTTCCAGCTGCCCAGGGATGGTGTTCTTCTTACAGATTCATTCTCCATTATCGTCCAGAGAAGGGCTGGATAAATGCAATCAGATGGGATCCTGAGTGTGGGCTTCACCAGTCACTCCATCCACTGACATCTCTGTGCATTCATGTCTAACCAATTATTTAAAGTCAAACTAAAAATCTACTGACTTCATGTATACAGATTGGAATAGTATCAGTAACTCCAACAAGTGATTAGTTGTACAAACTACCATACAATTGCACTCATTTCGCATGCTTATAAGGTTATGCTCAAAATCCTTCAAGCTGGACTTCAGCAGTACGTGAACTGAAAGCTTCCAGATGAACATGTTGGCAGAGGAACCAGAGATCAAATTGCCAACATTTGTTGGATCATAGAGAAAGCGAGAGAATTTCAGAAAAACATCTACTTCTGCTTCATTGACTACACTAAAGCCTTTGACTGTGTGGATCACAACAAACTGGAAAGTTCTTCAAGAGATGGGAATACCAGACCACCTTACCTGTCTCCTGAGAAACCTGTATGTGGGTCAATAAGCAACAGTTAGAACCTTGCATGGAACAACTGACTGGTTCAAAATTGGGAAAGGAGTACAAAAAGGCTGTATATTGTCATCCAGCTTATTTAATTTCTATGCAGAGTACATCATGCAAAATGCTGGGCTGGATGAACCACAAGCTGGAATCAAGATTGCCCGGAGAAATATGAACCACCCCAGATATGCAGATGATACTACTCTAATGGCAGAAAGTGAAGAGGAACCAAAGAGCTTCTTGATAAGGGTGAAAGAGGAGAGTGAAAAGGCTGGCTTATAACTCAATATTCAAAAAATGAAGGTCATGGCATCTGATCCCATCATTTCATGGCAAATAGGGAAAAAAATGGAAGCAGTGACAGATTTTATTTTCTTCGGCTCCAAAATCACTATGGACAGTGACTGCAGCCATGAAATTAAAAGACACTTGCTCCTTGGAAGGAAAGCTATGACAAACCTAGACAGCATATTAAAAAGCAAAGACATCACTTTGCTGACAAAGGTCTGTATAATAGTCAAATCTATGGTTTTTCCAGTAGTCATATATGGGTATGAAAGTTGGATTGTGAAGAAGGCTGAGCGCTGAAGAATTTGTGCTTTTGAATTGTGGCATTGGAGAAGACTCTTTAAAGTCCTTGGACTGCAAGGAGATCAAATCAGTCAATCCTAAAGGAAATCAGTCCTGAATATTCATAGGAAGAACCCTGGAGAAGAACTGACTCATTGGAAAAGACCCTGATGCTGGGAAAGATTGAAGGTGGGAGGAGAAGGGGACGACAGAGGATGAGATGGTTGGATGGCATCACTGATTCAATGGACATGAGTTTGAGCAAGCTCTGGGAGCTGGTGATGGACAGGGAGGCCTGGCGTGCTGCAGTCCATGGGGTCGCAAAGAGTCGGACATGACTGAATGACTGAACTGAACTGAACATATGGACTTTGTGCCCACTGCCTGCCCACTTTAACAATCAAGAGTGTTTTTTCCAGGTGGCATAACGAGGGTATGGTGAATAGCAAAAGAAAGTCAGCCTGTGTGCCTGTCTTTCACTGGGGCTGCAGTTCTTGAGCTAATTCAATACCCTGCCTGCAAAGACTTAAATTTTGTACACTCGAGGCAAAATGACAGTTCACTTCAAACTCCAGCAGCCTCTTGCATTTCCTTTGTATTTTCTTATCTCCTTAGAGCTAAAGATGTTTCATAAATGTGCATAATGGATTCCGTCAAATGAAGATATGGACAAAATGATTTAGCAGGTCCTTTACTTGACGGTTGAATGGATGGGGATTTTCTTCCCAAGAAGGTTTTCTTGGGACTCAAGTTTAGGCAACACCAGACAATAGGATTGAATCCTGTGCTCCCCAAGCACCTTTCTCAGAGGATAGAATCAGCAGATTTGGGTTGACAATTGTGGCCATTTTCTCTTAGAATTTTAGTAACAGGAACCATTTTCAGATCAAAATTGATATGGTTGCTTAACATGGAGAAGAGAAGTCTGTTTGCTTGGGTGAAACGGTCATGGTAATCCTAGAGCCTCCCCTCTGTTCAACCACCCCTTTCTCCCCTCTACCCAACAGGGCCCTGTGGCCTGGAGTGATGTGAAAACATTGTTTAATACAATGAAGTCAATTCTAAGACAATAATTATTTTCTTCTCTCTCATCCAATCTTCAGTTATGTATGGATATGAGAAACATGCTCAGAAATATAGAAGAGACTGTATAATGTGACCTTTGTGTAAATACATGTGTGTAAATGATAAATGATATGCATATTTGCTTGCATCTTCAAATATAAACAACAGAAGAATAAACCTATCACTAAGTAAAAATGCTTACCTATAGGGGAAGGGACATAACAGGAGGGAGGAAAAAAGTAAGAAGTCTTTTCTGAATGTACCTTGTTTTATAGCTTTGACTAGAAAATGTAAACATTTTACATTAAAAAAAAAAAACTAAAACACAGTGATCTCTACAATATGCTAGAAAAATGAAGCTAATGAACCTAATTGCTTATCATGTCAGTAAACAAAAGAAACAAATCCAGTAGCAAAGTATACTCCTACCCTCCAGATTACAGTCTATTTATAGTATTTCCTGGGCTTCCCCGGTAGCTCAGCTGGTAAAGAATCTGCCTGCAATGCGGGAGACCTGGGTTTGATCCCTGGGTTGGGAAGATCCCCTGGAGAAGGGAACAGCTACCCACTCCAGTGTTCTGGCCTGCAGAATCCCATGGACTGTACAGTCCATGGGGTCGCAAAGAGTCAGACTCGCCTGAGTGGCTTTCACATTGTATTTCCTACTGGAAGAATCAGGGACCCTTTGATTCTAGGTCTGGGGAAGGAAATGTACAAGATGAGCTTGGGACATCTTGTTCAGCCTGACAACAAGGAAGCCAACAAAGACCACCAGGATCCACCCTCACTGGCCCAGGGAGGGGTCAAGCCTGCATCCAGGCAGGACCAAGAAGTAGCCTGCCAGGCAGCAATGTGGGGCTTCAGTTCAGTTCAGTTCAGTCGCTCAGTCGTGTCTGACTCTTTGCGACCCCATGGACTGCAGCACGCCAGGCCTCCCTGTCTATCACCAACTCCTGGAGTTTACTCAAACTCATGTCCATTGAGTCAGTGATGCCATCCAACCATCTCATCCCCTGTCGTCCCCTTCTCCTCCCGCCGTCAATAATTCCCAGCATCAGGGTCTTTTCAAGTGAGTCAGTTCTTTACATCAGGTGGCCAAAGTATTGGAGTTTCAGGTTCAGCATCAGTCCTTCCGATGAATATTCAGGGCTGATTTCCTTTAGGATGGACTGGTTGGATCTCCTTGCAGTCCAAGCTTGGACTGAAGCAAAGTATTGCATCATGGATGGCTAGAGAAACTCATAGAACTCTTCCCTTCGTTCCTTCTCCTGATGGGAGCCTTGTGGATATCCTCTTCTTTACTTCAAGTTCCACTGGGGGATACTAAGGGCTTGGGAGAAAGAACAAGGCTTTGCTAGAGTTAGTGACCCTTTGAAGATTTTTGCAGGGTGGCAGAAGGACCACCAGGGGGCAGTATGTGTATGTCTCCATGATGACTTACTAGGCCACACCCTGTCAATATCTCCCAGAACTGGAGATAGAACCTTGGTTTCTCAGGAGCCTCACAGTCCTACCCAATCTCAGCCTGCTCCCTGGGCCCTAAGAGTTACCACTATGTGCTTTTCTAGAAAATACTTCTGTACTTTTATTTTTGACTGTCACATTTAACTCACTGAAACGAATTTTGTATAATTGGGAGATCAAGCTTGTCAGTTTAAAGATTGATAGTAGCAGAAATCTGAATTCAGTTTGTAAGTATTAGTGTGGTTAAGACCTGGCACAAATCGTGCTTGTCATCAAAAAAAGGAGGAAACTTTGGTAACTGGTTTTACCAACCACAACACCCCGCCTCCAGAAAGATCCCCTAAACTAAAACAGTCACCATATATCTATATATGTATATATATATAAATAGATGTGTGCTTATGTGCGCTATCTTGAGTCTTATTCCACAAAGTTGGTTGTGCAGGAAACGTTAGGC
This sequence comes from Bos grunniens, assembly GCF_055505025.1. NCBI lineage: Eukaryota > Metazoa > Chordata > Mammalia > Artiodactyla > Bovidae > Bos > Bos grunniens. The sequence goes on from NC_141165.1 coordinate 156,376,547, forward strand.
TTATTGCTTTAAATCAATCACACTGGACTCCAGCATTGTTTGGGGCTCCTTACCCCACCTCCAAGGCCAGAGTGTTGGTGAGACGCTGAGGCCACCACTCTCCTATGCTAACTGTGCAGAACTATGGGTGTGCCCACATCTGACCCTGTGGCCCCAGCTCCTGGGCACTGGAGTCCTGCTGGGGGTCCTGCTGGGGCTAGCAACCTCAAGGCCAGGATCTGGCCCACAGAGGTGTGTGCCCCAAGGCCACTGGCCCAGGAGGCCCCAGCCACCTTGAGGGGTCCAAGAGTGAATCGGCCGAGGACCCTCTGTTCCCCCAACGAAAGAAGGTCTTTCTGGGCCCGGGCATGGGAACACCTCTGCCCGCATGCTCTCCTCTAGTCGGCCCTGTCCTCTGCCTCCCTCTGCAGGAAAGTAGCTCAGCCTGGGCTTCACAGGAACAGGGCCTGCCCTCAGGTTTATGGCCTGGCATCTTTATTCTCCTCCAGGGCAATGAGTCCAGCACCCCCTACAAATGGCAGGAAGGAAGCGCTGTTAGGAAGAAACCTAACTTCACTGCCCAGCAGATGATCCACCACTCTGTGTGTGTGTGTGTGTGTGTGTGCGTGCATGCACACACATGAACGTGTCTCACTTTTCACCCTCCTCCAGCCTGCTGTTGGGGGTCACCCCCAACCCACTGTTGAGGTGTTACCCCCAGTGAGACACATCTCTCATATGAGGTCACGAAACCCCTGGTCTGTTGGCCACTGGGGATGATGGTAATGTTTCTGAACACTCAGCACTGGGAATTGTTATTCAGTTGCTAAGTCATGTTTGACCCTTTGTGACCCTGTGGACTGCAGCATGCCAGCCTTCCCTGTCCATCACAAACTCCCAGAGGGCACTTGCCCTCCCCCTTGCGGTTGGGAGGACCAAGAGCTTCTTTAGTTTGTGAGTGGTGGGCTCATGTGATGTGTGTCTCTCCTGGGCTGGAGCATTTAGTCATCAAGAGAGACAGTGATTGCTTCAGAAACCCACGTCTCAGAGCGAGGCCAGCAGGATGCAGAGCAGAGCCCCAGCCAGCCCACTGTGTGCACAGGACCTGAGAGAGAAATGATCCTAGCCTGAAGCAGTAGTCTTCCCATTCCTCACCTTGGATGAAAATTAAGGCATGTTTTGGACAAATAATTTGGGAAAACATTGCATGAACTTAGCTTTGAGTCTCTTGCCTGCTGTTTGACAAGATACAAGGTTTCTTACCCGTTTTGCGCCTCAGCTCCCTAATAGCACCCACCTCATGATGTTTGTGAAAGGACCACCTGGGCTAGTGTACATCAAAGTGCCCAGTGTTTGGTAGTGATCATTAAATGTTCGTTTTCTTCTCTTCCTCTGGCACCTTTAAAGGACACGTGGTCGCCTCCCACTTTCCATCTTTCCAAACCCCCTCTACTGAGTGCCCTGAGTTCAGTTGAAGTGTTCACCTGTCTCCCATGAAGTGCAGGCTCTTTCGGAAGAGGCTGTGTCAACTCCCGCTCCAGACAGAAGCCAGTCAGCACACCGCATGCCTCCGGCCACCGTATGGTTCAGGGAGTGCTTGTGATGTTAGTGGTGGGGGTGGTGGTGGTGGTTTAGTCGCTAAGTCATGTCCAACTCTTGCGACCCCATGGACTGTAGCCCGCCAGGCTCCTCTATCCGTGGGATTCTCCAGGCAAGAATACTGGAGTGGGTTGCCATTTTATTCTCCAGGTGTGATGTTAGTAGCCCCCAGTAAATCTCAGGGTTCTTGCTAGGGCTTCTGGGCCCTCAGGACCCAAGAGAGTCCTACACTTACTTCCCTGCATCTCTCTTTCCCCAGGAGGAGATCTGTTCTCTGTCCTTTGCTCAAAGATCCTCACCAACACTTGCTCAGACACATCCAACCCAGCAGGGGACACAGCCTGGGATCTAGCTGGGACACGCCCACCCCTCCCCACACACACACTTACTTGTTTTCTGCTAATTAAAATTTCTAATACAACTCGTGCTAAGTGGGTTTACACAGCAGGGGGTGTGTGATAAAGGACCCTGCCTGGCCTAGAGGGGCTCTCCTCTGCACTTCCTGCTAATGAAGACACGCATGCATGAAAGTGCTTGCCTGGGCTCTGGGTTAGCTGAGCGCAGAAGGCACAAGGCAGTCAGGGTTTCAAACAACCCAGGAGGAACACGACTCGGGGGCAGATAGCTCAGCATCTCCCTGGCAAATAATAATTACAATACTCTCTGAAGAACTTCAGGATTTGTGCACACATGAGAGCGGAAAATCCATGTCATGGAAATGATGTGGCTTAATTTGACATTTGCGACTTTTATTGGAGGCTCATCAACATCAGCCTGCTGGTTGGTTTCATTTCATTAAATTTGCCAGTGTGTCGAATTATACTGCTAATGCTGATGGTGAATGACATAAATTCCCTTTTCTGCTCTGACCTGAGGTTCATTTAGCCGCTTTTCAGTTCTGTTGCAGCACATTGTCCCAAATCACTGACACTTTCTACATGCTTCTCTTACAAAGAGTGCATAGCCTGTGTCTTTCTTCCTATGAAGACACAATCCCATGGTAGCGGGTCCCACCCTCATGACCTCGTCTAAACCTTGTGTGTGTTCGTGCTCAGTCGAGTCCAAATCTTTGCTATCTCAAGGACTGTAGCCTTCCAGGATCCTTTGTCCTTGGGATTATCCAGGCAAGAACATTAGACTGGGTTGCCACTTCCTTCCTCAGGGGATCTTCCCAACTCAGGGATTGAACCAGTATCTCCTGCATTGACAGGTGGGTCCTTCACCACTGTGTCAGCTGGGAAGGCTTATCACCCCAAAGCCCTACATCCAAAAGCCCTTATCCCCAGAGCCCTGCATTCTAATATCATCACATTGGGGATTAGGACTTCAACACAAGAATTTGGTGGGAGGTGGCACAAATTTTCAGTCCATGCACAGTACCAATGACCCACTTCCCTACCAGCCATCCACTAGCCTCTGCTGGCCTCTGTCCTAGACAGCTGTTTTCTGTAGTCTTCCCGTCATGGGTGCAGTGTACACCAGACTGTGTGCGAACCTGCCTGTGAGTGGGCTCCCTACACTCTGATTCTCCATACCCACCCATCCTTCAGCCTTGACTCTCCCGGGCCAGAGAAACTGTTAACTGCTACTTAGAGACTGTGGACCAGTCAACCCTGTGAGCCTGTCCACCGCCCAGTGGCTGCAGCTACATCTGCTATAACAAGATCTGCACCCCAGCCTTGGGGAAGTGACCCCCCCGCTTCCAAGTTGGCTCTTCCCTGGGCACTCTCCCTCACCTCTAAGGTATACTTTAGTATTCTCTCTGCATTTTTATAGTTTCTTCCTTATCATCATTTAATCATTCTTTATAGAAACTGCCTCTGATCAAATGACTGTGTGGTTTATCTCCAGCTTCATTTGTGGGTGTTAACATAGAGGCGGTATAGGACCTGGGATGCAGAGGATGGATAACAAGGCAAATGAAATAATACACGTAGAACACGAATGCCTGGTATACACCAGGTCCTTTCATTTTAGCTGCTATTTTTAAATAAGTATTGCTTTTTTTTTAGCAGATCAGTATGATACTGGGTAAAGGGAAAAGGCTTTCTGAAGGAGAGGATGTCTGAGCTGGTTTGAAGAGTTTGGACGTATGAGTTTGGAGTATGGGTGGAAAGGGCGCCATCAGGGCCAAGACCAGGAGGGTAACCCACCTCCCATTTTTGTTCTAAGGACTAAAATGAGATTGGAAAGATAGGTGTACTTTGTCAACATAGAAATTATAAACAATAATAACCCAACTCCTTTTGCTTATTGAAAGCAGGCCTTAAACAACAACCAGCCTCCTTGTAGAAATTCCATGCTCATTATATTTTGAGGACTGGACATTTCCACCAGAAGAAAGTACCTAGAAAAAATTGTACCTACTGTCCCAAAGGGAATAGCACTCATTGTAAATAACTAAGCTGACACACTCATGTATGAATCATTCACTCATTCAGCAAATATTTCTTGTGTGTTCTGGAAGGAGTGGGTGATGTCAAAATTCATAAGATGTTGTCCTTGTTCTTAATGTCATGTTTTCATGGGCCACTAAGGGACACAGACTGGGGACCGATATTTGCAGTCTTACACGATTCGTGTTCTAAAAATGGACTGAGTTTTCGGGTCCCCCCTGAAGGCACTCACTCCACCCTCTTGCTTCCCTGCACCCACTCTACAGGGATTTGGTTAAATTTGACACCAGCTTCCCCATGACTTTTATTTCTTCTTTTTTTTTATTAAAAAAAAACTTATTATTTTTAATTGGAGGATAATTGCTTTATGATGTTGTGTTGATTTCTGCTGTATAACAATGTGAATCAGCTATATATACATGCACATATCCTCTCCCTCATAAGCCTCCCTCCCCCATCGCCTATTCCACCCCTCTACTTCATCACAGAGCACCGAGCTGGGCTCCGTGTGCTATAGAGCTGCTTCAGGCTGACGATCTAGTTCGCGCATAGTAGCATATATACAATATACGGCAATGCTACTCTCTCAGTTTGTGCCACCCTCCCCTTACCCCTGTGTGTCCACAAGTCCATTTGCTACTTCTTGATGTTTCAGCTAAAGCTAAACTGGAATTAAAGTGCTTCTGTCCCCAGCATCCATGTCCGCCTGCTGCCTCAACTTTGCTTGCCCCAGACTCAACCCATCACCAAGTCCCTTCACGGTCTCCCGGACCACTCACTTCAAGCATTTGTCTCATGAGTTTCCTATCATTGTAGATCAGGACTGGTGGGCATGATGGTGGGCCAGTCGCTGGAGACATTTTCTCAGCTGTCCTGCCGTCCAGCGAGATCCCTAAATCTCTCCGCCGTCTTTTCCTCCTCCCATCTCTCTTGAGAAGCAAATTCTACTCCTTGTCTCCTGTAGAATAGTCCCACCCATACTCAGGAGGCTCTGAGGTCTCACTTCCTGTACCAAATACTTGGTAAACAAATGCAGTTCCCTCCTTGGAGAAATTCTGTTGTGTAAAATTTTCTCTTTGACCCATCCAAGTGTTTACCAAGTGCTATGGAAGCCCTGGAGGAGCAAACAAATCTGCCTTTGGGGTCAAGAAAGTTTCAGAGGGTGATACTTGAGCAATGGCTCTGTTTGTTGGCATTTTCTTCATAGACATAGTGCCCCTGCAGGTCCTGTGAGTGAGCACGTGACCCAACCTCAGCCAATCAGAGCTCTGCACTCCCTGGGTCCTCCTTGGTCTAAGGGGCAGACACCTGGTATACCTGATCCCATGCAATGCTCTCCTTTAACATTTGAAACATGAGCAGAGGCACAAAGAGACGGCATGGGAGCTCGCCATCTTCTGGGAGGGCCTTGGAGAGAAGGCCCTTCAGCTGGGGCCACTCAGTGAGGGCCTTGGGTGGACTGACCTCTCTTCTTCCCTAGGCCTGGGAAAGCTGCTGCCCTCGATTCTGTGACCTCGCTCAGCTGCCTTCTCACAGATCCGCCACCCCCACCCCCCCACCACCTTTTTTTTTTTCATGAGTGAGCTAAAATTGGTTTCAATTTCGCCAGGAGAAGATCTCTAGCTTTAATTGAAGGGCGAGTTGACATTTCTGCTCTGATTGAGGTCTAGACAATCAGAATCATTTCTGAGAATCAGAGCCACCTGCCATTATATGAAGAGTCAGGTAACTATTAACAAACGTTTCCCCTCTACATTATCTTTTTTTAATACTTGTCTTGTGATAATTATGTCACACCAGGTAAGTCATAATGCAGCAGAGCTTATTAGACTTCTATTTCGAATAGATGTGTTCTGGACTTCCCTGGTGGTCCAGTGGTTAAGATTCTGCACTTCCAAGGCAGGGGGCAGAGGTTCAACCCCTGATTGGGGAACTAGACCCCACATCCCACAGACACAGTGGGGGAAAAATGAATCAATGTGTTCCAGTCAACCAGGGAAGCTCTGGTAACCTCGATTTTTGATTTGGTACAAATCAGGGCTTCCCTGGCTCAGACTATAAAGAATCTGTGTGCAATGCTGGAGGCCCGGGTTCAGTCTCTGGGTTGGGAAGATCCCCTGGAGAAGGGCATGGCTACTCATCCCAGTATTCTTGGCTGGAGAATTCCATGGACAGAGGAGCCTAGAGGGCTACAGTCCATGGGGTCACAAAGAGTCAGACAGGAGTCTTTCACTTCACTAGGACCATAAGCCACAAACCCAAGAGGAAGCCATTCCTGGAGACAGTGAACCAGATTCATTCTACATCAGTTTTAAATAATTTCCATTTCAGAGGAAGACATTCATCTGACCTGATTTGCTGATCTTGGGGGAAACTTACCATAGCACAATGAAAGCAAAAGTGTCTAGAATATTGGGACTCAGTTTGCTGTTCTTTCATCTCCACCAGGGTTGATGAAACATGCATATCTCTTCCCCACTCGCTGACTTGAACACAGGCTATGGTGCGGGTCCCTTCCCTACTGGTTCAACTACATAGGCTTTGCACAGAAAGTGATTAATTGCTATAAGCCTGAACAGTTTAGATTTAAGGGACTGGGCACAAAATATCCTTAATACCTGAGGTTCTTTCCCACCAGACTAGCTTAAAATGGAGCATACACAATTCCCATCCAAGAACACGTCTCCCTGGCAAACACTCAGACCAGCTCCCCAGAGAGTGATGAAGTTGGATCAGGCAGGAGTTAAGTGGCCAGGGAAGATGTGCTTGGATCCCATGTACCTGTGTCCGGGTGTCAACAGGAAGACAGTGGTTTTGGTTCTTAGGAAATACCCTTAGAGCCAGTCCTGACCTCACGTCTAACATGACAGGCCCTCTTAGGAGCTTCCATGACAAGAGTCAGGGATGGGGATTAAATGGAATGAAATCTCACTGAATGCCCTTTGAGAGGTCAAATTATAAGAACTTGCAAGTAACTAGTGAGCTTACATAAGCATAGTGTGTTTTCCCCGTAAACACAAAATCATATAAATATAAAAAATCTTGGTGAAAGACGTGATCCCACTTTACCACATCACATTGCTTTTATCTAATTCCACTCCAAGGTCCACTTCCCTCAGGAGATGATTTCCCCAGTGGTATCATTAAGGATATTTTTGGTTGAGGGGGACAGGAAGCTTATCTCTAAAGGACTTAATAAAGGAAATTTATTGGCTCATTAACTAAAACAGTCCAGGGGGAAATGAAGCCTTTGGGCACAGTCTGATTAGAAGTCTAGCCTCTGTAATTTCCTCATGTATCCACTTTATGTTGGCTTTTGCCCTCACATTGGCTTTGCCCATGATGACAGAATGGCTCCAGCAATTTCAAACTCAGCTCTGGATTTAACACCATCCAGCACAAGAGAGGGCTTCTGTATTCCATAATTCCCCATGGAAGTCCTTCCCATCATTCTAATGGGGTGGGCTTACTTGGGTCATGGGTCCAGCTTGGTCCACATTCGTGAGGCTGGAGATAAGATGCACTAATGGGATCAGGTCGTGAGCTGGGAGTAGTTTCATCTTTCTTAGATCCATCAGATCAGATCAGTCGCTCAGTCGTGTCTGACTCTTTGTGACCCCATGAATTGCAGCACGCCAGGCCTCCCTGTCCATCACCAACTCCCGGAGTTCACTCAGACTCACGTCCATTGAGTTAGTGATGCCATCCAGCCATCTCATCCTCTGTCGTCCCCTTCTCCTCCTGCCCCCCATCCCTCCCAGCATCAGAGTCTTTTCCAATTAGTCAACTCTTCGCATGAGGTGGCCAAAGTACTGGAGTTTCAGCTTTAGCATCATTCCTTCAAAGAAATCCCAGGGCTGATCTCCTTCAGAATGGACTGGTTGGATCTCCTTGCAGTCCAAGGGACTCTCAAGAGTCTTCTCCAACACCACAGTTCAAAAGCATCAATTCTTTGGCGCTCAGCCTTCTTCACAGTCCAACTCTCACATCCATACATGACCACAGGAAAAACCATAGCCTTGACTAGACGAACCTTTGTTGGCAAAGTAATGTCTCTGCTTTTGAATATGCTATCTAGGTTGGTCATAACTTTCCTTCCAAGGAGTAAGCGTCTTTTAATTTCATGGCTGCAGTCACCATCTGTAGTGATTTTGGAGCCCAGAAAAATAGTCTGACACTGTTTCCACTGTTTCCCTATCTATTTCCCATGAAGTGGTGGGACCGGATGCCATGATCTTCGTTTTCTGAATGTTGAGCTTTAAGCCAACTTTTTCACTCTCCACTTTCACTTTCATCAAGAGGCTTCTGAGTTCCTCTTCACTTTCTGCCATAAGGGTGGTGTCATCTGCATATCTGAGGTTATTGATATTTAGATTAGATTAGAGCCATATGCATTCCCAAATGCAAATTAAGGAGATGTTGGATTGAGGAAGAGGAAGATCCATTAGAAGGAAGCAACCAACAAGACAGAGTATGTATTTTATCTTCAAATTCACTACAGTTCTGACCTTGTGCTCCCATTTTAGTGCATTCTGCATTCCTATTCGAGCTTCCCGGGTAGCTCAGTGGTAAAGAATCTACCTGTGATGTAGAAGACACAGGAGATGCCATGGATCTGACCCCTGGGTTGGGAAGATCCCCTGGAGGAGGACAGGGCAACCCACTCCAGTATTCTTGATTTGGAGAATCCCATGGACAGAGGAGCCTGGCAGGCTACAGTCCATGGGGTCACACAGAGTCAGACATGATGGAAATGACTGTACACACACACATTCCTATTCACTGTGGATTACATTTTTGTCTGTCTTTGTGTCTACTGTTTTATCCTGCCCCGTAAGAGTCTCAAACGTGGGTGATGCCCAGCCCTAACTATATAAACAAACCAACAAACACTTTTGCTGGAGAGCCTGTAAGATGATCATGTGGAAAATATGAAAAAAAGAAAAATAGTTGGAAGTCTATCTCATCCTTTAAAAAAAAAAGCATGGCATTTAATTTAACCTTTATGAAATCATGCAGTTGATTATAGACCACTGCGCATAGACAGGGGAAAATTTTTTTATTTGTTGTTCAGGGGACCCCTCCAAAAGCCCAGCCAGATAAACTTCACAGAGGTTGGTACAAAACATACTTTTTCTCTTTGCCTACTGAAAGCCACTTGTAGAAATTCAGCTAATCACAATCTCTCTAAATGAATCAGTCATGTAGGCAAGATCTTATTTCTTTTTGAAGCAGAGACAAGAATATAAGTTACAGATGTTTGTGAAACATTTGAATGAATCATATGATATCTACAGTAATGAAAACTAAAAGTGACTATTTTGTCTACGTGTACAACTTGAATCTCATGGAATTGATTTAGAGCACACATCATCAACTTTGATGCAGATGGGTTCTCCTTTAGAATCAAGTAATGCAGCCATTACTTACAGCTATTACCAGTAGGCTAGTCATTTCCTGGACCACAGTAGCATCACCACTACCACCACCACCATCAACAACAGCACCAACCCCTACCAACAACACCATCAACAACCACCACCACCACCACCATCAACAACATCAACATCAACCACCAAGACCACCATCAACACTATCAACCACCAACAACACCAACTACCAACACCAACACCATCAACAACCCCCACGACCACCATCATCAACATAAACAACCAAGACCACCATCAAGACTGACCATCAACCACCACCGATGCCATCAATAACAACACCAGTCACCACCACCATCACCATCATCAACTCAACTGTCAACCACCAAGACCACCATCAACCCTGACCATCAACCACCACCAACCCCACAATCATTAACACCACCAATACTACCATCACCATAATTTAACATCAGCCACCATCATCACCACCACCACAATGAGGTTTATATTTGCATATTTATTTTACTTTTCAAAATACATTCATATACATGATTTCATAAGCTCTCATCTGCTTTGCAAGGTTGGCAGAAAACTGGCATCGTTATCCTCATTATCTGTAAGGAAACTAAGGTTGGGAGAGGTGAGTGGTGTGTGCAAGGACATCAAAGTGGTCAAGAGTCTAACTCAGAGTAGGGTCTGATTCTTCTGACTCCAAAACTAATACATTTTTTTAAAATGGATCCTGCACTCTCAATGAAAATGAAGAACTTCTGAAAATTAGGATGTTGATATTGACTATTTTGGTTCGATATTTTAGACAGAGTTTTAGAATGAATGGCCCTTTGAGACCATATATCCCAACCCTCACATGTTCCACGTGAGCCACCAGCCAGTCAGGCTCATATGACCCTCTAGAAGTTGAATTTCATCCAAGGCATTTGACTCCAAATTCAGCCTTCTTTGTATGACAAGAGGCTACCTTCACACATGCCCCAGGAGCCTACCAGATTCCTTTGAGAACAGTGGATGTCCCATGTCCTTGTCTGGAGCATAAAGTTTTCCAGTGAAGGGTGAGTAGGGCTGAAAGCTGCTACTCCTGCTCATCTCAGAGCATCAGGAAGCCTGAGAAGGAAACAGGATGCTGGCTTTTGGGCCCACCCCCATGCACCTGCGGCCCCGCTCAAGGGCTCGACTCACCTCCCAAGGTTCCAGGTAAGCCCAAAGCTGCTCCCTCAAGCAAGAAGTTTGAACCTCAGCTGTAGAGGCCTCCTTGCCTCGACTTTCAAGGGATCTCTTGGATTTCAGCATGGGGGCTGCTGTTCCCACCTTTTGTCTCTGGGCTGGCCTGGTTGGGCCACAGGACAGCTCTGTGGCTAATGGTCAGTGAAGAGCATCTGGCTGCCTTGCTCTGGAGCCCTTTCTTTTCAAGTTCAAATGTCAGATTGGAGTAATAAATGTCTTCCAAGGGCTTTTCATTCTTTCTGAGGATGTTGCTGGCCAATCGGAAGAGGAAAATCAGCCCATAGATGCCAAAGATGGTGAGGATATACCAAGCGGCTCTGGTCCCATCTGAAAGCTTCAGGGCCCTGGTGGAATTGCTGCTGTTTCTTCCCTCCATGCGGTCCCCCAGCAGGTGCCCCAGGATGCGGCTGGCTTGGGTCTGGTTGGCCCAATGCCCTGAGAAACAGAGATGTCTGTGTGAGACCCACATTCTGGGCTGAAGGCTGCCTGGCCAAGCCAGTGGCCGTGTGTTCATGTCAGTGGGGAAATGGGACTGCTGAAAGAGGCTTTTTCTGCTCAATAGGTAGAAGCCTCACAACACACATGTCAATATATTTAAAAAATTTTTTTAATTGGAGCATCATTGCTTTACAACACTGTGTTCATTTCTGCTGTACAATGAAGCGAATCAGCTGTATGCATACCTACATCCCCTTCCTCTTGAACCTGCCTCCCACCCCTGCCATCCATCTCTCTAGGTCATCACAGAGACTGAGCTGAGCTCCCTGTGCTATACAGCGTCTTCTCACTCAGTTCAGTTCAGTTGCTCAGTCGTGTCTGACTCTGCGACGCCATGGACCGCAGCACTATTTTACTGTATTCACTATTTTACACATAGTAGTGTGTATGTACGGAGAAGGCAGTGGCACCCCACTCCAGTACGTGTATGTATGGAGAAGGCAGTGGCACCCCACTCCAGTACTCTTGCCTGGAGAATCCCAGGGACGGAGGAGCCTGGTGGGCTGTAGTCCATTGGGTTGCTACGAGTCGGGCACAACTGAGCGACTTCACTTTCACTTTTCACTTTCATGCATTGGAGAAGAAAATGGCAATCCATTCCAGTGTTCTTGCCTGGAGAATCCCAGGGACGGAGGAGCCTGGTGGGCTTCTGTCTATGGGGTTGCACAGAGTTGGACACGACTGAAGTGACTTAGCAGCAGCAGCAGCAGCAGTGTGTATGTATGTCAATCCGAATCTCCCAGTTCTCCCCACCCTCTCCTTTGCCCACTGTGTCTGCATGTCTGTTCTCTGTGTCTGCATCTCTATTCCTGCCCTGCAAATAGGCTGATCTGTATCATTGTTTAGAGTTCAGAACATCAAGTTCTTGAAGAGGAGACACAACATCATAACGATATCCATTTCCCCTAAGATAATCTATACAAATTAACATGATTGCAATAAAAACATCAATAGGATTTCTTTGTGAAATAAACAAGCTATGCATACTGAAAAAGCAACTGTCAAGACTAATTAGGAGACCTCTGAAAGGAAGAGTTGAAATGAGTGGAAATTAGTCTAGCAAGAAATCTAAAACTAGCTAGCCAGAAAAATAAGTTTACTGTTTTTTTGAACGAACAAGCGCTTTATTTGCCCACAGTCCAGCTGGGGCTTACTGGGCTTTGCAAAGGGCATGAGGGGCTCTTCCAAACCAGGTGCAACTTTTCCTTGAAAAGTCTTCCCTGTAAAACTACAATAACTCAAACAGTGCGACAAGATACATAGACTGGCAGAGCAAACAGAGTAAAACATCAGTAGAGTAGGAATCGGAATTTGGTAGATAAAGGGGCATTTGTGATCAGGAGAGAAAAGATGGAGTTTTCAATAAATAGCATTAAAACAAGATAATAATGAATCTACATCTCTCACCTCATCTCTCTCACCCAAAACAGTCCAGATAAATGAAAGATTTTAATATTTTAAAAATTTAATATTAAAAATAGTTTAAAAGTTTTAATAATAAAAACAATTTTAATACTAGAAAATAACATGGTAGATTTTTCCCCCTTATCATCTCTTGAGGGCTTCCTATGTAGCTCAGTTGGTAAAGCATATGCCCAGAGCGTGGGAGACCTGGGTTCAATTCCTAGTTAGGGAAGTCCCCCTGGAGAAGGAGATGGCAGCCCACTCCAGTACTCTTGCGTGGAGAATCCCATGGACAGAGGAGCCTGTTCACATGACAGCTCATGGGGTCGCAAGAGTCGGACACGACTGAGCACTAAGCTTATCATCTCAGAGTGGGACATCCCTTTCTAAGCATAACACAAAAATTCAGAGGTGGAAAAAAAGGAGAAAGAAAATGTTAACTCCAATTACACAAAAAAATTTAAATGATGGCATACAAAAGACAAATGACAAACTAGAAAAAATAGATACTTACGCCAGTGAACTTCTTCATAAGCTTCAGTTCTATAAGAAAAAGTACAAAACCTCAGTACAAAACTATGCAAAGGATATGGACAATTAGTTCAGGAAAAGAAATGGACCTTGAACATAAGAAAAGCTTCTCAGTAACACTCATAATAGGAGAAATGCAAATTAAAACTACAGCAAGGTAATATTTTGTTATTTATCAGGTTTGCAAATTCATGATGTCTCAGAAGACAGTCTAGATATGTCCATGGGGCTGTCAGGCTTTTGCTTAATGACTGGTGAGAGTGTAAATTTACACAACCAATATGGAGGGCACATTGACAAGATCTGTTGATATTAGTCGGAGAAGGCGATGGCACCCCACTCCAGCACTCTTGCCTGGAACATCCCATAGATGGAGGACCCTGGTGGGCTGCAGTCCATGGGGTCGCTAAGAGTCGGACACAACTGAGCGACTTCACTTTCATTTTTCACTTTTATGCACTGGGGAAGGAAATAGCAACCCACTCCGGTGTTCTTGCCTGGAGAATCCCAGGGACGGGGGAGCCTGGTGGGCTGCCGTCTATGGGGTCGCAGAGTCGGACACGACTGAAGCGACTTAGCATTGACATTAGTAACACGTTTACCTTTGACCCGGTGATTCTACCTGTAGAAATTTATCCTAAAAATATGCCAGAACAAGTCCAAAACAATGTATATTTACGATTAGTCCTTGTAGCACTCTTGTGATGACTAACGTTTTAAGAACAGCCTGAATAGAGTCAACTTGGAGATGGTTTAATCCATTTTGGAAATTCCATGCAATGGGATACAATGCAGCCAAAAAAAAAGTAACAAAGAGCTTTCTTGTGCTAAATTGTAACAAATGAAAAAAAATCCTACATATAAAGTGGGCTGTGCTATTTGCTTGAAACTTGAGCATATTTAAAATACCACTGGGAGAATACAGAAGGAATTGGTGTCTAGGGTTGCCCATGGGGAGGAGAACTGGGGGAAGGAGGTGTACATTTCACCGAAGCCCTTTCATACATTTTGTACCATGGGTATTTATTTTCAAAAAGAAATTAATTAAAAAATGGAAGCGTGCAAGTGGGCACTTTTCTGGTCTCCTTGGTGAAGTGCCCCTGGGTGAGGACACTGTGTGCCCTTCTAAGGCCAGAAGATTAAGATCTTAATTGCTGTTTACCTCAAAACTGTTTTCTCTACTAGGAGAGCTGGTGAAAATGCAATGATAAAGTCAGAGAAGTAGTACCTAATCCTGTGAGACATTTTCCAGCTGAGCTTTATAGGTTCACATTCTCATTTCTTGCTCTATGTGCATATAGATGTGTCCAGACATGTCATAGGATAAATCCCATCATCTGCTGAGGACCCCAAAGGCGCTGCATTAAGTGTTTTCTATTTCATATCTGCTTGTTAATTCATTTTGCTAATGCAAAGCTCAGGGAGACCAGTATTTTTTTTTATTATAATTAACTGTTGAATGAATGAATGATCTTATTACTTTGAGATTAGGGAGAACATTTAAAAATAACTGTGCAAACCACATGTGACAAAGTCCCAATTAACAAATTTCATTATATAAAATTGGTCACTCATAAGAAACAGTACAGTGATCAGGAATTTTCCTACTGCTGTTGATAACATGGTTTGAGAACTTAAATAAGGAAGAGAAAAATGTTCCCATAATTATTAAAAACAAATCAACTCAACAAGAACATCATAAACTTTAATTAGAGTAAGAGAACTTGCTTAAACTTGGAATACATGGATAAACTCATAGACCTTTCTGTGAATTGTTGCAGAATGACGTGCTATGTTCAAATATATATAAAACAAAGCCAAGAACAACAGAGCATAAAATTATTTGAAAACCAGTCCATTTGTCACATGAAAGGTTTTCACTATATTAATTAAGGCAGTACATTGTTCTTTACCTTTTAAAAAAACAGGGAAGAATAAATTAGATGGTATCTTCTATATCCTGTAGAAGAGACCAAGCTTTTCATCAATAATGTGAAACATGTAAGATATCCTAGAACTGCTCATCCTTGTGTCGGAGCAGAATACTCACATTCCATGAGGTGGTGTTTTTCTTGACCCTTAGGGAGGCAAGTTTAAACATCTGCCATGGAAAGAGGGCAACTTCTTTTTGCAAATGATCACAGTCTTTCTGAAGTCAACACTGAGGTTTCAAGAGCAGAGAGTAACTTGATATCCGAAGACTCTTGGGCAGCATCTAATAGAAGTTTAGCAGAGAGAAACTGGACTCATTTTGTCTCATTCGATGAATCAGAGAATCAAAAGTTGATCTGTCTTCTATCGGCACAGAATAAAAAGCACCTCCTGCTGTTGGCCTGTTGAGAAGATCTGTTTAGACACACGCTAGTACCAAGGACACGGCGGCTCCTGCAGGTCCCATCTGGGGCTGCGGGGGCAGGAAGCTCTCCGAGGCTGGCTTAGAGCCTGGATGGTTCCTGAAATTCCCTGTTCTGCACCTGTAGCCAGTATGCTCATGGCCAGGTGTGGCAGAGACCCACTGTCAAGGGCCAGAGGAAGTCACCAGCTTCCTCTTGGACTGTCCTGGATGCAGAAACCCAGACAGGAATGAGTCTGTGCAGGAGGACACAGCTGAGAGCCGGGGTTCCCTCAGGATCAGTGGGTGATGGACTCATGAGCCAGGCCATGAGGAATGGGGCTGCTCTTTCCCACACCCCTGAGTCATGGACCACTTTGAAATTAAAGTTAACTGGAAAAGAGGAGAAGTGTCTAGGAGAAACAGGAACACCAGGAGGAAAGGTTAAAAGACTTGGGCAGGTTCTCTGATGCTGCCACTGTTCCTGAATCCTCACTAACGTGGCCCTGACCTGCCTAATTCGTGAGGCTCGCTGGCTTTTAAGATGTAATTTTATCATATTTTCATCAATAGGGGACTAGATAAGTCAGTTTAGAAATAAGCCATGAAATGAAGTCGCTCAGTCGTGTCCGACTCTTTGCGACCCTGCGGACTGTAGCCCACCAGGCTCCTCCGTCCGTGGGTCCTCCAGGCAAGAATGCTGGAGTGGGTTGCCATTTCCTTCCCCAGAAATAAGCCATAGAACCCAGCAATTCCACTTCTAGGTGTATATTCAGGATAAACATAAATGTACATCCAGACAAAAAAAAAAACTTGCATATGGATGCACAAAGCAACATGACTCAAAATAGCTAAAAAGTGGAAACTGTCCAAATGTCCAACTGGTGAACAGAAAAATAAAATGTGATCTATCTGTGCCATGAAATATTATTTGGCAATAAAAAGGAACGAAGTACTGACACATGCTGCAACAGCAACGAACCGTGAAAGCACCACGCCAAATGAAGGAAAACAGCTACAAAGGACGGGTCACACAACTCTGTGCATCTGAAATGTCAAGAACAGGCAAATCTACAAAGGAAGAAAGGAGATTAGTGGTTGCCTTGGGTTGATGTAGGGGACTGCTGCTGCTGCTGCTAAGTCGCTTCAGTCCTGTCCGACTCTGTGAGACCCCATAGACAGCAGCCCACCAGGCTCCCCCGTCCCTGGGATTCTCCAGGCAAGAACAATGGAGTGGGTTGCCATTTCCTTCTCCAATGCATGAAAGTGAAAAGTGAAAGGGAAGTCGCTCAGTCATGTCCGACTCTTAGTAGACCCCATGGACTGCAGCCCACCAGGCTCTGCCGTCCATGGGATTTTCCAGGCAAGAGTACTGGAGTGGGGTGCCATCGCCTTCTCCGATGTAGGGGACTGGGGCATGATAATTAAGGGATAGCTTATTTGGGGGTGATAAAAGTGTTTTATAGTTGATTGTAGTGATATTTGTGAAAATCTGTAAACATACTAAAATCCACTGAACCCTGGACTTTAAGTGAGTGAATTTTGTGGGATATGAATTGCATTTTAATACTATAATATAGGTAAACAATGGAATACTATGCATCTGTGAAACAGAATGAGGAAGCTATTTGTGTTGTTGTTGTTGAGTCACTAAGTCATATCTGACTCTTTGAGATGCCCACGGACTGTAGCCCGCCAGGCTCCTCTGTCCAAGGGATTCTCCAGGCAAGAATACTGGAGTGGGTTGCCATTTCCTCCTCCAGGGGATCTTCCTGGCCCAGGAATCAAACCTGCATCTCCTGCATCTCCTGCATTTGCAGGCAGATTTTTTTTTTTTTAAACCACTGAGTCCCTGGGAAGCTGAAGCACTCCAAGATGCTTTGCTGAATGAAAACAGCCAAGAAGAGAGTATGTTACCACCTATGTAACAAAGTAGGAGGAAAAATCATGCAGTTTTTTTGTTGTTGTTCATATGGGCATTGAAGAGCCCCTTTAAGGATGCCTGAGAAAGTAAGAGCAGGAGGAAATTGCGGAGCTGAGAACTGGCTAGAGGGAGGGCAGGTTGGGAAGAATTCTTACTATATATTCCTTATGAATATAAAGAAGTTCAGGGGGCACAAGTGGTAAAGAATCCTGCCAATGAAGGAGACTCGGGTTTGATCCCTGGGCCAGGAAGAGCCCCTGGCAACCTACTTCAGTGTTTCTTGCCTGGAGAATTCCATGAACAGAGGAGCCTGGCAGGCTGCAGTCCATGGAGTCACAAAGAGTTGGACACAACTGAATGACTAAGCACACACACGCACTTTCCAACTGTGTTAAACACACCCATTCATGTAAATCTGAGGCTTCCCTCATAGCTCAGTTGGTAAAAGAATCCACCTGCAATGAGGGAGACTCCAGTTCAATTCCTGGGCCAGGAAGATCCGCTGAAGAACGAATGGGCTACCCAGTCCAGTATTCTTGGGCTTCCCTGGTGGTTCAGCTGGTAAAGAATCCACCTGCGATGCGGGAGACCCTGGGTTCGATCCCTGGGTTGGGAAGATCGCCTGGAGAAGGGAACGGCTACCCACTCCAGTCATTCTGGCCTGGAGAATCCCATGGACTATACAGTCCATGGGGTCACAAAGAGTCGGACACGACTGAGCGACTTTCATTTCAGTTCATGTAAATCTTGGTCAAAGTTCTGCTCTTGCTGTCCTGGCTGTGGGATGCCTGGACCCTGGCACCTCCAACTTTGCCCCAGAGTTCGGGGTTTTTAACACCGACCATGAGAGGTGAGAAGGGGCTGGAGATCCTTCATGATCAAGGGCTAATGGCAGTGACGAGGGATGTAAGTCAGTGCTCTGGTCCCCGATGCACCCTTGTGTAACCCTGGGCAAGTCCCCACCCACCCTGTAGATTACTCACCTGCAAGGTGGAGAATCAGCAGGATCAATAACCTCTGATCCCAGGGAGACAGGGAGGAAGCCCAGGGCGTAGGGAAGAGCTACTCCTCCTGGAGGTGTCTGAACAGGAAGGCTGCCAGCACCGGCTGCCCCAGGACAGGGAGGACACATCCAGGCCCCTGGAGCCCAAGAGGTGGAGGCTTGGGAGCGTGCATCAGCTGGGAAGTCAGAAGTTTTGGCAGGATGTCGGCATGGGATGTGGGAAGAAATGAACTCCGGAAAAATAGGGGAGGTGCAAGGAAAGGGGGGCTTTGGTCTCATCCATGCCATCAAGGGGCACTTACATTAGGAAACAGCTCTGTGCCAGGCAACTCATTGGAAAAGACCCTGATGCTAGGAAAGATTGAAGGCAAGAGGAGAAGGGGACAGCAGAGGATGAGATGGTTGGATGGCATCACCAACTCGACGGACATGAGTTTGAACAAACTCTGGGAGATAGTGAAGGACAGGGAGGCCTGGCCTGCTGCAGTCCATGGGGTTGCAAAGAACTGGACAGGATTGAGCAACTGAACAACATGCACTTTCCTCCTGAGTCCCCCTCTTAGAACCCATGAGAGGCAGGAGTACCATCCTCATTTAAAGGGGCTCAGAGAAGAGACCTGCCTGATGTTACACAGCTCCTGAGTGCCAGAGGTGGGTAGTCTGGCATCAAAGGAATCTCCTTCCACACCCTGAATCCCACCTTCAAGCTGGACCCAGAGTCCCAAGAATTCTCCTGATTGCTTGCCGTATAGGTTGAATTGTAGATGGTCCCTGCTGAGATATAACCATGACCTTGAAGCCCTCCCATAGTTAGCTGAAATTAAACTATGATGTTAAAAGTCAAGGTAATGTATATCCTTCAGTAAAGGTGACTAGAGGGGGCAGAAAGGGAGCTCTAAAGTGCTGGCCATGTCCTGGTTTCAGGGGTTTATTCGATTTGGGACACTTCCTAGAACTGAGTTCACTTTTCAGTATGTATGTTATATTGTTGTTGTTCAGTCACTCAGTCGTGTCCACCTCTTTGCAACCCCATGGACTGCAGCACGCCAGGCTTCCCTGTCCGTCATCATCTCCCGGAGTTTGCTCAAATTCATGTCCATGTTTGTTATACTTCATTGCAAACCTCACCTTGCTGTTTAACATGGAAAGCCTTTATAGGCGATGCGAAAATAAAGTTGAAAGTTTTGAAGGTTTACCTAGAAAAATGCAAATGCTGTTTTTTAAAAAGGGTTCTATATTCCATTATGGCTATGGGCACATGATACCATCTAAGGAAAAAGTGCCCTGTGCCTGGGGGCAGGGGGTGGTCAAGATCACGGTCACAGGGTCTGGGCAGTGTTTGTCATTCCCAAATGCTTACATAACAGCAAAACGTACCCCAACGTGGGCCAAGAATTTCCTTCCCTCTTGGGTCTGTCTCCTCTGGCCTTCTGGTTCAGTCTAGCTGAATACTGACCTCAAGGCAATCAAGTGAAACCACTCACCCAGTAAATGTTTA
The DNA here is from genome assembly GCF_055505025.1 of Bos grunniens. Taxonomy (NCBI): domain Eukaryota; kingdom Metazoa; phylum Chordata; class Mammalia; order Artiodactyla; family Bovidae; genus Bos; species Bos grunniens. Next base: position 156,396,343 of record NC_141165.1, read on the forward strand.
TCTGAGCTACAGATCTGGGGAGAAGGACCCCGGTACCCTCTAGCTCTTTTGACATTAGAATCTGAACTCTCTCAGTGGGCCATGACTTTTTATTTTTGTCCCTCACAGAACCCGTCAGATCAGAGGATGGCTAAATTGGGAGCCAAGGTGGCGGTGACATGTATTTGACTCTCCAAAATAAAAAGAAAACAAACCAATGCTTTTGCATTTCAGGGGACCAGAAGGAGAATTTAAAAGTGTCATTAAATAAACACCCATATCCACACTTGACCTTCTTTCTGAGGAGTATTTTCTGAGGGTGTAAAGAAGAGCCCACCAACCAGTTCTGACATCCAGCACCACCAGAGAACATTAAAACTGATGCCTGAGTTCAATGGCCAAGAACACAGATTCCAGACGTGTCTGCCTTTTCAGGGGGTACAGCCTCCCAGAGAATTTTAAAAAGATGTTTTGCGTGTTTCTAAAAAATCTTGAATGTATAGGTCACTCCTGCATTTCCTTTCACCTTCACTGGTGTCTTCTAGCATGGAGGTCACTGCTGTGTCCAGGGAGATGCAGAGACGAGCTCAAAGCCTTTGGAATTGGAGGACCCAGGTTCTAGCTGGGGCTTTGTCACTTACTAACTGAGGGACTCCGGGCAAGTTACTTCATTGCCCTGAACCTCGGTTGTAAACAAAGGATGATAAATTGTGATGCCATGAGGGACTCCAAGGGGCAAATACAGTCCCATCTCATCTTCTCCCAGTTAATTCCTTCAGTCCTCAACTGCTTGGTTCACAGCAACTCCCATATTTCTTTCCCGCTTAAGGCCTCCCAGGTTGACCAGGAGTCCCAGGAACTTTGTCCAGAGTAGGGAGAGGGCAGCCTGACTTCCTCCACCAAGCCCAGAGGACCCGGAAACAACCTCTGCTGCTGTTGCCTCCAGCTGCCACATGGCGCCGCTGTTGAACACAGTCCTGGCATAGTTATAGAAGACCATGAGCAAATCTTCAAAGACAAAAAAAAAAATGAACCCAAGGGATTTCCTGGTGCTCCAATGGCTAAGACCTTGGGCTCAGAATGCAAGGGGGCCTGGGTTTGATCCCTGGTCAGGGAAACTGTGATAGAATCTACATGCCCCAACTAAGAGTTCACATGTACTAAGTCACTTCAGTCGTGTCCCACTCTTTATGACCCCAGGAGCCCACCAGGCTCCTCTGTCCATGGGATTCTCCAGGCAAGAATACTGGAGTGGGTTTCCATTTTCTTCTCCAGGGAAGAGTTCACACGCTGCAGCAAAAAAATGATCTGTCGTGCTCCAAATCCCACACCGGAAAACTGACACTTAAGACTGCTCTCCTCTGCTCCCACTCTTGTTCCTTAGCTTCAGGCCTGCTGAGGTCAGACGCCACCGTCACAAGCCGAGAAGAGAAGCGGAAGAGATGTGATGGGGGGAAGAAGGCCGCCCCACTTTCCCACCGCAGTTCTCCTGCGCCTGCAGCCTGAGCTGGAGCCGGGGGAGCCCCAACCTGAGAGCGAGCTCAGAATTTTGATTATGACATGAGACTGCACATCGTAATTACTGAATCAAGACTGTTTCCCCAACCTGAATACAGGGCAGGGAAATCAAGCCCCACCCTGCATTAGAGCTCACAGAGAAGAATTAAAGAAGAAAATAGGACAAATTTAAAAACAAAATGAAAAAACGACCCAGAGGGATGGTATGGGGAGGGAGGAGGGAGGAGGGTTCAGGATGGGGAACACATGTATACCTATGGCGGATTCATTTTGATATTTGGCAAAACTAATACAATTATGTAAAGTTTAAAAATAAAATAAAAGAAAAGAAAAAAAAAACATTAACAACAAAAAAGCATGATCTAAAACCAGATAATAAACCAAGACTAAATATACTTGTCCTATCTATATATTGCACATAGAAAAAAAAGAATCAACACAAACAATAGCCAATTATATTCCTATTCAGAGATACAAAAGGGCTTTGTTTTTATTTTTTATTTTTGGCAAACAATTGGCACTTGCTACATGCTAGGCATGTTCGCAGCCAGCTTCCAGTTATTAACTAATCTAAATCACTTAATTATATCAAAAGACAAAGAATGGGCATAGCCACACAAAGAAAATGCAAATGTAAAGGCAGAAATATCCCTGTTCATATCATTTGTATTGAATGCAATGCACAGAATTGTATAAACTTACCAATAAGTGTTGGTGAGGATGTGGAGAAAAGGAAACCTTTGTGAACTGTTGATGGGAATTAATTTGGTGCAGCCGCTGTGGAAAACAGTATGGAGGTTCCTCAAAAAATTACCATACAATCCAGCAATTCCACTGGATTTGGCCACAGGATACTTGGCCACCTGATGCGAAGAGCTGACTCTTTGGAAAAGACCCTGATGCTGGGAAAGACTGAAGGCAGGAGGAGAAGGGGACGACAGAGGATGAGATGGCTGGATGGCATCACCGACTCAATGGACATGAATTTGAGTAAGCTCCGGGAGTTGGTGATGGACAGGGAGGCCTGGCGTGCTGCAGTGCATGGGGTCACGAAGAGTCGGACACGACTGAGTGACTGAACTGAACAATCCAGCAATTCCACTGGATATTTATCCAAAGAAAATGAAAACACTAATTTGAAAGATATATGCACTTCTGTGTTCACTGTAGCACTGTTTACAACTGCCAAGATATGGAGGCAACCTAAGTGCACACTAACTGATGAGTGGATAAAGAAGATGTGATCACATACATACACAGAGGAGTATATTTGTGCCATAAAAGGGATGAAATCTTTCTATTTTTGTGACAAAATAGACAGACTTGTAGGGTATTATTCTAAGTAAAATAAGTCAGAGAAAGAAAAAACTGTATGATTTGATTATATGCAGAATCTAGGAAACAAAACAAATGAACAAACATAATAAAACAGAACCAGAGTCATAGATACAGAGGACAGACAAGTGTTTTCCAGAGGGGAGGGGGATACGGAGACGAGGGAATTGTGGACAGAAGATTAAGAGGTACAAACTTCCAATTACAAAATAAGCAAGTCATGGGTATGAAAACCACAGTGTGGGTAATAGAGTCAATAATACATAACAGCTTTGTATGGTGATAGATTGCAGCTAAACTTATCATGGTGATCATTTTGAAATATAGAGAAATTAAATCACTATTTTCTGGATCAGGAACTAAAATAGTCACAGGCCAATTATGCTTCAAGAACAAATTCAGAAAAAGAGATCAGATTTGTGATTACCAGAGGTGGGGGGGAAGGCAAAATGGATGAAGACAGTCAAAAGGTACAAAATTACAATTCTAAGGTAAGTAAGTACTATGAATGCAATGTACAATGTGATAAATATAATAAACACCGATACTTTAATATGTTGTATATGAAAGTTTAGAGTAAATCCTAAGAGTTTTCATCACAAGGAAAAATTTTTTCTTTTATTTTGAATTTATATAACATGATGGATGTTCCCTAAACTTACTGTGGTAATCATGTCATGATGTGAGTGAAATTTGCTCATTCGTGTCCAACTCTTTGCAACCCCATGGACTATGCAGTCCATGGAATTCTCCAGGCAGAATACTGGAGTGGGTAGCCTTTCCCTTCTCCAGGGGATCTTCCCAACCCAGGGATCAAACCCAGGTCTCCTGCATTGTAGGTGGATTCTTTACCAGCTGAGCCACAAGGGAAGCCCAAGAATACTGGAGTGGGTAGCCTATCCCTTCTCCAGGGGATTTTCCCAACACAGGAATTGAACCAGGGTCTCCTGCATTGCAGGCGGATTCTTTACCAACTGAGCTATCGGGAAGCCCATGATGATTTTATGATGTCAGTCTAATTATTACACTGTACACCTGAAACTTACATAATACATCAATTATACCTGAATAAAACTGAAAGGAGAAAAAGACATCAGTTCAGTCACTCAGTCATGTCCAAGTCTTTGTGACTCTGTGGGCTGCAGGATGCCAGGCCTCCCTGTCCATCACAAACTCCAGGAGCTTGCTCAAATGCATGTCCATTGAGTCAGTGATGCCATCCAACCATCTCAACCTCTGTTGTCCCCTCCTCCTGCCTTCAGTCTTTCCTAGCAGTAGGGTCTTTTCCAATGAGTCAGTTCTTCACATCAGATGGCCAAAGTATTGTAGCATCAGCTTCAGCATCATTCCTTCCAATGAATATTCAGGACTGATTTCCTTTAGGATGGACTAGTTGTATCTCCTTGCAGACCAAGGGACTCTCAAGAATCTTCTCCACCACCACAGTTTAAAAGCATCAATTCTTCAGTGCTCAGCTTTCTTTATGGTCCAATTCTTACATCTATTCATGACTACTGGAAAAAACATAGCTTTGACTATAGAGACCTTTGTCAGTAAAGTAATCTCTGCTTTTTTTTTTTAGATTTTGACATTTTAACTTCTTTTGAATACAAGTCACTTTTTGCAAGCTAGAAGGCAGATCAAGCTAAGGCAGTCCAGTCCTCCAGAGATCCAGGTCAATTCTTAAAATCTTCAGCAGAATTACATCATAAAACAAGGTGCTAAAATAGGGTTATAAACTCTAAATATTAACCATTCATCTACATTTTTTCCTTCAGATCAGATCAGTCGCTCAGTCATGTCCGACTCGTCGCAACCCCATGAATTGCAGCACGCCAGGCCTTCCTGTCCATCACCAACTCCCGGAGTTCACTCAGGCTCACATCCATCGAGTCAGTGATGCCATCCAGCCATCTCATCCTCTGGCGTCCCCTTCTCCTCTTGCCCCCAATCCCTCCCAGCATCAGAGTCTTTTCCAATGAGTCAACTCCTCGCATGAGGTGGCCAAAGTACTGGAGTTTCAGCTTTAGCATCATTCCTTCCAAAGAAATCCCAGGGCTGATCTCCTTCAGAATGGACTGGTTGGATCAGTCCAAGGGACTCTCAAGAGTCTTCTCCAACACCACAGTTCAAAAGCATCAATTCTTCGGCACTCAGCCTTCTTCACAGTCCAACTCTCACATCCATACATGACCACAGGAAAAACCTAGCCTTGACTAGACGAACCTTTGTTGGCAAAGTAATGTCTCTGCTTATTTTTTCCTTAGGAAACAGCTAAAAGTCTAGTCCGTAAAGGTATGATATATAGAACTTCTTGATCTACACAGGACAAAATGATCCAAATTATATGCTGGCCAACCTATCAGTGAGCCACATCAGAGCTGGCCAAGGATTGGTGAACAGAGAAAAGTGTTTACATTTTGAAAATTTGCTCTGAGGTTTAAAAAATTCCTGGTTGTTGTTATAAGAAAGCAAGTAGGAAATATTATAGATGCACCACTCTATATTTGATTGTGCCAAGGTCTTCCACTAGAACACAAAGTTAGAATATGGAGATAAGACACTTAGATATTTTCAAAATAAATTACTTAGTAATAAGAAATCTGGCATATTCATATGGAAAAACTTGTCAGGAGATTTTTCCAGGGCCAAGAAATTAAAAATAGAGAATGCCCTAATGACAGTTACTTGTGAGCTTAGTTAACATCTTTTAGGATGAACCCATAAAATCTGGCCACTGTTTCATTAAACATCTGCAAACTGGAGAACTCCTTAGCCCTTAGTCATAGTTTCTGCTCAATGTCTTAAAGCTGGGCTCAGTTCCATCTGTGACTCTTTTCTTCAGGGCTGGGGTGAATGCTAGTCATCAAAGTCTGGAACATCATTGTAGGAGTATCCCCAGTAGCAGGGGTAAAATCCTGGCAGGAACACCAGGATGCCAATGATCAGGACAGGAAAGGCCCAGTCTGCTCCCTCTTTGCCGATACACCCCGCCAGCAGGAGGGAGCCTATAATAATGAGAAAGGCACCAATGAAAAACAGCACTGTAGCAAGCGCAATGGCCTTATATGGGATCTTTGGCGGGCTTTTCTTAAACTGAAGGTCAATGTAGCCATCATCTGTACAAGAGAGTCTTGAGTATTTCACTTTGCTACTGGGAATTCCAGTAGCCAGGTTGGTGTGAGACGGCATCATAACACACTGACTCAGCTGGAGAATCCCCATGGACAGAGGAGCCTGGCAGGCTACAGTCCGTAGGGCTGCAAAGAGTGCAACACGACTGAAGTTACGGAGCGTGAATACACTGCTTCACCCCAAGCACTGAAAGGAGCAATTTCACTTTCCAGGTTACTTCTTCACCAGAGTCCGGGTGAAGCAGGCTGCTTGCCGACAGCTCGCTCATGGTTTTTTAATATGCTGCTGAGGTTGGTCATAGCTTTTCTTCCAAGGAGCAAGTGTCTTTTGATTTCATGGCTGCAGTCACCATCGGCAGTGATTTTGGAGCCCAAAAGATAACGTCCGCCACTGTTTCCATTGTTTCCCCATCTATTTGCCGTGAAGTGATGGGACAAGACGCCATGGTCTTTGTTTTTTGAATGTTGAGTTTTAAGCCAGCTTTCTCACTCTCATCTTTCATTTTCATCAAGAGGCTCTTTAGTTCCTCTTCGCTTTCTGCCATAAGGGTGGTGTCATCTGCATATCTGGGGTTATTGATATTTCTCCTGACAATTTTGATTCCAGCTTGTGCTTCATCCAGCTTGGCATTTCAAATGATGTACTCTGCATATATAGTCTGCCTGCAATGCGGGAGACCTGGGTTCAATCCCTGGGTCTGGAAGATCCCTTGGAGAAGGGAATGGCAACCCACTCCAATATTCTTGCCTGGAGAATCCCATGGACAGAAGAGCACTGTGGGCCACAGTCTATGGCCCACAAACAGTTGTGGACAAACAGTCAGACACGACTGAGATACTAACACACACACACTCTGCATGTAAGTTAAATAAGCAAGGTGACAATATACAGCCTTGATGTACTCCTTTCCAATCACCCATTATCACCACTGTCATTTAATATTATGCTGGAAGAATTATTCAATTCAATTAGATAAGAGGTACTAAAAGTGGAAAAGAAAAGACAAAAAATTATCATTGATTGTATGATTGGAAAAATAAAAAGAATCAATTGCAAAGCTGTTGGAAACAGGAGGATAATTCAATAAGTTGAGTGGGCATGAGATAAATTCTAAAATAGTCAATATCTGAGAGTTTATGTTAACAGCAGTAACTTTGTAAATATAACAGAAGAAAAGATTCTACTTACAATTGGAATCAAAAAAGATAAAACACCCATGAATAGAATGAATGTGGAAGATTCATACAGACAAAATCTTTGAAAAGAAAGACAAAAAGGAAGATTTGACTAAATGCAAATACTGCTTATCCTTAGAAAGACTGACGTGCAAAGATGACAATTCTTTTCTAATTCGTCTGTTGTTTTTGTTGTTCAGTCACTAAGTGGTGTCTGACTCTTGGCGACTCCATGAACTGCAGCATGTCAGACTTCCCTGTCCTTCACTACCTCCTGGAGTTTGCTCAAACTCATGTCCATCGAGTCGGTGATGCCAGCCAACCATCTCATCCTCTGTCATCCCCTTCTCTTCATGCCTTCAATCTTTCCCAGCATCAGGGTCTTTTCTAATGAGTCGACTCTTCTGTAGATTTAGTATAATCCCAGCAAAATATCAATGGACATTTCTGGGTTTTTGTTGTTCTTGTTTTGTTTTCCAGAACTAAACTGAATGCCAAGTTTTCAGAGCCCTACTTCCTTTGTTAATGATCTTTTTCTTCTCTTTTCTTTTCCAATGATATATTTCATGTTTTCAGGCCCATCATTTTTTTCAGCGTCAATGAATGGAATTTCAGCTTTTTGGCCTGAAAAAAATCACAGCAAAATCTCAGCAAAATCTAAAGGAGCAAACGGTCCTTCATCCCCTGCAGCTGGAGAGAACAGCAGAGAGCATCCTTCATCCTCAACACACATCCTTGCAGGGATCATTGCAACAAAGGAACAGACGAATCACCTGTATTCCCAAAGTTGCCTCTGTGCCCTGAGAAAAGTAAACTCGATTTCCCAAAGGCTATAATTCAAGCTGGTCATTTTACTTAACTTATGTCGACACTGGCAAAGATGAAAATGGATAACTGTTTCCTCAAAAGTGTCGCTATAAGCATTGTTATCTTTCTTTCTTTGGATTTCCTCTTCTTCCACCTGAAGCATAAGATAAACAAATCCACTAAATTTCTTATGTAAACAAAGACTTTGAGAGGCTTGCTACATTCAAATTCACGCAGATAAGTTAAGGCTAAATTTTATACAGAAAATTGAGCATGCTAGCATAGCCAAGAATTTTCTAGTGGAAAAAAAGTAATGAAACATCCCTGCAATATGTTAAAGCATATTGTGAGCTTGCAAGCTAAGTCCCTTCAGTCGTGTCCAACTCTTTGTGACCCCATGGACTATAGCCCGCCAGGCTCCTCCGTCCATGGGATTCTCCAGGCAAGAACACTGGAGTGGGTTGCCAGGCCCTTCTCCAGGGAATCTTCCTGACCCAGGGATCAAACCCACACGTCATATGTCTCCTGCATTGCAGGCGTGTTCTTTACCACATCTGCTACCTGGGAAAACAAAACAAATTGTAAAACCACAGAAATTAAAAGTGCTTGATTCTAGCACATAAACAGGCAGACAGACAAGAGGAATAGAAGAAATTCCAGAAACAGACTCAAAAACTTTCAGGAAAAGAGTATAAAATAGAGAGGAAGTTTCAGACCAGTGGAGAAGAGATCAGTTATTTCATAAATGCTTGGGATAACTGGGTAAACATCTGGGAAAGAGTAAAATTGGATCTTTAGTATATCAAAATAAATTCCAGATGGAGTTAAATTATGATTTTTAAAAATAAAGCTATAAAAGAGCTGGAACAAACATGGGAGATTTATTTTTGTAATCCCAGATTGTGACAATCTTTCCAAACATGACACAAAAGTCAAAATTCACAAAAGAAAAGACTGATAAATCCAACTACATAAGAACTGAAATTTTCTTTGTGGCTAAAAAAAAATACTATCAACCAAGTCAAGACAAAAAAGTAAATGATAAACTTGGGGGAAGCATTAGCAACATACAAGGTAATATATCAAACTTCTTAACATTTAAAAGGTTTCTCACATTAAAAACAGAGGTCAACAGTTCAACAGAAAGATGGTCAAAGGACACAGACAGCTATTCACAGAAAAAGAAATACAAAAAAAAAAAGATTTAAAAATATACAAAGAAAAACAAATGCAAATGACTTAGTAGAAAAAATATACTCGTTCTTACTTATAATAATATCGATGCAAATTCAAATTATAAAGTGATCTCATTTACCTCTAGTAGAAGAGGAAAGGGCTTCCCAGGGGTTGCTGGTGGTAAAGAACCTGGCTGCCAATGTCAGGAGATGTAAGAGATGCAGGTTCAACCTCTGGATCAGGAAGATCCCTTGGAGGAGGGCATGGTAACCCACTCCAGTATTCTTGCCTTGAGAATCCCATGGACAAGGGAGCCTGGCAGCTCATAGTGTTGCAAAGAGTTGGACATAACTGAAGCAACTTAGCACACAGGAGAGTAAAAACCACTTGTAAAGTGGGTCTATCCACAGTGTGTTCACTACAGTATACAAAACCGTCTGAATGGTGTCTGACTCCCAGTGACAGATCATAGAAGTCAGTTATTATTACTATCATTATTGAGGATAAAGGGTGCTATTCACATTTTATGACATAAATTTTATAAAATATAAATACAAAATTTTATAAACTTCTGACCACTCAGTTATCTTCCAGAAAGTTCGGGGGACTTAGGTGTGATTTGAGAGTATTTCCAGGACATACGTGCAGGTCTGGTCATTGCAAGCAAGAGACTGGGACCCATCTAAATGTCCACCAAGAGAGGAGGGGTAAAAATGGTACGGGCTGCGTTGTCGTACAGCAGAAACCAATGCAATACTGTAAAGCAATTTTCCCCCAATTAAAAATAAACTTAAAAAAAAGATGGTATGGAAATCCACACAATGGGGGATCCTAGTCAAGGAATGAGGCAGATGTTTGTATATGAAACATCTTGATATGTAGGAAGAAAATAAGCAAGAGGCTGATTGGCAGGCTGATTAGCTGTTCACCATTTGTATATAAAAGCTGGATATTCTTGTATATGCAAAGAATATTTCTGAAAAGACCTAAGAATCCTGGTATTGTCCTCTAGGCAGTTTCTTTTTAAAATACTTTTTTTTCCCCACTATGTTTCTATTATCGATTAAAAAGGCAAATCCATTTTTTAAGAGTGGAGAATTTTCAGTGAACATATTAACTCGTTACAGTGAAGCAGCCATTTCTGTGCTACAGATGTTTGAAATTCTAGCCTTCAAACATTTTAAAATCGAATGCCTTAGACGTCCATCTATGCCCTTGATTTCCATCTTCTTGTAGAAACATCCCACTGTGTAAGAGAAACAGCCTGCCTCACGGGAGGGAGACTCAGAAGAGGGATGAAAAGTCAGGTTGCCCTGACTTTATTGCAAAGGCCCTTTGAAATGCAGTAATTCATTCTCCCTCTGACTCGGCACCGTCAGTAACTGCTGATTCAGTAGTTCAGTGTCAGCTCTCCTGACCTGACCACCGCCAGCTCTCTCCAAGGGCACTCTTGGAGAGGCCCCTGAGGACTCTGGACTCAGGGGTTCTTGCGGGCCAGGGCTCCAGGGTACCCATGGATGCTCTGCCACCTTGTGCTGAGAGGCTGCTATAGCAACCAGACCATCCCCGCAAAGTGAAAGTGAAGTCGCTCAGTCATGTCCGACTCTTTGTGACCCCGTGGACTGTAACCCACCAGGCCCCTCCATCCACGGGATTCTCCAGGCAAGAATACCGGAGTGGGTTACCATTTCCTTCTCCAGGGGATCTTCTCAACCCAGGGATTGAACCTAGGTCTCCTGCATTGCTGGCAGACGCTTTAACCTCTGAGCCACCAGGGAAGCCCACCGTCCAAAAAGGATTCTCTGGGTGGCAGGCCCGAGGGTTTTCAACAGAGGCCACTGATGAGACAGCCCTGTTCACTGTGGGGCCTGCTCCATGCTTTCTAGAACAATGGTTAGATATGTGAATTTTACACATGACGTGTACAAAAGCACTCAAAAAAATTGTGAAGTGCATAATTCAACAGTCACTGTGTGTGTGTCCTTAGCTGCTCCTTGAATTCACACATCCCTAACAGGGAGGGGGTCAGTCCTGCCAGCTCTGAAGGGGTTGTTTAACAGCTGAAACTTTGGAGTTTTCTTTTCTTTTTTTCCTTTTGTCCACAAATATCAGAAGGGCCACCATTTACTTTAGTAAAGCAGGCAAGAAGTTTCACCTAGTATATATCCAGCATGGAGCCTCTGACATCCAAGGAATAGTCCCCATGTGGAGAAGGCAATGGCACCCCACTCCAGTACTCTTGCCTGGAAAATCCCATGGACGGAGGAGCCTGGTGGGCTGCAGTCCATGGGGTCGCCAAGAGTCAGACACGACTGAGCGACTTCACTTCCACTTTTCACTTTCATGCATTGGAGAAGGAAATGGCAACCCACTCCAGTGTTCTTGCCTGGAGAATCCTGGAGACGGGGGAGCCTGGTGGGCTGCCGTCTATGGGGTCGCACAGAGTTGGACGTGACTGAAGCCACTTAGCAGCAGCAGCAGCAGCAGCAGCAGTCCACATGGGTCAGTTTACATTTTAGCCCCAAATAATCAATCTTCCCTCCAATTCCCTGTGTCAGGCAGCCTGTGTGAGGATTGACAGGGCAATCACCTTCCAAGAAGAGACAGGGTACTCTTTCTGGTTGCTGGCTGCTGCGTGCTGTTAATACCTCCTTGTTTTCTCAGTCTCTTTTCCCATTTTCACCTTTTTCAGTTCTTCCACACCTGCTTAACCACTTCTTCCCATTAATTTCTCTGCCAAAACAAACAGTAGGGTTTCTCTTTTCCTGATTGGACCCTGACTGATCAGACACAAATAAGTGATAAGGCCCATGGTGGAGGAAGGAAAATATGCAGTGATAACATCACTGGACAAAAATCACACCTGGGTTTATAGTAGCACCTTTCAGCTGGTGAAAACAGGTGATACTGACACATGCTGAGAGTTTTTTATGTCCTAGGGCTGCCGTCTACGGGGTCGCACAGAGTCGGACACAACTGAAGTGACTTAGCAGCAGCAGCAGCAGCAGGCACTGTCTACACCCATGGCCTCGAATCACTGTGAAAGTGCAAAGTGAAAGTGTTAGTTGCTCAGTCGTGTCTGACTGTTTTCGACCCCACGGACTGTAGCTCACCAGGCTCTTCTGTCCATGGGATTCTCCAGGCAAGAATGGGTAGCCATTCCCTTCTCCAGGGGATCTACCCGACCTAGGGGTCAAACCTGAATCTCCTGCATTGCAGGCAGATTCTTTACCATCTGAGCCACCAGGGAAGCCCAGAATCACTACAGTGGATTGAGTAAAATGCATGTCTACCCAGAATCTCAAAATATGCCCTTATTTTGCAATCGGGTCATTACAGGTGTAATTAAGGTAAGGAACTAAATGAGATCATCTTGGAAGAAGGTGGTGTCCTTATAGGAGGAGGGGTGGGTACACACAGAGCAGAAGGCCAAGTGAGAGAGAGACAGAGGCTGGAGTGGTGTGACCACAAGCCAAGGACGCACCAGAACTGCAGGAGGCAGGAACGGTCCTCCCCGAGAGCCCCAGAGGGAGCAGGGCCCTGCCAACACCAGATTTTGGATTCTGGACTCTAGAACCATGAGGGGATACATTTATGTTGTTTCAAGATGCAATTCTGTGGCCATTGTTCACGGCAGCCACAGGAAGTTACATGACGGTTCCCTGAATTCTCCCAGAAAAGCTATCTTTAAAAAGCAGTGAGGGGGACTCCCCTGGCTGTCCAGTGGCTAAGACTCTGTGCTTCTACTGCAGGGGCTGTGGGTTCAGTCCCTGGTCAGGGGACTAAGGTCCTGCATGCTTTGCAGTGCAGACAAAAACATAAAAAATTAATTAATTTGCAAACAACTGTCTAATTGGAAAAGGCCCTGATGTGGGGAAAGATTGAGGGCAGGAGGAGAAGGGGACGACAGAGGATGAGAAGGTTGGATGGCATCATTGACACAAGTTTGACCGTTTGGACATGAGTTTGAGTGAACTCCGGGAGCTAGTGAAGGACAGGGAAGCCTGGCATGCTGCCGTCCATGGGGTCGCAAAGAGTTGGACACGACGGAGCGACTGAACAACAACAAAGTTTTAAAAATCAGTCAGGAGACCTGGGTTCCTTCCTATGGATCTCCTGGCTTGTCCCCAAAGAAGCCACATTCTCCATTCTTCATGCTTCCTTAAGGTCTTTCATCGCCAGGTTACCCCAGAGCTCTTCTCATCCTGGGGGAAGCCCCCTGCCCCGCCCCGGGGTGAGCCCAGCCCCCCAGACCCGACCTCCTCGCACTCCCTCCCAGTTTGTACTCTGAGAGGAGCTGCTTCTGGGGACTGTCGGGAGTGAGAGGATAATGCCCAGTGAGGGTAGCGGGGTGGGCGAGCAGTGCGGGGTCCTAGACAAGCAGCCACTTTCCCCGTCCCCCTCCCCCACCGTGAGAGTGTCTGAACCAGTCACCTGGGTGACTGGCACCCACATTTGCTCTGCATCTTTATCGAAGACCAGCGGCCACAGGCCTGGACCATTAAAAGGCCTTAGGTCTGGATGAGAGGTGGTTCCAAAGGGCTGGAAAAGACGTGATGTGATTGTGGGAGAGGAGGAGTGGGTGAAGTTCTAGCACCAAGGAAGGGAGAAGTGGGTCTTAGCGGCTTCTCAGGATTCTGGGTCCCCAGGCCCCTGCTCGGAAAGCCCTTCCAGAGGCTGGCTTCTGTCTCTCTCCCTCTTGTTTCATAATAATGACCACGGTGGGCCCGTCCCGCTGGACTTGACAAGTGAGTGGACATCTAGCTTCCTGCAGATGTCTAAAAGCCCACCTGGAGGACCTCAGCGGGCCCCAAGCTGGCCCCCAACCTGGCTCCCGGCGCTCAGGGATCCCGGTGCGTTGAGAAATTCTCAAGGCGTCCACCAGGGGGCAGCCACACCCAGAGCGCCCTCCTCCACGGCCCGCAGACAAAACCCAGCATTTCTGGAAATAACTGGGATACCTGTGGCCTTAAGTAGACACAACCAAGGAAACAGAGGGCCCAGTGACTCTAACTCCCTGACTCCTTTTGGTATTTGCATTTAGATTTGTATATCCAAGGAATCAGTTAAAGAATTTACCAGTTTACCCATTATTAATCCATCCTTCACTTTCGGTACGTTTCTTCTCTTCTCAAATCCTCATAGCCTTTGGTTACCTCCCTTAATCTGACTTAGTATTTATGTCTCATTTTTTTTTTTTTCCAGCATTTGTGCGCCCAGAGCGAACCCATCTACTGATGTGGATTTAAGACCTGGCGTCCCCCGGGAGAGAGTCACAGCCATTAACCTGTTCCCCACACAGCCTTGCCTGGAGATTCAAAGACTGTGGAATCCATAACAATTTTCTCTGCCTGTCAGCTTCTAATTCTTGTGATGGCTGCTATCGAATTACTATAGTATCCTCAGGGGAGGCTGAAGTTCAAAGCCAGTGCAAAGATAATATTTCAAGTCATATTATCAGAATTTGCAATTGCCTTCTTTGGGGCTCAGTCTGCTTTTTTTTTTTTTTTTAATGTCCCAACCCACATGCTGGACTATATTCTGTCTTGTCTAAGCAGACCTTTAGGTATACTGTACAGATGGTATTGGGGTTATTTTTGAGAGTAAATTGTCTCATATTACCAAATGATATCTCATAAAGAAATGATAGAGTAGAGTTAGTGTATATAAAAGAATAAAGTCAGAGGCTCCTCTTTCCTTCCGCATCTCACAGGCTCCTAGGAGCCCTTGACTGGTCAGCGAGGGCAGAAGTTAAGAAAGCACACACCTCCTGCTGGCCTTGGTGTGTCCTTGAACCTCGCTGAGGCTCGGTTTCCCCAGCATGGAAGTGAGAGCTGTGGTCCAGTTAAGCCCCAGGGAGCTTGTTCTCCGAAGCCGACTGTCCAGTGAACCACACGTCATACCTAATGTGGGGCCATTTGCCCAGCCAGACTGGGTGCCCCCTGCAGAGGTGAGATGCCCTGCCATTCTTTGAGTTGGCTAGTGCAGCCCAGCTCACGGTCAGTCCTCAGTCCTGTAGGAGGCTCACGAGCCTGAATTGTCTGCTCATAGAGTGGGTCCACTTCTTCAGGGCGAATTCCACAACTGGTTCCGAGTCTACAGAGCAAAGCTGGAGATCATGCCCTCTTCTATACAGAAGAGTGGAGAAGGAAATGGCCACCCACTCCAGTATGCTTTCCTGGAGAATCCCACGGACAGAGGAACCTGGCAGGTTACAGTCCATGGGGTCACAAGAGTCGGACATGACTTAGTGACTAAACCACCACCATATACCAAAGAGAGTGAGGGTCCTGGCATCCGAATGGGAGGTGTCAGTGAAGACAGCTCGATGCAGTGTCCCTCATCATGGGGACCGGGCTCTGAGGGTCCATGGCCAGGACCACGCCTCGTCAGCTGCCGCCAGTGATCCTGCCTGCCTCTGCCACCCAGGCGGGCAGCCCTGCAGAGGCAGGATAGTCTCCTTGACTCAGCTTTCTATCAAGTGTGCTGTGAGGCTGGCCTGGGGCTATTCTTGCTCCTCAAAGCAGAGGTTGTACGTCAGCGGGTCTTTGAGCAGAATCAGTTCAAGGGCACATTTTGTTCGGCCTACACATTTTTTTAAAAAAATTGAATTAGTTGCCAACCTTTACAAATCAGGAGATTTCAAATAGTATCCAGATTTCCAACTTCTCTTAAAAACCAGCTAGTCCACCAAGACTCTGCCCAAAACTCATACACAAAGCTATAATTCAAAAAGACCCATTCACCCCTGTGTTCATAACAGCTCTATTCACAAGAGCCAAGACATGGAAACAAGCTAAATGTCTACCAACAAATGAACAGATAAAGATTTGGTACATATATACAATGGAACACTACTCAATCACTAAAAAGAAATTAAGCGGCATTCTTTCATTCCATGTAGCAACACGGAGGTACCCAAAGATTATCATACTAAATGAAGTCAGGAAGAGAAAGACAAATACTCTGTGATATCACTTATTATATGAAATCTAAAAATGAAACTAATGAAGTTTTTTACAAAACAGAAGCAGACTCACAGATGTAGATATCAGACTTGTGGTTTTCAAGGGGCAAGGAGGGTGGGAGAGGGATGGACTGGGAGTTTGGGGTTAGCAGAGGCAAACTCTTATATATAGAATGGATAAGCAACAAGGCCCTACTATAGATGCAGGGAGCTATATTCAACATCCTGGGATAAACCATAATGGAAAACAACATGTGAACGAATGTCTGTGCTGTGCTGTGTTTAGTCGCTCAGTCGTGTCCAATTCTTTGCAACCACATGGACTACAGCCCACCAGGCTTCCCTGTCCATGGGATTCTCCAGGCCAGAAACTGGATTGGGTTGCCATGCCCTTCTCCAGGGGATCTTCCCAACCCAGGGATTGAACCCAGGTCTCCTGCATTGCAGGCGGATTCTTTACCAGCTGAGCTACCAGGGAAGTCCAAAAGAATGTCTATATGTATGTATGTATATATATATATATATATATATAAACACTGAATCACTTTGCTGTACAACAAAATTAACACAACATTATAAATCAACTACAATAAGAAAAGAAAGAGAGAGAGACTCTGCCTGAATTTCTGGCTGGCTGAGAATACCTGGGACCCAGTGACAGCCTCAACCCTCCCTTCAAAGGAGTCTTCCACCTGGGACTTTACTCCTTTGCTTTCTCGCTGTAGGATCAGGGGTGTCGATGGGAATTTATCCATAGGCAATCACACTTCCTTATTCCAGAGCCCCTGAGCTGCCTGGGCAGAGACCCCCAAGAACCCACATTGACTTTTTAAAAAGTATCAGAATGCTATTAACAGAACACACACCACAGATCATGCTAAAAGACTAATTTTTTTAAAAGATGTTGTTATCACAAAACACCTGTTGTCCTATCCAATGGACACATCAACTATTGCATATGAAACACTGAGATTCTGGTTTTAAAGAGCTCAGAACAGTGCCTGGCTCATAGTTAGCACTCCATGCATGTTAAAGCAAAATTTTAAATTTGGTAACAAGCATTTGAACACGGTGTGGCTTATAAGAGGTTTGATGGACATGGGGAAGTGAGTTAAACGCCTGGTCCTTCAAGGACGGGGAGGACTATAGCTCATGGGGTAGGAATCCTGCCTTAAATGGGGCAGGAATCTCAGTTGGGGAACGTGAACCGGTGATAAACAACTATTCTGTGTGCCTGGAATCCCCGAGTCTGCCTGCCGCTGAGGGTCACATTGTGGACCACGTGCGCTCTGGGTCCCTCTCCAAACCTGCACACTCAGCCTGCTTTCCTGCACTAGGGGTCATCTGTGTCTGTCACAGCAGGGCGGTCACATGGGGCTGGAGATACCAGCCATCACAGGTGGGCTTCCAGCAGCCCAAGAACCCCAAGATGGTGGGTAAAAATGTGTCTGTGTGCAACTTGGCGGGGGGGTGGGGAGGGGGGTGATCATGGTTTTCATTAGATTTTCAAAGTACTCTGATGCAAATAACCACTCCTCTTGGAGACTAGTAACCTTGCCAGGCTTCCGCCTCAGAGATGCTCCGTCAGGAACCCCACCTTCAAGCTCACGAAGAAATCACTGTCTATTACATGAAGCAAGGACTGGGTACCAATGGTCTATCTGAGGATGACCTGCAGTCCTTGGGTATTGCTTCGAATTTATACTATGTGCATTTATTTATTTTTATTATAACATAAATATTTATATTATTTTTATTATTTTATATGCAGGTTTCTAACAAGTATGTTTTCTGTAAGGATTCCATCCTCTTTATGCCCAGGCAGGCAAGTATTCAGGATGGGGCAGGTGACCCAGGACCTCTGGGGAAGAGGGCTGAGACCAAGGGTGTATGTCCTGTGAATTTCTCAGCTAGGCTCATGAGTATCTTTCTGCTGCCATGAGCAAGTCCCTGGAACCATCTGCCCCTACCCCTGAATTCCTTCCCTATCCTCCAGTTGGGAGGGAAGTGTCCAAGGGAATCTCTGTCTTGTGAAGAGCCAAGAGGAACACGCTATCCCGAGCTGGGGTGGCTGCTGGAACAAACTAACCCCACCTAAGGGGCTTCAATCAGTACAAACCCCTTGTTTTTGCAGTTCTGGAAGCCTGAAGTGTGAAAGCACAGTGTCTAGGGGCCACGTTTACCCTAGAAGCTGTCTGGGAGAGTCCTTCCATGCCCAGGTTCTGGGCATGACCCTCAGTCCTTGGCTGTCCTTGGTTTGCTGCTGCATCACCCAGTCTCTGCTTGAATTTCCCTCTTCTTATAAGGACATCGAAAACTTCCCTGGTGGCTCAGAGGGGAAAGCATCTGCCTACGATGCAGGAGACCCAGGTTCAATCTCTGGGTTGGGAAGATCTCCTGGAGAAGGAAATGGCAACCCACTCCAGTTCTCTTGCCTGGAAAATCCCATGGACGGAGGAGCCTGGTAGGCTACAGTCCATGGCGTTGCAAAGAGTCAGACATGACTGAGTGACTTCATTTCATTTCACTTTATAAGGCATCAGCCATATTGGATTAGGGTCCACCTGGTGGCTCTGCAGTAAAGAATCTGCCTCCCAATGCAGAGAGAAGGGTGCAATCCCTGGGTTGAGGAAGATTCTATAGAGAAAATAGCAACCCACTCGAGTATTCTTGCCTGGAAAAGCTCATGGACAGAGGAGCCTGGAAGGCTATAGTCTGTGGGGGTTGCAAAGCCATACACGACTTAGTGATGAAGCAACAATGACCATACCTTCCTTGATCACATCTGCAAAGGCCTTATTTCTAGGTACGGTCTCATTCACAGGTGCAGGGGTTATGACTTGAAGGTGTCTTTGGAGGGGGGAGGGGGACACAATTCAACTGTGGTGGGCACATCATCTCAAAAGGCCCTGCCACCCCAGTCCCCTGGGTTGCCCCCTGCCCACACCCACACCTTCCCCCGGGTCTTTTTTTTTTTTTCATTTCTTTATTTGGCTTCTCTGGGTCTTAGCTGTGGCATGTGGGATCTAGTTGCCTGACCAGGGAGTGAACTCCAGCCCCCTACCTTGGGAATGCAGAGTCTTAGCCACTGGATGACCAGGGAAGTCCCTCCCAGGGATCTTGAGGTGGTAGGTGCCACCATCCCTCCTACCATGATACCTGAGAACCTTCCCCCTTGGTACACATTCTGAAGTGGGATTATTTTTTTTCCTGCATCTCAATCCTGCAGCACTGAGATTGAGTTACGTGAGTAGGAAATGTGTGTGTGTGTGTGTCCTTATGTATCTGTGTGTGTTTCTGTGTGCATGTGTGTGCCTGTGGGTGTGAGCCTGTGTCTGTGTGTTTTGGAAGGGGGTTGTGTGCGTGTAGGATGGTCATAAGGGAGGAGTGGGAAGCAGGAAAGCATAGAGAGGATGGAGCCTCTGTAGTGAGGGTACAAGTAAAAAGGGAAAAGGATGTCCTGTAACAAGGGGGAAAGCATGCTTGTGACAAATATGGAAATGTTATGCCTTTGGTCTCAGTTCCATAAGAAAGGTGTGTTCATCAGGATGTTGATTCTGTTACTTGTGTGTGCATGCTAAGTTGCTTCAGTCATATCCCACTCTTTGCCATGGACTGTAGCCCACCAGGTTGCTCTGTCCATGGAATTTTCCAGGTAAGAATACTGTAGTGGATTTCCATGCCCTTCTCCAGGGGATCTTCCCAACCCAGGGACTAAACCTGCATCTCCTGAAGCTCCTGCACTGCAGGCAGATTCTTTACCACTGAACCACTAGGGAAGCTCATTCTGTTACTTTAACAGAAACCAAAATGACAGTGGCTAAGGAAGATCAGAGTTGGTTTCCCATTCTTGTGAAGTTTGAGCTGGTGATTGACCAGACCCTGGCCCATGCCATTACCCAGGGACCCAGACTCCTGTTGCTCTGCCATCTGTGAAAACACAGTCCTTTTCCAGACTCAAAGCTGGCTCACCACCTCATCCATGTCCCAGCCAGTGGTAAAGGAGAAAGGGGGCTGGGGGACATATCCTTTCCTTTTCAAGGCTCACCGGGAAACTGCACTCATCACTCCCCCTTCTGCTGGCCAGAATTTCATACACATGACCTTGCTAGCTGCAAGGGAGTCAGGGAAATATGGCTTTTATTCTCAGAGGCCATGATTGCAGGGATTTTGCTGCAATTAACAAGGCAGTCACGGATACTGGGGGATGACTGACAATCTATTATAGAAGGAATGTGATTTTAGAAATATAGTGACATTAAATCACCCTTTCACCCCTTATGATAGACAAAAACCCCAATTATACTCATACAATAAAGAAAAAAGGAACATGTGATTAGAAAAATCAGCTCATCAGGGAGGCTCTGTCCAGTTTTGACTGGTCCTGGGGTCAGGACGACCGCTTCATCTCGGGAAGGTATGCACTGGGTCGCTCCACAGCCAGCTGGTTCTCAATGACGTAACATGCCCTGCAGCTCTCCAGAATCCGGGCCTGAAAGTACGCCTTGTCCTGCTCCTGCCAAGTGTCGGACTCAATGTACACGTTGTATGGGTCATGGGAGTGCTCCAGTTTCTTGGAGCGGATGTAACTCAGCATGATGCCCAGGGTGAAGAAGCCGAAAAAGCCGAGGACCATGAGGATGTAGAGGGCTGCCAGCTTGCCGTCCTCATGGCCCGGGAACCTGCGGGCCAGCCCAGTCATGTTGCTGCCCTGTTGAACCGTCCCCTGCCATAACTTGGTCAGCACAGGTGTCACGGCTGTGGCGTTAGACAGGATCATCCTGAGAGTCAGGTTTCACTCCGGGAGGGTGAACTTCCCAGGAAAACTGTCTTAAAGAAAAGTGCAACCTGAAATCACAAAATATGGACTGGCCCCAAACCCACCCCACCAGCCACCACCACCACACACACACCACACAGATTTTTTAAAAATCCCAGTGACGGCGTACCCTAACCACACGCATCTGTTATGGGATGTGCCACCTGGGATCTGCACAGTGCCCTCTCTTGATGGGTCAAACGATTAATTGATTCACATTTATTTCTATTCACCATTTCCAGCCCCTGTCACTGCAGGTGATCAGCAGGAAGAGCTCCTTGAATGCACATATTTTGTGATAGGTGTATCTTTTAGTTTATGTGCTATGGACCAAACTGTGTCCCCCTCAATTCATATATTCAAGCTGCAACCCCTAATGTGGCTGGAGGTAGGGTCTTTAGGAGCTAATTAAGGTTGTGCATGTATGCTCAGTCACTCAGTTGTGTCCGACTCTTTGCAACCCCATGGACTACAGCTGGCCAGGCACCTCTGTCCATGAAATTTTCCAAGCAAGAATACTGGAGCGGGTTGCCATTTCCCACTCCAGGGGATTGTCCCAACCCAGGGGTCAAACTTGCGTCTCCTGGGTTTCTTGCATTGGCAGGTGGAATCTTTACCACTGAAGCACCTAGGTATGGTCCTGAAGGTAAGGCCCTAATCTGACAAGGCAGTGGCCTTGTAAAGAAGAGAAAGAGAGACCCTTGGCCTGGGTTCCTGTCTGGCACTGCGACTTTTCCAAACTTCCCAGGTGATCCTACTTGGTAGTCGTGACTGAGAACCCTAACCCTTAGGAAACTGACCAATCAGTGTATTGTGCTCCCTGAATACCTGGAAGAACTTTCTAAGAAGAGAAATAGAAATTTCATAGCATAATTTTCTAATCTTGTTTGCTTTTCAGATTTTCTTTTTCAGTCTTGTGCATCCATCATACAACCTGAACAGGAGTTTTGGAGAAAAATTCCTAAGTCATCACCGTGACCTCAGCTGCCCCCATCTGAACTCACGCTGGCATCTCTGCTGAGCCTGTCAGAACTTGGTGGCAAACCAGAAAAGCCAAGTGAATTAACTGCCTTTCAAATAACAATGCTGTTATTTTTAACGAAAAGTCTCTTCTGACTTTACACTTATTGTATCACTTTTGCTAAATGCATTCTGTGCCCCCAAGGCTTGCCTGCTGAGTCTCATGGTGTGTTTGCATAATGAGTCACACGATGAGCTTGGCAACATCCTCTAATAATCAGCACGGTACAAATGACACAGAACCTAATCTGCACGACAGCTGGGGGCTGTGGCCCATTCCCTAAGTTCACATCCATTATAATGCCAAAGCACTGCCTGGTGGCCACAGTTAAGACTGCTGGACTCCAGTGGATTTGGAGACCAGCTGATTCAACGACCTTAACTTTATAGAAAACTGGGCTGGATAGAGGTGAGCTGACTTGCTTGAAGTCATGTCTCCTATTAAAAATGCACCCATAAACTTTAATCTTTTAGCCATGGACTCACATTTTATTAGCACAGAAAAGGGAGTTATCCAGATCTTGCAGAGAGACGGTGGATCTGTATTTAGGCTCAAAGAAACTGAGAAGCCAGCCACTTGTATCAGATAAAACTGGGTCTACCCAAGTGGGGACTGGCTTCTGATCTAAATAGGCAACAGATGAACCCTCTCCTGGACCAGGGAGAACCACAGCTTTTTGTATCTCGCTCAGGGAATATGGGGCTGGAGGAGGCAGAAGCAGCAGGAAGCAGGAAGCAGGAAGCAGGAATCAACTCCAAACACAACCAGCTTGATGCTCAGCTTGTGCTGAACATTTTCAAACTGGCCTTATTGGGCCCAGAAAGAGGGGAGGGTTGGTTCCAGAAGTTTCTGCTTCTGCTTGGGTTTGAGACCTTTCATAGGGTCTCACTGCCCCTAATCAAGGTTTGTTGTTCAGTTGCTAAGTCATGTCTAACTCTTTGAGACCCCATGGACTACAGCATGTCAGCCTTCCCTGCCCATCACCATCTCCTGAAGTTTGCCCAAAGTCATGTCCATCGTGTCGGTGATGCCATCCAACATCCGATCCTGTCACCCCCTTCTCCTCCTGCCTTCAATCTTTCCCAGCATCAGGGTCTTTTCCAATGAGTCAGCTCTTCTCATTAGGTGCCAAAGTATTGGAGCTTCAGTTTCAGCATCAGTCCTTCCAATGAATATTCAGGGTTGATTTCCTTTAGGATGGACTGGCTGGATCTCCTTGCTGTCCAGTTAAGGTTAGTGCAATTTTTTTTTTCAAAGCTTAGTCCCAGGGCTTCTGGTCCACTGACTCACTCAGGATTCATGACTGTGGGCTGCTGGGATGAGCTGAACAGTTGCAAATGGAGACCAAGCAGGCCTCCGGCACTGCCCCCCTGTAGCAGGGGGAAGCGGGGGCAGCAAGTGATGTCACTGTATTCCCAGCACAGGCCTCACCTTCTGCATTTTTCCCTGGAGTTCCGGCTCTGTCACATATCAGCACTGATAACAGGCTTTTAGAGCAGTTTTCCCAGCACTGCACCTCTCACCCTTTCCTACGCGTTTACTGAAAGGGCTTTTGTGGCTGACTCCAAGCTCTCTGCTGAAAGGGCCAGATTCTGGGGTGGAGTCCAGGAAGGAGGAAGGTCAGGGATACAAATTCCAGCCCTGGCTCAGTTCTAGTGAAACCAGGAGGCTCCCGGGGACCATAGCGGTGGGATGGGGGTGACATTCCCGTCACGCTTGACAGCATTCCCTAAGCCTTTCCTAGAAAGAGCAACCAGTTTTGAAATCAATATTATTTGCTTCAGGAAGCAGAACTAGGGACAAACAATTATGGATAAGCTTCATTTGGGTGAACAGGATCTTACTGAGTCAAGAATTCGGTGAGAAATTTCCAATTTTCCTTGGAAGTAACTGTCAACTGTTTTCATCTTTATCACAACACTATGTTCAAGGAGATCAAACCAGTCCATCCTAAAGGAAATCAACCCTGCATATTCATTGGAAGGACTGATGCTGAAACTGAGGCTCCAATACTCTCGCCACTTGATGCGAAGAGCTGACTCATTGGAAAAGACCCTGATGCTGGGAAAGATTGAGGCCAGGAGGAGAAGAGGGTGGCAAAGGATGAGATGGTTAGATGGCATCACCAACTCAATGAACATGAATTTGAGCAAATTCCAGGAGATAGTGAAGGACAGAGAAGCCTGGCATTCTGGAGTCTATAGGGGTCACAAAGAGTCAGACATGACTGGGTGGCTGAACACGGAATGTCCAAATTGCCTCTCGGCAGCAAAGAAGCCAACAGGGGCTCAGACCCTTCCAGGCAGTCAGCTGGCTTTGTTTTGGGCTTTTTACCTCCTTCCCTCGCATAGTCTCAAAAAATCAGGATGAAACCTGTACAGAGGCATGACATCCGACTGCCCTCAAAGATCGGAAAAGGACTCCCTGCTGGCTCTTGAGTCTGGTCGTAGGACCAAGAGCTTCTCAGACCTCTCTGTGGGTTACAGAGAGGAACTCTGAGGTGTGAAGGGTGGAGATGGGAACCAGGGAGCTGATGAGAGGGACTGGGTCAAACTCTGTGTGTGAAAAAGACAAGCCTTTTGGCATGGAGAATGGAAGGGCATTCTCTGGGAGGACACATGAAGTCACAGAGAAGGAAGAATCTTACCTGCAGCAAATTAAATGAACTCGGGGAGCCCCAATTTCCTCATCTGAAAACTGAGGTTAATGGGATTCTCCCTGACTGTACTACAGGGTTTAAAGGAGGCATGGAATGAGCCCACAGCTTTCCTGTCTTTTACTTTTGCTGGTTTCTCTGCAAAAAAGGTGAGACCCCCGTGTTTGATTGTCAAAATTCCATGAGTCCACCATAAGCGCATGTCTGAGCCAACTGGTGAAGCCCCTTTAAGAAGTCCCCTCCTCTACTCTGGGCCCTTACAGTGCTCTGTCTCTACTGCCCAGATTCTAAGTTGTGTTGCAATCCTTTGTAGACATTTCTGTGCATTTCCAGGGGGCTCAGTAAGGTCAGAGACTGTCTTGTTTACCTTGACCTCACTCACATCTCCAGAATGACTCAGTAAGGGTTTGCTGAATTAAATAGGAAAGTGCAATCAACTACGACATGAATGTGAAGAGCAAATAATCAATAAAGTAGAATTCACACTGGAAAGAGCTTAGTGGGTAACCCAATGAAAACCTCTTTCAATGTAGTCTGTTTTTATGTAATAAAATTTAAATTATTTTTATGTATAGTTAGTTAGCATTATTTATTTTATATATTAAACTTTATGTTAATATAGTTGTATCTTATATTATATATGGCATGCATTATATATAATATTAATATAGCTTTATATATATATATATATGCAACTCTTCTTTTCCTAAAAAGGTTTAAGACCATCAGTAATTGTCAATACAGCAAAATTTTTACTCCTCCCTTCCATTTCCCGTAACTTACTCTGCCTTTTTCCATAGCACTTATCTACTGCACTCAGTATAGTTTTCTGGTTTCTTGTGTTCATTGTTCATCATTTGTCTTCCCTATCTTTGGAGGGCTTTGGAGGGCCAGGATCTTTGCCTGTCTTGTTCCCATGTACCCCAAAGACTAGAACGATGTCTGGCATACGGCAGGAACAGAGTAAATATTCACAGATGCAGGCATGCATGTGTGAATACCTGCGTAAGTAAATGTCACATTCAACTCCCAGAAAGCCCCAAACACACAGAAACTGTCTCACCAGCTCTGCCTTCAGAGACTTGAGATGACAAAAGCGAGTCCCTTAGAGGTCTTCACGGTGTACTTTATTTTCAAAACAATCCACTTCCTAAGAACCTATCAAAAGCCAGAGATAACCTGAATATTCTGGAAACCAAGGTTGACTTCCTCAGACCCAACCTCAGCTCATCTCTGATGGGCAGCATGAAACAGACCAGAGCAAGCCGAAGGGTTTTGCACCCCGGTTAGAAGCCCATAGATCAGAGTCCACTGCACCTGCTGGCAATTTATTGATCACATGATTTAAAGCAGTGGCCGACCACAGCAAAGTTCCCCATCATCCTGACCATAAGTAACAGCTGTGGTTATTGACAAGCCCTTCCTTTATGGAGCTGGAAGCTCTTTATTAACCTGAAAGGGGACTCAAACGGTCAGTTCAGGTACAGCAGTCTAAAAAAATCGAGGGTGGAGCTTGGGAGTGATGGGGATTGGGTGGGTGGGTTAGCACCTGATAGCCTGGGCACATAACAGGTGATTGGTACCAGGTCAACTTTCTTCTAAAAGTTCCAGGCTTCCCCCACTTAAAATCAAGATCAGATACCAGTAATGTTCTCCGTGTCCCATGCCTTTTCCCTGGGGACATGCCAAGGCCCAAGAACTTTTCTGGTCCCCCAAAAGGAAAAAGTCCCCTTTGAGGCCGGTGTGTATGCGTCTTGCCTGATCTGGAGGTCTCTGAACCCAAGCGGGGGCTAAGATCGTGGGCGGTTTTAGTTTTCTTTGGATGTCTTTAAGTATTTCCCCAACTTTCTACAGGAACGACTGTCATTTAATAATAACGGGGGAAAGTTGTTATTTGGCCCTGAGATGATTTTTCTCTGCATGCGTTCTAGAAGTGAAGAGGACAGAGGGGAAGAAGGCATGAGCCAGGGTCATCTACTCTGCCTTCCAAGGGGGTCGCTGTGCCCCCTGCCTGGGGCACCAGCAGCAGCCCAGAGGGGCTGAGACCCTGTGCCTGGACTCTCCCCTCAGGGTCGCCCGATTTAGGGCATCGCGCGCCGCCAGGCGAGAAATCGGGAGGCAAGAGCCCTTGACTTACCGGGTCTGGGGCGCGGAGAGAGCCGGGTCCGCAGCGGAGTCCGCGCAAGACGAGCGCAGGGCACAGAAAACCGCGCGGCAGGCAGCGCGCTCGGCCAGGGAGCGCGTGGCGGGGCGGGCGGGGCCTTCGGAGTCACAGGGCGCCCCGCCCCATCCCCCGAGCGTCCCGGCCAAGCCCGCGGCCCCCAGGACACCTCGGTCCAGCCCCGGGGTCACCCCGATTCTCCTCACCCTGCGTTTAGCCCCGGCAAATGCTCTGGCACTCGGAGTAGGCGCAGAGTCCGCCGAGAGTTTGTATTAGAACTGCCAGCCAGCAGGACAGCCAGACGGCTATACCTTCCTGGGGGTGGGAGGTTGGGGGTGGAGTTGGCAAACAAGAAACCAAGAAACCGCAGTGGCCAAGAGAAGTCAGTCCCAGAGACCCCCCCTACTCTCGGCCAGGCACTCACTAAACTCCTTTGCAAACAGCTCCAAACAATCACTTCAAGGACGCTTTTCAAAACTCCAGCTGATCCTTGTTAACTGTACCCAGTCAGTTCACTCAGTCGTGTCTGACTCTTTGCGACCCCATGGACTACAGCACGCTAAGCCTCCCTGTCCATCACAAACTCCCCAGAGCCTACTCAAACTCATGTCCATCGAGTCGGTGATGCCATCCAGCCATCTCATCCACTGTCATCCCCTTCTCCTCCTGCCTTCAATCTTTCCCAGCATCAGGGTCTTTTCCAAGGAGTCAGCTCTTCACATGAGGTGGCCAAAGTACTGGAGTTTCAGCTTTAGCATCATTCCTTCCAAAGAAATCCCAGGGCTGAGCTCCTTCAGAATGGACTGGTTGGATCTCCTTGCAGTCCAAGGGACTCTCAAGAGTCTTCTCCAACACCACAGTTCAAAAGCATCAGTTGAAACCCACTAGTGGCCATGCACCTATTCAGCAAGCTTTTATTGAGCACCCACTGACCAGGTGTCCTGTCCTGAGTTCGGGGTGCAGCTGTGGATCAGACAGATGGGAGGAGGGCAGTGTAGGAGGGTGCACAGGTGTGACTGGAGCCATCCATGCCTTGGCAGCCCAGACCCAAAGTTCCTGAGGTGGTGGGCAACAGACTTTAGGGCCATCAGGGGCAAAAACTAAGCCACGGCCCCAGTAACCTCCAGGCAAATCTTCCAGCAGCTGCCCACTAGCCTGGAGGTGGTGGGGGAGACCAGCTTGAGAGGGGCAGTTCCTAAATAACAGTCCCTTGAAAGTGCTAGGGAACAAGGTCCAGGCTTGCAGTCTGCAGGCAGGAAGCAGAGAAATTTGATTCTTGACCTAGAGATACAAGACATTTTCTCCTGCGCCTAAAGCCTTCAGGGATGCCAGTCACTTCTTGTGCCTCCACCTGGGAATTCTCTTGGGAAGGACCCCATTGAAGGCTCTGGTAAGCGGTCCAATGGGTGTGGCACCTTAGGATGCAGCCCAGTGGGTACAAGTGAAGCTGGCACTACCCTGCACCATGGTTGCTAGTCTAAACCCATACAGCCACTCTGGAAAGTCCTCAAGGGTCCATGGCCTTGATGTGCACTTATATTGTGTGAAATCTATTCTATGGTGGGAATCTGAATTGTAGAATAGCTTTATGCTTAGAAAAGTTCTTTGCAGTTTTACTTTAAATAACTAGAATCTAAATGTCTCAAAATAGAAAAGTGGTTGCATTATGGTAGGTATTTTAGAATGTTATCCTACACACTGGAATATTGTATGTGGTCATTAGCATAATACTTACAAATAGCTGGTAACAACGTGGGGGACAATGTTTACAAATAGTTTGTACTGTTAAGTGAAAAATGCAAACCCTAAATGGTACATTGAGCCCATCTTTGCATGAAATGTTCCTTTGGTATCTCCAGTTTTCTTAAAGAAATCTCTAGTCTTTCCCATTCTATTGTTTTCCTTTGTTTCTTTGCATTGTTCATTCAAGAAGGTTTTCTTATTTCTCCTTGATATTTCAGCTGGCCATATCTCTCTGTTTTTTCTTTGCCTTTCACTTGTCTTCATAGCTGTTTGTGAGGTCTCATCACAAATCCATTTTGCCTTCTTGAATTTCTTTTTCTATGAATGCTTTGGTCACCACCTCCTGTACAGTGTTACAAACCTCTGTCCATAGTCCTTCAGGCGCTCAGTCTACCAGATATAGTCCCTTGAATCTATTCATCACCTCCATGGTATAACCATAAAGGATTTGATTTAGGTCATACCTGAATGGTCTAGTGGTTTTCCCTACTTTCTTTGCATTATTTCAAAAGACTGTAAGATAGCATACCACAATCTTATTATCTGCTACTGATGGCTTCCATTGGATTCATTTTCATATTTATACCATTCTGTATTTTCCTTTCCTTTTTTTTTGTAGCAACTATATTCTTTAATATTTAGAAAAAAACATAAACTATATCTGAAAATTCCCTAGATTCTACTCCCTCAAGGTCATGCTGTATGTATGTAGTATTTTTTTTTTTTTTTTTGCTTACCTTTTCACAAAGAACTCCATACTAAGAAGGAAAAAAATGGATCATTGAAGCAAAACTCTTCGTCCTCTTGAACTTACATGCTCCCCTTTTCAGTAATAACCTGGGGACCAGGTAAGCATGCATGGATGGAGCACCCCAGAACATCTACAGAGACCCCTCCTTGTCAGGGATTGGGGTGATGTCTCAACCTTTGACAGTATTATCAGCAATAAAGTAATTCCTCACACGTGGGATGGAATCAGAGAGAGAAATAAGAACATCCCCACTCATTAGGACCCTGTGCTTGCTTCCACTGCAGGGAGCCCAAGTTCAATTCCTGGTGGAGGATCTAAGATCCTGCATGCTGAGAGTCGTGGGAAAAAAAATATTGCCATTCACAGAATACCTTTTTGAAGACACTTCCAAACATACAAATATAGAGTCTGCACAGTAGCTGGGTGATGGGTGAGTTCTCTCTGCTGCACAGTAGGCTCCGCTGTGTGTGGAGGCAAGCGCAGAGTTCTAATGAATGCTGACGTCCTTATTTCTCACTCCGATTCTCTCCATCCCACCTGTGATGAGTCATTTTATTGCTGGTGATGCTGTTGCTGTCATTTCCTGCTTGTAATGATAAAACATGATTATGGATGAGAAAGAGTGTCTTTTGTCGCCTTTGGCGAACTTGAAGTGGCTTCTTTTCTTTCCTTCTTCTTTTACGCTCTCATTTTTGCCTCTTCCCATTTAACAGGTGTGACTGGCCTTAAACAATCTTAACAACAGAGCTGCAGAGTCTTTGAGTCATTTCGTTATTTTTTTTCCTCTGGCTCTTCACCTCCTCCCTTCTTCTTGGTCTCAGGAAGAAGGTCTACAGACTTGAGCCTTCTCCTTTCAGTGGGTTTATTCCTCTTCTTCCTGCATTCCACCTCAATGCAGAGGACATCCGAGGCCAGAGCTCCGGCCACTTCTCATTCTTTCTGAGCAAGATCACAGCTTGGAGAGCCTGGTCACATTCCCAACACTTTCCACACACTGCCACCCTCACCAGAGAGGACCGTCTTCGTTGGAACTCACCCTGGATACACATATGGAGCCTGGCATCATGCAGACAGCTCTGTTCCCCCTGGCTGCAGTCCCATGGGCATCCAGATGCCCCGGCATTAACCTGGGGACATTCCCTCCCCTGAGGCCCCCTTCCTTCTTGCTTTTTGACCCTTCCCCCAGGGCTGCTACTATCCCCAGGTGCAGCTCTCACCTCTCAATAAGAACGCCTGGAAAGCCAGCAACTTTTCTTGAGCAGCTGCAGGGCATAACCTGGGTGCTGCATTGTGCTGAAATTGTAATACTTCCTCCCCCCAAGAAGGACAAGGAGGAGGAGGAGGACATTGAAGTCCCTCTCCTGCCTCTGGTGACAGGTGGGGAGATGCAGAATGGTGGAAGAGAGCCTGGTGATGCCATCTGGGACCTGACACCACCCCCCCCACCCACCCAGTGCTGCTCCAGCCATGTCAGCATCCCTCACAGATGAGTGAACCTGTTCGTGTCTCCTCTGCGGGCCACTAGACGCTCACATCTTATCTGTCCCTCTTCCTGTAGCCGACATCTCCCATCTGATTCATCTGGTCACAGGAGGCCAGCTTCAGTTTTCCCCTGGGGTTCCTCTTTGGGAGTCCTGCCCATAAGATGCATCTTTCCCAATGGCAGCATTTTCCTAACACCCTCTCAAGGGATGCTCCTGGTCCAAAAAGAAACCATCCCCAGCCTGCTTGGGGCCTACAGGCCATTGCAGCTCCCCAACCTCATGTCCCACATCTCTGCTCCTCTGAGCTCCTGGAGCAGCAGATGTGGCCCCTCTGTGCATGGCCCATCTTTTCCCCTGCCTCACACCCTTCCTCGGGTTCAGCCCTCTGCTTCCAGCTTCCCAAACCACAGGTCGATGATCATCCTCCAACTGGGGTTCAGGACTTGGTCAAATCCCAGATCTTCTGCAAAGGCCTTAGAGGAGGGAATGCAGGCCAGTTCAAGCCTCCAGGCAGAGGGTCTGTTTGTTTGCTTTAATTTTGAATTGGTTTTTCAAATTAAAAAAATTGAGAGCTCTTATACTAAAGATCTAGACGTTTGGCTTCTCTCATCAAACCCAATGGATCTAGAAACTTCATGCCCGTATTTATCAGAACCTCAAGTGACAGGAGTTAATGGCACAGCCCCTTTCCAGAAAAATGCAAACTCTGTGTTCTCCCTGAGGCTTCCTTGGTGGCTCAGACAGTAAAGAATCTGCCTGCAATGCAGGAGACCCGGGTTCGATCCCTAAGTCAGGAAGATCCACTGGAGAAGAGAATGGCTACCCACTCCAGTATTCTTGCCTGGAGAATTCCATGGACAGAGGTGCCTGGAGGGTTACAGTCCATGGGGTCTCAAGGAGTCAGACATGAACTGACTAACACTTTAACTAACAAGGACACTTAGCAGGCCTGCCTGCTTCCAGGACATTATGGAATGTCCTGCCTGGTTCTGTGGGTATTCAGTTTGTCTCTTCTGTTCTAGGTCCTTCCAGAACAAAGTTTCTGCAAAAGCCTTTTCTCTGGCTGTTCCTTGGAAAAGACCCTGATGCTGGGAAAGACTGAAGGCCGGAGGAGAAGGGGACGACAGAGGATGAGCTGGTTGGATGGCCTCATCGATGCGATGAACATGAGTTTGAGTAAACTCCGGGAGTTGGTGATGGACATGAGGCCTGGTGTGCTGCAGTCCATGGGGTTGCAGAGTTGGACACAACTGAGTGACTGAACTGAACTGAACTGATGTGTATGTTCTGTTTATCCTTTCAGAGCAATGGTTCTTGAATTTTCATGATTCTTTTGGGAATCTGAGAAAAGCTATGACTCTCCCCAACCCTCACCCCAAAGGCACACATGGGCAATATTTTCCCTATACCTCTGCAGACCTATGGACCCCTGATATGCTGGGTGATTCGTGGCTGTTACATTAGGATTTAGAGCAGGGACTGCCTCTCCCATAAAACAAATTCAATTCTATAGCATTAATTCTATGGGGTGGTACTGTGACTGGTTCCACTGAATGTTGCCTGATGGGTGGATGGCAAGATCGTCCACTAAAACACTCACTAAGCTGCAGCTGTCCAGGTCTTGGGGCACCTGCACTAATTTTTGTCACCCTTGAGTCATCCAAACAGGACGACACGTCTGGCTACAGACCCACGAATCCAGGCAGCACAGCTGCCCTTGCATTTGACAAATAATGACCTTCACCTCATTATGACAAGAACACAAGTCCAATTAAGAAAGCTTTTCCAAAAGAAATAACAGTATTGGTTTACCCCCCACCCCCACTCCGCCTTTCTCCACCCCTTTATGCCCTGGAATAATGCTGGGCTGATAGGAACATGGATAAATTAATTACAGCCTGGAATGTTATTTATGGCTAAGAAAGAGCACTAAATCGACACATAAAGTGTTTGACATTTGAATACAAACATTTCCCTCGTGTTTATTTTTTTTTAAGACTCCGTCCATCCAGTTTACACTGACATATGTCTAATCCTTTTAAATGTTGTGGATTTAAGATCACAAAGGTAGCAATGTGCTGGCTGCTTTACTCAGCCAAAGAACAAGGAGATGCAGGAGAGAGATTAGCATCTCTTCAGTTCTTTGCCTGTCAGAGATTATTTTGGTGTACCTCCAATTCCTGATAACACAGAAGCACTCTTGTGGCCAAAGTGCCTGAAATGGAAGGGCATTGGCAAGCCTGAATTTAAAATCAGCATAGGCAGCCTTTCTGGGGATGTGTGTGAAGGTCACTGTTTTAGAAGTGATCTGTCCTTTCTAACACAGCCATTGTCATGGTTTCTGTGTTATTTCAACCGGGACCTCAGCCTGGAAGTCTAGATTCATGTGGGTTTCTGTGGGTCCTCCATGGGAATTGAAGGAATAAGTGAAGAAGTCAAGAGTGGTATCTGGCATGACTCAAAGGGGAATGAGAGGGAAAATATTCAAAGGAAATCTTTAGAAAGGCAAATTCCAAAATACCTTTAAGTGCAAGCTTTGTAAACAGTGAAAAGATTTGGATAGCAATCTTTCATTTATTAACTTTTAAACTTTTTGTTCATTTTATTTAAAATATTTTTTATTGCAGTAAAGTCAATTTATATTATGCTAGTTTCAAGTATACAGCACAGTGATTCAGTTGTATTTATATATTATTTTTCAGATTCTTTTCTCTTTATAGGTTATTACAAAACATTGAGTATGGCTCCCTGTGGTGTATAGTAGGTCCTTGTTGGTTGATAACAATCTTGATCTTGAAACTGAATCATTATTCTAAGTTATGTCCTAGTCTGAACTCAGACTCCTTTCCTTACAATTTTTATCAATAACCAAATCTTCTCCTTGGATGACTAGTCAGTTCAATTCAGTATTTACTGAGTTCCTCTATGGGTAGGTTGAAGGGCATTCAGTCAACGGTATGTTCAGATCCACTCACCTTGCAGATTAGAGTGAAAATATCCTTTCTCTTGCTAACCTTCCCCACATCCCCCCCAAACACACAGAAAGACTTCCCAGCAGAAACAGTCTTCTCTCCTTGCTGAGGATGGCTTTGAAGGTTCCAGCAGCAACAGAGCATCACCTCTGACCATGGTCCTCCACCCTCTTAATGATCTCGGGACTGTTTTTTTCTCCTTTCATTTCTGAAGCCTCTACCAAAGGCCAGCCTGTATCAACTTTTACCGGGAATCTCGCAAGAGTTTCTGGGCTGATCTCCTGGTCGAATCTGAC
Organism: Bos grunniens; assembly: GCF_055505025.1. Taxonomy (NCBI): domain Eukaryota; kingdom Metazoa; phylum Chordata; class Mammalia; order Artiodactyla; family Bovidae; genus Bos; species Bos grunniens. The sequence goes on from NC_141165.1 coordinate 156,430,338, forward strand.
CCCTCTTCCTTTGTCCTTGCAAGGTCCACTTTGCCACTTGTCATTTTCTGCCTCACTCATCAGTAATCAATGACCTTACCAGTTCTCTTCCAGCAACAAGCTCCAGAAGGATGGGCTCTCCCGATGGACTTGCCTTTCTGTTCTCTACTGCAACCAGCAAGGAGCTTGGCATGTGGAAGAGGGATGCCTAGATAATTCTTGAATGGATAACTGGTTGCTCATCTATTTGTGGACTCGATATTCATCTATTCACGGGCTCAGTGGACATGAATTTGAGCAAATTCTGGGAGATGGTGAAGGACAGGGAAGCCCGGCGTGCTGCAGTCCATGGGGCCACAAAGAGTCGGACACCACTTAGTGACTGAACATCAACATCTATCCATGATTTGGGGGATGTCTCTTTCTGGGCCAGTCACAGACCAGACCATATCACCTGGTAGTATTTGAGCATGACAGAGCTTCAGTGAACATTTGCTGAATTGAATGGAATAGAAGAGAATTTTGGAGCGTGGAAATTCAGACAAGACAGATAAATGGGTGGAGTAAGTGGAAATGACAGTATCTAAATTAAAATCCAGTGCTGTGACAGCAGCTGGGATGTTTTCCCCTCTGATACTACTCTTGAAATCACAAAATGCTCAAGGTATCAAAGCTTTGAGAAATCGGTCAGGGGAGTTGTCTTTAATGAATGCCGTGATTGTTCAGTGTTCTCCTTCTCTTGGTAGCAAGAGTGATAGAAAGTATTGATAAAATGTGATGCACAGGCTCACAGGTAACCATCCGTTCACTCAACCTGAAGTGAAGCACTTGAACTCTGTTTCTTGCTTTGCTCATTTGTCATTCAAGGTGATAAGAATACCTGACTCATTGCATTGGTGTCATGAAATCAAATAGCTTCTTTAAATTCCTAGGCCACAAGACAGTAAATTGAAAGTAAGAAAGATAGGGAAGAGTGTTTTGAACAGGACAGCTCAATGAGCTCTTGCTTTGATCCATCCTTTTGCTCTGAACACAGAGCCATGACAGATAAGGTGTAAAAATAGAAAGCTAAAAAGAGATGTCTGGCTCAACAGAGGCAGAAGAAAACTGTCAGAAGCCTCTGACTCACTGGGCTCTTTGTCTAAAATCAACAAGACAAACTGATGGGGCAAACCCTGGGGGACAAACACAAGACAAACACACCCAAGAGGGCAGACAGGAACCAGGCACATGGCTTAAGTCAGGAACTCCGGGGAGCCCTGAAAAAAGAAATCATGGATTACACTCTCTGGAGCCCAAGATTTTAGAAGAATGAGGGTCTGGGGCAATGAGGCTGAAGACTCGAACCCTAGCTAAAAACTAAGCATAGTCATATACTGGTCTCACGATGGTGCAAATGTCTACAATCTCTTGGGTCAGAAACCCCAAACTACCTTGATAAAATCCAGGATGAAGTCCCAGAGTCCAGGGAAAAGCTATCACAGAATGATCATCAGGGAGAGCCTCGTTGGATGGGGTGGAGGCACGTGGGCAGAAAAATGAAAAGAATAAAAACAAACCTAAAAATCAAAACTCTGAAACATGTAAAGAAATCTCAAATGAAGAACAGTCAAAAATCCTCAACTCAACTCATTTTATGAACCTCGAATATTCTAATGCCAAACCACATGGAAAAAGGGACTAAAGGAAAAAAGAAAATCACAACCAATATTACTTCTGAAAATAGATGTAGAAATGCTAGGTGAAATATTAGCAAATGGAATCCAGCAATTCTAAAATAAGCACTGTATCATAATAGAGGTAGGTTTATTCCAGGAATGCCAGGTTGGTTTAACACAGTATAATATAAGAAAATCAGTGGGTATAATTAACATATTAGTATATATTAACATTATGATGTGGTGGTTAATTTTTTGCCTCTTAAATGCATATTGCTAAGTAAAGGAAGTCTGTATAAAAAGAGTGCACAGAGTATGCTTCCAGTTATATGGCATTCTGGAAAATGTAAAACTGTAGACACAGTAAGTGATCAGTGGGTACCAGGGTTCAGGAGCAAGAGGGGAAGGGTGAATACCATGGGGGGCGGTTTAGGGCAATAAAATTGTTGTAATGTAAGCTTTTAGGGCAATGGCACCCCACTCCAGTACTCTTGCCTGGAAAATCCCATGGACGGAGGAGCCTGGTGGGCTGCAGTCCATGGGGTCGCTAAGAGTTGGACACGACTGCGCGCCTTCACTTTCACTTTTCACTTTCATGCATTGGAGGAGGAAATGGCAACCCACTCCAGTGTTCTTGCCTGGAGAATCCCAGGGACGGCGGGGCCTGGTGGGCTGCCGTCTCTGGGGTCGCACAGAGTCGGACACGACTGAAGTGACTTAGCAGCAGCAGCAGCAAGCTTTTAGGGCAATAAAATGACTGTAATGGTGGATACAAGATAGTATGCATTTGTCAAAAGCTATGGAACAAAGAGAAATTTAATGACTGCAAGTTTTTAAAAAATCATTTTAGAAGTTGGGGGAAATCTAAAAGGAATGCAGACTGTGACAAGAGAAATTAACTGTATTCAAAACATATAAAACAACCTCACTGAAAGGGTTGGATGGATAGGTGAGGCAGGGGGAGGTGTAACCCTAAGTGTCTGTGGAAATGGGTGAGATCTCTAAGACGACAGGTGAAAGGAACTCTGTACCCTAGTTGATAAAGTTGTTTCCTTTGGGGTATTGGTTAACAATTCTGATACTGTTACATATATACCCTGGATTGGAACATTCACGCCAATGGATGGCCGGTGTCTCACTATTGGAGTGGGAGTTTATAACAAGGGTAGGATCTATGTAGTAATGGATTTGAGATATTCATATGAACTCATGTTTGGCTTAAAATAGATACAGATGGTTTACATATACACATGTTTATAGCTAAGTATATGTACACTGCTTAGTACAAACACATATATTTTTTGCTCTGTCATCTGAGAAGTCTTATAAAAAATGACACCCCAGTATCAACAAGCTTAGTCTAGTAGCCAGGTTTTTGTTTGTAACACCATTTTCTATTAAGACGAATGAATCAAGGCTCCTTGGAAAAATGGATGATTCTAAGACTGGGGCAGGAAATATACAAGATGAGCCTGGATAACCTCGTAGTCCCTGAAAGTAAGGAAGAGCTCAGAACAAAGCATTGATGGGTGTGTCAAAGGCCAAAGGACCACCAGAGACGATCGAAAGAGTTCCCAGGGGTCAAAGCTGGAACTTCTGGGCAACAAAATAAAATAGTATTGGATTGTAACCCAGAATATATAAAGTAAATGTCTACAAGTCCATATTGACGTGGATAAGTGATTGAATAAATTAATAAATGAGGAAGGAGACAGCTCTTCCATACAGAAGAATTCCAAGGAATTTATGTAGATATTCTGTTTCCAAGGAGAGGGAATGAACTCCTCACTCTGTAGGTGAAGGCTGTGCAGAATGACCTTCTTCCAAACCGTACAACACACAGGGAGAGAAAAGGAGTCACTTTACAAGTGAGAAACCTGACAAACGCTACTTCAGGCAGGAGACTAAAGCCACCATCCGCAGTCATCAGTCGTATTGGCAGTACGTGTGCTGGGTATGGTGTCACGAGAAGAGCACTTCACCTCCTGGTCTGCCTCCCAGCAACCTAGACCCCAGTCTTATCAGGAGAAAAACACAAGACAAATCCCAATAGTGAGGCACTCCACAAAATACCTGAGCAGTTCTCACAGAAACGCTCAAGAGCATCAAAAAAGGAAATGTCTGAGAAACTGCCACGCCAACCAGGAGCCTAAAGAGACCTGACAACTGAACGTCACACAGGACCCTGGAACAGGGAAAAAAAGGACATTAGGCAGAGACTAACAATATCTAAATAAATCACAAACTTTTAAAATAAGGTATCGATATGGCTTCATTGAATGTACATACTAATCTCAGAGGTTAGTAACAAGGGAAACTGAACCAGGTATATAGGGACTCTCTATACTATCTCTCCAATTTTTCTGACAGTCTAACATGGTTCTAAAAACAAACTCTACTAAAGGGAAAATTTTAAATGGACAAACTACTGCTATGCAAAAACATAGATGAATTTTTTAAATACAAAGTTGAGCCAAAGAAGTCACACACAAGGCTATATAGACTCTGATTCCTTCCATATAAAGTTCTTTTCAAAAAATATTTTATTTGGTTGCACTGGGTCTTAGTTGCATCACTTGGGATCTTTTAGTTGCAGCAATGCAGGGTCTTGTTCCATAACCAGGGATCAGACCTAGGTCCTTTATACTGGGAGCAAGGGGTCGTAGCCCCTGGACCACCAGGGAAGTCCCCAGATAGAGTTTTTGAACAGCTGACTCACTGGAAAAGACTCTGATGCGGGGAGGGATTGGGGGCAGGAGGAGAAGGGGAAGACAGAGGATGAGATGGCTGGATGGCATCACTGACTCAATGGACGTGAGTCTGGGCAAACTCCGGGAGTTGGTGATGGACAGGGAGGCCTGGCGTGCTGCGATTCATGGGGTCGCAAAGAGTCGGACACGACTGAGCGACTGATCTGATCTGATGGCATGAGAACTTAAAAATGTGTTTCCGTTGGGGAAGTTCAGCAGATGATGGCTACATGAGATCATGTGTGGGCTTCTGGGGTGCAATTAACATTTTATTTCTTCATCCAGTTTGTGGTTACATGGATATGTTCCCTTTACGTAAATTGATTGAGCTGGTGTTCATTATTTATCTACTTTTCTGTACAAGTCAATAAACCTCAATGATGGAAAGAAAACAGGGATGCATAAAGAATGACTCGGAATATATTTCCACATGGGTAAACATAAGAAACAATTTGAATTTGAAAAGTAATCTGCCAAATAATACCTAAAATATACCAATTTTAGAAATATACCAACAGTAAAACAAATTATATCTTACAGACATAAAATGTAATCTGAGTATACAAACACACATGAAATTATAAGTAGCAAACTCACGATAGCAGTTGCCTCTACAGAGAGAGGCAAGGAAATAGAATCAAGTTGGGGGTGTAGGGGGTTTTTATAATATTTTATAAATATGAAACATCAGGAATACATGTTGCAAGATGTAAAGTTGTCATATAGTTGGGTTCAGTTATGTGGTTAATCATAACTTTATTCTTTTTCCTAGTAACACACACATATATGTACATATGTATACAGAGAGAAAGTTCTATAAGAACAAGCAACCCATACCATATAGAACAATAATAACCTAGGAGAATTAATAAGTGTTTTATGATCAGTCCTTGGCCTTGGTGTTTCTACGGAGGAATGGATGCATAGAACCTTTGCAATATGGAAATTTTTGGCTTCTTTTTTATCGAGAGTTCCAACTCAAAGATTAGTTACCTTGACATTTCACCAACCCCTTGTTAATATCACATCTTTCATGAAATGTAATCACAAATTTTCCTGGAAGATAAATTACATCTGCTGACAAGGCTCTTTAGAACCCCTGGGGACAGTCAGATACTGGAGGTCAGTGAGAGACCAACCCGGTTACTTGTTCCTTCACTCAACACCATGGGCCATGTGAGATACGGTGAGGTCTGAACTGGGCTTGTAGCAGAGGAGACAGAGAAGGGTGGGGACACTAAATAAATAGAAACATTCCGAGGCTGACCTGCCAGAAGTCACTGAATGGTTCTAAATAAAGTGGCGGAGCCCAAGAGTCCAAGAAGTGAGAAAAGGAACTTAAGATAGTTGGGGTAGCAGCAAAGGCTGAGTGGCTGTGTCTCATTAACTGAGATGAGGAAGATGGGAAAGAATTTGTCTTTTGAACATGAGAGTTAGGGATGCCTTTCAAAGTCCAAGTCTAGAAGCGGGCACTTGTGTATTGAGTGTGGAGCTCAGAGATATACACTCTGGGATGTCATTAGTATTCCAACAATGCTTCATGTCAGGGGACTTGCTGAGACCGTCCCCGCCCCCGCCGCCCCCGGAGGAAGGGTAGCTAGAGAAGAGAGGTCTGCTGTTCAAGTCTGGAGACACTCCAGGGATTCGAGTTTCACAGTGTGTTAGTCAGTCATATCTGACTCGTTGGGACCCCCATGGACTATAGCCCTCCGGGTTCCTCTGTCCATGGAATTCTTCAGACAAGAATATTGGAATGGGTTGTCATTTCCTACTCCAGGGGCTCTTCCCAACCCAGGGGTTGAACCTGGGTATCCTGCATTGTAGGCAGATTCTTAACCATCTGAGCTACTCAGAGGAGTGTGGAAATGAATGAGGACCAACCAGATGAGAAAAGCAAAGGTTATTTACTCAGAGCTTTCTGCAGCAAGAGAGTTGGCCACCATCACTTGCACTTTGGCAGAGATTCAAAGGCAGGCCAAAGACCTCAAAAACCTCATAGTGGTAAAAATGAAGGCTTCAGTGTGCCCTAATCTGGGGCTATGGGCTTAGGAGAGCTATGGGGGCATGTGTGTGTGGGGGTAATTATTATTTTTAAAATATTTTATTCATTTATTTGACTGTGCTGGGTCTTAGTTGGGGTATGTGTGATCTTTTAGTTACAGCATGTGAGATCTAATTCCCTGACCAGGGATTGAACCTGGGACCCCTGCATTGGGAGCATGGAGTCTTAGCCACTGGGCCACCAAGGAAGTACCTGGTTATCATTGCTGTTTAGTCACTAAGTTGTGTCTGACTCCTTTGCGGCCTCACGGACTGTAGCCTCCCAGGCTCTGTCCATGGGATTCTTCAGGCAAGAATACTGGAGCGGATTGCCATTTCCTTCTCCTGGGGATCTTCCCAGCCCAGGGATCTATCAAACCCAAGTCTCGTACATTGGCAAGTGGATTGTTTACCTCTGAGCCACTAAGGACTTGATGGACAGGAGTTTGAGCAGACTCCAGGAGTTGGTGATGGACAGGGAGGCCTGATGTGCTGCAGTCCATGGGGTCGCAAAGAGTCGGACACAACTGAGCGACTGAACTAAACTGAGCCACTAAGGAAGCCAGAAGTACCTGGGCGGGGAATGGTGGTGATTACAGCAGGGCCTCCTATGTGAATGCTTAGGGTGTATACTTGGCTTTCTCTGGTTGACCTTAAGTTGGAAGTGGGGCAAAAATTGGAAAGCTGTCAGTTATTAAGTCCCAGCTATTTGGGGCCCATTGTTGCTGAAGTTATCAATGAGCTTACTGTATCGTTAGTGGAGATGGCCGTCTGACTGCCTACATGTCTGACCGACAGTGGGCTGGCTTCCTGGGCTGGTTACTGTAGACAAGGGGTTGGCTTTCTGGACAGGTTGCTCAGGCTGTGAATCAGGGTTCTCTTTTTATACGTGATCTGACTACTGTTCATTGTATATTCAGTCTCTCTGGAGGAGAAAGAGGAAAGCAAGAGAGGAGACTGAGAGGGAACCGCAAGAGGTAGGAGGAAGAGCGAGAAAGAGTACCATCCTCAGAGTCATGAAAATAAAACATCTCAAGACGGAGCAGGTGGTTAACTGGCAAGTGTTGCTAAAATGTCCGATAAGACAAAGATGCAAGAGTAAATCAAGGTTTTCCAGGTTAAAAAGAAATGCAACCATCATTCTTGCTGAATTCTCACACATGAGAAACATTTTTTATGGCAGTGGTTGGAAACAGAAAGTAGGAGGATGAATTAGAAAGAGAAGATACTGTCCATCCCTGCAGGGGGGCATCTCACATCCTAGTGGATGTAAGGATGCAAGGAGGACTGAGCAGCAAACACTTCCCCCTACTGGCCAGAAAAAAACTGGTATTGGAGAAGACTTGAGAGTCCCTTGGACTGCAAGGAGATCCAACCAGTACATCCTAAAGGAAATCAGTCCTGAGTGTTCATTGGAAGGACTGATGCTGAAGCTGAAACGTCAATCCTTTGGCCACCTGATGCGGAGAACTGACTCCTTGGAAAAGACCTCAATGCTGGGAAAGACTGAAGGCAGGAGGAGAAGGTGACGACAGAGGATGAGATGGTTGGATGGCATCACCGATTCAATGGATATGAGTTTGAGTAAGCTCCGGGAATTGGTGATGGACAGGGAGGCCTAGCGTGCTGCCGTCCATGGGGTCGCAAAGAGTTGGACATGACTGAGTGACTGGACTGAACTGAATTAGCCAGAAATAGTGATTGATTAGATTATACTTGCGATTTCCATGAACCTCAACAGGCACCCAAGACTTAAACACCACACTAAATGACAACTTACTCCAGGATTCTTGCCTGGAGAATTCCACGGACAGAAGAGCCTGGCGAACTACAGTCTCAGGGGTTACAAAGAGTTGGCCACGACTGAGGGACTGAGCACAAAGCCTCTATTATTCCATTTTAGAAAATTTCACTGACAAGTAGGTTGGGAAACTGGTCCTTTTCCTTCACAGACTGTTGGAAACAAGGTGAAGAAAACTGAAGACAGCAATCCTGGATTTGATTCCAAGCATCCCATCCCAGGAACTTCAAATCTGCCACAATAATGTTAACCACAAGCAGAAATAGTTTAATGATGCTCTTTACTGTCATAAATCTGGTTTTCCTTTAGCCACGTGATGTAACCATGTTACAAAAATGGGTACAGATAAAATTATCCAGAATCTCTCACTCCTACCATTGTGCTGTTAGAATCACCTTGTACTTGAATTTGATGGATGACCAAAGCAGATATTTCTGCCCTTTCTTGAGGGGACATTTGCCTCACCTCTTGATGTGCACGCTAACTCCTATTCTGGAAACTGACTTAGAGGCTGCAGAAATCTAAGAGTAGAAAGACAGGGTAAGAATGAGCTTGAGCAAGGTCAAAGCCCTCTTCAGTCCTTCTCTGACTCTTCCTCCTGGTCCTGCTGCTCCAACCCAAGCCCAGGCTCAGACAACTCTCACCAGGATCATCCACCAGTCTCCTACCTGGTCCCTGACCTGTTCTTCTCCTGGGTACCCTCCCCAGGATGCCCAGAGAGACAGATACTGCCGAGCGTCTTTTCAAGTCTCCAATCTACTATCCTTCTCCCTTCTCAAAGGGTCCAGTCTGCACTCCCTACTAATACACAAACATCCTTCCACGTTGTTTCTCCGTCAGTGGTTTTCAACTGACACTTTGGCTACACTTTAGAATCCTGGAGAGCTTTAAAAACCACCCAGTGATTGGTTTAATCAGCCTGGGCAGGGTCCCAGGTATCTGGATTTTAGTTCATTTCCCCAGGACCTGGTGACACTTTCTGGAATTTGCAGATGCCAGTGGCTCAAAAATAAGAAAGACTTTTGTGTTTCCAAGGTCACTCCATGTGGTCTACGGTATGTTTCAGATGAAGAGAAGAGAGTGGAGATGAGGAAAGGAAAATGTGGGAACGTGGATCGGTGAGGCAGTTGTGAGACAAGAGGTCCCAGGACTGGCCAGTGGCCTGAGAATGAAGGCAGCCAGCCAACAGGAAAAGGAGGGCCAGCCCACTGGAGCCCCCATGTCTAAGGGGCACTTCCAGCTGGGGAACCATCCTCCCAGGCAGCTGTGCCCCCTCAGTGGATCCTCTCTGCTCCTGACATCCCTGGGCAGCATAATCGTGACTACAAATGAAAGGAAAAGATTTTCCCTGATGCCAGAAGAGAAAGAGAACTCTCTCCCTCCCTCCCTTTCTTAGGGTATTTCCTTTAGAATCCTTTCTCTGGGGACTTCCCAAGTGGTCCAGTGGCTAAGACTCTGGGCTCCCAGTGCAGGAGGCCCAGGTTTGATCCCTGGTCAGGGAACAAGATTGTGCTATGCCACAGCTAAGACCCAGTGCAGACAAATAAAATACATAGATATAAAATAAAATAAAAAACTACAATACAATACAAATTTTATTTTATAAAATAAAATTTAAAAATAAAATAAAATACATAGATTTAAAAAAATAATAATCTTTTATCTGTCTCTTTGAGATGTATGTAATCTTTTTAAAAAAACTAAACAAGCTCTTTACCAATTTGGCATCCTGCAAGCATCTTTCTTGGGGACTTGGAAATGTGAACAGTGAAGTAGATGGTACCCAGAGTCTGGGTCTCTTTTGGAAGTGAGCCTGGGTGCCTGACTCCCAAGTTGTAACTTCCTGCTTTCACTAAGATATGAGAATTATAAGTTTCCTTAAAATGAGGTGTCACCTGCCAAATTGCCCTTTGGAGCAGATGAGGAAGGTGACATGCTATGGGACATGGCTCCAGGTCAGTTGACCACAGCCTAAAGCTACAGGACTCGCCTTGGTTGGTCACTGCTGAGTTTTGGAGACACGGACTGTAGACAAGGAGGAATACGCATGTGTGAATGCCAGGTAAGGAGCTGCACCACCATGGAAAGTGGATGGCCCAGGAAGCACACAGGAGCTGACCGATGGAGGCCACCCCAAATACAGAAGGGGGATTGGGAACTCATGTACATATCACAGTGGAGAGTGGGACTAGGCACATCAAAGTTATCTGATATAGTAAGTTGCTGCCCAAAGAAAAAGTGATCAAAAAAGGGTCCCCATATGCTGAAACACAGAAGTTGCCTGCTCCAAACAGAAGATATGAGCGACTACCATCAAGATAGAACTTGATGACTGCTGCTCATGGCTCTTCTGGGAATGGAGACAGGGTTCCTAGGATGGAAGTGGGGACAAGCATTTGTTGGTCTGGAAGGACGTGCCCAGGACTCCACTCTTGTTATTGTCCTGGAGGTAGATACTCAACCGTTTGAGAGAGATGAGGTCATGAGACCTTGCAGGTTTCAGGCCCTACAAAATAGGTTTCAGGACCCAGAGGGCTGGGTGGAGGTGAATGAGAAGGGTTAGACAGTCTTTGGGTCCAAGAGGTGTGGTCGGTGAGAACATGGGAGTATTAAAGAGTCATTAGAGCCTGAAGTGTAAAGGCAGGTACACAGAAGAAAGCTATGGGTTCATAGGCCCCATGCCAGTGCCCCAGGAACAAGCCCAGATAGGAGGACCCACCCCTGAATGATGAGCTCATTCCCAGCACTTGGAGTGTCCGTGATTTGTACAAGCTAATGACGGCCAGCACCCGTTACTCTCTGGTCAAGGTACATTTCAGCTGCACTCTGAACTCCAGAGACAGTGAGCTCAACAGTAACCCAGAACCTCTGTAAGCCTTGGGGTGCACTGGATCCCAAGGTGGGCTTTGACTTGGGGTTATCACCAATCACGGGTGTAGACCTGGAAGTCGCATACCTCAGTAAGGGTGTGAATGTTGATGTCCTGGGAACTGGGAACAGACAGGATTAAACACTCCACTGCTATGAGTTCGCTGTTGTGCCAACCATCTAAAATACCTTTCCTTTTTTTGATCCATATGGCAGTCCTTCCTATGTGCCAAGTGTCACCATTAGCATCAAGCCGCTGCAGGAATCTTTCCTGGGTCCTCTCAGGTCAAATGGACCAACCCTTCCTCTTGCATTCAGTCCTTGCTGATGAACCCAAGTTTGTGTGTCTGATGGACAGGGAGGCCAAACAAACCAAAACGTAGGAGTTTGAGGCAGAGAAAGGCTTATTGCTAGGTCGAGCAAGAATAGACAGATCATGCTTGAAAAGCCCAAAGTCCCCAACAATTTTGGAGGAAAAGACTTTTTTTTTTTCCTTTTTCTTGGCCATGCCACGCAGCATGTGGATCCTTGTCCTCTGATCAGGAATGGAATCCATGCCCCCTACACTGGAAGCATGGAGTCTTGACCACTGGACTGCTGGGGAAGTCCTGGGGGAAGAGTTTTAATAGGCAAAATTTGGGTGGGGGTGGTGAGCTGCAGGGTATGTGACCTTCCTCTGATTGGTGGGTGGTGAAGTAATAGGGTGATGTTCAGCGTTCTGATCCCAACCAGTTTGGAGTCCTCTTCCTATGTGGGGGCCTTGGTTCCTGTAGAAGAACTCAGAGATATATCATGAAGTATATCTTTCAGGAGGAACTAGGGCTGATACTGAAAACTCAGCTTCTCTGTACACCGGTGCCAAAGTGAATCTCAAAGACAGATTTTGGGTGAAGTGGAAAAGGACAACCTTGTTACTTTGCTAGGCAAAGGGGGTCACAGTGAGCTATTGACCTTAAAACCATGTGTCTCAACTTGGGGAAGAGAGTGAGAAGTTTTATAGTAATTGTTAAAAGAGGGTGTGATCAGCTCGTGGACGTTCTTCTGGGAGTTGGCAGTGAGGTAAGTAGGCAACCTTCAGGTCCAACTGGTCTACGGTCTACATCCTCGTGGGCAGCATACCACAAAACAGCTCAAAGACATTGTTGTGTGTATCCACTGATGGAAACAGAACCTTGCCCCAAGGCTGCTCTTAGCTGTTTCTTCCTGGTCTCTCATCCCCTCCCTTCCCTAATTAACAACTGCTTGAGTCTGCCCACTGGAACTCAGGGCAGGTCACAGAGGCTCAGTGAAGGCTGTTTCCTATGATCAAAGAGATGGGGGGCATGGAAAGGTTTGTGGAGCCCTGCTCAGCATCAGGACCCTGCCCTGTTGTTTCTTGATTGCCTATCTTTTGTTTCTGCCTTACCTCATTCCTCTAACCAGTAACCGTTTCAATCTGGCCTTTGGGACTCAGGGGAGGTCTAGGAGGCTGAAACCATTTTCCTACAGAGAAGAAATGGGGGACACAGAAAAGCTTTTGCACTCAGAAGAGCCCCACAGTGTCCTGGTTGGTTTCCTCCTGGCTAGATAGTAAGGATTTAGATTCATCGCTCTAGCTCCATCATTTTGCCCCGTATCAGGCACCAAGCAGGTGTCAATAGCTTCAGAGATGAATGACTGAATGAATTCAACAGGTGAAGAAACTGGCCTAAGGGTGGTTTGCCCATTTGAGCAAGTCACCCAGCTTGTTAGTTTCTCATCTCTTTGCACCAACCAGGAATAAACACCAAAACTCAGATTGACTTTTTCATTTCAGGGTGAAATATCATTTCATTTCATTATTCCATTTCATTTCAGGCCCTATCCTTCACACTGGTATAAACATACCATGGAGTTTTTGTTGGTGGTTACTCCTATTGTTAAATAGGAGTTTATTATTGAATAAACCCTAGTGCTTCCTGGATGGAGCTCATATTATTCGAAGAGAAGGAAAGCCCATGCCCCACCCCATCCCACCCCCTGCACTCAAGTCACCTGACCCCACCTGACAACTCTGTCTCTCCTTCAGTCAACAAGAGTGCATTGAGGACATGCTGTCGACTTTTTGCTACCAAGACAGGTGAAATGCTGAGTCGTTCAGGGCACAGGTCCGAGGCTGGGACAGAGCCAAAGCTCGTCAGATGAGCACGTGATCAGAGGCCACAATACTCCTTATTAAGCCACGGCTGTTTCTCTTAAGAGGCGCGGCTCTAGAATTTCTGAGCTTTCCACACAAATCTCACCATGGCCACCATCAGGCAGGGGTGAGTTCTTGTCTTCCAAAATCTCCTTCTTTAGAAAAACCACCTGCTTTACTCTAAGGGAAGTACATACTTAGGAAAAGCAAGTTCTTTGAGGGTCTAACATTTCAACATATGCCACCAAACTCTTTTCTTCCTTCTGACATTTTGGAATAGCTCCTCTCCTTGTGAACTAGTCACATTCCAACTTTATACATGCACACATTTGAGCCCATGTCAATACTAAGAGTTATCTCCTAGTGATCTCCCTCCCATAGTCTAGTTACACAGATACAAGAAAACGGAGGGATGTTCATCTAAGCCACGGATGTCAGGAGTCCTCCCTTTGTCAGGAGAGCCCACTGTGGCAGGCTCTGAGTCCTGGCCCTTGTGTTGACTGGAAAGGGGCTTTCAGAGGAAGAGGATGTCACTCCATGTAGTCTGGACCTAGGTGAGCATTTAGGGTGAGTGGGATTCAGGAGGATACAGGCTGAGGAAGGGGGCAGGGAGAGTGAGGTGGAAGATGAGGCCCTCCCACCTCCTCTCGAGTCAAAATGTATGGCCAATTAAGTACAGGAGAAGATGCTCAGCACCACTGGCCATCAGGGACAGGCAAACATGCCACGATGAGATGCCACTTCGTACCTGCCAGGATGACCAGAAGGAAAGAGTTAGGTAACAATAAACAATGCGTTTTGGCAAGGACTTGCAGACTCTGGAACGTTCACATGCTCCTGGTGGGTGTGTAGAATGGTTCAGCTGCTCTGGAACACAGAAAGGCAGCTCTTCAATGATTAAACATGGAGTGACCATATGACCTGGCCATTCTAGGCTTGGTATCTTTCCAAGAAAAATAAAAACTTTGTCCACGTAAAACTGAACGTTTTACTGCACGTTTTCACTTTGTCTGTGTAAAACTGCTACCATGTTCACAGCAATGAAACAGAGCAGGACCATATGGTCCTTGCCCCTCTCCCCCAACCACATCCTTTGCCTGCCTTTTGCCTGTGGAAAACCTTAGTCAAGGAGTAAGTTTAATCAGAGAAGTGAGAAACATGGAAACAACGGAAGCAGTCAAAGGAAACTAAATGATAACAATGTAGTCATTAAGCGCAGTCAAGGACCTTTAGTTCCCTCTCAAGGGCTGTAGATAATATTCTGTGCCACATCCTGGGAGCTGTATTATAGACACCAAAACACCAGGTGGGGAAGCTAACTACATGACCAGACGGTACCCAGGAGACGAGCTGCCGCGATTCTAGGAACTGATCGCATCGTAAAGAAATGGGGACAAGTGCACCCTGGAACTGAAGATTAACTGCACCTGAAACGAGCTGATGCTGGTGAGACCACTGGTGACCGATTTAAAGGTGACTGCTAGAGACGACTGTGTGTTTCTGCACGTAGCCCCCTGCCCCCTCTGTCTATAAGAGCTCTCGCTTCCTGCTTCTCAGGATGGGGGAGTGGGCCTTTGAACAGATGTCTGCCACTGTCTCCTGACCCCAGTTGCTGGCACTGGAAATAAAGCAAACTTTTCCTTTCACCAACCTGGCCTGTTTATGGGCTTTTGAGTAGCGAGCAGCAGGACCCCCACACACAGACTCTTTCAGTAGCAGCAACACTATTCATAAGAGCAGGAAAATAGCCCAAATGTCCATTAGCCAATGAACGGATGCACAGAATGCTATATATGCACACAATGAAATAGTCGTTGGCCATAAAAAGGAACAGAGTGCTGATACGTATTACAACGTGGGAGACTCATAAATATTACACTGTGTGAAAGAAGCTGGTCAGAAAGGACCACATATATGATTCTGTCCCTGTGAAGCTCCTGCATAGGGAAATCTGTACAAACAGAAAGTAGATCCCTGCTTGCTTGGGCTGGGCAGGGGGCAGGGCAGGGGAAGGATGAGATAAGGGAGGTGATATTAAAGGGCTTGGGATTTCTTTTTGAAGTGATGAAAATGCTCTAAAATTGACTGTGGTGATATGCCAAGAGCCACCGAACTGTACCCATTAAATGGGTGAATTGTACATCTGTATATCTCATAAAAGGGCTTCCCTGTGTCTCAGGTGGTAGAAAAATGTCTCAGGTGGTAAAGAATCCGCCTGCCAATGCAGGAGATGTGGGTTCGATTCCTGAGCCACGAAGATCTGGAGGAGGAAATGTCAACCCACTCCAGGATTCTTGCCTGGGAAATCCCATGGACAGAGGAGCTTGGTGGGCGACCGTCCATGACGTCACAAAAGTCAGACGCGACTGAGTGACTGATAGCAAACACATTTAAAACAAACAAGCAAAACAAAATCAAAGACCTTCTTTCCGCCCTTTTGGTTTCTTTGGGCAGCTGATGACTGAGGCACACTTTGTGACCTAGGAGGTGTGGATCCAAAGAGAGGCAGAGGTGGATGTGGAGAGAGTAAGACTGGAAGCCGCAGGCATCATGTAAGGCTCAGGGTTTCCTAAGTTATGGAGCTGGGGGTTGACCTCTCCGGGGTCTTAGAGATTCAAGCAGGACCAGTTGACATGTGAGGATGCAAACCTGTCCTCTAATCTACACCGCAACTCCTAGGAGCTGGGAGTGGACTGGTTTCCTTGTACTCATTTTGCTGATGTGTCCTGAGTACTACTCAGCATCACCATACAGATTCTTCATCTCCCCTCTGTTCTGATAAAAAGTCCAGTGCATGCAAACACTCGCACTGGTTACTCCAGCTTAAAAGAGGCCAGACTACACCCCTGCAAAGGCCCCGGCTTGGGGTGTCTCCTAGTCATTTCCACACCCAGTTTCCACCTCCAAGTTGGTAGAAATTCCCGTTTCTTGAGCTTCATGAGACAAGACAGAAGTTTCTAGGGGAAAGAAAAAAAGTTTTTAATGGGAGTAATTTTTTAATGGAACATTGTTTAGAAGTCATTTCAACATATACTCTTTGTCAGTTGAATTGTAGAATGATTGTATGTAAGATGCCTTATGCTTGGAGATTATTTTGTTTTCAGGTGCTACAGAGAATTCCTCAGGAATGAATCACTATTTTAGGTTCAGAATTATATGGTTGCAATGGTTCACCAACACAATGGACATGAATTTGGGCAAACTCTGGGAGACGGTGAAGGACAGGGGAGCCTGGCATGCTGCAGTCCATAGGGTCACAGAATTGGATGTGACCAATCAACTGAACAGTGGTTCCATATTGCAGGTCAGGATCAAAGATGCAGGGACATCCCTTCTGTCCCAACTCTTCATGGTTGGCTCTATAGATCCCAAGGGGAAAACCTTTCAGAAAACTGCTGAGCATCTAGACTAATCATGTTTTCTCATCACTCAGTGATTTCTTGCTTTAGCTTAACTCTGCTGGTTGGATCGATCGGGCAGATAATAATATGAACACAGCCACGGGGTGAGGAGATGGGAACTGGCCTCTCTTGGATACAGCTGGGGAAAGCCAGGCCTGTGTTTCCATGTTGGCACACAGGCTGCATTGAGAAAACACCTGTGTGAAATGTTCATATTCATTAGGTTCTACCCCCCAACATGGCTTTCTCAATTGTGTTTGCGGGACCTGCCTCCATTTAGAGTCCAAGAAAAAGGAATGCAGGACCACAAAGCCTTTGATCTGCTGCACTTAATTCTTTTCCTTTCCCTGTTAACAGCTGAGATGCTGTGGCCGTGCAGAACTACACCAACCGAAGCTCCAGCCTCCACTTCCTGGACCATGGCATCGCCTTGAGTTGCTGCATGAACAAGTAAAAAGTAACTGTTAGTTGCTCAGTCGTGTCTGACTCTTTGTGAACCCAAGGGCTGTGGCCTGCCGGGCTTCTCTATCCATGAGTTTCTCCAGGTAAGAACACTGGAGTGGGTTTCCATTTCCTTCTCCAGGGGATCTTCCTGACCCAGAGCTCGAACCCGGTTCTTCTACACTGCAGGCAGATTCTTTACTGTCTGAGCCACCAGGGGAGCCCTATGAACTGCTGTATGAACAAAATTGATTATAATCCCCAGCATCTACACAACCTCACCATGGCTGCCACTAACGTGAACCAGACGGTTGTTATGATTGGGTGACCAGTTTCCTGTAGACCAAGATGGGAATCATCGCTGAAGTGACTTTTGGAATCACATTCCTTCAGCGGATTGGCATGCTGCTGGCCTGCTGTCTGTTCCAGTTCCTCACAGCCAACCCTTATGAAACGGTGTAAAGGGTCTTTCAAGACTGATGGAATAAGGGACTTCCCTGGTGGTCCAGTGGCTGGGACTCTGCACTCCCAGTGCAGGGGGCCCAGGTTCAATCCCTTATCAGGAAACTAGATCCCACGTGCCTCAATGAAGACTGGAGATCT
The DNA here is from genome assembly GCF_055505025.1 of Bos grunniens. NCBI lineage: Eukaryota > Metazoa > Chordata > Mammalia > Artiodactyla > Bovidae > Bos > Bos grunniens. Next base: position 156,448,034 of record NC_141165.1, read on the forward strand.
CGCATGCTGCAACTAAGACCCAGCGTGGCCAAATAAATAAATGTTTAAAATGGGTAAAAATTAAAAAGAAAAAAAAAAAACAAGAATGATGGAATAAGAAACTTGTTTTCATAAGGACCTGCAGTGATCTTTCAAAGACTTCCAAAGAATCTTAGAGCACAGTACATAACACGCCCATCCTCACCTCCCTCCCTGCCCACAGCTGGCACTCCTGCCTCTGCACCACCTTCAGCCTGCATTGCATGTAGCGTTCCACTGTGTGGAGCCCCGTTGTGCCAGAGTGTAGCCAGGTGGCTCGCATTTGTCCTAGGGGTCTCCCCTGCCCCGAGGCTCTGTGCCTGCCAGCTCCTCTCTTGGTATTTGCTGTCTCTTACCCAACAGCTGGCTGCCAAGAGGGCAGAAACAGAGGCTGCCAGGCCTTCTGAGGGTCAGAATGGGCAGAGGGTCACTCCCCCCATGTTCTGTTGGTTAAACCAAGTCTTGGGGGCCAGTGCAGACTCAGTGTGCGAGAGGACATCGCCAGAACACGGATGCTGGCAGCTGTGGCTCCTTGGGGGCCGGCTTTGCACACCGGCTGCCGTGGCTCACTGTGGAGGAGGGAAGTGCAGTGAGATGGTTAGAACTGCAGCTCTGGAGGCAGGTTAATATGGGTTGAAATCTTGACTTGACCACTTCTTGCTGAGAGTACCAGATGTGACCATGTGGTGTAAGACATAAAATGAGACTCGCGATTATGTGATCTTGCCATCTGATGAAACTAGAAGCCCTCTTATGACCCAAATGCAAATTCCCCTCCCCACTCTGCTCCTGTGGCTAAAGTCCCCCAACTAAACACCAGTCCCTCATCAAACAGACAGGGCTCAGTTTCTGCTTACCCCCTGAGCAGTGGGCTTCATTGCCCTCCAGGCTGGTAGAAGTACCAAACAAGGCCATTACATCTTCCCATGGGAACCAGGGGCCACTGCACTCTCATGTCACTACAGAGCCTGCATCCCACAGCCCAGCTTTTTCATCCTGTTCTGTGTGATCCCCACGTGCTCTTGCCTAGTAAGCAGTGATCCCCTCTCCTGGGCCGTGAGTGTAGTGTGTGTCAATCACTCAGTCATGTCCAACTCTTTTCGACCCTATGGACTATAGCCTCCCGGCTCTTCTGTCCTAGGGATTCTCCAGGCAAGAATACTGGAGTGGGTTGCCATGCCCTCTGCCCGGAGATCTTCCCAACCCAGGGATTGAACCTGGGTCTCCTGCATTGCAGGCAGATTCTTGACCATCTGAGCCACCAGGGAAGCCTGGGCTGTGAATTTTTGTGATTGATAAACCTCTTTTCATCTCATCTGTCCTATGTTGGGTGTGGTGTGTTTATCCATCGCCATAACCCTGGGGCAGGAATCTCTCCTTCGTGAATGGTGTGACGGGGAGGTGGTTAAAACAGATGATAAAAGCAAAGGGCTAGAGTAACACATATTATTGTCACTATATATTGTCACACTGCTTATTTAACTTATATGCAAAGTACATCATGGGAAATGAAGCACTGAATGAGCACAAGCTGGAATCAAGATTTCTGGGAGAAATATCGATAACCTCAGATACGTAGATGACACCAACCTTATGGCAGAAAGCAAAGAACTAAAGAGCCTCTTGATGAAAGTGAAAGAGGAGAGTGAAAAAGTTGGCTTAAAACTCAACATTCAGAAAACGAAGATCATGGCATCCGGTCCCATCACTTCATGGCAAATAGAAAAAGAAACAATGGAAACAGTGACAGATTTATTTTCTTGGACTCCAAAATCACTACAGATAGTGACTATAGCCATGAAATTAAAAGATGCTTGCTCCTTGGAAGAAAAGTTATGACCAACCTAGATAGCATGTTAAAAAGCAGAGACATTACTTTGCTGACAAAGGTCTGTCTAGTTAAAGCTATGGTTTTTCCAGGAGTCATGTATGGATGTGAGAGTTGGACAATAAAGAAAGCTGAGTGCTGAAGAATTGATGCTTTTGAACTGTGGTGTTGGTGAAGACTCTTGAGAGTCCCTTGGACTTCAAGGAGATCCAACCAGTCTATCCTAAAGGAAATCAGTCCTTTATATTCTTTGGAAGGGCTGATGCTAAAGCTGATGCTAAAGCCTTTGGCCAATCCTTTGGCCACCTGATGCGAAGAACTGACTCATTTGAAAAGACCCTGATGCTGGAAAAGATTGAAGGCGGGAGGAGAAGGGGATGACAGAGGGTGACATGGTTGGATGGCACCACCAACTCTATGGACATGAGTTTGAGTAAGCTCCAGGAGTTGGTGATGGACAGGGAAGCCTGGCGTGCTGCAGTCCTTGGGGTTGCAAGGAGTCGGACACGACTGAGTGCCTGAACTGAACTGAGAGTGACACAAAGAAGGGGTCATGAGCCAATGAATGCTGTTGGCCTCTGGAAGCTGAAGAAGGCGAGGATTCTCCTCTTGAACTTCCAGAAACAATGTAGTCCTGGGACACCTTGATTTTAGAAATCTGATCTCTAGAGCTGTAAGATAATAAGTTGGTGTGGTGTCAAGGGACTACATGCTCAGTTACTCAGTCATGTCCTACTCTTTGCAATCCTTTGGACTGAACACCTCCAAGCTCCTCTATCCATGGGATTTTTCAGGCAAGAATACTAGAGTGGGTTGTCATTTCCTTCTCCAGGAGATATTCCCAAACCAGGGATCAAGCCCGCATCTCCTGCATTGCAGGTGGATTCTTTACCAATGAGCCACCAGACTGCATTCGTGGTAATTTGTTACCAGCTGCCATAGAGAACAAAAATATCATGTTTATCTTCCAGGCATCTCTCCTATCTGGTTATTTAATTAATTTATTTATACATTTATTGTCTAGTTCCTCTTACCAAGTTCTGTGAGAGTGGGCTCTGTGTTTGGTCTCTATCACCTCATCTCCAGCGCCTGGAATATCTGGGTGCTGGATAAATCCCTGCTGAATGAGCCTTGAGTGAAACATGATAATAGTGCAACGGCCTGTGTGTGGCCTTCTCTGGGCTTTTACCCTTCCACTGGTTCTGATAATCATGGGAAGCTTGATTCTTAAGATCATAGTAGCATTATTTGGCACAGTTTATAACAATGCTTTGTACTGAGAATATTGTATTCTTGGGGAAAAAATTTTTTTTGCAAAATTGCTTAGAAAAGTGCTTAATGTAACTATTACAATATATTTACAAATGCATCATTATAAAGGAGACAAGAAGTCAGTGTTGAAGTCAACATGGGCTGCTGCATTCAGTGAGGGGATGGTCTGGGGAGAGTTCAGGTCCATAGCGGCTTCCAGCTCACAGGTCTCCCCCAGAGATGCCGGCCTTGAACATGCCGTGTGGCGCTGTGCATCTAGCCAAATGGAGACATCACACCTCATCTCTGAGGTTACATCCTACACCTCTGTATTAGCCTTCTATCACTGCACAATGCATTGCTACCAGCATGGACGTTTTAGACAACACATTCATCACCTTATGGTTTCAGTGGATCAGGATCCAGGACTGTAACAGCTGGGACCTCTGCTCAGGGCCTCTCCCCAGGTGAGACCCCCTTGGCGTGAAGGTGTTAGCCACGGCTGCCGTCTCACCTGAGGCTCAAGAGTCCTCCTCCAAACTCATGCAGTTGTTGGCAGAAGTCATCTCCTCGCAGCTGTAGAACTGACATCCCCTTTCCAGCTGGCTGTTGTTGGTCAGGGACTGCTCTCAGCTTCTAGAAGCTGTCCCCAGGTGCCTGGCACATGGCCCTCCTCTCACACCTTGCATCTTCCTGGCCAGTAGAAGAGCCCAGCTGAGGCTCTCGATGCCTTTCAGGACTCGCCCGATTAGGCCAGACCCACCTGGGAGGAGAATCTTCCTTTGGATTAACTCAAAGTCAACTGAGTTGGGTACTGAGTTCTAGCTGCGAAATCCCTTTTGCCATAACAAGTGATTATCATCATGGGGGTGATGGCCATCATAGTAAATATTTTGGGCCCTGTAAATGCACAGGCAAAAATAAGAACGTTGTGGAGGCAGTAATATAACAAAAGGAAAAAACAAATTTACACACTTTTTACAAAATTCAGAAACTACTGAGTATATTTTTTGTAATAGAGGTCTGCCAATGGAATTCTCTCCTTTTGAAGGAGGGATAACATTTCACTTAAGTGGAATTCAAAGTTAGTATACCCTACAATAAAAATCAGTTGCAAATGTTCATCTGTTAATGCTGATTTGTACTGAGATTTTACCAATTTCATCTTTAAAAATGCCCTTTCACATAGATAGATATTGTCAAGTACTGATACTAATTCATGGGCACATAATTTTAATTGTGGATATTCACCAATTGGAGGACATTTATAATGTCACAGGTCTTGCCCAGACTCATGGGGAGGGGGTTGTTCCCCTGGGGTGGGGGTGGGGGATGGGCTTGGACTCCTGCGGGCCGATTTGGCCAGTCTGCCAACCACAACCCCTCCACCCAGATTCATAGCTGCATTCTCACCGATTCCATTCTTTCTAAACCCAGGAGGCACAGTCTCTGCCGGACTTCTGCTAAGCTCCAGGAACTCTCTTCATGACTGGGACAAAGCAATGTCTCATCAGAGCAGAGGTGGCCTCTCTGATGAGGCCACCTGCCTGCCCGGGTTCCTTCTCTCCTCCCCTCCTCTCCTCCTTGTCAGTTCAGTTCAGTCGCTTAGTTGTGTCCGACTCTTTGCGACTCCATGGACTGCAGCACGCCAGGCCTCCCTGTCCATCACCAACCCCCAGAGTCCACCCAAACCCATGTCCATTGAGTCGGTGATGCCATCCAACCATCTCATCTTCTGTCGTTCCCTTCTCCTCCCGCCTTCAGTCTTTCCCAGCATCAGGGTCTTTTCATATGAGTAGGTTCTTTGCATCATGTGGCCAAAGTATTGGAGTTTCAGCTTGAGCATCAGTCCTTCCAATGAATATTCAGGACTTATTTCCTTTAGGACGGACTGGTTGGATCTCCTTGCAGTCCAAGGGACTCTCAAGAGTCTTCACCAACACCACAGTTCAAAAGCATCAATTCTTCGGCGCTCAGCTTTCCTTATAGTCCAACTCTCATATCCATACATGACCACTGGAAAAGCCACATCCTTGAAGGTCCTAGACGGACCTTTGTTGGCAAAGTAATGTCTCTGCTTTTTAATATGCTGTCTAGGTTGGTCATAACTTTTCTTCCAAGGAGCAAGTGTCTTTTAATTTCATGGCTGCAGTCACCATCTGCAGTGATTTTGGAGCCCCAGAATAAAGTCTCTCGCTGTTTCCACTGTTTCCCCATCTATTTGCCATGAAGTGATGGGACCGGATGCCATGATCTTAGTTTTCTGAATGCTGCGTTTTAAGCCAACTTCTGCTAAGCTCTGGGAACTCTCTTCACGACTGGGGACAATGCAGATGTCTCATCAGAGCAGGGGTGGCCTCTCGCTGGGCACCCTGCCTGCCTGGGTTCCTTCTCTGCCTCCGCTCCTCTCCTCGTCAGACCTCATCATTTCCTGTCCGCACTGGTTGTGGTCTCTCTGCTCCCTACTCCCGGAGTGTGTACAGCTCAATACGGGCAGCAGGGGGCGCTGCTGGCCTTGGCTGGAGGGCAGCTCCAGAAGTCGGGGGTGTCAGCCACCCAAGCCCACCGCATCTCGCTGAGTGCCACCTCCCGGCTCTCTGCGCAGAGAGGCGGGTTGTGCTCTGGGCCCGGGAGATAAGGAACACGGGAGGAGGGACAGGTCTAAGGGTTCTGTGTGGAAATTAAGAGAAAAAAATAAAGTGAAACTCTGGATTGGGGCACATTGTTGGATGGCATCACCAACTCAATGGACATGAGTTTGAGTAAACTCCGGGAGTTGGTGATGGACAGGGAAACCTGGCATGCTGCAGTCCATGGGGTTGCAAAGAGTCGGACACAACTGAATGACTGAAAATAATGGAAAAAACCCCAGACACCCCAAGAACAGGGTAAAAGGAAACTCACTCAGGACGTTGCCTTCAGAGGTTGGCTGGCACATCAGTGGAGGTCAGTGCTGGGGGCTCTTTGGGTGAACACAGGAAACCTGAGGCTCTGCCTACACCTACCCCATCCCTACCCCTGCCCGCTGTGCCATGGGAGAGTCTAGTCCTTTCTCTGCAGGGGCGACCCCTGCCCTTGCTCCTGGGCGTGCACAGCCCAGGTAAAGAAGAGGCTCCTAAAGTGGGAGCCGTCATTGACTCCCAGTCTTGCCAAGTTTAGCTTCACACTTGGAGCTAAAACCCTCACCAGGATGAGCCAAGCTCTTCCAGTGTCAGCTCTCTCCTTTTGTAGCCCCTTCTGTTTCTCCCACCCCAACTCCAACCAGTTGTGCCCCCTCCCAGCTCTGAGCACAGACTCTTCACTCTGGCTCTTTTCTCAGACACTGGAAGCTTGACCACCAGGAAGCCCTTGATCTTTCAGAGACGGGATCTCCAGACCCCAGGACCCCAGGAGATCCTGTTGACATCATCTAGGGGCTCATGGAGCCCAGGGTTAGGAGCACATTATCCTGGTTCAACACTTTGGAAGGGGAAATTCTTCCCATAGTTTTCCTAATAAGCCTACAGGGGTTTAAAAAAACAAGGAAAAAACATCCATGCAAAGGATAACTTCTCAATAGGTTATGACACTAGACTCAGTGAAGTTATATTGCATAACTTCGGGGAACATGTGACATCCGCTTTGGTGAGGCCACAAACAGTATGAGGGTTAAATCCATCAAGAATCTGGAATCAGGTCTCAACAAAACTGAAAGGCAAATCATTTATGAAATTCAGCAGAGAGAACTTGAAGTAACTGACTGGAAGCTGAAGCCACTTAGGGTCTAGATGCTGCCCAGTTAGAGTTAGGGAGACAGTAGATGGGCAGTCAGATCCAAATGAAAATACACCACATCTTGGGGTGGCTTTTAAGACCCCTTTCCTGTCTGTCCCTGGTGGCTCAGCTGGCAAGGAATCCGCCTGCAATGCAGGAGACCCCGGTTTGATTCCTGCGTCGGAAAGATCCTCTGGAGAAGGGATGGGCTACCCACTCCAGTATTCTTTGGTTTCCCTGGTGGCTCAGCTGGTAAAGAATCTGCCTGAAATGCTGGATATCTGGGTTTGATTCCTGGGTTGGGAAGATCCCCTGGAGAAGGGAATGGCTACCCACTCCAGTATTTTGGCCTGGAGAATTCCATGGACTGTATAGTCCGTGGGGTCGCAAAGAGTTGGAGACGACTGAGCGACTTTTGCTTCCTCTCTATCTATCTCCTGGATTTGGCAGGACTGTATGTATTCTGCTGGGTTTCCCAAATGGCCCCAGTGCTGAAGAACCTGCCTGCCAATGCAGGAGACATAAGAGACACTGGTTAGATTCCTGGGTTGGGAAGATCCCCTGGAGGAGGGCATGGCAACCCACTCCAGTATTCTTGCCTGGAGAATCCCCATGGACAAAGGAGCCTGGTGGGCTACAGTCCATGGGGTAACAAAGAGTTGAACACGACTGAAGCAAGTTAGCTGCACGTAGGCGTGTGGGCTTTCTGCTACAGACAGCACGTATGCACCTACTTGTTAGTACCTCTGCCACCAAAGAGCTGCTAGAAGGACAAAAAACTGAAGCTGGGACTAATTTTGCCTCATTAGTTGAAGCACACTTTCAAGTTAACACAGTTAAGAGAAGTGTTTTGGCATTTGGACTAATTTGCCTCATTAGTTGAAGCACACCTTCAAGTTAACACAGTTAAGAGGAGTTGTTTGGCAACTTATCCTATAATAAAACTGCATAATATGACAAAAGCCACTACTTGTAATGGTTGTTGAGGATCTTCTATAGCTTTTTAAAGTTATTTCTCTAATACTCACAGTGCTTAAAATTTTGTTAATGACAAATGGGCTTCTCAAGTTCACCAAGTATTTTTTTCTTTGTTTTGTAGTATTTATTTTTGTGAATTTGACTGCATGCAAACTCTTAGTTGCAGCTTGTGGGGTCTAATACCCTGATCAGGGATCGAACCCAGGCATAGGAAGTGCAGAGTCTTAGCCACTGGACCACCAAGGAAGTCTCGTGGTGCTTAACTGTTTTTATAAGAAGAAGAATGATGCACATTTTGTATAATTTGCAGGAGAAATGTTTTAGAAGCTTCAGAAAGAAAGTTGACCTTGCAGAAACATACTGGGTTTCGTTTTTGTTGTTGCTACTTTGCTTCTTTTTCTAATAGCTCATTATTTTCAGATGCATCATTGTGGAAGTATTTTCCTGGTCCAGTATGTCACTCCTACCTGAGGCCTGATGAGACTGTACACTGACATTCAGTTCAGTTCAGTTCAGTCGCTCAGTCGTGTCCAACTCTTTGCGACCCCATGAATGCAGGACGCCAGGCCTCCCTGTCCATCACCAACTCCAGAGTTCATTCAAACTCATGTCCATCGAGTCGGTGATGCCATCCAGCCATCTCATCCTCTGTCGTCCCCTTCTCCTCCTGCCCCCAATCCCTCCCAGCATCAGGGTCTTTTCCAGTGAGTCAACTCTTCTCATGAAGTGGCCAAAGTATTGGAGTTTCAGCTTTAGCATCAGTCCTTCCAATGAACACCCAGGACTGATCTCCTTTAGAATGGACTGGTTGGATCTCCTTGCAGTCTAAGGGACTCTCAAGAGTTTTCTCCAACACCACAGTTCAAAAGCATCAATTCTTCGGCACTCAGCTTTCTTCACAGTCCAACTCTCACATCCATACATGAATTAGAGACCTGCTAAAATGAATTTCGTATACCACTGGTTACTTGTGGATGCTTATATTCTTGAAGAAGCAATTGGTTGGTTCTGAACAGATGAAAAATTAGTCATTTATTAAACTTTAAGAAATATGACCCAAGTTGATTTTTAAAGTTAACAGATTGTCGTGGACATATCAAGTTCTTCTAGGAAAGCTTAATCAGAATGCACATACTCTAATTTGGGAAGCTGCTTTGCCTTGTTCTGTGTTTAAGAATGTTGCTGTTGTTGTTTAATTGCTAAGTTCTGTCCAACTTTGTGACCCCATGGGGTGTAATCCTCCAGTATCCTCTCTCCTTGGGATTTCCTAGGCAAGAATACTGGAGAGGGTTGCCATTTCCTTCTCCAGGGGATCTTCCTGACCCAGGGATCAAACCCATGTCTCTTGCATTGGCAGGCGGATTCTTTACCACTGAGCCACCAGGGAAGCCCTGAGTATGTTACCAAAGCATTACACACTTGAAAAATGACAAAGATATGGTGAACATTAAGGCCTTCCCCTAACTTTTGTCCGTTGTCTTAAGATTTAAAAATTTTTTCCTTAAGATTTTGTCTTAAGATTTAAAAATTTTTAAAAAGTAAATTAACTTTGAGACATGCTTTACATAAAACGAAACACACCCATTTTAAGTCTGCAGTTCTTGATGAGTTTTGGACAAATGCATGTACTTGCTTTACAACTACTGGGCTGTTGTTACTGCTTCTGTTGCTGCACTGCTCCATCCAGATAGAGATCCTTTTCATTGTCCTGAAAAGTTCTTTCATGATTCAGTCACTCACCCTATTTTGAAAAGAAATTTTAAAAACAATTTTTTTTCTTTTCTCATCTATGGATCTACCCCAACACACTTGTGTCTCCTTTTCTTTCCTTTTGATTATTGCTGCTCTAGCAGTCTGCCAGTTTGTTGGATTCAAACAGGGATCTGCTTATTGGCTCTACTGACTAGGCAGAGGGGAATATGCCTTATTATTTTTCTATTTTGTTCTCAGTGACCTCTCACACATCCTCTGAAATCTCCATCCATCCATCCATCCCACCTCCCACCAGCCACCTATCCATTGATCCCTCCCCTACACACTCAGCTATCCATCCATCCAACTTTTTGTTGAATGTCTACCATGAGCCATGGGTCACCAGGAATCCCACCTCCACTTAATTTCTGTTCTAACAGGGAAGCCAGACAATTTAACAACTATGCTGAGAAGGCCATACATTGGAAGTATGGGGCACAATGGGTGACATAGCAGGAATGGCTGGGAATGATTCTCGGAGAGAGGGAGACATTAATAATGGAGAGGAGGGCAAGGACGGTTGAGTTGGTTAATTATTTCAGGCCTATTTATTGAGCCCTGCAGGCTGGGCCTGGTGGTAGCTGCGAGAGACTCAGACACAGGTGAGTAGGGAAGACATGGGACCGGTCTCATGGGATTCACATCACTGTGGGGTTAGCCCAGGTGGGGCTGGGCCGTGGAGTGATGTTTTAGGAGACACACTCAGTGGAGCACAGGGAAGAGAGGAAGGACAGAGCAAGTTAGAAACACTGCAAATTCCACATGACCAGAGCATGAAAGTCAATCAGGAAGTACAACTTTGAGCAGGGGGTATAGCAATCACTGGGCTCTCAGTTGCTGTGTAGAACGGTATCTAATCTCTAATCAGAATCTTTAAACAGAGACGAGGACTGTAGGCGCCTCATCTCAATCACTTGCAAATAATCTTCTCTGTCTTTCACAAGCATAGTCATGATTAAAATGACCTTTCACGAACAGTGGGGAGGGAGTGCTGAAGAAAATGAGGTATGTGAGAATAAAATCCATCTACCTGATTGCCATGTAACGTTTGGTGAGTCACAAAAGTGAGAATTTCAGATGTGAATTAAGATTGCCAAAAGCACTGGCATATTTGAAATTCCCTGTGTCCTACTTTAGAATCAGAAGACAGGAGAACTGGGAAAGAAAAAAAAAATGTATTTCTTATTTGTATTCTAACTGCTCAAATCATTTTAATGTAAATTATTTATGTAGTTTCCATCTGAATTATTGACCTTTAGATGAACTTTATTTGATAGGCACTTGGAGCAAATATTCCACAGGATTCTTTAAATGCTATAAAATAGGACATACCCCAGCTGCTGATTCAATTTTGGTCATAACATGGCCATAGAGTGTATTTGATCCTTTGCAACATTTGAGAAGATGTATTTAGTTAGTGATGAGGTCTGTACAATTTCACGTAAAATTAAAGCTCTGCAAAAAAGCAAACCTCCTCTGGGCACTAAATCTCACAATATTCTGGAAATGACAAATCCTAAAATGCTCGCTGACTGCAAATCAATGTTTTTAGCCTGAGTATTAATAGCTGCATGAAATGTTATACTTCTCTCATCATTTACCACCCTTTGTTTGGATTTAGCACACATTTTGAGTATGCTGATTTTCTTTTCTGGGATGGATGGCTCTAAGCTACTTACCATCAGATGAGAAATGTATTCTATCAAAATCTATTTAAGGAACACATCCAATCAATGGCAAAGGATGCGCTCTGCACGACTCTGCCTGTTTGGTGTCTGTCCTTTTGCCTTTTACTGAGCCCACTCACTAGGAGGGCTACAGAGATGCTTGAGTCCTGGGCACGTTCATGATTTAGGGGCCTTTGCTGAAGAACTGATGCTTTTGAACTGTGGTGCTGGAGAAGACTCTTGAGAGTCCCTTGGACTGCATGGAGATCAAACCCATCCATCCTAAAGGAAATCAGTCCTGAATATTCCTTGGAAGGACTGATGCTGAAGCTGAAGCTCCAATACTTTGGCTACCTGATGCAAAGAGTCCATTCATTGGAAAAGATCGTGATGCTGGGAAAGATTGAGGGCAGGAGGAGAACGGGGTGGCACAGGATGAGACGGTTGGATGGCATCACCAACTCAATGGACATGAGGGTGAACAAACTCCGGGAGATAGTGGAGGACAGAGGAGCCTGGCGTGCTGCAGTTCATGGGGTCGCAAAGAGTTGGACACAACTTAGCGACTGAACAATAACAACATAGCCATCTGCCTGGAGACTAGACTGTGAGCACTCTTAGCTTTGGGATTTGAGCTGAGGCCACCACAGTTACCTGAACTCAGAACCATTCATCAGACATCGTCCATCAGAAGTGAGGCTCTTTGTTGATGTGTGGATTTCTACTCTAGGATCTGAAGGCTTCCCGGGCAATGGGACCAGCCACCCATATTTCTCCAGTTATATGTAAGGGGACCCACTGGAAATCTGAGTTAACTGACAACACAATTCGACTTTATTCCAGGGTTATTTATGAAACAGGACTCTGGACCAGCACACTTCCCAATCCAGTTCTGCTCTGCAGTGGCTCCTAGTTATTCAACAAGATGACAATAAACAGCCTCACCCTCCTTCCCTGGTGGTTAATTAGTGAATCTTCTCAACAGTCAGATTCAACCAACTTGATGCAAATGAGGATTTTCCTACACACTTAGACCTCTAACATACATAAATTTAAAATATGCACGTGCTCTTGAGGAATGACAGAATGAGGCTGCTCTTCAACGGAAAACAGAGGAGCACGTGAATTTCTATGGAAAAATGCCTGATGTTCATCTTGAAAAAGCAGATATCATTCGCAAATAAGAGTGTGAAAGTGGAATTCACTCTGTCGTGTCCGACTCTTTGCGACCCCATGGACTGTAGCCCGCCAGGCTCCTCTGTCCATGGAATTCTCTAGGGCAGAATACTGGAGTGGGTAGCCACTTCCTTCTCCAGGGGATCTTCCCAACCCAGGGATCAAACCCAGGTCTCTCGCATTGTTGATGGATTCTTTTACCGTCTGAGCCCAAAAGATATATATATGTATGTGTACACACACATATATATCATTTGCAAATAAACACGACATTATTTAGACCTTTGAGGGCTGGCCAGGAGCACACCACCATTTTTGATCAGACTTCCAGATGAAATTCAAATAGGAGGCTTACAGATAGACTTTCTGAACATAACTGGCCTTTGCAACTTAGTATGTTCCACAGGCATATTTTCTACAGGAAAGAAAATTCCTCAAATTAACAATCAGAAACATTGTTTAGAGGGGTGTGTGTATGTGTGTGTGGGCATGTACTCAGTCATGTCCGACTCTTTGCCACCATGTGGATTATGGACTGCCAGACTCCTCTGGTCGTGGAATCTTCCAGGCAAGAATACTGGAATGAGTTGCTATTTCCTACTCCAGGGGAATCTTCCCGACCCAGGGATGGAACCCGCCTGTGTCTCCTGTGCCTCCTGCATTGGCAGGTGGGTTCTTTACCACTCCCCCACCCAGGAAGCCATTGTTTAGCCGAGCTGATAGCAAAAGGGATGTTCATCTCAGCATCCTCTCCCTGGACAAAGGAAACACTCCAGACTTCTGATTTCAGTTTTATCCATTTTCCTCTCTGCTACGTGATGCCCCATTAGTGTGGCCGGCAGCCAGTGAACAGTGGCAAGGAACTGGGAGTTTTCAAACCCAGACTGATAAAGGACTGCATCCTTCTGAGACTGCAGAAGTCAAAGGGCTCACAGGCTGACCCTTAGAAATAAAACAACGGAAAGCTTTTCCATAAAGAGCATATTGTGTCGATTTATTAGAGAATGCAGTTAAAAAAAATATCTTGAGGTTAGCCTCTCCAGTTTAAAAGCACTGAACTAGGAACACTTGAACGGCTATGCAAGCGTCTCTTGCTCATTTGTCCCCTACGCCTCACCAGGTCCTGTAAACAGGGTTTGGAGACCGTTCAGTCAGTTTCTTGACAGAAACAGCCAAATGCCTTTGCTTCTTAAAGAAAGCCCTCTTCCCCTTTTCCAAAGCATGCACTGTCACTTGGCATTAGGTATTTCAAAAGGACAAACACTGTTACAGTATCGTAAGGCCAAAAGGGAGTACCCATCGACCAGACATACACAGGACACTAGAAAAAAATTACAAACGTTAACCTAGTGTGACGACTCCACCAGGAATTAATGGGAAAGGCACTGCACCCTTCTTATACCCACTATCCACTTCACGTGCTTTGAATTCAAGTCCCACCAAACATCTGAAAGGCGTTTTCTACAACATACAATTCACGGGGAGGTTAACACATCTGACACTAGTCTTCCATGGCCATATATGTCTCACCCAAGTGCACAACAGGTGTGAATATATACTATCGGCTTTATTTACAAGTTTATCTTGATTTTTTAGTGGGGGTAAAAAAATTAATGATCTCAACTGACTATTCCCCCCGAAAAGGGTTTTGGCTATGATTCATGTTATATAAACTACCACGTCAAAGAAAGAAATGAAACCCACGTATTGTCTGATCTAAAACATCTAAACTAAAATTTCTCACCCACTATAAGTTGGCAGTGAAAGTGCTATTTTCTGAATTTTATAAGCGAAATGCTACACAGGAATTTCAGATCGACTTCTTTTGCAAAAGCACAAGTTGTTGGTTGCATCGGACAGGATGTGGAATGGTGTGTGTATTCCGTGTAGAATCCCCTCCACCCTGTCGTGGGTGCCCTTCCAAAGACAGTCATGAATCTGGAAAGGTGACAGACTTCGCAGATGCCTTCTTATCTCCCCGAAAGATGTAAAACAGCAATGGCGCAACTCTACATAGGAACGAAGGTTAGTTCTGAGAAATCAGTAATATACATGCACAAACATCAGAACATGAAGGGGGAAAATGAAACGCTACAGTTTCCACGTTGCAGTGTTGCTCTCACAACCTTTCTGCACCAGATGCCTTGTGGCTTCGCGTGGTGCCTTTTCCCACCAGGAGAGAGAGTGAGTCTACCTTGTAGACTGATCAGACACAAAGACTCTCCCCGGGGCCCACGGATCAATCTGCCCCTGGCCAAGACAGAACCTACCAGAAGAGAACAAGTACAAAACACTATCGTTACTGGTTTTCTCTCGATGCTCCCAGATGTCCTTGTGCGATCACCCCAGACTCAGTGATTGGCTTGGGGCATGGCCAGGAGCCACGAACACTGACTGAGGCGCAGCGTTAGAACCAGGGGACGAAGCCTCGATTCTCTTCTGAGCAACGTGAACTGGAATTTCCGCCACAGCGGTCACGGCTGCCGCCTCCAAAGCTGTGACCGGCTGCTTCCACAGTAAAAGATGCCTTCTTGCGAGCATGGTTTGGAGCACGTCTTTGTCCGGGCGCCGGTTCAGCTTAAGTGGATGGGTGTGTACTCTGGCCTCCTGGTCTGGATAATTTTGGGCTTCGGTCTCTTCATTCTTTCCATCTCGTCTTCTTCCTCGTTCTCCTGATCACTCTCACAGACATGGACCACCACGCTGGGGGTGGTGTCGGTGGCTGCGTGCAGTTCATACTTTTCCCCTGGAGAAAGAGAATAATTGCAGGGTAACTCAGGCAAGGAGGTAAGGGCCAAAAAAAGCAAGAGCAAAGGGATGTGCAGGCAGGAGTCCGCTCGACCAAGCTTCTGTGCGACATCCACTGGGGACCAAAGGACACGGCTAGACACACTCTGGATTGGTATTTCTTTGGTGGCTCCTTGGCTCAGGGGTAAAGAAAGCATCTGCCTGCAGTGCAGGAGACCCGGGTTCAGTCCCTGAGTCAGGAAGATCCGCTGGAGAAGGAAATGGCAAACCACTCCAGTACTCTTGTCTGGAAAATTCCACGGACTGAGGAGCCTGGTAGGCTACAGTCCATGGGGTCTCAAAGAGTCGGACACGCCTGAGCGACTTCAATTTCACTTTCTTTACACATCTCAACACTGCAAATGACTCTGTTTTCAAACACTCTGAGTCCAGGCATATGAAAGGCATGGGAGGAATGTGTATTTAATTACTCTTTGCATGCATGGGCTTCCCTGGTGGCTCAGAGGGTAGAGAATCTCCCTGCAGTGCTGGAAACCCAGGTTCGATCCCTGAGTTGGGAAAATCCTCTAGAGAAGGAATGGTAACCCACTCCAGTATTCTTGCCTGGAGAATTCCATGGATAGAATTCCATGGATAGAGGAGCCTGGCAGGCCACAGTCCACGGGGTCGCAAAGAGTCGGACACAATCCAGCAACTAACACTTTCACTTTTTTTAGCGTGTACACTAGACTGCCTCTAAACTACCCAGGGGACTTCCCTGGTACGGTGAAAGTGGCACCTGTTCAGGAAAAGATGGTGTATGAATAAAGGCATCAGGTAAGGCCCTCTTGGGCATCTCTCCCCACCGAAGGCTTTCACTGAAGTTCACAGCCCAGGCTAGAGACGGGAAGCATGGGGAAGCCTCTTTGCCCAAAAGAAACAGATGCGAGTTCTGAGCCAGGTGCTCCAAAAGCATTTTTGATCACAGCATCCTTTTTCACACAATTATCAACCCCCTCAAACCAGGAGTGTTCTGCTGTTGTACGGCAGCCTGAAATTTATCAGGCTCAGTCAAGGGGCTTTTACTCATAAACAAAGTGTTGCCTCTTCTCAAGCCCACACGGGAGACTGGAATGTTATTGTAACTGCCCCTGAAAGGGCTTTCCTTGTGGCTCAGCTGGTAAAGAATTCTCCTGCAAGGCAGGAGACCTGGGTTCAATCCCGGGGTCAGGAAGATCCCCTGGAGAAGGGCATGGCTACCCACTCCAGTATTCTGGCCTGGAGAATTCCATGGACTGTATTAGTCCATGGGGTCACAAAGAGTCAGACACGACTGAGCAACTTTCATTTCACTGAATGGGTGAGGGCTTCCCGGATGGCCCAGTGGTAAGGAATCTGCCTGCCAATGCAGAAGACATAAGAGAGGGCTTCGATCCCTGGGTCAGGAAGACCCCTAAGAGAGGGCTTCGATCCCTGGGTCAGGAAGACCCCCTGGAGGAGGAAATGGCAACCCACTCTAGTATTGTTGCCTGGGGAATCCCATGGACAGAGGAGCCTGGTGGGCTACATACAGTCCATGGGGTTGCAAAGAGTTGAACGTGACTGAGTGACTGAGTACTGAAAGGGTGAACGAGCTTCAATATTCTCAGGGGGCAGAAAGTTAAAGCAGAGGGTCAGATATATCACTCAAAATCTTGGTCATGATCCTCTTTACAAATCTTTATCTCCTGCCAAGGAGGCATAATCCAGAAAGCAAGGGGACGGGATCACATTTGCAAAATCTTTGCAGTCTGGTTGGCTGAAAAGCACAGCTGAAATATGAATTACTATTCAAGCTCATTGTTGGGTAAACTGAAAGCAAATTGATGTCTATTCTCTAAAAGGGCTTCTCAAACAAGACGTCTGTAAAAAAAAGTGGTAGGTTCTAGAGTGTAAAGAATGTTCATTAACAGCACTTCCTGCCCCTGGGACAGTGTGAGTCCTTTCTCTAGGAGGACTTTTCCCCTCTCTAACATTCCAGAAGTTTCCAACCCTGGGCTCTGCTAATGCACCTTAGCCTGGAGCTGCTCTGAGGAACACTGGCACTTCCAACTTGAACTTAATGCCACGGTGAGCAGTGGGTAATGTGATCTTTGCTTCTACCATAGCGGGAGTTTTCTGTCTGAGAGGTGTTAACAGCAGTGTCACCTTTTTCATATGAAACTGCTGATGGTCCAGGAAAACAAAACTCTCCACTCAGAGGAACACCAGTCAGATTATTGGTCAAGGAGAAAGCTGATGGCCTCAGTGTTTATTGCATTTGCCCCATGGATAGGGCAGAAGTGGGGCTCAAACCTGGTCACCCCAAGACTCCTGCCTGCACCTTCCAGCTCACCCAAACCCTATCGATAGGATGGGAACCACCAACATTTTACTGTTTCCAGAAAACAGGTATTGAGCTCTGCCGATGAGCCAGGCATTGTATGAAGTGCTTTTTACATGATGATCTTGTATATTGCTCACAACTCTACCAGGGAATACCCATTTTCTGGATGAGAAGCCTGAGGCCAGAGTACCTTTCTTCCCAAATGCTCACGCCTTTGTCCCCTCAGAGGCACAGAATCTCTTCTCCACCTCCCCCCCGACCCCTCCCTCCCTGGCAAGCTCAGCGGGCGAGCACCCCTGACTATGGGCCTGTGTGTCTGGGGCTCCTTCTCCTCTTGTGACCTCTGGGTCTCTGACTGCTCACACCTTCAAATGGGCAGGTGAGGACCAGGTTGATGAACAAAATTCCCTTGACTAAAAAAAACTTAACGGAAGTGGGGAAAGGCCCATTTTCCCCTTTCCAAAGTCCAACAGCTCATCCCCGCTTGGAGCGACAGGACCTCTGAGGGGGGGTCATGGGCTGTGCTCGGTGGGTGAGGGGACGGAGTCACGTGATGAGATGCAGAGAGATTACGGTGATGGGTCCCCAGGGCCAGCTTGCCCCTCTTCCTAAGGGAAGAGGCCGGAGATGGGCGGGTGTGCACGCTCCCCGGCAATGGGTGACCCTGATGCAGAGGCCGAAAGCCAAACAGAGACAATTCACAGCACGCGCTGGCATCCATCTGGTGACGGGGTGAGAGGGGTGCTCTGATGGACGCCCTGGGCAAACCTCTGCATGTGTCCTCACCTCCCCCCACCCCCAGTCCTTACCCGAGGGCACGGCTTACCTGGCCCTAGCTTGGAGATAGCGTATAAAAGGTCATAGTTTATGACGGGAGTAGCGTCTTCCACTTGTTTCCAGCCGACCGGCGGCGAGGCGGGAGGAGAGATGAGGAACTGTTTGTCTGGATTCGGAGGGGCCAGGTGCGAGCTGCCTATGTGTAAAGTCTGGAAGAGAGAGGGAGGAGATGTTTCTCGAAGGGGGAAGGACTGAGGCAGCGTGAGGGCACCTCACGACCGCCTGCGGAAGACAGCGCTCAGGGACGCAACCGCGTCCACAGGCTCAGTCCGGGGTGAACCGCCAAACGGCTCACAAGCGGCGGAGAGAGGGAACTTAGATCACCGTGCAAACGTGAGCAGAGCGCCCTCCCGGGGTAGGGACTCATAGGCACCGTGGACCACGAGGAAGGATGCTTGACCTGGACTTACGGGAAAAGACCCTGATGCTGGGAAAGACTGAAGGCGGGAGAAGGGAACGACAGATGAGATGGTTGGATGGCATCACCGACTCAATGGACATGAGTTTGAGTAAACTCTGCGACTGGGTGATGGACAGGGAGGCCGGGCGTGCTTCAGTCCATGGGGTTGCAAAGAGCTGGACACACAACTGAGTGACTGAACTGAACTGAGACTGATAGAAAATATATACAGGTAATTTTAGTACAGATGGAAAAAAAATAAAGCGCTGTGGCCAAGATCAGAAGGGATCTCAGAACCAATTGCCTGCAGCTCCTCGTGTTACGGAGGCATTACAACATATCACAGACGCTCCAAAGGCTAAGCAACACCTCCAGGACCAACATCAGTTTTCAGGGGGACAAAGCAGGGATGGGGTCTTGCCATGCTCTCAGGCTTCCCTCCCCCTTTGGGGCTCTGAATCAGATGCCAAAAGGGAGGAAGGAAAAAATAAATGCACCTTCTAGGATGTGTGCGTGCCTGCTAAGGTGCATCAGCCGTGTATGACTCTTTGCGACCCCATGGACTATAGCCAGCCTGACTCCTGTGTCCATGGGGATTCTCCAGGGAAGAATACTGGAGTGGGTTGCCATGTCCACCTCCCGGGGAATCTTCCCGACCCAGGGATCAAATCATATCTCTTCTGTCTCCTGCATTGGTAGGCAGTTTCTTTACCACTAGCACCACCTGGGAAGCCCAGCTTCCAGGATACATATTTTAAGAAAAAAAATAATGATAAGGGACAATAACCAAGATCCTGGTTCTGGGGGCTTAAAAGTTATGCCAGTGAATGGAGGGCTGTTCGAGTCATCTTACATTCAAATCTGGCCACTTTGTATTTTCTTTGTTCTTTAGTATCCCGCCCCTCCTCCACCCCCCACCTAAAAATTTCACAATGAACATGTCTTTAATAAACCAGAAAAGGTCGTGGGAGGGTCTAAGCAATCACTTATATGGAATGGTACCAAATGCAGAAGGGCATTTGTTCCCAAGGATCCGAGGTCTAAGGCTTGGATCCACCAGGGGGCAGGGCATCCGGCTCCAATTTACCCAGGCAGGGCTGGCAAGTTCCCCTTCCCCGCAGGGTCCGGAAGCCCCTCCACACGGTCTGCCCCGAGAACTCAGGGCCCCCAAGGGGGTCTCTTTCACCAGGGAGCAGGAGCTGAAGGGCTTTTGCCCTCTTGCCAAGCTGTTAAGACGTCTATAACATCGTCAAGTGGAAATTTATGAGCTGCCTGGAAGATGGGTGGTCTACCATCAAGGAGGGGAGGGGGCAGGAAGGAGGTGATGGGCAGGAGGAAAAGCAAACCTGCTCTGGAGCCCCCCACCCCACCTGGGACTGCCCTGGCACGCAGACCCCCGCTTACCAGAAGGATTTCTTCCTAAAAGGATTTCTTACCATTTTGCTACCTGCCTAATGAACCCATTTCTTTCCCCTGTTTCAGACTGGACCTGGCAGCCCCCATGTTGATGTGCAGGGCGGGTTTGCAGATACAGGCTCTCCAGAAGTAAGTGGGCTACTGAGTCCTGCTCAGAACCTGCATAAAGCCAGAACCTCTCTAGTCTGGGGTTCTAGCAAAGTCACGTCTACCACCCTGTGGTCCTCTACCTTCCAGAGTCAGGAAAAGACTCTTTTTCCCATCATCACTCAACTCAAGAAGGTCATCTATGAGGTCAGGGATCAACTATACCCCGCTATCTCAAAATTGGGGATGTGATACATTTATAGTATGAATTTTGCCCCTCTGAAGACGATTTCTTGGCGTTTTCAATCAACATATAGGTAATGGGTGTCTAGGAACCTCCCTGGTGGCTCAGTGGTAAAGAATCCACCCACGATGCAGCACACCCAAGTTCGATCCCTGGGTCGGGAAGATTCTCTGGAAAAAGAAATGGCAACCCACTCCAGGATTCTTGCCTGGGAAATCCCATGGACAGAGGAGCCTGCTGGGCTACAGTCCATGGGGTCACAAAAGAGTCGGACACAACTTAGTGACGGTAACAACAACAATGGATATATACTCTGTTTTATGGGAAAGCTGGTGGCTCAGATGGTAAAGTGTCTGCCTGCAATGCGGGAGACTTGGGTTTGATCCCTGGGTCAGGAAGATCTCCTGGAGAAGGAAATGGCAACCAACTCCAGTATTCTTCCCTGGAAAATCCCATGGATGGAGGAACCTGGTAGGCTAAAGTCCACGGGGCTGCAAAGAGTCAGACACAACTGAGCGACTTCACTTTCTTTCACTTTAAGGGTGAGAGGGAGAAGGGGGAAGTGTGGGTATCAGTGAAATCCACTCACCTGAGCAAAATATAATTTCATTTCCTTTCCAAGAAATTCAGTCTTATGTAGCTGGAGTCTGGCATCTGCTGCAGATAAGGGGTTGCTGAAGTTTATTCTGACCCGTTTGAAGCTTTTAAAATACTGAAAGGTGATATCTTTGTCATAAGTCCTAAAGAGGGATTCAAATTTGGCCTGAAAAATAAAAAATGAAAGGAATTGGAATCTACCTGCACATGACCTTTGACTGGATGGCTTCATTACTATTCTTATGGAGAAACTGAATCATTCATTGTTTCAAGAACTTCCAACTTCAGATCTTATTGTTCCATGATCCTCCCCAATCCAGCGAACTTCAGTCCCACCACTCTGCTTAGGACAATGCCCTGTCCATCAAATATTACTTAGGGCTTTCAAACACTGGAGCTAGTTTGAAAAAAAAAATTTTTTTAATTGAATTGGGAAACAATAAAGTTAATTTTAAAAGGCTTGCATTTCTCATTTTTTTTTCTGCCCTATGGGTGGTAAAGGTACATTTTACCTATGGTTGTTTGCCTTTTTTTATGTTTTTTTTTTTTTTTAAATTAGAGGATAATTACTTAACAATATGCGATGTTTTTTGCCATACATCAACATGAATTGGCCGTAAATATGTTCCTTCCTTCTTGAAGCTCTTCCCACCTTCCTCCCCATCCCACCCCTCTAGGTTGTCACAGAGCACTGACTGTGGGCTCCCTGTGCCTTACATCAACCTCCCACTGGCTATCTAGTTTACATATGGTAATGTATAGGTTTCAATGCTGTTCCCTCAAATCATCACATCCTCTTCTTCCCCCACTATGTCCACAAGTCTGTTCTTTATGTCTGTGTCTCCTTTACTGCCCTGCAAATCGGATCGTCAGTACTATTTTTCTAGATTTTATACATATGCGTTAATATATGATATTTGTCTTTCTCTTTCTGACTTACTTCACTCTGTATAAAAAGGCCTTGCATTTCTTACCATAAAGGAAGCAGTTTAAAAAAAAAAAAATTCCCAGTGGTATTTTCTCAGTCTGTCATTTTTTAACTCTCTAAAATAATACTGGTTTTTAAAAATGAATGTACTGTCAAAGAACCTGTTTCTATACACTGGCTTTAATACACGTATGCATTTAGCTCGAGTGTTTAAGAACTAGTGAACATTGTGAAGCAGCATGAGATCTTAGAACTGAAATGCCTGAGTTCAATGATTAAAAGCCTAGATTCAGGAGAATGTTTCATCAGATCCTGGGAAAAGTTCTGCAGAAGCAACCCCCACCGCCACCACCACAGGGTTGGGTCCTGAATGGGGTGTGGTTTTGGGGAACTGGGAGACCACTGCCATCTTTTCCAACCAGAGGGGAAGGTGTTGATGGACAGTCTTGAAATTTGTAGGAAGATTGTGCAGGGGCTGTCAGTTACCAGATTTCTGAATCTTTTTTGCAGACTAAACTCTGGGGATGGTGAGAGGCCGATGGGGTTGGCTGAGAGCGGGGCTGGGACAGACAGCGTGTCCTCTACCCAGGTGACTGGCGAGATGAGGAGGCCTGGAAGGACCCTGGAAATCTATAGAGAGCATGCTGTTTCTGCAAAGTGGAGAGAGGATTCCAGCAGAAGAGGAGAACGTCCCTGAGACTTTTTGGTGCTAGGGAGTGGAGGAGAGGATGGTCCTCCGGATGGATGCATGGTTGGTCAGGGCCTGCCTTCCCTCCTGGCTGGCATCTCTACCAGGTGAGTGGGAAGAGCTCACAGAGTTTCTCTCTTCCAGTTCCTTGGCTTTTCTTTAGTTGATGTAAAAGCCTGTGACTTTCCCACGAGAGGTGTCGCAGAGAAACAGAAGGACAGCGAATGCGCAGCAGATGGTCCAGCTTCGAGTTTATCTGGCCGTGCAGTGACTTGGTTGGTCTCTGCCCCTCTGCGGAGCACGGGTAAGTCCGGGGCGTGAGGGTGTCTGTGCGGATTTGGAATTTCACACGACCTCATCTGTAGGCATTGTGACCAACTGTTTCGAGTTATGATTCATAACTTAAGAGATATGACTTTGATGGATATTTTTAGACGGCAAGTCAGGGCTGAGGACCAGAGTGCAAGAGAATCCACACTACCTTGTTAATTTCGTATTGCTCTCCTACCGTTCTTTTATAAAATAATCTTATTTGTTATTCCAGTTGTTGGGTGGCATCTCTACTGAAATGAGTAAAAAGTGATTTTACTCACATAAGGCTAATATTAAATACATAGATTTTGTAGAACGTTTACACATAGATTGGGCTTCCCAGGTGTGCTAGTGATAAAGAACCCATCTGCCAATGCAGGAGACTTAAGAGACGTTGGTTTGATCCCTGGGTCGGGAAGTTCCCCTGGAGGAGGGCATGGCAACCCACTCCAGTATTGTTGCCTGGAGAATCCCATGGACAGAGGAGCCTGGCAGGCTACATACAGTCCATAGGGTTGCAAAGAGTTGGACAAGACTGAAGCAACTTAACAAGCACCCACGTACACATAGACTATTCTCTAATATCTAGTTAAAAAACTACGATTCTGGCTTGTAAGCAGACTACATGATTAGGGAGTTAAATTTGATTTAAAAAAAAGAAAGAAAACTTCCCAAGACTCAGTATAGCTTTAGGCATAAGAATATAACATGATCACTGCCCCCTAAAGAGAACACACAGAATTCATTCATATACAGTCTTGTTTTAGAGATCAGTTAGATAGCTTCATAGCTACTGATGGAAATCTTGGCATTTTAATCAAATGAAGAAGTAAAGCATGGTAGTTAAAATCACTAGTTATATTAATAACCATTGATGACAGCTGCTTTCCAGGAGGTAGGATATTTAACTTATCTATTTATTATTTGCTATGGGTGCATTTTCTCCACCTGGAAAAACCTACAAAGTTGAAGATAGGCCCTTATAATTACTTCAAACATTCAAATATCTCTACAATAGTGATTTCCTAAGATACAATCAAAGTATCCTGAACTCGAGATGTCAAAGTGAAACATTCTGTGCACTGTAAGAAAAGTCCTCCCTCCAAAAGTTTACTTACAATCTACACAGAATGAAACAAACAAACAAACACCATGCTGAACCCTGCCTTACTAATTGGCCAAGAGACAGAGACATTTTTAAATACTGAGCTTTAAAAAATTCTTTCAGAGGTAATTCCTCAGGCAATACCTTTTGATTCTGAAGGCTCAAAGCATTCTGGATGCATTTCAAAAACCCCCCCAAACCCGCAGAGAACCACACATCCCCACCAACTATCTCAGCTAATAGTACCAAATAACATCATGCTTTGAAAACTCTCTAAAAAAAAAAAAAAATTACATTATATCAGAAGCCTTACCCTGGTTTCACTTTCGCTGAAGATCTCACTGTTTGCCACACAGGCAATCAGGGAGCTAAAACTGTAGTTAAAATTTCTAAAGTGCATCTTGCTTTCTTACAGTGACAGCTACAGCGACTCCCGCAGTCGAGCCCCAAGTGGATGGAGTTCCTTTACCAGAAGCTGTCAGGTTCTTTCTCGAGCTGGCGCTTATAAAGCAATGAGGTCTGGCTCCCCCCGCCCCTGCCCCAACCCTGGGGTAAAAAAAAGCACTGCTTCCAGGGCATCCTGTTTGGACACCAAATTCCTGAGTCAAGCCCTGCTTGACTTGCAGGCGGACAGGGACAGAGTGTAAGTTTCTACTGGAAATAGGTGACGTCAACACCTTAGTCATTTTCCCTATGCTAATTAACTTCGCTTGGGGAGGATGGAAAAAACGGCCGAGGTTTGCTTTGCAGCTGTTTTATCTCTCCCTCTTGCAGCATAGTTTCCACTGGTAGTAATTCCATTCAGCCACTCAGTCACCAGGCTCCGCCGCTGAATGGGACGACCCTTCTTAGGATGGAAAATGTTACAGACAGAAGCAGGAAGGGCTACAGCAGTAAATAGTAATTAGCCTGCAGGGAACTTTCAAGGCTTGGAGAAACCTGGAAACCGAAGTCTTGGGGAATGGTTTGATCCCTGTAATTTCCTGAACACTTAAATCAAAGTTTCATATACTGGGATATTAGAGAAAACATTTGGAAATCTGTCTTGGTCAATGACCTCTGTTTTTTTAAGAAAAAAAATAGAATTCGTTACGAAATGTGCCCCGTCCCCACCCCCCCTTTTTTTTTCTGATGAAACTTTATTGGATCAATGTCCTAATTCTCACTAGTATTTCATAGTGAGAATGTGGGAAGCGGTCCTAGGATTTTCGTTGGAAAACTTTGTAATTGGACAACTAGGAATAGGTAGCTCTTTGATCATTTCCTAACGCCTACTGAATTCGGAAAAAAGATACGAAAACATTTTAGAGTAATCTGAACCTCTGAAGCTGAGAAAGAAAACATTAAGAGGCTGTCTGCTTGGAGACTCAGAGGCTGTTTTTGGTTTTGTTTTAAATAGGAAAGGATGAAGAAATAGAAAGAATGGATAGCACAATTGAAAAGCTAGTTCAGTTGGCCTTTTTGCAGGTAAGAGGTCTGGTCTAGAAGCACACTGGAATAGCAGGGTACCAGTTTTTTGAAAAGGCTGCAACTTCCCCCAAGTTTTCATTTTACTATTATTTTTTTAATTGAAGTACAGTTGATTTACACTGTTGTGTAAGTTTCAGGTGTATAGCAAAGTGACTCAGTTATACGTGTATGTGTATCTATTCTTCTTCAGGTTCCTTTCTCATATCAGTTATTACAGGATGTTGACTATAGTTCCCTGTGCTATACAGCAGGTCCTTGTTGCTTATCTCTCTTAAATGTTATTGTTGTTTACTCACTAAGTTGTGTCCAACTCTTTGCAACCTCATGAACTGTAGCCCACCAGGCTCTTCTGTCCATGGGATTTCCCAGGGAAGAATACTGGAGTGGGGTGCCAGTTGTTTCTCCAGGGGAATCTTCCTGACCCAGGGACCAAACCCGAGTCTCCTACATTGACAGGCCAATTCTTTACCGCTGAGCCACCAGGGAAGCCCTTACTCCCATTAAAATGCTGCAACTCTTTGAACTCCAAGTACTTTGTCAGTTTAGGTCCCTATGGCGGTCTGAGTGCTAGGTTCTTCCCACTCTCTCCAATTTCATTATCGCCTAAACGCAGTCACGTTATTTATGAAAAACATTCTCTAGTCTAGAGGCACATGTGGACACCTCTTAAGCTTCCAAAAGTTAAGTGGAATCCTGCTGTTCACATGTAAAAATTAACTTCAAAGATTCATTAAAGTCAGCCAATAATGAAAAGAATATATGCAACAGGAAAGAGCAAGCTGAGTATTTATTCCTCCATAAAAGGAAACGCAAAGTCTTCCTGGATGAGTGAGGGTTGCTTAGTCTCCATGCGTGGTTCCCTGCTGCCAGTTGTAGGGTTATGTAAGAGACCAGTTATGGTGTTTGCTTTGCCAAATTACCTGTAACTCCCAACCCAGGAGATTTAAATGCAAAAGATCTAGAAATGTTTTGAATGCTGTAAAATTGTGTGTGTGTGTGTGTGTGTGTGTCTGCTCAGTTGTGTCCAACTCTTTGCCACCCCATGGACTATAGCCCACCAGGCTTCTCTGTCCATGGGATTTTCCAGGCAAGAATACTGGAGTGGATTGCCATCTCTTCCTCCAGGGGATCTTCCTAACCCAGGGATCAAATCTGTGTCTCCTGTGTCTCCTGCATTAGCAGGCAGGTTCTTTATGGGATGCATCAAACACCAAGAGGACAGGGCCACGTTGGGTGGCGCTTGGTTCCAGGGGCCGTGCACTTGGACTGGCTGCATTTTCAGCGCAGAGGCCGCAGGGGGGCCTGGGGGCACATGAAGGCTTTGGTGGCAGTGTGGGTATGGGAGGCGTTGGTGGAGGGAGGCAACGGGGAAAAGGGACAAGGAGGTAGAAGACACAGGTGCACTCTACTCTCCCAGTGCGCCTGTCCTTCCTCTCCTCTCTCTCCTGGAGTCTGCCTCGGTGAACAAGAGCTACAGGGGGATCAGAGGAGAAAGAAGAGGTTCATTTCTCCATCTCCTTCTCACTCGCCTCCCCGTCCTATTAAAAGTCATGACATGAAGCTCCAGCTCAATTGTGTGGGCAAACCTGGAACGTTTCTGTTCATCTGAGACAACAGCACTGAACTCACTCAAATTTATAACTGTGGTTTCACGGCATGCGTAGTCAGGGGTGTCTGACCCTTTGCAGCCTTTTGAATTGTAGCCCCGCCAGGCTCCTTTGTCAATGGGATTTTTCAGGCAAGAATACTGGAGTGGGTGGCCATGCCCTCCTCCAAGGGATCTTCCCCACCCTGGGATTGAACCCACATCTCCAGTGTCTCCTGCATTGCAGGGAAAAATTCCTTACCCTCTGAGCTATGGGGGTGGGGAGTGGGGGAAGTCCATGGTTTCATTATATGGATGGAAAAAAAAAGTTCTCGTGAGGTATTTGAAGATGGTAACTGTCTTTGCTCAAAGAAATCAGTGCTAAGTGATAGATTTTTCATTAGGCCGTCCCTAAAGTCTGTTAACACATGCCATTCTGTACCTGCCTTTGAATTGATAGTGAGCTCCATCTGAATTTCAGACAGTAAAGAAAGAATCTGCCTGCAATGCAGGAGACCCAGGTTTGATCCCTGGGTGGGGAAGGTCCCCTGGAGAAAGGAATGACTACCCACTCCAGGATTCTTGCCTGGAGAATTCCATGGACAGAGGAGCCTGGCAGGCTGCATATAGTCCATGAGGTCGCAAAGAGTTGGACATGCATGACTGAACGACCAACACTTTCACTTCCATCTGAATCATATTTAGGGAACTTGAGTGCTTCCATTCCTAGATCAGGGAAACGGGCTCAAAGTGGCACTGACTGTAGGAAGGCTGGACTGGATGCTGGCAAAAATCACGGGGTCACAAAGTGTCCCTGAGCCCTGACCCAGGAGAGAAGCCACCTAGAGTCCAGTAGCACAAGTGCCCCATGGTATGAGAGGTACAGAGCATGTACCCTCGTGCTGTTCTGAAGCCCCAGCTGGCACTTCATTTGCTCACCTGAAAGTTCTTGTTAGGAATGCCCATCTTGGACTGTATGTCTGTTACACACAAACTTGCATTTCTAAATGTCCTATGATATTTGTATGAGCTCCCTGTTGGTTCAGATAATAAAGAATCTGCCTGCAACACAGGAGACCTGGGTTTGATCCTTGGGTTGGGAAGATCCCCTGGAGAAGGGAATGGCAACCGACTCCAGTATTCTTGCCTGGACAATTCCATGGACAGAGGCTACAGTCCATGGGGTTGCAAAGCGTTGGACATGAGTGACTAATACACATGGTATTTGTATATTTCTTGTGGTTGGAAACTCAACTACCTTCTTAATTCTTGTTTTCAAGTTGGATGTAAGTGATTTGAAGTAAACAGTGCCCACTGAAATGTCTCATTAAAACTCTCGAAAAGCATGCTAAAAATTGCACTTAAAATAGTAAAACTGCAACCAGAAGTTAGAGAAGCACAATGAAATGCTTTTGTCTACTGAACGCTTTAGATGGTTTGCATTTCTTCCATTCATACCGTTCAAAATTTGAAATGAAGCTCTTCAACCTGCATTTCTGGCTCCAAGCAGTCAGAACATATTTTCATTAAGAAGTTTCTATTTTCAGCGAGGAAAAAAATGAGGTTTATGTTGAAATTCATCATTCCCATTACAGCACGCCTAAAGCCGAGTGAAAATGACCTCATCACACCTGTTACACACCCCAAGGGGTTCACAACCACGCCAAGAATGTACCACCTGCGAAGCCTTCCACGGGATGACCAGAGAGAGAAACTGAGTTCTGACTGTGTTTCACAAAGCAGAGCAGAGCAGAGGATGAAGACATTTGCCAAAGATCTCCTGGGAGAGAAAATGACACACCCAACTGAGATCAAAGATATCAGAGTGTATATCTTGAATGGCAAGGAAACTCACATTTTAGTGGCGCCTTCAGCTTCTGAGATAATGGACTAGTTCACTGTTTAATATTCACAGTCCTTCTGACTATGCTGTGAAGCATGGTTCCCCCAACTTAAGTTATTGGGCAAAACAAAAGCACAGCGGCCGGTGACTCATCTTAATCACTCCCCAGTCTAAGAGGTGTTATTCACCAAAGGGACGTTCTTGTGCTCACCTTGTCAACCAGGTTCATGTCAAACTCCAAGTGGCTGTGAAGACTGAACCGTGTGACATAGGCAGAGAGCCCAGGACAGTGCCCAAAACACTATCAGTGGCTGATGTGTTGAGCTTCTAGCTCCTGTCTCATCCACAATGATCCTGAGGTTCAGAGGGGCTCACTGTGCTGGGGAGAGTCAGGACTCGCCCTGATCCTCTGACAGCGGAGTCTCTGCTTGTTCATGGAACCACTCCTGCACTGCAGCCTTGCCCCTTGGTATTTCCCCATCTACGTTCTCTAAGTCTCTGGCATCTTGCATGGCTTCCTCTCCTAGGTGCCCTGCTGGCCAGGGGAGATTTCTCTAGGTTTTCTGGACCACCCCCTGCCCCAATTTGGCCCTCCTGCACCCCGCTTCAGGCAGCCCTCCTCAACCTCGGTAGCTTTCTAACTGGCCTCGCTGTGGCCAATTTCTTACTACTCCCAGATAGTGTGTAATTCCCACAACAAAAAACTTCCCGAAGCTGAGCTTGTTCACGTTCCTCTCCTACTAAGACTATAGAGATTTCAGTGACTTCCTGTTGCTCTGTAGGTTAAAGGTAAGATTTTCGCTTGGTATTCATCTGTTCCATCTACCAATATTTTATCCAAGCACAGTTCCAGGTACTGGGGGTTCAAAGGTGAAGACAGACAAAACTCTCTCCCCTCATGAAGCTTATATTCTAGATGAAAAAAAAGAGAAAGAAATGAGATAAAGGGGTAAAATACATAGTGTGTTTCGATAGTGGTAAGAGGAATAATTAAAGTTGAGAAAGGGAGAAAGAAAGTGAGGAGTGTGAAAGAAGTGGGGAGGATGGAAGGAAGGAAGGAAGGAAGGAAGAAAGAGAAAACAGACAGACTCCCCAGGAAAGGCATTCCTGAGAAGATGGCAGGTGGGTACATCAAGACTTAAAGGAAGTAGTGGAGTGAAGTGGTGGAATGCTTGGAGCAGTATTCCAGGCTGAGAGAACAGAAGGCACAAAGTCCCCTGACACATTCCAGACCCAGCAGGAGCCTCAGGGTGGGCCACAGAGGAGGAATGTGGACAAAGTGGTTGGGAGTGAGGCCACGTGAGAATTTAGGCACTGGAAGGTCTCTGGCTTGCATGGTGATATCAGAAGGATTTGAGCAGAGGAGAGGCATGAAGGGACTTCCGTGCCACAAAACCACTCCAGTGTCTGGGTTCAGAAAATGTAGGCTGGGGGGCAAAGTTGCCCCTAAGGCACGAGGCCTTCTCTGATTGCGGAGCTCATGACTCCTCTAGGCAGCCCTCAGCTTTGCCTGCTTTCCTCGGGTCCCTCAGTGAGCTCCTCCCTCGTCTCTTCTCTGCCTACCAATTCCTATTTATCCTTCAAAGCCCATCATTGAACACCCCTTCTCTAGGAGGTGCCCCTCCAGGGCTCATGTTCTCTCCCACCTTTAATCCTCGTGATGCCCCTGCCCCACAACAGGCACCCCATGCAGTCAGCCTGATACTCTAGTTATATTCTTACCTGGCAGCCCTACAAGACTTCACCAGGGATGGTCCATCTGAGACAAGCAAAGAGCCAGCATCCAGCAGCCATCAAAAAGCCACAGCCATCTGTGTTCCTAACTGGAGGGTGTCCCGTGTCTTTGGTTTAAACAAAGACCATGCCATCCCTTTTCACTGCAGGAGGTGGTAAAGGCACATTTGCTCAGTGGGTGTCGCTCACATTCTGGGGTGCTCTTCCTCCCTCCTTGCAGCTTAGTGGCTCGTGGGTGTCTGGGCTAGGGGCTGCACCACCAGCTCACCACCAGCTCTAGACTGAGGCCCCTGCATAGACACTCCCAGAGGCATGTGACTCTCCTTAGGGGTCTACAGACAGGGTCTCACCAACCCTTTGTCATTTGGGTGGAAAGTGAATAATTTAATAGATGTTCACTTGTCTTTTTTAAAATGTCAGTTTTTAGGGTGTGTTTTGTTAAGGTATACAGTGTAGAGTAGAATTTGTCTAGAATTTACAAATTAAATGCTTTTACTGGCAGTTGCACTCAAAAATTTTTATCAAAAAAAAATCTTTTATCTACAAGGTTCATGATCAAAAATGTTTGGAGACCTATTGTCTCCACGTAGTGTGGTTAAATTCCCAACCTGCTTTTTTTGTGATGATCACATGTGAAAAAGAGAACAAAAACTTCTCTTCTTTCCATTTTTGTTATCTCTGAGGGGTAATGGGGGGGATGGGTAGGGGAGGGGGGAGGAGCCAGATGCGGCTCAGAAATTTATTGCTCATGGAATTGCTTTGTGACTGGTAAGATCTGCTTGGCCACAGCGAGGGGCCTTTGCGTGAAAGGAAATGTAAGACAGAGCTGATACTGATAGCCTTTTTTGTGATGGACTTGGAAGGCTCTAACCAGAACCCCTTAGGCAAGAGAACTTACTCTATGGCTCACTGGGTAAAGAATCAGCCTGCAATGCGGGAGACATGGGAACATGGGTTTGATCCTTGAGTCAGGAAGATCCCCTGGAGAAGGAAATGGCACCCCGCTCCAGTGGTCTTGCTGGGGAAATCCCATGGACAGAGGAGCCCTGAGGGCTACAGTCCATGGGGTCACACAGAGTCGGACATGACTGAGTGACCGAGGACACACACACACACAGACAGAAACCCTTAGACCAGAGGGTGTGCTCGCCTCCCTCTGCAGAGGATGACACCTATGAATTCTAAATCTGGGCCAAGAAAACCCTCTTTAATGAAAATCATCTTCATGTTTCATAACCATTAATCTTCTGAATCTGTACGACAACACGAAGAAACAATAACACATTATTGACTGGAGATGCGTTCACACCACAGGTGTTAGTTTCTGCCAAAATCCCCCAGTCAGTAATGTGTTAAAACTAAATTTCAGCTTTGGTCATTTTTGATACTTTGGGAAAAAACTGGAAAAGCCTGAAATATCATTTGATGCTCTTCATAGATTAGTATAAGATAGTGTACAAATAAATTGTATTTCTGGGATGTCATAGAACTTCTTATTCTTTTTAGCCAAAAGTGACGGCTGCAGTGGTGAAAATGCTAGAGGTGTGTTTTAGCCAAACAGCAATCATGCTCTGTTAAAGTTTATGTGGAAATAAAGAAAAGCATGCAGTCACCCCTTCCCCAAAAAAAGAAAGAAAGGAAAGACATAAAGTAAAATAAAATAACCGAGGGGAAAAGTAGACAGAAGCATGTTCAAACCTATACCTTAAAAGACAGGTCACAGTTCATCCCAGATTTCATTTTGCTTGTTAAATTCCATGTGCACTTGAAATCCCATTAACTTTTTCCCTTATGACCTCAATCTTTCCTTAGCATTAAGACGTGAAGATTAACCACCCCTCTGTTATTTCTTGGAAACTTACTGTTTGCAATTCTTGAGATGGAGAAATAGCCATAGGCAAATCTAAACTACACTTGATGACTTGGATTAAGGGAGGTAGCGTTTATTTGGAGATGACTGGGGCCCAAGCCACACTAACTAATCATTCCTTATTTGCTCTCTTTAGTCTGTTCCTTTCCAGACACACCTTGCTTTAATGATTGATTTTCACTTTTGCTTTGAGGCTGTTCTCAAGCCAGGGCACAACCCCGTGGTGACAGAAACCTGGACAGAACAGTTGTGCAGGGGTGGGCTGGCGACAGGCTGCTCTTGTGTCCATCAGTCACCATGCGTGTGTGCTCAGTCGCTGAGTTGTGTCCGACTCTTTTGTGACCCCTTGGAATGCAGACTGCCAGGCTCCTCTGTCCAGGGGTTTTCCCAGCAAGAATACTGGAGTGGGTTGCTATTTCCTCCTCCAGGGGATGGATCTCCCTGACCCAGGGATCAAACTTGCATCTCCTGCATTTGCTGGTGGATTCTTTACCACTGAGCCACCCGGGAAGCCTTCTTCAGTCCCCAGGACCTGGTTTTTTTTTTTTTCCATTCCAGCTCCAAATGGCTTTTACAACCTTAGACTACTTCATTCCCACCCAGTAAATCCCTTTACATTCAAATGATGAGTTTGACGCTGTCGTGTGAATGCTGGTGGAAAAGCCTTGTTTGTCTCATTCTATGTTCCACACTCATCTTGGAAGAACTGACACAGCTCAAACTCTGGCTGGTAAGTACGCTGCCTCAAGGCCGGCCCGGATCCTGTTCTGGTTCTGGTAAGTTCTCCCAGGGTACCTGGCACAGGTCTGCGGGCCCACAGACACCCCATCAGTACTGGGTGATTGACTGGCTGAATCAAAGGTCAAGAGAGACTAAGGGGGAAGGAATGAGGTCAGACCGAAATCTGTCAATCTTTAACAACAGAGACAAAACTCAGTTTTCAATAACTTGGCTTCGCAGAACTTGTATCCGCACCTGGTTTTAAATCTCAGGATCTCAGCTCAGAAATCATGTTTTGCCAAGTGAGGGAGAAGAGAAAAGCATTATGTGTTCTTATCTACTCTTTCCATTACCACCCACAGGCCCCATTTCCACGACTTTGTTGGGAAGTTACCCAGGAGACCACAGAGCATGCTGTCTTTTCACACTTCGCATTTTCATCATCGAGGATTATTTTAAAATCTGACGATAAGTCGCCTGTGGAAGTCTATCCTGTCACCTCCGTGTGGGTATCACAATGATTCGAAACAGACTTCACAACAATAAACACAGGACAAACAAGACATCGCATCTTGGTTATTGCCAGTCACCATGAAAAAACAAGGACAGTCATGCCAACCTTGTTCATTAGGAAGGCTGGGGTGTTTATGTCAAGTGACTTGAAATGTGCACACCCCTCTACACCAGAGCATCTGAAAAGAGCTGCTTTTTCTCCTTCAGGTTAGTTTGCTGGTTGTGAACTGGCAGTGCCCTTCCCCCAAATAAAACTATTAGTTGCCAATATTAAAAAATTGGGAGTTTTCACAGAGATATATAATTTCTTTTTTGGGGGGGGATTAAAAAAAAAGAAAGATGGATACATGTATATGTATGTCTGATTCCCTTCACTGTTCACCTGAAACGATTACAACATTGTCAATTGGCTATACTCAACACAAAATGTTTTTGGTATTAAAAAAATAAAAAACAACATTTTTGTTTTTAAAAAAAGGAAGATGTGGCAATTCAGAGCCCAGACACTCATGCAGCAATGGCCGAACCCGTGGCAAAGCCCCTGCTCTTCAAATACCAATGGCTCCATGCTCCAGACCCCAGAGGCATGAGTTTTTGGCTTCTGGCTTAATTTAGTAAGTCATCAAAATAGATTAGTCACCTGCTTTGAGCCAGACACTGAGAGGTAGGGACACACAAAGCAGCTTACCCGTCCACATCCCCAGGCTCAAAATGTTCTATGTCAAATAATTACTCCAAATAATACACAGTGAGAACACGTCCCTTCCTCCTTATACAGCAATTCTTTATTTTTTACTGACACATATCGCATTTCTAGGCGTGACTCCCTGGGCATTTGCAGTATGTTCTCTTCACTCCTGAAATTATACTCTTATGCAAGTGAATGGTGGGGATGCTAGTATGGAGATGACCTAGATTCCGCGCAAACGTTTACAAACCACAGTTGGTTTCTTTAGCAATTGTTAGGGAAGACAGGATTGGGACATACCAGGGAGGTGCATGGCACAGCTGAGAATCAGCACTGATGGATTTCTACAGAACTGGTTTATAGATGAATGGAGACGGAAGGTTTTGGTTACCACCGATATTCGGCAACACGAGTTAGAAAGATCATCTAGAGGTAGCTTGAGATCCGGGTATTCTCAGGGTGAGGCTTTTAAAGATACGTTTCAAAAGATCCTTTTGAGAAGACAGTGTTTTAAAGTGGTCTTGTAAGATTCTCGGATACAGTTTGATCCATCTTCTTATGTGAAAAGGACTCTTAGTAAGAGGGAGCCTGACTTCATCCTTGAGTGTGAGCTGCCCCTGAGGCTGTGGTGTTGCTAGCGCTCCCCTTGTGGGGGTGAAATTCCATGAAACACTCAGCGATCTGTGGCCAGGGTTGGCTGAGCCCCTACTTCTGCTCCTGTAACCAACCCCCCCCGACAACCAACCAAAACCCCAACAGTCACTGGCTGCTCCTGGACTCTGAGACACAGGTTATCGTGCAGGAAGTTTGTTAGGGAGTATGATAGCTCAGCTGGTAAAGAATCCGGAGACCCTGGTTTGATTCCTGGGTTGGGAAGATCCGCTGGAGAAGGGATAGGCTACCCACTCCAGTATTCTTGGGCTTCCCTGGTGGCTCAGTTGGTAAAGAATCCGCCTGCAATGTGGGAGACCTGGGTTTGATCCCTGGGTCGGGAAGATCCCCTGGAGAAGGGAGAGGCAACCCACTCCAGTATTCTGGCCTGGAGAATTCCATGGACTGTATGTATAGTCCATGGGGTCACAAAGAGTAAGATAGGACAGAGCGGCTTTCACTTTCACTTTCTTTGGTGATCAACACCCAGGGAGAGGAAGGAGATGGGAGGGGTGGGAGGGGAGGGGAAAGGCAGGGGAGAAAGAGAGGCTGGGCAGAGGGAGGGTGGAGCTACCAGGTGGTCCCAGTGGAAGCCTTGCAGACCCTGTGGGGAGTTCTGAAGATGGGACGACCCTCACTGGAGCAGAAGGGCTGGGCCATGATACCCTCCGCATTGGTCAGCTCTGGGATGGGAGGTACCTTGAGAAGGAGGGGACTTAGGGAGGTGGCTCTCAGCTGAACTCAGCCCCAAAAGGGGGCAACTGACAAGGGCAGCTCGGGGACAAATCCATCACTCCTGAAGGGATCTGGGTGTGTAACTGCGTCCCTCAACCCACCAACAAACCAGGCTTCCCTGGTGGCTCAGTTGGTAAAGAATCTGCCTGCAATGCAGGAGACTCTGGTTCAATCCCTGGGTTGGGAAGGTCCCCTGGAGAAAGGAAAAGCTAGCAACTCCAGTGTACTGGCCTGGAGAATTCCATGGACTGTATAGTCCACAGGGTCACAAAGAGTCGGACATGACTGAGCAACTTTCACACTTCACATAAGTTAATCACCGGAAATTTCTCATAAATATGACTGACTTAAACTGGACACCATGAAAATACTACTGAGTCCACTCCAAATAATTAGCTCATCTCCCCAGGTAAAGAACTTCTGAAGGAATATGGTAGTGAACTGTATGAACTAAGTTGCTTCAGTCATGTCCAATGCTTTGCAACTCTACAGACTGTAGCCTGTCAGGCTCCCCTGTCTATGGGATTTTTCAGGCAAGAATATTGGAGTGGGCTGCCCTGCTCTCCTCTAGGGCATCTTCTGGACCTTGGGATTGAACCCTTATCTCGTATGCATCTCTGCTGCATTAGCAGGCAGGTTCTTTACCCCTAGCGCCACTTGGGAGGCCACAAGTAAACCCAACAGTTTAAACTTTGAGTATAAACCAGGTCAACCAAAACCCTGAATCCCTCCCGGGAGTTTGTCCTAATGAAATCCTCAGGGCTGTGGGAAAAAATTTCGATGAAAATACATTCTCTGCACTGTTCTTTATGCAAATAACACACTAGAGCAAACTAATTATTTGATCAGAAACCAGCTAATAAATATGCTGTATCAGTACACTACCGGAGAAGGCAATGGCACCCCACTCCAGTACTCCTGCCTGGAGAATCCCATGGATGGAGGAGCCCGGTAGGCTACAGTCCACGGGGTGGCAAAGAGTTGGACGTGACTGAGCGACTTCACTTTCACTTTTCACTTTCATGCATTGGAGAAGGAAATGGCAGCCCACTCCAGCACTCTTGCCTGGAGAATCCCAGGGACGGGGGAGCCTGGTGGGCTGCAGTCCATGGGGTCGCTAAGAGTTGGACACGACTGAGCAACTTCACTTTCACTTTCATGCATTGGAGAAGGAAATGGCAGCCCACTCCAGTGTTCTTGCCTGGAGAATCCCAGGGACGGGGGAGCCTGGTGGGCTGCAGTCTATGGGGTCACACAGAGTCGGACACGACTGAAGTGTCTTAGCAGCAGCCACAGCAGTACACTACAGAGCCACTCATACCTCACAGGAAGGAAGTGAAAACTATTTAACGACATAAAAAAGATGTTCACAACTTGCTATTTAGAGGGGGAAAAAAACCCAGTTTTCAAAGCAGTGTTTACTGTTGTGACTTCATCTTGATGAAAAGAAAGACTGCAGTGCTTTCTTTTATTCGCTTCTTCAGACTTATTAGAATTTCTACAATGCACATTTATTATTTTTGTAACAAAAAAAGGCTTTTCTCTTCCCCCACTCCCCACTATCTGTTCTATATCAATATTGGATCAAGGACCATGGTTAACAGATACACTAAGTAAGGCAGAAGGTTAGAGAGGAAATCTACTTTTATTTTTTTTAACATAGCAGTCTGGTGTCCTGGGACTTCCTAGGTGGCTCGGTGGTAAAGAACCTACCTGCCAATGCCGAAGATGCAGGAGATGCGGGTTCAATCCCTGGGTTGGAAAGATCCCCTGGAGGAGGATATGGCAACCCATTTTCTGGAAAATCCCATGGACAGAAGATCCTGGAGGGCTACAGTCCACAGCGTCACAAAAAGTTGGACACGACTGAGTGACTGAGCATGCATGCATGCACTGGTGTCATGACCTTTACTTCATTATTCCCAAGCCTTGTGTTTTTACCTCATTAATATTTGGAAGTTTCAACTGTGGGAAGAATCCCATTTCTAATCTAAATATCTTTAACAAACAGATTTCACCAGAAAATGTTCATTTTGTTTACCTTTGGTAAGGTCTCCAGCCAGCCCTCTTTAGCTGGTGAAATGTCCAAAGTGTGTGGACTGAGCCTGTCTCCCCGGAATCAAGGCCATGCACTGGCCAGAACAGGGTCCTGTGATTCTATTTGGCTCCACAGTGTGAGTCGCTGGGCTGAGCAGACCTCACACGTTCTGTAGGCTCCACAGTATGGTCAGCACAGAATATCTGATTGTGGGGCAAAGATCTCCCATCCAGGTCATTCAAATGTCCCCCAGGGCAATGTCTTCTCAGAGCAAAACTACAGAGCTCTTTCCTGTCCCTGCCAAGTCTCCACACCTATTGCTTCCTCAGCTGCGTTTTTGTTTTTTTTCCCCTCTGTCCTTTTGTTCCAGAATCACATCCAATCTTTTCCTTTCTTCTTGAGACAATCCTGCCTTCTGCATCTCCCTTCTAACAAGACTCAGTTCAGTTCAGTTGCTCAGTCATGTCCGACTGTTTGTGACCCCATGGACTACAGCACACCAGGTCTCCCTGTCCATCACCAACTCCTGGAGCTTACTCAGACTCATGTCCATTGAGTCGGTGATGCCATCCAACCATCTCATGCTCTGTCATCCCCTTTTCCTCCCACCTTCAATCTCTCCCAGCATCAGGGTATTTTCCAGTGAGTCAGTTCTTCATATCAGGTGGCCAAAGTACTGGAGTTTCAGCTTCAACATCAGTCCTTCCAATGAATATTCAGGACTGATTTCCTTTATGAATGACTGGTTGGATCTCCTTGCAGTCTAAGGGACCCTCAAGAGTCTTCTCCAACACCACAGTTCAAAAGCATCAGTTCTTCAGTGCTCAGCTTTCTTTATAGTCCAACTCTCACATCCATACATGATCACTGGAAAAACCATAGCCTTGACTGGAGTTACGTAATAAACCTTTCCCCGTGACTGTGTTCACAATGACAACTGTTTAATGTATAAGACCTGCCCGAGAATTTGGATTTAATCATCAACTTCTGAAGATCAAAGTCTCAGTCAGAAGTGAATGCATTACTAACAGGGAAATTCCAGGCAGCAAGTCAGTTACAGCGTAAAATTCCTTGGACAGGTGGGTTCTCCCAGAGCTAGGTGTTTCCCTGGAGAAGGCAATGGCAACCCACTCCAGTACTCTTGCCTGGAAAATCCCATGGATGGAGGAACCTGGTAGGCTGCAGTCCATGGGGTCGCTAAGAGTTGGGCACGACTGAGCGACTTCACTTTCACTTTTCACTTTCACGCATTGGAGAAGGAAATGGCAACCCACTCCAGTGTTCTTGTCTGGAGAATCCCAGGGACGGGGGAGCCTGGTGGGCTGCCGTCTATGGGGTCGCACAGAGTGGGACACGACTGAAGTGACTTAGCAGCAGCAGGTGTTTCCCTACCTGCAGATAAGACATTATTTTTCAAGCATCTTCGCTGAGCAGCATCTTGTGTGGGCTGTTTGGAGTTAAGAACAGATTTCCTTGTTTGAAGAAAACTCCTCATTTGTTGATCGTTCAACCACCATTTATTAAGGATCTGCTCTGAGCCTTCTCAGATTCCATGGCTGGGTTAAATTACACCTACCACATAGTCTCATAACACCGAGAACCTCCAGTGTTTAGTATTTATCACATATTCTTGACCGCACCTCACAGCTTCTGGTAGTTTATTTCCCTCACCAGGGATCAAACCCCAGGCCCTCGGCAGTGAGAGCTCGGAGTCCTACCGCTGGATTGCCAGGGAATTCACTTTATCACATTTTAGTTGATTTCCTCCACTAAACTATGGAGAAAGCAATGGCAACCCACTCCAGTACTCTTACCCGGGAAATCCCATGGTCAGAGGAGCCTGGTAGGCTGCAGTCCATGGAGTCACTAAGAGTCGGACACGACTGAGCGACTTCACTTTCCCTTTTCACTTTCACGCACTGGAGAAGGAAATGGCAACCCACTCCAGTGTTCTTGCCTGGAGAATCCCAGGGACGGGGGAGCCTAGTGGGCTACAGTCCATGGGGTCTCAAAGAGTCGGACACAACTAAGCGACCAACACACAGGCACACACACACACAGTACTCTGTGAGGGGTTCAGAAGCCTAAGACACAGTTCCTGCCATCACAGGGGCTTAATATTATAGCCTGTGAGATGAGACTGCAACTCTAGTGATGAGATAATATATATGAGCCATCTGTGTTTCGGGCAGTGAAAGCTCAGGATATTGGAGGTGGAGGTAGGGATCAGTGATGATCCTGTCTCAATACCCAATTAGCCCAGCTATGGAAAGTCCTGTGGGTTAAGGCCTTAAAAATAGGGTTAGATTTTTAAATGAGAAGGAAAAGGATATAGCCCTGTATTTTCTCATTACTACCTGAATATAAGGTACTGTTGTTGTTCAGTGGCTCAGTTGCATCCAAATCTCTGCGACCCCATGGACTACAGAACGTCAGGCTTCCCTGTCCTTCCCTGTCTCCTGGAGTTTGCTCAAACTCATGTCCGTTGAGTCGGTGATGCCATCCAACCATCTCATCCTCTGTCGTCCCCTTCTCCTCCAGCCCTCAATCTCTCCCAGCATCAGGGTCTTTTCCAGTGAGTCAGCTCTCTGCATCAGGTGGACAAAGTATTGGAGCTTCACCTTCAGCATCAGTCCCTCCTGTGAAGATTCAGGGCTGATTTCCTTTAGGATGGACTGGTTTGCTCTCCTTGCTGTCCAAGGGACTCTCAAGTCTTCTCCAGCACCACAGTTTGAAAGCATCAAAGGTATTAGGAAAGTTAACATTTTCTTCATCCACAATCATGCCAACTCAAAAAAGGAGTTGCTTTTTATTAAAGACATACACAGTGTGATTTTGAAGAAACTTGAATGCCTGTATTTTGGCATGGCATTGGTTAAGTGTTGGTATTTATTAGTCTGATGTCCTGGATTTCTCGGGAAATCCTACTTTTGTTAGTTTGATTTATTTCTAAAATACAAAACAACCATGCGGTACATGTGGCTACATTTTTAATATTTTGGTAAAAATATCAAAATAAATGAACTTATTAGACAAGATCTTCTGTTAGTTCACAGACCCAATCTGGGGTTTTTGAATACAGTATCCATCAATGTGGGGAGGATGCAGAGAGCTACTATAAAGACATTTTTGGCAGATGGAATTTTCTGAAGAGAGCTGTCACAAATCTTCCTTCCCACATGCTCTTGTAGAACCTTGTCATTCCCCCACCAAGAGGACAGTTACGTCTCTTCTGGCCTTGAACATGGGTGAGCCTTTGTGAGAGTCTCAACAGACACTAGGGGCTTCCCTAGTGGCTCAGATGGTGAAGAATCTGCCTGCAAAGAAGGAGATCTGGGTTCGATCCCTGGGTCAAGAAGATCCCCTGGAGAAGGGAATGGAAATCTGCTCCAGTATTCCTGCCTTGGAGAATCCCATGGACAGAGGAGCCTGGCAGGCTGCAGTCCGCTAAGAGATGGACACAACGTAGTGAATGAACACCAACCACAGACACGATAGGGTGGAAATGGCATCACATAACTTCTGAGGCTAGAGCATAAAAGGCCATGCACTCGTGCCTTGTTCTCTTGGAAACCAGTCACCATGCTGTCGGGAAGCCCAGGCAGCCCGTGGAGAGGAACTGAGGCCCCTGGCCCAAAGCCCTGGCTGAGCTACCAAACAAGAGCTGGCACAACTTGCCAACCGTGTGAGTGTGGCCTCTGGAGTGGCTTCCCTGGCATCCAGCCAGGCAAACCCAGCAGACGCCATGTGGAGGCGAGAAGAGTCACCTTGGCGGAACTGCAGAATCCTGAGCAAAATAAATGACTGCTGCTGTTTTCAGCTGCTGACTGCGGGGTGGTTTGTTTCCCAGAAATAGGAACTGGAAGAATGTTTCAGAGATGTGTGGAAATGGCCAGGTCTCTGTAATTGATTAGACTTGGATGGCAGGGAAGGAAAGACTGAACCGATGGACTGCTTTCCCACTGAGAGTAGGATCCTTCACAGGCAGAGGGAGAGGCAGAGGATGGATGGTTAGGTTAGGGGTTGAGGTTGGGAAGGTGACTCTGGTTTTTCGTCATTTATATAAAGTGGCCGCTTTTTACCTGGCCATGGACAGGAAGGATGTAACAGAGTGGGAAAGAGCATGGACTCTGGAGCCAGGCTGTCTGGGTTGGAGCCCTGGCATTGACATTTCTCAGCTGTGTGACCTTGGACAAGGTTCTTCACTCCCATGTGCTTCAGTTTCTTTGTCTGTAAAAGAAGGATCATAACAACAGAACCATCCTCATAAGTTGTGACGGTCATAACCTAATGTCTAAAAAGGGCTTGGCGCAGAGGAAGTTCTAGGAAAGTGTCTGCTGTTGTGATCCACGTAACTCTGGGCCTTGCATAGTGAGGCAGGCTGAAGACTGGCCTCTCAAAGACATCCACATCCTAATCCCTGGGACTCTGAACACAGGACCTTACAGAGCATAGAAGACCTTGCAGGTGTGACTAAACTGAGGACATGGGAGATGACCTTGAGATTGTCCGGGGACAGTAAGAAGGAGGCAGGAAGGTTGGAGTTGGACCCTGATATGATGATGGAAGAAGGTCGAAGTGATGTGAGCCTGTGAACCAATGCTTTCGACTCTAGAGCTTGAAAAAAGGCAGGGAAACCAACTCCTGATTTTAGCCCACTGAGTGATTTTGGCGTTTTGACCTCCAGCACTGTAAGATAATAAACCTGTGTGGTTGCAGGCACTAAAACTGTAGTAGTTTGTTACAGCAGAAATAGGAAACGAATCCAGATTTTAACCTTGAGGGAGATTATAGCACATGGAGTAGACAGAATGAAAAGAAGATGAATCAACTGAAGATGAATCGATTTTGGAATCAGTAAGACATCTCTTGATTCCTCTTTTCCTGTCTTAGCATTGTTGGGACATTTGCTCTTTAATCTTAGCTTGTGGAGTAGCCAGTCCCAGCTCTGATATAAGCACAGACCCCAGCCCTCGTTTGCTGGGAGGCTTCCATCAGTGGGTGCCACCCAGGAAGACCACAGTGGTTACACACCGACAGCGTCTGCCCTGACTGGTGGATATATTTTCTGACTGGTCAGTGCCCACAAGGTCCTAGTTGCTATAAATTTTGAATATTACCTCTAGATGTAAAACTGAATTTTCTCTTCTGTACCTTAGGCACAATCTAAGTCAAAGGTGACTGCTTCCATAAAATTAAAAGACACTTGCTCTTTGGAAGGAAAACTATGACCAACCTAGACAGCATATTGAAAAGCAGAGACATTACTTTGCCAACAAAGGTCCATCTAGTCAAAGCAATGGTTTCTCCATTGGTCATGTATGGATGTGAGAGTTGGACTATAAAGAAAGCTGAGTGCTGAAGAATTGATGCTTTTGAATTGTGGTGCTGGAGAAGACTCTTGAGAGTCCTTTGGACTGCAAGGAGGTCCAACCAGTCCATCCTAAAGGAGATCGGTCCTGAATATTCACTGGAAGGACTGATGCTGAAGCTGAAGCTCCACTACTTTGGCCACCTGATGCAAAGAACCCACACATTGGGAAAGACCCTGATGCTGGGAAAGATTGAAGGCCAAAGGAGAAGGGAGGTGGCAGAGGATAAGATGGTTGGATGGCATCACCGACTCAATGGACATGAGTCTGAGCAAACTCTGGGAGACAGTGAAGAAGAGGGGAGCCTGGTGTGCTACAGCCCATGGGGTCACAGAGTCAGACATGACTTAGTGACTGAACAACAACTACAAAAGTCAAAGGTGGTACAATTAGCCTAAGTAAGTAGCTCTCACAATGTACTTTCAAAGGAGCAGCGTCTCTTTGCCTGGGAATGTGTTAGAAGTGCACAGTTTTGCCCCACCTACTGTACCAGATAGAATTCTAAAATGGCCCACTGTCCCCCTTCCCCGGTGGACATGCCAGGCATAACATTGTCTCCAGGACCATGGCCACGATGGGTTTTACCCATGACTGGCTTATGACTCTTTGCAACCCCATGGACTGTAGCCTGTTGGGCTCCTCTGTCCATGGGATTCTCCAGGCAAGAATACCAGAGTGGGTTGCCATTTCCCTCTCCAGTGTCACACCACACAGTTTGTGAAAAGGCGATTAGCCAGGCTGAGCCCTTAGAAGAGACCAGGCTCTTTCTGAAGTCAGAGATTTGACATGTGAGAGAGATCTCTTGTCACTGGCTTGACAGAGGAAGGGGTCAGGATGTAAGTTGCCTCAAGAGGAGAGGGTGGCCTTGGAAGGAAATGGGGATCTGAGCATCTGCAGAAGCAGATTCTTCCCCAGACCTCCAAAGAGGAAGGCAGCCCCACCCGTGACTTGATGCTAGTCTTGCATGACCTGGAGCAGAGAAGCTGGCCACACCACACCCCGACTCTTGACTACACACCCTGACTTCTGACTCCAGACCTCCCAGCTAATAAGTGGGTGTTAAGTTGAGCCATTCCACT
The DNA here is from genome assembly GCF_055505025.1 of Bos grunniens. NCBI lineage: Eukaryota > Metazoa > Chordata > Mammalia > Artiodactyla > Bovidae > Bos > Bos grunniens. The sequence continues at coordinate 156,492,461 of NC_141165.1, forward strand.
TGTGGTATTTCATTACACAGCGGAGAATATATTTACTGAATCAGAAGCTCTGGGTTTTAACAAGCCCTCCAGGTGACTGGAATGCACACGCAAGTTTGAGCACCTCTGGTGTCCACAAGGGGCCCACCCAGCAGAGATTGGGCAACTTCAGATGTGGTAAGCATCAGCTGCAGCTGTCCTAGCATATATTCCAAGAGTCTTTCTGCTCCTCTGCTGCATTTGAAAAAGTTTTAAAAAGCACACACACACAAACACACACAATGTTCCAGACTTGCCCTTTTCAGGTGGAACATCAGACAGATCATTAGACATTCTGCAAATACCAGACAAGGGGGGCCATGCAATCTTCCCTTTCCTCCTTCAACCTAACAGTTCAGGGCAGTTGGAGCTATTATCCATAAAACAGCCACAGAAGGAAAGTCCTAAGGGAAGTGGGGCCAGGGAAGGCAGGACCACACATCATCTTCCGAGGGGCTGCAAGCAGGGCCAGGTTGACCTGAGTTTCCAAAACTATAAAAGCAGGGCCTACCTCCTAGGGTGGCTGTGAGGCTGTTAAAGCCACACCCCAGGGCTCAGGAAAGGGCCTGGCACAGGGACACAGAGGTGGGGGCACCTGTCCTGCCTCTGTCCCTGGTTCCATCTTCCCCCAGTTCATCCTTCTGCACCCTTCTCACTTCTCCCAGCTTTTCTGATTTGTCTTTTTTTGATTAGTGTTCACATGGTTTATCTTTCTCTAACCTATTTATTTCATTTTGGCCATGTTGTAGATCAAACCAGTCCATCCTAAAGGAAACTGACTGAATATTCACTGGAAGAAGGACTGATGCTGAAGCTGAAGCTCCAATACTTTGGCCACCTGATGCAAAGAGCCGACTCATTGGAAAAGATCCTGATGCTGGGAAGGATGGAAGGCAGAAGGAAGAGGAGAAGGAGGAGGTGGCAGAGGATGAGATGGTTAGATAGCATCACTATTCAATGGAAGTGAATTTAAGAAATTCCAGGAGATAGCGAAGGGCAGTGGAGCCAGGCATGCTGCAGTCCATGGGGGTTGCAAAGAGTCAGATGCAACCGAGTGAGTGAACAATAAAAAGGGCAGCCTGCTTATCTGAAGGGATGGCTGGAAGCTCCGCCCAGTTCGCTGCAGGATGCTTTGCATATGGGACCTGGAGCACAGGGAGGAGGAAGCATGGGGGAAGGATGCTGGAAGGTGAGCCTCAGAGAACGCACCACGGCTCACTCTTCTTTGAGATGTTCCCAAGCCAGGTGTTAAGAACCCACCTGTCCTCTCCTTGTGAGCCCTCCTATGGCCTCCATTCACCCTCAGGAGAAAAACCCAGCGTCGTGACAAGTGGTTCCTGCCATCCCTTGGGGCAAGTCCCACCCGCGACGCAGGCCAGTTCCGGCCACTGCCCTGGTTCATGGTTGCTGCCCCGGCCGGGTCTTCACGTCTCAGGACCTTTATCCAGGCAGCTCTCTGCTGGGCCGCCTCCAGTGTCTGCTCCAAGTCTGAGTCCCACGTGAAAAACAACAGAAACACGACTCCTCAGAGCTGCTGCCCCTTGGACATGGCTGAGTCCTCTGTTAAGCACTCCTTTTCATTCCTAGCACACGTTGACAGCGGTAACTGGTCTGGAGTTTAGGACTGGAAAGTGATCTTCCTGCTGCCTGCCACATCCAGCCCAGGTCCCGGACCCCGGGAGACTGCTCAGATTCTCTGTGGACTGAGTGACTGAATGAATTCATGATCGTGTTCTCTGTAAACTCCAAAATATTGAACTGAAAAGAGGAATTCAGGGGGAAAAAAGGAAAGAAAAAGATCCCTGGCACTTTTAAAACTTGTAAATTAGTGGAGGAAAATCTGATTTGGGGTTCCTCTCCTCGGTCATTCATCAAGCTTTCTCGCTGAGCATCTTCTGAGGAGGAGCCATGCTCGTCCCTGAGAGAGAGCAAGTGAAGGAGATGCTGCCCTGCTCTCTGGAAACATCCACTTTCCATCAGAGCTTCCCTGGTGGCTCAGATAGTAAAGAGTCTGCCTGCAATGGTGGGAGACCTGAGTTCAACCCCTGGGTTGGGAAGATCCCCTGGAGAAGGGAAGGGCAATCCACTCCAGTATTCTTCCTTGGAGAATCTCATGGACAGAGGAGTCTGGTGGGTTATAGGCCATGGGGTCACAGAGAGTTGGACATGACTGAGCGACTAACACTTTGAATTTCACTTAGAACTGGGGGGCTTCCCAGCTGACTCTAGTGGTACAGAACCTGCCTGCCAATGCAGGAGACGTAAGGGACGCCAATTAGATCCCTGGGTCAGGAAGATCCACTGGAGGAGGGCACAGCAACCCACTCCAGTATTCTTGCCTGGAGAACCACATGGACAGAGGAGCCGGGAGGGCTACAGTCCATGGGGTCACAAAGGGTCAGACATGACTGAGGCGACTTAGCACTCACTGCCTGGGAACTATCCTTTACGTCTTAGCCAACAGCAGCACCAGTGACATGCGCAGAAGGCGAGCCCAGGGTACCACTGGGTGGGAGTGGGGAAGCCTCATAAGGCTGGGCCATGTGAACACCATGGCGCATCCCTGAAGGCCAGGGGTCAGTGAGATAAGATGGAGGCACTTGATATGTGGACGAAGCTTCTCCTCCGGTCCCCCGTCAATGGTGTGAGAGCTGCTGGGACCACCTTTCCCCTGCCCTGCACCTGCAACCGGGGTGCCTGCAATCTGGTTCAGCAGCACCCCCTGACTTCTCAGTGGAGCGCAAACTAAACCAGGAGGCAAGAGCTAAGCAAAGTCACAAGACCAGCACCCCTCCCCTACACCCTGGCTTTGTTTCACTGTCTCCTCAAGTTTGCTTCCTGCTCTGGGGTGGGGAGACCACAGCACTGCACGGTGGGCAGCAGGCCTGGTCAGCACGTGTCACCCACCCTTCCGAAGCCCAGCCGGAAGACTATCTGAACTGCAACTTCGTATTTTCCAACAAAAGGCTGGGCTGGTGACATATGTGAGTGTGGGTCCCCACTGAGAACCGATCTGAGTCCTGACTAAGAAGGTCATTTTGCAAATGAGGAAGTATATCTTGGGCTCCTTGTGGTTTCTGATGAAAGCTGCTGCAATGTGGGACACGGGTGAAAGAACACTGAGAAAAGAGATGAGGTCACTCAGTCTGCCCCCCTGTGAAGGACTGGGGGGGGGCGGGTGTTGAGTGGAAAGATCCTTTATGTCCTAAGAGTCAAGTGAGCCTATGGCTTGTCTCAGCATTTCTCAGGACTTTTACACTCATGTTTTTTTTTTTTAGTACAAAGCTATGGTTTTTCCAGTAGTCATGTATAGATGTGACAGTTGGTCCATGAAGAAGGCTGAGGGCTGAAGAACGGATGCCAAAGAATTGTATTGTGCTGGAGAAGACTCTTGAGAATCCCTTGGACAGCAAGATCAAACCAGTCCATCCTAAAGGAAATCAACCCTGAATTTTCACTGGAAGGACTGATGCTGAAGCTGAAGCTCCAACACTTCAGCCACCTGATGCAAAGAGCCACCTCTTGGAAAAGACTGATGCTGGGAAAGACTGAGGGCAGGAGGAGAAGAGGGTAACAGAGGATGAGAGGGTTGGATGGCATCGCTCGCTCAATGGACAGGAATTTGAGCAACCTCGGGAGATAGTGAAGGACAGGGAAGCTTGGCATGCTGCAGTCTGTGGGGCAGCAGAGTCAGACCCAACTGACCAACAACAATAAACAACTTTATTGACATATAATAAACTTCCCATCTTTGAAATGTACAATTTGACAAGTTTGACTAATGTATATGCCCATGAAACAGGGTGTTTTGGATGAAATGAATTTTCCCATGTGGTCCTGCTCTTTACATTCTAGACTGTTTCAGGAACTCCTCCTTGAAGGCCAGCAGCTCTCCCCGCCCCCGCCCCGCTGCCCGACACCTCTGCAACCCCGATGTCGCCCACGATTTACAAACGTTCCTGGAAGGATAATAACTCTGGGATCTAAACTCAAGCAGATTTGTTCTAACGTTCTAAGAACAGCCCCAGCAGGCCAAACACATTCATTTAATGTCTTGTCCAACAGGAAACAATGACCTCTTTTAACAGAGAGTTCCTTTGGAACATGTCATTTCAAATGGGTCCAAAGGAGATATTGTCCAAGGCTCAACAGCTTGGTTGAACACACGGAAAACTTGGGAGATTTCAGTGCATCTTGAATAAGATGACATCCCTCAGAGATACAACATGCTCTTGGATCATCGGAAGAGTGGTAAAAGAAAGTGACTTATAGAAATAAAACGGATAACAACAAACATTTCTGTGACTCAGAAAATGCCTAGAAATCACATCAGGCAAAAGTTTACTTTTTTCCATTCAAAAATCCCCCAACTCTGCCTAATAACAACCTCCAGCTCCAAACATTTGCTAGCAGGCGGAGAACTTACTAAATTTTGGCTCTAACAGGACATGACATAAAAATCCTGACTCAGTAACTTGTTCACTGTTTCTTCCTTTCCATTAGGTTTGGTTTTGCTTTAAACATAAAAACCATTTTATTTGCTTCAAACTAAGTACGCTTTCACTTACAAAGCACTTACTGCAATAATTGAGCATTAAAAGATTTGAAAAGAATCCCAATAATGCCAATATATTGTCTACAGTTCAGTTCAGTTCAGTCGCCCAGTCACGTCTGACTCTTTGTGACCCCATGGACTGCAGCACACCAGGCTTCCCTGTCCATCGCTAACTCCCGAGGCTTGCTCAAACTCATGTCCATTGAGTCTGTGATGCCATCCAACCATCTCATCCTCTGTTGTCCTTTCTCCTCCTGCCTTCAATCTTTCCCAGCATTAGGGTCTTTTCCAATGAGTCAGTTCTTCACAAATTGTCTGCAGGTGGCCCACACATGAACATGAAATAAAAACCACCTGTAGCTTAAAACTGTCTTTAAAGTTTGAAGATAAACACAGGGTCCTCAAACTCTAATAAGCAACTAAGTTATTGTAACCCACCACTTCAGTAAGTAGAAGTCAGGGGACATAAGCAACATCCACTGTTTCAGGAACTGAAGAATAGGAGGAAGCAGGTTCAAAATAGCAATGGGTTTTCCCTTGAGATGTACATGTTACAATAAGTGTTCGATTCCATTTTAGATATGGAAAGAGAGTGTCTTTTTTCCCACTGAGAGGGGAAACAGGAAGGGCATAAATCGTTTGTCCCATTACAATGTCCTATCTGGAAAATTGAAAAGGTGGAGAAATGATGAGTCACAAGTGCGTGACTTAGTAAAAATGGCCTTCTAGATTACAGGGACATGTCTGCATGAATGAACGCCTCCCACAGCCTTCTCTGTTGGGATCCTTGCTTCAAAACATCCACACAGTGAGCAGCACAGTGGGTTTGGGTGGTGTGTTTTGTTTGGAACCAAAAGGGTCACAGAAAGGCTGCCACCAGGCTGCAGGCAGGCCACTCCCAGAACCAAGGGGCCATGGTGTCAGGGAAGGACTAGGGTCCCTAGCAGCTGGCACCTCAGGACCTGAGCCAGGCACGAGGGACCCTGAGAGATCGGGACGTTTCCAGGGGAGCCAAAAGAAAAGCTTTCCTGGATGATCCATCATCTCCACACTTAGACCCTCACCTGCCATGTAGGCAAACACCCCAGCAGATACAGAAAATCTGGGAAAAGTCCCAGCAGAAAAGGTAAAAATTTGTCATGAAAGGGCCAGGAGAATGAGATAAAACTAAGTATCTCTCCCTCTGCTATGGACTGAATTGTATCTCCCCCGCCCCCCACCCCAATTTCATATATTGAAGACTTCAGCCTTCTTTTTGGTCCAACCCTCACATCCATACATGACAATTGGAAAAACCATGGCTTTGATTAGATGTACGAAATAGAGGAAAACAACAGAATGGGAAAGACTAGGGATCTCTTCAAGAAAATTAGAGATACCAAAGGAACATTTCATGCAAAGATGAGCTCGATAAAGGACAGAAATGGTATGGACCTAACAGAAGCAGAAGATATTAAGAAGAGATGGCAAGAATACACAGAAGAACTGTACTAAAAAGATCTTCACGACCCAGATAATCACGATGGTGTGATCACTGACCTAGAGCCAGACATCCTGGAATGTGAAGTCAAGTGGGCCTTAGAAAGCATCACTACGAACAAAGCTAGTGGAGGTGATGGAATTCCAGTTGAGCTATTTCAAATCCTGAAAGATGATGCTGTGAAAGTGCTGCACTCAATATGCCAGCAAATTTGGAAAACTCAGCAGTGGCCACAGGACTGTAAAAGGTCAGTTTTCATTCCAATCCCAAAGAAAGGCAATGCCAAAGAGTGCTCAAACTACCGCACAATTGCACTCATCTCACACGCTAGTAAAGTAATGCTCAAAATTCTCCAAGCCAGGCTTCAGCAATATGTGAACCATGAACTTCCTGATGTTCAAGCTGGTTTTAGAAAAGGCAGAGGAACCAGAGATCAAATTGCCAACATCCGCTGGATCATGGAAAAAGCAAGAGAGTTCCAGAAAAACATCTATTTCTGCTTTATTGACTATGCCAAAGCCTTTGACTGTGTGGATCACAATAAACTGTGGAAACTTCTGAAAGAGATGGGAATACCAGAACACCTGATCTGCCTCTTGAGAAATTTGTATGCAGGTCAGGAAGCAACAGTTAGAACTGGACATGGAACAACAGACCGGTTCCAAATAGGAAAAGGAGTACGTCAAGGCTCTATATTCTCACCCTGCTTATTTAACTTCTATGCAGAGGACATCATGAGAAACGCTGGACCGGAAGAAGCGCAAGCTGGAATCAAGATTGCCGGGAGAAATATCAATAACCTCAGATATGCAGATGACACCACCCTTATGGCAGAAAGTGAAGAGGAACTCAAAAGCCTCTTGATGAAGGTGAAAGTGGAGAGTGAAAAAGTTGGCTTAAAGCTCAACATTCAGAAACGAAGATCATGGCATCTGGTCCCACCACTTCATGGGAAATAGATGGGGAAACCATGGAAATGGTGTCAGAATTTATTTTTCTGGGCTCCAAAATTACTACAGATGGTGACTGCAGCCATGAAATGAAAAGACGCTTACTCCTTGGAAGGAAAGTTATGACCAACCTAGATAGCATATTCAAAAGCAGAGACATTACTTTGCCAACAAAGGTTCGTCTAGTCAAGGCTATGGTTTTTCCTGTGGTCATGTATGGATGTGAGAGTTGGACTGTGAAGAAGGCTGAGTGCCGAAGAATTGATGCTTTTGAACTGTGGTGTTGGAGAAGACTCTTCAGAGTCCCTTGGACTGCAAGGAGATCCAACCAGTCCATTCTGAAGGAGATCAGCCCTGGGATTTCTTTGGAAGGAATGATGCTAAAGCTGAAACTCCAGTACTTTGGCCACCTCATGCGAAGAGTTGACTCATTGGAAAAGACTCTGATCCTGACTCGATGGACGTGAGTCTGAGTGAACTCTGGGAGTTGGTGATGGACAGGGAGGCCTGGCATGCTGCAATTCATGGGGTTGCAAAGAGTCGGACACGACTGAGCGACTGATCTGATCTGACCTCTGTTGGTAAAGTGATGTCTCTGCTCTTTAATACTCTGTCTAGGTTGGTCATAACTTTTCTTCCAAGGGGCAAGCATATTTTAATTTTGTGGCTGCAGTCACCATCCACAGTGATTGTGGAGCCCAGGAAAATAAAATCTGCCACTGTTTCCAATTTTCCCCCATCTATTTGCCATGAAGTGATGGGACCGGAAGTCATGATCTTAGTTTTTTGAATGTTGAGCTTTAAGCCAGTTTTGTCACTCTCCTCTTCCACCTTCATCAAGAGGCCCTTTAGTTCCTCTTTGCTTTCTGCCATATGGGTGGTGTCATCTGCATATCTGAGGTTATTGATATTTCTCCTGGCAATCTTGATTCCAGCTTGGGATTCATCAGCCTTGTATTTTGCATGATGTACTCTGCATGTAAGTTAAATAAGCACAGTGACAATATATGTGGTGCAGCCAAAAAAGAAGAAAAAAAAAGCTATCAAGAGGAACAAAGACCAGAGTTTGCTGTCTCTTTGCCACCTGAGGACATGGCAAGAAGATAATCACCTTCAAGCCTCGCCAGCGGGCTTTCGGGAGTTCTCACCAGAACCTGCACCATGTGTGCACCTGACCCCAGACTCCCCAGAATTCAGAACTGTGAGAAATACATGTCTGTTATTTAAGGCATCCAGACTGTGGAATTTCATTTCAGCAGTATGATCTGCCAGTGCTGGAGACATGAAAGACACAGGATCAATCCCTGCGTCAGGATGATCCCCTGGAGGAGGGCATGGCAACCTACTCCAGTATTCTTGCCTGGAGAATCCCATGGACAGAGGAGCCTGGAGGGCCACAGTCCATAGGGTTGTAAAGACTTGAACACGACTGAAGCAAATTAGTACGTACAGTTCACTACCATATTCCTGTAGAAGTTCTTTACTTGGGGAGATGAGCTAATTATTTGGAGTGGACTCGGTAGCATTTTCATGGTGTCTAGTTTAAGTCAGTCATATTTGTGAGAAACTTCAGGTGATTAATTTATGTGAAGTGTGAAAGTCGCTCAGTCATGTCTGACTCTTTGCAACCTCATGGACCATACAGTCCATGGCATTCTCGAGGCGAGAATACTGGAGTGGGTAGCCTTTTCCTTCTCCAGGGGATCTTCCCAACCCAGGGATCAAACCTGGGTCTCCTGTATTGCAGGCAGATTCTTTATCAACTGAGCTAAGAAGACTCCCTATCTGTCAGCTTTGGAACCAGGATTGTGAACCGAAGTCTATGAGTTCTAAGCTCACGTTCCTAAGAACTACACTTTACCACTTTGTGAGAAACACTGGATTAAGACATTCGATGTGTTTTAATTACAGGGTACTGTTTGCTTTCAAAACTACATAGGAAACTTGTTTTGCAAGGTTAGATGTGAGCTGGATGATTCAGATTTCTGAAAAAACATACAATAGTCAAGTCAGTTCTCTTAATAAAATGACATCTGATTCCTGCAAAAGCTCTGAAATGACCTCTTAAGACTGGGAAAGCTGAGATTTCAAATGTAAACTTTGGAAAGTGCAGACTTCAAAAGGATAAAAGTGGTCAAACAGGTTAAGTCAGTACGTGCTCAGGATTTACATTTTATGCACTATTGAAACGTTTGAAATAGTAGCATAGTATTTTTTTTTAAAACTGAAGTATAGTTGCCGTACAATATTATATGTTACAGGTGTATAAGATAGTGATTCACAATTCTAAAGCTTATATCCCATTTATAGTTGTTATAAGATATTGGCTGTTTCCTGTGTTATACAATATATCCTTGTAGCTTACTTTATACCTAATAGTTTGTACCTCTTACTCCCCTACCTTTATATTGCCCCCTTCCCCTTCCCTCTCCCCCCGGTTACCACTAGCTCACGCTCTACATCAGCGAGTCAAGCACAGTACATCTGAACACAACATTTATGTATTTATAATTTAATTACTATTACGGCATCAAAATCTTTGTCTTTAACTATAGTGTGATACAATTGATATTTTGCTAAACATGATGAGAAATAAAAGTTTTCACTGAAAAATATTACTCATAATAATTTAAAAAGCTGTTATGAATGTCTGTATCTTTTAGTAAATCTACTAACGCTGTGGGCTGGCAGAAGAAAGTTAAATTCTGTCTTGTGTGTGTGCTAAGTCGCCTCAGTCCTATTCGACTCTTTGCAGCCCTATAGACTGTGGCCAGACAGGCTCCTCTGTCCATGGGATTTCCAGACAAGAATACTGGAGTGGGTTGCCATGCTCTCTTCCAGGGGATCTTCCTCACCCAGGGATCGAACCCACATCTCTTAGGTCTCCTGCATTAGCGGGCGGGTTCTTTACTAGCGCCACCTGGGAAGCCCCAAATTCTGTCTAGGTGTCATCTAAAGAAAACTTTCTTCCAAGTTTTATATTGTAAATTCAAGCAAAGGACTATCACAGGATAAAGCGATTGCAAAGAAATGCATGTTTTTTCCTCCCTGTGCTTATTCTGTGAGCTTGTTTCTTATTTCGTCTAGGTTCGGTGATTTTGCTGACAGGCACTGCCAAATGAACTGCCCTGTTGTCAACAGCCGGGAGGGGGACTGTGAGATTTCGTTTGCCGGATGCGGTGATATGACCTACTAGGTGTGTCTGACGCATCTCTTCTGTTACGCATGCGCGTTACGGTAACCATCCTATGTAATGAAAGGAAGCCGTGTTGGCCAGTGACTAATGCGCCGTGTTCATGCCTGCCCTGTTTGGGTCCTGGCGTTTTCTGACTCAGGCTGTCAGTGGCTGTTGAAGGTTCTGGGCAAAAGGCTAGAGTCAGGTGCCCAGCAGTCATGGTTTTGGTAGCCTATGTTCAAAACGGCGAAATCTGCCCCTATGGCACTTTCTCGGACAGCCTATAACTCAGTGTAATTATTATCTTCATTTCTTCAAAACAGTGTTCATTTTGGCACCTGGTGGTTTAGGTGGTTTAAAGATGTAACTGTTACAGGACGGGCTGTGGTTGCTGAAAATCAGTGTTAGTGGTGGGCAGCTAAACCCCCAGAGGACCAATTGTGGAAGTAGATTTGGAAAATGAATACTCTCTCCTCTAGCCCAGGTTGAAACAGGACTGCTCCATACTGCCTTGCTCCCAACTTACCCAAAGCAAAGGGTGATGGTTAACTCCACGAGTGGGATCCTCTGCCGCTAAACAGACTGGGCGGCGTGGAGGGCGTGACGGAGGACAAGGAGGTCAGTAGCCCCCATGGCTGACATGTTTCTCAAATTCACCCATTTGGGGAATATCTGCCACAGGCCAGGCACTGCCGGGGGCCCAGATATGACTCTCCTGTGGTTCTTGGAGGAGCTGGCAGGGCCCCCAGGGTAGACTTGACCCCCCGCACTGACCCCAAGAGCTCCTGGGCACAGAAGCCAGGGGTTCGTCTGAGGGCTGACCCCCAGAAGTCCTGCAGCCTCCATGGCGAGGTGGGCCAGGGAGCAGGGAGGAAGCACAGCTGGGACTCCGAAACGGCAGAGGTCCATGCTGTTACCCATGGGGCATTCAGGATGTCTCTCCTGATCCATTTCTCCTAGAGTAAAGCCCTCCTCAGGGACCAGAAGTATCACTTGGAGAACGAGGTTGCTGTTGCAATTCTTACTTCCATGGTAAAATCCCAGATCTGCCGTCCCCCTGCTGAGATGCTGATAGGACCATTCTTGAAAAGGAGTGGACAGAATACAAAAGAATCCAAGTTTAAGAAATAATTTTGCAGTTTCAAAGACCTTAGTTATGGGCTGAGTTGGATTCCCTCCCAAATCCCTGTGTTGATGTCCTAACCCCCCAGAACCTACAGAATGTGTCTGTATTTGGAGATGGGGCCTTCAGGGAGCTAGGGATATGGTGCGTGCGTGTGTGTGTGTGTGTGTGTGTGTTTGTATGTATGCTCAGTCATGTCTGACTCTGCGACCCCATGGACTGTAGGACCTCCATATTCCTCTCTCCATGAGATTTCCTAGGCAAGAATACTGGAGTGGGTAGCCATTCCCTTCTCTGGGGGATCTTCCTGACCCAGGGATTGATCTCTGGTCTCTCACATTGCAGGCAGATTCTTTACTGTCTGAGTCACCCAGGCCAGTGGTAAAGAATCCGCCCAGGAGACTCAGGAAATGTGGTTCGATCCCTGGGACAGGACGATCCCCTGGAGGAGGAAATGGCAACCCACTTCAGTATTCTTGCCTGGGAAGTTCCAAGGACAGAGGAGCCGGGTGGTCTCCAGTTCCAGGGGGTTGCAAAGAGTCAGACATGACTGAGCGTGCACACACAACCATATAACCACTCTTACCAAAAATCCTCATATAAAGTCTCTTTAGAAGCACAAATTCCTATCTACAGTTTGCCTGAATGTTTTCAAGGAAAAGGCACTGGAAGAAAACCATTTGGACAGGAATGTCACCACTGGAATGTACAGCCAGCTCTCTTCTGACACACTCAGTGGTGTGTGCAAAGCTCTGCTGTGTATCTGATGGAACTCACATCGTGCCATCATCCAGGACCAAGCCCCAAGTCAAGACATTCATACACGCAAAACCATAGAACTCTGTGATGTTGATAAAGTAAGACAGGCAACTTGATGACAGTGATTACACTTGCCTTTTCAAATGCCACATTTTTGGCAATCATTTGGAATGGGGCTTTTTTTTTTTTTCCTAAACAAAGATCCAAGGAAAACAGAGGCATGGCTTTCAAAGGCACCCACAACACCAAGGGAAGCCATCCATGAGGGTGCGAGCCAGCCAAGAGTAACTATTTTTACTCCTACATTCTGAACACTGTTTCTTTTCAAACGGGCTGTGTGAAAGGTTGCTGGCCGGCTTCTAACTGGAAAAGTCACAGAAATTTACCCTTGCAGAAAATATCTATAACAGTTTCTTCCTTGGAAAAAAATGACAAACCCTGAATCATATTTCCTAGGATCTTAAAATAATGATGTCGATTTGCTGGTTTATTTGAAAATTCCATGGTCATAAAATAACCAATGAAAGATTCAATCTATTTCCATCGGAGCAATCAAGGGAGAAAGAGGCAGCTGAAAGCAGCTCTGATACTTTGATTTAACGATTCCTCAGCAAGTCCAAAACACAAAACCCACCTTCTGACAATGGGTGGCTCTGAAATACAGCAAGCGCTTCAGGGCCTAGGGTGGGGGCCTCCCTGGAGACCATTCTTTCTTCTTTCTTTCTTAAATCAGCCTTAAGGAATTCTTACACCTCTCAAATCGTCACTGGTAGAATGTCCAGCGTTTCTCCCTTGGCCACTAAAGTTGAAATGCTTTCTCGTCCTTCTGAACTTTCTGAGCCCTGCACATTGGTGGATGAAGACAAGGCGGGTGTAATAAAAAAAAAAAAATCTTAGAATGAAGATTAAGAGTAGAGCTTGTGTTATACAGAGAGAAGTCAGAAAAATACTGTATATTAACGCATATATATGGAATCTAGAAAAATGGTACTGATGAACCTATTTTGCAGGGCAGCAAAGGAGACACAGACACAGGGAACAGACTCGTGGGCACAGTGGGGGAAGGAGAGGGTGAGATGAATCGAAAGAGGAGCACTGAAACATGTATATTACCATGTGTAAAGCAGCCAGTGGGAATTTGCTATACAATGCAAGGAGTTCCACCTGGTGCTCTGTGACAACCTAGAGGTGTGGGACAGGGTGGGTGGGAGGCAGGTTCAAGAGGGAGGGGACATAGGTATACCATATGTATACCATATACATATATATATGGCTCATTCATGCTTTTCACTTTCATGCATTGGAGAAGGAAAGGGCAGCCCACTCCAGTGTTCTTGCCTGGAGAATCCCAGGGACGGGGGAGCCTGGTGGGCTGCCGTCTATGGGGTTGCACAGAGTCGGACACGACTGAAGCGACTTAGCAGCAGCAGCATTCATGCTGATGTGCGCCAGAAACCAACACAACACTGTAAAGCATCCTCCAATTAAAAATAGATTAAAAAAAAAAAAAGAGTAGGGCTCATGGGTCCCATGAGAAGACTTAGACGACCAATTGTTCTAGAAATCTTCTTCATACTAAGAAAGAGTATGGTCACTGGAGAAAGGGAAGGAATTATCAGGCCTTTACAGGCAGAGTCTGGGGCAGACAACCATGCGTGTGGCTCAGAGGATGGCGCGCAGTACATGATGCTGGCTGAAGGGCCAGCAGGAAACACCTGCCACGTGCCTGTGAAGTTCCTCCATCCTGGGGTGTTTCCCAGTCCTGCAGGGGGAGGTATGAATGTCATGTCAAGAGACTTGAGGTCGTGGACACACAGGGCTCTGTAGGTATTAGCATCAGGGTATGACACCCTTCGGGGCTGGGCTTCTTGCTAACTCTGCAGACAGAGTTCATTTATGCAATGCTGCCCTGGATGGCCTGGATACTCACGGGGTGGCCCCGAGTGGGCAGCACTGGCCTCAGCTGTGACCCATGAGACATGCAGAACACCAGGCCCCACCTGAGACCCAGCAAAGCAGAGTCTGCCTGTTCACAAGGTCCCCGGGTGACACCCACACCTGCTGACTTAGTCTGTTCCGTTGCTAAAACAGAATACCATAGACTAGATGGCTTGGAAATTGCAGAAATTTATTTTCTGACAGTTCTGGAGACTGGGAAGTCCAAGATCGAGGTGCTGGCAGGTTTGGTGTCTGGTGGCAGCCCAATTCTTGGTTCATAGAGGGCTATCTTGTCAGTGTGTCCTCGTGGTAGACGGGGCAGGGAGCTCTTCTGGGGTCTCTCTTATAAGGGCACTAATCCCATTTGTGCTGCCCTGGTAGCTCAGGGTGGTAAAGAATCTGCTTGCCCATGCCTGCCAATGGAGGGAGATGTGAGCTTGATCCTTGGGGTCCGGAAGATCCCCTGGAGAAGGAAATGGCAAACCACTCCAGCATTCTTGCCTGGAGAACCCCATGGACAGAGGAGCCTGAGGGGTGAGAGTCCAGCATTCTTGCCTGGAGAACCCCATGGACAGAGGAGCCTGAGGGGTGAGAGTCCATGGGGTCCCAAAGAGTCAGACATGACTGAGCAGCAACAATACTTAATCCCATTCATGGGGGCTCTGCCTTCTGACCTGACCACCTCGTCAAGGGCCCCCCTTCCTAATCCTGTCACATGGGGGTGGGGTCTAGGATTTTCAAGTGTGAATTTCAGGGGAGATTGTTCAGTATCCATCTGTGGCACACAGCAAGGTCCAGGCTGGAAGGGGAGGGAGAGGGTTTGATTGTTACCAGCGATACCACATGACAGGGACATGGAGCCTTCCTGGAGTTAACGTGGGTCAGGTGATTCTCCACAGGAATCTTGCCAGGTGGCCACGCATGGCAAACAAGGCAAACCTGGTTAACAGGGTTTGTCCAGAGGAATGTTTATCATTCAGGTTGCCAAGGGCGACAGAGTCAACTGGACTCTCACTGATGTTCAATGGGAGCTGAGCAGTCAGGCGTAGGCTCTATTCTTAGTGAATTGTTCCACTAGATCAGCTGATTAAAATATATGTACATATATCTGGAGAAGGAAATGGCAGCTCACTGCAGTATTCTTGCCTGGAGAACCCATGGACAGAGGAGCCTGGCGGGCTACAGTCCACGGGGTCGCAAGAGTCGAATATGAATGAGCAACTAATGGAGGATACAGATATCTCTATTTCTCTCTGAATCTCTATCTCTCTATATATCTATCTCCCAAGCTGTAATTACTGAATGTTATTTGTACCTACCAAGCCTAACAGAGAGGACAGAGGTGACTTGATTACTCTCGACTGTCTTTAACTGACTTCTAGTCGGACACGACTGAGCGACTGATCTGATCTGATTGCCAATAAAACCACAAACTGACTTCTCTCTGTGTTTAGTTTTACTGGTTGACTCCGTTTTCAACAGTTTCCTCTAGCGAGGTAGTTTTACGAAACTTACAAGATCCAAACTTTTAATCCACTCCATTTCCTCAAGGTTCCCTTTGCCCTTAAATAGGATGACTGAAGGCCAGATCACACCGCCTGGTTCTGAACCTCAGAGCACCCTTCCAAAACACAGAACAGCACCGGGAGAGCAACTCTCCTGCTGACCATGAATGACGTTGCTTAATAACCAGCTATACTAAGTATGAAAAAAAGTATCAGAGACAAAAGGACAGAGGTTACCCCTCAGTAGCAGTGACTCTGTCAAGACTGACTGCTTTTCTGACTTGACCCAAAAGGGCTTCACCCAAAGGGCTTCCAGGTGGATGTCTGTAACCCCCACGGAGTGGGACTGGGGTGGAAACCCATTCGAGCTGTCAGTAGGGAGGCCCAATTACTGAAGGGCTGTGCTTTCACTCCAGGGTATTTTTCAATTTTATCTCAAAACTTATGGCTTAAAAAAAAAAAAAAGATTCCAGGTGTCTGGAGCATTATGCCACGTGATTTGCAGAACATAAAATCATGGAAAGTCACGCCACTTCCTGATAGCACACAGCTCATGTTGGCCACTGAAACCCTTCTTCTGACTAATTCATTCCATGCTGTAGTTTTCCAAGGTTGACTCATAACCATATCCTACTTTTCTCATTTCCTGAAATGATTCTGATGAAGGTTATTCCACATAAAAAGTGGAATAATATATAAAATCCAGAGACCTAGGTACAACTTAATAATTTTAAGTCTAAGACCCAGATGAACTTCTGGTCATAAATTCATCAGATGGACCCATGTTTCTGGGCTTCACAAGGACACCACACACTCCAGGAGATGAGGCTGTAACACAGTCCTGGGCTCGTGATCAAAAGTTCCTGAATTCAATTTAGAATCGGATCTACTTTCTATGAAACAAGTAAGCTATAAAGCAGAAATATTTTCACACCAAAAAGAGGTCTGAAATCAAGATGAAGATGTAAAAGAATGAGAAGGAGTATAGTGTTAGTTGCTCAGTTGTGTCAGACTCTGCAACCTTATGGACTGCAGCCCACCAGGCCCCTCTGTCCATGGAATTCTCCAGGCAAGAATACTGGAGTGGGTAGCCATTCCCTCCTCCAGGGCATTGTCCTGACCCAAGGATTGAAGCCGGGTCTCCTGCACTGCAAGTAGATCCTTTACCATCTGACCCACCTGGGAAGCCCATGTTTTTCAGTCACTAAGTTGTGTCTGACTCTTTGTGACCCCATGGACTGCAGCATGCCAGGCTTCCCTGTCCTTCAGTATCTCCCAGAGTTTGCTCAAACTCATGTCCATTGAGTCAGTGATGCCATCCAACCATCTCATCCTCTGTCGCCCCTTCTTCTGCCTTCAATCCTTCCCAGTAACAGGGTCTTTTCCAATGAGTCAGCTCTTAGAAGGAGTATAGACCCTTATGTTTTGTAAAATGGGATCACCATTATGCTTTGTTTAAAGAAAACTTCACTATTTAATCATTAATTTTTTTTTTTTTTACATTATTAACAGAAGGAACATGGGGTACTTTATTTTTTATTCCTTTAGTGTGGAGAACTTTATTTTTTATTTTTATTTTTTTGGCACTTAGAACTTTTTAAGGATAATTACAATATTGTGTTGGTGTTTGCCATACATCAACATGAATGTGGAGTACTTTAAATTGATTTCCTTGTGTTTTAAGGAAGATAAATGCTTTAAAATCACTTGTGTTCTCTAAAAAAAAAAACAAAACCCTCAGAAACAATGGACATTTCAACTCTTTAATTGGAGTTTATGGCTTGTACTACATAAGCCAACTCTTTACTAATTATTTCTCAGGCCCCATGCTGTGCTCAGTTGCTTCAGTCACATTTGACTCTTTGCGATCCCTGCAGCCCACCAGGCTCCTCTGTCCATGGGATTTTCCCAGCAAGAATACACGAGTGAGTTACCATTTCCTTCTCCAGGGGATCTTCCCGACCCAGGGATTGAACCCAAGTCTCTTGCGTTTCCTGCATATGCAGGTGGGAATCTTTACCACTGAGCCACTGGGGAAGCTCATACTCATCTCCTATCTTTGAGACTTAGAATTATTTTTATTTTTCTAGCTAACAACCCGAAAAATATGTGTGTTTCTATATAAAGATGTGAAAACATTTTGAATCAGGCAATCACTTTTTATTTTTTTTATTTTTTAATTTTTTTACAGGGGCCTCATTTGTTCCCTGCTAGGCCCGGCCTGCGCGATGGTTCTCGGGAGAGAAGTGCCCAATCACTTTTTCTTTAAAAAAATCATGTTGACAATCATTAAGTGTGTCTAATACCCACTGAAGGACACATTTGGAAAAATCTTTCAAAGTTATGTACTGGGTGCTGAAGCGCTAATGAAACGATGACTCAGGAGGCCAGGGTCAAGAATGGCAGCTAAAACCAGGAGGTGAAAAGCTGACGGGGAATTTTAGAAGCTGGATCAGACTGACCACACAGCGATTCAGGGATGGACTGATCTGACACACAAAAGGGGAGACAGCAAGACAGTGCGCGCCTCTTGACGGGCAGCAGTAACAGGACAGCTCACGTAAATGAAAGTGGAACTAACAAAACACTCTAACTTGAGCACTTTTCAGATCTATGAGTTCACGATAAATAGGTGTATAAAGGGATGTGCTGACAGTGTGCTATTGCCAAGAAGTGTCTAAAAAGGGACTTTCTACCAGACAAACAACCCAGATATTAACAGATGTTACGAAGTATCAACCAAGTGAATGGGTCTGTATTATCTGAATTGTGATCCAAACACGATAAGTACAAAAACAGATTCTTGAGGCAGTTTGGGAAATTCGAATACAGAATCGATATTTGATATTAAGAAAGAACTTTTATGACTCCTTATGTCTTAGAGATGCATATCCTTGAAATGATAGACACTAGGGGGTGTGTTTAAAACTACCCCAAGGTGTAAGGATGGGAAGAGGGGATTCCATGTGTTGATCACTGCTGAAACTGGGTGATGAGTTGAGTCCTTGGGGTTCATTAGACTATTTACTCTGTTTCTGCACGTGTTTGAAAATCTTCATAAATACAAAGTTATTTTTAGAAAGTAGCAAAGAACTGGTAAGAGATTTAAGATAAGGACACATTACCTGGGGCTTCCCTGGTGGCTCAGATGGTAAAGAACCTGCCAGTCAATGCAGATTCGATCCCTGGGTCAGGAAGATCCCCTGGAGGAGGGCATGACAACCCATTTCAGTACTCTTGTCTGGAGAATCCCAAGGACAGAGGAGCCTGGTGGGCTACAGTCCAGGGTATTGCAAAGAGTCGGGCAGGACTGAGCGATTAAGCACACATGCACTCACTGTAAACTGACACGGTATAAGATGGCTTTCGTAATAAAATGTATAATTCATACAAATTGAAAATACATAATTTTACATTTTTAGCAATTTTTCAAGATAGTGAGGTCTCCAGTGAAAATTTTCAGACTCTGACACAAAGTATACAACAGAACTTTCTTGGACACAACTTGACCTAGCAGCCCCAAACAGACAATAGGGTAAAGATTTAGAGCAATTTTCAAAATGCTGGAAAATAGGCACCTGGGAATATCTCAGCCCATTTTTTGAAGTAGGACATAACAGAACCAAAGTTTTTGTTTCTTACTGTGTAGGAACTGGGTTCAATCAGAACTGGGTCAGGTCAGCCATGTGACCCAAAAGGTCTCAGGTCAATGCTGAGAAGGATGCTATTACTGCACAGTTGGTCAAACACTGGATGCTTTATGGTACTTCAAAGCTGTGAGGACCAAACCAGAGCCACGGGTAAGGGCGACATCCCTTTGACCATCAAGCCACGTGGACACCTCATACCTGCATGGCTCATTCCAGCCACCCACTGCAAAGACATTAACTCATAACCTCCACAACAATCCAATGAGGTAAGCAGGGGCAACCTGCTTTTATATCACCTATGGAAAGACTGATGCAGATCATGTGATTGCCCAAGTCAGAGAGAGACTCACGAAGAGACCTGGAAATAAAACCCAACCCAGGGACTTCCCTGGTGGCCCACTGGCTAAGATTCTGAACCCCAAATGCAGGGGCCCTGGGTTCGATCCCCGGGATGGATCAGGGAACAAGACCCCACTCGCCACATGCTACAAAAAAGACTGACGATCCCGAGTGCCACAACTAAGACTGGCACAGCCAAAGAGATAAACAAATAACTATTAAAAAAAACAAACAAACCCAACACTCGGAAAGCCCGGCACACAGCTTTAAAAATCACAATAAATTTTGTTCCAAGCTTGGAGAAGATACTGAACTGAGCGACATATTAAGATGCGTATTAGAATGGATCAAGTGGTGAGTTTTTTAATTTCCGGAATAATTTTTTAAAAGAAAAAACACTAAAACAACTTTCACGTTGGATGTATTTTCACACTGGATTCCCTGGGGGCTCAGACAGTAAAGAATCTACCTGTAATGCAGGAGACCTGGGTTCAATCCCTGGGTTGGGACGATCCCCTGGAGAAGGGAACTGGGTACTTCTTGTCAACACAGCAAACCATGTTGACAAAGAATACTGGGTACTAAAGTATTCTTGCTTGGAGAATCCCAGGGACAGAGGAGCCTGTTGGGCTACAGTCCATGGGGTTGAAGAGAGTGGGACATGACTGAGCGACTGACACTTGGATGTACTTAAAAGGTGAGAAAGGCGGTGTCTGGTTTTCACAGGAGAAGATGATGCTGATCACCTTGGCACCCATCAGCGACCGTGGTGATGATGAAGAGGCGGGAAAACAGCAGCTCCTGTAAGTTGCAGCTTCCTACCGACCAGATTTAGTGGGCAGGTACTTGGCCCCTGCTCTCCTCAGGCTTCTCCAGGACAGAAAGCGAGATTGCTTTCTCACAGATGAGGAACCGAGGCTACAACGTCAGGCGTAATTCTCTTGGGTATTTGACTTGGAATCAGGATCCGAAGCAAAGTGACAATGAAATCTTACCCGGCCTGACACGAATTCTTAAAATAGTGGAGACTGATCCATTATACCCGGCGGCAGACCATGTTGACAAGATCAAGCCATCAAGGAGATGCCTGTGGCCCCACTAACTACTGACGGAAAAAGCCTAATTCTCTTAATGCCACTGACAGTTCACCAAGACACCTGGCCACTCCAGGGCAGATGTTATCCCATGCTGGCTCCCTGCCCTGACAGAATAACAAAGGAACATGCTCAAAAAAAAAAAAATCATCAAAAAGTTTGCAAGGCCAGTGACCTTCTATAAGAAAGCAGGCCTCGGGCTTGCTATTTTTTATCTTATAAAAGATAAAATTTATATATCTTATATAAAATTTTATATCTTATCACCTCCACCTACGGCAACACACAGTAAATAAATCTCAGACTGATTGATGAGCTGGAGTCAGCTAGGAAAGGCATTATCAAGAATTGTTGAGAAAAGGGGCTTCCCTGGTGGCTCAGTGGCAAATAATTCACCTACAAATACAGGAGACATGAGTTCCATCCCTGGTCTGGGAAGATCCCACATGCTGCGGAGCAATTAAGCCCACGTGCCACAGACTAAGCCTGCACTGTAGAGCCTAGGAACCGAAGCTGCTATAGCCTGCACACCCTAGAGCTCAAGCTCCATAGCAAGAGAAGCCACGATGAAAGCCTGCATGCTGCAACCAGGGAGCAGCCTCCACTCTGCGCAACTCAAGAAAGCCTGCACGGTAGCAACAAAGACCAGCTCAGACAAAAAACAAATATATATATTTTTTTAAAAGAAGAATTACCAAGAAAGGAAATTCTCAAAAACAAACAAAAAAAAATCCTTTCATCTCTATTTAAGATTAAGGCAGGACGGACTGTGAAACATTAGACACTAATCTTCAAATGGCTGTCGCTTAGTCACTCAGTCGTACCCAACTCTTTGCAACACCATAGACTGCGCCGAGCCAGGCTTCCTATCCTTCACCATGAATAGGTGAACTTGAAGCAAACATTGAAGCAAACTTCACCTGGAGTTTGCTCAAACTCATAGCCACTGATGCCATCAATCCTTCAGGGTTGCTTTCCTTTAGGATCTCCAAATAGTTAAACATCAAACTTCTAACAATCAGAATGTTATATCCTTTTCCTACAGAAAACCTGGCTGTTGTAAGGATTTTGAAGAGCCGAGGTCTTACTCTGGTTTTCCAGGGAGCTGTGAAGACTCTTGAGAGTCCCTTGGACAACAAGGAGATCAAACCAGTCCATCCTAAAGGAAAACGGCCCTGAATATTCATTGGAAGGACTGATGTTGAAGCTGAAACTCCAATACTTTGGCCACCTAATGCAAAGAACTGACTCATTTGAAAAGACCCTGATGCTGGGAAAGACTGAGGGCAGGAGGAGAAGGGGATGACAGAGGATGAGATGGTTGTATGGCATCACTGACTGTACGGACATGAGTTTGAGTAAGCTCCAGGAGTTGGTGATGGACAGGGAGGCCTGGTGTGCTGCAGTCCATGGGGTTGCAAAGAGTTGGACACTGAACTGAACTGATGGCATCTTAGGACACTGGTCCAGGAGTCACTTTCAGTCTTTGGCCCCAGCTTTGGCAAAAACAAGCTATGCCACGCTGGGGAGCACATTTCACCTCCTTGGATCTGGCCCACCTGTTGCAAAATCAATGGTAAAGGAGCTCCAGGGGGATGATAGCAGGGACAGGAAAGATCATCCATCACCTGGAACATAATTCAGCTTATAGAACAGGACAAACTGTGGGGAAGTGAAGCAGAGACATTAACACTCAAGTGTATTAATAGCTATGCTAATGGAGCACTGTAAAACCATTTCACCTGAATACTAAAAATAGGCTTCCGAGTAATCATCATTGTTTTTTTAAAAAAAGAACATAAGTTACTGTCAGCCTAGCTGCATGAAATTTCTACTGAGAGTCACTGGAAATTGTGAGGATGCAAAGATGGATGAATGTAGCCTTCTTATTCCAGGAACCATTGGAAAATTCATCCAAGGTCAGGATAAGGGGGTGGGGGAAGAAGAAAGAAAACTTGCCTGAAAAATTAAGTAGTGTCAGGAAGTTTAACGTGATCTGTGTTTGATTCACAGCACAGGATTCTTTCGTAAGAACTCTTTATCTGACCCTGTTTGCTCTAGATAGGGGCGGGTAGGCTTGTGAACATAAGTTCAGACAAGTTCAAGCTAATAAGCTCCACACTGAATCCTATTATGTACGCAGTTCTATAACTTCCGTAGGCAGGGAGAAGATAAAGAACTTGTTTGTAAGGTGCACAAAGGTCCTGCTGGTAATGGTCTAGTTAGCTTAATGCTTCAGATGCCACTCTGTCAAATATTCCCTTGTTCCACGGATTAAGCCAGTTGAAACATCCAGAACCGGGTCCCATAGAAGGGCCTGACCACCTTCTGAGAACACAGTTCCCCACTTCCAGTTTATTATGCCGGCTCTGAATAATAACAATTTTAAGTTACATTCAACCCACGCTTGGCGTTTCACAAGTCTCGCCACAGGTACCAACTCATCTGAGTTGCCTGAAATCCTCCAGTGATACAGAGGAGGATTTTATTATTCTTGCTTTTGCAGAAACGAGGCTCAGTGAGCTCAGATCGGTTGCCTAAGGTCATGAAGCTCCTACTGGCAACATGTAACATGCACGTTCATGCCCTCTGACTGTTATTACCCAGGATGGCTGTAACCAAAGACACGTTCTTGTAAATCCTTAAGACAGTACCAAAAAAGGCCTAGTTGAGGTATATACACATGTCCTCAGATTTCTGTGGTGAGTCAGTAAACATGTCTTAAAGGTGACGTTGGTTGGTGAGCTCATTCATGTCAGGTTCTGAACTGAGGTAAGAGTTAAGACCATTAAAACATTTTCCTTAAATTTATTTTAGAATCCAAGATGTCAGGTTCTAGGCATTCTGAGCACTCTAGCACAAACCCCAAATCATTCTAAACTGTTAACAGAGGTGCGTGATTTGTGATCCTGACAAGCATGCTTTAGTCTGAAGGTGTTGGCTCATCAAAGGCACGTGTCAGCACAGATGCAAGCTGCCCATGAAGGGGCTAGTGAGGAAGCACCCACACTGGAAGGGGCTGGAAGTTTCTGTGATGAAGGCTGGTTTTAAAACTCCTCTGTGGACATGTGTGTCTCTGATTCATGTCAATGTATGGCAAAAACCACCACAATATTGTAAAGTAATTAGCCTCCAATTAAAATAAATAAATTAAAAACAAAACAACTCCTCTATGGAGAAATGCAAATCAAAACTACAACATGGTATCACCTCACACCAGACAGTGAGATCTCACAGCATCATCAGAAAGGCTACAAACAATACATGCTGGAGAGGGTGTGCAGAAAAGGGAACCCTCCCTACACTGTTGGTGGGAATGTAATTTGGTGCAGCCACTGTGAAGAACAGTGGAGGTTCCTTCAAAACTGAAAATAGAGATACCATGTGATCCAGTGATCCCACTTCTGGGCATAAAGCCCGAGAAAACTCTAATTCGAAAAGATACACGTGACCCCAACGTTCGTAGCAGCACTAATTACAATAGCCAAGACACATGAGCAACCTAAGCGTCCACTGGTAGATGTATGGATAAGGATGTGGTATACATGCACAAAGGAATGTTCCTTGGCCACAAAAAAGAATGAAATAGTGCCATTTGTAGCACATGGATGGACCTAGAGATGACCATACTAAGTGAATTAAGTCAGAGAGAAAGACAAATACATGGTATCACTTATATATGGAATCTAAAAAAAATTATATAAATGAACTTATTTACAAAACAGAAGTAGACTCAGAGACATAGAAAACAAATTTACAATTACGAAAGAGGATAAATTAGGAGTTTGTGATTAAAATACACATACTACTACACAGAAAATAGATAACCAACTACTGTAGAGTATAGGAAATGATACTCAACATCTTGTAATAACCTACAATGGAAAAGAATCTAAAAAGGAATATATATATATTCCTTTATAAAAATAAAAATTTAAATAAAAATTTAAAAAACCTCTGTGAACTACTTGATATAAGGATTACAACCTAGAATTATGTAGGAATTCAAAAAGTCCTTACCATTTCTCCATCTTTCGTACTTAGAAGAGACACGTAATAGTGAATAAGAATAAAAACTGATGAGCAAGAACAGCTGCAGGCAGACAAGGTCCATATTGATATTCATCTCAAGGCTGTTGATTTTCACAGGACATACACTTACTAAAAACCATCTTTCCATAAGGAAGGTTGTCGAATAGTTTTAAATAATGAAAACAAGGTTTTATAATGGAAACTATTTTGCAATTCCTTAATAATTTTAATACTTAATGTAATAATTTGAAATGTACCAGAAGAAAATCTGGTTGAAGTGACAACAAAAACAAGATGTCCGAAAAATCAGAAAAACTGACATCATTTCCCAAAGACATCAGAAGGATACATCTGTTTAGGGAGCACAGGGAGAGCCTGGGTGAAGTTACATGGAGAATAAGAATGGTGAAATGATGAAACAAAAAAGAGTAATATCCAGCAAAGCCTCTCTGAGGATACTTCTAAATGAATGCTGTGCTGAAATCATGATCGGTGTAAATATGGGATAAAACGTATGCCATTTTCTCCAGCACCAAGAAACTCTTCTCGGTTACTTTAAAACTTTTATTTTTAGTACCAAAAAAAAAAAAAATCCCTAAAGTATATTTGTAAGTCATGGCTGGACTATTTTTGATGTCAACAATAATGATCTAGGGACTACCCTGGCACTCCAGTTAAGGCTTTATATTTCCAATGCACGGGGCATGGATTTGATCCCTCATCAGGGAACTAAGATCCCACATGCCACTCAGTAAGAAAAAAAAAAAAAACTAAAAAAGTTACAAAAAGAAGAAAGAAAGAAAACAGTGATCTGCCTGTGTATCCTATTTGAGTACCGTTCTGATGCTCTGTATGTAAACAAAATGCATTGGACTAGTTTTCCTTTCCTCTAGGAGTATAATAAAATACTGTTGCTAGTGCTTCGTGGCTAGTTTGAATATTTGACAGCAGAACTTCAAGAATGAGCTCTCTCTGGAAAATGTTTACCTCTTCCTGGATTAGGTTACATAAAAGTTAGTTACTTGAGTCATCTATTTATGAAAAGAAGCTAAACAGGAATTCATACAGTGTCGACACCAATAAAAGCTGAATTTTAACTCGGAACTATTCTGTTAACATTGGCCCCACGTTGGTGGTGGGTGGGGAGGGGTACAATGGTCTTACTGTTCAAACTAGCTGGGGCACACCGGACTGGCTCCTGGCCCACTGAATTTTCCACAGGCTCAGGGTTTGGTTCCTTCACAGGCTCAAGATCCTATCTTCTTCAATTCAAGGATCTACCCAGAAAATTCCACACCGTGTGTCATTCCAGTACACTAGTGTTACACTCCATTACATCCTCTTAAATGTGACTGCATTAACCAAAGCGGGCCACTCCCAGATCGGCCTCATATTTTCTGTGATGTCAGGCAGAACCAGCGCTTCAGGAAAATCTTGAGCGCTCTGTGAATTCCATTATGAAGTCACATAAAACAACCGTCTTGCTCTGTTTCCCACTGGGGTAACCTCTGAAGGTCACATGTTAGCTGTAAATCAATAAAGACTTCCTGGAGCCCTGATCACGTCCGCAGCGACAGCAGTCTGGGAACATGCTCGTGCTTCTGAACAATCCAATGGCTCTATACGCCATAATTACCCCCGAGCATTCTGAATATTTGGCCATCACTGAACGAATGCTTACTATGGGCCAGGCATTCCTAGGAAAGCATACTTTCTAGGGGAGGCTAGACAACCGGGTGGCACAGGAAGAAAGGCCCAGGGTAGGCCCTGGGGAGGCCCACGGAGCTCAGAGGGAGCGAATCTTTGGGAGAGCAGGCCGGGGGGACGGTGGTGCCAGCACAGCCCGCACCCTCCTGCAGGGTTCTTACACCTGAAATGTCTAGGACAGCAGTGTCTCTGCACAGCGACGTCAGTATATTGAACACTGCTGAGCTGTACTTAAAAGAAAGCCCAAAACAGAGATATGAGACCTGAAATCTAATCATGAGGAAACATGACACTGATGGCAATTCAATGAAATGACAAATCAAAAGTGTCCAGGTCCTGAGAGTCCAGGAAAGATGGGAGAGCCGTTCTAAACCGAAGTGGACTCAAGACTTCAGACAACCAACTGGGCACATGTGAGCTCCACCAGGATCCAAAGGCTGCCACGGGGGACCAGTGCAGAACTCTGAACAGAGTCTCAGGATTACACGGCAGCAATATATCAGTGTTTATGTCCTGATCCCTACAGTTTCATTGTGATAATTCGGCAGCATGTCCTTGTTTTAGGGGATATTCTACTGTAGGCAGGGATGGTGGACGTGGTTGGCAACTATTTTCAAATGGCTCAGAAAAAAAAGCTGCCTGTATTGAATTTGTGACTTTCCTATAAGAATAACAGCAACAACAATAATAAACACAAAAAAGAATGACAAGGCAGACATATGGAGAAGTTCAACACAGCGTTGTCTCAGGGTAGTGTTGGGGCCACCCAGGATTGAACCCCAGCTTCACTCTCGGGACTGTGCACCTGCCACCTCAGGCAAGCGGGTTCACCTCTATGCGCTTGAGTTTCTCATTGATAAAAAGGTATGCTAGTTCACACAGTTGTTGTGGGGATTCAATAGGAGATGTGTAAAGTGCTCACAGTGCTGGAACTATTATCATGAGCACACACATTAATCTGATATTCTTAACCCAAACAATCAAAGATGCTGCTGATGGCGCATCCTTGTCAACCTTCTGGCACCAGCATGCCCGGCTACCTTTGTTACTTTCCAGCTTCACCTCTGCTGGACACATAGGGAAGGGCATTTTTCTTCAACAAACCCTTTATCTTAACCTCTACTCACTTCAGCCTCAGACTCGGTCATCACCACTGCCATCATGTATTGACTGGGTGTCCACTGTTTTCAGGGGAAAAGAAAGCTGGAGTACAGGCTCCTGCCTTTTCAGAACTAACAGCCAAAGCAGAAAGGCACTCCATTTGACATGAGCTACTAGAAACCTAAGACTTCTCTGTGGCTCAAATGGTAAAGAATCTGCCTGCAACGCAGGAGACCCAGGCTAATCCCTGGAGAAGGGAGTGACAACCCACTCCAGTGTTCTTGCCTGGAGAATTCCATGGACAGAGAAGCCTGGCAGACTGTAGTCCATGGGGTCACAGAGAGTCAGACACGACTGAGTGACAAACACACACACAAACAGTCGGACACAACTGAGCGACTAACACTTCACACTTCACTAGAAACCTAAGAACACACTATACGCTCTGGTGTGAAACTTAATTTGGTGCCAATATTGGCCCCACCTTTTTGAGTTGAAATTCAGGATGCATGGTGTTTTCGCTGAAAAGGGGCTCAGCCTTTCTGGAAAACAAGTTGGCAATATGAAACCAACTGTGTTTATAAGGTCCACGATCTTGGACTCTATGGTTTCATTTGGGAGAAATAATTAGTATATTGGGCTTCCCTGGTGGCTCAGATGGTTAAGAATTCGCCTTTAATGAGGGAGACCCAGGTTCAGTCCCTGGGTTGGGAAGATCCCCTGGAGAAGAGAATGGCAACCCACTCCGGTATTCTTGCCTAGAGAATCCCATGGACAGAGGAGCCTGGTGGGCTACAGCCCATGGGCTCTCAAAGCATCAGACACAACTACGCACAATTAGTGTATTTAAAAAAAAAAGACAAATGGTATGAAGATGTTTAGGTCAGAGCTGTTCATGATAGAGAAATGTCTAAGGAAATGAAGCTGGAGAGGCAAGAGGGGGCCAGATCAGGCCTTGGAGGGATGTAGACACCATCCTAAAAGAACTGGGAGGCCACTAGAAGGAACAAGATGAGGCCTGAGACTTGGGAAGACCACTCCAGGCACCTCGCAGAGCTTGACCTGAACGGGGAACAGGGGTCAGAGGGGAGAGCCGCGTGGAGGTTAGGACAGCCACCAGGTGGGAGGCGAGGAGGGCCAGGACCCAAGCAGCAGTGCCGGGCACACACACGTGAGAAAATGGCCAGTGAATAAAAGCAGAACAAAAACCCAGTTAAGGATCACAACTATGTAAAACGCTGCCTTTTTTCATCGGAAAAGATTTTCAATGAAATTTATAGAGTAATGCAAATTGAATATGATACTCATTGATTTTCTTTTTTCTGAGAAGCTTATGAAAACCTCGTAATGATAAATACACGTTTACAATTTTGAGTCCAAGCTTTGACCCCTGCTTGCCATTTAGGATAGTGCAACCCAAGTGTGGTCAGCACCCATCTGCCATGAGGTCAGAATAGAAACTGAGAGTGTTTAGAAACTTTTAAAGCAACTTATCAGAAAAACTGCCCATCTGTTGCATCTACCAATAAAACATTATGGCTTGTGTTTTGTCTATCTTCCCATGCATAATTCTAGTAATTCATTTTTATTATATTCTATTTATTAGTTGGCAAAAGGTTGAAACAAAGCAGGTCATCCTCAGAGACAGTTTGAGAAACGCTGATTGAAAAACACTGCACAGCTGGGGTCTCCCAGAGGCGGCTAGCAGTGCCTCTCGGCCTAGCCCCCGCCCCAAATCTGTACGGATGTTCCATTTACATGGTGACTGGGATGCTGGGGCTTAGCAGCTGAGAAACAACCATATTATTCAGTTAGACAGTCATAGTTGGGGAAAGACACTCTGATAGTGATCACTTACATGAGTGTGTGTGTGTGTCACATATTACAACAGATCAGAAAACACTGCCTAAGACTTCCCTAGTCCTTAAGATTCCACATGTCTCAGGGCAACAAAGCCTACCAACTGCGACTAGGACCTGATGCAGCCAAATAAATTAATTTTAAAAAAAGAAAACACTGTCTGCACTAGAAAGGACCCCATCACATAGCACTAGGACCTCTTCCTGGCTGACACCTTAACTTTTGCCATTTGAAGAAAGGGCACCGCTAGATGAATCCGATGGTCTTTCCTCTACGTGCTCTCTGAAAGTTTTGCCACTTATGTTTAATAAATCTTAGCCGCAGAGAGATGACAGGACTTTTTACTCCAAGGGCTTCACTGTGTCTCCCTCCACAATGCCTGTGTACTCGCATGCGACTGATGCTCCGTAAGGGCGGGCTCGTGTCTAGATTTTTGCTCACTGTTGTACATGCATGCATGGCACTGATCAGGACCACAGAGTGAGTGACATGACCTCATGTTGACTGGCATGTGTGGTCTGTGGACAGCGCACGTCTGCAATGAGGTCACAACAGAAACTGAGAGCGTTCACAAACTTTTAAAGCAATTTATCAGAAAAATTGCATGCTGCATCTAACAACAAAACGTTAAAGCTTATGTTTTGTATGTCTTCCTGTTCCACTTCATTCTCCTAGCAATTTATTTTTAAGGCTTTCCAAGCTTATTGTCTCAGGGGAGCTGCAACCTGTCTCCTGGGCAGCGAAGGCTGATTACTGCATTCATTGGGGAGCTTTCCGTTTCTTGCCTAACCTTCCACCTTTCTGGAATGTTCTAGATAATTCCACAGTGTAAATGGGGAGAGCTGGCTTCAAAGATGGGGAAACTTTCAGAGCTGTGTAAAGATGAAACGAGAAGCCTGGGGACAGAGGAAGCTGCCCTTTCCCAGGTGCAGAGGCCGGGCAGCCATGTGGCATAGACATGGGTGGGCCTGGGCACAGCAAGGTGGCACGCACAGATGGCTCCTGGACACGGAAAGTCCTTCGCAGACCCTAGCCTCCAAATCCTGTGTGAATTCCAGAGCAGCCCAAGATTAACAGTGCAGGGGTTTGAAGCAGGCTGCCTCCATGAATAAATGCTGGCCCACATACCATGTATCTACACGGCCAGAAATTATACATCAATAATAAATTTTAAATACTTTCCATCTTCTCACTGAGAGAGTTAATTCTTAGGTAGGTTGATGAGAAATCCAGTGCCCCTGAGGAGGAGGAGAAAGGGGTCTGGGGCTCTCAAAGAGGAGAAAGTGACAAACTTTTTTTTTCTACATTCCCACATCTCAGTCATATGCAACATCATTTTCTTTAAGCAGAGCTAATGATTACACAACAAAACAACTCATCTTACTCCAGGATATGATTTTCCTTAAACTCTGAACCAATGATTATGTAACAACACTGTATCCTGCTCCAGGACATGAACCTTAAGAATCTTCAGACTAATCCTGCCATCTTAAAGTGTATTTTGTGGGAGTGGGTCCGGTAAGATCTTGCTATTGCTAGTTCTAATCCTATGATCTTAAAATGTATGTTGTGGGAGTGGGTCTGGTAGTTCAGTTCAGTTCAGTCGCTCAGACATGTCAGACTCTTTGCAAACCTATGAATTGCAGCACATCAAGCCTCCCTGTCCATCACCAACTTGTGGAGTTCACTCAAACTCATGTCCATCGAGTTGATGATGCCATCCAGCCATCTCATCCTCTGTCATCCCCTTCTCCTCCTGTCCCTAATCCCTCCCAGCATCAGGGTCTTTTCAGATGAGTCAACACTTCGTATGAGGTGGCCAAAATACTGGAGTTTCAGCCTCAGCATCAGTCCTTCCAATGAGCACCCAGCACTGGTCTCCTTTAGAATGGATTGGTTGAATCTCCTTGCAGTCCAAGGGACTCTCAAGAGTCTTCTCCAACACCACAGTTCAAAAGCATCAATTCTTCTGCATTCAGCTTTCTTCACAGTCTAACTCTCACATCCATACATGACCAGTGGAAAAACCATAGCCTTGGCTAGACGGACCTTTGTTGGCAAAGTAATATCTCTGCTTTTTAATATGCTATCTAGGTTGGTCATAGCTTTCCTTCCAAGGAGTAAGCGCCTTTTAATTTCATGGCTGCAATCACCATCTGCAGTGATTTTGGAGCCCCCCAAAATAAAGTCTCTCACTGTTTAGACTGTTTCCCCATCTATTTGCCATGAAGTGATGGGAACAGATGCCATGATCTTAGTTTTCCGAATGTTGAGCTTTAAGCCAACTTTTTCACTCTCCTCTTTCACTTTCATCAAGAGGCTTTTGAGTTCCTCTTCACTTTCTGCCATAAGGGTGGTGTCATCTGCATATCTGAGGTTACTGATATTTCTCCTGGCAATCTTGATTCCAGCTTGTGCTTCTTCCAGCCCAGCGTTTCTCATGATGTCCTCTGCATAGAAGTTAAATAAGCAGGGTGACAATATACAGCCGTGACGTACTCCTTTTCCTATTTGGAACCAGTCTGTTGTTCCATGTCCAGTTCTAACTGTTGCTTCCTAACCTCTATATAGGTTTCTCAAGAGGCAGGTCAGGTGGTCTGATATTCCTATCTCTTTCAGAATTTTCCACAGTTTATTGTGATCCACACAGTCAAAGGCTTTGACATAGTCAATAAAACAGAAATAGATGTTTTTCTGGAACTTTCTTGCTTTTTCCATGATCCAGCAGATGTTGGCAATTTGATCTCTGGTTCCTCTGCCTTTTCTAAAACCAGCTTGAATATCTGGAAGTTCACAGTTCACGTATTGCTGAAGCCTGGCTTGGAGAATTTTGAGCAATACTTTACTAGTGTGTGAGATAAGTGCAATTGTGTGGTAGTTTGAGTATTCTTTGGCATTGTTTTTCTTTGGGATTGGAATGAAAACTGTCCTTTTCCAGTCCTGTGGCCACTGCTGAGTTTTCCAAATTTGCTGGCATATTGGGTGCAGCACTTTCACAGCATCATCTTTCAGGATTTGGAATAGCTCAACTGGAATTCCATCACCTCCACTAGCTTTGTTCGTAGTGATGCTTTCTAAGGCCCACTTGACTTCACATTCCAGGATGTCTGGCTCTAGGTGAGTGATCACACCATCGTGATTATCTGGGTCGTGAAGATCTTTTTTGTACGGTCTTCTGTGTATTCTTGCCACCTCTTCTTAATATCTTCTGCTTCTGTTAGGTCCATACCATTTCTGTCCTTTATCGAGCCCATCTTTGCATGAAATGTTCCCTTGGTATCTCTAATTTTCTTGAAGAGATCTCTAGTCTTTCCCATTCTATTGTTTTCCTCTATTTCTTTGCACTGATCACTGAGGAAGGCTTTTTATCTCTTCTTGCTATTCTTTGGAACTCTGCATTCACAGGCTTATATCTTTCCTTTTCTCCTTTGCTTTTCACTTCTCTTTTCTCAGCTATCTGTAAGGCTTCCCCAGACCGCCATTTTGCTTTTTTGCATTTCTTTTCCATGGGGATGGTCTTGATCCCTGTCTCCTATACACTGTCACGAACCCCTGTCTATAGTTCATCAGGCACTCAATCAGATCTAGTCCCTTAAATCTATTCCTCACTTCCACTGTATAATCATAAGGGATTTGATTTAGGTCATACCTGAATGGTCTAGTGGTTTTCCCTACTTTCTTCAATTTAAGTCTGAATTTGGCAATAAGGAGTTCATGATCTGAGCCACAGTCAGCTCCTGGTCTTGTTTTTGCTGACCGTATAGAGCTTCTCCATCTTTGGCTGCAAAGAATATAATCAATCTGATGTCTGTGTTGACCATCTGGTGATGTCCATATGTAGAGTCTTCTCTTGTGTTGTTGGAAGAGGGTGTTTGCTATGACCAGTGCATTCTCTTGGCAAAACTCTATTAGCCTTTGCCCTGCTTCATTCTGTACTCCAAGGCCAAATTTGCCTGTTACTCCAGGTGTTTCTTGACTTCCTACTTTTGCATTCCAGTCCCCTATAGTGAAAAAGACATCTTTTGGGGGTGTTAGTTCTATAAGGTCTTGTAGGTCTTCATAGAACTGTTCAACTTCAGCTTATTCAATGTTACTGATTGGGGCATAGGCTTGGATTACCATGACATTGAATGGTTTGCCTTGGAAATGAACAGAGATCATTCTGTTGTTTTTGAGATTGCATCCAAGTACTGCATTTCAGACTCTTTTGTTGACCATGATGGCTACTCCATTTCTTCTAAGGGATTCCTGCCCACAGCAGTAGATATAATGGTCATCTGAGTTAAATTCACCCATTCCAGTCCATTTTAGTTCGCTGATTCCTAGAATGTCAACATTCACTCTTGCCATCTCCTGTTTGACCACTTCCAATTTGCCTTGATTCATGGACCTAACATTCCAGGTTCCTATGCAATATTGCTCTTTAAAGCATCGGACCTTGCTTCTATCACCAGTCACATCCACAACTGGGTATTGTTTTTGCTTTGGCTCCATCCCTTCATTCTTTCTGGAGTTATTTCTCCACTGATCTCCAGTAGCATATTGGGCACTTACCAACCTGGGGAGCTCCTCTTTCAGTATCCTATCATTTTGCCTTTTCATACTGTTCATGGGGTTCTCAAGGCAAGAATACTGAAGTGGTTTGCCATTCCCTTCTCCAGTGGACCACATTCTGTCAGACCTCTCCACCATGACCCATCTGTCTTGGGTGGCCCTACATGGCATGGCTTAGTTTCAATGAGCTAAGGTTTCATTTACAACCTTGAGACATTCTTCTGATTTACTGTAATAACCAATTGAGAAGGACCCAACCCTGGAGAAGGAAACAACAGCGCACTCCAGTACTGTTGTCTGGAAAATCCCATGGACAGAGGAGCCTGGTGGGCTACAGTCCATGGGGTCACAAAGAGTCAGACACGACTCAGCAACTTCACTTTCACTTAATAACCAACTGCATATAGCTCCCTTGCTAAGACTAGTGAGGGGGCAGTCTCCATCCCCCTTCTGATGTCTGTGTCAGAAGCTTGCTCTGTCCCTTTTTATACTTTAATAAAACTCTGCTACACAAACACTCTTGAGGGATCAAACCTGGTCCCTGGTCCTGAAGCTAAATCTTCTTTGGAGATCAGGAATTCGACATCATTCACCATAAGCTATCACCCTGAAGCTAAATCTTCTTTGGAGATCAGGAATCCGACATCATTCACCATAAGCTATCACTGCCTTGAAAAAAAAAATTGCAATGCACAGAATGTTCTTCCTGAAATTCAGATGTGGAAGCCCTAATCCCAGTGTGATGGTATTTGGAGGTGGGGCCTTAAGGAAGTGATTAGGTCAAGAGGGTGGAACCCTCATCATAGGGTTAGTGCACTCATGAGAAGAGGTAAGAGGTCACTCAGTCTTTCTACCACGTAAGGATAACAGCCAGCAACCCACAAGAGGGCCCTCACCAGAACCTAACCTTTCTGGCACTCTGATCTCATACTTCTATCCTCTGGGGCTGTGAGAAATACCTCTCTGATGTTTATAAGATACCCAGCCTATGGGGTTGTGTTATTGCAACTTGAGTCGACAGAGAGAGTCACAGAGTTCAGGAGTACTTGGCTCAAATTTAAGATCTCAGACTCCTTGGTGTCCCTCACTGGAATCTGACAGAATATTGACCTCTCCTACCATTGCCTGCTCCCCACACCCTGGGGTGACACCTCAAGGGGACTTCCCCATGCCAGTTGGGAATTGAAGATGACGTGGTGAAGCTCTGTCCACAGCCCTGGAGACTGGGTCTCCCAGCCACCCTCCGGCCCAGCAGGGCATCACCTGTGGCTCAGTCCACGGTCTGGGGAAAGAGGCTCACACAGAGCTTGGAAGTGGATTTGGGTCACTTGGGGAGGGAACTGCAGGGTCCTGAGTTCCCTTTTGAACTGTGGTGTTGGAGAAGACTCTTGAGAGTCCCTTGGACTGCAAGGAGATCCAACCAGTCCATCCTAAAGGAGATCAGTCCTGAATATTCACTGGAAGGACTGATGCTGAAGCTGAAACTCCAATACTTTGGCCATCTGATGCAAACAGCTGACTCATTGGAAAAGACCCTGATGCTGGGAAAGATTGAAGGTGGGAGGAGAAGGGAACGAGAGAGGATGAGATGGTTAGATGGCATCACTGACTCAGTGGACATTAGTTTGAGTAAACTCTGGGAGCTGGTGATGGACAGGGAAGCCTGGCATGCTGCAGTCCATGGGGTTTCAAAGAGTTGGACACGACTGAGCGACTGAACTGAACCGAGTACCCAGAATGTGGCATTAATGGAGGGGTGAAGGGTCTGGGTGACATGTCCCCTTGCGGGGCGTGTGGATGTGGATGAAGGAGAGCTACTGTGGGAAAGCCCTGGGCCCAGGGCCAGTGCCCACTGCCGGGGTCTGCGGAGGTCCTGATTACGAGACAAGCAGTGCCAGGTTGCCTCCGCACCCCACTCCCAAACCAACACGGTTCCTTTGTCCTCTAGCTTCTCAGTTACAAGGAACCAAACCCTCCTTGCCTCTGCTTCCCTGTTCCTTTTCCTTTTTCCCTTCCCAGTGTGTGCACACATGTGCACAAGGCACACACAGACATCTTGCACATGTGCACATGCCAGGCACTCATGTGCATGAGGGCACGCACACAGATCTGGGCCAAGAGGTAAGAGTGCATCAGGCCCCGAGGAGATATCCAGGACCATTGAGCCTCGTCCTCACCTGGAAGGGGAGCTGAGGAGAGGTCAGAGTCACACCAGGCACCCTCACGTCAGTGTTCTTTGACTTGAAGGCTTTAAACTAAAAATCTGATAAACGGTATAGCTTTGCCATCTTCCCACTCCCGTGCAACCCCCAAGCCCCGTTATGGTTCTGCCTGTTTCTGCAATTTGAGGCTGTGTGGGCACAAACCAAGGGCTTTAAAGCAAAAGGAAACCCTGAATACTTGAAAGATGGAGAACACAAGCTCTAGGAGGTATCCCTCTCTTCGATAAAGGTAACCAGCCATTCGGACTAATTTTAAATCAACTTTGAAATGGAAAACTTCAGCCCAATTACTGACAGAGAAAATGCTTAGGGAAATCATTGCAGGATATAAACTTAACAACCAGAGACATGTCTAGCAAGTATGGGCTCCACTGGAATTTCCTACTTCTTGCTGCTCTTGCTGGTGTAATGGAATAGTAATGTAACAGGAAAAGGGGGAGGGGAGGGAAAGCAGCTCTCTCTTTTGTCTATATTCCAGACTTCCGTCTGCTACTGGGCAGAAGATAATCAGAGTGAACTAGATAGTGGCCTGTCTCGCGTGCATTCGGTTGGTCTCACGGTCAGGACCAAATTTCTCATGATGGATAAAAGGGGCTTGGCTCTGAAAACAGGAGAGGGGTTGCCGATTTGTGTGGCCATGCTCTTATGCAGCGTCCACGCGGACGTGAGCCTTCCACTCAGGACCAGAGCCCCAGCTTTGCAAGCACACCGAGGTCCTATTGTTGGAAGTCTGAGATGCACACTGAAAGCTGACTCCTGCTTCAGCACATCCGCTGGCTGCTGACGCCTTATCTAATGCCTCATCGTCCCCCTACCCCCACCCCCAAAGTCCGAATTCTGTCCTGAAACCTAGACACTTTTCTGTGCTTCTGTTAGGCAGGAGAAAGGCACTCTAGACTGGATGCACTTCCTCCCCGACACCAAATCCATGGAGAGACCTTGCCAACATAATCCGATTGGCTGTTAAAAGGTTGACCTTGAGTAGAGTGTGTTTTAGCCTTAAGGTTAATTTTGAGAATTCTGTTTTCCATCTTTACAATGATGTGAAGTTGCAATTGAGTCTAAAATGTGCATCTGATGGTGGGAAATGGCAGGAATGCCAGGGAGCAAAGGTGTGTTGGTGCCATCTTAGTTCCTTGATGTTTATGGTACACGGAGCTCCTTAGATGGATCTCCTTACCTTAATGGGATGGGGGGTGGGAGGTGGGCTTCCCTGATCGCTCAGTTGGTAAAGAATACGCCTGCAATGTGGGAGATCTGGGTTCGCTCTGTGGATTGGGAAGATCCCCTGGAGAAGGGAACGGCTGGCTACCCACTCCAGTATTCTGGCCTGGAGAATTCCATGGACTGCATAGTCCATGGAGTCATTAAGAGTCGGACATGACTGAGCGACTTTCACTTTTCACCTTAATGGGAGGAATCCCATACTGATGGCCTGTTAAGGATGAGGGGGTCTAGGCAGAAGGGAGCTTTGCTTCTCTAAGTTACTAT
This sequence comes from Bos grunniens, assembly GCF_055505025.1. Classification (NCBI taxonomy): domain Eukaryota; kingdom Metazoa; phylum Chordata; class Mammalia; order Artiodactyla; family Bovidae; genus Bos; species Bos grunniens. Next base: position 156,530,014 of record NC_141165.1, read on the forward strand.
GCTCATGGACAGCTGGAATGGAACCCACAGAATAGAACATGTTTGCACCTGCCTTTTCAGGGGCACATGGGAAAATATCTTCCAAATCCCAAGCGGGACTTATAATCTTCTGGAATAAAACTGATTTTTGAAGCTGGGAGAATTGCTGTGTAAGAATTTCCCTTAATCCTGAAAGACTGAGAGCCCAGTCAAAAAAGAGAGCCCATTTCCCTGAAGTCGTCGTTTTAAATGTTGTAGTTGTTCAGTCACTAAGTCATGTCTGTTTGCGACCCCATGGACAGCAGTACACCAGACTTCCCTGTCCTTCACCATCTCCCAGAGTTTACTCAAACTCACATCCATTGAGTCGGTAAAAAAAATGACTGTTGCCTTTATTTTGTGGTGACTCTGTGCACGCTAATATATCTTGGATTAGAAACCCAATCTGACCATGATCTGGGGGGAAAGAACTTCCTGGGCTGCAGACAGAAGGCAGGGACCCCCCCTTGCTCCCCACCCCAGAGCGCCTCCTGCTGTGTGCCCTCTGGGCACTGCTTGGAGCAGGGGCGTCTCAAGGCCGAGCCTCCGGGATGGAACACGAAGGCATGGGAGTGGAGGGGTTAGCTGGAGGGAAAAGGAAAGAAAAGGAAGGGAAAGCAACCAACAATGTAAGCACATCCTATGCGCTGGCAACGGTGTGTCAGTGCTCGTACATATTATCTTTTAAAACTTCTTATCTGGGTACATGTTAATTCCATTTACATGGGAAGAAACAATCTCATAGAGGTGACAGCCTTGTCTGGGTTCATCAGTTAGTTCCTTTCTGGAGCCAAAGGTCACTGGGCTCAGGGCACGTTCTCTAAGGGAGTTTGAGGGCGTGGAGGAGATGGGAGGCAGGTCCCCACTGCTTCTCCGGGAGTGCACGGCACGGTCCAACCACAGACCGAGCCTGGGGGAGAGGACACAGGGCAGGGAGGGCCTGTGTCCTCCAGGCCCCACCAGGAGAACCACGTGCCCCCATCTGAGTGGAATTTCAGGAAGTGTGCTGCCTGTTGTTGCTGTTCCGTCGCTGAGTCGTGTCTGACTCTTTGCGACCCCATGGACCACAGCAGGCCAGGCTCCCCTGTCCTCCACTGTCTCCTGGAGTTTTCTCAAACTCAGGTCCATGGAGTCGGTGATGCCATCCAACCATCTCATCCTCTGTCGTCCCCTTCTCCTTTTGCCCTCCGTCTTTCCCAGGGTCTTTTCCAAGGAGTCAGCTCTTCATCTCAGGTGACTGAGGAGATTTTAAAAAAAACCCATCAGGCTAGAGGATCCCAGACCATGAAAAAGACCTCTTCCTTTCTAAACATGAAGAGTTAAAAAAAAAGAAAAAGGTGGTATAGGTAAATTATGCTCTGGAGAAGATAAATGACAATAAATCAAGTACAGAAATAATAATTTAAAGAAGGAAAAAGAAGGAATAAACAAAGAACAAAGAAAGGAAGAAGGAAAGAAAGTAAGAGGTTCGGGAGAGAGGAAGTTGGGGGAGGGAGGGAGGGAAATCCAGCCAGCTCTTCTTGGGCTCAAGAATTCTCCAAAAGACTAGGTGATTTGCTTCTTCCATTAACTACATTCCATTCCACACATAATTTCCATTAATTTAAGTACCAGTGGTGTAAGAGCCCTTGTGAAAATAGACAAAAATATTCTAAGAACAGGATGAGAAGGATGCAAATGACAACTTCTCAAACAATAAGTTTAGACTGCAGAGCAGCCTGGCTGGCTTGGATCTTGAATCAACACTCTGCTACTGAAATATGTAAAGCACATTGTCCACGTACTTCGTGCTTTATGGCTCAAAACTCTTTTGGAAATCACTTTCCATATTGCTTGTATCATCCATAACACATTTTCTACATCATCTGTAACACATCTTTCTGATGACACATCTCTACCCTTTAAGGGTAGTGGATTTGGTTTCTTTTCTTTCTGTTTTTGAACACTTGAAACCGAAATTTGGTATGGTGAAGTACATTATCAACCTAATAACACTATTATAACCCCAAAATAGAATGTGATTGCGGGTGTGTATGTTACTCGCTCAGTCCTGTCCAACCCTTTGCAACCCCATGGACTGTAGCCCTCCAGGCTTCTCGGCCCATGGGATTCTCCAGGCAAGAATATAGGAGTGGGTGGCCATTTCCTTCTCCAGGGGATCTTTCCTACCCAGAGATCGAACCCAGATCTCCTGCATTGCAGGCAGATCCTTTACTGTCTGAGCAACCAGGGACACCCTTAGAATGTGATCACAATCCTCTCTAATTTTCTCATGTACTCAGTGAACTTGCTCCAAACACAATTTGAAAAGAAGACCTACAAATTACTTTTAGCAAAGCACTAGAAAATGCCTGTTTATAGAGATCTACATGGGTTTATATAAAACTATGTATATTTTCAAAAATCCTTTTCCCCATCACAGACTCAAGCAAGTTGCAAACTTTGACAGAGACCCACAAAAATTAACCATGATTTTGAAGTGTTCTCAGAGGGAAGTTGCTTTATAAATGACTGAAATGTGTTTAAACATTTCATTAAAACTATGCTAAAACATAGTTTGATTTTCTGACAAAATTCTCCTCAAAAAATAAAAATAAATCACCACTTAAAAAGTGATTAATGTATTCTATAAAAATTAAGCACACATCTACTTAACAATAAGTATTATGTCAAACTCAAATGCACTTTTAATTTATGAAATCAAATGTTGCCAACCAATTCATTTTAAGTTAAAACTACACAGAGCATCACCAACTCAATGGACATGAGTTTGAGCAGACTCTGGGAGATAGTGAAGGACAGGGAAGGCTGGTGTGCTACAGTCCATGGGGTTGCAAAGAGTCGGACATGACTGAGTGACTGAACAATGAGAGCAACAGAGAATACAGATAAAATTTTTAACATTTATTATTTTAATTTATTTATTTGACTGCACCAGGTCTTAGCTGTGGCACACAGGATCTTTAGTTGAGGGATGTGGGGTCTAGTTCCCTGACCACAGATGGAAACTGGGTCCTCCACGTTGGGGGTGTGGAGTCCGAGCCGGAGTCTGACCCACCGGACCACCAGGGAAGTCCCGGCTGATACAATTTTTAAATGACTTTATGGTTAATCATTAAGACACTTTATTTAATTTGGTAAATTACAACAAACTGCTTTTACTGGCAGGCCTATCAAAGACCTAATTTAATGATCATTAACACAATTGGTGACCAAGGAAAGGCAGAGAACCATCACCCTATTGCAAGAAGAGCTCTCGTTATCATAAGGAGAATATGGCACCCCATGTTGCTGTGGATGAGAGGCTGGAAAATCTTCAGGGTGAGCTTGCCCTTTATCTGAAGGGCATATAGGCATCTGTGGGGCCAGAACACGAGCAGTTAACACCCCTCTAAACAAGGGATTTCATAAGAGGCTGCAGTAAAAGAACCTCGGATTAAAAGTCTCCCGAGATATCTATCTCCTTTCATCCCTGTGAGGCTAGAATGTCAAAGATCTGGATCTGTCCACGGCCCTTTCAGGTCCAGAACCTGCTGCTTCTCGGTGGCAGGAAGACAGCCCAGAGAAGAGAACACAGGGGGCCCGCGGGCAAGCTCTGACCTTGCCTGCCCTTTCATCAATTATAATATAAGGGGAAATTCAGCGGGTCTGTGGCCACAGTGCCCCATGAGGGGGGCAGCTGCACTTCGTTCTGTGTTCAGTGGAAGAGTCCATCTTAAGAAAACATTTCATTAAAAACAACACCACCCCCGCAAAAATGAGACAAGTATAAAACCACTGAGCTTGATCTCTTGAATCTGCCTGCAAGGCAGGAGACCCTGGTTCGATTCCTGGGTGGGGAAGATCCCCTGGAGAAGGGATAGACTACCCACACCAGTATTCTTGGGCTTCCCTGATAGCTCAGTTGGTAAAGAATCCGCCTGCAATGAGGGTGATCCCAGTTCAATTCCTAGGTTGGGAAGATCTGCTGGAGAAGGGACAAAGCTACCCACTCCAGTATTCTGGCCCGGAGAACTCCCTGGACTGTATAGTCCATGGAGTCGCAAAGAGTCATTTTTCTTCTTGGAGGAGGAAATGGCAACCCGATACAGTATTCTTGCCTGGAAAATTCCATGGACAGAGGAGTCTGGTGGGCTACAGTCCCCAGGGTCCCAAGGAGTCAGACACGACAGAGTGACTAACACACTTCATCTCTAAGGTTTTTCCCTGCTTCAACATTCTAAAGGCCATGAAAGAGCTTTCTTGGTGGCTCAGTGGTAAAGAATCTGCCTGCCAATGCAGGACAAAGGTGTTTTCACTCTCTGATCTGGGAGGATCCCACATGCTGGGAGCAACTAAGTCTGTGCACCACAATACTGAGCCTGTGCTCTAGAACCCAGGGGCCGCAACTGCTGACGCCCCAACACCCAGAGCCTGTGCTCCCTAACAAGAGAAGCCACTGCAATGAGAAGCTTGCGCACGGCAACTGGAGAGTAGATCCCACTTGCTGCAACAGAGAAAAGTCCACGCGTCAAACGAAGACCCAGCACGGCCAAAAACATAATTAAAAAAAAAAAAAGTTTTTTTTAAAATAAATAAAGTCCATGAAAGTGGGTGCATTTGGCTTATCTGGACTCCACCCCTATATCCAAGCTGAAAATTCTGTGGGCAAACAGAAATGGCTGGTCTTATGATGGGGATCCAAGGATAATGTTTGAACTTGATATAAATGGAAAGACGGTAGCAGAGACCCTCAGATTTGGGGACTGAAAGTTCCCAGCTTCCTCTGGGTCTCTGTTCTTCCTGGGACGAACTCTGGCATGGTGATGGGGATGGGGATTGGGGGAGGGACACAGAGAACACTGGGACTCAGATAAAGTCAGGATTACTGAGCTCATCTCTTGATTAACAGCACTGATGAAAATATTTTGCCTCGATCAAGTTCTCTCATCAAAGTCCTGTTACCATGCTTGCCACCAAACATCAGTCTCCCTCCTGCTCACAGCCCTGGATGTTACAAAACCTGGCCAACCGGTCCCACCACAAATACATCCTGTGTACCTCAGCTGGATCTTCAAGGCCTCTAGGTCAAACTTCACTGGATGTTGCCTCCGCTGATGTCTCATCCCTTTTTGTACTCTTGAGTGTTCCATCTAAGTAGATACCCTCCACTTCCACTTTATATGCTTATCAAGTCCAAGACACTTGGATCAACTTCTCCCCTCTGTACTGCAACATTTTTCTGTGTCTTGACTTGGCTTCTTTGCTATCATGTCAATAAGAAGCATCCTTCCTTCTTCCCAAACAGAAAGCCTTCATTCATTCCCTCAATTTTGTCCCCTCCTGTCTCCTCTGAGGCCTGAGTACATCTTATAACTGCTGCTGCTTGTAATTTTCTTTGTTCCTGTTATGACAGACATTGTATATTATAATTCTCCAACTAATAGAAAATTGCCAAAATTACTTATGTCATAAAAACATATAAAGATATCATCCATAAACGGAATGAAAATTTGCCATCTGCAACAACATGGATGGACTTGGTGTGTGCTAAGACAAACACACACACACACACACACACAGATAAACATATGAGCTATGGTCTTTCCAGTAGTCATGTACGGATATGAGAGTTGGACCATAAAGAAGGCTAAACACAAAAGAATTGATGCATTCAGAATGTGGTGCTGGAGAAGACTCTTGAGAGTCCCTTGGACTGCAAGGAGATCAAACCAGTCAATCCTAAAGGAAATCAGTCCTGAATATTCATTGGAAGGACTGATGCTGAAGCTGAAGCTCCAATACTTTGGCCATCTGATGCAAAGAGTCAACTCATTGGAAAAGACCCTGATGATGGGAAAGACTGAGGGCAGGAGAAGGGGGAAACAGAGGATGAGATGGTTGGATGCATCACCGACTTGATGGACAGGAGTTTGAGCAATCTCCAGGAGATAATGAAGGACAGGGAAGCCCGGCGTGCTGCAGTCCATGGGGTTGCAAACAGTCAGACACAGCTGAGTGACTGAAAAACAACAAAGCATAACTCCATGAACCCAGGACATGCCCCCCAAAATCACCAACTGAGACCCAGAAGGGTAGATGAGACAGCAGCCACTATGTGACCCTCAAATGAGCCAGCTCACTCATCCTTGGGACAGTTCTCTGAGGTCTGCTTTACTGGTGAAGAAACAAGCTCAGAGGACTTGAATTGGCCCTACAAGGCTTGTATAGCACCTGAGCTGCGGTTTTCTCCACGGCGCTCTTGGCGATGGTTAAGTCTTGGTTATTTTGGGTGAGTGAGTGAGCCAAGGCCCTCCAGACATTTCCACAATCCTGCATCCCAGATGGGATGACTAGAGGAGAAAAGACAGAATGTGTAGGAGAGCTTGAGGAAGACTTTGATTTATGTCCATGAACTCAGCAGCGTAGACATCCACAGGGAAAGTGAAAGTCGCTCAGTCGTGTCCAGCTCTTTGCGACTCCATGGACTATACAGTACATGGAATTCTCCAGGCCAGAATACTGGAGTGGGTAGCCTTTCCCTTCTCCAGGGGATTTTCCCAGCCCAGGGATCGAACCCAGGTGTCCTGCGTTGAAGGAGGATTCTTTACCAGCTGAGCCACAAGGGAAGCCCAGACATCCCTAGGAATCACCCAAAGATAAAAAACATGATTTCGAGTACATGGCCCCAGGTTCTTCCTTCTGTTGCTCAGTGTTCCTCCTTCTGCACCACTTTGTCCGAGAAGGATGATGCCCAAGACCACAAGCTCCGCAGGCTCACATGTGCACCCCTAGCCTCAACCGTGCCCTCTCCCTGACCCGTTCTTTCCAGCAACAGGGCCTCTCCAAGGGCAGGGGTCTGGCCACCTTCCAGACGAGCCCGTGACAAGGAGAAAAAGAGCCCCTGGGCCACCATCCAGTTCCAAATCAGACAGTGGCGGCGGGTGGGCGGCTGTTAGGGGTTCAGTCTTCTTACTTTAACTCTGTCTCTGACTGCCTTTTGTGCTCTTAAACTGAGCCTTCCTTTTAAAGGAAGAATAATACATTTTATTACAAACAAAACCCAAACCAGCCAGCAAGTATCATCTTTAGAAGAAAGACATTAGGGCAGCTTGAGAATAATGCAGAAACACTAAAGAAATCTGCACATTTTGGTAAATGCACATGAATGTTTTAAAATTTAAACTGGGCAGATTTCCACGAAGTCTAATTGCTGCTCGGCAGGAAATCTACTGCAGTTGGATGATTTTTTATCATACTCAAGAGCATCGTGGGAGAAGACAATGCAGAGATACTTAATGAACCATGCTTTCCCTTTTGGGTCACTTCTATGACTCAGTTTTTAAGTGACTTGTTAACACTCATTCATTTGTTAAATACTTGTTAATAATACACAACATGGCAGGAAACTGTGCTAGGCACTGGCAATGCTAGGCAGTTTCTTTGTTAAGAAGATCAGAGGTTACTTGGGAGGAGAAAGCCTATTTGGGAGGAATAAGCAGAGCACAGAGGATTTTTAGGGAGTGAGACTACTCTATCTGATACCATCATGGTGGATACACGTCATTATCCATTTGTCCAAATTCATAGAATGACTGCAGCCATGAAACTAAAAGACGTTTGCTCTTTGGAAGGAAAGCTATGGCAAACCTAGACAGCATATTAAAAAGCGCAGACATCACTTTGCCGACAAAAGTCCACATAGTAAAGCTATGGTTTTTCCAGTAGTTTCGTACGGATCTGAGAGTTGGACTGTAAAGAACACCAAACGCTGAAGAAGTGATGCTTTCGAATTGTGGTGCTGGAGAAGACTCTTGAGAGTCCCTTGGACTGCAAGGAGATCAAACCAGGAAATCATAAAGGAAATCAACACTGAATATTCACTGGAAGGACTGATGCTGAAGCTGAATCTCCAATACTTTGGCCACCTGATGCAAAGAGTCAGCTCATTGGAAAAGATCCTGATGATGGGAAAGATTGAGGGCAGGAGGAGAAGGGGGCTATAGAGAATGAGATGGTTAGACAGCATCACTGACCCAATGGACACGAATCTGAGCAAACTCCAGGAGATGGTGAAGGACAGAGGATCCTGGAGTGCTGCAGTCCCATGGGGTTGCAAACAGCTGGACATGTCTTAGCAACAGAACAACAATAGAGTGTACAACACCAAGAGTGAACCCTTCAGTCAGACAGACAAAGACAAATATCACATGATATCACTTTTATGTGTAATCTTAAAAAATGATACAAATTATCTTATTTACAAAAGAGAAACAACTCAGATTTAGAAAACAAACCTATGGTTACCAAACGGGAAAGGCGGCGGAAGGTGGGGGGAGGAGGGATAAATTAGGAGGTTGAGATTAACATTAACTACTATATAGAAATTAGATAATCAACAAGAATCTACTGTATAGCACAGGAAATGCTACTCAATGATCTGTAATATCATATATGGGAAAAGAATCTGAAAAACAATATATATATATACACAACATATATATCCATGGGGTCCCAAAGAGTCGGACATGACTGAGCAACTGACCGACAACAAAATGTGCTGTGCTGTGCTTAGTTGCTCAGTCGTGTCTGACTCTTTGCGATCTCCATGGACTGTAGCCACCAGGCTCCTCTGTCCATGGGGATTCTCCAGGCAAGAATACTGGAGTGGGCTGCCATTTTCCTTCTCCAGGGATCCTTCCGACCCCAGGGATCGAACCCAGGTCTCCCGCATTGCAAGCAGATTCTTTACCGTTTGAGCTACCAGGGAAGCCCAATAAGTGTAGAAGAGTTGGTAAAAGCAGATGAAAAAAAAAAAAAAAGAGATGATGGAATGGGTCTTAGAACAAGCTCTTGGGAAACAGACTAGAGGTAGACTGGAGGTTGCTGGAGCAGGACAGGAAGGCTAGATAGGAGGTTGTGTGTGCATGCTAAGTCACTCTGTCATACCCAACTCTGTGTGAGCCCATGGACTGTTGTCTGCCAAGCTCCTCTGTCCATGGGATTCTCCAGGCAAGAATGCTGGAGTGGGTAGCCATTCCCTTCTCCAGGAAATCTTCCTGACCCAGGGATCAAACCCACACATCTTATGTCTCCTGCATTGGCAGGTGGGTTCTTTACCACTAGTGCCACCTGGTAGTGCCAACCCAGGTAGGAGGCTGATGCAGTAACTAAGGCAAGAGGTGTTCTGAGAACCAAGACAGTTTGCAGGTAAAATGGGAAAGTGGAAACAGATGGAAAGCATGAGATGTGAAATCTACAAACCTTTTGGCTGAATAAACGACGATGAAAGAAAAGGCGGAAGCATTTTTCCTGTTGCTGGCTCAAACAACTGAGTGGTTGGGAGGGAACCAAGGAGAGGTGGTAAGTTCAGGAGTAAAGACCGTGAACAAGGTTCGGACCCATAGAGCTTGCAATGTCTGTGAGTGTTGGAGTGGAAGGTCCCCTAGGAAGGTGGCAAGCCTGGTCTGCAGCCCTCCAGACAGGTCCAGACATACCAATGAGCAGACCACCAGGAGTGGCAAGTAGGGTAAGGAAGCTGAGCCAGCTAAGGTCAGAGTGCTGAGGACAACCAACATGGAGCTGAGGATTCAAAGAGGCAGAAGAGTAAGATGTATGCTGTGGAGATTTAAATATCAGGAAACTGAACAGAAAAGTCTGGATTTCTGACTTCTCTTGGATGACAAGGCGACTTGCACTTCGACGGGGCGACTTGCATTCCTGCAGGAGACCAGAGCTAAGCTGCCTTCTTTAGACAGGGCATGTGCTCCTTGGTCCCTAAAAATGCTTGTTCATGGTTGGCTTCACCTATTTATATGCAAGCTTGTCACCTGTAGACATTTGAGTTGGCAATTTCCAACAGACAATTGTAAACACATATCTCTGGATTTGATTTCATTGTCTTATTACTGGAATGGGCAATTTTCTTTTTACAATTGAATGGGAATTGAAAGTGTGTGTGGTTTTCTTTTTGCAGTGTTGTCTGCATCATTAGAGAGATGCAACTATCAAATGCTAGAGTAGGAGGAAATCTTAGCAGTTGCTTAATTAGCCATTCATGCCACATATGGAGAATTTAAAATCCAGAGAAGGGCAGGGGCAAAGGCTAACTGAGAGTTGGCAGTAAGCTCACACAGTGGTAAGGATAGAGTTCAGGTCACATGGTTCCTACACCTTGGACTCTTCTGTTATGAACATATACTGACATGTTTGCTCTTAATTAAACAGAAAAAATGCATTTATATCTGGATGGGAATAAAGAGACACCAAAAATTAAAAAAAGATGTGTGCGGTGGAAACAGACAATTTTACATTGCCCTTGACCCTGTATCTCTCTGTCTACTTACCTCATGATCCTCCGTCCTCAATATATATATAATTTAGGTAAGCTCAATATGGACATCATACTGGAATCCATGTTAAATGAGTACCATCTGGAAAATAAATTTCCCCCTAATAGGGAAAGGAGTACGTCAAGGCTGTATATTGTCACCCTGCTTATTTAACTTATATCATGAGAAACACTGGGTTGGATGAAGCACAAGCTGGAATCAAGGTTGCCGGGAGAAATATCAATAACCTCAGATACGCAGATGACACCACCCTTATGGCAGAAAGTGAACAAGAACTAAAGAGCCTCTTGATGAAAGTGAAAGAGGAGAGTGAAAATGTTGGCTTAACACTCAACATTCAGAAAACTAAGATCACGGCATGCGGTCCCATCACTTCATGGCAAATAGATGGGGAAGCAATGGAAACAGTGACGGACTTTATATTTTTGGCTCCAAAATCACTGCAGATGGAGACTGCAGCCATGAAATTAAGACACTTGCTCCTCGGAAGAAAAGTTATGACCAACCTAGACAGCATATTAAAAAGCAGAGACATTACTTTACCAACAAAGGTCCGTCTAGTCAGAGCTATGGTTTTTCCAGTAGTCATGTATGAACGTGAGAGTTGGACTACAAAGAAAGCTGAGCACTGAAGAATTGATGCTTTTGAACTGTGGTGTTGGAGAAGACTCTTGAGAGTCCCTTGGACTATAAGGAGATCCAACCAGTCAATCCTAAAGGAAATCAGTCCTGAATACTCATTGGAAGGACTGATGCTGAAGCTGAAACTCCAATACTTTGGCCACCTGATGTGAAGAACTGACTCATCTGAAAAGACCCTGATGCTGGGAAAGATTGAAGGAGGGAGAAGGGGATGACAGAGGATGAGATGGTTGGATGGCATCACCGACTCAACGGACATGAGTTCGAGTCAACCTCAGGAGTTGGTGATGGACAGGGAAGCCTGGCGTGCTGCAGTCCATGGGGTCTCAAAGAGTCGGACACAACTGAGCAACTGAACTGAACTGCACTGATTTGATCTGGAAATAAGTTAGAATATTAGACTGAGAAACTCCAGGAAGGAAGAGGGATGGGAGAAAGACATCAGAATTCTCTTGCAGGAGGAAATTAAGAAATGTATTACATCATAGGTTAGGAGGTCTCCCGCTGTGAGTAACAATTAGCCAGACCCCCTAGAAATCTGAGACAGACCACACTATGTATTCTTATCACCTCTCCACTGAGCCACAAAAGCAATTAGATAGCCAGTGCCCTATCTGAAGTCTCCTGGACAATCATTTACACGTGGGCCATTTCAAGTACAATGCAATGCACAACATGATTAATATAATCCATACTGTCTCGTGTTATATATGAAGAGTAAATCCTAAGAGTTCTCATCACAAGCGGGAAAAAATGTTTTTTTTTTTCTTTTATTTTGTATCTGTATGAGATGATGGATGGTCACTAAACATTCTGGTGATCATGTCATGATGTATTAAGTCAAATCATGATGCTGTACAGCTGAAACTTAAGACAGTGCTGTGTGCCAATTACATCTCAACAAAGTAGAGAGGGAACTCAAACCAGGGCTCTGGAACAACCTAGAGGGGTGGGATGGTGAGGGAGGTGGGAGGGAGGGGACATAGGTATATACCTGTGGCTGATTGATGTTGATGTTTGGCAGACACCAACACAATATTGTAAAGCAATTATCCTTCAGTTTAAAATAAATGCATTTAATTATTTTTAAAAAGTGTGGGAAAGACAACCTAATAATGTATATTGATGATTTTTAATAATCTCACCATCATAGACAGCTAGGTCTTAATTATTTATGGAAATGGGCTTTGGTAGAATTAAATACCATGAGAAAATAAAAATGTAGATCTATCTATTTTAAAAAAATTGGAAGAAAAAAAGTTTTTAATAAAATAAAATGGGCCATATAATGGAAACCACCAACAAGTGATACTCATGGTCTACGACAGGTGAACGGACTGTGTAACAGGAGGGTTCCCAGGCAGGCTGCTATCACAGGGCAGCAGGTGAACTGGGCAGACCAGCTCTGTTTCCAGGCGAAGCCCCGGCACCTGCTCTGGTCTTGGTGGGTCCCGTCTGAGCCGTAGGGAGGTGGGCTTGCCAGGAGACAGAGAAGGCTTTCTGGACAGCCCCACAAGCAACGCTCCTAGAGGGATGGGGAGGAATCTCCTGAACCCACTGAGTCCTCTGAGAGGCCTGTCCTGGCCAGAGTGACTCTGCAGGAGCCTGGGCACATGTCACCAGAAGAGGTCCGGGTGGCTCTGCAGACAGTGCCCTGGCCACCTGCCCTGGGCAAGCCATGCTGTCGGGCCATGTTTATGCTCATGCCCTGGGGATGACACAACAGGGTTTCCAGTCCCAACTCTGACACTTGCCTAGTCGTGTGACCCCAAGCAAGGTTGCTTAGCTTTTGGGCCCTGGATTCCTTACCTGAAGGACAGCAAAAACAGATGAGCAGAAAAATAAACAGGCAAATGTGAAAAAGAAAGATTTGTACTCAGTGATTCTCAAAGGTGGGTTCTTTAGTGACTTTCAGGCTGGCTGTTTAGGAAGCACTTGGGGAGTTTGTTAGAAACGCAGTGCTGGGACTTCGCTGGGGGTCCAGGAGGGCTCAGGGTGGATCCCTGGTTGAGGAATTAAGATCCTGTATGCCTCAAGGTGCAGCAAAAAAGTAAAAAAAAAAAAGAAAAGAAAAAAATAGACAAGCAAAAGAAATTCAGTGCTAAAGACAGAGGGCAAGTTACTGACCCAGGCCCTGAGTAGTTCTGGGGCATCTCTATGTTTGATAAGCCCTCTAGATGATTCTAGCAAGCAGCCTGATTTGGAAGCCAGTGGATTAGATGATTACCAAGTCCCTCCCAGCTCTTAAAACATATCACTCAATGCATATATTTAACAAATGCTCATGACCAATTCAACAACCGTGACCCCAGGCCTAACAGTGGTCTTGCATTACTCAGATGTCGCTTAATGCTTGCCGATGAATAACTCTTTGCTTTTCAGAAAATGGAATGAAATGAAATTTAATCAGGGGTCCTAAAATAGACCCATCTCTCATTTCCCTTGAAGAAATTTTCTAAAACTGAAATAGAATGTCCGCAATGAATGTCCCTGGGCTCGGAGCAGGAAGGTGAGGGTTTGGCAAGTCCAGGGCTGTAAACTCTAATTCCACTCGGGCCTACTGGTTTGCAGTGATGACCCCGAGCAAGCAGGAGAATGTTTTTTCCCTTTTTTTTTTCCTTTTAAACTGCCTTTCTACTCTGTAAGATAGAAATAACAGTCATCCATCTATCTCCCAGGGCTCTTGGGAAGAATCCATATGGAATTTGCTATCAAGCTCATTCTTTACAACTAACACCACAGGACACGGGGTGAAATGTCACATTGCATTATTGTCAGACCCAAAGTGTCGATGGCTCAAAATGAAAGCTCCTGACTGAGAATTCCCAAGGAGCAAGGAGAAGGCCTTGATCATTTCCCAGGTAAGGCAGAGTCCAGCTTTAGAACAACCAGAGATAGCTTATCTCTCTTTAAGTGTGCTGGACACGGTGGGGGCCGGTCAGCCCGACCCAGGTCAGCAGATGCAACTTCCTCTGGCCGAACGTGCTGGCATTCGCCTCGACAGCAGGCCGGGTCAGCGGGGATGGAAAGAATGACAGCGTGTCCTTCCGTCTTCTTGAGGCTCCAGCTGATATGGAAACCGGCTGGCGCAGGCGGCAGTGGAAAGTATGAATCCATTCTTGCCTGGGGTTGAATGACTGAGGAATAATCAGATCGGGGCTCATGTTCAAATATCACTGCAGCTCACTTGACGGGCTCCCATCCAGACACGTCCTCCTGGGCTGCAGGAATTATGGGCTGCGGCTCGAGGCAGCTGGAGGGACAGTGCTTGCAAAGGCAGGCAGCGGGGGGAGGGGGCGAGCTCCCAACAACTGAGGTCGGGGAGGTGAGGGGTGCAGGGTGGGGATGAGGGTGACCGCCTGTGCTCCTCATGGTCCCAAGCACCCAGCTAGGCTCTGGAGTCTTCTCTAAGGCCGCTCACCATTGTGAGAGCCTCACTGTGATCCTAAGAGATGTAATGTATTTGCCCCACTCCCTGAATATTTACTGGAGAAGGGAAAGGCTACCCACTCCAGTATTGTGGCCTGGAGAATTCCATAGACTATATAGTCCATGGGGTCGCAAAGAGTCGGACACCACTGAATGACTTTCACTTTCACTGAATATTCATTGGAAGAACTGGTGCTGAAACTGAAGCTCCAACACTCTGGCCACCTGATAGGAAGAGCCAACTCATTGGAAAAGACCCTGATGCTGGGAAAGATTGAAGGTGGGAGGAGAAGCAGATGACAGGATGAGATGGTTGGATGGCATCACCAACTCGATGGATATGAGTTTGAGCAAACTCTGGGAGATGGTGAAGGACAGGGAAACCTGGCATGCTGCAAGTCCATGGTGCTGCAAAGAGTCGGACACGACTGAGCAACTGAACAACAGATGAGAGAATCCAACCGCACAGAGACTACATGTCTTGACTGAGGTTGTACAGAGCAGAGACCCCCAAGCCTTGGCCTTTTGGGTCTGAAGCCTGAGACCTGGGAGCTTCCCACCACCCTGCTAGCATCACCTTTACACGGGTCTAAAACATCACTGTGAGCCATGGAAGAGCAGAGAAAGGCCAGCGACACAGGGGACATTTGTGAACAGGACAGGGAAGGAGGACGGAGGGGAGTGTTAGGCTAGAACTTCAAATACAGCTTTTAAGCCAGTACTAGAAGGACAGAGAAAAAAAAAAAAAAAAACACTGAGCAGTGAGTCTGGAGTTCTCGACCCTTCTGGAGACATTCTTGTCCTAGAGCTCTCCCAGAGTTGTCTCGGTCTCTGTGGGAAACAGCAACTAGACATGCACCCGGGCTGGAGAGTCTAAGGAACCAGTGTGTTTGTGCCTCCCATGTCATTTTGTCGGGCTGCCCTGGTGGCTCAGACGGTAAAGAATCTGCCTGCAGTGCAGGAGAACCCAAGTTCGATCCCTGGGCCTGGAAGGTCCCCTGGAGGAGGAAATGGCAATCCACTCCAGTATTCTTGCCTGGAGAATTCCATGGACAGAGAAGCCTGGTGGGCTACAGTCCACGGGGTCGCAAAGAGTCGGACACGACTGAGCGACTAATACTTTCACCATTTCGTCACAGCATCTTAGAACTGAAAGGTGCCGGTGGTTTTAATGTCCCACTCAAATCAGGGTGCTGTTTCTAGGATCCCAACTGCCTCTGCTCGGAGAGCTCGGGACTGGGGTGGAGCAAGGGAGGCAGGGAATAAAGACTTCTTAAAAACAGAACGAAATAAAAATGAATATCTCGGAAAGTCAAAAGATGCATTGGTATCATCCCTTAAAAGATCTTGTCAATCTGAGAAAGGATACCCCCTTCTTCTCTCTTACTTGAAAAGTTTCCTCAAAAGGAAAAAGAAAAATAAGAGGAACAAGCAGGAAGAGGAGGAAAGAGGAAATTCCCTCCCCTGCCAGTCCCTGCTTCTCCCCCGATTCTCGCCAGTTGCTAAATTCTGAACCTAGAAGCCAAGAGCCCCAAAGAAAATGAGCAGTCGTTCCCAGATGGCAATCCCGTTACACGTGACAAAGATCACTGAAAATGAAGTCTGTTAACACATCCATCACGTCACAGAGTTACCCTCTCCCCTTTCATGTGTTTGATGAGAACACTTAAGGTCTACTTTCTTAGCACATTTCAAAAAATACAGGAGTATCAACCACAGTCACCATCCTGTGCGTTAGGTCCCCAGAACTCACTCATCTCATAACTGAAACTGTGTACATTTGACCAACATCTCCCCATTTCTTCCACAGCCTCCAACCACCATCCTACTCTCTGTTTCAGCTGGAGACTAAAGATTACAATAACAGTGTGTGTGGGTGCTTAGTTGCTCAGTCGTGTCCAAGTCTTTGCGACCCCATGGACAGTAGCCCACCAAGCTCCTCTGCCCATGGAATTTCCCAGGCAAGAATACTGGAGCAGGTTGCCATTTCCTTCTCCAGAGGATCTTCCTGACCCAGGGAGCGAACCCTCATCTCTTGTGTCTCCTGCGTTGCCGGCTGATTCTTTACCACTTAGTCATCGGGGAAATATACACACACACACACACACACACACACTAATAGCGTTATTGGCTCAACTGTGACTTACCTCCCAGATTCATATGTTGAAATCTTAGCTCCCAGTACCTCTGAATGTAACTATCTTTGGAGATAGGGCCTTTAAAGAGGTAATTATGGTAAAATGAGACCTTTGGGATGGGCCCTAACCCAATCTGACTGGTGTCCTTATCAGAAGAGGAAATTAGGACATAGACCATGCACAAGGCCAAGCCATGTGAAGGTACAGCCATCTACAAGCCACGGAGAGCGTCCTCGGGAGAAACCAAAGCTGCTGGCACCTTGAGCTTGGACTTCCGGCCTCCAGAGCTGTGAGACAGTAAGCGCCTATTGTTTAAGCTGCCTAGTCTGTGGCACTTGGATACAGCAGCCCTGGCAAATACCCAGAGCCTCTGTGTCGTTTGAATCTCTGTAGGTTGATAAACTTAACCACACTTTATAGACAGTGACCGGGTCAGCCACTGTGGAGACCTGAAGGCTGACTATTAAAAAACCAAACTACAGGGACTTCCCAGGGACTTAACTAGGAGTTAAGACTCTGAACTTCTACTGCGGGGGTCACAGGTTCGATCCCTGGTCGGGGAACTAAGATCTTGCATGGGGCTTGGTGCAAACAAACAAACAAAACAAGTACACATACACACACAAAGCTAAACAGATTAAGAAGTCTAACCAAGAGCTACCTGTTTATTCCCAATTACCTCAGGACAACTTTTCTTTGAACTTCCTGCTGAGGGGGGCAGTGGCCCCAGTTCCTGTATGGATTCCCAAGGACAGGGCTGCTCTGAGACAGCTTGCAAGAATCCTCTGGAATGCCCAGCCTGCTGCCCACCCCTAGGCAACAGTTTATTGAGTTTCACCTTTGCCAAGTGAAAAAGCTGGCTTAAAACTCAACATTCAAAAAACGAAGATCATGGTATCCAGTCCCATCACTTCATGGCAAATAGATGGGGAAAACATGGAAACAGTTACAGACTATATTTGGGCTCCAAAATCACTGCAGATGGTGACTGCAGCCATGAAAAAAGACACATGCTCCTTGGAAGAAAAGCTATGACAAACCTAGACAGTATATTAGAAAGCAGGCACATCACTTTGCCGACAAAGGTCCGTCTAGTCAAAGTTATGGTTTTTCCAGTAGTCATTTATGGATGTGAGAGTTGGACTGTAAAGAAGGCTGAGCACCGAAGAATTGATGTTATTCAATTGTGGTGTTGGAGAAGACCCTTGAGAGTCCCTTGGACTGCAAGGAGATCAAACCAGTGAATCCTAAAGGAAATCAGTCCTGAATATTCATTGGAAGGACTGATGCTGAAGCTGAAGCTCCAACACTTGGGCCACCTGATGTGAAGAGCCGACTCATTGGAAAAGACTCTGATGCTGGGAAAGATTGAGAGCAGGAGGAGAAGGTGACGACAGGATGAGATGGTTGGATGGCGTCACCGACTGAATGGACATGAGTTTGAGTAAACTCTGGGAGTGGGTAAAGGACAGGGAAGGCTGGCATGCTACAGTCCATGGGGTCGAAAAGAGTCAGACATGACTTAGCAACTGAGCAACATCACCTTTGCACAAATTCTAGATGTAGAAAAGTCATACCTTATTTCAAGAAATCTCAATTTATATTCCTGCTGGGCTCTCAGAGGACATTAAGAACCTAAAGAGAAATCAGAAACTCACTTAGCCTGAAATATCCCAAATGTCTCTCTTGTTCAGGATGAATGCACCAAAAAAACCTCACAGCAAAATAATGATGAAAAACAAGCCTTTCAATACCAAAAGTATTTCTCTTTCCTGATGCTTCTACCAAATCTAAGAAAACAGACATTGTTTTTTTAAAAAAATTATACTCAGTAAAAATAAAACTTCATAATTATAGTGTGTTCTTCTGAAAAACTCCTCAAATACATCCTTCTTGTAAAAGGTTTTCTTTTACTGACCTCCTCTTCTTTCATCGCTGACTGCAGTGGAAAATTACATTCCCCTACGAAATATAATCCCGTTGATATGAACACCCGTTAAGATGTTCATCAAATTGCTAGGTGAGCTGGCGTAATTAGGGACAGGCAGGGGGAAAATTACAAAGGATGCAGAGGACATCAGCCCAGAGGAGGTAAATACTGAAAAGATCATAAGTTGTTTTTAGCTTTGGATCATGTGCTTAGAAATTTTTAAAAATGCTCACAGGCCAAGCTTCCTCAAACCACTGCAGAAGCAAGTACCTGCCTGCCTGGGGATACAGTCTGTTTTGAAAAGAAACCTCTATGATTTCTAAGCCCAACTTTCACCAGAGACTTCATAAGAGCATCCGGAATGCCAATGACAAAAATCAAACACACACCAAGCATGAGTCCCCAGAGCCTCGTGTAGATATGTGACATTAGGTCTTATCTGAGGGTCATGCTTTGATATGCCTTTAGTGAATACCAGTGGTGTGACCTGAAAGGGCAATGGTTTAGACTCTTATACAGTTGTTTGAAGACAACTGTGAGGACAGATGGGAAGGGGCAGGGGGACTGTGTGCTGCTTTACCTAGAGATTCAAGGAAGCTCTCTGTGGAGTTGACATCTGGGCATGGCTAGCTATAACTATGGAGAAGGCAATGGCAACGCACTACAGTACTCTTGCCTTGAAAATCCCATGGACAGAGGAGCCTAGTAGGCTGCAGTCCATGGGGTTGCTAAGAGTTGGACATGACTGAGTGGCTTCACTTTCACTTTTCAGTTTCATGCATTGGAGAAGGAAATGGCAACCTACTCCAGTGTTCTTGCCTGGAGAATCCCAGGGATGGGGGAGCCTGGTGGGCTGCAGTCTATGGGGTCGCACAGAGTCGGACACGACTGAAGCGACTTTGCAGCAGCAGTAGCTATAACTATGAATATGCAAATTAGTTTGCTTCTATTCACATACAGACATAAGCTACATACAGGAGCAGGGAGACCTCATTTTACTTCACGTTGAAGCGACTGCACTTTTTTTTTTTGTGGGGGGAGGGCTTCTCTGGTGGCTAAGATGGTAAAGAATCCGCCTGCAATGCAGGAGACCTGGGTTTGATCCCTGGGTCACGAAGGTCCCCTGGAGGAGGGCATGGCAATTCACTCCAGTATGCTTGCCTGGAGAATCCGGTGGACAGAGGAGCCTGGCGGGCTACAGTCCACAGGGTCACAAAGAACGGGACAAGACTGAGCTCCTCAGCACAGCACAGCACTTTTTCAGAAATGGCAGGTTTGTGGCAGCCCTGCCTTCAGCAAGCTACTGGTGCCATTTTTCCAACAGCATTTGCCCACTTTGTGTCTCTGTGTCACATTTTGGGAATTCTTGAAATATTGCCAACTTTTCATTATTATTATGTTTGTTATAGTATCTGTGATGGGTGACCTGCATTGTTACAACTATGATTCACCAAAGGCTCAGATGATGGTTAGCATTTTTTAGCAAAAAAGTATTTTTTCATTAGGGTATGATTTTTTTTTAGATATAATGGTATTGCACGGTTATTACCATTATTACCACTACAAAGAAATGTGAACATTACTTTTACATGCTCCAGGAAACCAAAACATTCATGTGACTTGCTTTACTGCAATAATTCACTTTACATCTAAGGGTCTGGAATGGGACCCACACTGTCTGAGGTCTTCCTATAGATACTGATCTCTCCTCTGAGTTCTGCTTCTCTGCAGAGCCCTAAATAATACAGAAGTCCAGCAAACACTTTTCAATACTCTGTTGTTCAATGGCTCAGTTGTGTCCGACTATTTGCGACCCCATGGATTGCAGCAAGCCAGGCTTCCCTGTCCATCACCAACTCCCAGAGCTTGCTTAAACTCATGTAAATTGAGTCGGTGATCCACCCAACCATCTCATCCTCTGTCGTCCCCTTCTCCTCCCACCTTCAATCCTCCAGCATCAGGGCCTTTTTTAATGAGTTGGCTCTTTTCATCAAGTGGCCAAAGTATTGGAGATTCAGCTTCAGCATCGGTCCTTCCAATGAGTATTCAGGATTTCAATACTTAACCATTTTCCTTTGCTTACCACTTTCTGTTCACACCCGCTTCCTGTGTGAAGGTCCCCCGTTCTTTCTGCTGAGGCCTCCACACCGGCCACCCCCCTGCCTGGAACTATTTGCACCCTCAGACCTCAGTTTAGACATCATCTCCTCAGAGAACTTTCTGGGCCCCCATTAAATCCTTCCTGTCCCTGCTCCTCACAGCTCCCCATTTGCTTTACTTGTAGCAGAAATCATAATCTATAACCAAGACATTTTAAAATGATCTGAGGACTTCCCCTGGTAGTCCAATGGTTAAGAATCCGCCTTGAGATGCAGAGGACGCAGGTTCGACCCCTGGTCAGGGAACTAAGATCCTACATGCAGTGGAGCAACTAAGCCCATGTGCCACAACTACTGTGCCTGCGTGCTCTGAAGCCTCCAGCCACAGTGAGAGAACCCGTGCGCTACAATGAACGATCCTGCATGATGCAACTGAGAACTGATACAGCCAAATAAATGACTTTTAGAATACTTAATAAATAAAAAAGAAGAGCTGTCTCTGCCATGCAAAGGTCCATCCCCTGATGGCCAAAGCATGGCTCAGTTTTCCCTTGGGTCTGAGGATATGGCCAGAAGAGTTGAGAAAATATTGGCTGGGCGAATGAATAAATGAATGTCTGATGAGCATGCCACACAGGAGAGCAACCTGAGGACTCTGATCTAAAAGAGGCTGAGAACTCAAACCCAGGAAAAATGTTCTCAATTCCCTTTCTAAACTGTACCCTTCGACGGAGTCTTTTCTCCACATTTTCCTGACACATGCTTTATCAGGTTAACAAACCTCCCCCTACCCAGCATCTGACCAGTACCTAGTACCCGAAAGCATTCTGGTGTGCCAGGACCACAGGATTTTAGCCAACGCTTCCTCCAATGGCAGAGCCAGGGCCTAAGGCTGGTCTGTCCCTGTGGGCAAGTCCTCGAGGAGGGTTACAAAAGGACCAGAGGCCTCATCTCCTACACTTGAGAAGCTAGGAACCTCATGGATAAGAAAAACTGAGTCCTCATGAGGACATAAAGCCTATCTAGCCAATTACAGCTGTGTAATACAGTGATCAGGACCATTGGATTTGGATGGTCTAGAAATTTCTGGGCACAATAATATTCTTTGTTATGATCTGGGTGGGAGGTGATGATAAAGATTTGCTTATTTAGTAAAAAACTCATCAAGCTACATGCTTACAATGTGTGTCCAGGTGACACCTGTGCAGGCTCAGAAGAAGAAACCAGGACACACAGAAGCTATCTCCTTATGAACAAGTGAAAGTGAAGTTGCTCAGTCGTGTCCGACTCTTTGCGACCCCATGGACTGTAGCCCATCAGGCTCCTCTGTTCATGGGATTTTCCAGGCAAGAATACTGGAGTGGGCTGCCATTCCCTCCTCCAGGGGATCTTACCAACCAAGGGATTGAACCCAGGTCTCCTGCACTTCAGGAAGACTTTTCACCATCTGAGCCACCAGGGAAGCTCCTTACGATGCGCAGGGTATCAATAGTGAGTCGAGCCCAGGGCTTACCTCCTGGACGCTGCCCAGCCGACACCAGGCAGAGGAAATCTGTCTGGAGGATTCCTTTCCTCATTTGATATGTACTGATGTAGGCACCTACAGTGTACCTTGCACAGCTCTCTAGGAGCAAGGGACACAGACATAGTGGTGAACCACCTGAAACAAACCTCCATCCACGCGCAGTTCACAGGCAGGTAGGAAGAAGTAGACGATAAATAATAAGTAAGACACATGGCGTGTGAGAAGCAGGACAAAAGAAAACCAAGTGAGGGGAACAGAAGATGTGCAGAGGAGGGGGGGTTGTGCAGTTGAAATAGGATGGACAGGGACCTGCTCTCTGAGATGATGACAGGTAAGCCAAGACCCAGAGGACGTGAGAAGCCAGCTGTGCTTTCTGAAAGAAAACTCCTCCAAGAGGAGGGAAGAGCGAGAGCAAAGACCTGGTGACCCATGGAGCAGCAGAGATGGACCGGTCAACGCAGGGACGCCCCTGGACGCTGGGGACAAGGGGAACCCTGGAGGGTGTGAAGAAAGGGATGGAAATCAAAGTTGAGCTTCAAACACAAACTACTTGGAGACCAAACAGAGTTTTAAGTCATTTAAATGCTGCTGAATTCCAATTCAGTTAATTAATCTACTTAAAGGGTTCAAGATCCCACAACTTGGATCTTAACGATGGTCAGGTCAGGTCAGTTCAGTTCACTCGCTCAGTCGTGTCCGACTCTTCACAACCCCATGGAGCACAGCATGCCAGGCCTCCCTGTCCATCACAAACTCCCAGTTACTCAAACTCATGTCCGTTGACTCGGTGATGCCGTCCAACCATCTTATCCTCTGTTGTCCCCTTCTCCTCCTGCCCTCAATCTTTCCCAGCATCAGGGTCTTTAATGAAAACCCAAATGGCCCTCAGTGGACACAAGTTGGTAGAAAAAGCCACCATCTCATCTAACCCACCTGCTCCCCTTCATCCCCACTACAACACAGGTGGTTTACACAGCAAGCTGCAGCAGACCAGGATTCTAGATGTAAAAATACCATCAAGAGTGGGGAACACTCTCTCTGACCCCCTTGCTCCCTCTGCCAGGCTTTCAGAGCTCATCATCTTGACCTAATCTTCCTGTGTCAACAGATGAAAGAAAAATGATGGGGAGTCGGGAAACCCAAGAAAAACAACCCAGTTCACCCAAATGTCTCAACTTTCATCCAGAAGAGAAGTGCTGCTTATCGGGGCCAGGGAGCGGGGTGGGCACGGAGGGAGGTGGGACGAAATGCCAGGCTGGCATGGCACCTGGGTGTCAGGAGGAGCCAGGACCCCACCCCTGCCAGCCCCATCTGCAGGTAGCTCTCTCCCGCTCAGCCACTCAGCACGGGCTTCCCTCCCCAAGAAGCCCCACCTTCATTAGTGCAGGGTGATGGCTTAAAGCTCAACATTCAGAAAACTAAGATCATGGCATCCGGTCCCATCACTTCATGGCAAATAGATGGGGAAACAGTGGCTGACTTTATTTTTTTGGGCTCCCAAATCACTGCAGATGCTGATTGCAGCCATGAAATTAAAAGACACTTACTCCTTGGCAGGAAATTTATGACCAGCCTAGACAGCATATTAAAAACCAGAGACATTGCTTTGCCAACAAAGGTCCATCTAGTCGGGCTATGATTTTTCCAGTAGTCATGTATGGATACGAGAGTTGGACTATAGAGAAAGCTGAGCGCTGAAGAATTGATGCTTTTGAACTGTGGTGTTGGAAAAGACTCTTGAGAGTCCCTTGGACAGCAAGGAGATCCAACCAGTCCATCCTAAAGGAGATCAGTTCTAAATATTCATTGGAAGGACTGATGCTGAAGCTGAAATTCCAGTACTTTGGCCACCTGATGGGAAGAGCTGACTCATTTGAAAAGACCCTGATGCAGGGAAAGATTAAAGGTGGGAGGAGAAGGGGATGACAGAGGATGAGATGGTTAGATGACATCACTGACTCAATGGACATGAGTTTAAGTAAGCTCCAGGAGTTGGTGATGGACAGGGAGGCCTGGTGTGCTGCAGTCCATGGGGTTGCAACTGAGTGACTGAACTGAACTGAACTGATAATACCCAAGCACATGGCCACACCCAGCTGGCACTGTCCCCCGATTGAGGGGCTAAAAAAAGATTTGATAAAACCCAAGGATCAGTCTTTAGGCTGCTGTTCTTCTGCATGCAACACCGCATTAGAAGGTGATGAACATTTGGGGTCGGGAGGAGGGGAGGGGTAAGTCCCATTTTCCCAGCTCCAGGATTAGTTGGCAGGTCAACACAATGCTGGGGGGGTGCGGGTGGCACAGATGGTAAAGAATCTGCCTGCAGTGCAGGAGACCGGGGTCAGGAAGATCCCCTGGAGAAGGAAATTGCAACCTACTCCAGTACTCTTGTCTGGAGAATCCCATGGGATGCAGTCTGTGGGGTCGCAAAGAGTCAGACACGACTGAGAGACTTCACTTTCAACACAGTGGGACAGTTTGTTCCCACACCCATCCACCAGATCCCCAACCAGCTTTTTCTATCTGAGCTGTCTTTCTGGGGCCATCCAGAGCCTTAAAAATGAACAGAACCCAACCCAATCGTCTCTTCCTTGTGTTTCCTGATCCCAAGTAGGAACGTTCTCTGGGCTGAGGCCGTCTTGTCCCTGACCAGTTTTTCCTATGTGACTTCTATGCACTTAGCGATCACTAGGCAACGTCAGTCTTCAATCGCAGGAAAACCTCACTGGCCTGACTTGACTGGGAGCCAGGAAGACCTGGGAAGGGGCTGTGGTGCTGCTCCTTTTAAGGGCATCTGGGAGCATGAAGAGCGGCTTCCCTGGTGGCCCTAGTGGTTAAAGAACCCGCCTGCCAACGCAGGAGATGCAGGTTCGATCCCTGGGCCAGGAAGATCCCCTGGAGGAGGAAATGACAACCCACTCCAGTATTCTTGCCTGGAGAATCCCGTGGACAGAGGAGCCTGGTGGGCTACCGTCCATGGGGCTGGAAAGAGTCAGACAGACTGAGGGACTGAGCACACACTTTACAGGAGCATGAAGACAGGATCGAGCCCTGGGTTCTAAGCAGAGGGGCCTTCGGCACACAGGGGGCCCACAAGCACAGTCACGTGACAGGGCTGGATGCGCTGGCCTTCTCTCCAAAATGAGCTAAATTTTCCCTCACCTAGATTTCAATAAAACGTAACTCGAGTTTATATGGACCGGGTCTTCATATGAGGACCTCGATCCTGCTCCAGTTTCAGAGAAGGTCACTGAGACGGTTTCATACGAGAAACCTGATCCTAGAGGGAGGTGTGACATCAACAATTTTAGATTAAAAAAAAATGCTCAGATACTGGCGATTTCGTGTGTTTCGACACAAAGCGAATGAACCCTCCACCCGTCAACTGTGTGCTTGCAGAGTGCCTATGGCTATTGGACAAGGCACAACCTGTGTTTACCACATGCAAAGCTCACCCTCGCTGGACAGATCCCTGGATGCATCATCACAGATTATAAAACACTTATTATGAATAATATTCAGCTGGTGACATGGGCTGAGGAGCGACCTCAAATCACGAGCTTCCTTTCAGGGAAGTTCTGAAGGGATGCTAAGCAAGCTGGTGTTACTGCTCTCTTGTATAGATGGGAAGGTCCCCGTGCGTGAACCCACTTGGCTTTTCTCTTAGACAAGGGATGCGGGGAGAGGCGGCCTGAACTGGAATAACTGTGTGGGTTTTGTAGGCATGGACACAGAGCCTCCCAGAGACTGGAGGAACTGGGCCTCAGTGAGATGTACCCAGAGAACAGGTGTGCATGGTTTTCAGAACAGGAGATAGGGTTCAGTGAATACAGAAATGGGGAAATGTCTGGGAAACCGTGAAGAAAACTGCTGTGGGTGTTCTCTCTTGTGGAAGTTCTGGGAAGTTTCTGTTTTCCTGGGTCTTCCCATCTAATACATGGGAGCTGCCCAGTTGTCCCCTTGATGGATGCCTGTGGAAGGTTCCTGCATGCCAGGCCCCAGACAGGAGGAACCAGGTGCAGCCTCGCCCTCCATGCAAGGAAAACACTGCCACTCTACTCTTGTTTTTTTGTTTGTTGTTGCCTTTTTTTTGGCTGCACCACGTGGAATACAGAATCTTAGCTCCCCAACCAGCGATTGAACCTGCACTCCCTGCAGTAGAAGCATGGAGTCTTAACCACTGCACCACCAGGGAAGTTCCTACCCTTGGTTTTTGATTGAGGCTGGATGGCTGGGGGATGGACATGGTCCATCTCATCCCCTTACTCAGCGCCAAGGATACGTGATTGTTTTCAGAGTCACTGCAGGCCAGAAGAGGGGCAGAGATGTTATGTATCAACTGATGGACTCAGGTGAATTTCGGTCCTGACCCTTGAGTCGGACAGTGGGCCTGCCTAAAACAAACAGTCCAGCAGCTGAACAGGCAAACGATAAGAGCTGTCCAGAGGCAATAAGCTAGAGGAAACATGACCAGCCAACACACGTGTGGGAGACAGAACAATTTTGTAGTCAGAGATGCGGCTAAAGAAAAAAAGAAAGAATATGAGAATGTTCTGTGGGATAGAGGAGCGGAGAGGCACTCCCTTTAGGAGAGCCTGGAGCCCCTTGAAGTCACTCGGCTTGATGGGTGATGTGAAGGGGCAGGAGGGCAGAGTCCAGGGGCTGGGACTGGCAAAGCCTCTAGGCACCAGGGAGGAGTGGGCTTTGCAGTCAGGGCCTTGGGTGTGGTGTCCGAACCCCAGGCAGGCTACTGGCCCGTACACTGACTCTCCAGGCCTCAGCATCTTCACACAAAAAAAGTACTCACAGCAAGTGAGTACTACCCAGGGATGCTGGCTTCAGCCAAAGTGAGGAACCAGAGCGGACAGGCAGTCAGGGTAAGGGGGGAGTGGTTAAGAACCCAGACTCTGGGTTCAAGTCCTGCCCCCACCCCAACTTAGCTGTGCAGTGATGAGCAGGCTCCTTGGCCTCAGCAACTGCATCCATCAAATGGGAACAAGAACAGCATCTCCTGCCTGGGTCTGTGTGAGGATGAAATCCATCCATTTTGCTAAGCATGTACGACAGCGCCTGGCATGGAATACACACCACACAAGCATTTGCTTCAGCGCCCCCAGGTGTGCCCCTTGCCCTGGGCATTGGCATAGAGTAGGTGCTGCATAGACAGTGGAGCTCAAGTCACTGGAGCTCCATTTCCCTTCTCTGGATGGTGCTGAGAGGCAGGGGAAAAGATCATCCCAGAGGGAGGAAAAGTTACCCAGATTTTAAGAGAGTTCTCCAAGATTTTTCCTTGATCATGGGGGAAAAAAAATGTAGCAACATCCACAGAAGGACTAGAATCCTAGATATGCTGTGTTCTGATCAAGCTGAGTTTGACCTTTTAGCAAATTACTGACTCTGCGATGAGTGTACACAAGCCATGTATTCATCACAAATTCCAGCATGTGGGGGCCAGGCTCTGCGGGTGGGTGCCGTCATCGGAGCCACCATGGAAGCCTGGGCCAAGAAAGAGAAACATGGTGGGGGGGTGTGATCAGGCTTCCGGGAGGCAGGCCCTCCTCCCGCCTGAGGAGCTGACACCCCAACAACTCCAACGGGGGTCATGGGGGCAGGACAAACCACCCCAAGGGGCCTGGGACCCACGGTCAAATACACCAGCCAACCCCTCTGCCAAGCCAGGTTGTATGTGTGATGCAACCAGGAAAGGAGCCACGGGGTTCAGCCATCCATGTACATCCAGGCAGCGCTCCCCAAATCTGTCGGCATCTAGAGCTTCCCTGAGGGGCAGAGGAGGACCAGGCCTGGGGGGGTGTCACCTGCCCTCAGGATGGGGACAGCTGTCATGTCTTTCTGTGGAGGGTGTCCTGGCAAGGCAGGCTCTCTGAGTTCGCTCCATCTAGGGACTCACACGCTCCTCACTGGGATCCCTGGGAGGGGCCCTGAGGGTGACCACCCCCATTTTCCAGGCAGGCAAGTCGAGGCACAGACCGGGTGGAGCGTGGCCCGGCCTCGTGGAAGGAGGGGCGGAGCTGGGCTGTCCCCCAGGCAGTCCTGCACTCTTAACGGCTAAGCTGACCATGACCAGAGAAAGGGGAGAATTCCTTCCAGTGACCCCAAGACTATACAGTCCATGGAACTCTCCAGGCCAGAATATAAAGGAGTGGGTGGCCTTTCCCTTCTCCGGGGGATCTTCCCAACCCAGGGATCGAACCCAGGTCTCCCACATTTGCAGGAGGATTCTTTACCAGCTGAGCCACCAGGGAAGCCTTTCTAAGATGATAATATATATACATGTGAAGGGAAAGTCGCTCAGTTGTGTCTGACTCTTTGCAACCCCATGGACTATACACAGTTCATGAAATTCTCCAGGTCAGAATACTGGAGTGGGTAGCCTTTCCCTTCTCCAGGGGATCTTCCCAACCCAGAGATCGAACCCAGGTCTCCCACATTGCAGGCGACTCTTTACTGTCTGAGCCACCAGGGGGAAGCCCAGTAAAGGGGCAGGGAGAAATAAACTGGAACATTTGGGATCAACACGTACACGCTACTACAAGTAAAGGAGGTACCTAATAAGGACCTGCTGTAGAGCACAGGGAACGCTACTCAATACTCTGTAATGGCCTATATGAGAAAAGAATCTAAGAAAAAAAAAAAAGAGTAGATATATGTGTATGTATGGGCTTCCCCGGGGGCTCAGCGGTAAAGAATCCACCTGTAGCCCCTCGGGTGTGATTGGAGCTTGAAGCTCTCAGGGCCGGAGACACCGCAGACCCGGGACCTGGAGCAGCTCAGAGGCAGTGAATAATAGCTCTTCAAGTCTGCAATTTAAAAAATGGCCTCCAACAAAACTACATTGCAAAAAATGGGAAAGAAGCAAAATGGAAAGAGTAAAACAGTTGAAGAGGCAGAACCTGAAGAATTTGTAGTAGAAAAAGCACTGGACCACCGTGTCGTGAACGGGAAGGAGGAGTATTTCCTTAAGTGGAAGGGGTTTACAGATGCAGACAGTATTCGGGAACCTGAAGAAAATTTAGATTGTCCAGAGTTAACTGAAGCATTTAATCCTCAAAAAGCTGGTAAAGAAAAAGATGGAACAAAAAGAAAATCTTTGTCTGACAGTGAATCTCATGATAGCAAATCAAAGAAAAGAGATGCTGCTGATAAACCGAGAGGTTTTGTCAGAGGTCTTGATCCAGAACGAATAATTGGTGCCACAGACGGCAGTGGAGAATTAATGTTCCTCATGAAATGGAAAGATTCTGATGAGGCAGACTTGGTACTGGCAAAAGAGGCAAATATGAAGTGTCCTCAAATTGTAATTGCTTTTTATGAAGAGAGACTAACTTGGCATTCTTGTCCAGAAGATGAGGCTCAATAATTGTTTGCATTGCCATATATATATATATATATATATATATATATATATAAAATGTGGGTCTTGGTTTTTTTATTTATTAGTGTGAAGAAATAACTACATTCTAATGCGATTCATGGGGTCGCAAAGAGTCGGACACTGCTGAGCGACTGAACTGAACTGAACTGAACTGAATGAAAATCAGGTTTGATATGTTTGCTTTGAAGTAATATTGGGGAAGTTACATTGGGTTTTTTTTTTTTTTCCATCTGTAGCACTGGTTACTTTGAACAAATAAAAGCTTTCTGTAGTTGCCTCCTTCAGTAGGAAAGAATTTGATACCATGGTATATTATTTCCTCAGCATTACAGAACAGTTTTTCTAAATGTTGGAGGAAATCTCCATAGTCATTACTCAATCAGAATTTAGAATTTGCATTTAACTCACATATGCCTGAGGACCATTCTAAGTTTTTTATATGTGTATACATAAAAGACATATGTAAATGGTTTGGGAGTTAATTTTTTGTTGTGGTTTTTGTTTTGGTAAATATATTTAAACAACAGCCTTTCATAACCATGGATAAGCCCATGTTCTGGAATTACATCATTTTGAGCAATATAAGAAATAACTTCAACTTAGATTGAAAATTTAAGTCTTAACCTTTCAAGTTAAATAATTTTGTAATTAATTAGACAAATTAAGGAGTTTAAATTCGGTAATTTTTTAAAGCATCCCTATCAGAATCTGCATCCATATCTGCATATAAATGCAGTTTTATATGCAGAAACCCTGGAAGGGAAATTTTTATCACTATCAACAACCTTCCCAACCAAATGAAAAAAGTAGAAAAATTCTGGTATGTTTTAATATAGCAAAGCAAAATTTAGTTAAATGGACACTTGATGTCTCCTTTTGGTGAACCATTGTTTTACAAGAAATTGAAGTCTCTGTGCTATATTTAGGAAAGGTTGTGATACATGGGATGTCTCAGATTTGTTCTTGGAAACCTAATCAGATAGTTTTAAAATATTGGCAGTTTACGATCTACAGGAATAAATGAGTGAACCAACTTTTCTAAAAAAAAGAAAAGAATCTGCCTGTAATATAGGACACATGGGGTTTGATCTCTGGGTCGGGAAGATCCCCTGGAGGAGGAAATGGCAACCCACTCCAAGATTCTTGCCTGGGAAATTCCATGGACAGAGGAATGTGGTGGGCTACAGTCGAAGGGGTTGCAAGAGTCAGACATGACTTAGTGACTAAACTGCCACTTCCATGTATGTATATAATATATATAGCTTTGTATATAATATAATATGATTCGCTTTGCTATATACCTGAAACTAACACATCACTGTAAATCAACTATGTCAACAATTTTTTTTTTTTAAAGAGTTCCTTCCTGGGTGGGTCCCTCCTGCCTCTGTTGAAGAGTGGCTAGAGGGGCCATCTAAGGAGGACCCCAGCAGTGAGCCTGAGTGACTGACCAGGAACCCCCAGGGAAAAGAAAAGGCTGGCAGAGGCGGGAAGAATTCCAAGGGCCTCAAGAGCAAGGCCGTGGGGTCCTTCAAGACTCAGGGTCCTCCCTCTACCCTGGTGTCCCCAGTTGAGGGCCTTCTCTAAGGCTCTGCTTTCTTTATCCCCTTCCCTGACTTGCAGGACCTGAGTTCTCTTAAGGTTTAGATTAGCCAAGGGGCAAGAAGCAATGCCCTGCTGTCATGCTGGAAGCACCAATGTTTACAGTCGTTTAAGGATGGGACCAGAAGACAACGTGAACTGAAAGGGCACAGAACGAGTGTTCCTGAGGATGCTGGAGCATCTTAGACATCCTCAGGTGTTTAAGGATATTCTGATCCCACTGGCAGAGAGGCCAGACACAACGCCTGGACCCACTGCACCTGCCCTTCTCACAAGAGAGCCTTGGCCCTGCAGGGCAAGACCACACAGCTGAAAATTCTACATCTGCACCAGCCCCAAAGCCAGACTTCTCCAGACTTAGTGGAGAAGTCAGTGGGTTAAGACGTGTTTATCAAAGGTGCGTAAGTTGGTACACACCTGGACTTCGGCTGTCATTTGAAGAAGGGACGTGGGAAGTGAGGAGTTAAGAGGAGGGTCAAGCACAGTGAGAAAAGCCAGAGACAAGAAGAGGGAGCCTGGCTTCTTCTGTTTAATCATGAACTTGCCGTGCGAGGATGTGAGGCCAGCCTCCACCTCTCTGGGCACAGCGGGAGCCGCCAGGTCCTTTCTGTGTTCACGTCCTAGGCTTTCATGTTATTTAGGGCTGAAGAGCCAGTGCTGCCCAGTGCTGGAGCTAATAGCTACATGTGGCTACTTCAACTAAACTAAGGGACTTCCCTGGTGGTCCCGTCATTAAGACCCTGTGCTTCCACTGCAAGGAGCACAGGTTCAATCTCCGGTCGAGGAACTAGGAACCCATGTGCCATGCAGCATAGTCTTAACATAAAAAAAATAAAAAAATAAACTTATGCAAAATTAAGAACTCAGTTCCTTAGCAGCACTAGCTGCATTTTAAGTGCTCAATAGTTGATCATGATTTAAATTAATTTTAATTAAATTAATTAATTTAAATGAAATAAAATTTAGCTTCACAGGCACACCCACGTCTCAAATGCTCAGCGGCTATCACGTGGGACAGAGCAGACACGGAAGATTTCCATCAACACAGGGCGCTCCATCAGCAGCATCCAGACTGTGCAGACAGAGACACAGGGTTCAGAGAGTGTTCTTGAAAGATGTGGTGCGTGTGTATACAACAGAATACTACTCAGTCATAAGAAGGAAGGAAATTTTTGCCATCTGCAACAACACAGATGAACTCGCAGGGTAAGTCACTTAGCACTAAGTGAATTAAGTCAGACAGAAATACTTGTGTATCACTTACATGTGGAATCTGAAAGTTAAACTAGTGAATATAACAGAACGGAAACCGATCCCAGATAGAGAACAAACTAGTGGTTACAGCAGGGAGAGGGACAGAGGCAGAAGAAGTAAAGGTATAGGGGATTAAGAGGCACAAACTATTGTGTGTAAAAGTAATAAGCTATGAGGATATACTGGACAACATGAGGAATATAGAAATATAGGAATACAACATGAAAAATTACAATGTTTTATAGTAAGTACAACTGGAGTATAATCATCAAAAATTGTGAATCACTACATTGTACACTTACATAATATTGTACATCAACAATACTACAATAAAAATGCTTTTAATGTTCTTGAAGTCACTTCTTTTTCTTTGTTTTTTATAGTCCAGAGACCTTTATTTTTTCACACCTATTAAGCCATGAATTCATAGCAAATAGGTTCCTGCAGCTCAAGCTCCTTTTTTGCAGGTTTCTACAAAGTGTGTTTCTCCGGGTGGAACCAGCTGGAGCTTCAGTTGAACCCAAGTACGTTCCCCTTTGGCTTTCTTCTTTTTCCAGTCATTTCCCTTCCCATGTTTCAGGAAGCTATCTAGACTCTTAGGAAGCCTAATATGCTCAGTGTGGGCATAAATTGTCCTGGTAGGAACCATACCCACAGCTTGCTTGTTTGCCACGATCCCAACAGTGCGCCAGGTCACACTGTGGGCTCGTCCAGTCTTGCCGTGGGAACAGTTGGGGGCACTCCATTGTCAACAGTGCCCACAAGTATCAAGTTCCCTGATGTCTACAATATTACCTTTTTTGTAAACTGGCACATGTGTGGCCAAAGGAACGGATCCATGTTTTCTAAGAGACCTAGAGAACACAAAGCTGGTGCCTTTCCTCTTCTCCTTTGCATTGTTGGTCAGTCTGGTGAACTACTTGAAGATGTTGACTTTGGCCAAAAGGCTGAAGTCACTTCTTTAGAAGGAGAACCGAGTGCTAGGTAAGAGAAAAGCAATGAGACAGCTGGGTGTGTCTGTTGCGTGTAACCAGGTCTAGGACAGGCAAGTATTTGTCAGAGATACCAGAGGTGAGTTAAAATACCACACTGCCTGGCCAAGGTTAAGGTCAATGGTGGAACACCAGCACATTTCCCACAAGGGCTGGCCACAAGACAAAGATGACACCTGCTGCTCCTGTAATCTAGTGTCTAAGTGCCGTGTGGATAAGAGAATAAAACACAAGTATTATGAAGAGGATGGCAAGACTGTCACTATTTACAGATGATGTGATTTAACACCTGCAAAATGCAGAAGAAACCGTAAGAGGCTTTAGTATGGCAGATGGTTACAAAATCAATATGCAGGAAACAACAATCCCTTTACATGAAAGGAAAAGGAAGTATAATGGAAAAGGAGATCTCATATTTTAATATATTTCTTAAGCTTACATGAAAATATTTACACTGAAAAACCTAAAACATAAAAACAAACTAAAGAAATATATAGGCGCTCTATGTGAAGAACATATACATGCATATGGAAAATGCCAAACCTGCACGTATGGCATAAAAGATGGCTTCGGGAAGTAGAACCACACTGTGTGTCAGTCACTCTGTCAACCCCATGGACTGTAGCCTGCCAGGCTTCCTGTCCATGGAATTCTTAGGCAAGAATAGTGGAGTGGGGTGCCATTTCGTCCTCCAGGGGATCTTCCCAACCCAGGGATCAAACCTGGGTCTCCCACATTGCAGACAGATTCTTTACCATCTGAGCCATCCGTGAAGCCCAGTACAACATTATAACAACATAATATATAAAGATGTCAATTATCCCAAAGTAACTATCAACCCAAAGGAATCACTCAAAATACCAACAAGGTTTGGTCGTTGCGTTTTGGTTTCATTCTTTATAGGGGCTTTCCTGGTGGCTCAGAGGGTAAAGAATCCTCCTGCCAGTGCAGGAGACCCAGGTTCGACCCCTGGGTTGGAAGATCCCCTGAAGAAGAAAAGAGCAACCCACCCCAGTACTCTCCTTATTCTCATCAGAATCTCATGGAATGAGGAGCCTGGCGAGCTACAGTCCAAAGGGTTGCAAAGAGTTGGACACGACTGAGTGACTAAGTATGCACGCATGCACAGAGCATGTAAACTGCGAAGGTTACATGCAAATATGATGTCATTTACCATAAGAGACTCGAGCTTCTGTAGATTTTGGTAACCATACGTCCTGGAATGGGTCCCCCTTGGACACTCAGGGAGGTCTGTGTAAGGATGCTCCTCATAATAAGAAAAAACAAAAACAAAACATCCAACCTAGAAACAAACTAAATGTCTATCAGTAGGAACTGCTGGGACTTCCTGAGGGCTCTAGCGGCTAAGACTCTGAACCCTCACTGCAGGGGGCATGGGTTTGATCCTTGGTCAGGCCACATGGCATGGCCAAAAGTCTAACAAAAAAAGAAAAAAGAATTGCTGGTTAAATTACATTGCATTCTTACTAAGAAATGGCAGTTATCAAAAGAAATGCATTGAGTCTATTGAAAGATGTCCAATATTTTAAGAAAGCAAGTAGCAAAAGAGTGTATATAATATGATATTTATAAATACAGACACATGGTGTATATAGACTATATATGAAAGAGTACAATAAAACCTAGAGGTTATTTCTAAGAAACAGAATGAGAGAAAAGGATGAGATATTTTCAATTAATGCTTTTAATGACCAAATGTAAATTTTATAAAGAATTAATCTGGCACCCCACTCCAGTACTATTGCCTGGAAAATCCCATGGAAGGAGGAGCCTGGAAGGCTGCAGTCCATGGGGTCGCTGAGGGTCAGACATGACTGAGCGACTTCACTTTCACTTTTCACTTTCATGCATTGGAGAAGGAAATGGCAACCCACTCCAGTGTTCTTGCCTGGAGAATCCTAGGGACGGGGGAGCCTGGTGGGCTGCCGTCTATGGGGTCACACAGAGTCGGACACGACTGAAGTGACTTAGCAGCAGCAGTCTTCAAAGCACAAAGAAGAACTGATGCAAAGAACTGACTCATTGGAAAAGACCCTGATGCTGGGAAAGATTGAAGGTGGGAAGAGAAGGGGATGACAGAGGATGAGATGGTTGGATGGCATCACTGACTCGATGGACATGAGTCTAAGCAAACTCCAGGAGATGGTAAAGGACAGGGAAGCCTGACATTCTGCAGTCCATGGGGGCAGGGGGCAGGGGCAAAGAGTGAGACACGCCTTAGCAACTGAACAACAACACCCAGGCACAGGTGTAGACGTAAATACAATGGTGAGTAACTTCTTGCTAAAGTCTGACTGGAAGGCTGGATGAAGGCTGAGTTATCCTGGACTGAAAGCACAAAGAAAGCGCTCCAAGAACTATGAGCCCAGATCACACCATGCTACAGCCCTTCGATCCAATCTTCAGTCCCCACGGGTGCCGCTCTCTGATGTAACCATCTGGAACGGCTGACCTGGGGACAGACTGTGGGTGCCATGCTGCTCCGGGGATAAGACTCAAGTTTTTAAAGACTGGTTCATTTAATTAAAAGCACAGCAGGCTACTGAGTACTAAGCAGACAGCATGCATTTCATTAAGGAAGGTCATCTTTCCTGGCACAGTCTGATGGAAACCAGGGCAGCAGCGTTCAGAGATAAGAAGCTCACAAGTTGACTTTGCCCCCTTCGGACAAGATTTGGCAAAGAATGACCTGCTCCCTTCTATCAAGGAGGCCAGAGGCTGGCTAGCACATGGGATTCAGCAGATGACAATGAATTTCTGAAAAGATCTATGTGTCCTCAAAAAGGCATTCTATGAACAAGGAGAGAGAAGGGAGGGGAGGGAAGCAGAGAGAAAGAGAGAAAGAAGAAGGGAGGGATGGTGGGAGGGGGGAAAACCTCACCAGCAAAGATGACAATATATTTTTCAATTACAGGATTGTATGTGTGTGTGTGGAGAAGCCTAGGATTTCTTTTCATCATCAATGATTTTGTTTCAGATAAAATTGATGGTTTTTATGTCCAGTATCTTACTGACTTATTTTTTTAAGTGTTTATAGTTTTCTTTGTTTTCAACATTGTGGCGACACTCATTCACGTTAAAACATAGTTTCCTAAGCATTACAAGTGATAACAAGCCAGGGTAGTCTTCTAGTGTAATACATTTCAGAACAGTAGCCTAAATGTTGAGGAAAATCTAAGCTTGTCAATTTCATACAGGCGTGGGTGTGTATGCACACACACAAGCACATGCACACGTGCGCGTGCAACAATTTTAAAGCTGCAGAGCCTCTGTGCTCAGTCTGCTCAGTCATGTCTGACTCTCTGAGACCCCGTGGACTGTAGCCTGCCAGGCTCCTCGATCCATGGAATTTTCCGGGCAAGAATACTGGAGTGGGTTGCTATTTCCTACTCCAGGGGATCTTCCTGACCCAGGGATCGAACTTGAGTCTCCTGCATGGAAGGCAGATTCTTTACCACTGAGCTACCTGGGAAGCCCAGCAGAGTCTACTGGGCTAAAATAATGTAGGCAGCATCTGGAGGTGCCTAAAATTACTCCTGGGAAAATAAGGCTTAACATTTAATGAACTTAAAAGAGCAATACTTTCCTTATAATGTTAATGTCTTATTTTCACTGCTGCACAAATATTTATTGGGGCTTCCCTGGTGGCTCAGAGGGTAAAGCGTCTGCCTGCAATGCAGGAGACCTGGTGGCAGACACTGTCCTGGGCACAGGGTTACAGCAGTGAGCAATCTCAGATACAATAGTCTTTGCATTTTAGTAATCATTGAAATAAAACTGCTAACAGTTAGAAGGTATTATTCTTAGCCCTTTATTTATATGCTCTTTTCATCTTATATTTTTATTACCCCATTTCACAAAGGGACTGAAGCACGGGGAAGATAACTTCCTTGACCAAGTTCTCACAATTCAGACCTACTTACTCTGGAGTCCACCCTTGTAACTACTGAATCTTACTGCTTCTGTAACATGTCTGTGCTGTGCTCAGTTGCTCAATTGTGTCTGACTCTTCGTGGTTTTTTTTAACACACACAACACCAAAGTAAAGTAGGTTGTTGTCATGCCCGACTCTTTTGCGACCCCGTGGACTGCAGCCCAGCAGGCTCTTCTGTCCATGGGATTTCCCGGGCAAGAATATTGGAGTGGGGTGCCATTTCTTTCTCCAGGGGATCTTCCCGACCCAGGGATTGAACCTGTGTCTCCTGCATTGGCAGGAGGATTCTTTACCACTGAGCTACCAGAGAAGCCCTAAAGGAACATAGGCATTTGTCCATAAAGAAGGTGGGCATTCTCGGGGTAATGCGTGCATTCTCTTTTACACACTTTCACTCTGGGCTAAGCCATTAAAATAAAGTGAACAACAGGCAAGAAGAAAGCCTGCAAGTAGGTGATCCTGCCAGTGTGGTCCCTGTGCTGTCTAGGAGAGAAAACAGAGGAGGAAAAGAAAGGAAAATGAAATAAAAATGAAATGGCTATTCAATACATTGGCATCACCGACTCAATGGACATGAGTTTGAGTAAGCTCCGGGAATTGGTGATGGACAGGGAGGCCTGGCGTGCTGCAGTCCATGGGGTCGCAAAGAGTTGCACACGACTGACCAACTGAACTGAACTGAACTGATTCAATACAAAACCTCTATCATAAAGTAAGTAATAAAGTCCTTGATAAAGACTAAATAGATCATTTCAGGGTATGTTCTGCCTTCAAGTATTATCACAAACATGGCCTTGCTGTATTTCATTCTCACCGTATCCTAGTAGGGTAAAGGATCACCCAGACCTTGTTTTACGATATAAGATAAAGAATGTGCTCACAATCTCAGCCACAGGCTGGCTGTTACTGCTTCATTCCAAGCCACGGATATACGCACATTGGACTCTGTTTGGTCCTCTGCATAGCTAGCTACCCTCCAAAAAATGTAGGAAGTCACCCCCCAAACATATAACCTCTCTACGCCCAGCCAACTCATCTATGCCACTGTCTCAGGCATGTTCACAGTAGTGAGAACTAGGTCATTATCTTAAATGTGTTCCAAATAATGGGACTACTCTGAACGTGGAGGTTACAGACTTCCTGACCATTCAATGATGGTATTTCCCAAGTTATATCAAGGAAATTACAAGTAACAGAGCACACTGGGGTCCAAGCGTGCCCTGAAAACCTATAAATCATTGGGAAGAAATACACAAATTCAGAGTTGATGTGAAACATGAGAACAGCTCCGGAAATGCTGTGTCAGGGTCAAACAGGTGGTTAAGTTTGAAGGATACATCTACACTGGGGCTGTTCCAGAGAGGGAGAGATGTTGCCAGACGTCTGCAAGGGTTTCCTGGCCAGTTC
Source organism: Bos grunniens (assembly GCF_055505025.1). Taxonomy (NCBI): domain Eukaryota; kingdom Metazoa; phylum Chordata; class Mammalia; order Artiodactyla; family Bovidae; genus Bos; species Bos grunniens. The sequence continues at coordinate 156,568,729 of NC_141165.1, forward strand.
ATGAACTGTAACCCAGTGAGTTTTGCTGGTGAGTGGTCTGTTTTTAGGAGTTTACAGTCAGTTGGACCATAAAGAAGGCTGAGTGCTGAAGAATTGATGCTTTCGAACTGTGATGCTGGAGATGATTCTTGAGAGTCCTTTGAACAGCAAGGAGATCAAACCAGTCAACCCAAAGGGAAATCAACCCTGAATACTCACTGGAAGGATTGATGCTGAAACTGAACTCCAGTACTCTGGCCACCTGATGGGAAGAGCCGACGCACTGGAAAAGACCCTGATGCTGGGAAAGATTGAGGGCAGGAGAACTGGGTGATAGAGGATGAGATGGTTGGATGGCATCACAGACGCAATGGACGTGAGTCTGAGCAAACTCTTGGAGACAGTGAAAGACAGGGAAACATGGCATGCTGCAGTCCATGGGGTCACAAAGAGTTGGACACGACTCAGCGACTGAACAACAACAGCTGACTCCGACCTGAGGGTTCTCCATCACCATCTGAGATCTGCACCTTAGGATGGAAAGGTGGTTGAGTGAGCAGAGCTGAGATCTACCCAAACTGTCCCAAATCCTGACTTCAGCCCAGAACAATACTGTCACCCTGTCGCCTGGGCAGCAGATAATTCCTCGGAGGACAGGGGTCACCACAGGGGTCTGGCAACCTATGCAGCAGCTCGAGCTTTGCTTTGAAAATGAATCTCTGTAGCAACCTAATGGCAGAAGCCAGCTCAGAAAATTGCCCTTATCTTTGCAGTGAAGTGCCTGCTTCATCTGAGTGAGCTCTCTTTGTATTTCTTTACGCTGATAGTTTGAGTCACCGTCTGAACAAGTAACCACAGATCAGAGGAGGGGGCGGAGGACGTCACAGCGTGTACTCGGGGCAGCTGGAAGAGGAGGGTCACTCCTTGAGGCACAGCATCCTTGTTCCCTGTTGGAACCAAAGGGGGTCCCATTACCCAGCAGCAGGGAGGGTCTCCTCCCCTGGCCAGCTTTCAATTACACACCGATGATTACGATAGCTTCTTCTGCAGCACAAGGAGGGAGTTCCCCCTCTGAAAATGCACTTTCAATCTTTGATGCCAGAAATAAAGTCTAAGGCAACCACCAGTCTCTATGGCAGAACTTATGTGAGGTGACCTCCCCCTGGTGGTGGGCGCTGGTGTTCGAACAGCCCAGGGACTAGTTCTCAGGACACCATCTCCTCTGTCCCTCCACCAGGACCGGCCACAGATACCTTGCTCTTTGGGGGCCCCTAACGGTGGCGCGGTGACAGTTCTTCTTGTTCCTGCTGATGAGACTCTGGATGTCCACCTCATTATCCACATACCCTGGGTGCCCCCTGAAGCAGGAGATGGCAACCCACTCCCATATTTGTGCCTGGAAAATCCCATGGAACAGAGGAGCCTGGCGGGCTACAGTCCAGGGGGTCACAAAAGATTCTGACACGACTCAGCCGACTAAACAACAGCTCTGCGTGCTCAGTGAGAGCTGGGGGATGGAGCAGGGGAGGACATCACTGCACAGGAAATCAGACAAGCGTTGTAACTGGCAGGCTGGGAGAAAATTCTAGTTCTGCCAGTATGTAGTGAGTTCCCCCTTAGGAAACCTCAGCACCTCTCTGAGCCTTGATTCCTCCCTGCAGAAATGAAGAAAGCTTGAGCCCAAGGTTCTTTCTGCCATGGTTCTGTAGCTGTGCCCAGAATCTGATACCCAGTTGCCACAGGATTCTATGTGCTGATTAGCTTCACAAAGGCAGCAGAAAGATGTTGTCATCTATAAAATGGGCAAATACAGTATCTATCACAGAAGGTTGTAAGAAGGATGAGTAGGCTTCCCTGGTGGCTCAGACAGTAAAGAATCCACCTGCAATGTTGGGTTGGGAAGATTCCCCTGGAGAAAGGGATGGCTATCCACTCCAGTATTCTTGCCTGGAGAATCCCACAAACAGAGAAGCCTGGAAGGCTACAGGACATAGGGCTGCAAAGAGTCAGACACAACTGAGCAACTAGGCTCAAGAAGGATGAAATTTAACGATGTACATAAAATATTTGGCCAACAGTAAGCACTAACAGGGTGTTTATCACAAACTGTATAATTACTAAGTACGTATATAATAGATCACTCAAACTTCAGATGAAAGAAGGGACTACTAGTAACCTTCCTGGGATGAGATGGGCAAACTGGAGCATACGGTCACCCTGTCAATAATAAATGACTATCAGGGGATCTGGAAAAGCCCCTAGTAATGGATAAACTTTTAAAAAAAGAAAAGTTCCACTCAAGTGTTCTGGCTTTGTAAGGATAAACCTTTGGCAAACTCTCAAATGGCAACTGGACAGAATTGGCTGTGGGGTCAAGTAGAGTGTCTCTGACACAGGTTCCTCTTGGAGCAATGAAATTTCCAAGACCAATTACAGACACAAGCCTTAAGTGACTGAAATTGACCTTCTCTCTTCCACAAACCGGCAGACAGGCTTCCCAGGGACCACTGCAGGGTAAGGCAGGAGTGTGGGGATGGGGAAGCCAGAATGTCACCCCCTAAGTATGCCTCTTCAACATAAAAGTTATTTGGGGCTGAAGGCAGTTACGAAACACATATGCCGGAAACCTCCATCTTCCCTCTCTTTCCTGCCTGAAGGTAGGACATAAATGACCCTCTTAATGGAGATGTTCCAGACTTTCATGGAGGAGTGTGCCAACGTGCCCATCAGCTTCCTCCCATGAACTGACTTCCCTGCAGTGAGCTGGAAGCCTGAAACGGCTTCCCTCCCTCCTACCGTTTCTCTTATCAATTTATTCTTTGTTGAAGAGGCTGTACAAGCCGAGTTCTAAGTCTCTACGTTGTCGTGCTGAGGGTTCTCCCCCCTGATGCATGCTGCACTCATTAATAACTGTTTTTCTCTTGAAATCCATCTTTTTCTTAAAGAGTCACAGCTGAAAACCTAGGACAGGCAGAGGCAGGGTTCTGTCTCCCCTACAGGCGCGAGGCTGGAAAGCCAGATGGAAGAGAAGTAGAGTCACGGTCACACGAGGGAACATTCTGTTGCTGAGCCAGTTCCTGCTGGGGAAATCCTACGGGGCAGCAAGGGGCAAAGGGGCCGCACTCCACCGACGGAAGAGCTGGAAGCAACCTCACTGAGCTGGTCCAGCTCAACCTGCTCACTTCATAGATGAAGCGGCGGAGGTCTGGGTGCACATCTTGCCCAAGGGCAGGTGGTTTGTTATGGATCTGTTAAGCCCTTGCATGTGTGTGTGTGTATGTGTGCTCAGTTGTGCCCAGCTCTTTGCGAGCACATGGGCTGTAGCCCGCCACGCTCGTCTCTCCATGGGATTCTCCAGGCAAGGATAATGGAGTGGGTTGCCATTTCCTTCTCCAATGCATGAAAGTGAAAAAATGAAAGTGAAGTCGCTCAGTCGTGTCTGACTCTTAGCGACCCCATGGACTGCAGCCTACCAGGCCCCTCCGTCCATGGGGTTTTCCAGGCAAGAGCACTGGAGTGGGGTGCCATCACCTTCTCCGACTTACAGAGCATATACAATTAAAAAAAACAATCACGTGTCCTCCCTTGCTGGCCTGTGAGCACCAGGAGGAAGGCTGCTATCTGTCATTCACCGACAGCTGTGACCTCTCACACTGACCTCACCGAGACTATGGGGGTGGGGTTACTGTCCTCCTTCTGCAACTGGGCAGACTGGGGGCCTGGGGATGTTGACTGACTCATCTAGGGTCCTATACAGGGCCCTGCCACCAGCACAGTGCTCAGAACACAGCAGGCCCTGAGAAACACGTGTTAAAATGAATATGCCCTTTGACTAGACGAATTCTCTGCCACCCATCTGAAGTGACTCATGGAAAAGTCATGCGTAACAGGAAAAATAAGGAAACAAACCAAATATCTACCAATAGGGGCTGGTTAAACAAAGTATAGTATGTGTGCAATGGAATACTATGCAGCAGGAAAAAATGAGACCTTTCTGTGTACCATTATAGAAACATCTCCGAGCTATACCGTTATGTGGGGAAAACATAAAGATACAGAACAGTAAGCAAATATGCAACTTTAGTGTGTCAAGGAGAAAGAGATGAAAGTCTAGTGAAATACCTATGTTATATTCAAATATGCATATAGAAACTCTGGAAGCAGAAAATTTACCAAAAATCATAGTTAATTTTTAGAGGACTGGCTATCAAGATTGGAGAAAGACTTTTCACTATATACCTTTTAATACTTTCTGGGTTTTGAACAATGTGAATGTATTACTACATTCAAAAAATTTTTTTAAATGTATTAAAATGTATAAACTCAATGACAATAATAAAAATAAAATTCAAACAATATATTACCTAAAAAAATACTTGTTGAACGAGTGAATGAATGAATGACTGAAGGAAGGAGTGAATGAGTTGAATGAATGAATAAATGAGTGAAGTGATGGAGCCAGGATTTAAATCCAGGTCTGTCTGGCTCCAGCACCCAGGTACTGCCTTCTGCTTGAACTCATGAATGTCATCAGGACTGCAACTGATGTACCAAAAGCACTCAAATATATCTGTTAAACATAAATGGCTGAGAGAATAATAGAGTTGTAATTCATCGGAACCTCAGTTTCCTGTGGATAAAAGAACTTTACTCATAGAGCTATCCTAGGGATGAAATAAGATGTGAAAGATATGAAAAATTCACGTGCATTACTGCATACTGTAAGATGATTCCAGAACAGGCTTTGGAGTTGGCTAAAACCAGTTTTGTGCAATGTAGGAGACTGGGATTTGATCCCTGGGCCAGGAAGATCCCCTGAAAAAGGGGATCTATTCCAGTATTCTTGCCTGGAGAATTCCATGGACAGGAGTTTGGTGAGCTACAGTCCATGGGGTCGCAAAGAGTCTGAAATGATTGAGCAATTAACACGAAAGCAGGTTTGCATCACAGGGCCAGCACTTACTATGTGACCTGGGACAGGTTACTTGGCCTCTCCTGGCCTCAGTTTTCACATCTGTAGAATGGGAATAATAGTACCAATTTCATAGAGTTCTTGTAAAATGATGAAATGGTATATATTACACAGAAAGCAATTCACGTAAATGAACAGAAACTATTTTATTATCAGTAAGGTAAAGCAGAAAATTTAACAAAAATGATAAAGGTGACAAAGTAAAACAAGCTATTGTTGAATTAAAAAAAAAAAAAAAACTCCAATATTAGCTTTCTGAATCCAATAACATTTTTGTCTTTTAATTCTGAATTCAGGCCAACCTCAAACACCTTGTTCTCTGGTGTTAATTATGATTACACATGGGAACTACATATTGCACCTGCTGAAATCAGTAATGAAAGGAAAAGTACTGAGCCTTCCCAATGTTTAAAAAAAAAAGCTTTAGTTTCCTGAACATTCAGTTCAGAAGTATATGGACTGACAGCTGTTGCTGTAAACCTATCAATCAGGTATTTTATTTACATTAAGTAGTGCAGTCTAAAATCGCATTCTTTTATAGTATTATAGGTTCGATCCCTGGATCAGGAAGATTCCCCTGAAGAAGGGAATGGCATCCCACTCCGGTATGGCCATGGTAGAGCCCATCACTGCTCAGAGCGACTTCCCTTTCACTTTTCACTTTCATGCACTGGAGAAGGAAATGGCAACCCACTCCAGTGTTCTTGCCTGGAGAATCCCAGGGACAGGGGAGCCTGGTGGGCTACTGTCTATGGGGTCACACAGAGTTGGACACGACTGAAGTAACTTAGCAGCAGCAGCAGCAGCTCAGAGGACAGAGCAGAGTCACTTACAGTTTCATTAAGTGCCAGCGTCTCCATGTGCTGATTAGTATTTACAAAGGACAAAATTCTCTGTCGCAACTGAATTGTATTTTGAATGACTAGCACTCCTCAGCCCTTGAAACGGGTCCTAACAATTGTGTGCAGAAAACATACACCGAGGAGGTGACTCCCCAGCCCACCCCCAACACACACTGACGTGCACAAGCACCATCACCGTGACAGGAGAGGGGCCGGCACAGAACAGGGGGTGGCCTGTAGGCAAAAAGAATGGACCGTGTCATCTGCTGGCCTTTTTAAAAGGAGTAGAGCCTGAAATATAAACACTGGAATCAAACAGCCTCTGCTTCAGCTGTTCTATCACAAAGCCTTTTTTTTTTCCGGTTCTCTTACGTAATTGTCTTGGGGCTTGAAATGTCTGTAGTTGCTGACAAGAGTCCTGAAAACGACTGCACTGAAGAAGACGTGCTTTGAGCACTGAATGAAGGGTGCTGACGGGTTGAGCTGAAAAGGGGATCGAATGCTTGTGAGGGAGGGGAACAGGGAGGAGAGATCAAAAGAACCTTGTGGATGTTAATATACTCTCTGTTTGTTTATACATGAGCCAGAAATTCTGAAATTAGGGAAACGGTGGATAACTGTAAACTTTGCACGTATGTAATAGGTGGGCTTTTCTTAAACTTAGAACATTCTGAACTTTCCCAAATAAACTAAAGCATACAATATTGGCTTAAGATCTCTCCACACTTGAGGAGGTTTACGGGGAAAGGTGAGGTCGGTTCAAGTCTGAGAAAGCCGATGACACTAGGCTGAGAAGTGCCAATGGTCTGTGCAGGTGGGGGTGCCACACTGCAACGGAGCCCAACTGTCAACTCTGCTTCCGGAGTGTCACATTTGACAGCACGCTGCCACAAACTGACTCGGGACAGGCACAGACAGCTACATGGCCAAGCACATAACAGCCGCACAAGTGGAAACCACGCACTTCAGCTGTGCCACTTGGGATCTCCCCAACGTTTCAATCATCAGATCACTGCTGAGTGACAACTTGTTTACTACCAAACTACAGGCTTCGGGAGGACAAGTCTGGGATCTGATGTCTGGTGGAGAGAATCCTGTGGACAGAGGAGCCTGGTGGGCTGCCCTCTATGGGGTCGCACGGAGTCGGACACGACTGAAGTGACTTAGCAGCAGCAGGAGAGCGAGCAGCAGCACAAGTGGATGAGGACGGCGGCCAGGCAAGGCAAGCCCATGTTCAAGGAGGTGTTCTTGTTCTTGTCCCAAAGGCTGGGCTCCTTGTCCCAAAGGCTGGGCTCTCGGGCTGATGACCAGTCACCCTGCTTTACAGCCACGAGGTCAAATGGCGCTTAGGAGAAGGGAGGCCCCAGAGCATGGCCCTGACTCTCATTTTGGACTGGAGGAGACCAAGCACAGATCTGGCTGAGAGTGGAACCAGTGATCAATGACTCAAGGATATGTTCATGATATGACAACGATTCTGGTCAGGCTAGACCCCTTTTGGCTAGACAATGATCCTCAATCTTGTCTCCCAATTAGAATCACCTTGGGGAGTCTCCCAGGCCAAGACTCCCAGGATGAGACTGGAGTTGGTCTGGAGGGGCTTGGGCACAGGCGTTTCGCGAGCTGCTCAGGGGCTTTCACTAATAAAAAGAATTTAAGGACACCACTCCAACTCCTTTCATGACCATCAGGATATTTCATGTTTTTAAAGGAAAGTTATGGCAGTATCCGGAGAAGGCAATGGCAACCCACTCCAGTACTCTTTCCTGGAAGATCCCATGGACAGAGGAGCCTGGTGGGCTACAGTCCATGGGGTCGCTGGGAGTCGGACACGACTGAGCGACTTCACTTTGACTTTTCACTTTCATGCATTGGAGAAGGAAATGGCAACCCACTCCAGTGTTCTTGCCTTGAGAATCCCAGGGACAGAGCAGCCTGGTGGGCTTCCATCTATGGGGTCGCACAGAGTCAGACATGACTGGGGTGACTTAGCAGCAGCAGCAGCAGCATGGCAGTATCACAAATCTTACATGGGCATTTGTTTTAAGAAAGGTGAGTTTATTCACTAGGAGAGTGAATTTTTCTATGATTAGCATTATCCAAATTAGCCTTTCGATCAAATATACATTCATGGCTCAGACAACATGGTGTTCGTTTCCATTACTCTATGGAACCATCTCTACTGCCTGGAAACTAACAATATTATGTGAGAACTCTAAACCTCTGGTTAGCTTGGTGACAACTAACTGAACTCTTATTCCAGGGAACCAGCCAACCGCTGCCAACAATCCAAAGCACAGGTAATTACTGGTGCAAAGCACAGCTCTGCTTTCTCAGTAAAAAGCAAAAAGGTTCACAAAAAGAATACGGCAGTGGAATATGCTAAGCAAACATTTGTACAACAGAAAAATAATCTTATTTTAATAAAAGTTTTCATTTATTTGTAATGGTGTGAATCTCTCTAATATATTACTTGAAGTGACTAATATTATTTGAAATTAATGATGATATGGCTTCATTTTTTAGATAAACAATTAATGAACATGTTGATTATAAATAATTTACAATACTGGATGATGATCCAGCTAACAAAAATACATTTTACACATCAGATCCAACTGTGATAGCTAGAAAATGGGCTTCCAATATTAACTCGCTAATGAAATGATGTTAGTTGCTCAGTCCTGTCTGACAATTTGCAACCCCATGGACTGTCGCCTGCCAGTCTCCTCAGTCCAGGGAATTCTCCAGGCAAGAATACTGGAGTGGGTTGCCATTCCCTTCTTCAGGGGACCTTCCCAACCCAGGGATTGAACCCTGGATCTCCTGCATCGCAGGTGGTTTCTTTACTGTCTGTGCCACCAGGAAATGAACTGATAGTTCAGGTCAATTTCTTTCTTTCCTTTAAGATGAAGGTCAGAGAATGACATGAACACATGGGAAAAACACTGACACAGCCTTTTTCCTTCACATCACCTGCCACCCTCTGGATGCCTGTTTCCCCCAAATTCATAGATTGATGTCCTCCTCCTCGAAGATGATGGTATCAGCTATTGAGAGGTCATTAAGGATCATGAGGGTGGGGCCCTCATAATGGGATTAGTGCCCTTGTAAGAGACCCCACAGAGCTCTCTCCTCCCTTCCACCGCATGAAGGCACCAAGGTGCCTACAACCCACAAGAGGGCCCTCAGCCAGCCATGCTGGCCTCCACAACTGTGTGAAATAAGTTCCTGTTGTTTAGAAGCCACCAGTCTGTGGTATTTTGTTACAGTAGCTTTAACGGGTTAAGACACTGTCACTCACCCAGGTGACCCTCCAACAGACTAGGTAAAGATACCCATGTGGCCAGACTACCAGCACAAAGGGGACCTCTGTGGGCAACACAGTTAACAGTCTGCCTACTCAAGGGTCAGACACCGCCGACCTCAAGTAGAATCACATTTTCACTACAGCACCCCAAGGTGACATTCCAAAATGATAAAGTTGTCCAACTGAAATCTCAGAAGCCGCATCTTCCCACCTGGAGGGGTGGTGTTGGCTAAATGAGAGACTAGCTTTCTACTGCAAGGCTCTCCAGTGGTCTGAAGGACCCTGTAGATGGGCAACCAAGGCACAGAGCTCCCCCAGCCCACATTCGGAGGCTCCTGAGCCCCGAATGGAGAAGAGAGCAAGGTTTCCAACCCCACCAACCTAGTGCAAACACCTGGCCAGCTCTCCTGACAACCCAAGCTAAGATCCTCACAAGGGGCCTCCTTGCTGCCTCTCCTGCCCACCCAACCTTCTTCCCCAAAGCCATTCTCCAGCTAGCTTTTAATTAGAACAGGACCCGAAACCCTCCCAGGGCTTCCCAGGCTCCCAAAGAACAGTTCCCTGGCTGCATCCAACCTCGGCCACCACCACCACCCTCACTGGGCCCTGGAAAGGCCTTCGTTCATCCCTGCACTGGAACTTTCACATCTGCTATGCCCGCTGCCTGGATGCCCACCACACAACATCTACATGAGGAGCTTCTTCCTGCCAGCCACATCCAAGCAGTGCAGAGTGGCCTTCTGGGGCCACTCGGTGAAAAATGGGCTGCAGGCTGACTCTCTGCAGGTCCTCTTTACCGGCACTGATCCCAGAGCTGTGTTCTGCCCCCTCCACCTTCTCTGAGCCTGACCCCACCTACCAGCTGCATTGCTTGGAGTCCCCAGCCTCCTGGCTGCCAGCTTGGTTCTGCCAATGATATCAGAAAGCTGGGGCAAGCTGAGGTACTTCTTAACCTGCAGCTCGCTGCTTCACCACCTCAGTTCCATCCCTCTATGTCTGTAGCTCCTGCCAGAAGGTTCCTCCCCTAAGGTCCCAGCAACAGGACTTCCCTCCATCCAACACTCTCTGCTGATTGCCTCAGTCCTGCCCCCACCAACCGGTTCTTCATTACACCTCCGGAACCACCGCAGTGTCCCTGCTAGGCTCTGGTTGGCACGGCCTCCCTGTCCTCTCCTCGGCCACTCCCTATCACATCAGCCTGATTCCCACCTGTGCACCCCCTTTTTAAAACTGTCTCCCCCTTCCTCAGCCTCTGCTAGAACATAAGCAGAAAGCTCATCGTGTTCGCCACTCTGTACACTAGGCCTAAAACAGCACCTGAAGCACAGGAAGCATTCGCTAAACAGTAAAAGAATAAATGAATGGTGTCTCTGCTCAAAACAGTACCTTGTGAGTGAGCCTTTCTCCAATTGTTTTCTGGTAAACGATCTCCCCTCCCCATCTCCTAAGGCCAATTTTTTTCCTATAGTACCATCACCTCCTGACCTATTTCATATATATTTGTTTATTGTCTTGTTTTCCCAACAAAAATGCCAGTCCTGAAGGCAGGAAGGCTCTTTTCTTCACTGCTGTGCCCTCAGAGCCTAGAACAGTGAGTGCCTGGCTCAAAGCAGAATCTCTACCCATTTGTTAAAGTGAAGAGCTTGCAAGGTGGGCAACATTTCAGATGCAGCAATTTGAGGATGGTCTCTGACACAGGGAAGACTGCAAAACTATGAGACTGCTAGGCACACAAGCGGCATCTTGTATGATCTAATCTTGCTCCTTTGGCATGACAGCCTAGAACCGGTAAGAAAGAGACTCCATATGCTGACAGACCTCAGCCTCAAGAGAAAAGGTTTTAGAGTAAAAGGAGTTAGACCCTGTATTTGTGCCAACTGTAGCTTTAGAAACCATGCATGGACCCTTATCTAAGCACATAACACTGGACATCCTTTCTGAGAGTAGATGGGCCTGTACCTGATAAACACATGGGTCTTAAGGGCACCATTCTCTGTTCCAATGGTGTCCCTCTTGGCAGCCGCCTTCAACTCCAGCTCACTGACAGTTAACTGCGGACTCAGAGCCAAGCATCCGAAAGCAGCACTTTCTTTGATAGCTGCTCCCCTAATGGGGCATCTCTCTCAAAGGCAGACTTTATCCTGCAACGCTGGCCGAGGTACACATTTTATTCTGCACATTGATTGCAGATCAGAAATAAATCCCTCCTCCCTACCACCATCTGTTACTCATACCTGCCCCCTCACTCTCCAACGTGTCTAAAATGTGGGGATCTGGAGGGGAAAATAAAAACAGAGAACAAAATCCAATTCCCCCTTTACTGACTGTCCCCTGCCCGCCCCCCACCCCCTTTCAGGGAGCGGGATTCCAGACTAACTATCCTCAAGGCCTAGCAAATGGCCCCTTCCCCCCAACACCATTCGGCCAAAACTGGCCAAGCGCTGGATAAAGAGCCACCGCGGCTCCTCACCCAAACATTGGCTTTCCTTCCTAGGCGTACAGATTGAGAATGCGGAGACACCTTCCTATTTATGTATAGTGAGTCAACGACGCGCGGATAAATGTCTCTGTTTCCTCCTCCCTATGAATGAAGCGACCCCTCCTCAAAGGAGTTAAGTAAAGTGCCCGGAACGACCCCAGCCTCAGGGTGAGGGTACGCGCATCCCCGGCCATCTGGGCAGCTAATTCATGCTCCGATCGTCTCCTGCTATGTCGCCCCTCTAACTCACCCCAGTTCACACCCGGGGGCGAAGGGCAGGGGCGTCGCTGGGAGGTGGTTACCAGCCAGCCTAGGTGAAAGGCAAACCCCTATGAAGATCCCCACCTTGGGCGGGCAGCGCGCGGCCCGGCAGGTGCTAGGGGACCCGGGATCTCGGGGAGGGCGCTCCCACCCCAGCCGGGACAGAGAGGGACCGAGGCAGGGTGGCCGGGGACATCGCTGCGTTCTTCCGCCGGCGACCCGGCTTGGAAGAGGCTGCCCCGGGCCGGCCCCGGACCTCGGCGCCGCCTCGTCCCGGCAACAAGTGTCCGCCCTCCGCCCGACGGGCCGCCGCGCCCGGCCCTCACCCGGCACAGGCCGTCCACGAACACGCGCGGGTCCAGGTGGCAGGCGATGGTGGCGCTGGGCAGGTCTTGCAGGTCCACCTCCTCCATCATCTCGCAGTCAATGAAGCTCCAGTCGCTGCCGCCCTCGTCGGGCCCGGCCGCCCCCGAGAACGCCGCGAAGGGCCGCAGCGCGTACCCTGGTTGCGCTCGCGCCTCGGCCGCCGCCCCGAGCCGGGGCCCGGTGGAGCTGTCCTCCATGACCCCGCGCCCGCGCGGCCCCACGCGGGATCCTCGCGCGCCTCTCTGGTCCGCCGCCTCGGGGCTCGCGTCGCAGCCGGCGGTGCTCACCGCGGCTCCAGGAGAGCGCCCGGCCCCGCCCGCCGCCTTTCCTTTCGGGGGCCCCGGCCACCGAGGGCAGAGCTACGGCGGAGACAGCCGCGGGCCCTTTAAGGCCGGCCCACGTGGGTTATTGTCCCGGTGGCCGTCCAGCAGAGGAAGCCAATAGAAGAGCGCGATTTCCCTCACGTGATCTGCAGGCTGCCGCCCTCAGTCTGAAGCCTCAGAGAGGCCATGTTGGTTAGGGGCCAAGAGCTCCTTCCCCAGTTCCGCTTTTCTGACAGCGGACGCCAGCCCAAGGCGCCGGGCAGTGTCTTGCGCACAGGGATGACAGCTAGAGCGGCAGCGCTTCTGTGGGTCCCATCTGGTGACGTTTTTGAGGCTCAGAGGCCAACTTTGGGGGATTTAAGCGAGATATAGCCCTGGCTGCTGCCGTTGGCAAGTGGTTAAATGCTTACCGTATATTGTCAGATATAGGCGCAATAAGGTATTGAACCAGACCCCGATTAACAATACCCTCCTTTTAGATTTTTAGCTTATTAGTCATTATATCATTGTTCACAGAAGTAGTCTTTGAATTACTGCTATGAACCGAGTTCCTGCGTGCGTGCTAAGTCGCTTCAGTGGTGTCTGACTGCATCCCTATGGACTGCCAGCCTCCTCTGTCCAAGGGATTGGCCAGGCAAGAATACCGGGAATACCGGAGTGAGTTGCCCTGCCCTCCTCCAGGGGACCTTCCCCAACCAGGGATGGAACCCAAATCTCTTTGCGTCTCCAGAATTGGCAGGCAGGTTCTTTACTGCTAGCGCCACCTGAGAAGCCAGGTGTACAGTAGGAGATAACAAAAGCAACAAAATCTTGGTCCTTGCCTTTGGGGAGTTTATGGACGCGGGAAAAAAAGGTCTTTAAATAAGTCTCTTTCTCCCTCTCCCCCCGCCCCCTCCCCCTTTATTACAAAATAGGTAGAATTTCTTCACCGTAAAGGGCAATGTGGTTCAGTGAAAATTTGGGTCTAAAGAAAATCCCATGGACGGAGGAGCCTGGGAGGCTGCAGTCCATGAGGTCGCTAAAAGTCGGACACGACTGAGCGACTTCACTTTGACTTTTCACTTTCGTGCATTGGAGAAGGAAATGGCAACCCACTCCAGTATTCTTGCCTGGAGAATCCCAGGGACGGCGGAGCCTGGTGGGCTGCCCTCTGTGGGGTTGCACAGAGTTGGACACGACTGAAGCGACTTAGTAGTAGCAGCAGCAGCAGCAGCAAAGTCTAGCTTTGCCCTTAATTACTTGGAAGAGTAGCCTGGATTTCAGTTTCCTCATCTGAAAAATAAGATCATATATGGCAAGTATCCTGTAAGGGCGCAATAAGTGGGATTTCTGTCTAGAGGTCTTTGGAAGATGTGAAATTAGACCTGTACTTTCTCCTAAAGCAAGCCTACCCTCTAGTTTGAAACTGTAAGTGATTATAATAAAAAAAGTTCATCCAACTGACAAGTGAGATTTGTTCAGAACCTGGCCTGTGCTGTGATTGCTATTTTTACAGCCTCAGTGCAGTTCATGCCCTCTAGGAGTTTAAATCCAAGAGGAACAGTGATACACATGGCAGAGACAGCTTATAAAATAGAATGTCATTTGAAGGTCTCCAGAAATTGGACCGATCACATATTGCTGGTGAGAATGTAAAATGATGTAGCCATTTTAGAAAAAAAATTGGCAGTTACTCAAAAACTTAAACACACAGTTGTCACCTGACTGAGTAGTTGCTCTCTTGTGTATAGACCCATGAAAAATGGGAGTATGTGTCCACACAGAAGTTTACACAGGAAGGTTCATAGCCCTATTATTCACAATAGCAAAAAAAGTAGAAATAACCCGAATGTTCATCAAATGATGAATGGGTAAACCAGATGTAGATCCATGCAATGGAATATTATTCAACCATAAAAAGAGATGTACTGATTCATGTACATTCATGTACAACATGAATGAACATTGAAAACATGATAATGAAAGAAGCCAGTCACAAAAGTCCAGCTACTCTATGTTTCCCTTAATATGAAGTGTCCATGCATGCGTACTAAGTCACTTCAGTGGTGTCCAACTCTTTGTGACCCCGTGGACTGTGGCTCGCCAGGCTGCTCTGTCCATGGGATTCTCCAGGCAAGAATACTGGAATGGGTTGCCATTTCCTTCTCCAGGGGATTTTCCCAACCCAGGGATTGAACTCATGTTTCCTGCATTGGCAGGCAGATTCTTTACCACTAGCACCACCAGGGAAGCCCATAAAATGTCCAAAATAGCCTAACTGACAGAGACAGAAAGTACGTAGCAGTTGCCAGGGAATGGGAGAATAAAGAAGGGGAAGTGATAAATAGAATATTACCTGCCAGATTAGTAAACAAAGAATGTCACAGTCATCAGGAATGCAACCACCACCTGCAAGTGAATTGGTGAGTCCTGAGCAAAATAGAGGAAAACAACAGAATGGGAAAAACTAAAGATTTCTTCAAGAAAATTAGAGAGATCAAGGGAACTTTTCATGCAAAGATGGGCACAATAAAGGACAGAAATGGTATGAGCCTAACAAGCAGAAGATATTAACAACAGTAGCAAGAATACACAGAAGATCTTCATGAACCAGAATACAAAAAAGATCTTCATGACCCAGATAATCACAATGGTGTGATCACTCACCTAGAGCTAGACATCCTGGAATGCAAAGTCAAGTGGACCTTAGGGAGCATCACTATGAACAAAGCTAGTGGAGGTGATGGAATTCCAGTGGAGCTATTTCAAATCCTAAAAGATGATGCTGTGAAAGTGCTGCACTCAATATGCCAGCAAATTTGGAAAACTCAGCAGTGGCCAAAGGACTGGAAAAGGTCAGTTTTCATTCCAATCCCAAAGAAAGGCAATGCCAAAGAATGCTCAAACTACCACACAATTGCACTCATCTCACACACTAACAAAGGAATGCTCAAAATTCTCCAAACCAGGCTTCAGGAATACATGAACTGTGAACTTCCAGATGTTCAAGCTGGTTTTAGAACAGGCAGAGCAACCAGAAATCAAATTGCCAACATCCATTGGATCATCAAAAAAGCAAGAGATTTCCAGAAAACCATCTGATTCTGATTTATTCACTATGCCAAAGCCTTTGACTGTGTGGATCACAACAAACTGTGGAAAATTCTGAAAGAGATGGGAATACCAGACCACCTGACCTGCCTTTTGAGAAACCTATATGCAGGTCAGGAAGCAACAGTTAGAACTGGACATGGAACAACAGACTGGTTCCAAATTGAGAAAGAAGTACATCAAGGCTGTATATTGTCACCCTGCTTATTTAACTTCTATGCAGGGTACATCATGAGAAATGCTGGACTGGATGAAGCACAAGCTGGAATCAAGATTGCTGGGAGAGATATCAATAACCTCAGATATGCAGATGACACCACCCTTATGGCAGAAAGAGAAGAACTAACAGCCTCTTGATGAAAGTGAAAGAGGAGAGTGAAAAAGTTGGCTTAAAACAACATTCAGAAAACTAAGATCATGTCATCTGGTCCCATCACTTCATGGCAAATAGATGGAGAAACAATGGAAGCAGTGACAGACTTTATTTTCTTGGGCTCCAAAATCACTGCAGATAGTGACTGCAGCCATGAAATTAAAAGACACTTCTCCTTGAAAGAAAAGTTATGACCAACCTAGAAAGCATATTAAAAAGCAGAGACATTACTTTGCCAATGAAGGTCCATCCAGTCAAAGCTATGGTTTTTTCCAGTAGTCATATATGGATGTGAGAGTTTGACTATAAAGAAAGCTGAGCACCAAAGAATTGATGCTTTTGAACTGTAGTGTTGGAGAAGACTCTTGAGAGTCCCTTGGACTGCAAGGAGATCCAACCAGTCCATCCTAAAGGAAATCAGTCCTGAATATTCATTGGAAGGACTGATGCTGAAGCTGAAACTCCAGTAGTTTGGCCACCTGATGGGAAGAAGTGACTCATTGGAAAAGACCCTGATGCTGGGAAAGATTGAAGGTGGGAGAAGGGGATGACAGAGGATGAGATGGTTGGATGGCATCACTGACTCAAAGGACATGAGTTTGAGTAAGCTCCAGGAGTTGGTGATGGAGGTAGGCCTGGCGTGCTGCAGGCCATGGGATCGCCAAGAGTGGAACACAACTGAGTGACTGAACTGAACTGAGGGAACTCAGAAAAGAAAGAATACCTGCCGTCTAACAGCCACCAGACTGCAGCCACTCCTTACACTGAGCCCTGAGGAAACTCGGGGTGTGAAAACACAAGGGGCTGGCCTCGGAGAATTGAAGTGCATGTCAAAGGAATGATTTCAGTGAGCCCAGACTCTTGGTCTTCTCATATATTAAAAAATGCTAAATTCCTTAACTTGATATATCTGGTTTTCTTTAATTAGCAGTAATGTTTTGATGTTTAGACTACCTACCCTTTGTTGCAAATCTCTGGCTTCCTGACTTCACCTCCTTGGATGAGTTCTCCAAGAAATACATGAGGTGCTGCCTCCCAGGCTTGAAGTTGTAAAAATTCCTGCTGTATAAAGATTCTCAACTTTTAGGCTGTGGATAACTTTCAGTTGTGAATATTTTTTAAGTCGACAGAAGTCTGCTAAAGGGCACAAGTTTTCTTTGTGGGGTGAAGAAAATGCTCTAGAGTTGGATTGTGATGATGTGTGTACAACTTCATGAATATACCACCCATCACTGAATTATACTTGAAAGGGAGAATTTTATGGTACATAAATTATATTTCAATAAAGCTGATATTTACAAAATGAGACTGTGATAAAGGCCATGAGGGAAGAGATGGAGTGTCACAGAGTGGGTGACATCACAGTGAAAAACCCACTGAAAACTCAGCCAGATATGAGGAAAAAGGTAACAAAGTGGCTGAGACACCAGTTTTGAAAAATTACACCCAGCTAAGTTGTGGTTAGGTCTGTGTGGTCATTACCCTTAGGACAGCAAGCTCCTTCAATCCTGCCTTACCTGGACCACTGACGGCAAGCAAACTGGACCTTCTGGACAACAAGTGCAAAGGAAAGAAACTAAAAGAGGAAACATTACTGAATTCAAGCTCTGACAGCTTACCACACAATAATCGAGAGATGAGATATTGAGGCAAGGAATAGCCACTTTATTTAGAAAGCCAGGTGTCTGAGAAGATGGCACTCTAGAGTACCATCTTATTGGGGTCTGGATACCAGTTTCTTTTATAGAACAGAGAGCAGGAGGAGGTGAGGAAGTAAAGTAAAAAGACCATTAGTCTTGCAAAATATCTCCTGGCTTGGCCAGCATTGGGATGAGGATCTGTTAATTCCTTCTTTTCTGTAGCCATTCACAGGTGGGCAGGTTCCCTCCCACCCACACAGGCCATTGTGAGTGTTTGCAGCTATAGACAGCATCCTTCCATTGATTATAATAAAAGCAAGGAAAAGCAAGGTTTAAAGTAAGAGAAATAGAACCAACCTGGAGTCAGATTTCACTCTTCCCTGTTACAAAAAGAGCAAGTTCCACCTCAGGCAAGTGGTGAAGACAAAGTTACCTGTAGTTGACTATGGAATGTGGTGAATCATCACTAAGATATGATGTCACCCAATCCTTCAGTGATTTTAGATTCCTGTCTTTCTCTCTCTCCTCTCCCTTGTAAAGAGGGTATCACTGTGGAGTTGTTTATATGACTCCAGTAATGACATCAATTTATTTGGGTGGATCTTAAATAGTTAATGAGATGAACCTAAGCCAGTTCACCAGGTTCTCACAAACAGTTTTTATTACTCCAGGTTCGTAGAACTGGGGCTCAAAGAAATGGAATGACCTTCCCACAAGCAAACACACAGCAAATGGCAAATCAGGACACGAGCTTCTTTTCTCCCATCCCAGCACTGCCTCTGCCTTTTGGGACTATCAGTTCAGTTCAGTTGCTCAGTTGTGTCTGACTCTTTGCGACCCCATGGACTGCAGCACACCAGGCCTCCCTGTCCATCACCAACTCCCGGAGCTTGCTCAAACTCATGCCCTTTGAGTCAGTGATGCCGTCCAACCATCTGATCCTCTGTCGTCCCCTTCTCCTCCCACCTTCAATCTTTCCCAGCATCAGGGTCTTTTCCAATGAGTCACTTCTTCCCATCAGGTGGCCAAAGTACTGGAGTTTCAGCGTCAGCATCAGTCCTTCCAATGAATATTCAGGACTGATTTCCTTTAGGATGGATCTCCTTGCAGTCCAAGGGACTCTCAAGAGTCTTCTCCAACACCACAGTTCAAAAGCATCAGTTCTTCAGCACTCAGCTTTCTTTATAGTTGAACTCTCACATCTATACATGACTACTGGAAAAACCAAAGCTTTGTCTAAATGGACCTTTGTTGGCAAAGTAGTGTCTCTGCTTTTTAATATGCTTTCTAGGTTGGTCATAACTGTTCTTCCAAGAAGAAATGTCTTTTAATTTCATGGCTGCGGTCACTATCTACAGTGATTTTGGAGCCCCCCAAAATAAAGTCTGTCACTGTTTCTATTGTTTCCCCGTGTATTTGCCATGAAGTGATGGGATCAGATGCCATGATCTTAATTATCTAAATGTTGAGTTTTAAGCCAACTTTTTCACTCTCCTCTTTCACTTTCATCAAAAGGCTCTTTAGTTCTTCTTCTCTTTCTGCCATAAGGGTGGCGTCATCTGCATGTCTGAAGTTATTGATATTTCTCCCGGCAATCTTGATTTCAGCTTGTGCTGTAGGGACTACAGAAAAAGGAAAGGAACCAAAGAAACATGGCAGAGAAAAGTAGAGGACATGGAAAATAAAGAGAAGGACAGAGAAAAAGAAGGGGAAAGAGAGAGGAAAGGAGGTTGAGAATAGAAAGTAAGAGGTGGTGTCAGTTCAAAGTAATGATGCCAGAGAGAGCTGGCCAGGCAGGGCCCATTCTCACAGATGCAGGGCCAGCACTGGGAGAGCTGGTTGAGGCAAGAAGTTGTTCTTATTGTTTTTCAGTCGCTAAGTCATGTCTGACCTCTTTGTGATCCCATGGACTGCAGCACACCAGGCTTCCCTGACCTTCACTATCTCCTGGAGTTTGCTCAAACTCATGTCCATTGAGAGAGCTGTCGATATATCAGAGAAATAATGGAAGGTCTGTGTTACTGGGCGGGGCAGGCGGGGGGAGGGGGCTGGCGGGAGGGAAGCACAGCCTAAAACTTGAGAATTACGTTTTATTCAGTGAACACACTAAGGATTTCAGCCAGGGAGACAGCCTCTCAGATTGCTCTGAGAGACTGTTTTGATGAGAGATAAGGGAGGAGCCAGAATATAAAGGAGTCTTTGAAAAAAAAGATCAGAGAGATATGATCTCAAGTGGCCTCCACTTGCAATGACTTGGAGCAGGGCTTGGGTTCCCAGCCAGAGATTGAGCTGGGTCACAGTGGGGAAAGCACAGATTCAGGTTCTGGCCTTCAACTTCCACACTCTTATGTAAGCAGTGCTGTTGGCAGCTCACGTTTTCTGTTTTTTTCCCTCCTTGGGAGAGACCATTGATCACTGTTAATTTTTAGAGTTGGTGGTGAAGGGACAGGCACAGTGTCTACCTTTCTTAAAGATGTAAGATACTTTAAATTTTTATTTTCTAGTTTCCACAGAGAAGAGTTTCCACAAAGACAGAAAGTAGTGAAGCAGGTAAAGTATTCATTAAGAGGAAAAGAGTACAGTACATGTGGATAGACACATGGGCAGACTCAGAGGGCGAGTTCCTGAGTTGCTGAGTCTTGCCTTTGTGGCAGTTTGGGTTACTCTCATGGGGCATTTCCTCCGAGTTTTCCTTTGGTCAATCATTATAATTAACCTGGTTCACAGTCCATATTTGGTATGTCTCAGGGTCCTTCCATGTGTGCACACACGTCTCTTAGCCAAGATGGATTTTACCGAAAAGGCATCTGAATAGAACACCCCTTGACATAACTTCCCTTTGACCTGCAAGGAGGCTTTTCTGCCCATGTGTGGTCAGGGAGGTCTCCTGACTTCGAGAACAAGAAATAAGTGGTCCGAGTAGGGCCCAGCCTTCTCTCCTTAACTGTCCTACTATTCTCATCTTGGAGTTTTGATCCACAGGGAATGACTCTCCAATTGCTTTACCCTGGGTTGGGGGTGGGGGGCATCTACCTCCTTCCTCAGTTGAAACATCAAAAGATTACTGCTGTTGAAGAAAGAAAACCAGACCTCTTAAGTTAATGAGCTGAGCATTTTTCTGTGTATGAGAAGATGCAAGTGACTCTGGGCTCCCTAAGATCATACCTTTGATATGCACTTTAGCTATCTGGGGCCAGTGTACTGTGCTTTCTCATCCTGAGTCTCCTCAGGGCTCACCTTTGGGGTGGGTGTCAGCTGGTGGCTTGGTGGTTGCAGCATCCTTTGTTTACTGATATGACAGGCAACTTTTTTTCATTGACACTCTCCACAAATAGGATTACTGTCATGCCTTCCACATCTGGGTACCCAAGGTTCTTGCAGGTGACATCTTTAGTAATAAAAGGTCAAATACTTCTTTCTGTCTAGAAAATAAAAATTTATAGTATCTTACATCTTTAAGAAAGGTAGACACTGCCTGTCCCTTCACCACCAACTCTAAAAATTAACAGTGATCAATGGTCTCTCCCAAGGAGGGAAAAAAACAGAAAACGTGAGCTGCCAACAGCACAGGGAGAAACTAAGCAAAACAGGCTGCTTACATATGAGTGTGGATGTTTATAAGGATGAAATCAATTAAATTTGAGAGTGATCTTTTAAAAGCTATTTCACCATAAAGCCAGTATGAAATTCCTAATGTATCCTTTGGGAATTCATTGCTGTGTCTCTTTTTTGAGCAGTGGCAGTGGAATCTAGGATCTATCCTTGCCTCCTGCTTTGGACTGTAACTAGGGAGACTTCCCTCCTCATTGGTTCAAAGTGTTAGGGCAAACACTGACTGAAACCACCCACCTTGACCATGTACCATGGTAACCATTCCCATGAGTTATTATACATCAGGAGGTCCTGATAATGAAAACAGAATGAATGAGCCACCATCAACTGGAGTAGTTCAGAAAATGTCAAATGGAGACACCAAGTGTCCTACCACCTCTCAGAATCCTCCTCACTGACATCCATTTTGGCTGAGCAATACACACACCACCAGGAGGGACCCTGAGTCAGAATGATTGGCCAGAGGCAGCCTAGAAACTAATCCTGTCACCATAAAAGCCAAGACTGTGAGCCACGTGGCACAGCAGTCCTCCTGGATGCCCTGACCCTCCTGCTCTCCCTCCTGCCCCTTCCCAATAATGTCTCTTGCTTTGTCAGCATGTGTGTCTCCTCAGGCAGTTCATTTCCGAGTGTTAATCAGGAGGCCCCCTTTGGGCCCTGGAAGAGGTTCCCCTTTCCTGCAACAGAAGGAGCAGATTTGATCTAAATCTTCAGATACCCAGAGAGGAAGGTGTCGACTAAAAAGTATTTTCACAACCGAAAAGTTGAGTTCTGTTTCATTTGGCAGGAATTTTTAGGACTTCAAGCCTGGGAGGCAGCATCTCAAGTAACCCTGAGAGAACTGCTCCGAGGATGTGAGGGAAGGAGCCAGGTTATATAGAATTTTTGCAACAAATGGCAGGTAGTCTGAGCATCAAAAAGATGATTGTGAGTTAAAGAAAACCAGATATCCCAAGTTAAGGAATTGAGCAGTTTTCTATGTGTGGGCTCACTGAAATCCCCTTTGATAAGCACTTCAGCTCTCTAGGGCCAACATCCTGTGTTTTTACATCCTGAGTTTCATCAGAGCTCACCGTTGGGAGTGGCTGCAGTCTGATGGCTGCTAGATGGCAGGTATTCCTTCCTTCCTGAGTTCCCTCAGGGCTCACCAGCTCGTCCAGGGGTGGCTGCAATCACTGCTAACTGTGACGTCCTTTGTTTACTGATCTGGCAGGCAATATTCCATTTCTCAAGGAGAACCAACATGAGTAAAGAGTTGTTTTTAGTGATTTTTGTCTTTTTGAAATGGGTGCACGTTTCAATGAGTGTATCCCACCACCTCTCACTCATGTTTCTCCCCTCACACTTCCTTCATGTCAGCCTTCACAATTACAAAACACAGAGAAGATGAAGAGGTGCTGAGAAATCCACCTTTGGTTCTTTGTGTTCTTAGTACCTGTCTCTTATCTCTGATTGCAGACTGGTTACACAAAGATGCCTGTGTTTATAGGCAGATAGAGCAGCCTATTCATTTGCCATGTGGGAAAGTTTAGCTGTAGGACACTTGCTTGAGATGGCTTCTATACTGTTCTGGAAATTGAAGGGGGCTCTGTGCAGGAGGCACCTGCTGAATGCTTATTAAATGAACCAAAGGCATTTCTGCACATTCTGGGAAATTACATACAGGTACTTAAAAGAGTAAAGGTGAAAGTTGCTCCATAATGTCTGACTCTTGGCGACCCCATGGGCTATAGCCTGCCAGGCTCCTCTGTCCATGGAATTCTCTAGGCCAGAATACTGGAGTGGGTAGCTGTTCCCTTCTCCAGGGATCTTCTCAACTCAGGGATTGAATTCAGGTCTCCCACATTGCAGGCAGATTCTTTACCATGTGAGCCACCAGGAAAGCCCTTCAAAACTTAAGATAGAAGGCAAATAGCTGACTTTCTGAGTGTTTGCTTTTACAAAAAATACAATTTTCCAAAGACTGCTCAAACGAGTAAGCACTTTAAATAACCCAACTGAAAGTGTCTGTTTTATTATTATGTCTTGTCAAATGAATGAAAATACATATGTTGTTGTTGTTTATTTCAGAGAAATGAATGTTTTTCCTACTCAAGGTTCATTCTTAAAATCCCCTCTTAAAAATATGTTATTTTTTAAATTATTGGTTATGTGCACCTGGTTTGTACAATATATCCTTGTAGCTTATTTTGTACAAGATAGTTTGTACTTCTTAATCCCTTAAAAATCCTTATTTTTTAAATGGTCTTCTAAGTGCCTTTTAAATCAGAAAGCCAGAGTTATAAATCATGTTTTGGAGAAAGGAATTTGGTTACTTTGCCTTTCCAAGCTTAGAAAGAAATTTCAGTGGACTTTCAGTTCAATTCAGTTCAGTCGCTCAGTCATGTCTGACTCTTTGTGACCCCATGAATCGCAGCACGCCAGGCCTCCCTGTCCATCACCAACTCCTAGAGTTCACCCAGACTCTCGTTCATCGAGTCAGTGATGCCATCCAGCCATCTCATCCTCTGTTGTCCCCTTCTCCCCCTGCCCCCAATCCCTCCCAGCATCAGAGTCTTTTCCAATGAGTCAACTTTTCGCATGAGGTGGCCAAAGTACTGGAGTTTCAGCTTCAGCATCATTCCTTCCAAAGAAATCCCAGGGCTGATCTCCTTCAGAATGGACTGGTTGGATCTCCTTGCAGTCCAAGGGACTCTCAAGAGTCTAAGTTCTCTTTTAGAAGTACTGACACTCGTATGCCTTTTATGTGAATTAGGATTCTTGTGGTTGCAACTAACCAAAACCCATGGAGCTGGTTTAAATTCAGGATGTTGGGCATCTTAGGGTAGCCAAAGGCAAGAATGCAGCCAGGCCCTGGGAAGGTCCTGGAAACCAGACCTCAGTGGTTATCCAGTAACCAGGCTGCCATTGGGGGCCATCTTGAGGCCATCAGAGATGGGGGATGGACACTTAAGCAAATGTGTGTCCACTTTTGAAAGTTCACATGTTGTGTATTTTCAGTGAGCACTCATGGTTCAAAATGTCTCCCTTTGTGTTGATGTAAAATGACCACTCCTGTAATAATATCACACAGTCTCCTCTATAGCTCCAGACACCAGGTAGATCTGGTCTAAATTCCAGTTCTGTCCTTTATTTATTATCTCCATGGTGCTGGGGAAGTCACCTGACTTGTTAGAGTCTCTGAATTCTCTGGTATAGAAAAGCAATGGAAATTGCTTCCTTTCAGAAGTGTTGCATGGGTTAGATATCTTGTGCAGCCTCTTCCTGACACATGGAAAGATCATCGTTTTACCCTTGATCTCCCACTTGGAGACCCCTTTCTCTTCTGGGTTAAAATCTTTTAACAAAGGGCTAACAGGTAAATCACTCTTCCCCTCTGGCCAGCTTCTAGGGTATGAAATCAGGGCAGGGGCTGGGTCTAGGGACAAGTTACCTGTTATGATTGATATGAGTCCTTCTTTAGACCATGAACTGGATGGAACCGGATGGTACATTAACGATTTGTTCCACTTCATGCCCAGTCTATCGAGAGCCTGTCCTGGTGATCTTGGAGAGGCAGCTATGAGCCGTGGCTTGAAGTGAGATCTTAATTCCCTGCTTAGAAATTGAACCTGGGTAGCCTGGATGAAAACCAGGAATCCTAGCCACTAGACCACCAGGGGTTAGAGGCTAGAAGCAAACTCCCCCTGACCCTTGTCCTCATTGAAAAATGCATTTCTTAAGGAGGCAAAAACTGTAAAAGCAGGTACAAAGTTTATTATTAGAGACACAGCACAAGTGGGAGAGCACACAGAGAAACAGTTAAGACAGAAACAAGACAGAGATGCACACCCAGAGAGAAAGGGTATGGGCCTCCCCGCTAATGAGGAGAGCAGTAAAGAGGCGATTAAGTCGTTTATATAGGGCAGTTTTTCTGGCTCTTTGTTTACCTTTGGCCAATTCTGTGGTTTCTTTTTCCATACCTGCTGGCCCTAGGACCCTCCCCAACATGTGTGTACAACTTTTTCCTGAGATGAATGCCAGCCCACAGGCCTATGGGATGGCCCTAGCATCACATATTATGGGATGGTGCCCCCTCCTTTTTGACCCCCAAGGAGCCTTTCCTGTACCTGTGCAGTGTCTCCCTTGCCCCAAGGAGGGGAAATATGTGACCACTTTATCTTCTACTCAGACAGGGTTTAGCCTCTCTGTCTCCGCTAAGACTGTTATCGTCAAGTGTCCTCAGGAGACAAAGCCTGGCTATTCACCCTGTTCCTGTTGTTATTTCTATTTTGAAATTCAAAACAGTTAGCTGATTGTAAACACCCAGCCTCGAGCCCACCTGCCTCCTTCCTCAGGAAATGTAAACAGGAGGCTGATTATAAATGCCTCGCCTGGAGCCCATCTGCCCCCTGCCTTACTGGGAAGCCACCTGTGTGCGCAAGCCTGTCCTGAGATCTAGCTGGCATCATCATTTTTTGTTTTAGCAGTGGGGGTAGGACATCACTGTTGTCTCTCCCCAGTGCCCTTTCTCTGGGCTGGTCTGTTAGGTAGTTAGAATAAGAAAAAGAAGTTCAGAATGGCTTGGCTAAAAGACAAAGAAGGGAAAAGCCTGGGAGAATAGAACAAAGGAAGGTCCGAGGACTGGAGTGAGGACCTCAGGTAAAACATACAGCCTCCTGGCTAGCCCAATTTACATAGGGCAGGCCGAGGGAGAGAAGAAAAGAACATATAAGAAGAGGAGCCAAAATTGGGCTGGGGGGCTTCTCTTCTCTTCCCAGCTCTTGGGTCAGCCCCTCTCCCCTCACCACGAAAATGTATTTTCCTTTACTTTCTTTTTTTTTTTTTTTAAATTTTATTTTATTTTTAAACTTTACATAATTGTATTAGTTTTGCCAAATATCAAAATGAATCCACCACAGGTATACATGTGTTCCCCATCCTGAACCCTCCTCCCTCCTCCCTCCCCATACCATCCCTCTGGGTCGTCCCAGTGCACTAGCCCCAAGCGTCCAGTATCGTGCATCGAACCTGGACTGGCATCTCGTTTCATACATGATATTTTACATGTTTCAATGCCATTCTCCCAAATCTTCCCACCCTCTCCCTCTCCCACAGAGTCCATAAGACTGTTCTATACATCAGTGTCTCTTTTGCTGTCTCGTTCACAGGGTTATTGTTACCATCTTTCTAAATTCCATATATATGCGTTAGTATACTGTATTGGTGTTTTTCCTTCTGGCTCACTTCACTCTGTATAATAGGCTCCAGTTTCATCCACCTCATTAGAACTGATTCAAATGTATTCTTTTTAATGGCTGAGTAATACTCCATTGTGTATATGTACTACAGCTTTCTTATCCATTCATCTGCTGATGGGCATCTAGGTTGCTTCCATGTCCTGGCTATTATAAACAGTGCTGCGATGAACATTGGGGTACACGTATCTCTTTCCCTTCTGGTTTCCTCAGTGTGTATGCCTAGCAGTGGGATTGCTGGATCATAAGGCAGTTCTATTTCCAGTTTTTTAAGGAATCTCCACACTGTTCTCCATAGTGGCTGTACTAGTTTGCATTCCCACCAACAGTGTAAGAGGGTTCCCTTTTCTCCACACCCTCTCCAGCATTTATTATTTGTAGACTTTTGGATCGCAGCCATTCCGACTGGTGTGAAATGGTACCTCATAGTGGTTTTGATTTGCATTTCTCTGATAATGAGTGATGTTGAGCATCTTTTCATGTGTTTGTTAGCCATCTGTATGTCTTCTTTGGAGAAATGTCTATTTAGTTCTTTGGCCCATTTTTTGATTGGGTCATTTATTTTTCTGGAGTTGAGCTGTAGGAGTTGCTTGTATATTTTTGAGATTAGTTGTTTGTCAGTTGCTTCATTTGCTATTATTTTCTCCCATTCTGAAGGCTGTCTTTTCACCTTGCTAATAGTTTCCTTTGATGTGCAGAAGCTTTTAAGGTTAATTAGGTCCCATTTGTTTATTTTTGCTTTTATTTCCAATATTTTGGGAGGTGGGTCATAGAGGATCCTGCTGTGATGTATGTCAGAGTGTTTTGCCTATGTTCTCCTCTAGGAGTTTTATAGTTTCTGGTCTTACGTTTAGATCTTTAATCCATTTTGAGTTTATTTTTGTGTATGGTGTTAGAAAGTGTTCTAGTTTCATTCTTTTACAAGTGGTTGACCAGATTTCCCAGCACCACTTGTTAAAGAGGTTGTCTTTAATCCATTGTATATTCTTGCCTCCTTTGTCAAAGATAAGGTGTCCATATGTGCATGGATTTATCTCTGGGCTTTCAATTTTGTTCCATTGATTTATATTTCTGTCTTTGTGCCAGTACCATACTGTCTTGATAACTGTGGCTTTGTAGTAGAGCCTGAAGTCAGGTAGGTTGATTCCTCCAGTTCCATTCTTCTTTCTCAGGATCGCTTTGGCTATTCGAACTGATGAACATAGATGCAAAAATCCTTAACAAAATTCTAGCAATCAGAATCCAACAACATATTAAAAAGATCATACACCATGACCAAGTGGGCTTTATCCCAGGGGTGCAAGGATTCTTCAATATCCGCAAATCAATCAATGTAATACACCACATTAACAAATTGAAAAATAAAAACCACATGATTATCTCAATAGATGCAGAGAAAGCCTTTGACAAAATTCAACACCCATTTATGATAAAAACTCTCCAGAAAGCAGGAATAGAAGGAACATACCTCAACATAATAAAAGCTATATATGACAAACCCACAGCAAACATTATCCTCAGTGGTGAAAAATTGAAAGCATTTCCTCTAAAGTCAGGAACAAGACAAGGGTGCCCACTTTCATCATTACTATTCAACATAGTTTTGGAAGTTTTGGCCACAGCAATCAGAGCAGAAAAAGAAATAAAAGGAATCCAAATTGGAAAAGAAGAAGTACAACTCTCACTATTTGCAGATGACATGATCCTCTACATAGAAAACCCTAAAGATTCCCCCAGAAAATTACTAGAACTAATCAATGACTATAGTAAAGTTGCAGGATATAAAATCAACACACAGAAATCCCTTGCATTCCTGTACACTAATAATGAGAAAACAGAAAGAGAAATTAAGGAAACAATTCCATTCACCATTGCAACGGAAAGAATTAAATACTTAGGAATATATCTACCTAAAGAAACTAAAGACCTATATATAGAAAACTATAAAACACTGGTGAAAGAAATCAAAGAGGACACTAATAGATGGAGAAATATACCATGTTCATGGATTGGAAGAATCAATATAGTGAAAATGAGTATACTACCCAAAGCAATTTATAGATTCAGTGCAATCCCTATCAAGCTACCAACAGTATTTTTCCTTAACTTTCTAAATAAAACTGAGCTGTAACACGGGGCTGTAACACTGCTCCGTCCATCACTTCAAATTTTTGTTGCGATGGGACAAAACCAAGGAAATTACAAACTTCCCCAACAGTTTTAACCACTGTGATGGGTTCCCTGTACTGTAGGAGCCATATGATATTTGCCTGTGACATCTAACAGTGCCTGGAGTGTAGCATAAAGCAACTGAGTGTTCAGGATTCAGGAGCTCACCAGGAGGAGGGCTAGAGGGACAGCACCAAGCCATCTTTGTTCAGGCCCAGTCCCACCCTTACTTTGACTCTGGGGGCTCCCATTCTCATTGGGGTGCACACAGCACAGACAAAAAACCCCTCTGCCCTCATGAAATGTACTTTCTAGTGGTGATCTTTTTTTTTTTAGGGGGAGGGGTGGGCAGTAAAGAAGATATGTAGAGAAAACATGTAGTTGTTGGTTATAAATATAACACGTAAGCCATCCAATGATAAGTACTAAGAAGCAAACAATGCAGCAGGAAGAGGGGTCAGAAACTGTGTGTAGAGATGGGGGACGGAGGAAAGGACCTCAGCTAGGTCAGCCAGGGAAAACCATGAGTAAAGAAAGGGAGAGGGTGTGTTGATGGCCGAAATCTTGGCTTTCTCTGCCTACTGAAGAGGAATAAAAAATTCAGAGAGAGTTTGGAGGAAATAGAAAGGTGACTTTAATTCTCAGCCAGCAGAGAGGGGAATACAGTAGGCTCATGCCTCAAGAACTGTGCCCCCCCCCCCACACACACACACCGCCCATTAGGAGTCTACAGGCTTATTTAAGAAGAGGGCTCACAGTCAGGAGTCGGTGATAAGGAACAAAGGTGATAGGATCTTGATTTCTTCCTCTTGCATAGTTTCAAAGACAGTCATAGACTGGCATCAGCAACCCGGTCATGGAGTCTGGCAGTTCAGTGGCTCTGCAGCCTTCTTTCTGATCTGTAACTACAAGGAGAAGGGTAATGTAAGGGTAAACACCAGATAGGGGATGTATTTAGCATAGAGTCAAAGGAAAATAGGTGTGAAGTGTAGCTCCTGCAGAGTTAGGCGGCAGAAAAGTAAACTTCATTACAGACATGCTGAGTTAGGAGCAGTTAAAGTAAAAAAAAGTACAAAAAAGATCTTCATGACCAAGATAATCACAATGGTGTGATCACTCACCTAGAGCCAGACATCATGGAATGTGAAGTCAAGTGGGCCTTAAAAGCATCACTACAAACAAAGCTAGTGGAGGTGATGGAATTCCAGTTGAGCTATTTCAAATCCTGGAAGATGATGCTGTGAAAGTGACACACTCAATATGCCAGCAAATTTGGAAAACTCAGCAGTGGCCACAGGACTGGAAAAGGTCAGTTTTCATTCCAATCCCAAAGAAAGGCAATGCCAAAGAATGCTCAAACTATCACACAATTGCACTCATCTCACACACTAGTAAAGTAAATTTACTAGTTCAAAATTCTCCAAGCCAGGCTTCAGCAATATGTGAACCGTGAACTTCCAGATGTTCAAGCTGGTTTTAGAAAAGGCAGAGGAACCAGAGATCAAATTGCCAACATCCACTGGATCATTGAAAAAGCAAGAGAGTTCCAGAAAAACATCTATTTCTGCTTTATTGACTATGCCAAAGCCTTTGACTGTGTGAATCACAATAAACTGTGGAAACTTCTGAAAGAGATGGGAATACCAGACCACCTGACCTGCCTCTTGAGAAACCTATATGCAGGTCAGGAAGCAACAGTTAGAACTGGACATGAAACAACAGACTGGTTCCAAATTGAGAAAGGAGTACGTCAAGGCTGTATATTGTCACCCTGCTTATTTAACTTCTATGTCTACATACATCATGAGAAATGCTGGGCTGGAAGAAACATAAGCTGGAATCTCAGATATGCAGATGACACCACCCTTATGGCAGAAAGTGAAGAGGAACTCAAAAGCCTCTTGATGAAAGTGGAAGTGGAGAGTGAAAAAGTTGGCTTAAAGCTCAACATTCAGAAAACAAAGATCATGGCATCTGGTCCCATCACTTCATGGCAAATAGATGGGGAAACAGTGTCAGACTTTATTTTTCTGGGCTCCAAAATCACTGCAGGTGATGATTGCAGCCATGAAATTAAAAGATGTTTACTCCTTGGAAGGAAAGTTATGACCAACCTAGATAGCATATTCAAAAGCAGAGACATTACTTTGCCAACAAAGGTCCGTCTAGTCAAGGCTATGGTTTTTCCAGTGGTCGTGTATGGATGTGAGAGTTGGACTGTGAAGAAATCTGAGCACCAAAGAATTGATGCTTTTGAACTGTGGTGTTGGAGAAGACTCTTGAGAGTCCCTTGGACTGCAAGGAGATCCAACCAGTCTATTCTAAAGGAGACCAGTCCTGGGTGTTCTTTGGAAGGACTGATGCTGAAGCTGAAACTCC
Organism: Bos grunniens; assembly: GCF_055505025.1. Taxonomy (NCBI): domain Eukaryota; kingdom Metazoa; phylum Chordata; class Mammalia; order Artiodactyla; family Bovidae; genus Bos; species Bos grunniens. The sequence continues at coordinate 156,599,761 of NC_141165.1, forward strand.
AATACTTTGGCCACCTCATGCAAAGAGTTGACTCATTGGAAAAGACTCTGATGCTGGGAGGGATTGGGGGCAGGAGGAGAAGGGGATGACAGAGGATGAGATGGCTGAATGGCATCACCGACTCGATGCACATGAGTTTGGGTGAACTCCGGAAGTTGGTGATGGACAGGGAGGCCTGGCATGCTGCAATTCATGGAGTCGCAAAGAGTCAGACATGACTGAGTGACTGAACTGAACTGA